>NW_027362762.1:879152146-883952146 GCF_046119375.1 Phyllobates terribilis
GAAGGAAGGAGGGAGGGAAGGAGGGAGGGAAGGAGGGAGGGAAGGAGGGAGGGAAGGAGGGAGGGAAGGAGGGAGGGAAGGAGGGAGGGAAGGAGGGAGGGAAGGAAGGAGGGAAGGAAGGAGGGAAGGAAGGAGGGAGGGAAGGAGGGAGGGAAGGAGGGAGGGAAGGAGGGAGGGAAGGAGGGAGGGAAGGAAGGAGGGAGGAGTGAAGGAAAAAAGGAGGAGGGAAGGGGAGGGGTGAGGGAAGTGGAGGGGTGAGGGAAGTGGAGGGGTGAGGGAAGGAAGGAAGAAGCAGCGAGGGAGGAGGAAAGAGAGGAGGAGGATGAAGAACAAGAACAAAAAGAACAAGAAGAGGAGGAAGAGGAAGAAGACTATATTCATATCTACCGTCAGTCTGCTAGGATCAACATCTGGCGGGGGCGTCACTCAGACAGAATATGAAGGCTGCAGCTGATCAACGGCAGTGGTCACAAGATGACCCTGATCGATGCTGATGCCAGACCGGTGGCATGAGGAGTATCAATCTTTCAAGGACTGATTTCATTAAAAATTGTTTTTTAGAGAATAACTTGTAGCCTTTTGTAAATTATAAGGGTAGGGTCATAAACGGCCAAGCTAAACGTCTAGCACATCCAAAACATTTGCATTTCTTTTTGGTGAATTTGCTCGGCCCAAATTTTGCATACATGTCCTTATGCAAATCAATTCAAAGAGCAAAACTGAAATCCGCATCTACGAAGCAGGCAATACAATCTATTGCAGTCTACAACGCCGTGTCACTACACACTTACCACAGTTCTGTGTAACAGTAATTCTGACAACCATTTGACATCATGAGGCTTGAACATCATAAGCACCACTGTGGTGTTAGGATCATAGTGCAAACTGTCTGAAAAGATAGATTCTGGATAACAAAGGCGGAAAGTAGTCTTTTGTCCAACATCATCTTCATACCCCAGGACAGGGCCGTCATTCATCCTGATAAATAAGATAAAAAAAAGATTTTTATCAATTATTTTATAATATTTTATTATTACTTCCCTATAGGGAATGTGTAATCAGAAATGACCTATTGTGTTAAAAGGGCTCTCCTTCCCTGGTGAAATATTCAGCAAGCGCTGCATTCACCGCTGGGATTCCAGTGGTCGCCATATTACCACAGGTATGGTCAGGTGGTAACTAGAGTCTAAGACGAGTCTCACAATGATCTATCACACATTATCAGGATGCGGAAAGCTGAAATGCTTGTTGAAAATTTGACGGGGTTTGGGGACAACCCCTTTAAACATTTTTTTTCATATCACAATCTGTATTAATTAAATAAAAAAAAAAATAGAATTCTTGCATTTTTCACACACTGGTCACTGGGACTAGTTTAGACATATAATTCATGTTGATCACCGTTTTTGAATGACGGATCTTAGGTTGTGTCACATCTCCCCAGCCTACACAATGACATACTCATTATATGCTTTGTATATAAGACAGGGTCTCAGTCTGTAAATTGTGGCTAAAGTATATGTGGATAACCTGAAGCACTAAGCAGGAGTCAAGAATGGCCTCAGTGGCCAGTGAGAAAATTACATTTCTTTAGATTTCTTTTTGTAAATACCAAATGTTAAATATATAAAAAAAAATTACAAACCTGCCTAAACAGTAAGGTATTTATTGATGACACATTCTTTTTAAACTGCCTAAAACTTATCCCTTTCAATCTTCAAGGCAAAATAAAGGGGTTGTCCCATCATAGAAAACTTTGCTGGAGTAGGTTGGCGTCAGCTGATGATTAAAGGGGTTTTCCATTGAAAACACCTATAACTGATAACTTTATCATCTATAACTTATTGATCAGTGGGAGTCTGCCGGCATAAGGCCTGCACTGATCAGCAGAATGGGAGTGGCCGTACCCATCGAGAATGGGAGTGGCCGTACCCATCGAGAATGGGAGTGGCCGTACCCATCGAGAATGGGAGTGGCCGTACCCATCGAGAATGGGAGTGGCCGTACCCACTTTTGAATTTTAAAAAATAGTTTTAGTCTTTTTCAATTACTTTTCACTTTATTTTTAAGTCCTTCCAGGAGACCAGTCCAGCCTGTGGCTAAATTTCATACATGTACCAAGATGATGGCAATGGGGATGGATGCGATGTGAACACTGAAAAAGTTCAGACTGAAAGTTTTGAACATTTTATCTAAATTATTAACAACTTAAAGAGAATCTGTCATTAGAATCAACCCTCCTAGGCATTCTATAGAGGTATGTAGGTCATGGGAAACTAAATAAAACGATACCTTTTTATGTGTAATCCGATGTCTTATTCCAGAGAAATCCACATTTTTCTTATATGTAAATGAGGTGTTAAGATCTATGGGCCGGACACTGATCTGCATAAGAATCTGCCTCCAGAGATTATTATAAATAAAAGGGGACGTCACCTGTGTGATGTGTAATGGTTCCCAGTGTGATGTGTGATGACCGCTCTCTGCTCTCCTGATCTCACTGCAGAGCTGAGTGTGAATATACCTGACACATCGTCAGGCTCCTCTCAGCTTCCATCTCACAGGCAGACAGGGCTGCAATACAGCAGAACTGTGAGAGCTACAACTGCTAATGTGTGTAATGAGACAAAATTCAGTTCTACTCTTCTGTGTTAGTTACATATATCCCACTGATAAATCCTCTTTTTACAAAACATAAGCTCTGGAGGAAGATTCTCATGCAGATCAATGTCCGGCCCATTGTCCTGAACAGCTAATTTACATATAAGAAAAAAAGTAGACTTCTCTAGAATAAGACATGAGATTGCAGCTATCAAGATATCATTTTATTCAGCTTCCTATGACCTACATGCCCACCCATATAGACAGATTAGGAGGGTTGATCCTCTGAAAGATTCCTTTTAAAAGGGAACCTGTTAGCCGATATATGCTGCTACAGGCAGCATGTATCAGGCACTGGATATATGATTTTAGCCATGATTATTTGAAAAATATACTTTAATAGCAGCCGGGGACCCAGCTGCACAGGACACTAGTCAGAAAGGCGGGTCCTCAGCAAATTCTCCCTGCCAGTTGCCCTTGAGTGACAGGTCTCTCTCTGTGTGTACCGGGAGAGACATGTCAGTCACTGTCAGCGGGAAGGGAGAAGTCGCCGAGGACCCGCCTTTCCAACTATTCTCCCATGCGGCTCGGTCCCTGATGGCTTCAAAAGTAAGTTTTTCTCTAAGACGCCGCAGCGTCAAAGTCAAACATATATGTGGCTGAGATTATACACCAGTGTCTGATACATGCTGTCCATGGTTGGGCTGCATGTATCAGCTGTCAGGTTCCCTTTAAAGTGGTAACTGAAAAATTAAGTTTTCTGTCAGTAGCATGAAAGTAAAGCATATGACAGAGCAAATTACCATCCTCTCATCCATTAAATTAGTTCCAGTTCAGTCCACTAAGACACAATGTAACCCCCCACAAGCCTTCTGCCCACAATTCTGATAATGAGTGCTACAATATGACAGAAGAGTCACTGTACCTTATTATTACATCATAACTATCAATTTTCTTTCCTAGAGTGCTGTTTCGAAGTACGCCACCATTCCCGACAACAACACATTTCTTACAGGAAATACTGGAGAAGAGACAAGACACAGAATTGTTAACGTGTTAATGAGGTAAATTCATATCGAGTGCTGTTAATGTTATCTTATATGCTCAAAGATGAAGGTCAAGGCTCCACATCAACCTTTGGTTGCCCGTAAATTGCGTTAAAGAGGTTATAATTCTGAGCACAGAAACACTGAGGTAATGTAAGCGCCATGAGCCGAGCATTCATGTGTATGGCGAGGTTGAGAGAAGAACGGTCAGCCAACAGCAGTCTACCATGTATGGCCGGGCTCGAGCACTTTTCATTGACATGTGGAAGAAGAAAAGAAAACAAACTAGGTTTGCCTACAGCCATGAAGAGCATCTGCATAGCTTAAATTCACACCTTCCCGACAGACCGATTTTCCATTTTTGCGTTTTTTTTCCTCCCCTTCTTCCAAGAGCCATAACTTTTTTATTATTCCGGCGATATAGCCGTATGAGGGCTTGTTTTTTGTGAGAAGAGTGGTACTTTTGAATGACAGCATCCAATTTACTGACATACTGGGGGAAACAAAATCCAAGTGCAGTAAAATGGCGAGAAAAATGCAATTCTGCACTAGTTATTTGGGGGTTTTGTTGGGCAATGTAATTCTTCAGGCCAGTACGATTACAGATACACCAAACATTAGAAAATTCGCAAAAATCACGGTCTGTTCTGAAATCCAGCCACAGACTGGACATCAACAGAGCACTGTGATGACAGGCCTGGGGGTCTTCAGTAGTACCCAGGCTGTCAAGGCAAGCCATCAGTGTCTCGGAATCGTCGATGGGCGGTTAGAGCAGCGTTTCTCCAGGCCGCGCACTGTAAACGTCACTGTTACTGATTTACAGTGGCATTTAACAGCCACAGGGAGTGCTCTGCTCGCGGGTATAATGCATAATGCAGCCGTCATCTGCCAGGAAAGATGCGTGCTCAGCTCCTGAGCCTGCATCAATGACAAAGAGCTGACAGAACAAACCAGTATTTCCAATGTTGGTAAGGGGTTAAAGGTTTCTTCTCATTTTGAGTCTTCAGGAGCGCAACAGTCCCCTGCCTCCTGGATGGTGCCTGCCGAGGGCACAGCGTGCCTAATGATTGACAGCTTGGACTAGCGGCATGGTCACGCCGCTCTTCTGAAATGCTTGTAGAGCCAACTTTGCTTCTGCAACATGAGCGTAAGGGTGCTTTCACATTGCGTTCCAGCACTCGTTCAGTGGCCGTTGGGGCATACGTCCGATATTCCCCGCAAAACGGGATTCGGACATATGTGCTGATTGGGCCATAGAATATAATGGTGCCAACAGAGCGAATGTGTGTTCTGCAGTTTATCATTTTCGAGCGTGTACGCCTATTGGAGGCAGACACTCAGATGCAGTCTACTATGTCTGCCTCCAGTTGGCATATACAGCCGAAAATGATGCACGACAGAGCGCACGTTCGCTCTGCTGGCACCATTATAGTCTATGGCCCAATCAGTACATATGTCCAAATCCCGTTTTGCGGGGGGTTCGGGAAAGCCCTGAAAAGGCCACCGAACGGGTGCTGGAACACAATGTGAATGCACCCTAACACTGGGACATCGCTAGCACTGCTCTGAAGCGGGCTGAGCGGGTCCAGCAACCCACCACTAAGTTAATACATACTCCTTGAATAGGAGACAGGCCACTTTGAGGTGACCAGAAACTGAAGCAATGAGCAGTAAACTATATTATTAAAAATCCCTCTATTCTTGAGAGCAGAAAGGATTTTTAATAAATTGTAAAGTTGCTTATTTTTACAAACACTTTGCAATTTAAACCGTTAATAAAAATGAGAAAACTCCTTTAATATATACCAACATTACACGCTTAAAAGTGTAGGCCTTTTAACCTGCTTATATTTGTGGCCAAAAACAGGAAATAAACCCAACAGAGAAAAACAAACAGTTTCCTCTTCTTCTAGGTTTTGACAAGTTGTCAGAAACCACAGTGTCGCAGAGCAGCCCCTTGGCGATCTCTGGAGGGGTAGTGCACTCAGCCTGAACAATATTCTGTGAAAAACAGCGGCCCCATGTGGATGCCGTCCCCTGGGTCACACTGTAGACACTCATGAGCCCCCGTCATGGCATCAGTCATGCACAGATGGTGACTGTGAATACTGCCATAGACCTCATTCAGACGGAAGTTTTTGCATACGAGTTCTATCCATATTATTGTTCACATGTCCAAGTTTTATGCAGACAGTGTGTCGGCCACAAAATCACAGACACATTTTTGATCAAAATCACCCATACAAGTGCATGAGTTGATGAAAAATCACTGACGGCACACACTGCCATTCGAATGCTGTCTGTTTTAAACATTTAATAGATGAGAAAAATTTTGCAATTTTTTTTTAACCCATTCACGACATGCTGATTTTCCATTTTTTTCTTTTTTCCTCCCCTTCTTCCAAGAGCCATAACTTTATTTTTCCGCCCACATAGATGTATGAGAGCTTGTTTTTTTGCGGGACGAGTTGTACTTTTAAATGATTCCATTCACTCTACAACATAGTGTACTGGAAAACAGGAAAAAAAATCCTAGTGTGCTGAAATTGCAAAAAAGTGCAATTCCACAATTAATTTTTTATGTTTTTTTTTGTTTACTATGTTCACAACATGGTAAAACTGACCAAGCAATATGATTCTCCAGGTCAGTACGATTACGCAGATAGCAAACATGCATAATTTTTTTTTTGTTTTTTTAAGTGAAGTAAATGCGAAAATTTGTAAAAAAAAATAAATAAATAGATAAATAAATAAATTTGCCTTGGTCGCCATTTTCAGAGACCCATAATGCTTTCATTTTTTGGGATATGGGACCGTGTGAGGGCTTATTTTTTGCTCCCTGAGCTGACGTTTTTACTGATATCATTTTGGGGTAGATACGATGTTTTGATCGGCTCTTACTGCATTATATTGCAATGTTGTAGTGGCCAAAAACCTGTACTAGGTAGAGCTAAAATCATAATCTCTTCTGAACGCCAGCTACAAGTTGGCTTTCACAGGAGGATCGTATGGACAGGCACGGAGGTCTTCAGCAGACCCTCAGCTGTCATGAGAAACCATCGGCATCCCGCGATCACGTCACGAGCGTGCAGATGAGCGCATGGAATGACGCACTCCCCTGCCGGAGCGTCTTGACAGCCGCTGTTAGAGATTGACAGCAAGACTTAACAGATAAAGGCTATGTTCACACACGTTGTGTTTTTTTCTGCTGCAAATCTGCTGCTAACTTTTCTCTGGCAGGAAAACAGCTGCGTAAAAAACACACGTATTTGCTGCATATTTTGTTGCATATTTTTGACCCCCATTACTTCCTATGGGTGAAAAACACCAAGGTTACTTACCGGTAGCCGGTTTTTCCAGAGCCCGTGACAGCACACCTGAGAGGATCCGCCCTTCAAGGACAGGAAACCATCTGAAATAAAAGGGCGGCACCTCTCCCTCGCTTCAGTTGGTTACAGAGCATTGAGAGGACCTCCGTAAAACAGGAGTTATAAACAAAATCCAACACCATATCAAATAGAACCCAACACACGTGCACACCCGAGGGTGAGAGAAAAGGGAGGGGAATATATGGGTGCTGTCATGGGCTCTGGAAAAACCGGCTACCGGTAAGTAACCTTGGTGTTTTCCCTTCCCCCATGACAGCATACCTGAGAGAATTTTGGAGAAAGAAACACCTTAGGGAGGGACCACCGCCTGTAGCACCCTTCTACCAAAGGTCAAGTTAGACAGGCAGGATAGATCCAAACGGTAGTGTTTGAAAAAGGTAGATGGTGACGACCATGTAGCGGCCTTACAGATTTGATCTATCGATACCTCTGCTTTCTCTGCCCAGGAGGTAGCCACAGCCCTGGTGGAGTGAGCCTTGATGCCGTCAGGAATCGGGGTGTTACTTGAAGAGTAAGCTAAACAAATGGCCTCCCTAATCCATCTGGCTATTGTTGCTTTTGTTACCCCATACCCCTTCCTACTCCCCTGGAAGGCTAAGAACAAGGACTGACTACGCCTCCACTGGCTAGTGACTTCCATGTATTGCAACATAGCCCTTCTGACATCAAGATTATGAAACTTCTGTTCCCTTGAGTTCTTTGGGCTGTTACAAAAGGATGGCAGAACAATCTCCTGAGATCTATGAAATTTTAGTGCAACCTTAGGAAGGTAGGCTGGATCAGGTCTCAGAACTATTCTATCCTCAAATATTTGCGTATATGGAGGATTTATGAACAGGGCCTGTAGATCACTTACCCTACGGGCTGATGTTAGAGCTACCAAAATAATAGTTTTGAGCGTTATATATTTTGCTGACAAGCCCTGAACTGGTTCAAAGGGCTCCATGGTTAGTGCGTCAAGTACTAAATTTAGGTCCCATGGAGGAACTTTGGGAATTGAGATTGGCCTAGATCTACCGCAAGATTTAATGAATCTTGTAACCCATTTATTTGCTGCGAGGTTACGGTTATATAACGCACCTAAGGCAGAAACCTGGACCTTAAGTGTACTGGTAGCTAGGCCAAACTCAAACCCTTTCTGTAAAAACTCCAGTATTGAATTAATTGGTGGTTTTTGGCTTAACGGTTTCCCCAGGAACTGCAAAAACTTCCTCCACGTTCTACCATAGATCTTGGTGGTTATAGGTTTCCTACTTAACAGGGTAGACACTAACCCTGATGAAAACCCTTTGCTCCTCAATATTGCCCTCTCAAATTCCATGCTGCTAAGTGGAAACCCTTCACTTGAGAATGGAATACTGGTCCCTGAGCTAGAAGGTCCGGGGTTTCCGGTAGGATCCATGGGTCTGACTGTGACATCATCCTCAACAGGGAGAACCATGGTCTTTTTGGCCAGAAGGGGGCTATGAGTATCACTCTCCCTTGATCCTTCCTGATCTTTCTCACCACTAAAGGTATCATGGCTATTGGTGGAAATGCATAGGCCAGCTTGAAGCTCCAGGAAATTTGGAGAGCATCTATTGCCCAAGGTTTCCCCCTTGTGTCTAGAGAGCAGAATTTCTCCACCTTCCTGTTGTCTTTGTCGGCGAACAGATCTATCTCTGGTAGACCCCACAGCTGTACTATTTGATGGAACACAGTGGGGTTCAGGGCCCATTCCCCTTGCCTCAACTTGTTGAGGCTTAGAAAGTCTGCTTTCGTGTTGTCTATGCCCCGTATGTGTAGCGCCATGAGAGAGAGGAGATTTTTTTCTGCTACTTGAAAAAGCCTGCTTACTGCCTCCAGAAGAGAATAAGATCTTGTTCCCCCCTGGTGGTTTATGTAGACCACAGTGGTTCTGTTGTCCGACATAACCCAGACATGGCGACCCTGGAGTAAAGGGAGGAAGCCTTCTAAAGCATTCCTCACCGCCCATAGCTCTCTTAAATTTGACGACCCCTTTTTTTCCCAGAACGACCAAGGGCCTTGAATCATATGATCTTTCAGGTGAGCACCCCACCCCGCGTTGCTTGCATCGGTCGTGATGATATCTTGTACCGGCGTGCCCCACTGGACCCCCCACCCCCCGAGACAAATTTGACCTGCTTGTCCACTACAAGAGGGCGTTCCTGGTTTGCAAGGAGAGATGAACCTTTCTTTCTGTTTAAATGCCCTCTTAACAACTTTTGTGCTGACAAGATTTCCCACTGAAGGTTTCTTGTGAAACTGGGTCCACTTGACCGCCGGAATGCAAGACGTTAGGGTTCCCAACAGGGACATAGCCTCCCTTAGGGACATAACTGGAGTGTGTATGGCTGCCAACACCACATTCGTGACTTTGTCTATCTTGCTGTCGGGTAAAAGACAAGTCTGACACTCTGAATTTAGTGTAAACCCCAAAAAGGCCTGAATCCTTGCGGGTTCTAGTCTTGATTTCTTGCCATTGATCATCCAGCCCAAGCTCTGCAAGACTGCTATGACCTGATTCAGATGTGAAACGCAGTGTTCCTCTGAATCCCCCACTATAAGGAAGTCGTCCAGATAGGGTATTATGTTTATATTCTGGATGCGGAGAAAGGCTGTTACCTCTGCTATCAGCTTGGTAAATACCCTTGGAGCAATTGACAACCCGAAGGGAAGAGCTTGGAACTGGAAGTGTCTGAGGCTCCCCTGAATGTAAAGAGCAACTCTCAGATACTGTTGATGACCTGGGAAAATCGGGACGTGATAGTATGTGTCTTTGAGATCTATCACTGCCATGAAACAATTGTGGGAAAGAAATTTTATTGTAGAGCTTATTGACTCCATTTTGAACGTACTGTTGCTGACAAACCGGTTGAGGCCCTTTAAATTTATAATAGTCCTGAACGACCCCGTCCGGTTTTCTTATCAAAAAGAAGGGGAATAAAATCCCCTTCCTTTTTGACTGTCCGGCACCTCGCATAGTACCTGCTTGTCCACTAGGCTCAAAATCTCCGATTCCAGGGCCCGCTGTTCTTCTGGGGATTTTCTCACCGGAGTTATCAAAAACGAACCGCCTGGCCGTTGAAAGAATTGAATCCTTAGTCGTTCCCTCACTATGTCGAGGACCCAGTGACTGGAGGAAATTTTTTCCCAGGCACGAAGAAAAAAAGGAGTCTTCCTCCCACCTGTGGCCTGGCGTCATTGTGGAGGTTTCTTGGGGTCAGCGGAGGAACCGCTGTACATGTAACCAGACTCTTTTCTATTCTTAAAGTCCCATTTCCTTTTTTCTCCCGGGAGGCGACCTCTACTAAATTTTCCCCTCCGAAAATAAGTTTTCCTGGCATCCGCCGAAACCCCAGGGAATCTACCCTTTTCTGTCACTTGCTCTTTCAAGGACCTCGTCCAATTTTTTTTCCAAAAAGAAATTGGCCGTCACAGGGGATAGAGCACAGTCTAGCTTTTGATTGCAAGTCCCCAGGGCATCCTTTAAGCCACAGAGCTCGTCTAGCCGCGTTCGATAACCCAGCCGACCTAGCTGCCAGTTTCACTGAGTCAGCGGAGCTATCTGCTAGGAAGGCAGCTGTACCATGTAGCAGGGGTAGACTGTTTAATATTTTCTCCCTTGAGGTCTTTTTATTTTTTAGCTGATCTTCCAGCTGCCGTAACCATACCATAAGGGAACGAGCTGTACATGTTCCAGCAATGGCCGGCTTAAGACCCCCTGCTGCGGATTCCCAGGCATGTTATAAAAAGGAATCCGCCTTCTTGTCTAAGGGGTCTCTAAGCACCCCCGAATCCTCAAGAGGAAGTGCCGATCTTTTTGAAGACCTAGAGACTGCCGCGTCGATTCTCGGCACCTTGTCCCAGACCTCCGAGTCTTTTAGATCAAAGAGATACCTTCTCTTTGAAGATGAAGGCAAGGCCCCCACTTTCTCAGGCTTCTTCCATTCTCTATTAATGAGAGCCTGGACTCTAGCATTCACTGGGAAGGTAAGTTTTTTCTTTTCCTCCAACCCCGCAAACATGATATCCTCTAGGGACTTAATGGGCTTATCTTCTTTCAACCCCATAGTGGTCCTGACGGCCTTCACCAATTTGTCTTCTACTGGAAAACACGGTCTCCCCTCCCTATCGCTGTCTGAAGAGGATGAGGATAAGGACCCACTATGGCCCTGTCCCTTCGACAACACGGAGGAACCAGAGTCAGGGGAAAGATCAGAAATTATTTTTTCCTTTTCTTCAGGAGTGCTTTAAGGGAGCCCTCTACCTCCGATCTGATGACCGATCTGAGGCTAGCTGCCAAATCCGGGGTTCCCTCACAAATGGTTTTTTGAACGCAGCCCGCGCAGAGCTCCTTCTGCCAGTCTATCGCTAGAGGGCACTTGCAAATAGCGCATTCTCTGTTCCGCTTCTTGGCGGTTACCTTCCTGGGTTCCTCCTGGTGATTTAAACACACAGTAGGGCCCGTTAGCAATATATATAGTGACATTCACGAAGATCACTCACCCCGCCATTGCATATACCGGAATTGGAGGTTTTTTCAGGATACGCGATACATCCTTCCTGGAGACCGAGGAGTCCTGAGATGCTTTACCCCTCTGACTCGGACCACCACTGCTCCTCCTACTGGACCCTCTGGACCGGCGAGCAGATGAAGATGGCGATGCAGGCGGTGGCGACTGTGGCTGTGGCGACAGCTGCTGTTGCTCCATGTCCGACATGTTGGTGAGCAACCTCCTGACCTCAGGTGCTCCCTTTTATGGGAGACTGGATGAGGTCACCACCTGCTGGTCCCAGCGGTCTCCATCTGGTATCCAAACCCCTCCCCCTAACCGCCATCCACCTCCTACAATAGTCGCCAGCGCTTTCGTGATGTCGGCCAGCATTATGCAGGGCGCCGCCATCTTTTTTACGGCGCCGCCCCCAATGTCATCAGGGCACGCCCCTACCCAGTGTGCCCCGCACCGCAACGTCAGAGGCACGTGACCGGTCACATGGGCGGCCGGGGGAGGGCGGCGTGGCGGTGTCCGGAAGTCCAGGACCTCTGCACCGCCTGCGCCAGCACGTGCGACAGGTCCCCGGGGAACCTTCGGACGGCTCTTCCAGCACCTGAAGGCCGGCGCCACGGACTACAGCCCGCTCTTCCAGCACCGGGACAGGCCTTGGTAAGTGTTCTTCCTATGGCAGCCGCCTGATATTCCATGAGGCTTCCTATCAAGGACAGGAAACCAACTGAAGCGAGGGAGAGGTGCCGACCCTTTAATTTCAGATGGTTTCCTGTCCTTGAAGGGCGGATCCTCTCTCAGGTGTGCTGTCATGGGGGAAGGGAAAAAAACAGCAAATACGCAGCAAAAATGCAGGTGCGTTTTCTGCTGCAGAAACGCTGAAAGAAGTGACATGCTCTATTTTCCAAAAAAGCAAGCAAGGCAGAAAATACGCAGCAAACAAAAAGCAACGTGTGAACAGAGAATTCTGGTTTCTCATAGACTTTGCTGGTACTGCAAGACGCAGCTGAAAATGTGCATAAAAATCTTCAGCAAAATAAGCAGCAAAACACAACGGTTGTGAACATACCGTAACAGCCGCAAGCGGATCTCTGCTCCATTCGCGGCTGTTAACGGCACATGATGGCTGATTAAATCAGCCATCGTCTTCCAGGAAAGATGTGGGCTCAGCGTGTGAGCCAGCATCAAAGTCAGGAACAGGACAGGACGTACGACATAGGATGTACATGTATGACGTATGTCATGGAAGAGTTATTATGAGAAAATCACTGACTAAGCACTGACAAAACACTCGTGACACTTGGTCGGTGCTTTTATGTAGGAGAAAAATCACTGACATCTGAATGAGGCCTTAGAAACACTTTCAATAAACCAAATGCGGAGCCCGTCTCCATGTGATGCCACTTACTTCCTGATCTCATCCGGGAGGTCACATTTTGGAAGCTTCTTCATTGCCACATCGAAATATCTTTCTGTTGAAACACAAAAAGAAAAATGAAAATTTCTGCTGCTCATAGTAACCCACAAAAGCGTATTTTACTATACAGCATTGGTCTGTGCTGGGTTTACACGCTCTTATTCTGACATAACAGTGATTTTACATCTCCCTCTACACACAGCAATCTTCTATCTACTATTTTGATAATTTATAATCTTACACAAATCATCGGCTGCAACCAAGATGGTCTGAGAGCGCAAGATTTTTCAGGTTGAAGGGTTAAAAATGTCATGTATTCCATGTAAAGGCCGGGCGCCAAGCACTTGTTGTGCAAACTGCATAGTATAAAACACTGAAAGTAAAGATTACACAAGAACCACAGGACGGATTTCATCAACCAAGGTATCATATTAATCAGTGTAATGTCGCCCACCTGACAGTGTATGTCGTTTACTGAGCACAATCCTGCGCTTTAAGCATAGTTTGGACAGCTGAGAAAAAAGTTGCTGTAAATTGCTCCAGCTGCCAAGTTAGTAGTTCAGGTTCCACTAAATCAGAGCCTTGTGGACCTCCACCTACCTGCCAGAATCATTGCCGTCTTTTCTGATTAGTAGGCCCACAGTAATGTAATCGTTGCGGTGTGATGCACACATGACGTCACACCAGGTTTTCTTATCAGAAGAGGCTCTGGGGATGTCAGCAGGTGAGTCACAGGGCTCTGGTGGCCACATGCAGGCCGCTATGCCATTGTCAGTGGCAACCAGCCATTTGGCCACAGATATGCTTGTCTGTGCCTAGTGACTGCTCACACGTATTTTGTAGGTCAGAAAAACGAGGAATGGAGGAATGGCACATAGCACTGAAGCAGGAATGGATAATTACCAATGATGCACTGTGGTCATCTTTGGGACTCCCATATATTGGCAGAATGGGGGACTCCTATCCCCTCTGTAGAACACACCAAAAAAGAGGAAATGGAGAGGTAGACATGCACAAATCCAACGCTCTTCAGTGTAAGTTTATGTGCCTAGTTATGTTTCTCCTTGTGGAGAGTGACATACCAGCCCTGGAATGCCAATGTAAGGAGACAATCGCCGTGCAATGCTCCTCTGGGAAATTAAATATGCAAATTGCCTCTTCAGAGAGGAAGAGGACTAGAACTCTAGATTGCCATACGGTGGAAGCAACAATCCTAACAAGTCAGTATTCACCCTTGCAATACCCTGAAACACCATGTCTGCAAATTGAGATTCTGTTTTGGCTTTTATCCCAAGTCATATTGCAAGTCTTGTTAAAGGGTCAATAGTGACTTGTAGGATTGCTGCTTCCAACGGGTGGCGCTATAGAGTTCTAGTCCTCTTCCTCTCTGAAGAGGCAATTTGCATATGTGACTAGTTAAACACATGGCTGTCTCATGTAAACCACATTGGAAATAACAGTATGCATACAAAGGATCTTCCTTTCCAAAGAGTGGATGGGGAAGAAGATGGCCGACATTCTGCTGATCAGTAGGACAACTGGAAAAACATTTAATGTGACAACATTTTAGATGGTAATTTCCCCTTTCAGTTTTATTGCTTAGTGGAATGGGTTCAATCTAAATGTGGCCCTCAGACCACAAATTATTGTTGTTTTTTTTGGGTCCTGCAGTTCCAATACGATATTTCCATCCAGATGATTTCCTGATGGAAAACTCTAACATACCGTATATGCATTTGATCACTCGTACATCGTAAAGTATACAGGTTATGCAAGTTACGCTCTATAATAATAAAGCAATCTACTGTGCTGTTCATTGTGGTCTCCCTGGATGGATGTTTGACTTTGTTGGTATAATGGGAGCATTCAAGATATTTATTTATTTTACTCACTTATGTAGAGCCATTAATTCCACAGAGCATTAGAGACATCATCATCACTGTCCCCATTGGGGCTCACAATCTAGATTCGCTCTCAGTATGTTTTTGGAATGTGGGAGGAAACCGGAGAACCCAGAGGAAACCCATGCAAACATGGGGAGAGCATACAAACTCCTTGCAGATGATGTCCTTGGTGGGATTTGACCCCAGCGCTGCAAGGCAGCAGTGCTAACCACTGAGCCACCGTGCTGCCTGATATCAGCTGGCACCATGCCCCTGGATCAGGTAAATTAGATCATTTTTTTTCTATAGAGGACCCAACTCTCTCCTTCTATCTGTTTCTTAAAGCTGGCAATATTATATTTTGACTGTTTAAAAATATTTTTGTACTAATATGTAAAAATTGAATGAAGATTTAACCATAGTGTATAGGCAACAAATAATTCTTCATTCTGCACAATATAGTGTTAGAAAAAAAGAGAAACAATAGAAACAGGTGAAAGTGAATAGCTGGTGGTTTGTGCCAAATATGAATCACATTGTCCATGAAACAAATGCACACACAGACCACGGTTTGCTCAAGGATCAACTGGGAAAGTCACAATGCAATGTGCTGTATTGTGTATACCTTTCATAATGGGACTTTACTGGCTTTATAGAGACTATTTAAGACCCTTTTATCTATGGCGGTATCAGACCAGAGATAAGCAGTATGTCAACAGTCAATGTTTATTATTCAACGTTCAGCTCCATATATTCATGTTCATGGTTTTACCTTAGTTTCTGTACAGAAATAATAATTGAAGTTGCCGGTGGCCGTCAATAACCGGAATAATCTTATCTTTGGCCTCATAAAAGGTCAAGGTGACAGAGCACAAAGAAAACATTTCTCTTAAGTGTTTGAGGATGTGTCATTAAATTAGGGCAAACTCTATTCTTGCGTGAGTTTCCACCGAACAATGAGTCACTTTCATTCACGTGATAGCATTTTATGGAATAACGACTTCCTAGGGAGTACGTACATGGAACAACGACTTCCTAGGAGTACATACATGGAACAACGACTTCCTAGGAGTACATACATGGAACAACGACTTCCTAGGAGTACATACATGGAACAATGACTTGCTAGGGAGTACATACATGGAACAATGACTTCCTAGGGAGTACGTACATGGAACAACGACTTCCTAGGAGTACATACATGGAACAACGACTTCCTAGGGAGTACATACATGGAACAACGACTTCCTAGGAGTACATACATTCAATAACGCCTTCCTAGGAGTACATACATGGAACAACGACTTCCTAGGAGTACATACATGGAACAACAACTTCCTAGGGAGTACATACATGGAACAATGACTTCCTAGGGAGTACATACATGGAACAACGACTTCCTAGGAGTACATACATTCAATAACGCCTTCCTAGGAGTACATACATGGAACAACGACTTCCTAGGAGTACATACATGGAACAACAACTTCCTAGGGAGTACATACATGGAACAACGACTTCCTAGGAGTACATACATGGAACAATGACTTCCTAGGGAGTACATACATGGAACAATGACTTCCTAGGGAGTACATACATGGAACAACGACTTCCTAGGAGTACATACATTCAATATCGCCTTCCTAGGAGTACATACATGGAACAACGACTTCCTAGGAGTACATACATTCAATAACTACTTCCTAGGAGTACATACACGGAAAAACGACTTCCTAGGAGTACATACATGGAACAACGACTTCCTAGGAGTACATACATGGAACAACGACTTCCTAGGAGTACATACATGGAACAACGCCTTCCTAGGAGTACATACATTCAATAACGCCTTCCTAAGAGTACATACATTCAATATCGCCTTCCTAGGAGTACATACATGGAACAACAACTTCCTAGGAGTACATACATTCAATAACGCCTTCCTAGGAGTACATACATGGAACAATGACTTCCTAGGGAGTACATACATGGAACAATGACTTCCTAGGGAGTACATACATGGAACAACGCCTTCCTACGAGTACATACATGGAACAACGACTTCCTAGGAGTACATACATTCAATAACGCCTTCCTAGGAGTACATACATGGAACAACGCCTTCCTAGGAGTACATACATGGAACAACGACTTCCTAGGAGTACATACATTCAATAACGCCTTCCTAGGAGTACATACATGGAACAACGACTTCCTAGGAGTACATACATGGAATAATGACTTCCTAGGAATACATACATGGAATAACGACCTTCTAGGAATACATACATGGAATAACGACCTTCTAGGAATACATACATGGAATAACGACTTCCTAGGAGTACATACGAGGGGCGATCCAAAAGTAATGATAATCGGTTATTTCTATTGCACACAGAAATTAAAATAAAATGTTTTCTTCTCTCTTAGGTACCCACTAGTCCAGGAAAAAAAAAATCACTTAAATAGGCCATGATTCCCGGGAGCTACATTCATTTGAATAGGAACTGCCGAGGAGTGAACATCAAAATGGAAAAAAACGAGCTCAGAGCTGTCATCAAATACCTCTGCTTGAAAAAAATGACTACCAAAGACATACACAGCGACTTGGTGGAAACATTGGGGGACTCTTCTCCTCCATATTCCACAGTTGCACGCTGGGCCAAGGAATTTAAGCTGGGAAGAACATCGACGGAAGATGAACATCGTGAAGGACGCCCATCCACGTCCCTCAATGAAGAAAACGTGAAAAAAGTTGAAGCAGTTGTATTGGCCGATCGAAGAGTGACTATCAGGCATGTAGCTGAGGTCACAGGGATCTCGTATGGCAGTATTCAAAGAATCCTTGCAAAAGAATTGCATATGAGAAAGGTCTCGGCGCGTTGGGTGCCAAAAATGTTAACCGACGAGCAAAAGAAGAAACGAGTTGACATTTCAATAGCAAATCTCGAAAAGTTCCAAGCAGACAAGGAGAATTTTTTGTCACGTTTTTTGACCATGGACGAGACCTGGATCCACCACTTTGATCCCGAAACGAAACAACAATCGATGACATGGAAACGAGCCAACGAACCGACGCCGAAGAAATTCAAAGTGTCAAGCTCAGCAGGGAAGGTTATGGCGTCCGTTTTTTGGGACGCTGAAGGAATTATTATGGTGGACTATTTGGAGAAGGGAGCCACTATTACGGGCTCCTACTACGCAGAACAAATAAGAAGATTGCGGGAGGCTATCAAGGAGAAAAGGCGCGGCAAACTGCGGGCTGGAGTGCTGTTTCACCAAGATAACGAGCCGGCTCACAAAGCTGCAGTTGCCATGGCTACCATTCAAGAAGCGGGCTTTGAACTGGTGGAACACCCCCCCTATTCGCCAGATCTAGCCCCCAGTGACTTCTTTCTCTTTCCTCGGCTCAAGGAACACTTCCGGGGCAAGAAATTTGAGGACAATAGAGACGTGATAACTGCTGTTGGGGATTTTTTTGAGGGTCAAGATCAATAATTTTTTTCTAAGGGAATTCTAAGTTGAGAAAAGAGATGGACTAAATGTATAGACTTGTTAGGAGACTATGTAGAAAAATAAAAATTTTTTGGACTATATTCATTGTGTTTAGTATTGATTATCATTACTTTTGGATCGCCCCTCGCACATGGAATAACGACTTCCTAAAAATACATACAGACCTTCTGCTCTCCGAATACGCCTGAGTAAATACTTGCACAATCCCTATCAGATCGTGAAGAGGGAGCCCCCTGACTTTAAAACGGTGCAGCTTTCTCCATGTTTCTCCTGAAGATGTATTAGTAAACTAACATTATATAAATAATGATAACCAGAATAATAACCTAGAAATTAAAAAAAAAAAAGAAATGACCTTCAGGGGCAGTTTACAAGCTATATGTTCTAACCTTGCAGAGCTCCAAGGCCATCATTTTGGACTTAAAGTGGTTTTACCTTTAACTCATCGCAGCGTGACACTGCACTAAAAAAATGTATAATTATTTTTTTTAATCAATGGGATTGCAAACACATCATAGTGATGAATATGGCCATGATTTCAGACTGCAG
The DNA here is from genome assembly GCF_046119375.1 of Phyllobates terribilis. Classification (NCBI taxonomy): domain Eukaryota; kingdom Metazoa; phylum Chordata; class Amphibia; order Anura; family Dendrobatidae; genus Phyllobates; species Phyllobates terribilis. The sequence continues at coordinate 879,171,056 of NW_027362762.1, forward strand.
TATCCCACCCATTGTGGTATTATAAGGGACACAATCGCAGATGTCCCCCACAATGTGCCGATGTAGGTAATTACAGGGTAAGCGACTTGACTGGGCCGACCGTTCCTTGAAAACCATCTTTTCTATGTAGAAATCCGGTCCTGCAGCTTGTATTCAGAGTCAACCTGTCAGTTGTGCTTTGCCCACCTGATAGTTAGCAGTTTTAGCACGGACAAAATCTGCTATAACCAAGTAACTAAACTGCTTATTGGAGCCAAATGGAAATCTCCTGTTATCCCCATCATTAATGATATCATTGATAGTCTCAACACACAACACTTTTGAACTAACATTTGACCTAAAAAAACAATACTCTTCCAAAATATGAAGCCTGATGGTCGCTATGGAACAAACTCTTTACTTCGAATATTAGATTATTTCTTTTATTATAAATCCTAACTATTAGCCTTTTTTTTTCCTAAAACATGGAATGTGTTTTACATATATTCTAACGTACATTATGTGTTAACCATGTTAAACACTTCTCAGATAACTATATTGTTCTCCCCCTCCTTTCCTTCCATCTCCAGTCCCAGTTTATTCTTTCCCTATTTAACCTTTCCCCCTCCTGTTTCTCCTCGTTTCCTTTCCCCTTTCCCTCCTCTTCCTCTCCCCTCCTCTTCCCATTCTTCTTTCTTCCTCTTTTCCTCTCCCTTTCCTTACCTTCTACCTTCTCCTTTAGTTTAGATAGGTTATTAAGGTATAGCTTGGTTTTTCTTAGCTTATATTCTTGTACTGGTTTTTTTTCATTACCAAGTGTTTTACCCCCTTTTTGTTTCTACCCCTCCTACTATTTAAAAATTTCCCTTAATAAAAACTATTTAAACATACACAAAAAAATCTGCTATAACCAGTGCCTGATTTCTTGTACTATGTAATAAAGATAATTTTCTATAGGTTTTGTTATGGTGAATTGGGTATGCACATGTGTAAGTTTTTGGTATGGTGTTCAGGGCAAGAGGAGAGAACAAGAAATCATACAATAAAAAGTCGAAAATGAAACAGCTCAACGGTTGTACTTCAACTTCAATAAGCATTTTAACATAAAGGCTCCATATAAACAAAGCAGAAATGCACGTAGGCATCGGTTTGGGTCATTACGTTCTATTTTTGTAGTGCCAAGATGTAAAACACTCAAGTACAATGCAGTCCAAAATCATTCAGCTCAAGCACGCGGCAGATCCGAGCGTGTAAGCACGCCAGGTTTAGAGGTATGCCTCCCTTCATCAGGAGTGAAAAAAAATCCAAAACAAAAAGGAGAGAAAAAATAGCTGAATAGCAACAACAACAAAAGTAGAAACCACTGCGGCTTGACATTTTCTTGAATGTGATCGCAGGGCACTCGATTCTAAATGGTGTGTGCATGAAGAGGCAGGAGGAGGCGAGAATGAATAGATTACGACCTGCAGCTCCAAAAACAGGCTCTCAGGAATCCAAAAGGTGTGAATGAAATGTCACTACTTGTTCATAGTCTTTGGTGAGCGGTTTTCACTGAAGAGTTGTTTTATTAAAAGTATGAAAAGATATTTAATTTGAGAAAGTATATAATATATTTACTTTGCCTTGTTGTGTCAGTTTGCTCTGTTTGTAGGATGATAAAGTCAATAATAAAGTTATTTCCAATTGATGCATGTCTTATTACATCATCAGCTGTGAGTAGGGTTAGATTTTCAATTTATTTTAATCCCAAATTTTTTTTTGTTTAAAAAAAAAATTAGAAAAGAATATCAAGATTGAGTTTTAATACTGGGGAATTGCACGTACAATTGTTTACTCTGTGTACTTCGGTATCTTTGACAGTCCCATTGTCACGGGTGTGTCAGAAGTGACAGACAGTCGCCCTGCAGCTGGTTGCAGAAGAGCTCTTCGTTTGGCATTACAGACACCTTCTTAGCTGTCTCACTCTAAGACCCAGCGGCTACCTCCCTCCAGCTAATTGACACCCAGGCTGAGTGTTTAAATACTGGCTGTTGCTAGAGGGAGGTGCCGGTGATATTCACATGACCCCTTGTGAAGGCTTGGAGCAAGTGCAGTTCTTATTTCCTCTCTGATGCTAAGAGCACGTGTGCAATCTCTCTAAAGTTGACTCAAGCTACGCTTCTTCCCCCGTGTCTGTCTCCTCTTGCTGTCTTTAGTTGTCAGTGGGGATCGACTAGCGCTCATCCCCACCTTCCCCCTTGCCTATCCAGAACCAAGCGCTAGGGAAATACAGGAATAGGTTCCTGTGCGGAGATTGATGAGGAACCAAAATAGGGAAGGTAGGGGAGACAGGGTCATTGTAGATCAGCTTAGGAGGTCTCCACTGCTCCCTTTCCCTAGTGTCTGGACTCCCTTCCCCTCATCCCTTCATGTCGCACTTTGTCTTTCCTACACTGTGCGTGACACCCATAGATTCAAAATGGAGCAGGAATGGACATGATCTTATGTTCTTCCACTCAAATGTGAGTCTTATGTGCTTCAGGGTAAGTTTGGTTCATGGCCCCCACTTCACCATTGTTGCTCTAGTGCCTATGTTTTACACATGCAATTTGCCTCTTCAGAGAGGAAGATGACCAGAACTCTATAGCGCCACCTGTTGGAAGAAGTGATCCTACAAGTCACTATCGACCCTTTAATGAGCATGCAATAGGACTTGGAATAAAAGCCAAATCAGAATCTCAATGTGCAGACAAGCTGTTTCAAGATATTGCCCCTCATCAGTGCAAAGTATATTTTACACACACATACACACACACTGCTCTGCAATATTCTCATTTCATCATACCTTGGATTTATATATATATGATGCACACATAGCTCTGCTATATTTACACTGCAAACACAGCTCTGCGCTGTTACTATTACATGCATTGTTATCTCTGTTTCCTATGGACTACATACACACAACTCTGCAGTCTACACATTACATGCAATCACACTTATGTTACCAACAAAATGGAAAGGCAAATTCATGTAATTTTGTTCATAGGAGAGCTGTGTTTGCAATGTATAGATAGCAGAGCTTTGTGTAGTTGTATTATATAGGCTGCAAAGGTGAAAATGCATGTTGTGTGCGTGCATAATAGAGCTGTATAAATAGTGTGTACACACCTGACAGTTATGTGTATGCAAAATACAGCCATGGCAAAAAGTTGAGACTGCCACAATTTTCAGTTTATACAAAGTTTTCTGGTTTTAAAGTGGCAATTTGCATTAACTTTAGATTGTTACTTACAATTATCAGATGACTTGCAAAAAAAATTTAGCAGTCATTCCTAGCCATGAAAATTAATTTAATCACGAAAACCCCATTCGAAGAGAGTGGTTCAATTGCTGTGAAAAAGACTTCAGGGCGCGCAAAAAAAGTCCCTTAAAAAGAATTCAGTGAAGAGATGGGCTCAACAACATTGTAGGGCTTGCTCCGGAATTGCAGCAGGCAGGAGTCTGTGCATCTGCTTGCAAACTGAGGTTAAAGGGGTTGTCCACTACTTTCACATTGATTCCCTATCCATAGGATAGGGCATCAATGTATGATCAGCCGGGGTTCCGCACGCGGCACCTCCACCGATTAGCTGTTATCGGTGCCGGCGGCAGGAAGTGCTTATCTGCGGTGCTTGGCCGTCAAGTTGTAGTTGTCGGCGCTTGTTACTGCACATCCGCCACCTATTCAATTGAATGGGAGGCGGATGTGCAGTACCCTGCTGCGGCCACTATAGATGGACGGCCAAGCACCGCAGGTAAGCACTTCTGACCGGAGGCTGCCGGCACCGATAACAGCTGATCGGCGCCGGTGCCACGTGCAGGACCCCCGCCGATCATACATTGATGCCCTATCCGTAGGATAGAACATCAATGTCAAAGTAGTGGACAACTTCTTTAAGGCTATTGAATGTTGACCTGGTGTTAAGGAAGGAAGCAAAAAAAGCCACTTCCCTCCAAAAAAAAAACATTAATGACAGACTGACATTCTGCAGGAAAGTGGTGTAAAGTTGTTTTCTCTAATGAAGCCCCTACAGGCTGTTTGGGACATCTGGAAGAATGATTGGAGAAGAAATGGTGAGTCTACCATGACACCTGTGTCATGCCAACAGTAAAGCCTCCTGAGACCATTGATATGTGGGGGCGCACTCACAATGTTGCCTAAGAAAGCAGCCATGAATGAAAAATTGGGATCTGCACATCCTCCAAGAGCAACTTGGTAATGATCCAGGAGGAATCTGGTGACGAACAATGCTTTTTCCAGCATGATGGAGCACAATGTCACAAACCGAAATTGCTAGCCAAGTGGCTCTGTGAACAAAATAATTACATTTCTGGTTTTTGGTCCATGGCCAGGGAACTTCCCAGATCTCACTCACATTGAGAACTTATGGTCAAGTCTCAAAAAGCGAGTGGATGAACAAAACACACAGAAATAGTGGTAAACTCCAAGCAATGATTAGATAAGAATGGGCTGTTATCAGTCACGATTTGACCCAGCAGCTGATATTCAGGTGCCAGGGAAGTCTTGAAAAATAAGGGTCAACATTGTAAATATTGAGTCTTTGCAAAAACTAAATTTGTCAATAAAAGTTTAAAAACTTATGAAACGCTTATAATTGTAATTCAGTACTTTGTGAAAATCAAAATGCACAAATCCTTACTGTTTCAAATTGTGCGTTACGTGTTATGTTGCATTTATTTATGCATTACAAAGATAAGATAAAACTTAATAAACCACAAATATATGTACATATCTAATTGGTTTACTACTTTATTCAAGGACGTTGACAGAGTTGTAAATGTGCACGAAACTGCAGGTTTCCTTTGGTGGATATATTTATACTGAATATCGGCTCCATACGGCACATAGGATCACCATGACAAGCGGTAAAGATATTCAGCTCTTCTCAATATCTATACTATAAAAAATTCTCAATATAAAAAAAAGGACGTGAACCTTTAATATTAACATTGCTATTTCCAAAACGTTCCCTTTAATCTGGTCTCTTAGCGTCAAGTGTCGGATTGGCTTCTTTTCCTGCTTATAATTCTGCCAGTGTCTGAATTCAGATTACTTTAGGCTGATTAAAGCAACTTATCTTATTTCTTTAAGACAGATTACAGAAAGCTGCAAAGGATGTGAAACAGAAGACGACTGAGGGAAGGTTAGGGAACGTCCACAACAAATGCAGAAAAGTCTTTTCAAACACAAGTCTGAAGGCTGATTTATCGGCTGAATATTCCCCATGTAGCTCTCAATTCACTAAAGTTAATGACATCCTTACTAGTCAGGTCAGATAATGAGGTAATGACCATTGATCCTGCCGATATGTCCAAATAAAGAAACCCTACAATAGGTCACCATGGTGGCTCAGTGGTTAGCGCTGTTCCTTTACGGTGCTGGGATCCTGGGTTCAAATCCCACCAAGGATAACATCTTGAAGGAATATGTACGCTCTCCTGTGTTTGAGTGGGTTTCCTTTGGGTTCTCCGGTTTCCTCCCACACTCCAAATGTATACTGATAGGGAACCTAGACTGTGAGCCCCAATGGGGACAGTGATGGTAATGTATGTAAAGAGCTGTGGATGGCGCTATAGAAGGAAGTAAAATAAATAAATATATCTTCACACACTTTTATCAGTCATAGATAAAAAAAAATGCCTTCGTACAAATAATTCAGATGATCATTATGTCTAAAGTTCATTCCGTGTACCGAATCATTTATCAGATTTACAGCATGTGTCACTCTAAAAATCATCTGTTAGTTGCCAATATTTGAAAAATATAAAAATGAATTGCTTTGTAATATACTGTAATGACGGATCTCATCCTGCCTGGTACTGATGTACAAAATTCTGCGGTTTACTAGTGGACTCTGACTACAAACTGTCTCATCTGTAGTCAGATTTTAGCAGCAGAAGTTATTCTGAGGCTCAATAGACGCTTGCCTTGAGGATTTAGAATGGAATCTTCCACAGATGATAAACACTGGTTGCCGGTGGACCCCTTTGAATTACAGGGGAGTATGTAATAGCTGCTGGCATTTTGACATGAATACTACTACACGCAGCAATATTATTTCCATCACATCAGCCACAACAGAGCCGTAGGTTCCTAAACACACAAGACTGTTCTGTCTAGTACTTTAATTGCAATTTTAACATTATTGTGTAATAAAATATTTATTTTTGTTTAAATAATATAGGTGACTGATTTTTGTATGTAGTTTGTATAGTGGAGTCTTTATCAGTAATTATTCATAGATATAGGACTGTGAATAATGTTTCAAATAACTGAATAATCTACAGTGCTCGTCACTATTATTGGCACCCCTTCATTTTTTTTTTCATAGACCGTACAATATCTTCAGAAATAAATGAATGGTAATGTACCAAAGTTATATCCTCAGGATTTTTTAATTAGTGTTCCAACATAATACAACAATAAAACATTTGTTTTTCAACTTCCATGTTGCAATTTCAAAGAAGATACAGAATAAACAGCATGTGCAGCAATAAAGGCACCCCTAATTAATACTTGGTTGCGCACCCTTTGGCATTGCTGACAGCCTCCAAAAGTTTCTTGTAGCCATCTATAAGCTTCTTGCACTTCTCAGCTGGAGTTTTCTCCCACTCTTCCTTTGCAGTTTGTTCAAGCTCTTGAATGTTTGCAGGGTTCTTTTTCCCAATGGCAGACTTCAGCTCACCCAAAGATTTTCAATGGGATCGAGGTCAGGACTCATTGCTGGTCATTTTAAAAAAGTTCATTTTTTCTTTTTCAACCATTTCTCTGTACTTTCAGTCTATGTGCCCACGATGCAGAAATGCTCTGGATTTTTCCTGAGGGTTTCTGCATCTCCCTGGCAGAAAAAAACGCATGCGGATTGTACATGCGGATTGTACATGCGTTTTTCTGCCAGGAACAAGCATTTGTCAAGCGTTTTTAGCATGTAATTTCGCATGCTTTTGTCAAGCACTTTTCCAAGCGATTTTAGCATCACTTGGAAAAGTGCTTGAAAGTTGGTCACACAATATAAATCCATGCAACCGGCATGGATTTATATTGTGTGACCAACATAATGTAAAAAAAAAAAAGAATTAGGACGTAAAAAATAAAAAATAACCATATACTCACCTTTCCAGAGGCCTCGGTCTGCTCCCGGCGTCACTGCTGGCTCCGTGGCGGGTACCGGTAATGAAGGACCTTCCATGCTGTCAGCGGTCAGGTGATGGTCGCGTGACCATCAGCTGACTAAATGACGTCACCGAAGGTCCTTGCAGATCACCGCTGGGAGCCGAGGAGAGCGCATAGTCACCGGGAGGAGACCAGGGGCGCCGGAGAGGCGAGTATGATTATTTTTTTTTTATTTTTAACTTTATAATTCTTTTTTAACTTGTAGGTACGATGGTACCTGGGTCGGATAAGAGTCTCCTCTTCTCCAGACCCGGGTACCATCCGCGCATTAAATCGCATAAGATCCGCATGACTGCATGTAGTCATGCGGATCTTATGCGGACCAATGCAAGTCAATGGCGGCGATTTCGCAGCGGAATAGCACTAGAATTGGTCTTGCTGCGGTTCTTACCGCAATGCGAATCCGCAGCGGAAATTTCCGCATGATGTGCACAGCACATGCGGATTTGCATTGCAATACATGGCAGACCTATTACAAGCGATTTTAATACGTTTTCGCTGCGAAGATCCGCTGCAAAAATGCATTAAATCAGCATCGTGTGCACATAGCCCTAGATGTGTGCTTTGAGTCATTGTCTTGCTGGAGGACCCATGATCTTCGACTCAAACCAAGTTTCCTTACACTGGGTAGGACATTTCGCTCTAAAATCTCTTGATAGTTCTCGGATTTCATGATTCTTGTGATACGGTCAAGGTCTCCAGTACTTGATGCAGCAAAGCAACTTCACAGCATTATGGATCCTCCACGACGCTTAACTGTTGGTAAGGTGTTCTTTTCCTAATAAGCTTCATTGCGCCGTCTCAAAACAAACTGTTGCTTTGCATTGCCAAAAAGCTCTATATTTGTTTCATCTGTCCACAAAACATTTTCCCAGAAGGATTGTCTTTTGTCAAGGTACTCTTTGGCAAAGATCAGACGCCCTTATTATGTCTTTTCTTCAGCAATGGTTTCTTACTTGGCCTTCACCCATAAACCTCTGTTTGGCTTAGTGTTTGGTGTATGGTACTTGTTGAAACCATGACTCCAGATTGCTCCAGGTTGGCCTTCGGTCTTTGGAAGTTTGACGTGCTGTTTTTTCCACCATTCACACCAACCTTCGAAGACATCTCTTGTCAATTTTCCTCTTCCCCCATGTCCAGGGAGGTTCTTGACGGTTCCATGCTTGGCAAACTTCTTAATAACATTGCGCACAGTTGAAACTGGGATAGAAGGGTCTTTGGAGATGGCCTTATACCCTTTGGAAGTCTTGTTTTTGCTAATAATAGCAGTTCTGATATCCTCAGATAGCTCCTTTATCTTTACCATTGTGACAAAGGAACAGGGCCTACCATGTGTCTTTTTAAAACACTGAAGTCATCATTCATTGGCTAATTCAAGTCAAATGGGCACCAACAATTAATCACAGGAGAATCTCTTTTGTGATTTACCACAGGCGAGTCAAAATGTGTTTCCATACTAAATGAATGTAAAGGGTGCCAATACCAGTGACACAGAAAGCTTAATATTTCTATTTTTCCCTCCCATTGTTTTTGGTTTTAAATTGTTTATCATTTGCTCTTTTGTATTTAACACGAGTGCTCTATACAAAAAAACTGCTTCACTTGATTAATTTTATTTTTCAGGAGATATTCCACATTATGTACTTAAACGTCATGGGTGCCAATAACGATGAGCAGGACTGTAAACTCACCGTTTTACTCCCCGGCCTTCAAGTGATGTATCCCTGATGTTCCTCGCTCATTTTCTGTTTAACTTAGTTGCAGAAGTCACATCCCATATGCACCAGTGCTTTATACTGCTGAGGCCAGCGATTGGCTGCAGAGTTCACATGGCTATATGGTACATGACATTTGGAGCCAAGGTAAACAGTCAGAGATGCAGCGCTGGAACGATGCAGAGTGAAAGATGGTGTATATATAATATTAAATTACTTTAGATGTTTGAAGCTTTTTATTTCTTTAAAAGATGCCATCCAAGCTGCAGAAATAGAGCAGGAGGAGCGGAGTACATTGATATATAGTTTTTTGTGAAAAGATTCAGAATAACCTGTGTTTTATTCATTAAAACTTCTGATCTTTCTGGGATTTCTAGTCCAGTGGGTGGTCCTATTAGTGACTGACAGCTTTGTATGTATTAGTGTGCATATAGTTATAGCTGTCAGTCACTGATAGGACCGCCCCCTGGACCACAAATCCCAGAAAGAGCAGAAGTTTTAATGAACAAAACACAGGTTATTCTGAATCGCTTCTCACAAACCTACAGTACAGACCAAAAGTTTGGACACACCTTCTCACTTAAACATTTTTCTGTATTTTCATAACTATGAAAATTGTCCATTCACACTGAAGGCATCAAAACTATGAATTAACACATGTGGAATTATATACTTAACAAAAAAGTGTGAAACAACCGAAAATATGTCTTATATTCTAGGTTCTTCAAAATAGCCACCTTTTGCTTTGATGACTGCTTTGCACACTCTTGGCATTCTCTTGATGAGCTTCAAGAGGTAGTCACCGGAAATGGTCTTCCAACAATCTTGAAGGAGTTCCCAGAGATGCTTAGCACTTGTTGGCCCTTTTGCCTTCACTCTGCGGTCCAGCTCACCCCAAACCATCTCGATTGGGTTCAGGTCTGGTGACTGTGGAGGCCAGGTCATCTGGCGTAGCACCCCATCACTCTCCTTCTTGGTCACATAGCCCTTACACAGCCTGGAGGTGTGTTTGGGTCCATTGTCCTGTTGAAAAATAAATGATGGTCCAACTAAAAGCAAACCGGATGGAATAGCATGCCGCTGCAAGATGCTGTGGTAGCCATGCTGGGTCAGTATGCCTTCAATTTTGAATAAATCCCCAACAGTGTCACCAGCAAAGCACCCCCACACCATCAACACCATCACCTACTCCTCCATGCTTCACGGTGGGAACCAGACATGTAGAGTCCATCCGTTCACCTTTTCTGTGTCGCACAAAGACACGGTGGTTGGAACCAAAGAAATCAAATTTGGACTCATCAGACCAAAGCACAGATTTCCACTGGTCTAATGTCCATTCCTTGTGTTCTTTAGCCCAAACAAGTCTCTTCTGCTTGTTGCCTGTCCTTAGCAGTGGTTTCCTAGCAGCTCTTTTACCATGAAGGCCTGCTGCACAAAGTCTCCTCTTAATAGTTGTTGAAGAAATGTGTCTGCTGCTAGAACTCTGTGTGGCATTGACCTGGTCTCTAATCTGAGCTGCTGTTAACCTGCGATTTCTGAGGCTGGTGACTCGGATAAACTTATCCTCAGAAGCAGAGGTGACTCTTGGTCTTCCTTTCCTGGGGCAGTCCTCATATGAGCCAGTTTCTTTGTAGCGCTTGATGGTTTTTGCAACTGCACTTGGGGACACTTTCAAAGTTTTCCCAAATTTTCGCACTGATTGACCTTCATTTCTTAAAGTAATGATGGCCACTCGTTTTTCTTTACTTTGCTGCTTTTTTCTTGCCATAATACAAATTCTAACAGTCTATTCAGTAGGACTATCAGCTGTGTATCCACCGGACTTCTGCACAACACAAGTGATGGTCCCAACCCCATTTATAAGGCAAGAAATCCCACTTATTAAACCTGACAGGGCACACCTGTGAAGTGAAAATCATTTCTGGTGACTACCTCTTGAAGCTCATCAAGAGAATGCCAAGAGTGTGCAAAGCCGTCATCAAAGCAAAAGGTGGCTACTTTGAAGAGCCTAGAATATAAGACATATTTTCAGTTGTTTCACACTTTTTTGTTAAGTATATAATTACACATGTGTTAATTCATAGTTTTGATGCCTTCAGTGTGAATGTACAATTTTCATAGTCATGAAAATACACAAAAATCTTTAAATGAGAAGGTGTGTCCAAACTTTTGGGCTGTACTGTATATATCATTCTGCTCAGCTCCCCATGCTCTATAACATTGAGCCTGCAGATTGGATGGGATTTTTATGATGACCTGATGACTGAGACTGTGAAATGTTACAATAGAATTTGCCACTACTTGCATAAAGTGAAAAGAGGACAGAAAACATACAAACTAAAAATTAACAAGGATTATTTGCTTTTACAGCATTTATTTTTTTTTTTTTTTTTTTTTTACATTTTGCTTATATTAAAAGCTAAAGATCCCTTTTAATATTAAGGAGAGACGATGGAAGGCAATGCATGGTGTTTAGGGCACTATGATAATCCCAGAGACACATGGCAAAAATTAAGCGTCTATGATATAATCTCTCTTATCTAAACTACTGAATATTTGCTGACTAACAGGAATGCCAGAGGAAGAAATGCAAGAAATATCTCTTGTTCACGAGACGTGAAGTATGTATAGTTACAATAGGATTAAGTTTAAGGCTGATGACCGCTCATATCAGCCCACAGTATCATATAAGAGGGTAGGGTCAAGTGTGAACTGAGTGCAATGTACAGGACTGGTATCGGGACACGTATTGCTATATCAGATCGAATTAATGACGTCATTTTGGTTACTCAGTTACTAGATTGAGGTGAAGCTCCAGGAAACGGGTGCGGTGCAGGACGGCTTTACATTGACACTTGCTGTTTGCCTTATTTATAAAATACAGTTATAAAGATCCCCTGTGCGCTGCTTATGAGGAGTGGGACATATTGTTTAGGCTCTGTTCACACGTCCTGTTATCATCCGTAAGAACTGATTCAGCAGCAATTCGCTGTCAAAAAAAGTTGTTGAGACAAAACTATTTTGGCCGGCTTAAAAAAAACCTAATTTAAACTGAATCTGTTTTAGTAACATTGAAGTCTACGGAAAACAGATCTATTAATTAGCCATCTGGTTTTTTACATTTGACCCGGTAAGCAAAAAACGGATCCTTTTCAAATGAAAGAAAAACGGATGGATAATTAACGGATCCGTTTTTCATAGAGTTCAATGGTAAAAAAGAAAAAAAAAAAATCGGATCCAGTTGAAATCAAGTTTTTTTTTTTTTTTTAGCCGGACAAAAGTTTTGTCTGCACAACTTTTTTGTCAACGGAATTGCTGCTGGATCCGTTCTATCGGATGATTACTGGACATGTGAACGCAGCCGTAGGAAGAGCTATATTTTAATCAACAGCTATTAACATTTGCTGCACCTTTCACTTTTTATGTTCAGCAGCAGATAAGGTAGAGTAGATAAGCTAGACAGCTGCTGCAGAACCACTTTGCTTTGAAATACAGAGGAGCTTTGTATAGGCAGAACTCACATGTAATGGATATTTTCTCAAAACAAAAAAAGATTAATTTTCATCAGTGTGCTGGATCATACTTTAATTTTGGCCCGTGCTTACCATTGATACAACTGTTTTTCTTGTATTTAAAAAAAAATGGAGGTTCCTTAAACTTCTAGTATAGGTCAGTGAAAATGTTTTTCTTGCAGATTCATTCACTTGACCAAACTTTTTTTTGGGGGGTGGTGGTGGATGGAGAAGAATAACAAATATGTTCCTGGCTATAAAAAAAAAAAAATTAAATAGACCACATAACATTGACCTCAGACATGTAAATTAGGATACGACATCTCCTTGTGTTAAAAAAAGATGTTCTGCAGCAGCTGGTGCGTCTACTACTAGAGGGTACAATAGACGGTGTTTTTGCACTTGTAAATAATTCATTGCTGAGAATTAGGTGTTGTAAGAATCTGCTGTGAGAAGCGGCTAATCTGCACAGATTAGTATCTAAGCAAATAATCTCTTACTACTGATCAGTGAAGTATGTTAATCTGCATTACACGGTGAGAAATTCCTGGTATTGTGCATTTCACAACAAAATTGAGAAATCGCTTGAGAAACACATATTGAATAGTCCCAAAAACTGCAAGGATGAAAATACTGTGACTGAGCAGGTACAGAAGAGCGAAGATTGTGCGGTAAATACAGTTACTGTCAGCACGCTGGGGATAATCGTTAATGCGCAGGATTACCCTGAGTAAGAGGTAAATGTGCACTTGTGTTTGGAGGGAATCTGTCACCAGGCTTACACTGATGTGAGGGCAGGCGCTCTGCAGGGTAATGACGGACACAGATTACTGCACTGTCTCACTTCTTTCTGAGTTGTTATAGTTTTCTTAAAATCAAAATTGAAAAAGTTGCAGAAGGAGTCAGGAGTATATTCATGACTGACCGCTTTCACCATATTACCACACAGTGTGTAAAAAAATAAAACAACAAATGCAATGTTCATGCCAGCCAACTAGACTTCCATCATCTTTATTTAACAGCGAGTGGTACAGAGTTATGCCCACTGCTGCCAAGTACTTAAAGGGGTATTCCCATCTCCCAATATGTAGTAGGGGTCATAATAATATTAGCAAATACCTCCAATTAGAAATGTAGTGTAGTTTTTCTGATTCACTGTGTCTCTTTCCTCATGTGCAGGCACTGCAGGACCTTAGGTATCCATGGTTACGACCACTAACAACTAGCTAACTATCACTATATCAGTGGTTGTAACCATGGATACCTAAGGTCCTGCACTGCTTGCACATGAGAAAAGATATAGTGAATCAGAAAAACTATACTACACTTCTAAGGTATTTGCTAATATTATTATTACACGTACTACCTATTTGGATAGGATCTTGGAGATGGGAATACTCCTTTAAATGTCGCCGTCAGTCTCTGACAGCAGTATTTAAAGTGAACAAATCGGTGATGCGATATTTAAAGTGCCCATTGCACCAGGGCTGTGGAGTCGGTATGCCAAACCTCAGACTCATCAATTTCCATGTCACCAACTCCGACTCCCTCATACATGGCTCATGTTTAAGGGATAAATTTACTGCAGCACAGATTCATCTCCGCTAAAAGTCTAGACCCTTAGATCAGGAATAGGACAGACATTTATAGGACATTTCATAACTTTCCCAAATTCTCATGAAAAAATATTACCGACAAACTCCATTGAAATACTGTACCCAATTTTAGTTTAGAGTCAGAGTCGGTCCATTTTATACAGACTCCGACTCCACCAAAATAGGCTCAGACTCCGCGACTCCGACTCCACAGCCCTGCATTGCACCCCTCCCACCCACAACATGATCACAGGGCGCTGATGGGTTGCCATCCCATTGGACTGCCCTATACCCACCATAATGGTACTCCGATGAAGAGCAGTCTGTGATTGGAGTTAATAGCAGAGAGTGATTTTACTGTATAATGCAATACTGTGGTATTGCAGTATATAGTAGAGGTGATCGGATAATTGCAGATTCAATATAAAGGGAAAACAAAATACACATAAAAAAATATAACAATTAAAACCACCCTCTTTTTTCCCCACTACCAATAAAAAAAATAATCCTATTTGGTAAAATGCACTCATAAAAGCCCAATATCTGAGCTGATTTCTCCTAGGAATCCCAGTCTGCACAGACATGCCAGTATAACATGTGGTGGGAAGTTAGACTAACTGGGCTCCCAACATAGAGCTCCAAATATAAGCATAATCAGAAAAATACTGTCTTAAAAAAAAAATCAACGACTTAATACAGTCTAGGAACACGGACAAGTAAGGTAAATCACATTATCATGTTTCTAAGGGACATATGCCCATGTCACTTACTGGCCAAGACTATAATGTACTTTAAACGGTAGTGAAAAAAAAAATATATATATATATTACTCAGAAATGAAAACTTACCTCCTCTCCGGGTTCCATACGGGAGATCTACTTTGTTGCTGCCAAAAATTGCGGACTGTTTCCTGTAGTTTTCACATAGAAAAGGCTCAATCTCCGACATGCTGTGAACGAAAGAATATGTTAGTAAAAGGCGGACGGCTCTGCGGGCAACAAGAACACATTTACAGCACCGATTTCACTTGCTCCTGGTAAATATAGCACCATTTTCTTGCAAATAACATGATATTTCTAGCAGCTTTTAGAAGACACTAGGTGAGTATTCCAGCTCCCAGCACACCAGACAGCCCCAGGGGCGACCCTTTACAATAACCTAATTGTTAACTGATCCTGCTCACAAGCAGGGATTGTTCAGAGCAGAGAGCCCCTTAAAGGGCTTGTCCTCTTTCAGAAAATCTTCGACCTCAGCTGCAGTTAGAAATGAAATGTAAGCACTGTTTACTCACTGTCCCCCGGTCCAGCAACGAGTCTCTTGTTTCAGGAAACTACACATGTACATAGGGTCGGGGTGTGACTATCTTTTGCACTGAAGCATCTAATGTGCCTGTGCAAGTGTCATCGTGAAGGGAGGAACATCTTAGTGTGATCGGTAGATCAGATGTTATCAGCTGTGTATAGAGGTGTTACCGTCATATTACAGTGACAGGTAGCGCCTCTATACACATGCCTCTGATGATAAAAAAAACTCCTGTAAATTATTCCTGAAAAGGCTTTTTCACACGTAGCATTTTTGTTCATCTTTTTTTCCCCATATTTTTTGGGGGGGGTACTGAAAAACGACAAAAAAAAAAAAATTTCAAAAGATTTTTAAAATCTCATTCACAAAAGTACAATTATTTTCCCTGGCATTTTTTTGAGCTGTGGTGCATTTTTTTTTTTTAACCTGCAGCATGTCGATTCTTTCAGTGTATTTGCTGCATTTCTTTTTACCATTCAAGTGAATGTCTAAAAAAGGCATGAAAAACTAATATAATGGATGCAGCCATTTTTTCTTGCCAGCACTCTGGGTTTTTCATGAGGAAACAAATGCTGAAAAAAAAATTAGCACTATGTGAAAATACCCAAAGGGCAGGAAGTAGGACCAACATCTGCAAGGAGTTTGTAAGTTATCCCCGTGTTTGCGTGGGTTTCCTCCAGGCTCTCTGGTTTCCTCCCACACTCCAAAGACATACTGATCGGGAATGTAGATTGTGATCCCCAATGGGGACAGTGCCCATAATGTCTGTAAAGCGCTGTGGAATTAATGGCGCTATATAAGGGAGTAAAATAAATAAATAAATAAAAATAAATTAAAATGTCCCGATGTCCATTGTAAATATTCCAAGATTACAATTTTGTTGTTTGTTTTTTTTAAATAAACATTGTGACGTGAAAAATAATGAAAATAAAGCTGCCAAAAATACATGCAACACAAAGTCTGGATTTAAACAATAAGTCATTTTCTGATGAAAGCTTAGCCTTAATAATTAGTGATTGACCCAATTCCAGCCTAGCTCAAGCATGACCTCAAATTAGTCTCAAGAATAAGCTGTATAATGTGGAGTTCATCGTGGTTTCAATGGTTAGGCAACTGGCAGCACTAGGTGACAGCCGAACAGTAAGCATCTAGCGATGGGCGGTCGTCCACTGAGCTATCAGTACTGGATCACTCAGAGCACATATGCCGCCATTGTTCTTGGCAGAGCGAGTCCTATTTACACAGGGTGATGCCCCGTTGAGAATGATTATCTTTTGTGGTGAGCAAAAGATCATTTCTCTCGATGAGCGAGCATTTTGCTCATTCGTCCGGTGATCGGCTGCCTGTTTACACTGAAAAAGATTATCGTGAAATGAGCGCTCTCAAGAGAACTCCTTCCCACTAACCTTTCACGGTAAGTCCACCACCAAAGCTGGACAGCTGGCAAGAGGTGATAAAACATACACTCCGCCCTGTTCTCAACAAAGCAAAGATATTTCTCCTCCAGAACTTGAGCGGTTTCTTCTGATGCAATTTTTAAAGCCTGGGATCTGCGACCATTATCTTTTTTTTCCTAGCTACTTTTATACTAAAAGCCGTAGTTCTGCAATCTTGAACATTTCATGAGCTTACAGAGGCCTCTAGGTCCGGTGGAAAACCTCTTGAGACTTTTCTTACATCTCTGTACGTTAAACAGTCTGACCTCAGATGGTATTTGATGGGACGCCTACTTATCTTAAGTGGTGAAATTTTTGCCATTAAGGGTGAAATAACTGCATCTCATAAAGTGCATGAAGTAAAGACAATTAAATAAGAGTCAAACAATGGGCTTCATCACCGCTGATTCACAAGTTTTCTCTAGTAATTTGCTGCTACTTTTTAGTGGCTTATGATTGGTCAATGTCATACAGGGGAAGAAGTACACGCCCCCAGAGAAGAATCTCAGGTAAAGCCCCCTTGGACTTAACATAAATTATAACCTAAACTTTACAAGCTAATATCTCCGCAATGGAAATGGGAAATGAAAAAAGAAAAACAATGCTTTTCTCAGCTCTGCAGCCACTAGTCCATGATGTGACCAGTTTAATAAACTTAAACTGGTTAAAGATCCTCTTTAAAGAACAGGTAAAACAAACTATTATATGACATGAATAATTTAGAAAATACACAGAAAGTTTAATATTCCTATTATTTTACAGAATCTGAGATATTTCTAATTAAAGTATCCTAACGTGGCTGAGAAAAGAAGCATGACATTATATTACTGGGACAGATCAACAAATACCCACAGTAACATGATGGGGGTTATACTTAGACTCACTGATTGTGTTTGTTGTCAGTGGACCTCTCTCCAAGGCTCAATCACAAGCACGTGAGGAGTAATCATCATCTTATGCCTCAGACAAAAGGCTCCAATGTGTGGAATACAGGAACATACGCCACCCGCAGCCAAAGGTATACCATGTGGTATACCATGTGGTACACTGTACAGGATGGTATGAAGACATGTGTCAGCTGGAAAAAGACCAAAAATCATATTCATGGCCTTTTTTCAGACAATAGGGACATATAAATATGTTTGCTGTATGTGGTAGGAATTAAGCACTCGTGAACCAGGAGGATCAGTATGAATGGTCTTAAGGGTCCATTCACAAAAGGTGAAGTGCTGCAGTGTTTCTATAAGAGGAAAGGATACCTAATAAAAATTAGTGTAGATTAAACAAAATTTATATTAATTATGCGAGTCCACCTGGCTATATTGTGTATGTAGTAAAGGACTAGAGTCAGGGCGTAACAATAGTGGGTGCAGGGTTTGCCTTGTCCCTTTGGCAGATATGAGAAGACAAATATTCTGAAGACCTGTGGGAGTTGGGAGCTCTGTTGGTGCTTTTGAATTGGAGCCACAGACTACTGCTTATTATATCTGTGAATGTTTCATATTTAAAGAGCTTAAATAATGAAAAAGGCAACCAAAAATCCTAACATGGCCAGATGTGCCTGGTATTTCAGTTCAGCCCTATTGAAGTGAATGGAGCAGAGCTGCAATACCACGCACAATCCATAGTCCGGGGAGATGCTGTTTCTGAAAGAGAACAGTCATGGATGGTAAGCGAATTGCAAACTATGTCCTATGAGGAATGGTTAGAGGATTTGGGAATGTTTAGCTTGCAAAAAAGTAGGCTAAGAGGAGACTTAATAGCCGTCTACAAATATCTGAAGGGCTGTCACAGTGTAGAGGGATCAGCTTTATTCTCATTTGTAAATGGAAACACGAGAAGCAATGGGATGAAACTGAAAGGGAGAAGATACAGATTAGATATCAGAAAAAACTTTTTGTCAGTGAGGGTGATCAATGAGGGGAACAGGCGGCCACGAGAGGTGGTGAGTTCTCCTTCAATGGAAGTCTTCAAACAGAGGCTGGACAGACGATATCTGTCTGAAATGGTTTAGTGACTCCAGCATTGAGCAGGGGGTTGGACACGATGACCCTGGAGGTCCCCTCCAACTCTAACACTGAATTCTAGGATTTCTATAATCATGATTCTAAGTTTTTCTAACCCCGGATAGCCCATGTTTGGGTGCTGCAGGATCCCTGCCAAGCAGCGTTGATTCAGCACTGTAAGTCTGTGGGAGTTTACTGCACCAGGGGCCAGGCATATCATTGGTGCAATCTGTGCAGCTGCACAGGGGCCACTTCAGCAGCAGGTAATATTGTATGATAAGCCATTGGACTGCAAAGAGCCCATATATTATTCTCGCACAGGGGACCGCTTCTGATAACCGTGTCCATGTGTGCAGGAGCGGACACAGACAGAACATCAAACACTAAACCGTATGGAAATCAGAAAATGATGCAAATTTTATGATGTAGTTGTTGAGGATTTTACCCTCTGCAATAAGCACAGTGAAATCTGCAATAAAACCATGAATTAATCTACATGCAATACATGCAGATGGAGCTGAAGATTCCTGGCAAAATGATACATTTTCTGTCCGTAAAAGAGCACAGATCGACTATATGAAAGTTGATCGGAGCTGGTTTATGTGGGCAGGTACAAGCTGTATGGGGACAGAAAACCTATTAATACAATTGGCCTGTCCCAATGAGGCATGCATGTTGTGAGCAGCCAATGATTCCTCTGCACGCATAAATGATCAAATCCCCTGACTAACGAGTGCTATATTCACCAATTATCAGCCAGCATAAATACCTGAAATGTATGTTCACATGTTGTAAACTTGCTGCGGATTTTGTTGCAAAAAGTTCTACAACGGTCCCTTACATCTTAAACAAGAAATTGCTGTAATGTGAGAGGTTAACCCATGTTCTAATTTTGCATTTTTAGTATGTTACCACTGTTGAAAAAAATGTGGACGGAGGTGCCTCATAAATATTTAGTTATTATATCACTATCTTGCATTTGCTTTTTTTAGATCCTAACCACAGAAATTGCTTCTTCTAATTTTTGCATTCACTTCAAATTTTGGCTTGATCAAATAGCGAAGTGTGAGTGAGGCTTACTTACAGCAGAAACTTCATAATATATATATACATATACAGGGAGAGAGAGAAAAAAAAAGAAGAAGATAGTATCACATGGACAGATCAGCCAGGATGTTCACTGAAGCTCGTCACCTCTCAGTGGGGTATTCCCAGAAGATATGCCATAAAGGTTTAACAAATTAGATTTTTTTGCATGAGTAATATTGTGGTCACATGAAATATACTCATACAAAAGGATTATATTGCAGGTGACATAATGAGATTTATATACTTCGATCTATCAGAGCCTTAGCATTACCATTGAGCAGGCTGCCCAGGCTTTATCATTTTTGTGTCACCGTATGTAGAATTAATCTGGTGTCCAGCGACAGAAGAAAAAGTAAAAATGTAATCAGATCTATCGATTGCTTATTAAGGCATCTTCCATACATATTCCACACATCTCCATTTACCAGAACTCTCATACCTCAAGGTAACCGGTAATTTCAGGTGGCAATCTTTACTCATTCATTTTCATACCCTGTTATGCTATTTACAACCTTCTTCTAGTCTCAGACTTTTCTCATCTTGCTGTGTAGTAATAACACATGTATACGAGTTGGGTGTCCAGGATACGGCTGCCTTCACTAGGTTTCATGTATCAGCATAGTTTTATCCTTCACAACTACAAGAGATCCGCCTTCCCTGATAGCGGAAGAAAAAGAGCATCCAACCCTCATACTTTCCCTGCTGATCTTTTTACTGAAAGAAGGGAGGTAGATAGCAGATGAACTATTAAAGCACCACTCCAGCGAGTTTTTTTTGTCTAAGCGCAGGAGTGGTGCCACTACCGTAAGGTCCCTGACCCTAGCCTTATGCTTACCAGCTGCCATCAGCATCTGTTCCCAACGCCAGCTTGTGACCGCAACTTCTGACTGACCGAGAGTCAGAGGTAACAGTCACAAGCTCTCAGTGTAAGGCTATGAGAGTCTCGCTCTGACTCTCTCAGACTAACATCAAGTTTTAACTTTCGGATCGCCCAGCAAACACTGGAGTGATCCGGCAGGTCGCAATCTGCTGGAGACCGACTGGAGCGGCGCCAGGAACAAATGAAGATGGCGGCTGGTACGTAGTATAAGACAGAGAGCAGGGAAATTAGTGTAGTAGCAGCACTCCAGAGCTGCAATAAAAAAAAAACTATGAAGTGGTGCTTTAAGTCAAAAGCAATAGCAGAGCCAGCTATATGAAAGAGTTGCACAGACTCCACAGCAGTAAAATGAATAAATATTTAGAAAATGTTAATTTGGCATTTAAAGAGGAACTTTCATCTGATTTTTTTTTCATAAACCTTCTCTAATTGGTGATGCTCCACGGATTTAGAAACAGTTTTTTTTCCTTCTGTGTCCCTCTGTCCCAAAGCTATGATCCCAGGGTAAAAAGGTGAAAATTTTCCCTCCAGCCAGCTGGAAGAGTACCACCGCACAACTTCTCTGTGGGCATGGCCGTATTTGATTGGTCAGTGACAAAGAAGAAAAAGCAAACGCTCACAGAGAAGTTCTGCGGTATTCGCCCAGTTGGTGAAGGGAATATTTGCACGTTTTTAGGGAGCATAGCTTTGGAAGGGAAGGACACAGAAGCAAAAAACAAAAAACTTCCAGAATCAGAGGAGCAGCATCGATTGGGTGAGCTACTCAGTCTGAATGAAAAAAAAAACAGTGAAAGGTCCTCTTTAACAAGAAAGTGAAGAAAAACAAGAATCTGAAAACAAATGTGTCCATATCATTTATCGCATCTTTTAATGACTATTATTTTAGAATTCATTAACTACACACAAAACATAAGAAAAAAAATTCACAACACAATGTTACCACACAAACTGGTAGAGAAACTGTAACGGCACGCACAGCTTACAAGAACAATCACACAAGAGAACCGGATACCGTGTAAAGCTAAATAGGACACCTCACTGTGTCTGATAGGAAGGAGCCTGACAGACCTGCAGTTACAACATAGAACATGGTGAGAACATTACAAAAGGTACATATACAAGCTGAGCAATGACTGCAAACTCTGTCAGGCAATGAACAATAAGGCTTGGCAACAAACCATCCTGCGTTTCATAACACTAGGCCATAATACGATCTATTGTTATGGTTTCAAAACTTGAGTTTAAAGCTACTTAGTAACTTGCATCACAATTTTTTTTTTGTCAGGATGACCAAAAATGGGCCAGATTTTCCTGACTTTAGGAGGTTGAAACAAGTTAAAACATATTTGCACCCCATAACAGAATTCCTCGCAAGCGCTCATCATTAGAATAGCGTTCTAAAGGAAAGCGGCTGCCCAAACTAAACTGCTTTATCAATAGACACCTCAGGCAGTCCCAACCTGAACAAATGCCTATTTCCAAAATGATAAGTGTATCACACTAGCACAGCACAGATTTATGATGCATTTTCTTCTTCTTCACATCCTCTAACTCCCTATATGCCATTACCACTATTGTCCATGGCATCTAGGGGTTATTGATGCCGACACTGCCATGTAATCACTGCTCTGTCCGTGGCATATAGGGGTTATTGATGCCAGCACTGCCATGTAATCACTGCTCTGTCCATGGCATATAGGGGTTATTGATGCCAGCACTGCCATGTAATCACTGCTCTGTCCATGGCATCTAGGGGTTATTGATGCCGACACTGCCATGTAATCACTGCTCTGTCCATGGCATATAGGGGTTATTGATGCCAGCACTGCCATGTAATCACTGCTCTGTCCATGGCATATAGGGGTTATTGATGCCAGCACTGCCATGTAATCACTGCTCTGTCCATGGCATATAGGGGTTATTGATGCCGGCACTGCCATGTAATCACTGCTATCTCTCTCCGTCTCTCTATATATATGTAGACTAGCTATTGAACCCGTTCTACGCCTGGGTAGTGAGCATTTTTATTGGTATGCTTCTGTCACCATTTTTTTGAAGACATACTGTCTGCAAATTCACATTTAGTGTCTTCAACAAAATGGCGCCGAAGATCGTGGTATGCACACACACCGACTCGGATGGCATTTTATTGAGGACACAGTCAGCGCGCACTGACTCCAGCGCCACACTGCGCAGGCGCGCCCATCTCAGCTTTGGACAAAAGGACACGTCCAGCGTTGTATATAAGATATTAAAATGCTTTGATGAGGCTTACTCCATTCAATGAATGCATATTGCTCCTCCTAGTCCTTTGGCAATCCATCAATCCAGCTTGTGAGGCATCAAGCAATACTAATCTAAGGAAATAACAGGTTTCCAATCCAGTGGTGTCGCGCATCGAGTCTGAATGACAGTCATAGATACTGAGAAAGGTATAAACTCGAAACAATAGAAACCTATGGCATGAAAATCCTCAAGATCTGCTGCTGGCAGCTCTCCCTGCAATTGCCTCTCCACGTGGGTACTATGGGTAAGGATCACTTACCGGGGTATGAAGCTTTTCTCTGTGGTTACATATGTTGGCTGGTAATCCTTTCTCTATACCAGTGTTATGCTGCTACGACACTATCATTATTTGTTGCACGCTGGCACTTTATTTGGTTGTGTTGCTCTGCTGAGTTGGCAGATAGGATGTAGTAGTGACACAGACATTATTCAGATGATAAATGGCATTGTACACTTGTAGTTTATGTCCCAGATATGCATCTTCCCCACCCATGTAAGTGGGTAGGCGTCTCCTTTCGGTACCTGATTTATGCTAGCCACCTTGTCTGTATTTTTATCTTTTAATTGTATGCCATGATGAATTGTTTCAATAAAGTTTTTTTCATTTTTGATTACAGAGTAGTTTACGCCATGAATTTTCCTTTTTGTGTTTAATATTAAAGGAGCGTCCAGAATACTTGTTGGGGTCTATATACCATAAGGCGTAGGGCCCTGATATTACAATACTGATTATGTTCTCTGTTCTATGTATATTGTTTTCACACTAACAGCTCGGCAATACATTGCTTTGATCGTGAAACCAGTTTTACCGTCATTTTATTAACGTGTCTTAGGCTATGTGCCCACGTTGCATAAATGAAGCAGAGAATTTCTGCTTCATTTCTGCAAGTCCTCTCCCGGAAAAACGCATGCGGAATTCCGCACGCGTTTATCGCGCGTTTTCCACATGCGGAATTGCCTTGCGTTTTTTATGCATTGGACAAAGGCAATTCCGCTTGCGGAAACGCAAAATTAATTGACATGCTGCGGATTTTTGAACGCAGCATAAACGCTGCGGAAAAATCCGCAGCATGTGCATAGAACTTGCGGAATCCCATTGGGGACCATGGGGTGCGGATTATCTAGCGTTTTACAAGCGTTTCTGCTGCGGAAATTCCGCATCAAAAACGCTTGAAAAACGCTACGTGGGCACACAGCCTTAGAAGCCGTTTGTCAACACAACTCTAGGCGTCATGTTGTCATTGCTACTGTGAGCAGCCTGTGTGGCCTAAACGTGCTACCATGGCAGCAGCATCGTGGACTTGTCTCCCATTGAGCACAACTGGGATGTCATTGATCGACAATAGCAAAGGGAGCTGCCAGCAGCGGATCTTGATGATTTGTGGCCCAAGTGCAGTCAGCGTTGCAGAACATTCCTCAGATTACCAATAACCTCAAGGTCAATAGCTAAGAAGTGTACGTGCCAGGAGTAGTGTTGAGCATTCCGATACTGAAATATCGGGTATCGACCGATATTCGCGGTATCGGAGTTCCGATACTTTTAGAATATCGAATACCGGAATCGGAAGTTCCCATAATGCCTGCGCTCTGCAGTGTCTCTGAAGGATGACAAGCTGGATGGCTAAGAATAATGTAGAATGTATTACATGAAAAGCCGGCAATTCAGCAGCGGCATACACCGGTACCCGACAATTTAGAATAGAAGGAATAGAGAATCACACATAGATTAGATAGATAGAAACATGTCAGTCACATATATATGAAGTACAGTGACAGTGTTGCTTACTGTACTTGTCATTTAGTCTTAAAAAAAAAAATTGGCGTGGGGTTCCCCATAATTTTAGTCTCTAGTGGAGGTTAAGCAGACGGCTGGGGCAGATGTTTGAAGCCTGGGAAGGGGGTAATATCCACGGAGCTTTCCAGGCTACTAATATCAGCCCCCAGCTGAATACCTTGCCTTTACTAGCTATTAAAATGGGAGACCCAAAAAAAAATGACGTGGGGTCCCCCCTATTTTAATAGCTAGCAAAGGCTAGGCAGACAGCTGGGGGCTGATATTAATAGCCCAGGAAGGGTGCCATGAATATTGGCCCCCTCCCAGGCTAGAAACACCAGCCGTCAGCCGCCCCAGAAATGGCGCATCCATACATTCACGCCCCCATTGAAGAAGCATATGGCGAAACGGCGTCGCCGGGGTAGATTCCTTCAAATACCTCTACAGTGTTTATCCTGTTATTAATAGTCCACATGTAAGTACTAATTTTCAGCTCATGCCCATGGCTAATGATTTAATGCATATAGCTCTCTATTATAACTTGACCAGGTGCTGTTTGTCTCTCACACATTGGGTAATTATATTTACAAGTATAGTTAACCTTCTTAAATACAGTAAAAAGTTTCTCTCATGCACTTGCACTTTATGTTTAGATTAGAGTAGAGTGGATCTTATTATTTACAGCACTTTATGGCCACAGGGGGAGTGCAATATAGGCACCATGGATTTGTAGGCATGTCTGTATTATGTACTGTGGCATGAAATTGTAATCAGTATTGAGGTTGTATTGTTGGAATCTGAAGGCACCTGTTTCTTATCTCAAGAAAATTGTTTTAAAAAAAACTTTTTGGAATAAAAACTATTGATTTTAAAGAACTGGCATTTAACCTTCCTTTAAGCCGTGCCTATGTAGCCCGAGCTTTGTGTGATAAATACCCTATTGGGAGGTGTAATTTTTTGACCGTTTGATATATAGTAATCTTTCTAAAGATCGGGTTCTACATTGGTTTTGTTGTAAACAGACCCTTTAATCATTCATCGACAGTTCATCCCTAAAACGCTGAATCAATTATTCCAGTTTCCATTTCCTCCAAAACACAGATTACCAGGAATTGAAGAAAATAAGCTAACATAGCAATCACCAGGGAAAGAAAGACAATGACTTGTAAAACCACGTAATCATGCACACTAACTCAATTCTGTAAAACATAAAAACCTTATTGTTGTAATACAAAATAAAAACATTTCCTGCCAAATACCAATTTGAAGGACTCAGAATATACAGTATATAGTTTTTAATAGGCTTACTCTAGCAGATGTTGGCAATTTTCACATTGATCTGGTAAGCCCCCTGTTTTTATTCACTCCTATTCATCATGGCATTTAATGTGACGCAGAAAGCCGATCGCTATCTGCCATAGTGATGTGAACACAATAGTGACGTCACATTAATCTTGCAACTGGCCTTCAGACAGTAAATGGGTATGAAGTCTTAACTGACAATAGGTCATGACACTTGGGTATAAACAAGCGCCATTAGGGAGTGCAGAGTCAGCCTGTGATGTGGAGACGGGTGAGAAGCTGGAAGGGTTAAATACTGAAGTTTATTCTTTTTTTTTTTTTTTTTGTAAGGCCACAGGAATAGTAATACATGACTATAGATGTGGCAAGTGTTTGTTGTGTAAAGATCCCACCTTATGAGGTGGTCTGGTTTAGAAAACCTATTTTCATAATACCCTAGTGATTTAAGTTCACGACATTTGTCTATTACTCAAAAACCAGCAACAAGGAGCGGCCTTCACTCTAGAGGAGCAATGACGATTTTAATGGAAACTGTGTCATTCCTAATGTCACCTGAAGTGGCGCTGTAGGAGTCAACACTAACACCAAGAATCAGCACAGATTTGAGCTTGTTTCTAATTCTCAGTAATGGAACTCCCGTAATCTACTATATAATCGGCTTATCCCGTCTGTCTGTCCGTCCAGGAAATCCCGCGTCGCTGATTGATCCGGCAGCGGCCAATCAGCGACGCGGGATTTCAGAACAAGATGGCAGCCGTTAGCGGCTCATCTGCCGCACGGAGGTCAGCGGCGATGCAGCCGGTCATCTCCTGGCTGCTCGCAGCAGAAGGCGGCGCCGCTCCCCGGTCCTCCCTTCACACTTGCCGTCAGGAGATCAGCGGCCCTAGCCGCTGATCTCCCGACGGTAGCCGCATGGAGGTCAGCGGCGATGTAGCCGGGAGATGACCGGAAGTACCCGCACAGGCAGCGCCGCTCTCTGGTCCTCACTAACACAGTTCACTGATTGGTCGCGGCCACGACCAATCAGCGATATTGGCGTGAAGTTTAAAACACCGCTTTTCTGATTGGTCACGGCCAGCCGACTGTGACTGATCAGCGACTGGCGCAGCCCGGCCGTGAATTGGCCCCGGATTAGAAACACGCAGGCCACCGTCGGGAGATGACCGGTGCTAGCCGGTCATCTCCCGGCTGCTTGCAGCAGAAGTACCCCGACCGGCGGCCTCGCTCCTCCCTTCACACTTGCCGTCGGGAGATCAACGGCCTTAGCCGCTGATCTCCCGACTGTAGCTGCATGGAGGTCAGCGGCGATGCAGCCGGGAGATGACTGGCCCGCACAGGCAGCGCCGCTCCCCGGTCCTCACTAACACGGTTCGCTGATTGGTTGTGTCCTCCACCAATCAGCGATTTTGGCGCCAAATTTAAACACGCTCTCCGGCCAATTGGCGCTCGGTCGGCTGCATACATATTCTAGAATACCAGATGCATTAGAATCGGGCCACCATCTAATAAGGGATTGTTCCAACAGAAGGGGATTGTCTGAAGTGGACATGCCTTTTAATAAAATCAAGAATAAAACTTTTAACCTTTTAATTCAAGAAAATGGCTTCCGTTGTTGTAATACATGGCGATTAGAAGCAAGTTCCAAGAGAGCAAATACAGAATTGCCTTTTTTTACCTGCATTGACGGTTGGCCCAGGATAATGACATTGATGATCTAACCCAGGATCCTTAGGATAGGTCATCAATATCAGATCGTTGGGGGCAGACTTTTGACACGGTAGCGACTGCAGAGAACGGCAACTCAGCTCCTATTCTGATCAGGTCATGAGTATCACTAGGCCGGACAACCTCTTAAAAAGTGTCTACAAAAATCAATGGCTATGGTGTATTTCCCACAAGCAATGTATAGAAAAGGCATAGTATAAGAGAAGAGCGTGCAGCTGTACACACTGTATGTAAGCCAATACTACAATAAGCACAGCTAAGCCAAGTCATGGTCGAGATACAGATGGACAAAACATGCTGGGACTTCAAATCGCACAAATGCTGGAGAGTAGTGTTGAGCGAGTATGTTCTATTAACCCTTTCGCTGAGTATGCTCAGGCCGAGCTCCGAGTAGTTACAGCTGCTCAGTGATAAGGTTGAATCGCTCCGTGTGCATGATTTGCGACTGTTTGACAGTTTTATTACATGGGAGGAATGTCTATTTCTTACACATTCCTCACATGTAATAAAGAGGTCAAACAGTTGCAAATCATGCACACGGAGCGATTCAAACATAACACCGAGCACCTGTAAATACTCGGAGCTTGGCCCGAGCATACTCGGACAGAACATACTCGCTCAACCCTACTAGAGAGATCAGAGCTGTGGAGTTGGTAAGCCAAACTTCCGACTGAAGACTCCTCAATTTCCCTGACTCCACAGCCCTGCCTCACTACTGAGCATGTACATAAAGTGCAGCCCTGCCTCACTACTGAGCATGTACATAAAGTGCAGAGCTGCCTCACTACTGAGCATGTACATAAAGTGCAGCCCTGCCTCACTACTGAGCATGTACATAAAGTGCAGCCCTGCCTCACTACTGAGCATGTATATAAAGTGCAGCGCTGCCTCACTACTGAGCATGTGCATAAAGTGCAGCGCTGCCTCACTACTGAGCATGTGCATAAAGTGCAGCGCTGCCTCACTACTGAGCATGTGCATAAAGTGCAGCACTGCCTCACTACTGAGCATGTGCATAAAGTGCAGCACTGCCTCACTACTGAGCATGTGCATAAAGTGCAGCACTGCCTCACTACTGAGCATGTGCATAAAGTGCAGCACTGCCTCACTACTGAGCATGTGCATAAAGTGCAGCACTGCCTCACTACTGAGCATGTGCATAAAGTGCAGCACTGCCTCACTACTGAGCATGTGCATAAAGTGCAGCACTGCCTCACTACTGAGCATGTGCATAAAGTGCAGCACTGCCTCACTACTGAGCATGTGCATAAAGTGCAGCGCTGCCTCACTACTGAGCATGTGCATAAAGTGCAGCGCTGCCTCATAACTGAGCATGTGCATAAAGTGCAGCACTGCCTCACTACTGAGCATGTGCATAAAGTGCAGCACTGCCTCACTACTGAGCATGTGCATAAAGTGCAGCACTGCCTCACTACTGAGCATGTGCATAAAGTGCAGCACTGCCTCACTACTGAGCATGTGCATAAAGTGCAGCACTGCCTCACTACTGAGCATGTGCATAAAGTGCAGCACTGCCTCACTACTGAGCATATACATAAAGTGCAGCTATCTCACTACTGAGCATGTATATAACGTGCAGCACTGCCACACTACTGAGCATGTGCATAAAGTGCAGCACTGCCTCACTACTGAGCATGTGCATAAAGTGCAGCACTGCCTCACTACTGAGTATGTGCATAAAGTGCAGCACTGCCTCACTACTGAGCATGTGCATAAAGTGCAGCACTGCCTCACTACTGAGCATGTGCATAAAGTGCAGCGCTGCCTCACTACTGAGCATGTATATAAAGTGCAGCCCTGCCACACTACTGAGCATGTGCATAAAGTGCAGCCCTGCCTCACTACTGAGCATGTATATAAAGTGCAGCACTGCCTCACTACTGAGCATGTGCATAAAGTGCAGCACTGCCTCACTACTGAGCATGTACATAAAGTGCAGCACTGCCTCACTACTGAGCATATACATAAAGTGCAGCACAGATTCATCTTAACTAAAAGACGAGATCCTTCGAACAGAACAGACATTTATAGGACATTTCATAACTTTCCCAAATTCTTATGAAAACATTTACAGCACATCGTGCATTGTACTACTGAACCCAATTCATTATATATTTTAGGAGTCGGTCCATTTTATACTGACTCCACAGTCCTGGGAGAGACACAGATTTCCGACATCCAATCTAGGGGATACAGGATTTATATAAGTGGTGAAATAGAAAATGACTATGGATCTATACAATGATCACTTACTTCAAGAGGATGTGAAAGTTTTCATTGTAACACGACTTTAATTCTTTGATTGGGTCTGTGGGTAACCTGCAAAAGAAAGAGACACGTTTTAACACATGAATAAGTCTAAACCGATGTCAGCACATAATGGTAAATGTGTACCAATCTAGAACGACTTCTAACATTTGTCCATATGATTTGATGAACAAGACACAAGTCAATTCTGCACTGCTATTTCTATTACTAATTATAATCTCAGAATGACTATGAACACCAAGTGAAAACCATCACCCAAATTTGACACATTTTAAAGAGGTTGTCCAGCAAAACAAATGTTTTCTATTGGGAATTAAATGTAACATATTTTAACTCTTAACTGATAAACTTTATCAACAAATTTCCCAATGTTCTTCATTCAGCCCTTCCAATTCTAATTAGGCTTTGGGACAGAGCAGAGCTTCTGTACCCCCCAGACCTGTCAGTGACATGCTTGCAGGGGGCTGGCTGAATGCTCGGTTCAATAAGTGAGCCTTTACTATTTATACATTGTCAGATTAAAGGGCTGGTTTAGCTATTGAAATGAGCAGTCAGACACTCTCCTGTGATCACATATATTTAAATATTTAAAACCAATTAGTTTATTAAAAAATTCATTAAAGCAAAAAAGAAAAAGAAAAAAAAAGCAATTCCCGGGAATATGCCCAGTCTGTCTTAAGTAGGGCAAGATAAAGGAGCAAGACAACATTCTGTAATAGATGGGAGGGACCACCATGGAGAAGTATTGGAATCCAGACTTCAGGAGGAGAGCAGAGCATTGGTGCATGTGTTATCAATAAGGTATAAGTGAAAATTAAACTATATTATGCAGATGGGTCTAAGATGCAAGTCAGGTCTCACCGTGATGCTGAAACCTCCAAGAACTGGCCATAGAACGGAGTAAAAATGTGCGACAACGGCAGAAGAAAACAGTAGGTTACGATAAGTGGGAGACGGTATTCAGCAGCAGATCCAGGGGAAATATTTAAAACCAATTAATTTATTAACAAATTAATTAAAAAGGCCAAAAAAGAGAAATTCCCATGAATATGCCCAGCCTAAAGTAGGCTACGATAGTGGAGCAAGACAATATTCTGTAGCAGATGGGAGGGATCACCACTATAACAGTACCAGGGACTCCACACAAACAGGTTACTCCTTTACATCATTTTTATTTTGTTTCCTAGACATTGATCTGACTGCTATAGATGCATAGGCCGCGATTCATAAAGACTGGCATTCTGTACAACGGTCTTAATGATGGGTGCACTGGTGTAAGAGGTGTGTGCCCATTAATGAAAGGGGTACATCTTTCAACAGCCAAGCACCAGAGTAAGAAATATAATAAAGTCAGAGACTGGAATACACTTTGTGGTTAAATTATGATTAATTTGTCACCCATGCTCCGCAATGTCCTTCCTGGATTAGCTCACTTAGATCAACCCACTTTAGTTGGAGAAGCTGGCAGGGTGAGGACAAAAGTAGCAAAGTTTCTGAGCAACTACAATTTGTACAAAATGTTTGCAACATTTTACAAAATAGTTTTACAAACACTAAAAGACTGACATCACTTCCAAACAGAATCCTGGTCTGAAGAGGTGCATACTAAGAGTAGCCATCTCCATATATAACTAACAAAGTTGCACGCTGTATTTTGTTTTTAACGCTAAAGCATGAAAACATGATAGATTTGAAATTGCATTTTTGCTCTAGAAAATAGAGAAAAATTAAGATACTTGGCACATAATTTGGCCAATTCATACATGCCCAGCAGTCAACGACAAAGCGATCTTCCTTGCTGGGGACCTAACCTAATGTGTTTCCTCCCCTGGGCTGATACAGAATACAGAGTGCAACTTTGTTAGTTACATATGGAGATGGCTACTCTTAGTATGCACCTGTTTAGACCAGTTTGGAAGTGACGGTCAGTCTTTTAGTGTTTATATGCAGAGGCCCTTTGACTGAGCACTCCACTCATCAGCTCGTGGTGGTTTTAATTACAGCAGGATCCTAGCTACCCATAGAAATATAGGTTACCAGCCCAGGAGAGGAAACACATTAGGTTAGGTCCCCAGCAAGGAAGATCTCCTAGTCGTTGGCATGCATGAATTGGCCAAATTATGCGCTAAATATCATAATTTTTTCCTATTTTCTAGAGCAGTAATGCAATGAGGTTGAATGAGGATGAGCTGCAATAACAAAAACACAGGCTAGGCCTTTTCTTCTAATCCTTGAAAACCGCTATTTCATCACAGAAACATTTTCCTTGGTGGAAGTTGTTTAAAAAGATTTATATTCAGCCCCAGTGAATCTGTTGTCACAATGTAGAATGCAAAGGAAATATAAACAGAAGTCGAACCGCTTGTGAAGAGGTGACCCGCAATAATAATATGGTCAGTGCTCTTCAGCGGTGTTTTGGGAATGTGTACAAAGTAGTGAAAGATCAAGTAGGTGAAAGCCCTGTCCAAATAAACTTAGGCCCCATACTGTGTCCATACAGATTAGACTAGTCAGCTGAACCTGGAGATATTAATGTATTCTGCATACAGGCTAAGGTGCATGGAGGTCTCCCAACTCTCCCTTGACAAATAATGTTGGAGGAGAAAAGAATCCAGCATGTCTGATTTCGGGAAGCCGATCCTTTTATTCTCCGCAAGATAAGCCACCACCAGAGGAGTATGGCAGCGGCTCACTTGTAGCAATGCTCGGCAGAGCGAGCTCTCTAATATATGGAGTTGGCTGTTGAACATTTGGCCAAACCATTATTTGGCCAACAGCTATCTACTATGTATGGGGCTCCTTACAGTCTAAATAGATTGGGGATGAAGATATAAAATTGGAAAATAATATAAATTAGTTGGCACTAAAGAAATTCATATGATGGATTACTGAATAATTGAGTTTTTAAGGATTAACACAAGAATTGAGAATGGTAATCAATGAGTTATTGGCAACTAGGGGAAAGAAAGGTAGAGCTAATCGAACATAAAAATGACCATGACTAGGCATAGAAGGTGGAGAAGAGGGTCTAAGGACAGAACTTTGAGGTAAAGGGAGGAGAAAGGTTAGATGTGGTATACAAAGTGGAGCACACATACTCAAAAACCAGGACAGACTGGAGTCTATAGAAATTGACCGTGTCAAAGCCCAAAAAACAGACCTTTATTTTTGAACCAACCGTGTGTCTCTTGACCCTCGTAAGGCAGTTGAGCTTGGGTCAGTGAGGAAATAGTGGTACTTGGACCATACATCTTATCCGCATCCTAAAAAATCATGAGCGAGAGAGACAGGGAGCAAGTAATCGAGAAGCCCATTGGCAACTAGACATTTGCCATGTATACAACCAGGCCATGGATGTACAAGTGTCAGATTAGTCACCTTGTTGAAGATCTGTGCTGCAGGGTAAAGAAATGTTAATGTGTGCTGAAGACACACAGATAGAACAGAAGATTTAAGCCCCTGTCTTACATAGCGAGATCGCTAGCGAGATCACTGATGTGTCACGGTTTTGGTGACGCAACAGCGACCTCACCAGCGATGTCGCTATGTGTGACACTTTGCAGCGATCAGACCCCTGCTGTGAGGTCGCTGATCACTGCAGAATGTCCTGGACCATTTTTTGGTCTTTGCCCTCCCGCTGGTCAGCACACATCGCTGTGTGTGACCAGCGAAAGGCTGGTAACCATGATAAACAGTGGGTTACTAGGGGCACACGCGCACTTAGTAACCCGCTGTTTATCATGGTTACGAGCCTGCTAAAGTGAGTGGTAACCTCCCGCTCACCGTAGCAGAGTGGTAACCATGATAAACAGCGGGTTACTAGGTGCGCGTGTGCCACTGGTAACCCGATGTTTATCATGGTTACCAGCCTGCTCCTGCTTCAGCAGGCTCGTAACCAGGAGCAGGACATCGTGGAAAGATTCTTTCCACGATGTCGCTGCTCTCCTGATCGCTGGTGAGCCTGCCTGTTTGACAGGCATAGCGATGCAGCAACGATCCCTGACAGGTCGTATCGTTGTCGGGATCGCTGTAGCGTCGCTAAGTGTGACGGGGCCTTTAGTCATATTCAGGAATCACTGATGTGGGTTCATTAAGTTTGTGGCTTTTAGTCTCCATTGTCACATCTGTGCTGTGAGGGGAGTTGTTCAGTGGAGAGAAATTTGCAGAATTAATAGGGAGCAGTATAGTAGGATTAGTCTGTGTGGCCACGATGCGTTTTTCAAGTGTTTACGCTGCGGAATTTCCGCAGTGTAAACGCTTGGTAAACCTTCCCCCATGGTCTCCAATGCAATTACGCACTTTCAATGCCCATGCTGCGTATTTTTCCGCAGCGTTTATGCTGCGCTCAAAAATAAGCAGCATGTCCATTACTTTTGCGGACACGCAGCGTAATCGCCGCCAATGACTTGCATTAGAACGCGCCAATTCCGTAAGACTGCATCTGTACTTGCGCAATTGGCGCGTTCTAACGTGCGGATGGTACCCAAGTCTGGAGGAGAGGAGACTCTCATCCAGACCTGGGTACCATAGAATCTGTAAAAAAAAAAAAAAGAATTTAAAATAAAAAATAAAAGTTTATACTCACCTTCCGATGTCCTCCCGGTGTTTTGTCCACGCCGTCCGGTCTCTTGCGAAGGACCTGCCATGACGTCACCGAGTCATGTGACCCATCACATGACTCAATGACGTCACCGCAGGTCTTTCACACCACCGCGAGCATTGCAAGAGACCGGACGCAGCAGAGATGACACCGGGAAGACACCGGAAGGTGATTATAATCTTTTTTTTTTATTTTTTACCATTCTTATTCTTTTTTTTAACTATTACTTGTCAAGCACTTTTCCAAGTGATGCTCAAAATCGCTTGGAAAACTGCTTGAAAAAACGCATGTATAAACGCTTCTCTGGCAGAAAAAAAAGTATGTAAATCTGCATGCGTTTATTTCTGCCAGAGAGAGGCAAAAACGCTCTGCATCAAATCTGCTACATGGCCACATAGCCTTAGTGGGAAGCAGAATTAGTGGACTGCTGTGAATCCGTTCTTTGGAGACACTGTATTAATGGGAAACCAGTGCTACAAGGTTAATGAGATTGTAAACGATGTAAACGCATCGTGGGCACACAGCCTAAGAATCTGCACTGTGTGGTCACAGAACGGGACTGCCAAGAATCACGGCAGAAAAGAGGACATCCAGTTCAGTTTCACCTGCTGCCCTGAGTCGATATACAAGTGTGAGTGACGTAGCCAATTAGCTTTGGCTCACGTAGAATAATATCACGCCAGCACCGGGAGACCTGCAACGACACTGCTGTCGGTGGTGAATATGTTTTTCTTTATTTTACACTGGGGAATACAGAGAAGGAGATGTCCAAGTAATAGAAAACCCCTTTAAGGTAGTCTCACACCTGCATCCCTTTAAACATGCCAGCTCAACTTGACCAAGCTGGCATGTGTCCTCAATGGGAGGAGGAGAATCAGCTGCTCAAGGAGATCTCCCTTGAGAACAAAGGATTGGACATGTTGAAATCACACATGCCCAACCTGTCATATTAAAAACCAGAACAAGTCCACCCCACACTTCAGATAGTCATCAGCTTCCACTGAAATGGGTGGGTTTGGTCATTCTTCAATGAATATAGTGATCTTTACATTGAGGGTAAATACATCCTCAGAAGTTGTGGTGGCGGCTCCAGCTAAAACTGGATGTAAAGAAATCAAACAACTCAGGCTACGTCCAGGTTCCGATTGACCTAGTGGGGAATCGGTGGATCCCCCGGTGGACCCGGCCCCCCAACCTGTACAGGAGCTGCACAGATTAGTTACATCAGTGACCGGTGTTGAGGACCTTCTCTGATCACTGCATCTTGCTGTTTACCATGGAGCTGAGGGCCCTTACAACAGCCAACCTGGGCCCCCTTCTCCCATTATGGAGAAAGCAGGGCACCAACAGCAGTGATCGGCTGTTTTCTCCCTGGCATCAATCTGGAAAGGGGCAAAGCCTGTTCAGCGCAGCAGCGGTAGAAAGAAAACATACACTACCCCATCGCTGTGTACACTACCCCTTAAGGACCTCATTGCATTTTGCTTGCAGTCTCCAGCTCTTTATTAATAGTGGGAACTGTATTAAAGGGGCTGTCTGATAAACTACATTTATCACCTACTCACAGGTCCAGCTGCCGAGAGCAATGATAAATATACATCACTGGGGTCACATCTAGTGTAAGTGCATGGATACACAACTAATATTGCGCACCTGTCGCCTCTCCTGGCACAAATATTTACTAAAATACGCATATTTCCCATTAAATAACAATCCTGGAACATCTTTTCTTAGAACTCTGTGTTGTGCAGTCCCTCGGTTATTCCTCCTGGAAATGTATAAATAAATGGACAACTAGTGTATCCTTATACAATTTGGCCCTGTCAGCACTGCTTGGACAGTGTCCGTCTATGTAGCCCCCTCTTAATGCATTTCTACAAGGAATAACAGTAGAATGGCACACAGCTCTAAAAAAAAAATTTACTAAAACAAACATATTAGGTCAGCCAACGGGTCCTCATTAGGCTGTGTGCCCACAATGCATTTTTTAAGCGTTTCCTCAGCGGCAAAAACGCTGCAGAAACGCTTAAAAAGCGCATAGTAGAAGGCCTGCCATGTTCCCCAATGATAATCCGCGTGTGCTGTGCACATAGAATCATAGAATGGTAGAGTTGGAAGGGACCTCCAGGGTCATCTGGTCCAACCCCCTGCTCAAAGCAGGATTCACTAGATCATCTCAGACAGATGTCTGTCCAGCCTCTGTTTGAAGACGTCCATTGAAGGAGAACTCACCACCTCTCGTGGCAGCCTGTTCCACTCATTAATCACCCTAACTGTCAAAAAGTTTTTTCTAATATCTAATCTGTGTCTCCTCCCATTTAGTTTCATCCCATTGCTTCTAGTCTTTCCTTGTGCAAATGAGAATAAAGATGATCCTTCTACAATGTGACAGCCCTTGACATATTTGTAGACAGCTATTAAGTCTCCTCTCAGTCTTCTTTTTTGCAAGCTAAACATTCCCAAATCCTGCAACCGTTCCTCATAGGACATGGTTTGCAGACCAGTCACCATTCTGGTCGCTCTTCTCTGAACTTGCTCCAGTTTGTCTATGTCTTTTTTAAAATGTGGTGCCCAAAACTGTACACAGTATTCCAGATGAGGTCTGACCAAAGAGGAGTAAAGACCGATAATGACTTCACGTGATCTAGACTGTATGCTTCTGTTAATACATCCCAGAATTGTATTTGCCTTTTTTGCTGCTGCATCACACTGTTGACTCATGTTCAGTCTATGATCTATTAGTATACCTAAGTCTTTTTCACATGTACTGTTGCTTAGCTCTATTCCTCCCATTCTGTATATGCTTTTTTCATTTTTATTGCCCAGATGTAGTACTTTGCATTTTTCCCTGTTAAAAACCATTCTGTTGGTTGCTGCCCACATGCTGCGGAAATTTCCACTGCGGATTATCATTGCGGAAAAAAACTCAAAATCGCTTGGAAAGCGCTTAACAACCCGCATGCGGAAATGCATGTGAAGAACACTTCATATCCGCATGTCCCTGGCAGGAAAAACACATGTATAATCCGCATGCGTTTTTTCTGCCAGGGAGATGCAGAAACGCTCAGGAAAAAATCCGGAGCATTTCTGCATTGTGGGCACATAGCCTTAAAGGGACTCTGTCAGCAGGTTTTTGCTCCCTCATCTGAGAGCAGCGCTAAATTCAACAATGTATCACTTAGATTACTGGGTGCAGCCATTCTGACACAATCAGAGCTTTTAGATTTAGCAATGCAGCAGAGCAGAGAAAGTTAACCCTGCCAACACCACAGCTAACCACGCCCATACCAGGCTCTCTGTGTATAAAGTCCATAAACAGTGTGCTGCTTATCACAGGAGGGGGCGTTGCCGGACTAGTCTCTTAAGCCCCAGTCTCACATAGCGAGATCGCTAGCCAGATCGCTGCTGTGTCACGGTTTTGGTGACGCAACAGCGACCTCACCAGCAATGTCGCTATGTGTGACACTTTGCAACGATCAGGCCCCTGCTGTGAGGTCGCTGATCGCTGCAAAGTGTCCTGGACTATATTTTGGTCGTTGCTCTCCTGCTGGTCAGCACACATCGCTGTGTGTGACCAGCGGGAGCAGCGATCAGGCTGGTAACTATGGTAAACATCGGGTTACTAGTGGCACAAGCGCCCCTAGTAACCCGTTGTTTATCATGGTTACGAGCCTGCTAAAGTGAGCGGTAACCTCCCGCTCACCGTAGCAGAGTGGTAACCATGATAAACAATGGGTTACTAGGAGCGCGTGTGCCCCTAGTAACCCGATGTTGATCATGGTTACCAGCCTGCTCCTGCTTCAGCAGGCTCATAACCAGGAGCAGGACATCGTGGAAAGATTGTTTCCACGATGTCGCTGCTCCCCTGATCGTTGGTGAGCCTGCCTGTTTGACAGCTCACCAGCGACCACATAGCGACGCAGCAACGATCCCTGACAGGTCGTATCGTTGTCGGGATCGTTGCAGAGTCGCTAAGTGTGACGGGGCCTTTAGTGATAAATCCTTCACAGTTAGTAAACAACAGCATGCACTTTGACAAGTGACACATCCCTGAACTCTGTGTCTCAGCCTCTTATCTCCTGATGTCTTCAGATTACAAAGCAAAAACCTGCTGTCAGAGTCCCTTTAAGTAATCAGGGGCACAATCAGCGTTACGGCTCATTCTTATGTCTGATGTTCTCGTATGAGTGCTATTAGTGATTTTCAGATGGCATCCTTACCTGTGATAGCCTATGGGGCCATTCACATGTCCCTGATCTTTTGTGGACCAACTGTTCATTTTTGAAGAAAAAAACAGGTGTAAAGGCAATGATTAATAGGGGCCTTACTGTAAAGTACATTGAAGTGGCTGTCCGGTCACAATATATTGAAGATCTATCCATAAGGAAAAGTCATCAACATCAGATCAATTGGTGTCTGACAACCTGCGCACCCACTGATCAGCTGTTATTTGCTCCAGCGGCAGCCGGATGTAAACACTGAGTGAAGCTGCAATGGCAGCACCTTTCAAGGAGTAGCGGCTGCTGCCGGGTACTGAAGAACAGCTTCTTTTGAATAGGAGCTGATTTGCAGGACCCAGCAGCAGCTGCTTAACAATGAATGGTGCTGCGCTTTGAGCTCAAAGTGTTTACATCCCTTTTAAAGAGTGACCCATGGTCTGAAATAAAAAAGTAATAATAATTCTAATCTACTGGACTCCCGCTGTCCACTGGGACCACCATGTCCACCACTGGTCTCCTCATCTCCTCTTCTGGATTGAATTTCATACAACCAGGGTTCTAGAGAGCCTCGCCTGAATAGAGCAGAGGTTGGGCATGCACATTTCACAGGATTGCACCTTCAGGGATTGGGGAGTTATCTATTATTCCGGAGATTAGGGATAACTTCCAAATTTAGCACAACCCCTTTAAGGGAAAATGCACTTTGATGTATTGCAGCGGTTAAAACTTTTCTGTTTTGCCCACTGTATTGTCTGATAAAATTCTTA
The DNA here is from genome assembly GCF_046119375.1 of Phyllobates terribilis. Classification (NCBI taxonomy): domain Eukaryota; kingdom Metazoa; phylum Chordata; class Amphibia; order Anura; family Dendrobatidae; genus Phyllobates; species Phyllobates terribilis. Next base: position 879,210,749 of record NW_027362762.1, read on the forward strand.
CACAAACAGGGCTTAAATATGAATATGTACAGTAGACATAGGGTGGGCCCCTGGAGTAAATTCCACCCGTGGGCCCTAGTCACCCCAGTCCGACTCTGGCAACGTGTATGACATTGATAAATAGTATCACATTGGGTCTGTAACTACACAGTATATAATAAAAGGACAAGTGTTATATTTTATTCCTTATTCAACATTTGTTTATTAAAGGTGTTGACAACCTCTTTAAGGGGAATCTGCCATCAAGTTTTTGCTACCCCATCTGAAAGCAGTATAATGTAAGGACAGAGACCATGATTCCAGCAATGTGTCACTTACTAAGCTGCTTGCTGTAGATTTGATAAAAATCACATTTTTATCTGCTTTACATCTAGCAGTTCTCTAAATGCTGAGCTCTGTATAACCCCGCCCACACCACTGATTGGCAGATTTCTGTCTACTCTGCACATGGGAAGAAAGCTGCCAAGCCAATCAGTGATGGGGGCGGGGTTATACAGAGCTAATGAATATGGAGGATTACCTGGCAGCGCAACAGGTTCACTAGTGATAATCTCCTGCAGATTAAAAAAAAAAAATTATCAAAAACGCAACAGCAGCTCAGTAAGGCTATGTTCACACATCATGGCTTTTTTTGCGTCAATTTTCTGCAGCAAAACCTGATCTTCAAGGGCATTTTGTTCAGGATTTTTTTGGGCAGTTTTAGTGCTTTTTTTATGTGTTTTTGGTGCGTTTTTTTCACTGTCCTTCTGTCTCTTTTTATGCATGTACATAAAGTTCTGTTGCAAAAAAAAACCCATTATTTTTTGGCATCAAAAATGCTGAAAAAACGCTGGTACACATTTTGACGCATTTTCCAGCGCTTTTTTCACCACCCATTACTTCCAATGGGTGAAAAACCGCTGAGAGAAGGGACATGCTCTATTTTCCCAAAAAAACATAAAAGGCACAAAATCCTGAACAAAAAAAAAAAACATGATGTGTGAACAGAGAATTCTGGTTTCTCAGACTTTGCTGGTACTGCAAAAGGCAGCTGAAAATTTGCATAAAAAAATGCATCAAAAAACGTTGAAAAAAACGTGATGTGTGAACATAGCCGAAGTGATACATCGCTGGAATCAATGTTTCTGTCCCTTCATCATACTGCTCTCAGATTAGAGGCAAAAACCTGGTGACAGATTCCCTTTAAGTATTAAACTGATTAATTATAGATTAGTACATTTGCAAACAATGCACAATAATAAATACATAACATCTGCATTAAATTAAAATAAGGTTCATAAAACAGTACAGTGATTAGACTGAGCTCTTAATAGGTTTCAGCAAGCTGTGCATTTAAGGGTATTACAACATGACCCAGGAAAGTTTTTTCCTTTTGAAAGGAAAAAAAAAAGGATTTAGTCCCATCAAGACAACATAATCCCCTGCGTAATCAGCTGTAAAGTGTGGAAATCTGTACATTTCCGCCACTGAAAATAAAGTATACCCACATGCCAGCCTTTCAAATGACTGCATGGGCAGACCAGATTAGAGTTCCTTTTTGCTAGTACCCCTCCGATCTGGCTAATAGATGGCAGAAAGGTGGTACTGATGCCTAAATGAGTCCAACTGCAGCAACAAAGCAAGAGATCGGGGTTGTCTTGTTGAGACTTTATATCAACATCAAGTGAGATTGAGATCACAAAGTCCTCAGAATGTAATGCAATAATTATTATTCCAATTTCCTCGGGCGATGAAACACGGACCATTCTCGGATCTCAATTCCTAGAGTCTAGGACGTAGACTCTTGTCAGGAAATGCAGCGATTAAGCCACGTGTTGCGATCTGAGCACGGTGCATGTTTCACCGACCTGTCAGATCAGCCTTATTATGAGAGATCAGGAACACAAGACCTATGACGAATGGTCTTTAAATCACATACAACCAAAAGCATAGATTACATATAAACAGATTTTTACCCAACTACAAATGGTGTTTCTGAATAGAAATGATTGTATTTCCGTGACTGCTCGCTCTGTTCAATATCCATTAGTCGCAGTAGCACAGATGGATTGAACTTTTCACCATCAGTGCTGGACCAATGACAATATTTTACATTCTAATCTTTTTTTCTGAAGACGAAACCATACATACCAATATTCATTGAAATTAAAAAAATTGATCAATCAAAAGAGAATCGGTAGATCTGTCATTTTTCTTATCTGTAGATCAGCAAAGGAAACTTGAAATTTTGAAATAAAAATGGAACTTAATAAGTTACAGAACAAGACTGGTCAGCATGTTAGAGGATTTCCACATAAAGGCGAGGGCGGCACACTGACACAGGTCGAGCACCAGAAAGATCACAGTACATCTAATGATGATCAATGAGGTTAAAGAAGCCCTCCCATGAAGTTGTTTTTTTTTATTACATCTGTGTATATTTTCATGTATTGTGTGTAACTGTATTAATATACTCGCCTACTGCCACCTTTTCCGGGATCCAGCGCCGGTCTTCGCCTCTTCTCAGTGACATCACTGCTCTTCAGGCTATCCCGCTCGCTCTAGGAGTGACCCGGAAGTCTTTTTTACAATGTGAGTCTACGGGGCCGTGTTCTGATGTCCCATAGACTTGCATTGTAAAAGCCACTTCCGGGTCATGCAGAGCTCAGCGTGCCCCGTAGAGTCGGCAGAGCGGTGATGGCACCAAGAAAAGGAGCAGAACGGTGCTGGATTCCGGTCAAGGTGACGGTAGGTGAGTATATTAATACAGTCACACAAATACATGCACATATACACAGATTTAGAGAGAAAAAAAACCTTCATGGGAGGGCATCAAGTTGTAACCGCAGCCTACCTCGGAGAGACTGTCATAAAAAACAAACAAACTAGGATTTCAACTTGCAGGCCACACACGACTTTGCCCCCCAAAGACTTCAATGCAAGTTGCGTGTGACCAGTCAGTGATTTAGTCAATTTCTACAGCCAAACTGCATCTCTATACTTGTCTCCTGATGACAAGTCACGCAAATGCTTTTATTTGCTCGACTGATCTGAGACTTACTGTTGTGCGACCGGTGTGGTTGTGTTGCCCTGTCCTAATTGAGTGCATGTTAGTAAACCAGAAGTTGCAGTGAAAATGAAGTTTAGGCATTATGATTGTTTTATAGAGAACCACATCCACAATCACAACAATTCTTCTTATTTTAATTGCTCCAAAAGCAGATAGTCTTGATTAAAAATATTTTACCATTTACTGTCTAAAGCTCTTAGCACTCTTGCAAAAAAAGAGCTGAAATGCATATTACCTCCTGAATTAACATTTACAAGAAGGAATACACAATAGGGAGTATGACTGCAGGACAGGACTACACAGGTGCCTTTCTGTAGTCTGCAGCCATGAAGGCATACGTCTGCACAGGAGATTTACACAAAGCCAATTTTTAATCAAGACTAGTTGCCGTCCATGACTAAGGTGAGCGTACCCCTCTGACGCCCTAATGACATCATATTTCATATTTTGGTCAGCATTTTGCTTTAGTTATTTCTCTCTATAGGTGCTATTCCTCTTTTGGCTTACAAATACTAAAGCAAAACACTTGCCAAAATGTGCAAGAGTGAAGAAGAAAGCCTGTATAAAAAAAGGGACTTTATTAGAACATTAACCAATTCGAAGGGAAAAAAATAAGATTCTATATACCTATGGATGAAAAGCAAATAAACATGCAAGTAATGCATTCATCCACAGGTAAATAAAAATATTTTTTATTACAAGAGAATTTTGATGAAAGGGTCTCAATGAATATACCTTATTGAAAATCTCACAGATTCTGCAGTCGATGATTTGAGTGTGGTGAAAGGTTCTTGTAGAGACACAATGGACCTGCTCATAAGTTCATAAGTGACAGAATTGAGACAAAGAGAAAATCAGTTTTATAATTTGTGTGTACAAATAATTATTACAGATACATGAGTGAGACAGAAGAATGTGAGCCTCGCAAGCATTGCGTTTTAGGATTACTTTTACCTTGCTTTACTATACTTAAAGGCTATGTACACCTCGCACAGGATTTTTTGTGTTTATTTGCGTTACATTAAGCAACTTTTTTTTTATTTCTAAATAGCCTTCATTAACAATTTTTCTACCAATTACGCAGCTGCGGTGCATCTGTCTGTAGTTTATCTAGCAGAGTGTTCTAAAAAAATAATAGAAATCCATCAGAGTTCTGGGTTCTGATGGCTCGCTCAGTCCCCACCCTTCTCTCAGTGTTAGAGATCACAGTAGAGAGGAGGTTGTATACAGATCTGCAGTGGAGAGGGGAAAAAGTATGTACAGTCTCAGTGAGAGCAGAGAAAACATGCTGTAAATAAGGAGGGAAGCAAATATAGAGGAAATAAGTGCAATATTGGAGCTGAGTTAATGTATGAAGCCACACCTTGGGCACACGCAGACCGGACATCCAGTCTATATGACATGGAGAGGCACTAGCTCAAGAGAAAAGTCTGACACCTGGATCAGAAGAAAGCCAGACAAGGCACTTCTGCCTGGGGTGGTGCACAAGTAGGATCCAAATCCGAAAAGCAATCTTTAAGAAAACTTGGCACTTGTGTGCCAAGTTTCCTGACACCTGGATCAGGTAGCAAATTGCATATCATGTGGTCTGAAACTGAATGAACACATGGAGATTGTAGAGTTAGTGCAATTTTATTAACTTTAAAATAAACACTGTTTTCCATTTCGAAGGTGTCCATAGCCTTTAGTTATGTTGAAGAACTTACAAGGGGGTCTCTAGAAAGCTGGCACATAGGGGGATAGCTGAGAAGTCAATGTTCCTTGATAAAAAAAAAAAGGGACACAGAAATAACTAGAGTGCAACAACTCCTTAATTCTGAAGATTTGGGGGCATTTTTTGGTTACCCAAAAAGATAAAAGGAAAGGAAATATCAATGTTCTCGTTCAGTAAAATCCCTTAAGGGGCTTTTTCCAACATTGAAAGTTATCACTTATTCACAGGACAGGGCATGACTTGTTGAACGTCCCCAGAAATGGCCACTGCACTATTCATTCTGTACAGGACTGCCTATATAACAACTCGTCCTATCTCAGTTTACAGCTGATGATCAATCTGCTGACTGAAGGAGGACTTTGATAAAAAAATGAGTAAAAGGTACAATAGGGCAAAGTTGCACTGCAAGAAATTCCAGAGCATTCCTAAAAGGTCAGGGTAGTACCAGGTCTAAAATATAGTACTTCTTTTTTGGTGACCTTGTATTACATTTCTCAGTAAGTGAGTGTAAATGTTATGCAGCGAAAACATATTTTATCACCAGTACTAGTGTTCTATAAAAACATAACACATAAAATATAGCTAAATGCACACAAAAAACTAAGAGAAATATTGAAAATGAAAAAATTGAAAATATATTTATGCTGAAAGAATTATTTGAGAAGTAACATGCTTCTGCAAAGGGAAAAGTCAAACTTGCCTACGTCTACTCATACTGGCTTTGTTCCCATTAATTTTGGTGTACATAAGGTTTGTGCATGAAAACAGAGCAGGTAGAAACAGAATGCAGATAGCAGCAAGATCAAACACACAAGGAACTTGGGTTACTATGCAATTTTCTGAATGCTTGGTTAAGACAATAATGGGGATCTTCCTATAGACCTAAAGAAACAAAAATTAACTCAACATGAAAATTACTGAGCCCTGAGTATTAGTGATCATACTCGGAAGCGTTCACTTTAGGACCACTATCACACATCCATATATTGTTCAGTGTTTGTATGTTTAGATCAAGAGCCCAAAATACAGAATAAGTAGAGGCGTTTCCATCTTTTCCGCTCTGTAGGTTACATCAACCTTCCTCCACCAATTGTACATTTTGTCACTAAATTATTATTATTTTTCTGTGAGTCTCCCCAGGTCTCAAACCCACAACCTTAGCATTACAGGCAGGTGTTTAAGCTACGGAGCCACAAGCTGGTTGTGCACGTCCAAATACTGACCAATATACTGCTGCGTGAAAGTGGATTAAAACATAACAGGATGCAATGGAAGTTGGGAAAAAAAAACATATTTGTGCCTAATATTGTTGTGTACGACTGTTGGAGAATTTTCCTGAACTCTACACTCTCATCACTTTAGGATATTGCGTCGAAACAATTTTGGCCTTAACTGTTAATGATATGAGCATTTGATGGCACAGTTTTTCCATGACCCATCAGAGCCTTTTAGTCTACAGTTTTATACCCCCCGATTGTTTGATTTACTTTTCAGTAATTTGTGCCAAAATTTGGCAAAGGCAGGGGGTCCACCTTCCTTACCATCAATGACATGACCTTTTGTCAGGAAAAGTTGTCTAAAACACAAATCCAGTAGCGATGAGCGAGTATGTTCTGTTAACCCTTCCGGTGAGCATGCTCGGGTGCTCGCCGAGTATCTTCAGCGTGCTTGGGCGTTATGTTTTAGTCACTTCGTGCGCATGATTTGCGACTGTTTGACAGCTTTAATACATGTGAGGAATGCCTAAGAAACAGACATTCCTGACATGTATTCAAGCTGTCAAACAGCAAATCATGTGCACGGGGTGACTAAAACATAACATCCGAGCACGCTGAAGATACCTGGCGAGCACCCGAGCATGCTCCTAAATCTCGAGTAACGAGCATGCTCGCTCATCACTAAAATCTAGTTTAAGGCATGTAAAAGAGTATTTTGGGCACATAAGCCATAATTTTGGCCCTTTGTTCCCATTGTGTAAACTGGAATGTCAAAATATCTGATAGTTTAAAAAAAAAAATAAATAAAACGCAGCGTCCAGAATATAGTAAAGAAGTTAAAGATTTTTTTTTCCGTAATCTAAAGACTCGTTAACAATATGCATCCTTAAAATGTTGGACTATCTTAGAAAGGTAAGAGACTGCAGGCCTAGACATGTGGGTTTTATTGGATCAGTTTTCGGATGCATGCGATGTTCCTCTGCGTCTATAGGCACAGAGTGCACAATATAAATGGCCAAACAAACGGATTTATGTGAAAAAAACTTCATAGAGAATGGCAATATCAAGAGAATACGCCATAAGTTCCTGAAAGAAAGGAAATCTCTGGGATCCCCATTTATCATTTTCAAGGGTCCCTTGTCCTTATTCCACCAAGGCAGTGGATGCAGGAGGAGAATGAATGGAGAAGACCCCTGCTTGGCCATCTCTACATTTAGGGTACTTTTTACCAGGGTGTGCTTATTCTTGAAAGGTGGAGGTCTCTTATGCTATCAAATCCTAATATTGGAATGGTTTAATATAATTGGAGCCAAAAATGAATGGATAGTGTAAAGCAGGGGGGTAGCAATAGGGGGAGCAGGAATTGTAGCCACACCTGGGCACTGAGTGAAAGAAAAGGAAAAATAAAGCATAAACTGTACACTTTTAAATGTAGTATAAAGTTTAAAATAGCACTTACGTTGAGATGGTTTTCTTTTGGACAAATATATGGAGCATGAAATGGAGCAAAGCCGCAAATACTATTCCAACAAACAGGAACTTTCTCATGACTAAAAAACCTAAAAACAAAAAAAAGGACAAGAGATATTGTTAAAAAAAATATATATATATATGACAGGAAAATCGCAGGGTCCAAGGCAACAATCAGCATGTTAGGTCACAATGATACAGCTACGAGATCGTGCAAGATCCAGGTTCTCCGCGAAAAGGTAGACGTCAGGATCGTTAGACAGCAATTCCAAGAGACAACAAAACACATGATGTACAGAAAGCCCACCGCTTACATCTCTACAGTCCTGTATTAATAGATGTCGAAAGTTAATGTGCTCTGTCCTGATAACAGCAACTGAGAAAAAACCTGGAAGGAAGCCTAGAGATATACAGTGCACTGAACTATGGCCGCACATCTGCTACCTTATTTCTCAAGTACAATGAGTCGTTTGACGGGATGTAGATAAGTCAACCAAAGATTCCTTGTGTAAACGTGACCCGTGCAAACAAAGAAAACTTTTTTAGATGAGGCATCAAGAGATGAGCAATGTTATTCATTTGGATGCCAAAGATACAAAAAAAAGCCCCATTAACCTTTTATTGCACGTACAATGGACAATCCAGGTGTACGGCGCTCCCACAATGAGTAGAAGTTTTAAAAATAGGGACAAGAAATTGTCTCCAATAAAAACTTATGTAAAAAAAAACAGTATAAAAACACAATGTGTTTTGGCTGCTAACAGCCTTCCTCAGGTGTCTACAGGTAAAATGAGGAAATAAACCCTCTTATATACCTCCTCACAGGAAGGGGTGGAGTTTATAATTGACAAAAAATTACACAAAAATACCTCTTCAAGCTCATCAAGAGAATGCCAAGAGTGTGCAAAGCAGTCATCAAAGCAAAAGGTGAAGAACCTAGAATATAAGACATATTTTCAGTTGTTTCACACTTTTTTGTTAAGTATATGCAAATTGCCTCTTCAGAGAAAAAGAGGACTTGTACTCTACAGCTCCACCTATTGGAAGCAGCAATCCTACAAGTCACAATCATGAGTCGTGCAATATGACTTAGGATAAAAGCCAAATTAGAATCTCAATTTGCAGACAGTGTTTTGGCCTGTTGGCCCTCGTCAGTGCAAAGTATGAAATCTGATTTGGCTAGGTGAGAGGCTCTGGACTGAGGTCTAAGGGGTGACATTTCTCCTTATGGAGAGTGACACACCAGCTCTGGCACGTTAATATAATTCCACATGTGTTAATTCATAGTTTTGATGCCTTCAGTGTGAATGTACAATTTTCAAAGTCATGAAAATACAGAAAAATCTTTAAATGAGAAGGTGTGTCCAAACTTTTGGTCTGTTCTGTATGTATATATATAAATTATATATACACAAACACATATACAGATATTTTATATGCATTTTTAAGTGTTTTTTTTTCTGTTTTTCATGAATCTTCCTTTATACATTCATGTGTTTAAGATACATTATTACTGAGTGTAATGTATTATTGTTGGAAATAACTATCAAATGCTGTATATAAACTTTTTGTGCATATTTTTGTCAATCATCAACTTTAACCCTTCCCGTGGAGAAGGGATACAAGAGGGTTAAATTCCTTGTTTTTCATGAGTAGGTTTTTTTTATGAATTTTCATGTATTCACTTAATTGTTTGAGATGTATTGTTACCGAGAAAAATGTATTTTCACTGAGAAGAATTGTATCAAATGTTAAATATATTTTTGTGTAATTTTTTGTCAATTATCAACTCCACCCAGGGCTTGCTCACACTTTGTGTTTTTGCCGCAGAAAAAAAGCACAGTGTTTTACAGTACCAGCAAAGTGAATGAGATCTCTGAAACCAAAAGCTCCTCGTATCCATCATATGGTCCTCGGGTTGGGCTGACGTTCATCGAATGTGTATAGCAGCAACAGCATTTCCTATGTAACCGCTACTACACAGTAACTTTGTGGCAGTGATGGTGAAAAAGCTGCATTTAATTAAAAAAAAAAAAAAACGGATCTGGTTTGTGCTTTGATATATAGTGAATAACTCAGATTCCACCTAAATACTTTCTCTTCCTGTGGCGGCTGCAGAACACTGTGCTGGCTGTTCCTGCTAAAACTAGTCATTTCTGGAAGGAAAAGGGAGTAGTCTGTATAGGTGCAAGCAGCTGCTGCTAATATGGTAACAAACCTCCATCCCGCGGAGGAATGAAGAGGCAAGTGCTTGGCATTAAAAAAAAATAACGCGGCCAGTGCAACATGTACGTAACCAAAATAAAAACCCTTCCTACAACCCTTATTATTCCTCTCGAGAAACAGTCAGAAACAGCATTCAATGACACTTTAAGCAGATCTGTCACTAGATATTACAATAGAAATTGCATACAAAATTAAATACATCTTAGACCCAATGAGGCTGATGTACTTGCTCTGAAATCATTTTAAGAATGACTTTATAATTCTCAAATTAAAATGAGCATTTTATGGGTAAAGCAAAGGGTGGACTCATCAAATGTTCGTTTTAGAATCAGGGGAGGAAACATTAAAAAACGGATTAGACAGTTATTCTGACATATATTTTAAAAGTAAGCACATTGGTCTCATCAGGTGTTAAAGATGCTTTACCTTTATATGACTCCAGACTTGTGAACTCTTATATCGCGGGCAAGTGCGTTACCACAAGTATGCGATTTGCATACATGCGGTCACGTGCCGACTAGACGTGCACAGCCTCGTTCAATGCAAGTGTATTGAGCAAGGCCGGACACGTTTAGTCTGAATGTGGCCAGAAGTATGCAAATCCTATACTTGTGATCACATGACTTCCCGCTCCTGGCAAATCCTCACAGTGTGCAGCGCACACAATGTGAGTATTCAAAAGTCTGCAGTCACATAGGCTAAAAGTGTGCAGTCACATAGGCTAAAAGTGTGCAGTCACTTTAAGGCCAGACAAATCAGTGAAAGGGAATCCGTCACAGGGTTTTTACTACATGATCTGAAAGCAGCAAGATGTAGGGGCAGAGACCCAGATTCCAGCGATGTATCAGATGAATGCTGTTATTTTAATAAAATCACTGTTTTAACTGTAGTAGACCTTCCAGTTCTCTGAATGCCAAGCTCTGTATAATCCACTCACACCACTGTCAGCTTCTGTGTACACTGTGCATAGGCAGAAAGATATCAATCAGTGGTGGGGGAGGGTTTATACAGAGCTCATGAACATGGAGGACTTCATGGCAGCAGGTTTTCTTGTTTTAGGCCATGGCCCCAACTATCAGTATTTGGTCAGTATTCGGTCAGTATTTTTTCTCAGGAGTGGGAGCCAAAACCATGTGAGGAACAATCAGAGAAAAGGTATAATAGAAACAAGTCACCAATTCTGCATTTATCACCCACTCCTGGTTTTGGCTCCCACTCATGAGAAAAAATACTGAACAAATACTGATAGTGGGGCCGTGGCCTTATAGTGATAATCTCCTGCTGACAAAACAGTGATTTTATCAGAACTACAGCAAGCAGCCCAGTAAGTGCACATCCTTGGAATGAGGGCTTCTGTCTCTACATTATGCTGCTTTCAGAATAGGCGGCAAAATACTGTTGCCAGATTAACTTCAGAACCTTGGGTCAAAGTCTGGAACGTCATCACCATAAAAATATCAAAGAAATCTTTTCCTGACAGCTCGATCCAGTTTTATAATGTTATTGGTCAGCAGTTATTATTTTTACGATGTCCCACAACTATACAGATCTTGTCATGTACACAAACCATAAAGCAGATAAAACTTTTACAAGTGAGCACACTTTTGTCACAGGTCAACTGTTATATTTGGTTTCAATCCAAAAGTTGGCATGTATCCCCATGGAGAAGATGACACTTTTACACTGGTTCATATGTGCTTTTCTTAGGCAATAAAAATACAATTAGTCGGGACAACTTAGAATTGGATTTCAATGTCAGACACTTTGACAGCCCAATACGAGCGCCATTTATTAAAAAGGATACACCTCAGCACACTTGGTGCATCTTACTCCAGCACTGCACAGTATAAAGTCTTCTCTTTCGATTTTAGATCATTCCAGGACCCACATCATTACGTCTGCCAATAACATCTTTTCTAATTATCAATGGAAGCCCAACTGAAAACATTACCCCTGTAGGGAGGCACATTTTTGGCACAAGAGCCACCTGGCTAATGGGATTTATCCGCTTAGTATATCAGAGATCATATTTCTACAGTTCTAGTACACAAACACAAGTATGTGTAATACTGAAAGCCGCAAACAACAATGTGAAAAGTAATCAAAAACTACAATAGAAATGCACAAAATGTCGTTTACCTTCTTGTATATACTGGGTTCATTCCAGGTGACCCATTATGGCTTTGCTTGACGTTTGGCTCTGTTGTCAGGGTGTACAGTGAATTTGCAGGCTAGACATACATTTCATTTTAAAGCTATTAATATTGTACAAACAATTGTGCTCTAAAGCCGGCCATACAATTATAGACATTAAACGCCGCCATCTCGGCAGTCTTTCCCATTCACAGGATGGCTAGTTGAGCTGGCCGATCCAGTGTTCTCCATGACTGGTGGCGGACTACCCCCGGCAGACAATACTACGATCAGCGCTCCAAAAATTTTAAATGCCGATCGATATTTCCCCAGGGCTCCCATACACATTAGTCCAACGACCAAACCCGTTGATATTGTCAGGTTTGGCTGACATTAGCCTAATGTGTAAGAGGGGCTCAGAACTTGTGAAAAATTAATAGAGGCAGGGTGACTTGTGGGGAAGATTTACATGAGCATACAGAGCGCTGATTGGCAATCGGAGTTCATTAAAGGCCCTTTGACACAGCCTGATGCTGATGCAAACTGTATGGGTATGACTCGATCATCAAAGGGGTTGTCCCCTACTCAGACAACCCCGTCTGAATCCTCACGTCCCCCTCCCACCAGTAAAATAACAACACTTATACTTCCCTCCGATGCTCTTCCAGTGGTGTCAGCACTGGCTCTCACGTTGCTTAATGTCACGGGATCACTGCGGCCAACCAGCACTGTCTTCACTCTCCAATCTTACAGACTTAAGTGTCATCTGGAGGAAGTGAGAGGTATGGCTGCTCTATCACTTCCTCCAGATGTCTTGATTTGTCCGAAGGAGGGGAGAGTGAAGCCAGGGCCAGGGCTGATTGGCCACAGGGATCGTGTGACATTATGTCACGAGATTCCCGAGAGAGCCAGTGCCGCCACTACTGGAATGGCACCAGAAGCGAGTACAAGTGTTATTATTTTACTGGGGGGGGAGAGACAGGGATTCAGGAGGGGTTGTCCAAGTAGTGGACAACCCATTTAATGCTATCATTCATCACCTACAGTTTGCTTATTTTGTTTTCCATGGACAGAACAAGTACCCGTTATAGTCTATCTATAGTCTCGTGTGTCATGGAGACATGTCCAATTTTGATGAAGAGTCAAGAATCAAAATCACCAATATACATCTGCAGGTCCATGAAAATCATTGACAGCATGTGAAATCTATGATTATAACCTTCTAACGGGTGGGAGAAGCTTTGCATTGCAAATTTTTTTTCCCACTGATAGTAAAAGCAAACAAATTGGCCAAACACTGACAAAAAGCCATGTGGTTTTTTTCAAGTTCGAGAAAAACAAAGACGTCTGAATGAGACCTCAGTATAAGAAAGCACCAGCCAAACATTCTACAAAATAAAAGAATACATTTAATTTTTTTAGAATAGTCTATGCAGAGATGACATCACAAGATCGTGGTGGATCATTGCTTACATATGACATAAGCATAACTAAACATTACTGTAATGCCCACCACCTTTACATCTCTGTATATGAATTTACTGGGAGGAAAGTGGATGTATTTAACTGTGCATCCACATAGAATATACTGCATGATGCAAAGCAGAATTGTGAGCTGTAGGTTTTCTATAACCTCATAGATCTAACCTGGTCACACAGAATAACCTGCTGCAGCTAGTCTGACAAGTATTCAGCTGTAACATGCTCAGTGACACGGGACACACACGTAAAAAGGAGTGTTAGCAAAGGCCAGTTTCTGTCACCTGAAATACCTTGCCCCGAGTTGCAGTGTGTAGTTTCACTCACATCTTCCCTTTTGTAAGTTTGGCACAAACCTTTCTCCCCAAATGTCCATGACTTGCTGAGTCGGTGACCACGAGGTTCATATTTACAATAGATATAATGGCTGTGGTCATAAGCAGTTACTCTCTGCCGCACGGTTGACCTGCCCATGACTCGGCCAGGAGGCAGCAAGATGGTGCCCAGTCACTGCATAAACTGAGAGGACAGGTGCAAGCGGAGAAGGTCTCCGAGTGATATTTTTACTCCACACTAGTCATACGCGCTGCACATAGAGGTCCTCTCCATTATGCGAGTCATGTGAGAACAGGCCATACACATGGAGCAAACGTTAAAAGGTTTTCTCTATTGATATGGGAAACTAAGTGGCATTTTCAATGGCATGCAAGATGGTAAGTATCATTCTAGAGTTTGTTACATCTGTGTATCACAAAGGATATGCAGATTGCCTCTTGAGAGAAAGAGGACTAGAACTAGAACTCTATAGCACCACCTATTGGAAGCAGCAATCCTACATGTCACTGTCGACCCTTTAACGAGCCTTGCAATATCACTTGGGATAAAAGCCAAATCAGAATCTAAATTTGCACGGCGAATACGCCTCCTTACATTGGCATGCCAGGGCCGGTATGTCACTCTCCAGAAGGAGAAAAGTTACTCCTTAGACCTCGGTCTACAGCCTCTCACCAAATCAGATATCTTACTTAGCACTGATGAGGGGCAATACCCCGAAACACCGTGTCTGCAAATTGAGACTCTGATTTGGCTTTTATCTCAAGTCATAATGCAATGCTTGTTAAAGGGTCGATATTGACTTGCAGGATCGCTGCTTCCCACAGGTGGCGCTATAGAGTTCAAGTCCGCTTCCTCTCTGAAGAAGCAATATGCATATTTCATTTCCCAGAGGAGCATTGCATGGCGAATAAGTCTCCTTACATTGGCATGCCAGGGCCGGTATGTCACTCTCCACAAGGAGAAACGTTACCCCTTAGACCTTATCACAAAGGAGCCACTTTGGCAAACCGCTCTCTCTTGTTTTTCTTCTCCACTTCACCCAGCTTCTAGCACAAAACAGAGGCTAAAAAACATCTATAATCAGAATAGCAGTACAAGGGTGACAAGGGAAGCCTCAGGGTGTTTCCCACAGCAATCACTATAGTTTTCTTTTGAGTGAATTGAATCAGTCAGCGATGGAGAAGGCACATTTCCTGCACATTGTCCTCCTCACATCTCCTATAAAGCTCTACAGAACTGCTGAGCTGGGATCAGAATATCGTGGTTCTCGCAAAGTAAACCAGCGCTGTCTGCGCTGAACTGTCGGAAATTTGATGTTTAATCTTTCTTCCAATGAGTGTTCAATTCTCCTAATCCTCAAAACATTAAATATTTTCTCGTAGAATTTTATCATATGTTTTATCAATGAAAACTCATTAACATGACACGGAGAAATCAACCAGCGCAAAGTAATCGGGGGATGAATCGTGCAGAAACGGTGCTATGCTTCCACAAAGAGAAAAAAAAGTTTCTTGCCCTTGCAAATTTTCTGCTTTGAAAGGTCCCGTGTGAACGTACCCTAAATGTTTTTCTGAAGGGAGATTCTCTGGCACGGAACACAGAAAAGGTTGGTTTTAAGCTACAACTCATTTCTCTGCAATTAAAAAGGTTGTCCAGGACTAAGATACTGATGACCGATCCAGAAAATCCTCTCCAAAATAGCAAAATGGGCCTGCAGTACTTATGGCCATCAACACTGATATGACTTTTAAGCTAATGATTGCCCATTGAAGAGCCGTACTCTGAGACGTCCTCTGTACGGTGCTGCCAGCCAGTGTCGGTGACACCATTGGATGGACGCAGCAGGCAACAAAGGCAAGACGTGCCACATGGCGAGGTCATAACAAGCTGTAAGGGTACGTTCACACGTGGCATTTTTGCATTGCTTTAGCCATATATTTTATCCACAGTATTTGGTGTAGCGTTTTACATTATCAGCATAATCAATGAAATCTGTGAACTCTCATGCACATGTTGTGGTTTTCTTTCGGCACGTATTTTGAGCACTGGTGGGATCTTGAATGTCAATTTTTCAGCATTTTTGCAGCATTCAAGTAATGAAAACTGCAAGTAAAAACACTGCAAAAAATGCAACAAAAACACATGTATTCTACCAGTCTGGTTTTTGGTGTCAGGGAAAAAAAAAGTGTGAATTTACTCTAATACACCATTATATTTTTTAGCATTAGGGTAAATGATGTAAGATACCGCTCTATTTCACAGGCCACTGATGGGAACAGAGCACTTTTAATACAATCGCTCTGTCTCCTACTCAGCATCACATCGGCAACTCTCCATCTCCTGTTACAGCGTGTGAACCATGGCCAATAACAGTGATTTTATTCACTGATCACCATGTTTATACGAGCTTTTCGATCACTTATTCTCAGCTGATCTAAATGCACCTCAAGACTAAAACACCAATGCCATTAAGCACACAGAAATGTGTTTTGTTTTTTTTTAATTTCTTGCAGAAGGAAGGTCCACGTAATTAAGAAAACAAAACAGGAGACATCCTACTGTAGTACATTTTCCCAACATAATAGTTCTATTAAATAAACGTATGAATACGGCCTTATGGGCACATTGCTAGCTACAGCATGTCAATCGCAGCAGACGTGCCAGCTCACTTTTCATTCATTCCAGCTGCTGTAAAGCCTGCACAGACAGTACATATTGTGCCTCCAAAATAAATAGCTACAATACCATAAATTTGCGAATAAAGTATCTAGCACACACACAAGTTTCGTGCAACACGTTCTGGAGCATTTGCCTTAGTAAAATGAATAATGATTTGGCACATCTGGCAAAAAAAGTGGTGAAAAGACACCAGGAAAAGTGCTGCTAAAAAGGCCTCCCAATCAGTCTTTTATTGTGTCTCGCCTTTAAAGAGGACCTATGATCAGATCAAAGTTATGCACTGTCTGTTCTCATTGTATTCCCCCGCTCTCCTGTGTTCTTTTAAAAATAAAATTCACCATACTATCATAGAAATATGGCCCTTCACATCTAGTGCTAACGTTATGGTCATTACCTTTCAGGCTGCTCTGCATTATTACTTTATGAGCACTGTCCCCTTAGTAAAGACCATATAACTTACCTTCAAAGAAATAAAAGGCCCAGATCTACGGAACGGTATAAAATCGACACACTGAGGAGAGCAGTGGGGTTAAAATAAGGGTAAAAAATGGTTTCTTTTGATGTGGGGACAGGTTCTCTTTAAATCAAAATTGTCTGGGTCCTCAAGGAGTTAATATCTACCAAAGAACAGCTTTGTTTTCCTTCTAGTGGTTTTCCGCTAAGTATCGGACTGTGCTGTAATTGAAGTTTGGTGAAGGTGCTTTTTTTTTCTGTTACTCTTTTATTCTATACAATGACCTTTCTGAGATTCTCCTGCACTTACAACGCCTGAGTGAGCAAAGATAGAGCAGGCAGTATGTGCGGCTCCTCACACAGCGGCAGAGTCCGGATGTACGGAGATGTAAGATACACCACACATACTGTACATGTCCAGCAGATACGGCACAAGGTGAGCACTGAAGAAGATCGCTGCACGTAACCTGTATGTATATCATCTGCACTAAAGAAAAAAAACCTAAATGTAATTAAAAAATAGCGCAGGTTTCCTTACTCGCTATCAATTGCAGCCTTTTTATCAACAGAGCGGAGTAAGGAAGCATTCACACGTCCGGATTTAAACAAGTACATGAAAAATCGGGTCCGCGAGGGCCGCCAGCGCCTGGGTCCGCGAGGGCCGCCAGCGCCTGGGTCCGCGAGGGCCGCCAGCGCCTGGGTCCGCGAGGGCTCGCCAGCGCCTAGGTCCGCGAGGGCCGCCAGCGCCTGGGTCCGCGAGGGCTCGCCAGCGCCTGGGTCCGCGAGGGCCGCCAGCGCCTGGGTCCGCGAGGGCCGCCAGCGCCTGGGTCCGCGAGGGCCGCCAGCGCCTGGGTCCGCGAGGGCTCGCCAGCGCCTGGGTCCGCGAGGGCCGCCAGCGCCTGGGTCCGCGAGGGCCGCCAGCGCCTGGGTCCGCGAGGGCCGCCAGAACCTGGGTCCGCGAGAGCCGCCAGCGCCTGGGTCCGCGAGAGCCGCCAGCGCCTGGGTCCGCGAGAGCCGCCAGAGCCTGGGTCCGCGAGGGCCGCCAGCGCCTGGGTCCGCGAGTGCCGCCAGCGCCTGGGTCCGCGAGGACCGCCAGCGCCTGGGTCCGCGAGGGCCGCCAGAGTTTGGTCATTTTTGCTATATATTGCAATACTGCGATCGGACAGATCTCAGCTTTATCTGCTTTGGCTGGAGCGAAAAATAATACCACAAGAAACCAGACATTTGGGTGAAATCTAATCTCAAATCAATGCAGGAGAACTATAGGGAGAATAAAAAGGGAAACGTAAAGCAGTTGCCTATAGCAACCAATCAGATTGCATCTCTCATCTTTAGGAGCCTCTTTGAAGAATAAAAACTAAATCCTGATTGGTTGTTATGGGTAACTGAGTCTTTCTTGCACTAGTTTTGATATATTTACCCCAATATGAAAGAGAAGAACAACATTTTTGGCTGACAGTGATGGATATAAAGATAAGAGCATAGGAAACATCATACCCTCCAGTCAGCAGTTTACAAAACCATCTGCCGCCTTAGAAGCGAGAGAAAAGGACTGAGCAGAAATATCCAAACTGCCTTTGTTGTCCCATAACAACCAATCACAGCACACCTTTTATTTTACCAGAGCGGTTTAAGAAATTAATTCTGAGATGTGATTGGTTGCTATGGGCAACAAAGTCAGTGTTGGTTTTAGACAAGTTTTGACAACCGAAGCCCAATAGACTTGACTATGGCGGTGCTCAGCACATAACACTGCTGGAGAATTAGTAGAGGAGAACATGGGGGGAAAGATGATCAGAAAGATCTAGCGTCACTATGGGGGGTTGTCAGACAGGCCACAACCAGCACCCACCTCTTGATGTAAAGCTACTGCCAAAAGCGGGTTCAGGTGGCTGAGAAATGTAAAAGATGTATGTCAGTCTAAAGCTTGTCTGGACGACATATATTCTCCTCCGACCTCCCCATACACATGCACGCTCTAATGGCTACATGTGAACGTGTTCTCAATGGGGAGACAGAAATAAGCCGCAGGCAGTCAGAGACCTCTGGGTGGGTTTGTGGTGTATACCAATTATGGGACTGGTTTATTAAAGTGCCCACAATCCAGCTGTGCCCTGGACGTTGCAGTTCTGTGACATCATCTTTACCATACACATCAAACTGTGGCCCACAGGGTGATTATATTTGGCCTGCGACGCCAGAACCACCACTCCTATGTGGGGCCATTATTCTGTATGGAGGACTATGTGGGGGCCCATTATACTGTATGGAGGAGTATGTGGGGGCCCATTATACTGTATGGGGGACTATGTGGGGCTCATTATTCTGTATGGAGGACTATGTGGGGCCATTATTCTGTATGGAGGACTATGTGGGGCCATTATTCTGTATGGAGGACTATGTAGGGCCCATTATACTGTATGGAGGAGTATGTGGGGCCCATTATACTGTGTGGAGGACTATGTAGGGCCCATTATACTGTATGGAGGAGTATGTGGGGCCCATTATACTGTATGGAGGAGTATGTGGGGCTCATTATTCTATGTGGAGGACTATGTGAGGCCATTATTCTGTATGGAGGACTATGTGAGGCCCATTATTCTGTATGGAGGACTATGTGAGGCCCATTATTCTGTATGGATGACTATGTGGGGCTCATTATTCTGTATGGAAAGCTATGTGGGGCCCATTATACTGTATACTGGTTGACCCGTGACTTTGTCCAAGTTTTTTTCATTTTGGCCCTCTATGTTTGAGTTTGACATCCCTTATTATACACAGAATTATCTGTTGTTCTGAGAAGTCCTCAGTCGCTTGGTGATTCATCCTACCATTCTTCTACAAATATGAGCTCCACGTCAGGGAGGTTCTGCTAGACCGGAGCTGACCTGCATGAACCGTCCATTCTGCAAGGTATCAGCTATAGGCTGAACGGATCAGAGTATGTAATTCTGCAGCAGCTGACAATCCCTGTACTACCGCCGTTATGAATATTACAACTTACAGGCTTATGTAGAAATAACGAAAACCTTAGTATCTCCATTCCTTACTGATCACGGGGGACCTCCACCAATATGCTATGACTTGAAAAAATGGAATAATCTTTACAATTCAATCAGAATATTAAAGGTCAGGACAGAGCAACTCCCAGAAATCAAATGGAAGATGTCTCCCAATGGTTTCACGCATTGCGCATTTGGTGAAGATTTTCAGAGCGTAAAATCCGCTGTATGTTACAGTAGCAGCAAAGTGGATAAGGGTTAACTTAAAAGGGAACCTGTCATGTTGAAAATGGTATGTGATCTGCAGGCAGGATGGTATAAAGCAGGAAGAGCTGATCAGATTAATGTACATTTTTGTTAGTAAGGTTTACATAAAACTTACATTTTACTGCTTAAAATCCCTGATGTTCATAGAGAGTCCAGTGGGCGGTGCTACTAGTGACTGAGTCTTCCCTGTATGACTGCACATGCATAGATAGCTGTCAATCACTAGTAGGACTACCCACTGGACCCATATGGATACAGACACCGGTGTTTTTAACGAATAAAATACAATAGTAAAATTTCTCCCACAAACCTATAAATCATTCTCAGCTTCTCCTTTTCTATCCGATGCTGTCCACAGACTTGGCTGACAAGTTACCTTCAATATCATCCACGTAATATCTTTTTTTGCTTTTTTTTTATGCAGTATCACCAGGGAAATTGTCTTTGGTTGCTTTTTTTTTGCCAGCACGTCAATTTCTGTTAAGGAAATGCTAGTTTTCTTTTATGCGAATTTTATCCACTCAATTCTACAGGGAGCCGAAATCCACAGGCTTAACTACTGATTTGTAGCACTTTTGAAAAAAAAAATTAGGTGCCAAAAATATGCAAAAATTTCAGTTTTAGAAAACCTCACATAAAAACTGCACCAAATATGCCCTGTGTGAATCCAGCCTAAGGGTCCTTCTACACTGACTAATAAATAAAAACAAAAAATAAGCAATCTGATAAAGTAGCAGGTGCTTGTTTACTTGTATTTATAGGTTTTATATAATTTTAAGGGTTTTCATACTTTTGATCATTCAGGCGATCAGTAGTTTCCCCCCTCCTCCAAAATAGTTTCAGTATTTTCACATCGTATTATTTACATTATGAGAGGTGCTGATGACAAACAATGACTTAATAAAATATTAATAAAAAGATGAAATCGATGATATTTGATAGCTGAACATAATTACACACGGCAATGATTGTGACGGATCGTTCAGACTGAATGACCGGCATTTTCTATCACCAGGCTGCTGAAAAAAATCAAAGTGGCTCTTGAAATGGCTTGGGTAATTATTAGGCCGTTTTCACAAGTAACCTAAAAGCGGCATTTTTTCGGCATGTTTTCTGAAGGTGTCCACACCAAAATTAGCAATTACAATCGTCTGTGAATATCATGTGTTTGCTGCTGGTTTTGTTATGATTTCCCATGCACATTTGGAGCAGCATTTCAGATACTTTTTTTTTTGTTCCTCACCTGGTTTTGGCTCCCACTCCTTATTAAAAATACTGACCAAATACTGATAGTGGGGCCGTGGCCGTAATAATGGGGACTTCACTACAACCACTGCTTATACATGCAAAGGCAACTTATTTTGAATTACAACCCATTTTGCAGCATCCATCACAGTATTCATGGCACTTGCCACCTTATACCCTACTATAGCTCTGTAATCAGAGTCATATATATAACATATATCTGCTACATTTAAGGACATTGGTTATGCATTATAATGTTTGATTACTATGGATTGCTATGATTGACTGCACTGGCCATTTTATAACATAAGGATACCGATTAATCATGTATTATTCTGTTTGATTATAGTTATAATTATGGCTATGATGGATTGCACTTGCCACTTTACAATTGGCTGTGAGCTTTTCCATGCATAAATATATGAAAATGTGTGGTTTAAATGTATTAAATCTTTATAGACATAAATCACTGGTACAATTCTATAGTAACTGCTAAAACCACTATTGCATAATTCATAAAGTGGTAATTATGGCTAATAATGAAATACTGAGTGTTGAGCTCCACATTAACCAGCAGCATTGTGTTTTAATTTTCAATTTAATTTTTTTTTATACGATAATAAAGATTTATGGTTAAATATACTCTGGTTGTTGGGCTTTTTTTCAGTGCCCATATTTATGTTTTTCTTGTAGACTGTGAGCCCTCGTGGGCAGGGTCCTCGCTCCTCCTGTACCAGTCGCCGACTTGTATTGTTCAAGATTATTGTAATTGTTTGTGCCATGTATATCCCTTTTTCACATGTAAAGCACCATGGAAAAATGGCGCTATAATAATAAATACTAATAATAATGCTCCCCATAGAAGCTTATTGAGAAACAAAAAACGTACCACAAAAACGCACAGTTCTACAGCGTCTTTAAAGAGAACCTGTGGTGTCAAAAAACGCTATCAGCGTGCAGATATGGGGTTAATCTAGTGTTCTTCAGTTGTGCTGCTGCCGCACTGAAAGCCTGGCTACCGGGAGGAAAGCGGAAGAGAAACACATTTACGCTACGGGTGAACACGGCCTTTAGGTCTCCAATATTTTGCCCATATCTGAATTAGGTGACTAAAAACTCATTTATTGGCACAGAAAAGTGACTACATTTGACATGAATAGTCAACCTACCTGTTGCCCCCTCTGCTGAAACCTGGATGGCCGCCATAGAGTCACGAGGAGCACAGCGGTACGTCTGACCCATGCCTCCTCTGTCCTTCCTCTGCGTTGGCGGCAGGGTTACCACTGTGACGGCCATCTGACATCCAAGAAGGCCAGACTGAGCGGAGAAAATGGACCCGTCAGACGTTTGGGCACTTTTCAGTGCCACAGTATGGGGTCCCTTTAATATATTTTTACATACTACAGTATGATTGTGCATTTTATCACCTATGTACCATGTAAAGAAGATTTTACTATAAGAAAAAAAATGATCCACTTTTCTATCAAATTAAAATATTTAGTACAATATTTTCTATAATAAATCACAGTGAGATGATACTCAAAATTATTCATACGGTAGTAAAATAGCCAGCACTCCAACAACGAGGTACTCAGGCTTCAGCGAGACTCACTGTTTAAGCCAAAATGTGGCTCAATAATACAGGTGACCACTCTTTTTGCACCTTGGTCATTTGGAGAGCTTAGTTTAGTACTGTACTGCTGGAGAACGCATGTTTGGGGCTCAGAAACTTGCACCCACATTTTTGCTGTGATTCTTTCTTGGGATCATTTTTCTTTTAAAAAAAAAATACACAAATATACATAGACAATCTATTCCGCAATAATCTATACAGTGGGTTTTTTTTTGTTTTTTTAGGCAACCATAAATTTTGAAAGGTTACACTCTCCAAATCAGCATAAATGTGTGTGTGTATATGCATAATCTGTTGTCTACTTTAATACTGTTTTATACTACATATATAACAAGCTCATACAGGCTATGAAAATTAAATATCCATAAAATGATAGCTAAGAATCAGCATAACATAAGTACATTGACATTACCTAATGCTGTCTCCAGTGCCTGTGGTACCGCCATCATGCCAAGATGGGTAAGGCTTTAGAATAACTGACAATGCACCAACTACATTGATAACCATACAATTATATCCTCGGCAGAATCAGAAACTAATAATCACAGCTTGCCGGACTGCAACAAAATCCCAAGAGTTATTTGCAAAAAAAAAAAAAGTTTAAAAAGGCGGTCAAAAAAATGTATCTCCGCTCATTGACTGGTAACAAAATGTACTGAATACCATGATTCTAGGTTACGGTTGCTGTGTTGAATCTCAGATGGTAGCACGCAGAGACATACTGCATTTACATACGATTGATAGATGACATATAGGCCTTTAGGCTGATGGGACAAACCCACAGAGCTGGACTGCCTACATTCACTGGAGGTTGTAGGTATAATGGCACTGATCTGGCCGCTCAGCTGTGAGAGCTCTTCCAGAATCTCTCTAGGTAAAACAACCTGAACATTTGTTCTCTTGAAGGTGGTGATACATTTTAGCAGAGGTAAACCATGAGTGCACTTGTAATCCACAATGGCTCAGTTGTTAAAGGGGTTGTCCAGGACTTCTATATCTGTAGTATATATCATCATTATGAGGCCATAGACCAGTCATTAAATTCAGCAGCAGCAGTTAGCTAACCAGCAGGAATGCAGGGTTTACCATCGCCTCCATCAAACTGATGACCTTTTGGAACTGGTTAGGGTTCCGAACAACACCAGTAACCAGTAAAGCAAATAAAAGGGTCATTGATCACAAATCTAACGATCTAGATCAAGGTTTCCCAAACTCCAGTCCTCACGGCCCACCAACACGTCATATTTTCAGGATTTCCTTAGTATTGCCCAGATGATAGAACCTGTGGTCATTCCTGATGACCTAATAATACTTCCATCACTTGTGCAATTACTAAGGAAATCCTGAAAGCATGATCTGTTGGGAACCTGGATGACTGGAGTTTGGGGAACACTGATCTAGAGTGATCTATTGCCCACGGAGCATAATTTTTCAGAGATTAAAGAGGTTGTCCACTACTTTTACATTGATGGCCTATCCTTAGGATAGGTCATCAGTGTCTGATCGGCTGGGGTCCGACACCCAGCACCCCTGCCAATCAGTTGTTATCGGTGGTGGCGGCGGCCGCGGGTGGCTGGAAGTACCTGTAGTGGCCACCGCAGGGAACTGCACACCGCAGGGTACTGCACATCCGCCTCCTATTGATTAGAATAGGAGGCAGATGTGTAGTACTAAGCCACGGCCACTACAAGTAGACGACCAGCTCTGCAAGCGAGTGTTGCCAGCTGACGGGTGCCTTCACCGATAACAGCTGATCGGCGGGGCTGATGGGTGTCGGACCCCGACCGATCAGACATTGATAACCGTAAAAGTAGTGGACTACCTCTTTAACAGGAGATACTCGGACCACATTTTGACCAAACTGTATGAGCCCACTTACTCTTTAAAACAGATCCCTACTCTTAAGCTTGGTGAATGTCCCCACCACCACCATAAGGCCTCATTCAGACATCCATTTTTTAATGAAAATCAAAAGACAGAAAATGTACCATAACCATTATGCTCTCTGGGGATTTTCACATGCCTGCATTTTTCTTGTAGAGTGTCCATTTTTTTGGGGAACCATGTCCATTTCAGAGCCAAATCTCAGATCAAAAATCACAAGAAAAACTTGAACAGCACACTAATGTCATGCTATTTTTATTAGGGTGCTGTTTGCTTATCACAAACTGTTTTGGTAGAAGCTAGAAAATCTAATTTTTTTGGCATACAAGAAAAACTGGTGACATTCTGAAGGCAAACACTGACATATCTGATCCAACATACAGATGGAAACCAGTTTTTCACATACGCCAAAAAAAAACATGTTTGAATGAAGCCTAACACAGTACCATCAAGGAAAAACCTTAGCAGTACAACAGAGCAGCCCTCCCGCAGGGCCGAGTCCTTTAGGTTCTGGGCTACAACCCACTTTAAGCGCTGGCATCACAGCGGCACAAAAGTGGAGAAAATCAGACAGCCATGAGTATTTAGGAGATTAGAAAAGAAAAAAAGAAAGCTGCAGTTTTGCAGTAATCCGCAGCATGGTGTGAATATACCACAAGCTGCGGAGACATTTTGCAATCGCCTGATAATAGAAACACCTTGAACAAATGGGCGGCATTTGGTATCAATGTAAATACAGAAAGGAGACAGACAATTTACTCAGCAAAACAAAAATGCATTTTGAGATAGTAGATAAAATGTCACTGAATTGGCTTCTCAGCTATGTGCACCGTCAGGCTACGATCACATGCAGCGTGTTTTTCTGCAGCCAAAACCTGTATTCTAAAAATGCTGCATTTTTGCAGATTTTTTTTTGGCCTGCATATTGCATTTGTGCTTTGTGTACAGCACGTTTTAGAATAATTATATTCACCAAATATGCATAAAAAAACACTACAAAACATGTTTGCTGCAGGGTTTTTTTCTGCACAGTTTTTGCACTCTCTCATTGCTTTCTAAAAAAAAACCTGACAGAATTGATCTGCTGCAGTTCTCAAATTCAGTCAGGAGAAGAAAAAAAACAAGCGTGTGAACATAGCCTCAGGATATGTGCAAACAATTAGTATTTGGGGCAGATTTTTCACTAGAAAGTTGTCAGGAAAAACGGGCATTTTGTATGTATTTTTACTTATGTCCCCCCCCCCCCCCCATTCATTTGAATGGGTGAAAAACTTTAAAAGAATTGACACGCTGCGGATACCAGATGGGTCAAATACGCAGAGAAAAAATAAGCAACATGTGCATAAGATTTCAGAAATGTCATTCCCTCAGCTGGCATTGGAAAGCGTCGCTTTGTTTATCCTAAAAAACGCATGGAAAAACGTAGGGTGTGAACGAGCTCTTGGGATACATTTCCATCAAGAGCTGCACAGTCAAAACAGTCACACAATTTTACCAAGGTTTCCAGACACGGTTTCTCCAATGAGTAGCATGTGCCTTACTGAAGCAGGTTCTTCCCTGACAGGTAGCCATGTGGATTAGCCTTACAGAATGGGACTAATCAGCCGGCAGAAATCATAGGGTCAGCCTCGAATTTCAATAGCGGATTCCATTACAAACATATGTCAGATTTTTCCTGCCATGTGTATGAACGATTACAGAAAATTTCTCTGTGTAATTGCAAGCATCTACTCAGCCATATCGCAGTATTAAGGCTCATTCAGACATCCATTTTTGCGTACGAGTTCTATCCGTGTTTTCGCAGATAGCACTTGTATCTAGTATAATCCATGGGGCTTGTTAACATGCCAAATTTTTTTGGGCAGACAGACGTGTCCGTGCCAAGTTGTGGAGACTTGTCTGATATTGATCAGAGTGTCAGCTCAAAATCTGAATTGCAAGTCTATGGATCTGTGGAGAAAAAAATTAGGGCTCAGATGTCATCCATATGCCGTCCATTTTTCACGGAATGCCACATTGAAACTACGATGATTGTGATGACACTGATGAAACTAATTTTCTAGCATGTGAAAAACAAAACGACACAGGAATGAGCCCCAATGACTCTACAAGAGGTTGTGTTTTGTTTGTTTTTTTACAAAATGTCATTGTGATGTGAACCCTCTTGGCCAGCGAGGACTGTGGCGAGGGCTCATGAAACCTTACTTGCTTGTGATGTTTGCGCCCAATTGCTCACACCATCACTGTCTTATGGATGCCCTCACATAAAGTTCTCTGTTATATGACCGATACTTGTTTGTAGCAAATTTTGATCAGTAAGGAAAAACACACTTACGCAAAGTATGTACACGATTTATTTCGGTGCCAAGAGCTGTTGCAAATTATCTTAACTCCGTTGGCAAACAAACCTTATTTCTGAATTTTCACAGAGAGATTGCAGGGCAGGATTGTTGCTTTGAGCTATAGAAGGTCTGTTAGCCTATTGCTCAATATCTGAGCCACCGGGGTACAGAGGAACATATATGAGTCTAGACAGCAGAATACAGGCTTTATAAAATTCCTATCCTGTTTTATAGAGAAAATAACTAGAGCATTGCATCAAATAATATTTCCATATCCGTTGCTACTGATGTAACAATTTCCGCCTACATGAAATACATTTATTCGCACAGATTCTTCTAAAGTAACTAGCCACTTTTCATCTCTAGGAGTCACTAAACTAGTCATGGCTACTCTCTTTTCAGATTCTGATCTTTTGTGGGTTCAGAGAGCTGATAACTTTCAGACACACAAGTGCAATTGGGATTCACAGTGAAAGGAGGAGGAATACAAATAGGAATGTTACACAACAATGAAAAAAGGACAGAAGTAATAGCTTTAACTCAGCCCTCAAGGACAAAGAAACAAGCAATACTAGGCTTACCGCACTCACTAATGACACACTTCCTCCACTCGGGGGAGGACAGGACACACCACTTACTGCCACCCTGCTGATTCAGTAACAATAGCTTCACAAGTAGCTTTTTTTTCTGCTTGAACAATATGGCCAGAAAACCAAAAAGAAAATGGTGTTTTGTTTCTTTTTTAATGGATTTTCTTATGCTTTTTTTGTGCTTCGCTATGTTTATGTCAACGAGAAAAGACCGCAGTAAAAAGATTGACTTGCTGTAATACAAAAAAAAAAAAACTACAAATCAAGAAAGAATGAATTTTCAAACATTTTACTCTTCAGGTTGCGTTAGGTTATGTTCACACATCGTGTTTTTTTCAGCTTTTTTTATGCAAATTCTCAGCTGCATTTTGAAGTACCAGCAAAGTCTATGAGATTCCAGAAATCTCATGCACACATCATGTTTTTTTTTTTTGTTCAGGATTTTGTGCTTTGCATGGTTTTTTGCAAATGTCACTTCTTCTTTCATCGTTTTACACCCATTTTAAGTAATGGGTGGTGAAAAAACGCAGGTGTCAGGATTTTCAGCATTTTTTGTACCAAAACCAGAATGAGACTTTTTATTTTTCACTGAAATTTATGTACATGCATGTTAGAGACAAAAGGACAGTGAAACAAAGACTGAAAAAAAACCAGCAAAAAAATAAGCAAAACAGCAAGAAAAATCCCGAACAACCTCCTGGGAAGAGATCAGGTTTTGCTGCAGAAAAAAAAGCGCAAAAAAAACTATGATGTGTGAACATATCCTTATTCTATGCCTGATGAAGAGGCCTGAGTAGTCTGGAAAGCTTGTAATTTGTTACCATGTTTCCAGTTAGCCATTAAAAAGGTATCAACCACTGAGGACTCTCACATCTTAATATTTTTCTATCTACTGACTAACACGTACAAAGATATATTTTTCCTGTATCAAACATTTTATTTTTACTTTGTGAACTATGCTAGGAAAAAAATAATCAAAAACACTATATATCACAGTACAGACCAAACGTTTGGACACACCTTCTCATTTAAAGATTTTTCTGTATTTTCATGACTATGAAAATTGTACATTCACACTGAAGGCATCAAAACTATGAATTAACACATGTGGAATTATATACTTAACAAAAAAGTGTGAAACAACTGAAAATATGTCTTATATTCTAGGTTCACCGGAAATGGTCTTCCAACAATCTTGAAGGAGTTCCCAGAGATGCTTAGCACTTGTTGGCCCTTTTGCCTTCACTCTGCGGTCCAGCTCACCCCAAACCATCTCAATTGGGTTAAGGTCTGGTGACTGTGGAGGCCAGGTCATCTGGCGTAGTCCCCCATCACTCTCCTTCTTGGTCAAATAGCCCTTACACAGCCTGGAGGTGTGTTTGGGGTCATTGTCCCGTTGAAAAATAAATGATGGTCCAACTAAACGCAAACCGGATGGAATAGCATGCCGCTGCAAGATGCTGTGGTAGCCATGCTGGTTCAGTATGCCTTCAATTTTGAATAAATCCCTAACAGTGTCACCAGCAAAGCACCCCCACACCATCACACCTCCTCCTCCATGCTTCACGGTGGGAACCAGGGATGTAGAGTCCATCCGTTCACCTTTTCTGCGTCGCACAAAGACACGGTGGTTGGAACCAAAGATCTCAAATTTGGACTCATCAGACCAAAGCACAGATTTCCACTGGACCAATGTCCATTCCTTGTGTTCTTTAGCCCAAACAAGCCTCTTCTGCTTGTTGCCTGTCCTTAGCAGTGGTTTCCTAGCAGCTATTTTACCATGAAGGCCTGCTGCACAAAGTCTCCTCTTAACAGTTGTTGAAGAGATGTGTCTGCTGCTAGAACTCTGTGTGGCATTGACCTGGTCTCTAATCTGAGCTGCTGTTAACCTGCGATTTCTGAGGCTGGTGACTCGGATAAACTTATCCTCAGAAGCAGAGGTGACTCTTGGTCTTCCTTTCCTGGGGCAGTCCTCATGTGAGCTAGTTTCTTTGCAGCACTTGATGTCTTTTGCAACTGCACTTGGGGACAATTTCAAAGTTTTTCCAATTTTTCGCACTGACTGACCTTCATTTCTTAAAGTAATGATGGCCACTCGTTTTTCTTTACTTAGAATTTGTATTATGGCAAGAAAAAAAGCAGCTAACAGTCTATTCAGTAGGACTATCAGCTGTGTATCCAACAGACTTCTGCACAACACAACTGATGGTCCCAACCCCATTTATAAGGCAAGAAATCCCACTTATTAAACCTGACAGGGCACACCTGTGAAGTGAAAACCATTTCCGGTGACTACCTCTTGAAGCTCATCAAGAGAATGCCAAGAGTGTGCAAAGCAGTCATCAAAGCAAAAGGTGGCTACTTTGAAGAACGTAGAATATAAGACATATTTTCAGTTGTTTCACACTTTTTTGTTAAGTATATAATTCCACATGTGTTAATTCATAGTTTTGATGGCTTCAGTGTGAATGTACAATTTTCATAGTCATGAAAATACAGAAAATTCTTTAAATGAAAAGGTGTGTCCAAACTTTTGGTCTGTACTGTATGTGAACAAGTCCTTAGTGGTCTGCTAAGCTCAGTGGTGTCGTTATCCATTACAGCAGATGCAGATTAGCTCCGGTTTGGGCCTGCTCACATCTAGTTTCATTGTTATAGGTTTGGTGTGTGAGCCAGGAAAGCTCCAGGTGCGGATGCCCGATGTGTCAATATGACCCAGCGTGTGTCAGCAGTGTATTTATTATACCTCTGGCAGAAGGATAAAATGTGAATAGCGCCTTACCTTGTGGCATACTGCTTACAATGGTTTCATAAACTAAGGAAACAGGATGTTTGACTGTTTCCATAAAATGCAAAACAAGCCGCAATTTGGCTAGTGATGATATGGTTTGGCTGATCAAATTTTATAAGGGTTTTCCCATAATCCATATTAACACCTATCCATAGGGGGTCTAAAAAGTCAGAACCCCCCATAAATAATAAAATGATGGCATATCCTAAGTGTCTGTCTGGAGAACACCAGAGGACTTGATTCTGAGGGCCCGGCTTTTAGTCATACAAAACCAATGCATCATTAAAGGGTTTTTTTGGCAAGGGCTGATTTTACGTTATTTTAATAATGTGCACAATGTTAGGATTCAGCTCTTCTTGCTGGTTTGATAAGTCTTGTAATTTCTCATACGCAATTTGCATATTTGTGGTCACATGCCAATGAGCTAATCTTCCCATTTCCATGAGAAGCAGTGAGAGAAGTTAAGCACTCGCGGTATCGGGACTCCCGTGCGGTTGTTGTGACACGTGACGCCAGGCGCCAAATCAGCACTAGCGTCACTGTCCCCGCCTTTGGACAAATCGAACATGAAGAGGAAGTCCGGGCTGCAGATGATCCCGGACTTCCTCTTAAATTCGACAGGAGGCGGGGACAGTGACGTCAGCGCTGATTGGGTGCCAGGGTCACGTGTCATAACCACTGCACGGGAGTCCCGGGACTGCGAGTGCCGACACTGCTGGAACGGCACCAGCGCGGGAGGTGAGTGAGTATAAGCTTTATTATTTTACCAGATACAAACATTTAGTTCAAGAAGGGATTGTCCAAGTAGTGGACAAACCCTTTAAGGCTATATCTATGCCACATCTAGTTTCCAGCACATTTTTTTTGGCATTCGGGTATCACCTTTTTTAAAAACATGTTTACGTGCCACAAAATATGTGCCAATAACAGAATGTGTGTAGTTTTGTATGTTTTTTTTTTTAAAGGAATCTTTTTGTTACCTAATCTGATCGCGGCATAATGTAAGGGAAGACCCCGATTCCAGTGATGTGTCACTTACTAGGCTGCTTGCTGTAATTTTGATAAAATCACTGTTTTATCAGCTGTAGATTATCTCTACATGACTAGTAACTCTGTTGTCATGCAGTCCTCTATAAACCCACCCCCACCACTGATTGGCAGCTTTCTGTGTACACTGTGCATAGACAGAAAGCGGCCAATCAGTGGTGTGAGCGGGGTTATACAGAGCTCAGTATTTAGAGAACTGATAAATCTGCTGCAAAAACAGGGGTTTTATCAAAACTACAGCAAGCAACCCAGTAAATGATACCTCGCTGGAAACAAGGTCTCTGCCCCCATATCATCCTGTTCTCAAACAGGGTAGCAAAAACCTGGTGAAAAATCCCCCACTCTCCAAAGACCTACCAATAGGGAAATTAGATTGTGAGCCCCAATGGGGACAGTGATGATGATATCTGTAAAAGCGCTGCGGAATACAATAGCGCTATATAAGCAACGCATAATGAAAAATGATAACTGCTGATGTAAATACATCTAACCACTGAGCCACAGCTGCAGAAATATGTGACAAGTATCAGGTTGCGGTCTCACCAACAAGTCCTTTATGCCTTACACATAAGCAGAACAAAAAAAAGCTAATGCTGCCTTTAAAAGAAATCCCTGTTTCCTAATGAGAGAACTGACACTGAGCAGAAACACAAACCTCAATTCTGAAAGCATCCTGATACATTTACAAATCAAATAAGGTGGTGTCCAAAAACCTACAGATGATTTCACAAATCTTCTGTGACACATTAAAAAAAAAAATAAATGTTATTTTAAGGTCAACAACAAATGGCAAAATAAACCGTGTGCACATAAAAGCTTTGGTATTGCTTTCAAAGGCTAAAAAATGTTAAAAAATGTAAAGTTTCCATAAGATATCAACAAATGTTACGAGGCACTAACGACAACCCTACTGCTGGACGACAATATTGCACTATTGCCTATAAAAGAAATCCTAAATTAAAAAAAAATTAAAAAAATCAATCATACTATACACCGGAAACATTGTGATACCTAGCAGTAAGTATCATTCACAGGATAGATGAAAAGTTATATAAATGGTGAGGGTCAGACTACTGGATCCCACTTCAATCAGAAGCTGCAGCGTGCAAGCCCATCCGCCGTTACATTCATTCCCTATGGGGCTGCCAAGCGCTGCACTCATCTTTTTCCAGCCTCCGACCTGCGCTCCATTTTGTAACGGGGATAGAAGTGTAATTTGGGGATTACTATCCCTCATCCTGCCTATAGGTGCGGATCCCAGAAGTCAGACCCCCACCAATCAGTAAGCTTTCACCTATCCTGCAGATAGATAACCCCTTTCATCATGGACATTTCAAGCAACTTTACATTAAAAGCAAAACACTTTGTTATGCATTAAAATTCAGCTGTGGCTAAAAAGGGAATCAAGCCTAATCCATGAGACAAAAAACAAAACTACAGGAGGACAGGGATCATATATGCCTATGTCTGAATGCAGGCAACCCACATACATCAGAATTACACAGCACAAAAAACATCCAAGTCGCTGAGATGACAAATAGTCAGATTAAATGGAGTACAGAGCTGCAAACTCTGGGGGACATGTAATTCCTTAAAGGGGTTTTCCCACGAACAAAAGTTGATTTTAATCAATAGATCTTAGAATAATAATAACTTTCACAATTGGATGTGTGTAAATAAAATGTTCCTGTGCTGAGATAATCTTATAAATGTGTCCCTGCTGTGTACTGTGTAATGGCTGTGTCTGACCGTACAGGAACACAGTCTGATCATACCACAGCTCCTGGGCAGGGGAGGAAGCAAAAGAGTATACAGACACTACAGCAGGGGATCACAGCTGATTTTTTTTAAGTAAAACATTGTTTAAAAACAGGCAGGGAAATGTTTTACCTCACAGAAGGAATCAGCTGTGATCCCCTGCTGTAATGTCTGTATACCCTTTTCCTTCCTCCCCTGCCCAGGAGATGTGGTATGATCAGACCATGTTCCTGTACGGTCAGACACAGCCATTACACAGTACACAGCAGGGGCACATTTATAAGATTATCTCAGCACAGGAATATTTTTTTTTAAACCCATCCAATTGTGGACGTTATTATTATTCCAAGATCTAGTGATTAAAATTAACTTTCGTTTGTGGGTAAACTCCTTTAAACGAGATTGTCTTGCCTAAGAAGAACAGCGTTGCGCACACACAGTTACGATTTCCCTGTATGCCCCATGCGATTGTCAGTCACGTCACTGGAGGTATAGGATTAGCACAGTTGCGATCATGTGTCCAATGGACTTCTACACTTTTATCAATTCTCTAAGACTAGTCGGCAGATGACCACCCGTATAAGGGAACCACGACTGTGTGTGACACCGCCTGCGGCTGAGCTCCACAGGAGGACTAGGATTGCAGGATGGGGGCTTTAATCAGGCTCCCGGTGGGCACAGTTAATAGTCAGTTCCCCTGATCACACCGCGGGGGGCGGCAGGAACCAGTGCGCACGCACTGGAAATGACAACTTAAATGCGGAAATTTACAGCTGTATTTGTAGGGAACCTGTCATGCTACCAATGCTATTAACCTGCAGATATAAAGTTAATCTGCAGGGTAATAAAGTTTGGGGACCTTTAAGTTGTTAAATGAAAGCAATCAGAGCTGCAGTTACAGGCAGATGTCGGCTATGTAACACAGCCGACATCTGCAGTGTATGAAGCAGGCTCAGCTCGTCAGTCCTTACCCACCCTGTCATTCCCTTTCTGCGTTTCCCTAAACTCTAAAGTAAAAGTGATCCTAATCCTCAAATGAAGAAACAGCTGGTAATGTCACTCCCCTAAGAAATGCAACTATATAGCCTAAAGTTATGAAGTGGTGGCACATCTTACATAAGAACATTGCAAATTACCTCACCCTAGCCTGAAATTACTTCTAAGTCTTTTGTTGACATCTTGTGGCTGCAACATTTTTTTATTTTGCCACAAACATGACAAAAAAAAAACACCATTTGCAAGACATTGCAGGAAAAAACACTGCAGCTGAATTGCAACTGAGACAAAGAAAAAAAAACAACATACCAATGCAGCAAGGTGTGAACACGGCTCTGAATTATTTTCTTCCTGTACACCTGTAAATTTCATATTTATGAACCATATTTTTTTTTCCCCCATATATTCTGTTCATTAGAATGCAACAGAGCAAACACGATGCAAATACCTGCATATACATGTATGTACCTTGATACATGATATCGTCTCCCCCGACCCGTATGGAACGGCTAATCTGAGTCAGTCAAATCCTCATTGCAATCTTTGGACCTCCCATTCAAAGCAGAAAACGTCCACATTGAACCGCACTTTTTGGACTCTAGAAAAAAAGGAAGGAAGAAAAGAAGAATATTAAGATGAAGAGCTGTAGGCAATCAACAAAAAAATCATCACTTTCTATAGAGGAGATGAGGAAGTAAATGTCAGTGTTATCAGATTTTAACAACTGCAAGGGGAACAACAGACATAAGTGCACTACTGACATCTCCAGACAGGTAGTGTGGGGGGAGGGGTAGTATAACAGAGCTGACCGTGCTAGGAGAAGAGAAGAGCTGATAGGTTTTGTAATGTGACACAGCTAAACTCAGCTGCACTTCCCCTCCCTCCACACTGACTCCTGCAGGAGGTTAGACCAGGAGGTCGGAGAATTATTATTACAAATCACACATGGAGAAATCTGCTCTCAGCTACGGTGGGGGCAGGTTTTTTTATCTGCTGAGTTGCTGCCTGCTTATGATTGGTTAGCATCATACAGAAGACAGAAGTCCACACCCCAGCGAAAAGTATCTGATAACACCCACTTGAACTTTAAAAAAAGTTAACTCAGTAGGTGCCAAATACTTTGAATGCTAATATTTTTAGAAAGGAGAGGTGAAATTAAAAAATACATATATTTTTTATTCTGCTCTGATGCCCCTATGACATGTCCAATTCAACATGAATAAAATGGTGAGAGGAGAGCTCCTCTATAAATATTAATAAATCCACTTAGGAAATACTGGGATGTAAATGATTGACTATTCTATGTTAATTAGTAACACAGTTATTAACAATTACATTTATCATCTTAGGAGGTTTGGTTCCTATTGGCATACACAATTATTATAGGTTGAAAAGGACCAAAATAGTGAATGCTACCCACTAACACATTGTCTAACATTCATCAATGTGCTGTCCATGTGCAGTCTGTGCCCCCGCTCTAATGGAAAAAGTCTCGCTTCTGTAAATTATGGATTTTAATCACAAGTGCCCTTTTTAATTTAGTTTTGGCTGTGGTATAACATGTTCTTCCAGCCATTTATTACCAACATAATGTGTACTGTTAACAAAAGGCAGCGGAGGTGGAGGGAGAAATCTGGGACACTCCTTTACACATGGCCACTCGTGTAAGATCAGAGGGGGTTCCTGACTCTTTGGTCTGGGACAGAAGTCCTGGTGGCATTGGAGTGTCATCATACGCTAGAACAATAAATGCACGCATCCTCCTGCCACTGCACTTCCGTTCCTCATCTCAGCCGCCTGTTGTAAACCGAGGAGAAAATATTCTGGGACCTCTTCTTCCAAGACAGACTTAGGGGCGAGACTGCACCTACACCCTTGAACCGGTCTGTACCAAATGTTAAAGTTAATGCTTCAAGTGGCTTTTGTCAAGTAGATCTCTGAATGTACAGCAAGATATCCGATCCATAACCATGTACACAGAAAAATAGAATAAAAAAAATAACCGCAATCAGAAAATAACAGACGAGCCTCCTCACTCCAGAATGGGAGGATCATTAAGAGCCAATGTAATAGATCCCCTCATTTTTTTCCAGATGATGTATAATGCAGCATTACTGTGCTATTTTATCCAGTAAAATGATGGATACCATGACAGAATTCTGTTTTTTTGGATTCTGTGCCTTAACTTAGCCTTAGAAACAAAAAAAATATGTCAGTATTTGGCACCAATTAATAAAAAAATATATATAGGCGCTACATTCCCTTTAGGCACAGGGAGTATATGGATCGAAACCAGACAGTCAAAGCAACAATGCTGCCATCCTCCCACGTCCTGTACAGAGAGCTAGTTTCATCTACCTTTTAGGTCGTGTTCACACACAGTCTAAATACTGAGGGGGAGGAGGGAGGCGTTCTACTGCTTTTTATCTGCATATTTTCGACACCATAATACGGAATAACAATCTTCTAAGGTTGTTATTTTTTTGCAATTTTCCTTTTCCTTGATGAGTTTTGGGTGCAGATTTGAAGCAGCGTTTTTATGATTTTTTTTTAAACACAGAAAATCTTTGGTTCTGCACTTAAAAATGCAACTGCACCTTTTTTTTTTATTTTACATACATTTTTTTCAGGTTCCCAATAGAGGCCAAAACTGCAGCATCTTTAGATGCACAGCGAGTGGGAAGTTTTTCATGACGTCACATCCACTTTGCTTGGAATGTTAAAAGCAAAAGATTTTTTGCACAAAAACCGCAGCGGTAAAAAAGTTTAGCATTTACACTACGATGGAACATTGGCCTTAATCTGGAGAAGCGGTCGCCTCCATTGGCCCTCAGCCCTCTGATATTAGCGACAGCTAGCAGAGATACAGGGGAGAAAGTCGGAGAAGCAGCAGCCTTGTACTAAAACCTGCTGCACTGGAAACTACACTGGACGACCACACACCCAAGCAGCAATGAAGAACAGAAACACAAGTGGTTTTGGAACCAGAATAAGCATTTTTTTTTTACATTGGGAACACCAAATACATTTACTCCCTCAACTACTCCACCCTTCCCAAGAAAAAACATTATGTCACAATCTCCTCCTCTCTAGAAGAAACGCTCCTTTCACAGAGGTCGATTTGTGAGCTACAGGACACCATTATGTACCATAACAGTAACATTTAGATGTACACCGCGAGAGTGACAGCCTAATGTGGGTTGTGCGCAGTCAGCGACCGTACGGGCGCAAGTATGTTCCCCTGGTAAAGAGACATGCAATTAGGAAAAGATAGTGTCACCTTACTGGGGTGTCATCACTGACAAATCCTCCTTTCTACCTTCTTATTTTTGATCAGTGCAGAGGATGCAGATGTGATGCCAAAGGTCCTAACTCGAGATTTACGAGCATGCTCAGGTGATTTCCGAGTATCTTCAGTGCTCGGTGTTATGTTTGAGTCATGCCGTTTTAATGATTTGCGACAGTTTGACATCTTTAATACATGTGAGGAATGCCTATTTCTTAGGCATTCCTCACATCTATTAAAGCTGTCAAACAGTTGCAAATCATGCGCACAGAGTGACTAAAACATAACACCAAGCACGCTGAAGATACTCGGCGAGCACCCGAGCATGCTCGCTGAAAGGGTTAACAGAACATACTCGCTCATCACTAGTCCTTACACCTCGAACACGCAAAACCTATGATAGAAACAATGAGAAAACACCCTGCAGTAATTAAATAACATGGGGTAACTACTCTGATCTAAAAAGCACAGAAGCCATCCGACCGCGACAAGGTGTACCCAGTCAGGCCGGTCACTAACTAGTACTTCACCATGCTATGTGCCAGAAGTCCGATTAGGACCTAGAACTGCCAATTTTCCACCTGCCTGTGGAAAGGTATAGAGACAAGATGAACAGCCCAAAATGGGGGAGCCCCCTCCCTATATGTACAGAGTACAAGGAGCTAAAGCAAAACCAAAGAAAAGAACCTGCACACCTGCTGAAATAAGTGCAATGTGCAGGTGCACAATCACCCTGTGACCATTAACAGACAAAACCTAGGATAAAAACAAGGCGAGCAAATGCCCTGTAGTAAGTAAATAAGCAAATAGTACTAATACATGTAAATAACATTGGGTACTTAGCTGACTAGTTTAATAAATAAGCACAAAATCCATCCCACCGTGACAAGCATGTTTTTTTTACACATGCCACCGGTTATTTTTGTGGATAATTCATGAACCTATTGCGACGTATCTGTCTTTTCACATGTTCTTTTTTTTTGACGAATTATCCATGAGAAAAAACAAAAAAACACGAAGACAACTCCAACTATGATTGTATACAAAAAATGGATGTCATCATTAATCAAAGTAGGACATATCTAGATTTTTTTTTCGGGGGTGCTGGGTAAACAATCGGTCTGCAAAAAAAAAAAGGCTTAAGTGAAGGAGACACTGATTGCAATGGGTTCATGATCCAGCAGGTAGAACGCGAAAATAAAGAATAGGGTTTGAGAAAACGGCCTTAGTGTTATAAAGGCCGAGGATGCTTCCCTGGAAATGATGAGTAACCCATGTAACAGCGCAATGTGCGATTGTATCAGTCTGATTTCACAGTATTCTCAATATTCCAAAGAAAAGGCTTGATCCTCCGCCATGATGCACACATTGGGCTTTATTACGGCAGCACAGCTGAACTTTACATATGTAATACTAACAATCCTTTATTATTGTACAGTTTGCGAGTTATCAGTAAAATGTTTGATTCTGTAGTCAGGAAGATATGTAGATATATAGATAGTGCATATGCATTTACAATTGTCACTTCTTTTCTCCATTGGCAGCATGTAGAAATCAGTGTGTTGCGTGCAGTTTACCCTGTGCGTTGCCTGTAGTTCACATTGTGCAGCGTCAGGTTATTAATGCGGTTATTCGGTACACTTCACTGAAAGAAGGGACTTTCCCTTAGCACAAGAACATACTTGGAATAACAAGTCTGTCACTTGTCTGAAATCTTAACATTCTCCTCTAGATCTAGTAAACTGGAAGCGGCACTCGCATCATGACATCATGTCTGGGCACAGATTGTTGTATCTGTGGCTGTAATACACGGAGACTCCTATAACAGCTGCAGGTTTACCATCTTATAAAGGGATGTACGCTGCACCATATATTCATATATGGCTACACTTTGGGGAAAAAAAGTCTTAATACAAAACGTTCTGGGCACAAAATCCAAGAGATTTCCAGGCAATTATCATAAAACTCAATGGAGGGAAGGAGCAGACACTGTTCACCTGCAAAAACGTGTGAACATTACCAATCATTTCAGGGTCATGCCAATATGGCAAAATACTCAGCACAGTGCCCATCCAGCATCACTGCCGCTAGGTGGGTCCGTACCAGAAATACACTCCAAGTTATTGTAATAAAGTGCTGTTTCTGGGTTCAATCACGTTTGGATTTCCAATCAGTGATTTTGTGGGAATCAACACCTGAACATACAGAACAAAGAGTTCAATTAAAGACAAGCACTCCTAAAATAAGTATTCAGTATTTGGTCAGTATTTTACATCAGTATTTGTAAGCCAAAACCAGGAGAGGAACAATCAGAGGAAAAATATAATAGAAACACGTCACCACTTCTGTATTTATCACCCACCCTTGGTTTTGGCTTACAAATACTGATGTGAAATACTTGCAATTTTTAATGCATCATCAGATCACATAATCGCATCCTTACTACCTGAGTAATACAGCGATGCAAAGCAGAAAAGGCAGACTATAGCATATACAAAATATAAGGGTATGTGCACACCACATCTTTCTCAGATGGATTCCGCCTGAAATCCGCCTGTACAATGCTGCAGTACCACCGCAAAAAAATGAACACAAATGCACAGCTAACAGCATTAAAAAACAACTTTCTGTGCACATGATCAGCCTTTTATTACTCCTCTTAATCACTTCAGGCACTGGAAATCGGAAAGTGGTTAAAAGAAGTAAAATGTTCATTCTTCGGGCGATTTTGTTTAGAAGACGCTCGCTCTTTATAGTTGAAAGAACAGAGTAAAAGACACCAGCAGTAGATCAAACACAAAAAAAAGCCAAATCTGCCAGTAAAGCCACTAAGGCTATGTGCCCACGATCAGGCTATAGCAGCATTTTGGACGCAGTGTATTTTCGCTGCGTCCAATCCCGCATGTGTTCGTGGAACACATGCAGAGGTACCGCACCCTATCCATTCTATGGGTGAAATTTCTGTTGCAGAGACCAGGGTCGTAAAGCCGTGCCACGGGTGAGTTTACGCTGCAGCTAATAGAAGCACAATGGGCATGGGATTTCTATAAATCCCATCAACTTGGCTTCTACTGTACAACGCAGCAATTTGGAAGCAGCGCAGGTGACCTGAGTCCAAACCGCTGCTGGAACGGATCATGGGCACGTACCCTAAGGGAAAATGATCTCTAACTATTTCCAAAAGTGGCTTCGCCTAGAAAAATCTTGGGGGTTTCACCAACATGAGTTGTCCATTCTTCTGATAACAGCATATGTGACAGCAGGAGATATGTGACTCCTGAAAGCTTACAATGTGTGCACGCTGTCCGGAGTCTCCGGTATTGCCGGTCGCGAACATCACACTTACGGCAACATTCTGTTTAGACGTGCTCAGCCTCGCTCGATATAGTCATCTGTAAGGATTCAGAAAAACAAATTTAAAGACGTCATGTGCCACAAAAAAAAACTCTTATACCTCGTTTTCACATCTCCTAAGTGTAGGTTTACCTGGGTATTTTTTATTTTTTGTGGCAGACACATGAGACGTGGCATTTAAGAGAAATCCAACCAGGAATCAATGGGATTTGGACAAGGTTTTCAGTTCAAGGTTTTTTTTCTTTTACACTTTTTTGAATCAGTGCTTGACACGTTATGTTTTGACATGTCAAAATCCACGCATAAAAAAAAAATATCAGCGTGAACACAGTTAACATAAAAGGGGAGATGGATGACGGCAGAGAGCCACTTATTTCTAGTGAAGAACAAAAGTAGTGGATAAGAAAACTTCATTCTCCCAAAGGCTGACCTCAGTTGACAAAATGTGTTGTCAAAATCTTAAATAAATTCTTATTATTTTACTTGGAGCAAAATAAAAACAAACAAAAAACAGCCGGATTTATCTGTAATCTGTGGCTCATTGTGTGTATTTTAGATTCCTTTTTGTTACATGAAGCTTTTGCAACAAAGTCTGTAAATAGCATGGTTCACCAAGAAAACAAGTGACTTCAGACCGGTTCAGAGGATCGCATTTAGAAAACTCAACCTTCCGGCAAAACATCAGAGGATTGTGTTCTCCTCCTCCGCTCCAAACATCAAGATTTCCTCTGAAGTTAGCGGACAAGTAGCTCTGTAAAGTACAGAAATACTGCATACAGCACATATAGCATGGCTACTGTGTATGTAGCCACCACCAGATGATCAAATTTATTAACCAATGGAGGCCTGGATTTGGAGTCGCCCCCAAAATTAAAGTGGAAAAACACACTACAGGCTGATCCAACTTTGATGTAATGTCCTTAAAACAAGTCAAAATGAGGCTCAGTATTGTGTGTGGCCTCCACGTGCCTGTATGACCTCCCTACAATGCCTGGGCGATTGGTATCATGTGCAATCATATTTTCCCATTTATATAATATTGTTAACCTCTTCCACCCATTCACCCAAAGTGGGAGTTTTTTGTGGATTTCCAGTGACGTGGAATAATTGACTTAACAATTGTTAGAAAGTGTCTAAGGATATCTTTTTTAGCCTTTGAGATGGAGTCTGGAGTAATGAAGAGTAGGCCTATTTGGAGGGAAAGTGTTACCAGTGAGACTACTGCACAGAGAGAATATTGAATTCTATAACCCAGAACCAATGGGCATTCCCACCATATATACTCTGCTCAAAAAATAAAGGGAACACTCAAATAACACATCCTAGATCTGAATGAATGAAATATTCTCATTGAATACTTTGTTCTGTACAAAGTAGAATGTGCTGACAACAAAATCACACAAAAATCATCAATGGAAATCAAATTTATTAACCAATGGAGGTCTGGATTTGGAGTCACCCCCAAAATGAAAATGGAAAAACACACTACAGGTTGATCCAACTTTGATATAATGTCCTTAAAACAAGTCAAAATGAGGCTCAGTATTGTGTGTGGCCTCCACGTGTCTGTATGACCTCCCTACAACACCTGGGCATGCTCCTGATGAGGTTGCGGATGGTCTCCTGTGGGATCTCCTCCCAGACCTGGACTAAAGCATCCGCCAACTCCTGGACAGTCTGTGGTGCAACGTGACGTTGGTGGATGAAGCGAGACATGATGTCCCAGATGTGCTCAATCAGATTCAGGTCTGGGGAACGGGCGGGCCAGTCCATAGCTTCAATGCCTTCACGGCGTCTCCAGACTGTCACATGTGCTCAGTGTGAACCTGCTTTCATCTGTGAAGAGCACAGGGCGCCAGCGGCGACTTTGCCAATCCTGGTGTTCTATGGCAAATGCCAAGCATCCTGCACGGTGTTGGGCTGTGAGCACAACCCCCATCTGTGGACGTTGGACCCTCATACCACCCTCATGGAGTCGGTTTCTAACCGTTTGTGCAGACACATGCACATTTGTGGCCTGCTGGAGGTCATTTTGCAGGGCTCTGACAGTGCTTCTCCTGTTCCTCCTTGCACAAAGGCGGAGGTAGCGGTCCTGCTGCTGGGTTATTGCCCTCCTATGGCCCCCTCCACATCTCCTGGTGTACTGGCCTGTCTCCTGGTAGCGCCTCCAGCCTCTGGACACTACGCTGACAGACACAGCAAACCTTCTTGCCACAGCTCGCATTGATGTGCCATCCGGGATGAGCTGCATTACCTGAGCAACTTCTGTGTGTTGTAGAGTCCGTCTCATGCTACCACGAGTGTGAAAGCACAACCAACATTCAAAAGTGACC
This sequence comes from Phyllobates terribilis, assembly GCF_046119375.1. Classification (NCBI taxonomy): domain Eukaryota; kingdom Metazoa; phylum Chordata; class Amphibia; order Anura; family Dendrobatidae; genus Phyllobates; species Phyllobates terribilis. The sequence goes on from NW_027362762.1 coordinate 879,254,033, forward strand.
AAAACATCAGCCAGAAAGCATTGGTACTGAGATGTGGTCTGTGGTCCCCACCTGCAGAACCACTCCTTTATTGAGGGTGTCTTGATAATTGCCAATAATTTCCATCTATTGTCTATTCCATTTGCACAACAGCATGTGAAATTGATTGTCAATCAGTGTTGCTTCCTAAGTGGACAGTTTGATTTCACAGAAGCTTGATTTACTTGGAGTTATATTCTGTTGTTTAAGCGTTCCCTTTATTTTTTTGAGCAGTGTATGTATCATAAACCAGTCTGCACCACCACACCGCAAGCACAAGTCTGACACAGAGGAGAAGATTCTAGGAAGCAAAGTGGCACAATGGCACCATCTAGATAGAATATTATAGTTTTTCTCCTGAGCATGGCAAGTAATAGATAATTTGTGGAACCATATGATTGCCTTTTGTCAATCCTCCTCTGAAACTTGACTATCCAATTCCTTCTCTCAAGCGCCAGTAAAGGGTAGGGGGTCATTGCAGGTGTCCTTATGTGTTGCTTTGTATATACAAGATAGATTCTTAGTACAAGGACCTACTTGAATGATTAAGGTTTCAAATGAAGGAAGTTCATCCTTTATACTAGTCAGGGATATATGAGAATTTATAAATGACCTGAGCTGGAAATATGCCAACCAGGAAAGACGCTTACCTGAACAAGAGCCACCAAGTTCTGTAAGGCTATGTTCACATATCATCTTTTTTTTTGCGTCACAAATCTGCAGCAAAACCTGATCTCTAGCAGGAAAGAAGCTGCATCAAAAACGCAGCTTTTGCTGCATTTTTTTATGTGTTTTTATATGCTTTTTCTTTTTGCAGAATTGTGTCTCTTGTTCATGCATGTACATAAAGTTCAGTGAAAAAAAAATCTCATTCTGGTTTTGGCATAACAGTGGGGGGAGGTGAATTGTTCAGGAATAGTTTAACTAAAGGCCCCGTCACACAAAGCGACGCTGCAACGATCCCGACAATGATACGACCTGTCAGGGATCGTTGCTGCGTCGCTATGTGGTCGCTGGTGAGCTGTCAAACAGGCAGGCTCACCAACGATCAGGGGAGCAGCGACATCGTGGAAACAATCTTTCCACGATGTCCTGCTCCTGGTTACCAGCCTGCTGAAGCAGGAGCAGGCTGGTAACCATGATAAACATCGGGTTACTAGGGGCACACGCGCTCCTAGTAACCCATTGTTTATCATGGTTACCACTCTGCTACGGTGAGCGGGAGGTTACCGCTCACTTTAGCAGGCTCGTAACCATGATAAACAGCGGGTTACTAAGTGCGCGTGTGCCCCTAGTAACCCGATATTTACCATAGTTACCAGCCTGACCGCTGCTCCCGCTGGTCACACACAGCGATGTGTGCTGACCAGCAGGAGAGCAACGACCAAAAAATGGTCCAGGACACTTTGCAGCGATCAGCGACCTCATAGCAGGGGCCTGATCGCTGCAAAGTGTCACACATAGCGACATCGCTGGTGAGGTCGCTGTTGCGTCACCAAAACCGTGACACAGCAGCAATCTCGCTATGTGAGACGGGGGCTTAACAAACTCAATGCACTGCCAGTGTGTATGACACTATTTACTTTCACACTATGGGGTCTACCATTCAGTTGCACTGGCACTGTTCAATTTCACACCTCCCTGGGCCACAGGTATTGTTCAATCTCACAGATAGCTCAGCCAATGTTTACAATGTGCACATCTCTAATTTAATTAAACTCTCCTAATACAAAGTGCCATCTCAGTGAGCAAGACAACATGGTAAAATCACAAAAATAAATGTGTTTCACATACTGTTGTACTTGCGTATTTTCACTAAAAACGCAGCAAAACCTGAAAGCTATGTTCACACATCATATTTTTTTCAGCGTTTTTCACTACCCATTACTTCCTATGGGTGAAAAAACACTGAAAACGCTAAAAGAAGTGACATGCTCTATTTTCCAAAAAAGGCTGCAGGGCAGAAACAAAAAAAACATGATGTGTGAACAGAAAATTTTGGTCTCTCATAGACTTTGCTGGTACTGCAAAAGGCAGCTGAAAATTTTCATAAAAATCTGCAGCAAAAAAATGCTGAAAAAAACATGATGCGTGAACATAGCCTTATGGAAGAAAAATAGCCTGATCCCATAAGAACGTGTCTAAATCTAACCCCAGTGGATCTGTCCCAGATTAGAAATGAGTCCGAACCTGAATCAGAAGGGAAATCTGGCTTATCAAGCAAGGGCGTTCATGGATCCAACCTACTGGTTATAGATGATGAGATTAAGACGCGCTCCCATGTTTGCAAAAGGTGTTGAGTGAGTATTGGTAGTTGTTTAGTTTGTACATGTACTTTGTAGAAAAACTGGTACACAGAATTAATAAGAAATTACTAGGAGCTGAAAATAGCTGCAGCAAAGAGAAATATTCATACAGAAGGTTTCCCATTTCTACTGGGGATGACAGTCAGCCTCACTGTATGTTCCTGTACAGCAAAACACTTGGCGCATTGGGAAATCGGCCACATATTACAGTACACAGCAGCATTAAGGGGAAGACTTCACCAAATCTCATCCATACAAAAAGTGTTAAAAAATCATAGATCGACCTGCGGTATGGATCTTCAATCCTCTTCAAGTCAGTTTCTATTGTAGATATCAGCACGGATATAAGCAGAAAGTTTACCACAACAAAAAAACTGCATTATTTGGTGCAGATTTCACTTCTGCAGATTTTCCACTGCAGAAAAACAGTCCCATAAATGAGAATGATCTACATCTGGAGTATACAGCTGCCGCCATAGACGTTTATGGCATAATGAGTAAATGCCATAATGTAGTCTAATCAGTTGGGCCAACAACCCCGGGAGCAGGCTACCTGGTCTCTGATCCAGTAGGGATCTGCTATATGATGCTGTAAATGCGGGTCGGAGTCTCACAAAAGATACTGGAACATAAAAGTCCTCATACACAGACTAAACTCAGCTTAACAAGCAGATATCAGCAGACAATATGGGGGGCCTAACAATTCTTCCTTGACAGAGGGGAGAGAAGGATCCGTCCTGTAGGATTTCTAATAATCGATTCTTTTGTTGTCTGGGAGATAAGTCCCTGCCAGAGGAGTCTGACAGCGGCTTTCTCATAGGGAACACTGGGGCACTAAACCGAGTAAAGCGTTCCTGTGTATGGGGAAGTTGGGAAAGATGGCCGGCAGTCAAATGGCTGTTATTTAACGTGTATGATGGGCTTTAACTGTACAATCTAAGGCAGGAATGTCAAACTCAAACACACACCGGGCCAAAATGAAAAATTAGGACAAAGTCGTGGGTCAAACAGTATACAGTATATTGGCCCCACATAGTCCTCCACAAAGAATAATGGGCCCCACATAGTCCTCCACACAGAATAATGGGCCCCACATAGTCCTCCATGCAGAATAATAGGCCTCACATAGTCCTCCATACAGAATAATGGGCCCCGCATAGTCCTCCTTACAGAATAATGGGCCCCACATAGTCCTCCATACAGAATAATGGGCCCCACATAGTGCTCCATACAGTATAATGGCCTCACATAGTCCTCCATACAGAATAATGGCCCCACATAGTCCTCCATACAGTATAATAGGCCTCACATAGGGCTGACTGTTCTGGTGTCGCGGACCAAATATAACCACCATGTGGGCCAGAGTTATACATTAGGAGCTTTTTCCTGATGTTAACTGCAATGTTCCCCTTAGACCCACATTCACCAGACAAGGTCAAAAGTGTGTTTTCCCGACCTCCGCCCGGCCTATACGAGGCTGCACACACAGCTTTACTATAGAACAAAGTGTTTTCCTATATAGAAGGACAATGCAAAGAAGGCACAGACACAGGTTGTAAAGGCTACATTCACACATCCGTTTGAGTGTTCTCATCCCAGAGAAACGGATAGATTTTTTTTCTAGTTGCTTCCAATTTTCCCATGCATTTTTTTCACTGAAGCGCATTTCACTGAAGCGCATTGACTGTGTGAATGTTTCTATCTACTGACTTAACCCCTTAGTGACCGGACCAAGTTTTTTGAAATCTGACCAGTGTCACTTTATGTAGTAATAACTCTGGTAATGCTTCAACATATCCAATTGATTTTGAGATTGTTTTTTTCGTGACACATTATACTCTATAATAATGTTAAATTTAGGTTGATCTGTTGTTTTTATTTATAAAAATATTAGAAATTTGACAAGTTAAAAAAAAAATGGAATTTTCAAACTTTGAATGATTATCCCTTTAATCCAGATAGTCATACCACACAAAAACATGAGTAAATAACATTTCCCTCCTGTCTGCTTTACATCAGCACCATTTGTAAAATGTTGTGTAATTTTGTTAGCATTTTAGAAGGTTTCAAAATGTAGCAGTAATTTTTCATTTTTTCAAGAAAGTTTACAAAACTTATTTTTAGAGGACCTGCTCAGTTTTGAAGTGACTTTGGGGGTCCTATATATTGGAAACCACCCAAAAGTGATACCATATGGAAAACCGCACCCCTCAACATATTCAAAACTGATTTCAGGTAGTTCATTAACCCTTCACTTGCTTTTCAGGAATTAATGCAAAGAGACATGACAGGAATGAAAAAGTTTATTTTTACCACCTAAATTTTGATAATTTCTGAACAAGACACTATAGCCGGCAGACTCTGAAGCCATTATTTGGCCATGAATGGTCATGGCAAACATCAAGACCACAGGGTGCCAATGGAGTTAAAAAGGGAGCCCCCACACTCTGTTAACAATATAGATGCGGTAGTTACTATTGACAGCAGCATATAAGGGTTTAAACGGCCATGCCAAAAGTGATCATGGCTGATGTAGCAAGTTGTAGAGGGAAAACCTCCGGCACAGAACAAAAAAATTACAAGCAAAGTCTATATGCACAAAGTTTAAGGCTGCGTGCCCACGTTGCGGATTACAAGCGCTTTTGATGCGGAATTTCCGCAGCGGAAACGCTTGTAAAACACTTTGTAAGCCGCACCCCATGGTCCCCAATGAGAATCCGCAAGTTCTAAGCCCATGCTGCGGATTTTTCCGCAGCGTTTATGCTGCGTTCAAAAATCCGCAGCATGTTCATTAATTTTGCGTTTCCGCATGCGGAATTGCCTTATTTAATGCATGAAAAAACGCAAGGCAATTCCGCATGTCGAAAACGCGTGAAAAACGCGCGATAAACGCTTGTGGAATTCCGCATGCGTTTTTCCGGGAGAGGACATGCGGAAATGAAGCAGAAATTTTCTGCTTCATTTCCGCAACGTGGGCACATAGCCTAAATATTCAGTCTATGTGCCCACAATGCAGAAATGCTCCGGATTTTTCCTGAGCGTTTCTGCATCTCCCTGGCAGAAAAAAACACATGCGGATTGTACATGCGGATTGTACATGCGTTTTTTTCCTGCCAGGTAGAAGCGTTTGTCACGCGTTTTGCACATGCAATTTCGCATGCGGGTTGTCAAGCGCTTTTCCAAGCGATTTTAGCATCACTTGGAAAGTGCTTGACAACTTGGTCACACTATATAAATCCATGCACCCGGGATGGATTTTATATAGTGTGCCAAGCTAGTTAAAAAAAAAAAAAAAGAATACAAATGGTAAAAAATAAAACATATACTCACCTTCTGATGGCCCTCGGTCTCCCCGGTGTCTCGCAGTGGTGTAAAAGGACCTTCCATGACGTCATTTAGTCATGTGATAGGTCACACGACTGCCGAAATCAGCGGTCGCGTGACCATTCACATGACTGAATGACATCATGGAAGGTTCTTTTACTCCATTGCGAGCCACCAGGGAGCCAAGACGTACCGGATAGAAGACCGCGGACCATGAGGTGGTGGGTATAATGTGTTTTTTTATTTTACATTTTTTAATTTTTTTTTACATTTACTATGGTACCCGGGTCTGGAGGAGAGTCTCCTCTTCTCCAGACCCGGGTACCATCCGCACATTGAAATGCATAATATCCGCATGTATACATGTAGTCATGCGGATATTAAGCGATTCAATGCAAGTCAATGGCGGCAATTACGCTGCGTGTCTGCATAATTGCTAGTGCTGCATATTTTTCCGCAATGATAATCCGCAGCGGAAATTTCCGCAGCATGTGTACAGCACATGCGGATTATCATTGGGGAACATGGCAGACCTTCTACCAAGCGTTTAAGAGCTTCTGCAGCGGAATTGCCGCTGCGGAAACGCTTAAAAAACGCATAGTGGGCACACAGCCTTATTCAGGAAGTTCAATAACCAACAAATGAAAATCAGATATAAATTCATCCAACATTTTGGCTACACGCCTTTCTCAATGTCATCTTCTGGGTCTCTTACACCATACCCTCAATTTCCTCTTTCTTTCCTTTTTTCTTTTTCCCTACTCCTGTTTCTTCCCTCTTTTCCTTGCCTTGTTCCCCCGTCTTCCCTACCCTCCCCTTGTCGTTACCTCCTTCTGCGGCCTATATTCAATGTACTATCTTGTATTGTCCTGTTATATGAGATCAGATATGATTTTGAAACATTCATTCAATATTAATGTCGTGTAGAATATGAATATATGAGCAGATAAGTCCATATGTCCAATTAGATCTTAAGGCTGTGTGCCCACGTAGCATTTTTCAAGCGTATATGCTGCGGAATTTCCGCAGCGTAAACGCTTGAAAAACGCATGTATATCCGCACCCCATGGTCCCCAATGGGATTCCGCAAGTTCTATGCACATGCTGCGGATTTTTCCGCAGCGTTTATGCCGCGTTCAAAAATCCGCAGCATGTCATTTAATTTTGCGTTTCCGCAAGCGGAATTGCCTTTGTCCAATGCATAAAAAACGCAAGGCAATTCCGCATGTGGAAAACGCGTGATAAACGCGCGAAAAATGCGCGATAAACGCGTGCGGAATTCCGCATGCGTTTTTCCGGGAGAGGACTTGCATTTATGCAGCAGAAATTTTCTGCTTCATAAATGCAACGTGGGCACATAGCCTAAGTCAGTATTTGTCAGATGAGTTTTTGATGTGACTTACTTATGTTTTTTGTCTTCTAGACCTTACGTGGCCTTTGATATCCTTTATATCTACCTAGTGAATAGGATCTTCTCATACCTTTGCAATGAATTAATATGTTACTATGGAGATGGTTCTAATCAACGGAATTGAAGTGGAACACTATTGTTCATGCGGTCTACTCTCCAAACAATTATGGAATCCCACACAGCTTTATTTTGATCATCACCTTTTTTTATTTTCCTTTTGTTATTTCTCTTATCTAATTATATGTTTGTATTTACATGTACAGATCACCTTGACAAAAGGTGTGTAAGCCGAAACGTTGGATGAATTTAGATCTGATTTTCATTTGTTGGTTATTAAACTTCCGGAATAAATATTTGAACTTTGAGCATATAGACTTTACTTGTAATTTTTATGTTCTGTGCCATGCTAGTCTCTTATATTGCAGGTCAGTAAAAAGACGTATTGGTGATCACTAAGGGGTTTTTAATATTGGGTCAGTTTAAAACAGATGAAACTCAGATGAACTCTGCAGTACAAGAGCTGTCTTGAGTGTGTCATCCGTTTTATACAATTCCCCACAAACTTTAATCGCCGAGGTCTGATCTGCAAAAATGGATGAACATAGGACATAATCGGAGTCTCCCGGACCAGACACACAGATCCGTTATTAAATGTGATTTGTGTATGGCTCAATGAAACTATGGGTATGATGTGATGTGTGATGTCTGAGGAAATAATGGACAACTAGACATGGCACACGGATGTGTTACTGTAGTGTAAAACGGACAACACACAGAAGACAGACTTTGTACTGCAGAGATCCATCTGAGTCTCATCTGCTTTTAACTAATACACTGGTAAGAGTCAATGGATGAAAATAAGTTTAGACAGTCTACCTGCTTCAGGGGAAAAAAAAAAAAAACCAGGAGCAACTAGGATGACATCTGAGGGAAAAAGAAATTGATGCAAAAGAGGAAAAACCAGCTCACCCAGGGTCTAGGCGTATTGAAGCATGGATTCCAGGGGAGCAATTGTAGCGTTAAACATAGAGAAGATCAAGCGTCATAAAATTGCGATTTTTATGTAGAAAAATTATTTCAAATTTTCCTTAATATTACAAAGGCAGCAACACGTTTCGAAACGTGTTTTGGAAAATGTTTAATCATTTTTCTAAATGAAAATGGCAATTTTATGAAGCTGGATATTTTCTTTGTTTAAAAAAAAAAAAATACCTACCAGGTCTATTTCTCTCGGATGAGAACACAATGTGACTATGGTGAATGCAGCCTAAGATTCACTAAATAAACTTCAGGAAATTACATATTGAAAAAATAATTTTTTTTCAAAACTCGATTCAGGCTGCCAAAACCACCGGCAGCACGAATCGCAGCCTGGCTGAACATATAGTTAGCAGAGCCAGATTACTGACAGGTTTCTCCCATGGGTGTAGTTATCGAGAGACCCAACTATAAACCTCTTTAGAGGTTCTGGGAAAAGGCCGGTCCTGCAAACTAATCTCTCCGCAACACCCGAGCGTTTCAGGGAAAAAATATACCTGGCGGCAATCTGCAGCCGGGCTCGGAGTCATGCTGCCCGCGGTTGGAGCAGCATAAATCTAGTGACAGGTTCCCTTTAAGCAGTTGACATTTTTTGCCATTTAATTTAATGGCAGAACAAATGGTGTTAAATCTAAAAGAAAGATAATGTACAGTCGACCTTTTACAAGAATTCATTTAGCAACATATAAGAGGGAATTCATACACGACGGCTCTGCTACATGTGATCACACAAGTGATTGTATCTGTCAGGAAGGAAGGGAAGGAACACGCATTTCCCTTCACGGTGAAACCAGTATTCATTATTACTGTATATTCTTGAATACCGGACAAAAAAAAAAAATTACCCCCTGAAAATTTCAGTGTTTTTTCTAAATATTCATTATTTCTAGTCATAATTTATTTGGATTTCCTCTCACATCCCAAAATAACTGCATTGTATTGTGAAGACTTAAAATGATTTTCATTTCCGGATATCATGTGAGGATGGGGCAGTGTCACACAGAATTACTACTGTCCGTTTCGTTCTTCTGCCAGGTATCATTGCAATAGGTGTTACTTTCATCCCCTTATCCTGTCCAACCCAAGGACCATCAGGTGTGGAGACTCGAGCAGCTCTTTGGCCAGTAACGGTGCCGAGACAAGCATGCAACACCCGAAAGCCTCGATTCATCATTGCCTCTGCGCCTGTTTGATTAATTTTGTGTGTTTTGTGCCTTTTTTCGGCTTGCACCCAGTTCATTATTCAATAATTTGCGCCTTTTTTGAAGTCTATTTTATATGTGCCTACCCTTTTTTGCCACTTTGTGGGCAAAGTTTAGCTATTCCAGATGTTTTAAATTGAGATTTTAAAAATTTGGAGCAACTGTACTCCAGTCGCACCCCTATTACCAGGGAGCAATTTTGCAAAAACGGGTGACTTTTGGCAGTAAAGTCTTTCAACAACAGTTCAAGACAGGAAAAAAAAGGCCATTTTTGACTTTGCACCAAATTCATGGCTCAATTTTGAAGAATTTGGTGCCAAAAAACAGCAACTAACACCACAAGATAGAAAAGGAAAGGGTCTTAAAAAAACAAGCAATGAATTGGGGTCAAAGAGTCTTTAGCATTCTATTTATTAGAATAAGGACAATCCAAGACTCTTCGGGTGTCATATGGTGGTCTCCACAACTGTACCACTCATGCTCTTGGCCTCTGCTCTTCGGGTGTCATATGGTGGTCTCCACAACTGTACCACTCATGCTCTTGGCCTCTGCTCTTCGGGTGTTATATGGTGGTCTCCATAACTGTACCACTCATGCTTTTGACCTCTGCTCTTTGGCTGAGGTCACATTATGTGTGAGGTCGGATTGATTTAAAGCAAGTCTGTCTGCATAAAATGACTGTTCAGACCAAGTACAGGCGCTCGGTGCACCCTTGGCATTGTCAATCATTTCAGTGCACCTCCCCACCTTCTTGTTTTATGATCAATATCTGTCCTCCTCAGCCTCTTGTAAAGCCAGAGCTGTCACAGATATTGTGAGATATAGATAGATATACAGCAAGTTTGTGCTGCCTTTAATTTTCAAAAAGGCCAAATACTTTGGAGGGCAGTCGTCAGAAAACTCGTTTGGCTGACAGCCTTTAGTCCCTACTCCCAAAGGATCAAGCATGTTTATCAGTGGGGAAAAAAAACTGGCTAATTGTTCTACTTGGAGAATTTTCTTAGAGTGCACAGAATGTCTACAATGTAGGGCAGTATTAATATCATGCATCACACAGATAGGGAGCCCACAACAGCTTTGTAAAAAAAAATAATAATAATCGACCTTCAACCTGCATCTCCCATCATGCCGCCAGACCACAAGCTGCAGATCACTGGTCTAGAACATCAGCTGAAGCGTCAGGTAACCAAGAAAGCCAAAAGAAGTCTTTGTTATGCCCAGATCAACCACTGAAACGACAAGACTTCTGGGGATCAAGCTGAACAGATCAGTGATCTCTCAGAAGGACAAGACCTCAAGGGACCTCTACACGGTGTAGGAGACAATGGCTCAAACATTAGCTGCAAAGAAGAAATGACAATCACACAACCGGTAATGCTGGCACAACTTATTGTGAAAAGTACAAACGTGTCATCAGGATAAACAGGATATGGTAAAGTAGACCGTAAAGAGTTTCTTCTATAGTTACACCCGTCCCTATGGCCATTTCAAAGTCAGCGGGAAGGAGAACAAGTGAAGACTGAACCGAAATTAGATGGGTTTTTTTCTTTAAAAAATTGCAATTAAAAGTGATATGTCCAGAAATTTTTCTTTTATTAAATAGGCTTGCAACAATAGAAAACACACTAATAACCACCCACCCCAGGTCCAGCTCTGCCTGTGCCTGTGTCTGCTGCAGCCAATCACTGGGCTCAGAGGAGACACCATGGTAGACGGTCACATGCACTGTAGTTGTGACATCACTGCGGCAGCTTGTCAAAGACCGAAACTGCGTCGGAGAGGAAGCGCTGGATCAAAGCAAAGAGAGTGTTGCTGTGTTTCTTATCTTCTATGTCTGCAGCCCTATAATAAATATAAAATTATTCCCGGACAACGCCTTTATATGGATTCATGCAGGGGCCCAGATTCATCAAGACCGGCATTGAGGGGGCATGTTAGTCAGACACGCCTGATTCATTAAGAGGCGCACACTTCTGAGTGGTGATGACGAGGTAGACAGCACGACATTGCTGAGCCTAGAGAGGGCGCGACAGAGAGGGCGCGACAGAGAAACAGTACTTTAGCAGCAAGAGACCACAGAAGGGATAAGACATACAGTGGTCGATATGAGTGCATGTCTCTCTGAAGGTGCAGACCTTTAGAAAATTATAGAGGTATTTCGTATTAATGTTCCACTGGAAAAACCCTAGTTTGTATGACATGCACATACATATAATCAAGGAAACCCCCTCTCAAGATCTGCACAGGTCAAGTAAAGTTAAGTATTTTCAAAGTTTCTCTGCATTATATGTAGAGAATACCTAAACAGTAAGGGTGTGTGCAAATGATCCAGGCCGCTGTGGGTTTGACGCTGCTGACTTATGCGGCGTCAAACCCGTAGCGGCCAGCTGTTACAGCATTGTGGATGGGATTTGTACAAATTCCATGTCTACTATGCGTCTCTGTGTACCCGCGGAAACTAACATGCGGTGCGTCTTTCCAGACAGCAGCATGCGGACTTTCCCCATAGACCTAACCTCCATGGGGAAAGTCCGTAGGTTTAAAAAAAAAAAAAAAGGTGGAGCTCATTTGTATATCCGAGCACGGCTCCTCCGCAGCGTCAGGGCTGCAGTGGGAGATATGTCTGCACATACCCTTAGGGTATGTGCACACGTGCGGATTTGCTGCAGTTTTGACGCTGCATTTTTATGCGGTGTCAAAACGGCAGCGTCCAGATGTTACAGCATAGTGGATGGGATTTCTAGAAATCCCATGCCCAGTAAGCGTTTTTGTGCACGTGTGGACCACCTGCGGAAACGAACATGACGTGCGTTTTTCAGATCCGTAGCATGTATATTTCTCTTGTGGAAACGCGTGCGGATTTTCCCCATAGACTTGCATGAGATGAGGAAAATCACAAAAAAACTCTAGATGCTGATCAAAAAAAAAATATTCTCTAATTTCAACATTAAGACATGAAAACCGCATGCGGCAAAACCGCATGTAAAAACCACACCTAATATGCAATTAAACTAATTTGCATATTAGGTGTGGAAATGGTGCAGAAATTCTGCAGCATCAAAACCGCAGCAAATCCGCACTGTGTGCAAAGACCCTAAAGGCTCATTCAGAGATCAGGCCACTAATGCACGGACAGGCCGTGAGTCTCCTGATCCGAGCGCGACAGTTTCATGTATCTCTATGAGGTTGTCCCGCTGCTGGTTTATGCATTGCACTAAGAGTCACAAAAAAGGTTAAAAGACAGAAATAAAGACCATTTTTGACTTTGCGAAAAATTCATGAAGCACATGAGATATTTTGAAGATTTTGGCACAAAAAAACAGCAACGAATAACACAAGGCAAAAGATAAGGGACATTTAAAAAAAAAAAAACAGCAAAATGATGAACCCTATTTCTATACACAGCCATAGAGCAGCTAGTGCCGGAGACTGCGGGAAACTTCCTAAAAGGCACAGCAGATGTAAACATGAGATAGGCTGTCACACCGCTGTCATGGGCGCGTCGTACATTTTTGGTGACTGTTTTCAAACAAACTAAATTGAAAGAGGAAGATGCAAAAAAGAAGAAAAATTATTCACCTTTGCAAAATGCAACAAACCGATTCATGAGACCGTGTGCTTTATCAGAGTCAGGCCTTTGTGTGTGAGGCCGGATTACAGCTCACTGTTTGCAGAGCAGTAATAAGGCTTTGAAAGCGGTGCACGAGGCCTGGACTGCACCTCGGTGTGATGCCACGACATGCCAAGGATCTTTTCCCTGTATTTCCAGGTCTGACATAATACGCTGTAGCTTTCCATCGGCGACACTGTCAGCTGAGGTCTATCGGCCGGGACTAGCAGCCAAACAACAGGAGCAGAAGTCCATACATGCCACGCCGGTGTGCGATTGTGACCTACATGTTAATGGAGGACTCCTGCTTATCCTAAGCGTTTCCTATTAATTATACAGCATGTTATAACACGCTTTCTTCTCTAGCCACGCTTGATCGTGTTGGCATAACTTTATGACGGCTTTATAGACCAGTTGCACAAACATTGTAAAAGTTACTGTATGACAACAGAGCTTCTTCCAACAGATCATAGACATAGGCGAAGATTACATAGAGAATACAATAATAAAGCATATTCCTATATAATCTCACTGTACATGGAGCGCTGGTTAGGCTGTTGGGAGGGGACGCTACGCATGCTTGATATGTGAAATCATCTCTGCCCAGTACCAAACATTCCCATGAGAACTGAAGGAGATATGGAGCTGCAAGATAAGACATGCTATAAAAAGAAAGCATTGCATCAGCAGGGTTTTATCTGCACAAAACAACACAGAATAAACTAATATGTAGACACAAAACTAAAATATCGGAACCACGGTGCTATCCGTAGCTGTACTTGCTGGACGATGATTTACACCATTACTCCCTGGTGACCCCCATCCTATATAAGCCAGTCCCTTCTGGTCCACAGAGCATTGAAAAACCAGTTCCTGTCGGCCAGATGTTTACTCTCATAGTCCCTAGTGGCCGGTGATTTATACAGTATCGGTCCCTCGTGGTCACTAGGTTATAGAGAACCAGTAACTGATGACCCCTGAATAATATGGAACCAGTCCCTTCTGACCAATAGGGCATTGCAAAACCAGTGGCTGGTGGCCAGATGTTTGCCCTTCCAGTTTAATCACCATAGGATTATATAGAATCACTCCATGAGGTTCACGTAGTCCAAGATAGTTACCTTCAAATGATCAAAAAAAATAGAAAACAACCCAAATATGACAGCTTAAAGAGCAATCCCCGTTTTAATAAGTAGATGTGAAAATAAACTTTGTATTATATATGTTATCAGAGAAATCTTTCTCCTCCTGGACTGATAATTCATTCTCAAAATTCTCAATTAACAAGTCAAAACTGTCTATACTGACTATAGACATACAATTACTGAGAGAGATGACAGTTGGTGCTCATCATGTTCTATGGAGGTGAACTTGCAGCGGAATGTCGGTCTTCCTCTAGCTCCTCCTCCCTCCATATAGTTTTAAAAGTACCAACTGTCATCTCCTATCTCAGTATTGGGGAGAGTCTGTATGCCCCAAATACAGGTTTTATAGATTTTGCCACTGAATTAAAAGCAAAATATCAGTCCAGGAGAAGAACGAAGCAGATTTTCCTGATATATTATGCATACTATCGATTTCTGAAATAAAAATTATAATGACAATTACTCTTTAGAGTTTCACCACAATTTGTTTTATTGATGGCCTTTCATCGGGATAGGCTTATTGATGGGGTGTGTGGCACCCAGCATCCCGCTGATGAAGGCAGCATGTAGAGCTCTCAGATTCTGCTAGAACTCCATCATTACTATAGTGGAGGCAGGCGGGAGAGGCAGATTCACCCCCTATTCACTTGGAAAGTACCAAGCCGCCACTATAGAAATAACAGAGCTGCTATGTTCCTGCAGCTGGCGAGAACTTCCGGCCGGGATCGGCGGGGATGCCGGGTGTCGTACCTTCAACGATCAGATATTGATAGCCATCAAAAGTAAAAGAAAGTAGTGGCCAACTCCTTTAACTGAAAAATAGCACCACAGTGGAGCACAGGTCATGAATGGTATTACAGCTCAGCTGAAGCAAAGCTATTCATTTACAAAGTTTTATATATAGAACATATCTTAATGGTAAAACTGAAATGTTGAGAAGAAAGACTACTCTGTAGTTTCCTCACTGATCTTTTCTGCAAGATTCAATATCATTATTCATTAGTGATTGTGAAAAGCTGCCTAAAGGCAAGATGTAAAAAGTGCAAGTGTTCACTTGCTGAATCAGACTCAGGCCCTCATGCACATTACTGCTCCCTTTTGTACAGATCTGTAATAAGGATCCCATAGAAAATACATGGAGACCGTATTGTGACAGTGCGGCTACGTTTTTGTACAACGCCATCCAGATGTTTATATACGGTGTGTGTGTGTATATATATATACACACACACACACACATACACATACATACATAAATATACACACACTGCTCAAAAAAATTGAAGGAACACATCCTAGATCTGAATGAATGAAATATTCTCATTGAATACTTTGTTCTGTACAAAGTTGAATGTGCTGACAAGAAAATCACACAAAAATCATCAATGGAAATCACATTTATTAACCAATGGAGGCCTGGATTTGGAGTCACCCCCAAAATTAAAGTGGAAAAACACACTACAGGCTGATCCAACTTTGATGTAATGTCCTTAGAACAAGTCAAAATGCGGTTCAGTATTGTGTGTGGCCTCCACGTGCCTGTATGACCTCCCTACAACGCCTGGGCATGCTCCTGATGAGGTTGCGGATGGTCTCCTGTGGGATCTCCTCCCAGACCTGGACTAAAGCATCTGCCAACTCCTGGACAGTCTGTGGTACAACGTGACGTTGGTGGATGGAGCGAGACATGATGTCCCAGATGTGCTCAATCGGATTCAGGTCTGGGGAACGGGCGGGCCAGTCCATAGCTTCAATGCCTTCATCTTGCAGGAACTGCTGACACACTCCAGCCACATGAGGTCTGGCATTGTCCTGCATTAGGAGGAACCCAGGGCCAACCGCACCAGCATATGGCCTCACAAGGGGTCTGAGGATCTCATCTCGGTACCTAATGGCAGTCAGGCTACCTCTGGCAAGCACATGGAGGGCTGTGCGACCCTCCAAAGAGATTCCACCCCACACCATTACTGACTCACTGCCAAACCGGTCATGCTGAAGGATGTTGCAGGCAGCAGATCGCTCTCCACGGCGTCTCCAGACTCTGTCATATGTGCTCAGTGTGAACCTGCTTTCATCTGTGAAGAACACAGGGCGCCAGTGGCGACTTTGCCAATCCTGGTGTTCTGTGGCAAATGCCAAGCGTCCTGCACGGTGTTGGGCTGTGAGCACAACCCCCATCTGTGGACGTCGGGCCCTCATACCACACTCATGGAGTCGGTTTCTAACCGTTTGTGCAGGCACATGCACATTTGTGGCCAGCTGGAGGTCATCTTGCAGGGCTCTGGCAGTGCTTCTCCTGTTCCTTCTTCCACAAAGGAGCAGGTAACGGTCCTGCTGCTGGGTTGTTGCCCTCTTATGGCTCCCTCCACATCTCCTGGTATCTGCTCCATGCTCTGGACACTGTGCTGACACACAGCTACCATTCTTGCCACAGCTCGCACTGATGTGCCATCCTGGATGAACTGCACTACCTGAGCAACTTCTGTGGATTGTACTGTAGACACCGCCTCATACTACTGTACCTCTAGGGGTGAGAGCAATGGCAAAATGAAAAAGTGCCACTCCTTTATAGGATATTCACAATCAGTGTTGCTTTATAACTGGACAGTAGATTTCACAGAAGTGTTATTGACTTGGAGTTACATTGTGTTGTTTAAGGCTATGTGCCCACAATGCAGAAATGCTCCAGATTTTTCCTGAGCGTTTCTGCATCTCCCTGGCAGAAAAAAACGCATGCGGATTGTACATGCGTTTTCCTGCCAGGGACATGCAGATGTGAAGCGCTTTTCACTTGCATTTCCGCATGCGGGTTGTCAAGCACTTTCCAAGCGATTTTAGCATCACTTGGAAAGTGCTTGACAACTTGGTCACACTATATAAATCTATACAAATGGAATGGATTTATCATTTATCATTTTCTGCAATGATAATCCGCAGTGGAAATTTCCGCAGCATGTGCACAGCACATGCGGATTATCATTGGGGAACATGGCAGACCTTCTACCATGCGGTTTTTAAGCGTTTCTGCCGCTGCGGAAACGCTTAAAAAAAGCATCGTGGGCACACAGCCTAAGTGTTCCCTTTATTTTTTGAGCAATATATAGATATATCTATCTATAGCTCTATACACACACACACACACACACACTAACCATATATAAAGCTCTTCCAATGTTGTAGACATCTCTGCTGCTTTCAGAATATAATAAGCTTTAGGTTTGTACCATCCACAGTATAATACATTGCTAGGTTGTTGCCATTTCTCTATATGATTTCAATGTCGGAGGGGGGAGGGGGAACTGCGGTATTGTACAAAAACAATTGCTCTTTTCGAAGTTTGTACTTTCCACTTGTTTTTGTATTATTAACACAATTATTTTTTAAAAGACAAAGGGAACAGCACTTTCTTAGTGCAGATGGGAAGTTACAGGTCATATTCCGGCAACAAGATATTGGAGCTATACAATAGCAATACAAAACCGATGTCTGTTAGACAGCCTCCTCTCAATTGTTGCAAAATACCAATAAAGGTAATAAATGCAGAAGAAAAAAAACACTGCAGACAATCAGTTTCTGGTAAAGATTCAGTGCTTGTGTTTTCTTACACTCTTGAGCCCTTTGGTTCAGTTACGGATCAATCTCAGAAGTGCCATCCGTCATTCAACACAAGGAGATCTGACAGTAATTAGACAAGGGTTTCTCCGGATTTCTGCTTCACTTTAACACACCATGTGTGAATGCTTTCTAGGGCAAAGACCCAACAGTCACTATAAACACAGCGTTGTGTAGAGAACCCATCACCTTTGCTGTTTTAGTCGATATGTGCATTCTCCAAAAATAACTACTTGAGGCATTGCTGCACCATGACCTTCCGCTTTTCTTCTTGAAATGGATAAATAAATTGACATTTGGGTGCATCCATTATCCTTGCATCTATATTCAGATAAAATTTTGAGGGAATGCAAAAAAAAAAAAAAGCTGAAGATCAAGGGTCCAAAGGGAACCAGAAGTGGTGACGTGTTTCTATTTTACTTTTCCTTTGATTGTTCCACTCCTGTTTTTTTTCTTACAAATACTGATGTAAAATACTGACCAAATACTGAACATGGCCTAACAAAACTATATATAAATCTGCTCAGCTCCCCCTGTTATATAAGATGGGGCATGCAAACTGGACAGCATTATCATGGTGACAGCTTCCCTAAATATGGAATCATTTGTAATCAGGAGCTTATTTTCCCTTTAACCACTTCGCACCAGAGCCTGTTTTTGCCTTCGTGACCGGGCCAATTTTTTCAATTCTGACCCCTGTCACTTTATGAGGTAATTACTCTGGAACGCTTCAACGGATTCGCCTGATTCTGAGAATGTTTTTTCGTGACATATTGTACTTCATGATTGTGGTAAAATTTCTTCGATATCACTTGCGTTTATTTGTGAAAAAAATCGGAAATTTGGCGAAAATTTTGCAATTTTCAAACTTTGAATTTTTATGCCCTTAAATTAGAGAGATATGTCACACAAAATAGTTAATAAATAACATTTCCCACATGTCTACTTTTCATCAGCACAATTTTGGAACCAAATTTTTTTTTTTATTAGGGAGCTACAAGGGTTAAAAGTTGACCAGCGATTTCTCATTTTTCCAACAAAATTTACAAAAACATTTTTTTAGGGACCACATCATATTTGAAGTCACTTTGAAGGGTCTTTATGACAGAAAATACCCAAAAGTGACACCATTCTAAAAACTGCACCCCTCAAGGTGCTAAAAACCACATTCAAGAACTTTATTAACCCTTCAGGTGCTTCACAGGAATTTTTGGAATGTGGAAGAAAAAAATGAACATTTAACTTTTTTCACAAAAATGTTACTTTAGACCCAATTTTTTTTTATTTTCACAGGGGTAACAGGAAAAAATGGACCCCAACATTTTTTGTGCAATTTCTCTCGAGTGCGCCGATACCCCATATGTGAGGGAAAACCACTGTTTGGGCGCACTGCAGGGTTCGGAAGGGAAGGAGAGCCATTAGACTTTTTGAATGTAAAATTTGTCTGAATAATTAGCGGACGCCATGTTGCGTTTGGAGAGCCCCTGATGTTCCTAAACAGTGGAAACCCCCCACAAGTGACACCATTTTGGAAACTAGACCCCTTAGGGAACATATCTAGATGTGTGGTGAGCACCTTGAACCCCAAGGTGCTTCACAGAAGTTTATAATATTGAGCTGTAAAAATAAAATTTTCACATTTTTCCCACAAAAATGTTTTTCATCCCTTAATTTTGCATTATCATAAGGGTAATAGGATAAATTGCACCATGAAATTTGTTGTGCAGTTTCTCCTGAACACGCCGATACCCCATATGTGGAGGCAAACCACTGTTTGGGCGCACGGCAGGGTTTGGAAGGGAAGGAGCGCCATTTGACTTTTTGAATGTAAAATTTGTTTGAATAATTAGCGGACGCCATGTTGCATTTGGGGAGACCCTGATGTGCCTAAACAGTGGAAACCCCCCACAAGTGACCCCATTTTGAAACTAGACCCCTTAGGGAACTTATCTAGATGTGTGGTGAGCACCTTGTACTCCCAGCCGCTTCACAGAAGTTTATAATATCATAAGGGTAATAGGATAAATTGCACCATGAAATTTGTTGTACAATTTCTCCTGAGTACGCCGATACCCCATATGTGGGGGAAAACCACTGCTTTGGTGTACGGCAGGGTTCGTAAGAGAAAGGAGCGCTATGTTGGCTGGGATAGGCAGCAGACACCATGTCACATTTGAAGAGTCGCTGACATGCCGAAACAGCAGAAACCCCCACAAGTGACCCCATTTTGTAAACTACACCTCTCAAGGAATTCATCTAGGGAAGTAGTGAGTATTTTTTAATTTTTAAATTTATACCATTGGGCAGTGAAAAAAGCATAATTATATTTTTACCACAAAAAAATGTTTTACCCTTAGATTTTACATTTTCACACAGGGCAATGGGTAAAAATGGTGCCGAAATGTGTCACACAATTTCTTCTAAAAGTGTCAATACCCCATATGTGGCTGTATCGTACCGCTTAGCCATACGGCGAGATCTGGGAGGGACGGAGCGCTGTTTGACAATTGGAGAACAAATTATTGTAGAATAGGCATTTGGATTTGGGAGTACAAAATTTTCTGAATTTCTTTTGGGGGGCAAGGGCCATTTCGCTTTTCCAGAGCCTTTCTGCTACCAGTAACTTGGAAGTCCCTTATATTTTTAACAGATGACAGACCTGAGTGGGGACTAGCTTTTTTTTAGGACTGAGTTGAAGCTTTTATTGGGAACATTGTACGTAACATTTATCCGGCGCTCTAGGCTGAGCACTTACATCGGGGTTTCCATCTAAATTTCCAAGTGATGTAATTCAGATGAAACCCCTGCAGGATCCATTCACTGTAATGAGGCAGCAGAGTTACTCTGGACTCCGTCTGGCCTCTGTTTAGCGGTGTCCTTTTTTTCAGAAGTGCACAAAACTGTGGCCAACCGCACTTTTATGCACGCCTAAAACAAATGACACCGTGGGATCCCAGGCTAGACGGCATCCACAGTGGCCTATATCTGCCTCATTACAGGGAATCTTCCGTCAAGGGTTCCGTCTGAATCACGTATTTCAGAGATTTACACGGAAACTCTGGTGTAAGTTCTCATCGCAGAGCGCAGGATAAATGTGTGCCGAGCCTTACTGCGATCTTTGGGAGACATAATAAACAAATCAGTAGCAGGTGAAGAATTGGTTTTATTTATTTTTTTACGCCGTTCCTCGTGTGATATAACTGATTAGATTACTTTATTCTTCGGGTCGGTGCGATTACAGAGATACCAGATTTATATTGGGTTTTTATGACCGACAGCTGTCACACATTAAGAGACGCTTTTTTTTTGCAAAATCTAGTTTTTGCATCGCCATATTTTGAGAGCTATAATTTTTCCAGATTTCGGCCGACAGTCATGTGACGGCTTGTTTTTTGCGGGACGAGTTGACCTTTTTATTGGTACCATTTTTGGGTACGGGACATTTTTTGATCGCTTTCTATTCCGTTTTTTTGGGAGGTAAAATTAACAAAAAACAACAATTCAGGAATTGTTTTTTGAGGGTTTTATGCCGTTCTGCGTGTGGTAAAAGTGATCAGGCAGCGTTATTCTTCAGGTCAGTACATTTACAGTGATACTACACTTACTGTATATTTTTGTTATGTTTTGGCGCTTTTACACAATAAAAAATTTTATAGAAAAAATATTTTTTTTGCATTGCTTTATTCTGAGCGCTATAACTTTTTTATTTTTCGGCGGATGGAGCTGTATGGCGGCTTTTTTTTGCGGAACAAGATGACGTTTTCAGCGGTATCATTTTTATTTCCATTTTGCTTTTTGATCGCATTTTTTTCCACTTTTTGTTTGGCGATATGAGGAAAAAGCATAGTTTTTTGCTCCGTTTTTTTATTTATTTTTATTACGGTGTGCACAGAAGGAGTTAATTAGTGTGACCCTTTTATAGCTCGGGTTGTTTCGGACGCGGCAATACCAAATATGTGTACTTTTTTATTTTTGCATAAATATACGGATTTATCGGTTTAATATTTTATTTATTTATTTTAATTTATTTTGTTTGTTTTTTTTTTTAATAGTTTCAAAACATTTTTTTTTTACATTTTTACTTAGTCCCTGTATGGGACATTAATTTTTATTTTTCTGATCCCTGATCTCATGTAATGTAATAGACATATATTACATTACATGAGATCTTCACTGACTGTTTCACAGTCAGAGTCGCCTGCCAGGCTTCAGCTGCAGGCTGAGCCAGGCAGGACACCATATATGGCAGAGCTGGAGGTGGTCATGTGACCTCCAGCTGCCATAGCAACCCAAGGTCCTGGAAGGTATCAGGGGTCGTCGGAGAGGTAAGTGGACGACCCCCTCTCCTCCAGCTGTCTTCTATATGCCGCGATCACTATATCCAATCAGGTTCCGATGATGTTCCCTGTCAGAGCTATCGCTCTGCAGCGCTTGCAGGACCCTGGGGGTCCTGAGCGCTGCGGGACCACCCACCGTTTTTAAACGTCCGCGCTGCACAGAGCCCAGGCAGCACGGACGTTTATCTACAGTGGGCGGTCGGGAAGCGGTTAAATACCTCAACACAATCATATTATAACATATAAGTAGTTTTCCAGTTTAGCAAGTTTTTGTTTTTTTTGGCATCAAATTAGTAATTTACTGTTCGTTAAGCAAGGCTGACAGCTCAGGCCTCTTTGCTTAGAGATTGAATCTTTATATCATACAGTATTACACCAGAACTGCAGAGTTTGAAGCCATCAAACGTATAGAAACGTCTTTTCAATATTATTATTATTTTTTTTTTTTTTAACTCAATGGTATAAATGAAAATGAGAAACTTTATAAATCTGCCCTTTTCTCCTTCTTTCATCCTTAAAATTCTAAATTTGACGGGTAAAATATGTTGTTTTCAGTGAACATAAAGTTTCCAAATACTGAGATAGGATATGACAGTTGGTGCTCGTAAAGTTCTATGAAGAAGGGAAGGGCTGGGAAGAGCTACAGGCAGGCACAGACATTCTGCTGAAACATTCAGACTTTAATTTTTATTACAAGGGGTGTTCTCATCTCATAAAGTGACACCATATAATTATGTAACATGGATTTTTATTCATTTTCAAAGCAATTATACAATGAAATCTGCAGCGGATTTAGTGTTTGCAAAGAATTCGCCACAAATATTCATCACCCATCCACAGGATAGGCACTAAGGGACCAATTATGGTAATTTAAACTTGAGTTTGCACACCGATCACAATTAAGGCACTGACAGAGTAAGACAATTGCTGTTGGCCTCCGTGAGAATTGGCACTCCAGTCCGGGACTAGAATACATTTTTGTAATAATATGCGCCAAACAAAGTAGTGTAAATTTTAATAAATTTGTCAGGCAGGTCTTACTATCCACTCAGGCAGAGCTTGCCGAGACTTGTGCAAATATGCCAAAAGTCACAACATTTTGTGACATTTTCATGGAAAAAAAAAAAAAAAACTATGGAAAACACCTTGGTGAATCAGGCCCTCAAATTTGAGGGTCTTAATCTCTCAGTACTCAGTTACTAGGTGCGCGTGTGCCCCTAGTAACCCGATGTTTATCATGGTTACCAGCCTGCTCCTGCTTCAGCAGGCTGGTAACCAGGAGCAGGACATCGTGGAAAGATTGTTTCCACGATGTCGCTGCTCCCCTGATCGTTGGTGAGCCTGCCTGTTTGACAGGCATAGCGATGCAGCAACGATCCCTGATAGGTCGTATCGTTGTCGGGATCGTTGCAGCGTCGCTAAGCGTGACGGGGCCTTTAAAGAGGTCGTCCACTACTTTAGCATTGATTACCTATGCTTAGGATAGGTTACCATTGTCTGATCGGTTGGGGTCCGAAACCCCCGCTGATCATCTGTTATCGGTGGCGGCGCTCACTTGCGGAGCTGGCCGTCGACTGATAGTGGCTGCCGCAGGGTACTACACATCTGCCTCCTACTGATTTGTATAGGAGGCGGATGTGTAACACCCAGTTCAGCCGCTATCAGAAGACAGAGTAGCTCCGCAAGTGAGTGCTTCCGGGCGGCCGGCGGCTGCCGACACAGATACCAGCTGATCGGCGGGGGGTGTGAGGTGTTGGATCTAGACCAATCAGACATTGATGACCTATCCTAAGGATAGGCCATCAGTGTAAAAGTAATGGACAACCTCTTTAATTAAATTCCATTCCTGTATTCAAACCTAAGCCTATCAGTTTTTGAGCTTCAATGGTTTATCTTACTATAGAGCAAGGAAGTCAAACTCAAACATACAGAGGACCAAAATGAAAAACTTGGGACAAAGTCGCGGGCCAACCAGTATACAGTATAGTCCTCCATACAGAAAATGGGCCCCCACATAGGGGTGGTGGTTTTGGTGTCGCGGGCCAAATATAATCACCCTGCAGGCCCAGATTTGGCCCACGGGCCAGAGTCTAACATGTATGATATAGTTGTAACAGTTATATTCATGATATCACTAGAACACCACAAAGCATGCTCTTAACTGCATTTGTGTTATAACCAGCCATAAGAAAGACCGCAGCCATTCATGCTCTCCAGACATGCTACTATCTGCTTAAAATTAAAAGATAGATCTGCCAGTAGCTTTTACTGCTCTCACTGCCTGCAATGTTATAGCCGTCACTCCCCTAGTCTAATTTGATTACTTTGCAAAAGTTACAATAAGTAAACAGTAATCATAGCTACTAAAGGCTGTGTTCACACTTGGCAGCTATGAATTTTTTTTCTTCTAATTCACCATAAAACAGCTTTTGCTGCAATTTTTGAAAACCATGGAAAAATGGCGCAGCAATGCAGCTATAAAAAAAAAAAAAAAAAAAAACACGCACTACTGACTCAACGTGTGAACACAACCCTAGGACAGAGCTCAAAAGAAATAAATCCTGCATGATTAATGCACTAACACAATCACTGAACATCGCAGTCTGACAGTGTGAAATTGCTATGTTTTTGCATGAAATCACAAGCATCTGTTTAATTCCACATGGCAACGATATCCCCATCGCAAATAAATCAAACAATGTTAACACATCACATGCAATGCAATTCATTGGACTTCTATATACAGTTGTGCTCAAAAGTTTACATACCCCGGCAGAATTTTTCCTTTCTTGGCCTTGTTTCAGAGAATATGAATGATAAAAAAAAAAACTTTTCTCCACTCATGGTTATTGGTTGGGTGAAGCCATTTATTGTCAAACTACTGTGTTTTCTCTTTTTTAATCTTAATGACAACCAAAAACATCCAAATGACCCTGATCAAAAGTTCACATACCCTGGTGATTTTGGCCTGATAGCATGCGCAGAATTTGACACAAATGGGTTTGAATGGCTACTAAAGGTAACATCCTCACCTGTGACCTGTTTGCTTGTAATCAGTGTGTGTGCATAAAAGCGGAGTGAGTTTCTGGGATCCAGACAGACTATTGATTATTTCATCCAGCCACTGACGTTTCTGGATTGTGAGTCATGGGGAAAGCAAAAGAATTGTCAACGGATCTACGGGAAAAGGTAGTTGAACTGTATAACACAGGAAAGGGATGCAAAAAAATATCCAAGGAATTGATAATGCCAGTCAGCAGCATTCAAACTGTGATTAACAAATGGAAAATCAGGGGCTCTGTAAAAACCAAACCACGGTCACGTAAACCAACAGAAATTTTGGCCACAAATGCCAGGAAAATTGTTCGGGATGCAAAGAAAAACCCACAAATAACATCAGCTGAAATTCAAGACTCTCTAAAAACTAGCAGTGTGGCCATTTCAGGATGCACAATAAGGAGGCACTTGAAGAAAAATGGGCTGCATGGTCGAGTCGCCAGAAGAAAACCATTACTACGCAAATATGCACCAAACAGCACAGAGACAAGCCTAAAAACTTCTGGTACAAGGTAATTTGGAGTGATGAGACCAAAATTTAACTTTTTGGCCACAACCATAAACGTTACATTTGGAAAGAGGTAAACAAGACCTATGATGAAAGGAACACCATTCCTACAGTAAAGCACGGAGGTGGATCGCTGATGTTTTGGTGATGTGTGAGCTACAAAGGCACAGGAAACTTGGTAAAAGTTGAAGGAAAGATGAATGCAGCAAATACTGGAAGCAAATTTGCACTCATTAGCTCAGAAGCTGCACATGGGATGTACTTGGACGTTCCAACCTGACAACGATCCAAAACACAAGGCCAAGTCGACCTGTTATTGGCTACAGCAGAACAAAGTGAAGGTTCTGGAGCGGCCATCTCAGTCTACTGACCTCAATATCATTGAGCCACTCTGGGGAGATCTCAAGCGCAGAGACAGCCCAGGAATTTACTGGAACTGGAGGCTTTTTGCCAAGAAGAATGGGCAGCTTTACCATCTGAGAAAATAAAGAACCTCATCCACAACTACCACAAAAGACTTCAAGCTTTCATTGATGTTAGAGGGGGCAATACACAGTATTAAGAACTGGGGTATGTGAACTTTTGATCAGGGTCATTTGGATGTTTTTGGTTGTCATTAAGATTTAAAAAGAGAAAACAGTAGTTTGACAATAAATGGCTTCATCCAACCAATAACCATGAGTGGAGAAAAAGTTTTTTTTTTTTTTTTATCATTCATATTCTCTGAAACAAGGCCAAGAAAGGAAAAATTCTGCCGGGGTATGTAAACTTTTTAGAACAACTGTAGGTGTTACAGTATCATAACTGTTGTATGTGTGTTGATGGAAGCTCTCTTTGCATACAACACACACAGAAAACAGTAAAGAATACACTACATTTAGAAAGAACAGGAAAGACAAAAAAGGTGGAGGGTGTGTACAGTCATGGCCAAAAGTATTGAGAATGAGACAAATAGTAATTTTTCCAAAGTTTACTGCTTCATTTTTTGTAATGGCAATTTGCATATACTCCTGAATGTCAAAGAGTGATCAGCTTAACAGCAATTACTGTACTTGCAAAGTCAATATTTGCCCAGAAAATGAACTTTAACCCCCAAAACACATTTCAACATCATTGCAGTCCTGCCTTAAAAGGAGCAGCTAACATCGTTTTAGTGATTGATCCATTAACACAGGTGTGGGTGTTGATGAGGACAGGGCTGGCGATCAGCCATGATTAAGTAAGAATGACATCACTGGACACTTTAAAAGGAGGCTGGTTCTTGGTATCTTCAGTTAACCATGGTTATCTCTATAGAAACAGGTGCAGCCATCATTGCACTGCACAAAAATGGCCTAACAGGGAAGAATATCGCAGCTACAAAGATTGCACCTCAGTCAACAATCTATCGCATCATCAAGAACTTCAAGGAGAGAGCTTCCATTGTTGTCAAAAAGGCTCCAGGGCGCCCAAGAAAGACCAGCAAGCGCCAGGACCGTATCTTAAAACTGTTTCAGCTGCAGGATCGGACTACCAGCAGTGCCGAGCTTGCTCAGGAATGGCAGCAGGCTGGTGTGAGTGCTTCTGCACGCACTGTGCGGCGGAGACTCTTTGAGCAAGGGCTGGCTTCAAGGAGGGCAGCAAAGAAGCCACTTCTCTCCAGAAAAAACATCAGGGACCGACTGATATTCTGCAAAAGGTACAGGGAGTGGACTGCAGAGGACTGGGGCAAAGTCATTTTCT
Source organism: Phyllobates terribilis (assembly GCF_046119375.1). NCBI lineage: Eukaryota > Metazoa > Chordata > Amphibia > Anura > Dendrobatidae > Phyllobates > Phyllobates terribilis. The sequence continues at coordinate 879,281,323 of NW_027362762.1, forward strand.
CTGATGAATCCCCTTTTCGATTGTTTGGGACATCTGGAAAACAGCTTATTCGGAGAAGAAGAGGTGAGCGCTACCACCAGTCTTGTCTCATGCCAACTGTAAAGCATCCTGAAACCATTCATGTGTGGGGTTGCTTCTCAGCCAAGGGAATCGGCTCACTCACAGTCTTGCCTAAAAACACAGCCATGAATAAAGAATGGTACCAGAATGTCCTCCAAGAGCAACTTCTCCCAACCGTCCAAGAGCAGTTTGGCGCCCAACAATGCCTTTTCCAGCATGATGGAGCACCTTGCCATAAAGCAAAGGTGATAACTAAATGGCTCATGGAACAAAACAGAGATTTTGGGTCCATGGCCTGGAAACTCCCCAGATCTTAATCCCATTGAGAACTTGTGGTCAATCAAGAGACGGGTGGACAAACAAAAACCAACAAATTCTGGCAAAATGCAAGCATTGACTATGCAAGAATGGACTGCTATCAGTCAGGATTTGGTCCAAAAGTTGATTGAGAGCATGCCAGGGAGAATTACAGAGGTCTTGAAGAAGAAGGGGCAACACTGCAAATATTGACTTGCTGCATTAACTCATTCTAACTGTCAATATAACCTATTGGTACTCATAATATGATTGCAATTATATTTCTGTATGTGATATAAACATCAGACAAACACTAATAAAAACCAGAGGCCAGCAGATCATGTGAAAATATAATTTTGGTGTCATTCTCAAAACTTTTGGCCATGACTGTATTTTTGTAAGATCCAACTTAAAACCTGTGCTCAATGACGACATTGGGGGGAGCTGCGACAATGTAGTCAGTCTGGGTTAATGTACATGGGGATGACAATAATGGAAAGCTGCTAATTGGAGTTTGTTACAAGCCTCCTAATATAGCTGAACTGGTAGAGGACGAGATGCTGGAACAAATTAAAAATGCAGCAGTTAATAATAGGGTTCTTATTATGGGGGATTTTAACCCTTTCTGACGTGGGGCGTTATAATATGTACCAGCGCCCTGGGCCTATTGGACCAGATACGTATTATTACACCCTGGCGATCGTGCAGGGGGTGTCAGCTGATTGTCACAGCTGACACCCGGTGCTATGTGCCAGGAGCGGTGCCGCACTGCTCCCAGCACATTAACCCCTGAAATGCTGCGATCGAAGTATCGCAGCATCTCCGGGGTAAGCACCGGTAACAGCGCCCCCTCTTATTTTTAATCCGGCGCCCCGTACTGTGTATGCCGGGTCCGGATCACCAGGCATCAGCATGTTAGCTAGATCGTGCTCAGTGAACAATCTACCTAACTTGTGTGTGCAGGGGCTGACAGCCTGCACAGCATAGGGGATGATGCTTCATCCTTATGCTGTGCAAGTGATAAGCCCGCAAAAAGTGAAAGTCCCATAGTGGGACAAAGTGAAAGGCTATGAGCCCACGATGCAGAAATGCTCCGGATTTTTTCCTGAGCGTTTCTGCATCTCCCTGGCAGAAAAAACGCATGCGGATTGTACATGCGTTTTCCTGCCAGGGACAAGCGGATGTGAAGCGTTCTTCACATGCATTTCCGCATGCGGGTTGACAAGCATGGATTTATATAGTGTGACAGTAAAGAATGGCACCCGGGTTTGGAAAAGAGGAGACTCTCCTCCACACGCGGGTACCATAGTACCTGTAAAAAAATAAAAAAAATAAAAGAATGTTAAAAAATAAGTATATACTTACCTTCTGATGGCCCGCGCTGTCTTTATCCGATGCGTTCTGGCTTGCCAGCAGCTCGCGATACACTGAAGCACCTGCCGTCAGTGGTCGCGTGACCCGTCACATGACTAAATGACGTCAGCGCAGGTCCTTCAGTCCACCGCGATCTGCCGGCAAGCAAAGACAAGGACAACGCGGGCCATCAGAAGGTAAAAATAATATTTATTTTATTCTTTTTTTTTTTTTACAGGTTCTATGGTACCCGGGTCCGGAGCAGAGTCTCCTCTTCTCCAAACCCGGGTACCATCCGCACATTGAAACGCATGGTATCCGCATCTACAGATCCAGTGATGCGGAATCCATGCGTTCCAATGCAAGTCAATGGCGGCGAAAACGCAGCGCTTCCGCAAAATAATTGGTAGTGCTGCGTTTTTTTCCGCAATGATAACCCGCAGCAGAAATTTCCGCAGCATGTGCCCAGCACATGTGGATTATCATTGGGGAACATGGCAGGCCTTCTACCATGCGTTTTTATGAGTTTCTGCAGCGGAATTGCCGCTGCAGAAACGCTTAAAAAACGCATCGTGGGCACACAGCCTTAGTCTGTTTCAGTAGGCTCCACAATCATGGGGAAGACTGCTGACTTGACAGATGTCCAGAAGGCAGTCATTGACACACTCTACAAGGAGGGTAAGCCACAAAAGGTCATTGATAAAGAAGCTGGCTGTTCACAGAGTGCTGTATCCAAGCATATTAATGGAAAGTTGAGTGGAAGGAAAAAGTGTGGTAGAAAAAGGCGCACAAGCAACTGGGATAACCGCATCAGAAGCCTTTACAGGTGTTTTTTGCTAATTATTTTAATTTACGGAGATAATGACTTTTGTGTTTTCATTGGCTTTACAGCCGTAATCATCATCATTATTATTAACAGAAACAAACACTTGAAATAGATCACTCTGTTTGTAATGACTATGTAATATATGAGTTTCACTTTTTGTATTGAAGAACTGAAATAAATTTACTTTTTGATGATATTCTAATTTTGTGAGAAGCACTTGTACATACCCAGTACGTATCTCGGGAGGAACTAGCCAAGCTGGATGTTCTCCCCAGCGTCCACACGCAGAAACGTGACTAGCCCAGGCACGAGCAGACAATCTGCAATGAACTCTTTTCACCTCGGTGTCATTTATAGCACTAGCTAAATCATAAGGCATTTGAGAAATCATCAATTTTGCCACTATGGTAACACAGATCCCGAAAAGGAACATCCAACCACTAATTAATATCAGAATATTCTGTAAGTAGAAAAAGTAAATCATTTGCTCAAACACATCTCAAAGGTTTAAAGACAAGTAGTAGCTATTGCAAGGCGCTGTTCATACCACACTTTGTACTATGTTTAGCAGCATTTGCCTATTAAGTTCATATCACATTGTATTTTGAGCTTAGGTGGGAGGTAAAATCAGAAGGACCTCGCATCAGATAACTCAGGTGAAAAGATGCAATACATCCTATTGTAGAGGTATTTTGTGGGCTCAATCAATAACATTCTTTGAGGCTTTTTTTCACTATAGATTAGTTGCAACAAAAGATAAAAAGGGACAAGCAGCCTCCTAGCACAATAAATCCAATATGAGGAGGAGATATAGATAGATTACTGAAGGATGCGCTCAACACCAAGACACTAATGTGTTTAAAAAGGTGTTGTCAAGAAGAAATCTTTTAGGCTACGTTCCCACAATCAGTTTTTGATGCTGCATGTTTTTCCTGCATCAAAACCGCAGCGTCTTACAGCTCCGGGAAAGTGGATTGATTTATAGAGATCTTATGCCCACTGTGCTTTAATTTTACTCAGTGTAAACTGACCTGCGGTGCGTATTTCAAGACCGCGGCATGTCAATTTCTCTTGCGGGTACACAGTTTTATGTGTGGGTTTTTCCCAAAATCCATAGGTTTAAAAAAAAAAAAAAAAAAAAAAAAAAAAAACACGTTTAGTGCGTTTCCGCGGCAGAAACACATCAAAAACTTTGTAATCCGCACCCAAGTATAACGTTTTGTCAAAGCCACATACCAGGAAGTAAAAACAAAGCTTTATTAAAGCATAGCACACCAACAAGAGACACGAACGCAGAATTAAAAACGCTTTTTTTTTTCACACGTTAAAAAAAAAAAAAAACACACACACAACACAATGAATTTGGCTGTGTGCCCACGTAGCATTTTTCAAGCGTATATGCTGCGGAATTTCCGCAGCGTAAATGCGTGAAAAACGCATGTATATCCGCACCCCATGGTCCCCAATGGCATTCCGCAATGTCAATGCCCATGCTGCGGATTTTTCCGCAGCGTTTATGCCGCGTTCAAAAATCCGCAGCATGTCATTTAATTTTGCGTTTCCGCAAGCAGAATTGCCTTTGTCCAATGCATAAAAAATGCAAGGCAATTCCGCATGTAGAAAACGCGTGATAAACGCGCGAAAAATGCGTGCGGAATTCCGCATGCGTTTTTCCGGGAGAGGACTTGCAGAAATGAAGCAGAAATTTTCTGCTTCATAAATGCAACGTGGGCACATAGCCTTACCGCAAGTAACTTAATTTAAATAATAGGAGTAGAAATTATGCAGTGTCAAAAACTTGCCAAAAGCTCAACGTGGGAACATAGCCTTAAACTACTATATTCAAACACTGCAGCGTTAGTAATCTGCATCCGTCCCACTACAGTGGCTGTCGGGGGACAGTCATTGAACCTGACAAGTTCCCTTTAGGCTAAGTGCCCACGTTGCGGAACTGAAGCATATTTTTTACGCTTCTCCCTGGCGGGAAAATCGCATGCGGATTTTACATGCGGTTTTCCCGCCAGGTAGAAGCGTTTGTGAGGCGTCTTTGCAGCGTCTTTGCATGCATTTCCGCATGCGGGTTATCAAGCACTTTTCCAAGTGATTTAAGCATCACTTGGAAAAGTGCTTGACAACTTGTTCACACTATATAAATCCATGCAACCGGCATGGATTTATATAGTGTGACCAAGTAATAGTTAAAAAAAAGAATCAGAATGGTAAAAAATAAAAAAAGTTTATACTCACCTTCCGATGCATTCTCTGCCCCGTCCGGAGTCTTGAGCGGCTCACGCTGTTGTGTGCAGGACCTGCGGTGAAGTCATTGAGTCATGTGATGGGTTACATGACTCAATGACGTGGCAGGTCCTTCACACAACAGCGCGAAGGAGGGAAAACATCAGAAGATAAGTATAAACTTTTATTCTTTTTTTTACAGGTTCTTTGGTACCCAGGTCTGGATGAGAGTCTCCTCTCATCCAGACTAGGGTACCATCCGCACATTGATTACGCTGCGCTTCCGCAAAATTAATGAACATGCTGCGGATTTTTGACCGCAGCATATACGCTGCGGAAAAATCCGCAGCATGGGCATTGACATTGCGGAATGCCATTGGGGACCATGGGGTGCGGATATACATGCGTTTTACAAGCGTTTACGCTGCGGAAATTCAGCAGCATATACGCTTGTAATACGCAACGTGGGCACGCAGCCTTAAGCTTCTATTTGACAGAACTTTTTTGCTTTATGTAATAAAAATTAGGCGAAAAGTAACAAAAACAATACTATGTTAACTGTATTAAACTATTGGCCCCCAATTCATTATTGCGTTTGCCCCTTTTTTGTCAAATTTTTGTCCTTTTAGCCTGTTTTGTATTTGACCTATTACTTTGCATCTTCTTTAAAATCTATTTCATGTGCGCTGGCTTTTTTATGTTCACTATTATTGGCAGGGTTTGGGGATACAAATTGTGACGTTTTAAAATGTTACAAGATTTTTGCATGTAACACTCCCTCCCTGGAGTACTTTTATGTAAATCTGGAATTTTGGCACAAATTATGCGACATTTTAGCAAAACTGGTAACTTTTTGCTCAAAAGAAGGGGCCTTTGAAGAGAACATCAGAATGTCCCATTACTGATGATAAGGCTTAAGTGTCACAACACCAACAGCACGAGAGCTGACACAGCTGGAACGGCACCAGCACAGGACAGTATAAGCTTTTTTATTTTATTGGACAAGCGTGGTGTATCAGAAGGAGTTGTCCAAGTAATGGAAAACTTCTTTAACCTGTTTTTTTTTGCAAGTATTAGTCGGTTTTTATCGACTAGCCGAGGGAGGCGTCATGATAGAGCACGAGATATCACCAAAAGATACCAAAACACAACCTCCTACTTGCAACTCTTAAACGTAAAGTAGTGCAACTAAGAATGTATGACCCTACAAAGCAGATTACTTTGGATGTCAACATAGAAATTTTTTTTTTTTTTTTTTAAACAGTAAAATATTTTTCCACCTCAAAATCTTACTTCCTTCAACAAGGCATGCCACATTTATTGTCTAGTGGATTGTTAGGCAGTCTGCATTTTTTGCCAACTTTTTAGGGGTAATTCGTTGCCTATAGTAAATGTTGATTAAAATTAAATTTTATTCATCAAAAAATGCAGCAAAAAAAACCGCTGCAAGACTTGTTTGCTGGGTTTTTGCGCCCCCCACCCCTCCCCCCACATGGCTTTCAAAAGCAATTCAGTGCTCAAATTCAGCCAGAAAAAAATATAAACAAGAGCGTGCATGAGATTTCTGAAATCTCAGTTTTTGCTGGTATTGTAAGATGCAGCTTCTTTTCTGCAGAAAAAAAAAAACACCTCCAAACAAACAGTTCGTTTGAGCATAGTAACCAAGAGGACAGCATAAAAAAAGGTCTCTAACCTGACCTACAAATTGGTGATTCTGAAAAACATCATGAAAGGGTATTTAAAGGTTGGGTGATGACTGTAAGATTGGTTGGTGTCCCACAGTTAGGATACCCAACAATAGTAGGGTACGTTCCTTGTTCTCACCTGATAGATGGGTTCTCGATCTAAAAATTGCGTTGACCATTATACACTGTGTGCAGAATTATTAGGCAAGTTGTATTTTAGAGAATTATTTTTATTATTGATCAACAACTATGTTCTCAATCAACTGAAAAGACTCAAATATCCAAGCTTAATATTTTTGGAAGTTGGAGTGGGTTTTTTTAGATTTGGCTATCTTAGGAGGATATCTGTTTGTGCAGGTAACTATTACTGTGCAGAATTATTAGGCAACTTAATAAAAACCAAATATAATCCCATCTCACTTGTTTATTTTCACCAGGTAAACCAATATCAGTGCACAAAATTTAGAAATAAACATTTCTGACATGCAAAAACAAAAAAATTAGTGATCAATATAGCCACCTTTCTTTATGATGACACTCAACATCCTTCCATCCATAGATTCTGTCAGTTGCTTGATCTGTTTTCGATCAACATTGCGTGCAGCAGCCACCACAACCTCCCAAACACTGTTCCGAGAGGTGTACTGTTTTCCCTCCCTGTAGATCTCACATTTTATGATGGACCACAGGTTCTCTATGGGGTTCAGATCAGGTGAACAAGGGGCCCATGTCATTAATTTTTCTTCTTTTAGACCTTTACTGGCCAGCCACACTGTGGTGTAGTTGGATGCATGTGATGGAGAATTGTCCTGCATGAAAATCATGTTTTTCTTGAACGATACTGACTTCTTCCTGTACCACTGCTTGAAGAAGTGGTCTTCCAGAAACTGGCAGTAGGTCTGGGAGTTGAGCTTCACTCCATCCTCAACCCGAAAAGGTCCCACAAGTTCATCTTTGATGATACCAGCCCATACCAGTACCCCACCTCCACCTTGCTGGCGTCTGAGTTGGAGTGGAGCTCTCTGCCCTTTACTGATCCAGCCTCTGGCCCATCAAGAGTCACTCTCATTTCACCAGTCCATAAAACCTTTGAAAAAAATCAGTCTTAAGATATTTCTTGACCCATTCTTGACGTTTTAGCTTATGTTTCTTGTTCAAAGGTGGTAGTTTTTCAGCCTTCCTTACCTTGGCCATGTCCCTGAGTATCGCACACCTTGTGCTTTTTGATACTCCAGTAACGTTGCAGCTCTGACATGTGGCAAAACTGGTGGCGAATGGCATCTTGGCAGCTTCACGCTTGATATTCCTCAATTCATGGGCAGTTATTTTGCGCCTTTTTTGGCCAACACGCTTCTTGCGACCCTGTTCGCTATTTGCCATGAAACGCTTGATTGTTCGGTGATCACGCTTGAAAAGTTTGGAAATTTCAAGACAGCTGCATCCCTCTGCAAGACATCTCACAATTTTGGACTTTTCAGAGCCCGTCAAATATCTCTTATGACCCATTTTGCCAAAGGAAAGGAAGTTGCCTAATAATTAAGCAGACCTTATATAGGGTGTTGATGTCATTAGTCGACACCCCTCCTCATTACAGAGATGCACATCACCAGATTTACTTAATTGGTAGTTGGCTCTCAAGCCTATGCAGCTTGGAGTAGGACAACATGTATAAAAAGTATCATGTGATCAAAATATGCATTTGCTTAATAATTCTGCATGCGGTGTATATAAACATATCCTGAGGTGCTACATCTGAATGCCGCGGTTTCAATACCATAACAACAATTACCAAATCAACTGAAAAAAGGCCCATAGATTCAATGGTACAGGAAATTATTGAAGTCGTATCAGTCAAACAGAAGAACCGGTCGGACTCAGTAAATACAGCACAAAACCACTCACCTGACAGGTCTACACAGAACATAAAGTACTTGTTCTATATTAAACAGACTAAAAAGGGAAAAAAAAAAATACTAAAAATAATTTAATTAGCGGAAAATATTTACTGGTAGTTCCCTTTAGAAACGTTCTGAAAGTCAAACAAACAATCAAAAGGGAGACCAAAAGCAAACTACTAAAAAGAAAAATCCAGAGTCCCAAACTTCTTAAAAATATCTTTAATGGATGAATCTTAAAAAAGGGACAAATTTAAAGAGAAAAATGTGAATGTACACTAGGAAAGTGTGCTAACTACAAACGCGTTTCGGAAAAAAATCCTTACTCATTGTTCAAGCAAACTACTGCAACTAAAAACACAACAGTTTTAACTCAATTGTAGTTTTACTTACTGGGTTATTGATATCTTACAATTTTGCAAAAACCACAAATACAATTCACTGACAGTTTTCTATCAGTTGCTTAAGAAAAAAAAAAAAAAGTATCATTTCAATTTAAGAATTTATCCAGCCTTTTATAATTGGTTATCAGAGGCACTCCGCCCAAGGAAATCCCCAGTGTGTTAGATAATCCTCCCATCATTCACTTTGTTTTACTCCTTTATTATATTTTATTATTACAACATAGACATATACAAGATACATACACATGGCTTCACACACACATGTACTGATCGATCGGTTTAAAATTGGATGAGATTGGTGGGGGACCGCCTATCCTTCCAGCGGCGCAGTCTCTTAGTCTAATATTTACAGCAGCTCCCAGGCTGGTCTTCACCTGTTCTGTGTTTTTGTTTTTTTTTGTTTTTTTTAAGCGACGTTCACGATATTGCAGCATTGTTCCAACGAAGTGAATAATAACATTGTAATCTCGGCCAGCCACTAAAAGACGAAATGCAGTGCAAGCGAGTACGAACCAGCCCGCAAGCTGCTGTAACCACTGAAAATACTGCGATACTCGCACCATAGTCTGACACCAACACATCTAATATTGACGGCTTATGAAGTTTTAAAAGGTTGGATAACCCCTAAAATTAAAAAAAAAGAAATGATAATTCAAAATGGAAGACATTGCCCTCTAAAACGAAAACCTCTGTCCTATATGATGTTCAGCAATATTTGCCAGTTTACTGTTGACCACACACATTAGGATCTATTGATTTATAATAGACTTAAGTTGTTTTTGACTACTTCATAGTTAGTGATCACTAATCCCTCAATTAGCGTTAAGGGAAATCTCCCTTTGGTTAAGTTATTATTATAGCACCATTGATTCCATGGCGCTTTACGTGTGAAAGGGGTATTCATAGCACAAACAACTACAATAAATTTTGAACAATACAAGTCGGCGACTGGTACAGGAGGAGCGAGGACCCTGCCGGCGAGGGCTCACAGTCTACACGGTCAGATGAGTGCTGAACCTTGCAGACCAGTCACGTCTACAAGCGATGGACGTGCTCATTCACTCAGCAGAAGGGCGTAGAAGCAGCCTAATTTGTACATGTCGGGTCGGTAAATTGAACCAGACTAGAAAATGCTGCAAATTTTTCCATGAGGATCTGCGGTCCGTGTGGATAACAGCCCAGGGTGCACAAGCTCAAAGGCAAACGTTGGTTCGTGCAGAGTCCGTAGCGCAATGGACACTATATGGACTAAATACCGTTCACGAACTATGTTCCCATGATGAAATTTTTGATGTTGTAGATTTTCTGCTCCTATTATGTATATTGGGTTACTTTTTTTTTTTTTTTTTTTTACATGTGTTTTTATCGAGCATGTGATGATGCGTTTTTGGTCTCTTTTTGGCAAAAGCACAGTGGGCATGAGATTTCTATAAATCCCATCCACTTTGCTGGAAGTAGAAGATGTCGCGTTTTTGATGCATCAAAAATTCACAGCGTAAAAAACTCATTGTGGGAACACAGCCTTAAAATTAAAATCCTTCCCTTGTTCGTCATCCTCTTTAACCCTAGAAATATCATTGAACTGTGGAGCATAGGAGGTGGTCCATGTAACCACTTCCCCCTCCAAATAAAAATAAAAACACTGTTAATGTATGTGAAAAGGATGCCATTTCAACTCCGGTAAACCCAACAAATTTGAAGATACTTCAAGAAATACTGGCTTTTTTTTTTCTTAAGTGTCATTTTGGTGTAGTTTTTTCAGTTGTTTTCCGCCAGCTGGCGCTTTTTTTTTTGGAGAGTTTTCCCATGATTTTTATGAAATCTTTTTTTTTCTACATGTCATTTTTTTTCCACTTCATTGAATAATGAAGAAACGGCTAATAATTTATTTAGGCAAAAACGATGGCAAAATGCTCCAAAAAACGTTGGGGTGGTCATTTGAGCTTTCCCATTGACTTTTATTGTAAAATACAGAGATGTCTTGAAAGCAAAAATGCCAGAAGAAAGAACTTGGCTCTTGTTTAGACTCTCGGCATTTTTAGGAACTTAAAGTGGTTAAAAGTCGTTCAAAAGCCTGAACATATGAAGAGCAATTTATTTTAACATAAAGATATACATGTTCATTCTTTTGAGTGTTTTCTGAAATATCCAACTGAAAAAGATGTTGTGTGCACATACCATTAGGCTCACAATTCTAGAATAAGGGAGGGGGGAGACTACTAAAAACCAACAAAAAAAAACCCCACACAATATAAACTAATAAAGCTTTTAACCATTACAACAGCAAGTGTAAAGTTTACTGAACAGCGTTTGAACATAATAAAAAAAAAAAATACCTTAGTAACAAGCAACCACCCAAGCTTTCTTACGAAGGCTCACTTACATCGGTATATGCATAGCTATTACCTTATGGCTTTGTGCCCACTATGCATTTTTTTAGCAATTCCGCTGCAGAAACGCTAAAAAAACGCTTGGTAGAAGGCCTGCCATGTTCCCCAATGATAATCCGCATGCACTGACTTCGGCAGTTACGTGACCCGTCACATGACTAAATGACGTCATGGCAGGTCCTTTTAGTCCACCGCGAGCAGCAGGCAAGCCAAGACGCATCGCTAAGGACACCGGGGGCCATCAGAAGGTAAGTATAATGTATATTTATTTATTTTTATTTTATTTTTTTTACAGGTACTATGGTACCCGGGTCCGGAGGAGAGTCTCCTCTTCTCCAAACCCGGGTACCATTCTTTACTGTCACACTATATAAATCCATGCCGGTTGCATGGATTTATATGGTGTGACCAAGTTGTCAAGCAGACAAATTATTAAAGTCAAATTCGCTGGTGTTTCAGCAGAGTCTAACCCCCAACGATCCTGAGAATGAAGGGGCGACAAGCTAACACAAATGAACATTCAGGGAGGAAATAAATATTAGATGCACCGCAGCCCTTTCATTCTCATGATCGGCAGATGTACAAGCAGCCGAACCCTCTCGTAATGGCATATCCTAGTGAAGTGCCATCAATCAGAGCTCCTTCACACGACCTTATAAAAAGACGACTAGTTTCATCCAGAAACCTTTTTCCTCACTTGTCTTCCATATACAGCTCTTTTTCTTTTTTACAATAGGAGTTATTAATCATTTACAGGACCATTTACAGTTTATGTTACAGAAATGCAATGCATCTGTAAAAATCAGATGTCATGCTGCAATTTTTTTCCAAATGTAGATTTAGTCCATAAAACAAACAAAAAAAAAACAACTCTCATCTGCAATGCCTTTTTTAATAACATTTGTCAAAGTGAGGTCTTTTTTTTTTTTTTTTTTTTTTTTTTTTTCCTTTATCTCCTTTCCTTCTCTTTAAAGCACTTGGAACGAAAATACAGGTGTGTGAACAAGCCATAACCGATGGGAAAAACCCATTAGATTATCAAAACAAAAAAAGGAGTCGCCACCACCGATAATGAGGCATGGTCCTCCACACTCATCTCTATAGAAAGAAAAAGCCTATATAAATGTGCATGTACAGCCTATCTAAACAGCACACACGTCGTTATCTGTACACAGCACAGGAACTCGCTATCTCTATTACCAGGCATTTTGTAGCTCTTAGGCGGCGTGCCCACTATGCGTTTTTGACGCTGAATTTCTGCAGCGAAAACACTTAAACACTTGGTAATACGTGCCCCATGGTCCCCAATGATAATCCGCATATGCACATGCTGCGGAAATTTCCGCTGCGGATTATCATTGCAGAAAAATAAGCAGCATGTCCATTAATTTTGCAGACACGCAGCGTAATTGCCACCATTGACTTGCATTGAATCGCTTAATATCAGCATGACTACATGTACACATGCGGATATTAAGCGATTCAATGTGCGGATGGTACCTGTTAAAAAAAAAAAAAAGAATTTAAAATAAAAAATAAAGATTATTCTTACCTTCTGATGGCCCCCAGTCTTCTCAGCAATGCGTCCGGTGTGTTGGGCGGCTCGCGCTGGTCTAAAAGGACCTTCCATGACGTCATTTAGTCATGTGACAGGTCACGTGACCGCTGACGTCTGGTGACCTGTCACATGACTAAATGACATCATGAAAGGTCCTTTCACACCACCGCAAGCAGTACAAGAGACCGGACGCAGCAGAGAAAAGACCGGGGGCCATCGGAAGGCAAGTATAATCTTTATTTTTAACCATTCTTATTCTTTTTTTTTTAAACTATTACTTGGTAACACTATATAAATCCATGCTGGTTGCATGGATTTATATAGTGTGACCAAGTTGTCAAGCACTTTTCCAAGTGATGCTAAAAATCGCTTGGAAAAGTGCTTGATAACCCGCATGCAGAAATGCATGCAAAAACGCTTGACAAAAGCTTCTACCTGGCAGGAAAAACACAGGTAAAATTGGCATGCGTTTTTCCTGCCAGGGAGAAGCGGAAAAAATATGCAGCATTTCTGCATCGTGGGTACATGGCCTTAGTTTGTCACCTTGGGTGGAATTTTCATTCCCTGCCTTACGGATCCCTAGCGGTATTGTATTTGCATTTACAAATAGAGCATAATGTAACAAAAAGAAACTGTAAACAATACATTTCTTTTTTAGGATTTCTTATCATAGCGAACCTTTCTAACTTCCACAGTGCTCCCAGGCCACTGAATGTCAGATCTGCGGTAATTCCTCTGCGCTCCCCTCCAATGCCATTGCAGATACTGTTGCAAATAAGCTTAGCGTCAACACCTAGAACGGTGGCCATTTCACTAATCACTAAATTTCAGAGAATTTTTAACAATAGGACAACACCATAGATAGCAAATGACCGAAATCCCCCCGCTCGTCTAAGAAAAAACAATTTGTGGCTTTAATAGGGAGAAGGAAATAGGCTGCTGGCTGACACCATCTCCCAGGAAAACAAAAGAATTGGATGGAATTCAAAAGTTAGGAGACACCCCATACACGTTAGACACAGCGTCGGCGAACTAACATCATCATATGTGCCTATGAGGCCATTAGTTCTGGCAAGGAATTCTGCCTTCATGTTTGGAATTGCGGCCGTAACAGACCAGATAATAAAGGTGCTATGTGATTGTGTGAATAAGCGCTAATCGCTGTGACCAATCATGACTGCATATTTGATTTAATTTACTCTTTGTCAACAACTAAGGTAGAAGGCAAGCAAGCGCCCTTGCCAAAGTCATGGCAAAGACTCTCCTGCTGCACAGCGCTATTGTGTATAAGTAATCATAATGGAAGCCAAAACGGTCAGAAGCCAGGAAGGAGGTCAAAACGTCCATTATAAAGATCAATGAATGGAGAATGCATCATTGCACAGACAAATGTGCCATTTAGTACTCTAATAAAGCAGACTGTAAGATATAAGGTTGTTTGCAGAATTACTCAAACTGCTCAACAGGATGTATATGAACTTAATAGGGTGGAGACCGCGGTGCGCTGCGGACCCATGCCGTACTTTCTCATGCGAAGGCAGAACATTTTTTTCACCATTACAAAATCTATGGGAAAATACATAAATAGCAGCCATATTACATATTGCAATACAAAGGCATATCATGTGCAACCCTGTCACATATTGTGATATGGAGACCCATCACCTGCAACCCTGTCACATATTGTGATATGGAGACCCATCACCTGCAACCCTGTCACATATTGTGATATGGAGACCCATCACCTGCAACCCTGTCACATATTGTGATATGGAGACCCATCACGTGCAACCCTGTCACATATTGTGATATGGAGACCCATCACGTGCAACCCTGTCACATATTGTGATATGGAGACCCATCACGTGCAGCTATGTCACATATTGCGATATGGAGACCATCAAATGCAGCTGTCATTTAGCCTCTATCCCCTGATGACGCCGGTTAGGCGAAACATGTCGGGGAGGCTATAATTTTCGTTTACAATAGGACAGGTAGGGAATAGTGCAATAAGTGGTCCGCGGCCACAAGCATATGATAATGGAAATAGATAGGATGGCTATTGGATACACAGTTATGCCAATTGAATAATCCTGATAGTCCTCACTACCTGCGCCTATATTGGAATTTTAATATAAATTACTACTATAATAAGGATTTAATTATTTAAAGTTACGTTTTATAGAGCTTTAGTTGGGGGTTCTATTTGCCAACAGGCAATATGTTAATGAGTTAAATTGCCCCTACGCTGTCTCTGGCTGAACAGTGTTGGCCATCACGTGCAGCTATGTCACATATTGCGATATGGCGGCAGATCGCATGGTCTAATATGGAGACACAGTTCCTACTGCAGACCCAAGCTGAAATCTGTCTCATGATCATGACATTTTTGTAAGGCTGCACAAGCTTAGAGTTGCATTGTACCATAATATGCCACCAACAGAAACCTATGAACTCATACTGTAAGGCTGAGTTCACACGATGCGTTTTTCATGCGTTTCCGCGGCGTTTTTGCAGTTGCGTAAACGCCGTGGAAACGCATGAAAAACGCATGGTAGAAGGGCAGCAATGTTCCCCAATGGAAACCCGCATGTGCTGTGCCCATGATGCGGATTTTTCCGCAGCGTAAACGCTGCGGTCAAAAATCCGCAGCATGTCAATTAATTTTGCGGAAACGCTGCTCTTTTGCCGCCATTGACTTGCATTAGACCGCATGGAATCCGCATCACTGTATATGTTGATGCGCTTTTCATGCGGTCTAATGTGCGGATGGTACCCGGGTGTGGATGAGAGGACTCTCATCCAGACCCAGGTACCAAAAGAATAAAATAAAAAATATATATATTCTCACCTTCTGACGGCCCGCGCTGCGTCCTGCCGGCTTCCCGCGCACTTCGGGGTTGAATGAAGGACCTTCGCTGACGTCAGAGTCATGTGACGGGTCACGTGACGCTGACGTCGGAAGGTCCTACAGTCTTCACTGCCGGCAGCCGGGACCGATGAAGCAGGACACAGGGGGCCATCAGAGGGTAAAGTATATATTTATTTTTTATTTTTTGACATCACACACTATATAAATCCATGCCGGTTGCATGGATTTATATAGTGTGAAGTTGACAAGCACTTTCCAAGTGATGCTAAAATCGCTTGGGAAGCGCTTGTCAACCCGCATGCGGAAATGAAAGTGAAGACCGCTTAATTTCCGCATGTCCCTGGCAGGAAACCGCATGTACAATCCGCATGCGTTTTTTCCTGCCAGAGAGATGCAGAAACGCTCAGGAAAAAATCCTGAGCATTTCTGCATCGTGTGCACATACCCTAACTTTGTTTTAACATGCATCACTTCTAGAGGAGAATATCTTCTGTTAGAACGGCGTGTGCTACTGTAACAGCTGCCGAATACAAAAACTCAAAAGGTGTTGTCCAGCTAGGATTATTTTTTTTCGCTAAACAATTTAGCATGTTATAGAGCAACACAGAAATACCTAATGAACCCACTAGTGCTCCAGTTCCGACACTGCCCGCTCCACACAAGTATCTGCTCCAGCAATGATCTCCTGAGATGAACATGTGACCACTGCGACCAATCACTTACTGCAGCTGTCGCATGTACATGTCAAGACATCATCCATGCAGCAGAAAGTATCAGAACTGGAACAGTGAATATCCAGCAGGCAAGTATACATCTTTTTGTTGTGTTATAGCATTATAAGCGCTTTTAAAAAAATAAAAGTTTCTTGAAGGTGACCCTATACCTATATAAACTCTTGTTCTGTGACAAATATTCCTCCTGCATACTCGCCGGAGCATGCATGTGTTCTCAAAAGGGATACAGGCCCCTGGCATACACTTGTGGTGGCGGCTTATCTCGCCAGAGAACAATGCATCAGGTGAAATTCAACAAGTCCAGTCCTTATGTCCCGATATCTGCTGTCAGGGAAAAGGCGAGACATATTCCATATACCTGAGATGATCAGCTGGCTCCACCAAAACAGGCAGATTCAGTTGACATTTGTGCACACCTTGCGTTTTTTTTTGTTTGTTTTTTTTACTTTTTTTAATGCAAATATTCAGCTGCGTTTTACAGTAGCAGCAAAGTCTATGAGATTTCAGAAATCTCATGCACACAGCTTGGGTTTTTTTTGGCCTCAGCATTTTGTCAAATACCTTAGTTTTTGCAAAATGCAGCATGTCACTTCTTTCAGCGTTTTTGCAACGTTTTTCTCCCATGGAAAGCAATGGGAAGTGCAAAAACCGCTGAAAACACGCTGCAAAAACGCAGGTATTATGTTTTGCTGCCAAAACCTGAGGACGTTGAATCAGATTATTATTTTTTTTTTATCAGCATGCACAAGAGACAAATGTACAGTGACGTAAACACAGCAAAAAAATGCAGGAAAATCTACTTTTTTAACCAGCTTCTTTACTGCAAAGAGAGCAGGTTTTGCCTGGAAAAAAAAAAAAAAAAGCATCAAAAACGCAACCTGTGAACATAGCCTAAGGCAATGTTCCCACAGTGAGCTTTTAGTGTGTTTTTGAAGTTACATCTTACAGTTCCAGAAAAGTGGATGGGATTTAAAGAAACCTCATGCCCTCTGTGCTTCTTTTTTTACTCAGCATAAACTGGCCTGCTGTGCGTTTTTTCAAATCCACAATATATCAATTTCTTTTACGGGTGCGCTGGGTTTTCTGTGTGGATTTTTCTCATAGACTTGCATTAGATGCAGAAAATCTGCAGGTAAAAAAAAAACACGCATTCTTACTGCATTTCCGCAGCGGATACACATAAAAAAATGCATGTAATCAGCACCTAAGTATGTCAATATAGTTGTCAAACCAAATACCAGGCAGTATCAAAAACAAAGCAGCTTTATTTTAAGCATGACACACCAACAAGACACAAAAATGGCAATGTCAAAAATGCAATAAAAAAAAAAAGCATGTTCAAAACTGCACTCAAAAATGCAATGAAAAAGTCAGGTGTGAATGTTTGAAACGGACTCAAGAGCTGATTCCCCACATACACAGCAGGTGCTGGCTGCGTTTTACTGCCGATTCCTGCTTTAACACAAGCAGATCAGAGCCAGCTGTGATTTCTACGGTTTAATGACCAAGCGATCCGCAGTGGCAGCCATGGGCGTACTGAGGATCTCACAAACACACTTTTTTTGTGTTACAAAAATTCGGATTTCTTTTTCCCCTCAGCTATAACAATATACATACACCAATTAGGAAATAAACGCAATTGTATTAACCCAAAGAATTATATAGCCGTTAAGTTTTACCCCCCCCCCTCCCCTAGATTTTCAGTGTGGCTCTTGAAAGTAGAAGAAGGAAAAAAGAACAGAAAATTGGAAGGGGTTAAGGTTGCAAACACATCAGATCAGTATGGTCTGGAGAGCGGCTGAGTCAATGTACTTTGGATCACTTGTACAACTGTTGCACAATATCAATTAGTCGGACTATACAGACAGATCAAGGAGGTAGTCGAAAAATGTAAACTTCACAGTGTGCTTGCACAAAGGGGCAAATGATGGGCATTTTTTAGCAGACAGTGGTCTGAGATTGGCCTATCCGTACAATTTTTCAACAGTTAAGCAACAAAAAAATGAGTCAAAAATAAATCAACTATTTCTGCTGAATTTCATCTCATCTATATGAACAATTGTTTCATATTTGTCAGCCGAACCACTTCTCCTTAACTTTCATGTTTTCCTTTAGGCTAAATACCCACAATGAGAATTTGGTACAATTCTTTTTTTTTTTCCACTGCGTATTTTCTTGGGCAAAAAAATGCAACATATAAGGCTATGTTCACACGTTGTGTTTTTGCAGCATTTTTTTTTATGCTTTTTTAAATGCAAATTTTAATCTGCAGTTTACAGTACCAGCAAAGTCTATGGATTTCAGAAATCTCATGCACACACATTGGGTTTTTTTTTTCCTGACTGTTTTAGCAAACAGCTGTGTTTTTGCAACATGCAGCAAGTCACTTTCAGCGTTTTTCACCCATACAAAGCAATGAGTAAGTGCAAAAACGCAGGTATCAGATTTTGCTGCGTTTTTTGTGCCAAAACCTGAGGAAGTTGAATCAGGTTACTTTTTTTCTTTTACGAACTAAACTTTATCAGCACGCACAAGAGACAAATGTACCCTGACAAAACCTGCTTTTTTTTAAATTTTTTTATGATGCTTCTTTACTGCCAAGAGAGCAGGTTTTGCCTGCAGGGGGGGGGAGTAAAAACGCAACGTGTGAACATAGCCTTTATAGTTCCAGCAAATTGTATGGGGAATGAATGGGTTAAAAGCAGTAAAAGACTGAACATGTGCACAGCAATGCGCTTTTTCAGGCAGAAACTGTCTGAATAAGATGTGGTTTGCAGGTACCCATACTTTATATTTTCTGAAGGTTTCAATTGAAATGGCACATCTTATTTTCCACGGCAAGATTTACAAAATCACGTTGCAAAGAAAAAGAACTACTTAGAATTATTAGGAAGGCCATTGAAGGAGGATTTTAGAGGAATCCACTATAGGAAACATGGCTTTTTTGTATTGTTTTGAGGCTTTTCCCTGATGGGAAGTCTCCCCCCCCCCCCCCCCACAGTGAAGTTTGGGATGACTTCCACAAGGAGCCCACCTCAACGAAGTCATACGTCACTTGTTTATATCCGCCGGTAACCGTCAGGGGGGATAAAAAAAAGCTCAGAAAAAAAACCTCACGGAATGAACAGCAAAGCGGATTTTCCATTCGAATTGATAGCGCGTATGAAGAGGATAATTACATGCATTTAGAGGATACGCATCAACAATCACCATAATGACATCCACTTAAAAGTGATCAACATCCCAAAGTGCAGTAACTACAAGGACCCTGGAAGACGCAGACAAGACGCAGGGCAGCACTTCACCCAAGCAGCAGCCCATGGCCGGGCACAGCGTGTGACCCTGGAGGCCATTCATAGCTCGTCCCCTGGGGCCAGCAGACACAAAGCTGGAGGACAAGCTCGGAGAGCACCGCTCCTCTCTCCATGCAAACAATGGAGCCCAGGAGACACCTTCTCCCCAAAAATACACAAAAGCTCCACAAGCCCCAGCAGAGGTGCAGCAACAAGAGGGAAGGAACTGCGCCATACTGGGGAGGCTGACAACAACTCTACCAACTATGGGAGGCCAGGAAGCCCCTCACTGCCAGAGGGAGATGCAGTAACCCATTAGCCGCCGGCGGCGACGTCGTTATTTAGGAGTTGGGTTTTCATAGCTAGGGGGTACAGAGGGGCTGAGAGGTCCATTCTCCAGGTCAGGGTGGGGGTCTCGGGCTCTGAAGCCCCTGCATTACTTACTGGCTCCGCAGATGGCTGTGTGTGCACTTATCCGCTAGCAGCACGGAGGGGAGGAATGGGGGAGGGAGGGCGCTGTGCGGAGTCTGCACGCCGGGACGGAGGGAGGCGCCTGCAGATGGGGGAGGCTGAGACATGGTGCTGCTGGGGAAGGCTGAGACAATGTGACGGGACAGGAGGGTGGCTGCAGGAACTCACACAAAGGGGGGATATCCTGTGCTGCTGTGCGGGGCTCAGTGCTGTGCTGGTGGCCGCCATATAGTGCAGGCACAGGATGGAGCCACCTGTGGCGTGTGATGGGCTGGAGGAGCGGACACATGGAAGTCCACTTCACACTTGGAGATGCTGAGGGGAATAGGGGTCTAGTGAGGTGCTTTTGGTCTGGTGTGAGGTGGCTTTAGTGCTTTTGGGATGTTGTGAGGTGACTTTAGTGCTTTTAGGGTGCTGTGAGGTGACTTTAGAGCTTTTGCGGTGGTGTGAGGTGACTTAGGTGCTTTTAGGGTGGTGTGAAGTGGCTTTAGTGCTTTTGGGATGTTGTGAGGTGACTAGTGCTTTTAGGGTGCTGTGAGGTGGCTTTAGTGCTGTTAGGGTGGTGTGAAGTGGCTTTAGTGCTTTTGGGATGTTGTGAGGTGACTAGTGCTTTTAGGGTGCTGTGAGGTGGCTTTAGTGCTTTTGGGGTGCTGTGAGGTGACTTTAGTGCTGTTAGGGTGGTGTGAGGTGACTTTAGAGCTTTTGGGGTGGTGTGAGGTGTCTTAGATGCTTTTAAGGTGGTGTGAGGTGACTTAGGTGCTTTTAGGGTGGTGTGAAGTGGCTTTAGTGCTTTTTGGGGTGGTGTGAGGTGACGTTAGTGCTTTTGGGGTGGTGTGAGGTGACTTGAGTGCTTTTATGGTAGTTTGAGGTGGTGTGAGGTGACTTTAGTGCTTTTGGGGTGGTGTGAGGTGACTTTAGTGCTTTTGGGGTGGTGTGAGGTGACTTGAGTTCTTTTATGGTAGTTTGAGGTGGTGTGAGGTGACTTTAGTGCTTTTGGGGTAGTTTTAGTTATTTTTCGTTTGGTATGAAGTGAGTTTAGTACTTTTCGGGTTCTGTGAGGTGCACCGCTTTTGTGGTGGTATGATGTTGTTTTAGATGCCATAAGGTGGCTTTATTGCTTTGGGAAAGGCTTAAGGTGGCTTTTTCTCACTGGGAGGTGTTTGGGTGTCTCTATCACATCTGGGGTCTGGCCTTGACATTTCCAAATTGGAGGTGTATAAAGGACTTTATTTTGCAAGGCTAATTTTTGAATTTTGGCCTACATATGGCTTTATTATAGCTTTTTGAAGTCAGGCTTGCCAACAACCTGACAATTCTGGCTTTTTTTAATTAATTTTTTTGTTGGCCTTAATCGTACAGGATAATGTAGTTTTATAGTGTAGCAGTGTAGCCTGCAGATGCCGAATAGTTTTTTTTTTTTCAAAAAATATAAAAGAAGGTTGATTTAAAGGGGTTTTCCACTACTTTTACATTGATGCCCATCAATGTATGACCGGCCGGAAGTGCTCACCTGCGGGGCTCTGCCGTCAAGTAGTAGTGGCCGCCGTGGTGTACTGCACATCCGCCTCCCATTCAATTGAATAGGAGGCGGATGTGCAGTACACCGCGGTGACCACTACAGATGGACAGCGGAGCCCCGCAGGTGAAAATTTCCAGCACCGATAACAGCTGATCGACGGGGGTGCCACGTGCGGGACCCCAGCCGATCTTACATTGATGCCCTATCCTGCGGATAGGGCATCAATTTAAAAGTAGTGGACAACTTCTTTAAGCCCCGGAGCATTTTTCGTTTTTGCATTTTCGTTTTTGCTCCCCTTGTTCCCAGAGCCATAGCGTTTTTATTTTTTGGTCAATATGGCCATGTGAGGGCTTATTTTTTGCGGGACGAGTTGTACTTTTCAACGCCATTACTAGTTTTATCATATCCTGTACGGGAAAACAGGAAAAAAATTCCAAGTGCGGTAAAATTGCAAAAAAAGTGCAATACCCCAGTTGTTTTTTATTTATTTTTTTTACCATGTTCACTGAATGCTAAAACTGACCTGCCCTTCTTATTCTACAGGTCATTACGAGTTCATAGACACCAAACATGTATAGGTTCTTTTATATTTAAGTGGTGAAAAAAAATTCCAAAATTTGGTAAAAAAAAAAATTAAAAAATAGCGCCATTTTCTAAGACCCGTAGCGTCTCCATTTTTCGTGATCTGGGGCTGGTTGATGGCTTATTTTTTGCGTGCCAGGCTGACGTTTTTATTGATAACATTTGGGGTAGATCCGATGTTTTGATCGCCCGTTATTGCATTTTATTGCAATTTTGCGGCGACCAAAAAACGTAATTCTGGCGTTTAGAATTTTTTTCTCGCTACGCCGTTTACCGATCGGAATAATTCTTTTTTTATTTTGATAGATCGGGCGATTCTGAACGCGGCGATACCAAATATGTGTATGTGGGTTTTTTTTTTATATATTTTATTTTGAAAGGGGGGTGATTTAAACTTTTATATTTTTTTATTTTTTTTATATTTTTAAAAACTTTTTTTTTTTACTTTTTGCATGCTTCTATAGTCTCCATAGGAGACTAGAAGCAGCAACTGTCCGATCGCCTCTGCTACATACAGGGGACGAGCAGGTCCCCTGCATGCAGCAGAAATGGTCCTGTGCTATGAGCGCCGACCACTAGGTGGCGCTCATAGCGACAAGATCATGACAACCACAGGCGTCTGCTGCAGACCCTGGGTTGTCATGCACGCCCATCGGCGACCCGCGATCACGTGACGGGGTCGCCGGTGGGCGGGGCTTATGACGCGCTACCCGGAAGCGCGCGTTAAATGCTGCTGTCGGAGATTGACAGCAGCATTTAACTGGTTAACAGCCGCGGGTGGATCGCGATTCCACCCGCGGCTGTAGCGGGCACATGTCAGCTGTAAGAATCAGCTGACATGTGCTCGGTTCAGTGAGGGCTCAGCGCCGGAGCCCTCACTGAACCGGCGGTACGCAGATATGCGTACTAATACGTCCCCGGTAAGTAAGGGGTTAAGGAGGCTGATTTCACACTTTGGGAAAAAAACACTGACTATCTCATATAGTTGGGTCCAGAAATATTTGGACTAGTGATGAGCGATGTGATGCGTTGCCGGCTTTTACTGCAGATGACTTCAGTTGTTGCTTGTTTGTGGGTTTTTCTGCCCTAAGTTTTGTCTTAAGCACGTGAAATGCTGCTCGATGGGGGTGAGATCTGGTGATTGACTCGGCCTTTGCAGAATATTCCACGTCTTTGCCTTAAAAAATTTCTGAGTTGATTGCAGTATGTTTTGGGTCTTTGTCCATCTGTACTGTGAAGTACTGTCTAATCAACCTTGCTGCATTTGGATGAATGTGAGCACAAAGTATCACCCCGCACACTTCAGAATTCATCTGGCTGCTTCTGTCTTCAGTCACATCATCTATAAACATTAGTGACCCAGTGCCATTGGAAGCCATGCATGCCCATGCTATTATACGTTATATATTTATATAGCGCCATTGATTCCATGGTGTTGTACATAAGAAGGGGTTGCATACCAGATACAGACATCACTTACGGTAAACAAAACTAACAATGATACAGAGGGAAGAGGACCCTGCCGTTGCAGGCTTACATTCTACAGGATTTTACAGAGGATGAGGTGTGCTTTGGACCATGAGCTGTTTCAAGCCTCCGTACATTCTTCTTCCCATCATTCTGGCACAGGTTGGTGTTAGTTTCATCTGCCCAAAGAATGCTTTTCCAAAACTGGTCTGGCTTTTTTTTATGTTTTTTTGGCAAAGTCCAATCTTGCCTTTCTATTATTAATTAAACAACAAACCTGAACGGTGCAGGTAATATACACTGCTCAAAAAAATAAAGGGAATACTCAAATAACACATCCTAGATCAGAATGAATGAAATATTCTCATTCAATACTTTGTTCTGTACAAAGTTGAATGTGCTGACCACAAAATCACACAAAAATCATCAATGGAAATCAAATTTATTAACCAATGGAGGCCTGGATTTGGAGTCACCCCCAAAATTAAAGTGGAAAAAGACACTACAGGCTGATCCAACTTTGATGTAATGTCCTTAAAACAAGTCAAAATGAGGCTCAGTATTGTGTGTGGCCTCCATGTGCCTGTATGACCTCCCTACAACACCTGGGCATGCTCCTGATGAGGTTGCTGATGGTCTCCTGTGGGATCTCCTCCCAGACCTGGACTAAAGCATCCGCCAACTCCTGGACAGTCTGTGGTGCAAGGTGACGTTGGTGGATGGAGCGAGACATTATGTCCCAGATGTGCTCAATCGGATTCAGGTCTGGGGAACGGGCGGGCCAGTCCATAGCTTCAATGCCTTCATCTTGCAGGAACTGCTGACACACTCCAGCCACATGAGGTCTGGCATTGTCCTGCATTAGGAGGAACCGAGGGCCAACTGCACCAGCATATGGTCTCACTAGGGGTCTGAGGATCTCATCTCGGTACCTAATGGCAGTTAGGCTACCTCTGGCGAGCACATGGAGGGCTGTGCGACCCTCCAAAGAAATGCCACCCCACACCATTACTGACCCACTGCCAAACCGGTCATGCTGAAGGATGTTGCAGGCAGCAGATCGCTCTCCATGGTATCTCCAGACTCTGTCACGTCTGTCACATGTGCTCAGTGCAGGGCTGTGGAGTCGGAGTTAGTTTTGGTCGGAGTCGGTAGAAATGTACCGACTCCAGCATTAAAAAAAATGTATTAATATTTCATAATTGAACTTTCATATGAATTTTATAAATGTTACTCAAATATATATGTTCTATCAAACTATGAACAACAGTGATAAGCAGTTCTGCTGGAGATAGACATTTATTACTTCTTGTGTGTCACTGTTCTCCACTGCCCTTATCTAATCTTATACTTGGTTAACCTCACGCTGCCCCAACCCCCCTACTTACAATGTATGAAACTGAAAGTGAAAATGTGTTGCAAATTCTTAGTAGTAAAGCTCTTCCCCTAGACTAGATGTTTACTAGGTGTGCGTCTTCCAAGCATCTCACAGCTGCTACTCAGAAGAGGAAGACTGTAAGAAGTATTATCCTTTCAACAAACTTTGCATCAGTTAACTGTGAGTACATGAGGAATAACAGTATTACTGACCACTATATCAGTTGTACGACCTGGCAATAATTTTGTACAATTGTTTTTAGGAAAAACAATTGTCATTTGGATTGTGAATGCAGAATTAAAAACCTGAGAATGTCAAAGAAGCGTCACATTAAATCAGCTGTATTTGAACATTTCACCATCACTCAAGATAGAAAACATTATATCTGTCAGTGTATGACAAATGATCCAGACGAAAACAAATGCTGTGAAGCCAAGATCAGTGCATATTCTGGCAAAGATAAAAATGCTCCTACCAGAGCTTCTAATCTAAAGAGACATTTACAGCGCTTTCATCCAGAAGTACTGAAAGCAGTGGATGAGAAAGACTGCATCCAAACCTATGAACCAGTGCCCAGCTCTTCCAGCTGGAAAAATTGCTAGAGCACCCATTTACAGTGACTAAAAAATTACAAGCAGAGGACTTAACTCCAGGTATTTTCTTAAAGGAGTGGAAGAATCTGATGTTTCGCCTGTCCCAAAGAGGAGGGTTAATTGCAAGTCGCATTGCTACATCAATGAAACGGAGAGAGGAGCTACTATTACAAAATAACATTCTTATGGCAGCTGTTTATGTAGACCCAATGCATCAATTCTTCTAGATGATCAACAGCTAACTAAAGGAAAAGAAGCTCTGTTTGAAATAGCAGTAAGGATGAAAGGGTTGCAGAACAGTCAGGAGGAACAAGAAGAATTTGGTCGTCCTGCCACATCTTCATCCTCATAATCAACTGATGAAGAATTTAACTTCGAAAAATATTTGGATCACAAGGACCGTGCAAAGCGTTCCCGCATAGAAGAAGAGTCATCCCCATCAAAGAACACAGCCAGTACATTTCAGCAGAATTTTTCATGTGCACTAAAAGAAATTGAGAAATTTGACCGTCCATCAAAAATAACAGTGCAACAAGCGATTCCTCTGTATCCTGACATTGTCAGAGATGTTGCCCGAGTGGTTACTGCTTTGCCACCAACCCAAGTTAGTGTAGAGAGGTTGTTCTCTGCTCTCAAAATAATTAGATCAGATTTGAGGGCATCCATGAAGGAGGATCTGACAGAGGCAATACTTTTTCTGAGGACAAATTTATAGATTTCTTCTTATTAACTGCATAACAGTGTTTATTGCATATTTACTTACAAGAGTTTAGAAAAGTTATTTGCTATATTCTAATTGTATTCTAATAAATATAGTTTTTGCTCTAAGTGGCCTGATTACTTATATGATGGTGAGAAACTGAATAAGCACGATGTTAATATTTTACAACAGTAAATTTATTGTTACGAATTGGCCATTTATGAAGGAGCCGGAGTCTGAGTCGGAACCTGATAAAATCCAGGAGTCGGAGTCGCAACTGTGGCTTACCGACTCCACAGCACTGGCTCAGTGTGAACCTGCTTTCACCTGTGAAGAGCACATGGCGCCAGTGGCGACTTTGCCAATCCTGGTGTTCT
This sequence comes from Phyllobates terribilis, assembly GCF_046119375.1. Taxonomy (NCBI): domain Eukaryota; kingdom Metazoa; phylum Chordata; class Amphibia; order Anura; family Dendrobatidae; genus Phyllobates; species Phyllobates terribilis. The sequence goes on from NW_027362762.1 coordinate 879,308,012, forward strand.
GTGGCAAATGCCAAGCATCCTGCACGGTGTTGGGCTGTGAGCACAACTCCCATCTGTGGACGTCGACCCTCATACCACCCTCATGGAGTCGGTTTCTAACCAGTTGTGCAGACACATGCACATTTGTGGCCTGCTGGAGGTCATTTTGCAGGGCTCTGGCAGTGCTCCTCCTGTTCCTCCTTGCACAAAGGCGGAGGTAGCGGTCCTGCTGCTGGGTTGTTGCCCTCCTATGGCCCCCTCCACGTCTCCTGGTGTACTGGCCTGTCTCCTGGTAGCGCCTCCAGCCTCTGGACACTACGCTGACAGACACAGCTACCCTTCTTGCCACAGCTCGCATTGATGTGCCATCCTGGATGAGCTGCACTATCTGAGCAACTTCTGTGGGTTGTAGAGTACGTCTCATGCTACCACGAGTGTGAAAGCACAACCAACATTCAAAAGTGAAAAAATAATCAGCCAGAAAGCATTGGTACTGAGATGTGGTCTGTGGTCCCCACCTGCAGAACCACTCCTTTATTGAGGGTGTTTTGATAATTGCTAATAATTTCCATGTATTGTCTATTCCATTTGCACAACAGCATGTGAAATTGATTGTCAATCAGTGTTACTTCCTAAGTAGACAGTTTGATTTCACAGAAGTTTGATTTACTTGGAGTTATATTCTGTTGTTTAAGAGTTCCCTTTATTTTTTTGAGCAGTGTAGTAATGCTGGTTAAGAACTTTGAAGGTTACCTAGATCATTTAAACATATATTTGTCTAATGAATTCATCCCTTTAAACAATATGCTTTTCTGACCAACCCTTTACCTGCACTGACAAATAATGTGAGCGAGCCCTTATACAAATATTAGCGCAACCCCCTTGATCTAGTCAGAACTTTGGCCGTTACAAATAGACAGTTAACGTAAGCAAATGAGAAGCTTTCACACAGTTGAATTTATGATGGCGTGCATTCCTAAAGTCAGTCATACCGGTGTATACTGGAGGGATCGACCAGCAGTCTAATGTGTATATGGGCCTCCCGACTCTACCCTGACAGATGAAGCCGCAGGAGAAGGATCAGGCATGTTGAATGTCAATGGCCCATCCTTTTGTTCTCCCTGGAGATGAGGAGTCTAGCAGCTGCTCTCTTACATACAGTAGAAGATGGGAGCACTGGTTGTCCATAGCATTCCTGTATACGGGTGAGAGTCGGGAGAAGGTAGCTGCCAGCCAACAGCTTTCTAATTTCTAACCATCATAGTAGCTGTGAGACTTCATCATTTCTTTAATAAAAATATATATCTTTTAATTATCTCTGTGTGACATGTCCTAGTGCTGGCCGTTTTTTTATCTTGGACATCACACTGACCAATAAGATTTCATTGATCCTTACACACATCAGTTTTAATAACGGATCCATATTTCCGATCCGTGAAACTCCAAGCATGTTCTACTCTCATCCATTTTGCAAAGTGCAATCTGCCAATAAATCCTATGGGGATCCGCGTAAAACAGGTGACACATGGAAGACAGACTTTGTACTTCAGAGATCCATCCGAGTTTTTAGCCATTTTTCATCTGATCCATTGTTAATACTCAATGGATAAAAAAAAAAAAAAAAAAAAAGTTCAGATAGTCTACCTGCGCCAGTGGAAAAACAGGGATGAGACGAAAAGCAACAAGGTTGATATCTGAGAAAAAAAATCATTCCATTTCTCCAAATGGTAACAATCACACCGATATCTCAATGTAGCATTAATTAGGTATTTATTGCTGACATTCCTACAAAATTACTTTTTTAAAAAAAAATGTACAATTGAATTTTATGAAAATTTTCAGAACAACATTACAGGAAGGAAAAAGTGAATCAAACTCATTCAAGTCAAAAAAGTTTATGCATTTTTAATAAGAACACGTATAAAAGTGGTAATAATAAACACAGTTGGCTCATAGAATTATTCAGTCCAAATTATTGTGTAACAAGAAATGAGACATCTTGGCAAGACTGTTAAAGGGCAAAACGAATAATAACTTGGTAACAGATATTGTCAACACACAAAGTCCTATAAATCATATATACACAGCAGCTCTTGAACTTTTGCATTTATTACTGGTAAAAGTTGTTCCACCCATACTGTACATAAATCCCATTCATACTGTACCAGCATGCTTTCATATCCAACAGCATGCCTCCACCCCACAAACAACCCTGCGCAATTACACCGTTCAACTGTTCGCTGCCCAATTACAGAGAAAATCACTAGTCTAAAAAATGGGTGTACTTAAGACACATATGTCAAACTCTGGTCCGCGGGGTGAATATATTTGGCCTGCGATGTCCCCTGAGTATATTTGGAATCATACTTTATTATGATTATTTATTTTATATAGCGCCATTGATTCCATGGTGCTGTACAAGAGAAGGGGTTAAATACAAAATACAGATATCACTTATAGTAAACAAACTAACAATGATAGACTGGTACAGAGGGAAGAGGACCCTGCCCTTACGGGCTTACATTCTACAGGAATGGGGAAGGAAACAGTAGGTTGGGGGGGGGTTTGCAGTAGCTCCGGTGTTGTTGAGGTGGCAGCAAGCAAGGTCATGGCAGGCTGTACGCGTGTTTGAAGAGATGGGTTTTCAGGTTCCATCTGAAGGATCCAAATGTGGAAGCTAATCGGACATGTTGAGGCACAGAATTCCATAGGAAGGGGATATTTGGGAGAAGTCTTGGAGGCGATTGGGCAAGGAACGAATAAGTGTGGATGAGAGATGGAGGTCTTGAGAGGACCGGAGATTACGTAAGGGAATGTATAGGGAGATTAGTTCATGTTATGTTCTGCTACCAAAGCTAAGGAAAGAGAGGAGATCTGTCCCTACTATAGGACTCAGCTGAATCCCTACGATGTAACAGGGAACCTGATCCTGCGATCAGACCTGCTAAAGTCCTAATCTAGTCTGTACGAAGACCTATAGATGTGGGGAGGGAATCCCTACAAGTACTAAGGACTGGAAGGAATATGGGACACCTCCTAACAGAAATAGTAGCAGACAGACGAACAAACAAAATAGATAGAACATAGAGGTCCGTAGACCAAGCAAACTAACAGAGATAGATACAGAGCACAGGCTAGCTAGAAAGTAGATATACAATGAAGTCCAGCAAAGCCAGAAGGGCGGAACAGGATTAAATAGGCCAACAAGGTCATGTGACCAGCAAAGGAAAAAAAAACTAACAGCAAGGTTCTAACAGTACCCCCCCTTCTAAGAGGATCCTCCGGATCCCCTAGGACCAGGCTTATCAGGAAATCTCCTGTGAAACGCTCTGATAAGTCTGGACGCGGAAACATCATCTGACCTCACCCAAGAGTTATCCTCGGGTCCGAAACCTTTCCAGGCCACAAGATACTGCAAACTACCTCTATACCGTCTAGAGTCAAGGATGCGAGAAATTTCATATTCCCCGTCCTCCACCACCGGAGGAACAGAGGCAGAGGCGTCACCATCCGACACAACAGCTTTTTTTAACAGAGAGACATGAAAGACCGGATTAATTCTCCAGGAGGTAGGAACCTCCAACCTAACAGCAGATTGGTTGACAACCTGAAGCACCTTAAAGGGCCCTACAAACTTGGGACCCAATTTCTTAGAAGGAATCCTCAACCGCAGATTCCTAGAGGACAACCAAACCATGTCACCAACAGCGAACAAAACCTCCTGTCGTTTCCTATCAAAGTAGTCTTTAGATTTTCTGTTGGCCTCCTGAAGATTACCACGCACATCCGTCCAAACTCTTTCCAAATCACCGGAAAAATTCTCCTCCTCAGGCACGGCAGATCCCAACTTGGAGAACGACCCAAACGACGGATGTCTCCCAGAACAACAAAAAAAAGGCGAACAACCAGCAGAAGAAGATGTATGATTGTTCAGAGCAAATTCGGCAAGTGGCAGAAACTCAGACCACCCCTCTTGATTGTCTGCCACAAAACAACGCAAGAACTGCTCAACATCCTGGTTTTTCCTTTCTGTCTGGCCATTAGATTCAGGATGATATCCGGACGAAAACGACAAATGAATTCCCAACCTGTCACAAAAGGCACGCCAAAAACGAGCCACGAACTGAGGACCCCTATCAGAAACAATGTCAGTAGGAACGCCATGAAGTCTGACAATTTCTTTGACAAAGGTCTTAGCGAGAGTTTTAGCGCAGGGCAGTTTGACGAAGGGAACCAAGTGACACATCTTGCTAAAACGGTCCACGACCACCCAGATGACAGTAAAACCCTCAGAGGGGGGAAGGTCAGTTATAAAGTCCATAGCCAAATGTGTCCAAGGAGCACTGGGGACCTCCAAAGGACAAAGCAACCCCGCAGCAGGAGTATGTGAGGACTTAGATCTAGCACATATAGTACATTGGCGCACCCACTTAATGACTTCCTTCTGCCATCCAGGCCACCAAAAACTGCGACCCACCAGTCTCTTGGTCTCAGAGATTCCGGGATGACCTGCCAACCGAGATTCGTGACACTCAACAAACAAATCTCTCCTAAAGGTCCCAGGCACAAACAACCTCCCATGAGGAGTGTTAGATGGGGCATTCTCCTGAGCTTTAAGAATCTCATCTTCCAAAACGGAGTCTAAAGCAGCTATCACAACACCTTCTTGTAAAATGTTTTCCTCTTTCTCAGCACCGACTATGGGAGAAAAACTGCGAGACAAGGCATCCGCCTTAACATTCTTAGTACCAGGGATGTAAGTAACGGAGAAATTAAACCGCGAGAAAAACAGTGCCCACCTAGCCTGACGGGCATTCAGGCGCTTGGCAGCATCAAGATATATCAGATTTTTATGATCCGTAAGAACCTGAACGGGAAATTCCGCACCTTCCAAGAAGTGGCGCCAGTGTTCAAATGCGAGTTTAATAGCCAATAATTCCCGATTACCAACATCGTAATTCAATTCAGTCTCCGAAAATTTTTTTGAAAAAAAGGCACAGGGATGTAATCCATCCCCGTTATCCTGAGACAATACTGCGCCAACCCCCACAGAGGAAGCATCAACCTCAACCAAAAACGGCCTAGTAACATCAGGCTGCATAAGGATGGGAGCAGAGGTGAACCTCTCCTTGAGATACACAAAAGCTTCAATGGCCTCAGAAGACCACTGAACCGCATCAGCACCTTTCCTGGTGAGATCAGTCAGAGGTTTGACAATACTAGAAAAATTTTTTATGAATTTTCTATAGTAATTGGCGAAACCCAAAAACCTCTGTATCGATTTCAAACCAATAGGCCTAGGCCATTCCTGCACAGCCTGAACCTTAACCGGATCCATCTCAAAACCTTTGCTGGAGATAATGTAGCCCAAAAAACTAATTCTCTGTACAGCGAACTCACATTTCTCCAGCTTAGCAAAAAGCGAATTGTCCATTAATAACTGTAATACCTCACGCACGCTCCGCCAATGAGACTCCAGATCTGGCGAATAAATCAAAATGTCATCCAAATACACAACCACATTTTTACCGATCAAAGGTCTAAGGATGTCATTAATCAGATTCTGAAAAAATGCAGGAGCATTAGTAAGACCAAAAGGCATAACCAGATTCTCAAAATGACCCACAGGAGTGTTAAAAGCAGTCTTCCATTCATCACCCTCCTTCATGCGCAACAGATTGTATGCCCCCTTAAGGTCAATTTTAGAGAACCACTTGGCCCCCAATAACTGGTTAAACAAATCAGGAATCAATGGCAGTGGGTAAGGATTGCGTACCGTAATTTTGTTAATCTCACGAAAATCTAGACAAGGACGTAAACCGCCGTCCTTTTTTTTTACAAAAAAAAATCCAACCGCCACAGGAGACTTAGAGGGCCTAATGTGACCGGCGGCCAAACTTGTCTGTATGTATTCCTCCAAAGCCTTCCTCTCAGGAATAGTAAGGTTAAATAAACGACTTTTAGGAAGAGTCGCTCCAGGGACAAATTCAATAGAGCAATCATAGTCTCTATGGGGAGGCAAAACCTGCGATTCTTTCTCAGAAAAAACTCTCCAAAAATCCTGAATAGGAACAGGCAATTCTCCCCTATCCAAAGCTGCAATACGCCCGTTACAACACTTGTCATAACATTTATGGCTCCAGGATTTAATTTCACTGGTAGACCAATCCAGTACAGGATTGTGAAATTTTAACCAGGGCAAACCCAATATTACTGGAGAAGGCAAGTTATTCAACACTACCAAATCCAATTTCTCATGGTGAACACCATTAATAGTGAGAGGAAATTCACTGACCTTGAGAGTAATATTCTTCAAAGGGGAGCCATCCACAGAAACCACAGCAATGGGGGATGATAAAGGTTCAGGTTTTAAATTGAGTTTTTCCACGAATCCCCCATCAATTACATTTAGTGTAGACCCGCAATCAACAAACACCCGAAATTCCATTAATTTTTCCTGAGCAATCGTGGAAGCAGCTAAAAATATACCCTTGGAATTTAAACAGGCAATACGGGCGTGACTGACCATTTTTTTTTCTTTCTTCATACGAAGCTCACAGCCTTTAATCAAATGACCAGATTTTCCGCAATAGAAACACAAGCCTTCCGAAAAACGACGGTCTTTTTCTTGAGAGCGAGGTGCCACCGATCCAATCTCCATCGGTTCACCACTGTTAGTACACACATTATCATAACCAGAAACTGACATAGCAGAGGATTTGCTCTCATTAACCCTAGCACGCAGTCTTCTATCCACCCGTATAGCTAATTGCATAGCCTGTTGCAAATCCTCAGGTGTAGGATAAGCAATTAGCAGGTCTTTAACCCTTTCACTGAGCCCAGCAAGAAATAGACTTTTCAGAGCAGAATCGTTCCACCCTGTTTGAGTGGACCAACGACGAAAATGAGTACAATATTTTTCCACATTACCTGATCCTTGCTTTAAATGTCTCAACTCAGTCTCAGCTGATGCCACACGGTCAGGATCATCATATAATAGTCCTAAAGCAGAAAAAAAACTATCCACTGATCTGAAGCATGTATCACTAGGTTGCAAAGAAAAGGCCCACTCCTGAGGCTCTTTGCGCAAAAGTGACATTATGAACCCTACGCGCTGGGATTCATCCCCAGAGGACTTGGGTCTCAAACGAAAATACAATAAGCAAGCATTTTTAAATGAAAAAAATTCTCGATGTTCACCAAAAAATAAATCCGGCAAACATACCTTAGGCTCCAAGAAATATGCTCCAGGACAGTTACTCACGTGCTGACGGAGCTCGGCCACTTCCAGAGAGAGTCCCTGCAGGTGTTTAGCCAAATCCTGAACCGACACCATGATGGAACAAAAAAAATCTTTCCTTAGAGAATTTGCAGGCTGGACTTACTGTTATGTTCTGCTACCAAAGCTAAGGAAAGAGAGGAGATCTGTCCCTACTATAGGACTCAGCTGAATCCCTACGATGTAACAGGGAACCTGATCCTGCGATCAGACCTGCTAAAGTCCTAATCTAGTCTGTACGAAGACCTATAGATGTGGGGAGGGAATCCCTACAAGTACTAAGGACTGGAAGGAATATGGGACACCTCCTAACAGAAATAGTAGCAGACAGACGAACAAACAAAATAGATAGAACATAGAGGTCCGTAGACCAAGCAAACTAACAGAGATAGATACAGAGCACAGGCTAGCTAGAAAGTAGATATACAATGAAGTCCAGCAAAGCCAGAAGGGCGGAGCAGGATTAAATAGGCCAACAAGGTCATGTGACCAGCAAAGGAAAAAAAACCTAACAGCAAGGTTCTAACAGTTCAGAGATGTACGGAGGAGAAAGGTTATGGATGGCTTTGTAGGTCAGTGTTATTAGTTTTAACTGGATATGCTGGACAATTGGGAGCCAGTGAAGGGATTTGCAAAGGGGGTTAGCAGAGGAGTAGCCAGGCGAGAGATGGACCAGTCGCGCAGCAGAGTTAAGGATGGATTGGAGGAGTGCGAGAGTGTTAGTAGGTAGGCCACAGAGGAGGATGTTGCAGTAGTCGAGGCGGGAGATGATGAGGGCATGCACAAGCAGTATAGTAGATTTAGGGTTGAGGAAAGGACGGATTCTGGAAATATTTTTGAACTGGAGGTGACACGAGGTGGCGAGAGCTTGGATGTGGGGTTTGAACGACAGGGCAGAGTGAAGGGTTACTCCAAGGCAGCGGATTGCTGGTACAGGGGAAAGTGTGATGTCATTTATTGTGATAGAAAGATCAGATGGGGAAGATATGCAAGATGGGGGAAAGATGATGAGTTCAGTTTTGGCCACATTGAGCTTACTTTATTATCTGGATTAGTCAAGCATATTATTACATACTTAAATTTAGCCATTGGGTCATATACTTTTTACTGCTCTTACGTAACATTATATTACTCCAATATTCTATTCTAAGATCTATTAATTAAAATGTACTTTGTTCGTGTGAAAAACCTTTAAATTTATTTTCATATGAAAAAGTTCATCGTTCTATTTGATAAGGAAAAACTTCCTAAATTGTGCTCATTTTTTCTATTTTTAAATATCAAGGTTGTCCTGCAATTTTGTCCAAGCTTTTAATTTTGACCCTCTGTGTATTTGAGTTTGACATCCCTGGCTGAAGACTAATATGAGCGCGCCACTTCCTTCCAATTTTCAATTCTCTCTCTCTCTTTCTCTCTCTCTCTCCTGTAAATGGACCCTAAAATATGCCCACCTGAACCCGGCCTAAGGGCACAGTCAGACAGTCGTGTGACGAAGATCGCAGTGCACACTTTCCTGACGTGAGCGTGACAGCTGCATAGAAATACATGCTGTCACGTTCGGGTCAAGAGACCCGCCGGCCAGTCCGAGCATTGCGATGCGATTGTCGTCCGTGTTATACAGCTGTCTGAAAGCGCCCTTAGACTGAGATTTTTTTTAACCCCTTTCCAACATGCGCCGTACTATTACGGGTCAGGTCTCTCCCTTTGGTCCAGGTTCCGGTGCTGAGACAGCTGTCATGTGCCCCAAACAGCCGCAGGTGGAATCGCGATCCACTCACGGCTGTTAACATGTTAAATGCTGCTGTCAATCTCTGACAGCAAAATTTAACTCGCGCTTACCGGATGCGCTAACCCCGCCCATCGGCACCAATGTCACATAACCGCGGGTCGTCGATGGGTTGGCATGACAACCCGGGGTCTGCAGGAGACCCCTGCGGTTGTCATTGCCAGGATGCTATGAGTTCCGCTCAGCGCTCATAGCAAGTGAGCATTTCTGCTACACACAGGTTATCAGACAATCGCTGCTCCTATTCTCCCACAGAAACTATTGAAGTATGTGTAAAGTAAAAAAAAATGTTTTTAAAAATATTTAAAAAAATGAAAGTTTAAATCACCCCCCCCTTCAACCCAATCAAAATAAAACAATAAATAAAATCAAATATATACATATTTAGTATCACCACATTCAGAAATGTCCAATCTATCAATATATAAAAAGAATTAATCCGGTCAGTAAACAGCGTAACGAGAAAAAATTAAAAACTCCAGAATTACGTTTTTTTTGGTCGCCGCAACATTGCAATAAAATGCTTTAACGGGCGATCAAAACATCGTATTGCATTGACTGCATTTATGATTAATATTGAAAGGGTTGTCCAGTGAAAGCAAGTTATCACCTATCTGCAGGATAAGTGATAACATATTGATCTGTGAGGCCCAACTGATGGCACCCGCACCGATTGGCAGAAAGGGGAATGTTTACCCTGTTATAGAATGGAGCCGCAGCGTTCATGTGTGACTGCCGCTCCATTCATTTCCAATGGGGATGCCATTGGGAAGTGACGCACCCGTTTGTTTTTTTTGGCATCCTCATAAGGGGAGCGAAGGCTGGACATTTAACCTGCCAAACCCTTTTGTAATGGGAATAAAAGATTAGATTGGTGCAGGTCTGAACAGTCAGACCCCCATCGATCAGTAAATTATCACCTATCCCATGGATAAGTTATACTTGTTTTCACGGGACAATCCCTTTATATTAACTTTTTTACTGCAATTTTTTTTAATTGTAAATTTAGGCAGATTCTTTATAATATTATTACTTATTGCACAGTTAAAGATTGCCTGTTAGTGATTGTTGTGTTAGGGCTGCCAAGCTATACAAACAGAATAGAAAAATAACACTAGATGATAGACAAACCATTGTGTCCAGTGTCATGACCTAATAATTAAGTTGCCCAGTCCTAACATACCTGCGCTGACAGCAGGGGTGTAACTACAATAGGTGCAAGGTTTGCAATTGCACCCCGGCCCTGAAGCCGAAGGGCCCCAAAAAGTCCCTTTGACCTATATGAGAAGACCAATGGTAGTAAAGACTTGCAATAATTGGGGGCCCAGTTGGAGTTTTTGCATTGGGGCCCATGAGTTTCAAGTTATTCCACTTCATGACAGCCATCACTTTCTTGAGGTCCATATTGGTAGAATACTGGTTATAAATGGTCTAAGACTCTGCAAGGTGCACCCTGTTAAAGGAACCCTCCATCCAAAACTGCCACACTGGGCTATTCCTAGTGGAAGGTTGGTGCATGACACAGAGATGCTCTCTTTATGTATTAACCTCTTCATGACTGATTCTTTTGTTCTTTGTTACCCTTTTTCTTCTGTCAACATAGCCATTTCTGCCTAACAAGCCCTCATCATATGGGTTTGAGGGCTTGTTAGGCAGAAATGGCTATGTTAAACCATATGAGAGCTTGTTGTTTTTTTTTTTGCGGAATAAGTTGTAGTTTTGGATGACACTAATGATTTTACCATGTAATGTGCTGAAAAGTAGGAAAAAAGTGCACTGAAATTGTGAAAAAAAAACTATCCCATTGTTTTTATGGATTTTGTTTTTACAGCATTCAGTGTGTCTGGTAAAAATAATATGGCAGTAAAGTTTTTTTTTTTTTCATATATATATTTTAGTTGTAAAAAAAAAGAATAACTTTTTTAGTCAATTTTAGGATCGCCATTATTTGAGACCATAACTTTTTTTTTTTTTTTTTCCCATCAATGGAGCTGTATTCATATCTCATGAACTTTTTCGCATCACACCTTACATTGTTTCGCATTACATTGTTTGATCTCTTATTTTCTTAAACAAACCTCTGAGGCCTTCACAGAACAGCTGTAGTTATACTGAGAATAAATTACACACAGGAGGACTCAATTTACTATTCATGTGACTTCTGGAGGCAATTGGTCACTCAGGATGTTATTTAGGGGTATCAAGACTACAGGGGGCTGAATACAAATGCACGTCACAATTTTCTGATTTATATTTTTAAAATATTTAGAAAAACAAGTATAATTTCCTTTATATGCCAACACAAAGTAGCAAGTATTTTGTGAAATATCACATAAAATCCCAATAAAATACATTTAAGTTTGTGGGTGTAACGTGAAAAAATGAAGAAAGGTTCATGGGGTATAAATACTTTTCCAAGCCACTGTAGTTTATATTGACGTGACCTTCCCTATCCATAACTCCATAAGGCCTAGTTCCCAGCTGTCACTGAAGTAATAAACCATTAGTAAATTACTAATCTGCTAATGCCTGTTTATTTGTCCTACAAATAACATTTTACCCTATATTAATTAAAAGGTGCATGTTCCCTTAAGGCCAAGAATTCGAGACCAAAGGTAAAAGCACCATTAACGTCTTGCCTAAGGGAACAAATATTTAAATAGAATATTTCAGTCTACGTGCAGGCACAAAACTACAATACAGACATGGATTATATCACTATACCCGGCTGGTTTTAATTGGATTGTGATGAATGTAAAACGGAATCCTGTCAATTGGAACTACAGAGTATTCCTTTGTGTTTTCATGTTCCAGTAATAAAGGCGTCCGTCATTTTCATCTTTTATTTAGTTTCTTTCCATTACAGGTTAATTTTCTTAGCAACCTGTCATATATTAGTTATGTCTCCAGATGATATTTCAACCATACTTGTGACTCAATGATAAATGGAGCATTTTTTTGTGTGCACCTGAGGCCTGAAAAATACAGCCATGTGCAGTATTGTGGTTGCGTTTTGGCAGATTCTTTTTCTGTTGCAATGACCAGATAGTTGCTGTGAGTGAAAAAGGAGTTGTCAGGGATCAATAATAATAATTTAATAATAATTTTATTTCTATAGTGTCAACATATTTCACAGCACTTTACATTTTAAAGGGGACTTGTACAGACATTAAAGACGTTACAGAATAACAATAATCACATAAATCAACAGGTACCAAGACGAGTGAGGACAGGCTTACAATCTATGAAGAAATAGGGGAGACTCGAAGGATGGATGGTAACAATTGCTTGTCTTGTATGGTCCAGCCATCAATATAATAAATAGGGTATACATGTAATGCTGCATGAACCGGCCACCAACCAGTATGTGTACAGACACTGAGGTCTATTAAGTCCATGTAGGGTGTGTGAACAGATGACACGAGGGTCCTGGTTTTGAAGAAAATGTTGTATGGGCAAAACAGGGATAGTTAGATAAGTGCAGTGAGACGATAGGCCAGTCTAAAGAAATGTGTTTTTATGGCACACTTAACCCCTTTACCACCACCCCCCCCCCTCCCCCGAAGGTTGTTTGCACATTAATGACCAGGCCAATTTTTACAATTCTGACCAGTGTCACTTTATGAAGTAATGACTCTGGAACACTTCAACTGATCCCACTGATTCTGAGACTGTTTTTTCATCACATATTGTACTTCATGATAGTTGTAAAATTTCTTCGATATGACTTGCGTTTATTTGTGAAAAAAACGGAAATTTGGCGAAAATTTAGAAAATTTACCAATTTTCAAACTTTGAATTTTCATGCCCTTAAATCAGAGATATATGTCACAAAATAGTTGATAAATAACATTTCCCACATGTCTACTTTACATCAGCACAATTTTGGAACCAAAATTTTTTTTGGGTTAGGAAGTTATAAGGGTTAAAAGTTGATCAGCGATTTCTCATTTTTCCAACAAAATTTACAAAACCATTTTTTTTAGGGGCCACATCACATTTGAAGTGACTTTGACGGGCCTATATGACAGAAAATACCCAAATACACCATTCTAAAAACTGCACCCCTCAAGGTGCTCAGAATCACATTCAAGAAGTTTATTAACCCTTCACGTGCCTCACAAGAATTTTTGGAATGTGTAAGAAAACTATGAACATTTAACTTTTTATCACAAAAATGTTATTTAGACCCAATTTTTTTTTATTTTCGCATGGGTAACAGGAAAAAATGGAACCCAAAATTTGATGTGCAATTTCTCCTGAGCACACCGATACCCCATATGTGGGAGAAAACCACTGTTTGGGTGCACGAAAGGGCTCAGAAAGGAAGGAGCGCCATTTGACTTTTTGAATGTAAAATTTGTTTGAATAATTAGTGAACGTCATGTCGCATTTGGGGAGGCCCTGCTGTGCCTAAACAGTGGAAACACCCCCACAAGTGACACCATTTTGGAAACTAGACCCCTCAGGGAACTTATCTAGATGTGTGGTAAGCACTTTGGACCCCTAAGTGTTTCACAAAAGTTTATAACGTAGAGCTGTGAAAATAAAAAATCAAAATTTTTTTTTCCACAAAAATGATCTTTTAGCCCCAATTTTTTTATTTTCACAAGGGTAATGGGAGAAATTGGACCCCAGAAGTTGTTGTACAATTTCTCCTGAGCACGCAGATACCCCATATGTGGTCGAAAACTACTTTTGAGGCACAGTGCAAAGCTCAGAGGGGAAGATGCGCCATATTGGGGTTCATATTTTGCTGGGCTGGTTTGATGGTGCGATGTCACATTTGCAGAGCCCCTAAGGTGCCAGAACAGCAGGACCCCCATAAGGGACCCCATTTTACAAACTAAATCTCTCAATTAATTCATCTAGGGGTGCAGTGAGCATGTTGACACCACATGTGCCTCACAGAATTTTACACTATTGGGCAGTGAATAAAAAATAATTACATTTTTACCACCAAAGTTTTGTTTTAGCCCCAGATTTTACATTTTCACACTGGGAAATGGGTAAAAATGGCACCAAAATTTGTCATACAATTTTTGCTGAATGTAGAAATACCCCATTTGTGGCTGTACAGTATTGCTTAGCCACACGGTGAGACTCGGGAAGGACGGAGCGCTATCTGCCTCCTGGAGCCCAGATTTTCCTATAATAGTATGCCGACTACATATACACAGCTCCTACGTTATTCAGATGAACCTCCGAGGGATCCATTCACTATAATGAGGCAGCAGAGTTAGGCCTCTTTCAAACGTCAGTGTATCCGGTACGTGTGGTGATAGTTTCCATACGTATCGGAGACACATACACACGCAGGCCCATTCATTTCTGTGCACATGTCAGTGTGTTGCCACGGACTGTGTGTCCGTGGGCAAAACACGTTGACATGTACATTTTTTTCACACCAAAACGTCCCACACTGGTGACAGATGGATGACATCCATGTGTCATCAGTGTGACACGTACCGGCTCCTGAAAATCAGTGTACAGTTAGTGCTGTATCCAAGCGTCGGGTGCTGAACGCTGCCCTCATCATTGTCCCCTGCTTGCGCTGCGATCAGCGCGAACAGGGACAATGATGAGAGTAGTATTCTTCTCCCCTTGTGTCCTGGTGTAAAAATAAGAATAAAATAACAAATTTTGTATACTCACCTGTCCGAAGATGTCCCCCACTGTAATCCACCTGACCTCTCATGCAGAGGAGCCGGGGAGAATGACTCGCTCCAGCGAGGGAGCCCCATAGCCCGCACGCTGGAGCGAGTCATTCTGTTATGAACTGCTACAAACACTAAGGAAAGATAGAAAAACTGTCCCTACAATAGGACTAAGCTGATTCCCTACGATGCAGCGGGGGACCTGTTCCTTGTGAACAGACCCGCCTAAGTCCTCAGCTAGTCTGAACGTAGACCTATAGATATAAGGGAGGGGTCCCTACAAGAACTAAGGACTGGGATATAGTTGGACACCTCCTAGCAGAAATTGTAGCAGAGCAAAGACAAACAAACAAACAGAAGTACTAGTGGTCAAAAGACCAAGCAAACTACAGAGTAAGGTACAAGGCACCTGGCTAGCTTAAGAGTAAATGTAACACTGAAGTCCAGCAAGGCCAGGAGGGCGGAGCTGGATTAAATAGGCAAAAAGTCATGTGACCAGTAAAATAGAAAAAACTAACAGGAGGGTTCTAACACATTCTTCGCAGTTCCTCAATTTGAGCAGTCAGATGGATTACAGCGGGGGACATCTTCAGACAGGTGGGTATAAGGATTTTTTTATTTTATTCTTATTTTTACACCAGGACACAGCGGGAGCAGAATACTACTCTCAACATTGTCCCTTGCTGATCGCAGCGTCGGCAGGGGACAATGATGAGGGCAGGGTTCAGCAACCGGCGCTTGGGAACAGAGCTAACTGTACCGCTGATTCCCAGGTGCCGGTGCGTGTGCTTCTGATGTGGCAGGTTGCCATATGTACGCCACACAGGTACACACGGACACGAATATATGTTAATCTTAGGTAATTAGCAGAACGGAAGGAATGGGGACGGTGGTAGACTGAGATAAGGGAGGAGATGTAGGGTGGTGCTGAAGAGTGGAGCACTTTGTGGGCGACAGTAGTTTATATTGAACTTTATATTGGATGGGCAACCAGTGCAATGACTGGCACAGGGTGGAGGCATCGCTGTAGTGGTTGGCGAGAAATGTGATCCTGACTGCTGCATTCAGAATGGATTGGAGAGGGGAGAGTTTAGTAAGAGGGAGACTGATTAGTAAAGAGTTGCAATAGTCCAGATGAGAATGAATAAGAGTGACAGTAAGAGTTTTTGCAGAGTCAAAGGTAAGAAAAGGTTGAATTCTAGAAATGTTTTTGAGGTGTAGATGACATGAGCAAGCGAGTAATTGGATGTGGGGAGTGAAGGAAAGATCTGAATCAAGTATGACCCCAAGACAGCAGGCATGTTGCTGGGGAGTAATGGTATAACCACACACGGATATGGCAATATCTGGTATAGGTAGGTTAGTGGAGGGAGGAAACATATGGAGTTCAGTTTTTGACAGGTTCAGTTCCAGATTGAGGGAGGACATGATGTTAAAAACAGCGGAAAGACAATCACTGGTGTTTTGTAATAATGCAGGCGTGATGTCAGGTGTAAAGGTGTACAATTGGGTATCTTTGGCATAGAGATGGTACTGAAAACCAAATCTACTGATTATTTGTCCAGTAGGTGTAGTATACAAGGAGAAGAGAAGGGGGCCTACGACTGATCCCTGAATGACCCCGGCAGTAAGGGGAAAAGGAGAGGAGAAAGAGCCAGCAAAACCAGTAAAAGATACAGTGAAGGAAGGGTCAGAGAGATAGGAGAAGAACCAAGAGAGAACGGTGTACTTGAGGCTGATAGTGTGTAGCACAGTGAGGAGGAGCTGGTGATCCACAGTGTCAAATGCTACAGATAGATCCAGGAGAATCAGCATGGGATAGTAAACATTAGATTTAGTTGTTAGTAAATCATTATTTATTTTACTCACTTATATAGTGCCATTAATTCTATAGCACATTACAAACATTATTGGCACTGTCCCCATTGAGGATCACAATCTAAATTCTGGAGTGTGGGAGGAACCCGGGTTTCCCTAGAGATTTTTCAACCACTTGGTACCTCTCTACCAGGCCAACAAGGTCGTCCGCATTCCGAGGGTCGCCCTGGGCAACCCAGGTGTGCACCGGCCTATGTAGGGAATGGATGAACCTGTCCATCACCACACGCTCAACCATCTGGTCAGGAGTGGAAGACTCTGGCTGCAGCCACTTCTTGACTAGATGTAACAAGTCGAACATCTGTGAGCGTGGAGGTTTGTCGCCAGCATACGCCCAGTGGTGGACCCTTTGCGCTCTGACAGACATACAGTACAGAACAAAAGTTTGGACACACTTTCTCATCTAAAGATTTTTCTGTATTTTCATGACTATGGAAATTGTACATTCACACTGAAGGCATCAAAACTATGAATTAACACATGTGGAATTATATACTTAACAAAAATGTGTGAAACAACTGAAAATATGTCTTATATTCTAGGTTCTTCAAAGAAGCCACCTTTTGCTTTGATGACTGCTTTGCACACTCTTGGCATTCTCTTGATGAACTTCAAGAGGTAGTCACCAGAAATGGTTTTCACTTCACCGGTGTGCCCTGTCAGGTTTAATAAGTGGGATTTCTCGCCTTATAAATGGGGTTGGGACCATCAGTTGTGTTGTGCAGAAGTCAGGTGGATACACAGCTGATAGTCCTACTGAATAATGTGCAAAATGAAGTGGTCAGTGGGGCGCCAGACACTGGATAAGGCGCTCAAGTTGGATAAAAACAAACCTCTTTATTGAAGTTATGATGCCCACAACGCGTTTCTGCAGCGATCTGCTGCCTTCATCAGGTAGAGTTAACTCCACCTGATGAAGGCAGCAGATCGCTGCAGAAACGCGTTTGTTTTTATCCAACTTGAGTGCCTTATCCAGTGTCTGGCGCCCCACTGACCACTTCATTTTGCACATTGTTCACTTTTCCCGCTGGGAGTTGTGGCTCGGGGCTGCGGAGATCTGGTTACACCTCCAGCTGCAGGACCGGCGATGATGTCACCACCCACGTGATCCAGTCTAGGAACCACGTGACTGGAAGCTCCGCCTGCTAACCCAGAGGAGACTCTGAAGGCATCGTGGCAGCGCTATTAGTCCAGTAGCTGTTTCACCCGGGTTGTGCGGTCTGCACAACCAACCCAGGTGAGCAGACCACCATACCTGTGTGCATAATACAAAATTGTACATTCACACTGAAGGCATCAAAACTATGAATTAACACATGTGGAATTATATACTTAACAAAAAAGTGTGAAACAACTGAAAATATGTCTTATATTCTAGGTTCTTCAAAGTAGCCACCTTTTGCTTTGATGACTGCTTTGCACACTCTTGGCATTCTCTTGATGAGCTTCAAGAGGTAGTCACCGGAAATGGTTTTCACTTCAACTCAAAGAAAAAAAAACAGGACAGAACATTTAAACGATGCTCAGCCACACCCTGAGGTGGAGGTATAGGGAATGACGTCCCTCCCATCTCTATGTCATTCCCCTGAAACCACGCCCTTTAAGTGAGTTAACCCACCAGCATATAACATGCAGGCAGAAAATCCATTGGTTTCAGTTCACACAGGCTAGCAACCTGTGCGACACATACCTCCCCTCATATACCATACCAGTGACTCTGTCACAGTAGTAAAAGACATGGTCATTGGTGCGCAGGCAGGGGAGGCATGCGGGAAACAGCAGAGGTACTGGAAACAGCAGACAGATAGGAGAGGTATTTGAAGCTGTAGGCAGATAGCAGAGATACTGGAAGCTGCAGGCAGATTGGTAACTGAGGTACTGGAAGGCGCATGCAGACAGATGACTGAGTGACAGGAAGTCACTGGCAGCCAGGGAATTGTGCACAGACAAACTTTAAGTCCTAATACTAAGACACAGAAGTGTGTCTTGTTGAGCCTTATATAGGCTCAGGCAGATGATCACATGGAGCCACGTGGAATCATCTGCAAAGCTTGACGTAGAGCACAAGGGAGTTTAGCGGAATGTGGTGAGGGAATCAAAGCCCGGATCTGGGACAAGTGTATAATTGTGCCCTCCTTCTTAGGGTCCCTTCCTGATGAGTCCATAATGGAAGAAAGCAGATACTTAGCATGACATTTATGACATTTTCAGAGCAACCTTGGAGCATTTAAGTCCTTCTTTGGCATCCAACATCCTCTCTTCAGGACCATATCCATTCCAATCAATCACATAGAGGAGATTACAGCTAACCTTCTTACAGTCCAGAATTTATCTGATCTCAAGCTCAGTGTCAGAATCAGAAGTGGGAGCAGGGACAGTCTTGACCATAGGAGAGAACCTATTGAGGACCAGATGACGTAGAAGAAAGACTTGAAAGGCATTAGGGATTCTCAGAATGGGAAGTGACCAAGTTTACTTGCTCAATGATTTAAAATGGGCCAGTGAAGATGGGTTTGATGTTGGGAACAGGTTTGCGGTGTCTGTCAGCACTTTTCTTAGTTCTTGCTTCAGCTGCAGGTAAATTAGCTTGTACATCAGTCCAGAAGTTATAGATGTCCTGTTCACAGCAGGAAGTAAGCTTTTAGATGGAATAAGCAGAGGGAGATGAGGTTTTCTCACTGTAGCAAATGGAGATCTCCCAGAAGACAAAATTGTTCTGGGTGAATTCAGTCTAAGGAAGCAGGTCTGGTCAGTTATTTTGGTGGGAGTTGGAGAATATTCGTAAATACTGTTCCATGGACTGATTAATTCTTTCAGTCTGCCCATTACTTTCGGGGTGGTAGACTGAGGAGAAGACCTAGGAAAGTTCTTGCAGATTATCCTCCAGAACCTGGAAACAAATTGCACCCTAAGGTTGAAGACTGTATGAGCTGGAAGGCCATGGAACCAGAAAATTTCATGGAAAAACGCTTTAGACAACTGTGGAGCAGGTGGAAGACCTGGTAAGGGCACAAAACGAGATATTTTGGAGAAAAAATCCACAACAACCCAGATAGTAGTGAACCCTTCACTTCAGGAAGATCAGTAACAAAGGCCATGGAAATCTCAGCCCAAGGCTCTTGTGGAATTAGAAAAGGCTGGAAAGGACCGAGAGTTGCTTGATGAGAGGGGTTGAACTGCGAGCACTGAGGGCTGGATGCTATGAACTCCTTGACGTCTTATTTCCACTTGGGCGAACAACAGAAGTGGGAGCTTGGCAGAACATTTAACTCCCAGATGACCAGAGATGAGGGAGTGCCTTTGAAACCAGAGACCGTCCTTTAGGTGGTCAACTGAAGGAAGAAGAGATGGCAGCAACAATACGTTCAGGTTCAATTACATGTGAAGTTGAATCATCAGCAGCATTCTCAGTCTGTATCCTGTGGAGGATCAGTGTCTTCTGTTGTGGGAATTGGAGGGGTGGCTCGGGGGTGCCCGATTCCTCCTCGAATCTTCCAAATTATCATTGGTCTGATTAATTTCCTGAATCGGCCTTAGAAACTCCATTGAGTGAAAATACATACTGTATATACTCAAAAAGCCCCCTTCTGCTTATACTCGAGTATATACTTATATTATAATAAATTCCGTCTGTGGAAGGTGGTGGGGGCGGGTTGTGGCTGCGAAGGAGCGGGGCACAAGCAGTAGCCGGATGCTGCAGCTGCCACGTGTGCCTGCTGCTGAAGTGAATTAATATTCACTTCTCCACACCCATGGGAGTGGAGAGGAGTGAATATTAATTTTCTTTAATAGTGCACAGCGGCAGCAGCTCCTATAGCGGCTCCTCAATCCTCTGTGACCCGCTATTAGGCCGCTGCTGACACTGCATGCTCTTTAAGGAATGAAGGGGCCATGCATACCAGAATTGGGAATGAGGGGGCCATGCATACCAGAATTGGGAATGAGGGGGCCATGCATACCAGGATTGGGAATGAGGGGGCCATGCATACCAGGATTGGTGATGAGGGGCCGAAGCATACCAGGATTGGGATGAGGGGGCCATGCATACCAGGATTGGGGATGAGGGGGCCATGCTTACCAGGATGGGGAAATTTACCAGTAGCTGCTGCATTTCCCACCATAGGCTTATACTCAAGTCAAAAAGTTTTCCCAGTTCTTTGTGGTAAAATGAGGTGCCTCGGCTTATGTTTGGGTTGGCTTATACTTGAGTATATACGATATATGGAATTCTTATTGAAGAGCTGGTGTATATTAGTTCAGTAGGTCCACTTGTTTCCTGAGGGCAATTGTTTCCCAGCAGTGAGCAGCAATTGTTGCTGACATGCTTCTGTTTTACAAGCAATTCTGCTGCAGAGGGATTGTATTGCTTATTCCCAATTCTTCTTCTTGAGCCTGATGCTTCCTCAAAGTGGTCCGGTAATTCTGTTAGGATCAACTGGTGAGGTGGATCCTCCAAGGTCCAGGTGGTCCCACTGGCGTCAGTGCAGCAGACAGGTGAGGCACGTGGGAAACGAGTAGCAAAGGTACTAAAAGCCGCAGACAGATAGGAGAGGAATTGGAAGCTGCAGGCATACAGGTATATGAGGTACTGAAAACCGCAGGCAGACATGTAGCTGAGGTACTGGAAGCTGCAGGCAGAGAGGTAGCTGAGGTACTGGTAGCTGCAGGCAGAGAGGTATCTGAGGTACTGGTAGCTGCAGGCAGAGAGGTATCTGAGGTACTGGTAGCTGCAGGCAAAAAGGCATCTGAGGTACTGGTAGCTGCAGGCAGAGAGGTATCTGAGGTACTGGTAGCTGCAGGCAGACTGGTAGATGAGGTACTGGAAGCTGCAGGCAGAGAGGTAGCTGAGATACTGGAAGCTGCAGACAGACAAGTAGCTGAGGTACTGGAAGCTGCAGGCAGTGAGGTAGCTGAGGTACTGGAAGCTGCAGGCAGACAAGTAGCTGAAGTATTGGAAGCCACAGGCAGACAGTTGGGTTAGGTACTGGAAGCTGCAGGAAGAGAGATGGCTGAGGTACTGGAAGCTTCAGGCAGACAAATAGCAGAAGTATTGGAATCCACAGGTAGACAGTTGGCTGAGGTACTGGAAGCTCCCGGCAGATAGGTAGCTGAGGTACTGGAAGCCACAGTCAGACAGGAGACTGAGGGACTGGAAGCCGCAGGCCTGGAGACCGCAGCCAGAGAACTGTGCACAGACAAACTAAAAGTCCTAATACCAAGACACAGGTGTGTGTTTTGGTGAACCTTTTATAGGCCCAGGCTGATGATCTGATCATATGTGACCATGCCGGGCCATGTGCAAAGCCAGATGTGGAGCACAACAGAGCTTAGCAGGTCTGGGTGAGGGGAGAAAACCTCCAATCTGTGACAGGTGTGTAACAACTTCTTGTATAAACGCAGACCACTGAAACATCCTGGGCTGTATCCATAGGTGGATTATAATGAGGGCAATCCGGGCTACCGCCCGGGGCCCGAGGCCCCAGGGGGCCCATGAATTGTTCCCATTATAATGCGCATTTTTTTCAGTCACAGGCACAGCCACGCTGGCCAATGGTTAGATGATCACGGTCACCGCTGCGGGCCCGCAGCTGTCGGCAGTTTGACTCATGCTGTGTCGCCCCGCCCTGCCAGTGTCACATGACGCTCCCATCTGGCCGCCGCAGCTGTCTATTCACTAGCATGGACGTGCAGTTTAAATGCTGTTGGGAGCGCCCTGCCTGACGTCATGTGTCAGGGCGGTCCCAACATCATTTAAATTGTCCGCCCGTGATAGTGAATATACAGCCGCAGCGGCCAGATGGGAGCGGCTGCGTGATGCAGGCGGCCAGCGTGTCTGTGAGTGGCTGGCTGCTGTTGGGACCGCCCTGCCTGACGTCATGTGGCAGGGCGGTCCCAACATCATTTAAATTTCCCGCCGGTGCGACTGCAATTACAGAGCTGCCTGATGCAGCCAGCGTGTCTGTGAGTGGCTGGCTGCTGTTGGGACCACCCTGCCTGACGTCATGTGGCAGGGCGGTCCCAACATCATTTAAATTTCCTGCCGGCGCGACTGCAAATACAGAGCTGTCTGATGCAGCCAGCGTGTCTGTGAGTGGATGGCTGCTGTTGGGACCGCCCTGCCTGACGTCATGTGGCAGGGCGGTCCCAACATCATTTAAATTTCCTGCCGGTGCGACTGCAAATACAGAGCTGTCTGATGCAGCCAGCGTGTCTGTGAGTGGATGACTGCTGTTGGGACCGCCCTGCCTGACGTCATGTGGCAGGGCGGTCCCAACATCATTTAAATTTCCTGCCGGTGCGACTGCAAATACAGAGCTGTCTGATGCAGCCAG
Source organism: Phyllobates terribilis (assembly GCF_046119375.1). NCBI lineage: Eukaryota > Metazoa > Chordata > Amphibia > Anura > Dendrobatidae > Phyllobates > Phyllobates terribilis. The sequence continues at coordinate 879,330,923 of NW_027362762.1, forward strand.
CGTGTCTGTGAGTGGATGACTGCTGTTGGGACCGCCCTGCCTGACGTCATGTGGCAGGGCGGTCCCAACATCATTTAAATTTCCTGCGCTAGTGCACATACAGGGCTGCGTGATGCAGCGTGTCTGTGAGTGGCTGCTTTGAACTTTGGGACCGCCCTGCCACATGACGTCAAGCAGGGCGGTACCAAAGTTCAAAGCAGCCACTCACAGACACGCAGCCGCTCCCATCAGGCCAGCTGCAGATCCACCGGGGCGGGCAGTTTGAATGATGCTGGGACCGCCCTGCCACATGACGTCAGGCAGGGCCCAGCATACACAGGGGCGCTGGTCTATTTAAAAGTTCATGAAATGGCTGACATGAGCCAGTGTCATTCTGCCCTGCAGCATCTGCTGAAGAGGAGCCGCCACACACGCACAGTGACCCACAGTTTGTCTGCAGCCTGCCTGGTCCCCTGCTGAGCCCTGCTGCTTCAGTCTCAAAGTGTGTCTTTAAAAGTATGTTTTTTGTAGATCAATGAATAATGGATGGTCCCCTGCAGTTTTATACAGAGTGCTTGCTGGCTGCCTTCTAGTGTTCCTGCCACTTGCCACAGACAAACATTAGCTTATATCATCGTCTGTCTCAGACAGTGTCTGTGGACTGTGGCAGTGGAACGGGGTGGGCAGCCTGGCAGCCAGCAGCACTTTGTATGAAAGGGCAGAGGATCATTGTCATTTTTAAAATTTGTACATAATGTTGGGGATGGGAGAGGAGTGGACTGAAACTACGTAAAGACAAATGCCCCTGCACACTGTGTACTACCTCCCCCCATCATCTTAGAAATTTTGCTTGCATCATGTATTTCATTATTTGTATAAATATACAAGCAAAATTTCCAAGGTGGAGGGGTACATAGTGTGCAGGGGCATTTGCCCCATGTAGTTTCAGTCCACTCCCATCCCCCACATTTTTTACACAATGAAAGGATCTTAGATACAGAGCGCCACTGCAAATTCTGCTTGTACATGCCCATGATCAGGATTCAGGAATGGTAGCGTTTTGGATGCAGCGTATTTTCGCTGCATTGTAATTACAGCACTTGTGTTTAGTTACATGCAGAGTTACCTCATCTAATGACATGCTATTGGTCATACACTGAAGACACTGGTCTTTGCTACAGAAATTCACATGCAGCCATGCTCCATCTTGTAAACCCGCACCACGGGTGAGATTACATGTCATTAGGCTGGTTTCACACATCCGACTATTTCCGGTACTAGAAAAACCGGTACTGGAGATATCCGTGTCCGAGTGTGTTACACATGATGTGCCGCCCGTGTGTGTCACACATGATGTGCCGCCCGTGTGTGTCACACATGATGTGCCGCCCGTGTGTGTCACACATGATGTGCCGCCCGTGTGTGTCACACATGATGTGCCGCCCGTGTGCTGCATCAGGATCACACAGACCAGCGCCTGGGAATCAGTGTACAGTTAGCTCTTTTCCCAAGCGCCGGGTGCTGAACGCTGCCCTCATTACAGTTCCCTGCCGGCTCTGTGATCTGCAAGAGCAGGGACAATGATGAGGGTAGAAGTGTCTGTCCTTATGTAAAAATAAGATTAAAATAATAAAATCCATATACTCACCTTTCCTTAGTGTCCCATGCTGTAATCCACTGATGCAGCCGGGGAAAATGAGCCGCTCCACAGCTGCGCTCAGGAGCGATGTCCTGTCACTCACAGAGCACAACTACGGAGCGGCTCATTCTCCCCAGCTCCTCTGCAGCAGCGGTCGCATGGATTACAGCACGGGACACCTAGGAGAGGTGAGTATAAGAATTTTATTATTTTAATCTTAATTTTGCAGGTGGATCATGCGGAAGCAGACAGACACTACTACTCTCGTTATTGTCCCTGCTCGTCCTGATCGCAAGGATCCATGACTAGGGCAGCTTTCAGCCCCCGGGGCTTGGGAACAGAGCTAACTGCAAAGCTGATTCCCAGGCGCCAGTACGTGTCACACTGATGACGCACGGATGTTTACATATTAGGCTGCGTGCACACGATGCGTTTTTCATGCGTTTATGCTGCGGAATTTCCGCAGCAGAAACGCATCAAAAACGCATGGTAATCCGCATCCCATGGTCCCCAATGGCATTCCGCAATGTCAATGCACATGCGGATTTTTCCGCAGCGTTTCTGCAGCGCTCATAAATCCGCAGCATGTTCATTAATTTTGCGGAAGCGCAGCGGAAGCGCCGCCATTGACTTTCATTGAGACGCATAGAATCCGTGTCTGTACATTTGTACAAGCGGATTCTATGCGTCTCTATGTGCGGATGGTACCCAGGAGAGAAGACTCTCGTCCAGACCTGGGTACCATTGTACCTGTAAAAAAAAGAATAAAATAATAAATAAAGTTATATTCACCTTTCCGACGGCTTCTCTCTGCATGCCGGCAGCGCTGAAGGACCTTCGGTGACGTCACAGTCATGGGACCGCAGGCCCTTCACCGCTGTGTCTCGCGATATGCCGGCAGCCGGGAACCAGACAGGAACGAGCGCTGCAGCACACGCCGGAGCATCGGGGGTGAGTATAGCTTTATTTTTTTTTATTTTTACGGTCACACTATATAAATCCATGCTGTTTGCATGGATATATATAGTGTGACCTAGTTGTCAAGCACTTTCCAAGTGATGCTATCGCCTGGAAAGCGCTTGTCAGTATGCATGCGGAAACGCATGTGGATCCGCATGTATTCTGCAGGAAAAACGCATGCACAATCTGCATGCGTTTTTTCTGCCAGGGAGATGCAGAAATGCTGCAGAAATTTTCTGCTTCATTTCTGCATCGTGGGCACATAGCCTTAAAGTTGGTCTGTTCAATACTATGGGTTAAAGTATTTTTTTTAACTGAAGGTAAATTTTATATTAATGGCTGTTTTTTAGGTTCGTTTCACTCGGCAGCTATTTTTTTCAATAATAATGTTTCAGGTATATGGTGACCCCCGACCCGTCATGGGGGGGACCCACGCAGTCTCAACTGCCCGGGGCCCTGGCTATCCTTAATCCACCCCTGGCTGTATCCACAGGGGTGACAGGAGTTGAGGATTGCTCAGTTTGTCATACTCATATTCATTCCCTGGTAAAGTTACTATTTAGCCTAGACAACTCCTTTAATTTTTTTGTATGTGTTTTTGTTTTGGGCATGGTATTTTTTTACCATGTTATACCCATATAGCCACATTTTTGCAAAATTGTATAAAAGAAACAAACAAATACAAACTTAAACAACCATTAGCATGAACCCAATTGATTTCCACGTAGCTCACCTGAATGCAAAGGACACCTGTCGACCTCACAAGGAATAAAGCATTGTGAATTCTGGATTGGGCTTGGATGGTGAGTTAGATCTAAAAGAAAACCCTTAATCACATTGTTTTTTCCACTGCACTTTTTTTTTTCCAGCAGTGGAGCAGTCTTTTAATATTTTTTTTTCTTTTGTATGTTTATTGATATGTATACTCAATGGGTCTTATACACAATGGATTTTCCACACTAAGGGCTCATTCAGATGTCAGTTGTTCCCATATGAGTTCTGTTTGTGTTTTTCACAGATAGTACTTGAACCTATTATAGTCTATGGGACTGTTCAAAAGTCCATATATTTCCATGGACTGAGTGATCCACACAAAATCACAGTCATGTCCGATTGTCATCAGAGTCTCGGATTAAACTTGCCAATGCAAGTCTTTGGACAGCAAACATTCAGATGCCTTCATCATTTATTGACGATGAAACTCTGGCCAAACTCTGATGGTAAAAACTGACAATAACCAAAATCTGATAGTAAAAAAAATACTGATGAAAATCAAACTGATTTTCTCATACTATTAAATCACTGATATCTGAATGAGCCCTACAGGTGTGTTCATACTGAGTTTTCTTCAGAAGTACTTGAAGCAGAAAGTCTGAAAAAATCATGAGTAATTTAAAAACCACCAGTTTTGATTGGAGAGTTGAAGAGATTCAGCGCCAAAAAACTAAGTGTGAAAGACTTCTACCATTACAATATGTCAAAATTTGTGTTCAACCAATGAAATATTGGTTTCCCCTCTCCTTTGTGTCTGAGTCTTAAAACCGATCTAGACATTGATGGCACTGACTGCTGGCCATGTAGACATCAGTGTTTTTCCAAGAACACCAACATGATCAAAAGAAATTCCAGGAGAGAATTATATGTGTTGTGTTTCTTTGCAATAAATAATTATTTATTATGTTTAACGGGCCAGTTGCTTTTTCTTATGGATGGTATTGGTGTAAGATAACTTAACAGATCCTAATGGGTGTCAATTAGTTACAAGGGTTTATAGGGGCCTTTGCCCTATTTGGTCAATTACAGTTGAAACCAGAAGTTTACATACACTATACAAAAAGACACATATGCATGTTTTTCTCAATATCTGACATGAAATCAGAATAAACCTTTCCCGTTTTAGGTCAATTAGGATTACCATAACATTTAATATTTGCCAAATGCCAGAATAATGAGAGAGAGAGAATGTTTTAAGGCATTTTTATTACTTACTGCAAAGTCAAAAGTTTATGTACACTAAGATTACTATGCCTTTAAACAATTCTGGACTGCCCATATGATGATGTCATGTCTTTGGAAGTTTCTGAAAGTTTTTTGGCAACATCTGAGTTAATTAGAGACACACCTGTGGATGTAGTTTAATGCACACCTGAAACACACTGCTTCTTTGTGTAGCATCATGGGAAAGTCATGTAAACTTCTGGTTTCAACTGTATATAGATGTTCTGTAAAAACAAATTAAATAACCCTTTGCTCTCTCTATGAAGTATGTTATCAACTGATGAATCATTCATTTTTCTGGATCTCATATTAATGCCAAAGCACATTTGTCTTTTTTTCATAGCGTTTTATGATTCTCTTCCGCTAACGGCCATGGAATGTTTGCATTTGTTAGGGATTATCTCATGTTATTAAATGGGTAAAATTTTCAAGTGCTTGCAAAACAAACAACATTGTAATTTATCCCTTATTAAAAATTCTCTCCATTCTCAAGGATGGAGAGATTTTTAATTCTATAGTTTAAAGCACATTGTCAAGCTTACCGGCCACCTCTATTTTCAGAGGTGGCCAGAGACCTAGGCAAGGAGCTTGCGCTCTTTGCTTTAAAGCTTCTAAACCAGGGGTCTCAAACACTTTATGCGGCCCACAGACACCAGAGCTCCCGTGATGATCGAAGCCCAGTCCTCGGGCCAGCCAACGTCAGCGATTATTTTTAATTGAATGTGCATCCTTTGTTCTGTCTTTCAGTACATTTTATGGTAAAATGGAAGGTGTCACTTAAAACTTCAACTCATGCGAAAAAAAGCCCTTGTATATCTATGTCAAAGGAAATATTAAAAAGTTATGGTTCTTGGACCAAAAGAAGGGAAAAAAATTAGGCAAAAACTAAACATTTCCTGGTCATTAACCCCTTTACCCCCAAGGGTGGTTTGCACGTTAATGACCAGGCCAATTTTTACAATTTTGACCACTGTCACTTTATGAGGTAATTACTCTGGAAACTTCAACGGATCCTCCTGATTCTGAGACTGTTTTTTCGGGACATATTGTACTTCATGATTGTGGTAAAATTTCTTCGATATCACTTGCTTTTATTTTTGAAAAAATGGAAATTTGGCGAAAATGTAGAAAATTTTGCAATTTTCAAAATTTGAATTTTTATGCCCTTAAATCAGAGAGATATGTCACACAAAAGAGTTAATAAATAACATTTCCCACATGTCTACTTTACATCAGCACAATTTTGGAACCAAAATTTTTTTTTGTTAGGGAGCTATAAGGGTTAAAAGTTGACCAGCGCGATTTCTCATTTTTCCAACAAAATTTACAAAACCATTTTTTTAGGGACCACATCACATTTGAAGTCACTTTGAGAGGTCTTTATGACAGAAAATACCCAAAAGTGACACAATTCTAAAAACTGCACCCCTCAAGGTGCTCAAAACCACATTCAAGAACTTTATTAACCCTTCAGGTGCTTCACAGGAATTTTTGGAATGTGGAAGAAAAAAGTGAACATTTAACTTTTTTCACAAAAATGTTACTTTAGACCCAATTTTTTTTATTTTCGCAGGGGTAACAGGAAAAAATGGACCCCAAAATTTGTTGTGCAATTTCCCCTGGGCACGCAGATACCCCATATGTGGGGAAAACACACTGTTTGGGCGCACGGCAGGGCTCGGAAGGGAAGGAGCGCCATTTGACTTTTTGATTGTAAAATTTCCTTGAATAATTAGCGAACGCCATGTTGCGTTTGGAGAGCCCCTGATGTGCCTGAACAGTGGAAACCCCCCACAAGTGACCCCATTTTGGGAACTAGACCCCCCAAGGCACCTATCTAGATGCATAGTGAGAACATGGAACCCCTAGGTGCTTCACAAATTGATTTGTAAAAATGAAAAAGTATTTTTTTTTCCACTTTTTCATTTTTACTAATCAATTTGTGAAGCACCTGAGAGTTCCAAGTGCTCACTATGCATCTAGATAGGTGCCTTGGGGGGTCTAGCTTCCAAAATGGGGTCACTTTTGGGGGGTTTCCACTGTTTAGGCACATCAGGGGCTCTCCAAACGCGACATGGTGTCCGCTAACAAATTGAATGGAAAATCGGCTCAAATTGTTAGCGGACACCATGTTGCATTTGGAGAGCCCCTGATGTGCCTAAACAGTGGAAACCCCCCACAAGTGACCCCATTTTGGAAACTAGACCCCCCAAGGCACCTATCTAGATGCATATTGCGAACTTGGAACCCCCCAGGTGCTTCAGAAATTGATTCGTAAAAATGAAAAAGTGGGAAAAAAAAACACTTTTTCATTTTTACGAATCAATTTGTGAAGCACTTGGGGGTTCCAAGTTCGCAATATGCATCTAGATAGGTGCCTTGGGGGTCTAGTTTCCAAAATGGGGTCACTTGTGGGTGAGCTCCAATGTTTAGGCACACAGGGGCTCTCCAAACGCAACATGGTGTCCGCTAACAATTTGAGCCGATTTTCCATTCAATTTGTTAGCGGACACCATGTCGCGTTTGGAGAGCCCCTGATGTGCCTAAACAGTGGAGCTCCCCCACAAGTGACCCCAGTTTGGAAACTATACCCCTCAAGGATTTTATTAAGGGATATAGTGAACATTTTGAACCCAGAGGTACGACACAGAATTTGATAACATTAGGTCATCATATTGAATAAGTTGTCATTAGTCTTGAGCGCAAGTGCTCGCTACTTGAGTTTGCATCGGGTACTCAGGTTTGCACCATGTATCACGGGTGCTCAAGTGAAATGCTCGAGTCCCCCCCCCCCCGCATGTTTCACGGTTATTAGACACCCCCAAAAAAACATGCGGGGATCGCTCGTGCATGGCAGGCAATCCCCACGAGGTTTTTTTGGCCGTGAAGAATATGGGGCGGAGACTCGAGCACCCGCGATACTCAGTGCATATCCGAGCACCCGATGCAAACTAAAGTAGCGAGCACTTGCGCTCAACACTAGTCGCCATATCGTCATATTTTTTTTTTTTTTTTTTTTTTTTTACTTTTGAAAAAAAAAAACCAACCCCAACCCTAACATTAGCACAACCCCAACCCAAGCCCTAGCATTTATTTTTTACGCCATTCCTCGTGCGGTATAAGTTATGAGATTACTTTATTCTTCGGGTCGGTGCGATTACAGCGATACTGGAATCATATCGGGATTTTATGATTGACAGCTGTCACACACTAAAAGACACATATTTTGTAAAATCTAGTTTTTGCATCGCCATATTTTGGCCGACAGAGTCATGTGACGGCTTGTTTTTTGCGGGATGAGTTGACGTTTTTATTGGTGCCATTTTCAGGCATGTGACATTTTTTGATCGCTTTCTATTCCTATTTTTGGGAGGTAGAATAAACGAAAACCAACAATTCAGGAATTGTGTTTTTTTACATTTTTTTTATTCTGCTCCGGGTGTGGTAAAATTGATAAGGTAGCTTTATTCTTCGGGTCAGTACGTTTACAGCGGTACCACATTTATATTGTTTTTTATGTTTTGGCGCTTTTACACAATAAAAGCTATTTTATAGAAAAAATTATTCTTTTGCATCGCTTTATTCTGAGAGCTGTGACTTTTTGATTTTTCAGCCGATGGAGCTGTATAGTGGCTTGTTTTTTGCGGGACGAGATGACGCTTTCAGCGATACCATTTTTATTTATATTCGTCTTTTTGATCGCGTGTTATTCCATTTTTTGTTTGGCGGTATGATGATAAAGCATTGTTTTTTGCTTTGTTTTTTATTTTATTTTTTTACCGTATTCACTGAAGGGGTTAACTAGTGGAACAGTTTTATAGGCCAGGTCGTTACGGACGTGGCGATACCAAATATGTGTACTTTTATTGTTTTTGTTTTTTTTTCATAATAATACTTATTGATGGGTACATTATATTTTTATTTTTAGTGGATTATTTTTTTTTATATATTTTTACAATATTTTTTTTTTTTTCTTTCACTTTTTGGGAGTTTTTTTTACTTTGTCCCACTATGGGACTTTCACTTTTTTTATTCTGATCGCCCGCACAGCATAGGGATGGAGCACCAACAACATCGGGTCGTCATGGCAACACCCGGGAAGCCGCGGCACACAGCGCTGGAGGCCAGAAGAGGAGGTGAGTATTGCGATCACCTCCCCTTGCCTCCGCAAAGCTGCGATCGACTTCGATCGCAGCATTGCGGGGGTTAATGTGCTGGGAGCGGTGAGGGACCGCTCCCTGCACATAGTACCGGGTGTCAGCTGTGACAATCAGCTGACACCCGGCGGCGATCGCGCCCGCACAGCCTGTGTGCGCGCGCGATCGCGATGACATACTAATACGGGTCAGGCTCTTAAAGCCCAGGGCACTGACGCGTATTAGTACGTCATGGGCTTTAAAGGGGTTGAAGGATTAATGAATCATGTTTTGAATAAAGCTTGTATATTTTTCATGATTCCCCCATACATTATTACTTATACAGTAGGTGGTAATTACTTTTATCCATTTTGGAGAACTTTTCTGTGCCCAAATTTTAGTGAAAGCCTTTGGTTCACACATACAGTACAGACCAAAAGTTTGGACACACCTTCTTATTTAAAGGTTTTTCTGTATTTTCATAGCTATGAAAATTGTACATTCACATTGAAGGCATCAAAACTATGAATTAACACATGTGGAATTATATACTTAACAAAAAAGTGTGAACCAACTGAAAATATGTCTTATATTCTAGGTTCTTCAAAGTAGCCACCTTTTGCTTTGATGACTGCTTTGCACACTCTTGGCATTCTCTTGATGAGCTTCAAGAGGTAGTCACCGGAAATGGTCTTCCAACAATCTTGAAGGAGTTCCCAGAGATGCTTAGCACTTGTTGGCCCTTTTGCCTTCACTCTGCGGTCCAGCTCACCCCAAACCATCTCGATTGGGTTCAGGTCTGGTGACTGTGGAGGCCAGGTCATCTGGCGTAGCACCCCATCACTCTCCCTCTTGGTCAAATAGCCCTTACACAGCCTGGAGGTGTGTTTGGGGTCATAGTCCTGTTGAAAAATAAATGATGGTCCAACTAAACGCAAACCGGATGGAATAGCATGCCGCTGCAAGATGCTGTGGTAGCCATGCTGGTTCAGTATGCCTTCAATTTTGAATAAATCCCCAACAGTGTCACCAGCAAAGCACCCCCACACCATCACACCTCCTCCTCCATGCTTCACGGTGGGAGCCAGGCATGTAGATATTATGATCTGCTACAAGCACTAAGGAAAGAAAGGAGATCTGTCCCTACAATAGAACTAAGCTAGATCCCTACGATGTAACGGGGAACCTGATCCTGCGATCAGACCCGCTAAAGTCCTCGGCTAGTCTGTACGAAGGCCTATAGATGCAAGGGAGGGATCCCTACAAGAACTAGGGACTGGGATAAAGTTGGGCACCTCCTAGCAGAAATTGTAGAAGTAAAAAACAAACACACAACGTAGAACATAAAGGTCCGAAGACCAAGCTAAACAGACTGAGAAAGGTAACTAAGCACCAGGCTAACTTAAGAGTAGAAATTACAATGAAGTCCAGCAAGGCCAGGAGGGCGGAGCAGGATTAAATAGGCAAACACGGTCATGTGACCAGCAAGATAGAACTCTCCTGTTAGGTTTTTTCTAACAGTACCCCCTCTTCTATGAGGATCCTCCGGATCCCCTAGGCCCAGGCTTATCAGGAAACCTCTTGTGAAATGCTCTGACAAGTCTGGAAGCAGAAACATCATCAGCCCTCACCCATGAGTTATCCTCGGGTCCGAAACCTTTCCAAGCGACGAGATACTGCAAACTCCCTCTATACCGTCTAGAATTTAGGATGCGGGAAATTTCGTATTCCCAGTCATCCACCACCGGAGGAACAGTGGCAGAGACGTCTCCATCCGACACGCAAGCTCTTTTCAACAGAGAAACATGAAACACCGGATTAATCTTCCAGGAGGTAGGAACCTCCAACCTAACAGCAGATTGGTTAACTACCTGAAGCACCTTAAAGGGCCCTACAAACTTGGGACCCAATTTTTTAGAAGGAATCCTCAACCGCAGATTCTTAGAGGACAACCAAACCATGTCACGAATAGCAAACAAAACCTCTTGCCGTTTCCTATCAAAGTACCTCTTAGATTTTTTGTTAGCCTCCTGAAGATTACCACGCACATCCGTCCAAACTCTCTCCAAGTCACCGGAAAAACTCTCCTCCTCAGGCACAGCCGATACCAATTTGGAGAATGACCCAAAAGACGGATGTCTCCCAGAACAACAAAAAAAAGGCGAACAACCAGCAGAAGAGGATGTATGGTTGTTAAGAGCAAACTCAGCAAGTGGCAGAAACTCAGACCACCCCTCTTGATTGTCTGTCACAAAACAACGCAAGAACTGCTCAACATCCTGATTCTTCCTTTCTGTCTGGCCATTAGACTCAGGATGATATCCGGATGAAAACGACAAATGAACTCCCAACCTGTCACAAAAGGCACGCCAAAAACGAGCCACGAACTGAGGTCCCCTATCCGAAACAATGTCGGTAGGAACGCCATGTAGTCTGACAATTTCCTTGACAGAGGCCTTAGCGAGTGTCTTAGCGCAGGGCAGTTTGATGAAAGGAACCAAGTGACACATCTTGCTAAAACGGTCCACGACCACCCAGATGACTGTGAAACCCTCAGAGGGGGGAAGGTCAGTAATAAAGTCCATAGCCAGATGTGTCCAAGGTGCACTAGGAACCTCCAGAGGGCAAAGCAACCCCGCTGCAGGAGTATGTGAAGACTTAGATCTAGCACACACCGTACATTGATGCACCCACTTAATGACTTCCTTCTGCCATCCAGGCCACCAAAAACTGCGACCCACAAGTCTCTTGGTCTCAGAAATTCCTGGATGACCTGCCAACCGAGACTCATGACACTCAACAAACAAATCTCTCCTAAAGGTCCTAGGCACAAACAACCTCCCATGGGGAGTGTTAGATGGGGCATTCTCCTGTGCTTTAAGAATCTCATCTTCCAAAACGGAGTCCAATGCAGCAATCACAACACCTTCTTGTAAAATGCTCCCCTCCTCCTCAGCACCGACCATGGGAGAAAAGCTGCGAGACAACGCTTCAGCTTTAACATTCTTGGTACCCGGGATGTAAGTAACGGAAAAATTAAACCGCGAGAAAAAAAGTGCCCACCTAGCCTGACGGGCATTCAAGCGCTTGGCAGCATCAAGATAGATCAGATTTTTATGATCAGTGAAAACCTGAATGGGAAATTCAGCACCTTCCAAGAGATGACGCCAGTGTTCAAATGCGAGTTTAATAGCCAGCAATTCCCGATTACCAATATCGTAATTAAGTTCAGTCTCAGAAAATTTTTTTGAAAAAAAAAAAAAGCACAGGGATGTACTCCATCCTTGATTTCCTGAGACAACACCGCACCGACCCCCACCGAAGAAGCATCAACCTCAACCAAAAACGGCTTAGTCACATCAGGCTGCATAAGGATGGGAGCAGAGCTGAACCTCTCCTTTAGAAACACAAAAGCTTCAATGGCCTCAGTAGTCCACTGAACCGCATTAGCACCTTTCCTGGTGAGATCGGTCAGTGGTTTGACAATAATAGAAAATTTTTTAATGAATTTTCTGTAATAATTGGCGAAACCCAAAAACCTCTGTATCGATTTCAAACCAATAGGCCTAGGCCATTCCTGAACCACCTGAACCTTCACAGGGTCCATCTCAAAGCCTGGAGATAATGTAGCCCAAAAAACTAATTCTCTGTACAGCAAACTCACATTCCTCCAGCTTTAGCAAAAAGCGAATTGTCAATTAATAACTGTAATACCTCACTTACGCTCCGCCAATGAGACTCCAGATCAGGCGAACAAATCAAAATGTCATTCAAATACACAACCACATTTTTGCCGATCAAAGGTCTAAGGATGTCATTAATAAGATTCTGAAAAAATGCTGGAGCATTGGTAAGACCAAAAGGCATAACCAGGTTCTCAAAATGACCCACAGGAGTGTTAAAAGCAGTCTTCCATTCATCACCCTCCTTCATGCGCAACAAATTGTATGCCCCCCGGAGATCAATTTTAGAGAACCACTTGGCCCCCACTAACTGGTTAAACAAATCAGGAATCAATGGCAGTGGGTAAGGATTGCCTACAGTAATTTTATTAATCTCACGAAAGTCCAGACAAGGACGTAAACCGCCGTCCTTTTTTTTAACAAAAAAAAAATCCAACAGCCACAGGAGAATTGGAAGGCCTAATGTGACCGGCGGCCAAGCTTGTCTGTATGTATTCCTCCAAAGCCTTTCTCTCAGGAATAGTAAGATTAAATAAACAACTTTTAGGAAGAGTCGCTCCAGGGACAAATTCAATGGTACAATCATAGTCTCTATGGGGATGCAATATTTGTGACTCCTCCTCAGAAAAAACTCTCCAAAAATCCTGAATAGGTACAGGTAATTCCCCTTTTTCCACCGCAGCAATACGTCCGTTACAACACTTGTCATAACATTTAGGACTCCAGGACTTAATATCATTGGTAGACCAATCCAGTACAGGATTGTGCAATTTTAACCAGGGTAACCCCAAAATTACTGGAGAAGGCAAATTATTTAATACTGCCAAATCCAAATTCTCTTGGTGAATACCATTAATAGTGAGGAGAAATTCACAGACCTTGTGAGTAACACTCTTCAAGGGGGAGCCATCGACAGAAACCACAGCAATAGGGGATGACAAAGGTTTGGGTTTTAATTTAAGTTTTTCCAAGAATCCCCCATCAATCACATTCAGAGTAGAACCACAATCCACAAATATCCGAAATTCAATTAATTCTTCCTGAGCAGTGGTAGTAGCAGAAAGAAATACCCCCTTAGAATTTAAACAGGCAATACGGGCGTAACTGACCTTTTTTTTTTCTTTGTTCATACGAAGTACACAGTTCTTAATAAAATGATCAGATTTTCCGCATTAAAAGCACAAACCTTCAGAAGATCTGCGGTCTTTTTCCTGAGAGTGGGGTGCCATCGCCCCGATCTCCATTGGCTCTCCAATGTCAGTACAGACCCTCTCAAGACTCGGAGCTGACATGGCAGAGGATTTACTTTCATTAACCCTTGCACGCAGTCTCCTGTCCACCCGTATAGCTAATTGCATAGCCTCCTGCAAGTTTCCAGGTGTGGGATAAGCAATCAGCAAATCCTTAACCCTTTCACCTAGCCCCGCAAGAAACAAACTTTTCAAAGCTGAATCGTTCCACCCCACCTGGGCAGACCACCGACGGAAGTGAGAACAATATTTTTCCACATTACCTGATCCCTGCCTCAAATGTCTTAATTCAGTCTCAGCTGATGAGACACGATCAGGATCATCATGCAACAAACCCAAAGCAGAAAAAAAACTTTCCACTGATCTAAAGCATGGATCACTAGGTTGGAGAGAAAAGGCCCATCCCTGAGGTTCTTTGCGCAAAAGTGACATTATGAACCCTATGCGCTGTGATTCATCACCAGAGGATCTGGGTCTCAAATGAAAATACAATAAACAAGCATTTTTAAAGGAAAAAAATTTCTGTTGATCACCAAAGAATAAATCAGGCAAACGTACCTTTGGCTCCACAAAATGTGCTCCAGAACAACTACTCACGTGTTGTTGGAGCTCGGCCACCTCCAGAGAGAGTCCCTGCAGGCGTTGAGCCAAATCCTGAACCGACACCATGATGGAAGCTGGAAGTCTTTCCTTAGAGATATTTTTGGGCTGGACTTACTGTTATGATCTGCTACAAGCACTAAGGAAAGAAAGGAGATCTGTCCCTACAATAGAACTAAGCTAGATCCCTATGATGTAACGGGGAACCTGATCCTGCGATCAGACCCGCTAAAGTCCTTTGCTAGTCTGTACGAAGACCTATAGATGCAAGGGAGGGATCCCTACAAGAACTAGGGACTGGGATAAAGTTGGGCACCTCCTAGCAGAAATTGTAGAAGTAAAAAACAAACACACAACGTAGAACATAAAGGTCCGAAGACCAAGCTAAACAGACTGAGAAAGGTAACTAAGCACCAGGCTAACTTAAGAGTAGAAATTACAATGAAGTCCAGCAAGGCCAGGAGGGCGGAGCAGGATTAAATAGGCAAACACGGTCATTTGACCAGCAAGATAGAAAAAACCTAACAGGAGAGTTCTAACAGTAGAGTCCATCCGTTCACCTTTTCTGCGTCGCACAAAGACACGGTGGTTGGAACCCAAGATCTTAAATTTGGACTCATCAGACCAAAGCACATATTTCCACTGGTCTAATGTCCATTCCTTGTGTTCTTTAGCCCAAACAAGTCTCTTCTGCTTGTTGCCTGTCTTTAGCAGTGGTTTCCTAGCAGCTATTTTACCATGAAGGCCTGCTGCACAAAGTCTCCTCTTAACAGTTGTTGAAGAGATGTGTCTGCTGCTAGAACTCTGTGTGGCATTGACCTGGTCTCTAATCTGAGCTGCTGTTAACCTGCGATTTCTGAGGCTGGTGACTCGGATAAACTTATCCTCAGAAGCAGAGGTGACTCTTGGTCTTCCTTTCCTGGGGCGGTCCTCATGTGAGCCAGTTTCTTTGTAGCGCTTGATGGTTTTTGCAACTGCACTTGGGGACACTTTCAAAGCTTGCCCAATTTTTCGGACTGACTGACCTTCATTTCTTAAAGTAATGATGGCCACTCGTTTTTCTTTACTTAGCTGCTTTTTTCTTGCCATAATACAAATTCTAACAGTCTATTCAGTAGGACTATCAGCTGTGTATCCACCTGACTTCTGCACAACACAACTGATGGTCCCAACCCCTTTTATAAGCCAAGAAATCCCAATTATTAAACCTGACAGGGCACACCTGTGAAGTGAAAACCATTTCCGGTGACTATCTCTTGAAGCTCATCAAGAGAATGCAAAGAGTGTGCAAAGCAGTCATCAAAGCAAAAGGTGGCTACTTTGAAGAACCTAGAATATAAGATATATTTTCAGTTGTTTCACACTTTTTTTGTTAAGTATATAATTCCACATGTGTTAATTGATAGTTTTGATGCCTTCAGTGTGAATGTACAATTTTCAAAGTCATGAAAATACAGAAAAATCTTTAAATGAGAACGTGTGTCCAAACTTTTGGTCTGTACTGTACACTCAACATTATAGAAAATATATTGTAAAAATATATTATAGACAATAGTGGTAATGTTTCTCCTTGTGGAGAGTGACATACCGGCTCTGGCATGTCAAGGTAAGGAGGCTTATTCGCCATGCAATGCTCCTCTGGGAAATTTAATATGCAAATTGCCTCTTCAGAGAAAACCCCTTAGACCTCAGTCCAGAGCCTCTCATGCAGCCAAATCAGTTCTCATACTTTGCACTGACGAGGGCCAACAGCCCGAAACACCGTGTCTGCAAATTGAGATTCTAATTTGGCTTTTATCCTAACTTATATTGCATGACTCGTTAAAGGGTTGATTGTGACTTGTAGGATTGCTGCTTCCAATAGGTGGTGCTATAGAGTTCAAGTCCTCTTTTTCTCAGCGCAAGGAAATTGCAGATGTCATCTCAGTCTATCCCTCCCGTGCCCAGAATAAGACTCCGGAACAGCTTCCGACCAGTCGGTTACTTTCTTTCCCCGTACCATCCCTGGCAGCACATCATGATGGACTTCATTACCAATCTTCCAGTATCGGCCGGATGTACCATTATTTGGGTAGTTGTGGATCGCTTGTCTAAGATGACCCATTTTACTCTGCTCTCCCCTCTGCTCCTGTGCTTGCTGAGAAGTTCATTCAACATATCTTCTGCCTCCATGGGTTACCTCTCCATATAGTCTCTGATACAGGCATCCAGTTTACATCTCGCTTCTCGATGGCTTCTATACAGCCTACCATTCACAATCCAATGGCCAGGTAGAGCGGGTCAAACAGATCCTTACCAACTTCCTATGGCATTTCATCAATGCCCACAAACAGTGACTGGGTCAGTTTCCTGCCTTGGGCTGAATTCTCATATAAAAACCATGTGAGTGAATCCTCAGCTAAATCTCCATTTTCATTGTGTATGGTCAACACCCTAATATTCCATTCCCTGTGTCTACTACCACCGACATTCCGGCTGCTGAAGCGCTCATCAAGGGTTTCTCTAAAATCTGGGAGTACACCAAGACCATGTTAATGAAATCTTCTGGATGGATGAAGAGACATGTGGACAAGAGACGTCCT
This sequence comes from Phyllobates terribilis, assembly GCF_046119375.1. Lineage (NCBI taxonomy): Eukaryota > Metazoa > Chordata > Amphibia > Anura > Dendrobatidae > Phyllobates > Phyllobates terribilis. Next base: position 879,347,750 of record NW_027362762.1, read on the forward strand.
CAACTCGCCTCTGTTTCTTCCTGGGGATAAGGTTTGGCTCTCTTTGAAGTTTGTCCATCTGAAGCTACCTTCGTACAAGTTGGGTCCTCTCTTCATCGGTCCGTTCAATTTTCTCAAAGAGATTAATGCCGTAGCTTACAAGCTCAACTCCCAACCTCTTTACGGATCCCCAATTCATTCCACAGGTCTCTTCTCAAGCCTGTAAGCGTCAGCTCCTTCTTCAAGGATCCAGGCACCACTTCTGCTCCAGTAAGCTCTGAAGATGTTTTCGAGGTAGAGAATATTCTGGCCACAAAAAGGGTTAGAGGAAAAACCTTTTTTTTTGTGGATTTGAAGAGGTTCGGTCCTGAGAGATTTCTTGCGGGATTGAAGAAGAGGGGGGGTAAAGGGAAGAGGGGCTACTGTAGCATCGCTGTCCCTGCACAATTCTAATTCTCCCCTCCCCCGGCAGGGACGCTGACTCATTCATCACCCCACCCTCGTCCCATGCGCCCTACTCCTGATTCTTCCAGGGTTCTGCACATGCCTGGCAGATCCCGGGCAATGCGCTTAGAGGCTCTTAAAGAGACAGCGCACACCATCCAAAAGTGTCCCCAGCCAATAGCTGGGAGACACTTATTATTTAAGGCACCTCCAACTGTTGGGAAGTGCCTGAGCAATGTGTTTATTCTGCCTTGTCTGCACGCTTGCTCTGAAGAGGCAATTTGCTTATAGAAAATATAACTTTTATAAAGTTGATTTTTTTTTCAGTACTTTGCAATTAGGTAATGATAATAAATTAGTTTTTTAAATTCCTGTTATCACTTGACCCACCATGGAAAATTGTAGCTCTCAGCATGCGCTAATAAATGTAGCCATTAGGAACTGCTGGGAGTTGTAATTTTCTCAACAGATTAGATTCCACAAAGTAAATTTCTTAAGGGTGATCTGTGACAACAGATTTGATTTGACAACTGCAACACGTTGTTGCAAAACGTCGGCAAATGCAATGAACAGGGGTCAGGTAATATTTGCATGTAGCTGAAGAGTGGGCCTCCAGAATTAATGTTTCTTTTGCACCACTGCACACTAGTCCAAATACGGTGAAAGGTATGCAGGGCTATATTTACTGCTCACACAATGTGGCACAAAGCTCAACATCATTGCCCCGATTAAAGGCACATTCAGAAAAAGTATCATCACGATTCGCATTTTTTTTAGCTAAGTTTTTTTGGGGTAGCAAGGTTGATGATAAAACTGTTCCATGTAACAATAATTATTAGTATAAATTTACACTTGACATTGCTGTCTAGCCTACAGACGTGTGCAAGTGTTCAATGGTGTGGGCTGCTTGCCCAACATTATTATCAACTATTGGGAAATTTGAAGCATGCTGTGCTCTACTAGGATCTGCATATACACATTAGCCCTAGCACCAAAGAATACTAAATGCACTGACTAAATAATATTACCATACCATGACTGGATAATACCGAAATATTCTACTAAATAACACCACACCACACTTAAAGTTGCTATCACTAACATACTGTACTCCTGTTAGGTTCACCAGGCGAAGTGGATTCTCTAAGCCTCAAGTCTGGGTGGACACATGGACCCTAGTGTTGATGAAGCAAGCAGGACTTGGCACACCAAAAAATCTCAGGAGCAGCAGGACAGATGGAGTGGAATCCAGCATGGATGAATGCAAGCACAAACACAAAAAGCACAGATGGTGGAGCACCATAGGACTAGAGTCTCAATACCAAGGCACAGATGTGTGTCTTAGTGAGCTTTAAGTAGACTTAGGGAGGTGATGTCATGAAAGCATGCCAGGCCACTTGTAAAACCCGTCGTGGAGCACAGCAGAGGACAGCAGCCATAGGGGAAGGTGGTAAAGCTCTGCCGAGCCAAGACAGGTTTGTAACAGTACCCCTTCTTTTATGGCCCCTTCCGGATGAGTTGGTAGTAGATGAAAGAGGATGCTTAACATGACGTTACCTGAGAAGGATTGGAGCATGTATGTCCTCAGGACCACAAGTCATTTCTACACTCCAGAACTTAATTGACATCATACTCCGAGATTGGATCAGAAGCATGAATTAGTTTGACTGTAGAAGAGGACCTGTTGAGGGCCAGAGGACAGTCTGCAGATGGCGAGTTGGAAAATGAAGAAGCAGAGACAAGGACCCACCCAGGCTCAGTCATGTCTTCCCTGCGGTTCTCTTTGGCCAAATGCCCAGAGAAGATACCTGCTACATTCTAATAAGAGGCAGTGAATGCAGGGCAGAGTTTTTGAGAAGGAGTTATGAAATCAAGATGATCCCCAGTTGGCGATCTGGTTGGACGACCAGTCAATGACCAGAGCAATTAGCCTGAGGTTCCAAAAACACTAGTGCATCAGAAAGTGGCAAAACTAAAAAAGAAATGTCCTCAGTGTGTAGTGCACCAATGTAAAAAGTTACTTTTACTGTCCGGAATTGGATACAACCAAGTTGATATAGAAAATAGCCAGGAGAGCATCATTGATTCAGGTCAATTCAGCAGATAGGGATGGCATAATGTCCCATTGAGTTAGTCCCTGGTCTGAGCTGCAGTCTGGAATCAGTAGTTGAGTGGCTACGACCCAATTTGTCAAACGCTTTATGGAAGGCAGACAGGAAGGATAGTAAGGAATGCATCATAGGGTTGTCCTGCTCCCACAATGGCATAGCTAAAGCAAAAGTGCCCTCAGACAGCAAATAAAAAATATAGGGCCCTTTGGACCAATCAAAAAAAAATTGCTGGTGTACATAACTCAAAATGTACAGTGCATTGGCTTACAAAACCCCAGCAGGCAATAATGTCTCCAAAACAGGCAGGAGTGGGCAAATGTGGATAATTTCCCTGAGCAGAATATCCCAGGTGAAAATGATGCTGTGGCTGATGTTCAGAATTCAGTGGTGAAGCTGCAGGTGTCTGAGCCAGTGCATTTACACGGGCTGAGAGATCCTGCACAGCCTTCACAAGCTCCTGTTAACTTACAGCAAGTTGCAAAACAAGTGCTGACAAATCCTCCTCATTCCATGGCAATGGTGTTGTAGCTGCTTCACCCTTGGTATCCATGGTCTTAGCATTATGTTAGGCTTACCATGTTCAGTTTCCAAAATGGGGTCACTTGAGGGGGTTCCGGATGTTTGAGTACCTCTGAGACTCTGTAAATGGGACATGGTGTCTGCAATCTATTTCAGCCAAGTTTACACTCCAAATAACAAATTTCGCTTCTTCCCTTCCGAGCCCTGCTGTGTACACAAATGGTAGCCAGGAGAACAACCACATATAGGGTATTGCCTCATTTGGGACAAATTGCGTAATACATTTTAGCATCCATATTCTCCTATTACCCTATGTGAAAATTAAAAAATTGCAGCTTAAGCAATATTTTATTGGAAAAATTAAATTTTTCATTTTTTCAATCCACTTTGCCTTAATTCCTGTGTAGCATCCAAAGGGTTAGCAAATTTCATAACAGGTGTTTAAAATAAATTGAGGTATGCGGTTTTTAAAATGGTATCATTGGGGGGGTTCCAATATATAGGCCCCTCAAAGTCCCTTCGAAACTGAACAGGTCTGTAAAAAATTAGATTTGTAAATTTCCTTGAAAAAAATGAAAAATTGCTGCTATGTTTTAACCCTTCTAACATCGTAGCAAAATAAAAGGACGTTTGAAAAATGAAGCTGACCTAAAGTAGACACATGGGAAATGTTATTTATTAACAATTTTTTGTGGTATGACTATCTGGTTTAAAAATATAAGCATTCAAAGTTTGAAAATATCAAATTTTTCAAAATTTTCCTGAAATTTTAGATATTTTCACAAAAAAACCTAAAAATTTAATGACTTAAATTTACCTCTAACATAAAGCAAAATGTGTCATGAAAAAACTTCATAAATCATATTCCTGGGTCATTTTTACCGTATAGCGAACATTGTGAATAAAAAAAAAAAACATTGTTGAATTGCACTTTTTCCACAACTTTGCCGCACTTGGAATTTTGTTCCTGCTAATCAGTACATCACATGATAAAATGAATGGTGTCATTCAAAAGTACAACTCGTCCCACAAAAAAAAGCCCTCATACGTCGACAGAAAAGTAAAAAATGTTATGGCTCTTGGAAGAAGAAAAGGAAAAAAAAAGCAAAAATTAAACAATTGGTAATTTTTGAATGACACAATCCCATTAAGTTGATTACATTACCTACTGTAAGGGGTTGGTACTCACTCAGCCACTTTCAAGGTAGTCACAGGAGCCAGTTTCTTTAAAAATGTCCAAGGTGGGTTTATTCGGACTTCATAAACCGCACTCTCCAGGTAAATGAAACATAGCCTTATCCGGCACAAAGTAACAAAAACAGAAAAAACAGTCCATACAGTGCTGCGGGTTCGCCCGCTACTAGTCAGTGTCCTGTAGCACAGACATGCTGGAGATCTCCACACCTCCAGCCACAGACACTGAATGAGACACTTGGTCTCCATTTTATACACACGCCCTGGGGTGGGATATGTGAGCAGCCAATCCCACCCGTCTCTTATGACTGCTTGTAAAAACTGGCCCTGATCGCCTAATTAACCCTCTCAGCACTGTGTGCTGGAGCATGTTTTCCCGGTTTTACATCACTGAAGCTGCCAACCTCAGCGAAACATATCTCCCCTCAAGGATATGTCCGGTGGCCATCTTGCACTACATTTAGCTTTAAAAATGCTGCGACACACCTGATATGTCTTGCCCCTTAAGCCTCATTCAGATATGATTTTTCACGTATGCAAAAAATGGTCTGAGTGTCATCAGCATTTTGATGCGAGTTTTATCAGTGTTTGGTCTGTGTCAGTTTTTATCATCAGTTTCATCAGTGATTTCACATATGGTTAGTAAATAAATTGCAAAGCTTCTCCTATACATTGCAATGTTAATCACAGACCGCACATGGACTGTACACTGATGCCATCCATGTCCTATCTGTGATTTTCACAGACTTGTAAGGATCATTTTGATACATGACTCTGATAAAAAATGGATGTAAATAAAAAATGGATGTTTAACTGTTTCTTTTGTAGATACACGGGCCACAAAGAAAAAACACAGACATTTACTATATTTTTTGAACTATAGATGCACTTTTTAACCAGGAAAACTCTTGCTAAAAAGTGTGTGCGTCTTATAGTCCGGAGGCAGATTCCTGTAATGGAGGAGAAAGCTGACACAATGTCCTTCCCGATCAGAGAGAACTGCTTCCTCCTCTTGTCTGATACTGATCTATGTGATTGGTGAAGAGCAAGAAAGGAAGCTACCGGGACCCGCATGGAGGCTGCGCGAGATAAGCTGCTGAAGGACCTTCCACCCCATTAGTTCAAGGACCTTTCATGTTGTGTGTGTCTGTGTGTTGTAGGGAAAAGGTAGAGGGAATAGGTATGCGATTAAAATGTAGCTTTTATTTACTATATATAAAATGAACAATTTTTTTAAATTTTTTTTTGTGCTTAGAAATATTAAACTTATTATGAAGGCATTATATGCTCATTATTTAAAAGGAATGTATATTAGATCGCTATTGCATGCTGATCAATTTTATTATTTGCTATGCAACTGTGAGCCAGTAAAGTCCCAGTATGCGGGTAACAGGGTATTATGTAGCTTAAATCAGTATCCCCATCTCCAAAATCCTATCCCAATATGTAGTAGGTGTAATAATATTAGCAAATACCTCCAATTAGAAATGTAGTATAGTTCTTCTGATTCGCTAAGTCGCTTACCCCATGTACAGGGCATTGCAGCAGCTTAGGCATCCATGATTACGACCAACAACAACTAACTAATTAATTAATAGTGCTGCGCGAACGTGCTCAGATAAGGTGTTATCCGAGCACGCTCGGGTGCTAACAGAGTATCTTCAGCATTCTCGCAAAATATGTTCGCGGTGATGAAAACATATTTTGTGAGCACACCGAAGATACTCTGTTAGCACCCGAGCATGCTCGGATAACACCTTATCTGAGCACGTTCGCGCAACACTATCAATTAACTATCACTATTTGAGTGGTCATAACCATGGATACCTAAGCTACTACAATGCCCTGCACATGGGGTAAGTGACATCGCAAATCAGAAAAACTATAATATATTTCTAATTCGAGGTATGTGCTAATATTATTATACAACTAATATATATTGGGATAGGATCTTGGAGATGGAAATACGCCTTTAAGTAAACTCTAGTCAAGGACCTTTATATCATATAATTGGCCAGAGTTAGGGGATATTATTATTGAATGTCAGCTATAATAAAAAGCGAGGCAGTAGTTTCTGCAGTAAACTTCATTATTAGACAGCGCTGCATATCATGATTATACACTATAACCAACTCACTGTATAATACACACTGCAGAAAGACATTAACAATAGATTTATTACTTTCCTATTCTGCCCTAGTACATTAAAATGACTGATAATGACTAGTGTTGAGCGAACATGCTCGACACTGCTCAGTACTCGCCCGAGCATCACGCTACTCGGGATGTTCGGCGAGCACCGAGCATTTCCGGGTTACTCGGGCGGGAGCTCGGGTCTCCGCCCTGCTCGTTTGGCGCTCTTTACAGAGCCAATGAACATGCAGGGATTGCCAGCCAGTCACGGTAATGCCGCAGCCATGTTGTTTGTGGGCATTACAGTGATTGGCTGGCCGCACAGCGTCACCTCGAGTATTTAAAACCGGGCGCCGCCATCTTGGACACAGTCGCTCCGGATCAGACAGTGTAGGGACAGCGCTGCTGATTTAGGGAGAGATATATCCTGCAAAATAGTTAGTGTAGGGTCTGTAAAGGCTGCCAGATCAAACAAACAGTCCTTCTCAGGACTAATATCCATCCCAGGTATATCAGGCAGGCAGGCAGGCTATATAGGAGACGCAGTGGTTATACCAGCTAACGCTGCATTACAGTCCTGTGTGCTGCTCCTGTTGCTGAAATTGCTGGACTTAGCTCCAGGTCCCGGGGGCCAGGAAAAATCCTTTTTTTTTATCTAAATCCTCTTTTTTTTTTCCTCCTTCACAATGTACAAATACCCATCTTATTAACCTTTTGGTGCCCCCCCCCCCCCCCCAAAAAAAAGTGTGCCTCTGATTTTTCAGACACAAATATATCTGTTGAAAATAGTCTGGTGTAGGCCAGAGAAATAGAAGTGTGGTTTTGCAGTTCTATGGGCCATTTGTATCTAAAAAAAACAGTTTGAGTGTGTCGCTCACTGTTCAGCCGCAAATATATATATTTAAAAAAGTCTGGTATACACCAGTAAATTATTACTGTGGTTTTGATGTTCCACGGTAAAACATCTCTATTATCCTGTTTTTGGCATTTTTTGCTGTATAAAAATAATAATAGTTTATCCCTGATTTTTCAGACACAAATATATCTGTTGAAAATAGTCTGGTGTAGGCCAGAGAGACAGAAGTGTGCTTTTGCTGTTCCACGGTAAAAAATTTCTATTATCCTGCTTTTTGCATTTTTTGCTGTAAAAAAAATAAATAATAGTGTCTCCCTGATTTTTCAGACACAAATATATCTGTTGAAAATAGTCTGGTGTAGGCCAGAGAGACAGAAGTGTGCTTTTGCTGTTCCATGGTAAAAAATCTCTATTATCCTGCTTTTTGCATTTTTTGCTGTAAAAAAAAAAAAAATAATAGTGTCTCCCTGATTTTTCAGACACAAATATATCTGTTGAAAATAGTCTGGTGTAGGCCCGAGAAATACAAGTGTGGTTTTGCAGTTCCACGGTACAAACCTCTGTATTATCCACTTTTGGGCCATTTGTATCTAAAAAAAACAGTTTGAGTGTGTCGCTCACTGTTCAGCCGCAAATATCTCTATTTAAAAAAGTGTGGTATACCCCAGTAAACAATAACTGTGGTTTTCCTCTTCCACGGTTCTAATCTACTCTTTATTACCCTTTTTCCATTGATAGTGCAAGTGTAAGCTATTTTACTTCATTTACAATGGGCAAGGCGCGTGGCAAGGGACGTGGAAGTGGACGTTCTGGTGATGGTTCGTGCAAAGGACGGGGCCGTGGCCAAGGTGAAAATGTGCCACAACCAACAGCCACATCTTCTCGCTCCCACTTCTTGACCGAATTACTAGGGAAGCACAGAACAACACCAGTATTGAGAACTGATCAGTGTGAACAGGTTATTAATTGGATAGCAGACAATACTTCCAGTTACCTGGGCACCACCACCTCCGATCTGTCTTCCACACGGTCAACTCTTAGTAGCCGTGAGTCTCGACCGCATACTCCTCCTCACCCTGATGCTCCTTCCTCCCACCATGCCGAGTGTCGTCAGACAGCAAGTGGTCCCACACTTGGACACTCTGAAGAGCTGTTCACTGGTCCATTTCCATATTTGGGCCCCTCGCCTGATACGCTTGAAGTGGTGGAAGAGGAGATCCCATGTTGCGATGCCCAAATATTTGAACAGCCACGGCCACAGGAAGTCGACGTTGGCAATCTGTCACAAGAGGTGGACGATGACGAGACACAATTGCCAGGAAGTGAGGAGGAGGATAGTGGTGCGCAAGTGGAAGAGGAGGAGGTGGTGGATGATCTAGTAACTGACCCAACGTGGAAGGAGGACATGCAGAGTGAGGCCAGCAGCACACAGGGGGAGGGAGGCAGAGTACCCCAACAGGCAGGAAGAAGCAGTGTGGTGGCCGCAGACAGAAGGCAGGCAACCGTTCCCCGTAACACCAACACGAGGGACGTTGCCAGAACAAGCGGTAGGTCTTCCAGAGTTTGGAATTTTTTTAAAGACTCTGCTGATAACCCCAAAAAGGCCATATGTTCCACCTGCCATGCCAGCATCAGCAGGGGTGACAAAACTACCAGCCTGACCACCACCAGCATGATCAGGCACATGGCAGCAAAGCACCCGACTTTGTGGGGCGAAACCCAGGGTCCACGACCAGTGTCAGCGGGTGTCACCACTGCTTCTTCCACTGTTGTGCGTGCAATAGAACCCCCTGTTGTGTGTGCAAGGCAATCCCCTGTCCATACTGCATGTAAAGATGCCCCCTCCTCTCAGTCTTCACCTGTTATGGCAGTTTCTCAAGAAACAGCATCAACGTCCACGTCCCACCGCAGCGTTCAATTGTCCATATCCCAGACCTTTGAACGAAAGCGGAAATTCGCAGCTAACGCCCCACAGGCCACAGTCCTAAATTCCACATTTCACGACTGCTTGCATTGGAAATGCTGCCTTTTAGGCTGGTGGAGACGGAATCTTTCCGCAATCTTATGGCGGTGGCCGTCCCTCGGTACTCGGTCCCCAGCCGACACTATTTTGCCCGGTGTGCCATCCCCGCACTACACAAGCACGTGTCCCAAAGCATCTGCCGTGCCCTCAACAACGCAGTTACTGGGAGAGTCCACCTGACAACGGACACGTGGACAAGTGCTTGTGGCCAGGGACGGTACATCTCTCTGACGGCACACTGGGTAAACATAGTGGAAGCCGGGACCCAGTCGGACCTTGGGACGGAACACATCCTCCCCACACCGAGGATTGCGGGCCCTATGTCAGTCAGAGTTGCCCCCACAGTGTACAGCTCCTGCGCATCCTCCTCCTCCTCGTCATGTTCAGCCTCCATCTCAGATATCACCACATCAGTTACAAGCTGGAAGCATTGCAGTACTGCCTCCGCCAAGCGGCAACAGGCTGTGCTGAAACTCATAAGCTTAGGTGATAAACCTCACACTGCTTGTGAGTTGTGGACAGCTGTGAAAGAGCAGGCAGATCTGTGGCTGAGACCGCTGAACCTACATCCCGGCATGGTCGTGTGTGACAATGGCCGTAACCTGGTGGCGGCTCTGAGGCGAGGTGAGATCACACACGTACCATGCCTGGCTCATGTGCTTAACCTCGTGGCTCAGCGGTTTCTTAAATTGTACCCCGAGTTGCCAGATCTGCTCGTGAAAGTACGCCGCCTGTCAGCTCATTTTCGGAAGTCGGCTACAGCTTCCACCGCCCTTGCTGTGTTGCAGCAGCGTTTGCAGCTTCCGGCACACCGACTGGTGTGTGATGTCCCCACACGTTGGAACTCTACCCTCCACATGTTGCAAAGGATTTGTGAGCAGAAGAGAGCAGTTGTGGAGTACCAGCTGCAACAAGGCCGTCTATATTCAGGTCAGACTCCACACATAAGACCTCAGGAGTGGACCTGGATGTCTGACATATGTACCATCCTGACAAACTTTGAGGAGGCCACCAAGATGGTGAGTGGCGATGACGCCATCATTAGTGTCAGCATCCCACTTGTCTGTCATTTGCAACGCTCTCTGCAGAGAATTAAAGAGGAGGCATTGCAGCCAGAGTATGATGAGATGGATCAAGAAGCCGTAGCGGGCGATTACACACAGCCCAGCCTCATCTCATCCCAACGTGCATTGGGGGACAATGAGGGAGAGGAGGAGGAGGAGGAAGAACAGGAGCTGCTATCATGCGTTGTAGATGGTAGTACCTGTACAAGTGTCATACCGTCGGTTCAGCGTGGGTGGCCTGAGGACAGGGGGGAGGAGGAAGAGGAGGAGGAGGAGAGCATGGTCAGTCGTCATCTTGGTGAGGACACGGAAGTCTTGCCCGTTACCAGTCTGGCACGCATGGCTGACTTTATGTTACGCTGCCTTAACTGTGACCCTCGGGTTGTCAAAATGTTGGGTGACAGTCATTACTGGTTGGTGACACTTGTAGACCCCCGCTACAAGGAGAACTTTCACTCTCTTATTCCTGAGGTGGAGAGGTCTACAAAAATGGGGCAATACCAGAAGGCCCTTGCTGCAGAACTCTTAAAAAAATTCCCATCTGAACACGCTAGCGGCAGAGGTCACAGTTCGTTGCCCAACCAAGGCGTATAGGCGAGAGAGATGCAACTCCAATCCAGCAGAGGCAGGGGAAAACTGTCATCGTTCTGGGACAGTTTTCTGACACCCCCCCAGCTTACAGGCTGTAGCGCCGGCGTCCCTGTCCTCTGCTAGGCAGGGACGCTGTTCCCCTCACCCCTCTGCTCCGAGCCCGGCGTCCTCCTCCCGCTCTGCTGGCAGCGCGCGCTCCTTCCCGGCCACTGTGCTTAGGGCGCGCGCGCGCTCCCTCCCTCTTAAAGGGGCCACGCGCACCGTCCTAAGGAGTCCCCGGCCAATGGCCGGAGGACTTCACCATATATAAGGCACCTCCTCCAAAATGATGGTGCCCGAGCAATGTTGTTGCACTGTTCACTACTCTGCTTCAGCCCTCAGGTCCCGTTGCCAGTTACCTGACAGATTCCTGCCAGTTTGCTGTCTGATTCCTGCCTGATATTCCGCTTACCTGCCTGCTAGCCTGAGGTCCGACGGTCTGCCTACCAACTCCTGTCAGTCTGTCTAAGGACCAGCTTGCCCGCTCACCTGGGAGCGCTCTTCTGCTACCTGCCTGCTAGCCTGAGGTCCGACGGTCTGCCCTCCAACTCCTGTCAGTCTGTCTATGGACCAGCTTGCCCGCTCACCTGGGAGCGCACATCTGCTACCTGCCTGCTAGTCTACCTGGAGGCTCCGCCGTCACGTGCTGTGACCACCCACCTGTCCAGAGACTCCTGCCCGCTCACCTGGGAGCGCTCATCTGCTGCCTGTCTGTTGGTCTACCTGGAGGCTCCGCCGTCACATGCTGTGACCACCCGCTTATCCAGAGACTCTCGCCTGCTCACCTGGGAGCTCACGTCTACCATCTGCCTGCTAGCCTACCTGGAGGCTCAGCCGTCACAGGTCGTACCTACCCTTTACCCAGAGACTGCCCCGGTCACTTGCCGTGACCTCCTGCCCGTTCATCCAGAGACTGCCCCGGTCACTTGCCGTGACCTCCTGCCCGTTCATCCAGAGACTGCCCCGGTCACTTGCCGTGACCTCCTGCCCGTTCATCCAGAGACTGCCCCGGTCACTTGCCGTGACCTCCTGCCCGTTCATCCAGAGACTGCCCCGGTTACTTGCCGTGACCTCCTGTCCGTCCACCCAGAGACTGTCCCGGTCACCTGCTGTGACTGCCTGCCCGCCTTCCCTGGTCGCCACCCGCTCCCTTACAAGGACCGCCCCCTTGTATAGTAGCTCAGAGGTTCCGCCTCCCAGACCCGTTACAGTTTGCTCGGGCCATGGAACCCGGTGGCACCCAAGCTCCCTCACTCTCGGACCTGTGTCATGAGCTGTCCCGTCAGAGGTCCCAACAGGAGTCCATCCTGGGTCACCTGCGGAATGTCAATTCTCGCCTGGACACTCTGACTGCTCCACCAGCAACCACCGCCAGGGCCATGACTCGTAATCCGGCAGCTCCGCTGCCCACCAATACTATGGTATCCTACCCCGGAACCCGGCTTTCTCCACCTCCTCGCTTCGGAGGCGACTCCGCTCAGGCTCGGGGCTTTATAAATCAGTGCACCCTGCACTTTGAACTCCTGTCCCACCAGTTTAACTCCGACCGGGCCAAAATTGCCTTCATCATGTCCCATCTCACCTTGGAGGCCCTGGCCTGGCTAAATCCTCTATGGGAGAGAGGAGACCCCCTGGTGTCCGACTTGCCTGCCTTTCTCACGGCTTTCCAGAAAGTCTTTGACGAACCTGGACGGAAGACCTCATCCGCATCATCTCTGCTACGCCTCCGTCAGGGAAGTCTCACCGTGGGCCAATATGCCATACGGTTCCGTACCCTTGCCTCGGAGCTGGCCTGGGATAACGACGCTCTGGTATCCGTCTTCTGGGAGGGTCTGTCCGGCCATATTAAAGATGAACTTGCCGGTCGAGACATTCCTACCACTCTCGATGACCTAATAACTCTTGCCACCCGGATTGACCTACGGTTCCAGGAGCGTGCCAAAGAAGTCACCCGTGAGAGGAGGTTCCCACGTCTAGCTCCTACTTTTCAGAAATCCGTCACTCCCTCCGTTTCTCCCCAGGTACACTCTCCTGAGCCTATGCAGGTCGACCAGACCAAGATGGTCAAAACCCGTCAGGACTTACGCCGTGCCGAAGGGAGCTGCTTCTACTGTGGCAGTAAGGAGCACCGGATCCGTACCTGCCCGGAGAGGTCGGGAAACGCCTGTGTCTAGGTTCGCTCAGAGAGGTCGACCTAGACAAGAATAAATCCTCTCCATCTCTGCTGCTGTCAGTCTCAATTATCTGCGGGGAGAATCATTTTTTCGAACTAGCCCAACTTGACTCTGGAGCGGCCGGGAATCTTATTTCACAGGCCCTGGTAGAAAAATACCGCATTCCCACCAAACCTCTGGCTATACCATTATCTGTCGCTGCTGTGGATGGGGGCCTCTTACCACGTCCCATCCAACTCATCACCGAATCCGTAACTCTGCAGGTGGGAATGCTGCATTCTGAGAGCATCTCTTTTCATGTTCTGCCTGGACTCTCTCACGCCCTCTTACTAGGTCTACCTTGGCTCCAGAGACATGCACCCGTGCTTGACTGGCAGACCGGAGAAGTCCTTCGCTGGGGACAGGACTGTCATAAGACTTGTTTGGTTCCTGTTCATCCCGCCCGTCCTTCTCCTACCCCAACTAATCTACCTGGACTTCCGATTCCCTATTGGTCATTTGCTGATGTCTTTAATAAAAAGGAGGCAGAGACATTACCCCCTCATAGACCATACGACTGTCCCATCGACCTGTTACCCGGTGCTACGGCTCCCCGTGGGCGTATTTACCCATTGTCCTCTGCTGAGACCCGGTCGATGTCCGAATATATTGAGGAGAATTTGGCCAGGGGATTCATCCGGAAATCTACCTCCCCGGCGGGAGCAGGCTTCTTTTTCGTAAAAAAGAAGGACGGCTCTCTCCGTCCCTGTATAGACTATAGAGGCCTTAACCAGATCACGGTGAAGAATAAGTACCCCCTTCCGCTCATTCCAGAATTATTTGATCGTCTGAGGGGGGCTAGAATCTTCACCAAACTGGACCTCCGTGGGGCGTACAACCTGGTCCGTATCCGTCAAGGGGATGAATGGAAGACTGCATTCAACACCCGGGACGGCCACTATGAATATCTGGTAATGCCCTTTGGTCTCTGTAACGCTCCTGCCGTCTTTCAAGAGTTGGTCAATGACATCTTCCGGGACCTTCTCTACTCCTGCGTAGTGGTGTACCTGGACGACATCTTGGTCTTCTCTCCGGATCTCCAGACTCACCGGAGAGACGTTCGTCAGGTCCTGCTCAGGCTCAGGCAGAATCACCTCTTCGCTAAATATGAGAAGTGCCTCTTTGAGCAGACCTCGCTTCCTTTTTTGGGCTACATTATTTCTCAGACCGGCCTACGAATGGATCCAGAGAAACTGTCTGCCATCGAGAAATGGCCCCGACCGGAGGGGTTGAAGGCCATTCAGCGGTTCCTGGGCTTCGCCAACTACTACCGCCTCTTCATACCGCACTTCTCTTCCCGGACTGCCCCAATTTCCGCGCTCACCCGTAAGGGCACTAATCCCAGAGAGTGGCCGCCCGAAGCAGAGGAGGCCTTTCTTTCCTTAAAACAGGCCTTCTCTTCCGCCCCGGTGCTGCATCGCCCAGATGGCAACAAGCAGTTCTTCCTGGAGGTTGACGCCTCCTCCTCTGGAGCCGGAGCGGTACTTACCCAAAAATCATCTTCCGGGAGAATGGTAACTTGTGGCTTCTTCTCCAAACTCTTCTCCTCTTCTGAGCGCAACTATTCCATTGGAGATCGAGAGTTATTGGCCATCAAGCTGGCATTGGAGGAGTGGCGTTACCTGCTCGAAGGGGCTCTTCACCCGGTAATAGTTTACACTGACCACAAGAACTTGGCTTACCTCCAGCATGCCCAGAGACTTAACCCGCGCCAAGCTCGGTGGTCCTTGTTTTTTGCTCGCTTTGATTTTATTCTTCATTTTCGCCCGGCTGACAAAAACATCAAGGCGGACGCCTTATCCCGATCCTTTCTGGTGTCTGATCTCGAGGAAGAACCGAAACACATCATAGATCCCGCCAGAGTAATGCAGGTGGCTCCCGTGAGTCTAAATCGTCTCCCTCCCAGTAAGACGTTCGTATCAGTACCTGATCGGGAGAAGATCCTACACTGGGGTCACTCGTCTAAACTAGCTGGCCACGCCGGTCAGAAAAAGACCCTCCGGCTTATTACCCGGCACTACTGGTGGCCTACCCTGCACAAGGACTTAATAGACTTTGTTTCTGCCTGTGTGTCCTGCGCCCGCAGCAAGGTTCCGAGACATCTGCCAGCCGGTCGTCTCCTTCCACTCCCAGTACCTGCTGCCCCCTGGCAGCATATAGCAATGGACTTTATAACTGATCTCCCCGTCTCTGCCGGTTGTACGGTCATTTGGGTGGTCGCTGACCGCTTTTCCAAGATGGCTCATTTCGTTCCCCTACCAGGCCTCCCGTCTGCACCCGAGCTGGCTAAAGACTTTATCCGCCACATCTTCAGTCTTCATGGCCTGCCCCTCCACATCGTGTCGGATCGTGGGGTACAGTTCACCTCACGCTTCTGGAGAGCCACTTGTAAACTGCTAGACGTCACCCTGGACTTCTCCTCCGCTTACCACCCACAGTCTAATGGTCAAGTGGAGCGGATCAATCAGAACCTGACCAGTTACCTCCGGCACTTCGTTAATGCCCACCATTCAGACTGGGTGGATCTCCTGCCATGGGCCGAATTTTCTTACAACAATCACGAGAGCGAATCTTCCTCCAAATCCCCGTTTTTTGTAGTCTTCGGTCAGCATCTTCGGATCCCATTTCCCGTCTCCACCTCGGTGGACAATCCGGCTGCGGAATCTCTTGTTAACAGATTTTCCTCCATATGGGAGAGTACCCGATCCGCACTCCTTCTGTCATCCGAGCGTATGAAAAGACATGCTGACAAAAAACGTCCGGATCCTCCTCAATTCCGTCCAGGGGATAAGGTCTGGCTCTCGTCCAAGTATGTCTGGCTCAAGATTCCTTCCTATAAGTTAGGGCCTTGGTTCATCGGTCCTCTGGAGGTCATCAGTCAGATCAACCCGGTGGCCTATAAATTGAAACTCCCGGCCAACTTGCGGATCCCTAACTCCTTCCATGTATCTCTCCTCAAACCTGTGGTACTTAACTATTTTTCCAAGTCTACAGGTACGCCTTATGCTCCGGTTTCCGCTGAAAACGAATTTGAGGTAGAGAACATTCTGGCCACCAAAAGGGTAAGAGGGAAGACCTTTTTTCTAGTAGATTGGAAGGGGTTTGGTCCTGAAGAGAGAACGTGGGAGCCCCGGGAGAACATCCATGCCCCTCTCATCCTAGCTAAATTTCTCTCTGGCCTAAAAAAGGGGGGGCCTAAAGGGGGGGGTACTGTAGCGCCGGCGTCCCTGTCCTCTGCTATGCAGGGACGCTGTTCCCCTCACCCCTCTGCTCCGAGCCCGGCGTCCTCCTCCCGCTCTGCTGGCAGCGCGCGCTCCTTCCCGGCCACTGTGCTTAGGGCGCGCGCGCGCTCCTTCCCTCTTAAACGGGCCGCGCGCGCCGTCCTAAGGAGTCCCCTGCCAATGGCCGGAGGACTTCACCATATATAAGGCACCTCCTCCAAAATGGAGGTGCCCGAGCAATGTTGTTGCACTGTTCACTACTCTGCTTCAGCCCTCAGGTCCCGTTGCCAGTTACCTGACAGATTCCTGCCAGTTTGCTGTCTGATTCCTGCCTGATATTCCGCTTACCTGCCTGCTAGCCTGAGGTCCGACGGTCTGCCTACCAACTCCTGTCAGTCTGTCTAAGGACCAGCTTGCCCGCTCACCTGGGAGCGCTCTTCTGCTACCTGCCTACTAGTCTACCTGGAGGCTCCGCCGTCACGTGCTGTGACCACCCGCCTGTCCAGAGACTCCTGCCCGCTCACCTGGGAGCGCTCATCTGCTGCCTGTCTGTTGGTCTACCTGGAGGCTCCGCCGTCACATGCTGTGACCACCCGCTTATCCAGAGACTCTCGCCTGCTCACCTGGGAGCTCACGTCTACCATCTGCCTGCTAGCCTACCTGGAGGCTCAGCCGTCACAGGTCGTACCTACCCTTTACCCAGAGACTGCCCCGGTCACTTGCCGTGACCTCCTGCCCGTTCATCCAGAGACTGCCCCGGTCACTTGCCGTGACCTCCTGCCCGTTCATCCAGAGACTGCCCCGGTCACTTGCCGTGACCTCCTGCCCGTTCATCCAGAGACTGCCCCGGTCACTTGCCGTGACCTCCTGTCCGTCCACCCAGAGACTGTCCCGGTCACCTGCTGTGACTGCCTGCCCGCCTTCCCTGGTCGCCACCCGCTCCCTTACAAGGACCGCCCCCTTGTATAGTAGCTCAGAGGTTCCGCCTCCCAGACCCATTACACAGGCCCTGAGGCGCGGGGTACTCTCACAAGGAGTAGAAAGTTTCAGAAGATGGTGAGGGAGTACCTTGCCGATCGTACCAGCGTCCTCCGTGATTCCTCTGTGCCTTTTAATTATTGGGTATCCAAGCTGGACACTTGGAATGAACTCGCTCTGTACGCCTTGTAGGTCCTGGCCTGCCCTGCCGCTAGCGTGTTATCGGAGCGTGTTTTTAGTGCCGCTGGGGGAATTATAACTGATAAGCTCACTCGCCTGTCAACTGACAATGCTGACAAGCTGACCCTTATCAAAATGAACAAGGGCTGGATTGGGCCAGACTTCTCATCACCACCAAATGACAGCAGAGTAACATAAAGTCAAATCCACTGTGTTATTTCGGGAGGTGTATTCACATGCACCGCTTCACACCCACACATGGATATATTCTTCCTCGTTTCGGCTGTTTAATCTTCTTCTCCTTATCCTCAGCCTCCACCACCACTATACCACCAGGGCGCCAGCATTGCAAGTTCCTCCGTCCTAATTTTTGGCAGCTTTTGCTGGGAAAGCATAAGCAAATACCATGGGACACCCACTCCCCAATAATGGGACTTATGTTTGTAATATGCTGTACTGCATGGCTCTTGTAAGGGGCATTGCAAGTTGCTCCGTCCTAATTTTTGGCAGCTTTTGCTGGGAAAGCATAAGAAAATACTATGGGAGACCCACTCCCCAATAATGGGACTTATGTTTGTAATATGCTGTACTGCATGGCTCTTGTAAGGGGCATTGCAAGTTGCTCCGTCCTAATTTTTGGCAGCTTTTGCTGGGAAAGCATAAGCAAATACCATGGGACACCCACTCCCCAATAATGGGACTTATGTTTGTAATATGCTGTACTGCATGGCTCTTGTAAGGGGCATTGCAAGTTGCTCTGTCCTAATTTTTGGCAGCTTTTGCTGGGAAAACATAGGCAAATACTATGGGAGACCCACTCCCCAATAATGGGACTTATGTTTGTAATATGCTGTACTGCATGGCTCTTGTAAGGGGCATTGCAAGTTGCTCCGTCCTAATTTTTGGCAGCTTTTGCTTGCAAGGCGTAAGCAAATACTATGGGAGACCCACTCCCCAATAATGGGACTTATGTTTGTAATATGCTGTACTGCATGGCTCTTGTAAGGGGCATTGCAAGTTGCTCCGTCTTAATTTTTGGCAGCTTTTGCTTGCAAGGCATAAGCAAATACTATGGGACACCCACTCCCCAATAATGGGACTTATGTTTGTAATATGCTGTACTGCATGGCTCTTGTAAGGGGCATTGCAAGTTGCTCCGTCCTAATTTTTGGCAGCTTTTGCTTGCAAGGCATAAGCAAATACTATGGGACACCCACTCCCCAATAATGGGACTTATGTTTGTAATATGCTGTACTGCATGGCTCTTGTAAGGGGCATTGCAAGTTGCTCCGTCCTAATTTTTGGCAGCTTTTGCTGGGAAAGCATAAGCAAATACTATGGGACACCCACTCCCCAATAATGGGACTTATGTTTGTAATATGCTATACTGCATGTGACGCGCCCCCTGGGCCGTGTGTACACGTGTGTGGGATACCTGGTGCCGGGTCTCTGGGGTCTGTAGTCTCCGTGGCGGTGACCCGGTCCCGTGGCTCAGGCTGGTCAAACCAGTGGCAGTCTTTCTTGGGTTTTGAGGTTAATTGTCCGACTGCGCCACCTGTGGATTGCGGTCAGGGAGTACCACCGCTGCGAGGCAGACCGCTGAGGCTGGTGTTGTGTGCGCAGCATAGAATGGGATAACTCCCCTCGGGAGGAGTATAGCCTCAGGGCAGTGAGTGTGGATGATGGGGGTGATGGTGCACGAGCGCAGCAGGAACGACTCAGAGTCTTTGCAGTGCAGTTCAGGGTCTTTACTGATGATTATAAGGTAGACCCTCCCGGGAGTACTGGCTAGCATAAGAGGCCTGGTCAGTCTGTGAGCAAGCAGGAGTTCCCCTGGCCAGGTGGAGTTGTAGGCCTCCCCGTCTGTCTGCACTCTTCCTGGCTACCTTGCTGTAAGCGGGTAGAAGTAGCCCACGTCCCTGAGTGTACCGTGTAGTGCTCACCCGTATGGCTGGTGACTTGGGGCCTTCTGTTAGCCTCCGCTCCATGACGGCGGTGCTGGTCCCTTGCTTGTGACTGAGCCTCCGGGCTTCTATGGCCAGAGGACCTGAAATCCCCTGCCGGCTGGTTTCTGCTGCTGGATATAGAAGTCCTCACAGCTTCGGACTCCTGTGTCCGGTTCCTATTGTCTTCTGCCAGGGCGAGCTCTGCTCAGCTTCCAGCCCCTGGTCTTTAGCTCCTAGCTCCTACAGAGCTCCTTGCTGTTACTTTCCCTTGCTCTCACTCTGACTCTGACTGTTCTCTGTTCTCTGACTCACTCAACCCCGCCCCAGATCCAGTTTATAAGGGCAGAATTCTCCCCTCCCAGGACTGGGGCAGGAGGATGTTGCATGTTTAAGGGATCCTGACCAGGAAACCTCCCACTTGCTCTCCGGCGTAATATCTCTATTACTGTGGTGTCCAGACCCCTGGGGTGCCACACATGGCTCTTGTAAAGGGCACTGCAGTTCCTCATAATTTTTGGAAAGCCTTCCATTCACTGCTTAGGCCAACAGTGCACGGGAGACCCAGTTGCTATAAATCGAAAAAAAGGTTTAGTTAACGCCCTCTGACCTCCATGTCATTTCCAAGGGGCATTGGAGTGGCTCGAAATTTTTGGTAGGCATTGCACTCACTGTATGCCCTATAACTGTGTAGCCGAACCGCTCCTTTTGTTACAGAAACATATCCTACAAGACATATCTGGTTGACTGGCCTGATATTGATGTGAATGGTCCCTGTTCCTCCTGCTCTTTCTCCTTTGCCACTACCTCATCCATCATTTATCACCTGAAGCTTTGTTTTAACGGGAGTCATAGAACTGAGATAGTAGCAGGAAAACATCCAGCAATCCTCGGAGGAGGTAGGATATGCGCCAAAACGCGGACCACCTCAGGCCTAGCCACTACTACATACATGCGCTTGCATTCCAAGAAAACAAAGCAGATGCTAACTTCTATCATCATCATCATGCTCCTCACCTAGGCACTCTCAACTCCCCTGATGGAGAAGCCAGGGCCCACCGGAGGAGTCTGGTTCTCTGGTGGGCTCGTCCAATGCTGCCCTAAAGCAGGCCAGGCTAAGAAAAGTGTGGGGGAAGGTGACAGGAGAAATCAGGGTGGCTGGGGACCGAGTATGGACACCTGGCCGCCACCTGGCGGCTGGGGACTGAGCGTGGACACCCGGCCGCCGGGCGGCTGGGGAAAGAGTATGGATACCTCGCTGCCGAAGCGGCCATGAGGTAGTGGCCAGCTTCGGCCTCCTCCAAACTAAAAGGCCCCATTTCAAGTGAAAGCTAGCAGTATGGTATTGCAGCCTGCGGGTGGGTGGGTGGTTGGCTGCATATTTTCGCTTGCATTGCAAGGAATGGGGGAGGTACAATTGAACACTGCCCTGGGACAAGGACTTGCACGGGGATAGTTGCAAGTCTGCATCTTCTGATGCGGCAAGGATCACTTCTGATGGGCACACTTTTAGACAGTGACCTGGGGGTCAGAGATGCTTCCAGGGGTCTTCCCCATGCTGATCCCTTGTCTTTTCAGCACTGTATGCATGTGTCACACAGCACATGGCCAGATAAGGTTGTAAAATGTTAAAATGACATTTCCCGGTGAACGCATTTGTCACGTTTAAAAGCAATACAAAAGTGCAAAAACGCATGAAAAATGCTACTTGTGAACATAGCCCAAGGTGTGGAGGAGTATTTTTGTTTTTGGTTATTTATTTTACCTTATACACAAGTTTTTACCCTGGAAAGGAAGTTCCTTAACATATTTCACAGGAAAACCTCTTTCAGTTTCGTTTTTGAACGTTTTATTGTGAGCCCGCAAAAGTGGCTTAATACCTCTGACCACGTTGTTGACAGCAGTGACCTGGGGGTCAGAAATGCTTCCAGGGGCGATCCCCATGCTGCCCCCATGTCTTTTGAGCACTGTCACTATCGTTTTGGGCACTTTTTAGGCTTTCTACAGACTGCCGGGGGTGCTGCCGCAAAAATGCTCGGGTCTCTCATAGACTAACATTGGGCTCGTTGCTCGGGTCGAGCACCCGAGTATCACGGTAAGCTCGGCCCGAGCTTCGAGCACCCGAGCATTTTAGTGATCGCTCAACACTATCAGTCGTCATCTTGGTGAGGACACGGAAGTCTTGCCCGTTACCAGTCTGGCACCCATGGCTGACTTTATGTTACGCTGCCTTAACCGTGACCCTCGCATTGTCAAAATGTTGGGTGACAGTCATTACTGGTTGATGACACTTTTAGACCCCCTCTACAAGGAGAACTTTCACTCTCTTATTCCTGAGTTGGAGAGGTCTACAAAAATGGGGCAGTACCAGAAGGCCCTTGCTGCAGAACTATTAAAAAAATTCCCATCTGAACACGGTAGCGGCAGAGGTCACAGTTCGCTGCCCAACTAAGGCATACAGGCGAGAGAGACGCAACTCCAATCCAGCAGAGGCAGGGGAACACTGTCAATGTTCTAGGACAGTTTTCTGAGACCTGCCCAGCTTACAGGCCCTGAGGCGCAGGGTACTCTCACAAGGAGTGGAAAGTTTCAAAAGATGGTGAGGGAGTACCAGCGTCCTCCGTGATTCCTCTGTGCCTTTTAATTATTGGGTATCCAAGCTGGACACTTGGAATGAACTCGCTCTGTACGCCTTGGAGGTCCTGGCCTGCCCTGCCGCTAGCGTGTTATCGGAGCGTGTTTTTAGTGCCACTGGGGGAATTATAACTGATAAGCGCACTCGCCTGTCAACTGACAATGCTGACAAGCTGACCCTTATCAAAATGAACAAGGGCTGGATTGGGCCAGACTTCTCATCACAACCAAATGACAGCAGAGTAACATAAAGTCAAATCCACTGTGTTATTTCGGGAGGTGTATTCCCATGCATCGCTTCACACCCACACATGGGTATACGCTTCCTAATTTCGGCTGTTTTTTGCTCTTCTCCTTATCCTCAGCCTCCACGACCACTATACCACCAGGGTGACCATTGTCCATGTTGCCAGCATTGCAAGTTCCTCTGTCCTAATTTTTGGCAGCTTTTGCTTGGAAGGCATAGGCAAAGACTATGGGAGACCCACTCCCCAATAATGGGAATAATGTTTTTAATATGCTGTACTGCATGGCTCTTGTAAGGGGCATTAAAATCGTCTTGTTAAGCTACTTTGACCTCCACGTCTCTTCCAAGGGTCGTTAATATTGTCTATTTATTCCACTGCGACCTCCACCACTCTTCCAAGGGGCATTAAAAGCGTCTTGTTAAGCTACTGTGACCTCCACGTCTCTTCCACAGGGCGTTGATATTGTCTTTTTATTCCACTGTAACCTCCACCACTCTTCCAAGGGGCATTGATATTGTCTTTTTATTCCACTGCGACCTCCACCACTCTTCCAAGGGGCATTAATTCCGTCTTGTTAAGCTACTGTTACCTCCACGTCTCTTCCACGGGGCATTGATATTGTCTTTTTATTCCACTGTAACCTCCACCACTCTTCCAAGGGGCATTAAAACTGTCTTGCTAAACCACTCTGAACTCCACGTCTCTTCCAAGGGGCATTAAAACCATCTTGTTAAGCTGCTGTGACCTCCACATCTCTTCCAAGGGGCATTAAAACCGTCTTGTTAAACCACTCTGAACTCCACAGCTCTTCCAATGGGCATTGACATGTTGTTTTTAATTACCTCTAACCTCCATGACTCTTGCAACGGGCATTGCATTTCCTCCTAATTTTTGTCAGCTTTTGCTTTTCAATGCATAGGCGAACACTAAGGGAGACCCACTCCCCAATAATGGGTAGAAGGTTTTTAATACTTTGTAATCCACGTCTGTTTCAAGGGGCATTGCAGTGCCTAATAATTTTTGGAAAGCCTTCCATTCCCTGCTTAGGCCAACAGTGTACAGGAGACCCAGTTGCTATAAATGGAAAAAACGGTTTAGTTAAGGCCCTCTGACCTCCATGTCACTTCCAAGGGGCATTGGAGTGCCTCGAAATTTTTGGTAGGCATTGCATTCACTGTATGCCTTATAACTGTGTAGCTGAACCGCTCCTTTTGGTACAGAATATCGTACCAGCAGGATTACTTATTAATTTTAAAAGTACGTTCGAGGATGATGATATCTTCTCGGACGAATGGTTTGATATACTGGATGATTGTTCTTATAATCTAATAAAACTGTTGATAAAAAAAATGTAACATGCTGGCTAAAACCTTTTCAATACTATGTGAAAAGGATTTAAAAGAACTATCCTCTTACAAAACCTATCCATTGTATGAGGCCTTGAATAAGGATACTAATAGAAATCTGGAAGTTTTTGAGAATGGTTTAATAGAAACCAAAACAAAAAAAGTAAGACGGGATTTCTTTGACTTAAAGCAACGAAAAAAGGAGAAAAAATTCCCTAAGAAACCAGTTCCCCAAAAAATGGATACTAAAAATAATCCTAAACAAGATGAAATAGTGAAGGGACTGCGGACATTTTACAACATGAAAACAAAAGCAATATTGGGTGAGGGAATTAAAACTACTACTAATAACAAGAAATATACGCCACAGGAAGCAGGAGCTATACCTAAATAAATTAATAAAAATAACAATTGGGGGAGAAAGATCACTTCTTCCACACCCGGGATAGCTCCAATCACCATTTCCAGAGATGGCTCAAATGATGGAGTTAGCAGGGAAAGGAGTAAAGAAAGGGAGGAATCCAATACTAGCCAGTTTGAATTCCCCTCCGAAAATTCCATATTGAGCCTAACGGGAACTCAGGAGACACTGTGTCCCCGCGAGGACAACCAGGAAGTTCCATTTTTGTGTAGCCAATTCACTATAGACAAGACTTCCGCCTCGCCTAATTTGTTTACTACAGTGATGCAGGCACCATCACCCTCACCAGCGAACTCTAATATTTCTTTTCTAGAGCTGGTAGTGAAACGCCCTCCATTAACAGAGATATTATTACCCAATATCGAGAGCGATTCACAGATAGCAGCGCCAATGTCTATGCAAGGAGGGGGAATAAACACGATTTTGAAATATTTCCGCCAAACCTCCACAAAATCGCTAAATAGAAAAGGAGGCCCAGGGGGTCCAGAGGAGGGAGAAAAAAGAAAAAAAGTGCAGACTGTAGAAAAGGAAAAGAAGCTATAGCAGAAGAAAATAAAAATAAGAAAAATACAATCCAGATTTTTAATCTTTCTGAACACTGTTTGACAAAATCGGAATTAACTGTCCTTTCTAAAGGTCTAGCTTTTTGTCCAACACAAGAAGCAAAAGCCTTTGACCTTTTTATAGATTTAAATAAGTATATCCGTAAGCTTACAATAGCACGTCATTTTTCTATACAGGAATGCTCAGAAAATGATAAAGCTGAACATATAATGGAAAAACCTGATGAAAATTTGGATAGTTTTTTACATAAAGAAGTATGCCCACAGTCCAAATTCAACCCGGTTCATCACCGGGGTAGTAATTTGGAGACATTTTTCTCGTTGGTAAATGAAGAATTTCGCAATATTAATGCAAAAAACTGCTGGTATGAAAAATAAAAATGTGATTGAAAAATCCAAAAAGAAAAATGATGATAACATAAAAACAAATGGTTATAAGCAAAACATTTCTAGGGAAGAAAGGAGGGCTATGAAAAATCTAAAGGAAAATACTAAGATAGTAATAAGGGAAGCAGACAAGGGAGGGGGTATTGTACTTCAAGATTATTATTATTATTTATTATTATAGCGCCATTTATTCCATGGCGCTTTACATGTGAAAAAGGGGTATAATACAAGAACAATTACAATAATCTTGAACACAATGTGACAGCGACTGGTACAGGAGGAGCGAGGACCCTGCCCGCGAGGGCTCATAGGGAAATATACCTGAAAGAAGCTCATAGAATACTTGCTGATGAGAAATATTATAAAAAATTGAGCAAGGATCCCTCTAAAAAGTTTTTTGAGGAATACTATGATTTAATTAATGAAGCTTTTGGGAAAAACATTATAAACAAAAAAGAGAGAAGATTTCTGATAAATAAGAATCCTAATACAGCTATATTTTATCACCTTCCAAAGGTACACAAATGTCTAAATAACCCACCGGGCCGGCCTATAATAGCAGGCATCGGTTCCCTTACAAGTCAGCTGTCCCATTACATTGACTTGTTTTTGCAGGATATAGTTAAAACCTTACCGTCATATTTAATGGATTCAAATCAGTTACTAAGTGAATGTAAAAACATCATATGGGAGGATGACTTTCTTTTCATCACTATGGATGTAAACGCCTTGTATTCGAATATCCAACACGACCTGGGAATAAAAGTGGTGGAGCACTATTTGAATGGCGTTCTAGATATGCCAGACCTTCAGAGGGTATTCCTTCTGAAAGGTCTTAAGTTTATATTGGAACATAATGTCTTCATTTTCCAAGACCAACGCTATATACAGCAACTCGGTACAGCAATGGGGACGCGGGTAGCCCCAAGTTTCGCAAATTTGTTCATGGGGCTATTCGATTCCTCATCGCCAATAAACCAACAACATTATACTGAGAATATAGTGCTATACCGTCGTTTTATTGATGATTTAATGATTATATGGAGGGGGAGTGAGGAAAAAGCGGAGCAGTTTATCAGCGAGATGAATAGAAACCAGTGGGGGATTACATTCACCGCTAAAACTAGTAAGGAAAAAATTGACTTTTTAGACCTGGAGTTATCACATAAAGATAAATGGATCATCAGTAAAACCTTTTTTAAAAAAACAGACACAAATGGTTTTTTACATTATTACAGCGCGCATTATAAAATATGGAAATCTAATATCCCCTACAGTCAGTTTCACAGGATTAGAAAAAATAACACGACTATAGATGACTATATTAAACAGTCCAAAATTCTAATCAACAGATTTGATGATAAAAAATATCCAAAAAAATTGACCATGAGTGCTTATGCAGCATATTTAAAGAAAACTCAGGACGAATGTTTGGTCAAATATAAGGATAAAAATAATAAAAACTGTGAGGAAGTAAAACAAAAAAAACAATAGATGGCAGTATAATTTTGTAACAGCCTTCAATCGGAATAATAATGACATCAGAAAGATATTGAACAAATATTGGTATCTACTCAAAAGGGATACATATCTGAAAAAAATCCTACCACAAAGACCGAATATCACCTTTCGCAGGGGACAAACCATGAGAGGCATTATTGCTCCCAGTACCTTAAAATCAGCACCACAGGGAGGTCAGAAAATCATCCAAATAAATGGGAACATAGACAGAAAGAACATTTATAAAAAAATCGGTGTAACACGATGTCATTCGAAAAAATGCTGCTGTTGTGAAATTATTGACCACAATGTGGATACAATCCTTTGCAATAATACAGGTGAACGTTTCCCAATTACACAGAAGCTGTCTTGTGACAGCCAGTTTGTGGTGTATGTCATCACATGTGCCTGTGGCGTTCAGTACGTAGGACGTACCATGCAGACCTTAAGAACACGTATGAATGGCCACAGGCATAATGCGAAAAACGGCTTTATGAAACACAGCCTATCTAGACACTTGTGCTTGAAACACAATAAAAAATTCAACATAAAAGTTACAACAGTGGAACAAATCCCTGAGAATTGTCCAAACCGCACTGAGAGATTAAACCGTAAAGAATCCTTTTGGATATTTAAAATGGGCACTTTACACCCAGATGGGCTGAATGATATTATTGAGGGGATATAGGAAGAATTAATATACCTCTGGATACTGTTTATTAATGGTTTTATATATGTTATAGTTTTTATGAGTCTTCCAATATATTTTTTTATAATGATTGTTTTTTAACAGTATTTTAAAAAGTTTTGTAACATACAACAATCATGTAAGCAGTTATATATCACATTTTAACTTTTTTTATGTATTTATATATCTATTTATATAGGGATTTTTTCCTTTTTACTAACTACTGACTTGTAGTGCCTTTTTGGAATGGGTGTGTCAAAATTAACCATATGTGCTCCACACCCAGACCATTATAGCAACACTTCTTATAAAAGCTGGTCAGAACTAAGTAGCATTTATAACAAAATACCTGAGGAAGACATTTTATTTGTCGAAACGCGTTGTATGTACATGTTTTTGGAGAAATAATAAATATCCATACAGGATAATACTATAGCTTGTACTTCACAAGTTATTTCGGAGCGCAAATAGCCTGGAGGAAATCTTTTTTGGATATTTTTCCTATGATAACTCTGCCCGAGTTAAACAATAGCCACCAGGGATCTGCAGCATACCGCTCAAAAATGAAGATCATTACTGGATGTTCTGTGGTTCTAAGGGACCTATAAGTGTTATGATCTGCTACAGGGACTAAGGAAAGACAGGAGAACTGTCCCTACAATAGAACTAAACTAGATCCCTACGATGTAACGGGGAACCTGATCCTGCGATCAGACCCGCTAAAGTCCTCGGCTAGTCTGAACGAAGACCTATAGATGTGAGGGAGGGATCCCTACAAGAACTAGGGACTGGGATAAGTTGGACACCTCCTAGCAGAAATAGTAGCAGTCAAAGACAAACACACAACAAAAAGCATAGAGGTCAGAAGACCTAGCAAAACTAACAGAGAACGGCAACAGAGCACCAAGCTAGCTCAAGAGTAGTAAATACAATGAAGTCCAGCAAGACTAGGAGGGCGGAGCCGGATTAAATAGGCAAAAATGGTCATGTGACCAGCAAACTAAAAAAAACCTAACAGGAGAGTTCTAACAGTACCCCCTCTTCTAAGAGGATCCTCCGGATCCCCTAGGCCCAGGCTTACCAGGAAACCTCCTGTGAAACGCTCTGACAAGTCTGGAAGCAGAAACATCATCCGCCCTCACCCATGAGTTATCCTCAGGTCCGAAACCCTTCCAAGCGACGAGATACTGCAAACTCCCTCTATACCATCTAGAATTTAGGATGCGGGAAATTTCATATTCCCCGTCCTCCACCACCGGAGGAACAGTGGCAGAGGCGTCACCATCAGACACATAAGCTTTTTTCAACAGAGAAACATGAAACACCGGGTTAATCTTCCAGGACGTAGGAACCTCCAACCTAACAGCAGATTGGTTAACTATCTGAAGCACCTTAAAGGGCCCTACGAACTTGGGACCCAATTTTTTAGAAGGAATCCTCAATCGCAGATTCTTAGAGGACAACCAAACCATGTCACCAACAGCAAACAAAACCTCTTGCCGTTTCCTATCAAAGTACCTCTTAGATTTTTTGTTAGCCTCCTGAAGATTACCACGCACATCCGTCCAAACTCTCTCCAAATCACCGGAAAAACTCTCCTCCTCAGGCACAGCCGAAACCAATTTGGAGAATGACCCAAAAGACGGATGTCTCCCAGAACAACAAAAAAAAGGCGAACACCCAGCAGAAGAGGATGTATGGTTGTTAAGAGCAAATTCAGCAAGTGGCAGAAACTCAGACCACCCCTCTTGATTGTCTGCCACAAAACAACGCAAGAACTGCTCAACATCCTGGTTCTTCCTTTCTGTCTGGCCATTAGACTCAGGATGATATCCAGATGAAAACGACAAATGAACTCCCAACCTGTCACAAAAGGCACGCCAAAGACGAGCCACGAACTGAGGTCCCCTATCAGAAACAATGTCAGTAGGAACACCATGTAGTCTGACAATTTCCTTGACAAAGGCCTTAGCGAGTGTCTTAGCGCAAGGCAGTTTGATGAAGGGAACCAAGTGACACATCTTGCTAAAACGGTCCACGACCACCCAGATGACCGTGAAACCTTCAGAGGGTGGTAGGTCAGTAATAAAGTCCATAGCCAGATGTGTCCAAGGTGCACTAGGAACCTCCAGAGGGCAAAGCAACCCCGCAGCAGGAGCATGCGAAGACTTGGATCTAGCACACACAGTACATTGGCGCACCCACTTAATGACTTCCTTCTGCCATCCAGGCCACCAAAAACTGTGACCCACAAGTCTCTTGGTCTCAGAAATTCCTGGATGACCTGCCAACCGAGACTCATGACACTCAACAAACAAATCTCTCCTAAAGGTCCTAGGCACAAGCAACCTCCCATGGGGAGTGTTAGATGGGGCATTCTCCTGAGCTTTAAGAATCTCATCCTCCAAAACGGAGTCCAAAGCAGCAATCACAACACCTTCTTGTAAAATGCTCTCCTCTTCCTCCTCAACACCAACCATGGGAGAAAAGCTGCGAGACAAAGCATCAGCTTTAACATTCTTGGTACCCGGGATGTAAGTAACGGAAAAATTAAACCGCGAGAAAAAAAGTGCCCACCTAGCCTGACGGGCATTCAAGCGCTTGGCAGCATCAAGATAGATCAGATTTTTATGATCAGTGAAAACCTGAATGGGAAATTCAGCACCTTCGAAGAGGTGACGCCAGTGTTCAAATGCGAGTTTAATCGCCAGCAATTCCCGATTACCAATATCGTAATTAAGTTCAGTCTCAGAAAATTTTTTTGAAAAAAAGGCACAGGGATGTACTCCATCCTTGTTTTCCTGAGACAACACCGCACCGACCCCCACCGAAGAAGCATCAACCTCAACCAAAAACGGCTTAGTCACATCAGGCTGCATAAGGATGGGAGCAGAGGTGAACCTCTCCTTTAGAAACACAAAAGCTTCAATGGCCTCAGAAGTCCACTGAACCGCATTAGCACCTTTCCTGGTGAGATCGGTTAGCGGTTTGACAATAATAGAAATTTTTTAATGAATTTTCTGTAATAATTGGCGAAACCCAAAAACCTCTGTATCGATTTCAAACCAATAGGCCTAGGCCATTTCTGCACAGCTTGAACTTTAACCGGGTCCATCTCAAAACCTTCGCTGGAGATAATGTAGCCCAAAAAACTAATTCTCTGTACAGCGAACTCACATTTCTCCAGCTTAGCAAAAAGCGAATTGTCCATTAATAACTGTAATACCTCACGTACGCTCCGCCAATGAGACTCCAGATCAGGCGAATAAATCAGAATGTCATCCAAATACACAACCACATTTTTGCCGATTAAAGGTCTAAGGATGTCATTAATAAGATTCTGAAAAAATGCTGGAGCATTGGTAAGACCAAAAGGCATAACCAGATTCTCAAAATGACCCACAGGAGTGTTAAAAGCAGTCTTCCATTCATCACCCTCCTTCATGCGCAACAAATTGTATGCCCCCCGGAGATCAATTTTAGAGAACCACTTGGCCCCCACTAACTGGTTAAATAAATCAGGAATCAATGGCAGTGGGTAAGGATTGCGTACAGTAATTTTATTAATCTCACGAAAGTCCAGACAAGGACGTAAACCGCCATCTTTTTTTTTTACAAAAAAAAAATCCAACAGCCACAGGAGACTTGGAAGGCCTAATGTGACCGGCGGCCAAGCTTGTCTGTATGTATTCCTCCAAAGCCTTTCTCTCAGGAATAGTAAGATTAAATAAACGACTTTTAGGAAGAGTCGCTCCAGGGACAAATTCAATGGTACAATCATAGTCTCTATGGGGAGGCAAAATTTGTGACTCCTCCTCAGAAAAAACTCTCCAAAAATCCTGAATAGGTACAGGCAATTCCCCTTTATCCACAGCAGCAATACGTCCGTTACAACACTTGTCATAACACTTAGGGCTCCAGGACTTAATTTCATTGGTAGACCAATCCAGTACAGGATTGTGCAATTTTAACCAGGGTAACCCCAATATTACTGGAGAAGGCAAATTATCCAATACCACCAAATCCAAATTTTCTTAGTGAATACCATTAATAGTGAGGGGAAATTCACAGACCTTATGAGTAACACTCTTCAAGGGAGAGCCATCAACAGAAACCACAGCAATAGGGGATGACAAAGTTTTAGGTTCTAATCTCAGTTTTTCCAAGAATCCCCCATCAATCACATTCAGAGTAGAACCACAATCCACAAATACCCGAAATTCAATTAATTCATCCTGAGCAGCAGTAGTGGCAGATAGGAATACTCCCTTAGAATTTAAACAGGCAATACGGGCATAACTGACCATTTTTTTTTCTTTCTTCATACGAAGCACACAATTCTTAATAAAATGACCAGAATTTCCGCAATAGAAGCACAAGCCTTCAGAAAGCCTGCGATCTTTTTCCTGAGAGCGGGGTGCCATCGCCCCAATCTCCATCGGCTCTCCATTGTCAGCACAGACCCTCTCAAGACTCGGAGCTGACATAGCAGAGGATTTGCTCACCATTAACCCTTGCACGCAGTCTCCTGTCCACCCGTATAGCTAATTGCATAGCCTCCTGCAAGTTTCCAGGTGTGGGATAAGCAATCAGTAAATCCTTAACCCTTTCACCTAGCCCTGCAAGAAACAAGCTTTTCAAAGCTGAATCGTTCCACCCCACCTGGGCAGACCACCGACGGAAGTGAGAACAATATTTTTCCACATTACCTGATCCCTGCCTCAAACGTCTCAATTCAGACTCAGCAGATGAGACACGATCAGGATCATCATACAACAAACCTAAAGCAGAAAAAAAACTATCCACTGATCTAAAGCACGGATCACTAGGTTGGAGAGAGAAGGCCCATCCCTGAGGATCTTTGCGCAAAAGTGACATTATGAACCCTATGCGCTGTGATTCATCACCAGAGGATCCGGGTCTCAAACGAAAATACAATAAACAAGCATTTTTAAAAGAAAAAAAATCTTGTTGTTCGCCAAAAAATAAATCAGGAAGACGTACCTTTGGTTCCACAAAATGTGCTCCAGAACAGCTACTCACATGTTGTTGGAGCTTGGCCACCTCCAGAGAGTCCCTGCAAGCGTTGAGCCAAATCTTGAACCGAGACCATGATGGAAAACTGGAGGTCTTTCCTTAGAAAAAATTATTTATTTATTTTTTCTTTTAGGGCTGGACTTACTGTTATGATCTGCTACAGGGACTAAGGAAAGACAGGAGAACTGTCCCTACAATAGAACTAAACTAGATCCCTACGATGTAACGGGGAACCTGATCCTGCGATCAGACCCGCTAAATTCCTCGGCTAGTCTGAACGAAGACCTATAGATGTGAGGGAGGGATCCCTACAAGAACTAGGGACTGGGATAAGTTGGACACCTCCTAGCAGAAATAGTAGCAGTCAAAGACAAACACACAACAAAAAGCATAGAGGTCAGAAGACCTAGCAAAACTAACAGAGAACGGCAACAGAGCACCAAGCTAGCTCAAGAGTAGTAAATACAATGAAGTCCAGCAAGACTAGGAGGGCGGAGTCGGATTAAATAGGCAAAAATGGTCATGTGACCAGCAAACTAAAAAAAACCTAACAGGAGAGTTCTAACAATAAGCAAGTGACCAAGGCCTAATAAAGGTGAGTGCAACTAACACCTATCTGTGATCTGACCATACACCTACATTTAGATCGGTGCGCTCTCTGCTTTCTTTTCCCTCTCTCCTGCTGGACATGGTGGAGAGAATGGGAGAAGTCAAGTGAGAACAGGATTCATTGCTCTCTTAAAGAGGGCTGCGCTGCTGAACTGCAAGAATTAGCGCAGGAAAGTTTCAAGTATATGGCTCATCACTTGAATACTAAACGTATTCAGTTAAATGAATTTGCTAAAGACAAAGTCAACCCACAAGTCCGTACAATGCAAAGTGATTTTGCAATGAACTATAGCTGTGAAGTTCAGAGTGCTCTATGGAGTAGAGGGAGTGTAACATTGTTTACTGCAGCTACAACTTTCAATGGCAACTGCCAAACATATCTTCTATGTTCAGATACAAAATATAAAGAGAAAAATACTGTTGCTTGCTTCATCAGTGCACTGTATGATATTGTTGAACCGAAACCAGATGCTATTCCAGACATTGATGAGGTCATATGGTCTGATGGCCCATCTTCAGAATTCAAAAACAGATTCATGACTGAGTTTTTAGAAGAATTAGGCTTTAACCCCTTAAGCCCCGGAGCATTTTTCGTTTTTGCATTTTCGTTTTTGCTCCCCTTGTTCCCAGAGCCATAGCGTTTTTATTTTTTGGTCAATATGGCCATGTGAGGGCTTATTTTTTGCGGGACGAGTTGTACTTTTCAACGCCATTACTAGTTTTACCATATTCTGTACGGGAAAACGGGAAAAAAATTCCAAGTGCGGTAAAATTGCAAAAAAAGTGCAATACCACAGTTGTTTTTTATTTATTTTTTTTACCACGTTCACTGAATGCTAAAACTGACCTGCCCGTCTCATTCTACAGGTCATTACGAGTTCATAGACATCAAACATGTATGGGTTCTTTTATATTTAAGTGGTGAAAAAAAATTCCAAAATTTGGTAAAAAAAAAAATAAAAAAATAGCGCCATTTTCTAAGACCCGTAGCGTCTCCAATTTTTGGGATCTGGGGCTGGTTGATGGTTTATTTTTTGCGTGCCGGGCTGACGTTTTTATTGATAACATTTGGGGTAGATCCGATGTTTTGATCGCCCGTTATTGCATTTTATTGCAATTTTGCGGCGACCAAAAAACGTAATTCTGGCGTTTAGAATTTTTTTCTCGTTACGCCGTTTACCGATCGGATTAATTCTTTTTTTATATTGATAGATCTGGCGATTCTGAACGCGGCGATACCAAATATGTGTATGTGTTTTTTTTTTTTATATATATTTTATTTTGAATGGGGCGAAAGGGGGGTGATTTAAACTTTTATATTTTATTTTTTTTTATATTTTTAAAAACTTCTTTTTTTTTACTTTTTGCATGCTTCTATAGTCTCCATAGGAGACTAGAAGCAGCAACTATCCGATCGCCTCTGCTACATACAGGGGACGAGCAGGTCCCCTGCATGCAGCAGAAATGGTCCTGTGCTATGAGCGCCGACCACTAGGTGGCGCTCATAGCGACAAGATCATGACAACCACAGGCGTCTGCTGCAGACCCTGGGTTGTCATGCACGCCCATCGGCGACCCGCGATCACGTGACGGGGTCGCCGGTGGGCGGGGCTTATGACGCACTACCCGGAAGCGCACGTTAAATGCTGCTGTCGGAGATTGACAGCGGCATTTAACATGTTAACAGCCGCGAGTGGATCGCGATTCCACCCGCGGCTGTTGCGGGCACATGTCAGCTGTAAGAATCAGCTGACATGTGCTCCGTTCAGTGAGGGCTCAGCGCAGCAGCCCTCACTGAACGGGCAGTACGCAAATATGCGTACTAATACGTCCCCGGTAAGTAAGGGGTTAAGTACAGAAAGCCATTCGCGTGGAAGTATTTTGCTACAGCTCACGGGAAGGGGATAGTAGATGGCGTTGGTGGCCGAGCCAAATCTCTCGTTCGCAGTCATGTTATGAGTAAATCTGCATCAGCACCAATTGTGCAATTGGAAAAGTGTCCCAATTCCAGGGGTTAAGTCCATGCATATACTTAAAGCTTCTCCAAATAAATGTTTGCTTGCTTTTAAGAATGCTCTTAGCCCTAGAGTAGAAATGAATGCAGCTAGTTCAGCCTGCTATACAACAGGTGACTGGGTCATAGTGAAGTATGATGGGAAACTCTATCCTGGTGAAATAACGGAAAGAGTAGAGAATGAATATGAGATATCCATCATGGTGCAAGCAGGTAAAACTACCTACTGGAAATGGCCAGTGAAGGCTGATAAGTTACTTTACTCAGTAGGACAAATTCTAAAAAAAACAACAACTCCAGTCCTGGTGAACTCAAGAGGACAGTACAAGTTTGAAGATAATGTGCTTTGAACTGTGATGCACGGGACACATGATATATTGTTTTTTGTTTCTCAGTGGACCGTATCGGAATTATTACTCTGTTTTGAAAGTGTATTTCAATATTTAATAATATGTATGTACTTTTTATTTGCACAAGAAGAAAAAATGAAGATTTTGCGTGATGCACGGGACAATGAAATGTGGAATTTAAAGTATAGTCTCAAGTGTTCAAGAATGCAACTACCCATTCTTTCATGTGTGCAATTTGTAGTGAACTGATGTGTCTTTCATCATAAATAAATAGTTAAATGCAACTGATAGTTATTGGGTGGAACTTGTTTCAAAATAAGATACTTTTGTGTTTTTTTTCCTATTAAGAAACATTCAAGTTTGCAAAGCGAATTCTAAGAC
This sequence comes from Phyllobates terribilis, assembly GCF_046119375.1. Classification (NCBI taxonomy): domain Eukaryota; kingdom Metazoa; phylum Chordata; class Amphibia; order Anura; family Dendrobatidae; genus Phyllobates; species Phyllobates terribilis. The sequence goes on from NW_027362762.1 coordinate 879,383,416, forward strand.
AATCTGCTTAATATTTATGTGGCTATAGTTTTTTCCATTAATTTAGAGTGTGTTCTTTCTAAAAAGAATGAAAATTCAATCTCTAACATAAATTTGAAATTTGACACCATGGTTTTACTTTCCAGAGAACTGCCCAAAAGTTACAGAGCAGTAATGGACCTCCAACGAGTATCCCTAATACACTGTATAAAACTTGTAAAAGTTATTAATAAGTAGTATTACCGCGTCAATCCCTAAAGTGCAGGCAGCCACCTTCACCCGACACGTCTCATGTTTACCGTTTCATCATCGCGTTTATATGTCTTCCTTAAAAACTGTCAATTGTATGATATTTTACAATTTTTATGCAATTTTGTAGAAAAAAAATGAAGGGTTTGAACTTTCCCCAGTTTGTATAGCAATAATGACAGACAACAGCTCAGTCTAATGTGTGTAAAATATCATCAAATTCGGTCAATGGCCTTGAAGCAGGGGCGTATCGTCCATAGCGGCACCTCTATCCCCCATCACAACTTCAACAGTATCTGCATCCTTAGGATGTAGATAATGTTGAAAACAACCAGGCTCGTTCTCAGAGAATTCGGTGGCCCGGAGTTGGCAGGACACGCCTCTTCACCTCTGGCTGCACTGTGTCAAGCGCGCAGACAAGAAGATGCCAGTGTCTGCTTTGGAAGTGCAGGAGATGAGGCTCCGCCCACCTGCTCCGGCCTCCAGCAGAGCAGAGCAGCTGATCACAGCATGGCCCCTGCTCTCTCTGCCTCCCCTGCTCTGTATTGTACTGCTCCACTCTCCCCCTCCTGCCTTCAGCCCTGCAATTTGCAAGAAAGCTCTGCAGTCGGTCCCTGGGAGATGGGAGGCTGCACCAGAGACATCTGCAGAGAGGGTAAGTCCGTGTGTGTGTGTATGTATATATACAGTGGGGAAAAAAAGTATTTAGTCAGCCACCAATTGTGCAAGTTCTCCTAATAAAAAGGATGAGAGAGACCTGTAATTGACATCATAGGTAGACCTCAACTATGAGAGACAAAATGAGAAAACAAATCCTGAAAATCACATTGTCTGATTTGGAAAGAATTTTTTTTTAAATTTTGGTGGAAAATAAGTATTTGGTCAATTACAAAAGTTCATCTCAATACTTTGTTATATATCCTTTGTTGGCAATGACAGAGGTCAAACGTTTTCTGTAAGTCTTCACAAGGTTGGCACACACTATTGCTGGTATGTTGGCCCATTCCTCCATGCAGATCTCCTCTAGAGCAGTGATGTTTTGGGGCTGTCGCTGGGCAACACGGACTTTCAATTCCCTCCAAAGGTTTTCTATAGGGTTTAGATCTGGAGACTGGCTAGGCCACTCTAGGACCTTGAAATGCTTCTTAGGCTAAGTGCCCACGATGCAGAAATGCTGCAGATTTTTTCCCAATCTCCCTGGCAGGAAAAAAACGCATGCGGATTTTACATGTATTTTTCCTGCCAGGTAGAAGCGTTTGTCAACTGGCATGGATTTATATAGTGTGACCAAGTTACTAGTTAAAAAAAAGAATAAAAATGGTAAAAAATAAAAGATTATACTTACCGTATATTCCGGCGTATAAGACGACTTTTGAAGACTGAAAAATCTTCTGTCTAGTCTGGGGTCGTCTTATACGCTGGTAATGTTTTTGAACTTTCAGAAATTGACATGCGGGGATACTCTGGGGGTGTTAATAAGCTGCCGTGGCCGTATCCCTGTCATGTGGGAGTTAATATAAGGTGGAGGGAGTTAAAATACGGCGGCGGTAGGTCCAGACAGTCAGCGCTTCTGTGCTGAAACTGACACATCGCTGCGCTGTGTCTTCTCAGGCCTGGGACACAGCGCAGCGTATTCCCAGCAGCAGAGACAGACAGAACCTAGCGAACTTTTCTGACACATCGCAGTGTCTTCCCAGCTCCGGACACAGCGCAGGGCTTCTGTGCCGACAGCTTTCACTTGTCACAGAAGCGCTGCGCTGTGTCCGGAGCTGGGAAGTTTTAAACAATCACACAGCCCCATACTGCTTGCCCGCAGCCTCCCACCCCGATCCTCCGCTCCCCTCGCCACCTCCCATCCCGATCGTAAGTTAGGACCGGGCGGGGAGCACAGCACCAAGGAGCGGGGAGCGAAGGACCCGGGCGGGGAAGCCGGCAGTGAAAAGACTTCACCGCCGGCTTTCCCGTTCTGTGCTGCGCTTTCCCGCCGGTTATTTCAAATGAACAGCTGAGGTATCAGGTGATGCCGATCAGCTGTTCATTTGAAGTCGCCGCGGTGCCCTCAGAGGGTTCATGTGAGTTCATGCTTGACTGCATTGCATGAACTCACATGAACTTTCCCACGGTCTCACAGGTCAGCCTCACCTCCCAGACCCGTCATGATTGGTGTGTGCGGGTGTCTGTGCGTGTGTCTGCGAGTGTGTGTGGGGTGTCTGTGCGATGTCTGCGGGTGTGTGCGGTGTCTGTGAGATGTCTGCGAGTGTGTGCGGGTGTGCGCGGTGTCTGTGCGATGTCTGGGGGTGTGTGCGGTGTCTGTGCGATGTGTGCGGTGTCTGTGCGATGTCTGCGGGTGTGCGCGGTGTCTGTGCGATGTGTGCGGTGTCTGTGCGATGTGTGCGGGTGTGTGCGTGCAGGCAGACATAGGCCGATGTGACACTACTACTCCCATCGGCCTATGTCTGTCCCCCGTCCACTCCTGCCAGCAGGATCAGCTCGATGGGAGCAGTAGTTCTCATCAGCCTGATCCTGCTATATAAATTGCCCTACTGTGTCCCCAATAAATGTTAAATACATATCATTGGTGGCCAGTGGTTACCTGCAATAAATTAGTTCATACATTACCTGTCCCCGCCGATCGCCACCTAAAATAAAGTAAAAAATAAAAAACTACACCTATACTCACCTAGACACCTAATTCCCCGAAGCCATCGATCTCCTGTAATAAAATATAAAATAATAAACCACAACCTTATCCTTACCCCTCCGTAGTAGTCCACGAGTGTCCCACGAAGATCTCCAGTTCAGAGCAGCCACATAGAATGTGACTGCTCTGAACCGCTGCCGCCGCTAGAATGACGGGGCCGTAAAGCAGCCCCGTCATTGCATAAGCGGGTTCGCCGGAGTTCAGGCAGCGCTGCTCCGGTTAGCTGCTTTACGGCCCTGCTGTATCGTGAGAAATTCCCACGGTACAGCAGTGCCGTAAAGGAGGTCTCCGGAGCTGCGCTGACTGAATGCACTCCGGTGACCTCAGTCAGTAGCTCCCGCTGCCGGGAGCGGACGTGTTCCCGGTAGCGTGAGCTTACAGCAGCCATGCACAGCTGTCACCATCTCCAGATGTGACAGCTATGCATGGGAGATCAGCGCAGGAACGTGGACAGGTAACTATTTTTTTTTTAGTAAACTAAGAATTAAATAAAATGGTGTGGTTTATTTCAAATAAATTATTTTTTTCTTGGTGTAGTGTGTGTTTTTTCTTTTTAACACTTTGTAGGTTAGTAATGGGGGTGTCTTATAGACGCCCATCATTACTAACCTGGGCTTCATGGCAGCTGGCGCTGACATGAACCCCAGCCCTATTACCCCCTGCCACCGCACCAGGGCAGCGTGGAAGAGCGAGGCTAAGTGCCAGAATTGGCGCATCCTATGGATGCGCCATTTCTGGGGCGGCTGACGGCTGGTGTTTCTAGCCTGGGAGGGGGCCAATATTCATGGCACCTTTCCTGGGCTATTAATATCAGCCCCCAGCTGTCTGCCTAACCTTTGCTAGCTATTAAAATAGGGGGGACCCCACGTCATTTTTTTGGGGGGTCCCCCATTTTAATAGCTAGTAAGGGCTAGGTATTCAGCTGGGGGCTGATATTAGTAGTCTGGGAAGCTCCGTGGGTATTACCCCCTTCCCAGGCTTCAAACATCTGCCCCAGCTGTCTGCTTAACCTCCGCTAGAGACTAAAATTAAGGGGAACCCCACGCCAATTTTTTTTTAAATAAATCCTTTATTTTAACACTAAATGACAAGTACAGTAATCAACACTGTCACTGTACTTCATATATATGTGACTGACATGTTTCTATCTATCTAATCTATGTATGATTCTCTATTCCTTCTATTCTAAATTGTCGGGTACAGATGCTGAATTGCCGGCCGGCTTTTTTAAAGAGACGGTGCATGAAAACACTATTATTTTTTTAAATAAATCCTTTACACTAAATGACAAGTACAGTAAGCAACAATGTCACTGTACTTCATATATATGTGACTGACATATTTCTATCTATCTAATCTATGTGTGAAGCTCTATTCTTTCTGTTGTAAATTGTCGGGTACCGGTGTATGCCGCTGATGAAAATGGATGATAGTAATGTTGTTGTTGTATGCCTTATGTTTATGAGTGACAGTTTTCCTGCTATATACCTGCATGTCATAAGAATTTAAATTAAAAAAGGACCATGTTAAATTCAAATCTGTTTTTTTTTAATTTTTACCGGTGTTTGGTATGCGTTGGAAAAGGGGTAGTCTTATATGGTGAATATATCCTAAACTCTATATTTTAACAGGAAAGTAAGGGGGTCGTCTTATACACCAGGTCGTCTTATACGCCGGAATATACGGTACCTTCCGATGGCCCCCGGTGTTTTCTCCGCTCTGTTCGGTCGGTTGTATGGGTCGCGGTGGTGTGAAAGGACCTGCCATGACGTCATTTATTCATGTGACAGGTCACGTGACTGCTGACGACCTGTCACATGACTCAATGATGTCACCGTAGGTCCTTTCACACCACCGCGACCCATACAACAGACCGGACAGAGCAGAGAAAACACCGGGGGCCATCGGAAGGTAAGTATAATCTTTATATTTTATTTTAAATTCTTTTTTTAACAGGTTCTATGGTACCCGAATCTGGAGGAGGGTCTCCTCTTCTCCAGACCCGGGTACCATCCGCACATAGAATCGAATAATATCCGTATGTGCAAATGTGCTCACGCGGATATTATGCGTTTTAATGCAAGTCAATGGCGGCAATTACGCTGCGTGTTCGCAAAATTAATGGACCTGCTGCGTATTTTTCTGCAATGATAATCCACAGCGGACATTTCCGCAGCATGTGCACAGCACATGCGAATTATCATTGGGGACCATGGGGCACGTATTACCAAGCATTTTTTAAACGTTTTCACTGCGGAAATTCCGAGGCAAAAATGCTTGAAAAACGCATAGTGGGCACGCAGCCTTACGAAGCCACTCCTTCGTTGTCCTGGCGGTGTGCTTGGGAACATTGTCATGCTGAAAGACCCAGCCACGTTTCATCTTCAATGCCCTTGCTGATAGAAGGAGGTTTGCACTCAAAATCTCACGATACATGGCCCCATTCATTCTTTCATGTACATGGATCAGTTGTCCTGGTACCTAGGCAGGGAAACAGCCCCAAAGCATGATGTTGCCACCCCCATGCTTCACAGTAGGTATAGTGTTCTTTGGATGCTTTTGGCGCAAACAAGCCGGAACCCCGAACATGAACCCGAATTTGAAATGCCAAACAAATTCGCTCAACACTACTCATAGGCTGCTATTGTCCATGGCAGTGCAAGTCCTTTTTTATACAGGATGATGTGCTGCCAAAAATAATGATGTTTTAGCTAAACCAAAAATTTAATTTCACCTTTACTTTGGTCAGTAATTGCGTGATCACCAGACTGTTTACACTGCACAATTATCTGGAAACAAGCGTTCCTGAGAATATTCTTCATTTTCAATAATCGTGCAATGTAAATACTCCTTTAAATTCTCTTTGCCTATCATCGAACATGAATGCTTCTTTCAATGCATACAGTCCATGCATACTTTATATAGCTCATAGTAGCTTATCTGACACATATTTATTTTTTACCTTGGATTGGTTGTGTTAGAAAGAGTTTGCAGCCTGCCAGCTGAAAGTATGATATAGGCGAGACAAGCAGATGTGGAAGGCGGATCTGCAGTCACACGTTCGCATAGGATGAAGTCAAGGTCAATGACACTACTTGTGTGGAAAAAACAGATTTTACAGTAACACAATGCTCTGCTGCAGGGGAAGACTCTGTACTCACATGACAGTGGGTTCAGACATGAATTATTACAGATGAACCTTGGTGAAGAATCTCACTCCACTTCTTCAGAGTGGATCATGGAGCTGATCCTAACATCTGGTGTTAGAACAAAACTTACATTTTAATCCTTTAGCGTAAAGCCCCATCTGAAACACAAATGCAGTTTTATTGCAAAGAGGCATAATTAAATGGCAATAGCTTCATCAGATAAACAGCAGTTTCACACATAAAACTTTGTAGCCCTTAACAATAATTTTGAAAAACAGACGATTTTCCAGTTCTCTGTAAATAAAGCTAAACAATTGTAAGAAATTGTTCACACATTACATATTGCTTTGCATTCATTGAAATGAAATGTGTGACTTATGAAAAGGGAGAGCTAGCAAAACATATGCAATGTTGCCCATGAAAAGATTTGCTTTTTTTATTTTGAAAGGGGACTCGATACCCTTCCTTTGTGTTTTAATCCCTTATCATCTTGAAGATTTCTGTTTGATATCAGTGAATAGGAAAATTTGTTCTTCTATTTAATGGTTGATAGTGTTGAGCTAGCACTAAAATGCTCGGGTGCTCAAAGCTCGGGCCGAGCTCACCGTGATACTCGGGTGCTTGACCCGAGCAACAAGCCCAATGTTAGTCTATGGGAGACCCGAGCATTTTTGCGGCGGCCACCCCCACTCTGTAGAAAGCCTAAAAAGTGCCCAAAACAATAGTGACAGTGCTCAAATGACATGGGGACAGCATGGGGATCGCCCCAGGAAGCATTTCTGACCCTCAGGTAACTGCTGTCAGCAAAGTGGTCAGAGGTATTAAGCCACTTTTACGGGCTCACAATAAAACGTTCAAAAACGAAACTGAAACGGTTTTCCTGTGAAATATGTTAAGGAACTTCCTTTCCAGGGTAAAGACTTGTGTATAAGGTAAAATAAATAACCAAAAACAAAAATACTCCTCCACACCTTGAGCTTTGTTCACAATTATTATTTCTTATGCGTTTTTGCACTTTTGTATTGCTTTCAACCGTGACAAATGCTTTCACCGGGAAATGTCATTTTAACATTTTACAACCTTATCTGGCCATGTGCAGGTATTGCAGCCTGCCACCCACCCACCCCCAGGCTGCAATACTATACTGCTTGCTTGCACTTAAAATTGGGCCTTTTAGGCATGTGGAGGCGGAATCTGGCCACCACGTCATGGCTCTGTCGGCGGCCTGGTATCCATACTCAGTCCCCAGCCGCCCAGCGGCCGGGTGTCCACGCTTGTTCCCCAGCCGCCAGGGGGCGGCCGGGTGTCCATACTCGGTCCCCATCCGCCCCGCGGCTGGGTGTCTATACTCGGTCCCCAGCCTCCCCGCGGCCGGGTGTCCATACTCGGTCCCCAGCCTCCCCGCGGCCGGGTGTCCATACTCGGTCCCCAGCCGCCCCGCGGCCGGGTGTCCATACTCGGTCCCCAGCCGCCCCGCGGCCGGGTACACACACACGGTCCCCAGCCGCCTGGGTGCGGCCGGGTGTCCATAAACTGTCTCCAGCCGCCCCTATTTGTCCTGGTGCGCCTTATACACAAGCGCGCATACCAAAACATTACCTGTGCCCTCCCCAGTGCATTTAGTGGGAAGGACTGCCTAACCACAAACACGTGGACAAGTGAATGTGGCCAGGGATGGTCCTTCTCACTGACTCCTTCACACTGGGTTAATATTGTGGAAGCCGGGACACAGTTGGACACTGGGATGCAACACGTCCTCCAGACATAGAGGATTGCGGGTCCTGGGTCAATCAGGCTTCAACACAAGGTTCAGAAGGTAGACAGTAGCAGTGGTTGGCCTCCTACACAACGAGTAAATTATTCATGATCATGAGGCCATCATCTCCTTAGCTTTCTGTTCCTTGGAATGCAAGCGCATGTATGTAGTAGCAGCTAGGCCTGAGGTGGTCAGCGTTTTGGCGCATATCCTACCTCCTCCGAGGATTGCTGGATGTTTTCCTGCTACTATCCCAGTTCTATGACTCCCGTTAAAACAAAGCTTCAGGTGATAAATGATGGATGAGGTGGTGGCAAAGGAGAAAGAGCAGGAGGAACAGGGACCATTCACATCAATATCAGGCCAGTCAACCACACATGTTTTGTAGGATATGTTTCTGTACCAAAAGGAGCGGTTGGGCTACACAGTTATAGGGCATACAGTGAGTGCAATGCCTACCAAAAATTTTGAGGCACTCCAATGCCCCTTGGAAGTGACATGGAGGTCAGAGTGCCTTAACTAAACCGTATTTTCCATTTATAGCAACTGGGTCTCCTGTACACTGTTGGCCTAAGCAGTGAATGGAAGGCTTTCCAAAAATTATGAGGAACTGCAATGCCCCTTGAAACAGACGTGGATTACAGCGTACTAAAAACCTTCTACCCATTATTGGGGAGTGGGTCTCCCTTAGTGTTCGCCTATGCATTGAAAAGCAAAAGCTGACTAAAATTAGGAGGAAATGCAATGCCCGTTGGAAGAGTCGTGGAGATTAGAGGTAATTAAAAACAACATTTCAATGCCCCTTACAAGAGCTGTGGAGTTCAGCGTGGTTTAACAAGATGGTTTTAATGCCCCTTGGAAGAGACGTGGAGGTCACAGTAGCTTAACAAGACGGTTTTAATGCCCCTTGGAAGAATGGTGGAGGTCGCAGTGGAATAAAAAGACAATATCAATGCCCCTTGGAAGAGCTGTGGAGTTCAGAGTGGTTTAACAAGACAGTTTTAATGCCCCTTGGCAGAGTGGTGGAGGACGCAGTGGAATAAAAAGACAATATCAATGCCCCTAGGAAGAGCTGTGGAGTTCAGAGTGGTTTAACAAGACGGTTTTAATGCCCCTTGGAACAGTGGTGGAGGTCGCAGTGGAATAAAAAGACAATATCAATGCCCCTTGGAAGAGCTGTGGAGTTCAGGGTGGTTTAACAAGACAGTTTTAATGCCCCTTGGAAGAGTGGTGGAGGACGCAGTGGAATAAAAAGACAATATCAATGCCCCTTGGAAGAGCTGTGGAGTTCAGAGTGGTTTAACAAGACGGTTTTAATGCCCCTTGGAAAAGTGGTGGAGGTCGCAGTGGAATAAAAAGACAATATCAATGCCCCTTGGAAGAGCTGTGGAGTTCAGAGTGGTTTAACAAGATGGTTTTAATGCCCCTTGGAAGAGTGGTGGAGGTCGCAGTGGAATAAAAAGACAACATCAATGCCCCTTGGAAGAGCTGTGGAGTTCAGAGTGGTTTAACAAGATGGTTTTAATGCCCCTTGGAAGAGTGGTGGAGGTCGCAGTGGAATAAAAAGACAATATCAATGCCCCTTGGAAGAGCTGTGGAGTTCAGGGTGGTTTAAAAAGATGGTTTTAATGCCCCTTACGAGAGCCATGCAGTACAGCATATTAAAAACCTTATTCCCATTATAGGGGAGTGGGTCTCCCATAGTCTTTGCCTATGCCTTCCAAGCAAAAGCTGCCAAAAATTAGGACGGAGGAACTTGCAATGCTGGCAAACAAGAGCCATGCAGTACAGCATATTAAAAACATTATTCCCATTATTGGGGAGTGGGTCTCCCATAGTCTTTGCCTATGCCTTCCAAGCAAAAGCTGCCAAAAATTAGGACGGAGGAACTTGCAATGCTGGCAAACAAGAGTCATGCAGTACAGCATATTAGAAACCATATTCCCATTATTGGGGAGTGGGTCTCCCATAGTCTTTGCCTATGCCTTCCAAGCAAAAGCTGCCAAAAATTAGGACGGAGGAACTTGCAATGCTGGCAAACAAGAGCCATGCAGTACAGCATATTAGAAACCTTATTCCCATTATTGGGGAGTGGGTCTCCCATAGTCTTTGCTTTTGCCTTCCAAGCAAAAGCTGCCAAAAATTAGGACGGAAGAACTTGCAATGCTGGCAAACAAGAGCCATGCAGTAGAGCATATTAGAAACCTTATTCCCATTATTGGGGAGTGGGTCTCCCATAGTCTTTGCCTATGCCTTCCAAGCAAAAGCTGCCAAAAATTAGGACGGAGGAACTTGCAATGCTGGCAACACGGACCATGGTCACCCTGGTGGTATAGTGGTGGTGGAGGCTGAGGATAAGGAGAAGAGCAAAATACAGCTGAAATGAGGAAGCGTATACCCATGTGTGGGTGTGAAGCGGTGCATGGGAATACACCTCCCGAAATAACACAGTGGATTTGACTTTATGTTACTCTGCTGTCATTTGGTTGTGATTAGAAGTCTGGCCCAATCCAGCCCTTGTTCATTTTGATAAGGGTCAGCTTGTCAGCATTGTCAGTTGACAGGCGAGTGCGCTTATCAGTTATAATTCCCCCAGCAGCACTAAAAACACACTCCGATAACACGCTAGCGGCAGGGCAGGCCAGGACCTTGTTACGGGTCCGGCTGGTGGAACCTCTGTGCCGTGGTGCAAGGAGGGACCCAGAGGGGCGTGACTAAGTATCAACTCAGACCGACCCTGGTCGTACGGCAGCTAATGACTCCGTGACCAGGGAGGGACCGAGCAGAGGGACCAGGTGCTACTCTGGGGACGACCTTGTAAGAGAGCAGGTGGCTCCCACTTGTCAGATGACTGGGACTGACCAGTATAGCGGATGGGCACAGCAAGCAAGCTGAAGTCTCTGGGTCAGCTGACAGGTGGGGACGGCACGTGACGGCAGAGCAGGCTGAAGTCTCTAGGTTAGCAGATGGGTGGTCACGGCTAGTGACGGCAGGAGCCTCCAGGTAGGCTAACAGGTGGTCACGGCAAGTGACGGCAGGAGCCTCCAGGTAGGCTAACAGGTGGTCATGGCAAGTGACGGCCAAGCAGGCTGAAGTCTCTTGGTTAGCAGGCAGGTGGTCACGGCAAGTGACGGCAGAGCCTCCAGGTAGGCTAGCAGGTAACAGGCAGGTAACAGGCGAGTGCTCCCAGGTGAGCAGGCTAGCAGGCACAGCAGGTAGCAGGCAGGTAACTGGCAGGTGCTTCCTGGTAAGCAGGCGGGCTTGCCCATAGACAGACTGGCTCAATGAACGGAAGACTGTCGGGCTGGAGAGTAGTCAGGCTGGCGGACTGGAACAGTAGTCAGGCTGGCAACTGGACCTGAGGGCTGAAGCAGAGGTAAGTATACTTGTGCAACAACTATTGCTCGGGCACCTCCATTTTGGAGGAGGTGCCTTATATATGGGAGGTCCTCTGGCAATTGGCCGGGGACTCCTTAGGACGGTGTGTGCGGCCCCTTTAAGAGAAAGGGAGCGCGCGCCCTAAGTACAGTGCCCGGGAAGCTGCGCGCGCCGGCCGCAGCAGGAAGAGGAGCACAGGAGGACGCCGCGTGGGGAGTGGGGAGGTGAGAGGGACGGCGTTTCTGCCTAGCAGAGAGCAGAGACGCCGATGCTACAGTACTCCCCCTCCCCCCCCTTTATGCCCCCTCTTTTTCAGGCCAGACAAAAAAATTTCCAGGAGTAGCGGGGCATGAATGTTCTCCCTGGGTTCCCAAGTTCTCTCCTCTGGGCCAAACCCCTTCCAATCCATCAGAAAAAAAGTTTTCCCTCTTACCCTTTTGGTGGCCAGAATATTCTCTACCTCAAAAATGTCCTCAGCGGAAACCGGAGCAGGGGAAGAACCTGGATTATTAGAAAAAGAATTAAAGACAACTGGTTTGAGGAGAGATACGTGGAAGGAGTTTGGAATCCGTAAGGTGGCTGGGAGTTTTAGCTTGTAGGCCACCGGATTGATCTGGTTAAGGACTTCAAAAGGACCGATGAACCGAGGACCCAACTTGTAGGAGGGTATTTTGAGCCGCACATGTTTGGAGGAGAGCTAAACCTTGTCCCCCGGATGGAATTGAGGCGGATCCAGACGTCTTTTGTAAGCAAATCTCTTCATCCACTCGGAGGACTGAAGAAGTGCGGTCCTAGTACTCTCCCAAATGGTAGAAAATTTGCTGACCAGAGACTCCGCGGCAGGGTTGTCCACCGAAGCGGAGATGGGAAACGGAATCCGGGGATGTTGGCCAAAAACTATAAAAAACGGGGACTTGGAAGAGGATTCGCTCTCATGGTTGTTATAAGAGAATTCGGCCCAGGGTAGGAGGTCCACCCAATCAGTATGGTGGGCATTTACAAAGTGCCAGAGGTAGCTAGTAAGGATCTGGTTGATCCGCTCCACTTGACCATTGGACTGTGGATGGTAAGCGGAGGAGAAATCCAGGGTGACATCCAGCAGCTTACAGGTAGCTCTCCAGAAGCGTGAGGTGAACTGAACCCCTCGATCCGACACGATGTGGAGGGGTAGGCCATGGAGACGAAAGATATGGAGGAAAAAGTCCTTCGCTAGCTCTGATGCAGACGGGAGACCAGGCAGAGGAATGAAGTGGGCCATTTTAGAAAAGCGGTCAGCGACCACCCAAATGACTGTACAACCGGCAGAGACAGGGAGATCTGTAATAAAGTCCATAGCAATATGTTGCCATGGGGCATCAGGTACGGGAAGAGGCAGGAGATGACCGGCAGGTAGATGTCTGGGAACTTTCTTGCGGCCACAGGATGAACAGGCTGGGACGAAATCTATCACATCCTTGCGCAGGGTAGGCCACCAGTAATGCCGGGTGATAAGCAGGAAGGTCTTCTTTTGGCCACCATGGCCGGCTAGTTTAGATGAATGACCCCAGCGAAGAACCTTCTCACGATCTGGTACTGCTACAACAGTCTTACCGGGTGGAAGACGAGTTAGATCCAAGGGAGCCACCTTCATCACCTTAGAGGGGTCAGTGATGTGCATAGGCTCCTCCTCCTGATCGGAGGACAGGAAGGATCGGGACAAGGCGTCGGCTTTGACATTCTTGTCCGCCGGGCGGAAATGCAGGATGAAGTCTAAGCGGGCGAAGAACAAAGACCACCGGGCCTGACGCGGATTGAGTCTTTGGGCATTTTGGAGATATGCCAGATTTTTGTGATCCGTATAGATGATCACCGGGTATAGAGCCCCTTCCAGCAGGTAACGCCATTCCTCCAGCGCCAATTTAACGGCTAACAATTCTCGGTCTCCGATGGAGTAGTTGCGCTCAGACGAGGAGAAGAACTTGGAGAAGAAGCCGCAGGTTACCATTCTCCCTGATGAAGATTTTTGAGTGAGCACCGCTCCGGCTCCGGAGGAGGAAGCATCAACCTCCAGGAAGAACCGTTTGTCACAGTCCGGACGGTGCAGTACTGGGGCAGAGGAGAAGTCTTGCTTTAAGGAAAGGAAGGCCTCCTTAGCTTCGGGCGACCATACCTTGTGATTTGCTCCCTTACGGGTGAGCGCAGATATGGGAGCAGTCCGGGAAGAGAAGTGCGGGATGAAGAGACGATAGTAGTTGGCGAAGCCCAGGAATCGCTGAATCACCTTCAACCCCTCCGGACAGGGCCACTTAAGGACAGCAGAGAGCTTCTCAGGATCCATTCGTAAGCCTGTCTGGGAGATGACGTAGCCCAGAAATGGAAGAGAGGTCTGCTCGAAGAGGCACTTCTCGTATTTTGCATAAAGGTGGTTCTGCCTGAGCCTAAGCAGGACCTGAGGAACATCCCTCCGGTGTGTGGGAAGATCCGGAGAGAAGACTAAGATATCGTCCAGGTATACCACCACGCAGGAGTAGAGAAGATCACGGAAGATGTCATTGACCAATTCTTGGATGACGGCGGGAGCATTGCAGAGACCGAAGGGCATCACACGGTGTTCATAGTGACCATCACGGGTATTGAATGCCGTCTTCCACTCGTCTCCTTGACGGATACGGACCAGGTTATACGCTCCACGTAGATCCAGCTTGGAAAAGATCCTGGCGCTCTTAAGGTGATCAAACAACTTGGAGATGAGCGGCAGGGGGTATTTGTTTTTTACCGTGATCTGATTGAGTCCTCTATAATCAATACAGGGGCATAGCGAGCCATCCTTCTTCATGACAAAGAAGAATCCGGCTCCAGCCGGGGAGGTAGACTTCCAGATGAATCCCCTAGCCAGATTCTCCTCAATGTATTCAGACATGGCCCGGGTCTCGGCCGCCGACAACGGGTAAATACGCCCACGGGGTGGAGTGGCGCCAGGTACCAGGCGATCGGGCAATCATATGGCCTATGGGGTGGCAGTGTCTCTGCTTCCTTTTTACAGAAGACATCCGCATAGGACCAGTAAGGAGCCGGAAGACCGGGTAAATTAGCTGGTGTAGGTGGTGGACGAGCCGCGCCAACCGGAACCTAGGCAGGTCATATGGCAGTCCTGCCCCCACCGGAGTACTTCCCCGGATTGCCAGTTCAGCACGGGTTCATGTATCTGGAGCCAGGGTAGACCTAGCAATAGGGAGTGAGAGAGTCCGGACAGCACATGGAAGGAGATCTTCTCAGAGTGCAGCATTCCCACCTGCAGGGTTATGGGTTCAGTGACGAGCAGGATGGTCACCAGAAGGAGTCTTCCATCCACGGAGGCGACTGACAATGGTTCAGCCAGAGGTTTGGTGGGAATTCGGTATCTCTCTATCAGGGACTGGGAAATGAGGTTTCCAGCAGCTCCAGAATCCAGGTGAGCAATTTCAAAATGACGGTCCTCTCCCCAGGAGATAGAGACAGACAAAGTCAGGGATGGAGAGGGCTTACTTTTGCCTAGGATGACCTCTCCGAGCGGTGCTAGACACTGGCGTTTCCCGGCTTCTCTGGGCAGGAACGGATGGAGTGATCCTTACTGCCACAATAGAAACAGCTCCCCTCGGCTCGGCGTGGCTGTTGACGAGATTTGACCATCTTGGTCTGGTCGATCTGCATAGGTTCGAGCGAGTGCGCCCGGGAGGTGACTGGTTGAGAGGCAGGTCTCTGGAAAGTAGGAGCAAGGCGGGAAAACTTTCTCTCCCAGGTAGTCTCTTTAGCACGTTCTTGGAACCGGATGTCAATCCGGGAAGCTAGTGACACCAGGTCATCCAGGGTGGTAGGAATGTCCCGACCGGCTAACTCGTCCTTAATCCGACCAGAAAGACCCTCCCAGAAGACGGACACCAGAGCCTCATTTTCCCAGGCAAGTTCAGACTCTCTTGGCGGAGATGTAGCAGAGAGGAGGCAGAAGAGGTTCTCCGCCCCGGTTCATCGAAGACTTTCCGGAAAGCAGCGAGGAAAGACGACAGGTCGGACACCAGGGGGTCCCCTCTCTCCCACAGGGGATTTAGCCATGCCAGTGCCTCCCCAGTGAGATGGGACATGATGAAGGACACCTTGGCCCGGTCGGAGATGAACTGGTATGCCAAGAGTTCAAAGTGCAGGGTGCACTGGTTTATGAAACCCCGAGCTAAAGCGGGGTCGCCGGCAAAGCGTGGAGGTGCCAGGAGCTGAGGTCCATAGCCGGGTGCCATAATGGGACTGAATTGCGGTGCCGCAGGGACAGGCACCGCTGGGCCAGAGATAGACACAGACGAGACAGACAATGCACCTACACGAGAGTTAACGGACCGCAGATAGGCCAGGACTGATTCCTGCTGAGCTCTCTGACGTAAGACTTCCTGGTGCAGATCGGAGATCTGGGGGCCACCGGGTTCCAGGGCCCAAGCAAACTGTTACGGGTCCGGGTGGTGGAACCTCTGTGCCGTGGTGCAAGGAGGGACCCAGAGGGGCGTGACAAAGTATAAACTCAGACCGACCCTGGTCGTACGGCAGCTAATGACTCCGTGACCAGGGAGGGACCGAGCAGAGGGACCAGGTGCTACTCTGGGGACGACCTTGTAAGAGAGCAGGTGGCTCCCACGGGTCAGATGACTGGGACTGACCGGTATAGCGGATGGGCACAGCAAGCAGGCAGAAGTCTCTGGGTCAGCTGACAGGTGGTCACGGCACGTGACGGCAGAGCAGGCTGAAGTCTCTAGGTTAGCAGACGGGTGGTCACGGCAAGTGACGACAGAGCCTCCAGGTAGGCTAACAGGTGGTCACGGCAAGTGACGGCCAAGCAGGCTGAAGTCTCTTGGTTAGCAGGCAGGTGGTCACGGCAAGTGACGGCAGAGCCTCCAGGTAGGCTAGCAGGTAACAGGCAGGTAACAGGCGAGTGCTCTCAGGTGAGCAGGCACAGCCGGTAGCAGGCAGGTAACTGGCAGGTGCTTCCTGGTAAGCAGGTGGGCTTGCCCATAGACAGACTGGCGGGATGAACGGAAGACTGTCAGGCTGGAGAGTAGTCAGGCTGGCGGACTGGAACAGTAGTCAGGCTGGCAACTGGACCTGAGGGCTGAATCAGAGGTAAGTATACTTGTGCAACAACTATTGCTCGGGCACCTCCATTTTGGAGGAGGTGCCTTATATATGGGAGGTCCTCCGGCAATTGGCCGGGGACTCCTTAGGGCGCGCGCTCCCTTTCTCTTAAAGGGGCCACGCGCGCAATCCTAAGTACAGTGCCCGGGAAGCTGCGCACGCCGGCCGCAGCAGGAAGAGGAGCGCAGGAGGACGCCGCGCGGGGAGCTGAGAGGGACGCGTCTCTGCCTAGCAGAGAGCAGAGACGCCGATGCTACAGACCTCCAAGGCGTACAGAGCGAGTTCATTCCAAGTGTCCAGCTTGGATACCCAATAATTAAAAGGCACAGAGGAATCACGGAGGACGCTGGTACGGTCGACAAGGTACTCCCTCACCATCTTTTGAAACTTTCCACTCCTTGTGAGAGTACCCCGTGCCTCAGGGCATGAAAGCTGGGCGGGTCTCAGAAAACTGTCCCAGAACGTTGACAGTGTTCCCCTGCCTCTGCTGGATTGGAGTTGCGTCTCTCTCGCCTGTACGCCTTGGTTGGGCAACGAACTGTGACCTCTGCCGCTAGCGTGTTCAGATGGGAATTTTTTTAAGAGTTCTGCAGCAAGGGCCTTTTGGTACTGCCCCATTTTGTAGACTTCTCCACCTCAGGAATAAGAGAGTGAAAGTTCTCCTTGTAGCGGGGGTCTAAAAGTGTCACCAACCAGTAATGACTGTCACCCAACATTTTGACAATGTGAGGGTCACGGTTAAGGCAGCGTAACATAAAGTCAGCCATGCGTGCCAGACTGGTAACGGGCAAGACTTCCGTGTCCTCACCAAGATGACGACTGACCATGCTCTCCTCCTCCTCCTCTTCCTCCTCCCCCCTGTCCTCAGGCCACCCACGCTGAACCGACGGTATGACAGTTGTACAGGTGCTACCGTCTACTGCGCATGATACCAGCTCCTGTTCTTCCTCCTGCTCCTCCTCCTCCTCTCCCTCATTGTTCCCCAATGCACATTGGGATGAGATGAGGCTGGGCTGTGTGTAATCGCCCGCTACGGCTTCTTGATCCATCTCTTCATTCTCTGGCTGCAATGCCTCCTCTTTAATTCTCTGATGAGAGCGTTGAAAAAGACAGACAAGTGGGATGCTGACGCTAATGATGGCATCATCGCCACTCACCATCTTGGTGGACTCCTCAAAGTTTGTCAAGATGGTACATATGTCAGACATCCAGGTCCACTCCTGAGGTCTTATGTGTGGAGTCTGACTTGAATATCGATGGCCTTGTTGCAGCTGGTACTCCACAACTGCTCTCTTCTGCTCACAAATCCTTTGCAACATGTGGAGGGTAGAGTTCCAACGTCTGGGCACAGTCGGTGTACCGGAAGCTGCAAACTCTGCTGCAACACAGCAAGGGCGGTGGAAGCTGTAGCCGACTTCCGAAAATGAGCTGACAGGCGGCGTACTTTGACGAGCAGATCTGGCAACTCGGGGTACGATTTAAGAAACCACTGAACCACGAGGTTAAGCACATGAGCCAGGCATGGTACGTGTGTGATCTCGCCTCGCCTCGCCTCAGAGCCGCCACCAGGTTACGGCCATTGTCACACACGACCATGCCGGGATGTAGGTTCAGCGGTCTCAGCCACAGATCTGCCTGCTCTTTCACAGCTGTCCACAACTCACAAGCAGTGTGAGGTTTATCACCTAAACTTATGAGTTTCAGCACAGCCTGTTGCCGCTTGGCTGAGGCAGTACTGCAGTGCTTCCAGCTTGTGACTGATGTGGTGATATTTGAGATGGAGGCTGAACATGAGGAGGAAGCGGATGATGATGCACAGGAGCTGTACACAGTGGGGGCAACTCTGACTGACATAGGGCCCGCAATCCTCGGTGTGGGGAGGATGTGTTCCGTCCCAAGGTCCGACTGGGTCCCGGCTTCCACTATGTTTACCCAGTGTGCCGTCAGGGAGATGTACTGTCCCTGGCCACAAGCACTTGTCCACGTGTTCGTTGTCAGGTGGACTCTCCCAGTAACTGTGCTGTTGAGGGCACGGCATTTGTTTTGGGACACGTGCTTGTGTAGTGCGGGGATGGCACACAGGGCAAAATAGTGTCGGCTGGGGACCGAGTACCGAGGGACGGCCACCGCCATAAGGTTGCGGAAGGATTCCGTCTCCACCAGCCTAAAAGGCAGCATTTCCAACGCAAGCAGTCGTGAAATGTGCGAATTTAGGACTGTGGCCTGTGGGGCGTTAGCTGCGAATTCCGGCTTTCGTTCAAAGGTCTGGGATATGGACAATTGAACGCTGCGGTGGGACGTGGACGTTGATGCTGTTTCTTGAGAAACTGCCATAACAAGTGAAGACTGAGAGGAGGGGGCATCTTTGCATGCAGTGTGGACAGGGGATTGCCTTGCACGCACAACAGTGGGTTCTCTTACACGCACAACAGCGGAAGAAGCAGTGGTGACACCCGCTGACACTGGTCGTGGACCCTGGGGTTCGCCCCACAAAGTCGGGTGCTTTGCTGACATGTGCCTGATCATGCTGGTGGTGGTCAGGCTGGTAGTTTTGTCACCCCTGCTGATGCTGGCATGGCAGGTGGTACAAATGGCCTTTTTGGGGTTATCAGCAGAGTCTTTAAAAAAATTCCAGACTCTGGAAGACCTACAGGTTGTACTGGCAACGTCCCTCGTGTTGGTGTTACGGGGAATGGTTGCCCGCCTTCTGTGTGCAGCCACCACACTGCTTCTTCCTGCCTGTTGGGGTACTCTGCCTCCCTCCCCCTGTGTGCTGCTGGCCTCGCTCTGCGTGTCCTCCTACCACGTTGGGTCAGTTACTAGATCATCCACCACCTCCTCCTCTTCCACTTCCGCACCACGATCCTCCACCTCACTTCGTGGGAATTGTGTCTCATCATCGTCCACCTCTTGTGACAAATTGCCAGCGTCGCCTTCCTGTGGCCGTGGCTGTTCAAATATTTGGGCATCGCTACATGGGATCTCCTCTTCCACCACTTCAAGCGGAGCAGGCGAGGGGCACAAATATGGAAATGGACCAGTGAACAGCTCTTCAGAGTGTCCAACTGTGGGATCAGTTGCTGACTGACGACACTCGGCATGGTGGGAGGAAGGAGCATCAGTGTGAGGAGGAGTATGCGGTCGAGACTCACAGCTACTAAAACTTGACCGTGTGGAAGACAGACCGGAGGTGGTGGTGCCCAGGTAACTGGAAGTATTATCTGCTATCCATTTAATAACCTGTTCACACTGATCAGTTCGCAATACTGGTGTTGTTGTGTGCTTCCCTAGTAATTCGGTCAAGAAGTGGGAGCGAGAAGATGTGGCTGTTGGTTGTGGCACATTTTCACCTTGGCCACGGCCCCATCCTCTGCACGCACCATCACCAGAACGTCCACTTCCACGTCCCTTGCCACGCGCCTTGCCCATTGTAAATGAAGTAAAATAGCTTACACTCGCACTATCAATGGAAAAAGGGTAATAAAAAGGAGATTAGAACCGTGGAAGAGGAAAACCACAGTTTCTCTGGCCTACACCAGAATCGTTTAAACAGATATATTTGTGTCTGAACAGACAGGGAGACACTATTACTGTTTTTCTTTGCGGAAAAAAGACCAAAAGCTGGATAATACAGAGATTTGAACCGTGGAACTGCAAAACCACAGTTATAATTTACTGGCGTATACCTGACTTTTTTAAATAGATATATTTGTGGCTGAACAGTGAACGACACACTCAAACTGTTTTTTTTTTATGTAAAAAATGGCCCAAAAGTGGATAATACAGAGATTTGAACCGTGGAACTGCAAAACCACAGTTATAATTATCTGGCATACACCAGAATCTTTTAAACAGATATATTTGTGTCTGAACTGACAGGGAGACACTATTACTGTTTTTTTTACGGAAGAAAGGCCAAAAGCTGGGTAATATAGAGATTTGAACTGTGGAACTGTGTAGCGTCGTCGGCCCTGCCTCCTGCTAGGCAGAGACGCCGTTCCTCTCACCTCCTTGCTCCGTCCTCGGCGTCCTCTTCCCGCGCTGCTGGCAGCGCTCGCTTCCCGGGCACTGTGCTTAGGGCGCGCGCGCGCTCCCTCTCTCTTAAAGGGGCCGCGTGCGCCGTCCTAAGGAGTCCCCGGCCAATTGCCGGTGGAGCTCCCATATATAAGGCACCTCCTCCTAAATGGAGGTGCCCGAGCAAAGTTGTTGCAAAGCTTTTCACCTCTGCTACAGCCCTCAGGTCCCGTTGCCAGTCTGCTTTCCAGCTCTGTCTACCTGCTTGCATTCCTGCGGTCCGACAGTCTGTCTACCTGCATCCGCCAGTCTGTCTATGGACCAGTCCGCCGGCGGATCAGGAAGCACCTGCCTGATACCTGCCTGATACCTGCCTGAGACCACCTGCCAGCCAGCCGAGAGACTCTTACCCGCTCACCTGGGAGCGCTCACCTGCTATCCGCCAGCTAGCCTACCTGGAGGCTCTGCCGTCACTTGCCGTGACCACCTGCCAGCCAGCCAAGAGACTCTTACCTGCTCACCTGGGAGCGCTCACCTGCTACCCGCCTGCTAGCCTACCTGGAGGCTCTGCCGTCACTTGCCGTGACCACCTGCCTGTCTAGAGATTCTTACCCTGTTGTCACTTGCCGTGACCACCCGCCTGTCAAGAGACTATTCCCGTCACTTGCCATGACCTCCTGCCCTTCTACCCAGAGACTGAACCCCGTCACTTGCCGTGATTACCTGCCCACCTTCCCTGGGAGCCACGCGCTTCCTTACAAGGACTGCCCCTTTGTATAGTAGCTCAGAGGTTCCACCTCCCCGTCCCGTTACAAACTGCAACACCACAGTTATAGTTATGTGGCGTACACCAGAATCTTTTAAACAGATATATTTGTGTCTGAACAATCAGGGAGACACTATTACTCTTTTTCTTTATGGAAAAAAGACCAAAAGCTGGATAATACAGAGATTTGAACCGTGGAACTGCAAAACCACAGTTATAATTTGCTGGCGTATACCAGACTTTTTTAAATAGATATATTTGTGGCTGAACAGTGAGCGACACACTCAATCTGTTTTTTTTATGTAAAAAAGGCCCAAAAGTGGATGATACAGAGATTTCAACCGTGGAACTGCAAAAACACCGTTATAGTTATTTGGCCTACACCAGAATCTTTTAAACAGATATATTTGTGTCTGAACAGACAGGGAGACACTATTACTGTTTCTTTTTACGGAAAAAAGGCCAAAAGCTGGGTAATACAGAGATTTGACCCGTGGAACTGCAAAACCACAGTTATAGTTATCTGGCCTACACCAGAATCTTTTAAACAGATATATTTGTGTCTGAATACTCACAGACACACTCTTTTTTTTTTTTAGGGGGAGGGGGACACCAAAAGGTTAATAAGACGGGTATTTGTACAGTCTGAAGGAGGAAAAAGAAAAAAGAGGATTTAGATGAAAAAAAAAAAGGATTTTTCCTGGGCCCCGAGACCTGGAGCTAAGTCTAGCAATTTGAGCAGCAGGAGCACACAGGACTGTAATGCAGTGTTTGCTGGTATAACCACTGCGTCTCCTATACAGCCTGCCTGCCTGCCTGATATCTGGGATGGATATTAGTCCTGAGAAGGACTGTTTGTTTGATGTGGTAGGCTTTAGAGACCCTACACTAACTATTTCACACTATATCTCTCTCCCTAAATCAGCAGCACTTTCCCTACACTGTCTGATCCCAGCCGTCTGTGTCCAAGATGGCGGCACCCGGTTTTAAATACTCGAGGTGACGCTGTGCGGCCAGCCAATCACTGTAATGCCCACAACCAACATGGCTGCGGCATTACAGTGACTGGCTGGCAATCCCTGCATGTTCATTGGCTCTGTAAAGAGCGCCAAACATGCAGGGCGGAGACCCGACCTCCCGCCCGAGTAACCCAGAAATGCTCGGTGCTCGCTGAACATCCGAGTAGCGAGATACTTGGGCGAGTAGCGAGCAGTGTCGAGCATGCTCGCTCAACACTAATGGTTGAATCTGAAACATTGTTACACCATAACATACCTGAATAAGATGCTGATGCTTCATACCCTGCAAAACCCATAAGTCCATAAAGGGGTCATGAGAATGTGAATACACACAAAATAAACACAAGTGATAAAAGCTAGAGGTGACGAGTGACACAAAACTGAGTAAGTCACACGATACGGAAAATCCATATGTAACCAACGTCATAATAACAATGTAATTTCAAGGTCAGTGTCACACCACTGTATTTCCTCTTGACCAGACCCATTGACATGCATGGCCGAGTGCGATCCAATTTACAGATGCAATTTGAGCATGCAGCAATTATTTCCTCAGACAAGCGCAATCCGAGGGAAAAATCGGACATGTGTACGGCACCATAGAATATTGATCCGAGTGCGATCCGATGTTTTATTTATTCGCACTCGTACCGAATGCACGAGCCCTAAGTGTTCATTATTATGTATTCATATATTTTTGTGGTGACACGATCTCTCATAGCATGGATGTGCACACCAATATCTCAAGTTTCTATACTGTATATGTTTTAATACAGTCACTTCTTACTTTGTCACTTTTATTTCACTTTTGTGTCTCCAATTCTTGTTTGCATCATTTGTGGGGTTTATTTTTTTAGTGGATTCACATTCCTATTGTCTATTTTTTTTCCATTTTTTTAGATATGTTGCAAATTCATATTACGCTGGTTTATTATAATGTTGCTATGGCTATTATTACTCTATTTTCTATATGGCTGGCCTTTTCCCGAGAATGTGGCTGACTCAGTCTCCTGATCGTGGCCTCTTGTTCTTGCGATCACCTGTTCTTCCTGGAGTCCTGCCTTTTTCTGATCCTATGATTTTACCTGATCAGGTAACCTAAAGGGTCACTTGACCAGGTCCTTATAGGGCTTTTTCCACTAATGAAAGTTGATTTTAATCAATAGTTCTTGGAATAATCATAACTTCCAACTTCCACAACTGGATGTGTTTAAATAAAATGTTCCTGTGCTGAGATAATCTTATAAATGTGCCCCTGCTGTGTACTGTGTAATGGCTGTGTCTGACCGTGCAGGAACATGGTCTGATCATACTACAGTTCTTGGACAGAGGAAGAAGCAAAGGAGTATACAGACAGGACAGCATGGGATCACAGTTGATTCTTTTTGTGAGGTAAAACATTTCCCCACCTGTTTTTAAACAATGTTTTACTTAAAAGAAATTATCAGCTGTGATCCCCAACTGTAATGTCTATATACTCTCTTGTCATTTCTCCCCTGCCTGGGACAAGTGGTATGATCAGACTGTGTTCCGTACATGGTCAGACACAGCCATTACACAGTACACAGCAGGGGCACATTTATAAGATTATCTCAGCACAGGAACATTTTATTTAAATGCATTCAATTGTAGGACTTATTATTATTCAAAGATCTATTCATTAAAATGAACTTTTGTTCGTGGGAAAACCTCTTTAATATTGTCTCGCAATATCCTTATCAATATATCCAGTAATTGCACCTTGATCATTGTGCGATTATTATCTTAATGTATCTAATTACTGCTCTTTTGCTGTTGGTTATATTATACTTTGAACATGTTAGTTGATGGCAGCCTGCCACTCCCAGACAAAGCACTTCAAGTGAAAGGCATGTTGGGAGTGGCGGGCCCCTGGTTCCCTACGTCAGCACTATTTTATTACTTACTTTTTGCTCAAATCAGTTTTCATTGTGGTTGTGTTTATGGTCTAAACTATGTACGTGTGTGATTAATGGGTGACGTATTTTGGAGTCCTTATCTCTCTCTGTAGGAATCTTTTTCATGCCAGACCTCCCACTACTTCAGCTCTACTTACCTTGGTTTACATTTTGACTACCCTCATTTATTCCCGTGGTATCTATACCTATGCCTTTAATTTGGTATGCCTTTTGGGTATGTAGTAATCATACATGGTATATTAAGGTGTTTTTTCCAGGTGTCCCCTCCAAAGTCTCTCTTCTGATTCTTTACCATGTGTTGTGTCTCGCTATTTATTCTAACATTCTGAAGTCTTTTTAGGACTTTTTACATTTTCTTTTGTTGTCTTAATTCTGTTTGTATGATTTATGTCTTTCAGGCTGGTTCACATAGAATTTTCTCCTATGTTTGGTGGCCCAGTCTAGGTCCACCTCTGAACCCCCCGCAAAACGGAATTCAGGCGTATAATGATGCAGACAGAGTCACTGTGTGCTCTGTCGTGCTTCATTTTTGTCTGTATACCTCTATTGCAGGTGGGCAGCAAGATGTGGTCTACTACATATTGGTGCCTGTAGTATCGACGTCTCTGCCCCCTGATAGGCAGAGACACCGTTCCCCTTACCGCCGCGCTCCCGGCCCGGCGTCTTCCGGCTCCCCTGCTACTGCTGCCGGCGCGCGCAGCTTCCCGGGCACTGTGCTTAGGGCATGCGCGTGCCCCCCCCTCTTAAAGGGGCCACGCACGCCGTCCTAAGGGGTCCCCGGCTAATGGCCAGAGGATCTCTCATATAAAAGGCACCTCCTCCTAAATGGAGGTGCCCGTGCAAGGTTGTAGCTCTGTGTACTTACCTCTGCTTCAGCCCTCAGGTCTCGCTGCTAGTCTGACTTCCAGTCCTGTCTGCCAGCCTGTATACTTTTCTGCCCGACAGTCTGTCTACAGTCCAGTTTGCCAGTCTGTCTATGGGCTCTGCCCGCCTGCTTACCTGGAAGCACCTGCCTGTTACCTGCCGTGCCTGCCAGCCTGCTTACCTGGAAGCACCTGCCTGTTACCTGCCGTGCCTGCCTGCCCGCTTACCTGGAAGCACCTGCCCATTACCTGCCGTGCCTACCTGCCCGCTTACCTGGATGCACCTGCCTGCAACCTGTTGTGCCACCAGCTTGTCTACCCGAATCACCCGTCAGTCCGTCTACAGTGCTCATCCGCTGTGCCGGTCAGTCCCTACCTTCTGACCCGTGGGAGTCACCTGCTCTCATACAAGGTCTGGCCCAGAGTAGCACCTGGTCCCTCTGCTCGGTCCTTCCCTGGTCACGGAGTCGATTGAGCCGCCGTACGACCCCGGTCAGTCCGAGTTGATACCTAGTTATGCCCCTCTGGTCCCTCCTTGCACCACAGCACAGAGGTTCCACCACCTGGATCCGTAACAGTTTGCACGGGCCATGGAACTTGATGGCCCCCAGGCCCCTTCGCTTGCTGACCTGTACCAGGAGGTTTCTCGTCAGAGATCCCAACAGGAGACCATCCTGACCTACCTGCGGTCTGTCAACTCTCGCCTGGACTTGCTGCCAGTCCCACCGGTGCCCGCCCCGAGCCGAGCGTCTACCGCTCCGGCAGCGCCGCTGCCTACCAATACCGCCGCATCCAGCCTTGGACCTCGACTTTCTGCGCCTCCTCGTTTTGGGGGTGACCCCATCTTATGTCGGGGTTTCTTGAACCAGTGCACACTGCACTTTGAACTTCTGGCACATCAGTTTCCCTCCGACCGGGCCAAGGTGGCGTTCATCATGTCTCACCTCACCGGGGAAGCATTTGCATGGCTAAACCCTCTATGGGAGAGAGGGGATTCCCTGGTGTCTGATCTTACGGCTTTCCTCACTGATTTCTGGAGGGTCTTCGATGAACCCGGATGAAGGACTTCTACTGCCTCCTCATTGCTGCGTCTCCGCCAAGGGAGTCTCACCATGGGCCAGTATGCCATACAGTTCCGTACCCTCGCTTCTGAGCTTGCTTGGGACAACGAGGCCCTGGTATCCACCTTCTGGGAGGGTCTTTCCGGTCGGATTAAGGACGAGCTAGCCGGCCGGGACATTCCTACCACCCTGGATGACCTGGTGTCACTAGTTACCCGGATTGACATCCGTTTCCTAGAACGTGCTAAGGAGACTACCCGGGAGAGAAGATTGCCTCTCCTTGCTCCTGTTTTCCCGAAACCTCCCTCCCAACCAGCAACTCTGCCCACCTCAACTAGGCATATACGGCCGAAAATGATCCACGACAGAGCAGACTGTGACTCCATCTGCATCATTATAGTCAATAACCCCATTTGACACCACGGTGGCTCAGTAGTTAGCACTGCAGCCTTGCAGCGCTGGGGTCCTGGGTTCAGATCCCACCAAGGACAACATCTGCAAGGAGTTTGTATGTTCTCCCCGTGTTTGCGTGGGTTTCCTCCGGGTTCTCCGGTTTCCTCCCACACTCCAAAGACATACCGATAGGGAATGTAGATTGTGAGCCCCAATGAGGACAGTGCCCATAATGTCTGTAAAGCGCTGTGGAATTAATGGCGCTATATAAAAATAAAGATTATTATTATTATTATTATAGGCACATACAACCAAATCCTGTTTTACGAGGGGATGCGGACGTAAGCCCCAACAGGGCCACTGAATGTAGGAGAAATCACTGTATGAATCCCGCCGAATTGTGCTTATAGGCTTTGACATATGAATTGTGGTCATAAGTATTATAAACTTAGATAAACATAAAACACTATGGTGATTCAAAGTTTGTTTAGTAGAACCATGAAAGGTCCAACTATTGCTGTTTTAGTGCAGTCCCTAAAATGTGACCACATTACAGCGATCTGAAACTGGCATATCTAGTGCTGAATGCTTCTATTAATAAAAATGTCACCAAACAGGGATCAAAAGAATCTGAAATAAGTGTGATTTACTCAGCTCACAAAGTGGGAATGTGACTTTTCCTTCTGCTCTGCAAACTTTGACATCAGAGTCTTGTGCTGGAGGTTTCATCCACTGATGTCATGTGACCCTCAACATCACAAGATAATCACTTGACCTGACTCATTCCAAACCGGATTCACAGCATTCAGATCACATTAACGAAAAGCTGTGTAAACTGTTAGAATTTGTAAATATGGCTGATTTTCTATAATGGTGTATATGCTTTCAGAAATGTTACATGAGTATGACTATCACAAATCTTTTATCGAAAATAGTTTAAAAACATAAAAAATTTTGAAAAATGTTTTAAAATATTGTGTTTGTCATATTTACTACTAGTAGTAATGTAATTATATCAGACGTGCACCGACACAAAAGAAAAATCACTTCATGGTTGGCTGATGAGAGTGAAATAACAAAATAAGTGCTAGGCTGTGTGCTCACTATTCCTTTTTCAAGTGTTTATGCTGCAGAATTTATGCAGCGTAAACGCTTGGGAAACGCTTGGTAATCCATCCCCCATGGTCCCCAATGACAAGCCGCAATGTCAATGCTCATGCTGCGGATTTTTCCGCAGCGTTTATGCTGCGCTCAAAAATCCGCAGCATGTCCATTAATTTTGCAGACACGCAGCGTAATCGCCACCATTGACTTGCATTGGAACGCTTGGATTCCGCATCACTGCATCTGTACATGCGGAATCCAAACGTTTCAATGTGCGCATGGTACCTGGGTGTGGAGGAGAGGAGACTCTCCTCCACACCCGGGTACCATAGAATCTGTAAAAAAAGAATAAAATAAAAAATAAATATTATATTTACCTTCTGACGGCCCCCCCCCTGCGCTTGTCCTCCTTTGCGGTGGACTGAAGGACCTGCGCTGACATCATAATCATGTGACGGCAGGTCCTTCAGTGCAGTGTACCGCGATCTGCCAGCAGCCAGGACAGAGCGAAGCAAGACTTCGGGGGCCATCGGAAGGTAAGTATAGATTTATTTTTTTATTTTTAAACATTCTTTTACGGTCACACTATATAAATCCATGCCGGTTGCATGGATTTGTATAGTGTGACCAAGTTGACAAGCACTTTCCAAGTGATGCTAAAATCGCTTGGAAAGCGCTTGACACCCGCATGCGGAAATGCATGTGAAGAACACTTCACTTCCGCATGTATTTGGCAGGAAAAACGCATGTACAATCCGCATGTACAATCTGCATGCGTTTTTTCTGCCAGGGAGATGCAGAAACGCTCAGGAAAAAATCCGGAGCATTTCTGCATCGTGGGCACATAGCCTTAAGGCTCACACACATATTAGATAAAAGTCTACTGAACCTGCCGATTTCGGTGGACCTGCTGATCATCTGGTTTGAATTGAAGCCTTTCAACTCCCCCTGAAAGATGATGTTGGGCAAGAGAAGAGAAAGATCTAAAAGTTGGAATTTCAATACCTGATTTTGAGGTAAAATAAGCTGCTGACACAGGCTTTCTACGTTATACTCAGTGAAACCATAAGAAAACTTGGAGAAACCGATCGTTCATGTATGGGAAAGTCGGGAGAAATAGTTGGCCAAATAAATATTTGCCTCACAGCTATCTACTGTGCAATTTTGGGCTACCATAACTGTCCCAGATTATGTTAAGACACAGTGATTTTTTTATGCAAATCTACAGTAAATCTGAAGCAAAATCTGCATGTATTACTGATTGATTTTTGTAAATTTGCAGCTTTCGACATCAGATGGGGAGAAAAGGCCACAAAGTTACGGTGAGCTCTAAAACTATCTAGAAAATCTAGCCAATAATAAACGTGTGAATAGTCATTCGCTCATTTGGCCAATATTTACATAAAAAGCTGGTATAATGTGATAGATATCCAGAGTTTGCATTATAATGTGTTGTGAAGTGTAAAGCCAGGGAAGCCCACAAGGAAGGATGCAGGGCCAGCATCAGCACCCGGGCAATTGCTGTGGACCTACTTGCCGTCGGGGACCCCGACACGCTATGGGGCCGGTGAGTCGGGGGAGGGCGGTTCCAGCGCCCGTGAGTGGGCTCCCCCCGCTTTGCTCTGGCCCCCGGCACTTATACTTACCTCTCCTCAATCCTCCGCAGTTCCAGCGTCTTCCGCGTCTTCTGATGCTGTGACGTGTCAGGGGCAGAGGGCGCAATGACGTCAGTACAGCGCGTCCTCTGCTCTGACAGCGCAGAGAGTCGGAAGTTGATGAGAAGTCCTGACCTGCCGCCAGCGAGAAAAGGTGAGTATTTGATTTTTTCTTAAATGTATGGAGCAAAATATGGGGCCCATTCTCTATGGAGCTATATACGGGGCCCATTATATATTAAGCAATATATGGGGCCCATTCTCTATGGAGCAATATATGATGACCATTCTATATGGAGTATAATATGGGGCCCATTCTCTATGGAGCAATATATGGGGCCCATTCTCTATGGAGCATAATATGGGGCCCATTCTCTATGGAGCAAAATATGGGGCCCATTCTCTATGGAGCTACAGTACAGACCAACAGTTTGGACACACCTTCTCATTTAAAGATTTTTCTGTATTTTCATGACTATGAAAATTGTACATTCACACTGAAGGCATCAAAAGTATGAATTAACACATATGGAATTATATACTAAACAAAAAAGTGTGAAACAACTGAAAATATGTTGTATATTCTAGGTTCTTCAAAGTAGCCACCTTTTGCTTTGTTGACTGCTTTGCACACTCTTGGCATTCTCTTGATGAGCTTCAAGAGGTAGTCACCGGAAATGGTTTTCACTTCACAGGTGTGCCCTGTCAGGTTTAATAAGTGGGATTTCTTGCCTTATAAATGGGGTTGGGACCATCAATTGTGTTGTGCAGAAGTCAGGTGGATACACAGCTGATAGTCCTACTGAATACACTGTTAGCTGCTTTTTTATTGCCATAATACAAATTCTAAGTAAAGAAAAACGAGTGGCCATCATTACTTTAAGAAATGAAGGTCAGTCAGTCCGAAAAATTGGGAAAACTTTGAAAGTATCCCCAAGTGCAGTTGCAAAAACCATTAAGCGCTACAAAGAAACTGGCTCACATGAGGTCCGCCCCAAGAAAGGAAGACCAAGAGTCACCTCTGCTTCTGAGGATAAGTTTATCCGAGTCACCAGCCTCAGAAATTGCAGGTTAACAGCAGCTCAGATTAGAGACCAGGTCAATGCCACACAGAGTTCTAGCAGCAGACACATCTCTACAACAACTGTTAAGAGGAGACTTTGTGCAGCTGGCCTTCATGGTAAAATAGCTGCTAGGAAACCACTGCTAAGGACAGGCAACAAGCAGAGGAGACTTGTTTGGGCTAAAGAACACAAGGAATGGACATTAGACCAGTGGAAATCTGTGCTTTGGTCTGATGAGTCCAAATTTGAGATCTTTGGTTCCAACCACCGTGTCTTTGTGCAACGCAGAAAAGGTGAACAGATGGACTCTACATGCCTGGTTCCCACCGTGAAGCATGGTGTGGGGGTGCTTTGCTGGTGACACTTTTGGGGATTTATTCAAAATTGAAGGCATACTGAACCAGCATGACTAGCACAGCATCTTGCAGCGGCATGCTATTCCATCCAGTTTGCGTTTAGTAGGACCGTAATTTATTTTTCAACAGGACAATAACCCCAAACACACCTGCAGGCTATTTGACCAAGAAGGAGAGTGATGGGGTGCTACGCCAGATGACCTGGCCTCCACAGTCACCAGACCTGAACCCAATCGAGATGGTTTAGGGTGAGCTGGACCGCAGAGTGAAGGCAAAAGGGCCAACAAGTGCTAAGCATCTCTGGGAACTCCTTCAAGATTGTTGGAAGACCATTTCCGGTGACTACCTCTTGAAGCTCATCAAGAGAATGCCAAGAGTGTGCAGAGCAGTCATCAAAGCAAAAGGTGGCTACTTTGAAGAACCTAGAATATAAGACATTTTCAGTTGGTTCACACTTTTTTGTTAAGTATATAATTCCACATGTGTTAATTCATAGTTTTGATGCCTTCAGTGTGAATGTACAATTTTCATAGTCATGAAAATACAGAAAAAACTTTAAATGAGAAGGTGTGTCCAAACTTTTGGTCTGTACTGTATATATGGGGCCCATTCTATATGGAGCAAGATTTCACCCGGCAGTGTGGAAGACGTAAGGCATCTTCCATGTCAATTAAAGAAGGAGGACGGCGAGCAGCAGTTGGGAGAAGGGATGGAGAGGGCCGAAACCACCCCCATCGGACCAGACCGACCAAATTACTATGCATCGCGAGAGAATTTAAAAAGATTTTTGGGGTGTCTATATGGGAAGCCAGGGGGTTATATAAGCATTTATAGAATGCAGCACAGGAGTTGCATAAGGTGATAGTTTTAGTTTATATAGGACAAAACTGGTGACAGGTTCCCTTTAAAGGCTGTTCACGTGTCAGTGTAAAAAAGATTAAGATATGTCCGTTTTTTGATCTAAGTTGCTGATCAAAATCCCCCATACAAGTCTATGAAAATCACGGACAGCGGTGTGTGTTTGAAATCTGCAACATGTTAATTTCTTTTGCTTGTACCTTAGATTTTATGTGTGGACTTTCTCAATAGACTTGTATTAGATGTGGAAAATCTGTAGGTAAAATGTGAATATATGTTTTTAGTGCATTTCCATTGCACCAAGGGGTCTTTCACACGTCCGTGTTTCGAGTACGTGTGGTGACAGTTTCCACACATACTGGAGACACACTTGTAGACCCATTCAAATGAATGGGTCTGTGCACATGTCAGTGTGTTTCCACGGACCATGTGTCTGTGGGCAAAACACACAGACATGTTAGTTTTTTTCTCGCAGCATGTGCCGCAAAACGTCCCGCACACGCAGACACTGATGACACATAGATGTGTCTAGATGTGCCCCGGGAACTCTGAGAACAGGTCACGATTTCGCTGCAGCAGTTCTCGACACTGTTGCTTCTGGGCCGGGGATAGAGGGGATTTCTATCACATGTAGTGGGATTAGAGGACTACGAAAGTGGGAAGAGGGAGCTGTTATCTGGCAGGTGGGGCAGGACCTACAATAGTTTAGGATATCCCGGTAACACCCTGGCCAATAAAACCTCCTCAATATCCTCTCCTGAGTCTTCTCGACCCCCAGGTGTCCCCCTAGAACATGTGAATGGGCCATATCTAATACCCTTCGTCGGTATGGCCCTGGAATTAACAGCTGTTCCACTATCTCATCACCCCTTAGCTTGGTCACCCGATACAATAACTCACCCTGAACTGCAAAGTGGGGGAATCTGGTGTCGGCCCCCGGCTCTTGTGCAACCCCGTTATAGACAGTAACCTGGTCAAACGCCCCCTTTAAGGTCAGGTCCCAAAGTTTAGCAGTCCCAAAGTTCTCTCCGGACACTTCTAACTCAGGGAGGTCAGCCTCCTCAGTCACCGCCTCATCCTCGTCGCTGGCACGGACACACAGTGGGAACTCATCCACTTCAGATTTCGATGGGGGTTCTTCCCTAGGGACCTGCCTTTTGTCCACGTGACTCAGTACGGTTCCCTTCCCCCACAAGTCTCAAAACAGAGAAAAATTGTGCCCCAATATGACGGAATGTATCAGGTCCTTGTCCACCCTGACCTCGTGGGACTGGGCACCACAGTCTGTTCCAACTGTCACTCTGGCCTGAGGGTAGTCCTTGGCGTCCCCATGTAGGCAGTGAACGCCCACAGTTTTGACAGGGATCAGCTGATGGGGAAGGGTGGCACTGATTAGGGTCACCAAACTCCCAGAGTCCAATAGTCCAAGCATCCTCACTCCTTTAATGGACACAGCATACGCCTGCTGCCCCTCGCTGGGTTAACAGTCCACACTGCAGGCTGGATAAGTGTTATGATCTGCAACATGAACTAAGGAAAGATAGGGGAAGGCAGTCCCTACAATAAGACTAAGCTGAATCCCTACGATGTAGCGGGCTGCCTGTTCATAGTGAACAGACTCGCCTTAGTCCTCGGCTAGTCTGAACGGAGACCTATAGCATTAGGGAAGGGGTCCCTAAAAGAACTAAGGACTGGGACAAAAATGGGACACCTCCTAAACAGAGAAGTAGTTGCAGAACACAAAAATACAAACTGACAAAAAGGTACTAAAGGTCCCAGAAGGACCAAGCGAGCTGCCAGATAGGCACAGAAGCACCTGGCTAGAGAAGCAGTCAAAAACTGAAGTCCAGCACAGCCAAAAGGGCGGAGCTGGAATATAAAGGCAAATGGTCACATGACTGCAAAACACAGGAAGGAAAAAAAAACAAAGAGGAGGGTTCTAACAGTACCCCCTCTTCTATGAGGATCCTCCGGATCCTCCAGGCCCAGGCTTACCTGGAAACCTCCTGTGGAAAGCTCTGACAAGTCTAGGGGCAGAGACATCATCCGCCCTTACCCAGGAGTTATCTTCAGGGCCGAAACCCTTCCAGGAGACGAGATACTGCAATCTCCCTCTATGCCATCTAGAATTCAGGATACGAGAAATTTCAAATTCGCCGTCTTCCACCACAGGAGGAACTGTGCAGTGGCATCCCTATCAGATACATCAGCTTTTTTCAACAAGGAAACATGAAACACAGGATTAATCTTCCAGGAAGTAGGGACATCCAACCTAACAGCAGACGGGTTAACCACCTGAAGCACCTTAAATGGCCCCACAAACTTAGGACCCAATTTTTTTAGAGGGAATCCTCAACCGCAGGTTCTTTGAGGACAACCAAACCATGTCACCAGCCGTAAACAAAACCTCCTTAAGTTTTCTGTCCAAATACTTTTTGGACTTCTTGTTAGCCTCTTGAAGGTTGCAACGTACATTAATCCAAACTCTCTCCAAATCACCAGAAAAATTCTCCTCCTCTGGCACCGCCGACCCCAATTTGGAGAACGAACCAAAAGACTGATGTCACCCAGTACAACAAAAAAAAGGAGAACACCCAGCTGAGGAGGACATATGATTGTTAAGAGCAAATTCTGCGAGAGGCAGAAACTCAGACCACCCCTCTTGATTGTCCGCCACAAAACAACGCAAAAACTGTTTAACATCCTGGTTCTTTCTTTCAGTCTGTCCATTAGACTCAGGATGATACCCAGACGAAAATGACAAATGGACTCCCAACCTGTCACAAAAAGCACGCCAAAAGCGAGCCACAAACTGAGGTCCTCTATCAGAGAAAATACTCGTGGGAAAGCCATGGAGCTTGACAATCTCCTTAACAAACACCTTAGCGAGTGTCTTGGCACAGGGCAACTTAATGAATGGAACCAGATGACACATCTTACTAAAACGGTCCACGACCACCCAGATGACAGTGAAACCCTCGGACACAGGAAGATCTGTAATAAAATCCATTGTGAGATGCGTCCAAGGCGCACTAGGAACCTCCAGAGGGCAAAGCAACCCCGCAGCAGGGGTATGTGAAGCCTTTGACCTAGCACACACCGTACACACTCACTTGATGACTTCCTTCTGCCATCCAGGCCACCAAAAACTGTGACTGATAAGTCTCTTAGTCTCAGAAATTCCTGGATGACCTGCCAACCGAGACTCATGACACTCCACAAACAAATCTCTCCTAAAGGTTCCAGGCACAAACAACCTCCCATGGGGAGTGTTAGATGGGGCATCATCTTGAGCTTTCAGAATCCCATCTTCCAAAACGGAGTCCAATGCCGCCACCACAACTTCTTTCTGTAAAATTCTCTCCTCCTCGGCACCAACCATAGGAGAAAAGCTGCGAGATAAAGCATCGGCTTTAACATTCTTAGTACCAGGGATATAAGTAACAGAAAAATGAAACCGAGAAAAAAAAAGTACCCACCTAGCTTGACGGGCATTCAAGCGCTTGGCAGCATCCAGATAGATCAAATTCTTATGATCTGTGAAAACCTAAATAGGAAATCTAGCACCTTCCAAAAAATGACGCCAATGTTCAAACGCGAGTTTAATACCCAGCAACTCCCGATTTCCAACATCATAATTCAGTTCGGTTTCCGAAAATTTTTTTGAAAAAAAAGCACAAGGATGTACTCCATCCCTGTTCTCCTGAGACAAAACTGCACCGACCCCCACCGAAGAAGCATCGACCTCGACCAAAAAAGGCTTGGTCTCATCAGGCTGCATAAGGATAGGGGCAGAACTGAATCTCTCCTTGAGATACACAAATGCACTTTTCCTGGTGAGATCGGTCAGAGACTTAACAATTATAGAAAAATTCTTAATGAATTTCCTGTAATAATTGGCGAAACCCCAAAATCTCTGTATAGATTTCAAACCAATAGGCCTAGGCCATTCCTGCACAGCCTGAACCTTCACTGGGTCCATCTCAAAGCCCTCGCTGGAGACAATGTAGCCCAAAAAACTAATTCTCTGCACAGCGAACTCACATTTCTCCAGCTTAGCAAAGAGTGAATTATCACTCAATAACTGCAAAACTTCACGTACACTCTGCCAATGGGACTCTAGATCTGGTGAATAAATCAAAATGTCATCCAAATACACAACCACATTCTTACCAATCAAAGGTCTCAGGATGTCATTAATAAGGTTCTGAAAAAATGCAGGTGCATTGGTAAGACCAAAAGGCATCACCAGATTCTCAAAATGACCTATTGAAGTGTTAAAAGCAGTTTTCCATTCATCACCCTCCTTCATTCGTAACAAATTGTATGCCCCCCGGAGATCAATTTTAGAGAACCACTTGGCCCCCACCAACTGGCTAAACAAGTCAGGAATTAACGGCAATGGGTAGGAATTGCGTACGGTAATCTTATTAATTTCACGAAAATCCAGAAATGGACGTAAACCCCCGTCCTTTTTTTTTAACAAAGAAAAATCCAACGGCCACAGGCGACTTAGAAGGTCTAATGTGACCAGCAGCCAAGCTTGTCTGTATGTATTCCTCCAAAGCCTTTCTTTCAGGGATAGTCAGATTAAATAAGCGACTCTTGGGAAGAGTAGCTCCAGGTACAAACTCAATGGCGCAATCATAGTCCCTATGAGGAGGTAAAACTTGCGACTCCTTCTCTGAAAAAAACTTCCAAAAATCCTGAATAGGTACAGGTAATTCCCCTTTTTCCACAGCCGCAATGCGACCATTACAACATTTATCATAGCACTTCATACTCCAAGACTTAATCACATTAGTAGACCAGTCCAGTAAAGGATAAAGGTAAATTATCTAATACAACCAAGTCCAAAATTTCTTGGTGAACTCCATTGATAGTGAGGGGAAATGCAGCAACCTTGTGAGTAATACATTTCAAAGGAGTGTTATCAATTGCAATCACAGAAATAGGTGATGACAAAGGTTTGGATTCCAATTTAAGGTTTTCCAAAAACCCTTATCAATTACATTATTGTTGAACCACAATCCACAAATACCTGAAATTCAATCAAATCTTCCTGCAGAGTAGTGCTCCCTGAAAGAAACACTCCTGCAGAGCGTAAACATGCTATACGGGCGTAACTGACCTTTTTTTTTTCTTTACTTAAACGAAGCTCACAGCTCTTAATCAAATGGTCATCTTTAGCACAATAAAGACACAATCCCTCGGCAAACCTCCGGTCTCTTTCCTGAGAGCGGAGTGACATCGCCCCAACCTCCATCGGTTCTCCGCCGTCTGAGCAGATTTTCTGGGGACTAGGACCTGACGTTACAGGAGTTTTTACATCCTTCACCCTGGACCTCAGTCTCCTGTCCACACGTATAGCTAATTGCATGGCATCCTGCAAGGTCTCAGGTGCAGGGAATGCAATTAGTAGATCCTTAACCCTTTCACTTAGACCAGCAAGAAATAAACATTTAAGCGCCGCATCATTCCATTTAACTTCTGAGGACCACCTTCTGAAGTGTGTGGAATAATTTTCAACATCACCTGACCCCTGATTCAGACGCCTGAGTTCTGTCTCAGCAGATGAGATTCGATCAGGATCGTCATATAATAGCCCCATAGCAGAAAAAAAATTCTTCTACCGACCTAAAACACGGATCATTAGGTTGGAGAGAAAAGGCCCACCCCTGTGGTTCCTTGCGCAAAAGTGACATAATAAAACCAATGCGCTGTGATTCATTCCCAGAGGACCTTGGTCTCAAATGAAAATATAACAAACAAGCATTTTTAAAGGAAAAAAAATCTTGCTGTTTACCATAAAAAGCATCAGGCAGTCCTACCTTCGGTTCCACAAAATGCGCTCCAGAACAGCTACTCACGTGTTGCTGGAGCTCGGACACCTCCAGAGACAATCCCTGCAGGCGTTGAGCCAAATCTTGGATGGAAACCATACTGATCCCCGGATTTCTTTCCTTTTATTTTTTTGGGCTGGACTTACTGTTATGATCTGCAACATGAACTAAGGAAAGATAGGGGAAGGCTGTCCCTACAATAAGACTAAGCTGAATCCCTATGATGTAGCGGGCTGCCTGTTCCTAGCGAACAGACCCGCCTTATTCCTTGGCTAGTCTGAATGGAGACCTATAGCATTAGGAAAGGGGTCCCAAAAGAACTAAGGACTGGGACAAAAATGGGACACCTCCTAAACAGAGAAGTAGTTGCAGAACACAAAAATACAAACTGACAAAAAGGTACTAAAGGTCCCATAAGGACCAAGCGAGCTGCCAGATAGGCACAGAAGCACCTGGCTAGAGAAGCAGTCAAAAACTGAAGTCCAGCACAGCCAAAAGGGCGGAGCTGGAATATAAAGGCAAATGGTCACATGACCGCAAAACACAGGAAGGAAAAAAAAAACAAACAGGAGGGTTCTAACAATAAGCTTAATAAGAACAATGTCTGCCTAGGCTGCAGTCCATATTTTCAGGGGACATATGACACCGGGCGGCTACGTGTCCAGGATTGTGACACCGCCAACAGACCACATCCTTACCAACAGTCTTTGCGGGACCCTCAGTGGAATTTGGACGCCCCCGGTTGTGGCTCTAAACCCCCTCCGTTGTGAACCCACCTCCTTTGGGTATTCCAGTACGGGGAAGTGACTATGTCCAGTTTCCCGAGGGATTTTTCGACCACTTGATACGTCTCTACTAGGCCAACGAGGTCGTCCGCGTTCCGAGGGTCGCCCTGGGCAATCCAGGTCTGCGCCGGCATGGGAAGGGAGTGGATGAATCTGTCCATCACCACACGCTCGACCTTCTGGACAGGAGTGGAAGACTCTGGCTGCAACCATTTTTGGACTAGATGTAGCAAGTCAAATATCTGTGAGCGCGGGGGGTTTGTCACCAGCATACGCCCAGTGGTGGACCCTTTGAGCTCTGACAGAATCACTCCTGAGCATGCTAATATCTCTGTCTTTAATTTGACATACTCTTGTGCATCCTGTAGGGCCAGGTCATAGTAGGCCTTTTGGGGTTCACCTGTTAAATAGGGGTCCAGCACCTCTGACCACTGCTCCGGCAGCAGCTTCTCCCTCTCTGCCACCCTTTCGAACACAGTCAAAAATTCCTCAACATCATCACCTGGGTCATCTTTTGCATAGCTCGCCTTACCACCTTCCGGACGAATGAGACATCACCTGCCCTTGAGGAAGGGGCGGTATCTTTGCTGCGAACTTCCCCCACTAGGAATTCCACCTGCCGTTGCGGCTGTTGGATCTGCTGCATCAGGAGTTTATTTTTCTCCTGCTGTACCTGTTTCTGCTCCCGGTGTTGCTGCTGCATGTGCTGCTGGTACTGCTGCTGCTGCTCTCTTTGCTGGTGTAGTTGCTGCTGGTGCTGTTGGCTTTGGACCAGGTGCTTGATGAGCTCCTCCATGCTGCCGGACATCTCTTTCTGACTGATGGTTGTAGCGCCGGCGTCCCTGCCCTCTGCTAGGCAGGGACGCTGTTCCCCTCACCCCTCTGCTCCGAGCCCGGCGTCCTCCTCCCACTCTGCTGGCAGCGCGCGCTCCTTCCCGGCCACTGTGCTTAGGGCGCGCGCGCGCGCGCTCCCTCCCTCTTAAAGGGGCCACGCGCGCCGTCCTAAGGAGTCCCCGGCCAATGGCCGGAGGACTTCACCATATATAAGGCACCTCCTCCAAAATGGAGGTGCCCGAGCAATGTTGTTGCACTGTTCACTACTCTGCTTCAGCCCTCAGGTCCCCTTGCCAGTTACCTGCCAGATTCCTGCCAGTTTGCTGTCTGATTCCTGCCTGATATTCTGCTTACCTGCCTGCTAGCCTGAGGTCCGACGGTCTGCCTACCGACTCCTGTCAGTCTGTCTAAGGACCAGCTTGCCCGCTCACCTGGGAGCGCTCCTCTGCTACCTGCCTGCTAGCCTGAGGTCCGACGGTCTGCCCTCCAACTCCTGTCAGTCTGTCTATGGACCAGCTTGCCCGCTCACCTGGGAGCGCACACCTGTTACCTGCCTGCTAGCCTACCTGGAGGCTCCGCCGTCACGTGCTGTGACCACCTGCCATTCCAGGGACTCCTGCCCTCTCACCTGGGAGCGCACACCTGTTACCTGCCTGCTAGCCTACCTGGAGGCTCCGCCGTCACGTGCTGTGACCACCTGCCATTCCAGAGACTCCTGCCCGCTCACCTGGGAGCGCACACCTGTTACCTGCCTGCTAGCCTACCTGGAGGCTCCGCCGTCACGTGCTGTGACCACCTGCCATTCCAGAGACTCTCGCTTGCTCACCTGGGAGCACACATCAACCATCTGCCTGCTAGCCTACCTGGAGGCTCTGCCATCACAGGTCGTACCTACCCTTTACCCAGAGACTGCCCCGGTCACTTGCCGTGACCTCCTGCCCGTTCATCCAGAGACTGCCCCGGTCACTTGCCGTGACCTCCTGCCCGTTCATCCATAGACTGCCCCGGTCACTTGCCGTGATCTCCTGCCCGTTCATCCAGAGACTGCCCCGGTCACTTGCCGTGACCTCTAGCCCGTTCACTCAGAGACTGTCCCGGTCACCTGCTGTGACTGCCTGCCCGTCTTCCCTGGTCGCCACCCGCTCCCTTACAAGGACCGCCCCCTTGTATAGTAGCTCAGAGGTTCCGCCTCCCAGACCCGTTACAATGGCCTTTACCTAGGACA
Organism: Phyllobates terribilis; assembly: GCF_046119375.1. NCBI lineage: Eukaryota > Metazoa > Chordata > Amphibia > Anura > Dendrobatidae > Phyllobates > Phyllobates terribilis. The sequence continues at coordinate 879,423,535 of NW_027362762.1, forward strand.
TCCACTGTTCTCTGTGGCAGGTACACGTGTTCCTGGAATCTTGCACGCACTCTTGCACCAACTTTGGTAAAGCGACTTGCTCGGCTGTCACAGAGGCAGACACAGGAAACACGTCTCAGGCTTCCTGCAGGCTTATTGATGTATGGCATAAACCAGAGCATGGTTCCACAAAATAAACACGGCCTCTCCGGGATCATGAAAAACAAAAAGATAAAGTATATGTGAGGCAGTGACCGGGATCGTATACGAGGCACGTTATATATCCCCCAGAATGTGTACAGAGACCTATTGCATTGCAGTCACAAACTCACCTGCGGCTGCAATGCAGGAATGAAGGTGAGCATTGACCTGGTCAGGCTATCTGGCCAAGGCAGATTAGTAAAGCCCGGCATGGCCTTTATTTCTGGAGGAGGCTACAGGAAGGCAGTGGGGCGGCCTCCTCCCTCCAACCCGGGTTTTCCAGTGGCTCTTGCCACAGGTCCTTTAAAAAACCCTGCACTAACGATTAGTGTTGTTCAGTGTTGGGACCTGCTAGAAGCATAGCAGGAAAGCTTGGTGGGCCTGTGAGCAGCTGAACCCACGCCTGGGAAGGCTCTGCACCTGTCAGGCTCTGAGCGGCCCGGCGCGGCCGTTGCCCATGGCAACCGTTGTTTAAGGACTCATGTTAACCCGGCTGTGAACCGGAGGACTTTTCTGTTTACCCGTGAGTCGCTGAATAAAGCTGTTTATGTTGAACTTGTTTGGGTCACTGCCTGGCTCCGTTTCTGGTCGGTGATGCCCAAAAGGCCTACTTTGACCTCAGTCGGGAGGACGCCCAGGACTACCAGAGGCTCAAAGGTGAGATCCTTGCCCGACTGGGAGTCAATACATACGTGAGGGCTCAGCGTGTATTTTCATGGGCCTATGTGGAGACCCGACCCGCCCGGTCTCAGGCTTATGACCTCCTGCAGCTGGTAAAGAGGTGGCTCCAGCCTGAGACTTTGTCTCCAGCCCAGATGGTGGAGAGGGTGGTGGTTGACCGGCTGGTGAGGACTCTGCCAACCGTTATCCAACCTTGGGTGGGGAAAGGGGACACTGGCACACTCGACCAGGTAGTCAGCCTGATCGAGCGCTACTCGGCCACTCAGGACTCTATCAGGGACTCTGCCCCCTCTCGGCTGTCAGGCCTATCCCTGCCAACCCAGGAACCGGGAAAGGGGTCGCTTCCCTCTGCTGAGGACAGTCAGCACCATACCCGTGCTGAAGGGGTACCCTGGAATGAGAGTGGCAGGAGACCGGTTCCCTCCCAAACATTCATAAGACCTAACAGTATCTCCACCATTAGGTGCTGGCGGTGTCAGGGGCCGGGACATGTGGTTGCTAACTGCCCCCTGACTACGGAGCCCATGGACTGTGGGTATAACCGCCGGGCTTCAATGTACTCCCAGACCGTCTGCACTGCGAGTGCCGACCCCTCGAACAGTGAATACCAACTGTGCCAGGTACTGGTTAATGGGTACCCCACGGAGGCCCTCCTAGACTCGGGGAGCCTAGTGACTTTGCAGCATGGGTCGCAGGTGGCAGGAGACAACCCCAGTGGACGGACAGTCGGGGTTGTGTGTATCCATGGGGACCTCCGAGAGTACCCAACCGCAGAGGTAGTTTTGTCCACGCCATGTGGCGGCATAAAACATGTGGTGGGGATGGTAAAATCTCTTTCCTATGGGACTGTGTTGGGAAAAGACTTGCCCCTGTTCTGGACTCTGTGGAAAAACAAAATCCACTCTCCCCCGGTAAAATTTATTACAGGCGCTGTACCCGACGAACCCGAGTCGGGAATACCTGCCGTAGGGGTGTCCAACCTAGGGACAGAGTGTGACCCCAATAGGTCTCTCCTAGAGGTGCTGGCAGGAGAGGGCATCAATCCCCGAGCTTGAAGTGTCCCGGGACACGTTTGGGATAGCTCAGCTACAGGATCCTACCCTGACTTGGGCGCGGGAAAGGGTGTTAGAGGTCAATGGCGTAGCTCAACTGCCCGGTTCAGATACAGTATTTCCACGCGTGGTAGTCAACGGTGAGTTGCTCTATAGGATAGACAAGATCAGGGACGAGGTCGTGGAACAGTTAGTGGTACCTCAGTCGTACCGTCGGGTGGTTCTAGATTTGGCACACACACACATCTGCTGGGTGGACACTTAGGGGTTAAAAAGACGTATCTTGCGGCGGTTCTTTTGGCCGGGGATTTACGCGGAGGTCCAAAAGTACTGTGAATCCTGCCCCAAATGTCAACAGACCACACCCACCGCCAGTTTCCATAGCCCATTGGTACCCCTGCCAGTTATACAGGTACCTTTTGAACGGATTGCAATTGGCTTGGTAGGGCCCATTGTAAAATCCGCTCATGGCCACCAACATATACTGGTTGTCGTCGACTATGCCACCCGGTACCTGGAGGCTATACCGCTACGCCACACCTCGGCGAAACTGATTGCACGGGAGCTTTTTGCCATGTTCTGTCGCCTTGAACTACCCAAGCAGATCCTGACTGATCAAGGGACCCCTTTTATGTCCAAGGTGACAAGGGAACTGTGCAAAATGGTAACAATTAAACAATTGCGCACCTCGGTGTACCACTCTCAAACCGACGGGCTAGTAGAACGGTTCAATAAAACCCTCAAGTCCATGTTAAAAAAGGTGGTTTCTAAGGACGGAAGGGATTGGGACATGTTGCTACCCTATTTGATGTTCGCCGCCCGTGAGGTACCCCAGGCTTCCACAGGGTTCTCTCCCTTTGAGTTATTGTACGGCAGACACCCTAGGGGTCTGTTGGACGTAGCCAAAGAGACGTGGGAACAAGAGCCGACTCCACATAGGAGTATAATTGAACACGTGGCTAGTATGCAGGACCGGATCACGGCGGTCATGCCCATCGTGAAAGAACATCTGTTAGATGCCCAGGCAGCCCAGAGGCGCACATATAATAAAAGAGCCACGGTCAGGTCTTTTAACAAGGGCGATCGGCTATTAGTACTGGTACCCACAGCCGAGAGTAAGCTCATGGCCAAGTGACAAGGGCCATATGAGGTTCGAGAAAAGGTGGGGGAGGCAAATTACCGGGTGTATCAGCCCGGAAGGAGGAAACCTGAGCAGCTTTACCATGTAAACCTGCTAAAACCTTGGAAAGATCGAGAGTGTTTAGTTACAGACGTCACTTTGGGCATGCCGCCAGAGAGTTTTCTACCTTCAGCCAGGGATGCTTCCGGGGGAGAGGTCAGGATAAGTGATGCGCTCACTAAGCAGCAGCGACGGGAGGCTCGCTCGCTGGTGCAGCAGAATACCGACGTGTTCTCAGAGCTACCAGGTAGGACTACAGTTCTCCAACATGACATTGTCACCGAACATGGGGTAAGGGTGCGAATGAGGCCGTACTGGGTACCCGAAGCCCGGAGGCAAGCCATCACGGCTGAGGTAAATCAAATGCTCCAGTTAGGCGTCATCGAGGAATCACGGAGTGAGTGGGCTAGCCCCATGGTACTGATTCCGAAACCAGACGGATCGTTACGCTTCTGTAACGATTTCCGGAAATTAAATGAAGTGTCAAAGTTTGACCTTTATCCAATGCCCAGGGTGGATGAGCTGAGTGAGAGACTGGGGCAGGCCCAGTACTTTACCACACTAGATCTCACCAAGGGTTACTGGCAGGTACCTCTCATGGAATCGGCGAAGGAAAAGACCGCCTTCATAACTCCGGAGGGTCTATATCACTATGTGGTCTTACCTTTTGGGTTACATGGGGCCCCGGGTACATTCCAGAGGCTGATGGACATAGTGCTCAAGTCCCATCAGGAGTACGCATCTGCGTATCTAGATGATATCATTATCTTTAGCACCGACTGGCATACGCATCTATCCCAGGTACAAGCGGTGCTGGATTCTCTCAGAGCCGCGAGGTTAACGGCAAACCCAAAAAAATGTGCGATAGGGCTAGAGGAAGCTCGATATTTGGGGTATGTGTTTGGCCGAGGAGTTATCAAGCCCCAAATCAATAAAGTTGAGGCCGTAAAAAACTGGCCTAAACCATCAAGTACAAAGCAGATGTGGGCGTTCCTTGGCATCCTTGGGTATTACCGCCGGTTTATACCTAATTTTGCTGGGAGAACGGCGGCCCTGACCGATCTCTTGAAAGGAAAAAAAGCGGTAATGGTTCAGTGGAACCCTCAGGCAGAAGAAGCCTTTCAGTCCATGAAGTTGGCCCTGTGTGGACAGCCGGTCCTCATCAGCCCCAACTTCAAGGAAACCTTCATTGTACAGACAGACGTCTCGGAGGTAGGCCTCGGGGCGGTATTGTCACAAAAAGTGAATGATGAAGAGCACCCGGTCACCTACTTGAGTAGAAAACTTATCCCGGCAGAGAAAAACTATAGCGTGGTAGAGAAGGAGTGTTTGGCTATTAAGTGGGCCTTGGAATCACAACGTTATTATTTACTCGGGCGTCAGTTCCGCTTGGTGACAGACCACTCACCCTTGGTATGGATGAGGAATGCCAAGGAGAGGAATGCGCGAGTCACCAGGTGGTTCCTGTCACTGCAAAATTTCAGTTTCTCTGTAGAACATCGCCCTGGGAAGTCGCAGGCAAACGCGGATGCCCTGTCCCGGGCACCCTGTATGGAGACAAATGTTCAAACCCACAAGTTTGAACAGAGGAAGGGGATATGTGAGGTAGTGACCGGGATCGTATACGAGGGATGTTATATATCCCCCAGAATGTGTACAGAGACCTATTAAATCCATTGGAGTGCATTGCAGTCACAAACTCACCTGCGGCTGCAATGCAGGAATGAAGGTGAGCATTGACCTGGTCAGGCTATCTAGCTAAGGCAGATTAGTAAAACCCGGCAGGGCCTTCATTTCTGGAGGAGGCTACAGGAAGGCAGTGGGGCGGCCTCCTCCCTCCAACCCGGGTTTTCCAGTGGCTCTTGCCACAGGTCCTTTAAAAAACCCTGCACTAACGATTAGTGTTGTTCAGTGTTGGGACCTGCTAGGAGCATAGCAGGAAAGCTTGGCAGGCCTGTGAGCAGTTGAACCCACGCCTGGGAAGACTCTGCACCTGTCAGGCTCTGAGTGGCCCGACGTGGCCGTTGCCCACAGCAACCGTTGTTTAAGGACTCATGTTAACCCGGCTGCGAACCGGAGGACTGTTCTGTTTACCTGTGAGTCGCTGAATAAAGCTGTTTACGTTGGACTTGTTTGGGTCACTGCATCAGTTACTGCACGGTGTGAACACCGCCGCCTTACATATAGTACAGTCCATAGGCGAGTGGGGTTTTGCCTGCTCTGGGTACCACATTAAGGTTTCACCACAAAGTCCTTCTGTGGAGCTCTCTGGCTTCCACGCACACAGTCTGGAGACTTCCTTCTCCAGACCACACAAGAGAAAAAAAAACAGTGACTGAGCATTTAACTTACCGAGCCACACACTTGAGGTGGAGATGTGGTGAATGACCTCCCACTCTTCACAGTGGTCATTCACAAAAAACACTCCCTTTAAAAATGGTGGTTTAACCCCCAACACATAACATGCTGGAGAAAACTTGTAGATTTAGTTCACTGAACCTAGTAGCCACAGTGAAACATATCTCCCCTCACATATATCACCAGTGACTCTGTCACATAGGTTCATGTGATTAGGTGTCGCTGACACCTAACCCTAGTTTTAGTAATGAAGAGGTATCAGCCAGACACCCTCATTACTAAACCTGTAAGTAAAGAGTTGAATCAACACACATACTGAGAATAAAACACTTTATTTGAAATAAAACAGACACATTCTTTAATCATTTAAATTAACCAATATATTCACCCCAAGTCTGACGGTAATCCAATGGTTAAAGTGATGTCCCACTTTTCTTTTTTCAAATATCTTTATTTAGCTCCAAAAAGCATTCATTGCTGTACAAAAACGCGGCAACCTTTTTACTGCCAAGAGATGCAGAAACCTTGCAGAAATTTCTGCCATCAAATACTGAACATGGGCACATAGCCTTGTATACTCCCTTCATTTGGCACTCAGTACCTTGGACATAGCTGCATCCCTGATTGCAACAAATAACATTAATGTTTGCTCGTCATGCTCAGTGATCTTAGCAAGAATATAATTTTCTCATAGTCATATCTATTGCTGTCATTGCATCAGAAAGACTTGTTCTCGTCAATGCAGTCAGATTTTAATGTTCAGTTGTCGTCCTGCTTGGGAATGGGATGTCGCCTGTCATTTGCTCAGTATTCTATTTCAGATCTTTATATTCAGATCTCTTAGTGCTGGCGTGCAGCCTAAGTATTTGCACTTTATAGATATATCACACGTCTTAAAATAAACAAATTAGGACTTACTATTTCCATTTCACTATTTGCTGTTATGTCTTGCTTCAATCACCTACTTGTTTTACAATTATGTTCTTTCATTTATTGCCAAGTTAGAAAGTTTATGACAGCTCAATAAAACCTGGGGTATACTATTTATTATACTCTCTTATATAGCGCCATTAATTCCACAGCGCTTTACAGACATCATCATCACTCTCCCCATTGCGGCTCACAATCTAGATTCCCTATCAGTATGCCTTTGGAGTGTGGGAGAAAACCGGAGAACACAGAGGAAAACCACTCAAACATGGGGAGAACTTACAAATTCCTTGCAGATGTTGTCCTTGGTGGGATTTGAACCCAGAACCCCAGCACTGCAAAGCTACAGTGCTACACACTTGGTCAAAATTGTTGGTACCCCTCGTTTAATGAAAGAAAAACCCACAATGGTCACAGAAATAACTTGAATCTGACAAAAGTAATAATAAATTAAAAATCTATGAAAATGAACAAATGAAAGTCATTTCATCTACTTCCACAGAATTAAAAAAAAAATTAAACTCATGAAATTAAACTTATGTGGATGACGCGGGCTCAGCTCCTGAACCTGCACAATTCAAAAAGAATAAAGCAAATGACACTTACAAAAGATCGCTTGCACTTCATGAATTTACAAAATATTTTTTATTATATAACAAACACAAAAACCTAGATGATGCAAAGAAAAACATTTAAAAAGGCGCCATTGCACCACAGCCTGTTTCCTAGGCCAAAAACTGGCATTTGGACACAACCCATATCACTCTAGGGTGGACATACCATTGGGGCAGCATGTGCAGTTGCACAGGGGCCCAAGAAGTAAGGGGAGCACAGAAATGTAGAAAGTTTTGCAAATTTATTAAAAAAGAAAAACTGAAATATCACATGATCATAAGAATTCAGACCATTTGCTCAGTATTGAGTAGAAGCACCCTTTTGAGCTAATACAGCCATGAGTCTACTTGGAAATGAAGTTTTTCACACCTGGATTTGGGGATCCACTGCCTTTCTTCCTTGCAGATCCTCTCCAGTTTATTTTTATTTATTTATTTTATTGACTTATATAGCGCCATTAATTCCACAGCGCTTTACAGACATTATCCGTTCCGTCAGGTTGGATGGTGAACGTTGGTGGACAGCCATTTTCAGGTCTCTCCAGAGATGCTCAATTGGGTTTAGGTCAAGGCTCTGGCAGGGCCAGTCAAGAATGATCACAGAGTTGTTCTGAAGCCACTCCTTTGTTATTTTAGCTGTGTGCTTAGGGTCATTGTCTTGTTGAAAGGTGAACCTTTGGCCAAGTGTGAGGTCCAGAGCACTATGGAAGAGGTTTTCATCCATGATATCTGTGTACTTGGCCGCATTCATGTTTCCTTCTATTGCAACCAGTCGTCCTGTCCCTGCAGCTGAAAAAAAAACCATAGCATGATGCTGCCACCATCATGTTTCACTGTTGGGATTGTATTGGGAAGGTGATGAGCAGTGCCTGGTTTTCTCCACACATACCTCTTAGAATTATCACCAAAAAGTTCTATCTTTGTCTCATCAGACCAGAGAATCTTATTTCTCATAGTCTGGGAGTCCATCATGTGTTTTTGAGCAAACTCTATGCGGGCTTTCATATGTCTTGCACTGAGGAGAGGCTTCCATCGGGCCACTCTGAAGGCCCGACTGGTGGAGGGCTGCAGTGATAGTTGACTTTGTGGAACTTTCTCCCATCTCCCTACTGCATCTCTGGAGCTCAGCCACAGTGATCTTGGGGTTCTTCTTTACCTTTCTCACCATGGCTCTTCTCCTACGATTGCTCAGTTTGGCTGGACGGCCAGGTCTAGGAAGACTTCTGGTGATCCCAAACTTCTTACATTTAAGGATTATGGAGGCCACTGTGCTCTTAGGAACCTTGATAAATCCAGAAATTCTTTTGTAACCTTGGCCAGATCTGTGCCTTGCCACAATTCTGTCTCTGAGCTCATTGGGCAGTTCCTTTGAGCTCATGATTCTCATTTGGTCTGACATGCACTGTGAGCTGTGAGGTCTTATATAGACAGGTGTGTACCTTTCCAAATCAAGTCCTATCAGTTTAATTAAACACAGCTGGACTCCAATGAAGGAGTAGAACCATCTCAAGGAGGATCACAAGGAAATGGACAACATGTGACTTAAATATGAGTGTCTGAGCAAAGGGTCTGAATACTTATGACCATGTGATATATTTCAGTTTTTCTTTTTTGTTAAATTTGCAAAAATTTCTACATTTCTGTTTTTTTCAGTCAAGATGGGGTGCAGAGTGTACTTCAATGAGAAAAAAATGAACTTTTTAGAATTTACCAAATGGCTGCAATGAAACAAAGAGTGAAAAATTTTAAGGGGTCTGAATACTTTCCGTACCCACTGTAAATATAAAGAGTATCCAAAATAGGTATAAATAGATCTTTTCCCTCACGTGATATCAAATAGTATTCAATGAAGAAAAAAGGTGCAATGGACGTATACAGATAATAAGTTACTGAAAGTCCCAAGTGAAAAAGGTTAAGATGACGGCTCTCATCAGATCACGGAAAAACCTTCTTTATTATCTCATAGCACGTAATAAAAATCAATTGAGGAGGTTACAGGCAAACAGCAGCAGGCTACGGCCGTTTCGTGTCTACTGACACTTCTACCACTTGGGAATTTGTATAGTGACAGAGCACCGCTGATTATCAAGGCAGCTAGATATGTGCATGGACTACACCTGGGCATAACTTCTTGCATTTATTGGAGGAGGACGGTAGTGCCAAGTGATTTCTATTTTGCCTGTTCATATACAGATAATACATAAATAATGAAGTAAAAAAAAGAGCATAAAAGAGGTCAGCAGTAACACTGTGCAATAAATTGCCATGTGCAGAGTCACCCAGGTAAATTAGCTCATAGGAAACGTTTCATATATGAATGAGGCCACAAGCGTATTGCCACAGGAGGTATCCAACATACAGCATGATGGTAGCTCCTGAACCTGCACCATCATGGTGGTGTACATGTACATGGGGCTGCGTGAACCCTTTAGTAACAGACATACAGCAAATGCCAACAAGTGGTTAAAGGGATGACCCTAATCCTACTGCTAGGATATGACGAAATATTAATATCATTGAAAGTCTGGCCTTTGAGATCTCCACCAATCCCGACCATTACTGGATCCATGTTAAGTGGTCCTTTCTGCACTACTTTTGCACATACCTATATAGTCCCTAGTGTAAACATAGGTCACATAGATAACCTACCAAAGAAAGCATGACTGCAACCCTGGATCTCTGGATCCTGGCAATTGGACTATCATCAGTAAGTGATCCTAGCGGCATACCATAATGTTTCATGGTTGAAAAACCCCTTTAAAACAATCTGTTGCTAAACTAGTTCTATTAAGCGAGACCATCTACTAGATATTAACAGTTTAACAGTTTTATTTTTCCATCAATGGAGCTGTGTAAGAACTTGTCTTTTGTGCCCTGATCCGGTTTTATTGATACCATTTTGAGATACATATGACATTTTTATTTCTTTTTATTGCATTTTGGCAATTCTGGCATTCTGATTTTTTTTAGTCATTTAATGTGCAGTTTAAATAATTGCATATTTTGATAAAATTGAAGACTGCTTATACTATATACTGCAGATTGTGGCTGAGCTTCACAGAAGAACCAAGATGACAGTTACGGGGTCCTTCAGCAGACCCCCAGCTTCCATGGTAATTTATCGGTACCCTGTAATCAGTGATTGGAGCGCTCTCAGGTCGCTGTAGTTACAGGCAGATTCTGGTTAGGTAACACAGCCGGCACCAGCCATGTATGAAGTAGTCACAGCTCCTGAGCTTGCTTCATGCTTTGCTTAGGAAGACCTATGATGAAAATGCATCTCATAGGTCATTAACCAGTTAATTGAGTTTTCCAGGTATAAATAGTTTTAGTGCATTGGTAAAAATAACAAAACCATCTATGGTCACCAACAACTGCACCAACCAGTGCTCTTTGTTGATAGCCTTCAACGTTGATGAGTAACATGTGATCTATCACTGAACTCAACTGTCTTGTGCTGTCTATCTTGTTATGACTTCTGCGCTCAGTGATTGGCTGCAGCGGTCCCATGCTCTATACTAATATCATTCCATCTGCAGTCTCTCAACAAAAAACAGTTCAACGGCGGAGAGACTTCGCTAGACCTGGGGAGCGCGAGTATTGTCATGTTTGTTATTTTCTATGCCTGCTAGCCTATGGAGATATAAAAATGTATTCTGGGCAACCCCTTTAAGGGAATGGTAGGGAGAATGACCAAAAAAAGAAAAAGTCACTGAAACTTACTTTGGGCATTGCTATTTTTCTTTGATAAGTTGGGGGTTGGGGCTATATTGTAGGGGCTGGTGGAGTTTTAGCCCTAGCCAGCCTTTGGACCACACATGTCACTATATATTAGGTCAAGCACTTGTGAATTTCTGGCTTCTCTCTCTTTAGGAAGTGCTGCCCTTTTAGCCTTTGATTTAATGCTGTATTCAAATTTTAAAGTATTTGGAAAAGTGGACACTATAGGATCCTTTGTCAGGTTCTGTTTTTGATTTTATTAATATGTGCGCCAGATATCGAGGCTATGTGGATGCACTTATTGTGTCCAAGTTGACTCTCACCTGTTCCTTTACAGGACTGAGTTGACACAAATGATTATTCACGTTGGCACATCACCTGCTTAGCATACAATGGAATTGTGTAGGGTGTCCTCTAGCTGTCATACACTTCAGAGATAGCAGTACTTCTTTCTAGCCTGGAAACAAATGACAACACGTCTTTTACTGGAAGGGCTAAATTCTGCACATTTTAAGTAAGACACATAAAGATTCCATATCTAGTACCTTCTACAATAATTTAGATTTTATCAGCAAGATGGATTGTTTCCTTGTTAGTTAAGTCCAGTTCTCTATAAAAGCTTCTATTGGCATGTGACTTATTGCTTTGGAGTGGTTGCATCAACGTTGTAATGTCTGATATCTCTCATGTTAAAGATGCCAGTCCAATTGTTTGCACATGAATCAGAGATTGTAGTTTTGACGTTTTGTTTAGTTCTTTTTGAAAACTGTTTCTTTTGTTCTGTTTTCTATATTATACAGTATATTAAATGTCCCTGTTTGTGGCATCTGAGCACGCTCTGCTTTCTTGTGTGACCTTGTTACGGTCGCGTTAACTTAAGAGCGATTCCACTGTCGCCTTCTCTGGAGTCCTACACAAGATATTTTCTTTTCTGGTGTTCATCTACGAGCCTTGTCTTTACAAATTCTGATGTAAAGTCTGCCTCAAGCCTTGTCTTCAGTACAAAAATTAGAGCACTATACAATATGTGTAAAGTAAATTGCATAGCAAAATGACATTAACATACCGTATTTTCAGAAGTATAAGACGACTGGGTGTATAAGACGACCACCAACTTTTCCAGTTAAAATATAGAGTTTGGGATATACTCGCCGTATAAGACCACCTTCTCTGAGTCTTTTTCGGACTATAAGACGCACCGGACCATAAGACGCTCCTAGGTTTTAGAGGAGGAACATAGAAAAAAAAATGTAAGCAAAAAATGTGTTCACGATGCACTTTTAAGGGGGAGGGGGTCTTCTGCTGACACTGGTATAGGGGTAATGTCCCCCAATTCTGACTATATCCCCCATCCTGGTATATATGCCCCCCCTTCCTTTTATATGTGGCCCCCATTCCCATCCTGGTATGCCTGGCATCCCTCCATCCTGGTATGCATGGAAGCCCTCCATCCTGGTACGCATGGCACCCCTCATCCTTATCCTGGTATGCATGGCACCCCTCATCCCTGTCCTGGTATACATGGCACCCCTCATCCCTGTCCTGGTATGCATGGCACCCCTCATCCCTGTCCTGGTATGCATGGCACCCCTCATCCCTGTCCTGGTATGCATGGCACAGCAATCCCCATCCTGGTATGCATGGCACCCCTCATCCCTGTCCTGGTATGCATGGCACCTCTCATCCCTGTCCTGGTATGCATGGCACCCCTCATCCCTGTCCTGGTATGCATGGCACCCCTCATCAGTGTCCTGGTATGCATGGCACCCTTAATCCCTATCCTGGTATGCATGACACCCCTCATCCTTATCCTGGTATGTATGGCCCCTCATCTTTATCCTGGTATGTATGGCCCCCTCATCTTTATCCTGTTTTGTATGCCCCCCTCAGCCTTATCCTGATATGTATGGCCCCCTCACCTTTATCCTGTTATTTATGCCCCCATATCCTTACTTTAGTATGCATGGTCCCCCTAATCCCCATCATGCTGCACATAAAAAAAATAAACACTCCTACTCACCTTTCTTCTCTCCTCCAGCGCTGCGTCCTGTCTGCCCGTACTGATCTCGCCATGTGAGCCGCACATGGCGTCACTACCATGCGCGGCTCACAAGGAGGAAGTCCTGCTCCCCACGTCGGGACTGTGTGTGGGGAGCAGTGACTTCATGCTCCTTAATAGCCGGCACACAGCGTAGCCGCAGCGCGGCTCCTACTGCTGCCGGGCGATCGCGTGTGCTCGCTATTAAAGGGCATGAATATTCACCCCTTCCCATGCCCATGGGCGTGGAGAGAGGTTGAATATTCATGCCCTTTAACAGCGGGCACAGGCGATTCCGGCAGCAGCAGGAGCTGTGTGCCGCTATTAAGGAGCATGAATATTCAGTGCTCCACATGCACCATAGGCGTGTGGAGCAGTGAATATTCATTTTCTTTAGCAGCAGGGACAGTGTAGGCTGCAGCATCCTGTGCCCCGCTCCTCCACGGCTACCGCTCCCTCCACACCTCACACATCATATATATACCCCCTCCTCCCCCAACATTCGAACTATAAGGGTACACGCCCTATAAGATGACACCCGGCGTATAAGACGACTCCTGACTTTTGAGAAGATTTTCAGGGGTTAAAAAGTCATTTTATACGCCGGAAAATACGGTAGCTGTCTTTTACATCCTGACCCAGTTTCAGTTCTGTGATCAGTTCAGCATTTGTATTTACTGTATTTTTCGGACTATAAGACGCACTTCTCCTCCAAAATTTTGGAGGAAAGTGTGGGGGGGTGCGTCTTATAGTCCGGATAATACATTCTGGCTGTGGAGGGGGGGGGGGGCGGCGGAAGAGCGGGGCACAGGCAGCAGCCGTAGCCGGCTGCTGCAGCGATCAAGTGTGCCCGCTACTAGAGAGAATGAATATATGAATATTCACTCCTCTCCATGCCGGGACTATGGGCATGGAGAGGAGTGAATATTCATTCTCCTTAATAACGCACATTGTCAGTCACAGCCACCGGCTCTTGCAGCTGCTCAGCAATCCTGTGTGCCCGCTATTAGAGAGTATGAATATTCACTCCTCCCCACTCCCATGGGCATGGAGAGGAATGAGTATTCATTCTCTTTAGTAGCGGGCACACGTGATCGCCAAGCCTCAGCAGGAAGCCGGTGGCTGTGACTGACTGTGCGCTATTAACGAAAATGAATATTCACTCCTCTCCACGCTCATGGTCTTGGCGTGGAGAGGAGTGAATATCCCAGCAGCTGATATCAGAATGTGAGGGCGCATGGCAGTGACGTCATGTGCTGCTAGCACGCTGACATCAGCTGGTGGCAAAACAGGACGCAGCGCTGGAGCAGAGGGAAAGAAGGCAGAATTGTTTATTTTTTTTCCTGTGTGCAGTGATGGGGGGCCATGCATACCAGGATTGGTGATGAGGGGGCAATGCTTACCAGGATGGGGATGAGAGGACCATGCATACCAGGATTGGTGATGAGGGGGCAATGTTTACCAGGATGTTGATGAGGGGACCATGCATACCAGGATAGGGATGGGGGGCCATGCATACCAGGATTGCGGATGAGGTGGACATGCATACCAGGAGAGGGATGGGCAGCCAGGTATACCAGGATGGGGATGAGGGGCAATGCATACCAGGATGGGGATGAGGGGCCATTCTTACCAAAATGAGGATGGGGGCCATGGATACCAAGATGGGGATGGGGGAGGCATCCATACCAGGATGGGGGGCCATGCCTACCAGGATGCGGATGAGAGGTGCCATGCATGCCAAGATGGGGATGAGGGGTGCCATGCATACCAGGATGGGGATCAGGGGTGCCATGCATACCAGGATGGGGATTAGGGGACCATGCATACCAGGATTAGGATGGGGGCCATATATACCAGGATGGGGACATATGTATACTAGGATGGGGGATATTAGTACAGAATTTAGGGATATTACCCCTATAACAGTGTCAGCAGCAAACACCCCCCATAACAGTGCGTCATGACCACATTTTTTGCTTACATTTTTTTTTCTATTTTTCTCCTCTAAAACCTAGATGTGTCTTATGGTCCGGTGCGTCTTATAGTTCAAAAAATACTGTATGTGCTCCTATACAGTGGGGAAAATAAGTATTTGATGCACTGAGGATTTTGCAAGTTTCCCTACCTACAAAAGATGGGCTGGTTTGTAATTTTTATCGTAGGTACACTTCAACTGTGAGAGACAGAATCTTGAAAAAAAATCCAGAAAATCACATTGTATAATTTTAACATAATTAATTTGCATTTTATTGCATAAAATAAGTATTTGATACAATAGAAAAACAGAACTTAATATTTGGTACAGAAACCTTTGTTTACAATTACAGAGGTCAGATGTTTCCTGTAGCTCTTGACCAAGTTTGCACAAACTGCAGCAGGGATTTTGGCCCACACCTCCATACAGATCTTCTCCAGATCTTTCAGGTTTCGGGGCTGTCGCTGGGCAACATTGAGTTTCAGCTCCCGCCAAAGATTTTGTATTGGGTTCAGGTCTGGAGACTGGCTAGGCCACTCCAGGACCTCAAAATGCTTCTTACGGAGCCACTCCTCAGTTGCCCTGGCTGTGTGTTTGGGTCATTATCATGCCGGAAGACCCAGCCACGACTCATCTTCAATGCTCTTACTGAGGGAAGGAGGTTGTTGACCAAAATCTCATGATACATGACGCCATCCATCCAACATTCAAAACGGTGAAGTCTTCCTGTCCCCTTTGCAGAAAAGCACCCCAAATTATGATGTTTCCCCCACCATGCTTCACGGTTGGGATGGTGTTCTTGGAGTTGTACTCATCCTTCTCTTTCCTCCAAACCCGGCGAGTTTTCTATTTTGGTCTCATCTGACCACATGAACTTCTCCCATGCCTTCTCTGGACCATCCAGATGGTCAAAAGCAAACTTCTAATTGGCCTGGACATGTGCTGGTATGAGAAGGGGGACCTTGCATGCCCTGCAGGATTTTAATCCATGACGGCATAGTGTGTTACGGTAATGTTTGAGACTGTGATCCCAGCTCTCTTCAGAGCTGGGATCACAGCAGTGACCACACTAGTCACATCTATTATTTGGTTACCTGCCACTGCAGGGATCAATATTTGTTCTCCATTTTATCCCCTGAAGAATCCTCCATATGGAGGAGGAAACATGTAGGGATTACACTTTGTATGGGTCTTACTATGCCCTTATGGTAGGTAATGCCTTAAATAGTCTCAAACTTGGGAACTGCCCTTGTCAGGGTGGGAGCAATGCAGGGGCACGACAGAGTAGTTTAGGATTTACAATTTACCTCTTGTCCCCAGGCCCCACTATATATATACTATCCGGTCTGCTTCTTCCTAGAAAAGAACTACAAGTGGTGATATCAAGCCAATTTTTTACCTTGAGCACTGGTTTTTGAGCACATGCACTTTTTCTTTGTGGTTGTCAATTAACTTCTATTTCTCAGGTAGTTTAATAGAACATTAATAAAAGTTATATTTTATTTATATGTATGATACTCTCCTTGCTGGATATATTATATTGTTAGAGAGCTCTCTGTACTGCTTGGTCCCAATCTCCATACCTGTTGCTAAGAAATCAGAAGATGCCCACCCAGTGGGAGCCAGCTACACACTTGGGAGCCAGCTACACACATTTAGCGGTTTTCACGGAACAATTACAGCTAAAAAGCCATACCTTCAACATGGAAACAAGGTCAAGTGAACTCAAATATACACAAAAACATAGGAACTGGGGTGCAGAAAATGGCAAGAGAAGCTCTGGACTGATGTCAAAATGTGAAATATTTGGCAATAATAGACAGCAGTTTATATGCCGAAGGGTTGTAGAGCCATACAATAATCAGTGTCTGCAGGCAATATTGCAGCACGGTGGAGGTTTTGTGCAAGTTTGGGGTTGTTTTGTTTGGCAAATGGATTTTGGGATTTGGTCAGGTAGAGAAATACAGACAGATACTTATCCATCATGCAATACCACCAATGAGCTGTCTGATTGGTTCCAAACTCATTCTGCGGCGAAGTGACGATGACCCCAAACATAGAGCCAATGTCATTAAGAACAATCTTCATTGTAAAGAACAAGGAGTCCTGGAAGTGATGATATGGCCCCACAGAGTTCTTATCTCAACATCATCAAGTCTGTCTGGGATTACAAGAAGAGACAAAAGGATTTGTGCAAGAGATATCCACAGAAGATCTGTGGTTATCTAAAATGTTTAGAATAACCTCCCTGCTGAGTTCCTTCAAAAACTGTGTAAGGCTGTGTGCCCACGATGTGTTTTTTAAGCGTTTCCGCAGCGGCAAAAACGCTGCAGAAACGCTTAAAAAACGCATTGTAGAAGGTCTGCCATGTTCCCCAATGATAATCCGCATGTGCTGTGCACATGCGGCGGAAATTTCCGCTGCGGATTATCATTGCGGAAAAAAACGCAGCACTACCAATTATTTTGCGGAAGTACTGCGTTTTCGCCGCCATTGACTTGCATTAGAACGCATGGATTACGCATCACTGCATAAGTAGATGCGCATTCCATGCGTTCTAATGTGCGGATGGTACCCAGGTCTAGAGAAGAGGAGTAGTGTTGAGCCACCCCCGTAGTGTTCGAGTTCGGTTCGGTTCGTCGAACACCCGTGTGTTCGCTGAACTGTTCGTCGAACTGTTCGTCGAACACCGTTAAAACCAATGGCAGGCAAACAAAAACACATAGAAACACATAGAAAACACCTTCAAAGGTGTCCAAAAGCTGACAAACTGCTCAGAAGACACAACTAACACATGGAAAAGTGACAAGTACATATAGTCATGCGAAAAGAAAAGAGGTGGAGGAGTAAAAGGAGGGGGAGACACAGATATAGGCATGTCATGCCCTTCTAAAATCCAAAAAGTGAGAAGCCGACACGTTCAGTCCGCTCCTGCCCGTGCCACCTCCGTGTCGCCGGGTTTGTGCCAGAGCCGCGGTGAACCCTGACGGCCAGCCCCCCTCTCCCAATACTGGTGCCTGTCCGCTGGTGGGTCGAGCGAGCCCCCCTGTGGTGGAGGCAGCTCTAAGCTTTTTAATTTAAATTGTCTCTCTAATTTGAATGAATACACTTTAAATCCATTTACAAGGATCTATTGGAGGGCAAGTCTCATGCCAGCAGCCGCGTAATTCCAGCTCCAGTAGCGTCCACTAAAGCTGCTGCAGTTAAAAAGCTTTTATAAGGATCGAGCTCGGCTGTCCACCGCAAGGCATCCTACTGCCAGTCCGAGCCCCTATGCCTTGGGGTGCCACCTGATGCTCTTCACCTAGTATCCCGTGGTCCCGAAGCATTTCCTTTGAAAAAATGAAGTGTCCAAACTACAGGTGGTGTAGCTTGCTTAACAGCCAGGATAATCCGCTGACTAGCAGACCCTGCTACTAGGCACAAAGTATTTCCTGGGCTAGATGCAGTTAAAAATTTGTAATTAGATACTCTCGTTGGATGCTGAGAAAGCATTCCATAGAGTCTCCTGGCACGCCATATATGATTCTCTTAAAAAGCTTGGGGTAGGGGTCTAGGGGACCCTTTTATAGCCAAAATCACAGCCCTGTATCGCAATACGTCACCTAGGCTGAAGATAAATGGAACTGTAGCACCCTGAGGGCTCGGTTGCTACAGAGGTATTGCACCTCACCCAGAGGTGTGATATCTCACTCTCAGGTAAGGATGTAGTGTGGATCAGGACCCGACACCTGCATGCATTACACCACATTGCCGTGGGGCAGGGCGACCAATATGCCCCTGAGATGGGCACGACAGTCCCTGTCCCTGGCTGGAGTGGGGGGAGGGAACACTGAGGAAGGGGAACCCTGTAGTGCAGGAGCAGGGAGGAAGCAGATCCTGGGTGCATTGAGAAGGGAGTATAAAAGGTGGGCACCATCTTAGTTCAGTGCAGAGAAGTCTGAGCAGAAGTGGCAGGGAGCAGGGGCTCTGCATGAGCTCTGCTCCGGAGGCGAGCCTAGTAACAGAGGCCCAGGCCTGGAAGAGGGAGAAGGAAGGAAGAGGAGCGGAGAAGGCTCCAGGAACGAGGAACGAAGGGATCTCAGGGGTGCGGACGGGCGAGTCACCACCGCACGCCCGAATCCACCTGCGTGGAGGGGTCAGGCCAAAGGGGGAGACCGGTCCCCGAAACTAGTGGAGGCAGGAAACGACCCTCAGCTAGAAACAGGAGGCTGTGACATTTTATGTGGCGCAGCCCCTCGCTACACCCGCTAGGAAGGCACCACATAGGGTCAGGGAAACTGGCGCCAAGTTTACCAAGAGGAGGCCCAAGGCAGCCGGACAGAAGGGTTGGTAAGAAAGGCCAGACAAAGGACACACAAAGGGGGTCCTGTGAAGCACTCCAAAGTTATCTGGGAGTTGTCTGAGCCCCTCACCTGGTGAGCACAGTACGACGTGGGCAGTCGTTACCTGCAGACGTGGTCTGGATAAGAACTGTGAGTAAAGGCCCTGGACTGCATCACTGACTCCGTGTCATTACTGCTGCTGCCCTGCACCATCACCCCCATCCTCCGCATACACTGCCCTGAGGCTATACTCCTCCCATGGGGAGTTATGCTACGCTCTGCTGCACCCACAACACCAGCCTCAGCGGTCTGCCCTGGAGCGGCGGTTCACTCTGACCGCAATCCACGGGTGGCGTAGTCGGACATTTAAACATCAAAACCACATAAATAGTTCCGCCACTGGTTTGACCGCCCTGAGCCACGGAACCGGGTTGCCGCCACGGAGACTACAACCACCAGCATCCACCAAAAAGGGTCCGGCTCCGGGTGTCCCAAGGCCCAGGGGGCGCGTCAGAACATTTTCATCACCTTTCACAATCACCAATGGGACAAGGCAGGGATGTTCTCTGTCCCCTCTCTTATACATCCTAGTGACGGAGCACCTGCTCTCATCAATTCGCCATAACCCCAATATTAGGTGGATTGAGGTGGGAGGCACCGAGTACAAGTGCTCTCTATTTGCTGATGATGTCCTAGTATATATCACTCAATCACATATATCCATCCATGCTGTTATGGCTGAAATAGATCACTTTGTTACATGGTCAAATTTTAAAATCAATGTAGCGAAGTCTGAGGCCCTCGATGTCTCCCTCCCCAAATCCATATAGGATTCCATCCAGTCCAACTTTCCCTTTGCCTGGCCCTCACAGGGTATCAAATACTTAGGAATTCCTATTCATAGAGACCTCTCCCATCTATGTTATCTTAATTTTGGGCCCTTTATTGAACAACTCCATACAGACCACGGTTGGCAAGTTAGAACTGTAAGATTCACTACGTGAACCACTGGTGTTTTGTGGAAAAGCACATGTACACTGTGTTCCAAATTATTATGCAAAAAGTGTTTAGGAGTGATAAGGGAAGAATTTGTTTGTTTGTCAGTTAAACTCATTGATGGTGATGTGTGTCGGGGCTCTTTATATCACTGTAAGCAATTGCAGACACCTGTGCTAATTAGTTTGGCAGGTGTGTCCAATGAAAGGCAAGACTACTTAAGAAGGCTGTCTCACATTATTAAGCAGCCTACATTTTCTGCCAAAATGGGAAAGAAAAAGGATGTGTCGGCTGCTGAGAAGCAACAAATTGTGGAGTGTTTAGGTCAAGGCATGACTACAATCAACATTGTGCAATGATCAGGATGAAGTGTCTTGGCAATCAAGAAGTATGTAGCTGATTCACAGTACACACGTGTGCGTGCTGATAAGGGCAAATTGAGGACTCTTTCCTACAGGCAATTACGTCAGGTTGAAAGAGCAGCGGCAAAAAAGCCTTGTCATAGCAGCAGACAAGTTTTTGAAGCTGCTTGTGCCTCCAACGTCCCCCGAACAACAAGATGCAGGGTCCTTCAGAGGTTTGCAGCTGTGCATACGCCATCCTGTCGACCTCCTCTATCCACTTCACACAAGCAGAAACGGCTCCAGTGGGCCAAACATTACATGAAGACTGATTTCAAAACTGTTTTGTTCACGGATGAGTGCCGTGCAGCGCTCGATGGTCCAGATGGATGGAGTGGAGGATGGCTGGTTGATGGACACCCCACGCAAACACGGCTACAGCGCCAACAAGGAGGAGGTGGAGTAATGTTTTGGGCTGGAATCATGGGGAGAGAGATTGTCGGCCCCTTTAGGATCCCTGAAGGCGCTAAAGATGAACTCCATAATGTATGTGGATTTTCTCAAACAGCACTTCCTGCCATGGTTCAAGAAGAAGAACCGTGTATTTCACAGCAAGATCATTTTTCTGCATGATAATGCACCATCTCATGCTGCACATAAAACATCTGCATCTCTGGCTGATATGGGCATAAAAGGGGACAAACTTATGGTGTGACCCCCATGCTCCCCTGACCTCTACCCCATTCAGAACCTTTGGAGCATCATTAAAAGGAGTGTCTATGATGGCGGGAGGCAGTTCACATCTAAGCAACAGCTCTGGGAGGGTATTCTGTCCTCATGCAAAACAATTGAAGCAGAAACCATCCAAAACCTGACAAATTCAATGGACGAGAGAGTTCAGAAGCTCCTTTCGAACAAGGGGTCCTATGTGAAAATGTAACATCACCTAGAATAAAGTTTTGAGTTGAAAACTGTTTGATTTCAGTTTCTAACAACCTGCTAATACTTATAATTTCAAAAATGACCATTTTTTTGGTCTTTATTAAAATGAAAAGGTTGATCGAAAAGTTTGGGGGATCTAAGAGTGTGGCAACCCAGTAGTCATGATTACTTCGAATTCTGACAATATGAGGGTCATGCTGCAGGTAGTGCAGCAAGAAGGCACTTATGTGTCTTGCGCATCTCGGAGCCCCAAAATTATTTTCCGGGCTAGATGCAGCTAAAAATTATTATTAATTTTGAATCTGGTGAAGCTTTAGTATAGATGGCCTAATAGGATCAGTGCTGCACACTGCTACAAAGCCCAAATTATTTTCCAGTCAAGATACAGATAAACATGATTAGTAATTTTAAATCTGGTGGAGCTTATTATAGATGGCCTAATAGAATCAGTGCTGCACACTGCTACAAAGCCCAAATTATTTTCCAGCCAAGATACAGATAAACATGATTAGTAATTTGAAAGCTTAAAACGCTTTTACTCTCCCCAGGATGACACAGGGGTAGAAAAGTCGTTTCGGATCCATGATTTGTTCATCTTTATGAACGTGAGTCTGTCTACATTATCAGTGGAGAGCCGCGTGCGCTTATCTGTCAGCACACCACCAGCAGCGCTGAACACACGTTCAGACAGAACGCTCGCTGCGGGGCATGACAAGATCTCCAAGGTGTAAGTGGCTAGCTCCGGCCATTTATCCAGATTGGAAGCCCAAAAAGAGCAAGGGTCCAGTGACACAGTCGTGGCTTCAATGTTTACTTGGAGATACTCCTGCACCATCGTCTCTAGGCGTTGACTATGTGTCAGACTTCTTGTCTCCTGTGGCCTTGCAAAGGATGGGCTAAAAAAGTGGTGAAATGATTCCGCAAAATTGATGTTACCAGCAGATACTGTGGTTCTGTTACGGTTTGAGTGCTGAACACTTGACGGTCCCACGGTTGGCAAGTTGGAACTGTGAGATTCACTACGTGCACCACTGGTATTTTGTGGAAAAGCACATGTAAGATTCTGCAACAGTCTCTGCTGATACTCCTGCATGCGTGCATCCCTTTCTATGGAGGAATAATTTCTGCAAATTTACTTTTGTACCGGGGATCTAACAGTGTGGCAACCCAGTAGTCAGGATTATTTCTAATTCTCACAATTCGAGGGTCATGTTGCAGGTAGTGCAGCAAGAAGGCACTCATGTGTGTTGCGCATCCAGGAGCACCAAGTCCCTGTTGTGTTGGTGGCGAGGTAACAATCATGATTCCTTCCTCTGTCCTCTCCCCCCAACCTCGCACAACAGAAATGTGATCAAGGTCTCCCTCATCTGATGAGTCTTCCATCAGTTCGTCCTCCACTTCTTCCTGGGCTCCTGCACCTTCCTCACTAGTTTGGCTGCTACCATGCGCCCTGGTAAAACCATCTCCCCCACCCTCACATGCCTGCCGCCTTGGTGCTGCCGACCGTCTGGACCTTGCAGATGTTAGCCCTTCCGCATACAACTCCTCCTCCTCTACTTCCTCCACCTCCTCTTGTGCCACCACCTGACTCCGAATTCTGTTTAACATGTGCTCCAGCATGTAAATCACCGGAATAGTCATGCTGATAATGGCATTGTCAGCACTAAACATCTTCGTCGCCATTTCAAAACTGTGCAGAAGGGTGCATAGGTCCCTGATCTGAGACCACTCCTCCAGCGTGATTTGCCCCACCTCTGGATCTCGTTGGCCCAGGCTATACGTCAGAACGTATTGCACCAGGGCTTGTCGGTGCTGCCACAGTCGCTGCAACATGTGCAGAGTTGAATTCCACCGGGTAGGCACATCGCATTTTAGCCGGTGAAGTGGCAGGCCCAACGACTTCTGTAGAGATGTAAGTCGCTGAGCTGCGGGATGCGAACGGCGAAAGTGAGCACACAGCGACCGTGCCCTCTGCAGAAGGCCATCTAGTCTGGGATAGTGGGCTAAAAATTGCTGGACAACCAGGTTCAACACGTGAGCCTTACAAGGCACGTGTGTGACATTGCCCCGGCGAAGGGCCGCACCCAGGTTTGCAGCATTGTCGCACACGGCCTTCCCTGGTTTCAGGTCCAGTGGAGACAACCATTCATGAAATTGGTTCTCCAGAGCTGACCACATCTCCTCAGCTGTGTGACTCACATTTCCCAGACATTTCAATTTAAAAACCGCCTGATGACATTGAGCCCTACTGCCAGCATAGTAAGGAGGTGTGCAGGATCCCTTCTGCGCAGTTAGAAAGCTTGTGGCATGACCAGACAGGCTTTGGGTGCAGGTGGAAGACCGAGAGGAGGTTGAGGAGGCAGAAGCAGTGGAGGAACTTTGACATAAAGAGGATTGACGCACAACTCGTGGGGACGGCAAGACTTGGACAGCAGCCCCTTGTCCTGCTGTCACCATAGTTACCCAGTGCCCAGTCAGCGACATGTAACGCCCCTGTCCATGCCTACTCGTCCAAGTGTCTGTGGTGAAATGCACCCTGTCACACACAGAGTTTCTCAAAGAAGCGGTGATGTTGTGTGCGACATGCTGGTGGAGCGCAGGAACACCTTTCTTTGAGAAGTAGTGCCGACTGGGCATCTGGTACTGGGGCACTGCGACGGACATAAGGTCTCGAAAATCCTCTGTGTCCACCAGGCGGAAAGGCAGCATTTCTGTAGCCAAGAACTTGCAGATGGTGAAATTCAACCTCTTAGCTTTCTCATGGCTAGGAGGAAATGGTCTTTTACTTGTCCACATCTGAGGGACCGAGGGCTGGCTATTGTGCTTAGACGGGGTTGATAAGGGTGTCCCCGGCAAACTGCCGGTCTGTGAGGAAGATGCAGGCGGACATGTTAGGTTGCCTTGATCCAAAGGTGGTGCTATCGATGTCGGACAGCGCTCAACACCAGCTGGTGTTACCACCTCCAAAGAAAATAATGACCTGCCAATCACGCTGGCTGTTGCGGGTAAAGAGGTGGCAGGTCTGCGCCCCAAAACAGGTGTGACTGCTGTTCCCCCAGTCACAGAGGATGAAGAGGCCGCGGATGCACAAGATATGGCAGACGGTGGTTGGCCCGGCCGGCTAGGCCGCATTGTAGCACACTGAGCTTCCCACTGCAACTTATGCTTCATGTCCATGTGCCGGTTCATGCATGAAGTACTCAAACTATGTATTTTTTGGCCTCTACTTAGCTTTTGCTGACAAATGTTACAGATAACACGAGTTGGGTCATCTTTATCGATCTGAAAAAATGCCCAGGCTATGCAAGGCTTAGCACCCATGCGACCTGAAGAGCCACCACGACTTGTGGTGAGAGGCAGAGTTGTGTTTGAGGATGCAGTTGTTGACGTGCTTCCAGTACTACGTCTCTGTCCAGGAAGGCGCAACCTGACCTCGTCGTCACTAGCATCTTCCTCCACCTCCTCTGCTGACCTCATCTCTTGGCTGACTGTGGGTTGACAGTAAGTGGGATCTCCAACCTCATCATCATCACCCTGTGCGTTATCACACCCGTCGTCCTCAGAGCCAACCTGTTCCTGCCCTGACAAAAAACTAAAGTTGTCGCTCCAATCAGGTATTTGAGTCTTATCATCGTCTTCCTCATTGTCTCCACCAACAGGAGTTACAGTTTGGGAATGAGGGTCTACATTATGGTCAGAACCTTCTGCGTCTGGTCCTGGATCCGACTCATAAAGATTCTGGGCATCAGTGCAGATCATTTCCTCGTCTGGATTCACAGAAGCGCTGGAGTCGACCTCTGATTCCCAGGCTATAGTATGAGTAAACAGCTCTGCAGACTCAACCATCTGTTCTACCTCATACTCAGACGGGCAGCTGGAGATTTGGGAGCTGTGAGGAAGCAAGTGCGATTGGGGTGACACCTTTGAGGACTGGAGTATTTGTGATATTGAAGTTGATGTGGAGGAGAGCCCACTTAAAGGAGCACTTGATATCCGTTGAAGCACCTGCTGTTTTTGTGCCTCATCTGGAATTTGTAGCGATTGGCGTGGCCGTAAGAAAGGGATCTTATCACATTGTCCGCTAAAAGAAGTAGACATTTTAGTTTGGCTGGAAGATGGTCTTTCTTCTGCAGATGTTACTGTTGCTTTAACACCTACCCCACGGACACAACCTTTTTTCCCCTTCCCAACACGCCTATTCCCCTTTCCACCAGCAGCAGGCCTTTTTCCACTCATTTTGGTGGTTAACTAATTAACAACTCTGGAGTTGTTTTCACAAAAAAACAATGGATGGGAACCGAGCAGAGCTGAGTGGCCAAACTGTGGTATTAGGCCAAAACTATTGGCTGGGTTAGATGCAGAAAAAAATTATATTCAATTTGCACCCTGATGGAGGTCAGTATAGATGGACTAATAGAGAAAGTCCCACACACTGCTAAAAGGCCAAATATTTTTTCAGAGCTAGATGCAGAAAAAAATATATTCAGTTTGCAACCTGATGGAGGTCTGTATAGATGGATTAATAGAACAAGTCCCACACACAGCTAGAAGCCCAATATTTTTTCAGAGGTAGATGCAGAAAAAAATATATTCAGTTTGCAACCTGATGGAGGTCAGTATAGATGGACTAATACAACAAGTCCCACACACAGCTAGAAGCCCAATATTTTTTCAGAGGTAGATGCAGAAAAAAATATATTCAGTTTGCAACCTGATGGAGGTCTGTATAGATGGATTAATAGAACAAGTCCCACACACAGCTAGAAGCCCAATATTTTTTCAGAGGTAGATGCAGAAAAAAATATATTCAGTTTGCAACCTGATGGAGGTCAGTATAGATGGACTAATACAACAAGTCCCACACACAGCTAGAAGCCCAATATTTTTTCAGAGGTAGATGCAGAAAAAAATATATTCAGTTTGCAACCTGATGGAGGTCAGTATAGATGGACTAATACAACAAGTCCCACACACAGCTAGAAGCCCAATATTTTTTCAGAGGTAGATGCAGAAAAAAATATATTCAGTTTGCAACCTGATGGAGGTCTGTATAGATGGATTAATAGAACAAGTCCCACACACAGCTAGAAGCCCAATATTTTTTCAGAGGTAGATGAAGAAAAAAATATATGCAGTTTGCAACCTGATGGAGGTCAGTATAGATGGACTAATACAACAAGTCCCACACACAGCTAGAAGCCCAATATTTTTTCAGAGCTAGATGCAGAAAAAAATTATATTCAATTTGCAACCTGATGGAGGTCAGTATAGATGGACTAATAGAATGATGCTATACCCAAAAGATTTTACTTCACTAGGTGCAGTAAAAAAATTGGTATTCTATACACAGGTGGTATATCTTGCAACACAGATATGCTACTCCACTGACTAACACACTCTGCAATAGGCCAAAAAGGATTAGCTTTGCTAGATTCAGCCAAATGCTGTGAAAAAAACTTGCACAGCACTGGCACAGACCTGCCTGGCAAAAACTGATAGGAACTGATGTAACCTAGTCCTGAAAAAGACTCCAATTACAATTAGTCTTTACTCCCACAACCTATCTATTTAAGAGCACAGACCTGCCTGATAAAGTCGTAGGAAATGCTGTAACCTAGTCCTTAAAAGGACTGCAATCACAACTATTCCCTACTCCCAAGCTATCTGTAGATTTGTGCGAAAATTGGCTTGAAATTAACAAGGTATAGCGCACACAGCAACAGCGGTGCCGTCTAACACGCAGCTGCAGCAGTGAGAAAATGGTGGCGACGGGGAAAATGGCTTGGTCTTATAGGGCAAGGACATGTGACATACACTGCCAATGACACATGCCCTTGCTTATGTGAAAAAAAGCACTTCGCTCCGTGTGTGCGCTGCTGATAGGCTGACAGATTGCACCTCCCCACTGTAAATGCGGGAAAGAGAAAAAAAAAATGGAGATCTTCATTGTTCCTGCAGAGATCCATCCCCTGCCCCTCCCCCCACCCCGCTGTACACTCAAACTGCGTATTAACATTAATTTTCATCATTACTGAGAAAAAATCCAGTTATGATTTTGGTGCACGAACAGTTATCGAACATAACCTCGAACAGCCGAATTTTTCTCAAATTGTTCGTGTTCGCCGAACGGCTCGAACACCGCCCAAAACAGCTCGAATTTGAGATTGGCGAACAGTTCGAGTAGAACAACGCTCATCTCTAAAGAGGAGACTCTCCTCCGGACCCGGGTACCATTGAAAACTGTAAAAAAAAGAATAAAATAAAAAATAATTATATACTTACCTTCTGGCGGCCCGCGGTGCGCTCCTCCTTGCTTGGCAGCAGTTTGCGATGGAATGAAGGACCTGCGCTGACGTCCGAGTCATGTGACGGGTCACGCGACGCTGACGTCGGCAGGTCCTTCACTCTACCGCTGCCGGCAGCCGGGACGGAGGAGATCAAGACAGCGCGGGCCATCGGAGGGTAAGTATATATTTATTTTTTGACATTCTCTCGGGTCACACTATATAAATCCATGCCGTTTGCATGGATTTATATAGTGTGACCAAGTTGACAAGCACTTTCCAAGTGATGCTAAAATCACTTGGAAAGCGCTTGTCGACCCGCATGCGGAAATGCAAGTGAAGAACGCTTCACTTCCGCATGTTCCTGGCAGGAAAACGCATGTACAATCAGCATGTGTTTTTTTCTGCCAGGGAGATGCAGAAACGCTCAGGAAACATAGCCTAAAAGTGTATCTAGAAGAATTTATGCTGTTTTGAAGGCAAAGGGCGGTCATACCTGACACTAATTTGAATTCGATTTCTCTTTTGTTCATTAACTTTGCATTTTGCTAATTGATTAAAATAAACTATTAACCACTTTTCTTTTTTTAAATTATTTTTAGCTTGCAACCTCTTCTCCACAACTTCCTAAAACTTTTGCACAATACTGTGTATATTGAGTTTCTTACTTATATACAGGAAATGAAAACCTCTCGAGTTTCCTTGTACAAGTCAAGTCACTGAGCTGTGATGTGCTGTACTATGCTCTGTGTCAGTGTCTGGGCCCATAAGAGTTGCAGATTTCAGCTTTCAGCAAAATCATAAAGCACTGAGACATTGTGTCAGGCTGCGTGGCCACAATGCGGATTTAATGCGTTTCCGCCAGTTGCATGGATTTATATAGTGTGACCAAGTTGTCAAGCACTTTTCTAAGTGATGCTAAAATAGCTTGGAAAAGCGCTTGACAACCCGCATGCGAAATCGCATGTTTAAAACGCTTCACAAACGCTTCTACCTGGCTGGAAAAACGCATGTAAAATCTGCATGCGTTTTTTTTCTGCCAGGGAGATGCAGAAACGCTCCACAGCATTTCTGCAACGTGGGCACTTACCCTGAGAATAAAATGTTTTACTTGGGACATACAGCAACTATTGCCTTTATCATAACAAGACGGAGGATTACAGGAAAAACTGCCATAAACTGTGCAATCTCTACCTGGACCTGTTCCAGTGGCATTTGCCTCTGTTGCAAGTGTGGCGCCCTGCTACGCATTGGTGCCACAGATCCCAGAGGGGTGCATGGATGGACTTCTCCACAAGAGGCCCTCATAGCATTCACACACCTCCACCCTACCACCTCAGACCACCAGAGGGAGCCCGGATAGGGATATATATATATACTGGAGGGTGGAGTTAGGCAGTCAGTCTGGAGTCTGCTGCAGCCAGAGAGGTTGTCAGTTCAGTCTGTTGAGAGGAGCTCCTGCAGAAGCTAGCCTGCAGTGGAGCTCAGTCAGTTCAGTCCAGACTCAGAGAGCTCGAGATAGTGAGCCTAGGGCGTGCCGACGCCAAAAGAGCGGTGAAGAGTAGCGAAGCCTATTGCCCGTGTGAAGCCTAGTGAGGGCCCCGAGCGTGGCCGAAGGCGAGTGGAAAGAGAGTAACATAGGGGGCAGAGGAGCTTTACCCGCTCACCCCAAGAACATATACCGGTCACCGGGTCCGTGTCTGCAGGGATTCCTTACATCCAGCAGAAACAACCGGAACCCCTGGCGAACTATATGTCCCAGGAACACCAAAAGCTGATTACGTACCAGGGTCAGGAGTCACGGAGGCCCCAGAGTCCAGGGAGTGTGATCTCCAACAGAAGGCCCTACCACCAGGTCAGCAGATGCAAGACAGAGACCAAGTTAGGCCTAGCTCCAGGCAGGTCAGAAACTTATCAAGGAAAGGCAAGGAACAGGAGGCCCTACACCCGCTCACTGGGGAGAGTCCTGATATGCACCCTTCACCCTGAAGTACCCTGGATCGTGCCTGAAACACCACCAGTAAAGGTACTGAAGTGAACTGTTGTGTGTGCCTATTCTTCCTCTGACCCGGCTGGGTCCCCTCTGTCCTGCATTCTACACTTACGCTGCCCTGAGGCCCCGCTCCACCTGTGGGGAGCCGCTCCAACTAAGCTGCCTAAACACCGGCCTCAGAAGACTGTCGCAGCGCTAGAGATCCTCACCAGACACCACATGTGGCGTCACGAACATTTTCCTATCCCAATAACCTTCCCCCCTTTTTAAGAGTGACCCCAGGGTACGGGCCCGGGAGCCGACCACCAAAAACCAGGCAACAACAAGGCCCGGGCGCCGAGTCGTCCCCACACTCCTCACAGCCAGATTATGGGTGTGTGTGCTGTCCAGCAGAGTTTTTCGATATTGAGCTCAGTTAATCTCAGACATCTCTGCTATTCCATTGAATATCTTGTTACTGACCTGGCTTTATCCTGACATTGTCTTATTCTTTTGTTCCTCATTATTCTAATCCCAGCTTGTTGGAATCCACTCTTGACTGACCCCCTAGTATCTAACCATGGCTTCCCTACTGACTTTGGTTTTATCTAATGTTTCTGTACATGCTTTTGTCTCTCCTGATACTGATCCGGCTTTCTGTGACCATCCTTGCTGCAGGCTTGCTCCTCTGGCCAGCAGCCACTCCATGGATACAACCCAGGTAGCTCTTTTGTAAGTCTATATTCCTTTATGGGCATTAAAAGGTGAACACCAGGGTTTACTCTGGGATCCACCAAAATTTGCACCAATAAAATTTGAGTAACAGAAAAAAGGTAGAAATGAGAGTGTTAGGCTGGTATGCAGGAGAAGGGCTTTCTCGCGGCGTCCGGCCAGGCCCTTTCCTGCTGGCCAGTAATTGTCAGCATTTAGGTTCCGTTCTAGGGATTCTAAGTGTGTTTTTTGCGTTTCTGCTCATGTGCCGCTAAGCCACGCCCTTGTGGTCATGTGCTGCTAAGCCACGCCCCATTGTGGGCATGTACCGCTAAGCCACGCCCCCTGCTGTCTGGTACAGAATGGTTGGTTGTCCTGGGGGGCTGTCTCTAGTGTATTTAAGGGCTCCGTGGGCTCCACCCTGGTGCCTAGTCTATCTCTTTCTAACCTGGGGTGAGGTCTCTGGCAGTAAATGCAGTGTGTGTGAGTTATTGTCAAGGGTTCCTGCTGTGTGCTCCCTAGTCATCCTAGCCATCAATTAGGGCTAGGGGAATGCTGTGAGCAGCACGCTCTACCGTGTCGGTTCACCGCTTGGAGTCCACGTAACGGAGGCATCCTCGCTACCGATCCAGCAATTCCAGGTCTTCGCCATTGTATGTGTGGTCACACTGCTGCTTTTACACCCATGTGTTGGGTGCTGCAGAGATTCTCCTCCTCTTTAGAAACTTAGGTTCCAGGCCTTTCCTGGCACGCAGCTATCTGCAGCTCTATACGCCGCCATCTAGTGCTCGGGCGTTTCATGCTGCCAAATCCTTCATGCTCTGTACAGCGGTGTCTTGCAGTGCAGAAGTTTATTAGTTTTGTATCTGGAGTGTTGCTAACTCCCAGCATTGTACCTTGTTTAGTTACTACTAGTGTGTGCATTTAACACACTAGTTTATTGCTTTCTCTGTGCTTAGCTGAACATTCCTCTGGGACTCAGCTACTGCAGCTCCTCTGCAGTCCGATGGACCCCGACGTGTCCTTTAGGTTTTATTTTATTTTATTAAAGGACACGCCAGCATAACATTAGACTAGGCCAGGGTCTGGCTGAGTATGTCGGCTACTGCACAGAGTCAGAACGGCTCATCCTCGATGCAACGCTATATCCAGCAGCTGGAGTCTCGGTTGTGTGGCGCCCTGCTCCGCACAGGTGCCACAGAACCCAGTAGGGTGCATGGATGGACTTCTCCACAAGAGGCCCTCACACATTCACATACCTCCACCCTACCACCTCAGACCACCAGAGGGAGCCCGTTAGGGACATATAAGGGAGGGTGGAGCCAGGCAGCTGAGTTTAGTTTAATAGTTGGTGAGTGACCAGTCTAGAGTCAGAGAGTGTGCTGGCACTTAGACCAGTGAAGAGGCAGCACGCTGGCTGTTGTGTTTAGGTGAGCCAAGGCCTACAGCACGAGTAGAAGCCTTGTGAGGGCCCTGAGTGTGGACGAAGGCAGAGGAGAGAGAGGAGAGAGGAGTTGAGGGGGCAGAGGAGCTTACCAGGCTCACCCCGAAATATACCCCAGACACCGGGTCCGCGCCTACCGGGTCCCTTTATACCCAGTAGGGACCACCGGACACCTGGAGGACTACAAGTCCCAGGTCGACCAACGCTGACTACAGTACCAGGGCTAGGAGTCACGGAGGTCCTAGCGTCCAGGGAGAGTGATCTCCAAGAGAAAGCCCTACCACCATGTCAGCAGGTGCAAGAGAGAGACAGTAACCAAGCTAGGCCTAGCTCCAGGCAGGTCAGAAGCTTAGCGAGTAAAGCCACGGATCAGGAGGCCCTATACCCACTCACTGGGGAGAGTCCAAAAGTGCACTCTTCGCCTGGAGTACCCTGGACCGTGCCTGCATCATCACCAGTAAAGGTACTGAAGCTTACCCCCGTGTGAGTGTCCGTCTTTCCTCCGGGACCGTCCTGCTGTCTCTCACCAGCATCCACCATCTACCCCTACACTGCCATGAGGCCCGCTCCACCTGTGGGGAGCCGTTCCATCATAAGCTGCCCTAACATCTGCCTCAGAGGACTACTCCGCAGCGGCGGCTCCCTTTAGCCGCATTCCACAGGTGGCGTCATGAACACTTTACAAATCCCCTATAAATAATCCCCCTTTTTATTGACCTCCCTGGGCCACGGACCGGGCCAGCCACCGTGATATCCCCCCCCCCGGCATCCATAGGCCCAGCTGCCGAGTTACCCCCGCACTGAGACAGATCTCCGGATGAGGTTCTACCACTGTGTCCAGAAACCTGAGGACAGTGTCTGGGACTACACCTGGCGCTTACAGGAAGCCCTGCGGGCCCTGAAACAGGTTAGTCCAGCCAGCATACAAAATGAAAATAAAATGCTGACGGAACAGTTCATCCGGGGGTTGAGGTCCCAGGAGGAGAGCAGAACTGTACGGTGGTGGGCCTTAGATCATCCAGATGCCACCTTCGACACCCTGAAGGACATGGCTATTAAGGGTCTGCAGCCCCTGGAACCATCAGATACTGCTATCCAGCGTTACCATGGTGGGGCCACCCCAGTGCCCGCAACACCCACTGCTCCTTCATTAACGGCTGACACAAAAATGCAAACAGTGCCTCCTAGCGAGCTGGACAGCCTGCGCTCTGAAGTGCGCCAGTTAAGTAAAACCCTGGCCACTGTCCTGAGCACCCTGCAGCTACAGATGGAGCCTGAGCCGGAGGGAAGGATCCTACTGGCCGACAGCCCTGAGGATGTCCCCTGGATGAGGAGAAGAAGGAGGACAACTTCACCCCGTAGGAGGACAACGCCACCCCGGAGGAGGACAACGCCACCCCGTGGGAGGACCAACGACCAACGACGCCCTTCAGGAGAATTCATCTGCTACCGCTGCCACAAGGCAGGCCACACAGCGCGGAACTGTCCTTTAAACGAGCAAACCCTGGGGCCGAGGACCGACACCCAGGAGTAAATCAACCAGGCCCATCAAGCTGTTATCACCGGTTCGTAGGAGGAAGGCCTTTCCTGTCCGTCGTGCTGGACGGGATAGCAACACTTGCATTACTGGACACCGGCTCACAGGTAACCATCATACCTGATGTCCTCTACAAAAAGTACTGGTCCGTAGATGAACTCCAGCCACCAGCCCCGAACCTCTCCGTGTATGCCTCTAACGGCCTTCCTCTTAACCTAGTAGGGGTTAAGGACGTGACAGTGAAGGTGGGGAGGGCGGAACTAAAGGACCAAGGACTGATTGTAGTGGAGTCTAACCCTGGTGATACAGACTTGTGTATGATACTTGGTACAAATATTGTTGGTAACTGTTTGGGAGAAGTGTTGTTTTTGCTCCAACAGATTGCTGACACTGCCAAACCAGGGCAGAGGAAGGTGCTCCAGAGAGAGATTCGAGCCCTCCTGTACCAGCAACAGGTAAAGCTATCAGGTGGTGAAATTGGTAATGTACAGGTGACAGACCCAATACCCATTGTGATTCCCCCAATGAGTGAAATGCTGATTTGGTGTAGGGCAGCAATAGGTCTCATGGGACAGAACTACCAGGCGGTAGTGGAGCCCATTAGCTCAGAGCACAGACCTACACTCTTAACTGCCAGAGGGGTAGTGGATGTACGCAATGGGAGGGTGCCCGTACGCCTCCTAAACTATGGAGAGGATGAAGTCAAATTACCACGATATGCCACTGTTGCCAGATTGTACACCGTAAATAACAACGCTATCCACGCAGTGGAGTCCTTAACCTCACAAGACAGAGTGGAGGATAACGACTCAGAAACCCAGGTGGGGGATTGGTGTCAACAGCTCCATGTTGGGACTGACGCCACTCCTGTCCATCAAAAACAGGGTGTACACAGGGTGGTCCAGGAATACGAACAGGTATTCAGCAAACACCCACTTGATTTTGGGGGGATTAAAGGGGTACAACACCATATACCCACAGGTGACCATCCACCCATCAAAGAACGTTACAGGCCCATACCACCAGCACACTACCAGAAAGCGTAGGAAATGTTGCATGACATGAAAAAGGCAGGGGTAATAAGAGATAGCTGTAGTCCCTGGGCAGCTCCCCTGGTCCTATTAAGGAAAAAGGATGGAAGCATGAGGATGTGTGTAGATTACAGACTGGTAAACCATATTACACATAAAGATGCATACCCTTTGCCCCGCATAGAGGAATCCCTGGCTGCACTAAAGTCTGCAAATTACTTCTCTACCCTTGACCTCACTAGTGGGTACTGGCAAGTAGCAGTTGCTGAGGAGGACCGGGAGAAGACGGCCTTCACTACCCCGATGGGACTCTGCGAGTTCAACAGTATGCCGTTCGGACTCTGCAACGCCCCTGGAACTTTCCAAAGATTAATGGAGTGCTGTTTGGGACACTGTAACTTCGAGACTGTGCTGCTATACCTGGATGACGTGATGGTGTACTCCAAGACGTATGAGGACCATTTGAAGCACCTGGCAGAGGTATTTGAGTCGTTGTCCCGGTATGGGATGAAATTGAAGCCTTCCAAGTGCCACCTGCTCAAACAGAAGGTTCAGTACCTGGGGCACATCGTCAGTCCAGAAAGAGTAGCACCAGACCCGGAGAAGGTCACCACCATCAAGAAATGGCCAGAACCGAAGAATCTCAAGGAGGTACGTCAGTTCCTGGGACTGGTCGGGTATTACCGGAGATTTGTAAAGGACTACACCAAGAAGGCAGTGCCTTTGCAAAATCTCCTGGTAGGACAGTCCAACAGATGCAAAACCCCCACTTCCAGTGGGGTAAAGAACAGGCTGAGTCCTTTGCAGTGATGAAAGAGATCCTGACTGGCAAAGAAATCCTGGCCTACCCTGACTACAGCAAACTTTCCTGCTGTACACTGATGCCAGCAACGAGGGACTAGGAGCTGTGTTGTGCCAGAAGCAGAATGACAAAGAAAAGGTGATTGCCTATGCCAGCAGGAAGCTTCGTCCTACCGAGAGGAATCCAGAAAACTATAGCCCCTTCAAGTTGGAGTTCCTGGCCTTGGTCTGGGCCATCACTGAACGATTCAAGCACTACCTGGCCTCCACTAAGTTCACGGCCTATACTGACAACAACCCCTTGACACATCTAGAGACAGCCAAGTTGGGAGCCATGGAACAGCGTTGGATGGCCCGACTGTCAAACTATCAGTTCACCATCAAGTACCGGGCAAGCCACAAGAACGCCAACGCCGACGCCCTATCCAGAATGCCTCACCAGTCGGACACTGAAGAAGAAGTGGATGACCTGGAGGAGATTGAGCTACCTGCCTTCCACAGAAATGGGATGGTCCACGAGCAGCGCACCTCCAGGAGGTATCGTGGTAAGACATTAAACCCGTTACCTCATCACAGTTGGAAGGAGACACAGGACAGAGACCTGGTTGTCAGCCATATCAAAGAACTGATAACCCAGGAAGGTTCCTCCCTGGAGAAGAACGCTCCTCCACAAGCCAAGCAACTGTGGAATGAGAGAAGCCGGCTGTTCATCTATAGAGAGAAGCTGTGCCGGAGGTATGTCAACCCTAGGACCCATGAGATGGTATTTCAGATCGTAGTGCCCAGGACAGACATCCAGATGGTGTTGGAGGCCTACCATGATCAAGCACTTTGGCTGGAAGAAGCTAGAAACCCTGCTGAAGGGTCGGTTTTATTGGGTTGGAATGCGCAGTTCCATAGAGAGGTGGTGCCGGGATTGTGGACCCTGTAGCCTCAGAAGAAAAGACTACAGCAGCCAGAAAGCACCCTTGCAGTCCATCAAGACAACCCAGCCCCTGGAGATCGTCGCTCTTGATCACGTCAAGCTGTCACCCAGCAGATCAGGCTATTCCTATGCCCTGACCATGGTGGATCACTACTCCCGGTTCCTGGTGGTAGCTCCCGTCAAGGATCTGACGGCAGAAACTGCAGCAAGGACGTTTCAAGCATACTTCTGCAGGCCCCATGGATACCCGGATAAGGTGCTGACGGATGAAGGCCCTGCCTTTGAAGCCGAGCTGTTCAAGGAGTTCTGCCATCTGTACGGGTGTAAGAAGATTCGGACTACGCCGTACCTTCCTCAAACCAATTATGAAGCAAAGGAAAAAGGGAAGGGGAAAATATTGTCAGCTCACTGGGTAGTAGCCAAACTCATCCAGTCCCAAAGAGATCTTGCAGCAGAGACGCCCAGGTCACGGGCTACCAAGGTATAAGTAATGAGAAAACAAGCAGAGATGTCTCCAGCAGGATCAGGGTTGTAGATATCTTGTTAAAACTTCACTTTTAATTTCATATTATAAAATTCAAGGATGAGTTACATGAAAAGCATTGTAACAGCTCTCAAATACAGCTCACATTCCAACGCGTTTCGGCTAAGCCTTATTCATGGAATTCCATCTCTGCTTGTTTTCTCATCCTCAAACCAATGGTTCTATGTGAAAAGATGAACAATATCGTGATAGACCTGCTGAAGACCTTACCTCTAGAAGAAAGAAAGCAGTGGCCAGACAAACTACCTTACCTGGTAGATCTGTACAATCACACACCTGTGAGTTCCACCAATTGTACTCCAGCGTACCTCATGAGAGCAAGACCCGGAAAGTTGCCCATGGACCTGGAGCTTGGAGTGGTAGAGCCAGAAGCAGATATGTCCACTGAAGACTGGGATACGACTCAACAGGAGCAGTACAAGAGAGTACAGGCCTGTGTCGAAGACAGTCTAAATAGGGTGAGAGATAAGCAGGAAGCACAGTACAACAAGAGTGCACCAGCAGAACCCTTAACACCTGGAGAAGTTGTGCTGAAGCGAAAGAGAAGAAGCCACAAGCTTGACGACCAGTGGGAAAGAGAGCCTTACACTGTGTTGGATTCCAGGTTCGACAATAGAAAAACCTGTCTAATCAGTAAAGATGGAGGTAAGACAACTGTAACCGTCTCAAGAGACCACTTGAAGTTGTGCCCAGGTCTATTGAAGCCACAGGAAGAAGCACCTCTTATAGTGACTGAAGAACCCAAAGAAGATGTACTCCATACTGTCTTAGGAGATTTCCCGGCAGATTGGCCTCAACTGGATGGAGCTGTACTAATGACGCGCCCAGGAGATGGGGACGACTCGGCGCCCGGGCCTTGTTGTTGGTTTTGGGGATGTCGCGGTGGCCGGCTCCCGGGCCCGTACCCTGGGGTCACTCTTAAAAAAGAAGGGGGGAAGTTGTATGGGATAGGGAAATGTTTGTGACCCCACCTGTGGTTTCTGGTAAGGATCACTAGCGCTGCGACAGTCCTCTGAGGCCGGTGTTTAGGCAGCTTAGTTGGTGCGGCTCCCCACAAGTGGAGCGGGGCCTCAGGGCAGCGTAGGTGTAGGGATGCAGGACGGAGGGGACCCAGCCGGGTCAGAGGAAGAATAGGCGCACACACAACAGTTCACTTCAGTACCTTTACTGGTGGTGTTTCAGGCACGGTCCAGGGTACTTCAGGGTGAAGGGTGCATATCAGGACTCTCCCCAGTGAGCGGGTGTGGGGCCTCCTGTTCCTTGCCTTTCCTTGATAAGTTTCTGACCTGCCTGGAGCTAGGCCTAACTTAATCTCTGTCTTGCATCTGCTGACCTGGTGGTAGGGCCTTCTGTTGGAGATCACACTCACTGGTCTCTGGGGCCTCCATGACTCCTGACCCTGGTACGTAATCAGCTTTTGGTGTTCCTGGGACATATAGTTCGCCAGGGGTGCAAGTTGTTTCTGCTGGGTGTAAGGAATCCCTGCAGATGCGGACCCGGTGTCCAGTATATGTTCTTGGGGTGAGCGGGTAAAGCTCCTCTGCCCCCTATGTTACTCTCTTTCCAATCACCTTTGGCCACGCTCGGGGCCCTCACTAGGCTTCACACGGGCAATAGGCCTCGCTACTCTTCACCGCTCTTTTGGCGTCGGCACGCCCTAGGCTCACTAGTCTGAGCTCTCTGAGTCTGAACTGACCTGACAACCTTTCTGGCTGCAGCAGACTTCACACAGGCTTCACTCTCTGTGGACTTCAGACTCTAGACTCCTGCCTAACTCCACCCTCCAGTTTATATATCCCTATCCGGGGTCCCTATGGTGGTCTGAGGTGGTAGGGTGGAGGTGTGTGAATGCTATGAGGGCCTCTTGTGGAGAAATCCGTCAATGCACCCTTCTGGGATCTGTGGCACCAATGCGCAGCAGGGCGCCACAATAATACCTGTGATACACTTCTACCAACAGCCAGAAGACCCTCCACTGCAAGCAAGGCCTGTAAGTGCCCCGGAAGAGCCTGCTCAGGAAGAATTCCCGGAAGAAGGATCCCCAGCTGGAGAAGAGCCAGAAGGCTCAGCAAATGGTATGCTTGCCAGTCCCATAGAGAGGTTAAGGCAGTTTTACAATCTACCCACACGTAGAACTGACAGAGTGGAAGACAGTGCAGACACGGATACCACCCACACTCCCGTACTACGCAGGTCAACACGCAGTACGAAAGTCCAGGCCCCTGTCAAGTATAGAGAGTAAATAGAGAAATACCTGCAGTGTAAATAGTAACCCAGTTGTGCATTGCTTACTGTCATTGTTTATTATATAAACTGAAATTTATATGTGCATTTAGTTACCCGTAAGGGTACAGAGACTTGTAGGTTGAGGACTGTGAGCAGCCCAACATCTGTCCTGTAAATAGTTGCACTCCCTGGAGTGCCCCTTAAGTGACCACAGATCATAAAAACCCGTTTGGCGTGGCCGAAGACGTGGTCCAGCACCTGGATCACCTATGCCCTGTAGCCACGCCCAGGGCCTACGTTGAGGGTTTTCAGGCGGGTCCCTCATGTTCCTCATGTTCTTTCACCGGTGAGATGGACACCATTTACTTGAAAAACTCTGAAATTCTTTTATATATATTTATTGTGTTAATAATGTTCACCTGTAACGTTCAAGAAAAGTGCTTCCCAAAAAGCGAAGAAATATTGCTATTATTGTTGTTACCTGTTTTGAAAAAAAAAAGCTTCAGTCCAGGAGTACTGAGTTGTACTAGGGAGGAATGTGGCGCCCTGCTCCGCACAGGTGCCACAGAACCCAGTAGGGTGCATGGATGGACTTCTCCACAAGAGGTCCTCACACATTCACACACCTCCACCCTACCACCTCAGACCACCAGAGGGAGCCCGTTAGGGACATATAAAGGGAGGGTGGAGCCAGGCAGCTGAGTTTAGTTTAATAGTTGGTGAGTGACTAGTCTAGAGTCAGAGAGTGTGCTGGCACTTAGACCAGTGAAGACGCAGCACGCTGGCTGCTGTGCTTGTTATGATCTGCAACATAGGCTAAGGAAAGAAGGGGAGAGCTGTCCCTACAGTAAGACTAAGCGGAGCCCCTACGTTGTAGCGGGCTACCTGTTCCTTGTGAACAGACCCGCCTTCGTCCTCGGCTAGTCTGAACGGAGACCTATAGAGAAAGGGAGGGGTCCCTAAAGGAACTAAGGACTGGGACAAAAATGGGACACCTCCTAACAGAAGTTGTTGCAGAGCAAAAGATAAACTGACAAAAAGTACTAGAGGTCCCAGAGGACCGAGCAAACTACAGATAGATAGGCACAAAAGCACCTGGCTAGAGAGACAGGCAAAAAACACTGAAGTCCAGCAAAGCCAGAAGGTCGGAGCTGGAAAATATAGGCAGATGGTCAAGTGACCGCAAAACACAAGATAGAAACAAAAACAAACAGGAGGGTTCTAACAGTACCCCCTCTTTTATGAGGATTCTCCGGATCCTCCAGGCCCAGGCCTATCCGGAAATCTCCTGTGGAAAGCTCTGACAAGTCTAGGGGCAGAGACATCATCCGCCCTTACCCAGGAGTTATCCTCGGGACCGAAACCTTTCCAAGCGACGAGATACTGCAATCTCCCTCTATGCCCTCTGGAATTCAGGATACGAGAAATTTCATATTCTTCCACCACCGGAGGAACTGTGACAGTGGCATCCCTATCCGATATATCAGCCTTTTTCAACAAGGAAACATGAAACGCAGGATTAATCCTCCAGGAGGTGGGGACCTCCAACCTAACAGCAGACTGGTTAACCACCTGAAGCACCTTAAATGGCCCCACAAACTTCGGACCCAATTTTTTAGAGGGAATCCTCAACAGCAGATTCTTTGAGGACAGCCAAACCATGTCACCCACAGTAAACAAAACCTCTTTATGTTTCCTGTTAAAATACTTCTCGGACTTTTTGTTAGCCTCTTGAAGGTTGCAACGTACATTAGTCCAAACTCTCTCCAAATCACCGGAAAATTCTCGTCCTCCGGCACTGCCGACCCCAATTTGGAGAACGAACCAAAAGACGGATGTCTCCCAGTACAACAAAAAAAAGGAGAACACCCAGCAGAGGAGGATGTATGGTTGTTAAGAGCAAATTCTGCAAGTGGCAGAAACTCAGACCACCCCTCTTGATTGTCTGCCACAAAACAACGCAAAAACTGTTCAACATCCTGGTTCTTTCTATCTGTCTGTCCATTAGACTCCGGATGATACCCAGATGAAAATGACAAATGGACTCCCAACCTGTCACAAAAAGCACGCCAAAAGCGAGCCACAAACTGAGGTCCCCTATCAGAAAGAATGTCGGTGGGAACGCCATGGAGTCTGACAATTTCCTTAACAAACGCCTTAGCGAGTGTCTTAGCCCAGGGTAGCTTAATGAATGGAACCAAATGACACATCTTGCTAAAACAGTCCACGACCACCCAGATGACAGTGAAACCCTTGGACACAGGAAGATCAGTAATAAAATCCATTGCCAGATGCGTCCAAGGCGCACTAGGAACCTCCAGAGGGCAAAGCAACCCCGCAGCAGGGGTATGTGAAGCCTTTGACCTAGCACACACCGTACATTGACGCACCCACTTGATGACTTCCTTCTGCCACCCAGGCCACCAAAAACTGTGACTGATAAGTCTCTTAGTCTCAGAAATTCCTGGATGACCTGCCAACTGAGACTCATGATACTCCACAAACAAATCTCTCCTAAAGGTTCTAGGCACAAACAACCTCCCATGGGGAGTGTTAGATGGGCCATCCTCTTGGGCTTTCAGAATCCCATCTTCCAAAACGGAGTCCAATGCTTCTACCACAACTCTTTCCTGTAAAATGCTCTCCTCCTCCTCGGTACCAACCATGGGAGAAAAGCTGCGAGATAAAGCATCGGCTTTAACATTCTTAGTACCAGGGATATAAGTAACAGAAAAATTAAACCGAGAAAAAAAAAGTGCCCACCTAGCTTGACGGGCATTCAAGCGTTTGGCAGCATTCAGATAGATCAAATTCTTATGATCTGTGAAAACCTGAATAGGAAATTTAGCACCTTCCAAGAAATGACGCCAATGTTCAAACGCGAGTTTAATAGCCAGCAATTCCCGATTACCAACATCGTAATTAAGTTCGGTTTCTGAAATTTTGTTCGAAAAAAAAGCACAGGGATGTACTCCATCCTTGTTCTCCTGAGATAAAACTGGACCGACCCCCACCGAAGAAGCATCAACCTCGACCAAAAAAGGCTTGGTCTCATCAGGCTGCATAAGGATAGGGGCAGAACTGAACCTCTCCTTAAGATACACAAAAGCTTCAATGGCCTCAGTAGTCCACTGGACCGTATTCGCACCTTTCCTGGTGAGATCGGTCAGCGGCTTAACAATTATAGAAAAATTCTTAATGAATTTCCTGTAATAATTGGCGAATCCCAAAAATCTCTGTATAGATTTCAAACCAATAGGTCTAGGCCATTCCTGCACAGCCTGAGCCTTCACCGGATCTATCTCAAAGCCCTCGCTGGAGATAATGTAGCCCAAAAAACTAATTCTCTGCACAGCGAACTCACATTTCTCCAGCTTAGCAAAAAGTGAATTATCCCTCAATAACTGCAACACTTCACGTACACTCTGCCAATGGGACTCCAGATCTGGTGAATAAATCAGAATGTCATCCAA
This sequence comes from Phyllobates terribilis, assembly GCF_046119375.1. NCBI lineage: Eukaryota > Metazoa > Chordata > Amphibia > Anura > Dendrobatidae > Phyllobates > Phyllobates terribilis. The sequence goes on from NW_027362762.1 coordinate 879,465,818, forward strand.
ATACACAACCACATTCTTACCAATCAAAGGTCTCCGGATGTCATTAATAAGGTTCTGAAAAAACGCGGGTGCATTGGTAAGACCAAAAGGCATCACCAGATTCTCAAAATGACCTACAGGAGTGTTAAAAGCAGTTTTCCATTCATCACCCTCCTTCATTCGTAAAAAATTGTATGCCCTCCGGAGATCAATTTTAGAGAACCACTTGGCCCCTACTAACTGGTTAAATAAGTCAGGAATTAATGGCAATGGGTAGCAATTGCGTACGGTAATCTTATTAATTTCACGAAAGTCCAGACATGGACGTAAACCCCCATCCTTTTTTTTAACAAAGAAAAATCCAACGGCCACAGGCGACTTAGAAGGTCTAATGTGACCAGCAGCCAAGCTCGTCTGTATGTATTCCTCCAAGGCCTTTCTCTCAGGGATAGTCAGATTAAATAAGCGACTCTTGGGAAGAGTAGCTCCAGGAACAAACTCAATGGTGCAATCATAGTCCCTATGAGGAGGTAAAACTTGCGACTCCTCCTCTGAAAAAACCTTCCAAACCAGCCGCAATGCGACCATTACAACATTTATCATAGCACTTAGGACTCCAAGACTTAATCTCATTAGTAGACCAGTCCAGTAAAGGATTGTGCAGTTTTAACCAAGGCAAACCTAAAACGACTGGAGAGGGTAAATTATTTAATACCACCAAGTCCAAAATTTCTTGGTGAATACCATTGATAGTGAGGAGAAATGCCGCAACCTTGAGAGTTATACATTTCAAAGGAGTGTTATCAATTGCAATCACAGAAATAGGTGATGACAAAGGTTTGGATTCCAATTTAAGTTTTTCCAAAAAACCCTTATCAATAACATTAAGTGTTGAACCACAATCCACAAATACCCGAAATTCAATCAAATCTTCCTGCAGTGAGGTACTCCCTGAAAGAAATACTCCCTTAGAGCTCAAACAAGCAATACGGGCGTAACTGACCTTTTTTTTTTCTTTACTTAAACGAAGCTCACAGTTCTTAATCAAATGGTCAGTTTTACCACAATAAAGACACAATCCCTTGGAAAACCTGCAGTCTCTTTCCTGAGAGCGGAGTGACATCGCCTCAACCTCCATCGGTTCTCTGCCGTCCGAGCAGACCCTCTGGGGACTAGGAGCTGCCATTGCAGGAATTTTTTCATCATTAACTCTGGCACGCAGTCTCCTGTCCACACGTATAGCTAATTGCATGGCTTCCTGCAAGGTCTCAGGTGCAGGAAATGCAATCAGCAGATCCTTAACCCTTTCACTTAGACCAGCAAGAAAAAAACATTTTAACGCCGAATCATTCCATTTCACTTCTGAGGACCACCTTCTGAAGTGTGTACAATAATTTTCAACATCACCTGACCCCTGATTCAAACGCCTCAGTTCTTTCTCAGCAGATGAGACTCGATCAGGATCGTCATGCAATAGCCCCATAGCAGAAAAAAATCCTCCACTGACCTAAAACACGGATCATTAGGTTGGAGAGAAAAGGCCCACCCCTGTGGTTCCTTGCACAAAAGTGACATGATAAACCCAATGCGCTGTGATTCATTCCCAGAGGACCTTGGTCTCAAACGAAAATATAATAAACAAGCATTTTTAAAGGAAAAAAAATCTTGTTATTTACCTTAAAAAATATCAGGCAGTCCTACCTTGGGTTCAACAAAATGCGCTCCAGGACAGCTACTCACGTGTTGCCGGAGCTCGGACACCTCCAGAGACAATCCCTGCAGGCGTTGAGCCAAATCTTGAACAGAAACCATACTGATCCCCGGATTTCTTTCCTTAAAGTTTTTGTTTGGGCTGTACTTACTGTTATGATCTGCACATAGGCTAAGGAAAGAAGGGGAGAGCTGTCCCTACAGTAAGACTAAGCTGAGCCCCTACGTTGTAGCGGGCTACCTGTTCCTTGTGAACAGACCCGCCTTCGTCCTCGGCTAGTCTGAACGGAGACCTATAGAGAAAGGGAGGGGTCCCTAAAGGAACTAAGGACTGGGACAAAAATGGGAAATCTCCTAACAGAAGTTGTTGCAGAGCAAAAGATAAACTGACAAAAAGTACTAGAGGTCCCAGAGGACCAAGCAAACTAGAGATAGATAGGCACAAAGCACCTGGCTAGAGAGACAGGCAAAAAACACTGAAGTCCAGCAAAGCCAGAAGGGCGGAGCTGGAAAATATAGGCAGATGGTCACGTGACCGCAAAACACAAGATAGATTCAAAAACAAACAGGAGGGTTCTAACAGTGCTTAGGCGAGCCAAGGCCTACAGCACGAGTAGAAGCCTTGTGAGGGCCCTGAGTGTGGACGAAGGCAGAGGAGAGAGAGGAGAGAGGAGTTGAGGGGGCAGAGGAGCGTACCAGGCTCACCCCGAAATATACACCGGACACCGGGTCTGCGCCTACCGGGTCCCTTTATACCCAGTAGGGACCACCGGACACCTGGAGGACTACAAGTCCCAGGTCGACCAACGCTGACTACAGTACCAGGGCTAGGAGTCACGGAGGCCCCAGCGTCCAGGGAGAGTGATCTCCAAGAGAAAGCCCTACCACCAGGTCAGCAGGTGCAAGAGAGAGAGAGACAGTAACCAAGCTAGGCCTAGCTCCAGGCAGGTCAGAAGCTTAGCGAATAAAGCCACGGATCAGGAGGCCCTATACCCGCTCACTGGGGAGAGTCCAAAAGTGCACCCTTCTCCCGGAGTACCCTGGACCGTGCCTGCATCATCACCAGTAAAGGTACTGAAGCTTACCCCCGTGTGAGTGTCCGTCTTTCCTCTGGGACCGTCCTGCCGTCTCTCACCAGCATCCACCACCTACCCCTACACTGCCCTGAGGCCCGCTCCACCTGTGGGGAGCCGTCCCATCATAAGCTGCCCTAACATCTGCCTCAGAGGAGTGCTCCCCAGCGGCGGCTCCCTTTAGCCGCACTCCACAGGTGGCGTCACGAACACTTTACAAATCCCCTATAAATAATCCCCCTTTTTATTGACCGCCCTGGGCCATGGACCGTGCCAGCCACTGTGATATCCCCCCCTGCCGGCATCCATAGGCCTGGCTGCCGAGTAACTCCCACGGCCCAGGGGGCGCGTCAGTTGCAACGAGTAGAACAATGTGCGCCGACTCTAGACATTCCAACTCTGACCGCTCAGGCTGTGGACCAGATGGTAGCCGCCCTAATACCCCCCCCTGTCCCAACTCCTCGTCTAGCACTTCCAAGTAAGTTTCCTGGGAGCGCTCGGACCTGTCGGGGGTTTCTCAACCAATGTGCGGTGCACTTCGAGTTACAACCACAGGTGTACCCCACTGATAGGTCTAGAGTGGGATTTATATTTTCCTTGCTCTCTGAGCGGGCGCTGGAGTGGGCTACTCCACTCTGGGAACAGTCGGATCCAATTGTGCAGACTGCAGCCGGTTTCACAACAGCCCTCAACCAGGTCTTTTTGGGTCCTGAGGTCACCAATGACACTGCCATGCGTCTTCTCGCTATTAGTTAGGCTACGTCATCTGTAAGAGACTATGCTGTGCGTTTCCGCACCCTAGCAGCTGAGTTTGATTGGCCTGACAAAGCTCTGATTCCCATTTTCTGGAGAGGTCTGGCCTCCCATGTAAAAGATGCGTTGGCTACCCGAGAGGTGCCAGTAACGATTCAGGCATTAATTAATCTCGCTACTAGAATTGACCTTCGGTTTGCCGAGAGACGACTGGAGATGACGGCTGAGAAGTTACGGGAGCGTTCTGCTCCAACCTTCTCAGTGCCCCTGAGTGAGGGTTCGGGCAATTTCGACTCCTCTGTGCCCATGGAGGTGTCACGCACGGAGGGTCTTTGTCTTCCCAAACAGTCAATAAAATCCGGTCTATTGTCCCACACCCCTCTGGGGCCTGGGCGATGCGCCAGTCGCTCTCCGCATGTTAAACAGGGAGTTCTAGTGTCTGTTTGAGGCGAGTCACTAGAGAATGAATTCGTTTCCTCCAAAATTCTGTTGCCTTCCTCAGTCAATCTTGATCAGAAGACTGTGGAGATGGGAGCTTGTATGGACTCGGGAGCAGAGGCAAATTTTATGTCTGCGTCTTTCGCTCAGAGTCACTCAGTCCCATTAATTTTACTTCCTAATCCTGTTAAGATCCGGGTAGTTAATGGGTTTGTTCTGCCTTAGGAGGTTACCCATCGTACTGAGGCTATACAGCTCCAGATAGGTGATAGCTATTGTGAATCTATTTCTTTCCTGGTGATGGAGGAGGGGGTGGATTCGGTACTTTTGGGTCTGCCCTGGCTCCAGAGGCATTCCCCCCATCTGGACTGGTCGACTGGTCAGGTTATCCAGTGGAGCTCTTCCTGCCAGGGGTATTGTATTCGTCCGGTGCTTCCGGTTTCTCGCTCTGTTACCTCCGGAGCTGTCGGCATTACCCGTTCAATACGCGGAGTATGCAGATGTTTTCTCCAAAAAGGCTGCAGAGACTCTACCACCTCACCGGGCGTATGATTGCGCCATAAACTTACTACCGTGTTCCGAACCCCCGAGAGGCAGGGTATATCCTTTGTCGGTTCCTGAGACAAAAGCAATGGCAAGGGGATTTATCCGTAAATCTACATCCCCAGCGGGGGCTGGATTCTTTTTTGTCACTAAGAAGGACGGGTCTTTGCGTCTTTGCATTGACTATCGTGGTCTAAATGCGGTGACAGTTAAGAATAAATATCCTTTGCCTCTGATTACCGAGCTGTTTGATCGGTTTCGGGGTGCGACAATTTTCTCTAAATTGGATCTTAGCGGGGCATACAATCTTGTGCGAATCCGTGAAGGTCATGAGTGGAAAACTGCTTTTAATACCAGGGATGGTCATTATGAGTACCTCGTCATACCTTTCGGATTATGCAATGCTCCCGGAGTTTTTCAGGACTTCATGAATGATGTCTTCAGGGATTTACTTCTTACGGCTGTTGTCGTGTATCTTGTTGACATCTTGATTTTTTCTTCGGACCTTGAACAGCATCGTCGGACGGTGAAAACTGTATTGCACCGTCTGCGATTGAATTGCTTATATGCGAAGCTTGAGGTGTCTTTTCGAGCAAGAGTCCTTACCCTTCCTGGGTTATATTGTTTCTGGGTCCGGTCTTACTATGGATCCCGAGAAACTCGAGGCTGTTCTGAAGTGGCCCGAGCCTCGTTCTCTGAAAGCTGTTCAGCATTTCTTGGGGTTCATAAATTATTACAGGCAGTTTATTCCGCACTTTTCCACACTTGCTTCGCCTATAACCCCCTCACTCGAAAAGGGGCCAATCCTAAGGATTGGGGTCCTGAGGCAGAGGAGTCTTTCGCTAAATTGAAACTCTGCTTCACTAAAGCTCCTATCTTGCACCGTCCTGACGATTTCAAACCGTTTTTTTTGGAGATAGATGCGTCGTTTGTCGGCGCGGGAGCTGTACTGTACCAGAAGAATGCTCGGGGTAGAAAAAGAGTCTGTTTCTTTTTCTCTAAATCCTTTTCCTCGGCTGAGCGAAATTATTCGATTGGTGATAGGGAACTGCTCGCGATGAAACTGGCCTTTGAGGAATGGAGGCACCTACTGGATGGTGCGATCCATCCTTTTCATGTGTACACTGACCACAAAAATCTTTTGTACCTTCAGACGGCACAGCGCTTAAATCCCAGACAGGCAAGGTGGTCCTTGTTCTTCTCTCGATTTCACTTCTCTCTCCATTTTGTGCCTGGCGAGAGGAGTCCATGGGCAGATGCTCTGTCTCGCTCTTTTGACCCCCTGGGTGAAGAGTTGGGACCGCGACTTATTGTCCCATCCGAGAGTTTACTGTCTGTGAACCCTGTCACCTTGCAGGGACTTCCGCCTGGGAGGACCTTTGTGCCAGAGTCTCGTAGGCAAGAGGTTCTCCATTGGGGTCACTCCTCCAAGATTGGAGGGCACTTTGGGGACAAACGGACCAAAGAGTTAATTTCCCGGTCCTATTGGTGACTCAAGATGTCTACTGATATCTCCCATTTTGTCGCCGCCTGCGTTCCTTGCGCGCAAAATAAGCCGTCTAGGGAACAGCCGGCGGGGCTTCTTATGCCTTTTCCCGTGGCTGATAGGCCATGGGAGATGATTGCGATGGACTTTATTACGGATTTGCCACTTTCACAGGGTAACAGGCTGATTTGGGTGGTTACGGACTACTTCTCTAAGATGTCCCACCTGATTCCTCTGCCCGGTCTTCCATCTTCCCGAGAGCTTGCTCAATTGTTTGTTGCTCATATCTTCCGCTTGCATGGTATGCCTGATTGGATTGTGTCTGACCGGGGTCCTCAGTTCGCCTCTAGATTTTGGCGAGACTTTTGCCGCCTCCTACAAATCGAGTTGTGCTTTTCCTCCTCATATCATCCCCAAACTAACGGTTTGGTTGAGAGGACTAATCAGACATTGGCAACTTATTTGCGACATTTTGTGTCTGCCCGCCATGATTCTTGGGCATCGTTGCTACCATGGGCGGAGTTTGCCTTAAACGACTCTGTGGCAGATTCTACGGGGCAGACTCCATTCTTGATGAATTTCGGACAACATCCTCGGGTCCCGATGCCCGTACCTGGTACTAATCCTCTTCCCGCTGTGGGGGATTGGGCAACTAATGCCAGGGATATCTGGCATCAGACTCATGAGTCTTTGCGTGCTTCTAAGGAGCGTATGAGGGTCATGGCCGATAGGCATCGGCGTCCTGCTCCAAGTTATGCTCCTGGGGACTTGGTGTGGCTTTCTGCACGCAATATTCGCCTCCGGGTGGTTTCGACTAAATTTGCTCCCCGGTATTTGGGGCCATTTAAAATCTTGGCCAAAGTGAATGAGGCGGCCTATCGGCTGAAATTGCCGGTCGCTTGACGAATTTCTATCACCTTCCATGTTTCTTTACTCAAGCCGGTTACTCTCAATGAATTCTCTGGTTCCTTTCCGGCTGAATCGGAATCCGCACAGGATGACTTTGAGGTAAATGAAATCATTGCTTCTAAGGTGGTTAGGAGCAAGAAGTTTTATTTGGTGGACTGGCGAGATTATGGTCCAGAGGATAGGACTTCGGAGCCGGTAGACAACATCAACGCTCCGGATCTTATTGCCGCTTTTGAGTGTATCCATAATTCCGGTATAGGAAAGTGCATAAGACTGAGCTTTCCTATACTGTGGGCGACTGCAAATAAAATGTATATCACAGTATCGATTTGTTTCTCATTATGTACGATTGCCGTAGCTTTCCATTTTGTGGCTATGTGGCGACATACAATGGGTATCACTCAGTTTTAGGGCAGGTTCAGACGACCATGTATTCTCTTAGTTATCTTCCAGGCAGCATTCTCCCCAGTGCCTGGAAAAGCTCATTTTTATTAAAGTGATAAAAGATGATTTCTCAGCAACAGGCATCTGATATGAGACATACAGGTAGGACTTTTTTCAGTATTCTATAACCTGAATTCCCATAATAATAGTTTAAATAGGTCAAATGTGGTGATAGACTCCTTTAAGGCTATGTGCCCACGATACAGAAATGCTCTGGATTTTTCCTGAGCGTTTCTGCATCTCCCTGGCAGAAAAAACGCATGCGGATTGTACATGCGTTTTCCTGCCAGGGACATGCGGAAGTGAAGCGTTCTTCACTTGCATTTCCGCATGCGGGTTGAAAAGCGCTTTCCAAGCGATTTTAGGAAAGTGCTTGACAACTTGGTCACACTATATAAATCCATGCAACCGGCATGGATTTATATAGTGTGACCGTAAAGAATGGTTAAAAATAAAAAAATGAATCTATACTTACCTTCTGATGGCCCCCGGAGTCTTGCTTCGCTCTGTCCTGGCTGCCGGCAGATCGCAGTACACTGAAGGACCTGCCGACATCAGCATCGCGTGACCCGTCACATGACTATGACGTCAGCGCAGGTCCTTCAGTCCACCGCGATCTGCCGGCATGGGAGGACGAGCGCAGCAGGGGCCGTCAGAAGGTAAATATAATATTTAATTTTTATTTTATTCTTTTTTTCACAGGTTCTATGGTACCCGGGTCTGGAGGAGAGTCTCCTCTTCTCCAGACCCGGGTACCATACGCACATTGGAACGCATGGAATGCGCATCTACAGATCCAGTGATGCGGAATCCAAGTGATTCAATGCAAGTCAATGGCGGCGAAAACGCATCGCTTCCGCAAAATAATTGGTAGTGCTGCGTTTTTTTCCGCAATGATAATCTGCAGTGGAAATTTCCACAGCATGTGTACAGAACATGCGGATTATCATTGGGGAACATGGCAGGCCTTCTACCATGCGTTTTTTAAGCGTTTCCGCAGCGTTTTTGCCGCTGCAGAAACGCTTATAAAACGCATTGTGGGCACACAGCCTAAAGGTTTATTCATTCATTGCGCAATCACTAGCTGCCATTTCTGTGGTGGAAAGTTTTACAACTGTCCCGTTTATGTAAAACGACCACATTCTGTTTAATGGAACCAATTTTCAGTTATAGAAATGTCTGCAACAAAATTGGCAAGGTGGGAATTCACCCTAAAGATAGTTTTCCGTTCTTAAAAATTTATTTTTTCACAGTGAATTTAACCCTTTGTAATGCATATTGTGAAATCTATGGACAATTTACAATAATAAGTGCACCAAATCTGCAAGCAACTCATGTTTGCAGCAAAATCAGCTCCACAGTTATTTAGAGTAAATTTACTTGCCTTGTGGATGTACAGTACCTGAAGCACCTGGGAAATTCCAGGAGTTTCTGCTGTCTCTCTCTCCTAGTGATCAGTTAGACTTCTAGGGGATACACCCATACCAATTACATATCAATGTCATTAATCATGATGATGTATGGAACCGTTTTGCAGGAATTTCCCACCATAAACATTTATATCACATAGAAATATGGAATCCAGTCTGCACTCATACTGTATACTGGAATGGTGCTCGTGTCTGGGTCTGGTGTCCCAAATGCATATATAGAGAAAAGGCTAGCACTCACTCTTCAAAGCTGTATATTTATTAAAGACGTTGTCCACTACTTTAACATTGATGGCCATCGTTAGTATAGGTCATCAATATCTGATTAGTGAGTGCGCGACACCCGGTGCCTCCGCTGATCAGGTGTTTCTGGTGTCGGCTGGAACTGCTCAGTTGCGGAGCTGCACAGCACAGCTCCGTTGACTGTATAGTGACCAAGGTCGGGTATTGCAGATCCGCCCCCTATTTAAATCAATAGGGGGTGGATGTTCAGTACCCAGCCCGTGGTCACTATTCCGTCAACTGAGCTGTTATGTGCAGCTCCGCAACTGAGCAGTTCCAGCCGACACCAGAAACACCTGATCAGCGGAGGCACCGGGTGTTGCGCACCCACTAATCAGATATTGATGACCTATACTAACGATGGCCATCAATGTTAAAGTAGTGGACAACGTCTTTAATAAATATACAGCTTTGAAGAGTGAGTGTAACTGAGCAGTTTCACCCACCGCCGACACCGGGAACAGCTGATTAGTGGGGGTGTTGGGTGTCGCATCCCCACCGATCAGACATTGATGACCTATCCTTAAAATAGGCCATCAATGCTAAAGTAGTGGACAACGTCTTTAAATCCAATTAAGCATCATACATTCATGACGCGTTTCGGCTCTATCTGAGCACTTTTCAAACCGTGTACTAACGAAAACATAACTCAGAATTGAAATAGTCCGGGAGCGTGGCCTGGCAGCCGACTAACATGGCTGTGTGAGTACTGAGCTCGGTCTCACCCAGAACCTGTTCAGCAACATATCCTGCGTATACTCTGCTTTTTATGCCTCTCACCTAACACCTGGCATGATGACCCGTGGTAAAAGAAATCAGAAGCGCCAAGGAAAATTGGAGTTATACTTTACAGAAGACCGGAGCAAAGATGGTGCCGAGACCTCTGCTCACAGGGTGCCTCTGCTGTCGGCGTGTCGCCCCCCTGCGACCCAGACTCCTCCCCGCCCGCAGTGAATACAGGACTTCCCAGTCCCTCTCCGCAGCAAAATCACTCATTGGGATCGAGATATAGTCCCCTGGCAGACATGGAGGAGGATGTAGTCCCATCGGGGAGGTGAAGGGATATTTCATCTCCCACGGTCAGTCCAGCCAAACAGAGACAGAGGCTGGAGGAGGAGCTGCAAGTGCCAGAAGGGGAAACATCTAACTCTGCTGCATCTAGTACATCAACAGCACTGGCACAATCCACCACATCAGATGAACCAGCACCAGGCAATTTACTTAGAGACATGCTGGTGGCTTTCAGTAGTTCTATGCAAAAGGACTTTGCTACTTTATTATTGCCTATACAAACTCTAACTAAAGATCTAGATAAGTGTCAACAGCCCGAAACACTGTGTCTCCAAATTGAGATTCTGATTTGGCTATTGTCCTAAGTCATATTGCACGACTCGGTAAAGGGTTGATTGTGACTTGTAGGATTGCTGCTTCCAATAGGTGGCGCTATAGAGTTCAAGTCCTCTTTTTCTCTGAAGAGGCAATTTGAATATTAAATTTCCCAGAGGAGCATTGCACGGCGAATAAGCCTCCTTACCTTGACGTGCCAGAGCCGGTGTGTCATTCTCCACAAGGAGAAACGTTACCCCTTAGATCACATGGAAAATAAATTGGGAGACTTTGCCAAATCACATAACAAGCTGATTGATGTACATAAAGATCTTACAGATGAATTGGAAGCCATACAAACTAAACTAGTGGATTTGGAGGATCGCTCTCACCGAAACAATGTAATATTGCGAAGGATACCAGAAGATGTGCCTCCTCAAGAACAGAGGGGATTCCTCCAAGGTGAGATTAAAGCAGATATTCCTAATTGCTCTCCAATAGACACTATCAATGACAGAATTCACAGGGTACAGCGCCCAAAACATCTACCTGAATCAATGCCCAGAGATGTCTTGGCCCGCATCCATTTCTTTCATATAAAGGAAGACCTACTACTCTTTTCTAGAAAAAAGGGAGAACTCCCATACCCTTATCAACTAATTAAAATCTTTGAAGATATTTCTGCAGCAACTCTCCAGTTCCGCAGATTATTGAATCCCATCACTCTGACTCTGAGAGAAAAGGAAGTGGCATATAGATGGGGTTTCCCTCTGAAACTTCTTAACTACAGAGGAGAGTAGCACATGGTTACCTCCTTTTGAAGAGGGAGAAAACCTCATGTGTAACTGGAACTTTACACTAATAGAACCCACTCATCCAACAGACCCCACCCACAATTTGTGGAAAAAGGCTGGCAACTTTCTTCAACAAAGACAAGCCTAAGTGCTGAATGATAGAATCTTCTTCATCTGGGTAGAGACGGAACCGTGTTCCTTTTTCTTTTCCGGTTAATCAGGCGGAACTTTTCCCCCTTCTGGGTTACTGACTAGTCAGTCGCACAGAATCAGTAGATCCTTTTAGTTGATCTGCTACTTAACTGTTAATGTTGGTCAAATTATTGTTTTACATTATGTTTTCTTTTGCATACAGGCTAATTCTAAAATTTTGGTGGCGTTCGGGACAGATGGAGTTGATGATGTATACCTGGTTGGTCACAGATTTTATCTGGCTTCAGCATTTTCCTGATTATAAAAATGGTGTTTAAGATATGTTCAATGAATGTTAATGGTCTTAACAGTCCACAGAAAAGGTCTTTCATGTGGAGGGAGGCATTTCCTCTAAATATGACATCTTTTGTTCTCAGGAAACTCATATTATTCATAAAGATACTGGTACACTGCGACACCCCCTTTTTCTCCATGTGATACAGGCCAACTATAAGAAAACAGAGGGGGGTGTTGTTGGCTAGCAGCAATTCTGTGCCTTTCTCTCCAATATGCTTGGCTTCTGACTCACAGGGGAGATATATAATTCAAGTATGTTCCATTAATAATTTAATATATACTATTGTAGTAGTATATGCGACTAATATTTCTCAGTTAAACTTTCTGCATAAGTTAGGGAAAAAAAGTAAATAAAATAAAAGAAGGCCATGACATCTACTGTGGAGATTTCAATTTAACACATGATTGTGAGAAGCACCGAGAAGGTGTTTGATCGGGTTAACTGGTCATTCACCTTCTTGGTGCTGTGTCGGATGGGGTTTGGTTGTCCAATATTAAATGCCATTAAAGCCCTTTACTCCACACCCTCAGCAAGAGGTTACACTAATGGCACCTTATCGGAAGAATTTTCGGAACAAGACAGGTATGCCCCCCCCTCACTATTGAACCGTTGGCACAAGCCATTAGGCAAAATGGAGGGATAAAGGGGGTGGAGATCTCCAGAAGTTCGCATTGCATCTCATTGTATGCTGATGACATGATTTTAACCTTAGCAGAGCCTGAAACTTTACTTGGGAAAGCCCTAGAGACAATCAAACATTTCGGACACGTATCATACTATGAAGTAAACGAAAACAAATCCCAGATTCTGCCTTTAAACACCCCACTTGAGGTTCTACTAAATTTACAAATGAAAGTTCCCCTTGATTGGCATGAAGACCAAATTACATATTTAGGAACGTCAACAACCGCATCTACATTACCTTATATAGATCAAATTTCCTTCCTTTATTACAATCTCTTGAATTTGGATCTAAATAAAATAGGTCAATACGAGGTTTCATGGATGGGTCGTGTTGCGGCCTTCCAAATGTTCTAATTACCCAAACTATTATATATGTTTCGCACTGTTCCAATTTCCCTCCAAAAAGCATTTTTCCACCACGTAAACAGAATTTTAAACAATTTTGTGTGGAAAAACAAAAGATCTTGTTTGCCTAATCACCTGATGAAAATATTTAGGAAATTTGGGGGACTCAATCTCCCAAATATTCAAGATTACTATCTAGCTACCCAACTAGATCAAGTTAGAGCGTGGTGGAATGAGAACAAAATTTGTAATTGGGTCCAAATTGAATTACAATCCGCAGCCTCTAACAATTTAAAAGCTCTATTTAGTGCGACCTTGATTGCTCCGACTAATAAGATAGATGCTCTTCCTCTGATGGTTTCATCCATCTCCAGCTGGCAACCATAACAAAGGTTCTAGCGTCTCAGCCACTAGTGTGTCCACAACTCCATTGGAAACCTTAGAACTTTTGATACCAGATCTTAATATTAAAGACTGGATAAAACGAGGCATTGTACTAGTAAAAGATCTGTATAGAAGCCCTAACCTCCTCTCTTTTGTGTCGTTACGTTCTCTTTTTAAAATTCCCAATAACGAGTTCTACAAATATGTTCAAATTAGGCACGCATTACAACATTTTCCGATTTTTGAGAGAATGGTTAACTCAGGACTAATATCGACTCTTTCAAATGTTTCATCTAATAAGAAGGGCCTAAAACCTATATATAATTTAATAGACATGAAAAACATGTCTATTAACTCCCTTTTTATCTCTGGAAAAAGAATTAAATGAGACATTTATGAGCAATGAATGGACAAGCTCACTAGCCTTTGCAGTTTATACCTTCAAATGTGTAATTTATCTAGTCATATTTAAAAACAGTTTTAAAATGGTACTACACCCCAATGAGGCTCCATTATTTGTTCCCCTCCTCTCCGCAACTATGTTGGTGCAACTGTGGCCTAAAAGGTTCTTTAATCCATACATTTTGGAGCTGTCCAGTTATCATCTTCATCTGGACGTTCACTTTTTACCTGATCTCTACTTCACCTAACAATAAAACCATCTTCTTTAGCATTACTTTTGTTAGATATACATTCTATTCACTCCAATGGAGGAGTAATTGCCTCTCATATTCTTCTAGCCACTAAAATAGTGATTACAAGATATTGGAAATTCTCAGGAATTCCTGCCAACGAAGAGATAATACAATTGATAAATAAAACCTGTGCTTTTGAAAAAATTATAGCACACAAAACAATAAGTTACAAGTTTTCAATGTTTAATAGTAGCCACTATTGAGATGATTTTGTTTTCTTTGGGCTTAATCCCTATGTAGACTTCAATGTTTGTCATTCTAAAGAATTGTACACACTGTTATTGATATTTTCTCAAAACCAAATAAAAATTGTTTAAAAAAAATAAATAATTGAAATAGTCCGATCGGGACGCCCACTTTACATCACTTCCATGCAGTAGCCAATGAGCAGACAATTCAATATTTACAGAAAAATATCCCAAATTTGACATACAATAAATGTGTCTTGTGTGAACATACTAATATATGAACAGCAATATATTTACAGGAGCATCTCACTAAATTAGAATATCATCAAAAAGTTAATTTATTTCAGTTCTTCAATACAAAAAGTGAAACTGATATATTATATAGAGTCATTACAAACAGAGTGATCTATTTCTGTTAATGTTGATGATTATGGCTTACAGCCAATGAAAAGAAACGACCTGACCTATAAAACTGTCCCACTAGTTAACCCCTTCAATGAACATGGTAAAAAAAGAAAATAAAAAACGAAGCAAAAAACAATGCTTTATCATACCGTCAAACAAAAAATGGAATAAAACGTTATCAAAAAGATGAATGTAAATAAAAATGGTACGTCATCTTGTCCCACAAAAAACAAGCCGCCATATAGCTCCATCAGCCGAAAAATAAAAAAGTTATAGCTCTCAGAATAAAGCGATGCAAAAAAATTATTTTTTCTATAAAATAGTTTTTATTGTGTAAAAGCCCCAAAACATAAAAATACAATATAAATGTGGTACTGCTGTAAACGTGCTGACACGAAGAATAAATCAATCTTTACACACGCAGAACGGCATAAAGAAAAAAATAAAATAATTCCTGAATTGTTGTTTTTTGTTTATTCTGCCACCCAAAAATCGTAATAGAAAGCGATCAAAAAATGTCACGTGCCTGAAAATGGTACCAATAAAAACATCAACTCGTCCCGTAAAAAACAAGACATAACATGACTCTGTTGGCCAAAATATGGAAAAATTATAGCTCTCAAAATATGGCGATGCAAAAACTAGTCTTTGTACAAAAAAGGGTCTTTTAGTGTGTGACAGCTGTCAATTATAAAAACCCCATATGAATCTGGTATCGCTGTAATCGCACCGAACCGAAGAATAAAGTCTTCTAATCACTTATACCGCACGAGGAGCGACGTAAAAAATAAACTCTAGGGTTAGTTTTGTGCTAGGGTGAGGGTTGTGCTAGTGTTAGGGCTGTGCTAGGGTTAGGGTTGTGCTAGGGTTAGGGCTGTGCTAGGGTTAGGGTTGTGCCTGGGTTAGGGTTGTGGTGGGGTTGGGATTTTTTCAAGAGTAAAGAAAAAAAATGACGAGATGGCGACTAGTGTTGAGCGCAACTGCTCGCTACTTGAGTTTGCATCGGGTGCTCGGGTATGCACTGAGTATCGCGGGTGCTCGAGTGACATGCTCGAGTCTCCGCCCCATATGCTTTGCGGGCAAAAAACCCTTGCGGGGATTGCCTGCCATGCACGAGCGATCCCCACATGTTTTTTTTTGGGTATCTAACATGCAGGGCGGGGACTCAAGCATGTCACTCGAGCAACCGCGATACATGGTGCATACCTGAGTACCCGATGCAAGCTCAAGTAGCGAGCACTTGCGCTCAAGACTAATGACAACTTATTCAATATGATGGCTTAATGTTATCAATTTCTATGTCATACCTCTGGGTTCAAAATGAACACTATACCCATTGATAAAATCCTTGAGAGGTTGAGTTTCCAAAATGGGGTCACTTTTGTGGAAAAAGTAAGATTTTTTATTTTCAAGCCTCCATGTTATAAACTTCTGTGAAGCATCTGGGGGTTCAAGGTGCTCACCACACATCTAGATAAGTTCCCTGAGGGGTCTAGTCTCCAAAATGGTGTCACTTGTAGGGGGTTTCCACTGTTTAGGCATATCAGGGGCTCTTCAAACGCAACATGGCATCCACTAATTATTCAAGCAAATTTTACATTCAAAAAGTCAAATGGCGCTCCTTCCCTTCCCGAACCCTGCAGTGCGCCCAAACAGTGGTTTTCCCCCAGATATGGGGTATTGGCGTGCAGAAGAGAAATTGCACAACAAATTTTGGGGTCCATTTTTCCTGTTACCCTTGCAAAAGTAAAAAAATTGGGGTCTAAATAAAATTTTTGTGAAAAAAGTTAAATGTTCATTTTTTTCTTCCACATTCCAAAAATTCTTGTGAAGCACCTGAAGGGTTAATAAACTTCTTGAATGTGGTTTTGAGCACCTTGACGGGTGCAGTTTTTAGAATGGAGTCACTTTCGGGTATTTTCTGTCATAAAAGCTCCTCAAAGTTACTTCAAATATGATGTGGTCCCTAAAAAAAATGGTTTTGTAAATTTTGTTGGAAAAATGAGAAATCGATGATCAACTTTGTACTGATGTAAAGTAGACATGTGGGAAATGTTATTTATTAACTATTTTGAGTGACATATCTCTCTGATTTAAGGGCATGAAAATTAAATGTTTGAAAACTGTGAAATTTTCAACATTTTCGCCAAATTTCCGATTTTTTCACAAATAGTCATATCGAAGAAATTTTACCACTACCATGAAGTACAATATGTCATGAAAAAACATTCTCAGAATCAGTGGGATCCATTGAAGCGTTCCAGATGTATTACCTCATAAAGTGACAATGGTCAGAATTGTTAAAATTGGCCTGGTCATTAACGTGCAAACCACCCTCGGCGTTAAAGTTTCAAATACTAATTCTCGAACTACGTACTTTTTCTGTTGTCAGGAGTAGCGAGTGTGGCGCCCCTGAGGGTTCAGTTGCCACAGACGTACTGCACCTCACCCAGAGGTAAAAAACCAAGCAACTGAGGTCTAAGATGGTACACATGCAAGAAATAAGACCATGTTCACACTAGCAAAAAGATACAAAACCTACAAAAGACAAAAAATATATCACATACCCTACCATCATTATATATAAATGTAAAGCAAAGTTGCATATGAAATATAGGGTACTTAGTGAACTATTTTTGATCAAAAAAAGTATACAAGCCGTCCCACCAGCGACAAGGTGACCCTAATTAGGACGGTCCTACACTGTCTATATTAAAAACCTTACTGTATATCAAAGTTGAAGTAATGCATATAAAAGGGTAGACAAATAGAACCAGGTCCCAAAATCAGACCACCTAAGCCCGTGGTAAGCTACATATATGGTTCTGTATCTTTTTGCTAGTGTGAACATGCTCTTATTTCTTGCATGTGTACCATCTTAGACCTCAGTTCACATTGCTTTGTTTCTTGTCTTGTTTGCGCCCTGGGGGCGCGTCACGAACATATTCCAAGTACTCGGTACTCGCCCGAGCATCTCAGTACATCGAGATGCTCGGAGCTCGCCGAGTACTTGCGAGATGCTCGGCCGGATGCTCGGGTCCCCTCTCTGCATGTTTGGTGCTCTTTAGAGCACCAATGAACATGCAGGGATTGCCTGCCACTCAATGTAATGCCGCAGCCATGGTGGTTGTGGCATTACAGTGATTAGCTGGCTGCACAGCGTCATCAGGTCTATATCAGACCTGGCGCCTCTGGACTCGTCACAGTCACTCCGGAATCATGAAGAGTAGGGAGAGGTGCTGCTGAGCTACGTAGAGATTTGCTTGTGTATTAGGTAGTGAAGGGAGAAAAGCCCTACATTACACATATCCATCTTAACAAACAGTCCTTCTGAGGACTAATCCATCTGCAGAGATATCAGGCAGGCAGTGTATTTAGGCAGGCAGGGTATATAGCAGACTGCAGTGCATATAGCACAAGAGGCTCCATTCCAATTCTGCCTTCTGCTGCTGTTAGATATTTCTAGACCCAGATATTTCCTGGCCCAGGTCTCAGGGGCCAGGAATACTTTTTTTGGATCTTAATCCTCATTATTTGCTTAAAAAGCAATCTAGAGAACACCGTTTTTCTGTGCCATTTGCTTGTTGGCACTGCAGAATACAGCCAGGTCCTTTCCATATTACAGCGCTAAAAATGCAGCTATTTAAAACTGTTTTCTCCGTCACACAGATCACATATACATTTTCAGAAAATACTGCCATTTCTGGTCTCCATTAAAATTTTGTTTCAGTGTCTCAGTGAAGCAATTGACACCAGTTTGCTGTTCAAAATAGTTACCTACAGGTCGGGTATTTAAAACTGTGTTTTCTCCGTCACACGGATCACATATACGTTTTCAGAAAATACTGCCATTTCTGGCCTCTATTAAAAATTTGTTTCAGTGTATCAGTGAAGCAATTGACACGAGTTTGCTGTTCAAAATAGTTACCTACAGGCCAGGTATTTAAAACTGTGTTTTCTCCATCACACGGATCACATATACATTTTCAGAAAATACTGCCATTTCTGGCCTCCATTAAAAATTTGTTTCAGAGTGTCAGTGAAGCAATTGACACCAGTTTGCTGTTCAAAATAGTAACCTACAGGCCAGGTATTTAAAACTGTGCTTTCTCCGTCACACGGATCACATATATGTTTTCAGAAATTAATGCCATTTCTGGCCTCCATTAAAAATTTGTTTCAGTGTATCAGTGAAGCAATTGACACCAGTTTGCTGTTCCAAATAGTTACCTACAGGGCAGGTATTTAAAACTGTGTTTTCTCCGTCACACGGATCACATATACGTTTTCAGAAAATGCTGACATTTCTGGCCTCCATTAAAAAACATTAAAAATTTGTTTCAGTGTGTCAGTGAAGCAATTGGCACCAGTTTGCTGTTCAAAATAGTTACATACAAGCCAGGTATTTAAAACTGTGTTTTCTACGTCACACGGATCACATATAAGTTCGCTCCAAATTCAGTCATTTGTAGTGAGCGTGGAAGATATTGTCCTCTATTTAAAATGGGCAAGGCACGTGGTAAGGGACAGGGAATTGGATGTGATGGTGATGGTGCATTCAGAGGCTGAGGACAAGATGAAATTGTGCCATGACAAACACCCACATCTTCTTGCCCGACCTTCCTGTCCCAATTCCTAAGGGATTGCAGCACACAACTATTGAACCCAGAGCAGTGTCAAAAGTTGTTGGCTGGATAGCAGATAATGCTTCCAGTCACTTAGCCACCACCACCACCACCACCACCACCCTGTCTTCCACACGGTCAAGTCTCAGTAGCCGTGAGTCTGGACCGCATATTCCTCACCCTGATCCTCCTTCCTCCCACCATGCCGAGTGCCTGGAGACAACTGATCCCACACTTGGACATTCTGAAGAGCTGTTCACTTTTCCATTTATAGATTCGGGCCTCTCGGTCAACTTGAAGTGGGGCAAGAGGAGATCGCATGTAGCGATGCCCAAATATTTGAGCAGCCACGGTCACACGAAGGTGACGGTGGGAAAGTGTCACAAGAGGTGGACGATGATGAGACACAATTGCCAGAAAGTCACAAGGAGGACCAGGGTGCGGAAGTGGAAGACGAAGTGGTGGATGATATAGTAACTGACCCAACCTGGCAGGAGGACATGCAGAGCGAGGACAGCAGCACACAGGGGGAGGGAGGCAGAGCACCCCAACAGGCAGGAAGAAGCAGTGTGGTGGCCGCAGACAGAAGGCAAGCAACCGTTCCCCGTAACACCAACACGAAGGAAGTTGCCAGTACAACTGTTAGGTCTTCCCGAGTCTGGTTGTTTTTTAAAGACTCTGCCGATAACCCCAAAAAGGCCATTTACACCACCGGCCAGGCCAGCATCAGCTTGGGTGGCAAAACGACCAGCCTGACCACCACCAGCATGATCAGGCACATGGCAGCAAAGCACCCGACTTTGTGGGTTGAACCCCAGGGTCCAGGAGCGGTGTCTGCGGGTGGCACCATTGCTTCTTCCGCTGTTGTGCATGCAAGCCAATCCTCTGTCCATGGTGCATGCGAAGATGCCTCCTGCCCTGCACCTGTCATTGCACACTCTCAAGTAGCAGCATCAGGAAGCACGTCCTTGTCCTTGTCCCAGCGCAGCGTTCAGTTGTCCATACCCCAGTCCTTGGAACGCAAGCGCAAATACGCAGCCAACGCCCCACAAGCCACACTACTAAATTCTCACATTTCACGACTGCTTGCGCTCGAAATTTTGCCTTTTAGGCTCGTGAAGACGGAAGCATTCCGCAACCTGATGGCGGCAGCCGTCCCTCGGTACTCGGTCCCCAGCCGCCACTATTTCTCCCGGTGTGCCGTCCCCGCATTACACAGGCACGTGTCCCAAAACATTAGCAGTGCTATCAACAACGCAGTTACAGGGAAAGTCCACCTAACCACGGACACGTGGACAAGTGCTTGTGGGCAGGGACGGTACATCTCGCTGACAGCACACTGGGTTAACATAGTGGAAGCCGGGACCCAGTCGGACATGGGACGGAACACGATTGCGGGCCCTAGGTCAAACAGGGTTGCCCCCACGGTGAACAGCTCCTGCACCTCATCCTCCTCAGCCTCCTCCTCCTCTTCAGACTCCATCTCTGAAATGACCACATCAGTCACAAGCTGGAAGCACTGCAGCACTGCCTCGGCCAAGCGGCAACAGGCTGTGCTGAAGCTAATATGCTTAGGTGACAAACCGCACAATGCTGAAGAGTTGTGGACAGCTCTGAAAGAGTAGGCTGATCTGTGGCTCACACTGCTGAACCTAAACCAGGCATGGTCGTGTGTGACAATGGCCAGAACCTGGTGGCGGCTGTGAGGCGAGGCGAGCTCACACACGTACCATGCCTGACCCATGTGCTTAACCTCGTGGTTAAGCGGTTTCTCAAATCCTACTCCGAGCTGCCGGATCTACTTGTTAAAGTACGCTGCCTCTGTGCCAATTTTAGAAAGTCACCTACAGCTTCCTCCGCCCTTGCCGTGTTTCATCAGTGTTTGCAGCTTCCGGCTAATAGACTGGTGTGTGATGTCACCACGTGTTGGAACTCTACACTGCAGATGTTGGGAAGGATTTCTGAGCAGAAGAGGGCAGTTGTTGAGTACCAGCATCAACAAGGCCGTCGTTATTCATTTCAGACTCCACACATAAGACCTCAGGAGTGGACATGGATGTTAGACATATGTACCATCCTCCAAAACTTTGAGGACTCCACCAAGATAGTGTGCGGCGATGACGCCATAATTAGCATCACCTTACCGCTTCTCTGTCTTCTGAAATGCTCTCTGCTCACAATCAAAGAGGATGCATTGCAGGCGGAGCACGATGAGATGGAGCAAGGAACCATACGGGGTGATTACACAAAGCCCAGCCTCATCTCATTCCAACGTGGATTGGGTGACAATGAGGAAGAGGAGGAGGAGGAGGAAGAACAGGAGCTAGTTTCATGCGCTATAGACGGTACTACCTGCACAGCTGTCATACCGTCTGTTCAGCGTGGATGGCCAGAGGACAGAGAGGAGGAGGAGGAGAGCATGGTCAGTCATCCTCTTGGTGAGGACACGGAAGTCTTGCCTGTTAGTAGTCTGGCACGCATGGCTGAGTTTATGTTACGCTGCCTTTCCCATGACCCTCACATTCTCAAAATTTTGGGTGACAGTCATTTCTGGTTGGTGACACTTCTAGACCCATGCTACAAGGAGAGCTTTATATATCTTATTCCTGAGGTGGACAGGTCTACAAAAATGGGGCTGTACCAGAAGGCCCTTGCTACGGAACTATTAAAAAAATTCCCACCTGAAAACGCTGGCGGCAGAGGGCCTACTTCGTTGGACAACCAAGGAGTACAGGCGAGAGAGACACAACTTCAATCCAGCAGAGGCAGAGGAACACTGTCAAAGTTCTGGGAGAATTTTCTCAGCCCCTCCCATCGCACAAGCCCTGAGGCGCGGGGTACTCTCACAAGGAGTACAAAGTTTGGGAAGATGCTGAGGGAGTACCTTGCCGATCGTACCAACATCCTCCGTGATTCCTCTGTGCCTTATAATTATTGGGTATCCAAGCTGGATACGTGAAATGAACTGGCTCTCTATGCCAGCCCTGCCACCAGCGTTTTATCACAGCGGGTTTTTAGTGCCGCTGGTGGAATTATAACTGATAAGCGCATCCGTGTTACGAGTCAGGGTGGTGGAACCTCTGTGCCGCGGTGCAAGGAGGGACCCAGAGGGGCATGACTAAGTATCAACTCAGACTGACCCTGGTCGTACGGCAGCTAATGACTCCGTGACCAGGTAGGTACCGAGCAGAGGGACCAGGTGCTACTCTGGGGACGACCTTGTAAGAGAGCAGGTGGCTCCCACGGGTCAGCAGACTGGGACTGATCGGTATAGCGGATGGGCACAACAGGCAGGCAGAAGTCTCTGGATAGTTGACGGGTGGTCACGGCATGTGACGGCAGAGCAGGTAGAAGTCTCTAGGTAACAGACAGGTGGTCACGGCAAGTGACAGCAGAAGCCTCCAGGTAGGCTAGCAGGCAACAGGTGAGTGCTCCCAGGTGAGCAGGCTAGCAGGCACGGCAGGTAGCAGGCAGGTAACTGGCAGGTGCTTCCTGGTAAGCAGGCGGGCTTGCCCATAGACAGACTGGCGGGTAGAGCAGAAGGCAGACTGTCGGGCTGGAGAGTAGTCAGGCTGGCGGACTGGAACAGTAGTCAGGCTGGCAACGGGACCTGAGGGCTGAAGCAGAGGTAATATACTGTGCAACAACTTATGCTCGGGCACCTCCATTTTGGAGGAGGTGTCTTATATATGGGAGGTCCTCCGGCAATTGGCCGGGGACTCCTTAGGACGGCGCGCGCGGCCCCTTTAAGAGAGAGGGAGCGCGCGCGCTCGCGCCCTAAGCACAGTGCTCGGGAAGCTGCGCGCGCCAGCAGCCGCAGGAAGGGGAGCGCAGGAGGACGCCGTGCGGGGAGCGGGGAGGTGAGAGGGACGGTGTCTCTGCCTGGCAGGGGGCAGAGACGCCGATGCTACAGTACACCCCCCCCCTTTACGCACCCTCTTTTTTAGGCCAGAAAGAAATTTTTCAAGGAGAAGCAGGGCATGGATGTTCTCCCTGGGTTCCCAAGTTCTCTCCTCTGGGCCAAACCCCTTCCAATCCACCAGAAAAAAGGTTTTCCCTCTTACCCTTTTGGTGGCCAGAATATTGTCTACCTCAAAAACGTCCTCAGGGGAAACTGGAGCAGGGGAAGAACCTGGATTGTTGGAAAAAGAATTAAAGACAACTGGTTTGAGGAGAGATACGTGGAAGGAGTTGGGAATCCGTAAGGTGGCTGGGAGTTTCAACTTGTAGGCCACTGGATTGATTTGTTTAAGGACTTCGAATGGACCAATGAACCGAGGACCCAACTTGTAGGAGGGTATTTTGAGCCGAACGTGTTTGGAGGAGAGCCAAAACTTGTCTCCCGGATGGAATTGAGGCGGATCCAGACGTCTCTTGTCAGCATGTCTCTTCATCCGCTCGGAGGACTGAAGAAGTGCGGACCTAGTATTCTCCCAAATGGTGGAAAACTCGCTGACCAGAGACTCCGCGGCAGGGTTGTCCAGAGAAGCGGAGACGGGAAACGGAATCCGGGGATGTTGACCATAGACTATAAAGAACGGAGACTTGGAAGACGATTCGTTCTCATGGTTGTTGTAGGAGAATTCGGCCCATGGCAGAAGATCCACCCAATCAGAATGGTGAGCGTTAACAAAGTGCCGGAGGTAGCTGGTAAGGATCTGGTTGATCCGCTCCACTTGACCATAGGACTGTGGATGGTAAACGGAGGAGAAATCCAGGGTGACATCCAGCAGCTTACACGTAGCTCTCCAGAAACGTGAGGTGAACTGAACCCCTTGGTCCGACACGATGTGGAGGGGTAGGCCATGGAGACGGAAGATTTGAGGGAAGAAGTCCTTAGCTAGCTCTGATGCAGACGGGAGACCAGTCAGAGGGATGAAGTGAGCCATTTTAGAGAAGCGGTCGGCGACCACCCAAATGACTGTACAGCTGGCAGAGACAGGGAGGTCTGTGATAAAGTCCATAGCAATGTGTTGCCATGGGGCATCAGGTACGGGAAGACGCAGGAGAAGACCGGCTGGTAGATGTCTGGGAACTTTGTTGCGGGCACAGGACGAACAGGCTGAGACGAAGTCTACTACATCCTTGCGCAGGGTAGGCCACCAGTAATGCCAGGTGATGAGCAGAAAGGTCTTCTTTTGGCCAGCATGGCCGGCTAGTTTAGATAAATGACCCCAGCGAAGAACCTTCTCACGATCTGGTACAGCTACAAACGTCTTACCGGGTGGAAGACGAGTCAGATCCAAGGGGGCCACCTTCATCACCTTGGAGGGGTCGATGATGTGCATAGGCTCCTCCTCTTGATCGGAGGACAGGAAGGATCGGGACAAGGCGTCGGCTTTGACATTCTTGTCCGCCGGGCGGAAATGTAGAACGAAGTCGAAGCGGGTGAAGAACAAAGACCACCGGGCCTGACGCGGATTGAGTCTTTGGGCATTTTGGAGATATGCCAGATTTTTGTGATCCGTATAGATGATCACCAGGTATAGAGCCCCTTCCAGCAGGTAGCGCCACTCCTCCAGTGCTAATTTAACGACGAACAATTCTCCGTCTCCAATGGAGTAGTTGCGCTCAGGCGAGGAGAAGAGCTTGGAGAAGAAGCCGCAGGTTACCATTCTCCCGGAAGAAGATTTTTGGGTGAGCACCGCTCCGGCTCCGGAGGAGAAGGCATCAACCTCCAGGTAGAATTGTTTGTTGCAGTCCGGACGGTGCAGCACTGGGGCAGAGGAGAAGGCTTGCTTTAAGGAGAGGAAGGCCTCCTCAGCTTCGGGCGGCCATACCTTAGGATTTGCTCCCTTACGGGTAGGTGCAGATATGGGAGCAGTCCGGGAAGAGAAGTGCGGAATGAAGAGACGATAGTAGTTGGCGAAGCCCAGGAATCACTGAATCGCCTTCAACCCCTCCGGCCGGGGCCACTTTAGGACAGCAGAGAGCTTCTCGGGATCCATTCGTAAGCCTGTCTGGGAGATGACGTAGCCCAGGAATGGAAGAAAGGTCTGCTCGAAGAGGCACTTCTCGTATTTTGCATAGAGGTGGTTCTGCCTGAGCCTAAGCAGGACCTGACCAACATCCCTCCGGTGTGTAGGAAGATCTGGAGAGAAGACCAAGATATCGTCCAGGTATACCACCACGCAGGAGTAAAGAAGATCACAGAAGATGTCGTTGACCAATTCTTGGAAGACACCGGGACCATTGCAGAGACCGAAGAGCATCACACGGTATTCATAGTGACCGTCCCGGGTATTGAATGCCGTCTTCCACTCATCTCCTTGACGGATTCGGACCAGGTTATACGCTCCATGTAGATCCAGCTTGGTGAAGATCCTGGCGCCCTTAAGGTGATCAAACAACTCGGAGATGAGCGGCAGGGGATATTTGTTTTTTACCGTGATCTGATTGAGTCCTCTATAATCAATACAGGGGCGTAGCGAGCCATCCTTCTTCTTGACAAAGAAGAATCCGGCTCCAACCGGGGAGGTATATTTCCGGAAGAATCCCCTAGCCAGATTCTCCTCTATGTACTCAGATATGACCCGGGTTTCGGCCGCCGACAACGGATAAATACGCCCACAGGGTGGAGTGGCGCCAGGTACCAGGTCGATCGGGCAATCATATGGCCCATGAGGTGGCAGTGTCTCTGCTTCATTTTTACCGAAGACATCCGCGTAGGACCAGCAAGGAGCCGGTAGACCGGGTAAATTAGCTGGAGTAGGTGGTGGACGAGTCGGGCGAACAGGAACCAGGCAGGTCTTATGGCAGTCCTGCCCCCACTGGAGTACTTCCCCGGATTGCCAGTTCAGCACGGGTTCATGTATCTGGAGCCAGGGTAGACCTAGCAATAGGGAGTGAGAGAGTCCGGACCGCACATGGAAGGAGATTTTCTCCGAGTGCAGCATTCCCACCTGCAGGGTAAGGGGCTCAGTGACGAGCAGGATGGTCACCGGAAGGAGTCTTCCATCCACGGAGGCGATGGACAATGGTTCAGCCAGAGGTTTGGTGGGAATTCGGTATCTCTCCACCAGGGACTGGGAAATGAGGTTTCCAGCAGCTCCAGAATCCAGATGAGCAATTTCAAAGAGACGGTTCTCTCCCCAGGAGATAGAGACAGACAAAGTCAGGGATGGAGAGGGCTTACTTTTGTCTAGGACGACCTCTCCGAGCGGTCCTAGACACTGAAGTTTTCCGGGCCTCTCCGGGCAGGAACGAATAAGGTGCTCTTTATTGCCACAATAGAAACAGCTCCCCTCGGTTCGACATGACTTTTGGCGAGATTTGACCATTTTGGCCTGGTCGATCTGCATGGGTTCAGGCGAGTGAGCCCGGGGAGTGACTGGTTGAGAGGCAGGTCTCTGGAAACTGGAAGCAAGGCGGAGGAGTTTTCTCTCCCGGGTGATCTCTTTGGTGCGTTCTTGGAACCGGATATCAATCCGGGTAGCGAGTGACACCAGGTTATCCAGAGTGGTAGGAATGTCCCGACCGGCTAGCTCATCCTTAATCCGACCGGAAAGACCCTCCCAGAAGACTGACACAAGAGCCTCGTTATCCCAGGCAAGCTCAGAAGCGAGGATATGAAACCGTATGGCATATTGGCCCACGGTGAGGCTCCCTTGGCGGAGACGTAGCAGAGAAGAGGCTGAAGAGGTTTTTTGCCCTGGTTCATCGAAGACTCTCTGGAAAGCAGCGAGGAAAGATGACAGGTCGGACACCAGGGAATCCCCTCTCTCCCACAGGGGATTTAGCCATGCCAGTGCTTCCCCAGTGAGATGGGACATGATGAATGCCACTTTGGCCCGGTCGGAGATGAACTGATGTGCCAAGAGTTCAAAGTGCAGGGTGCACTGGTTTATGAAACCTCGAGCTAAGGCGGGGTTGCCGGCAAAACGTGGAGGTGCTGAGAGTTTAACAGACCGCAGGAAGGACAGGACCGACTCCTGTTGAGTCCTCTGACGTAAGACCTCCTGGTGCAGGTCGAAGATTGCGGGGGTCTGGGGGCCACCGGGTTCCATGGCCCGAGCAAACTGTTACGGGTCAGGGTGGTGGAACCTCTGTGCCGCGGTGCAAGGAGGGACCCAGAGGGACGTGACTAAGTATCAACTCAGACCGACCCTGGTCGTACGGCGGCTAATGACTCCGTGACCAGGGAGGGACCGAGCAAAGGGACCAGGTGCTACTCTGGGGATGACCTTGTAAGAGAGCAGGTGGCTCCCACGGGTCAGCAGACTGGGACTGACCGGTATAGCGGATGGACACAACAGGCAGGCAGAAGTCTCTGGATAGTTGACAGGTGGTCACGGCACGTGACGGCAGAGCAGGTAGAAGTCTCTAGGTAACAGACAGGTGGTCACGGCAAGTGACAGCAGAAGCCTCCAGGTAGGCTAGCTGGTAACAGGCAGGTAACAGGCGAGTGCTCCCAGGTGAGCAGGCTAGCAGGCACGGCAGGTAGCAGGCAGGTAACTGGCAGGTGCTTCCTGGTAAGCAGGCGGGCTTGCCCATAGACAGACTGGCGGGTAGAGCGGAAGGCAGACTGTCGGGCTGGAGAGTAGTCAGGCTGGCGGACTGGAACAGTAGTCAGGCTGGCAACGGGACCTGAGGGCTGAAGCAGAGGTAATATACTGTGCAACAACTTATGCTCGGGTACCTCCATTTTGGAGGAGGTGCCTTATATATGGGAGGTCCTCCGGCAATTGGCCGAGGACTCCTTAGGATGGCGCGTGCGGCCCCTTTAAGAGAGAGAGAGTGCGCGTGCCCTAAGCACAGTGCACGGGAAGCTGCGCGCGCCGGCAGCCGCAGGAAGGGGAGCGCAGGAGGACGTCGCGCGGGGAACTGGGAGGTGAGAGGGACGGCGTCTCTGCCTGACAGCGGGCAGAGACGCCGATGCTACATTCCGCCTGTCAACTGAAAATGCTGACAGGCTGACTCTTATAAAAATTAACAAGGGCTGGATTGGGCCAGACTTCTCAACACCACTGAATGATAGCAGCGTAACATAAACTCAAATCCAGTGTCTTTTCTTGGGAGGTGTATTCCCATGCACCTCTTCACACCCACACATGGGTATAGGCTTCCTGATTTTGACTATTTGCTCTTGTCCTCCTCCATCTCCTCATCCTCCACCACCATATCACCAGGGTGACCGTGGTCTGTGATGCAACACCCACATAATTTTTTTAAAGGGTGTTTATGATGCCCTTAAATTTTTTTTATACAGTATGTGTTATGAACTGCTACAAGCACTAAGGAAAGATAGGAAAACTGTCCTTACAATAGGACTAAGCTGAATCCCTACGATGCAGACCCGCCTAAGTCCTCGACTAGTCTGAACCCAGACCTATAGATATAAGGGAGGGGTCCCTACAAGAACTAAGGACTGGGATATAGATGGACACCTCCTAGCAGAAATTGTAGCAGAGCAAAGACAAACAAACAAAAAGTACTAGTGGTTCAAGGACCAAGCAAACTACAGAGTAAGGTACAAAGGCACCTGGCTAGCTTGAGAGTAAATGAAACACTGAAGTCCAGCAAGGCCAGAAGGGCAGAGCTGGATTATATAGGCAGAAAGTCATGTGACCAACAAAATAGAAAAAAGACTAACAGGAAGGTTCCAACAGTACCTCCTCTTCTATGAGGATCCTCCGTATCCTCCAGGCACAGGTCTATCAGGAAACCTCCTGTGAAACGCACCGACAAGTCTAGGAGCAGAGACATCATCCGCCTTTACCCAGGAGTTATCCTCGGGACCGAAACCTTTCCAAGCGACGAGATACTGCAATCTCCCTCTATGCCATCTAGAATTAAGAATGCGAGAAATTTCATATTCACCGTCTTCCACCACCGGAGGAACAGAGACAGTGGCATCCCTATCCGAAACATCAGCTTTTTTCAATAAGGAAACATGAAACACCGGATTAATCTTCCAGGAGGTGGGAACCTCCAACCTAACAGCAGATTGGTTAACTACCTGAAGTACCTTAAACGGCCCTACAAAGTACCTCTTAGATTTTTTGTTAGCCTCTTGAAGGTTACAACGTACAGTACAGACCAAAAGTTTGGACACACCTTCTCATTTAAAGATTTTTCTGTATTTTCATGACTATGAAAATTGTACATTCACACTGAAGGCATCAAAACTATGAATTAACACATGTGGAATTATATACTTAACAAAAAAGTGTGAAACAACTGAAAATATGTATTATATTCTAGGTTCTTCAAAGAAGCCACCTTTTGCTTTGATGACTGCTTTGCACACTCTTGGCATTCTCTTGATGAGCTTCAAGAGGTAGTCACCGGAAATGGTTTTCACTTCACAGGTGTGCCCTGTCAGGTTTAATAAGTGGCATTTCTTGCCTTATAAATGGGGTTGGAACCATCAGTTGTGTTGTGCAGAAGTCTGGTGGATACACAGCTGATAGTCCTACTGAATAGACTGTTAGAATTTGTATTATGGCAAGAAAAAAGCAGCTAAGTAAAGAAAAACGAGTGGCCATCAATACTTTAAGAAATGAAGGTCAGTTAGTCCGAAAAATTGGGAAAACTTTGAAAGTGTCCCCAAGTGCAGTTGCAAAAACCATCAAGCGCTACAAAGAAACTGGCTCACATGAGGACCGCCCCAGGAAAGGAAGACCAAGAGTCACCTCTGCTTATGAGGATAAGTTTATCCGAGTTACCAGCCTCAGAAATCACAGGTTAATATCAGCTCAGATTAGGTCAATGCCACACAGAGTTCTAGCAGCAGACACATCTCTTCAACAACTGTTAAGAGGAGACTTTGTGCAGCAGGCCTTCATGGTAAAATAGCTGCTAGGAAACCACTGCTATGACAGGCAACAAGCAGAAGAGACTTGTTTGGGCTAAAGAACACAAGGAATGGACATTAGACCAGAGGAAATCTGTGCTTTGGTCTGATGAGTCCAAATTTGAGATCTTTGGTTCCAACCACCGTGTCTTTGTGCGACGCAGAAAAGGTGAACAGATGGACTCTACATGCCTGGTTCCCACCGTGAAGCATGGAGGAGGAGGTGTGGGGGTGCTTTGCTGGTGACACTGTTGGGGATTTATTCAAAATTGAAGGCATACTGAACCAGCATGGCTACCACAGCATCTTGCAGCGGCATGCTATTCCATCCGGTTTGCGTTTACTTGGACCACCATTTATTTTTCAACAGGACAATGACCCCAAACACACCTCCAGGCTGTGTAAGGGCTATTTGACCAAGAAGGAGAGTGATGGGGTGATACGCCAGATGACCTGGCCTCCACAGTCACCAGACCTGAACCCAATCGAGATGGTTTAGGGTGAGCTGGACCGCAGAGTGAAGGCAAAAGGGCCAACAAGTGCTAAGCATCTCTGGGAACTCCTTCAAGATTGTTAGAAGCCCATTTCCGGTGACTACCTCTTGAAGCTCATCAAGAGAATGCCAAGAGCGTGCAAAGCAGTCATCAAAGCAAAAGGTGGCTACTTTGAAGAACCTAGAATATAAGACATATTTTCAGTTGTTACACACTTTTTTGTTAAGTATATAATTCCACATGTGTTAATTCATAGTTTTGATGCCTTCAGTCTGAATGCACAATTTTTATAGTCATGCAAATATGGAAAAATCTTTAAATGAGAAGGTGTGTCCAAACTTTTGGTCTGTACTGTACATCAGTCCAAACTCTCTCCAAATCACCGGAAAAATTCTCCTCCTCCGGCACAGCCGATACCAATTTGGAGAATGACCCAAACGACGGATGTCTCCCAGTACAACAAAAAAAAGGAGAACACCCAGCAGAAGAGGATGTATGGTTGTTAAGAGCAAATTCAGCAAGTGTCAGAAACTCAGACCACCCGTCTTGATTGTCAGCCACAAAACAGCGCAAAAACTGTTCAACATCCTGGTTCTTTCTTTCTGTCTGTCCATTAGACTCAGGATGATATCCAGATGAAAATGACAAATGAACTCCCAACCTGTCACAAAAGGCACGCCAAAAACGAGCCACGAAAAAAAATCCATAGCAAGATGCATCCAAGGTGCACTAGGAACCTCCAGAGGGCAAAGCAACCCCGCAGCAGGAGCATGTGAAGACTTAGATCTAGCACACACAGTACATTGACGCACCCACTTAATGACTTCCTTCTGCCACCCAGGCCACCAAAAACTGCCACCTACAAGTCTCTAAGTCTCAAAAATTCCTGGATTACCTGCCAACCGAGACTCATGACTAGTGTTGAGCATTCCGATACTGAAATATCGGGTATCGGCCGATATTCGCGGTATCGGAATTCCGATACTTAATTCCGATACTTTTGCAATATCGTATACCGGAATCGGAAGTTCCCATAATGCAATGAGACATTTTCATTTTATTCAGCCAATGAGGATCCTAAGAAGTGTGGGCACATCCTGTTAGGCATGTAGGCATCTTAACTAATGGCATGGCTGTGATTGGCTGCTGAAATGATGTCATGATGCACTATAAAAGCCACCGCCGCCATTTTGAGCTCACTCTGCTGTGAATTCAGTTAGGGATAGGACGCTGTTGTTCTGAGGGACAGTTTTAGCTACCTATTTGCTCTATACTGCTTTACCCAAGCTACTTTCTAAATCACTGTGCCTTGCAGTGCTAGTGCACAGTTCCCTGTGCTGTTCACCGCTGTCTGCAAGGTCTGTGTGTGTGAGTGCAGCTCACCCTGTAGTGTGTGCTTCAGCCAAGTCTGGTTGTAGTGCACTCAGTGTGTGTCACTGCCTCATACATTGTCCTTTTTTGCCAATTCATAATTTTTCCTGATATCTCCTATTAGTGTGGTGGTTCCATCTGTATTCAGCTAAATTGGTTCCAAACACACTATATAGGAGTAGATAGAGACATTTTTTTCCGTCTTGCAGCACTAGTGCACAGTGCTCTGCATCTGTACTGTTCACCGCTGTCTGCAAGGTCTGGTGTGTGAGTGCAGCTCACCCTGTAGTGTGTGCTTCAACCCCTTCTGGTTGTAGTGCACTCAGTGTGTGTCACTGCCTCATACATTGTCCTTTTTTGCCAATTCATAATTTTTCCTGATATCTCCTATTAGTGTGGTGGTTCCATCCGTATTCAGCTAAATTGGTTCCAAACACACTATATAGGAGTAGATAGAGAAATTTTTTTGGTCTTGCAGCGCTAGTGCACAGTGCTCTGCATCTGTACTGTTCACCGCTGTCTGCAAGGTCTGGTGTGTGAGTGCAGCTCACCCTGTAGTGTGTGCTTCAACCCCGTCTGGTTGTAGTGCACTCAGTGTGTGTCACTGCCTCATACATTGTCGTTTTTTGCCAATTCATAATTTTTCCTGATATCTCCTATTAGTGTGGTGGTTCTATCTGTATTCAGCTAAATTGGTTCCAAACACACTATATAGGAGTAGATAGAGAAATTTTTTTCCGTCTTGCAGCGCTAGTGCACAGTGCTCTGCATCTGTACTGTTCACCGCTGTCTGCAAGGTCTGGTGTGTGAGTGCAGCTCACCCTGTAGTGTGTGCTTCAACCCCGTCTGGTTGTAGTGCACTCAGTGTGTGTCACTGCCTCATACATTGTCCTTTATTGCCAATTCATAATTTTTCCTGATATCTCCTATTAGTGTGGTGGTTCCATCCGTATTCAGCTAAATTGATTCCAAACACACTATATAGGAGTAGATAGAGGAGCCTTTCTGCAGCCTTGGGCCCTGCAGCCCCAGCCAGATTAGTATTAGCCTATTTTTTGCAGCCTCATCTATTGCATTGTAGGTTACCTTCCTACATTGTAATAGCTACAAAAAGTTTGTGATACTATCGTTATTACATCTTTAGGCACATCCAGTGTCTTTTTGTGACAAAAAAAAACCTAAATAAAGTTCACCAAACACTCCACTTTACAGTTGTGTAGGCCACATTAGCTCATATTAAAGTCTAGTCCACACTTTATAAATTTAGTGTTTCTTATACCTGTTAGCAGCTGTTCAGGAATAAGCACACTAAGCCCATAGTACTTTTCTGCCTATCTTTATCAGTCTACCAAGATGAAGAAGGCAGGGAGTAAGGCATGTGGTCGTGGGCGTGGGCGTGGGCGTGGAGTTTCTGCAGGGAGAGGACGTGAGGATTCTGTGCCTGCAGGGAGAGGACGTGGGGATTCTGTGCCTGCTGCGGGCACCAGTGACTCAGCATCCCCCAGTTTTACCAGGGAACAGTCCTTTATGCGCAGCTTTGTAGGAGCTAGCCATACCCCACTGCTGCGCGAGGACCAAATTGAAGCCGTTGTCGGATGGATGGCAGCTAACGCATCGACTTCAATTAGTTCCAGATCCTCTCAGGTCCTGAGCACTGAAGAGCACCCATCTGTCTCTTCACCACCTGCCAAATTGCCCAGGCAGTCAGAGAGCCCTGGACAGGAGCCATCTCTACTTCTGTTCTCTGAATCTCTTGGCTTGGAAAGAGGGGGCCAGCCAAGCAGAATTCGAGAATTTGAAGAAGAGGTAGTATGCAGTGATGCGCAACCGTTTTGTCTCTCTGAATCTGAAGAGGCGGGTGGGCCAGTGCCTATGGTCAGCAGCACACCTCAGTACGCATCTGATGATGAGACTCAGGTGCCACTTTCTGGTGCGTACTGTGCTGTCGAGACTACCCAGGAGAAGCAGTTGTTTGAAGAGGGTGGTGTAGATGATGAGGTCCTTGACCCATCATGGCGTGAGGGACAGGAAGGTGGTGGGAGCAGCTCTGAGGAAGAGATTCCCCGAACGGCCCAAAAAGGAGGGAGAGGGAGGGGGCAGACTTGGTTGCCTGTAGCCTCCACTTCGGCACCCATTAGGAGCATGGCTCTTCCAAAATCCAAAGCGGGCGCTCCCAAGACTTGCAGTGCCTGGTCCTTTTTTGACACAGTTGCAGATGACATTTGCTTTGTCAAATGCAAGCTGTGTAATCAGAAGGTGAAAAGAGGGAAAAGTGTCAGCAACCTCAATACCACAAATATGTGGAAACATGTGCGGACCAAGCACGTGGTGGAGTTACACAAACACACTGAAGACCTAGGCCAACCTACAGCGCCACCTACCACCTCTTCAGCTCGTGTTGTAGCCTCTTCCTCCAGCTCACACACAGCTGGTTCGGCTTCCTCACAGGATCGCCATGGAAGAATCTCTGGCACTGTTGTACAGAGACACAGTGTAAT
Source organism: Phyllobates terribilis (assembly GCF_046119375.1). Lineage (NCBI taxonomy): Eukaryota > Metazoa > Chordata > Amphibia > Anura > Dendrobatidae > Phyllobates > Phyllobates terribilis. The sequence continues at coordinate 879,499,959 of NW_027362762.1, forward strand.
TCCACCCACAGCACCACTTTCCCAGTCATCCTCACACTCCCAGGCCAGTCTACAGCCATCGTTAGCACAGGCATGGGAGAAAAGGCGCCCATACTCGGCAAACCACCCCCGAGCACAGGCTCTGAATGCTGGCATTGCTAAACTACTGGCCCTTGAAATGCTATCATTCAGGCTGGTGGAGACTGACACATTCCGTAACTTTATGGCATTGGCAGTCCCACAATACAACGTGCCCAGCCGCTTTTATTTCAGCAGGCAAGCCGTCCCTGCCCTGCAACATCATGTGGAGGGAAAAATTAAACATGCGCTACAAAACGCCGTCAGTAGCAAGGTCCACCTGACCACTGATGCGTGGACCAGTAAGCATGGACAGGGACGATACCTTTCCCTCACTGCCCATTGGGTAAATGTTGTGGAGCCGGGTACAGATCTTGAGAGTGGCGCTGTACGTGTTCTGCCAACTCCATGGATTGCAGGAATCCAGTCTGTACACATTGACTCCTCCTCATACTCCAGTTCCTCTGAATCAGCGCTGCAGGAGCCGTCACGGTCTACCTCCACATCGACCCGTGAACGGTTACCTGTTATGATGACCGATATGAGCACAGCCGTGGCCAAACGTCAACAGGCCGTATTAAAATTAATTTCTTTGGGGAATCGAAGCCACACAGCGCAGGAGCTCTGGAATGCCATCAAGCAGCAGAGTGACGTGTGGTTTGTGCCAGCGAATCTCCAGCCAGGCATGGTAGTGTGTGACAATGGCCGAAATCTGGTGGCAGCTCTGGGCCTAGGCAACCTCACTCACATCCCATGTCTGGCACATGTGCTCAACTTGGTCGTGCAGAGTTTTTTGAGGGACTATCCGGATCTTGATGCACTGCTTCACAAGGTCCGCATAGAGTGCGCTCACTTGCGGCGTTCCAGCAATGCAAGATCACGCATTGCAGCTCTGCAGCGCCGATTATGTCTTCCGGAACATCGCATCATATGTGACCTACCCACCAGGTGGAATTCAACGTTACATATGTTGGAGAGGTTGTGTGAGCAGCAGGCAGCAGTAATGGAGTACCAGCTGCAGCAGGCGCAAACAAGTCGCAGTGCGCGCCGTTCACACTTCACCACCACTGAGTGGGCCTCTATGAAGGACATTTGCCACGTTTTGCGTGCCTTCGATTATTCCACGCGGATGGCGAGTGCAGATGATGCACTAGTCAGCATGACTATCCCCCTTATCTGCCTGCTTGAAAAAACACTGCAAGCACTAAGGGACGAGGTTTTGGAAGAGGTGGAGGATGAGGAGTCACAAATGCCATCTGCTTCTCTACAGTCTGCGCAACGTGGTTCCTCACAAAGGCCTAGGCAGGGGACACTTTGTGAGGAGGATGAGGAGGAGTCAATGGATGAGGAAGACATCTGTCCAGAGGAGGGAGGTACACAATGCTCTAGTAGTCAGTATCTAGAGCGAGGGTGGGGTGATGCAGAGCAGGCAGAGATCACGCCTCAAGCAGGGGACAGCGTTTCTTGGCCAGTTGGCAGTCTGCAGCACATGGTTGATTTCATGCTGCAGTGCCTGAGAAACGACCGCCGCATCGCCCACATTCTCAACACGGCTGATTATTGGGTGTCCACCCTCCTAGATCCTCGCTACCGGGACAACTTACAAAGCCTCATAACACCGTTGAACCGGGAGCGTAAAATGCGGGAGTACCAAGACGCACTGGTGCATTCCATCATGTTCTCCATTCCAACCGAGAGCAGTGCTGCTAGTGCTTTACAAAGCAGCTCAGTGCGTCGAGGCAGTGGAGGAAGCTCTGCACAAAGAGGGAGCAGAAGCAGCGCCTCAGCACAAGGCAAGACCAGTATGGCCGAAATGTGGCAAAGTTTTGTGTCCCCGCCGCCACAAATGTCTACACCATCACAGACGGCTCCAGTCAGCAGGAGGCAACGTTTCCGTCAGATGGTGACAGACTACATGTCTTGCCCTCTTAGTGTACTCCCAGACGGCTCTTCTCCCTTCAAGTTTTGGGTCTGTAAGCTGGATACATGGCCAGAGCTTAGTCAGTATGCACTGGAGGTGCTAGCTTGCCCTGCTGCTAGTGTATTATCGGAACGCGTCTTTAGTGCTGCAGGTGGTGTACTAACAGACCGTCGCATGCGACTATCCTCCGATAACGTTGACCGGCTTACTTTTCTCAAAATGAACAAGGCCTGGATCTCTCATGAATTTGCCAGTCCTCTTCCAGAATAAATAATTGGTTGGCAACAGCATGCGACTATCCTCCGATAACGTTGACCGGCTTACTTTTCTCAAAATGAACAAGGCCTGGATCTCTCATGAATTTGCCAGTCCTCTTCCAGAATAAATAATTGGTTGGCAACAGTATCCAGGTCTCCTGTTCTGTTCATGTTTCTACCACCTGAACTGTAATCCCTGAGCTCCAACACCGCCAGTTGGCGCTCGGAAGTGCCGTCTGCACAGTCAACACTTGCTGCCGTGTTATTGGGGTTCAGTAACGTCAGCTGTTCCCCTGCTGTGCGGACGGCAATTTCTCCTGCTTTGTCCACATCCACTGTACTACACATTTTAAAGTTGCTCCAATTACACCTCTGGCTCCTCTGTTTTCATTCTTATCCCTGGGCTCCAGCACCGTCAGTTGGCGCTCGGAAGTGCCGTCTGCACAGTCAACACTTGCTGCGGTGTTATTGGGGTTCGGTAACGTCAGCTGTTCCCCTGCTGTGTTCACGGCAATTTCTCCTGCTCTGTCCATATTCACTGTGCTACTTATTTAAAACTTGCTCCAATTACACCTCTGGCTCCTCCGTTTTTAGTATTTACCCTGGGCTCCAATACCGCTAGTTGCTGCTCAGAAGTGCCGTCTGCACAGTCAACGCTTGCTCCAGTGTTATTGGGGTTCAGTAACGTCAGCTGATCCCCAGCTGTGTGTCCGGCAAATTCTCCTGCTTTGTCCACATCCACTGTACTACGGATTTAAAACCTCCTCCAAATACACCTCTGGCTCCTCTGTTTTTAGTATTTACCCTGGGCTCCAGCACCGCCAGCTGGTTCTCGGCAGTTCCATTGGCTCTTGTACCTTCTGCTACCCATCCGGGTTCCAGTACCGTCAGCTGGTTCTCGGCAGTGTCTTTGGCACGGGTACTCCCTCCTGCCCAGCCTGGTTCCAGCACGCCAGCTGTTTCCGGGTAGCGTCAACGTCACTTTGCCTCCAATGCGTTGTCCTGTCGTGTTGCGGTCGGGTTAGCCGACTCTATGGTGCCTGCAGTTTAGGTGACTCCTATGTGGGCTGCGGGATCTGGCAATGAAGGCTGGTTCCATAGTGCCAATAGGACAAGCACCCCCTGTAGGACTGTGGGTTTTGGTAACTGCGGCCGGCTCGCGGCCTTGAACTTTTTTTTACATGGGTACCTTCTGCTACCCATCCGGGTTCCAGTACCGTCAGCTGGTTCTCGGCAGTGCCTTTGGATTAGGTGCCTCCTTCTCGGTATCCAAGTTCCACCAACGTCTGCTGGTCCTTGGTAGTGCTTTCTGGCACAGGTACCTCCTGCTTAGTAACCGAGTTCCAGTAACATCAGCTGGTCCTCGGTAGTTCCATTGGCTCTTGTACCTTCTGCTACCCATCCGGGTTCCAGTACCATCAGCTGGTCCTCGGTAGTTCCATTTGCTCTTGTATCTTCTGCTACCCATCCGGGTTCCAGTACCGTCAGCTGGTTCTCGGCAGTGTCTTTGGCACGGGTACTCCCTCCTGCCCAGCCTGGTTCCAGCACGCCAGCTGTTTCCGGGTAGTGTCAACGTCACTTTGCCTCCAATGCGTTGTCCTGTCGTGTTGCGGTCGGGTTAGCCGACTCTATGGTGCCTGCAGTTTAGGTGACTCCTATGTGGGCTGCGGGATCTGGCAATGAAGGCTGGTTCCATAGTGCCAATAGGACAAGCACCCCCTGTAGGACTGTGGGTTTTGGTAACTGCGGCCGGCTCGCGGCCTTGAACTTTTTTTTACATGGGTACCTTCTGCTACCCATCCGGGTTCCAGTACCGTCAGCTGGTTCTCGGCAGTGCCTTTGGATTAGGTGCCTCCTTCTCGGTATCCAAGTTCCACCAACGTCTGCTGGTCCTTGGTAGTGCTTTCTGGCACAGGTACCTCCTGCTTAGTAACCGAGTTCCAGTAATATCAGCTGGTCCTCGGTAGTTCCATTGGCTCTTGTACCTTCTGCTACCCATCCGGGTTCCAGTACCGTCAGCTGGTCCTCGGTAGTTCCATTTGCTCTTGTATCTTCTGCTACCCATCCGGGTTCCAGTACCGTCAGCTGGTTCTCGGCAGTGTCTTTGGCACGGGTACTCCCTCCTGCCCAGCCTGGTTCCAGCACGCCAGCTGTTTCCGGGTAGTGTCAACGTCACTTTGCCTCCAATGCGTTGTCCTGTCGTGTTGCGGTCGGGTTAGCCGACTCTATGGTGCCTGCAGTTTAGGTGACTCCTATGTGGGCTGCGGGATCTGGCAATGAAGGCTGGTTCCATAGTGCCAATAGGACAAGCACCCCCTGTAGGACTGTGGCTTTTGGTAACTGCGGCCGGCTCGCGGCCTTGAACTTTTTTTTACATGGGTACCTTCTGCTACCCATCTGGGTTCCAGTACTGTCAGCTGGTTCTCGGCAGTGCCTTTGGATTAGGTGCCTCCTTCTCGGTATCCAAGTTCCACCAACGTCTGCTGGTCCTTGGTAGTGCTTTCTGGCACAGGTACCTCCTGCTTAGTAACCGAGTTCCAGTAACATCAGCTGGTCCTCTCGGTAGTTCCATTGGCTCTTGTACCTTCTGCTACCCATCCGGGTTCCAGTACCGTCAGCTGGTCCTCGGTAGTTCCTCAGCTTTCTTGTACCTTCTGCTACATTTCCAAGTTCAAGCTTTTTGAAATGGTTCTTGGTAATCACTCTGGATCTCCCTGACGAGGACCCTGAAGACGAGGACCCTGAAGACCAACCCTAAGAAGACGAGGACCCCGAAGACAATGACCCTGAAGACGAGGACCCTGAAGACCACCCCGAAGAAGACGAGGACCCTGAAGACCACCCCGAAGAAGACGAGGACCCTGAAGACCACCCCGAAGAAGACGAGGACCCAGAAGACCAACCCGAAGAAGACGAGGACCCCGAAGACGAGGACCCCCGAAGACGACGACCCTGAAGACCACCCCGAAGAAGACCAAGAAGATGACCCTGAGGAAGTTGACCAAGAAGACAAAGAAGAGAAGACAAGCACCAATATACAGAAGAACAAGAGACAGAAAACCAAGAAGTAGAAATACAAGAAGCTGCAGAACAAAAAGCGGAAGAACATTAAGCATAAGACTAAAAATCAGAGCAAAAGATAATATCTAAATTATAAGCAGAAGATGACTAAGCAGTTTATGGGGGTGAGTCCGTTCCTCCTCGTGGTGCCCCTGGAAAAGACCTGCTGCTGCAGGCCAAACTGAACGCGGACAAATCCTGTTGTAAATCTTTTGTGACGGGCAGAACGAAAGGTGTAATGTCCAACCTTTTATAGATAACAACTACAGGAATGCCTGTCACAAATAAGAATATGATGAAGAAGAAGAATATGAAGAAGATGAAGAAGTAGAATATGAAGAATGTAAAAAAAAGAATAATACGAAGAAGGTGAAGAAGAAGAAGGTGAAGAAGAAGTGGATGAAAAAGATGCTGAGGATGATGAAGGAGAAAGTGTGGGAGAAGTAAAAAAGAAGGTGAAGAGCATGGAAGTAGTGAAACATAAATATCTGACAAAATATAAAAATACTTAACATAGTTAATATTTCCGTAACTCAGAACATAATAAAAAAATAGTAATTCCTGCTATTCCATTTGACTGGGCTAAACCTCTATGCCTTTATTGTCTCCCCCACCTCCCCCAATACATTCTACATTATTCTTAGTTGTTTTCCTTCATGTAGAAATAACCTACAAGGAAAGAAAGGGTTTATTTTAATTCCGATATTTATGTCCCATTGACTTGCATTGGTTTCCGGTATCGGAATCGGCGATATCCGATACTTTTTCGGTATCGGTCCGATCCAATCCGATCCGATATTTCCCGATATCGGAAGGTATCGCTCAACACTACTCATGACACTCCACAAACAAATCTCTCCTAAAGTTCCTAGGCACAAACAACCTCCCATGGGGAGTGTTAGATGGGGCATCCTCCTGGGCCTTCAGAATCCCATCTTCCAAAGCGGAGTCCAATGCTGCTATCACAACACCTTCCTGTAAAATGCTCTCCTCCTCCTCGGTACCAACCATGGGAGAAAAGCTGTGAGATAAAGCATCAGCTTTTACATTCTTGGTAACCGGGATGTAGGTAACAGAAAAATTAAACCGTGAAAAAAGAGGTGCCCACCTAGCCTGACGGGCATTCAAGCGCTTGGCAGCATCAAGATAGATCAGATTCTTATGATCAGTGAAAACCTGAATGGGAAATTTAGCACCTTCCAAGAGATGACGCCAATGTTCAAATGCGAGTTTAATAGCCAGCAATTCCCGATCACCAACATCGTAATTAAGTACGGTCTTAGAAATTTTTTTTGAAAAAAAAGCACAGGGATGTACTCCATCCTTGTTTTCCTGAGACAAAACAGCACCGACCCCCACCGAAGAAGCATCAACCTCGACCAAAAAAGGCTTAGTCTCATCAGGCTGCATAAGGATGGGGGCAGAACTGAACCTCTCCTTGAGATACACAAAAGCTTCAATGGCCTCCGTAGTCCACTGAACCGTATTCGCACCTTTCCTGGTGAGATCGGTCAGCGGCTTAACAATTATAGAAAAATTCTTAATGAATTTTCTGTAATAATTGGCGAAACCCAAAAATCTCTGTATCAATTTCAAACCAATAGGCCTAGGCCATTCCTGCACCGCCTGAACCTTCACCGGGTCGATCTCAAAGCCCTCGCTGGAGATAATGTAGCCCAAAAAACTAATTCTCTGCACAGCGAACTCACATTTCTCCAGCTTAGCAAAATGTGAATTGTCACTTAAAAACTGCAATACCCCACGTATGCTCTGCTAATTTGACTCCAGATCCGGCGAATAAATCAAAATGTCATCCAAATACACCACCACATTCTTACCGATCAACGGTCTTAAGATGTCATTAATAAGGTTCTGAAAAAACGCTGGTGCATTGGTAAGACCAAAAGGCATAACCAGATTCTCAAAATGACCCACCGGAGTGTTAAAAGCAGTTTTCCATTCATCACCTTCCTTCATTCGTACCAAATTGTATGCCCCCCCGGAGATCAATTTTAGAGAACCACTTGGCCCCCACTAACTGGTTGAACAAGTCAGGAATTAATGGCAGTGAGTAGGAATTGCGTACGGTAATTTTATTAATTTTGCGAAAGTCCAGACATGGACGTAACCGCCGTCCTTTTTTTTTACAAAAAAAAATCCAACAGCCACAGGAGACTTAGAAGGTCTAATGTGACCGGCGGCCAAGCTTGTCTGTATGTATTCCTCCAAGGCCTTTCTCTCAGGGATAGTCCGATTAAATAAGCGACTCTTAGGAAGAGTAGCTCCAGGGACAAACTCAATGGTGCAATCATAGTCCCTATGAGGAGGCAAAACTTGCGACTCCTCCTCAGAAAAAACCTTCCAAAAATCCTGAATAGGTACAGGTAATTCCCCTTTTTCCACAGCAGCAATGCTACCGTTACAACATTTATCATGACACTTAGGACTCCAAGACTTAATTTCATGGGTACAGGATTGTGCAATTTTAACCAAGGTAACCCCAAAACCACTGGAGAAGGCAAATTATTTAATACCACCAAATCCAAATTCTCTTGGTGAATACCATTAATGGTGAGGGGAAATTCAAAAACCTTGTGAGTAATACATTTCAAAGGAGAGCCATCAACAGCAACCACAGAAATAGGAGATGACAAAGGTTTGGATTATAATTTACATTTTTCCAAAAATCCCTTATCAATCACATTGAGTGTAGAACCACAATCCACAAATACCCGAAATTCAATCAACTCCTCCTGAAATGAGGTGCTCCCAGAAAGAAATACTCCCTTTGAGTTTAAACAAGCTATACGGGCGTAACTGACCTTTTTTTTTTCTTTGTTCAAACAAAGCACACAGTTCTTAATAAAGTGGTCAGAATTACCGCAATAAAAACATAATCCCTTAGCAAACCTGCGGTCTTTTTCCTGAGAATGGGGTGACATCGCCCCAATCTCCATCGGTTCTCCACCTTCCGAGCAGACCCTCTGAAAACTAGGAGCTGCCATAGTAGTAGATTCTCTTCATTAATCCTAGCACGCAGTCTCCTGTCCACACGTATAGCTAATTGCATTGCCTCCTGCAAGGTTCCAGGTGTTGGGAAGGCAATCAGCAGATCCTTAACCCTTTCACCTAGACCAGCAATAAACATACATTTTAATGCCGAGTCATTCCATTCCACTTCGGCCGACCATCTTCTGAAGTATGTACAATAATTTTCCACATCACCTGACCCCTGCTTCAAACATCTTAATTCAGTTTCAGCAGATGAGACTCGATCAGGATCGTCATACAACAACCCCATAGCAGAAAAAAAATCTTCGACTGATCTAAAACACGGATCATTAGGTTGGAGAGAAAAGGCCCATCCCTGTGGTTCTTTGCGCAAAAGTGACATTATAAACCCAATGCGCTGTGATTCATTCTCAGAGGATCTGGGTCTTAAACGAAAATATAATAAACAAGCGTTTTTAAAGGAAAAAAAATCTTGCTGTTTACCATAAAAAAAATCTGGCAGTCCTACCTTCGGTTCCACAAAATGCGCTCCAGGACAGCTACTCACGTGTTGCTGGAGCTCGGCCACCTCCAAAGACAGTCCCTGTAGGCGTTGAGCCAAGTCCTGAGCCGACATCATGCTGATATCTGGATTTCTTTCCTAAAGGCCCCGTCACACTTAGCGACGCTGCAACGATCCCAACAACGATACGACCTGTCAGGGATCGTTGCTGCTTTGCTATGTGGTCGCTGGTGAGCTGTCAAACAGGCAGGCTCACCAACGATCAGGGGAGCAGCGACATCGTGGAAAGAATCTTTCCACGATGTCCTTCTCCTGGTTACGAGCCTGCTAAAGCAGGAGCAGGCTGGTAACTATGGTAAACATCGGGTTACTAGGGGCACACGCACACCTAGTAACCCGTTGTTTATCATGGTTACCACTCTGCTACAGTGAGCGGGAGGTTACCGCTCACTTTAGCAGGCTCGTAACCATGATAAACAGCGGTTTACTAAGTGCGCGTGTGCCCCTAGTAACCCGATGTGTGCTGACCAGCGGGAGAGCAACGACCAAAAAATAGTCCAGGACACTTTACAGCAATCAGCGACCTCACAGCAGGGGCCTGATCGTTGCTAAGTGTCACACATAGCGACATCGCTGGTGAGGTCGCTGTTGCGTCACCAAAACCGTGACACAGCAGCGATCTCGCTAGCGATCTCGCTATGTGAGATGGGGGCTTTAGAGTGTTTTATTTTTGTTTTGGGCTGGACTTAATGTTATGAACTGCTACAAGCACTAAGGAAAGATAGGAAAACTGTCCCTACAACAGGACTAAGCTGAATCCTTACGATGCAGCGGGGTACCTGTTCCTTGTGAACAGACCCGCCTAAGTCCTTGGCTAGTCTGAACGCAGACCTATAGATATAAGGGAGGGATCCCTGCAAGAACTAAGGACTGGGATATAGATGGACACCTCCTAGCAGAAATTGTAGCAGAGCAAAGACAAACAAACAAAAAGTACTAGTGGTCCAAGGACCAAGCAAACTACAGAGTAAGGTACAAAGGCACCTGGCTAGCTTGAGAGTAAATGAAACACTGAAGTCCAGCAAGGCCAGGAGGGCGGAGCTGGATTATATAGGTAGAAAGTCATGTGACCAACAAAATAGAAAAAAGACTAACAGGAAGGTTCTAACAGTATGTTCATGTATACCCCCCAGGGGTAAATGTTTGTTAGCCCATACACTTAGTGCATGGGCATTACAAGTATAGGAGGCCCGCTCCTTTCTAATGGGAACATTTTTTTATGAAGCCCTCCTCCACGTCTCTTCCAAGGGGCATTGGAGTGCCTCCCAATTTTTGGCAACCCTTGCATTCACTGCATAGGCAAACACAATGGGAGACCCACTTCCTAATGATGGTAACATTTTTTTATGAGGCCCTCCTCCACGTTTCTTCCAAGGGACATTGGAGTGCCTCCAAATTTTTGGCAACCCTTGCATTCACTGCATAGGCCAACACAATGGGAGACCCAGTTCCTAATAATGGGAACATTGTTTTGAGGAGGCCCTCCTCTAAGTCTCTTCAAAGGGGTATTGGGGTGCATCCAAATTTTGAAAGTGGTATTGGGGTGCGTCCAAATTTTGCGCAGCCCTGCCACTCACTGCATACGCAATAACAGTATAGGAGACCCACTCTTTAGTAATGGAAACAATAAAACATAGCTGATGGCTCTCTAAGAATAGTGAGGGCCAGATAAGGTTGCAAAATGTTAAAATGACATTTCCTGGTGAATGCATTTATCAAGGTTGAAAGTAATGCAAAAGTGAAAAAACACATCAAAAACGCTACATGTGAACATAGGCCAAGGTGTGGAGGAGCATTTTTGTTTTTGGTTATTTATTTTGCTTTATATATAAGTCATTACCCTGGAAAGGATGTTCCTTAACACATTTCCCAGGAAAATCCATTTTGGTATGTTTTATTGTGAGTCCGTAAAAGTGGCGTAATACCTCTGACAACGTTGTTGACAGAAGTGCCTGGCAGTCAGAAATGCTTCCAGGGGTCTTCCCCATGCTGTCCCCATGTCATTTGAGCCCTGTTTCCTTCGATTTTGGCAATTTTTAGGCCCCATGCAGACTGCCGGGGTGAGCCGCCTGAAAAATGCTTGAGTTTCCCATAGACTTACATTGGTCTAGTTGCTCGGGTCGAGCACCCAAGTATTCCAATGTGCTCAACCTGAGCATCGAGCACCTGAGCATTTTAGTGCTCACCCATCACTAGCCAGGAGATATCATGTCAATAAATCTGTATTAGGAAATTCCAGTTTCAATTGCTTTCCAGTTTTATATCAATTATTATTGTTGTCGTGTAATGAAAGTTAACCTACGGTCTAATATATTTATATAGATTTACATTTCTTAGGCTGGCCATACAGATCAGATTCTATGGTTGATCATTCGGCTGACAACCATCTCAGCCGACTCTCCCATATGCACTAGCGCTCGTTCGGCTAAGTGCTCTGACACGTCGGCCGGCGACTTATCTCATGGAGAAAAATGAGATTGGCATTCTGAAACTAGATTCTCCATCAGCATTTTCTCTGACCAGCAATTGGCCTGCGATCCCATTCACATTAGACCATCAGTCAAACCCGTCGATATCGGCAGGTACAGCCGACTTTAGTCTAATGTGCATGGAGCCCTAAGGCTTAGTGCCCATGATGCAGAAATGAAGCAGAAATTTTCCTGAGCATTTCTGCATCTCCTTGGCAGAAAAACGCATGCGGTTTTTACATGTGTTTTTGACGCATATTTGCATGCGTATTTGCCATGCGTTTTTCCAATGCATTGTATAGGCAAATACGCATGCAGAAACACACAAGAATTGGTCATGTCCGTATTTTTTCTGCGAGTAAAATCTGCGTAGAAAAAATACGGACCACGTGCACAGAACTTGCAGAATGTCATAGGAAGTCATGGGATAAGGTATGCAATGCGTTTCTGGAGCGTTTATGCGCTGCAAATACGCACCAAAATACGCACCAAAAACGCATCGTGGGCACACAGCCTTAGGCTGCGTACACACATTGCGTATTTTCGTGCACTTTTTTGCTTGCGCTTTTTCAAAATACGCAATGTGCCTTGTGTCTGCCAGCAAAGTGAATGGGAAATTCACTTTGCCGTTCAGACACAGTCTAATATTACGCAGCTGAGTCCTGCGCTTTCTCCCTATTGTGCCCATTATAAGTGATGGAATTACGCAGCGGTGTTCATACACTGCGTAATTCCAGCGCTTTTTTACGGAGGCGCAGGAGAAACTATGGATACTCACCTATCCGATGGATGGGAGAGGCGTCCGGTCAGGTCCCGCGGCTTCCAGCATCTGCCGGTGAAGCAATCAGCAGTTAGCAAACCGGCTTGTAAATCAGCTGATACAAGCCGGTCAGCTGACAGTCAGCTGATCGCTTCACGGCAGATGCTGGAAGCTGCGGGACCGGACCGGACGCCTCTCCCATTCATCGGATAGGTGAGTATCCATAGTTTTTTTCTTTTTAAAAGCAGTGTATGTACTGCAGCCAGAAGCTGTCTGTACATACACTGCTAGGGGGACACTCACACACACGACACACAGACACAGACAGTACACACACGACACACAGACACATACATTACATTACATACATACACATTCAGACACATACATTACATTACATACAGGTGTCCATGCTCCTCACACTTCATTTCTCCTGGACCTGCGTAAAAAAACGCAGGAAAAAACGCAGTGTGTGAATAGAGGTGCTTTTTTTACCTGCGTAAAAAAACGCAGGTAAAAAAAGCAGGAAAATACGTGCGCGTAAAAAAACCCATAAAATACGCAATGTGTGAACGCAGCCTTAGGCTGTCAAAAAAACGCGTCAAAAACGCATGTAAAAAACCCATGCGTTTTTCTGCCAAGGAGATGCAGAAATGCTCAGGAAAATTTCTGCTTCATTTCTGCATCGTGGGCACTAAGCCTTACAGTTTTCTCTGTCTTTGTATTTTGGCAGTGAGCAGAATGACCAACAAAAACAGATCTACTGCTTATCAGCACTCTCTCTTTGTAAATGGATGGTAATCAAGAAAATCCAAATAGGTGATATCAGACTATATAAATATACAGCAGGAACATTGCAGGTACTAGATGCCACTTGTGTTATCTTTCATCACTATTCACAAATATTTATTGAGCTGTTATTTGTCACCAGTGTTTAATATGACGCTTATAAGATTAATGTGTTTCAAAACAGTATGTAGCACTGCTGTCACTACGATGTGGCTTCCTACAAGAATATACAAGTATTTGCACACTTCAAAAGGAGTTGTTGTCCCACAACAACAGATATATGGGAGGGGGCAGGATGGACACATGGAGGCTAGGACAGATATATGGGGGGGCAGGCTGGAAACATGGAGGCCAGGATGGATATGTGAGGGGGGGGCAGGATGGACACATGGAGGCCAGGATGGATATATGGGGGACAGGCTGGACACATGGAGGCCAGGACAGATATATGGGGGGGGGGCAGGCTGGAAACATGAAGGCCAGGATGGATATGTGAGGGGGGGGCAGGATGGACACATGGAGGCCAGGATGGATATATGGGGGGCAGGCTGGACACATGGAGGCCAGGATGGATATATGGGGGGCAGGCTGGACACATGGAGGCCAGAATGGATATGTAGGGGGGCAGGCTGGATACATGGAGGCCAGGATGGATATGCAGGGGGGCAGGCTGGACACATGGAGGCAAGGATGGATATATGGGGGGCAGGCTGGACACATGGAGGCCAGAATGGATATGTAGGGGGGCAGGCTGGACACATGGAGGCCAGGATGGATATGCAGGGGGGCAGGCTGGACACATGGAGGCAAGGATGGATATATGGGGGGCAGGCTGGACACATGGAGGCCAGGATGGATATGCAGGGGGGCAGGCTGGACACATGGAGGCCAGGATGGATATATGGGGCAGGGGTCAGGCTGGACACACGGGGCGCTACGACGGATATATGGGAGGGGGCAGGATGGGTATATGGGAGGGGGCAGGCTCGATACACGTGGGCTAGGATAAATATATGGATGGGTCACACTGGACATATGGGGACCAGAAGGGACATATGGGGGTGCCAGGCAGGACAAGGGACTTAATTACTGTTTGGGGGGCAGATTGAGGAACATACTTTATTAGTTTATGGTGGCCAGTTGGGAACATTATTATTTTAGAGTCCAATTAGGGATATTATTACTTCTGTAATATAGTTTACTTTTTAGGAAATTGTTTTCCATGTAATGGGACAAAAGAGGGGTCCTGTTACTGTGCAGGGCGGCACTATATCGCTTTTTTTCTTCAACTGGAGTAGTGTAGAAGTGGGGGGGGTGGAGTGGGAATGTGCTGGAGAAGGGATCAGTTATTGATAACTGTGTGTTATCTTCTGCAGAGATGATTCCTGGCTGGTAGAAGTGATGGAGTTCTGTGCCAGATGAAGAAGAAAAGCGAAGATGAAGGACTTCACCTAGAGACATCACTGGTGAGTCAGTGTGTTACATGTATACTGTACTTACACTACACACGTGGTCAAAATTGTTGGTACCCCTCGTTTAATGAAAGAAAAACACACAATGGTCACAGAAATAACTTGAATCTGACAAAAGTAATGATAAATTAAAAATCTATGAAAATGAACAAATGAAAGTCAGACATTGCTTTTCAGCCCTGCTTCCACAGAATTTTAAAAAAAAATTAAACTCATGAAATAGGCCTGGACCGAAATGATGGTACCCTTCTTAACTTAATATTTTGTTGAAGAACCTTTTGAGGCAATCACTGCAATCAAACGATTTCTGTAACTGTAAATGAGACATCTGCACCTCTCAACAGGTATTTTGTCCCACTCCTCAGGAGCAAACTGCTCCAGTTGTCTCGTGTTTGAAGGTTGTCTTTTCCAGACGGCATGTTTCAGCTCTTTCCAAAGATGCTCAATAGGATTTAGGTCAGGGATCATAGAAGCCCACTTCAGAATAGTCCAATGTTTTTCTCTTAGCCATTCTTGGGTGTTTTTAGCTGTGTGTTTTGGGTCATTATCTTTTTGCAAGACCCATGACCTGCGACTGAGACCAAGCTTTCTAACACTGGGCAGCACATTTCTCTCTAGAATCCCTTGATAGTCTTGAGATTTCATTGTACCCTGCACAGATTCAAGACACCCAGATGCAGCAAAGCAGCCCCAGAACATAACAGAGCCTCCTCCATGTTTCACAGTAGGGACAGTGTTCTTTTCTTGATATGCTTCATTTTTCCATCTGTGAACATAGAGCTGATGTGCCTTGCCAAAAACTTCCATTTTTGTCTCATCTGTCCATAGGACATTCTTCCAGAAGCTTTGTGGCTTGTCAACATGTAGTTTGGCAAATTCCAGTCTGGCTTTTTTATGATTTTTTTTCAACAATGGTGTTCTCCTTGGTCGTCTCTCATGAAGTCCACTTTGGATCAAACAACGACGAATGGTGCGATCTGACTCTGATGTTCCTTGAGCTTGACGTTCACCTTTAATCTCTTTAGAAGTTATCCTGGGATTGTTACCATTCGTATTATTTGTCTCTTTGATTTGTCATCAATTTTCCTCCTGCGGCCACGTCCAGGGAGGTTGGCTACAGTCCCATGGATCTTAAATTTCTGAATAATATGTGCAACTGTAGTCACAGGAACATCAAGCTAGTAGAGATGGTTTTATAACCTTTACTTTTAACATGCTTGTCTATAATTTTCTTTCTAATCTGAGACAACTCTTTCCTTTCCTTCCTCTGGTCCATGTTGAGTGTGGTACACACACTGTCACCAAACAGCACAATGAGTATCTGTAGCCCTATACACAGGCCCACTGACTGATTACAAGATTGTAGACACCTGTGATGCTAATTAGTGGACACAACTTGATTTAACTTGTCCCTTTTGTCACATTATTTTCAGGGGTACCATTATTTCTGTCCAGGCCTATTTCATGAGTTACATTTTTTTTTTAAATTCTGTGGAAGCAGGGCTGAAAAGCAATGTCTGACTTTCATTTGTTCATTTTCATAGATTTTTAATTTATTATTACTTTTGTCAGATTCAAGTTATTTCTGTGACCATTGTGGGTTTTTCTTTCATTATACGAGGGGTACCAACAATTTTGACCACGTGTGTATATAGTATATACAGAGCTCCTGTGTATGTCACTGGTGATCACTGTATTACCTATACACTATATACAGAGCTGTGTTACCTGTACACTGACACTATAAACAGAGCTCCTGTGTATAATGTCGCTGGTGGTAATAACAGTGTTGTTAGTATTGTGGTTTGTATTCATGATCAGTATTGTAATATTTGGTCACTTTGGGGTGGTAATATGTGTTCTGGTCATGGTGTGGCCGTATTTGTTCCGTTTATGTGGCATTATTTCGTCACTATGTGGTGGTAATATGTGATCTAGTCATGGTGTGGCGATATTTGTCCCTTTTGTATGTGATATTATTGGTGTTGATATAGTGGACTGTGTTGTGTATGGCGGTCATTTTGTTCTCGCTGATATTAACTAGGTAAAGATTTTTTTCCATTAGGCCACAGCCCCACCATCAGTATTTGGTCAGTACTTTTCTCAGGAATGGCTGCCAAAACAAGGAGTGGGTGATAAATGCAGAATTGGTGACTTGTTTCTATTAGCCCTTTCTCTGATTGTTCCTCACCTGGTTTTGGCTCCCACTCCTGAGAAAAAATACTGACCGGATACTGACCGAATACTGATAGTAGGACCGTGGCCTTAGGCTATGTGCCCACGATGCAGAAATGCTCAGGATTTTTTCCTGAGCGTTTCTGCATCTCCCTGGCAGAAAAAAACGCATGCGGATTGTACATGCGTTTTCCTGCCAGGGACATGCGGAAGTGAAGCGTTCTTCACTTGCATTTCCGCATGCGGGTTGACAAGCGCTTCCCAAGCGATTTTAGCATCACTTGGAAAGTGCTTGTCAACTTGGTAACACTATATAAATCCATGCAAACAGCATGGATTTATATAGTGTTACCCGAGAGAATGTCAAAAAATAAAAAATAAATCTATACTTACCTTCCGATGGCCCCCGCAGTCTTGCTTCACCGTCCCGGCTGCCGGCAGATCGCGTCACACTGAAGGACCTGCTGACATCAGCGTCGCGTGACCCGTCACATGACTATGACGTCAGCGCAGGTCCTTCAGTACATCGCGAACTGTCGGCAAGTGAAGAGAAGGAGAGCGGGGTTCGTCGGAAGGTAAGTATATATTTATTTTTTATTTTATTCTTTTTTTTTACAGTTTTCTATGGTACCCAGGTCCGGAGGAGAGTCTCCTCTCCTCTAGACCTGAGTACCATCCGCACATTAGAACGCATGGAATGTGCATCTACATATACAGTGATGGCTCATTCTGCCTCAGGTCTATGCTTCTACTAGGGGTCAGTCTCTCTGCCCTTATCCATATGTATGTCACTTGACAAATGGTAAGGTTTTAATATTAGAGTTAGGACTGTCCCATAAGGGATAGCTTTTACATTATTTTGATCAAAATTATGTTAACTAAATACCCTTTATTATTTATCATTATTTTTGCACTGTGCGATTTACCCATTTACTTCTAGTTATTGGGTATTTTGCTTGTCTTTGGTTTTTCTTTGTCTAGTGGCCTTGTGTGAACATGCATTTACATTTTGCATGCACATCAATTTATGTTTCAGTTCAGACTTCTAGGTTTTTTCTTATATACAGTGATGCGTAATCCATGCGTTCTAATGCGAGTCAATGGCGGCGAAAACGCAGCACTTCCGCAAAATAATTGGTAGTGCTGCGTTTTTTTCCGCAATGATAATCCGCAGCTGAAATTTACGCAGCATGTGTACAGCACATGCGGATTATCATTGGGGAACATGGCAGACCTTCTACCATGCGTTTTTTAAGCATTTATGCAGCGTTTTTGCCGCTGCAGAAACGCTTAAAAAACGCATCGTGGGCACACAGCCTTAGAGATTAAATACTTGGACCAGAGCGGCAGAGATGCACTTACAGGGGTTCTCTAGTGAAAACAAGTAATCACCTCTCCACAGGATCAGTGATAATATTGATTGGTGGAGTCTGACTGCTGGCACACAATTGGCAGAATGTGGAGCTTTTCTCACCATTACACTGGCGCGGCATGTGAGATGCGACCACTGATCCATTCATTCCCTCAGTGGCTGTAAGCGCTGCTCTTTTTTGGAAGCCCCCAAGAGAATGAATGGAGCTGCGGTCAGATATCCCACCTGTCACTGCATTTTAAAATGGGGATAAGTGTTTTGTCAGGGATAAAACTTCCCCATTCTTCCGATAGGTGCGTTTTCAAATGTTCGGACCCTAACGATCAATAAGTGATCACCGATTCTGTAGAGCCCATGGATCGGTGATAACTTGTTTTAACCAAAGAAGCCCTTTAATGCAAACGACCGTAATTGTACATCCCAGTTATAGTGGTGCACAGTAGATGTGCCGCCATTCAATGCTCCACTATAACAGGGATAGCGGATAACAGATATTTGCATATTGCTGTAGGGTGGGCCCCTAGAGTCAATTCCCCCTGTGGGCCCCAGACACCCCAGTCCGACCCTGTCCACAATCACCCACAAAATAGTTATTGTGCCTTCATTATTGGGTGTCCCATAGCTAGACTTATATCGTTCACTAGAATCAGGGTCCAGTGTCCCACGTTTAAATGGAGCAGCAGTCGCACATGTGGTGCCTCTCCCTTTAACCCTAGAACGCATACCTGGGGCCTCGCAGGCCCGCCCTGTTAATTGTTTTCTATTTTCTGCAAGATTTCTTTAGTTAGAATTGTGAAACT
This sequence comes from Phyllobates terribilis, assembly GCF_046119375.1. Taxonomy (NCBI): domain Eukaryota; kingdom Metazoa; phylum Chordata; class Amphibia; order Anura; family Dendrobatidae; genus Phyllobates; species Phyllobates terribilis. Next base: position 879,518,664 of record NW_027362762.1, read on the forward strand.
CTAGGTATTCCTCAGGTATATAGTTGTTTGTCATTTCCAGTTGGTCATTTATTTATTATTTGCACACGGGCCTAAAAGGCCCCAGGTATGTGAAAGTGTAGATTTTTATGGTCATGCGTTCTAGGGTTAAAGTCTATGGAACTTTGAATAGAGTCATAAGCCCTGATTCATTAGGATTTGCATTTGGCAAGCCAGTCTAAATGAGGAGCCTGTAGGAATAAGAGGAGCTAAATTCATTAAGAGGTGCACGCCACTTAATGAATTCAGTGCATCTTCTCAATGCCGTGTACCTGTTCAAAAATGTTACTCGAGCCAAGGAGAGTATTGGAGCAACATTTCTGGTGTAAGAAACGTTGCCACTACTGGTAATTTTGACAAATGGTTCCATAATGGCCCATTTAGGTTATGTCCACCCTGAGTTTTTGGAGCAGAAATTGAGCACAAACTTTCCAAACACTCCTAAAAAACATGAAGTTTCTGATCAGCTTTCACTCCAAAAACTCAGCAAAAAGAGTCAAGGCTCAATTGTCACAGGTGTGTCAGAAGTGACAGTCGCCCTGCAGTTGGTTGCAGGAGATCTCTACGTTTGGCATTACAGACATCTTCTTAGAGGCTGTCTCTAGGACCCAGGGGCTAGCTTCCTCTGGCAAATTAACACCCTGCCCGAGTGTATAAATACCTACTGTGTGTCAGAGGGAGTTGCCCGGCGATATTCATTACTAATTGTGAAGGCTTAGTAAGAGCAGTACTTCGTCCTCTCTGGAGCTTGAGGACGTATGCGCATTTGTCTGGAGTCGTCTAAAGCTAAAAAATTTCCCCCTTTTTGTGTACCCTTGTTGTCTATAGTGTTTAGTGGAGATCGACTAGTGCTCATCTCCTCCCTTCCTTAGCCATAACCATACGCCAGGGAAAGACAGGGCGAGGCACGCATGCGGCGATTAGTGATGAGCCAGTACAGGGACCTTAGGGGAGACAGGTTGATGCTAGATCAACCTAAGAGGTCTCCACTTCCCCCCCTTTCCATAGAGTCTGGGCTCCATTTCCCTCTTCCCTTTGTGTTGCACTAAGTCTTTCCCACACCTTGTGTGACATTATCGCCGGCCGAACACATTTAAAAAAAAAAAAAAAAATCTGACACTTTGTTTTTTTTAAAATTTTCCCTCCCCTCTGTGTGTTTTTGGGCATGGACTTTTTTCTCCTTTCTCCCTTGATATGGGTACTGTTGCAGAGCTGTTCCGCTATCTGTCCCTGGAGGTGAATGACCTCCGCTGTGAGGTTCAGCAGCAACATCAGGGGCTACAGGTTGCTAATGTGGCGGTCTCTGCAGGTAGGCCTTCCATCCTCAGTCGAATGGGCAGACTGAGCATGTCAATCAGAATTTGGAGACTCTGAAAATCAGGAGGATGGGGCATCTTCGTTGCTGGCAGTGAGAGTAGGCGGTCACGAGCCACAAGTATGCAATTTACATAATTCCGGCCAATTCCAATTAGACGTGGTTGGCCTTGCTCAGTACAAGTGAATTGATGGGGTCGCATACGTCTAGTTGGTACGTGACCGCATGTGGTAAAACATAGTCAGTTGTGCTTAAAGGGGTGTTCTCAAGTTTAAAAGTTATCTCCTATTCAAAGGATAGGAGATAACTTTCCAGGGGGGTCCAACTGCCAGGGTCCCGAATCCAAAAACTGGGGCTCTAAAGAGTCCTGGCTGTATGAAGCGGTGGTCGATCATGCACACTACCTCTCCATTGATTGTAATAGGGGTGGAGAAGATCAGTCGAGCGATTTGCTTGGCAATCTCCGGCTCTCCCTTTAAGAATGAATGAAGCAGTAGTGCGCATGGACGACCTCTGCTCCATTCAGCTAAGGCCTTGAGATTGGTGGGAACCACAGTGGTCAGAACCCCAGAGATTGAAATGTTATCCCCTATCCACAGGATCCCTATCTTTTAATCTTGGGAACATCCAATTAGTAAGAGGGGATATAGCTAAAAATTAATACCATACTTAACTGAAGGTGTGAAGCATAGGTGTAATGCACACGCCCGGGCTGAGCGGCGTGTGCGTGTGATTGTAGTGATTCCACTGGACCGTGCCGGAGAGTGAATGCCTGGAGGGGCGTAACTAGGTATTCACCCGATCCGACCAGGGTCGCACGACGGCATACGACGCCAGTGCACCAAGGAGGAACCGAGCAGAGGGACCAGGTGCTACTCCAGGACAGACCCCAGACACGGCTGTTGACCCACACAGGGGAATACAGGAACAGACTGGTAGGCTGGCACACAGACTGGTGGGTATAGGCAGGCACGACTGGTATGCAGGCAGGCGGGTATGCAGGCAGGGGGGTACAGGCAAGCACAGCTAGAGTGCAGACAGGGAGGCACTAGCAGGTAGGAACACAGGCGGGATAGGACCCAGTACACACTGGGACTCAGGAACAGAACCACAGATGTGGCGGACAAACACAGCAGAGTGAGGCCTCCCAGAGAGGTGAGCGAGAACAGGGCAGGACAAGGCCGCCTGGAGCGGTGAGCAAGAGTAGAGCAGGACAAGGCCGCCAGGAGCGGTGAACAAAGGGTCAGAGCTGAGCGAGACTGCCGGAGCAGTGAGCAAGAGTAAAGCAGGACGAGGCCGCCTGGAGCGGTGAGCAAGAGTGGAGCAAGACTGCCGGAGCAGTGAGCAAAAGGATAAGAGCGGAGCGAGACTGCCGGAGCAGCGAGCAAAAGGGTCAGAGCAGAGCAAGGCTGCCGGAGCAGCGAGAAAAGGAGTCAGAGCAGGCTAGAACCGCCGGAGCGGTGAGCAAAGGAGTCAGAGCAGGCTAGAACCGCCGGAGCAGTGAGCAAAGGAGTCAGAGCAGGCTAGAACCGCCGGAGCAGTGAGCAAAGGAGTCAGAGCAGGCTAGAACCGCCGGAGCGGTGAACAAAGGAGTCAGAGCAGGCTAGAACCGCCGGAGCGGTAAGCAAGGCAGAGCAGAGGGGACAGGGCTCTGTTCACACGGAACAGACAGGAAGAGAAAGGCAGAGCCAGATACCCACAGGATACTTGCAGTGAAGTAGCGAGTGGACCACAAACTCACAAACGGGAGTACAGAGACAACAAGCAGGAGTTAGGTACGAGTTCAGACTCTGCAGAAAAAGGAAGGGAACAGACATAGAGGCAAAACAGGTAAAGGATAGGAAAGAGTTCAGACTGGAACTGAGTGTACAGAGGAGACCGACACTGCAGCGGGATACAGGAGCGGGTCTGGGAATACGGCCCCCAGAGAGGCGGGATGAACAGGCAAGGAGCGTGTTCAGACAGGACAGACAAGATACAGGAACAGGTCTAGGTAATCGGCCCCTAGAAGGCGGGAGGAACAGGCTAGGAGCGTGTTCAGACAGGACAGACAAGATACAGGAACGGGTCTAGGTAATCGGCCCCTAAAAGGCAGGAGGAACAGGCTAGGAGCGTGTTCAGACAGGCCTGGAAATACAGCCTCCAGGATAGGCAGACAAGAGAACACAGACAGGACTCAGTTCAGACACGGGAACTGATACCACAAGGCAGGAGACATAGACAGGACTCAGTTCAGACACGGGAACTGATACCGCAAGGCAGGAGACAAAGAACGGGACCTGGCACCTACAGAGTGCAAGCACACACTGAATGAAACACTATGCTCAGGCAGGGATTGATTGCCGCAGCTGGGTTATATACCAGGTGACAGACAGCAATAGGCTGAGGACGCACAAGGGGTGTGACCCACAGCAGGTACAAAAAGCAGGAAGTGATCGGGCGCCGCCCTTAAGCAGCAGAAACAGACACAAACAGACAGCATGGAGGGAAGCCAGAGAGACATTCTGGACAGGAGATCAAGTGCGCGCTCTTGCACAGTGGGAGATGGACCACTATGCAAGGACGCCGCCAGGTATGTTACAATAGGTCAGGAATGTGCTCACTGAGGATATGCCATCAACAGCAGAAATCAGATCCAAAAAGGTCCTTGGGGTACATAAAGATCTGTCACCATTACCAATATTAATATTTTAGTACATGCTTGCATTCCTAATGGAAAAATAGTTCTGTAGCATCATTTCTCATACCTTGGGGTTGTGTTGTTGCTCTTTTATTACTCCTGGACTTGTATTATTAAATTAATGTTAACATTTCCAATGTCAAAAAGTCCCTACTTAGTTAGTCGGGACTGACTATGATTGGACAGTGCCAGAGTATATAGAGACACGCAACAAACTAGTAGCACACAAATGTCAATTTATTTATACATTTCTAGTAGGAATAACAGAGGAACGGCACAAGCAGAGTTCTAAAAGATGTTATGTTACGGGGAATAGAAGTATTGGCTAAAATAAGCACGTCAGGAGAGATGACAGGTTTTCTTTAAGTGTGGCGTAGCGGTTGTCACCTCAGCTTCATCCAAGGACAAAAAACATTTGTCTAGGAACGCTGCCATCAAGAAGGTCATGCAGCTCTATGCAGAGCGGCTGTTTGGAGCTCTGCAAATACTAACCTCCAAAAATCTAGCGTTTAGTCCCACACAGTGTTGTACAATCTATATCACTACTGAGCTTCTACAAGAGAATCCAGAGACCGGCTCTCCACTATAAAGGACGATGACATTCTGGATAGCAGTGTCACCCTGTATTACCCTGCAGTCTGCCTCTCTCCTCACAATAGCATACCTCCCAACCATTCTAGATGCACTGGAATGTGCTCTGTCACATCTCAACGACTCGCTCCTGCTATGCCTGCTCTTGTCACAAGGTGGCGCAATATTCATTATGCTAGCAGCATTGGTGATGGTGAGACATTGGGACCAGAAGGTCTATGTGATGCAGGCTGTGCCCAGCCACTGAGACTAGGCTGGCGGGGACCTTTTGCCTCATCCAGTTTGGAAGTATAGGTGTATATGTTTCTTATTTGGAGTAATCAGCTCCCTTCCTTTGCCAGTATGACAGCACCACACCCTACTAATACTCCCAACTTACTGCTGTTAGCTGCCAGATATAGTTTTATCTTCTCTGGTACAATCCTGTGGGTTCAGCTCCTGCTTCTTGATGGCCCCTTCATAGTGTCTTACCATGGGGGTCCCATGGTCGTACAGACCCTAATATTTTCTTGTGTTATTTTCCTTTCTCCCCCTTCCTGTTATTGACGTTTTCAAAGAATCATAGAATGTTAGAGTTGAAAGGGACATCAAGGGTTATTGTGTCCAACTCCCTAAATGTCTGTCCAGCCTCTGTTTGAAGACTTTCATTGAAGGAGAACTCACCATTAGTGATGAGCGAGCACTAAAATGCTCGGGTGCTCAATGCTCGGGTCGAGCAAATTGGAATACTTGGGTGCTCGACCTGAGCAACGAGCCCAAAGTAAGTCTATGGGAAACTCGAGCATTTTTCAGGCGGCTCCCCCCGTCGGTCTGCAGAGGGCCTAAAAATTGCCCAAATCGATGGGAACAGTGCTCAAATGACATGGGAACAGCATGGGGAAGATCCCTGGAAGCATTTCTGACTCTCAGGTCACTGCTGTCAACAACGTTCTCAGAGGTATTACGTCACTTTTACGGACTCACAATAAAACATACAAAAACGAAGCCAAAATGGATTTCCTGGGAAATATGTTAAGGAACATCCTTTCCAGGATAATGACTTGTATATAAGGCAAAATAAATAGCCAAAAACAAAAATACTCCTCCACACCTTGGGCTATGTTCACACGTAACGTTTTTGATGCGTTTTTGTACTTTTGCATTGCTTTCAAACAAGACAAATGCATTCACTGGGAAATGTCATTTTAACATTTTACAACCTTATCTAGCCATGTGGTGTGTGACACATCATCAGACACATGCATACAGTGCTGAAAAGACATGGGAACATCATGGGGAAGACCTCTGGAAGCATCTCTGACTCCCAGGGCACTGCCTAAAAGTGTGCCCATCATAAGTGATCCTTGGCGCATGCGAAGATGCCTCCTGCCATGCACCTGTCGTTGCAGACTTGCAACAATCACCGTCCACGTCCTTGTCCCACTGCAGCGTTCAGTTGTCCCTACCCCATTCCTTGGAATGCAAGCGCAAATATGCAGCCAGCCAAACACCCACCCACCCGCAGGCAGCAATACTATACTGCCAAATTTTTGACAGCTGCTTGCACTTGAAATGTGGCCTTTTAGGCTTGTGGAGGCAGAAGCTGTCCACAATCTTATGGCGGCTGCGACCGGGTATCCATACTCGGTCACCAGACGCCACTATTTGTCCCGGTGTCGTCTCCGCCTTCCACAAGCACGGGTCCCACAACATTACCATGCCCTCCCCAGTGCACTTACTGGGAAGGACCGCCTAATGACAAGCACGTGGACAGGTGAATGTGGCCAGGGACGGTACGGAGCCAGTCCACAGCTTTTTTTGCTGAGGGTTGTATTTCACCACAGCCATATTCTTAAGCTCGGTGAAAGGACTGGCATAGAGGGAAACCGTATCTACTCTGGGTGTCATTTCTCCCAGGAAGTCCTCTAATGCAGCTTGTTGCAGAAGCAATGGCAGCCCCTTTCAACATCAACTCGCACTTGTAGGTGGTGGTTTGACACACAAACATCTTTCTTTGCGCATTTAATTTCATGACTATAGAGTTGGGCAATGGCCTGATCTGCAATGCGGTTTGAGAAATAACATGCATAAGCATGTCTGATCCACATTAAAAAAGCAGCCATAGAGTGTCCGGGAACCTTCCCCCACACTTTTCTTAGCCAGGGCTGCTTCTCGGCAGGGTTGGACAGACGCACCAGAAAACCGGAGACTCCTCCGGTGGGCCCTGGCTTCTCCTTCTGGAGAGTTCATAGTGCCGAGGTGAGGCCGTGATGATGATAGAGGCCACCATCTGCTTAGTTTTCTGTTACTTGGAATGCAAGCGCAAGTATGCAGCCAACCATACTGGCCGCAATACTAAACTGCCAGATTTCTGGGCAGCTGCTTGCACTTGAAATGTGGCCTTTTAGGCTCGTGGAGGCGGAAGCTTTTCACAACCTCATGCCTCATGCCTCGTGTCCATATTCGGTCCCCAGCCGTCACTATTTCTCCCGGTGTTGTCTCCACCTTCTACAAGCGCGGGTCCCTGAACATTACTGCTGGTACTTTTCTGTGGGAATTTGCTTGCCTCCTACCAGCCTGGAATATTTCCAGTAAACTATGGTACAACGCCATGGTATTAGCACTGCCCCCCGTACCAGTATCGAAGCCATTCCCAATTTCCTTTTATTTGGTAGACTGAGTGGCTGCCCAAATACGTTAGTTTCTCACAGAGGAGCTGAAGATAGAGTAGCAGTAGGTGCAAGTTTCTCCAGCCTGTTAGATATTAGAGGGTGAACGGCAGCACATAGGATCAGTGGTTAGCACTGAAGCCTTGCAGCGCTGGGATCCTGGGTTCAATTCCCAGCAAGGACAACATCTGAAAGGATTTTGTATGTTCTCCCCGTGTTTGCGTGGGTTTCCACCTCAGTAAAAAAGCAGCCATAGAGTGTCCGGGAACCTTCCCACACACTTTTCTTAGCCTGGACTGCTTCTCGGCAGGGTTGGACAGTCCCACCAGAGAATCCTCTGGTGTGCCCTGGCTTCTACATCAGGAGAGTTCATGATAGCGCTAACTTTGCAGCTGCTATGGGGCTCTTGAGTGGGGGAGAAAGGTGAGCCCTCAGAATCAAATCCTCTGATGGGCCCAATGTTTTTCAATCAGAAACAGCTTCTTAGTGGGAGTTGTATTTCACCACAGCCATATTCTTTAGCTCAGTGAAAGGACTGGCATAGAGGGAAACCGTATCTACTCCAGCTGTCATTTCTCCGTCAACAGGTTCCGCCTATTGTCACACACGACCATGCCTGGCTGTATGTTCAGCGGTGAGAGACACAGATCAGACTGCTGTGTTACAGCTTTCAACAACTCTGCAGCGCTGGGCGGTTTGTCACCTAAGCATTAAGCATGTTATCTTCAGCACAGCCTGTTGCCGCTTGGCCAAGGCCGTGCTGCAGTGCTTTCAGCTTGTGACTGATGTGGTCATTTCAGAGATGGAAGAGGAGGTGCAGGAGCTGAACAATGTGATTACATTGAGGTTACATTGTTTTTTATACTAAAGAAAGATCCTCCTTTTTTTTTTTAACATTATTTTTTAAGACTAATGCATTCACCCGGAAATGTCATTTTAACATTTTACAACCTTATCTTGCAATGTGGTGTGTGACACATCATCAGACACATCCTGTTTCATTTATGATGGAGGGACTCTGAAAGTCACAAAGCCTATTTTTATAGGGCCATCAGACGGCCCTTACTATTCTTAAAAGGCCAGCAGTCGGCCCTCACTATTGTTAGAGAGCCATCAGCCGGCTATGCTTTGTTGTTCCCATTATTAATGAGTGGGTCTCCAATACTGTTATTGCGTATGCAGTGACTGCAAGGGCTGCCAAAAATTCCAACGCAAACCAATACCCCTTTGAAGAGACATAGAGGAGGGTATCAGTAAAAAAAATGGTCCCATTAAAAAAGAGCGGGTCTCCTATAGTGGTAATGCCCATGCTGTGACTGCAAGGGCTGCCAAAATTTGGGAAAAACCCCACCAACAATTTAAAGACACATAGAGAAGGGCCACAGTAATGAGTATGACATGTTCCTATTAGAAAGGAGAGGGTCTGCTATACAGTTATAGGGTATGCAGTGAGTCCAACGGCTGACCAAATTTAGGAAAAACCCCACTAAGAATTTAAAGACACATAGAGCAGGGCCACAGTAACGACAAATTCCCATTAGAAAGGAGAGAGTCTGCTATACAGTTATAGGGTATGCAGTGAGTCCAACGGTTGACCAATTTTAGGAAAAACCCCACTAAGAATTTAAAGACACATAGAGCAGGGCCACAGTAACAAGTACTGTGCAGGTTTCACCAATTTAAGATACACTAGGTAACTGCTCTCCTCCAAATTAAAGATGTCCGAGTGCATGCAGAGAAGCTAATTAACCAAATCTGCTAATCTAGTTGAAAAACTTCACTCAGAGACTGAACCACGCAAATGGCATACTTTATTACGTAGACATGGGGTTAAATAGTATTCCCCTTCTAGGTGGGATTAGTAAAATTTATTTCTCTTTTCTGATAACTCAGCACACTGTAATTTGTTCATCCATGTATCTTTTGACCTTAGTAATGCCTTAGGAATTCCCATGGGAGGGGGTGAGTTTCTCTCTCAGCGCCATCTTTGCCCACTCGACATGAATCTCTCTGTTATCAGCCATGCACATGCATACGTCATTCCCAGGAAATCATTTAGTTGTTCGTGTCTACAATAAGAATAGAAGCTGTTAGTTATATATTTATTAACTATTAACATAATCCATGTGCATATACACATTTGCATACATACATACACATAGATTATTCCATCATCGGTATATTGATTCACACTGTTTAGGTAATCTATTAAAAGAAACTAATTGATTTTCTATAATATATACATTTTACCTTGACAGTACGACATGTTCCCATTAGAAAGGAGAGAGTCTGCTATACAGTTGTAGGGTATGCAGTGAGTCCAACGGCTGACCAAATTTAGGAAAAACCCCACTAAGAATTTAAAGACACATAGAGCAGGGCCACAGTAACGACAAATTCCCATTAGAAAGGAGAGAGTCTGCTATACAGTTATAGGGTATGCAGTGAGTCCAACGGCTGACCAAATTTAGGAAAAATCCCTCTAACAATTCAAAGACACATAGAGCAGGGCCACAGTGATGACAAATTCCCATTAGAAAGGAGAGGGTCTCCCATAGTCTTGGCCTATGCAGTGAATGCAAGGGCTGCCAAAAATTGGGAGGCATTCCAATGCCCCTTGGAAGAGACTTAGAGGGCCTCATAAGAAAATGTTTCCATTAGAAAGGAGCGGGCCTCCTATACATGTAATGCCCATGCACTAAGTGTATGGGCTGACAAACATTTACCCCTGGGGGGTATACATGAACATACTGTATAATTTTTCTTTTTTTTTACGGGCATCATAAACACCCTTTAAAAAAATTATGTGGTTGTTGCATCACGGACCACGGTCACCCTTGTGATATGGTGGTGGAGGATGAGGATGAGGAGAAGGAGGAAGACAAGAGCAAATAGCCAAAATCAGGAAGCGTATACCCATGTGTGGGTGTGAAGAGGTGCATGGAAATACACCTCCCAAAAAAATACACTGGATTTGAGTTTATGTTACGCTGCTCTCATTCGGTGGTGTTGAGAAATCTGGCCCAATCCAGCCCTTGTTCATTTTTATAAGAGTCAGCCTGTCAGCATTTTCAGTTGATAGGCGGATGCGCTTACCAGTTATAATTCCACCAGCGGCACTAAAAACCCGCTCTGATAAAATGCTAGCGGCAGGGCAGCCCAGGACCTCCAAGGCGTAGAGAGCAGTTCATTCCACGTATCCAGCTTGGATACCCAATAATTATAAGGCATAGAGGAATCACGGAGGATGTTGGTACGGTCGGTAAGGTACTCCCTCAGCATCTTCCCAAAATTTGCACTCCTTGTGAGAGTACCCCGCACCTCAGGGCCTGTGCGATGGGAGGGTCTGAGAAAACTGTCCCAGAACTTTGACAGTGTTCCCCTGCCTCTGCTGGATTGCATTTGTGTCTCTCTCGTCTGTACTCCTTGGTTGTCCAACGAAGTGTGACCTCTGCCGCCAGCGTTTTCTGATGGGAATTTTTTTAATAGTTCCTCAACAAGGGCCTCCTGATACTGCCCCAGTTTTGTAGACCTGTCCGCCTCAGGAATAAGAGATATAAAGTTCTTGTAGAATGGGTCGAGAAGTGTCACCAACCAGTAATGACTGTTACGCAAAATTTTGAGAACGCGAGGGTCATGGGAAAGGCAGCGTAACTTAAACTCAGCCATGCATGCCAAACTGCTAACAGGCAAGACTTCCGTGTCCTCACCAAGAGGACGAGTGACCATGCTCTCCTCCTCCTCCTCTCTGTCCTCTGGCCATCCACGCTGAACAGACGGTATGACAGTTATGCAGGTAGCACCATCTATAGCGCATGAAACTAGCTCCTGTTCTTCCTCCTCATTGTCACCCAATCCACGTTGTGATGAGATGAGGCTGGGCTGTGTATAATCACCCTATATGGTTCCTTGCTCCATCTCATCGTGCGCTGCCTCCAATGTATCCTCTTTGATTGTGAGCAGAGAGCGTTTCAGAAGACAGAGAAGCGGGATGGTGGCGCTAATTATGGCGTCATCGCCGCTCATCATCTTGGTGGAGTCCTCAAAGTTTTGGAGGATGGTACATATGTCTGACATCCATGTCCACTCCTGAGGTCTTATGTGTGGAGTCTGAACTGAATACCGATGCTGGTACTGAGCAACTGCTCTCTTCTGCTCACAAATCCTTCCCAACATCTGCAGTGTAGAGTTCCAATGCATGGGGACATTACATACCAGTCCGTGAGCCGGAAGCTGCAAATGCTGCTGAAACACGACAAGGGCGGCGGAAGCTGTAGGTGACTTTCTAAAATGGGCACACAGGTGGCGTACTTTAACAAGCAGATCCGGATAGGATTTGAGAAACTGCTGAACCACGAGGTTAAGCACATGGGCCAGGCGTGGTACGTGTGTGAGCTCGCCTTGCCTCAGAGCCGCCACCAGGTTCCGGCCATTGTCACACACGACCATGCCTGGCTGTAGGGTCAGCGGTGTGAGCCACAGATCTGCCTGCTCTTTCAGAGCTATCCACAACTCTTCAGCATTGTGCGGTTTGTCACCTAAGCATATTAGCTTCAGCACAGCCTGTTGCCGCTTGGCCGAGGCAGTGCTGCAGTGCTTCCAGCTTGTGACTGATGTGGTCATTTCGGAGATGGAGTCTGAAGAGGAGGCGGAGGCTGAGGAGGATGAGGTGCAGGAGCTGTAGACTGTAGGGGCAACCCTGATTGACCTAGGGCCCGCAGTCCTTGGTGTCGGGAGGACGTGTTACGTCCCAAGGTCCGACTGGGTCCCGACTTCCACTATATTAACCCAGTGTGCCGTCAGCGAGATGTACCGTCGCTGCCCACAAGCACTTGTCCACGTGTCCGTGGTTAGGTGGACTTTCCCGGTAACTGCATTGTTGAGGGCACGGCTAATGTTTTGGGACACTTGTTTGTGTAATGCGGGGACGGCACACTGGGAGAAATAGTGGCGGCTGGGGACCGAGTACCGAGGGACGGCCACCGCCATCAGGTTGCGGAATGCTTCTGTCTCCATAAGCCTAAAAGGCAACATTTCGAGCGCAAGCAGTCGTGAAATGTGGGAATTTAGCAATGTGGCCTGTGGGGCGTTGGCTGCGTATTTGTGCTTTCGTTCCAAGGACTGGGGTATGGACAACTGAACACTGGGACAAGGACGTGGACGTGCTTCCTGATGCTGCTACTTGAGAGTGTGCAACGATAGGTGCAGGGCAGGAGGCATCTTCGCATGCACCATGGACAGGGGATTGGCTTGCGTGCACAACAGCGGAAGAAGCTATGGTGCCACCCGCAGACACTGTTCCTGGACCTTGGGGTTCGGCCCACAAAGTCGGGTGCTTTGCTGCCATGTGCCTGATCATGCTGGTGGTGGTCAGGCTGCTAGTTTTGCCACCCCTGCTGATGCTGGCCTGGCAGGGGGAGCAAATGGCCTTTTTGGGGTTATTGGCAGAGTCTTTAAAAAACAACCAGACTCGGGATGACCTAACAGTTGTACTGGCAACTTCCTTCGTGTTGGTGTTACAGGGAACGGTTGCCCACCTTCTGTCTGCGGCCACCACACTGCTTCTTCCTGCCTGTTGGGGTGCTCTGCCTTCCTTTCCCTGTGTGCTGCTGTCCTCGCTCTGCATGTCCTCATGCCAGGCTGGGTCAGTTACTATATCATCCACCACCTTGTCTTCTACTTCCGCACTCTGGTCCTCCTACTGACTTTCTGGCAATTGTGTCTCATCATCGTCCACATCTTGTGACACTTTCCCACCGTCGCCTTCGTGTGACTGTGGCTGCTCAAATATTTGGGCATTGCTACATGCGATCTCCTCTTGCCCCGCTTCAAGTGGACCGGACGAGAGGTCCGAATCTATAAATGGAAAAGTGAACAGCTCTTCAGAGTGTCCAAGTGTGGGATCTATTGTCTCTGTCTTCCTCCCACCATACTCGGTTTGGTGGGAGGAAGGAGGTTCAGGGTGAGGAATATGCGGTCCAGTCTCACAGCTACTGAGACTTGACCGTGTGGATGACAAGGTGGTGGTGGTGGCTAAGTGACTGGAAGCATTATCTGCTATCCAGCCAATAAGCTTTTTACACTGCTCAGTGTTCAATAGTGGTGTTCTGTGGTCCCCTATTAATTGGGACAGGAAGGTCGAGCGAGAAGATGTGGGTGTTTGTCATGGCACAATTTCAGCTTACCCACGGCCTCGGCCTCTGCATGCACCATCATCACCATCACGTCCAGTTCCCCGCTTCTTGCCATGTGCCTTGCCCATTTTAAATGGAGGACAATATCTTCCACGCTCACAACAAATGACTGAATTTGGAGCAAACTTATATGTGATCCGTGTGACGGACAAACCATATTTTTAAATACCTGGCCTGTAGGTAACTATTTTGAACAGCAAACTCGTGTCAATTGCCTCACTGACACACTGAAACAAATTTTTAATGGAGGTCAGAAATGGCAGTATTTTCTGAAAATGTATATGCGATCCGTGTGACGGACGGAGTAAAACAGTTTTAAATACCTGGCCTGTAGGTAACTATTTTGAACAGCAAACTGGTGTCAATTGCTTCACTGACACACTGAAGCTTTTTTTTAATGGAGGTCAGAAATGGCAGTATTTTCTGAAAACGTATATGTGATCTGTGTGACGGAGAAAGCACGGTTTTAAATACCTGTCCTGTAAGTAACTATTTTGAACAGCAATCTGGTGTCAATTGCTTCACTGACACACTGAAAACTTTTTTAATGGAGGTCAGAAATGGCAGTATTTTCTGAAAACGTATATGTGATCCGTGTGACGGAGAAAACATAGTTTTAAATACCTGGCCTGTAGGTAACTATTTTGAACAGCAATCTGGTGTCAATTGCCTCACTGACACACTGAAACAAATTTTTAGTGGAGGTCAGAAATGGCAGTATTTTCTGAAAATGTATATGTGATCCATGTGACGGAGAAATCACAGTTTTAAATACCTGGCCTGTAGGCAACTATTTTGAACAGCAAACCTTTGTCAAAAACTTTGCTTACACACTGAAATTTTTTTTTAATGGAGGCCAGAAATGCGAGTATTTTCTGAAAACGTATACTGTATGTGATCTGTGTGACGGACAAACTACAGTTTTAAATAGCTGGATTTTTAGCGCTGTAATATGGAAAGGACCTGGCTGTATTCTGCAGTGCCAACAAGCAAATGGCACAGAAAAACGGTGTTCTCTGGATTGCTTTTTAAGCAAATAATGAGGATTAAGATTAAAAAAAATTATTCCTGGCCCCTGAGACCTGGGCCTATTTCTAGAAATATAACAGCAGCAGCAGACAGAACTGGAATGGAGCCTCTTGTGCTATATGCACTGCAGTCTGCTATATACCCTGCCTGCTTATATACACTGCCTGCCTGATATCTCTGCAGATGGATTAGTCCTCAGAAGGACTGTTTGTTGAGATGGATATGTGTCTCTAAAATAGTTAGGTACACCTACACTAACTAGAAACAAGCAAATCTCTCCCTAGCTCAGCAGTGCCTCTCCCTACACTGTGTGATTCCGGAGTGACTGTGACGAGCATGGCGGTGCCAGGTCTGACCTGATGATGCTGTGCGGCCAGCCAATCACTGTAATGCCACAACCAACATGGCTGCGGCAATACAATGAGTGGCAGGCAATCCCTGCATGTTGATTGGTGCTCTAAAGTGCGCCAAACATGCAGGGAGGAGACCCGAGCTCCTGCCGAGCAACCCCGGAAATACTCGGCGAGCGCCGAGCAGTAGCGAATATGCTCGCTCATCACTACTCACCATCTCTCGTGGCAGCATGTTCCACTCATTGTTCGCCCTCAGTGTCAAAATGTTTTTTCTGATATCTAATCTGTATCTTCTCACTTTCAGTTTCATTCCATTGCTTCTCGTGTTTCCATGTGCAAATGAGAATAAAGATGATCCCTCTACACTGTGACATCCCTTAAGATATTTGTAGACAGCTATTAAGTCTCCTCTTAGCCTTCTTTTTTGCAAGCTAAACATTCCCAGATCCTTTAACCATTCCTTGTAGGACGTACTTTGCAGTCCGCTCACCATCCTGGTAACTGTTCTCTGAACTTGCTCCAGTTTTTCGGTCTTTTTTAAAATGTGGTGCCCAGAACTTGACACAGTATTTCAGATGAGGTCTGACCAAGGAGGAGTATAGGGGGATAATTAATATACGTGATCTAGACTTTATGCTTCTCGTAATACATCCCAGAACTGTGTTTGCCTTTTTTGCTGCTGCATCACACTGTTGACTCATGTGAAGTTAGTAATCTATTAGTATACTCAAGTCTTTTCCATTCTGTAGATGTAATTTTTGTTTTTCTTGCCCAGATATAGAATCTTGTATTTCTCCCTGTTAAATACCTTTCTATTAGTTGCTGCCCATTGTTCAAGTTTATCTAGATCTTTTTGAATCCTTTCTCTGTTTTCTCTAGTGTCAGCTATCCCTCCTAACTTTGCATTGTCTACAAATTTGATTAGTTTACTTTCAGTTCCCTTATCTAGGTCATTTATAAAAATGTTGAACAACTCTGGGGCCAGGAAAGAGCCTTGTGGTACCCCACTTGAAACACTGTTCCAATTGGATGTGCAACCATTTATTACCACTCTTTGAGTACGATCACTGAGCCATTTATGAATCCATCTAACGGTAGCCTTGTCAATTCCATATTTCGTAGTTTTTTCAATAAGGATATTATGAGATACTTTATCACATGCTTTGCTGAAGTCGAGATATACTATACTATCTACTGCATTTCCCTGATCCACCTAGTCAGTGATTCCACCATAGAAGGAAATTAGATTCATCTGGCATGACTTGTTCGTTACAAACCCATGCTGGCTCTGGTTAATTACTGTATTCTTATCCAAATACTTACATACATGCTGTTTAATAATTTGTTCAAAGATCTTGCCTGGTATAGTAGTAAGGCTCACTGGCCTGTAATTTCCTGGCTCCACCTTCTTTCCATTTTTGATGGTTTTAATGGTTAACACATGTATGTAGTTATACTTATCAGGTCATCCAGGTCAGCTGTGGAGACACAAGCAGGTTAAATAATATTTCAACCAGCCTTTTGTGTTGTTCTTTCTTTAAACTTGGATTGGTCAATCTGAAAAAGAGCAGGAGGAATTTGTCTATTTAAGCCCCGATCCTGGAATCAGTTGGCTGTTCACAGTGGGATCAAGACCAAGAAGCACTGATGGAAGACTTAGTGGAGCAGCTGATGAGAAAAGCAAGTGAGGCCGGCAGGGAACATTGGCTACGAAGATGCCTGGAAACTCCAGTCACATCTTCCGCAGAGGATAAAGAGAAGAGAGAGACTTCAGAAGAAGAGGATTGAGTGATTAGAATATCAGCTGATGCAGCGGAGAAGACGAGCTATCAAAATCTGAAAGAAAAAGGAAAGGAAAAGAATGCGCCGGAACGCATACTCACCTCCGCCACTCCTCAGGTAGAAGAAGACCAGCACCGAGAGGAAGTCACCACTCACTGCAACGTCGAAGGCTGTGTCGTAGGCTTGCCGGGAGGATCGCCGCCGGGAAGAGACCAGGGGCTGCCGAAGAGGTGAGAATAAGTTTTTTTTTTTCTTTTTACTTTTTAATTCTTTTTTTTTTAATTTTTACTATAGATGCACCATTTGAAAGCAGAACTCTCCTCATAAGTTGGTCACACAATATAAATCCATGCCAGTTGCATGGATTTATATTGTGTGGCCAACGTATATTGTCAAGCCCTTTTCCAAATGCATTTGAGTGATGCTCAAAATCGCTTTGAAAACCGCTTGAAAAAATGCATGCATAAACGCATGTAAAAACGATTAAAAAACGCATGTATATCCGCATGCGTTTTTTCTGCCAGGGAGAGGAAAAAACGCTCCGGAAATTTCTGCTTCAAATCTGCATCGTGGGCACATAGCCTTAAATGAGGTCAATAACCCCAGTTTGTTTCCAGGGTTATCTGAATCTTGTTTTAGGCTATGTGCCCACAATGCAGAAATGCTCCGGACTTTTCCTGAGCGTTTCTGCATCTCCCTGGCAGAAAAAACGCATGCGGATTTTACATGTGTTTTTCCTGCCAGGTACAAGTGGAAGTGAAGCGTTCTTCACATGCATTTCCGCATGCGGGTTGTCAAGCGCTTTCCAAGCGATTTTAGCATCACTTGGAAAGTGCTTGACAACTTGGTCACGCTATATAAATCCATGCAAATGGCATGGATTTATATAGTGTGACCGTAAAAGAATGGTAAAAAATAAAAAAATAATATTATACTTACCTTCTGATGGCCCCCGATGTCCTTATCCGATCCGTCCTGGCTTGCCGGCAGCTCGCAATAGTCTAAAAAGACCTGCCATGATGTCATTTAGTAATGTGACGGTCACATCAGAAGGTAAGTATAATGTATATTTTTTATTGTATTCTTTTTTTTTACAGGTACTATGGTACCCGCGTCTGGAGGAGAGTCTCCTCTTCTCCAAACCCAAGTACCATCTGCACATTGAACCGCATGATATCCGCATGATATCCGCATGTGCACATGTACACTGTGTTCAGAATTATTAAGCAAATGAGTATTTTGCTCACATGATACTTTTTATACATGTTGTCCTACTCCAAGCTGCATAGGCTTGAGAGCCAACTACCAATTAAGTAAATCTGGTGATGTGCATCTCTGTAATGAGGAGGAGTGTTGACTAATGACATCAACACCCTATATAAGGTGCGCTTAATTATTAGGCAACTTCCTTTCCTTTGGCAAAATGGGTCAGAAGAGAGTTTTGACGGGCTCTGAAAAGTCCAAATGTCTTGCAGAGGGATGCAGCAGTCTTAAAATTTCCAAACTTTTGAAGCGTGATCACCGAACAATCAAGCATTTCATGGAAAATAGCCAACAAGGTCGCAAGAAGCGTGTAGGCCAAAAAAGGCACAAAATAACTGCCCATGAATTGAGGATCTAAACAGGTTCCGGATAGTATCTGAACGGAGGAAATTAACCTCCACCACCAAACTCAATCAATATAGTAACAACGAGTGTGGGATATATAAATCCAAACCACCACAAAGAGTAACTAAGGTTTAAAATATATTATATTTATTGGTATTCTTTAAAATTAAAGATATAAAAACAGTGGATAACCCATACCACAGATGTAGGGTGTTAAACCATGAATCAATTACAAGAGATGTATATACATGCTACTACTTGGCAATATATTTGGGAGGTAAATGATACTGAATTGGGCCCTAATATGCATAGAGAGATATATATTTAACAGGTGAACAGATCAATCCACATCAAAAAATATACACATGCATAATAAATAAGAGCCCACATTACCTTAAACCAATGTTTGTATGAATGAAAGCATGGTAAACACCCACCGCTCCATGAATTGAGGAAAATCAAGCATGAAGCTGCCAAGATGCCATTCGCCACCAGTTTTGCCATATTTCAGAGCTGCAACGTTACTGGAGTATCAAAAAGCACAAGGTGTGCGATACTCAGGGACATGGCGAAGGTGAGGAAGGCTGAAAAATGACCACCTTTGAACAAGAAACATAAGATAAAACTTCAAGAATGGTTCAAGAAATATCTTAAGACTGATTTCTCAAAGGTTTTATGGACTGATGAAATGAGAGTGACTCTTGATGGGCCAGATGGATGGGCCAGAGGCTGGATCAGTAAAGGGCAGAGAGCTCCACTCCGACTCAGAAGCCAGCAAGATGGAGGTGGGGTACTGGTATGAACTGGTATCATCAAAGATGAACTTGTGGAACCTTTTCGGGTTGAGGATGGAGTGAAGCTCAACTCCCAGACCTACTGCCAGTTTCTGGAAGACAACTTCTTCAAGCAGTGATACAGGAAGAAGTCAGCATCGTTCAAGAAAAACATGATTTTCATGCAGGACAATGCTCCATCACATGCATCCAACTACTCCACAACGTGGCTGGCCAGTAAAGGTCTAAAAGAAGAAAAAATAATGACATTGGCCCCTTGTTCACCTGATCTGAACCCCATAGAGAACCTATTGTCCATCATAAAATGTGAGATCTACAGGGAGGGAAAACAGTACACCTCTCGGAACAGCGTCTGGGAGGCTGTGGTGGCTGCTGCACGCAATGTTGATCGAAAACAGATCAAGCAACTGACAGAATCTATGGATGGAAGGCTGTTGAGTGTCATCATAAAGAAAGGTGGCTATATTGATCACTAATTATTTTGGTTTTTGTTTTTGCATGTCAGAAATGTTTATTTCTAAATTTTGTGCACTGATATTGGTTTACCTGGTGAAAATAAACAAGTGAGATGGGATTATATTTGTTTTTTATTAAGTTGCCTAATAATTTGGGACAGTAATAGTTACCTGCACAAGCAGATATCCTCCTAAGATAGCCAAATCTAAAAAAAAACCACTCCAACTTCCAAAAATATTAAGCTTGGATATTTATGAGTCTTTTGGGTTGATTGAGAACATAGTTGTTGATCAATAATAAAAATAATCCTCTAAAATACAACTTGCCTAATAATTCTGCACACAGTGTAGTGATGCGGTTCCATGCGTTCCAATGCAAGTCAATGGCGTCGAAAATGCCGCGATTCTGCAAAATAATTGGTAGTGCTGCGGATTTTTCCGCAATGATAATCTGCAGCGGAACTTTCAAAAGCATGTGCACAGCACATGCGGATTATCATTGGGGAACATGGCAGGCCTTCTACCATGCTTTTTTAAGCGTTTCTGCAGCGGAATTGCCACTTCGGAAACACTTAAAAAACGTATAGTGGGCACACGATGCGTATTTCATGCGTTTTTGGTGCGGAAATTTCCGCAGCGTAAACGCATGATAAGCCTTCTGCCATGGTCCCCTATGCAATTCCGCACTTTTAATGCCCGTGCTGCGGATTTTTCCGCAGTGTTTATGCTGCGCACAAAAATCCGCAGCATGTCCATTAATTTTGCTTAAGCGCGGCGTAATCGCCGCCATTGACTTGCATTGAGACGCACATAATCCGTGTCAGTACATTTGTACTCACGGATTATATGCGTTTCAATGTGCGGATGGTACCCAAATCTGGAGGAGAGGAGACTCTCATCCAGACTTGGGTACCATTGTACCTGTAAAAAATAGAATAAAATAAAAAATAAACATTATATTCACCTTCCGACGGCCCCCGGTCTCCTTCCCTGTGCTTGTGGGCAGGACTGAAGGACCTGCGGTGACGTCACAGTCATGTGACCGCAGGCCCTTCAGTGCAGTGTCCCGCGATCAGCTGGCAGCCAGGAAGGAGTGCAGCTACACACGCCGGGTAAGTATTGGTTTATTTTTTTATTTTCAAACATTCTTTTACGGTCTCACTATATAAATCCATGCTGTTTGCATGGATTTATATAGTGTGACCTAGTTGTCAAGCACTTTCCAAGTGATGCTAAAATCGCCTGGAAAGCGCTTGTCAATCTGCATGCGGAAACGAATGTGAATAACGCTTCAAATCCGCATGTATTTGGCAGGAAAAACGCATGTACAATCTGCATGCGTTTTTTCTGCCAGGGAGATGCAGAAATGCTGCAGAAATTTTCTGTTTCATTTCTGCATCGTGGGCACATAGCCTTAAGCTATCACCTTAACACTTCAGTTAAATAGGGTATATGGAATAAAGAATTTATTGATTTGTTTACTTTATTGCCAACAGGGAAAGAACAGCTGTGTAAAGGTGATAAGAAAAAGATGAGAAGATTGATGGGGATGACAGAAAACATAGTGCCCCTAGGTCTTTTAACAATTGGCTACAGACCTTCTGTATTTACTTAGTTGTTCTTGGGGAAACTTTGCCTGGTAACTGCTGTGGTTTATTTCAGCACATTGATATTATACTTGAGACATACCGCAATTTTGTATATATGGCTTGGCATAACTATGACGAGTCTTTTAGACAAAAATCTAGCCGTACATCCATCTATGAAGTGGGGTTTGAAGGATGTTGACCTTTGGCTCAACCTATTGTTCCTCCAGAGAAATTCATTTTCCAGGCAATCAACCTCTGGGCAGATTAGTAAGAAGGGAATATGCTTTGCATTTAACGAGTCATCATGTAAATGGATGAATAACTGTCAATATCGGCATGAGTGCTCCTTTTGTGGGGGCACTCATCCCTTGTCGAAATATTTTAAAAAGAACGCTTAGTCTTCTCAACAGCAGCCTAGTACCAAGGAACTATTTTTTAAAAGCGTTCAGCTCTTCTCAGATTGGGAGAAAATTTTCAAGCTTTCAGCTATGGTTTTAATGTGCCTGAGTCCAGGGGTCAGGGATGCTGTTGGATTAAGAACTTGGCTTCGATTATGGTTCATAAAAATGTCGTTAGAGAAAAAATTTCAGAGTTAGAACTAGATAGATTATCTGGACCGTTCAGTAATCCTCCGTTTTAAAACCTGGGTTGTCGCCTCTGGGTTTTGTCCCTAAAAATGATCCAGGTTCTTTCAGGATGATATACCACCTCTTTTATCGGAAGGAAGCATCTTTGGATGATGAAGTAAATAAAGAGCCCCTTCCTTTGACCAGGCAGTAAATTTACTTAAATTATATGGGAGAGGTGCATTGCTGGTAACAGTGGATATAAAATCAACTTTCAGATTTCTTCCAGTCAATCCTAGTGGATTCAATTCCTTGGGTTTGCAGTTTGAGAAAAAATATTATTTTGATAGTTTACTTGTGGGTTATTCATTATCCTGCTTCTATTTTCAAGCTTTCTCATCTTTTCTTCAATGGGTTTTACCATACAAATCAAAAAATGGAGGGGTGCTGGGGTACATGTATGATTTTTTTATTCATAGGTGTTGCTGATTCTGACTCTTGTGCAATGTTGCTGTCTAAATATAAGGATCTAATGGATCTTTTTGGTGTTCCTCTGGCAAAGGAAAATACTGTTTATTCCTAGTGTATCTTGAATTTTTAGGTATTGTTATTGATTCTCTTAAAATGGAATGTAGACTCCCTGTTATGCAGTTAAGTACACCAAAATTGTTATTGGTGGATATGTTGACAAAGGAGAAGACTACTTTGAGAGATCTGCAATCTTTGCTGGGCTTTTTAAATTGTGCTTTGCGTATAATCTCAATGGGTAGAGTGTTCTCGAGATGTTAATATGATGCAACTAAAGGAGGTTTCTCACCTAGGGCTCGTATTATATGAAGGAGGATTTGGTTATGTGGATAGATTTTCTAAATCATTTTAATGGCCGCAGCTGTTGGCAACATGATTTTCTGTCATCGGATTTTCTGCAGATTTTTACAGATGCTGCAGGGACTTCCAGTGCCTTTGTAATGGTAAATGGTTGGCAGAATTATGGCCTATGTCGTGGATTAAGAATAAAGTAGTCAGAAAAATTGTGATGTTGGAATTATTCCCTGTTTTGGGTGCCATAGTAATTTGGGTTAGAAACAGAAGAATTAAAAGCTTCACTCTGATAATCAAGGAGTGGTGTTTGCCATCAATACATTATGAGCGAAATGTTTATGGACGGTAGAGATTTTTAGGTATTTGGTGTTATGTTGTATCAGACAGAATATATGGTTAAAAGCTCGATATAAAGAGAGCGAAAAGAACTGTCTAGCTGATGCTCTTTCTCGCCACCAGTGGGAAAATTTTCAAAGTTTGGCACCAGAGTCCGACCTAGAGAGAACACAATGCCGGCAACACCTTTGGAACCTAATTTGGGATTGATTCCCTTCCATTTACAAAGATCTGTCACCAGCAGGACATGGGCTGACTACTCAGCTGCATTGGAGGGATTGGACAAATTTTTGTAATTCTATCAATGTGGATTATACTCAAAGAAAAATATTTATTATTCAGAATGCTATCCTTTTCTCCTTTAACCAAGATTTTAGAAGGAGTATCTTTCATTTTGATACTGTCAGGAAAAAATGTTTTAAGCAGCTTATTTCCCCATGAAGCAGTTTCAATTCGTCTTTTGCATAAGCTTTGGTCTATCTTACAGTAGGAAATGTAAAAATATGGATCAATATGAGTCTGCCGTTCCCTGGCTCATTTCTGATTCATAAAAATAGCTCTCAAGAAATTTAATTTCAATTTAATGCAATTTTGAAAAAACGACTGGTCAAATTGAACATTGACAACCTAAAGATTTCTTTGCATTCTTTCAGAGTAGGAGCTACAATTGAAACAACGAGATTGGGGGTTTACAGATGAGAAAATTATGAAAATAGGAAAACTGGAGTCTAATAGATATAAATTATACGTTAGGCCACAACTGCTGATAAAAAAATGATATTCATCCCACGGGTCCTGTAGTCGTCTGCATATTTAGCCATTCTTTTGTTTATTGGGCTCAGAAGAGGGCAGCAAGGAGAAGCTACTCCGAAAATCTGTTCTTCGATTCATCTGCTTTAAATGTTTTTTGGTTCAGTATCAGATGTCTTAAATGGGAAAAACTATGCAAAGAACTGAAAAGGTTATCATCTCTGGCCTAACCCAAATTTAGTGTTACTGCACGTGTGTGGCAATGTTATAGGCAAAACCAGGACTCTTGATCTTCTCCAGTCAATGTGCAAGGATCTTGCTCTGTTAAAATGCTGGTTCCCAAATACCTGCTTTACCTTTTCTGAAGTAATACCAAGGTAGGCCTGGACAAATAGCTGTCTGATGTTTATGGCTAAGAAAAATATAGAACCGTGCATTGGAAAAATTTATGGCTATACTAGGCAGTTTATCATACAGGAAAACCGATCTAGAGGGTTTCACCACTGGTATTTACAAGGGCGACTTGGTCAATTTGTCGGATATTGGACTAGACATTTTTAATCTTGGTCTACAGAATGTAATTGAAAAATGGCTGTGGTGTTTTGGGAGGGCCACGACCAGAGGCGTAACTAGAGCCCGATGGGCCCCAGTGCAAGATTTGAACACCCCCATCCTGCTATGTGTATATATATATATATATCCTCCATCCTGGTATATATGTCCCTCATATTGGCACCATCCTGGTATATACTGGTATGTCCCCCATCCTTATATATATATCACCTATGTTGGTATACTGTATATATCGCCCATCCTGATATACAGTCCTGCTCATCGTTATTGGCACCCATGAAGTTTAAGTACATAATGTGGAATACAGTTGAAACCAGAAGTTTACATACACTATATAAAAAGACATATATTATTATTATTTATTATTATAGCGCCATTAATTCCATGGCGCTTTACATGTGAAAAAGGGGTATACAAACATATGCATGTTTTTCTCAGTATCTGACATGAAATCAGAATAAACCTTTCCCATTTTAGGTCAATTAGGATTACCATAATTTTTAATATTTGCCAAATGCCAGAATAATGAGTGAGAGAGAATGTTTTAAGGCTTTTTTATTACTTAAAAACTTCAGCGTGCAAGCGACGAGAGCGCATGATGTCACTGCCATGCGCCCCCAGTGACGTGCATGCCACCGTCAGCTGCTGGCCTCTGATTGGCCGATAGCGTGTATTGCCAGACACGGACCCGACGGGTCTCTTCGCCGCAACTCCGTTGACCATATCTCTGGCAATTTGCAGTTGCATGAATACAGGCAGGAACGCACTGCTGACTCTGCATCTCCACCTAAGTCTTGTTTATCTATTACTAGGGATGAGCAGATCCGTGGAAGTTTGGGTTCTTGGATCCGACCCGAACTTAATTATAAAGTTTCGTTTGGGTACCAGAATTGTACCCGAACTTCAACCAGAACCCGAACCCCATTGAAAACAATAGGGACCTGGACTTTTGAGCTGAAAAATTCTCTCTCCTCTGAACATTGCAAGTCCGTGTTCAGCATTTAGCACCGTTATGAACGCCAAACTTTTAAGTTCGGGTTAGCTCATCTCTTTCGATTACCCTTACTGCTGAGCCTATTAAGATTGGAATTACCAACTCCCATCAAAAACAAGGGGCCAAGCGACAAAAATTTAATCATGATGGCAACAGTGGAGAGTCTGGATACCAGATGTACTGTATGTCTGCCCAAAACAACTATTGCCAGAAAGATGCCAGTGCCTTGGTGGGTCCACCTTGTCATACAGGTATTTCCCTATGATTCTGAAAAATTATTGCTCCCTGCTTATCTTATCTTTTCTAGAAAAATCTGTTTGGCTTGAGGCCGTTATTGATTCAAGTTGCGCAGCCAATTTTGTTGATGGTTGGTTTAACTTCGCTAAAGTTATGTTTTCCTGTGAAAGTCACTGCTATTGATTATACTCCTCTAAGGAAGTGTCCCTGCTTGTTGGTACCTTGCATATTGAAGATATGTATTTTTTTTTGTTTTGGAAAACTTGCCTTCGACCGTGGTCTTGGGCATGCCTTGGTTTCGTAAATATAAACTGGTCATTAATTGGCATCAGTGTGATATTGTACCAGTCGAGAATGAGGCTCCATAGGTCACTCCCGATCATGTCTCATGAGCGATGATGTTACTGACGTCATCGCTCGGGACACATGACTGTGAGTAACCTTTGAAGTGTCGTTCTCAGAACAACATAGGTTGCAGGAGAGAATCGCTGGACGTTGTGGGAACTACAATGGATTAAGTCTGAGTTGCTGGGATTATTTTTTAATAATAATTGGGTAAACCAGAGAATGTGTGGGGGAGTCTCTATTCAAATAAACTTTTTTTTCCTGTGTGTGTGTCTTTTTATTTTTAAGTACGAGGTTAGTAATGGGGATGTCTGATAGACACCTCTCCATTACTAACCCCTGGGCTTGATGCCAGCTGACATTACACAACTGACATCAACCTCAAAATCTATTACCCCGCACCAGGGCAAATGGGAAGAGAATTGGCGCATCTAATGGATGCACCATTTTTGGAGCGTCTGAGGGTTGGTCTTATTATGTTGGGAAGGGGCCAATAAACCATGGACCTTACCAGTATAATAAGACCAGCTCACAGCTTTCCCTTGGCTGGTTATTAAAATAGGGGGGATTCCGCTTTGTTTTTTACATTTATTTATTAAAAAGTACAGTAAAACACACACACGCAAGGCACTGCTCCACTCCTCCACTTGGGCCTCCGCCTCCTTGTTCAAAATTATTATTTTTTACAATTTTTTATTCTATGTTATTTTAAATAATTTTTCTATCCACATTTGTTTCCAGGGCAATTGTCTTACTCTTACCTCCATTTTGCTTCCTTTTACAGTCCCTTTCTCCTTACTACGACAATTTTACAGCTATTTCATAGCACCAAAGTTCAGGTCCCCATTGGGTACTATGGGATTTGGGGTTAAGTTCGGGTCAAGCTCTGGTACCAGAAATGATCTTTGGACTAAAGTTCAGCCGAACCCGACAATCCCGAACATCCACGGGTCCTCTCAACCTTATACAGCAATCACAGTCATCTTCTTACCTTCCTGATCCTCTCTCTCTGTCATGCAAAATCACCAGACCACATCTTTTACAGCAGGTCTGAATATAATGAGGGTGGAGAGGGGGGTGGGGATAGTACAGTTAGATCGTTAGAGAAGAATAGGATGCTAAATAACCCCAAAGTTTTATCTTGCATGCTGACCAACGCAAGAAGCCTGACCAATAAGGCGGATGAGCTGCGGGCGCTTATATCGGAGGAGAGGTATGACATCGTAGGTATAACAGAGACTTGGCTAGACGATAGCTACGACTGGGCGGTAAATTTAACAGATTATAGTTTATTTAGAAGGGACCGGAAACAGGGGAAGGGCGGAGGAGTCTGCTTATATGTAAGGTCACGTCTAAAGCCCAGACTAAGGGAAGATATAGGAGAGGGAGAAGAGGGGGTCGAGTCCATGTGGGTAGAGATAGAGGGGGCAAAAAATAATAATAAAATATTACTGGGGGTCTGCTATAAGCCACCTAATATAACAGAGGAGAATGAGAAACTGCTATTAGGACAAATAGACAAAGTAGCAAAACATAATGAGGTGATTGTAATGGGGGACTTCAACTACCCGGATATTGACTGGGAAACAGAAACCTGTAGATCGCAGAAAGGAAAAAGGTTCTTGACAAATATCAAGGATAATTATCTCTCCCAACTAGTGCAGGAACCAACGAGAGGGAAGGCCGTGTTAGACTTAATATTGACTAATAGGCCTGATAGAATAACTGAGGTACAGATAGGGGGGCACCTAGGTAATAGCGACCATAATATTATCGACTTCAAAATGCCCTTCAGTAGGGTTATCAATAAGGGAACAACTAAAACATTAAACTTTAGGAGGGCGAAGTTTGATCAGCTGAAAGAAAACCTTCAACTTATAGACTGGGACAAAGTTCTTAATCAAGGAAATACGAATAGTAAATGGGAAACCTTCAAAAGAATTCTGAATACTCAGTGCGAGAGATATATACCGTATGGGAATAAAAGGGCCCGAAATAAGAGGAAACCAATATGGTTGAATAAGAACGTAAAAGGGGCGTTAAATAGCAAAAAAGAGGCATTCAAGAGATTAAAACAGGAAAACAGCAAGGAGGCACTAATGTGTTACAAGGAAAAAACGAGAACCTGCAAAAAACAAATAAAAATAGCAAAGGAGGAAACAGAGAGACGTATTGCTAGGGAAAGTAGATCAAATCCCAAACTGTTCTTTACGTATATAAATAGTAAAAGGATTAAATCGAATAATATTGGACCGATAAAAAGTGATGAAGGCAAAATCATAGAGAAAGATGAGGATAAAGCTAATCTATTAAATAAATTTTTTTCGTCAACTTTCACAAAGGAAAAAGAACTAACAGGCGAAATGAGAAGTGACAAACTTAATCCTCCACTAAGTATGACAAATCTAACCCAAGCTGGGGTACAGAAACGCCTCAGTAACATTAAAATAAACAAATCACCAGGACCTGATGGCATACACCCACGGGTACTAAGAGAACTAAGTAATGTGATAGGCAGACCATTATATCTTATATTTAAGGACTCTGTTGAGACTGGGTCTGTACCACTTGATTGGCGACAGGCGAATGTAGTGCCAATATTCAAAAAGGGAGCAAAAAGTAACACCGGAAACTATCGGCCGGTGAGTCTGACGTCCGTTGTGGGCAAAATTTTTGAAGGCTTAATTAATGAGGCAATCATGGAGCATCTTGATGCTAATAATCTATTAACCCCGAACCAACATGGATTCATGAGGAATCGCTCCTGCCAAACAAACCTGATTGACTTCTACGAGGAGGTTAGCTCTCGAGTAGATCAGGGGGAACCAGTGGATGTCGTGTATCTCGACTTCTCAAAAGCGTTCGATAGCGTGCCACATAATAGGTTGGTATACAAAATGAGAATGATGGGGCTGGGGGAAAATGTCTGCAAGTGGGTAGCTAACTGGCTAAAGGATAGAAGGCAGAGGGTGGTTATAAATGGAATATACTCAGATTGGGTAAGCGTCACTAGTGGGGTACCACAGGGGTCTGTACTAGGCCCAATGTTATTTAATATCTTTATTAACGACATAGTCAACGAGATAAATAGTAAAATATCAATATTTGCAGATGACACAAAGTTATGTAAAACAATTAATACAAAAGAGGACAGTGCAGACCTACAGAGGGATTTGGATAAGCTGGGTAGGTGGAGCATTAAATGGCAAATGAGGTTTAACGAGGAGAAATGTAAGGTCATACATATGGGAAGGAAAAATGGAAGTCACCAGTACTCACTGAATGGGAAATCATTGGGGAATTCAGAGATGGAGAAGGACTTGGGCATCTTGATTGATAGCAAACTAAATTGGAGTGCCCAAAGTCAGGCCGCTGCTGTAAGGGCAAACAGGGTAATGGGATGTATCAGAAGAGGTATAGCTGCAAAGGATGAGAACATTGTTCTTCCACTGTACAAAGCACTGGTCAGACCACACTTGGAATACTGTGCTCAGTTATGGGCCCCAATATATAGAAAGGATATAAATGAGCTTGAAAAGGTACAAAGGAGGGCAACAAAATTAATAAGGGGAATGGAGGGACTGCAATACCCAGAGAGGTTGGCAAAACTAGGACTATTCAGCCTGGAAAAGAGAAGGTTGAGGGGGGACATAATAAATGTGTACAAATATGTTAGGGGACAGTATAGAGATCTTGCCCGGGATTTGTTCAAAAGGAGGGATATTACGGTAACAAGAGGGCATTCACTAAGACTGGAAGAGAAAAGGTTTCAGCACCAGCATAGGAAGGGGTTCTTTACGGTAAGAGCAGTGAGAATATGGAATTCACTGAGTGAGGAGACGGTAATGTCGGATTCACTAAACCAGTTCAAGCGGGGACTGGATGCATTTCTAGATACCAGGCAGATTTCAGCATATACTTAAAAATAAAATAGTAGGTTGATACAGGGATTTATTCTGACTGCTGGTTTCAGAGTCGGGAGGGAATTTTTCCTCAGGTGAAGATTGGCTAAATCATTTGGGGTTTTTGCCCTCCTCTGGATCAACTTTAGCAATTACAGAACTAACAGGTCGAACTTGATGGACGCAAGTCTTTATTCGGCTTTACAAACTATGTTACTATGTAATCAGGGCCCTCTGCTCTCCTTGTGTTGAACTATGTGCTTGTTCAAAGCATTTTCCAGTTTTACAGTACCAGCAAAGTGAATGAGATTTCTGAAATGTTTTCATTGTGGAATTGAACCACCAAAGCGTTTTTTTCATATCTGCAGCATATCAATTCTTTCATAATTTTTGAAGTGCTTTTCACCCATTCAAATGAATGGGGAAAAAAAGCATCAGAAACGCATGCAAAAATATGTCAAAATTTTACTCAGTGTTTTTCATACCAACACTCTGTTTTTTCCTGCAACACTCAACGTGTGCACATAGCATAAGGGTATGTGCCCACGTTTCGTTTTACAAGCGTATTTGATGCGGAATTTCCGCAGCGGAAACGCTTGTAAAACGCTTGTTAATCCGCACCCCATGGTCCCCAATGAGAATCCGCAAGTTCTATGCCCATGCTGCGGATTTTTCCACAGCGTTTTTGATGCGCACAAAAATCCGCAGCATGTCAATTAATTTTGCGTTTCCGCATGCGGAATTGCCTTTTCAATGCAATAAAAAAAGCAAGGCAATGCCGCATGTCGAAAACGCGCGAAAAACGCGCAATAAATGCTTGTGAAATTCCGCATGCGTTTTTCCGGGTAAGGACATGCGGAAATGAAGCGCAAATTTTCCGCTTCATTTCCGCAACGTGGGCACATAGCCTAAGCGAGGAAATAATGATAAGCTAAGTATATAAAAAGTGTGTATAACATTTCAGCATTTACGTATTTGCTGAAAACAGCATTTTAAGGCGTTACTTGTATGGCCGCAGCCTTGGGCTGTGTGCTAACGATTAGTTTTTGGTTAGTTTTTGACACTGTGTATTTTTGCTGCAACAAAAATGCAGTATCTTAAAATTCCAGCAAAGTGGATGGGATTTATATAATGTCAATGTTTCAAATCCGCAACATGTCAATTTCTCTTGCAGTTACGCTGAGTTTTATGTGCAAATTTTTCCCATTGACTTGCACTATATGCGGAAAATCCACAGGCAAAAAGTAAATGCATTTTAGTGTGCTTCCAATGCGTCAACGCATCAAAAAACGCATGTAATCCGCACATGACTGTATCAATAAAGTTTTGTCAAAGTCAAATACCAGAGGAAACATCAAAAACAAATCAGCTTTGTTTAACCCCTTAAGGACTAGGTGAATTTTCCTTTTTGCACTTTCGTTATTTCCTCTCCTTATTCCTAGAGCCATAATGTTTTTGTTTTTCTGTTGACATGTGTGAGGGCTTGTTTTTGTGGGACGAACTGTACTTTTGAATGACACCATTTATCATGAGATGTACTGTAAGGCTGTGTGCCCAAGATGCATTTTTTAAGCGTTTCCGCAGCGGCAATTCTGCTGCAGAAACGCTTAAAAAACGCTTGGTAGAAGATCTGCCATGTTCCCCAATGATAATCCGCATGTTCTGTGCACATGCTGTGGAAATTTCCGCTGCGGATTATCATTGCAGAAAAAAACGCAGCACTACCAATTATTTTGTGGAAGCGCTGTGTTTTCACCGCCATTGACTTGCATTGGAAATCATGGAATCCGTATCACTGCATCTGTACATGCGGATAACATGCGTTTCAATGTGCGGATGGTACCCGGGTTTGGAGAAGAGGAGATTCTCCTCCGGACCCGGGTACCATAGAACCTGTAAAAAAAAGAATAAAATAAAAAATAAATATTATACTTACCTTCTGATGGCCTCCGGTGTGCTTGTCTCTGCTTGCCAGCAGCTCGCGATGGACTGAAGGACCTGCGCGGACGTCATTTAGTCATGTGACGGCAGGTCCTTCAGTGTACCGCGAGCTGCCGGCAAGCCGAGACGCATCGAATAAAGACTGCGGGGGCCATCAGAAGGTAAGTATGATATTTATTTTTTATTTTTTGACATTCTTTGGGGTCACTCTATATAAATCCATGCCGTTTGCATGGATTTATATAGTGTGACCAAGTTGTCAAGTACTTTCCAAGTGATGCTAAAATCGCTTGGAAAGCGCTTGACAACCCGCATGCGGAAATGCAAGTGAAGAACGCTTCACTTTCGCTTGTCCTTGGCAGGAAAAATGCATGTATAATCCGCATGTAAAATCCGCATGCGTTTTTTCTGCCAGGGAGATGCAGAAACGCTCAGGAAAAAATCCGGAGCATTTCCGCATCGTGGGCACATAGCCTAAAGAGGGAAAAAAATTCAAAGTCTGGCGAAATAGCAATAAAAGTGCAATTCTTTTTTTGGATTTTTATTCACAGCGTTGATAATACAGTAAAACTGACCTGGCAGTATGATTCCTTAGGTCTCTACAATTATGCAGATACCAAACAAGTATATACAAATTCAGAAATTTGTAAAAAAAAAAAATAAATTTTGCTTTTGTCACCATTTTCCGAGACCCGTAACATTTAGCATTTTTGGTAAGTGGGGCTATATGAAGGGTTATTTTTTTGTGCCCAGAGTTATTGTTTTTATTGATATAATTTTGGGATATAAACAATGTTTTTTATCGCCTTTTATTAAAATTTTTTCTGTTGTTGCAGGGGCCAAAAAAACTGCAGTTCTGGCGTTTTGAATTTTTCTCTTGTTACGCTGTTTACCAATCGGATTAATTTATTTTATATTTTTATAGAGCTGATTTTTATGAATGCAAACGAGTATTTTTTATGTTCATTCATTTTTAATGGGGGGAAAGAGGGCTGATTTAGACTGTTACATTTTTTTCAATTTTTTTTATGTTTCACTGTATTTGTTAGTTCCCTTAGGGGAACCTGCGATCATCTGATCGATTGTGTTATATACAGCATTGCTGTAAATAGCAGAAATCACGGTTTCCTATGAATGCCAGCCAGGGGCTGGTTTTCACTGAGGTATTGTGATGACAGGCACAGGGGTCTTCAGCAGAAAACCGCAACAAAAACTGCAGCGTCAAAAACTACATAAAAAGTCATGTAAAAAAACACAATTAACCTAATTTACATAGTAGGTGCAGAAAATTTGCAACATCTAAAATTCACCAAAAACTCATCAACGTAGCTTTGGTTGGATTTGGGGTATAATGTTCAAAACTAACAAAATCATAGTGATCTATGATATCCTGATCATTAGATGTGCAGATGTTCGAGGACTTGGAGGCATAGTACAGAAGCTAACATGTGACTATACTGCGGCCATCCAAATGAGGGTTTAATCTAATAAGATGGCCCACGGTGACACACAGTGCATTGTTCTCTGGAAAAAATGTTCTATAATTCAACAATGATATGAGTGACATCTAGTGGCTGTCTTCAGCGCAACATAGGTTGAATATTTATTTTTGTGATGCTTTTGTGTCATCCAAAAAAAAAAAGTTTGAACACAGGGCATTCACACATCATTGAGAATAAATGAAATTTAATGGGGACGATTTAGTAAAACTGTCTAACTGTAAACTTAGTCTTGATATTTTAAATCTAGGTTCACATTTGTTCAGTACATTTCGCTGCACGTCTATACCTGAATTGCAAAAGAAAAATGTATTTAGAGATGAGTGGTGGCTTATCCATAGACAAAAATGGACGAGACGTAGTAAAAACATTCCCCTGACTATATTTTATTAGGATTACGTCGTGTTTTGTTTTATTTGAATGTGTGAAAAAAGTATTTGATTAAAACATATGAGAGTCGTACAGTATACATATTTTCTCCATTACTCTCAGTGAGAGACATATTGAGACATACTGTATATAATTTTATTCTAAGTGGCAGAGGAAGGGAATCCTCTGGGGAGACATATATCTTGAGGCTTGTGCCTCAAGATCTTAGCAAGGTCTCTGGCATAAAGATACTACTCAAATAATATGCTCTGTCAAATGCAAATTGCCATACTAAATACTGTCCACAGATGTCACTAAAATTCTGTCTGTAGGAGCACAATGCATATGTCCTGAACTGTTTCTGCTTATATACAATACTCTATCCCAGACCTGGGCAAATGGCCCGCAGACGGATACAGTTGAAGGGCTGAAAACAGTGGGCCATGAGCCCCATCATGCCGATATCACTGCTGTCTGTGCAGATATCAGTGAACATGTGAATACATTGGCGGAGGAGAGAGCCGCTGGCTCCTTCTTCCACCAATCAGCATTTGCAGAGAGTCAGTGCACCGGAGACTGGAGGAGAGCTCTGGGGGAATGGGAACCAGGTGACTATTTATTTATTTTTTTTCATATGTGTATGGGATGTGTACATGTATATAGAGGGCTATGTGAGGGCTCATACTGTATTTAGGTGGCTATGTGAAAGATCATATTGTATTCAGAGAGGCCATGTGGAGGCTCACACTGTATATATAGAGTGCTATGTGGGAGCTCATACTCTAAATATAGTGGATTATATAGGGGGCTCATATATTGAGGCTATGTGGGGGCAAAAAAGTAAGTAATTTTCCACACATTCATTTAAGACTTTGTTTAGCAAAAAGAGTGCGCCCAATGAAATTCTTAGGAGCAAAGATAAAGTTTAGACTGCAAAATTCTAATGAAAAAGAACTCAACCACAGATAATTCTAATTATTCATAAAACAGTTGTCCAACAGACAGTTGACTATAAAAGGGCATTGCTTAACAAAGAAAATCTCTTCCCATTTTATGCTGTCCGCAATGGCACCACATGGAAGAGAAATGTCACAAGACCTGAGAAAGATAATAGTTTCTTTTCAAAACAAAAGTGAAGTCTCCAAAAAGATCAGCAAAGCTTTACTGATCAATCAGAATACTGTAGCAAAAGTGATACAATAATTTAACAAAGAAAGAACGGCAACCATCTCACTGTAGTAGTGGTGAAGGATGTTGTTTCCCTCTGCCACTGACAAGGGGCAAAAGTGTGTTCTCAAAAGTTAGAACCCTCTGGGGCTGCAGTTTAGTCGTGGTAGGGGTTAACTGTGACAGCCAGCCAAGTAGAGGGAGGGGGAACTCAGTGTTAATGTTGAGTACAGGAAGTGAGCTCAGTCAGTAGTGTACAGTACTTCAGACAACTGACAGGCTCTATTCTGGCTGTTTGGGTAGACGTGGACCTAGTATCCCAGACAGTGGATCATCAGACACAAGAATCCCTCCACAAGAGTCCTCTTAGCCGGCTTGGTTAGCCTTGAGAGGGTCGTCGAGGATCTAGGGGCGCATTCTGTTTGCAGGCTTGCAGAAGAAGTTAGGACTCAAGTCTAGGACGTGGAGAGAACTAGGATCTGGTTATACTGTCGTTGCTGAGGAAGATTCTCTAGGGCTAGAGAACAAAGCAACAGAGATGCTTCACCTAAATTGGGAACCAGGGCTGAAGTTGTATCAAATACCTGTGGGAAAGATGACAACCCCTTTGGGCCTTATCATTTATACCTGCCTGTAAATACTACCAGTTACTAAGTAAAGTTCCAGTTGCTGTTACGAACTTTGTGTTCTCTGAATGCATTGCTGTCCTGGTTTCAGAAGAAGAATTCCTGGAGTCAGAAGAGACTGGCTGGTCAGAAGTAAGTCGAAAGCACCACATACACAGCAGCACATCGGAGGGAGGACATACTTTGTCTGTATTGTGCCAAAGTGAGCATGGGCTACAGCTCACCCACGACTACCTCGTTTAGGCACCTTATATCACAGAGCCATCCAGGCCAAACACAGAAGTTAACACCTAAACAAGAGCGACTTCTGGTGAGAAGGGTTAAAGACAATTGACATGCAAGTTCACTGCAGTTAACTAAAGAAGTAGAAAGCCAAACCAGGGTGAGTGTTTCTTGTGACATTGTACGCCATACACTGCAGAGGAATGGCATGTGTGGCTGTCATCCATGAGGCAAGCCTCTCCTAAAGTGTATACACAAAAAAAATCCACCTACATTTTGCAAGGGCCCATGCTGAAAAATTTGAACACTACTGGGACTCTATACTCTGGAGTGATGAGAACAAGATAAATGTTTTTGGAACTGATGGCTTCAAAACTGTATGGCCCCACAAAGGTGAGGAGAACAAAGAAAATGCATAGTGCCAATGTAGCGCCCCGAGGGTTCGGCCGCTACAGGGGTATTGCACCTCTGCCAGAGGTGTGATATTCCACTCCCGGGTAAGGATGGAGTGTGGACCAGGGCTCAGTTAGCTGCATACAGCACACACACCCCATTTCCGAGGGACAGCTCAACGGTGCTCCCACTAGACAGAAGTGCAGGCACGACCGACTATGTCCCTGCCTGGAGTGGGAAGGGGGGTGGAACACCCAGTGCTGTAGGGGCAGATAGGGGTTGGTTCTTGAGCATAGGAAGGAGCCCATTGGTTGCTGGTCACCTGGGCTCATGGTCAGAGGGAGGTATAAAAGGTGGGCACCATCTTAGATCTAGGTTCGTTCAGTCAGTTCAGCCAGAGGAGAAGACAGGGAGTAGAGGCTCTGTAGGAGCTCTACTCCAGGAGGGCCTAGTGAGAGGCCGAGGAGGAGGTGAAGGGGAGCTGGGATTTTGGCTCATCTCAGCTCCAAGAGAACGGAACAGAAAGGAACAGAGAAAGAGAAGGAGAGACAGAGAAACAGAAGGGCTCAGGAACAAGAAGGTGGAAGGGACCCTAAGAACCCACGAGAATCCAGGGTGCAGGGTCAGGCAGATTAAGGGTACCGGATCCCAAGTTGGTGGAGGAGAAACAACCCTCAGCCAAAGACCGGTCGTCGTGATCATCTATTGGTGCGACACCTCATCAAACCTGCTAGGAAGGCACCATATAGGACAGCGGAGGACGGGGCCCACGTTTAACCGCACAAGTCCGCGGCAGCCGGACAAAAGTGGGTCGCTGGTGAGGCAGGCCAGAGAAAGGATTAAAGGGGGTCCTGTGCCATGCTCCTGAACTGCTTGGGAGTTGACCGAGCCCCACACCTGGTGGACGCAGCACGGCTCGGGCGGTCACTACCTGTACAGAAGTGACCCGGAACAAATGAACTGTGAGTAAAGACCCTGGACTGTAACTTGTTGTCTGTGTGCTCCTTTGCGCCTCCAGCACTACCGGTACTGGGACCCTCACCACCATCACTCCCACCATCCACTACACTGCCCTGGGGCCGCACTCTTCCCGTGGGGAGTCACACCATCCCAGCTGCATTCATCATCAGCCCCAGTGGACTGCCTTGCAGCGGCGGTTCCTAATAACCGCAATCCATGGGTGGCGTAGTCGGACATTATCTAAAGTACAGTAGCAGACTACCATTGGTCTGACCACCCTGAGCCACGGAACCGGGTTGCCACTACTACTCCCATCGTTCCCCCTATTGCCCGGATCCGAGTGCCCCACGGCCCAGGGGGCGAGTCACCAACAGTGACATATGGTGGTGGCAGTGTCCTTATGTGAGGCTGTCGGTGTAAGGGAGCTACATTTCATTGATGGTATCATGAATTAACAGATGTACCACTTATATTGAAACAGAAGATGCTACCATCACTCCATGCCCTTGGTAGATTTGCACTTTTCCAACATGGCAATGATCCAAAACACACATCTAAGACCACTGTTGCATTTCTGAAGAAGAACAGGGTGAAAGTGATTGGAATCTAAAAAGATTGATGTTGCATAATGTTGCCAACTTATTCATTCCATGCCTAGCACTTGGTGCTGTCCTTAAAAATCATGGAGGTCATGCAAAATACAAAATACATCTAGTAGTTTTTGATGTGGGGTGTACTCATTTTGCATCAACTAATTTGAGTAAAACTGAATGTTTAGTAATGAAAGCTGTATTATTACACTTGTTTTAAGCATTGATTTTTTCCATTTTTCGCCCCTTAAACAACTTGAAATTGTAATAATTTGATAACTTTCACAATTTGTTTGGGATTGCTGCTGCAGAATAAATTAGAAATGAATCAGATGCCTCTTTTATGTTATTGCATGACCAATAAGTATCTGCCTGTATTTCTCAGCATTAAGGACACCAAAAAATGGGTAACAGTAAGGACTGTATACACAGTGTTTAGCCAAAGAAACTTAAGACAGAAGATAAAAGACACATGATTCGTCTCTTGAAATCAGAAGATGTCTAGCTTTGCTATCAACTTAGAACTGGCAGTAACCAGTGTGACCCAGCTACACCCATCTACTTTTTGGAGCAGTCTTGTCATGGAAGAACTGCTGCTATACAGCATGTTCTAGACATGGAAAGAAGGCCAAGTTACTCAACTATGCAAGAAAACATAAGAACTGATACGGACTGGGTGGTGGAACCACTGTGTCGTGATCCGAGGAGAGCCTGGAGGGGTGTAACTAGGAGCCTCACCAAGTCTGACCTCGGATGCACAATGGCTGACGATACCGTGATCCAAAGAGAGACGAGGGAGGCGGCACCAGGTGCTACTCTGGGACTCACTGTCATGCTAGGTAAGGGAAGGACCAAGTATATGATGATGGGAAAAGGGGGAAGCAAACAATTAGGAAAATGGAATATGGAGACCCCTTGGCAGATCTAAAAACACCCTGACTCCCCTAACGTCCCTAAACAGGTTCCGCACCTATCGCCAAGCAGGATACCTAATCCCTAACTGACCCTAGAGCTAGGCCCTAGGTAGGGAGGGGGAGGGGTGAGTGCTAGTCAGCCCCCACTGCAACTAAAGACAAATAAGGAAAACAAACAAGGGGATACACTTAACTTTGAGAAGGCACCAGAGAGAACACGACAACAATCCACCAAAAAGCTCCAAGAAGAAACCAGCCGACTGCTAGAACTCCTGGCCCGAGAAGAGGTAAATAGTTCTATCACCAGCATCTCTCTGGAGACAATGAGGGCACTTAAATATCAAGCAAGGGCATGTCAACTAGCAGCAGAAGGTGGAAATCACTGCTGAGTCCTAGTGAGAGAAGGATACCACTACACTACAGAGATGAAAGGATCAAGAAGGCGTCTGCAAAGTCAATTGCAGTGACCTTCTACAGCTGGACCCAGAACGACTGTCTGTCAAACCTGACACACCCGTGACACTGACCCCGGGTGGATGACAGCTGACCCCCAAGGGACAGGAGGCAGGATCAGCCAGTAATGGTAGACTGGCATGACACAGGCAGGCTGGTGCTGGTTGGCACAGCTGATAAGCAGGCAGGCTGGCACGGCTGATATACAGGCAAGCAGGCAGCCACAGCTGGTATACAGGCAGGCACAACTGACAGACAGGCAGGCTGGCATGGTTGATTGACAGCTTGGCTGGCATGGCTTATAAACAGGCTGGCACGGCTGACAGACAGGCAGGCAAGGCTTATAGACAAGCGGGCTTGCACAGCTGATTGACAGGTGGGCTGGCACAGCTGATAGACAGGCTAGCACGGCAGCTAGACAGGATACAAGCACTGGGACATGAGAACTAGCAAGTGTGTTAGGGAAAACAGACAAACGACGTTGCACATGATGCACCCCCAGAGCTGTGGGGTACTCGGCAGCCGGGCCTATGGATGCCGGTGGGGGGAATATCACCGTGGCTGGCCCTGTCCGTGGCCCAGGGCGGTCACCAAAAAGGGGGGGTTATTTACAGGGGATTTGTGAAGTGTTCGTGACGCCACCTGTGGAATGCGGCTAAAGGTAGCCGGCGCTGCGGAGCAGTCCTCTAAGGCAGATGTTAGGGCAGCTTATGATGGAACGGCTCCCCACAGGTGGAGCAGGCCTCAGGGCAGTGTGGGGTAATGGATGGTGGTGCAGGGGAGAGACGGCCAGGACGGTTTAGGAACAAATGACAGACACTCACACGGGGGTGCGCTTTGGTACCTTTACTGGTGTAGGTGCAGGTATGGTCCAGGGTACTCGGTAGGCAGGGTGCACTTCTGGACTCTCTGCAGTGAGCGGGTATAGGGCCTCCTGATCCGTTGCTTCCACTTGCTAAGCTTCTGACCTGCCTGGAGCTAGGCCTGGCTTAATTAATGTCTCTCTCTCTTGCACCTGCTGACCTGGTGGTAGGGACTTCTCTTGGAGATCACTCTCCCTGGACGCTGGGGCCTCCGTGACTCCTAGCCCTGGTACTGTAGTCAGCGTTGGTCGACCTGGGACTTGTAGTCCTCCAGGTATCCGGTGGTCCCTACTGGGTATGAAGGGGCCAGCACACTCTCCTCTCACAGACTAAACTCTAAACTGATTGACTGCCTGGCTCCACCCTCCATATATATACAGTACAGACCAAAAGTTTGGACACGCCTTCTCATTTAAAGATTTTTCTGTATTTTCATGACTATGAAAATTGTACATTCACACTGAAGGCATCAAAACTATGAATTAACACATGTGGAATTATATACTTAACAAAAAAGTGTGAAACAACTGAAAATATGTCTTATATTCTAGGTTCTTCAAAGTAGCCACCTTTTGCTTTGATGACTGCTTTGCACACTCTTGGCATTATCTTGATGAGCTTCAAGAGGTAGTTACCGGAAATGGTCTTCCAACAATCTTGAAGGAGTTCCCAGAGATGCTTAGCACTTGTTGGCCCTTTTGCCTTCACTCTGCGGTCCAGCTCACCCCAAACCATCTCGATTGGGTTTAGGTCTGGTGACTGTGGAGGCCAGGTCATCTGGCGTAGCACCCCATCACTCTCCCTCTTGGTCAAATAGCCCTTACACAGCCTGGTGGTGTGTTTGGGGTCATTGTCCTGTTAAAAAATAAATGATGGTCCAACTAAACGCAAACCGGATGGAATAGCATGCCGCTGCAAGATGCTGTGGTAGCCATGCTGGTTCAGTATGCCTTCAATTTTGAATAAATCCCCAACAGTGTCACTAGCAAAGCACCCCACACCATCACACCTCCTCCTCCATGCTTCACGGTGGGAATCAGGCATGTAGAGTCCATCCGTTCACCTTTTCTTCGTCGCACAAAGACACGGTGGTTGGAACCAAAGATCTCAAATTTGGACTCATCAGACCAAAGCACAGATTTCCACTGGTCTAATGTCCATTCCTTGTGTTCTTTAGCCCAAACAAGTCTCTTCTGCTTGTTGCCTGTCATTCGTAGTGGTTTCCTAGCAGCTATTTTACCATGAAGGCCTGCTGCACAAAGTCTCCTCTTAACAGTTGTTGTAGAGATGTGTCTGCTGCTAGAACTCTGTGTGGCATTGACCTGGTCTCTAATCTGAGATGCTGTTAACCTGCGATTTCTGAGGCTGGTGACTCGGATAAACTTATCCTCAGAAACAGAGGTGACTCTTGGTCTTCCTTTCCTGGGGCGGTCCTCATGTGAGCCAGTTTCTTTGTAGCACTTGATGGTTTTTGCAACTGCACTTGGGGACACTTCCAAAGTTTTCCCAATTTTTCGCACTGACCAGGGGCGGAACTACCGCCCGTGCAGCCCGTTCATTGAACGGGGGCCCCGAGGGAGAGGGGGCCCCTCCAGCCTCCAGCAGGGCCGCCATCAGGGCATGACTGTCCTGACTCCAGTATGGGGCCCGGCCGGTAGGGGCCCCCTCTGAGCCCCGTTGGGGGCCCCCCTCTTGTGCATCTCTCTCCTCATGGGGCCCCCGGCCCCATGCTAAGCGCCGGGTCCAGGACATCTCAGCGCTGCGCTGCTGCGGCAGCGCCTTCATGATTCCCCTGACTTCCGGTCATGTGACGGCGCCGTCACATGGCCGGAAGTCAGGAGAACCTGGTGTCAGCGATTTGGACGAGTGCCAGGATTCTGCAGGGATCGCATGGGGGTAAGTATAACAAGTTTTATTTTTTTTTAAATACAATTAACTAGGAGTGGGGGGAATGGGAGATGCACATGTGGGGGGGGGAGATGAGAGATGCACATGTGGTGGGGGAGATGAGAGATGCACATGTGGGGGGGGGGAGATGAGAGATGCACATGTGGGGGGGGGAGATGAGAGATGCACATGTGGGGGGGGATGAGAGATTCACGTGGGGGGGAGATGAGAGATGCACATGTGGGGGGGGAGATGAGAGATGCACATGTGGGGGGGGAGATGAGAGATGCACATGTGGGGGGGGGAGATGAGAGATGCACATGGGGGGGATGAGAGATGCACATGTGGGGGGGGAGATGAGAGATGCACATGTGGTGGAGGGGGATGAGAGAGGTGCACATGTGGTGGAGGGGGATGAGAGAGGTGCACATGTGGGGGAGGGGGGTGAGAGAGGTGCACATGTGGGGGAGGGGGATGAGAGAGGTGCACATGTGGGGGAGGGGGATGAGAGATGTGCACATGGGGGTGAGGGGGATGAGAGATGTGCACATGGGGGGGTGGTGAGAGCTGCACATGTGGGGGAGGGGGATGAGAGATGTGCACATGGGGGGGATGAGAGATGTGCACATGGGGGGATGAGAGATGTGCACATGGGGGGGATGAGAGATGTGCACATGGGGGGGTGGGTGAGAGCTGTGCACATGGGGGGGATGAGAGCTGTGCACATGGGGGGGGATGAGAGCTGCACATGGGGGGGGTTTGAGAGCTGCACATGGGGGGGGTTTCAGAGCTCACCATGGGGGGGTTTGAGAGCTGCACATGGGGGGGGTGAGAGCTGCACATGGGGGGGATAAGAGCTGCACATGGGGGAATTGGGAGTAGGGGGATAATGAGCTGCACATAGTGAATGTGGGGTGGGGGAGAGTAAATGATGATGGGGTGGGGAGAGCACGGACATGATATAATGAATTGGGGCAGGGGGTTGCATGTAAATAATGAATGCGGGGAGCAGGAAGTATAGAGTAGGGGGCGTTGCGGATGCAGGAGTGTAACTGGTAACAAATTGGCGGAAAGAGTAGAGGTTCTAATTAAATTATATATTAAGTGCCTATTTACAGTTAATGGGGGCACCGTGGTGGATTACAATTATATTTGGAAAGGTAGGTTGCATAATAACTAACCATATATTGATGGTGGATGCACGTCTGTATTCAGCTGCGTAATGTAGAAGTTGGAGAATGTGCTCTAGATAACTGTGTTATTTTATGCAGAGACGAGTCCTGGCTGGAAGACGTGATGGCGGTCTGTGCTGGATGAAGGAGAAAAGCGTAGCTGAAGGACTTCACCTAGAGACGTCACCAGTGAGTCAGTGTATTACATGTACACTTACACTATATACTATGTACTGGGCTCCTGTGTATAATGTCACTGGTGATCACTGTATTACCTGTACACTATATACAGAGCTCCTGTGTATAATGTCACTGGTGATCACTAGATTACCTGGACACTTACATTATACATACCATGTATAGAGCTCCCGTGTATAATGACAGTTATGGTAATATTAGTAATGTGGTGGTAATATTAGTAATGTGGTGGTAATATGTGGTCTGGTCATGGTGTGGCAGTTTTTCTCCCTTCTGTGTGGTATTATTCGGTCACTATGTTGTGGTAATATGTGGTCTGGTCATGATGTGGCGGTATTCCCTGTATGTGGTATTATTGATCATTTTAAAAAAAAATGTATATGACACATTCCCTTAAAGAAAACTAAATAAAAATATATCTAAAAAGAGTATTGGATATTTTAAGAAAATTTTAATAGGTTAGAGTAGGGCCCGGCCAGAAGAGTCTACCTTATCGTGGTGGCGGCTTTAAAAATCTTTTGGCCAAAATAAAAGCTGCTGTCTATGTATGTGGCGCCGTCACATGGCCGAACGTCAGGAGAACCTGGTGGCAGCGACGTGGACGAGCGCCAGGATTCTGCAGGGATCGCATGGGGGTAAGTATAACAAGTTTTATTTTTTTTAAATACAATTAATTAACTAGGAGTGGGGGGAATCAGATGCACGGGGGGGGGTGAGATGCACATGGGGGGATGAGAGATGCACATGGGGGGGATGAGAGATGCACATGGGGGGGATGAGAGATGCACGGGGGGGCATTAGAGATGCACGGGGGGGTGAGCTGCACATGGGGGGGATGAGAGCTGCACATGGGGGGGTGAGAGATGCACATGGGGGGGTTATGTTTACATAACTTTGTTGCCTTATGAAGGGAGGGGGGGGCCCCCAAAAATTTCTTGCACAGGGGCCCACTACAGTCTGTGTCCGCCCCTGGCACTGACTGACCTTCATTTCTTAAAGTAATGATTAGAGATGAGCGTTGTTCTACTCGAACTGTTCGCCAATCTCAAATTCGAGCTGTTTTGGGCGGTGTTCGAGCCGGTCGGCGAACACGAACAATTTGAGAAAAATTCGGCTGTTCGAGGTTATGTTCGATAACTGTTCGTGCACCAAAATCATAACTGGATTTTTTCTCAGTAATGATGAAAATTAATGTTAATACGCAGTTTGAGTGTACAGCGGGGCGGGGGGAGGGGCAGGGGATGGATCTCTGCAGGAACAATGAAGATCTCCATTTTTTTTTCTCTTTCCCGCATTTGCAGTGGGGAGGTGCAATCTGTCAGCCTATCAGCAGCGCACACACGGAGCGAAGTGCTTTTTTTCACACAAGCAAGGGCATGTGTGATT
The DNA here is from genome assembly GCF_046119375.1 of Phyllobates terribilis. Classification (NCBI taxonomy): domain Eukaryota; kingdom Metazoa; phylum Chordata; class Amphibia; order Anura; family Dendrobatidae; genus Phyllobates; species Phyllobates terribilis. Next base: position 879,562,885 of record NW_027362762.1, read on the forward strand.
GGCAGTGTATGTAACATGTCCTTGCCCTATAAGACCAAGCCATTTTCCCCGTCGCCACCATTTTCTCACTGCTGCAGCTGCGTGTTAGACGGCACCGCTGTTGCTGTGTGCGCTATACCTTGTTAATTTCAAGCCAATTTTCGCACAAATATACAGATAGCTTGGGAGTAGGGAATAGTTGTGATTGCAGTCCTTTTAAGGACTAGGTTACAGCATTTCCTACGACTTTTATCAGGCAGGTCTGTGCTCTTAAATAGATAGATTGTGGGAGTAAAGACTAATTGTAATTGGAGTCCTTTTCAGGACTAGGTTACATCAGTTCCTATCAGTTTTTGCCAGGCAGGTCTGTGCCAGTGCTGTGCAAGTTTTTTTCACAGCATTTGGCTGAATCTAGCAAAGCTAATCCTTTTTGGCCTATTGCAGGGTGTGTTAGTCAGTGGAGTAGCCTATCTGTGTTGCAAGATATACCACCTGTGTATAGAATACCAATTTTTTTACTGCACCTAGTGAAGTAAAATCTTTTGGGCATAGCATCATTCTATTAGTCCATCTATACTGACCTCCATCAGGTTGCAAACTGAATATAATTTTTTTCTGCATCTAGCTCTGAAAAAATATTTGGGCTTCTAGCGGTGTGTGGGACTTGGTCTATTAGTCCATCTATACTGACCTCCATCAGGTTGCAAATTAAAAATAATTTTTTTCTGCATCTAGCTCTGAAAAAATATTTGGGCTTCTAGCAGTGTGTGGGACTTGGTCTATTAGTCCATCTATACTGACCTCCATCAGGTTGCAAATTGAATAAAAAAATTTTCTGCATCTAGCTCTGAAAAAATATTTGGGCTTCTAGCGGTGTGTGGGACTTGGTCTATTAGTCCATCTATACTGACCTCCATCAGGTTGCAAATTAAAAATAATTTTTTTCTGCATCTAGCTCTGAAAAAATATTTGGGCTTCTAGCGGTGTGTGGGACTTGGTCTATTAGTCCATCTATACTGACCTCCATCAGGTTGCAAATTAAAAATAATTTTTTTCTGCATCTAGCTCTGAAAAAATATTTGGGCTTCTAGCAGTGTGTGGGACTTGGTCTATTAGTCCATCTATACTGACCTCCATCAGGTTGCAAATTAAAAATAATTTTTTTCTTCATTTATCTCTGAAAAAATATTTGGGCTTCTAGCAGCGTGTGGGACTTGGTCTATTAGTCCATCTATACTGACCTCCATCAGGTTGCAAATTAAAAATAATTTTTTTCTGCATCTAGCTCTGAAAAAATATTTGGGCTTCTAGCAGTGTGTGGGACTTGGTCTATTAGTCCATCTATACTGACCTCCATCAGGTTGCAAATTAAAAATAATTTTTTTCTGCATCTAGCTCTGAAAAAATATTTGGGCTTCTAGCAGTGTGTGGGACTTGGTCTATTAGTCCATCTATACTGACCTCCATCAGGTTGCAAATTAAAAATAATTTTTTTCTTCATTTAGCTCTGAAAAAATATTTGGGCTTCTAGCAGTGTGTGGGACTTGTTCTATTAGTCCTTCTATACTGACGTCCAGCAGGTTGCAAATTGAATATAATTTTTTTCTGCATCTAGCTCTGAAAAAATATTTGGGCTTCTAGCGGTGTGTGGGACTTGGTCTATTAGTCCATCTATACTGACCTCCATCAGGTTGCAAATTAAAAATAATTTTTTTCTGCATCTAGCTCTGAAAAAATATTTGGGCTTCTAGCAGTGTGTGGGACTTGGTCTATTAGTCCATCTATACTGACCTCCATCAGGTTGCAAATTAAAAATAATTTTTTTCTGCATCTAGCTCTGAAAAAATATTTGGGCTTCTAGCAGTGTGTGGGACTTGGTCTATTAGTCCATCTATACTGACCTCCATCAGGTTGCAAATTAAAAATAATTTTTTTCTGCATCTAGCTCTGAAAAAATATTTGGGCTTCTAGCAGTGTGTGGGACTTGGTCTATTAGTCCATCTATACTGACCTCCATCAGGTTGCAAATTAAAAATAATTTTTTTCTGCATCTAGCTCTGAAAAAATATTTGGGCTTCTAGCAGTGTGTGGGACTTGGTCTATTAGTCCATCTATACTGACCTCCATCAGGTTGCAAATTAAAAATAATTTTTTTCTTCATTTATCTCTGAAAAAATATTTGGGCTTCTAGCAGCGTGTGGGACTTGTTCTATTAGTCCATCTATACTGACCTCCATCAGGTTGCAAATTAAAAATATTTTTTTTCTGCATCTAACCCAGCCAATAGTTTTGGCCTAATACCACAGTTTGGCCACTCAGCTCTGCTCGGTTACCATCCATTGTTTTTTTGTGCAAACAACTCCAGAGTTGTGAATTAGTTAACCACCAAAATGAGTGGAAAAAGGCCTGCTGCTGGTGGAAAGGGGAATAGGCGTGTTGGGAAGGGGAAAAAAGGTTGTGTCCGTGGGGTAGGTGCAGAAGAAAGACCATCTTCCAGCCAAACTAAAATGTCTACTTCTTTTAGCGGACAATGTGATAAGATCCCTTTCTTACGGCCACGCCAATCGCTACAAATTCCAGATGAGGCACAAAAACAGCAGGTGCTTCAACGGATATCAAGTGCTCCTTTAAGTGGGCTCTCCTCCACATCAACTTCAACATCACAAATACTCCAGTCCTCAAAGGTGTCACCCAAATCGCACTTGCTTCCTCACAGCTCCCAAATCTCCAGCTGCCCGTCTGAGTATGAGGTAGAACAGATGGTTGAGTCTGCAGAGCTGTTTACTCATACTATAGCCTGGGAATCAGAGGTCGACTCCAGCGCTTCTGTGAATCCAGACGAGGAAATGATCTGCACTGATGCCCAGAATCTTTATGAGTCGGATCCAGGACCAGACGCAGAAGGTTCTGACCATAATGTAGACCCTCATTCCCAAACTGTAACTCCTGTTGGTGGAGACAATGAGGAAGACGATGATAAGACTCAAATACCTGATTGGAGCGACAACTTTAGTTTTTTGTCAGGGCAGGAACAGGTTGGCTCTGAGGACGACGGGTGTGATAACGCACAGGGTGATGATGATGAGGTCGGAGATCCCACTTACTGTCAACCCACAGTCAGCCAAGAGATGAGGTCAGCAGAGGAGGTGGAGGAAGATGCTAGTGACGACGAGGTCAGGTTGCGCCTTCCTGGACAGAGACGTAGTACTGGAAGCACGTCAACAACTGCATCCTCAAACACAACTCTGCCTCTCACCACAAGTCGTGGTGGCTCTTCAGGTCGCATGGGTGCTAAGCCTTGCATAGCCTGGGCATTTTTTCAGATCGATAAAGATGACCCAACTCGTGTTATCTGTAACATTTGTCAGCAAAAGCTAAGTAGAGGTCAAAAAATACATAGTTTGAGTACTTCATGCATGAACCGGCACATGGACATGAAGCATAAGTTGCAGTGGGAAGCTCAGTGTGCTACAATGCGGTCTAGCCGGCCGGGCCAACCACCGTCTGCCATATCTTGTGCATCCGCGGCCTCTTCATCCTCTGTGACTGGGGGGACAGCAGTCACACCTGTTTTGGGGCGCAGACCTGCCACCTCTTTACCCGCAACAGCCAGCGTGATTGGCAGGTCATCATTTTCTTTGGAGGTGGTAACACCAGCTGGTCTTGAGCGCTGTCCGACATCGATAGCACCACCTTTGGATCAAGGCAACCTAACATGTCCGCCTGCATCTTCCTCACAGACCGGCAGTTTGCCGGGGACACCCTTATCAACCCCGTCTAAGCACAATAGCCAGCCCTCGGTCCCTCAGATGTGGACAAGTAAAAGACCATTTCCTCCTAGCCATGAGAAAGCTAAGAGGTTGAATTTCACCATCTGCAAGCTCTTGGCTACAGAAATGCTGCCTTTCCGCCTGGTGGACACAGAGGATTTTCGAGACCTTATGTCCGTCGCAGTGCCCCAGTACCAGATGCCCAGTCGGCACTACTTCTCAAAGAAAGGTGTGCCTGCGCTCCACCAGCATGTCGCACACAACATCACCGCTTCTTTGAGAAACTCTGTGTGTGACAGGGTGCATTTCACCACAGACACTTGGACGAGTAGGCATGGACAGGGGCGTTACATGTCGCTGACTGGGCACTGGGTAACTATGGTGACAGCAGGACAAGGGGCTGCTGTCCAAGTCTTGCCGTCCCCACGAGTTGTGCGTCAATCCTCTTTATGTCATTTTTCCTCCACTGCTTCTGCCTCCTCAACCTCCTCTCGGTCTTCCACCTGCACCCAAAGCCTGTCTGGTCATGCCACAAGCTTTCTAACTGCGCAGAAGGGATCCTGCACACCTCCTTACTATGCTGGCAGTAGGGCTCAACGTCATCAGGCGGTTTTTACATTGAAATGTCTGGGAAATGTGAGTCACACAGCTGAGGAGTTGTGGTCAGCTCTGGAGAACCAATTTCATGAATGGTTGTCTCCACTGGACCTGAAACCAGGGAAGGCCGTGTGCGACAATGCTGCAAACCTGGGTGCGGCCCTTCGCCGGGGCAATGTCACACACGTGCCTTGTATGGCTCACGTGTTGAACCTGGTTGTCCAGCAATTTTTAGCCCACTATCCCAGACTAGATGGCCTTCTGCAGAGGGCACGGTCGCTGTGTGCTCACTTCCGCCGTTCGCATCCCGCAGCTCAGCGACTTACATCTCTACAGAAGTCGTTGGGCCTGCCACTTCACCGGCTAAAATGCGATGTGCCTACCCGGTGGAATTCAACTCTGCACATGTTGCAGCGACTGTGGCAGCACCGACAAGCCCTGGTGCAATACGTTCTGACGTATAGCCTGGGCCAACGAGATTCAGAGGTGGGGCAAATCACGCTGGAGGAGTGGTCTCAGATCAGGGACCTATGCACCCTTCTGCACAGTTTTGAAATGGCGACGAAGATGTTTAGTGCTGACGATGCCATTATCAGCATGACTATTCCGGTGATTTACATGCTGGAGCACATGTTAAACAGAATTCGGAGTCAGGTGGTGGCACAAGAGGAGGTGGAGGAAGTAGAGGAGGAGGAGTTGTATGCGGAAGGGCTAACATCTGCAAGGTCCAGACGGTCGGCAGCACCAAGGCGGCAGGCATGTGAGGGTGGGGGAGATGGTTTAACCAGGGCGCATGGTAGCAGCCAAACTAGTGAGGAAGGTGCAGGAGCCCAGGAAGAAGTGGAGGACGAACTGATGGAAGACTCATCAGATGAGGGAGACCTTGATCACATTTCTGTTGTGCGAGGTTGGGGGGAGAGGACAGAGGAAGGAAGCATGATTGTTACCTCGCCACCAACACAACAGGGACTTGGTGCTCCTGGATGCGCAACACACATGAGTGCCTTCTTGCTGCACTACCTGCAACATGACCCTCGAATTGTGAGAATTAGAAATAATCCTGACTACTGGGTTGCCACACTGTTAGATCCCCGGTACAAAAGTAAATTTGCAGAAATTATTCCTGCCATAGAAAGGGATGCATGCATGCAGGAGTATCAGCAGAGACTGTTGCAGAATCTTACATGTGCTTTTCCACAAAATACCAGTGGTGCACGTAGTGAATCTCACAGTTCCAACTTGCCAACCGTGGGACCGTCAAGTGTTCAGCACTCAAACCGTAACAGAACCACAGTATCTGGTGGTAACATCAATTTTGCGGAATCATTTCACCACTTTTTTAGCCCATCCTTTGCAAGGCCACAGGAGACAAGAAGTCTGACACATAGTCAACGCCTAGAGACGATGGTACAGGAGTATCTCCAAGTAAACATTGAAGCCACGACTGTGTCACTGGACCCTTGCTCTTTTTGGGCTTCCAATCTGGATAAATGGCCGGAGCTAGCCACTTACGCCTTGGAGATCTTGTCATGCCCCGCAGCCAGCGTTCTGTCTGAACGTGTGTTCAGCGCTGCTGGTGGTGTGCTGACAGATAAGCGCACGCGGCTCTCCACTGATAATGTAGACAGACTCACGTTCATAAAGATGAACAAATCATGGATCCGAAACGACTTTTCTACCCCTGTGTCATCCTGGGGAGAGTAAAAGCTTGATGATTGGTTAAAATCACCCTACCAACCGTTTTAAGCTTTCAAATTACTAATCATGTTTATCTGTATCTTGACTGGAAAATAATTTGGGCTTTGTAGCAGTGTGCAGCACTGATCCTATTAGGCCATCTATAATAAGCTTCACCCGATTTAAAATTAAAAATAATTTTTAGCTGCATCTAGCCCGGAAAATAATTTTGGGGCTCCGAGATGCGCAAGACACATAAGTGCCTTCTTGCTGCACTACCTGCAGCATGACCCTCATATTGTCAGAATTCGAAGTAATCATGACTACTGGGTTGCCACACTCTTAGATCCCACAAACTTTTCGATCAACCTTTTCATTTTAATAAAGACCAAAAAAATGGTCATTTTTGAAATTATAAGCATTAGCAGGTTGCTAGAAACTGAAATCAAACAGTTTTCAACTCAAAACTTTATTCTAGGTGATGTTACATTTTCACATAGGACCCCTTGTTCGAAAGGAGCTTCTGAACTCTCTCGTCCATTGAATTTGTCAGGTTTTGGATGGTTTCTGCTTCAATTGTTTTGCATGAGGACAGAATACCCTCCCAGAGCTGTTGCTTAGATGTGAACTGCCTCCCGCCATCATAGACACTCCTTTTAATGATGCTCCAAAGGTTCTGAATGGGGTAGAGGTCAGGGGAGCATGGGGGTCACACCATAAGTTTGTCCCCTTTTATGCCCATATCAGCCAGAGATGCAGATGTTTTATGTGCAGCATGAGATGGTGCATTATCATGCAGAAAAATGATCTTGCTGTGAAATACACGGTTCTTCTTCTTGAACCATGGCAGGAAGTGCTGTTTGAGAAAATCCACATACATTATGGAGTTCATCTTTAGCGCCTTCAGGGATCCTAAAGGGGCCGACAATCTCTCTCCCCATGATTCCAGCCCAAAACATTACTCCACCTCCTCCTTGTTGGCGCTGTAGCCGTGTTTGCGTGGGGTGTCCATCAACCAGCCATCCTCCACTCCATTCATCTGGACCATTGAGCGCTGCACGGCACTCATCCGTGAACAAAACAGTTTTGAAATCAGTCTTCATGTAATGTTTGGCCCACTGGAGCCGTTTCTGCTTGTGTGAAGTGGATAGAGGAGGTCGACAGGATGGCGTATGCACAGCTGCAAACCTCTGAAGGACCCTGCATCTTGTTGTTCGGGGGACGTTGGAGGCACAAGCAGCTTCAAAAACTTGTCTGCTGCTATGACAAGGCTTTTTTGCCGCTGCTCTTTCAACCTGACGTAATTGCCTGTAGGAAAGAGTCCTCAATTTGCCCTTATCAGCACGCACACGTGTGTACTGTGAATCAGCTACATACTTCTTGATTGCCAAGACACTTCATCCTGATCATCGCACAATGTTGATTGTAGTCATGCCTTGACCTAAACACTCCACAATTTGTTGCTTCTCAGCAGCCGACACATCCTTTTTCTTTCCCATTTTGGCAGAAAATGTAGGCTGCTTAATAATGTGAGAGAGCCTTCTTAAGTAGTCTTGCCTTTATTGGACACACCTGCCAAACTAATTAGCACAGGTGTCTGCAATTGCTTACAGTGATATAAAGAGCCCTGACACACATCACCATCAATGAGTTTAACTGACAAACAAACAAATTCTTCCCTTATCACTCCTAAACACTTTTTGCATAATAATTTGGAACGCGGTGTACATGTGCTTTTCCACAAAACACCAGTGGTTCACGTAGTGAATCTTACAGTTCTAACTTGCCAACCGTGGTCTGTATGGAATTGTTCAATAAAGGGCCCAAAATTAAGATAACATAGATGGGAGAGGTCTCTATGAATAGGAATTCCTAAGTATTTGATACCCTGTGAGGGCCAGGCAAAGGGAAAGTTGGACTGGATGGAATCCTATATGGATTTAGGGAGGGAGACATCGAGGGCCTCAGACTTCGCTGCATTGATTTTAAAATTTTACCATGTAACAAAGTGATCTATTTCAGCCATAACAGCAGGGATGGATATATGTGATTGAGTGATATATACTAGGACATCATCAGCAAATAGAGAGCACTTGTACTCGGTGCCTCCCACCTCAATCCACCTAATATTGGGGTTATGGCGAATTGATGAGAGCAGGTGCTCCGTCACTAGGATGTATAAGAGAGGGGACAGAGGACATCCCTGCCTTGTCCCATTGGTGATTGTGAAAGGTGATGAAAATGTTCTGACGCACCCCCTGGGCCTTGGGACACCCGGAGCCGGACCCTTTTTGGTGGATGCTGGTGGTTGTAGTCTTCGTGGCGGCGATCCGGTTCCGTGGCTCAGGGCGGTCAAACCAGTGGCGGAACTATTTATGTGGTTTTGATGTTTAAATGTCCGACTACGCCACCCGTGGATTGCGGTCAGAGTGAACCGCCGCTACAGGGCAGACCGCTAAGGCTGGTGTTGTGGGTGCAGCAGAGCGTAGCATAACTCCCCACGGGAGGAGTATAGCCTCAGGGCAGTGTATGCGGAGGATGGGGGTGATGGTGCAGGGCAGCAGCAGTAACGACACGGAGTCAGTGATGCAGTTCAGGGCCTTTACTCACAGTTCTTATTATCCAGACCACGTCTGCAGGTAACGGCTGCCCACGTCGTACTGTGCTCACCAGGTGAGGGGCTCAGACAACTCCCAGATAACTTTGGAGCGCTTCACAGGACCCCCTTTGTGTGTCCTTTGTCTGGCCTTTCTTACCAACACTTCTGTCCGGCTGCCTCGGGCCTCCTCTTGGTAAACTTGGCGCCAGTTTCCCTGACCCTATGTGGTGCCTTCCTAGCGGGTGGAGCAAGGGGCTACGCCACATAAAATGTCAGAGCCTCCGGTTTCTAGCTGAGGGTCGTTTCCTGCCTCCACTAGTTCGGGGACCGGTCTCCCCCTTTGGCCTGACCCCTCCACGCAGGTGGATTCGGGCGTGCGGTGGCGACTCGCCCGTCCGCACCCCTGGGATCCCTTCATTCCTCGTTCCTGGAGCCTTCTCCGCTCCTCTTCCTTCCTTCTCCCTCTTGCAGGCCTGGGCCTCTGTTACTAGGCCCGCCTCCGGAGCAGAGCTCATGCAGAGCCCCTGCTCCCTGCCACTTCTGCTCAGACTTCTCTGCACTGAACTAAGATGGTGCCCACCTTTTATACTCCCTTCTCAATGCACCCAGGAACTGCTTCCTCCCTGCTCCTGCACTGCAGGGTTCCCCTTCCTCAGTGTTCCCTCCCCCCACTCCAGCCAGGGACAGGGACTGTCGTGCCCATCTCAGGGGCATATTGGTCGCCCTGCCCCACGGCAATGTGGTGTAATGCATGCAGGTGTCGGGTCCTGATCCACACTCCATCCTTATCTGAGAGTGAGATATCACACCTCTGGGTGAGGTGCAATACGTCTGTAGCAACCGAGCCCTCGGTGCTACAGTTCCATTTATCTTCAGCCTAGGTGACGTATTGTGATACAGGGCCGTGATTTTGGCTATAAAAGGGTCCCCTAGACCCCTACCCCAAGCTTTTTAAGAGAATCATATATGGCGTGCCAGGAGACTCTATGGAATGCTTTCTCAGCATCCAACGAGAGTATCTACTTACAAATTTTTAACTGCATCTAGCCCAGGAAATACTTTGTGCCTAGTAGCAGTGTCTGCTAGTCAGCGAATTATCCCGGCTGTTAAGCAAACTACACTACCTGTAGTTTGGACACTTCATTTTTTCAAAGGAAATGCTTCGGGACCACGGGATACTCAGTGAAGAGCATCAGGAGGCACCCCAAGGCATAGGGGCTGGGACTGGCACTAGGATGCCTTGCGGTGGACAGCCGAGCTCGATCCTTATAAAAGCTTTTTAACTGCAGCAGCTTTAGTGGACGCTACTGGAGCTGGAATTACGCGGCTGCTGGCATGAGACTTGCCCTCCAATAGATCCTTGTAAATGGATTTAAAGTGTATTCATTCAAATTAGAGGGACAATTTAAATTAAAAAGCTTAGAGCTGCCTCCACCACAGGGGGGCTCTCTCGACCCACCAGCGGACAGGCACCAGTATTGGGAGAGGGGGGCTGGCCGTCAGGGTTCACCGCGGCTCTGGCACAAACCCGGCGACACGGAGGTGGCACGGGCAGGAGCGGACTGGCCGTCTCGGCTTCTCACTTTTTGGATTTTAGAAGGGCATGACATGCCTATATCTGTGTCTCCCCCTCCTTTTACTCCTCCACCTCTTTTCTTTTCGCATGACTATATGTACTTGTCACTTTTCCATGTGTTAGTTGTGTCTTCTGAGCAGTTTGTCAGCTTTTGGACACCTTTGAAGGTGTTTTCTATGTGTTTCTATGTGTTTTTGTTTGCCTGCCATTGGTTTTAACGGTGTTCGAAGGTGTTCGACGAACAGTTCGACGAACAGTTCGGCGAACACACGGGTGTTCGACGAACCGAACCGAACTCGAACACTACGGGGGTGGCTCAACTCTAGTAATGATGGGCACTCGTTTTTCTTTACTTAGCTGCTTTTTTCTTGCCATAATACAAATTCTAACAGTCTATTCAGTAGGACTATCAGCTGTGTATCCACCAGACTTCTGCACAACACAACTGATGGTCCCAACCCCATTTATAAGGCAAGAAATCCCACTTATTAAACCTGACAGGGCACACCTATGAAGTGAAAACCATTTCACTTTTTTGTTAAGTATATAATTCCACATGTGTTAATTCATAGTTTTGATGCCTTCAGTGTGAATGTACAATTTTCATAGTCATGAAAATACAGAAAAATCTTTAAAAGAGAAGGTGTGTCCAAACTTTTGGTCTGTACTGTATATATACCATGCGTTCACAATGGAACACAGACAAACAGGGGAAGGATATCAAAAAGATCTTTCTCTCTCTTTTTATCTCTCCGGCAGGTTACAAAACACAAACTGGTCAAAAAGACATAAATATTCTAATATGATGCTAAATATTTTATTTGTGCCAAATATCTATATGTCTTTATCCAGTACAAGTATGAATCTGATAACATGTAATTAATTATTTATCACGTGATAAAACGACAAAAGTACTGTAGGTACTGGCTTCTATATGAAAAGATATTTTCATACATTGTAAATTACCGCGCTCCTTATTAGAAGGGATTCTTGGTGATATATATAGAAAAAAAGGCAGGGGATTGTAAAGGGGGGGGGGGATTTGGGAGAAGCTTATTTCTATTAACTAGAATATCCATAACACTAAAATGAACGTTTTTTAATTAGTATACAAAAAAATATCTGGAGGATAAGTGCCTTTCAGCACAATGATCCACCCCCGTCATTTCTTGCATAAAAAGCCATAATAGAGCGACCACATATAAAGTGGTATAAACAAAGATGGCAACACACAGGACGATACTAGCCAGAATAACTGTTAAGAATGGAGAAAACCAATCGAGGACGGCAATGAAGAGGGAAGAAAAGGGGCAGTAGACGGAGCCAACAAGAGGGGGTTACAAAAAACACGTATATGACAGATGTTCATTCAGCCCCTTCGGGGCCAGGGACTACATCCTAAAGATCCACTCGGATTCTTTTCTTAGAATTGCTCTATCTAGATTACCTCCTTTAATTTTAGGTCTAATCACTTCCATTACGCAAAAGGATATCTCGCCTAGCCAACCTTTGTGAACTTAATTCATGTGTTGTGCCACTGGGGTGTCGCGTTTGTTTCGGACGTCACCTAAATACTCCCCCACCCTCCTGCGAAACTCCCTTGTGGTCTTACCCACATAGTCTAAAGGGCAGGTACAGGTGGCCTTGTTGACCACTCCTGAGGTTTTACAATTTGAGAAGTCTCTTATAGAAAATATTTTACAGGTCAACGCACTCCCAAAAGCTTTACAAGACTCCATCCAACCACAATAACAGCAATTCCCACAACGGAAATGACCGCATTGCCTCCTATCAAGCCAAGTTGATGTTTTTGGTGTCCTCTGATAAAGGCTATGTATCAAGCGATCACCAATCGATCTGCCTCTTCTAAGGCTATGTGCCCACGTAGCAGATTTGATGCAGAGCGTTTTTGCCTCTCTCTGGCAGAAAAAAACGTATGCAGATTTACATGCGTTTTTTTCTGCAAGAGAGAAGTGTTTTTTCAGCGTTTTTACATGCGTTTTCGCATGCGTTTTTTCAAGCACTTTTCCAAGCGATTTTGAGCATCACTTGGAAAAGTGCTTGACAAGTTGGTCACACAATATAAATCCATGCAACCAGCATGGATTTATAATGTGTGACCAACTTAGATGCTTTAAATGCAGCATCAATATTAAAAAAAAAGAATTAAAAAGTTAAAAATAAAAAAAAACTGTATACTCACCTCTCCGGTCTCCTCCCGGTGGCTCCCGGCGGCTCCTGGCGACGATCCTCTCTCGTCGGCGTCCCGCAGTGTACTGGCAGGACCTGCGGTGACGTCATTTAGTCAGCTGATGGTCACGTGACCATCACCTGACCGCCGACGTCAGCGGTCGCGTTACCATCAGCTGACTAAATGACGTCACCGCAGGTCCTGCAAGTACACCGCGGGACGCCAAGGATAGAGGACGTGGCCGGGAGCAGACTGGGGGCCACCGGAGAGGTGAATATACAGGTTTTGTTTATTTTTAACTTTTTTATTTCTTTTTTTCACCGCGTGGTAGCCGGGATGAAGAGGAGTTGTAGTCTCCTCTTCATTCCGGGTACCACACGCACCGCGATTACGCCGCAAATTCGCAGCCATTGAATTTAATTGAAACGCAGCAAATCCACATATACCTGCAGGTTTGCTGTGTTTCGATGTTCCTCAATGGCCGCGAATTTGCAGCGTAATCGCGGTAGAAATGGTCATGCTGCGTTTTGCAATGCAATGCGAATTCGGCTCGCTAATTAGCGCATCATGTGCACAGCACATCCGAATTCACATTGCTTTGCATGGCAGACTGTTTTACAAGCGTTTTCGCGGCCGTAAAAACGCTGCAAAAACGCTACAAAAACGCTACGTGGGCACATGGCCTAAGGTTAAAGCTTGGAGAGGAGGGAATAAGTTCCCTCAGGTTTGGGTCTGCTAGTAGTACGCCCCAGTGTTTTCTCAAGACTTGATAGACTCTCTGGGGCTGGCTATCAAAGGTGCCAATGATCCTTGACATCTCCGTTCCCTGTTCCCTACTATTGTTATTCAAGAGGGAACGTCTATCACTACTGCTTGCATTGGTGTATGCTTTGTTCAATACCTGATGGGGATATCCACAATCCTTAAACCTCTGATAGAGGTTATCACAGCCTGTTCCTTGAAAACATTAAAGTTGGTACAGTTCTTTCTAAGATGAAAGAACTGCCCCTTAGGAATGCCCTTTTTAAGCGTGATAGGTTGGTGGCTATCCCATTTTAAAAGGCTGTTTGTGGCTGTCTGCTTCCCATAGGTGCTGGTACTGATGGAACCGTCTCTTCCTTTCTTGATCATTAGATCCAAAAAGGCAATATTATATTTTGGTGTATTTTTTAATCAATTAAATAAAATGTATTGTTTTAGAGGGAATATATGTTCACGATACTGCATTCAAACAAGCAATACTCGCATTCAAATCAGCCTTCACCTCTGCTAAACAGGCCTACTTCACATCGCTCATATCTTCCATATCCTACAACCCCAAACAGTTATTCAATACTTTTAACTCTCTTCTCTGCCCTCCACTACCCCCCTCCAACCTCTGTCATCTCTGCTGAGGAGTTTGCCACACACTTCAAAAACAAGATCAACCAAATAAAGCAAGTCTTTACTGTCTGACCACCACAACCCCTTTGTTTTCCAGATCATTGCCCCTCCCCCATAATCTCCCTCTCCAATATCACTAAAGGAGACCTTACTCGTTTCCTCTCCAAATTACACCTCACCACTTGTGCACTCGACCCCATCCCATCCCACCTCCTCTCCAACCTCAGCCCCACACTCATTCCATCCCTAAACCCATCTCTTCAACCTATCACTAACTTCTGGTACCTTCCCATCTGCCTTCAAACATGCCACAATCACTCCCATCCTCAAAATGCCATCCCTCGACCCAACCGCCTTGTCCAGTTACCGCCCCATATCGCTGCTCCCATTTGCCTCCAAACTCCTTGAGCAACACGTTCACGCTGAACTTTCCTCTCACTTCTCATCTAACTCTCTCTTCGACAACCGACAATCTGGCTTCCGCCCCCACCACTCCACCGAATCTGCCCTTACCAAAATTACTAATGACTTACTGCCAAAGCTAACAGACAATTCTCTATACTCCTTCTTCTTGACCTGTCTTTGCCTTCGACACAGTTGACCATTGCCTCCTACTACAGATCCTCTCTTCCTTTGGCGTCAAAAACCTTGCCGTAACCTGGATCTCCTCATACCTTTCCAACCGCACATTTAGCATCTCCCACTCCCACACTGCCTCCTCCCGCCCTCTCTCTGTTGGAGTGCCTCAAGGCTCTGTTCTAGGACCTCTACTCTTCTCAATCTATACCCTTGGCCTGGGACAGCTCATAACATCCCACCGCTGACAGTACCATCTGTACGCTGATGACACCCAGATTTACCTCTCTGGCCTAGACGTCACCTCTCTGCTGTCCAGAATCCCAGCATGTCTATCAGCCATATCCTCCTTCTTCTCCTCTCGCTTCCTCATGCTCAATGTGGACAAATCTGAGCTCATCATTTTTCCTCCATCTCGCGTATCTTCCCCACCTGATCTTTCTATCACAATAAATGAGATCACGCTTTCCCCTGTACCGACAATCAGCTGCCTCAGAGTAACCCTTGACTCTGCCCTGTCCTTCAAACCACACATCCAAGTTCTCGCCATCTCCTGTTGCATCCAGCTCAAAAATATTTCCAGAATCCGTCCTTTCCTCAACCCTCAATCTACTAAACTGCTTGTGCATGCCATCATCATCTCCCGCCTCAACTACTGCAACATCCTCCTGTGTGGCCTCCCTGATAACACTCTCACACCCCTCCAGTCCATCCTCAACTCTGCTGCGTGACTAGTTCATCTCTCGCCTTGCTACTCCTCTGCTGCCTTCCTTTGCTAATCCCTTCACTGGCTCCCAATTGCCCAGCATATCCAGTTCAAACTACTAACACTGACCTACAAAGCCACCCATAACCTGTCTCCTCCGTACATCTCTGAACTAATCTTCCAATATATTCCCTTATGTAATCTCCGGTCCTCCCAAGTCCTCCTTCTCTCCTCCACACTTATTCGTTCCTCGCCCAATTGCTTTCAAGACTTCTCCTGAATATCCCCCATCCTCTGGAATTCTGTACCTCAACACGTCCGATGGGCCTCCACATTTGGATCCTTCAGACGGAACCTGAAAACCCATCTCTTCAAACAAGCTTACAGCCTGCAATGACCTTGCCGACACCTCAACTACACTGGAGCTACTGCAGTCCCCCAACCTACTGTTTCCTTCCCCACCATCCTGTAGAAGGTAAGCCCGGAAGGGCAGGGTCCTCTTCCCTCTGTACCAGTCTATCATTGTTAGTTTGTTTACTGTAAGTGATATCTGTATTTGGTATGTAACCCTTTCTCATGTACAGCTCCATGGAATCAATGGCGCTGTATAAAGAAATAATAATGATAAAAAATACAGCCAATATAGTTAAGTACTATCTTCAGTTTAAAGAAGAACAAGGAGTCTTAGAAGTGATGATATGTCCCACAGAGTCCTGACCTCATGATCACCAAATCTGTCTGGGATTACATGAAGAGACAGAATGATTTGCATGAGCGACTTCCACAGAAAATCTGAGGTTAGTTCTTCAGGATGTTTGGAACAAGTTTCCTGCTGAGTTCCTTCAAAAACTGTGGTTATGTGTTTCTATAAGTTTTTATGCTATTTTGACTGCAACAGGAGGTCACACCAAATATTGATTTGATTTAGACTTCTCTTTTGTTCAGTCACTTAGCATTTTTTTAATTTCTAAAAAGGAACTATTTATAAAACCAGATTTCTCTGCAATCAGACCTCTGCTGTAGGCCATACAGGTAAGTATAGATTTACTTTTCTATCACCAGTATGGCCATAGTAGAGGTCTGATATCGCCCAGGGTGGGTGACAGATTCCCTTTAAGTTTTTTTAAGTTGCTGCAACATTGCAATAAAATGCAATAACGGGTGATCAAAACATTGTATCTTCCCCAAAATGATATCGATAAAAACGTCAGCTCAGCGCGCAAAAAAATAAGCCCTCACCCGGCCCCAGATCACGAAAAATTGAGACTCTGTGGGTCTCGAAAAATGGCATCATATTTTTTTTTACAAACTTTGGATTTTTTTTCACCATTTAAATAAAAAAGAACCTACACGTTTGGTATCTACAAGCTCGTAATGACCTGGAGGATCATAATGGCAGGTCAGTTTTAGCATTTAGTGAACATGATAAAAAAAAACAATTGTGGAATTTCACTCTTTTTGCAATTTCACTGCACTTGGATTTTTTTTACCGTTTTCCAGTACATACATGGTAAAATCAATGGTGTTGTTCAAAAGTACAACTTGTCCAGCAAAAACAAGACCTGATACGGCCATATTGACGGAAAAATAAAATAGTTATGGCTCTGGGAAAAAGGGGAGCAAAAATCGAAAACGAAAAAAATGGAAAAACCAAAGGTGGTAAAGGGGTTAAAGTAAATCTGTCTGCCCAAACAGTTTAAACTAAACACAACTAGTGTTGAGCAAGCATGCTCGACACTTCTCGGTACTCGCCCGAGCATCACGCTACACGGGATGTTCGGCAGGCACCGAGCATTTCCGGGTTACTCGGGCGGGAGCTCGGGTCTCTGCCCTGCATGTTTGGCGCTCTTTACAGAGCCAATGAACATGCAGGGATTGTCAGCCAATCACTGTAATGCCGCAGCCATGTTGTTTGTGGGCATTACAGTGATTGGCTGGCCGCACAGCGTCACCTCGAGTATTTAAAATTGGGCGCCGCCATCTTGGACACAGTCGCTCCGGATCAGACAGTGTAGGGACAGCGCTGCTGATTTAGGGAGAGATATATCCTGTGAGATAGTTAGTGTAGGGTCTGTAAAGGCAGCCAGATCATACAAACAGTCCTTCTCAGGACTAATATCCATCCCAGATATCAGGCAGGCAGGCAGGCAGGCTGTATAGGAGACGCAGTGGTTATACCAGCAAACGCTGCATTACAGTCCTGTGTGCTGCTCCTGTTGCTGAAATTGCTGGACTTAGCTCCAGGTCTCGGGGGCCAGGAAAAATCCTTTTTTTTCATCTAAATCCTCTTTTTTTTCCCCTCCTTCACACTGTACAAATACTCGTCTTATTAACCTTTTGGTGCCCCCCCCCCCAAAAAAAAAGTGTGTCTCTGATTTTTCAGACACAAATATATCTGTTGAAAATAGTGTGGTGTAGGTCAGAGAAATAGAAGTGTGGTTTTGCAGTTCCATGGGCCATTTGTATCTAAAAAAAAACAGTTTGAGTGTGTCGCTCACTGTTCAGCCGCAAATATATATATTTAAAAAAGTCTGGTATACACCAGTAAATTATAACTGTGGTTTTGCTGTTCCACGGTAAAAAATCTCTATTATCCTGTTTTTGTCATTTTTTGCCGTAAAAAAATAAAATAATAGTGTCTCCCTGACTTTTCAGACACAAACATACAGTATCTGTTGAAAATAATCTGGTGTAGGCCAGAGAGACAGAAGTGTGCTTTTGCTGTTCCACGGTAAAAAATCTCTATTATCCTGCTTTTGGCATTTTTTGCCGTAAAAAAAAAAATAATAGTATCTCCATGATTTTTCAGACACAAATATATCTGATGAAAATAGTCTGGTGTAGACCAGAGAGACAGAAGTGTGCTTTTGCTGTTCCATGGTAAAAAATCTCTATTATCCAGCTTTTGCATTTTTTGCCGTAAAAGAAAAAATAATAGTGTCTCCCCGATTTTTCAGGCACAAATATATCTGTTGAAAATAATCTGGTGTAGGCCCGAGAGATACAAGTGTGGTTTTGCAGTTCCACGGTTCAAACCTCTGTATTATCCACTTTTGGGCCATTTGTAACTTAAAAAAACAGTTTGAGTGTGTCGCTCACTGTTCAGTCACAAATATATATATTTAAAAAAGTCTGGTATACACCAGTCAATTATAACTGTGGTTTTGCTGTTCCACGGTAAAAAATCTCTATTATCCTGCTTTTGGCATTTTTTGCCGTAAAAATTAAATAATAGTGTCTCCTGATTGTTCAGACACAAATATATCTGTTGAAAATAGTCTGGTGTAGGCCCGAGAAATACAAGTGTGGTTTTGCAGTTCCACGGTTCAAACCTCTGTATTATCCACTTTTGGGCCATTTGTATCTAAAAAAAACAGTTTGAGTGTGTCGCTCACTGTTCAGCCGCAAATATATATATTTTAAAAAGTCTGGTATACACCAGTAAATTATAACTGTGGTTTTGCTGTTCCACGGTAAAAAATCTCTATTATCCTGCTTTTGGCATTTTTTGCCATAAAAAATAAATAATAGTGTCTCCTGATTGTTCAGACACAAATATATCTGTTGAAAATAGTCTGGTGTAGGCCCGAGAAATACAAGTGTGGTTTTGCAGTTCCACGGTTCAAACCTCTGTATTATCCACTTTTGGGCCATTTGTATCTAAAAAAAACAGTTTGAGTGTGTCGCTCACTGTTCAGCCGCAAATATATATATTTAAAAAAGTCTGGTATACACCAGTAAATTATAACTGTGGTTTTGCTGTTCCACGGTAAGAAATCTCTATTATTCAGCTTTTGGTGTTTTTTCCGTAAAGAAAAACAGTAATAGTTTCTCCCTGATTGTTCAGATTGTTTAAAAGAGTCGGGTGTAGGCCAGAGAAATAGAACTGTGGTTTTCCTCTTCAACGGTTCTAATCTACTTTTTATTACCCTTTTTCCATTGATAGTGCGAGTGTAAGCTATTTTGCTTCCTTTACAATGGGCAAGGCGCGTGGCAAGGGACGTGGAAGTGGATGTTCTGGTGATGGTGCGTGCAGAGGACGGGGCCGTGGGCAAGGTGAAAATGTGCCACAACCAACAGCCACATCTTCTCGCTCCCACTTCTTGACCAAATTACTAGGGAAGCACAGAACAACACCAGTATTGCGAACTGATCAGTGTGAACAGGTTATTAATTGGATAGCAGATAATACTTCCAGTTACCTGGGCACCCCCACCTCCGGCCTGTCTTCCACACCGTCGACTCTTAGTAGCCGTGAGTCTCGACCGCATACTCCTCCTCACCCTGATGCTCCTTTCTCCCTCCTGTCGTCAGACAGCACCTGATCCCACACTTGGACACTCTGAAGAGCTGTTCACTGGTCCATTTCCAGATTTGTGCCCCTCGCCTGCTCCGCTTGAAGTGGTGGAAGAGGAGATCCCATGTAGCGATGCCCAAATATTGGAACAGCCACGGCCACAGAAAGTCGACGCTGGCAATTTGTCACAAGAGGTGGACGATGACGAGACACAATTGCCAGGAAGTGAGGAGGAGGATCGTGGTGCGCAAGTGGAAGAGGAGGAGGTGGTGGATGATCTAGTAACTGACCCAACGTGGCAGGAGGACATGCAGAGTGAGGCCAGCAGCACACAGGGGGAGGGAGGCAGAGTACCCCAATAGGCAGGAAGAAGCAGTGTGGTGGCCGCCGACAGAAGGCGGGCAACCGTTCCCCGTAACACCAACACGAGGGATGTTGCCAGTACAACCTGTAGGTCTTCCAGAGTCTGGAATTTTTTTAAAGACTCTGCTGATAACCCCAAAAAGGCCATTTGTACCACCTGCCATGCCAGCATCAGCAGGGGTGACAAAACTACCAGCCTGACCACCACCAGCATGATCAGGCACATGGCAGCAAAGCACCCGAATTTGTGGGGCGAACCCCAGGGTCCACGACCAGTGTCAGCGGGTGTCACCACTGCTTCTTCCGCTGTTGTGCATGCAATAGAACCCCCTGTTGTGTGTGCAAGGCAATCCCCTGTCCATACTGCATGCAAAGATGCCCCCTCCTCTCAGTCTTCACTTGTTATGGCAGTTTCTCATGAAACAGCATCAACGTCTACATGTCCCACCGCAGCGTTCAATTGTCCATATCCCAGACCTTTGAACGAAAGCGGAAATTCACAGCTAACGCCCCACAGGCCACAGACCAAAATTCGCACATTTCATGACTGCTTGCGTTGGAAATGCTGCCTTTTAGGCTGGTGGAGACGGAATCTTTCCGCAACCTTATGGCGGTGGCCGTCCCTCGGTACTCGGTCCCCAGCCGACACTATTTTGCCCGGTGTGCCGTCCCCGCACTACACAAGCACGTGTCCCAATATATCTGCCGTGCCCTCAACAACGCAGTTACTGGGAGAGTCCACCTAACAACGGACACGTGGACAAGTGCTTGTGGCCAGGGGCGGTACATCTCCCTGACGGCACACTGGGTAAACATAGTGGAAGCCGGGACCCAGTCGGACCTTGGGACAGAACATATCCTCCCCACACCAAGGATTGCGGGTGCTATGTCAGTCAGAGTTGCCCCCACAGTGTACAGCTCCTGCGCATCATTCTCCTCCTCCTCCTCATGTTCAGCCTCCATCTCAGATATCAACACATCACTTACAAGCTGGAAGCACTGCAGTACTGCCTCCGCCAAGCGGCAACAGGCTGTGCTGAAACTCCTAAGCTTAGGTGAGAAACCTCACACTGCTTGTGAGTTGTCGACAGGTGTGAAAGAGCAGGCAGATCTGTGGCTGAGACCGCTGAACCTACATCCAGGCATGGTCGTGTGTGACAATGGCCGTAACCTGGTGGCGGCTCTGAGGCGAGGCGAGATCACACACGTACCATGCCTGGCTCATGTGCTTAACCTCGTGGTTCAGCGGTTTGTTAAATCATACCCCGAGTTGCCAGATCTACTCGTCAAAGTACGCCGCCTGTCAGCTCATTTTCGCAAGTCGGCTACAGCTTCCGCTGCCCTTGCTGTGTTGCAGCAGCGTTTGCAGCTTCCGTCACACCGACTGGTGTGTGATGTCCCCACACATTGGAACTCTACCCTCCACATGTTACAAAGGATTTGTGAGCAGAAGAGAGCAGTTGTGGAGTACCAGCTGCAACAAGGCTGTCGATTTTCAGGTCAGACTCCACACATAAGACCTCAGGAGTGGACCTGTACCATCTTGACAAACTTTGAGGAGTCCACCCAGATGGTGAGTGGCAATGACGCCATCATTAGCGTCAGCATTCCACTTGTCTGTCTTTTGCAACGCTCTCTGCAGAGAATTAAAGAGGAGGCATTGCAGCCAGAGTATGATGAGATGGATCAAGAAGCCGTAGCGGACGATTACACACAGCCCAGCCTCATCTCATCCCAACGTGCATTGGGGGACAATGAGGGAGAGGAGGAGGAGGAGGAGGAAGAACAGGAGCTTGTATCATGCGCTGTAGACGGTAGTACCTGTACAACTGTCATACCGTCGTTTCAGAGTGGGTGGCCTGAGGACAGGGGGGAGGAGGAGGAGGAGGAGGAGAGCATGGTCAGTCGTCATCTTGGTGAGGACACGGAAGTCTTGCCCGTTACCATTCTGGCACGCATGGCTGACTTTATGTTACGCTGCCTTAACCGTGACCCACGCGTTGTCAAAATGTTGGGTGACAGTCATTACTGGTTGGTGACACTTTTAGACCCCCGCTACAAGGAGAACTTTCACTCTCTTATTCCTGAGGTGGAGAGGTCTACAAAAATGGGGCAGTACCAGAAGGCCCTTGCTACAGAACTGTTAAAAAAGTCCCCATCTGAACACGCTAGTGGCAGAGGTCACAGTTCGTTGACCAACCGAGGCGTACAAGCGAGAGAGAGGCAACTCCAATCCAGCAGAGGCAGGGGAACACTGTCAACGTTCTGGGACAGTTTTCTGAGACCCGCCCAGCTTACAGGCCTTGAGGTGCGGGGTACTCTCACAAGGAGTGGAAAGTTTCAAAAGATGGTGATGGAGTACCTTGCCGACCATACCAGCGTCCTCCGTGATTCCTCTGTGCCTTTTAATTATTGGTTATCCAAGCTAGACACTTGGGATGAACTCGCTCTGTATGCCTTGGAGGTCCTGGCCTGCCCTGCCGCTAGCGTGTTATCGGAGCGTGTTTTTAGTGCCGCTGGGGGAATTATAACTGATAAGTAGAGATGAGCGTTGTTCTACTCGAACTGTTCGCCAATCTCAAATTCGAGCTGTTTTGGGCGGTGTTCGAGCCGTTCGGCGAACACGAACAATTTGATAAAAATTCGGCTGTTCGAGGTTATGTTCGATAACTGTTCGTGCACCAAAATCATAACTGGATTTTTTCTCAGTAATGATGAAAATTAATGTTAATACGCAGTTTGAGTGTACAGCGGGGTGGGGGGAGGGGCAGGGGATGGATCTCTGCAGGAACAATGAAGATCTCCATTTTTTTTTCTCTTTCCCGCATTTGCAGTGGGGAGGTGCAATCTGTCAGCCTATCAGCAGTGCACACACGGAGCGAAGTGCTTTTTTTCACACAAGCAAGGGCATGTGTCATTGGCAGTGTATGTCACATATCCTTGCCCTATAAGACCAAGCCATTTTCCCCGTCGCCACCATTTTCTCACTGCTGCAGCTGCGTGTTAGACGGCACCGCTGTTGCTGTGTGCGCTATACCTTGTTAATTTCAAGCCAATTTTCGCACAAATATACAGATAGCTTGGGAGTAGGGAATAGTTGTGATTGCAGTCCTTTTAAGGACTAGGTTACAGCATTTCCTACGACTTTTATCAGGGAGGTCTGTGCTCTTAAATAGATAGGTTGTGGGAGTAAAGACTAATTGTAATTGGAGTCCTTTTCAGGACTAGGTTACATCAGTTCCTATCAGTTTTTGCCAGGCAGGTCTGTGCCAGTGCTGTGCAAGTTTTTTTCACAGCATTTGGCTGAATCTAGCAAAGCTAATCCTTTTTGGCCTATTGCAGAGTGTGTTAGTCAGTGGAGTAGCCTATCTGTGCTGCAAGATATACCACCTGTGTATAGAATACCAATTTTTTTACTGCACCTAGTGAAGTAAAATCTTTTGGGCATAGCATCATTCTATTAGTCCATCTATACTGACCTCCATCAGGTTGCAAATTAAAACTAATTTTTATCTGCATCTACAGTACCTCTGAAAAAATATTTGGGCTTCTAGCTGTGTGTGGGACTTGTTGTATTAGTCCATCTATACTGACCTCCATCAGGTTGCAAACTGAATATATTTTTTTCTGCATCTACCTCTGAAAAAATATTTGGGCTTCTAGCTGTGTGTGGGACTTGTTGTATTAGTCCATCTATACTGACCTCCATCAGGTTGCAAACTGAATATATTTTTTTCTGCATCTACCTCTGAAAAAATATTTGGGCTTCTAGCTGTGTGTGGGACTTGTTGTATTAGTCCATCTATACTGACCTCCATCAGGTTGCAAATTAAAAATAATTTGTATCTGCATCTACAGTTCCTCTGAAAAAATATTTGGGCTTCTAGCTGTGTGTGGGACTTGTTGTATTAGTCCATCTATACTGACCTCCATCAGGTTGCAAATTAAAAATAATTTTTATCTGCATCTACAGTACCTCTGAAAAAATATTTGGGCTTCTAGCTGTGTGTGGGACTTGTTGTATTAGTCCATCTATACTGACCTCCATCAGGTTGCAAACTGAATATATTTTTTTCTGCATCTACCTCTGAAAAAATATTGGGCTTCTAGCTGTGTGTGGGTCTTGTTCTATTAATCCATCTATACTGACCTCCATCAGGTTGCAAACTGAATATAATTTTTTTCTGCATCTAGCTCTGAAAAAATATTTGGCCTTCTAGCAGTGTGTCGGACTTTCTCTATTAGTCCATCTATACTGACCTCCATCAGGTTGCAAATTAAAAATAATTTTTATCTGCATCTACAGTACCTCTGAAAAAATATTTGGGCTTCTAGCTGTGTGTGGGACTTGTTGTATTAGTCCATCTATACTGACCTCCATCAGGTTGCAAACTGAATATATTTTTTTCTGCATCTACCTCTGAAAAAATATTTGGGCTTCTAGCTGTGTGTGGGTCTTGTTCTATTAATCCATCTATACTGACCTCCATCAGGTTGCAAACTGAATATAATTTTTTTCTGCATCTAGCTCTGAAAAAATATTTGGCCTTCTAGCAGTGTGTTGGACTTTCTCTATTAGTCCATCTATACTGACCTCCATCAGGTTGCAAATTAAAAATAATTTTTATCTGCATCTACAGTACCTCTGAAAAAATATTTGGGCTTCTAGCTGTGTGTGGGACTTGTTGTATTAGTCCATCTATACTGACCTCCATCAGGTTGCAAACTGAATATATTTTTTCTGCATCTACCTCTGAAAAAATATTTGGGCTTCTAGCTGTGTGTGGGACTTGTTGTATTAGTCCATCTATACTGACCTCCATCAGGTTGCAAATTAAAAATAATTTTTATCTGCATCTACAGTACCTCTGAAAAAATATTTGGGCTTCTAGCTGTGTGTGGGACTTGTTGTATTAGTCCATCTATACTGACCTCCATCAGGTTGCAAACTGAATATATTTTTTTCTGCATCTACCTCTGAAAAAATATTTGGGCTTCTAGCTGTGTGTGGGACTTGTTGTATTAGTCCATCTATACTGACCTCCATCAGGTTGCAAATTAAAAATAATTTTTATCTGCATCTACATTACCTCTGAAAAAATATTTGGGCTTCTAGCTGTGTGTGGGACTTGTTGTATTAGTCCATCTATACTGACCTCCATCAGGTTGCAAATTAAAAATAATTTTTATCTGCATCTACAGTACCTCTGAAAAAATATTTGGGCTTCTAGCTGTGTGTGGGACTTGTTGTATTAGTCCATCTATACTGACCTCCATCAGGTTGCAAACTGAATATATTTTTTTCTGCATCTACCTCTGAAAAAATATTGGGCTTCTAGCTGTGTGTGGGTCTTGTTCTATTAATCCATCTATACTGACCTCCATCAGGTTGCAAACTGAATATAATTTTTTTCTGCATCTAGCTCTGAAAAAATATTGGGCTTCTAGCTGTGTGTGGGTCTTGTTCTATTAATCCATCTATACAGACCTCCATCAGGTTGCAAACTGAATATAATTTTTTTCTGCATCTACCTCTGAAAAAATATTTGGCCTTGTAGCAGTGTGTCGGACTTTCTCTATTAGTCCATCTATACTGACCTCCATCAGGTTGCAAACTGAATATATTTTTTTCTGCATCTAACCCAGCCAATAGTTTTGGCCTAATACCACAGTTTGGCCACTCAGCTCTGCTCGGTTACCATCCATTGTTTTTTTGTGCAAACAACTCCAGAGTTGTGAATTAGTTAACCACCAAAATGAGTGGAAAAAGGCCTGCTGCTGGTGGAAAGGGGAATAGGCGTGTTGGGAAGGGGAAAAAAGGTTGTGTCCGTGGGGTAGGTGTTAAAGCAACAGTAACATCTGCAGAAGAAAGACCACCTTCCAGCCAAACTAAAATGTCTACTTCTTTTAGCGGACAATGTGATAAGATCCCTTTCTTACGGCCACGCCAATCGCTACAAATTCCAGATGAGGCACAAAAACAGCAGGTGCTTCAACGGATATCAAGTGCTCCTTTAAGTGGGCTCCTCCACATCATCTTCAACATCACAAATACTCCAGTCCTCAAAGGTGTCACCCAAATCGCACTTGCTTCCTCACAGCTCCCAAATCTCCAGCTGCCCGTCTGAGTATGAGGTAGAACAGATGGTTAAGTCTGCAGAGCTGTTTACTCATACTATAGCCTGGGAATCAGAGGTCGACTCCAGCGCTTCTGTGAATCCAGACGAGGAAATGATCTGCACTGATGCCCAGAATCTTTATGAGTCGGATCCAGGACCAGACGCAGAAGGTTCTGACCATAATGTAGACCCTCATTCCCAAACTGTAACTCCTGTTGGTGGAGACAATGAGGAAGACGATGATAAGACTCAAATACCTGATTGGAGCGACAACTTTAGTTTTTTGTCAGGGCAGGAACAGGTTGGCTCTGAGGACGACGGGTGTGATAACACACAGGGTTATGATGATGAGGTTGGAGATCCCACTTACTGTCAACCCACAGTCAGCCAAAAGATGAGGTCAGCAGAGGAGGTGGAGGAAGATGCTAGTGACGACGAGGTCAGGTTGCGCCTTCCTGGACAGAGACGTAGTACTGGAAGCACGTCAACAACTGCATCCTCAAACACAACTCTGCCTCTCACCACAAGTCGTGGTGGCTCTTCAGGTCGCATGGGTGCTAAGCCTTGCATAGCCTGGGCATTTTTTCAGATCGATAAAGATGACCCAACTCGTGTTATCTGTAACATTTGTCAGCAAAAGCTAAGTAGAGGCCAAAAAATACATAGTTTGAGTACTTCATGCATGAACCGGCACATGGACATGAAGCATAAGTTGCAGTGGGAAGCTCAGTGTGCTACAATGCGGCCTAGCCGGCCGGGCCAACCACCGTCTGCCATATCTTGTGCATCCGCGGCCTCTTCATCCTCTGTGACTGGGGGGACAGCAGTCACACCTGTTTTGGGGCGCAGACCTGCCACCTCTTTACCCGCAACAGCCAGCGTGATTGGCAGGTCATCATTTTCTTTGGAGGTGGTAACAGCAGCTGGTGTTGAGCGCTGTCCGACATCGATAGCACCACCTTTGGATCAAGGCAACCTAACATGTCCGCCTGCATCTTCCTCACAGACCGGCAGTTTGCCGGGGACACCCTTATCAACCCCGTCTAAGCACAATAGCCAGCCCTCGGTCCCTCAGATGTGGACAAGTAAAAGACCATTTCCTCCTAGCCATGAGAAAGCTAAGAGGTTGAATTTCACCATCTGCAAGCTCTTGGCTACAGAAATGCTGCCTTTCCGCCTGGTGGACACAGAGGATTTTCGAGACCTTATGTCCGTCGCAGTGCACACAACATCACCGCTTCTTTGAGAAACTCTGTGTGTGACAGGGTGCATTTCACCACAGACACTTGGACGAGTAGGCATGGACAGGGGCGTTACATGTCGCTGACTGGGCACTGGGTAACTATGGTGACAGCAGGACAAGGGGCTGCTGTCCAAGTCTTGCCGTCCCCACGAGTTGTGCGTCAATCCTCTTTATGTCAAAGTTCCTCCACTGCTTCTGCCTCCTCAACCTCCTCTCGGTCTTCCACCTGCACCCAAAGCCTGTCTGGTCATGCCACAAGCTTTCTAACTGCGCAGAAGGGATCCTGCACACCTCCTTACTATGCTGGCAGTAGGGCTCAACGTCATCAGGCGGTTTTTACATTGAAATGTCTGGGAAATGTGAGTCACACAGCTGAGGAGTTGTGGTCAGCTCTGGAGAACCAATTTCATGAATGGTTGTCTCCACTGGACCTGAAACCAGGGAAGGCCGTGTGCGACAATGCTGCAAACCTGGGTGCGGCCCTTCGCCGGGGCAATGTCACACACGTGCCTTGCATGGCTCACGTGTTGAACCTGGTTGTCCAGCAATTTTTAGCCCACTATCCCAGACTAGATGGCCTTCTGCAGAGGGCACGGTCGCTGTGTGCTCACTTCCGCCGTTCGCATCCCGCAGCTCAGCGACTTACATCTCTACAGAAGTCGTTGGGCCTGCCACTTCACCGGCTAAAATGCGATGTGCCTACCCGGTGGAATTCAACTCTGCACATGTTGCAGCGACTGTGGCAGCACCGACAAGCCCTGGTGCAATACGTTCTGACGTATAGCCTGGGCCAACGAGATTCAGAGGTGGGGCAAATCACGCTGGAGGAGTGGTCTCAGATCAGGGACCTATGCACCCTTCTGCACAGTTTTGAAATGGCGACGAAGATGTTTAGTGCTGACGATGCCATTATCAGCATGACTATTCCGGTGATTTACATGCTGGAGCACATGTTAAACAGAATTCGGAGTCAGGTGGTGGCACAAGAGGAGGTGGAGGAAGTAGAGGAGGAGGAGTTGTATGCGGAAGGGCTAACATCTGCAAGGTCCAGACGGTCGGCAGCACCAAGGCGGCAGGCATGTGAGGGTGGGGGAGATGGTTTTACCAGGGCGCATGGTAGCAGCCAAACTAGTGAAGAAGGTGCAGGAGCCCAGGAAGAAGTGGAGGATGAACTGATGGAAGACTCATCAGATGAGGGAGACCTTGATCACATTTCTGTTGTGCGAGGTTGGGGGGAGAGGACAGAGGAAGGAAGCATGATTGTTACCTCGCCACCAACACAACAGGGACTTGGTGCTCCTGGATGCGCAACACACATGAGTGCCTTCTTGCTGCACTACCTGCAACATGACCCTCGAATTGTGAGAATTAGAAATAATCCTGACTACTGGGTTGCCACACTGTTAGATCCCCGGTACAAAAGTAAATTTGCAGAAATTATTCCTGCCATAGAAAGGGATGCATGCATGCAGGAGTATCAGCAGAGACTGTTGCAGAATCTTACATGTGCTTTTCCACAAAATACCAGTGGTGCACGTAGTGAATCTCACAGTTCCAACTTGCCAACCGTGGGACCGTCAAGTGTTCAGCACTCAAACCGTAACAGAACCACAGTATCTGGTGGTAACATCAATTTTGCGGAATCATTTCACCACTTTTTTAGCCCATCCTTTGCAAGGCCACAGGAGACAAGAAGTCTGACACATAGTCAACGCCTAGAGACGATGGTACAGGAGTATCTCCAAGTAAACATTGAAGCCACGACTGTGTCACTGGACCCTTGCTCTTTTTGGGCTTCCAATCTGGATAAATGGCCGGAGCTAGCCACTTACGCCTTGGAGATCTTGTCATGCCCCGCAGCCAGCGTTCTGTCTGAACGTGTGTTCAGCGCTGCTGGTGGTGTGCTGACAGATAAGCGCACGCGGCTCTCCACTGATAATGTAGACAGACTCACGTTCATAAAGATGAACAAATCATGGATCCGAAACGACTTTTCTACCCCTGTGTCATCCTGGGGAGAGTAAAAGCTTGATGATTGGTTAAAATCACCCTACCTACCGTTTTAAGCTTTCAAATTACTAATCATGTTTATCTGTATCTTGACTGGAAAATAATTTGGGCTTTGTAGCAGTGTGCAGCACTGATCCTATTAGGCCATCTATAATAAGCTCCACCAGATTTAAAATTAAAAATAATTTTTAGCTGCATCTAGCCCGGAAAATAATTTTGGGGCTCCGAGATGCGCAAGACACATAAGTGCCTTCTTGCTGCACTACCTGCAGCATGACCCTCATATTGTCAGAATTCGAAGTAATCATGACTACTGGGTTGCCACACTCTTAGATCCCCCAAACTTTTCGATCAACCTTTTCATTTTAATAAAGACCAAAAAAATGGTCATTTTTGAAATTATAAGCATTAGCAGGTTGTTAGAAACTGAAATCAAACAGTTTTCAACTCAAAACTTTATTCTAGGTGATGTTACATTTTCACATAGGACCCCTTGTTCGAAAGGAGCTTCTGAACTCTCTCGTCCATTGAATTTGTCAGGTTTTGGATGGTTTCTGCTTCAATTGTTTTGCATGAGGACAGAATACCCTCCCAGAGCTGTTGCTTAGATGTGAACTGCCTCCCGCCATCATAGACACTCCTTTTAATGATGCTCCAAAGGTTCTGAATGGGGTAGAGGTCAGGGGAGCATGGGGGTCACACCATAAGTTTGTCCCCTTTTATGCCCATATCAGCCAGAGATGCAGATGTTTTATGTGCAGCATGAGATGGTGCATTATCATGCAGAAAAATGATCTTGCTGTGAAATACACGGTTCTTCTTGAACCATGGCAGGAAGTGCTGTTTGAGAAAATCCACATACATTATGGAGTTCATCTTTAGCGCCTTCAGGGATCCTAAAGGGGCCGACAATCTCTCTCCCCATGATTCCAGCCCAAAACATTACTCCACCTCCTCCTTGTTGGCGCTGTAGCCGTGTTTGCGTGGGGTGTCCATCAACCAGCCATCCTCCACTCCATCCATCTGGACCATCGAGCGCTGCACGGCACTCATCCGTGAACAAAACAGTTTTGAAATCAGTCTTCATGTAATGTTTGGCCCACTGGAGCCGTTTCTGCTTGTGTGAAGTGGATAGAGGAGGTCGACAGGATGGCGTATGCACAGCTGCAAACCTCTGAAGGACCCTGCATCTTGTTGTTCGGGGGACGTTGGAGGCACAAGCAGCTTCAAAAACTTGTCTGCTGCTATGACAAGGCTTTTTTGCCGCTGCTCTTTCAACCTGACGTAATTGCCTGTAGGAAAGAGTCCTCAATTTGCCCTTATCAGCACGCACACGTGTGTACTGTGAATCAGCTACATACTTCTTGATTGCCAAGACACTTCATCCTGATCATCGCACAATGTTGATTGTAGTCATGCCTTGACCTAAACACTCCACAATTTGTTGCTTCTCAGCAGCCGACACATCCTTTTTCTTTCCCATTTTGGCAGAAAATGTAGGCTGCTGAATAATGTGAGAGAGCCTTCTTAAGTAGTCTTGCCTTTCATTGGACACACCTGACAAACTAATTAGCACTGGTGTCTGCAATTGCTTACAGTGATATAAAGAGCCCTGACACACATCACCATCAATGAGTTTAACTGACAAACAAACAAATTCTTCCCTTATCACTCCTAAACACTTTTTGCATAATAATTTGGAACACAGTGTACATGTGCTTTTCCACAAAACACCAGTGGTTCACGTAGTGAATCTTACAGTTCTAACTTGCCAACCGTGGTCTGTATGGAGTTGTTCAATAAAGGGCCCAAAATTAAGATAACATAGATGGGAGAGGTCTCTATGAATAGGAATTCCTAAGTATTTGATACCCTGTGAGGGCCAGGCAAAGGGAAAGTTGGACTGGATGGAATCCTATATGGATTTGGGGAGGGAGACATCGAGGGCCTCAGACTTCGCTGCATTGATTTTAAAATTTGACCATGTAACAAAGTGATCTATTTCAGCCATAACAGCATGGATGGATATATGTGATTGAGTGATATATACTAGGACATCATCAGCAAATAGAGAGCACTTGTACTCGGTGCCTCCCACCTCAATCCACCTAATATTGGGGTTATGGCGAATTGATGAGAGCAGGTGCTCCGTCACTAGGATGTATAAGAGAGGGGACAGAGGACATCCCTGCCTTGTCCCATTGGTGATTGTGAAAGGTGATGAAAATGTTCTGACGCACCCCCTGGGCCTTGGGACACCCGGAGCCGGACCCTTTTTGGTGGATGCTGGTGGTTGTAGTCTCCGTGGCGGCAACCCGGTTCCATGGCTCAGGGCGGTCAAACCAGTGGCGGAACTATTTATGTGGTTTTGATGTTTAAATGTCCGACTACGCCACCCGTGGATTGCGGTCAGAGTGAACCGCCGCTCCAGGGCAGACCGCTGAGGCTGGTGTTGTGGGTGCAGCAGAGCGTAGCATAACTCCCCACGGGAGGAGTATAGCCTCAGGGCAGTGTATGCGGAGGATGGGGGTGATGGTGCAGGGCAGCAGCAGTAATGACACGGAGTCAGTGATGCAGTCCAGGGCCTTTACTCACAGTTCTTATTATCCAGACCACGTCTGCAGGTAACGGCTGCCCACGTCGTACTGTGCTCACCAGGTGAGGGGCTCAGACAACTCCCAGATAACTTTGGAGCGCTTCACAGGACCCCCTTTGTGTGTCCTTTGTCTGGCCTTTCTTACCAACCCTTCTGTCCGGCTGCCTCGGGCCTCCTCTTGGTAAACTTGGCGCCAGTTTCCCTGACCCTATGTGGTGCCTTCCTAGCGGGTGTAGCGAGGGGCTGCGCCACATAAAATGTCACAGCCTCCTGTTTCTAGCTGAGGGTCGTTTCCTGCCTCCACTAGTTTCGGGGACCGGTCTCCCCCTTTGGCCTGACCCCTCCACGCAGGTGGAATCTGGCGTGCGGTGGCGACTCGCCCGTCCGCACCC
Organism: Phyllobates terribilis; assembly: GCF_046119375.1. Classification (NCBI taxonomy): domain Eukaryota; kingdom Metazoa; phylum Chordata; class Amphibia; order Anura; family Dendrobatidae; genus Phyllobates; species Phyllobates terribilis. The sequence goes on from NW_027362762.1 coordinate 879,594,959, forward strand.
CTGAGATCCCTTCGTTCCTCGTTCCTGGAGCCTTCTCCACTCCTCTTCCTTCCTTCTCCCTCTTCCAGGCCTGGGCCTCTGTTAGTAGGCCCGCCTCCGGAGCAGAGCTCATGCAGAGCCCCTGCTCCCTGCCACTTCTGCTCAGACTTCTCTGCACTGAACTAAGATGGTGCCCACCTTTTATACTCCCTTCTCAATGCACCCAGGAACTGCTTCCTCCCTGCTCCTGCACTACAGGGTTCCCCTTCCTCAGTGTTCCCTCCCCCCACTCCAGCCAGGGACAGGGACTGTCGTGCCCATCTCAGGGGCATATTGGTCGCCCTGCCCCACGGCAATGTGGTGTAATGCATGCAGGTGTCGGGTCCTGATCCACACTACATCCTTACCTGAGAGTGAGATATCACACCTCTGGGTGAGGTGCAATACCTCTGTAGCAACCGAGCCCTCAGGGTGCTACAGTTCCATTTATCTTCAGCCTAGGTGACGTATTGCGATACAGGGCCGTGATTTTGGCTATAAAAGGGTCCCCTAGACCCCTACCCCAAGCTTTTTAAGAGAATCATATATGGCGTGCCAGGAGACTCTATGGAATGCTTTCTCAGCATCCAACGAGAGTATCTAATTACAAATTTTTAACTGCATCTAGCCCAGGAAATACTTTGTGCCTAGTAGCAGGGTCTGCTAGTCAGCGGATTATCCCGGCTGTTAAGCAAGCTACACCACCTGTAGTTTGGACACTTCATTTTTTCAAAGGAAATGCTTCCGGACCACGGGATACTCAGTGAAGAGCATCAGGAGGCACCCCAAGGCATAGGGGCTGGGACTGGCAGTAGGATGCCTTGCGGTGGACAGCCGAGCTCGATCCTTATAAAAGCTTTTTTACTGCAGCAGCTTTAGTGGACGCTACTGGAGCTGGAATTACGCGGCTGCTGGCATGAGACTTGCCCTCCAATAGATCCTTGTAAATGGATTTAAAGTGTATTCATTCAAATTAGAGAGACAATTTAAATTAAAAAGCTTAGAGCTGCCTCCACCACAGGGGGGATCGCTCGACCCACCAGCGGACAGGCACCAGTATTGGGAGAGGGGGGCTGGCCGTCAGGGTCCACCGCGGCTCTGGCACAAACCCGGCGACACGGAGGTGGCACGGGCAGGAACGGACTGGCCGTGTCGGCTTCTCACTTTTTGGATTTTAGAAGGGCATGACATGCCTATATCTGTGTCTCCCCCTCCTTTTACTCCTCCACCTCTTTTCTTTTCGCATGACTATATGTACTTGTCACTTTTCCATGTGTTAGTTGTCTTCTGAGCAGTTTGTCAGCTTCTGGACACCTTTGAAGGTGTTTTCTATGTGTTTCTATGTGTTTTTGTTTGCCTGCCATTGGTTTTAACGGTGTTCGAAGGTGTTCGACGAACAGTTCGACGAACAGTTCGACGAACAGTTCGGCGAACACACGGGTGTTCGACGAACCGAACCGAACTCGAACACTACGGGGGTGGCTCAACACTACTGATAAGCGCACTCGCCTGTCAACTGACAATGCTGACAAGCTGACCCTTATCAAAATGAACAAGGGCTGGATTGGGCCAGACTTCTCATCACCACCAAATGACAGCAGAGTAACATAAAGTCAAATCCACTATGTTTTTTCAGGAGGTGTATTCACATGCACCGCTTCACACCCACACATGGGTATACGCTTCCTCATTTCGGCTGTTTTATGTTCTTCTCCTTATCCTCAGCCTTCCCCACCACTATACCACCAGGGTGACCGAGATCCGTGTTGCCATTATTGAAAGTTCCTCCATCCTTATTTTTGTCAGCTTTTGCTTGGAAGGCATAAGCAAAAACTGTGGGAGACCCACTCCCCAATAATGGGAATAATATTTTTAAGATGCTGTACTGTATGGTTCTTGTAAGGGGCATTGCAAGTTCCTCCGTCCTAATTTTTGGCAGCTTTTGCTTGGAAGGCATAAGCAAATACTATGGGAGACCCACTCCCCAATCATGGGAATAATGTTTTTAATATGCTGTACTGCATGGCTCTTGTAAGGGGCATTGCAAGTTCCTCTATTCTAATTTTTGGCAGCTTTTGCTTGGAAGGTATACGCAAATGCTATGGGAGACACACTCCCCAATCATGGGAATAATGTTTGTAATATGCTGTACTGCATGGCTCTTGTAAGGGACATTGCAAGTTCCTCCATCCTAATTTTTGGCAGCTTTTGCTTGGAAGGCATAAGCAAATACTATGGGAGACACACTCCACAATAATGGGAATAATGTTTTTAAGATGCTGTACTGTATGGCTCTTGTAAGGGGCATTGCAAGTTACTCCATCCTAATTTTTGGCAGCTTTTGCTTGGAAGGCATAAGTAAATACTATGGGAGACACACTCACCAATAATGGGAATAATGTTTTTAAGATGCTGTACTGTATGGCTCTATTAAGGGGCATTGCGAGTTCCTCCATCCTAATTTTTGGCAGCTTTTGCTTGGAAGGCATAAGCAAATACTATGGGAGACCCACTTCGCAATCATGGGAATAATGTTTGTAATATGCTGTACTGCATGGCTCTTGTAAGGGGCATTGCAAGTTCCTCCATCCTAATTTTTGGCAGCTTTTGCTTGGAAGGCATAAGCAAATACTATGGGAGACACACTCTCCAATAATGGGAATAATGTTTTAAAGATGTTGTACTGTATGGCTCTTGTAAGGGGCATTAAAAGCGTCTTGTTAAGCTACTGCGACCTCCACCACTTTTCCGATGGGCATTAAAACCGTCTTGTTAAGCTTCTGTGACCTCCACGTCTCTTCCAAGGGGCATTCAAACCGTCTTGTTAAGCTACTGGGACCTCCACGTCTTTTCCGAGGGGCATTAAAACCGTCTTGTTAAGCTACTGTGACCTCCACGTCTCTTCAAAGGGGCATTAAAAGCGTCTTCTTAAGCCACTCTGAACTCCACAGCTCTTCCAAGGGGCATTGAAATGTTGTTTTTAATTACCTCTATCCTCCACGACTCTTCCAACGGGCATTGCATTTCCTCCTAATTTTAGTCAGCTTTTGCCTTTCAATGAAAAGGCGAAAACTAAGGGAGACCCACTCCCCAATAATGGGTAGAAGGTTTTTAGTACGCTGTAATCCACGTCTGTCTCAAGGGGCATTGCAGTTCCTCATTATTTTTGGAAAGCCTTCCATTCACTGCTTAGGCCAACAGTGTACAGGAGACCCAGTTGCTATAAATGGAAAAAACGGTTTAGTTAAGGCCCTCTGACCTCCATGTCATTTCCAAGGGGCATTGGAGTGCCTCAAAATTTTTGGTAGGCATTGCACTCACTGCATGCCCTATAACTGTGTAGCCGAACCGCTCATTTTGTTACAGAAACATATCCTACAAGACATATGTGGTTGACTGGCCTGATATTGATGTGAATGGTCCCTGTTCCTCCTGCTCTTTCTCCTTTGCCACTACCTCATCCATCATTTATCACCTGAAGCTTTGTTTTAACGGGAGTCATAGAACTGGGATAGTAGCAGGAAAACATCAAGCAATCCTCGGAGGAGGTAGGATATGCGCCAAAACGCTGACCACCTCAGGCCTAGCAGCTACTACATACATGCGCTTGCATTCCAAGAAAACAAAGCAGATGCTAACTTCTATCATCATCATCATCATGGTCCTCACCTTGGCACTCTCAACTCCCCTGATGGAGAAGCCAGGGCCCACCGGAGGAGTCTGGTTCTCTGGTGGGCTCATCCAATGCTGCCCAAAAGCAGGCCGGGCTAAGAAAAGTGTGTGGAGGGATGTTCCAAGGAGAAATAGGTGCGGCTGGGGACCTTTTATGGACACCCGGCTGCCCCCAGGCAGCTGGGGACTGTGTGTGGACACCCAGCCGCGGGGCAGCTGGGGACCGAGTATGGACACCCGGCCGCCCCCTGGCGGCTGGGGACCGAGTGTGGACACCTGGCCACCGGGCGGCTGGGGACTGAGTATGAATTCCAGGCCGCCAACTCAGCCATGACGTGGTGGCCAGATTCCGCCTCCACATGCCTAAAAGGCCCAATTTCAAGTGCAAGCAAGCAGTATGGTATTGCAGCCTGGGGGTGGGTGGGTGGGTGGCAGGCTGCATACTTGCGCTTGCATTGCAAGGAATGGGAGAGGTACAATTGAACACTGCCCTTCGACAAGGACTTGAACGGGAATAGTTGCAAGTCTGCAACGACAGGTGCAGGGTGGGAGGCATCTTCGCATGTACCATGAACAGGGGTTTGGCATGCACACACTACAGCGGAATAGGCTGTCCTTCCCACTAAATGCACTGGGGAGGGCACAGGTAATGTTTTGGTATGCACGCTTAATCTTATGTATAAGGCACACCGGGACAAATAGGGGAGGCTGGGGACTGAGTATGGATACCTCGCTGCTGAAGCAGCCATGAGGTAGTGGCCAGCTTCAGCCTTCTCCAAACTAAAAGGCCCAATTTCAAGTGCAAGCAAGCAGTATGGTATTGCAGCCTGGGGGTGGGTGGGTGACAGGCTGCACACTTACGCTTGCATTCCAAGAAAACAAAGCAGATGCTAACTTGTATCATCATCATCATGGTCCTCACCTTGGCACTCTCAACTCCCCTGATGGAGAAGCCAGGGCCCACCGGAGGAGTCTGGTTCTCTGGTGGGCTCGTCCAATGCTGCCCTAAAGCAGGCCGGGCTAAGAAAACTGTGTGGGGGGATGTTCCAAGGAGAAATAGGGGCGGCTGGGGACCGTTTATGGACACCCGGCTGCCCCCAGGCGGCTGGGGACCGTGTGTGGACACCCGGCCGCGGGGCGGCTGGGGACCGATTGTGGACACTTGGCCGCCGAGCGGCTGGGGACTGAGTATGGAAACCAGGCCGCCAACACAGCCATGATGTGGTGGCCAGATTCCACCTCCACATGCCTAAAAGGCCCAATTTCAAGTGCAAGCAAGCAGTATGGTATTGCAGCCTGGGGGTGGGTGGGTGGTTGGCTGCATATTTGCGCTTTCATTGCAAGGAATGGGGGAGGTACAATTGAACACTGCCCTGGGACAAGAACTTGCATGGGGACAGTTGCAAGTCTGCATCTTCTGATGCAGCAAGGATGACTTCTGATGGGCACACTTTTAGGCAGTGACCTGGGTGTCAGAGATGCTTCAAGGGGTCTTCCCCATGCTGTTCCCATGTCTTTTCAGCACTGTTTGCATGTGTCACACAGCACATGGCCAGATAAGGTTGTAAAATGTTAAAATGACATTTCCCGGTGAATGCATTTGTCACGGTTGAAAGCAATACAAAAGTGCAAAAACGCATAAAAAATGCTACTTGTGAACATAGCCCAAGGTGTGGAGGAGTATTTTTTTGATGGGTTATTTATTTTACCTTATACACAAGTCTTTACCCTGGAAAGGAACTTCCTTAACATATTTCACAGGAAAACAGTTTCAGTTTCGTTTTTGAATGTTTTATTGTGAGCCCTTAAAAGTGGCTTAATACCTCTGACAACGTTGTTGACAGCAGTGACCAGGGGGTCAGAAATGCTTCCTGGGGCGATCCCCATGCTGTCCCCATGTCATTTGAGCACTGTCACTATCATTTTAGGCACTTGTTAGGCTTTTAAAAGACTGCCGGGGGTGCCGCCGCAAAAATGCTTGGGTCTCCCATAGACTAACATTGGGCTCGTTGCTCGGGTCGAGCACCCGAGTATCACGGCGAGCTTGGCCCGAGCTTCGAGCACCCGAGCATTTTAGTGCTCGCTCAACACTAAACACAACGTCTTGTAGGTGATTTAGTCATTGTAAAAGTTGCTGCTGTTGTGTGCTAATCGTTGTCTCCTTTTTGAAGAAACTAAAGTTTACTCAAATATGTTAATTAGAGCGCTCAGTGCACCCTTGGTGTGGCCAAGAGGCTCTGTCCACAGTTAAGCCCACTGGTTTGCATGCACCTCCACCACCACCACCTGGTGATTGACAGCACTTGTGAGCCCCAATGGGGACAGTGATAATAATATCAGTAAAGCGCTATGGAAATTAATGGTGCTATATAAGCAAGAAAAATAAATATATAATTTTCCATCCATATTTTGTCATTTTCGAGAATGGCACCAGTATATTTTCATATCTTTTGTACATCAATTCAAATGCTGATTTCTCAGTAACGGAGGACGGTGTAAGCATGAAAAGGTATTGCTGGACTTGTCTATGAAAGAGCTAAATGTTCATATAAATAGTTTGAGGGGTGAAATCCTGCTGACAGATTCCCTTTAATGAAACTCACTCTTCAATAAATTTGCATATTTGTTCCTGAACATTAGTGGTAGGATTTGTTTTTAGTTTTTTGTAAATATTGGAATCATGTAATTCTCCTTGAATTTTACAAAAATTCGTTCTCACCAGAATATGGATTTTTGCCAACTTACTTTGTGCAAATTTACCAACGTAACATTGAGCTGCAGCCACTATTCGCTGAACTGTAGAGGGACAGCAAAAGGTTAAAAAAAATAATCCTCACCTCACCGCTCACCTGTTCCACCACCCCAACAGCCCACTGTCTCATCCTCCATGATTCCTCTTTTCACCTTAACCTGCCACGTACAGAGGGTGAATCAGACTGAAGAATATGTATGACGGAGGAAGGGAAAGAGAAGAGGACCGGACAGTGGGCTGTGGGACTGGTGAGCAATGAGGTATTACATTTTTCTTTTTGACATTCTATGTTTAATATTCTCTGAGGTCTGAAGAGACCCCAAAGCATAGAAAGGAACATTCATTTTGCATAGAATAACTATGTGAATTGAATCCGTGTGATTTGGAATCTTGGCGGATTTGATCATCTTTAGGGCTCCGCTAAAAAAGGTATTGCACTCGAACCAGAGTTATTCAATGAGGCAGTGCAGATCTACGTTTTTTTTTCTCAGCTGTAGGCCACGGCCCCACTATCAGTATTCGGTCAGTATTTTTTCTCAGGAGTGGGAGCCAAAACCAGGTGAGGAACAATCAGAGAAAAGTTATAATAGAAACAAGTCACCAATTCTGCATTTATCACCCACTCCTGGTTTTGGCTCCCACTCCTGAGAAAAAATACTGACCAAATACCGATAGTGGTGCCGTGGCCATATTCGGCCAGAGGAAAAAATCGAACCATGCTGTGATTGGACTCTAAAATCGGATGGGTGCGAGTAAAAAAATCTGGTTCCACACGGACCATCAGAGCGGCATCCGATTTGTACGAATACTTTACAATTCTGTAAGATGGGAAACTGTACATGCTTACAGTAATAGCTGTTGAGTTAAAAAAATGGATTACATACAGAAGTGAGAAAAATATCGTCACAATTTTCTGGATGAGAATGGGACCGATTTTTTTATACACTCGTGTGACCCAAGCATTACTGTCTAATTGTTGAAGTTCCCATCATTTTTCTGATTACAATGAGATTCTTGTAGGTAAATTTTCTAATTGTGTCATAAATTTGTTTCAGATTATTCTCCACCATTGATCGAAATCTGTCCATCCCAGGACTCCGACACTTCTGAGTGAAAAAATAATAATTTTGTTTTTAAATTACTTGCTTTGTTTGTATATATAATTTCTTATGTGCCAGAAATCTGTAGTTCGTGTAAATGCTACATTGTTCTTGAAAACTAAGACCTTTGAACTCATTTTCTGATTCTACGGATGATGTGTTCCATTCTTCATGTTAAGTGTAGGAAACATGCCTTTTAATAGTTAACATGTGAACAAATATTGTATGGAAGAGACCAAAGTTCTTATCTGGGGTGAAATTCAGGTCAGTCATTAAAACCTGTATTTGTTCTAGTGTCAATACTTCAGATGAGATGTTCAGTACATCAGTTCCTGTGTTATTTGTTTGTTCGGCTTCAGATGGTGCGAATATGGATTTTAGTCCGGGGTTATGTTTTTCCCAAAACTTTTTTTTCCCATTTTTTTTTGGGCTTCTAAGGGCTCATTCAGACGTCCATGCAAATCGATCTCATCTCAGACCACAGTGTGCGGACTGGTCGCCACTCTCCCGACCCGAGCATGACAGCCTTGTAGAAATGTATGGAGGTGTCAGGCAGTCCGTTACATAGCATGTGTGCATATTCAACCTAGGAATTTCAGTGAATTAATCATTTAAAGATGATTTAAATGAAAAAAATTTTTTATGTAGTTTGAGCCGAAAATCTCATTAGGCTATGCTCACACGTTGCGTTTTTTTTTTTTTTTTTTAAACTTTGGCTGAGCTACGTGTGAGATTGAATAATACCTGTGGGCCATTGAGGTGTGAAATTGAACAATGCTTGTGCAACTGAATGACAGACCATAGTGTGAAAGTAAATAGTGTCATACAAACTCAATGCACTGCCAGTGTCTTATGTAAACTATTCCTGAACAATTCACCTCCCCCACTGTTACATTTGAAATTCTGGTTAATATGGTTTCACATATGTCTTGCATTGGTGACCTGTGTTCATGCTTCTGTGGTGGAAGCAAAGCTGAACTTTTGGATCCTGAAAAACGCACCAAAAAATGCACCAAAACCTGCTATTTTGATGCAGCTTCTTTCCTGCCAAGAGATCAGGTTTTGCTGCAGAAAAAAAAACGCTGAAAAAACGCAATGTGTGAGCATAGCCTTAGAGTTTGCTCACACTGCCGTGTGTTCTTTCATGCTAGAGAATCTGGCCGATTATGCTATATGACACTCGGCTCAAACTCTGTCAGCGTTTGAGTCGAGTGTCATCTGAGGGTGATCCTATCCTCTCTTATGAAAGAATTGTATCACAGGTGCAGAGGAGATGGGGAACTCCATCCAATTTCTCCATCTTCTCCATTCTCTCTGTGAGCATTCATCGGACTGCACTCAGATGACATCTGAGTGCAGTCCAATGTTTCTCACACACCCATAGACTTGTATGGGTGTGCATGAACAGATCATCGAATGCACCCGCAGCATGCCAAATCAGCATGAGAAAATAATAGCAGATAATGCCCCATAATATAACATTGGGCTGAGTATTATCCGATAGAACATCAGACATCACATGGACGTGTTATAGGCCAGTGTGAGTGCACCTTTACAATGTAAGTGTGGTGTCTCTGCAGGTCCAGTAGCCACAGAGGTACTGCATCTCATCCAGAGGTGTGGTACCCCACTCTCAGGTAAGGAGGGAGCACTACCTGGGACCCACACACTCACATCCAACACTACACCACTCCTTCAGGGAAGGGCAAGATTCCTCCTAAGGGAGAGCACAGACCCAGTCCCTGATTGGAAGGTGGAACTAAGTAGAGCAGGTGGGTGGAAGAAGTAGTTTAGGGGAGCACTGAAGGAAGGACTGAAGGTAGAGGGGACCACATAGAGTGACCTGGGTCACATAACTGAGAGTATAAAAGCAAGGGTAGAAACATCTAGAAGGGGTCCTAGGAGCAAGAGCGCAGTGAGAGAGGACCGTGGAGTTGTTAGAGAGTTAGTCAGTCAGAGGAGTTGGTGACAGAAGTCGGTCACAGGGAGTGAAGAGAGAAGACCGGAGCAGTGAGAAGGGCTCCAGTGAGAGAGAAAGGATCCTAGGGGCACGGGAAGTGCGGAGTCCATTCGTGCACCCGAGTTCACACCGACCGTGAAGGGATCAGGTCGCATTAGGGGACCGTCACCAGACTAGTGGAGGACTGCAAGACTCAGCTAGCAAACCGGAGGTTGCGGTATCTTCTAGTGCCGTATCCAAAAACCACACGCATTCGCTGAAAAGGTGGCCATATAGGACAAAGGGACAAAGGACATCGCCCAACAAGGCCCGCGGCCACTGGCTCGGGACACTGTGTGTGAGGCACAGAGCAGAAGGGTGAGAGCCAGCGCAGAGACACCACCCGGGAGGTACACAAGAAGGGGGCCCTGATCAAGTGCAACCAAGTTATCTGAGAGTTGGCTGGATCACTTCCCCAGAGGACACAGGACTCGGCGAGCTGTTATAACCTGGCTAGCCGTTGTAACCTGGGACACCGTAAAAACTGTGAGTAAACACTTGAAGACTGCACCCCGCTGTGTCCTTGACTTAATTGCTGCGTCACCTGCCTTGCACTACACCACCAACATCCAAAATCTCCTATTTAAGTGCCCTGGGGCCTAGCTCTACCCGTGGAGAGCTGAACCATCTCTGCTGCCCCGCCAACAGCCCCAGTGGATCTGAACAGCAGCAGCAGCCACCTATAGCCGCATACCACGGGTGGCGTCACAAATCTTTATTTCCCCAATTGACTTTCCCTATTGACCACCCTGGGCAACGGATCGGGTCACTGCCACCGTGACTACACCAATAGAATCGACCGGCCCGGTTACCGAGTACCCCACAGCCCCAGGTGGCGCGTCATAAGTCTATGGAGCCTCGTTCTGAGCCTCGTTCTGACGCTCCATAGACTAAGGCTGCGTGCCCACGTTGCGTATTACAAGCGTATATGCTGCGGAATTTCCGCAGCGTAAACGCTTGTAAAACGCATGTATATCCGCACCCCATGGTCCCCAATGGCATTCCGCAATGTCAATGCCCATGCTGCGGATTTTTCCGCAGCGTATATGCTGCGGTCAAAAATTAGCAGCATGTTCATTAATTTTGCGTTTCCGCATGCGGAATCAATGTGCGGATGGTACCCAAGTCTGGAGGAGAGGAGACTCTCATCCAGACCTGGGTACCAAAGAACCTGTAAAAAAAAGAAAAAATGAAGTTTATACTTATCTTCTGATGTTTTCCCTCCGTCGCGCTGTTGTGTGAAGGACCTGCCACGTCATTGAGTCATGTGACCCATCACATGACTCAGTGACGTCACCGCAGGTCCTGCACACAACAGCGTGAGCCTCTCAAGACTCCGGAGGGGGCAGAGAATGCATCGGAAGGTGAGTATAAACTTTATTTTTTTATTTTTTTATCATTCTGATTCTTTTTTTTTTAACTATTACTTGGTCACACTATATAAATCCATGCCGGTTGCATGGATTTATATAGTGTGAACAAGTTGTCAAGCACTTTTCCAAGTGATGCTTAAATCACTTGGAGAAGTGCTTGATAACCCGCATGCGGAAATGCATGCAAAGACGCTGCAAAGACGCCTCACAAACGCTTCTACCTGGCGGGAAAACCGCATGTAAAATCCGCATGCGATTTTCCCACCAGGGAGAAGCGTAAAAAATATGCTTCAGTTCCGCAACGTGGGCACTTAGCCTTACATTGTAAAAGTCAGAAAAGGGCTGGATCCCTGAGAAGGCAGCAGTAGGTGAGTATATTAACACATACACACTACATTAAATGAACATATATACAGATTTATTTAAAAAAATCTTCATGGCAGGACTTCATTAACAAAGTGAAGTGTATGTTTTATATTTGAGGTTGCCTCAGTTATACGGGCGTATAACATGGATGATGATCTTATTGCAGTGCATGGACTGGCTGCTGGCTCTCCTGACTCGAGCATGATAGCTGCATAGAAATACATTCTCTCAGGTTTGGGTCAGGAGAGCCGCCGACCAGTCCGAGCATTGCGATGTGATCATCGTCCGTGTTATATGGCCGTCTGATTGCGCCCTATAACTGAGGCACTTGCAAATATACACATAGCAAAAAGGCCATGGTATTTACCAACCAAGGTCCCAAAAACTAATGCACAAACAGGATGCAGCAGACCCCCTTACTGAAGGTGGAGGTAACACAGGTGCAAAATACTGATGAAGCAACCACTCACAACCTCACAATTAGAGTTAGGACTGTCCCATAAGGGTTACCGTGACGTGGTGGGATGGCTTTTACATTATTTTGATCAAAATTATGTTAACTAAATACCCTTTATTATTTATCATTATTTTTGCACTGTGCGATTTATCCATTTACTTCCAGTTATTTGGGTATTTTGCTTGTTTTTGGTTTTTCTCTGTCTAGTGGCCTTATGTGAACATGCATTTACATTTTGCATGCACATCAATTTACCTTTCAGTTCAGACTCCCAGGTTTTTTCTTTGCAGTTTAGTATGCTTTAGTGCATTTAAGGGTGCGGCCGCCCTTTGTCTGAGCTGAAAGGTTCATTCTGCCTCTCAGGTCTATGTTTCTACTACGGGTTCAGTTTCTCTGCCCTTATCCATATGTATGTCACTTGACAAATGGTAAGGTTTTAATATTAGAGTTAGGACTGTCCCATAAGGGTTACCGTGATGTGGTGGGATGGCTTTTACATTATTTTGATCAAAATTATGTTAACTAAATACCCTTTATTATTTATCATTATTTCTGCGCTCTGCGATTTATCCATTTACTTCCAGTTATTTGGGTATTTTGCTTGTTTTTGGCTTTTCTCTGTCTAGTGGCCTTATGTGAACATGCATTTACATTTTGCATGCACATCAATTTACGTTTCAGTTCAGACTCCCAGGTTTTTTCTACATAGCAAAAAGGCCATGGTATTTACCAACCAAGGTCCCAAAAACTAATGCACAAACAGGATGCAACAGACCCCCTTACTGAAGGTGGAGGTAACACAGGTACAAAATACTGATGAAGCAACCACTCACAACCTACCATTTCATGGAGGGAGTGGTAGCCCAGTATTAGAATTGCACACAGATGAGACTTGGACATGTAATACACATGTAAAGCACAGTGCCCAGCTAACAGCCTAATACACGGCCATACTATTAGATCAGGCGGCCTGCCCGGCACTCTACAAGGGTATCACAGAGGGGCAGGCCCCGAGTTTACAAGGTCACCATTGATGGGGCTGGCTGCACTCTGTAAAACAATATATGAAATGTGCAGAAAAATATGATATAAATATGAGTAATTGGTCAATATTTTGGCCAAATTACACGGGCTCACAACCCACGTCAAGGGTCCTCACTGTCTTGTGAGGTCCAACGCTAAAGTAAAATAAAAACATAGCCAAAGAAATAAAAGGAAAATTCCCAAAAAACTAAATTATAAACATAGCAAAAAGGCAATGCTATTTACCAGTGAGGATCCTTGACGTGGGTTATGAGCTTGTGTATAATTGAATTTTTGGGGAAGTTTTTAAAGTTTGGAAATCATATTAGATTCTAGAAGTATTCAAATAAAACAACTGAAATTCAGCTGTTCATTTAGCCCATGGGGTTGATGGGATTTCATTCTTTATATCCATTTGAATTCCTTCTGTAGAATTCTTTTATCCCAGTCCCCCCTTCTGGCTGTGGGTGTTACCACCTCAATAACTGAAAAGTTCAAAGAACTTAGATCACCCCGATGTTTCTCCCTTACAGTTATATGAAAAAGTTTGGGCACCCCTATTAATCTTAAGCTTAATGTTTTCTTAAAATTGGTGTTTTTGCAACAGCTATTTCAGTTTGATATATGTAATAATTGTTGGACACAGTAATGTTTCTGCCTTGAAATGAGGTTTATTGTACTAACAGAAAATGTGCAATCTGCATTCAAACAAAATTTGACAGGTGCATAAGTATGGGCACCCTTATAATTTTCTTGTTTTAAATACTCCTACCTACTTTTTACTGACTTACTAAAGCACTTTTTTTGGTTTTGTAACCTCATTGAGCTTTGAACTTCATAGCCAGGTGTATGCAATCATGAGAATAGCTACTTAAAGTGGCCACTTGCAAGTTGTTCTCCTGTTTGAATCTCCTCTGAAGAGTGGCATCATGGGCTCCTCAAAACAACTGTCAAATGATCTGAAAACAAAGATTATTCAACATAGTTGTTCAGAGGAAGGATACAAAAAGCGGTCTCAGAGATTTAACCTGTCAGTTTCCACTGTGAGGAACATAGTAAGGAAATGGAATAACACAGGGACAGTTCTTGTTAAGGCCAAAAGTGGCAGGCCAAGAAAAACATCAGAAAGGCAGAGAAGAAGAATGGTGAGATCAGTCAAGGACAATCCTCAGACCACCTCCAGAGAGCTGCAGCATCAACTTGCTGCAGATGGTGTCACTGTGCATCGGTCAACTATACAACGCACTTTGCACAAGGAGAAGCTGTATGGGAGAGTGATGTGAAAGAAGCCGTTTCTGCAAGCACGCCACAAACAGAGTCGGCTGAGGCATGCAAAAGCACATTTGGAGAAGCCAATTTCTTTTTGGAAGAAGGTCCTGTGGACTGATGAAACCAAGATTGAGTTGTTTGGTCATACAAAAAGGCGTTATGCATGGTGGCAAAAAAAACACAGCATTCCAAGAAAAACACTTGCTACCCACAGTAAAATTAGGTGGAGTTTCCATCATGCTTTGGGGCTGTGTGGCCAATGCCGGCACCGGGAATCTTGTTAAAGTGGAGGGACGCATGGATTCCACTCAGTATCAGCAGATTCTTGACAATAATGTTCAAGAATCAGTGATAAAGTTGAAGTTACGCAGGGGATGGATCTTTCAGCAAGACAATGATCCAAAACACCGCTCCAAATCTACTCAGGCATTCATGCAAAGGAACAATTACAATGTTCTGGAATGGCCATCCCAGTCCCCAGACCTGAATATCATTGAACATCTGTGGAATCATTTGAAGAGTGCTGTCCATGCTCGGCGACCATCAAACTTAACTGAACTGGAATTGTTTTGTAAAGAGGAATGGTCAAAAATACCTTCATCCAGGATCCAGGAACTCATTAAAAGCTACAGGAAGCGACTAGAGGCTGTTATTTTTGCAAAAGGAGGATCTATTAAATATTAATGTCACTTTTCTGGTGAGGTGCCCATACTTATGCACCTGTCAAATTTTGTTTGAATGCAGATTGCACATTTTCTGTTAGTACAATAAACCTCATTTCAAGGCAGAAACATTACTGTGTCCAACAGTTATTACATATATCAAACTGAAATAGCTGTTGCAAAAACACCAATTTTTATAAAACATTAAGCTTAAGATTAATAGGGGTGCCCAAACTTTTTCATATAACTGTATGTGTCTCCAGATAGGTGTATCCCTAGCATGTTTAATGTCACCTACATGATCCTCTATCCTTCGCTTCAACTCTCTTTTAGTTTTCCCTATGTAGTTCAGTGGACATGTACACTGAAATAGATAGACGACCCCAGTCGTTTTGCAATTGGCGAAGTGTTTGTTTTTGTAGGTCAATGCTGTCACAACACTATCAAAATGATCACCCGTTTTTATGTACTTGCAGAAACTACATGACCCACATCTAAATGTACCTACACTTCGATTATCCAGCCACGTACCTCTTTTTGGGGGGACATAGGTGCTATGTACCAATTGATCCTTAATGGATCTTCCCCTTCTGAAGGTGATGGCAGTTTTTTTTGGAAGAAAGTCAGCAATTTCTGTGTCAGTTGTGAGGATATCCCAGTGTTTACCCAATATCTCTCTTATCTCAGTGGAACAGTCATCAAAGTTACCTATCACCCTCAGAAGGGGGTCATGTTTGTCGGGCCGTGGTCTTAATAGATCAGATCTATTGGATCCTTCCACATTTTTAAATGCACTGGTGAGTACATGTGCGGGATACCCCCTATCCAGAAATCTATTCCTCAGATGCTTCTAGATTCTAATATGATTTCCAAAGGATCCTGTTGAAATCTGCTATTTAACACTGTCTCTAATGGGTAAAGTAGTTTGCAACGTTATACCCGTACTGTCGGGTTTTGCTATCTGTAGGGTAACCATTTATCTTTGCGCCTTTTGATGACTATACTGGGGAATCTCTGCGTTGCAGAAGAAAGTGACGGCCACTAGAGTCCATTTAGAAAATGTACAAAATATTTTTTATTGACACATAAATATAAATTTCATATATACAGTATACAAGCAGTCCACAGTGAAGGAACAAGATGCTGAAGACTATAATACAACTATAAAAAACATGTGACACAGCGGAAACTTGCAGCTAGCCAGTTTAACAGTGTATAGAAAATTGTTTATTACTAAGAGAGACCCAGAGAGGATTACTATCAATATTCATGATCCATATATCAAATAGTGTATAGACATAATACTTTCATGGTACCATTAACTCTCATACATAAAGTCATGCCATCCAGGATTCATAATCGCAAGTCTCATACTAGATATAATAATATTCAAAATATGCAGCAGGCATTTATGAGATATATCAATGTAATAGTTACCTGGATAACCACTGGCAGCTTGGCACCACTGTACACGTCACCCCGACGCGCGTTTCGGTAAAAACCTTTATGAAGGGTTACATATGCATATCAGCCACCCACCTTTATATATTGTGTGCTGACACAGAAAGCCATAAGGTGCATGCACGCATCACTACCACGATGGAAGCGCACATACGCATGCTCAGTCATATCACCTGATCATCGAACATGAACATCGCGTCCCAGCTGCCATAGAGGAGCATCACATGACCAAATGTTCATATGGCCGGATTTGTCAGATCCCACGTTACCATGGACACAGCCCGCGTCTGCATGCCTAAAGCCTATATGACGCGGTTGCACCGCCGTAACCGAGGCGCACAGCAGCGTCGGCATCAGAAAGATGCCAAAAGCTGATGGACGCATCAGGACAGCGGAGCAACTGCGTACAGGCAGGGCAGCAACAATACACATCAAAGAATGTATATATCTAGACGCACAACCAATTTGCCACCAATATCCAAGTATAGCACATAATGTATCATATCCTTTTTGAGCTAACCTGCAAATACTACCATATCACATATACCACATGAATAATAAATATATAATTACCATATCAGGTAAGTATACTGAAATGTTGTCATACAGTAATGAATAATAATAACCAGTAGATGAATATTCAAAATAGGTCAATATACTATGATATTACAGAAAAATAATAAGTAACAATAATAACACCCATTTCAATACACATTCTCCGAAGCATATAAGAGTAATATGGTAGCCCAAAATGTAATAGGTAATGTGGATATATGTATTTTTCACTCTGCTCTTTGCTCCTTGCATCAGGTGGTTCATATGGTTGCTCAGCCCATGGAACTTCAGGGCCTAAAAAGATCCCTTCTCTGCAACAAGATGTTCGTAAGTCCGATATAATGGGTCCAGTAAACTGGTAAATCAGTCACTAACAACCAAAGATAGATCAGTGCATAGCACAGCAAATCTAGTAAGGAGCCAATATACAGAAAATTAAAACAAAATAGAATACATAAAGTAAAGCATATAGACAATACAAATAATAAAATGTGATTATAGTCCAGATGTTCAGTGGCCCACAAGCAAACTGGAGACTACAAGAATAGGACGAAACTAATGTTCTCATTAAGCCCCTTAGGGTGCAAGGTCTTTAAGGCCCATATCCACTTGGATTCAAGCTGGGCTAATTTCTGTGAAACCGGGCCACCACGTATTCCTACCTCAATGTTATCTATACCCTTTACCCGTAATGCATTGGAGTCACAGTTATGATGTAATTTAAAGTGCCGTGAGATGGTCTTCAATGTGGATGCATCCACGTGGCCAACCGACGCCTCGATCCCTCTTAGTCATAAACAATTTTCTATACACTGTTAAACTGGTTAGCTGCGAGTTGCCGCTGTGTCACATGTTTTTTATAGTTGTATTATTGTCTTCAGTATCTTGCTCCTTCACTGTGGACTGCTTGTATATATATGAAATTTATATTTATGTGTTAATAAAAAATATTTTGTACAATTTCTAAATGGACTCTAGTGGCCGTCACTTTCTTCTGCAACGCTGAGATTCCCCAGTATTATGTATATGATGGTCCTTCTGAGTTTTAGGTCATTTTGGCAGTAGTATGGATCTATTTGGATTATATATAGTAATTATTTTTTGTTTACTGCTTTGTTTTTTCAGCCATTCATCTTTTGATGACTATGCCTGTTCTTGCACCATGGTATCCAGTAAAAATTCCCCCTTCTGTAATCCCCAAATATGATGTTATCGTAAGTAATTGATGTTATCTGTGGGAATGTATGGCACAGTTTATCTTTACATTGTACATACCTACATAAAAAATACACCATAGTCTGTGATTCCTGGAGCACAATCAGTGGAGCACATGCTGACTTCCTGTCACGTGCCTTTGACAAGATTTTGTCAGCGCCGGCATCTGGAACGCACACTATGGAACGCACCACTTCCGGTCGGTGAGACGCACACTGTGGACAGCACCACTTCCGGTCGGTGAGACGTACACTGTGGAACGCACAACTTCCTGTGCTGAGGAGCGCATTTGAACTTCCGGTAATTGAGACGCACACTGTGGAGCACTAATTCCTCGTGCCATGGAACGCATGAGCGCTTCCAGGACCGTGTTCCCTGACTGATGCAATATTCGGTAAATTAGGCACGCTGTGCGCATTTTTAATGATGTACAGATGAATGAGAAGGGGGCTTATAAAAGATGGGCTTTTGAATAGGAGGACTCTCCAATACCAGCATATTTATCCTATGGGGGACTCTCCCCGGACTCCCAAATTGCTCTACTGAGAGAAGGTGGAGATTTTTTGCATATGGAGGACTCCAATAAGTAAAATCTTGTCATTATATACTATATCTGTGACGCTCAAAAGCCCTACCCTGGGAGATGGGGACTCGGAGCCGGGTCCTGTGTGGTAGATGGAGTGTAGCCGTGGCCCGGACCTGCTCCGTGCCCAGGGCCGTCGCACTTAAAAAAGGATGGTATGGGCTTATCCGGGTTGAGTGGCTGATCTCGACTACGCCACCTGTGGTACCTGGTGAAGGCCACCAGCGCTGCTGTAGACCACTGAGGCCGGGTGTTATGGCAGCCATTGTTGGTACTCCTCCCCACAGGCGGAGCAGGGCCTCAGGGCAGAGAGAGTCAGGATGGAGGGGGTAGTAGTCTAGGAGGCCTGGTGCTGCGTAGTGCGGTATAGTGCAGAATAAAGAGTCCGGAGGCCACAGGGGTTAACTTCCAGGGTTTTTACTCACGATGGAGATGGCAGTAGGAAGGCGTCTCCCTGCTGCTCGCGGAGCTCTGCGGTCCAGTGTTCAATCAGGACCCCGCACCAGAGTGTTCCTAGACTTCAGACCAGATCCTTTCCTGTCTGTGTATGTAGATAGGCCGGGTCTCCCTCTGAACTTCTCTCAGAAAAAGGGTACGGGTGGCAGCTCCGCTCCTTCTGTTACCCGGTGGGATCCTCAGGGCCTACTGGACTTCCCTGACCAGGATGTAGAGTAGCAAGGTCAGGTGTCAGGGGCTGGTACCCCTCTTGCAGCCGGAATCCCTCTGAGTAAATCTGGTTGGCGAGGACAGGTGGCGTATACCGCTCCGTCTGCATCCTCCCTGGGATCCATTTGCGGTGGAGCTACACTCCTAAGCTCCGGGCCTTCTTGGTCATGGTCCTTGACCGGGCTGAGACATACCTCATCTGCAACCTGCCCCTCGACCCAAGGCCAGGATACGAGGGCCGTGTCTCCATCCTCTGCAGGTCCACACAGGATCCACGCTCAGGGAGGGAGATCACGATCAAAGAACCCAGAACCAAAATGGCTTTTTATTAAATATGAAATTTGAAGTGTCACTAAAATGTGAATCCTCCACCCTCACCCACTAATTGGTTCCCCTATCTCTTGGTTCCCCAGTCTGCCGAGTGCCAGTAGGGGCAGCACCTAGTGCCTACTAGCCCCCTCTGGCGGGAGAAGTGTGGTGTTGGATGTGGAGGAAGGGTCCTGACCATCGCACTGTTCTTACCTCAGAGGAGGAACACTACACTCCATTAGAGAAGTGCAGCATCCCTGTGGCGGTCGAACCCTCAGGGGCGCCACATATCCATGAGAGGTTTGCCTTAATAAGATACTCCTGATGAACCTTGATAAAGGGGAAACGCGTTGAGTTGTATAGGCATTGAGTTATATATGCACTGATTGGGCAGTATATACATTTATTTCCTTGAGTGGATCCCCTGTCTATAAACAGTAATCATGAGCTATATATTATTTGATTGGGCAGTATTTATTTATTCATTGTAATGGATCCTCTGTCCATGTCATGAAAACTGTTAACTGCGTTTAAAGATTGATCTATTTATGTGTCATGAAATCTAGCAACAGTGAATTTAAAGATTGAGCCATCTATATATATTGATTGCATCTTTGCACTTTTTTGTATCTGTGGCCAAATTGTGCTGATCAGGGCTACAGATATAGATTTTTTGTATTTTTTGTATTTGTCACAAGAAATTGTTAGTTCTCCACTAAGAATTCCGGTACTCCTTTGGCCGTCATCATAGGGTGTCAGAGGCGCTTCAGGGAGAGTCATCGTTGAGCGGGGGCGCCATTGCACAGGAAAATAGGGTGCCAACCTCTGCGGTAAGGCAGGGTGAGGTAGGGCCTTAATAGGGTGAGGCACTACCCCCTCCCTTTATTTTTATTGTGCACTGATGATGTGGTTTGTTATTTTATTGCTGTCAATATTTTAATATACTGTATATATTAAAGGTTATATTTTAGAATTTGTTATGAAGAAGTACGATTTCTGTGAACTGTTGTATTGATTGGTACCGAGATAATACAGATTGTTTACTGTGATTTCTTTATTAAGGGCACTAAGAAATACAGTGAAAAGTGAAAAACAATTTTTAAAAAGTATGAAAACATTATTTTTTCATTCTATGGGCTAGAAAAATTGGATATTCCTATTAGAGGAGTGGATTGGAGAAAAAACTCCTCCTAAGAGAATTATTTTGGATCATTAAACTTGATACAAAATACCCCAACGGTATGAACCATAAGAATGATACTCTTTACCTATATTAAATTTTAGGGATTTGAATGCAGGTTTTTTTTTTTTCTCCTGGTTTTCCTTGTGATTTAGCCTTGTGATTATGCTAATTATTCTCTAATGTGATTGATTGTTAACACATGTGTTTATTGATCAACGGTTGGTTACCATTTGTTTTTATACCATAAGGAATCTGTATCTCAGTGAATAAGGGCTTTTGCCAGAAACGCGTTGAGATGTATTCCCAATCTGTATGATCTTTTAAATTATTTTGTAATAAATTGAGGATTTTAATTATTTTTGGGACTCACCAAAATTATTTTCTTATGTGAAGCCGTAAGTCACGGCTACTGGTTGGAGACCCACAACATTGTAAGACGGACTGTGTCTTATAAATAGGACACGGTGAGGCGGCTTTTTTGTTTATTTCCCTTTTGGCTGACTCATTTTGCCCCGTGTACCAGCATAGATTATGCAATGGACTGAAGAAGTCCGTCTGGATTTATTATAGTTCACAAGCGAATCCACTATTTCCATCATTTCTACCATTTAAAACTGCTGAGAAGGATTATCTTCTCCTCCATGGAGTCACGGCAGGACAAACTACAAGAAGTATTCAGTGATTCAGAAAGGAACACTGACCCGAGCCTGAAAGAGTTAATGCATAAGCTGGAAAAAATCTCTCATCAAGAGTTGAGAACATGGTGGGATCGTAACACCTTGAGTACATATGTGGAAAAATTGATGATACCAAGAGGACTCAGAATTAAAAAGGTACCCACTTATATTTTCTCTGATATATTTCTAAAACAATGGAATGACATTTTATCACAATGCTCAAATGACCCCATGAAGTTGATCATCTCTGAGGAAGAGAAAAAATTACAGCAAATTAATTTGGACATTGCACTGATAAAATCCTCACTTGTGAGTTTCAATAAAACTCAGAAGTTTATCACTAGTGTTGAGCATTCCGATACTGAAATATCGGGTATCGGCCGATATTCGCAGTATCGGAATTCCGATACTTAATTCCGATACTTTTGTAATATCGTATACCGGAATCGGAAGTTCCCATAATGCAATGAGCCATTTTCATTTTATTCAGGCAATGAGGATCCTAAGAAGTGTGGGCACATCCTGTTAGGCATGTAGGCATGTTAACTAATGGCATGGCTGTGATTGGCTGCTGAAATGATGTCATGATGCACTATAAAAGCCGCCGCCGCCATTTTGAGCTCACTCTGCTGTGAATTCAGTTAGGGATAGGACGCTGTTGTTCTGAGGGACAGTTTTAGCTACCTATTTTGTCTATTCTGCTTTACCCAAGCTACTTTATAAATCGCTGTGCCTTGCAGCGCTAGTGCACAGTTCTCTGTGCTGTTCACCGCTGTCTGCAAGGTCTGTGTGTGAGTGCAGCTCACCCTGTAGTGTGTGCTTCAGCCAAGTCTGGTTGTAGTGCACTCAGTGTGTGTCACTGCCTCATACATTGTCCTTTTTTGCCAATTCATAATTTTTCCTGATATCTCCTATTAGTGTGGTGGTTCCATCCGTATTCAGCTAAATTGGTTCCAAACACACTATATAGGAGTAGATAGAGAAATTTTTTTGGTCTTGCAGCGCTAGTGCACAGTGCTCTGCATCTGTACTGTTCACCGCTGTCTGCAAGGTCTGGTGTGTGAGTGCAGCTCACCCTGTAGTGTGTGCTTCAACCCCGTCTGGTTGTAGTGCACTCAGTGTGTGTCACTGCCTCATACATTGTCCTTTATTGCCAATTCATAATTTTTCCTGATATCTCCTATTAGTGTCGTGGTTCCATCCGTATTCAGCTAAATTGGTTCCAAACACACTATATAGGAGTAGATAGAGGAGCCTTTCTGCAGCATTGGGCCCTGCAGCCCCAGCCAGATTAGTATTAGCCTATTTTTTGCAGCCTCATCTATTGCATTGTAGGTTACCTTCCTACATTGTAATAGCTACAAAAAGTTTGTGATACTATCGTTATTACATCTTTAGGCACATCCAGTGTCTTTTTGTGACAAAAAAAACCTAAATAAAGTTCACCAAACACTCCACTTTACAGTTGTGTAGGCCACATTAGCTCATATTAAAGTCTAGTCCACACTTTATAAAATTAGTGTTTCTTATACCTGTTAGCAGCTGTTCAGGAATAAGCACACTAAGCCCTTAGTACTTTTCTGCCTATCTTTATCAGTCTACCAAGATGAAGAAGGCAGGGAGTAAGGCATGTGGTCGTGGGCGTGGGCGTGGGCGTGGAGTTTCTGCAGGGAGAGGACGTGAGGATTCTGTGCCTGCAGGGAGAGGACGTGGGGATTCTGTGCCTGCTGCGGGCACCAGTGACTCAGCATCCCCCAGTTTTACCAGGGAACAGTCCTTTATGCGCAGCTTTGTAGGAGCTAGCCGTACCCCACTGCTGCGCGAGGACCAAATTGAAGCCGTTGTCGGATGGATGGCAGCTAACGCATCGACTTCAATTAGTTCCAGATCCTCTCAGGTCCTGAGCACTGAAGAGCACCCATCTGTCTCTTCACCCCCTGCCAAATTGCCCAGGCAGTCAGAGAGCCCTGGACAGGAGCCATCTCTACTTCTGTTCTCTGAATCTCTTGGCTTGGAAAGAGGGGGCCAGCCAAGCAGAATTCGAGAATTTGAAGAAGAGGTAGTATGCAGTGATGCGCAACCGTTTTGTCTCTCTGAATCTGAAGAGGCGGGTGGGCCAGTGCCTATGGTCAGCAGCACACCTCAGTACGCATCTGATGATGAGACTCAGGTGCCACTTTCTGGTGCGTACTGTGCTGTCGAGACTACCCAGGAGAAGCAGTTGTTTGAAGAGGGTGGTGTAGATGATGAGGTCCTTGACCCATCATGGCGTGAGGGACAGGAAGGTGGTGGGAGCAGCTCTGAGGAAGAGATTCCCCGAACGGCCCAAAAAGGAGGGAGAGGGAGGGGGCAGACTTGGTTGCCTGTAGCCTCCACTTCGGCACCCATTAGGAGCATGGCTCTTCCAAAATCCAAAGCGGGCACTCCCAAGACTTGCAGTGCCTGGTCCTTTTTTGACACAGTTGCAGATGACATTTGCTTTGTCAAATGCAAGCTGTGTAATCAGAAGGTGAAAAGAGGGAAAAGTGTCAGCAACCTCAATACCACAAATATGTGGAAACATGTGCGGACCAAGCACGTGGTGGAGTTACAAAAACACACTGAAGACCTAGGCCAACCTACAGCACCACCTACCACCTCTTCAGCTCGTGTTGTAGCCTCTTACTCCAGCTCACACACAGCTGGTTCGGCTTCCTCACAGGATCGCCATGGAAGAATCTCTGGCACTGTTGTACAGAGACACAGTGTAATTCCACCCACAGCACCACTTTCCCAGTCATCCTCACACTCCCAGGCCAGTCTACAGCCATCGTTAGCACAGGCATGGGAGAAAAGGCGCCCATACTCGGCAAACCACCCCCGAGCACAGGCTCTGAATGCTGGCATTGCTAAACTACTGGCCCTTGAAATGCTATCATTCAGGCTGGTGGAGACTGACACATTCCGTAACTTTATGGAATTGGTAGTCCCACAATACAACGTGCCCAGCCGCTTTTATTTCAGCAGGCAAGCCGTCCCTGCCCTGCAACATCATGTGGAGGGAAAAATTAAACATGCGCTACAAAACGCCGTCAGTAGCAAGGTCCACCTGACCACCGATGCGTGGACCAGTAAGCATGGACAGGGACGATACCTTTCCCTCACTGCCCATTGGGTAAATGTTGTGGAGCCGGGTACAAATCTTGAGAGTGGCGCTGTACGTGTTCTGCCAACTCCAAGGATTGCTGGAATCCAGTCTGTACACATTGACTCCTCCTCATACTCCAGTTCCTCTGAATCAGCGCTGCAGGAGCCGTCACGGTCTACCTCCACATCGACCCGTGAACGGTTACCTGTTATGATGACCGATATGAGCACAGCCGTGGCCAAACGTCAACAGGCCGTATTAAAATTAATTTCTTTGGGGAATCGAAGCCACACAGCGCAGGAGCTCTGGAATGCCATCAAGCAGCAGAGCGACGTGTGGTTTGTGCCAGCGAATCTCCAGCCAGGCATGGTAGTGTGTGACAATGGCCGAAATCTGGTGGCAGCTCTGGGCCTAGGCAACCTCACTCACATCCCATGTCTGGCACATGTGCTCAACTTGGTCGTGCAGAGTTTTTTGAGGGACTATCCGGATCTTGATGCACTGCTTCACAAGGTCCGCATAGAGTGCGCTCACTTGTGGCGTTCCAGCAATGCAAGATCACGCATTGCAGCTCTGCAGCGCCGATTACGTCTTCCAGAACATCGCATCATATGTGACCTACCCACCAGGTGGAATTCAACGTTACATATGTTGGAGAGGTTGTGTGAGCAGCAGGCAGCAGTAATGGAGTACCAGCTGCAGCAGGCGCAAACAAGTCGCAGTGCGCGCCGTTCACACTTCACCACCACTGAGTGGGCCTCTATGAAGGACATTTGCCACGTTTTGCATGCCTTCGATTATTCCACGCAGATGGCGAGTCCAGATGATGCACTAGTCAGCATGACTATCCCCCTTATCTGCCTGCTTGAAAAAACACTGCAAGCACTAAGGGACGAGGTTTTGGAAGAGGTGGAGGATGAGGAGTCACAAATGCCATCTGCTTCTCTACAGTCTGCGCAACGTGGTTCCTCACAAAGGCCTAGGCAGGGGACACTTTGTGAGGAGGATGAGGAGGAGTCAATGGATGAGGAAGACATCTGTCCAGAGGAGGGAGGTACACAATGCTCTAGTAGTCAGTATCTAGAGCGAGGGTGGGGTGATGCAGAGCAGGCAGAGATCACGCCTCAAGCAGGGGACAGTGTTTCTTGGCCAGTTGGCAGTCTGCAGCACATGGTTGATTTCATGCTGCAGTGCCTGAGAAACGACCGCCGCATCGCCCACATTCTCAACACGGCTGATTATTGGGTGTCCACCCTCCTAGATCCTCGCTACCGGGACAACTTACAAAGCCTCATAACACCGTTGAACCGGGAGCTTAAAATGCGGGAGTACCAAGACGCACTGGTGCATTCCATCATGTTCTCCATTCCAACCGAGAGCAGTGCTGCTAGAGCTTTACAAAGCAGCTCAGTGCGTTGAGGCAGTGGAGGAAGCTCTGCACAAAGAGGGAGCAGAAGCAGCGCCTCAGCACAAGGCAAGACCAGTATGGCCGAAATGTGGCAAAGTTTTGTGTCCCCGCCGCCACAAATGTCTACACCATCACAGACGGCTCCAGTCAGCAGGAGGCAACGTTTCCGTCAGATGGTGACAGACTACATGTCTTGCCCTCTTAGTGTACTCCCAGACGGCTCTTCTCCCTTCAAGTTTTGGGTCTGTAAGCTGGATACATGGCCAGAGCTTAGTCAGTATGCATTGGAGGTGCTAGCTTGCCCTGCTGCTAGTGTATTATCGGAACGCGTCTTTAGTGCCGCAGGTGGTGTACTAACAGACCGTCGCATGCGACTATCCTCCGATAACGTTGACCGGCTTACTTTTCTCAAAATGAACAAGGCCTGGATCTCTCATGAATTTGCCAGTCCTCTTCTAGAATGAATAATTGGTTGGCAACAGTATCCAGGTCTCCTGTTCTGTTCATGTTTCTACCACCTGAACTGTAATCCCTGAGCTCCAACACCGCCAGTTGGCGCTCGGAAGTGCCGTCTGCACAGTCAACACTTGCTGCCGTGTTATTGGGGTTCAGTAACGTCAGCTGTTCCCCTGCTGTGCGGACGGCAATTTCTCCTGCTCTGTCCACATTCTCACTACTACAGATTTGAAAGTTTCTCCAATTACACCTCTGGCTCCTCTGTTTTCAGTATTATCCCTGAGCTCCAACACCGCCAGTTGGCGGTCGGAACTGCCGTCTGCACAGTCAACACTTGCTGCCGTGTTATTGGGGTTCAGTAACGTCAGCTGTTCCCCTGCTGTGCGGACGGCAATTTCTCCTGCTCTGTCCACATTCTCACTACTACAGATTTGAAAGTTTCTCCAATTACACCTCTGGCTCCTCTGTTTTCAGTATTATCCCTGAGCTCCAACACCGCCAGTTGGCGCTCGGAAGTGCCGTCTGCACAGTCAACACTTGCTGCCGTGTTATTGGGGTTCAGTAACGTCAGCTGTTCCCCTGCTGTGCGGACGGCAATTTCTCCTGCTCTGTCCACATTCTCACTACTACAGATTTGAAAGTTTCTCCAATTACACCTCTGGCTCCTCTGTTTTCAGTATTATCCCTGAGCTCCAACACCGCCAGTTGGCGCTCGGAAGTGCCGTCTGCACAGTCAACACTTGCTGCCGTGTTATTGGGGTTCAGTAACGTCAGCTGTTCCCCTGCTGTGCGGACGGCAATTTCTCCTGCTCTGTCCACATTCTCACTACTACAGATTTGAAAGTTTCTCCAATTACACCTCTGGCTCCTCTGTTTTCAGTATTATCCCTGAGCTCCAACAACGCCAGTTGGCGCTCGGAAGTGCCGTCTGCACAGTCAACACTTGCTGCCGTGTTATTAGGGTTCAGTAACGTCAGCTGTTCCCCTGCTGTGCGGACGGCAATTTCTCCTGCTCTGTCCACATTCTCACTACTACAGATTTGAAAGTTTCTCCAATTACACCTCTGGCTCCTCTGTTTTCAGTATTATCCCTGAGCTCCAACACTGCCAGTTGGCGCTCGGAAGTGCCGTCTGCACAGTCAACACTTGCTGCCGTGTTATTGGGGTTCAGTAATGTCAGCTGTTCCCCTGCTGTGCGGACGGCAATTTCTCCTGCTCTGTCCACATTCTCACTACTACAGATTTGAAAGTTTCTCCAATTACACCTCTGGCTCCTCTGTTTTCAGTATTATCCCTGAGCTCCAACACCGCCAGTTGGCGCTCGGAAGTGCCGTCTGCACAGTTAACACTTGCTGCCGTGTTATTGGGGTTCAGTAACGTCAGCTGTTCCCCTGCTGTGCGGACGGCAATTTCTCCTGCTCTGTCCACATTCTCACTACTACAGATTTGAAAGTTTCTCCAATTACACCTCTGGCTCCTCTGTTTTCAGTATTATCCCTGAGCTCCAACACCGCCAGTTGGCGCTCGGAAGTGCCGTCTGCACAGTCAACACTTGCTGCCGTGTTATTGGGGTTCAGTAACGTCAGCTGTTCCCCTGCTGTGCGGACGGCAATTTCTCCTGCTCTGTCCACATTCTCACTACTACAGATTTGAAAGTTTCTCCAATTACACCTCTGGCTCCTCTGTTTTCAGTATTATCCCTGAGCTCCAGCACCGCCAGTTGGCGCTCGGAAGTGCTGTCTGCACAGTCAACACTTGCTGCGGTGTTATTGGGGTTCAGCAACGTCAGCTGTTCCCCTGCTGTGCGGACAGCAATTTCTCCTGCTCTGTCCACATTCTCACTACTACAGATTTGAAAGTTTCTCCAAATACACCTCTGGCTCCTCTGTTTTCAGTATTATCCCTGAGCTCCAACACCGCCAGTTGGCGCTCGGAAGTGCCGTCTGCACAGTCAACACTTGCTGCCGTGTTATTGGGGTTCAGTAACGTCAGCTGTTCCCCTGCTGTGCGGACGGCAATTTCTCCTGCTCTGTCCACATTCTCACTACTACAGATTTGAAAGTTTCTCCAATTACACCTCTGGCTCCTCTGTTTTCAGTATTATCCCTGAGCTCCAACACTGCCAGTTGGCGCTCGGAAGTGCCGTCTGCACAGTCAACACTTGCTGCCGTGTTATTGGGGTTCAGTAACGTCAGCTGTTCCCCTGCTGTGCGGACGGCAATTTCTCCTGCTCTGTCCACATTCTCACTACTACAGATTTGAAAGTTTCTCCAATTACACCTCTGGCTCCTCTGTTTTCAGTATTATCCCTGAGCTCCAACACCGCCAGTTGGCGCTCGGAAGTGCCGTCTGCACAGTCAACACTTGCTGCCGTGTTATTGGGGTTCAGTAACGTCAGGTGTTCCCCTGCTGTGCGGATGGCAATTTCTCCTGCTCTGTCCACATTCTCACTACTACAGATTTGAAAGTTTCTCCAATTACACCTCTGGCTCCTCTGTTTTCAGTATTATCCCTGAGCTCCAACACCGCCAGTTGGCGCTCGGAAGTGCCGTCTGCACAGTCAACACTTGCTGCCGTGTTATTGGGGTTCAGTAACGTCAGCTGTTCCCCTGCTGTGCGGACGGCAATTTCTCCTGCTCTGTCCACATTCTCACTGCTACAGATTTGAAAGTTTCTCCAATTACACCTCTGGCTCCTCTGTTTTCAGTATTATCCCTGAGCTCCAACACCGCCAGTTGGCGCTCGGAAGTGCCGTCTGCACAGTCAACACTTGCTGCCGTGTTATTGGGGTTCAGTAACGTCAGCTGTTCCCCTGCTGTGCGGACGGCAATTTCTCCTGCTCTGTCCACATTCTCACTACTACAGATTTGAAAGTTTCTCCAATTACACCTCTGGCTCCTCTGTTTTCAGTATTATCCCTGAGCTTCAACACCGCCAATTGGCGCTCGGAAGTGCCGTCTGCACAGTCAACACTTGCTGCCGTGTTATTGGGGTTCAGTAACGTCAGCTGATCCCCAGCTGTGTGTCCGGCAAATTCTCCTGCTTTGTCCACATCCACTGTACTACGGATTTAAAACCTCCTCCAAATACACCTCTGGCTCCTCCGTTTTTAGTATTTACCCTGGGCTCCAACACCGCCAGTTGGCGCTCGGAAGTGCCGTCTGCACAGTCAACGCTTGCTCCAGTGTTATTGGGGTTCAGTAACGTCAGCTGATCCCCAGCTGTGTGTTCGGCAAATTCTCCTGCTTTGTCCACATCCACTGTACTACGGATTTAAAACCTCCTCCAAATACACCTCTGGCTCCTCTGTTTTTAGTATTTACCCTGGGCTCCAACACCGCCAGTTGGCGCTCGGAAGTGCCGTCTGCACAGTCAACTCTTGCTCCAGTGTTATTGGGGTTCAGTAACGTCAGCTGATCCCCAGCTGTGTGTCCGGCAAATTCTCCTGCTTTGTCCACATCCACTGTACTACGGATTTAAAACCTCCTCAAAATACACCTCTGGCTCCTCCGTTTTTAGTATTTACCCTGGGCTCCAACACCGCCAGTTGGCGCTCGGAAGTGCCATCTGCACAGTCAACGCTTGCTCCAGTGTTATTGGGGTTCAGTAACGTCAGCTGATCCCCAGCTGTGTGTCCGGCAAATTCTCCTGCTTTGTCCACATCCACTGTACTACGGATTTAAAACCTCCTCCAAATACACCTCTGGCTCCTCCGTTTTTAGTATTTACCCTGGGCTCCAATACCGCTAGTTGCTGCTCAGAAGTGCCGTCTGCACAGTCAACGCTTGCTCCAGTGTTATTGGGGTTCAGTAACGTCAGCTGATCCCCAGCTGTGTGTCCGGCAAATTCTCCTGCTTTGTCCACATCCACTGTACTACGGATTTAAAACCTCCTCCAAATACACCTCTGGCTCCTCCGTTTTTAGTATTTACCCTGGGCTCCAACACCGCCAGTAGGCGCTCGGAAGTGCCGTCTGCACAGTCAACGCTTGCTCCAGTGTTATTGGGGTTCAGTAAAGTCAGCTGATCCCCAGCTGTGTGTCCGGCAACTTCTCCTGCTTTGTCCACATCCACTGTACTGCGGATTTAAAACCTCCTCCAAATACACCTCTGGCTCCTCCGTTTTTAGTATTTACCCTGGGCTCCAACACCGCCAGTTGGCGCTCAGAAGTGCCGTCTGCACAGTCAACGCTTGCTCCAGTGTTATTGGGGTTCAGTAACGTCAGCTGATCCCCAGCTGTGTGTCTGGCAAATTCTCCTGCTTTGTCCACATCCACTGTACTACGGATTTAAAACCTCCTCCAAACACACCTCTGGCTCCTCCGTTTTTAGTATTTACCCTGGGGTCCAATACCGCTAGTTGCTGCTCAGAAGTGCCGTCTGCACAGTCAACGCTTGCTCCAGTGTTATTGGGGTTCAGTAACGTCAGCTGATCCCCAGCTGTGTGTCCGGCAAATTCTCCTGCTTTGTCCACATCCACTGTACTACGGATTTAAAACCTCCTCCAAATACACCTCTGGCTCCTCCGTTTTTAGTATTTACCCTGGGCTCCAATACCGCTAGTTGCTGCTCAGAAGTTCCGTCTGCACAGTCAACGCTTGCTCCAGTGTTATTGGGGTTCAGTAACGTCAGCTGATCCCCAGCTGTGTGTCCGGCAAATTCTCCTGCTTTGTCCACATCCACTGTACTACGGATTTAAAACCTCCTCCAAATACACCTCTGGCTCCTCCGTTTTTAGTATTTACCCTGGGCTCCAATACCGCTAGTTGCTGCTCAGAAGTGCCGTCTGCACAGTCAACGCTTGCTCCAGTGTTATTGGGGTTCAGTAACGTCAGCTGATCCCCAGCTGTGTGTCCGGCAAATTCTCCTGCTTTGTCCACATCCACTGTACTACGGATTTAAAACCTCTTCCAAATACACCTCTGGCTCCTCCATTTTTAGTATTTACCCTGGGCTCCAATACCGCTAGTTGCTGCTCAGAAGTGCCGTCTGCACAGTCAACGCTTGCTCCAGTGTTATTGGGGTTCAGTAACGTCAGCTGATCCCCAGCTGTGTGTCCGGCAAATTCTCCTGCTTTGTCCACATCCACTGTACTACGGATTTAAAACTTGCTCCAATTACACCTCTGGCTCCACTCTGTTTTTAGTATTTACCCTGGGTTACAGCACCGCCAGCTGGTTCTCGGTAGTTCCATTTGCTCTTGTACCTTCTGCTACCCATCTGGGTTCCAGTACCGTCAGCTGGTTCTCGGCAGTGACTTTGGCACGGGTACTCCCTCCTGCCCAGCCTGGTTCCAGCACGCCAGCTGTTTCCGGGTAGTGTCAACGTCACTTTGCCTCCAATGCGTTGTCCTGTCGTGTTGCGGTCGGGTTAGCCGACTCTATGGTGCCTGCAGTTTAGGTGACTCCTATGTGGGCTGCGGGATCTGGCAATGAAGGCTGGTTCCATAGTGCCAATAGGACAAGCACGCCCTGTAGGACTGTGGGTTTTGGTAACTGCGGCCGGCTCGCGGCCTTGAACTTTTTTTTACATGGGTACCTTCTGCTACCCATCCGGGTTCCAGTACCGTCAGCTGGTTCTCGGCAGTGCCTTTGGATTAGGTGCCTCCTTCTCGGCATCCAAGTTCCACCAATGTCTGCTGGTCCTTGGTAGTGCTTTCTGGCACAGGTACCTCCTGCTTAGTAACCGAGTTCCAGTACCGTCAGCTGGTCTTCGGCAGTTCCATTGGCTCTTGTACCTTCTGCTACCCATCCGGGTTCCAGTACCGTCAGCTGGTTCTCGGCAGTGACTTTGGCACGGGTACTTCCTCCTGCCCAGCCTGGTTCCAGCACGCCAGCTGTTTCCGGGTAGTGTCAACGTACGTCACTTTGCCTCCAATGCGTTGTCCTGTCGTGTTGCGGTCGGGTTAGCCGACTCTATGGTGCCTGCAGTTTAGGTGACTCCTATGTGGGCTGCGGGATCTGGCAATGAAGGCTGGTTCCATAGTGCCAATAGGACAAGCACCCCCTGTAGGACTGTGGGTTTTGGTAACTGCGGCCGGCTCGCGGCCTTGAACTTTTTTTTACATGGGTACCTTCTGCTACCCATCCGGGTTCCAGTACCGTCAGCTGGTTCTCGGCAGTGCCTTTGGATTAGGTGCCTCCTTCTCGGTATCCAAGTTCCACCAACGTCTGCTGGTCCTTGGTAGTGCTTTCTGGCACAGGTACCTCCTGCTTAGTAACCGAGTTCCAGTACCGTCAGCTGGTCTTCGGCAGTTCCATTGGCTCTTGTACCTTCTGCTACCCATCCGGGTTCCAGTACCGTCAGCTGGTTCTCGGCAGTGACTTTGGCACGGGTACTCCCTCCTGCCCAGCCTGGTTCCAGCACGCCAGCTGTTTCCGGGTAGTGTCAACGTCACTTTGCCTCCAATGCGTTGTCCTGTCGTGTTGCGGTCGGGTTAGCCGACTCTATGGTGCCTGCAGTTTAGGTGACTCCTATGTGGGCTGCGGGATCTGGCAATGAAGGCTGGTTCCATAGTGCCAATAGGACAAGCACCCCCTGTAGGACTGTGGGTTTTGGTAACTGCGGCCGGCTCGCGGCCTTGAACTTTTTTTTACATGGGTACCTTCTGCTACCCATCCGGGTTCCAGTACCGTCAGCTGGTTCTCGGCAGTGCCTTTGGATTAGGTGCCTCCTTCTCGGTATCCAAGTTCCACCAACGTCTGCTGGTCCTTGGTAGTGCTTTCTGGCACAGGTACCTCCTGCTTAGTAACCGAGTTCCAGTACCATCAGCTGGTCTTCGGCAGTTCCATTGGCTCTTGTACCTTCTGCTACCCATCCGGGTTCCAGTACCGTCAGCTGGTTCTCGGCAGTGACTTTGGCACGGGTACTCCCTCCTGCCGAGCCTGGTTCCAGCACGCCAGCTGTTTCCGGGTAGTGTCAACGTACGTCACTTTGCCTCCAATGCGTTGTCCTGTCGTGTTGCGGTCGGGTTAGCCGACTCTATGGTGCCTGCAGTTTAGGTGACTCCTATGTGGGCTGCGGGATCTGGCAATGAAGGCTGGTTCCATAGTGCCAATAGGACAAGCACCCCCTGTAGGACTGTGGGTTTTGGTAACTGCGGCCGGCTCGCGGCTTTGAACTTTTTTTTACATGGGTACCTTCTGCTACCCATCCGGGTTCCAGTACCGTCAGCTGGTTCTCGGCAGTGCCTTTGGATTAGGTGCCTCCTTCTCGGTATCCAAGTTCCACCAACATCTGCTGGTCCTTGGTAGTGCTTTCTGGCACAGGTACCTCCTGCTTAGTAACCGAGTTCCAGTACCGTCAGCTGGTCTTCGGCAGTTCCATTGGCTCTTGTACCTTC
Source organism: Phyllobates terribilis (assembly GCF_046119375.1). Lineage (NCBI taxonomy): Eukaryota > Metazoa > Chordata > Amphibia > Anura > Dendrobatidae > Phyllobates > Phyllobates terribilis. The sequence continues at coordinate 879,628,631 of NW_027362762.1, forward strand.
TGCTACCCATCCGGGTTCCAGTACCGTCAGCTGGTTCTCGGCAGTGACTTTGGCACGGGTACTCCCTCCTGCCCAGCCTGGTTCCAGCACGCCAGCTGTTTCCGGGTAGTGTCAACGTCACTTTGCCTCCAATGCGTTGTCCTGTCGTGTTGCGGTCGGGTTAGCCGACTCTATGGTGCCTGCAGTTTAGGTGACTCCTATGTGGGCTGCGGGATCTGGCAATGAAGGCTGGTTCCATAGTGCCAATAGGACAAGCACCCCCTGTAGGACTGTGGGTTTTGGTAACTGCGGCCGGCTCGCGGCTTTGAACTTTTTTTTTACATGGGTACCTTCTGCTACCCATCCGGGTTCCAGTACCGTCAGCTGGTTCTCGGCAGTGCCTTTGGATTAGGTGCCTCCTTCTCGGTATCCAAGTTCCACCAACGTCTGCTGGTCCTTGGTAGTGCTTTCTGGCACAGGTACCTCCTGCTTAGTAACCGAGTTCCAGTACCGTCAGCTGGTCTTCGGCAGTTCCATTGGCTCTTGTACCTTCTGCTACCCATCCGGGTTCCAGTACCGTCAGCTGGTCCTCGGTAGTTCCTCAGCTTTCTTGTACCTTCTGCTACATTTCCAAGTTCAAGCTTTTTGAAATGGTTCTTGGTAATCACTCTAGATCTCCCTGACGAGGACCCTGAAGACGAGGACCCTGAAGACCAACCCTAAGAAGACGAGGACCCCGAAGATGACGACCCTGAAGACGAGGACCCTGAAGACCACCCCGAAGAAGACGAGGACCCTGAAAACCACCCTGAAGAAGACGAGGACCCTGAAGACCACCCCGAAGAAGACGAGGACCCCGAAGACGAGGACCCAGAAGACCAACCCGAAGAAGACGAGGACCCCGAAGACAAGGACCCCCGAAGACGACGACCCTGAAGACCACCCCGAAGAAGACCAAGAAGATGACCCTGAAGAAGTTGACCAAGAGGACAAAGAAGAGAAGACAAGCACCAAGATGCAGAAGAACAAGAGACAGAAAACCAAGAAGCAGAAATACAAGAAGCTGCAGAACAAAAAGCGGAAAAACATTAAGCATAAGACTAAAAATCAGAGCAAAAGATAATATCTAAATTATAAGCAGAAGATGACTAAGCAGTGTATGGGGGTGAGTCCGTTCCTCCTCGTGGTGCCCCTGGAAAAGACCTGCTGCTGCAGGCCAAACTGAACGCGGACAAATCCTGTTGTAAATCTTTTGTGACGGGCAGAACGAAAGGTGTAGTGTCCAACCTTTTATAAATAACAACTACAGGAATGCCTGCCACAAATAAGAATATGATGAAGAAGAAGAAAATGAAGAAGATGAAGAAGTAGAATATGAAGAATGTAAAAAAAAAGAATAATACGAAGAAGGTGAAGAAGAAGAAGATGAAGAAGGTGAAGAAGGTGAAGAAGAAGAAGAGGATGAAAAAGATGCTGAGGATGATGAAGGAGAAAGTGTGGGAGAAGTAAAAAAGAAGGTGAAGAGCATGGAAGTAGTGAAACATAAATATCTGACATAATATAAAAATACTTAACATAGTCAATATTTCCGTAACTCAGAACGTCTTAAAAAAAATATTAATTCCTGCTATTCCATTTGATTGGGCTAAACCTCTATGCCTTTATTGTCTCCCCCACCTCCCCCAATACATTCTACATTATTCTTAGTTGTTTTCCTTCATGTAGAATTAACCTACAAGGAAAGAAAGGGTTTATTTTCATTCCGATATTTCTGTCCCATTGACTTGCATTGGTTTCCGGTATCGGAATCGGCGATATCCGATACTTTTTCGGTATCCGTCCGATCCAATCCGATCCGATATTTCTCGATATCGGAAGGTATCGCTCAACACTATTTATCACTGTTACATCTTAAAATAAAAGAATATTTGGACAAAATTGATCAATATCTTAAATAAAGGGACTAATTTTGTTCCTAATCAGGATTTTGATTTATTTCAAACGATTCTAGATGTAAATAAACTTGCCAGATTATTGACAGTAAAAAAGCATTTTTATAATGATCTCAATGTCCCTGAGGAATTGTATAAGGAGGAGGATAATTGTGAAACCTTTGCACAATTGATGTTTGATGAACAATGTGTGCGGCTTACTTTGGAGGATTTAAAAGGTGAATCAGGTGAAGTCGATCTAATAAATGTTGATACGAAGGATTTTCGTATTTTGAATCCATCTTTTTATCCAAAAGATTCTAAGGTTGAATGCATTTCAACTTTTCAATCTTTAATTGAAAGAGATTTGATAGAACTTTCTCAAAAAATTAAACAGAGTGTATCCAAATAAAAAAAAAATCTAACTACAGATGAGAAAAAAGCAATCACCAGCTTATCCAAAAGAGATGACCTGGTGATTAAGTTTCCAGTTTGTCAGGGAGCGCTTCCAGGTGATTCATTACTTACTCCAAATCTTTCAGGAATAATCCAGTTTATTTTTATACAAACAACGCGTTTCGGCTATACATAACATTAGCCTTCATCAGGATTTTACCTGATGAAGGCTAATGTTATGTATAGCCGAAACGCGTTGTTTGTATAAAAATAAACTGGATTATTCCTGAAAGATTTGGAGTAAGTAATGAATCACCTGGAAGCGCTCCCTGACAAACTGGAAACTCTTTCTTGCACTTTCTGACGAGTCTCCTGCAAGGGAGCTCGTTTTACCTGTTTTTGAGCTGCAGGCCAGCAGATCCAGACGACTACTCCACTCCCTAAAGACAGGGTTACATGCTGGATAACAAGACACCACAAAGGTGAGAGCAATTTTTAATTCTAATTCGATATTATTAAAATACTACACTTAGATCTGCGCCCCCCCTTTCTTTTCTCCTTTTCCTTTTTTATTCATCGACCTGGTGATTAAGAAATACGACAAAGCAGGCTGTATTGTTGTTATGGATAAGAAACTCTATGAAAAATGTGTTTATGATATCCTGGATGATAATGAGACGTATAAAAGGATACAATTTAATCCTGGAGAATCATGCAGAAAAATCTTGAGTAAATTGGTTGTAGACGGAGGAAAAAATGGGGGTGTTTACTGAGAAAATGAGTTATAATATTATACCTAATAATCCGATAACACCAATTTTTCATGGGCTCCCTAAAACCCACAAACCAGAATTTCCTACACCTTTACGCCCCATTATATAGAGCATTTCTTCTTTGAATGAAAATTTAATTCGATGGGTAGATTTTTATCTGCAGCCATTAATTCCCAGAACACCGGGTTACTTAAAAGATACGTCATCAGTAATTGATTATATGAAAAATGTAAAATGGTCTGAAAAATCTAAATTTCTGTCATGTGATGTGGTAAATAGGTTTTCATCTATTTCACATAATCTAGCATTAACTGCTGTGTTCCACCATTTACAAAAATATAGCGGCTATACGGATAAAACGAAGGAAATGATTATCCGTAGTATTGAATATCTCCTTGTGCATAATTTTTTTATGTTCAATGAAGAATCTTATTTCCAAATTAAAGGTTGCCCAATGGGCTCATGTTTCTCTCCATCTTTAGCCATACTTTTTGTATAATGGTGGGAAGAAACCATTATTTTCACAGACAAAAATCCTTTTAAAAATGACATTGAACTATATGTTAAATATTTGGACGATGTTTTACTAATATGGGCATTAGAAATGGAAAAAATCCCATATTTTTTTATCCTATATCAATGCTAATGATGTCAATTTACTTATACTGAACCGCATGATAAAATCAGCTTTTTGGATTTGTATCTCATGGGGGATGTAAAACAACAAAAGGTTAGATATCGCAACTATAGAAAACTTATTGGTGGGAACACTGCACTAAGGCTGTGTGCCCACGATGCGTTTTTTAAGCATTTCCGCAGCGGCAAAAACGCTTAAAAAATGCATGGTAGAAGGCCTGCCATGTTCCCCAATGATAATCCGCGTGTGCTGTGCACATGCTGCGGAAATTTCCGCTGCGGATTATCATTGCGGAAAAAAACGCAGCACAACCAATTATTTTGCGGAAGTGCTGCCTTTTCGCCGCCATTGACTTGCATTGGGACGCATGGAATCTGTATCACTGCATCTGTACATGCGCATTCCATGCGTTCCAATGTGCGGATGGTACCCTGGTCTGGAGGAGAGGAGACTCTCCTCCGGACCCGGGTACCATAGAAACTGTAAAAAAAAAGAATAAAATAAAAAATAAATATATACTTACCTTCTGATGGCCCCCGCTGCACTCCTCCTCGCATGCCGACAGTTCGCGATGGACTGAAGGACCTGCGCTGACGTCATAGTCATGCGACGGGTCACGCGACGCTGACGTCGGCAGGTCCTTCACTCTACCTCTGCCGGCAGCCGGGACGGAGGGAAACAAGACAGCGCGGGCCATCAGAAGGTAAGTATAGATTTATTTTTTTATTTTTTACCATTCTTTCGGTCACACTATATAAATCCATGCCGTTTGCATGGATTTATGTAGTGTGACAAAGTTGTCAAGCACTTTCCAAGTGATGCTAAAATCGGTCGGAAAGCACTTGTCAACCCGCATGCGGAAATGCATGTGAAGAACGCTTCACTTCCGCATGTCCCTGGCAGGAAAACGCATGTACAATCCGCATGTACAATCCGCATGTACAATCCGCATGTACAATCCACATGCGTTTTTTTCTGCCAGGAAGATGCAGAAACGCTCAGGAAAAAATCCTGAGCATTTCTGCATCGTGGGCACATAGCCTTAAGCCCCCGTCTCACATAGCGAGATCGCTAGTGAGATCGCTGCTGTGTCACGGTTTTGGTGACGCAACAGCGACCTCACCAGCGATGTCGCTATGTGTGACACTTTGCAACGATCAGGTCCTGCTGTGAGGTCGCTGATCGCTGCAAAGTGTCCTGGACCATTTTTTGGTCGTTGCTCTCCCGCTGGTCAGCACACATCGCTGTGTGTGACCAGCGGGAGCAACGATCAGGCTGGTAAATATGGTAAACATCGGGTTACTAGGGGCACACGCGCACCTAGTAACCCGTTGTTTATCATGGTTACGAGCCTGCTAAAGTGAGCGGTAACCTCCCGCTCACTGTAGCAGAGTGGTAACCATGATAAACAGCGGGTTACTAGGTGCACGTGTGCCCCTAGTAACCCGATGTTTACCATAGTTACCAGCCTGCTCCTGCTTCAGCAGGCTCGTAACCAGGAGCAGGACATCGTGGAAAGATTCTTTCCACGATGTCGCTGCTCCCCTGATCGTTGGTGAGCCTGCCTGTTTGACAGCTCACCAGCGACCACATAGCGACGCAGCAACGATCCCTGACAGGTCGTATCGTTGTCGGGATCGTTGCAGCGTCGCTAAGTGTGACGGGGCCTTTAGAGCAGACAGCTGCTTCCCCCCCCCTACTGTGAATTCAATCCCCTATGGTGAATTAAATAGAATTTATAGAAATAGCTCTGATATCACACTATTCAATGAACAAGCAGAGGTAGCAACATCTAGATTAATAGAAAGGGGGTATAAGAAAAAAACATATTGATTCAGCATTAAAAAAAGTTCTTGTAAGAAATACTCATTTAAACAACAGAGATAATGGTATTACTAACAACAAGAAACCAATAACAATAAAATCAAATAATATGGACATAAAAAACATCTTCAGTACCCCATATAGTTGCCAATTTCAGGAAATAAAAAATATTATAAACAGATACAGTACAGACCAAAAGTTTGGACACACCTTCTCATTTAAAGATTTTTCTGCATTTTCATGACTATGAAAATTGTACATTCACACTGAAGACATCAAAACTATGAATTAACACATGTGGAATTATATACTTAACAAAAAAGTGTGAAACAACTGAAAATATGTCTTATATTCTAGGTTCTTCAAAGTAGCCACCTTTTGCTTTGATGACTGCTTTGCACACTCTTGGCATTCTCTTGATGAGCTACAAGAGGTAGTCACCGGAAATGGTCTTCCAACAATCTTGAAGGAGTTCCCAGAGATGCTTAGCACTTGTTGGCCCTTTTGCCTTCACTCTGCGGTCCAACTCACCCCAAACCATCTCGATTGGGTTCAGGTCTGGTGACTGTGGAGGTCAGGTCATCTGGCGTAGCACCCCATCACTCTCCTTCTTGGTTAAATAGCCCTTACATAGCCTGGAGGTGTGTTTGGGGTCATTGTCCTGTTAAAAAATAAATGATGGTCCAACTAAACGAACACCGGTTGGAATAGCATGCTGCTGCAAGATGCTGTGGTAGCCATGCTAGTTCAGTATGCCTTCAATTTTGAATAAATCCCCAACAGTGTCACCAGCAAAGCACCCCCACACCATCACACCTCCTCCTCCATGCTTCACGGTGGGAACCAGGCATGTAGAGACCATCCGTTCACCTTTTCTGCGTCGCACAAAGATACCGTGGTTGGAACCAAAGATCTCAAATTTGGACTCATCAGACCAAAGCACAGATTTCCACTGGTCTAATGTCCATTCCTTGTGTTCTTTAGCCCAAACAAGTCTCTTCTGCTTGTTGCCTGTCCTTAGCAGTGGTTTCCTAGCAGCTATTTTACCAGGAAGGCCTGCTGCACAAAGTCTCCTCTTAACAGTTGCTGTAGAGATGTGTCTGCTGCTAGAACTCTGTGTGGCATTGACCTGGTCTCTAATCTGAGCTGCTGTTAACCTGCGATTTCTGAGGCTGGTGACTCGGAAGCAGAGGTGACTCTTGGTCTTCCTTTCCTGGGGCGGTCCTCATGTGAGCCAGTTTCTTTGTAGCGCTTGATGGTTTTTGCAACTGCACTTGGGGACACTTTCAAAGTTTGCCCAATTTTTCGGACTGACTGACCTTCATTTCTTAAAGTAATGATGGCCACTCGTTTTTTCTTTACTTAGCTGCTTTTTTCTTGCCATAATACAAATTCTAACAGTCTATTCAGTAGGACTATCAGCTGTGTATCCACCAGACTTCTGCACAACACAACTGATGGTCCCAACCCCATTTATAAGGCAAGAAATCGCACTTATTAAACCTGACAGGGCACACCTGTGAAGTGAAAACCATTTCCGGTGACTACCTCTTGAAGCTCATCAAGAGAATGCCAAGAGTGTGCAAAGCAGTCATCAAAGCAAAACGTGGCTACTTTGAAGAACCTAGAATATAAGACATATTTTCAGTTGTTTCACACTTTTTTGTTAAGTATATAATTCCACATGTGTTAATTCATAGTTTTGATGCCTTCAGTGTGAATGTACAATTTTCATAGTCATGAAAATAAAGAAAAATCTTTAAATGAGAAGGTGTGTCCAAACTTTTGGTCTGTACTGTATGTCGCTGTATTATTCCAAGATCGGGACTTAAATAAAATCCTGAAAAATGGATTAGTATATGTGCCGAGAAAAGGGAGATCCATAGGTGCTACTCTTACCCCAAGTCTATACATGCCACAAAAAAAGTGATAAAAAAACCTGGCTAAGTTGTAAAGGTTTTTTTAAATGTGCATGTTCCAAATGTACGATGTGATTGATTGTTAACACATGTGTTTATTGATCAACGGTTGGTTACCATTTGTTTTTATACCATGTATCATTAGGAATCTGTATCTCAGTGAATAAGGGCTTTTTGCCAGAAACTCGTTGAGATGTATTCCCAACCTGTATGATCTTTTAAATTATTTAGTAATAAATTGAGGTTTTTAATTATTTTTGGGACTCATCAAAATTATTTTCTTATGAAAAAAAAATATAAAAGTTCAAATCACTCCCCTTTTGCCGCATTAAAAATAAAGCAATTTTAAAAAATATATATATATTTGATATCTCTGCATTCGTGCAAGTCCGATCTATCAAAATATAAAATAAATTCATCCAAACAGCTTAATGAGAAAAAAGTCAAAAAGCCAGCTGCTACATAGCAATGAAATGCAATAAGAGACAATGAAAACATTATATCTACCCCAAAATGGTATCAGTAAAAAATGTCAGCTCAGAGTGCAAAAAATAAGCCCTCACGCAGCCCCATATCCCAAAAATTCTAAATGTTATGGATCTCAACAAATGGTGAAAGAAGGAATTATTATTATTTTTTTTTACAACTTTACAAATTTTTATTCTTCACTTAAATTAAAAAAATACATCCTTAGTATCTGCGTAATCGTACTGAATTTTAGAATATTATTTCCAGGTCAGTTTTATTGTATTGTGAGCATGGTAAATAAAAAACACCCAAAAAACTATTGTGGAATTCACTTTATTTGCAATTTCATCGCACTTGGATTTTTTTCCTGCTTTCTAGTGCATCACATGATAAAATGAATGGTGTTATTCAAAAGTACAACTTGTCCTGCAAAAAAACAAGCTATGTGGATGGCTATGTGGATGGAAAAATAAAGTGAAAAAGCAAAAAAAAAAACAAAACTGAAATTGGAAGTCCACGGGGGTGTCGGCCATACAACAACTCGAAGGGGGAGAATCCAGTAGTAGCCTTTGGGACTTCTCTGATGGAGAACCGAAGGTGCGGCAGTAGACAGTCCCAGTCCCGGCCGTCTTTCTCTGCGACCTTCTTCAACATGGCCTTCAACGTTTTATTAAACCGTTCCACCAAGCCATCTGTCTGTGGGTGGTAGACTGAGGTCCTGAGTTGTGTGATTTGCAGGATCTTTCAAAACTCCCTCATCACCTTTGACATAAATGGAGTCCCTTGGTCCATTAGAATCTTTTTAGGCAACCCCGTCCTGGAAAAGATATGGACCAACTCCCGGGCTATACACTTGGAGGAGGAGTGGTACGGCCTCCGGATACCGTGTAGCATAGTCCAGTACCACCAGGATGTACTGATGTCCTCTGGCGGACTTGACCAGGGGTCCCACTAGATCCATGGTGATGTGATCAAACGGGACCTCAATGACAGGCAGAGGCACTAAAGGGCTACGGAAGTGAGCCACAGGGAGATCAGCTGACAGATGGGACAGGACCTACAATAATTCATGATCTCTCGGTGACACCTGGGCCAGTAGAACCTCTGGAGGATGCTTTCCTGGGTTTTTTCTACCCCCAGATGACCATCTAAGACATCTTTATGGGCCATATCTAATACCCTGCATCTGTACGGCCTAGGTACTAGTAACTGTTCTATTACCTCTCCTCTGAGCTTTGTGACCTGATATAGTAACTCCCCATTTATGGCAAATTATGGATATCGGGTGTCAGCCCCCGGCTCTTAAGCAATACCATTCAGAATAGTGACATTATCAAAGCCTCTTTTAGAGTTAAATCTCTGAGTTGGGCGGCTCCAAAGTTTCCCCCAGACCCCTCCAGCTCAGGGATATTGTCCTCTGGGGATGCTGCTTCATCCTCATCCCCAGCAAGCACACAAAAAGGAAACCGGGTGGCGGCCTGTGAAGCGGTTTCTTTAGGAGTGACCTGGTTGTTGTTCGGACAACTTGGCTTCCTCCCTTTCTCCCACAAATCCCAAAACAAGGCAAAGTCCCGCGCTATTATAACAGGGTACAACAGGTCCTTGACTACGCCCACCTCATGGGACTCGGCGCCACAGTTTATGTCTATGACCACTCAGGCCACAGGGTAGTTCTTAGCGTCCCCATGGATACAATGGATGCCAATAGACCAGTCATTTGCACTCCATTTACTGATACGTGGCATGCCTGCGGTCCTTTGCCTGGTTGAGGAACAGCAGTGCAGGCAGGATATGCAAAATACGAGCAGCGCCGTCCTGCGCTGCAGTCCATTGGCTCGTTGGTCACAGGTCAACGGGCGGCTAAATGATCTGGGGTGTGACACCTCCAACAAATTACGTTATTGGATGGGGGGCCTTTGGTAGCAACGGACCCCTCCTGGGCTCTAGTGCCCCTCTTTTGGGTGTCCACCTCCCTTTGGGAACCCCAGTATGGAGATGCTACAACCCCTTGCTTCCCCAAGGAACTCTCTACCGCCTGGTACCTTTCCACCAACCCCACCAGGTCATCGGCATTACGGGGATCTGGGCAACCAAGGATTGCACCGACCTCGGAAGGGAGCATATGGTTCTGTCCATGACAACTTTCTCAATCATTTGTGCTGGGGAGGAAGATCCAGGTTGCAATCATTTTTGGACCAGGTGTAGGAGGTTGAACATTTGGTACCGGGGAGGTTTGTCATTGCAATAGGCCCAGTGGTGCACCCGTTACGCCCTGACAGTCAGAGTCACTCCCAAACGCGCCAAGATCTCAGTTTTAAATTTGGCATACTCCTTTGCGTCCTGCCAGGCCACATCATAATGGGCTTTCTGCGGTTTCCCTGTTAAATATGGCGCCAGCACCTCCGCCCACTGCTCCAGAGGCAATTTCTCCCGTTCCGCCACCCTTTCAAACACAGTCAGGAACGCCTTGACGTCATCACCCGGGGTTATCTTTTGTAACGCTCTTCTTACCATCTTCCTGACGTGTGAGTCATCACCAGGACATGGGGGTGGAGCTGTTGCCCTGCCATAGATCACCTCAGCCAGGAGCTCCATCTCCTGTTTGTGCTGCAGTTGCTGCATCTGCTGCTGCTGTTGCCACTGTTGCTGTTGATGCTGCTGGAGATTAGTCTGCACCAGTTGCTTTATCAGCTCCTCCATGCTGCCGAACGTCCCTTGCTAGCTGGCGGCCTTCACCCAGGACATAAATGGTTTCCTGTAGCAGTCACACTGCACCTTGGGATTCGTGCCCATGCTTCTAGCACTAATTGTAGGGTTTGGTATTCACTCAGCTGCTTTAGAAGTAGGCACATGAGTCAGTTTCTTTAAAATGTCCAAGGCAGGTTTATTCAGACTTCATAAACCACATTTTCAAAGTAAACAAAACACAGCCTTGTCCGGCAAAACAGAAAATAAGCAGTCCATTCAGTAGTGTGGGTTCACCCGCTCACAGTCAGTGTCCTTTACCACAGACAAGCTGGAGGTCTCCACACCTCCAGCCACAGACACTGAATGAGACACTGGGTGTGTCTCCCTTTTATTTACAAGAGGCACGCCCCTCCCATCTCTTATGACTGCTGGTAAAAATCGGCCCTGATACGCCCTATTAACCCTCTCAGCACTACGCGTGCTGGATCATGCTTTTACCAGGGTTACATCACCGAAGCTACTGACCTCGGTGATACATATCTCCCCTCAAAGACCTGTCCGACGGCCATCTTACAATAGAAAGAAGTGACTTTGCTGATTTGCTTATGTCTATAGGATTAATGGAGACAGCCAAGCACTACCTCTGTAAATCCCATAGAAACTGACTGGAGCGGCAATAGTTTTCTATTCCCAAGAAGTTGTTGTGCTCTAATTTCTGTATAGGCAAATTCCTGCATAATAGTATTTATATGCTGTATTATCAACACTGTGTAATATATTCACCCTTATTCTATAATGTTTTATATTCAATTATTATGCAGTAGTATTTATGTGAGAATAAAGACATGTACAGTGGTGCTTGAAAGTTTGGAAGCTATCAGAATTTCCCATAATTTTTCATCAATTTGACATAAAACTACATCAGTCATAAAAGTACAGGGTGGGCCATTTATATGGATACACCTAAATTAAATGGGAATGGTTAGTGATATCAGCTTCCTGTTTGTGCCACATTAATATATGGGAGGGGGAAAACTTTTCTAGATGGGTGGTGACCATGGCGGCCATTTTGGATCCAACTTTATTTTTTTCAATGGAAAGAGGGTCATGTGACACATGAAACTTATTGAGAATTTCATAACAAAAACAATGGTGTGCTTGGTTTTAACATAACTTTATTCTTTCATGAGTTTTTTACAAGTTTATGACCACTTATAAAATGTGTTCAAAGTACTGCCCATTGTGTTGGATTGTCAATGCAACCCTCTTCTCCCACTCTTGACACACTGATAGCAACACTGCAGAAGAAATGCTAGCACAGGCTTCCAGTATCCGTTGTTTCAGATGCTGCACATCTCGTATCTTCACAGCATAGACAATTGCCTTCAGATGACCCCAAAGGTTAAAGTCTAAGGGGGTCAGATCGGGAGACCTTGGTGGCCATTTAACTGGCCCACGATGACCAATCCACTTTCCAGGAAACTGTTCATGTAGGAATGCTTGGAAAAACTCAGGGAACGTGCCATCTTCAGTGCATAAAGAGGGCAGCACATCATCATGTAGCAATTTCAGATATCCAGTGGCATTGAGCTTTCCATTGATGAAGAATGGCCCCACTATCTTTGCACCCAATATACCACACCATTCCATCAAGATACGAAATGTGCAGCATCTGAAACAACGGATACTGGAAGCCTGTGCTAGCATTTCTTCTGCAGTGTTGCTATCAGTGTGTCAAGAGTGGGAGAAGAGGGTTGCATTGACAATTCAACACAATGGGCAGGACTTTGAACACATTTTATAAGTGGTCATAAACTTGTAAAAAACTCATGAAAGAATAAAGTGATGTTAAAACCAAGCACAGCATTGTTTTTCTTATGAAATTCTCAATAAGTTTGATGTGTCACATGACCCTCTTCCCATTGAAAAAAATATAGTTGGATCCAAAATGGCCGACTTCAAAATGGCCGACATGGTCACCACCCATCTGGAAAAGTTTTCCCCCTCCCATATACTAATGTGCCACAACCAGGAAGTTGATATCACCAACCACTCCCATTTAATTTAGGTGTATCCATATAAATGGCCCACCCTGTAGATAAAGAAAACCAAATCAAGCAATATTAGATTTTGTCTTTTTTTAATTGAAGAAAATGATCCAATATGACGTCTGTGAGCTGCAAAAGTATGTGAACCTTTAGGATTAGCAAATGATTTGGAGAGTCTGGGGTTTTCAATCAATGGGATGACAATCAGGTGTGAATGGGTGACCTGTTATATTTAAAAAAGAGGGATCAATCAAAGTCTGATCTTCACAGATGTTTAAGTGGATAATGGCACAAACAAAGGTGATTGGAAGGACTTCAGAGGAAGAGTTCTTCATGCTTATCAGGCTGGAAAAGGTTACAAAATCATGGCTAAATAGATTGGACCCTGCCAATTCACAGTCAGACAATATAATAGTCTACAAGGTCACAAAGGAACTCAAGGTGACCTCTAAACATTTAAAGGTCTCCCTCACATTATCTAATGTTAATGTTCATGAGTTAACATCAGGATGAAACTAAACAACATTGTTGTGCATGGCAAGATTGCAAGGAGAAAGCTCTACAAAAAAGAAAATTGCTGCATACAGTTTTCTAAAGATCAAAATGAGCAATTGTGAATACACAGTGCTATATAATGATGACTGCAATATATTAAGAGGATAAAAAACTTTGATGGGGGGGCTTCTTTAAAAGAACAAAGAAATCTGGATTTTTATCACCAAATTCTGAAGCAAAATGTCAGGACTTGTGTCCATGAGCTGAATCTCAAGAGAACGTGGGTCATGCAGCAGGACAGTGGCCAAAGCACAAAAGTATATCTACAAAAGAATAGTCAGAGAAAAATAAAGTTAAACGTTTTGGAATGACCAAGTCAAAGTTCTGTCCTTAATCCGATGTTCAGAACTAAACAATTACTGGAAACATTTAGTTGCAGTTATTGCTGCACAAGTTGATGACACCAGGTACTGTGAGGAAAGGTTGACATATTTTTGCCACTTACAGACATATGATATACATTTACCTCAATAAAAAAAAAATAAAGTATAATATTTTCAACTTATTTGTTTGATTTGGTTCTCTTTATTTACTTTTGAGACTTGTGGGAAAATATGATGAAGTTTTAGGTCAAATTCATGCAGAAATATTGAGAATTCTGAAGATTTCACAAACTTTCAAGCTATACTGCACCTATGAGAACTGAATAAGACAAACAGCTAAGATAGCAAGGTGCGGCCTTATGTGAGGCCAAAGTTTTCTTCATCCCAGGTGACATCCTCTGTTCCTCCGTCTCATAAAAATTTCCAGGAATAGTCTGATTGTTCTGGCTGGGTGCAGACAGTATAGATAAATGAGCAGATTCCTGTCACCTTCTACAGTCATAGAATTTGTAATCTATAGCTCCTACATATACAGTACATTAGACAATCATATATGTTCACTAACTAAAGTAGACTATAGTGATAAAATATAACTTTTGTTAAACTACATTTAAAATATCGATTTCCAATCCACCGTGCTGTGTATAGTCTATCCACTACTAGGCTGGATGTATGCTACAGGTTCATATTCTAGAAACTGATAAGACTAAATGCCTATAGTGCTGCTCACCATTATTGACACCCCCTCATTTTTTTTATACGCTGTACAATATCTTCAGAAATAAATGGAAATGTACCAAAGTTATATCCTCAGGATTTTTTAATTAGTGTTCCAAAGTAATACAACAATAAAACATTGTTTTTCAACTTCCATGTTGCAATTTCAAAGAAGAAACAGAATAAACAGCATGTGCAGCAATAAAGGCACCCCTCAATTAATACTTGGTTGCGCACCCTTTGGCATTGCTGACAGCCTCCAAATGTTTCTTGTAGCCATCTATAAGCTTGTTGCACTTCTCAGCTGTTTTTTTCACTCTTCCTTTGCAGTTTGTTCAAGCTGGTGAATGTTTGCAGGGCTCTTTTTCCCAATGGAAGATTTCAGCTCACCCCAAAGATTTTCAATGGGATTGTGGTTAGGAGTCAGGACTCATTGCTGGCCATTTTAAAACAGTCCCTTTTTTTCTTTTTCAACCATTCCTGTGTACTTTTGGATGTGTGCTTTAGGTCATTGTCTTGCTGATGGACCCATAGTCTTCGACTCAAACTAAGTTTTCTTACACTGGGTAGGACATTTCGCTCTAAAATCTCTTGATAATTCTCTTATTTCATGATTCCTGTGATACGGTCAAGGCCTCCAGTACCAGACACAGCAAAGCAACCCAACAGAATTATGGATCCTCCACCATGCTTAACTGTTGGTAAGGTCTACTTTTCCTTATAAGCTTCTGTAGATAAACTGTTGCTTTGCATTGCCAAAAAGTTCTATTTTTGTTTCATGTGTCCACAGAACATTTTCCGAGAAGGATTGTGGTTTGTCAAGGTACTCTTTGGCAAAGATCGGTCGTTCCTTTTTATGTATTTTCTTCAGCAATGGTTTCTTCCTTGGCCTTCGCCCATAAAGCTCTGCTTGGTTTAGTGTGCGGCATATGGCACTTGTTGAAACCATGACCTCAGACTGTACCAGGTTGACCTTCAGGTCTTTGGATGTTTGACGTGGTGTTTTATCCACCATTCGCACCAACCTTTGAAGACATCTCTTGTCAATTTTCCTCTTTCCCCCACATCCAGGGAGGTTCTTGATGGTTCCATGCTTGGTAAACTTCTTAATAACATGGCACACTTTTGAAACTGGGATACCAAGGTATTTGGAGATGGCCTTATTCCCTTTGGACGTCTTGTGTTTGCCAATAATAGCAGGTCTGATGTCCTCAGACAGCTCCTTTGTCTTCACTTTTGTGACAAAGGAACGGGGCCTACCATGTGGCTTTTTAAAACACTGAAGTGATCATTCATTGGCTAATTCATGTCACATGGGCACCAACAATTAATCACAGGTGAATCTCTTTTGTGATTTACCACAGGTGAATCAAAATGTGTTTTCCTACTAAATTAATGTAAAGGGTGCCAATACCAGTGTCACAGCAAGCTTTAGATTTTTCTATTTTTCCTCCAATTGTTTTTTGTTTTAAATTATTGTTTATCATTTGCTCTTTTGTATTTAACACGAGTGCTCTATACAAAAAAACTGCTTCACTTGATTCCTTTTTTTCAGGAGATATTCCACATTATGTACTTAATCTTCATGAGTGCCAATAACGATAAGCAGGACTGTATATGCAGATTGAACAATTGAACAATTGTTATGGCCTTTTTTTGTGCCATTTTAGTGTTTTTAATATGTCTGTGTTGGTCTGTTAAAAATAAACTTACTTATTTTGTATATTTATGGTGATCCCTGTGTTTGCATACCTCTTTTCTTCTTTATATTACTTAGAATTGTATGCCTACCACAACTAAACAATATATTATTGTGTAGTATTCAGAGTCATTTCAATCTTTATTACACTACCCATACCGGAATTACTCTCATTATAGTAGTTATAGTACTGTACATATAATATACTAGGATGTAGATATTGGGTCACCTATACTATATTCTCAGTGTGCACCTGCCCTATCACACAACTATCTAGTGCTACTGTGTCGTATTGTTAACATATCATTGATATTGCACTATAATTGATTGCCCTATTATTATTGCGCCATTCGGTACAATTATTGCATGGGTATTATTGTACTAAGGGCCTTTTATTAACAAATTCCTAGGGAATACCATCACTTATAAATGTAATATAGCACAAGTGGTCGGTAAACAGTACAGACCAAAAGTTTGGACACACCTTCTCATTTAAAGATTTTTCTTTATTTTCATGACTATGAAAATTGTACATTTACACTGAAGGTATCTGTAACATACCTGGCGGCGTCCTTGCATAGTGGTCCATCTCCCACTGTGCAAGAGGGCGCACTTGATCTCCTGTCCAGAATGTCTCTCTGGCTTCCCTCCATGCTGTCTGTTTGTGTCTGTTTCTGCTGCTTAAGGGCGGCGCCCGATCACTTCCTGCCTTTTGTACCTGCTGTGGGTCACACCCCTTGTGCGTCCTCAGCCTATTGCTGTCTGTCACTTGGTATATAGCTCAGCAGCTCCCTTCTATCCCTGCCTGAGCATAGTGTTTCCTTCAGTGTGTGCTTGCACTCTGAAGGTGCCAGGTCCCGTCTCTTGTCTCCTGCTTTTTGTATCAGTTCCCGTGTCTGAACTGAGTCCTGTATGTCTCCTGCTTTGCGGTATCAGCTCCCGTGTCTGAACTGTGTCCTGTATGTCTCCTGCTTTGCGGTATCAGCTCCCGTGTCTGAACTGAGTCCTGTATGTCTCCTGCTTTGCGGTTTCAGCTCCCGTGTCTGAACTCAGTCCTGTATGTCTCCTGCTTTGCGGTATCAGCTCCCGTGTCTGAACTGAGTCCTTTCTGTGTTCTCTTGTCTGTCCTGTCTGAACACGCTCCTAGCCTGTTCCTCTCGCCTTCTAGTGGCCGATTTCCTAGACCCGCTCCTGTGTCTGGTCTGTCCTGTCTGAACACGCTCCTTGCCTGTTCGTTCCGCCTTCTAGTGGCCGATTTCCTAGACCCGCTCCTGCGTCTGGTCTGTCCTGTCTGAACACGCTCCTTGCCTGTTCGTTCCGCCTCTCTGGGGGCCGTATTCCCAGACCCGCTCCTGTATCCCTCTGCAGTGTCGGTCTCCTCCGTACACTCAGTTCCAGTCTGAACTCTCTCCTGTCCTTTACCTGTTTTGCCTCTATGTCCGTTCCCTTCCTTTTTCTGCAGAGTCTGAACTCGTACCTAACTCCTGCTTGTTGTCTCTGCAAGTACTGTGTGAGTATCTGGCTCTGTCTTTCCCTTCCTGTCTGTTCCGTGTGAACAGAGCCCTGTCCTCCCTGCTCAGCCTTGTCTGCACTCTAGCTGTGCTTGCCTGTAACCCTCTGCCTGTATTGCTCCTGAGTCCCGGTGTGTACTGGGTCCTATCCCGCCTGTGTTCCTACCTGCTAGTGCCTCCCTGTCTGCACTCTAGCTGTGCTTGTCTTTACCCCCCTGCCTGCATACCCGCCTGCCTGCATACCAGTCGTGCCTGCCTATACCCACCAGTCTGTGTGCCAGCCTACCAGCCTGTTCCTGTATTCCCCTGTGTGGGTCAACAGCCGTGTCCGGGGTCTGTCCTGGAGTAGCACCTGGTCCCTCTGCTCGGTTCCTCCTTGGTGCACTGGCGTCGTATGCCGTCGTGCGACCCTGGTCGGATCGGGTGAATACCTAGTCACGCCCCTCCAGGCATTCACTCTCCGGCACGGTCCAGTGGAATCACTACCAATCACACGCACACGCCGCTTAGCCCGGGCGCGTCCATAACAGCATGCTCAGGCCATGGTTCCCGTTGAGCCCCACGGCCTTCGCTCTTTGAGAAGTTTTTCCAGCGAATACATGCATTAAAATAAATAAATAAATTTTTTCCCCCCTTTAGCTGAGTTCCAGGCGAATTACGCACCCGTCCAGATGGATCTATCAGCTCTCGTTCCTGCGGATCCGCCACGTTACTATGGGGATCCAAGACAGTGTCGTGCATTTGTGGAGCAATGCATGCTACACTTTAAGGCCTACCCTCTCTATTTTCCTTCCGATTGGGCTAAAGTGGCCTTTATGATTCACTACCTAGCGGGTGATGCCTTGAAATGGGTCACCCCCCTATGGGAAGCATGGGATCCTGTCATCCTTGACCTGCAGGCCTTCCTGGTGGCCTTTCGTATGGTCTTCGAGGACCCTAACTCTGAAGCCCCTGCTGAAGCTTCACTTCCCAATATCCCGGAGCAGCCCCGACGGGTAATGTGTGTGGGTAGCGCAATAGTCCTCCAGCCCAATGAGACTACTGCCCACCCAGAATCCTCACAGGGTGACTACGCTTTCCGGAATACTTCTCTCAACCTCAAGAGGCAGTCCAGACGTGCTAGACTTAGAGGCAAGCCGTCACGCCAGGGTCTGTCCTCCCTGAGACCTCCTGACCCCAACCTTGAAGTCCCTACTGAAGCTTCATCTCCCTGTATCCCGGAGAAACCCCAATGGGTAATGTGCGTGGGTAGTGCACCAGTTCTCCTGGCCGAAGAGACTTCTGCCCATCCAGACTCCACACAGGAGAACTTCCTGCACCCGGCATCAGATGCTTCTTTCTCTTTAACCGGTGTGCATGTCCAAGGATGCTCCAAAGCTGTGGTTACCTCAGAGTCTGTGCACCTCTACTACCTGGCGGAGGATCCCCTGTTGCCTCCTGAACCCTCCGGGATACCACTCGATGACAAATGGAGAGAGACTTCTCTACACCCGGTACTCAATACTTTGTCCGCTTCGTCCTGTGAGCCTGACAATGGGTACCCCAAAGTGGTAGTTACCTCCGAGTCTCTACACCCCTCCGACCAGGTGGAGGATCTCCAGTTGTCTCCTGAACCCTTCGGGGTGCTACCTGGTAGCGAAAGGACAGACTCTCTCCTATACTCTGTACCTGATACCTCGCTCGCTTCGTCCAGTGAGTCCAACTTAGTGTACTCCGAAGCAGAGGTTACTCCTGAGTCTCTACACCCCTCCGACCAGGCGGAGGACCTCCAGTTGTGTTCAGAATCCTTCGGGGTGCCACCTGGTGGTGAATGGACAGAGACTTTCCTATATCCTGGATCTGATACCTCGCTTGCTTCGTCCAGTGAGTCCGACCTAGTGTACTCTGAAGCAGAGGTTACCCCTGAGTCTCTACACCCCTCTGACCAGGCGGAGGACCGCCAGCTGTCTCCAGAACCCTTCGGGGTGCCACCTGGTGGTGAATGGACAGAGACTTTCCTATACTCGGTACCCGATACCTCGCCTGCTTCCTCCAGTGAGTCCGACCTAGTGTACTCTGAAGCAGTTGTTTTCTCTGAGCCTCTGCACTCTTCTGACCCGGCGGAGGACCTCCAGTTGTTTCCTGAATCCTCCGGGATACCACCAGATAACAAAGAGACAGTGACTTTTCCTCATTATGTACCTGATAACCCGTCTATTTCTTCCTGTGAGCTTGACAAGATGTACCTCGAAGCAGAGATTACCCTTAAGTCTCTGTCCCCCTCCAACCCAGTGAACGACTGGCCCTCGAATTCCCTGCGGAAGATTCTGGCAGGCCTGAAGAAGAGGGGGCGTAAGGGGGGAGGTACTGTAACATACCTGGCGGCGTCCTTGCATAGTGGTCCATCTCCCACTGTGCAAGAGGGCGCACTTGATCTCCTGTCCAGAATGTCTCTCTGGCTTCCCTCCATGCTGTCTGTTTGTGTCTGTTTCTGCTGCTTAAGGGCGGCGCCCGATCACTTCCTGCCTTTTGTACCTGCTGTGGGTCACACCCCTTGTGCGTCCTCAGCCTATTGCTGTCTGTCACTTGGTATATAGCTCAGCAGCTCCCTTCTATCCCTGCCTGAGCATAGTGTTTCCTTCAGTGTGTGCTTGCACTCTGAAGGTGCCAGGTCCCGTCTCTTGTCTCCTGCTTTTTGTATCAGTTCCCGTGTCTGAACTGAGTCCTGTATGTCTCCTGCTTTGCGGTATCAGCTCCCGTGTCTGAACTGTGTCCTGTATGTCTCCTGCTTTGCGGTATCAGCTCCCGTGTCTGAACTGAGTCCTGTATGTCTCCTGCTTTGCGGTTTCAGCTCCCGTGTCTGAACTCAGTCCTGTATGTCTCCTGCTTTGCGGTATCAGCTCCCGTGTCTGAACTGAGTCCTTTCTGTGTTCTCTTGTCTGTCCTGTCTGAACACGCTCCTAGCCTGTTCCTCTCGCCTTCTAGTGGCCGATTTCCTAGACCCGCTCCTGTGTCTGGTCTGTCCTGTCTGAACACGCTCCTTGCCTGTTCGTTCCGCCTTCTAGTGGCCGATTTCCTAGACCCGCTCCTGCGTCTGGTCTGTCCTGTCTGAACACGCTCCTTGCCTGTTCGTTCCGCCTCTCTGGGGGCCGTATTCCCAGACCCGCTCCTGTATCCCTCTGCAGTGTCGGTCTCCTCCGTACACTCAGTTCCAGTCTGAACTCTCTCCTGTCCTTTACCTGTTTTGCCTCTATGTCCGTTCCCTTCCTTTTTCTGCAGAGTCTGAACTCGTACCTAACTCCTGCTTGTTGTCTCTGCAAGTACTGTGTGAGTATCTGGCTCTGTCTTTCCCTTCCTGTCTGTTCCGTGTGAACAGAGCCCTGTCCTCCCTGCTCAGCCTTGTCTGCACTCTAGCTGTGCTTGCCTGTAACCCTCTGCCTGTATTGCTCCTGAGTCCCGGTGTGTACTGGGACCTATCCCGCCTGTGTTCCTACCTGCTAGTGCCTCCCTGTCTGCACTCTAGCTGTGCTTGTCTTTACCCCCCTGCCTGCATACCCGCCTGCCTGCATACCAGTCGTGCCTGCCTATACCCACCAGTCTGTGTGCCAGCCTACCAGCCTGTTCCTGTATTCCCCTGTGTGGGTCAACAGCCGTGTCCGGGGTCTGTCCTGGAGTAGCACCTGGTCCCTCTGCTCGGTTCCTCCTTGGTGCACTGGCGTCGTATGCCGTCGTGCGACCCTGGTCGGATCGGGTGAATACCTAGTCACGCCCCTCCAGGCATTCACTCTCCGGCACGGTCCAGTGGAATCACTACCAATCACACGCACACGCCGCTTAGCCCGGGCGCGTGCATAACAGTATCAAAACTATGAATTAACACATGTGGAATTATATACTTAACAAAAAAGTGTGAAACAACTGAAAATATGTCTTATATTCTAGGTTCTTCAAAGTAGCCACCTTTTGCTTTGATGGCTGCTTTGCACACTCTTGGCATTCTCTTGATGAGCTTCAAGAGGTAGTCACCGGAAATGGTTTTCACTTCACAGGTGTGCCCTGTCAGGTTTAATAAGTGGAATTCTTGCCTTATAAATGGGGTTGGGACCATCAGTTGTGTTGTGTAGAAGTCTGGTGGATACACAGCTGATAGTCCTACTGAATAGACTGTTAGAATTTGTATTATGGCAAGAAAAAAGCAGCTAAGTAAAGAAAAAGGAGTGGCCATCATTACTTTAAGAAATGAAGGTCAGTCAGTCTGAAAAATTGGGCAAACTTTGAAAGTGTCCCCAAGTGCAGTTGCAAAAACCATCAAGCGCTACAAAGAAACTGGCTCACATGAGGACCGCCCCAGGAAAGGAAGACCAAGAGTCACCTCTGCTTCTGAGGATACGTTTATCTGAGTCACCAGCCTCAGAAATCGCAGGTTAACAGCAGCTCAGATTAGAGACCAGGTCAATGCCACACAGAGTTCTAGCAGCAGATACATCGCTACAACAACTGTTAAGAGGAGACTTAGTGCAGCAGGCCTTCATGGTAAAATAGCTGCTAGGAAACCACTGCTAAGGACAGGCAACAAGCAGAAGAGACTTGTTTGGTCTAAAGAACACAAGGAATGGACATTAGACCAGTGGAAATCTGTGCTTTGTTCTGATGAGTCCAAATTTGAGATCTTTGGTTCCAACCACCGTGTCTTTGTGCGACGCAGAAAAGGTGAAGGGATGGACTCTACATGCCTGGTCCCCACCATGAAGCATGGAGGAGGAGGTGTGATGGTGTGGGGGTGCTTTGCTGGTGATGCTGTTGGGGATTTATTCAAAATTGAAGGCATACTGAACTAGCATGGCTACCACAGCATCTTGCAGCGACATGCTATTCCATCCGGTTTGCGTTTAGTTGGACAATCATTTATTTTTCAACAAGACAATGACCCCAAACACACCTCCAGGCTGTGTAAGGGCTATTTGACCAAGAAGGAGAGTGATGGGGTGCTACGCCAGATGACCTGGCCTCCACAGTCACCAGACCTGAACCCAATCGAGATGGTTTGGGGTGAGCTGGACCGCAGAGTGAAGGCAAAAGGGCCAACAAGTGCTAAGCATCTCTGTGAATGCCTTCAAGATTGTTGGAAGACCATTTCCAGTGACTACCTCTTGAAGCTCATCAAGAGAATGCCAAGAGTGTGCAAAGCAGTCATCAAAGCAAAAGGTGGCTACTTTGAAGAACCTAGAATATGAGACATATTTTCAGTTGCTTCACACTTTTTTGTTAAGTATATAATTCCACATGTGTTAATTCATAGTTTTGATGCCTTCAGTGTGAATGTACAATTTTCATAGTCATGAAAATACAGAAAAATCTTTAAATGAGAAGGTGTGTCCAAACTTTTGGTCTGTACTGTATGTGTATATATTGTATTAGTAGCTGGTCCCAATGTTGTCTGGACTCCAGCTTAAAAGGACTGATAAGATCACATATCACAGGTATAAGAACTGCCCTATGCATATGCTCCTACATTAGTCTTTTGTTTAGAGCATCCTCATATACATTTGCATCAGAGTTGCTTTTGTGTCTATATATTAAATCAAATGCCTCAACGCGTTTCGCCCCTCTCAAAAAAAAAAAAATTGGGGAGATGGCTCATCAGTGGGTTAATACCCTAATATATTTGTGCTAAAATTTTGATAGTATTAGCACAGGAGCAATGAGAATACTGTTCCACAACACTGCACTTGTTTTACTGACAGCTGGGTAATTTGACTTACATGGCCTCCCCATGTTCATAATAAACCCCCCCTGTATAGTGAGTTTCATTAATACATTAGATATATCTGCTCAAAACACAATTCCTAAATATACACGACAAGTCCTGCCAAGTCAACGCTACATCTGATGAATACTAAAAGTGTGCTCCACGTAATTATCAATGAGAAAATACCAGTTCATAGAACTCACTATGATTTACCCTCCAGACAATGAATCCATTATGAGTGAGGACTACATTATCAGCTGATTTTGCATTAAGCCCGTAATCCAGATCAGCACACTCAGCAGTTCATAATGGTGAAAAAGCCAGTAACATTTTCTGTTTCTGGTCCAGCTTATAGGGGTTTTCCAGGTTCCTTATAAATTTCTATAGTCACTCCATATGACTGCAGATCTAAGAATTCTAGTAGTGAGGAATATACACATTGTCAGGATGCAACTCTGTTGGCAGCTTTAACAGTGCAAAGAAAAAAAGGGAATCCAGCTCAACGGACTGTGAAATAGCTTTATTCACAAAGTGCTCAATGATGGATAAAACAAGACATCAGTGCTACAGCTCACATGACAGGTGATATCTACGCATTTCAGGTGGCTAAGCTTCCTTATTCATCATGGTTGACAATGGTGAGTAGGTCCTTATATACTTAGTTCGCACTAAGTATATAAGCAGCTACTCATCATTGTCGACCATCATGACCTCTACTGGGCTCTTTGTGACTAAAGCCATTTCACAGTCCGTTGAGCTGGATTCCCTTTTCTTCTTTGGATTGCTTCACTCTTTGACGCAGCGTTCTCTGGGCTACGGACAAATTTAAAGATGTCTTCTACATTGAGCTGGATTTATCGTCTTTAGCTTTTACAGTCACCAAGTGACTTCAAGAATGTGATTTGCATAATTGCGGTTACATGCCTACTAGCTTATCATGCGCTGCTCTCAAAAGAAACTTGAGAGAAGCAGGAAAAGTTGGCACCTTATTGCAAGTATGCAACTCACATACTAAAGGTTATGTGACAACCGCTAAAGCTGATAACAGTGGAATCTTGACAGTGTGTATATTGCTCACTGTCAGGATTCAGAAATCTGCAGTCATGTAGAGTGTCTACACATTAAAGGGTTTTTTGGGCTCCATGTAAATTTCTGCACAGTAAAATTATTTTTTTCATATATATTTCATTATACAACATATATATTTTATGGATACAGTAGAGTGTGAGTTGGGGTAGCCAGGTGTCAACAGAACTGTCCCCCCTCCCACAGTCTGAATTTAAACAGTGTCTATGTCTTCAAGTTGCAGATACTGTTGAATACAATGGTGGAACATGAAGCTGTCATCTCCCTGTTACACCATTCAGTCTGTGCATCACTAGATTGCGCCTGCTGTGTGGACTCTCAGTAAGCATTCAACACAGGTCAGAGCAGCTCTTCAGAGGAATGGGGCTAGGGATTATGGAGGTACTTACTGTATGGGGGGACATCAAAATGTGCGGGCAGCTGTGGTGGCATCATACTGTGTGGGGAGACTGTGGGGACATCTTACTATAAGAGAATAGCAGCTGAGAATACTTAGTAATTATTCCCCTACTGAAGTCCCTGTGTCCAATCCGCAATACATGACCGTCTCATTGTCTTTAAAAATTGGGAGGTATGCCCTTACAGTGTTGGACAGGAGTACCTAGGGCCCACAGGTAGAATTAACCCTAGGGGCCCACACTATAGCTATATGTGAATATCTGTTAGGTGTTATCCCCGTTAGAGTGGAGCGTCGACTGTAAAATACTGGTTGCACCTGCACATTTACTGCGACCACACCATAACTGTGATGTACAATTATTATGGTTTACATGAAAGGGGTTCTTCATTGAAAACAACTTATCACCTATCCTCAGCATAGGTGATAACTTATTGATTTGTGGGGGTCCGACCATTGGGACTTGCACCTATTGAAAAAACGGGGAATTTTTATCCCCTTTTCAAAATAGAAAGGCAGGTCGGATTTCTGACTGTCCCTCCATTCATCCTGAAAACATCATCTGTTGGTGGGCCTTTAGGACTGCGGTTGGGGGACACTGATTTAACCTTTATACAGGGATCTGGACATATGCAGGGCCTCATTAGTTATGTCCATAGAAAAATTGCTGGCCGGTGGTGCGAGCTAGCAAAGAGAAGGGCTTCAAAGTTGCGTCTTTACCAAGAGGTCAAAGTAATGGACAAATTCGAGAAAGAGTTGGGTTGTCAAAACACAAGCTGAGGTCATGAACTAAACACCAGAGAATACATGATATTAGGACTAGACAAGCAACAGACTGGCTTAGTTACATACTATAATTGGCAGCTGGAAGCAACTGCTAGGGGTTAGAATGGGGAGTGGCCTGCCCAAAATTCACAGCAGAGAGCTGATTACAACAAATAACTTGCATCCTGCAGTAAGACCGATTGCCTGTATGGGTGGGACCAGTAGTCCCAAAAAGACTAATGTAAACAGAACTGCACCTGCATCCCTCAATGTTGTCAGCAATGCAAATGCAGCAGGAGGTAGAGGTTGCAGGAGAGAGTGCAGCTTAGAAATGTATCAATATACAGTGGGTACGGAAAGTATTCAGACCCCTTTAAATTTTTCACTCTTTGTTTCATTGCAGCCATTTGGTAAATTCTGAAAAGTTCATTTTTTTTCTCATTAAAGTACACTCTGCACCCCATCTTGACTGAAAAAAAACAGAAGTGCTCAGACACTCATATTTAAGTCATATTCTTGTGATCCTCCTTGAGATGGTTCTACTCCTTCATTGGAGTCCAGCTGTGTTTAATTAAACTTATAGGACTTGATTCGGAAAGGTACACACCTGTCTATAAAAGACCTCACAGCTCACAGTGCATGTCAGACCAAATGAGAATCATGAGCGCAAAGGAACTGCCCAAGGAGCTCAGAGACAGAGTTGTGGCAAGGCACAGATCTGGCCAAGGTTACAAAAGAATTTCTGCATTACTTGAGGTTCCTAAGAGCACAGTGGTCTACATAATCCTTAAATGGAAGAAGTTTGGGACCACTAGAAGTCTTCCTAGACCTGGCCGTCCAGCCAAACTGAGCAATCGCGGGAGAAGAGCCTTGGTGAGAGAAGTAAAGAAGAACCCCAAGATCACTGTGGCTGAGCTCCAGTGATGCAATAGGGAGATGGGAGAAAGTTCCATACTGCAGCCCTCCACCAGTCGGGCCTTTATGGCAGAGTGGCCGGACGGAAGCCTCTCCTCAGTGCAAGACATATGAAGCCCGCATAGATTTTGCTCAAAAACACATAAAGGACTCCCAGACCATGAGAAATAAGATTCTCTGGTCTGATGAGATGAAGATAGAACTTTTTGGTGATAATTGTAAGCTGTATGTGTGGAGAAAACCAGGCACTGCTCATCACCTGCCCAATACAATCCCAACAGTGAAACATGGTGGTGGCAGCACCATGCTATGGCGGTGTTTTTCAGCTGCAGGGACAGAACGACTGGTTTCAATTGAAGGAAACATGAATGCAGCCAAGTGCAGAGATATCCTGGATGAAAACCTCTTCCAGAGTGCTGTGGACCTCAGACTTGGCCGATGGTTCACCTTCCAACAAGACAATGACCCTAAGCACACAGCTAAAATAACAAAGGAGTGGCTTCAGAACAACTCTGTGACCATACTCAACTGGCCCAGCCAGAGCCCTGACCTAAACCCAATTGAGCATCTCTGGAGAGACCTGAAAATGGCTGTCCACCAACGTTCACCATCTAACCTGACGGAACTGGAGAGGATCTGCAAGGAAGAATAGCAGAGTATCCCCAAATCCAGGTGTGAAAAACTTGTTGCATCATTCCCAAGAAGACTCGTGGCTGTACTAGCTCAAAAGGGTGCTTCTACTCAATACTGAGCAAAGGGTCTGAATACTTATGACCATGTGATATTTCAGTTTTTCTTTTTTAATAAACTTGCAAAAATTTCTACATTTCTGTTTTTTTCAGTCAAGATGGGGAGCAGAGTGTACTTTAATGAGAACAAAAATGAACTTTTTAGAATTTACCAAATGGCTGCAATGAGACAAAGCGTGAAAAATGTAAAGGGGTCTGAATACTTTCCGTACCCACTGTACATGTGCAGTATTGATCTATTAGTGGCTACTCCAAACCCCCTAGTCTTCTATATATATATTTGTTACTCAGACACAGTCCTGGAATTCCCCACCTGGCAAATAGTTAGTATAATAAGAACTCATGATTTCTTACATTCTGGTAGCTTTAGCTGGGACCATATGTTAATGCCAGGCAAAGCCTTTAACCCCTTAAGCCCCGAGGGTGGTTTGCACGTTAATGACCGGGCCAATTTTTACAATTCTGACCACTGTCACTTTATGAGGTAATTACTCTGGAACGCTTCAACGGATCCCCCTGATTCTGAGATTGTTTTTCGTGACATATTGTACTTCATGATTGTGGTAAAATTTCTTCGATATCACTTGCGTTTATTTGTGAAAAAAACGGAAATTTGGCAAAAATTTAGAAAATTTTGCAATTTTCAAAATTTGAATTTTTAAGCCCTGAAATCAGAGCGATATGTCACACAAAAGAGTTAATAAATAACATTTCCCACATGTCTACTTTACATCAGCACAATTTTGGAACCAAAATTTTTTTTGTTAGGGAGCTATAAGGGTTAAAAGTTGACCAGCGATTTCTCATTTTTCCAACAAAATTTACAAAAACATTTTTTTAGGGACCACATCACATTTGAAGTCACTTTGGGAGGTCTTTATGACAGAAAATGCCCAAAAGTGACACCATTCTAAAAACTGCACCCCTCAAGGTGCTCAAAACCACATTCAAGAACTTTATTAACCCTTCAGGTGCTTCACAGGAATTTTTTGAATGTGGAAGAAAAAAATGAACATTTAACTTTTTTCACAAAAATGTTACTTTAGACCCAATTTTTTTTATTTTCACAGGGGTAACAAGAAAAAATGGACCCCAAAATTTGTTGTGCGATTTCCCCTGGGCACGCAGATACCCAATATTTGGGGAAAAAACACT
Source organism: Phyllobates terribilis (assembly GCF_046119375.1). Taxonomy (NCBI): domain Eukaryota; kingdom Metazoa; phylum Chordata; class Amphibia; order Anura; family Dendrobatidae; genus Phyllobates; species Phyllobates terribilis. The sequence continues at coordinate 879,656,894 of NW_027362762.1, forward strand.
GTTTGGGCGCACGGCAGGGCTCGGAAGGGAAGGAGCGCCATTTGACTTTTTGATTGTAAAATTTGCTTGAATAATTAGCGGACGCCATGTTGTGTTTGGAGAGCCCCTGTGTGCCCAAACATTGGGGCTCCCCCACAAGTGACCCCATTTTGGAAACTAGACCCCACAAGGCACCTATCTAGGTGCATAGTGAGCACTTGGAACCCCCAGGTGCTTCACAAATTAATTCGTAAAAATGAAAAAGTGTTTTTTTTTTCACTTTTTCATTTTTACGAATCAATTTGTGAAGCACCTAGGGGTTCCAAGTGCTCATATGCATCTAGATAGGTGCCTTGGGGGGTCTAGTTTCCAAAATGGGGTCACTTGTGGGGGAGCTCCAATGTTTGGGCACACAGGGACTCTCCAAATGCAACATGGTATCCACTAACAAATTGAATGGAAAATCGACTCAAATTGTTAGCGGACACCATGTTGCGTTTGGAGAGCCCCTGTGTGCCCAAGCATTGGAGCTCCCGCACAAGTGACCCCATTTTGTAAACTAGACCCCCCAAGGCACCTATCTAGATGCATAGTGAGCACTTGGAACCCCCAGGTGCTTCACAAATTGATTCGTAAAAATGAAAAAGTAAAAAAAAAAACACTTTTTCATTTTTATGAATCAATTTGTGAAGCACCTGGGGTTCCAAGTGCTCACTATGCATCTAGGTAGGTGCCTTGGGGGGTCTAGTTTCCAAAATGGGGTCACTTGTGGGGGAGCTCCAATGTTTGGGCACACAGGGACTCTTCAAATGCAACATGGTGTCCGCTAACAAATTGTCGGCTCAAATTGTTAGCTGACACCATGTTGCGTTTGGAGAGCCCCTGTGTGCCCAAACATTGGAGCTCCCCCACAAGTGACCCCATTTTGGAAACTAGACCCCCCAAGGCACCTATCTAGATGCATAGTGAGCACTTGGAACCCCCAGGTGCTTCACAAATTGATTCATAAAAATGAAAAAGTGAAAAAAAACACTTTTGCATTTTTATGAATCAATTTGTGAAGCACCTGGGGGTTCCAAGTGCTCACTATGCATCTAGATAGGTGCCTTGGGGGGTCTAGTTTCCAAAATGGGGTGACTTGTGGGGGAGCTCCAATGTTTGGGCACGCAGGGGCTCTCCAAACGCAACATGGCGTTCGCTAACAATTTGAGACGATTTTCCATTCAATTTGTTAGCGGATACCATGTCGCGTTTGGAGAGCCCGTGATGTGCCTAAACAGTGGAGCTCCCCCACAAGTGACCCCATTTTGGAAACTAAACCCCCAAGGATTTTATTAAGGTGTATAGTGAACATTTTGAACCCAGAGGTACTACACAAAATTTGTTTACATTAGGTCATCATATTGAATAAGTTGTCATTAGTCTTGAACGCAAGTGCTCGCTACTTGAGTTTGCATCGGGTACTCAGGTATGCACCATGTACAGCGTGTGCTCGATTGACATGCTCGAGTCCCTGCTCCGCATGTTTCACGGTTATTAGACACCCAAAAAAAAACATGCGGGGATCGCTCGTGCATGGCAGGCAATCCCGGTAAAGTTTTTTTGGCCGCGAAGCATATGGGGCAGAGACTCGAGCATGTCACTCAAATACCCACGATACTCAATGCATACCAGAGCACCCGATGCAAGCTCAAGTAGCGAGCACTTGCGCTCAACACTTGTCGCCATATCGTCATCTTTTTTTCTTACTTTTGAAAAAAATCCCAACCCCATCACAACCCTAACCCCAACCCTAACCCCAACCCAAACCCCAACCCCAGCCCTAACCCTAGCACAACCCTAACCCTAGCACAACCCTAACCGTAGCACAACCCTAACCCTAGCACAACCCTAGCCCTAGCACAACCCTAGCCCCAAACTCAGCCCTAACCCTAGCCCAATCCTAACCCAAGAGTTTATTTTTGACGCCGTTCCTTGTGCGGTATAACTGATTAGACGACTTTATTCTTCGGGTCGGTGTGATTACAGCAATACCAGAATCATATGGGGTTTTTATGACTGACAGCTGTCACACACTAAAAGACGCATTTTTTGTAAAATCTAGTTTTTGCATAGCCATATTTTGAGAGCTATAATTTTTCCAGATTTTGGCAGACAGTCATGTGACAGCTCGTTTTTTGCGGGATGACTTGACGTTGTTATTGGTGCCATTTTCAGGCACGTGACATTTTTTGATCGCTTTCTATTCCGATTTTTGGGAGGCAGAATAAACAAAAACCAACTATTCAGGAAATTTTTTTTTTGTTTTTTTTTATTCTGTTCCGCGTGTGGTAAAATTGATAAGGTAGCTTTATTCTTCGGGTCAGTACATTTACAGCGGTACCACATTTATATAGTTTTTCTATGTTTTGCACTTTTACACAATAAAAGCAATTTTATAGAAAAAAATATTTTTTAGCATCGCTTTATTCTGAGAGCTATAACTTTTTATTTTTCGGATGATGGAGCTGTATGGCGGCTTGTTTTTTGCGGGACAAGATGACGTTTTCAGCGGTACCATTTTTATTTATATTTGTCTTTTTGATCGCGTGTTATTCCATTTTTTGTTTGGTGGTATGGTGATAAAGCATTGTTTTTTGCTTCGTTTTTTTTTTTTTTTTTACCGTGTTCACTGAAGGGGTTAACTAGTGGGACAGTTTTATAGGTCAGGTTGTTCCGGACGCGGCGATACCAAATATGTGTACTTTTATTGTTTTTTTTGTTTTTTTTTTATAATAATATTTATTGATGGGTACATTATATTTTTATTTTTGGTGGATTATTTTTTTTATTTTTTTAAAATATTTTTGCAATTTTTTTTTTAATTTTTTTTTTCACTTTCTGGAAGCTTATATAGTTTATTACTTTGTCCCACTCTGGGACTTTCACTTTTTTTTCTCTGATCGCCTGCATGGCACAGGAATGCAGCACCATCCCTGTGCCATGCAGGTTGTCAGCGCCGGACAGGGAGAAGATTGTTTGGAGATGCACTGCGCATGTCCAAACAATCTTCCTGCTGTCTGGTGACCCGGATGTTGTCATGACGACATAGGGTCGTCATAGCAACACCCGGGAAGCCTTTGCAGAGAGCGCTGGAAGCCGGAAGAGGAGGTGAGTATCTGCGATCACCTCCCCTTGCCCCCGCAATGCTGCGATCGACTTCGATCGACTTCGATCGCAGCATCGCGGGGGTTAATGTGCTGGGAGCGGTGCAGGACCGCTCCCTGCACATAGTATCGGGTGTCAGCTGTGACAATCAGCTGACACCCGGCGGCGATCGCGCCCGCACAGCCTGTGTGCGCGCGCGATCGCCATGACGTACTACTACGGGTCTGGCTCTTAAGTCCCAGGGCACAGACGCGTATTAGTACGTCAGATGTTGTTAAGGGGTTAAATCATGATTTTCAGAAATGGGGGTTATATTATTGCACAATATTCTGCAGGGCTCCCAATTTCATCATGAAAACAACTATTCATCTGTAACATTTGTATCTGCAGCTAAGTATCATGTAATTTATTTTATTTTATTAAATATATTCCTATTTTAAATACCTTGCTCTGTGTTCATTCTTTGACCATCATAAAAAAAGCTATTACAGCACTAGCCTCATATCTAGTATGTCTATCATCATGTCATGGGAAAAGTGGATGGTGTTAAAGGGAATCTGTCAGCAGGTTATTGCTATGTAATCTGAAGACAGCATGTGGTAGGGGTTAAAACCTAGATTTCAATGATGTGTCACATGTCAGGTTGTGTGCTGTTGTTTACTGAATGTTTTATCACCTGGTGATTATCAGACTATAACAGCTACAGCAGAGCATGCTAGCTAGTCAAACTCCACCCCCAACTGTGTTAAGCAGCTCACTGTCTATAGACAAGGTACACAGAAAGCTGTGCTGTGGGTGGGGTTAGCTTTCTCAACTCTGCTGCATTGCTAAATCTAAAGACTCTGATAAGTGATACATCGTTGGATTCGGCTTCTCTTTATCTACATCAGGCTGCTCTCAGGCGAGGGAGCAAAAACCTGCAGACAGATTCCATTTAAGTAAAAATGAATTGATTTGAAACTGTTAAGATTTTTTTAACATCATGATTTTAGAATTCACAAGTAACAGTGCTCCCATGTTCATTAGTATTTTAAGTTATCAAAATGCATTTATTTTATTTTCTTATATAGCACCAACAATTCTGCACCGCTTTACAGACATCATCCCTGTCCTCACAATCTAAATATCTACAGTGGTGGCCAAAATTATTGGCACCCCTGCAATTCTGTCAGATAATACTCAGTTTGTTCCTGAACTTGATTGCAATCACAAATTCTTTGGTATTATTATCTTCATTTAATTTGTCTTCAATAAAAAAACACAAAAAGAATTGTCCTAAAGCCAAACTGGATATAATTCCACACCAAACCTAAAAAAGGGGGTGGACAAAAGTATTGGCACTGTTTGAAAAATTGTGGTGCCCCTGAGGGTTCGACCACCACAGGGATGCTGCACTTCTCTAATGGAGTGTAGTGTTCCTCCTCTGAGGTAAGAACAGTGCAATGGTCAGGACCCCACCTCCACATCCAACACCACACTTCTCTAACCAGAGGGGGCTAGAATGCACTAGGAGCTGCCCCTCCTGGTAATCGGGAGACTGGGGAACCAGTACTCTTTTTCTGAGTGAAGTACAGAGGGAGACCCAACCTATCTACACACACACACAGACAGGAAAGGACCCGGTCTGAAGTCTAGGAACACTCTGGTGCGGTGTCCTGATTGAACACTGGACTTACTTGGAGGTTGTCGGACCCCCCCGTCTCTGGTGACTCTTTATTCTGCATTACACCGCACTATGCAGCACCAGACCTCCTAGACTACTACCCCCGCCATCTTGTCCCTCTGCCCTGAGGCCGTGCTCCGCCTGTGGGGAGTAGTAACAACGACGGCTGCCATAACACCATGCCTCAGCGGACTGCAGCAGCGCTGATGGCCTTCACCAGGTGCGACAGGTGGCGTAGTCGAGATCAGCTACTCAACCCGGATAAGCCCGTACCATCTCTTTTGTTTTAGTGTGACGACCCTGGGCACGGAGCGGGTCCGGGCCACGGCTGCACCCCATCTCTACATCACAGGACCCGACTCCGAGTCCCCCATCTCCCAGGGTAGGGCTTACTGAAGGTGCGCGTGAGTCACACAAAATCATGTGATGCTTCTCTAATTCGTGTAATTAACAGCACCTGTAACTTACCTGTGGCACCTAACAGGTGTTGGCAATAACTAAATCACACTTGCAGCCAGTTAACATGGATTAAAGTTGACTCAACTTCTGTCCTGTGTCCTTGTGTGTACCACATTGAGCATGGAGAAAAGAAAGAAGACCAAAGAACTGTCTGAGGACTTGAGAAACCAAATTGTGAGGAAGCATGAGCAATCTCAAGGCTACAAGTCCATCTTCAAAGACCTGAATGTTCCTGTGTCTTCCGTGCACAGTGTCATCAAGAAGTTTAAAGCCCATGGCACTGTGGTTAACCTCCCTAGATGTGGACGGAAAAGAAAAATTGATGAGAGATTTCAACGCAAGATTGTGCGGATGGTGGATAAAGAACCTCGACTAACATCCAAGCAACTTCAAGCTGCCCTGCAGTCCGAGGGTACAACTGTGTCAACCCGTACTATCCGTCGGCGTCTGAATGAAAAGGGACTGTATGGTAGGATACCCAGGAAGACCCCACTTACCCCGAGACATAAAAAAGCCAGGCTGGAGTTTGCCAAAACTTACCTGAGAAAGCCTAAACCGTTTTGGAAGAATGTTCTCTGGTCAGATGAGACAAAAGTTGAGCTTTTTGGGAAAAAGCATCAACACAGAGTGTACAGGAAAAAAAAGAGGCATTCAAAGAAAAGAACACGGTCCCTACTGTCAAACATGGTGGAGGTTCCCTGATGTTTTGGGGTTGCTTTGCTGCTTCTGGCACTGGACTGCTTGACCGTGTGCATGGCATTATGAAGTCTGAAGACTACCAACAAATTTTGCAGCATAATGTAGGGCCCAGTGTGAGAAAGCTGGGTCTCCCTCAGAGGTCATGGGTCTTCCAGCAGGACAATGACCCAAAACACACTTCCAAAAGCACTATAAAATGGTTTGAAAGAAAGCACTGGAGACTTCTAAGGTGGCCAGCAATGAGTCCAGACCTGAATCCCATAGAACACCTGTGGAGAGATCTCAAAATGGCAGTTTGGAGAAGGCACCCTTCAAATATCAGGGACCTGGAGCAGTTTGCCAAAGAAGAATGGTCTACAATTCCAGCAGAGCATTATAAGAAACTCATTGATGGTTACCGGAAGTGGTTGTTCGCGGTTATTTTGGCTAAAGGTTGTGCAACCAAGTATTAGGCTGAGGGTGCCAATACTTTTGTCTGGCCCATTTTTGGAGTTCTGTGTGAAATGATCAATGATTTGATTTTTGCTTCATTCTCTTTTGTGTTTTTTCCTTGCAAGCAAATTAAATGAAGAGAATAATACCAAAGAATTTGTGATTGCAATCATTTTCAGGAAGAAACTGAGTATTATCTGACAGAATTGCAGGGGTGCCAATACTTTTGGCCACCACTGTAGATTCCCTATCTACCTTTGGAGTGTGGGAGGAAACCGGAGAACATGGAGGAAACCCACACAAACACGGGGAGAACATACAAACTCCTTGCAGATGTTGTCCTTGGTGGGATTTGAACCCAGGACCCCAGCGCTCCAAAGCTGCGGTGCTAACCACTGCATTTCTTGTAAATTGTATTAATGCTTGGGTTACTAAATTGTTGGCTAAATCTGATAAGCCAGCTATATTGTCTCCTCCTTTTAAGGTAAACAATTACGTTAGACCAACCTTCATGTTTATAGTAAAGTCAGGAAACATAGGAGGGGAATGTAATAGGAAGAAGGAAATGGAGAAGAACCTTACTCCCTTATAGGGTTAAAAACACAACTAAAACTGAAAGTAGCCTGTTCAGAATCCTCCTTTTCTTTGCATTCTGCTTTTGCTGGAGATCTTGTATTTCTACGCACTTTGCTCGGCTTTCGGGTAAGATATTCATCTCTCTATTTTACCATATACATACAGTATATGTGTGTCTTCTCTTATAGTATATTTCCGGGGCTGTACACTGGATTTTTTCAAGGGGAAAGGGGGTAAAAAATGTATTATGCTTTATCACCATGTAGAAAGAACAAGGACAGTTACTTAGCTGTACTGCAAGTCATAAACCGGAACAACATGCTGTCTAGTTCCCTTTATTACTTTGGTGCAGTTACAACTATTGTACATTATAATATCTATTGTAGTTTTATATTTTTCATTGAATTCATCTTCAAATACAAATGGTATACAGTATTTGCACTTTTAATAATTAATACTAGGACATTTTAGACCGAGAAGTCCCATAATATGATGGCTGATGTAATAAATTATAATTTCTGTTTCCAGTAAGGCTCCTTTCACACAGCGTTTTTGCCATCCATTCGTTGGCCCCATTGGGGCTTACGCCCAGAGCCCCCCCCAGCAAAATGTGACTCAGACGTATGCGTCGACAGGACCATAGACTATTACGGTGTCGACAGAGTCATCGTGCGCTCTGACGTGCATCATTTTCGGGCTTATATACCTACTGGTGGTGGACACTAAGACATAGTAGACTGCATCTGGGTATCCGTCTCCGGTAGGTCTATATGCCCGAAAATAATTCATGGCAGAGCGCACGTTGACTCTGTCGGCACCAATATAGTCAATGGCCCCGTCGGCGCATTCGTCCAAATCCCGTTTTGCGGGGGGGGTCCGGATCTAAACCCTGATGGCACCAACAAATGTGGGCAAACACACTGTGTGAAAGGAGCCTGAGAGAACAGAGCTGCCGGAAGTCTGATTTCTCATTGTACAGCGGCTTGGCTTTGTGAATAGACTGCTGGCAGAAGCAGTATTGCAGAGTCCTCTATCTAGTAATCCCTTGAGGACTTAATAATAAAGCCTGCATTTCAGGGAACCTGAGAGCTGATACATGCTGCCCGATCTATGGGCACCATGTCTCAGTCACTGGCTGTATGACTTCAACCAGGTATGTTTAACTCCGAAATGCCGCAACGTTTCAGAGAAAAATATAATTTAACAGCCGTCAAGGAATGGACTGCGCTGGTGACTATTTGGAAAGGCCAGTCCCTGGCCGCTTCTCTGCGCGTGCTCCCCTTGAATATGGGAGCCTCGGTCTCTGTGTGTGTATAAGGAGACACCTGTCAGTCATTGGCAGTGGGTGTGGAGAAGCCCCTAGGTACTTACTTATCTGTTACTAGTCTGTATCGCGGTCTTGGTTCCCGGCAGCTTTTACAGTAAATGTATCTCCGAAACGCCACAGATTTTCAGAGTCAAACATACATTGCTTTCATCATACACTCTGAAACACCGTGTCTGCAAATTGAGATTCTGGTTTGGCTTTTATCCTAAGTCATATGACAAGGTTCGTTAACGGGTCGATATTGACTTATAGGATTGCTACATCCAATAGGTGGCGCAAGTCCTCCTCTCTAAAGAAGCAATTTGCATATTCAGGACAAATCACACATGTATTACATACAATTAATGATTACGGAATTGAAGAAAGCCGCAGTGAAATTATATTCTCTATCGCATCTATACAGATGTCATTAGGGGTTGGCCACTTTATCTTTAGTTAAACAAATGTGTTGGGGACATGATTTTATGCAATTTAAGACAAAAAGGGGGATTGGTGACACAATACCAGTTCTATGCAGCCAATGTGCAAAGCAAACAAATTACAACATTTAATGAACAGAACATACTCTGAAGGTGCACACCAAGATATTCCATAAAAAATAGATTTTTTTTCTTAATACAGAAAGATAAACACATAAGCTAAAACACTTGAAGGTGTGGTCCAACTCATAAAATGCCCTGTATAAATAACTATTTTTAAGCCATAACCTCTTTTGTAATTCACTTTATTTGATAACTCCCTATTGTAATCCCTATACAACTTATCCCAGTATCTCTTATTTTTTACTTTACTTCCTGTGATGTTTGGTTTGACGGGAGTCTCAAATGAGACATCATCAAGAGGATTGTCCTACAGTCATATGGGCATGGAGGTCATAGAAAGCTGCATAAAATTATACCTTGATACAGCGAGTACAGAAAATATTCAGACCCCTTTAAATTTTTAACTCTTTGTTTCATTGCAGCCATTTGGTAAATTCTAAAAAGTTCATTTTTTTCTCATTAAAGTACACTTGTGGAGAAAACCAGGCACTGCTCATCACCTGCCCAATACAATCCCAACAGTGAAACATGGTGGTGGCAGCCTCATGCTATGGGGGTGTTTTTCAGCTGCAGGCACAGAACGACTGGTTTCAATTGAAGGAAACATGAATGCAGCCAAGTGCAGAGATATCCTGGATGAAAACCTCTTCCAGAGTGCTGTGGACCTCAGACTTGGCCGATGGTTCACCTTCCAACAAGACAATGACCCTAAGCACACAGCTAAAATAACAAAGGAGTGGCTTCAGAACAACTCTGTGACCATTCTTGACTGGCTCAGCCAGAGCCCTGAGCTAAACTCAATTGAGCATCTCCGGAGAGACCTGAAAATGGCTGTCCACCAACGTTCACCATCCAACCTGATGGAACTGGAGAGGATCTGCAAGGAAGAATGGCAGAAGATCCCCAAATCCAGGTGTGAAAAACTTGTTTCATCATTCCCAAGAAGACTCATGGCTGTACTAGCTCAAAAGGGTGCTTCTACTCAATACTGAGCAAAGGGTCTGAATACTTATGACCATGTGATATTTCAGTTTTTCTTTTTAATAAATTTGCAAAAATGTCTACATTTCTGTTTTTTTTCAGTCAAGATGGGGTGCAGAGTGTACTTTAATGAGAAAAAAAATGAACTTTTTAGAATTTACCAAATGGCTGCAATGAAACAAAGAGTGAAAAATTTAAAGGGGTCTGAATACTTTCCGCACCCACTATATCTGCAATCCAATATTTTATTCCAGAGAAATCCACATTTTTCTTACATGTAAATGAGCTTCTCAGAACTAAGGGCCAGACATAGATGTCCCCAAGAATCTGCCTCCAGATCTTATTTTAAATAAAAGGGCGCGTTACCAGTGTGAAACATGTAGATCGGGAGAGCCGACTGTCAGTCATTACATGTCTCACACTGGTAATACCCCCTTTATTTAAAATATGCTCTAGAGGCAGATCGAGTGTCTTGTAAAAAAATGGAGACATCTGTTTTTTGTTTTTAAGTCACGCATCAAACTCACCTCTGCCCCTTCCCTGATATGAAACATCATCGGTGATGTGCACAATGACAGCGTGCTCTCTGTTGCCGGCTCAGATAAGCAGTAACGAGCCGGCAACAGAGCAGTGTCAGAATACGTACAGCAGTGTCGGAGTACAGAGACCAGTGACGTCACTTGTGGGGGTGGCTCTGTTACCGGCTCATTACTACTGATCTGAGCCGGCAACCAAGAGCCCTGCCATTGTGCACATCACACACTGCACATCCTGCAGGGACTAGCCCAGCCACTGAAAAGAGCATCACTGGGAATAAGTTGCGGCAGGGACCCTGTCCTCTGTCCCCTGATAACACATTGTTTGAGTATCCCTGCATGCACTGGGATTCTCAAATGAAGAGTCATCAAAGAGGAAGTGAAAAAAATATAAAACTATTAGATCTTTATTGCAAGTACCGTATATTAGAAAATAGTTTAGATTATGGCACTAAATAGATTGGAATTTGAAATGAAAATTACTTTGCCTTTGAACCACACTTTTAAGATTCCAGTGTTTCCAGGCTACACTGCTAACCACTGAGCCACCATGCTACCCTTTTAGATGTTTAGATGTCACCTCATTCAAATATGACTCAATAAAGTCAATTTATATGTAGTACCATAGATAGCTTACGAAGCAATTAGCTCAAGTCAGGAGTTGGGACGGATATTCTGATCCAAGCATAGAATCCAAACACGGACCTTGTGAAACTTAAATTTAGTTGCTGGTTGTTTATCTGGATTTTGTGGACTGTATTGGGACATGATTTACTGTATGTTCAGTTTGTAACTTGTGTACAAGAAGCAAGGAAAGAGTCTATGTGTTGAAAGTTAAGGAAATTGTATATTTTTTCCAATTCAGACTTTTTTTTTTCTCCTTGCAGAAGATCATACTCTTTGCAGGCTAAGTAATGGGAATTAAACCTCAAAGTGATGGTAAGAATTTGTTAGTTTTTCTTCCTTTCCTCATCTATTTGATTAATGATTCTACAACATATGTAAAATTCATACATTCTAATAAGGAATGGAATAATGGCAAATGGGGTCCTATAAGTGTAATTGTCTGGACGATAGGGGGCAGCAGAGCGCTGTTCAACACAAATATCACAGAGGGTGGTTCTGTGTTCTCGGGCTGCGATATTCTTGACATGGTACATTCGGTGCTATATAACACTCAAAAAAAGTTGTCATTTTTTTCTGGATTCAATTACTTATCCATAGAGCATTACGTGCTCTGTGGTGCATTTCGGTGGTATATAACACTCCAAAAAAGCATTGAATTTTTTTTTCTGGATTGAATTTGTCATCCATACACTTTTATGTGCTTTGTGTTACATTATGGTGGTATTAAACTCCAAAAAAACAGTTTGACTGCTGCAGGTGGCCAATTTTTTTTTTATTAAAATAAACTTGGTTTCAAAAGACCTAGCAATTACAAAATACGTAAGGCATGTGGTAAGGGACGGGGAAGTGCTGATAATGGTGCATGCAGACGCCGAGGACATGGGGCAGGTGTGACTACACCTGTTGCTGGAGAACAAGAAACATGCCCATCCACAACACATAGGTTCTTGTCCCACTTTGCAGGGAGGCATGGTACACCAACTCTGAAGCCACAGCAGTGCGAACTGGTGGTTGGTTGGATAGGAGATAATGCTTCCAGCATGCCTGGCAGGAGCACCCAGTCTTCCACATGGTCCAGTCTCACCAGCCAACAGGCTGGTCCTGACCCTCTATCCTCCTTCCTCCCACCATGTTGAGTCCCAGGAGACTAGTGATCCCACAGTAGGACACTCCGAGGAGCTCTTTACAACATAATTTCTTGAGGCTTCTCACCCTGCATATTCCAAGAGGGACAGGAGGACACGCTGTTTTGTGAAGCACACAAACTTTAGAGCAGCCACGGCCACAAAAAGATGAAGGTGGGGAACGGAAAATTTTGTCTAAGGAGTAAGATGATGAGTCACAGTTGCTGATAAGTCATGTTGCTGTTAAGTCACCAAGTCAGGAGGACCAGAGTGCGTGGGTGGAAGATGAGGTGGTGGATGACAAACTCACTGACTCAATCTGGGAAGCTGACATGCAGAGCGAGGACATCAGCGCTGAAGAGGAGGGATCAGCAGCATCGAAATCGACAGGAAGAGGCAGTGAGTTGACCAGAGGGAGAAGGGGAGCAACTGTTCTGCAGAGCACCGACACTCGTGAATTTCTCCATCAAAGAGTTAGGTGTTCCCCAGTCTTGGACTTTTTTAAAGAGAGTTCTGAGACAAAAAAAATGTTTATTTGCAACCTGTGCCATGCCAAGATCAGCAGGTGCCTGAACACTAATAGACTAACCACTACCAGCATGATCAGGCACATGTCAATTAAGCACCCGACTCGGAGGGCCGAACGCATGGGTCAACAATTGGTGCCAGTGTGACTCCTCTTCTCGGAAAAAGCCCTTTATTTTACCCTGGGTGATGGGGGACTCGGTGTCGGGTCCTGTGATGGAGAGATGGGGTGCAGCCATGGCCCGGACCCGACCCGTGCTCAGGGCCGTCACATTAAAAAGAGATGGTGTGGGCTCGTCCGGGTTGAGTGGCTGATTTACGACTACGCCACCTGTGGCACCTGGTGAAGGCCACCAGCGCCGCTGCAGTCCGCTGAGGCATGGTGTTATGGCGGCCAGAAATATTACTACTCCCCACAGGCGGAGCAGGACCTCAGGGCAGAGGGACAGGATGGAAGGGGTAGTAGTAGAGGAGAACGGGCGCCGCGTCGTGCAGTGTAGCGCAGAATAAACAGTCCGGAGACCATAGGGGTGAACTTCCAAGGCTTTACTCACTTTAGAGATGGCAAAGGAAGGCGACTCCCTGCTCCCCGCGGAGTCCTGCGGTCACCAGGGACGGGGGTCCGACAACCTCCGAGTAAGTCCAGCATTCAGTCGGGACCCTACACCAGAGTGTTCCTGAACTACAGACCGAATCCTTTCCTGTCCGTGTGTGTGCAAATAGGCCGGGACTCCCTCTGAGCTCCTCTCAGAACAAGGACACGGGTGGCAGCTCCGCTCCGTCCGATACCCGGTGGGATCCTCTGGGACTACCGGGCTTTCCCGACCAGGACATAGAGTAGCAAGGTCGGGTGTCGGGGGCCGGTACCCCTCTTGCAGCCGGACTCCCTCTGAATATATCAGCATGGCGAGGACAGGTGGCGTACTCCGCTCCGTCTGCATCCTGCCTGGGATCCATTTGCTGTGGAGCCACACTCCTAAGCTCCGGGCCTCCTTGATCCTGGTCAATGGCCGGGTTGAGACATTCCTTGTCTACAACCTACCTCTCGTCCCAAGGCCAGGGTATGAAGGCTGTGTCCCTTACCGATGCAGGCCCACACAGGATCTGCGCTCCGGGAGGGAGGTCACAGTACACACAGTATTTGACAGCACAGAAGAACAGCCGAAAGACCAAGACCAAAGATGGCTCTTTATTAAATATGAAATTTAAAGTGTAACTAACTTGTAAGTCCTCCACCCTCACCCACTAACTGGTTCCCCTAACTCTTGGTTCCCCAGTCTCCCTGTAACTAGGAGAGCAGCACCTAGTGCATACTTGCTCCTTCTGGTGGAGAAGTGTGGTGTTGGATGCAAAGGTTGGGTCACGACTATCACACTGGTCTTACCTCAGAGGAGGAACACTACACTCCATTAAAGAAGTGCAGCATTCCTGTGGCGGTCGAACCCTGAGGGGCGCCACACCAGCGGGTGACACTATCCCTGTGCTAGGTGCTTCCCAATCCCTTGTCCATGACACTGTCGCAGATGCCTCCTGCCCTGCACGTGTACTTGCACATTCTGATGCACCATCATCAGGCACTTCCAAATTCTTGACCCAGCACAGCGTTCAGCTGTCCCTACCCCAAGCTTTGGAACCAAAATTTCCAGCCACACACCCACAGGCCCAAATGATAAATGGCCACATTTCCAGGCTGCTTGCCGTGGTAATGTTTCCGTCACGCCTTGTGGACACAGAGGATTTCCGCCGACTCATTGTGGAAGCTGTCCCTCGGCACTGGGTCCCCAGCCACCACTTTTTCTCCCGGTGTGGCGTCCCCGCCTTGTACCAGCTCTTGTCCAGGAACTTCACCCGTACCCTTGCCAACACAATTACTGGGGTTATCCACTTAACGACTGACATGTGGACAAGTGCTTGTGGCCAGGGACGGCACACTGGGTGAACATTGTGGAAGCTGGGGCCTAGTCCCACTCTGGCACGGTACATGTGCTTCCAATGCCTAGGATTGCTGGCCCTACTTCTATCAGAGTTTCCTCCACCTCCTACATAAATTTTTGCACCCCCTTCTGCTCTTCCTCATCTTCCATCTCTGATGTGTTATCTCAGGGCACTTCGTCCACATCAGCCGGAAGCTCTGCAACACTGCCTCAGCGAAGTGGCAACAGGTTCTGCTGAAGCTAATTTGTCTAGGAGACAAACCGCACACCGTGGCAGTTACTTAAAAGAATAACAGACCAGACAGATCTGTGGCTTTTGCCGCTGAACCTCCAACCAGACATGGTCGTGTGTGTTTTAATGGGCGCAACCTGGTGGCGGTTGTGAAGCTTGGCAAGCTCACATACAAACCATGCTTGGCACATGAGCTCAACTTGGTAGTTCAGCAGTTTCTGAAAATATACCCAGAGCTTCTGGTCAAAGTACGCCACGTGACCGCCCATTTCTGCAAGTTGGCTACAGATGCCGCTGCTTTGGCAGTGCTGCATCAGCACATGCACGTGCCAGTCTGACCAACTGGTGTGCAGCTTGCTCAAGTGCTGCAACTCCACACTGCACATGCTGGCAAGGCTTTGTGAGCAGCAGAGGCCAGTTGTGGAATACCAGCTCCTACACGCCTGTCGGTATTCTGGTTAGCCTCTGCACATAACAACTGAAGAGTGGACATGGATGTCTGACATTTGTGCGGTTCTCCAAGACTTTGAGGACTCCACAAAGATAGTGATAGTCTATCTTTGATAGTGATAGTGATAGTCATCAGCTCAATCATCCCGCTTCTGTGCCTACTTAAACAATTGCTGCTGACATTTAAGGCTTTGCATGGGCACTATGTGGAGATGGAGGATGACATGAGACAGGGAGATACTACCCAGCCCAGCCTCATCTTATCTGCTCAGCGCAGATTGGGTAACAATGAGGAGGTGGAGTCTGAGGAAGAGGAGGAGAAATAGGAGCAACAGCAGATAGTACCCACACAAGCTTCATCCTGTCTCTCCTACGTGGATGGGCTGAAGAGGGGAATGAGGAGGAAGAGATGGGGGAGGAGATGGAGAGTAGTCATTATGGTGGAGACAGGGAAGTGTTGGTTGTAAGAACCTTGGGACATGTGGCAGACTTTATGTACCGCTGCTTTTCCCGTGACCATCGTGTTACATTCAACTTTGCCAAAAAAAACAGTACTGGTTGTTTACCCTACTAGACCCAAGCTACAAAGAGAACTTTGCATCTCTCCTTCCTGAGACAGAGAGGTGTACTAAAATGGTGCTATACCAGAAGGCCATTGGGGTAAATATGTTGAAAAAATTCCATCAAACAACACTAGTGGCAGGGGGCAAGCTTACTTTCCCAACCAAGGAGGAGAGGCAAGGGAGACACACACTAGGTATGGCAGAGACAGGAGTACACTGTCAAAAGGCCTGGACCAATTTAATGACACCCTCAAAGCATCCATGCCCTGATGACCGGGTATTTTTGACATGGAGGGAAAAGTTTTTAAAGATTTTCAAGTAATACTTGGTCTACAAAACCAGCATACTCCCTAATTCCGCTGCGACCTTCAGCTATAGGGTCTCATAGGTTAACAACTGGCATGAGCTGTCCCTCTATGCCTTGGAGGTGTTGTGCTGCCCTGCCACTAGCATCTTGTCTGAGTGGGTTTTTAGTTCCGCCTGGGGAGTCATAACAGACAGGCGCTTTTGTCTGTCAACAGAAAGTGCTGACAGGCTCACTCTGATAATAATGAACAAATCCCCAACTTTTCCACACCACCAGATGACAGCAGCCCATAAAGTGTTTATAATCTTCAATATTTGAATGAGGCCTGCCAGTTGTTGCCTTCTAGGGTCTTAGGATGGCTGGATGACCCTACTTATAATTTTTTACTGGCTTTGCACTGTGCACAGAGCCTTTATGAATGTAGAAGTACCACAACTACACTTTCTTAATATTTGAATGAGGTACTACAGGTAGTGCCTTGATGGTTGTATGGATAACTCTGCTTGTAATTTTTGGCAGGATTTGGTTTGTGTGCAGTGCCTTTATGAGTGTAGGAGTACCACACAATTTGAACAGAATGTGTATGAGACCCTCCTTCATATTTAATACAGGGTGTATCTGAGTCCCTCTGAGTCCCTAATTTTTGGTACTTCTTGCTTCCTATATAAATTACACTGAAATTTCCCATTGACTCCCATTATACTCGTTACTCGGAACGAGCATCCGAGCATTTTACTGCTCACACATCTATAGTTATTATCATGTTCTTTTTTTTGCTGATATCATATGTCATCGGTGGGAAAATATAGGAAATATGTGTCACGTTCTTTTTTCTTTTTGCCACAAAAGAAACTAAAATACATTTTAAAATGTGTTCCTCTTTCCATAACAATTACCAGATTTTTCGGACTATAAGATGTACCGGACCATAAGACGCACCAAAGTTTTAGAGGAGGAAAATAGAAAAAAATATTTAAGCAAAAAATGTGGTCATGATGCACTGTTATGGTTGAGGGGGGGTCTGCTGCTGACACTGTTATAGGGGTAATGTCCTCCAATTTTGTACTAATATCCCCCATCCTGATATATATGTCTCCATCCTGGTATATATACCTCCCATCCTGACATATATACATCCCCATCCAGGTATATATGATCCCCATCCAGGTATATATGGCCCCCAATCCAGGTATGTATGGCGCCCAATCCAGGTATACATGGCCCCCAATCCAGGTATACATGGCCCCCAATCCAGGTCCATGGGAGAGTAGAGCAATGAATATTCATTCTCTTTAATAGCGTGCAAGGAAATTGGACTGCACTCGTCCGAGTGCAGTAGGATTGGTTTCCACAGACTCATTGACTTGCATGGCCAAGTGCAATCCAAATATCTGATCCAACTCGTGCAGGCTGCAATTTTTTTTCTTGGACAGCCTCAGTCAGAGGAAAAAAATTAGACATGTGCATGGCCCCATAGCATAACTTTGGTCTGAGTGTGATCCAATGTTTTGTTGCAATCAGACCAAGAATAATGCCATGTGCACGAGCCCTTACTGCAAGAGAAACTGATATGCTGTAGATTTCAAAATCACACCGCAGGTCAGTTTCCTCAGCATAAAGAAAAAGCACAGAGGGCATGATATTTCTATGAATCGTATACACTTTGCTGAAACTGTAATACACTGCATTTTTTGCACACAGTGTATACACACACCAAATACTCATTGTGGGATCTTAGATTCATGTTGGAGTGCCAGAACACCTCTTTAAACCTCTTACACTTTGCTGGTACTATGTTACATTGCAGATTTTATGCCTGGAAAATCTGCAGCGTATCTACCCTATGTGAACATGACGCGCCCCCAGGGCAGTGGGGTACTCGGTGTCCGGGCCTATGGATGCTGTGGGGGAATATGTCACAGTGGCTGGCCCGGTCCGTGGCCCAGGGTGGTCAACAAAAAGGGGATAGTTTATATGGGTTTTGTAGTTTGATTGTGATGCCACCTGTGGTTTCTGGTAATTTGTACCAGCGCTGCTGCAGACCTCTGAGGCAGTTGATAGGGCAGCTAGGATGGAACAGCTCCCCACAGGTGGAGCGGGCCTCAGGGCAGTGTAGAGTTTGATGGTGGGTGGTGATGCTGGGGCTTGTAGTGCAGAAGAGAGAGATGGCGCAGCTGAAATAACTGACGGAGGCAGTGGAGTGCAGTCATCCGAGTTTTACTCACAGTTCTTGTTCAAGGTTCTCAGGTACACTGTACGGAAGTCAGCCTCCAACGTCGCACTGCGTCCACCAGAACAGGGGTTCAGCTCTTCCTCAGATATGTCAGGAGCGCTTGAAGGAACCCCGCTTTCTTTATGTTCCTAACTAGACCGACTTCCCGCGCTGGGTCTTCTCCCTCCTGCCCTGCGCTTCCCACATACAGTCCCGATCGGGTGCTCTAAAGTCCCTTCTGGGCAACCTGGAGTTCCCAGACCTACTTGATGCCCTTCACGGTGACTAGGATGCGACTGTGTCAACTGCACCATGGAAGTGCAGAAGCCTCCGATTTTTCCAGCCGAGACCTGGAGTAACACGGCTGGTCCAGGGGCCGGTCCCCTTCCTGCGGCCTGATCCCTCTGACACCTGGCAGATTCGGGGCGTTACGGATGCTGTCCTGCACTCACCGTACCCCCTGGGATCCCTTCTATAAAACGGAGCCTTTCTCCTCTGCTCCCCTCCTGGGCCTCTATTACTAGGCCCCACTTGTGGAGCAGAGACCCTGAAGAGACTCTGCTCCCCTCCTCTCCTTACTGAATCCACACTGACTGACTAGCCTGCCACCCTAAGATGGCTTCCCTTTATATACCTCCTATAATGGTGCTCCCCTAATCTACATCCTCCACCCACACCCACTACTGGTTCCCCCTCTCTTTGGTTCCCCCCACTCCAGCCAGGGACAGGGATCAGCAGAAACACAGTGCATCTTGCCCTTCCAGCCGGCCTGGAGCAGTGTAGTGTTGAATGCGGGTGTTGGGGTTCCAGGCAGCACTCCCTCCTTACCTGAGAGAAGGAGACACCACACCTCTGGGTGAGGTGCAGTACCTCTGTGGCGACTGAACCCTCAGGGGCGCCACACTCCCCCCTGGTAAAACACAGCACGTCCGCGGGCTGGAACTGAGCAAAAACACAGTATTTTAGACATACAAACATTTTTAGATGCATCACTTAGAAGATTATTAAACTGTTTCTTTCCTTTATGGGAGGCACATTACTTGAACGTTACTGGTTAACATCATTACAAACAGTATAAAACTTTTTACTGGCTTGTATATGACTAGCCCAGGGGAATGGGGACGACTCGGTACCCGGGCCTTTTGCCTGACCTTGGGGATGTCGCGGTGGTCGGGTCCCGGGCCCGTACCCTGGGGTCAGCTTTTAAAAGGGTGGTTTAGTTTACTAATTTTATGGAAGTTCGTGACTCCACCTGTGGTTTCTGGTGAGAATCACCAGCGTGCGGCAGTCCACTGAGGCCGGTGATAATGCAGCTAGATGGTATAGCTCCCACAGGTGGAGCTAGGCCTCAGGGCAGCGTACAGAGAGGGGGATGCAGGACAGGAGAGACCCAGCCGGGTCAGAGCAAGAATAGGAGCACACACGATAGTCACTTCAGTACCTTTTACTGGTGGTAATTCAGGCTCATCCCGGAGCACTGTAGGGTGAAGGGTGCATATCAGGATCCTCCCCAATGAGCGGGTGTAGGGCCTCCTGTTTCTTGCCTCTGCGTAGTAAGTTTCTGACCTGCCTGAAGCGAAGCCTAACTTTATCTCTGTCCTGCACCGGCTGACGTTGTGGTAGGGCCTTCTCTTGGAGTGCACGCTCCCAGCTTACGGGGCCTATGTGTCTCCTGGCACTGTTACGTATCAACTTTCTGGTGATCCTGGGACCTGTAGTTCTCCAGGGATTCCGGTTATGCCTTACTGGGTTGTAGAGATCCCGGTAAGCTCGGACCTGGTGTCCAGTATAAGTTTCGGGGTGAGCTGGGTAAGCTCCTCTGCCCCCACTGCTACTCACTTTCCACTCGCCTTCGGCCACGCTCGGGCCCTCACTAGGCTACTCACACTAACGGCAGCTTGCCACTCTTCACCGCTCTTACAGGCGTCGGCACACCTTGGGCTCACTTACTTGAGCTCCTGAGTCTTAGTCTGGATGAGATCCACTGCAGGCTAGCAACTACAGGAGCTGGAACAGGCTCTGTCCTCTGAGGTAACTCTTCTCAGACTGTACTGGACTAGACTGACTCTAGACTCTAGACTCTGACTGCCTAGCTCCACCTTCCCTATTTATATCCCTAACGGGCTCCCTCTGCTGGTCTGATGTGGAAGGTGGAGATGTGTGAATGTTTATGGGGGCCTCTTGTGGAGGATTCCATCAATGCACTCTTCTAGGATCTGTGGTACCAAGCGCAGCTGGGCGCCACATATACATTTTCTCAAACAGCTTGCAGTAAGATCCCAAACAGGGTGTCCATCTCACTGGTAAAGGTGCAAATCAAGCAGCATGAGGGACCCGTCTGAAAACCCTCAACGTAGGCCCTGGGCGTGGCTGCAGGGCTTAAGTGATCCTGGTGCTGGACCACATCTTCGGCCACGCCAAACGGGTTTTTGTCCTGAGGTCTCTTGGTTGCAAATATAAAACCAATAGAGGGCACTTTAATAAGTGCAACCATATACAAGGTCAGTTCTCGGCTGCTCACAGTCCTCAGCCTGAAGTCTGTATACCCTGACGGGTAATTATGCACACAAAATTTTCAGTTTGTACCCTTATGGGTAACTTATTTACAATGTTCAGTCCCACTTATGGTACCTAGTAGTGGGGACCCTGCCGGGGGTACTCTTGATTTTTGCTGGTCATCAGCCATGAACTGCGGGGGCGTGTCCTCCTCCTCCTCGACCACACGGTATACCTGGAGGGCATACCACCCGCGTTCCCCGTGGTGTCTGGTATAGGTGACACGGTCACCGGGGTACAAATTCCGGTCGGGATGGCCCTGCTCCAGATAGGGCTCAACATCCCGCCGGTTTACAAAGATGTCTCTGCTGAAGTGGGGATCGCGGATGAAGCCCCACCCAGCCTTCAAGTCGAATTTCACGACCAGTCCCTCTTCACGGGGACTAGGATGGGCAGATTCCGCCTGTCGGACCTGGGCCTTCGTGGCTTTGTTCCGGGCCTCCAGCCACTCGCAGCGCGTCCGCCGGGTGCGCCGCTCCTTCTCCAGTTGTAGGAGCTCCCGTCGGCAGAACTCCTTTCTTGCCAGCGCCTGGGCTTGGGATTCCTGCGGGAACCCCATCAGGTCCCCCCCTGGTTGTCCCATCTAAACTCTTCTCCGCCTGGGCAGGCAACCAGGGGCGCCGGTGTCGGGAGTAGCGGGCACTGTTGTTGGTCCTCAAACCTGGTGGACCAGTCGAAGGAGGGCGCTCCGTACACCCACTCGGGTGCCGGAGGTGGCTGTTCCGGAAGGGAGCCAAGCAGGAAGTCCACGGAGTCATCGCCCGGGGGTGGAGGTTCCAGGAGGGGGTCGAGCAGGAGGTCCTCGGAATCAGCGCCCGTGGGTGGAGGTTCTGGGCTTAGCAGCTGCTCCAGAGTGTACATGCCTGTGTACGGGGGGTGCTGCTGTAGGAGGCCCAGGAGCAGGTCGGCGCTTGCAGTGCCCGGGACAGGGGAACTCTTCCTACCTGCTCCTGTGCTGCACACGGCCTCCTGGTGCTCATCTGGCTCTGCCGGAGCTGGGGAGCCGCTGATGGTACCTGGGGCTGGCTGCCGCCGAGCTGCTAACTTCTCCAGCAGCTACTTCTTCCACCTGGCGACCGCTGCTTGCTGGGCCCATTCCACCTGCTGGCTCAGCTCCTGGATCTCTCTCTGGAGGAACTCAGCATCCTCCGGGGAAAGTTTGCTTGTTGCTCCCTCCAGGGTGAGGGGGGGCATTGGCTGCTGCAGGCCAGAGGTGGAGGCTTGATCCTGGCTTCAGTCCATGCTGGCTGCCGGGTGCGGTCTGTCTAGACTGGTTAATATCACACCCTGTCTCCATTCCTTCTCTCCTCCTCCCCTCCCTTTTCGGGGGCGGTTCCATGGCAGCCTGCTCTTGGTCACTCCCTGGGACGTCCTCCCCGCCTTGACGGATACATCTATGTGGACGGTCACAGTTGCAAGGGGCGGGTTGTGCTTATGGCGCCATTCTGGGACCCGGCCCACGATGGGAGGTTCCATATTGTTGTCTTTGATCACGCACATAATGGCGCCCGTTCTTCTGGGGCGGGCGCCACATTCAATGTGGAAAAACAGTTCTTTAAGCACACAATACCCGCTGATAACGGGCTGGTCACGTATCCTGTTCGTGACGCCAGAGATGACACGCCCCCAGGGCAGTGGGGTACTCGGTGTCCGGGCCTATGGATGCTGGGGGGGGGATATGTCACAGTGGTTGGCCCGGTCCGTGGCCCAGGGAGGTCAACAAAAAGGGGATAGTTTATATGGGTTTTGTAGTTTGATCGTGACGCCACCTGTGGTTTCTGGTAATTTGTACCAGCGTTGCTGCAGACCTCTGAGGCAGTTGATAGGGCAGCTAGGATGGAACAGCTCCCCACAGGTGAAGCGGGCCTCAGGGCAGTGTAGAGTTTGATGGTGGGTGGTGATGGTGGGGCTTGTAGTGCAAAAGAGAGAGATGGCGCAGCTGAAATAACTGACAGTGGCAGTGGAGTGCAGTCATCCGATGTCTACTCACAGTTCTTGTTCAAGGTTCTCAGGTACACTGTACAGGTGTCAGCCTCCCGCGTCTCATTGCGTCCACCAGAGCAGGGGTTCAGCTCTTCCTCAGATATGTCAGGAGCGCTTGATGGAACCCCGCTTTCTTTATGTTCCTAACTAGACCGACTTCCCGCGCTGAGTCTTCTCCCTCCTGCCCACATACAGTCCAGATCAGGTGCTCTAAAGTCCCTTCTGGGCAACCTGGACTTCCCGGGCCTACTTGATGCCCTTCACGGTGACTAGGGTGAGACTGTGGCAACTGCACCATGGAAGTGCAGAAGCCTCCGGTTTTTCCAGCCAAGACCTGGAGTAACACGGCTGGTCCAGGGGCCAGTCCCCTTCTTGCGGCCTGATCCCTCTGACACCTGAGAGGAGATAAGAAGCCGGGCTGATCCTCCCCGCTGGTCCAGAGACACACAAGGATTAATGATGAATCAAAACTTTCTTTATTCCTTTGCCTACGCTCTGAGGAAGTGGCAGTGTAGCCACGAAACGCGTAGGCCAAGGAATAAAGAAAGTTTTGATTCATCATTAATCCTTGTGTGTCTCTGGACCAGCGCGGAGGATCAGCCCGGCTTCTTATCTCCTCTCATTTGTTTACAGATCAGCGGGGTCTCCTGCAGCGGCCATCTGACAGGTGCTTCACAGTTGGTTGTGACTCACATAACCTCAGAAGGTGAGTCAGACTGATTGTGGGACCTGGTATTTACTTTTATACAGATAAAGCCCTATGTGTGCTGTCTTTCCTATCTTTTGCCCCTCTGACACCTGGCAGATTCGGGGTGTACGGGAGCCGTCCTGCACTCACCGTACCCCCTGGGATCCCTTCTATAAAACGGAGCCTTTCTCCTCTGCTACCCTCTTGGGCCTCTATTACTAGGCCCCACTTGTGGAGCAGAGCTCCTGAAGAGACTCTGCTCCCCTCCTCTCCTTACTGAATCCACACTGACCGACTAGCCTGCCACCCTAAGATGGCTTCCCTTTATATACCTCCTATAATGGTGCTCCCCTAATCTACATCCTCCTCCCACACCCACTGCTGGTTCCCCCTCTCTTTGGTTCCCCCCACTCCAGCCAGGGACGGGGCTCAGCAGAAACACTGTGCATCTTGCCCTTCCAGCCGGCCTGGAGCAGTGTAGTGTTGAATGCGGGTGTTATGGTTCCGGGCAGCACTCCCTCCTTACCTGAGAGAAGGAGACACCACACCTCTGGGTGAGGTGCAGTACCTCTGTGGCGACTGAACCCTCAGGGGCGCCACAAACATATATAGTACTTACTGTGTTGGTAAATTATAAAGAATTGTGGATTCCTCATTAGTGGAAACTCCTAAAGTATAATAATAATAATCCAAGACCAGAATATTGTTCATACAATGCTGTCATTCTGCCTGGTACAGAAGACTTTATCTTTGTTTCTCCTTTATTTCCCTAGTTGATGGGAAACAGCAGTTTTACCAGAAGCTCTGTGAGAAAGAAGATCATGCACTGAGGATGATATATGAATATTTCCAGGATGATCTGCTTTCCATTGTGGAGAACTTGAATACTAAATTACTTTTGGCTGAGCTGCATTCCCAAAATATCCCTGATGTGGAGGTAAGATGATATTAAGTACCAGTGTTGTATACTAGTGCCCAGAGCCGGCTCCAGGTTTTTCTGGGCCCCGGGAGAAAGAGTCTCAGTGGGCCCCTTTAACACAAACCACGATTCATGACGCACAGATACCGCAGAGAAATATATATAGTACAATGCCGAAGATTTCACTTCTTACATTACATGAGTGATATCTATTGTAAATTCCACAATAGCTCAGAAACCGGCGAATCGCTCCACACAGTATACTGGCCCCCATAAAATGCTCCATACAGGATACTGGCCCCCATATAACGCTCCATACAGAATACTGGCCCCCATATAACGCTCAATACAGAATACTGGCCCACATAAAATGCTCCATACAGAATCCTGGCCCCCATAAAATGCTCCATATGGAATACGGGCCCCCATATAACGCTCAATACAGAATACTGGCCCACATAAAATGCTTCATACAGAATACTGGCCCCCATAAAATGCTCCATATGGAATACTGGCCCACATAAAATGCTTCTTACATTACATGAGTGATATCTATTGTAAATTCCACAATAGCTCAGAAACTGGCGAATCGCTCCACACAGTATACTGGCCCCCATATAATGCTCCATACAGAATACTGGCCCCCATATAACGCTGCATACAGAATACTGGCCCCCATACAACTCTCTGTACAGGATACTGGTCCCCTTATAACGCTCCATACAGGATACTGGCCCCATATAATGCTCCATGCAGGCTGTTCCCCCCACATAATGCCCTATGCAGGCTGTTCCCCCCTTATAATGCCCTATGCAGGCTGTTCCCCCCTTATAATGCCCCATGCAGGATGTCACCCCCAATATAATGCCTCATGCAGGATGTCACCCCCCATATAATGACCTATGCAGGATGTCACCCCCATATAATGCCTCATGCAGGATGTCACTTCTCCCCCTATATAATGCCCTATGCAGAATGTCCCTTTCCCCCCCATATAATGCCCCATGCAGGATGTCCCTTTCCCCCCCATATATTGCCTCATGCAGGATGTCACCCCCCCTCTTTAAAATGCCCCATGCAGGATGTCACCCTCCCCTCTTTATAATACCCCATGCAGGATGTCACCCCCCTCTTTATAATGCCCCATGCAGGATGTCACTCCCCCCCCCCATATAATGCCCTATTCAGGATGTCCCTTCCCCCATATAATGACATATGCAGGATGCCCCTTTCCCCCATATAATGCCCCATGCAGGATGTCCCTTCGCCCCATATAATGCCCCATGCAGGATGTCCCTTTCACCCCCATATAATACCCCATGCAGGATGTCCTTCCCCCCCCCTTATAATGCCCCATGCAGGATGTCCCTTTCCCCCCATATATTGCCCCATGCAGGATATCCCACCCTCTTTATAATGCCCCATGCAGAATACCACCCCCTCTCTTTAAAATGCCCCATGCATGATGTTACCCCCCCTCTTTATAATGCCCCATGCAGGATGTCACCCCCCCATATAATGCCCTATGCAGGATGTCACCCCCCATATAATGCCCCATGCAGGATGTCACCCCCCTATATAATGCCCCATGCAGGATGTCACCCCCCCCCATATAATGCCTCCATACATTAAAAAAATAATAAAATAAAATACTCTCCTCACTCCTCCTCACCTGCTGCCGCTGCTCAGGTCCGGACTCCAGCGTCACCGGCGTCTTCCCTCTTCCAGGGGATGGGGACCACTCGGTACCCGGGCCTTTACCTGGTTTGGGGGATGTCGCGGTGGTCGGCTCCCGGGCCCTTACCCTGGGGTCACTCTTGAAAAAGGGGATTGGAACTTGGATAGAAATAAAAATAAAATAAATAGTTTGTGACGCCACCTGTGGTACCTGGTAAGGATTACCAGCGCTGCTGCAGACCTCCGGGCGTGATGGGATGGCAGCTGGGATGTTTCTCTGCTCCCCACAGGCAGAGCGGGCCCCCGGGACAGTGTAGGTGCAGATTGTGGGTGGTGATGCTGGGACCTGTAGTGCAAGCGGAATGGCGTAGCAGGAGTAACTGACAGAGACAGGGGATTCGCTTCAATACCTTTACTGGTGCAGATGTCAGGTACGGTCCAGGGTACTCAGTAGAATGGGTGCACTTCAGGACTTCTCCCCAGCGAGCGGGTATAAGGCCTCCTGGTCCGTGTCTCCCTCTCTGTATGCTCCTGGCCAGCCTGCAACTGGGCCTAGCTTATGTGTCGCGATATTCCTTTTCCTGTCGCTTGGTAGTAGGACCTTCTGCTGGCAACCACTATCCCTGGTAACGCTGGGGCCTTCGTGGTTCCTGGTCATGTTAAGGGTTCAGCTTCAGGTCTGCCAGGGACTTGTAGTCCTCCTGGTATGTCGGTGATCCCTACTGGGTATAAAGGACCCTGTAGGCGCGGACCCGGTGTCCGGTTTGTATATTCGGGGTGAGCCTATGATGCTCCTCTGCCCCCTCAACTCCTCTCTCCTCTCCTCCTTGCCGTCGGCCACACTCGGGGCCCTCAGAACTCAGCAGCAGACGTGCTGCGTCTTCGCTGCTCTCAGCGTCAGCACTCTCTCAGACTCTCTGACTCTGTCTGACTGACTGACTGAACTGCCTGGCTTCACCCTCCATATATATATCCCTAACAGGCTCCCTCTGGTGGTATGAGGTGGAAGGGTGGAGGTGTTTGTATGTAACGAGGTCCTCTTGTGGAGAAGTCCATCCATGCACCCTGGGTCCTGTGGTACCTGTTAACAGCAGGGTGCCACACTGCCTGTGACGGCGGGCGCGGTGGAAAGACATGAGACGTCACTGGGAGCGCACAGCAGGAAGACAGTGGAGCTGCGGAGCCACGGCGAGAGGTAAGTATCCGGCTGCCGGGGCCCTGAGCAAGAGGGGGAGAAGGGCGGGCGCTGGCACCGCTCTCCTCCGCCCATAGCCCGGCGGGGTGCCCAACTGCGAGTGGGCCGCCCGCCTGCTCAGTGCCCCGGTTGCGCCGGGTGCTAACGCCGGCTCTGGTAGTGCCCCATGATCCCTATTCATTGTTGCATTTGCTCCTGTTTTAGTCCAGGTTTTATTTTTTTGTGCCTTTTTTTTTGTTTGTGTTTTGTTTTGTTTATACTCCAGTCTCCCTCTTCCCACTGGAGTGATTTTATCCATGCCAGAAATGTTACTGCAAATTTTGAAACATTTCACAAAACGTGCTTTATTCTTCACTAAAAAGACACAATTTTTTACTTTGAGCCAAATTTATGATTTGCTTGTGTCATTTTAAAGAATTTGGCACAAAAAAATTGCATGGAATCCTACAAGATAAAAAAGAAAAGAGATTAAAAAAAATGCAAATGATTAATTGGGGCCTATGAGTTAGGGACCACTCAGACGTACGTTTTCTTTGGTGGTTTTCATGAATAGAACGCTGATGTGGAAACCTGTAAAGTAAGTTTTAGGAGAAACTCAAAGGGTTTCACACGTTTGCCAGTTTTGATCAAATCAGGGAGTCAATCAAGACGACACTGATGGTAAAAACTGACAACTGACCAAACACTGAAGAAAATCTGATGGTAAAAACTGACACATGGCCCAAACACTGGTCGGACCAAACAAGACTGGACCAAACAAAATCAGAGGAATAACAATGCGGACACTCAGAATGTTTTTTACATTTGAAAAATCTCGGAAGTCTAAATAAGGCCTAATATACTGAGCTTATTACATTTTTTCATCCTGCTGTTTCCAAGTGGCTGAATTTTAAGTAATATTCCCTATCAGACATACATTATTGTATTAGATTTTGGGAAATAATCTCATTGTTAGACCATGTTCAGTATTTGTTCAGTATTTTACTTCAGTATTTGTAAGTCAAAACCAGGAGAGGGTGATAAATACAGAAGTGGTGACGTGTTTCTATTAAACTTTTCCTCTGATTGTTCCTCACCTGGTTTTGGCTTACAAATACTGATGTAAAATACTGACCAAATACTGAACGTGTGAATGTGGCCTAACTTGGGGTTTCTGTAAGGTTTTGCTTCCAATTTTTTTGTATATTTTTCCTCCTCTGGAGCAACATACCGAAGACATACAAGAAATAATTATATTTGTTAAGCATTTTCCTTTGTTATTCTTGTAAAATGTGTGACTTTTTTTGTGTTACAGAAATACAACAGTTTAGAAACTGATAAAAAAACATTGGCCCAAACTTTAGTAAAGGATATTTTCAGCAAAAGAAGAGAAGCCGTGATAGGATTGTGGGTTAGTCTTTTTGTCTTACGGAGCAGTCATGATCTCCCAGCCCTGGACGCTGTACTGGATGAACTGTGTCAGACAGGTAATATCGTGTGTGAGATCTGTAAAGTCATAAAATAGGGATTTTCATAACCTACATTGACCACAATGAGGAAGATCTGCCTGCTGGATCAGACATCAGTGTATGTACGTAGAGAGGCTTTTGGCTTGGATTGGACACATTTAATGTTATTTATCCCATACTTCTGGAAGGTTTCCACTGTACTGCTTCTTCAGAGGCCCTGCAAATGTGACATTGGACCAGAATCCCACTCCAGCAATATGTGGGCTCCAAAAGCCCAATGGCGCTCATTTCCTTCTGGGTCTTGGTGAGGTTTCTACGAAATAGGCCATTCAAGACTAGTTGATAATTGAATTGGTCCTTTAAATATGTTTTTTTTTTTAATTTTCTTGACAATTTGTTGACAATTTGTTGACTATTAGGCTGTGTGCCCACTATGCGTTTTTTAAGCATTTCCGCAGTGGCAATTCCGCTGCAGAAACGCTTAAAAAGCGCTTGGTAGAAGATCTGCCATGTTCCCCAATGATAATCCGCATGTGTTGTGCACATGCTGCGGAAATTTCCGCTGCGGATTATCATTGTGGAAAAATCCGCAGCACTACCAATTATTTTGCGGAATCGCGGCGTTTTCGCCGCCATTGACTTGCATTGGAACGCATGGAATCCGCATCACTGCATCTGCAGATGCGGATTCCATGTGTTTCAAGGTGCGGATGGTACCCGGGTTTGGAGAAGAGGAGATTCTCCTCCAGACTCGGGTACCATAGTACCTGTAAAAAAAAAGAATAAAATAAAAAATAAATATTATACTTACCTTCTGATGCCTCCGATGTCTTTGTCTCGGCTTGTCGTAGACTAAAGCAGGGTTCCCCAACTCCAGTCCTCAAGGCCCACCAACAGGTCATGTTTTCAGGATTTCCTTAGTATTGCACAGGTGATGGAATTATTGCCTGTGCAGGTGATGCAATTATCACCTGTGTAATACTAAGGAAATCCTGAAAACATGACCTGTTGGTGGGCCTTGAGGACTGGAGTTGGGGAACCCTGGACTAAAGGACCTGCGGTGACGTCATTTAGTCATATGACGGGTCACGCGACCGCTGACGTCGGCAGGTCCTTTAGTCTACCGCGAGCTGCCGGCAAGCCAGGACAAAGACACCGGGGGCCATCAGAATGTAAGTATATATTTATTTTTTACCATTCTTTTAAGGTCACACTATATAAATTCATGCCGTTTGCATGGATTTATATAGTGTGACCAAGTTGTCAAGCACTTTCCAAGTGATGCTAAAATCGCTTGGAAAGTGCTTGTCAACCCGCATGCGGAAATGCAAGTGAAGAACGCTTCACATCCGCTTGTCCCTGGCTGGAAAAACGCATGTACAATCCGCATGTACAATCCGCATGTACAATCCGCATGTACAATCCGCATGTACAATCCGCATGTGTTTTTTACATAGTTTACATAGTTAGTAAAGCCGAATAAAGACTTGCGTCCATCAAGTTCGACCTGTAAGTTCTGTAGTTGCTAAAGTTGATCCAGAGGAGGGCAAAAACCCCAAATGATTTAGCCAATCTTCACCTGAGGAAAAATTCCCTCCCGACTCTGAAACCAGCAGTCAGAATAAATCCCTGTATCAACCTACTATTTTATTTTATTTTTAAGTATATGCAGAAATCTGCCTGGTATCTAGAAATGCATCCAGTCCCCGCTTGAACTGGTGTAGTGAATCCGACATTACCGTCTCCTCACTCAGTGAATTCCATATTCTCACTGCTCTTACCGTAAAGAACCCCTTCCTATGCTGGTGCTGAAACCTTTTCTCTTCCAGTCTTAGTGAGTGCCCTCTTGTTACCGTAATATCCCTCCTTTTGAACAAATCCCGGGCAAGGTCTCTATACTGTCCCCTAACATATTTGTACACATTTATTATGTCCCCCCTCAACCTTCTCTTTTCCAGGCTCAATAGTCCTAGTTTTGCCAACCTCTCTGGGTATTGCAGTCCCTCCATTCCCTTTATTAATTTTGTTGCCCTCCTTTGTACCTTTTCAAGCTCATTTATATCCTTTCTATATATTGGGGCCCATAACTGAGCACAGTATTCCAAGTGTGGTCTGACCAGTGCTTTGTACAGTGGAAGAACAATGTTCTCATCCTTTGCAGCTATACCTCTTCTGATACATCCCATTACCCTGTTTGCCCTTACAGCAGCGGCCTGACTTTGGGCACTCCAATTTAGTTTGCTATCAATCAAGATGCCCAAGTCCTTCTCCATCTCTGAATTCCCCAATGATTTCCCATTCAGTGAGTACTGGTGACTTCCATTTTTCCTTCCCATATGTATGACCTTACATTTCTCCTCGTTAAACCTCATTTGCCATTTAATGCTCCACCTACCCAGCTTATCCAAATCCCTCTGAAGGTCTTCACTATCCTCTTTTGTATTAATTGTTTTACATAACTTTGTGTCATCTGCAAATATTGATATTTTACTATTTATCCCGTTGACTATGTCGTTAATAAAGATATTAAATAACATTGGGCCTAGTACAGACCCCTGTGGTACCCCACTAGTGACTCTTACCCAATCTGAGTATATTCCATTTATAACCACCCTCTGCCTTCTATCCTTTAGCCAGTTAGCTACCCACTTGCAGACATTTTCCCCCAGCCCCATCATTCTCATTTTGTATACCAACCTATTATGTGGCACGCTATCGAACGCTTTTGAGAAGTCGAGATACACGACATCCACTGGTTCCCCCTGATCTACTCGAGAGCTAACCTCCTCGTAGAAGTCAATCAGGTTTGTTTGGCAGGAGCGATTCCTCATGAATCCATGTTGGTTCGGGGTTAATAGATTATTAGCGTCAAGATGCTCCATGATTGCCTCATTAATAAAGCCTTCAAAAATTTTGCCCACAACGGACGTCAGACTCACCGGCCGATAGTTTCCGGCGTCACTTTTCGCTCCCTTTTTGAATATTGGCACTACATTCGCCTGTCGCCAATCAAGTGGTACAGACCCAGTCTCAACAGAGTCCTTAAATATAAGATATAACGGTCTGTCTATCACATTACTTAGTTCCCTTAGTACCCGTGGGTGTATGCCATCAGGTCCTGGTGATTTGTTTATTTTAATGTTACTGAGGCGTTTCTGTACCCCAGCTTGGGTTAGATTTGTCATACTTAGTGGAGGATTAAGCTTGTCACTTCTCATTTCGCCTGTTAGTTCTTTTTCCTTTGTGAAAGTTGACGAAAAAAATTTATTTAATAGATTAGCTTTATCCTCATCTTTCTCTATGATTTTGCCTTCATCACTTTTTATCGGTCCAATATTATTCGATTTAATCCTTTTACTATTTATATACGTAAAGAACAGTTTGGGATTTGATCTACTTTCCCTAGCAATACGTCTCTCTGTTTCCTCCTTTGCTATTTTTATTTGTTTTTTGCAGGTTCTCGTTTTTTCCTTGTAACACATTAGTGCCTCCTTGCTGTTTTCCTGTTTAAATCTCTTGAATGCCTCTTTTTTGCTATTTAACGCCCCTTTTACGTTCTTATTCAACCATATTGGTTTCCTCTTATTTCTGGCCCTTTTATTCCCATACGGTATATACCTCTCGCACTGAGTATTCAGAATTCTTTTGAAGGTTTCCCATTTACTATTCGTATTTCCTTGATTAAGAACTTTGTCCCAGTCTATAAGTTGAAGGTTTTCTTTCAGCTGATCAAACTTCGCCCTCCTAAAGTTTAATGTTTTAGTTGTTCCCTTATTGATAACCCTACTGAAGGGCATTTTGAAATTGATAATATTATGATCGCTATTACCTAGGTGCCCCCCTATCTGTACCTCAGTTATTCTATCAGGCCTATTAGTCAATATTAAGTCCAACACTGCCTTCCCTCTCGTTGGTTCCTGCACTAGTTGGGAGAGATAATTATCCTTGATATTTGTCAAGAACCTTTTTCCTTTCTGCGATCTACAGGTTTCTGTTTCCCAGCTCATCCGCCTTATTGGTCAGGCTTCTTGCGTTGGTCAGCATGCAAGATAAAACTTTGGGGTTATTTAGCATCCTATTCTTCTCTAACGATCTAATTGTACTATCCCCACCCCCCTCTCCACCCTCATTATATTCACTTCTCCCCTTCCCCCTTGCTTGCCTCACATCCCACCTATTTCCTTGATTTCCCCCCCCGTCTCTAGTTTAAAAACTCCTCCAACCTATTAGCCATCTTCTTCCCCAGCACCGCTGCACCCTCCCCATTGAGGTGCAGCCCGTCCCTACGGTAGAGCCTGTAGCCGACAGCGAAGTCGGCCCAGTTCTCCATGAACCCAAACCCTTCTGCCTTGCACCAACTCTTTAGCCACTTGTTCACCTCCCTAACCTCCCGTTGGCGCTCCTGTGTGGCTCGCGGGATTGGTAGTATTTCTGAGAAAACTACCTTGGAGGTCCTTGCCCTAAGCTTCCTACCTAGATCCCTGAAATCATTTTTAAGGACCCTCCATCTACCACTCACTTTGTCATTGGTGGCAATGTGGACCATGACCGCTGGGTCTTCGCCAGCCCCACCCAGTAACCTGTCAACCCGATCCGCGATGTGCCGGACTCGAGCGCCAGGGAGGCAGCACACCGTTCGGCGATCCCGGTCTTTGTGACAGATTGCCCTGTCTGTCCCCCTAATAATAGAGTCACCCACTACCAGGACCTGTCTAGCCTGCCCTACACTTCCCCCCTCCCCCTCATTACTGGAGCATACACTCCCCCGGCGGTCAGAGGATCTGTCGTGCTCCAATAATGCCGGTTCTGAACCAGCCTTCCTATACTTCTTCCCTCTATCCCTTCTAACCGTTACCCAGCTCCCTGCCTGTTCAGCCTGCGCTTCCCCACTAAGCTCCACCCCCAGTGTTGACCCATTGAGTGTCTGCTCGGTGAGCAGCAAACTCCGTTCCATGTTGTCGATGCTCCTCAGTACCGCTATCTGAGCACTTAGATCCAGGATTTGGGCTTCCAAGTGCACGATATGCTCACATCTCTCGCAGCAGTATGGATCCCTGAGCGGTAGCTCAGGGAATGCATACATTGCGCAAGATGTACACTGCACGGCTCCGGCCAACATGGACGTCATTCTAAATATGGGGATACAGTCAGTATATATGTACAAGTACAAAACACAATTATTTATATATAGGTGTATGGACGGGGATCAATTAGGGATGTGCAAGTGTATCGATTAGATATCGGCGCGGGATCAGTTAAGTATGGACGGGGGATCAATTAAGTATCAATTAAGTATGGACGGGGGATCAGCTGAGTGGGTCAGGTGGATTAATTAAGTGTGGACGGTGTGTCAATTAACTATGGACTGGGATCAATAAGTATGGACTGGGGAAATAATTAATTGTGGACTAGGGATTCAATCAATTAATTATGGACAGGGGGTTTAATTAAATAGGATGGGGGGTAAAGCAAAAAAATAGGTATGGACGGTGGGTCAATTAACTAAGGACTGGTGATCAATAAGTATCAATAATATCAATAAATATGGACTGGGGAAATAATTAATTGTGGTCTGGGGAATCAATCAATTAATTATGGACAGGGGTTAATTAAATATGGTGGGGGATAAGGCAAATAGATAGGGACTGGGGATGAGTAAAAGTGGACAAGGGGAATCTATTAAATAGGACAAGGGGGATCAATCAATTATGGGCTGGGGGGGTCAATCATTTAAATGTGGTCAGGGGGATCACTTTAATATGGACGGGGGGTGGTCGGGGATCAATTAAATGAGGACGGGGGGGTCAATTTAATGTGGTCAGAGGGATCAGTTAAATATGGACGGGGGTGTTCAGGGGAATCAATTTAAATATGGACGGGGGGGTAATCAATTAAATATGGACTAGGGAATACAATACAATTACAATACAGATACAAATACAATACAGTACAGTACACACTTGGGTTCAGTAGGGCCGCTTATCGCGGCCTCCTGCCCCTCACTCACCTCCTCTAGGGACGCTGCACGCTATCACAGCGCGCTTGTCCCTCCGGTCGCCTCTTACCGGTCCTCCTGATCACCTCCTGGTAACCACCACCTGGCACCCTCCGCTGGCCGGCACTGCACGCTGCCACAGCGCTCTCTTGCGCTCGTCCCTCCGGTCGCCTCCTACTGGTCCTCCCGGTCCGCTCGGTCACCTCCGCCTGGCTCTCCTCCCTTCCCAGGAGCTCTCTCCACACACAGCACAACTCTTGCAGCACACGGCAGGCTCCGCCTCCACCAGGGAGGTGCAGAAACGCTCAGGAAAAATCCAGAGCATTTCTGCATCGTGGGTCTTACTCTTCTTGGGTCCAGCATTGAGCCTCCACCGCTGCCCCAGTGTTTGGTATTGTCTGCAGCACTCATGTCACATCAACAGCACTGCGGTCAGTCAGTGAGCTCATTGACTGTAAGTGGATCTTGCCATCTACTTGGGCAAACCCGCTGAGCTTGCTGACATCATTGCTACCGACAATAATAGATAGCGGGAGCAGTGGTCTAGACTCAGCGCTGGACCTGGTAAGGGTGAGTAAACCCAGGAGACAAGTTATTTTTTATGAAAACAGAAGACCCCTTAAGAGGTAACTATTTTGTGAGGTATTAGCATCTGTAAAGAAAAACAATAAAAATTTAAGAAAAAAAAATATCTATAAAAAAGGACAAATGAAAAAATCTAAAAAAAAAAACCAAAAACCTCTAATCCTAACTACTTTATATATGATTTTTTTTGTATATTTTCACGTAATTTTTATTTACAAACCCAATGTAAAAAAAAAACAGCTGAAAAAATCTAAGACAAAAAATAATATATACAGTATTAGTAGTACTTAGTAGGGCTAATAGTAGGAAACTATATTATATATGTTATATAATATAAAGAACTTCACCAAAAATTGAGCAGAGATGCTGATCAGAACATGCTCCAAGAGATGGTCTGAATGTAAAAATAACTAAAACGAGAGAGAGAAAAATTAAAAAAATAAGAGATCAGCTTCTGCAGGCCTCACATGGAGATGCCATGGGTGTAATAATAATAATGATAAATATAATAATAATCTTTATTCATATAGCGACTAATATTCTGCAGCACTCTACAATTCAGGCGGTACATGTACAATCAATGTCAGACATTAAAGAGAAACCGGTTATTCAGCAATCCAAACAGTAGGAGCTAGGGCCCTGCTCACAAGAGCTTGCAATCGATAAGAGGATAAAGTGGGCTCAAAAGGTGGATTTGTAATGAATGTAAAATATAAACAAAGGATTGATTCTTTTCCATCCTGGTCTTGGCTTCCAGCCAAAGGCTATGAGCCCACGATGTAGAAATGAAGCAGAAATTTTCCTGAGCATTTCTGCATCTCCTTGACAGAAAAACGCATGCGGTTTTTACATGCGTTTTTGACGCGTATTTGACGCGTATTTGCCATGCGTTTTTCCATTGCATTGTATAGGCAAATACGCATGCAGAAACGCACAAGAATTGGTCATGTCCGTATTTTTTCTGCGAGTAAAATCTGCACAGAAAAAATCCTGACCATGTGCACAGAACTTGCAGAATGTCATAGGAAGTCATGGGATAAGGTATGCAATGCGTTTCTGGAGCGTTTACGCGCTGCAAATACGCACCAAAATATGCACCAAAAATGCCTCGTGGGCACACAGCCTTACAGGGTCACATCATGTTTCAGTTACCCTTTCTAAGGGGTAAGATTTCTCCTTGTGGAGAGTGACATACCGGCCCTGACATGCCAATGTAAGGAGGCTTATTAGCCGTGCAATGCTCCTCTGGGTAATGTAATATGCAGATTGCCTCTTCAGAGAAAAAGAGGACTTGAACTCTTTAGCGCCACCTATAGGAAGAAGCAATCCTACAAGTCACAATCTACCCTTTAACGAGTCGTGTAATATGACTTATGCTTCCAATAGGTGGCGCTATAGATTTCAAGTCCTCTTTGCAATTTGCATATTAAGTTACCCTTTCATGACTCCATAGGGGAATCCATCTGAAGCTCCAAGAAAACAGAATTTGGATATGTTATCCTGATGCAGCCATACACTTCAATTCTCAAAAAACGGGGTCCAAAATATGTAACTTTGAACTCTGTTTGAGCATATTTCGGCTATATCAGTATTTATAATGGACGTAGAAACTTTAAGAACAGGTATGGTAAGAAAAAAGTTCAGAGTCCAAAGTTGCATTTCTTAAACTCTGATGAACCTCATTTCAATCAATGGGGTTTGTCATTTAATAGATCCACCCCTGCTAATAAATTCCATTAATCTATTTCTAGTACGGAACAGAATAACGGAATTGAGAAAACAGTTGCGAACCTGCTCTTATGCTGACATATGTTTACCAGTAATGAATATATGGGACCGTAAAATATAGAGAGATTCTGTACATTATCCTGCTGTTAGTGGTTGATATTCTGTTAAACACAATATATTTGGATTGGCTTGATGCTGTCCATTAATTTCATGTAAAATGCCTCAAAAGTAGAGGGGCAATTTATAAGGAAGCTATAGTCAGAAAAGACATATTGTTTCAACCATGTTTTTATGTTCCATGTATTTATAAAAAAAAAAAGGCAATGTTTTTTTTCTTAATTTCGTGATATTTAAAAAAAACAACAAAAATAGTTATCTGTAATCTTCTTAATGCCAATGGGACTTTTTTTTAACTCATACTGCCTGTCATTTCAGGAAATATTTAGAGCAGGTTCATTATCAATAGAGGGAGGATTACAATGACAAGTAATGCCTCTATACACAGCTGATAACACTGGATCCACAAATTACAATAGGTGATGTCACAGCTGTCTCTGCTCCCGCTTCCTGCAAAATTACCTTTACACAGGCCAATTTATTCTTCAATAAAAAGATAGGGTCAGGATCTGACTTTTGTGGCTATGTACATGTGTTGTTTCCTGAAACATTAAGGTCTAAAAAGGTCCCAGGGACCAATGTGAAAATTGCAGAATTTCTGTTTTCTTTATTTTTAATACAAACTGTGATATGTAAAAAAAATAAAACAGAAAACATTTCCAAAAATAAAAAATAAACGTAGCACAAAAACCTGATTTAAATATTAAGTGATTTTCTAATTATAGCCTCCCTAAAAGACAAGTGTGTTAAATCTAATCAAATACATATAGCCAGTGCAGCCAGTGCTACTTCCCAGGAGAAAACCGACATCCGTTCCACTACAGGGCTCACTACCAGAGCACCAAATCTACAATGTGACGGGGCTGCACTGGCAGTGCCAGAGACAAATTACAGGGGGATACACACTACTATCTCCAGAGAGTGGGTGCAGTCTCTCTTTCTCTACTTCTTGACTAACTGTAATTTCTTACTAGGTGACACTCTGGTGAAGGAAATCCTACTGGATAAAATTGGGCACCAACTTACCACAG
Source organism: Phyllobates terribilis (assembly GCF_046119375.1). Taxonomy (NCBI): domain Eukaryota; kingdom Metazoa; phylum Chordata; class Amphibia; order Anura; family Dendrobatidae; genus Phyllobates; species Phyllobates terribilis. Next base: position 879,695,131 of record NW_027362762.1, read on the forward strand.
AGCTAAAAAGTATGTACATTCTATAAATCTATTCTAAAAAAAAAATTTTGTTGCTAAAAAATACTTGACTGAAAGTCTTTTCCACTGGAGGTGAGTATAGTTGTTGCTATTTTACTAAGGGGAATATAGGGATTGAGAAGGGGTTGTTTGAGTAGTGGACAACCCCTTTAAGCACATAACTATTTTGTGCCCTGAGGAGACAACAATTTTTTGTTTGTTTGTTTTCGTATTACTGTCTTCCTAGGCCCATGGCAGTTTAGTTTTTGAGTTGAAGTGGCCATATGAAAGCTTGGTATCATTTTTGGGTGCATACGATATGTTGAAAAACATTTTGGGGGGGGATGAAAAAATACAGCAATTAAGGATTTTTTTTAGCTTTATATCAATATATATTTCTTATACTGTTCACAGACTTCTGTTAGACCAAATCATGGAAGAACATGATTTTTGTCTTTGACACAAAATACCCTGTGAGCAGATCACTGCTAATAGTGATCTAATACATTTAGGGCCTAATGTGTAAAGTGTTTCCTTGTGGAGAGCACCAAGTTTGTGTAAGGAGACTTATAGGCCATGCAATGCTCCTCTGGGAATTTAACTATGCAAATTGGTTTATCAGAGAAGAAAAGGCCTTGAATTCTAGTGCCATCTAAAAGTCAATATCGACCATTTAACGAGCCTTCCCACATGACTTAGGATGAGAAGCTAAATCAGATACTCCATTCGCAGACACATGTTTTAGTTTACACCTCTTCAGTGCGAAACAGTGCTCATTCTTGTGCTGTAGGGGTTTGAGAGAATGATAGTTCTGCCGATAGCTACTGTATCTATTGTTTATACACTGTGTTCCAAATTATTATGCAAATAATATTTTCTCAGATTTTCCCAAATTACCTATATGAATTGCAGTCATTGTAATTTTCCAGTCAAATAACTATTAGAGTACAACTGAAAGGTTTTTGTACAAACTGCCTATGATAACAGTATATTTTTCAAAAAATAAAAAACTCAAACTGCACTCAAAATGCATGTTCCAAATTATTATGCACAGCAGAGTTTTCAACCTTTTCATTTTAATAAAGAACAAAAAAATGGTCATTTTTTAAATTATAAGCATTAGCGGGTTATTACAACCTGAAATCAAACAGTTTTCAACTCAAAACTTTATTCTAGGTGATGTTACATTTGCACATAGGACCCCTTGTTCGAAAGGAGCTTCTGAACTCTCTCGTCCATTGAATTTGTCAGGTTTTGGATGGTTTCTGCTTTAATTGTTTTGCATGAGGACAGAATACCCTCCCAGAGCTGTTGCTTAGATGTGAACTGTCTCCCGCCATCATAGACACTCCTTTTGATGATGCTCCAGAGGTTCTCAATGGGGTTGAGGTCAGGGGAGCATGGGTGCTACACCATAAGTTTGTCCCCTTTTATGCCCATAGCAGCCAGAGATGCAGATGTGTTATGTGCAGCATGAGACGGGGCATTATCTCGATGGTCCAGATGGATGGAGTGGAGGATGGCTGGTTGATGGACACTGCATGCAAACACGGCTACGGCGCTAACAAGGAGGAGGTGGAGTAATGTTTTGGGCTGGAATCATGGGGAGAGAGATTGTCGGCCCTTTTAGGATCCCTGAAGGGGTAAAGATGAACTCCATAATGTATGTTGAGTTTCTCAAACAGCACTTCCTTCCATGGTTCAAGAAGAAGAACCGTGTATTCCGCAGCAAGATCATTTTCATGCATGATAATGCCCCGTCTCATGCTGCACATAACACATCTGCATCTCTGGCTGCTATGGGCATAAAAGGGGACAAACTTATGGTGTGGCACCCATGCTCCCCTGACCTCAACCCCATTGAGAACCTCTGGAGCATCATCAAAAGGAGTGTCTATGATGGCGGGAGGCAGTTCACATCTAAGCAACAGCTCTGGGAGGGTATTCTGTCCTCATGCAAAACAATTGAAGCAGAAACCATCCAAAACCTGACAAATTCAATGGACGAGAGAGTTCAGAAGCTCCTTTCGAACAAGGGGTCCTATGTGCAAATGTAACATCACCTAGAATAAAGTTTTGAGTTGAAAACTGTTTGATTTCAGTGTGTAATAACCTGCTAATGCTTATAATTTCAAAAATTACCATTTTTTTGTTCTTTATTAAAATGAAAAGGTTGAAAACTCTGCTGTGCATAATAATTTGGAACATGCATTTTGAGTGCAGTTTGAGTTTTTTATTTTTTAAAAAATATACTGTTATCATAGGCAGTTTGTACAAAAACCTTTCAATTGTACTCTAATAGTTATTTGACTGGAAAATTACAATGACTGCAATTCATATAGGTAATTTGGGAAAATCTGAGAAAATATTATTTGCATAATAATTTGGAACACAGTGTAGTCAGTTTAAGAGCCAAGATATAATAGATCACTATTATTTGTGATATCCGTACACTATGTGCATCTGGCTGCCTCGGGACCAGCAAATAGCTGATTGATGGGGATGCCGTTCTTGTCTTATACCGATCTGATATTGATGACTATTCCTAAGTATAAAGTAGGTCATCAGTAGCTAAGTCCTAGGCAACTGCTTTAACATAAGACTAGATTTGATAATAAAAAGGTATAGAAAACTGATGCCCAAGCCCAATAAAATGTAGTAGCTTTATTTATTAATCATAAACAAACATCATTAAAAATGTGTATCAAATTAAAATATAAACAATGTATCGCAAAAATGAGAATCTTCAGCACAACATGATATCCTTGAAAAGCGCAATAAATTAGGACATAAAAATAAACTATTTTTATACAAATAAGACCCAGCGGCCAGAAAACAAAGGAACACAAGTAAATTCAATGTATTATGTACCCCAAAAAAAGGCCTTAACCCCTTAAGGACGGAGCCAATTATGTCCTTAATAACCAGGCCAAATTTTACAATTCTGATGATTGTCACTTTATGAGGTAGTAACTCTGGAACGCTCCAATGGATCCCACTGATTCTGAGTTTGTTTTTTTCGTGACATATTGTACTTCATGATAGTGGCAAAATTTGCTTTTACTTCTGAAAAAAAACTGAAATTTGGCAAAAATGTGGAAAATTTAGCAATTTTCAAACTTTGAATTTTCATGTCCTTAAATCAGAGAGATATGTCACACAAAATAGTTCATAAATAACATTTCACACATGTCTACTTTACATCAGAACAATTTTGGAACCAAATGGTTTTTTTTGTTCGGAAGTTATAAGGGTTAAAAGTTGACCAGCGATTTTACAACAAGATTTACAAAGCCATTTTTTTAGGGACCACATCACATTTGAAGTAACTTTGAGGGGTCTATATGACAGAAAATATCCAAAAGTGGCACAATTCTTAAAAAAACCTGCACCCCTCAAGGTTCTCAAAACCACATTCAAGAAGTTTATTAACCCTTCATGTGCTTCACAAGAACTGAAGCAATGTGGAAGGAAAAAAATTAACATTTAACTTTTTTTCACAAAATGTTTACTTCAGACCCAATTTTTTTTATTTTCACAAGGATAACGAGAGAAAATGGACCACAAAATTTGTTGTGCAATTTTTCCTGAGCATGCCGATACCCCATATGTGGGGGGAAACCACTGCTTGGGCGCACGGCAGGGTTTGGAAGGGAAGAAGCGCCATTTCACTTTTTGAATGTAAAATTTTCTTGAATAATTAGCAGACGCCATGTTGTGTTTGGAAAGCCTCTGATGTGCCTAAACAATGGAAACACCCCCCACAAGTGACACCATTTTGGAAACTTGACCCCTCAGGATCTTTTCTAGATGTGTGGTGAGCACCTTAAACCGCCAGGTGCTTCACAGAAGTTTATAATGTAGAGCTGTGAAATTAAGAAATCAAATTTTTTTCCACAAAAATGTACTTTTAGCCCCAATTATTTTATTTTCACAAGGGTAACAGGAGAAAATGGACCACAAAATTTGTTGTGCAATTTTTCCTGAGCATGCCGATACCCCATATGTGGGGGGAAACCACTGCTTGGGCGCACGGCAGGGTTTGGAAGGGAAGAAGCGCCATTTCACTTTTTGAATGTAAAATTTTCTTGAATAATTAGCAGACGCCATGTTGTGTTTGGAAAGCCTCTGATGTGCCTAAACAATGGAAACACCCCCCACAAGTGACACCATTTTGGAAACTTGACCCCTCAGGATCTTTTCTAGATGTGTGGTGAGCACCTTAAACCGCCAGGTGCTTCACAGAAGTTTATAATGTAGAGCTGTGAAATTAAGAAATCAAATTTTTTTCCACAAAAATGTACTTTTAGCCCCAATTATTTTATTTTCACAAGGGTAACAGGAGAAAATGGACCCCAAAATTTGTTGTGCAATTGCTCCTGAGTACGGACATACCCTATATGTAGGGGAAAACTATTGTTTGGGCGTACGGCAGGACTTGGAAATGAAGGAGTGACGTTTGGAACGCAGACTTTAATGGAATGGTCTGCGGGTGTCATGTCGCGTTTGGAGAGAACCTGATGAGCCTAAACAGTGGGAAAACCTGACAAGTTACCCCATTTTGGAAAATACACCCTCAGTGATTTTATTCAGGGGTATAGTGAGCATTTTGAACCCACAGGTACGATAACGTACGATAACATTAGGTCGTCATATACGAAAATGTAGTTTTAGCCTCAAATTTGTAATTTTTGCAATGGATAATAGAAGAAAATGGACCCCATAATTTGTTATGCTATTTCTCCTGAATGTGATGATGCCCCATATGTCATCAGAAATTATTGTTAGGCCACACATCAGGGTTGAGAAGGAAGTAGCACTATTTGGCTTTTGGAGCATAGATTTTGGTAGAATAGTTTGTGGGCGCCATTTGCGAGGCCCCAAGGGTGACAGAACAGCAGAAAACACCCAAAAGTGACCCCATTGTTGACATTACATATCTCAATGAATTAATCAACTGCTGCAGTGACTATTATGTAACATCCACTCCAGGCTTTATTCTGGAGAATTCCAAATATGCCAGTTTAGTGCCCATACATTGTGCCCCCATAAAGTGTAGTGCCCCATATATTTCTTCTGGTGACAGACACCCCGTAAATTAAGTGCTCTCTCTCTGCTACAATAATGCCACACATGTGGCCGCTTAATGCAGTTTAGGCACAGTGGGGCTCAGAAGGAGGGGGCATTTGGATTTGAGAGCGAAGAATTCACTGGATTTTACTTTAGGGGGCGGAAGCCCTGTCGCCTTTCCAAAGACTTTGTTCTACCAGTAACTTGGGACCCCCTATAGTTCCAGTGACAGATGACGGACCTGAGAAGGGGCTGGTTTTGTGTGGGATAAACTAGGGGTTTCATTGGTAACATTTTGGGGTACATAATTTTCGATTACTTCCAGAAAAAGACTGGCTTGCTAGTGACGCGCCCCCTGGGCCTGTGTTGTGTAGGGGAACCCGGAACCGGGCCTGTTGTAGAATGCTGGGGGTTGTAGTCTCCATGTGGCGGTGACCCGGTCCGTGCCCAGGGTGGTCAAACCAGTGGCAGTCTTAATGTATAGCAAATGTCCGACTACGCCACCCGTGGATTGCGGTCAGTGGGGACCGCCGCTGCGCTGCCGACCGCTGAGGCTGATGTTGTTTGCGCAGCCGAGTATGGGATAACTCCCCACGGGAGAAGTATTGCCTCAGGGCAGCTAATGTGAGAGATGATGGGAGTGATGGTGTGAGGGTCCCAGTGCTAATGGTGCTGGTGCGGCAAGGAATCACAGAGACGTGAGGTGCAGTTCAGGGTCTTTACTGATGGTACAAGGCAGACCCTCCCGGGAGTACTGGCTAGTATAAGGGGCCTGGTCAGTCTGCGAGCAAGCAGGAGTTCCCCTGGCCAGGTGGAGTTGTAGGCCTCCCCGTTTATCTGCACTCTTCCTGGCTACCTTGCTGTCAGCGGTTACAAGTAGCCCACGTCCCTGTGTATACCGTGTGGTGCTCACCCGTATGGCTGGTGACTTGGGGCCTTCTGTTAGCCTCCGCTCCTGGATGGCGGTGCTGGTCCCTTCTTTGTGACTGAGCCTCCGGGCTTCTATCGCCAGAGGACCTGGAATCCCCTGCCGGTTGGTTTCTGCTGCTGGGTATATATCAGTCCCCACAGCCTCGGACTCCTGTGTCCGGTTTTAGTAACTTCAGCCAGCGAGCTATATCTCTGCTCAGAGCCCCTGGCCTTCAGCTGCTGCTCCTACAGAGCTCCTGTTCTCACTTTCCCTCTCCAGGCTCTGACTGCTCTGCTTGTTCTGCAGGCTCTGTCTCTGTCTCACCTATTCCCGCCCCAGACCCAGTTTATAAGGGCAGATTCCTCCCCTCCCAGGTCTGGGTGGGCCGTGTTGCATGCTTAGGGCTCCTGACCAGAGAAATCTCCCACTTGCTCTCAGACATAATATCTCTATTACTGTGGCAACCAGACCCCAGGGGTGTCACACTAGTCTACGGTGAGCACTTACGACGGGGTTTCCGTGTAAATCCCACAAAAATGCGATTCAGACTAAACCCCCAACTGAACCACCCACCACAAAGAGGAAGATGGAGACATTTTGGAGTCTGTTTGATGTCTGCTCTGGTGGTCTCCATCTTTTTAGGCGCACACAGATTTGTGGTCGTCGACACTTGTGCGCAAAAAAAAGCCTAAAATTATGGTACGCTGCTATAACAGAGGCCAGTCCAAAGAGACTCATAAGTGAGTGGCTCCATCTGGGTTTTTTGTCTGAATAGCGGTTTTGGTGAATTTACACGGAAACCCCAACGTAAGCACTCAGCGGAGAGCGCAGGATAAACGTGAGCCAAGCCTTATTCTAATTTTTTTGGAGGCAGAATGAAGAAATAAACAGCAGTACCAAAATAGTCCTTATTTTTATTATTGCGCGGTTCAGCGTGCGGTATAAGTGATAAGGTGAATTTTTTCTTCAGGTCGTGGAATTACAGCGATACCAGATTTATATGGGTTTTTTTTAGATTTTACTGCTATCACAGAGTAAAAATGCTTTTTTTTTTAAAATAAAAACTAGTTTTTTTCTTTGCCATATTCTGAGAGCTAAAACTTTTTTATTTTTTGGTGAACGGCTGTATGACGGCTTAATTTTTGCGGAACGAGTTGCAGATTTTTTTGTTACCATTTTGGGGCATGTAGTAATTTTTGATCGCTTTTTATTCAGATTTTTCAGGCACAGAATGAACAAAAACCAGCAATTCAGTTTTGTTTTTATTTTTTGCGCCGTTTACCGTGCGGTAAAAATGATAATACCGATTTGTTCGTTGAGTTGGTACGATTACAGCGATTCCAGATTTATGTATTTTTTATGCTTTGCTATTTTTACAGACTAAAAACAGTATTTTACAAAAAAGAACTTGATTTTGCATCGTCCCATTCTGAGAGCTGTAACTTTTTTAATTTTTTACCGAATGAGCCATACTATGGCTTGTTTTTTGCGAGACGGTTTGGCGTTTTTATTTATATAATTGATTTTTACATATGACTTTTTGATCGCTTTTTATTCACTTTTTTGTGAGTCAGTATGATGAAAAAGTATAATACTCTTATTCCACAGCGACTCATTTTAACGGCGCTGTGGAATAATTACTCTTAATGATCACCGTAAAAATGCGTTACGGCGTTCGTTAAGGGGATAATAGTAGGTATAGGCAATGGTGGGAAAACCAGGTGGAAACTTCTTCTGCTCTTTTATTTTATGAACACTGGGCCTTATTTGTATTATTATGGTTTAGTACTATGGCTTAATTTAGTGCTGATTTTCAAGGACACCATGCTAGGGTTCATTCTTGTACATGCTCTTTTTTTAAAGGTAATGTGCCATAAGGATCAACCCTCCTAAGACATCTATATGGGCATGTGGGTCATAAGAAGTTGAATAAAATGATATGTTGATGACGCGCCCCCAGGGCCGTGGGGTACTCGGCAGCCGGGCCTAAGTGTGTGCCGGTAGGGGAGTATCATGGTGGCTGGCCCCGTCCGTGACCAAGGGCGGTCAGTGCGAAGGGGGGTACTTTTATATGGAGTTTTTGGAATTGTTCTTGACGCTACCTGTGGATTGCTTCCAAAAGGAACCGCCGCTGCGGAGCAGTCCTCTGGAGCTGGTGTTACGGCAGCAGGGGTGGTGTGGCTCTCCACAGGTAGAGCAAGCTCCAGGGCAGTGTAGGAAAATGGTGGTTGTGCTGGGCGCTGTAGTGCAGAGAGGGAGCGATGGCGCAGATTAAAGAATGGACAGAGGCAGTGCGGTGCAGTCATCCGAGTTTTTACTCACAGTTCTTATGACAGTTCCACTGGTGCACTGTACGGGTGCTAGCCTCCCACGTCGCGCTGCGTTCACCAGGCAGGGGTTCAGCACTTCCTCAGGCAGGTTAGGCATACCTGACAGAACCCCACTTTCTCAAGTTCCTAGCTAGACCGTCTTCACGCTGAGTCTTTCTCCCTCCTGCCCTGCGCTTCCCACTCTCAATCCCGCTCGGGTACTTTGAAGTCCCTCCTGTCCGTCGGAGTTCACAGACCTGCTTGACCCTCACAGGGATTAGAATGAGGCTTTGGCAACTGACTATATAAGCCAGTAGCCTCCGGTTTTTCCGGCCGAGACTTGAAGTACACGACTGGGCCAGGGGCCGGTCCCCTTCTTGTGGCCTACAATCCCTCTGTCTTCTGACAGATGCAGGGCGTACGGGTGCCTTCCTGCACTCACTGTACCCCCTACGATCCCTTCTTAGAACGGAGCCTACTCCTCTGCTCCCCACCTGGGCCTCTAGGACTGGGCCCTACTTGTGGAGTAGAGTCCTACTGAGACTCTGCTCCCGGACTGTTCTTCTGAACTGTCCTCGCACTACTCCACTATCTGACCTGCCACCCTAAGATGGCTTCCCTATTTATACTCCTACCAAAGTGCTCCCCCTAACTACTTCCTCCACCCACACCCACTACTGGTTCCCCCTACCTTTGGGTTCCCCCCACTCCAGCCAGGGTCAGGGCTCAGCAGAAACATACATTGCGTCTTGCCCTTCCAGCTGGCCTGGAGCAGTGTAGTGTTGGATGCAGGTGTTGGGGTTCCGGGCAGCACTCCCTCCTTACCTGAGAGAAGGAGACACCACACCTCTGGGTGAGGTGCAGTACCTCTGTGGCGACTGAACTCTTAGGGGCGCCACATTGATATTTGCGGTCTTATTCCACATTTTTTTTAATATATAATTGAGCTGTTAAGATTTATGGGCCAGACACAGATCTCCTTGAGAACCTGCCTCCAGAGATTATTTTAAATAAAAAGGGGTGGTTACCAGTGTGATACATGTAGATTAGGAGAGCAGATTGTCAGATATTACATTATAGATTCCCTTTAACCTGATAGCGACGACATATTGTAAATTTACAGAATGTGGTTGCATCGGACGCATGGAGCGATTCAGGAACTGAGCACACACTATACCCGGAAATGCCGGGTATAGATATAACTGGAGTGCAGAAAATTTTTCACTCACCCTCGTGTTATGTCACGTGCCATATTGGAGACTTATCCAACCCCAATTCCAAAAAAGTTGGGATGCTGTGTAAAATGTAAAGAATACAAGAATGCAACGATATGGAAATGTCTTATAGCCATATATTATTCACATCAGAACATAGAATCAGATCAGAAGTTGAAAGTTAGACATTTTTCTATTTTTATCTCATTTAGAAATTGATGGCAACAATCTCAAAAAAGTTGTGACAGAGATGAAAAAAGTGTGAAAAAGTAATAAGTAATAATGGAAAACAACTGAAGGTTCAATTTTCAACTACTGTGTCTAAAAATTATAGACCCAACTTTTTTAGCTGTGTTGCTGCTGTAAGGGGGAAGACCGGGGTGTAAGTACTTTCAGAGCAAGGGATCCGGAACTGCCAGGGCCGTACCTCTTGTTGCAGGGGGAAGACAGACTGCAAGCAGAGGAGTCATGTGACAGGGAAGCAGGGGGTGTGTAGAGAGAGAGAGCTGGGAGGTCAGGTGACAGAAGGACTCCTGGTGTGACGAGAGAGAGGGAGAGACGAGGACGTTTGCACGGGAAAGCAGAGCTAAGTCCTGCGGAGCAGAGCAGTGTGAGAGGGTCCAGCCTACAGGACTTGGAGCAAGGGATCCGAGTGCAGTGAACCGGAGGAGTCAAGCTGACTGTAGGGAGAAGAGACGCAGGGTCCGTGGTGCTCCACGTGAGGTGCCATGTTATGGACTAGAGGCTCCGCGGGTAAAACCGGAGACCGCCCGCTGCCGCCAGAAGACGGAGCATTGTTTGGGCGGGAAAGCCTGAAGACAGCGTCACCAGCACCAGCTGGCAATTGCCTTGTAGAGGATACAAGTCAGCTAAGTGAAAAAAATGTTGTTTGTTACCGGTTTGACTCTGCTACATCTAGTTAAACTGTAAACTGTCAATTACAGACTAATACCTGCTATTTCCCCATATTTTCCCCTGTTACTCCCTGCGTGGAAATTCATCTTGTTATCATAAACTTTCCCTGTTTATTAACCCTGTATTGGCTGCTTTGTGCTTCTGTGTCACTGCATCTAAAGTACCTGTGTTACACTGCCATCAGTTTCTAAATGAGAAAAAAATTGAAAAATGTCTAACTTTCAACTTCTGCATAATGGGGAGAAGAATCAATGTAAGAGGATGTGCACACCTAATATCAGAATAAGCATACCATTTTATTGAAACAAACAGGACACACATGAGAATAATAAAATCACTTAAAGACATACAACAGTACAAAAGCCATACCCCTGTCCACAACGTTCAACTTCTGATCAATCATTGCATTCTTGTTTTATTTACATTTTACACAGCATCCCAACTTTTTGGGAATCGAGGTTGTACAGTGGGTACAGAAAGTATTCAGACACCTTTAATTTTTTCACTCTTTGTTTCATTGCAGCCATTTGGTACATTCTAAAAAGTTCATTTTTTCTCATTAAAGTACACTCTGCACCCCATCTTGACTGAAAAAAAACAGAAATGTAGAAATTTTTGCAAATTTATTAAAAAAGAAAAACTGAAATATCACATGGTCATAAGTATTCAGACCCTTTGCTCAGTATTGAGTAGAAGCCCCCTTTTGAGCTAGTACAGCCACGAGTCTTCTTGGGAATGATGCAACATGTTTTTCACACCTGGATTTGGGGATCCTCTTCCATTCTTCCTTGCAGATCCTCTCCAGTTCCATCAGGTTGGATGGTGAACATTGGTGGACAGCCATTTTCAGGTCTCTCCAGAGATGCTCAGTTGGGTTTAGGTCAGGGCTCTGGCTGGGCCAGTCAAGAATGGTCACAGAGTTGTTCTAAAGCCACTCTTTTGTTATTTTAGCTTTGTGCTTAGGGTCATTGTCTTGTTGGAAGGTGAACCTTCAGCCAAGTCTGAGGTCCAGAACACTCTGGAAGAGGTTTTCATCCAGGATATCTCTGTACTTGGCCACATTCATGTTTCCTTCAATTGCAAGCAGTCTTCTTATCCCTGCAGCTGAAAAACACCCCCAGAGCATGATGTTGCCACCACCATGTTTCACTGTTGGGATTCTATTGGGCAGGTGATGAGCAGTGCCTGGTTTTCTCCACACACACCACTTAGAATTATCACCAAAAAGTTCTATCTTCTTCTCATCAGACCAGAGAATCTTATTTCTCATAGTCTGGGAGTCCTTCATGTGTTTTTGAGGAAACTCTATAAGGGCTTTCATATGTCTTGCACTGAGGAGAGGCTTCTGTCGGGCCACTCTGCCATAAAGGCCCGACTGGTGGAGGGCTGCAGTGATAGTTGACTTTGTGGAACTTTCTCCCATCTCCCTACTGAATCTCTAGAGCTCAGCCATAGTGATCTTGGGGTTCTTTTTTACCTCTCTCACCAAAGCTCTTCACCCATGATTGCTCAGTTTGGCTGGATGGCCAGGTCTAGGAAGACTTCTGGAGGTCCCAAACTTCTTCCATTTAAGGATTATGGGGGCCACTATGCTCTTAGGAACCTTGAGTAATTCAGAAATTCTTTTGTAACATTGATCTGTGCTTTGCCCAATTCTGTCTCTGAGCTCCTTGGGCAGTTCCTTTGAGCTCATGATTCTCATTTTGTCTGACATGCACTGTGAGCTGTGAGGTCTTATATAGACAGGTGTGTGCCTTTCCAAATCAAGTCCTATCAGTTTAAATTAAACACAGCTGGACTCCAATGAATGAGTAGGACCATCTCAAGGAGGATCAGAAGGAAATGGACAACATGTGACTTAAATATGAGTGTCTAAGAAAAGGGTCTGAATACTTATGACCATGTGATATTTCAGGGTTTTTTTTTTTAACAAATTTGCAAAAATTTCTACATTTCTGTTTTTTTTCAGTCAAGATGGGGTGCAGAGTGTACTTAATGAGAAAAAAAATGAACTTTTTAGAATTTACCCAATGGCTGCAATGAAACAAAGAGTTAAAAAAATTAAAGGGGTCTGAATACTTTCCGTACCCACTGTATATTTGACCATTCATTTACTGATAAATCACTTCCATTTCTTGTCATCAGTTATATGTTACTGAATAATATAAAATGTGTTTACAAAGAAAAAAAAAATAAATGTTGAAAATTTATGTATTAGAGATCTTGTAGAAAACCCAATTTTGTTTCAGCTTCTTATTGTCATCTTTTATTTTTATATTTTTTTCATAGATGTTCAGGAATGTCACAGGAATCATTTACATGAAAAAACTAAGAATCTTATAGAGAACAAACCTCCGGGATGCAACCAGGAAGAGGAAAGTTTTTCATTCTGTACCCGTTATGTGAATCTCATCATTGTCTCCACTAAACAGTTTAAAAAACTCTCTGAGAATGAACTCATAGAGACTGGGCTAAAACATGAGGAATTTATAAAGGAATCCAAAAATAAATTACAATGCATTACCCTTAACAAAATGTTCCGCTGCCTCCAATCCAGCAAGAGTCCCCAAATAGTAATGGTGAGCGGAGTGCCAGGTGTAGGGAAGACCACACTGATGCAGAAGTTTGTCTATGATTGGGTGACAAGGAAACTCTACCAAAGATTCTCTTTTGTTTTTTTCTTCAAATTCCGGGAACTCAACAGACTGGAGGATAAGGTTACTCTGGAGACAATGATCCTTAATCAATACCCATATCTGCAGGGGCAACTTGGGACCATCCTACAAGATCCAGAGAAACTTCTCTTTATATTTGATGGTTTAGATGAAAGCTGTCATGACATGGATTTTAAATCAAGTCCCTTCTGTTCTGATTATAAACAATCTGAACTTTGTGGTCAGATTGTTGTTAGTTTGGTGAAAAAGTCTCTTCTTAATGGTTGTTCTGTCCTAATGACCAGTCGTCCAACCAGACTGGCATTGATTGATTGTAATATATTTCAGCGAATGGTAGAAATCATTGGATTTTTTCCAGAAGAACGACAGATGTACTTTGAAAATTTCTTCCACAACAAGGAACTGGCAGAGAAGGCTTTTACTTATGTGAAGCAGAATGACACATTATACACGTTCTGTTACCTCCCGTCTTACTGCTGGATCATCTGTACAGTGTTATCCAAGAGCTTCCAACCAACAAGTAGTGATCAGCGGGTGTCACTATTACCCAAAACTGTCACACAGCTTTTTGCGATATTTGTCGCCAACATTCTATCCAATCATAGCCTGCACCAAAGTGATGCCCAGAATGTTCTACAGTCCATCGGATGGATGGCAGAAAATGGAGTAATGAATCACAGGGTCATTTTTGATGAACGAGATCTGAGGTCTTTTCAAGTGAACAATAAGTCAAAATTCTTATCAAGTTTTCTGGTAGAGTCTGAGGAACCGGTGTGCTATTCCTTCTTACATCTCACTGTTCAGGAGTTCTTGGCTGCCTTTGTTCATTACGCTGATTATACTCCTGTGAGGTTACAGGAATCACTGAAAAAAGCTAAATCCTATTCTGATGGACGTGGCGAAATATTCCTTCGTTTCCTGTGTGGTCTATCAGACAGCTCCACCAGGTCAATACTAAGTGGATACCTGGCCCAAAAAGCAACTACATCTTGCAGAGATGTTATCACTTGGGTGAAGGACTATCTTTTAGAAGAAAAGAATCTGGTGGGAAGTGTAGACAAGCGACGCCTTCTCACCACATTCTTCTATCTGTTTGAAACTCGGAATAAGGCTCTAGTGCTGGTATTATTGAAATCACACCACAGTATTGACCTTTCTGAAGTTCACTTGTCCACCCTAGACTGCACAGTATTAGCATTTATTCTACAAACCTGCACAAGTGTAGAAAATCTCAATCTAAGTAAATGTTCCATCAATACTGAGGGATTAAAAAGACTTGAACCGGCTTTACATAACATCCAGAATCTGAGGTAAAATACTAAATATATTTTATTTAATGTATGAAACGGGTTGTCACTAGAGATGAGCGTTGTTCTACTCGAACTGTTCGCCAATCTCAAATTCGAGCTGTTTTGGGCGGTGTTCGAGCCGGTCGGCGAACACGAACAATTTGAGAAAAATTCGGCTGTTCGAGGTTATGTTCGATAACTGTTCGTGCACCAAAATCATAACTGGATTTTTTCTCAGTAATGATGAAAATTAATGTTAATACGCAGTTTGAGTGTACAGCGGGGCGGGGGGAGGGGCAGGGGATGGATCTCTGCAGGAACAATGAAGATCTCCATTTTTTTTTCTCTTTCCCGCATTTGCAGTGGGGAGGTGCAATCTGTCAGCCTATCAGCAGCGCACACACGGAGCGAAGTGCTTTTTTTCACACAAGCAAGGGCATGTGTCATTGGCAGTGTATGTCACATGTCCTTGCCCTATAAGACCAAGCCATTTTCCCCGTCGCCACCATTTTCTCACTGCTGCAGCTGCGTGTTAGACGGCACCGCTGTTGCTGTGTGCGCTATACCTTGTTAATTTCAAGCCAATTTTCGCACAAATATACAGATAGCTTGGGAGTAGGGAATAGTTGTGATTGCAGTCCTTTTAAGGACTAGGTTACAGCATTTCCTACGACTTTTATCAGGCAGGTCTGTGCTCTTAAATAGATAGATTGTGGGAGTAAAGACTAATTGTAATTGGAGTCCTTTTCAGGACTAGGTTACATCAGTTCCTATCAGTTTTTGCCAGGCAGGTCTGTGCCAGTGCTGTGCAAGTTTTTTTCACAGCATTTGGCTGAATCTAGCAAAGCTAATCCTTTTTGGCCTATTGCAGAGTGTGTTAGTCAGTGGAGTAGCCTATCTGTGTTGCAAGATATACCACCTGTGTATAGAATACCAATTTTTTTACTGCACCTAGTGAAGTAAAATCTTTTGGGCATAGCATCATTCTATTAGTCCATCTATACTGACCTCCATCAGGTTGCAAATTGAATATAATTTTTTTCTGCATCTAGCTCTGAAAAAATATTTGGGCTTCTAGCGGTGTGTGGGACTTGGTCTATTAGTCCATCTATACTGACCTCCATCAGGTTGCAAATTAAAAATAATTTTTTTCTGCATCTAGCTCTGAAAAAATATTTGGGCTTCTAGCAGTGTGTGGGACTTGGTCTATTAGTCCATCTATACTGACCTCCATCAGGTTGCAAATTAAAAATAATTTTTTTCTTCATTTATCTCTGAAAAAATATTTGGGCTTCTAGCAGCGTGTGGGACTTGTTCTATTAGTCCATCTATACTGACCTCCATCAGGTTGCAAATTAAAAATAATTTTTTTCTGCATCTAGCTCTGAAAAAATATTTGGGCTTCTAGCAGTGTGTGGGACTTGGTCTATTAGTCCATCTATACTGACCTCCATCAGGTTGCAAATTAAAAATCATTTTTTTCTGCATCTAGCTCTGAAAAAATATTTGGGCTTCTAGCAGTGTGTGGGACTTGGTCTATTAGTCCATCTATACTGACCTCCATCAGGTTGCAAATTGAATAAAAAATTTTTCTGCATCTAGCTCTGAAAAAATATTTGGGCTTCTAGCGGTGTGTGGGACTTGGTCTATTAGTCCATCTATACTGACCTCCATCAGGTTGCAAATTAAAAATAATTTTTTTCTGCATCTAGCTCTGAAAAAATATTTGGGCTTCTAGCAGTGTGTGGGACTTGGTCTATTAGTCCATCTATACTGACCTCCATCAGGTTGCAAATTAAAAATAATTTTTTTCTTCATTTAGCTCTGAAAAAATATTTGGGCTTCTAGCAGTGTGTGGGACTTGTTCTATTAGTCCTTCTATACTGACGTCCAGCAGGTTGCAAATTGAATATAATTTTTTTCTGCATCTAGCTCTGAAAAAATATTTGGGCTTCTAGCGGTGTGTGGGACTTGGTCTATTAGTCCATCTATACTGACCTCCATCAGGTTGCAAATTAAAAATAATTTTTTTCTGCATCTAGCTCTGAAAAAATATTTGGGCTTCTAGCAGTGTGTGGGACTTGGTCTATTAGTCCATCTATACTGACCTCCATCAGGTTGCAAATTAAAAATAATTTTTTTCTTCATTTAGCTCTGAAAAAATATTTGGGCTTCTAGCGGTGTGTGGGACTTGGTCTATTAGTCCATCTATACTGACCTCCATCAGGTTGCAAATTAAAAATAATTTTTTTCTGCATCTAGCTCTGAAAAAATATTTGGGCTTCTAGCAGTGTGTGGGACTTGGTCTATTAGTCCATCTATACTGACCTCCATCAGGTTGCAAATTGAATAAAAAAAATTTCTGCATCTAGCTCTGAAAAAATATTTGGGCTTCTAGCGGTGTGTGGGACTTGGTCTATTAGTCCATCTATACTGACCTCCATCAGGTTGCAAATTAAAAATAATTTTTTTCTGCATCTAACCCAGCCAATAGTTTTGGCCTAATACCACAGTTTGGCCACTCAGCTCTGCTCGGTTACCATCCATTGTTTTTTTGTGCAAACAACTCCAGAGTTGTGAATTAGTTAACCACCAAAATGAGTGGAAAAAGGCCTGCTGCTGGTGGAAAGGGGAATAGGCGTGTTGGGAAGGGGAAAAAAGGTTGTGTCCGTGGGGTAGGTGCAGAAGAAAGACCATCTTCCAGCCAAACTAAAATATCTACTTCTTTTAGCGGACAATGTGATAAGATCCCTTTCTTACGGCCACGCCAATCGCTACAAATTCCAGATGAGGCACAAAAACAGCAGGTGCTTCAACGGATATCAAGTGCTCCTTTAAGTGGGCTCTCCTCCACATCAACTTCAACATCACAAATACTCCAGTCCTCAAAGGTGTCACCCAAATCGCACTTGCTTCCTCACAGCTCCCAAATCTCCAGCTGCCCGTCTGAGTATGAGGTAGAACAGATGGTTGAGTCTGCAGAGCTGTTTACTCATACTATAGCCTGGGAATCAGAGGTCGACTCCAGCGCTTCTGTGAATCCAGACGAGGAAATGATCTGCACTGATGCCCAGAATCTTTATGAGTCGGATCCAGGACCAGACGCAGAAGGTTCTGACCATAATGTAGACCCTCATTCCCAAACTGTAAGTCCTGTTGGTGGAGACAATGAGGAAGACGATGATAAGACTCAAATACCTGATTGGAGCGACAACTTTAGTTTTTTGTCAGGGCAGGAACAGGTTGGCTCTGAGGACGACGGGTGTGATAACGCACAGGGTGATGATGATGAGGTCGGAGATCCCACTTACTGTCAACCCACAGTCAGCCAAGAGATGAGGTCAGCAGAGGAGGTGGAGGAAGATGCTAGTGACGACGAGGTCAGGTTGCGCCTTCCTGGACAGAGACGTAGTACTGGAAGCACGTCAACAACTGCATCCTCAAACACAACTCTGCCTCTCACCACAAGTCGTGGTGGCTCTTCAGGTCGCATGGGTGCTAAGCCTTGCATAGCCTGGGCATTTTTTCAGATCGATAAAGATGACCCAACTCGTGTTATCTGTAACATTTGTCAGCAAAAGCTAAGTAGAGGCCAAAAAATACATAGTTTGAGTACTTCATGCATGAACCGGCACATGGACATGAAGCATAAGTTGCAGTGGGAAGCTCAGTGTGCTACAATGCGGTCTAGCCGGCCGGGCCAACCACCGTCTGCCATATCTTGTGCATCCGCGGCCTCTTCATCCTCTGTGACTGGGGGGATAGCAGTCACACCTGTTTTGGGGCGCAGACCTGCCACCTCTTTACCCGCAACAGCCATCGTGATTGGCAGGTCATCATTTTCTTTGGAGGTGGTAACACCAGCTGGTGTTGAGCGCTGTCCGACATCGATAGCACCACCTTTGGATCAAGGCAACCTAACATGTCCGCCTGCATCTTCCTCACAGACCGGCAGTTTGCCGGGGACACCCTTATCAACCCCGTCTAAGCACAATAGCCAGCCCTCGGTCCCTCAGATGTGGACAAGTAAAAGACCATTTCCTCCTAGCCATGAGAAAGCTAAGAGGTTGAATTTCACCATCTGCAAGCTCTTGGCTACAGAAATGCTGCCTTTCCGCCTGGTGGACACAGAGGATTTTCGAGACCTTATGTCCGTCGCAGTGCCCCAGTACCAGATGCCCAGTCGGCACTACTTCTCAAAGAAAGGTGTGCCTGCGCTCCACCAGCATGTCGCACACAACATCACCGCTTCTTTGAGAAACTCTGTGTGTGACAGGGTGCATTTCACCACAGACACTTGGACGAGTAGGCATGGACAGGGGCGTTACATGTTGCTGACTGGGCACTGGGTAACTATGGTGACAGCAGGACAAGGGGCTGCTGTCCAAGTCTTGCCGTCCCCACGAGTTGTGCGTCAATCCTCTTTATGTCAAAGTTCCTCCACTGCTTCTGCCTCCTCAACCTCCTCTCGGTCTTCCACCTGCACCCAAAGCCTGTCTGGTCATGCCACAAGCTTTCTAACTGCGCAGAAGGGATCCTGCACACCTCCTTACTATGCTGGCAGTAGGGCTCAACGTCATCAGGCGGTTTTTACATTGAAATGTCTGGGAAATGTGAGTCACACAGCTGAGGAGTTGTGGTCAGCTCTGGAGAACCAATTTCATGAATGGTTGTCTCCACTGGACCTGAAACCAGGGAAGGCCGTGTGCGACAATGCTGCAAACCTGGGTGCGGCCCTTCGCCGGGGCAATGTCACACACGTGCCTTGTATGGCTCACGTGTTGAACCTGGTTGTCCAGCAATTTTTAGCCCACTATCCCAGACTAGATGGCCTTCTGCAGAGGGCACGGTCGCTGTGTGCTCACTTCCGCCGTTCGCATCCCACAGCTCAGCGACTTACATCTCTACAGAAGTCGTTGGGCCTGCCACTTCACCGGCTAAAATGCGATGTGCCTACCCGGTGGAATTCAACTCTGCACATGTTGCAGCGACTGTGGCAGCACCGACAAGCCCTGGTGCAATACGTTCTGACGTATAGCCTGGGCCAACGAGATTCAGAGGTGGGGCAAATCACGCTGGAGGAGTGGTCTCAGATCAGGGACCTATGCACCCTTCTGCACAGCTTTGAAATGGCGACGAAGATGTTTAGTGCTGACGATGCCATTATCAGCATGACTATTCCGGTGATTTACATGCTGGAGCACATGTTAAACAGAATTCGGAGTCAGGTGGTGGCACAAGAGGAGGTGGAGGAAGTAGAGGAGGAGGAGTTGTATGCGGAAGGGCTAACATCTGCAAGGTCCAGACGGTCGGCAGCACCAAGGCGGCAGGCATGTGAGGGTGGGGGAGATGATTTTACCAGGGCGCATGGTAGCAGCCAAACTAGTGAGGAAGGTGCAGGAGCCCAGGAAGAAGTGGAGGACGAACTGATGGAAGACTCATCAGATGAGGGAGACCTTGATCACATTTCTGTTGTGCGAGGTTGGGGGGAGAGGACAGAGGAAGGAAGCATGATTGTTACCTCGCCACCAACACAACAGGGACTTGGTGCTCCTGGATGCGCAACACACATGAGTGCCTTCTTGCTGCACTACCTGCAACATGACCCTCGAATTGTGAGAATTAGAAATAATCCTGACTACTGGGTTGCCACACTGTTAGATCCCCGGTACAAAAGTAAATTTGCAGAAATTATTCCTGCCATAGAAAGGGATGCACGCATGCAGGAGTATCAGCAGAGACTGTTGCAGAATCTTACATGTGCTTTTCCACAAAATACCAGTGGTGCACGTAGTGAATCTCACAGTTCCAACTTGCCAACCGTGGGACCGTCAAGTGTTCAGCACTCAAACCGTAACAGAACCACAGTATCTGCTGGTAACATAAATTTTGCGGAATCATTTCACCACTTTTTTAGCCCATCCTTTGCAAGGCCACAGGAGACAAGAAGTCTGACACATAGTCAACGCCTAGAGACGATGGTACAGGAGTATCTCCAAGTAAACATTGAAGCCACGACTGTGTCACTGGACCCTTGCTCTTTTTGGGCTTCCAATCTGGATAAATGGCCGGAGCTAGCCACTTACGCCTTGGAGATCTTGTCATGCCCCGCAGCCAGCGTTCTGTCTGAACGTGTGTTCAGCGCTGCTGGTGGTGTGCTGACAGATAAGCGCACGTGGCTCTCCACTGATAATGTAGACAGACTCACGTTCATAAAGATGAACAAATCATGGATCCGAAACGACTTTTCTACCCCTGTGTCATCCTGGGGAGAGTAAAAGCTTGATGATTGGTTAAAATCACCCTACCAACCGTTTTAAGCTTTCAAATTACTAATCATGTTTATCTGTATCTTGACTGGAAAATAATTTGGGCTTTGTAGCAGTGTGCAGCACTGATCCTATTAGGCCATCTATAATAAGCTTCACCAGATTTAAAATTAAAAATAATTTTTAGCTGCATCTAGCCCGGAAAATAATTTTGGGGCTCCGAGATGCGCAAGACACATAAGTGCCTTCTTGCTGCACTACCTGCAGCATGACCCTCATATTGTCAGAATTCGAAGTAATCATGACTACTGGGTTGCCACACTCTTCGATCCCCCAAACTTTTCGATCAACCTTTTCATTTTAATAAAGACCAAAAAAATGGTCATTTTTGAAATTATAAGCATTAGCAGGTTGTTAGAAACTGAAATCAAACAGTTTTCAACTCAAAACTTTATTCTAGGTGATGTTACATTTTCACATAGGACCCCTTGTTCGAAAGGAGCTTCTGAACTCTCTCGTCCATTGAATTTGTCAGGTTTTGGATGGTTTCTGCTTCAATTGTTTTGCATGAGGACAGAATACCCTCCCAGAGCTGTTGCTTAGATGTGAACTGCTTCCCGCCATCATAGACACTCCTTTTAATGATGCTCCAAAGGTTCTGAATGGGGTAGAGGTCAGGGGAGCATGGGGGTCACACCATAAGTTTGTCCCCTTTTATGCCCATATCAGCCAGAGATGCAGATGTTTTATGTGCAGCATGAGATGGTGCATTATCATGCAGAAAAATGATCTTGCTGTGAAATACACGGTTCTTCTTCTTGAACCATGGCAGGAAGTGCTGTTTGAGAAAATCCACATACATTATGGAGTTCATCTTTAGCGCCTTCAGGGATCCTAAAGGGGCCGACAATCTCTCTCCCCATGATTCCAGCCCAAAACATTACTCCACCTCCTCCTTGTTGGCGCTGTAGCCGTGTTTGCGTGGGGTGTCCATCAACCAGCCATCCTCCACTCCATTCATCTGGACCATCGAGCGCTGCACGGCACTCATCCGTGAACAAAACAGTTTTGAAATCAGTCTTCATGTAATGTTTGGCCCACTGGAGCCGTTTCTGCTTGTGTGAAGTGGATAGAGGAGGTCGACAGGATGGCGTATGCACAGCTGCAAACCTCTGAAGGACCCTGCATCTTGTTGTTCGGGGGACGTTGGAGGCACAAGCAGCTTCAAAAACTTGTCTGCTGCTATGACAAGGCTTTTTTGCCGCTGCTCTTTCAACCTGACGTAATTGCCTGTAGGAAAGAGTCCTCAATTTGCCCTTATCAGCACGCACACGTGTGTACTGTGAATCAGCTACATACTTCTTGATTGCCAAGACACTTCATCCTGATCATCGCACAATGTTGATTGTAGTCATGCCTTGACCTAAACACTCCACAATTTGTTGCTTCTCAGCAGCCGACACATCCTTTTTCTTTCCCATTTTGGCAGAAAATGTAGGCTGCTTAATAATGTGAGAGAGCCTTCTTAAGTAGTCTTGCCTTTCATTGGACACACCTGCCAAACTAATTAGCACAGGTGTCTGCAATTGCTTACAGTGATATAAAGAGCCCTGACACACATCACCATCAATGAGTTTAACTGACAAACAAACAAATTCTTCCCTTATCACTCCTAAACACTTTTTGCATAATAATTTGGAACGCGGTGTACATGTGCTTTTCCACAAAACACCAGTGGTTCACGTAGTGAATCTTACAGTTCTAACTTGCCAACCGTGGTCTGTATGGAATTGTTCAATAAAGGGCCCAAAATTAAGATAACATAGATGGGAGAGGTCTCTATGAATAGGAATTCCTAAGTATTTGATACCCTGTGAGGGCCAGGCAAAGGGAAAGTTGGACTGGATGGAATCCTATATGGATTTAGGGAGGGAGACATCGAGGGCCTCAGACTTCGCTGCATTGATTTTAAAATTTTACCATGTAACAAAGTGATCTATTTCAGCCATAACAGCAGGGATGGATATATGTGATTGAGTGATATATACTAGGACATCATCAGCAAATAGAGAGCACTTGTACTCGGTGCCTCCCACCTCAATCCACCTAATATTGGGGTTATGGCGAATTGATGAGAGCAGGTGCTCCGTCACTAGGATGTATAAGAGAGGGGACAGAGGACATCCCTGCCTTGTCCCATTGGTGATTGTGAAAGGTGATGAAAATGTTCTGACGCACCCCCTGGGCCTTGGGACACCCGGAGCCGGACCCTTTTTGGTGGATGCTGGTGGTTGTAGTCTTCGTGGCGGCGATCCGGTTCCGTGGCTCAGGGCGGTCAAACCAGTGGCGGAACTATTTATGTGGTTTTGATGTTTAAATGTCCGACTACGCCACCCGTGGATTGCGGTCAGAGTGAACCGCCGCTACAGGGCAGACCGCTAAGGCTGGTGTTGTGGGTGCAGCAGAGCGTAGCATAACTCCCCACGGGAGGAGTATAGCCTCAGGGCAGTGTATGCGGAGGATGGGGGTGATGGTGCAGGGCAGCAGCAGTAACGACACGGAGTCAGTGATGCAGTTCAGGGCCTTTACTCACAGTTCTTATTATCCAGACCACGTCTGCAGGTAACGGCTGCCCACGTCGTACTGTGCTCACCAGGTGAGGGGCTCAGACAACTCCCAGATAACTTTGGAGCGCTTCACAGGACCCCCTTTGTGTGTCCTTTGTCTGGCCTTTCTTACCAACACTTCTGTCCGGCTGCCTCGGGCCTCCTCTTGGTAAACTTGGCGCCAGTTTCCCTGACCCTATGTGGTGCCTTCCTAGCGGGTGGAGCAAGGGGCTGCGCCACATAAAATGTCAGAGCCTCCGGTTTCTAGCTGAGGGTCGTTTCCTGCCTCCACTAGTTCGGGGACCGGTCTCCCCCTTTGGCCTGACCCCTCCACGCAGGTGGATTCGGGCGTGCGGTGGCGACTCGCCCGTCCGCACCCCTGGGATCCCTTCATTCCTCGTTCCTGGAGCCTTCTCCGCTCCTCTTCCTTCCTTCTCCCTCTTGCAGGCCTGGGCCTCTGTTACTAGGCCCGCCTCCGGAGCAGAGCTCATGCAGAGCCCCTGCTCCCTGCCACTTCTGCTCAGACTTCTCTGCACTGAACTAAGATGGTGCCCACCTTTTATACTCCCTTCTCAATGCACCCAGGAACTGCTTCCTCCCTGCTCCTGCACTGCAGGGTTCCCCTTCCTCAGTGTTCCCTCCCCCCACTCCAGCCAGGGACAGGGACTGTCGTGCCCATCTCAGGGGCATATTGGTCGCCCTGCCCCACGGCAATGTGGTGTAATGCATGCAGGTGTCGGGTCCTGATCCACACTCCATCCTTACCTGAGAGTGAGATATCACACCTCTGGGTGAGGTGCAATACGTCTGTAGCAACCGAGCCCTCGGTGCTACAGTTCCATTTATCTTCAGCCTAGGTGACGTATTGTGATACAGGGCCGTGATTTTGGCTATAAAAGGGTCCCCTAGACCCCTACCCCAAGCTTTTTAAGAGAATCATATATGGCGTGCCAGGAGACTCTATGGAATGCTTTCTCAGCATCCAACGAGAGTATCTACTTACAAATTTTTAACTGCATCTAGCCCAGGAAATACTTTGTGCCTAGTAGCAGTGTCTGCTAGTCAGCGGATTATCCCGGCTGTTAAGCAAGCTACACCACCTGTAGTTTGGACACTTAATTTTTTCAAAGGAAATGCTTCGGGACCACGGGATACTTAGTCAAGAGCATCAGGAGGCACCCCAAGGCATAGGGGCTGGGACTGGCACTAGGATGCCTTGCGGTGGACAGCCGAGCTCGATCCTTATAAAAGCTTTTTAACTGCAGCAGCTTTAGTGGACGCTACTGGAGCTGGAATTACGCGGCTGCTGGCATGAGACTTGCCCTCCAATAGATCCTTGTAAATGGATTTAAAGTGTATTCATTCAAATTAGAGGGACAATTTAAATTAAAAAGCTTAGAGCTGCCTCCACCACAGGGGGGCTCTCTCGACCCACCAGCGGACAGGCATCAGTATTGGGAGAGGGGGGCTGGCCGTCAGGGTTCACCGCGGCTCTGGCACAAACCCGGCGACACGGAGGTGGCACGGGCAGGAGCGGACTGGCCGTCTCGGCTTCTCACTTTTTGGATTTTAGAAGGGCATGACATGCCTATATCTGTGTCTCCCCCTCCTTTTACTCCTCCACCTCTTTTCTTTTCGCATGACTATATGTACTTGTCACTTTTCCATGTGTTAGTTGTGTCTTCTGAGCAGTTTGTCAGCTTTTGGACACCTTTGAAGGTGTTTTCTATGTGTTTCTATGTGTTTTTGTTTGCCTGTCATTGGTTTTAACGGTGTTCGAAGGTGTTCGACGAACAGTTCGACGAACAGTTCGGCGAACACACGGGTGTTCGACGAACCGAACCGAACTCGAACACTACGGGGGTGGCTCAACACTAGTTGTCACCCGAAAAGTCTTTTTGAAACTCAGTGGGGCATGTCATAAGAAGTGCATTTGCAATATACATACATTAAAGGGTTGCTTCAATCAGCCAGCCACACACGTGTGAACTTGTAAACATAACTCTTTACTGAAGATGAAAGCAGTGTACAGTCTCTCTTACTTAATGGCAAAGTGACAGTAATTCACAGCATAGGTTACACTGCAAATGGTGCTTATGAAAGAAGGTGTCTTCTCCTTTTGAAACAAGCAAGTTTAGGGCCTTTGAGGGCAGCTGGAGCACAGTTCTTTTCACTTGCTATTGGAGAAAATATTATGCACAGTCCAGGTAATGCTACACTGATGGAATTACTTTCACTGGTTGGCTCCCCGTGGCGACACACTAGTAGTGTGGAAGTACTCACGGTTTTGGCCCTACCATTCCCTTTTGTAGGTCGGACAAAGTTTGTGGAGTGGCAGACACAATGGAACTGATTCTGGCTAGATGTACAGTACAGACCAAAAGTTTGGACACACCTTTAAAGATTTTTCTGTATTTTCTTGACTATGAAAATTGTACATTCACACTGAAGGCATCAAAACTATGAATTAACACATGTGGAATTATATACTTAACAAAAAAGTGTGAAACAACTGAAAATATGTCTTATATTCTAGATTCTTCAAAGTAGCCACCTTTTGCTTTGATGACTGCTTTGCATACTCTTGGCATTCTCTTGATGAGCTTCAATAGGTAGTCACCGGAAATGGTCTTCCAACAATCTTGAAGGAGTTCCCAGAGATGCTTAGCACTTGTTGGCCCTTTTGCTTTCACTCTGCGGTCCAGCTCACCCCAAACCATCTCGATTGGGTTCAGGTCTGGTGACTGTGGAGGCCAGGTCATCTGGCGTAGAACCCCATCACTCTGCTTCTTGGTCAAATAGCCCTTACACAGCCTGGAGGTGTGTTTGGGGTCATTGTCCTGTTGAAAAATAAATGATGGTCCAACTAAATGCAAACCGGATGGAATAGCATGCCACTGCAAGATGCTGTGGTAGCCATGCTAGTTCAGTATGCCTTCAATTTTGAATAAATCCCCAACAGTGTCACCAGCAAAGCACCCCCACACCATCACACCTCCTCCTCCATGCTTCACGGTGGGAACCAGGCATGTAAAGTCCATCTGTTCACCTTTTCTTCGTCACACAAAGACACGGTGGTTGGAACCAAAGATCTCAAATTTTGACTCATCAGACCAAAGCACAGATTTCCACTGGTCTAATGTCCATTCCTTGTGTTCTTTAGCCCAAACAAGTCTCTTCTGCTTGTTGCCTGTCCTTAGCAGTGGTTTCTTAGCAGCTATTTTACCATGAAGGCCTGCTGCACAAAGTCTCCTCTTAACAGTTGTTGAAGAGATGTGTCTGCTGCTAGAACTCTGTGTGGCATTGACCTGGTCTCTAATCTGAGCTGCTGTTAACCTGCGATTTCTGAGGCTGGTGACTCGGATAAACTTATCCTCAGAAGCAGAGGTGACTCTTGGTCTTCCTTTCCTGGGGCGGTCCTCATGTGAGCCAGTTTCTTTGTAGCGCTTGATGGTTTTTGCAACTGCACTTAGGGACACTTTCAAAGTTTTCCCAATTTTTCGGACTGACTGACCCTCATTTCTTAAAGTAATGATGGCCACTCGTTTTCTTTACTTAGCTGCTTTTTTCTTGCCATAATACAAATTCTAACAGTCTATTCAGTAGGACTATCAGCTGTGTATCCACCAGACTTCTGCACAACACAACTGATGGTCCCAACCCCATTTATAAGGCAAGAAATCCCACTTATTAAACCTGACAGAGCACACCTGTGAAGTGAAAACCATTTCCGGTGACTACCTCTTGAAGCTCATCAAGAGAATGCCAAGAGTGTGCAAAGCAGTCATCAAAGCAAAAGGTGGCTACTTTGAAGAACCTAGAATATAAGACATATTTTCAGTTGTTACACACTTTTTTGTTAAGTATATACAGTAATTCCACATGTGTAAATTCATAGTTTTGATGCCTTCAGTGTGAATGTACAATTTTCATAGTCATGAAAATACAGAAAAATCTTTAAATGAGAAGGCGTGTCCAAACTTTTGGTCTGTACTGTATATAGGAAAAAACAGTATGCAGGAGAGCACTTGTTCAGCCTTATCTTTCCTGACTGTTTGAGGCTTCACTCCTTCGTGGAGGCGATTATGTGGAGAATGATGTCCCCTCAGCGTGGACTGGAATGGATTTATGGAGCCGTGGAGCTTCCTTCCTCTGCCTTGACTAGACAGGACTTTACTGGTTTGTAACAGCTCACAGGACATGTGTGCACTGAGCTGGGAGGCTGCTCCCAGTCATTTCTATGGTAGCTTGTTGTGAGGAGATTAATCACCCAACTTTCATACACATACATTGACCAGTAGATGGCAGCAAAATACACTGCACATTTATGAATCCTCAGTATATGAATATGCAAGATATTACATCTCTTAACTCACAGTGTCCAAAGTAGTTCTGGCCCACTGGAACAAATCTACTGCCACACGATAACTGTTTCACTCAACAGCAGTAGATCGGGTACTGGGATACCACACATCTTCATCACCTGGGTAGTGGACGCATCCAGGTACTGCAGATTCATTCTTATTCATTCAAATAGGGGCAGAACTGCAATACTCGGTCACGGCCAATACCCAATTGATGGAGCTGTACTGTTCATTTCTGCAACTGCCAACACCTGGCTGGCGCTAGTACTGAGAGCAACTAATCATTAAAATAGTTGATCAATATAAAAGTAATATAGCAAACCTTTAAAAAAAGTGCACTGTTTTGTATATGAATTACATTTTTTGTCTGTCGCAGTGCCACATGCTGTCTCTCCTGTAGCTGAAATGTTGGTTTACCTTCTCCTATGTTCAGTGGATGATCAACATGCTCAGTATTAAGACTTCCTAATTCTGCAAACTAATTTAAAATTAAAGTGAACATTATTATGTGAGAAATGGAGCTATAAGTTAGATGTAAAAAGCAAGAAAGTTAGCTGAAAAAAAAAGATAAAGATAGGTTAGATAAATAACTGTATTTGTATAAGCTGGCACCATATTGGCACCCATTGCAGTGCCACGTAATTGTTGATAATAGTTATTGTCAAAGAGGAAATAACTATTAAAATTAACAAAATAAAGTAAGTTGATAAATAATCAACATAATCAGGTTAATATCTAGTATAGAACAGTCTGTTTTTGGTAGCATATAGGCCTCTGTGGTGATCCATACATATGTAAAGAGAAATTACCTTCAATAGAAATATGCTTAAATATAAGCAGAAAGTCTGTAGTATCCTCTATAAAGGAGCATTTGTCCCTTGCCAGTGGAATCAAGACTTTATCCCAAAATACACTCACAAAAAAACCGACTCAACAAAGACATGTGTATTTTAAGGATGATGTACAGCACAGGATGGATTGGATTGAATTAGAAAAAAATGATGTAACGAACTTTCAATAATGTTCTTGGCCATAGCACCATCCACTAGAGTCTTGAGTAGGGTTGAGCGAGTATGTTCTGACCGAGTATGCTCGGGCCAAGCTCCGAGTATTTATAGCTGCTCGGTGATAAGGTTAAATTGCTCCCGTGTGCATGATTTGCAACTGTTTGACAGCTTTATTACATGTGAGGAATGTGTAAGAAATAGACATTCCTCACATGTAATAAAACTGTCAAACTGTTGCAAATCATGCACACGGAGCGATTCAAACATAACACTGAGCAGCTGTAACTACTCGGAGCTCGGCCCGAGCATACTCGGCGAAAGGGTTAATAGAACATACTCGCTCAACACTAGTCTTGAGGAATCTAGTGATGGTAGAACTCAGATTACCATCTAGAAAATGATAAACAGAATTATCTGCAAATTGTCTTTTGATCTCAACAATGTACAACGCTGTATCCATGACGAGTACAGCAGCGCCGTTATTGGCTGAATTGATGGTGATATCACCATCATGAGACAGGTTGCACAAAGCCGAGATCTCATGAGAAGTCATGTTAGGATGTAAAAAAGACTTAACGATATTTTGTTTAAGTGTAGTCAAATCTTTCTACACAGTATTAATAAATCCTTCAATCACCTGAATGCTGCAAAGGAATGAGTAAAGAGGTTAAGAGGATTTAATTTTTTCAGTTTGTGGAGTAACCCCTTTAAGGTTCTGCCAAACATCTGAAAAACTTGTTTTTATTTGTACATCATACATATTGGTATGGAACCCTTTATAAAGTAGAAGACAGGTACCATAGGTGAGTAGGGGACAGGTACCATATAGACAGTGAAGCCCTTAATCTTTTCACCCCGGAGCCTGTTTTCACCTCCCTGGCCAGGCCAATTTTTACAATTCTCACCAGTGTCACTTTATGAGGTAATTACTCTGGAACGCTTCAACAGATCCCGTTAATTCTGAGATTGTTTTTTCGTGACATATTGTACTTCATGATAGTGGTAACATTTATTTTAGATGACATGTTTATTTATGAAAAAATCGGAAATTTGGCAAAAATTTCAAAAATTTAGGCATTTTTAAATTTTTTATTTTTATGCCCTTAAATAAGAGAGTTATATCACACAAAATAGCTAATAAATAACATTTCCCACATGTTTACATTACATCAGCACAATTTTAGAAACATATATTTTTTTTCTTATAAAGTTATACGATTTAAAAGTTGACCAGTGATTTCTCATTTTTACAACAAAATTTACAAAACCATTTTTTTAGGGACCACATGACATTTGAAATGACTTTGAGGGGTCTTTATGACAGAAGATATCCAAAAGTGACACCATTCAAATAAACTCCACCACGCAACGTGCTCAAAACCACATTCAAGAAGTTTATTAACCCTTCACGTGCTTTACAGGAATTTTAAGAACGTGGAAGAAAAAAATAAACATTTAACTTTTTTTCACAAAAATTTTAATTTACACCCAATTTTTTTTACTTTCACAAGGGTAACTAGTAGAGATGAGCGTTGTTCTACTCGAACTGTTCGCCAATCTCAAATTCGAGCTGTTTTGGGCGGTGTTCGAGCCGTTCGGCGAACACGAACAATTTGAGAAAAATTCGGCTGTTCGAGGTTATGTTCGATAACTGTTCGTGCACCAAAATCATAACTGGATTTTTTCTCAGTAATGATGAAAATTAATGTTAATATGCAGTTTGAGTGTACAGCGGGGCGGGGGGAGGGGCAGGGGATGGATCTCTGCAGGAACAATGAAGATCTCCATTTTTTTTTTCTCTTTCCCGCATTTACAGTGGGGAGGTGCAATCTGTCAGCCTATCAGCAGCGCACACACGGAGCGAAGTGCTTTTTTTCACACAAGCAAGGGCATGTGTCATTGGCAGTGTATGTCACATGTCCTTGCCCTATAAGACCAAGCCATTTTCCCCGTCGCCACCATTTTCTCACTGCTGTAGCTGCGTGTTAGACGGCACCGCTGTTGCTGTGTGCGCTATACCTTGTTAATTTCAAGCCAATTTTCGCACAAATCTACAGATAGCTTGGGAGTAGGGAATAGTTGTGATTGCAGTCCTTTTAAGGACTAGGTTACAGCATTTCCTACGACTTTTATCAGGCAGGTCTGTGCTCTTAAATAGATAGGTTGTGGGAGTAAAGACTAATTGTAATTGGAGTCATTTCAGGACTTGGTTACATCAGTTCCTATCAGTTTTTGCCAGGCAGGTCTGTGCCAGTGCTGTGCAAGTTTTTTTCACAGCATTTGGCTGAATCTAGCAAAGCTAATCCTTTTTGGCCTATTGCAGAGTGTGTTAGTCAGTGGAGTAGCCTATCTGTGTTGCAAGATATACCACCTGTGTATAGAATACCAATTTTTTTACTGCACCTTGTGAAGTAAAATCTTTTGGGCATAGCATCATTCTATTAGTCCATCTATACTGACCTCCATCAGGTTGCAAATTGAATATAATTTTTTTCTGCATCTAGCTCTGAAAAAATATTGGGCTTCTAGCTGTGTGTGGGACTTGTTGTATTAGTCCATCTATACAGACCTCCATCAGGTTGCAAACTGAATATATTTTTTTCTGCATCTACCTCTGAAAAAATATTGGGCTTCTAGCTGTGTGTGGGACTTGTTCTATTAATCCATCTATACAGACCTCCATCAGGTTGCAAACTGAATATATTTTTTTCTGCATCTACCTCTGAAAAAATATTGGGCTTCTAGCTGTGTGTGGGACTTGTTGTATTAGTCCATCTATACTGACCTCCATCAGGTTGCAAACTGAATATATTTTTTTCTGCATCTACCTCTGAAAAAATATTGGGCTTCTAGCTGTGTGTGGGACTTGTTGTATTAGTCCATCTATACTGACCTCCATCAGGTTGCAAACTGAATATATTTTTTTCTGCATCTACCTCTGAAAAAATATTGGGCTTCTAGCTGTGTGTGGGACTTGTTGTATTAGTCCATCTATACAGACCTCCATCAGGTTGCAAACTGAATATATTTTTTTCTGCATCTACCTCTGAAAAAATATTGGGCTTCTAGCTGTGTGTGGGACTTGTTCTATTAATCCATCTATACAGACGTCCATCAGGTTGCAAACTGAATATATTTTTTTCTGCATCTACCTCTGAAAAAATATTAGGCTTCTAGCTGTGTGTGGGACTTGTTCTATTAATCCATCTATACAGACCTCCATCAGGTTGCAAACTGAATATATTTTTTTCTGCATCTACCTCTGAAAAAATATTGGGCTTCTAGCTGTGTGTGGGACTTGTTGTATTAGTCCATCTATACTGACCTCCATCAGGTTGCAAACTGAATATATTTTTTTCTGCATCTACCTCTGAAAAAATATTGGGCTTCTAGCTGTGTGTGGGACTTGTTCTATTAATCCATCTATACAGACCTCCATCAGGTTGCAAACTGAATATATTTTTTTCTGCATCTACCTCTGAAAAAATATTGGGCTTCTAGCTGTGTGTGGGACTTGTTGTATTAGTCCATCTATACTGACCTCCATCAGGTTGCAAACTGAATATATTTTTTTCTGCATCTACCTCTGAAAAAATATTGGGCTTCTAGCTGTGTGTGGGACTTGTTCTATTAATCCATCTATACAGACCTCCATCAGGTTGCAAACTGAATATATTTTTTTCTGCATCTGGCTCTGAAAAAATATTTGGCCTTCTAGCTGTGTGTGGGACTTTCTCTATTAGTCCATCTATACTGACCTCCATCAGGTTGCAAATTGAATATAATTTTTTTCTGCATCTAACCCAGCCAATAGTTTTGGCCTAATACCACAGTTTGGCCACTCAGCTCTGCTCGGTTCCCATCCATTGTTTTTTTGTGCAAACAACTCCAGAGTTGTTAATTTGTTAACCACCAAAATGAGTGGAAAAAGGCCTGCTGCTGGTGGAAAGGGGAATAGGCGTGTTGGGAAGGGGAAAAAAGGTTGTGTCCGTGGGGTAGGTGTTAAAGCAACAGTAACATCTGCAGAAGAAAGACCATCTTCCAGCCAAACTAAAATGTCTACTTCTTTTAGCGGACAATGTGATAAGATCCCTTTCTTACGACCACGCCAATCGCTACAAATTCCAGATGAGGCACAAAAACAGCAGGTGCTTCAACGGATATCAAGTGCTCGTTTAAGTGGGCTCTCCTCCACATCAACTTCAACATCACAAATACTCCAGTCCTCAAAGGTGTCACCCCAATCGCACTTGCTTCCTCACAGCTCCCAAATCTCCAGCTGCCCGTCTGAGTATGAGGTAGAACAGATGGTTGAGTCTGCAGAGCTGTTTACTCATACTATAGCCTGGGAATCAGAGGTCGACTCCAGCGCTTCTGTGAATCCAGACGAGGAAATGATCTGCACTGATGCCCAGAATCTTTATGAGTCGGATCCAGGACCAGACGCAGAAGGTTCTGACCATAATGTAGACCCTCATTCCCAAACTGTAACTCCTGTTGGTGGAGACAATGAGGAAGACGATGATAAGACTCAAATACCTGATTGGAGCGACAACTTTAGTTTTTTGTCAGGGCAGGAACAGGTTGGCTCTGAGGACGACGGGTGTGATAACGCACAGGGTGATGATGATGAGGTTGGAGATCCCACTTACTGTCAACCCACAGTCAGCCAAGAGATGAGGTCAGCAGAGGAGGTGGAGGAAGATGCTAGTGACGACGAGGTCAGGTTGCGCCTTCCTGGACAGAGACGTAGTACTGGAAGCACGTCAACAACTGCATCCTCAAACACAACTCTGCCTCTCACCACAAGTCGTGGTGGCTCTTCAGGTCGCATGGGTGCTAAGCCTTGCATAGCCTGGGCATTTTTTCAGATCGATAAAGATGACCCAACTCGTGTTATCTGTAACATTTGTCAGCAAAAGCTAAGTAGAGGCCAAAAAATACATAGTTTGAGTACTTCATGCATGAACCGGCACATGGACATGAAGCATAAGTTGCAGTGGGAAGCTCAGTGTGCTACAATGCGGCCTAGCCGGCCGGGCCAACCACCGTCTGCCATATCTTGTGCATCCGTGGCCTCTTCATCCTCTGTGACTGGGGGGACAGCAGTCACACCTGTTTTGGGGCGCAGACCTGCCACCTCTTTAAGCGCAACAGCCAGCGTGATTGGCAGGTCATCATTTTCTTTGGAGGTGGTAACACGAGCTGGTGTTGAGCGCTGTCCGACATCGATAGCACCACCTTTGGATCAAGGCAACCTAACATGTCCGCCTGCATCTTCCTCACAGACCGGCAGTTTGCCGGGGACACCCTTATCAACCCCGTCTAAGCACAATAGCCAGCCCTCGGTCCCTCAGATGTGGACAAGTAAAAGACCATTTCCTCCTAGCCATGAGAAAGCTAAGAGGTTGAATTTCACCATCTGCAAGTTCTTGGCTACAGAAATGCTGCCTTTCCGCCTGGTGGACACAGAGGATTTTCGAGACCTTATGTCCGTCACAGTGCCCCAGTACCAGATGCCCAGTCGGCACTACTTCTCAAAGAAAGGTGTGCCTGCGCTCCACCAGCATGTCGCACACAACATCACCGCTTCTTTGAGAAACTCTGTGTGTGACAGGGTGCATTTCACCACAGACACTTGGACGAGTAGGCATGGACAGGGGCGTTACATGTCACTGACTGGGCACTGGGTAACTATGGTGACAGCAGGACAAGGGGCTGCTGTCCAAGTCTTGCCGTCCCCACGAGTTGTGCGTCAATCCTCTTTATGTCAAAGTTCCTCCACTGCTTCTGCCTCCTCAACCTCCTCTCGGTCTTCCACCTGCACCCAAAGCCTGTCTGATCATGCCACAAGCTTTCTAACTGCGCAGAAGGGATCCTGCACACCTCCTTACTATGCTGGCAGTAGGGCTCAACGTCATCAGGCGGTTTTTACATTGAAATGTCTGGGAAATGTGAGTCACACAGCTGAGGAGTTGTGGTCAGCTCTGGAGAACCAATTTCATGAATGGTTGTCTCCACTGGACCTGAAACCAGGGAAGGCCGTGTGCGACAATGCTGCAAACCTGGGTGCGGCCCTTCGCCGGGGCAATGTCACACACGTGCCTTGTATGGCTCACGTGTTGAACCTGGTTGTCCAGCAATTTTTAGCCCACTATCCCAGACTAGATGGCCTTCTGCAGAGGGCACGGTCGCTGTGTGCTCACTTTCGCCGTTCGCATCCCGCAGCTCAGCGACTCACATCTCTACAGAAGT
Organism: Phyllobates terribilis; assembly: GCF_046119375.1. Classification (NCBI taxonomy): domain Eukaryota; kingdom Metazoa; phylum Chordata; class Amphibia; order Anura; family Dendrobatidae; genus Phyllobates; species Phyllobates terribilis. The sequence continues at coordinate 879,730,011 of NW_027362762.1, forward strand.
CGTTGGGCCTGCCACTTCACCGGCTAAAATGCGATGTGCCTACCCGGTGGAATTCAACTCTGCACATGTTGCAGCGACTGTGGCAGCACCGACAAGCCCTGGTGCAATACGTTTTGACGTATAGCCTGGGCCAACGAGATCCAGAGGTGGGGCAAATCACGCTGGAGGAGTGGTCTCAGATCAGGGACCTATGCACCCTTCTGCACAGTTTTGAAATGGCGACGAAGATGTTTAGTGCTGACGATGCCATTATCAGCATGACTATTCCGGTGATTTACATGCTGGAGCACATGTTAAACAGAATTCGGAGTCAGGTGGTGGCACAAGAGGAGGTGGAGGAAGTAGAGGAGGAGGAGTTGTATGCGGAAGGGCTAATATCTGCAAGGTCCAGACGGTCGGCAGCACCAAGGCGACAGGCATGTGAGGGTGGGGGAGATGGTTTTACCAGGGCGCATGGTAGCAGCCAAACTAGTGAGGAAGGTGCAGGAGCCCAGGAAGAAGTGGAGGACGAACTGATGGAAGACTCATCAGATGAGGGAGACCTTGATCACATTTCTGTTGTGCGAGGTTGGGGGGAGAGGACAGAGGAAGGAAGCATGATTGTTACCTCGCCACCAACACAACAGGGACTTGGTGCTCCTGGATGCGCAACACACATGAGTGCCTTCTTGCTGCACTACCTGCAACATGACCCTCGAATTGTGAGAATTAGAAATAATCCTGACTACTGGGTTGCCACACTGTTAGATCCCCGGTACAAAAGTAAATTTGCAGAAATTATTCCTGCCATAGAAAGGGATGCACGCATGCAGGAGTATCAGCAGAGACTGTTGCAGAATCTTACATGTGCTTTTCTACAAAATACCAGTGGTGCACGTAGTGAATCTCACAGTTCCAACTTGCCAACCGTGGGACCGTCAAGTGTTCAGCACTCAAACCGTAACAGAACCACAGTATCTGCTGGTAACATCAATTTTGCGGAATCATTTCACCACTTTTTTAGCCCATCCTTTGCAAGGCCACAGGAGATAAGAAGTCTGACACATAGTCAACGCCTAGAGACGATGGTACAGGAGTATCTCCAAGTAAACATTGAAGCCACGACTGTGTCACTGGACCCTTGCTCTTTTTGGGCTTCCAATCTGGATAAATGGCCGGAGCTAGCCACTTACGCCTTGGAGATCTTGTCATGCCCCGCAGCCAGCGTTCTGTCTGAACGTGTGTTCAGCGCTGCTGGTGGTGTGCTGACAGATAAGCGCACGCGGCTCTCCACTGATAATGTAGACAGACTCACGTTCATAAAGATGAACAAATCATGGATCCGAAACGACTTTTCTACCCCTGTGTCATCCTGGGGAGAGTAAAAGCTTGATGATTGGTTAAAATCACCCTACCAACCGTTTTAAGCTTTCAAATTACTAATCATGTTTATCTGTATCTTGGCTGGAAAATAATTTGGGCTTTGTAGCAGTGTGCAGCACTGATTCTATTAGGCCATCTATAATAAGCTCCACCAGATTTAAAATTACTAATCATGTTTATCTGTATCTTGACTGGAAAATAATTTGGGCTTTGTAGCAGTGTGCAGTGACTCACCCCCTGGGCCAGTGCTGTAGTGCGGCGCGCGTGCGCGCGGGGAATACCCGGAGCCGGATCCGATGGGGGTAGTAGTCTTCGTGTGGCGGTGACCCGGTCCGCGCCCAGGGTGGTCAAACTAAGTGGCAGTTATTGGTATGATGGTATTAGTGTCCGACTACGCCACCCGTTGAATGCGGTTATGAAACCGCCGCTGCAGGGCAGACCGCTGAGGCCGGTGGTATAGGTGTGCAGCAATGTTGATATAACCCCCAACGGGAGAGGTATGGCCTCAGGGCAGCGGATGTGGGTGATGTTGGGTGTGATGGTGTGGATGTCCCAGCACTAACGGTGCGACAAGGAAGCACGGAGATGCGAGGGTACAGTTCAGGGCCTTTACTGATGGTACAAGGCAAATTCCCCCGGGAGTACTGGCTAGTAGTTGGGGCTTGGTTAGTCTGCGAGTAAGCCGGAGTTCCCCTGGCCAGGTGGAGTTGTAGGCCTTCCCGTTAGTCTGTACCCTTCCTGGCTACCCTGCTTTCGGCGGTTACAAGTAGCCCACGTCCCTGGGTATACCGTGTGGTGCTCACCCGTATGGCTGGTGACCTGGGGCCTCCTGTTAGCCTCCGCTCCGGGATGGCGGTGCTGGTCCCTTCGTTGTGACTGAGCCTCCGGGCTTTTATGGCCAGAGGACCTGGAATCCCCTGCCGGATGGATTCTGCTGCTGGGTATATCTTAGTCCCCACAGCCTCGGACTCCTGTGTCCGGTTTTAGTACCTTCTCCCAGGGCGAGCTCTGCACAGCTCCAGCCCCTGGCGCTTCTCCTTGGCTCCTACAGAGCTCCTGATGTCTCTCTGTCCCTGTTTCTGCGTGTCCAGACCAGACTCCGTCTCTGTCTGGAACTCCTCTCTCTAACCCTGCCTCAGCCCCAGTTTATGTAGGGGAAGTTCTTCCCCTCCCAGGACTGGGCAGGAGGTGTGGCATGCTTAGGATTCCTGCCCAGGAGACCTCCCACCTGCTCACAGACGTAATACTGCTATTACTGTGGAAACCAGACCCCTGGGGTGCCACATTCCCCCCTAGTGAAATTTAGTACTCCCGGACTAAACATATTTTTTATTTTTATTTTTTTCAAAACATAACAGGGTATAAACAATAACAATTAAATACATGAGATGGTCACGGCGTGTCCGTAACTGGGAAGCAATAAGGGTGTCCATTTCACCAAAGAACAGGGAGCCGTAACCAGGTAGGGGTCTGTCCTGCCCCGAGTCTTTAACAGTCTTTAGTCCATTCCTGGGTTACGCTCCAAACATATTTACAACAGAGTTCCGGTTACTCACTGTCCATAACCTGTCAGTCCATATAAAGAAATCTGTAACTGAAAAACATAATTAGCAACGGCTACAACAAAACAGGTAAACATAAAATAGTTAAAGCAACTAGCCAACTTAGATTCTCCAAAGTACCGGCATCTGGCCTCTGGTAACCCTAGTGGACCTACGGAGCTCACTAACTGGTCCTGCACTACAGGGTGTAGGAGGTGTTATGGGCAGGCTGGGCAGCTTTCTGCGCACTCTTTGGCTCACTAGGGGCACGGCAGGCTCACTACTAGCAGAGGGTTGATCCTCCTGTACTGCTGGCGTGGACTCTTCTGCCTCTTGGGCCGGCTGCTCTTCCAGCTCTACTGGTTCCTCTGTAGGCACTTGCGGGACTGGCTGGAGAAAGGTGAGGACGGGTACCACGACAGCACCGTTTACTTGTGTACAAGACCGGGGGAAGTCTCCGAGTACAGTCCTGATCATTTCTTCCCTTTCCTCTGCGGGTCGAGGGTTTTCTTGATCTTCTTCTTCAGGGTTTTGCAGCTGCTCGGGACACTTCTTCAGGTGGTCTCTGGAGACAACGGCTGTGGTTTCTCCTCCATCCTTACTAATCACGCAAATCTTTGGGTTCTCATGGCTTGATGGCAGTACGGTGTACGGGTCCTTCTCCCACTGGTCGTCCAACTTGTGGAGCCGTCTTTTCCTCTTCAAGACCTGCTCTCCAGGTACCAGGGGAACAGCGGGAGCATACTGATTATAAGCCCTCTCTTGTCTTTCTCTAGCTTGAGACAGACTTCGCTCCACGCTGTAGCGCTGGCGTCCCTGCCCTCTGCTAGGCAGGGACGCTGCTCCCCTCACCGCTCTGCTGTCAGCGCTGCTCCGTGCCCGGCTTCCTCCCCCCGCTCTGCTGTCAGCGCGCGCTCCGTCCCGGCGTCCTCCTCCTGCTCTGCTCTTAGCGCGCGCTCCTTCCCGGCCCCTGTGCTTAGGGCGCGCGCGCGCGCGCTCCCCTCCTCTTAAAGGGGCCGCGCGCGCCGCCCTAAAGAGTCCCCGGCCAATGGCCGGAGGACTTCATCATATATAAGGCACCTCCTCCAAAATGGAGGTGCCCGAGCAATGTTGTTTGCACCTGTGTCTCACCTGTGCTTCAGCCCTCAGGTCCCGTTGCCAGTTACCTGCCAGTTACCTGCTAGTTACCTGCCAGTTACCTGCCAGTTACCTGCCTGATTCCTGCCTGAATACTTGTTACCTGTCTGCCAGTCTGAGGTCCGACGGTCTGCCTTACTACTCCTGTCAGTCTGTCTAAAGGACCAGCCTGCCCGCTCACCTGGGAGCGCATATCAGCTACCTGCCTGCTTGCCTGAGGTCCGACGGTCTGCCTTACTACTCCGGTCAGTCTGTCTATGGACCAGCTTGCCCGCTCACCTGGGAGCGCTTCTCCGTTATCTGCCTGCTTGCCAGCCCGGAGGCTCCGTTGTCACGTGCGGTGACCACCAGCTATTCCAGAGACTCTTGCCCGCTCACCTGGGAGCGCTTCTCCGTTACCTACCTGCCTGTCAGCCCGGAGGTTCCGCCGTCACGTGCCGTGACCACCTGCTATTCCAGAGACTCTCGCTTGCTCACCTGGGAGCACACATCTACCATCTGCCTGCTAGCCTACCCGGAGGCTCTGCCATCACAGGTCGTACCTACCCCTTACCCAGAGACTGCCCTGATCACTTGCCGTAACTCCCTGTCCGTTCACCCAGAGACTGCCACCCGCTCCCTTACAAGGGCCGCCCCCTTGTATAGTAGCTCAGAGGTTCCGCCTCCCGGACCCGTTACAGTCCGCCTCCCGGACCCGTTACAGTTTGCTCGGGCCATGGAACCCGGTGGCACCCAAGCTCCCTCGCTCACGGACCTGTGTCATGAACTGTCCCGTCAAAGGTCCCAACAGGAGTCCATCCTGGGTCACCTGCGGAATGTCAATACTCGCCTGGACACTCTGACTGCACCACCTGCAGCCACTGCCAGTACCATGACTCGCAACCCGGCAGCTCCGCTACCCACTAATACCATGGTAACCTATCCCGGTCCCCGGCTGTCTGCACCTCCTCGCTTCGGAGGCGACTCCGTCCAGGCTCGGGGCTTCATAAATCAGTGCACCCTGCATTTTGAACTATTGTCCCACCAGTTTAACTCCGACCGAGCCAAAATTGCATTCATCATGTCCCATCTCACCGGGGAGGCTCTGGCCTGGCTAAATCCTCTATGGGAGAGAGGAGACCCCCTGGTGTCCGACTTGCCTGCCTTTCTCACGGCTTTCCGGAAAGCCTTCGACGAACCCGGACGGAGGACCTCATCCGCATCATCTCTGCTACGCCTCCGTCAGGGAAGCCTCACCGTGGGTCAATATGCCATACGGTTCCGTACCCTTGCCTCGGAGCTGGCCTGGGATAACGAAGCTCTGGTATCCGTCTTCTGGGAGGGTCTGTCCGGCCGTATTAAAGATGAACTTGCTGGTCGGGACATTCCTACCACTCTCGATGACCTAATAACTCTTGCCACCCGGATTGACCTACGGTTCCAGGAACGTGCCAAAGAGGTCACCCGTGAAAAGGGGCTTCCACGTCTGGTTCCTACTTTTCTGAAACCCGTCACTCCTTCCGTTTCTCCCCAGGTACACTCTCCTGAGCCTATGCAGGTCGACCAGACCAAGATGGTCAAATCCCGTCAGGACTTTCGCCGTGCCGAGGGGAGCTGCTTCTACTGTGGCAGTAAGGAGCATCGGATCCGTGCCTGCCCGGAGAGGTCGGGAGAACGCCTGTGTCTAGTTTCGCTCAGAGGACTTGATCTAGACAAAAATAAATCCTCTCCATCCCTGCTGCTGTCTGTCTCAATCATCTGCGGGGAGAATCGTTATTCCGAACTAGCCCAACTTGACTCTGGAGCAGCCGGAAATCTTATTTCACTGTCCCTGGTGGAGAAATACCGCATCCCCACCAAACCTCTGGCTGTACCCTTGTCTGTTGTTGCCGTGGATGGGGGCCTCTTATCTCGCCCCATCCAATTCATCACCGAATCCATTACTCTGCAAGTGGGTATGCTGCATTCAGAGAGTATCTCCCTTCACGTTCTGCCTGGACTCTCTCACGCCCTCTTGCTAGGTCTGCCTTGGCTCCAGAGACATGCACCCGTGCTTGACTGGCAAACCGGAGAAGTCCTTCGCTGGGGACAAGACTGTCATAAAACCTGTCTGGTTCCCGTCCATTCCGTCCGTCCCTCTCCTATCCCAGCTAATCTACCTGGACTTCCGATTCCTTATTGGTCTTGTGCTGATGTCTTTGATATGGAGGAGGCAGAGACATTACCACCTCATAGACCATGTGACTGCCCCATCGATCCCGCCAGAGTAATGCAGGTGGCTCCCGTGAGTCTAAATTGTCTCCCTCCTGGTAAGACGTTCGTATCGGTACCTGATCGGGAGAGGATCCTACACTGGGGTCATTCGTCTAAACTAGCTGGCTACGCCGGTCAGAAAAAGACCCTCCAGCTTATTACCCGGCACTACTGGTGGCCTAACCTGCACAAGGATGTTATGGACTTTGTTTCTGCCTGTGTGTCCTGCGCCCGCAACAAGGTTCCGAGACACCTGTCGGCCGGCCGCCTTCTTCCTCTGCCAGCACCTGCTGCCCCCTGGCAGCATATAGCGATGGACTTCGTAACTGATCTGCCCGTCTCTGCCGGTTGTACGGTCATTTGGGTGGTCGCTGACCGCTTTTCCAAGATGGCTCACTTCATTCCCCTGCCAGGTCTTCCGTCTGCACCCGAGCTGGCTAGAGTCTTTATCCGCCACATCTTCCGTCTTCATGGCCTGCCCCGTCACATCGTGTCGGATCGAGGAGTACAGTTCACTTCTCGTTTCTGGAGAGCCACTTGCAAATTGCTAGACGTCACTCTGGACTTCTCCTCCGCTTACCACCCACAGTCTAATGGTCAAGTGGAGCGGATCAATCAGAACCTGACCAGTTACCTCCGGCACTTCGTTAATGCTCACCATTCTGACTGGGTGGATCTCCTGCCATGGGCCGAATTCTCGTACAACAATCACGAGAGCGAGTCTTCCTCCATATGGGAGAGTACCCGGTCCGCACTCCTTCTGTCATCCGAGCGTATGAAAAGGCACGCTGACAAAGGACGTCTGGATCCTCCTCAATTCCGTCCTGGGGATAAAGTCTGGCTCTCGTCCAAATATGTCCGGCTCAAGATCCCTTCCTATAAGTTGGGGCCTCGGTTCATCGGCCCACTGGAGGTTATCAGTCAGATCAACCCGGTGGCCTATAAATTGAAACTCCCGGCCAACTTACGGATCCCTAACTCCTTCCATGTATCTCTCCTCAAACCTGTGGTACTTAACTCTTTTTCTAAGTCTACAGGTACGCCTCTTGCTCCAGTTTCTGCTGAGGACGAGTTTGAGGTAGAGAACATTCTTGCCACCAAAAGGGTAAGAGGAAAGACCTTTTTCTTGGTAGATTGGAGGGGGTTTGGTCCTGAGGAGAGAACGTGGGAGCCCCGGGAGAATATCCATGCCCCTCTCATCCTAGCTAAATTTCTGTCTGGCCTAAAAAAGGGGGGCCTAAAGGGGGGGGTACTGTAGCGCTGGCGTCCCTGCCCTCTGCTAGGCAGGGACGCTGCTCCCCTCACCGCTCTGCTGTCAGCGCTGCTCCGTGCCCGGCTTCCTCCCCCCGCTCTGCTGTCAGCGCGCGCTCCGTCCCGGCGTCCTCCTCCTGCTCTGCTCTCAGCGCGCGCTCCTTCCCGGCCCCTGTGCTTAGGGCGCGCGCGCGCGCGCTCCCCTCCTCTTAAAGGGGCCGCGCGCGCCGCCCTAAAGAGTCCCCGGCCAATGGCCGGAGGACTTCATCATATATAAGGCACCTCCTCCAAAATGGAGGTGCCCGAGCAATGTTGTTTGCACCTGTGTCTCACCTGTGCTTCAGCCCTCAGGTCCCGTTGCCAGTTACCTGCCAGTTACCTGCTAGTTACCTGCCAGTTACCTGCCAGTTACCTGCCTGATTCCTGCCTGAATACTTGTTACCTGTCTGCCAGTCTGAGGTCCGACGGTCTGCCTTACTACTCCTGTCAGTCTGTCTAAAGGACCAGCCTGCCCGCTCACCTGGGAGCGCATATCAGCTACCTGCCTGCTTGCCTGAGGTCCGACGGTCTGCCTTACTACTCCGGTCAGTCTGTCTATGGACCAGCTTGCCCGCTCACCTGGGAGCGCTTCTCCGTTATCTGCCTGCTTGCCAGCCCGGAGGCTCCGTTGTCACGTGCGGTGACCACCAGCTATTCCAGAGACTCTTGCCCGCTCACCTGGGAGCGCTTCTCCGTTACCTACCTGCCTGTCAGCCCGGAGGTTCCGCCGTCACGTGCCGTGACCACCTGCTATTCCAGAGACTCTCGCTTGCTCACCTGGGAGCACACATCTACCATCTGCCTGCTAGCCTACCCGGAGGCTCTGCCATCACAGGTCGTACCTACCCCTTACCCAGAGACTGCCCTGATCACTTGCCGTAACTCCCTGTCCGTTCACCCAGAGACTGCCACCCGCTCCCTTACAAGGGCCGCCCCCTTGTATAGTAGCTCAGAGGTTCCGCCTCCCGGACCCGTTACAGTCCGCCTCCCGGACCCGTTACACACGCTCTCCTGCACTTTCCGATACTGCTGCTGCCGTCCTGTATCCCAGTCTGCCTCTGGCGAGGTGTCCTCGGGCGTCAGGACTCCCATATCCAGGTCGATAGGCAGCTTACCAGGCCTCGCTCTCATTAGGTAAGCCGGGGTACAGTTGGTAGAACCTACAGGGATGTGGTTGTATAGGTCCACCAGATCAGGCAGCTTCTCAGGCCACAGACTGCGTTCTTCCAGGGGCAATGTTTTCAGGAGGTCTATCACCACCTGGTTCATCTTCTCGCAGAGTCCATTAGTCTGTGGGTGATAGGGCGTTGTTCTTATCTTCGTGCAGCCATACAGGTTGCAGAACTCCTGGAAGACTTCCGCTTCGAAGGCTGGCCCTTGGTCTGTCAGCACTTGGTCCGGGTACCCGTGTGGACGGCAGAAGTGCTGCTGGAAGGCTCTAGCTGCTGTTTGAGCCGTTAAGTCCTTGACCGGGACCACCACCAGGAACCGGGAGTAATGATCTACGATTGTGAGGGCGTAGACATACCCAGATCTGCTTGGAGCCAGTTTCACATGGTCCAGGGCTACCAGTTCCAGTGGCTGTCGGGTGATGATGGGCTGCAAGGGAGTCTTCTGGCTGGCACGGTCCTTCCTTCTTAGGTGGCACGGTCCACAGTCTCTGCACCACCTCTCGATGGCTCCTCTCATGCCTACCCAGTAGAACCGTTCACGCAATAAGAACTCCAGCTTCTTCCACCCGAAATGTCCTGCTCCGTTGTGGTACGCCTCCAGAATCATAGCCGCATCTCGTCTGGGGACCACTACCTGCCAGGTCAACTCATGTGTTCAAGAGTTAACCATTCTCCGGCACAACTTCTCCCTGTAGAGGAACAGCCTACTTTTCTCCTTCCACAGTTGCTTAGTCTCCTCTGGGGCGTCTGGGTCCAGACTGGCATCGGCTTGGGTCAGCATTTCCTTCACCAGACGGACTGCAGGATCACTATCTTGCGTCTCCGCCCAGTTGTAGTGGGGCAAGGGATTGAACGTCGCGGAGCGTCTGTCCTTCACACGGTGGGAATACAGGGTAATCCCATGACGGTGGAACGCAGGGAGCTCAACTTCTTCCAGATCTTCTGGATCTTCCCCTACGTCCGGTAAGTTCGGCATTCTAGACAGGGCATCCGCGTTGGCATTTGAGCGTCCTGCCCGGTATTTGATGGTGAATTCAAAGTTGGACATGCGAGCCATCCATCTCTGTTCCAGAGCACCGAGCCTTGCAGTGTCCAGGTGTGTCAACGGGTTGTTATCCGTGTACACGATGAATTTGGAGGAGGCAAGGTAATGCTTGAAACGTTCGGTCACTGCCCACACTACTGCCAGGAACTCCAGCTTGAATGAGCTATAATTCTCAGGGTTCCTCTCGGTGGGTCGTAGCTTTCGGCTAGCGTAAGCGATTACCCGTTCTTTTCCTTGCTGGATCTGGGACAGCACGGCTCCTAGCCCGATGTTACTTGCGTCCGTGTGGAGGATAAAGGGCTGGCTGTAGTCTGGATATGCCAGGATTTCATCCCCCGTGAGGGCCATCTTCAGCTGGCAAAAGGACTCCTCTTCCAGCTTTTCCCACCTGAAGGGCGGCTTCTGGTTTTTGGCTTTTCGAGATTGACCTATCAGGAGGTCCTGCATAGGGGCTGCCATTTTGGTGAAACCGGGAATGAATCTTCGGTAGTAGCCTACCAACCCGAGGAACTGCCGCACTTCCTTTATGCTGGAGGGTCTTGGCCAGTCCTTAATCACGGTGATCTTATCAGGGTCAGGAGCCACTCCGTCAGCACTCACCACGTGTCCCAGGTATTGCACCTTTGGTTTTAGGAGGTGACACTTGGAGGGTTTCACCTTTAGGCCGTAGTTTGCCAGAGCTTCGAACACTTCTGCCAGGTGTTTCAGGTGGTCCTCGTAGGTCTTGGAATAGACGATAACATCGTCCAGGTATAACAGGACCGTCTTGAAGTTCCGGTGTCCCAGACAGCATTCCATCAACCGTTGGAAGGTTCCTGGTGCGTTGCAGAGCCCGAACGGCATACAGTTAAATTCGCTGAGACCCATCGGGGTGGTGAATGCGGTCTTCTCTCGGTCTGCCTCTGCTACAGGAACCTGCCAGTACCCGCAAGTGAGATCCAAAGTAGAGAAGAAGTTAGCAGATTTTAATGCAGCTAAGGACTCTTCTATCCTTGGTAACGGGTACGCATCTTTGTGTGTGATACGGTTGACCTTCCTGTAGTCTACACACATTCTCATAGTGTTGTCCTTCTTTTTCACTAAGACTAGTGGAGCTGCCCAGGGGCTACAGCTGTCCCTGATTACCCCAGCCTCCTTCATGTCTCTAAGCATCCCCTTGGCGTGTTGGTAGTGTGCAGGGGGTACGGGTCGGTATCTCTCCTTTATGGGAGGATGGTCTCCCGTGGGGATGTGGTGTTCTACCCCCTTTACTCGCCCGAAGTCTAACGGGTGTTTACTAAACACTCTCTCGTACTCTTGAACCACCCGATAGACTCCTTGTTTCTGGTGTGAGGGAGTGGAGTCAGTACCCAGATGTAGTTGCTGACACCAGTCCTCCACTGGTTTCTTAGAGCCGTTACCTTCCTCTGGTTGAGATGGAGGCAAGGGTTCCACGGCCTGTACAGAATTCTGGTTTATGGTGAACAATTTAGCTAGCGTGGCATACCGGGGCAGGTGTACTTCTCTCTCACCGATATTTATGATGCGAACGGGCACCCTCCCATGGCGTACATCGACCACCCCCCGTGCTGTCAAAATGGTGGGCCTACTGTCTGAGTAGACGGGTTCTACCATTGCTTGGTAGTCTCTACCTCTTAGACCAATAGCTGCCCGACACCAAATCATCATCTCACTTTTTGGGGGCATGGCAATAGGGAACGGGTCACACATTCTCACGCTACCTATCTCACCACCAGATAGTTCCACCTGTTGCCGCTTCATCAGTGCCCGGATCTCTTTTTGGAGCACACGCTGCTGGCCGGAACTGGCGTTCTTGGCAACCTGCTGTAAAATGAGAATCACCTCTGCAAGACAATTTTCAATTACATTGGTTCCCAGGGTGATTCTAGGGTGACTCTCATGACGGTCTATGTCCACTATAATCAGTCCTTGTGCCGCCAGTTCGACTTTACCGATTTTAATGGTCACCTCCTTGAATCCCACCTGCGGCACGGGCTGACCATTGCTGGCAATGATACTCAGGTCGTCGTCTGGGTAGCGGGTTATGTCCGAATCATTCCAGTACTGCTTGAAGAGCACGTACGGGATGGTGGTGACCTGTGACCCAGTGTCTAGTAGGGCACTCATAGGAATGCCATCCAGTACCACAGGCAAGATTGGACGTCCCCCTACGTATTTATCACGCCAGTTTGATGGGCCTGATGCTCTTATGCCTGGGGGTTGGCCCTCTACCCCAGGTTGTGCCCGTTTAAATGACAGTACCTTGCCACATGTCCGGGTTGATTGCAGCGGCGGCAAATAGGTCGTCCGTCCTCGTTGTATCGATCGCTGGGTCTTCCTCTGGCCGGTGGGGTCCTCCTTGGTCGGCGCCACGGGATGTCCTCCGGTCCGGATGCCAGCTCGATCTTCCCTGCAGTAGAAACCTGTAAAGACTGCACAGTTCGGGTTAGCGCGGCAACGCTTTTAGTTAGCTCTTGGACCTGATGGTGCAGGTCTGTAGCCGGGTCACTGTTTAAAGCCTGCGCATCAGCTCCCACAGGCCCTGCAGACAAGGGCGCCGTCTCCTGGTGATAAGTGATAGCAGGGCGCCTGTGGGTCACAGCGCCACCTGGTGCCGGTTCTCGGAGCACCCGGATGGCTCTGTCCTTGAACTGTGCAAAGTCCAGGTCAGGGTCCTGTAAGGCCATTGCCCGCAACTGGGTTCGGTGGGCATTGCACAGTAGACCCTCAATGAATTGTTCAGTCAACAGCTTATCTTCATTTCCCACGCTGTCAGGGTCTGCCTGCTTAATGGCTCTCAGGGCCTCTTGTAGGTTTAGAGCATAGTCTCTTATACTCTCATGTGCCCGTTGTTTGCACCCATAAAATCTTAGTTTTATTTCGGCTGAGGTGCGGGTGTCAAATGTGTCTTTCAGCCGGGTTAGTATGTCTCTGACAGTCCTCTTCCTCCCAGGTGGCCAGGACTTTACCTCCCTTTGGGCTGCCCCGATTAATTGGGCCACCAGGATGCTCACTTTTTGCGCCTCCGTGAGGGGATACACCTTGAAGAGGCTATCCAGCCTTTCTCTGAAGTCATTTAGGGTATGTGACTCCCCTGAGTACTGGGGTATCCAGGCTGCCCCCGGGATATAGGGCATGGTGAAAGGCATGACCGCAGCAGTGGTGGCGCTGGCGGCGGCTGTGGCGGTGAAGCTCTCCTCCGTATCCGACATCCTCCTCCCCCCTAGTGGACCGTGGCCTACCTTGCGATGATCCTCTTCCGTAGGCCGCGGCTCCGCAGTGGATCGTCAGGGTTGAGGACCTTCCGTCGCGCTCCTGTGACGTCGGCGTCTGCTGGGCTCCTTCCAGGACCTTACGCAACGTCCGGACGTGAGGCGGGGCTTCAGTTCTCGCGGGCTTTCGGAGTCCACGCCCCTCTTCTTCCCGCGCGGCGCCCTCAGGATGGCGTCCAATGGCGGGAAAACTCCACGGATGGCGGGAAGAAGGCAGAAGATGGCGTCGGATGGCGGGAATCGGCTCCAGATGGCGGGAAACGACTCCGGACGGCGGGAAACTTCACCACAGGTAAGTATAAAAGTCTCTTTTTTCAGGCACGCAGTACCCGGTGGTTGCGGGCACGTAATCCTGCCGACTACGCCAAAGTTGACTCACCCCCTGGGCCAGTGCTGTAGTGCGGCGCGCGTGCGCGCGGGGAATACCCGGAGCCGGATCCGATGGGGTAGTAGTCTTCGTGTGGCGGTGACCCGGTCCGCGCCCAGGGTGGTCAAACTAAGTGGCAGTTATTGGTATGATGGTATTAGTGTCCGACTACGCCACCCGTTGAATGCGGTTATGAAACCGCCGCTGCAGGGCAGACCGCTGAGGCCGGTGGTATAGGTGTGCAGCAATGTTGATATAACCCCCAACGGGAGAGGTATGGCCTCAGGGCAGCGGATGTGGGTGATGTTGGGTGTGATGGTGTGGATGTCCCAGCACTAACGGTGCGACAAGGAAGCACGGAGACGCGAGGGTACAGTTCAGGGCCTTTACTGATGGTACAAGGCAAATTCCCCCGGGAGTACTGGCTAGTAGTTGGGGCCTGGTTAGTCTGCGAGTAAGCCGGAGTTCCCCTGGCCAGGTGGAGTTGTAGGCCTTCCCGTTAGTCTGTACCCTTCCTGGCTACCCTGCTTTCGGCGGTTACAAGTAGCCCACGTCCCTGGGTATACCGTGTGGTGCTCACCCGTATGGCTGGTGACCTGGGGCCTCCTGTTAGCCTCCGCTCCGGGATGGCGGTGCTGGTCCCTTCGTTGTGACTGAGCCTCCGGGCTTTTATGGCCAGAGGACCTGGAATCCCCTGCCGGATGGATTCTGCTGCTGGGTATATCTTAGTCCCCACAGCCTCGGACTCCTGTGTCCGGTTTTAGTACCTTCTCCCAGGGCGAGCTCTGCACAGCTCCAGCCCCTGGCGCTTCTCCTTGGCTCCTACAGAGCTCCTGATGTCTCTCTGTCCCTGTTTCTGCGTGTCCAGACCAGACTCCGTCTCTGTCTGGAACTCCTCTCTCTAACCCTGCCTCAGCCCCAGTTTATGTAGGGGAAGTTCTTCCCCTCCCAGGACTGGGCAGGAGGTGTGGCATGCTTAGGATTCCTGCCCAGGAGACCTCCCACCTGCTCACAGACGTAATACTGCTATTACTGTGGAAACCAGACCCCTGGGGTGCCACAGCAGCACTGATCCTATTAGGCCATCTATACTAAAGCTTCACCAGATTTAAAATTAATAATAATTTTTAGCTGCATCTAGCCCGGAAAATAATTTTGGGGCTCCGAGATGCGCAAGACACATAAGTGCCTTCTTGCTGCACTACCTGCAGCATGACCCTTATATTGTCAGAATTCGAAGTAATCATGACTACTGGGTTGCCACACTCTTAGATCCCCCAAACTTTTCGATCAACCTTTTCATTTTAATAAAGACCAAAAAAATGGTCATTTTTGAAATTATAAGCATTAGCAGGTTGTTAGAAACTGAAATCAAACAGTTTTCAACTCAAAACTTTATTCTAGGTGATGTTACATTTTCACATAGGACCCCTTGTTCGAAAGGAGCTTCTGAACTCTCTCGTCCATTGAATTTGTCAGGTTTTGGATGGTTTCTGCTTCAATTGTTTTGCATGAGGACAGAATACCCTCCCAGAGCTGTTGCTTAGATGTGAACTGCCTCCCGCCATCATAGACACTCCTTTTAATGATGCTCCAAAGGTTCTGAATGGGGTAGAGGTCAGGGGAGCATGGGGTTCACACCATAAGTTTGTCCCCTTTTATGCCCATATCAGCCAGAGATGCAGATGTTTTATGTGCAGCATGAGATGGTGCATTATCATGCAGAAAAATGATCTTGCTGTGAAATACACGGTTCTTCTTCTTGAACCATGGCAGGAAGTGCTGTTTGAGAAAATCCACATACATTATGGAGTTCATCTTTAGCGCCTTCAGGGATCCTAAAGGGGCCGACAATCTCTCTCCCCATGATTCCAGCCCAAAACATTACTCCACCTCCTCCTTGTTGGCGCTGTAGCCGTGTTTGCGTGGGGTGTCCATCAACCAGCCATCCTCCACTCCATCCATCTGGACCATCGAGCGCTGCACGGCACTCATCCGTGAACAAAACAGTTTTGAAATCAGTCTTCATGTAATGTTTGGCCCACTGGAGCCGTTTCTACTTGTGTGAAGTGGATAGAGGAGGTCGACAGGATGGCGTATGCACAGCTGCAAACCTCTGAAGGACCCTGCATCTTGTTGTTCGGGGGACGTTGGAGGCACAAGCAGCTTCAAAAACTTGTCTGCTGTTATGACAAGGCTTTTTTGCCGCTGCTCTTTCAACCTGACGTAATTGCCTGTAGGAAAGAGTCCTCAATTTGCCCTTATCAGCACGCACGCGTGTGTACTGTGAATCAGCTACATACTTCTTGATTGCCAAGACACTTCATCCTGATCATCGCACAATGTTGATTGTAATCATGCCTTGACCTAAACACTCCACAATTTGTTGCTTCTCAGCAGCCGACACATCCTTTTTCTTTCCCATTTTGGCAGAAAATGTAGGCTGCTTAATAATGTGAGACAGCCTTCTTAAGTAGTCTTGCCTTTCATTGGACACACCTGCCAAACTAATTAGCACAGGTGTCTGCAATTGCTTACAGTGATATAAAGAGCCCTGACACACATCACCATCAATGAGTTTAACTGACAAACAAACAAATTCTTCCCTTATCACTCCTAAACACTTTTTGCATAATAATTTGGAACACAGTGTACATGTGCTTTTCCACAAAACACCAGTGGTTCACGTAGTGAATCTTACAGTTCTAACTTGCCAACCGTGGTCTGTATGGAGTTGTTCAATAAAGGGCCCAAAATTAAGATAACATAGATGGGAGAGGTCTCTATGAATAGGAATTCCTAAGTATTTGATACCCTGTGAGGGCCAGGCAAAGGGAAAGTTGGACTGGATGGAATCCTATATGGATTTGGGGAGGGAGACATCGAGGGCCTCAGACTTCGCTGCATTGATTTTAAAATTTGACCATGTAACAAAGTGATCTATTTCAGCCATAACAGCATGGATGGATATATGTGATTGAGTGATATATACTAGGACATCATCAGCAAATAGAGAGCACTTGTACTCGGTGCCTCCCACCTCAATCCACCTAATATTGGGGTTATGGCGAATTGATGAGAGCAGGTGCTCCGTCACTAGGATGTATAAGAGAGGGGACAGAGAACATCCCTGCCTTGTCCCATTGGTGATTGTGAAAGGTGATGAAAATGTTCTGACGCGCCCCCTGGGCCTTGGGACACCCGGAGCCGGACCCTTTTTGGTGGATGCTGGTGGTTGTAGTCTCCGTGGCGGCAACCCGGTTCCGTGGCTCAGGGCGGTCAAACCAGTGTCGGAACTATTTATGTGGTTTTGATGTTTAAATGTCCGACTACGCCACCCGTGGATTGCGGTCAGAGTGAACCGCCGCTCCAGGGCAGACCGCTGAGGCTGGTGTTGTGGGTGCAGCAGAGCGTAGCATAACTCCCCACGGGAGGAGTATAGCCTCAGGGCAGTGTATGCGGAGGATGGGGGTGATGGTGCAGGGCAGCAGCAGTAACGACACGGAGTCAGTAATGCAGTCCAGGGCCTTTACTCACAGTTCTTATTATCCAGACCACGTCTGCAGGTAACGGCTGCCCACGTCGTACTGTGCTCACCAGGTGAGGGGCTCAGACAACTCCCAGATAACTTTGGAGTGCTTCACAGGACCCCCTTTGTGTGTCCTTTGTCTGGCCTTTCTTACCAACCCTTCTGTCCGGCTGCCTCGGGCCTCCTCTTGGTAAACTTGGCGCCAGTTTCCCTGACCCTATGTGGTGCCTTCCTAGCGGGTGTAGCGAGGGGCTGCGCCACATAAAATGTCACAGCCTCCTGTTTCTAGCTGAGGGTCGTTTCCTGCCTCCACTAGTTTCGGGGACCGGTCTCCCCCTTTGGCCTGACCCCTCCACGCAGGTGGATTCGGGCGTGCGGTGGCGACTCGCCCGTCCGCACCCCTGAGATCCCTTCGTTCCTCGTTCCTGGAGCCTTCTCCGCTCCTCTTCCTTCCTTCTCCCTCTTCCAGGCCTGGGCCTCTGTTACTAGGCCCGCCTCCGGAGCAGAGCTCATGCAGAGCCCCTGCTCCCTGCCACTTCTGCTCAGACTTCTCTGCACTGAACTAAGATGGTGCCCACCTTTTATACTCCCTTCTCAATGCACCCAGGAACTGCTTCCTCCCTGCTCCTGCACTACAGGGTTCCCCTTCCTCAGTGTTCCCTCCCCCCACTCCAGCCAGGGACAGGGACTGTCGTGCCCCTCTCAGGGGCATATTGGTCGCCCTGCCCCACGGCAATGTGGTGTAATGCATGCAGGTGTCGGGTCCTGATCCACACTACATCCTTACCTGAGAGTGAGATATCACACCTCTGGGTGAGGTGCAATACCTCTGTAGCAACCGAGCCCTCAGGGTGCTACAGTTCCATTTATCTTCAGCCTAGGTGACGTATTGCGATACAGGGCCGTGATTTTGGCTATAAAAGGGTCCCCTAGACCCCTACCCCAAGCTTTTTAAGAGAATCATATATGGCGTGCCAGGAGACTCTATGGAATGCTTTCTCAGCATCCAACGAGAGTATCTAATTACAAATTTTTAACTGCATCTAGCCCAGGAAATACTTTGTGCCTAGTAGCAGGGTCTGCTAGTCAGCGGATTATCCCGGCTGTTAAGCAAGCTACACCACCTGTAGTTTGGACACTTCATTTTTTCAAAGGAAATGCTTCGGGACCACGGGATACTCAGTGAAGAGCATCAGGAGTTACCCCAAGGCATAGGGGCTCGGACTGGCAGTAGGATGCCTTGCGGTGGACAGCCGAGCTCGATCCTTATAAAAGCTTTTTAACTGCAGCAGCTTTAGTGGACGCTACTGGAGCTGGAATTACGCGGCTGCTGGCATGAGACTTGCCCTCCAATAGATCCTTGTAAATGGATTTAAAGTGTATTTATTCAAATTAGAGAGACAATTTAAATTAAAAAGCTTAGAGCTGCCTCCACCACATGGGGGGCTCGCTCGACCCACCAGCGGACAGGCACCAGTATTGGGAGAGGGGGGCTGGCCGTCAGGGTTCACCGCGGCTCTGGCACAAACCCGGCGACACGGAGGTGGCACGGGCAGGAACGGACTGGCCGTGTCGGCTTCTCACTTTTTGGA
Source organism: Phyllobates terribilis (assembly GCF_046119375.1). NCBI lineage: Eukaryota > Metazoa > Chordata > Amphibia > Anura > Dendrobatidae > Phyllobates > Phyllobates terribilis. The sequence goes on from NW_027362762.1 coordinate 879,748,550, forward strand.
TTTTAGAAGGGCATGACATGCCTATATCTGTGTCTCCCCCTCCTTTTACTCCTCCACCTCTTTTCTTTTCGCATGACTATATGTACTTGTCACTTTTCCATGTGTTAGTTGTGTCTTCTGAGCAGTTTGTCAGCTTTTGGACACCTTTGAAGGTGTTTTCTATGTGTTTCTATGTGTTTTTGTTTGCCTGCCATTGGTTTTAACGGTGTTCGAAGGTGTTCGACGAACAGTTCGACGAACAGTTCGGCGAACACACGGGTGTTCGACGAACCGAACCGAACTCGAACACTACGGGGGTGGCTCAACACTAGTAACTAGAGAAAATGGACCCCAATATTTGTTGTGCAATTTCTCCTGAGCACTCCGTTACCCAATATGTGGGGGAAAACCACTGTTTGGGCTTACAGCCGGGCTTGGAACGGAATGAGCGCCATTTGACTTTTTGAGTGTAAAATTTGATGGCATACAGTGGGGAAAAAAAGTATTTAGTCAGCCACCAATTGTGCTAGTTCTCCCACTTAAAAAGATGAGAGAGGCCTGTAATTGACATCATAGGTAGACCTCAACTATGAGAGACAAAATGAGAAAACAAACCCTGAAAATCACATTGTCTGATTTGGAAAGAATTTTTTTCAAATTTTGGTGAAAAATAAGTATTTGGTCAATTACAAAAGTTCATCTCAATACTTTGTTATATATCATTTGTTGGCAATGACAGAGGTCAAACCTTTTCTTTAACCAATAATACCTTTTTGGTCTTCATACAAAATTTTGACTTTTTAGTATTTTTTAATACAGGTCTGGCTGCAATGGTGGCATTTTCTACTACTGGCATTTTTTAATCGAAAGGAAAATGGAGTGCAGACTTCATGTATTTAATGCTTAATTAAACTTTATTAATTCATGAAAATTCATACATAAATACATAATTAAAAAAAAACATAAAACAGAGGTACATGAAAAGAGGATAAAAAGTAACCGACGCAGGTAAATATGGGGTTTTAATGATATTAATTCACAGCCCCAAATATGGAATATTTCCAAAATAGGAATACAATTCAAGGGAGTCACTAAGGAATTGAAACCTCTAATTCATACAGTATACATGATTAGTGTAAATAATTATAAAGAAATAAAAAATAAAGTGCTTGTGCAAAATAGCTCATCATACTTCATTCCTGTTAGACAATAGTGGCAGACTAGCAAAATAGCATAGTGCTCATAAAGTGCATAATAATCATCACTTACCCATAGGTGTAAACGCAAGTGCGGTGTTCCCAGGAGACAACCCCGATGCGCGTTTTGCACCTCTCTATTGTATTGCAACTGAAGCCCTTTAGTGTTCTCACTCGCTATGGTACCACTTCCATTGCCTCCATAGAGCATGATGTTAAAAAAAATGGCATCGCTTCAGGATAGGCTGGATTTCCGGTTCTAATGAGGTCTTGGACATTCCTGCACATGTGCACACAAGGTTATGCCGTGACCCTATGCTCAGGGATTCAGCACTTGGTAGCGGTGATAAGAAAATGTGCCAAATACCAGACAGGTGATAGTGAGGAGCGGATGGGCCGGGGAGGTGAGCATATGGTTTTTACTTATTCCTTACATCTTACGTTTCTTATATTCTCGGGCCCAGAAAGGCCTCAAAGCACAATAAGGGACAATCGGTTTTCTGAGAATAACTTCTTTGTGAATCGGAGGAAAATCCTAGCGAACAGGTGAATTTGAATTTTGCATAATCCTCTAATCTCTAAGAGAGAATCATAAACTGATACTGCCAAGAGGGTGAGGAGGGTCAGGAAATGCAGTGAAAGAGACCCCACACGTTACGCTCATTCCAATTGAGCTCACCACTGATACTAGAAATAAATCCAGAAAGAGCAAAAAAACAAGGAATTCAGGCTACCAGCACAGGAAAATGTAGGTCCGCAGAGTCAAATTAAAAGACAGCAACTGGCTTAGTGTTTGTATAGTATAAATCACAAAACCTAGGATAAAACAAATGAGCAATTACCCAGCAGTAAGTAAATGAATAAATAGTAATAGTACATGTTAATAACATAGGGTACTTACATTACTCTACTGTATTTAAAAACCATCCCACCTCAACAAGGTGTACCCAATCGGGGATGATCCCTAACTCTTATAGTTCACCTCTCTATGTGCCAGCCATCCTCAACATAGACGGGGCAGAGTGAGCCTCAGGCCTGACTGTTTCAGCACTTGCCCGTGTAATATAAATCCCATAACAGTAATGACACTCACCCAAGTGTACCTAATAGTGTAAAATGCAGATTTGGTAGACACCAAGAAATAGAAGACACATAAGCGCCAACAGCCCTGATAAGCTGGGAGTAACAGAGCCACATGTGACATGTAATAATGTGAAAACAGCAGGTGCATAGAGGACACGTGAGACACACACTGACTTATACAATGGATGCAATAACCACTGATTTATAACATGTCATAAAGTGAGAACATTCTGTATATCTGGAGCATTTATTTGGCTGCCTTCCTGACATTTACCACGGCGTCTAGTGATTTTTGGATCTCAGTAACTGCCGGGGATCCAGATTTTACACTGATACTCTGTGGACGCGTCACCCACTTCTCCTCTTTTTATTCTTACAGATTAGTTAGAAATAATCTAACAGAAACTTCTTGCATCCATTTGGCCTCAATAATAAGGAATAACCGGTCCCTAAAGACACTCGGCCTGGCTATTAACCGTCTGTCCGGTCCTCACTTCAGTGACTTGATGGAGGCTCTGTCTAGTCCAGGCTGCACAGTACAGAATTTACAGTGAGTATATGAGATGGGAACAGGACTCAGACATGTGAGTTACAAGTTATACATGGATTTTATGCTATTTTATGCAACACACCATTGTTACTTCCATGAGATAAACTACTGACAACACCTTGATATGTGACATCACAACTAATGTCTGACTGTCTCGTCTCCTCACCATCACATCAGGTCCCCGCCAACTCTAACATTCTATGATTATAATAATAATCTTTTTATTTATATAGCGCCAACATATTCCGCAGCGTTTTATAATTCAGACATTTACAGACATTATCGGCACTGTCCCCATTGGGGCTCACAATCTACATTCCCTATCAGTATGTCTTTGGAGTGTAGGAGGAAACTGTAGAACCTGGAGGAAACCCACGCAAACCCAGGGAGAACATAATTCTTTGATTCTATGAAAATATCTGAATTTTGGTGAAAATGTAGCAATTTTAAAACTTTTAATTTTTATGCCCTTAAACCAGATATTAATATAAAAAAAAATAGTTAATAAATAACATTTAACATATGTCTAGTTTACACCAGCATAATTTTTGAAACATAATTTTTTTTGTTAGGAAGTTAGAAGGGTTAAAAGTTGAACAGCAATTTTTCAATTTTCCGTCAAAATTTACAAAACCAATTTTTTAAGGGACCTCATTACATTTGAAGTGACTTTGAGGGGTTTATATGACAGAAAATACCCAAAAGTAACACATCTTTAAAAACTGCACCCCTCAAAGTGCTCAAAACCACATTCATTAACCCTTCAGGTTTCACAGGAATTAAAGCAATATGGAAGGAAAAAATGAAAACTTTACTTTTTCCCACAAAAATTTTTTGCTTTAGCCCCAAATTTAGCATTTTCACAATCGTAATAGGAGAAAATGGACCATATACCTTGTATTGCAATTTCTCCTGAGTACACTGATACCCCATATGTGGTGGAAAATTACTGTTTGGGCGCAAGGCAGGGCTCGGAAGGGAAGGAGCACTGTTTGACTGTTATGTTCTGCAACTTAGAACTAAGGAATAGGAGGGAAAAGCTGTCCCTACACTGAGACTCAGCTTGACCCTACGCTGGGGTGGGTGCCGTATTCCTTATGAATAGCCCCACCGAAACTCCTGCACTGAACTCAAACGAAGACCTGTAGGAAGGGGAAAGGGGTCCCTAAAAGATCTAAGGACTGGGAGCAAAAGCAGGAGACCTCCTAACAGAAAAGTTAGTTGCAGAAGCGAAGATTAAAGGGAGCAAAACTGGTGGAACAAGAAGATAACAATTGTCCAAAGCACAAACAACTAAACAAGGCTAGCAACTAAACAAGGAGCATTAGTAAGCCCAAAAGGCATCACCAAACACTCAAAATGTCCTTCCGGGGTGTTAAAAGCTGTCTTCCATTCATCTCCATCTTTCACCCGCAGCAAATTATATGCCCCACGAAGGTCAATCTTAGAAAATCATTTAGCTCCGGTCAATTTGTTAAACAAATCCGGAATAAGTGGTAACGGGTAAGGATTGCACACAGTGATCTTATTTATCTCCCGAAAATCCAGACATGGCCTAAGACCCCCATCGTTCTTTTTGACAAAAAAGAACCCAACCACCACAGGAGACTTAGAGGGTCGTATGTGAACTGTAGCTAAACTAGTCTGAAGGTACTCCTTCAAAGCCTCCCTCTTGGGAATTGTCAGATTTAGCAATCGACTCTTAGGGAGCTTAGCATCAGGGACAAAGTCAATAGCGCAATCATAATCTCTATGAGGTGGTAAAGCTTTCGACTCCACCTCCGAAAAAACCCTCCAAAAATCCTGAATGGGTTCAGGTAACTCCCTCTTCACAACAGCCGCAATGTGAACATTACAACACTTACCATAACACCTCTGCCCCCAGGATCTTATGGAACCAGACGACCAGTCCAGCAAAGGATTATGCACTTTTAACCAGGGCAACCCTAGGACGACCGGGGAAGGCAATTTAGAAAGTACAAATAAGTCAATCTGCTCCTGATGTTCCATATTCATAGTAAGCGGAAACCCAGTGACCTTTTGAAGCATGCTCCCATGCTCCACGGGAGTATTATCAATCGGCACCACAGGAAAGGAGATGACAAAGGTTCAGAATCAAACTTATATTTTTCAAGAAATTGTTGATCAATCAAATTAAGTGCAGAACCACGATCCACCATAACTTGAAACTCAATCAAACGACCCTGACAGGTGGTATTACCATGAAAAAACACCCCAGCAGAACGTAAAAACGCAATGCGAACGGGAGTGTTATTTCTACTGACCATTTTTTTTTCTTTCTTTAAGCGAACCTCACATTGCTTTAAAAAATGATCAGCCTTACCGTAATACAAGCAAAGTCCCTCAGAGAACCTCCTGTCCCTCTCCTTGGAACGGGATGACATTGCCCTGACCTGCATAGGTTCCCCAGTGTCGGCAGGAAGATCGTGAGAAACAGAATCCAGCAATACAGGAAACTTCTCCTCATTCTGTCTAGCCCTCAACCTTCTATCCACACGGGTAGCTAACTGCATAGCAACTTGCAGAGTATCAGGTGCAGGGAATGCAATGAGCAAATCTTTAACCCTTTCACTCAAGCCTGCCAGAAACTGAAACTTGAGTGCAGGGTCGTTCCACCTGACCTCTGCAGACCATCGTCTGAACAGGGTGCAATAACTCTCAGCATCAAGAGAACCCTGTTTGAGACGTCTGAGCTCTGACTCAGCTGATGTAACCCGATCAGGATCATCATATAGCAAACCCGTGGCATCAAAAAATGCCTCCATAGACCTCAAACAATGATCATAAGGAGACAAGGAAAACGCCCAGATTTGAGGTTCCTTACGCAATAGATACATAATAATCCCTACACGCTGTAGTTCACTCCCAGAAGATCTAGGTCTGAGCCGAAAATACAACAAACAAGCATTTTTAAATGAAAAAAAATCCTGTCGTTTCCCCGAGAAACACTCAGGTAATCCTACCTTAGGTTCTTCATAGCGTTCTGCAGGGTATTTACTCACATACTGCTGAAGACCGGCAACTTCCAGAGTCAACCCTTGCAAGCGTTGAGCAAGCTCCTGGATGGTACTCATACTGAAGAAAATCCAGGAAGAGGAGAGAAGAAAAAAAAAAAAAAAACTTTTTTTTTTAAACGCGGCTGGACATACTGTTATTTTCTACAACTTAGAATTAAGGAATAGGAGGAGACTCAGCTTGACCCTACGCTGGGGTGGGTGCCCTATTCCTTATGAATAGCCCCACCGAAACTCCTGCACTGAACTCAAACGAAGACCTGTAGGAAGGGGACAGGGGTCCCTAAAAGATCTAAGGATTGGGAGCAAAAGCAGGAGACCTCCTAACAGAAAAGTTAGTTGCAGAAACGAAGATTAAAGGGAACAAAACTGGTGGAACAAGAAGTCCCAGGATAACAATTGTCAAAAGCACAAACAACTAAACAAGGCTACTTAGCCAGAGCACAAGCATAACAACACTGATGTCCAGTGGGGAATGGGAGCCAGGTGCTGAGTAATAAATAGTGGAGAGATCACGTGACCAAGAAACCCAGCACCAGAGGAAAAGACTAGAAGCCAGCAAACCACAGATGGCCGATAGTAAAACAAAATAGATTCTAACATTGACTTTTAGAACTCAAAATTGGCTGGAATCGATAACGGACACAATGTTGCGTTTGCGGAGCCACTAATGAGCCTATACAGTGGAAACCCCTCCAAGTGACCCCATTTATGCTTCCCTATATGCTGAGCACTTGCATGGGGATTTCCATCTAAATCTCCGAATGACGTGATTCAGATGAAAGCTCCGAGGGATCCATTCTCTATAAGGAGGCAGCAGAGTTACTCTGGACTCAGTCTTCCATGCAGGGTTCCATCTGAATCACGTATAACGAATCACAATATATTTGCTCATACTCACTAAAGGTCAGCAAAACCGCCTCACTTGGTGAGTATATTTATCCATGATCATTTATTTTGCCTCAATTAGTATATAACACATGGTGGTCATATGAGCACTGTTACCAAATCAATTGTTAGATGAATCAATATGCAGTGCCTTGAAAAAGTATTCATACTTGGTTTACTCTTCTCCACAACTTTATCCCTGACTTGTCTGGTGTGTTCCTTGGTTTTCATGATGGTGTTTGATCCCTAATGTTCTCAAACAAACCTCTGACGCCTTCACAGAACAGCTATAGTTATGGTGAGAATAAATTACACACAGGTGGACTCAATTTACTATTCATGTGACTTCTGTAGGCAATTGGTCACTCCGGATTTTGCTTAGGGGTATCAGGCTACAGGGGGCTGAATATAAATGCATGTCACAATTTTCAAATTTATATTTTTAAAGTAATTAGAAAGCTACAGTATGTATCATTTCCTTTACACTTCACAAATACTTGGTTCTTGTGTTGGTATACATACATACTTTACCATAAAATACATTTACGTTTGTGGGTGTAACGTGAAAAAAATGTGGAAAAGTTCACGGGATATGAATACTTTTTGAAGGCACTGTATCTTTATGTGATTATGCCGGATTATTCAGACCCCTTTAAATTTTTCACTCTTTGTTTCATTGCAGCCATTTGGTAAATTCTAAAAAGTTCATTTTTTTCCTCATTAAAGTACACTCTGCACCCCATCTTGGAGTCCATCAAGGAGCTCAGAGACAGAATTGTGGCAAGGTACAGATATGGCCAAGGTTACAAAAGAATTTCTGCATTACACAAGGTTCCTAAGAGCACAGTGGCCTCCATAATCTTGAAATGGAAGAAGTTTGGGACCACCAGAAGTCTTCCTAGACCGGGCCGTCCAGCTAAACTGAGCAATCGTGGGAGAAGAGCCTTAGTGAGAGAGGTGAAGAAGAACCCCAAGATCACTGTGGCTGAGCTCTAGAGATGCAGTAGGGAGATGGGAGAAAGTTCCACAAAGTCAACTATCACTGCAGCCCTCCACCAGTTAGGCATTTATAGCAGAGTGGCCTGTCGGAAGCCTCTCCTCAGTGCAAGACATATGAAAGCCCGCATAGAGTTTGCTCAAAAACACATGAAGGACTCCCAGACTATGAGAAATTAGATTCTCTGGTCTGATGAGACGAAGCTAGAACTTTTTGGTGATAATGCTCTGCATGGTGGTGGCAGCATCATGCAATGTTTTTTTTTTCAGCTGCATGAAAACCTCTTCCAGAGTGTTCTGGACCTCAGACTTGGCCGAAGATTCACCTTCCAACAAGAAAATGACCCTAAGCACACAGCTAAAATAACAAAGGAGTGGCTTCAGAACAACTCTGTGACCATTCTTGACTGGCCCAGCCAGAGCCCTGACCTAAACCCAATTGAGCATCTCTGAAGAGACCTGAAAATGGCTGTCCAGTCCACCAACGTTCACCATCCAACCTGACGGAACTGGAGAGGATCTGCAAGGAAGAATGGCAGAGGATCCCCAAATCCAGGTGTGAAAAACTTGTTGCATCATTCCCAAGAAGACTCATGGCTGTACTAGCTCAAAAGGGTGCTTCTACTCAATACTGAGCAAAGGGTCTGAATACTTATGACCATGTATGTGATATTTCAGTTTTTCTTTTTTAATAAATTTGCAAAAAAATTTCTACATTTCTGTTTTTTTTTCAGTCTAGATGGGGTGCAGAGTGTACTTTAAGGAGAAAAAAAATGAACTTTTCAGAATTTACCAAATGACTGCAATGAAACAAAGAGTGAAAAATTGAAAGGGGTCTGAATATTTTCCGTACCCACTGTATATATTTATCAGCATTGTCAACTGTATAAAGGATATAGGAGTAATTTTGGAACTTTGCACCAAAAGAGTAGTGTTATGCCTGTCAGAGGCTGCAGACTTATAAAAGCTACTTTGGACAGACGTGGCGGTAGCCACTTGGTCTGGAAATTTCCACGGGAACCTGGCTTCACTCTTTGACTTCAGTACAGGCATCTGGTCTTACCACGGGGTCCACTAGATTGCTTCCAAGGAAGAGCTGCTATCTGGAGGAGCAAACCAGAGGTAAGAGTATAGTATGGAAGCAGGCTCAGAACCAGGAGGTCAGTGTAAGGAAGGAGAATAGTCAAAAATGAGCCATGGTCAAAATCAGAAATGTCCACTGGAAAAATAGCTAAGCACAAAAAAACACAGGAGCATGTCAGTTTATAACTGACAGTGGACAACAAGAATTCAGGATTTTAATTAGCTTGCAGCCCCACCTAGCAGAGAACAACAATAACAGAAGATAACCTTATCTCTTTCTCCATCTTCCATTCTGTCAGTGCGTGGAAATGGACTACACTCAGATGTCATCCGAGTGCAGTCCGATGTTTTCAACTAATTCTTTGACTTGCATGGTAATGACCAGAGACTTTTTGACTCCACGATCTATAGATTTTATACAAACATTCTGTGGACACGTCACCCACATCTTATTTTCTTACTGTTACAGATTGGATGGGAATAATCTACAAGACACTTCCTTGCCCCAGTTGGCATCTGGAATAAGGAATAACCAGTCTCTGAAGATACTTAACCTGAGCAATAACCATCTGCTCGGTCCTCAGTTCTGTGACTTTATGGAGGCCCTGTCCAGTCCGGACTGCAGGATAGAGGAATTACTGTAAGTATAAGAGATGTCAAGAGTCGCATTACATGGAGACACATTGGGGACACTTATCAGATGAAATGTTGAACTTGCTTTATGGAAATAATTCAGGTATTATGAGACATATGGAAGGAAAACATTAACTATTTACAATCCTACTCTGTGACATCTATAGCTGATCAGGGGGTGCAGATAATCCACCCACAATGGTAGCACCACATGTATTATGGACTGGCACTATAATCCTGCATGAGCCTGTGTAAGGAGAAGCGTCTCCTGCACCAACTGTGACTAATACATTTTATACAACCATTTTTTTTCTTTTGCGCTTTGAAGTGGCATATTATGACATTATTGATGACTGGTGCAGATTAATCATATGGCAGTCACTCATAGAAACAAAAAATAGTCTGTACTTTTTATATGTATGGTTTATTGTATCTTTCTCTTGGGAAGTCATACAGTGGATAAAAAACACCTACACATCCCTATGATAATGCAAGATTTTTGTCATGTAAAAAAAATCATAAAAAGAGAGATCGTACCAGGAGATGCTATCGTAATCTGACAGATGATTAGCGCTACTGCAAGAAAGAGTGGGGAAAGATTGCCAATTCTACATGTGCCATGCTGATAGACTCCTGCCAAAAATACTGAATGCTATCATAAATTCAAAGGGTACTTCAACAAAGTATTAGCTTAAGGGTGTGCATATTTATGCAACAATATTATTTTAGTTCTATATTTTTCTTTTTCCACCCCCAACAATTAGTTTTACGTATGAATTGTGCAGATTATGGGCGACATTAAAGCACCACTCCAGCGATTTTCATTTATTTCAGTGCTGGAGTGGTGCTAATAACTGAAGGTCCCCGACCCTAGTCTTATAGTCTATACTCAACACCCGCCGTGTTTTGCTCTTCCCGACGTCGCTCTGGTCCCATGCTACTATCTTGCGATGACAACTTCAACTAAACAATTGAAAAAAAATTTGTAAAAATATGTTTTAAAAAAAAAATCACAAAATAATAATAAAAAAATAAAAATATATTGTATGAACAATATATAGTGGAACGACCTGACCTATAAAACTGTCCCACTAGTTAACCCCTTCAGTGAACACCGTAAATAAAATAATAAAAAAAAGAGGAAAAAATTATGCTTTATCATGAAATTGCCGAACAAAAAGTGGAATAAAATGCGATCAAAAAGGCGAATGTAAATAAAAATGGTATCTCTGAAAACGTCATCTTGTCCCACAAAAAACAACTCCCCATACAGCTACATCATCAGCCAAAAAAAATTAGTTATAGCTCCCACAATAAAGAGATGCAAAAATAATATTTTTTTTCTCTAAATATAGTTTTTATTGTATAAAAGCACCAATACATAAAAAAACGCTATACATGTATTATTGCTGTAAATGTACTGACCTGAAGAATAAAGCTGCCACATCAATTTTACCACACATGAAATGACATAAAAAATAAAAACAATTCCTGAATTGCTGGTTTTTGTTCATTCTGCCTCACAAAAATCAGAATAGAAAGAGATCAAAAAATAAAACGTGCCTGAAAATGTTAACAAGAAAAATGTCAACTGGTCCCGCTAAAAGAAAGCTATCATATGACTCTGAATCGACAGAAGTATGGAAAAATTATAGGTTTAAAAATATGGCGATTGCAAAAACTAGTTTTTGCAATAAAAAACGTCTTTTAGTGTGTGCTAGCAGCCAAACACAAAAACCCGCTATAAAAGTGGTATCGCTGTAATCGCACCAACCAGAAGAATAAAGTCGTGTAATCACTTACACCACACGAGGAATGGTGTAAAAAATAAATATAACCAATTCTTCACCTGTTGTTGTTTTGTTAATTCAGCCTCCCAAAGATCGCAGTAAGGTTCGGCTCACATTTATCCTGCGCTCTGCGCTGAGCACTTTCACCGGGGTTTCCATGTAAATCTCCGAAATACTTGATTCAGATGGAACCCCCGACAGAAGATTCCCTATGATGAGGCAGATGGAGCCACTGTGGACGTTCTTTGACCTGTGATCCAGCGGTGTCCGTCTATTTAGGCATGGGTAAAAGTGCCGTCGGCCACAGTTTTGTGCATTTCTGGAAAGGACAATGCTAAACAGAGGCAAGACGAAGTCCAGGGAAACTCTGTTGCCTCATTATTGTGAATGGATCCCTCGGGGGTTTCATCTGAATCTCGTCAATTGGAGACTTAGATGGAAACCCCGATATAAGTGCTCAGCGTAGAGCGTCGGATAAATGTGATCCAAAATGTTATGTAAAATGTTCCTAACAAAAGCTTCAAATCAACCCACAAAAAAAGCCCCCCACTCAGGTCCATCATCTGTCAATGGAAATATAGGGGGCTTCCACTTTACTGGTAGAACAAAGGCTCTGAAAAAGTGAAATGGCTCCTCGCCCCATAAAAGAAATTCAGCAAATTCTGCTCCCCAAATTCAAATACTGTCCCTCCCTTCTGAGCCCCAGTGTGCCTAAACCACATTTAGCATCCACATGTTTGGCATTCCTGTAGCGATGAGAGCCTGCCTAATTTATGGGTACGTGTCTCCAGAAGAATGAGCTAAGCAGAACGTACTGGTCACTAAAGCGTACTGGTCACTACAACAGCAGTTTGCAATTTTCAATCAGCAACATCCGCTGCTGCTTGTTTCTGGAAAACACCCATGGAGTCAAAATCGTCACTACACCTTGAGATAAATTCCCAAAGGGTATAATTTCCCAAATGGGGTCACTTGACGAGGATTCTGCTATTCTAGCACTTAGGGACTCTGTATATGGAATCCGCATACTATTCTAGAAAAATCTGCGCTCTAGGAGGCAAATAGCGCCCCGTCCCTCCCGAGTCTCGCCAATTGGTGAAGGAGTACTGTACAGCCACATATGGGGTATTTCTACATTCAGTAGAAATTGTGGGACAAATTTTTGTAGCATTTTTACCCATTTCCCAATGTAAAAATGTAAAATCTGGGGCTAAAACTAAATTTTGCTAGTAAAAAATGAAATTATTTTTTTCTTCACTGCCCAATGGTATAAAATTCTGTGACCCACCTGTGGTGTCCATATGATCACTGCACCCCTTGATGAACTCATTGAGAGGTGTAGTTTGTAAAATGGGGTCTCTTATTGGGGGTGTGCTGTTCTGGCACCTCATGGGCTCTGCCAATGTGACATGGCACCCTCAAACCAGTCCAGCAAAATCTGAACTCCAATATGATGCTTCTTCCCTTCTGAGCTTTGAGGCCAATGTAAGTCTTTGGGAAACTCGAGCATTTTTCTGGCGACCCCCCCCCCCCCTCATAGGTCTGTAGGGCGCCTAAATATTGCCCTAATCGATGGGAACAGTGATCAAATGGCATGGGAACAGCATGGGGAAGACCACTGGAAGCGTTTCTGACTACCAGGTCTCTGTTGTGAACAATGTTGTCAGAATATTACGCCACTTTTACGGACTCACAATAAGACATACAAAAACGAAACTAAAATGGATTTTCCTGGGGAAAACGTTAAGGAACATTCTTTCCATGGTAATGACTTGCATATAAGGCAAAATAAATACCCCCCCCAAAAAATGCTCCTCCACACCTTGGAGTGTGTTCACACGTAGCGTTTTTGATGTGTTTTTGCACTTTTGCACTGCTTTCAACAGTGAAAAATACATTCACCAGTAAATGTAATTTTAATATGTTACTACCTTACCTGGCCATGTGGTGAATGAGACATGATCAGACACATTCATACAGTGCTGAAAGACATGGGAACAGCATGGGGAAGACCCCTGGAAGCATCTCTGACTCCCAGGTCACTGCCTAAACCGTGGTCATCAGACTTGATCCTATATTACTGCGGTAGTAATACAGACATTTTTGGCAATGTGACAAATATTAAACTCCATTTAATATGGGCACGGCGCGTGGCATGGGACAAGGAAGTGGACATAATGGTGATGGTGCACGTAGAGGCCGAGGCCGTGGGCAAGATTAAACTGTGCCAGCTGAAGGAGCACAACAAATACCCACATCATGTTGAACTATACCTTTCAGTCCCAATTTCTAGGGGGGGCGTGGAACACCACTCTTGAAGCCCGAGCAGTGTGAAAAGGTTGTTGATTGGATAGCAGATAATGCTTCCAGTCAGTTTGCCACCACCACGACACTGTCTTCCACATGGTCCAGTCTCAGTAGCCGTGAGTCTGGACCACATTATTATTATTACTATTATTACTATAGCAGCATTTATTCCATGGCTCTTTACATGTGAAAAAGTGGTATACATCGCAAAAACAATTACAATAATCTTAAACAAAAATGTGACAGCGACTGGTACAGGACAGGAGAGGACCCTTCCCACGAGGGCTCATAGTCTACAAGGGATGGATGAGGATACAGTAGGTGAGAGTAGAGCTGGTCATCCAGCAATATGGTGTAGCGAGGGTTACTGCAGGTTGTACGCTTGTCGGAAGAGGTGGGTCTTCAGGTTCCTTTTGAAGGTTTCAACAGTAGGCGAGAGTCTGATATGTTGGGGTAGAGAGTTCCAGGGTAGGGGGGGATGCACAGGAGAAATTTTTTATGCGATTGTGGGAAGAGGAGATAAGAGGGGAGTAGGGAAGATCTTGTGAGGATCGGAGGTTGCATGCAAGTTAAGTACCGGGAGACTAGGTCACAGATGTATGGAGGAGACACGTTGTGGATGGCTTTATATGCCATAGTTAGGCTTTTGAACTGGAGTCTCTGAGCAATGGGGAGCGAGTGAAGGGATTGACAGAGAGGAGAGGCCGGGGAATAGCGGGGGGACTGATGGATTAGTCGGACAGCAGAGTTTAGGATAGATTGGTTGAGGAATGTGCGGATTTGGGAGATATTTTTGAGTTGGAGTTGGCAAGAAGTGGAAAGGCCTTGGATATGTGGTTTGAAGAAGAGATTAGACTCCAGGGTTACCCCAAGGCAGCGAGCTTGCGGGACTGGGGAGAGTGGACAGCCACTGACGTTGATAGGTCAGATGGGGGGGTTGAATGAGATGGTGAAAAGATGATGAATTCTGTTTTCTCCATGTTAAGTTTTAGAAATCTAGCAGAGAAGAAGGATGAAATAGCGGACAGATATTGTGGGATTTTGTTTAGTTCCTGATCCTCCTTCCTCCCACCATGCCGAGTGCCTGGAGACAACTCATCCCTCACTTGGATACTCCAAAGAGCTGTTCATTTTTCCATTTATAGATTCGGGCCTCTCGCCCGGCCCGCTTCAAGCAGGGCAACAGAAGAATGCATGTAGCGATGCCCAAATATTTGAGCATGCATGGTCACCCGAAGGTGACGGTGGGAAAGTGAAATTACTGTCGCAAGAGGTGGATGATGATGAGACACAATGGACAGAAAGTCAGGAGGAGGACGAGGGTGCGGAAGTGTACGACGAGGGCCCAGAAACAGTGTCTGCGGGTGACACCACTGCCTCTTCTCCTGTTGTACATGCACGCCAAGCCTCCATTCATGATGCAGGCGAAAATGCCTCCCACCCTGCACCTGTCATTGCACACTTGCAACCATCAACATCAGCAACCATGTCCACGTCCTTGTCCCAGCGCAGCGTTCAGTTGTCCCTACCCCAGTCCTTTGAACGCAAGCGCAAATACGCAGCCAACCGGCCACAATACTAAACTGCCACATTTCTCGACTGCTTGCACTAGAAATTTTGACGTTTAGACTCGTGGAAGTGGAAGCTTTCCGCAACAGCATGGCGGCGACTGGCCCTTGATACTCGGCCCCCAGCTGCCACTATTTCTTCCGATGTCGTAGCCTGCCTTATACAAGCACAGGTCCCAGAACATTACCCTAACCTCCCCAGCGCAGTTAGTGGGAAGGACCGCCTAACCACATAAACGTGAATAAGTGCTTGTGACCAGGGACGGTACATCTCACTGATGCATCACTGGGTTAATTTTGTGGAAGCCAGGACCCAATCGGACCGTGGGACAGAACACATCTTCCCGATGCATAGGATTGCGGGTAGAGATGAGCGGTGTTCGACTCGAACTGTTCGCCAATCTCAAATTTGAGCTGTTTTGGGCGGTGTTCGAGTCGTTCGACGAACTCGAACGATTTGCAAATAATTCGGCTGTTTGAGGTTATGTTCGATAACTGTTCGTGCACCAAAAGCGTAACTGGATTTTTTCACAGTAATACTGTTAATCAATGTTAATAGACAGTTTCAGTGTAGAGTGGGCGGGGGAGAGGGGCAGGGGATGGATCTCTGCAGAAATAATGCCGATCTCCATTTTTTTTTCTTTCCCGCATTTACAGTGGGGCGGTGCAGTCTGTCAGCCTATCAGCAGCGCACACACACAGCAAAGTGCTTTTTTTCACACAAGCAAGGGCATGTGGGGCACCCCAGGGGTCCGGTTGCCACAGTGGCATTGCCTCCCTCACAAGAGGTGATGCCATGCCTGGAAGCAAACAGGGGTCCCCTAATTAAGTTTTGCTAAGCATGCAACACTTTCCTGGCTACAGATCAGCAAGGGGAGCACCTCCCCTTGGCAACTGGGATCTGGGGGCGGGGTTAGTTAGACTTAGTGTGAGGAGTTGAAGTGAGGACGTCAACGAGAGAGGAGCTGGGGAGTGGAGCTGCGCGGCAGTTCACCCCAGAAGGAACCACCACAGAGGAACGGACACGGGAGTCCGAGGCTGTGGGGCACTGAAGGCCCAGCAGCAGAAACCGGAGGGCAGGAGACTGCAGGTCTTCTGGCCCCAGCAGACGCCCGGAGGCTCAGCAGCACCGCAGGGCCCAGCACCGCCACGTGGGAGCGACGCATCAGCAAGGCCATACGGGTGAGCACAAAGACGTTGCAATCTGGGACGAGGGCCACCGCACAGCTACAAGCAGCAGGGCCAAAGAGATTAGTGGAAAGGGAAGGCCTCCAACTTCACCTGGCGAGGTGGATTCCTTACTTGCTTCCAGGCTGCCCGGACTTCCACTTCTAGCCAGTACCCTAGTCCCGGTTTGCCTAATCACCGCCAGTAAAGATAAGAGGAAACCGCCATTAAGTTGTGGACTGATTATTGCTACGCCATCAACCCCTGCACTACAACGCCCAGCATCACCTATAACATCTACACTGCCCTAGAGCTAAGCTCTACCTGTGTAGAGCCACACCAGCTTTGCTGCACTAACATCAGCTCCAGAGGACCTGCTCCGAAGCGGCGGCTCTCTTTAGCCGCATTCCGCAGGTGGCATCACGAACGTTGTACATAAAAACTATAAAATCCCCTTTTACCGACCGCCCTGGGTCATGGACCGGGTCACCGCCACTGTGACATCTACCCTAGCAACGACTGGCCCGGCACCGAGTACCCCACGGCCCAGGGGGCACGTCAACTTGGCGTCACGAACAGGATTCACGAAACCCGGTATAACCGAGTCCTGTGTGCCATAGACTTTACTAAACGGTGTTATCACGTGGTTTGCCGCCCGTCGAGGGGAGGCAAGAAGCCCCGATCCGGAACCGCCAGGTAAGAGATCCTTCCGCCTGCAGAGCAGCATACTGGTACGTCAGCAGACGCCGAGGCCCTGGCTGAGGTTCACTAGGAGGGAGGAAGATACCCAACCACTGTAATGCCGTTATCAATGCCGTACATACCGGGGGCGGCGTGGTTGTCCCAGTACTCAGGGGAGTCGCACACCCTGAACGACTTTGAGGAGAGACTGTGCAGTCTGTTTAAAATATACCCCCTGTCTGAGGAGCAAAAAGTCAGCATCCTCATAGGCCAGCTAATCGGTGCAGCCCAGAGAGAGGTGAAGTCCTGGCCGGGCAGAGACAAAGGCACTGTAAAAGAAATACTGGCCCTATTGAAGGATACCTTTGACACCCGCACCGCAGCAGAAATTAAGATGAAGTTCTACGGGTGCAAACAGAGGGTGCAGGACAGTGTATGGGACTATGCTCTAAACCTGCAGGAGGCGCTGCGTGCCATTAAACAGGTAGACCCCGACAGTGTGCAAGATGAGGACAGATTGCTAACTGAGCAGTTTATTGAGGGGTTCCTGTCTGGCACTCAAAGGACACAGCTGCCCATTATGGCTCTGCAAAACCCTGATCTGGACTTTGCACAATTTAAAGACAGAGCAATCCGGGTGCTGCGAGAATCAATCCCAAGTGGCACTGCATCCCTCCGGCGTCCAGCTATCACCTACCACCAGGAGGTGGCGTCCTTTCCCCCAGCACCTGTGGAGGCTGACGCGCAGACCCTAGATAATGATCCATCTGCAGACCTGCGCCTTCAGGTCCAGGAGCTGACCAAAAGTGTGGCTACACTAACTAAAACCGTGCAGGCCATGCAAGTGTCTCCAAAGGAAAAGATCAAGCTGATTTCCAGTCCAGATGATGTCCCGTGGCGGCGACAGAGAAGAATTCCACCAATCAGAGGTAGGAACAGCGATCGCTACGATCAGAACAGACAACCCATCTGCCGCCGCTGTCAAAAGGCGGGGCACTATGCAAGATTCTGTAATTTAAACGAGCAACCCCTGGGGCAGAGGGCCAACCCCCAGGAGTAAGATGACCAAGCCCACAAAGCTGGCGAGACAAGTACGTGGGAGGACGACCGGTCCTACCTGTCGTGCTTGATGGCATCCCAATGAACGTGTTGCTGGACACTGAGTCCCAGGTGACCACAATGCCATATATCCTTTATAAACAATACTGGACTGATTCAGACATTACCCACAGTCCAGATGAACATCTTAACTAGAGATGAGCGTTGTTCTACTCGAACTGTTCGCCAATCTCAAATTCGAGCTGTTTTGGGCGGTGTTCGAGCCGTTCGGCGAACACGAACGATTTGAGAAAAATTCGGCTGTTCGAGGTTATGTTCGATAACTGTTCGTGCACCAAAATCTTAACTGGATTTTTTCTCAGTAATGATGAAAATTAATGTTAATACGCAGTTTGAGTGTACAGCGGGGTGGGGGGAGGGTCAGGGGATGGATCTCTGCAGGAATAATGAAGATCTCCATTTTTTTTTCTCTTTCCCGCATTTACAGTGGGGAGGTGCAATCTGTCAGCCTATCAGCAGCGCACACACGGAGCGAAGTGCTTTTTTCACACAAGCAAGGGCATGTGTCATTGGCAGTGTATGTCACATGTCCTTGCCCTATAAGACCAAGCCATTTTCCCCGTCGCCACCATTTTCTCACTGCTGCAGCTGCGTGTTAGACGGCACCGCTGTTGCTGTGTGCGCTATACCTTGTTAATTTCAAGCCAATTTTCGCACAAATCTACAGATAGCTTGGGAGTAGGGAATAGTTGTGATTGCAGTCCTTTTAAGGACTAGGTTACAGCATTTCCTACGACTTTTATCAGGCAGGTCTGTGCTCTTAAATAGATAGATTGTGGGAGTAAAGACTAATTGTAATTGCAGTCCTTTTCAGGACTAGGTTACATCAGTTCCTATCAGTTTTTGCCAGGCAGGTCTGTGCCAGTGCTGTGCAAGTTTTTTTCACAGCATTTGGCTGAATCTAGCAAAGCTAATCCTTTTTGGCCTATTGCAGAGTGTGTTAGTCAGTGGAGTAGCCTATCTGTGTTGCAAGATATACCACCTGTGTATAGAATACCAATTTTTTTACTGCAACTAGTGAAGTAAAATCTTTTGGGCATAGCATCATTCTATTAGTCCATCTATACTGACCTCCATCAGGTTGCAAATTGAATATAATTTTTTTCTGCATCTAGCTCTGAAAAAATATTTGGGCTTCTAGCAGTGTGTGGGACTTGTTCTATTAGTCCATCTATACTGACCTCCATCAGGTTGCAAACTGAATATAATTTTTTTCTGCATCTAGCTCTGAAAAAATATTTGGCCTTCTAGCAGTGTGTGGGACTTTCTCTATTAGTCCATCTATACTGACCTCCATCAGGTTGCAAACTGAATATATATTTTTTCTGCATCTACCTCTGAAAAAATATTGGGCTTCTAGCTGTGTGTGGGACTTGTTCTATTAATCCATCTATACAGACCTCCATCAGGTTGCAAACTGAATATAATTTTTTTCTGCATCTACCTCTGAAAAAATATTTGGGCTTCTAGCAGTGTGTGGGACTTGTTCTATTAGTCCATCTATACTGACCTCCATCAGGTTGCAAACTGAATATATTTTTTTTCTGCATCTACCGCTGAAAAAATATTGGGCTTCTAGCTGTGTGTGGGACTTGTTCTATTAATCCATCTATACAGACCTCCATCAGGTTGCAAACTGAATATAATTTTTTTCTGCATCTACCTCTGAAAAAATATTTGGGCTTCTAGCTGTGTGTGGGACTTGTTCTATTAGTCCATCTATACTGACCTCCATCAGGTTGCAAACTGAAAATAATTTTTTGTCTGCATCTAGCTCTGAAAAAATATTTGGCCTTCTAGCAGTGTGTGGGACTTTCTCTATTAGTCCATCTATACTGACCTCCATCAGGTTGCAAATTAAAAATAATTTTTATCTGCATCTACCTCTGAAAAAATATTTGGGCTTCTAGCTGTGTGTGGGACTTGTTCTATTAGTCCATCTATACTGACCTCCATCAGGTTGCAAACTGAATATAATTTTTTTCTGCATCTAGCTCTGAAAAAATATTTGGCCTTCTAGCAGTGTGTGGGACTTTCTCTATTAGTCCATCTATACTGACCTCCATCAGGTTGCAAATTAAAAATATTTTTTATCTGCATCCAGCTCTGAAAAAATATTTGGCCTTCTAGCAGTGTGTGGGACTTTCTCTATTAGTCCATCTATACTGACCTCCATCAGGTTGCAAATTAAAAATAATTTTTATCTGCATCCAGCTCTGAAAAAATATTTGGCCTTCTAGCAGTGTGTGGGACTTTCTCTATTAGTCCATCTATACTGACCTCCATCAGGTTGCAAATTAAAAATAATTTTTTGTCTGCATCTAGCTCTGAAAAAATATTTGGCCTTCTAGCAGTGTGTGCGACTTTCTCTATTAGTCCATCTATACTGACCTCCATCAGGTTGCAAACTGAATATATTTTTTTTCTGCATCTACCTCTGAAAAAATATTGGGCTTCTAGCTGTGTGTGGGACTTGTTCTATTAATCCATCTATACAGACCTCCATCAGGTTGCAAACTGAATATAATTTTTTTCTGCATCTACCTCTGAAAAAATATTTGGGCTTCTAGCTGTGTGTGGGACTTATTCTATTAGTCCATCTATACTGACCTCCATCAGGTTGCAAACTGAAAATAATTTTTTGTCTGCATCTAGCTCTGAAAAAATATTTGGCCTTCTAGCAGTGTGTGGGACTTTCTCTATTAGTCCATCTATACTGACCTCCATCAGGTTGCAAATTAAAAATAATTTTTATCTGCATCCAGCTCTGAAAAAATATTTGGCCTTCTAGCAGTGTGTGGGACTTTCTCTATTAGTCCATCTATACTGACCTCCATCAGGTTGCAAACTGAATATATTTTTTTTCTGCATCTACCTCTGAAAAAATATTTGGGCTTCTAGCTGTGTGTGGGACTTTCTCTATTAGTCCATCTATACTGACCTCCATCAGGTTGCAAATTGAATATAATTTTTTTCTGCATCTAACCCAGCCAATAGTTTTGGCCTAATACCACAGTTTGGCCACTCAGCTCTGCTCGGTTCCCATCCATTGTTTTTTTGTGCAAACAACTCCAGAGTTGTGAATTAGTTAACCACCAAAATGAGTGGAAAAAGGCCTGCTGCTGGTGGAAAGGGGAATAGGCGTGTTGGGAAGGGGAAAAAAGGTTGTGTCCGTGGGGTAGGTGTTAAAGCAACAGTAACATCTGCAGAAGAAAGACCATCTTCGAGCCTAACTAAAATGTCTACTTCTTTTAGCGGACAATGTGATAAGATCCCTTTCTTACGGCCACGCCAATCGCTACAAATTCCAGATGAGGCACAAAAACAGCAGGTGCTTCAACGGATATCAAGTGCTCCTTTAAGTGGGCTCTCCTCCACATCAACTTCAACATCACAAATACTCCAGTCCTCAAAGGTGTCACCCCAATCGCACTTGCTTCCTCACAGCTCCCAAATCTCCAGCTGCCCGTCTGAGTATGAGGTAGAACAGATGGTTGAGTCTGCAGAGCTGTTTACTCATACTATAGCCTGGGAATCAGAGGTCGACTCCAGCGCTTCTGTGAATCCAGACGAGGAAATGATCTGCACTGATGCCCAGAATCTTTATGAATCGGATCCAGGACCAGACGCAGAAGGTTCTGACCATAATGTAGACCCTCATTCCCAAACTGTAACTCCTGTTGGTGGAGACAATGAGGAAGACGATGATGAGACTCAAATACCTGATTGGAGCGACAACTTTAGTTTTTTGTCAGGGCAGGAACAGGTTGGCTCTGAGGACGACGGGTGTGATAACGCACAGGGTGATGATGATGAGGTTGGAGATCCCACTTACTGTCAACCCACAGTCAGCCAAGAGATGAGGTCAGCAGAGGAGGTGGAAGAAGATGCTAGTGACGACGAGGTCAGGTTGCGCCTTCCTGGACAGAGACGTAGTACTGGAAGCACGTCAACAACTGCATCCTCAAACACAACTCTGCCTCTCACCACAAGTCGTGGTGGCTCTTCAGGTCGCATGGGTGCTAAGCCTTGCATAGCCTGGGCATTTTTTCAGATCGATAAAGATGACCCAACTCGTGTTATCTGTAACATTTGTCAGCAAAAGCTAAGTAGAGGCCAAAAAATACATAGTTTGAGTACTTCATGCATGAACCGGCACATGGATATGAAGCATAAGTTGCAGTGGGAAGCTCAGTGTGCTACAATGCGGCCTAGCCGGCCGGGCCAACCACCGTCTGCCATATCTTGTGCATCCGCGGCCTCTTCATCCTCTGTGACTGGGGGGACAGCAGTCACACCTGTTTTGGGGCGCAGACCTGCCACCTCTTTACCCGCAACAGCCAGCGTGATTGGCAGGTCATCATTTTCTTTGGAGGTGGTAACACCAGCTGGTGTTGAGTGCTGTCCGACATCGATAGCACCACCTTTGGATCAAGGCAACTTAACATGTCCGCCTGCATCTTCCTCACAGACCGGCAGTTTGCCGGGGACACCCTTATCAACCCCGTCTAAGCACAATAGACAGCCCTCGGTCCCTCAGATGTGGACAAGTAAAAGACCATTTCCTCCTAGCCATGAGAAAGCTAAGAGGTTGAATTTCACCATCTGCAAGCTCTTGGCTACAGAAATGCTGCCTTTCCGCCTGGTGGACACAGAGGATTTTCGAGACCTTATGTCCGTCACAGTGCCCCAGTACCAGATGCCCAGTCGGCACTACTTCTCAAAGAAAGGTGTGCCTGCGCTCCATCAGCATGTCGCACACAACATCACCGCTTCTTTGAGAAACTCTGTGTGTGACAGGGTGCATTTCACCACAGACACTTGGACGAGTAGGCATGGACAGGGGCGTTACATGTCGCTGACTGGGCACTGGGTAACTATGGTGACAGCAGGACAAGGGGCTGTTGTCCAAGTCTTGCCGTCCCCACGAGTTGTGCGTCAATCCTCTTTATGTCAAAGTTCCTCCACTGCTTCTGCCTCCTCAACCTCCTCTCGGTCTTCCACCTGCACCCAAAGCCTGTCTGGTCATGCCACAAGCTTTCTAACTGCGCAGAAGGGATCCTGCACACCTCCTTACTATGCTGGCAGTAGGGCTCAACGTCATCAGGCGGTTTTTACTTTGAAATGTCTGGGAAATGTGAGTCGCTGTGTGCTCACTTCCGCCATTCGCATCCCGCAGCTCAGCGACTTACATCTCTACAGAAGTCGTTGGGCCTGCCACTTCACCGGCTAAAATGCGATGTGCCTACCCGGTGGAATTCAACTCTGCACATGTTGCAGCGACTGTGGCAGCACCGACAAACCCTGGTGCAATACGTTCTGACGTATAGCCTGGGCCAACGAGATCCGGAGGTGGGGCAAATCATGCTGGAGGAGTGGTCTCAGATCAGGGACCTATGCACCCTTCTGCACAGTTTTGAAATGGCGACGAAGATGTTTAGTGCTGACGATGCTATTATCAGCATGACTATTCCGGTGATTTACATGCTGGAGCACATGTTAAACAGAATTCGGAGTCAGGTGGTGGCACAAGAGGAGGTGGAGGAAGTAGAGGAGGAGGAGTTGTATGCGGAAGGGCTAACATCTGCAAGGTCCAGACGGTCGGCAGCACCAAGGCGGCAGGCATGTGAGGGTGGGGGAGATGGTTTTACCAGGGCGCATGGTAGCAGCCAAACTAGTGAGGAAGGTGCAGGAGCCCAGGAAGAAGTGGAGGACGAACTGATGGTAGACTCATCAGATGAGGGAGACCTTGATCACATTTCTGTTGTGCGAGGTTGGGGGGAGAGGACAGAGGAAGGAAGCATGATTGTTACCTCGCCACCAACACAATAGGGACTTGGTGCTCCTGGATGCGCAACACACATGAGTGCCTTCTTGCTGCACTACCTGCAACATGACCCTCGAATTGTGAGAATTAGAAATAATCCTGACTACTGGGTTGCCACACTGTTAGATCCCCGGTACAAAAATACATTTGCAGAAATTATTCCTGCCATAGAAAGGGATGCACGCATGCAGGAGTATCAGCAGAGACTGTTGCAGAATCTTACATGTGCTTTTCCACAAAACACCAGTGGTGCACGTAGTGAATCTCACAGTTCCAACTTGCCAACCGTGGGACCGTCAAGTGTTCAGCACTCAAACCGTAACAGAACCACAGTATCTGCTGGTAACATCAATTTTGCGGAATCATTTCACCACTTTTTTAGCCCATCCTTTGCAAGGCCACAGGAGACAAGAAGTCTGACACATAGTCAACGCCTAGAGACGATGGTACAGGAGTATCTCCAAGTAAACATTGAAGCCATGACTGTGTCACTGGACCCTTGCTCTTTTTGGGCTTCCAATCTGGATAAATGGCCGGAGCTAGCCACTTACGCCTTGGAGATCTTGTCATGCCCCGCAGCCAGCGTTCTGTCTGAACGTGTGTTCAGCGCTGCTGGTGGTGTGCTGACAGATAAGCGCACGCGGCTCTCCACTGATAATGTAGACAGACTCACGTTCATAAAGATGAACAAATCATGGATCCGAAACGACTTTTCTACCCCTGTGTCATCCTGGGGAGAGTAAAAGCTTGATGATTGGTTAAAATCACCCTACCAACCGTTTTAAGCTTTCAAATTACTAATCATGTTTATCTGTATCTTGACTGGAAAATAATTTGGGCTTTGTAGCAGTGTGCAGCACTGATCCTATTAGCCCATCTATACTAAGCTCCACCAGATTTAAAATTAATAATAATTTTTAGCTGCATCTAGCCCGGAAAATAATTTTGGGGCTCCGAGATGCGCAAGAGACATAAGTGCCTTCTTGCTGCACTACCTGCAACATGACCCTCATATTGTCAGAATTCGAAGTAATCATGACTACTGGGTTGCCACACTCTTAGATCCCCCAAACTTTTCGATCAACCTTTTCATTTTAATAAAGACCAAAAAAATGGTCATTTTTGAAATTATAAGCATTAGTAGGTTATTAGAAACTGAAATCAAACAGTTTTCAACTCAAAACTTTATTCTAGGTGATGTTACATTTTCACATAGGACCCCTTGTTCGAAAGGAGCTTCTGAACTCTCTCGTCCATTGAATTTGTCAGGTTTTGGATGGTTTCTGCTTCAATTGTTTTGCATGAGGACAGAATACCCTCCCAGAGCTGTTGCTTAGATGTGAACTGCCTCCCGCCATCATAGACACTCCTGTTGATGATGCTCCAGAGGTTCTGAATGGGGTAGAGGTCAGGGGAGCATGGGGGTCACACCATAAGTTTGTCCCCTTTTATGCCCATATCAGCCAGAGATGCAGATGTTTTATGTGCAGCATGAGATGGTGCATTATCATGCAAAAAAATTATCTTGCTGTGAAATACATGGTTCTTCTTCTTGAACCATGGCAGGAAGTGCTGTTTGAGAAAATCCACATACATTATGGAGTTCATCTTTAGCGCCTTCAGGGATCCTAAAGGGGCCGACAATCTCTCTCCCCATGATTCCAGCCCAAAACATTACTCCACCTCCTCCTTGTTGGCGCTGTAGCCGTGTTTGCGTGGGGTGTCCATCAACCAGCCATCCTCCACTCCATCCATCTGGACCATCGAGCGCTGCACGGCACTCATCCGTGAACAAAACAGTTTTGAAATCAGTCTTCATGTAATGTTTGGCCCACTGGAGCCGTTTCTGCTTGTGTGAAGTGGATAGAGGAGGTCGACAGGATGGCATATGCACAGCTGCAAACCTCTGAAGGACCCTGCATCTTGTTGTTCGGGGGACGTTGGAGGCACCAGCAGCTTCAAAAACTTGTCTGCTGCTATGACAAGGCTTTTTTGCCGCTGCTCTTTTAACCTGACGTAATTGCCTTTAGGAAAGAGTCCTCAATTTGCCCTTATCAGCACGCACACGTGTGTACTGTGAATCAGCTACATACTTCTTGATTGCCAAGACACTTCATCCTGATCATCGCACAATGTTGATTGTAGTCATGCCTTGACCTAAACACTCCACAATTTGTTGCTTCTCAGCAGCCAACACATCCTTTTTCTTTCCCATTTTGGCAGAAAATGTAGGCTGCTTAATAATGTGAGACAGCCTTCTTAAGTAGTCTTGCTTTTCATTGAACACACCTGCCAAACTAATTAGCACAGGTGTCTGCAATTGCTTACAGTGATATAAAGAGCCCTGACACACATCACCATCAATGAGTTTAACTGACAAACAAACAAATTCTTCCCTTATCACTCCTAAACACTTTTTGCATAATAATTTGGAACACAGTGTACATGTGCTTTTCCACAAAACACCAGTGGTTCACGTAGTGAATCTTACAGTTCTAACTTGCCAACCGTGGTCTGTATGGAGTTGTTCAATAAAGGGCCCAAAATTAAGATAACATAGATGGGAGAGGTCTCTATGAATAGGAATTCCTAAGTATTTGATACCCTGTGAGGGCCAGGCAAAGGGAAAGTTGGACTGGATGGAATCCTATATGGATTTGGGGAGGGAGACATCGAGGGCCTCAGACTTCGCTGCATTGATTTTAAAATTTGACCATGTAACAAAGTGATCTATTTCAGCCATAGCAGCATGGATGGATATATGTGATTGAGTGATATATACTAGTACATCATCAGCAAATAGAGAGCACTTGTACTCGGTGCCTCCCACCTCAATCCGCCTAATATTGGGGTTATGGCGAATTGATGAGAGCAGGTGCTCCGTCACTAGGATGTATAAGAGAGGGGACAGAGGACATCCCTGCCTTGTCCCATTGGTGATTGTGAAAGGTGATGAAAATGTTCTGATGCACCCCCTGGGCCTTGGGACACCCGGAGCCGGACCCTTTTTGGTGGATGCTGGTGGTTGTAGTTTTCGTGGCGGCGACCCGGTTCCGTGGCTCAGGGTGGTCAAACCAGTGGCGGAACTATTTATGTGGTTTTGATGTTTAAATGTCCGACTACGCCACCCGTGGATTGCGGTCAGAGTGAACCGCCGCTGCAGGGCAGACCGCTGAGGCTGGTGTTGTGGGTGCAGCAGAGCGTAGCATAACTCCCCACGGGAGGAGTATAGCCTCAGGGCAGTGTATGCGGAGGATGGGGGTGATGGTGCAGGGCAGCAGCAGTAACGACACGGAGTCAGTGATGCAGTCCAGGGCCTTTACTCACAGTTCTTATTATCCAGACCACGTCTGCAGGTAACGGCTGCCCACGTCGTACTGTGCTCACCAGGTGAGGGGCTCAGACAACTCCCAGATAACTTTGGAGCGCTTCACAGGACCCCCTTTGTGTGTCCATTGTCTGGCCTTTCTTACCAACCCTTCTGTCCGGCTGCCTCGGGCCTCCTCTTGGTAAATTTGGCGCCAGTTTCCCTGACCCTATGTGCTGCCCTCCTAGCGGGTGTAGCGAGGGGCTGCGCCACATAAAATGTCACAGCCTCCGGTTTCTAGCTGAGGGTCGTTTCCTGCCTCCACTAGTTTCGGGGACCGGTCTCCCCCTTTGGCCTGACCCCTCCATGCAGGTGGATTCGGGCGTGCGGTGGCGACTCGCCCGTCCGCACCCCTGGGATCCCTTTGTTCCTCGTTCCTGGAGCCTTCTCCGCTCCTCTTCCTTCCTTCTCCCTCTTCCAGGCCTGGGCCTCTGTTACTAGGCCCGCCTCCGGAGCAGAGCTCATGCAGAGCCCCTGCTCCCTGCCACTTCTGCTCAGACTTCTCTGCACTGAACTAAGATGGTGCCCACCTTTTATACTCCCTTCTCAATGCACCCAGGAACTGCTTCCTCCCTGCTCCTGCACTACAGGGTTCCCCTTCCTCAGTGTTCCCTCCCCCCACTCCAGCCAGGGACAGGGACTGTCGTGCCCATCTCAGGGGCATATTGGTCGCCCTGCCCCACGGCAATGTGGTGTAATGCATGCAGGTGTCGGGTCCTGATCCACACTCCATCCTTACCTGAGAGTGAGATATCACACCTCTGGGTGAGGTGCAATACCTCTGTAGCAACCGAGCCCCCAGGGTGCTACAGTTCCATTTATCTTCAGCCTAGGTGACGTATTGCGATACAGGGCCGTTATTTTGGCTATAAAAGGGTCCCCTAGACCCCTACCCCAAGCATTTTAAGAGAATCATATATGGCGTGCCAGGAGACTCTATGGAATGCTTTCTCAGCATCCAACGAGAGTATCTAATTACAAATTTTTAACTGCATCTAGCCCAGGAAATACTTTGTGCCTAGTAGCAGTGTCTGCTAGTCAGTGGATTATCCCGGCTGTTAAGCAAGCTACACCACCTGTAGTTTGGACACTTAATTTTTTCAAAGGAAATGCTTCGGGACCACGGGATACTCAGTGAAGAGCATCAGGAGGCACCCCAAGGCATAGGGGCTGGGACTAGCAGTAGGATGCCTTGCGGTGGACAGCCGAGCTCGATCCTTATAAAAGCTTTTTAACTGCAGCAGCTTTAGTGGACGCTACTGGAGCTGGAATTACGCGGCTGCTGGCATGAGACTTGCCCTCCAATAGATCCTTGTAAATGGATTTAAAGTGTATTCATTCAAATTAGAGAGACAATTTAAATTAAAAAGCTTAGAGCTGCCTCCACCACAGGGGGGCTCGCTCGACCCACCAGCGGACAGGCACCAGTATTGGGAGAGCGGGGCTGGCCGTCAGGGTTCACCGTGGCTCTGGCACAAACCCGGCGACAGGGAGGTGGCACGGGCAGGAGCGGACTGAACGTGTTGGCTTCTCACTTTTTGGATTTTAGAAGGGCATGACATGCCTATATCTGTGTCTCCCCCTCCTTTTACTCCTCCACCTCTTTTCTTTTCTCATGACTATATGTACTTGTCACTTTTCCATGTGTTAGTTGTGTCTTCTGAGCAGTTTGTCAGCTTTTGGACACCTTTGAAGGTGTTTTCTATGTGTTTCTATGTGTTTTTGTTTGTCTGCCATTGGTTTTAACAGTGTTCGAAGGTGTTCGACGAACAGTTCGACGAACAGGTCGGCGAACACACGGGTGTTCGACGAACCGAACCGAACTCGAACACTACGGGGGTGGCTCAACACTAATCTTAACATCTATGCCAGCAATGGTGAGCCCTTGCCTCAGGTGGCGTATAAAGAGGTGACCATAAAAGTTGGCAAAGTAGAATTGCTATCACAAGGAATGATTATTGTTGATATTGATCGCTGAGAAAGTCATCCCATGATAACCTTAGGCACCAATGTGATAGAAAATTGTCTTGGAGAAATTATTGTTTTGTTGCAACAGGTCGCAGAGACTGCCAGTTCCAGTCAGCAGTGAGTTCTGCAGAAGGAGATCAGAGCCCTGATGAAAAGACAACATTTAGAGCTGTCTGGTGGAGAAATTGGCAGTGTCAGGATGAGTGATCCATTCCCCATTGCAATGCCCCCTAGGAGTGAAATGATAATATGGTGTCGGGCAGAAATTGGTCTCAGGGGTCAAGATTATCAGGCCCTGGTAGAACCCGTATACTCTGACAGTAGGTCCACCATCTTGACAGCCAGGGGGGTAGTTGTTGTCCACAAGGGGAGAGTACCGATACGCATCCTGAATTGTGGGGAGAAAGAGGTCCATTTACCCCGGTATGCTACCCTGGCTAAGCTGTTCACTGTCAGTAACAACTCAATAAAGACAGTGGAACCCTTGCTTCCGTCCAAACCGGCAGAAAATAATGGCTCCAAGGGTCAGATGGAGGATTGGTGTCAGAAGCTGCAAGTGGGCACTGACTCCACCCCTTTTCACCAAAAGCATGGAGTATACCGGGTGGTCCTAGAGTATGAACGAGTCTTCAGCAAACACCCACTAGACTTTGGGCTTGTAAAAGGGGTCCAACATCATATCCCCACAGGAGATCATCCGCCCATTAAAGAGAGGTACCAGCCTGTACCCCCAGCTCACTATCAATGTGCCAAAGGAATGTTACGGGAGATGAAGGAGGCTGGGGTGATCAGAGATAGTTGTAGCCCCTGGGCAGCTCCATTAGTTCTCGTCAGAAAGAAAGATGGTACAATGAGGATGTGTGTTGATTACAGGCAGATTAACCGCATTACACATAAGGACGCCTACCCATTACCCAGAATTGAGGAGTCATTAGCTGCACTAAGATCTGCTAATTATTTTTCCACTTTGGATCTCACCAGTGGATACTGGCAGGTTCCTGTGGCAGAGGCGGACAGAGAAAAGACCGCGTTTACAACACCAATGGGCCTCAGCGAGTTCAACTGCATGCCATTCGGGCTCTGCAACGCCCCAGGAACCTTCCAGTGGTTAATGGAGTGATGACTAGGACACAAAAACTTTGAAACCGTCCTGCTATACCTAGATGATGTAATTGTCTACTCAAAGACATATGAAGACAAACTGGAGCACCTGGCCGAGGTGTTCGAAGCCCTATCTGGTTTTGGCCTGAAGGTAAAGCCTTCCAAGTGTCACCTGTTGAAGCCCAAGGTGCAGTACCTAGGTCATGTGGTAAGCGCCGAAGGTGTAGCACCAGACCCTTAAAAAGTCACCGTGATCAAGGACTGGCCAAGACCCTCTACTGTCAAGGAAGTGCAGCAGTTCCTCGGGCTGGTAGGCTACTACAGGAGATTCATCAAAGGTTTCACCAAGATAGCGGCACCCATGCAGGACCTCTTAGTGGGCCAGTCCAAGAATGTCAAGAACCAGAAACCTCCGTTCAAATGGGGTAAACCAGAAGACGAATCCTTCAACCGACTGAAAATGGCTCTCACCAGAGACGAAGTCCTGGCCTACCCCGACTATGGCCAACCCTCTATACTTCATACAGATGCCAGCAACGTGGGATTGGGAGCGGTGCTGTCCCAGGTACAGCAAGGCAGAAAGAGAGTGATTGCCTATGACTCGCCCCCTGGGACATATTCCTTTTTGAGGGGAATACCCGGCACCGGATCAGATGGGGGGGGTTGTAGTCTCCGAGCGGCTGTGACCCGGTCCCGTGCCCAGGGCGTCAAGCTAAGTGTTATGTGGCAGCTTTACAGATGTTACTACAGTTCTTTTGTGTCGACTACGCCACCCGTTGTGATGCGGTCACTGTGGCCGCCGCTGCTGCAGGGTCCGCTGAGGCTGATGGTGGGTGCGCAGCTTGGTGAGATAACCCCCAACGGGAGGGGTATAGCCTCAGAGGGGACAGGCGCAGAGGATGGGGGTTGTGGTGGTGCGGTGCAGCCGGCAATGAAGACAGACTCGGGTTGTGCAGTTAAGGGAGTTTACTTACTGCTGATGTTTCGGTCACTCCAGCTGCTAGTGACCACCCGAGCCGTGCTGCGTCCACCAGGTCCTGGATCCGGCCAACCCCCAAACAAGTCCAGAGCGTGGCCCTGAGCTCTCCCTCTGTCCTTTCTTCAGCCGTCCCCACCAGTGATTCACCTAGGTCCAGCTCCCTCGGGCCTTCTTTTGGGACACCCTTGGCCCTGGGTTCCCTGACCCTTCATGTGGTGTGCCTTCGGGGTGAATGTGGTGGGTGACCGTGACAGACACTGCCCACGGTCTCCGGTCTCTGGCTGGGGAATGTCTTTACCCCCACCAGCTTGGGTTCCGGTACCCTCTTGCTGACTCCTCACCCGGTGCTCTAATTTGGGTTCTTGGGTCCCTTCAGTCTTCCCCCTCTGGGTCTTTCTCTGCTCCACTCTCTCTCTCTCCAGGGCTGCTGTTTCCTGCTCTCTGCATCTGACTTGTCCTCTGCAGCTGACTGACCCTGATCTAAGTTGGTGCCCTCCTTATATATCCCTCTATGTGTGAGCTCAGGTGACCAGCACCCAATGAGCTCCTATCACTACCCAGACTGCTCCCCCTATCTGCCCCTACACTACATGGGATGTACCACCCCCCTCCCACTCCAGCCAGGAACAGGCTCAGTTGTACCTGCACATTTCTAAGTGGGAGTACCGTCGGCCTGCTCCTCTGGAATGGGATGTATGTAGTGCATGCAGTCTATCTGAGCTCAGTTCCACACTCCTTCCTTACCCGGGAGTGGAATATCACACCTCTGGGTTGAGGTGCAATACCCCTGTAGCAGCCGAATCCTCAGGGTGCTACATTCCCCCCTGGTAAATCACAGCACGTCCTCGGGCTGTAAGACATAAAACACCAAAACATACAAAATTTTTATATGAACATATAAAACATATCAACATTATATATATATAAAACTTTTTATATAAACATTCTCGTAGACTTCTCTTGTCTCTGGTTCCAGGTTCCTCCTCCGGACACTGTGCAACGTGTGTCCGGGAAAAGTGCGACAGTCTCTTAGAAAAACTGGTTTTCTATAAAACCGGTAGGGGGCGCTTTAGGACGCGCAACTATATACAGGGGAAGTTGAAAGTTGGCCGCTCTCAGTCCTCGGCCAGTTAGAGGAAAGGGAATGGCTGCTCACAGTCCTCAGCCTGTAGGATGAAGGGGTTAACGGGTAAAACAGTTCACTGGTCCCAACGGGGACTATTTTAGCAGCAACAGTTTCAGTTTCTTTATACCCCCATGGGGTAACTTATTTACAGCACCTGCTCTGCCGCACTCAACGGCGTCTTCCTCCTGCTCTTTGCTTATAGCTGGTGGTAACTTCAGACCCGTCCGGGTCCTCTTGCTCCTCCTCCCCGTACCGCAACTCCTCCTCCGTCAAGCGGTGTACGTGGAGGGCGTAAGGTCCTTTGGCACACTTGTGCCGGGTGAAAGTGACCTCGTCTCCGACGTAGAGGTCACGGCCTTTGTGACCTTCCGGCAGGTGGGACTCGACGTCTCTGCGGGTCACAAAAACGTCACCGCGGTTGTTACGGTCCCGAATAAAGCCCCACCCATGCTGCGGGTTGAACTTTATCACTGTCCCGATGGTGCGGGGACAATGCGCTGCACGGGGGTTCCTCCTAGTCCGGCTCTTCTGCTCCGCGCTCTGGATTTGGGCCTGTTGTTCTCTGACCCGCCTCTCCTCCCGTTCTCTCTTAAACTCTGCCAGCTGTTGACGGCAACACTCTGTACGTTCAGCTGCGGCTGCCCGAGTTTCTCCGGTGAACCCCATCAAATCTTCTCCCGTGGGGTCCCACACGAATTGGGCTTCTGCTAGAGGAGGCGAGACCCGAGCCACGGGCTTCGGAGCCGGAATTAGGGGCTCACACAAGGGCCCTAGTCTTTGCTGCCGCTCCAGCTCAGGGTACCCTTCGGGCCAGATGAAGGGCCGCCCGTCCGGCCATGTGAGCTGGCCGAAGAGGTCCTCCCCCAGGTGTGGCACCCTAGGTATTGCGGGCGCGGGCGCGGTGGTGGTGGCGCCCGGGTTGCCCAGGCCTTGCGGCCAGGCCTGGGGCACCTGGAAGGTGAAGGGCACCGTTAGGACGGCGGCGCCCTGGGCTACCTGGCCTTGCGGCCAGGCCGGAGGCTCCGCGGAGGTAGGGGGCGCTGTTGGTGGTGCGGCGCCCGGGGGTACTAGGCCTTGCGACCAGGCTGGTGGTAATTCCTGCTTTGTCACGCTCCGGGTCGGTGCGTGTGACGTCACAGGGGTCGCGGCGGCGGCTTCCGGTCGGGGCCTAGTCCATGGCGGTGACCTGGCGGCTACGGGCACAGCAGGGGGACTTTCGGGCTCTGCGACGGGGAGCTGGGGCAGGTAAGCGGTGTCACGGCTTGGGGTATAGGCGTCCCCTTTACCTGCCTCCATGCGTTCGGCTCCCTCCTCGGCGCCGTCTCCGGCCTTGGGTCCTCCCGCGCCATCCTCAGAGGCGGTCTGCTTCCTCTTCCAGGGTAGCGTGCTCCGCTGACTGGTCTCTGCGTGCTGAGCCATCTCCCGACTCCACTCCGCCAGTATCTCGCGCTGTACCCGGGCCATCCTCCTTGCGAGGCCCTCCAGGGCAGTTTGTGCACACTCCCGGTCTCGGGGGAGCTGCGCTAGGATCTCCGCTAGACCTAGCGGGGTTGTGGACTCTAGCAGGCTCCTGACCATCGGGTCGGTGCTGCTCTGCTCGGCTTCCGGCAGGCTCCTGGCCAGCGGGCCGGTGCTGCTCTGCCCTCCTTCCTCGGTCTCTAGCAGACTCCTGGCCAGCGGGCCGGTGCTGTTCTGCTTTCTTTCCATTTCCGGGTGAGCTTTTCTGCTGCTCCTTTCCAGGCTTCCTGCCTCCGGGTGCGCTCGCTCCAGCCTGCTCCAAGCGACACCCATCTTTTCTCTTCTCTTTCGTCTCCTCCCACTTAGAGGGCGGTCCCGGGGCAACTCGGTGACTGTCAGCTCCAGGGGGAGTTCTTTCACGCTGACAGACACCTCCAGCATCACAGTCTCTGTTGGTGGGGGCGGTTTCCACTTTTGGCGCC
Organism: Phyllobates terribilis; assembly: GCF_046119375.1. NCBI lineage: Eukaryota > Metazoa > Chordata > Amphibia > Anura > Dendrobatidae > Phyllobates > Phyllobates terribilis. The sequence goes on from NW_027362762.1 coordinate 879,782,933, forward strand.
ATTTTCTGTCCTGGCCCACGATGGGAGGTGGCCTCTTGCCCTCCTTTGGCACGCCCATAATGGCGTCCGCTGCTCTTCCAAGGCGGGAAATCTGCGGTTTTGGCGGGAATCGCTTCCCAGTGGCGGGAAACTCGGCAGATGGCGGGAACAAGCTGGAAATGGCGGACAATCGGCGGGAAACGACTGGTAATGGAGTCCGATGGCGTGGACCCTCCGGAACCGGCGGGAGACTTCTTTCTGAGGTAAACTTGCACTTTTCTTCAGGCACGCAGTACCCGGGTGTTGCGGGCACGTAATCCTGCCGACTACGCCAAAGTTGACTCGCCCCCTGGGACATATTCCTTTTTGAGGGGAATACCCGGCACCGGATCAGATGGGGGGGGTTGTAGTCTCCGAGCGGCTGTGACCCGGTCCCGTGCCCAGGGCGTCAAGCTAAGTGTTATGTGGCAGCTTTACAGATGTTACTACAGTTCTTTTGTGTCGACTACGCCACCCGTTGTGATGCGGTCACTGTGGCCGCCGCTGCTGCAGGGTCCGCTGAGGCTGATGGTGGGTGCGCAGCTTGGTGAGATAACCCCCAACGGGAGGGGTATAGCCTCAGAGGGGACAGGCGCAGAGGATGGGGGTTGTGGTGGTGCGGTGCAGCCGGCAATGAAGACAGACTCGGGTTGTGCAGTTAAGGGAGTTTACTTACTGCTGATGTTTCGGTCACTCCAGCTGCTAGTGACCACCCGAGCCGTGCTGCGTCCACCAGGTCCTGGATCCGGCCAACCCCCAAACAAGTCCAGAGCGTGGCCCTGAGCTCTCCCTCTGTCCTTTCTTCAGCCGTCCCCACCAGTGATTCACCTAGGTCCAGCTCCCTCGGGCCTTCTTTTGGGACACCCTTGGCCCTGGGTTCCCTGACCCTTCATGTGGTGTGCCTTCGGGGTGAATGTGGTGGGTGACCGTGACAGACACTGCCCACGGTCTCCGGTCTCTGGCTGGGGAATGTCTTTACCCCCACCAGCTTGGGTTCCGGTACCCTCTTGCTGACTCCTCACCCGGTGCTCTAATTTGGGTTCTTGGGTCCCTTCAGTCTTCCCCCTCTGGGTCTTTCTCTGCTCCACTCTCTCTCTCTCCAGGGCTGCTGTTTCCTGCTCTCTGCATCTGACTTGTCCTCTGCAGCTGACTGACCCTGATCTAAGTTGGTGCCCTCCTTATATATCCCTCTATGTGTGAGCTCAGGTGACCAGCACCCAATGAGCTCCTATCACTACCCAGACTGCTCCCCCTATCTGCCCCTACACTACATGGGATGTACCACCCCCCTCCCACTCCAGCCAGGAACAGGCTCAGTTGTACCTGCACATTTCTAAGTGGGAGTACCGTCGGCCTGCTCCTCTGGAATGGGATGTATGTAGTGCATGCAGTCTATCTGAGCTCAGTTCCACACTCCTTCCTTACCCGGGAGTGGAATATCACACCTCTGGGTTGAGGTGCAATACCCCTGTAGCAGCCGAATCCTCAGGGTGCTACACCTACGCCAGCAGGAAGCTTTGTCCTACGGAAAGGAACCCCGACATCTATAGTTCCTTCAAGTTGGAGTTTTTAGCCATAGTCTGGGCTGTAACAGAGCGCTTCAAACACTATCTCGCCTCCTCCAGATTTACAGTCTTCACAGATAACAACCCACTGACGCACCTGGAGACTGCGAAGCTTGGTGCCCTAGAACAACGATGGATGGCCCGACTGTCTAACTATGAGTTTACCATCAAGTATCGGGCGGGGCATAAAAATGCAAATGCTGATGCGCTGTCCAGGATGCCCAACTTGCCAGATGGGGGAGAAGACCCTGAAGAGCTGGAGGAGATAGAGCTACCCGCTTTCCATCGTCACGGGGTGACCCAGTGCTCCCACTGTGTAAGGGACAAGCGCTCCACCAACAGAGAGGCCACGTTCAACCCATTGCCCCACCATGGATGGGCAGAAACGCAAGATAGCAACCAGGCTGTCCGCCTGGTAAAGGAGTTGCTGACACAAGCTGACTCGCACCCTGATCCAGATGCTCCACAGGAGACCCAACAGTTGTGGAAGGAAAAGGGCAAGCTGTTCATCTATGAGGGAAAGCTGTGTCGAAGAAGTATCAACCCCTGGACACACGAACTGGTCTGGCAGGTGGTAGTCCCGAGGCGGGATGCGCCAATGGTCTTAGAAGCGTACCACGATGGAGCAGGACTCTTTGGGTGGAAGATGTTAGAAGTCCTGCTACGTGAGCGATTCTACTGGGTTGGCATGAAGAAGGCAATCGAGAGTTGGTGTCGAGAATGTGGTCCATGCAACCCGAGACTGAAAGACCGTGACAGCCAGAGGGCTCCCCTGCAGCCCATCATCACCAAACAACCACTTGAACTGGTAGCCTTGGACCACGTGAAGCTAGCTCCGAGGCGGTCAGGCTATGTCTACGCTCTCACCATAGTAGACTACTCCCGGTTCTTGGTAGTAGTGCCAGTGAAAGACCAGACGGCTCAGACGGCAGCCAAAGCGTTCCAACAGCACTTTTGTCGCCCGCACGGTTACCCTGAATGGGTGCTTACCGACCAAGGTCCAGCCTTTGAAGCAGAGGTGTTTCAGGAATTCTGTAACTTGTACGGCTGCAAGAAAATAAGGACGACGCCGTATCATCCCCAGACCAACGGGTTGTGTGAGAAGATGAACCAGGTGGTAATAGACCTGTTGAAGACGTTGCCCCTTGAAGAACGTAGCCTGTGGCCAGAGAAGTTACCAGATTTGGTGGACCTATATAACCACATCCCAGTGAACTCCACCAACTGTACACCCGCTTACCTGATGAGAGCAAGACCTGGTAAGCTACCCATTGACTTAGACATGGGAGTCTTAACACCAGAGACGACATCACCAGATGCAGATTGGGATACAGAGTGGCTGCAACAATACCGCAAGGTGCAAGAGTGTGTTGAGAAAAGTTTGTCCCAGGCGAGACAGAAGCAAGAGAAAACTTATAATCAGCATGCACCTGCCGTTCCCTTATCACCTGGAGAACAGGTACTTAAGATGAAAAGACGAGTTCACAAGTTAGATGACCAGTGGGAGGTTGAGCCATACACCGTTCTACCCTCGAATTACGACAACACCAAAGTGTGCCTCATCAGCAAAGATGGAGGGGAAACTTCAGCGGAAGTCTCAAGAGACCACTTGAAGATTTGTCCTGAACAGCTGAAACACACAGAGGAAGATCAAGACAGCCCTCGGCCCACAGAAAAAGTGGAGGAAACGGTTCAGACAGTCCTCGGAGAATTTCCCCTGTCTTGGACGCAGGTGAACAAAGCGATTGTGGTACCGGTCCTGACCTTTCTCCAAGCGGCCTCACCGGAAACTGCAGAGGCTCCAGAACATCTGGAAGACCAGTCGGCCTCAGAGACAGAGGTTTCATCATCAGCAGACCAGGAGAATCTACCCTCTGCTAGCAGTGAACCTGTCGTACCCAGGGTGAGCCAAAGAATTCGTAGGAGATTACCCAGCCTACCAGTGTTACCTCAGACTACCTGTAGTGTAGTTCACAATGAACCCACCACACGAGGGGTAGACACTAGGGACCAGGGTAGGTCAATGACAACAAATGTACTCCGTAGATCGACCCGGAGTACCAAAGGTCAGCTCCCTGCCCGCTGGAGGAACTAAAGTGTAAGAGAATTAAAGTGTATGATGTATATACAGTAGTTGTAACCGTTAAATAATCCTGGATATAGATATTTGTTAAATTTATGGACAATTGGACCACAGGACTAGGTGTGGTCAGGACAATATTGAAAATAGTTAGCAAGTGGCCTAGAAAATAAACCGCAGGCGTGGATCAAGACCAGGCCCACCAAAAGAGTGCCCTGAAGCCACGCCCAGGGACGATACACAAAGTGGGTTGATGCTGTTCCCACCAGCCAAATTTCGGTTACCCAGGTTGTGGTGTACAGACTAAGCGCCGCAATGACTGTTTCCAATTCTAGTTTGGTTTTTGTAATTTTTGACTTTGTAACCTGTTTGTAATGAGAATTGTTATTTGTTAATTTTAAAATGTATCCTCAGTCCGGGAGCACTGAAGTTAACTAGGGGGGAATGTGCCACCCCAGGGGTCCAGTTGCCACAGTGGCATTGCCTTCCTCACATGAGGTGATGCCATGCTTGGAAGCAAGCAGGGGTCCCTTAATTAGGTTTTGCTAAGCATGCAACACTTTCCTGGCTCCAGACCAGCAAGGGAAGCACCTCCCCTTGGCAACTGGGATCTGGGGGCGAGGTTAGTTAGACTTAGTGTGAGGAGTTGAAGTGAGGACGTCGACGAGAGAGGAGCTGGGGAGTGGAGCTGCACGGCAGTTCACCCCAGAAGGAACCACCACAGAGGAACCGGACACAGGAGTCCGAGGCTGTGGGGCACTGAAGGCCCAGCAGCAGAAACCGGAGGGAGGAGACTGCAGGTCTCCTGGCCCCAGCAGACACCCAGAGGCTCAGCAGCACCGCAGGGCCCAGCACCGCCACGTGGGAGCGACGCATCAGCAAGGCCCGGGTGAGCACAAAGACGTTGCACTCAGGGACAAGGGCCACCGCACAGCTACAAGCAGCAGAGCCAAAGAGATTAGTGGAAAGGGAAGGCCTCCAACTTCACCTGGCGAGGTGGATTCCTTACTTGCTTCCAGGCTGCCCGGACTTCCACTTCTAGCCAGTACCCTAGTTTGCCTAATCACCGCCAGTAAAGATAAGAGGAAACCGCCATTAAGTTGTGGACTGATTATTGCTGCGCCATCAACCCCGGCACTACAATGCTCAGCATCACCTATAACATCTACACTGCCCTGGAGCTAAGCTCTACCTGTGGAGAGCCACACCAGCTTTGCAGCACTAACATCAGCTCCGGAAGACCTGCTCCGCAGCGGCGGCTCCCTTTAGCCACATACCACAGGTGGCGTCACGAACTTTGTACATAAACACTATAAAATCCCCTTTTTACTGACCGCCCTGGGTCACGGACTGGGTCACAGCCACTGTGACATCTCCCCTAGCAACGACCGGCCTGGCACCGAGTACCCAACGGCCCAGGGGGCGCGTCACATGTGTCATTGGCTGTGTCTGTCACATGTCCTTGCCCTATAAGACCCAGCCATTTTCCCCGTCGCCACCATTTTCTCACTGCTGCAGCTGAGTGTTAGATGGCACCGCTGCTGCTGTGGGCGCTATACAGTATAACTGTGTGAATTGCGAGCGAATTTCCAGTTACATAGAGAGATAGGTTTAGGGAGTAGGAACTAGTTCTAATTGCAACCCTTTTGAGGGCTAGGTTACAGCAGTTCATAGCACATTTTGCCAGGCAGGTTTGTGCCAGTGCTGTGCAAGTGTTTTTCACAGCATTTGGCGAAATGTAGCTCAGCCAATACATTTGGGCCTGTAGCAGTGTCTATTAGTCATTGGAGTAGCCTATCTGTGTTGCAAGCTACACCACCTGTGTATCTAATACCAATTTTTTACTGCATCTAAGCCAGCCAATCCTTTTGGGCCTGTAGCAGTGTCTGGTAGTCAGTGGAGGAGCCCACCTGAAGCAAGCTACACCAGCTGTGTATCTAGCAACAATTTTTTACTGCATCTAACCTAGTAAATCCTTTTGGGCATAGTAGTAGCCCATCTGTGAAGGAAGCTACACCGCCTGTGTATCTAATTCTAATTTTTTACTGCATCTAACCCAGGAAATCTTTTTGGGCCTAGTAGCAGTGTCTGGTAGTCAGCGGAGTAGCCCACCTGTGAAGGAAGCTACACCGCCTGTGTATCTAATTCTAATTTTTTACTGCATCTAACCCAGTAAATCTTTTGGGGCCTAGTAACAGTGTCTGGTAGTCAGTGGAGTAGCCCATCTGAAGCAAGCTACACCACCTGTGTATCTAATAACAATTTTTTACTGCATCTAACCCAGGAAATCCTTTTGGGCATAGTAGCAGTGTCTCGTAGTCAGCGGAGTAGCCCACCTGTGAAGGAAGCTACACCGCCTGTGTATCTACTTCTAATTTTTTACTGCATCTAACCCAGGAAATCTTTTTGGGCCTAGTAGCAGTGTCTGGTAGTCAGCGGAGTAGCCCACCTGTGAAGGAAGCTACACCGCCTGTGTATCTAATTCTAATTTTTTACTGCATCTAACCCAGGAAATCCTTTTGGGCCTAGTAGCAGTGTCTGGTAGTCAGTGGAGTAGCCCATCTGAAGCAAGCTACACCACCTGTGTATCTAATAACAATTTTTTACTGCATCTAACCCAGTAAATCCTTTTGGGCATAGTAGCATTGTCTCGTAGTCAGTGGAGTAGCCCACCTGTGAAGGAAGCTGCACCGCCTGTGTATCTAATTCTAATTTTTTACTGCATCTAACCCAGGAAATCTTTTTGGGCCTGGTAGCAGTGTCTGGTAGTCAGCGGAGTAGCCGAACTGTGAAGGAAGCTGCACCGCCTGTGTATCTAATTCTAATTTTTTACTGCATCTAACCCAGGAAATCCTTTTGGGCCTAGTAGCAGTGTCTGGTAGTCAGTGGAGTAGCCCATCTGAAGCAAGCTACACCACCTGTGTATCTAATAACAATTTTTTACTGCATCTAACGCAGTAAATCCTTTTGGGCATAGTAGCAGTGTCTCGTAGTCAGCGGAGTAGCCCACCTGTGAAGGAAGCTACACCGCCTGTGTATCTAATTCTAATTTTTTACTGCATCTAACCCAGTAAATCCTTTTGGGCCTAGTGGCAGTGTCTCGTAGTCATTGGAGTAGCCCAGCTGTGAAGCAAGCTACACCACCTGTGTATCTAATAAAATTGTTTTACTGCATCTAACCCAGCCAATCCTTTTGGGCTAGTACCACAGTTTGGCCACTCAGCTCTGTTCGGTTTCCATCCATCATTTTTTGTGCAAACAACTACAGAGTTGCCAATTAGTTAACCACCAAAATGAGTGGCAAAAGGCCTGCTGCTGGTGGAAAGGGGAATAGGCGTGTTGGAAAGGTAAAAAAAGGTTGTGTCCGTGGGGTAGGTGGTAAAGCAACAGTAATATCTGCAGAAGAAAGACCATCTTCCAGCCAAACTAAGATGTCTACTTCTTTTCGTGGACAATGTGATATGATCCCTTTCTTACGGACACGTCCATCGCTACAAATTCCAGATGAGGTACAAAAACTGCAGGTGCTTCAACGGATATCAAGTGCTCCTTCAAGTGGGCTCTCCTCCACCTCAACTTCAACATCACAAATACTCCAGTCCTCAGATGTGTCACCCCAATCGCACTTGCTTCCTCACAGCTCCCAAGTCTCCAGCTGCCCGTTTGAGTATGGAGTAACACAGATGGATGAGTCTGCAGAGCTGTTTACTCATACTATAGCCTGGGAATCAGAGGTCTGCTCCAAAGCTTCAGTGTCTGCTAGTCAGTGTAGTAGCCCAGCTGTGAAGCCAGCTACACCGCCTGTGTATCTAATAACAATTTTTTACTGCATCTAACCCAGCCAATAATTTTGGCTAATAGCAGTGTCTTGTAGTCAGCGGAGTAGCCCATCAGAAGCAAGCCACACCACCTGTGTATCTAATAAAAATTTTTTACTGCATCTAACCAGGAAATCCTTTTGGGCTAGTAGCAGTGTCTGCTAGTCAGCGGAGTAGCCCAGCTGTTAAGCAAGCTACACCGCCTGTAGATCTAATTACAAATTTTTAACTGCATCTAGCCTAGGCAATACTTTGTGCCTAGTAGCAGTATCTGCTAGTCAGCGGAGTAGCCCAGCTGTTAAGGAAGCTACATCGCCTGTAGATCTAATTACAAATTTTTAACTGCATCTAGCCCAGGCAATACTTTGGGCCTAGTAGCAGTGTCTGCTAGTCAGTGGAGTAGCCCAGCGGTTAAGTAAGCTACACCACCTGTGCTTTGGACACTTAATTCTTTCAAAGGAAACGCTTTGGGCCCCCGGGACACTCAGTCAAGAGCATCGGGGAGGCGCCCCAAGGCAAGGGGGCTGGGACTGGCGGTAGCACGCCTTGCGGCGGACCACCAAGCTCGATCCTTATAAAAGCTTTTTAACTGCAGCAGCTTTAGTGGACGCTACTGGAGCTGGAATTACCGTGGCTGCTGGCACCAGACTTGCCCTCAAATAGATCCGTGAAAAAGGATTTAAAGTGTACTCATTCAAATTACAGAGCCAATTTAAATTACATAGCTTAGACCTGCCTCCACCGTGGGGGGCTGGCCGTCAGGGTCCACCGCGGCTCTGGCACAAACCTGGAGGAGGTCACACGGGCAGGAACGGCCTGGCCGTGTCGGCTTCGCACTCCAGCGTAGTCCCTCTGCCTGCTCGCGTCCGTAACCTCAAAGGGATGCGCAAGCGTCTTTTCTTCCCAGGGCTTTTCCCCGCCCAGCAGTAACTTGGGGAGCTCAGGTCGGCCTTCCACCATACTCCCTTACCTCCCTCGCCCTCTTTCCTTCTTCCGTTCTCCATCTAACCCCTCAGCTCTGTGATGTCCGCTCTCCCTCCAGCTCTCTCCTTCTCACAGGTGGACCACCGTGTGTATTCACCGTGTGGCGAATATTTTGGGCCCAGGCATAAGAAGTCGTCGAGGTAATGGATAATATGTGCCCCCTTAGAAACGTCCATGACGACCCATTCGAGGAAGCAACTAAACGCCTCAAATAGTGAGCAGGATATGGAGCACCCCATGGGCAAACAGCGACCTATATAGTATGCTCCTTCCCAGAAGCAGCCCAATAGGCGGACACTATTCGGAGGCACAGGTAGTAAGTAACCGTAACGCCCCCTCAATGTCTGTTTTGGCCATTAGGGTGCCCCTTCCCAACTTCTTGACCCGCCTGATTGCCTTGTCAAAGGAGGTACAGTATATACTACTGTACTTGGTTCCGCGTCGATGTTGTCGTTTACTGACCTGCCCCTTGGATATGACAAATGGTGGATTAGTCCGAATGTATTGGGTTCCGTTTTTGCCACAACTTCCAACGGGGATACCACTACGTCTTGTAAGGAAAGTGTTCTGAATGGAACTGCCATTCTACCTAAAGATATTTCTTTTTTTAATTTTCTTGTCACGACGTCTGGGTGTTGGTAGGCTGATTTTAGATTTTTACTCCAGCCTTTCTTGATTTTAGAAGGGCATGACATGCCTATATCTGTGTCTCCTCCTCCTTTTACTCCTCCACTTCTTTTCCTTTCGCATAACTATATGTACTTTTCACTTTTCCATGTGTTAGTTGTGTGTTCTGAGCAGTTTGTCAGCTTTTGGACACCTTTGAAGGTCTTTTCTATGTGTTTTCTATGTGTTTCTATGTGTTTTTGTTTGCCTGCCATTGGTTTTAACGGTGTTCGATGGTGTTCAACGAACCGTTTGGCGAACATGCCTGTGTTCGACGAACCGAACCGAACCCGAACACTACGGGGGTGGCTCAAAACTAATTGCGGGCCCTGGGTCAATCAAGCTTCAACACAATGTAGACAGCAGCAGTAGTCAGTCTCCTAGACAAGGAGCAAAATATTCATGATGATAGAGGCCACCATCTCCTTAGATATCTGGTACTTTTCTGTGGAAATGAGCTTGTCTTCAACCAGCCAGGAATAGTTCCAGTGAATCATGGCATGCCATGGTATTAGCAGTGCACCCAGTACCAGAAGCAAAGTCATCCACGATTTCCTTCTCAGAAATTTTATTTGGTAGTCAGTGGCTGCCCAAACATTAGTTTGTCACAGGAACTGAAGACACTGAGTGGCAGTAGGTGCAATTTTCTCCAGCATGACCTGTTATTGTTAGATGGCCAAGGTGCCAGATTGGATCTTAAGTGTTATAGCTCCTGCCCTTCCAGGCTTACATTCTACAGGATCATGGGGAAGGAGACAGTAGGTTGGGGGGCTGCAGTAGCTCCAGTGGTGTTGATGTGGCAGCGAGGTAATGGCAGGCTGAAGGCTATCTTGAAGAGATAGGTTTTCGGGTTGTAGAATCTGAATGTGGTGGCTAATAGGATGTGTTGAGGCACAGAATTCCAGAGGATGGGGGATATTAGGGAGGAGCCTTGGAGGTGATTGGGTGAGGAACGAATAAGTGTGAAGGAGAGAAGGAGGTCTTGGAGATTAGTTCAGAGATGTATGGAGGAGAAAGGTTATGGATGGCTTTGTATGTCAGTGTTAGTTGTTTGATCTGGATACAATGGGCAATTGGGAGCCAGTGAAGGGATCTTATAGATTGCAATCTTATAGATTGCTGGACCAGTCCACAGTAGAAAAGCAGCCATAGAGTGTTTGGGAACCTTCACACAGACTTTTCTTAGCCAGGGCTTATTCTAGGCAGGGTTGGACAGGCCCACCAGAGAACTGGAGACTCCTCCGGTGGGCCCTGGCTTCTCCTTCAGGAGAGTTCATAGTGCAAACCTTGCAGGTCATGATGATGATAAGAGGCTACCATCTCCTTAGCTTGCGGCTGGTACTTTTCTGTGGGAATCAGCTTGGCTCCAACCAGCCTGGAATATTTCCAATGGTTTGGTATTGGCAGCCAGTACCAGAAGCGAAGCTATCCACAATTTCCTTCTCAGGAATTTTATTTGGTCGACTGAGTGGCTGCCCAAACATTAGTTTCTCACAAAGGAGCTGAAGATACTGAGTGGCAGTAGGTGCAATTTTCTCCAGCATGTTAGATATCAGAGGGAGAACAGAGAGGGCAGTACAGTGGCTCAGTGGTTAGACCTGCAGCCTTGCAGCGCTGGGGTCCTGGGTTCAAATCCCACGAAGGACAACATCTGCAAGGAATTTGTATGTTCTCCCCTTGTTTGCATGGGTTTCCTCCTCAGTAAAGAAGCAGCCATAAAGTGTCTGGGAACCTTCACACAGACTTTTCTTAGCCAGGGTTGCTTCTCGGCAGCGTTGGATGGGTCTACCAGAATAACCAGAGAATCCTCTGGTGGTCCCTGGCTTCTCCTTCAGGAGAGTTCATAGCGCAAACCTTGAAGCTGCTATGGGGCTCTTGAGCGGGGGGAGAAAGGTGGGCCCTCAGAATCAAATCCTCTGATGGGCCCAATGTTCTTCAGTCTGACACTGCTTCTCAGTGAGAGTTGTATTTCACAACAGACATATTCTTTAGCTCGGTGAAAGGATTGGCATAGAGAGAAACCATATCTACTCCGGCTGTCATTTCTCCACCACCAGGTTCCGGACATTGTCACACACGACCATGCCTGGCTGTATGTTCAGTGGTGAGAACTAGTGTTGAGCGAGCACTAAAATGCTCGGGCCGAGCTCGCCGTGATACTCGGGTGCTCGACCCGAGCAACGAGCCCAATGTTAGTCTATGGGAGCCCCAGGAAGCATTTCTGCCCCCCCAGGTCACTGCTGTCAACAACGTGGTCAGAGGTATTAAGCCACTGTTAAGGGCTCACAATACAACGTTCATAAACTAAACTGAATGTGCTTTTGTAGCGCCCCGAGGGTTCGGTCGCTACAGGGGTATTGCACCTCAACCAGAGGTGTGATATCCCACTCCCGGGTAAGGATGATGTGTGGACCGGGACTCAGTTAGCTGCATGCATCACACACACCCCATTTCCGGGGGACAGCTCAACGGTGCTCCCATTAGTACAGTAATGCAGGCACGACAGAACATGTCCCTGGCTGAAGTGGGGAGGGGGGAGGAAAACCCAGTGATGTAGGAGCAGGAGGGGAGGGTTTCTGGGCATAGGTAGGAGCCCATTGGTTGCAAGTCACCTGGGCTCATACACAGAGAGGGAGGTATATAAGGTGGGCACCATCTTAGATCAGTGTTCAGTCTGAGAGAGGAAGTGACAGAGCAGGGCCTCTGTGGAGCTCTGCTCCGGAGGCGGGCCTAGCCTGTGAGGCCCAGCCAGCACTGAAAGAGAAGAAGTCAGTGCAGAGAGTTGGAGAAGAGAAGGAGTTCAGCCAGAGAGGGCTGACAGGGAGCTGTGGCTCAGTCTGGGCCCAGCTCCACGAGGCAGGCCTGGAGTGGAGGCCAGAGCCAGAGGAGAGGAACGGGAACAGAAAGGAACAGAAAGGAAAGTAAGAAGGAACAGAACACCAAGAGAGGCCCAGAGACACGAAAGCAGAAGGAACCCTAATGACCTAGGAGATTGCGGGTGACGGGTTGGCAGAACAGGGTACCGGATCCCAAGTTGGTGGAGGCGACTAATCCTCAGCCAAGGACCAGCGGTCGTGACCATTTACTGGTGCGACCCCTCACTACACCTACTAGAAAGGCACACCACATAGGGTCAGGGAAGTGGACACCCCACCCAGCCTCCCAAGAGAAGACCTGAGGCAGCTGGACTGAAGTAGTGTCACTGGTGGGGCACGGCTGACGAAAGGATAGAAGGGAGTCCTGTGCCACACTCCGGAATTACCTGGGGGTTGATCGAGCCTCATGCCTGGTGGACGCAGCAGGGCTCGGGCGGTCCTATCTGTGCACAAGTGACCTGGATGAGAACTGTGAGTAAAGAACTTGAACTGCAACACCTTGTCTCTGTGCTTTCTCACCGCATACAGCACTACTAGTGCTGGGACGCCCACACCATCACCCCCACCATCTACTACACTGTCCTGGGGCTGCACTCTTCCCGTGGGGAGTCACACTACCTCAGCTGCATACACCATCAGCCCCAGCGGTCGGCCTTGCAGCGGCGGTCCGCACTGACCGCAATCCACGGGTGGCGTAGTCGGGCATAAAACCATAAAAACCCCTATGAAAGACTGCCTCTGGTTTGACCACCCTGAGCCACGGGACCGGGTCGCCGCCACGGAGACTACAACCCCCAGAGACCAGGCTCCGGGTATCCCACACACGTGCACACACGGCCCAGGGGGCGCGTCACTTTCCTGTGAAATATGTTAAGGAAGTTCCTTTCCAGGGTAAGGCTATGTGCCCACGATGCAGAAATGAAGCAGAAAATTTCTGCAGCATTTCTGCATCTCCCTGGCAGAAAAAACGCATGCAGATTGTGCATGCGTTTTTCCTGCAGAATACATGCGGATCCACATGCGGATTCACATGCGTTTCCGCATGCAGATTGACAAGCGCTTTCCAGGCGATAGCATCACTTGGAAAGTGCTTGACAACTAGGTCACACTGTATAAATCCATGCAAACAGCATGGATTTATACAGTGTGAACCGTAAAAATGAAAACAAATAAAGCTATACTCACCCCCGAGGCCCCGGCGTGGCTGCAGCGCTCGTTCCTGTCTGGTTCCCGGCTGCCGGCATATCGCGAGACAGAGCGGTGAAGGGCCTGCGGTCACTTGACTGTGACGTCACCGCAGGTCCTCAAGCGATGCCGGCATTCAGAGAGAAGCCGCCGGACAGGTGAATATAAACTTTATTTGTTATTTTATTATTTTTTTACAGGTACAATGGTACCCAGGTCTGGATGAGAGTCTCATCTCCTCCAGAACTGGGTACCATCCGCACATAGAGACGCATAGAAGCCGCTTGTAAAAATGTACAGTCGCGGTTTCTATGCGTCTCAATGCAAGTCAATGGCGGGAGTTCCGCTGCGCTTCCGCAAAATTAAATGACATGCTGTGGATTTTTGTACGCAGCATAAACGCTGCGGAAAAATCCGCAGCATGTGCATAGAACATGCGGAATCCCCTTGGGGACCATGGGGTGCGGATTACCTAGCGTTTCACAAGCGTTTCCGCTGCAGAAATTCCGCAGCATAAACGCTTGAAAAACGCTACATGGGCACTCAGCCTAAAGACTTGTGTATAAGGTAAAATAAATAACCCCCCAAAAAAATACTCCTCCACACCTTGGGCTATGTTCACAAGTAGCATTTTTTATGCGTTTTTGCACTTTTCTATTGCTTTCAACCGTGACAAATGCATTCACCGGGAAATGTCATTTTAACATTTTACAACCTTATCTGGCCATGTGCTGTGTGACACATGTATGCAGTGCTGAAAAGACATGGGAACGGCATGGGGAAGACCCCTTGAAGCATCTCTGACACCCAGGTCACTGCCTAAAAGTGTGCACATCAGAAGTCATCCTTGCCGCATCAGAAGATGCAGACTTGCAACTATCCCCTTGCAAGTTCTTGTCCCAGGGCAGTGTTCAATTGTACCTCCCCCATTCCTTGCAATGCAAGCGCAAATATTCAGCCAACCACCCACCCACCCCCAGGCTGCAATACCATACTGCTTGCTTGCACTTGAAATTGGGCCTTTTAGGCATGTGGAGGCGGAATCTGGCCACCACGTCATGGCTGCGTTGGCGGCCTGGTATCCATACTGAGTCCCCAGCCGCCCGGCGGCCGGGTGTCCACACTCAGTCCCCAGCCGCCAGGGGGCGGCCGGGTGTCCATACTCGGTCCCCAGCCGCCCGCGGCCGGGTGTCCACACACGGTCCCCAGCCGCCTGGGGGCAGCCAGGTGTCCATAAACGGTCCCCAGCCGCCCCTATTTCTCCTTGGAACATCCCCCCCGCACACTTTTCTTAGCCCGGCCTGCTTTAGGGCAGCATTGGACGAGCCCACCAGAGAACCAGACTCCTCCGGTGGGCCCTGGCTTCTCCATCAGGGGAGTTGAGAGTGCCAAGGTGAGGAGCATGATGATGATGATAGAAGTTAGCATCTGCTTTGTTTTCTTGGAATGCAAGCGTAAGTGTGCAGCCTGCCACCCACCCACCCCCAGGCTGCAATACCATACTGCTTGCTTGCACTTGAAATTGGGCCTTTTAGGCATGTGGAGGCGGAATCTGACCACCACGTCATGGCTGCGTTGGCGGCCTGGTATCCATACTCAGTCCCCAGCCGCCCGGCGGCCGGGTGTCCACACTCGGTCCCCAGCCGCCAGGGGGTGGCCAGGTGTCCATACTCGGTCCCCAGCCGCCCCGCGGCCGGGTGTCTACACAAGGTCCCCAGCCGCCTGGGGGCAGCCGGGTGTCCATAAACGGTCCCCAGCCGCCCCTATTTCTCCTGTCAACTTCCCCCCCACACACTTTTCTTAGCCCGGCCTGCTTTAGGGCAGCATTGGACGAGCCCACCAGAGAACCAGACTCCTCCGGTGGGCCCTGGTTTCTCCATCAGAGGAGTTGAGAGTGCCAAGGTGAGGAGCATGATGAAGATGATAGAAGTTAGCATCTGCTTTGTTTTCTTGGAATGCAAGCGCATGTATGTAGTAGCGGCTAGGCCTGAGGTGGTCAGCTTTTTGGCGCATATCCTACCTCCTCCGAGGATTGCTGGATGTTTTCCTGCTACTATCCCAGTTCTAAGACTCCCGTTAAAACAAAGCTTCAGGTGATAAATGATGGATGAGGTAGTGGCAAAGGAGAAAGAGCAGGAGGAACAGGGACCATTCACATCAATATCAGGCCAGTCAACCACATATGTCTTGTAGGATATGTTTCTGTAACAAAAGGAGCGGTTCGGCTACCCAGTTATAGGGCATATAGTGAGTGCAATGCCTACCAAAAATTTTGAGGCACTCCAATGCCCCTTGGAAATGACATGGAGGTCATAGGGCCTTAACTAAACCGTTTTTTCCATTTATAGCAACTGGCAGTAGCTTAACAAGGCGGTTTGAATGCCCCTTGGAAGAGACGTGGAGGTCACAGTAGCTTAACAAGACGGTTTTAATGCCCCTCGGAAAAGTGGTGGAGGTCGCAGTAGCTTACAAGACGGTTTTAATGACCCTTACAAGAGCCATACAGTACAGCATCTTAAAAACATTATTCCCATTATTGGGGAGTGTGTCTCCCATAGTATTTGCTTATGCCTTCCAAGAAAAAGCTGCCAAAAATTAGGACAGAGGAACTTGCAATGCCCCTTACAAGAGCCATGCAGTACAGCATATTACAAACATTATTCCCATGATTGGGGAGTGGGTCTCCCATAGTATTTGCTTATGCCTTCCAAGCAAAAGCTGCCAAAAATTCGGACGGAGGAACTTGCAATGCCCCTTACAAGAGCCATACAGTACAGCATCTTAAAAACATTATTCCCATTATTGGGGAGTGTGTCTCCCATAGTCTTTGCTTATGCCTTCCAAGCAAAAGCTACAAAAAATTAGGACGGAGGAACTTGCAATGCCCCTTGAGCCATGCAGTACAGCATATTCCAAACATTATTCCCATTATTGGGGAGTGGGTCTCCCATAGTATTTGCTTATGCCTTCCAAGCAAAAGCTGACAAAAATTAGGACGGAAGAACTTGCAATGCCCCTTACAAAAGCCATGCAGTACAGCATATTACAAACATTATTCCCATTATTGGGGAGTGGGTCTCCCATAGTATTTGCTTATGCCTTCCAAGCAAAAGCTGCCAAAAATTAGGACGGAGTAACTTGCAATGCCCCTTACAAGAGCCATGCAGTACAGCATATTACAAACATTATTCCCATTATTGGGGAGTGGGTCTCCCATAGTATTTGTTTATGCCTTCCAAGCAAAAGTTGCCAAAAATTAGAACGGAGGAACTTGCAATGACCCTTACAAAAGCCATGCAGTACAGCATATTACAAACATTATTCCCATTATTGGGGAGTGGGTTTCCCATAGTCTTTGATTATGCCTTCCAAGCAAAAGCTGCCAAAAATTAGGAGGAAATGCAATGCCCGTTCGAAGAGTCATGGAGGTTAGAGTTAATTAAAAACATTTCAATTCCCCTTGGAAGAGCTGTGGAGTTCAGAGTGGTTTAACAAGACACTTTTAATGCTCCTCAGAAGAGACGTGGAGGTCCCAGTAGCTAAACAAGACTCTTTTAATGCCCCTCAGAAGAGACGTGGAGGACCAAGTATCTTAGCAAGATGCTTTTAATGCCCCTCGGAAAAGTGGTGGAGGTCGCAGTAGCTTAACAAGATGCTTTTAATGCCCCTCATAAGAGACGTGGAGGTCCCAGTAGCTTAACAAGACGCTTTTAATGCCCCTCAGAAGAGACGTGGAGGTCGCAGTTGCTTAACAAGACGCTTTTAATGCCCCTCAGAAGAGACATGGAGGTCCCAGTAGCTTAACAAGATGGTTTTAACGCCCCTCGGAAAAGTGGTGGAGGTCCCAGTAGCTTAACAAGACGGTTTTAATGCCCCTGAGAAGAGAAGTGGAGGTCCCAGTACCTTAACAAGACGCTTTTAATGCCCCTCGGAAAAGTGGTGGTGGTCGCAGTAGCTTAACAAGACGCTTTTAATGCCCCTCAGAAGAGACGTGGAGGTCCCAGTAGCTTAACAAGACGCTTTTAATGCCCCTCAGAAGAGACGTGGATGTCCCAGTAGCTTAAAAAGACGCTTTTAATGCCCCTCGGAAAAGTGGTGAAGGTCGCAGTAGCTTAACAAGTTGCTTTTAATGCCCCTCAGAAGAGACGTGAAGGTTCCAGTAGCTTAACAAGACGCTTTTAATGCCCCTCAGAAGAGACGTGGAGGTCGCAGTAGCTTAACAAGACGGTTTTAATGCCCCTCAGAAGAGACGTGGAGGTCCCAGTAGCTTAACAAGACGCTTTTAATGCCCCTCAGAAGAGACGTGGAGGACCAAGTATCTTAACAAGACGCTTTTAATGCCCCTCGGAAAAGTGGTGGAGGTCGCAATAGCTTAACAAGACGCTTTTAATGCCCCTCATAAGAGACGTGGAGGTCCCAGTAGCTTAACAAGACACTTTTAATGCCCCTCAGAAGAGACGTGGAGGTCGCAGTAGCTTAACAAGACGCTTTAATGCTCCTCAGAAGAGACGTGGAGGTCCCAGTAGCTTGACAAGACGCTTTTAATGCCCCTCAGAAGAGACGTGGAGGTCCCAGTAGTTTAACAAGACGCTTTTAATGCCCCTCGGAAAAGTGGTTGAGGTCGCAGTAGCTTAACAAGACGCTTTTAATGCCGCACAGAAGAGACGTGGAGGTCCCAGTAGCTTAACAAGACACTTTTAATGCCCCTCAGAAGAGACGTGGAGGTCGCAGTAGCTTAACAAGACGGTTTTAATGCCCCTCAGAAGAGACGTGGAGGTCCCAGTAGCTTAACAAGACGCTTTTAATGCCCCTCAGAAGAGACGTGGAGGTCGCAGTAGCTTAACAAGACGGTTTTAATGCCCCTGAGAAGAGACGTGGAGGTCCCAGTAGCTTAACAAGACGCTTTTAATGCCCCTCGGAAAGGTTGTGGAGGTTGCAGTAGCTTAACAAGACGCTTTTAATGCCCCTCAGAAGAGGCGTGGAGGTCCCAGTAGCTTAACAAGACGCTTTTAATGCCCCTCTGAAGAGACGTGGAGGTCCCAGTAGGTTAACAAGATGCTTTTAATGCCCCTCGGAAAAGTGGTGGAGGTCGCAGTAGCTTAACAAGACGCTTTTAATGCCCCTCATAAGAGACGTGGAGGTCCCAGTAGCTTAACAAGACACTTTTAATGCCCCTCAGAAGAGACGTGGAGGTCGCAGTAGCTTAACAAGACGGTTTTAATGCCCCTCAGAAGAGACGTGGAGGTCCCAGTAGCTTAACAAGACGCTTTTAATGCCCCTCAGAAGAGACGTGGAGGTCGCAGTAGCTTAACAAGACGCTTTTAATGCCCCTGAGAAGAGACGTGGAGGTCCCAGTAGCTTAACAAGACGCTTTTAATGCCCCTCGGAAAGGTTGTGGAGGTTGCAGTAGCTTAACAAGACGCTTTTAATGCCCCTCAGAAGAGGCGTGGAGGTCCCAGTAGCTTAAAAAGACGCTTTTAATGCCCCTCTGAAGAGACGTGGAGGTCCCAGTAGCTTAACAAGATGCTTTTAATGCCCCTCGGAAAAGTGGTGGAGGTCGCAGTAGCTTAACAGGATGCTTTTAATGCCCCTCGGAAAAGTGGTGGAGGTCGCAGAAGCTTAACAAGACGCTTTTAATGCCCCTCAGAAGAGACGTGGAGGTCCCAGTAGCTTAACAAGACGCTGTTAATGCCCCTCAGAAGAGACGTGGAGGTCCCAGTAGCTTAACAAGACGCTTTTAACGCCCCTCGAAAAAGTGGTGGAGGTCCCAGTAGCTTAACAAGACGCTTTTAATGCCCCTCAGAAGAGACGTGGAGGTCCCAGTACCTTAACAAGACGCTTTTAATGCCCCTCGGAAAAGTGGTGGTGGTCGCAGTAGCTTAACAAGACGCTTTTAATGCCCCTCAGAAGAGACGTGGAGGTCCCAGTAGCTTAACAAGACGCTTTTAATGCCCCTCAGAAGAGACGTGGATGTCCCAGTAGCTTAACAAGACGCTCTTAATGCCCCTCGGAAAAGTGGTGGAGGTCGCACTAGCTTAACAAGTTGCTTTTAATGCCCCTCAGAAGAGACGTGAAGGTTCCAGTAACTTAACAAGACGCTTTTAATGCCCCTCAGAAGAGACGTGGAGGTCGCAGTAGCTTAACAAGACGGTTTTAATGCCCCTCAGAAGAGACGTGGAGGTCCCAGTTAGAGATGAGCGTTGTTCTACTCGAACTGTTCGCCAATCTCAAATTCGAGCTGTTTTGGGCGGTGTTCGAGCCGTTCGGCGAACACGAACAATTTGAGAAAAATTCGGCTGTTCGAGGTTATGTTCGATAACTGTTCGTGCACCAAAATCATAACTGGATTTTTTCTCAGTAATGATGAAAATTAATGTTAATACGCAGTTTGAGTGTACAGCGGGGTGGGGGGAGGGGCAGGGGATGGATCTCTGCAGCAACAATGAAGATCTCCATTTTTTTTTCTCTTTCCCGCATTTGCAGTGGGGAGGTGCAATCTGTCAGCCTATCAGCAGCGCACACACGGAGCGAAGTGCTTTTTTTCACACAAGCAAGGGCATGTGTCATTGGCAGTGTATGTCACATGTCCTTGCCCTATAAGACCAAGCCATTTTCCCCGTCGCCACCATTTTCTCACTGCTGCAGTTGCATGTTAGACGGCACCGCTGTTGCTGTGTGCGCTATACCTTGTTAATTTCAAGCCAATTTTCGCACAAATCTACAGATAGCTTGGGAGTAGGGAATAGTTGTGATTGCAGTCCTTTTAAGGACTAGGTTACAGCATTTCCTACGACTTTTATCAGGGAGGTCTGTGCTCTTAAATAGATAGGTTGTGGGAGTAAAGACTAATTGTAATTGGAGTCCTTTTCAGGACTAGGTTACATGAGTTCCTATCAGTTTTTGCCAGGCAGGTCTGTGCCAGTGCTGTGCAAGTTTTTTTCACAGCATTTGGCTGAATCTAGCAAAGCTAATCCTTTTTGGCCTATTGCAGAGTGTGTTAGTCAGTGGAGTAGCCTATCTGTGTTGCAAGATATAACACCTGTGTATAGAATACCAATTTTTTTACTGCACCTAGTGAAGTAAAATCTTTTGGGCATAGCATCATTCTATTAGTCCATCTATACTGACCTCCATCAGGTTGCAAACTGAATATAATTTTTTTCTGCATCTAGCTCTGAAAAAATATTTGGGCTTCTAGCAGTGTGTGGGACTTGGTCTATTAGTCCATCTATACTGACCTCCATCAGGTTGCAAATTAAAAATAATTTTTTTCTTCATTTAGCTCTGAAAAAATATTTGGGCTTCTAGCAGTGTGTGGGACTTGTTCTATTAGTCCTTCTATACTGACCTCCAGCAGGTTGCAAATTGAATATAATTTTTTTCTGCATCTAGCTCTGAAAAAATAGTTGGGCTTCTAGCGGTGTGTGGGACTTGGTCTATTAGTCCATCTATACTGACCTCCATCAGGTTGCAAATTAAAAATAATTTTTTTCTGCATCTAGCTCTGAAAAAATATTTGGGCTTCTAGCAGTGTGTGGGACTTGGTCTATTAGTCCATCTATACTGACCTCCATCAGGTTGCAAATTAAAAATAATTTTTTTCTGCATCTAGCTCTGAAAAAATATTTGGGCTTCTAGCAGTGTGTGGGACTTGGTCTATTAGTCCATCTATACTGACCT
Source organism: Phyllobates terribilis (assembly GCF_046119375.1). Taxonomy (NCBI): domain Eukaryota; kingdom Metazoa; phylum Chordata; class Amphibia; order Anura; family Dendrobatidae; genus Phyllobates; species Phyllobates terribilis. The sequence continues at coordinate 879,803,805 of NW_027362762.1, forward strand.
CCATCAGGTTGCAAATTAAAAATATTTTTTTTCTGCATCTAGCTCTGAAAAAATATTTGGGCTTCTAGCAGTGTGTGGGACTTGGTCTATTAGTCCATCTATACTGACCTCCATCAGGTTGCAAATTAAAAATAATTTTTTTCTTCATTTATCTCTGAAAAAATATTTGGGCTTCTAGCAGCGTGTGGGACTTGTTCTATTAGTCCATCTATACTGACCTCCATCAGGTTGCAAATTAAAAATAATTTTTTTCTGCATCTAGCCCAGCCAATAGTTTTGGCCTAATACCACAGTTTGGCCACTCAGCTCTGCTCGGTTACCATCCATTGTTTTTTTGTGCAAACAACTCCAGAGTTGTGAATTAGTTAACCACCAAAATGAGTGGAAAAAGGCCTGCTGCTGGTGGAAAGGGGAATAGGCGTGTTGGGAAGGGGAAAAAAGGTTGTGTCCGTGGGGTAGGTGCAGAAGAAAGACCATCTTCCAGCCAAACTAAAATGTCTACTTCTTTTAGCGGACAATGTGATAAGATCCCTTTCTTACGGCCACGCCAATCGCTACAAATTCCAGATGAGGCACAAAAACAGCAGGTGCTTCAACGGATATCAAGTGCTCCTTTAAGTGGGCTCTCCTCCACATCAACTTCAACATCACAAATACTCCAGTCCTCAAAGGTGTCACCCAAATCGCACTTGCTTCCTCACAGCTCCCAAATCTCCAGCTGCCCGTCTGAGTATGAGGTAGAACAGATGGTTGAGTCTGCAGAGCTGTTTACTCATACTATAGCCTGGGAATCAGAGGTCGACTCCAGCGCTTCTGTGAATCCAGACAAGGAAATGATCTGCACTGATGCCCAGAATCTTTATGAGTCGGATCCAGGACCAGACGCAGAAGGTTCTGACCATAATGTAGACCCTCATTCCCAAACTGTAACTCCTGTTGGTGGAGACAATGAGGAAGACGATGATAAGACTCAAATACCTGATTGGAGCGACAACTTTAGTTTTTTGTCAGGGCAGGAACAGGTTGGCTCTGAGGACGACGGGTGTGATAACGCACAGGGTGATGATGATGAGGTCGGAGATCCCACTTACTGTCAACCCACAGTCAGCCAAGAGATGAGGTCAGCAGAGGAGGTGGAGGAAGATGCTAGTGACGACGAGGTCAGGTTGCGCCTTCCTGGACAGAGACGTAGTACTGGAAGCACGTCAACAACTGCATCCTCAAACACAACTCTGCCTCTCACCACAAGTCGTGGTGGCTCTTCAGGTCGCATGGGTGCTAAGCCTTGCATAGCCTGGGCATTTTTTCAGATCGATAAAGATGACCCAACTCGTGTTATCTGTAACATTTGTCAGCAAAAGCTAAGTAGAGGCCAAAAAATACATAGTTTGAGTACTTCATGCATGAACCGGCACATGGACATGAAGCATAAGTTGCAGTGGGAAGCTCAGTGTGCTACAATGCGGCCTAGCCGGCCGGGCCAATCACCGTCTGCCATATCTTGTGCATCCGCGGCCTCTTCATCCTCTGTGACTGGGGGGACAGCAGTCACACCTGTTTTGGGGCGCAGACCTGCCACCTCTTTACCCGCAACAGCCAGCGTGATTGGCAGGTCATCATTTTCTTTGGAGGTGGTAACACCAGCTGGTGTTGAGCGCTGTCCGACATCGATAGCACCACCTTTGGATCAAGGCAACCTAACATGTCCGCCTGCATCTTCCTCACAGACCGGCAGTTTGCCGGGGACACCCTTATCAACCCCGTCTAAGCACAATAGCCAGCCCTCGGTCCCTCAGATGTGGACAAGTAAAAGACCATTTCCTCCTAGCCATGAGAAAGCTAAGAGGTTGAATTTCACCATCTGCAAGCTCTTGGCTACAGAAATGCTGCCTTTCCGCCTGGTGGACACAGAGGATTTTCGAGACCTTATGTCCGTCGCAGTGCCCCAGTACCAGATGCCCAGTCGGCACTACTTCTCAAAGAAAGGTGTGCCTGCGCTCCACCAGCATGTCGCACACAACATCACCGCTTCTTTGAGAAACTCTGTGTGTGACAGGGTGCATTTCACCACAGACACTTGGACGAGTAGGCATGGACAGGGGCGTTACATGTCGCTGACTGGGCACTGGGTAACTATGGTGACAGCAGGACAAGGGGCTGCTGTCCAAGTCTTGCCGTCCCCACGAGTTGTGCGTCAATCCTCTTTATGTCAAAGTTCCTCCACTGCTTCTGCCTCCTCAACCTCCTCTCGGTCTTCCACCTGCACCCAAAGCCTGTCTGGTCATGCCACAAGCTTTCTAACTGCGCAGAAGGGATCCTGCACACCTCCTTACTATGCTGGCAGTAGGGCTCAACGTCATCAGGCGGTTTTTACATTGAAATGTCTGGGAAATGTGAGTCACACAGCTGAGGAGTTGTGGTCAGCTCTGGAGAACCAATTTCATGAATGGTTGTCTCCACTGGACCTGAAACCAGGGAAGGCCGTGTGCGACAATGCTGCAAACCTGGGTGCGGCCCTTCGCCGGGGCAATGTCACACACGTGCCTTGTATGGCTCACGTGTTGAACCTGGTTGTCCAGCAATTTTTAGCCCACTATCCCAGACTAGATGGCCTTCTGCAGAGGGCACGGTCGCTGTGTGCTCACTTCCGCCGTTCGCATCCCGCAGCTCAGCGACTTACATCTCTACAGAAGTCGTTGGGCCTGCCACTTCACCGGCTAAAATGCGATGTGCCTACCCGGTGGAATTCAACTCTGCACATGTTGCAGCGACTGTGGCAGCACCGACAAGCCCTGGTGCAATACGTTCTGACGTATAGCCTGGGCCAACGAGATTCAGAGGTGGGGCAAATCACGCTGGAGGAGTGGTCTCAGATCAGGGACCTATGCACCCTTCTGCACAGTTTTGAAATGGCGACGAAGATGTTTAGTGCTGACGATGCCATTATCAGCATGACTATTCCGGTGATTTACATGCTGGAGCACATGTTAAACAGAATTCGGAGTCAGGTGGTGGCACAAGAGGAGGTGGAGGAAGTAGAGGAGGAGGAGTTGTATGCGGAAGGGCTAACATCTGCAAGGTCCAGACGGTCGGCAGCACCAAGGCGGCAGGCATGTGAGGGTGGGGGAGATGGTTTTATCAGGGCGCATGGTAGCAGCCAAACTAGTGAGGAAGGTGCAGGAGCCCAGGAAGAAGTGGAGGACGAACTGATGGAAGACTCATCAGATGAGGGAGACCTTGATCACATTTCTGTTGTGCGAGGTTGGGGGGAGAGGACAGAGGAAGGAAGCATGATTGTTACCTCGCCACCAACACAACAGGGACTTGGTGCTCCTGGATGCGCAACACACATGAGTGCCTTCTTGCTGCACTACCTGCAACATGACCCTCGAATTGTGAGAATTAGAAATAATCCTGACTACTGGGTTGCCACACTGTTAGATCCCCGGTACAAAAGTAAATTTGCAGAAATTATTCCTGCCATAGAAAGGGATGCACGCATGCAGGAGTATCAGCAGAGACTGTTGCAGAATCTTACATGTGCTTTTCCACAAAATACCAGTGGTGCACGTAGTGAATCTCACAGTTCCAACTTGCCAACCGTGGGACCGTCAAGTGTTCAGCACTGAAACCGTAACAGAACCACAGTATCTGCTGGTAACATCAATTTTGCGGAATCATTTCACCACTTTTTTAGCCCATCCTTTGCAAGGCCACAGGAGACAAGAAGTCTGACACATAGTCAACGCCTAGAGACGATGGTACAGGAGTATCTCCAAGTAAACATTGAAGCCACGACTGTGTCACTGGACCCTTGCTCTTTTTGGGCTTCCAATCTGGATAAATGGCCGGAGCTAGCCACTTACGCCTTGGAGATCTTGTCATGCCCCGCAGCCAGCGTTCTGTCTGAACGTGTGTTCAGCGCTGCTGGTGGTGTGCTGACAGATAAGCGCACGCGGCTCTCCACTGATAATGTAGACAGACTCACGTTCATAAAGATGAACAAATCATGGATCCGAAACGACTTTTCTACCCCTGTGTCATCCTGGGGAGAGTAAAAGCTTGATGATTGGTTAAAATCACCCTACCAACCGTTTTAAGCTTTCAAATTACTAATGATGTTTATCTGTATCTTGACTGGAAAATAATTTGGGCTTTGTAGCAGTGTTCAGCACTGATCCTATTAGGCCATCTATACTAAAGCCTCACCAGATTTAAAATTAAAAATAATTTTTAGCTGCATCTAGCCCGGAAAATAATTTTGGGGCTCCGAGATGCGCAAGGCACATAAGTGCCTTCTTGCTGCACTACCTGCAGCATGACCCTCATATTGTCAGAATTCGAAGTAATCATGACTACTGGGTTGCCACACTCTTAGATCTCCCAAACTTTTCGATCAACCTTTTCATTTTAATAAAGACCAAAAAAATGGTCATTTTTGAAATTATAAGCATTAGCAGGTTGTTAGAAACTGAAATCAAACAGTTTTCAACTCAAAACTTTATTCTAGGTGATGTTACATTTTCACATAGGACCCCTTGTTCGAAAGGAGCTTCTGAACTCTCTCGTCCATTGAATTTGTCAGGTTTTGGATGGTTTCTGCTTCAATTGTTTTGCATGAGGACAGAATACCCTCCCAGAGCTGTTGCTTAGATGTGAACTGCCTCCCGCCATCAGAGACACTCCTTTTAATGATGCTCCAAAGGTTCTGAATGGGGTAGAGGTCAGGGGAGCATGGGGGTCACACCATAAGTTTGTCCCCTTTTATGCCCATATCAGCCAGAGATGCAGATGTTTTATGTGCAGCATGAGATGGTGCATTATCATGCAGAAAAATGATCTTGCTGTGAAATACACGGTTCTTCTTCTTGAACCATGGCAGGAAGTGCTGTTTGAGAAAATCCACATACATTATGGAGTTCATCTTTAGCGCCTTCAGGGATCCTAAAGGGGCCGACAATCTCTCTCCCCATGATTCCAGCCCAAAACATTACTCCACCTCCTCCTTGTTGGCGCTGTAGCCGTGTTTGTGTGGGGTGTCCATCAACCAGCCATCCTCCACTCCATCCATCTGGACCATCGAGCGCTGCACGGCACTCATCCGTGAACAAAACAGTTTTGAAATCAGTCTTCATGTAATGTTTGGCCCACTGGAGCCGTTTCTGCTTGTGTGAAGTGGATAGAGGAGGTCGACAGGATGGCGCATGCACAGCTGCAAACCTCTGAAGGACCCTGCATCTTGTTGTTCGGGGGACGTTGGAGGCACAAGCAGCTTCAAAAACTTGTCTGCTGCTATGACAAGGCTTTTTTGCCGCTGCTCTTTCAACCTGACGTAATTGCCTGTAGGAAAGAGTCCTCAATTTGCCCTTATCAGCACGCACACGTGTGTACTGTGAATCAGCTACATACTTCTTGATTGCCAAGACACTTCATCCTGATCATCGCACAATGTTGATTGTAGTCATGCCTTGACCTAAACACTCCACAATTTGTTGCTTCTCAGCAGCCGACACATCCTTTTTCTTTCCCATTTTGGCAAAAAATGTAGGCTGCTTAATAATGTGAGAGAGCCTTCTTAAGTAGTCTTGCCTTTCATTGGACACACCTGCCAAACTAATTAGCACAGGTGTCTGCAATTGCTTACAGTGATATAAAGAGCCCTGACACACATCACCATCAATGAGTTTAACTGACAAACAAACAAATTCTTCCCTTATCACTCCTAAACACTTTTTGTATAATAATTTGGAACGCAGTGTACATGTGCTTTTCCACAAAACACCAGTGGTTCACGTAGTGAATCTTACAGTTCTAACTTGCCAACCGTGGTCTGTATGGAGTTGTTCAATAAAGGGCCCAAAATTAAGATAACATAGATGGGAGAGGTCTCTATGAATAGGAATTCCTAAGTATTTGATACCCTGTGAGGGCCAGGCAAAGGGAAAGTTGGACTGGATGGAATCCTATATGGATTTGGGGAGGGAGACATCGAGGGCCTCAGACTTCGCTGCATTGATTTTAAAATTTTACCATGTAACAAAGTGATCTATTTCAGCCATAACAGCATGGATGGATATATGTGATTGAGTGATATATACTAGGACATCATCAGCAAATAGAGAGCACTTGTACTCGGTGCCTCCCACCTCAATCCACCTAATATTGGGGTTATGGCGAATTGATGAGAGCAGGTGCTCCGTCACTAGGAGGGGACAGAGGACATCACTGCCTTGTCCCATTGGTGATTGTGAAAGGTGATGAAAATGTTCTGATGCACCCCCTGGGCCTTGGGACACCCGGAGCCGGACCCTTTTTGGTGGATGCTGGTGGTTGTAGTCTTCGTGGCGGCGACCCAGTTCCGTGGCTCAGGGCGGTCAAACCAGTGGCGGAACTATTTATGTGGTTTTCATGTTTAAATGTCCGACTACGCCACCCGTGGATTGCGGTCAGAGTGAACCGCCGCTACAGGGCAGACCACTGAGGCTGGTGTTGTGGGTGCAGCAGAGCGTAGCATAACTCCCCACGGGAGGAGTATAGCCTCAGGGCAGTGTATGCGGAGGATGGGGGTGATGGTGCAGGGCAGCAGCAGTAACGACACGGAGTCAGTGATGCAGTTCAGGGCCTTTACTCACAGTTCTTATTATCCAGACCACGTCTGCAGGTAACGGCTGCCCACGTCGTACTGTGCTCACCAGGTGAGGGGCTCAGACAACTCCCAGATAACTTTGGAGCACTTCACAGGACCCCCTTTGTGTGTCCTTTGTCTGGCCTTTCTTACCAACACTTCTGTCCGGCTGCCTCGGGCCTCCTCTTGGTAAACTTGGCGCCAGTTTCCCTGACCCTATGTGGTGCCTTCCTAGCGGGTGTAGCGAGGGGCTGCGCCACATAAAATGTCAGAGCCTCCGGTTTCTAGCTGAGGGTCGTTTCCTGCCTCCACTAGTTCGGGGACCGGTCTCCCCCTTTGGCCTGACCCCTCCACGCAGGTGGATTCGGGCGTGCCGTGGCGACTCGCCCGTCCGCACCCCTGGGATCCCTTCATTCCTCGTTCCTGGAGCCTTCTCCGCTCCTCTTCCTTCCTTCTCCCTCTTCCAGGCCTGGGCCTCTGTTACTAGGCCCGCCTCCGGAGCAGAGCTCATGCAGAGCCCCTGCTCCCTGCCACTTCTGCTCAGACTTCTCTGCACTGAACTAAGATGGTGCCCACCTTTTATACTCCCTTCTCAATGCACCCAGGAACTGCTTCCTCCCTGCTCCTGCACTACAGGGTTCCCCTTCCTCAGTGTTCCCTCCCCCCACTCCAGCCAGGGACAGGGACTGTCGTGCCCATCTCAGGGGCATATTGGTCGCCCTGCCCCACGGCAATGTGGTGTAATGCATGCAGGTGTCGGGTCCTGATCCACACTCCATCCTTACCTGAGAGTGAGATATCACACCTCTGGGTGAGGTGCAATACCTCTGTAGCAACCGAGCCCTCAGGGTGCTACAGTTCCATTTATCTTCAGCCTAGGTGACGTATTGCGATACAGGGCCGTTATTTTGGCTATAAAAGGGTCCCCTAGACCCCTACCCCAAGCTTTTTAAGAGAATCATATATGGCGTGCCAGGAGACTCTATGGAATGCTTTCTCAGCATCCAACGAGAGTATCTAATTACAAATTTTTAACTGCATCTAGCCCAGGAAATACTTTGTGCCTAGTAGCAGTGTCTGCTAGTGAGCGGATTATCCCGGCTGTTAAGCAAGCTGCACCACCTGTAGTTTAGACACTTAATTTTTTCAAAGGAAATGCTTCGGGACCATGGGATACTTAGTGAAGAGCATCAGGAGGCACCCCAAGGCATAGGGGCTGGGACTGGCAGTAGGATGCCTTGCGGTGGACAGCCGAGCTCGATCCTTATAAAAGCTTTTTAACTGCAGCAGCTTTAGTGGTCGCTACTGGAGCTGGAATTACCGCGGCTGCTGGCATGAGACTTGCCCTCCAATAGATCCTTGTAAATGGATTTAAAGTGTATTCATTCAAATTAGAGAGACAATTTAAATTAAAAAGCTTAGAGCTGCCTCCACCACAGGGGGGCTCGCTCGACCCACCAGCGGACAGGCACCAGTATTGGGAGAGGGGGGCTGGCCGTCAGGGTTCACCGCGGCTCTGGCACAAACCCGGCGACACGGAGGTGGCACGGGCAGGAGCGGACTGGCCGTGTCGGCTTCTCACTTTTTGGATTTTAGAAGGGCATGACATGCCTATATCTGTGTCTCCCCCTCCTTTTACTCCTCCACCTCTTTTATTTTCGCATGACTATATGTACTTGTCACTTTTCCATGTGTTAGTTATGTCTTCTGAGCAGTTTGTCAGCTTTTGGACACCTTTGAAGGTGTTTTCTATGTGTTTCTATGTGTTTTTGTTTGCCTGCCATTGGTTTTAACGGTGTTCGAAGGTGTTTTACGAACAGTTCGACGAACAGTTCGGCGAACACACGGGTGTTCGACGAACCGAACCGAACTCGAACACTACGGGGGTGGCTCAACACTAGTCCCAGTAGCTTAACAAGACGCTTTTAATGCCCCTCAGAAGAGATGTGGAGGTCGCAGTAGCTTAACAAGATGGTTTTAATGCCCCTCAGAAGAGATGTGGAGGTCCCAGTAGCTTAACAAGACACTTTTAATGCCCCTCAGAAGAGACGTGGAGGTCCCAGTAGCTTAACAAGACGCTTTTAATGCCCCTCGAAAAAGTGGTTGAGGTCGCAGTAGCTTAACAAGACGCTTTTAATGCCCCTCAGAAGAGACGTGGAGGTCCCAGTAGCTTAACAAGACACTTTTAATGCCCCTCAGAAGAGATGTGGAGGTCGCAGTAGCTTAACAAGACGGTTTTAATGCCCCTCAGAAGAGACGTGTAGGTCCCAGTAGCTTAACAAGACGCTTTTAATGCCCCTCAGAAGAGACGTGGAGGTCGCAGTAGCTTAACAAGACGGTTTTAATGCCCCTGAGAAGAGACGTGGAGGTCCCAGTAGCTTAACAAGACGCTTTTAATGCCCCTCGGAAAAGTTGTGGAGGTTGCAGTAGCTTAACAAGATGCTTTTAATGCCCCTCAGAAGAGACGTGGAGGTCCCAGTAGCTTAACAAGACGCTTTTAATGCCCCTCTGAAGAGACGTGGAGGTCCCAGTAGCTTAACAAGATGCTTTTAATGCCCCTCGAAAAAGTGGTGGAGGTCGCAGTAGCTTAACAAGACACTTTTAATGCCCCTCGGAAAAGTGGTGGAGGTCGCAGTAGCTTAACAAGACGCTTTTAATGCCCCTCGAAAAAGTGGTTGAGGTCGCAGTAGCTTAACAAGACGCTTTTAATGCCCCTCAGAAGAGACGTGGAGGTCCCAGTAGCTTAACAAGACACTTTTAATGCCCCTCAGAAGAGATGTGGAGGTCGCAGTAGCTTAACAAGACGGTTTTAATGCCCCTCAGAAGAGACGTGTAGGTCCCAGTAGCTTAACAAGACGCTTTTAATGCCCCTCAGAAGAGACGTGGAGGTCGCAGTAGCTTAACAAGACGGTTTTAATGCCCCTGAGAAGAGACGTGGAGGTCCCAGTAGCTTAACAAGACGCTTTTAATGCCCCTCGGAAAAGTTGTGGAGGTTGCAGTAGCTTAACAAGATGCTTTTAATGCCCCTCAGAAGAGACGTGGAGGTCCCAGTAGCTTAACAAGACGCTTTTAATGCCCCTCTGAAGAGACGTGGAGGTCCCAGTAGCTTAACAAGATGCTTTTAATGCCCCTCGAAAAAGTGGTGGAGGTCGCAGTAGCTTAACAAGACACTTTTAATGCCCCTCGGAAAAGTGGTGGAGGTCGCAGTAGCTTAACAAGACGCTTTTAATGCCCCTCGGAAAAGTGGTGGAGGTCGCAGTAGCATAACAGGATGCTTTTAATGCCCCTCGGAAAAGTGGTGGAGGTCGCAGTAGCTTAGCAAGAAGCTTTTAATGCCCCTTACAAGAGCCATACAGTACAGCATCTTAAAAATATTATTCCCATTATTGGGGAGTGGGTCTCCCACAGTCTTTGGTTATGCCTTTCAAGCAAAAGCTGACAAACATAAGGATGGAGGAACTTTCAATAATGGCAACACGGACCACGGTCACCCTAGTGGTATAGTGGTGGTGGAGACTGAGGATAAGGAGAAGATCATAAAACAGCCGAAATGAGGAAGCGTATACCCATGTGTGGGTGTGAAGAGATGCATGTGAATACACCTCCCGAAAAAACACAGTGGATTTGACTTTATGTTACTCTGCTGTCATTTGGTGGTGATGAGAAGTCTGGCCCAATCCAGCCCTTGTTCATTTTGATAAGGGTCAGCTTGTCAGCATTGTCAGTTGACAGGCGAGTGCGCTTATCATTCCCCCAGCGGCACTAAAAACACGCTCCGATAACACGCTAGCGGCAGGGCAGGCCAGGACCTCCAAGGCGTACAGAGCGAGTTCCAGCTTGGATACCCAATAATTAAAAGGCACAGAGGAATCACGGAGGACGCTGGTACGGTCGGCAAGGTACTCCCTCACCATCTTTTGAAACTTTCCACTTCTTGTGAGAGTACCCCACGCCTCAGGGCTTGTAAGCTGGGCGGGTCTCAGAAAACTGTCCCAGAACGCTGACAGTGTTCCCCTGCCTCTGCTGGATTGGAGTTGCCTCTCTCTCGCTTGTACGCCTTGGTTGGTCAACGAACTGTGACCTCTGCCGCTAGCGTGTTCAGATGGGAACTTTTTTAACAGTTCTGCAGCAAGGGCCTTCTGCTACTGCCCCATTTTTGTCGACTTCTCCACCTCAGGAATAAGAGAGTGAAAGTTCTCCTTGTAGCGGGGGTCTAAAATTGTCACCAACCAGTAATGACTGTCACCCAACATTTTGACAATGTGAGGGTCACGGTTAAGGCAGCGTAACATAAAGTCAGCCATGTGTGCCAGACTGGTAACGGGCAAGACTTCCGTGTCCTCACCAAGATGACGACTGACCATGCTCTCCTCCTCCTCCTCCTCCTCCCCCCTGTCCTCAGGCCACCCACGCTGAACCGACGGTATGACAGTTGTACAGGTACAACCGTCTACAGCGCATGATACAAGCTCGTGTTCTTCCTCCTCCTCCTCCTCTCCCTCATTGTCCCCCAATGCACGTTGGGATGAGATGAGGCTGGGCTGTGTGTAATCGACCGCTACGGCTTCATGATCCATCTCATCATACTCCTCTTTAATTCTCTGCAGAGAGCGTTGCAAAAGACAGACAAGTGGGATGCTGACGCTAATGATGGCGTCATCGCCACTCACCATCTGGGTGGACTCCTCAAAGTTTGTCAAGATGGTACAGATGTCAGACATCCAGGTCCACTCCTGAGGTCTAATGTGTGGAGTCTGACCTGAATATCCACAACTGCTACTCCACAACTGCTCTCTTCTGCTCACAAATCCTTTGCAACATGTGGAGGGTAGAGTTGTGGGGATATCACACACCAGTCGGTGTGACGGAAGCTGCAAACGCTTCTGCAACACAGCAAGGGCGGCGGAAGCTGTAGCCGACTTGCGAAAATGAGCTGACAGGCGGCGTACTTTGACGAGCAGATCTGGCAACTCGGGGCACGATTTAAGAAACCACTGAACCACAAGGTTAAGCACATGAGCCAGGCATGGTACGTGTGTGATCTCGCCTTGCCTCAGAGTCGCCACCAGGTTACGGCCATTGTCACACACGACCATGCCTGGATGTAGGTTCAGCGGTCTCAGCCACAGATCTGCCTGCTCTTTCACAGCTGTCCACAACTCACAAGCAGTGTGAGGTTTTATCACCCAAGCTTATGAGTTTCAGCACAGTCTGTTGCCGCTTGGCGGAGGCAGTACTGCAGTGCTTCCAGCTTGTAACTGATGTGTTGATATCTGAGATGGAGGCTGAACATGAGGAGGAGGATGATGCGCAGGAGCTGTACTCTGTGGGGGCAACTCTGACTGACATAGGGCCTCAGTGTGGGGAGGATGTGTTCCGTCCCAAGGTCCGACTGGGTCCCGGCTTCCACTATGTTTACCCAGTGTGCTGTCAGGGAGATGTACCGTCCCTGGCCACAAGCACTTGTCCATGTGTCCGTTGTCAGGTGGACTCTCCCAGTAACTGCGTTGTTGAGGGCACGGCAGATGTTTTGGGACACGCCCTTGTGTAGTGCGGGGATGGCACACCGGGCAAAATAGTGTCGGCTGGGGACCGAGTACTGAAGTACGGCCACCGCCATAAGGTTGTGGAAGGATTCCGTCTCCACCAGCCTAAAAGGCAGCATTTCCAATGCAAGCAGTCGTGAAATGTGCGAATTTAGGACTGTGGCCTGTGGGGCGTTAGCTGCGAATTTCGGCTTTCGTTCAAAGGTCTGGGATATGGACAATTGAATGCTGCGGTGGGACGTGGACGTTGATGCTGTTTCTTGAGAAACTGCCATAACAAGTGAAGACTGAGAGGAGGGGGCATCTTTGCATGCAGTATGGACAGGGGATTGCCTTGCACACACAACAGGGGGTTCTATTGCACGCACAACAGCGGAAGAAGCAGTGGTGACACCCGCTGACACTGGTTGTGGACCCTGGGGTTTGCCCCACAAAGTCGGGTGCTTTGCTGCCATGTGCCTGATCATGCTGGTGGTGGTCAGGCTGGTAGTTTTGTCACCTCTGCTGATGCTGGCATGGCAGGTGGTACAAATGGCCTTTTTGGGGTTATCAACAGAGTCTTTAAAAAAATTCGAGACTCTGGAAGACCTACCGCTTGTACTGGCAACATCCCTCGTGTTGGTGTTACGGGGAACGCTTGCCCGCCTTCTGTCTGCGGCCACCACACTGCTTCTTCCTGCCTGTTGGGGTACTCTGCCTCCCTCCCCCTGTGTGATGCTGTCCTCACTCTGCATGTCCTCCTGCCACGTTGGGTCAGTTACTAGATCATCCACCACTTCCTCCTCTTCCACTTGCGCACCACGATCCTCCTACTCACTTCCTGGCAATTGTGTCTCGTCATCGTCCACCTCTTGTGACAAATTGCCAGCGTCGACTTCCTGTGGCCGTGGCTGTTCAAATATTTGGGCATCGCTACATGGGATCTCCTCTTCCACCACTTCAAGCAGAGCAGGCGAGGGGCACAAATATGGAAATGGACCAGTGAACAGCTCTTCAGAGTGTCAAAGTGTGGGATCAGTTGCTGTCTGACGACACTCGGCATGGTGGGAGGAAGGAGCATCAGGGTGAGGAGGAGTATGCGGTTGAGACTCACGGCTACTAAGAGTCGACCGTGTGGAAGACAGGCCAGAGGTGGTGGTGCCCAGGTAACAGGAAGTATTATCTGCTATCCAATTAATAACCTGTTCACACTGATCAGTTCGCAATACTGGTGTTGTTCTGTGCTTCCCTAGTAATTTGGTCAAGAAGTGGGAGCGAGAAGATGTGGCTGTTGGTTGTGGCACATTTTCACCTTGGCCACGGCCCCGTCCTCTACATGCACCATCACCAGAACGTCCACTTCCACGTCCCTTGCCACGCACCTTGCCCATTGTAAAGGAAGTAAAATAGCTTACACTCGCACTATCAATGGAAAAAGGGTAATAAAAAGTAGATTAGAACCGTGGAAGAGGAAAACCACAGTTCTATTTCTCGGGCCTACACCCGACTCTTTTAAACAATCTGAACAATCAGGGAGAAACTATTACTGTTTTTCTTTACGGAAAAAATACCAAAAGCTGAATAATAGAGATTTCTTACTGTGGAACAGCAAACCACAGTTATAATTTACTGGTGTATACCAGACTTTTTTAAATATATATATATTTGCGGCTGAACAGTGAGCGACACACTCAAACTGTTTTTTTTAGATACAAATGGCCCAAAAGTGGATAATACAGAGGTTTGAACCGTGGAACTGCAAAACCACATTTGTATTTCTCGGGCCTACACCAGATTATTTTCAATAGATTTATTTGTGTCTGAACAATCAGGAGACACTATTATTTATTTTTTATGGCAAAAAATGCCAAAAGCAGGATAATAGAGATTTTTTACCGTGGAACAGCAAAACCACAGTTATAATTTACTGGTGTATACCAGACTTTTTAAAATATATATATTTGCGGCTGAACAGTGAGCGACACACTCAAACTGTTTTTTTTAGATATAAATGGCCCAAAAGTGGATAATACAGAGGTTTGAACCGTGGAACTGCAAAACCACACTTATATTTCTCGGGCCTACACCAGACTATTTTCAACAGATATATTTGTGTCTGAACAATCAAGAGACACTATTATTTATTTTTTACGGCAAAAAATGCCAAAAGCAGGATAATACAGAGATTTGACCCATGGAACTGCAAAACCACAGTAATAATTTACTGGTGTATACCAGACTTTTTTAAATATCTATATTTGCGGCTGAACAGTGAGCGACACACTCAAACTGTTTTTTTTAGATACAAATGGCCCAAAAGTGGATAATACAGAGGTTTGAACCGTGGAACTGCAAAACCACACTTCTGTCTCTCTGGCCTACACCAGACTATTTTCAACAGATATATTTGTGTCTGAAAAATCAGGGAGACACTTTTATTTTTTTTTTTACGGCCAAAAATGCCAAAAGCAGGATAATAGAGATTTTTTTACCGTGGAACAGCAAAACCACTCTTCTGTCTCTCTGGCCTACACCAGACTATTTTCAACAGATATATTTGTGTCTGAAAAATCAGGGAGACACTATTATTTTTTTTTTTACGGCAAAAAAAGGCCAAAAGCAGGATAATAGAGATTTTTTACCGTGGAACAGCAAACCACAGTTCTGTCTCTCTGGCCTACACCAGACTATTTTCAAGAGATATATTTGTGTCTGAAAAATCAGGGAGACACTATTATTTTTTTTTTTACGGCAAAAAATGCCAAAAGCAGGAAAATAGAGATTTTTTACCGTGGAACAGCAAAAACACTCTTCTGTCTCTCTGGCCTACACCAGACTATTTTCAACAGATATATTTGTGTCTGAAAAATCAGGGAGACACTATTATTATTTTTTTTACGGCAAAAAATGCCAAAAGCAGGATAATAGAGATTTTTTACCGTGGAACAGCAAACCACAGTTCTGTCTCTCTGGCCTACACCAGACTATTTTCAAGAGATATATTTGTGTCTGAAAAATCAGGGAGACACTATTATTATTTTTTTTACGGCAAAAAATGCCAAAAGCAGGATAATAGAGATTTTTTACCGTGGAACAGCAAAAACA
Source organism: Phyllobates terribilis (assembly GCF_046119375.1). Taxonomy (NCBI): domain Eukaryota; kingdom Metazoa; phylum Chordata; class Amphibia; order Anura; family Dendrobatidae; genus Phyllobates; species Phyllobates terribilis. The sequence continues at coordinate 879,819,060 of NW_027362762.1, forward strand.
CACTTCTGTCTCTCTGGCCTACACCAGACTATTTTCAACAGATATATTTGTGTCTGAAAAATCAGGGAGATGCTATTAATTTTTTTTTTACGGCAAAAAATGCCAAAAGCAGGATAATAGAGATTTTTTACCGTGGAACAGCAAACACACACTTCTGTCTCTCTGGCCTACATCAGACTATTTTCAACAGATATATTTGTGTCTGAAAATCAGGGAGACACAATTTATTTTTTTTTATGGCAAAAAATGCCAAAAACAGAATAATAGAGATTTTTTACCGTGGAACAGCAAAACCACATTTATAATTTACTGGTGTATACTAGACTTTTTTAAATATATATATTTGCGGCTGAACAGTGAGCGACACACTCAAACTGTTGTTTTTAGATACAAATGGCCCATGGAACTGCAAAACCACACTTCTATTTCTCTGACCTACACCAGACTATTTTCAACAGATATATTTGTGTCTGAAAAATCAGAGACACACTTTTTTGGGGGGGGAAGTGGGGGGGACACCAAAAGGTTAATAAGACGGGTATTTGTACAGTGTGAAGGAGGAAAAAAAAAGAGGATTTAGATGAAAAAAAAAAGACTTTTCCTGGCCCCCGAGACCTGGAGCTAAGTCCAGCAATTTCGGCAACAGGAGCACACAGGACTGTAATGCAGCGTATGCTGGTATAACCACTGCGTCTCCTATACAGCCTGCCTGCCTGCTTGCCTGATATCTGGGATGAATATTAGTCCTGAGAAGGACTGTTTGTTTGATCTGGCAGCTTTTACTGACCCTACACTAACTATTTCGCAGGATATATCTCTCCCTAAATCAGCAGCGTGGTCCCTACACTGTCTGATCCAGAGTGACTGTGTCCAAGATGGCGGCGCCCGGTTTTAAATACTCGAGGTGACGCTGTGCGGCCAGCCAATCACTGTAATGCCCACAAACAACATGGCTGCGGCATTACAGTGACTTGCTGGCCTGCATGTTCATTGGCTCTGTAAAGAGAGTCAAACATGCAGGGCAGAGACCCGAGCTCCCGCCCGAGTAACCCGGAAATGCTCGGTGCTCGCCGAACATCCCAAGTAGCGTGATGCTCGGGCGAGTACCGAGCAGTGTCGAGCATGCTCGCTCAACACTAGTGAGAACCACAGATCTGCCTGCTGTGTTACAGCTTTCAACAACTCTGCAACGGTGTACGGTTTGTCACCTAAGAATAAGCATATTATCTTCAGCACAGCCTGTTGTCACTTGGCCGAGGCAGTGCTTCCAGTTTGTGACTGATGTGGTCACTTCAGAGATGGAGGCCAAGGAGGAGGAGGTGCAGGAGCTGTACAATGTGATTTTTATATTAAAGATCCTGCTGTGTTTTTATATTTATTTTGATTTTTACGTCTCTTCAAAATGCGTATTGAAGTGCGTCCTAATTTTTGCCAGCCCTTCTAATTGCTGCATATATGGAATAACGGTATAGGAGACCCACTCTTTAATAATGGGTAGGACAATTCAAATAGATTCTATATTCTAGAATATTACCTGTCTTATCTGAAATTCATTTGCAGATGAGCTATCGCAGTATGTATAGTATGTATAGTGTTTTACACCGATCCAGCCAGGTATTATTGCCTTATACTGCATGCTGCTGGTGCTGCCGGAAAAAAAAATGCATTTACAATAGGGACAGGTGTAGGTGGTATCATCAGCTCCAGATGAGTGTTCATTCTGGTCGCATAAATTTCTTCCACAATCCATAACTTTTTTTTTATTATTATTATTATTTATTTGGTCTTATATACATGTCATTACCCTGGAAAGAATGTTTCTTAACATTTTTTCCAGGAGAATCCATTTTAGCTTGGTTTTTGTATGTTTTATTGTCAGTCCGTAAAAGTGGCGTAATATGCTGACAATATTGTTCACAGATATGCTATTTGTCAGCGACCAACTGTGAATAGGTTTGAACACACAACTGCCATACTTTAAATGCAGTGTAATATCTGACACATTCCCCAAAATTTCTATATTATTACGGCAGTCATATGGGATCACGTCTGATGGCCACTGTTTCAGACAGTCGCCTAATAGTATGGTATTTGTCAGAACAACATACACCTGGCAGACTTTAAATGCAGTGTAATATCTGACACGTTCCCAAAAATGTCTGTATTATTACAGCAGTAATATGGGATCAAGTCTGATGGCCACGGTTTCAGTCAGTAGCCTAATATGGTAATATGGGATCACGTCTGATCATGGAAACGTTTCTCTGCTTCCACAATACAGTAATGCGAATATAATAAAAAAAATCTAGCTGTATTCTGCTAACAAGCAAATGGAGAACTAAAATGGTGTACTCTGGATTGATTTTTAAGCAAATAATCAGGATTAAGAGCAAAAAAAAAAAAATAGCCCGGATATGTAGGGTTATATGGATATCTGTAACAGCAACAGCAGGAAACAGAACGTGCAATGGACCCTATTGTGCTGTATTCACTGCCACAAACCCTGCCTACCTGCCTGTCTAACTCCTGCTATCAGGATTAATATATGCAGCTGGATTAGTCCTCAGAAGGACTGTTAGTTCAGATGGATATACAGTACAGACCAAAAGTTTGGACACACCTTCTCATTTAAAGATTTTTCTGTATTTTCATGACTATGAAAATTGTACATTCACACTGAACGCATCAAAACTATAAATTAACACATGTGGAATTATATACTTAACAAAAAAGTGTGAAACAACTGAAAATATGTCTTATATTCTAGGTTCTTCAAAGTAGCCACCTTTTGCTCTGATGATTGATTTGCACACTCTTGGCATTCTCTTGATGAGCTTCAAGAGGTAGTCACCGGAAATGGTTTTCACTTCACAGGTGTGCCCTGTTAGGTTTAATAAGTGGGATTTCTTGCCTTATAAATGGGGTTGGGACCATCAGTTGTGTTGTGCAGAAGTCTGGTGGATACACAGCTGATAGTCCCACTGAATAGACTGTTAGAATTTGTATTATGGCAAGAAGAAAGCAGCTAAGTAAAGAAAAACAAGTGGCCATCATTACTTTAAGAAATGAAGGTCAGTCAGTCCGAAAAATTGGGAAAACTTTGAAAGTGTCCCCAAGTGCAGTTGCAAAAACCATCAAGCACTACAAAGAAACTGGCTCACATGAGGACCGCCCCAGGAAAGGAAGACCAAGAGTCACCTCTGCTTCTGAGGATAAGTTTATCCGAGTCACCAGCCTCAGAAATCGCAGGTTAACAGCAGCTCAGATTAGAGACCAGGTCATTGCTACACAGAGTTCTAGCAGCAGACACATCTCTACAACAACTATTAAGAGGAGACTTTGTGCAGCAGGCCTTCATAGTAAAATAGCTGCTAGGAAACCACTGCTAAGGACAGGCAACAAGCAGAAGAGACTTGTTTGGGCTAAAGAACACAAGGAATGGACATTAGACCAGTGGAATTCTGTGCTTTGGTCTGATGAGTCCAAATTTGAGATCTTTGGTTCCAACCACCGTGTCTTTGTGCGACGCAGAAAAGATGAACGGGTGGACTCTACATGCCTGGTTCCCACCGTGAAGCATGGAGCCTCCTCCATGGTGTGGGGGTGCTTTGCTGGTGACACTGTTGGGGATTTATTCAAAATTGAAGGCATACTGAACCAGCATGGATACCACAGCATCTTGCAGCGGCATCCAGTTTGCGTTTAGTTGGACCATCATTTATTTTTCAACAGGACAATGACCCCAAACACACCTCCAGGCTGTGTAAGGGCTATTTGACCAAGAATGAGAGTGATAGGGTGCTACGCCAGATGACCTGGCCTCCACAGTCACCAGACCTGAACCCAATCGAGATGGTTTGGGGTGAGCTGGACCACATAGTGAAGGCAAAAGGGCCAACAAGTGCTAAGCATCTCTGGGAACTCCTTCAAGATTGTTGGAAGACCATTTCCGGTGACTACCTCTTTAAGCTCATCAAGAGAATGCCAAGAGTGTGCAAAGTCATCAAAGCAAAAGGTGGCTACTTTGAAGAACCTAGAATATAAGACATATTTTCAGTTGTTTCACACTTTTTTGTTAACATGTGTTAATTCATAGTTTTGATGCCTTCAGTGTGAATGTACAATTTTCATAGTCAAGAAAATGCAGAAAAATATTTAAATGAGAAGGTGTGTCCAAACTTTTGGTCTGTATGGTATATCTTGCTGTGGAATACCTATACTAACTAACAAAACCGCCAATTCTCTCCCTAGCTCAGCAGCATCTCTCCATACTCTGCCTGTTTCCGGGTTAGACTGTCACGAGCATAGGGCCACCAGGTCTTATATAGACCTGATGACGATGTGCAGCCAGTCAATCACTGTAATGCCCACAACCAACATGGCTATGGAATTACAGCGCGTGGCAAGCAATCCTTGCATGTTCATTGGCTCTCCAAAGAGCGCCAAACATGCGGGGAGGGGACCCAAGCTCCCGTTCGAGCATCCCGGAAATACTCGAGGAGCGCCGAGCTTGTCGAGCAGTGAGATGCTCGGGCGAGTACCGAGCAGTGACGAGCACTCTCGCTCATCGCTAGTCCTCACCACACATCTAGATAAGTTCCCTGAGGGGTCTAGTTTCCAAAATGGTGTCACTTGTGGGGGGTTTCTACTGTTTAGGCACATCATGGGCTCTCCAAACGTGACATTGCGTCCCCTAATTATTCCACCAAATTTTACATTCAAAAAGTCAAATAGTGCTCCTTCCCTTCCGAGCCCTGTCGTGTGCCCAAACAGTGTTTTTTCCCCATATATGAGGTATCAGCATGCTCAGCAGAAATTTCTCAACAAATTGTATGGTGCAATTTCTCCTGTTACCCTTATGAAAAGGCAAAATTGGGGGCTTAAACACATTTTTGTGGGAAAAATGTGAAAATTTTATTTTTCCAGCTTAATGTTATAAACTTCTGTGAAGCACCTGGGAGTTCAAAGTGCTCACCACACATCTAGATAAGTTCCCTGAGGGATATAGTTTCTAAAATAGTGTCACTTGTGGGGGGTTTCCACTGCTTAGGCACATCAAGGGCTCTCCAAACGCAACATGACGTCTGCTAATTATTCCAGCAAATTTTCCATTCAAAAAGTGAAATGGCGCTCCTTCCCTTCCAAACCCTGCCGTGCACTCAAACAATGGATTTCCCCCACATATGGGGTATCGCAGTGCTCAGGAGAAATTGCACAACAAATATTGGGGTCTTTTTTTTCCTGTTACCCTTGCAAAAATAAAAAAAATTGAGTCTAAAGTAAAATTTTGGTGAAAAAAAGTTAAATATTCATTGTTTTCTTCCACATTACAAAAAATACTGTGAAGCATCTGAAGGGTTAATAAACTTCTTTATTGTGGTTTTGAGCAACTTGAGAGGTGCAGTTTTTAGAGTGGTGTCACTATTTTCTGTCATATAGACCCCTCAAATTTACTTCAAATGTGATGTGGTCCCTAAAAAAAATGGTTTTGTAAATTTTGTTGGAAAAATAAGAAATCGCTGGTCAACTTTTAATCCTTATAACTTCCTAACAAAACAAAATTTTGATTCCAAAATTGTGCTGATGTAAAGTAGACATGTGGGAAATGTTGTTTATTAGCTATTTTGTGTGACATATCTCTCTGATTTAAGGGCATGAAAATTCAAAGTTTCAAAATAGCGAATTTTTTCACAAATAAATGCCAGTCATATCAAATAAATTTTACTTCTATCATGAAGTACAATATGTCATGAAAAAACAGTCTCAGAATCAGTGGGATCCATTGAAGCGTTCCAGAGTTGACAGTAAAGTGACACTGGTCAGAATTGTAAAATTTGGCCTGGTCATGAAAGCTCAGGTTGAAGGGGTTAGAAAAGAAAAAGTTTTGAAGTTATTTAAAATGGGTACTGCTGTTTTTTTTAATGATGACTGATGAGGTTAGGAGAGGGTCCTTTGGACCCGTAGAAATGCGATCCCTAGCGCGAAACGGCCGATGTCCAGCTCCATTCACCCCCTCATCTCCCATGCCACCTGCTCACATGGAACAGTAACTTGAAATAAAGGCTCGTGGTACTGTTAGCTTGCGGTGAGTGCTATCTTTTCTTGAATTCTTGGAGTATCTGCATATTTGATTACTGGTGAAGCACCACCACAGACAAGCTATACATGGCTACATATTACATTTGACAAAAATCACAGGATTTAAATGGTGATTACAGGACTGGAGCCAGATCAACTTCACTTCTTTTGACATGTTCATTTGTTATGTTTATCCTTGAACGTGCCCTGGAATTTATTTTTACATTTTTATATTTTTTACTTTATTCTTTAGTGCCCATAGGGGATGTGAACCTGTGATACTTTGATCATTTACAGCAGGGGTGGGAAACCTTATTTCTGCCAAGGGCCATTTGGATATTTGTACCATCCTTCAGGGGCCGTACAAATTGCACACTAATTCCTCCCTAAAAGTATATCCTGATGCTGGCACTGGTGTTAGGAAGTAATCTTTCATTGCACACGCCTCAGCATTCAGTATTGAACACTATGTGCGCATGCTCACAGAGCAAAGAGAAATTAAAGGGCTGGCGGCTGTCAAAATACAACTGCCCTGCCCAAGAACTGACGTCCACAGGAATCTGCCCAGGGGCAGAATAAAAGGACATCGAGGGCCATAAATGGCACTCAGGCCTGAGATTTCCCACCCCTAATTTACAGTATCCTATTTACTGAATACTATGCAAATACAAGAGAGGAGAAGACATGCACCAAAGCAGTGATCACCTGAAAAAATGATTAAAATCATGTATAGAGAGAGATACAACAATACATCAATTTATTTCAATATATATAGACACATATACAAAATGGTAAACATACCAAAAACATTAAAACACAATTTAAAAAATCTAGTGGAAAATCCACTGATTAAGGAACCATCTACTTTCGAAACCTTTCAACATGATCATGAGAATAAATAAATAAGAATCCAAATCCATAAACCCACACAGGCTAAATAGTAGAAAATGTCTATGGTGGTCAATATTGCACAAAACCCGAAATGTTCTATGACAGCAGATATAATACGATAACATGTACAGTGGTGGCCTAAAGTATTGGCACCCCTGCAATTCTGTCAGATAATACTCAGTTTCTTCCTGAAAATGATTGCAATCACAAATTCTTTGGTATTATTATCTTCATTTAATTTGCTTGCAAGGAAAAAACACAAAAGAGAATGAAGCAAAAATCAAATCATTGATCATTTCACACAAAACTCCAAAAATGGGCCAGACAAAAGTATTGGCACTCTCAGCCTAATACTTGGTTGCACAACCTTTAGCCAAAAGTTATTTAGCCAAAATAACTGCGAACAACCGCTTCCGGTAACCATCAATGAGTTTCTTACAATGCTCTGCTGGAATTGTAGACCATTCTTCTTTGGCAAACTGCTCCAGGCCCCTGATATTTGAAGGGTGCTTTCTGCAAACTGCCATTTTGAGATCTCTCCACAGATGTTCTATGGGATTCAGGTCTGGACTCATTGCTGGCCACCTTAGAAGTCTCCACTGCTTTCTCTCAAACCATTTTATAGTGCTTTTGGAAGTGTGTTTTGGGTCATTGTCCTGCTGGAAGACCCATGACCTCATCTGACCAGAGAAAATTCTTCCAAAACGTTTTAGGCTTTCTCAGGTAAGTTTTGGCAAACTCCAGCCTGGCTTTTTTATGTCTCGGGGTAAGAAGTGGGGCCTTCCTTGGTATCCTACCATACAGTCCTTTTTCATTCAGATGCCAACGGATAGCACAGGTTGACACTGTTGCACCCTCGGACTGCAGGGCAGCTTGAACTTGTTTGGATGTTAGTCGAGGTTCTTTATCCACCATCCGCACAATCTTGCGTTGAAATCTCTCGTCAATTTTTCTTTTCCGTCCACATCTAGGGAGGTTAGCCACAGTGCCATGGGCTTTAAACTTCTTGATGACACTGCGCACGGAAGACACAGGAACATTCAGGTCTTTGGAGATGGACTTGTAGCCTTGAGATTGCTCATGCTTCCTCACAATTTGGTTTCTCAAGTCCTCAGACAGTTATTTGGTCTTCTTTCTTTTCTCCATGCTCAATGTGGTACACACAAGGACACAGGACAGAGGTTGAGTCAACTTTAATCCATGTTAACTGGCTGCAAGTGTGATTTAGTTATTGCCAACACCTGTTAGGTGCCACAGATAAGTTACAGGTGCTGTTAATTACACGAATTAGAGAAGCATCACATGATTTTTCAAACAGTGCCAATACTTTTGTCCACCCCCTTTTTTAGGTTTGGTGTGGAGTTGTATCCAGTTTGGCTTTAGGACAATTCTTTTTGTGTTTTTTCATTGAAGACAAATTAAATGAAGATAATAATACCAAAGAATTTGTGATTGCAATCATTTTCAGGAAGAAACTGAGTATTATCTGACAGAATTGCAGGGGTGCCAATACTTTTGGCCACCACTGTACCTATAGAAGTATATGTACTGCAAAAAAAGGCAGGGTGATATGCAGATGGATCAATGTGATGTCTCTAACCAATATACATCACGGTTTAGAATAAACCCTTTCTCCTTAAACAAGAAATGATAGCACCATTGCCTTCATCCCATTTAAGCAATAAATGCCGCCTTAGCAAAATGGAAACCAAATTTGCAATATGACCAACTGATCCTAAAACAAATAAGCCTGTTAACATAAAGGTGTAGATGGGCCTTCAGTGCCTTCTCCTCCCTTGTATTTGCTTAGTTTGTTTAAGGCATGCTGCATGTAGATCCCATTTACTGGATGGTGCCCTCCGAATGTGCTAGTTGTGCTATTTACTGAATACTACACTATTGCAATATATAGGAAAAATCAGTTACTTATAAAGCTCAGCCTGTACACCGTCATGGTAAGCCATCATTTCCCTCCTGTTAGAAATTGATAGCAACATCTGAATGGTTAACAGCAGCAATCGGAGCTCTAACAAATGACAAATGGCAGCACTGTAATTTATCCTGCACCTATTGCGCATGGAAAGAGCTCAGCTCCAGAGCCCCTTCCACACTTTTTGACACCATTGCTGATGTACAGATACAACATTTTTCCATATAGGTTTAAAAGCCTTTACTTCTTCATTTTCACAAACCTATTACTGATCATAAAAAAGGATCATTTTTGTCCATGTTTAAAAGTTATTGCTTCTTCATATTCTAAACAACAAACCACAGGAAAGAACCTCAAACAGACTCCAAATTTTCATATTTTGGACACTTCCTCATTGAAGACAAATGAATTGTGTGATTTGTTGTTGGTTTGTGGCATAAAATACGTTTTTGAAATTGTAGGGCCAGCTAACGCACTCTTGATAGCTGGCCTTCACTATCAGATAATGTTTTTATAAAAGAGGTGGCTTCTGATGACATTTATCGATGTTACTAAAAGGACATATTTTCTCTTAACAGTCACAATCTACAGAATTTAAACTAATGCTCTTTGGATGTGTCACCCATATCTCATTTTCTTATTTCAGCCTCCATGGTAATAAACTACCAGAAACATGCTGCACTGAGTTTGCATGTTTAATAAGGAAGAGGCAGGACCTGAAGATACTTGGCCTTTCTGGTAACCATCTGTTTGGCCCTAAGTTCAATGACTTGGTGGAAGCTCTGTCCAATCCAGACTGCGGGATAGAGGAACTACAGTGAGTATAAGAGATGTTCACAGGGCAGACAAGTGGGGGACAAGTTATTAATGGATTTTATTATTATTTTATGCTACTCCCATTGTTGTGTCTCTGAGATAAACTGCTGGCTGCACCTTGATATGTGACATACTCCCTCTTACACATGAATGTCTGGCTTGTATTCTCTATGGGGAGAGTGGAGTAAGCCGCTACCACGAGCCTCTATTATATAAATATAAAAAAGGAAGAAAGAACTCCAGAAAAACTGCAAAATATAATAGACTTTATTGGCCCTTGTTGTAATGTTTCAGTTAAAAAATACATGATTACAAATCCATTTGAACATGAGTATACATAATTTATAAATTACAATAGTATACAGCACATATAATAAATACAATAAGTGCAAAAAACAATGATGATTCAGATTGGTAAAGTGTTACTCTCTCAAAAACAGTACAGCATATAATAAAGTGCATAGTGTATTATTTATAACAGCCTTCAGCTTGATCTCGAGCCATGGTGACTTGATGGATGAATGATTTGTAGGAAGATCGATCTTGTGCAAGCCTAGATAGGTCCACCAGGGTCTTCTCCGCCGTTATTTTGATAGTATCAAGGCATCGGGTTGCTGGTCTTCCTCTTCGCCTTGTTCCTTCTATTCTTCTGACCATGTTCTTCTCCAGTGATTGCTGTCTCCGTATGATGTGTCCAAAGTAGAAAAGTCGTAGCTTGGTGATCCTTGCTTCCAGTGACATAGTGCATTAATTAATCATAGCTAGGCACAAATGTATGTATGGTTAAAATACGTGGTTCACCAGCTATAGAGAAATGTATAGAGATCTCACCCCATTGAAAAAAATACAGTGTTCCAAATGCAGATATGGGTAATAGATAGTATGGAAAGCTGTTTTTTGGTGCACTGTATTTTTACAATGGGGTTGAATCTTTTTTCTATAGTAAGATTTTAATCATGCATACAGTACCTTGAAAAATAATTCATACCGCTTGAACTTTTCCACATTTTTTCACAATACACCCACAAATTAAGTGGATTTTATTGGGATTTTATGTTATATACCAACACAAAGTAGCAAGTATTTGTGAAGTGTAAAGGAAATGATACATGGTTTTCTAAAATATTTTAAAAACATAAATCTGAAAATTGTCGGTGCATTTGTATTCAGCCCCCCTGAGTCAGTACATTTTGGACCTCCTTTTCCTGCAATTACTGCTGCAAGTTTCTTACGATATGTCTCTACCAGCTATGCACATCTAGACGCTGAAATGTTTACCCATTTTTCCTTGCAAAAGCTTTGGCAGTATGTTTAGGGTCATGTGGAAAAAGGTTCTCTAGTCAGTTAAGACCCAAAGTAGAACTTTTTGGGATAAATACAAAGTGCTATGAGTGGTGGAAAACTAACACTGCACATAACCCTGAAAACATCATGCCCACCATCAAACATGGTGGTAGAATCAAGCTGTGAGGGGGATTTTCTTCAGCAGGAAAAGGAAAGCTGGTCAGAGTTGATGGGAAGATGGATGGAGTTAAATACAGGGCAATTCTGGAGGAAAACCTGTTGGAGGCTGATAAAGACTTGAGACTGGGGCGTAGGTTCACCTTCCAGCAGGACAATGACCCTAAACATACACCCAGAGCTACAATTGAATAGTTTAGATCTAAGCATATTCATGTGTGTGAATGGCCCAGTCACAGTCCAGACCTAAATCCCACTGAGAATATGTGGTAAGACTTGAAAATTGCTGTTCACAGATGCCTCCAACCAATCTCACTGAGCTAGAGCTAGTTTATAAAGAAGAATGGGCAAAGATTTCAGCCTCCACACATGCAAAGCTGGTAGAGATAGACCTCAAAAGGCTTGCAGCAGTAATTTCAGTGAAAGGTGGCCCTACAAAGTATTATCTCAGGGGGTGCTGAACACAAATGCACGTCACAATTTTCAGATTTATATTTTTTAAATATTTAGAAAACCATGTATCATTTCCTTTACACTTCACACATACTTGCTACTTTGTGTTGGTATGTCATATAAAATCTAAATCGAAAATAGAAAGGAAAAAATAAAGGCGGCACTCACCATTCCTGTAAAATCATCTGTCCTTTATTTCTTCCTTTCTATTTTAGATTATATCTGTTTGGAGCTGAGCACCACCCGTACCTGTTTTTTCGGTTATAGATTCATATAACAGGTGGATCTCTTTACACTGTCGATAAGATGGTGCAGGCATTCTTACTATTTATTAATTAAAATCTTACTTCTCAAAGGGGTGTACTCATTTATGCTGAGCACTACGTATGTGTGTGTGTGTGTGTGTGTGTGTGTGTGTGTGTGTGTGTGTGTGTATACAGTACAGACCAAAAGTTTGGACACACCTTCTCATTTCAAGATTTTTCTGTATTTTCTTGACTATGGAAATTGTACATTCACACTGAAGGCATCAAAACTGTGAATTAAGGCTATGTGCCCACGATACAGAAATGAAGCAGAAAATTTCTGCAGCATTTCTGCATCTCCCTGGCAGAAAAAACGCATGCAGATTGTGCATGCGTTTTTCCTGCAGAATACATGCGAATCCACATGCAGATTCACATGCGTTTCTGCATGAAGATTGACAAGCGCTTTCCAGGCGATAGCATCACTTGGAAAGTGCTTGACAACTAGGTCACACTGTATAAATCCATGCAAACGGCATGGATTTATACACTGTGAGCGTAAAAATAAAATAAAGCTATACTCACCCCCGATGTCCCGGCGTGTGCTGCAGCACTCGTTCCCGTCTGGTTCCCGGCTGCCGGCATATCGCGAGACAGAGCGGTGAAGGGCCTGCGGTCACACGACTGTGACGTCACTGAAGGTCCTTCAGCGATGCCGGCATGCAGAGAAGCCTTCGGAAAGGTGAGTATAAACTTTATTTTTTATTTTATTCTTTTTTTACAGGTACAATGGTACCCAGGTCTGGATGAGAGTCTTCTCTCATCCAGAACTGGGTACCATCCGCACATAGAGACGCATATAGAATCCGCTTGTCAAATGTACAGTCGCGGTTTCTATGCGTCTCAATGCAAGTCTATGCCGGCCATTCCGCTGCGCTTCCACAAAATTAAATGACATGCTGCGGATTTTTGTACGCAGCATAAACGCTGCGGAAAAATCCGCAGCATGTGCATAGAACATGCGGAATCTCCTTGGGGACCATGGGGTGCGGATTACCTAGCCTTTCACAAGCGTTTACACTGCGGAAATTCCGCAGCATAAACGCTTGAAAAACGCTACGTGGGCACACAGCCTAACACATGTGGAATTATATACTTAACAAAAAAGTGTGAAACAACTGAAAATATGTCTTATATTCTAGGTTCTTCAAAGTAGCCACCTTTTGCTTTGATGACTGCTTTGCACACTCTTGGCATTCTCTTGATGAGCTTCAAGAGGTAGTCACCGGAAATGGTCTTCCAACAATCTTGAATGAGTTCCCAGAGATGCTTAGCACTTGTTGGCCCTTTTGCCTTCACTCTGCGGTCCAGCTCACCCCAAACCATCTCGATTGGGTTCAGGTCTGGTGACTGTGGAGGCCAGGTCATCTGGCGTAGCACCCCATCACTCTCCTTCTTGGTCAAATAGCCATTACACAGCCTGGAGGTGTGTTTGGGGTCATTGTCCTGTTGAAAAATAAATGATGGTCCAACTAAACGCAAACCGGATGGAATAGCATGCTGCTGCAAGATGCTGTGGTAGCCATGCTGGTTCAGTATGCCTTCAATTTTGAAATTATCCCCAACAGTGTCACCAGCAAAGCACCCCCACACCATCACACCTCCTCCTCCATGCTTCACGGTGGGAACCAGGCATGTAGAGTCCATCCGTTCACCTTTTCTGCGTCGCACAAAGACACAGTGGTTGGAACCAAAGATCTCAAATTTGGACTCATCAGACCAAAGCACAGATTTCCACTGGTCTGATGTCCATTTCTTTTGTTCTTTAGCCCAAACAAGTCTCTTCTGCTTGATGCCTGTCCTTAGCAGTGGTTTCCTAGCAGCTATTTTACCATGAAGGCCTGCTGCACAAAGTCTCCTTTTAATAGTTGTTGAAGAGATGTGTCTGCTGCTAGAACCTTGTGTGGCATTGACCTGGTCTCTAATCTGAGCTGCTGTTAACCTGCGATTTCTGAGGCTGGTGACTCGGATAAACTTATCCTCAGAAGCAGAGGTGACTCTTGGTCTTGCTTTCCTGGGGCGGTCCTCATGTGAGCCAGTTTCTTTGTAGCGATTGATGGTTTTTGCAACTGCACTTGGGGACACTTTCAAAGTTTTCCCAATTTTTCGCACTGACTGACCTTCATTTCTTAAAGTAATGATGGCCACTCATTTTTCTTTACTTAGCTGCTTTTTTCTTGCCATAATACAAATTTTAACAGCCTATTCAGTAGGACTATCAGCTGTGTATCCACCAGAGTTCTGTACAACACAACTGATGGTCCCGACCCCATTTATAAGGCAAGAAATCCCACTTATTAAACCTGACAGGGCACACCTGTGAAGTGAAAACCATTTCCGGTGACTACCTCTTGAAGCTCATCAAGAGAATGCCAAGAGTGTGCAAAGCAGTCATCAAAGCAAAAGGTGGCCACTTTGAAGAACCTAGAATATAACACATATTTTCAGTTATTTCACACTTTTTTGTTAAGTATATAATTCCACATGTGTTAATTCATAGTTTTGATGCCTTCAGTGTGAATGTACAATTTTCATAGTCATGAAAATACAGAAAAATCTTTAAATGAGAAGTTGTGTCCAAACTTTTGGTCTGTACTGTATATATATATACAAATATCTTCCTACGTATTGTATCTATATAAACGCCCCTATACAGAGTAGTTACAATTTACATCATACACCGTTTTTGTCGGGATCAGCTCACGCTCTACCGTATATGAAGGCCTTCCGACTGTCGGCCAACAGAGTATATCAGGGAATATAATCAGGATCAGGAAGCTGGAATGCAATCTCCCGATCCTGTTATTCGGCAGGGAAATGAGCTTTTACACTGACACTCTGTGGGCGCATCACCAACATCTCATTTTCTTTTCTTACAGTTTGGCCAGAAATGATCTACCAGAAAATTCCTGCATCCAGTTGGCCTCTTTAATAAGGAACAACCGATTCCTGAAGATACTTGGTCTATCTGGAAACTTTCTGTCCGGTCCTCACTTTAGTGACTTGGTGGAAGCGCTGTCCAGTCCAGACTGCAGGATAAAAGATTTGCAGTGAGTCCAAGAGATGTAACAGATGTATACATGACTGAGACATGTTAGGGCACTAGTTATACATGGATTTTATTCTATTTTACGCTCCACACTATTGTTATTGTAAAAAAAAAACTATATTCCCCTTTCCCTGGCACGTATGAGGTTCCTTTGACTGTTTCCCTGCCAGGCCCTGTATATTCGTCTTACATTTACCAGTGCAGATCATAACTGGCTGAAGTTGGGATGAGAGATCATGACAGGAGTCTGAGTTGTGCAAAGGCTGGAGAGGGAACAGTCAAGGAAGTTACTGAAGCGTGTAAAACTCAGCAGGTACGCTGTAGTTTATAAGACATTATCTGCACATACCCTCACAAGATTGTACAGATCCATATTTAGTTCAATGAGTGTATTGTGAGGATTTTCTCATATGTTTCAGATCAAAGTCACTAATTCTGGTTATTCTGTTCTAGAATGTGGGACAATGGATTGACTGAAGAGGAGAAGGATAAAATAAAGACACTGGAAAGATTCAAACCGAATCTGAAGATCCGTTACTAATGAAAAAACAAAAACAAGAACCAGATTTCTAGCTGTGACAGAGATGCTGACCTGTGTAGCTTTTTTTGAACCACTGAATGAAAATTCACAGAATGGACCAAAATTTCAATTTGAGAGTGCTCAGTGGTTGATACCTTTTAATGGCTAACTGAAAAGATGGTAACAGTTTGCAAGCTTTCAAGACTGCTCAGGCCTCTTCATCAGGCTAGTATTACCCAAAATCTGAAGAGCCACATATTTATACACAATATGGCTTAGAAATAATGTAATAGATGAGACAGGTGATGAAAAGCAGAGCTATTACTATGGGAGAGATAAATATTGTAAATATTTTAGCAGTTCATAGATAAGAACTGTAAAAGTTTTGTTGCTTGGTGCAGTGTTGTGATGACCCCACAAGTCTGATGGCCACATTCCTTAGTTGATGTAGAATGACATAAATCCATGCGACACATTCATTCCTGCTCTGAAGGTGTCAAAGGTCACCATTACTTTTCAGTTAGCCATTAAAAGGTATCAACCACTGAGGACTCTGAAATCAAATTTTTTTCTATCTACTGACTAACACTGTACAAAAATAAATAAATAAATATATATATATATATATATATATATTTTTATTTTTTTTTCCCTGTAACAGATGGACCAAAAATCTTAGGGACATACTGTACATCTCAACCCTTTATCTAAAGCTCTTGAATCACGTATACCTCAAAACTGAACAGTTTGTCCAAATCGAAATTTTTTTCTATCTACTGGCTAACACAGTACAAATATATATATACAGTACAGACCAAAAGTTTGGACACTCTTGAGAGTGTGCAAAGCAGTCATCAAAGCAAAAGGTGGCTACTTTGAAGAACCTAGAATATAAGACATATTTTCAGTTGTTTCACACTTTTTTGTTAAGTATATAATTCCACATGTGTTAATTCATAGTTTTGATGCCTTCAGTGTGAATGTACGATTTTCATAGTCATGAAAATACAGAAAAATCTTTAAATCAGATGTGTCCAAACTTTTGGTCTGTACTGTATATCTATATATCTATATATATATATATATATATATATATATATATATATATACAGTATATATATATATTTTTTTTTTCTCTGTAACAGAGGGACCAAAAATCTTAGGGACATACTGTACATCTCAACCCTTTATCTAAAGCTCTTGAATCACATATACCTCAAAACTGAAAAGTTTGTCCAGTAGCCCAGATACACGAAATCCTGTGTCATTTAAAGGGGTTGTCCACTACTCGGACAACCCCTTCTCAATCTTTATGTTCCATTTTGTAAAATGTCAACACTTCCAGCGGTTTGGCACTGCCTCTCCCGAGGTTTGCGTTACATTGTTATGTCACGTGATCCCTGTGGCAAATTGGCGACCCTTCACTCCCCCCACCTTCGGACAAATCACATACATCCGGAGGAAATAAGAGCTGCTGTGTAATAGATCCATAGGCAGCGAGAGTGAAGTGGCCTCTAATTGGTCACGCGAGCCCTGGGAGAGCCACTGCCAACACCGTTGGAACAGTGCCATGCCCCAGAGGTGAGTATAAGGCTATGTGCCCACGATGCAGTCAGAAATGCTCAAGATTTTTTCCTGTGCGTTTCTGCATCTCCCTGGCAGAAAAAAACGCATGCGGATTGTACATGCGGATTGTACATGCGTTTTCCTGCCAGGGACATGTGGAAGTGAAGCGTTCTTCACTTGCATTTCCGCATGCGGGTTGACAAGCGCTTTCCAAGCGATTTTAGCATCACTTGGAAAGTGCTTGTCAACTTGGTCACACTATATAAATCCATGCAAACGACATGGATTTATATTCTGTGACCGAAAGAATGGTAAAAAATAAAAAAATAAAGATATACTTACCCTCTGATGGCCCCCGGTGTCCTGCTTCCCTCCGTTCTCCCTTGCCGGTAGCGGTACACTGAAGGACCTGCCGACGTCAGCGTCGCGTGACAAACACTGATAAAACTCGGAAACTTGGACCATTCTTTTTTTCCTGAATGAGGTTTAAAAATGTATAATGCCGTTGCTAAAAACCCAGGTGATCAATCAATTCCATCGACAACAATAAGTATAGCCACATACTAAATGTTATGAATATTTGCAATTGCACTATGTACACTGCTCAAAAAAATAAAGGGAACACTCAAATTACACATCGTAGATCTGAATGAATGAAATATTCTCATTGAATGCTTTGTTCTGTACAAAGTTGAATGTGCTGACAACAAAATCACACAAAAATCATCAGTGGAAATCAAATTTATTAACCAATGGAGGCCTGGATTTGGAGTCACCCCCAAAATTAAAGTGGAAAAACACACTACAGGCTGATCCATCTTTGATGTAATGTCCTTAAAACAAGTCAAAATGAGGCTCAGTATTGTGTGTGGCCTCCACGTGCCTGTATGACCTCCCTACAACGCCTGGGCATGCTCCTGATGAGGTTGCGGATGGTCTCCTGTGGGATCTCCTCCCAGACCTGGACTAAAGCATCCGCCAACTCCTGGACAGTCTGTGGTGCAATGTGACGTTGGTGGATGGAGCGAGACATGATGTCCCAGATGTGCTCAATCGGATTCAGGTCTGGGGAACGTGCGGGTCAGTCCATAGCTTCAATGCTTTCATCTTGCAGGAACTGCAGACACACTCCAGCCACATGAGGTCTGGCATTGTCCTGCATTAGGAGGAACCCAGGGCCAACCGCACCAGCATATGGTCTCACAAGGGGCCTGAGGATCTCATCTCGGTACCTAATGGCAATCAGGCTACCTCTGGCGAGCACATGGAGGGCTGTGCGGCCCTCCAAAGAAATGCCAGCCCACACCATTACTGACCCACTGCCATCTCATTTTCTTTTCTTACAGTTTGGCCAGAAATGATCTACCAGAAAATTCCTGCATCCAGTTGGCCTCTTTAATAAGGAACAACCGATTCCTGAAGATACTTGGTCTATCTGGAAACTTTCTGTCCGGTCCTCACTTTAGTGACTTGGTGGAAGCGCTGTCCAGTCCAGACTGCAGGATAAAAGATTTGCAGTGAGTCCAAGAGATGTAACAGATGTATACATGACTGAGACATGTTAGGGCACTAGTTATACATGGATTTTATTCTATTTTACGCTCCACACTATTGTTATTGTAAAAAAAAAACTATATTCCCCTTTCCCTGGCACGTATGAGGTTCCTTTGACTGTTTCCCTGCCAGGCCCTGTATATTCGTCTTACATTTACCAGTGCAGATCATAACTGGCTGAAGTTGGGATGAGAGATCATGACAGGAGTCTGAGTTGTGCAAAGGCTGGAGAGGGAACAGTCAAGGAAGTTACTGAAGCGTGTAAAACTCAGCAGGTACGCTGTAGTTTATAAGACATTATCTGCACATACCCTCACAAGATTGTACAGATCCATATTTAGTTCAATGAGTGTATTGTGAGGATTTTCTCATATGTTTCAGATCAAAGTCACTAATTCTGGTTATTCTGTTCTAGAATGTGGGACAATGGATTGACTGAAGAGGAGAAGGATAAAATAAAGACACTGGAAAGATTCAAACCGAATCTGAAGATCCGTTACTAATAAAAAAACAAAAACAAGAACCAGATTTCTAGCTGTGACAGAGATGCTGACCTGTGTAGCTTTTTTTGAACCACTGAATGAAAATTCACAGAATGGACCAAAATTTCAATTTGAGAGTGCTCAGTGGTTGATACCTTTTAATGGCTAACTGAAAAGATGGTAACAGGTTGCAAGCTTTCAAGACTGCTCAGGCCTCTTCATCAGGCTAGTATTACCCAAAATCTGAAGAGCCACATATTTATACACAATATACAAATAGGTTATGCTGAAGGATGTTACAGGCAGCAGATCGCTCTCCACGGCGTCTCCAGGCTCTCTCACGTCTGTCACATGTGCTCAGTGTGAACCTGCTTTCAGCTGTGAAGAGCACAGGGCGCCAGAGGTGACTTTGCCAATCCTGGTGTTCTGTGGCAAATGCCAAGCGTCCTGTGTAGCACCCTGAGGATTCGGCTGCTACAGGGGTATTGCACCTCAACCCAGAGGTGTGATATTCCACTCCCGGGCAAGGATGGAGAGTGGAACTGAGCTCGGTAGGCTGCATGCACTACATACATCCCATTTCCGAGGAACAGGCCGACGGTACTCCCACTTAGAAATGTGCAGGTACGACCGAGTCTGTTCCTGGCTGGAGTGGGAGGGGGGTGGTACATCCCAAGTAGTGTAGGGGCAGATAGGGGGAGCAGCCTGGGTAAAGATAGGAGCTCATTGGGTGCTGGTCACCTGAGCTCACACATAGAGGGTGTATATAAGGTGGGCACCAACTAAGAACAGGGTCAGATGCAGAGAACAAGTCAGATGCAGAGAACAAGTCAGCAAGCAGAGGAGAAGAGAGACCCAGAGTGAGAGAGGAGAAGAGAAAGAGAGACCCAGAGGGGGAAACAGCAGAAAAGGACTCCAAGATCCCAACTTAAATCCCCGGGTGAAGAGTCGGCACAGGGTACCGGATCCCAAGCTGGTGGGGGCAGAAAACACACCCTAGCCAGAGACCGGAGACCGTGGGCAGCGTTTACCATGGTCACCCATCACATCCACCCCGAAGGCACACCACACGAAGGGTCAGGGAACCCAAGGCCAAGGGTGTCCCAACAGAAGGCCCGAGGGAGCTGGACCTAGGTGGATCACTGGTGGGGACGGCCAGAGAACGGGACAGAAGGAGAGCTCAGGGCCACGCTCCGGACTTGTTTGGGGGTTGGCTGGATCCAGGACCTGGTGGACGCAGCACGGCTCGGGTGGTCACTCGAAGCTGGAGTGACCAGTACAACATCTGCAGTAAGTAAACACCCTTAACTGCACAACCCGACTCTGTCTTCATTGCCGTCTGCACTGCACCACCACAACCCCCATCCTCTGCACCTGTCCCCCCTGAGGCTATACCCCTCCCATTGGGGGTTATCCCACCAAGCTGCGCACCCACCATCAGCCTCAGCGGACCCTGCTGCAGCGGCGGCCACAGTGACCGCATCACAACGGGTGGCGTAGTCGACAATAAAGAACTTTATAACATCTGTAGGACTGCCACATAACACTGAGCTTGACGCCCTGGGCACGGGCCGGGTCACAGCCGCTCGGAGACTACAACCCCCCATCTGATCCGGTGCCGGGTATTCCCCTCAAAAAGGAATATGTCCCAGGGGGCGCGTCAACTTTGGCGTAGTCGGCAGGATTACGTGCCCGCAACACCCGGGTACTGCGTGCCTGAAGGAAAGTGCAAGTTTACCTCAAGAAGAAGTCTCCTGCCGGTTCCGGAGGGTCCCCGCCATCGGACCCCATCACCAGTCGTTTCCCGCCGATTGTCCGCCATTTCCAGCTTGTTCCCGCCATCTGCCGAGTTTCCCGCCACTGGGCGACGCTTCCCGCCAAATCCGAAGATTTCCCGCCTTGGAAGAGCAGCGGACGCCATTATGGGCGTGCCAAAGGAGGGCAGGAGGCCGCCTCCCATCGTGGGCCAGGACAGAAAATGGCGCCAAAAGTGGAAACCGCCCCCACCAACAGAGACTGTGATGCTGGAGGTGTCTGTCAGTGTGAAAGAACTGCCCCTGGAGCTGACAGTCACCGAGTTGCCCCGGGACCGCCCTCTAAGTGGGAGGAGACGAAAGAAAAGAACGAAGATGGGTGCCGCCTGGAGCAGTCTGGAGCGAGCGCACCCGGAGGCAAGAAGTCTAACGAGGAGTAGCGGAGGAGCTTACCCGGATATGGAGAGAAAGCAGAACAGCACCGGCCCGCTGGCCAGGAGTCTGCTAAAGACCGAGGAAGGAGAGCAGAGCAGCACCGGCCCGCTGGCCAGGAGCCTGCTGGAAGAAGAGCAGAGCAGCACCGACCCGTTGGTCAGGAGCCTGCTAGAAACCACGACCCCACTAGGCCTAGTGGAGGTCCTTGCACAGCTCCCCCGGGACCGGGAGTGTGCACAGACTGCCCTGGAGGGCCTCGCACGGAGGATGGCCCGGGTACAGCGCGAGATATTGGCGGAATGGAGCCGGGAGATGGCCCAGCAAGCTGAGACCAGTCAACGGAGCACGCTACCCTGGAAGAGGAAGCAGACCGCCTCTGAGGATGGCGCGGGAGGACCAAAGGCTGAAGACGGCGCCGAGAAGGGAGCCGAACGCATGGAGGCAGGTAAAGGGGACGCCTATACCCCAGACCGAGAAACCGCCCACCTGCCCCAGCTCCCCGTCGCAGAGCCCGAAAGTCCCCCTGCTGTGCCCGTAGCCGCCATGTCACCGCTATGGACTAGGCCCCGACCGGAAGCCGCCGCAGCGACCCCTGTGACGTCACGCGCCTCGACCCGGAGCGTGACAAAGCAGGAAATACCACCAGCCTGGTCGCAAGGCCTAGTACCCCCGGGCGCCGCATCACCAACAGCGCCCCCTACCTCCGCGGAGCCTCCGGCCTGGCCGCAAGGCCAGGTAGCCCAGGGCGCCGCCGTCCTAACGGTGCCCTTCACCTTCCAGGTGCCCCAGGCCTGGCCGCAAGGCCTGGGCAACTCGGGCGCCACCACCACCGCGCCCGCACCCGTAAAACCAAGGGTGCCACACCTGGGGGAGGACTTGTTCAGCCAGCTCACATGGCCGGACGGGCGGCCCTTCATCTGGCCCGAAGAATACCATGAGCTGGAACGGCAGCAGAGACTAAGACCCCTGGATGAACCCCTGATTCCGGCTCCGAAGCCCGTGGCACGGATCTCACCCCCGCTAGCGGAAGCACAGTTTGAGTGGGACCCCACCGGAGAAGATCTAATGGGGTTCACTCAGGAAACTAGGGCAGCTGCAGCAGAGCGCGCTGAGTGTTGCCGACAGCAGCTCGAAGAGTTCGCGAGGGAGCGGAGAGAGAGGCGGGTCCGGGAACAACAGGCCCAAATAAGGAGCGCCGAGCAGAAGAGCCGGACCAGGAGGGACCCCCGTGCAGCGCATTGTCCCCGCACCATCGGGACAGTGATCAAGTTCAACCAGCAGCATGGGTGGGGCTTCATTCGAGACAACAACACCCCCGGCGACGTCTTTGTCACGCGCAGAGACGTGGAGTCCCATCTGCCGGAGGGGCACAGAGGTCGTGACCTCTACATCGGAGACGAGGTCACTTTCACCCGGCACAAGTGTGCCAAAGGACCTTATGCCCTCCACGTACACCGCCTGACGGAGGAGGAGTTGCAGTGCGAGGAGGAGGAGCAAGAGGACCCGGACGGGTCTGAAGTTACAACCAGCTACAAGCAAAGAGCAGGAGGAAGACGCCGTTGAGTGCGGCAGAGCAGTAGATGTAAATAGTTACCCGACCGGGGTACAAAGAAACTGTTGCTACATATATATAGTCCCCGTTGGGACCAGCATGAGTGAACTTTTACCCGTTATTCCGTAATCCATACCAGGCTGAGGACTGTGAGCAGCCATTCCCTTCCCTTTACCTGGCCGAGGACTGAGAGCGGCCAACTTCCCCTGTATATAGTTGCGCTTCCTAAAGCGCCCCCTACTGGTTTTATAGGAGAACCAGTTGTCCAGAGAGACTGTCGCACTTTACCCGGTCACACGTTGCACAGTGACCGGAGGAGGAGCCAGAGGCGACGAGAATGTTTTATTTGCTAATATATGTTGTTTTATATGTTTAAAAAAAAAAAAAAAAATGTATGTTTTGGTGTTATTTATGTCTTACAGCCCGAGGACGTGCTGTGATTTACCAGGGGGGAATGTAGCACCCTGAGGATTCGGCTGCTACAGGGGTATTGCACCTCAACCCAGAGGTGTGATATTCCACTCCCGGGCAAGGATGGAGAGTGGAACTGAGCTCGGTAGGCTGCATGCACTACATACATCCCATTTCCGAGGAACAGGCCGACGGTACTCCCACTTAGAAATGTGCAGGTACGACCGAGTCTGTTCCTGGCTGGAGTGGGAGGGGGGTGGTACATCCCAAGTAGTGTATGGGCAGATAGGGGGAGCAGCCTGGGTAAAGATAGGAGCTCATTGGGTGCTGGTCACCTGAGCTCACACATAGAGGGTGTATATAAGGTGGGCACCAACTAAGAACAGGGTCAGATGCAGAGAACAAGTCAGATGCAGAGAACAAGTCAGCAAGCAGAGGAGAAGAGAGACCCAGAGTGAGAGAGGAGAAGAGAAAGAGAGACCCAGAGGGGGAAACAGCAGAAAAGGACTCCAAGATCCCAACTTAAATCCCCGGGTGAAGAGTCGGCACAGGGTACCGGATCCCAAGCTGGTGGGGGCAGAAAACACACCCTAGCCAGAGACCGGAGACCGTGGGCAGCGTTTACCACGGTCACCCATCACATCCACCCCGAAGGCACACCACACGAAGGGTCAGGGAACCCAAGGCCAAGGGTGTCCCAACAGAAGGCCCGAGGGAGCTGGACCTAGGTGGATCACTGGTGGGGACGGCCAGAGAACGGGACAGAAGGAGAGCTCAGGGCCACGCTCCGGACTTGTTTGGGGGTTGGCTGGATCCAGGACCTGGTGGACGCAGCACGGCTCGGGTGGTCACTCGAAGCTGGAGTGACCAGTACAACATCTGCAGTAAGTAAACACCCTTAACTGCACAACCCGACTCTGTCTTCATTGCCGTCTGCACTGCACCACCACAACCCCCATCCTCTGCACCTGTCCCCCCTGAGGCTATACCCCTCCCGTTGGGGGTTATCCCACCAAGCTGCGCACCCACCATCAGCCTCAGCGGACCCTGCTGCAGCGGCGGCCACAGTGACCGCATCACAACGGGTGGCGTAGTCGACAATAAAGAACTTTATAACATCTGTAGGACTGCCACATAACACTGAGCTTGACGCCCTGGGCACGGGCCGGGTCACAGCCGCTCGGAGACTACAACCCCCCATCTGATCCGGTGCCGGGTATTCCCCTCAAAAAAGAATATGTCCCAGGGGGCGCGTCACCTGCACAGTGTTGGGCTGTGAGCACAACCCCCATCTGTGGAAGTCGGGCCCTCATACCACCCTCATGGAGTCGGTTTATAACCGTTTGTGCAGACACATGCACATTTGTGGCCTGCTGGAGGTCATTTTGCAGGGCTCTGGCAGTGCTCCTGCTGTTCCTCCTTGCACAAAGGAGGAGGTAACGGTCCTGCTGCTGGGTTGTTGTCCTCCTATGGCTCCCTCCACATCTCCTGGTATCTGCTCCATGCTCTGGACACTGTGCTGACAGACACAGCTATCCTTCTTGCCACAGCTCTCACTGATGTGCCATCCTGGATGAACTGCACTACCTGAGCAACTTCTGTGGGTTGTACTGTATACACACCGCCTTATGCTACTGTACCTCTAGGGGTGAGAGCAATGGCAAAATGAAAAGGTCACCAAACAACAGCCAAAAAGGATGAGAACAGAGAACTGATCTGTGGTCACCACCTGCAGAACCACTCCTTTATAGGGAGTGTCTTGCTAATTGCCTATCATTTCTACCAGTTTCTGTTTCATTGTGTTGTTTAAGTGTTCCCTTTATTTTTTTGAGCAGTGTATATGATGCTGTACCTGGCAAGGGTTGGCGGTAGTAAGTAATGCTATAAAGGGCAAGCAAACACATTCTAAGGTTTAAGTGCCTTTATAATGAAAGCCTCATAATAAAATTCTGTCTCCAGTTTGGGGGGGTGGGATATGAGTTCCTTTCAAGGAATCTTATAATAACATTCTCCAAAAAAAACAACACATTGTTAGTAAGTGAAGCCCTTTAGGACAAGTGACACACTGACCGCCAGGTTTACATTCCCAGCATGGGCCCTTTGAGTTGAATATATGGTTCACGATGATGGCTATAGACAATTAAGACAATTCGATTTTTTGACTGTCTATACAGTGCTGGCCAAAAGTATTGGCACCCCTTTAATTCTGTCAGATAATACTCAGTTTCTTTCTGAAAATGAATGCAATCACAAATTCTTTGGTATTATTATCTTCATTTAATTTGCTTGCAAGGAAAAAACACAAAAGAGAATGAAGCAAAAATCTAATCATTGATCATTTCACACAAAACTCCAAAAAAGGGCCGGACAAAAGTATTGGCACCCTCAGCCTAATACTTGGTTGCACAACCTTTAGCCAAAATAACTGCGAACAACCGCTTCCGGTAACCATCAATGAGTTTCTTACAATGCTCTGCTGGAATTGTAGACCATTCTTCTTTGGCAAACTGCTCCAGGTCCCTGATATTTGAAGGGTGCCTTCTCCAAACTGCCATTTTGAGATCTCTCCACAGGTGTTCTATGGGATTCAGGTCTGGACTCATTGCTGGCCACCTTAGAAGTCTCCAGTGCTTTCTCTAAAACCATTTTATAGTGCTTTTGGAAGTGTGTTTTGGGTCATTGTCCTGCTGGAAGACCCATGACCTCTGAGGGAGACCCAGCTTTCTCACACTGGGCCCTACATTATGCTGCAAAATTTGTTGGTAGTCTTCAGACTTCATAATGCCATGCACACGGTCAAGCAGTCCAGTGCCAGAGGCAGCAAAGCAACCCCAAAACATCAGGGAACCTCCGCCATGTTTGACTGTAGGGACCGTGTTCTTTTCTTTGAATGCCTCTTTTTTTTTCCTGTACTCTCTATGTTGATGCTTTTTCCCAAAAAGTTCTACTTTTGTCTCATCTGACCAGAGAACATTCTTCCAAAACGTTTTAGGCTTTCTCAGGTAAGTTTTGGCAAACTTTATGTCTCGGGGTAAGAAGTGGGGTCTTCCTGGGTATCCAACCATTCAGTCCCCTTTCATTTAGACGTCGACGGATAGTACGAGTTGACACTGTTGTACCCTTGGACTGCAGGGCAGCTTGAACTTGTTTGGATGTTAGTCGAGGTTCTTTATCCACCATCCGCACAATCTTGCGTTGAAATCTCTCGTCAACTTTTCTTTTCCGTCCACATCTAGGGAGGTTAGCCACAGTGCCATGGGCTTTAAACTTCTTGATGACACTGCGCACGGAAGACACAGAAACATTCAGGTCTTTGGAGATGGACTTGTAGCCTTGAGATTGCTCATGCTTCCTCACAATTTGGTTTCTCAAGTCCTCAGACAGTTCTTTGGTCTTCTTTCTTTTCTCCATGCTCAATGTGGTACACACAAGGACACAGGACAGAGGTTGAGTCAACTTTAATCCATGTTAACTGGCTGCAAGTGTGATTTAGTTATTGCCAACACCTGTTAGGTGCCACAGGTAAGGTACAGGTGCTGTTAATTACACGAATTAGAGAAGCATCACATGATTTTTCAAAGGGTGCCAATACTTTTGTCCACCCCTTTTTTTAGGTTTGGTATGGAATTATATCTAATTTGGCTTTAGGACAATTCTTTTTGTGTTTTTTTCATTGAAGACAAATTAAATGAAGAGAATAATACCAAAGAATTTGTGATTGCAATCATTTTCAGGAAGAACCTGAGTATTATCTGACAGAATTGCAGGGGTGCCAATACTTTTGGCCAGCACTGTAGGTAATTGAGGGTTGTTTAGGTAAGATACCTTTTAAGTGTCTCATCACAAAGCAAAATCAACCAATGTTCCCGGAGGGTTTCTCCAGCTCAATTGTGTTGGGAATGATAGTCCAATATGATTCTTACTCCATTATTCTTAGGTTCTGACTGCTGATTAATCTTAGGCCTCAAGAGTTCCAATCTTCTAGTTTGCTTAGCTCTATTTTTTTGTTCTCTGTCAATACATCGCCTGCTGAATACTCTCTCCTTAAAACGTTAGGTCAGAATCTTCTCCTGGTTAGCATTCCTCTCTTCATCTGAGCAAATCCTTCTTGCAAGGAGAAATTGACCTGTTGGTTTATTCCTAAGTAGATGCATAGTGTGGGAAGAGGTATAGTGGAATAGTGTGTTTGACACATTCTCTTTACGATATATATTTGTCTGTAACAAGCCCCGTTCATCCACCTGTATTGAGAGATCCAAGAAGTCAATTGCTGATGGACTAACACAGTAAGTCAACTTAATGTTGAGATTGTTGTTATTCAGACTGGAAATTAAAGAATCAAGTTCAGTCATGGTCCTTGCCAGATCATGAAAATGTCATCTATGTAACGACCCCATTGTAGGATCTGATAGATAGAGTATACAGTGTGTGAGGGGGTGGTCAAGGATTCCCACACCCCTCTGAAACTGTTTTATTGCAGCACTGGGGTCCTCGGTTCATATCCCACCAATGACAATATCTGCAAGGGGTTTGTATGTTCTCCCTGTGTGGATGTTTCACCAATTTAAGATACACCAGGTAACTGCTCTCCTCCAAATTAAAGATGTCCGAGTACATGCAAAGAAGCTAATTAACTACATTTGCTAATCTGGTTGAAAAACGTCACTCAGAGACTGAACCACGCAAAATTGCATACTTTATTACGTAGACATGGGGTTAATTAGTATTCTCCTTCTAGGTGGGATTAGTAAAATTCCTTGCTCTTTCTGATAACTCGGCACACTGCAATTTGCTCATCCATGTATCTCTTAGTTTCAGTAACGCCTTAGGAATTCTGATGGGAGAGGTGAGTTTGTCTCTCAGCCCCATCTTTGCCAACTCGACATGAATCTCTCTGTTATCAGCCATGCACATGCATACGTCATTCCCAGGAAATCATTTAGTTGGTCGTGTCTATAATAAGAATAGAAACTGTTAGTTATATATTCATTAACTATTAACATAATCCATGTGCATATACACATTGGCATACATACTGTAACATCCCTGGCGGTGTGCTTGCATAGTGCACCACCTCCCACTATGCAAGACCGCAATCTTACCTGTCAGTCCAGCCTGCAAACCGTGCTCCAGTTCATTCTGTGTGCATGTCTCTTGACTGACTGCTTAGGGCGGCGGCCCGATTACTTCCTGATTCTTATAGCTGCTGTGGGCGCACCCCTAATGCGTCTCCAGCCTATTGCTGTGAGTCACTGGATATTTAAACCCCCTCCACCCAGAAGGAGGGGCCTGAGCAACACCTTCACTCAGTTAGTCTTTGCTACTGAATTGCCAGGTCCTGTCCTGTTTCTAGTCTGTTTCCGCCACTCTGGGGGCTGCATACCCAGACCTGTTATCTCTGACTTCTAGTCTGTTCCCGCCACTCTGGGGGCTGTATTCCCAGGCCTGTTACCTGTGACTTCTAGTCTGTTTCCGCCACTCTGGGGGCTGTATACCCAGGCTCGTTCTTGTATTTCATTGCAGTAGCAGTTCCTGTTTGAACTGTATCCTAGCCTGTTACCTGTTTGTCTCTATGTCTGTACCTTCCCTTTTCCTGCAGTATCTGAACCTGCACCTAACTCCAACTCGTTGTCTCTGTACTTCTGTTTGTGAGTTTTGTGTCAACTCACTACTTCATAGGAAGTACCTTGTGTGTATCTGGTTCTGCTTGTCCCTCTTCCCTTCCTCCGTATCTTCCTCCTGTGTTCTAGCCATCTTCCTGTATTTTCCAGTCTGTTCCATGTGAACAGAGCCCTGTCCTCTCTGCCTTGTCCACCGCACCTGCGGTTTCGCTCCGCTCTGTCTTGCCCACTGCTTCGGCGGCTTTTCTCTGCTCTGCCTTGCCCACCGCTCCGGCGGCTTCTCTTTGCTCTGCCTTGCTCACCGTACCAGCGGTTTCTCTCTGCTCTGACTTGCCCACCGCTCCGACGGCTTCTCTCTGCTCTGCCTTGCCCACCGCTCCAACGGTTCCGCTCTGCTCTGCCTTGTCCACCGCACCTGCGGTTTCTCTTTGCTCTGCCTTGTCCACCGCTCTGGTGGTTCCGCTTTGCTCTGCCTTGTCCACCGCACCTGCGGTTTCTCTCTGCTCTGCCTTGTCCACCACTCCGGCGGTTCCGCTCTGCCTTGCCCACCGCACCTGTGGTTTTCGCTCCACTCTGCTTGCTCACCGCACCAGCAGTTCCTCTCTGCTCTGCCTTGTCCTCCGCTCCGGCGGTTTTGCTTTAATCTGCTTGTCTACCGCATCTGCGGCTCTGTACCTGTCTCCCAGTCTGTACTGGACCCTATCCAGCCTATGCTCCAACCTGCTAGAACCTCCCTGTCTGCACTCCAGCCGTGCTTGCCAGTATCTCCCTGTCTGCATACCAGCCGTGCTTGCCAGTGCCCACCTGTCTGCATACCAGCCGTACTTGCCAATACCCACCAGCCTGTATGCCAGTCTAACCTGCCTGTTCCTGCATTCCCCGGTGTGGGTCAACAACTGTGACCGGGGTCTGACTTGGAGTCGCACCTGGTCCCTCTGCTCGGTTCCTCCTTGGTCCACGGAGTCGACTAAGCCGCCGTGTGACCTTGGTCGGATCGGGTTGATACTTAGTTACGCCCCTCCAGGCACTCCTCGGTTCATGGTACAGTGAGATCACTAATCACGCTCACGCCAGTCAGTCCGGGCGCGAGCGTAACAGTTTGCTCAGGCCATGGTTCCCGTTGAGCCACACGGCCTTTCGCTCTCAGAGACATGTTGAATCCTTATCTGGCGAATACGTGCACCAAGAAAAAAATATATATTTTTTTTCTCAAGCTATGGCCCAGGCGATTTACCACCAGCCCAAATGGATCTATCAGGACTCGTTCCTGCGGATCCACCACGGTACTATGGGGATCCAAAACGAAGCCGTGCATTTGTGGAGCAAAGCATGCTGCATTTCAAGTTTTATGCTCACTATTTTCCTACTGATCGGGTTAAAGTAGCATTGATGATGTCCTACCTAGCGGGTGATGCCTTGAAATGGATCACCCCCCTATGGGAAGCATGGGATCCTATCATCTTTGACCTGCAGGCCTTCCTGGTGGCCTTTCTAATGGTCTTCGATGACCCTAATCCTGAAGCCTCTGCTAAAGCTTCCCTTCCCAATATCCCGGAGCAGCCCCGATGGGTAATGTGTGTAGGTAGCCTACCAGTTCTCCAGCCCGAAGAGACTGCTGCCCACCCAGAATCCACACAGGATGACTATGCTCCACAGATTACTTCTCTTCCCAACCTCAAGAGGCAGTCCAGACGTGCAAGGCGTAGAGGTAAACCGTCAAGTCAGGTTCTGTCCTCCCAAAGACTTCCTCTTCCCTAGCCTGTAGAGGCAGCTTTCCGCACAGAATCCATGAAGGATGACTATGTTCGTCAGGCAAAGCAGAGGCCAGAACTCAGTCACAAAATCGGATTGCGGTCCCGCTGTGGTGGTTTGGGACCTCCTGATGGTCTTTGTCCAGCAAAGGTTGGAGAATCCCAAGACATTAGGCCTGTAGGAGAGGCTGCCCTTGGCGTTAGTGTTTCCTCTCCACAGATGACCATGACTGTCTCCGTGGATAGTGAAGGCCTCGGATTAACCGGAAGTTTCGGGCTTAAAGCCTTGAAGAGTCGGTGTCTGATTCCCGTCCGACAACTCCAGAAGCCGGTTTGGGCATTGTCAGCAGAAGGACTAGCCCTACTCAGAAACAGTCAAAATATGTCTTTACAAATTAAGCTCCAGATTGGAGCATTACACATGAAGAAGTTCACATTCCAGGTGCTGACTGGCTTACCCACAGGTCGTCCAGAGCCGAGAGATCTAGTGCCCGCTCAGGTCTGGAGATCCTGCATGGTGTATCCTGGGGGACTGCTAAGGTACAAGGGGTGTCCAGTCCCCATATCTTCAGGACAGTCAGCAGTTTCTTCTTCTTCATCACCAGATCTGCTAGTCGCTGACTCGCTGTGCTCTTGTCACACTGTCACAGAATACTGGAGGTAGGGGGCCTAAGCTGACCCTAAGCTGGGGCCCTGACTAATCCCTCAACCTGGAGGTACTGTTAAAGGTACAGAGGTCCAGGCCGCCAGCGTAACCCCTACCTCCTGAGGATCCCTGCACCTCAGTAATCTAGTCCTGAGAAGGACCCCGATCACAACAATTGGGAACCAGAAATAATATGCCCACACACAGTATTTAGACGAACGAGACAGTACAAGGGAAAAACCAAAACCACCTTGCATACAACTTCTACACAACTACAACAGAGGGAACACCAACGGGAAAGGAGATAAATGATAAAGCGAGGAAAGGGAAAAAACACTTCCAAATACACTTATCTCAGCAACTCCAAACACCACGATCCGCTCTGTAAGTCTGAATGAAAAGCTTTCACCGACACCTCCCAAACAGACCTGCAGGAATATGAAGGAGTCTCACTAAAGAAGCATTGATTGCAGCTGGGCGAGGCTGGACCTCAGCTAGCCCAGAGAGAGAGAGAATTAACTCCTTCACTGCCGAAAAAACACAAAGCACCAACAAGTCAGCTGCGAGAAGTCAGGCTGTGTACTCGTGACGATCTTCGTGGCAACACACCCGTGACAGTACCCCCCCTTCTACGAGGGGCCTCCGGACCCTCAGGGCCAGGTTTATTCGGGTGAGTCGTGTGGAAGGCCCGAACTAATCGGTCTGCGTTAATATCCGACGCAGGAACCCACATCCTCTCCTCAGGACCATACCCCTTCCAATGAACCAAGTACTGAAGGGACCGGCGATTAAAGCGTGAATCAATGACCCTCGATACCTGGAACTCCAAGTTACCATTGACAACCACAGGAGGGGGAGGTAAAGGTGACGGTACCACCGGCGCCACATACCTCTTAAGCAATGATCTGTGAAACACGTTGTGAATTTTAAACGTAGGGGGGAGGTCAAGACGGAAT
The DNA here is from genome assembly GCF_046119375.1 of Phyllobates terribilis. NCBI lineage: Eukaryota > Metazoa > Chordata > Amphibia > Anura > Dendrobatidae > Phyllobates > Phyllobates terribilis. The sequence continues at coordinate 879,851,291 of NW_027362762.1, forward strand.
GCCACCGGATTAATAACAGAACTGATTCTGTAGGGCCCGATGAACCTGGGACCCAGTTTCCAGGAGGGAACCTTAAGTTTAATATTCCTGGTAGACAACCATACCTGATCATTCACACTAAGGTCCGGACCAGACACTCTCCTCCTATCAGCCATACGTTTGTATCGGTTCCCCATAGTATTCAGATTCTTCAGCACCCCTCTCCATACTGAAGCGAGAGATGAGGAAAATCGTTCCTCCTCCGGAACCCCCGAAGAGCCCCCCCTACTGAAAGTACAAAACTGGGGGTGAAAACCATATGCCCCAAAAAACGGGGACTTACCAGTGGACTCGCTCCGCCTATTATTGAGAGCAAACTCTGCCAGAGGTAGGAAAGAAGCCCAGTCCTCCTGGTTCTCTGACACAAAACACCGAAGATATGTCTCCAAGCTCTGGTTCATACGTTCCGTCTGACCATTGGTCTGAGGATGAAAAGCCGACGAGAATGACAAATGCATCCCCCGCCGTGCACAAAACGCCTTCCAGAACTTGGACACAAACTGAGACCCCCGATCAGACACCACCTCGGAGGGTACCCCGTGAAGCCTCACAATCTCCCCAATGAACACCTGCGCAAGAGTTTTAGCATTAGGGAGAGCCGGAAGAGCGATAAAATGTGCCATCTTGCTGAACCTGTCCACTACAACGAGTATGACCGTTTTACCCGAAGACGGAGGGAGGTCCGTAATAAAGTCCATAGACAGATGAGTCCAAGGACGCTCCGGGATCTTCAAAGGTAAAAGGGCCCCAGACGGACGGGTATGTGAGGTCTTAGAGCGCGCACAAACCCCACAGGACGCGACAAAAGTTACCACCTCTTTATGTAAGTTAGGCCACCAAAACCGACGCGAGAGGAGATCCACAGTTGCTTTACTCCCCGGGTGTCCTGCAAAAACTGAGTTATGGTGTGCCTCGATCACCTTTTGTCGCAACTGATCTGGAACGAACAGTCTCCCCGGAGGTCCAACAGGGGCGTCCCCCTGAGCCTCCAATATCTCCTCCTCCAGCTCAGAGCATACTGCCGAAACCACCACCCCCTCCTGAAGAATAGGAATCGGGTCGTCCGTATTCCCGGCCCCAGGGAAACTACGAGATAAGGCATCCGCCTTTACATTTTTAGACCCAGGACGATATGTAACGACGAAATTAAACCTGGTAAAAAACAATGACCACCTAGCTTGTCTGGGATTCAGACGTTTAGCGGACTCCAGATATAGCAGGTTCTTGTGATCGGTGATGACGGTGACCGGATGAACTGCCCCCTCCAAAAAATGGCGCCACTCCTCAAAAGCTAACTTAATGGCCAAGAGTTCCCTATTGCCGACATCGTAATTCCTGTCAGCGGACGACAATTTTTTAGAGAAAAAGGCGCACGGATGCCACTTACCAGGGGACGAACCCTGTGACAATACTGCTCCCACCCCTACCTCGGAAGCGTCTACCTCTACAAAGAATGGCTGAGACGCATCAGGTTGAATGAGTATGGGTGCCGAGGCAAAACATTTTTTCAAGGAGGAGAATGCTTGACAAGCCTTGTCAGACCACCTAGAAAAATCCGTCCCCTTTTTAGTCATGTCTGTGAGAGGCTTAACCATGGACGAGAAATTACGAATGAACTTCCGGTAATAGTTAGCAAACCCCAGGAAACGTTGTAGTGCCTTAAGATTCTCCGGCCGATCCCACTCAAGAACTGCCCGCACTTTCCCAGGGTCCATACGAAAACCGGACGCTGAAACCAGGAAGCCTAAAAACTGGAGTTCCTGTACGGCGAACACACACTTTTCCCACTTGGCATACAGTTTATTATCCCGCAAGATCTGTAACACCTGTCTAACGTGCTCCTGATGAGACACCAGATCCGGCGAGTAAATTAAGATATCATCCAGATATATGACAACAAACTGTCCCACCAGGTGGCGAAAAATATCATTAACAAAGTGTTGAAACACCGCCGGGGCATTAGTCAGACCGAATGGCATGACAAGGTTCTCATAATGCCCCTCCGGAGTGTTAAAAGCCGTCTTCCACTCATCCCCCTCCTTCATCCTAATCAGATTGTACGCCCCCCTGAGATCCAACTTAGAGAACCATTTGGCGCCCACGATCTGATTAAAGAGATCGGGAATAAGTGGGAGCGGATACGGATCTCGGACCGTAATCCGATTAAGTTCACGGAAATCCAGGCAAGGGCGTAGGCCTCCATCTTTCTTCTTAACAAAGAAGAACCCCGCGGCCTCCGGTGAAGATGAAGGTCTAATATGCCCCTTAGCCAGACTTTCAGAAATATAATCCTTCATGGCCTGCCTCTCAGGACCAGAAAGGTTATACAACCTAGCTTTAGGTAACTTGGCCTCAGGGAGCAGTTTTACAGAACAGTCATACTCGCGATGAGGAGGTAGTTCCTGACACCCATTCTCCGAGAATACATCCTCAAAGTCCGCCAGAAATGAAGGTAAGACCCAAGGAGTAACCGCACCGATGACCGTGTTCATGCAGTTTTTATTACAGAATTTACTCCATTGGCTTATCTCTCTGGTTTGCCAATTAATAACCGGGTTATGCTTAGCTAACCAAGGAAGGCCCAACACTATAGGAGTGGGAAGACCCTCCAACACGTAGCAAGACAACAGTTCTTTATGTATTGCCCCCACTTGAAGTTTTACGCCATGCACAGCTTGCAAAAAACTTCCCTGACCGAGAGGCCTGGCATCGATCGAGAATATGGGGATGGGTTTAGCCAACTCACTCAATCGCATACCTTGAACCCGGGCAAACCGAGCATCAACCAGATTAGCCCCGGCCCCACTATCCAGAAGAACAGATATCCTCTCAGTTCTCGCACCCACCACCACCTCCGCCGGTACGAGAAACTGAGACGAACCTAGGGACGAAATACCTACTCCCAGATTGCCGTCCACCACACAACCTGGGATCAACAGTTTTTTCGACGACTCTTTACTCTGCAAGGGACGGGATGGACACCCCCCAATAAAATGTCCCTTTTTCCCGCAGAGGAAACACCTTCCTGTCTTATGGCGCTCCACCGGTCCCCTTCCCCGAAATGATGTCCCTCCTAATTGCATAGGCTCCTCCGGACTGACCAGGGGAACCACCATATGAGGGGACCTTGTAGGAGGTGGAGACATTACAGGGGGTAGAGTTATCCCGCACCTCTCCCGAAGCCGTCTGTCAACGCGAATGGCAAGGGCCATAGCGGCTTCCAGTGACGCGGGAGAGTCATACTGTGCCAACACATCCTGTAATTTGTCGGATAAACCATGACAAAACTGGCTCCTAAGAGCCGGGTCATTCCACTGGGTGTCCGTGGCCCACCTACGGAACTCCGAACAGAATTCCTCCGCCGGACGATCTCCCTGCTGAATCCTACGTAACTTAGACTCAGCAAGGGAGATCCGATCTGGGTCATCATATACGAGTCCCAGAGCAGCGAAAAACCTATCCACTGACTGGAGAACCGGGGAGCTTGGGGGAAGAGAGAACGCCCAAGATTGTGGGTCCCCTTGTAGGAGCGAGATGACAATTCCCACCCTTTGTTCTTCGCTGCCCGATAACCGAGGCCGCAGCCGAAAGTACAATTTGCATGCCTCCCGGAAAACAAAAAACTTGTCCCGCCCCCCAGTGAACCTGTCAGGGAGAGCTACTTTAGGTTCTGGTCCGGCTTGCTCCAGAGGATGCAAAACCTTGGACCTAACATCCGCCAGCCCCATGGACAAACTCTGCAACTGCCGAGCTAGACCGGCTACTGGATCCATGGTAGCTGGAGAAAAACTAAGTTGGTCGGTGAAAATGTCACACTGTCACAGAATACTGGAGGTAGGGGGCCTAAGCTGACCCTAAGCTGGGGCCCTGACTAATCCCTCAACCTGGAGGTACTGTTAAAGGTACAGAGGTCCAGGCCGCCAGCGTAACCCCTACCTCCTGAGGATCCCTGCACCTCAGTAATCTAGTCCTGAGAAGGACCCCGATCACAACAATTGGGAACCAGAAATAATATGCCCACACACAGTATTTAGACGAACGAGACAGTACAAGGGAAAAACCAAAACCACCTTGCATACAACTTCTACACAACTACAACAGAGGGAACACCAACGGGAAAGGAGATAAATGATAAAGCGAGGAAAGGGAAAAAACACTTCCAAATACACTTATCTCAGCAACTCCAAACACCACGATCCGCTCTGTAAGTCTGAATGAAAAGCTTTCACCGACACCTCCCAAACAGACCTGCAGGAATATGAAGGAGTCTCACTAAAGAAGCATTGATTGCAGCTGGGCGAGGCTGGACCTCAGCTAGCCCAGAGAGAGAGAGAATTAACTCCTTCACTGCCGAAAAAACACAAAGCACCAACAAGTCAGCTGCGAGAAGTCAGGCTGTGTACTCGTGACGATCTTCGTGGCAACACACCCGTGACAGCTCTGAAGTCTCCGAAGGAAGAGAAGCGGAGGCGATGTCCCCACACAGTCTCGACAATTGTACCAATGATCTGGCTTCAGGTACCGTCCCGCCTTACAGACATGTCATCTCTGAAACCAGTCTGAAGATGGTCCTAAAGCAAGGACCCTCCGTCTCTAATAAATCTGGTCTTACGTCCATCAAGGCAGTGTTTACCCCCGAGTCTCTGCACCCCTCCAGCCAGGCGGAGGACCTCCAGTTGTCTCCTGAATCCTCCGGGGTGCTACCTGATAACAAAGGGAGAGAGACTTTCCTACACCCTGTACCTGGTACTTCGCCCACGTCATCCTGTAAGCCTGGCAAAGTGTACTTCGAAGCAGTGATTACCCCCGAGTCTCTGCACCCCTCCAACCAGGCGGAGGACCTCCTGTTGTCTCCTGAATCCTCCAGGGTGCTACCTGATAACAAATGGAGAGATACTTTCCTACACCCTGTACCTGGTACTTCACCCACTTCATCCAGTAAGCCTGGCAAAGTGTACGCCGAAGCAGTGAGTACTCCCGAGTCTCTGCACCCCTCCAACCAGGCAGAGGACCTCCAGTTGTCTCCTGAATTCCCCGGAGTGCTACCTGTTAAACGGAGAGAGGCTTTCCTACACCTGGTACCTGGTACGCCGCCCACTTCATCCAGTAAGCTTGGAAAATTGTACGTCAAGGCGGTGGTTACCCCCGAGTCTCTGCACCCCTCCAACCAGGCGGAGGACCTCCAGTTGTCTCCTGAATCCACCAGGATGCTACCTGATAACAAATGGAGAGAGACTTTCCTGTGTGCTGTTCCTGGTACTTCACCCACTTCATCTGTTGCTGAGGATGGCTTGATAGGAGGAAGCATCCTAGTCACCAAGATGATGAGATCAGTTTCGTTTCCTCTAATGTACAGAAGAGGTAATCCTCTTGAAGAGAAGGATTGGCCTCCAAATTCTCTGCAGAGAACGCTTACAGGCTTGAAGAAGAGGTGGCGTAAAGGGGGGTACTGTAACATCCCTGGCGGCGTGCTTGCATAGTGCACCACCTCCCACTATGCAAGACCGCAATCTTACCTGTCAGTCCAGCCTGCAAACCGTGCTCCAGTTCATGCTGTGTGCATGTCTCTTGACTGACTGCTTAGGGCGGCGGCCCGGTTACTTCCTGATTCTTATAGCTGCTGTGGGTGCACCCCTAATGCGTCTCCAGCCTATTGCTGTGAGTCACTGGATATTTAAACCCCCTCCACCCAGAAGGAGGAGCCTGAACAACACCTTCACTCAGTTAGTCTTTGCTACTGAATTGCCAGGTCCTGTCCTGTTTCTAGTCTGTTTCCGCCACTCTGGGGGCTGCATACCCAGACCTGTTATCTCTGACTTCTAGTCTGTTCCCGCCACTCTGGGGGCTGTATACCCAGGCCTGTTACCTGTGACTTCTAGCCTGTTTCCGCCACTCTGGGGGCTGTATACCCAGGCTCGTTCTTGTATCTCATTGCAGTAGCAGTTCCTGTTTGAACTGTATCCTAGCCTGTTACCTGTTTGTCTCTATGTCCATACCTTCCCTTTTCCTGCAGTATCTGAACCTGCACCTAACTCCAACTCGTAGTCTCTGTACTTCTGTTTGTGAGTTTTGTGTACACTCTCTACTCCATAGGAAGTACCTTGTGTATATCTGGTTCTGCTTGTCCCTTTTCCCTTCCTCCGTATCTTCCTCCTGTGTTCTAGCCATCTTCCTGTATTTTCCAGTCTGTTCCATGTGAACAGAGCCCTGTCCTCTCTGCCTTGCCCACCGCTCCGGCGGCTTCCCTCTGCTCTGTCTTACCCACCGCTCCGGCGGTTTCTCTCTGCTCTGACTTGCCCACCGCTCCGGCGGCTTCTCTCTGCTCTGCCTTACTCACCGCTCCGGCGGCTTCTCTCTGCTCTGCCTTGCCCACCGCTCCGGTAGCTTCTCTCTGCTCTGCCTTGCTCACCGCACCAGCTGTTTCTCTCTGCTCTGACTTGCCCACCACTCTGGCGGCTTCTCTCTGCTCTACCTTACCCACCGCTCCGGCGGCTTCTCTCTGCTCTGCCTTTCCCACTGCTCCGACGGTTCCGCTCTGCTCTGCCTTGTCCACCGCACCTGCGGTTTCTCTCCGCTCTGCCTTGTCCACTGCTCCGGCGGTTCCGCTTTGCTCTGCCTTGTCCACCGCACCTGCGGTTTCTCTCTGCTCTGCCTTGTCCACTGCTCCGGCCCTTCCGCTCTGCTCTCCCTTGCCCACCGGACCTGCGGTTTTTCCTCCGCTCTGCTTGCTCACGGCACCAGCAGTTCCTCTCTGCTCTGCCTTGTCCTCCGCTCCGGCGGTTTCGCTTTACTCTGCTTGTCTACCGCATCTGTGGCTCTGTACCTGTCTCCCAGTCTGTACTGGACCTTATCCAGCCTGCGCTCCAACCTGCTAGTACCTCCCTGTCTGCACTCCAGCCGTGCTTGCCAGTATCTCCCTGTCTGCATACCAGCCGTGCTTGCCAGTGCCCACCTGTCTGCATACCAGCTGTGCTTGCCAGTGCCCACCTGTCTGCATACCAGCCGTGCTTGCCAGTGCCCACCTGTCAGCATACCAGCCGTGCTTGCCAGTGCCCACCTGTCTGCATACCAGCAGTACTTGCCAGTACCCACCTGTCGGCATACCAGCCATACTTGCCAATACCCACCTGCCTGTATGCCAGTCTAACCTGCCTGTTCCTGCATTCCCCGGTGTGGGTCAACAACTGTGACCGGGGTCTGACCTGGAGTCGCACCTGGTCCCTCTGCTCGGTTCCTCCTTGGTCCACGGAGTTGACTAAGCCGCCGTGCGACCTTGGTCGGATCGGGTTGATACTTAGTTACGCCCTTCCAGGCACTCCTCGGTTCATAGTACAGTGGGATCACTAATCACGCTCACGCCAGTCAGTCCGGGCTCGAGCGTAACATATACATACACATAGATTATTCCATCATCGCTATATTGATTCACACTGATTAGGTAATCTATTAAAAGAAACTAATTGATTTTCTCTAATATATATATTTTACCTTGACACCTGTGTTTGCGTGGGTTTCTTCCGGGTTCTCCGGTTGGTTTCCTCCCACACTCCAAAGACATACTGATAGGGAATGTAGATTGTGAGCCCCAATGGGGACAGCGATGATAATGTCTGTAAAGCGCTGTGGAATTAATGGCGCTATATAAGCAAAATAAATAAATAAATAAATTGTGCCTTGATATGAATATGTGCTATTTATGATATGGCCATTAGATGGCAGCACTATGTTTACAGTTGGTTTCACTTTGCCTGTGTGTCCTGATAGAACAAGAGATAGTTAACCAGTTTTAGGTTGGCCCTTAGGTGGGTGTCAGTTTGGGGGCATCCATCATTGAAGTCAGTTAGTAATAGAGTCTCACAGAAAGGACAGTTGTGTGAGATGAACTAGAGAAGAAGAAAGACGTGTGTGTGTGTGTGGTGAAGACAAGAGAATAGGAGCAACAAGGACCAGCAGAGCAGATTTAACTGATGAGCCAATTTAGGGACTCCTCAAACATGCCAGTACTAGGACAGCCTTATCTACAAGGTGTTGTATGTGAAGAAACAGAAAAGGGAAACTGTGTCACATGCTAATCTCTGTATTTGATGGTGTCTGTGAGAAAAGAAGTTTTTAAGTTTTCAAGCTGGTGTGGTTTCTTCATTCTGAAGACCAACAGAATTAGCACCGAGGACGGCAGGTCAGAAGTGAGTAACGAGGTCTCCTCTACTGATGAACCACAACCCACACACACCCAGGGACAAGAAGGTCCTCATATATCTGTAGCCGGGGGGCAGGGGTGATGACACAGACGTGCCACTTGACCATGGCTACCACCCTGCCCCCTGTTACAAGGGTCTGTTACAAAGATTTCCCTCTACCACAACTCCAAGAAAAGGTTGGCATAGAAGGGCTCACAAGCCACCCCCTTGGCCGTTTCCTGGAGTTGTAGTTAAGGAAGGTTAAAGTAAAAGAAATTATGTTTTAAAATAATGACAGCACAATTTTTTTGGACAGTGGAGTAACTCATAAGGATGCTTATTCAGGTCATGGTCCCGTTGTTCTTGTAAGGCTATGTTCACACGTTTTTATTTATTTACAGCAGGGTTTATTTTCATTTTGCTTTTTGTAGGTTTTTCTGATTCATGGCCATTGTGAAACATGCATTGATGTGCTGCATGTATACCAACTTAAACCAAGCTCAAATTTGGTGTTTTTTTCTTTGTATATTTTGCATTCTGTGCAAACCTGGGTGTGGCCTCCCTGCCTAGAGCTGGACAACACATTTAAAAAGCTTCCCTTGCCTGGTGTTCCTAGATTGGGACCGGGGCCTCAGTCTGCCCTTATTCATACAGAGGTCAACTTTGACGCATGGTAAGGTTTTTAATATTAGACAGAGTAGGGTCTATCCCGAACGGGTTCACCTTGTCGCTGGTGGGATAGCTTTCATACTATTTTTGATCAAAACCAGTGTTACTAAGAACCCTATTTTATTTATATGCACTTGCTTTTTATTTATTTACAGCAGGGTTTATTTTCATTTTGCTTCTTGTAGGTTTTTATGTTCACACGTTGCATTTTTTATGCTAATTTTCAGCTGCGGTTTACAGTACCAGTAAAGTCTTCATATGCATTTCCGCATGCGATTTTAGCATCACTTGGAAAGTGATTGACAACTTGGTCACACTATATAAATCCATGCAACCGACATGAAAGAATGGTAAAAAATATATATATATATATATATATATATATATATATATATATATATATACTTTCCTTCTGATGGCCCCCGTAGTCCTTGTCTCTGCTTGCCGACAGCTCGCAGTAGATTTAAGGACCTGCTGATGTCAGCGGTCGTGTGACCCGTCAGCGCAGGACTTTTAGTCTACCGCGAGCTGTCGGCAAGCCAAGACAAGCACACCGGAGGCCATCAGAAGATAAGTATAATATTTATTTTTTATTTTATTCTTTTTTTAACAGGTTCTATGGTACCCGGGTCCGGAGGAGAGTCTCCTCTCCTCCAGACCTGGGTACCATCCGCACATTGAAACGCATGGATTTTACATGTACAGATGCGGTGATGCGGATTACATGCGTTCCAATGCAAGTCAATGGCGGCGAAAACGCAGCGCTTCCGCAAAATAATTGGTAGTGCTGCATTTTTTTCCGCAATGATAATCCGCAGCTGAAATTTCCGCAGCATGTGCACAGCACAAGCGGATTATCATTGGGGAACATGGCAGGCCTTCTACCAAGCGTTTTTTAAGCGTTTCTGCAGTGGAATTGCTGCTGCGGAAACACTTAAAACACTTAAAAAACGCATCGTGGCACACAGCCTTAAAACTTTATCAGCATGCACAAGAGACAAATGCACCCTAACAAAAACACAGTAAAAAATGCAGCAAAAACTCATCAAAACCTGCTTTTTGAGGTTGCTTTTTTAATACCAAGAAAGCAGGTTTTGCCTGCAGAAAAAAAAACGCTGCAAAAACGCTACGTGTGAACATAGCCTAAGAGTTTCTCCAAAATCTGAAGGATGTTTTGTTCACATGCAGTTGGAAAGGTGCTGTCTGTTGTACCTCTGTCAAAGATCTTCTTGTAAATTAATTTTCGTGCAAATAAATGCAGGTCCTTTACAGGTGAAAAAAGTCAAATCACGCTGTTGGTGAAAAGGATAACTCTAGACTAAGAACAGCAATCTGGTCTCTTGTTAATGATATCTGAGACAAATTGATTACCTTTAAAGGGAATCTGTCACCTCCTAACACTTATCTGACCTCTAATATGGGCATACAAGTGATAGAAACGTAAATCTATACCTACCTGTATGCCTCATATTAGAGGTATTGTTGCTGTGAAATGTCTTTTTGTGTAAATCAAGTTTATTGTAAAAGTTGGGTAGGGCACAGTACAAAATCACAAATTTTTCTTATTGAAATAAATGCTAATTACGCTTAGATAACAGTTAACAGCATGAATAATATATCTTTATATGCATTGATAATTATAGTGGTAAATTTCAGAATATGTAAATAAAAATAAATAATACACTAAAAAACAAATGAGGGATGGGAATAAATAAAGAGGGGTAAATTGGGTAAGAGGAATAGTTAAGAAAGGGGGGAAAGGAAAAAGGGGAAGGGTTGGATCTTAGATCCATCCTCCGGACGGGTCCGAACCGCCAACCAGCGGGTGAGCAAGGTTGGTGATCCAAACCACGTTCTTCCTATAAGTCACGGTAAAGCAGGAATAAGATATTGGGCAATCTACTTTAGGGTGTGAATTGATGCCCAGACAACCAGAAATCCAGGTCTGGCTTTTCCCTGAACGCAATTCAAGGGGCCCAGGTGTTATAGATCTTATCAGGGTCTCCGTTAATTTGACCTATCAATTGCTCCATTCTGTAAATGTTATTGAATTCCGATACGATTTCAGAACATGATAGTGATTTATCTTGTTTCCAATACCGGGGAATCAATTTCCTAGCGGCCATGAGAAAGTGCTGAAGGAGTGTCTTGAATTTGGAGATCGAGATGTCACTCAGAGATAATAGAGCTAATTCCATTGAGGCTTATGTAATTCAAAAATTGCCACCCACAGTTTCTTGACAGGTGGGCAGGCCCACCCTATATGTGTGAATGAGCCTTTTTCTTCTAGGCATCTACAACGGGTGTCTGGAGTAGTAGGGAACATTGAATGTGTAGTAGATGGGCATCTGTACCATCTTGTTAAAACCTTGTAACTCCTGTCCTGTGATACTGAGCACAATAAGGACCTGAACGTAAATAGAAGAATTTTCGATCGATCTTCAGGCGATAAGGATCTACCCAAATCATTCTCCCACTTTAAGAAGAACAGAGGGAAATTGTGTGGGGTTGTTTGTCCCTCTTGGTAAAGTTTATATAATGAGAGAGACAGTGTGATCTGGAGGGTTCTTTGACATACATAGTGTTTCGAAGGGTGTAAGAGGCCTACTATTTTTTGTTTGCTTTGCTAGTGCATTAATATAACTTTTGAGTTGTTCGTAAAAGAACCAGGAACCCGCCGGAGTTTCTACACCACTAAAAATTTCTTGTAGTGATTTCATTCCAGTTTGGTTTATGTAATCATATAAAATGGGCTGAGCATTTTTATGTTTAATTAAGAAGTGTGTTCTGTTAATGCCTGCGGAAAATGCTTTATTACCATAGATTGGGGTTAGTGGACCAGGTGAGGATGATATATGAAGGGCCCTATCCCCTTTTTTAATAAATAAAATGAGATTTTTAGTAGGGAAGGGGAGGGGCACGTCTCTTCCCTCCCCGGCTCTTGTAGACCATAGGACCGCCCGCGGATCGCAACCCATAAGGTCCTTTTCCAGATTAACCCATTTTTTTATTGGGTTAATTGTGGCATTGTCGGCCACTTCACCTATCACAGTACACCTGATATATCCTTACTATTTTGGAATGTTTTGGTCCCATTCTAATTATTTCTTATATTTTATATTCCATTATTCATTATATTTTTATTATTCATTGTTTGTTTATTTCATTTTTTTTATGACAGTGATGTTTAACTAATAAGTGGGCAGTGTTCTTTGGCGGAAGTTATTATAGGTCTATTTATGTTATTTCTTTAATTTCCTTTTTGATCACAAGATTATATATGCTCTTAGTTTGTGGCCACCTATACATTTTATTTCTTGCTGTTCCTTTGGTCTCCAGCGCATTAGCCATTATTACTTTCTTCCTGTCGAGTCACGTGTTATTGGCTGATGATAAGCGGTCATCTGACTGAGCCTGATCACGTGATGTGAATCGCGATCAGGTGATGACACGTGACCTGATGATGAATTCCTTCCCCTTCCCTCTCTGACATCAGTCCACGGCCAGTACTTTCTTTTTTAGCTATGTGATCACATGCTCTTTCCAGTCGCAACTGTGACACCCCAGATTGAAATCGCAATGCTACCGGGAGGAATAAAGTTCATTTCCTCCGGGCAGTGGGGGTACAAGTGCCGGCTCCGGGCAGGTTCAGAAGGCTATTAACCTGCAGATTAACTCCATATTTGCAAGTCAATAGCATTTTTTCACATGACAGGTGTGACAAAACAGCTTCTTATTTTAATCAGCCAGACGTCTAGATTTGTTAAGCCAAGAGAAATACACTATTGTGTTTGTGTTGACTTGTGAATGTATGTGTATTTCTGTGGCTGGTCAAGAAGGACATACCATTATGTGTATGAACCTGAATGTTGATTTCTCTTAGTCCAGAATTCAATAATGTTTGTTAATATGCTAATTACATATTATACTAAAGCCAGATAGATGTTGATTTACAAGAGCCTCCTGCTATACCAACTATGTAAATTGATTAAATGCACAAACAATGAGACCTGAGCCTGTGGAATAATATCCTCCCTAATTCTTGACCTGTGGATGTGTACTTGAAAGGACAACTGTAACTATTTAAGGGACAAGGCCTCTGTAGCAGTCAGATTTTGAAAGAGAGAATCAATGATCAGACAGACTCTTCAGAACATCAGCTTAGCAGCATGGTTCGATCCAGAGAGACACAGATTTGGATTCCACGGGATTCTAGCCTAAAGGGTGCACGGCCCTGACTGGAAGGATATGGATCTGCTCCACTGACCATCAGAGAACCCATGGGTACATTTGGGGAGACCAGGTTGGGACAATGAAGTCACCTGGCCCCATGGATATGTTTCTTGAGGTCGCCAGGTGGGACCCTTTGGTCACCTGGAACCCATGAAGACATTCAGAGAAGCCAAATTGAGACCAGCCGATCATCTGGCCCCATGGAAATTATCGAAGAGGCCAGAGTGGGACCCTCGGGTCTCCCAGCCTTGTACCTCTATGGACTGTCAGCTTCCTAAACTTGCCGCTACCTCTTCTCTGTGGGGGACCGCCAAAAGCGGGGGGCCACTGGTTGAGGTAGTTGGCCCTGGAAGCCCCAATGTTGCAGCCGTTCTATCCCAGGCGGGCCAGCGGAAGGGTGAGACTGTAATTATGCTCCACCTTGGGTATTTGCTGGGACTGCTCTATATGTTTTTGATTGCTGGTGGTTCAATAAATTATTGCCACACTGTTTGCCATTACCCTGTGTTGTTTGAGTAGTGCTCTGCCCATGGAAGACCCAGTGTCTTCACAACAGGATCCCTTTAATAAGCTAAATAGATCCATAAACAGGATGCCATAGATAGCTGGTGACTGTATGGCATTAGTTTTTTTACTGCAACCAGTCGGGGAGATTTATCAAGCTAAATGCGCCAGAATTCTGTCATAAGTTGCACATAAATTTTTTTTTATGATTGCACCATATTATTTTGTGGTTTGAACACTTTGTTCGCCCTGTACCCCAAGGAGGTGTAACCTTGCTGAAAAGCGGCATGGATTATTGGGAAAGGGGAATGGCCTAATGTGTGATGCAATGTGACAATTTGTCCGAATTGTGGAGCAGATTTCTGGCATAATGTAAGTCAACTAAAAAGTGGTATAAACATACAGTGGGGAAAATAAGTATTTGATACACTGACAATTTTGCAAGTTTTCCCACCTACAAAGAATGGAGAGGTCTGTCATTTTTATCATAGGTTCATTTCAACTATGAGAGACAGAATCTAGAAATAAAAAACAGAAAATCACATTGTATGATTTATAAATAATTAAATTGCATTTTATTGCATGAAAAAGGAATTTGATCAATTACCAACAAGCAAGAATTCTGGCTCTCACACACCTGTTAGTTTTTCTTTCAAAAGCCCCCCTACACTGCACTCATTACCTGTATTAATTGCACCTGTCTGAACTTGTTATCTGTATAAAAGACACCTGTCCACACACTCAATCAATCACACTCCAACCTCTCCACCATTGCCAAGACCAAAGAGCTGTCTATGGACACTAGGGACAAAATTGTAGACATGCACAAGGCTGGGATGGGCTAGAGGATGATAGGCAAGCAGCTTGTTGAGAAGGCAACAACTGTTGGCACAATTATTAGAAAATGGAAGAAACACAAGTTGACTGTTAATCTTCCTCGGTCTGGGGCTCCATGCAAGATCTTGCCTCGTGGGCTAAGGATGATTCTGAGAAAGGTCAGGAATCAGCCCAAAACTACATGGGAGGACCTGGTCAATGGCCTGAAGAGGGCTGAGAGCAGTCTCAAACATTACCGTTAGTAACACATTACGCCGTCATGGATTAAAATCCTGCAGGGCATGCAAAGTACTCCTGCTCACACCAGCACTTGTCCAGGCCCATTTGAAGTTTGCCAATGACCATTTGGATGATCCAAAGGAGGCACAAGAAAAAGTCATGTGGTCCGATGAGACCAAAATAGAAACTTTTGGTTTCCACTCCACTCGCCGTGTTTGAAGGAAGAAGAAGGATGAGTACAGCCCCAAGAACACTGTCCCAACCATGAAGCATGGTGGGGGAAACAGCATACTTTGGGGGTGCTTTTCTGCAAAGGGGACAGGACGACAGCTCCGTATTGAAGGGAGGATGGATGGGGTCATGTATCGCAAGATATTGGCCCACAACCTCCTTCCCTCAGTAAGAGCATTGAAGGTGTGTTGTGGCTGGGTCTTCCAGCATGACAATGATCCAAAACACACAGCCAGGGCAACTAGGGAGTGGCTCCGTAAGAAGAATTTCAAGGTCCTGGAGTGGCCTAGCCAGTCTCCAGACCTGAACCCAATAGAAAATCCTTGGAGGGAGCTGAAACTCAATGTTGCCCAGCGACAGCCACGAAACCTGAAAAATCTAGAGAAGATCTGTATGGAGGAGTGGACCAAAATCTCTGCTGCAGTGTGTGCAAACTTGATCAAGAACTAGAGGAAACGACTGACCTCTGTAATTGCAAACAAAAGTTTCTGTAACAAATATTAAGTTCTGTTTTTCTATTGTATCAAATACTTATTTCATGCAATAAAATGCAAATTAATTATGTAAAAATCATTCAATGCGATTTTCTGGTTCTTATTTTTAGATTCTGTCTCTCACAGGTGAAGTATAGCTACGATTAAAATTACAGAACTTTCCGTTTTTATAGGTGGGAAAACTTGTAAAATCGGCAGTGTATTAAATACTTATTTTCTCCACTGTAGGTCCCAATTTATCATTTGCATTTTTTTTAAGTAACTTTATTTTTTTGTCTTCTTACATCCAATGCTGTTGTTTTGAGCCAAACTCTTTATAATAGGTTGGTGAATTAGGCAAAAAAAACAAAGATGCTCTTTTTTGTATCCTATCTTTTTTTGCATCTTTTTAGAGCAAAAGGTCTCACAATCCTTTAAAATGTTGCACAATAGGCTTCAACTGTGCAAAACATAAAAAATTTGACAGATTTTTTACTCCTATACTATGGTGCAATTGCACAAAAACTTAGCACAAATAAGACACATATGATGAGTTTCGCTAAAACATCTGGATAACCAAAGCCAAGCCTACATTGTAGAACCAAAAAAAAACAGACAAAAATGAATGAAGTTAAAGGGACTCTGTCACCCCCCTGGGAGTTATCAGACCGCTACTATGGGCAAGCAGGGTATAGAAAAATAAATCTATACTTACCTGTATGGCCCATGGTAGAGGTCTGATTGCAGAGAAAAGTACTTTTATCTTTTTGCTTTTCAACAGGCTTGGCTTCCGGGGGATGCCACGCAATGCCCGCCTATCTGATTATTATTCCCCTAAATCGTCTTCTATCAGCCTAGTTGCCATTTTCCCTCCCCCGCACGTCACAGGGCGCTGTGACATGCGCTTTCCTTCCTCACCTCCCGGCACATGCGCAAAGCACGGCTCTTATAGACCGCGCTTTGTTTCCTCCCGGCCGGGTTTGTTTTCATTGTTTGTATGTTCATGTTCATATGTATTGTATTACATATTTCTCATTCAGTTTTTCCAGGGTAAATTTTTTGATTCGTTTCCACCTTTTTCTTTTCATATATTCAGTCTAGTCTTCTCTGTGATTGGTATTTTCTTGATTGTTTTCATGTGATTTTGTATCCATGATTATTTGTTAGTATACTTAAGTCCAGTTCAGAATAATTTTTTTTTTTCATAGCCAGTTTTCAAGAGTTTTTCACTCGAAACGCGTATAGCATTTTTTATAGACACCACCCCATAATATATGCTTTGTAGTCTGAGATGTCCATTTTTTGTCTATTCTACAAGTTTATAAAAGGATATGCCAATAAAGATTGTTGAATTTTAATTAATTGCCCGGTGTGTTGAGCTGGATCCATCTTCACTTCCTCATTGACCCAGGCGCTGTGCAGCAGCGAGGACGCCGTGCTCCATGCCAGACTGGGATTACATCTCAGGGGTGAGCTGTAATTTTCTCTTTATTCATGTCATCAGTCGCAATACCTTTCCCTATTCAACCTCCGTATCCAGCGATGAGTCTCTGCCGCTGCTCCAGTGTTTGTTATTGTGTTCAGTGCTGAAATCATGTAGGCAGCACTGCAGCCAATCAGTGAGTTCACCATCTCATGCCATCAACATCCCCACTTGGATTTTTTTCCTGTTTTCCAGTACTCTATGTGGTAAAATGAATGGCGTCATTTAAAAGTACAGCTCGTCCCACAAAAAAAACAAACCCTCATACAGTAGGTCTATGTGGACAGAAAAAAGCGGTATGGCTCTGGGAAGAAAAAAACGCAAAAACGGAAATTGGCCCCATCGTGAAGGGGTTAAGACTGGACAACCCCTTTAACTTTTTCAGGTCTTTTTTAGTGGGATGAATTGTATTTTCCAGATGCACCATTTAAGGTACATTTAATCATAGTTAGCCTGAGTTAAAGCTAAGTTCACAATTGTATTTTTGTTCCATGTGCTGTCCATGTATGGAACAGACCACACAAGGATAGCACATGGACAAGTGTTAGCCAAAGTACTAGTTAGTGCACATGGGCTATTATTCACATGGACCTCATGTTAATCTCATCATGCACTAGTCTGGTCCATTTTACAGACAAGGTTATGTAAATAACAGGCAGCTGTTGCAGCCCTCCACTATTCAGATGAGCACATAGAGCTACTCAATGAAATTCAATTCAATGCCAATGTGAACTAAGTTTTTCTTAAGGAAATGGGAAAAAAAAATAGCATTTACATTTTTTTTGTGTTAAATGTTTAGCTATTTTACTTGTAATATGAATATCATGTCAACAATTTTATGTTGGTATGTTTTGTTTCAATCAATCCCAAATTTAAAGTTAACTTATATTTTACTACTTTTGGGCAAAAAGCAAAAAGAGCATTTTTAAGGCGCTTACCAGAGGGTATAAATGATATCTTTACGTTATTGAGTGTCTTACCAAAACATATTCAAGATACAGTTTTATAATTAACATGGGCTTAAAGTGCAGACTCTCAGCTTTAATTTCAGGGTATTCACATCCTAATTGGAGTAATGGTTTACGAATTACAACTCTTTAATATGCAGCTGCCTCTTTTTAAAGGGACCAAAAGCAATTGGACAGATATCTCAAAAGCCCTATAATGGGTTGCATGGGCTATTCACTCATTAATCCATCATCAATTAAGCAGGTAAAAGGTCTGGAGCTGATTCCAAGTGTGGTATTTGCATTTGGAAGCTGTTGCTGTGAACCCACACCATGCTGTCAAAGGAGCTCTCAATAGAAGAAAAATAAACCATCATTAGGCTGAAAAAAAAAAGAAATCCATCAGAAAGATAGAAATGTTAGAAGTGGCCAAATCAACAGTTTGGTACATTCTGCAAAAAAAAAATAAAAAAAAAAGACCGTACTGGTGAGATTGGTAACTCTGAAAGGTCTGGATGTCCATGGAAGACAACAGTGGTAGATGATTGCAGAATCCTTTCCATGATGAAGAAAAACCTCTTCACAATATCCACTCAAGTGAAGAACTCTCTCCACAAAATAGGTGTTTCAATATCTAAGTTTACCATAAAGAGAAGAAAGACTTCATGAGAGCAAGTTCACCACAAGTTGCAAACCATTAATCATCTTTAAAAATAGAAAGGCCAGATTAGACATTTGCCAAAAAACATCTAAAGAAGCCAGCCCAGCTCTGGAAAAACATTCTTTGGACCAGGGGCGGACACAGACTGTAGTGGGCCCCTGTGCAAGAAATTTTTGGGGGCCCCCCCTGCGCTTCATAAGGCAACAAAGTTATGTAAACATAACCCCCCCATGTGCAGCTCTCATCCCCCCCATGTGCAGCTCACCCCCCCGATGCATCTCTCATCCTCCCACCATGTGCATCTCTCATCCTCCCTCCATGTGCATCTCTCATCCTCCCCCCATGTGCATCTCTCATCCTCCCCCCATGTGCATCTCTCACCCCCCCATGTGCATCTCTCACCCCCCCATGTGCATCTCTCACCCACCCCATGTGCATCTCTCACCCCCCCCATGTGCATCTCTCACCCCCCCCATGTGCATCTCTCACCCCCCCATGTGCATCTCTCACCCCCCCCATGTGCATCTCTCACCCCCCCCATGTGCATCTCTCACCCCCCCATGTGCATCTCTCACCCCCCCATGTGCATCTCTCACCCCCCCATGTGCATCTCTCATCCCCCCCATGTGCATCTCTCATCCCCCCCATGTGCATCTCTCATCCCCCCCATGTGCATCTCTCATCCCCCCCATGTGCATCTCTCATCCCCCCCATGTGCATCTCTCATCCCCCCCATGTGCATCTCTCATCCCCCCCACTCCTAGTTAATTAATTGTATTTAAGAAAAATAAAACTTGTTATACTTACCCCCATGCGATCCCTGCAGAATCTTGGCGCTCGTCCACGTCGCTGCCACCAGGCTCTCCTGACGTTCGGCCATGTGACGGTGCCACATACATAGCCAACAGCTTTTGTTTTGGCCAAAAGATTTTTAAAGCCGCCACCACGATAAGGTAGACTCTTCTGGCCGGGCCCTACTCTAACCTATTAAAATTTTCTTAAAATATCCAATACTCTTTTTAGAAATATTTTTATTTAGTTTTCTTTAAGGGAATGTGTCATATAAATTTTTTTTTAAAATGACCAATAATACCACATACAGGGAATACCGCCACACCATGACCAGACCACATATTACCACAACATAGTGACCGAATAATACCACACAGAAGGGAGAAAAACTGCGACACCATGACCAGACCACATATTACCACCACATTACTAATATTACCACCACATTACTAATATTACCATAAGTGTCATTATACACGGGAGCTCTATACATGGTATGTATAATGTAAGTGTCCAGGTAATCTAGTGATCACCAGTGACATTATACACAGGAGCTCTGTATATAGTGTCAGTGTACAGGTAATACAGTGATCACCAGTGACATTATACACAGGAGCTCTGTATATAGTGTACAGGTAATACAGGGATCACCAGTGACATTATACACAGGAGCTCTGTATATAGTGTACAGGTAATACAGGGATCACCAGTGACATTATACACAGGAGCTCTGTATATATTGTCAGTGTACAGGTAATACAGTGATCACCAGTGACATTATACACAGGAGCTCTGTATATATTGTCAGTGTACAGGTAATACAGTGATCACCAGTGACATTATACACAGGAGCTCTGTATATAGTGTACAGGTAATACAGTGATCACCAGTGACATTATACACAGGAGCCCGGTACATAGTATATAGTGTAAGTGTACATGTAATGCACTGACTCACTGGTGACGTCTCTAGGTGAAGTCCTTCAGCTACGCTTTTCTCCTTCATCCAGCACAGACCGCCATCACGTCTTCCAGCCAGGACTCGTCTCTGCATAAAATAACACAGTTATCTAGAGCACATTCCCCAACTTCTACATTACGCAGCTGAATACAGACGTGCATCCACCATCAATATATGGTTAGTTATTATGCAACCTACCATTCCAAATATAAATTGTAATCCACCACGGTGCCCCCATTAACTGTAAATAGGCACTTAATATATAATTTAATTAGAACCTCTACTCTATACTTCCTGCTCCCCGCATTCATTATTTACATGCACCCCCTGCCCCAATTCATTATATCATGTCCGTGCTCTCCCCACCCCATCGTCATTTATCATTTACTCTCCCCCACCCCACATTCATTATGTGCAGCTCATTATCCCCCTACTCCTAATTCCCCCATGTGCAGCTCATTTTCTCCCAATTCCCCCATGTGCAGCTCATTTTCTCCCAATTCCCCCATGAGCAGCTCTCACCACCCCCCATGTGCCCCTCTCTCATCCCCCTCCCCCACATGTGCAGCTCTCACCACCCCCCATGTGCCCCTCTCTCATCCCCCTCCCCCACATGTGCAGCTCTCACCACCCCCCATGTGCACATCTCTCATCCCCCTCCCCCCCATGTGCCCCTCTCTCATCCCCCTCCCCCCCATGTGCCACTCTCTCATCCCCCCCATGGGCATCTCTCATCCCCCCCACATGTGCACATCTCTCATCCCCCTCCCCCACATGTGCACCTCTCTCATCCCCCCCATGTGCATCTCTTATCCCCCTCCCCCATGTGCATCTCTTATCCCCCTCCCCCATGTGCATCTCTTATCCCCCTCCCCCATGTGCATCTCTTATCCCCCTCCCCCATGTGCATCTCTTATCTCCCCCCCATGTGCATCTCTTATCTCCCCCCCCATGTGCATCTCTTATCTCCCCCCCATGTGCATCTCTTATCTCCCCCCCCCATGTGCATCTCTTATCCCCCTCCCCCATGTGCATCTCTTATCCCCCTCCCCCATGTGCATCTCTTATCTCCCCCCCATGTGCATCTCTTATCCCCCCCCACCCCATGTGCATCTTTTATCATCCCCCTCCCCCCACGTGCACCTCTCTCATCCCCCTCCCCCCACATGTGCATCTTTTATCATCTCCCCCCACCCCATGTGCATCTCTTATCTCTCACACACACACACACACACACACACACCCCTCCCATTTCCCCCACTCCTAGTAAATTGTATTTTGAAAAAAACAAAACTTGTTATACTTACCCCCATGCGATCCCTGCAGAATCCTGGCGCTCGTCCAAATCGTTGACACTAGGTTCTCCTGACTTCCGGCCATGTGACGGCGCCGTCACATGACCGGAAATCAGGGGAATCATGAAGGCGCTGCCGCAGGAGCGCAGCGCAGCGCTGAGATGTCCCGGACCCGGCGCTTGGCATGGGGCCGGGGGCCCCATGAGGAGAGAGACTCACAAGAGGGGGCCCCCAACGGGGCTCCAAGGGGGCCCCTACCGGCTGGGCCCCACACTGGAGTCAGGGCAGACATGCCCTGATGGCGGCCCTGCTGGAGGGGCCCCCTCTCCCTCGGGGCCCCCGTTCAATGAACCGGCTGCACGGGCGGTAGTTCCGCCCCTGCTTTGGACAGATGAAACGAACATCAACCTGTTCCAGAATGATGGGAGGAAGACAGTATGGAGAAGGCTTGGAACAGCTCATGATCCAAAGCACACCACTTCTCCTGTAAAACAGTGGCATGGGCATGCATGGCTTCCAATGGCACTGGGTCACTAGTGTTTATTGATGTAACTGAAGACAGAAGCAGCCGGATGCATTCTGAAGTGTAGGGGGGTGATACTTTCTGCTCAGATTCAACTAAATACAGCAAGATTGATTGGACGCTGCTTCACAGTACAGGTGGACAATGACTCAAAACATACTGCGAACCCAGCAGTTTTTTAAGGCAAAGAAGTGGAATATTCTGCAATGGCCGAGTCAATCACCAGATCTCAACCCCATCAAGCTGCATTTCAACGGCTTAAGACATAACGTTAGGCAGAAAGACCCACAAACAAGCAACAACTGAAGTCAGCTGCAGTAAAGGTGGCAAAGCATCACAAAGGGGGAAACCCAGGGTTTGGTGGCGTCTATGGCCTCCAGACTTCGGGCAATCATTGCCTGCAAAGGATTCTTTACAAAGTATTAAAAATGAACATTTTATTTATGGTAAAGTTAATTTGTCTAATTACTTTTGAACCCCTGAAATGAGGAGGCTTTGTAGAAAAATGGTTGCAATTCCTAAACATTTCACAAGATATTTTTGTTCAACCCCTTTAATTAAACCTGAAAGTCTCCACTTCAATTGCATCTCAGTTGTTTCATTTTAAATAAAAAATAGCGGCATGGAAAGCTGAAATCACGAAGATTCGGTCACTGTCCAAATGTTTCTGGACCTAACTGAACAATTAACATAAATCTTCAACCCCCCCAACTCTCTAGCCTTCAACAATTGTAAAAACAATATTAAGCTTGCACAGCATTGTGGAATTAAAAAACAACGTTCATCAAGTTTGGCACATTTATGGCCTTTTAATGTATATGAGGTCAGTAACAAGTAAAAAGTACACACACATATAACTACAGAAAATATATACACTAAAGTTTCACATTGAAGACTCTCGTGAAGAGTTTACCAAGGAGCGTAAATTACCCCATAACGTTCTGTCTCTAGTGAGTGATGCAAGGACCTAACCCAGACATGCCTAGCCATGGAGACCGCATTTTACATATGTGGACATAACTCCCCTTTAAGGTACACATTGTTCTCCATATGTAACAGCCTGTTAACTTTGGTTTTAAACCTGCATTTTGTAGGTGATTTGTGATCTATCCAGTGTTGTGCTATGTATACCATTCTAGTATCACCCAGAGCACTTTGGAAAAGAAGTAACTTTTGGGCTCACCCTAATGTAAGCTATATACATAGTGCTGGTGTTATTGATCTTACTGATCGCTGCATTCTCCAGGCTCCAGTACAATCCCATCTTTATCAAGTGACCCACACTGGGACTAGTCAGGTCACAGACTCTTTAACATGTATTTTAACACACATTAGGAGGTGAATTAAAGTCCTGGGAAGAGGTCTGCTTGTGTGTAGGGGGCTCTGGAGCTGAGCTTTCTCCATACACGGCTGAGGCCAGCTATATTGCATAGCCGGTATCTGGGTCCAACAGCCACGGTGGGAACCGAGTACTTTCCACAGCTGTTAACCATTTCAACCACTGCTGTCAATCATTGACAACGGCATTTATTCAATGTGCACCAGTAATCGTACACTCTGGTTGCCATTGTCCCACTGCAATGTGATTGCTGGGGACCGACGGGTTATTATGACAGCTGGGGGACTGCTGAAGGCTCACAGCACTGTCATCCTGATACTCCTGTGATGTTCAACCATCGGCTCACCATAAACTGCAATACTATGGTACTGCAGTATATAGTATAAGTGATCAAAGGATCGCAGGTTCGTGTCCCCTAAGGAGACTAAAAAATTCTGTAAAAATAAGAAAAAAGTAAAAAAATATATAAACATTCAAATCACCCCCTTTTACCCCTTTAAAAAGAAAGGAAAAAAACATGCTTGATTTTGCCATGCCCGTGAAAGTCCATTCTATGAAAATATAAAATTAATTAAACTGATTGCTAATTGTCGTATGGAGAAAAAAAATCAAAATGTTAGAAATGTGGTTTTTTGGGGTTATCTCCCCTCCCCAAATAATTGCCAACTTTGTTTCCAGGTCATTTTTAACGCACAATGAATGCTGTCAAAACAAACCCCAAAACCAATGGCAGAATTGCATTTTTTTTCACTATTTCATCCCACCTCAAAATAATTAGAAGCAATGTGCGGATAGACAAGCCACTAGGAGATCTAGCCAGCTTTTTTTTAACTAATTAGACAATAACAATCTTATATGATAAAAACAATCTTGGAGCTTTCAAACGGCTCAAAATAAAAACCCTTGACCTTTAATTCATTTTGTCTTAGCAGTTTGTCTAAGTATGTTCCAATGTGAGAGAGGCAAGTTGTATATAGATATAAAGACACCTTATGAAACATGGTTCCTCTTCCCTCGGTCAACCAATTAGATGCTGTAGTCAGTAGAGACCGCGGCATCTGAACAGTCAAAAGTGACAAATCCCTCAATCCTGCTAGTAATCTTGAAGCCTGGCTGTCATAAGACAATCTTCACCAGCTATATTTGGCATGGGATACCCACACAAGGCTTTAGATCCAGTGCTGTAAAAAGGCGTATGTATTAGATTTATACCCTTACTGACCGCTATGAGGTATGTCTTGTGTTTTTTATTTCACATGCTGCTTCCAGATTCTTTTTTTTTTTTTTTCACCTTCTGAATCATCTTATTAAATTTGGGGTCTTTGTAATTCAAGTTCTTTACACAAAGGGTTGAGGTATAAGTATATAAAAATTTTGGGTGCAGTTGTCCATAAAAAAATCAAACAAGAGATTGTCAACACTGTCAAAAATAGAAATCCGGCTCTTGTTTTTTTTAGTAACGGATCTTCAGATTTGGTTTGCGTCTTTCCAATGTTTTTATTTTATCCTTCTCCTCTTCAGTCAATCCATTGTCCCAAATCCTAGAATAAAACAGAATCCCCAGAATTAGTGACTTTGTACAGTGAGGATTTTCTCATATGTTTCAGATCAGTCAGTGAATTGATCGGCCTGAGGATGGAGTCTGTTCAATCTTGGGTTTGTTTTTCTGAACTAGGAATACTGGTGGGATTACTAATATAAGTACACCAGTTTTTCGACAGTCACATGACATTTCTGTAATCACTTCTGACAGTCACCACTGGTGGCTGAGATCAGTGGTGTGGCTTTCAATTAACCCTGACACTTACACACATGGACAAAATTGTTTGTACCCTTCTGTTGAAGTAAGAAAAACCCACATTGGTCACTGAAATAACTTGAAACTGACAAAAGTAATTTTCATTTTAAAACTACTGAATATCAACTAATGAAAATCAATCATTGCTTCTCAATTGTGGGTCAACAAAAACATTAAAAAAAAACTAATGAAATTGTCATGGGCAAAAATGATGGCAGCGCTAGAAAAGATTGAAAATAATTTAGCCATAGAGACATGTGAAAATAAGGTCTTGTAATTAGCATCACAGGTCTCTGTAAAATTGTGATCAGTCAGTCTGCCTATTTATGGGGTGAAAAGTAGTCACTGTGCTGTTTCTTATCACACTGAACATGAAGCAAAGAGATGTAAGGAGAGAGTTTTCTCAGGAGATTAGAAAGAAAATTATAGACAAACATGTTAAAGGTACAGGCTATAAAAATATCTCCAAACAGCCTGATGTTCCTCTTACTACAGCTGCACATAATATTCAAAGGTTTAAAGGGACTGTCCACTCGGACAACACTTTCTCAATCCCAATGTTTCCCCCTTGTAAAATAATAACACTTATACTTACCTTCGATACTGGTGCTATTGAAGGAACGGATGTGATTTGTCCGAAAGGAGTGGAGAGTGAAGCCAGCGCTGATTGACTGCAGGGACCGCCCCATTACCCTTCAGACCCAGTTTCAGTCTTCGGCAACCATGATTGCTACACTACGCAAGTGCGATATGGCCATCAAAAACCAGATTGGCTAAATTTGCGCTGCAAAAGCCAAATTACGCTCTTTCCCTTCTGAGCCATGCTGTGTGGTCAAACAGTAGTATATGACCAAATATAAAATATTGTTAAAATTGTGAGAAATTATATCACAAATTGCGGTCATTTCATTCATTACCTCTTTGGGAAATAAAATATATATATTTTTTAAAGAATATAATTTTTCATTTTTACTGCCCAATCCCATTAAAATCTGTGGAACATTTGTTTGGTCAAAATACTTGTGTGGCACCCCAGGGGTCTGGTTTCCACAGTAACAGCAATGTTATGTCTGAGAGCAGGTGGGAGGTCTCTTGGTCAGGGATCCGATGCATGCCACACCTCCTGCCCAGTCCTGGGAGGGGAAGAACTTCCCCTATATAAACCTAGGGCTGAGGCAGGGTTAGTGAGTAGAGAAGAAGTAGAGACAGAGAAGAGCAGCAGATATAGGAGAAGAACATCAGGAGCTCTGTGGGAGCAGTGCTATAAGGAGTCAGGGGCTGGCAGCTGCAGAGCTCGCCCTGACTGAGAAGCTATTACCGGACCCGGAGTCCGAGGCTGTGGGGACTAATCTTTACCCAGCAGCAGAAACCGCCCGGCAGGGGATTTCAGGTCCTCTGGCCAAGAAACCCGAAGGCACGGTCACACGCGTGGGACCAGCACCGCCGTCGTGGAGCGGACGCCACTAGAAGGCCCCGAGTCACCGGCCATACGGGTGAGCACCACACGGTACACTCAGGGACGTGGGCTACTTATACCCGCCTCTAGCAAGGTAGCCAGAAGAGTACAGTCAGTTTGGGAGGCCTACAACTCCGCCTGGCCAGGGGAGATCCCATCTGCTCAAGGACTGACCAGGCCCCGATCGCTAGCCAGTACTCCGGGAGGGTCTATCTTTATCACCAGTAAAGACCCTGAACTACACCGCATCGTCTCCGAGTGATTCCTGCTACCCCCATCATCCACGTCGGCTGCCCTGAGGCCATACCCCCTCCCGATGGGGGTGATACTATCACGCTGCACAATCCTACCACCGGCCTCAGCGGTCTGCCCTGCAGCGGCAGCTCCTTCGCTGCATTCAACGGGTGGCGTAGTCGTCCAACATCTACCGCTAATACAACGCCACTTAGTCTGACTCCCTGGGCACGGACAGGGTCACCGCCACGAGACTACAACCCTCAACAGATCCGGCTCCGGGTAAGCTCCTGCATGCGCAACGCTGTGCGACACAGGCCCAGGGGTGCGTCAACTTTTGGCGTAGTCGGCAGGATAGCGGGTGATATCCGAGTCATTCCAGTACTGCTTGAAGAGCACGTACGGGATAGTGGTAACCTGTGACCCGGTGTCCAGTAGGGCACTCATAGGGATGCCATCCAGTACCACAGGCAAGACTGGACGTCCTCCCACATATTTGTCGCGCCAGTTCGATGGGCCTGATGATCTTTTTCCTGGGGTTTGGCCCTCTACCCCAGGTTGTGCCAGTTTAAAGGACAGTACCTTGCCATATGTCCGGGTTGATTGCAGCGGCGGCAGATGGGTTGTCCGTCCTCATTGTATCGGTCGCTGGGTCTTCCTCTTGCCAGTGGGGTCCTCCTTGGTCGACGCCACGGGATGTCCTCCGGTCCGGATGCCAGCTGGATCTTCCCTGGAGTGGAAACCTGTAAAGACTGCACAGTTCGGGTTAGCGCGGCAACGCTTTTAGCTAGCTCTTGGACCTGATGGTGCAGGTCTGGAGCCGGGTCATTGTTCAAAGCCTGCGCATCAGCTCCCACAGGCCCTGCCGACAAGGGCGCCGCCTCCTGGTGGTAAGTGGTAGTGGGGCGTCTGTGGGTCACAACGCCACCTGGTGCCGGTTCTCGGAGCACCCGGATGGCTCTGTCCTTGAACTGTGCAAATCCCAGATGAGGGTCCTGTAAGGCCATTGCCCGCAACTGGGTTCGGTGGGCATTGCAATATAAACCCTCTATAAATTGTTCAGTCAACAGCCTGTCCTCGTCTCCCACGCCGTCAGGGTCGGTCTGCTTAATGGCTCTCAGGGCCTCTTGTAGGTTCAGGGCATAGTCCCTTATACTCTCGTGTGCTCGCTGCTTGCACCCGTAGAATCCAAGCTTGATCTCGGCTGAGGTGCGGGTATCAAAGGTGTCCCTCAGCCAGGTTAGTATCCCTGCAACAGTCCTCCCCCCAAGTGGCCAGGACTTTACCTCCCTTTGGGCTGCCCCGGTTAATTGGGCCACCAGGATGCTCACTTTTTGCTCTTCTGTGAGGGGATACACCTGGAAGAGGCTATCCAGCTTTTCTCTAAAGTCATGCAGGGTATGTGACTCCCCTGAGTACTGGGGTAGCCAGGCCGCTCCCGGGATATAGGGCATGGTGAAAGGCATGACTGCAGCAGCGGTGGCGCTGGCGGGGGTTGAGGCAGTGAAGCTCTCCTCCGTATCCGACATCTTCCTCCCCCCTAGTGGACCGTGGCCTACCTTGCGATGATCCTCTTCCGTAGGCCGCGGCTCCGCAGTGGATCGTCAGGGTTGAGGACCTTCCGTCGCGCTCCTGTGACGTCAGCGTCTGCTGGGCTCCTTCCAGGACCTTACGCAATGTCCGGACGTGAGGCGGGGCTTCAGTTCTCGCGCGCTTTCGGAGTCCACGCCCCTCTTCTTCCCGCGCGGCGTCTTCAAGATGGCGTCCAACGGCGGGAAAACTCCACGGATGGCGGGAAGAAGGCAGAAGATGGCGCCGGATGGCGGGAAACCTCCACGGATGGCGGGAATCTTCACCACTGGTAAGTTTGAACAGTCTTTTTCAGGCACGCAGTACCCGGTGGTTGCGGGCACGAGATCCTGCCGACTACGCCAAAAGTTGACGCACCCCTGGGCCTGTGTCGCACAGCGTTGCGCATGCAGGAGCTTACCCGGAGCCGGATCTGTTGAGGGTTGTAGTCTCGTGGCGGTGACCCGGTCCGTGCCCAGGGAGTCAGACTAAGTGGCGTTGTATTAGCGGTAGATGTTGGACGACTACGCCACCCGTTGAATGCAGCGAAGGAGCTGCCGCTGCAGGGCAGACCGCTGAGGCCGGTGGTAGGATTGTGCAGCGTGATAGTATCACCCCCAACGGGAGGGGTATGGCCTCAGGGCAGCCGACGTGGATGATGGGGGTAGCAGGAATCACTCGGAGACGATGCGGTGTAGTTCAGGGTCTTTACTGGTGATAAAGATAGACCCTCCCGGAGTACTGGCTAGCGATCGGGGCCTGGTCAGTCCTTGAGCAGATGGGATCTCCCCTGGCCAGGCGGAGTTGTAGGCCTCCCAAACTGACTGTACTCTTCTGGCTACCTTGCTAGAGGCGGGTATAAGTAGCCCACGTCCCTGAGTGTACCATGTGGTGCTCACCCGTATGGCCGGTGACTCGGGGCCTTCTAGTGGCGTCCGCTCCACGACGGCGGTGCTGGTCCCACGCGTGTGACCGTGCCTTCGGGTTTCTTGGCCAGAGGACCTGAAATCCCCTGCCGGGCGGTTTCTGCTGCTGGGTAAAGATTAGTCCCCACAGCCTCGGACTCCGGGTCCGGTAATAGCTTCTCAGTCAGGGCGAGCTCTGCAGCTGCCAGCCCCTGACTCCTTATAGCACTGCTCCCACAGAGCTCCTGATGTTCTTCTCCTATATCTGCTGCTCTTCTCTGTCTCTACTTCTTCTCTACTCACTAACCCTGCCTCAGCCCTAGGTTTATATAGGGGAAGTTCTTCCCCTCCCAGGACTGGGCAGGAGGTGTGGCATGCA
This sequence comes from Phyllobates terribilis, assembly GCF_046119375.1. Classification (NCBI taxonomy): domain Eukaryota; kingdom Metazoa; phylum Chordata; class Amphibia; order Anura; family Dendrobatidae; genus Phyllobates; species Phyllobates terribilis. The sequence continues at coordinate 879,881,014 of NW_027362762.1, forward strand.
TCGGATCCCTGACCAAGAGACCTCCCACCTGCTCTCAGACATAACATTGCTGTTACTGTGGAAACCAGACCCCTGGGGTGCCACACTTGCTACACCCAGAGTTAAATTTCTTGAGGGGTGTGGTTTCCAGTATGGGGTTACTTTTTGTGAATTTTTGATGTTCTGGCATCTCAAGCAATGTCACATAGTACCTGTTACAGCAAAATCTGAGCTCCAAAAGCCAAAGGCACTCCTTCCTTTCTGAGGCCCGCTGTATGTTCAAACAGTAGTATATGACTACATATCCACATATAGACACCATTTCCAAGTTTTTTGTCACTTCCTGGCCTATTAATTACGGTAGATGCCTTTCTGACAGACCTGGAGGCCAGACGTCCAGTTGTCACAGTAAAGTGTCAGCCTCCACAATCCCATTGCGTGTTAGCGATAGCCAAACAGAGGGACCCCCTTCCCGTTATCTAACGCCTTAGATGTTGGGATCACGTTAAATGAGACGATGCTGACCGACTATCCTCCTCAATCCAAACTTCTTGGTCTATACTTAAGCTAGAAAAGAGCAGGGGAGCCATAACAAGGTAATACCTGGAGGTGAAAGCAGCACATCCTAAGAGATGTTAGCATCTTCCATTAAGACAGGAAAATGCAGTTAAAGGAAGGTTTATTTATTTGTAAAGTAGTAAAAAAATAAAGAGCTCATAAATAGTGTTATTGCCGAGTAACTTTAAAGGGGTTGTCCTCTTTCAGAAAACTTGTTACTATATTCCCAGTTCATTAACCCCTTCACGCCGCAGCCCTTTTCCGTTTTTGTGCTTTAGTTTTTTACTCCTCTTCTTCCCAGAGCCATAACTTTTTTAGTTTTCAGTCAATATGGCCGTGTAAGGGCTTGTTTTTTGCGGGACGAGTTGTAATTTTTGGAACGACACCATTGTTTTTACCATATCGTGTACTGGAAAACGGGAAAAAAATTCAAAGCACGGTGAAATTGCAAAAAAAAAAGTGCAATTCCACAGGTTTTTTTTTTTTTTTAACCATGTTCACTAAATGCTAAAACTGACCTGCCATTATGATTCTCCAGGTCCAGTTTGTCGATACCAAACATGTATAGGTTCTTTTTTATTAAAGTGATGAAAAAAAAATCCAAAGTTTGTTAAAAAAAAAAAACATTGCCATTTTCCGAGACCCGTAGCGACTCCATTTTTCAGGATCTGGGGCCGGTAAGGGCTTATTTTTTGTGAGCTGGGCTGATGTTTTTTATTGATACCACTTTGGGGTAGATACAATGTTTTGATCGCCCATTATTGCATTTTAATTCAATGTTGCGGCGACCAAAAAAACGTAATTCTGCCGTTTTGATTTTTTTTCTCATTATGCAGTTTACCAATCAGATTAATTATTTTTTATATTGATAGATCAGAAGATATATTTGATTTTTTTAGTATTTTTTTTTGAATGGGGCCAAAGAGGGGTGATTTAAACTTTTGTATTTTTAAATTTTTTTAAATATTTTTAAAAACCTTTTTTTTTACTTATTACCTGATTCAATAGTCTCTACTAGAAGCTGCGATTATCTGATCGCCTGTGTATAGCAGAAATGCTGACTTTCTATGAGTAGCAACAGCTGGGCGGCGCTCATAGCTTCCTGGCAATGACAACCTCCGGAGTCTCCTGCAGACCACGGGTTGTCATGTGAACCCATTGGCAACCTGCGGTCATGTGACATGGGCACCGATGGACGGGACTAATGATGTCCGTCAGAGATTGACAGCGGCATTTAACTACTTAACAACCGTGGGCGGATCTGTCATGTCCCCGGAAAGGTGCGGGCTCAGCGCCGGAGCCCACACCAAAGTAAGAGATACGGCATGCGCCGTACATGTACGGCACATGTTGTGAAGGGGTTAAAAAACCTGTGCTTTACTTTCCAGAGTACAGTGCTGTGTTTCTACCGTAGTACCAGTCACTGTTGTTTGGCTGCAGTGGTTACTTCACATTGACAATGCTGTAGCCAATCACTAAGCTTAGCAGCTCATGCCATGTACACACTACTGGACCCAAGGAGGGTAAGTAAAGATCAGTTGTTTTTTTAAAAAACTAACTGAACATAAATAAAAAGTTTTCTGACAGTGGACAACCCCTGTAACATGCCCTTTACACCAGTCAGTGAATGCCAGTAAAAAAAATTCTGAATTGCAGACTTTTTTTTCATCGTCCCTTTGTAACATTTAAGCCACTGCTGGGAAAGTCCTTTCTGATGTGGCTTTGGTGCAGCTTTGGACACAGATCTGTTGTGGGGTTTTTGTGTTGAATAAAAATGGGGAAGTAAAAATCCTCCACAAACCCCAATTATTGAGGATTTGATTTAGCAGTGGATTACCAGTGAATCCACAAATTCTTTAAAAAAAAAAAAAGAACCCTCACTATACTCAACTTCCCAGGAGATTCAGAGGCTTCCAAGGCCATTCTGTGCCAATCTCTATATAAACAGGCCTCCTATGGTGATGTCTCACCCAATGTGCCAACATCAACCACTTAGAAGCTCCAGAGGTCACATGGAGCGAGACGTCCTCACAAAAAAATGGGTTATACAAAGACTGGCAGAAGAACAATTAAGGAAACCACAGAATTGCCATGGGACTGATTTGGTTTTATAATTACGCTTTCTGCCACAAATTTGGTATGTGTGAATGTATCCCAAAGGTCCTTTTACACAGGAACATTTCCTGGCCAACAAAGTGCGCTGATCGAAGATGTAGCAAATCAGTGATTGTTTTTTTCACTTTTAAATGGACAGATCATTGTGACTGTGCAAACTTTGCAATATTTTCTGCAGCACATCCCTGTTTAAACAATGGGATGTGCTGCCTAGTAAACAATCATCCTTAGCCTCTGTTCACACGTTGCGGCACACACATCATGGCTTTTTTTTTAGGATTTTGTGCTGTGAATGTTTTTTTGAAAGATAGAGCATGTCACTTCTTTCAGCGTTTTTTCAGCATTTTTTCAACCATTGGAAATAATAGGTGGTGAAAAAAACGCACCAAAAACGCAGGTGTCAAGTTTTCAGTGTTGTTTGTGCATAAACCAGAATGAGATTTTTTTTTTCACTGAACTTCATGTACATGCATAACAGAGACAAAAGGACAGTGAAAAAAACGCACCAAAAAAAAAAAGCAAAAAAACAAAAAATCCTGAACAACCTCCTGGCAAGAGATCAGGTTTTGCTGCAGAAAATGAACGCAGAAAAAACCATGATGTGTGAACATAGCCTTATTAGAAAAAGCCGCTTCTTTCTCCTTCTGGATTGATCTTTCAATGTCAATATTTTCAATTCACGGGTAAAATCTGTCTTCAGTGAATAAAGATTTTCCCATTACCGAGATAGGAGATGGCAGTTGGTGCTTATGAAGTTCTATGGAGAACTGTTACTATACATCATACATAGCTATGGTGATTATTTTAGTCACTGCATTTCACAGTATAACATTATAAATGCTGCAAATGTTTCAGCCATATCGCTCATGTCACTTCTATACATTTCACCTGATAAATATGCCCAATGTGTTTCTTCCAGTTTTCTGCCAACACTGCATACACAATAATGGGAAAGTAATATGAATAGCATTAGATACATTTGTAATAGCTCCACTTCATGACTCACCGTAATTCCTCTATACTGCAGTCTGGACTGGACAGAGCTGCCACCAAGTCACTGAAGTGAGGACCGGACAGATGATTACCAGACAGGCCAAGTATCTTCAGAGACTGGTTGTTCCTTATTATAGAGGCCAACTGAATGCAGGAAGAGTCTTGTAGATCAATCCTAGCTAAACTGTAAGAATAATAAGATGGATGTGGGTGACGAGTCTACAGAGTGTCAGTATAAAATCTGTACATTTTATGAATGTAAAACAAGGAAGGGGACTCCCCAAAAAAGTCGCACAGGTGTACAGACACTTACTCCACCTTGCGGCATCTCCGCATGAAGCCCCTTTAGACTATTTGGAACATCTGCAAGAATGAATGTCCGGAGAAGGAAAGTTGAGTGCTATCATGAGTCCTGTGTCATGACCATAGGCGGATTATAATGAGGGCAATCTGGGCTACCGCCTGGGCCCGAGGCTTTGGGGGGGGGACATGGCCAGATTACCAGATATCCGGCAGGCAGGGGCGGGCTGGACAGGGGGGAATATGACCCCCGGGCCAGTCCCCAAGCAGCTGCTTAGGGCTGCCCGGGGACCGCACTGTAACTTAAATGTGGTTAGATACCGGCCCGGCCACACCAGAGGGAGGCAGACACGCGAACTGCACTGCACGCTGTGTGCTGCGTTTGCAGAGGGAATGTCACACAGCTTGCCTGGAGGCACTTCATCCTGCTGGAGAGGAGCTTGTGGATCAGATCTCATTGGATGGCGGTAAATATGAGGTCATGAATCATAGCATCGGGGCAGGACGTCTAGGGTGAGGGAGCAGCAGGACGCTGCTCACCTGATAAGTTCACATAAGATTCCATACTGTCAGGTCGGCGGCTGCTCTGCTGGGGCTCTGTGTGAGCTATTGCATGAGTCTGAACTTTGCTCCAGATCAGGTCGAGCTGTCAGTGCCAGGTCATCAGCTCCAGCATCACCCGATCTGCAGGAAAATTCAGACTCCTGCAATAAATCACTCTGAGCCCCAGCAGTGACCACAGACATCAATATACAAGGATTCTGCACTGATTGATCAACTTTGACCCACAGGACTCACAGATTATACTATATGGATCCATATGTAATATGTGGGTTCCTGTAAGCAGCTCCAGGTGTGATCAGTAGAGATGAGCGTTGTTCTACTTGAACTGTTCGCCAATCTCAAATTCGAGCTGTTTTGGGCGGTGTTCGAGCCGTTCGGCGAACACGAACAATTTGAGAAAAATTCGGCTGTTCGAGGTTATGTTCGATAACTGTTCGTGCACCAAAATCATAACTGGATTTTTTCTCAGTAATGATGAAAATTAATGTTAATACGCAGTTTGAGTGTACAGCGGGGTGGGGGGAGGGGCAGGGGATGGATCTCTGCAGGAACAATGAAGATCTCCATTTTTTTTTCTCTTTCCCGCATTTGCAGTGGGGAGGTGCAATCTGTCAGCCTATCAGCAGCGCACACACGGAGCGAAGTGCTTTTTTTCGCACAAGCAAGGGCATGTGTCATTGGCAGTGTATGTCACATGTCCTTGCCCTATAAGACCAAGCCATTTTCCCCGTCGCCACCATTTTCTCACTGCTGCAGCTGCGTGTTAGACGGCACCGCTGTTGCTGTGTGCGCTATACCTTGTTAATTTCAAGCCAATTTTCGCACAAATATACAGATAGCTTGGGAGTAGGGAATAGTTGTGATTGCAGTCCTTTTAAGGACTAGGTTACAGCATTTCCTATGACTTTTATCAGGGAGGTCTGTGCTCTTAAATAGATAGATTGTGGGAGTAAAGACTAATTGTAATTGCAGTCCTTTTCAGGACTAGGTTACATCAGTTCCTATCAGTTTTTGCCAGGCAGGTCTGTGCCAGTGCTGTGCAAGTTTTTTAAACAGCATTTGGCTGAATCTAGCAAAGCTAATCCTTTTTGGCCTATTGCAGAGTGTGTTAGTCAGTGGAGTAGCCTATCTGTGTTGCAAGATATACCACCTGTGTATAGAATACCAATTTTTTTACTGCACCTAGTGAAGTAAAATCTTTTGGGCATAGCATCATTCTATTAGTCCATCTATACTGACCTCCATCAGGTTGCAAACTGAATATAATTTTTTTCTGCATCTAGCTCTGAAAAAATATTTGGCCTTCTAGCAGTGTGTCGGACTTTCTCTATTAGTCCATCTATACTGACCTCCATCAGGTTGCAAATTAAAAATAATTTTTATCTGCATCTACAGTACCTCTGAAAAAATATTTGGGCTTCTAGCTGTGTGTGGGACTTGTTGTATTAGTCCATCTATACTGACCTCCATCAGGTTGCAAACTGAATATATTTTTTTCTGCATCTACCTCTGAAAAAATATTGGGCTTCTAGCTGTGTGTGGGTCTTGTTCTATTAATCCATCTATACAGACCTCCATCAGGTTGCAAACTGAATATAATTTTTTTCTGCATCTAGCTCTGAAAAAATATTTGGCCTTCTAGCAGTGTGTGGGACTTGTTCTATTAGTCCACCTATACTGACCTCCATCAGGTTGCAAATTCAAAATAATTTTTTGTATGCATCTAGCTCTGAAAAAATATTTGGCCTTCTAGCAGTGTGTGGGACTTTCTCTGTTAGTCCATCTATACTGACCTCCATCAGGTTGCAAACTGAATATAATTTTTTTCTGCATCTAGCTCTGAAAAAATATTTGGCCTTCTAGCAGTGTGTCGGACTTTCTCTATTAGTCCATCTATACTGACCTCCATCAGGTTGCAAATTAAAAATAATTTTTATCTGCATCTACAGTACCTCTGAAAAAATATTTGGGCTTCTAGCTGTGTGTGGGACTTGTTGTATTAGTCCATCTATACTGACCTCCATCAGGTTGCAAACTGAATATATTTTTTTCTGCATCTACCTCTGAAAAAATATTGGGCTTCTAGCTGTGTGTGGGACTTGTTGTATTAGTCCATCTATACTGACCTCCATCAGGTTGCAAACTGAATATATTTTTTTCTGCATCTACCTCTGAAAAAATATTGGCCTTCTAGCAGTGTGTGGGACTTGTTCTATTAGTCCACCTATACTGACCTCCATCAGGTTGCAAATTCAAAATAATTTTTTGTATGCATCTAGCTCTGAAAAAATATTTGGCCTTCTAGCAGTGTGTCGGACTTTCTCTGTTAGTCCATCTATACTGACCTCCATCAGGTTGCAAATTAAAAATAATTTTTATCTGCATCTACAGTACCTCTGAAAAAATATTTGGGCTTCTAGCTGTGTGTGGGACTTGTTGTATTAGTCCATCTATACTGACCTCCATCAGGTTGCAAACTGAATATATTTTTTTCTGCATCTACCTCTGAAAAAATATTGGGCTTCTAGCTGTGTGTGGGTCTTGTTCTATTAACCCATCTATACAGACCTCCATCAGGTTGCAAACTGAATATAATTTTTTTCTGCATCTAGCTCTGAAAAAATATTTGGCCTTCTAGCAGTGTGTGGGACTTGTTCTATTAGTCCACCTATACTGACCTCCATCAGGTTGCAAATTCAAAATAATTTTTTGTATGCATCTAGCTCTGAAAAAATATTTGGCCTTCTAGCAGTGTGTGGGACTTTCTCTGTTAGTCCATCTATACTGACCTCCATCAGGTTGCAAACTGAATATAATTTTTTTCTGCATCTAGCTCTGAAAAAATATTTGGCCTTCTAGCAGTGTGTCGGACTTTCTCTATTAGTCCATCTATACTGACCTCCATCAGGTTGCAAATTAAAAATAATTTTTATCTGCATCTACAGTACCTCTGAAAAAATATTTGGGCTTCTAGCTGTGTGTGGGACTTGTTGTATTAGTCCATCTATACTGACCTCCATCAGGTTGCAAACTGAATATATTTTTTTCTGCATCTACCTCTGAAAAAATATTGGGCTTCTAGCTGTGTGTGGGACTTGTTGTATTAGTCCATCTATACTGACCTCCATCACGTTGCAAACTGAATATATTTTTTTCTGCATCTACCTCTGAAAAAATATTGGGCTTCTAGCTGTGTGTGGGACTTGTTGTATTAGTCCATCTATACTGACCTCCCTCAGGTTGCAAACTGAATATATTTTTTTATGCATCTACCTCTGAAAAAATATTGGGCTTCTAGCTGTGTGTGGGTCTTGTTCTATTAATCCATCTATACAGACCTCCATCAGGTTGCAAACTGAATATAATTTTTTTCTGCATCTAGCTCTGAAAAAATATTTGGCCTTCTAGCAGTGTGTGGGACTTGTTCTATTAGTCCACCTATACTGACCTCCATCAGGTTGCAAATTCAAAATAATTTTTTGTATGCATCTAGCTCTGAAAAAATATTTGGCCTCCTAGCAGTGTGTGGGACTTTCTCTGTTAGTCCATCTATACTGACCTCCATCAGGTTGCAAACTGAATATAATTTTTTTCTGCATCTAGCTCTGAAAAAATATTTGGCCTTCTAGCAGTGTGTCGGACTTTCTCTGTTAGTCCATCTATACTGACCTCCATCAGGTTGCAAACTGAATATAATTTTTTTCTGCATCTACCTCTGAAAAAATATTTGGGCTTCTAGCTGTGTGTGGGACTTGTTGTACTAGTCCATCTATACTGACCTCCATCAGGTTGCAAACTGAATATATTTTTTTCTGCATCTACCTCTGAAAAAATATTGGGCTTCTAGCTGTGTGTGGGACTTGTTGTATTAGTCCATCTATACTGACCTCCATCAGGTTGCAAACTGAATATATTTTTTTCTGCATCTACCTCTGAAAAAATATTGGGCTTCTAGCTGTGTGTGGGACTTGTTGTATTAGTCCATCTATACTGACCTCCATCAGGTTGCAAACTGAATATATTTTTTTCTGCATCTACCTCTGAAAAAATATTGGGCTTCTAGCTGTGTGTGGGTCTTGTTCTATTAATCCATCTATACAGACCTCCATCAGGTTGCAAACTGAATATAATTTTTTTCTGCATCTAGCTCTGAAAAAATATTTGGCCTTCTAGCAGTGTGTGGGACTTTCTCTGTTAGTCCATCTATACTGACCTCCATCAGGTTGCAAACTGAATATATTTTTTTCTGCATCTACCTCTGAAAAAATATTGGGCTTCTAGCTGTGTGTGGGACTTGTTGTATTAGTCCATCTATACTGACCTCCATCAGGTTGCAAACTGAATATATTTTTTTCTGCATCTACCTCTGAAAAAATATTGGGCTTCTAGCTGTGTGTGGGACTTGTTGTATTAGTCCATCTATACTGACCTCCATCAGGTTGCAAACTGAATATATTTTTTTCTGCATCTACCTCTGAAAAAATATTGGGCTTCTAGCTGTGTGTGGGACTTGTTGTATTAGTCCATCTATACTGACCTCCATCAGGTTGCAAATTGAATATAATTTTTTTCTGCATCTAACCCAGCCAATAGTTTTGGCCTAATACCACAGTTTGGCTACTCAGCTCTGCTCGGTTACCATCCATTGTTTTTTTGTGCAAACAACTCCAGAGTTGTGAATTAGTTAACCACCAAAATGAGTGGAAAAAGGCCTGCTGCTGGTGGAAAGGGGAATAGGTGTGTTGGGAAGGGGAAAAAAGGTTGTGTCCGTGGGGTAGGTGTTAAAGCAACAGTAACATCTGCAGAAGAAACACCATCTTCCAGCCAAACTAAAATGTCTACTTCTTTTAGCGGACAATGTGATAAGATCCCTTTCTTATGGCCACGCCAATCGCTACAAATTCCAGATGAGGCAAAAAAACAGCAGGTGCTTCAACGGATATCAAGTGCTCCTTTAAGTGGGCTCTCCTCCACATCAACTTCAACATCACAAATACTCCAGTCCTCAAAGGTGTCACCCCAATCGCACTTGCTTCCTCACAGCTCCCAAATCTCCAGTTGCCCGTCTGAGTATGAGGTAGAACAGATGGTTGAGTCTGCAGAGCTGTTTACTCATACTATAGCCTGGGAATCAGAGGTCGACTCCAGCGCTTCTGTGAATCCAGACGAGGAAATGATCTGCACTGATGCCCAGAATCTTTATGAGTCGGATCCAGGACCAGACGCAGAAGGTTCTGACCATAATGTAGACCCTCATTCCCAAACTGTAACTCCTGTTGGTGGAGACAATGAGGAAGACGATGATAAGACTCAAATACCTGATTGGAGCGACAACTTTAGTTTTTTGTCAGGGCAGGAACAGGTTGGCTCTGAGGACGACGGGTGTGATAACGCACAGGGTGATGATGATGAGGTTGGAGATCCCACTTACTGTCAACCCACAGTCAGCCAAGAGATGAGGTCAGCAGAGGAGGTGGAGGAAGATGCTAGTGACGACGAGGTCAGGTTGCGCCTTCCTGGACAGAGACGTAGTACTGGAAGCACGTCAACAACTGCATCCTCAAACACAACTCTGCCTCTCACCACAAGTCGTGGTGGCTCTTCAGGTCGCATGGGTGCTAAGCCTTGCATAGCCTGGGCATTTTTTCAGATCGATAAAGATGACCCAACTCGTGTTATCTGTAACATTTGTCAGCAAAAGCTAAGTAGAGGCCAAAAAATACATAGTTTGAGTACTTCATGCATGAACCGGCACATGGACATGAAGCATAAGTTGCAGTGGGAAGCTCAGTGTGCTACAATGCGGCCTAGCCGGCCGGGCCAACCACCGTCTGCCATATCTTGTGCATCCGCGGCCTCTTCATCCTCTGTGACTGGGGGGACAGCAGTCACACCTGTTTTGGGGCGCAGACCTGCCACCTCTTTACCCGCAACAGCCAGCGTGATTGGCAGGTCATCATTTTCTTTGGAGGTGGGAACACCAGCTGGTGTTGAGCGCTGTCCGACATCGATAGCACCACCTTTGGATGAAGGCAACCTAACATGTCCGCCTGCATCTTCCTCACAGACCGGCAGTTTGCCGGGGACACCCTTATCAACCCCGTCTAAGCACAATAGCCAGCCCTCGGTCCCTCAGATGTGGACAAGTAAAAGACCATTTCCTCCTAGCCATGAGAAAGCTAAGAGGTTGAATTTCACCATCTGCAAGCTCTTGGCTACAGAAATGCTGCCTTTCCGCCTGGTGGACACAGAGGATTTTCGAGACCTTATGTCCGTCGCAGTGCCCCAGTACCAGATGCCCAGTCGGCACTACTTCTCAAAGAAAGGTGTGCCTGCGCTCCACCAGCATGTCGCACACAACATCACCGCTTCTTTGAGAAACTCTGTGTGTGACAGGGTGCATTTCACCACAGACACTTGGACGAGTAGGCATGGACAGGGGCGTTACATGTCGCTGACTGGGCACTGGGTAACTATGGTGACAGCAGGACAAGGGGCTGCTGTCCAAGTCTTGCCGTCCCCACGAGTTGTGCGTCAATCCTCTTTATGTCAAAGTTCCTCCACTGCTTCTGCCTCCTCAACCTCCTCTCGGTCTTCCACCTGCACCCAAAGCCTGTCTGGTCATGCCACAAGCTTTCTAACTGCGCAGAAGGGATCCTGCACACCTCCTTACTATGCTGGCAGTAGGGCTCAACGTCATCAGGCGGTTTTTACATTGAAATGTCTGGGAAATGTGAGTCACACAGCTGAGGAGTTGTGGTCAGCTCTGGAGAACCAATTTCATGAATGGTTGTCTCCACTGGACCTGAAACCAGGGAAGGCCGTGTGCGACAATGCTGCAAACCTGGGTGCGGCCCTTCGCCGGGGCAATGTCACACACGTGCCTTGTATGGCTCACGTGTTGAACCTGGTTGTCCAGCAATTTTTAGCCCACTATCCCAGACTAGATGGCCTTCTGCAGAGGGCATGGTCGCTGTGTGCTCACTTCCGCCGTTCGCATCCCGCAGCTCAGCGACTTACATCTCTACAGAAGTCGGGCCTGCCACTTCACCGGCTAAAATGCGATGTGCCTACCCGGTGGAATTCAACTCTGCACATGTTGCAGCGACTGTGGCAGCACCGACAAGCCCTGGTGCAATACGTTCTGACGTATAGCCTGGGCCAACGAGATTCAGAGGTGGGGCAAATCACGCTGGAGGAGTGGTCTCAGATCAGGGACCTATGCACCCTTCTGCACAGTTTTGAAATGGCGACGAAGATGTTTAGTGCTGACGATGCCATTATCAGCATGACTATTCCGGTGATTTACATGCTGGAGCACATGTTAAACAGAAATCGGAGTCAGGTGGTGGCACAAGAGGAGGTGGAGGAAGTAGAGGAGGAGGAGTTGTATGCGGAAGGGCTAACATCTGCAAGGTCCAGACGGTCGGCAGCACCAAGGCGGCAGGCATGTGAGGGTGGGGGAGATGGTTTTACCAGGGCGCATGGTAGCAGCCAAACTAGTGAGGAAGGTGCAGGAGCCCAGGAAGAAGTGGAGGACGAACTGATGGAAGACTCATCAGATGAGGGAGACCTTGATCACATTTCTGTTGTGCGAGGTTGGGGGGAGAGGACAGAGGAAGGAAGCATGATTGTTACCTCGTCACCAACACAACAGGGACTTGGTGCTCCTGGATGCGCAACACACATGAGTGCCTTCTTGCTGCACTACCTGCAACATGACCCTCGAATTGTGAGAATTAGAAATAATCCTGACTACTGGGTTGCCACACTGTTAGATCCCCGGTACAAAAGTAAATTTGCAGAAATTATTCCTGCCATAGAAAGGGATGCACGCATGCAGGAGTATCAGCAGAGACTGTTGCAGAATCTTACATGTGCTTTTCCACAAAATACCAGTGGTGCACGTAGTGAATCTCACAGTTCCAACTTGCCAACCGTGGGACCGTCAAGTGTTCAGCACTCAAACCGTAACAGAACCACAGTATCTGCTGGTAACATCAATTTTGCGGAATCATTTCACCACTTTTTTAGCCCATCCTTTGCAAGGCCACAGGAGACAAGAAGTCTGACACATAGTCAACGCCTAGAGACGATGGTACAGGAGTATCTCCAAGTAAACATTGAAGCCACGACTGTGTCACTGGACCCTTGCTCTTTTTGGGCTTCCAATCTGGATAAATGGCCGGAGCTAGCCACTTACGCCTTGGAGATCTTGTCATGCCCCGCAGCCAGCGTTCTGTCTGAACGTGTGTTCAGCGCTGCTGGTGGTGTGCTGACAGATAAGCGCACGCGGCTCTCCACTGATAATGTAGACAGACTCACATTCATAAAGATGAACAAATCATGGATCCGAAACGACTTTTCTACCCCTGTGTCATCCTGGGGAGAGTAAAAGCTTGATGATTGGTTAAAATCACCCTACCAACCGTTTTAAGCTTTCAAATTACTAATCATGTTTATCTGTATCTTGACTGGAAAATAATTTGGGCTTTGTAGCAGTGTGCAGCACTGATCCTATTAGGCCATCTATACTAAAGCTTCACCAGATTTAAAATTAAAAATAATTTTTAGCTGCATCTAGCCCGGAAAATAATTTTGGGGCTCCGAGATGCGCAAGACACATAAGTGCCTTCTTGCTGCACTACCTGCAGCATGACCCTCATATTGTCAGAATTCGAAGTAATCATGACTACTGGGTTGCCACACTCTTAGATCCCCCAAACTTTTCGATCAACCTTTTCATTTTAATAAAGACCAAAAAAATGGTCATTTTTGAAATTATAAGCAATAGCAGGTTGTTAGAAACTGAAATCAAACAGTTTTCAACTCAAAACTTTATTCTAGGTGATGTTACATTTTCACATAGGACCCCTTGTTCGAAAGGAGCTTCTGAACTCTCTCGTCCATTGAATTTGTCAGGTTTTGGATGGTTTCTGCTTCAATTGTTTTGCATGAGGACAGAATACCCTCCCAGAGCTGTTGCTTAGATGTGAACTGCCTCCCGCCATCATAGACACTCCTTTTAATGATGCTCCAAAGGTTCTGAATGGGGTAGAGGTCAGGGGAGCATGGGGATCACACCATAAGTTTGTCCCCTTTTATGCCCATATCAGCCAGAGATGCAGATGTTTTATGTGCAGCATGAGATGGTGCATTATCATGCAGAAAAATGATCTTGCTGTGAAATACACGGTTCTTCTTCTTGAACCATGGCAGGAAGTGCTGTTTGAGAAAATCCACATACATTATGGAGTTCATCTTTAGCGCCTTCAGGGATCCTAAAGGGGCCGACAATCTCTCTCCCCATGATTCCAGCCCAAAACATTACTCCACCTCCTCCTTGTTGGCGCTGTAGCCGTGTTTGCGTGGGGTGTCCATCAACCAGCCATCCTCCACTCCATCCATCTGGACCATCGAGCGCTGCACGGCACTCATCCGTGAACAAAACTGTTTTGAAATCAGTCTTCATGTAATGTTTGGCCCACTGGAGCCGTTTCTGCTTGTGTGAAGTGGATAGAGGAGGTCGACAGGATGGCGTATGCACAGCTGCAAACCTCTGAAGGACCCTGCATCTTGTTGTTCGGGGGACGTTGGAGGCACAAGCAGCTTCAAAAACTTGTCTGCTGCTATGACAAGGCTTTTTTGCCGCTGCTCTTTCAACCTGACGTAATTGCCTGTAGGAAAGAGTCCTCAATTTGCCCTTATCAGCACGCACACGTGTGTACTGTGAATCAGCTACATACTTCTTGATTGCCAAGACACTTCATCCTGATCATCGCACAATGTTGATTGTAGTCATGCCTTGACCTAAACACTCCACAATTTGTTGCTTCTCAGCAGCCGACACATCCTTTTTCTTTCCCATTTTGGCAGAAAATGTAGGCTGCTTAATAATGTGAGAGAGCCTTCTTAAGTAGTCTTGCCTTTCATTGGACACACCTGCCAAACTAATTAGCACAGGTGTCTGCAATTGCTTACAGTGATATAAAGAGCCCTGACACACATCACCATCAATGAGTTTAACTGACAAACAAACAAATTCTTCCCTTATCACTCCTAAACACTTTTTGCATAATAATTTGGAACGCAGTGTACATGTGCTTTTCCACAAAACACCAGCGGTTCACGTAGTGAATCTTACAGTTCTAACTTGCCAACCGTGGTCTGTATGGAGTTGTTCAATAAAGGGCCCAAAATTAAGATAACATAGATGGGAGAGGTCTCTATGAATAGGAATTCCTAAGTATTTGATACCCTGTGAGGGCCAGGCAAAGGGAAAGTTGGACTGGATGGAATCCTATATGGATTTGGGGAGGGAGACATCGAGGGCCTCAGACTTCGCTGCATTGATTTTAAAATTTGACCATGTAACAAAGTGATCTATTTCAGCCATAACAGCATGGATGGATATATGTGATTGAGTGATATATACTAGGACATCATCAGCAAATAGAGAGCACTTGTACTCGGTGCCTCCCACCTCAATCCACCTAATATTGGGGTTATGGCGAATTGATGAGAGCAGGTGCTCCGTCACTAGGATGTATAAGAGAGGGGACAGAGGACATCCCTGCCTTGTCCCATTGGTGATTGTGAAAGGTGATGAAAATGTTCTGACGCACCCCCTGGGCCTTGGGACACCCGGAGCCGGACCCTTTTTGGTGGATGCTGGTGGTTGTAGTCTTCGTGGCGGCGACCCGGTTCCGTGGCTCAGGGCGGTCAAACCAGTGGCGGAACTATTTATGTGGTTTTGATGTTTAAATGTACGACTACGCCACCCGTGGATTGCGGTCAGAGTGAACCGCCGCTACAGGGCAGACCGCTGAGGCTGGTGTTGTGGGTGCAGCAGAGCGTAGCATAACTCCCCACGGGAGGAGTATAGCCTCAGGGCAGTGTATGCGGAGGATGGGGGTGATGGTGCAGGGCAGCAGCAGTAACGACACGGAGTCAGTGATGCAGTTCAGGGCCTTTACTCACAGTTCTTATTATCCAGACCACGTCTGCAGGTAACGGCTGCCCACGTCGTACTGTGCTCACCAGGTTAGGGGCTCAGACAACTCCCAGATAACTTTGGAGCACTTCACAGGACCCCCTTTGTGTGTCCTTTGTCTGGCCTTTCTTACCAACACTTCTGTCCGGCTGCCTCGGGCCTCCTCTTGGTAAACTTGGCGCCAGTTTCCCTGACCCTATGTGGTGCCTTCCTAGCGGGTGTAGCGAGGGGCTGCGCCACATAAAATGTCAGAGCCTCCGGTTTCTAGCTGAGGGTCGTTTCCTGCCTCCACTAGTTCGGGGACCGGTCTCCCCCTTTGGCCTGACCCCTCCACGCAGGTGGATTCGGGCGTGCGGTGGCGACTCGCCCGTCCGCACCCCTGGGATCCCTTCATTCCTCGTTCCTGGAGCCTTCTCCGCTCCTCTTCCTTCCTTCTCCCTCTTCCAGGCCTGGGCCTCTGTTACTAGGCCCGCCTCCGGAGCAGAGCTCATGCAGAGCCCCTGCTCCCTGCCACTTCTGCTCAGACTTCTCTGCACTGAACTAAGATGGTGCCCACCTTTTATACTCCCTTCTCAATGCACCCAGGAACTGCTACCTCCCTGCTCCTGCACTACAGGGTTCCCCTTCCTCAGTGTTCCCTCTCCCAACTCCAGCCAGGGACAGGGACTGTCGTGCCCATCTCAGGAGCATATTGGTCGCCCTGCCCCACGGCAATGTGGTGTAATGCATGCAGGTGTCGGGTCCTGATCCACACTCCATCCTTACCTGAGAGTGAGATATCACACCTCTGGGTGAGGTGCAATACGTCTGTAGCAACCGAGCCCTCAGGGTGCTACAGTTCCATTTATCTTCAGCCTAGGTGACGTATTGTGATACAGGGCCGTGATTTTGGCTATAAAAGGGTCCCCTAGACCCCTACCCCAAGCTTTTTAAGAGAATCATATATGGCGTGCCAGGAGACTCTATGGAATGCTTTCTCAGCATCCAACGAGAGTATCTAATTACAAATTTTTAACTGCATCTAGCCCAGGAAATACTTTGTGCCTAGTAGCAGTGTCTGCTAGTCAGCGGATTATCCCGGCTGTTAAGCAAGCTACACCACCTGTAGTTTAGACACTTAATTTTTTCAAAGGAAATGCTTCGGGACCATGGGATACTTAGTGAAGAGCATCAGGAGGCACCCCAAGGCATAGGGGCTGGGACTGGCAGTAGGATGCCTTGCGGTGGACAGCCGAGCTCGATCCTTATAAAAGCTTTTTAACTGCAGCAGCTTTAGTGGACGCTACTGGAGCTGGAATTACGCGGCTGCTGGCATGAGACTTGCCCTCCAATAGATCCTTGTAAATGGATTTAAAGTGTATCCATTCAAATTAGAGAGACAATTTAAATTAAAAAGCTTAGAGCTGCCTCCACCACAGGGGGGCTCGCTCGACCCACCAGCGGACAGGCACCAGTATTGGGAGAGGGGGGCTGGCCATCAGGGTTCACCGCGGCTCAGGCACAAACCCGGCGACACGTAGGTGGCACGGGCAGGAGCGGACTGGCCGTGTCGGCTTCTCACTTTTTGGATTTTAGAAGGGCATGACATGCCTATATCTGTGTCTCCCCCTCCTTTTACTCCTCCACCTCTTTTATTTTCGCATGACTATATGTACTTGTCACTTTTCCATGTGTTAGTTATGTCTTCTGAGCAGTTTGTCAGCTTTTGGACACCTTTGAAGGTGTTTTCTATGTGTTTCTATGTGTTTCTATGTGTTTTTGTTTGCCTGCCATTGGTTTTAACGGTGTTCGAAGGTGTTCGACGAACAGTTCGGCGAACACACGGGTGTTCGACGAACCGAACCGAACTCGAACACTACGGGGGTGGCTCAACACTAGTGATCAGTACAGTGCATTGTATGTCTGTGGAGTTATGTATATCTAACGAGTTATGTGCGGGCTCATACTTTATATAGGAGGCTACACGGGGGCTCATACTTTATATAGGGAGCTATGTGAGGGCTCATACTTTATATAGGAGGCTTTTGGGGGCTCATACTGTATGTAGGAGGCTATATAAGGGCTCATAGTGTATATAGGGAGCTATATGCGGGCTCATACTGTATCTAGGAGGCTATATATTGCAAGGGCTCATAGTGTATATAGGGAGCTATATGGGGGCTCATACTGTATATAGGAAGCTATGTGTGGGCTCATACTGTATATAGGGAGCTATGTGCAGGCTCATATTGTATATAGGGAGCTATGTGCCGGCTCATACTATATATAAGAGGCTATGTGGGGCTCCTACTTTATATAGGTCAGCTATGCGTGAGCTCAAACTTTATATAGGAGGCTATATGGGGGCTCATACTGTATATAGGGGCTATGTGCAGGCTCATACTGTATATAAAAGGCTATATGGGGGTTCATACTGTATATAGGGAGCTATATGTGGACTCATATTGTATATAGGGACCTATATGTGGGTTCAAACTGTATGTAGGAGGCTATATGCTATATAGGGGCTCATATTGTTTATAGGGAGCTATGTGCGGGCTCATACTGTATATAAGAAACTATATGGGGGCTCATACTCTATATAGGGAGCTATGTGTGGGCTCATACTGTATATAGGGAGCTATGTGCGGGCTCATACTGTATGTAAGGGACTATGTGGGGTCTCAGTGTATGTAGTGGGCTGTGTGGGGGCTCATTGTATGTAAGTGGCTATGTGGGGTCTCACTGTATGTAGGGGACTATGTGGGGGCATATTTCCTGGGCCTGTGAGCTGTTATCCTCATTGCAGTACGGCTTATGGTCTCCTTTTCTTGCCCTGATTGAAGGAATTCCCTGATAAACTCTGGAATGACCAAAAAAGGTGGGAAACGCGTTGGAAGAAGATGCCATTAAGCTACCATATTTTTCTGACTATAAGACGCAGCGGACCATAAGACACATCTAGGTTTTAGAGGAGGAAAATAGAAAAAAAAATTGAAGCATAAAATGTGGTCATGATGCACTGTTATGGGGAAAGGGGTCTGCTGCTGACACTGTTATAGAGGTAATGTCCCCCAATTCTGTATCTATATCCCCCTTCCTGTTATACGTAGCCCCCATTCTCATCCTGGTATGCATTGTCCCCCATCCTGGTATGTATTGCACCCTCATCCCCATCCTGGTATGCATGGCACCCCCATCCTGGTATGCATGGCACCCCCATCCTGGTATGCATGGCAACCCCAGCCAGGTATGCATGGCAACCCCATCCTGGTATGCATGGCACCCACATCCTGGTATGCATGGCACCCCCATCCTGGTATGCATGGCATCCCCATCCCCATCACCGTGCACACAAAAATAATAAAAGGATTCTACTCACCTTCCTTCCCTCTGCTCTAGTGCTGCATCCTGTTCTGCCAGGAGCTGATCTCAGCTTGTGAGCCGAGCATGATGTCACTGCCATGTGCCCTCAGACGCCGAGATCAGCTGCTGGAACAGTCACTGCTCCTCACGCCGGGACTATGGATGTGGGGAACAGTGACTATTCACTCTCCTTAATAGTGTGCACAGTGTCAGTGCAGCCGCGGCTCCTGCAGCGGCCGGGCGATCGCGTGTGCCTGCTGGTAAAGAGCATGAATATTCACTACTCCCCACGCCCATGGGTGTGGGGAGTAGTGAATATTCATGCGCTTTAATAGTGAGCATACGTGACTGCCGAGCCGCTGCAGGAAGGAGGCGGCTGGGCTGACACTGCGCGCACTATTAAGGAGAATGAATATTCAATGCTCCACATGCCCATGGGCGTGGAGAGGGGTGAATATTAATTTTCTTTTAACAGCAGGCACACACAAGAGCTGCAGCTGCCGGCTCCTGCCTCCTGTGCCCCGCTCCTCCGCGCTTTCCCCCCCATCCACAGCCATAGCAACAAGTGTACATTCATACTATAAGACGCACCCCCCACTTTCCTCCAAAATTTTGGAAGAAAAAAGTGCGTCTTATAGTCTGAAAAATACGTACATATAGGATAGTCCATGTCCATAGAAATGTGACTATGAGGTATATGGATGTTTTGTTGTTTTAATTGCCCTGCTACTTGACCGGCCATTTATGATCTGAAGGGTTATTCTTTGTTTGACAAAGACATTGTATATGTTTCTTCCTGGACTTTGTTAGGTTTTTTTTTCTAGTCAGATTGTTGAAAAATATTGATGATATACCCCTCAGCCCACTAGTATCTACAGTATATTGTATATATTTATATATGTTCATTACATATTATCTAATCACCTATAGAAGATGCCTGGTCAGTTATAGTGGTAGGGCTACATATGGGTAGTCAATGAGGAGCTGGGGCGCCATACCGTTTCAACTTAGAGTGCCAACTAGAGATGAGCGTTGTTCTACTCGAACTGTTCGCCAATCTCAAATTCGAGCTGTTTTGGGCGGTGTTCGAGCCGTTCGGCGAACACGAACAATTTGAGAAAAATTCGGCTGTTCGAGGTTATGTTCGATAACTGTTCGTGCACCAAAATCATAACTGGATTTTTTCTCAGTAATGATGAAAATTAATGTTAATACGCAGTTTGAGTGTACAGCGGGGTGGGGGGAGGGGCAGGGGATGGATCTCTGCAGGAACAATGAAGATCTCCATTTTTTTTCCTCTTTCCCGCATTTGCAGTGGGGAGGTGCAATCTGTCAGCCTATCAGCAGCGCACACACGGAGCGAAGTGCTTTTTTTCACACAAGCAAGGGCATGTGTCATTGACAGTGTATGTCACATGTCCTTGCCCTATAAGACCAAGCCATTTTCCCCGTCGCCACCATTTTCTCACTGCTGCAGCTGCGTGTTAGACGGCACCGCTGTTGCTGTGTGCGCTATACCTTGTTAATTTCAAGCCAATTTTCGCACAAATATACAGATAGCTTGGGAGTAGGGAATAGTTGTGATTGCAGTCCTTTTAAGGACTAGGTTACAGCATTTCCTACGACTTTTATCAGGGAGGTCTGTGCTCTTAAATAGATCGGTTGTGGGAGTAAAGACTAATTGTAATTGCAGTCCTTTTCAGGACTAGGTTACATGAGTTCCTATCAGTTTTTGCCAGGCAGGTCTGTGCCAGTGCTGTGCAAGTTTTTTTCACAGCATTTGGCTGAATCTAGCAAAGCTAATACTTTTTGGCCTATTGCAGAGTGTGTTAGTCAGTGGAGTAGCCTATCTGTGTTGCAAGATATACCACCTGTGTATAGAATACCAATTTTTTTACTGCACCTAGTGAAGTAAAATCTTTTGGGCATAGCATCATTCTATTAGTCCATCTATACTGACCTCCATCAGGTTGCAAATTAAAACTAATTTTTATCTGCATCTACAGTACCTCTGAAAAAATATTTGGGCTTCTAGCAGTGTGTGGGACTTGTTCTATTAGTCCATCTATACTGACCTCCATCAGGTTGCAAACTGAATATATTTTTTTCTGCATCTACCTCTGAAAAAATATTGGGCTTCTAGCTGTGTGTGGGTCTTGTTCTATTAATCCATCTATACTGACCTCCATCAGGTTGCAAACTGAATATATTTTTTTCTGCATCTACCTCTGAAAAAATATTTGGCCTTCTAGTAGTGTGTCGGACTATCTCTATTAGTCCATCTATACTGACCTCCATCAGGTTGTAAATTAAAACTAATTTTTATCTGCATCTACAGTACCTCTGAAAAAATATTTGGGCTTCTAGCAGTGTGTGGGACTTGTTCTATTAGTCCATCTATACTGACCTCCATCAGGTTGCAAACTGAATATATTTTTTTCTGCATCTACCTCTGAAAAAATATTGGGCTTCTAGCTGTGTGTGGGTCTTGTTCTATTAATCCATCTATACTGACCTTCATCAGGTTGCAAACTGAATATATTTTTTTCTGCATCTACCTCTGAAAAAATATTTGGCCTTCTAGTAGTGTGTCGGACTTTCTCTATTAGTCCATCTATACTGACCTCCATCAGGTTGCAAATTAAAACAAATTTTTATCTGCATCTACAGTACCTCTGAAAAAATATTTGGGCTTCTAGCAGTGTGTGGGACTTGTTCTATTAGTCCATCTATACTGACCTCCATCAGGTTGCAAACTGAATATAGTTTTTTCTGCATCTACCTCTGAAAAAATATTGGGCTTCTAGCTGTGTGTGGGTCTTGTTCTATTAATCCATCTATACTGACCTCCATCAGGTTGCAAACTGAATATATTTTTTTCTGCATCTACCTCTGAAAAAATATTTGGCCTTCTAGTAGTGTGTCGGACTTTCTCTATTAGTCCATCTATACTGACCTCCATCAGGTTGCAAACTGAATATAATTTTTTTCTGCATCTAGCTCTGAAAAAATATTTGGCCTTCTAGTAGTGTGTCGGACTTTCTCTATTAGTCCATCTATACTGACCTCCATCAGGTTGCAAATTAAAACTAATTTTTATCTGCATCTACAGTACCTCTGAAAAAATATTTGGGCTTCTAGCAGTGTGTGGGACTTGTTCTATTAGTCCATCTATACTGACCTCCATCAGGTTGCAAACTGAATATATTTTTTTCTGCATCTACCTCTGAAAAAATATTGGGCTTCTAGCTGTGTGTGGGTCTTGTTCTATTAATCCATCTATACTGACCTCCATCAGGTTGCAAACTGAATATAATTTTTTTCTGCATCTAGCTCTGAAAAAATATTTGGCCTTCTAGTAGTGTGTCGGACTTTCTCTATTAGTCCATCTATACTGACCTCCATCAGGTTGCAAATTAAAACTAATTTTTATCTGCATCTACAGTACCTCTGAAAAAATATTTGGGCTTCTAGCTGTGTGTGGGACTTGTTGTATTAGTCCATCTATACTGACCTCCATCAGGTTGCAAACTGAATATATTTTTTTCTGCATCTACCTCTGAAAAAATATTTGGCCTTCTAGTAGTGTGTCGGACTTTCTCTATTAGTCCATCTATACTGACCTCCATCAGGTTGCAAATTAAAACTAATTTTTATCTGCATCTACAGTACCTCTGAAAAAATATTTGGGCTTCTAGCAGTGTGTGGGACTTGTTCTATTAGTCCATCTATACTGACCTCCATCAGGTTGCAAACTGAATATATTTTTTTCTGCATCTACCTCTGAAAAAATATTGGGCTTCTAGCTGTGTGTGGGTCTTGTTCTATTAATCCATCTATACTGACCTCCATCAGGTTGCAAACTGAATATATTTTTTTCTGCATCTACCTCTGAAAAAATATTTGGCCTTCTAGTAGTGTGTCGGACTTTCTCTATTAGTCCATCTATACTGACCTCCATCAGGTTGCAAATTAAAACTAATTTTTATCTGCATCTACAGTACCTCTGAAAAAATATTTGGGCTTCTAGCAGTGTGTGGGACTTGTTCTATTAGTCCATCTATACTGACCTCCATCAGGTTGCAAACTGAATATATTTTTTTCTGCATCTACCTCTGAAAAAATATTGGGCTTCTAGCTGTGTGTGGGTCTTGTTCTATTAATCCATCTATACTGACCTCCATCAGGTTGCAAACTGAATATATTTTTTTCTGCATCTACCTCTGAAAAAATATTTGGCCTTCTAGTAGTGTGTCGGACTTTCTCTATTAGTCCATCTATACTGACCTCCATCAGGTTGCAAATTAAAACTAATTTTTATCTGCATCTACCGTACCTCTGAAAAAATATTTGGGCTTCTAGCAGTGTGTGGGACTTGTTCTATTAGTCCATCTATACTGACCTCCATCAGGTTGCAAACTGAATATAGTTTTTTCTGCATCTACCTCTGAAAAAATATTGGGCTTCTAGCTGTGTGTGGGTCTTGTTCTATTAATCCATCTATACTGACCTCCATCAGGTTGCAAACTGAATATATTTTTTTCTGCATCTACCTCTGAAAAAATATTTGGCCTTCTAGTAGTGTGTCGGACTTTCTCTATTAGTCCATCTATACTGACCTCCATCAGGTTGCAAACTGAATATAATTTTTTTCTGCATCTAGCTCTGAAAAAATATTTGGCCTTCTAGTAGTGTGTCGGACTTTCTCTATTAGTCCATCTATACTGACCTCCATCAGGTTGCAAATTAAAACTAATTTTTATCTGCATCTACAGTACCTCTGAAAAAATATTTGGGCTTCTAGCAGTGTGTGGGACTTGTTCTATTAGTCCATCTATACTGACCTCCATCAGGTTGCCAACTGAATATATTTTTTTCTGCATCTACCTCTGAAAAAATATTGGGCTTCTAGCTGTGTGTGGGTCTTGTTCTATTAATCCATCTATACTGACCTCCATCAGGTTGCAAACTGAATATAATTTTTTCTGCATCTACCTCTGAAAAAATATTTGGCCTTCTAGTAGTGTGTCGGACTTTCTCTATTAGTCCATCTATACTGACCTCCATCAGGTTGCAAATTAAAAATAATTTTTATCTGCATCTACAGTACCTCTGAAAAAATATTTGGGCTTCTAGCAGTGTGTGGGACTTGTTCTATTAGTCCATCTATACTGACCTCCATCAGGTTGCAAACTGAATATATTTTTTTCTGCATCTACCTCTGAAAAAATATTGGGCTTCTAGCTGTGTGTGGGTCTTGTTCTATTAATCCATCTATACTGACCTCCATCAGGTTGCAAACTGAATATAATTTTTTCTGCATCTACCTCTGAAAAAATATTTGGCCTTCTAGTAGTGTGTCGGACTTTCTCTATTAGTCCATCTATACTGACCTCCATCAGGTTGCAAACTGAATATAATTTTTTTCTGCATCTAGCTCTGAAAAAATATTTGGCCTTCTAGTAGTGTGTCGGACTTTCTCTATTAGTCCATCTATACTGACCTCCATCAGGTTGCAAATTAAAACTAATTTTTATCTGCATCTACAGTACCTCTGAAAAAATATTTGGGCTTCTAGCAGTGTGTGGGACTTGTTCTATTAGTCCATCTATACTGACCTCCATCAGGTTGCAAACTGAATATATTTTTTTCTGCATCTACCTCTGAAAAAATATTGGGCTTCTAGCTGTGTGTGGGTCTTGTTCTATTAATCCATCTATACTGACCTCCATCAGGTTGCAAACTGAATATAATTTTTTCTGCATCTACCTCTGAAAAAATATTTGGCCTTCTAGTAGTGTGTCGGACTTTCTCTATTAGTCCATCTATACTGACCTCCATCAGGTTGCAAATTAAAAATAATTTTTATCTGCATCTACAGTACCTCTGAAAAAATATTTGGGCTTCTAGCAGTGTGTGGGACTTGTTCTATTAGTCCATCTATACTGACCTCCATCAGGTTGCAAACTGAATATATTTTTTTCTGCATCTACCTCTGAAAAAATATTGGGCTTCTAGCTGTGTGTGGGTCTTGTTCTATTAATCCATCTATACTGACCTCCATCAGGTTGCAAACTGAATATAATTTTTTCTGCATCTACCTCTGAAAAAATATTTGGCCTTCTAGTAGTGTGTCGGACTTTCTCTATTAGTCCATCTATACTGACCTCCATCAGGTTGCAAATTAAAAATAATTTTTATCTGCATCTACAGTACCTCTGAAAAAATATTTGGGCTTCTAGCTGTGTGCGGGACTTGTTGTATTAGTCCATCTATACTGACCTCCATCAGGTTGCAAACTGAATATATTTTTTTCTGCATCTACCTCTGAAAAAATATTTGGCCTTCTAGTAGTGTGTCGGACTTTCTCTATTAGTCCATCTATACTGACCTCCATCAGGTTGCAAATTAAAACTAATTTTTATCTGCATCTACAGTACCTCTGAAAAAATATTTGGGCTTCTAGCAGTGTGTGGGACTTGTTCTATTAGTCCATCTATACTGACCTCCATCAGGTTGCAAACTGAATATAGTTTTTTCTGCATCTACCTCTGAAAAAATATTGGGCTTCTAGCTGTGTGTGGGTCTTGTTCTATTAATCCATCTATACTGACCTCCATCAGGTTGCAAACTGAATATATTTTTTTCTGCATCTACCTCTGAAAAAATATTTGGCCTTCTAGTAGTGTGTCGGACTTTCTCTATTAGTCCATCTATACTGACCTCCATCAGGTTGCAAATTCAAAATAATTTTTTTCTGCATCTAACCCAGCCAATAGTTTTGGCCTAATACCACAGTTTGGCCACTCAGCTCTGCTCGGTTACCATCCATTGTTTTTTTGAGCAAACAACTCCAGAGTTGTGAATTAGTTAACCACCAAAATGAGTGGAAAAAGGCCTGCTGCTGGTGGAAAGGGGAATAGGCGTGTTGGGAAGGGGAAAAAAGGTTGTGTCCGTGGGGTAGGTGTTAAAGCAACAGTAACATCTGCAGAAGAAAGACCATCTTCCAGCCAAACTAAAATGTCTACTTCTTTTAGCGGACAATGTGATAAGATCCCTTTCTTACGGCCACGCCAATCGCTACAAATTCCAGATGAGGCACAAAAACAGCAGGTGCTTCAACGGATATCAAGTGCTCCTTTAAGTGGGCTCTCCTCCACATCAACTTCAACATCACAAATACTCCAGTCCTCAAAGGTGTCACCCAAATCGCACTTGCTTCCTCACAGCTCCCAAATCTCCAGCTGCCCGTCTGAGTATGAGGTAGAACAGATGGTTGAGTCTGCAGAGCTGTTTACTCATACTATAGCCTGGGAATCAGAGGTCGACTCCAGCGCTTCTGTGAATCCAGACGAGGAAATGATCTGCACTGATGCCCAGAATCTTTATGAGTCGGATCCAGGACCAGACGCAGAAGGTTCTGACCATAATGTAGACCCTCATTCCCAAACTGTAACTCCTGTTGGTGGAGACAATGAGGAAGACGATGATAAGACTCAAATACCTGATTGGAGCGACAACTTTAGTTTTTTGTCAGGGCAGGAACAGGTTGGCTCTGAGGACGACGGGTGTGATAACGCACAGGGTGATGATGATGAGGTCGGAGATCCCACTTACTGTCAACCCACAGTCAGCCAAGAGATGAGGTCAGCAGAGGAGGTGGAGGAAGATGCTAGTGACGACGAGGTCAGGTTGCGCCTTCCTGGACAGAGACGTAGTACTGGAAGCACGTCAACAACTGCATCCTCAAACACAACTCTGCCTCTCACCACAAGTCGTGGTGGCTCTTCAGGTCGCATGGGTGCTAAGCCTTGCATAGCCTGGGCATTTTTTCAGATCGATAAAGATGACCCAACTCGTGTTATCTGTAACATTTGTCAGCAAAAGCTAAGTAGAGGCCAAAAAATACATAGTTTGAGTACTTCATGCATGAACCGGCACATGGACATGAAGCATAAGTTGCAGTGGGAAGCTCAGTGTGCTACAATGCGGCCTAGCTGGCCGGGCCAACCACCGTCTGCCATATCTTGTGCATCCGCGGCCTTTTCATACTCTGTGACTGGGGGGGACAGCAGTCACACCTGTTTTGGGGCGCAGACCTGCCACCTCTTTACCCGCAACAGCCAGCGTGATTGGCAGGTCATCATTTTCTTTGGAGGTGGTAACACCAGC
Source organism: Phyllobates terribilis (assembly GCF_046119375.1). Lineage (NCBI taxonomy): Eukaryota > Metazoa > Chordata > Amphibia > Anura > Dendrobatidae > Phyllobates > Phyllobates terribilis. Next base: position 879,908,033 of record NW_027362762.1, read on the forward strand.
TGGTGTTGAGCGCTGTCCGACATCGATAGCACCACCTTTGGATGAAGGCAACTTAACATGTCCGCCTGCATCTTCCTCACAGACCGGCAGTTTGCCGGGGACACCCTTATCAACCCCGTCTAAGCACAATAGCCAGCCCTCGGTCCCTCAGATGTGGACAAGTAAAAGACCATTTCCTCCTAGCCATGAGAAAGCTAAGAGGTTGAATTTCACCATCTGCAAGCTCTTGGCTACAGAAATGCTGCCTTTCCGCCTGGTGGACACAGAGGATTTTCGAGACCTTATGTCCGTCGCAGTGCCCCAGTACCAGATGCCCAGTCGGCACTACTTCTCAAAGAAAGGTGTGCCTGCGCTCCACCAGCATGTCGCACACAACATCACCGCTTCTTTGAGAAACTCTGTGTGTGACAGGGTGCATTTCACCACAGACACTTGGACGAGTAGGCATGGACAGGGGCGTTACATGTCGCTGACTGGGCACTGGGTAACTATGGTGACAGCAGGACAAGGGGCTGCTGTCCAAGTCTTGCCGTCCCCACGAGTTGTGCGTCAATCCTCTTTATGTCAAAGTTCCTCCACTGCTTCTGCCTCCTCAACCTCCTCTCGGTCTTCCACCTGCACCAAAGCCTGTCTGGTCATGCCACAAGCTTTCTAACTGCGCAGAAGGGATCCTGCACACCTCCTTACTATGCTGGCAGTAGGGCTCAACGTCATCAGGCGGTTTTTACATTGAAATGTCTGGGAAATGTGAGTCACACAGCTGAGGAGTTGTGGTCAGCTCTGGAGAACCAATTTCATGAATGGTTGTCTCCACTGGACCTGAAACCAGGGAAGGCCGTGTGCGACAATGCTGCAAACCTGGGTGCGGCCCTTCGCCGGGGCAATGTCGCACACGTGCCTTGTATGGCTCACGTGTTGAACCTGGTTGTCCAGCAATTTTTAGCCCACTATCCCAGACTAGATGGCCTTCTGCAGAGGGCACGGTCGCTGTGTGCTCACTTCCGCCGTTCGCATCCCGCAGCTCAGCGACTTACATCTCTACAGAAGTCGTTGGGCCTGCCACTTCACCGGCTAAAATGCGATGTGCCTACCCGGTGGAATTCAACTCTGCACATGTTGCAGCGACTGTGGCAGCACCGACAAGCCCTGGTGCAATACGTTCTGACGTATAGCCTGGGCCAACGAGATTCAGAGGTGGGGCAAATCACGCTGGAGGAGTGGTCTCAGATCAGGGACCTATGCACCCTTCTGCACAGTTTTGAAATGGCGACGAAGATGTTTATTGCTGACGATGCCATTATCAGCATGACTATGCCGGTGATTTACATGCTGGAGCACATGTTAAACAGAATTCGGAGTCAGGTGGTGGCACAAGAGGAGGTGGAGGAAGTAGAGGAGGAGGAGTTGTATGCGGAAGGGCTAACATCTGCAAGGTCCAGAAGGTCGGCAGCACCAAGGCGGCAGGCATGTGAGGGTGGGGGAGATGGTTTTACCAGGGCGCATGGTAGCAGCCAAACTAGTGAGGAAGGTGCAGGAGCCCAGGAAGAAGTGGAGGACGAACTGATGGAAGACTCATCAGATGAGGGAGACCTTGATCACATTTCTGTTGTGCGAGGTTGGGGGGAGAGGACAGAGGAAGGAAGCATGATTGTTACCTCGCCACCAACACAACAGGGACTTGGTGCTCCTGGATGCGCAACACACATGAGTGCCTTCTTGCTGCACTACCTGCAACATGACCCTCGAATTGTGAGAATTAGAAATAATCCTGACTACTGGGTTGCCACACTGTTAGATCCCCGGTACAAAAGTAAATTTGCAGAAATTATTCCTGCCATAGAAAGGGATGCACGCATGCAGGAGTATCAGCAGAGACTGTTGCAGAATCTTACATGTGCTTTTCCACAAAATACCAGTGGTGCACGTAGTGAATCTCACAGTTCCAACTTGCCAACCGTGGGACCGTCAAGTGTTCAGCACTCAAACCGTAACAGAACCACAGTATCTGCTGGTAACATCAATTTTGCGGAATCATTTCACCACTTTTTTAGCCCATCCTTTGCAAGGCCACAGGAGACAAGAAGTCTGACACATAGTCAACGCCTAGAGACGATGGTACAGGAGTATCTCCAAGTAAACATTGAAGCCACGACTGTGTCACTGGACCCTTGCTCTTTTTGGGCTTCCAATCTGGATAAATGGCCGGAGCTAGCCACTTACACCTTGGAGATCTTGTCATGCCCCGCAGCCAGCGTTCTGTCTGAACGTGTGTTCAGCGCTGCTGGTGGTGTGCTGACAGATAAGCGCACGCGGCTCTCCACTGATAATGTAGACAGACTCACGTTCATAAAGATGAACAAATCATGGATCCGAAACGACTTTTCTACCCCTGTGTCATCCTGGGGAGAGTAAAAGCTTGATGATTGGTTAAAATCACCCTACCAAACGTTTTAAGCTTTCAAATTACTAATCATGTTTATCTGTATCTTGACTGGAAAATAATTTGGGCTTTGTAGCAGTGTGCAGCACTGATCCTATTAGGCCATCTATAATAAGCTCCACCAGATTTAAAATTAAAAATAATTTTAGCTGCATCTAGCCCGGAAAATAATTTTGGGGCTCCGAGATGCGCAAGACACATAAGTGCCTTCTTGCTGCACTACCTGCAGCATGACCCTCATATTGTCAGAATTCGAAGTAATCATGACTACTGGGTTGCCACACTCTTAGATCCCCCAAACTTTTCGATCAACCTTTTCATTTTAATAAAGACCAAAAAAATGGTCATTTTTGAAATTATAAGCATTAGCAGGTTGTTAGAAACTGAAATCAAACAGTTTTCAACTCAAAACTTTATTCTAGGTGATGTTACATTTTCACATAGGACCCCTTGTTCGAAAGGAGCTTCTGAACTCTCTCGTCCATTGAATTTGTCAGGTTTTGGATGGTTTCTGCTTCAATTGTTTTGCATGAGGACAGAATACCCTCCCAGAGCTGTTGCTTAGATGTGAACTGCCTCCCGCCATCATAGACACTCCTTTTAATGATGCTCCAAAGGTTCTGAATGGGGTAGAGGTCAGGGGAGCATGGGGGTCACACCATAAGTTTGTCCCCTTTTATGCCCATATCAGCCAGAGATGCAGATGTTTTATGTGCAGCATGAGATGGTGCATTATCATGCAGAAAAATGATCTTGCTGTGAAATACACGGTTCTTCTTCTTGAACCATGGCAGGAAGTGCTGTTTGAGAAAATCCACATACATTATGGAGTTCATCTTTAGCGCCTTCAGGGATCCTAAAGGGGCCGACAATCTCTCTCCCCATGATTCCAGCCCAAAACATTACTCCACCTCCTCCTTGTTGGCGCTGTAGCCGTGTTTGCGTGGGGTGTCCATCAACCAGCCATCCTCCACTCCATCCATCTGGACCATCGAGCGCTGCACGGCACTCATCCGTGAACAAAACAGTTTTGAAATCAGTCTTCATGTAATGTTTGGCCCACTGGAGCCGTTTCTGCTTGTGTGAAGTGGATAGAGGAGGTCGAGAGGATGGCGTATGCACAGCTGCAAACCTCTGAAGGACCCTGCATCTTGTTGTTCGGGGGACGTTGGAGGCACAAGCAGCTTCAAAAACTTGTCTGCTGCTATGACAAGGCTTTTTTGCCGCTGCTCTTTCAACCTGACGTAATTGCCTGTAGGAAAGAGTCCTCAATTTGCCCTTATCAGCACGCACACGTGTGTACTGTGAATCAGCTACATACTTCTTGATTGCCAAGACACTTCATCCTGATCATCGCACAATGTTGATTGTAGTCATGCCTTGACCTAAACACTCCACAATTTGTTGCTTCTCAGCAGCCGACACATCCTTTTTCTTTCCCATTTTGGCAGAAAATGTAGGCTGCTTAATAATGTGAGAGAGCCTTCTTAAGTAGTCTTGCCTTTCATTGGACACACCTGCCAAACTAATTAGCACAGGTGTCTGCAATTGCTTACAGTGATATAAAGAGCCCTGACACACATCACCATCAATGCGTTTAACTGACAAACAAACAATTTCTTCCCTTATCACTCCTAAACACTTTTTGCATAATAATTTGGAACGCGGTGTACATGTGCTTTTCCACAAAACACCAGCGGTTCACGTAGTGAATCTTACAGTTCTAACTTGCCAACCGTGGTCTGTATGGAATTGTTCAATAAAGGGCCCAAAATTAAGATAACATAGATGGGAGAGGTCTCTATGAATAGGAATTCCTAAGTATTTGATACCCTGTGAGGGCCAGGCAAAGGGAAAGTTGGACTGGATGGAATCCTATATGGATTTGGGGAGGGAGACATCGAGGGCCTCAGACTTCGCTGCATTGATTTTAAAATTTTACCATGTAACAAAGTGATCTATTTCAGCCATAACAGCATGGATGGATATATGTGATTGAGTGATATATACTAGGACATCATCAGCTAATAGAGACCACTTGTACTCGGTGCCTCCCACCTCAATCCACCTAATATTGGGGTTATGGCGAATTGATGAGAGCAGGTGCTCCGTCACTAGGATGTATAAGAGAGGGGACAGAGGACATCCCTGCCTTGTCCCATTGGTGATTGTGAAAGGTGATGAAAATGTTCTGACGCACCCCCTGGGCCTTGGGACACCCGGAGCCGGACCCTTTTTGGTGGATGCTGGTGGTTGTAGTCTTCGTGGCGGCGACCCGGTTCCGTGGCTCAGGGCGGTCAAACCAGTGGCGGAACTATTTATGTGGTTTTGATGTTTAAATGTCCGACTACGCCACCCGTGGATTGCGGTCAGAGTGAACAGTCGCTACAGGGCAGACCGCTGAGGCTGGTGTTGTGGGTGCAGCAGAGCGTAGCATAACTCCCCACGGGAGGAGTATAGCCTCAGGGCAGTGTATGCGGAGGATGGGGGTGATGGTGCAGGGCAGCAGCAGTAACGACACGGAGTCAGTGATGCAGTCCAGGGCCTTTACTCACAGTTCTTATTATCCAGACCACGTCTGCAGGTAACGGCTGCCCACGTCGTACTGTGCTCACCAGGTGAGGGGCTCAGACAACTCCCAGATAAATTTGGAGGACTTCACAGGACCCCCTTTGTGTGTCCTTTGTCTGGCCTTTCTTACCAACACTTCTGTCCGGCTGCCTCGGGCCTCCTCTTGGTAAACTTGGCGCCAGTTTCCCTGACCCTATGTGGTGCCTTCCTAGCGGGTGTAGCGAGGGGCTGCGCCACATAAAATGTCAGAGCCTCCGGTTTCTAGCTGAGGGTCGTTTCCTGCCTCCACTAGTTCGGGGACCGGTCTCCCCCTTTGGCCTGACCCCTCCACGCAGGTGGATTCGGGCGTGCGGTGGCGACTCGCCCGTCCGCACCCCTGGGATCCCTTCATTCCTCGTTCCTGGAGCCTTCTCCGCTCCTCTTCCTTCCTTCTCCCTCTTCCAGGCCTGGGCCTCTGTTACTAGGCCCGCCTCCGGAGCAGAGCTCATGCAGAGCCCCTGCTCCCTGCCACTTCTGCTCAGACTTCTCTGCACTGAACTAAGATGGTGCCCACCTTTTATACTCCCTTCTCAATGCACCCAGGAACTGCTTCCTCCCTGCTCCTGCACTACAGGGTTCCCCTTCCTCAGTGTTCCCTCCCCCCACTCCAGCCAGGGACAGGGACTGTCGTGCCCATCTCAGGGGCATATTGGTCGCCCTGCCCCACGGCAATGTGGTGTAATGCATGCAGGTGTCGGGTCCTGATCCACACTCCATCCTTACCTGAGAGTGAGATATCACACCTCTGGGTGAGGTGCAATACGTCTGTAGCAACCGAGCCCTCAGGGTGCTACAGTTCCATTTATCTTCAGCCTAGGTGACGTATTGCGATACAGGGCCGTGATTTTGGCTATAAAAGGGTCCCCTAGACCCCTACCCCAAGCTTTTTAAGAGAATCATATATGGCGTGCCAGGAGACTCTATGGAATGCTTTCTCAGCATCCAACGAGAGTATCTAATTACAAATTTTTAACTGCATCTAGCCCAGGAAATACTTTGTGCCTAGTAGCAGTGTCTGCTAGTCAGCGGATTATCCCGGCTGTTAAGCAAGCTACACCACCTGTAGTTTAGACACTTAATTTTTTCAAAGGAAATGCTTCGGGACCATGGGATACTCAGTGAAGAGCATCAGGAGGCACCCCAAGGCATAGGGGCTGGGACTGGCAGTAGGATGCCTTGCGGTGGACAGCCGAGCTCGATCCTTATAAAAGCTTTTTAACTGCAGCAGCTTTAGTGGATGCTACTGGAGCTGGAATTACGCGGCTGCTGGCATGAGACTTGCCCTCCAATAGATCCTTGTAAATGGATTTAAAGTGTATTCATTCAAATTAGAGAGACAATTTAAATTAAAAAGCTTAGAGCTGCCTCCACCACAGGGGGGCTCGCTCGACCCACCAGCGGACAGGCACCAGTATTGGGAGAGGGGGGCTGGCCATCAGGGTTCACCGCGGCTCTGGCACAAACCCGGCGACACGGAGGTGGCACGGGCAGGAGCGGACTGGCCGTGTCGGCTTCTCACTTTTTGGATTTTAGAAGGGCATGACATGCCTATATCTGTGTCTCCCCCTCCTTTTACTCCTCCACCTCTTTTATTTTCGCATGACTATATGTACTTGTCACTTTTCCATGTGTTAGTTGTGTCTTCTGAGCAGTTTGTCAGCTTTTGGACACCTTTGAAGGTGTTTTCTATGTGTTTCTATGTGTTTTTGTTTGCCTGCCATTGGTTTTAACGGTGTTCGAAGGTGTTCGACGAACAGTTCGACGAACAGTTCGGCGAACACACGGGTGTTCGACGAACCGAACCGAACTCGAACGCTACGGGGGTGGCTCAACACTAGTGCCAACCTCCGCTGTCAGGTATGGAATTATGGAATTGTGAAGGGCAAAACTAGACCCCATCTCCCCTCATTTCTGCTCTTTTTTTTTAAATCACAGTTTTTCTGTACAATGTGTGTGCATTTATGTCTGTATGTATTGGGTTGTAAAACTAAACTAAGGCTATGTGCCCACAATGCAGAAATGAAGCGGAAAATTTCCACTTCAATTCTGCATGTCCTTGCCCGGAAAAACGTGTGCGGAATTTGACACGCATTTTTCGCGCGCTTTTGAAGCGTTTTGCACATGCAGAATTGCCTTGCGTTTTTTAATGCATTGAGAAGGCAATTCCGCACAAATAATGGAGATGCTGCGGATTTTTCCGCACATCAAAAATGCTGCGGAAAATTCCGCAGCATCGGCATTGAAATTGCAGATTGACATTGGGGACCATGGGGGAAGGATTACCAAGCGTTTTACAATCGTGGGCACGGACCCTAAAGAGATTTTTTTTTTTTTTATGTTTTACATGTACAGTGTAAGGGGCCCCATAGGTTGATCACTTTGGTTGTTGATGGAGGAGCTATGTGGTGGCTCATATTGTATGTTGGAGGCTATGTGGGGGCTCATACTATATATAGGGGAATGTCAGCATACTTAATTCTGCTCAATATTAAGTCATGCAATTAATATTAAAAAAAATTATTAATATGTTATAATATTGAGCAGAATTAATTTCAGGCTATGTGCCCATGATGCAGAAATGCTGCATATTTGTTCCGCTTCTCCCTGGCTGGAAAAATGCATGCGGATTGTACATGCGTTTTTCCCACCAGGTAGAAGAGTTTGTCAAGCGTTTTTGCATGCATTTCTGCATGCGGGTTATCAAGCGCTTTTCCAAGCGATTTTAGCATCACTTGGAAAAGTGCTTGACAACTTGGTCCCCCTATATAAATCCATGCAAACGGCATGGATTTAGATAGTGTGACCAAGTAATAGTTAAAAAAAAGAATAAGAATGGTAAAAAATAAAGATTATACTTACCTTCCGATGGCCCCCGGTATTTTCTCCACTCCGTCCGGTCTCCCCGGTGTCTCGCGGTGGTGTGAAAGGACCTGCGATGACGTCATTGAGTCATGTGACAGGTCAAGCGACCGGACGCATCGCTAAGGAGGGTAGGTAAGTATAATCTTTATTTTTTACTTTAAATTCTTTTTTTTATAGGTTCTATGGTACCCGGGTCTGGAGGAGAGTCTCCTCTTCTCCAGTCCCGGGTACCATGCGCACATTGAATCGCTTAATATCCGTGTGTGCAAATGTGCTGACACGGATATTAAGTCTTTCAATGCAAGTCAATGGCGACAATTACGCTGCGTGTCCGCAAAATTAATGGACATGCTGCGTATTTTTCCGCAATGATAATCTGCAGCGGAAATTTCCGCAGCATGTGCACAACACATACGGATTATCATTGGGGACCATGGGGCACGTTTAACCAAGCGTTATTTAAGCATTTTTGCTGCGGAAATTCCGCGGCAAAAACGCTTGAAAAACGCATAGTGGGAACGCAGCCTGATCCTATTGGTTCGGCCTCCACAATAGTCATGGTCTCTCATGTGGCCCCTTAAGAAAATGAATCTTCCACACCTTTATTATTTACAGTGCTATGTTATATATAGTGTTGTACATAATGGAAAAAATTGCGCGGCGTGCATAGCTATCTCTGTTGGGGGGAAGGGAGGGGGCCCACACCTTCTAAACTGCCCAGGGCCCTGGCTACTCTTCATCCATCCCTGGTCATGACCACAGTAAAGTCTCCTGAAACCATGTGTGGTGGCTTTTCATCCAGAGGAGTGAGCTCACTCACAATTTTACGTGTGAACATTGCCATGAATTCAGAATGGCATCTAAACAGCCTCCAAGAGCAACTTCTCCCAATGATCCAGGGACAATTTGGTGATTGTTTTTCCATCATGATGGAGCACCATATCACAAGGCAAAAGTGATAATGAAGTGGCTTAGTGAACACAACATTGAAATTTTGGGTCCATGGTGAGGAAACTCCCCAGATCTCAATTTTATTAAGAGCCTGTACTCAATCTTTAAAAAGTGGGTGGAAAAACAAAAACACAGAAATTGTGGTAAACTCCAAACACTGATTATAAAAGAATGGGCGATCATCAGTCAGGATTTGGCCCAGAAGCTGATATCCAGCTGCCAGGACGAATTGCAGAAATCTTGAAAAATAAGAGTCAACACTAAATATTGAGTCTTTACATAAACTTGATGTATTTGTCGATAAATGTTTAAAAATGTATGAAATGCTTATAACTGTACTTTAGTAACCATAGAAACATCAAAAGGATCTAAAATCACTAAAGCGGCAAACTATGTGAAAATCAAAATTTGTTTCAGTCTTAAAACATTTAGCCACGACTGTATGCAGTGGAAACAGAGATCAAGGAGAGCAGGGCTATGTGTCATTACTAGTGTTGAGTGAGTATGTTCTGTTCCGAGTATGTTCGGGCCGAGCTCCGAGTAGTTACAGCTGCTCGGTGATAAGGTTGAATCGCTCCCGTGTGCATGATTTGCAACTGTTTGACAGTTTTATTACATGTGAGGAATGTGTAAGAAATAGACATTCCTCATATGTAATAAAGCTGTCAAACAGTCGCAAATCATGCACACGGGAGTGATTCAAGCATATCACCGAGCAGCTGTAACTACTTGGAGCTCGGCCCGAGCATACTCAGCGAAAGGGTTAATAGAACATACTCGCTCAACACTAGTCATTACATGTCTCACAGGAGTAAGCCTGCTCTAAGCTGTTCTGGGCGCGTTCTTTTTTGCCTCTGCATGATGCCTCCTGCTTATGATTGGGCAATGTCTTGAAGGGCAAAAATATACTACCTATCTGCAAACTCCCCCTTGGTTGAAGGGAAAATTAAAATCTTAACTTTAGAAGCTTTACTCTGCAGCCACTATTCCATGATGTGGCCAGTTTAACATGCTAAAACTGATGAAAGGTCCACTTTAATAAAAAAAAAATTCTATAGCAATGACGAAACAGTTGTGGCGTGTGTTTTTTTTAGTTTTTTAGACACAAGACAAGACAGACGGACATTATTAGAAATGTCATATATGAAGGTGCATTCAGCAGTTTATCTCATAATAATCGTAGGGAGCATAAAATAGAATAAATTCCATGTACATCTTGTCTCCCACTTGTCCCAGTCCTGGACTCATCTCTTATACTCACTGTAAATTCTCTATCCTGCAGTCTGGAGTGGACAGAGCCTCCATCAAGTCATTGAAACCAGGACCAGCCAGACGGTTACCAGAGAGGCCAATTGTCTTCAGGCACTGGTTGTTCCTTATTAGAGATGCCAATTGGATGCAGAAAATTTCTGGTAGATCGTTACCATTCAGACTATGAGGATAAAAAGTTGAGATGTGACATCCCTGGAGCTTTGGTATAAAATTTTTACATTTATCATTAGAAGCCAGCCCCTTGTGTGTGGTGGATGCAGAGCTGCCAACCTCCTCTTAATTGTATTTTTTTTTTCTGGAAAACTGTACCACAATTTTCAGATGGCCTCAGCCCAAATCACAGTCTTTTAGGCTGAAATCACACATACATATCTTTCGCTTGTTTTTGTATACAAAGTCAAAAGTGAATTTATATAGACAATACACTATACACTGTGGGCAGAACTATTATACAGGTGAGTATTTTGACCACATCATCATTTTTATGCAAGTTTTCCAAATCCGGGCTGTGTAAACTTGAAAGCTTATTGGATGAAGCAGATCAGGTGATATGTATCTGTGTAATGAGGAAGGGTGCGGCCTAAGGATATCACCACCCTTCATCAAGGTGTGCAAAATTATTGGTCAGCTGGTTTTCCTCAGGCAAAATGGGCCAAAAAAAAAGATTTAGCTAACTCTAAAAAGTAAAAAAAAAAAGTCTTACAGAGGGATGTAGCATTCTTGATATTCCTAAAATATTGGGATGTGATCACAGAACCGTCAAAAGTGTTGATGCAAATAGTCAACAGGGTCACAAAAAACATGTTGAAAAAAAAGAGGCACATTAGCTGCCAAAGATTTGAGAAGAATCAAATGTGAAGAGACCAGGAAGCCATTATCCTCCAGTGCTGTCATATTCCAGAACTGCCAAATAAAGTAGCACTCTGTAACGCTACGTATGCAAACATGAAATATATGAAATCTGAATAGCAATACTGCTCAAGAAAATAGAAATAATTGAGAAATCTTAGTGCATAAATTAGCCAATTCATGTGTACCTGGTAGCCACAATATTTCATATATTTCATGTTTGCATACTTAGCATTAAATGTCCCCAGTGTGTCTCCTTGTAATGTGACTTCTTCCCGGTCAATGATAAGACTCCATACACAGTATTGGAATAGTAATTTTTATGGTGGTAAATTACATTTCTCATGAATTCATAACATGGGGTAGAAAAGTTATATGAGGAGGCGAGGCAGTCAGACATTAGTAGAGACGTCACATAGCAAGGTGCAGTCAGAAGTTTCTCCCATAGATATAACAATGGTACAGAGCAATAAATAATAATAAAATCCATTTACAGCGTGTCCTGCACAGGTGCACACCGGTAATACTCACTGTAATTTCTCTATCCTGCAGGTTGGATTGGACAAAGCTTTTATCAAGTCATTGAATTGCGGCCCGGACAGCTTGTTATTACTCAGGTTAAGTATCTTCAGGGACTGGTTACTGCTTAGTCCAGATGCCAACTGGGCGCATGAAGTGCCTTGTAATTTATTATCATCCAATCTGTAACAGTAAGAAGATGAGAGCGCTAGTATGAAATCTGTTGACTGTGAATGTGAAGAGAAAATGTTCCCCGACTACTGGTAAAATCCATCGATATCATCTCTAGAAGTCGCCTCTGGTGTGCGGTGAATATCTGCAATGCCAGCAGCTATATGAATCCTATTTATTGGACCAACTACAACACCTTGATACAAGGTCTTACTTCAGATGAGGTGGTCCATATTTTTCTTTTCATTACTAGGCTGATTTCATGCCTTTAAAAGGGTACGTCAATTTTTTATTTATTATGTTCCTTTACCATACCCATCCCAGCTAGATGATTTAGTCAAAACGACTCACAGGTAAGAAAAAATATATGGCAAGGTAAACGTCCCGAACGAAGCATGTTTAATCACAGGAGATGTGGAGGTATTTGAATACTTCTTTTTTTGGCATATTTTAAATCTGTCCAATGATCTACTGTTACTACTTTTTTTAGGGGAACATAAATAGGAAGCCTAGGAATCAACACATTGAAGGCAGTATGTGGTTGACAGGTTGACCGTTGTCAGAACTTTTACAAAAGAACTCCCCACATACTTCCCACTCCCTTCATTGTGGAGGTCGAATAACTTCCAATAAAAAAATCCAATCACACTGTTCTCTTTTTGCTAAGCTGTCTAACCTTATGTTTACTGCAGGTTTGGACACTGGAGCCTTTCACTTGTGACTACAAAGTGATATTATTCAACTAAGGCATTTTTAACACACACTACTCAATACTCATGTATAGTAGAGTTCTACAAAAATATACCACACACTATATGAAATGTTTAGGCTACAACGTTTCATTTTTGTAGAATGCTACCAACAAACAACTTTACTCCATAGTGGAGTTGGTGCAAATCAATTTTCTGGACCCGTTTCATTTGCCACATCATTAATCTGAGGTATTAGACAGGCGTCCTCTGACCTGTTGAAACACACTGATTACCGATATGGCTGCTGGACCGAGTCCTGCAAATGATTTACACCAGTTGTAGCTCACGACTGGTGATGAGCGAGCGCGGTCGGCATTGCTCGATACTAGATTGAGCATCGAGGTGCTCGGGCATGCTCGTTACTCAATCAAATACTGTGGGTGCTCGAGCGGAATGCTCGAGTCCCCAACAGGCATGGTTTGCGGCTGTTAGACAGCCAATAAACATGCAGGGATTGCCTGCCATACTCTGTAATGTCGTAGCCCTGTTGGTTACTGGCATTTCTGTAAATGGCCGGCCACATCGCGTCATCGGATCTTATATGAGACCCGGTGACGAGATGCTTGCCACACTGTCCTCAGTAAGCAGTTTAGGGAGAGTTGTTATAGGAGGGAGAGCATAGGTTTAACCCCTTTACCCCCGAGGGTGGTTTGCACGTTAATGACCAGGCCAATTTTTACAATTCTGACCACTGTCACTTTATGAGGTAATTACTCTGGAACGCTTCAACGGATCCCTCTGATTCTGAGATTGTTTTTTCGTGACATATTGTACTTCATGATTGTGGTAAAATTTCTTCGATATCACTTGAGTTTATTTGTGAAAAAAATGGAAATTTGGCGAAAATTTTGAAAATTTTGCAATTTTCAAAATTTGAACTTTTATGTCCTTAAATCAGAGAGATACAGTTATATGAAAAAGTTTGGGCACCCCTATTAATCTTAAGCTTAATGTTTTATAAAAATTGGTGTTTTTGCAACTGCTATTTCAGTTTGATATATGTAATAACTGTTGGACACAGTAATGTTTCTGCCTTCAAATGAGGTTTATTGTACTAACAGAAAATGTGCAATCTGCATTCAAACAAAATTTGACAGGTGCATAAGTATGGGCACCTAACCAGAAAAGTGACATTGATATTTAGTAGATCCTCCTTTTGCAAAAATAACAGCCTCTAGTCGCTTCCTGTAGCTTTTAATGATTTCCTGGATCCTGGATGAAGGTATTTTTGACCATTCCTCTTTACAAAACAATTCCAGTTCAGTTAAGTTTGATGGTCGCCGAGCATGGACAGCCCTCTTCAAATGATCCCACAGATGTTCAATGATATTCAGGTCTGGGGACTGGGATGGCCATTCCAGAACATTGTAATTGTTCCTCTGCATGAATGCCTGAGTAGATTTGGAGCGGTGTTTTGGATCATTGTCTTGCTGAAAGATCCATCCCCTGCGTAACTTCAACTTTGTCACTGATTCTTGAACATTATTGTCAAGAATCTGATGATACTGAGTGGAATCCATGCGTCCCTCAACTTTAACAAGATTCCCGGTGCCGGCATTGGCCACCCAGCCCCAAAGCATGATGGAACCTCCACCAAATTTTACTGTGGGTAGCAAGTGCTCAGTATGCATCTAGATAGGTGCCTTGGGGGGTCTAGTTTCCAAAATGGGGTCACTTGTGGGGGAGCTCCAATGTTTAGGCACACAGGGGCTCTCCAAACGCGACATGGTTCCAATTTGTTAGCAGACACCATGTCGCGTTTGGAGAGCCCCTGTGTGCCTAAACATTGGAGCTCCCCCACAAGTGACCCCATTTTGGAAACTAGACCACCCAAGGCACCTATCTAGATGCATAGTGAGCACTTGGAACCCCCAGGTGCTTCACAAATTAATCCGTAAAAATTAAAAAGTGGAAAAAAAAACAATTTTTATTTTTACTGATTAATTTGTGAAGCACCTGGGGGTTCCAAGTGCTCACTATGCATCTAGATAGGTGCCTTGGGGGGGCTAGTTTCCAAAATGGGGTCACTTGTGGGGGAGCTCCAATGTTTAGGCACACAGGGGCTCTCCAAACGCGACATGGTGTCCGCTAACAAATTGGAACCATGTCGCGTTTGGAGAGCCCCTGTGTGCCTAAACATTGGAGCTCCCCACAAGTGACCCCATTTTGGAAACTAGACCCCCCAAGGCATCTATCTAGATGCATAGTGAGCACTTTGAACCTCCAGGTGCTTCACAAATTAATCCGTAAAAATGAAAAAGTATTTTTTTTCCACTTTTTAATTTTTACGAATCAATTTGTGAAGCACCTGGGGGTTCCAAGTGCTCACTATGCATCTAGATAGGTGCCTTGGGTGGTCTAGTTTCCAAAATGGGGTCACTTGTGGGGGAGCTCCAATGTTTAGGCACACAGGGGCTCTCCAAACGCAACATGGTGTCCGCTAACAATTTGAGCCGATTTTCCATTCAATTTGTTAGCGGACACCATGTCGCATTTGGAGAGCACCTGATGTGCCTAAACAGTGGAAACCCCCCACAAGTGACCCCATTTTGGAAACTAGACCCCTCAAGGATTTTATCAAGGGGTATAGTGAACATTTTGAACCCAGAGGTACGACACAGAATTTGATAACATTAGGTCATCATATTGAATAAGTTGTCATTAGTCTTGAGCGCAAGTTCTCGCTGCTTGAGTTTGCATCGGGTACTCAGGTATGCACCATGTACTGCGTGTGCTCGAGTGACATGCTCGAGTCCCTACCCCGCATGTTTCATGGTTATTAGACACCCAAAAAAAAACATGCGGGGATCGCTCGTGCATGGCAGGCAATCCCCGCAAAGTTTTTTTGGCCGCGAAGCATATGGGACGGAGACTTGAGCATGTCACTCAAATACCCACGATACTCAATGCATACCCAAGCACGCGATGCAAACTCAAGTAGTGAGCACTTGCGCTCAACACTAGTCACCATATCGTCATCTTTTTTTATTACTTTTGAAAAAAATCCCAACTCCATCACAACAATAACCCCAACCCTAACCCCAACCCCAGCCCTAACCCTAGCCCAACCCTAACCCTAGCACAACCCTAACCCGAGAGTTTATTTTTTACGCCGTTCCTCGTGCGGTATAAGTAATTAGACGACTTTATTCTTCGGGTCGATGCGATTACAGCGATACCAGAATCATATGGGGTTTTTATGACTGACAGCTGTCACACACTAAAAGATGCATTTTTTGTAAAATCTAGTTTTTGCATCGCCATATTTTGAGAGCTATAATTTTTCCTTATTTTGGCAGACAGGGACATGTGACGGCTTGTTTTTTGCGGGATGAGTTGACGTTTTTATTGGTGCCATTTTCAGGCACGTGATATTTTTCTATTCAGATTTTTGGGAGGCAGAATAAACAAAAACCAACAATTCAGGAATTGTTTTTTTTTTTGTTTTTTTATTCTGTTCCGTGTGTGGTAAAATTGATAAGGCAGCTTTATTCTTTGGGTCAGTACGTTTACAGCGGTACCACTTTTATATCATTTTTCTATGTTTTGCACTTTTACATAATAAAAGCAATTTTATAGAAAAAATTATTTTTTAGCATCGCTTTATTCTGAGAGCTATAACTTTTTTATTTTTCGGCTGATAGAGCTGTATGGTGGCTTGTTTTTTGCGGAACGAGATGACGTTTTCAGCGGTACCATTTTTATTTATATTCGTCTTTTTGATCGCGTGTTATTCCATTTTTTGTTTGGCAGTATGTGATAAAGCATTGTTTTTTGCTTCGTTTTTTTTTTTTTTTTTTTTACCATGTTCACTGAAGGGGTTAACTAGTGTGACACTTTTATAGGTCAGGTCGTTCCGGATGTGGCGATACCAAATATGTGTACTTTTATTGTTTTTTTGTTTTTTTTTTCATAATAATATTTATTGATGGGTACATATTATTTTTATTTTTGGTGGATTATTTTTTTTATTTATTTTTTTATATTTTTACAATTTTTTTTCTTTTTTTCACTTTATGACAGTTTTTTTACTTTTTTACTTTGTCCCACTATGGGACTTTCACTTTTTTTTCTCTGATCGCCTGCATGGCACAGGAATGGAGCACCATCCCGGTGCCATGCATGCTGTCAGCGCTGGACAGGGAGAAGATAGTTTGGAAATGCACTGCGCATGTCCAAAAAATCTTCCTTCTGTCTGGTGACCCGGATGTTGACATGACGACATCGGGTCATCATGGCAACATCCAGGAAGCCGCGGCAGACAGCGCTGGAGGCCGGAAGAGGAGGTGAGTACACCGATCACCTCCCCTTAGCCACTGCAATGCTGCGATCGACTTCGATCGCAGCATTGCGGGGGTTAATGTGCTGGGAGCGGTGCGGGACTGCTCCCTGCACATAGCCCCGGGTGTCAGCTGTGACAATCAGCTGACACCCGGCGGCAATTGCACCCGCACAGCCTGTGTGCGGGCGAAATCGCCAAGGCGTATTAATACGTATCTGGTCCATAAGGCCCAGGGCACAGATACGTATTAATTCACCCTATGTCGTAAAGGGGTTAATATATAAATTAATAATTTTTAAAAAATTACGTGGGGTCCCCTCTATTTTTTATAACCAGCCAAGGCAAAGCAAACAGCTGCGGGCTTATAGTATTAGGCTGGTAAGATCCCTGGTTGTTGGGTCCCTCCCAGCTTAAAAATACCAGCCCAACACCGCCCCAAAATTGGCGCTCTTCCCGATTGCCTTGGTGCAGTAGTAATTGGGGTAATATTTTTTGGAGTTGATGTCAGATGTGTAATGTCAGCTGGCTGTAAGCCTATGGGTAAGTAATGGAGAGGAGTCTATCAGACACTCCCATTACAAAACCAGTAATCCAAAAAAAAAACACGCAGAAAAAATACTTTATTTGAATTAAGACTCCCCGACACATCCCTCGTTCTCCAATTTATTAAATAAAATGTTCCCACAAAGCTCCTCCGTCGTAATCCACGATCCCCGATGTCTCCGGCATCTGTGAATAGCAGTAAATTGCTGCTGTTCACAGATGCCAGGTAGTGAGGACAACTGTCATCAGAGCCGCTGGCTCAATGCTTCGCTCAAAGAGAGCCAGCGGCTCTGATGACAGTTGTCACTACCTGGCGCCTGTGACGACTGAGAAATCGAGGAACGTGGATTATGGCGGAGAAGCTTCATGGGAACATTTTTTTTTTATAAATTTGCTTTCAATATTGTTCTTCTGTTAAGAAAACTGAAGCCCTGATTCATTAAGACTGGCATTTCCAACGCCAGTAATGAGGGCCATGCAGAAATGAGAGGTGAATATGGTGTGATTCATTAACCCCTTCATCCCCCAGCTTGTTTTCACCTTCCTGACCAGGCCAAATTTTTCAGTTCCGACCAGTCACTTTATAAGGTTATAAACTCTGGAAAGTGATTGATACTTTCACTGCAAGAAACATTACCATTGCTTATTTTGTCTTTTCTAAGGCATCGCTTTTTCGTCTTATGATGGTCCTGCGCAGACATTTTGTTTATGTTAATGAGAGAAGTTTTCTTTGCTATCTCATATTTTTGTTATCTGTAAAAGTTGCCCTTTAATAAAAACAGATTGAACATAACTCTGGAACGCTTCAACATATCCCAATGAATCTAAGACTGTTTTTTCGAAACACGTACTTCATATTAGTGGTAAATTGTGGTCGATATGATTTGCGTTTATTCATGAAAATATCAAAAATTTGCAATTTTAAAACTTGCAACTTAAAACTGAATTTTAATGTCCTTAAACTAGATACTTATATCACACAAAACAGTTAATAAGTAACATTTACCACATGTCTACTTTACATCAGTATAATTTTTGAAACATAATTTTCTTTTTAGTTTGGAAGTTAGAAGGGTTAAATGTTTATCATCAATTTCTCCTTTTTCCAACAAAATTTACAAAACCAATTTTTTTTAGGGACCACATCCAATTTGAAGTGACTTTGAGGGGCCTATGTGACAGAAAATACCCAAAAGTGACACCATTTTAAAAACTACACCCGTCAAAGTCCTCACAACCACATTCAAGAAGGTTATTAACCATTTAGGGGCTTCACTAGAATTAAAGCAATGTGGAAGGAAAAAATGAAAATTTTACTTTTCCTCACAAAAAGATAGCTTTAGCCCCAAATGGACCATACAATTTGTTGTGCAGTTTCTCCTGACTACAAAGATACCCCATATGTGGTGGAAAACTACTGTTTGGGTGCATGGCAGGGCTTGGAAGGGAAGTAGCATATTCAACTTTTTTAACTTTTGGAGCGCAAAATTGTCTGGAACAGATAACTAACGCCATGTTGCGTTTTCAGAGCCCCTGATGTGTGTAAACAGTGGAAACCCCCCACAAGTGACCCCATTTTGGAAACTATACCCTTCAAGGAACTTATCTAGAAGTGTGGTGAGCACCTTGAACCCACAGGAGCTTCACAGAATTTTAGAACGTTGAGCCATGAAAATTAAAAAATACATTTTCCCGCAAAAATGTTGCTTTGGCCCCAAATTTTTCCATTTCACAAAACTAACAGGAGAAAATTGACCCCAAAGTCTGTTGTGAGATTTATGGATCTGAGTGGGGGCTTTTTTTGTTGAAGGAACATTTTACATAACATTTTGGATCATATTTATCCTGCACTCTACGTTGAGCACTTACATCGGAGTTTCCATCTAGATTTCCAAATGACGTGATTCAGATAAAATCCCTGAGGGATACATTCGCTACAATGAGGCAACAGAGTTACTGTGGACTCCATTTGGGGTTTATTCAAAGGTGTCCTTCTTTTCAGAGGTGCACAAAACTTTTTTGCATGCCTAAAAAGACGGACACCGCTGGTTCACAGGCCAGACATCGTCCACAGTGTCTCCATCTGCCTCATTATAGGGAATCTTCCACCGGAGGTTCCGTGTGAGTGTTCCCTTTATTTTTTTGAGCAGTGTATAAACACCACTAGAGAAAGCATGGCAGCTAAAAGCATACTGTACAATAATAACATTCATGATAATGTATATTTAATCCTCTCCCTGTTGCCCATAGACTCTATATTACCTATATGGCTTCCCCTGAAAAAAAAAAGTTATATAAATTATGTAAAAGAAATATAGGCAGACACTGTACTTTTTGCACTGGGTGACTCTGCATTGAACTAATCTGCACTGATTTTTATAAGCAAAGGCGAATGAGAACACTAATCAATAATTTCACAATATGTCTTTTCACAAAGAGCGAAATAATAAACTTGTTGCAGAAAATGTATTTTGCAAAACTTATGGCATAGGAGGCACATCTTTTCTGTAGATAGGAGCATACAGAAATGATTGTGCCAATCCATAATACATGTGCTATAACTATTGTCAGTGGTTTAGTCACATCCCCTGATCACTTACATATGTCACAGAATAGGAATATAAACAGCAGTGGAGTAGTGATGGCTGCAAGAGCCCAGGGCTAGGTGAATATTTTGCAACCCTTAAAACGTGAACCGTCAGCAGTTTCTGAGACCAGTCCAACAATCAACAATGGAGCCCATTATCCCACCTGGAGCATATATTGTAATTACAGGAAAGTTCTGATGTAATTATACTTTTGTTGTGTTTTTCTTTCTTTTTGCTTTTTATCAAAATCTGACGTTAAATTAAAAAAAAGTTATACAGTTATATGTAGATTTTTTAACTTTTTACATTTTTATGCAACAATTGTATTATTCTATCCCTAACCCTAGCCTAACTCTAAGCCTAACCCTAGCTCTAAGCCCAACCCAAGCCCTAACCTTAATTAGAAAAAGTGTAAAAAAAAATAAAAGCAGCTCTTTGTAATGAACGAACACAGAATTGAATCATGTGCGGTTATCCTTTAGCTGCTCCTCTTCTCTCATCTTGGTCGCTACTCATGCAGAGAGCAACAGTCAAGATGAGTATGTCACAGCCCTATGCACTCTGCGTAGGCAGCACCCTAGATAAAATTCACTTTACTGTACCGAGTTTTGTAATCTTATTTTCTGCCTACACAGAGTGCAGCAGCCGGTAATAAACTCTGCACAGTCAGGCACTCTCAGCACCGCTCTAAGAATAAGTGCTACTCTTTGAAAGTGTGCGTGTCACAGGAAGAGACAAAAGAGGAGAAATGACGAGAAATGACATGAGGAAGTGAAACAAACGTCAAGAAGCAATTAACAGTGTCTCCCACAGACATAACAATGGTGCGGAGCACAAAATAATAATACAAGTAATTTTATACTTGTGGTCCCACATGTCTGAGTCCTGTACCCATCTCTTGTACTCACTGTAAATTCTCTACTGTGCAATCTGGACTGGACAGAGCCTCCATCAAGTCACTGAAGTGAGGACCGGACAGATTGTTAACAGCCAGGCCGAGTGTCTTCAAGGACCGGCTATTCCTTATTATAGAGGCCAACTGGATGCAGGACGTCTCTGGTAGATTATTTTTAACCAATCTGTAAGAATAAAAAGATGAGAAGTGGGTGACGAGTCCACAGAGCATCAGGATAAAATCTGTAGACTGTGAATAAAAGAGAAAATGTCCATGGCTGTGGCCGAGATCCATAAGTGTCATCCCTAAAACCTGCCTCTGGTGTGTGGTGGATGTCAGGAATGCCGGCAGCTACTGTGGATATAAAAAGTCTGTACACCCCTGTTAAAATGGCAGGCTTTTGTCATGTAAAAAAATCACACCAAGAAGAATAATTTCAGAACATTTTCCACCTTCGATGTCACCTATAAACTATATAAATCCATTGAAAAATAAACTGAAATCTTTTTGGGTGGAAAAATAAAAACAAAGAACTGAAATAATGTAGTTGCATAAATATGCACACCGTTCAACTGCCATACAGTCATACAATGGAGACCGGACTCCCCTTCATCTGGTATCAACTAGAATGGCCTGTGCACATTGCCATAAGGGTGGAACAACTCTTTGAAAGTAATCAAAATAAATATGAAAAAGTACAGCACCTGTATGTTGAAAAATTAAAAAGTGTAGATTTATTATGACCACATAGTGTGCGACGTTCAGTTCAATAATGAGCCTTTCTCAAGCAGTAGAAAAAGAAAAATCAAAAACTAAAATAATATGGTTGCATAAAGATGCGCACCTGAAACTAATACTTTGCGAAGTACCCTTTGAATTTATAACAAAATTCAATCTCTTTGGGTAGGAGTCTATCAGCATGGCACATCCACATCTAGAATTGGCAATCTTTGCCCATTCTTCCTTGCAGTAGCAAGGGCATCCTGTAAGATTGCGAGGGCATCTCCTGTGTACAGCGCCCTCTTCAGGTTAACCCACAGATTTTCAATTAGATTCAGGTCTGGGCTCTGGCTGGGCCATTTCCAAATTTTCATCTTCTTTTGGTGAAACAATTATTTTGTTGATTTGGAGGTATGCTTGGGGCCGTTGTTGTGGTGAAAGGTAAAATTCCTATTCATCTTCAGTTTTCTTAGCAGCGACCAAAAGGTTTTGTCTCATATTTGAAACTATTCATAATTCCTTCTGCCTTGAGTAAATCCCCAGTTTCAGCTGCCAATAAACAGTTCTAACGCATAATGTTGCCTCCATCGTGCTTCACTGTGGGTATGGTGTTCTTTTGGTGATGCATAATGTTGACTTTGCGCCAAACATACCTTTTGGAATTATGGCCAAAAATGTCTGGCTTATGCTTTTCGCAGAATTGATTTAGGTGTTGGCAAAATTGTCAGGCTTGGAAGTTTTTCTTTATAATCTATCTTGCCATCCTACCCAACAGGCAAGACATAGAGTGTGAAGAATATGGGAAATTGTAGTCGCATTCAGCACACAACCAATAACTGTCAGAAATTGTTTTATGTCCTATAATGTTGCTGTAGACCTCTTAGCAGCTTTCTGGACCAATTTTCTTCTTTTTTTCATTAATTTTTGAGGAGTGTCCAGTTTTAGATAATGTCAGTGTTGTGCCAAATTTAATCCACTTCTTGATGTCCATCTTCAGTGTTCCATAGTATATTTGCCTTGTTATACCCTTCTTCTGACTGATACATTTCAACAATCAGATTCCTTTGCTGTGTTGTAAGCTGTTTATGGACCATGGCTTTTGCTGTAAAATGCAACTAAGAAAATGTCAGGAAGATTCGACAAGAACAGCTTAACTTTACATGGAGTTAATCAGAATCAATATAAATGATGGCAGCAGAGTACTGACTACTATTTAACACGAGTGTAAATGTTTTTGAATAATTCTGAAAACAATCACATACCCAATTATAAGAGGTTGTTCACATTTATGCAACCATATTATGTTAGTTTTGTTTCATTTTCCTCAAAATGTTTCTCAATGCATTTGTACAGATGAAAGTGTGCACACACTGACATATGGGGTGGGGAGCACGTGCACACAGTGTCAATAAGTAGGCATTTTTATCCCTTTCCTGTGTATAGGAGCCACTTTCTGCACATAGAGCAGTGCACATAAAGCAGTGTGCGGCTGCTACATAAAGGAGAGGGATAATGAAAGCACTACATAATAATAGGTCCACTGAAAGGCATGATACATAAATACAATAAATGTAAAAATAAAATATAATTTGCATTGTACCTCAGATTGTGGAGGTTATGTAAAACTGGTGCAAGTCTTTCTAATCCTTCAGCATTTATGGAACATTCAGTTAAATCAAGTTTTTCTACGCTTGTGCAGATTTGCAGAATAAATGCTAATACTGTGCAGTCTAGAGCTGACAAGTGAACACCAGAAAGGTCAAAAATGGAATATGATTTCAATGTATCCAGAACCAGAGCTTTATTCCGGGTTTCAAACAGATAGAAGAATGTGGTGAGAAGACATCTCTTATTGTTTACACTTCCCACCAATTTATTTTCTACTGAAAGGAAGTTCTTCACCCAAGTAATAACATCTCTGGATGACGTGGTTGATTTTTCATCCAAGTATCCACTTAGTATTGACCTGGTGGAGCTGTCTGATAGACCACACAGGAATCGGAGGAATATTTCACCACGTCCATCTGAATAGGATCTTGCTTCTTTTAGCGATTTCTGTAACCTCACAGGAGTATAATCAGCATAATGGACAAAGGCAGCCAAGAACTCCTGAACAGTGAGATGTAAGAAGGAATAGCACACAGGTTCCTCAGATTCCATCAGAAAACTTGATAAGAGTTTTGACTTATTGTTCACTTGGAAGGAAGCCAGATGTCGATGATCGAAAATAACCTTGTGATTCATTACTCCATTTTCTGCCATCCATCCGATGGACCGAAGGAGTTTCTGGGCATCACTTTGGTGCAGGCTATGATTGTACAGAATGTTGGCGACAAATATCGCAAAGAGTTGTGTGACAGTTTTGGGTAATAATGACACCCGCTGATCACTACTTGTTGGTTGGAAGCTCTTGGATAACACTGTACAGATGATCCAGCAGTAAGACGGGAGGTAACAGAACGTGTATAATGTGTCATTCTGCCTCACATAATTAAAAGCTTTTTCTGCCAGTTCCTTGTTGTTGGAGAAGAAATTTTCAAAGTACATCTGTCGTTCTTCTGGAAAAAATCCAATGATTTCTACCATTCGCTGAAATATATTACAATCAATCAATGCCAGTCTGGTTGGGCGACTGGTCATCAGGACAGAACAACCATTAAGAAGAGATTTTCTCACCAAACTAACAATAATCTGACCACAAAGTTCAACCTGTTTATAATTAGAGCACAAGCGACTTGATCTAAAATCCATGTCATGACAGCTTTCATCTAAACCATCAAATATAAAGAGAAGTTTCTCTGGATCTTGTAGGGTGGTCCCAAGCTGCCCCTGCAGATATGGGTATTGATTAAGGATCATTGTCTCCAGAGTAACCTTATCCTCCAGTCTGTTGAGTTCCCGGAATTTGAAG
Organism: Phyllobates terribilis; assembly: GCF_046119375.1. NCBI lineage: Eukaryota > Metazoa > Chordata > Amphibia > Anura > Dendrobatidae > Phyllobates > Phyllobates terribilis. The sequence continues at coordinate 879,932,398 of NW_027362762.1, forward strand.
AAAAAAACAAAAGAGAATCTTTGGTAGAGTTTCCTTGTCACCCAATCATAGACAAACTTCTGCATCAGTGTGGTCTTCCCTACACCTGGCACTCCGCTCACCATTACCATACGTGGCACATGCCTAGATTGGTGGACGCAACGGAACATCTTGTTGGGGGTAATGCGTTGTAATTCATTTTGGGTTTTCTTTATGTACTCCTCATGTTTGACCCCAGTCTCTATGAGTTCATTCTCAGATCGTTCCCTAAACTGTTTAGTGGAGACAATGATGAGATTCACATAACGGGTACAGAATGAAAAACTTTCCTCTTCCTGGTTGCATCCTGGAGGTTTGTTCTCTATAAGATTCTTAGTTTTTTCATGTAAATGATTCTTGTGACATTCTTGGACATCTAAGAAAAAAATATAGAAAGTTAAGTTTAAGATAAGAAACTGGAACGCAATTTGGTTTCCTACAAGACCAGTAATATTTTTTTTCCTTCTTTGGGATCAGAAATCAAATATTTTATATCAATGAGTGGAATATAAATGTGAATAATTGGAGTAGATTCATCAACAGATCATGATATTTTTCCCCAACTATATCCCTTCAACTCTTTAAATGGGGGTAATTGAGTCTGTTCTTTCCTTACTTGCGTTTCCTTAACTTTAAAATAAAACTCCATTGTCCCGCCACCACTTCCCATGCACACTTTTCCAAAACACTTTCCCATTAAAAAACTCTTCCATCCTTGATATTGTCCAACTATTGTAATCTGACATTAAGGAAACTGGAGAATGATATCATGCTTAAGAAACACAAATTTAAATGAGAGAAAGGAAATAATCAAAAATTGGTGGGTCTATAAATGGCAGATTAATTCCCAGATAGATGAAGGGGTCGGATGAATCGAATTAAAATAGAGTAAAGCACACATAGTGGGCACAGTAGTTGCAGAGGTTGATAGTTACTCAAAAGAGGTGACAAAGATATAAAATGATGGAATATGTTGTATATTATCAGTATGATAAGTGGATATTTCCCAAATTCTGAATTTTTTATCACCTTCACGACATCCGCCGTATATGTACGGCGCTGCAGGATGGGTGTCCCTGCAACCCGCCATACATGTATGGCATGACGATCACGTGGGCTCACTCCGAGCACCAGTGCAATCAAAAGTGGGTGTTCGAGCTATATGAGAGCTGATATGCTGCTGCGTTAGTGACGCACCCCTGGGCCTGTGTTGCGCAGCGTTGCGCACGCGGGAGCTTACCCGGAGCCGGATCTGTTGAGGGTTGTAGTCTCGTGGCGGTGACCCGGTCCGTGCCCAGGGAGTCAGACTAAGTGGCGCTGTATTAGCGGTAGATGTTGGACGACTACGCCACCCGTTGAATGCAGCGAAGGAGCTGCCGCTGCAGGGCAGACCGCTGAGGCCGGTGGTAGGATTGTGCAGCGTGATAGTTTCACCCCCAACGGGAGGGGTATGGCCTCAGGGCAGCCGACGTGGATGATGGGGGTAGCAGGAATCACTCAGAGACGATACGGTGTAATTCAGGGTCTTTACTGGTGATAAAGATAGACCCTCCCGGAGTACTGGCTAGCGATCGGGGCCTGGTCAGTCCTTGAGCAGATGGGATCTCCCCTGGCCAGGCGGAGTTGTAGGCCTCCCAAACTGACTGTACTCTTCTGGCTAGCTTGCTAGAGGCGGGTATAAGTAGCCCACGTCCCTGAGTGCACCGTGTGGTGCTCACCCGTATGGCCGGTGACTCGGGGCCTTCTAGTGGCGTCCGCTCCACGACGGCGGTGCTGGTCCCACGCGTGTGACCGTGCCTTCAGGTTTCTTGGCCAGAGGACCTGAAATCCCCTGCCGGGCGGTTTCTGCTGCTGGGTAAAGATTAGTCCCCACAGCCTCGGACTCCGGGTCCGGTGATAGCTTCTCAGTCAGGGCGAGCTCTGCAGCTGCCAGCCCCTGACTCCTTATAGCACTGCTCCCACAGAGCTCCTGATGTTCTTTTCCTATATCTGCTTCTCTTCTCTGTCTCTACTTCTTCTCTACTCACTAACCCTGCCTCAGCCCTAGGTTTATCTAGGGGAAGTCCTTTCCCTCCCAGGACTGGGCAGGAGGTGTGGCATGCATAGGATTCCTGACCAAGAGACCTCCCACCTGCTCTCAGACACAACATTGCTGTTACTGTGGAAACCAGACCCCTGGGGTGCCACATTCCCCCCTAGTGAAATTTAGTACTCCGGGACTAAACATATTTTTAAACATAACAAGGTATAAACAATAATAGTACAATAAGAAAAACATATAAAGATGGTCACGGCGTGTCCGCAACCGGGTGCAGTTTTTGAAGAAGAGCAAGGTGTCCATTTCACCAAAACAGGGAGACGTAACCAGGTAGGGGTCTGTCCTGCCCCGAGTCCTTAACAGTCTTTAGTCCATTCCTAGGTTACGCTCCAACCATGTACAAGGATTCCCGGTAAATCCACCAAGGACTCCTATAAATAACTAGAAACACATAATTATACACAAGCAACAAGAAAAACAGGTAACCACAAATAAAACAATTTATACACTTCAAATCCTCCAACGTGCGGGTAACTGGCCTCTAGTGGCCCTAGTGGACCTACGGAGCTGACTGTCTAGCCCTGAACTACAGGGTGTAGGAGCTGTCAAGGGTAAACTGGGCAGCTGTCTACCGGCTCTTTGGCTCACTAGGGGTACGGCAGGCTCACTATAAGCAGAGGGTTGATCCTCCTGTTCTGCTTGTGTGGAGTCTTCTGCCTCCTGGACCGGCTGCTCTTCCAGCTCTACCTGTTGCTCCGTAGGCACTTGGGATGCTGGTTGGAGGAACGTGAGGACGGGTACCACAACTGCACCATTGACTTGAGTCCAGGACCGAGGGAAGTCTCCGAGCACAGTACTAACCATATCTTCCCTTTCCTCTACGGGTCGATGGTCTTCTTGTTCCTCTTCAGGGTTCCGTAGCTGTTCAGGACACTTCTTCAGGTGATCCCGGGATACAATGGCTATGGTCTCCCCTCCGTCTTTACTGATGGTACAGACTTTCGGGTTCTCGTGGCTTGAGGGCAGTACGGTGTACGGGTCCTTCTCCCACTGGTCGTCCAACTTGTGGAGCCGTCTTTTCCTCTTCAAGACCTGCTCTCCGGGTACCAGGGGAACAGCGGGAGCATACTGGTTGTAAGTTTTCTCTTGTCTTTCCCTAGCCTGACAGAGACTTCGCTCCACGCTCTCCTGTACTTTCCGGTACTGCTGCTGCCTCTCTGTGTCCCAGTCTGCTTCTGGTGAAGTGTCCTCGGGTGTCAGGACTCCCATTTCCAGGTCAACAGGTAACTTACCAGGTCTCGCCCTCATTAGGTAAGCCGGGGTACAGTTGGTGGAACCTACCGGGATGTGGTTGTATAGGTCCACTAGATCGGGCAGCTTCTCAGGCCACAGACTGCGTTCTTCCAGGGGCAACGTTTTCAGGAGATCCATTACCACCTGGTTCATTTTCTCACAAAGTCCATTAGTTTGCGGATGATAGGGTGTCGTCCTTATCTTCCGGCAGCCATACAGATTGCAGAATTCCTGGAAGACCTCCGCTTCAAAGGCAGGTCCCTGGTCCGTCAGCACTTGGTCCGGGTACCCGTGTGGACGGCAGAAGTGCTGCTGGAAGGCTCTAGCTGCTGTTTGAGCCGTTAAATCCTTAACGGGGACGACAACCAAGAACCGGGAGTAATGATCCACAATGGTTAACGCGTAGACGTAGCCACTTCTGCTTGGGGTCAGTTTTACATGATCCAAGGCTACCAGTTCCAACGGCTGCCGGGTGACGATGGACTGCAGGGGAGTCTTCTGGCTGGCACGGTCCTTCCTTCTTAGGTTGCACGGGCCACAGTCTCTGCACCACCTCTCGATGGTTCCCCTCATGCCTACCCAGTGGAACCGCCCACGCAGCAGGAACTCCAGATTCTTCCATCCGAAGTGTCCAGCCCCGTCGTGGTATGCCTCCATCACCATGGCTGCGTCTCTCCGTGGCACCACTACTTGCCAGATTAGTTCATGCGTCCGGGAGTTAACCATTCTGCGGCACAACTTCCCCTTGTAAAGGAACAGTCGACTCTTCTCAGCCCACAGTTGCTTGGCTTCCTCCGGAGCGTCTGGGTCAAGGCGAGCCTCTGGCCGAGTCAGCATCTCCTTTACCAGCCGGACGGCAGGGTCACTGTCTTGCGTTTCCTCCCAGTTGTAGTGAGGCAAGGGGTTAAACGTAGCGGCTTGCTTACTCCTTACCCGATGGGAATACTGGATAGTTCCATGACGGTGGAACGCGGGGAGTTCGACTTCTTCCAGTCCCTCTGGATCTTCTCCTACGTCCGGTAGGTTTGGCATCCTGGACAGGGCGTCCGCGTTGGTATTGGAGCGTCCTGCCCGGTATTTGATTGTGAACTCGTAGTTGGACAGACGGGCCATCCATCTCTGCTCTAGGGCACCGAGTCTTGCCGTGTCCAGGTGTGTCAACGGGTTGTTATCCGTGTACACGGTGAACCGGGAAGAAGCGAGGTAGTGCTTAAAGCGTTCGGTGACTGCCCACACCACTGCCAGGAACTCTAGCTTAAATGAGCTGTAATTCTCAGGGTTTCTTTCAGTGGGTCGCAGTTTTCGGCTAGCGTAAGCGATTACTCGTTCTTTCCCCTGCTGGATCTGGGACAGTACGGCTCCTAGCCCGATGTTACTTGCGTCGGTGTAGAGGATAAAGGGCTGGCTGTAATCAGGGTACGCCAGGATTTCATCCCCCGTGAGGGCCATCTTCAGCTGGCGGAAGGACTCTTCTTCTAACTTCTCCCATTTGAAGGGCGGCTTCTGGTTCTTGGCCTTCCGGGACTGGCCTATCAGGAGGTCCTGCATAGGAGCTGCCTTTTTGGTGAAACCGGGGATGAATCTGCGATAATAGCCTACCAACCCGAGGAACTGCTGCACTTCCTTTACACTGGAGGGACTTGGCCATTCCTTAATTGCGGTGATCTTATCAGGGTCGGGAGCCACTCCGTCAGCGCTCACCACGTGTCCCAGGTACTGCACCTTTGGTTTCAAGAGGTGACACTTGGAGGGTTTTACCTTTAAGCCGTAGCTTGCCAGAGCTTCGAACACTTCCGCCAGGTGTTTCAGGTGGTCCTCATAAGTCTTGGAATATACGATGACATCGTCCAGGTACAACAGGACCGTCTCGAAGTTTCTGTGGCCCAGACAGCACTCCATTAATCGTTGGAAGGTTCCCGGTGCGTTGCAGAGTCCGAACGGCATGCAGGTAAACTCGCTAAGTCCCATCGGGGTGGTGAATGCGGTCTTCTCCCGGTCCGCCTCTGCTACAGGAACCTGCCAGTACCCGCTAGTGAGATCCAAGGTAGAGAAGAAGTTAGCAGATCTTAAAGCAGCCAAAGACTCCTCTATCCTTGGTAAGGGGTACGCATCCTTGTGTGTGATACGGTTAATTTTCCGGTAATCTACACACATCCTCATGGTGTTGTCTTTCTTTTTGACTAAGACTAGTGGAGCTGCCCAGGGGCTACAGCTATCCCTGATCACCCCAGCCTCCTTCATGTCCCTAAGCATCCCCTTGGCGTGTTGGTAGTGTGCAGGGGGTACGGGTCGATACCTCTCTTTTATGGGAAGATGGTCTCCCATGGGGATGTGGTGTTCTACCCCTTTGACTCGCCCGAAGTCTAACGGGTGTTTACTAAACACTCTCTCGTACTCTTGAACCACCCGATAGACTCCCTGTTTCTGGTGTGAGGGAGTGGAGTCAGTACCCAAATGTAGTTGCTGACACCAGTCCTCCATTGTTTCCTTAGAGCCGTTACCTTCCTCCGGGGAAGATGGAGGCAAGGGTTCTACGGACTGTATGGAATTTTGATTGATGGTATACAATTTGGCTAGCGTGGCATACCGGGGCAGGTACACTTCCCTCTTCCCGATATTTATTATGCGAACGGGCACCCTCCCATGGCATACATTGACCACCCCCCGTGCTGTCAAAATGGTGGGCCTACTGTCTGAGTAAACTGGTTCTACCATTGCCTGGTAATCTCTACCTCTCAGACCAATAGCTGCCCGGCACCAAATCATCATTTCACTTTTTGGGGGCATGGCAATAGGGAAAGGGTCACACATTCTTACGCTACCAATCTCACCACCGGAGAGTTCTATCTGTTGCATCAGTGCCCGGATCTCTTTCTGGAGCACTCGCTGCTGGCCGGAGCTGGCGTTCTTGGCAACCTGTTGTAAAAGGAAAATCACCTCTGCAAGACAATTTTCAATTACATTAGTTCCTAGAGTTATCTTTGGGTGACTCTCGTGTTTGTCAATGTCTACAATGATCAGTCCCTGTGCTGCCAGTTCGACTCTACCGATTTTAATGGTCACCTCTTTAAATCCAATCTGTGGCACGGGCTGACCATTGCTGGCGATGATACTCAAGTCGTCGTCAGGGTAGCGGGTGATATCCGAGTCATTCCAGTACTGCTTGAAGAGCACGTACGGGATAGTGGTGACCTGTGACCCGGTGTCCAATAGGGCACTCATAGGGATGCCATCCAGTACCACAGGCAAGACTGGACGTCCTCCCACATATCTGTCGCGCCAGTTCGATGGGCCTGATGATCTTTTTCCTGGGGGTTGGCCCTCTACCCCAGGTTGTGCCAGTTTAAAGGACAGTACCTTGCCATATGTCCGGGTTGATTGCAGCGGCGGCAGATGGGTTGTCCGTCCTCGTTGTATCGGTCGCTGGGTCTTCCTCTGGCCGGTGGGGTCCTCCTTGGTCGACGCCACGGGATGTCCTCCGGTCCGGATGCCAGCTGGATCTTCCCTGGAGTGGAAACCTGTAAAGACTGCACAGTTCGGGTTAGCGCAGCAACGCTTTTAGCTAGCTCTTGGACCTGATGGTGCAGGTCTGGAGCCGGGTCATTGTTCAAAGCCTGCGCATCAGCTCCCACGGGCCCTGCCGACAAGGGCGCCGCCTCCTGGTGGTAAGTGGTAGTGGGGCGTCTGTGGGTCACAACGCCACCTGGTGCTGGTTCTCGGAGCACCCAGATGGCTCTGTCCTTGAACTGTGCAAATCCCAGATGAGGGTCTTGTAAGGCCATTGCCCGCAACTGGGTTCGGTGGGCATTGCAATATAAACCCTCTATAAATTGTTCAGTCAACAGCCTGTCCTCGTCTCCCACGCCGTCAGGGTCGGTCTGCTTAATGGCTCTCAGGGCCTCTTGTAGATTCAGGGCATAGTCCCTTATACTCTCATGTGCCCGCTGTTTGCACCCGTAGAATCTAAGCTTGATCTCGGCTGAGGTGCGGGTATCAAAGGTGTCCCTCAGCCGGGTTAGTATCTCTGCGACAGTCCTCCTCCCAGGTGGCCAGGACTTTACCTCCCTTTGGGCTGCCCCGGTTAATTGGGCCACCAGGATGCTCACTTTTTGCTCCTCTGTGAGGGGATACACCTGGAAGAGGCTATCCAGCTTTTCTCTAAAGTCATGCAGGGTATGTGACTCCCCTGAGTACTGGGGTAGCCAGGCTGCCCCCGGGATATAGGGCATGGTGAAAGGCATGACCGCAACAGCGGTGGCGCTGGCGGGGGTTGAAGCGGTGAAGCTCTCCTCCGTATCCGACATCCTTCTCCCCCCTAGTGGACCGTGGCCTACCTTGCGATGATCCTCTTCCGTAGGCCGCGGCTCCGCAGTGGATCGTCAGGGTTGAGGACCTTCCGTCGCGCTCCGGTGACGTCGGCGTCTGCTGGGCTCCTTCCAGGACCTTACGCAACGTCCGGACGTGAGGCGGGGCTTCAGTTCTCGCGCGCTTTCGGAGTCCACGCCCCTCTTCTTCCCGCGCGGCGTCCTCAAGATGGCGTCCAATGGCGGGAAAACTCCACGGCTGGCGGGAAGAAGGCCGAAGATGGCGCCGAATGGCGGGAAAACTCCACCGATGGCGGGAAGGAAGCGGAAGATGGCGCCGGATGGCGGGAATCTTCACCACAGGTAAGTTTGAACAGTCTTTTTCAGGCACGCAGTACCCGGTGGTTGCGGGCACGAGATCCTGCCGACTACGCCAAAAGTTGACGTACCCCTGGGCCTGTGTCGCGCAGCGTTGCACACGCGGGAGCTTACCCGGAGCCGGATCTGTTGAGGGTTGTAGTCTCGTGGCGGTGACCCGGTCCGTGCCCAGGGAGTCAGACTAAGTGGCGCTGTATTAGCGGTAGATGTTGGACGACCACGCCACCCGTTGAATGCAGCGAAGGAGCTGCCGCTGCAGGGCAGACCGCTGAGGCCGGTGGTAGGATTGTGCAGCGTGATAGTATCACCCCCAACGGGAGGGGTATGGCCTCAGGGCAGCCGACGTGGATGATGGGGGTAGCAGGAATCACTCAGAGACGATGCGGTGTAATTCAGGGTCTTTACTGGTGATAAAGATAGACCCTCCCGGAGTACTGGCTAGCGATCGGGGCCTGGTCAGTCCTTGAGCAGATGGGATCTCCCCTGGCCAGGCGGAGTTGTAGGCCTCCCAAACTGACTGTACTCTTCTGGCTACCTTGCTAGAGGCGGGTATAAGTAGCCCACGTCCCTGAGTGTACCGTGTGGTGCTCACCCGTATGGCCGGTGACTCGGGGCCTTCTAGTGGCGTCCGCTCCACGACGGCGGTGCTGGTCCCACGCGTGTGACCGTGCCTTCGGGTTTCTTGGCCAGAGGACCTGAAATCCCCTGCCGGGCGGTTTCTGCTGCTGGGTAAAGATTAGTCCCCACAGCCTCGGACTCCGGGTCCGGTGATAGCTTCTCAGTCAGGGCGAGCTCTGCAGCTGCCAGCCCCTGACTCCTTATAGCACTGCTCCCACAGAGCTCCTGATGTTCTTTTCCTATATCTGCTTCTCTTCTCTGTCTCTACTTCTTCTCTACTCACTAACCCTGCCTCAGCCCTAGGTTTATCTAGGGGAAGTCCTTCCCCTCCCAGGACTGGGCAGGAGGTGTGGCATGCATAGGATTCCTGACCAAGAGACCTCCCACCTGCTCTCAGACACAACATTGCTGTTACTGTGGAAACCAGACCCCTGGGGTGCCACATTAGCACCAATCGGGGCCGTTTAACCTCTCTGGTGCTGCTGTTAATACTGACAGCAACATCAATCGGCAAGGGAGGGGGCTCCCTCTCTTTTCCGATGAGCACAATGCATTTGCAATCATGTTGTGTCGATGGTCTCCGAAAGATTGCCACGGGATCACCCAGGTACGATGGCCAGTGAGCATTGCAGAATATTAAATCAGCGATCAGAGCAGAGAAAGTTGATGTCCCATTCTGGGACAAGGTAAAAAAGTTAAAAAAAAAAAAAAAAGATTAAAAAATTGTAAAAATATTTAAAAAAAAATAACAACATAAACAACACAAAAAAGAAAAACTATGAATCCAATAATACATATATTTATGTAAAAACAAAAATAAACAAGTAAAGCACATATATTTGGTATTGCCATGTTTGGAATGACTCGATCTATAAAGCTGTTATGCTAGTTAACCCCTTCAGTGAACACCATAAAAAAATACAAAATATGGCAAAAAAATTGCCTGTTTGTTAGAGAATCCTCACATGTGTTGAGGCTGTCTATCAGCCATAAATCAATGAGAAGCAGGGACTTGAACATAATATACGAGCATGCCGAAGATACTCTGTTAGAACCTGGGTGTGTTTGGCTAACCCTTTATCCGAGCACGTTCGCTCATCACTAGTACTGACCCGAAGAATAAAGTTGTCTTATCACTTTTACCACACGGGAAACGGCATAAAAAAAACAAAGAAAAACAATCCCTGAATTGCAGATTTTTGTTCATTCTGTCTCTCAAAAATTGGAATAGAAAGCGATCAAAAAATTGTATGTGTACGAAAATTACATCACTAAAAACTCCAACTCATCCCACAAAAAAACAAGCCCTAGGTGAGAGGCTCTAGACCAGTGTTTCCCAAACCCCATCCTCACGGCCCCCCACAGGTCATGTTTTCAGGATCTCCTTAGTATTGCACAGGTGAGAGAATTCCTGATGCCTTGATGATACTGTGTAATACTAAGGAAATCCTGAAAACATGACCTGTGGGGGGCCGTGAGGATGGGGTTTGGGAAACACTACTCTAGACTGAGATCTAAGGGGCAATTTGCATATTTAACTTCCCAGAGGAGCATTGCACGACGAATAAGTCTCCTAATATTGGCATATCAGGGCTGGTATGTCACTTTCTACAAGGAGAAATGTTACCCCTTAGACCTCAGTCCAGAGCCTCTAACCTAACCAAATCAGTTCTCATACTTTGCACTGATGAGGGGCAATACCCCAAAAAACAGTGTCTACAAATTGAGATTCTAAATTGGCTTTTATCTTAAATCATATTGCAAGGCTCGTTAAAGGGTCGATAGTGACTTGTAGGATTGCAGCTTCCAACAGGTGGTGCTAAAGAGTTCTAGTCCTCTTCATCTCTAAAAAGGCAATTTTCATATTAAATGTGTAATATAGAGTATCTTGTGCTGTAGGGAAGAATTGTGGTCTTAGTGGTTGGAACTTGGTGGTTAGAAACAGAGAAGTTGGGAGAGTCGAGAGTTATTTTTTTACTTATATTGTTCAATAGTTGTGAGGTTTCTAGGTTACCTGCATATATTTCACCAACAAAATACTGGATGGATGTAGGGTCCTGAAGGTAACAGAAGCTATACCAGAATATAACTGAATTTTTTTAAGCTTGACAAGAGTTAACAAGGCAGGTTAGGTGCACTGCTGAACTATCCAAACTGTCTGTTTCAATAACCAACCCATGTATTGTAACTACAGCGTATGGCCTAATAAGTGACCAATAAACTTTTGGTCTTAAATGGGATGTTTCTGCTGGCTGGTCATTGTGCCTTACTGGCCTGTAAAAAAATTATATTGTCAGTCACTCTTTATATTTGTCATCACTATTAACAAGGGACTGTTGTGTAGCTTACTGTCATTGGTAATATTGAAATCTATAATTATCGTGGTAGATTACTCAGCTTTTTGAGACATTGCATAGTTCATAGTTTTAAAGAAGTTGTATAGTACTGTATATTACCCCCCCCCATGTATCCCCCCGAGACTTCTTATAAATACCTTACGTTGCTGATAATGCATCACGTGACTCCGCGCTGATGTCACGATAAGTAAGGCGTGACTCAGCGCTGGGGTCCTCGCGGTGGCTGTTGGGTTGTGGGTGGGGTTACCTCACCGCGTCACACCCGGCATCTACTGGGCGCTTTCCCAATGAATGGGGAGAGGCAGAGCGCATGGTGGATGCCGGGTGTGAAGCGGGGGGTAACCTCGCCCACAGCCTGGCATCCACCTGGAACGCGGAAGACAAAGACCCCAGGCTGCTGCCAGCACTTGTCGTGACATCAGCGGATGTCAGCGCCGGCTGCAGCCGGGGGTCATGTAATGCCTGTGAGCAGCCAGTGGTAGCGCCACTCACAGGCATCTGCAACGGAAGGTAATTACAAAAATCCTTAGAGGCCCCAGCGGGATACAATGGGGGGGTAATATTAAGTACTGGAAAACCCCTTTAAGGTTGAAAGAAGACACAAGTCTATCAAGTTTAACTTATAACCTAACATATTGAGGAAGGTAAAAATCGGCATGAGAAAAAAATCGCAGATCTGCACTGCAGTGCAATATAAACCTGCAGTGAATAAATGCAAATCCGCCATTGGTTTTTTGAGCTTCGCTTTTATAATGTTTGTGATATGGTAAAAATGACCTATTAGCATTATTTTTTCTCATCAGTATGATCACAGCAATACCAAACCTGTAGAATTTTCTTTTATATTTTAGTTGCAAAAAAAAGTTCAGAAGTTTATATATAAAAATATCTGGTTTGTGATGCCATTTTCTGAGATTTATAATGTTTTTAATTTGCCTTTTATTTGGCTGTGTGAGGACTTGTGTGGGAAGATTTTAATTGAAACCAATTTGGGGTACATATAACCTTTTGATAACTTTTTACAGCATTTTTTAAAGAGAGGTGAGGTTTCATAAATTTTTTACGACACCGATGTTTTGTTTTGATCCTTTCTGTTTATGGCATTTACTGTGCAGGTTAAAAAAATAATATTTCTATTATTTTGATAGACCAAACTTTTATGGATGTGAGGATAACGAAAGTGTTTTTTTTTTTTCAATTTCTTTATTTTTTAATGGGGGAAAAGAAAGTTGATTCAAACTTTTAGTTTTGTTTATTTATTTTTTTACTTTATTTTTCAGTCCTCTCAGGAGAAATAAATGAGACAGATATTTAAACTTTTTTTTATCCCAAACTGTACAGTTATCAAAAGTATTACAACCAAGATGAACTGTTACATTTTTTTTTGTCTAAACTTGTATACAACTCCCTAATTTGTGATGAAGCCAAAAACAGCTTCTGCAATCTCCTATCGCCCAGCAAGAATTGGAGCAGGTAATAAGGGTCTCTGCCACTGGGAAATTAACTGATGGTATTCTAATTAGGGTTTATGTGAAATTCCAAGACATTTTGTTGCCCATCTTCTGGCAGGCTTTGGATTCAGTCATCGAGGGTAGAACTCTTCCTTTCTGTCTATCTCTATGTCTAACACAGTTATTACTTTATTTGGAAAGTGCAAAAATGCACAGCAGATTCACTTATATTGTTCAATTGCTTTGTTAAATTTTGACATGAAACTACTGGCAAAAGCACTGGCCACTAGCTTTTTGGATGTATTGATTTAGCTTAACGGAAAATAAAAGGAGTTTTTACTATAATAAGTTTATTTAATGTTCACTTACTTTTCAGTTCTGGGGGAAGTTGGTGCCCGTCTTCATCCAGCACTATTTTCTCCACCAGGGTGTCACCTAATAAAGAGTGGCAATTTTAAATGGTGTAACATCTTCAAGTTCTAGATGCGCAAATATAATAAAAATACAAAAATATACAATGAGCAGGACACTGTGTAGGGGACCTAAAAAAGGGCAGGCATTTTATCTGTGCTGCCTGTGTCCATGTGCCTTTGAAGTCTGCAGATATGAGAAAGAGAAACAAGCATAAGACGGGCCCTGTATAGGGAACTTTGAGTCCCTAATTTAATGTACTGCTAAGGAGCAAACACATACACCCCCCTAAACAACCAGAGATGTTAGAATTAGGTCATATTCACAAGATCAGTATTTGGTCAGTGTTTTACATCATTATCTGTAAGCAAAAACCAGGAGTGGGTGATAAATCCAGAAGTGGTGACGTGTTTCTTTTATACTTTTCCTCTGATTGTTCCTCTCCTGATTTTGGCTTACAAATACTGATGTAAAATACTGACCAAATACTGATGTGTGAAGGTGGCCTTAATCCACTTAAGAACCTACATTTCTAAAGATATTAGCATTAACTAAAGGAATGGAGGCCTATACACATAGACCACCAGACATGCATTATTAATCCCTTCACAAACCTAAACTATAAGGCATGTTAAATTCAGGGCATACAAATATACAGTATTGGGCAAAAGTTTGGACACCCCTGTTCATGCAATGGTTTTCCTTGTTCTTATTGGAATGTGTACATTGTAGATTCCGGCTGAAGGTAGCAAAACCAGGAAGGAACACATACAAAAACGAGGAGTAAAAAAACACTTCTGAAACAAAACAAAATATGTGTTAAACCTTAGATTCCTCAAAGTATCCCCCTTTTACTCTGATGACACCTTTATACCCCCTTGGCATTCTTTGGCTTTCAACAATCTTGAAGGAGTTCCCAGAAGTGGTGAGCACTTGTTGGCTGCTTTGTCTTCACTCTACGATCCAACTCATCCCAAACCCTCTTAATTGGGTTGAGGTTGGGTGATTGGACCCTTAGAAGCGTCATAGAGACGTGAAAAGGACGTCATCCACCTGTCTCACCCCCGCATGTCTCCTCTGCTTTTATGAAACACCGTTGTACCTGATGTCCAATTCTACATGAAATAAAGGACTTTTAGCCTATGGATGGTGAGTGCTGCTGTTCTATTTATCTTCTAACTTTGACCAGAAGTTGTGTTAAGCATTGCATTACCTGAATTATCCTACACTACTGCAGGTTTGGAACTTTGTAAAATTCACACACTGGCGCCTAGAGCTTTTTCTACATCTCCTTGCATTGCATAAAACTGAAAACTTGGCATTTTTATTATAATTATTTTTGTTATAGGTTGGGTTCTTAGGAAAATGGCAATACCAAATAAGTTTATTTTTAACTACAATTTTCACATCTTTCTTAAACTTTGTTTTTTATTACTGTTAAGTCCCACTTGGGACTTCAACATCTAATAATCTGATAATTCCTGAGCTTCATATTATTGCAGTGTATTATGAATGTTATTGTAAACTGATATGTAGCTTACCTGATTCCAGATCCATATGTCTATCAAGAGATTGATGTGCCTATTAGCATAGCGACTCAAAAATGGTATAAAAAAGGAGAACCAGGAGTCTGTAACTTTTGTTAAAAATTATATTAAAAATAATACATAATTAATAATTAAGTGAATAAACCCAGTGCAATGACTATGAAGGTGCTTCAAACTAAATGTAATATATGGTTTCATATGTAAAAGAGAAAACCAGTGACCAAACATCTATATATATATGTGTTACATTTTCAATAAGTACATATAAAACAGGTAATACCATATCTTCCATATAGGATAAATACATATGATGAATTGTCAGGCTATATAGAATATATCATAAGGTTAAATTGAAATTGCTACCAAGTATTATATGCCTAATGCAGAGCATAATTGTGCATAATTCCATATGGATAACAGTCACATACAGTCAAGGCTGAAAGTGTTGGTACTCCTGAAATTGTCCCAGAAAATGAAGTATTTCTCCCAGAAAATTATTGTAATTACACATATTTTGTTATACACATGTTTATTTCCTGTGTATGTATTGTAACAACACAAAAAAAGAGAAAAAAAAGGCAAATTAGACATAATTTCACACAAAACACCAAAAATGGGCCGGACAAAATTGTTGGCACCCTCAACTTAAGATTTGGTTGCACACCCTTTGGAATAAAAACTGCACTCATTTGCTTCCTATAACCATCAACAAGCTTCTTATACCTCTCAACTCTTATACTTGAAGGTGTCTTCTCCCAACAGTAATTTTAAGATCTCTCCACAGGTGTTCAATGGGATTTAGATCTGGCCAGAACTCTCCAATGCTTTGTTTCCATCCATTTCTGGGTGCTTCTGGAAGTATTTTTGGAGTCATTGTCCTGCTGGAAGACCCGTGACCTAGGATGCAAAACCAACTTTCTGACACTGAAACACAATCCTTTG
The DNA here is from genome assembly GCF_046119375.1 of Phyllobates terribilis. Taxonomy (NCBI): domain Eukaryota; kingdom Metazoa; phylum Chordata; class Amphibia; order Anura; family Dendrobatidae; genus Phyllobates; species Phyllobates terribilis. The sequence continues at coordinate 879,947,755 of NW_027362762.1, forward strand.
GTAATCTTCAGATTTCATGATGTCTTGCACATAGTCAAACATGTGTAATTGCAATAATTTTCTGGGAGAAATACTTCATTTCCTGGAACAATTTGAGGGTTGCCAACACTGTAGGCCAAGACTATAGATGTCTATAATGAAATCATATTAGTATGGAGAAAGGATAAATACTCATTGTATTGTGTTGCAGCAGTGGGTTTCACGTGCATAGCTTCCTCAGGGGATACACACATTTTTTTTTATATATAGCTATACAGACCCTTTGGTCTCCTTTTCTAATGATATGTAGCTTATTAAACTCTTGACATCTTCAGAAGCTTATTAGGTCATTCCAGATGCAAACAGGATAGTGCCGCCGCTTTGTTGCCATAAAAACTCCTCAGCGCCTCAGGATCATGTTATGGGGAGAAAAACATGTTGAGAAAAGCACCCTTTCTCTGTTAAGCACCTGGATGTTAACCTCTGTTATCCACTGACTGTGGAGTCAGTGTGTGGCATCCTGCAGGTTAAACTATGGAGTCGGTGCCGGCTTCGAACCCAGCCATTATAGCAGGTTTTCTAGATCTGAATGACTGCCGCTTGCACAGCAGCAGTTCCAGATAATCAGGGGGGAAACCAGAATTTGTGTCAATGATCCACATTAAATATCATACTTCTTTACTTCTTTCAACCAATAGAAGCTGGTGCATTAGTCACAAAGTATATCTGGTTTGCTAGTTTTTTTTCTATGCAGCATATCAATTATCTCATAACCTCTGATGTAATGATTGTAATCCATCCTTCCAATCCTAGCAGAATGTCCCGATGTATTTACAATGATGACTTATCATGCAGGAAGACTTACATTACAGTGGTCGATGTAAGTTATGAAGACCCCTATTTTATGACTTTACAGATCTCACACACGATATTACCTGTCTGACACAGTTCATCCAGTACAGCGTCCAGGGCTGGGAGATCATGACTGCTCCGTAAGACAAAAAGACTAACCCACAATCCTATCACGGCTTCTCTTCCTTTCAGAAAAATATCCTGTAGTAATGTCCGGGCCAGTGTTTTTATATCATTTTCTAGAGTCTTGTATTTCTAGAGCAAAGTAAAAATCACACATAAGGATCATTATGCAGAAATAAATTCCCAAATTTACAAGTAACAATCAGAATATTTCCAAAGATCTAATGACCCTAATTCATGTGCTGTTGGGGTTACATACTTAGGCTATGTGCCCACGATGCAGAAATGCTCCGGATTTTTTCCTGAGCGTTTCTGCATCTCCCTGGCAGAAAAAATGCTTGCGGATTGTACATGCGGATTGTACATGCGGATTGTACATGTGTTTTCCTGCCAGGGACATGCGGATGTGAAGCGTTCTTCACTTGAATTTCCGCATGTGGGTTGACAAGCTCTTTCCAAGCGATTTTAGCATCACTTGGAAAGTGCTTGACAACTTGGTCACACTATATAAATCCATGCAACCGGCATGGATTTATATAGTGTGATCGTAAAAGAATGGTAAAAAATAAATATTATACTTACCTTCTGATGGCCCCCGGTGTCCTTATCCGATCCGTCCGGTGTCTCGCGGTGGTCTAAAAGGACCTTCCATGACGTCATTTAGTTATGTGACGGGTCACGCGACCGCCGACGTCAGCGGTCGCGTGATCCGTCACATGACTAAATGACGTCATGGCAGGTCCTTTTAGACAATCGCGAGCTGCCGGCGAGCCAGGACGCACTAAGGAGACTGGGGTCCATCAGAAGGTAAGTATAATGTATATTTTTTATTTTATTCTTTTTTTTTACAGGTACTATGGTACCCGGGTCTGGATGAGAGTCTCCTCTTCTCCAAACCCGGGTACCAACTGTACATTGAATCGCTTAATATTCGCATGTGCACATGTAGTGATGCGGATGTCATGCGATTCAATGCAAGTCAATGCATTCTCAAAATAATTGGTAGTGCTGCGGATTTTTCCACAATGATAATCCGCAGCGGAAATTTCCGCAGCATGTGCACAGCACATGCGGATTCTCATTAGGGAACATGGCAGACCTACCAAGCGTTTTTTAAGCGTTGCTACAGCGGAATTGCCGCTGCGGAAATGCTTAAAAAACGCATAGTAGGCACACAGCCTTATACTGGATTATACAATTTTTGGGGTGTTCTCCATTACAGGGAACCTGTCAGCTGGTTCATACGGCCAAAACCACAGGCATGATTTAAGCCAGAAAAACACAGCTGCATTTCAGAGAAAATATATTTTAAAGACCATAGCCAGAGACTAAACTAGTCCAGTGACGCCCCCGGCCAGATCTTCCCAGTTCTGCTGCAGATTAACAGGTCTCTCTCTATATACACACTGTGGGAGAGACCTGTCAATCACCTGCAGCAGTGCTGAGAAAATCCGGCTAGGGATGAACCAGACTAGTCTCATCTCCAGTTATTGTCTCTGGCCGGATCTTTAAAGTATATAACTGTCCGCAATTGTGCAGCCAGGATGTTACTCATGTTGCCCATGAATTGGGCAGCATTTATCAGTTTACAGGTTCCCTTTAACTATAAGCTACTGTCTTCTATTAAACGGGAAATTGTTCCATTTTTTACTCTGTGACATGAAGCAAAATTAAGGAGACAGCAGGATGACTGAATGGACTAAACTGCGTGTACAACACATGGGGCACTTGAATACAACACTGGAACTTCACGTCTTCTTACCTCCACATCAGGGATATTTTGGGAATGCAGCTCAACCAGAAGTAATTTAGTATTCAAGTTCTCCACAATGGAAAGCAGATCATCCTGGAAATATTCATATATCATCCTCAGTGCATGATCTTCTTTCTCACAGAGCTTCTGGTAAAACTGCTGTTTCTCATCAACTGGGAAATAACAGAAACACAATAATAAAGAATGACATCTGATAACACACAATACATACTTTATACATTATGAGGCAGATATACTTACTCTGAAAATCAACGTCAGAATGGCTATATAATCCATTTTGAGAGTTTAAACTCAGTCTCAGACAATCTTGCCTGATTGGAAGTTCCTCAGTGTCCCTCCTCCCTGCTGAGATCTCACACTGCTCAGTACAAATTGCAGTTGTCAGTCAGGGTGGGAGAATACCATATATACTTGGACTTGTGCGCTCTCTCACTCTATGGCTGAACTAATAAAATTATTCACAAACAGCCATTCTAACATGGATTAGTAAAGTAAGTACACTCTGAAAGATCTATTTATTAATGTATTTAGGAACAGAATTTTTTTAGCCTGTGAAAAATAATGTAAAGGGGGTCATGGTCAAAACACTTAAAGGAAACCTGTCAGGTCCCCCTGACTGTCCCAAACCACTAATATACCTGTAGGAGTGGGAATTTCTATATTCTGATGTGTTTTATGTACATACTAGATGGAGGCCCAACACTATTGCATTGGGAGGGCAGTAATGTCATGATGGGGGCAGGCTTTGCAGCATTGAGAATCTCTCCCCCCCATGTGCTCACCCACCTATCCACTCTCTCTTTCCCCCATGTTCTGACTTCTCCCGTCTGTGCCCTCTTCTTTGACCTGTCTACCCCATGTGCTATCCCCCTTGTCTGCTGTCTCTCTTCTTCCTGTGCTGTGTTCTCCCCTTATGTGCTGTCCCGTTTGAGCTGTCTCCCCCCTGTGCTCTGTCTCTCCCTCCCGTGCGCTTTCTCTCTCCCCCATCTGCTGTCTTCTCCTCTCATGTGATCTCTTCTTTGACCTGCGTACCCCATGTGCTCTCCCCCTTGTCTGCTCTCTCTCTCCACCCCTGTACTGACTTCTTTCCTCATGTGTTCTCTCGTTTGAGAACACCGCCGGGATCAGCGGAATGATTCACTGCGCCTGGGCGAAATTCACGCAAGCGCAGTAAATCAGATCGCCGCAATCTTTGTACAGGCAGATAGCGTCTTCACATTAAAACTGCGCATGCGCTCCTCCTGTACACAGATGGCGGCGGTCAGTGAATTATTCGGCTGATCCTGGCGGCGGCGTGTACGGCGTGTTCGCGCCGGTGTTCCACTGGTGGTACCGCGTAAGAGGCTGGTACCACCAGCGGTTTCCATATTGAGACATCCATCACTTGGGTGTCCCAATATGGCGGTCAACGAACTTCCGTTGCTTGGAATTCTGGGATCAGGACACATCTGGACGGAACAGGATGTGAAGACATTGCAAGTTAATTATATTATAAATTAATGCTGTAGTAGTTATAGAGTGAAGTTTAATCCTGCAACGTCGCATAAACTAATAAATCTGAATGAGTTCAATGGTGGTGTATCTTGGACTATTATGCATGCAGTTAATCAGGCCCTGGTAGGCATGATTAGAAGATCCAAGGCAGGACTAGTCCAGGGAAGGAGGCACCCCACCGGACGACTGACTTATTTGCATATGCCATGTTGCAGAATTAAACTTCATTCTTCAAAAACTGCAGCATTAGTTATCATAAAAGATACATTATCAGAATATAGAAATCGCAATGACTACTGCGGTGTCAGGAGCTTGGGACAGTCATGGGGCCTGACAGGTTCCCTTTAAATATAGTAAAAGTTTAAAAAAAGGTAAAGGAGGAAAACAAACACAAGAATAAAGAGGCACAACTGGAAATGAGTTTAAGAGGGAACTGAAGCAATATCACAAAATCTTATTTTACTGAAAGAATATTAGATACTTGGAACCTACTTCTATCAAAAGTAGCTGTAAAATTCAGAGTAACTGATAAACATTAGTGTTGAGCGAGCATGCTCGACACTGCTCGGTACTCGCCCGAGCATCACGCTACTCGGGATGTTCGGCGAGCACCGAGCATTTCCGAGTTACTCGGGCGGGAGCTCGGGTTTCCACCCTGCATGTTTGGCGCTCTTTACAAAGCCAATGAACATGCAGGGATTGCCAGCCAGTCACTGTAATGCCGCAGCCATGTGGGTTGTGGGCATTACAGTGATTGGCTGGCCGCACAGCGTCACCTCGAGTATTTAAAACCGGGCGCCGCCATCTTGGACACAGTCACTCCGGATCAGACAGTGTAGGGACAGCGCTGCTGATTTAGGGAGAGATATATACTGAGAAATAGTTAGTGTAGGGTCTGTAAAGGCTGCCAGATCAAACAAACAGTCCTTCTCAGGACTAATATCCATCCCAGATATCAGGCAGGCAGGCAGGCAGGCTGTATAGGAGACGCAGTGGTTATACCAGCAAACGCTGCATTACAGTCCTGTGCGCTCCTGTTGCTGAAATTGCTGGACTTAGCTCCAGGTCTCGGGGGCCAGGAAAAATCCTTTTTTTTTCATCTAAATCCTCTTTTTTTTCCCTCCTTCACACTGTACAAATACCCGTCTTATTAACCTTTTGGTGTGTCCCCACCCCACCCCCCACAAAAAAAAGTGTGTCTCTGATTTTTCAGACACAAATATATCTGTTGAAAATAGTCTGGTGTAGGCCAGAGAAACAGAAGTGTGGTTTTGCAGTTCCACGGGTCAAGTCTCTGTATTATCCTGCTTTTGGCATTTTTTGCCGTAAAAAAAAAACTAATAGTATCTCCCTGATTTTCCAGACACAAATATATCTGTTGAAAATAGTCTGGTGAAGGCCAGAGAAACAGAAGTGTGGTTTTGCAGTTCCACGGTTCAAACCTCTGTATTATCCACTTTGGGGCCATTTGTATCTAAAAAAAAACAGTTTGAGTGTGTCGCTCACTGTTCAGCCGCAAATATATATATTTAAAAAAGTCTGGTATACTATACACCAGTAAATTATAACTGTGGTTTTGCTGTTCCACGGTAAAAAATCTCTATTATCCTGCTTTTGGCATTTTTTGGCGTAAAAAAAAAAACTAATAGTGTCTCCCTGATTTTTCAGACACAAATATATCTGTTGAAAATAGTCTGGTGTAGGCCCGAGAAATAGAAGTGTGGTTTTGCAGTTCCACGGGTCAAATCTCTGTATTATCCTGCTTTTGGCATTTTTTGCCGTAAAGAAAAACTAATAGTGTCTCCCTGATTGTTCAGACACAAATATATCTGTTGAAAATAGTCTGGTGTAGGCCCGAGAAATAGAAGTGTGGTTTTGCAGTTCCACGGGTCAAATCTCTGTATTATCCTGCTTTTGGCATTTTTTGCCGTAAAGAAAAACTAATAGTGTCTCCCTAATTTTTCAGACACAAATATATCTGTTGAAAATAGTCTGGTGTAGGCCCGAGAAATAGAAGTGTGGTTTTGCAGTTCCACAGGTCAAATCTCTGTATTATCCTGCTTTTGGCATTTTTTGCCGTAAAAAAAAAAATAATAGTGTCTCCCTGATTTTCAGACACAAATATATCTGTTCAAAATAGTCTGGTGTAGGCCAGAGAAACAGAAGTGTGGTTTTGCAGTTCCACGGTTCAAACCTCTGTATTATCCACTTTTGGGCCATTTGTATCTAAAAAAAACAGTTTCAGTGTGTCGCTCACTGTTCAGCCACAAATATATATATTTTAAAAAGTCTGGTATACACCAGTAAATTATAACTGTGGTTTTGCTGTTCCACAGTAAAAAATCTCTATTATCCTGCTTTTGGCATTTTTTGCCGTAAAAAAAAAACTAATAGTGTCTCCCCGATTTATCAAACACGAATATATCTGTTGAAAATAGTCTGGTGTAGGCCCGAGAAATAGAAGTGTGGTTTTGCAGTTCCACGGGTCAAATCTCTGTATTATCCTGATTTTGGCATTTTTTGCCATAAAGAAAAACAGTAATAGTGCGAGTGTAAGCTATTTTACTTCCTTAACAATGGGCAAGGCGCGTGGCAAGGGACGTGGAACTGGACGTTCTGGTGATGGTGCGTGCAGAGGACGGGGCCGTGGTCAAGGTGAAGATGTGCCACAACCAACAGCCACATCTTCTCGCTCCCACTTCTTGACCAAATTACTAGGGAAGCACAGAACAACACCAGTATTGCGAACTGATCAGTGTGAACAGGTTATTAATTGGATAGCAGATAATACTTCCAGATACCTGGGCACCACCACCTCCGGTCTGTCTTCCACACGGTCAACTCTTAGTAGCCGTGAGTCTCGACCGCATACTCCTCCTCACCCTGATGCTCCTTCCTCCAACCATGCCGAGTGTCGTCAGACAGCAACTGATCCCACACTTGGACACTCTGAAGAGCTGTTCACTGGTCCATTTCCTGATTTGTGCCCCTCGCCTGCTCCGCTTGAAGTGGTGGAAGAGGAGATCCCATGTAGCGATGCCCAAATATTTGAACAGCCACGGCCACAGGAAGTCGACGCTGGCAATTTGTCACAAGAGGTGGACGATGACGAGACACAATTGCCAGGAAGTGAGGAGGAGGATCGTGGTGCGCAAGTGGAAGAGGAGGAGGTGGTAGATGATCTAGTAACTGACCCAACGTGGCAGGAGGACATACAGAGCGAGGCCAGCAGCACACAGGGTGAGGGAGGCAGGGTACCCCAACAGGCAGGAAGAAGCAGTGTGGTGGCCGCACACAGAAGGCAGGCAACAGTTCCCCGTAACACCAACACGAGGGACGTTGCCAGTACAACCTGTAGGTCTTCCAGAGTCTGTAATTTTTTTAAAGACTCTGCTGATAACCCCAAAAAGGCCATTTGTACCACCTGCCATGCCAGCATCAGCAGGGGTGACAAAACTACCAGCCTGACCACCACCAGCATGATCAGGCACATGGCAGCAAAGCACCCGACTTTGTGGGGTGAATCCCAGGGTCCACGACCAGTGTCAGCGGGTGTCACCACTGCTTCTTCCGCTGTTGTGCATGCAATAGAACCCTCTGTTGTGTGTGCAAGGCACTCCCCTGTCCATACTGCATGCAAAGATGCCTCCTCCTCTCAGTCTTCACTTGTTCTGGCAGTTTCTCAAGAAACAGCATCAACGTCCACGTCCACGTCCCACCACAGCATTCAATTGTCCATATCCCAGACCTTTGAACGAAAGCGGAAATTCGCAGCCAACGCCCCACAGGCCACAGTCCTAAATTCGCACATTTCACAACTGCTTGCATTGGAAATGCTGCCTTTGAGGCTGGTGGAGACGGAATCCTTCCGCAACCTTATGGCGGTGGCCGTCCCTCGGTACTCGGTTCCCAGCCGACACTATTTTGCCCGGTGTGCCATCCCCGCACTACACAAGCACGTGTCCCAAAACATCTGCCGTGCCCTCAACAACGCAGTTACTGGGAGAGTCCACCTGACAACGGACACGTGGACAAGTGCTTGTGGCCAGGGACAGTACATCTCCCTGACGGCACACTGGGTAAACATAGTGGAAGCCGGGACCCAGTCGGACCTTGGGATGGAACACATCCTCCCCACACCGAGGATTGCGGGCCCTATGTCGGTCAGAGTTGCCCCCACAGTGTACAGCTCCTGCGCATCATCCTCCTCCTCCTCCTCATGTTCAGCCTCCATCTCAGATATCACCACATCAGTTACAAGCTGGAAGCACTGCAGTACTGCCTCCGCCAAGCGGCAACAGGCTGTGCTGAAACTCATAAGCTTAGGTGAGAAACCTCACACTGCTTGTGAGTTGTGGACAGCTGTGAAAGATCAGGCAGATCTGTGGCTGAGACCGCTGAACCTACATCCAGGCATGGTCGTGTGTGACAATGGCCGTAACCTGGTGGCGGCTCCGAGGCGAGGCGAGATCACACACGTACCATGCCTGGCTCATGTGCTTAACCTCGTGGTTCAGCGGTTTCTTAAATCGTACCCCGAGTTGCCAGATCTGCTCGTCAAAGTACGCCGCCTGTCATCTCATTTTCGCAAGTCGGCTACAGCTTCCGCCGCCCTTGCTGTGTTGCAGCAGCGTTTGCAGCTTCCGTCACACCGACTGGTGTGTGATGTCCCCACACGTTGGAACTCTACCCTCCACATGTTGGAAAGGATTTGTGAGCAGAAGAGAACAGTTGTGGAGTACCAGCTGCAACAAGGCCGTCGATATTCAGGTCAGACTCCACACATAAGACCTCAGGAGTGGACCTGGATGTCTGACATATGTACCATCTTGACAAACTTTGAGGAGTCCACCAAGATGGTGAGTGGCGATGACGCCATCATTAGCGTCAGCATCCCACTTGTCTGTCTTTTGCAACGCTCTCTGCAGAGAATTAAAGAGGAGTATGATGAGATTGATCAAGAAGCGATTACACACAGCCCAGCCTCATCTCATCCCAACGTGCATTGGGGGACAATGAGGGAGAGGAGGAGGAGGAGAAGGAAGAACAAGAGCTGGTATCATGCGCTGTAGACGCTAGTACCTGTACAACTGTCATGCCGTTGATTCAGCGTGGGTGGCCTGAGGACAGGGGGGAGGAGGAGGAGGAGAGCATGGTCAGTCATCATCTTGGTGAGGACACGGAAATCTTGCCCGTTACCAGTCTGGCACGCATGGCTGACTGTATGTTACGCTGCCTTAACCGTGACCCTCGCGTTGTCAAAATGTTGGGTGACAGTCATTACTGGTTGATGACACTTTTAGACCCCCGCTACAAGGAGAACTTTCACTCTCTTATTCCTGAGGTGGAGAGGTCTACAAAAATGGGGCAGTACCAGAAGGCCCTTGCTGCAGAACTGTTAAAAAAAATTCCCATCTGAACACGCTAGCGGCAGAGGTCACAGTTCGTTGCCCAACCAAGGCGTACATGCGAGAGAGACGCAACTCCAATCCAGCAGAGGCAGGGGAACACTGTCAACGTTCTGGGACAGTTTTCTCAGACCCTCCCTTCGGACAGACCCTGAGGCGCGGGGTTCTCTCACAAGGAGTGAAAAGTTTCAAAAGATGGTGAGGGAGTACCTTGCCGACCGTACCAGAGTCCTCCGTGATTCCTCTGTGCCTTTTAATTATTGGGTATCCAAGCTGGATACTTGGAATGAACTCGCTCTGTACGCCTTGGAGGTCCTGGCCTGCCCTGCCGCTAGCGTGTTATCGGAGCGTGTTTTTAGTGCCGCTGGGGGAATTATAACTGATAAGCGCACTCGCCTGTCAACTGACAATGCTGACAAGCTGACCCTTATCAAAATGAACAAGGGCTGGATTGGGCCAGACTTCTCATCACCACCAAATGACAGCAGAGTAACATAAAGTCAAATCCACTGTGTTATTTCGGGAGGTGTATTCACATGCACCGCTTCACACCCACACATGGGTATCCGCTTCCTAATTTCGGCTGTTTTAAGTTCTTCTCCTTATCCCCAGCCTCCACCACCACTATACCACCAGGGTGACCGTGGTCCGTGTTGCCATTATTGAAAGTTCCTTCGTCCTTATTTTTGTCAGCTTTTGCTTGGAAGGCATAAGCAAAGACTGTGGGAGACCCACTCCCCAATAATGGGAATAATATTTTTAAGATGCTGTACTGTATGGCTCTTGTAAGGGGCATTAAAACCGTCTTGTTAAGCTACTGTGACCTCCACCACTTTTTCAAGGGGCATTAAAACCGTCTTGTTAAGCTACTGGGACCTCCACGTCTCTTCCAAGGGGCATTCAAACCGTCTTGTTAAGCTACTGCGACCTCCACCACTTTTCCAAGGGGCATTCAAACCATCTTGTTAAGCTACTGTGACCTCCACCACTTTTCCAAGGGGCATTAAAACCATCTTGCTAAGCTACTGGGACCTCCACGTCTCTTCTGAGGGGCATTAAAAGCGTCTTGTCAAACCACTCTGAACTTCACAGCTCTTCCAAGGGGCATTGAAATGTTGTTTTTAATTAACTCTAACCTCCACGACTCTTCGAACGGGCATTGCATTTCCTCCTAATTTTTGGCAGCTTTTGCTTGGAAGGCATAAGCAAAGACAATGGGAGACCCACTCCCAATAATAGGAATAATGTTTGTAATATGCTGTACTGCATGGTGTTATGCACACGCCCGGGCTAGAGCAGCGTGTGCATGTGATTGGTAGTGATTCCACTGGACCGTGCCGGAGAGTGTATGCCTGGAGGGGCGTAACTAAGTATCTACCCGATCCGACCAAGGTGGCACGACGGCATACGACGCCAGTGCACCAAGGAGGAACCGAGCAGAGGGACCAGGTGCTACTCCAGGACAGACCCCGGACACGGCTGTTGACCCACACAGGGAAATACAGGAACAGACTGGTATGCAGGCAGGCGGGTATGCAGGCAGGTGGGTATGCAGGCAGGCGGGTATGCAGGCAGGCGGGTAAAGGCAAGCACAGCTAGAGTGCAGACGGGGAGGCACTAGCAGGTAGGAACACAGGCGGGATAGAGCCCAGTACACACCGGGACTCAGGAACAATACAGGCAGGATAGGGCCCAGTACACACTGGGACTCAGGAACAATACAGGCAGGATAGGGCCCAGTACACACTGGGACTCAGGAACAATACAGGCAGGATAGGGTACAGGCAGGGCAGGACAGGACTGCCGGAGCAGCGGGCAGAAGCAGGGCAGGACAGGACTGCAGGAGCAGCGGGCAGAAGCAGGGCAAAACAGGTAAAGGATAGGAGAGAGTTCAGACTGGAACTGAGTGTACGGAGGAGACCGACACTGCAGCGGGATACAGGAGCGGGTCTGGGAATACTGCCCCCAGAGGGGCGGGACGAACAGGCAAGGAGCGTGTTCAGACAGGACAGACAAGATACACAGAAAGGACTTAGTTCAGACACGGGAACTAATACCGCAAAGCAGGAGACATACAGGACTTAGTTCAGACACGGGAACTAATACCGTAAAGCAGGAGACATACAGGACACAGTTCAGACACGGGAGCTGACACCGCAAGGCAGGAGACATACAGGACTTAGTTCAGACACGGGAACTAATACCGTAAAGCAGGAGACATACAGGACACAGTTCAGACACGGGAGCTGACACCGCCAGGCAGGAGACATACAGGACTTAGTTCAGACACGGGAACTAATACCGAAAAGCAGGAGACATACAGGACACAGTTCAGACACGGGAGCTGACACCGCCAGGCAGGAGACATACAGGACTTAGTTCAGACACGGGAACTAATACCGAAAAGCAGGAGACATACAGGACACAGTTCAGACACGGGAGCTGACACCGCAAGGCAGGAGACATACAGGACTTAGTTCAGACACGGGAACTAATACCGAAAAGCAGGAGACATACAGGACACAGTTCAGACACGGGAGCTGACACCGCCAGGCAGGAGACATACAGGACTTAGTTCAGACACGGGAACTAATACCGAAAAGCAGGAGACATACAGGACACAGTTCAGACACGGGAGCTGACACCGCAAGGCAGGAAACATACAGGACTTAGTTCAGACAGGCCTGGAAACAAGCCTCCAGGAAAGGCGGACAGGGAAACAAAGACGGGACCTGGCACCTTCAGAGTGCAAGCACACACTGAAAGAAACACATATGCTCAGGCAGGGATAGAAGGGAGCTGCTGAGCTATATACCAAGTGTCAGACAGCAATAGGCTGAGGACGCACAAGGGGTGTGACCCACAGCAGGTACAAAAAGCAGGAAGTGATCGGGCGCCGCCCTTAAGCAGCAGAGACAGACACAAACAGACAGCATGGAGGGAAGCCAGAGAGACACTCTGGACAGGAGATCAAGTGCGCTCTCTTGCACAGTGGGAGATGGACCACCATGCAAGGACGCCGCCAGGTATGTTACAGTACCTCCCCCCTTACGCCCCCTCTTCTTCAGGCCTGCCAGAATCTTCCGCAGGGAATTCGAGGACCAGTCGTTCACTGGGTTGGAGGGGGACAGAGACTTGAGGGTAATCTCTGCTTCGAGGTACATCTTGTCAAGCTCACAGGAAGAAATAGACGGGTTATCAGGTACATAATGAGGAAAAGTCACTGTCTCTTTGTTATCTGGTGGTACCCCGGAGGATTCAGGAAACAACTGGAGGTCCTCCGCCGGGTCAGAAGAGTACTGAGGCTCAGAGAAAACATCTGCTTCAGAGTACACAAGGTCGGACTCACTGGAGGAAGCAGGCGAGGTATCAGGTACAGGAAATAGGAAAGTCTCTGTCCATTCACCACCAGGTGGCACCCCGAAGGGTTCTAAACACAACTGGAGGTCCTCCGCCTGGTCGGAGGGGTGTAGAGACTCGGGAGTAACTTCTGCTTCGGAGAACACTAGGTCGGACTCACTGGAGGAAGCAGGCGAGGTATCAGGTACAGGAAATAGGAAAGTCTCTGTCCATTCACCACCAGGTGGCACCCCGAAGGGTTCTAAACACAACTGGAGGTCCTCCGCCTGGTCGGAGGGGTGTAGAGACTCGGGAGTAACTTCTGCTTCGGAGAACACTAGGTCGGACTCACTGGAGGAAGCAGGCGAGGTATCGGGTACCGAGTATAGGAAAGTCTCTGTCCATTCACCACCAGGTGGCACCCCGAAGGGTTCTAAACACAACTGGAGGTCCTCCGCCTGGTCGGAGGGGTGTAGAGACTCGGGAGTAACCTCTGCTTCGGAGTACACCAGGTTGGACTCACTGGACGAAGCGAGCGAGGTATCAGGTACAGAGTATAGGAGAGTCTCTGTCCTTTCGTTACCAGGTAGCACCCCGAAGGGTTCAGGAGGTCTCAGGGAGGACAGACCCAGGCGTGACTGCTTGCCTCTAAGTCTAGCACGTCTGGACTGCCTCTTGAGGTTGGAAGAAGTATTCCGGAAAGCGTAGTCACCCTGTGAGGATTCTGGGTGGGCAGTAGTCTCATTGGGCTGGAGAACTATTACGCTACCCACACACATTACCCATTGGGGCTGCTCCGGGATATTGGGAAGTGAAGCTTCAGCAGGAGCCTCCGGGTTAGGATCATCGAAGACCATTAGAAAGGCCACCAGGAAGGCCATTAGGTCCCGGAGGATCGGATCCTGTGTCTCATATAGGGGGTTGATCCATTCCAAGGCATCCCCCGCCAGGTAAGACATAATAAAGGCCACTTTAGCCCAATCGGAAGGAAAATAAAGAGGGTAGGCCTTAAAGTGTAGCATGCATTGCTCCACAAATGCACGACACTGTCTTGGATCCCCATAGTAACGTGGCGGATCCGCAGGAACGAGAGCTGATAGATCCATCTGGACAGTGCGTAATTCGCCTGGAACTCAGCTAAGGGAAAAAAAATTTATTTATTTATTTATTTTAATGCAAGTCTTCGCTGGAAACTTCTCAGAGAGCGAAGGCCGTGGGGCTCAACGGGAACCATGGCCTGAGCATGCTGTTATGCACACGCCCGGGCTAGAGCGGCGTGTGCATGTGATTGGTAGTGATTCCACTGGACCGTGCCGGAGAGTGTATGCCTGGAGGGGCGTAACTAAGTATCTACCCGATCCGACCAAGGTGGCACGACGGCATACGACGCCAGTGCACCAAGGAGGAACCGAGCAGAGGGACCAGGTGCTACTCCAGGACAGACCCCGGACACGGCTGTTGACCCACACAGGGAAATACAGGAACAGACTGGTATGCAGGCAGGCGGGTATGCAGGCAGGTGGGTATGCAGGCAGGCGGGTATGCAGGCAGGCGGGTAAAGGCAAGCACAGCTAGAGTGCAGACGGGGAGGCACTAGCAGGTAGGAACACAGGCGGGATAGAGCCCAGTACACACCGGGACTCAGGAACAATACAGGCAGGATAGGGCCCAGTACACACTGGGACTCAGGAACAATACAGGCAGGATAGGGCCCAGTACACACTGGGACTCAGGAACAATACAGGCAGGATAGGGTACAGGCAGGGCAGGACAGGACTGCCGGAGCAGCGGGCAGAAGCAGGGCAGGACAGGACTGCAGGAGCAGCGGGCAGAAGCAGGGCAAAACAGGTAAAGGATAGGAGAGAGTTCAGACTGGAACTGAGTGTACGGAGGAGACCGACACTGCAGCGGGATACAGGAGCGGGTCTGGGAATACTGCCCCCAGAGGGGCGGGACGAACAGGCAAGGAGCGTGTTCAGACAGGACAGACAAGATACACAGAAAGGACTTAGTTCAGACACGGGAACTAATACCGCAAAGCAGGAGACATACAGGACTTAGTTCAGACACGGGAACTAATACCGTAAAGCAGGAGACATACAGGACACAGTTCAGACACGGGAGCTGACACCGCAAGGCAGGAGACATACAGGACTTAGTTCAGACACGGGAACTAATACCGTAAAGCAGGAGACATACAGGACACAGTTCAGACACGGGAGCTGACACCGCCAGGCAGGAGACATACAGGACTTAGTTCAGACACGGGAACTAATACCGAAAAGCAGGAGACATACAGGACACAGTTCAGACACGGGAGCTGACACCGCCAGGCAGGAGACATACAGGACTTAGTTCAGACACGGGAACTAATACCGAAAAGCAGGAGACATACAGGACACAGTTCAGACACGGGAGCTGACACCGCAAGGCAGGAGACATACAGGACTTAGTTCAGACACGGGAACTAATACCGAAAAGCAGGAGACATACAGGACACAGTTCAGACACGGGAGCTGACACCGCCAGGCAGGAGACATACAGGACTTAGTTCAGACACGGGAACTAATACCGAAAAGCAGGAGACATACAGGACACAGTTCAGACACGGGAGCTGACACCGCAAGGCAGGAAACATACAGGACTTAGTTCAGACAGGCCTGGAAACAAGCCTCCAGGAAAGGCGGACAGGGAAACAAAGACGGGACCTGGCACCTTCAGAGTGCAAGCACACACTGAAAGAAACACATATGCTCAGGCAGGGATAGAAGGGAGCTGCTGAGCTATATACCAAGTGTCAGACAGCAATAGGCTGAGGACGCACAAGGGGTGTGACCCACAGCAGGTACAAAAAGCAGGAAGTGATCGGGCGCCGCCCTTAAGCAGCAGAGACAGACACAAACAGACAGCATGGAGGGAAGCCAGAGAGACACTCTGGACAGGAGATCAAGTGCGCTCTCTTGCACAGTGGGAGATGGACCACCATGCAAGGACGCCGCCAGGTATGTTACACATGGCTCTTGTAAGGGGCATTGCAAGTTCCTCCATCCTAATTTTTGGCAGCTTTTGCTTGGAAGGCATAAGCAAAGACTATGGGAGACCCACTCCCCAATAATGGGAATAATATTTTTAAGATGCTGTACTGTATGGCTCTTGTAAGGGGCATTAAAACCGTCTTGTTAAGCTACTGTGACATCCACCACTTTTCCAAGGTGCATTAAAACCGTCTTGTTAAGCTACTGGGACCTCCACATCTCTTCTGAGGGGCATTAAAAGCGACTTGTTAAGCTACTGCGACCTCCACCACTTTTCCGAGGGTCATTAAAACCGTCTTGTTAAGCTACTGGGACCTCCACGTCTCTTCCAAGGGGCATTCAAACCGTCTTGTTAAGCTACTGCGACCTCCACCACTTTTCCAAGGGGCATTCAAACCATCTTGTTAAGCTACTTTGACCTCCACCACTTTTCCAAGGGGCATTAAAACCATCTTGTTAAGCTACTGGGACCTCCATGTCTCTTCCGAGGGGCATTAAAACCGTCTTGTTAAGCTACTGTGACCTCCACGTCTCTTCAAAGGGGCATTAAAAGCGTCTTCTTAAGCCACTCTGAACTCCACAGCTCTTCCAAGGGGCATTGAAATGTTGTTTTTAATTACCTCTAACCTCCACGACTCTTCTAACGGGCATTGCATTTCCTCCTAATTTTAGTCAGCTTTTGCTTTTCAATGCAAAGGCGAAAACTAAGGGAGACCCACTCCCCAATAATGGGTAGAAGGTTTTTAGTACGCTGTAATCCACGTCTGTTTCAAGAGGCATTGCAGTTCCTCATAATTTTTGGAAAACCTTCCATTCACTGCTTAGGCCAACAGTGTACAGGAGACCCAGTTGCTATAAATGGAAAAAAAGGTTTAGTTAAGGCCCTCTGACCTCCATGTCATTTCCAAGGGGCATTGGAGTGCCTCGAAATTTTTGGTAGGCATTGCACTCACTGTATGCCCTATAACTGTGTAGCCGAACCGCTCCTTTTGTTACAGAAACAAGACATATGTGGTTGACTGGCCTGATATTGATGTGAATGGTCCCTGTTCCTCCTGCTCTTTCTCATTTGCCACCACCTCATCCATCATTTATCACCTGAAGCTTTGTTTTAACGGGAGTCATAGAACTGGGATAGTAGCAGGAAAACATCCAGCAATCCTCGGAGGAGGTAGGATATGCGCCAAAACGCTGACCACCTCCGGCCTAGCCGCTACTACATATATGCGCTTGCATTCCAAGAAAACAAAGCAGATGCTAACTTCTATCATCATCATGCTCCTCACCTTGGCACTCTCAACTCCCCTGATGGAGAAGCCAGGGCCCACCGGAGGAGTCTGATTCTCTGGTGGGCTTGTCCAATGCTGCCCTAAAGCAGGCCAGGCTAAGAAAAGTGGGTGGGAAGATGACAGGAGAAATAGGGGCGGCTGTGGACCGTTTATGGACACTCGGCCGCCCCCAGGTGGCTGGGGACCGTGTGTGGACACCCGGCCGCGGGGCGGCTGGGGACTGAGTATGGACACCCGGCCGCCCCCTGGTGGCTGGGGACCGAGCGTGGATAACCGGCCGCCCGGCGGCTGGGGACTGAGTATGGATACCTCGCTGCCGAAGCAGGCATGAGGTAGTGGCCAGCTTCGGCCTCCTCCAAACTAAAAGGCCCCATTTCAAGTGCAAGCTAGCAGTATGGTATTGCAGCCTGGGGGTGGGTGGCAGGCTGCACACTTACGCTTGCATTCCAAGAGAACAAAGCAGATGCTAACTTCTATCATCATCATCATGCTCCTCACCTTGGCACTCTCAACTCCCCTGATGGAGAAGCCAGTGCCTACCGGAGGAGTCTGGTTCTCTCGTGGGCTCGTCCAATGCTGCCCTAAAGCAGGCCAGGCTAAGAAAAGTGTGTGGGAAGGTGACAGGAGAAATAGGGGCGGCTGTGGACCGTTTATGGACACCCGGCCGCCCCCAGGCGGCTGGGGACCGTGTGTGAGCACCCGGTCACCCCCTGGCGGCTGGGGACCGAGCGTGGACACCTGGCCTCCGGGCGGCTGGGGACTGAGTAAGGATACCAGGCCGCCGACGCAGCCATGACATGGTGGCTGGCGTCTGCCTCCACATGCCTAAAAGGTCCAATTTCAAGTGCAAGCAAGCGAGCAGTATGGTATTGCAGCCTGGGGGTGAGTGGGTGGCAGGTTGCACACTTACGCTTGCATTCCAAGAAAACAAAGCAGATGCTAACTTCTATCATCATCATAATGCTCCTCACCTTGGCACTCTCAACTCCCCTGATGGAGAAGCCAGGGCCCACCGAAGGAGTCTGGTTCTCTGGTGGGCTCGTCCAATGCTGCCCTAAAGCAGGCCAAGCTAAGAAAAGTGTGGGGAAAGTTACCGGGAGAAATAGGGGCGGCTGGGGACCGAGCATGGACACCCGGCCGCGGGGCGGCTGGGGACCGAGTATGGACACCCGGCCGCCGGGCGGCTGGGGACTGAGTATGGATACCAGGCCGCCGACACAGCCATGACTTGGTGGCCAGATTCCGCCTCCACATGCCTAAAAGGCCCAATTTCAAGTGCAAGCAAGCAAGCAGTATGGTATTGAAGCCTGGGGATGGGTGGGTGGCAGTCTGCATACTTGCGCTTGCATTGCAAGGAACAGGGGAGGTACAATTGAACACTGCTCTGGGAGGAGGACTTGCACGGGGATAGTTGCAAGTCTGCATCTTCTGATGCGGCAAGGATGACTTCTGATGGGCACACTTTTAGGCAGTGACCTGGGTGTCAGAGATGCTTCCAGGGGTCTTCCCATGCTGTTCCCATGTCTTTTCAGCACTGTATGCATGTGTCACACAGCACATGGCCAGATAAGGTTGTAAAATGTTAAAATGACATTTCCCGGTGAATGCATTTGTCACGGTTGAGAGCAATACAAAAGTGCAAAAACGCATAAAAAATGCTACTTGTGAACATAGCCCAAGGCGTGGAGGAGTATTTTTTTTTTTGTTATTTATTTTACCTTATACACAAGTCTTTACCCTGGAAAGGAACTTCCTTAACATATTTCACAGGAAAGCAGTTTCAGTTTCGTTTTGGAACGTTTTATTGTGAGCCCTTAAAAGTGGCTTAATACCTCTGACCACGTTGTTGACAGCAGTGACCTGGGGGTCAGAAATGCTTCCTGGGGCGATCCCCATGCTGTCCCCATGTCATTTGAGCACTGTCACTATCGTTTTGGGCACTTGTTAGGCTTTTAAAAGACTGCCGGGGGTGCCGCCGCAAAAATGCTCGGGTCTCCCATAGACTAACATTGGGCTCGTTACTCGGGTCGAGCACCCGAGTATCACGGCGAGCTCGGACCAAGCTTCGAGCACCCGAGCATTTTAGTGCTCGCTCAACACTAATAAACATGTATCTATACATAGGTAACAATAAAAAGAAAATAATATAAGGGCAGACCAAATGGACCACGTGATTGTTTCCTCCGGTCAATTTTTTATGCTGTTTTTGGAGAATTTATTTTGCAGAGTCAGTTCACTGGACAAAACACATTTGGCCCCTGTGATGGAGTCAGATGCTCCTGTTTCATTTAGAGACGCATGTCTCTTAATAAATCTGGAGTGGCGGACAAGAGGTGTGTGCTTCCGTGTGTATTTGTCCAGAAGTCTTACTCCAGTCACCATTCTCTGGGGCAGCTACCCATTATAATTGCAGTGCTTTACTTTGTATTTTGTATTATGGCAATCCATCTGATGATGGTCTGAATTTTAAGACCGAAACATTATTTTTGGAATTGCACTACAAATAAAGCTTTAACTTAATTTTCAACACCGGGCGTGCCAGATTCCCATTCATTGCATTGGATTTATTGAATGCTATCCTATCCTAGCACCCGCCGACATGGAGTGACATACATCTTGTCCTATATTGATGGATCAGGAGTGTCAGATAAGTGGCGTGTGCATCCGTTTGCACCTGGTTACAAGTGTTACTCCAGTCCCCACAGCCTTGTCCTGCCCCAGCCCTGCCTACTTTGTCAGAGCTGGGTGGAAATGGTGTGAGACCATCAAAAGTCTCTAAATTTAGCACAGCCTTGAGTTGCCCCCAAGTTTTGTGACCTTTCAAAGAGTGTGTGGTTTTAGCTGTGGTGTCGGTGGGGTTAGCTGTGGTGTGGGCGTAGTTAGCGGTGGTGTGGGCGTGGTTAGCTTTCTCAGCTCTGCTTCATTGCTAAATCTAAAACTCTGTGTCAGAATGGAAAATCAGACACAGTCCCACTATTCTGTTCCTTATTAGGACATGTGTGAATGTACATTTGTTGTAGGATAATTAACCAAGTAGAGTAGTGAAATTATTTTGAAGAGCCACTCCAGCATTTTTATTTTACTGCTGGAGTGGTGCCATTAATTTAATTCCCTGCCCCTAGTATTATAGTTACCAGTCGCCGTCTTCATCTGTTCTCTGTGCCGCTCCGGTCGGTCTTCTGCAGGTTGTGACCTGCCGGATTGCTCCAGTGCTTCCTGGGTGAGCCTGAAGTCACAACTGAATGTAAGTCTATGAGAGCAAGAATGAGGTCAGAACAAAGCTCCCATAGACTTACACTGAGAGCTTGTGACCGTTACCTCGGACTTCCAGTCAGTCAAAAGTTGGGATTACAAGATGGTAGCGCAAGACCTGAGCAGCGCCGAGAAGAGCTGAAGACGGTGGCTGGTAAGTATAAGACCAGGGTCAGGGACCTTACATTAGTGGCACAACTCCAGTATTGAACTAAAAAAACAAACCGCTGAAGTGGTGCTTTAATAAGAAAGGAAGAAATATAAATCCTTACCAATACTGCGAGATGTAATCCCCATTTTTGAGCCTGGGGAGATAAGTGAAAAGCGAAATCACCTGCAAGATGAAAAAAAATCAAAACATTATATACTTGTATCACATAGACACATTCCTAGCAACTTCCACTACTGGCTCATTCAGATGTCACTTTTTCTCATACAAGTGCCATCCATGTTTTTCACAGATAGCCCTTGTACCTATGATAGTCTATGGGGCTGTTCACATGTCCGTATATACTTGGGGACTAACTGGTCCACACAAAATCACAGAAACTTGTCCGATATTAATCCAAGTGTTGCATCAAACTCGCCATTGCAAGTCTATGGATCCGTGGGAAAAAAAACAACAGACAACCATGCTTTACTCACGCTTTTCACATAGTGTTATAAAGGAGGAGGCAGAGAAACCTATTTTTTTCCAACAAGAAAAACTTATGACATTGATGAAATTGGACAGTTTTTTGCCTATGAGCAAAATCACTGACATGTGAATGAGCCCTAAAGCTGTAAATTGAGTATATAAATCATATTCCAATACAGTCCCCACAACCCACGCAATAAAAATGCATGTGCTTTTTTTTTTTGCAGATATTTCTCATGTCATTCAAGTCTTTGGGGAAAATCCGCAAATAAAATGTATATTTACTGCAAGAGAAATTGATGTTGGGGATTTCAAAATGTGCATCGCAGATCAGTTTACTGCTGCGTAAAAGAAAAGCACAGGGGGCAGGAGACTAAAGGTAGGTTCACTCGAACGCATAAAAAAATTGGTCAGGGATTCATCCAGAAAAGTGGGATGATTTTTCTTCATTTGTTATCAGTGTGCAAGCCGTTTTTTTACACCACCAGCTATTAATTTTTTACAGGATCATTTACACTTTCCCATGTTACAGAATTGTATACGTAAAAATCGGATGCTATACTGTGGTTCTCTATGGAATCCGATTTTTTTTTTTTACGCACCTATAGACTTGAATGGCCGAGTCTCATCCGATTTACGGAAAAAACTAGAGCTTGCTGCAATTTTTTCACACGAGGTTTCGGTCAGTGAAAAAAAACGCTCACCTGTGAATAACATTGGTCTGAGTGCTGTCAGGTTTTTTTATGGACAGCATTTGGACCAAAAATACGGCTGTGTGAACAAGCCCTAATAGAAATCTCATACACTTTGTGGGAACTGTAATATGCTGCATTTATTAAACACGAAAATATATAGCGGAAAAAATGCACTAAATACTCATGGTGGGAACTTAACCGTAGCCCTCATTCAGACGTCCGTGAATCACTTAACCCCTTTACCCCCGAGGGTGGTTTGCACGTTAATGACTGGGCCAATGTTTACAATTCTGACCACTGTCACATTATGAGTAGTGTTGAGCGAGTATTTTCTGTTAACCCTTTCGCCGAGTACGCTCGGGCCTCGCTCCGAGTATTTACAGCTGCTCGGTGATATGGTTGAATCGCTCCGTGTGCATGATTTGCAACTGTTTGACAGTTTTATTACATGTGAGGAATGTCTATTTCTTACACATTCCTCACATGTAATAAAGCTGTCAAACAGTCGCAAATCATGCACACGGAGCGATTCAACCATATCACCGAGCAGCTGTAAATACTCGGAGCGAGGCCCGAGCGTACTCGGAACAGAACATACTCGGAACAGAACATACTCGCTCAACACTAATTATGAGGTAAAAACTCTGGAACGCTTCAACGGATCCCACTAATTCTGAGATGATATGATTTTTTTCATCACATATTGTACTTCATGATAGTGGTAACATTTCTTCGATATGACTTGCATTTATTTGTGAAAAAATATCAGAAATTTGGAGAAAATTTTTAAAATTTTGCAATTTTCAAACTTTGAATTTTCATTCCCTTAAATCAGAGAGATATGTCACACAAAATAGTTAATAAATAACATTTCCCGCATGTCTACTTTACATAAGCACATAGATTTATACAGTGTGACCAAGTTGTCAAGCACTTTCCAAGTGATGCTAAAATCGCTTGGAAAGAGCGTGACAACTAGTGTTGAGCCACCCCCGTAGTGTTCGAGTTCGGTTCGGTTCGTCGAACACCCGTGTGTTCGCCGAACTGTTCGTCGAACACCTTCGAACACCGTTAAAACCAATGGCAGGCAAACAAAAACACATAGAAACACATAGAAAACACCTTCAAAGGTGTCCAAAAGCTGACAAACTGCTCAGAAGACACAACTAACACATGGAAAAGTGACAAGTACATATAGTCATGCGAAAATAAAAGAGGTGGAGGAGTAAAAGGAGGGGGAGACACAGATATAGGCATGTCATGCCCTTCTAAAATCCAAAAAGTGAGAAGCCGACACGGCCAGTCCGCTCCTGCCCGTGCCACCTCCGTGTCGCCGGGTTTGTGCCAGAGCCGCGGTGAACCCTGATGGCCAGCCCCCCTCTCCCAATACTGGTGCCTGTCCGCTGGTGGGTCGAGCGAGCCCCCCTGTGGTGGAGGCAGCTCTAAGCTTTTTAATTTAAATTGTCTCTCTAATTTGAATGAATACACTTTAAATCCATTTACAAGGATCTATTGGAGGGCAAGTCTCATGCCAGCAGCCGCGTAATTCCAGCTCCAGTAGCGTCCACTAAAGCTGCTGCAGTTAAAAAGCTTTTATAAGGATCGAGCTCGGCTGTCCACCGCAAGGCATCCTACTGCCAGTCCCAGCCCCTATGCCTTGGGGTGCCTCCTGATGCTCTTCACTGAGTATCCCATGGTCCCGAAGCATTTCCTTTGAAAAAATTAAGTGTCTAAACTACAGGTGGTGTAGCTTGCTTAACAGCCGGGATAATCCGCTGACTAGCAGACACTGCTACTAGGCACAAAGTATTTCCTGGGCTAGATGCAGTTAAAAATTTGTAATTAGATACTCTCGTTGGATGCTGAGAAAGCATTCCATAGAGTCTCCTGGCACGCCATATATGATTCTCTTAAAAAGCTTGGGGTAGGGGTCTAGGGGACCCTTTTATAGCCAAAATCACGGCCCTGTATCGCAATACGTCACCTAGGCTGAAGATAAATGGAACTGTAGCACCCTGAGGGCTCGGTTGCTACAGACGTATTGCACCTCACCCAGAGGTGTGATATCTCACTCTCAGGTAAGGATGGAGTGTGGATCAGGACCCGACACCTGCATGCATTACACCACATTGCCGTGGGGCAGGGCGACCAATATGCCCCTGAGATGGGCACGACAGTCCCTGTCCCTGGCTGGAGTGGGGGGAGGGAACACTGAGGAAGGGGAACCCTGTAGTGCAGGAGCAGGGAGGAAGCAGTTCCTGGGTGCATTGAGAAGGGAGTATAAAAGGTGGGCACCATCTTAGTTCAGTGCAGAGAAGTCTGAGCAGAAGTGGCAGGGAGCAGGGGCTCTGCATGAGCTCTGCTCCGGAGGCGGGCCTAGTAACAGAGGCCCAGGCCTGGAAGAGGGAGAAGGAAGGAAGAGGAGCGGAGAAGGCTCCAGGAACGAGGAATGAAGGGATCCCAGGGGTGCGGACGGGCGAGTCGCCACCACACGTCCGAATCCACCTGCGTGAAGGGGTCAGGCCAAAGGGGGAGACCGGTCCCCGAACTAGTGGAGGCAGGAAACGACCCTCAGCTAGAAACCGGAGGCTCTGACATTTTATGTGGCGCAGCCCCTCGCTACACCCGCTAGGAAGGCACCACATAGGGTCAGGGAAACTGGCGCCAAGTTTACCAAGAGGAGGCGCGAGGCAGCCGGACAGAAGTGTTGGTAAGAAAGGCCAGACAAAGGACACACAAAGGGGGTCCTGTGAAGTGCTCCAAAGTTATCTGGGAGTTGTCTGAGCCCCTCACCTGGTGAGCACAGTACGACGTGGGCAGCCGTTACCTGCAGACGTGGTCTGGATAATAAGAACTGTGAGTAAAGGCCCTGGACTGCATCACTGACTCCGTGTCGTTACTGCTGCTGCCCTGCACCATCACCCCCATCCTCCGCATACACTGCCCTGAGGCTATACTCCTCCCGTGGGGAGTTATGCTACGCTCTGCTGCACCCACAACACCAGCCTCAGCGGTCTGCCCTGTAGCGGCGGTTCACTCTGACCGCAATCCACGGGTGGCGTAGTCGGACATTTAAACATCAAAACCACATAAATAGTTCCGCCACTGGTTTGACCGCCCTGAGCCACGGAACCGGGTCGCCGCCACGAAGACTACAACCACCAGCATCCACCAAAAAGGGTCCGGCTCCGGGTGTCCCAAGGCCCAGGGGGCGCGTCAGAACATTTTCATCACCTTTCACAATCACCAATGGGACAAGGCAGGGATGTCCTCTGTCCCCTCTCTTATACATCCTAGTGACGGAGCACCTGCTCTCATCAATTCGCCATAACCCCAATATTAGGTGGATTGAGGTGGGAGGCACCGAGTACAAGTGCTCTCTATTTGCTGATGATGTCCTAGTATATATCACTCAATCACATATATCCATCCATGCTGTTATGGCTGAAATAGATCACTTTGTTACATGGTAAAATTTTAAAATCAATGCAGCGAAGTCTGAGGCCCTCGATGTCTCCCTCCCCAAATCCATATAGGATTCCATCCAGTCCAACTTTCCCTTTGCCTGGCCCTCACAGGGTATCAAATACTTAGGAATTCCTATTCATAGAGACCTCTCCCATCTATGTTATCTTAATTTTGGGCCCTTTATTGAACAATTCCATACAGACCACGGTTGGCAAGTTAGAACTGTAAGATTCACTACGTGAACCGCTGGTGTTTTGTGGAAAAGCACATGTACACCGCGTTCCAAATTATTATGCAAAAAGTGTTTGGGAGTGATAAGGGAAGAATTTGTTTGTTTGTCAGTTAAACTCATTGATGGTGATGTGTGTCAGGGCTCTTTATATCACTGTAAGCAATTGCAGACACCTGTGCTAATTAGTTTGGCAGGTGTGTCCAATGAAAGGCAAGACTACTTAAGAAGGCTCTCTCACATTATTCAGCAGCCTACATTTTCTGCCAAAATGGGAAAGAAAAAGGATGAGTCGGCTGCTGAGAAGCAACAAATTGTGGAGTGTTTAGGTCAAGGCATGACTACAATCAACATTGTGCGATGATCAGGATGAAGTGTCTTGGCAATCAAGAAGTATGTAGCTGATTCACAGTACACACGTGTGCGTGCTGATAAGGGCAAATTGAGGACTCTTTCCTACAGGCAATTACGTCAGGTTGAAAGAGCAGCGGCAAAAAAGCCTTGTCATAGCAGCAGACAAGTTTTTGAAGCTGCTTGTGCCTCCAACGTCCCCCGAACAACAAGATGCAGGGTCCTTCAGAGGTTTGCAGCTGTGCATACGCCATCCTGTCGACCTCCTCTATCCACTTTACACAAGCAGAAACGGCTCCAGTGGGCCAAACATTACATGAAGACTGATTTCAAAACTGTTTTGTTCACGGATGAGTGCCGTGCAGCGCTCGATGGTCCAGATGGATGGAGTGGAGGATGGCTGGTTGATGGACACCCCACGCAAACACGGCTACAGAGCCAACAAGGAGGAGGTGGAGTAATGTTTTGGGCTGGAATCATGGGGAGAGAGATTGTCGGCCCCTTTAGGATCCCTGAAGGCGCTAAAGATGAACTCCATAATGTATGTGGATTTTCTCAAACAGCACTTCCTGCCATGGTTCAAGAAGAAGAACCGTGTATTTCACAGCAAGATCATTTTTCTGCATGATAATGCACCATCTCATGCTGCACATAAAACATCTGCATCTCTGGCTGATATGGGCATAAAAGGGGACAAACTTATGGTGTGACCCCCATGCTCCCCTGACCTCTACCCCATTCAGAACCTTTGGAGCATCATTAAAAGGAGTGTCTATGATGGCGGGAGGCAGTTCACATCTAAGCAACAGCTCTGGGAGGGTATTCTGTCCTCATGCAAAACAATTGAAGCAGAAACCATCCAAAACCTGACAAATTCAATGGACGAGAGAGTTCAGAAGCTCCTTTCGAACAAGGGGTCCTATGTGAAAATGTAACATCACCTAGAATAAAGTTTTGAGTTGAAAACTGTTTGATTTCAGTTTCTAACAACCTGCTAATGCTTATAATTTCAAAAATGACCATTTTTTTGGTCTTTATTAAAATGAAAAGGTTGATCGAAAAGTTTGGGGGATCTAAGAGTGTGGCAACCCAGTAGTCATGATTACTTCGAATTCTGACAATATGAGGGTCATGCTGCAGGTAGTGCAGCAAGAAGGCACTTATGTGCCTTGCGCATCTCGGAGCCCCAAAATTATTTTCCGGGCTAGATGCAGCTAAAAATTATTTTTAATTTTAAATCTGGTGAAGCTTTAGTATAGATGGCCTAATAGGATCAGTGCTGCACACTGCTACAAAGCCCAAATTATTTTCCAGCCAAGATACAGATAAACATGATTAGTAATTTGAAAGCTTAAAACGGTTGGTAGGGTGATTTTAACCAATCATCAAGCTTTTACTCTCCCCAGGATGACACAGGGGTAGAAAAGTCGTTTCGGATCCATGATTTGTTCATCTTTATGAACGTGAGTCTGTCTACATTATCAGTGGAGAGCCGCGTGCGCTTATCTGTGAGCACACCACCAGCAGCGCTGAACACACGTTCAGACAGAACGCTGGCTGCGGGGCATGACAAGATCTCCAAGGCGTAAGTGGCTAGCTCCGGCCATTTATCCAGATTGGAAGCCCAAAAAGAGCAAGGGTCCAGTGACACAGTCGTGGCTTCAATGTTTACTTGGAGATACTCCTGTACCATCGTCTCTAGGCGTTGACTATGTGTCAGACTTCTTGTCTCCTGTGGCCTTGCAAAGGATGGGCTAAAAAAGTGGTGAAATGATTCCGCAAAATTGATGTTACCAGCAGATACTGTGGTTCTGTTACGGTTTGAGTGCTGAACACTTGACGGTCCCACGGTTGGCAAGTTGGAACTGTGAGATTCACTACGTGCACCACTGGTATTTTGTGGAAAAGCACATGTAAGATTCTGCAACAGTCTCTGCTGATACTCCTGCATGCGTGCATCCCTTTCTATGGCAGGAATAATTTCTGCAAATTTACTTTTGTACCGGGGATCTAACAGTGTGGCAACCCAGTAGTCAGGATTATTTCTAATTCTCACAATTCGAGGGTCATGTTGCAGGTAGTGCAGCAAGAAGGCACTCATGTGTGTTGCGCATCCAGGAGCACCAAGTCCCTGTTGTGTTGGTGGCGAGGTAACAATCATGCTTCCTTCCTCTGTCCTCTCCCCCCAACCTCGCACAACAGAAATGTGATCAAGGTCTCCCTCATCTGATGAGTCTTCCATCAGTTCGTCCTCCACTTCTTCCTGGGCTCCTGCACCTTCCTCACTAGTTTGGCTGCTACCATGCGCCCTGGTAAAACCATCTCCCCCACCCTCACATGCCTGCCGCCTTGGTGCTGCCGACCTTCTGGACCTTGCAGATGTTAGCCCTTCCGCATACAACTCCTCCTCCTCTACTTCCTCCACCTCCTCTTGTGCCACCACCTGACTCCGAATTCTGTTTAACATGTGCTCCAGCATGTAAATCACCGGAATAGTCATGCTGATAATGGCATCGTCAGAACTAAACATCTTCGTCGCCATTTCAAAACTGTGCAGAAGGGTGCATAGGTCCCTGATCTGAGACCACTCCTCCAGCATGATTTGCCCCACCTCTGAATCTCGTTGGCCCAGGCTATACGTCAGAACGTATTGCACCAGGGCTTGTCGGTGCTGCCACAGTCGCTGCAACATGTGCAGAGTTGAATTCCACCGGGTAGGCACATCGCATTTTAGCCGGTGAAGTGGCAGGCCCAACGACTTCTGTAGAGATGTAAGTCGCTGAGCTGCGGGATGCGAACGGCGGAAGTGAGCACACAGCGACCATGCCCTCTGCAGAAGGCCATCTAGTCTGGGATAGTGGGCTAAAAATTGCTGGACAACCAGGTTCAACACGTGAGCCATACAAGGCACGTGTGTGACATTGCCCCGGCGAAGGGCCGCACCCAGGTTTGCAGCATTGTCGCACACGGCCTTCCCTGGTTTCAGGTCCAGTGGAGACAACCATTCATGAAATTGGTTCTCCAGAGCTGACCACAACTCCTCAGCTGTGTGACTCACATTTCCCAGACATTTCAATGTAAAAACCGCCTGATGACGTTGAGCCCTACTGCCAGCATAGTAAGGAGGTGTGCAGGATCCCTTCTGCGCAGTTAGAAAGCTTGTGGCATGACCAGACAGGCTTTGGGTGCAGGTGGAAGACCGAGAGGAGGTTGAGGAGGCAGAAGCAGTGGAGGAACTTTGACATAAAGAGGATTGACGCACAACTCGTGGGGACGGCAAGACTTGGACAGCAGCCCCTTGTCCTGCTGTCACAATAGTTACCCAGTGCCCAGTCAGCGACATGTAACGCCCCTGTCCATGCCTACTCGTCCAAGTGTCTGTGGTGAAATGCACCCTGTCACACACAGAGTTTCTCAAAGAAGCGGTGATGTTGTGTGCGACATGCTGGTGGAGCGCAGGCACACCTTTCTTTGAGAAGTAGTGCCGACTGGGCATCTGGTACTGGGGCACTGCGACGGACATAAGGTCTCGAAAATCCTCTGTGTCCACCAGGCGGAAAGGCAGCATTTCTGTAGCCAAGAGCTTGCAGATGGTGAAATTCAACCTCTTAGCTTTCTCATGGCTAGGAGGAAATGGTCTTTTACTTGTCCACATCTGAGGGACCGAGGGCTGGCTATTGTGCTTAGACGGGGTTGATAAGGGTGTCCCCGGCAAACTGCCGGTCTGTGAGGAAGATGCAGGCGGACATGTTAGGTTGCCTTCATCCAAAGGTGGTGCTATCGATGTCGGACAGCGCTCAACACCAGCTGGTGTTACCACCTCCAAAGAAAATGATGACCTGCCAATCACGCTGGCTGTTGCGGGTAAAGAGGTGGCAGGTCTGCGCCCCAAAACAGGTGTGACTGCTGTCCCCCCAGTCACAGAGGATGAAGAGGCCGCGGATGCACAAGATATGGCAGACGGTGGTTGGCCCGGCCGGCTAGGCCGCATTGTAGCACACTGAGCTTCCCACTGCAACTTATGCTTCATGTCCATGTGCCGGTTCATGCATGAAGTACTCAAACTATGTATTTTTTGGCCTCTACTTAGCTTTTGCTGACAAATGTTACAGATAACACGAGTTGGGTCATCTTTATCGATCTGAAAAAATGCCCAGGCTATGCAAGGCTTAGCACCCATGCGACCTGAAGAGCCACCACGACTTGTGGTGAGAGGCAGAGTTGTGTTTGAGGATGCAGTTGTTGACGTGCTTCCAGTACTACGTCTCTGTCCAGGAAGGCGCAACCTGACCTCGTCGTCACTAGCATCTTCCTCCACCTCCTCTGCTGACCTCATCTCTTGGCTGACTGTGGGTTGACAGTAAGTGGGATCTCCGACCTCATCATCATCACCCTGTGCGTTATCACACCCGTCGTCCTCAGAGCCAACCTGTTCCTGCCCTGACAAAAAACTAAAGTTGTCGCTCCAATCAGGTATTTGAGTCTTATCATCGTCTTCCTCATTGTCTCCACCAACAGGAGTTACAGTTTGGGAATGAGGGTCTACATTATGGTCCGAACCTTCTGCGTCTGGTCCTGGATCCGACTCATAAAGATTCTGGGCATCAGTGCAGATCATTTCCTCGTCTGGATTCACAGAAGCGCTGGAGTCGACCTCTGATTCCCAGGCTATAGTATGAGTAAACAGCTCTGCAGACTCAACCATCTGTTCTACCTCATACTCAGACGGGCAGCTGGAGATTTGGGAGCTGTGAGGAAGCAAGTGCGATTTGGGTGACACCTTTGAGGACTGGAGTATTTGTGATGTTGAAGTTGATGTGGAGGAGAGCCCACTTAAAGGAGCACTTGATATCCGTTGAAGCACCTGCTGTTTTTGTGCCTCATCTGGAATTTGTAGCGATTGGCGTGGCCGTAAGAAAGGGATCTTATCACATTGTCCGCTAAAAGAAGTAGACATTTTAGTTTGGCTGGAAGATGGTCTTTCTTCTGCAGATGTTACTGTTGCTTTAACACCTACCCCACGGACACAACCTTTTTTCCCCTTCCCAACACGCCTATTCCCCTTTCCACCAGCAGCAGGCCTTTTTCCACTCATTTTGGTGGTTAACTAATTCACAACTCTGGAGTTGTTTGCACAAAAAAACAATGGATGGTAACCGAGCAGAGCTGAGTGGCCAAACTGTGGTATTAGGCCAAAACTATTGGCTGGGTTAGATGCAGAAAAAAATTATTTTGAATTTGCAACCTGATGGAGGTCAGTATAGATGGACTAATAGAGAAAGTCCGACACACTACTAGAAGGCCAAATATTTTTTCAGAGGTAGATGCAGAAAAAAATATATTCAGTTTGCAACCTAATGGAGGTCAGTATAGATGGATTAATAGAACAAGACCCACACACAGCTAGAAGCCCAATATTTTTTCAGAGGTAGATGCAGAAAAAACTATATTCAGTTTGCAACCTGATGGAGGTCAGTATAGATGGACTAATAGAACAAGTCCCACACACTGCTAGAAGCCCAAATATTTTTTCAGAGGTACTGTAGATGCAGATAAAAATTAGTTTTAATTTGCAACCTGATGGAGGTCAGTATAGATGGACTAATAGAGAAAGTCCGACACACTACTAGAAGGCCAAATATTTTTTCAGAGCTAGATGTAGAAAAAAATTATATTCAGTTTGCAACCTGATGGAGGTCAGTATAGATGGACTAATAGAGAAAGTCCGACACACTACTAGAAGGCCAAATATTTTTTCAGAGGTAGATGCAGAAAAAAATATATTCAGTTTGCAACCTGATGGAGGTCAGTATAGATGGATTAATAGAACAAGACCCACACACAGCTAGAAGCCCAATATTTTTTCAGAGGTAGATGCAGAAAAAACTATATTCAGTTTGCAACCTGATGGAGGTCAGTATAGATGGACTAATAGAACAAGTCCCACACACTGCTAGAAGCCCAAATATTTTTTCAGAGGTACTGTAGATGCAGATAAAAATTAGTTTTAATTTGCAACCTGATGGAGGTCAGTATAGATGGACTAATAGAGAAAGTCCGACACACTACTAGAAGGCCAAATATTTTTTCAGAGGTAGATGCAGAAAAAAATATATTCAGTTTGCAACCTGATGGAGGTCAGTATAGATGGACTAATAGAGAAAGTCCGACACACTACTAGAAGGCCAAATATTTTTTCAGAGGTAGATGCAGAAAAAAATATATTCAGTTTGCAACCTGATGGAGGTCAGTATAGATGGATTAATAGAACAAGACCCACACACAGCTAGAAGCCCAATATTTTTTCAGAGGTAGATGCAGAAAAAACTATATTCAGTTTGCAACCTGATGGAGGTCAGTATAGATGGACTAATAGAACAAGTCCCACACACTGCTAGAAGCCCAAATATTTTTTCAGAGGTACTGTAGATGCAGATAAAAATTAGTTTTAATTTGCAACCTGATGGAGGTCAGTATAGATGGACTAATAGAGAAAGTCCGACACACTACTAGAAGGCCAAATATTTTTTCAGAGGTAGATGCAGAAAAAAATATATTCAGTTTGCAACCTGATGGAGGTCAGTATAGATGGATTAATAGAACAAGACCCACACACAGCTAGAAGCCCAATATTTTTTCAGAGGTAGATGCAGAAAAAAATATATTCAGTTTGCAACCTGATGGAGGTCAGTATAGATGGACTAATAGAACAAGTCCCACACACTGCTAGAAGCCCAAATATTTTTTCAGAGGTACTGTAGATGCAGATAAAAATTAGTTTTAATTTGCAACCTGATGGAGGTCAGTATAGATGGACTAATAGAGAAAGTCCGACACACTACTAGAAGGCCAAATATTTTTTCAGACGTAGATGCAGAAAAAAATATATTCAGTTTGCAACCTGATGGAGGTCAGTATAGATGGATTAATAGAACAAGACCCACACACAGCTAGAAGCCCAATATTTTTTCAGAGGTAGATGCAGAAAAAAATATATTCAGTTTGCAACCTGATGGAGGTCAGTATAGATGGACTAATAGAACAAGTCCCACACACTGCTAGAAGCCCAAATATTTTTTCAGAGGTACTGTAGATGCAGATAAAAATTAGTTTTAATTTGCAACCTGATGGAGGTCAGTATAGATGGACTAATAGAGAAAGTCCGACACACTACTAGAAGGCCAAATATTTTTTCAGAGCTAGATGCAGAAAAAAATTATATTCAGTTTGCAACCTGATGGAGGTCAGTATAGATGGATTAATAGAACAAGACCCACACACAGCTAGAAGCCCAATATTTTTTCAGAGGTAGATGCAGAAAAAAATATATTCAGTTTGCAACCTGATGGTGGTCAGTATAGATGGACTAATAGAACAAGTCCCACACACTGCTAGAAGCCCAAATATTTTTTCAGAGGTACTGTAGATGCAGATAAAAATTAGTTTTAATTTGCAACCTGATGGAGGTCAGTATAGATGGACTAATAGAATGATGCTATGCCCAAAAGATTTTACTTCACTAGGTGCAGTAAAAAAATTGGTATTCTATACACAGGTGGTATATCTTGCAACACAGATAGGCTACTCCACTGACTAACACACTCTGCAATAGGCCAAAAAGGATTAGCTTTGCTAGATTCAGCCAAATGCTGTGAAAAAAACTTGCACAGCACTGGCACAGACCTGCCTGGCAAAAACTGATAGGAACTCATGTAACCTAGTCCTGAAAAGGACTGCAATTACAATTAGTCTTTACTCCCACAACCGATCTATTTAAGAGCACAGACCTCCCTGATAAAAGTCGTAGGAAATGCTGTAACCTAGTCCTTAAAAGGACTGCAATCACAACTATTCCCTACTCCCAAGCTATCTGTAGATTTGTGCGAAAATTGGCTTGAAATTAACAAGGTATAGCGCACACAGCAACAGCGGTGCCGTCTAACACGCAGCTGCAGCAGTGAGAAAATGGTGGCGACGGGGAAAATGGCTTGGTCTTATAGGGCAAGGACATGTGACATACACTGACAATGACACATGCCCTTGCTTGTGTGAAAAAAAGCACTTCGCTCCGTGTGTGTGACGCGCCCCCTGGGCCATATTCTTTAGGGGGAATATCCGGAGTCGGATCAGATGGGGGTTGTAGTCTTCCGAGTGGCTGTGACCCGGTCCGTGCCCAGGGTGTCAAACTCAGTTGTATGTGGCAGTCCTACAGATGTTATAAGTTCTTTATTGTCGACTACGCCACCCGTTGTATTGCGGTCACTATGGCCGCCGCTGCAGCAGGGTCCGCTGAGGCTGATGGTGTAGGTGCAGCTTTTGGTGGTATAACCCCCAACGGGTGGGGTATAGCCTCAGGGGGTCAGGTGCAGAGGATGGGGGTTGTGGTGGTGCAGCATAGATGTAAATGAAGACAGAGTCGGGTTGTGCAGTTTAGGGTATTTACTCACTGCTGATGTTCCGGTCACTCCAGCTTCAAGTGACCTCCCGAGCCGTGCTGCGTCCACCAGGTCCTGGATCCAGCCAACCCCCAAGCGAGTCCGGAGCGTGACCCTGAGCTCTCCTTCTGTCCTTTCTCTGGCCGTCCCCACTATTGATCCACCCAGGTCCAGCTCCCTCGGGCCTTCTGTTGGGTGACCCTTGGCCTTGGGTTCCCTGACCCTCCACGTGGTATGCCTTCGTGGTGGATGTGGTGGGTGGCCGTGGCAGACGCTGCCCACGGCCTCCGGTCTCTGGCTGGGGTGTGTTTTTGCCCCCACCAGCTTGGGTTCCGGTACCCTGATGCCGACTCTTCACCCGTGGATTGGATTTGGGGTCTTAGAGTCCTCTCTTCTGCTTCCCCCTCTGGGTCTCTCTTGCTTTCTCCTCTCTCTCTCTAGGGATCTGCTCTGCTCCTCTTCCTGTGACTCCTCTGCAAAGGCTGACTGACTGACCCTGATCTTTGATGGTGCCCACCTTATATACACCCTCTATGTGTGAGCTCAGGTGACCAGCACCCAATGAGCTCCTATCTTTACCCAGGCTGCTCCCCCTATCTGCCCCTACACTACTTGGGATGTACCACCCCCCTCCCACTCCAGCCAGGAACAGACTCGGTCGTACCTGCACATTTCTAAGTGGGAGTACCGTCGGCCTGTTCCTCGGAAATGGGATGTGTGTAGTGCATGCAGCCTACCGAGCTCAGTCCCACACTCCATCCTTACCCGGGAGTGGAATATCACACCTCTGGGTTGAGGTGCAATACCCCTGTAGCAGCCGAATCCTCAGGGTGCTACATTCCCCCCTGGTAAATCACAGCACGTCCTCGGGCTGTAAGACATAACACCAAAACATACAAATTTTTGCATAAACATATAAAACATATAAAACATCACATATATTAGCAAATAAAACATTCTCGTCGCCTCCGGCTCCTCCTCCGGTCACTGTGCAACGTGTGACCGGGTAAAGTGCGACAGTCTCTCTGGAAAACTGGTTTTCCTATAAAACCGGTAGGGGGCGCTTTAGGACGCGCAACTATATACAAGGATTATGGCCGCTCTCAGTCCTCGGCCAGGTATTGGGGAGGAATGACCGCTCTCAGTCCTCGGTCAGTGGGATTTAGGGGTTAAACGGGTAACAGTTCACACTTGCTGGTCCCAACGGGGACTATTTTTAGCAACAGTTACAGTTTCAGTTTCAGTTTATGGTGCCCCGACGGGCAACTATATACAGCTCCTGCTTCGCTGTACTTAACGACGGCGTCCTCCTGCTCTTTCTTTATTGTTACCTTTGGCTCTAGTTTCAGACCCGTCCGGGTCCTCCTGTTCTTCCTCCTCACACCGCAGCTCTTCCTCCGTCAGACGATGCACATGGAGGGCGTAGGGTCCTTTGGCACACTTGTGCCGGGTGAAGGTGACCTCGTCCCCGATGTAAAGGTCACGACCTCTGTGTCCCTCCGGTAGGTGGGACTCAACGTCTCTCCTGGTCACGAAGACGTCGCCTAGGGTGCGGTGGTCTCGGATGAAGCCCCACCCATGCTGCATGTTAAACTTTATCACAGTCCCGGTGGTGCGGGGACTATGCGCTGCACGGGGGTCTCTCCTGACCCGGCTCTTCTGCTCCGCGCTCCTTACTTGAGCTTGCTGTTCCCGGACCCGCCTCTCTCTCCGCTCCCTCTCAAAGTCCTCGAGCTGTTGGCGGCAGCACTCAGCACGCTCCGCTGCAGCTGCCCGAGTCTCTTGAGTGAACCCCATAAGATCTTCTCCGGTGGGGTCCCACTCAAACTGCGCTTCTGCTAGCGGGGGCGAGATCCTCTTTACGGGCTTTGGAGCCGGGATCAGGGGTTCATCCAGGGGTCTCTCTCTCCGGAGTCGGGGATGGTGGAACTCCGGTGGCCATATAAATGGCTGCCCATCCGGGCACGTATGCTGGGCGTACAGGTCCTCTCCCAGATGCGGCACTTTAGGTCTTATGGGCGCGGTGGTGTTAGCGACCGGGTTGCCCGGGCCTTGCGGCCAGGCCTGGGGTATCTGGAAAGTGAAGGGCACCGTAAGGACGGCGGCGCCCTGGGCTACTTGGCCCTGCGACCAGGCCGGGGGCTCCGCGGAGGTAGGGGGCGCTGTTGGTATTGCGGCGCCCGGGGATACTAGGCCTTGCGACCAGGCTGGTGGTACTTCCTGCTTGGTCACGCTCGGGATCGAGGCGTGTGACGTCACAGGGGTCGCGGCTCCCGTTTGAGGCCTAGTCTGCGGCGGTGACGTTGCAGCGACGGGCACGGCAGGATAGACTTCGGGCTCTGCGACGGGGAGCTGGGGCAGGTACGCGGTTTCCCGGTTTGGGGTATAGACGTCCCCTTTACCTGCCTCCACTCGTTCGGCTCCCTTCTCGGCGCCGTCTCCGGCCTTCAGTCCTCCCGCGCCATCCTCAGAGGCGGTCAGTCTCCTCGTCTTGGGTGGCGTGCTCCGCTGACAGGTCTCGGTCTGCTGGGCCATCTCACGGCTCCACTCCGCCAACGTCTCTCGCTGCACCCGGGCCATCCTCCTTGCGAGGCCCTCCAGAGCGGTCTGCGCACACTCCCGATCTCGGGGGAGCTGTGCTAGAACCTCCACTAGGCCTAGTGGGGTCGTTGTTTCCAGCAGGCTCCTGACCAACGGGTCGGTGCTGCTCTGCTCTCCCTCTTCTGTTTCTAGCAGGCTCCTGGCCAACGGGCCGGTGCTGGTCTGCTTTCTCGCCATCTCCGGGTAAGCTCCTCCGATATTCTTCTCCCGGCTTCTTGCCTCCGGGTGCGCTCGCTCTAGACTCCTCCAAGCGGCACCCATCTTCGTTCTCTCCTTTCGTCTCCTCCCCCTTCGAGGGCGGTCCCGGGGCCACTTGGTGACTGTCAGCTCCAGGGGCTGTTCTTTCACGCTGACAGACACCTCTAGCATCACAGTCTCTGTTGGTGGGGGCGGTTTCCACTTTTGGCGCCATTTTCGGTCCTGGCCCACGATGGGAGGCGGCCTCTCACCACCCTCTGGCACGCCCATAATGGCGTCCGCTCTTCCAAGGCGGGAAACCTTTGGAAATGGCGGGAATCGCTTCCCAGTGGCGGGAAACTCTGCAGATG
This sequence comes from Phyllobates terribilis, assembly GCF_046119375.1. NCBI lineage: Eukaryota > Metazoa > Chordata > Amphibia > Anura > Dendrobatidae > Phyllobates > Phyllobates terribilis. The sequence continues at coordinate 879,985,264 of NW_027362762.1, forward strand.
GCGGGAAAAAGCTGTTAATGGCGGACAACCGGCAGGAATCGACTGGTGATGGGGTCCGATGGCATGGACCCTCCGGAACCGGCAGGAGACTTCTTTTTGAGGTAAACTCGCACTTTTCTTCAGGCACGCAGTACCCGGGTGTTGCGGGCACGTAATCCTGCCGACTACGCCAAAGTTGACGCGCCCCCTGGGCCATATTCTTTAGGGGGAATATCCGGAGCCGGATCAGATGGGGGTTGTAGTCTTCCGAGTGGCTGTGACCCGGTCCGTGCCCAGGGTGTCAAACTCAGTTGTATGTGGCAGTCCTACAGATGTTATAAGTTCTTTATTGTCGACTACGCCACCCGTTGTATTGCGGTCACTATGGCCGCCGCTGCAGCAGGGTCCGCTGAGGCTGATGGTGTAGGTGCAGCTTTTGGTGGTATAACCCCCAACGGGTGGGGTATAGCCTCAGGGGGTCAGGTGCAGAGGATGGGGGTTGTGGTGGTGCAGCATAGATGTAAATGAAGACAGAGTCGGGTTGTGCAGTTTAGGGTATTTACTCACTGCTGATGTTCCGGTCACTCCAGCTTCAAGTGACCTCCCGAGCCGTGCTGCGTCCACCAGGTCCTGGATCCAGCCAACCCCCAAGCGAGTCCGGAGCGTGACCCTGAGCTCTCCTTCTGTCCTTTCTCTGGCCGTCCCCACTATTGATCCACCCAGGTCCAGCTCCCTCGGGCCTTCTGTTGGGTGACCCTTGGCCTTGGGTTCCCTGACCCTCCACGTGGTATGCCTTCGTGGTGGATGTGGTGGGTGGCCGTGGCAGACGCTGCCCACGGCCTCCGGTCTCTGGCTGGGGTGTGTTTTTGCCCCCACCAGCTTGGGTTCCGGTACCCTGATGCCGACTATTCACCTGTGGATTGGATTTGGGGTCTTAGAGTCCTCTCTTCTGCTTCCCCCTCTGGGTCTCTCTTGCTTTCTCCTCTCTCTCTCTAGGGATCTGCTCTGCTCCTCTTCCTGTGACTCCTCTGCAAAGGCTGACTGACTGACCCTGATCTTTGATGGTGCCCACCTTATATACACCCTCTATGTGTGAGCTCAGGTGACCAGCACCCAATGAGCTCCTATCTTTACCCAGGCTGCTCCCCCTATCTGCCCCTACACTACTTGGGATGTACCACCCCCCTCCCACTCCAGCCAGGAACAGACTCGGTCGTACCTGCACATTTCTAAGTGGGAGTACCGTCGGCCTGTTCCTCGGAAATGGGATGTGTGTAGTGCATGCAGCCTACCGAGCTCAGTCCCACACTCCATCCTTACCCGGGAGTGGAATATCACACCTCTGGGTTGAGGTGCAATACCCCTGTAGCAGCCGAATCCTCAGGGTGCTACATGTGCGTTGCTGATAGGCTGACAGATTGCACCTCCCCACTGTAAATGCGGGAAAGAGAAAAAAAAATGGAGATCTTCATTGTTCCTGCAGAGATCCATCCCCTGCCCCTCCCCCCACCCCGCTGTACACTCAAACTGCGTATTAACATTAATTTTCATCATTACTGAGAAAAAATCCAGTTATGATTTTGGTGCACGAACAGTTATCGAACATAACCTCGAACAGCCGAATTTTTCTCAAATTGTTCGTGTTCGCCGAACGGCTCGAACACCGCCCAAAACAGCTCGAATTTGAGATTGGCGAACAGTTCGAGTAGAACAACGCTCATCTCTAGTGACAACCCGCATGCAGAAATGCATGTGAAAAACGCTTCACTTATGCTTGTCCCTGGCAGTAAGAACGCATGTAAAATCCGCATGTACAATCCGCATGCATTTTTTCTGCCAGGGAGATGCAGAAACGGTCAGGAAAAATCCAGAGCATTTCTGCATCGTGGGCACATAGTCTAAGGGTTAAAAGTTGACCAGCAATTTCTCATTTTTCCAACAAAATGTACAAAACCATTTTTTTAGGGACCACAACACATTTGAAGTGTTATGACAGAAAATACCCAAAAGTGACACAATTCTAAAAACTGCACCCCCAGGGTGGTCAAAACCCCATTCAAGAAGTTTATTAACCCTTCAGGTGCTTCACAGGAATTTTTGGAAGAAAAAAATGAACATTTAACTTTTTTCACGAAAATGTTAATTTAGACCCCAATCTTTTTTATTTTCGCAAGGGTATCAGGAAAAAATGGACTCCAAAATTTGTTGTGCAATTCCTCCTGAGCACGCCGATACCCCATATATGGGGGAAAACCACTATTTGGGCACACGCCAGGGTTCAGAAGGGAAGGAGCGCCATTTGACTTTTTAAATGTAAAATTTGCTTGAATAATTAGTGGACGCCATGTTGCGTTTGGGGAGTCTCTGATGTGCCTAAACAGTGGAAACCCCCCATAAGTGACATCATTTTGGAAACTAGACCCCTCAAGGAACTTCTCTAGATGTGTGGTGAGCTACCTGAACCCCCCAGGTGCTTCACAGAAATATATAACGTAGAGCCATGAAAATAAAAAAAATCTAACTTTTTCCACAAAATTGATCTTTTAGGCCCAAATTTTTTTTATTTTCACAAGGGGGAAAGAGGAGAAAATGAACCCCAAAAACTTTTGTGCAATTTCTCCTGAGTACGTCGATACCCCATATGTGGGGAAAATACACTGTTTGGGCACTCGGCAGGGTTCAGAAGGGAAGGAGCACCGTGTGACTTTTTGAACGCAAAATTGGCTGGAATCTAGAGCGGACGCCATGTCGCGTTTGGAAAGCCCCTGATGCGCCTAAACAGTGGAAACCCCCCACAAGTGACACCATTTTGGAAACTACACCCCTCAAGGATTTTATCAAGGGGTAAAGTGCACATTTTGAACCCAGAGGTACGACACAAAATTTGATAACATTAGGTCATCATATTAAATAAGTTGCCATTAGTGTTGAGTGCAAGTGCTCACTACTTGAGTTTGCATCGGGTACTTGGGTAGGCACCAAGTATTGCAGGTGACATGCTTAAGTCCCCGTCCCACATGGTTCATTTAGGGATTGCTCGTGCATGGCAGGCAATCCCCGCAAGGTTTTTTTGGCTGTATAACAGCTGCAAAACAGATGGGGCGAAGACTCGAGCATGTCGGTGCATACCCGAGCACCCGATGCAAACTCAAGTAGCGAGCAGTTGCGCTCAACACTAGTCGTCATATCGTCGTCATTTTTTTTCTTTACTTTTGAAAAATCCCAACCTCAACACAACCCTAACCCCAACCCTAATACAACTCTAACCCTAGCACAACCCTAACCCTAGCACAACCCTTTCCCTAACCCTAGCACAACCCCAACCCTAGCACAACCTTAACCGTAGCACAACCCTAACCCTGGCACAACCCTAACTCTGGCACAACCCTAACCCTAGCACAACCCTAACCCTAGCCCAACCCTAACCCAACCCTAGCCCAGCCCTAACCCAACCCTAACCCTAGACCAACCCTAACCCTAGACCAACCCTAACCCTAGCACAACCCTAACCCAGCTCAACCCTAACCCGAGCTCAACCCTAACCCTAGCCCAATCCTAGCCCTAGCACAACCCTAACCCTAGCACAACCCTAACCCTAGAGTTTATTTTTTACGTCTTTCCTCGTGCGGTATAAGTGATTAGATGATTTTATTCTTCGGGTCGGTGCGATTACAGCGATACCAGATTCATATCGGGTTTTTATGATTGACAGCTGTCACACACTAAAAAAACCTTTTTTTTTGCAAAGACTAGTTTTTGCATCGCCATATTTTGAGAGCTATAATTTTTCCATATTTCGGCCGATAGAGTTATGTCACGGCTTGTTTTTTGTGGGACAAGTTGACGTCTTTATTGGTACCATTTTCGGACACGTGACATTTTTTGATCGCTTTCTATTCTGATTTTTGGGAGCCAGAATAAACAAAAACCAACAATTCAGGAATTATTATTATTTTTTTTTTTTATGCCGTTCCACGTGTCATAAAATTGATAAGGTAGCTTTATTCATTGGGTCAGTACATTTACAGCGGTACCATATTTATATTTTTTTTTATGTTTTGGCGCTTTTACACAATAAAAACTATTTTATAGGAAAAAATTTTTTTTTTGCATCGCTTTATTTTGAGAGCTATAACTTTTTTATTTTTCAGCTGATAGAGCTATACGGTGGCTTGTTTTTTGCGGGACAAGAAGACATTTTCAGTGGTACCATTTTTATTTACATTCTTTTTAATTGCGTTTTCTTCCATTTTTTGTTCTGTGGTATGATGATAAAGCATAGTTTTTTATTTCATTTTGTATTTTTATTTTTTACCATGTTCACTGAAGGGGTTAACTAGTGGGACAGTTTTAGGGGTCAGGTTGTTCCGGATGCGGCGATACCAAATATGTGTACTTTTATTGTTTTTTGTTTGTTTTTTCATTATAATATTTATTTATGGGTACAGTATATTTTTTCTTTTTTTTTTATATTTTTACAATTTTTTTTTTCACTTTGAGACTTTTTTTTTAACCTTTACACTTTGTCCCAGTATGGGACTTTCATTTTTTGGAGTCTGACCACTTGCGCAGCATAAGGATGAAGCATCATCGCCTATGCTGTGCAGGATGTCAGCCCCTGCACACACAAGCTAGGTAAATTGTGCACTGAGCATGATCTACCTATGTTGCTGATGCCTAGTGACCCAGATGTCGTCATGACAACATCGGGTCACCATGGTAACTATCCGGACCTTGCATACACAGCACGGGACGCCGGATAGAGGTAAGAGGGGGCGCTCTCACCGCTGCTTGCCCCGGAAAATACTGTGATCGACTTTGATCGCAGCATTTCAGGGGTTAATGTGCAGGGAGCGGTGCGGAGCCGCTCCTAGCAGATTGTACCGGGTGTCAGCTGTGACGATCAGCTGACACCCGGTGGCAATCGCGCCCCTACAGTCACAGTGCGGGTGCGATCGCCAGGGCGTATTAATACATATCTGGTCCAATAGGCCCAGGGCACAGATACGTATTAATACGCCCCACGTCAGAAAGGGGTTAATTTTCATAGTTGGTTTACATGTCCGTGGTTTTTTTGCAGACCGTTTGTCCAGGGCTGCGATCAGAAATTTCAGGGCCATATACTAGCAACATTTTTGGGACCCCTTGAGACTTCACCTAGTCTCCACCCCAGCTCCGCCTCCACCCCACGAACCTTCCACAGTTCCACCACCCACTCTTGAAAAAACTCCACTTCTGCACCACGTGCTCACCAATCACACATTAACAGTTCCCATCGAACACCACATCACACACATAGCCATCAGCTATTTTTTTGGTCAAAAGATTTTTTAAGCCGCCACCATGGCAAAGTAGACTCTTTTGGCCGGGCCCTACTGTACTCTAACCTATTAAACATTTTTTTAAATATCCAATACTCTTTTTAGGTATATTTTTATTTTTTTTTATTTTTTTTTTAAATGACCAATGATACCACATACAAGGGACAAATACCATCACACCATGACCACACCGCATATTACCACCACATAGTAACCGAATAATACCACATACAAGGAGCTAATCTGGTCACACCATGACCAGACCACATATTACCACCAGATAATGACTAAATAATACCACATACAGGAGACAAATACCGCCACAACCTGTCCAGATCACATATTACCACCACATAGTGATCAAATAATACTACATTCAGGGGATAAATACCGTCACACCATGACCAGACCACATATGACCACCAGATAGTGACTGAATAATACGACATACAAGGAACAAATACCGCCACACCATGACCAGATCACATATTACCACCACACAGTGACCGAATACTACAATACTGATCATTAATAAAAAAAAACAACACAATACTAATATTACCATAAGTCCCATTATACACAAGAGCTCTGTACATAGTATACAGTGTATAGTGTCAGAGTACAGGTAATACAGTAACCACCAGTGACTTTATACACAGGAGCTCTGTATATAGTGTCAGTGTACAGGTAATACAGTGATCACCAGTGAGACTATACACAGGAACTCTGTATATTGTGTATAGGTAATACAGTTATCACCAGTGACATTACATACAGAAGCTCTGAATATAGTGTTTAGCATACAGGTAATACAGTGATTACCAGTGACATTATATACAGGAGCTCTGCATATAGTGTATAGTGTACAGGTAATACAGGGATCACCAGTGATATTATACACAAGAGCTCTGTATATACTGTTAGTGTACAGGTAATACAGGGATCACCAATGACATTATACACAGGAGTTCTGTATATACTGTTAGTGTATAGTCTACAGATAACACATTGACTCACCAGTGACGTCTCTAGTTGAGGTCCTTCATCTTCGATTTTCTTCTTCATTCAACACAGACCGCCATCACTTCTTCCAGCCAAGACTCGTTTCTGCAGAAAAAAACACCGTTATTTAGCGCAGATTCCCCAATTTTTCCCTAACTTCTACACTACACCAGATGAAGAAAAAAGCAACATAGTGCCGCCCTGTACAGTAACTGGACCCCCCCCCCATTGAAAACAGTATCCTCAAAAATAATATACATTACAGCAGTAATAATAACCATAATTAGCCCTTACAGTAATAATATCCCGCATCCTGGCCCCCTTGTGCCTAATTCCTAGCCCCTTGTATCTCATTCCTGGCTTTAGCCATATGTTCTCCCATCTTGGCCCCATATGTTCTCCCATCTTGCCCCCATGTCTCCATTCTGCCCCATTTGATCTTCCATCCTGCCCCATCTGACGTCTCTATCCTTCTCCATCTGACTTCTCCATCCTGACCCATCTGACGTCTCCATCGTGCCCCATGATCCTGCCCCATCTGTCCCATGATCCTGCCCCATCTGTCCCATGATACTGACGCATCTGTCTCCATCCTGCCCCATCTGTCTCCATCCTGCCCCATGATCCTGCCCCATGTGTCCCACGATCCTGCCCCATGTGTCTCATGATCCTGCCCCATCTGTCCCATGATCTTGCCCCATCTGTCTCCATCCTGCCCCATCTGTCTCCATCCTGCCCCCATCTGTCGCCATCCTGCCCCATGATCCTGCCCCATCTGTCTCCATTCTGGCCCATGTGTCCCATGATCCTGCCCCATCTGTCTCCATCCTGCCCCATGTGTCCCATGATCCTGCTCCATCTGTCTCCATCCCACCCCATGTATCTCATGATCCTGCCTCATCTGTCTCCATCCTGCCCCATGTGTCTCATGATCCTGCCCCATCTGTCTCCATCCTGCCCCATTTGTGTCCCATGATCCTGCCCCATCTGTCTTCATCCTGCTCCATGTGTCCCATGATCCTGCCCCATCTGTCTCCATCCTGCTGCATGTGTCCCATGATCCTGCCCCATCTGTCTCCATTCTGCCCCATGTGTCCCTTGATCCTGCCCCATCTGTCTCCATCCTGCCCCATGTGTCCCATGATCCTGCCCCATGCATCTCCATGCTGCCCCATGTGTCCCATGATCCTGCCCCATCTGTCTCCATCCTGCCCCATGTGTCCCATGATCCTGCTCCATCTGTCTCCATCCTGCCCCATGTGTCTCATGATCCTGCCCCATCTGTCTCCATCCTGCCCCATGAGTCCCATGATCCTGCCCCATCTGTCTCCATCCTGCCCCATGTGTCCCATGATCCTGCCCCATCTGTCTCCATCCTGCCCCATGTGTCCCATGATCCTGCCCCATCTGTCTCCATCCTGCCCCATGTGTCCCATGATCCTGCTCCATCTGTCTCATACCTGGCCATGTGTTTCCATATTGTGGTACAAAAAAAGTTTAAAAAAAAAGTTTCTCCTTACCTGGTCGTGGTCCAGCGGTGTCGTCTCCCTCATCCATTTGAGGCACGGACTCGCCAGTGCATGCTGGCGACGTGCGCGGCGATATCAGCTGCCGTCCTGTGATTGGCAATGGACACGGCAATAGATTTTAACTGAACGTGTGTGTTTGAGGACGCACATTCAGTTAACTACCCGTCAGGATCCTGCCCCTGGGGCCCGGTGAGCAAAGGGGGACCCAGTCCAGGCCTCCTTTTGCTCACCGGGCTCCATATGCCAGTAAGGACAATAATGCCCTGATGGTGGCCCTGCGTGTGTCTATAAAAAAAAATCACGAAGACATGTTAAGGGGTTAAGTTTCTCTTTGTGGAGAGTGACATATCGGCTCTGGCATGGCAATGTAAGGAGATTTATTCACAGTGCAATACTCCTCTGTGAAATTTACTATCAACCCTTTAACGAGCCTTGCAATATGACTTAGGATAAAAGCCAAACCAGAATCTCAATTTGCAGACACGGTGTTTCGGGGTATTGCCCCTCATCAGTGCAAAGTATGAGATCTGATTTGGTTAGGTGAGAGGCTCTGGACTGAGGTCTAAGGGGTAAGATTTCTCCTTGTGGAGAGTGACATACCGGCCCTGACATGCCAATGTAAGGAGGCTTATTCTCCGTGCAATAGTTCTTTGGGAAATGTAATATGCAAATTGCCTCTTCAGAGAGAAAGAGAACTTGAACTCTATAGCACCACTGGCTGGAAATAGCAATTCATGGTAAAAACTGAAACACTGACCAAACACTGAGGAAACTTGGAACCAAAACACTGATGAACAACAGTCCGTGGTTTTACGTACATGAAAACTGACGTACAAGTGCTCTACCTCATAGCATAAGAGGATCTTTTAAACGAGTACCCACTTCTGAATAAGAGAATGGCGTTGTTTCAAGCATGATAAATTTTGGATTCCTACCTAGCTGTGGTCACAAATTAAAGAAATGGTGCTTGAATAAGTGCAGCGCTGCTCCACTTATACTCTGTAAATTTTCGCTAGCTGTCCTATAGACATAGGCATCAGGGCCATAAATGTACGGCGGGTGGTGGCAAGGGGTTAATGTTTCTTTTAACAAAATCTGGAAATACGTTTTTTAACAAGTTGTTACAGTTTTGGTATAGCAATTAGATACATTGTGGTATGGTGACTGTACTATTTTATGTATATTTACTGGATATAAAAAGGCTACACACTCCTCTTAAAATGCCAGGTTTTTGTCATGTAAAAAAATCACACCAAGAATAATAATTTCAGAACTTTTTCCATCCTTAATGAAGTTGTCTACTGCTTGAACAACTCCTTCTCATACCCCTCGCTTGGTCCCGATAAAAGTAAAAAGCTTATACTCATCTCCCCGGGGCTCCCATACTGTTTTTGTGATACGTGAGCCCGGCGTCAAATCAGCGCTGGCGTCATTCTCCCCACCTCCAGACGAATTAAACATGAAGAGGACGTCAGAGATCAGCTGTAGCCCGGATTTCCTCTTTATGTTCAATTTGTCCGAAGGCGGGGACAGTGACACCAGCGCTGATTGGGAGACGGGGTCACGTGTCACAACCACCACTTGGGAGCCCCGGGACCGCGAGTGCAGACACTGCAGGAACAGCATCAGCACGGGAAGAGAGTATAAGCTTTTTTATTTTATCGGGGCCAAGAGTGGGGTATGACATACAGATTTAATGTCACAAATAATTTGTACAAATCCATTGAGAAACAAACTGAAATCATTTTCAGGGGGAAAATACGTATATATAACAAAAATAAAATAATGTGTTGTATAAGTGTGAACACCCTCTTATAATCGGGGATGTGGTTGTGTTCACAATTAGCCAATCATATGTTAAATAGTAGTCAGTGCACAGCTGCTATTATTTATAGTGATTGTGATTAACCCCATGTAACTGTTCTAGCAGGATATGCCTGACATCTTCCTAGTTGCATTTTACAGCAAAAGCCATGGTCCATCAACAGCTTACAACACAGCAAAGGGATTTCATTGTTGAAAGTTGTCAGTCAAGAGAAGAGTACAAAAAGGTTTTCAAGGCATTAGATGTATCATGTAACACTGTGAAGACAGTCATTAAGAAGTGGCATAAATTTGGCACAAAAGTGACATTACCTAGAACTGGACCTCCCTAAAGCTGCAAAGAGACCTGTAAAAAGAGCTGCAGGAATTCCTGACAAGTACTGGTTGTGTACTGCATGTGACAACAATCTCCCATATTCTTCATATGCCTAGGCTATGGGGTAGGTTGGCAAGATGGAAGCCTTTTCTTACAAAGAAAAACATCCAAGCCCGGCAATGTTTTATCAACACCTACATCAAGTCTTGCAAAAGTACAGTGGGGAAAAAAGTATTTAGTCAGCCACTAATTGTGCAAGTTCTCCCACTTAAAAAGATGAGAGAGGCCTGTAATTGACATCATAGGTAGACCTCAACTATGAGAGACAAAATGAGAAAACAAATCTTGAAAATCACATTGTCTGATTTGGAAAGAATTTTTTTTCAAATTTTGGTGGAAAATAAGTATGATGTTAATTACTGGCCTCTCTCATCTTTTTAAGTGGGAGAACTTGCACAATTGGTGGCTGACTAAATACTTTTTTTCCCCACTGTATGAGGGGAATTGTGGTATGGTCTGACGAGACCAAGTTTGAACTTTTTGCCCATAATTCCAAAAGGTTTGTTTGATGCAAAGCCAACACTACGCATCACCAAATGTGAAGCATGGTGGAGGCAGCATTATGTTTTGGGGCTGTTTTTCAGCAGCTGAAACTCAGGCTTTATAGATGGAGGGAATTATGAACAGTTCCAAACATCTTCCAATTTTGCAACAAAACCATCAGGTCTCTGATAAAAAGCTGAAGGTGAAGAGGGAGAGAGTGTCAGCATGTCAGCAATTGGAAAAACAGGTTCCTCATGGGCTGCATTTTAAGAATACCCACAAGGAATTATAGTAGGATTGGGAAAGGGTGAGAAACGGACAGTCTTGCTTCTAGTAGGGAAGGAATGGGGAATGGGGACAAAAGTGCTTCCAGTGACGAGAAGTAGAAAGGAGGTAATAATGTTACCAGTAAAGAGTCATACAACAATGCCACCAGTAGGAAGGGTATGGGAAGCAGGACAATAAATATTACTATTGGATGAGGGTGGAAAGCAGAGTGATAATTCTACCAATGACTAAAGGGCTGGGAAGGAGGGCATATAGTTGCATAACTACAATGCTCCATCAGAGCCTTTATTGCATCAAACACATGCAAGGATTTGGATGATGATGATTGGTTGATGTGTTTCATGTACTAAAGCAACATTTTGCTTATTAACCATAAGGAGTGCTGTGGTTATGTGAATTTTTAGTTTGCTGATGGGTTTATAGGCTGAAACCTAATAAGACTTCTGGCATAAGGAACACCACAGCTCGTCATCACGCCCCCATCCTGCCCCAGCTCTGCCCATTTTGGTATAAAACCATTAAAAGTTGCAAAGTTTTTTAGCTACTTCGAATTGTGAAAACATTTTGTGTCTTTTCCAAGCCATTTACGCCAGAATTCTGACTAAACTGCTTTGCTGAATCGGGGCCATACTCTTTCTTAAATGTGCATTAAAAATTAAATATACGCTAACACCAGTATCTAATAAAAGGTAAAAGATCACTATAGCAGACAGATGCATCAAAGATACTATTGGAAGGGCAAACAGTAAAATTGCATATGAGAAAGCAGGAGGAGAAGGGAGCAGTTAGATCTTCACAGGAAGGTGTGGGTGATTCTCCATTACAGACTGCGGAGAGCCTTACACCGGAGCCCGGACAGACAATTAGATCACTATGAACAGATAATCCCGCAGCAGCGCCAAATGAGATGTAATGGCCTACCTCAGACAAGGATCCTGGCTTCCACACCTGTCGCGCCCATACATCTGAACGCTGCGGCTTCAAGATGGATCTCGGTGTGATACCAGATTTGCTGTAGCAACGAGTGAAGATCAACTTCTGAGACTTGTTGTTCTTGTGTAAATGAGTTAATAATAGAATTGTTACTGAAAGTATTTTGCCCTGATTGTAGTATTTAAGTGCATGAACAGCTCCCGTAAGCCAATTTGTCCCCAATCATCATCTGTGTTCATGGAATTTGCACAAATATTAAAAGCTGTGTGTTCTCTGCTGTTAGTGAGGAGATGTGCGACAGCGGTTACTTGCAGGAAGTGTGTCACCATCATCAATTGTGAACCGAACCACAAGTATATGTCATTGGGTAAAGAGCGGTTTCACAATCCCTTGTTTAGTCAGCCTCGGCTCATTGTATCAGGGGGATTGTTGCATATTATCACCCCAGCCAGGCCTGGCGTACAGCACAACCCTTACTACTTGGAGTGCAGTTTATGCCAACTGTATTTGTGTTGTATTACTTGATTTTTTCACTTCCTGCTTTCTTCTAATTCAGCATATAACCCCATAAACCTGCTGAGTTGTTTTAATCTCATTTCTTGTGTGGGTGTACTGAGTTTCCCTAGATGATCTCTTGCACTAGAAATTGTAGGAGAGGAGAACTCCGCATTCCGACAGAGCACCTAGAGGACTCAGGTGGAGGCGCAGCACAATAGTGAGGTGAGAACTACAGGACACCCTGCTTACCAAGCCCAGCTGATAAGGGTGGAACAAGTACACTGATAAATGCTTTAAATTACTTATTTATGCTCTTTTTCATTTTGTGCTGAGACACTCTATTGTTGAGATATTCACATTTGTTATTTTTGGAGTACAATATGTGCAATCTTTTCTTGCAGACCGACTGGGAGTTTCTTGAGTCTTCTCTGGAGGAGTGCACAATCACTCCTCCCTATAAAACGCTGCCAATCACAAAAACAAGCAATCTAAGGTTATGTGCCCAAGAACGATCAAGAAATGCTGCTGTTTTGACACTGCGTATTTATGCAGCGTCAAAACCGCAGCGGCCATATGTTACAGCATAGTGGATGGGATTTCTAGAAATCCCATGTCTACTATGCATCTCTATGCACCGGCAGATCACCCACGGAAACTGACATGCGGGTACGCATGTGGATTTTCCCCATAGACTTGCATCAATGAATGAAAATCCGCATGTGGAAAAAAAAAATGTGCGGCCTCTCATTTGCATAATGGGGACGGAAGTGGTGCGGCTGTTCTGCAGCATCGGAGCCGCAGCGGCTCCTCATCGTGGGAATGTACCTTAACAATCTCAGATGCTTTCGAGTTATGATTGGTAGCATCTAAAATGGAGGGGTGAAAGTGCACGACCCCCCAAGGAAGATTCTGAAAGAATCGCTGAGTTGGACTACAAGCAGAGATTTCACATACTGTGTTGGAATAGCAACAAATGTGAATTTCTCTGCAATGGAGCGACACACTGCAAAATGGAAAAGAGAGGTAAAAGAGGGTGAGCTCACGGATTTTGAAAATGCCCTCATATGACTATGTTGCCAAACAATTAAAAAGATATGGCTCCTGGAATGCGACAATAGATAAATGATACAAAATGGTCTGGCATAAAGGCCAAACTGGCTGTGGCTCCAAGGGGTTAATAATTGCAATTGATTCTTTAAAAAAAAACAGATGCTAGACAGAAGGTGTCCTTTTGGTATCTGTTCTATTAACACAGCCATTGATAAATACAATTCATGGAATAAATGGTAGTATATGTACCCAATGGGGAACATATACAGTGGTGGCCAAAAGTATTGGCACCCCTGCAATTCTATCAGATAATACTCAGTTTCTTCCTGAAAATGATTGCAATCACAAATTCTTTGGTATTATTATCTTCATTTAATTTGCTTGCAAGGAAAAAACACAAAAGAGAATGAAGCAAAAATCAAATCATTGATCATTTCACACAAAACTCCAAAAATGGGCCAGATAAAAGTATTATCAGCCTAATACTTGGTTGCACAACCTTTAGCCAAAATAACTGCGAACAACCGCTTCCGGTAACCATCAATGAGTTTCTTACAATGCTCTGCTGGAATTGTAGACCATTCTTCTTTGGCAAACTGCTCCAGGTCCCTGATATTTGAAGGGTGCCTTCCTCTAAACTGCCATTTTGAGATCTCTCCACAGGTGTTCTATGGGATTCAGGTCTGGACTCATTGCTGGCCACCTTAGAAGTCTTCAGTGCTTTCTCTCAAACCATTTTATAGTGCTTTTGGAAGTGTGTTTTGGGTCATTGTCCTGCTGGAAGACCCATGACCTCTGAGGGAGACCCAGCTTTCTCACACTGGGCCCTACATTATGCTGCAAAATTTGTTGGTAGTCTTCAGACTTCATAATGCCATGCACACAGTCAAGCAGTCCAGTGCCAGAGGCAGCAAAGCAACCCCAAAACATCAGGGAACCTCCGCCATGTTTGACTGTAGGGACCGTGTTCTTTTCTTTGAATGCCTCTTTTTTTTCCCTGTACACTCTATGTTGATGCTTTTTCCCAAAAAGCTCTACTTTTGTCTCATCTGACCAGAGAACATTCTTACAAAATGTTTTAGGATTTCTCAGGTAAGTTTTGGCAAACTCCAGCCTGGCTTTTTTATGTCTCGGGGTAAGAAGTGGGGTCTTCCTGGGTATCCTACCATACAGTCCCTTTTCATTCAGACGCCGACGGACAGTACGGGTTGACACTGTTGTACCCTCGGACTGCAGGGCAGCTTGAACTTGTTTGGATGTTAGTCGAGGTTCTTTATCCACCATCCGCACAATCTTGCGTTGAAATCTCTCGTCAATTTTTCTTTTCCGTCCACATCTAGGGAGGTTAGCCACAGTGCCATGGGCTTTAAACTTCTTGATGACACTGTGCACGGAAGACACAGGAACATTCAGGTCTTTGGAGATGGACTTGTAGCCTTGAGATTGCTCATGCTTCCTCACAATTTGGTTTCTCAAGTCCTCAGACAGTTCTTTGGTCTTCTTTCTTTTCTCCATGCTCAATGTGGTACACACAAGGACACAGGACAGAGGTTGAGTCAACTTTAATCCATGTTAACTGGCTGCAAGTGTGACTTAGTTATTGCCAACACCTGTTAGGTGCCACAGGTAAGTTACAGGTGCTGTTAATTACACGAATTAGAGAAGCATCACATGATTTTTCAAACAGTGCCAATACTTTTGCCACCCCCTTTTTAGGTTTGGTGTGGAATTATATCCAATTTGGCTTTAGGACAATTCTTTTTGTGTTTTTTCATTGAAGACAAATTAAATGAAGATAATAATACCAAAGAATTTGTGATTGCAATCATTTTCAGGAAGAAACTGAGTATTATCTGACAGAATTGCATGGGTGCCAATACTTTTGGCCACCACTGTATTAAACTATCTTATAACCTGACTATGTATGTATAATTCTCAACTACCATAGTACGAACCAAGTCAGGGCCAAATCATCAGTAACACAGAAAAACAAAAAATATGAAAGATAGGCCACTAAATTTATGCAAAAGAATCAAAGTTTATTAAGGGGTAATAACAAGCACAAGAGGGGGGTAAAGTGCAGACGGTAAAAACCATAGAGATATCACCACGCGGCAGCTGCCATAAATAATATATACAGTACAGACCAAAAGTTTGGACACACGTTCTCATTTAAAGATTTTTCTGTATTTTCATGACTATGAAAATTGTACATTCACACTGAAGGCATCAAAACTATGAATTAACAGATGTGGAATTATATACTTAACAAAAAAGTGTGAAACAACTGAAAATATGTCTTATATTCTAGGTTCTTCAAAGTAGCCACCTTTTGCTTTGATGATTGCTTTGCACACTCTTGGCATTCTCTTGATGAGCTTCAAGAGGTAGTCACCGGAAATGGTTTTCACTTCACAGGTGTGCCCTGTCAGGTTTAATAAGTGGGACTTCTTGCCTTATAAATGGGGTTGGGACCATCAGTTGTGTTGTGCAGAAGTCTGGTGGATACACAGCTGATATTCCTACTGAATAGACTGTTAGAATTTGTATTATGGCAAGAAAAAAGCAGCTAAGTAAAGAAAAACGAGTGGCCATCATTACTTTAAGAAATAAAGGTCAGTCAGTGTGAAAAATTGGGAAAACTTTGAAAGTGTCCCCAAGTGCAGTTGCAAAAACCATCAAGCGCTACAAAGAAATTGGCTCACATGAGGACCGCCCCAGGAAAGGAAGACCAAGAGTCACCTCTGCTTCTGAGGATAAGTTTATCCGAGTCACCAGCCTCAGAAATCGCAGGTTAACAGCAGCTCAGATTAGAGACCAGGTCATTGCTACACAGAGTTCTAGCAGCAGACACATCTCTTCAACACCTGTTAAGAGGAGACTTTGTGCAACAGGCCTTCATGGTAAAATAGCTGCTAGGAAACCATTGCTAAGGACAGGCAACAAGCAGAAGAGACAAGTTTGGGCTAAAGAACACAAGGAATGGACATTGGACCAGTGGAAATCTGTGCTTTGGTCTGATGAGTCCAAATTTGAGATCTTTGGTTCCAACCACCGTGTCTTTGTGCGACACAGAAAAGGTGAACGGATTGACTCTACATGCCTGGTTCCCACCGTGAAGCATGGAGGAGGAGGTGTGATGGTGTGGGGGTGCTTTGCTGGTGACACTGTTGGGCATTCATTCAAAACTGAAGGCATACTGAACCAGCATGGCTACCACAGCATCTTGCAGCGGCATGCTATTCCATCCAGTTTGCGTTTAGTTGGACCATCATTTATTTTTCAACAGGACAATGACCCCAAACACACCTCCAGGCTGTGTAAGGGCTATTTGACCAAGAAGGAGTGTGATGGGGTGCTACGCCAGATGACCTGGCCTCCAGAGTCACCTGACCTGAACCCAATCGAGATGGTTTGAGGTGAGCTGGACCACAGAGTGAAGGCAAAAGGGCCAACAAGTGCTAAGCATCTCTGGGAACTCCTTCAAGATTGTTGGAAGACCATTTCCGGTGACTACCTCTTGAAGCTCATCAAGAGAATGCCAAGAGTGTGCAAAGCAGTCATCAAAGCAAAAGGTGGCTACTTTGAAGAACCTAGAATATAAGACATATTTTCAGTTGTTTCACACTTTTTTGTTAAGTATATAATTCCACATGTGTTAATTCATAGTTTTGATGCCTTCAGTGTGAATGTACAATTTTCATAGTCAAGAAAATACAGAAAAATCTTTAAATGAGAAGGTGTGTCCAAACTTTTGGTCTGTACTGTGTATATATATATATATATATATATATATATATATATATATATATAGTTAGAAGAGAGGTGAATGTCTTACCAAAAAGTCATTGCTGGGTGTAGAAATACAAAACCACAAAATCATCTGAAATGAGAAGTGAAAAGGAAGGGAGGAACCTCTACCAGCTAGTTTCAGTTTATGATTTAAGGCCTCTTTCGCACATCAGTGTTTCCAGTACGTGTTGTGACAATTTCCACACGTACCGGAGACACTGACACACATAGACCCATTCAAATGATTCCCAAGTGCCGGTACATTTGCTCCGGATGCGGCACATGGGCGGCACGTGATTGCCACACTTGTGCCACACAGGTGCATAAGGACACATATCTCCAGTACAGGAAATATCAGGACGTGTGAAAGAGCCCTAACCCTGCGAGTTAGGGGTGACATTTTATAATATTTGTGCTTTTCCTGCTGCTTTTCATACTCCCCTCTTATGTCTCCTGACCTTCCCATAGATTTGAAGACAAGAATTTAATAAAAAGAGACAGTCAAGCCGACCTTGAAGCCGCACTTGAAACAATGCACAGCCCTTGGTGTCTCTGAAATCTCAAACACAAGTTCTGGCCTGGAGCTCGGAGATGAATTGTAGAGAACTCTAGTGACATTACAAAATGTCACTAAATCTCTCAACCATTAAAAATAATGCCCCATTTTATCAACTGCTTAAGGCCCCTTCACACATCCTGATTTTATCAGTGCTGCGTGTCCATGTCACAAACTTGTGTACGTGTCCGTCATCCGTGTGCAGTCGGTGTGACACGTACCGGAATAAAATGCAGAATAGAAGTTACAGATGTTTAGGTGTTAAAGATGTGCAAAGATAGAGATAGATAGATAGATAGATAGATAGATAGATAGATAGATAGATAGATAGATAGATAGATATCAGTGAAATATATAATTAGTGCTTTGCGTGTGTAGTTTACTGTACATGTATTAACCTAATAAATAAATACATTAAAAAAATGATGTGGGGTCCCCCCAATTTTTTATAACCAGCAAAGGTAAAGCAGACAGCTGTGGGCTGATATTATCAGGCTGGGAAGGTCCCTGGTAATTGGGCCCTTCCAAGCCTAAAAATACCAGCCCGTAGCCCCAGAAGTGGAGCATCACATTAGGCACCTCCATTCTGGTGCTTTGCCTTCACTCTTTCCAATTTCACTGGTGCATTGGCAACCAGGGTAATGAGGCTTGGGGTTGTTCTCAGCCGAGAATTGTCAAAAAACACAGCTGACAACAAGCTCTGGTGTTAGTGATGTAGAGGTGACTATCAGAAGGTGACTTGCAGAAAAAGAGAAGAAAATCCAGCACTCTTGGTAAAAAAAATTTTAGATGCATAAGTAAAAACACCTTTACTAGTAGAAAAAATTCATAAAAAAAAGTCAGCACATGAGAAGAGAACAAAACTGATGCATTTTGACCACACAAAAAGTGTTCTTAGTCATAGCAAAACATATAGTGGTGTGAAAAAGTGTTCGCCCCCTTCCTGATTTCTTATTCTTTGGCATGTTTGTCACTTAAATGTTTCAGATCACAAAGCAAATTTAAATATTAGACAAAGATAACACAAGTAAACACAAAATGCAGTTTTTAAATAAATGTCTTTATTATTATGGGAAAAAAAGAAATCCAAACCTACAGGGGACTGTGTGAAAAAGTGATTGCTCCCCCTTAAAACATAAATTAACTGTGGTTTATCACATCTTTTGGAAGCTGAGTTCAATTTCCCTAGCCACACACAGGTCTGATTACTGCCACACCTGTTCTCAATCAAGAAATCACTTAGATAGGATATTCCTGATAAAGTGAAGTAGACCAAAAGATCCTAAAAAGCTAGACATCATGCTGCGATACAAAGAAATTCAGGAGCAAATGAGAAACAAAGTAGTTGAGATCTATCAGCCTGGAAAAGGTTATAAAGCTATTTCTAAAACTGTGGAACTCCAGCAAACCACAGTGAGAGCCATTATCCACATGTGATGAAAACATGTAACAGTGGTGTACCTTCCCAGGAGTGGCCGGCCGACCAAAATTACCCCAAGAGTGTAGCGACAACTCATCCAAGAGGTCACAAAAGACCCCAAAACAACATTCAAAGAACTGCAGGCCTCACTTGCCTCAGTTAAGGTCACTGTTCATGACTCCACCATAAGAAAGAGAATGGGCAAAAATGGCATGCATGGCAGAGTTCCAAAACGAAAACCACTGCTGAGCAAAAAGAACATAAAGGCTAGTCTCAGTTTTGCCAGAAAAAATCTTGATGATCGCCAAGACTTTTGGGAGAATACTCTGTGGACTTATGAGACAAAAGTTTAACTTTTTGGAAGGTGTATGTCCCATTACATCTGGCATAGATGTAACACAGCATTTTAGAAAAGGAACATCATACCAACAGTAAAATATAGTGGTGGTAGTGTGATGGTCTTGGGCTGTTTTGCTGCTTCAGGACATGGAAGACTTGCTGTGGTAAATGGAACCATTAATTCTGCTGTCTACCAAAAGATCCTGATAGAGAATGTCCGGCCATCTATTGATGACCTCAAGTTGAAGTGCACATGAGTTATGAAGCAGGACAATAATCAAAAACACAGCAAGTCCACCTCTGAATGGCTTAAGAAAAACAAAATTAAGACTAGTCAAAGTCCTGACAGTAATCCGTGTAACATCCCTGGTGGCGTGCTTGCATGGCTTACCACCTCCCACCATGCAAGACCGCAATCTTACCTATCAGGCCAGGCTGCACACTTTGCTCCAGTACCTGCTGTTTGTATGTCTCTTGTCTGCTGGCTTAGGGCGTTACTATCTGATTCTTAAAGCTACAGTGTGCGCAGTCCTAATGCGTCCCCAGCCTATTGCTGTGAGTCACTGGATACTTAAACCCCCTCCACCCAGTAGGAGGTGCCTGAGCAACACTTTCATTCAGTGTGTTCTGTGCAACTGTGAGTTGCCAGGTCCTGTCCTGACTCTAGTCTGTTTCCGCCTCCCCAGGGGGCTGAGTACCCAGGGCCGCTACCTGTATCTCTGACTTCTAGTCTGTTTCTGCCACCCTGGGGGCTAAATACCCAGGGCCGCTACCTGTATCTCTGACTTCTAGTCTGTTTCCGCCATCCTGGGGGCTGAGTACCCAGGCTCGTTCCTGTATCTTGTTCCTGGTTCAGTTCCTGTCTGAACAGTGTCCTATCCCGTTACCTGTTTGTCTCTATGTCTGAACCTTCCCTTTTCCTGCAGTGTCTGAACCTGCACCTAACTCCAACTCGTTGTCTCTGTACTTCTGTTTGTGAGTTTTGTGTCCACTCGCTACTTCATTGTAAGTACCTTGTGTGAATCTGGTTCTGCTTGTCCCCTTTCCCTGCCTCTGTATCTAACTCCTGTGTTCTAACCATCTTCCTGTATTTTCCAGTCTGTTCCATGTGAACAGAGCCCTGTCCTGTCTGCCTGCACCTTCTGCTCTGTTCTGCTCTGCTTGTTCACCGCACCTGCGGTTCCGCTCTGCTCTGCTTGTTCACCGCACCAGCGGTTTCGCTCTGCGCTCTGCTTGTTCACCGCTCCAGCGGTTCTGCTCTGCTTGTTAACCGCACCAGCGGTTTCACTCTGCGCTCTGCTTGTTCACCGCACCTGCGGTTCCACTCTGCTTGTTCACCGCACCTGTGGTTTCGCTCTGCTCTGCTTGTTCACCGCACCTGCGGTTCCGCTCTGCTCTGCTTGTTCACCGTACCTGCGGTTCAGCTCTGCTCTGCTTGTTCACCGCACCTGCGGTTCCGCTCTGCTCTGCTTGTTCACCGCACCTGCGGTTCCGCTCTGCTCTGCTTGTTCACCGCACCTGCGGTTACGCTCTGCTCTGCTTATTCACCGCTCCGGCAGTTCTGCTCTGCTTGTTCACCGCACCAGCGGTTTCTCTCCTCTCTGCTTGTTCACCGCACCTGCGGTTTTGCTCCGATCTGCTTGTTCACTGCACCTGCGGTTTCGCCCTGCTCTGTTTGTTCACCGCTCCGGCGTTTCTGTTCTGCTTGTTCACCGCATCTGCGGTTTCGCTCTGCTCTGCTGTCCACCGCACCTGCGGCTCCGTTCCTGAGTCCCAGTCTGTACTGGTCCCTATCCTGCCTGCGTTCCTACCTGACAGTACCCACCTGTCTGCATGCCAGCCGTGCCTGCCAGTGCCCACCTGTCTGCATAGCAGCCGTGCCTGCCAATACCCACCTGTCTTCATACCAGCCGTACCAGCCAGTACCCACCTGTCTGTATGCCAGCCTAACCTGCCTGTTCCTGCATTCCCCGGTGTGGGTCAACAACTGTGACCGGGGTCTGACCTGGAGTCGCACCTGGTCCCTCTGCTCGGTTCCTCCCTGGTGCACGGAGTTGACTGAGCCGCCGTGTGACCTTGGTCAGACCGAGTTGATACTTAGTTATGCCCCTCCAGGCACTCCTCGGTTCATGGTCCAGTGGGATCACTAATCAAGCTCACGTCAGTCAGTCCGGGCGTGAGCGAAACAATCCGATTGAGATGCTGTGGCATGACTTTAAAAAGGTGGTTCATGCTCGGAAACCCTCCTATGTGGGGGCCATTATATGGCTTGAAGGGCTATGTGGGGGCCCATTATACTGTTTGGAGGGCTATGATGGGGGACATTATACTGTTTGGAGGGCTAGTGGGGCCATTATACTGTATGTGAGCAATTATACAGTATGAAGGTTTGTGTGGGGTCTGTCATACTGTGTAGATGGCTGTGTGGGGGCCATTATGCTGTTTGGAGAGTTGTGTGGGGGCAATTATGCTGGTTAGAGGGCTGTGTGGGGTCCATTATACTGTTTGGAGGGCTAGCGGGGCCATCATGCAATGTGGAGGGTTGTGTTAGGGCGATTATAGTGTATGGAGGGCTGTGTTGGGTCACAGTTGGGGCATCATATTGTGTTTGGGTCACCATATAATTTTCCGGGGGAGTGGGAGGGTTCAGTAGGGTCATCATACTGTGCGTGTGGAGGGTACTGTGGAGGAATTCACTGTGGGGGTATCATACCGTGTTTGGGGTGCACTTTTGTTGGCATCATACTTTATGGGGGCAATGACAGGGGAATGTAGGGGCTTCAAAATTAGGAAAATGACTTTGTAAGGGCTACAAAGTTGTGAGATATGTTCTTATGTGACCCCACCGAACATTCATTTTTTTAAAGGGAAGGCTCAATTAGAACTTCTGCTATGGGACCCCATGATTTCTATGTATGCCCCTGACTCCAACGCTATTAGTTGCCCAGAGCTGCTTCCTCCTGTGTGACTGACAGCCTCTATACTGTGTGACTTCAGTCAAAGGAGTCCGTCCATCAGCAGGAGGAGGCGGTGATTGGAGTGACAGAGGCTTCAGATCTACAAATAATTCTTCAACCTCATTTGCATACCATTTAAAATTCTGATTTCTCAGTAAAGGGGGAACAGACTGGCTATGTAAAGGTATTACTGGAGCTACATGCAGATATAAATATGAATGCATACAATAAATTTCCCTTTGTAGTATAGCAGAGCTATTACGGATAACACTTTCAACACTAGATATATCACTATTATCCGGGTTAAGTGATTAGATCCCAGAAAAAAAAGAAGTGAATACAAGAATCCCAAAATGGTTTATATAAATTTATTAGATATATATTCAATACATAAAAAGGAATAGAAACATTAAAACAAAGATGCCTCACTGAAAGGGACGCGGTGAGTCCCTATCCCAATCCCAATATGTAGTAGGTGTAATAATAATAATATTAGCAAATACCTCCAATTAGAAATGTAATCAGGCCCGGCGTCAGCACCCGGCGCACCCGGGCAAGTGCTGGGGCCCTGAGCTGGCGGGGGGGCCCACTCAACGTCGGGCACCCCTGCGCGCTATGGGACCCGTGAGTGGTGTAGTGCCCGCCACCCTAACTTGTTCAGAGCCCTGTCATCCGGCGGCACAATACTTAACCCTCCTCGTGCCCCCGCAGCAGCTCCGATGTCTTCCGCGTCCTCTGATTGTGACATCTAAGGTCAGAGGACGCGGTGACGTCTTTCCACAGTGCCCTCTGCTGAGCCGTCACAGCGCAGAGCGGGAAGATGCCGGAGCGGGTGAGGAGAAGTAAGGTGAGTATTTGGTTGTTTTTTTTTCTTTATGTATGGACGTATGGAGCATTATATATGGGGGGGGGTGACATTCTGCATGGGGCATTATATATGGAGGGGGGATGAGACATTCTGCATGGGGCATTATATATGGGGGGTGATGATATTCTGCATGGGGCATCATATATGGGGGGGAAAGTGACATCCTGCATGGGGCATTATATGGGGGGGGTGAATGACATCTTGCATGGGGCATTATATGGGGGGGAGGAAGTGGCATCCTGCATGGGGCATTCTATGGGGGGGATGTGGCATCCTGCATGGGGCATTATATGGGGGGTAGTGACATCCTGCATGGGGCAGTATATGGGGGGGAGTGACATCCTGCATGGGGCATTATGTGTGTGGGGGGCAGCCTGCATGGGGCATTATATGAAGGCCAGTATCCTGTATGGAGCATTATATGGGGGTCAGTATCCTGAATGGAGCATTATATGGGGGTCAGTATCCTGTATGGAGCGTTATATGGGGCCAGTATTCTGTATGGAGCAATATATGGGGCCCATAATAAAGTATGAAGGACTTAGTGGTGCCCATAATACTGTATGGAAGACTTTATTGTCCGGTCTGCACTGTGCGCTGCTAGGATTTGCCGGTTTCTGAGCTATTGTAGAATTTACTATAGATATCGCTCATGTAATATAAGAAATGAAATCTTTGGCATTGTACTATATATATTTCTCTGCGGTATCTGTGCATCATGAAACGTGGTATGTGTTAAAGGGGCCCACTGAGACTCTTTCACCCAGGGCCCACAAAAACCTGGAGCCGGCCCTGAATGTAATATAGTTTTTCTGATTCATTATGTCTCCTACCTCATGTGCAGGCATTGCAGGAACTTGGGTATCCATGGTTATGACCACTGATATAGTGACAGCTGGTTGCTCATGGTCGTACCCATGGATACCTAAGGTCCAACAATGCCTGCACATGAGGAAAGAGACATAACGAATCAGAAAAACTATATATTTGCTAATATTATTATTATTATTACACCCACTACATATTGAGATAGGATCTTGGAGATAGGAATACCTTTTTAATGTAATTAAACCACATGAACAGAGGCTGCAACAGCGGAAATGGTGCCTGTCTACCAATGCAAGTGTGGCTCCCCTTGGGGTTCAGTCACCACAGAGGTACTGCACCTCACCCAGAGGTGTGGTGTCCCCTTCTCTCAGGTAAGGAGGGAGTGCTGCCCGGATCCCCAACACCCACATTCAACACTACACTGCTCCAGACCAGCTGGAAGGGCAAGACGCAATGTATGTTTCTGCTGAGCCCTGACCCTTGCTGGAGTGGGGGGAACCCAGAGGTAGGGGGAACCAGTAGTGGGTGTGGGTGGAGGAAGTAGTTAGGGGGAGCACTTTGGTAGGAGTATATATAGGGAAGCCATCTTAGGGTGGCAGGTCAGTAGAGGAGAGCAGTTCAGAAAAACAGCTCAGGACAGTTCAGAAGAACAGTCCGGGAGCAGAGTCTCACTAGGAGCTCTGCTCCACAACTAGGGCCTAGTGTAGAGGCCCAGGAGGGGAGCAGGGAGAAGGCTCCGATCTGTGAAGGGATCCTAGGGGGTACGGCGAGTGCAGGACGGCACCCGTACGCCCCGCATCTGTCAGAAGACAGAGGGATCGTAGGCCGCAAGAAGGGACCGGCCCCTGGCCCAGTCGTGTACTTCAAGTCCCGGCTGAAAAAAACGGAGGCTCCTGGCTTATATAGTCAGTTGCCGAAGCCTCGTTCCAATCCCCGTGAGGGTCAAGCCGGTCTGTGAACTCCGACGGACAGGAGGGACTTCAGAGCACCCGAACAGGATTCAGAGTGGGGAAGCGCAGGGCAGGAGGGAGAAAGACCCAGCATGAAGTCGGTCTAGCTAGGAACACGAGAAAGTGGGGTTCTGTGAGGCATTCCTAAATCACCTGAGGAAGAACTGAACCCCTGCCTGGTGAACGCAGCGCGACGTGGGAGGCTAGCACCCGTACGGTGCACCCGTGGAACCGTCATAATAACTGTGAGTAAAGACTCGGATGACTGCACCGTGCTGCATCTGTCCATTCTTTGATCTGCGCCATCTCTCCCCCTGCACTACAACGCCCAGCGCAACCACCATCTACCTACACTGCCCTGGAGCATGCTCTACCTGTGGAGAGCCACACCACCCCTGCTGCCGTAACACCAGCTCCAGAGGACTGCTCAGCAGCGGCGGCTCCCTTTAGCCGCAATCCACAGGTGGCGTCACGAACTTTCCAAATCCCCTATTATTCCCCTTTTTTACTGACTGCCCTGGGTCACGGACCGGGCCAGCCACCGTGATATTCCCCATACCGGCATCCATAGGCCCGGCTGCCGAGTACCCGACGGCCCAGGGGGCGCGTCAACCTTGGCGTCAAGAACAGGATACGTGACCAGATGGTACCGGCGGGTGAAGTGTGCCTAAAGAACTGTTTTATGTTACTGAATGTGGCGCCCGCCCCAGAAGAACGGGCGCCATTATGTGCGTGATAAAGGACAACAATACGGAACCTCCCATCGTGGGCCGGGTCCCAGAATGGCGCCAAAAGCACCCCCTGCCCCTTGCAACAGCAACTGTCCGCATAGATGTGTCCGTCAAAGCAGGGAGGCCGTCACAAGGAGTGACCGACAGAAGATTGCCATGGGACCGCCCCCGAAAGAGGAGAGGAGGAGGAGAGAAGGAATGGAGACAGGGTGCGGTCTTAACCAGTCTAGACAGACCGCACCCGGCAGCCAGCATGGACGGACGCGAAGACGAAGCCTCCGCCTCTGGCCTGCTGCAGTGTCAAGCAAATCCCCTCACCCAGGAGGGAGAAGTCGGAAAACTGTTCCAGGAGGATGCAGAGTTCCTCCAGAGTGAGATTCTGGGACTAGGCCAACAAGTTGAACGGGCCCAGCAGGCAGCAGTCGCAAAGTGGAGGAGCGAGCTGCTAGAAAAATTGGCAGCACGACGGAAATCAGCACCAGATGCCAGAAGCGGCAACCCAGCCCCGGCGGAACCCGTTGAGTACCAGGAGGCCGTATGCAGTACAGGAGCAGGTAGGAAAGAATCCCATGTCCCGGGCACTGCCAGCGCCAACCTGCTCCTGGGCCTTTTTCCTCAGCACTCCCCGTATGCCGTCATGCCCTCTCTGGAGCAGCTGTTCAGCCCGGAACCTCCACCCCCGGGCGCTGACCCGGAGGATCCTCCATCTAGTGCCCTCCCGGAAAATCCACTCCCGGGCGCTGAAGCCAGGGGCCTGCTACTGGATGCCCTCCCGGCGCCTCCACCTTCGGCACCCGAGTGGGTGTGCGGCCCGCCGATCTTCGATTGGTCCGCCCAGATCGAGGACCAGCAGCCGAGCATGCGACTCACGATACCAGCACCCCTAGTTGCCTATTCCGGCGGAAAGGAGCTTTGCTGGGACAACCAGGGGGGGACCTGATGGGGTTCCCGCGGGAGACCCAGGCCGAAGCCCTGCAGAGGAAGGAGTTCTGCAGGCGGGAGCTCCGGCAGCTGGAGAAGGAGCGGCGCGCTCGGCGGGCGCGCTGTGAAGCCTGGAGGCCCGGGACAAGGCCGCAAAGGCCCAAGTTCGCCAGGCGGAGTCAGCCCACCCTTGCCCCCACGACGAAGGATTCGTGGTAAAGTTTGACCTGAAGGCTGGGTGGGGCTTTATAAGAGATCCCAACTTTGCGAGGGACATCTTCGTTAACCGGCAGGATGTTGAGCCCGAGTTGGAAGAGGGCCATCCCGACCGGAATCTATACCCCGGTGACAAGGTCACCTACACACAGGGAACGAGGGTGGTAAGCCCTGCAAGTGTACCGCGTCATCGAGGACACACCCCCGCAGGACATACCGTATGACCCGGCTGGGTCAGGTAAAAATCAGCCGTACCCCAGGCGGGGACCCCACTATTAGTTTAGCAAGTGGGACTGAAACTGTAAATAATCACCCGTAAGGGTACAGTGTGAAAGTTTAATAATGTTTTTCTAAAATAGTGTATGTTTCCATAAGTACACGTCAGGGTATACAGACTCCAGGCTGAGGACTGTGAACAGCCAGAAACTGATGTTGTAAATAGTTTCGCACTTCTTAAAGTGCACCCTATTGGTTTTATATTCACAACCATGACCTCAGAAGAAAAACCCGTTTGGCGTGGCGGAAGACGTGGTCCAACCCCAGGATCGCCTATGCCCTGCAGCCACGCCCAGGGCCTACGTTGAGGGTTTGCGGACGGGTCCCTCATGCTGCTACATTTGCACTCGGCTACCAATGAAAGGACACCCTGTTGCAAGAATGATATGAAAAATGTTTTATAATGTTTGATAGATATAACCTGTAACGTTAAAGTAATGTGCCTCACATAAAGGGAAGAAATGTTGTGTTTTCTAATCTTATATGCGAATGCATTCAAAAATTTGCATGTCATGTATACCATGTTTTACTCTGTTCCAGCCCGCGGACGTGCTGTGTTTTACCAGGGGGGGGAGTGTGGCGCCCCTGAGGGTTCAGTCGCCACAGAGGTACTGCACCTCACCCAGAGGTGTGGTATCCCCTTCTCTCAGGTACGGAGGGAGTGCTGCCCGGATCCCCAACACCCACATTCAACACTACACTGCTCCAGGCCAGCTGGAAGGGCAAGACGCAATGTATGTTTCTGCTGAGCCCTGACCCTGGCTGGAGTGGGGGGAACCCAGAGGTAGGGGGAACCAGTAGTGGGTGTGGGTGGAGGAAGTAGTTAGGGGGAGCACTTTGGTAGGAGTATATATAGGGAAGCCATCTTAGGGTGGCAGGTCAGTAGAGGAGAGCAGTTCAGAAGAACAGCTCAGGACAGTTCAGAAGAACAGTCCGGGAGCAGAGTCTCACTAGGAGCTCTGCTCCACAACTAGGGCCTAGTGTAGAGGCCCAGGAGGGGAGCAGGGAGTAGGCTCCGTTCTGTGAAGGGATCCTAGGGGGTACGGCGAGTGCAGGACGGCAACCGTACACCCCACATCTGTCAGAAGACAGAGGGATCGTAGGCCGCAAGAAGGGGACCGGCCCCTGGCCCAGTCGTGTACTTCAAGTCCCGGCTGGAAAAACCGGAGGCTCCTGGCTTATATAGTCAGTTGCCGAAGCCTCGTTCCAATCCCCGTGAGGGTCAAGTAGGTCTGTGAACTCCGACGGACAGGAGGGACTTCAGAGCACCCGAACAGGATTCAGAGTGGGGAAGCGCAGGGCAGGAGGGAGAAAGACCGAGCGTGAAGTCGGTCTAGCTAGGAACACGAGAAAGTGGGGTTCTGTCAGGCATTCCTAAATCACCTGAGTAAGAACTGAACCCCTGCCTAGTGAACGCAGCGCGGCGTGGGAGGCTAGCACCCATACGGTGCACCCGTGGAACCGTCATAATAACTGTGAGTAAAGACTCGGATGACTGCACCGTGCTGCCTCTGTCCATTCTTTGATCTGCGCCATCTCTCCCCCTGCACTACAACGCCCAGCGCAACCACCATCCACCTACACTGCCCTGGAGCTTGCTCTACCTGTGGAGAGCCACACCACCTCTGCTGCCGTAACACCAGCAACAGAGGACTGCTCCGCAGCGGCGTCTCCCTTTAGCCGCAATCCACAGGTGGCGTCACAAACTTTCCAAATCCCCTATTATTCCCCTTTTTTACTGACTGCCCTGGGTCACGGACCGGGCCAGCCACCGTGATATTCCCCATACCGGCATCCATAGGCCCGGCTGCCGAGTACCCCACGGCACAGGGGGCGCGTCACAAGATACTTAATTTCTTTATAGGCATGATAGCTACTGTGTCCCTCCACCCTATGAACACCAGCTAAACGTTGGCTTTCACAGGAGAATAATCATGACAAGCACGGAGGTCTTCAGCAGTCATGGCAACTCATAGGCACCCTGCGATACTATTGAGTTATGGCTCCTGGTAGAAGGGGAAGAAAAAATAGTACATGCCCAATCATGAATGGGTTAAATCTGTCACCAAGTGGTTTTTTTGTTACCTAATCAGAGAGCAGCATGATGTAGAGACAGAAACACTGATTCCAGTGATGTATCATTTACTAGGCTTTAAGCTGAAAAAGAGAATGGACAGCACCTCCAAAAACATACGTTGATCTAATGCCTCTCGGCAAAAATATATAAAACTGAACATGAGGTTCTTAGTTTAACATTCTGATCAGACTGTATGAAGCCCACTGCCACGTCATGGCAAACCTCGTAGTGGGTCCTAACATTTCCTGCCTGAACGGGAGCGGAGCCGTGCGCCAACCACCACCACAGCGACAATGCACCAGCAGGGCGGGCGGCCTGGTGCCTCACAGCACCCACGCTGCAAGACCGAGTCCCCATGACTCCAGGCCGCGTCGCCCCACAAGCACAAAACCACAGCAACAATGGCTGACACACTGCACCAACACCACAAAAAAGGAGCATTGTGACTCACCTTCCTCATTTACTAGGCTGCTTGCTGTAGTTTTGATAAAATCATTGTTTTATCAGTAGGAGATTATCATTAGAGGTCTAGTAAACCTACTTCCATGTAGTCCTTTATATTCGTGAGCGCTGTATAACCCCACCCCCACACTAATTGGCAGCTTTCTGCCCATGTCCTGTGTACACAGAAAGCTGCCAATCAGTGGTGTGGGCGGGGTTATACAGAGCGCAGCATTCAGAGAACTGCTAGATGTAAAGCAGATAAAACAGGAATTTTATTAAAGCTGCAGCAAGCAGCCTAGTAAGTGACACATCACTGGAATCAGGGTCTCTGCCCCTACATCATGCTGCTCTCAGATGGGGTAGCAAAAACTTGGTGACAGATTCCCTTTAATGCACACCCTGTTGTTATCTAATGCAGCTGTAGATTTAATATACATCACAAATAATCAGGAAGACATCTCATTTAGGTGTAACAGAACCTCGGTTGAGTCCCCACTGGGTAATTTAAAGGGATTATCTGGGATTTTTTTTCTTATGAGGCTAAGTACTTATTCCCAGGTAGTTGCTCACTACCTGCCTGTTCTGCCAAGTGATGATCTCTCCCAGCTCGGAGCAGTCAGGGTCCGCTCCTGGCAGCAATTCTCCTGCTTCCTTTGATGTAACTTCAACAAAGCAGTTCTGTCCCTTCCCCTCTGCTTTGTCGATGGGTAGTCATTGCCAATGACATGTTGATTGACAACCCGCTCCCCACTGCCTTAATCAGTGTTAGAGATTGGCGCACGGCAGTACAGGCAGGTAGTTAGCAACTGGCTGCCGATAAGTGCTTAGCCCCATAGGGGAAAAATAATAAAGTCCAGGATAACGCCTTTAATTATGCAATTTTCAATAAATGTTCTAATTCGTGGCAATGCGTCTTCACCTAACAATGGCGATTTTGTTGCCACCTGGGTCTCAGTGTCATTCATAAGTGCAGTACTTGCAGCACCAACACCAAACTATCTCAATTGGTTGAATGATTGCGACTTGTGACTCATACACAGGGGGATCCGGCAAGTAGGAACTGCAATCACGTGAACCGGAGGAGGACCGGAGCAGCAACCAGGGAGGAAGGCGATCACTGAGTATATTACCGCACTTACACTACATTGCATACACATTTACACAGTTTTAGGCCATAAAAAGTTTTCTGCTTTTTTAAGACCAACATGAAGTACACTATACTGAATACATCTATAACAATTTAATCAAGAATTTCCTGCCAGTTCATCCAACAGTTTGCTCAAGAAAAATGGTGTAAAACTGTTTGAAATGTAACAAAACTGTTGTGACTTTTGTGATTTTTACACCAGTTTCACCAACTTTTTTTTAAAACTGAACAGAGCCTCGTGAAAGGGCGCACTGGCTGATGGAAGCCTGAGAATTGCATCATAACTTATGCTACAGAAATGGAGTGAATTATGATATACCGTATTTTTTGGACCATAAGACGCACCCCAAATTTTTGGGTGGAAAATAGGAAAAAAAATATTTTTTATAAGATGGGGTCCGTCTTATAGTCTGATTAGGTATCTTCCCTGGGGGGTGGTGGAGCAGGAGGCAGGGTCCTTTAGGAAATCGGCCCAGCGGAAGTGGAGGAATTCTGCAGACCCTGGATACATGAAGCCGGTGTTCCAGCAGCTGTGAGTTGCGGTGATGGTGGAGCAGGATCGCTGGTGCCTCTGTTCCCTGCCTCTGGAACCCGGCGGCAGCAGAAGAGGTGAGATGCCGGTGGACCGGCTGGGGCCTGTGGACTTGCTGGGGCCTGTGGCCAGCCCGGGGCCTGTGGACTTGCTGGGGCCTGTGGACTTGCTCGACCGCCACAGGGATGCTGCACTTCTGTAATGGAGTGTAGTGTTCCTCCTCTGAGGTAAGAACAGTGTGATGGTCAGGACCCAACCTCCACATCCAACACCACACTTCTCCACCAGAGGGGGCTAGAATGCACTAGGTGCTGCCCTCCTGGTTACAGGGAGATTGGGGAACCAAGAGTTAGGGGGAACCAAATTAGTGGGTGAGGGTGGAGGACTCACAATTTAGTTACACTTTAAATTTCATATTTAATAAAAAGCCATTTTTGGTTCGGGGTTCTTTGACTGTCTTTTGAACCATGAACAACTGTGATCTCCCACCCTGAGCGTGGATCCTGTGTGGACCTGCAGCGGATGGAGGCACAGCCCTCGTACCCCGGCCTTGGGTCGAGGGGCAGGTTGTAGGCAATGTATGTCTCAACCCGGTCAAGGACCACGACCAAGAAGGCCTGGAGCTTAAGAGTGTAGCTCCACAGCAAATGGATCCCGGGGAGGATGCAGACGGAGCGGTCTACGCCACCTGTCCTCGCTATGCTGATATACTCAGAGGGAGTCCGGCTGCAAGAGGGGTACCGGCCCCCGCCTCCCGACTTTGCTACTCCATGTCCTGGTTGGGGAAGCCCGGTAGGCCCTGAGGATCCCACCGGGTAACGGAAGGAGCGGAGCTGTCACCCGAGCCCTTTTTCTGAGAGGAGTTCAGAGGGAGACCTGGCCTATTTACACACACAGACAGGAAAGGACTCGGTCTGTAGTTTAGGAATACTCTGGTGCGGGGTACTGATTGAACGCTGGACTTACTCGGAGGTTGTCGGACCCCCGTTCCTGGTGACCGCAGAACTCCGTGAGGAGCAAGGAGTCTCCTTCCTTCTGCCATCTCTTATGTGAGTAAAGCCTTGGAAGTTCACCCCTATGGCCTCCGGACTCTTTATTCTGCGCTACTCCACACTACGCAGCACCAGGTCTCCTTTACTACTACCCCCGTCTTCCTGTCCTTCTGCCCCGAGGCCCTGCTCTGCCTGTGGGGAGTAGTAACAACGTGGGCTGCCATAACACCATGCCTCGGCGGACTGCAGCAGCGCTGGTGGCCTTCACCAGGTGCCACAGGTGGCGTAGTCAAAATCAGCCACTCAACCCGGATAAGCACGTGCTATCCTTTTAATTGTGATGGCCCTGGGCACGGAGCGGGTCCGGGCCACAGCTGCACCCCATCTCTCCAACTTAGGATCCGACTCCGAGTCCCCATCTCCCAGGGTAAAAAGGGGCTTTCGAGTGGAGGCGTCACACCGGTGTCTGGCTGGGGCCTGCGGACTGGCTGGGACCTGTGGACTTGCTGGGGCCTGTGGACCGGCTGGGGCCTGTGGACTTGCTGGGGCCTGTGGACCAGCTGGGGCCTGTGGCCTGCCCGGGACTGTGGACTTGCTGGGGCCTGTGGACTTGCTGGGGCCTGTGGACCAGCTGGGGCCTGTGGCCTGCCCGGGGCCTGTGGACTTGCTGGGGCCTGTGGACTTGCTGGGGCCTGTGGACCTGTCTGGGGCCTGTGGACTTGCTGGGGCCTGGACCTGTGAGCGGCGTCCGTCAGTGAAGCAGAGGAGCCGGAACCTGTGCCGGGCTGTGAGCGGCCTCCGGCGATGCAGCAGAGCAGCGTGTGCGGCTTCCGGTGGCCACAGCCATCTTCCGGTGGCCACAGCCTCAGCCTCACCGCCGGACGCCACTCACAGCCCGGCACAGGCCCCGGCTCCTCTGCTTCACCACACGACACCAGCCACTCCAGCACAGGTACAGGCCCCGGCTCAAGCCGCATCTCACCTCTGCCGCCGCCGGAGGACCCTGCGATCCCCGCTCCACCACCACCGGTAAAGTAACGTTCGGACCATAAGACGCATCCCCCATTTTCCTTCAAATTTTGGGGGAAAAAAGGGCGTCTTATGGTCCGAAAAATCCGAAATGTTCACTAGCCCAGTCCCGCGGGTGCCCCGATGGCTTAAAGTCAAGTCAAATCCATTAAGTTGCGCTCACCTGGTGATGATTTTGGTGCATCTTACTCCAGTGCACCCTGGATCAAGACTAGAACACAACACGCCATTCTTGATTAATACGGCCCCTTTTGTATCTTATTTTAAACCTTTCACAATATATGACGTATATTTACATCATATGTCATGTCCCCGACTTTGATGCATGCTCCGGCGCTGAGCACGCATCTTTCCCCTCACATGACAGCTGATTTGATCAGTTGTCCTGTGCCTTCAACAGTCATGGGTGGATCGGAGCTACACCTGGGGCTGTTAACCAGGTAAATCCCGCTGTCAATCTGTGACAGCGGGGTTTAACACATGCACCAGCCAGAAGCGCGTCACAAATCCCACTCATCAGCGTCCCTGTCACTTGATCAGGGGGTGCCAATGGGATGTCATGACAGCCGGGGGACTGCAGAAGACCCCTCTGCCTGTCATTGTGAATCTCCTGTAAACGTCGGCTCATGTCTGGCGTTCATAGGAGATCGTGATTTTTGCTATATACAGCAATGCTGAAGCCCTGCTATGTGTAGCACAGGAGATCAGATTCAAGTCCCCTAATGGAACTATTAAATAAAGTAAAAAAAAAAAAAGTTTTTAAAAATATGAAAAAGAAAAAAAAAAAAAAAGGTCAAATCACCCCCCTTTTGCCCCATTGAAAATAAAATAATTAAAAAAAATACACATATTTGGTATCGCTGTGTTCAGAAATATCTGATCTATCAAAATATAAAGTAAATTGATCTGTTCGGTAAACGGGGTAATGAGAAAAAAAATCAAAATGCAATAACAGGCGATCAAAACGTTGTATCTACCCCAAAATGGTATCAATAAAAATGTCAGCTCGGCACGCAAAAAATAAGCCTTCCCCCAGCCCCAGATTCTGAAAAATGAAAATGCTAGGGGTCTCGGAAAATGGCGATAAATGCACAAAAAGTTTTCATAGAAATTTGGAATTTTTTTTACCACTTAAATAAAAAATAAACTATACATGTTTGGTATCTGCGTATTGGTACTGACCTGGAGAATCATATTACCAGGTCAGTTTTACCATGTAGTGAACATGGTAAATAAAAGGAAAAAAAATCAATTGTGGAATTGCACTTTTTTTTGCAATTTCACCGCGCTTCAAATTTTTTCCTCTTTTCAATAGACTATATGGTAAAACCAATGGTGTCGTTCAAATGTACAACTCGTCCCACCAGAAACAAGCCTTCATAAGGATATGGGGATGGAAAAACAAAAAAGTTATGGCTCTTGGAAGAAAGGGAGGAAAAAACGAAAACACAGAAAATGGTCATGGCGTGAGGGGGTTAATATCACTTCAGCAGAGGACAGTTCTGACCCAACATTGCCACCCAGTGTATGACACACGATATTGCATATCAATGCCTCATATAATTTAAGGAAGAGCCTCCTCCTTCTGCCTCTTTTTACTTGTTCTCAGGTGTCTTTACTGTGTAGTAATAAAAAATACGTTGTATGTATTTATTTCAGTATAAGGGTATTGTATGGGAGATTAACAGTTAAACACTGTATGCTGCAACACTAAAGCACTACAAATGCCAGTATACCAAGCATGCCTATAATTTCAGGTAACTTTTCAGTATCAGCTGTAGTGTGTGTGTGTATAAGAAAATATACCATTTCTGAATGACTTGTATATTGCATTTTTCACAAGGCTTTTTTCTCCTCTGCAGGCTTTATCTGTAGTTTTCAGTTCACTCTGAGCTGGTGGGTGGATACTTGCTGCTATGATGTTTCCTATATACAGTCCACACAGACATTTTTGTCTGGTTAGGACATGTTGTTGACGGTGGCTTTTAAGTGATTAAATAGGAACGATCGTCTGTATCCCTTATCCCTGCTGTTAAAGGCAGGTGCTGGCTGTATAAAAACCGGCACATGCCTGGCATGGAGCGGGCTCGGCTCCTGAACATACTCCATACACCTGCACCCAACCTGTTGCAAAAATATAAGTCAACCCTTACACGACATATGACGTATATATACGTCATATATCATCTCTCTCCCTTTGATACGGGCTCCAGCGCTGAGCCTGTATCGTTTCAGGCATATGACAGCTGATCTAATCACCTGTCATGTGCCCCTAACAGCCGTGGGTGGAATTGAGATCCACCGTGGCTGTTAACATGTTAAATGCCACTGTCAATCTCAGGGGCATTTAACATAGCAGCAGAAGGACGTCATAAGACCCATCCATCGGTGTGCCCATCACATGATCGTGGGTCGCCGATGGGTTGACATGATAACCTGGGGTCTGCAGGAGACCCCTGTGGTTGTCATAGCCAATCTGCTATGAGCGCTGCCCGGTGGTCGGCATTCATAGTAGATGAGCATTTTTGGTACACATAGCAGGGCTGAAGCCTTGCTATGTGTAATACAGGCGATCGGAAAATCGCAGCTTTAGTGTTGAGCGAGTATGTTCTATTAACCCTTTCGCCGAGTATGCTCGGGCCGAGCTCCGAGTAGTTACAGCTGCTCGGTGATAAGGTTGAATCACTCCCGTGTGCATGATTTGCAACAGTTTGACAGCTTTAATACATGTGAGGAATGTCTATTTCTTACACATTCCTCACATGTAATAAAACTGTCAAACAGTTGCAAATCATGCACACAGGAGCGATTCAACCTTATCACCGAGCAGCTATAAATACTCGGAGCTCGGCCCGAGCATACTCGGAACAGAACATACTCACTCAACCCTAAGCCTCAAGCCTCCTAAGGAAACTATTGAGGAAGGTAAAAAGTGTAAAAAAATGTATTTAAAAATATAAATAAAAGAAAAAAAATTATAAAAGTTCAAAACATTCTCCTTTCACCTCATTCAAAATAAAACAATAAAATATCAAAAATACATAAATGTATTATTGCCGAGTTCAGAATCGCTCGATCTATCAAAATATAAAAATAATTAATCTGATCGGTAAACGGCGTAATGAGAAAAATAATCAAAACGCCAGAATTATGGTTTTTTGGTCGCCGCAACATTGCAATAAAATGCATTAATGGGCGATCAAAACATTGTATCTACCCCAAAATGGTATCAATAAAAACATCAGCTCGGCCTGCAAAAAATAAGCCCTAACCCGGCCACAGATACCAAAAAATGGAAGCGCTACGGGTCTCAGAATATGGAGCCATTTTTTTATCTTTTTTTACAAACTTTTTTTTTCAGCACTTAAATAAAAAAGAACCTATACATGTTTGGTATCTACGAGCTCGTAATAAACTGGGGAATCACAATGGCTGGTCATTTCTAGCATTTAATGAACATGGTAAAAAAAAAAAAAAAAAAAAAAAACAATTGCACTTTTTTTGCAATTTCACCACACTTGGATTTTTTTCCCTGTTTTCCAATACATTATATGGTAACATCAATGGTGTCGTGCAAAAGTGCAACTCGTCCCGCAAAAAAACAAGCCCTCACACGGCCATGTTGATGGAAAAATAAATAAGTTATGGCTCTAGGAAGAAGGGGAGAAAAAAACAAAAGTGTAAAAATGGAAAATGGCCCGGGTGTGAAGGGGTTAAGGTACCATAAGTCGCAGCATATCTTGTGAATAAATGCACAATTGAAGCAGAGTTCACCTATATGGGGGCTGATACGACTGCTGGTCACAGTGGCAAACTGTAAAGGAGGGCAGAATTCTTCAGCTTGGCAGCGCTGGGGTGCTCCTCACCTTTGGATAGGTATAACTTTGGACACAGTTGGGACAACCCTGTCACGGGGTCAAAAGTGTTTATGAAGATCTATAGAAGTGGCAGATACAGTTATTGTTCAACCCAATGCTGATATAGCCATCTTGGCACAGAGGAGAGAAGGAATATAAACCTACCATCATCCCCTAGTATTATCAACCTCCATCATAACTCATTGCTGCCCTTTACTTTTTACTTTGGCTGAGATGTTGCAAGTTTTTGTCTTTAAGCAAGTCATGGCTAATGTAATGGCACCTTTAAGAAGACACAAACAAAGAAAATGCTGATAGCCACAGAATATCAGAGGTGACCTGGAAAAAAAACAAGCCCTATGGGTCTATCTTATCTTTAACAGGAGTGCTATAACATACAACTATTTAACTCAGGTGCTCCTTTGCTAATTTAACAGGGATCAAGAGGTTAAAGGAAACCTATCATGGCCGATAGTGCCGTTAACTTGCAGATTAGGGGTTAATATTTAGGCTAATAGTTTTATGTAGTTACCTGGCCACAGTACTGAAAGTGCAACACACAGGAGAAAATTAACTTTATTTCTCCTGGGAGCCGCCAGCTGTCAGTCATGGAGACGTGCCCAGAGCAATTACAGTCACTGCTCACAGCACTGGGAGCCGCGCCCAGGCATTGACTGACAGCCGCCTCTGCACTAATGTACTGCTGAGCAAGCTGTCAGTCAAAGTGTGGGGCCAGTGTGAGAGTGTGAAATGTGATAACAGCAGGAGAGCACTAGGACCCTGTGACTTTTGCCTGGCTGAGCTCAGAGGAGGGGCAGTGCAAGAAACTGTGTGTGTGTTCTAAGAGAATTCTTCCCTGTGGAGTTTGTTTACCCCTTTCTCTGTTTAAGAACAAGTGCTGAGCTGGGAAAGCTGTGTGGCTCTGTGGAGTTTTGTGGAAGTCCATGATAAGTGGATTAGAGACTTTGTGCTGAAGGAGTCACGTGTTGAGTGATAAAAGAAGGAACTTAGGAATCCATTTCTGTGACGGAGCACATGGTTGGTGTACTGGATAAGAGTGAGAGACTTTGGGAGGAAAGAAGGTTTCTGGTGCTATTTCCACTGAGAGGATATTGACAAGACTTTGTGAAGAGATGTTCCCAGACCTTAATCTGAGGCTACAGGACTAAAGTCCCCGGCGTGTGGGCTCGGCATCGGCCGACAAGACAAGGAATTTTTGCTGTTTTCGTGAACTTTGTTTTTGTTTTGGCGCCAACGTTTTCCGGGACTAGCTGCAGCCACCGCGATTCACAGGCCTGTGATAGACTGCATCTGAGGTTAACGGTACCATAACTTTAAGATACCCGGGTATCCTGATAATAAGGGTATAAGAGCAATTGGCATAGTTTCATGCATTACTATTGTTATAGTGGTAGGATTGTATTCAGTGTGCCATATCAGGGGGACCCCATATACCGCCCTCACTAGACTGACACTGTGTTTAGGTAAAATTGTTCCAGATCACTAGAATAATTCACATAAGCTGGAAACCTTGAGATTGG
Organism: Phyllobates terribilis; assembly: GCF_046119375.1. Lineage (NCBI taxonomy): Eukaryota > Metazoa > Chordata > Amphibia > Anura > Dendrobatidae > Phyllobates > Phyllobates terribilis. The sequence continues at coordinate 880,024,020 of NW_027362762.1, forward strand.
CACATTGATTTCAGCTTTTGCTGATTGTGTGTATTTAGTAGAGACAGTGTCCCAGGCAGAACCTGAGACTGATTCACTCAATACTGAATTTTAGTCTAATCCCTGTTTTAGTAAAGAAAGTGTTGTTTATTTCTGTCTCTGTCCCAGTTTGTGACTCACTGGATCTCTCTCGTACCTCCGGTCATTACACCAGCTTACAGGGGCAGATCTCAGTGCTGTGAGCAGTGACTCTACATGTATGAGCATAACTGTATGACTGAAAGCCGGCAGCTCCTGGGAAAAATAAAGTTCATTTTCTCCAAGGTTCCACACTTTCAGTACTGTGGCCAGGCACCATTACTCCCCAACATGCCTGACTGCAACCTCCTCATCGTCTAAGTTAACAAGATTGCCTGGGGTAAGGAGAAGCTCAGTCTTTATCAGTTTGGGTTGTTTGGTGCCTGAAGTAAATATGTGTAGAAACGATGGTCAACAACTGCAGTAAATCCTGCATGCCTTTTTGGTTTTTGCATTTTTTTTCAAGAGCCATAACTTTGCTTGATTTTTGTGTTTTACCATGCTTTAGTCCTTCGACATATCCACATGCAGGACGAGTTGTAATTTTTACCACATACAATGGACTGAAAACCGGATACTAATAGGTTGTCATGGCAGACAGAGGCCCACTGAAGTCTACACGGGCCTTGTCCAGTAATAGGTATTAATGGTCTCTCCATAGGATGGGTCATCACTAACAGATCAGTGGTGGGAGTCCGGATGTAAACACTATGAATGAAGCTGATGAGCTCCACTCCATTCAAAGTGTACTGACCGCTGCCAGCTCTTGTCTTCTACGTAGGGCAGCGTCTATTAAAAAGAATAGGAGCTGTGCTGCATTCCCGGGACATGGCCGCTACATTTTGAATGGTGCTGCGCTCAACAGCTCCCTTCAAGTAAAAGCTGATTGTTGGAGGTGCTAAGTGTCTGACTCCAACCAATCTGTTATTGATGACCTATGCCCGGACAACCCATTTGGAGGGTCATTCTCGCCTTTTATTGTCAGGAGTGCACCTCTCCTCTGCTTCCTGACTTCCTGCTTTCCTTGGGCGGTGCACTCCTGAAGACTGACCAGAGGCATGGTTGAGCTGCTGATCCCAACTGCACACTCTCCAATGCTGCTATCAGAGGCAGACTTGCTTCTGCAACATCAGAGGAGCGCAGTGGGACTACAGCAGATCATCGCTTGAAAGCTCTATAGTAAAAAGCTTAAAGGGGTTGTCTGGACTCAGGGTACAAGTCTGCAGTCACTCTATGTAACCGCAGACTAGTGAATTCTCATTAAGTACACAAAAAATGCCATCAAATATGCAAAACAATGGGCAGATAGCATGTCAGATGACAAGCATCTGTCCCTAAGCATGCTGAAAAGACATAATAAAAAGAGAACAGCTCAGCATATATTGCAAAAATAAAGTTTATTGGTGAAATATACATAAAAATTGTCAATAGAAAAGGAAACCAGGAGGTAATTGGAAAGTAGCTTTACAAGCCAGGTATATTGTAAATAGTAGGATCATAATAGATCTATGGATCTATAGAATTGCACATTTGCCCACAATAGTAGAGAAATAATAAATAACAAAATAGTGAACATTCAATATCACAAAATGGCAATGGGTAAAGACACAGAGGTCAGCCCAAATACATATAGACCTGCTAATATAAGTAAAAGTCGCCCTTAATATGTTATGGGAGACTCTGTGTCAGAATTAAGGTGCTCACACATTATAGTTCCATAAACTCATTACCTGGCAGGAAAGCACAGCCCAAAAGGAGGGGGGGGGGGAAGGTGGTCAGAAGAGCCCAACGCGCGTTTCGCGGTATATCTCACCGCTTTCTCAAGGGCAGGTGATGTCACTATATTGCCCTATACTGCGTGTATATATATGTGCATTACGTATCCTATTGGATGGCCCCAAGTGTAAACAGCTGTGAAGCGGGACGCGCACCCGGAAGTGGCCAGCTATGCCGGGGGCGCGTCCCGCCGATCACATGACGTGGAGCAGATGCCAATACGGCGCATGCGCGCGGGTCAGGGAACGCGCCGCGCGCGCCCCGGTCGTCAAGCATAAACCGCGCATGCGCGGGTCCAAGAGAACCCACGCAGGCGCAGCACAGCATATAGACGGCCGGGCGCGCGCGCGACGCGAACGTCCCCGCACCAGCACGCGCGCACCACGTAAGCCATCGGCACAGCTGAAATTAAAGGGCCAGATGGGGAGCAGATTAGATGGTACAATAGAAGTGAAATAAGAGCAGCATTAACAAATACAACAAGGAACATATGATCAGTTACAGGCACAATTAGATACATATAGAATAGCCTGGGTAATATGATCAATCTTGATCAAAGGTCCAAATAAGTCGTTGCTCTCATCGGGGAAAATCCCAACATGGTTTCAATCTCACTGCTCTCCATATGAGGATAGTTATTTCAAAGAGGAGTTCCGCAATAATGGACTAATAGAAAGAATAATAAGAAGAGAAGGAGAAAATGAATTAATAAAAGCATCAATTTTAAAAAAATTGCATAAAATGTATATGTTACCCCATATTTTGACCACTGAAAACTCACACAGAGATATTATATGTGTGGGAATAAAGTGTGCAGAAAACGACATATGGCTACAAGAATGACGAAAAACTTAAAGATTCATTTAGGCCATTTGGTGTCACCGTGCCCAAACGCATAATCCACTGTGACTCTTTCTGGGCAAGTATTCTCCTGACATTACCTCCCCGAATGCCCATGTGTACCACATCGATACCACGTACCATAAAAGAACGGGGATTACAGTTATGTTTAGTCTTAAAATGGTGTGGTATCGTTTTGAGTTGGTCCAGGTCCTTGGCTGGGCCAGCTGCAACAATGTCTCTGATATGTTCACGTATGCGTACCCGCAGCTCCCTAGATGTCAACCCGACATAAATCAGTGGGCAGCTGCAGGTAGCATAATAAATGACATTAGACGTACCACAAGTGATGTGATGTCTAATGTCAAATGATTTGCGGCCATCAGCCGAACAAAAACTAGTACACCGCAGAACATTCGGACACGCCACACAGTGCCCACATTTATAATTGCCGGTTAGCGGACCTCCAGAGCCAAATAAGCGTGGTGTAGGTACAACATAGTGGCTATTCATCAAGATGTCACCGAGATTGCGGCATCTCCTAGGTGTCATAGAGGGGCCCCTCCCGAGGTGTCCCCTCAGGGCAGGCTCCACCATCAAAATGTCCCAATGTTTTTGCAAAATAACTCTCATATTATCCCATTCGTGGTTGTAGGTGGAGATAAATCGTATGGTCTCATCCATCCCTTTTGATGATGTTTTGGGATGGAGAAGGGAGATACGTGGGGTCTGAACTGCCCTTTCGTATCCTCTCCTAATGTATCTCTTACTATAGCCACGTTGTACAAAGCGTTGTTTTAGGTCTTGTGCCTGACGCCGAAAGCCCTGTTCCGTAGAACAGATACGTCTCATTCTGAGGAACTGTCCGACCGGGACGGCCCCAATAGTGGTAGGACTGTGGGCAGACTCAGCGTGGATCAAGGAATTAACTGAGGTGGGCTTCCTGAATACGTCCGTCTGGACGCCACCATGGACATCAACACACAAGGAAATATCCAGGAAGTCCACCCTTCTACTATCAAAAGTGTAGGTCAGTCTAATATTGTATTGATTCACGTTGAGACAGTCCATGAACTCTCCGAGCTGCTGGACGGAGCCCCGCCATAAAAATAAAATATCATCAATATATCTCAACCAGCACAGCACATGGTGGGCGGCTGGCACACGATCCCCATCGAAGATCTCCCTTTCTCACTGTCCTAGGAAGAGATTTGCATAAGAGGGGGCACAGGCCGCCCCCATGGCTGTGCCACGCCTTTGGAGATAAAATTGATCTTTGAAAACAAAAAAATTATGGGTCAGGGCAAACTCCAGCAACTCAAGGATGAGCTCACACATAGGGCCGTCCAGGTCGGAGGCCCCCAGAAAGAGACGCACCGCATTACGACCATCAATGTGGTCAATGCTGGTATAAAGGCTCTCGACATCGGCAGTAACCAAGAGAGTCCCTTCATCCACAGTGACGCCGTCGATCCTCGTGAGGACGTCCGTCGTGTCTTTCACATATGATGGTAGATTCATTACCAGCGGTTTTAAATAATGATCGATGAATCTGCATATGGGCTCACATAGGCCCCCAATTCCGGACACAATCGGACGTCCAGGAGGATCGACGGGGTCCTTGTGGATTTTGGGTAGCAAGTAAAAAGTCGGAGTCCTAGGGAAGGTCACCGTCAATCCCTCATATACCTTTTTAGATATTATTGCACAGTCAAGGGCCTGACTCAAAATATCCTGCAGTATGGCCGAGAAGTGGGTCAAGGGACAGGAGGTTAATTTGGTATACGTGCTTGGATCCCTCAATTGACGAAATGCCTCTCGCTCATATTTTTGGATCGGCCAGATTACAATGTTACCCCCCTTGTATGCGCCCTTAAAAACTACGTCACTGAGTTCCCGGAGCTGTTGTAATGCCTGGCGATGTTTTAGCGTAAGATTATCAAATCTCCGTTTTGTAGGCAGCTTTAGGAAATCCTCAGTGACGAGTTTAGTAAAAATATCCACTGCAGGGCACAGCGAAAGGGGGGGAAACCTAGTAGATTTAGGCATAATAGATTGGGGAAACCCACCTCGTGGAAGATTCGAATGTTCTTCAGCCAACTCCTCCAAGCACCTCAACGCCTCCTCCTCGACCACCGCAGCATCCATGGTACACATGGGCATTCGGGGAGGTAATGTCAGGAGAATACTTGCCCAGAAAGAGTTACAGTGGATTATGCGTTTGGGCACAGTGACACCAAATGGCCTAAATGAATCTTTAAGTTTTTCGTCATTCTTGTAGCCATATGTCGTTTTCTGCACACTTTATTCCCACACATATAATATCTCTGTGTGAGTTTTCAGTGGTCAAAATATGGGGTAACATATACATTTTATGCAATTTTTTTAAAATTGATGCTTTTATTAATTCATTTTCTCCTTCTCTTCTTATTATTCTTTCTATTAGTCCATTATTGCGGAACTCCTCTTTGAAATAACTATCCTCATATGGAGAGCAGTGAGATTGAAACCATGTTGGGATTTTCCCCGATGAGAGCAACGACTTATTTGGACCTTTGATCAAGATTGATCATATTACCCAGGCTATTCTATATGTATCTAATTGTGCCTGTAACTGATCATATGTTCCTTGTTGAATTTGTTAATGCTGCTCTTATTTCACTTCTATTGTACCATCTTATCTGCTCCCCATCTGGCCCTTTAATTTCAGCTGTGCCGATGGCTTACGTGGTGCGCGCGTGCTGGTGCGGGGGGGTTCGCGGCGCGCGTGCGCCCGGCCGTCTATATGCTGTGCTGCGCCTGCGTGGGTTCTCTTGGACCCGCGCATGCGCGGTTTATGCTTGACGGCCGGGGCGCGCGCGGCGCGTTCCCTGACCCGCGCGCATGCGCCGTATTGGCATCTGCTCCACGTCATGTGATCGGCGGGACGCGCCCCCGGCATAGCTGGCCACTTCCGGGTGCGCGTCCCGCTTCACAGCTGTTTACACTTGGGGCCATCCAATAGGATACGTAATGCACATATATGTACACGCAGTATAGGGCAATATACTGACATCACCTGCCCTTGAGAAAGCGGTGAGATATACCGCGAAACGCGCGTTGGGCTCTTCTGACCACCTTCCTCCCCCCCTCCTTTTGGGCTGTGCTTTCCTGCCAGGTAATGAGTTTATGGAACTATAATGTGTGAGCACCTTAATTCTGACAAAGAGTCTCCCATAACATATTAAGGGCGACTTTTACTTATATTAGCAGGTCTATATGTATTTGGGCTGACCTCTGTGTCTTTACCCATTGCCATTTTGTGATATTGAATGTTCACTATTTTGTTATTTATTATTTCTCTACTATTGTGGGCAAATGTGCAATTCTATAGATCCATAGATCTATTATGATCCTACTATTTACAATGTACCTGGCTTGAAAAGCTACTTTCCAATTACCACCTGGTTTCCTTTTCTATTGACAATTTTTATGTATATTTCACCAATAAACTTTATTTTTGCAATATATGCTGAGCTGTTCTCTTTTTATAGTGAATTCTCATATTGCGCACTGTGAGGATTCTCTGATGCCGGGAGCAGCGGGCAATTTGCATACATGCTGTCACATGCCGACTGGTCGTGCGCGGCCTCACTCAATGCAAGTGAGGCCGGACATGTCTAGTTGGAAGTATACAAATCGCATACGTACGGTCACATGACCGTCCACTTCCAGCGCAGGAGAATCCTCGCAGTGCGCACGCTATGAATATTCACAATGGTTGTCCTGCATCGGGGTACAAGTCTGCAGTCACATAGAGTACCCAAAGGTTGGAGAAACCCCTTTAAAAATCATTGCGCGCTTTATCTATAAAACTTGACCAGCCACTTCTGATAGACTGCAGAGGTTGCTGACAACAAAGTCAACAAGTAAATGTATTATTGAAAATCTCTCAGTTCTCAGGAATAGAGAAGATTTTTGTTTTTGCAAACTCTTTGCAATTTTCCTCATTTATGATTATGAGAAAATCCCATTAATAGGAAATCGTTAAAATAGCAATACACAGCAATACAGCAATATAGAGGAAAACAAGAAGGAAAATATGGCACTAGTATCAGAAGATTTACGTTCAGATTTTATGTTCTTTCCCCAAACATACCTAGATAGATTTTTTTATTATAATAAGGGAGGATCTTACCTCTTCCTTTACCTCTCACGAAGATTATGCAAATGAAATAGCTGAAGAGGGGAAGTACAATCTTGTTCTGACTAAATGTAATGTTTATGTCAGAACTTCATCAAGAGTCAGTTTGTATCCTCCCTTTTACATCTACGAAGAGAAGGTTCTCCCTGATAAGAAGCCACATCTGTCTTTGAAAATTATCTCTGCACATCCAACAACCTACAAACTCAGCGAAAAGAAAACTATCACACATTGCAATTTTCAGATACTATATATGAATACTTTTCTATGTACTATATATATATATATATATATATATATATATATATATATATATATATATATATACAGTACAGACCAAAAGTTTGGACACACCTCATTTAAAGATTTTTCTGTATTTTCATGACTATGAAAATTGTACATTCACACTGAAGGCATTAAAACAATGAATTAACACATGTGGAATTATATACTTAACAAAAAAGTGTGAAACAACTGAAAATATGTCTTATATTCTAGGTTCTTCAAAGTAGCCACTTTTTGCTTTGATGACTGCTTTGCACACTCTTGGCATTCTCTTGATGAGCTTCAAGAGGTAGTCACCGGAAATGGTTTTCACTTCACAGGTGTGCCCTGTCAGGTTTAATAAGTGGGATTTCTTGCCTTATAAATGGGGTTGGGACCATCAGTTGTGTTGTGCAGAAGTCAGGTGGATACACAGCTGATAGTCCTACTGAATAGACTGTTAGAATTTGTATTATGGCAAGAAAAAAGCAGCTAAGTAAAGAAAAACGAGTGGCCATCATTACTTTAAGAAATGAAGGTCAGTCAGTGCGAAAAACTGGGAAAACTTTGAAAGTGTCCCCAAGTGCAGTTGCGAAAACCATCAAGCGCTACAAAGAAACAGGCTCACATGAGGACCGCCCCAGGAAAGGAAGACCAAGAGTCACCTCTGCTTCTGAGGATAAGTTTATCCGAGTCACCAGCCTCAGAAATCGCAGGTTAAAAGCAGCTCAGATTAGAGACCAGGTCAATGCCACACAGAGTTCTAGCAGCAGACACATCTCTTCAACAACTGTTAAGAGGAGACTTTGTGCAGCAGGCCTTCATGGTAAAATAGCTGCTAGGAAACCACTGCTAAGGACAGGCAACAAGCAGAAGAGACTTGTTTGGGCTAAAGAACACAAGGAATGGACATTAGACCGGTGGAAATCTGTGCTTTGGTCTGATGAGTCCAAATTTGAGATCTTTGGTTCCAACCACTGTGTCTTTGTGCGACGCAGAAACGGTGAACGGATGGACTCTACATGCCTGGTTCCCACCGTGAAGCATGGAGGAGGAGGTGTGATGGTGTGGGGGTGCTTTGCTGGTGACACTGTTGGGGATTTATACAAAATTGAAGGCATACTGAACCAGCATGGCTACCACAGCATCTAGCAGCGGCATGCTATTCCATCCGGTTTGCATTTAGTTTGACTATCATTTATTTTTCAACAGGACAATGACCACAAACACACCTACAGGCTGTGTAAGGACTATTTGACCCAGAAGGAGAGTGATGGGGTGCTATGCCAGACGATGTGGCCTCCACAGTCACCAGACCTGAACCCAATCGAGATGGTTTGGGGTGAGCTGGACCGCAGAATGATGGCAAAAGGGCCAACAAGTGCTAAGCATCTCTGGGAACTCCTTCAAGATTGTTGGAAGATCATTTCCGGTGACTACCTCTTGAAGCTCATCAAGAGAATGCCAAGAGTGTGCAAAGCAGTCATCAAAGCAAAAGGTGGCTACTTTGAAGAACCTAGAATATAAGACATATTTTCAGTTGTTTCACACTTTTTTGTTAAGTATATACTTCCACATGTGTTAATTCATAGTTTTGATGCCTTCAGTGTGAATGTACAATTTTCATAGTCATGAAAATACAGAAAAATCTTTTTCTTATTTTTTCACATTGCACCCTCAAACTTTTGTATTTTATCTGGCTTTTATGTGATATATCAACACAAAGTAGTACGTATTTAAAGTGTAAAGTAAATGATACTTGGTATTTTAAATATCTTAAAAATAGAAATCTGAAAATTGTGACATGTATTTGCACTCAGCCTCTTGTAGTGCGATACCCCTAACTAAAATCCTGAGTTACCAATTGCCTCCAGAAGTCACATAATTACTAGTGATGAGCGAGCATACTCGCAAGTACTCGGTACTCGCCCGAGCATCTCAGTACTCGAGATGCTCGGAGCTCGCCGAGTACTTGCGAGATGCTTGGGCGGATGCTCGGGTCCCCTCCCTGCAAGTTTGGCGCTCTTTACAGAGCCAATGAACATACAGGGATTGCCTGCCACTCATTGTAATGCCGCAGCCATGGTGGTTGGGGCATTACAGTGATTGGCTGGCTGCACAGCGTCATCAGGTCTATAACAGACCTGGCGCCACTGTGCTCGTCACAGTCACTCCGGAATCAGACAGTGTAGGGAGAGGTGCTGCTGAGCTAGGGAGAGATTTGCTTGTTTATTAGGCAGTGTAGATAGAACAGAAGCATATTACACATATCCATCTCAACAAACAGTTCTTCTGAGGACTTATCCATCTGCAAAGATATCAGGCAGGCAGGGTGTATAGCAGACTGCAGTGCACATAGCACAAGAGACTCCATTCCATTTTTGTCTGCTGCTGCTGTTAGACATTTCTAGACATAGGCCCAGGTCTCAGGGGCCAGGAATAATTTTTTTTTGGATCTTAATCCTCATTATTTGCTTAAAAAGCAATCCAGAGAACATTGTTTATCTGCGCCATTTGCTTGTTGGCACTGCAAAATACAGCCAGGTCCTTTCCATATTACAGCGCTAAAAATCCAACTATTTAAAACTGTGGTTTGTCTGTCACACAGATCAAATATAATTGCGCTGAAAATATTGCAATTTCTGGCCTCCATTAAAATTTTGTTCATTGTGTCAGTGAAGTTATTGACACCAGTTTGCTGTTCAAAATAGTTACCTACAGGCCAGGTATTTAAAACTGTGGTTTCTCCATCACACGGATCACATAAAATTGCACTGAAAATATTGCCATTTCTGGCCTCTATTAAAATTTTGTTTCAGTGTGTCAGTGAAGTTATTGACACCAGTTTGCTTTTCAAAATAGTTACCTACAGGCCAGGTATTTAAAACTGTGGTTTCTCCGTCACACGGATCACATATAATTGCTCTGAAAATATTGGCATTTCTGGCCTCCATTGAAATTTTGTTGCAGTGTGTCAGTGAAGTTATTGACATCGGTTTGCTATTCAAAATAGTTACCTACATATAACTTCGCTCCAAATTCAGCCATTTGTAGTGAGCGTGGAAGATATTGTCCTCCATTTAAAATGGGCTTTGTGGGCCGAAAGCCAGGGTCCAAGAACAGTGTCTGCGGGGGGCACCACTGCTTCTTCCGCTGTTGTGCATGCAAGCCAATTCCCTGTCCATGGTGCATGCGAAGATGCCTCCTGCCCTGCACCTGTCGTTGCACACTCTCAAGTAGCTGCATCAGGAAACACGTCCACGTCCTTGACCCAGCGCAGCGTTCAGTTGTCCATACCCCAGTCCTTGGAACGCAAGCGCAAATACGCAGCCAATGCCCCACAGGCCACACTACTAAATTCCCACATTTCGCGACTGCTTGCACTCGAAATCATGCCTTTTAGGATCGTGGAGATGGAAGCATTCCACAATCTGATGGCGGCGGCCGTCCCTCGATACTCGGTCCCCAGCTGCCACTATTTCTCCAGGTGTGCCGTCCCCGCATTACACAAGCACGTGTCCCAAAACATTAGCCGTGCCATCAACAATGCAGTTACCGGGAAAGTCCACCTAACCACGGACACGTGCACAAGTGCTTGTGGGCAGGGACGGTATATCTTGCTGACAGCACACTGGGTTAACTCAGTGGAAGGTGGAACCCAGTTGGACCTTGGGACGGAACACGTCCTCCCGACGCCAAGGATTGCTTGCCCTAGGTCAATCAGGGTTGCCCCCACAGTCTACAGCTCCTGCACCTCATCTTCCTCTGCCTCCTCCTCCTCTTCAGCCTCCATCTCTGAAATGACCACATCAGTTACAAGCTGGAAGCACTGCAGCACTGCCTCGGCCAAGCGGCAACAGTGCTTAGGTGACAAACCGCACAATGCTGAAGAGTTGTGGACAGCTCTGAAAGAGCAGGCAGATCTGTGGCTCACACCGCTGAACCTACAGCCAGGCATGGTCGTGTGTGACAATGGCCAGAACCTGGTGGCGGCTCTGAGGCGATCTCACACACATACCATGCCTGGCCCATGTGCTTAACCTCGTGGTTCAGCGGTTTTTCAAATCTTACCCGGAGCTACCGGATCTGCTTGTTAAAGTACGCCACCTGTGTGCCCATTTTAGAAAGTCACCTACGCCCTTGCCGTGTTTCAGCAGCTTTTGCAGCTTCTGGCTCACAGACTGGTGTATGATGTCCCCACGCATTGGAACTCTACACTGCAGATGTTGGAAAGAATTTGTGAGCAGAAGAGGGCAGTTGTTGAGTACAAGCATCAACAAGGCCGTTGGTATTCAGTTCAGACTCCACACATAAGACCTCAGGAGTGGACATGGATGTCAGACATATGTACCATCCTCCAAAACTTTGAGGACTCCACCAAGATGGTGAGCGGCGATGATGCCATAATTAGCGTCACCATCCCGCTTCTCTGTCTTCTGAAACGCTCTCTCCTCACAATCAAAGAGGATGCATTGCAGGCAGAGCACGATGAGATGGAGCAAAGAACCATAGAGGATGATTACACAAAGCCCAGCCTCATCTCATCCCAACGTGGATTGGGTGACAATGAGGAGGAGGAAGAACAGGAGCTAGTTTCATGCGCTATAGATGGTACTACCTACATAACTTTCATACCGTCTGTTCAGCGTGGATGGCCTGAGGACAGAGAGGAGGAGGAGGAGAGCATGGTCAGTCATCCTCTTGGTGAGGACACGGAAATCTTGCTTGTTAGCAGTCTGGCACGCATAGCTGAGTTTATGTTACGCTGCCTTTCCCATGACCCTCGTATTCTCAAAATTTTGGGTGATAGTCATTACTGGTTGGTGACACTTCTTGACCCACGCTACAAGGAGAACTTTCTATCTCTTATTCCTGAGGCGGACAGGTCTACAAAAATGGGGCAGTACCAGAAGGCCCTTGTTGAGCAACTATTAAAAAAATTCCCATCTGAAAACGCTGGCCGCAGAAGTCACAGTTTGTTGGACACGTGGAATGAACTGACTCTCTACGCCTTGGAGATCCTGGCCTACCCTGTTGCTAGCGTTTTATCAGAGCAGGTTTTTAGTGCCGCTGGATAAGCGCATCAGCCTGTCAACTAAAAATGCTGACATTCTGACTCTTATAAAAGTTAACAAGGGCTGGATTGGGCCAGACTTCTCAACACCACCGAATGATAGCAGTGTAACATAAACTCAAATCCAGTGTCTTTTTTTGGGAAGTGTATTCCCATGCACCTCTTCACACCCACACATGGGTATACGCTTCCTGATTTTGGCTATTTGCTCTTGCCCTCCTTCTTCTCCTCATCCTCATCCTCCACCACATCACCAGGGTGACCGTGGTTTGTGATGCAACACCCACATAATTTTTTTAAAGGGTGTTTATGATGCCTGTAAAAAAAAAAATTTATACAGTATGTTCATGCATACCCCCCAGGGGTAAATGTTTGTCAGCCCATACACTTCTTGCATGGGCATTACAAGTATAGGAGACCCGCTCCTTTCTAATGGGAACATTTTTTCATGAGGCCCTCCTCCACGTCTTTTCCCAGGGGTATTGGAGTGCCTCCCAATTTTTGGCAGCCATTGCATTTATTGCATAGGCCAACACTATGGGAGACCCACTTCCTAATAATGGGAACATTTTTTCATGAGGCCCTCTACGTCTCTTCCAAGGGGCATTGGAGTGCCTCCCAATTTTTGGCAGCCCTAGCATTCACTGCATAGGCAAACACAATGGGAGACCCACTTCCTAATAATTGGAACATTGTTTTCTGGAGGCTCTCTGACCTCCACGTCTCTTCCAAGGGGCATTGGAGTGCTTCCAAGTTTTTGCTAACCCTTGCATTCACTGCATTGGCAAACACAATTGGAAGACCCACTTCCTAATAATGGGAACATTATTTTCAGGAGGCCCTCCTCTAAGTCTCTTCAAAGGTGTATTTTGGTGCATCCAAATTTTCAAAGGGGTATTGGGGTGCGTCCAAATTTTGGGCAGCCCTGCCACTGACTGCATACGCAATAACAGTATAGCAGACCCACTCTTTAGTAATGGGAACAACAGAGCATAGCCGGATGATGGCTCTCTAAGAATAGTGAGGGCCGACTGCTGGCCCTTTAAGAATAGTAAAGGCTGTCTGATGGCCCTATAAAAATAGGCTTTGTGACTTTCAGAGTCCCTCCTTCATAAATGAAACAGGATGTGTCTGGTGATGTGTCACACACCACATGGCCAGATAAGGTTGTAAAATGTTAAAATGACATTTCACGGTGAATGCATTTGTCACGGTTGCAAGCAATACAAAAGTGCAAAAACGCATCAAAAACACTACGTGTGAACATAGCCTATTGTGTGGAGGAGTATTTTTGTTTTTGGTTATTTATTTTGCTTTATATACAAGTCATTACCCTGGAAAGGATGTTCCTTAACATATTTCCCAGGAAAATCCATTTTGGTTTTGTTTTTGTATGTTTTATTGTGAGTCCGTAAAAGTGACACAATACCTCTGACAACATTGTTGACAGCAGTGACCTCGGAGTCAGAAATGCTTCCAGGGGTCTTCCCCATGCTGTTCCCATGCCATTTGAGCCCTGTTCCCATCGATTTTGGCAATTTTTAGGCCCTCTGCAGACCGCCGGGGGGATTCGCCTGAAAAATGCTCGACTTTCCCATAGACTTACATTGGGCTTGTTGCTTGGGTCGAGCACCCGAGTATTTCAATGTGCTTGACCCAAGCAATGAGCACCCAAGCATTTTAGTGCTCGCCCATCACTAATAATTAGTACATTTTAGTCTACCTGTGTGTAATTTATTCTCAGTATAACTGCAGCTGTTCTGTGAAGGCCTCAGAGGTTTGTTTGAGAACATTAGGTATCAAACAGTATCAGATAGGTCAGGAACACACCGGGCAAGTCAGGGATAAAGTTGTGGATAAGAGTAACTGAGAAAAAATAGTGGCACTCTGATATGCAAAACATTAAATCGAGAAAATTGGAACTCCATTACTGCCATAGAAAATAGGTGAATGCTATAATACATATACATGTACATATGAAATATAGAAAATGGAACTGTAATATTGCTACAGAAAAAAATTAAGCTACTTAGGACACAAATTGGCCAATTCATGAGAGCCAATAGCCAACGATAAGGCAAACCTTATTGTTGGGGACCTAACCTGATATGACATCTCTCCTGGGCTGAAAGCCTACAATTTATAGGGTAGGAAGGATCCAGCTAATTAAAACCGCCTCAGGCTGATAGGTGGTGTAAGAGTGCTTAGGTCAGAAGGAATTTACTGCAAACAGAAAAAACTGACCGGCACATCCAAACTAGCGTGTACAGGTGCAAGCTATGACAACCAAGTCAATAAAACTGAGAAAAAAATAGCGCCACTCTGAAATGCAAAACATTGAATCGAGAAAATTGGAACTGCATTACTGCCATAGCAAATAGGTGAACGCTATAAATAAAATGGGTGAACCCCCAACAATAAGGTATGCCTTGTTGTTGGCTGTTGGGCTCTCATGAATTGGTCAATTTGTGCACTAAGTACCTTCATTTTTTCTGTAGCATTTTTTTCTGTAGAAATATTGCAGTTCCATTTTTCTATATTTCATGTGTAAATATTATAGCGCTCACCTATATTCTATGGCAGTAATGGAGTTCCAATTTTCTAGATTCAATGTTTTGCATTTCAGAGTGCCGCCATTTTTTCCTCAGTTTTATTGACTTGTCTTAGCTTGCACCTCTACACACTAGTTTGGATGTGTCGGTCAGTTTTTTCTGTTTGTGGATAAGAGTAAAACAGGGTTATGTTATAAAAAAAATAGCCCAAGCTCTGAACAGGGCTGGTCAGCTGAAGGCAGGGCACTTCAAAGTATCGGCAGAGTCAGTCGGCACCACGCATGACCGAGCTCACATCAGGATTCCTCTGCCTGAATGCTGCTTTAAAGTGCGGAGGCTTCAGCTGACGAGCCCTGTGATATACTTCATAATGATCAGCACATCGCAGGGCATGTCAGCTGAACAGATGGACGGCACTTCAAAGCAAGATTCAAGCAGAGAGGAGAGTGAGGTCTGATCTAATCATGCTCAGTCTGCTGTACGTAGCCCCACACCCCCCAGTGACCTGCCCTGCTCGGTTTCTCCTAATTTGGTCCTCAGACCAGAAGTTGTAGAGCCAGAATCAAAACAGAAGGATATATGACCCAGAGAGAGATGAACTTACAGGAGCAGGGCAGGTAATAAAAGTGTATTAGAAAAATGTTAGCTAGGAGGAGTAAGGACAAATGAAAAGGGGTTAAATTAGTAGTGGAAAAACTCTTTAAAGGGAATCTGTCCGGCATTTGATCTATCTAAACTATTAATATGGGCTTACAGGTTATAGACTGCTGAAAAAGTCCTCCCTGTATGCCTCATATCAGATGCTTTGTTGCTGATCATCTAGATTCTTTTATCACTTTATATAAATGACCTCTTCCAGGCTGTGGGTAGGATGCTGCCTGATGATAACTCTGCCTCCAGAGCTTGTTTAACTTGAAGGAGCAGTTACCAGTGTGAGACAAGTTACTAACACAGAACAGGAGAAATGAACTCTGTCTGCTTGCAAAGGGTTTTTGCAACTCTCTGAGCTCTGCTGTATTGCAACAATATTACAGCCCTGTCTGCCTGTGAGATGGAATCTGAAGCTGAGAGGAACCTGCAGTACAGTGTCCATTTTAGGACATGATCAGATATCAAAATCAAACATGAGAATGATGTCAGTTTGAGGCTAAATACCCTGTCTGAGAGCTGATTTGGACAGTGATTTTGATATGTGACTTTGACAAGTGACTTTGATAAGGGACTTTTACAACTGTAATAATAGTAATAAAAAAAAGTCACTGTTCGCTTATGGGACTTGAATCCAAAACTCTATGTATAGAAGCCAGTTCACTAACCATTGAGCTATAAACTCAGTTGAAGAAATATAGGCATTCTACTTGGTAGATTTTCAGTGCAAACTTGTCTGAAACTTATTGGGATTTTAACAAATACCTCCTCAAAGCCAAATTCAAATGATGTGTGATTTTGATGTGTGAATATGATGTGTTAGGCTGTGTGCCCATGTAGCGTTTTTCAAGCGTTTATGCTGCGGAATTTCCGCAGCATAAACGCTTGTGAAACGCTAGGTAATCCGCACCCCATGGTCCCCAAGGGGATTCCGCATGTTCTATGCACATGCTGCGGATTTTTCCGCAGCGTTTATGCTGCGTACAAAAATCCGCAGCATGTCATTTAATTTTGCGGAAGCGCAGCGGAACTCCCACCATTGACTTGCATTGAGACGCATAGAAACCGCGACTCTACATTTGTACAAGCGGCTTCTATGCGTCTCTATGTGCGGATGGTACCCAGTTCTGGAGGAGAGGAGACTCTCATCCAGACCTGGGTACCATTGTACCTGTAAAAAAAAGAATAAAATAACAAATAAAGTTTATACTCACCTTTCCGAAGGCTTCTCTCTAAATGCCGGCATCGCTTGAGGACCTGCGGTGACGTCACAGTCATGTGACCGCAGGCCCTTCACCGCTCTGTCTCGCAATATGCCAGCATCCAGGAAGCAGAGAGGAACGAGCGCTGCAGCCACGCCGGGCATCGGGGGTGAGTATAGCTTTATTTGTTTTAATTTTTACGGTTCACACTGTATAAATCCATGCTGTTTGCATGGATTTATACAGTGTGACCTAGTTGGTCAAGCACTTTCCAAGTGATGCTATCGCCTGGAAAGTGCTTGTCAATCTGCATGCGGAAACGCATGTGAATCCGCATGTGGATCCGCATGTATTCTGCAGGAAAAACGCATGCACAATTCTGCCAGGGAGATGCAGAAATGCTGCAGAAATTTTCTGCTTCATTTCTGCATCGTGGGCACATAGCCTGACTTTCTACAAACATCAGAATCAGAATCACAATGACTTTTAGTCACCCTGAGTATTTTCATGGTTGATCTCATAAGACTAGAAAAGCTACAAGTCATTTTCCACTTGACCTGATGACTGAATGGTAAAGCACCAGCCTCTGAAACTACAGTGTCAGGGTTCAATATCCCAATAGAAATAGAATCTTTTCTTTTTTTTTAACTTTGGTTAGTTAGCATACAAACTACAGGGTGTTTTACTTTTAATATCTGACATTCTGATTGTCATCCTGATGTGTTTAGAGTTTCAGACATGCTGTCTATTTGCATGATAAATTACATAGCCAAAGTAAATTGGGAGTTTGCAGCCAGTTCTTGGGTGGATGGAAAGAAAAATTTACAATAAAGAAATTTTATCATTAGACCCTTTTAAGAAATTATGCAAATGTACAGTCACTTGGAAACAGACATGTAGTAAATTATTGCCTCCCAAATTACTTTGGCTATGTGATTTACCATGCAAATAGACAGCGTGTCTCAAACTCTTAACACGTCAGGATGACAATCAGAATGTCACATATTAAAAGTAAAACACCCCTGTAGTTTGTGTGCTAACTAGGCATAATAAAAAAAAAAATCTATTTATATTGGGATACAAACCCAAACACTGTAACTTCAGAGACCGATGCTTTACCATTCAGCCATCAGATCAAGTGGATAGTAACTGGAAGCTTTTCTTGTCTTATGAGATCAACCATGAAAATACTCAGGGTGACTAAAAGTCATTGTGATTCTGATGTTTGAAGAAAGTCACACATCAGACTCACACATCGTTTGAATTTAGCTTTGAGGAGGTATTTGTTAATATACCAATGAGTTTCAGACAAGTTTGCACTGAAAATCTCATAACCAAATAGAACGTCTAGTTTTCTTCAACTGAGTTTATAGCTTTAGGCTATGTGCCAACGATGCAGAAATGCTCTGGATTTTTCCTGAGCATTTCTGCATCTCCCTGGCAGAAAAAAACGCATGTGGATTTTACATGCGTTTTTTCAGCCAGGGACAAGCGTTTGTCACTCGTTTTACACATGCGATTTCGCATGCGGGTTGTCAAGCGCTTTCCAAGCGATTTTAGCATCCCTTGGAAAAGTGCTTGACAACTTGGTCACACTATATAAATCCATGCAGCCGGCATGGATTTTATATAGTGTGACCAAGTTAGTTAAAAAAAAGAATAAAGTAGTAAAAAAAATGGTAAAAAATAAAAAAAAATTATATTCCTTTCCGATGCCTCCTGGTCTCCTTCTCTGATGCGTCCAGTCTCCCCGGTGTCTCACTGTGGTGTAAAAGGTGGTGTAAAAGGACCTTCCATGACGTCATTTAGTCATGTGACAGGTCACGCGACCGTCGACGTCACATGACTGAATGACGTCATGGAAGGTCCTTTTACTTCATTGCGAGCCACCGGGGAGCCAAGACGTACCGAATAGAAGACCGCGGGCCATCAGAAGGTGAGTATAAAGTGTTTTTTTTATTTTAAATTCTTTTTTTTTTACAGGTACTATGGTACCCGGGTTTGGATGAGAGTCTCCTCTTCTACAGACCCGGGTACCATCCGCACATTGAATCGCTTAATATCCACATGTGCACATGTAGTCATGCGGATATTAAGCGATTCAATGCAAGTCAATGGCGTCAAAAACGCTGCGATTACGCAAAATAATTGGTAGTGCTGCGGATTTTTCCGCAATGATAATCCGCAGCGGAAATTTCCACAGCATGTGCACAGCACATGCGGATTATCATTGGGGAACATGGCAGACCTTCTACCAAGCGTTTTTTAAGCGTTTCTGCGGCGGAATTGCTGCTGCAGAAACGCTTAAAAAACACATAGTGGGCACGCAGCCTAATGGTTAGTGCACTGGCTTCTAGACATAGAGTTTTGGGTTCAAGTCCCATCATCGAACAGTGACTTTTTTGTTATTATTACAGTTGTAAAAGTCCCTTATGAAAGTCACTTATCAAAGTCAGTTGTCAAAATCAGTTCTCAGACAGGGTATTTAGCCTCAAACTGACATCATTCTGATGTTTAATTTTGATATCTGATCATGTCCTAAAATGGACAATGTACATACACATCACAGTGGTAGCCCCCCCTTCTATTGAAAATAAGCTCTGTAGGAGTACCATATTTTTTGGACTATAAGACGCACCCTAAGTTTAGAGAAGGAACATAGGAAAAAAATGAATTTTTAACCTGTCATCAGGATCAGACATGTCAGGGGTCATCGAATGTAGCTTACCAGGGGGCGGTGGCTGTGCAGCGGGGTCACAGGAGGCAGGAGTAGGGTCACATTAAGGTCATTTGACAGCAGGAGTAGGGCGATGCTATGGGCCCTGGGCTAGGAGAATGGGGTGTCCCGGTGGTGCAAGGAAGGAACAGAGTTCCCGCTGCGCACATTGATTTCCCGGCAGTCTTCAGTAAAAGCGCGGTCTATAAGAGCTGCGCTTTGCGCATGCGCCGGGAGGTGAGGAAGGAAAGCGCACGGCACAGCGCCCTGTGAAGTGCGGGGGAGGGAAAATGGTAACTAGGCTGATAGGCGGCGATTTAGGGGAATAATAATCAGATAGGCGGGCATTGCTTGGCGTCCCCCAGACGCCAAGCCTGTTGAAAACCAAAAAGATAAAACTACTTTTCTCTGCAAGCAGACCTCTACTATGGGCCATACAGGTATGTATACATTTAATTTTCTATACCCTGTATGCTCCGATAACTCCCAGGGGGTGACAGATTCCCTTTAATAGTTTAGATAGGTCAAATGTGATGACAGATTCCATTTAAGTGTATTTTATTGGGATTTTGTAAAGCTAGTTTGCAAAGAAGGAAGGGCAAAAATTTCAGCCTCTAAATTTGCAAAGCAGCTAGAGAAATACCACAAGAATCTTGCAGCAGTAATGGCATCGAAAGGTGATCCTACAAAGGGGGGCTGAACACAAATGCACGTCACAATTTTCAAATTTATATTTTTTAAATATCTAGAAAACCATGTATCATTTCCTTTACACTTCACAAATACAGTACTTGCTACTTAGTGTTGGTATATCACATAAAACCCAATAAAATACATCTAAAGGGGTTGTCCATTACTTATTATCCCCTCCCCAATGTATCCCCCCGGACCCCATAAGTATCTGTAAATACCTTCTGTTGCAGTTACTGCCTGTGAGCGGCTCTATCACTGGCCGCTCACAGGCATCACGTGACCCCCCGGCTGCAGCCGGCTCTGACATCCGCTGACGTCACGACAAGTCCAGGCTGCAGCCGAGGGTCGCTCTTCCGCGTTCCACCATTGGATGCCAGGCTGTGGGTGGGGTTACCCCCCATGTCACACCCAGCATCCACTGCGCACTCTGCCTCTCCTCATTCATTGGGAAAGTGCGCGGTAACCCCGCCCACAACCCAGCAGCCACCGCGGGGACCCCAGCGCTGAGTCACGCCTCACTTGACGTGATGTCAGCGCGGGGTCACGTGATGCCTGTGAGCGGCCACCGATAGCGCCACTCACATACAGAAATAGCACCAGGAGGTATTTACAAAGACACTTATGGGCCCCGGAGGGATACATTGGGGTCATAATAAAAAGTTGTGGCCAACTTCTTTAAGTTTGTAGGTGTAGCATGGAAAAGTTTACAGGGTATGAACACTTTTTCAAGGCACTGTATGTCTGAGGCCACATGCATATATTTGTTTCTGTTTTTACATCCATCAAAAAGGACTGTTTCTCTATTTTCCTCATGTTATTAAAAATTGAAGCAGGGCGACTGTCTGAACTCTTTTCCATTGACACTCCACAATGGATCAGGTAAATATGGATGCAATGCTGCTATAATACTGATGGGCATCTAATTGTACGTTCACATTATGGGTGTTTTTTCCAGCGGTCAAAGAGGATGAGTTATTCAAGCGGAAACCGCTTCAGGAAACTGGTGTTTTTATGTGCTGAACCACTTTTGTAAGTTTTTATTATTGTTTATGAAGCGTTCAGATGTTTTTCTTGTGTATTTTTCTGTTAAGATGTTTTTAGTTTTGGTTTTTTAACATTTTGGGGGTTAAACCCATTAAACAGTGAATTGTTTTGAAGCTACAACAGGTACTAAATGCTCCTCCATCTTCATTTTCTGGGTGTTTTTTCTTTGCTTTATGTAGACATGAATATGACGGATCTTTCAAGTGTGTTTTGAGCAATTTTTCGGGCATTTTTTGAAGCACACCTGCTCCAAAAGACTCCTCAAAAAACTCTGTGTGAACAAACCAGAACACTTTTTCAAGTGTTGTATACAAGCTGGTGACAGACACTTTATTTCGCTGTAATGGTTGTCACAACACGTAATAACTGTCCACATGAAGGGGATGAGACGTATCCTGCAACCTTCACAGACAACCTCCTCCTCTCAGACCTCAGCGTTCCTTCTGCGCAGATGCGCGTTGTACAGGACTACAATTCCCGGCAGCCATCTCTTCGGCCGCCACACAAGATTACGGCTCTTGATTAGAGCTTGTGCTGGAACTACAGTTCCCGGCAGGCTTGGCGTCTGGCTCCGCCCCCTATAGTAGACGTGCGGAATGTCACTGCACATATAGCGCTGTCACCCGCTGCCCGGGGCTTGTGGTGCTGCTGCTGCTGGCCGTCATGTCTTTGAAGGCTGTGTTACTGGCTGGCCGGGCTGTGCGGGGGAGGCTGCCGCTGTCCTCTATGTGCGGCGGTGCCCGGGCCGTGCACGGCGCTGCTCTCCGCTCTTCTGCTCGCCCGTCTCTGCTGGTGGCTGCGGGCGCCGCGGTGACTGCCGGGCTGGTAGCGGGGTACAGTCATCTGCAGCGGGCGGACATGGCCTCGGTGGACCGCGGGCAGGATCTGGAGAAGCGCATCGCGGAGTTCATGGCTCCGCCGGTCACTGAGCTGGAGAGGCTGCGGCGGAGCGGGGACGACATGAAGACCCGCATGGAGCTGCTCATCATGGAGACCCAGGCGGAGGTGTGCCGGGCGCTGGAGGCGGCGGACGGGGGGGCCGGCTTCACAGTGGACTGCTGGCAGAGGACGGAGGGTGAGTGATGGACTGCAATGGAGTGGTGTCAGGTGCCCCTCCCCCCCCCCCCCCCCCCCCGCCGCCGGGGGCACTACAGGTGCCAGAGTGCCCCCCTCCCCGTACTGTTGCCGGGCGCAGTACAGGTGCCAGAGTGCCCCCCGCACTGCCGCCGGGCGCAGTACAGGTGCCAGAGTGCCCCCCCCTCCCCGCACTGCCGCAGTACAGGTGCCAGGGTGCAGCCCCCCCTCCCCGCACTGCCGCCGGGCGCGGTACAGGTGCCAGAGTGCCCCCCGCACTGCCGCCGGGCACGGTACAGGTGCCAGAGTGCCCCCCGCACTGCCGCCGGGCGCGGTACAGGTGCCAGAGTACCCCCCGCACTGCCGCCGGGTGCGGTACAGGTGCCGGAGTGCCGCCCCCCTCCCCGCACTGCTGCCAGGCACAGTACAGGTGCCAGAGTGCCCCCTCCCCGCACTGCCGCCGGGGGCAGTACAGGTGCCAGAGTGCCCCCCCCCCCTCCCTGCACTGCTGCCGGGCGCAGTACAGGTGCCAGAGTGCCCCTCCCCGCACTGCCGCCGGGCGCAGTACAGGTGCCAGGGTGCAGCCCCCCTCCCAGTACTGCCGCCGGGCACAGTACAGGTGCCAGGGTGCCGCCCCCCTCCCCGCACTGCTGCCAGGCACAGTACAGGTGCCAGAGTGCCCCCTCCCCGCACTGCCTGCCCCCTCCCCGCACTGCCGCCGGGGGCAGTACAGGTGCCAGAGTGCCCCCCCCCCCTCCCTACACTGCCGCCGGGCGCAGTACAGGTGCCAGGGTGCAGCCCCCCTCCCAGTACTGCCGCCGGGCACAGTACAGGTGCCAGGGTGCAGCCCCCCTCCCCGTACTGCCGCCGGGCGCAGTACAGGTGCCAGGGTGCAGCCCCCCTCCCAGTACTGCCGCCGGGCACAGTACAGGTGCCAGGGTGCCGCCCCCCTCCCCGCACTGCTGCCAGGCGCAGTACAGGTGCCAGAGTGCCCCCTCCCCGCACTGCCTGCCCCCTCCCCGCACTGCCGCCGGGGGCAGTACAGGTGCCAGAGTGCCCCCCCCCCCTCCCTACACTGCCGCCGGGCGCAGTACAGGTGCCAGGGTGCAGCCCCCCTCCCAGTACTGCCGCCGGGCACAGTACAGGTGCCAGGGTGCAGCCCCCCTCCCCGCACTGCCGCCGGGCGCAGTACAGGTGCCAGGGTGCAGCCCCCCCTCCCCGCACTGCCGCCGGGCACAGTATATGTGCCAGGGTGCAGCCCCCCCTCCCCGCACTGCCGCCGGGTGCGGTACAGGTGCCGGAGTGCCGTCCCCGCACTGCCGCCGGGTGCAGTACAGGTGCCGGAGTGCCGTCCCCCCTCCCCGCACTGCCGCCGGGTGCGGTACAGGTGCCGGAGTGCCGTCCCCCCTCCCCGCACTGCCGCCGGGTGCGGTACAGGTGCCGGAGTGCCGTCCCCCCTCCCCGCACTGCCGCCGGGTGCGGTACAGGTGCCGGAGTGCCGTCCCCCCTCCCCGCACTGCCGCCGGGTGCGGTACAGGTGCCGGAGTGCCGTCCCCCCTCCCCGCACTGCCGCCGGGTGCGGTACAGGTGCCGGAGTGCCGCCCTCCCCGCACTGCCGCCGGGCACGGTACAGGTGCAGGAGTGCCGCCCCCCCCTCCCCGCACTGCCGCCGGGCGCTGTACAGGTGCCGGAGTGCCGCCCCCCCCCCCCCCTCCCCGCAGTGCCGCCGGGCGCGGTACAGGTGCCGGCCCCCCCTCCCCGCAGTGCCGCCGGGCGCGGTACAGGTGCCGGCCCCCCCTCCCCGCAGTGCCGCCGGGCGCGGTACAGGTGCCGGCCCCCCCCTCCCCGCAGTGCCGCCCCCCCCTCCCCGCACTGCGGCCGGGCGCTCTACAGGTGTCAGGCTGTGTATTGTGCACTCTATACTTTACTCCGCATTATGACGCTAGAGAATGTGACCTGTACAAAGAGAATTCCTCAGCTTAGTACAGATTTCCGCCCGGTAGACCGCTGCTTCCAATCATCAGCGCTGCTGTGGCCACCGTGTTTGCGGCGTGCTGGCACCTGTGTCACCCATAGAATGGTCTGTGCACCTGGTGAAATGTCCTGCTGAGGCGTCTGGATGTGGCCTTTGCGGGCATGCTGGAGTTTGTAGTGTGGCTCTGTGCCTCCATTACTGCCCTCACTTTCCTCCTGTTCTCCTTGTAGGTGGCGGAGGTGTCAGCTGTGTCCTGCAGGATGGAAAGGTGTTTGAGAAAGCCGGAGTGAACGTGTCAGTTGTCCACGGCCACCTGTCAGAGGAGTCCGTTCAGCAGATGAGGAGCCGTGGGAAGGAGCTGAAGACTAGAGATGGTAAGTGGTGAACGTGTGATATCCTGACACTGTGGACGTATTTGTGGGACGCACGTCTGTCAGACCTTTTATGGCATCCACAGGATACCCCATAAATATCTGGGATAGGAGTCCCCCTTATTTCCAGAGGTGGCCACACGTGCACTGGAGAGCCCGGCTCCAGGTGTCCTGTACTGTATGATATGGGTGACCACATGGACCATTCTCTGCTGTAACTTGGGGACACAGGAGGCCCTTTCTTGGACTTGGTGGAAAGATCTTCTAGAATGGTATAAATGGGTGGTGTGAAGCTAGTCTTGTGGCAAGCAAACTGAGCACTAATGGGCCACCAGATGCCCACTGCTTCTCCGAGTACGGTACTGTAGGTGTCTGTAGATGTCACCAGCCCAGCTCTCCTTCCTATACGGAATTGAATGGCGGCAGAGTAACCCTTTAACTGCCAACATCTCAGCAACATGTCCACCTTATTCTGCGCACATATGATGCAATGTGAGCAGAGTATCATTACTGTATTGTGCAGTTTGTAAAAAAAAAAAAAATTGACATTTCTAAAGGTGTCATGGATGTATTTATAGAGTGCGGGAATCTTTCTGTTTTCTCGCTATAGATAGTTGTGCAGGACCTTCTGTCCATCACAGCGACTTATGGTCGGTTGTTGTGATATACGTCCTGGTTGGGTACCAGTATGTAATCCGCATAGCCATGAGCAGGAGTCCGACTTGCTTCGGCTCACTTTCTAGGGTTTTTTTATTCATGTTTGGCTCTGATGTATTTATGTTGTTTATATATTTTAGGTAAACTGCCCTTCTGCGCCATGGGAGTCAGTTCTGTCATCCACCCCAAGAATCCACATGTTCCCACCATTCACTTTAACTACAGATACTTTGAAATTGAGGATGCCGATGGTGAGTATGAAGAAGACGTGTGATGTGTGGAAACTGTTAGGCTATGTTCACACATCATGTTTTTCTTTTTGCATCAATTTTCTGCAGCAAAACCTGATCTGTCAAGGGAGGTTTGCTCAGGATGTTTCTTGCAGTTTTGGTGATTTTTTTTTTTTTTTTTTTTTTTTTTTGATGTGTTTTTTGTCACCACCCAGTACTTCCTATGGGTGAAAAAAAACTCTGAAAGAAGTGACATGCTCTATTTTCCCCAAAAAACATGCAAGGCACAGAATCCTGAACAAAAAAAGAAACATGATGTGTAAACTAAGAATTCTGTAATCTCATAGACTTTGCTCGCACTGCAAAACACTGCTGAAAATTTACATCAAAAAACGCTGACAAAACCATGTGTGGACATAGCCTTATTTTTATTTTTTAACAGAAAACTAATATGGGGGAGGTGCAGCAGCACTTTTTTTCTTTTTTTTTCAAAAGATATATATGTAGATATATTGTAGAGGACGTAAACTGGTGATCTTTAGATTGTCTACAATGCTTTGAAACCCCTCTGACATGACCGAATAGTCAATTGCTAATCAGTCCCAATGCCATAGTAAAGCATTGAGGAGAGAGCGGGGGTCTAAGTGGGCTTATTGAGAAAGCCCCACTACTATTTCAAACAGTAAGTATGGATCCCAGCATCTAAGGGGTTATATGATTTGGAGACCATATGCTCTGCAATCTTCTTCTGAAGTGCCAACATAAAATGTATATCTCAGCTTATAATCCAGATCTACACCTGATGATAATAATGGGGAGTGCATTTGATTTTTTTTTTGAGACAGACAGGCAAAGATACAACAACCTTTTTTTTTTTTTTTTTTTTTTTTTTTTTTAAAGGGAACCTGTCATGTTGAAAATGACATTTGATCTGCAGGCAGGATGTTAAAGAGCTGGAGGAGGGGATCAGATTGTATACTTTTTTTTTTTGTGGGGCAAAGATTCATTAAAACTTAATATTTTATTCATTGACGTTCCTGGTGTCTGTATACAGGAGTCCAGTGGGTGGTGCTATTCAGTGATTGACAATCTACCCTGTATGACCTTGCATGTAGAGATGGGTGTCAATCACTAGTAGGACCGCCCACTGGACTTGTGCATACAAACATCGGGGATTTCATTGAATAAAATGCAGGTTATACTGTATCTTGTCCAACAAACCTACAAACTCTGGCCCGCGGGTGAGTATATTTGGCCCTCGAAATTAGGCAGGGCTATTATTCTGAATGGAGAACTATGGGGGGCCATTACACTGTATGGGGGACAGTTATACAGTATGGAGGACTATGTGGGCCATTATACTGTGTGTAGGACTATGGGGGACCATTATACTGCACGGAAGGCAATACAGGGCCCATTATACTGTGTGGAGGACTATGGGGGACCATTATACTGTATAGAGCACTATGTGGGGCCCATTATACTGTACGGAAGGCAATACAGGGCCCATTATACTGTGTGGAGGACTATGGGGGACCATTATACTGTGTGGAGGACAATGGGGGCCCTTTATACTGTATGGAGCACATTACAGAATACACTTGCGAGCACATTCTGTAATGTACCCATATGCACCCATTCGCTAGGTGGAGGCCAAAAGCACGTTCTTTCAACCTACTTCTGGCTGCTATGCTCAGGCATCTACAGAGGGCTACTGCAAAGAAGCGTATACCATGCACTATACAGTGGGTCTCTATGGTGGACGGATCCCCGGCATCCATGCTGGCAGTGCCGCTGTCTGGCACATACCTCCTGAGAGCATGCGCCCAGTAGTGGGCAGCGAGCATTACAGATGATTGGCAGCCGATTTACACTGTCCTATCATCGGGTAAAGCACGTTTCTAGGAGGACTTGTTCTCACTATGTGGCCAGTGTGAACGCAGCCTTACACTTTGGTTGCCTTGCTCAGTGCAGCTGATAGTTTTCATGATATTTTAATGTTGGTGACTGATGTTTGCCTGACTCGTGACTGACTGTCTTATTTTCTTACCTTAGGTAACAAGCAGTGGTGGTTCGGCGGTGGGACAGACCTGACGCCGACGTATCTGAACCAGGAGGACGTGGTACATTTCCATCAGACCCTGAAAGAGGCGTGTGATGAGCATAATCCGGGGTTCTACCCCAAGTTCAAGAAGTGGTACGTGGTCAGTGCCCTCTTAGTAGACGTAGCCAAGCATGTCCTGTCTGCCCACACTGTGGCTGCTGATCCTTTTTTCCATTTTCTCCAATATGCTCCACTGCATTATTTCTGCCCATCCTTCTAATAGAAAAGCAGTATATTGTGATGTGAGCACTCTCTGCATTGTGAAACCTGAACACTCCTGCTTTGCACATACAGAAAGTAGGAAGATTTCTTCCCTTTTTTTTTTTTTTTTTTTGTTTTATCTTGTAAGCAGGCCTGTCTGTACAGGGAGATAATGACCAGCAGACACCCCGGGCCTCTCTGATAGCAATAGCAAGGGCGGGGGCTTCATGGTAAGAAGACACAGAATGCTGACCCCCGCTATCACGTAACGCCCTGATCGGAGTGTACGAGCGGCTCTGTACCACTGACTCCACTGGGGCGAGTGGATCACACCAAGAATACCTTACTTTGATGCTCAAGTCAATAGGAAACCTATATGGCCATAATAAAGTGACACAGAACCTAAGGCCTCATTCAGACTTCTGTTTATTGTATTTTTGGGGGGACGGAGTAATTTGCATTAGTGCGCTGGATCAGTTTTTGTCAAAAAGACAAATTTGCAAATCTTTTCCTACCTTTTAAAAATGCACTGCACACGGATGGCAGTATGAGCTGTCAATGATGTTTATAGACTCATCGGCTTGTTTAGGTTTTTTTTTTTTTTTTTGGTTGATCTGTGGCTCAGATCAAAAATGTACATGTCTCCGTGAGTTTTTTTTTTTTTTTTACAGATACATGTTCCACAAAAAAAATCCCCCAGACCTGTGAACTGACAGGTATTCGGTCAGCATTTTTTCTCATGAGTGGGAGCCAAAAGTGGCTCCCACTCCTGAGAAAAAATACTGACCGAATACTGATAATGGGGCCGTGGCCTTGGGGCTCATTCTGTACCCAAAACTTGTGTTTTAGTGAATATCGACTGCTTCTAACTCTCTGACCCTGAGATGCAGGGTCCCTGTAATATGTTATTGATCTCCCTGTATGGTCAGTGAATTTATGGGATCAGTGTCGGTACTGTGAGATCGCAGTAACACCGCACGCCCCGGGGATTTATCATTCATCTTTTTCAGGTGTGACGATTACTTCTTCATCAAGCATCGCGGTGAACGCAGAGGGGTCGGTGGCATTTTCTTTGATGATCTGGACTCCCCATCAAGAGATGACCTTTTCCAGTTTGTGAAGAGTTGTGCCAAGGCCGTGGTGCCATGTTATATCCCCATTGTGAATAAACACAAGAATGACGCCTTCAGCCCGGAGGAGAAGATGTGGCAGCAGCTGCGCAGAGGACGGTGAGCATCATCTGAAAGGGGGCTGGTCACCAGATCAAAAGTGCTCAGTTCTGCCCTTCTTTTATTCCCTTTATTTCCCTTAGTATTCCGTTTTTACTTTTTTCTGTTTTCTAAATTCCACTATAGTTAGAGAACAAAGCCTTTTTATTTAGATTTATATGTATTTTACAAGGGGGCATAACGCCCCTACAGGATCCCGTGAGCCATGCCCCATTAATAAGGACCATAAAAATTACCACTAAATAAAAAGCCCCATATCTCTGGAACCATATGGCGGATTTTAGCAAAACAAAATCTAAAATAATCAGGAGAGCAGCGGGAATACAAGAAGCACAAACTGGCCACTCTTGATCTGGTGACAGATCTCCTTAAAGGGGTTAGCCATTTTATTACAGACTAATATGGTTCAAGCCGCTTAATACAGCCTATTTGTAAGGTCTGTGTCATTTTGTACAATGGTAAAGCCGCACAGCTGGACCAGCCATCCTCCATGGACACCTCTGCCATCGGGATGGCTTTTAGTACAGGGGCCTGTGACCCGATACTAGGTAGACATCGTCCTACATGTATATTGTACAGCAAGTATGTGCTTTACTATCAGATAGTATAACTACTGGACCGTCAGTGTATTGCCTCCATATTACTATGACAGGGAATAGTACACAAGCATTTATAGATGCATTAATTTATCTGATCCCTGTCCTTTTACAAGAGATTATGGTAAGCTGTACAGGGATCCAGTTCGGTCCCCAGCAGTCTCATGTGGACACCAGTCATTATATCTAGATCATGAGTGATCCGTATATAGATGGATGCATAAATGTGTTCAGGACTAGGACCACATGGCAGCTCTGGTCTTGCAAAACCAAGTGCTATGCAGATTGCACAAAAAAGAAAAAAAAGAAAAATAGTTGTGAGGTTTATCTGCAATTTGCTTTTGCACTGATGTGTTGTGCAATGTAGAATTTGCAACGGCAATCGCACACGAACTAATGTCACATACGACGGACATTGAATTCTGTTGGAAAAGTGGCTTGTGACCACTAACCGGGTTTGGACTGTGCCGTGACTCAGTAACAAGGCCACATTCATAATCATTACTTGCAGAGCTTCCTCTGACCTGCAGATACACTGATGTGAGCAATCAGGGACGTGTGCTTTCTTCCTAAACCTCTAGTGCTGGGGTTACAGTTGATGGAAATCTCCCATCTGATCTGACATTGGGTGACAAGATCCAGATTAATCTGTATCCTAGATGTAAACACTAGGGGGCGCTCAGGTACAATTCCACAAATTCTAAGTGTGTTTGCAGTGGAGATTTTGGCCTCTGCTGCATCTAAATCCCTGACTCGATCTATGAAAATGGATAATTTTAAAGGGAGAATTTACCTGTTGGGGGGGTAAATCTAGACATATATACTGTGCACCCAGTTTAGAGAAGACTTGCTGATTAAATGATGCTTTTGGGCTGCCGTTAGGAAATTATTATTTTTTATTTTCTGTTATCCATCCTATTCCTTTTTGCCTTTATTGATTTTACTGTATAGTAAACACCCATTTTGTTTTTTGAACCCCAGATATGTGGAGTTTAATCTGGTTTATGACCGAGGTACCAAATTTGGGCTTGCAACTCCCGGCTCTAGGATTGAGAGCATTCTTATGTCGCTGCCGCTCACTGCCAGGTAGGTGTATGTCTAATAAGACAGTGGTTCAGTAGCATGTTGCCATGGAAACACATAAGTCTGCTAAGAAGCTGCATACACAAAACTAATGTAATGTTCTAAAGAAAGGTACGATTACTGAGAATACGAGCAAATTGTGCCCCAGTATATAACATGGGTTACAAACACCATTCTACTAGTTCAGAATATTAGGCAAAGATGACAAGTCAAGAAAACCATGTAAAGATAAGCAAGTTATGAGCAGGAAGGCCAGATGCCACAAAATGGATTTTATTTTATTTTTTATCATGACAACTTATAAAGTTTCTTCTTACACTTTTTTTTTTGTCTTTCTTAAAGGGGTTGTCCACTACTTTGACATTGATGCCCTATCCATAGGATAGGGCATCAATGTATGATCGGCCGGGGTCCCGCACATGGCATCGATAACAGCTGATCGACGGAGGTGCCACGCGCGGGACCCCATCCAATCATAGGGCATCAATGTCAAAGTAGTGGACAACTTCTTTAATGTTCACCATTATGGGCAGAGGAGTTTAGATTTTCCAAATGTTTTTTGCCCAATTCGTCATTTGCAACTTCTCAAAAAGTCTGAATTTGTTGCAAATGTACTTCAGCCTTCCCAGAAGGATTTTTATGTACAACAGTTATTTGGGCATTATTAATAATAATAATATAATATTATACTTTTTGCGTGTGACTAAGCCTCTAAAAATTCACAAAATAAAATTTCAAGACAAAAATAAAGACCATTTTTGACTTTGTGCTCAATTTATGAGCCCTGTACACCATTTTGATGAATAAGGAGTAAAAGAAAGTGACTTAAATAAAAACCACATGTCGAATTGGGGTCTATTTTTTTCCACAGTGCATGAACTCCCATCTGCATTGTCTTTTAAATTGCGGTAATTGTCTGACTGAATTAGTCATTTTCTGTTTCTAAGCTGCTAATTCTTATAGGCGTGTTCCCATCTCCAGGATCCTATCCTAATATGTAGTAGCTATAATAATAATATTAGCAAATCCCTCCAGAAATGTAGTATAGTTCTTCTGATTCGCTATGTCGCTTACCCTGTATGCAGGGCATTGCAGCAGCTTGGGTATCCATGGTTACGAGTTACAACCACTAGAACTAACTGACTGTCACTATATGAGTCGTTGTAACCATGGATACCTAAGGTCCTGCAATGCCCTGCACATGGGGTACGTGACACAGCGAATCAGGAAAACTATACTACATTTCTAATTGGAGATATTTGCTAATAATAATATTATTATACTGATTCCATATTGGGATAGGATCTGGGAGATGGAAATACCTCTTTTTAAGCCTTTTGAGGGGGGGGGGGAATGCCTGCTGGAATGTTAAAGTTAAATATTTTTTTTATAAAATCTGTTTATAAATAAATGATTTCACATACTGGACGGGCTTGTAACTTATCCTTTTGCTTTCTCAGATGGGAATATATGCATGTGCCTCCTTCAGAGTCTCGGGAGGCAGAGATCCTAAAAATTCTGCGGGAACCCAAAGACTGGGTGCGTTAATGATCTCAGGGACGTCATGCACGATGCCATAACCGGAAGCAGGACCTGAGGAGACTTGGCATGGGAAGAAATCTGTGTTCTTTCTTTACACGTGCCTTACCTGTTTAGTGCGTTCGTTCTTTCTTTTTCTGCTGGACCTGAGTCTGTGCGGGATTCATCCATGATCTGGACCTCATGGGAGATACTTGATGTGTGACGACCACTTTCATATATTTCTATCAAATTTTATACACCTGATTTCTTTTATAGACCTGATCATTGCAGTACTACTATTCCCAGCGTGTCCTGTAACCCGAAGGGAGTTGTAGTTCTGCAATAGCTGGAGAGCCGTCGGTTGGAGACCAACGCACTAGATATTACAATATTAAAGGGATTCTCCTGCCACAAATGCGCTCATTTCCTGGGGGTTGGACTCTGTAAAAAAAAAAAAAAAAACGTCCTATGCTCCTGCTGTCACCCTCCATGGTCTGCGCTGGGAGCGATGACCACTTTATTTACACATCCCCAGACCGCGGCAGCTTGTGATTGGCTGCAGCGATCACTGCGCGTCATCAGAAAACCCACCAGTTGACGCGCGGCTCAAATCACCTGATCGTTGCCGCCTTTCACAAACCACAGTGGTCTTACGGTTGGTTGAACTGCAATGCCACGACTCCGTCATAGACAGCGGTGCCATCTGTGCTGGATCCAGGATGGTGACCGCTGGTGAACATGATTTATTTTGATATTCCTACCGGATCAAACCCCAAAGTAAACAGCACTTATTGCACAGTCAACTTGCCCTTTGCATGTAATATCTTATATTCAGTGGGGATATGAGTATTTTGCTCAGGGCATTATAGTTGGGTGATAAAACGGATTGTGCTTTGTATCTTCAAAAAAATATCTCCCTTGTACAGATGGAGTGGGTTAAAGGGAATCAATCACCAGGTTTTTGCTACCTCAGTAGGAAAAGAGACCCTGATTCCACCGCTGTATCACAACTGCAGCACCAAATAATAAACGAGTAGCAGAGCTGAGAAAGCTAACCCCGCACACACTACCTTTGTTTGGCAGCTTTCCGTGTACACTGTATATTGACAGTAAGCTGGTAATCAGTGCTGGATGACGGGGTTGGACCAGGAGGTACGAGACACCTAGTCCTGCAGTGATAATCTCCTGCTGATAAAACACTCATTGTTTTGAAATGGCACACAGCTACGTGACTAGTGCTCGTTACTCGAGTTTGTCTAGGGTTTTTGGGTACGCACAGAGTATTGCGGGTGTTCGAGTGACATGATCGAGTCCCTCCGGCCACATGTTTCGCTGCTGTTTAGACAACCACAAAACATGCGTGGATTTCTCGTGTTTGTCAGGCAATCCCCGCGTATTTTGTGGCTAACAGCCTCGAAACATGCGGCCACAAGGACTCTATCGTGTTCCTCGAGCACCCGCAATACTCAGTGCATACCCTAATGCTGTCGTCAGATTACATGGCAAAAACCTGCTGACATATTCCATTTTAATTGCAATAAATTGTACTATGGCATCTGAGCTGAGCTAGGTTTTTAATAAATAATTTACTCCCCACTACCACTGCCCGGTCTATCCTCTTTTCAGGCGTGGCTAGTGAATGATTGGCTGCAACAGACGCTTCTCCACAAATCATGGTTTGTATTTTAGATGTTAAATGCAAAAAAATATTCTGTCTTTGACCATCCGCCAATGTTTTGTTCTTGGTTATTCCATATTGTGTCTCTGTGCTGCCCGCGCTGCTATTATGGACTGATACAAGTCTCAGCATTGCCCTTCTCAGCAGCGTCCTTACATTTCCCCGCTGTTGCACTTCTCCGCTGCGTGCGTTTTCTTCCTGTCTTTAGTGTCTGCTGCGTTCTCTGCCGGAGATCTTCATCCTCTGCGCTCCGGGAGAATGAGATGAATATTAGAGAAGATGGTATTATACTGAATTTTATATGTAATTGTGCACTGATGATTTTGGACTGTGACAATGCCAAGCTGATTTTTATACTTTTTTATATTTATTTTGATCAGGAAAATAAAGCAGGTAATATTTTGTTATAATAAATAAAATTATTTTATGACCAATCAAAATGGGACTTTACTTGTAAAATATGAATTTATTACAAATTTCAATGACATCTGCAATATTCCTACAAGAAGCTTTGCAGGATTAGAAAAACATGGCTGCTAGCTTTCAAAAACAGCGCCACCCCTGGCCACAGTTTGTGCATTGTATTACGGCTCAGCACCATTAACTTCAATGGTTAAAAAGAAGGAAGCAATGAACACCTAACGGTACGTACGAATTCTCTGTCTGAGTGCTGCCGTGTGATAAAACGGACTAATATTCAATGTATTCGTTGACCTGAACCTTTTCCCACATGGACCATAGGTCTGTGTAAGGGGGAAGGGAGGGACTTGCCTACATATTTCAGTGCAAAAAAATAGATGCAGCACGGACGTCATTCGCATAGCATCGATTTTTAACGGATCATTGTAATTACTAACATGGAGAGCTTTTTGGTCTTGTATAATTTTAATTGCTGCATGAAAGCGAATATCAAAAACAGACATACAGATGAAAAATAGTCCTTTTTTTTTTTTTTTCCAGGTGGAAAAAAAAACAACATTTTTATACACTTATATTAACTTGACCAAATGTTGGAGAACCAAAATTTGGTGCAAATGATCTCCAGTCTTACTCCCGGAGTGAATTTATGTGCACTAGGTATTTTGATGCCATTTTTTGCAAAATGTGTGACCTTTGTGCTAAAAAGTCACAAAACTAGTGAAGTTAAAAATAAATTTTGTGCAAAATTCATAAAGCACGTTTGTCTTTTTTAAGAATTTGGCATAAAAAAAAGTCAATAAGTGCCAAAAAAACAAACAAAAGTGACTTAAAGTCTTTGTATTCAATATATTCATCATCTACAGTGGTGTGAACAAGTGTTTGCCCCCTTCATGATTTCTTATTCTTTTGCATGTTTGTCACACTTAAATGTTTCAGATCACAAAACAAATTTAACTATTAGACAAAGATAACACAAGTAAACACAAAATGCAGTTTTTAAATGAAGGTTTTTATTAAGGAAAAAAGAAATCCAAACCTGCAGGGTCCTGTGTGAAAAAGTGATTATACCCCCCCTCTTCCTTAAAACATAATTTAACTGTGGTTTATCACATCTTTGGGAAGCCGAGTTCAGTTTCCCAATTTCAGGCCTGATTACTGTCACACCTGTTCTCAATCAAGAAATCACTTAAATAGGCCCTGCCTGACAAAGTGGAGTAGACTAAAAGAGATTCAAAACGTAGAGATCATGCTGTGATCCAGAGAAATTCAGGAATCAATGAGAAACAAAGTAATTTGGGATCTATCAGTCTGGAAAAGGTTCTAAAGGCATTTCTAAAGCTTTGGGACTCCAGCGGACCACAGTGAGAGCAATTATCCACATAACCCAAGCTGAAACACACTGACCAAAACACACCAGAAAGTCCACCTCTGAATGGCTTAAATACAAAATTAAGACTTTGGTGTGGCCTAGTCAAACTCCTGACCTTAATGCGATGCAGATGCTGTGCCATGGACCTTAAAAATGCAGTAAATGATCGGAAACCCTCCAACCACTTATTGGGTTTAGAGGGCAATCACTTTATCACACAGGGCCCTGTAGGTTTGGATTTCTTTTTCCCTTAATAATAAAGACCTTTTTAAAAAAAATGCATTTTGTGTTTTCTTTGTCTAATATTTAAATTTGTTTTGTGATCTGAAACATTAAAGTGTGACAAACATGCACAAGAATAAGAAATCTGGAAGGTGGCAAATACTTTTTCACACCATTGTTTATACTTTCTGGTGTTGATATACAGAGGTTTGTTGGCATTATAATTGTCTTTCACGAAATGGAGAAGCCTGATAAGGGTCACTTCGTTCCTGTCCCTCTGTCATAGTAACAACATCTTGATTTTTTTTTTTTTTAGAATAGGGATTTTCTGACCAGATCATCTGTTGCTGCTGCAGGAGATTAAGTCTAATCTTGGGTTCTGAACTGCATGAGCCCTCGGCACGTAGAAGCTCCTCTGTATTTGCTGCTGCTGTTGTAATTTTGAAGCTGCATAAAATTTGGAAATGTGACCTACTGTCCTGCTAGTAGTGCTAATGTTATATGTGGTAGGGCACCTATTTTAGTGGCTTGTTCTGGTGGCAAACGCATGGATTTTTGCATTGCTCATACAGCCGAATGAAAGTTGCAATAATATCTGCAGTCCCTAAGGCTGCATGTACAGAACATGAGTAGGATATGTGCAGTGTTTGTTCATCTGCTATAATAACGAGTCATAATAATCCAGTGTCATTTACTGGTCATGCCGACCTATTTTTACTTTGCTTCATTTATCTGCACAGCTCCAGTACTGCACTCTCCATATGTTTTCCTCCTTGTCTACAGCCTGTTTTCTGTACCATCCCATCTACTTTCTTACCTCTCTATTGCAAATTTGTGCGCAACCCACCCCCTATGGTATACATGCCAAACTCTGGCCTGCAGGGTGATTATATTTGGCCCGCGACACCAGAACCACCACTCCTATGTAAGGCCCATTATTCTGTATGGAGGACTATGTTGGGCCAGTACTTTGTATGGAGGACTATGTTGGGCCAGTACTTTGTACGGAGGACTGTGTGGGGTCCATTATTCTGTCTGGAGGACTGTGTGGGGTCCACTATTCTGTCTGGAGGACCGCGTGGGGTCCACTATTCTGTCTGGAGGACCGCGTGGGGTCCACTATTCTGTCTGGAGGACCGCGTGGGGTCCACTATTCTGTATACAGGTTGGCCTGCGACTTTGTCCAAGTTTTTCATTTTGGCTCTCTGCGTGTGGACATCCCTCCCCCTATGGCTTGCTTTAACACCAAGAGAAGGGAATTCATGGAGAGATGTCAGAAGGCGTTGTACAGCACTCGGCTAAATAGAGTTTATAGACACTATCGCAGAAAACGGTAGAAATATATATTAATTAACACTATTTAAAAAGTTGATTAACTTTCCATTAGGAAGAAAATGAACAACACAACAAGTTCAATACAAAGCTAGCATTGCCTTTATGTGCACCCCAAGCTGAAAGAGCCCAAAATACCACCAATATCACCAGCACTGAAACAATAGCAGTGTCATGTATATAATATTCACTTACTATTTTTACCCAAAGTAATAATATGAAAGTCAATACTCAGCCAAAAATATTGCAGTTTTAACCCCCATAGTACAGCCGCATGCCTGGACAAGGTGGCTGCCACTATGACTGACTAAGATTAAACTGTCTCCTGTTCTGTTCCCTCGTGTTGTCATCTCAGTTTTTTTTCATTTCAAACTTATAGATTCATCCAGGGTGCAGGGCTGCAAATAAGAACAGTGGTAGATCATGTATTAACCCAGAAAATTAAGTACGGTATTTGTAATTTGTAGCATCTCAATTTTTCAATGGTAACCACACAGCCTCACTGCGCACGCGCGGGACTAGCGGCCGGACATGTTGAAATGCGCATGCGCCCCACAATAATAGCACTTGCCGGGAGCAATATTCAGATACATGAGCAGCGCTGCCCCTGACTGAATAGCAGAATCACACCTTTATGACTGAAAATGAGCAGGTAGGACATGGTATATATAATGTTATAAAATCATTATACTACCACCGTTTTAATGAAAAAAGCTTGCATCACTAACAAAGCAATGGGGGCAGTGTAGAGAGTAGCTAGGACGTGACAGGTTCTCTTTCAATAGTCTTTTTAGGAGAGCTGAAGCTGCGATCTTCCTATCGCTTGTGCTACACATAGTAGGGCTTCAGCCCTGCTATGCGTAGCAGAAATAATCATCTCCTACAGAGGGGAATAAAAGTATTTAGTCAGCCACCAATTGTGCAAGTTCTCCCTCTTAAAAAGATGAGAGAGGCCTGTAATTGACATCACAGGTAGACCTCAACTATGAGAGACAAAATGAGAAAACAAATCCTGAAAATCACATTGTCTGATTTGGAAAGAATTTTTTTTCAAATTTTGGTGGAAAATAAGTATTTGGTCAATTACAAAAGTTCATCTCAATACTTTGTTATATATCCTTTGTTGGCAATGACAGAGGTGAAACGTTTTCTGTAAGTCTTCACAAGGTTGGCATACACTGTTGCTGGTATGTTGGCCCATTCCTCCATGCAGATCTCCTCTAGAGCAGTCATGTTTTGGGGCTGTCGCTGGGAAACACGGACTTTCAACTCCCTCCAAATGTTTTCTATAGAGTTTAGATCTGGAGACTGGCTAGGCCACTCCAGGACATTGAAATGCTTCTTACGAAGCCACTCTTTCATTGACCTGGCGGTGTGCTTGGGATCATTGTCATGCTGAAAGACCCAGCCACGTTTCATCTTCAGTGCCCTTCCTGATGGAAGTAGGTTTGCACTCAAAATCTCACGATACATGGCCACATTCATTCTTTCATGTACACAGATCAGTCGTCCTGGTCCCTTGGCAGAGAAATAGCCCCAAAGCATGATGCCACCCCTATGCTTCACAGTAGGTATGGTGTTCTTTGGATGCAACTCAGCATTCTTTCTCCTCCAAACATGCCGAGTTGTGTTTCTACCAAACAGTTCTACTTTCGTTTCATCTAACCATCTGACATTCTCCCAATACTCTTCTGGATCATTCAAATGCTCTCTAGCAAACTTCAGACGTGCCCGGACATGTAATGGCTTAAGCAGGGGGACACTGGCACTGCAGGATCTGAGTCCCTGGCGGCCTAGTGTGTTACTGATGGTAGCCTGTGTAACGTTGGTCACAGCTCTCTGCAGGTCATTCACTTGGGCCCCCCGTGTGGTTCTGGGATTTTTGCTCACCGTTCTTGAGATCATTTTGACCCCACAGGGTGAGATCTTGCGTGGAGCCCCAGATCGAGGGAGATGTCTTCCATTTTCTAATTATTGCTCCCACAGTTGATTTCTTCACACCAAGCTGCTTGCCTATTGCAGATTCAGTCTTCCCAGCCTGGGGCAGGGCTACAATTTTGTTTCTGGTGTCCTTCGACAGCTCTTTGGTCTTCACCATAGTAGAGTTTGGAGTGTGACTGATGAGGTTGCGGACAGGTGTCTTTTTATACTGATCACAAGTTCAAACAGGTGCCA
Organism: Phyllobates terribilis; assembly: GCF_046119375.1. Lineage (NCBI taxonomy): Eukaryota > Metazoa > Chordata > Amphibia > Anura > Dendrobatidae > Phyllobates > Phyllobates terribilis. The sequence continues at coordinate 880,063,306 of NW_027362762.1, forward strand.
GTACTACAGGTAATGAGGACAGAGGAGCCTCTTAAAGAAGAAGTTACAGGTCTGTGAGAGCCAGAAATCTTGCTTGTTTGTAATTGACCAAATACTTATTTTCCACCAAAATTTTTTAAAAAATTCTTTCCAAATCAGACAATGTGATTTTCAGGGTTTGTTTTCTCATTTTGTCTCTCATAGTTGAGGTCTACCTATGATGTCAATTACAGGCCTCTCTCATATTTTTAAGTGGGAGAACTTGCACAATTGGTGGCTGACTGAATACTTTTCTTCCCCACTGTATGAGCACCGGCCACAGGGCGGCACTCACAGCAGATCGGCAATGACAACCACAGGGGTCTCCTGTAGACCCCGGGTTGTCATGCCAACCCATCTGCGCCCCGCGATCATGTGACAGATGGGCGGTGCTAATGACGCGCATCCGGTTTGTGCAGGTTAAAGGCTGTCAGAGATTGACAGCCGCATCTAACAAGTTAACAGTCGCTGGTGGACCGCGATTCCACCCGCGGCTGTTAGGAGCACATGACAGCTGATGAAAAGATGCGGGCTCAGTGCCAGAGCCCGCACCATAGGGGAAGACACAACATATGACATACCTATACGTCATATGTCGTGAAGGGGTTAAAGTTTGTTTTTCTCTGATACCCTGCAGTATTTCAGAGTCACGCATTTATGGCTGAAATCATACAGCCGGCGCCTGAGACACCATGTCCATGGAACAAGCGGCATGTATCAGCTGTCAGGTTTTCTTTAAGAACGGGAAAGCAAATTATGGATCACAAAAACATAAAAAAAGCCATCTTTCTATTTCTTTGTACAATCAGCAGCTTGGATGCTGTGTCTGCTGATAAGCTTTCATTGTGTCCAGGCACCTACAGTATTAAGAGGGACTGTCAGATCAGTGTATCCTGAAAGAAAAGCTGTCATCAGAAAATATACTGTTCAAATCAGGTTTGTATGCAGCTTCTTTTTAAAAAAAAAAAACATTGGAAATGTATTTTTTTCATATCATATTAAAAAACAAAATGATTAATCTTGCAGTTTTCCCCCTGGGGCTTTTTTATGACTCATACTTTCTGTCCTTTCAGCAAGAGTTTTCAGCAGGCTCCTTACCATCACAGACAGGATTACAGTGACAGGTGACAACTCAATACACAGCTGATAACACAGGATTCCCCAGTTATAATATGGGACATCACAGTTCCCCCTCTCTTCACAATGACCGTTGCATATGCTCATTAGGTGCTTCTGTAAGGTGCCCCAGCGAGGTAGTCATTGGCGAGCTGTAGCCCATACTCGCTCTGGCACCCTACAGACAAGGTGTGTCCTCCCTCTGATGTGCTGAAGTGTATGTGGTGTTTTCCACTTACTTCTGACGAGCTGGTCTCTTCTGTATCCAGGGATTTCTTTTCTGGAACCAGGGCAGCAATAAATTCAGAGAACACAAAGTTGATAACAATAACTGGGACTTTACTGGGTAACTGGGAGTATGTACAATATTTACAGGCAGGTCTAAAGGCTAAGACCCAACGGGTTGTCATCTTTCCCATAGGTACTTGATACAACTTCAGCCCTGGTACCCACTTTAGCTGAAGCATCTCTGTTGCTCTGTTCTCTAGCCCTAGAGAATCTTCCTCACCAGTGACAGTATATCCGGATCCTAGTTCTGTCCACGTACTAGCCTTGAGTCCTAACTTCTTCTGCAATCCTGCAGACAGAATATGCCCCCAGGTCCTTCGAGGACTCTCTCGAGGTTCCCAGGACAGTTAAGGGGGGACTCTTGTGGAGGGATTCTCCTATTTGATGATCCACTGTCTGGGGTCCTAGGTCCATGTCTACCCTAGCAGCCAGTATATAGAGCCTGTTGCTTTTCTGAAGCCCTGTACACTACTGGCCTATTCACTTCCTGTACTCAACAATAGCACTGGGTTTCCCCTCCCTCTACTGTGCTGGATTATCACAGCTAACCCCTTAACTGGACCTAACTGCAGCCCAGAGAGACCTAACTTTGGGAACAGGCTTTTTAACTATTTTAGTGCCAATGGGAAGCTACTTCTTTCACCAATATTACACTTCAATACAAATAATAGGTTCATTACTGCTAGTGTCCATGTGGATTACCTGAAATACCAGGAATTTAGAGTCTAAAATAGACTAGTGGCCAGGGGGAAAATTGCAACTGTCTCAGCTCCAGGGCCGGCTCTTCTCCCTTTCCACTACCCTTCGCTATGCTCCACATTGGGTTTCACAATTTGTCCAGCAAACTCTAGTCACATAATCACCCAGATGGTCTTAATGAGGTGGTCTGCTGGAGGCAGAGGTGTCTAATACATAAGAAGGCATGCGACTCACCACAAATATTATGGCAGTAAGATTTCTGGCATAATGTATGCTACAGCTTGTCATGAATTAGACGAGCTGCAGTGTTATGCCCCTGTCCTGTTCCATTTCCGCCCATTTTTAAAGTGCTGGGCGAAACTGGTGTCAAAATGCCACATTTTACTCCACATTTCTTCCAAAATGGCTGTACATCGTTGCTGCCGGCAGCTAGCTATTTTTTTGCTGTTAACCTTATGTCAGCTGTAAGCATTACAAATTCAGCTCTGGAGTTTCAGTTCATATGTGTGTCTACACTCCTGCCTCTGTCTTCAGAAGTTTCCTGCTCCACTTGTCTGCCTGCTGTCCTGGTCCTCTCTGTTCCACGTGGGATCAAGCAAGTCCTACCCACTGTGACATCACCTTTGGTCCTTGTTGTCCACCTTGACCTGTGGCTTATAGAATCCACCTCACCAGGTGAAACCGTAACAAAATACTCTATGGAGTCTATGGATTCCAAAAGTGCAGTAGCATCAACACTGTTGCTCTTGAATATGGAAGACTTATGTGGACTCGTTACGTAATTTGCTGTGAACTAACGGGAGGTTGTCCAAGCTATATATGACCTCTCAGCCTGAATCAATGCACAGTCTTAAACTCCTGTGGTTAAATCCCCTGGGTCCTCAACATTTGCCAGAGCCTAATTCATACCGTGGACCTTCTGCTTGGGGAACATCTCTTGGGTTTTATGTACACTTTGAACTTTGTCCCCAACAATTTTTATCGGTCAAAAGTGATATATATTTTTTCCCCATTATCTGGAGTTTCGGCGTGCAACATTGTGGAAGAGGGACAATACTATGATACATTATCTGCTATCCCTTCAATTATCATCCATAAAGTTGATTGACGAACAAGGTCATGTCCACTCAGCCGATGATTCCATTCTCTAGCTTAAAAAAAGGACAAACTCTGTGAGATGTTATGCCATCCAGTCATGTAGCCTGTCTGCTAGATTTGCTTTGAACAATGATGCTCTCCTGACTATCTTCTATGCCTATCCAATCGGATCAAAGACAAACTTGCTAATAAGGATGCCATCTTCCCACCTTGATCTAATTTTTTTCATCACCAGAGTAGACTTGAATTTTAAAGGGAGGTCAAGGAAAAAAGCTCAAGATTACTGTGTCCTACATTCCAGAGCTACTTCTTTTGGCTGGAAAAACTGTTGACCGAAAGATTCCATTGTCTTACTGAAGGACTTGTGGTCTATATTCTAGTGAACAGGATTATTATTACTTAAGACCAAACAGGAAAACTTCAGACCCTAAGTAAAGGAGGAGTGATGTTGGGGTTTCCTCCACTAAAGACAACCAGGTTATTCCTATGTCTATTTTTTTCAGTTCCTCTGTGCTCATAGGACAAGATTGTATTGATTATATCACTGCAGAGAATTTGTTTGACTTCTCTCAGGCCATAAGATTAAATTTGTTTCCTTGAGGAAACATCTCTGAATCTAATTTCCACGAATGGCTCTGCAATTCTTGGCGGTCAAATCCAATTCTGTAGTGAGAAAGTTGCTCTTCAGATAGTTGCATTAGGCCACGGCCCCACTATCAGTATTTGTTCAGTATTCGGTCAGTATTTTTTCTCAGGAGTGGGAGCCAAAACCAGGAGTGGGTAATGAATGCAGAATTGGTGACTTGTTTCTATTATACCTTTTCTCTAATTGTTCTTCACCTGGTTTTGGCTACCGCTCCTGAGAAAAAATACTGACCAAACACTGATAGTGGCGCCGTGGCCTTACGCGTTGACTCACTATACTTTTTGGCTAAATGTCATCTTGCAGTTGAATCTTGATGAGTCCATATCACTCTGTAGGGTCGTAGGCCCCTGTTACTAGCTTACCTTCAGTGTGGCAGGAGAAGATAAATATCCCTTGAATAGGTATCTTGCTGATTTTCAGAGACAAAGAAAGAAGGGATGTTTTCTGATTCCCTACTTTAGGCACCAAGAGTCCCTGCATTCTAGTTCCAGCCTAATGAATTGTAGCAATATAATCCCCTGAGATACATTAGCTGTAAAATCTGATAACAATAGCATTTGACCTAGTTACTTACTAACGTCCTGATTACCTACAATATAAACAATGCCTTAAATGCTACATTTCGAAGAGTAACACATGCATTAACACCCCTCTTCCTAATGCCAGCCATGCACGTCTCTTTATTTGCCATGTAATTACAGTGGAAAAAACCCTTAGAAAAATTAGTCTCAAGATGCATAGCTGAGATTAATTCCTATGACCTCCACAAAATAAGACCAGATTTTGCAGTGTATTGAAGTTTTTTTTTTTTTTTTTTTTAATGGCGTGTGTAGGATTAAGGAGATTAAATGTCGACATCCCTCTTTTTCATGCTGGAGTATGTTGGAGAATACTGTGTGGGTGGTAAGCCTTGTATTGAGTTTATGTAGTTCCACAGAGGAAGAACTGGGCCGGATAAGGTTCCAGTGACCTGAAAGTCAGATTTTCTCATTGCACATAGGTATAACAAGTACAACGACAGAGGATGTATCCTTGCAAATGTGTTAGAGGAAAGAGCCTGGAAAGTTGTGATACGCTTTAGGCTGGATAAAAGGGATAATCAGCATTGGGTATGTGCTTGTTACATTCTCCCCGGAATGCTTCTATCAAGGGAAAGTGACTTAAAGAGGTAAAGAAATGAAGATTCTCTGAGGCCACGGAGGACTAGAATACTCCTGCACTCGGGAAGAAATGGTCCTCATTATTAAATTGCTTCTACTTTCAAGCCTGTGGCCGGGGGCTGTCCTCAACGGGTTCCATCCGCAAAGACAGAACGACCATCATCATCATCAGCAGCACCACCATCATCACAATAATGATGAGATTCACCCTGTGCCCATGAGAGACAGCCGCAAGAATACAAGGTAAGATACATTTTTCTTCTATTTCTCATCACATGTAATATACGAGAATGAATGCAGAAAATTAAAAGGGGTGATTTGGACTTTAACATTGATTTCTTATCCTTATGATAGATCATCAATGTCAGATCGGCAATGAAGAAGTTCCTAATAGCATTCAATCAAGGGGTTGCTTTAGTTTTTCAAACGACCTCTAAAAAATGAGGGTTGCATCCTGATTTATTGCATGCTAATCAATGGAGAGTCAGAGGTAGCATCAGTTTCAATTAGGCAAAGGCTATTTAGTGGTACCTGTAAGTTTTCAGCCACATTAACAGCATAAACAACATGCAAAAGTGCCTCCACCGTAAACAGACATTAGATCTCTAAAGAGCTCAGTGATGGTCTGACTACTGGGACCCCCACATATCGCCAAGTTTTTATTGAACCCCTATTTCAATGGAGTGTTGGTCCAGCATGTGTGCTAGCGCTCCATTCACTGTCCATACTACTGCCTTCCGATTGAATTCCCATGCCTTCCGCAGTCTTTTAGGTCTCCTTCACTTGTCCGTATAAAACACGTACGTGAAAAACAGGTACCAGTGTCATCAGTGTTTTCCATCAGTGTGTCATCCGTCTGTCCGTTTTTACCATCGGTGTGTCATTAGTATGTCATCCGTGTGTCCGTTTTTACCATCGGTGTGTCATTAGTATGTCATCCGTGTGTCCGTTTTTACCATCGGTGTGTCATTAGCATGTCATCTGTGTGTCCGTTTTTATTATCAGTGTGTCATTAGTATGTCATCTGTATGTCCATTTTTATTATCAGTGTGTCATCCGTGTGTCCGTTTTTTCCGTCAGTGTGTCATCCGTGTGTCCGTTTTTTCCATCAGTGTCATCAGTGTGTCTGTTTTTACCGTCACTGTGTCATCCGTGTGTCCGTTTTTTCCATCAGTGTCATCAGTGTGTGTCTGTTTTTACCGTCACTGTGTCATCCGTGTGTCCGTTTTTTCCATCAGTGTCATCAGTGTGTGTCTGTTTTTACCGTCACTGTGTCATCCGTGTGTCCGTTTTTGCCATCAGTGTGTCATCAATGTGTCTGTTTTTACCATTAGGCCTCTTTCACACATCCTGATATTTCCGGTACTGGAGAAACCAGTGCCGGAGATATCCGTGTCCATATGTCTGTGTGCACCTGTGTGGCATACATGTGCCACCCGTGTGCCGCATCAGGATCACACGTACAGGCGCTTGGGAATCAGCGGTACAGTTAGCGCTGTTCCCAAGCGCCGGGTGCAGAACACTGCCCTCATCATTGTTCTCTCCCACAGTGTCCATGTGCAAAAATAACAATAAAATAAAAAAAACTTATACTCACCTGTCCTAAGTGTCCCCCGCTGTAATCCATTTCACCGCTCACGCCGACAAGCCGGGCAAAAATGACTTGCTCCAGCAAGCGGGCCCCAGAGCTGCGCTCAGCAAGCGGTGTCCTGTCACTCACTGAGCTCAGCGGAGGTCCAGGGCCCGCTCGCTGCTGGAGTCATTCTCCCCGGCTCCTCTGCGTGAGCGGTCGTATGGATTACAGCAGGGGACACTTAGGACAGGCGAGTATAAGGAGCAGCGCTAACTGGGAGCTTGGGAGCGCTAACTGTACACTGATTTCCAAGCGCCGGTACGTGTCACACGGATGTCATCTGTGTGTCATCAGCGTGGGACGTTTTGCGGACCGTGCAGCGGGTAAAAAACAGACAAGTCAACGTGTTTTGCCCACGGACAAACGGGCTGTGGAAACAGACTGACGTGCACAGACCCATTCATGTGAATGGGTCAATGTGTGTCAGTGTCTCCAGTATGTGTGGAAACTGCCACCACGCATACCGGACACACTGACTTGTGAAAGAGCCCTTAGTGTGTCATCTGTGTGTCCATTTTTACCAGCGGTATGTCATCCGTGTGTCTGTTTCTACCATCAGTCTGTCATTAGTATATGATCCGATTGTCCGTTTTTACCATCAGTGTCTCCGTTTTTACCATCAGTGTGTCCATTTTTACCATCAGTGTGTCATCAGTGTGCCCATTTTTACCATCAGTGTGTCATCCGTGTGCCCATTTTTACCATCAACGTGTCATCCGTGTGTCCGTTTTTACCATCGGTGTATCATCAATGTGTCCGTTTTTACCTTCAGTGTGTCCGTTTTTACCATCAGTGTCATTAGTCCATCAGTGTGTCATTAGTGTTTGGTCTGTGTTTCCGTTTTTACCATCGATGTGTCATCAGTGTGTCCGTTTTTATCATCAGTGTGTCATCCATGAGTCCGTTTTTACCATCAGTGTGCCATTCGTGTGTCAGTTTTTACCATCACTGTGTCATCCATGTGTCCATTTTTACCATCAGTGTGTCATCCGTGTGTCCGTTTTTACCATCTGTGAATCATCAGTGTGTCCGTTTTTACCATCCATTTGTCCGTTTTTACCATCAGTGTGCCATTAGTGTTTGATCTGTGTGTTTATTTTTATCATCAGTGTGCCTGTTTTTACCATCAGTGTGTCATCCGTGTGTAGGTTTTTATCCTCAGTGTGTCATCCGTGTGTAGGTTTTTATCCTCAGTGTGTCATCCGTGTGTACGTTTTTACCATCAGTGTGTCATCCGTGTGTACGTTTTTACCATCAGTGTGTCATCCGTGTGTAGGTTTCTACCATCAGTCTGTCATTAGTATATCATCCGAGTGTCCGTTTTTACCATCAGTGTCTCCGTTTTTACCATCAGTGTGTCATCAGTGTGTCCGTTTTTACCATCAGTGTGTCATCCGTGTGTCTGTTTTTACCATCAACGTGTCATCCGTGTGTCCGTTTTTACCATCGGTGTATCATCAATGTGTCCGTTTTTACCTTCAGTGTGTCCGTTTTTACCATCAGTGTCATTAGTCCATCAGTGTGTCATTAGTGTTTGGTCTGTGTTTCCGTTTTTACCATCGATGTGTCATCAGTGTGTCTGTTTTTATCATCAGTGTGTCATCCATGAGTCCGTTTTTACCATCCGCGTGTAATCCGTGTCCGTTTTTACCATCAGTGTGCCATTCGTGTGTCCGTTTTTACCATCTGTGAATCATCAGTGTGTCCGTTTTTACCATCAATTTGTCCGTTTTTACCATCAGTGTGTCATTAGTGTTTGATCTGTGTGTTCATTTTTATCATCAGTTTGTCATCAGTGTCTCCGTTTTTACCATCAGTGTGTCATCTGTGTGCCTGTTTTTACCATCAGTGTGTTATCCGTGTGTAGGTTTTTACCATCAGTGTGTCATCCGTGTGTAGGTTTTTACCATCAGTGTGTCATCCGTGTGTCCGTTATTACCATCAGTGTGTCATCCGTGTGTCCGTTTCTACCATCAGTGTAATCAGTGTTTTTCCGGTATGGATAAAGAAGTAAACTACAAAGCTTCTCTTATACTTTGCAGTGTTAAACACGGAGGGCACACGGATGGCAGAAGGATGCAATCTGTGTACTGTAACGGACTTGTCTCCGTGTGGCTCGCATGGACACACGGTCCTTGGAAAAACATGGACCTGTGCATAGCACCATAGTTTAAGACACGGATACCATATGTACTGGAAAGACGGACATGTGGAGGAGGCCTTAGAAAGTGTATGGAGTGGCGCCGTGCACGCTCAGCTGTTGCTCTGCTCATTTTTCCTATCATTTTTTCCAATTTCTGGTATAATATGTAGTAAATCTTCCGACTCCAGGTTGATTTAACCCCCGTGCTTCAATTAGACCTACCCACTATTTAGCAAAGTGCCAAGAGTGGTATGAAAAAAAAAAATGCCGGTGTGCACCAAAACATGCAGCTTTTCTCTGGCAAGTAAACTTGTGTAAGTAGATTAAAAAAAAATTCTTCTAAGTCTTTGCTTATATGCGCTGAGATGTGCACAGTGCATATGATCTGCTCATGCCCTACCTGTAACTTGGCTGCTGTCCCGGAGATCATGTAGAAAGAGTATTGCACTGTTAATATTGATTGGTTTTGGAAATATGGCTTGTACCACATAATGTCTAGCTATTAAATCACAGACTTAGTATATGTACTTCCCTGGATCTCCTCATATGTCAATTCATAAGGCAGGACGCGACGTTGCTCTTTTTAGGTCCATATAAAATTTTAATAGATCATCCTGCACTATAAGGGTATTGAAAAGGGTAACTCCTGTCATCCGTGATCATTATTCCAATCATTCATTCCTGCACTAAATTGATTGTCTTTATTAGTGTTGCTAGTTACAGATTTAACCAGACTAATGGCTGGATAGCTGTGGAAACTCTATTCTCTGCCAGAAATAAGCTTAAAGCATTTGTCACCCCCCCGCCCTCCAATCCTATTGGCAGGTCATACAAAGTACAATACTCCGCAGAAAGGAAACCGTGCCCACAAGAAAAAGGAGTATGAAAATTAAACGCGTCTTATGGCATGATGAGAGTGATGTTCATAAACAAAAGTTATTTTGTGAGATCTTTTTTTTTTTTTTCATTTATTTGCAATTTACCAAGGAAAGTGTACCATACTATTGATGTTAAATTCCTCTTTGTCTGGAAGTCCTCGGAACATCATTACATCATTGACCAAATGTGGTTACAATAGGGAATTTTGAGTTATTAGACTCCAAATAGTAGTCGGCACAAATTAGCATAGTTCAGAGAGGGTCTGGAACATTTACCCCAGTCTGCAGTATGAGGTTCATCAATCGATTTCAATGATTTGTCCTTCCTCAACGGTCAGCTCCCTCTGGGCTAGTCTGCACAGTGTTACTATAGTAATTTGGCATGCATCTCTTATTTCATCATCGAAGGCCTTTGAAGGCCAGCTCAGATGGTGCGTGCTGCCTGAGTATTCAGGTAGTAGTGTACTCTCCTACAATATACTTTACAGAAGTCAAGCCACAATTTGACTTGGCTGTGCTCCAGCCAGGTGTCTAATTATCTTCTTAGTTTCTTCCTACTTCAATACAGCAACAAACTGTATTACCAAGCTCAGTCCAGTTTTCCTGGTGCTGTAGTACTCTCAAGTCTGCTTCATCGGGGTATCTAATTACCAACTCCTCTAAGCCAATCCTTGTGCTGTCACTCCCTGATTACTAGCTTGTCTCAGTTTATCTTGGTGCTGGACTCACAACTCTGCTGTTCCTTTTGTTACCATACTACTGTAACAAGGTGCCAGACTGCCTACACCTCTCTGCTGTTCCTGTGCTGTCCACACATTGGGGTCTGCTGCACCTAATGCTTTCAGCTCTGATTATCCATCTACTGTCCAACATATTCAGCTGCTCTGGCACTTGCTCTTCCACGTGCCACCTGGCAAAACCAACCCCACGGTATTTTCATCTCCAGTCCATCCTGCTCACCCTGACCTATGGCTGAGTAAATCCTGCTCACTGGATGGACCCATGTCAGAATACTCAGTCCATGGATTCCAAATGTCCAGCGGGCATCAACACATTTTTGCTACTGGTCACTGAGGACCTACAGTGGGTACAGAAAGTATTCAGACCCCTTTAAATTTTTCACTCTTTGATTTCAGCCATTTTGGTAAATTCTAAAAAGTTCATTTTTTTCTCATTAAAGTACACTCTGCACCCCATCTTGACTGAAAAAAACAGAAATGTAGAAATTTTTGCAAATTTATTAAAAAAGAAAAACTGAAATATCACATGGTCATAAGTATTCAGACCCTTTGCTCAGTATTGAGTAGAAACACCCTTTTGAGCTAGTACAGCCATGAGTCTTCTTGGGAATGATGCAACAAGTTTTTCACACCTGGATTTAGGGATCCTCTGCCATTCTTCCTTGCAGATCCTCTCCAGTTCCGTCACGTTGGATGATGAACATTGGTGCACAGCCATTTTCAGGTCTCTCCAGAGATGCTCAAATGGGTTTAGGTCAGGGCTCTGGCTGGGCCAGTCAAGAATGGTCACAGAGTTGTTCTGAAGCCACTCCTTTGTTATTTTAGCTGTGTGCTTAGGGTCATTGTCTTGTTGGAAGGTGAACCTTCGGCCAAGTCTGAGGTCCAGAGCACTCTGGAAGAGGTTTTCATCCAGGATATCTCTGTACTTGGCTGCATTCATGTTTCCTTCAGTTGCAACCAGTCGTCCTGTCCCTGCAGCTGAAAAACACCCCCATAGCATGATGCTGCCACCACCATGTTTCACTGTTGGGATTGTATTGGGCAGGTGATGAGCAGTGTCTGGTTTTCTCCACATATACCACTTAGAATTATCACCAAAAAGTTCTATCTTCGTCTCATCAGACCAGAGAATCTTATTTCTCATAGTCTGGGAGTCCTTCATGTGTTTTTGAGCAAACTCTATGCCGGCTTTCATATGTCTTGCACTGAGGAGAGGCTTCCGTCCGGCCACTCGGTCATAAAGGCCCGACTGATGGAGGGCTGCAGTGATAGTTGACTATGTGGAACTTTCTCCCATCTCCCTACTGCATCTCTGGAGCTCAGCCACAGTGATCTTGGGGTTCTTGTTTACCTCTCTCACCAAGGCTGTTCTCCCACGATTGCTCAGTTTGGCTGGACGGCCAGGTCTAGGAAGACTTCTGGTGGTCCCAAAGTTCTTCCATTTAAGGCTTATGGAGGCCACTGTGCTCTTAGGAACCTTGAGTAATGCAGAAATTCTTTTGTAACCTTGGCCAGATCTGTGCTTTGCTACAATTCTGTCTGTGAGCTCCTTGGGCAGTTCCTTTGAGCTCATGATTCTCATTTGGTCTGACATGCACTATGAACTGTGAGGTCTTATATAGACAGGTGTGTGCCTTTCCAAATCAAGTCCTATCAGTTTGATTAAACACAGCTGGACTCCAATGAAAGAGTAGAACCATCTCAATGAGGATCACAAGGAAATGGATATGTGACTTAAATATGAGTGTCTGAGCAAAGGGTCTGAATACTTATGACCATGTGAGATTTCAGTTTTTCTTTTTTAATAAATTTGCAAAAAATTCTACATTTCTGTTTTTTTCAGTCAAGATGGGGTGCAGAGTGTACTTTAATGAGAAAAAAAAGAACTTTTTAGAATTTACCAAATGGCTGCAATGAAACAAAGAGTGAAAAATTTAAAGGGGTCTGAATACTTTCCGTACCCACTGTATATCGAAAGGTTTTGCAACTTGCATTGAGCCAACAGAAGGTGGTTCAGGCAGTCAATATGGAAACACTGCATCAATGTCTTGCTGTTTCACCTCTGGCTCCTCAACATCTTCTATAGCCTCACTCTTATCCAGGACGTTGTTATTGGTGATCATCTCCACATTTGCCGACTTCTGCTCACTTTGATATAGGTCCTAAGGCCTGCCAGGGTTTTGTAACTCGATGCACCATACACTTTGAACTGGAGATATCTGTAGATGCCTTGTCATCTGAACTGGCTTGAACAATAGTGCTCTTCTGGCAATTTTCTATGCTAGTATACCTAGCTAGTTAAAGGATGAACTTGTCATTTTCCCTTGATGATCTGATTTCTTTGCCAGCCAAGTGGATATATATTTAAAGAAAAGTCAAGGGTGAATGCTCAAGATTATTGGATCCCACATATTAGAGCATCTTTAAAATCTCCTCTCATAGGGGCTAAATTGAAACCCATGCAAATTGGCCAGAAGAAATTATCATTGGCCGAAAGAAAAAAAAAAAATGTTCACACTCACATGGACTTTTTAAAATCCAAGGCTAAACAGGTAAACTTCAAACCCTAGGCAAAATAGGAGGGATAGCATTGGGGTTAACACTGTACTCCTCCACAGACAAGTTTGCTTTGCCAATATCTATTATCTTTAGTTCCTCTGAGGTCACGGGACAAGCCTTCATTGATTCCAGAGCTGCATAGGTTTACTTGATCCTTGATTAGCCATAAACCTGAAAATTCCTTTTGTTTTTCTGTGGATGGCACTGAAACTTATGAATGAATGGTTCAGTAATTTTTATGGTGGTTGTATCCAATTTCAGACTGAAGGGGTTGGAGCACTATACGTTGAGAACATTTCTTTTCAGTTTTGCCATTTTCTGACAGATCAACGTTTTCGCAAATTCTGTGACTAAGGCTATGTGCTCCGGCAATTGATTGGTCCTTTGACAAGATCATCTAGTGGGGATCTTGTTTTCAAAATTACTTTAAAGCTTTTCCTCAACCACATTCTCTGAAACTCTACCCTGTTTCCATCACCTCCTATTTGCTATTTCCATATCAGGACTTTGCAGAAGTTGTTTTCAAACAGAAGGCCTTAATGCTACCGCCTCATCAAGAATTGGGGTTGCCCTGCATTCAGATACAGGATCGTTGCATCAGGTATGCCAATCAGCATTGCCTCCCTCCGTGATTAGCCCTCCACACTATTCATATTGATCACTAAGTCTTTCCTCATTGTAACAGCGCCAACCTGACAATGCCTATAGTTTACTTAGCAAAATTCTGATGACAGGTTCCCTTTAAGTGCGATGATATTTTAACACAGTATTCATGGACTTAATTGTAAAATATGAACAATGGAATTTAAAAAACATAGAAGACCAAATCACACATATCAAGGTGTGATTAAGGTGAATTGGAAGATTTCTAAGAGTCGTCAATGTTTAAAGAAATGGACAACAAAATAAAAGCTAATTTAAACACAATGGAAGATCATATCGTTTCCATAAAAAAAGAAAATTTGGATAATTATTTACAACATATGGTGTATTCTTGGAAAAATAAAAATAAACATACTCAACATTGTCAGCCGAGATCCGTCTTGTGTAACACAAGTTCAGAGAGAACCCGAAGCGCTTCCAGCCATGTAACCTTCAGTTCTTTGGAACTGGATTCATCAATTGCTTCAGACAACAAGATGGTTACTCCAAAACATTACCTCCTTGGCCAACATAAATCCTCCAACAAGTCGATGGCAGCACTAAATTCTTCCAATGCATTTATAAGCGCAAAATAATTGATAGCTAAAGTGAACAATACTCTACATCTCGAGAAATAAGTATAAAGAAAGAGGTGCTCCTCAACAATTCAAGAGCATCTTGGCTCCCTGTATAGATAGGCCAAATTTAGCTTCCTTAATACTAACATGGTCTAGGATATTTTCATTGTGAACTCTGTAGTATGTGTGTGTGTGTGGCTGGTGAGTCTTTCTTCCTTTATGCTTTAAATATTGGCATGATAACCTTGGGTGAATGCAGAAATTATGGTATTTATGATGCCTGAAATGTATTCATACTATGTTTTTACATTATAATAATACAGTTTTACTTCTATTAGTAAGATTATACTTGTCTATGAGTGAGCGTACTTTATCTTGTTGACTGTAGGTCACATATACAGTATCTATTCTTCTTCTTATTATTATTAGATATAATCTTCTTTGAAGCAGTGTTTGGGCTTAGGGGTGGAGGGATGAGGAATGGGATGGTGGTGTTAATTTTGATCTACTGTTTGTATTATATTGTTGAAATGTTTTAGTAGAAATTTATGTGGTTTAAAAAGAGAATTTGAAGAGTGGATTCATCCAGAAGTCTACAGTATGTCTCTGACTGGGGTAAGTGACGCGCCCCCTGGGCCGTGGGAGTACTCGGCAGCCGGGCCTCTGCGTATGCCGGTGGGGGATATCACGGTGGCTGGCCCGGTCCGTGAACCAGGGCGGTCAGTAAAAAGGGGAATTTATGGGGGATTTGGAAATTTCGTGACGCCACCTGTGGTGCCTGGTGAGGATCACCAGCGCTGCAACAGTCCTCTGAGGCAGATGTTAGGGCAGCTTGTGATGGGGCGGCTCCCCACAGGTGGAGCAGGCCTCAGGGCAGTAAAGTGAGAGAGAGTGGGTTGCGCTGGGCGTTGTAGTGCAGGGGGAACAATGGCGCCGATGAAAGAATGGACGGAGGCAGTACAGTGCAGTCATCCGAGGTTTTACTCACAATTCTTAAGACAGTCCACAGGTACGCTGTACAGGTGAAGGCCTCCCACGCCGCACTGCGTTCACTGGGCAGGGGTTCAATCCTTACTCAGGCAGCTTGTGAATACCTGGCAGAACCCCACTTTCTCATGTTCCTATTTTGACCATCTTCATAGAATCATAGAATCATAGAATGGTAGAGTTGGAAGGGACCTCCTGGGTCATCTGGTCCAACCCCCTGCTCAAAGCAGGATTCACTAGATCATCTCAGACAGATGTCTGTCCAGCCTCTGTTTGAAGACGTCTTCACACTGGGTCTTTCTCCCTCCTGCCCTGCGCTGCCCACTCTGAATCCTGTTCGGGTACTCTGAAGTCCCTCCTGTCCGTCGGAGTTACACAGACTTGCTTGACCCTCAGGGGACTAGAATGCGGCTACGATCCCTCTGTCTTCTGACAGATGCGGGGCGTACGGGTGCCGTCCTGCACGCGCCGTACCCCCTAGGATCCCTTCTTAGAACGGAGCCTACTCCCTGCTCCCCTCCGGGGTCTCTAGACCAGGCCCTACTTGTGGAGCGGAGCTCCTTATGAGACTCTGCTCCCGGACTGTTCTTCTGAACTGCTCTCTAGAACTATCTCACCACCACCCTAAGATGGCTTCCCTATTTTATACTCCTACCAAAGTGCTCCCTCTAACTACTTCCTCCACCCACACCCACTACTGGTTCCCCCTACCTCTGGGTTACCCCCGCTCCAGCCAGGGTCAGGGCTCAGCAGCTGCGCTCTGCATGTTGCCCCTCCAGCTGGCCTGGAGCAGTGTAGTGTTGGATGCAGGTGTTTGGGGTTCTGTGCAGCACTCCCTCCTTACCTGAGAGAAGGGAGACTCCACACCTCTGGGTGAGGTGCAGTACCTCTGTGGTGACTGAACCCTCAGGGGTGCCACATAAGCATCTTCTTCATAAGGAAGAAAGATGGGTTTCTTAGACTATACACTGACTATCGGGGTTGAAATAAAATCACTCTGAAAAATCACTATCCATTGCCCACCATCTCTGAATTTTTTGATTCAGATTAAGAGAACTACCATCTTCACCAAATTAGACCTGCATGGAGATTATAATTTAATAATCACCAAATAGGGCGTTGAATGGAAGACCGCATTCATTATCTGTGATGATTACTATGAATATCTCGTTATGCCATTCGGATTATGAAGCGCACTGGCCATGTTCCAGTTTTTCATTAATGTAATTGACGCGCCCCCTGGGACATATTCCTTTTTGAGGGGAATACCCGGCACCGGATCAGATGGGGGGTTGTAGTCTCCGAGCGGCTGTGACCCGGTCCCGTGCCCAGGGCGTCAAGCTAAGTGTTATGTGGCAGCTTTACAGATGTTACTAAAGTTCTTTTGTGTCGACTACGCCACCCGTTGTGATGCGGTCACTGTGGCCGCCGCTGCAGCAGGGTCCGCTGAGGCTGATGGTGGATGTGCAGCTTGGTGGGATAACCCCCAACGGGAGGGGTATAGCCTCAGAGGGGACAGGCGCAGAGGATGGGGGTTGTGGTGGTGCGGTGCAGCCGGCAATGAAGACAGACTCGGGTTGTGCAGTTAAGGGTGTTTACTTACTGCTGATGTTGTACTGGTCACTCCAGCTGCTAGTGACCACCCGAGCCGTGCTGCGTCCACCAGGTCCTGGATCCGGCCAACCCCCAAACAAGTCCAGAGCGTGGCCCTGAGCTCTCCCTCTGTCCTTTCTTCAGCCGTCCCCACCAGTGATTCACCTAGGTCCAGCTCCCTCGGGCCTTCTTTTGGGACACCCTTGGCCCTGGGTTCCCTGACCCTTCATGTGGTGTGCCTTCGGGGTGAATGTGGTGGGTGACCGTGACAGACACTGCCCACGGTCTCCGGTCTCTGGCTGGGGAATGTCTTTACCCCCACCAGCTTGGGTTCCGGTACCCTCTTGCTGACTCCTCACCCGGTGCTCTAATTTGGGTTCTTGGGTCCCTTCAGTCTTCCCCCTCTGGGTCTTTCTCTGCTCCACTCTCTCTCTCTCCAGGGCTGCTGTTTCCTTCTCTCTCCTCTCCAACTGACTTGTTCTCAGCGTCTGACCCTGATCTAAGTTGGTGCCCTCCTTATATATCCCTCTATGTGTGAGCTCAGGTGACCAGCACCCAATGAGCTCCTATCACTACCCAGACTGCTCCCCCTATCTGCCCCTACACTACATGGGATGTACCACCCCCCCTCCCACTCCAGCCAGGAACAGGCTCGGTTGTACCTGCACATTTCTAAGTGGGAGTACCGTCGGCCTGCTCCTCTGGAATGGGATGTATGTAGTGCATGCAGTCTATCTGAGCTCAGTTCCACACTCCTTCCTTACCCGGGAGTGGAATATCACACCTCTGGGTTGAGGTGCAATACCCCTGTAGCAGCCGAATCCTCAGGGTGCTACATAATCTTATGTGATGTCTTGTACCAATATGTTTTAGTCTACCTCAATGATATCCTAATCTTCTCCAAATACCTAGATTCATTTCGACTTCATGCCAGCTCTCTGCTCCATCTTGAAGGGAATGCGAAAAAATCACCTTTATGCCAAACTAGAAAAATTCCTCGGGGTGTCTTGATGTTAAAGAATCAACTGGTAAGGTGGTTTCTCTAAGCCACAGGATAGGGTGAGCAACACGCACCAAAGGCAAATCCACAGCAAAACTGGATGGCGCGTGTAACATTGAGGACCAAGACAGCGGGGTATGCAGAATGGCAGGCAGACAAGTAGAGTAGGAAATACCAGAAAACATGGAACCAGAAGTGTGGATATACTCAGGAACTGAAGATGAATAGTTAATCCAGGACTTGCAGCAGACAAATGGTTAAGGACAGAGTTGTATGCTATCATGGTCAATGACAGAGATCTATGCAGCCAGCAGACAAGTGGTTAACCATAAGGCAGCAATGATGAACAGGGAAACTGAATATTTGCTTGCAAATAATATTGCACACTGTTGGAGTAGAGATATTAGCAGAGAAGAATTTGTTATGCTTACAACAGACAAATGTTTAATTGAAGCTCTGAGCTAGGAAGTAAATTTAGATAGTTGATAAACCGAGTTCACTGAAAAGATAATTAGCCAGCTGAATGAAGTAGTTGTTTAGGCAAAGTCTAGAATTACACATGGTAACTCAATGTTAGGCTTAACATTCAGTTAAGTAACAGCTGTGTGAGTCGGCCTTAAAAGGCCTTGAGTAATGATATCAGAGGTGGTTACCAGGTCGCTGGATCAATGGAACTGGCCATAGGGGAAGGAAACAAGAGCTAGTGCTAGTGTCAGGATAGGTGAGTAAAATATGAGTTGCCTTTTCTTAGTTACATCATCTCATCTGGAGGTTGGCGTATGAACCCAGAAAAGGTTTCTGCTTTTAGATTGGCCACAACCCAGTTGCCTTAAATCCATTCAAAGTTTCTGTGAGGATCTGCCCTCTTACTAAAGACTATGAGACTTTCCCATCACGGAGCACCGGTTCCGTCTATATTATTATTATGTTTTATTAGTGATTTACTTGTTATGTTTTGTATAGTTCTGCTTGCTTGTCAGTATGTCCACTGGATTCACTTGTAAAATGTCCAGCATTCCACTAATCTCATCTGTATCTCAGGAGTCTCTAACCATTGTTCCAACAGAGAATAATCTCATTGTGTGAATGTTAATTGTAGACATAGTGGAGCTGTCACCACAGGGGGTCTTACATGCAATCTCAAATGAAGGCTCATGGAATATTCTTCATTGTTACAGTTAACAATAAATGTTTAAGGGGGGGGGTATCATCACATCTGACCTTGGAGGGGGCTGAGCCCAGAGAGGGAGAAGGTACATATTTTAGTCAGAATTGATGGAAGGACGCTGGAGGGATAGGATCTATGGCTGTGAACTTGGGACTGATGGATGGATTGCTTACGGAGTGTTGGAGAAGAAGAGTTATCATCTAAGCTGGATAAACGTGCTACAGTTGTGGATATGTCGTTTGGTTTTAAACTTTATTCAAGGACTGTTGCTACTGGACATCTGTGCTTCCATTGTTTTATCTGTCATCCGAAGGATCGTGGACTATGGCAACAGACTATACTGGCTGGAGATACAAAATCTGTGGGCCGACCAAAAGTTGGGAGTCAGTGAGTATGGCCTGATACAAAGCCAATGGAACTACTGATCCCAGGTTGAGAACTTAAGGACCGAGAGAACTGTATTTTGGCTATTTACTTGGAATTGCTGCATTACCATGGAAGTGATTAATAAAATATTGTTGCATCGTTAACCTGCCTAGGTGATTACTTACAATCCACAATATCAGATTCTTACAGGTTCCTAGGGTTTGCAAACTATTACCGACAGTTCATTAAAAATTATTTTCAAGTGGTAGCTCCTCTTGAGACCCTCACTCAGAAGTGTGCTAGTTCTCAGAGCTACCCAGAATCTAGTATTCAAGCCTACAAGCAACTTAAGTTTTTTTCCATTGCTCTAGTTGTACAACACCCAGATTTCGAATGGCTGTTTTTTTTAAGTAGATGCCTCCTATGTAAGAACAGTTCTTTCACAGAATTGTTCTGAAATTACAAATGATCCCTATGGTCTCTTCTCCAGGAAATTCTCTCTAGCAGAAAGGAATTACATTGGTGACCAAGAACTTTTAGCCATAAAATTAGGTTTGAAAGAATGGCAGCATCTACTGTACTTAAAAAAGCTAAGTTCACCAATGATGATTTATACAGACCATAAAAATTCATAAGACAGAGTTTGTAGCATCCTGTCCCAAGGGTAAACAGCTGAAATCTTCTTGTCAAGCGTCTGTTGTTCTTTTACAGGCCCTACCTCATCCACAAGAACTCTGGGCTGAAATTTTCAAGTACTATGCTACAGATCTTCCGAAAAGATTCATCACTATCTGGATCATACTAGACTATTTTTCAAGATGTCTTGTTTTGTTTCTTTATCTGGACTTCAATCTGCTCCATAGCTTACTGAAATGTTCTGCAAACAAATTGTGATGCTAGTCACTACTTATGGACAAGCCACGAGGCTGGGTAGTCAAGAGGTCCGAGGTCAAAAACCAAGTAAGTACATCATAGACAGAGGGGTGAGACAAAAGCATAGTCAGGTCACTGTCCTGGGTCAGAATTTCAATAAGGCAGCGGATCACAACAAGAGGGCTAGGCAAACGCAAGGTCAGAGGCAAATTCAAGGTCATGCAACAAAGATCAGAATACAAGACTAAGAACACAGAGCACACACACACACCTTTTGAGCAAAGCTACAATTGGCAGAAATCGAAGGCAGAGAGCAGACTAAATAGCATGGTAATTACTCCAAAGAGAAGACACATGGATGAAGCCCCAGCATGCCCTGGCCCTGATTAGACGGCTTAACTGTCACTCAAGACACTGACAGCTCAGCACGCCCCAGCATCCGATTGGACAACTGAGCTGTCCATCACCATACTGACAGCTCAGCACGCCACTGTCCTAAATTGGACGGCAGAACTATCACTCACTGCGTCCAGACACACTGATAGGAGGAATCGTGACACAAATTTTCTGCTTCCAAGGTCTTCCAGCATGTAAAGTGTCTGATCCTGTTGTGTGCAATTTGTTTCCAAGTTCTGGAGGGTGCTCTGCAAATTTCTCAAAAAGTCCTTAGACTTCTCCTCTACCTATCTGCCCAAAAGTAATGGGTAAACTGAGAAGATTAATGAACGTAAGGAGCAATATTTTTGTAATGTCTCTAATTCCTAACAATATAATTGGCTGAATTTGTTGCTTTCAGCCAAATTCGCCCACGGCAATTCAGTTTATTAGTCTTCTAGGAAATCTCCCTTTATCACAGTCAATGTGCATAAGTCTTGCCTTCTCTGCTAGTTGCATCCAAGAGTCAACTTCCTGCTGTGAATATTGTCTCTCATGACAGTAATGACATCTGGTACAATGCAGTTTGGCAGCAGCCACAACAAAAGCGAAGAAAAGCGCTGATAAACACCGTCAGCCTGTTCCCAACATCTTTCCTGGTGATAAGGTTTGGTTTTACAACAAAAGTATCTGATTAAAGCCTTGCTGAAAATAGTTGGTCCTAAGTTCAATGGTCAACTCCAAAGTATAGAGGAAATCAATCCAGTCATTTTTCGTTTGAAACTGCCTTCCACGTTAAAGATTTCCTATGCTTTGCATATTCAGTGAATGAACGCTGTGCTTCAAATGGTATTTCGGCATGCACCTCTGATAGTGGACTCTTCTACTACATGTTTTCACACTTTAACTTGGCTCTGCTTCAGCAAGATGTCAAATTATCTTCTCAGCTGTTCCTGACTGCAATCGAGCAGCCAGCACCCTCAACACTACTGACTCTAATTACTACTTTGTCTTGACTATTCTTGTTGTTGCGCACATTATCTATGTTCCTATAAAGGCACCTGATAACCAACTTATTTCAGCTAACCCTGGTGCTGTTGTGGCGCCCCTGAGGGTTCAGTCGCCACAGGGGTACTGCACCTCAGCTTGAGGTGTGGTATCTCCTCTTCCAGGTAAGGATGGAGCACTTCTCTGGACCCTACTTCACCATTCAACACAACACCATTCCTGTCCTGTAGGGGGCCTAAATGCACCAGGGTGCTGCCCCGGCCCGGGATATAGGAGATGGGGGGAACCATAGTTAGGGGGAACCATGTAGTGGGTGAGGCTGGAGAACACACTTTTAGGTTACACTTATTCATATTTAATCTACAGCCATCTTAGATTCAAGGTCTTTGATTGTGATCTTCATCGCTGATTGTGGCCTTCTGCAAGAACCTGCAGCCTATTGAAGATACACGGTCCTCGTTCTCTGGCCTTGAGACGGGGAGCGGGTCAGAGTTAACCACTGTCTCTACCCGGTCAAGGTCCCTACTTAAGAAGGCCTGGAGGGGAGCAGAGGAGACAAGCTCCACAGGCAAAAGGATCCCTGGGGGATATGGACGGAGCGGCATACGCCACCTGTATTTCTTACTCTGGCCTAGTCAGAGGGACTCCTGCTGCAAGAGGGGTGACCGGCCACCGATATCTGACTCTGTTACTTCACGTCTCAGTCAGAAAAGCCCGGAGGCTTAGTGGATCCCAGGAGGGATACGGACGGAGCGGCATACGCCACCTGTACCTCTCTACCTGTGTTTATCCAGTGGGACCTGGCCTTACACCTAGTTCTAACCACGCATACAGTCAAGTGAAGACTTAGTGGGAGAACTCACCAAGGAGAGTACACACACACCAGAGGGGTCTCGACAGGTGCTCCTGATCTATCTGGAAAGTGCTGGACCCCCTTCCTGGTGGCCGCAGCACGCAGCGAGGAGCAGAGGGAAGTTTTGTGGCTAAAGTACATCTGAATGTGAGTAAAAACCCTGGATGACTTCACACCCTGCTTCAGCCTGTTATTTCCTGCGCGGCACTGCACCCACCATTCCTCATCACACTGCCCTGAGGCCTGCTCCGCCTGCGGGGAGCCGTCCCATCTAAGCTGCCCCTTTAACACGGCCTCAGTGGACTGAAGCAGCGCTGGTGTTCATCACCGGGAACCGCAGGTTGCGTAGTCGGAAAATACCACTCAACCCTGAAAACCCATTAAATCTTTTATGTGACGGCCCTGGGCACGGACCGGGTCCAGGCCACGACTGCAACCCCCAACATCTGACCCGGCTCCGAGTAACCCCATCTCCCAGGGAGGGCTGAGAGCGTCACACTGTCACACGCTCAACTCTTTTAAATCATGTTGCATGATCACTAACTAGCTATTCTTGGTGCTGTCCAAACTCGCAACAAGGTGCTAGATTGCCTACAATGCTGTATCTAGAACTTCCCCACTTACAGCCCTGCATATCCACCTGCCATCTGCATATCCAGTTTTACTTGTCCTCATTGCTCCACTTAGCAACTGGTAAGTCCAGCTTCATTGCATCAATTCCTCAGTTCATTTCTGATTACCAGGGCCACCTCTGCAATGGGGTGAGATGAGAATCTCACCTCCGTTTACGGCATTTTGCCCCCCAGGAGCAGGATTCAGCCAGACCTCCAAACCTGTTGTTAACCTGACGGACAGTTATTTGAAATGGTAGAATGCTGGTTCCCATCTATCTGTATACAATTCTATTTGCATCTTCTAGAGCACCAAAGCGGCAGCCGGGGCATAGACAACGTGCAGCGGTGTGATGAATTTATTTAATCACGCTGCTGATACCATTCCTGGGCTGTAAAGGCTGTGAATACTATGGGGAATATAAGCACTTCGTAGTGAAGCCGAATATAAAAGGGACTTTTATTGTAGACAGGGAGCACAGCATGTGGGACAGTATGTAAAGGGCGGATATGAGACCAGGCACAATATACAGAAGGGGCAGTGTGAGGGGAAGGATAATGAAAAGAGAGGGCACCGTGGGAGGGACACAGAAGATAGGGACATTGTGGAGACCATAGTCCATAAGGGGGTACTGTGTGGTGGTTATAGTTCATAATGAGATACAGTGTGGCATTTATAGCTAAATAGGGAGGACAGTGTTGTGTTAATAGTTCATGAATGCGGACGGAGTGGTGGTTATAGTTCCTATGGGCAGACGATGTGACGGTTATAGTTTATAAAGGTTGATGGTGTGGCGATTATTGTTACCAGATTAATAAAATAAGCAACTTAGGGGGAAAAGTAGGGGGAAAAGGGGTGATATCAAGGGGGTACTTAAAAAACCAAGGTAATGGTAATAATAATTAGAATAGTACAGTAGTGAGTAAAAACAAACAATTTCATTGGTTCAGTTAAAACAATTATTAGAGATAAAAGATGGCGTGCGGATAAGATCGGGGGATTTAAAAGATGAAAACTGTTATAGGCACGGAGTAAAAGATTTCCTTGTAGCTTTTGGTTTAGTATATAGTATGGTCCTTAGTTTTCCAATGGGTATAACATGACTTAGAATGCGGTCATCGACTGGAGGAGAAAAGAGAAGAGACCAAAAAAAAAAGATAAGAACCTCAGGTGCACAAGTAATTGCCTGTGGAACTGTGGATGGAGAAACAGTTACCTTCCTAGGGGTGGGGGAGGGGTCTTATGGAGGGAGGATCCGGGTAGGAAACCTTCTCTGTGAACTGAAGGAAAAATAGACAGGTAAGGTAAAAAGTGGTTAAGGCAATAGAGAAAATGTTAAGATATGGATATATACCTGTAAGTTACTTCTGAGAGGGAGTCAACGCAGCCCTTGTGGGGGGTACGTAGATGGGGTCTCAGAGGCTGAGAATCAGATGGCACCGTGTTACAGAGGTAATTAAGACTAAATAAATTTCCCCTATGATGAAGTGGCAGGTAGGACAATAAGGTTACCTGTTCAATCAATGGACGTAGTGTAACCTGAAGTGACTAGTCTTTTTGTGATAAGTGGCTGGATTTTCTGGCAGATATCCTTGGCAGTGATGGTTTACTGGACATAAACACAAACTGCTGAAGATGGAAGCAATAGAAGAATGCCAGCCCACGTTCTCTGTCAAGGGTGGTTAGCGGAGGAGACTTCACTGCTGATTCAGCGATCCAGTATCCCCTTTGCTCTGTGAGGGGGGTAAGCAGCGTGGAGTCTCTATCTGCAGCTGATAGCCCCTGTAGTAGAGGAAGGTAGGTACTGCAGAGTAGGGTGGATTATGTGCTTGAGATTCCTCTCCGGTAGCTGGTTCCATATGCACACTTCTAGTTTTCTGCAGAAGTGTTGGTGTTGTGTTGAGCGGCTGCATGTATAAGCGCCTAACAGAAGAGGTGATGAGACCGCAGGTAAGGTCTTCACTTACGGTACCGACATCCAGGTCCTCAGGGATCCAGAGTGCAGGCGGTCGGTGATGCTTGGAAGGCCGGCAAGGCCGCGTGGTAAGGCTGGTGTTCTCCTCGGCGTTCCGGCGAGTGGATGAAAATAGCAAGGGGAGGGGTAGGAGCAGAGTCCCAGCCGGTGACTCAATGCTTCCCGCGTTCTCCCGGTGTCGGCATGGTTGTGACAGTCTGCGTGACGCTTTGTCACGTGGTACATGCCAAGTATGGGAGCCTGTAGGGACCAAAAAGACCTACGCGTTTCAGAAACAATGGTTTCCTTCCTCAGGGTTGGTACAAGGCTGGTCACGGGTCCCTTTTATATGCATCACATCGTTATGATTGGTTGAATGGCAGCTGCTGCAGATGGATTGCAGCTGTCACTCATTGAAGGCAAAGAGTTCAATCTCTGAGTATAAGCCTCTTGGTTTCAGTGTGTCAAGTAAAATCCATTTACTTTCTGTACGTGACATCAGTTTGATAAAGTCGCCTTGGCGCCATTGTCTGCGTACCAGTTGTATGCCTGTCACTTGAATGTTTTGAAAAGAGCCCCCATGTTTTTCGGTGAAGTGTTTGGAAAGGCAATGACCATCAAACTTATTTTTTATGTTACATAAATGCTCATTTATTCCAATGTACATGGGACTTTTTGTTCTCCCTAAATACAATTTTAGACGTGGGCATTTGAGGCTATAGATAATCCCTTTGCTCGTACAAGTTATGAAGTCTGATATTTGGTATACCTTTATCGTTTTCAATGTTTTTTTATTTTTTTGTGTGGATCTTTTTGCATACCTTACATTTTTTGCAAGGTTAGAAGCCAGTTGTTTCTGCAATATATGGTAGCATTGGACCATTTTTATTTTTATTAGGTGGATATTGAAAGGAGGGTGCTATCAGGTTACCCAGATTGCAGGCTTTTTTGAAAATGAATCTAGGGTTTTTGGAAATCTTGTCCCCAATGATTTTATCTTTTTTCAGGATATCTCAGTGCTTATGTATAATTCTTTTTAGCAGATGGGTATTGGAGTCATACGTTGTGATAATGGGAATGTCAAAATCTGACGCGTTGTACTTGTCTTTGTTTTTATTCGGGGAACTCTGTATGATTGTTTGCCTGGGTATTTACTTGACCTTATTTTTAGCAGTATTAAGAAGATGTGGGTCATACCATTTTTTCATATATGGATAGTGGTTCTGATGATGTATTCATGTACTGATGACAGTTCTAGTGCTATATTAATGTACTTATGATGGTTCTGGTACTGTAGTCATGTATTGATGATAGTTCTGGTAATGTCGTTTTGTACTCATGATGGTTCTGGTGCTGTATTCATGTACCTATTGTGGTTCTGGGGTTCTGGTGGTGTATTGATGTACTGATAATGGGTCTAGTGCTGTATGTCTGTACTGATGATAGTTGTAGTGCTGTAATTATGCACTGAAGCTGGTTCTGGGGCAGTATTTATGTACTGATGATGGTTTTACTTAAAAGCAATGATGACTGCATGTGTTTCCCTGGAGATAACAATTGTTAACAAGTGAATTCAATGATTTCAAGCACCAGCCTCCTTCTAAAGTAATCAGTCTGTTCTTATAATTTAATCAACTTGACAATATGATATTAGCTGACTTGTCCTCGTTAACACTTTTTCTTGAAATAGTGTAATTAGTTCATTTTGTGACGGGGCTAAAAATCAGTGGAAATGGGATTTTGATTAATGTAATTTTCATGGCTGCAAAGATTGCAACTTTTTGCAATTCATCTAATCACTCTTTATATCAATCTTGAGTTAATACAAATTGCCACTTCACTATTGAAGCTACAAACTTTGTGTAAACCAAAATTTGTGTCAGTCTCAAAACTTTTGGCTACAATGGTATTCCCTTACTGATGGTGATTTTGGTGCTGTATTTCTGTATTGATGTCGGTTCTGGTTTTATAATCATGTGTCTTCTGACAAGCTAAGGATTGCTACATCTGTATTTATATTAAGAGCATTAAGACTTTAAATTTTGAGGGAGGCAGAGAGATGGGAGTTTTAACTCAGGGTACTGTGTAATCTGTGTGTATTCTTTTATCCTGTGAAATATCTGTATAACATACTGCATTATCAGTATTCAAAGTGGTAAAAGTGATTTGTTATTTGTCGTGTTACAAAAGACTGCATCTACTACATTACCTGTAGGAAAATGTTCCTTTTACCATTACTTTTATTTTATGGGTGTGGCATGCAGAAAAGGGTATGGTCTGAAAAGAGCCATGTTTTCTTCAAGCAAACAGGGAATGTTTCTTAAAATTTGAATCCCACCCCTGCCATTCCCAGAGATCTCCGCTTAAAAAACTCGGTATTACCATAGAGCAGTTCGGAGTGTATATTGGGCACAGTAACTGAGTCCATGCCACAAGCAATAGCTGCCGGCTGTTAGACAGTCGGAATCTGTCTCTAAAAGTAGCCTCCATAGCTAAGCTATGAACACTACTATTAACCATTTAGATGCTGCTGTCAACTTCTGACAGTGGCATTACATGGAGAGGTTGCCAGAACTACACGCTGACCAACTCCCATTGGCCCCCTGCGACAATCTGAATTTATTCAATGCAGGTTTCAATTGCACTACGAGTAGGGGTGCCATTTCAATCTTACCCTAAAGCAGCAGGAAAGCTAGAATCGGCCCTACTACCAGGGCCGGCTCCAGGTTTTTCTGTGCCCCTGGCGAAAGAGTCTCAGTGGGCCCCTTTAACACATACCACGATTCATGATGCAGAGATACCGCAGAGAAATATATATATATAGTACAATGCAAAGATTTCACTTCATGAGTGATATCTATTGTAAATTCCACAATAGCTCAGAAACCGGTGAATCGCTCCACACAGAATAGTGGCCCCCATATAAGGCTCCATACGGAATACTGGTCCCCATATAACGCCCATACGGAATACTGGCCCCCATATAACGCTTCATACGGAATACTGGCCCCCATATAAGGCCCCATACGGAATACTTGCCCCCATATAAGGCCCCATACGGAATACTGGCCCCCATATAAGACCCCATACAGAATACTGGCCCCCATATAAGACCCCATACGGAATACTGGCCCCCATATAAGGCCCCATACGGAATACTGGCCCCCATATAAGGCCCCATACGGAATACTGGCCCCCATATAAGACCCCATACGGAATACTGGCCCCCATATAAGACCCCATACGGAATACTGGCCCCCATATAAGACCCCATACGGAATACTGGCCCCCATATAAGGCCCCATACGGAATACTGACCCCCATATAAGGCTCCATGCGGAATAATGACCCCCATATAAGGCTCCATGCGGAATACTGACCCCCATATAAGGCTCCATGCGGAATACTGACCCCCATATAAGGCTCCATGCGGAATACTGACCCCCATATAAGGCTCCATGCGGAATACTGGCCCCCATATAAGGCTCCATACGGAATACTGGCCCCCATATAAGGCTCCATACGGAATACTGGCCCCCATATAAGGCTCCATACGGAATACTGGCCCCCATATAAGGCCCCATATGGAATACTGGCCCCTATATAAGGCTCCATATGGAATACTGGCCCCCATATAAGGCTCCATAAGGAATACTGGCCCCCATATAAGGCTCCATACGGAATACTGGCCCCCATATAAGGCTCCATACGGAATACTGGCCCCCATATGGAATACTGGCCCCCATATAAGGCTCCATACGGAATACTGGCTTCCATATAAGGCTCCATACGGAATACTGGCCCCCATATAAGGCTCCATACAGAATACTGGCCCCCATATAACGCTCCATACAGGATACCGGTCCCCATATAATGCTGCATGCAGGCTGTTACCCCCCACATAATGCCCCATAAAGGCTGTCCCCCCCTTATAA
Organism: Phyllobates terribilis; assembly: GCF_046119375.1. Classification (NCBI taxonomy): domain Eukaryota; kingdom Metazoa; phylum Chordata; class Amphibia; order Anura; family Dendrobatidae; genus Phyllobates; species Phyllobates terribilis. Next base: position 880,092,228 of record NW_027362762.1, read on the forward strand.
TGCTCCATGCAGGCTGTTACCCCCCACATAATGCCCCATACAGGCCCCTCCCTTTTAATGCTCCATGCAGGCTGTTACCCCCCACATAATGCCCCATACAGGCTGCCCCCCCCCTTATAATGCTCCATGCAGGCTGTTCCCCCCCACATAATGCCCCATACAGGCCCCCCCTTTTAATGCTCCATGCAGGCTGTTACCCCCCACATAATGCTGCATACAGGCTGCCCCCCCCCCTTATAATGCTCCATGCAGGCTGTTCCCCCCCACATAATGCCCCATACAGGCCCCCCCTTTTAATGCTCCATGCAGGCTGTTACCCACCACGTAATGCCCCATACAGGCTGCCCCCCTCTTTATAATGCCCCATGCAGGCTGTCACCCCTCCTCTTTATAATGCTCCATGCAGGCTGTCACCCCTCCTCTTTATACTGCCCCATGCAGGCTGTCACCCCTCCTCTTTATAATGCCCCATGCAGGATGTCCCCCCCTCTCTTTATAATGCCCCGTGCAGGCTGTTCCCCACCTTATAATGCCCCATGCAGGCTGGTCCCCACCTTATAATGCCCCATGCAGGCTGTCACCCCTCCTCATTATAATGCCCCAAGCAGGAATCCCCCCCTCTTTATAATGCCCCATGCAGGCTGTTCCCCACCTTATAATGCCCCATGCAGGCTGTCACCCCTCCTCTTTATACTGCCCCATGCAGGCTGTCACCCCTCCTCTTTATAATGCCCCATGCAGGCTGTCACCCCTCCTCTTTATAATGCCCCATGCAGGATGTCCCCCCCTCTCTTTATAATGCCCCGTGCAGGCTGTTCCCCACCTTATAATGCCCCATGCAGGCTGGTCCCCACCTTATAATGCCCCATGCAGGCTGTCACCCCTCCTCATTATAATGCCCCAAGCAGGAATCCCCCCTCTTTATAATGCCCCATGCAGGCTGTTCCCCACCTTATAATGCCCCATGCAGGCTGTCACCCCTCCTCTTTATAATGCCCCATGCAGGATGCCCCCCCTCTCTTTATAATGCCCCGTGCAGGCTGTTCTCCACCTTATAATGCCCCATGCAGGCTGGTCCCCACCTTATAATGCCCCATGCAGGCTGTCACCCCTCCTCATTATAATGCCCCAAGCAGGAATCCCCTCCTCTTTATAATGCCCCATGCAGGCTGTTCCCCACCTTATAATGCCCCATGCAGGCTGTCACCCCTCCTCTTTATAATGCCCCATGCAGGATGTCCCCCCCTCTCTTTATAATGCCCCATGCAGGATGTCCCCCCCTCTCTTTATAATGCCCCATGCAGGCTGTCACCCCTCCTCTTTATAATGCCCCATGCAGGATGCCCCCCCTCTCTTTATAATGCCCCATGCAGGATGCCCCCCCTCTCTTTATAATGCCCCATGCAGGCTGTCACCCCTCCTCTTTATAATGCCCCATGCAGGATGTCCCCCCCTCTCTTTATACTGCCCCATGCAGGATGCCCCCCCTCCCCTCTTTATAATGCCCCATGCCTCCATACATTAAAAAAAAAAATCAAATACTCACCTCCCTTCTCCTCACCTGCTGCCTGCTGCCCGCCGCTCGCTGCTCGGCTCCGAACTCCAGCGTTGTTGGCGTCTTCCCGCTCAGCGCTCCCTGTGACGGCTCAGGGGAGGGCGCGGTGTAAAGACGTCACCGCGCCCTCTGACCTGAGACGTCACAGGGAGCGCAGAGCAGGAAGACAGCTGATCTGCGGAGGCACGGGGAGAGGTAAGTATCGGGCTGCCGGGGCCCTGAGCAAGCGGCGGAGAAGGGCGGGCGCTGACACCGCTCTCCTCCGCCCATAGCCCAGCGGGGTGCGCGACCGCCAGTGGGCCCCTCTGCCTGCTCAGGGCCCCGGCATTTGCCCGGGTGCGCCGGGTGCTGACGCCGGCCCTGCCTACTACTCACCCTGACAAACAGTTTCTCAACCTGACAAACAGCCCATACCACAACACTATTGAGCTAGCCATACACATACGGATAAGTCTACAATACAAAAGGTTTTTTGTCAGCAATGGTACAAAACCCTTTTTCCATGGAAAATCATTTGTATATTACTTGCATCTGCATTTCAATGTATTCCCAGGCTGTAGTAAACTTATTAGGATCATTATTGCCATGCCAATTATTATGTCCATAGAAAGTTTTAACACTGGAGGTAATCTACTCACTCCAGTGGATTGTGAGGGTGACATATCTGTATGAAACAAATACGCCTTTGGGAATGACTAAAGGAGATACTGGTACGGTAACTGGATTTCTCCCAGAACCCACATTAGTACATTTTTAATCACTTCAACCTATGAAGCCTAATTGAAGGGATTGTCCCATCACAAGTATAAGGGTCCCAAAGTCTCCTATGCGAACTAAGGGTATGTGCACACACGTTGTGTTTTGCTGCGTATTTGCTGCAGATTTTTAGGTAAATTTTCAGCTGTGTCTGTCAGTACCAGCAAAGTGTATGAGAAACCTGAATTCTCTGTTGCTATTTTGTTTGCTGCGTATTTTCTGTGATTGGAAAAACGCTGAAAGAAGTGACATGTCCCTCCCTTCAGCCTTTTTTCATCTATAGGAAGTAGTGGGGAGATGGAAAAACGCAACAAATACGTAGCAAAAACCCACCAAAAAACGCACCTGCGTATTTTGCTGCGTATTTGCAGCGTTTTTGATGGCAAAATAGAATGGGAGTCTTTTTTTTCACAGAACATTATGTGCATTACTAAATAGAGACAGAAGGACAGTGAAAAAAACGCTTCAAATGCGCAGCAAAAATACAACAAAAACGCAACAAAAACCGCAGCTAAACCTGCGTTTTTGATGCAGCTAAGCTCCTGCCAGAGAAAAGTTATCAGCAGATTTCGTGCTGATTTTGGTGCAGAAAAAACACGTGTGTGCACATGCCCTAAGCGCTAATGAGCATGTGCAACCACTGCTTTATTTAATGAGCTGTCAAAGCTGTAGCCATCACGTTTACAGCATGTGACCACTGAACCCAGTCACAAGGCTCAGTAGTTATGCCGAGGAAGATGGCACAACAATTCTGAGCCTAGTGATTAGTTGCAGCTTGCTGCGGACATACCTTTACCACTACAACCATGTCAGCAAAGACTGGGGAGCAGTGGAGAGTCGGTGATGGATCTGTGGTCAGCGGATAAAGCTGATTTTGTAACTTTAAACAAGCTGAAGCTTTTAGGATGTTTTAGTATGAAAATGGGCATTCCCTTTCACTGTCTTCAATAATAATTTTCTCTCGAATTCTTTATTCTCACAGTGGACTACGGGCCTCCCGCTTTCCAGATCAGTGGGGGTCTCTGTAGCTAGATAATTTAGTATCTAATCTATGAAAAGATAATAAATGTTGTCTCTCCTTTTACAAATTTCAGTTTTAAAAATGTTATATTTTCTCCTGATATAAAACAAGCAGTCGACAGGCGCACACAGAAGACACATCCCAGACAGATGGTCCTGCGAAGACTGGGAGACTTTCAGAAAAGAATCCACAGTGAATATGTTATTAACCTACAATTTCCCCTGGTCTCAGAGATCAGATGCCCCCTCCCCTACAAAGCTATTTGTCTGTGTTCTCTTCCAAAGAAGATTTTGAAGCATTAACCAAAAGTACATGAGAGAGATTACTCCCCGAGACCATTTACTCAATAAATGAGAGACTGTTTTCTCCAACAAATATACGTCCAATAGATATTTCAGCAAATTATTCTACCTTACAATATTATACATTTATTACAAATGTTGCTTTTATTGTGCAAAATATTTAGAAATGTCTAATTATATCCTAATGAAGCCTGCAGGAAGGCCAGACAGTCCCTATGGTTTCTTACCGTGTACAAAAAGAATTGTACATGTGTCATTGGAAACTTTATTACTGATATATTCTTTGCTTCTACAGATGACTATGTCCTTAAAACTACCCTCCAAACTGGGAATGAAGAGTGACTATACAGCTCTCATGTGTAGTAACCCTACCGGGTGCCCTTCTTTTGCGGTTGCTTCACCAGCTCAGAACCTCGTCCCGTTCTTCCTGCTTCTTTGTTGGCCACAGCATTGGCATGTGGAGCACAGTGGTAAGTCTGAGCCACACATCCCATAGATTAAGAAAGGCATGGTTTAGACTTATCATTGCACTCTCCTTGTCACTATCATGGCCATCCTGGAAGCTGGAGGAAAGAAACATCGATCGGATCAGAGGAGGCAAAGGGAGGAAAATGGAGGTTGCCAGGTAGTATGACCATACCTGAGAAATGTACAATTACTTTTTAGTCCCATAGTGGATGGATGCTTTAATATGATGACGTATGGAGGCCCCACACTCCTGTATGTTCTTACAAATAGAACTAGTTGTAGAAGTTTATGGGTCAGTACAAATCGGAGATTTTATGGAGCCTTAAAAAAGACATGCATTAGGTTAATGTAGAAGTTTGGCCCACCATCCATGCACATCTGCTTTCTTTGTGGTTACATTTTGCAAGAATTGTCAAGTTTGATATCTCTTAAAGGCTATATAAAAATCAACCATTGTGCAGGACACAAGGCAAATGCTACTGGTAATTAAAACTATAGTAAAAGAGGTTTAGACACCCAGTTTTGAAGACTTGTATCTAGTGTAAACTGATAAATCTGCCAAGTGTGGCACCTTAAGGTACCGTCACACTTAGCGACGCTACAGCGATCCCGACAACTATACGACCTGGCAGGGATCGTTGCTGCGTCGCTGTGTGGTCGCTGGTGAGATGTCAAACAGTCAGATCTTCCCAACGACGCAGCAACGATACGGCGAGCCGTAGAGACCTGTATAACTATGCAACGCAAATGCACGCCTATGTGTCTCAGTTCTGAGTCGTCAACAAGGTCGTTGGTAAGGTGTCAAACACACCGATGCATGCTACCCAGCGGGACCTCAACGATCAGAAAAAGGTCCAGACCATTCCGACACGACCAGCGATCTCACAGCAGGGGCCTGGTCGCTGCTACGTGTCAAACGTAGCGAGATCGCTACTGAGGTCGCTGTTACGTCACAAAACTTGTGACTCAGCAGCAATCTCGCTTAGTGTGACGGGGGCTTAAGCACTTTTCTTGTACAGACTTCCTGAGTCAACTTTTACTTTTACTAAAACCTGATTAATCACTAAGAAAAGAGGTTGTCCGCTTTGGTGCCTTTATCATAAGCTGATCACAAAGTGACCTCCTGATGGAAATCAACTGTTTGCCGTGCAGAAAACTTGGGTATAGCAAAACGTGGGAATTTAAAACAAAACATTTAGTTCAATCAACTAAAATGCCAATATAAAACTAAAGACACACATACATATATGAACCATACACACCTGACTATGGACCACAGGTAGGTAGGTATGATCGTTACAATACAATGAGGTGCGGTAAATACCTTAGCACATTTGTAAACATATCTCAGAGCAGAAGAGTTGGGTAAGGTTAGCCAGTTTAGTTAAAAATCAGTGTAACCAGACATAATTTGTAGCGAGCTTTACCATATGCCAGAGTATAATAGAAAAAAGAATGGTTTCACCCAATTCTAGCGTTTGACAGGCATCACGCTCCAAACTTTTTCAGGTCTATCAGGACGGGGGCAAATCAGTACACCTATTCATCATCCTGTTCATGAAACCATGAAGGGGGATCCTGATTTTTAATGATGACCACCTCCCGACGCGTTTCTTCCCTACTTGGGATTCATCAGGGGGTAGAGTAGTCTGTATGAGGAGGTCTTCAAATCAACCTCCACCTAGGAGGTTACTTTAATCCGGGAAATGTTTTTCTCAGCTTTCTATCTAGAAAACTGATTATGCTACTACATCATGGAGAAAACTTACGGCAAGTATTATATTTTCCTGCAGCCCCACCACAGAGAAATTTAAGAATTACATTGTGTCCATTCAAATCAATGAGTTTTCTGAGTAATGCAGGACCGGTCTTCGTAAGCCAGAGTTGGTCTTTGTAACCACTCTCCACCCTGACCAAATGATGATGGTCTTGCACAGAGGTCATCTTCCTATTCATCCTATTCCTTCAGAATTCCTTTCTGAGATATTTAAAAATGTGTTTTTACCTGTACAATTCTTTAAATAAATAAAATAATATTAATCATAATCACTCTGTAATGTAATTTTGCAGTAAAATGAAGAGAATTGACAGCACTAAAGTCCGCCAGGTCAAATCTGAACAGCTTCTACGCATAGACGACCATGATTTTGCCATGAGACCTGGATTTGGAGGTAAGGCAAGTTGTCAAGTATGTATATTGAATATAGGGAATCTGTCGGTAGTCTTGACTCCATAACATTGCCGACAGTGTTATATAAGAGACATGGAGACCAGCTTCAACATAATTTCCTGTATTGATTTTGTTTTATTCCAGCACACACAGCTCCCAAAAGTAGTAGGAGATTCTAAAATTGAGCAAAAAGATTTGTGCTTCCCTGGTTCTGCGTCCAGTCCAATCCGCAGGACCAGGGTTGTCTTCACTTCTACTCACCGCATTCTGTATGGTCCTAACGTTTACTAGCCCCCTATGTCATGACAGAGTGTGAGCATCCCACCTACTGCTAAGCTCAGCATACTTTTCACAAAGTTGTTGGAGCATTCATAAAACTGCAAAAATTACTATTTTTTTTTTACAGAACTATGAGTTACTTAGACAGTTTGCAACTTTTAAGACAAATTTACTCCAGAATTTCTGGTGCAAACTGATAAATCGTCCCCACAGTGTTATTAGGAAACATATAAAAAAAAAATTCACTGTTTTTCCTGCCTTTTTCTCTGCTTTATTTGTTTATTTAGAACAAAAAAAATGCCGCCAGATGTTGGCTGAAAAACAATAGGGAACTATAAAACACACCACAAATAGAGCATTCTTTGTGCCATTTTCGTGGGTCAGTGGTGCTGTTGTATGGGTGTAAATGAAAAACACGTGTTTGGAAAAAAAACGATCACCCAAATAAAGTTTGTAAGAGACAAAAGAAATTCATGACATTTAAAGAAAAAAGAAAAAAAAAGCCACAAAATTGTATATGAAGTTGACCTAGTAGACAATTTTTTTCTTCCATTGTTTTCTATTTTATAAAAGCATACATTTTTTGGCATATTGGCAAAAGATGAATAATGCAGAAATAAAAAGTTTACAGTTATGTATAATACTATAAATAATAATAATAATAATAATAAAGCTTCAGGATACATTTGATGCCACTGTGCTAATTATTAAGAACTTGTGTTTCTTTTATCTACAGGTGCATTCACACATTGTAGTTGAATTGCTTTGCATTTGGTGTTGTTAAACTCTAAGGTTTTTGCATCAATACCACAGCAATAAGCATTATTCATCTACAACATGAGAATATTCCTAAAAGGCATTTCACCAGAATTTATCCAGAAATAATATGCAAATGTTGATATTTTTCGCAGGTTCAGCAATTCCAGTCGGTATTGATGTGCAGATAGAAAGTATAGATAGCATCTCAGAGGTGGATATGGTAAGTAATGAATGATTGGAATCTGCAGCTTTTCTTTATTACTATTAAGCCACGTTCACACATTCAGTATTTGATCAGTATTTTACATCAGTATTTGTAAGCCAAAACCAGGAGTGGGTGATAAATACAGAAGTGGTGACGTGTTTCTATTATACTTTTCCTCTGATTGTTCCTCTCCTGATTTTGGCTTACAAATACTGATGTCAAATACTGATCAGATACTGAACGCGTGACCGTGACCTTAAAGAACATAAAAACAAAATATTTAGCACTTCAGTGAATTCCCTTTAAATGGAACTTGTCAGGCAATTCATGCTGTAACATTATAAAACTACCAAACTATATCCCAAAAATTAGGCATAAAATAACACTGTAAAATTGATATTTCTTTATTATTCATATTGAAGACATAGAACACAAAATTACAAAATAAAAAATGTGAGGAAGGGGAAAAGGGGTTGGAAAAGGTAAAATTGAGTAGGGAGATGGATGTGCGCTGGGTATATATATCTCAGAAATAAATAAAATAAATAACATTTTACAGTGTTATTTTCTGCCTAATTTTTTGAATATAGTTTTGTAGGTTTATATTCTGTTATATCTATAGGCTTTCATTATTTTGAAAGTGCTGGTATTTCCTTTTTATGTAGGTTTGCGATTCATGCTGCCCAAACCACGGACACCATGAATGGCAGGTTGACTTCATGATCGCAGCAAGATATATCACTCTCTGAAGTTATACTTTAAAGATCTGGTGTCATCACCGGACTAGTCTAGTCTCCAGCTATGGTCCCTGTCCTGTTCTTTCCAGCGCGGCTGCAGGTGATTGACAGGTCTCTCCATTACATGTAGATAAGAAGAGTCCTGCCAATCACCTGCAGCGGGGCTGGGGAGTGTCATCCGAGGGCGGCCCCGGACTAGTCTGTTCTCCGGCTATGGTTCCTGGCCAGATCTTTGAAGTATATGTTCTCTGAAACACCGGAGTTCCCGAGCGTAACATACCTGGCTACAATCATGTAGCTAGCCTGCAATTCATGCTGCCCATGATTCGGACGGCATGAATCACCTGACAGGTTACCGTTAAGGATGTTATCTAAAATCAATACACTCACATGATACAGTAGTGTCAACGCGTTTGTTAACTCGTGCATCTTTTATAATTTTTACTAATATGATTGAAGTCTTTTGTTTTGCTTTCCTTTTTAGTTATCCGTTTACTTTTAGAAAACCTGACGGAATTTATCAAGATAAGCATTTGATATACCAGTCTTGATCAATAAGGCTATTAGAGTAAAGTGTCCACCTCTCAATGAATTTGGTGCATATTTCGATTGTCTGTACACCAGAAATTAAAATATACCCAGTTACGAGCTGGTGTACATTTATGTACATGTGTTGTGCAGTAGTAGGCCATCCACCTTTTTTGGTTAATACTCACCAAATTTTTAGAAAATGCCTGGGTAGGTAGAAAAAGGTATAAAGTTGCATAACTTTAGTGTAGTGTTTTGCAAATTTTGCAACTTTTGGCTCCAGAAAACTGGTCTTTGAATAATGATAAATTCCCTCAGTTATCTATTTGGCTATCTAACTGCTAAAATTATTTTTCATCAAGCAGGTTTTTTTTTTCTCGATCACACCAGAATTTCTCAAAGGTATCGGTAGGGATTAACTAATATATTAAATCTAATAGACAAAGGCCAAAAAATCCCATTCTAACCAATCCAAAATAAAACATAACTTTTCCCACAAAAAAGTACATTTTAATTAATAGATCTTTGAATAATAATAATTTCCACAATTAGATGTGTAAAAAGAAATGTTCCTGTGCTGAGATAATCTTAGGCTATGTGCCCACGTTGCATTTATGAAGCAGAAAATTTCTGCTTCATTTCTGCAAGTCCTCTCCCGGAAAAACGCATGCAGAATTCTGCACGCGTTTATCGCGCATTTTTCGCGCGTTTATCACGCGTTTTCCACATGCGGAATTGCCTTGCGTTTTTTATGCATTGGACAAAGGCAATTCTGCTTGCGGAAACGCAAAATTAAATGACATGCTGCGGATTTTTGAACGCAGCATAAACGCTGCGGAAAAATCCGCAGCATGTGCATAGAACTTGCGGAATCCCATTGGGGACCATGGGGTGCGGGTTACCAAGCGTTTTACAAGCGTTTCCGCTGCGGAAATTCCGCATCAAAAACGCTTGAAAAACGCTACGTGGGCACACAGCCTTATAGATGTTCCCCTGTTGTGTACTGTGTAATGGCTGTGTCTGACCATATAGGAACATGGTCTGATCATACCACAGCTCCTGGGCAGGGAGGAAGCAAAAGAGTATACAGACAGGACAGCAGGGGATCACAGCTGATTCTTTTTGTGAAGCAAAACATTTCCCTGCTTATTTTTAAGCAACGTTTTACCTGAAAGAAAGAATCAGCTGTGATCCCCTAGCGTAAAGCAAAAGGACTACCGTCCATAATTATTTATCCATCAGGGATTATATCCTATTTTATACTAAAGGCCAGAGGAACAAGACGCTATTAAAATAGAGAAAAAGCCTCCTCAACGTGTTTCGCCCTTCTGAGCTTCATCAGGGTATGAGGCAAATGCGTTACCCTGATGACCTTTCTCTCAAGGGACGGTTGCATCAATTGGTGGCGGGCACCTGACACATGTCATGTGAATGACTGAAGAGTCCAAATGTGTTTTTTTTTTAATAATATTTCCTTTTTTTCACTTTCTTCTGTTGGCCTGTCAAGGATTTTACAATGACCTTATACCTCAGACATTACTGGAAAGATGAGAGACTCTCATTTCAGAGCACCAACAACAGGAGCATGACATTTGATGGGAGACTAATAAAGAAAATTTGGGTGCCTGATGTTTTCTTTGTTCATTCCAAACGGTCGTTCATACATGATACCACAATGGAAAACATCATGCTCCGCGTGTTTCCAGATGGAAACGTCTTATTCAGCCTAAGGTGAGTAGACTGCAGTACTTTGCAGCTTTTTACATGTTTCAGATATCTGCTGGGAGAATTTATATAGATGACTATAGACATTACATATCTTATGGTCACATAACTAGAACATGAAATCGCTCAATGAAACTCTACTCTTGTCAGCATTGAAATTGCAACACCAAGAAGGAACAGTCATAGAATTTTGGAACTCACAGGATTGTTAGGCATGTTACTGATATACGAATTATGAAAAAATTGGGATTCTTTTTGGTATTGAGTATGAGCACTACACACAAAAATCCCCGCACTTACACGCCTTGTCAGCTATCAGAAAGGGCATTAATGGTAGTCTGAGGAATGTTCTGCCATGCTGAATGCACTTGAGCAAATCATCAAGATCCACTGCTGGCTGCTCCCTATGCAATTGTTGACTAATAATATCACAAATTTGATCAATTGGAGATAGGTGTGCAGTCTCATATCAAGCATAAGGCATCAAACAGTGTCTCCCACAGTGGGAGACTTGTCCCCCACTGAGCACATCTGGCATGTCATGGGTAGGCAAATGCAAGTGGAGCTGCCAACAGCGGATCTTGATGATTTCCATGGCCAAGTGTATACTGCGTGGCAGAGCATTCTTCAGACAACAATTAATAACCTCATTGATAATATGCAAAGGTGTGCTAGTGCCCTTATTCCTTCACATGGCGCTCATACATGACACTGAATGCTTCTGTTTTTTACTATTTGCATATCATTAACATGTTTACAATGTTGAAGAGTGTATATACAGTAGTACTTGTAAATCCTTTTCCATATTTCTGCATAATTTTGACATTAAACTATATCTGATTTCTAAAACTAAATAAAAAGAACTAAAGCAAGCAAATGAGTCAAAAATATTGGACTTTGTCATTGTATTGAATTAATAAAATGATCCAAAATCACGTGTCTGTGAGTGACAAAAGTATGTGAACCTTTGCTTTCAGTATCTGGTGTCATCCCCTTGTGCAGGAATAACTAACTGCATCTAAACATTGCTGGTAATTGTTGATTAGTTCTGCACATTGGCTTGTAGGAATTTTAGCCCATTCCTCCCTACAAAACAGCATCGACTTTTATGTTGGTGGATTTTCTCCCTGAACTGTTCGTTTCAGATCTTTCCACAACATCTCTATAGGATTAAGGTCAGAACTTGGACATGGTCATTTCAAAACTTTATTTAACCATTTTTTTTCCAAATTACTTGTGTGCTTTGGGTCATTGACTAGCTGTTTTTCCAACATCCCCTTGAGATTCAGTTCATGGGAACATGTCATGACTTTTTTTCTTGAAGTAGCTGGTACCATTCAGTATTCATTGTTCCATGAATGGTGGCAGCTGTCCTGGCCCAGAGGCAGCAAAACAGGCCAAAACCATAATACTTCTCAGCACCGTGTTTCACCGATGGCATGAGGTTTTGTATACTGTAATGCGGTGTTTTTCTTTATCAAGAAAAAGACAAAGAAAAATATCAGCTCACCCTCTGTTGCTTGCATTCAGCCCGGGGTCCGTGATCAGCGCTACTGCAGGCGCTCTGATAATTGCTGAGAAGGAAGAGTTGATCCAGCTCCCAGGAAGCCAAGGTTAATTAAAAACATGTAAATACTTTATTTCTTTCATGGTTAAAATCCAAGAAATAAGGTCAACAAAATGATGGAGATATACTCCACAGTAAAGGGGAACATAGGGAAGCAATTAATATTTGTAACTACCAGACGCGTTTCGAATGTAAAAACATTCTTAAGCCCCCGTCTCACATAGCGAGATCGCTAGCGAGATCGCTGCTGAGTCACGGTTTTGGTGACGCAACAGCGACCTCACCAGCGATGTCGCTATGTGTGACACTTTGCTGCGATCAGGCCCCTGCTGTGAGGTCGCTGATCGCTGCAAAATGTCCTGGACCATTTTTTGGTCTTTGCCCACCCGCTGGTCAGCACACATCGCTGTGTGTGACCAGCGGGACCAGCAATCAGGCTGGTAACCATGATAAACAGCGCGTTACTAGGGGCACACGCGCACCTAGTAACCCGCTGTTTATCATGGTTACCACTCTGCTACGGTGAGCCGTAACCTCCCGCTCACCGTAGCAGAGTGGTAACCATGATAAACAACGGGTTACTAGGTGCGCGTGTGCCCCTAGTAACCATCATGGTTACCAGCCTGCTCCTGCTTCAGCAGGCTGGTAACCAGGAGCAGGACATCGTGGAAAGATTCTTTCCACGATGTTGCTGCTCCCCTGATCGTTGGTGAGCCTGCCTGTTTGACAGCTCACCAGCGATCACATAGCGACGCAACAACGATCCCTGACAGGTCGTATCGTTGTCGGGATCACTGTAGCGTCGCTATGTGTGACGGGGCCTTTAGACTTGGTATGAATGAGTCAAAATATAACGCTTCTCATTTAAAACAAAAAGCTTTATTGTGGTCTCGTGTGGACACAACACTTTGTTCCAATAACATTCTCACTTGTTTAGGTGATCTTTAGTAAACTACAGATTGGCAGCAATGTTCTTTTTTGAGATCAGTGACTTTCTCCTAGCAATCCTGCCATGCATACCATTGTTGTTCAGTGTCCTCCTGTGGTGGACTCATGAACATTATTTTTAGCTTATGTTAGAGAGACCTTTATTTTCTTAGAGGTTACCTTGGGTTCCTTTGTGACTATTATATGCCTTGCACTTGGAGTGATCTTTGATGAAGACTTCTGGGGAGGGTAATAATGGCCTTGGATTTCCTTCATTTGTACACAATCTGTCTGACTGTGGATTGGTGGAGTCTAAATTCTTTAGACATAGTTTTGTAACCCTTTCCAGCCTGATGAGCATCAACAACTCTTCTGAAATCTCCTTGGTTTATGCCATGATACACTTCCAAAATATAAAGATCAGATTTTGATAGACACTGTTCTTCAAATAAAACAGGTTGCCCACTCACACCTGGTTGTCATCCTATTGATTGAAAACAACAAACTCTAATTTTATATTCAAATTATCTGCTAATCCTAAAGAACCACACATGTTTTCCACTCACAGATTTCTGATATTGGATCATTTTCCTTAATAAAAAAAAAAGTCTAATATTTGTTTGATTTGGTTATCTTTACGTTTAGGACTTGTGTGAAAATCCTACTTAGTTTTAGGTCAAATTTATGCAGAAATATGGAAAATTTTAAAGGGTTCACAAACTTTCAAGGACCACTGCATATAATTATACAAATGTAATTTTTATGAAGAAAACATTTTGCTCCTGATCTTAAAGATCACTACACCTATGATTATAACAAACTTAAATAGCCTCTTGCCTATCACAAAGACATAATTTAAAGCATACCTGTTGTTTCAAATTAGTTTTTCATAATTAACTGTCATGTGTACAGTGGCCAATATATTTATTTATTTTACTCGATTATGTAGCCCCATTAATTTTACAGACATCAGCATTGCTGTCCCCATTGGGGCTAATAATCTAAATTCCCTATCACTATGTCTTTGGAGTGTGGGAGGAAACCGGAGAACCCGGAGGAAACCCACTCAAACACAGGGAGAACATACAAACTCCTTGCAGATGTTGTCTGTGGATTTCAACCCAGGACACCAGCACTGCAAAACAACAATGCTAACCACTGAGCCACCGCACTGCCCAATGACTTGTATTCTGGATTTTAAGCCGTTTTCCCAATGCAGAGTCTAGTCACTAGAAGCTGCAGCAGTTTCTTTTTGTGTCCTCTGTTTCTCTGTTTCTGTCTCCCCCCCAGCTCCTTCCATTTCCCCTTTTCATGGATTTCTATAGGCAGCAGCTGTAGTCTGATTCCTGTCTCCTTAAAGGGAATCTGTCAGTATGATCATTCACCCTGAGCAGTCTTTATGGGCATGAAGGTCATAGGAAGCTGAATAAAATGATACCTTGATATCTGCGTTCTGATGTCTTATTCCAGAGAAATCCATGTTTTTCTTATATGTAACTGAGCTGTTCAGGACTATGGGCTGGACACTGATCTGTATTAGAATCTGCACCCAGAGACTATTACAAATAAAAGGAGGTATTATCAGTGCTGCAGCTCTCACAGCTCTGCTGTATTACAACTATATTGCAGCCCTGTCTGCCTGTGAGATGGAAGCTGAAGCTGAGAGGTACCTACAGATGTGCCAGGTATAATCACCGACAGCTCTGCAGTGAGATCAGGAGAGCAGAGCGTGGCCATTACACATCACACAGGTAACACTAGTAACCATTACACATTACACAGGTAACACTGGTAACCATTACATATCAAACTGGTAAATCCCCTTTTTTATTTAAAAAAAAAGCTCTGGAGGCAGATTCTTGTGCAGATCAGTGTCCGGCCCATAGATCTAAAGAGCACATTTATATATGAGCAAGGGCAGTACTTCTTCCTCTTTGGTCTAGAGGACGTGTGCGCATTTTTCTGGAGTTGACTAAAGCTAAGTGATTTTCCCTTGTTTGTTCCCCCTTGTTGTCTTTAGTTTTCAGTGGGGATCTACTAGTGCTCATGCCCCTCCCTCCCTAGTCAGGGCCAAACACTAGGGAAAGATAGGGCTAGGTACGCGTGAAGAACCAATATAGGGATGTTAGTGGAGACAGGGTGAAAGTAAATCAGCCTAGGAGGTCTCCACTTCCCCCTTTCCCTAGAGTCTGGGCTCCCTTTCCCTCTTCCCTTTGTGTTGCACTAAGTATTTCCCACACCTGGCGTGTCATTATCGCCGGCTGAGCACATTTTGAAAAGGAAAAAAAACTGACACTTTGGGGGTTTTTTTTGTGTGTGTGTGTGTGTGTGTGTTTTTTGGGCGTGTTTTTTTCCCCTTTCTCCTTGGTATTGGTACAGTTGCAGAGCTCGCAGAGCAGTTCCACTGTCTGTCTCTGGAGGTGAATGACCTTCTCTGTGAGGTTCAGCAGCAGCATCAGCGGCTACAAGTCGCCAATGTGGGGGTCTCTGCAGGTAGGCCTGTCCAGCCTGAACCCAAGATTGCCCTCCTGTACAGGTTTTCTGGAGGTAAGGACAAGTTTTTTGTATTCAAGGAGACCTGCAAACTGTATTTTAAACTTTGTCCCTACTCCTCTGGAAATGACTAACAACGTGTTGGAATTGTGATCTCGCTACTGCCGGGAGATCCTCAATTGTGGGCGTTTTATTTACTGCAGGATTCGGTTTGTCTCCAATCTGTAGAGGGTTTTTATGGGGCTCTTGCCCTCATCTATGATGACCCCGACCGAGTCGCCTTGGCTGAGTCTAGGCTACATCGCCTTCAGCAGGGGAATTGGTCAGTGGAAACGTACAGTTTGAAATTCCATAGATGGGCAACGGATTCATCCGTAGATGAAACCTCTCAGTCCTTGGAGGCTGCCATGTCATTGGCCATACGTCTTGATAGACGCCTTCGGAATAGACGGGTGAGACCACCTTCTGCGGGGCCTTCTCGTCGGGGTTATGTACCTCTGCAGAGGGAGCGGTCTGGCATTGAACCAGTACTGGGGGAGGTGGAGGAACCAATGCAGTTAGGGTATGCCTTTACATAATACATTTCCCTGGAGATTCACAAGATAAAAGGTGTATGTTTTTTTGTGGGAAAAAGGGACATTTTATTGGGACCTGTCCTTCAATTCCTAAACAAAAGGAGACTCGATTAACTCTTTGTAGTCTTGAGTTGGATAAGGAAGGGGTGCATTTGTTGCCAACATGCAGTTCTAGGTTTGTCCTGACAGCAGAGATGGTGCTAGAGAGCAAAACTGAGAAAATGTCTGTGTTTGTTGACAGTGGTGCGGGAGTCAGCATGATTGATGTTGAGTTTGCAAAAGCTCATGGCCTTGCTTGCTGTTCTTTAGCTAAGCCTATTTCCATCTTCGCCATCGACTCAGCACCACTTGCACAGAAAGCATTTACTCAGATTGTACATAATGGGTGGGGTCGGTTCATTGTGAAGTTATCCCTTGCTATGTCCTGGACAGTCTTCCCACACCAATTGTACTGGGTCTTCTGTGGCTGGTGAAACATAATCCGTTAGTGGATTGGCAAGCCATGGAGATCATTGAATGGGGAGACTACTGCCATGAGAACTGTTTAGATATTTCCCTTGCTACTGTCTCTACATATATTACATATATTACCTGCTTTTCTGTCTGGTTTTGAGGACGCTTTTTCTGAGAGGGGGTGTCAGGAATTGCCTCCTCATCATGCATATGACTGTCCTATTAACCTGACCCCTGGAGCTAAACTACCAAAGTCCAGACAGTATAATCTTTCTGGCCCTGAGAGACAAGCCATGAAGGATTTCATTGCGGAAAGTCTGGAGAAGGGACATATCAGACCCTCATCTTCGTCCGTGGCAGCAGGGTTCTTCTTTGTGAAGAAAAAAGATGGAGGTTTACGTTGCTTTTTAGATTTCCGGAAATTAAATCAAATTACCATCCATGATTCATACCCACTTCCTCTGATTCCTGATTTGTTCAGCCAGATTGTAGAAGCTAAAGTATTCTCCAAGTTGGATTTAAAGGAAGCCTACAATCTGGTTAGAATCAGAGAAGGGGACGAATGGAAAACGGCGTTCAATACCCCGGAAGGACATTTCGAGAGTCTGGTTATGCCGTTCATGTTGACCAATGCACCTGCGGTTTTCCAGCATTTCATAAATTATATTTTCTAGCATTTGGTGGGGAGTTTTGTGGTGGTCTATCTGGACGATATTTTGGTTTATTCACCTGATTTTGAGACTCATCAGGGTCATGTTAAACAGGTGCTACAGATATTAAGGGATAACAAACTTTATGCCAAACTGGAAAAATGTGTTTTTGCTGTTCAGGAGGTGCAGTTTTTGGGGTACTTGTTGTCATCTTCGGGTTTTCAGATGGATCCAGAGAAGATCCGTGCAGTCCTTGATTGGGACCGTCCCGAGAACCTGAAGACTCTACAGCGTTTTCTGAGTTTTACTAATTTTTATCGGAAATTCATCCAAAATTACTCAGTAATTCTGAAACCCCTCACTGACATGACTAAGAAGAGGTCTGATTTTTCTAAATAGTCAGATGCTTCCCTTCAGGCTTTTTCTTCCTTAAAGAATCATTGCCACTGCACTTATACTCAGTCAACCCGATGTTTCCCAACTCTTTATTGTGGAAGTTGATGCATCGGATGTGGGGGTTGGAGCTGTGTTGTGTCAGGGTCCGTCCCCTGGTAAATAGCGTCCATGTGACTTCTTTTCTAAAAATTTGTCTTCGGTTGAGAGAAATTATGATGTGGGTACTTTCGGCGACCAAATTGGCGTTCGAAGAATGGCAACATTGGTTGGAGGGGGCTGTTCATCCTATTACTGTTATTACTGACCATAAGAACCTGTCATATCTCTAGTCAGCTAAACGTCTCAACCCTAGGTAAGCCAGATGGTTCCTGTTTTTTACTAGGTTCAATTTTCTTGTCACTTTTCATCCAGCGTCAAAAATGTCAAGACTGATGCTTTGTCCTGGAGCTTCCCTGGAGGTAGTGACCATGAGAACCTTGCCCTTATATTACAGAAGGGGGTAGTCATTTTGGCATTATATCCTGAACTGGAGGGTGAGGTGTTGGAGGCTCAGAGGGACGCCCCTGCCTCCTGCCCTCCAGGTAGTTTTTTTTTTACCATCCAATCTGCACCGTAAGGTTATTAAATAATATCATAACTCTGTGATTGCTGGTCATCCAGGTGGTAAGGCAACTGCGGACCTCCTCTCTCTTCGTTTTTGGTGGCCGGGGGTTGCATCGGGATTTGATTGAACGCGTATCTGCTTGTAGTATTTGCGAGCGTTCTAAGGTTTCGCATACCCATCCGTCTGGTACTCTTCTTCTGCTACCTATACCTAGTAGGCCATGGACACACTTGTTCATGGATTTTATTACTGACCTACCGGTTTCTGCAGGCATAACGGTGGTTTTGGTGGTTGTAGATAGGTTCAGTAAAATGGTTCATTTCGTCGCATTGCCTGTACTTCCTAATGCCAAGACACTGGCTCAGATGTTCATAAATGAGATTGTGAAGGTTCATGGAGTTCCCTCCTATGTGATGTCAGATCGGGGGACCCAGTTTGTTTCCAAGTTCTGGAAGGCATTCTCTTTCTCGACTGGGGGTGCAGCTATCCTTTTCCTCTGCCTTCCACCCTCAGTCGAATGGACAGACTGAGCGTGTCAATCAGAATTTGGAGACCTACCGCAGGTGTTTCGTTTCCGAAAATCAGGAGGATTGGGCATCCTACTTACCGCTGCCAGAATTTGCCATTAACAATCATTGACAAGAATCCACTGGCAGGTCACCGTTCTTCGGAGCATACCACCCACAATTTGGTACCTTTAGTGGGGGAGGAGCTTCAGGAGTTCCTGAGGAGGAACGGTTTGCTTCGTCGCTCTCCTCGGTATTGCTGGGTGTTCTGAGTAATTTAAAGATCATGGGAGACAGGTATAAACGTACAGAAAACGCTTGCCAGGTCCGGACCTGAATGTGAATGACTTTGTGTGGTTGTCTGCCAGGAATATAAGATTTAAAGTTCCTTCTTGGAAGTTGGGACCTAGGTTTATTGGTCCCTATAAAATAACCGCCGTCATTAACCCAGCAGCATTTCATCTTGAACTTCCTCAGGCCATTAATGTCCACAATGTGTTCCATAGGTCCTTACTCAAGAAGTATGTGGAACCTCTTGAGCCCTCACCTCTACCACCGCCCCTAGTAATGGTTGATGGTAATCTGGAGTTCCAGATTTCTAGGATTGTAGATTCTCGTCTCCAACTTCGTTCTCTATAATACTTGTTGCACTGGAAAGGTTATGGTCCAGAGGAGAGGATGTGGGTTTCAGCATCAGAGGTGAACGCTCCCAGGTTGGTTCCTTCACTTCACACCTCTTATCCTGAGAAAACCGGTCCAGAATGTCTGGAGGCCATTCGTAGGGGGGGGGGTACTGTCATGGGTGTGTCAGAAGTGACAGACAGTCACCCTCCAGTTGGTTGCAGGAGATCTCTTCGTTTGACATTGCAGACAACTTCTTAGACACTGTCTCTCTAGGACCCAGTGGCTACCTTCCTCTGGCTAATTAACACCCTGGCCTGGGTGTATAAATACCTGCTGTGTGCCAGAGGGAGGTGCCGGCGATATTCACTTTACCCCTTGTGAAGACTTGAGCTAGAGCAGTACTTCTTCCTCTTTGGTCTAGAGGACGTGTGCGCATTTGTCTGTAGTCGAATAAAGCTAAGCGATTTTCCCTTGTTTGCTCCCCCTTGTTGACAATAGTGTTCAGTGGGGATCGACTAGTGCTCATCCCCTTCCCTCCCTAGTCAGGGCCAAGCGCCAGGGAAAGATAGGGCGAGGTACGCGTGCGGTGATTGGGGAAGAAATAATATAGGGACATTAGTGGAGACAGGGTGATAGTAGATCAGCCTAGGAGGTCTCCACTTCCCCCTTTCCCTAGAGTCTGGGCTCCCTTTCCCTCTTCCCTTTGTGTTACACTAAGTCTTTTGCACATCTGGCGTGACACAGATATCAAGGTATCATTTTATTCAGCTCCCTATGACCTACATGTCCATATTGATGGATTAAGGGGTTGATCCTACTGACAAATATCCTTTAAAGACACATCTGAAGACAGATTTCAGCAGGTATTAAGAATGAATGGTCAATGAAGGAGGCAGGGGAAGAGAGAAAAAATTATCTGAGTGGGGAAAGAGACATATTCATCCAATAAGATATATTTAAAGGTTAGCAGAAAGTGTAGTTACTCTTTAAGAAAGGGCTTACCAGGCACTACCATATAGGGTTTCATATTATTTCTCTGCCAGGTATTACACTGAAATGTCTGTACTCATTGAATGGAATTATTCAGGCTGCTCTGTGTTTCTGCTTATCAAGTGGGAAATGCAGAAAAATTAAAATTGGACATCTGGTGTATTTTCCTGTAAGGATATAGCGGTTAAAATCATAAGCTGTCTTTGTTGTGGCTACACCAGCTTGAGTTTATACTGGATTTTAATGGCAAAGCTCAAGGACCTCCTGGGTAATCTGAGGATAATTTATATATAATGGATGTATGACAGTACTGTGCTAAAGTTTTAGGCAGGTGTGGAAAAAATGCCCCTGCAGATGAAGCAGCAAAAGCAACTCTGCCTAGGCCAGGATTTTTAGTTACAGGACAGGAGCAGAGAACTGAATCTTTGTCCCAGATGATGATAGGCCTAACTTTGCCAGTGTAGTTACTTGTTGTAAAGCTCCCATTATATTAAAGAAATCGTCTACTACTGGACTTATGGACCCAATATAAAATGAAAACAACACATACTATACTACTATTCCTAGCAGGTCACTTGACATTGTTGTGTCACATGGCCACTGCAGCCAATCAGTGGCTACTGATCAGCTGCAGTGATCACGTGACATTAAGGTGTTATTATTTGGTTAAAAATGTCTCTGAGCAAATCTGCATTTTCAGTTTTACCAATGATATTGGATATTCCCCTCACCTCCTTAACTCTCCTCACTGATGGGGGGTTCTATACAAAAGAGTTGTGTGATCATGTGACCTAAAGCAGGCAGAGCAGTATATGGGTAATATAGAGCATGGACTACAGGGGCAGTATCACGATCCCCCCACTCGCTGTGCCCTAGGGACGCTGTGTGTGACTGCTCAGCTGCCCTAGCAGGAGTGTGTCAGGTTGTCAGTGCTGTGAAATATAGCTCATCCGCTATATGGATAGCAGGGGCATGTTGGGCCAGGTGTTTTCCTTTCCAGATAATTGCCAGGGTATTTAAGTGGCTGGCAATGTTTGGTCATTGCTAATTGTAACTTCAGCTCAGTGGTTTGTGTGTTTACACTGTGCTCTGTATTCTGATATTCTGATCTTTTGTTGCCAGACCTTGGATTTGCCTTTTGGATACCTATTTATATAACCCCTTTTGCCATTCTGACCTTAGTTACCCAGACTTTGCCACAGACTATCCACTTGTTTTATCCCTTTGTCTTTGATGTACCTTCCTGACTTTTGACCTTGGACCTCTTGACCACTCTGCTTCACGGCTTGTTCTTGTGTAGTGACTAGCGTCACAGGCAGCTCATGACACAAACAACTACACCTGCCCAAGCTGCAAGGACTGCTGACATATTCAAAAAGAGGGGATTTTGGAAGTGTAGGAGATATGGGGTAAGGTAGGGTTGGACATACCATTAGTGCAGCTACACAAGGGCTCAAGAGGTAGCGGGGCCCACCTCTACCTCTAAAGCAGGTAGAATTGTCCATTATGATGAACTATTGTACTGCAAAGGGCCCATATATTCTTGCAGAGGGGCCCTCTTCTTTGTCTGCACCTGGGGTAAAGTGATGGTGACGCGCCCCCTGGGCCTGTGCTGTGCAGGGGGATACCCGGAGCCGGATTGCTGGGGGTTGTAGTCTCAGTGTGGCGGTGACCCGGTCCGTGCCCAGGGAGGTCAAACCAGTGGCAGTCTTAAGTAATAACAATGTCCGACTACGCCACCCGTGGATTGCGGTCAGTGGGGACCGCCGCTGCACTGCCGACCGCTGAGGCTGATGTTGTTTGCGCAGCCGAGTATGGGATAACTCCCCACGGGAGAAGTATTGCCTCAGGGCAGCTAATGTGGAAGATGGGAGTGATGGTGTGAGCGTCCCAGTAGTAATGGTGCTGGTGCGGCGATGAAACACAGAGACTTGTGGTGCAGTTCAGGGTCTTTACTGATGGTATAAAGCAGACCCTCCCGGGAGTACTGGTTAGCAGTAGGGGCCTGGTCAGTCTGTGAGCAAGCAGGATCTCCCCTGGCCAGGTGGAGTTGTAGGCCTCCCCGTCTCTCTGCACTCTTTCCTGGCTACCTTGCTGTGTGCGGGTAGACGTAGCCCACGTCCCTGAGTATACCGTGTGGTGCTCACCTGTATGGCCGGTGACTTGGGGCCTTCACGATGGCGGTGCTGGTCCCTTGCTTTTGACCGTGCCTCCGGGCTTCTAAGGCCAGAGGACATGGAATCCCCTGCCGGTTGCATTCTGCTGCTGGACCTGGATGTCCCCACAGCCTCGGACTCCGTGTCCGGGTTTAGTGACTTCAGCCAAGGCGAGCTATCTAGCTTCCAGCCTCTGGCACTCGCTCCTGCTCCTACAGAGCTCCTGTTGTCACTTTCCCTGTGTCTGCTGTCCTCCAGACCTGACTGCATCTCTGTCTGGGACTTCACTCCAGGCTCTGACTAACCTAATCCCGCCCCAGACCCGGTTTATAAGGGCAGATTCCTCCCCTCCCAGGTCTGGGTGGGCCGTGTTGCATGCTTAGGGCTCCTGACCAGAGAAACCTCCCACTTTCTCTCAGACATAATATTTCTATTACTGTGGCAACCAGACCCCTGGGGTGCCACATTCCCCCCTAGTAAATTTTAGTACTCCGGGACTAAACACATTTTTTTTTTTTTTTAAAGAAACATAAATACAGGGTATAACAATAACACAATAACATATTTACAGGAAGCTTTAGTTCTTTAAAGGTCACGGCGTGTCCGCAACCGGGTGTCCATATCACCCAAGGTGAAGCTTTGAGCGAAGTAGGGGACCTGTCCAAAGCAAACCCCTTGCGTTGGCCCTGGGCGTGGCTGCAAGGCTGGAGCTAGCTACTTTTGGCCGCAAGTAGGCCACGCCAGACAGGTTTTCTCTTCCGCGGCCGTCTTCACAAGAGGCACCAAGGTGCAACTATCTACAAGATTGTTCCGGTTATCCAGCGTCCATAACCTGTTAGTCCAAATAAATCTGCAGGGTAACTGAGAAACATAATTAATAATAGGCAACAAACATAAACCATAAACAGTTAAACAGATAAATTCACAGTGCATCACTTTAGATTTTCCAGCGAGCGGGCATCTGACCTCTAGTGACTCTAGTGGACCTACGGAGCTCACTAACTGGTCCTGCACTACAGGGTGTAGGAGGTGTTATGGGTAAGCTGGGCAGCTGTCTGCGTACTCTTTGGCTCACTAGGGGCACGGCAGGCTCACTACTAGCAGAGGGTTGATTCTCCTGCGCTGCTGGTGTGGATTCTTCTGCCTCCTGGGCCGGCTGTTCTTCCAGCTCTACCTGGTCTTCTGTAGGCACTTGAGGGGCTGGCTGGAGAAAGGTGAGGACGGGCACCATGATAGCGTTGTTTACTTGTGTCCAGGACCGGGGAAAGTCTCCGAGTACGGTGGTGATCATTTCCTCCTTTTCCTCTACGGGTTGAGGGTCTTCCTGATCTTTATCCGTGCTTTGCAACTTCTCGGGGCACTTTTGCAGGTGGTCTCTGGAGACAGTGGCTGTGGTCTCTCCTCCATCCTTGCTGATGACGTACACCTTTGGATTATTGTGGCTTGAGGGCAGTACGGTGTACGGGTCCTTTTCCCACTGGTCGTCCAACTTATGGAGCCGCCTTTTTCTTTTTAAGACCTGCTCTCCAGTTACCAGGGGAACAGCGGGAGCATGTTGGTTATAAGTCCTCTCCTGCCTTTCTCTTGATTTACAGAGACTTCGCTCGACGCTCTCCTGTACCTTCCGGTACTGTTGCTGCCGTTCTGTATCCCAGTCTGCCTCTGGCGAGGTGTCCTCGGGTATCAGGACTCCCATATCCAGGTCAACAGGCAGCTTACCAGGTCTTGCTCGCATTAGGTAAGCCGGGGTACAGTTGGTGGAACCTACCGGGATGTGGTTATACAGGTCCACCAGATCGGGCAGTTTCTCAGGCCACAGACTGCGTTCTTCCAGGGGCAATGTTTTTAGCAGATCTATCACCACCTGGTTCATCTTCTCGCAGAGTCCATTGGTTTGGGGGTGATAGGGCGTTGTTCTTATCTTCTTGCAGCCATACAGGTTGCAGAACTCCTGGAAGACCTCCGCTTCGAAGGCTGGTCCTTGGTCCGTCAGCACTTGGTCCGGGTACCCGTGTGGGCGGCAGAATTGCAGCTGGAAGGCTCTGGCTGCTGTCTGAGCCATCAGGTCTTTGACAGGGACCACCACCAGGAACCGGGAGTAGTGATCCACGATGGTTAGGGCGTAGACATACCCGCTTCTGCTTGGAGCCAGTTTAACATGGTCCAGAGCGACCAGTTCCAGCGGCTGCCTGGTGATGATGGGCTGCAGGGGAGTCCTCTGGCTGGCACGGTCCCTTCTTCTTAGATTGCACAGGCCACAGTCTCTACACCACCTCTCAATGGCTCCTCTCATGCCTATCCAGTAGAACCGTTCACGCAGCAGGAACTCCAGCTTCTTCCATCCGAAGTGCCCTGCCCCATTGTGGTAGGCCTCCAGCACCATAGCTGCGTCCCGTCTCGGTACCACCACCTGCCAGATCAGCTCATGTGTCCGGGAATTGACCATTCTGCGGCACAACTTCTCCTTGTAGAGAAACAGTCTGCTCTTTTCCATCCACAGTTGCTTGGTCTCTTCCGGAGCGTCTGGGTCCAGGCGTGCGTCAGCCTGGGTCAGCATCTCCTTCACCAGACGGACCGCGGGGTCACTGTCTTGCGTCTCCGCCCAGTTGTAGTGGGGTAAGGGGTTGAATGTAGCGGATCGCTGGCCCCTCACACGGTGGGAATACTGGGTAATCCCATGACGGTGGAACGCAGGGAGTTCGATCTCTTCCAATTCTTCAGGATCCTCCCCTTCGTCCGGTAGGTTTGGCTTCCTGGACAGGGCGTCTGCGTGGGTATTGGAGCGTCCTGCCCGGTATTTGATCGTGAACTCAAAATTGGACAGGCGGGCCATCCATCTCTGCTCCAGGGCACCCAGTCTTGCAGTGTCCAGGTGTGTCAACGGGTTGTTGTCCGTGTACACGGTGAACCTGGAAGAGGCAAGGTAATACTTAAAATGTTCGGTTACTGCCCACACCACTGCCAGGAACTCTTGCTTGAACGAGCTGTAATTCTCAGGGTTTCTTTCCGTGGGTCGCAGTTTTCGGCTGGCGTAAGCAATTACCCATTCTCTCCCCTGCTGGATCTGGGACAGTACGGCTCCTAGCCCGATGTTGCTTGCGTATGTGTGGAGGATAAAGGGCTGGCTGTAATCAGGGTATGCCAAGATTTCATCCCCCATGAGGGCCATCTTCAGCTGGTGGAAGGACTCCTCTTCCAGCTTTTCCCATTTGAAGGGTGGCTTCTGGTTTTTGGCCTTCCTGGACTGGCCTATCAGGAGGTCCTGCATAGGAGCTGCCTTCTTGGTAAAACCGGGAATGAATCTTCGGTAGTAGCCGACCAACCCGAGGAACTGCCGCACTTCCTTTATGCTGGATGGTCTTGGCCAGTCCTTAATCACGGTGATCTTGTCAGGGTCGGGGGCTACTCCGTCAGCACTCACCACGTGTCCCAGGTACTGTACCTTTGGCTTCAGTAGATGACACTTCGAGGGTTTTACCTTTAGGCCATAGTTTGCCAGGGCTTCAAACACTTCTGCCAGGTGTTCCAGATGGTCCTCATAGGTCTTGGAATAGACGATGACATCGTCCAGGTATAATAGGACCGTCTCGAAGTTCCGGTGTCACAGACAGCATTCCATCAACCGTTGGAAGGTTCCTGGTGCGTTGCAGAGCCCGAACGGCATACAGTTAAATTCGCTGAGTCCCATCGGGGTGGTGAATGCGGTCTTCTCCCGGTCCGCCTCTGCTACAGGAACCTGCCAGTACCCGCTAGTGAGATCCAAAGTAGAGAAGAAGTTAGCAGATTTTAATGCAGCTAAGGACTCTTCTATCCTTGGTAACGGGTACGCATCTTTGTGTGTGATACGGTTGACCTTCCTGTAGTCTACACACATTCTCATGGTGTTGTCTTTCTTTTTCACTAAGACTAGTGGAGCTGCCCAGGGGCTACAGCTGTCCCTAATTACCCCAGCCTCCTTCATGTCTTTTAGCATCCCCTTGGCGTGTTGATAGTGTGCAGGGGGTACGGGTCGGTATCTCTCCTTTATGGGAGGATGGTCTCCCGTTGGGATGTGATGTTCTACCCCCTTTACTCGCCAAAAGTCTAGCGGGTGTTTGCTAAACACTCTCTCGTACTCTTGAACCACCCGAATGCAGTTGCTGACACCAGTCCTCCATTGGTTTCTTAGAGCCGTTACCTTCCTCTGGTTGAGATGGAGGCAAGGGTTCCACGGCCTGTACAGAGTTCTGGTTGATGGTGAACAATTTGGCTAGCGTGGCATACCGGGGCAAGTATACTTCTCTCTCCCCGATATTTATGATGCGGACGGGCACCCTCCCATGACGTACATCGACCACCCCCCGTGCTGTCAAAATGGTGGGCCTACTGTCTGAGTAGACGGGTTCTACCATTGCTTGGTAGTCTCTACCTCTTAGACCAATAGCTGCCCGGCACCAAATCATCATCTCACTTTTTGGGGGCATGGCAATAGGGAACGGGTCACACATTCTCACGCTACCTATCTCACCACCAGATAGTTCCACCTGTTGCCGTTTCATCAGTGCCCGGATCTCTTTTTGGAGCACACGCTGCTGGCTGGAACTGGCGTTCTTGGCAACCTGCTGCAAAATAAGAATCACCTCTGCAAGACAGTTTTCAATTACGTTAGTACCTAAGGTGATTTTTTGGTGACTCTCGCGACGGTCAATGTCCACAATGATAAGTCCTTGTGCCGGCAGTTCAACTTTACCGACCTTGATGGTCACTTCCTTAAATCCTATCTGTGGCACAGGCTGACCATTGCTGGCGATAATGCTCAGGTCGTCATCTGGGTAGCGGGTTATGTCCGAGTCATTCCAGTACCGCTTGAAGAGCACGTACGGGATGGTGGTGACCTGTGACCCGGTGTCTAGTAGGGCACTCATAGGAATGCCATCCAGTACCACAGGCAAGACCGGACGTCCCCCTACGTATTTGTCACGCCAGTTTGATGGGCCTGATGATCTTATGCCTAGAGGTTGGCCCTCTACCCCAGGTTGTGCCCGTTTAAATGACAGTACCTTGCCATATGTCCGGGTTGATTGCAGCGGCGGCAGATGGGTCGTCCGTCCTCGTTGTATCTGTCGCTGGGTCTTCCTCTGGCCGGTGGGGTCCTCTTCAGTCAGCGCCACGGGACGTCCTCCGGTCCGGATGCCAGCTGGATCTTTCCTGGAGAAGAGACCTGTAAAGACTGCACAGTTCTGGTTAGCGCGGCAACGCTCTTAGTCAGCTCTTGGACCTGATGTTGCAGGTCTGTAGCCGGGTCATTGTTCAAAGCCTGCGCATCAGCTCCCACAGGCCCTGCAGACAAGGGCACCGCGTCCTGGTGATAAGTGATAGCAGGGCGCCTGTGGGTCACAGCGCCACCTGGTGTCGGTTCTCGGAGCACCCGGATGGCTCTGTCCTTGAACTGTGCAAAGTCCAGGTCAGGGTCCTGTAAGGCCATTGCCCGCAACTGGGTTCGGTGGGCGTTGCACAGTAGACCCTCAATAAATTGTTCAGTCAACAGCTTGTCTTCATTTCCCACGCTGTCAGGGTCTGCCTGCTGGCTCTCAGGGCCTCTTGTAAGTTTAGAGCATAGTCCCTTATACTTTCATGTGCCCTTTGTTTGCACCCGTAAAATCTTAGTTTTATCTCGGCTGAGGTTCGGGTATCAAATGTGTCTTTCAGCCGGGCTAGTATCTCTCTGACAGTCCTCTTCTTCCCAGGTGACCAGGACTTTACCTCCCTTTGGGCTGCCCCGATTAGCTGGGCCACCAGGATGCTCACTTTTTGCTCTTCCGTGAGGGGGTATACCTTGAAGAGGCTATCCAGCCTTTCCCTAAAGTCACTCAGGGTATGTGACTCCCCTGAGTACTGGGGCAGCCAGGTTGCCCCCGGGATATAGGGCATGGTGAATGGCATGACCGCTGCAGCGGTTGCGCTGGCGGCCGGTGTGGCGGTGGAGCTCCCCTCGGTGTCCGACATCATCCTTCCCCCCTAGTGGACCGTGGCCTACCTTGCGATGCTCTTCTTCCGTAGGCCTCCCCGACTATCTGCACTCTTTCCTGGCTACCTTGCTCTATGCGGGAAACTTCACCACAGGTAAGTATAAAAGTCTCTTTTTCAGGCACGCAGTACCCGGTGGT
This sequence comes from Phyllobates terribilis, assembly GCF_046119375.1. NCBI lineage: Eukaryota > Metazoa > Chordata > Amphibia > Anura > Dendrobatidae > Phyllobates > Phyllobates terribilis. The sequence goes on from NW_027362762.1 coordinate 880,120,820, forward strand.
TGTGGGCACGAAATCCTGCCGACTACGCCAAAGTTGACGCGCCCCCTGGGCCTGTGCTGTGCAGGGGGATACCCGGAGCCGGATCGCTGGGGGTTGTAGTCTCAGTGTGGCGGTGACCCGGTCCGTGCCCAGGGCAGTCAAACCAGTGGCAGTCTTAAGTAATAACAATGTCCGACTACGCCACCCGTGGATTGCGGTCTTTGGGCTCCGCCGCTGCGCTGCCGACCGCTGAGGCTGATGTTGTTTGCGCAGCCGAGTATGGGATAACTCCCCACGGGAGAAGTATTGCCTCAGGGCAGCTAATGTGGAAGATGGGAGTGATGGTGTGAGCGTCCCAGTAGTAATGGTGCTGGTGCGGCGATGAAACACAGAGACTTGTGGTGCAGTTCAGGGTCTTTACTGATGGTATAAAGCAGACCCTCCCGGGAGTACTGGTTAGCAGTAGGGGCCTGGTCAGTCTGTGAGCAAGCAGGATCTCCCCTGGCCAGGTGGAGTTGTAGGCCTCCCCGTCTCTCTGCACTCTTTCCTGGCTACCTTGCTGTGTGCGGGTAGAAGTAGCCCACGTCCCTGAGTATACCGTGTGGTGCTCACCCGTATGGCCGGTGACTTGGGGCCTTCCGTTAGCCTCCGCTTCACGATGGCGGTGCTGGTCCCTTGCTTGTGACCGTGCCTCCGGGCTTCTAAGGCCAGAGGACATGGAATCCCCTGCCGGTTGGATTCTGCTGCTGGACCTGGATGTCCCCCCAGCCTCGGACTCCGTGTCCGGGTTTAGTGTCTTCAGCCAAGGCGAGCTATCTAGCTTCCAGCCTCTGGCACTCGCTCCTGCTCCTACAGAGCTCCTGTTGTCACTTTCCCTATGTCTGCTGTCCTCCAGACCTGACTGCGTCTCTGTCTGGGACTTCACTCCAGGCTCTGACTAACCTAATCCCGCCCCAGACCCAGTTTATAAGGGCAGATTCCTCCCCTCCCAGGTCTGGGTGGGCCGTGTTGCATGCTTAGGGCTCCTGACCAGAGAAACCTCCCACTTGCTCTCAGACATAATATTTCTATTACTGTGGCAACCAGACCCCTGGGGTGCCACAATGGTCTATGAGAAGTATGCAAAAGAAAAATACAAGTTTCTAAGATGCCTATCAAGTTAGACTTCATTTTTAGTGTCACATACATTTCTATTATATCTTTTGACATAATCTGCAACATTTTTACCATCTTGTTACGTTAATACATTGCTTTGCACATCAGAAAACATTTATTTTCAGCACTTTATGGCTGTAAAATAAGTACTCTGGTATTCTGTGCCAAAAAATGGTCTAGACCAAAAAATGAACATTGATGCAAAAAGTGTCTAAAATACATAATGAATTTGGGACATACCATGTGCTCCATATACATTTGAATCCTCTCAGCATATAACTACAGATTTCACATTCTCTATAGCTATGACATCATATGTGGTGTTATCGTTTTGTGCTTTGGTTTAGGTTTTCATTCCATTCTCCTCTTCATGTCTGCTCTCCATCAGATAATCTGCTTCAATTACCTGTTCACAGTGGGGAGGGGGTGCAGGCAGAAATCCAAGGCCTCCAGCCTTTAATCTGTATAACTGTATAACTCCATTTATAAGAGTTCAAATCAAATTGGGCTCCTATTATGGTGCTAGGGTTTTACAGTGACATTTCATTGGTCCCTCCCTTTTATATCCGTCCCAATGTGAACACTTGATGTCTTCTCATTCGCTAACAATGCAGTTAGTCTATAAAGAGGAGTCCATGGTAGGCCAACTGTGATTAAAGGGTTTGGGACCTAACTAGAGTTGCCTCTTCTGTCCACCATTGTCTGCGTCAATGAAACACATGCACCTAAGACCTTGGTAGTACAGTAGATTGTACTTGTATAAAAGGAATCTCTGCAAGGATTGTGTCTCTCAATGAGCTTGTCAACCATTTCTAGTATCAACCTGCTGAATAATAAATACTTCTCTGGAAAACTGTACAAGCCAATACTGGAGATCAGTTCAGGATAAGTAATATAATCTATCTATATAATTGTCTTATCCCGTCTGTCTGTCTGTCTTTCTGTCTGTCTTTCTGTCTGTCTGTCCTGGAAATTCCGGGTCGCTGATTGGTCCGGCCGCGGCCAATCAGCGACGCGGCATTTCAGAAAAACATGGCGGCCATTAGCGGCTCAGGTGAGGCACGGAGGTCAGCGGCGATGCAGCCGGGAGATGCAGCCGGCTGCTCGCAGCATAAGTCCCCCGACCGCAGGCGCCACTGACCTACATGCGGCTATCGTCGGAAGATAATAATAATAATAGTTTTTATTTTTATAGCGCCAACATATTCCGCAGCACTTTACAAATTTTAGGGGGGACATATACAGACAGTACAGAAAAAGCATATCTCATATCGAAAGGAGTGAGGGCCCTGCTCGCAAGCTTACAGTCTATGAGGAAATGGAGGAGACACAAAAGGTAGAATGTACATATATTGTATAATGCAGCCTTGATATACTAAATAGGATAAATAATACATGGACTGGTCGCCTGCCAGTATGTGTACCGTCCTGACAGAGGCTATTGAGTGCATGGTTGGTATGAACCTGAAGTTGAAGAAGATTTTAATATGGGGGAAAACTGGGACGGACAGAGTGTGTTTAGGCGATACGCCAGTCTAAAGAAATGTGTTTTTAGGGTTCGCTTGAAACTGTGGGTATTGGGAATTAATCAAACTGTCCTGGGTAGTGCATTCCAAAGAGTTGGCGCAGCACGCGAGAAATCTTGGAGACGGGAGTGGGAAGTTCGGATTATGGAGGATTTTAGTTTTAAGTCATTTGCAGAATGGAGGGCACGTGTAGGGTGGTAGACGAGACAAGGGAGGAGATGTAGGGGGGTACTGAAGCATGGAGCGCTTTGTGGGTAAGCGTGATAAGTTTAAATTGAACTCTATATTGGATGGGCAACCAATGCAATGACTAGCACAGGGAAGAGGCATCGGTGTAGCGGTTGGCGAGGAATATGATCCTGGCTGCTGCGTTAAGGACGGATTGGAGAGGGGAGAGTTTAGTAAGAGGGAGACCGATTAGTAGAGCGTTGCAATAGTCAAGACGAGAATGAATAAGAGCTACAGTAAGAGTTTTTGCTGAGTCAAAGGTGAGAAAAGTCCTGATTCTTGAGATGTTTTTGAGGTGTAGATGACATGAACGAGTGAGTGATTTGATGTGAGGAGTGAAAGAAAGATCTGAATCAAAAATGACCCCAAGACAGCGGGCTTGTTGTTGGGGAGTAATGGTTGAGCCACAAACGGAAATGGCAATATCAGGCACAGGTAGGTTAGTGGAGGGAGGAAAGACGAGTAGTTCAGTTTTTGACAGATTCAGTTTTAGGTAGAGGGAGGACATAATGTTAGACACGGCAGTAAGACAATCACTGGTCTTTTGTAGTAATGCAGGGGTGATGTCCGGAGCAGAGGTGTATAATTGGCTGTCATCAGCATAGAGATGGTACTGAAAACCGAATCTACTGATTGTTTGTCCAATAGGAGCGGTGTATAAGGAGAAAAGAATGGGGCCTAGGACTGATCCTTGAGGAACCCCGACAGTAAGGGGAAGTAGGGAGGAGGAGGAGCCGGCAAAAGACACAGAGAAGGAGTGGTCAGAGAGATAGGAGGAGAACCAGGAGAGAACAGTGTCCTTGAGGCCAATAGTGCGGAGCATAGTGAGGAGGAGCTGGTGATCCACAGTGTCGAATGCTGCAGAGATATCCAGAAGAATCAGCAGGGAGTAGTGACCATTGGATTTAGCTGTTAGTAGATCATTAGAGACTTTAGTGAGGGCAGTTTCAGTAGAATGTAAAGAGCGGAAACCAGATTGTAAAGTGTCAAAAAGAGAGTTGTCTGAGAGATAGTGGATGAGACAGGAGTGGACCAGGCGTTCCAGGAGTTTAGAGATAAAGGGAAGATTGGAAACAGGTCTGTAGTTGGCCGTGCAGTTCTGGTCAAGGGATGGTTTTTTAAGTAATGGTTGTATGCTGGCGTGTTTAAAAGAAGAGGGAAAGATACCAGATGAGAGGGAAAGGTTGAAAATTTTAGTTAGGTGAGTGGTGACAGCTGGAGAAAGGGACTGAAGGAGATGTGAGGGAATAGGGTCACTGGTGCAGGTGGTAGGGCGAGAAGATGCAAGGAGCCTGATCACTTCATCTTCCGTGACTGGTTCGAAGTCAGAAAGTGAGCAAGATACAATGTGGCGGGGGAGAGCATGCATAACATTTGGGGATTGGGAGAAAATTTCCTGTCGGATATGGTCAATTTTTTCTTTGAAATAATTGGCCAGATCGTCAGCGCTGAGGTCGGTGGTCAGGGCCTGTGTTGTTTGATTGAGGAGAGAATGAAACGTGTCAAAGAGTCGTTTAGGATTATTGGAAAGTGAGATGATGAGGTTGTTAAAGTAGGTTTGTTTGGAGAGGTGAAGGGCAGAGTTATATGTTTTCAGCATAAATTTATAATGGAGGAAATCTTCGGGCAGATTTGATTTTCTCCACAGCCGTTCAGCGCACCTGGAGCACCGCTGGAGGAAACGTGTTTGAGGTGTGTGCCAGGGTTGTCGCCGTCTATGCCGAATTGTTCTTTGTGTAGAAGGTGCGGCTTCATCCAGGGCGCGTAGCATTATTTCGCTATAATGCTTCAATGCAGAGTCGGGACATGAGAGGGAGGAGATTGGGGCCAATGATGATTGCAACCTTTTTATAAATTTCTGGGTGTTAATGGCGCATAAATTTCTATAAGTGTGGACGGTGGGAGTGTCTTGAGTAGAGTCACAGTTCTTGACAGAGAATGAAAGAAGGTTATGGTCAGAGAGTGGAAGGGGATAGTTAGTATAGTCATGTACTGAGCAAAGCCGGGAGAAGATCAGGTCCAATGTGTTCCCGTCCTCATGTGTAGGAGAGTTAGCAAGCTGTGAAAGGCCGAAGGAGGAGGTTAGTGATAAAAGATGCGTGGCAGATGGGGAAAGAGGATCGCCAATTGGGATGTTAAAATCTCCCATGATTATCGTGGGGATGTCGCAGGATAGAAAATTTGGAAGCCAGGTAGCAAAGTGATCCAGAAATTGAAGGGGGGGACCTGGAGGGCGATAGACAACCGTCACTCACAGGGAGAAGGGTCGGTAGAGTCTGACTGTGTGGGCCTCAAAAGACGGGAAGATAAGGGAGGGTACAGGGGGGATAACCTGAAAAGTACATTTTGTTGAGAGAAGCAGACCAACACCTCCACCTGATCTGTTGTCAGGTCGCGGGATATGAGAGAAATGTAGGCCACCATAGGAGAGAGCTGCGGCGGTGGTGTCCGACTGCTGGATCCAGGTTTCAGTGAGAGCCAGAAGGTTGAGGGAATTAGAGAGGAAAAAGTCATGGATGTAAGAGAGTTTATTACAAGCTGAGCGCGCATTCCAAAGGGCACAGTTTAATGAGACAGAAGATATGCAGGGAATATTAATGAGATTAGCAGGGTTTCTGAATGTAACAGGGAAAGAGTTAGTGTTATTATTACTGGAGGGTCCTGGATTAGGAGAAATATCACCTGCGACTAATAGAAGGAAGATACAGAGAGTGAGCAGATGGTTGATTGATTTGTGAGAGCGTTTCCTGTGTTGTATGGTGGGAATGAATGGATCTGCGTGGTATAACATTGTGAAGAGAGTATGACAACTGTACATAGGAGAAGAGAGGAGAGAGGGGTTAATATGGATGAAGTGTGCCGAATCAGTGGGAGAACGGTGAATGTGGATGATTGTAGCAGTCAGAATATAAATGGCACAGATACAAATGGTGAATACTGATTGCCAAAAAGATGACCTGCAAGCAAGTTTGTTTAATTGTCTTGCATGTCTTACCTGTCTCCTGCCCTGTCCAACTGCCATTTTCTAACTGCCGGGGCACTTCGATAAAGTATTCATAAATGCTATATGCATAAATGCCCCCGCATAAATGCAGCCCCTTGACTATGTCTCAATATATAGGGACGTTTCTGCTTAGATCTACACAGATTTAACTTGTTAGCAATCAATCACTAGCTTAAGACAACAGGAGACAATAAAACTGCAGAAAAAAAAACAGACTGGCAAACTCAACATGGATCATAAACTCTTAAAGTTAGTGTGATGACCTTAAAGTATCATGGATTAAACAACGTAGAGGAGTGAAAAATATATACCAGTGATAGGCTGCAGAGCATTGCATGGAAATACAAGGCAGTTTTCAGGATAGATCACACAAGGAGTGAAAAATATATACGAGTGATAGGCTGCAGAGCATTGCATGGAAATACAAGGCAGTTTTCAGGATAGATCACACAAGGAGTGAAAAATATATACCAGTGATAGACTGCAGAGCATTGCATGGAAATACAAGGCAGTTTTCAGGATAGATCACACAAGGAGTGAAAAATATATACGAGTGATAGGCTGCAGAGCATTGCATGGAAATACAAGGCAGTTTTCAGGATAGATCACACAAGGAGTGAAAAATATATACCAGTGATAGGCTGCAGAGCATTGCATGGAAATACAAGGCAGTTTTCAGGATAGATCACACAAGGAGTGAAAAATATATACCAGTCATAGACTGCAGAGCATTGCATGGAAATACAAGGCAGTTTTCAGGATAGATCACACAAGGAGTGAAAAATATATACCAGTGATAGGCTGCAGAGCATTGCATGGAAATACAAGGCAGTTTTCAGGATAGATCACACAAGGAGTGAAAAATATATACCAGTGATAGGCTGCAGAGCATTGCATGGAAATACAAGGCAGTTTTCAGGATAGATCACACAAGGAGTGAAAAATATATACCAGTCATAGACTGCAGAGCATTGCATGGAAATACAAGGCAGTTTTCAGGATAGATCACACAAGGAGTGAAAAATATATACCAGTCATAGACTGCAGAGCATTGCATGGAAATACAAGGCAGTTTTCAGGATAGATCACACAAGGAGTGAAAAATATATACCTGTAAGAAGAGAAGAAAGATGAATATTAGCAATGCCATTTTCTAACTGCTACAGCCGCTTATCTCCCGAGGACAAGTGTGACTCCCCTCCCTTCCTTTCCCCTCCTTTTCCCTCCTTTCCCCTCCTTTCCCCTCTCCTCTCCTCCCATCCCTCCCCCCGCTCGATCAGGACCCCGGCGTCATACTTACCCCTCCCCTCCTCTCCCCTCCCCTCTCCTCTCCTCCCGTCCCTCCCCCCGCTCGATCAGGACCCCGGCGTCATACTTACCCCTCCCCTCCTCTCCCCTCCCCTCTCCTCTCCTCTCCTCCCGTCCCTTCCCCCGCTCGATCAGGACCCCGGCGTCATACTTACCCATCCCCTCCCCTCCTCTCCCCTCCCCTCCTCTCCCCTCCCCTCTCCTCTCCTCCCGTCCCTCCCCCCGCTCGATCAGGACCCCGGCACCCGGCGTCATACTTACCCCTCCCCGTGCCTGCGCAGCAGCTCCTGTGTCTTCCGCTGATGCTCTGTGACGTTTCAGGTCAGAGGGCGCGGTGACGTCTTAACACCGCTCTCTCTCCTGACCGATCACAGCGCACAGCGTGAAGATGCCGGCTACGCTGGAATCCGGAGCAGCAGCTGAGAAGTGAGGTGAGTATTGGATTTTTTTTTTTTTTGTATGGGGCCATAGGGGACCTGCATGGGGCACTATGGGGGATGGGACATCCTGCACGGGGTATTATATAGGGGGGATGTGACAGCCTGCATGGGGCATTATATGGGGGGAGAGGTGACATCCTGCATGGGCCATTATATGGGGGGAGAGGTGACATCCTACATGGGGCATTATATGGGGGAGAGGTGACATCCTACATGGGGCATTATATGGGGGAGAGGTGACATCCTGCATGGGCCATTATATGGGGGGAGAGGTGACATCCTACATGGGGCATTATATGGGGGGAGAGGTGACATCCTACATGGGGCATTATATGGGGGAGAGATGACATCTTACATGGGGCATTATATGGGGGAGAGGTGACATCCTGCATGGGGTATTATATAGGGGGGATGTGACAGCCTGCATGGGGCATTATATGGGGGGAGAGGTGACATCCTGCATGGGGCATTATATGGGGGGAGAGGTGACATCCTACATGGGGCATTATATGGGGGAGAGGTGACATCCTGCATGGGGTATTATATAGGGGGGATGTGACATCCTGCATGGGGCACTATAGTGGGATGTGACTTCCTGCATGGGGCACTATAGTGGGATGTGACTTCCTGCATGGGGCATTATATAGGGGGGATGTGACATCCTGCATGGGGTATTATATACGGGGGATGTGACATCCTGCATGGGGTATTATATGCATGGGGTATTATATACGGGGGATGTGACTTCCTGCATGGGGCATTATAAAGGAGGGTCGGGAGACATATGCTAGAATACCCAATGCTTTAGAATCGGGCCACCATCTAGTGTATTTATAACACCACTCAACTTGTTATGTAAAATATATACAGTATGTCTTAAATTGTGCCGTGAAAAGGTGACTATATGTCACGGATGTATCAGAGGTGACAGACAGTTGCCCTGCAGTTTGTTGCAGGAGATCTCTACGTTTGGCATTACAGACATCTTCTTAGAGGCTGGCTGTCTCTAGAACCCAGCGGCTACCTTCCTCTGGCTAATTAGCTCCCTGGCCTGGGTGTATAAATACCTGGTGTGTCTGAGAGGGAGGTGTTAGCAATATTCATTACTACTTACTTGTGAGGCTTTAACAAGAGCAGTGATTCGTCCTTTCTGGAACTTGAGGCCCTATGTGCATTTGTCTGGAGTTGTCTAAAGCTAAGCAATCCCCCCTGTTTGTCTACCATTGTTGTCTATAGAGTATAGTGGAGATCAACTAGTGCTCATCTCCTCCCGTCCCCAGCCTAAGCCATACGCCAGGGAAAGTCAGGGCAAGTCACGCGTACGGCAATTTGTGCAGAGCCAATATAGGGACGGTAGTTGAGACAGGGTGAAACTAGACCAGTCTAGGAGGTCTCCACTCCCCCCCTTTCCCTTTTCCCTCTGTGTTGAACTTAGTCTTTCCCACACCTGGGTTAACACTATAGTACTTCACAAAAGAGTTTAAAATTGACAAAACCATTTTTTGCAATGGGAACAATTCTGGTTCATTAATTGATATTAATTGCTCAAAATAGTAACATTTTAACATATAGCTATGTGATAAAATCAATGCAGAAATAATCTGTCTAATATTTAGTTTTACAGTGTATAACACCATTATTTCCTGTAATGTTACAGGATAACCGTATCGTCGATGTGCTTCATGGATTTCAGCAGATTTCCTCTGGACACCCAGAACTGTTCTTTAGAACTGGAAAGTTGTAAGTAGGTTTCTATATTACTTTAAGAACATAATTCAGTTTTATTATGTAGAATATGCGAAAAATATACATTTTCTTTATCATATGATTATCAGTTCATTTTTAAAATGCTGATATAGTATCTGCCATTACTACCTCTTGTGGTCGAGCATTGCACAGTCTGACTACAGTCGTGGCCAAAACTTTTGAGACTGAGCCAAATTTAGTTTTCACAAAGTTTGCCACGTCAGTCTTTTTGGATCCCTTAGTCAGATGTTTCTATGGTTACTGAAGTACAATTATTAGCATTTCATAAGATTTTAAACTTTTCTTGAGAAACACATAAAGTTTCCTGGCCATGGAACTAATTTTTCAATGTTTTGTTTACCGAGCTAATCAGTAATCACTTTCACCTTGTGACATGGTCTCAATCATGCTGGAAAAATTCACCAAATTGCTCCTGGATGGTTCACAGAAGTTGCTCTTGGAGGAAGTTTAGATCCCATTCTACAGTATATTCATGGCAGTGTTTTTAGGCAAAATTGTGAGTGTGCCCCCGCCCCTAGATGAAAGGCAACGACAGATATGAATGGTCTGCATTACTGGTGGTATGACACAGGACTCATGGTAGCGCTCAACTTTTCTTTTCCGGACATTCATCCTTCTAGGTGTCCCAGTCAGTTTGAAAGAGGCCTCATCAGAGAAAATCACTTTGCAGGATTTACAGGAATTGGACTGCCGAGGACTGGGGTGTAGTTATTTTCTCTGATGAAACCCCATTCAGACTGTGTTTTCAGACCAAGTCATCTAGAGCAAAACACAGATATTTCTGTTTTTTTTATCTCATTCACGGATCAATCTTGTTAATACTAATCTATGGGTCTGAGAAAAAAATTGGACAGTGTTCGGATGCTATATACGTGCCATCCAGTTGCTGTCTGTTTTTCATGCAGTGTTTGGTAGAAAATACTTGAAAAACCTCTAACAGTTTTTTTGTATGTGAGAAAAACTGATTACATTTTGATGGTAAAAACTGACACTAAGTCTAAGTTTAGGGGATCTTATATTCAGTCCAAATGCAGTCTATGAAAAAATGGACAGCACACGGGCAACACTCAGACTAATGTTATTCAATGCTACAGTGCTTTTTGAGTGATTTGAGTGATTTTTTTCACTCACCGAATCTGCGCGAGAAAAAAGTCAGAGTATGCACTAGTTTCTTCCGTGTGTCGGATGATACTCGCACATTCAAGTCTATGGGTGTGCAAAAAAAAAAAAAAAAAACACTATATAGCATTCAATTCTTATAGCTAAATTGCAATACTTTAAACCTTACTTGGTCATGTAAATTTTTAATAACTACTGCTGTATAAAATCAGATTACATATGGATGACAAATGAGAAAAAAATTGTCCCAGTTTTCTGGATGCAACTTGGATGATTTTTTTTACACGTATGTGTGAACACTGATGGGAATCAGTTAGTTTTTTACGTATGAAAAAAATCAGTGATGTGTGAATGAGCCCTTGCTGTGAATCAAGAAACATGAGCCCAGTTGTCAGCAGAAGAGCTTATCGAGGACTGGTTGCCCTGTGGTGTAATGGAGGGCGCGTATAGACTATATTCCAAAGTGTGTGTTTGGGCTGGGACCAGGGGTGGATTAAGAGTAGCAAGGGCCCCGGGCAGTTTAGAAGGTGTGGCCCCCCCTACACACACACACCTGATGTATCACATGTCACATGATCCCCTGTGATAGATCATGTGATAGTTCACGTGAAATTAATTTGGCACAATATTAATATATTAATTATAATAATTTTTTTTAGGTTGTGTGCCCACTATGTGTTTTTTAAGCGTTTCCGCAGTGGCAATTCCGCTGCAGAAACGCTTAAAAACGCTTGGTAGAAGGCCTGCCATGTTCCCCAATGATAATCCGCATGTGCTGTGCACATGCTGCGGAAATTTCCGCTGCGGATTATCATTGCGGAAAAAAACGCAGCACTACCAATTATTTTGCGCAAGCGCTGCGTTTTCGACGCCATTGACTTGAAATGGAACGTATGGAATCCGCATCACTGCATATGTAGATGAGCATTACATGCGTTTCAATGTGCGGATGGTACCAGGGTCTGGAGAAGAGGAGACTCTCCTCCGGACCTGGGTACCATAGAACCTGTAAAAAAAAGAATAAAATAAAAAATATACATTATACTTATCTTCTGATGGCCCCCGGTGTCTTTATCCGATGCATCCTGGCTTGCCGGCAGCTCGCGGTAGACTAAAGGACCTGTGGTGACGTCATTTAGTCATGTGATGGGTCACGCGACCGCTGACGTCGGCAGGCCATCAGAAGGTAAGTATATATTTATTTTTTATTTTTTACCATTCTTTTACGGTCACACTATATAAATCCATGCCGGTTGCATGGATTTATATAGTGTGACCAAGTTGTCAAGTACTTTTCCAAGTGATGCTAAAATCGCTTGGAAAGCGCTTGACAACCCGCATGGGGAAATGCATGTGAAGAACGCTTCACATCCGCTTGTCCCCGGCAGGAAAAACGCATGTACAATCCACATGTACAATCCGCATGCGTTTTTTCTGCCAGGGAGATGCAGAAACGCTCAAAAAAAATCCGGAGCATTTCTGCATCGTGGGCATATAGCCTTACATTAATTGTATGGCTTAATATTGAGCACACGTAGCCATCTATACGCAGCGGGAGGCCGCACGTAGCCATCTATACACAGCAGGAGGCCGCACGGTGCCATCTATACACAGCAGGAGGCCGCACGTAGCCAACTATACACAGCAGGGGGGCGCACGGCGCCATCTATACACGGCAGGAGGCCGCATGTAGCCATCTATACACAGCGGGAGGCCACACGGTGCCATTTATACACAGCAGGAGGCCGCACGTAGTCATCTATACACAGCAGGAGGCCGCACGTAGCCATCTATAAACAGTGGGAGGCCACACGTAGACATCTATACACAGCGGGAGGCCGCACGATGGCATCTATAAACAGCGAGAGGCCGCACATAGCCATCTATACACAGCGGGAGGCCGCACGGTGCCATCTATACACAGTGGGAGGCCGCACTTAGCCATCTATACACAGCGGGAGGCCGCACGTAGCCATCTATACACAGCAGGAGGCCACTCGGCGCCATCTATACACCTGGAGCCCCGGGCAGTAGCCCAGATTGCCCTCATTATAATCCGCCTATGGCTGGGACTAATGGAAACCAGGGATGAATTTGCAATTGAGTTCATAATACATGGGAACATGGTATTACATAGCTGATAAATAATACGCTGTATATGGTAAGGGTCAGGCTCCCGGCAAGAGGTGTCCAAAATGTTACCAATTTATGCTTCACTGATTCACTGCCCATTGGGATACACTTCAGAATTAATTTACCATACTTGTACTTCGCTTTTTGACAAATTTATTAGGAAAATAGGTGAATTGATTTTCCTATTTTACTTTATGGACCCGCATTCAACAATTAAACTGCTCATGCTGAATCCTGTCCAAATCTGAGTAAAAAGCTCTATTTGATATTAAAAAGGTTGTCCACTACTTTTTGATAAATGACCTATCCTTAGGATAGATCATCAATGAGTGATCAGCTTGGGTCTGACACCCAACACCCCAGCCGATCAGCCTGTCATCGGCGGCACTGCGGCCATCAGCCGGAGGTACTCATTTGCGGAGCTGGCCGTCTTCTGATAGTGGCTGCTGCAGGGTACTACACATCTGCCTCCTACTGATTTGTATAGGTGGCGGATGTGTAGTACCAAGCTTCGGCCTCTACCAGAAGATGGCCAGCTCTGCAAGTGAGTCAGCCGCCGCCACTGATAGCAGCTGAACGGCGGGGGTGTCGGGTGGCGGACCCCGTGTGATCAGACATTGATGACCTATCCCAAGAATAGGTCATCAAACAAAAAGTAGTGTACAGTCTATATAGAATTTGCGTCCCTCTCACCTCCCAGAAATGAGAATTTCGCCAGAGTTTGTGCTCACGCTGCTAAAATAAAATAATTTTTTTTTTACCTTGTGTAAATGCCGTTGTTCTCCCGAATCTGGCATTGTTTTCTTTAGTTCCTCATCCTCTTTTTTTTAGCCAAGTAGGCATGTTCATAAACTATTCTGTATGGGAGTCTTCTTGAGAACCACTCCCAGTTGGCTGAAAAGACTACATATATTCAGAGAAGAGAGGATCAAATCTCAGGAACGGAGAAGAGCAAGAACATAAGAAAAACAATGTTAGATTCAGGAGAGCAGCGTCATTTACACCAGGTAAAAAAACTGACATATGTATGACAAATATGTCTTCTTTAAAGCACGGTGGCTCAGTGGTTAGCACTTCAGCCTTGCAGCGCTGGGGTCCTGGGTTCAAATCCCACTGAGGACAACATCTGCAAGGAGTTTGTAAGTTCTCCCCGTGTTTGCGTGGGTTTCCTCCGGGTTCTCTGGTTTCCTCCCACACTCCAAAGACATACTGATAGGGAATGTCGATTGTGAGCCCCAATGGGGACAGTGCACATAATGTCTGTAAAGTTCTGTGGAATTAATGGCGCTATATAAGTGAGTAAAATAAATAAGTAATTTAATTAAAGCACACTAGTGCAAACAAAGCACAAAACATATAACTATTTCATAGAATCATAGAATCATAGAATGGTAGAGTTGGAAGGGACCTCCTGGGTCATCTGGTCCAACCCCCTGCTCAAAGCAGGATTCACTAGATCATCTCAGACAGATGTCTGTCCAGCCTCTGTTTGAAGACGTCCATTGAAGGGGAACTCATCACCTCTCGTGGCAGCCTGTCCCACTCATTAATCACCCTAACTGTCAAAAAGTTTTTTCTAATATCTAATCTGTGTCTCCTCCCATTTAGTTTCATCCCATTGCTTCTAGTCTTTCCTTGTGCAAATGAGAATAAAGATGATCCTTCTACAATGTGACAGCCCTTGACATATTTGTAGACAGCTATTAAGTCTCCTCTCAGTCTTCTTTTTTGCAAGCTAAACATTCCCAAATCCTGCAACCGTTTCTCATAGGACATGGTTTGCAGACCAGTCACCATTCTGGTCGCTCTTCTCTGAACTTGCTCCAGTTTGTCTATGTCTTTTTTAAAATGTGGTGCCCAAAACTGTACACAGTATTCCAGATGAGGTCTGACCAAAGAGGAGTAAAGACCGATAATGACTTCACGTGATCTAGACTGTATGCTTCTGTTAATACATCCCAGAATTGTATTTGCCTTTTTTGCTGCTGCATCACACTGTTGACTCATGTTCAGTCTATGATCTATTAGTATACCTAAGTCTTTTTCACATGTACTGTTGCTTAGCTCTATTCCTCCCATTCTGTATATGCTTTTTTCATTTTTATTGCCCAGATGTAGTACTTTGCATTTTTCCCTGTTAAAAACCATTCTGTTGGTTGCTGCCCACTGCTCCAGTTTATTTAGGTCTTTTTGAATCCTCTCTCTCTCTTCTCTAGTATTAGCTATCCCTCCTAGCTTTGTGTCATCAGCAAATTTAATCAGTTTACCCTCAATTCCTTCATCTAAATCATTGATAAAGATGTTGAACAATACAGGTCCCAGGACGGAGCCCTGTGGTACCCCACTTGAGACAATCATCCAGCTGGATGTGAAGCCATTTACAACCACCCTTTGAGTCCGATCACTAAGCCAGTTATGAATCCACCTAACAGTTGCCTGGTCCATTGCATACTTGGTCATTTTTTCAATAAGGATGGTGTGAGATACTTTGTCAAATGCTTTGCTGAAGTCAAGATATACTATATCTACAGCATTTCCCTGATCCACCCAGTCAGTGGTTCTGTCATAGAAGGAAATTAAGTTAGTCTGACATGACTTGTTAGTTACAAACCCATGCTGACTCTGGTTAATCACTTCATTCTTATCCATGTACTTACATACATGTTGTTTAATAATTTGTTCAAAGATCTTTCCTGGTATAGAAGTCAGACTCACCGGCCTATAGTTCCCTGGGTCCACCTTCTTCCCCTTTTTGAAGATAGGAACAACATTTGCTCTTCTCCAGTCTTCTGGGACTTCTCCTGTTCTCCAAGAATTTTCAAAGATTATGGAGAGTGGTTCTAAAATTTCTTCTACGATCTCCTTCAGTACTCTGGGGTGTAATTCATCTGGACCTGGAGACTTGAACTCATTTATGTTAGCTAAATATTCCCTCACAATCTTTCTGTTTACAGATAACTTGGATTCCTCTATTCCTTTAAAAGGACAGTGAAGATCAGTTGATGTTACATTTTCTTTCTGAGAGAAAACAGATGCAAAATAGGAATTAAAAAGTTCGGCCTTCTCAACATCCTCTCTTACCATTTCTCCATTTTCATCCTGTAAAAATCCTATAGCATCTTTGACTTTTCTTTTACTTTTGACATACCCCCAAAATCCTTTTTTATTGCTTTTGACATCTCTTGCAAGCCTTAATTCATTGTCAGCTTTAGCTAACCTGATACGTGCCCTACAGGATCTGCAGACTGCATTATAATCTTCTTTAGATATGCCTCCCTCTTTCCATTTAATAAACATTTCTTTCTTTCTTTTTAGCATGTGTTTAAGTTCTGTGTTCATCCATCCTGGTTTCCTTAAATGCTTCCCATTCTTCCTACTTTTCGGGATTGTTAACGATTGTGCTTTGAGAATTTCATTTTTAAAAATTTCCCATCCTTCCTGGACATTTTTGTCCTTAAGGACATCCAGCCATTGGATCCCTCCTATTCTCTTTCTGAGTCTCTTAAAACACTGTGTGACACTGTTGTGTCACTGTGTGACACTGTTGTGTCATCTGATATGGTTTGTTTTGAAGCTTCTGGGTCCATATGCAAAATCTGTAACAGTGTTCCTCTCCATGTTCTACTTACATATTCTTACAGTGGATATAAAAAGTTTACACACCCCAGGTTTTTGCCATGTAGAAAGAATTATACCAAGAAGAAGAATTTCAGAACTTTTTCCGCCTTCAATGTCGCCCATAATCTGTACAATTCAATTGCAAACTAAACTGAAATCTTTTTAGTGGAAAAATAAATATAAAGAACTAAAATAATGTGGTTGCTTAAATATGCACACCCTTATACTGATACTTTGTTGAAGTTCCCTTTGCCATTATGACAGCATTTAGTCTCTTTGGGTAGCACTCTAAAAGAATGACACATCTAGAATTGGCAATCTTTGCCCATTCTTCTCTGCAGTAGCTCCAAATCTGCCAGATTGCGAGGGCATCTCCTGGGTACAGCGCCTTCTTCAGGTCACCCACATATTTTTAATTGATTGCAGGTCTGGGCTAGGGCTGGACCATTTCAAAACTCTGATCTTCTTGTGATGAAGCTATTTAGCCATTCTTTTGTTGACTTGGAGGTATGCTTTCGGTCATTGTCATACTAAAAGGTAAAATCCATCTTTACTTTTTAGCAGAGGCCTAAAGGTTCTGTTGCAAAATTGACTGACTGATATTTGGAACTTTTCATAATTCCCTCCACCTTGACTAAAGCCCCAGTTCTGGCTCCCAAAAAAACAGCCTCAAAGCATAATGCTGCCTCCACCATGCCTTACTGTGGGTATAGTGTTCTTTTGGTGATGCACAGTGTTGTCTTTGTGCCAAACATAACTTTTGGAATTATGGCCAAAAAGTTCAACCTTGGTCTCATCAGATCATAATGCTATTTCTTTACGTACGTTTTGGCAAAATATTGCTGGGCTTAGATACATTTTTCTTTTGTAAGAAAAGGCTTTCATCTTGCCACCCTACCTTACTGGCCAGACGTATCAAGAATCCGGAAGATTGTTGTTACATGAATCCAGTACTTCCCAGAAATTCCTGCAGCTCCTTTACTGTTGCTTTGGTCCTCTTGGCAGCCTCCTGGATCAATTTACTTCTTGTCTTTTCATCAATTTTTGAGGGACATCCAGTTCCAGGTAATGTCCTTGTTGTGCCAAATTTAACCCATGTCCATGTCTTCATGAAAATGTCAGGAAAATCCTAGTAGAACAGCCAACTTTATATGGGATTAATCAGAATCACTGTAAATGATGGAAGCTGTGTACTGACTACTATTTACCATGAGTTTACATGTAATTGGCTAATTCTGAACACAACCACATCCAAAACTATCAAAGGGTGTTCACACTTATGCAACCACATTATTTTAGTTTTGTTATTCTTATTTTCCCCTGAAAATGGTTTCAATTTGTTTATCAATGGATTTGTACAGATTATGGTGGATATTAAAGTTGGAAAAACTTCTGAAATTATTCTTCTTGGTATGTAGACTTATATATCCATGTACGTGTTAGAGGATATCACTGTCACCCCTATGGATAGAGATTTTGGTTTTAGTGAAAGACAGAATTGGTTGTGGAAAAGTTTTATTTTTTTTAACCCCTTAATGACTGCGATTTTCAGTTTTTGCATTTTAATTTTTTGCTCCCCTTCATCCCAGAGCC
Organism: Phyllobates terribilis; assembly: GCF_046119375.1. NCBI lineage: Eukaryota > Metazoa > Chordata > Amphibia > Anura > Dendrobatidae > Phyllobates > Phyllobates terribilis. Next base: position 880,138,690 of record NW_027362762.1, read on the forward strand.
AAAACTTTTTTATTTTTTGGTCAATATGGCCGTGTGAGGGCTTATTTTTTGCGGGACAGGTTGTACTTTTGAACGACATCACTGATTTTACCATATCGTGTACTGGAAAATGGGAAAAAAATTCCAAGTGCGGTGAAATTGCAAAAAAAATGCAATTTCACAGTTTGTTTTTTTACCACATTCACTGAATGGTAAAACTGACCTGCCATTATTATTCTCCAGGTCATTACGAGTTCGTAGACACCAAACATGTATAGGTTCTTTTTTATTTAACTGGTGAAAAAAAGATCCAAAGTCTGCAAAAAAAATGGCCCCATTTTCCGAGACTTGTACCGTCTGTTTTTTTGGGGGGGATCTGGGGCCGGGTGAGGGCTTATGTTTTGCGCGCCGAGCTGAAGTTCTTAATGATGCTATTTTGGGGTGGATCCTATGTTTTGATCGCCCGTTATTGTATTTTATTGCAGTGTTGCGACGACCAAAAAAACGTAATGATGGCGTTTAGAATTTTTTTCTCGTTACACCGTTTACTGATCGGATTAATTATTTTTTTATATTGATAGATCGGGCGATTCTGGATGCAGTGATACCAAATATGTATATGTGGGGTTTTTTATTAGTATTTTATTTTAAAAGGGGTGAAAGGGGGTGATTTAAACTTTTATATTTTTTTTATATTTTTAAAAACATTTTTTTTTTACACTTTTTGCATGCTTCAATAGTCTCCATAGGAGACAAGAAGCAGCACTTATCTGATCGTTTCTGTTACACACAGGACTTGAGCAGATCGCCTCTGTGTAGCAGAAATGCTCATTGCTTCAGACCCCGGGTTGTCATGCCAACCCATCGATGACCCGTGATCATGTGACAGGGTCAACGATGGGCGGGTCTAATGCAGCGCTTCCGGCGCGGCGATTTTAACAGTCGCGGGTGAATCGCGATTCCACCCGCGGCTGTTGCGGGCACGTGTCAGCAGTATAAATCAGCTGACATGTGCCCGGTTCAGTGCGGGCTCAGCGCCGGAGCCCGCGCTGAACCGGGGGTGATGACCTGGGGCGTACTAGTACGCCCCAGGTCATAAAGGGGTTAAAGATGAGTGTATCATTTATTTCTTGTCATAGGTAATAGGAGAGGACAGTCAGTAATGACCTCATTGTGTTCTGCTATGACTGGGAAAAGCTTATTTTTCTCTAGTCATCTGGGATTAATGTGGCCCATTTAATAATAACTTTGTTTCTATTTATACACGCTGAGTACATTAAACCATGGCACTAATGTAATCTTTCCAGAACATGGAGGGTTAAATCTAAGCACACTCCGCATCTACTTTACAAAGCTGGAAATACGTCTTTATTTCTACTGAATGCAAACCAGCTCAGAAAGTTATGGCACCAAAAACACTTAGTAACTGATAGGAGACATAGTATACCAAGCCTATTTTTTTTGTTTTTGTCAATTTATTCAGAATTCTAGATTCATAGAATATTTTCTGTTCCATGCTGAAAAAAACATAACATGGCCATAATGCACAACGACGTGGACAATTTCCGTTTTTGCACTTTTGCTTTTTCCTCCCCTTCTTCCCAGAGCCATGTACTTTTGAATGAAATCATTCATTTTACCACCTAATGTACTGGAAAATGGAAAATAAATTCCAAGTGCGGTGAAATTGTGCAAAAAGAAAAACCCCTTCAATTCTGACTTTTTTTTTGAGTATTGTTTTTACGGCGTACATTTTCTGGTAAAAATGACCTCGCAATATAATTCTGCTCGTCAGTACCGTTATGATGATACCAAACATGTCCAGTTTTTATTTATTATTTAAGTGGTGAATAAAATCAGAAGTTTGAAAAAAAAAATTTTTAAGGGGATTGCTGCCATTTTCCAAGACCGGTAACGTTTTAATTTTTACATCGATGGGGTGTAAGAAGGCTTATTTTTTGTGGGGCGAGATAATGTTTTTATTGATACGATTTTGGGGTAGATATGACATTTTGATCAGTTGTTACAGCATTTTTTGTGGTATTGCAAAACGTAATTTTTGCATTCTTGAATTTTTTTCCTTTTACGGTGTTTACCGATCGGGTTAATTATTTTTATATTTTGATAGACTGGACTTTTCTGAACTCGGTGATACAACATATGTGTCGTTTTTTAATTATCTTTAAGGTGGTGATTTGAACTTTATATTTCTTTTATTTATTTTATATTTTTTAAAACATTTTTTTTTTTACTTTTCACTGTACTTGTTGTACATGAAGGAAGCAAACAGACAACTGGTGGACACGTGCTACTACAAAAAACTGGAGTCTGACCCTACACAGGACTATTACAAGGAACTAAACAAGTTGGTATCGTGTCTGCCTGACAAATCCATAAGAGCCGATGACCTGATACCAGAGAGTCCAGGAATAGGGACATTCTATATGCTCCCCAAAATCCACAAATCTGGAAATCCAGGAAGACCAATTATTTAATGTGTGGGCACCCTTACTGAGCAAGTTTCTGGATGGGTAGAGTGTGTTTCTTAAACCCCTGGTAAAGAGTACACCCAGCTACATTCAGGACACGACAGACCTACTGAATAAGCTAGCAGCAATAGGTCCTCTACCAGAAGGAACCATCCTGGCCACCATGGATGTGGAATCTTTGTATTCTAATATCCCACACAAGGATGGATTAAATGCCTGCAAAATCTTCATAGAAAATACAGGAACTGATGCTGATTCTGTGGTCAAATTTACAGAATTCATCCTCACCCACAATTACTTTGAATTTGATAGCAACATATATCTACAGGAAACTAGTACAGCGATGGGAAGTAAAATGGCTCCACAGTACGCAAATCTTTTCATGGCCAAGCTTGAAAGTGACTTTTTGTCCTCATGTCCCATCAGGCCTCTGGCCTACTATCATTTCATTGACGATATTTTAATCATCTGGACGGGGTCTGAGCAACAGCTGAAGACGTTCCATGAACACTTTAATCAATTTCATCCCACCATCAACCTAACACTCAACTACTCCTGGACTGAAATTAACTTTTTGGACACCATCATCAAGCTACAGAACAATGAAATAGAGACATCCTTGTACCGGAAACCAATTGACCGTCCTACATACCTTAAATGGGACAGTTTCCATCCAAAACACATAAAAAACTCTATTGTTTACAGCCAAGCCATCAGATACAATCGGATATGTTCCAACCAGATGGATAGAGACAAACACCTTGATGGCCTCAGAAAGACCTTTTTGAAACAGGGCTACCATCCGAGAACAATTGAGAACCAGATTACAAGAGCCACCAGAATATTGAGGAATCATCTCCTACATTACAAAACTAAACAAGAAAGCAACCGGGTGCCTCTAGTAGTCACCTACAATCCAAATCTGGAGGCGCTAAGAAGAGCTGCACGGAAACTACAACCCTTACTACAAAAAGATGCCCGATTACAATCCATATTTCCAGACCCCCCACTTCTGTGTTTCAGGCAGCCCCCAAATCTAAGAAGCATCATTGTCAGAAGCTCCCTGTCATCTCCACCAGCTACAGGTACCTTTCCCTGCAACCAGAAAAAATGTAAAACCTGTCCGTTTATAACGACACAGACAAGATAGAGATCCCCAATTCACATCAGGACTACAAGATCCCAGGTACTTTCAGCTGTATCACATCTAATGTGGTGTACTTAATTATATGTACCAAATGTCCAGCTGGGGGTCTGTATGTAGTGGAGACAGGGCAAAAACTTAGAACAAGGATGAATCATCATCGCCACACAATAAAAGAAAAAAGAATAGATCTGCCTGTAGCTAAGCATTTTTGTTCCCCTGATCACAGCATAAAAGATATGAAATTACTGGTATTAAAAGGTAACTTCAAATCTCAGAGAGAAAGGAGAATCTCAGAATATAAACTGATGGTGACCTTTAACACTTTCAGAGCAGGAATGAATGTGTCGCATGGATTTATGTCATTCTACATCAACTAAGGAATGTGCTCCTCAGACTCTCAGACCTGTGAGGCCATCACAACACTGGACCTAGTCACAGGACAATAAAACCTTCACACTCCTTATCTATTAACTGCTAAAATATTTATAGCCATAACTGTTTATCTCTTCCATAAGAACTCTGCTTTTCATGACCTGTCTTACCTATTGCACTTTTTTTTTTTCCTCTCTTGTGTGTCTCATTGTGTATAAATATGTGACTCTTCAGATTTTGTGTTATACTAGCCTGATGAAGAGACCTGAGTAGTCTCGAAAGCTTGCAATTTGTTACCATCTTTTCAGTTAGCCATTAAAAGGTATCAACCACTGAGGACTCTCAAATCTAAATATTTTTCTATCTACTGGCTAACACCAGTAAAAATGCTAAAAAAAAATTGCCGCTGGTCAAAAACTTCAAATTAGTTATTTCTTGCATATTTAAAAAACGGTCTTGATTTTCATCAGTGTTTGGACAGTGTTTCAGGTTTTACCATCTGTATTTCATTATTGATTTTCCCGTATGAAAATAAATAAATAGATATGTAAATTGGAAAGGTCCTCTGGCTGCTTTAGACACCTAGTTCGTATGCTGTGGCATTGGGGTGTGTAGGTGAAATTCTGGTCCCCCATAGAAGTTGACACCCTGGACAATTGCTCTTACTGCACAGTGTTAAACAAGTTCTATTATTCTTTATAGGCTTTTTGAAGGGAGAAGCCCTCTTGGTAATGGAGGGTAACATTTGTAATTTGCCCATTTGCTAATCTCATTATTACGGGAATGCCACCAGTTGCGGCAAGTTGCATTTCTACTAGGTGGTCTCCTTAGAAAAAATGCATATAATAGAATGAAATACTCTACCTGCCCCAATCATGACTTGATTTGATCTTTCATAGATGCCTACAATGAGGATGACCTCATGCTGTACTGGAAGAAAGGAAATGAGTCTCTAGTAACCGATGAACATATTGCACTGTCCCAGTTTTTCATTGAAGAGTTCAGTGCATCTAGTGGATTGGCCTTGTACACTAGCACAGGTAGGTATAGTTATAAAAACGCTCTATCCTATAATAGCTGTGGATCAAGAACCCCAAATCCAAGTATAACATGGTCTTTCCAAAGTTGAGAACACCTAAAAAAAGAGTATTTCAGCTCCAAGGGTTTATCACCTACCGGGCTCGTGCACATGGCCACATTTTCGGTCCAAGTGTGATCCGACAAAATATGAATGTCAGTCTATGGAGCCATGCACATGTTCAACGTTTTCCTAGGATCACACTATGCTCACACTCTGATCAAACTTTGAGCTTGATCAGGGTGGGATTTGCATAATTGGCCCGATTCTCTTGGATGATACATGGTCGTCTGCACCTAGCTTCCAGTGATCAATGCTAGATTAGTGGGAGTCCCAACTACTGGGATTCCTGGTAATATATAAGACTACATCTAGGAGGAGTTTTAATGGATCGAAGTCAAGCAATCACTTTGCTGCTGATCAGTGGGAGTCCGGGTACTGAGACCCCACCGATTGCTCAAAACACTGCTCAAGACACTTCAGCAAGCACCGTTCATCACCTGCATGATGAACACCAAAAATTGGTGTATTGACTCAAAGACCTTGATTTACTAAAGTGTTTATGTAATAATTCTGATGTAAAACACTGAAAATTTTTTGTACAACAGAAAGTTTTGCAACTTTTGGCATTTTTAAGCCACTTTTGTCCAGTTCCGACAAAGTGGGAAGAGCTGGGGAAGAGTTGGGGCAGGATTGAGTATGGCGACACCCTCTTGTCAAATTCTTTAATTGTGGGGGTGTTTCTTATGCCAAAATGTTACTCCAGTCATTTCTGGTAAGACGTCACTGAGAAGATGCACCGAATTTATTAAATGGAGTGTGCCTCTTAATGAATTCGTAACGTCTTATTCCTGTTCTTCCCTCATTAAAGTCAACTCACCCATGACAAGGTGTACCCATCTTGACAGTCCCAACCTGTCTCTAATATTAAAACTTCATCATGTGTCAAACGACGTCAATGTGAATAAGGGCAGAGCGGGACAGGGCCCGACTAAGACACCATCCATGGGAAGCTATAGAGATGAAATATTTAGCTCAGAAAGGGGGGGGGGGCACAACCTTTACAAAGTACAAGAGATTACAGCAAAACTGAAAAACTGAGCTGCACTAAAGCTGTTATACATGCAAAGTGTAAGAGCACGTTCATACTGTGGCCATTTCATAGACAAAACCCAGCAAAAATGAGCATACACCCTGCAGCAAGGAAATAGTAATAGTACATGTTAAGTACATAGGGTACTTAGTTAACTATTAAACTATTTTGATTAAAAAAAAGCATAAAAGCCCTCCCACCACAACAAGGTGTACTCATTGGGGTGGTCCTAACCTCCAGTCTTAATGGATTGGGCCATAGACTTTCTATTGAGCTCATACACCACTCTGTGTGCGCTTTCACTCATGCAGTAGTTGGTTGCTTTTGCTTTCTCGAGTTCTTCAGAGCAGTTATTTGAGCCATCGGTGAGGTCGCCGGTCCCAGATCCCCCAACAACTGGCAGAACATTTATGTCTATATAACATATAAAATATAAAAAAAAATTATGTCAAATAATAGGATATATTCACACGCAGATTTTTTTATGTCAACGTTTCCGGCTGAAAAATCCATGTTTGAAAACTGCATACAAACAGCAAGTTTTTGGGTGCGTTTCTGTAGTGTTTTTATATGTGCTTTTGTGCATGGGGAATTTGTTTCTACTGTTGAGTCACTGGTCGAATTTGTAGAAGAAATGCCTCAAGAATAGACACTTAGCTTCTTTTTCCCCACTTAAAAATATGATGCACCTTATAAAGGTATGTGCACACAGGGTTGTTTTTTTTCAGGCATTCAAAAATTACGAGTTTTTCAAATGGAAACGACTTCAGGAAACTCTTTTTCTATGTGGTATTTTTCGTTAGGAAGCATTTTTTTTTCATCGTGTTAACATTTTTTTCTTATTTTTTTCTGTACCTCACTTTTTAAGAGTTTTTTTGTGGGCGATTTTCTCATGTTTTTTGAAACTCATTAGACAATGAATAAAACACCTCAAAACGCTTGCAAAATGTTCGAAAAGACACCCAGTGCCTGTGGCGTTTTTGTAGCATCCCAGTGATATATGTTGTAAATGATGGCTTCGTAGTGGGAAACGCCTGGAGAATGAACAGGTCACTCCTTGTAACCTCTTGGTGTTTTTGAAAACCTAAAGCGGATTAAAAATGATCAAAAGACTGAATATATGATCAATAAGCAGTTTTTCAATAGAAATTAATAGAAAGAGTCTTTTAAGCTTTATTTTTAGCAATTTTTCAGGCATTTTTTGGAGAGGACTCCCTCTGATCGACTCTTAATAAAACTCGTGCACATAGCCTATGTGTGATTTTTCGATTAAAATCAACATGTACTTTATTCAATAAAGCATTTGAAATGGTTTTTGATGTGGATTTTGGAGCTGAATCCTCTCCAGAATCCCCGCTGTGTGAACATTTACTTACCCTTTAACCTTTTGAAGACCATTTTTCATTTTTTCTTTTGTTTTTTTATTCTTCCTCATCTTTCAAGATTCATAACTTTTTTTTTTTCTATCTTTCGATTGACAAGAACATGAGGCTTGCTTTTTGTGAGCTAAGTTGTAATTTTGAATGGCATCATTCATTTTACCATATTATACACTGAAAAATTGAAAAAAAAATCCAAATGGGGGGAATTAAAAAAAAAGAAAAATTTAGCAATTTTTGGGGTGGGGTACTTTTTATAGGAACTTTATTTAATTGCGGTAAAAAAATTACCTGCCAACTTTTGTTCTATAAAGTCATTATGGTTATGGTGATATTCATTTCATTGAATCAAGTGCAAGTTTTACCAAAACTTTTCCCACAAAAATGAACATTAATCTGATCAGCTCCTCCAGCTCTCTAACATCCTGCCTGCAGATCAGATACCATTTTCAACACGAAAGGGGCCCTTTAAATAAGTTTTCAAAAAAATTGGAAACTTGAAAAAAAAATAGTTGTAGTTGTCAAATTCTTTTTTGTTTTTTTGATCAATAGCATTGTATCAGAGCTTGTTTTCTGTGGGATGAGTTGTAGTTTTTATCAGTCCCATTTCCTATACGACCTTCTGGTCTTTTTTTCATTCTAATTTTAAGGAGGAAGAGAAGTGACCAAAAAACAAGAATTCTGCAAGTTTTTTTTTTTTTTTCGTTTTGGCATTCACTGTACGAGATAAATATTCTTACACTTTATTAGTTTATTACATTGGACAATTACTCACAACAAGACAATGCCAAAAATGTTCTTATTTATTTATTCTTTAAATTTCTTTATTTACGTTTGTGGAAAAAATAGTTGATTTAAACTTTTTAGGCATTTTATTTTTCATATTTTTGAAAAAAAAAATTTTTGAATCTTTTTTACTCTTTTAATTTGTCCCCTTGAGAGTTAAACCTGTACAATACATTGCAATAATGTAAAAATGTTACTGTAGAAGAGCAGTTTATTGTAAAACCTGACCATCCACAGGCAGGGCTTCATAGTAGTTATACCATGGCAGATGTGGGGGATGTCACTAAGCCCCTGGCTGACATGGCAACCCTTTGGTTCACGGCTGTCGCATCACACGCAATCTTCCTAGCACCTACTTTTGGGTGCATGCTGTGTAACACAGCCACCAGCCTCATTGTATGGAACGGGCTCAGGTCCTGAGCCTGCTCAATGCAAGCAGTGCGCACATCCACCTTACATGTACATCAGATATCGCCAAGGTGTTAAAGAGGTTGTAGAAGTCAGTCCCGTATAAATGCTGCATACAACAATAATACCAATGTATACAAATAAGATTCTTCAGTAGAACAAGTAATCTAGTATCAAGCTTCCATAACCTTCATAATTAATAATACATGAATGTTTTCCTTTTAATAGGATGGTACAACAGACTATTCATCAACTTCATCCTTAGACGGCACATATTCTTCTTCCTGCTTCAGTCCTATTTCCCAGCGATGCTCATGGTGATGCTGTCATGGGTTTCTTTCTGGATTGACAGGAGAGCTGTACCCGCCAGAGTATCACTAGGTAAGCATGACTCCCCAGGAAAGCACCTTGGGGTTATCTACCCCTGGGGACAATTTATTTTCTTACTTAAATGCATGTAATTGGGACTTTAAACAATATATATATTTCTGCAATTGGGTTTGATGAAAAACTTTGCACCATTTAATTTTTATAACCTCAGTGTTGCATTGTCTATTACTGGCTGCAGAATGAGTTAATTGAGAATCCATCATTCAACCCACTATGACAGTCTCACAGGGAGTTTTTTAACTGTCTTTTTTTCTGAGCTTCTTTCAACTGATTTATGACTTCAGACCACATCAATGGTGAATGTGCAGGGAAAAAATAATAAAAGTAAAACGGTGCAAAATTTAGAATAAAACCCAATCACAAAAATGATTTTAGCCCCAAATACATGCATTTAAGTTAAAAAAAAATGTTCTTCAGGCTGAATTCACACGATGCGTATTTAATGCGTTTCCGCGGCGTTTTTGCAGTTGCGTAAACGCCGCGGAAACGCATTAAAAACGCATGGTAGAAGGGCAGCAATGTTCCCCAATTGAAATCCGCATGTGCTGTGCCCATGATGCGTAAACGCTGCGCTCAAAAGTCCGCAGCATGTCAATTAATTTTGCGTAAACGTGGCGTTTTCGCCGCCATTGACTTGCATTAGAACGCGCCAATTCCGCAAGACAGCATTTGTACTTGCGTTATTGGCGCGTTCTAATGTGCGGATGGTACCCAGGTCTAGAGGAGAGGAGAGTCTCATCCACACCCAGGTACCATTAAAAAAGCTGTAAAAAAAGAATAAAATAAAAAATATATATATACTTACCATCTGTCGGCCCGCGCAGCGCTCCTGCTTGGTTCCCGACACTTGCAGTGAGTTGTAGGACCTGCGGTGACGTCAGAGTCATGTGACGGGTCACGTGACGCTGATGTCGGCAGGTCTTTCAATTCAAAGTTGCCGGCAGCCGGGAGAACGGATAGAGCAGGACAGCACGGGCCATCGGAGGTAAGTATATACACTCTCTCGGGTCACACTATATAAATCCATGCCGTTTGCATGGATTTATACATTGTGACCTAGTTGTCAAGCACTTTCCAGGTGATGCTAAAATCGCCTGGAAAGCGCTTGTCAATCTGCATGCGGAAACGCATGTGAATCCGCATGTGGATCCGCATGTATTCTGCAGGAAAAACGCATGCACAATCTGCATGCGTTTTTTCTGCCAGGGAGATGCAGAAATGATGCAGAAATTTTCTGCTTCATTTCTGCATCGTGTGCACATACCCTAAAGATGGACAACTCTCTTAGTCTCTAAAGCGTCATAAAAAAAAATACATAGAAACCGTGTCATAGTACTGCAAGCGCTAATTGTGTCTGACTTCTGTAGTACAAGGGTGCCATCTACTGGATAAAATGTGGTACTGCTATGACTATAAAGTAGACTAAATTCTGTTCTCTTTAAAATATTTATTGATTGCCCTGCAGGATGATTGCACAGGAAAATATCAATATTGCAGGTCACAATATATTTTTAACAATTATTAATACAAAGGACGATAGTGTTATGTTACAAATGGATCTGGATAAGTTTCAGTCACACTTTTGTTAATTCAGTTTCTCTCTTCCGTTCTAAGAGCAAAGAAATGAAATTCATGCGAAATACAGATCCGCTGTATAATGGAAGCAGATAGGCCCTATTGACTATAATGGGGGCTGTCTGGTTCCTATTATATATTCATTTTTTTAACAGACCACAAAGCATAATTTTCTTGCCACAATCAATTCCTGGTTTTGATTATTTCCAATGAACAGGTATCACCACTGTACTGACAATGTCCACAATCATCACGGGAGTCAGTGCCTCAATGCCTCAGGTGTCTTACATTAAAGCCGTAGACGTCTACTTGTGGATCAGCTTCCTATTCGTATTCCTATCCGTTATTGAATATGCGGCCGTCAATTATCTGACTACAGTGGAAGAGCGAAAACAGCTAAAACGGAGAGGAAAGGTAAAGGAATGAAACATCGGAAGAGGTGTAGAAAAAAAACAAAATGTTTCTCTACCTAACCTAAGAAACCTAACAGAATCCAATAAAAGGGAACCTGTCAACATGAAAATGCCGTCCAGTCTGCAGGCCCCATGTTATAGAGCAGGGGGAGCTGAGCAGATTGATATATAGGTTTGTGAGAAAAGATTCAGTATAACCAGTTAAGCACTTAAACCTCATCTCTTTCTGGGATTTTGGGTGGGTGGTCCTATCAGTGACTGACAGCTTTCTATCTATAAGGCCTCTTTCACACGTCAGTGTGTCCGGTACGTGTGGTGACAGTTTCCACACATACTGGAGACACTGACACACGTAGACCCATTCAAATCTATGGGTCTGCGCACATGTCTGTGTGTTTTCACAGACCATGTGTCCGTGGGCAAAACACGCTGACCTGTCTGCTTTTTACACGCTGCACGGTCCGCAAAATGACTCACACTGACCACACACGGATGACATCCGTGTGTTATCAGTATGACACATACCAGCGAATGGGAATCAGTGTACAGTTAGCACTGTTCCCAAGCGCCGGGTTCTGAATGCTGCTCTCATCATTGTCCCTTGTTTACGTTGTGATCAGCACGAGCAAGGGACAATGTTGGGAGTAGTAGTAGTCTGCTCCCGCAGTGTCAATGTGTAAAAATAATAATAAATAATAAAATCCTTATACTCGCCTGTATGGAGATGTCCCCCGCTATAATCCTCTGACCGCTGACGCCGAGGAGCCGCGGAGAATGAGCCGCTCCAGCAAGCTGGGACCTGCACTGAGCGGAGCTCACTGAGTGACAGGACACCGATCCTGAGCTCAGCACAGAGCAGGGACCTGCTCCCTTCAAAACCTGGAGCCGGCCCTGCTCACCTGTCCAGAGATGTCCCCCGCTGTAATCCTCTGACCGCTGACGCCGAGGAGCCGGGGAGAATGAGCCGCTCCAGCAAGCGGGGACCTGCACTGAGCGGAGCTCACTGAGTGACAGGACACCGATCCTGAGCTCAACACAGAGCAGGGACCTGCTCCCTTCAAAACCTGGAGCCGGTCCTGCTCACCTGTCCAGAGATGTGCCTGCTGTAAGCTGTAATCCTCTGACCACTGACGCCGAGGAGCCGGGGAGAATGAGCCACTCCAGCGAGCGGGCCCCTGCTCTGCACTGAGCCCAGGATCGACTCACACGGTACGCAAACATGCACGCACACACAGTACGCAGACATGTACGCACGAACAGTACGCTGACATGAACGCACACACAGTATGCAGACGCACGCACACAGTATGTTGACATGAACGTACACAGACATGCACATGCGCACACATGCAGGCATGCACACACATACACACATGCACATGGTACACAGATATGCACACATACAATACGCAGACACGCACATACACAAATACGTTGTGACAGTGTCACTGGTTTTATATGTGAGGGGAGGTATGTGTCACTCAGGATACTCTCCTGTGTGAACTAAGACCTACTTTATTTTTCTGCCAGCGTGTTATATGCTGGTAGATTTACTCTATTAAAGGGTGTGCGGTTTTATGGGAATGGCAAAGAGGGCGGGACGCCATTCCCCCCTACCTCCCCTCAGGGTGTGGCTGAGCAATGTGTAAAATCTCAGTCCCTTTTTTTTTCCTCTGGAGTGTGGTCTGGAGAGGGAAGCCTCCAGACAGTATTGTGGAAGCTGCAGAGCTTTTCACATGGACTTTAGCAGTGCAGTTTATGCTACCGAGAGCGGGCGGAACCCGCTCATCGATGGACTGAGTTATACTTTGTTTTGTTTTTTCCGTTTAACCCAGAGGGGTCTTGTTTGTTCTTTCCTGCGAAACCCTGCATGAGTTTATGGGTGATAATAAACCAGCAGAAAGGAAACCTGAGAACGTGTGTCCTGAGTCTGCCTCCAGGAGAGCCGAGCGAGTCGTCTTGCCACAGTTGGTGTGAGAGTGCGTGCAGGATTCCAGGAACATGTGTACCTGCTACAAAGACCGGTGGATGTCCTGGGTGAAGGCCGCCAGCCAGCCAGGGAAGTCCAGCAGCATGGAGGAGCTCGTTAAGCACCTGGTCCAGGCCCAGCAGAGCATGCAGCAGCAGCACCAGGAGACGACCAAACTGTTGCTTCAGCAAATCCAGTTGCAGCAAAAGTCACAGCAGCAGCACCAGCAGGAGGCGCAGCAGCACCAGCAGGAGGCGCAACAGCAGATACAGCTTTTGGCGGATGCCATCCAGAGCAGGGCAGCCGCCCCACCCCCAGGGCCGACTGATGATTCTCACGTCAGGAAGGCGGTAAGGCGGGCCATGCAGAAGATGACCCCTGGGGATGATGTAGAAGCATTTCTGACTGTTTTTGAGAGGGTGGCTGATCGTGAGAGACTTCCTCCAGCACAGTGGGCAGAGGTTCTGGGGCCATATTTATCGGGTGAACCCCAGAAGGCGTATTTTGACTTGGCGCTGCAAGATGCTAAGGAATATGCCAAACTAAAGACAGAGATCTTAGCACGTCTAGGAGTAAATATGGCGGTGAGAGCCCAGCGAGTTCATCACTGGGCGTATGCTAGTAACAAACCCCCTCGTTCGCAGATGTTTGACCTCCTGCATCTTGTTCAGAAGTGGCTACAACCGGAGTCCTCCACTCCGGCCCAGATGGTTGAGCGGGTGGTGATTGACAGGTTCATGCATTCCCTTCCCAAGCCAGTACACACCTGGGTTGCCCAGGGTGATCCCCAGAACGCAGATGACTTCATCGGCCTGGTAGAGAGGTACCAGGTAGTCGAGAGATCTCTTGGGAAACCGGATGCAGTCACTTCTCCCTACTGGGGTACCCAAAAGGGGGCGGGTTCACCATGGAAGGGGTCTAGAGCCACCACTGGGGGACGTCCCACTCCTACTGAAGGTGCCTTTAGAACAGTTGGTAAAGATATAGTTTGCTGGCGGTGTCACCACCCTGGACATGTAGCCGCCAGGTGTCAAATATCCCCTGAGCCCATGGACTGCAGCCTAGGCAGACGGGTCTCCTATTATGCCTATCCAGCCTGTAGCGTGGACTGTCGACCCGGCTAGGGGCCGCAGGCGTGTGCAGTGTCCATTAATGGAATAAAAGTGCTTGGGCTGTTGGACTCCGGGAGTCTGGTGACCTTGATCAGAGCATCCCTTCCCCACCAGTTGATCCCTTCCAAAACCCTGGGCGTTCAGTGCATCCATGGTGACGCCAAGGACTATCCCGTGGCCACAGTAACAGTGGGGACAGACTGTGGTGCCCAGTCCCATGAAGTCGGGGTAGTAAAGGACCTGATACATCCCGTCATATTGGGCCGTGATTTTTCCTTATTCTGGGACTTGTGGGGGAAGGGAACTGGACTAAGTAGCATGGGGAAAAGCCAGGTCCTTGAAGAAGAACCACCAATGAAGTCTCAGATGGAGGAGTTCCCACTGTGCGTCCTTGTCGGTGATGAGGGTGAGACGGTGACCGAGGAGGCCGACCTCCCTGCGTTAGATATGTCCACAGAGAACTTTGGGACTGCTCAAGTTTGAGACCTGACCTTAGAAGGGGCGTTCGACCAGGTTACTGTATGTAATGGGGTTGCCCAAGAGCCGGGGGCCGACACCAGATTTCCCCACTTTGCAGTGCAGGGGGAGTTGCTATATCAGGTGGCCAAACTGAGGGGCGGTGAGATAGTGGAACAGCTGTTAGTGCCGGGGCCATACAGACGGCGGGTGCTAGATATGGCCCATTCACATGTTCTGGGGGGACACCTAGGGGTCGAGAAAACTCAGGAGAGGATATTGAGAAGGTTTTATTGGCCAGGGTATTATCGAGAAGTTCAAAACTATTGTAGGTCCTGCCCCACCTGCCAAATAACTGCTCCCTCCTCCCACTTCCGTAGCCCCTTAGTCCCACTACCTGTGATAGAGGTTCCCTTTGAGAGGATTGCCATGGACCTCGTGGGCCCCTTAGTTAAATCAGCTCGGGGCCACCAATATATCCTGGTCGTCTTGGACTATGCGACTCGGTATCCGGAAGCGGTTCCCCTAAGGAACATGTCCAGTAAAAGTATAGCCCGAGAGCTGGTCCATATTTTTGCTCGGACAGGTCTACCAAAAGAGATTCTGACAGACCAAGGAACCCCCTTCATGAGCAAGGTGATGAAGGAGCTTTGCAGAGTCCTTCAGATAACTCAGCTTCGGACCTCGGTTTATCATCTACAGACGGACGGCCTAGTGGAGCGCTTCAACAAGACCTTAAAGGCGATGCTCAAGAAGGTCGTTGAAAAGGATGGGCGAGACTGGGACTACCTGCTCCCATTTCTGCTTTTCTCGGTCAGAGAAGTTCCTCAAGCCTCCACTGGCTTCTCTCCATTTGAGCTCCTATATAGGCGGCATCCAAGAGGTCTCCTAGACATCGCCAAGGAAACTTGGGAGGCTGAAATCACGCCACACCGGAGTATCATCGAACATGTCGCCCAGTTACAGGAGAGAATGTCAAAGGTGATGCCCATCGTGAAGGAACATCTCCTCCAAGCGCAAGAAGCCCAGGCGAGGGTCTATAACCGGTCGGCGAGACTAAGACAGTTCCAGCCCGGGGACCGTGTTTTGGTGCTGATCCCTACCGTCGAGAGCAAGTTCCTCGCCAAATGGCAAGGTCCATACGAGGTGGTGGAGAAAGTCAGCGAGGTTAATTATAAAGTCCACCAGCCTGGCCGAAGAAAGCCGCATCAAATATATCATGTAAATTTGCCGTGGCGGGACCATGAACCTGTGGAAACTCCTTGCCTGGGAGCCGCACCAGAAGGCAAGGTGGAGGAGGTCACTATTGCAGAGACTCTATCATCTGCCCAGAAGCAACAGTGTCGAGAATTACTACAGCGGAATCGGGAGCTGTTCTCAGAGTTGCCGGGGCATACTCAAGTGGTAGAGCATGATGTGCTGACAGAGCCGCACGTACGAGTGAATCTGAAGCCGTATCGGATTCCGGAAGCACGCCGGGAGGTGATCTCGGCCGAGGTGAAGAGGATGTTAGACCTCGGAGTAATAGAGGAGTCAAAGAGTGGGTGGTCGAGCCCAATCGTCCTCGTGCCGAAACCCAATGGAGAGTGGAGGTTTTGTAATGACTACCGCCGGCTGAATGAGGTATCCAAGTGTGACGCGTACCCGATGGCCCGCGTCGACGAACTCATCGAGAGACTTGGACCGGCGAGGTACATCACCACTCTCGACCTGACAAAGGGCTACTGGCAGATCCCCATGTCCCAGATGGCTAAGGAGAAGACGGCTTTCTCAACACCTGATGGGTGTTTTCAATACACGCGGATGCCGTTCGGACTACAGGGGGCCCCAGCCACTTTCCAGAGGGCTATGGATCGGATCCTAGCCCCACATAAGAAGTATGCCGCAGCTTCCCTTGACGACATTGTGGTCTTTAGCCCAGACTGGGCTAGTCACCTACCTAAACTACAGGCCGTTCTGGACGCGCTAAGGAAGGCAGGATTTACCATAAATCCGAGAAAGTGTGCCATCGGGAAGGAGGAGGCCAAGTACCTGGGCTATGTTGTTGGGAGAGGCGAAATAAAGCCGCAAATCAAGAAAGTGGAGGCAATTCAAACCTGGCCGCAACCACTCTCGAAGAAGCAGGTGAGAGCATTCCTAGGAATGGTGGGATACTACCGGTGGTTTATTCCGAATTTCACCATGATTGCCGCGCCACTAACGGATCTTCTAAAAGGCACCAAATCATCCATGGTGAAATGGACGGAAGAAACGGAGACCGCATTTCAACAGTTGAAGCTAACACTGTGCAAGCAGCCGGTCCTGGTCGCACCAGACGTCAAGAAAGAATTTGTGGTCCAGACGGACGCTTCAGAGGTTGGTCTAGGGGCTGTACTCTCCCAAGAGATAAATGGGGAAGAACATCCCATTCTCTATCTAAGCCGAAAGCTGTCCTCCTGCGAGAAGAACTATGCCATAGTAGAGAAAGAGTGTTTAGCCATAAAATGGGCCGTGGATACACTGAAATATTACCTACTAGGCCGGAAGTTTAGATTAGTATCAGACCATGCCCCGTTGAGATGGTTGAGGGAGAAGAGGGGTAAAAATGACAGGGTAACTAGATGGTTCCTAGGGCTTCAAGAGTTTAACTTTCACGTGGAGCATAGGCCCGGGAAGTTACATGGGAATGCAGACGCCCTCTCTAGGATTCCCTGCTTGGTGTCAGAAGGTGCCCAAACCCCCGGCTTTGGGCAGAGGGGGGGAATATGTGACAGTGTCACTGGTTTTATATGTGAGGGGAGGTATGTGTCACTCAGGATGCTCTCCTGTGTGAACTAAGACCTACTTTATTTTTCTGCCAGCATGTTATATGCTGGTAGATTTACTCTGTTAAAGGGTGTGCAGTTTTATGGGAATGGCAAAGAGGGCGGGACGCCATTCCCCCTACCTCCCCTCGGGGTGTGGCTGAGCAATGTGTAAAAGCTCAGTCCCTTTTTTTTTTTCTCTGGAGTGTGGTCTGGAGAGGGAAGCCTCCAGACAGTATTGTGGAAGCTGCAGAGCTTTTCACATGGACTTTAGCAGTGCAGTTTATGCTACCGAGAGCGGGCGGAACCCGCTCATCGATGGACTGAGTTATACTTTGTTTTGTTTTTTCCGTTTAACCCAGAGGGGTCTTGTTTGTTTTTTCCTGTGAAACCCTGCATGAGTTTATGGCTGATAATAAACCAGCAGAAAGGAAACCTGAGAACGTGTGTCCTGAGTCTGCCTCCAGGAGAGCCGAGCGAGTCGTCTTGCCACAACGTACACATACAGACATACATACATATTGGAACACAAATTCTTAAAAAATATATAAAACAGACATAAATATATATACACAGTCATACACACTGATATACACAGATATTCACATCATACATGCACACACACACATTAGAAATATTTTTAATATGGGGATTGAGGAAGGTCTCTAACCTGCCCCCGGTCCTGTCTCCAGTTCAGCTTCTCTACCATGTGGCTGTGCAGGGCCGCCGGCGTGTCACAGACATGGGGCCCTGGACCATCAGAGGGGCCCACTCGCTCTCGGGGTCCGGGCTGCTCCCTCTCATTTGTCCAGGGCTGCCATCGTGTCAGACATGGGGTCCTGGACCATCAGAGGGGCCCACTCACTGTCGGGGCCCGGGCTGCTGCCCCCGCACCTGTGCATGACCTCTGGCAGTGTTTGATTGCCGGCACTTCAGACATGGCCATGCGCAGTGCACAATGCACTGTGTCTGGTAGTAATGACGCGGCAGAGGCGGCACACAAGCACAATTAAAGGCGCAGTGTCGCCCCTGCCGTGTCATTACTACCAGACACAGTCGCACTGCGCACACCCATGTCTGGTGAAGTTCTGGCAATCAAGCAGCGCCTGCGGTCCTGGCTGCACAGATGCTGGGGAAGTGGCCCGGGCCCCGACAGCAAGTGGGCCCCCCTGATGGTCCAAGGCCCCGGCACTTGCCTGGGTGCGCCAGGTGCTGACACAGGCCCTGCAGGTGAGTATAAGGCTTTTATTATGTTATTTTTACACAGGGACACTGCGGGAGCAGACTACTACTACTCCCAACATTGTCCCTTGCTCGTGCTGATCACAGCACGAGCAAGGGACAATCATGATGGCAGTGTTCAGCACCCAGCACTTGGGAACAGTGCTCACTGTACCACTGATTCCCAAACTACAGTATGTGTGCTCCTGATGCGGCACACGGGCGGCACACGTGTGCCACACTGACACGGATATCTCCAGTATGGGTTTTTTCCGGTACCGGAAATATCCGGACGTGTGAAACCAGCCTAAGTGTGCATACAAAAAATCTTCATTCCTTCATTTTCAGACCCCACTGATATGCAGTTTGCAGCCTGATACAAGTTTCAGACTTTACACTTGTGGGAGTGTCTCTCCCAGTAATATAGGCTGGATGTGAGGTTTGTGTGTCAAGGGTGCTGAGAATTTTCTCTTCATGTGCTTTCCTCCTTTTTATAAAGAATGTTGTCTTTGCCCTCCTTGAAATACTTTCTCCACTCTCCACTGCTGATTTGTGTACCACCCCCCATTCTCCAAGAGAAGGGAGAAGGAGATCAGAGAGAGCTGATGGATTTGTAACAGTTTTGCAAAATACTCAGCTAGAAAAAAACACTTACAGACACTGCAGCAGCAAAATAGTAGAACATTTTTAAAGCAATTAAAAAAGGTTCCTAATTCCTTCTGATTGTAACTAGTGTAGTGTATGTATGTTAAAATACTGATCACCATCTTCTCCTGTTCCCAGCGCTGTTCCTGTACACTTCTGAACCATATTGCATTTTAGTGTGTGCTTTTTTAACATGCGTTTTTCTCAAGTTTTTGACACTTCGGTTTTTGACTCTTTTTCGTGTGTTCTGCTTTAAATAAAGCTGCTTTGTTTTTGATACTTCCTGATTTATTGATATACTTAGGTGCGAATTACTTGCATTTTTGATGCGTTTCCACCTCGGAAACTGTCACGCAAGGTGTGGGAAAGACTTAGTGCAACACAAAGGGAAGAGGGAAAGGAAGCCCAGACTCTAGGCAAAGGGGGGAGTGGAGACCTATCTATGATAGACTATCACCCTGTCTCCCCTAACGTCCCTATATTGGCTCTTGACCAATCGCTGCACGCGTTCCTCACCCTGTCTTTCCCTGGCGTTTGGCTAAGGCTAGGGAAAGGAGGAGATTAGCACTAGTCGATCCCCACTGACAACAAGGGGGACAAACAAAGGGGAATTGCTTAGCTTTAGACGATTCCAGACAACTGCGCACACGTCCTCAACACCAGAGAGGAAGAAGTACTGCTCTTGCTCAAGCCTTCACAAGGAGGAATGAATATAGCCGTCACCTCCCTCTGGAACACAGCAGGTATTTATACACCCAGGCCAGGGTGTTAATTAGCTAGAGGAAGGTAGCCGCTGGGTCCTAGAGACAGCCTCTAAGAAGGTGTCTATAATGCCAAACATAGAGATTTCTTGCAACTAACTGCAGGGCGACTGTCTGTCACTTCTGACACACCCGTGACAGAAACACTCTATGAGCTCATCAAGAGAATGCCAAGAGTGTGCAAAGCAGTCATCAAAGCAAAAGGTGGCTACTTTGAAGAACCTAGAATATAAGACATATTTTCAGTTGTTTCACACTTTTTTGTTAAGTATATAATTCCACATGTGTTAATTCATAGTATTGATGCCTTCAGTGTGAATGTACAATTTTCATAGTCATGAAAATACAGAAAAATCTTTAAATGAGAAGGTGTGTCCAAACTTTTGGTCTGTACTGTAAGAGATGTGAATTCTCTGTACAACACTCCAGAACACGTCAAAACTTTGAGAAATAAGTGTCTCACAACCAATCTGTATTTTTTTTCTAGTCTTCTACAACGCTGAACCTGGAGGCGGTGCAGGCCATGGCGTTCGATGGCTGTTACCACGACAGTGACGCTGACCTGAACTATTCTGTGCATTCCGAGGAAAGCGTATCTCGCGGGCGGGCAGCCAGTGTGGCCACCCTAGACGCAGCTCGTGTGAAGCGCAAAAAGTCAATTAAAGGGAATGTTGGCAGAATAATCCTTGAGAACAATCATGCCATAGACACTTATTCCAGGATCATCTTTCCCGTTGTCTATATTTTGTTTAATTTGTTCTACTGGGGCATGTACTATTGAGAAGGGATAAATCTGACGTGGTACATGGGATTATACTTTCCGAATGTGCTCTACATGGAAAAACACAAGGATCCTGTGCTCAGGATTGGCCTCCTAAGAGATATATTGATAAATGATATTGATAATGCTGGTGTTGCTTACACTGTATTTCCAGTCATTTGTTCAGTTTCTTGTAGAGATGTGCCTGCACTAATAAAACACCATATTTTTATTTATAAATATCTAATTGTTCTCTTCTATTGTGACCTCCACTGAAATCCTTGGAAACCCTGGTTGGAGAATTCATATTCTCAGCTCCCATTGTGCGCATGCTCTTATCCATTGTAGTGAAAATCAGTTAATCCTCAAGAGTTATACATACCCCTTCTTAATAAAGTTTATTAACCCCTTAAGCCCCGAGGGTGGTTTGCACGTTAATGACCAGGCCAATTTTTACAATTCTGACCACTGTCACTTTATGAGGTAATTACTCTGGAACGCTTCACCGGATCCCCCTGATTCTGAGATTGTTTTTTCGTGACATATTGTACTTCATGATTCTGGTAAAATTTCTTCGATATCACTTGCGTTTATTTGTGAAAAAAATGGAAATTTGGCGAAAATTTTGAAAATTTTGCAATTTTCAAAATTTGAATTTTTGAGCCCTGAAATCAGAGAGATATGTCACACAAAAGAGTTAATAAATAACATTTCCCACATGTCTACTTTACATCAGCACAATTTTGGAACCAAAATTTTTTTTTGTTAGGGAGCTATAAGGGTTAAAAGTTCACCAGCGAATTCTCATTTTTACAACAAAATTTACAAAACCATTTTTTTAGGGACCACATCACATTTGAAGTCACTTTGAGAGGTCTTTATGACAGAAAATACCCAAAAGTGACACCATTCTAAAAACTGCACCCCTCAAGGTGCTCAAAACCACATTCAAGAACTTTATTAACCCTTCAGGTGCTTCACAGGAATTTTTTGAATGTGGAAGAAAAAAATGAACATTTAACTTTTTTCAAAAAATTTTACTTTAGACCCATTTTTTTTTATTTTCACAGGGGTAACAAGAAAAAATGGACCCCAAAATTTGTTGTGCAATTTCCCCTGGGCACGCAGATACCCAATATTTGGGGAAAAAACACTGTTTGGGCGCACGGCAGGGCTCGGAAGGGAAGGAGGGCCATTTGACTTTTTGATTGTAAAATTTGCTTGAATAATTAGCGGACACCATGTTGCGTTTGGAGAGCCCCTGTGTCCCCAAACATTAGAGCTCCCCCACAAGTGACCCCATTTTGGAAACTAGACCCCCCAAGGCACCTATCTAGATGCATAGTGAGCACTTGGAATCCTCAGGTGCTTCACAAATTGATTCATAAAAATGAAAAAGTGTTTTTTTTTTCACTTTTTCATTGTTACGAATCAATTTGTGAAGCACCTGGGGGTTCCAAGTGCTCACTATGCATCTAGATAGGTGCCTTGGGGGGTCTAGTTTCCAAAATGGGGTCACTTGTGGGGGAGCTCCAATGTTTGGGCACACAGGGACTCTCTAAATGCAACATGGTGTCCGCTAACAAATTTAACGGAAAATCGGCTCAAATTGTTAGCGACACCATGTTGCGTTTGGAGAGCCCCTGTGTCCCCAAGCATTGGAGCTCCCCCACAAGTGACCCCATTTTGGAAACTAGACCCCCCAAGGCACCTATCTAGATTCATAGTGAGCACTTGGAACCCCCAGGTGCTTCACAAATTGATTCATAAAAATGAAAAAGTGTTTTTTTTTTCACTTTTTCATTGTTACGAATCAATTTGTGAAGCACCTGGGGGTTCCAAGTGCTCACTATGCATCTAGATAGGTGCCTTGGGGGGTCTAGTTTCCAAAATGGGGTCACTTGTGGGGGAGCTCCAATGTTTGGGCACACAGGGACTCTCTAAATGCAACATGGTGTCCGCTAACAAATTTAACGGAAAATCGGCTCAAATTGTTAGCGACACCATGTTGCGTTTGGAGAGCCCCTGTGTCCCCAAGCATTGGAGCTCCCCCACAAGTGACCCCATTTTGGAAACTAGACCCCCCCAAGGCACCTATCTAGATGCATAGTGAGCACTTGGAACCCCCAGGTGCTTCACAAATTGATTCGTAACAATGAAAAAGTGTTTTTTTTTTTCACTTTTTCATTGTTACGAATCAATTTGTGAAGCACCTGGGGGTTCCAAGTGCTCACTATGCATCTAGATAGGTGCCTTGGGGGGTCTAGTTTCCAAAATGGGGTCACTTGTGGGGGAGCTCCAATGTTTGGGCACACAGGGACTCTCCAAATGCAACATGGTGTCCGCTAACAAATT
The DNA here is from genome assembly GCF_046119375.1 of Phyllobates terribilis. NCBI lineage: Eukaryota > Metazoa > Chordata > Amphibia > Anura > Dendrobatidae > Phyllobates > Phyllobates terribilis. The sequence goes on from NW_027362762.1 coordinate 880,161,861, forward strand.
TAACGGAAAATCGGCTCAAATTGTTAGCGACACCATGTTGCGTTTGGAGAGCCCCTGTGTCCCCAAGCACTGGAGCTCCCCCACAAGTGACCCCATTTTGGAAACTAGACCCCCCAAGGCACCTATCTAGGTGCATAGTGAGCACTTGGAACCCCCAGGTGCTTCACAAATTGATTTGTAACAATGAAAAAGTGAAAAAAAAAACACTTTTTCATTTTTATGAATCAATTTGTGAAGCACCTGAGGGTTCCAAGTGCTCACTATGCATCTAGATAGGTGCCTTGGGGGGTCTAGTTTCCAAAATGGGGTCACTTGTGGGGGAGCTCCAATGTTTGGGCACACAGGGACTCTCCAAATGCAACATGGTGTCCGCTAACAAATTTAACGGAAAATCGGCTCAAATTGTTAGTGACACCATGTTGCGTTTGGAGAGCCCCTGTGTCCCCAAGCATTGGAGCTCCCCCACAAGTGACCCCATTTTGGAAACTAGACCCCCCAAGGCACCTATCTAGATGCATAGTGAGCACTTGTAACCCCCAGGTGCTTCACAAATTGATTCATAAAAATGAAAAAGTGTTTTTTTTTTTCACTTTTTCATTTTTATGAATCAATTTGTGAAGCACCTGAGGGTTCCAAGTGCTCACTATGCATCTAGATAGGTGCCTTGGGGGGTCTAGTTTCCAAAATGGGGTCACTTGTGGGGGAGCTCCAATGTTTGGGCACACAGGGACTCTTCAAATGCAACATGGTATCCGCTAACAAATTGTCGGCTCAAATTGTTAGCGGATACCATGTTGCATTTGAAGAGTCCCTGTGTGCCCAAACATTGGAGCTCCCCCACAAGTGACCCCATTTTGGAAACTAGACCCCCCAAGGCACCTATCTAGATGCATAGTGAGCACTTGGAACCCCCAGGTGCTTCACAAATTGATTCATAAAAATGAAAAAGTGTTTTTTTTTTCACTTTTTCATTTTTATGAATCAATTTGTGAAGCACCTGGGGGTTACAAGTGCTCACTATGCATCTAGATAGGTGCCTTGGGGGGTCTAGTTTCCAAAATGGGGTCACTTGTGGGGGAGCTCCAATGTTTGGGCACACAGGGACTCTCTAAATGCAACATGGTGTCCGCTAACAAATTTAACAGAAAATCGGCTCAAATTGTTAGCGACACCATGTTGCGTTTGGAGAGCCCCTGTGTCCCCAAGCATTGGAGCTCCCCCACAAGTGACCCCATTTTGGAAACTAGACCCCCCAAGGCACCTATCTAGATGCATAGTGAGCACTTGGAACCCCCAGGTGCTTCACAAATTGATTCATAAAAATGAAAAAGTGTTTTTTTTTTTCACTTTTTCATTGTTACGAATCAATTTGTGAAGCACCTGGGGGTTCCAAGTGCTCACTATGCATCTAGATAGGTGCCTTGGGGGGTCTAGTTTCCAAAATGGGGTCACTTGTGGGGGAGCTCCAATGTTTGGGCACACAGGGACTCTCTAAATGCAACATGGTGTCCGCTAACAAATTTAACGGAAAATCGGCTCAAATTGTTAGCGACACCATGTTGCGTTTGGAGAGCCCCTGTGTCCCCAAGCATTGGAGCTCCCCCACAAGTGACCCCATTTTGGAAACTAGACCCCCCAAGGCACCTATCTAGATTCATAGTGAGCACTTGGAACCCCCAGGTGCTTCACAAATTGATTCATAAAAATGAAAAAGTGTTTTTTTTTTCACTTTTTCATTGTTACGAATCAATTTGTGAAGCACCTGGGGGTTCCAAGTGCTCACTATGCATCTAGATAGGTGCCTTGGGGGGTCTAGTTTCCAAAATGGGGTCACTTGTGGGGGAGCTCCAATGTTTGGGCACACAGGGACTCTCTAAATGCAACATGGTGTCCGCTAACAAATTTAACGGAAAATCGGCTCAAATTGTTAGCGACACCATGTTGCGTTTGGAGAGCCCCTGTGTCCCCAAGCATTGGAGCTCCCCCACAAGTGACCCCATTTTGGAAACTAGACCCCCCCAAGGCACCTATCTAGATGCATAGTGAGCACTTGGAACCCCCAGGTGCTTCACAAATTGATTCGTAACAATGAAAAAGTGTTTTTTTTTTCACTTTTTCATTGTTACGAATCAATTTGTGAAGCACCTGGGGGTTCCAAGTGCTCACTATGCATCTAGATAGGTGCCTTGGGGGGTCTAGTTTCCAAAATGGGGTCACTTGTGGGGGAGCTCCAATGTTTGGGCACACAGGGACTCTCCAAATGCAACATGGTGTCCGCTAACAAATTTAACGGAAAATCGGCTCAAATTGTTAGCGACACCATGTTGCGTTTGGAGAGCCCCTGTGTCCCCAAGCATTGGAGCTCCCCCACAAGTGACCCCATTTTGGAAACTAGACCCCCCCAAGGCACCTATCTAGGTGCATAGTGAGCACTTAGAACCCCCAGGTGCTTCACAAATTGATTTGTAACAATGAAAAAGTGAAAAAAAAAACACTTTTTCATTTTTATGAATCAATTTGTGAAGCACCTGAGGGTTCCAAGTGCTCACTATGCATCTAGATAGGTGCCTTGGGGGGTCTAGTTTCCAAAATGGGGTCACTTGTGGGGGAGCTCCAATGTTTGGGCACACAGGGACTCTTCAAGTGCAACATGGTATCCGCTAACAAATTGTCGGCTCAAATTGTTAGCGGATACCATTTTGCATTTGAAGAGTCCCTGTGTGCCCAAACATTGGAGCTCCCCCACAAGTGACCCCATTTTGGAAACTAGACCCCCCAAGGCACCTATCTAGATGCATAGTGAGCACTTGGAACCCCCGGGTGCTTCACAAATTGATTCATAAAAATGAAAAAGTGTTTTTTTTTTCACTTTTTCATTGTTACGAATCAATTTGTGAAGCACCCGGGGGTTCCAAGTGCTCACTATGCATCTAGATAGGTGCCTTGGGGGGTCTAGTTTCCAAAATGGGGTCACTTGTGGGGGAGCTCCAATGTTTGGGCACACAGGGACTCTCTAAATGCAACATGGTGTCCGCTAACAAATTTAACGGAAAATCGGCTCAAATTGTTAGCGACACCATGTTGCGTTTGGAGAGCCCCTGTGTCCCCAAGCATTGGAGCTCCCCCACAAGTGACCCCATTTTGGAAACTAGACCCCCCAAGGCACCTATCTAGATGCATAGTGAGCACTTGGAACCCCCAGGTGCTTCACAAATTGATTCGTAACAATGAAAAAGTGTTTTTTTTTTCACTTTTTCATTGTTACGAATCAATTTGTGAAGCACCTGGGGGTTCCAAGTGCTCACTATGCATCTAGATAGGTGCCTTGGGGGGTCTAGTTTCCAAAATGGGGTCACTTGTGGGGGAGCTCCAATGTTTAGGCACACAGGGACTCTCCAAATGCAACATGGTGTCCGCTAACAAATTTAACGGAAAATCGGCTCAAATTGTTAGCGACACCATGTTGCGTTTGGAGAGCCCCTGTGTCCCCAAGCATTGGAGCTCCCCCACAAGTGACCCCATTTTGGAAACTAGACCCCCCAAGGCACCTATCTAGATGCATAGTGAGCACTTGGAACCCCCAGGTGCTTCACAAATTGATTCGTAACAATGAAAAAGTGTTTTTTTTTTCACTTTTCCATTTTTATGAATCAATTTGTGAAGCACCTGAGGGTTACAAGTGCTCACTATGCATCTAGATAGGTGCCTTGGGGGGTCTAGTTTCCAAAATGGGGTCACTTGTGGGGGAGCTCCAATGTTTGGGCACACAGGGACTCTTCAAATGCAACATGGTATCCGCTAACAAATTGTCGGCTCAAATTGTTAGCGGATACCATGTTGCATTTGAAGAGTCCCTGTGTGCCCAAACATTGGAGCTCCCCCACAAGTGACCCCATTTTGGAAACTAGACCCCCCAAGGCACCTATCTAGATGCATAGTGAGCACTTGGAACCCCCAGGTGCTTCACAAATTGATTCATAAAAATGAAAAAGTGTTTTTTTTTTCACTTTTTCATTTTTATGAATCAATTTGTGAAGCACCTGGGGGTTACAAGTGCTCACTATGCATCTAGATAGGTGCCTTGGGGGGTCTAGTTTCCAAAATGGGGTCACTTGTGGGGGAGCTCCAATGTTTGGGCACACAGGGACTCTTCAAATGCAACATGGTATCTGCTAACAAATTGTCGGCTCAAATTGTTAGCGGATACCATGTTGCATTTGAAGAGTCCCTGTGTGCCCAAACATTGGAGCTCCCCCACAAGTGACCCCATTTTGGAAACTAGACCCCCCAGGGAACTTATATAGATTTGTGGTGAGCCCATTGAACCCCCAGGTGCCTCACAGAAAATCATAATGTTGACTTGTGAAAATATAAAAAAAACATTTTTTCCACAAAAATGCAAAAAAAAATATTTTCACAAGGGTACCAGGAGAAATTGCACCCCATAAGTTGTTGTGCAATTTCTCCTGAGTACTCATATACCCCATGTGTTGGAAAAAACTACTGTTTGGGCGCATGTAATGGCTCGGAAGGGAAGGAGTGACGCTTTTGAACGCAGACTTTGATGGAATGGTCTGCGGGCGTCAGGTCATGTTCTCAGAACCCTTGATGTGCCTAAACAGTGAAATGCCTAACAAGTGCCCCCTTTTTGGTAGTGTTAGTTGATTTTTGAATTTTGTAATGTAGTGTTATACATCAGTTGTGTAGGACAATCTGACGAACACTACACAAGTGACGTATGACAACCTGACGAACACTACGTCAGCTGTGCAGTGTTCGTCAGGTTGTCATACTTCAGAAATTAATTTAATAGTCCATCGAAGTATGGTACCTTTTGAAGCAGTCTTTCATACACAGGCCAGGTTTGTCAGGGCAGGTGTCACATTGATAAATGGTGTCCTTGCGTATTCCACTTTTATAACACACTCGGCACCTCTTTTGTGACTTTCCTTTTTTTCCGTTGTGAGGGATCTGCCCTGGGAAATGCTGGCCTGGTACAATTCTTGGTCCTTCAATTCCAGAAGTACTGGGGCCCGCTCTGTCACCGCTGCCAAATATCAGGGCCTTGATAACCGTTTCCTGAAACTGAAGATACGACGCAGAAGTCTGGCCTGCACATTGTGACAGAAGGAAAGCATTGTACATTGCCATCTGTACAATGTGCACGGCCAGCTTCTTGTACCACACTCTGGCCTTTCTCAAAGCACTGTATGGCTGGAGGACTTGATCAGAGAGATCAACTGCCCCCATGTACTTGTTGTACCCCACTACACAGTCTGGTTTGACGACCTGTGTAGTGGAACCTCGTACAGTGCTGAGTGTGCTGCCATCACCATGTATGGTGGTCAAGAAAAGGACATCCCTTTTGTCCTTGTACTTGACCATCAACAGGTGGTCGCTACATTGGGCTCTGCTCTCACCCCTTTTGAGCAGCTGCCCAATTAGCGTCTTTGGGAGGCCTTTCTGAATTTTGCGGACAGTACCGCAGGCTGCGGTACGTCGCGCAGAGAGGGACTGGAAGAGCGGGATACTTGTATAAAAGTTATCCACGTAGAGGTGATAACCTTTATCAAGCAGTGGGTGCACCAAGTCCCACACAATTTTCCCACTCACTCCCAGAACAGGGGGGCATTCAGGGGGTTCAATCAGGGAGTCCTTCCCTTCATAAACTCTAAACTTGTGAGTGTATCCTGAGGTACTCTCACAAAGTTTATACAGCTTGATCCCATACCTTGCCCTCTTACTGGGCAGGTACTGCCGGAATCCAAGCCGCCCCTTAAAAGAAATTAAGGACTCATCCACGCAGATGTCCCTTTGGGGCACGTACACTTCACCAAACTTGTTGTTGAAGTGTTCGATGACTGGCCGAACTTTGAAAAGACGATCAAAGTTCGGGTCATCGCGTGCAGGACACCTTGCATTATCTTGGTAATGCAAGAACTTGTGGATGGCCTCAAAACGTGTCCGGGGCATGACCATTCGGAACACTGGAGTGTTATACAAAACGTCAACACTCCAGTATTGCCGAAGCTCGGGCTTCTTCAAGATCCCCATAAGAAGGACCAGGCCCCAAAACTTCATCATTTCTACTGCGTCTACAGGAGACCAGTTAGAAAATGATGAAGAGAGGTTTTGTTCAAAAAATTGATGAGCGTATAAATTAGTTTGGCCCACCATGAGGTTTATAAAATCCTCAGAGAAAAAGACTTTGAAAAAGTCTATTTCTGTGAGGCCGGTGGTGTCAAACTTGATTCCTGATTCCGCTACGAAATCAGGAATCAGCGGCTCATAATTTTCGGGGGGTGAAGTCCATATAGGCTCAGTAGTGGGGGGCGCTGGAACATCTCTCCTGCGACGACGGCGGGGCGGGCCAGCAGAACCTGAGGAAGAGGAGGAAGAAGAGAAGGAGGAAGACGACGAGGAGTCGGAGAAACAAAGAAATGTGGGATCCTCACCCTCACTGTCAGTGTCGGAGGCAAGAATAGCGTAAGCCTCCTCCGCTGAATACTGAGTTTGGGATGAGCAGGACATTGTTTGTTATGTATGTGGTGCGTGTGTGTCAATACTTTGAGAGTGTGTGTGTGTCAGTACTTTATTTAGAGTGTGTGGAAAAAGGAAATACTGTATGTGGTGCAAACAGCGAGCACGAGTGTGGATTGGTGAACTATGCCACCGATCAACACTCGGCGGCTGCTGGATGTGCGCACAAATGTGTGGGGAGTGGGAAGAGGGGAGGATGAGGGGAGATCAGATTACTTACCAAAGTCCTCTCTGTTCTTCTATCAGGACCGGGAGCCTGGCGCTGGTGACCGGGAGCCCGGCGCTGGAGACCGGGAGCCCGGCGCTGGTGACCGGGAGCCCGGCGCTGGAGACCGGCGCTGGTGACCGGGAGCCCGGCGCTGGAGACCGGGAGCCCGGAGCAGGAAGACGGGAGCCCGGAGCAGGAAGACGGGAGCAGGAGACCGGTACTGGAGCTGGAGATCAGAAGCAAAAGAATTAACAGGGACACTGGGGTGAGGCGGATTGGGGTGGGAAGGGGGGTAAAAAGACAGGGGAGTGGGAAGAGGGGTAAAAAGACAGGGGAGTGGGAAGAGGGGGATTGGGGTGGATGAGGGGAGATCAGAGATGGACTTACCAAAGGGTCAGCAGGACTGGAACAGAAGACCCAGAGCGGGAGCCCGGAGCAGGAGACCAGGAACCCGGAGCAGGAGACCAGGAGCCCGGTGCAGGAGACCAGGAGCCCGGTGCAGGAGACCAGGAGCCCGAAGCTGGTGACCGGGAGCCCGGCGCAGGAGCCCGGAACAGGAGACCAGGAGCCCGGTACAGGAGACCAGGAGCCCGGTGCAGGAGACCAGGAGCCCGGTGCAGGAGACCAGGAGCCCGAAGCTGGTGACCGGGAGCCCGGCGCAGGAGCCCGGAACAGGAGACCAGGAGCCCGGTGCAGGAGACCAGGAGCCCGGAGCAGGAGACCGGTACTGGAGCTGGAGATCAGAAGCAAAAGAATTAACAGGGACACTGGGGTGGGAAGGGGGGTTAAAAGACAGGGGAGTGGGAAGAGGGGTAAAAAGACAGGGGAGTGGGAAGAGGGGGATTGGGGTGAATGAGGGGAGATCAGAGATGGACTTACCAAAGGGTCTGCAGGACTGGAACAGAAGACCCAGAACAGGAGACCGGGAGCCCGGCGCTGGTGACCAGGAGCCCGTCGCTGGTGACCGGGAGTGGAGCTGGATACTCGGACCAGAGCTGGAGACCGCTGCAGGACACAGAAAAAAAGGTAAGGGGGGGTAAAAATAGGGGGGAGGGGGGATTGGGGTGGATGAGGGGAGAACAGACTTACCAAAGTCTTCTCTGCAGGATCAGCAGCAGGCTCTGGAGCAGGAACCACAGCAGGTCAGGAGCAGAAGATCCAGGAGCTGGAGCAGAAGATCCAGGACGCTGGAACAGAAGATCCAGGATGCTGGAACAGAAGATCCAGGATGCTGGAACAGAAGATCCAGGACGCTGGAACAGAAGATCCAGGACGCTGGAACAGAAGATCCAGGAGCAGCGGCAGCAGCAGCGACTGGAACAGTGAGAAGATGGTCTTGTGGTGTCACAGAATATTCTGTGGCACTACAAGGCCCAGCACAGACACATCAGATGTGATCGCTCTGTAGAAATCCTCACCAAATGTGAGGGTCTGCAGGGCGGTCACAGGGTGATGATGGGGTGGTGACAGGTGGAGGTAATCTGATTGGAGCAATCATTGATGACATTGATTGCTCCAATCAGAGTACTTGAATACAGGTGACCAGGCGGTCACAGGGAGGTGTCACCTTTCTGTGACCCCCTGTGGTGCATGTTGTGCCCCAGCCATCTGATTGGTGACACTGATTGCACCAATCAGACATGGCTGGAGCAGAGCACGCACCACAGGGGGTCACAGAAAGGTGACACCTCCCTGTGACCGCCTGGTCACCTGTATTCAAGTACTCTGATTGGAGCGATCGATGTCATCATCGATCGCTCCAATCACAGCAGTCTGGGGGCTTGAATCACTTTACAGGGGGTCATGGGGCGGTGACAGGCAGGTCACAAGCCGGTCACCGCCCCATGACCGCCCTGTCACCGCGCGGTCGCGCTACGATCGGTGCGATCGATGTGATCGGCGATCGCACCGATCATAGCAGTCCGGGGCCAGGGCTGGGGTGTCCTAGCAACAGTCTAGGATCGGTGCTCATAGGAGCACCGATCCTAGGCTGCAGATCACTGTTTCCGGCAATCACATTGCCGGAAACAGTGAGAAATGCTGTGATTGGCTGTTCAGATTTGAACAGCCAATCACAGCGATCGCTGGTGCGGGGGGGCGGCGACAGCCCCCGGGATGATGACGCCATCTACCAGGAGGTAGGATGGCACCGTAACTTTAATGCTGTCACCGTGACTTAAGTCGCGGTGCCGCATTAAAGATATGACGTACTAATACGGGTCTGGGCATTAAGTCCCAGTGCACAGACGCGTATTAGTACGTCAGATGTCAGTAAGGGGTTAAATATCATGAAAAAAAATTGACGATTCCAATAATAGGTGTGATAAAAAAAAGAGACTAGACAATGGAAAAAAAAAACATGTGTCACGGTCTACACACAGAAAATGCACAACAATAAAAAATAGTCCACCCTATGCATGACAATGAAATATCTATAGTAAAGAATCAAGGTCCTGCATCTGTAAAAACATATCATGGGTATGCCATAGGTAACAGAGCAGAATCCTAAGCATAATATGCTGCATAAAAGTAGCCCCCACCATTTGCAGTGTGTACATGTATATGGCAAGTAACATAACATATGTATAAGCATATATTTATATATATATATATATATATATATATATATATATATGCAAGAACAGCCATACAGTGGACTTAGAAAGTGAATAAACGACTTAGTAATTACCTTTAGCCATAGTGTGGCACCTCGACGCGCGTTTCACGCAGGCTGTGGTGTCATCAGAAGGTCTTGCCCATTAAGGTACTGCTGTCAACCGATACAAAAAAGTACAGGTGCAGGGCTCAAAAAGCTGATTGAATTTAGCATAAAGTTGCATCTGAATCCATTTTGGTTGCCAGATGTTATATGCAGATTTTACTGTAGATTATTTTAAAGTACCGTAACTGTTATGATCTGCCACAAGTACTAAGGAAAGATAAGAGAAAACTGTCCCTACAGTAAAACTAAGCTGAATCCCTACGATGTAGCAGGCTGCCTGTTCCTAGCGAACAGACCCACCTTAGTCCTCGGCTAGTCTGAACGAAGACCTATAGCATAATGGGAGGGGTCCCTAAAAGAACTAAGGACTGGGACAAAAATGGGACACCTCCTAAACAGAGAAGTTGTTGCAGAACACAAAAAGACAAACTGACAAAAAGGTACTAGTGGTCCCAGAAGGACCAAGCGAACTGACAGAGAAAGGCACCGAAGCACCTGGCTAGAGAAACAGTCAAACACTGAAGTCCAGCACAGCCAAAAGGGTGGAGCTGGAATATAAAGGCAGATGGTCACGTGACCGCAAAACACAAGATGGAAAAAACAAACAGGAGAGTTCTAACAGTACCCGTCTTTTATGAGGATCCTCCGGATCCTCCAGGCCCAGGCCTATCCGGAAACCTGTTGTGGAAAGCTTTAACAAGCCTAGGAGCAGAGACATCATCCGTCCTTACCCAGGAGTTATCTTCGGGACCGAAACCCTACCAGGAGACAAGATACTGTAATCTCCCTCTATGCCATCTAGAATTCAAGATACGAGAAATTTCATATTCGCCTTCTTCCACCACAGGAGTAACTGTGACAGTGACGTCCCTATCTGATACGTCAGCCTTTTTCAACAAGGAAACATGAAACACAGGATTAATCTTCCAGGAAGTAGGAACATCCAACCTAACAGCAGACGGGTTAACAACCTGAAGCACTTTAAATGGACCCACAAGCTTAGGACCCAGTTTTTTAGAGGGAATCCTCAACCACAGGTTCTTTGAGGATAACCAAACTATGTCACCCACAGTAAACAAAACCTCCTTACGTTTCCTGTCAAAATACAAACTCAGGCCACACCTCATGGACTCCCTACCTGTCACAAAAAGCACGCCAAAAGCGAGCCACAAACTGAGGTCCTCTATCAGAAACAATATCCGTGGGAACGCCATGGAGCTTGACAATCTCCTTAACAAACGCCTTAGCGAGTGTCTTGGCGCAGGGCAACTTAATGAATAAAACCAAATGACACATCTTACTAAAACGGTCCATGACCACCCAGATGACAGTAAAACCCTCGGACACAGGAAGATCAGTAACAAAATCCATTGTGAGATGCGTCCAAGGCGCACTAGGAACCTCCAGAGGGCAAAGCAACCCCGCAGCAGGAGTATGTGAAGCCTTTGACCTAGCACACACAGTACATTGACGCACCCACTTGATGACTTTCTTCTGCCATCGAGGCCACCAAAAACTGCGACTGATAAGTCTCTTAGTCTCTGAAATTCCTGGATGACCTGACAACCGAGACTCATTACACTCCACAAACAAATCTCTCCTAAAGGCTCTAGGCACGAACAACCTCCCATGGGGAGTGTTAGATGGAGCATCATCTTGAGCTTTCAGAATCCCATTCTCCAAAACGGAGTCCAATGCCGCCACCACAACCCCTTTCTGTAAAATGCTCTACTCCTCCTCGGCACCGACCGTAGGAGAGAAGCTGCGAGATAAAGCATCGGCTTTAACATTCTTAGTACCAGGGATATAGGTAACAGAAAAATGAAACCGAGAAAAAAAAAGTGCCCACCTAGCTTGACGGGCATTCAAGCGCTTGGCAGCAACCAGATAGATCAAATTCTTATGATCTGTGAAAACCTGAATAGGAAATCTAGCGCCTTCCAAAAAATGACGCCAATGTTCAAACGCGAGTTTAATAGCCAGCAACTCCCGATTTCCAACATCATAATTCAGTTTGGTTTCCGAAAAATTTTTTCGAAAAGAAGGCACAAGGATGTACTCCATCCTTGTTCTCCTGAGACAAAACTGCTCCGACCCCCACGGATGTAGCATCGACCTCGACCAAAAAAGGCTTGGTCTCATCAGGCTGCATAAGGATAAGGGCAGAACTGAACCTCTCTTTGAGATACTCAAACACTTCAATGGCCTCAGTAGTCCACTGGACCGTATTCGCACCTTTCCTGGTGAGATCGGTCAGAGGCTTAACAATTATAGAAAAATTCTTAATGAATTGCCTGTAATAATTGGCAAAACCCAAAAATCTCTGTATAGATTTCAAACCAATAGGCCTAGGCCATTCCTGCACAGCCTGAACCTTCACCACCGGGTCCATCTCAAAGCCCTCGCTGGAGACAATGTAGCCCAAAAAACAAATTTTCTGCACAGCAAACTCACATTTCTCCAGCTTAGCAAAGAGTGAATTATCACTCAATAACTGCAAAACTTCACGTACACTCTGCCAATGGGACTCTAGATCTGGTGAATAAATCAAAATGTCATCCAAATACACAACCACATTCTTACCAATCAAAGGTCTCAGGATGTCATTAATAAGGTTCTGAAAAAATGCACGGTTTTTTCACGTACACTCTGCCCTCTTTCATCAGTTGGGGATTTGAAATACCAGTGAGTCTAGTACCTCCATATATTATGAGCTGATGCTGGACATTTGTCATTTTTAGGTCTATTAATACCCATGGTGTGTCCTACCTATGCAGGCACACTTGGGTAGACTGCACACAAGCACGGTGGATTTGGTGTATTGTTATTTTATATATTCAGTAAAAGTTATATTTTATTATGTTCCACCGCAGTCAGTGATATATTATTATATTTGGTGGTAAATTGTGAGTTGGTAGGTCCTCTTTCAGTTACATACTTACATAGTTTATAAGGCCGAAAAAAGACAATCGTCCATCCAGTTCAGCCTATTTCTTGTGCACTGCAGCTATTCCGCAGCGTTGATCCAGGGGAAGGCAACAAAAAAACATGCGGTATAGGCCAATTTACATCATTGAGGAAAAATTCACTTCCCGACACCAATCTGGCAGTCCGATTAAATCCCTGGATTAATTAACTAAGCATAAGATGTAATTTTATTGTTCTCAAGAAAGGCGTCCAGGCCTCTCTTGAACTCTTTAAGTGAGTTGGACATCACCACTTCCTCTCCCAGAGAGTTCCAGAGTCTCACGGCTCTGACCGTAAAGAATCCCCTTCTATGCTGGTGCAGGAACCTCCTTTCCTCCAGACGCATAGTGTGCCCCCTCGTCTTTGTCACCATCTTTTGTATAAACAGGTCATGGGAGAGATCTCTGTACTGCCCCCTGATGTATTTATACATGTTTATGAGGTCTCCCCTAAGCCTTCTCTTTTCCAATGTAAATAGGCCTAATTTTGACAACCTCTCTGGGTATCCTAGTCCCTCCATTCCCTTTATTACCTTAGTCGCCCTCCTTTGTACCCTCTCTAGCTCCAATATGTCTTTCCTGAGCACCGGAGCCCAGAACTGTGCACAATATTCTAAGTGCGGCCTTACCAGCGCTTTATACAGAGGAAGAACAATGTTCTCATCATATGCCCCTATTCCTCTTCTGATGCATGCCATGACTCTATTTGCCTTCGCAGCTGCTGCCTGACACTGGGCACTCCAATTTAATTTGCTATTAACCAAGACGCCCAGGTCCTTCTCCATGTCAGATTTCCCCAACGGTTTCCCATTCAATATGTATGGGTGACTGCTGTTTTTCTTTCCCATGTGTATGACCTTACATTTATCGGCATTGAACCCCATTTGCCATTTTTTGGCCCAACTCCCCAATTTATCTAAATCCTCCTGTAGTTGTGCCCTATCCTCATCTGTATTAACTACTTTACAAAGTTTAGTATCATCTGCAAATATTGCTATTTTACTATGCAACCCTTCCACTAGATCATTAATAAATATATTAAATAATATAGGGCCCAAGACAGACCCTTGAGGCACCCCGCTAGTAACCCTGACACACCCTGAGCTTACTCCATTGATAACCACCCTCTGCTTTCTATCACTCAGCCAGCTATTTACCCACTTGCACACATTATCCCCCAGACCAAGCATTCTCATTTTATATACCAACCTTTTGTGTGGCACGGTATCAAACGCTTTGGAGAAGTCAAGGTATACAACATCCACTGACTCAGTGATTAATTTCCTGGTATTTGGCTTTGACAAAACTTTACTGATATACTTAGGTGCGGATTACTGCGTTTTTGATGCATTTCCACTGTGGAAACGCACTAAAAATGCATTTGCGTTTTTTATTTGCAACTTTTCCACATCTAATACAAATCTATGGGGAAAATTCGAACAGAAAACTCAACATATCCGCAAGAGAAATTGACATGTTGTGTATTTGAAACACGCAGCACAGGTCAGTTTACGCTGAGTAATAAAGAAGCACAGTGGGTATGAGATTTCCATAAATCCCATCCATTATACTTCATGGATGACTATCAGGTGCATTATACTTTATGGATGACTATGGGGGGTGTATTATACTTTATGGATGACTATGGTGGTGCTTTATATTATATGGAGGACTATGTGGGTGCATTATACTTTATAGATGACTATGGGGTAAATTATACTTTATGGAAGACTATGAGGTGCATTATACTTTATGGATGACTATTGGGGTGCATTATATTTTATGGATGACTATGGGGTGCATTATACTTTATGGGGTGCACTATACTTTATGGATAACTATGGGGGTGCATTATACTTTATGGATGACTATAGGGGTGCATAATACTTTATGGATAACTATGGGGGGTGCTTTATATTATTTTTAGGACTATGGGATGCATTATACTTTATAGATGACTTTGGGTGCATTAAAGTTTATGGATGACTATGGGGTGAATATAATATTATTATAATAGTAATAATAATAATAATATTTTTTTTTTCATTTCTATAGTGCCAAGATATTCCACAACACTTTACATTTTAGAGGGGACTTGCACAAACAATAAAAGACATTACAGAATAACCATAATCACATAAATCAACAGATACCAGGAGGAGAGAGGGCTTTCTGGATGACTATCAGGTGCATTACACTTTATGGATGACTATGGGGATGCATTATACTTTGTGGATGAATATGGGGTACATTATACTTTATGGATAACTTTGGGGTACATTATACTTTATGGATGACTATGGGGTATTATAATTTATGGGAGACTATGGGGTGTATTATACTTTAAAGATGACTATGATGCGCATTATACTTTATGGATAACTATGGGAGTACATTATACTTTACGGATGACTATGAGGTGCATTATACTTTATGGATGACTATAAAGATGCATTATATTTTATGGATGACTATGGGGTGCATTATACTTTATGGGGTGCATTATATTTTATGGATGACTATTATGGTGCATTATATTTTGTGGATGACTATGAACTGCCTGTGCAGTATATTTTATGGAGGACTGTGGTATGCATTATACTATATGGAGGACTATGGAGCATGCATTATATTTATTCTATGGAGCCCCATGACTTCTATATACACCCCTGGTGAGTATAATGGTTTATTTTCTTCTATACATTAAAGAACAGCGACAGAAGGGACATATACCAAGATGGGGGATTTATACCAGGACGGGGCCCAGGATAAGGGACATATAGCAGAATGGGGTATATATATACCAGGATGGAGCCAGGATGAGAGACATATATACCAGGATGAGGGATATATATACCAGGATGGAGGACGTATGTCTGGAAGTATATGTATATATGTATATGTATTAATTTATTCAGGATTGGGGGGATCCTCATTCCAAATCTCGCACCAGAGCCCATCAGACTCTAATTATGCCACAGACTATGTTATTTGGTGTTCAATAAAAGTTTATTGATTAAAAATAAAAATAGATAAAGAAGATTCTGTGCAGCCGCTATTCCTACAGATCATCTTGCATGCAGCCGTCTCCTTTGAACACAACGGAAGCTGCAGGAATATCCGGGCAATATGCTTATAATACTGCTGTAATAATTCCTTGTTCCAATGATGAGAGCGCATGTCCAGGATTTGTGCTGTAATGCTTGTTCCTCTTCTCCATCTTCATCACCAGAAGAGGGACGAACCTTGGGGTAAAATGCACTTACTGATAGGTGAGGGCCCTGTTCGGTCAGCAGGTGTCCAGCCGTATGATTTTGTGATATGTGATGGTCCCCGACTCCCAAACAAAATGAATCAGACAGAAGCTTGCAAAATAAATACACGAAGCATTGCAATTAGGTGTCAAACGTTCTCAACTTTATTTAAATTTACATTACACCGAAAATGGCACAACCCCCGACTCACGAAGAGTCATCCTCCAGCACTCAGGAGAGGAAAACCCCCTGTGGAGGAAACCTCTAGGGAACCATGGCTGGAGGGCTGCCCTTCCCTTGGGCTTAGACAGTTAATGCCGATATATAACAGATGTAACTGCATGAATTTACAATTTGTACATTTTACCAGATTTACAGAGAATGACATTATAAATACAGACTATAAATATGATAAACTGGATGTGGGAGAGATCTGGCTGCGATATTTGTCACCACATTGATTGCTAGAATGAATTTGGTTGATCAGGTGGATGTACCATTTCTCCCTAACAGATTCAGGTCCAAGTCTTAAGAATTTGAACACTCGGTTACAGGGGTTGTTCATTATGGATAACCCCTAATAGAATAAATATCCCTCCCCCATTCCTCCTCCCCCTCCCAACACAGTTGAACTCCCAAAGGAGAGCTGCTCTATGTATAGGGTAACAGAAGGGAATCCTGTGCTGAGGACCCCCCTCTATTAACTTCATATACCCTGTGGGTGTCTAAAGCAGACAACCCCTTTCCCTGCTAGAACCTCCAAATTACACCAAGGCCGGCACATTACGTGGGGTGGTCAAGCTCAAGGTCCTCAGGCGCATCAGTAATGGCGCTGATCAAGGCAGCGTGTACTTATTTTATGGAATCTTCTTTATGACATGTGTTTATGACCTTATAACAGTTGTCATGGTTACTACAAGGGATATTACTGATGCAGGGCCCAAGTATTAACCCTTGCACCACTAGCTATTCACTTCACTGTAGAGGCAATTAAGCGGCACTTGTTACCAAACAGGCGTCTTATCACTATGGCTTCCGTTAGACAGCCTAAAAAATAGAGGTTAGACATGACATGTAAAGGTTTTCTAGGTGTGATATGTAACACTGAGCCCCAAACACTGGGCTTATAACAAGAACTAGAGATTTTCTTGACCTGTCCATAAAAAAAAAATTAAGGCGCCTGTGATTTTTTTTTTAAACTGAAGAACCTTTTGCAGATTATTTTTGCTATAATTATCATCATATTACAGGTTACAGTGAATGCAGCTGATGTTGCCATATCAGAATTATGGGCTGCAGACAATGGATCACTTATCATCAGGATGATTTATTATGGTTTTCTGATGTGTATGTAAAAAATATTATCGGTCCAAAAAAATAAAAAGTCAAGTTGGCATCCCTGATGTCATAACGTGGAACCATAATATAGATTCTGTCTCCATAAATCCATGAGAACCTTCCCTGGTGATAGTTATGGAAACACGAGTGACAATTCCTCACCTCCACCACAAGGTGTCGCACTCCATTGCAGCGATGCTTATTCAACGGGTCCCTGTCGTTGCCCTTTTAACAGCAGAAGTTGTAGTGTCGCTAGGCATGCTGGGATAACACTGCAGCCACATGGTTCTCGAGTGTAACCGTCAGCCGGGGAACAGAGAAGAGAGGAGGTCAGCGAGCGGCAGTGACGGCAGGAGGCGCAGTGTACAGCCACAGGTTATATATACACAGCACACTGTATACAGGAGGCGCAGTGTACAGCCACAGGTTATATATACACAGCACACTGTATACAGGAGGCGCAGTGTACAGCCACAGGTTATATATACACAGCACACTGTATACAGGAGGCGCAGTGTACAGCCACAGGTTATATATACACAGCACACTGTATACAGGAGGCGCAGCGTACAGCCACAGGTTATATATACACAGCACACTGTATACAGGAGGCGCAGTATACAGCCACAGGTTATATATACACAGCACACTGTATACAGGGGGCGCAGTGTACAGCCACAGGTTATATATACACAGCACACTGTATACAGGAGGCGCAGTGTACAGCCACAGGTTATATATACACAGCACACTGTATACAGGAGGCGCAGTGTACAGCCACAGGTTATATATACACAGCACACTGTATACAGGAGGCGCAGTGTACAGCCACAGGTTATATATACACAGCACACTGTATACAGGAGGCGCAGTGTACAGCCACAGGTTATATATACACAGCACACTGTATACAGGAGGCGCAGTGTACAGCCACAGGTTATATATACACAGCACACTGTATACAGGAGGCGCAGCGTACAGCCACAGGTTATATATACACAGCACACTGTATACAGGAGGCGCAGTGTACAGCCACAGGTTATATATACACAGCACACTGTATACAGGAGGCGCAGTATACAGCCACAGGTTATATATACACAGCACACTGTATACAGGAGGCGCAGTGTACAGCCACAGGTTATATATACACAGCACACTGTATACAGGAGGCGCAGTGTACAGCCACAGGTTATATATACACAGCACACTGTATACAGGGGGCGCAGTGTACAGCCACAGGTTATATATACACAGCACACTGTATACAGGAGGCGCAGTGTACAGCCACAGGTTATATATACACAGCACACTGTATACAGGAGGCGCAGTGTACAGCCACAGGTTATATATACACAGCACACTGTATACAGGAGGCGCAGTGTACAGCCACAGGTTATATATACACAGCACACTGTATACAGGGGGCGCAGTGTACAGCCACAGGTTATATATACACAGCACACTGTATACAGGGGGCGCAGTGTACAGCCACAGGTTATATATACACAGCACACTGTATACAGGGGGCGCAGCGTACAGCCACAGGTTATATATACACAGCGCGCTGTATACAGGGGGCGCAGTGTACAGCCACAGGTTATATATACACAGCACGCTGTATACAGGAGGCGCAGTATACAGCCACAGGTTATATATACACAGCACACTGTATACAGGAGGCGCAGTATACAGCCACAGGTTATATATACACAGCACACTGTATACAGGGGGCGCAGCGTACAGCCACAGGTTATATATACACAGCACACTGTATACAGGAGGCGCAGCGTACAGCCACAGGTTATATATACACAGCACACTGTATACAGGGGGCGCAGTGTACAGCCACAGGTTATATATACACAGCACACTGTATACAGGAGGCGCAGTGTACAGCCACAGGTTATATATACACAGCACACTGTATACAGGAGGCGCAGTGTACAGCCACAGGTTATATATACACAGCACACTGTATACAGGAGGCGCAGTGTACAGCCACAGGTTATATATACACAGCACACTGTATACAGGAGGCGCAGTATACAGCCACAGGTTATATATACACAGCACACTGTATACAGGAGGCGCAGTGTACAGCCACAGGTTATATATACACAGCACACTGTATACAGGGGGCGCAGTGTACAGCCACAGGTTATATATACACAGCACACTGTATACAGGGGGCGCAGTGTACAGCCACAGGTTATATATACACAGCACACTGTATACAGGAGGCGCAGTGTACAGCCACAGGTTATATATACACAGCACACTGTATACAGGAGGCGCAGTGTACAGCCACAGGTTATATATACACAGCACACTGTATACAGGGGGCGCAGTGTACAGCCACAGGTTATATATACACAGCACACTGTATACAGGAGGCGCAGTGTACAGCCACAGGTTATATATACACAGCGCACTGTATACAGGAGGCGCAGTGTACAGCCACAGGTTATATATACACAGCGCACTGTATACAGGAGGCGCAGCGTACAGCCACAGGTTATATATACACAGCACACTGTATACAGGAGGCGCAGCGTACAGCCACAGGTTATATATACACAGCACACTGTATACAGGAGGCGCAGTGTACAGCCACAGGTTATATATACACAGCGCACTGTATACAGGAGGCGCAGTGTACAGCCACAGGTTATATATACACAGCGCACTGTATACAGGGGGCGCAGTGTACAGCCACAGGTTATATATACACAGCACGCTGTATACAGGAGGCGCAGTGTACAGCCACAGGTTATATATACACAGCACGCTGTATACAGGAGGCGCAGTGTACAGCCACAGGTTATATATACACAGCACACTGTATACAGGGGGCGCAGTGTACAGCCACAGGTTATATATACACAGCACGCTGTATACAGGAGGCGCAGCGTACAGCCACAGGTTATATATACACAGCACGCTGTATACAGGAGGCGCAGTATACAGCCACAGGTTATATATACACAGCACACTGTATACAGGAGGCGCAGTATACAGCCACAGGTTATATATACACAGCACACTGTATACAGGAGGCGCAGTATACAGCCACAGGTTATATATACACAGCACACTGTATACAGGAGGCGCAGTGTACAGCCACAGGTTATATATACACAGCACACTGTATACAGGAGGCGCAGTGTACAGCCACAGGTTATATATACACAGCACACTGTATACAGGAGGCGCAGTGTACAGCCACAGGTTATATATACACAGCACACTGTATACAGGAGGCGCAGTGTACAGCCACAGGTTATATATACACAGCACACTGTATACAGGAGGCGCAGTGTACAGCCACAGGTTATATATACACAGCACACTGTATACAGGAGGCGCAGCGTACAGCCACAGGTTATATATACACAGCACACTGTATACAGGAGGCGCAGCGTACAGCCACAGGTTATATATACACAGCACACTGTATACAGGAGGCGCAGCGTACAGCCACAGGTTATATATACACAGCACACTGTATACAGGAGGCGCAGCGTACAGCCACAGGTTATATATACACAGCACACTGTATACAGGAGGCGCAGCGTACAGCCACAGGTTATATATACACAGCACACTGTATACAGGAGGCGCAGTGTACAGCCACAGGTTATATATACACAGCACACTGTATACAGGAGGCGCAGTGTACAGCCACAGGTTATATATACACAGCACACTGTATACAGGAGGCGCAGCATACAGCCACAGGTTATATATACACAGCACACTGTATACAGGGGGCGCAGCGTACAGCCACAGGTTATATATACACAGCACACTGTATACAGGGGGCGCAGCGTACAGCCACAGGTTATATATACACAGCACGCTGTATACAGGAGGCGCAGCGTACAGCCACAGGTTATATATACACAGCACGCTGTATACAGGAGGCGCAGCGTACAGCCACAGGTTATATATACACAGCACGCTGTATACAGGAGGCGCAGCGTACAGCCACAGGTTATATATACACAGCACGCTGTATACAGGAGGCGCAGCGTACAGCCACAGGTTATATATACACAGCACGCTGTATACAGGAGGCGCAGCGTACAGCCACAGGTTATATATACACAGCACGCTGTATACAGGAGGCGCAGCGTACAGCCACAGGTTATATATACACAGCACGCTGTATACAGGAGGCGCAGCGTACAGCCACAGGTTATATATACACAGCACGCTGTATACAGGAGGCGCAGCGTACAGCCACAGGTTATATATACACAGCACGCTGTATACAGGAGGCGCAGCGTACAGCCACAGGTTATATATACACAGCACGCTGTATACAGGAGGCGCAGCGTACAGCCACAGGTTATATATACACAGCACGCTGTATACAGGAGGCGCAGCGTACAGCCACAGGTTATATATACACAGCACGCTGTATACAGGAGGCGCAGCGTACAGCCACAGGTTATATATACACAGCACGCTGTATACAGGAGGCGCAGCGTACAGCCACAGGTTATATATACACAGCACGCTGTATACAGGAGGCGCAGCGTACAGCCACAGGTTATATATACACAGCACGCTGTATACAGGAGGCGCAGCGTACAGCCACAGGTTATATATACACAGCACGCTGTATACAGGAGGCGCAGCGTACAGCCACAGGTTATATATACACAGCGCGCTGTATACAGGAGGCGCAGCGTACAGCCACAGGTTATATATACACAGCGCGCTGTATACAGGAGGCGCAGCGTACAGCCACAGGTTATATATACACAGCGCGCTGTATACAGGAGGCGCAGCGTACAGCCACAGGTTATATATACACAGCGCGCTGTATACAGGAGGCGCAGCGTACAGCCACAGGTTATATATACACAGCGCGCTGTATACAGGAGGCGCAGCGTACAGCCACAGGTTATATATACACAGCGCGCTGTATACAGGAGGCGCAGCGTACAGCCACAGGTTATATATACACAGCGCGCTGTATACAGGAGGCGCAGCGTACAGCCACAGGTTATATATACACAGCGCGCTGTATACAGGAGGCGCAGCGTACAGCCACAGGTTATATATACACAGCGCGCTGTATACAGGAGGCGCAGCGTACAGCCACAGGTTATATATACACAGCGCGCTGTATACAGGAGGCGCAGCGTACAGCCACAGGTTATATATACACAGCGCGCTGTATACAGGAGGCGCAGCGTACAGCCACAGGTTATATATACACAGCGCGCTGTATACAGGAGGCGCAGCGTACAGCCACAGGTTATATATACACAGCGCGCTGTATACAGGAGGCGCAGCGTACAGCCACAGGTTATATATACACAGCGCGCTGTATACAGGAGGCGCAGCGTACAGCCACAGGTTATATATACACAGCGCGCTGTATACAGGAGGCGCAGCGTACAGCCACAGGTTATATATACACAGCGCGCTGTATACAGGAGGCGCAGCGTACAGCCACAGGTTATATATACACAGCGCGCTGTATACAGGAGGCGCAGCGTACAGCCACAGGTTATATATACACAGCGCGCTGTATACAGGAGGCGCAGCGTACAGCCACAGGTTATATATACACAGCGCGCTGTATACAGGAGGCGCAGCGTACAGCCACAGGTTATATATACACAGCGCGCTGTATACAGGAGGCGCAGCGTACAGCCACAGGTTATATATACACAGCGCGCTGTATACAGGAGGCGCAGCGTACAGCCACAGGTTATATATACACAGCGCGCTGTATACAGGAGGCGCAGCGTACAGCCACAGGTTATATATACACAGCGCGCTGTATACAGGAGGCGCAGCGTACAGCCACAGGTTATATATACACAGCGCGCTGTATACAGGAGGCGCAGCGTACAGCCACAGGTTATATATACACAGCGCGCTGTATACAGGAGGCGCAGCGTACAGCCACAGGTTATATATACACAGCGCGCTGTATACAGGAGGCGCAGCGTACAGCCACAGGTTATATATACACAGCGCGCTGTATACAGGAGGCGCAGCGTACAGCCACAGGTTATATATACACAGCGCGCTGTATACAGGAGGCGCAGCGTACAGCCACAGGTTATATATACACAGCGCGCTGTATACAGGAGGCGCAGCGTACAGCCACAGGTTATATATACACAGCGCGCTGTATACAGGAGGCGCAGCGTACAGCCACAGGTTATATATACACAGCGCGCTGTATACAGGAGGCGCAGCGTACAGCCACAGGTTATATATACACAGCGCGCTGTATACAGGAGGCGCAGCGTACAGCCACAGGTTATATATACACAGCGCGCTGTATACAGGAGGCGCAGCGTACAGCCACAGGTTATATATACACAGCGCGCTGTATACAGGAGGCGCAGCGTACAGCCACAGGTTATATATACACAGCGCGCTGTATACAGGAGGCGCAGCGTACAGCCACAGGTTATATATACACAGCGCGCTGTATACAGGAGGCGCAGCGTACAGCCACAGGTTATATATACACAGCGCGCTGTATACAGGAGGCGCAGCGTACAGCCACAGGTTATATATACACAGCGCGCTGTATACAGGAGGCGCAGCGTACAGCCACAGGTTATATATACACAGCGCGCTGTATACAGGAGGCGCAGCGTACAGCCACAGGTTATATATACACAGCGCGCTGTATACAGGAGGCGCAGCGTACAGCCACAGGTTATATATACACAGCGCGCTGTATACAGGAGGCGCAGCGTACAGCCACAGGTTATATATACACAGCGCGCTGTATACAGGAGGCGCAGCGTACAGCCACAGGTTATATATACACAGCGCGCTGTATACAGGAGGCGCAGCGTACAGCCACAGGTTATATATACACAGCGCGCTGTATACAGGAGGCGCAGCGTACAGCCACAGGTTATATATACACAGCGCGCTGTATACAGGAGGCGCAGCGTACAGCCACAGGTTATATATACACAGCGCGCTGTATACAGGAGGCGCAGCGTACAGCCACAGGTTATATATACACAGCGCGCTGTATACAGGAGGCGCAGCGTACAGCCACAGGTTATATATACACAGCGCGCTGTATACAGGAGGCGCAGCGTACAGCCACAGGTTATATATACACAGCGCGCTGTATACAGGAGGCGCAGCGTACAGCCACAGGTTATATATACACAGCACGCTGTATACAGGAGGCGCAGTGTACAGCCACAGGTTATATATACACAGCACACTGTATACAGGAGGCGCAGTGTACAGCCACAGGTTATATATACACAGCACACTGTATACAGGAGGCACTGTATACAGCCACAGGTTATATATACACAGCACACTGTATACAGGAGGCGCAGTGTACAGCCACAGGTTATATATGCACAGCCCACAAGTACTCACTAATATACGCACCAGAGATATATCTACAAAGCGCACACTCATACCGCCGGCAGGCTCCTGTGCTATATGTGATTGCCGGCTGTGCAGAGAGACGTCAGAATACATAGTAGTATGACAGCTGACTTTACATAGTATGTAGAGATGTATACATGCTGTACAGCTGGAACCTCAATTGTGTGTGTGTGTAGATATATTTACAGTGACCGTCTTATAGTCAGCCTGTGTCTTATCCCTCCGCTAACTGTACAGTCAGCGGTCTCTTGTCTATACTCAGTTTAATGTACAGTCGGCTTCCACCTACCTGTGTCTATACCCTCGGCTTTCTGTACAGTCGTCAGCCAACTGTGTCTATAGCGTCGGCGCCCACCGGTGTCTATACCCTTTGCTTACTACAATCATATAAGAAGAAATGTACTCAGGAACCAAAATTTAATAAACAAATTAGTGAAATTTTATTAATATATCAAATACAAAGTTTAAAACACATCGAAACAGACATATAAAAAGTGGAAACCACAGGGTGGCGCCACAGTCTCATAAACTATACATGTATAGGTAGCAAATGTATGCAGACCCAAAAGAAATGATTTTTTTTTTAAATATATTATATATAGGCCAAAGGTGTATAGTGCCAAACATTCATATAGAAAGTACCTATGTGTACAAAAAAGACCTAGAAAAACACAGTCTTAAACAGGAAAGAACATCCTGTAAGAGTCCAAAGAAACATTACCTTTATCCGATCCTACACAAATATAGTATAAAGTAGAAAACCAATTGCTGCCTGTTGTAAGGATGTGGAGCACACCAGACAGCCTGACATATGTTTCAGCGAGTAGCTGCTTCTGGGGGGTCTCGGCTTACTGTACAGTCAGCGGTCACCTGTGTGTATACCCTCTGCTTACTGTACAGTCGGCTGTCACCTGTGTCTATACCCTTGGCTCTGTACAGTCGGCTGTCAGCTGGGTCTATACCCTCGGCTCTCTGTACAGTCGGCTGTCACCTGGGTCTTTACCCTCGGCTCTCTGTACAGTCGGCTCTCACCTGGGTCTATACCCTCGGCTCTGTACAGTCGGCTGTCACCTAGGTCTATACCCTCGGCTCTCTGTACAGTCGGCTGTCACCTGGGTCTTTACCCTCGGCTCTCTGTACAGTCGGCTGTCACCTGGGTCTTTACCCTCGGCTCTCTGTACAGTCGGCTGTCACCTGGGTCTATACCCTCGGCTCTCTGTACAGTCGGCTGTCACCTGGGTCTACACCCTCGGCTCTCTGTACAGTCGGCTGTCACCTGGGTCTATACCCTCGGCTCTCTGTACAGTCGGCTGTCACCTGGGTCTATACCCTCGGCTCTCTGTACAGTCGGCTGTCACCTGGGTCCATACCCTCGGCTCTCTGTACAGTCGGCTGTCACCTGGGTCCATACCCTCGGCTCTCTGTACAGTCGGCTGTCACCTGGGTCCATACCCTCGGCTCTCTGTACAGTCGGCTGTCACCTGGGTCCATACCCTCGGCTCTCTGTACAGTCGGCTGTCACCTGGGTCCATACCCTCGGCTCTCTGTACAGTCGGCTGTCACCTGGGTCCATATCCTCGGCTCTCTGTACAGTCGGCTGTCACCTGGGTCCATACCCTCGGCTCTCTGTACAGTCGGCTGTCACCTGGGTCTATACCCTCGGCTCTCTGTACAGTCGGCTGTCACCTGGGTCCATACCCTCGGCTCTCTGTACAGTCGGCTGTCACCTGGGTCCATACCCTCGGCTCTCTGTACAGTCGGCTGTCACCTGGGTCCATACCCTCGGCTCTCTGTACAGTCGGCTGTCACCTGGGTCCATACCCTCGGCTCTCTGTACAGTCGGCTGTCACCTGGGTCCATACCCTCGGCTCTCTGTACAGTCGGCTGTCACCTGGGTCCATACCCTCGGCTCTCTGTACAGTCGGCTGTCACCTGGGTCCATACCCTCGGCTCTCTGTACAGTCGGCTGTCACCTGGGTCCATACCCTCGGCTCTCTGTACAGTCGGCTGTCACCTGGGTCCATACCCTCGGCTCTCTGTACAGTCGGCTGTCACCTGGGTCCATACCCTCGGCTCTCTGTACAGTCGGCTGTCACCTGGGTCCATACCCTCGGCTCTCTGTACAGTCGGCTGTCACCTGGGTCCATACCCTCGGCTCTCTGTACAGTCGGCTGTCACCTGGGTCCATACCCTCGGCTCTCTGTACAGTCGGCTGTCACCTGGGTCTATACCCTCGGCTCTCTGTACAGTTTTCCGTGATATTACATTATTATGAACCAAATAATTTTGTTTCTCCAGCAGAATATGTCACGAAGAGGAAAACTGGCTGAAACGGAAGATGACGGTCCTACACCCAGCAAGTTACCCCATCCCAACGAGCCACCCCTGGACTTCACCTCACCACAGAGTCTTTTTGAAAGCTTCATTGCCCCAATGACAAGTGAGGAATTCTTCACCTATTACTGGGAGAAGAAGCCTTTGCTGATCCAGCGGAGCGACCCGGCCATACAGAGCTACTACCAGTCTCTGTTCCCCATGACTGACCTAAAACTGGCGAGTGGAAAAGGCATCTACTACGGACGAGACGTGAACATGTGCAAGTGCAAAAACGGAAAAAAGGTTTTGTTACCAAGACGTGGAAAAGCCAATTACTTGGAGATATTAAAAGACTTCAGGACGTCCAGAGCAACAATCCAGTTTCACCAACCTCAGAGGTTCAATGTAAGAGGCATAACCACAAGGGCATATTCACATTAAGTCTTAAGTTAAAGGGACTCTGTCAGCACAAAATGACTGATGAAGTACAGGCGCATGGTGCATCATGTTGGAGACAATCCTTTATATACACCTTCCAACCTGCTTGTTTTACATCTATCTCCACCCTTCTCTGGTTCTATGAAGCCAAAACTGTCGATCAAAGAAGACGGGGGAGGAAATTGAGAGAAAACAGGCATGTGGGAGGTGTATATAAATGATTGGCCCCGCCATGAAGCACAGAGCACCTGGTTTGTACAGTCATTCTGCACTGACAGGACCTTTAACAGAAATTGTAAATCTGATATGTATGTGACTACAAGATCCAAGCCTTTATTGGGGCTAATCCTCTGTTTCAGCATGAAGTAGCTTGCAGAAATACCATCACAAGAAAACCTTGCACTCACCTGCCAGTGTTTCACTGACTTTTCCTTGCTATTTGCAGCCCTGTAATGACTTAAAGAAGTTGTCCACTACTTTATATTACCCCCCCCCCCCCTCCCAATGTATCCCCCTGGGGCCCCTAAGACTTATTGTAAATACCTTCTGTTGCTGATAATGCCTGTGAGCAGCGCTATCGGTGGCCGCTCACAGGCATCACGTGACGTCGCGACAAGTGAGGCGTGATTCAGACGGTGGGGTCCCCGTGGGGGCTGCTGGGTTGTCGGTGGGGTTACCCCACCGCGTCACACCTGGCATCCACTGCGCGCTTTCCCAATGAATGGGGAGGGGCAGAGTGCGCGGTGGATTCCAGGTGTGACGCGGGGGGTAACCCCACCCACAGCCTGGCATCCGTGGAACGCAGAAGACAAAGACCCCTGGCTATTGCCAGCACTTGTCGTGACATCAGCGGATGTCCGTGCCGGCTGCAGCCGGGGGTCACGTGATGCCTGTGAGCGCCAGCGATAGCGAGGCTCACAGGCAGTATCTGCAACATAAGGTAATTACAAAAAGTCTTTGGGGCCCTGGGGGGATACATTGGGGGGGGTAATATAAAGTAGTGTACAACCCCTTTAATAATGTTTCCTATTGGTGATAATTGCAGTTTCTCCCTAGTAATGAGATCTACCTTTGTGGATGGCTCAGATTTTTGAAATGCCATGTGCCCACATATTTATCTTTGGCAATCTGATAAAATCCTGGAAATTTTCTGCTTGCAAATTCTCAGGAAAATTCTGCATCGTGTGTTTACCCAGCCTTGTTATTAAAGATTTTGTTGCTGATCTTCATGTATTTCATGAGGATAGATATTGTTGTGGATTTCACCCTATAGTTTAGGCCCCCTTCACACGTCCGTTTTGTATGTCCTTATGCGATCCGTTTTTAAGGGCCGCAAATAAGGACATATGCACACCCATTGTATTCAGTGGGTGTGTGGGCACATTTGATGTTTTTCACACAGATCGTGTGTCCATGTGAAAAACCCACAGACATGTCAGTTATTTTTTGTGCCACAGGGTCAGTGTGACGCGTACCGGCGCCTGGAAATCAGCGGTACAGTTCGTGCTGTTCCGAGGTGCCGGCTGCTGAATTCAGCTCTCATCATTGTCCCCTGCTCGCGAGAGCAGGAGACAATGATGTGGGTTGTATTCAGCACCCACTATGTACATGCTGTGTAAAATGAAGAATTAAATAAAATAAATGGCGTGGGCTCCCGCCGATTACTCTTAACCAACAGAGGGAAAGCCACCTGCTGGGAGCTGATTTTACT
Source organism: Phyllobates terribilis (assembly GCF_046119375.1). Taxonomy (NCBI): domain Eukaryota; kingdom Metazoa; phylum Chordata; class Amphibia; order Anura; family Dendrobatidae; genus Phyllobates; species Phyllobates terribilis. Next base: position 880,190,758 of record NW_027362762.1, read on the forward strand.
AGCCTGAGAAGGGGCCATTAGCCAAAAATGTTCCCTGGCTATTAATAACAGCCCACAGCTGTTTGCGTAGCCTTTACTGGCTAGATTAAAGGGGGACCCTAGAAAAAAATTGACTTAGGGTCCCCTTTATAAATTCCACCCAGCAAAGGATAAACAGACAGCTGCGGGTTGATATTAATAGCCAGGGTAGGGGCCATGGATTATGTGATACCTGGGGGCTTCCTCCTGGCTTTTAGAGGCGAGGGGGATCCCAGATGGACACTCGCAGTTTTATATCTTTATGCAGCATCTTTTTACAGTGGTTTCAAGGAGAAACTTCACTTCTGTCCAAATGTAAGATCCTCCAGACCAGCAGGCAGCGCTGCCTTTATTCCCATAGTCCTGTTTGGCATTAGGGGTTCACCTAATTTTTTTCATTTATTTGCCGAATTTCTGTATGTTGGTGATTGGTTTCCTTTCACTTGGTTAATAGTGATCTTCTTCTTCCTCTGCAGGACAAGTTATGGCAGATCATGGAGAAACTGGAGTGTTTCTTTGGCGCACTAGTTGGGTGCAATGTGTACATCACCCCGACCAGATCTCAGGGCCTGCCGCCGCACCACGATGATGTGGAGGTACACCGCCAGTTTACTGCATATATTTACTGTATATTCTGCGGCTTTTTCCTGTTATCGAATAGCGTTAACATATTATTAAAAAGGTTAGGGCCTTGGGATACAAGTCTGCAGTCACTCTGCAATGGCCGGACAGCCCCTTTAAGGCTCAGTGCACACGCAACGAGTCCAGTTTTCTGGGTTGTGTTGTAATTTGAAATATTTTTTTTTATTTGTGTGGATATCGGTGATATGCAAGAAAAGGAAAAACAGAAATTTTTGAATCGCCCTCTTTTCCGAATCCAAAATTAAGTATATTTGGTATCGCGGTATCTGGAAAAAGTCCGATCCATCAACATATAAAAGTAATTAACCCAAACCATAAACTTTGTCATTAAAAAGAATTGAAAGACCTGTATTGCCAATTAAAGCAATAAAAAAACAATCAAAGCAAGTTATGGGTCAGAAAATAAAGACATTAACTATTTTTTTTTAATAACAAAAATATTTTAAACTTAGTAACTTGGAAATTCTAGTTTCCAATTCATTTTTAAAGCACAATAAAAAAAGCCGTAAAGAAATAAACCTAAAAAACAACGGCGGAATTGTTCCCTTTTTTTTTTTTTTAACCATTTCACTGCGCTTGTTATAGATTGGGCTTGTTTCTTCTTTCAACCTTTAAACTTGAAGGGTTTTTTTTTTTTACCAGTTTTCATTATATTATATAGTAAAATGAATAGTGTCATTGAAAACTACCACCCGTTCCACAAAGAAACTAGCTTTCATATGGCTGTGTTAAGGGAAAGTAAAAGTAATGGCTCTTAGAAGGGGGGAGAGATGTCTAAGCCAATATTTGTATTTTCACTAGAAGGAGTTAAAGCTTTTACATGTAGGCTCTTATGTAGGGATCATGGACAGGACTGTAATAATCAGACGAGTGTGTCCCCCTGTTATTCAATAAGACAGCGCACGTGTCCCACCTTTGTAGTGCGGGCCGCGTGTGGTGCCTTCTCCCTCAGAGTAAATGCAATCAGAGCTTTCAATTTTCCTGACATATACTTTCCCTCTGATTGTTCCACTCCTGGTTTTGGCTTACAAATACTGAACGTGTGAACGTGGCCTTAAAGGGCCTTAGTCACTGGCAGATCTGCTAAGGACATGGTCACTGCCACTGTTCATTACTGAGTGCCATAAACTACTTCTTCATCTGCCGTTTATTATTTTTATTTTTTTTTAAGGCGACTGCGTGTTGAAAGTTTCCTTCAGTTTGTAAAATGATCGCACTTTCTGTATTAACCCCTTTCCGACCTAGTCAGTAATAGTACGCACCAGGTCGGAAAGGCCAGTTCAGCGGGGGCTCCGGCGCTGAGCCCGCACTGAACCGGGCACATGTCAGCTGATTCTTACAGCAGACATGTGCCCGCAGCAGCCGTGGGTGGTATCGCGATCCACCCGCGACTGTTAACTAGTTAAATGCAGCTGTCAATCTCTGACAGCGGCATTTAACATCGCCGCGCCGGAAGTGCGGCATTGGCCTTGCCCATCGGTGACCTTGTCACATGATCGTGGGTCAACGATAGGTTGGCATGACAACTTGGGGTCTGCAGCAGACCCTTGTGGTTGTCATGTCGCAATTGCTATGAGCGTCACCTAGTGGTAGGCGCTCATAGGACAGGAGCATTTCTACTGCATAGAGGCAATCTGCTCGTCGCCTGTATGCAGTAGAAGCAATCAGACAACTGCTGCTTCTAGTCTCCTATAGAGACTATTGAAGCATGCAGAAAGTGTAAAAAAAAAAAATGTTTTTACAAATATAAAAAAAATATAAAAGTTTAAATCGCTCCCCTTTTGCCCCATTCAAAATAAAAAAAAAAAACATACACATATTTGGTATCGTATCGCCGAGTTCAGAAAACGCCCATCTATCAATATAAAAAAAGAATTAATCCAATCAGTAAACGGCGTAACGTGAAGAAATTCTAAACGCCAGAATTACGTTTTGATCGTTATTGCATTTTATTGCAATGTTGCGGCGACCAAAAAAACATCGGATCTACCCCAAAACGGTATTAATAAAAACATCAGCTCGATGCACAAAAAATAAGCCCTCACCCGGCCCCAGATCCCGAAAAAGGAGATGCTATCGGTCTCGGAAAATGGCCGCATTTATTTATTTTTATTTATGTTTTTTAGCAAACTTTTGGATTTTTTTTTTTCACCACTTAAATATAAAAGAATCTATACATGTTTGGTGTCTATGAACTCGTAATGACCTGGAGAATAATAATGGCAGGTCAGTTTTAGCATTCAGTGAACATGGTAAAAAAAAACACTGGAATTGCTTTTTTTTTTTTTTTTTGCAATTTCACCGTACTTGGAATTTTTTTCCCGTTTTCCAGTACACGATATGGTAAACCTAGTGATGTCGTTCAAAAGTACAACTCTTCTCGCAGAAAATAAGCCCTCACACGGCCATATTGAACGAAAAATAAAAACGTTCTGGCTCTGGGAAGAAGGGGAGCAAAAAGTGAAAGCGCAAAAAATGGAAAAACCCAAGGTCGTTAAGGGGTTAATAATACATTGATCAGTGAGCGGCTCTGCAATAATTGTCAGGTCATTACCTAGTAGGGCAGCATGGTGGTTCAGTGGTTAACACTGTTGCTTTGCAGCGCTTGGGTTCAAATCCCACCAAGGACAACATCTTTAAGGAGTTTGTATGTTCTTCCCGTGTTTGCGTGGGTTTCCTCTGGGTTCTCGGGTTTCCTCCCTCACTCCAAAGACATACTGATAGGGAATGTAGATTGTGAAAACAGGGATGATGATGATGTCTGTAAAGTGCTGTGGAATTAACGGCGCTATATAAGAAAGTAAAATAAAGAAAATAACATCCTGTCTTGCAGGTTTTTATCCTTCAAGTAGAGGGACAGAAGCGCTGGCGTCTGTATGAGCCTCTCGTCCAGCTCGCTAGAGAATATGATGTGTCGCCCGCAGACAAGGTCACCACTCCCACTCATGACATCCTATTAAAGGTAACGTTTCCCTCAGTCCTTCCACAGTAGAAGATTGGGAATAAAGTATTGGATTCCAGGTTGTGTGTTTTCCCTTTATCAGGAAGGTGACCTGCTGTATTTTCCCAGAGGAACCATTCATGAAGCTGAAACTCCTGCGAACTCGCCGCATTCAACACATGTGACTATCAGCACCTACCAGAACAAGTAAGGACCCTTCCCTTCTCCATCGCTAAATAGGGTTTTCAGCGAGCAGCCGGAGACTTTGATACGTCTGTGGCATAGTTTTTTTTGTTTTTGTTTTCATTTTTCTTTAACCATTTTGTCCAACTTTTTCCCCTCCCCCATTTTTTAGTATATTATAGTCAATGGTGTCATTAAAAACTACAATTTGTCCCGCAAAGAACAAGTCCTCAGACTGCTATGTTTTTAAAAAAAAATATATATATATAATCACTACTGGATTATCGGAGCCTCCGGTCTACCGGAGAGCGGACTAGCAGAAGTGCACCGTAATTTGCTGTTATCTGTTTCCAGCTCTTGGGTTGATTACCTGCAGGACGTGATGCCGGCTCTACTGAGAGACGCCGCAAAGGAAAGTGTGGATCTGCGGAAGGGCATTCCCCGCCAACAGCTACTGGTAAGCAAGTGGTCCTTTTTAGAGGGACTCAAGAGTGAAAAATCAAAACAAAAACATATAGTGAAAGAAAATGAAAAACAAAACAGAAATTTTTGAATCGCCCTCTTTTCCGAATCCAAAATTAAGTATATTTGGTATCGCAGTATCTGGAAAAAGTCCGATCCATCAACATATAAAAGAAATTACCCCAAACCATAAACAGTGAAATACCTGTATTGCCAATTAAAGCAATAAAAAAGTCAATCAAAACATTGTGTGTAAAAGTTATGGGTCAGAAAATAAAGACCTAAACTATTTTATTATTTTATTTTTATTTTTTTAACAACAAAAATATTTAAAAAAAATTATACATCTTAGGTATTGACTTAATCGTACGTAGTAACTTGGAAATTCTAGTTTCCAATTCATTTTTAAAGCACAATAAAAAAGCCGTAAAGAAATAAACCTAAAAAACAACGGCGGAATTGTTGACTTTTTTTTTTTTAATCATTTCACTGCGCTTGTTATAGATTGGGCTTGTGTCTTCTTTCAACTTGAAGGGGTTTGTTTTGTTTTTACCAGTTTTCATTATATTATATAGTAAAATGAATGGTGTCATTGAAAACTACCACCCGTTCCACAAAAAACTAGCTTTCATATGGCTGTGTTAAGGGAAAGTAAAAGTAATGGCTCTTAGAAGGGGGGAGAGATGTCTAAGCCAATATTTGTATTTTCACTAGAAGGAGTTAAAGCTTTTACATGTAGGCTCTTATGTAGGGATCATGGACAGGACCGTAATAATCAGACGAGTGTGTCCCCCTGTTATTCAGTAAGACAGCGCACATGTCAAACTTTTGCCATAAAATGAGCAATTCCAATAGCAAAAGTACAAATTTCTGAACGTATTATTTCATATCATTCTCCTAATGAATATATTCACATTTGCTTTGACTGCTGAGCGGCTTTGAATTTTTTTATTATGTCATTATTTCGATATGCTTTTGCTTATCTGTTTGTTTTTTAATAAAGATTTAATGATAAAGTAATATCAATGTATGTGATTTGCAGTGCTTAGACCCAAGCAGGGCAGGTGTCACCCTCAGCGCTCTCTTGTCTGATATAGGCAAGAGAATAGAGGGCAAGTGCCAACTGCGGTCATGTGAAATGCTGCGGGACTTCATGGGAAGCAGATTGCCGCCTTATCTGGATGTGGATTCGTCAGATCAGGAGAAGTCAGGTCCGCTGATGAAAATTTTTGTCGGTCTTTAATTATTAATTACACTTAATATTAATATAATGATATCACTTAATATTGAGCAGAATTAAGTATGCTAACATCCCCCTATCTACTGTATGACCCTGCACACCGCCCTCCTATGTACCGTATGAGCCTGCACACAGCTCCCTATATACTGTAAGAGCCCCCACATAGCCTCTCAAAATACAATATGAGCTCTACATAGCCTCTTATATACAGCATGTGCCCCACATAGCCTCTTATATACAGCGTAAGCCCCCCCGCAGCCTCTTATATACAGCATGAGCCCCCACGCAGCCTCTCTGTGCACAGCGTGAGCCCCCACGCAGCCTCTGTGCGCAGCGTGAGCCCCCACGCAGCCTCTCTGTGCGCAGCGTGAGCCCCCACGCAGCCTCTCTGTGCGCAGCGTGAGCCCCCGCGCAGCCTCTCTGTGCGCAGCGTGAGCCCCCGCGCAGCCTCTCTGTGCGCAGCGTGAGCCCCCGCGCAGCCTCTCTGTGCGCAGCGTGAGCCCCCGCGCAGCCTCTCTGTGCGCAGCGTGAGCCCCCGCGCAGCCTCTCTGTGCGCAGCGTGAGCCCCCGCGCAGCCTCTCTGTGCGCAGCGTGAGCCCCCGCGCAGCCTCTCTGTGCGCAGCGTGAGCCCCCGCGCAGCCTCTCTGTGCGCAGCGTGAGCCCCCGCGCAGCCTCTCTGTGCGCAGCGTGAGCCCCCGCGCAGCCTCTCTGTGCGCAGCGTGAGCCCCCGCGCAGCCTCTCTGTGCGCAGCGTGAGCCCCCGCGCAGCCTCTCTGTGCGCAGCGTGAGCCCCCGCGCAGCCTCTCTGTGCGCAGCGTGAGCCCCCGCATGAATTTGAGCAGCAGATTCTTTTTCTTTTTCCTGTACTGAGCCTGGCCGGTGACTGGGGAACATGGCAGTAGCTCTCTCTCAAAACACAGGAATGCTGCCTGGGCCTCGTGGAATATCAGATTGCTCTTCCTATTCATTTCTATGGGAAATCCTCTTTGCTTTTCATGTGAAGAGTCCCCCACCCCCTCATCTGATGGAAAGAGACAATCCAGATCTTCTTTTAGTGGATCCTGATGGAATCTGCCCCAAACCAGGCACTATTACATCAAAAGGCTGCACAAAATAACTGTGTGTGAACACAACCTAATAATTTATTAGTGGGTATTAGCTAATATTAATTGATACATTTCCTGGAGGATTAACAGATGAACGTTGCATAGCAAATTGTAAGATGCTCCGGCATTGTGGTTTCATGGAGGCTGTAAGTATTTATAGATCTTTGCACATTTCATCAAGCCCCATAAAGCTCGGATAGAATTATATTTCCATAGGTGTGATCTATAAATTCAGCTTTTCAGTCTCTTGTCACTTTCTTATCTTTCTCTATTATGTCTTTGCAGATGCTCCACCAAACCTTAACAGCACAATCAGCCTCCAGTACAAAGACTACGCCGCCGTCACTACAGATCTGGCTCCGGAGGCGCCGGTAGGAGCTCTGATTACATTACAGCTCTTAAGCCTCATGGCTGTTTTGCTGCATCAGATTGCAAGGAAAGCTCCTCTATACTGATGTATCTGAATATGGATCAGGCTGTGCATTTCTGAATATTCTCACAGCTAGGCATTTAGTGCCTTAAAGGAATTATTCCACGAAAACATATTTCTGCCTATCTACAGGCTACTTGATTAATGTATAACTTCTGGGACCCCCACCTATCAATAGAATAGGGGGTTACCAAGTCCCCTTTTCGTCTCATGGCACAGTCAGAGGGAGGAAGAGTGTAAATGGCGTGGGCCTTATGTATTCGTCCCGCTGCTCCATCAAGACTCTATTTAGCAGCACGGTGGCTCAGTGGTTAGCAGCCTGGGTTCAAATACCACCAAGTTCTCCCCGTGTTTGTGTGGGTTTCCTCCAGGTTCTCCAGTTTCCTCCCACACTCCATAGACATACTGATAGGGAATTTACCTTGTGAGCCCCAATGGGGACAGTGATGATGTTGTCTGTAAAGGGCTGTGGAATTAAATGGGTTGTCCACTACTTGGACAACCTCTTCTTAATCCCTATGTTTTCCTTCAGTAATGCTAGATGAGCTGAATTTTTTGACGTTGGTCTTACAGGAGCCCTCAGAAGAGTTAATGATTTATGTTTTTCACGCCTTGAAGAACAAGAGGAAAACGCACATGGTGTCGGACAATGAAGAAAGCCCTCCTGTAAGTGTTGTAATATCTTATTACAAGGAACCTGTCCAACCTCAGGGAGAGGGGACACCCACCGGTCATTTCGGCAGGTCCACTAGATTAGCACGTCTTTCTCTCTTTTTGATTAATAAGACAGACCCCATCAATCTAGAGGAGACTGGTAATCCCCATTCTCCGTTCTTTTTCAACCACTTCTTGACATAAGATGTAGTAGTGTATCCTATTTCGTGTCCTGATTTATGGAGCGAACTCAGGAGCTGAGCCTGCATCATCCTAATGTGGTATTACAGTATATAGAATAAGCCATTTAGATTGATCGCAGGTTCAGGTTCCCTAAGAAAATAAGGTTAAAAAAAAAGTTTTGAAAACTGTTAAAAATAAATAAATAAAACCTTGAAAAAATAAAACTTTAAAAGACCACCTTTTCCCTCCTTATGAAAAAAAAAAGTACATTTGGTATTGCTGCGCCTGTAAAACTCCATTCTATAAAGATCTAATATGAATTAATTCCTACGGTAAACACAATGAGAAAAAAAAATTAAAATGCCAGAATTGGAGTTTTTCGTTCCTAATGCCTCCCTAAAAAAAATACAATAAAAGGAAATTAAAATGTCAATGTACCCTAATTGGAATCAATAAAATGTCAGCTCGCCACACAAGAAGCAAGTCCACACACGGCTCCACCAACAGAAAAATAAACATTAAGGAGCTCAGAAAATGGTGACGCAAAACAATTTTTATTTTTTTTTTTTTTTTTTACATTTCTGAATTATTTTTTTTTCCACCATATAAATAAGTGGCCTGAAGAATCAGGTAACCAGGTCATTATTACCACACAGTCAATGCCGTAAAATAAAAAAAAAACACATTTTCTACTACATGAAATGGTAAAACTACAAATCCTCCCCCAACAAACTAGCTCTCATATGACTGTATTAACGGAAAAATATAAAAAAAAAAAGGGTACAAAGAGGAGGAAAAAATGAAATTGCCTGGGAAGAATAGGAAAAAATAAATTGGATACAGAGAGATTAAAAAATATACATATATATCCTGTTTTGTTTATCTTTAAACAAAAAACATTCAGATTTATATTTAATATAATATGACTTAACAATGTTAATTTATTACTAATTCTATATTTAATTTAATTACTTATATATTATTTTGGTGTGGGGAAAAAAGTCTGGATGTCTCTGGTTGGCAATGTATTAACACCAATAATGTGGGGCACTACATCTGATGCTCGCGTCGCCCCCCGCATTGCCAGCCATACTGATGTAATACATATCTTGTGGGACCGTTGTATTTCCACTTGTACAAAGTTGATTTTGACATGCCACTGCGACTTAAGAAGCCGTCAGCAGAAATATCACACGCTTCCCCCTGTCCATATTGTTTTATGGTAGTCGGCTAATATATGTTTGCACAATTCCCTAAGTTCAAGTAGAAGTAAAAAAATCTCTCTCCCGTGGGGGAAATATTAGTGTTTTATGGGTTAGGCTTTCTCTTCTGTCTGGTTTTACGTGATCTGTGTGGCTGCAGGAAGTGGTGTTGTACCCGGATGGTCCAGCTGGTGGCGCTGTGGTTTCTCCTGTAGTGATGGCAGGAGCTCGCTGCCTTTTATCTTTTTAGCACTCCCATCACATCCGCTAATCTGTAAATGCCTCTTTGACCACAACCCCACTATCAGTATTTGGTCAGTATTCGGTCAGTATTTTTTCTCAGGAGTGGGAGCCAAAACCAGGAGTGGGTGATGAATGCAGAATTGGTGACTTGTTTCTGTTATACCTTTTCTCTGATTGTTCCTCATCTCGTTTTGGCTCCCACTCCTGAGAAAAAATACTGACCGAATACTGATAGTGGGGCGTAGCCAAACATGACATCTCACATTTCTTTTAGGGTTCATTGGCTTCTTTAACCCCTTCACAACATATGACTTATATTTATGTCATGTGTTCTGTCCCTTTGGGCCCAGACACTTAGCCCACATCTGTAATCAGCGGTCATGTGCTTTTAACAGCTGTGAGTGGATCAGTCCTCCACCAGGCAGCTGTTAACCAGTTAAATCCCACTATTAATCACTGACAGCGTGATTAACACGCACCAGCCGGAAGCGCATCACACTTGCCTGTCATTGTCAATCTCCTGTGAATGCTGGCTTGTGGCCGACGTTCATAAGAGATCGTGATTTCCGCTATGTGTAGCACAGGCGATCAAACAATCGCAGCTTCAAGTCCCCTAAGGGGACTATTGGGGGGAAGAAAAGAGAAGATTTAAAAAAAAAAAAAAAAAAAAAAAAAAAGCAGAAAAGTTCAAATCACCCCTTTTTCCCCCGTTGAAAATAATACAATTAAAAAAAATAAACGTTCCAAATCTCCGATCTATCAAAATATAAAGTAATTTAATCCGATCGGCAAACTACATAGCGAGATAAAAAAATCGAAATCCCAGAATTGTGGGTTTTTTTGGCAGCTGCAACATTACAATAAGAGGAGATTAAAACATCGTATCTACCCCAAAATGGTATCGAGAAAAACTTCATCTCCGGGTTCAGATAAGCCCTCATCTGGCCTCAGATCCCGAAAAATTAAAACGAAACGGGTCTCGGAAAATGGCAACAATTATGCAAAAACTTTTCATACAAATTTTTTTTTTTTCACCGCTTAAATAAAAAATAAACTATGCATGTTTGGTATCTGCATACTCGTACTGATCTGGAGAATCATATTGCCAGGTCAGTTTTACCATATAGTGAACATGGTAAAAAAAAATAATAATAACTATTGTGGAATAGCACTTTTTTTGCAATTTCACCGCACTTGTAATCTGTTCCCCGTTTTCCAGTGCACTGTGATAAAATCAGTGGTGTCATTTAAAAGTACAACTCTTCCCGCAAAAAAACAATCCCTCATATTAATGGAAAAATAAAAAAGTTGTGGCTCTGGGAAGAAGGGGAGGGGAAAATGGCCATGACGTGAAGGGGTTAACAAGTTCAGGACTATAATCTGGCTCCATATCAAATGCTTGTACTGTTAAATTTCCAACTCTCCCCAAAAGGCAGATTTCGAAGGGTGTTGTGGCTGAAGGATTGGTCATGTTGAATTTTAACATGCCCGATCCTTTTTCTGTCATGGGCAGTAAAACACTGATGGAAGTAGGTGGTGGCAGTGAACTACCCTTTCAATAATAAGACAACGTGCGTGCTCAGCTGAGTAGTGCACGCATGTGTATGGGAGGAATCGCTGGGTAAGGTATATAGGCAGCTCCACTGGTAAGAATCACACAGGTTTTGGTGAGATATGGGATCAAAATGCTGCAAAAAAACACCATAGAAATTCTCTTTAGTGCATCTTTCTTCTGTCTTGCAGGTGAGTGGTTTACGTTTCCCGCTCTCCTACATGGACGCTCTGAAAGCTCTCTGGTGTGAGAAGCCGGTGCGTGTCAAGGATCTACCTCTCCTGAACGACCGTGACAAGGAAAACCTGGCAATATCGCTGTGGTCTGAGGGTTTATTGGAGACTGTCCCAGCTGAAGCTTAATCACTGAGCCTCTTTATCCCCACATTGTATCTGCGCTGTCAGTAGTGATCTTACAAGAGGAGAGGAGTGCCGGCTTCAAGTAAAACCTGTCTACAGCTGTTGCCGCCCCACAGGGGGCGCTGTAATTATCTGTACGTGCTACAACCAAATATAGATAGGAAATGTTTTCTAGCTAATTTCCACTGACTCAAAGATGAAGGAAACCAGGAGCTGATCACTTGTGACAATATCGTGCCTTTCCACCAAAGTGTCCTATACGGAGACAGGTGACCTGAGCAATGGAGGCAACGCAGGATCTGGGAGCACAAAGCTATCACTGCCACTATGGGAATTACATGGGCTTCTGTGGCTACAGGGTTTCAGCAGATATGATTTTTATTCTTGGCTGGGATAGGTAATTCTAATGAGTGATATAGGGCATCATTGCCATAGGACTAATTATTATTACCTGCGTTTGGAGTTCATACAGTCAAAAATTTACAATCGGTTAGTACTTTCATGTCAAAGCGTACAGGGGCTAGATGTCGTGCACGGGGCTAGATGTCGTGCACGGGGCAAGTTGGAAAAACAACCTGTAATATTGTAGGGAGTGGTACATGCAATTTGTATAGAATCCAGAATAAAAACGGTGCTAGGTCAGAGGAATCCAGAAGGATCCTGTAGTAATCTATAGATTCCCGATTACAGCTGTATACGCCGAGGTTGTAGGGATCTGTAGTATGCGACATAGAAGGCTTTATAGTGAGCTGTTCACAATACAATCATGCAATGATCCGACTATTTCCAATGGGGGAACAGATTTGTTTGTTTTTCTCCATTAGTTAATCGGCCATACACATTAGATAACTGACAGCCTATCGTTCTGTTAAGCACTCCTCCTCCTTCCTCCCATCAAAGTTTTTATCTTCTTAATATATTGCAGTCATCATATTATATAGCACTGTGTACTTACAATTGCTCATTTTGCCTTTCTACCCAACTAATTCTTCTCTTTTCTCTGTGTAGTAACAGGAAGTCTCTTGTCCCTGCATTTATTATTTTCCTCCTGACCCAGCTGCTCCCTCCTCCCTCCTGCCAGTGACTTTTGCAGAGACTGATGACTCATACAGGGAAAATTGACCTCCTGTTTGTACATGGAGCTTAGAAGGATTCAGCTAGTCTGTTTTTATTCACGTGATATCATAGACCTAATGGAAAAGAGAAGAATTACCTGGGTAGAAACGCAAAATGAGCAATTGTAAGTACACAGTGCTAGATAATATGATGACTACAATATATTAAGAAGCTAAAAATGTTGATGGGAGGAGGAGGGCTTTTTGAACTATCCTCCTTACACAGTAATGCTCGGCTCCGTCTGTCATTACTGTGTTATCTGACAGGCATCGCCAGCATTTTCTTGCAGCGGCTGTATCACCTCACTGAACAAAATGATTGGCCACTTAGACTTCAGCTGCCCGATCTTTGTCCCCCCAACATATTTTGTTGTGGGGCCTCCATACATAGTAAATGGTTGTCCAATCTCGCCTTTTATCTAATGTGTATGGCAGCTTTTAGTGATGTCTGTCAATTCAACAGTTATCTATAGCTGCTGCTGGTCGTGTACATAAACCAGCCATACAATGGGGATGCCGGGCTTTGCCCTTGTCTCTCTTCATATTGTAGGTTTGATTGATGTTCTATATAGTGGACATAGGTTTATATCAGCTACGAGTGTTACAAGATGAAAGGGAGGCCATTACAGTAATGGCGTGCATCTCCCCATTTATACAGGGTTACGGCGCAGTCAGACTGCCCTATAAATCATACCGCAGTGCACGGACTGGCCGGCAGCTCTCCCAACCAGAGCGTGAACGCCACATAGAAATACACGCTCAGGTCAGGAGAGCCGCGGCCAGTCAGTGCACAGCGCTCTGATTTATACAGCCATCTGACTGTCCCCTAATGGGGAACATTTCTGGTGTATTTGGTCTTCTCTCTATAAATCCCTAAAAATATAGTTAGAAATGGTGCAATTTTCACATCGGCCACTGGGGCTTTATAAGACACTTCCTGTTCTTTCAGGAAATGCACATGTACATTAGCAGCAATAATATCTGACCCTATCTTTTGTATTGAAGCATCTAATGAGCGTGTGCAAAGATCATTGTGAAAGAAGGGGGAGGAGGTGAGATTTCCCGTCGCCTGTCATGATTGATGGATCCAGTGTTATCAGCTGTATATTGAGGTGTTACCTGTCATTGTAATCCTGCCTCTGATGATATGGAAACTAGCTGTCATCTCTTCCTGAAAGGACAGGAAGAACAAGTTTAAAAAAGCCTCAACACCCGTGAGAAAATTTGCAAAATTTCTCATTTTATTTAATTTTTTTACCCTTTCTCGACCTAAGAGGTATCATGACATCATATGTTGGGGTCCCCATCTTTGATGCAGGCTCAGGTGCTGAACGACAATCATTATGGCAGATGATCAACATGCCAGTGGTTTGCCAGGTGCCTGCTGTGTCGGTGCACTGTGGCTGGCGTTCATAGGAGACCATGATTTTTGCTTATATACTGCATTACTACGATATTGCAGTATATACCGCAAGCAATCAGACAAGGGTTTAAGTTTCCCTAAAGCAACTAAAAATGCCGTAAAAATATAGAAATTCAAATCGCCCCCCCCCCCCCCCATTAAAAAGAATGAAAGCAATAAAAATGTTTAAAAAAAACTAAATTAAAAATACTGCTGTGTCCATAAAAGTCCAATCTATCGAAACATAAAATTAACCCCCAAAAAATATAGAAGTTTACTATGTCCAATATTGTGACCCGGAGAATCCTATTGCTAGGTCATTTTTGCAGCACAATTAACGCCGTAAAAACAAAATCCAAAAATCTATTGCAGACTCATTGGGGTTTTTTGTTTTTGTTTTTTACAAATTCTCCGCACCTGTAATTTTTTTGCCTTTTTTTTTTTCAGTAGATTTTATACTAAAATAAATGGTGTCATTCAAAACTGCAACTCATCTTGCAAGAAATGATCCCACATATGGCTACGTTGAACGAAAAATAGAAAATGAGGGTTTTTCGAAGAAGGGGAGGAAAAAAAAATAGGCGTATAAAATGAAAAAATGGTTGCCTCCATGTAGGGTTAATAAAGATTGTGTGAAATGAAAAACACACATTGGCAAAGCAATTTAAAAAAAATGCATTTAGCACAAAAACATGATATTTTTTTTTCTTTTGATGATACATTCCCTTCATTCATTATTTCTATGAATATTATTCATTGTGTTTAACCCAGCAGAGAAGATACAATGAGGGGCAGTGGTGGCACAGAATACCATCATCATAGGTCAGTTCCAAAAGTGGAGAGAGGGCTGAAGCCCAAAAAAAGATGAACCAAGGACACAAAAAAAATTTAAATATGAAAAATACAAAAAAATTTGTTAAAATTTACAGGTGAGGGAAGAGAGAAAGTGCATACATACAAACATCCAAGTGGAAATAGTAGCAGCGCCAAGACATATAATTGCTATAAAAATATTAGTCGTTTCTACCACCATTGAAAGGGCAATTAGATCATCCTTACATATACTAATAAGTTTCCCATATATCCCTCATTACAATGGTAAGTACATAGAACGCCATATATTTTGTCTTATTTTGTACTGTTCACCTCGCGGTCCTAGTGTAAACAAACCCCCGGTATAGATCTCAATACATATCTCAATACATATTCATATGTTAATAATAAATTACCTGAGGTACACAAAGGTCATAAAGGTAAGCCCACATGTCGGCGCTGCAACCCCGACGCGCGTTTCGGCACGAGAGCCTTTCTGGAACTACTTACATATGAAGCTGTTCCAAAAGTGTAGCCCCCGCCTGGCAGATATCCATTGCAAAAAATGCTGATATATGTCCAAAATGTAGACACCTCTAACGTTTGCAGACGTGGGGAGAGGTACAATCTCATAATGTGGAATTTTGACCAGGGAGGGATTTTTTACAATCATTTTTTTGGAAAACAATCTGCTCTATAAGAGGGTCGTGTGGATGTTTTATTAGCGGAGTGCCATCGTGCCTTGTATCTCTATACTTATGTCTGAATGTTTATGAGAACAGATCCAGTTCCTTGATGATGGAAGCATTGTGCTATGAAGAATGTAAGGGCTAATCTTTGTATACAGTTTAACACTGTAGGGTTTCCGTGTAAGTTGCTGGTTGGGTGGTGCGTTACTATGAACCATATATTGCAATTTTTGTAACCACGTCATTTTCCTAAACTTTAATTTTATATCTATATTGCAGTACCATTCTCCGGTTCTACTTTTATCTGAACAGCTCTGAATAAATGTAATTAAAAAAAGTCATTAAAAGTTTAATCACACTTTCACAAACTTTTCATGTCAGAGAAATGCCAGAAGTTTTGATCAGTGGGAGTCCGGGTGCAAAGACTCCTCCGCCATCTCTAATCATTTCCTTTCCTTTGGAGGGCTAAATTATTCAAAATGGTGCACATGGCTTATAAATTTTGCGCATAATAAAAAATGCTCTTTCTTTATTTGTTTTGTTGATTTTGGATTTAAATGTTGCAAAAAAAAATATCACATGTTCTGCTGAGATGATGCAAAAAATTTTCAAACTTTTCAGACTTATTAAAATCATTCCATGGGTACTGGAGTATATTTGCGATTTTATTTATTTTTTTTTTAAGTCACAATTAATTAAATAAACCTAGCTCACACTGGTGAAAATAAAGAAAAAAAAAACACCACAGGTGTACACATATAAAATAGACTTTAAAATAGGTGGAAATTAAAAGGAGAATAAGGTGCAGATGAAAAACAGCCGACAAATACCAAAAAATGTCCGAAATGTAATACTTGGGCCATTTTTGAGCTTGGGTGAACAGAACTCGACTTAGTGCTCCTGCGCCTCTGTTTTAGTGATCAGTGAATATTTTCAGCTACTACCTATTGAATATTTCTACCATTTTCATAGACGTTACATTTAATACTGATATTAGTGTACAAGTAGAAGTTTTTGTAACGTGGTCTCTCTTTATGTCTCGTGTAGATGTGGTAGGAAAGCTCCCGGTGCATACACCCAGCCACGGGCTCTGATGTGCCAAGGAGCATCTCTCTGGCTTCTATGGGGGTCGGATATGCTGACATACGTCTGACATAGAGACACCAACACTGCTTTAGATCCCCTGTGTAGTCATGCCATGGAAAATCCTTGAAAAACCTTCAGTAAATGTCGAATCATTCTTATATTTTGTAGCAGTATGACCTTCACTATCACAAAGTGGTCGTCATCCAGCTTACCTAGAGTCCGAATAATGAGATTGAAGCTCTATTCACACCACATTGATGTAGGTTGTAAATGTGTGAATAGGGTATTTTGAGTTTAGTAAGAATGGGTCCTCTTAGCCACTATAAGAACACTAGATACAGGGGTCATTAATGGGTGAAGAAAGAAACAATATGTGAAGGTTGTCCTGTAAATGCAGATGCTGCAGCCAAGCCACATTGGCTTTTTACCTTTCCTTACAAGGAGTCTGTCAGCACAAAATGACTCTACAAACCAAGCGCGGATGCTCGGTGTACCCTCGGTGTGGCCAAACAGTTCAGTGCACCTTCCCACCTACTTCCTTTGTACCTATCTCTTCCATTCTTTCTTGCTTCCTATAGTAATGTACCATTGAACTGCTCCGAGGACATCGTAGCCTACTTTCCAAGCTGGAGATGTTGTGCGTGCACAGAGGAGCGTGCCAGCGAGCCATTTCCTTCCTCTTATTATGTCATGGATTCCAGTGCAGTTTTCAGCTCCGTTCCCTTGGCATATCCTAAATCCATTCATCACATTTTCCAGGAACTGTTAGAAGCTCTGGAAGATCGTAGCTAAATATATGACATCATGGCCCTCACTGGAGGACAGACTGCATGCCTCACATTACTGCTCTTCAAGCAGTCATCCTATTTAGAAGGTGGAGCGTGCAGCCATTTAGAATTTGTACACTATTTTATAGGATTTGAATCTGAAAATGCAAAAGTATCTGTACAGAAATGTGGCCTTTTTATGTTTGTGGTTCGCTCCCATCACCCTTAGTGTATATACTGGTGGTAGATCACTGTCGTTTCATTGTAATCTTTATGTGGCCTGAACGATATGTTCCTATGTCTGTCTTGAGACAACCCATTTAACTTGCTATATCTTCAACTTTCCAAGTAGTTTTCATATGCATATTTAATTTCCCAGAGGAGCATGCATGGCCTATAAGTCTCTTCACTCTGACATGCCAGGCCTGGCTTGTCACTCTCCACAAGGAGAAACCTTACCCATTAGATCCAAGTAGTTTTCAGAAATCTTATAAACGACTCGTTGTTGTTGTAGTCGAAAGAGATCGTCAGCACAGTGTGACTTTCCAGCTAGCCGACATTTTGATGCCTCAGTGTTCATACTTGATAGCTAAAGGAAGAATACATGCCTACGAATATCCTAACCTTCTGACTGGTGCATCAGATTTGACCCTCGCACACAAATCCACCGTCATGGGCCATTTATAGTGCCCCACGTTTCCCATTAGATGGTAATTTTATTTAGACCGCCAAAATATGGTCATATTTTAGCACTTATATTTATGGTACCACATACCCAGCCAACATTGAGGTTAATAACCAGATGTATCGGCATGAGCGAGATCTATAAAGGGTACATTTGTCCATTAAGACGGACTAGGACTCTCGTATACTAAGTATGGAAATGTAGATCGGAGTGTAGCCGGCCTGTTACAGGCACAGTATTTCCTAATCATACCATTTGCCCTGAAGAATAAAAAGAAAACTCCCATAGTTATGGTGTGGGAAATGAATGTATGTATGTATGTATGTATGTATTAGTCCCAGGTCGATGCTAAGTTTACAATTTTTCTCCGGTAAGTGTACTGGTCCCAACTTGTCTTTGTCAGAGCATGGTCATTGCCCTGTAAGAAGCTAAAGAAATGTTTTCAGAAGCCTGCACCAGTAGGGGCTCATTCAGACGTCCAGTATTCTCACGTACGAGAAAATCGGACCACTCTGATCACAGTATGGTCTGAGTGTCATCCGTTTTTGTTGTATGTGGAGAAATAAAAAAATAAAGTTTCTCCGTCTTTTCCGTTCTCACGGTTCATGAAAATCAGACCAATTGTTGATTTTTGTTCCAGCCCTCGGATTAAAATCGAGCATGTCTCTGTGGTCACGTGAATGGCCCCATAGACTATCACAGGTACGTGAAAAACATAGATAGCAATGGTACGTGAAAATTGGACATCTGAATGAGCCCTGCGGCCAAGTTCACACGTTCAGTATTTGGTCAGTATTACACATCAGTATTTGTAAGCCAAAACTAGGAGTGGGTGATAAATACAGAAGTGGTGACGAGTTTCTATTATACTGTTCCTCTCCTGGTTTTGGCTTACCAATACTGATGTAAAATACTGACCAAATACTGAACATGTGAACGTGGCCTTAGTCTAGTATGTCTGTAGTTAACTCCTGGTTGAACTTTTTTTTTTGACAAATTTGTTCCCAGATTTACATATGAGGAGTAGGCTCCTCGGCCGGGCACCTAACGTTGTGTCCATTATATGTACCACACCTTAAACAACATTTGCATTCTCCATAAAATAGCAATTCTGAAGCACCGGCTGTAAATCAAGCATGTTCCTAAACCGCGCATCCTATTTGCAAGGGTACTTTATTAATACATATTCAGGAGGAATAACAGAGTAAGGGCGCAGTCAGATGGCCAAATAAATGAGAACAAGGTCTGAACGCAATGAAAGGACTGTCTGGCAGCTCTTTCAACCCGAGCATGACTGCTTCATGTATTCCTGTGCAGCGGTCACTCCCCGGTTGGATGAGCCCCTGGACAATCTGTGCACTGCATTTCGATCTTGTTCCAATTTAGGCTGTGTGCACAAGATGTGTTTTTCATGCGTTTCCGCAGCGTTTTTGCAGCTGCGGAAACGCATTAAAAACGCATGGTAGAAGGTCTGCCATGTTCCCTAATGATAATCTGCATGTGCTGGGCACATGCTGTGGAAATTTCCGCTGCGGATTATCATTGCGGAAAAAAACGCAGCACTACCAATTATTTTGCGGAAGTGCTGCGTCTTCGCCGCTATTGACTTGCATTAGAACGCATGGATTACACATCACTGTATATGTAGATGCGTAATACAAGCGTTCTAATGTGCGGATGGTACCCGGGTGTAGATGAGAGGAGAGTCTCATCCACACCCAGGTACCATTAAAAAAATCTGTAAAAAAAGAATAAAATAAAAAATAAATGTATACTTACCTTCTGTCGGCCCGCGCAGCGCTCCTGCTTGGTTCCCGGCACTCTGCAGTGAGTTGAAGGACCTGCGCTGACGTCAGATTCATGTGACGGGTCACATGACGCTGACGTCGGCAGGTCTTTCAATTCACTGTTGCCGGCAAGGGAGAATGGAGTGAGCAGTACTCCGGGGGCCATCGGAGGGTAAGTATACATTTATTTTTTTATTTTTACCACTCTCTCGGGTCACACTATATAAATCCATGCTGTTTGCATGGATTTATATAGTGTGACCTAGTTGTCACAAGCACTTTCCAAGTGATGCTAATCGCTTGGAAAGCGCTTGTCAATCCACATGCGGAAATGTCGGTGGGTAACCGCTCCATTTCCGCATGTCCCTGGCAGGAAAACGCATGTACAATCCGCATGCGTTTTTTTCTGCCAGGGAGATGCAGAAACGCTCAGGAAAAAATCCGGAGCATTTCTGCATCGTGGGCTCATAGCCTTATACAGCCATCTAACTGCGCCCTTAGGGCAGAGACAGACTGCCCTAACCTGACCTTGACAGCTGCAGACAAATACATCACACTTTCATGCTCAGGTCAGGGGAGGTGCCGGCTAGTCCGTTCAGTACGATGCAATCCTCGCACGAGTTATACGGCAGTCTGTCTGTGCCCTAACCGAGAAACTCAGAAAAAAAAGATGCTGAGGAGATAACACATGTACTAATTATAGGAGTTGTTGTACAAGAAACATTTATGGCATATCCATAGTATCATAAATGCCTGACAGATATGGGTTCCATGACCTCTTATTTCTCTAATTTCCCCAACTCACAATACCTTAGCCGGGCAGCCGTGGATCGATCACCCCAGGTCTTCCTCCACGCTGCTGCTCCCCCTTCCCGGCGGGACTGCACCATCCTCTGGCGCGTTTGCAATGCTGGATGGTGAGGTGAGACAGCTGGGGGCCTCCTGTAGCTCCCCAGCCAGTTACAATATGTCTCCCCCCACCCCACCCCTACTGCCGCTCTCCTCCGGAGCCACGCCGGCAGCATAGAGTGCTCACAGGAAGTGACGCGCGCCAACATTGCAATGGGCGCGTCGTCACTTCCGGTTGCGTTACACGCACCACCATTTTGGCGGAAAATTTGGATGATGGATGTGTCTGTCCCTAAAGCTTCTGCAGAGCCCAGCGCAAACGCTGGCCCAGTGAATATGTCTGGTAAAGGGTAGGTCCGTCTTGGTGCAGGATCCATTCTTATGTCTTCCCCTTGTCTTTTAGGGTGACAATGATCCTGCACCAAAACCTGCAAGTCGCAAATGTGCTATTTGTAGTAAAAAGCTACTATCCGCCCGCAAAAAGGCTGTCAGTCGTATACGGAAAAAATCATCCGTGAAGAGCAATTCTCCTTAATGGATGAAGTCAGAGGAATGGTACGCCAGGAGATCCAATTGTCCTTGGCCACCTTTTCACAATCCTTTTCTGGGGATCCCTCAGTATCCAGGAAGAGGAAATACGCCCCAGAAGACACTTCATACTTCATACTCAGAGGCACAAAATTCAGCCCTGAGGAATGGTTAGAGGAAGGTGAAGTCACTCCAGACTGTAATACTGATCAGAATGATGGGAAGTTTTTCTTCTCCTCGGATGACCTTAAAGAACTTCTACTTCAGTCAGAAACACAATGGGAGTAGAAGAGGAGAAAATGTCCCGCACAGTCCAGGACGAGATATTTGGGGGATTGAGATTAAGGAACAAAATGGTGTTCCCTATTCATGACAATGTCCAGAATTTAATTCTGGATGAATGGGAATTTCCTGAAAGGAAGCTGAACATTCCATCTGTCCTAAAGGATCGCTTTCCCTTAGATGAGGACGTCTCTCAATGCTGGACAGAGATACCTAAAGTCGACATCCAGGTGGCCAGAGCAGGGAAGAAAACTATCTTATCCTTTGAAGACTCTTCTCAGCTTAAGGATCCACTTGACCGCAAGATGGATAGTCTACTTAGGAAGTCATGGGAGACATCAGCTGCCGCCCTGAAGACAAACGTCGCTTCCACCTGCGTCACAAGAACCCTGTTCCGCTGGTTACATCAGTTAGAGGAACATATCCAGGGTGGTACCTCAAGAGAAGATCTGGCCTCCGCTGAATCCGTCCGGATTGCAGCAAGAACTTCGGTTCTCTCTAATACTGCAAGAAGGGCACTGTGGTTAAAGATGTGGAGCGGTGACATCCTATCTAAAACCAAATTATGTTCCATACCCTTCAAGGGGGAATACATCTTTGGTCCGGCACTGGATGATTTATTGGAGAAAGTATCCGATAAAAAGAAATCTCTCCCAGAACCAAAAACGCCCAAAAAGAGGCCATTTCGTCCCCCTCAGACACAAAGTCCCTCATACAGAGGAAAGGATAAAACGGGTTGCTGGAGCTACCCCAAAGGAGGAAGAGGTAGAAGCATTTTTCAATCCCAACGACGCCAGACAGGTGGGAGGCAGAATCTCAGGATTCTTCAGGCAAT
Organism: Phyllobates terribilis; assembly: GCF_046119375.1. Taxonomy (NCBI): domain Eukaryota; kingdom Metazoa; phylum Chordata; class Amphibia; order Anura; family Dendrobatidae; genus Phyllobates; species Phyllobates terribilis. Next base: position 880,212,810 of record NW_027362762.1, read on the forward strand.
GACGGAGAATATCTGAGGTTTGCGGTCTCACAAAATTAGACGGTATGCCATTTCCAGTTCAGAGTCCTTCCCTTTGGCATCTCCTCAGCTCCCCTGACCTTTCCAAAAATTATGTCGGAATAAGTTGCATACATCAGGGGAAAAAATATCTGCATTGTCCCTTACCTAGACAACTTCCTTATCACGGCTTCTTCTACTCCCATCCTCCAAAGAGCAACTTCAATCAGTCTTACAGACCCTGGGATCCTTGGGCTGGATCATAAATCGGGAAAAATCAGACCTTACTCCATCAACACAAAAGGTCTTCTTAGGAATCCTCTTAGATTCTCAAGATCGGAGGTCCTTGCTACCAACATCCAAACAATTAAATGTGAGATCAAGGGTTCGGATATTAAAGAACCAAAAGACGGTATCCATAAGGTTCGCAATGTCAGTTCTAGGATCAATGACATCATGCATCCAGGCGGTTTCCTGGGCCCAGGCTCACACAAGAATCCTTCAGGACTTTGTCCTCTCTCGCTGGGACAAATCTCCAGAGATGCTCAACTCAAAAATATCTCTTCCCCAGCATGTGAAAGTATCTCTCAAAAGAGGTTGGGGAGCAGTCATATCCCGGAAGATCTTCCAGGGCATCTGGCCCAAAGAGATGGATGATCAATCCTCAAATTTCAGAGAACTGAGAGCTGTAGAGGAGGCCCTGAAAGCAGAAGGTCCTATTCTCCAGGGAACTCACGTCATGATTTATTCAAACAACATGACAACGGTGGCCCATCTTCGTCATCAGGGCAGTACAAGGTTCATAAGCCTATGAGAAGTCTCGGCGAGAATTTTCTTCTGGGCAGAACATCATCTCCTGTCTCTATCAGCCCTTTATCTGAGAGGAGCTGACAATATTCAGGCAGACTTCCTAAGCAGGACGCAAATAAATCCGGGAGAATGGAGCCTCAGTTGAAAGATTTTTCAGCTAATAACCAGGAAATGGGGTCACCCAGATGTAGACCTGTTTACAAGTCGACAGAATACAAAGGTGATTCAATATTTCTCCATTGACCCCAGAGAGACCCATTCAAGGATAGATGCGTTCTCTCACCCATGGAATTTTGGGTTGGCCTATGCATTCCCTCCAATTCCATTGCTACTGAGGACCTTACAAAAAATCAGATTGAACAGGGTCAGGACCATTCTGATCTCCTCTCTATGGCCAAAGAGAAGTTGGTTTGGGGCTCTAAACCTCCTAAACCCAGAGGGCCCTCTTATCCTGCCTCCGGACCGCAATCTACTCCGTCAAGGTCCAATATTTTATCCAGCTCCCCACAGCTTATGCTTGGCAGCCTGGCTTCTGAGGCCTTAATCCTGAAGGCCAAAGGTCTTTCGGATGTTGTAAAAGACACCCTACAAAAAAGCAGGAAGCAGGTAACTAATGCCATTTATTTAAAAATATGGAAGACCTTCTCTACATGGTATGGATCTACTCCCATCGATCCCTTTCATCCTGACATTGCTAGGATATTGGACTTTTTACAGGATGGTCTATCTAAAGGATTAAAACCTAGCACCTTGAAAGTCCAGGTCTCTGCTCTAAGCTCATTCTTTGACCAAAATCTGGCTGATCACCGGTGGATAAAGAGGTTCATGACAGCAGCCTCTAGAATATGTCCAAGAAGGCCCATCATGGTTTCAACCTGGGACCTGAATATAGTCCTAAAGGGTCTAACTATCCCGCCCTTTGAACCTATGTCTCAGACTTGGATGGACAAATTATCTTAGAAGGCAGCTCTAGTAGTAGCCATCACAACAACAAGAAGAGTCGGCGAGATCCATGCTCTTTCCATCAGGGATCCTTATCTGAGATTCCTGGATGACAGAATAATCCTTCGCCTAGACCCTTCTTTTCTCCCGAAAGTATCTTCTCATTTTCACATGTCCCAGGAGAATTCTCCCATCGTTTTGTCAGAATCCAAAAGACAGCAGGGAATCGAAGTTCCATTCTCTTGATGTCCGAAGAATCATCCTTCACTACCTACAACAGACGGAGCCTTGGAGAAAAGATCAGAACCTTTTTGTCCAGTACTGGGGACCAAACAAAGAGAAGAAAGCCTCCAAGAGTTCTCTAGCTAACTGGATCAAAAAATCAATTACAGAGGCATATTGTCACGCTGTCTCTGTATACTGGAGGTAGGGGGCCTAAGCTGACCCTAAGCTGGGGCCCTGACTAATCCCTCAACCTGGAGGTACTGTTAAAGGTACAGAGGTCCAGGCCGCCAGCGTAACCCCTACCTCCTGAGGATCCCTGCACCTAAGTAATCTAGTCCTGAGAAGGACCCCGATCACAACAAAAGAGGACAAGTAATAATATGCCCACACACAGTACTTAGACGAACGAGACAGTACAAGGGAAAAACCAAAACCACCTTGCATACAAAAACTACACAACTACAACAGAGGGAACACCAACGGGAAAGGAGATAAATGATAAAGCGAGGAAGGGAAAAAACACTCCAAATACACTTATCTCAGAAACTCCAAATACCACGATCCGCTCTGTAAGTCTGTATGAAATGCTTTCACCGACACTTCCCAAACAGACCAGCAGGTATTTGAAGGAGACTCACTACAGCAGCATTGATTGCAGCTGGGCGAGGCTGGACCTCGTCTAGCACAGAGAGAGAGAGAATTAACTCCCTCACTGCCGAAAACACAAAGCACCAAAAAGTCAGCTGTGAGAAGTCAGGCTGTGTAATCGTGACGATCTTCGTGGCGACACACCCGTGACAGTACCCCCCCTTCTACGAGGGGCCTCCGGACCCTCAGGGCCAGGTTTATCCGGGTGAGTCGTGTGGAAGGCCCGAACTAATCGGTCTGCGTTAATATCCGACGCAGGAACCCACATCCTCTCCTCAGGACCATACCCTTTCCAATGAACCAGGTACTGAAGGGACCGGCGATTAAAACGTGAATCGATGACCCTTGATACCTGGAACTCCAAGTTACCATTGACCACCACTGGAGGGGGAGGTAAAGGTGACGGTACCACCGGCGCCACATACCTCTTAAGCAACGATCTGTGGAACACGTTGTGAATTTTAAACGTAGGGGGGAGGTCAAGACGGAATGCCACCGGATTAATAATAGAACTGATTCTGTACGGCCCGATGAACCTGGGACCCAGTTTCCAGGAGGGAACCTTAAGTTTAATATTCCTGGTAGACAACCATACCCGATCGTTCACACTTAGGTCCGGACCAGACACTCTCCTCCTATCAGCCATACGTTTGTATCGGTTCCTCATAGTATTCAGATTCTTCAGCACCCCTCTCCATACTGAAGCGAGTGATGAGGAAAATCGTTCCTCCTCAGGAACCCCCGAAGAGCCCCCCCTACTGAAAGTACAAAACTGGGGGTGAAAACCATATGCCCCAAAAAACGGGGACTTACCAGTGGACTCGCTCCGCCTATTATTAAGAGCAAACTCTGCCAGAGGTAAGAAAGAAGCCCAGTCCTCCTGGTTCTCTGACACAAAACACCGGAGATATGTCTCTAAGCTCTGGTTCATACGTTCCGTCTGACCATTGGTCTGAGGGTGAAAAGCCGATGAGAATGACAAATGCATCCCCCACCGTGCACAAAACGCCTTCCAGAACTTGGACACAAACTGAGACCCCCGATCAGACACCACATCGGAGGGTACCCCGTGAAGCCTCACAATCTCCCCAATGAACACCTGCGCAAGAGTTTTAGCATTAGGGAGAGCCGGAAGAGCGATAAAATGTGCCATCTTGCTGAACCTGTCCACTACAACGAGTATGACCGTTTTACCCGAAGACGGAGGGAGGTCCGTAATAAAGTCCATAGACAGATGAGTCCAAGGACGCTCCGGGATCTTCAAAGGTAAGAGGGCCCCAGACGGACGGGTATGTGAGGTCTTAGAGCGCGCACAAACCCCACAGGACGCGACAAAAGTTACCACCTCCTTATGTAAGTTAGGCCACCAAAACCGACGCGAGAGGAGATCCACAGTTGCTTTACTCCCCGGGTGTTCTGCCAAAACTGAGTTATGGTGTGCCTCGATCACCTTTTGTCGCAACTGATCTGGAACAAACAGTCTCCCCGGAGGTCCAACAGGGGCGTCCCCCTGAGCCTCCAATACCTCCTCCTCCAGCTCAGAGCATACTGCCGAAACCACCACCCCCTCCTGAAGGATAGGAATCGGGTCGTCCGTATTCCCGGCCCCAGGGAAACTGCGAGATAAGGCATCCGCCTTTACATTTTTTGACCCAGGACGATATGTAACGACAAAATTAAACCTGGTAAAAAACAATGACCACCTAGCTTGTCTGGGATTCAGACGTTTCGCGGACTCCAGATATAGCAGGTTCTTGTGATCGGTGATGACGGTGACCGGATGGACTGCCCCCTCCAAAAAATGGCGCCACTCCTCAAAAGCTAACTTAATGGCCAAGAGTTCCCTATTGCCGACATCGTAATTCCTCTCAGCGGACGACAATTTTTTAGAGAAAAAGGCGCACGGATGCCACTTACCAGGGGACGAACCTTGTGACAATACTGCTCCCACCCCTACCTTGGAAGCGTCTACCTCTACAATGAATGGCTGTGACGCATCAGGTTGAATGAGTATGGGTGCCGAGGCAAAACATTTTTTCAAGCAGGAGAATGCTTGACAAGCCTTGTCAGACCACCTAGAAAAATCCGTCCCCTTTTTAGTCATGTCTGTGAGAGGCTTAACCATGGACGAGAAATTACGAATGAACTTCCGGTAATAATTAGCAAACCCCAGGAAACGTTGTAGTGCCTTAAGATTCTCTGGCCGATCCCACTCAAGAACTGCCCGCACTTTCCCAGGGTCCATACGAAAACCGGACGCTGAAACCAGGAAGCCTAAAAACTGGAGTTCCTGTACGGCGAACACACACTTTTCCCATTTGGCATACAGTTTATTATCCCGCAAGATCTGTAACACCTGCCTAACGTGCTCCTGATGAGACACCAGATCCGGCGAGTAAATTAAGATATCATCCAGATATATGACAACAAACTGTCCCACCAGGCGGCGAAAAATGTCATTAACAAAGTGTTGGAACACCGCCGGGGCATTAGTCAGACCGAATGGCATGACAAGGTTCTCATAATGCCCCTCCGGAGTGTTAAACGCCGTCTTCCACTCATCCCCCTCCTTCATCCTAATCAGATTGTACGCACCCCTGAGATCCAACTTAGAGAACCATTTGGCGCCCACGATCTGATTAAAGAGATTGGGAATAAGTGGGAGTGGATACGGATCTCGGACCGTAATCCGATTAAGTTCACGGAAATCCAGGCAAGGGCGTAGGCCTCCATCTTTCTTCTTAACAAAGAAGAACCCCGCAGCCACCGGTGAAGATGAAGGTCTAATATGCCCCTTAGCCAGACTTTCTGAAATATAATCCTTCATGGCCTGCCTCTCAGGACCAGAAAGGTTATACAACCTAGCTTTAGGTAACTTGGCCTCAGGGAGCAATTTTACAGAACAGTCATACTCGCGATGAGGAGGTAGTTCCTGACACCCTTTCTCCGAGAATACATCCTCAAAGTCCGCCAGAAATGGAGGTAAGACCCAAGGAGTAACCGCACCGATGACCGTGTTCATGCAGTTTTTATTACAGAATTTACTCCATTGGCTTATCTCTCTGGTTTGCCAATTAATAACCGGGTTATGCTTAGTTAACCAAGGAAGGCCCAACACTATAGGAGTGGGAAGACCCTCCAACACGTAGCAAGACAACAGTTCTTTATGTATCGCCCCCACTTGAAGTTTTACATCATGCACAGCTTGCAAAAAACTTCCCTGACCGAGAGGCCTGGCATCGATCGAGAATATGGGGATGGGTTTAGCCAACTCACTCAATCGCATACCTTGAACCCGGGCAAACCGAGCATCAACCAGATTAGCCCCGGCCCCACTATCCAGAAGAACAGATATCCTCTCAGTTCTCGTACCCACCACCACCTCCGCCGGTACGAGAAACTGAGACGAACCTAGGGACGAAATACCTACTCCCAGATTTCCGTCCACCACACAACCTGGGATCAACAGTTTTCCGACGACTCTTCACTCTGCAAGGGACGGGATGGACACCCCCCAATAAAATGTCCCTTTCTCCCGCAGAAGAAACACCTTCCTGTCTTATGGCGCACCACCGGTCCCCTCCCCCGAAATGATGTCCCTCCTAATTGCATAGGCTCCTCTGGACTGACCAGGGGAACCACCATATGAGGGGACCTTGTAGGAGGTGGAGTCATCACAGGGGGTCGAGTTATCCCGCACCTCTCCCGAAGCCGTCTGTCAACGCGAATAGCCAGGGCCATAGCGGCTTCCAGTGACGCGGGAGAGTCATACTGTGCCAACACATCCTGTAATTTGTCGGATAAACCTTGACAAAACTGGCTCCTAAGAGCCGGGTCATTCCACTGGGTGTCCGTGGCCCACATACGGAACTCCGAACAGAATTCCTCCGCCGGACGATCTCCCTGCTGGATCCTACGTAACTTAGACTCAGCAAGGGAGATCCGATCTGGGTCATCATATACGAGTCCCAGAGCAGCGAAAAACCTATCCACTGACTGGAGAGCCGGGGAGCCCAGGGGAAGAGAGAACGCCCAAGATTGTGGGTCCCCTTGTAGGAGCGAGATGACAATTCCCACCCTTTGTTCTTCACTCCCCGATGACCGAGGCCGCAGCCGAAAGTACAATTTGCATGCCTCCCGGAAAACAAAAAACTTGTCCCGCCCCCCAGTGAACCTGTCAGGGAGAGCTACTTTAGGTTCTGGTCCGGCTTGCTCCAGAGGATGCAAAACCTTGGACCTAACGTCCGCCAGCTCCATGGACAAACTCTGCAACTGCCGAGCTAGACCGGCTACTGGATCCATGGTAGCTGGAGAAAAACTAAGTGGGTCGGTGAAAATGTCACGCTGTCTCTGTATACTGGAGGTAGGGGGCCTAAGCTGACCCTAAGCTGGGGCCCTGACTAATCCCTCAACCTGGAGGTACTGTTAAAGGTACAGAGGTCCAGGCCGCCAGCGTAACCCCTACCTCCTGAGGATCCCTGCACCTAAGTAATCTAGTCCTGAGAAGGACCCCGATCACAACAAAAGAGGACAAGTAATAATATGCCCACACACAGTACTTAGACGAACGAGACAGTACAAGGGAAAAACCAAAACCACCTTGCATACAAAAACTACACAACTACAACAGAGGGAACACCAACGGGAAAGGAGATAAATGATAAAGCGAGGAAGGGAAAAAACACTCCAAATACACTTATCTCAGAAACTCCAAATACCACGATCCGCTCTGTAAGTCTGTATGAAATGCTTTCACCGACACTTCCCAAACAGACCAGCAGGTATTTGAAGGAGACTCACTACAGCAGCATTGATTGCAGCTGGGCGAGGCTGGACCTCGTCTAGCACAGAGAGAGAGAGAATTAACTCCCTCACTGCCGAAAACACAAAGCACCAAAAAGTCAGCTGTGAGAAGTCAGGCTGTGTAATCGTGACGATCTTCGTGGCGACACACCCGTGACACATATAAATATCAAGACCAGCCTCGTTCGGTGTCGCTAAAAGCTCATTGCACCAGGGCCATGTCCACCGAAAGGGCCAGTGCTTCCATCGAGCAGATCTGAAAAGCTGCCACCTGGTCCTCGGACCATACCTTTACCAAGCATTACAGATTAGATTTGATGTCTGTAAAAGATTTAGCCTTTGGCAGAAAAGTTCTGCAGGCTATAGTCCCTCCCTAACAATATTCTTTGGTATTACTCCTGTTGGTGCTGTCGTGGAGGAGATTAGAGAAAATAGAATTAGACTTACCGGTAATTCGGTTTCTAAGACTCTCCACAACAGCACGGGTAATTTTTCCCCCTATGAAAACTCTATGTTCATTTGAATTCCTTGGTGTTAATAAATATTTCAAGCATTCATACTGTGTGGTCCTTGGAAAACACTGTGGATGGAGGGAAGGGGAGGGCTATTTAACCTCTTGTTTCCTGTCCCTAATTAGGATGGGGAGGCATCCTCCTGTTGGTGCTGTCGTGGAGGGTCTTAGAAACCGAATTACTGGTAAGTCTAATTCTATTTTCCGGCGGGTGCCCAACCAGCAGTGAGTGGAGAGTTGGCCGCTTGCACCGTCTTGCGCTATTCATTGCTCTGGGAGTTCCAAATATAACTGAGCAAAAGCCAGAAATGTTTCTCGTTAGACAACACATTCGGGTCGTGTATTACAATGTTTATTTGCTCTTACAAAATAAACTTTTTTCTAAATGTTTTCCAGGCGACAGCACATCACATACGTCCACGTCACAGTTGTGTGAATGTAGAGCATATTAAGCATTGCACAATAGTTTGCCCCGGTATGTCTCCGAGTTTAAAGATCATTACATTGGAATCATGTGATGTGGGATCGATAAAGTAAATTAATTTACAGCTTCATTATGTTTTGTGCCAATAAACTCAACTCTGCAAAGGAATGTTAAAAGACAAGTTCTGCCTCACCGTCCTCAGTGAACCTTTATCGTGTAACAATATGTTTGCTTGAAGTCATTTGACTGATTTCCCAGTTTATTGAGCAATACTTTATGGGCTGGTAACGTGATTCCTGTGACAGAGATATATGTATCGAAACCAAGATTTATACATTACCACAAGCCCAGATTCCCCTTAAGGTGGCCATATAACTTAACAATTGGCAAAACAATCTTTTTACAGTCAACCATTCTTTCTGCCACCACCAAACTCCCCCAGATACAAATACACACTCGGGGGTCAGGCATGCTGAAAGCCAAACTCATTATACTTCTTTTTACCCAAATCTGGTATCTAGTGAGCCCCAGGGCCGTCCCATACATATTAGCTTGTTGAACGTCACCTCCAAACTTGGCATGTCCAGCTGAGGTGCACTCGAAGTCTTGGGCATCATTGCTTAAATTGTAATTATGACCATTAAATGCTCTTTACTAGCCGAGCCCATCAACTATATGACGTGACCTGTTTGTCTTTATCTAAGGTTATGGAGTTTCTTGATGTAGATCCAGATTTGACAGCTAAATAAAATAAAAAAAATAAAAAACTTTTTTAAAAAACGCCTATTGATAGTTGGTATTTTTCCAAGTTGTTTCCAGTGTTGAAAGAGCACCATTATCAATTCTTGAGGTGTTTCTACCTGAAAAAAAGCTCCAAAAGTAGCCACTTTTGAGTAAAGGAAAAAAAACCTCCCCCTATGGAAGAACTGCATAAAAATCCATGGCAAAAAAAAGTTTTTTTTATTATGAGAATTTTTCAGCAAGAAAAATCCATGTTAAAATAAAGTGACCTTGCTGTGCACATGATCCATCTTATGTCACCTTTTTTAACCACTTCAGGATTCGGAAACTATGAAGAGGTTAAAAACATGTAAAATGCTCATTTTGCGTGCAGCTTCCACTCTCTATTCTCTGACAGCGGCACTGCAGCAAAAACGACGCCAAAAATGACTGCAAAGCTACTTCAGGAAAACCTCCGCCAGCATTGTCCTGATTTTGCTTCATTTGGGAAAACTGAGCGGCTGTGCATGTGTCTAAATAACACAGCATGCACATAGCCTAAGGCTGTGTTCTCATTGAGGGTTTTTTAAGATTTTTTTGGAGCAAATCCTTCTAAAATCCTTGTCAAAAATCGCTCCAAAATCGCCTGGAAAACTCTACCTATTAATTTGTATAAGAAATCCACCTTGCTGTCCATGAGTTTCTTGAGATGTTTTTGTTTTGTTTGTTTTTTTTCACCTGAAAAGATGGAATTCTAGTGGATTTGAACCGAGCCATAAAAGTGATTCAAACTGTTATGGACCCCAAAATGCTACCAATAAAGGCTTCAACTCAACCCATAAAAAAACAAGTTCCCACTCAGGTTCGTCATCTGTTAACAGAAATATAGGGGGTGTCAACAATACTGGGAGCAAAAGGCTCTGGAAAAGCGACATGTCCCTTCTGTCCCTTACAGTGTGCTTAAACCGTAGGTAGCGTCCATATATTTGGCATTATTGTAATTTTTACTCTGCAACATTCACTGCTTGCTTGTTTCTGGAAAACACCAAAATTGCTCAATGGTATCAGTAGGGGTTAACTAATATTTTAAATCCAATAGCCAAAGACCAAAAAATATCAGTTTAACCAATCCAATATAAAAAAAATGAGTAACTAGTTTGAACCTTTTTTGAAGACCTTTGACATCTCATATTGCATAGGTATCATGGTCCGTTTGAAGGAGATGAAAGTTTTAGACCAGCACCATTTTTCTGAAGATTCTGTTTAAATGACATCTCCTCTACCGTGCTGCCATCTTTTTTTTTAAGCCCATAGTATAGAGCGGACGCCATTTTATTGGAGACCATTATGATTTTTGTAGCATCGGCGTCTCTGCCTCCTGCTGGGCAGAGACGCCGTTCCCCTCACTGCCACGGCCCTGGTCCAGCGTCTTCCGGCTCCTGGCCTGCAGCTACTGTGGCACGCACTGCGCGCAGCTTCCCGGGCACTGTACTTAAGGCGCGCTCCCTCCCTCTTAAAGGGGCCGCGCGCGCCGTCCTAAAAAGTCCCCTGCCAATGGAAGGAGGACTTCCCCTATTTAAAGCACCTCCTCCAATATGGAGGTGCCTGTGCAAGGTTGTTCTGTGTGCTAACACTTGCTTCAGCCCTCAGGTTCTGCTGCCTGTCAGTCCTGCCCGCCAGTCTGTCTGTCAGTCCTGCTCGCCATTCTGCCTGCCAGTTACCTGCTGTGCTCACCAGCCTGCTTACCTGGAAGCACCTGCCTGTTACCTGTAGTGCATGCCAGCCCGCCTACCTGGAGCACCTGCCGGTTACCTGTCGTGCCTGCCAGCTTGCCTACCCAGGGAACTCGTCTGGCTATCTGCCGAACCAGCCTCATTATCTATTCGGACCACCCGTCAGCCTTCCTGCCGTGCTCATCCGCTGCACCGGTCAGTTCCTGCCATCTGACTCGTGGGAGTCACCTGCTCTCACACAAGGTCAGTCCCAGAGTGGCAACCTGGTCCCCCTGCTCGGTCCCTCCCTGGTTCACGGAGTCGATCGAGCCCCGTGCGACCTTGGTCAGGCTGAGTAGTCACCTAGTCACGCCCCTCTGGTCCCTCCTTGCACTGAAGCACAGAGGTTCCACCACCCGGACCCGTAACAATTTTGTGCTTTCCTTTACCCTTATGATGTAATCACATGGCGACCTGCTCTCTATTAGCTGCATACAATAGACCATGCTGATAGGTTAGTAACCACACATGTGACATGAATGTATATCTTTGACCTCATTCTGATAGATGTGCATTGTGAAAGCTCAGATTGGCTGCAGATTGGGAATCATAATGATGAGGTCAGTCTGATATCAGACGGGGAGGTTATAAATAGTTTGTTCAGTCATTTTGGTTTGCATGTGCCTCATTACCCTGATGAAGCCTATAAGGGTGAAACATGTTGGGGAGGCGCTTTCTGTATTTTATTAGCGTCTCATTCATTTGGTCATTAAACATTACAAAATAGGATAAAATCCCAATAGTTAGATAATTATGGACGTCAAGCCTTGTGCTCTATGCTAGTTATACAATTTGAGGCTATTGGAGCTGTACTCCGATGTAGCTACAGATAGGTAGATCTATCCATATGTGTATATCAATTGAATGACTTAACTAGTGCAGCAGTTTGATCGCATGGAATACATGATAACATTGATAGGACCAATAAGGAACAGAGTGTAATTTAATGTGCACCTTAAGATATGATTTGTGCTAATTACTCATTTTTAATTTAACAATTAAAAGTTATGTTTTCTTTTAGATCTATTAAAATGGGATTTTTTAGCCTTTAGCTATTGGATTTAAAAATGTTTCTGGAAATCACCCATTGAGTCAAAGTCTTCATTACACCCGTAAATGAATTTCCAGAAGGGTGTAATTTCCAAAATGGGGTCACTTGAGGGGGGCTCTGCTCTTCTGGCACTTGTGGGCTCTGCAAATGGAGTCTTCAAACTGTTTTAGCAAAATTTGCACTCAAAGTCAAATCGGGCTCCTTCCCTCCCGAGCCCTATTGTGTGGCCAAACAGTACAGCCACATATGGGGTATTGCCACATTAGGAGAAATTGTAACAATTTTCAACTATTTCACCTTGTGAAATCTGGGGCTAAAACAACATTTTAGTGGTAAAAATTTAATATTTTTTTTCTTCACTGCCCAATGGTGTAAAATTCTGTGAAACACCTGTGGTATTAATATGCTCCCATAAATAAATTCATTCAGGGGTGTAGTTTGTAACATAGGGTAATTTATAGGAAGGGGGAGGTTCTGCAGGTCTGGCACCACAGAGGCTCTGTCATGTGACCCTGCTCCCCCAAACCATTCCAGCTAATTCTGCACTCCAATATGGAGCTTCTTCCCTTCTGAGCTTTGCACTGTGCCTGAAAAGTAGTTTCCGACCACATATAAAGTATTGGCTTACTCTAGAGAAATTGCATATCAAGCTATGTTGTCCATTTTCTTATATTAGTCCTTTTAAAAATTAAAAACCTGAGGTTAAAACAATGTTTTAGTGAAAAAAATATATCTTTTTTTCTTCACCTCCCAATGGTATAAAATTCTGTGACACACCTGAGGTGTTAATATAATCACTGCACCCTGAGATTAATTTACTGAGGGGTGTAGTTTGCAAAATGTGATCACTTATGGGGAGATTCTGCTGTTCTGGCACCTCAGGGGCTCTGACAATATGACATGGCACCCAAAAATCAGTCCAGCAAAATCTGACCTCCAATATGACACTTCTTCCCTTTTGAGCTCTGCACTATGTGCTTGAAAAGTAGTTTCCAACCACATATGGGGTATTGGCGTAGTCAGGAGAAATTGCACAACAAATTATAAGATATGTTTTCTCTTATTAACCCTTTTGAAAATTAAAAACTTGGGACTAAAACATTTAAGTGGAAAAAATGGTAATTTTTAACTTTAACAGCGCAATATTATACAATTCTGTGAATCACCTGTGGGATTAAAATGCTCATTACACCTCTAGATTAATTCATCGAGAGGTGGTTTCCAAAATGGGGTCTTTAGTGGTGGGGTTTCTGCTTTTTTGCATCTTAAAGGCTCTCCTAATGTGACATAGTATCTGCAATCTATACTGGCACAAATTGAGCCCCAAAATTAAAATATCGTCCCTCCCCTTCCAAGCCCTACCTCATGCCCAAACAATAGTATCCAACCAAATATGGGATAGGGTATCCATTGTACTCAGGAGAAATTGCACAACAATTGACCCATTTTTTCCTGTTACTCTTGTGAAAAATAGAATTTTGGGGCTAAAAATACATTTTTGTGGAAAGAAATTTCATATTCATGGCCCAATATTTAAAAATTTTGAGAAGCACCACTAGGTTCAAGATGCTCATCACACCCCTAGATGAATTCTTTGATGGGTGTAGTTTGAAAATGGGGCCACTTGTGCGCGGTTTCTGCAGTTTTGGCATCTCGGGGGCTCTGCAAATGCTGCATGGCATCCACAATTTATTCCAGCCAAATGAGCACTTCAAAAATCAAATATTGCTCTTTCCCTTCCAAGCCCTGCTGTGTGCCTGAAGAGTAGTGTCTGGTCACATATGGGGTATCATCGTAGTCGGGACCAATTTCTCTTGTTAACCTTGTAAACAGTAGTAATTTTGGGCTAAAGCAACATTTCTGTGGAAAAAATTAAATTTTTCATTTTGACACCCCAATGTTATAAAAATCTGTAAAGTACTTGTGGATTCAAGATACTCACCATACACCTAGATTAATTCTTTGAGGGGTATAGTTTCCAAAATGGGGTCACATGTTTTTTTTTTGCCGACCACTAGTAGTGTTGAGCGAACATGCTCGATACTGCTCGGTACTCGCCCGAGCATCACGCTACTCGGGATGTTCGGCGAGCACCGAGCATTTCCGGGTTACTCGGGCGGGAGCTCGGGTCTCCGCCCTGTATGTTTGGCGCTCTTTACAGAGCCAATGAACATGCAGGGATTGCCAGCCAGTCACTGTAATGCCGCAGCCATGTTGTTTGTGGGCATTACAGTGATTGGCTGGCCGCACAGCATCACCTCGAGTATTTAAAACCGGGCGCCGCCATCTTGGACACAGTCGCTCCGGATCAGACAGTGTAGGGACAGCGCTGCTGATTTAGGGAGAGATATATCCTGCAAAATAGTTAGTGTAGGGTCTGTAAAGGCTGCCAGATCAAACAAACAGTCCTTCTCAGGACTAATATCCATCCCAGGTATATCAGGCAGGCAGACAGGCTGTATAGGAGACGCAGTGGTTATACCAGCAAACGCTGCATTACAGTACTGTGTGCTGCTCCTGTTGCTGAAATTGCTGGACTTAGCTCCAGGTCCCGGGGGCCAGGAAAAATCGTTTTTTTTTATCTAAATCCTCTTTTTTTTTTCCTCCTTCACAATGTACAAATACCCGTCTTATTAACCTTTTGGTGCCCCCCCCCCCCCCCAAAATAAGTGTGCCTCTGATTTTTCAGACACAAATATATCTGTTGAAAATAGTCTGGTGTAGGCCCGAGAAATACAAGTGTGGTTTTGCAGTTCCACGGTACAAACCTCTGTATTATCCACTTTTGGGCCATTTGTATCTAAAAAAAAAAAGCAGTTTGAGTGTGTCGCTCACTGTTCAGCCGCAAATATCTCTATTTAAAAAAGTGTGGTATACCCCAGTAAACAATAACTGTGGTTTTCCTCTTCCACGGTTCTAATCTACTCTTTATTATCCTTTTTCCATTGATAGTGCGAGTGTAAGCTATTTTACTTCATTTACAATGGGCAAGGCGCGTGGCAAGGGACGTGGAAGTGGACGTTCTGGTGATGGTTCGTGCAGAGGACGGGACCGTGGCCAAGGTGAAAATGTGCCACAACCAACAGCCACATCTTCTCGCTCCCACTTCTTGACCGAATTACTAGGGAAGCACAGAACAACACCAGTATTGAGAACTGATCAGTGTGAACAGGTTATTAATTGGATAGCAGACAATACTTCCAGTTACCTGGGCACCACCACCTCCGGTCTGTCTTCCACACGGTCAACTCTTAGTAGCCGTGAGTCTCGACCGCATACTCCTCCTCACCCTGATGCTCCTTCCTCCCACCATGCCGAGTGTCGTCAGACAGCAAGTGATCCCACACTTGGACACTCTGAAGAGCTGTTCACTGGTCCATTTCCATATTTGGGCCCCTCGCCTGATACGCTTGAAGTGGTGGAAGAGGAGATCCCATGTTGCGATGCCCAAATATTTGAACAGCCACGGCCACAGGAAGTCGACGTTGGCAATCTGTCACAAGAGGTGGACGATGACGAGACACAATTGCCAGGAAGTGAGGAGGAGAATCGTGGTGCGCAAGTGGAAGAGGAGGAGGTGGTGGATGATCTAGTAACTGACCCAACGTGGAAGGAGGACATGCAGAGTGAGGCCAGCAGCACACAGGGGGAGGGAGGCAGAGTACCCCAACAGGGAGGAAGAAGCAGTGTGGTGGCCGCAGACAGAAGGCAGGCAACCGTTCCCCGTAACACCAACACGAGGGACGTTGCCAGCACAAGCGGTAGGTCTTCCAGAGTCTGGAATTTTTTTAAAGACTCTGCTGATAACCCCAAAAAGGCCATATGTTCCACCTGCCATGCCAGCATCAGCAGGGGTGACAAAACTACCAGCCTGACCACCACCAGCATGGTCAGGCACATGGCAGCAAAGCACCCGACTTTGTGGGGCGAAACCCAGGGTCCACGACCAGTGTCAGCGGGTGTCACCACTGCTTCTTCCACTGTTGTGCGTGCATTAGAACCCCCTGTTGTGTGTGCAAGGCAATCCCCTGTCCATACTGCATGTAAAGATGCCCCCTCCTCTCAGTCTTCACTTGTTATGGCAGTTTCTCAAGAAACAGCATCAACGTCCACGTCCACGTCCCACCGCAGCGTTCAATTGTCCATATCCCAGCCCTTTGAACGAAAGCGGAAATTCGCAGCTAACGCCCCACAGGCCACAGTCCTAAACTCGCACATTTCACGACTGCTTGCATTGGAAATGCTGCCTTTTAGGCTGGTGGAGACGGAATCCTTCCGCAATCTTATGGCGGTGGCCGTCCCTCGGTACTCGGTCCCCAGCCGACACTATTTTGCCCGATGTGCCATCCCCGCACTACACAAGCACGTGTCCCAAAGCATCTGCCGTGCCCTCAACAACGCAGTTACTGGGAGAGTCCACCTGACAACGGACACGTGGACAAGTGCTTGTGGCCAGGGACGGCACACTGGGTAAACATAGTGGAAGCCGGCACCCAGTCTTACCTTGGGACGGAACACATCCTCCCCACACCAAGGATTGCGGGCCCTATGTCAGTCAGAGTTGCCCCCACAGTGTACAGCTCCTGCGCATCCTCCTCCTCCTCCTCCTCCTCATGTTCAGCCTCCATCTCAGATATCACCACATCAGTTACAAGCTGGAAACATTGCAGTACTGCCTCCGCCAAGCGGCAACAGGCTGTGATGCAACTCATAAGCTTAGGTGATAAACCTCACACTGCTTGTGAGTTGTGGACAGCTGTGAAAGAGCAGGCAGATCTGTGGCTGAGACCGCTGAACCTACATCCCGGCATGGTCGTGTGTGACAATGGCCGTAACCTGGTTGCGGCTCTGAGGCGAGGTGAGATCACACACGTACCATGCCTGGCTCATGTGCTTAACCTCGTGGTTCAGCGGTTTCTTAAATCGTACCCCGAGTTGCCAGATCTGCTCATGAAAGTACGCCGCCTGTCAGCTCATTTTCGCAAGTCGGCTACAGCTTCCGCCGCCCTTGCTGTGTTGCAGCAGCGTTTGCAGCTTCCAGCACACCGACTGGTGTGTGATGTCCCCACACGTTGGAACTCTACCCTCCACATGTTGCAAAGGATTTGTGAGCAGAAGAGAGCAGTTGTGGAGTACCAGCTGCAACAAGGCCGTCTATATTCAGGTCAGACTCCACACATAAGACCTCAGGAGTGGACCTGGATGTCTGACATATGTACCATCCTGACAAACTTTGAGGAGGCCACCAAGATGGTGAGTGGCGATGACGCCATCATTAGTGTCAGCATCCCACTTGTCTGTCTTTTGCAACGCTCTCTGCAGAGAATTAAAGAGGAGGCATTGCAGCCAGAGTATGATGAGATGGATCAAGAAGCCGTAGCGGGCGATTACACACAGCCCAGCCTCATCTCATCCCAACGTGCATTGGGGGACAATGAGGGAGAGGAGGAGGAGGAGGAAGAACAGGAGCTGCTATCATGCGTTGTAGACGGTAGTACCTGTACAAGTGTCATACCGTCGGTTCAGCGTGGGTGGCCTGAGGACAGGGGGGAGGAGGAAGAGGAGGAGGAGGAGGAGAGCATGGTCAGTCGTCATCTTGGTGAGCACACGGAAATCTTGCCCGTTACCAGTCTGGCACGCATGGCTGACTTTATGTTACGCTGCCTTAACCGTGACCCTCGCGTTGTCAAAATGTTGGGTGACAGTCATTACTGGTTGGTGACACTTGTAGACCCCCGCTACAAGGAGAACTTTCACTCTCTTATTCCTGAGGTGGAGAGGTCTACAAAAATGGGGCAATACCAGAAGGCCCTTGCTGCAGAACTCTTAAAAAAATTCCCATCTGAACACGCTAGCGGCAGAGGTCACAGTTCGTTGCCCAACCAAGGCGTACAGGCGAGAGAGATGCAACTCCAATCCAGCAGAGGCAGGGGAACACTGTCAACGTTCTGGGACAGTTTTCTGACACCCGCCGAGCTTACAGGCCCTGAGGCGCGGGGTACTCTCACAAGGAGTGGAAAGTTTCAAAAGATGGTGAGGGAGTACCTTGCCGATCGTACCAGCGTCCTCCGTGATTCCTCTGTGCCTTTTAATTATTGGGTATCCAAGCTGGACACTTGGAATGAACTCGCTCTGTACGCCTTGGAGGTCCTGGCCTGCCCTGCCGCTAGCGTGTTATCGGAGCGTGTTTTTAGTGCCGCTGGGGGAATTATAACTGATAAGCACACTCGCCTGTCAACTGACAATGCTGACAAGCTGACCCTTATCAAAATGAACAAGGGCTGGATTGGGCCATACTTCTCATCACCACCAAATGACAGCAGAGTAACATAAAGTCAAATCCACTGTGTTATTTCGGGAGGTGTATTCACATACACCACTTCACACCCACACATGGGTATACGCTTCCTCGTTTCGGCTGTTTAATCTTCTTCTCCTTATCCTCAGCCTCCACCACCACTATACCACCAGGGTGCCAGCATTGCAAGTTCCTCCGTCCTAATTTTTGGCAGCTTTTGCTGGGAAAGCATAAGCAAATACCATGGGACACCCACTCCCCAATAATGGGACTTATGTTTGTAATATGCTGTACTGCATGGCTCTTGTAAGGGGCATTGCAAGTTGCTCCATCCTAATTTTTGGCAGCTTTTGCTGGGAAAGCATAAGCAAATATTATGGGAGACCCACTCCCCAATAATGGGACTTATGTTTGTAATATGCTGTACTGCATGGCTCTTGTAAGGGGCATTGCAAGTTGCTCCGTCCTAATTTTTGGCAGCTTTTGCTTGCAAGGCATAAGCAAATACTATGGGACACCCACTCCCCAATAATGGGACTTATGTTTGTAATATGCTGTACTGCATGTGACGCGCCCCCTGGGCCGTGTGTACACGTGTGTGGGATACACGGTGCCGGGTCTCTGGGGTCTGTAGTCTCCGTGGCGGTGACTCGGTCCCGTGGCTCAGGCTGGTCAAACCAGTGGCAATCTTTCTTAGGTTTTCAGGTTAATTGTCCGACTGCGCCACCCGTGGATTGCGGTCAGGGAGTACCACCGCTGCGAGGCAGACCGCTGAGGCTGGTGTGTGCGCAGCATAAAATGGGATAACTCCCCTCGGGAGGAGTATAGCCTCAGGGCAGTGAGTGTGGATGATGGGGGTGATGGTGCACGAGCGCAGCAGGAATGACTCAGAGTCTTTGCAGTGCAGTTCAGGGTCTTTACTGATGATTATAAGGTAGACCCTCCCGGGAGTACTGGCTAACATAAGAGGCCTAGTCAGTCTGTGAGCAAGCAGGAGTTCCCCTGGCCAGGTGGAGTTGTAGGCCTCCCCGTCTGTCTGCACTCTTCCTGGCTACCTTGCTGTAAGCGGGTAGAAGTAGCCCACGTCCCTGAGTGTACCGTGTAGTGCTCACCCGTATGGCTGGTGACTTGGGGCCTTCTGTTAGCCTCCGCTCCACGACGGCGGTGCTGGTCCCTTGCTTGTGACTGAGCCTCCGGGCTTCTATGGCCAGAGGACCTGAAATCCCCTGCCGGCTGGTTTCTGCTGCTGGATATAGAAGTCCTCACAGCTTCGGACTCCTGTGTCCGGTTCCTATTGTCTTCTGCCAGGGCGAGCTCTGCTCAGCTTCCAGCCCCTCGTCTTTAGCTCCTAGCTCCTACAGAGCTCCTTGCTGTTACTTTCCCTTGCTCTCACTCTGACTCTGACTGTTCTCTGTTCTCTGACTCACTCAACCCCACCCCAGATCCAGTTTATAAGGGCAGAATTCTCCCCTCCCAGGACTGGGGCAGGAGGATGTTGCATGTTTAAGGGATCCTGACCAGGAAACCTCCCACTTGCTCTCTGATGTAATCTCTATTACTGTGGTGACCAGACCCCTGGGGTGCCACACATGGCTCTTGTAAGGGGCATTGCAGTACCTCATAATTTTTGGAAAGCATTCCATTCACTGCTTAGGCCAACAGTGCACAGGAGACCCAGTTGCTATAAATGGAAAAAAAGGTTTAGTTAACGCCCTCTGACCTCCATGTCATTTCCAAGGGGCATTGGAGTGCCTCGAAATTTTTGGTAGGCATTGCACTCACTGTATGCCCTATAACTGTGTAGCCGAACCGCTCCTTTTGTTACAGAAACATATCCTACAAGACATATCTGGTTGACTGGCCTGATATTGATGTGAATGGTCCCTGTTCCTCCTGCTCTTTCTCCTTTGCCACTACCTCATCCATCATTTATCACCTGAAGCTTTGTTTTAACGGGAGTCATAGAACTTGGATAGTAGCAGGAAAACATCCAGCAATCCTCGGAGGAGGTAGGATATGCGCCAAAACGCTGACCTCCTCAGGCCTAGCCGCTACTACATACATGCGCTTGCATTACAACAAAACAAAGCAGATGCTAACTTCTATCATCCTCATCATGCTCCTCACCTTGGCACTCTCAACTCTCCTGATGGAGAAGCCAGGGCCCACCGGAGGAGTCTGATAGTCCGGTGGGCTCGGCCAATGCTGCCCTAAAGCAGGCCAGGCTAAGAAAAGTGTGGGAAAGGTTACCGGTACAAATAGGGGTGGCTGGGGACCGAGTATGGACACCCGGCCACCCCCTGGAGGCTGGGGAGCAAGCGGGGACACCCGGCCACCAGGCGGCTGCGGACTGAGTATGGATACCAGGCCGCCGACACAGCCATGGCGTGGTGGCCAGATTCCGCCTCCACATGCCTAAAAGGCCCAATTTAAAGTGCAAGCAAGCAGTATGGTATTGCAGCCTGGGGGTGGGTGGGTGGCAGGCTGCATACTTGCGCTTGTATTGCAAGGAATGGGGGAGGTACAATTGAACACTGCCCTGGGACTAGAACTTGCATGGGGATAGTTGCAAGTCTGCATCTTCTGATGCGGCAAGGATCTCTTATGATGGGCACACTTTTAGACAGAGACCTGGGAGTCAGAGATGCTTCCAGGGGTCTTCCCCATGCTGTTCCCATGTCTTTTCAGCACTTTATGCATGTGTCACACAGCACATGGCCAGATAAGGTTGTAAAATGTTAAAATGACATTTCCCGGTGAATGCATTTGTCATAGTTGAAAGCAATACAAAAGTGCAAAAACGCATAAAAAATGCTACTTGTGAACATAGCCGAGGGTGTGGAGGAGTATTTTTGGTCATTTATTTTAACTTATACACAAGTCTTTTCCCTGGAAAGGATGTTCCTTAACATATTTCACAGGAAAAAAGTTTCACTTTCGTTTTATTGTGAGCCTGTAAAAGTGGCTTAATACCTCTGACCACGTTGTTGACAGCAGTGACTTGGGGGTCAGAAATGCTTCCTGGGGCGATCCCCATGCTGTCCCCATGTCATTTGAGCACTGTCACAATAGTTTTGGGCACTTGTTAGGCTTTTAAAAGACTGCCGGGGGTGCCACCGCAAAAATGCTCGAGTCTCCCATAGACTAACATTGGGCTCGTTGCTCGGGTCGAGCACCCGAGTATCACGGCGAGCTCGGCCCGAGCTTCGAGCACGTGAGCATTTTAGTGCTCGCTCAACACTACCAACCACATATGATGTATCATTGTACTCAGAAGAAAATGAACCCCACAATTTGTTATGCAATTTCCTGTTAGCCTTGTGAAAATGAGAAATGTGGAAAAAAAATCATTTTTCATTTTCACATCCCAATTTTATAAAATTCTGTAAAGCACTTGTGGGTTCAAGATGCTCACCACACATATTATGTATTCCTTGGGGGGTGTAGTTTCCATAATGGGGTCATTTGTGGTGGGTTTCTGCTGTTTTGGCACCTTGGGGGTTCAGCAAATGCGACATGGCATCAACAATCTATTGCAGACAAAATTGCACTCGAAGACTCAAATGGCGCTCCTTCCGTTTAGAGCCCTGCCATGTGCCCAAACTGTAGTTTCCAATGGCATAAAACGCTCAACAAATTGAATGGTCTATTTTCTCCTGTTTCTCTTCTGAAAATGAAAAACTTTCGTGGAAAAAAATGTAATTTTTATTTTTTTATGTCTCAATGTTGTAAAATTCTGTAATACACCTGTGGGTTTCAGATGATCACCATATCTTTATATGAATTCTTTGATGGGTGTACTTTCCAAATAGGGTGACTTGTGGGTGTTTCTACTGTTTTGGCATGTCAGGGGCTCTTCAATTGCTACATGGTGCCCGCAATCTGTTCCAGCCAAAATTGTCCTCCAAAATTTAAATGGCGCTTATTCCCTTCTGAGCCCTGCTGTGCACCCAAATAGTAGTTTCCGGCCACTTATCGGGTATCGATGTACCCAGGAGAAATTGCACAACAAATTGTGTGGCCCATATTCTCCAGTTACCCTTGTGAAAATGACAAATTTGGGGATAAAGCAACATTTTTGTGGAAAAAAAAATGAAAAATTGCTGCTAAAAAAAAAAGTTCAAAAACGATGCTGATGTAAAGTAGACGTAAATTATTTTTAGGGCTTCAAAAAAGTTGAAAAATTTTGAATTTTTCAAAATTTTCATCAAAGTTCTAATTTTTTCATAAATAAATTCAAATCATATCAACTTAAATTTACCAGTAAGATGAAGTACAATGTGTCACTAAAAAAACATCTCAGAATCTCTGGGATATGTTGAAGCATTTCAGAGATATTACCTTATTGAGTTACAACTGTCAGATTTGAAACATTTGGTCAGGAAGGTGAAAACAGGATTCGGCAGGAAGGGGTTATTAGTAGAGATGAGCGTTGTTCTACTCGAACTGTTCGCCAATCTCAAATTCGAGCTGTTTTGGGCAGTGTTCGAGCCGGTCGGCGAACACGAACAATTTGAGAAAAATTCGGCTGTTCGAGGTTATGTTCGATAACTGTTCGTGCACCAAAATCATAACTGGATTTTTTCTCAGTAATGATGAAAATTAATGTTAATACGCAGTTTGAGTGTACAGCGGGGCGGGGGGAGGGGCAGGGGATGGATCTCTGCAGGAACAATGAAGATCTCCATTTTTTTTTCTCTTTCCCGCATTTGCAGTGGGGACGTGCAATCTGTCAGCCTATCAGCAGCGCACACACGGAGCGAAGTGCTTTTTTTCACACAAGCAAGGGCATGTGTGATTGGCAGTGTATGTCACATGTCCTTGCCCTATAAGACCAAGCCATTTTCCCCGTCGCCACCATTTTCTCACTGCTGCAGCTGCGTGTTAGACGGCACCGCTGTTGCTGTGTGCGCTATACCTTGTTAATTTCAAGCCAATTTTCGCACAAATATACAGATAGCTTGGGAGTAGGGAATAGTTGTGATTGCAGTCCTTTTAAGGACTAGGTTACAGCATTTCCTACGACTTTTATCAGGCAGGTCTGTGCTCTTAAATAGATAGATTGTGGGAGTAAAGACTAATTGTAATTGGAGTCCTTTTCAGGACTAGGTTACATCAGTTCCTATCAGTTTTTGCCAGGCAGGTCTGTGCCAGTGCTGTGCAAGTTTTTTTCACAGCATTTGGCTGAATCTAGCAAAGCTAATCCTTTTTGGCCTATTGCAGAGTGTGTTAGTCAGTGGAGTAGCCTATCTGTGTTGCAAGATATACCACCTGTGTATAGAATACCAATTTTTTTACTGCACCTAGTGAAGTAAAATCTTTTGGGCATAGCATCATTCTATTAGTCCATCTATACTGACCTCCATCAGGTTGCAAACTGAATATAATTTTTTTCTGCATCTAGCTCTGAAAAAATATTTGGGCTTCTAGCAGTGTGTGGGACTTGGTCTATTAGTCCATCTATACTGACCTCCATCAGGTTGCAAATTAAAAATAATTTTTTTCTTCATTTAGCTCTGAAAAAATATTTGGGCTTCTAGCAGTGTGTGGGACTTGTTCTATTAGTCCTTCTATACTGACCTCCAGCAGGTTGCAAATTGAATATAATTTTTTTCTGCATCTAGCTCTGAAAAAATATTTGGGCTTCTAGCGGTGTGTGGGACTTGGTCTATTAGTCCATCTATACTGACCTCCATCAGGTTGCAAATTAAAACTAATTTTTTTCTGCATCTATCTCTGAAAAAATATTTGGGCTTCTAGCAGTGTGTGGGACTTGGTCTATTAGTCCATCTATACTGACCTCCATCAGGTTGCAAATTAAAAATAATTTTTTTCTGCATCTAGCTCTGAAAAAATATTTGGGCTTCTAGCAGTGTGTGGGACTTGGTCTATTAGTCCATCTATACTGACCTCCATCAGGTTGCAAATTGAATAAAAAAATTTTCTGCATCTAGCTCTGAAAAAATATTTGGGCTTCTAGCGGTGTGTGGGACTTGGTCTATTAGTCCATCTATACTGACCTCCATCAGGTTGCAAATTAAAAATAATTTTTTTCTGCATCTAGCTCTGAAAAAATATTTGGGCTTCTAGCAGTGTGTGGGACTTGGTCTATTAGTCCATCTATACTGACCTCCATCAGGTTGCAAATTAAAAATAATTTTTTTCTGCATCTAGCTCTGAAAAAATATTTGGGCTTCTAGCAGTGTGTGGGACTTGGTCTATTAGTCCATCTATACTGACCTCCATCAGGTTGCAAATTGAATAAAAAAATTTTCTGCATCTAGCTCTGAAAAAAAATTTGGGCTTCTAGCGGTGTGTGGGACTTGGTCTATTAGTCCATCTATACTGACCTCCATCAGGTTGCAAATTAAAAATAATTTTTTTCTGCATCTAGCTCTGAAAAAATATTTGGGCTTCTAGCAGTGTGTGGGACTTGGTCTATTAGTCCATCTATACTGACCTCCATCAGGTTGCAAATTAAAAATAATTTTTTTCTTCATTTAGCTCTGAAAAAATATTTGGGCTTCTAGCAGTGTGTGGGACTTGTTCTATTAGTCCTTCTATACTGACGTCCAGCAGGTTGCAAATTGAATATAATTTTTTTCTGCATCTAGCTCTGAAAAAATATTTGGGCTTCTAGCGGTGTGTGGGACTTGGTCTATTAGTCCATCTATACTGACCTCCATCAGGTTGCAAATTAAAAATAATTTTTTTCTGCATCTAACCCAGCCAATAGTTTTGGCCTAATACCACAGTTTGGCCACTCAGCTCTGCTCGGTTACCATCCATTGTTTTTTTGTGCAAACAACTCCAGAGTTGTGAATTAGTTAACCACCAAAATGAGTGGAAAAAGGCCTGCTGCTGGTGGAAAGGGGAATAGGCGTGTTGGGAAGGGGAAAAAAGGTTGTGTCCGTGGGGTAGGTGCAGAAGAAAGACCATCTTCCAGCCAAACTAAAATGTCTACTTCTTTTAGCGGACAATGTGATAAGATCCCTTTCTTACGACCACGCCAATCGCTACAAATTCCAGATGAGGCACAAAAACAGCAGGTGCTTCAACGGATATCAAGTGCTCCTTTAAGTGGGCTCTCCTCCACATCAACTTCAACATCACAAATACTCCAGTCCTCAAAGGTGTCACCCAAATCGCACTTGCTTCCTCACAGCTCCCAAATCTCCAGCTGCCCGTCTGAGTATGAGGTAGAACAGATGGTTGAGTCTGCAGAGCTGTTTACTCATACTATAGCCTGGGAATCAGAGGTCGACTCCAGCGCTTCTGTGAATCCAGACGAGGAAATGATCTGCACTGATGCCCAGAATCTTTATGAGTCGGATCCAGGACCAGACGCAGAAGGTTCTGACCATAATGTAGATCCTCATTCCCAAACTGTAACTCCTGTTGGTGGAGACAATGAGGAAGACGATGATAAGACTCAAATACCTGATTGGAGCGACAACTTTAGTTTTTTGTCAGGGCAGGAACAGGTTGGCTCTGAGGACGACGGGTGTGATAACGCACAGGGTGATGATGATGAGGTCGGAGATCCCACTTACTGTCAACCCACAGTCAGCCAAGAGATGAGGTCAGCAGAGGAGGTGGAGGAAGATGCTAGTGACGACGAGGTCAGGTTGCGCCTTCCTGGACAGAGACGTAGTACTGGAAGCACGTCAACAACTGCATCCTCAAACACAACTCTGCCTCTCACCACAAGTCGTGGTGGCTCTTCAGGTCGCATGGGTGCTAAGCCTTGCATAGCCTGGGCATTTTTTCAGATCGATAAAGATGACCCAACTCGTGTTATCTGTAACATTTGTCAGCAAAAGCTAAGTAGAGGCCAAAAAATACATAGTTTGAGTACTTCATGCATGAACCGGCACATGGACATGAAGCATAAGTTGCAGCGGGAAGCTCAGTGTGCTACAATGCGGTCTAGCCGGCCGGGCCAACCACCGTCTGCCATATCTTGTGCATCCGCGGCCTCTTCATCCTCTGTGACTGGGGGGACAGCAGTCACACCTGTTTTGGGGCGCAGACCTGCCACCTCTTTACCCGCAACAGCCAGCGTGATTGGCAGGTCATCATTTTCTTTGGAGGTGGTAACACCAGCTGGTCTTGAGCGCTGTCCGACATCGATAGCACCACCTTTGGATCAAGGCAACCTAACATGTCCGCCTGCATCTTCCTCACAGACCGGCAGTTTGCCGGGGACACCCTTATCAACCCCGTCTAAGCACAATAGCCAGCCCTCGGTCCCTCAGATGTGGACAAGTAAAAGACCATTTCCTCCTAGCCATGAGAAAGCTAAGAGGTTGAATTTCACCATCTGCAAGCTCTTGGCTACAGAAATGCTGCCTTTCCGCCTGGTGGACACAGAGGATTTTCGAGACCTTATGTCCGTCGCAGTGCCCCAGTACCAGATGCCCAGTCGGCACTACTTCTCAAAGAAAGGTGTGCCTGCGCTCCACCAGCATGTCGCACACAACATCACCGCTTCTTTGAGAAACTCTGTGTGTGACAGGGTGCATTTCACCACAGACACTTGGACGAGTAGGCATGGACAGGGGCGTTACATGTCGCTGACTGGGCACTGGGTAACTATGGTGACAGCAGGACAAGGGGCTGCTGTCCAAGTCTTGCCGTCCCCACGAGTTGTGCGTCAATCCTCTTTATGTCATTTTTCCTCCACTGCTTCTGCCTCCTCAACCTCCTCTCGGTCTTCCACCTGCACCCAAAGCCTGTCTGGTCATGCCACAAGCTTTCTAACTGCGCAGAAGGGATCCTGCACACCTCCTTACTATGCTGGCAGTAGGGCTCAACGTCATCAGGCGGTTTTTACATTGAAATGTCTGGGAAATGTGAGTCACACAGCTGAGGAGTTGTGGTCAGCTCTGGAGAACCAATTTCATGAATGGTTGTCTCCACTGGACCTGAAACCAGGGAAGGCCGTGTGCGACAATGCTGCAAACCTGGGTGCGGCCCTTCGCCGGGGCAATGTCACACACGTGCCTTGTATGGCTCACGTGTTGAACCTGGTTGTCCAGCAATTTTTAGCCCACTATCCCAGACTAGATGGCCTTCTGCAGAGGGCACGGTCGCTGTGTGCTCACTTCCGCCGTTCGCATCCCGCAGCTCAGCGACTTACATCTCTACAGAAGTCGTTGGGCCTGCCACTTCACCGGCTAAAATGCGATGTGCCTACCCGGTGGAATTCAACTCTGCACATGTTGCAGCGACTGTGGCAGCACCGACAAGCCCTGGTGCAATACGTTCTGACGTATAGCCTGGGCCAACGAGATTCAGAGGTGGGGCAAATCACGCTGGAGGAGTGGTCTCAGATCAGGGACCTATGCACCCTTCTGCACAGTTTTGAAATGGCGACGAAGATGTTTAGTGCTGACGATGCCATTATCAGCATGACTATTCCGGTGATTTACATGCTGGAGCACATGTTAAACAGAATTCGGAGTCAGGTGGTGGCACAAGAGGAGGTGGAGGAAGTAGAGGAGGAGGAGTTGTATGCGGAAGGGCTAACATCTGCAAGGTCCAGACGGTCGGCAGCACCAGGGCGGCAGGCATGTGAGGGTGGGGGAGATGATTTTACCAGGGCGCATGGTAGCAGCCAAACTAGTGAGGAAGGTGCAGGAGCCCAGGAAGAAGTGGAGGACGAACTGATGGAAGACTCATCAGATGAGGGAGACCTTGATCACATTTCTGTTGTGCGAGGTTGGGGGGAGAGGACAGAGGAAGGAAGCATGATTGTTACCTCGCCACCAACACAACAGGGACTTGGTGCTCCTGGATGC
Source organism: Phyllobates terribilis (assembly GCF_046119375.1). NCBI lineage: Eukaryota > Metazoa > Chordata > Amphibia > Anura > Dendrobatidae > Phyllobates > Phyllobates terribilis. The sequence goes on from NW_027362762.1 coordinate 880,240,814, forward strand.
GCAACACACATGAGTGCCTTCTTGCTGCACTACCTGCAACATGACCCTCGAATTGTGAGAATTAGAAATAATCCTGACTACTGGGTTGCCACACTGTTAGATCCCCGGTACAAAAGTAAATTTGCAGAAATTATTCCTGCCATAGAAAGGGATGCACGCATGCAGGAGTATCAGCAGAGACTGTTGCAGAATCTTACATGTGCTTTTCCACAAAATACCAGTGGTGCACGTAGTGAATCTCACAGTTCCAACTTGCCAACCATGGGACCGTCAAGTGTTCAGCACTCAAACCGTAACAGAACCACAGTATCTGCTGGTAACATCAATTTTGCGGAATCATTTCACCACTTTTTTAGCCCATCCTTTGCAAGGCCACAGGAGACAAGAAGTCTGACACATAGTCAACGCCTAGAGACGATGGTACAGGAGTATCTCCAAGTAAACATTGAAGCCACGACTGTGTCACTGGACCCTTGCTCTTTTTGGGCTTCCAATCTGGATAAATGGTCGGAGCTAGCCACTTACGCCTTGGAGATCTTGTCATGCCCCGCAGCCAGCGTTCTGTCTGAACGTGTGTTCAGCGCTGCTGGTGGTGTGCTGACAGATAAGCGCACGCGGCTCTCCACTGATAATGTAGACAGACTCACGTTCATAAAGATGAACAAATCATGGATCCGAAACGACTTTTCTACCCCTGTGTCATCCTGGGGAGAGTAAAAGCTTGATGATTGGTTAAAATCACCCTACCAACCGTTTTAAGCTTTCAAATTACTAATCATGTTTATCTGTATCTTGACTGGAAAATAATTTGGGCTTTGTAGCAGTGTGCAGCACTGATCCTATTAGGCCATCTATAATAAGCTTCACCAGATTTAAAATTAAAAATAATTTTTAGCTGCATCTAGCCCGGAAAATAATTTTGGGGCTCCGAGATGCGCAAGACACATAAGTGCCTTCTTGCTGCACTACCTGCAGCATGACCCTCATATTGTCAGAATTCGAAGTAATCATGACTACTGGGTTGCCACACTCTTAGATCCCCCAAACTTTTCGATCAACCTTTTCATTTTAATAAAGACCAAAAAAATGGTCATTTTTGAAATTATAAGCATTAGCAGGTTGTTAGAAACTGAAATCAAACAGTTTTCAACTCAAAACTTTATTCTAGGTGATGTTACATTTTCACATAGGACCCCTTGTTCGAAAGGAGCTTCTGAACTCTCTCGTCCATTGAATTTGTCAGGTTTTGGATGGTTTCTGCTTCAATTGTTTTGCATGAGGACAGAATACCCTCCCAGAGCTGTTGCTTAGATGTGAACTGCCTCCCGCCATCATAGACACTCCTTTTAATGATGCTCCAAAGGTTCTGAATGGGGTAGAGGTCAGGGGAGCATGGGGGTCACACCATAAGTTTGTCCCCTTTTATGCCCATATCAGCCAGAGATGCAGATGTTTTATGTGCAGCATGAGATGGTGCATTATCATGCAGAAAAATGATCTTGCTGTGAAATACACGGTTCTTCTTCTTGAACCATGGCAGGAAGTGCTGTTTGAGAAAATCCACATACATTATGGAGTTCATCTTTAGCGCCTTCAGGGATCCTAAAGGGGCCGACAATCTCTCTCCCCATGATTCCAGCCCAAAACATTACTCCACCTCCTCCTTGTTGGCGCTGTAGCCGTGTTTGCGTGGGGTGTCCATCAACCAGCCATCCTCCACTCCATTCATCTGGACCATCGAGCGCTGCACGGCACTCATCCGTGAACAAAACAGTTTTGAAATCAGTCTTCATGTAATGTTTGGCCCACTGGAGCCGTTTCTGCTTGTGTGAAGTGGATAGAGGAGGTCGACAGGATGGCGTATGCACAGCTGCAAACCTCTGAAGGACCCTGCATCTTGTTGTTCGGGGGACGTTGGAGGCACAAGCAGCTTCAAAAACTTGTCTGCTGCTATGACAAGGCTTTTTTGCCGCTGCTCTTTCAACCTGACGTAATTGCCTGTAGGAAAGAGTCCTCAATTTGCCCTTATCAGCACGCACACGTGTGTACTGTGAATCAGCTACATACTTCTTGATTGCCAAGACACTTCATCCTGATCATCGCACAATGTTGATTGTAGTCATGCCTTGACCTAAACACTCCACAATTTGTTGCTTCTCAGCAGCCGACACATCCTTTTTCTTTCCCATTTTGGCAGAAAATGTAGGCTGCTTAATAATGTGAGAGAGCCTTCTTAAGTAGTCTTGCCTTTCATTGGACACACCTGCCAAACTAATTAGCACAGGTGTCTGCAATTGCTTACAGTGATATAAAGAGCCCTGACACACATCACCATCAATGAGTTTAACTGACAAACAAACAAATTCTTCCCTTATCACTCCTAAACACTTTTTGCATAATAATTTGGAACGCGGTGTACATGTGCTTTTCCACAAAACACCAGTGGTTCACGTAGTGAATCTTACAGTTCTATCTTGCCAACCGTGGTCTGTATGGAATTGTTCAATAAAGGGCCCAAAATTAAGATAACATAGATGGGAGAGGTCTCTATGAATAGGAATTCCTAAGTATTTGATACCCTGTGAGGGCCAGGCAAAGGGAAAGTTGGACTGGATGGAATCCTATATGGATTTAGGGAGGGAGACATCGAGGGCCTCAGACTTCGCTGCATTGATTTTAAAATTTTACCATGTAACAAAGTGATCTATTTCAGCCATAACAGCAGGGATGGATATATGTGATTGAGTGATATATACTAGGACATCATCAGCAAATAGAGAGCACTTGTACTCGGTGCCTCCCACCTCAATCCACCTAATATTGGGGTTATGGCGAATTGATGAGAGCAGGTGCTCCGTCACTAGGATGTATAAGAGAGGGGACAGAGGACATCCCTGCCTTGTCCCATTGGTGATTGTGAAAGGTGATGAAAATGTTCTGACGCACCCCCTGGGCCTTGGGACACCCGGAGCCGGACCCTTTTTGGTGGATGCTGGTGGTTGTAGTCTTCGTGGCGGCGATCCGGTTCCGTGGCTCAGGGCGGTCAAACCAGTGGCGGAACTATTTATGTGGTTTTGATGTTTAAATGTCCGACTACGCCACCCGTGGATTGCGGTCAGAGTGAACCGCCGCTACAGGGCAGACCGCTAAGGCTGGTGTTGTGGGTGCAGCAGAGCGTAGCATAACTCCCCACGGGAGGAGTATAGCCTCAGGGCAGTGTATGCGGAGGATGGGGGTGATGGTGCAGGGCAGCAGCAGTAACGACACGGAGTCAGTGATGCAGTTCAGGGCCTTTACTCACAGTTCTTATTATCCAGACCATGTCTGCAGGTAACGGCTGCCCACGTCGTACTGTGCTCACCAGGTGAGGGGCTCAGACAACTCCCAGATAACTTTGGAGCGCTTCACAGGACCCCCTTTGTGTGTCCTTTGTCTGGCCTTTCTTACCAACACTTCTGTCCGGCTGCCTCGGGCCTCCTCTTGGTAAACTTGGCGCCAGTTTCCCTGACCCTATGTGGTGCCTTCCTAGCGGGTGGAGCAAGGGGCTGCGCCACATAAAATGTCAGAGCCTCCGGTTTCTAGCTGAGGGTCGTTTCCTGCCTCCACTAGTTCGGGGACCGGTCTCCCCCTTTGGCCTGACCCCTCCACGCAGGTGGATTCGGGCGTGCGGTGGCGACTCGCCCGTCCGCACCCCTGGAATCCCTTCATTCCTCGTTCCTGGAGCCTTCTCCGCTCCTCTTCCTTCCTTCTCCCTCTTGCAGGCCTGGGCCTCTGTTACTAGGCCCGCCTCCGGAGCAGAGCTCATGCAGAGCCCCTGCTCCCTGCCACTTCTGCTCAGACTTCTCTGCACTGAACTAAGATGGTGCCCACCTTTTATACTCCCTTCTCAATGCACCCAGGAACTGCTTCCTCCCTGCTCCTGCACTGCAGGGTTCCCCTTCCTCAGTGTTCCCTCCCCCCACTCCAGCCAGGGACAGGGACTGTCGTGCCCATCTCAGGGGCATATTGGTCGCCCTGCCCCACGGCAATGTGGTGTAATGCATGCAGGTGTCGGGTCCTGATCCACACTCCATCCTTATCTGAGAGTGAGATATCACACCTCTGGGTGAGGTGCAATACGTCTGTAGCAACCGAGCCCTCGGTGCTACAGTTCCATTTATCTTCAGCCTAGGTGACGTATTGTGATACAGGGCCGTGATTTTGGCTATAAAAGGGTCCCCTAGACCCCTACCCCAAGCTTTTTAAGAGAATCATATATGGCGTGCCAGGAGACTCTATGGAATGCTTTCTCAGCATCCAACGAGAGTATCTACTTACAAATTTTTAACTGCATCTAGCCCAGGAAATACTTTGTGCCTAGTAGCAGTGTCTGCTAGTCAGCGGATTATCCCGGCTGTTAAGCAAGCTACACCACCTGTAGTTTGGACACTTCATTTTTTCAAAGGAAATGCTTCGGGACCACGGGATACTTAGTGAAGAGCATCAGGAGGCACCCCAAGGCATAGGGGCTGGGACTGGCACTAGGATGCCTTGCGGTGGACAGCCGAGCTCGATCCTTATAAAAGCTTTTTAACTGCAGCAGCTTTAGTGGACGCTACTGGAGCTGGAATTACGCGGCTGCTGGCATGAGACTTGCCCTCCAATAGATCCTTGTAAATGGATTTAAAGTGTATTCATTCAAATTAGAGGGACAATTTAAATTAAAAAGCTTAGAGCTGCCTCCACCACAGGGGGGCTCTCTCGACCCACCAGCGGACAGGCACCAGTATTGGGAGAGGGGGGCTGGCCGTCAGGGTTCACCGCGGCTCTGGCACAAACCCGGCGACACGGAGGTGGCACGGGCAGGAGCGGACTGGCCGTCTCGGCTTCTCACTTTTTGGATTTTAGAAGGGCATGACATGCCTATATCTGTGTCTCCCCCTCCTTTTACTCCTCCACCTCTTTTCTTTTCGCATGACTATATGTACTTGTCACTTTTCCATGTGTTAGTTGTGTCTTCTGAGCAGTTTGTCAGCTTTTGGACACCTTTGAAGGTGTTTTCTATGTGTTTCTATGTGTTTTTGTTTGCCTGCCATTGGTTTTAACGGTGTTCGAAGGTGTTCGACGAACAGTTCGGCGAACACACGGGTGTTCGACGAACCGAACCGAACTCGAACACTACGGGGGTGGCTCAACACTAGTTATTAGTCAGTTTGGCTCAGCATTGCTTTTTTTTTTTAGTAACGTGTATAAGAAGAATACACCACAACATAAGATACAGCAGGTGAAATAAGTATTGAACATGTCACAAATTTTCTAAGTGCATATATTTCCAAAGGTGCTATTCATACGAAATTCTCACCAGATGTTGATAACAACCCATCCAATCCACACAGGCAAAGAAATCAAACCATAGTTTTCCATATATTAAGTTGTGTAATAATGAGAAATGACACAAGTAAAAAGTATTGAACATGCTTACTGTAATTGAATTAATACTTTGTACAAAAGCCTTTGTTGATGATGACAGCTTCAAGACGCCTCCTGTATGGAGAAACTAGTCCCGTGCATTGCTAAGGTGTGATTTTGGCTCATTCTTCTATACAAACACTGTTCAAATCCTGAAGGGCTCTTTCCATGAACTCTGAGTTTTAGTTCTTCCATAAATTCTCTACTGAATTCAGGTCAGGTGATTGGCTCAGTCATTCTAGCAGCTTTATTTTCTATCTCTAAAACCAATTGAAAGTTTCCTTGGCTGTGTGTTTTGGATCATTGGCCTGCTCAAATGTCCACCCTTGTGTCATCTTCTTCATCCTGGTGGATGGCAGATTTTTATCAAGAATGTCTCTGTACATTTGTCCATTCATTCATCCTTCCTTGAATCATATGAAGTTTTCCAGTGCCATATGCTGAAAAACAGCCCCATACTATAATGTTCCTACCTCCAAACTTCATTGTTGGTATGGTGTTTTGGGGATGATATCCAGTGCCTTTTAGTCTCCAAACATGATGTGTATTATGGCATCCAAAGGCTTCAATTTTGGTCTCACCTGACCAGAATATATTCTCCCAGTATTTCATAGGCTTGTCTAAATGTTGTTGAGCAAACTTTAAAATGCCTTTTGTTCAGCAATGGAGTCTTGCATGGTGAGCGTGCATACATGCTATGGAGGTTGAGTGCATTACTGATTGTTTTCTTTGAAACAATTGTACCTGCTGATTCCAGGTTTTTCTGTAATTCTACACAGGTGGTCCTTGGCTCTGGTGGAAGTATTCTGATAATTCTTTTCACTCCTCTAACTGAGATCTTGCAGGGAGCACCTGTTCGTGGCCGATTTATGGTGAAATTATATCCTTTCCACTTCCGGATTATGCTCACTTCAGTTGTTTTGAAATTCTTCTGTAACCAATGCTATCGGTATGTTTTGCAACCATAAGGTTGCAGAGGCCTTGAGACAGCTCACTGGTTTTATCCATCACGATATGTTTCTTGTGTGGCACCTTGGTAATGAGACACCTTTTCATAGGCCATGAGTTGAACCAGCTGATATTATTTTTCACTAAGTGGCAGGATTGCTTTCTAATTACTGTTAGATTTCAGCTGGTGTCATGACTTTCCATGACTTTTTGCACCTCTCTTTCTCCGCGTGTTCAATACTTTTTCCCTGTGTCATTTCTCATTGTTACGCATAACTTAATTTATAGACATCTATGGTTTGATTTCATTGCCTGTGTGGATTGGATGGGTTGTTGCCACCATCTGGGGAGAATTTCATGTGAATAGCACCTTTAGAAATCGGATAAAAAATTGGTGACGTGTTCAATACTTATTTCACCTGCTGTGTACATCATACACACACACACCATAATGGGGTAGTCATATAATTACTCAGATATTTATTGAAACATAAATGAAAGGGCCGAAGTGTCACAAGTTTTGGTGCATTATGCCTGGGATTTTTTTTTAGTGTAGGGGCTCAGATATGTGATTTTTTTATAATATAAGTTTGTCACTCAGCAGAAATAGAATAAACAAAGTACAGATTCCATCACTGAATTTTTATTCCAAATATAAAGAAATCACCATCCATATTACAAATAAAGGCACTCATCCGGGTCATCCTGCACATGACCGTCCAATTGTACACCTGATTTACATCCCTTCTTCCTACATAGCTGCATAATAAAATATACTTATACACTCTATAGACGCCGCTGCTCTGGATTTACACATATACACAACATTACTTACAGAGATATATAAATATCTTATTCAATATAGTTTCTGAACAGTATATATATATATACACAACGCCCTGCATCGTCATTCAGTGCATATACATGAGTTTCTATATGTATGTACATCATATATATAGCAGAATATAAGAACTTTTACACCCATCATAATCTTGCATATATGTGTGCGAACATTTACAAAAATTCTATTTTCAATGAGATTATTCTGTTGGAGAAGATAAAACACTATATTGGGAAATCTTTGGCATTCGTCAGCCTGAAAGAAATGAAATTCACACTTTCCAACAGTCTCAATTTTGCTGCAAAGGTTCCACATTCTGGACCACAAAATGTCAGGGCTTAGCAAATCAACAACAAATTGCCATTTTTATGTTTGTTTGTTTTTTGCGTCTCTAGTATAATTACCCCAAATTTTACTAATTTTACTTTCTAAATGTTAGTAAGTAGAGTAATTGTGCTTGTAAAAGGCAGGGGGGTAACTAAATAGACCATAAAAGTCTTCTTCTGAATGCAAATGTCTGACTTTTCAACATATCAGATAGAAATTTCTTCATCTGCAAACTTTGCCGCCCTCTGGTACAATTCGTAGATCTGTCAAATAAGGTGGAAAAAAACTAAATGCAATGCCATTTTTTTCTTATGGGAAAATGATGGTCACCATTGTAGTTAATAGGGTCCACCAGGTGCCATAGGTGTCTGTTATTAACAGTTATTTTTCTATAACGGAACAGAAAAAAGAGGAAAAAAAGCAGATGTCAACTAAGTGTCAGCCCTTTTCCTCTACAAAAAAATGTGCCACCAACCATGCCGCAGTATATAAATCATTGCACAGTAGTAGAGGAAACAGGCACCTAAGATTTCGTGTTTGGAAGAAGAAGAAATCCCGAAAGCGCGGCATTGTCTAAGTCAAATATATTAGGAAAATGTTGCAAATCATGCTACTAGGTAAAAAAATATCACCCACTAAAAAGTAAAAAATGGACAGTAGGGATGAGCGAGCATGCTCAGATATGGAGTTATCCGAGCGTGCTCGAGTTTGGATAGAGCAGCCGGCGTGCTGGAGTCAAATGCTCGGGTAGCTGCGGCTGCATGTATCATGGCTGATACACTACTGCTCAACATAGCAGTAGTGTATCAGCCATGATACATGCGGCTGCGGCTACCCGAGCATTTGACTCGAGCATGCCGGCTCCTCTATCCAAACTTGAGCACGCTCGGATAACTCCATATCCGAGCACGCTCGCTCATCCCTAATGGACAGCAATCAGATAATACACTAAAGCATCTGAGTGCTATCCGTTTTTTTTTTTCACAGACCCAATCACATGAATGAGCGAGTTGGATCCGCAAACAAGATAAAAAATGGACAGGTTTGTATAAGGACAATAGGTACGTGTTGTATCCATGAAAAACATGAGTATAATGCATAAATGAAAAAGGGACGTCTAATTAAGGCTTCATATATGGACCCTGTGCCTTTGTACTACTCCATGAGCCCATTTGCTATTTGCAAATAACTCAGTTTTGCCTGGCTTATTTCAACAAACTTAGTCCCTGATTTTTCATAGTGTTTTAATCAGATTTCTGACATTAAACACTTTGAAAAGTCGCAAAACTTTTGCACAACTTGAAGTTGCCCAAAAAGTTTGCCACTCTTGACATTTTCACACCGATCCCAGCCAGATCCGCCAAAGTAGGCAGAGCACAAGGCGCCCTACAAATTCTTCAGAAGTTACGCCACTTTAGTGGTTTCACCTATGCCAGAAACTTACTCCAGTCCCTGACATCGGAGAGGCGCATGGAGGCACATGCCAGTGATAAGATGTGCCTAAGTCATTACGTGGTGCTTCCTGCTCCTACATGCCGATCATTAAGACTGGTGTTCCAAACCCTAGTCTTCAAGAATCAAGCCTATAGTCCTGTATATTTGCATGTCTTAGGCAGCGGTCTTTTCTGAATAGATGTATGTAAAATGTTTATAATTAACCTAAAAAAAAAAAAAACTTAAGCCATGCTTAAAATTAGAACTAGGACTGGCAACAAATGGCTGCTTTCTTGCAAAAACAGCACCACACCTGTTTCCTGGTTGAGAGTGGTAGTGCAGCTTGACCCTTTTCAATTTAATGGATCTGAAGTGGAAATATTAGAAAGAAGCCATAGATTAGTGCGCGGCATTTTCTGGAAAAAGCAGCCATGTTTTTCTACTTCTGTACAACCCACTGAAATGCACTGTCTAAGTTAGGTTAGTATGGGGTGCAAACCCTTCTCCATAGACTCCAGTAATGAAGTGTATAGGTGCAGCTGATAAACGAGGTTCGGGCACAGGGGTCAACACTGTCCCGTATCCTCCTCACACATAAAAGCCTGGAGATCGTTCAGTCCAGGGTGACAGAGGCAATGGAAACATTTCCCCGACACCAACGTTCGTGTGTTCTGGAACCATTGGCACAAAACCAACGTCTATTATGAATTCTTTCCTGACACGAGGATGCCACCGAGATCAGTGCGGCCTGGAGCAGACGGAAAACTGAAGAATACGAGCCGTGCTTTCCTGGCCGTCCGCCAGGCATATTTGCCGAGCAGCGATCCAGTGACATATGACGGCAATAGTTTCCATATTCCACAGCAAGACTGGAAAGAGATGTCCAATGTGTTATTTTGAGCTTTCCTCACGGAGACATCATAGCAGCTCAATGTCCCACTTCTGCGTCAGGGCATTGTCTCGGACTCTGTTGACTACTATGTAGTTTTGGTCGTAGTAATTTCCACCTAAAAACAAACAAAAAGATATGTTATGGGCAGTACCGCTAACACCCTGCTGATGAGAACTAGTGGTAAAATACTGAAAGTGTCTAAAATATAGCCGAATCTGGCCAAAGATGCTGGAAAGAGTTACCATATTGGCTAAAAGAAAAAACTGTTGCCCATAGCAACCAATCGCAGTGCAGGTTTCATTTTGTATTCTGCTTTTCAAAAATAAAAGCTGTGCTGTGATTGGTTGTTATGGGCAATGAAGGTAGTCTTTATTTTAGAATGCCTTCATTCATCTGTGTCACATTTTAATCAGTGAATTCAGGTTTTTCATTCAGTCCCATTACCCCCAGTGTATAACATCCATTCCCTCGCCGTGACATTTGTGAGAAAATGGATCGTTCTACATATCTCACCGATACCAGCGCAGTCCAGTAATAGGAGCCACCAGTATAACAAGTCCGTTCATGACATTTCTTCTCTCCTAAATATTCCACCATCACCTGTGAGCAGTATTATTGGGAAGTGGAAGGAACCGCGGCAACTCGGTCACGAAGTGGAGACTCCGTAACATTACAGAGTGGGGTCGCTGAGGGCAGAGGGAATAAAAATTACCAGCGCTCTGCTGCCTCCATAACTGCAGAGTCCAAACCTCCTCTGGTGCAACATCAGCGCAAAAACTGTGCCCCTGCCGGGAGCTTCATAGCCGCATGCGAGCCTTACATCACCAAGTACAAACACAAGCGTCAGATGGAGTGGTATAAAGCTGCTACTACTGGACTCTGGAGCAGTGGAAACGAGTTTTGTGCAGTGACGGATCACACTTCTCTATCTGGCATCTGATGGATGAGTCTGGGTATGGTGGATGCCAGGAGGATATTACCTGCCTGAGTGCATTGTGCCAATTGTAAAGTTTTGTGGAAGAGGGATAATGCTATGGGTTCAGCACATCGAAACATATTGGACAATTGTAGCTTCCAACTTTGTGGGAACAGTTTAGGGAAGATCCTTTTCTGTTCCAAAAAAACTGTGCACAAAGCAAGGTCCATAAAGACATTGTTGGGGGAGTTTGGCATAGAAGAAAATGACCGGCCGCACAGAGCTCAGAACTCAATTCTATCCAACACCTTCGGGATGAACTAGAATGGAGATTGTGAATCAGGTTCTTTTGATAACATCAGTTATAGAAACATCAGTTTCTGACATCACAAGTGGTCATTGAACGAATGGGCAAAAATTCAGACACACACATATCCAAAATTTTGTGGAAAGTCTTCCCAGAAGATTCAGGAGCTGTTATAGCTGAAGAAGGAGGTCCAAACTTACATTAATGAATATGAATTTAGATTGGGATTTTATGAATACTCTTATAGGTGTAGGTATCCCAATACTTTAATCCATATAGTGTATCTCCAAAGCTAGCGAGAATCGAATGGGCTCAAATCAGTGCAATCCCTGTTTCCACTGATGAGTCTATCAGACAGTCCCAATAGACATGTTAGTGGATGCTGCTGAAATGATTGGATTCCACAGAAGTAAACCTAACTGCTTGTTTCGATGAGACTGTATCCTCATGTGTTATTTTGGGATTTTGACATGGATTTGCAGGGGATTTTATCCTTCCATTACAAAGTTTAAAGTTTAAATCCATGGAGAGTCCTTATAAATCCATGTTTGTATTTTTTTTTTATAAAACCTCATTACCTTGCACGGTACTGTAATCCACAATAAATCTGCGATGTCTGAACATAACCTAATGTCTATGGTCAACCTCACTTTGTATCTTATTTGGGGGCATACAAGATCTTTTTTTCTTTAACAGGATAACAGTATCTAGGTATAACAAAATATATTGTTTTATGTCTGGAGCTCTTCTAACTAAAGATGCCCAACGATCACAGGTGATTAATAGTACTACTCTTGTCATATGGGCCAAAGGGATCCCCATAGTCACCATATTTACACCAAGAATTGTGAGAGATCTACTGCACAGCTAGTCAGAAAAAAGGCTCGTGGCATGAATCTTTCTGTGATGATGTGATCACCCCCAAATAATCAGGATGCAAGTAAGTTTAACAACAACTTCTTTAAAACCCCAAAGCCAAAAAGGCAGCCAATGAAGGCTGAATAAATAAGCGGACTTCATTAAGGAGACCCTAAATTAATAATAATCTCCTACCTTTAAGATCAAGAACAAGGTCATCACTTATATATGAAGAGATTGTGCCACCTTTATCGATCTTCCACTTCTGTCGTGTTTTCCCATGTTCTGCCCACAATGACACCTTTGACCCTGGGATATTTTTGCCTCCGATGACATCCAAACATGCATCATTTGCCTAAAAATATGATGAAAAATATAGACGACATTAAGAACACAGTATTGCCAGATAATTAGGAGGTTCACAACCACAATCTTCAATGGTGACCATACATGTACCTACACCTCTTCGCTGATATTACGGACAGGGATCCACCCATTCAAAGATTTGGTGAAGATCATTGGCGCCAGCACACCACTACTCTGACATGTCACGTGAAGTTATCGACTGTGCTGATGGACCAGCTTGTCACTCTAAAGTCACGTGCTTTAAGATGAGTCCAGTGGTACCAACCACCGTTATTAAATCAGCTAAATAAAGTGGCAACCAAAATTTTGCATTTTTTTTTTTAAAGTGTGATTATTACTTCTGTCTGGTTGTTGTGTTGCCATTTTCCTGGTGATTTTAGTAAATCGGAAGCAAATGGTTGTCAGCTATAAGGACAAGAATTGTGTTTGACATTGTTTTATCCCTTTATGTGTTAGCTTTCAACATTTGCTGGGACAAATGTTTTGCATATTTTGTCGTGGGTAGCCGAATTTTGCCTACATTTTTTCTTAATTTTTTTGTGTGTGTGTTTTTAGGTTAAAACATGGCAAATAGAAAACCAAATATATCACCAGATGTAAGGAAGCTTATTATAAGAGTGAAGTCAGGCAAAAGCCAAAAAGAGGTAGCTATGGAATTCAACTGTTCTCAGAGTCAAGTGTCACGTATATTAAAGAGAGAAAAATAATGTTATGGAACAGCTGACAAACCTAGAAGTGGACGACTAAAGAAAAATTCCTCCAGAGTTGATCACATTATCAAGAAAAAGTCAGTATCTGATGCCCATAAAAGTGCTGTACAGATTTCATACGAAATGAACGAAGAATATGGGGTCAAAGTGAGTCGCCAAACTGTGGTGTGATGGCTAAGAGCAGTAGGGTTGAATGCACAAGTTCCAGTCAAGAAGCCTTTCATCTTTGCAAAGAATCGGAAGGTCCGACTTGAATTTGCCAAAGAACACAGCCAATGGCAAGAAACAGATTGGTCTAAGGTGTTGTGGTCGGATGAATCCAAGTTCAATCTGTTTGGCAGTGATGGCAAGAGCTATATATACTGCCCAATTAGAAAACGCAATGATGTAAGGTACCAAACACCTACAGTGAAGCATGGTGGGGGCAATGTCATGGTTTGGGGCTGCTTTTCTGCATCTACCATTGGCCCTCTGCATAGAATTGATGGAAATATGAATGCTACTATGTACAAGGATATACTGGAGAATGTAATGCTGTCACATGGTAAAACCAAAGTATACAGGGGATGGAAATTCCAGCAAGACAATGATCCTAAGCACACATCTAGTTTAGTCAAAATTGGTTAGCAAAGAAAAATATTCACCTGTTGCAATGGCCAAGCCAATCACCTGATTTAAATCCAATAGAGCACCTTTGGGGTGAGTTAGGGCGACAAGTTGGGGTCCATACCCACAGCAATAAAGATGAATTGTTTGCAGATTTGCAAATGGAATGGAGCAAGATCCCTCAAGATGTCTTGAATACCCGAGTGGCTTCTATGCCCCGTCAGTGTGGTGCAGTAATTAAAGCAAGAGGTTATGCTACAAAATACTAAGTTATTGTATTGTAAAACAATGAATTACTCTCAATGTTGTGATCAATTAATAGTATATGGAAAAGTTTTGCCAGTCAGTTTTTTTTTAATTAAATGTCCGTACCTATATTCAAAAGCATTTTGGTTAAAATTAAGGTCTTGCAGGATGACTGCTTCATGCACTTTCAATTCATCACCAGACAGAAATAATCACACTTTAAAAAAAAAAAAAAAAAAAAGCAAAACTTTTGGTCGCCACTGTATACTTTCCATGACTGGTGTACAAGAACAAGGTTTTAATCGTAGGACATGCCAATTCTCCCAGAATGGCCGGGTTGCTCCTGGAACAAGGGAGACACCCCCCAAACACTGAGGAGATTGGTTTACTTTCCTAGGTGCTATCAAAACCTCCTGGAAAACAACATTTTTTGGAAGTTTCTTATGTGAGATGCCAGAATGCTCCTTCATCACATGAAGCCAGAGTCCCCTCCACTCGCACATTCAAAGGCAAAGAAAAGGGACACTGGCTGGAAGAAGGGGGCCTGACTACAAACAGCGTCAGACACAGTATTGGCCATTTACTCTTTTCAGTGAGATATATAAATATAATAGTAATCTTTTAATGCCTGGTAGTATATTAATATATTATAAATTAATATGTACCTTGGACTTTAGGAATCCTCTGCAGAAATACCAGATTTGAGTGGTCTGCCCATTCCTTGGAGAGACACTGACAAATGTCGCTCTTGAATCTGATAGTTTCCCAGTGACTGTCAGATACTTGTCTTTATCTCTGTTCTTAATCATAAAATATACTGAAGGCTGTAGGAAGAAACAAGTCATATAAAACAATGTGACATCACAACATTATGTCGTTTTTATAGATATACAGGTAAAATTTGAGACTCCTGGAGCTGAACTATCATTGGTGTCTTCACATGGGGCAGAGGGGCTTTTGTTTCTGTATTTTCATGTATGTGTACATCGTTTATATAGGTCTGTATGTGAGTGTATATATAACGGTATATAGCTATACATGTATATACTGTGTGTATGTATATATATACACACATACTGTACACACACATGTACATACAGTGAATGAAATAAGTATTGAACACGTCACCAATTTACTAAGTAAATATATTTCTAAAGGTGCTACTGACATGAAATTCTCACCAGATGTCAGTGACAACCCATCCAATCCACACAGTAAAAGAAACCAAACCATAGATATCCATAAATTAAGTTATGTGTAATAATGAGAAATGACACAGGAAAAAAGTATGGAACACATGAAGAAAGAAATTTAAAGGAAGCCAAGGAAAGTCATGACATCAGCTGAAATCTATCAGTACTTAGAAAGCAATCCTGAAGCTTAGTGAAAAATAATATCAGCTGGTTGAACTGATGTCCTATAAAAAAGGTGTCTCATTACCAAACTGCCACACAAGAAACATCTCATGATTGGTAAAACCAGTGAGTTGTCTCAAGACCTCTGCAACCTTATTGTTGCTAAACATACTGATGACATTGGTTACAGAAGGATTTCTAAACTACTGAAGGTTCCAGTAAGCACTATTTCAGATACAGGAGTGAAAAGAATTCAGAAGAGTTGTCCAAAAGCCAAGGACCACCTGTGGATAACTACAGAAAGACCTGGAATTAGCAGGTGCAATTATTTCAAAGAATACGGTAATGCGCTCAACCGCCATGACCTGTATGTACGCTCACCACGCAATACTCCATTGCTGAACAAAAAGCATGTTCAAGCATGTTTAAAGTTTGCTCAACAACATTTAGAAAAACCTGTGAAATACTGGAAGAATATAGTCTGGTGAGATAAGACCAAAATTGAACTCTGTGGATGCAGTAATACACACATTGTTTAGAGGCTGATAGACACTGCATATCACCCCAATAACACGATACCAACAGTGAAGTTTGGAGGTGGGACCATCATGCTGTGGGGCTGTTTTTCAGCATATTGCACTGGCAAACTTCATATGATTGAAGGAAGGATGAATGGACAAATGTACCGAGACATTCTTGATAAAAATCTGCTGCCATCTACCAAAATGATGAAGATGAAACAAGGGTGGATATTTCAGCAAGACAATGATCCCAAACACACAGCCAAGGAAACTCTCAAATGGTTTCAGAGAAAGAAAATAAAGCTTCAGGATTTGAAGAGTATTTGTGTGGAAGAATGGGCCACAATCACACCTGAGCAATATATGTAACTAGTTTCTCCATACCGGAGACATCTTGAAGTTGTCATCACCAACAAAGGCTTTTGTACGAAGTAATAATTCAATTTCAGTAAGCGTGTTCAATACTTTTCCCATTTCTCATTATTACACATAACTTAATTTATGGACAGCTATGGATTGATTTCTTTGCCTGTGTGGATTGGATGGGTCGTTACCGACATCTGATGGGAATTTCATGTCAATAGCACCTTTACAAATAGATTTACTTATAAAATTGCGGACATATTCAATACTTATTTCAACCACTGTATATACAGTACAGACCAAAAGTTTGGACACACCTTGTCATTTAAAGATTTTTCTGTATTTTCATGACTATGAAAATTGTACATTCACACTGAAGGCATCAAAGCTATGAATTAACACATGTGGAATTATATACTTAACAAAAAAGTGTGAAACAACTGAAAATATGTCTTATATTCTAGGTTCTTCAAAGTAGCCACCTTTTGCTTTGATGACTGCTTTGCACACTCTTGGCATTCTCTTGATGAGCTTCAAGAGGTAGTCACCGGAAATGGTTTTCACTTCACAGGTGTGCCCTGTCAGGTTTAATAAGTGGGCTTTCTTGCCTTATAAATGGGGTTGGGACCATCAGTTGTGTTGTGCAGAAGTCAGGTGGATACACAGCTGATAGTCCTACTGAATAGACTGTAAGAATTTGTATTATGGCAAGAAAAAAGCAGCTAAGTAAAGAAAAATGAGTGGCCATCATTACTTTAAGAAATGAAGGTCATTCAGTCCCAAAAATTGGGCAAACTTTGAAAGTTTCCACAAGTGCAGTTGCAAAAACCATCAAGCGCTACAAAGAAACTGGCTCACATGAGGACCGCCCCAGGAAAGGAAGACCAAGAGTCACCTTTGCTTCTGAAGATAAGTTTATCCGAGTCACCAGCCTCAGAAATCGCAGGTTAACAGCAGCTCAGATTAGAGACCAGGTCAATGCCACAGAGAGTTCTAGCAGCAGACACATCTCTTCAACAACTGTTAAGAGGAGACTTTGTGCAGCAGGCCTTCATGGTAAAATAGCTGCTAGGAAACCACTGCTAAGGACAGGCAACAAGCAGAAGAGACTTGTTTGGGCTAAAGAACACAAGGAATGGACATTAGACCAGTGGAAATCTGAGCTTTGGTCTGATAAGTCCAAATTTGAGATCTTTGGTTCCAACCACCGTGTCTTTGTGCGACGCAGAAAAGGTGAATGGATGGACTCTACATGCCTGGTTCCCACCGTGAAGCATGGAGGAGGAGGTGTGATGGTGTGGGGTGCTTTGCTGGTGACACTGTTGGGGATTTATTCAAAATTGAAGGCATACTGAACCAGCATGGCTACCACAGCATCTTGCAGCAACATGCTATTCCATCCGGTTTGTGTTTAGTTGGACCATCATTTATTTTTCAACAGGACAATGACCCCAAACACACCTCCAGGCTGTGTAAGGGCTATTTGACCAAGAAAGACAGTGATGGGGTGCTACACCAGATGACCTGGCCTCCACAGTCACCAGACCTGAACCCAATCGAGATGGTTTGGGGTGAGCTGGACCGCAGAGTGAAGGCAAAAGGGCCAAAAAGTGCTAAGCATCTCTGGGAACTCCTTCAAGATTGTTGGAATACCATTTCCGGTGACTACCCCTTGAAGCTCATCAAGAGAATGCCAAGAGTGTGCAAAGCAGTCATCAAAGCAAAAGGTGGCTACTTTGAAGAACCTAGAATATAAGACATATTTTCAGTTGTTTCACACTTTTTTGTTAAGTATATCATTCCACATGTGTTAATTCATAGTTTTGATGCCTTCAGTATGAATGTACAATTTTCATAGTCATGAAAATACAGAAAAAACTTTAAATGAGAAGGTGTGTCCAAACTTTTGGTCTGTACTGTATGTGTGTATTGTAAGGTATATTGTTTATATATGTATCTATATATCTCTATGTATCTGCATGATGTTTATGTTTTTATCTGGGCATATCTTAATGTGAATACATGTATGTGTATATTTATGTTTGTATGATATGTATTATGTTTATTTATAATTTGATATGTTCACACACACACTGTTTTTTTAGCCATTTTTTTTATAATCCTACATTCACGTTATGGCCAATGTACATTATTTTGCTTTGATTTATCAAAAAAATGTGGCATTTTCCCCACAATTTCAGAAAATTGCCATGAAAAACACAGCACAATTGCATTTCTAAACATTTCTAATGTGTTTCTGGTGAATTTTTAATCCCATTATTTTGGTGAGTTTTTGGGGGGTTCATTGACCTCAGTGGGAAAAAAAAACTCCAGCAAAAATGCTAAAAGAATTAACAATTGCTGGCCTGGATGCTGCCATTTAGATACAGTCACTGTTTTCTCTGTGCAGATCCAGCATTGCTCAGAATGCTGAGCCCTGTATAGCCCCGCCCTCACCACTGATTGGCCGCTCTCTGTGTACACTGTACATTGACAGAAAGCTGCTCAGTGGTGGGGGCAGAGTTACACAGAGCCGTTGACTAGAAGGCACAAGACACCTAGTCCTCGGGTGATAATCTCCTGCTGATAAAACACTGATTTTATTGAAATAGCAACACAGCCCAGTAAGTGACACATCCCTGGAATCTAGCTCTCATCCCCTACATCAGGGTTCCCCAACTCCAGTCCTCAAGAGCCACCAACAGGTCCTGTTTTCAGGATTTCCTTAGTATTACACAGATGATAATTACATCACCTGCACAGGCAATAATTCCATCACCTGTGCAATACTAAAGAAATCCTGAAAACAGGACCTGTTGGTGGGCCTTGAGGACTGGAGTTGGGGAACACTGCTCTCCATCATGATGCTCTCAGATTACACAGCAAAAACCTGCTGACAGATTCCCTTTAAGTCCCTTTTACATGGCCCAATCAGCCGAACAAATGTTCAAAGGAAAGTTAGTTCCCAGTCACGGCCAAGTGTAAACAAGAGCTAATAAAAGATCAAGTGCTCATTGTTGGTTGATTGCATTTTTTATGCTGATCTGAAAAAAATCATCACTGCTCGTTAGCACATGCCCTCATATATTTACTGCATGGGCAGGAATAATCATAAGAACAATCGTTCATCCCTATGTTTACTAGAAGCATAACAAGCGCTGATCGACAGGCTCCATCATGTGCTGTGTTAAGAGACCTCACTATTTGTCAGCACCGTTCAGAAGGGTATTTTCAATGTTACCCAAGCCCTACTGATGTTTCTAGAAAATCAGATAATGTAACGTGATGGACAGGGGCTGAGTACTGTGGCCTCTGGTCAGCTCCAGTAACCAAACTTTTCAGCCTGTTTGCCCTTTATCTTTATGACTTGTTTATTAATGGACTGTCAGCAAAGAATGATCAATGTGTGCAGCTCGCAGCTCGTGTTACCTGTTTTAGAGGACGCAGGGACCCGATCGCTTTCCAGCCGCTGAACTGTGACCAGTTTGGAATTTGCTGAGGATCCAGCAACGTTTGTCTTCCAAGGAAATTGGCACTTTCAAATGCAATCCACCTGTAAATGTACAGAACATGAAAATGTGATCAGATTAATAACAAAAAACACAGGTTCAATTATTTTAAGTGGAAATGAAATGAAAAAGACGAACGCTAAGAACTTCGTAAGAAAAACACAATATGGCTAGTTTTAAATGGAATGTCTGACTTGCAAAAAAATGTGCTAAAATAATAAAAGAAGCTGTACTCACTGGCTGTATCCCTTACCGCTCCAGTGGTCTGTGCTGGGGCAGTGATAACGCTCTCCCATCACATAACCACTGGGATGTAATAAAAGTGCACTGCTGATGATGTCCTGTCGCTGTCAACTGACAGCTGCAGCCAATCACAGGTGTTAGGTGACCGGGGATCAGGAGGTCATCAGAATACACCAGATCGACCTGCTCTGGACTGATGGTGGATAAAGTCACTGACTATAGAGTCTAACTTCTAATTTTTCTTTTAGAACATTTCCTTTTTGTTTTTTTTTAGCCAGAAACTATTTAAACTTTGAGGTTTACTGCTTCCAACCTTAAAGGGTTGGCCTTAAACAACATATAACACCTGGCCACCGGATAAATTAGAAGTTTATGATCGCAGAGGGTCCAGCTGAAGCGATCATGAGCATGTGCGATCACAATTCAAGAGATGATCACCATAGACTGTGAATAGAGCAGTGGTCGCACATGCTCACTAATGTTTAATTCTCAAGACCCTTGAGAGTCCCAGCACCAGTGATGTGTGGACCTGTCCGCTGTCCAGACATGTACTTAATTAAATATTGCTGGACGTGTTTGAATAAACTGATAACTGGATGGGTCTATTACTCTTTTCAATAAGGCTTGAGATGGAAAATGTACCTAACAATGAAGACTCATGCCTCTAAGGGTTTATGCCACTATGTGATTATACTTAAAGCCAAGTGATGGCTTTGTAGCACCCCGAGGGTTCGGCCGCTACAGGGGTATTGCACCTCTGCCAGAGGTGTGATATTCCACTCCCGGGTAAGGATGGAGTGTGGACTGGGACTCAGTTAGCTGCATGCATCACACACACCCCATTTCCGGGGGACAGCTCAACGGTGCTCCCATTTATATAGTAATGCAGGCACGACAGATCATTTCCCAGGCTGGAGTGGGGAGGGGGGGAGGAAAACCCAGTGATGTAGGAGCAGGAGGGGACGGTTTCTGGGCATAGGTAGGAGCCCATTGGTTGCAGGTCACCTGGGCTCATACACAGAGAGGGAGGTATAAGAGGTGGGCACCATCTTAGAACAGTGTTGAGTCGTTCAGAGAAGAAGTGCAGTCTGTGAGGAGAGGCTCTGCAGGAGCTCTGCTCCAGTGCCAGGCCTAGAGTAGAGGCCGGGGCCCGAGAGAAGAGAGGAGAACAGAAAGGAAAGTAAGAAGGAACAGAACACCAAGAGAGGCCCAGAGACACGAAGGCAGAAGGAACCCTAAGGACCCAGGAGATTACGGGTGATGGGTTGGCAGAACAGGGTACCGGATCCCAAGTTGGTGAAGGTGACTAATCCTTAACCAAGAACCGGTGGTCGTGATCATTTACTGGCGCGACCCCTCACTACACCTACTAGGAAGGCACACCACATAGGGTCAGGGAAGTGGGCACCCAGCCCTCCCAGGAGAAGACCCGAGGCAGCTGGACAGGAGTAGTGTCACTGGTGGGGCACAGCTGACAAAAAGATAGAAGGGAGTCCTGTGCCACACTCCGGAATTACCTGGGGGTTGATCGAGCCCCCTGCCTGGTGGACGCAGCACGGCTCAGGCGGTCCTACCTGTGCACAAGTGACCTGGATGAGAACTGTGAGTAAAGAACCTTAACTGCAACACCTTGTCTCTGTGCTTTCTCACCGCATACAGCACTACTAGTACTGGGATGCCCCGCACCACAACCACCATCATCGCTCTACATTGCCCTGAGGCTAGACTCCTCCCGTGGGGAGTTATGCTACACTCTGCTGCCCTCACAACATCAGCCTCAGAGGTCTGTTCAGCAGCGGCGGTTCTTACTGACCGCAATCCACAGGTGGCGTAGTCGGACATTGCATTATACTGATACAGAGACTGCCACAATATTGGTCTGGCCCCCCCTGAGCCACGGGACCGGGTCGCCACTACTACTCCCAGCATTGCCCTGAAGGCCGGTCCCGGGTGCCCCACGGCCCAGGGGGCGAGTCAGCTTTTTGGCGTAGTCGGCAGGATTGTGACCAACCCGCCACAAACGGGTATTGCGCGCCAGAAAAAGAGACTGTTTAATTGAAATTGACTGTGTTGAAAATGGCGCCCGTCCCAGGAGAACGGACGCCATAATGTGCGCGCCAAAAGACAACAGGAAGCTACCTCCCATCGTGGGCCAGGTCCCAGAATGGCGCCAAAGAAGGAGCCCGCCCCCAAAAGCCATGAGTGCGGCTGTAAAGATGTCCATCAACGTGGGGGGGCTGCCCCTGAAAGTGATTGTCAGCAGATGGCCCCAAGACCACCCCCAATGGGGGCGGACAGGGAAGAAAACTGTGGGGCAGGGTGCGGTCTGGATCAGTCTGGACAGACCGCACCCGGGAATGGAAGCAGCACCGAACACTACCAGCACCTTGGCCCGTAGCCTGTTGCAGGCTGAACCGCCATGCAGCTTAACAGAATTGCTGGCACAGCTCCCCAGGGACCCGGAGTGTGCGCGGGCTGCGCTGGAGGATTTGGACCGGAGGATGGTCCGGGTGCAGCGAGATGTGTTTGCCGGGTGGAAGGAGGAGTTGGCCTGTAACCCACCAGCAGGAGGCGTCACCAGGGCCGAGCAGCACGCCTGCCTCCGAGGGCGGTGAAGGTGGACCGGTGGCCGAGGACGACGCCGCAGAGGAGGCCACAAAGACCGAGGCAGGTAACGGGGACATCATCACCCCAAGCCCTGAGGCTGCAAGCCTGCCCCCGCCTCCCATTGCGGGACCCGAAGCCCCGGGAACCGTACCTGCCACCGCGCCTCCGCTACTCCCGGCTAGGCCTCAGGCGGCAAGAGCCGCGGCTACGCCCCGCCCGCGCCCTTTAACCTCAGGCGCGGTCGAAAAACAGACGTCACAGGCCTGGTCGCAAGGCCTAGTGCACCCAGGCGTCACTGCCTCACCAGCGCCCCCTTCCTTGACTGCGCCACGCCCGGGCACGATCGGAAGACCACCGGCCTGGTCGCGAGGCCGAGTGCCCCCGGGAGCTGCTCCCCAACCGGGGCCCCCTGCCATACTACCCCTGGGCGCGATCTGTTCGCCCAGCACACCGGCCCGGATGGACTGCCCCTGGTATGGCCAGCCGACCTGATCAGCAGCCGGCCATGGAGAGACCAGCCCCCGCGTGAACCCCTGATACCAGCTCCGGAGCCCAGAAAGATAACCCATCCCCCACTGGAGGACGCCCTCACAACATCAGCCTCAGAGGTCGGTTCAGCAGTGGCGGTTCTTATTGACCGCAATCCACGGGTGGCGTATTCGGACATTGCATTATACTCAAACAGAGACTGCCACAATATTGGTCTGACCACCCTGAGCCACGGGACCGGGTCGCCACTACTACTCCCAGCATTGCCCTGAAGTCCGGTCCCGGGTGCCCCACGGCCCAGGGGGCGAGTCAGCTTCCATTCATTACTTATGTTTAAAAATAAAAAAATAGAAAAGAGGCCTACAGATGTAGCCATTTTTAAAATGTCAAAACTGTCACAAGGCAGAAAGAAATCCCACTGCAGAAGTGTCGCTCATCACCTACAAATTCAATTGCTTTTGTTGTGTTGAGAATGTTCTGTGCTGTGACATCTTTCTTGTGTGCTCATTTAAGAAAGGCTACATCAAACTGATTGGTGGAGGTCCAACCTCTAGAACCCCCACAATCACTAGAATGAAGAGACGACTTCCTTTTGGTATTTCTCCATCACTGTGACACTCCCAAATTTAGGGCATTGAAGTTCCTGGTTCCTGATTAAAAAAACAGAGCAGAGCCCCCCATCTATTATAAGCGATTTATAACACTGGTATCAGATGGGAAACTTTGTTTAACCTAAATCAATAGGGCCCAGGTACGACTGCTACTTCTATAGCTAAGCCACTGCTCCAACTCCGACTCCTAAAATATATATTGTATTTTTCGGACTATAAGACGCACCGGACCATAAGACGCACCTAGGTTTTAGAGGAGGAAAATAGAAAAAAAAATTAAGCCAAAAATGTGGTCATGATGCCCTGTTAAGGGGGAGGGAGTCTGCTGCTGACACTGTTATAGGGGTATTGCCCCACAATTCTGTTTTATCCCCCATCCAGGTATATATTGCACCCGCCTTCCTGTTATATGTGGCCCTCATCCCCATCCTGATATGCATGGCACCCCAATCCACCATCCTGGTATGCATGGTGTTAGAACCTTGCTGTTAGGTTTTTTTTCCTTTGCTGGTCACATGACCTTGTTGGCCTATTTAATCCTGCTCCGCCCTTCTGGCTTTGCTGGACTTCATTGTATATCTACTTTCTAGCTAGCCTGTGCTCTGTATCTAACTCTGTTAGTTTGCTTGGTCTACGGACCTCTATGTTCTATCTATTTTGTTTGTTCGTCTGTCTGCTACTATTTCTGTTAGGAGGTGTCCCATATTCCTCCCAGTCCTTAGTACTTGTAGGGATTCCCTCCTCACATCTATAGGTCTCCGTACAGACTAGATTAGGACTTTAGCAGGTCTGATCGCAGGATCAGGTTCCCTGTTACATCGTAGGGATTCAGCTGAGTCTTATAGTAGGGACAGATCTCCTCTCTTTCCTTAGCTTTGGTAGCAGAACATAACACATGGCACCCCAATCCCTGCATGTATGTCCCCCTTCATCCCTGCATGTATGGCCCCCTTCATCCAAGTATGTATGGCCCCCCCCTCATGCCTCATCCCTGTTTGCATGGCCCCCCTCATGCCTCATCCCTGTATGCATGGCCCCCCTCATGCCTCATCCCTTTATGCATGTCCCCCCCTCATCATTGTATGCATGGCCCCCTTCATCCTTGTATGTATGGCCCCCTTCATCCTTGTATGTATGGCCCCCTCATCCAGGTATGCTTGGCACCCCCTAATCCCCGTCACGCTGCACAGAAAAAATAAATAAACACTGATACTCACCACCTCCTCTCTCCTCCAGCGCTGTGTTCCGCTCTGTGCCGGAATAGTCACTGCTTCCCACGCCGGGACTGGGTGCATGAGGAGCAGTGGCCATTCATTCTCCCTAATAGCGCGCACGCTGTAGCTGCAGCGGGGCTCCTGCTGCGCTCGGCAGTCAGCGCGCCCGCTATTAAAGGCCATGAATATTCACCACACCTATTAGAGAGAATGAATGGTCACTGCTCCCCACGCACGCAGTCTCAGCATTGGAAGCAGTGACTATTCCGGCACAGAGGGAGACACAGCACTGGAGGAGAGAGGAGGGGAGTATGAAAGTTTATTTTTTTACTGTGCAGCGTGACGGGGATCAGGGAATGCAAAGCATACCTGGATGAGGGGGCCATACATACAGGAACTGCGCTGCCGGCACAGTGTGCCGGTTATTAAGGAAAATTAATATTCACTGCTCCTCACGCTGCTGCCTCCTGTGCCCCGCTACTTCGCCACTGTCGCTTCCCCCACCACCCACAGCCACAGTATTTATGTATATCGGACTATAAGACGCACCCCCACTTTCCTCCAAAATTTTGGAGGAAAAAAGTGCGTCTTATAGTCTGAAAAATACGTTAATAAATTGGGTACAGTAGTTCAATGCAGTTTGTGGGGAATATTTTTTCATAAGAATCTGGGAAAGTTATGAAATGTCCTATACATGTCTGTCCTATTCCTGATCTAAGGGTCTAGACTTTTAGCGGAGATGAATCTGTGCTACAGTAAATTTATCCCTTAAACATGAGCCATGTATGAGGGAGTCGGGGTTGGTGACATGGAAATTGAGGAGTCGGATGTTTGGCTTACTGACTCCACAGCCCTGGTTATAACATGGACTTTGTAACAATGCTACTCACTTGAGAGCGAACTGAGGTTTTTATCTATATAGAGACAACATATTCCACAACGCTTTACAATTCAAACAATTTACAGACATTATAGGCATTATCGGTATCACAGGAACCGTTTCTACTTAGAGTCTGGTTGGTTAATTTCAGTCCTCATAAACCACATCACAGGAAAACTTAAATACAGCCTTTCTCCAACACAAAATGAAACATAAAACAACAAATCCATACAATAGTGCTGGTTTGCCCACCTGACTTAGAGTCCAGCAGCACTAAATCCAGGTGCTCTGCACACCTCCATACACACAGGCATGTGTGAGACAAACAGGTCTCATTTTGCAAAGTGAACCACACCTATGGGTGATGACAGGGTCGGCTCCAGGTTTTTCTGGGCCCCGGGCGAAAGAGTCTCAGTGGGCCCCTTTAGCACATACCACGATTCATGATGCACAGATACCGCAGAGAAATATATATATATAATACAGTGCCAAATATTTCACTTCTTACATTACATGGACGATATCTATTGTAAATTCTACAGTAGCTCAGAAACCGGTGAATCGCTCCACACAGAATACTGGCCCCCATAAAATGCCCCATACAGGATACTATCAGTAAATGTGAATAGCGGTATCAGAGTGCCAATAACAGGGCAAAAATTAATTAAAATGACTGATCTATTAATACACACAACGCGTTTCGGTGGACAAGGCCATCTTCATCACCTGATAAAGGCGACCTTGTCCACCGAAACGCATTGTGTGTATTAATAAATCAGTCATTTTAATTAATTTTTGCCCTGTGATGAAGGTGACCTTGTCCACCGAAACGCGTTGTGTGTATTAATAAATCAGTCATTTTAATTAATTTTTGCCCTGTTATTGGTGCTCTGATACCGCTATTCACATTCACTGATTGTCTTTTTTCCCCCTGTTGGGGTGCGGTAGAGCTGCCTTTATTTACTTGTTAAACCACCTGTGGGATAAAGTTGACTAAGAGTTACTACCCTGGTTTCCAAGCTGCGCTGCCCTAACCCCTCCGGAACGCTGCCGGGAGTGTTGGCGAAGCTGGGCGTCCATCTTGGCGGTATACGCAACTAACCTGATCACGTGACCCACCACCGTGAGATTGGGATCTGTGAACACCGCTGAAAGCAGATGACAGCCACCAACAGAGCAGAGCTTGTGGAGCTTTACACTGGGGTTGTGCAGTTAGTAGCCATTCCCACACCCCTTTACAAATTGCATTACTGAGTCACCCATTGCGCCGTGTTCGCTCCCTTTTTTTTACCATACAAAATACTGGCCCCCATAAAATGCTCCATTCGGAATACTGGCCCCCATATAATGCTCCATACAGAAAACTGGCCCCCATAAAACACTCCATACAGGATGCCCCCATATAACACTCCGTACAGGATACTAGTCCCCTTATAACGCACCATACAGGATACTGGCCCACATATAACACTCCATATGGAATACTGGCCCCCATATAACGCTCCATACAGAAAACTGGCCCCCATAAAACGCTCCATACAGGATGCCCCCATATAACACTCCGTACAGGATACTAGTCCCCTTATAACGCACCATACAGGATACTGGCCCCCATATAATGCTCCATGCAGGCTGTTCCCCCCACATAATGCCTTATGCAGGCTGTTCCCCCCTTATAATGCCCCATGCAGGCTGTTCCCCCCCTTATAATGCCCCATGCAGGATGTCATCCCCCATATAATGCCCCATGCAGGATGTCACCCCCCATATAATGCCCCATGCATGATGTCTCCCCCCATATAATGCCCCATGCAGGATGTCACTTCTCCCCCCCATATAATTCCCTATGCAGGATGTCCCTTTCCCCCCCATATAATGCCCCATGCAGGATGTCACCCCTCATATAATGCCCCATGCAGGATATCACTTCTCCCCCCCATATAATGCCCCATGCAGGATGTCACCCCCCCTCTTTATAATGCCCCATGCAGATGTCACCCCGCCACATAATGCCCCATGCAGGATGTCACCCCCCCATATAATGCCCCATGCAGGATGTCACCCAACCCTCTTTATAATGCCCCATGTAGGATGTCACCCCCCCATATAATGCCCCATGCAGGATGTCACCCCACCCTCTTTATAATGCCCCATGCAGGATGTCCCCCCCATATAATGCCCAATGCAGGATATCACCCCCCATATAATGCCCCATGCAGGATGTCACCCCCCCATATAATGCCCCTTGTAGGATGTCACCCCCTCTCTTTATAATGCCCCATGCAGGATGTCACCCCCCTCTTTATAATGCCCCATGCAGGATGTCACCCCCCCTCTTTATAATGCACCATGCAGGATGTCACCCCTCTCTTTATAATGCCCCATGCAGGATGTCACCCCCCCTCTTTATAATGCCCCATGCAGGATGTCACCCCCCCTCTTTATAATGCCCCATGTAGGATGTCACCCCCCCATATAATGCCCCATGCAGGATGTCACCCTCCCATATAATGCTCAATGCAGGATGTCACCCCCCCTCTTTATAAAGCCCCATGCAGGATGTCACCCCCCCCATATAATGCCCCATGTAGGATGCCACCCCCCCATATAATGCCCCATGCAGGATGTCTCCCCCCATATAATGCCCTATGCAGGATGTCACTTCTCCCCCCCATATAATTCCCTATGCAGGATGTCCCTTTCCCCCCCATATAATGCCCCATGCAGGATGTCACCCCTCATATAATGCCCCATGCAGGATATCACTTCTCCCCCCCATATAATGCCCCATGCAGGATGTCACCCCCCCCTCTTTATAATGCCCCATGCAGATGTCACCCCACCATATAATGCCCCATGCAGGATGTCACCCCCCCCATATAATGCCCCATGCAGGATGTCACCCCACCCTCTTTATAATGCCCCATGTAGGATGTCACCCCCCATATAATGCCCCATGCAGGATGTCACCCCACCGTCTTTATAATGCCCCATGCAGGATGTCCCCCCCCATATAATGCCCCATGCAGGATGTCACCCCCCATATAACGCCCCATGCAGGATGTCACACCCCCTCTTTATAATGCCCCATGCAGGATGTCACCCCCTCTTTATAATGCCCCATGCAGGATGTCACCCCCCCATATAATGCCCCATGCAGGATGTCACCCCCCATATAATGCCCCATGCAGGATGTCACCCCCCCATATAATGCCCCATGCAGGATGTCACCCCCCTCTTTATAATGCCCCATGCAGGATGTCACCCCCCTCTTTATAATGCCCCATGCAGGATGTCACCCCCCCACATAATGCCCCATGCAGGATGTCACCCCCCCATATAATGCCCCATGCAGGATGTCACCCCCCCATATAATGCCCCATGCAGGATGTCGCCCCCCTCTTTATAATGCCCCATGCAGGATGTCACCCCCCTCTTTATAATGCCCCATGCAGGATGTCACCCCCCCATATAATGCCCCATGCAGGATGTCACCCCCCCATATAATTCCCCATGCAGGATGTCACCCCCCCATATAATGCCCCATGCAGGATGTCACCCCCCCTCTTTATAATGCCCCATGCAGGATGTCACCCTCCCTCTTTATAATGCCCCATGCAAGATGTCACCCCCCCATATAATGCCCCATGTAGGATGTCACCCCCTCTCTTTATAATGCCCCATGCAGGATGTCACCCCCCTCTTTATAATGCCCCATGCAGGATGTCACCCCCCCATATAATGCCCCATGCAGGATGTCACCCCCCCTCTTTATAATGCACCATGAAGGATGTCACCCCCCTCTTTATAATGCCCCATGCAGGATGTCACCCCCCCTCTTTATAATGCCCCATGTAGGATGTCACCCCCCATATAATGCTCCATGCAGGATGTCACCCTCCCATATAATGCTCAATGCAGGATGTCACCCCCCCTCTTTATAAAGCCCCATGCAGGATGTCACCCCCCCATATAATGCCCCATGTAGGATGCCACCCCCCCATATAATGCCCCATGTAGGATAACACTCCCCCATATAATGCCCCATGCAGGATGTCACCCCTCCATATAATGCTCCATGTAGGATGTCACCCCCCCCAAATAATGCCCCATGCAGGATGTCACCCCACCCTCTTTATAATGCCCCATGCAGGATGTCACCCCCCCATATAATGCCCCATGTAGGATGCCACCCCCCCATATAATGCCCCATGTAGGATAACACCCCCCCTATATAATGCCCCATGCAGGATGTCACCCCTCCATATAATGCTCCATGTTGGGTGTCACCCCCCCCCATATAATGCCCCATGCAGGATGTCACCCCCCCATATAATGCCCCATGCAGGATGTCACCCCCCTCTTTATAATGCCCCATGCAGGATGTCACCCCCCTCTTTATAATGCCCCATGCAGGATGTCACCCCCCCACATAATGCCCCATGCAGGATGTCACCCCCCCATATAATGCCCCATGCAGGATGTCACCTCCCCATATAATGCCCCATGCAGGATGTCGCCCCCCTCTTTATAATGCCCCATGCAGGATGTCACCCCCCTCTTTATAATGCCCCATGCAGGATGTCACCCCCCCATATAATGCCCCATGCAGGATGTCACCCCCCCATATAATTCCCCATGCAGGATGTCACCCCCCCATATAATGCCCCATGCAGGATGTCACCCCCCCTCTTTATAATGCCCCATGCAGGATGTCACCCTCCCTCTTTATAATGCCCCATGCAGGATGTCACCTCCCCATATAATGCCCCATGTAGGATGTCACCCCCTCTCTTTATAATGCCCCATGCAGGATGTCACCCCCCTCTTTATAATGCCCCATGCAGGATGTCACCCCCCCATATAATGCCCCATGCAGGATGTCACCCCCCCTCTTTATAATGCACCATGAAGGATGTCACCCCCCTCTTTATAATGCCCCATGCAGGATGTCACCCCCCCTCTTTATAATGCCCCATGTAGGATGTCACCCCCCCATATAATGCTCCATGCAGGATGTCACCCTCCCATATAATGCCCCATGCAGGATGTCACCCCCCCATATAATGCCCCATGTAGGATGCCACCCCCCCATATAATGCCCCATGTAGGATAACACTCCCCCATATAATGCCCCATGCAGGATGTCACCCCTCCATATAATGCTCCATGTAGGATGTCACCCCCCCCAAATAATGCCCCATGCAGGATGTCACCCCACCCTCTTTATAATGCCCCATGCAGGATGTCACCCCCCCATATAATGCCCCATGTAGGATGCCACCCCCCCCATATAATGCCCCATGTAGGATAACACCCCCCCTATATAATGCCCCATGCAGGATGTCACCCCTCCATATAATGCTCCATGTTGGGTGTCACCCCCCCCCATATAATGCCCCATGCAGGATGTCACCCCCCCATATAATGCTCCATGTAGGATGTCACCCCCCCATATAATGCCACATTAAAAAAAAAAAAATCAAATACTCACCTCACTCCTCCTCACCTGCTGCCGCTGCTCAGGTTCGGACTCCAGCGTCGCCGGTGTCTTCCCGCTCAGCGCTGCCTGTGACTGCTCAGGGGAGGGCGCGGTGGAAAGACGTCACCGCACCCTCTGACCTGAGACGTCACAGGGAGCGCACAGCAGGAAGACAGCGGATCTGCAGAGGCACGGGGAGAGGAAAGTATCTGGCTGCCGGGGCCCTGAGCAAGCGGGGGAGAAGGGCGGGAGCTGGCACCGCTCTCCTCCGCTCATAGCCTAGAGGGGTGACCGACCGCGAGTGGGCCCCCCAGTCTGCTCAGGGCCCCGGCACTTGCCCGGGTGCTGACGCCGGCCCTGGGTGGTGACATGGTAAGCAGTCGTCTATCCCACTCTTCGGCTGCTCATAATCAACCTGTCATGGCCGATTAACCCGTTTTATTCCTATATGTACTAAAGCATTACTCCAGGTTTATCTCCCATCCACTAGGTGTCCTACAGCCACCTTACACGTTATTAACTTCAATATGTTGAAAATCCATACTTTGTTCAGTGAAAACAAGAGGCATCATTATAGGCATCACATATCCTTTCTTGTGTACTAATCACTATAGAAGTTCAAGCAGTCAACCCCCCATCAATCAGTAACAATCCCTTCAACGTAATATGACGTTGTTGACCTCATTACAAGTGCCCACAATTATAAAACAGGGTCTTTATTTTAAAGGGGCTCAACCAGGTTTATGTGGTCCCTTGGGTGACAGAGTCCAGTGAGGCTTTATTTGCTTTCAATTTCTCTCCTTCCCTTCCAAGAACTATACGGTAATTATTTTATTTTTTTAGAGGCAGAGTCCTATGAGGACTTGCTTTTTTGTGGTCCGAGTTGCAGTTTTTTTTTATTATTACCATTTTGGGATCCATATGACTTTCTGATTCCTTTTTATTCCATTTTTTTTGGGGGGGGAGGCGAAGCGAACGGAAAAAAAACCTAGCAATTTTGCCATTTAAATTTTTTTTTTGTTTCGGCGTGCGGTATAAGTATTATGATCTTTTACTATTTCAGATAGTTACACTCGCAGTGATACCAAATATGTTAAAGGGGTTGTCTGTCCTTTGGCTACAAATCTGCACTCTATGTGCACAGTGTGTGCGCTGTGAGGATTGTCCGATGCCGGAAGCAGTGGGCACATGACTGCAAGTATGCGATTTGCATACATATGGTCACATGCCGACTAGACGTGAGCAGCCTTGTTCTTTACAAGTGAATTGAGCGAGCCTGGACACGTCTAGTCGGAATGTGGCCGAAAGTATGTAAATCGCACACTTGCAGTTACATGACCACCCACTCCCGAAGAATCCGCACATAGAGTGACTGCAGACTTGTACTCCAAGGTTGGACAAATCCTTTACATTACTATTTTAATTTTATTAACATTTTGGGAAGAGGAGTGTGAAATTAAATGTTACTTATTTTTTTTTAGATTTTTCATTATTTTTTGCATTCTTTATTAGTCCATTTTGAGGTCCTGAACCTGCAATCACTTGATTGCTTGTACGGTACACTGCAAGTAAATTTACTGATCCTCTGTGCTTTGTAAGTGTACAAAAATGGGGGGAAATAGCGGAAACTAAGGGGGTTAAACTGCGATCTGAGCTAGCTCCTACTGCTGCAATTAGCTCTACTGTACACATGCCAATATGGCTTAAATGCACCCCCATAAGGTGCAGTAGGGGCTGGCGCTTGCCAAGGTTTGCAGGCTGCTGTTCTTGGTCCTTTTTCCAATATAAAAATGTATTATCTCCAAGTCTATCATCAGGATCGGCTGCAGACAAGGTGCCCTATCTAATATCAGTGTGAGGAGAGGGTTAGATTACACGCAGGTGGTGAAACTTCAGGAAAGGTGCCTTTGGGAAGAGCAGAAGCACACAAGACATAAGCCCTAATATTTTACAGCGTATGTTTGTCATTAGTCTGTCCCTGATGTATGCTCCTAGGATATATAATCTCCAGAGAAGGAAGCAGAAATAGATATGTAGCAGTCAGCGCTTTCTCTTCACTGCCTGACAGGTACATATGTTCTTACCACAGGTAACAATTCTTATACGTATGGATCAGGAAGGTGTTATATCAAGGTTGCATGTTAAATCTTCATAGAAACTACATGCATTATAAAAATATAGAGAGCGATCACTGTATGCTTGTTTTTTCTTTACATAGGACTGCAGGAAAAAACTTGTGTATTATCACAAAGTGTCTTCAGACATAATACAATTAGAAAAGAAGTATCTAGTGTAATATAGACAAGGTCACTCATCCCACCGCAATACTGTACTAACATGTGAACTTCTACTGCCCACACTGTTCTAGAAATCAATTATCAGCCATGGTGGAAAATGGGCTCAGAAGTTCATGACTGGTGGCTTAAAAGGCGAAATCTCTGCGAAGACTTCAAAGATAATCATCTTTTCCCATGAGGACGCATGGCTGGAAGTCATCCAGAGATCACGCAGCTTGACTATGAGCTATAGCAGCGAGGTTGGCACGTGCCTGCGCATAAGGACCCATATTCACCAGATTACATGGGAACAGAGTTCTTCAGTCGTCCTCTCCTGTCAAGTTGTTACAAATTAGCCATTGCTTACTTGCTTCTGATTTGGGAGAAGTTGGGCGATACACTAAAAATTGCCACCATTAGGGTAGGATCACACGAGCGTCTAAAAATCATCCAGAAAAGTGGGGCGATTTTTTTCTCACTTGTCATCAGTATACAATCCATGTTGTTATTCAGCAGTTATTAATCACTTACAGGATCATTTATAGTTTTCCATGTTAAAGAATTGCAATGTATTTGTAAATATCGGATGTTATACTGCGGCTCCTTAGGCATCCATTTTCTTTTACGCACCCATAGACTTGAATGGGTGAGTCTCATCCGATTTATGGAACAAACTACAACACGCTGCAATTTTTTTCAAACTTAGATTCTGTCAGTTAAAATAATTGCTCATTTGCACCAATGAATTACATTGGTCCGAGTGCTGTCTACTTTTTCCACCGACAGCATTTGGATAGAAAATACGGTCGTGTGAACGAGTCCTTCGAGTATGTTCTTAGGAACTGCTGTGGATTTCCCATCCGGATTTTCAGATCAAAAATCCAAGTGGATGAGATTGTAAATCTAATCCAGACGTTTTCAGCCAATAAATTTACTTTTTTTTAATTTGTAGTGAAGTGGTCATGGATTTGTTGGCAATTTTTTCCCAATGGGAAATGGAACGCTTCTTCTTTTAGATTATTTTTCATGAGTATTAAACAGCAAAAGTCCAGAATAAAGGATCTAACATTCCTCAAACATTAAAAATAAAACCACAAAAAAAGCAACGAAACGTTACTCATCATCCTATGCTGGTACCTAGATGACCTTTGTACACCTGACTCAGTGATATATGACCACTGCAGCTAATCACAAGTGACAATTATGTCTTCGCTGGAGTTTAGGTTTTTTTAGGCAGCACCAAGAGAATATGACCTGGGCATCACCCAATCGAAAATATGGCATCCCATAGATCCAATAGCAGTTTGTGTCTTCATAACCATAGCTATTCCACAACTTTATACTGTATGACTTTTGTGTGCTATAGATTACTATGCTTTGCTTCTATAGTGCCATCATATTCCTCAGCCAGAGGAAACCCACAGAAACACGGGGAGAACATACAAACTCCTTGCAGATGTTGTCCTTGGTGGGACTTGAACCCAGGACCCCAGAGCAGCAATGGACCAGTGCTAACCACCGAGCCACCGTGCTGCCCATAGATGTTAGTACAGCGGTTTGTAGAATAGTTTACTAGACATAACTGCAAACAAGTACTATCTAGTGGCATGCTCGTCCTGAAGCCAGAGCTTACATTTTTATGCAAGTGATGAATATATTAAGTAAAACTATAACTAAACATGTAAATATTTGAGATTTTAGGCAAATTGGAGATAATTTGTATAATTTGCAAACACTCAGTGATTGACATAAAATCTCATGTGAAGGTCTTCAGTCAAGTTTGTTTTCCATTAGTCATAAATTTCGGTAATGTATTTAATCTGCTGTCACTACAGATAAATGTGTCCTGACATACTGGTACATGATGTGCTGATTTCACTTACTTTTCACTGTAAGACTAAATTAAGGCCACAGGAAAGGATGACTTCAATTTTACTGTCAGAGGATGGTTTGCCAACAAGGTAAAATGTTATCAAAAGTCAAAACTTTAATATCAAACTGAGGTCATTATAATGATCCACTGTAATAACAGCTTTTTGACAAATACATGTAATCATCTGCTCAGAAATATTTCAATGGAGTTCTCAGTGTTTGCACAAAAACAAAAAAAATGCTTGACGTCAGCATAGAATGTGATCATAGTGTCCCTCACCTCTCCTGGATCAAGCGTCAGATCTAGCATCTTCCTCCGACTCTCTATTCCTCTGTGTGTTGGAATCCCAGCACGCACTTCTGACTTCTAGCACGCACCTCTGACAAGCCCTATAGGCCGGCTCAGGTGGCGGGTCACCACTTGAGTATTCAGGTAGTTGTCATTTATGCCATTACTGTGGACTGTTTCTTAATTTCTGGTTTCCTTCTTCACTTAAGAAATTCAACCCAGCTACATCGCTGAGTACTCTGCTCTACTATGGACCAGTTCTGCCTTGGACTAGTGACAACCCAGCGCTGTTACATTGCTGGGCTAACTCTGCTGTACCGCTGACAGCATTGCATTGGAGACAATGATGTGCCCAGCTTCATTATATCGCTGAGTCAATTTTACTATTGTCAGCTCTGAATAAGACTCTGTGGCAAACTCAGCTCTGCTATATCACAGAATCAACTCTGCAATCAGTTCTGCATTGGACTATGTGACAAAATCAGCTTGGCTTCATCAGTTCTTCATCAGAGTCTCCACTGCTTCCTTGCGTCACGTCTGCTGCCATTTGCTTAACTCTGCTTCATCTGATCCCTTGATTCCAGGTTCATACTCTTGATGCCGTTTTGTCAGATCAGCTTCAGTTGCTCCATCCGGATATCCCTGCTACATAACTGCTCATCCAGACCAGGAGTCTCAACAGGTGAGACATAAAACATAGTTTACAACGTATGTTCTGCATTTGTTCCTCAAGAGCAAAACTCACGGACCAATATATCAAGTGTGCTCTATTACGCCACCCACAATAAGCCATAGTAGATAGCTGGTAAAAACTTTTGTGGACTTATCCCAACTATGAGCTACCAGATCAGCTATCTATTTAAAGGGCTAGCATGTAACATTACATCTCCCATTGGGTGGCCACTGCTCCTGTAGACTATAACACAGAGGTTCTAGTACTGGCAGGAGCGGACACATACCCTGCGCAATAACAATATGTAGGTCCTTTGTAGTCGAATAGTTTATCATAATGCATAATTCCACATGTTTTGGAGGTGGAAGTGGCTTCCTTACATCTTGGGCCCCTGTGCGATTGCACAGTTTTCACCAATAGTCTGTGTCCGCTCTTGGCAATGGGTCCCGCACTTAACTTATCTGGAGATAGCCCCTTCCATCGTGAATTGAAAATCAATTCCCAGCTATTTACAGTTGAAAAAGTATGGCTGTTACTTGTTTATACAAAACTAATTGTTTCAATGCATGATAAGTGATGCTTATGGTGTTGCCGAATATCTCCATTAGTTGAAATGCTCTGAAAAATGTTAAGGAGAACTTCTCAGTAAACTCATGCTGCCCTTATACTGTGGCCAAGCCATTTTTTGTCTAGTGTTATTTGTTGACGTTTATTCATCTAAAAATCTGGCGTATATGATATCACTCCAGGAGGGGGGACTGAAATACATTTGCAACAATTTTTGCAACTGTTGTAAAAGTTACAAATGATAAATTAGGAGAAAACATCAGGAAAACCCTAAGCCAGAGCCAAAGTGGCAAATTAAAAAAACAAAAAACAGGCAAACACATATAAAATAAACTTTAAAAAAGGTGCAAATGTAAAGATGAATTTGATGCACACCAATAAGACGCAAAATGGCAAAGATTTTGCAAAAATCAGGAGCAAATGCAATAATGAATCAGGCCCAAAGTTTTAGGCCAGTCTCCATGCATGGACCACACATCCAAGTACAGACTGATGTGCAGACTTGTTGTGAGTTTCCTGACCCGAACTCAACAGCCCTACAGTGGGGGAAATAACGACGAAGGTGTTACGCCGAAACGCGCGTCGGGGTAGGCGCCACACGTTTTTGGTAAAGTATATGGATATGAGCATATTCAATGCTAATATAGGGACCAGCCGGCATGTCGGCGATATTTTAGTTGTGATCCATAAAATTACTTATACAGACCCTGCGTAATGCACACGCCCGGGCTGAGCGGCGTGTGCGTGTGATTGTAGTGATTCCACTGTACCGTACCGGAGAGTGCCTGGAGGGGCGTAACTAAGTGTCTGCCCGATCCGACCAAGATCGCACGACGGCATACGACGCCAGTGCACCAGGGAGGAACCGAGCAGAGGTACCAGGGTCTACTCCAGGTCAGACTCCGGACACGGCTGTTGGCCCACACCGGGGAATACAGGAACTGGAAGGTTTAGGCTGGCACACTGGTATGCAGACGGGGAGGTACTGGCAGGTACAACAGGTTGGAGCACAGAGAGGATAGAACCCAGTACAGAAGCGGTATACAAACACAGCAGGTTGAGAGCAAGACGAGGCCGCCAGGAGCGGAGCAAAGAGTCAGAGCAGAGCGAGGCTGCTGGAGCAGCGAGCAAAGGGTCTGAGAAGAGCGAGACTGCCAGAGCAGCGAGCAAGAGGGAGCAGGGCGAGGCTGCCGGAGCAGCGAGCAAAGGGTCAGAGCAGAGTAGGACTGCCGGAGCAGCGAGCAAAGGGTCAGAGCAGAGTAGGACTGCCGGAGCAGTGAGCAAAGGGTCAGAGCAGAGTAGGACTGCCGGAGCAGCGAGCAAAGGGTCAGAGCAGAGCGAGACTGCCGGAGCAGTGAGCAAAGGGTAAGAGAGCAGAACGAGACTGCCGGAGCAGCGAGCAAAGGGTAAGAGAGCAGAACGAGACTGCCGGAGCAGTGAGAAAGAAGGAGCAGAGCGAGACTGCTGGAGCAGTGAGAAAGAAGGAGAGAGCAGAACGAGACTGCCGGAGCAGTGAGAAAGAGGGAGCTGAGCGAGACTGCCGGAGCAGTGAGGTAAAGGGAGAGAGCAGAACGAGACTGCCGGAGCAGTGAGAAAGAGCAGAGCAGGACGAGACCGCCTGGAGCGGTGAGCAAGAGCAGAGCAGGACGAGACCGCCTGGAGCGGTGAGCAAGAGCAGAGCAGGACGAGACCGCCTGGAGCGGTGAGCAAGAGCAGAGCAGGACGAGACCGCCTGGAGCGGTGAGCAAGAGCAGAGCAGGACGAGACCGCCTGGAGCGGTGAGCAAGAGAAGAGCAGGACGAGACCGCCTGGAGCGGTGAGCAAGAGCAGAGCAGGACGAGACCGCCTGGAGCGGTGAGCAAGAGCAGAGCAGGACGAGACCGCCTGGAGCGGTGAGCAAGAGCAGAGCAGAACGAGGCCGCCTGGAGCGGTGAGCAAGAGCAGAGCAGGACGAGGCCGCCTGGAGCGGAGAGCAAGGCAGAGCAGGGGGGACAGGGCTCTGTTCACATGGAACAGACAGGAAGGGAAAGGCAGAGCCAGATACCCACAGGGTACTTGCAGAGAAGTAGCGAGTGGACCACAAACTCACAAACGGGAGTACAGAGACAACAAGCAGGAGTTAGGTACGAGTTCAGACTCTGCAGAAAAAGGAAAGGAACGGACATAGAGAAAAAACAGGTAAAAGATAGGAGAGTTCAGACTGGAACTGAGTGTACGGAGGAGACCGACACTGCAGCGGAATACAGGAGCGGGTCTGGGAATACGGCCCCCAGAGAGGCGGGACGAACAGGCAAGGAGCGTGTTCAGACAGGACAGACAAGATACAGGAGCAGGTCTAGGTAATCGGCCCCTAGAAGGCGGGAGGAACAGGCTAGGAGCGTGTTCAGACGGGCCTGGAAATACAGCCTCCAGGATAGGCAGACAAGAGGCAAGGAACGTGTACAGACTGCAGGTTAGGGTACACAGATAGGACACAGTACAGACATGGGAACAGATACTGCAAGACAGGTAACATAGACAGGACCTGGCATGTCAGAGACAAAAGCCAACTGACAGGGCAAGATGCTCAGGCAGGGATTGATTGGAGCAGCTGGGTTAAATACCAGGTGACAGACAGCAATAGGCTGAGGACGCACAAGGGGTGTGACCCACAGCAGGTACAAAAAGCAGGAAGTGATCGGGCGCCGCCCTTAAGCAGCAGAAACAGACACAAACAGACAGCATGGAGGGAAGCCAGAGAGACATTCTCAAGTGCGCGCTCTTGCACAGTGGGAGATGGACCACTATGCAAAGACGCCGCCAGGTATGTTACAGTACCCCCCCCCCCTTACGCCCCCTCTTCTTCAGGCCTGCCAGAATCTACCGCAGGGAATTCGAGGGCCAATCCTTCACTTCAAGGAGATCACTTCCACTGTCCACAGGAAAAACTGGTCTCATCTGGTTAGCTAGGATGCTACCTCCTATCCAGCCTTCCTCAGCAACAGACGAAACGGGTGGAGTACCAGGAACAGCACACAAGGAAGTCTCTCTCCACATATTTTCAGGTGGCACCCCAGAGGGTACAGGAGACAACTGGAAGTCCTCCAGCGGGTTGGAGGGGAGCAGAGACTTGGGGGTAATCTCTGCTTCGAGGTACATCTTGTCAAACTCACAGGAAGAAATAGACGGGTTATCAGGTACAGGGTGAGAAAAAGCCACTATCTCTTTGTTATCTGGTGGTACCCCGGAGGATTCAGGAAACAACTGAAGGACCTCCGCC
The DNA here is from genome assembly GCF_046119375.1 of Phyllobates terribilis. Taxonomy (NCBI): domain Eukaryota; kingdom Metazoa; phylum Chordata; class Amphibia; order Anura; family Dendrobatidae; genus Phyllobates; species Phyllobates terribilis. Next base: position 880,280,923 of record NW_027362762.1, read on the forward strand.
GGGTCAGAAGAGTGCAGAGGCTCGGGGAAAATATCTGCTTCAGAGTACACTAGGTCGGACACACTGGACGAAGCAGGCGAGGTATCGGGTGCCGAGTATAGGAAAGTCTCTGTCCATTCACCACCAGGTGGCACCCCGAAGGGTTCTGGAGACAACTGGAGGTCCTCCGCCTGATCGGAGGGGTGTAGAGACTCCGGAGTAACCTCTGCTTCGGAGTACACTAGGTTGGACTCACTGGACGAAGCGAGCAAGGTATCAGGTACAGAGTATAGGAGAGTCTCTGTCCTTTCGCTACCAGGTAGCACCCCGAAGGGCTCAGGAGACAACTGGAGGTCCTCCGCCTGGTCGGAGGGGTGAAGAGACTCATGGGTAACCTCTGCTTCGGAGTACACTAGGTCGGACTCACTGGATGAAGCAGCCAAGGTATCAGGTACCGAGTATAGGAAAGTCTCTGTCCATTCGCTACCAGGTAGCACCCCGAAGGGTTCAGGAGACAACTGGAGATCCTCCGCCTGATCGGAGGGGTGTAGAGACTCGGGGGTAAGCTCTGCTTCGGAGAACACCAGGTCGGACTCACTGGACAAAGCGGGCGAGGTATCAGGTGCAGAGTATAGGGAAGTCTCTCTCCAATTGTCATCAAGTGGTATCCCGGGGGATTCAGGAGGCAACAGGGGGTCCTCCGGTGTGGATTCTGGGTGGGCAGCAGTCTCTTCGGGCAGGAGAACTGGTGCACTACCCACGCACATTACCCGTTGGGGCTTCTCCGGGATACAGGGAGATGAAGCTTCAGTAGGGACTTCAAGGTTGGGATCAGGAGGTCTCAGGGAGGACAGACCCTGGCGTGACGGCTTGCCTCTACGTCTAGAACGTCTGGACTGCCTCTTGAGGTTGGGAGAAGAATTCCGGAGAGTGTAGTCACCCTGTGAGGATTCTGGATGGGCAGTAGTCTCATTGAGCTGGAGGACTATTGCGCTACCCACACACATTACCCATCGGGGCTGCTCCGGGATACTGGGAAGTGAAGCTTCAGCAGGAACCTCCGGGTTAGGATCATCGAAGACCATTAGAAAGGCCACCAGGAAGGCCATTATGTCCAGGACGATAGGATCCTGTGCGTCCCATAGGGGGATGATCCAATTCAAGGCATCACCCGCTAGGTAAGACATCATGAATCCCACCTTAACCTGATCTGTGGGAAAACATAGAGGGTAGAACTTGAAGTGTAGCATGCATTGCTCCACAAATGCACGACTCTGTCTTGGATCCCCATAGTAACGTGGCGGATCCGCAGGAACGAGAGCTGATAGATCCATCTGAACGGGTGCGTAATTCGCCTGGAACTCAGATAAGGAAAAAAAAATGTATTTATTTATTTTTAATGCACGTATTCGCTGGAAAACGTCTCAGAGAGCGAAGGCCGTGGGGCTCAACGGGAACCATGGCCTGAGCATGCTGTAATGCACACGCCCGGGCTGAGCGGCGTGTGAGTGTGATTGTAGTGATTCCACTGTACCGTACCGGAGAGTGCCTGTAGGGGCGTAACTAAGTGTCTGCCCGATCCGACCAAGATCGCACGACGGCATACGACGCCAGTGCACCAGGGAGAAACCGAGCAGAGGTACCAGGGTCTACTCCAGGTCAGACTCCGGACACGGCTGTTGGCCCACACCGGGGAATACAGGAACTGGAAGGTTTAGGCTGGCACACTGGTATGCAGACGGGGAGGTACTGGCAGGTACAACAGGTTGGAGCACAGAGAGGATAGAACCCAGTACAGACTGGGACTTCTGGAACAGAACCGCAGAAGCGGTATACAAACACAGCAGGTTGAGAGCAAGACGAGGCCGCCAGGAGCGGAGCAAAGAGTCAGAGCAGAGCGAGGCTGCTGGAGCAGCGAGCAAAGGGTCTGAGCAGAGCGAGACTGCCGGAGCAGCGAGCAAAGGGTAAGAGCAGGGTAGGACTGCCGGAGCAGTGAGCAAGAGGAAACAGCGAGACTGCCGGAGCAGCGGGCAAAGGGTCAGAGCAAACTACTGGAGCAGCAATCTAGAGGGAGCAGGGCGAGACTGCCGGAGCAGCGAGCAAAGGGTCAGAGCAGAGTAGGACTGCCGGAGCAGCGAGCAAAGGGTCAGAGCAGAGTAGGACTGCCGGAGCAGCGAGCAAAGGGTCAGAGCAGAGTAGGACTGCCGGAGCAGCGAGCAAAGGGTCAGAGCAGAGCGAGACTGCCGGAGCAGCGAGCAAAGGGTAAGAGAGCAGAACGAGACTGCCGGAGCAGTGAGAAAGAAGGAGCAGAGCGAGACTGCTGGAGCAGTGAGAAAGAAGGAGAGAGCAGAACGAGACTGCCGGAGCAGTGAGAAAGAGGGAGCTGAGCGAGACTGCCGGAGCAGTAAGGTAAAGGGAGAGAGCAGAACGAGACTGCCGGAGCAGTGAGAAAGATCAGAGCAGGAAGAGACCGCCTGGAGCGGTGAGCAAGAGCATAGCAGGACGAGACCGCCTGGAGCGGTGAGCAAGAGCAGAGCAGGGCGAGACCGCCTGGAGCGGTGAGCAAGAGCAGAGCAGGACGAGACCGCCTGGAGCGGTGAGCAAGAGCAGAGCAGGACGAGACCGCCTGGAGCGGTGAGCAAGAGCAGAGCAGGACGAGACCGCCTGGAGCGGTGAGCAAGAGCAGAGCAGAACGAGGCCGCCTGGAGCGGTGAGCAAGAGCAGAGCAGGACGAGGCCGCTTGGAGCGGAGAGCAAGGCAGAGCAGGGGGGACAGGGCTCTGTTCACACGGAACAGACAGGAAGGGAAAGGCAGAGCCAGATACCCACAGGGTACTTGCAGAGAAGTAGCGAGTGGACCACAAACTCACAAACGGGAGTACAGAGACAACAAGCAGGAGTTAGGTACGAGTTCAGACTCTGCAGAAAAAGGAAAGGAACGGACATAGAGAAAAAACAGGTAAAAGATAGGAGAGTTCAGACTGGAACTGAGTGTACGGAGGAGACCGACACTGCAGCGGAATACAGGAGCGGGTCTGGGAATACAGCCCCCAGAAAGGCGGGACGAACAGGCAAGGAGCGTGTTCAGACAGGACAGACAAGATACAGGAGCAGATCTAGGTAATCGGCCCCTAGAAGACGGGAGGAACAGGCTAGGAGCGTGTTCAGACGGGCCTGGAAATACAGCCTCCAGGATAGGCAGACAAGAGGCAAGGAACGTGTACAGACTGCAGGTTAGGGTACACAGATAGGACACAGTACAGACATGGGAACAGATACTGCAAGACAGGTAACATAGACAGAACCTGGCATGTCAGAGACAAAAGCCAACTGACAGGGCAAGATGCTCAGGCAGGGATTGATTGGAGCAGCTGGGTTAAATACCAGGTGACAGACAGCAATAGGCTGAGGACGCACAAGGGGTGTGACCCACAGCAGGTACAAAAAGCAGGAAGTGATCGGGGGCCGCCCTTAAGCAGCAGAAACAGACACAAACAGACAGCATGGAGGGAAGCCAGAGAGACATTCTCAAGTGCGCGCTCTTGCACAGTGGGAGATGGACCACTATGCAAAGACGCCGCCAGGTATGTTACACCCTGTATCACAATCATTGAAGAATTGTTTGGGTAATTCTGCTATTCTGCCTAATTTTTCTGTATCAAATTGAATATGAATTGTGATTGTATCCCTTCATATGCACTATGTGAATAACTAGGGTGGATGCAATTTTTGGATACTGATGTGCCACAATAATTGCTTTTCGCTATATGCACATAGCAGGTGATATCATATATATGGACATAATATCCATCCCTACTAAGGTTTACCTTTAGCTATATTATGCATTTGCATGGTATTTCATCTATCCAGTATTTTTTGCACTTAGACACTTTTTCTGACTTGAGGTCAGCGATACCAGCTTGGATGTATTATGAAATTATTTATGTATATGGATCCCTTGATATAAATATTAGTTTACTGGTAACAATTTCCATAATTTGAAATGATGTATAATGTTCTTACTATCTGGCTATGGTATTGAGAAATATACTGTTTCATATCATATAGGGACATTGTATTCCCCTTAACATATATGTATATATTTATTGTGTGAGCGTCTCTCTATGCAGTGCCATTGTTTGGCCAAACCATGATTCATTAAAGGTTTTTTAAGTAACTCGATTATCTTTGATCTTTTTGTTCGGTATTCCTCTGCTGGTCTAGTGGGGGAAATAAGAATTTGATCCCTTGCTGTTTTTGTAAGTTTGCCCACTGACAAAGACATGAGCTGTCTATAATTTTAAGGGTAGGTTCATTTTAATATTCAGAGATAGAATATACACCCAAGAAAATCACATTGTATAAATGTATAAAAATTATTTTTTTTGCGTTTTGCAGTGAGAAATAAGTATTTGATCCCTCTGGCAAACAACACTTAATACTTGGTGGCAAAACCCTTGTTGGCAAGCACAGCAGTCAAACGTTTTTTGTAGTTGATGATGAGGTTTGCGCACATGTCAGGAGGAATTTTGGTCCACTCCTCTTTGCAGATCATCTCTAAATCATTCAGATTTTGAGGCTGTCACTTGGCAACTCGGAGCTTCAACTCCCTCCATAAGTTTTCTATGGGATTAAGGTCTGGAGACTGGCTTGGCCACTCCATGACCTTACTGTGCTTCTTTTTGAGCCATTCCTTTGTTGCCTTGGCTGTATGTTTTGGGTCATTGTCTTGATGGAAGACCCAGCCACGACCCATCTTCAATGCTCTTACTGAGGGAAGGAGGTTGCTGGCCAAAATCTCGGGATACATGACCCCATCCATCTTGCCTTCAGTATGGTGCAGTCGTCATATCCCCTTTGCAGAAAAGCACCCTCAAAGTATAATGTTTCTCCCACCATGCTTCACGGTTGGGACAATGTTCTTAGGGTTGTACTCATTCTTCTTCTTCCTCCAAACATGGCGAGTTGAGTTAATGCCAAAGAGCTCAGTTTTTGTCTCATCTGACCACAGCACCTTCTCCCAATAACTCACAGAATCATCCAGGTGTTCATTGGAAAACTTCAGATGGGCCATGTGCCTTCTTGAGCAGGGGGATCTTGCGGGCACTGCAGGATTTTAAACTTTTAAGGCGTAATGTGTTACCAATGGTTTCTTGGTGACGGTGGACCCAGCTGCCTTGAGATCATTAACAAGTTCCCCCTGTGTAGTTTTAGGTTGATCTCTCACCTTCCTCATGATCAAGGATACCCCACGAGGTGAGATTTTGCATGGTACCCCAGATCGATGTTGATTGACAGTCATTTTGTATTTCTTCCATTTCCTTACAATTGCACCAACAGTTGTCTACTTCTTACCCAGCGTCTTACTTGGTTTTGTAGCCCATTCCAGCTTTGTGCAGGTCTATGATCTTGTCCCTGACATCCTTAGTCTGTGGACAGGAGTCTTTGATACAGGTGACTATGTATGACAGCTGTCTTTAATGCAGGTAACGAGTTGATTAGGAGCGTCTAACTTGTCTGTAGGAGCCAGAACTCATAACGGTTTGTAGGGGATCAAATACTTATTTCTCACTGCAAAATGCAAAAAAAGTATCTAATTTATACAATGTGATTTTCTTGATTTTTTGGGGGGATATTCTATCTCTCAATGTTAAAATTAACCTACCCTTAAAATTATAGACTGTTCATGTCTTTGTCAGTGGGCAAATGAACAAAAATAGCAAGGGATCAAATACTTATTTCCCCCACTGTATAGGCATATACGAGGCTATGAGGCCAAGAGTACTGCGGCCAGTCCATAAATTGTGGTCTGTACGCGGACTGTGAAACATGGATGTGTGAAAACGGCCTTGTTTCATAGAAATCATAGTATTAAAAAGAGGCTCCCCTCTGATTTTTCCTTAGCTACAATTGGGGAACATAAAAGACCTGTCAATCAAGCGAATTCAAAGTTGCAAAATCCAGTACAGCCGCTCCTAAATATACAGCTATGGCAGAAATTAAGAGACCACTGCAAAATTTTCAGTTTCTCTGATTTTTCTCTTTATAGGTATATTTTTGAGTAAAATGTACATTGTTGTTTTAGTCTATAAACTACTGACAACATGTCTCCGAAATGCAAAGCTAAAAATTTTGTATTTATTTTCAGCAAATGATAAAGCGTCAAAATACTAAAAAAGAAACAGTGCTTTCAGACCTCAAGTTACTCATGTTTCAACTCAGGAAGAGTTCAGAAATCAATATTTGGCGGACTAACCATGATTTTTAATCACAGCTTTCATGCGTCTTGGCATGCTTTCCACCAGTCTTCCCATGCTTTCCAATAGAAAACTGTTCAGTGGTCTCTTCATTTTTGCCAGAGCTGTATAGTCTGCTCAATCTTATAAATCTCACAACATCTCTGTCTGCAAAACACAAGAGCACTAACGTCTCCCTTCTCCAGACTACTAGCTGGTATGTAGGTTACCAACACAGTCTGCACCCTCAGTCTTCCCCTAGGCTACCTTAATAAATACCACAGTGATTAAAATACAGACGCCATACAAATACATGCATTATCTATGACATTGAAAAATTGATGTAAAAATAACAATCTTGTGCTTTTCTCAGACATCTTCACTAAAAAAACATTACAATGGCTCCCAGCAATCTGGCTTCCAGAAAACGAGTGCAACAGCATTCTATGGTTGCTGGCTACAAGTGTGACAAGTGGCGCCGAAGAGACAGGTGCAGTCACCTGAGCAAGAGCAGCTGAGCGATCCATTAATTTATTGGGCTGGTGCTTAAAAAAGGAGACCCTGGCATGCACTTTAGTACATTATATGCCAAATACATGCCAAGCCACAGACAAAGGACATTCCCTTAATCCGTAAGACTTCTGCCAAATCATAAATGTTTATAAGCAGAATAAAACTTAACATAGGACCGCATTAAATTCCCCAAGCCTCCTTCCATCATACATTGTTACTACTAACTGCATCTTACCTGTGTGTGATGATTGGGAATAATTGATTAAAGAAATAAAGAGATGTGCATGGAAGTCTTCGATGGATAACTATGGAGCATATGGTAGATGCATTGGAAAGTGAAATGCATGATCTCTAGGTCTATCTCCGAGGTTTCCATAATTGATTTGTTTCCAAGATAAATGAGAGCGAATACATATTAATTCAGGACATTGGTAGGCTTCCCCAGGTCCTATACTGACTGATATGACAAACATTATTAAATAATTTACATGACTAAAAACATCTTTTAGAGGATTTTCCCTGGGATAAAAGGATTACTAGAGTCCCATTAATTAGTTAATAGAATGTGACTTTCATATGACTTGTGTCTATGTGATACTTAGGTAAGAAGATGCTGCTTACACTGCTGTCCACCATGCCTTTCTGATATAATACTGGAGATACCAGGAGTGCGGAGGTCAGAAATGGCTGCTTACACCTCCCTCCACCTTGTCTAACCTCATACTCGACACACCAGGGGTGCTGAGGTAAGAAGAGCCTGCTCTGCTCGCACTGCTATCAAACATTGCGATTCTGACATAATACTGGAGATACCATTTGTGCTGAGGTAAGATGTGGCTGCTCAAACTGCTATCGATCATGTCTTTACGATCTTATACTTGATATACCAGACATGCAGAGGTAAAAATTGGCTGCTCATACTGCTATCCACTCTGTATTTCTGATCTTATATTGGATATATCAAAAGTGCTGAGGCAAGAAGAGGCTGCTCACACTGCTGTCCACCCTGTCTATCTAATCTAATACTGAACATACCAAAAGTGCTGAGGTCAGAAGAGGCTGCTCACACTGCTGTTCACCCAGCCTTTTTAATCTAACACTGAAGAAACCAGGGATGCTGAGGTAAGGTAAATAGAGGCTGCTCACACTGCTGTCCATCCTGTCATTCTGATCCAATACTGGAGATACCATGGGACCTGAAGTAAGAAGAGGCTGCTCACACTGCTGTCCATATTTCTTTCTGATCTAATACTGGACATAGCAGGAGTACTGAGGAAAGAAAAGGCTGCTCACACTGCTGTCCACTCTGTCTTTCTGATATAATACTGGAGATACCAGGAGTTTTGGGGTAAGAAGAGGCTGCTCACACTGCTTTCCACCTTGTGTATCCGAACTAATACTGGAGATATCAAGGGTGCTGAGGCAAGAAGAGGCCGCTCACACTGCTTTCTACTATGTCCTTCTGATCTAATACTGGAAATACAAGGAGTGCTAAGGTAAGAAGAGGCTGCTCACACTGCTGTCCACCATGTCTTTCTGATCTAATACTAGAGATAACAGGGGTGCTTAGGTAAGAAGAGGCTGTTCACACTGCTATCCACCATGTCATTTTGAATGACAATACATGGTATAGGTTATCTCCAGGTCACAGTAAAAAACAAGTCCCATTGGATATGTTCATAGGCTCCTGTCCCATCCCAGACATTTTTGTCAGTAACAAGGCGGTAGCCATTTTAATTCTATAGTGACTCCCTAGACAAAATGTTTGAGATTTGCTAATTGAAAGTATTTAGGAATTTTTTTATTTGATATTTTGTTTAGTTGTTCATCCATTTCTAATCCTGGAGAACCTATTCAAAGTCACTGCTGCAATGTATAGAAGATATCATATAAATGGCCATAGGGAAAAATCTGCAATTTTATGAAAATATTGATGTATTACAAAGTTCTTTTCAGAGCTGAAAAGTATTTTTTAATGACACAAAAGACTTCTATGAAATAGAATGGCTGTCACACAACAATCCTGTCAAGCTCACAAGAAGACACAAGAATAATCTCAGTAAGTGACACACGCAAGAATGTGCAAACAGGCGGCTCCAAATTCCAGCACTAAAGACGTTCAACATTTCCTTTCACAAATTGTTTAATTTGGAGGTGGAAAGTAACGTGTGTTTGAGTGTCAGAGTGTGACAGAAACTCCCTGCAAATATAACACATAGTTCTGCAAGGGCTGCACCTCGTGAGGGGACTGTGAGTATCATTCTCCCATGGGGCAAAACGCTCATTACCCTGGAAAGAACAAGAACTCCAGTGGAACAAATGAAGGGTTATTGCAAGTAAGTCACAAAAAGTCAGACCCAGTCAGATTTGAGACCCACTTGTCAGGGTTGTGGTGCCCTAAGGGTCACAATACTACCCCATTCACCTGTATTACTCTATGGTGTAGAAATGGTACATGGCAATCTTTGGCCACATGACCTGTGTAACAGGCAAAGAAGCTGTGTAGCACCAACCTTAGACAAAGAATATGGCAGGAAAATTAAAATCCTACTGCGGAATCATTGCAACCAACAACAGACCAGACCATATCTAATGTGCCATTGATGGATATGGAGGGTTAATATGGGGATGCACCACAGTAGTGGTCATATCAGCCTGCTCCCATACAGCGAGGACGTCCAAGAATAGAAAACTATATAGAATATACCTATACCTATATGTATATATATACTGTACATATGTACACATAGATAGAAGTGCAAAGATAGAGATAGATATTTTTATTTATTTATTTATTTTACTCTCTTATATAGCGCCATTAATTCCACAATGCTTTACAGACATTATCAGCGCTGTCCCCATCGGGGCTCGCAATCTACATTCCCTATCAGGATGTCTTTGTAGTGTGGGGCGAAACCGGAGAACCCGGAGGAAACCCACGCAAACACGCGGAGAACTTTCAAATAGATGATAAATACATAGATAGATAAACAGATAGTTAGAATAGTATAGTATATGCAATTCTTTAAAGGGAATGTGTCATTAGAAAACAAACTATTGTTTAAATCAGGTTTTTACATCATTTACTAAAAAATATATATATAATTTTAATTTTCCATATCAGTATCTATAATAAAAATATCTTGCAATCTTCCCACTGGTTGCTAACCCTATTATTAGCCTTATACTTCCTGTTCTTTTCAACAGCCACATGGATATTAGCAAGAATAGACAAGCTCTGACTCACTGATTTATACAGGAGAGCTTTATAGGTGTGCTCTGGTCTGGTCAAGGTCATTGTGAAGGGAGGAGGAGGAGGTGAGGTGTGACATAGCCTATTGTGAATGCTAGATTTTGTGTTATCTAGATAAAACAGAATTCATCATATTTCCCCTATCTCATTCAACCCCTCAAAAGACCTATCCATCAAAGTCAATGGCTGTCCACTCTCCCCAGTCCTGCAAGCTCGCTGCCTCGGGGTAACCCTTGACTCTGATCGCTCCTTCAAACAATATATCCAAGCCCTTTCCACTTCCTGCCGACTCCAACTCAAAGATATCTCCCGGATCCGCACATTCCTCAACCATGAATCTGCAAAAACACTAGAGCACGCCCTCATCATCTCCCGCCTCGACTACTGCAACCTGCTGCTCTGTGGCCTCCCCTCTAACACTCTCGCACATTTCCAATCTATCCTAAACTCTGCTGCCCGACTAATCCACCTGTCCCCCCACTATTCCCCGGCCTCTCCTCTCTGTCAATCCCTTCACTAGCTCCCCATTGCCCAGAGACTTCAGTTCAAAACCCTAACCATGGCATACAAAGCCATCCACAACCTGTCTCCTCCATATATCTGTGACCTAGTCTACCGTTACATACCTACACGCAACCTCCGATCCTCACAAGATCTCCTTCTCTGCTCCCCTCTTATCTCATCTTACCACAATCGCATACAAGATTTCTCCCGTGCATCCCCCCCTACTCTGGAACTCTGTATCCCAACATATCAGGCTCTCGTCTACCGTGGAAACCTTCAAAAGAAACCTGAAGACCCACCTCTTCCGACAAGCCTACAACCTGCAGTAACCCCTCGCTCCACCATACCGCTGCAAGACCAGCTCTACCCTCACCTACTGTATCCTCACCCATCCCTTGTAGACTATGAGCCCTCGCGGGCAGGGTCCTCGCTCCTCCTGTACCAGTCGGTGACTTGTATTGTTCAAAGATTATTGTACCTGTTTTATATTATATATACTTCTTTTTACATGTTAAGCGCCATGGAATAAATGGCGATATAATAATAAATAATCATAATAATAATCTACTTTTTATAGAGGTATTATTAGTCATTGTACAGGAGGAGGGGAGCTGTGATATCATCTATTGTGAATGGTTGATCCTGTGTTATCTACTGTATATAGAGGTGTTATAAGTCATTGTACCGGAGGGGGAGGAGGTGATCTGTAACATCACCTGTTAACAATGGGAGATCCTGTGTTATCTACTGTATATAGAGGTGTTATCTGTTATTATCTTGCCTGCACTCATACAATGATAAGCTTGCACTTAACATTAGTGGCCAGTTTGAAAATTGCGCTGCACAAAATGTTGCGCCAGGCCTACAGAAGAGGCGCAGTGGATCCCGTCAGGTAGGAGGAGGTATGCGGGTCAGCTACAACCTTGCACCAGGCCTACAGAAGAGGCACCGGGGATCCCGTCAGGTAGGAGGAGGTACGCAGGGCAGCCACAACTTGCGCCAGGCCTACAGAAGAGGCATTGGTGATCCAGTCAGGTAGGAGGAGGTATGTGGAGCAGCCACAACCTTGCGCCAGGCCTACAGAAGAGGCACCGGGGATCCTATCAGGTAGGAGGAGGTATGCGGGGCAGCCACAACCTTGCGCCAGGCCTACAGAAGAAGCACCGGGGATTCTATCAGGTAGGAGCAGGTACGCGGGGCTGCCACAACCTTGCGCCAGGCCTACAGAAGAGGAGTCGGGGATCTGATCAGGTAGGAGAAGGTATGCGGAGCAGCCACAACCTTGCGCCAGGCCTACAGAAGAAGCCCCGGGGATCCTATCAGATAGGAGGAGCTACGCGTGGCAGCCAGAACCTAGAGCCAGGCCTACAGAAGAGGCACCGGGGATCCTGTCAGGTAGGAGGAGGTATGCGGGGCAGCCATAACCTTGCGCCAGGCCTACAGAAGAGGCGTTGGGGATCCTATCAGGTAGGAGGAGGTACGCGTGGCAGCCACAACCTTGAGCCAGGCCTACAGAAGAGGCACCGGGGACCCTGTCAGGTAGGAGGAGGTATGCGGGGCAGCCATAACCTTGCGCCAGGCCTACAGAAGAGGCGTCGGGGATCCTATCAGGTAGGAGGAGGTACGCGGGGCAGCCACAACCTTGCGCCAGGCCTACAAAAGAGGAGCTGTGGATCCCATCAGGTAGGGCTCTCTTTCATCAGCCACAAGCTATTGATATAGCCGAAGGGACTAATGTCATGTAAAGATTTTTGTACAACTCTATCACTTAGCAATTCGCTAATAAGCCTTTTATTAGAAGAACAAACCTATGAGGAGATAATTTTCTTTTGTGATAAAGCCAATGGGAGAATAGCCTGGCTTTTAAAAGAGGTATAATCAGTGTTCTTTTCCATAGACCCTCTAAATCAATTCCAATGATGGCTGATACTTACAGTCCTCTCCTGACCCATACAGACTGGGCATAGAAGTGAAGGTCCTTGCTAAGGACAGAGGTCACAGCGTCTTCAAAGTGCAACTCTCTCCCTTCACACGAGTCCAGGGCAAACAGACTCACAGAAGGTTCAGCAAAGACCTGCAATTAATACAAAAAAATACAATGTTATGGCAAAGCCAACTCATAATAATTATTATCACATAGGTTTCTTAAAGAATTGAGGTTCTGTGGTTTTGCCTGTATAACTATAATTAATTAACAAGAATCTGGGGGCAGCTGCGTCGTGACCCCTGCTTTCTAGAACCTTTGTCTCGTTCTTAATGGGGTTGTCTTAATCAACTTTGCAATTTACCTCTTATTAAAAATCCTCTGTGTTCTCAAAAATGGAGGGATTTTAATTCTATAGTTTACACCTCAGTACCTAGGTTACCGGCCACCTCTGCAGTGGCCAGTCTTCTAGGCAAGGCGCATGTGCTTGTAAGCTGTTATACAGCTGAAGTGCTGCTCTAAAGCTGGTCGAATCTCTGGATCTCACCAACATAACAGCCCTTGCGCCTCTCTGTTACAACAGCAGAATTGTAGGAAGCCCAATTCTGGACAGCAGCTCAGCCGGTCCATACGGTCTATACTCTAGAGCGCATTGCCCCCTGACAAACAGGGAGCCGGGTATCAGAGAAGCGGGTCACTCCTGAAGAACAAACTTCAGCAACCCATGTAAGATAGAAAATAAGCAACCTTTGGTTTTACTGTTCTGTATACCTGAAAGATCTGGTGTCCTAACGTCCTACTTAATATGTTCCCCTATATGAAGTAGACTATTCCTCCAAAATTTGCTTATACTTATTGGAAAGGTCCAGAAAAGATCAAATAAAACAAGCATTACTCCAACATCATCTAGAGTACATTATAATCAGTAGTTATCTATAGGTGTATAAAGGTTCCTATACACATTAGATAACTGTTTGTCGAATGATAGTTAAGCAGACTGTTATCTCTCTTGACTTTCCCATACACAGGAACAATTGACCTCGTCGCCCCCTCCAGACACTTGTCCCTTCCAGACTCCGCCGCTCCAGACACCTATGTCCCCTCCAGACACCTTTGTGCCTTCAAGTCTCCTGTCAATTCCAGACTCTGTTGTCCCCTCTAAACTCCTCTGTCCCCTCCAGGCACCTCTGTCCCCTCCAGACACCTTTGTGCCTTCAAGTCTCTTGTCTCCTCCAGACTCTGCTTTCCCCTCTAAACTCCTCAGTCCCCTCCAGACACCTTTGTGCCTTCAAGTCTCTTGTCTCCTCCAGACTCTGCTTTCCCCTCTAAACTCCTCAGTCCCCTCCAGACACCTGTCCCTTCCAAACTCTGCCACCCCCTCCAGACTCCACCGTCCCCTCCAGACTCTGCCGTCCCCTCTAAACACCTCTGTCCCCTCCAGACACCTCTGTCCCTTCCAGTCTCCTGTCCCCTCTAGACTCCGCCATCCCCTCCAGACTCTGTCGTCCTCTCCGGACTCGCAGTGACCATTTTCTCCATATCTGAGAAAAACTGTCTGGTTATTCTCATCAGAGTTTGATCAGAGTGCTAGCAGTTGTTCTTAGTTGTGCAGATTGTTTAGTTCACAGAAGATTTATTATACTGCATACAACTCTGAAAATATAAGATCTGTATTACTTTTAATTCTCTAGATACAAACAAAATGTTTCCAATTCAGTGACAGCAAACAGAGATCTTGCAAAGGGATTACAATATAAAGTATAAGGCTGTGTGCACACATTCAGGATTTGCAGCAGAAAATTCTACTGCAAATCTTGATGTGTTGGCAGGAAAAACGTTGCATAAAATACACGTGTTTTTTTACATGCGCTTTTGTTGCCAATTTTTCCCGATTCATTAGTATATTAATATCTGCAGTAAAAACGCTGAAAGAATTGACATTGTGTAAAATTTAATTTGCTGCAAATCTTTCAGGAAAAAATAAGCAACGTGTGCTTGAGAAAGGAACCTCAATCACTTTGCTGGTACTAGCTTTTGCGACAATACGCGTAAAAAACGCAACGTGTGCACATACCCTAATGGGAATTTGCTGAATTTTTAGTTTTTTTTATAAAAAAGTGAACTTTTCAAGAAAAATACAATATAAGGAAAGCATTTAGAGAGATTAATTCTGCTTAATAAACCAAATAGAAAATCACTTGCTTCTTTCCTACACATATTGTAATTCTTACTACTGAATAATTTAGACCAAGTAACTGGGCGGACATGCCGATACCGCTGACTGACGGGTGATATTAGGAAAAGTACATTTAATATTGAGAAACAGATGCAACAAATATCTTACATAATCTATTGGCTTGATGGCTTTGATCTCTGCTGTAGGGCATCCACATGAGGCCAAGTCTGGGAAATGTCCCTCTTCCAACACACACAGATTGTCACCAGAGTCTGATTCATAGCACAGCAGCCAGCTGGAAGAGACCGAGAATGTGACAAATCTCTCATTACCGGTCAACACCGAAGCAGAAAGACAAAGTATAGTGCAGAAGAAATGAAGCAATCACAGCGCTGAATGATGGCGTCCAAAAGCTGTCACCTCACCAACCGCGCAAACATGGGGTTCCCAGTCCCATCCCCTCATCCAGCAGGAACATTGCTGGAAGATCTCCCATCTCCAAGATCCTATCCCAATTTGTAGAAGATGTAATAATAATAATAATATTAGCCAATGCCTCCAATTAGAAATATAGTATAGTTCTTCTGATTTGCTATGTCTCTTACCTCATGTGCAGGGCATTGCAGTAGCTTAGGTATCCATGGTTATGACTAGTAACAGCTACCTGTAACTATATGAGTGGTCATAACTATGGATACCTAAGTTACTACAATGCCCTGCACATGGGGTAAGAGACATAGCGAATCAGAAGAGCTATACAATATTTCAAATTGCAGGTATTTGCTAATATTATTTTACCTACTACATATTGGGATAGGACCTTGGAGGTGGGAATACTCCTACTGGCTAGCATAAAGTAGTACTTTACCACCCACTTAACTCACTAAACATTAGTATCCTATAGATATCCTAAATGAATGAGGTTATTGCTGGTGTCTGATGCTATCATTCCGCGATAAGAAACTATTATTTCTTGTAAGAAAAGCTATGTTGCCACTAAGGACTCATTCATCTGTTTTTCAGGTACTTGTCCTATCTGTGTAGAAAATGTACCTATTGTAGTTTATGGACTATTCACATGTCCATGTTTTTTTGCGGTCCACAAACAAAAACTCAAAACGAAGACATGTCCATTTTTGATCCGAGTCACGGATGCAACTCACCCATCCAAATGACTGGGACTTGTGAAAAAAATTGGATAGAACATGGATGCCATGGATGTGTGTCATGCAGGGCTGTTAATGTGTAGGAGAAATTTGGATTTTTTTTTCTTTTATATACCAGAAAAATGGATGTGACTGATGTTAAAAATGGACACACACATCAAAAATAGCTGAAAATCACTAATGAATTTTCTTTTTCTCGTATGCAAAAAGACAACAGACGTCTGAATAAGGCCTTGGGTAATAATGTAGTGTAAAACTAAACTAATGCATTTGCATGTCATCTAAAAACGAAAGCAATTTTTTTTTAAAACTCGTTTTATTTAAGATTTTACAACAAACTAAATCAATTTTAAACACAATATTTCTACAGAAACATGCTGTATACTAGATAACAATGTAAAGGGGCGATCCCGTGTCAGAAACTGATGGTGTATCCTTAGGATAGGCCATGAATGTATGGTAGATGTAGGTCCCATCGCTAAGACCTTCATGTATCTCCAGCGCGGGGCCTAGTCATGCTGATGTCAGTGGAGGGATAGTCAGGATTGCCAACCGCTCAGAACTTCCTGGATAGTCCGTAAAATTAGCACTTTTTTTCCCTGTCCGTAAAAAAAACTTGAGTTGTCCATGATTTTTTTGAGGCTTAAGAAACTTGTGCATATTTTTTGAACTATAATTGTCATCATTTTACAGTTAATGCAGATAATGTCGTTAGATCAGAATTATAGGCTTATAATCATAAAGATTTATTATTATTTTCCAATGTGTCCGTAAAAAATACTGTCTGTCCGTAATTTTTTGATAATTTGTTGATAAGCCTTCCAGAAAAAATAAAAAGTCAATATGACAACCCTGGAGGTGGTCGGATCTGCCACGTAAATGAATAAAGAGGGTTATGCATTTGCAGCCATCTATCCACTAACACTAGAGCATAGTCCTATTCTTGAGACAAATGTGGGTCTCATTATTAGAAGGACCTGCATCTATCATACAGTTATGGCATATCCTGGTGAATTCAATAATACATGAGAAGAGTTAGGCTAGGGGGAGTGATGAGTGCAAGCGCGAGTGACATGTTCGCATCCTTGTGGCCGCATGTTTCGTGGCTGTTAGACAGCCACAAAACATGCGGGGATTGCCCGTGTTTGTCAGGCAATCCCCGCATGTTTTGTGGCTGTCTAACAGCCACGAAACATGTGCCTGTGGGGATGCAAACATGTCACTCGAGCACCCGCGATACTCAGTGCATACCCGAGTGCCCTCGGCAAACTTGAGTAACGAGCACTTGCGCTCATCACTAGTTAGGAGCGCACGGTTTTTTTCAGTCCGGTTTTTCTGTTCCATTATGGGAACAGAAAAATACATCTGCCCTGTTCTATGATGGACAAACATGGCGCCAAATGGATCTCTATTTACTTTAAGGGGGTCTGCTTGGTTAATGTTCAGGTGGCCATCGTTGTAAAAGAGGAAACAGTCCAGTATGCTTCCTTTCTGTTCTGCTAAAAGTGGTGGAACTTGCCATGAAGTTTCCTAATGGAGGCTCTTCGGAAGTGTAAACCCACTCTTAGGTATGTCACCTTCCCAGTGAAGGTGACCCTTCCCAAACCAGCCGCACAGACTATTCTATCACATGGATATACGGTACTCTTGATTTATTGTTTAGCAATAAATCTGTTTCTTACCATCCTCTTAAGACTTTGAAAGACATAGGTATAAAAGATGTAAAGTCAGATAAGCCCTCGGTGAAATCCATGTCTTCCCCCTGGAACTCCATTCTTGAATACACTTTAATCTGCAACAACCCAACAAATGTAAGTAGTGAGAATGTTGATAATGTGATGGGATTATAGATTGGTGTCTCCAATTCAGGAGCCTAAAAAAGCAATTCTCCATTTCCCCTGTGGTGGCGCTACAGAGCAAATAAACACTTCCTGCCGGGTCACCCTGACCACTGGAGGTCTCAGCAGCTCTCCTCCATGATTTGAAGCCATTTTATTGAATATATTAGGAAAATGCACTACACACACTTATATAATGTGATTACTTTGGCCTCAGTTTAGTCGGAAGAATTTCAAAAATAGTAGAAAGAGTAGGTCGACAATAAACCAATATCTCCATGACATTTTTTTGCAGATACCATTTACAGAATACATGCCTCCTTTACGGCAGCTTGTATCCTGTGAATGGCATGGTCACAGCGGCCACTTGATGCCCCCAGCGGGCACCAGGCTTCGATAAAGAGCACTGGTATTACAGTAATGGCTTCCATATTACGTTAGACTAGAATTTGGTTCTGTTGCCTATTTTTTTTTTTTGAAAATTGTTCTTGTCTATACAGGAGACAAAGTAACATCATATTTAGGAATTGTTCATGCATTTAGTAGATAATTATGCTTTTGAGCTAATGGGTGCACTAAATAAACGACTGAATCCATGGCCACACTGGATTTGGAGAAGATTTTATGATTTTTTCATGTGGATGCTAACCGAAAATCTGTAGTGTAAGAAAGTGAATGTGGTTTCAAAACAGCATAGTATAATCTCCCACTGTAGTTGATCATTTAAGAGTCATCCATGTTTTTTTTTATTTAATTTTGGCATGTGAATATATTTATGTCTATTCTATTATATATAATTTTGTAGGCTGTTGGGTGACCAAAGTGCCTTACTGATGATGGCATGTACTGATGGTGAAGCACCCAGTTATCTGCAGAAATCCAGCAGCTGGAACTTGCAATAAAAGGTCGGTATACAGTACTTGGTGATATCATATGATATTGGTGACAGGGTTGGGTTTTAAAGTGAAGAGATGCGTATACCAACCATTCACACCCTTATACTTTAAAAATTAAATGAAAAAATGGGCCAGTTATGAGACATCACCTCCATTAAGTTCTGCTGCCAACTATTTCCCAGTTATCTGTATGGCCCTACTTTCATGTCCATTGGATGTGCTAACATGATGGCCAGCCTTCACTATTAAAAGACTTTCCAAGACCATATAGGCCCGAGAATTAGGGGAATTTTCACTTATTTCAAGACTTAATTCTAAAGCCTTAATATAAATGATAGAAAAGCAAATGAACCATATAAGCCACGTGAAGAACCTTACACAACAACACATGACCATGGTGGCTGGTGCCCTGGGGAAAGTAATTTGAGAATGACATAACTAGATGTTATTTTGGAACTGATGGCTTACAGCTATAAAACATACCTGATAACATGCACGTCTTCGCATTTTTTAACTGGCTATTTTTGATCAGTTTTTTCCTGTTCATCTAGTTGGATCTTTACTATGGTTTGCACTTTAAAAGCTAGAAACTTGAACAAGACAATCAACTTTCCAGCCCATCCTACATCATAAGTAAAGGAGTCGTCTGAACTCTGCTGATAATGGCAGGATCGGTCTATTTAATGTATGTGGCGGCTCCCGACTCTCCCCTTGTCAGATGATGTTAAGGGAGAGAAGGATCCAACAAGTCAGATTTCCAAGGGACGATCCTTTTGCTCTCTAAGAACACAGGAATGCTCAGCCAAGATGAGCATACCGGTGTATGGGGGGGCGGAGGGGGTTGAGAGAGATAGGTGGGAGCTAACTAATTTATACGTAGTGCTTTAGTGATTGTCTTCAAATCCAGAGAGATTTACAAAAAAACAGATCATGGATCCCAGTAGGTCCAAAAAAAATAGGGGCAGTACCAGATTAATGCTTTAAACAGTTCCAGACATGGGAATCAAAAGAAGGCACCATGCACCACCTTCACCCTTGGGTGGTTGGGACAATTTTTGCCTCATAGACAAATTTCTCCTTGACCCTATAAGAGCAGTAAGATACAGTCCTAGATCCCAAATTTGTTTTGTAATAATTACAACTACTGATACAATAGCCATCATGGTATTTCACACTACATCATCCACATTTCCAAAGGAGCAGGCAAATAAGCCAGGACCCCTAAGAGGAATTGTACAAAAAAGTACACCACATACATCTCTTCCGATAAAGGTTCCCATACACATTAAATTACCGTCGGACAAACCAGCCGATATCGACAGGTTCATCCGCCTGTCTAATGTATATGGCGGGTCCCCGAACAGCTGATTGTCGTGTGAGTTAAGGATCCAGTTAGGTCTGATTTCGGACTGCAGATCCTTTTATCCTTAAAATATAAGCTGCCACGAGACATGCCTGGCAGCGGCTTTCTTATAAGAGAGCACAGGAGCACTCAACAGAGCAAGCATTCCTGTGTATGGGAGAGTCGGGCAAGATAGCTATCGGTTGAAGCATATAAAGGTGTGTGGGGGCTTTAGTTTCATGGCTATAAGATGGGCATGTACAAACCAGCAGGTTAAATGTCATGGAAATCCCCTATGACTAGAGGTGAAGTCTCTGGTAGGGCATTTGGATGATAAAGAGAGGAGATTGCGCTTTGAACCTTGCAGGTTAGTTACTGTAGAGAAGCATCTCTCATTATGGAGAACTTGGTACGACGATGCTGCCTGGTCGCCTATTCATTTTTTGTGGTACCTTTTCCTACAGTAAAATGTTGAAGAATTAGCAGTAAAAGTTGACCACAGGTTGATTTACAGTAGTTTATGCCCAAGTGATTAGCCCATTGCTAAAGGGACCAGGAAAATGAAAAATACAATCCCTTTAACTTCTAGGAGATACTAAAGTTCACTTTACCTGACCCAGAATAACTACAATCTTGTGTTATCTCCAAATCATTGTGGAGCACTGCCAGAAAACCTAATCTTCCAAAGATAAAGGTCTGAAAAGTCCATCAAGATTTTTGTACTTAATCGTCGGCTCTCTAAATATCAACCACAAATAAAGGTCAGAAGTTTCTACTAATGACAGTCCATCCTGTTATCGACAGGATCATCTCTAAAGTGGACCATCCACCCTTCAATGCTCTACATAATTTTTTAGGTTTAAGCAGAGAATAGAACTTACCAAGTGTTTCACGTCGTTCCTCCCAAGTGGTTCCTGAAAATGAAATGAAGCTTATTTCAGAAAGACTCCTTTATATACTGAGTATGAGCAAACAGGATTTTACAAATCTGCACTAGTAATCTACTTTAAAATTATATATATATATTCTGCCTCAAAAAAATCCAGGACAGAAAATGCTAATAGGTAATCACGTAAAATAGTGACCACCATGGATGAAAACTAGCACAGAGACACAGGCGGCCATCGCCTCTGACAACTTAAGTTCTTTTTTTCCAACCCATTCTGTTTTCCTCAATGTCTGTGTCTAATGGGCATTTCTATCTTAAAATTATACAAATTCTTAAAACCCTCAGTCTTTGGTATGTGCTCTCGAGGGCAAATATCATGTCCTCAGAGGGTAGTCACATTATATTGTGCTTAGAATAGGTAAAATACAGAGTGACACCATGGTTTTGGGAGTACATTGTCATTTGTTTCAATAGGTGTACTTGACATATGGATAGCTGATAATCTATCACTGGGTTTTTGCCATATAATCTGAGAGCAGCATGATGCAGGGGCTGAGATCCTGATATCAGCGATATCTAACTTGCTGGTCTGTGTGCTGTCATTTTGCCACAATCACTGTTTTCTCAGCTGCCCCCACACCACTGATTAGCGGCTTTTTGTGTACACTGTGCATAAGCAGAGAGCTGCTAATCAGTGGTGTGGGCGGGGCTGGACTAGAAACTATGTGCTGCCTAGTCCTGTAGTGATAATCGCCTTCTGATAAAACACTTATTTTATTGAAACAGCAACACACAGCTCAGTAAGTGACACATCACTGGAATCGGGGCCTCTATCCCCATATCATGCAGCTCTGAAATTACAAAGCCAAAACCTGCTGGCAAATTCCCTTTAAACACTAATTTACACTAATCAGAAAATCCAGTCCTCTAATTAGAAGTCTATCACTTCTCCTACTCTATCGTTACGGCTGTTTTGCAGTATAAACTAATTGCTGTGCTATAATATTTATTCAAGGAAACTCACCAGAAGAACCGGTCTAATAGACAGTATTGTGTTATTGCTGCCTCCCCAGTCCATGTATGTTTTATATCTTCCCTTCTCCAGTATGTATTGTTCTCCACAGAAATGCTTCTGCTCGTACGCAACCCACCTAGGAAGTAAGATATACCATTAATATGTCATAAATAATAAGGATTTC
This sequence comes from Phyllobates terribilis, assembly GCF_046119375.1. NCBI lineage: Eukaryota > Metazoa > Chordata > Amphibia > Anura > Dendrobatidae > Phyllobates > Phyllobates terribilis. The sequence goes on from NW_027362762.1 coordinate 880,302,837, forward strand.
CTCACATGCTTACTGACAGCTAATTAGTGTGTGTCTGAGAAAGGGACAGACGTAAGCGGAGTGAGCCATCCTGTGGGGACTGTAATGGGACCCACATTTGTTGTCACCAACCTTTCTGCATATGGCTTTTGGAGGAATTGAACCACTGAACCGAACTGTGGCCCCGTGCTTGGCACAGACAAATCTATAGGACCATGCTGTACCCTATATTTCTTTTTTCAATTTCATATTGAATCTGTGAATCCGGCATGTACCATCGCAAACTATAATATGGATCTTTATCCTTTAGAACATTGTTACTAGGTGAGAACACAACATCTCATAGAAGCACCATATACTAAAGCCCCCCACACACTTTACATAGCTGTCAGATGATCAATGGTTCGGCAGATGGTTTGGCCGTCAGCAATCTTCCCCGATTCTCCCATACACAGGAGCACTTGTTCTCTGTTCTCTATGAAAGAGCCGCTGCCAGACATCGATGACGGCGGCTTATCTCATGAAGAACAAAAGGATCGTCAGTCTAAAATGGGACATGTCTGATCCTTCTCTCCCCCGACATGATCTATCAGGTGATCGATGGGAGACTCCTATACACACTAGACTTTCGGCCGAGCCCGCCAATACCGACAGGTTGAGACGACAATAGTCTAATGCAGGGATATCAAACTCAAACACACAGAATGAAACACTTGGACAAAGTCGCGGGCGAACCAGTATACAGTATAATGGGCCTCACAAAGTCCTCCATACAGAATAATGGGCCATACATAGTCCTCAATACAGAATAATGGACCCCACATAATCCTCCATATAGAATAATGGCTCCACATTGTCCCCTGAAAAGAATAATGGGCCCCACATAGTCCTCCATACAGAATAATGGCCCCACATAGTCCTCCATACAGAATAATGGCCCCACATAATCCTCCATACAGAATAATGGCCCCACATTGTCCCCCGAAAAGAATAATGGGCCCCACATAGTCCTCCATACAGAATAATGGGCTCAACATAGTCCTCCATACAGAATAATGGGCTCAACATAATCCTCCATACAGAATAATGGCCCCACATAGTCCTCCATACAGAATAATGGCCCCACATAATCCTCCATACAGAATAATGGCCCCACATTGTCCCCCGAAAAGAATAATGGGCCCCACATAGTCCTCCATACAGAATAATGGGCTCAACATAGTCCTCCATACAGAATAATGGCCCCACATACAGTGGGTACAGAAAGTATTCAGACCCCTTTAAATTTTTCACTCTTTGTTTCATTGTAGCCATTTGGTAAATTCTAAAAAGTTCATTTTTTTTCTCATTAAAGTACACTCTGCACCCCATCTTGACTGAAAAAAAACAGAAATGTAGACATTTTTGCTAATTTATTAAAAAAGAAAAACTGAAATATCACATGGTCATAAGTATTCAGACCTTTTGCTCAGACACTCATATTTAAGTCACATGCTGTCCATTTCCTTGTGATCCTCCTTGAGATGGTTCTACTCCTTCATTGGAGTCCAGCTGTGTTTAATTAAACTGATCGGACTTGATTTGGAAAGGCACACACCTGTCTATATAAGACCTCACAGTGCATATCAGACCAAATGAGAATCATGAGCTCAAAGGAACTGCGCAAGGAGCTTAGAGACAGAATTGTGGCAAGGCACAGATCTGGCCAAGGTTACAAAAGAATTTCTGCATTACTCAAGGTTCCTAAGAGCACAGTGGCCTCCATAATCCTTAAATGGAAGAAGTTTGGGACCACCAGAAGTCTTCCTAGACCTGGCCGTCCAGCCAAAATGAGCAATCGTGGGAGAAGAGCCTTGGTGAGAGAGGTAAGGAAGAACCCCAAGATCACTGTGGCTGAGCTCCCGAGATGCAGTAGGGAGATGGGAGAAATTTCCACAAAGTCACTGCAGCCCTCCACCAGTCGGGCCTTTATGGCAGAGAGGCCCGACGGAAGCCTCTCCTCAGTGCAAGACATGAAAGCCTGCATAGAGTTTGCAGAACAGCACATGAAGGACTCCCAGACTATGAGAAATAATGTTCTCTGGTCTGATGAGACAAAGATAGAATTATCACCAAAAAGTTCTAAGTGGTATGTGTGGAGAAAACCAGGCACTACTCATCACCTGCCCAATACAATCCCAACAGTGAAACATGGTGGTTGCAGCATCCTGCTATGGGGGTGTTTTTCAGCTGCAGGGACAGGACAACTGGTTGCAATGGAAGGAAACATGAATGCGGCCAAGTACAGAGATATCCTGGATGAAAACCTCTTCCAGAGTGCTCTGGACCTCAGACTTGGCCAAAGGTTCACCTTCCAACAAGACAATGACCCTAAGCACACAGCTAAAATAACAAAGGAGTGGCTTCAGAACAACTCTGTGACCATTCTTGACTGGCCCAGCCAGAGCCCTGACCTAAACCCAATTGAGCATTTGTAGAGAGACCTGAAAATGGCTGTCCACCAACGTTCACCATCCAACCTGACGGAACTGGAGAGGATCTGCAAGGAAGAATGGCAGAGGATCCTCAAATCCAGGTGTGTAAAACTTGTTGCATCATTCTCAAGAAGAATCATGGCTGTACTAGCTCAAAAGTGTGCTTCTACTCAATACTGAGCAAAGGGTCTGAATACTTATGACCATGTGATGTTTCAGTTTTTCTTTTTTAATAAATCTGCAAAAATGTCTACATTTCTGTTTTTTTTCAGTCAAGATGGGGTGCAGAGTGTACTTTAATGAGAAAAAAATGAACTTTTTAGAATTTACCAAATGGCTGCAATGAAACAAAGAGTGAAAAATGTAAAGGGGTCTGAATACTTTCCGTACCCACTGTAGTCCTCCATACAGTATAATTGCCCCACATAGTCCTCCATACAGAATAATGGACTCAACATAGTCCTCCATACAGAATAATGGCCCCACATAGTCCTCCATACAGTATAATGGCCCCACATAGTCCTCCATACAGTATAATTGGCCCACATAGTCCTCCATACAGAATAATGGGCTCAACATAGTCCTCCATACAGTATAATGGCCCCACATAGTCCTCCATACAGAATAATGGGCCCCACATAGTCCTCCATACAGAATAATGGGCCCCACATAGTCCTCCATGCAGTATAATGCGCCCCACATAGTCCTCCATGCAGTATAATGGGCCCCACATAGTCCTCCATGCAGTATAATGGGCCCCACATAGTGCTTCATGCAGTATAATGGGCCCCACATAGTGCTCCATGCAGAATAATGGCCCCACATAGTCCTCCATACAGTATAATGGGCCCCACATAGTCCGCCATACAGAATAATGGGCTCAACATAGTCCTCCATACAGAATAATGGCCCCACATAGTCCTCCATACAGTATAATTGGCCCACATAGTCCTCCATACAGAATAATGGGCTCAACATAGTCCTCCATACAGTATAATGGCCCCACATAGTCCTCCATACAGAATAATGGTCTCAACATAGGGCTGGAGTTTGAAATGTGTGGTCTAATGTATGGGGGCCTTTACACAGGACTCCTTATGCCACTATGCAGACTCCGTTTACGCCTTTGCAGTGAACATAAGGATTTATAGGACTTTTATAACTATATTTTAGTAAATGTAGTGCAGTAGTCATAATATCAGTAAACAGCCACAATTTGTACTATGTAATCATGGAAGCATGTACAATCATGCTTCTTCCAGGACCACCAGGCAGAGAACAGGGATTTCTACAGGTTTACTATGAACTTGTGTTTAATTGTTAGAGCCTCACAGTTTCGTCTCCCAGTGTGCGCATCTCCTTTTCCAATTAAGTCCTGTTAATTTTACTAGCGCTGATTAGCTAAGCATCATTAATAGGGAATACTCTATAAAACCCAACGATGTCTCCATCAACTGGGAATAACAATCTACAACACTATGGACTTCCTAAAGCCCAGAAATGTGAGACACAGTCCTGCTCATCGTTATTGGCACCCATGAAATTTAAGTACATAATGTGAAATATCTCCAGAAAAAAATGAATCAAGTGAAGCAGTTTTTTTGTATAGAGCACTCGTGTTAAATACAAAAGAGCAAATGATAAACAATAATTTAAAACCAAAAACAATGGGAGGGAAAAAATAGAAAAACCGAAAGCTTGCTGTGACACTGGTATTGGCACCCTTTACATTAATTTAGTATGGAAACACATTTTGACTCGCCTGTGATTAATTGTCGGTGCCCATGTGACATGAATTAGCCAATAAATGATGACTTCACTGTTTTAAAAAGCCACATGGTAGGCCCTGATCCTTTGTCACAATGGTGAAGAAAAAAGGAGCTGTTTGAGGACATCAGAACAGCTATTATTAGCAAAGACAAGACTTCTAAAGGGTATAAGGCCATCTCCAAAGACCTTGGTATCCCAGTTTCACACCGGCAATAAAACAACTGATTGGTGAAGGTGTCGGGTGCAGGATCCCTACCAACCTGATATTCATGACCTATCCTTGGCATAGGTCATCAGGATAGGTCATCAATATAAAAACTGTGGACAAAACTTTAAGCTAAAGTTATATTCTAAGTGGGTCTGGGGATATATTATGAGCATGACCTGCCTGGGAGTATTGCACTATAACTTTGCTGAGATCATGTGATAGATTATATATATATACATACATTTTAATAATATTTACATTGAATATTTGTACTGCTTTATTACATCCGTTAATCCTCAGGTAGTAATGAAAATCTACTCACATTCCCTGTTTGACATTTATGCATTGTGTTCTTGTGTTATATCCCGCCAGCTCCAGATCAGGAATTGCTTGGTTGAAAAGATTTATTTGTTTCTCATCTTCTTCATCCGTTTCACACAAGTTGACAGATGATTCCAAAAAGTCCTGAAGTAAAAAACACCTTGTTAGTGTGTCAATTTGTGGATGGAAGAATTTATTGATAACTGTATCACAAGGAAACAGGTCTGCTGTATTTCTGAAAATGTTAAAATGTATCATAGACAGGGATTATAGTAGTGGAAAAAGTTATGCGTCCCACAGAGGCAGCCCATGTGGTCTTATGAGGCCTAAGGAGATGAGGTGGCTCAACTTATCTGAGCTCCTCAATTCTAGTTCTTCAACATTGTCGAACTTGTCAGTCAAACCACGGGCAGCATGAATCAGAGCCCGGCTGCACAATTGCAGCCAGGTATATTCTCCTCTGAAACTCGTCTGCGTTATAGAGAAAACATAATTTTAAAGGCCGGCTATTGGACTGTAGGGAGAGATGAGACTAGTCATTTGTTCCCTAAATGCAGAATTAAGAAGATTTCTAAATAGTCATTGTTAAAAAACTTTTTCTACCAATTTGCTGCTGCAGAGTGTCTGTAAGTCCTTTATCTAGCAGAACGATTTTCAAAACATTCTGTCAGAGTTCCTACTCCTGGTTCTGACAACTCTCTGCTCACCCCTTCCTCTTCTGAGTAATAATGGCAGGATGGGGGAGGGGTTGCACACAGATCGGAATTAGAGAGGGGAAAAAGTTTCTCATGGAGAGCACAGAAAACAGGCTATAAACATGGAGGAAAGTACACAGAGAGGAAATAAGTGCAGGATAGAAGCTGTGCTGCTATATGAAAGGAAGTGAAGACAGCAGCACCTTTGATACACACAGACATCACATCCAGCCTACATTACAGGGAGAGATACTCCCCACAAGAGAAACATCTGAAACTTGGGCAGTAAACTGCTTATCTAGGGATCAGAAAATTAATGGTGTTATAAAGACTGCAGACTGAAACTTAGTGCAATGTTATTAACTAAAAGTAACTAAAAAAATATATTTTTATGTCAAAGGTGTTTATAGCCTTTATATAGTTACAAAGGTTGAAAAAAGACCTAGGTCCATCAAGTTCAACCTTCCTCCACCAATTTGGGTTTGTTCCGTGACAGATGCAGGCACCGTCTGCTTTATCTTAAGAACAGGCCCCATCAATATGCCATGAATGTCCCAGATAGCAATACCCTTTGCTATTCAAAATGGTACATGGAAATGTGAAGCTTTGTCTATCCTGGTATTATTCATAGAAAAATGGAAGAACAATCTTGTGGAAGAAGTATTACTCAATATTCAATCTACTGCAATGTGATCCGTAATACTGGCATTGTCACAGGCAACAGATGAAAATGTAATACGGCATCTTATGATATACACAAGTGGTTAAATAACATTGTGCAGGACATTGCATAGTAAAATAGCAATATTTGCAGATGATACTAAACTTTGTAAAGTAGTTAATACAGATGAGGATAGGGCACAGCTACAGGAGGATTTAGATAAATTGGGGAGTTGGGCCAAAAAATGGCAAATGGGGTTCAATGCCGATAAATGTAAGGTCATGCACATGGGAAAGAAAAACAGCAGTCACCCATACATATTAAATGGGAAACCGTTGGGGAAATCTGACATGGAGAAGGACCTGGGCGTCTTGGTTAATAGCAAATTAAATTGGAGTGCCCAGTGTCAGGCAGCAGCTGCGAAAGCAAATAGAGTCATGGCATGCATCAGAAGAGGAATAGGGGCATATGATGAGAACATTGTTCTTCCTCTGTATAAAGCGCTGGTAAGGCCGCACTTAGAATATTGTGCACAGTTCTGGGCTCCGGTGCTCAGGAAGGACATGCTGGAGCTAGAGAGGGTACAAAGGAGGGCGACTAAGGTAATAAAGGGAATGGAGGGACTAGAATACCCAGAGAGGTTGTCAAAATTAGGCCTATTTACGTTGGAAAAGAGAAGGCTTAGGGGAGACCTCATAAACATGTATAAATACATCAGGGGGCAGTACAGATATCTCTCCCATGACCTGTTTATACCAAGGATGGTGACAAAGACGAGGGGGCACACTATGCGTCTGGAGGAAAGGAGGTTCCTGCACCAGCATAGAAGGGGATTCTTTACGGTCAGAGCCGTGAGACTCTGGAACTCTCTGGGAGAGGAAGTGGTGATGTCCAACTCACTTAATGAGTTCAAGAGAGGCCTGGACGCCTTTCTTGAGAACAATAAAATTACATCTTATGCTTAGTGATAGTTAATTAATCCAGGGATTTAATCTGACTGCCAGATTGGTGTCGGGAAGTGAATTTTTCCTCAATGATGTAAATTGGCCTATACCGCATGGTTTTTTTTTGCCTTCCCCTGGATCAACGCTGCGGAATAGCTGCAGTGCACAAGAAATAGGCTGAACTGCATGGACACTTGTCTTTTTTCGGCCTTATAAACTATGTAACTATGTAAGGACATGTAACACATTTTGCCCAGTCTTATGCCCACTCCATTCAGAGGCGTGGGCTTGTACACAGCATCATTTCCTGGCATCGAGCTTCGTGCACTTAGCTGTGGTTTATTCTGTTTGTAAACCAGGTGGCGCTGGAAAATAAAGCAAGTAACCAGTCATGTGTAGTTCCCACCTGGCATCACTAAGCACTGATTAATCCAAGTGGAATGTGCATGAGTAGATTCGTCATGCCAGCGGGCGCCTCTTATCTCACCGTTACCTACCAAAGTTAAAATGTAACTAAGTGAGCAACACCAAAGAAATATCCAACATTTGAGTCTCAAACTTTTCGAGAGAAAAAAAGTTGTAGACACCACTGTTGATTTCTTCCACGTGGAGCCTGCATGGAGGGTCACAAACTTTACATCTATCTATGAGCACTATACAGCCAATGTGTCCTGGCCTAATGGATATTTTAGGGACCATATGTATGAAGCTATTCCTCCCTAGAAAAACTCTCCATAAAAACAATTTGTAGGACTTTGTATAAAATCAAAGGAAAATGGAAGAACAGTTAAAGAGGTTGTCCACTCATTGATGGCCTATCCTTAGGCTAGGTCATCAGTGTATGATTGGCCGGGTGCCGACTCCCGGCACCCCCGCCAATCAGCTGTTACCGGTGTTGGCGGCAGGAAACATTTACTTGCCGAGTGGGGCTTGGTACAGCACATCCATCCCCTATTCAAATCAATAGGAGGCAGATGTGCAGTACCCCGCAGCAGCCACTACAAGTAGACAGCCAGCTCCAGAAGTGAGCACTTCTGCCGCAGCCACTGGTAACAGCTGATCGGCGGGGGTGCCGGGTGTCAGACCCCGGTCGATCAGACATTGAACGCCTATCCTAAGGATCAGCTATCAAAGTTAAAGTAGTGGACAACGTCTTTAGTGCCCTAGGCACTAAAATGGGAGCCTTATTGCTCAAAACAGAAGCTTAAGGTATACCATGGAGACATTCCCTTCAAAGTTACTTTTTTATTTTTTTATAAAAAAGGTAAAGATTTAAAAAGTACATATATATATATATATATATATATATATATATATATATATATTTTTTTTTTTTTTTTTTTATTTGTATTTAATTATCTTCCAACCATTGCAAAGTTATGAATTATTGTAATATATTTCATTATCTTGCTAAGCCTCTCTCTCCCAAACTTTATGCTGCAGTGTTGTTTCAACTGTTTCAACTGTTCAGTTCATGCGCCTTTAGAAGCTTCCTTTAACTACTGCTCTGCAAGCTCCATACACTATGTTAAAAAAATCAAAGTATGAGTCTTTCCCTGTCTGTACCTCTCTGCTCCCCGCTCCATACGTAGACAGAGAAATGCCCATACACAGAATAATTGAATATAGTGTATGTTTTTGAGCAGCATTTGAAAGCGGCTTCTAAATGAGCTTTGAAACAGCTCCTTTAGCATTGTGTTTGGAACAGAAGGAAGCAAAATAAGGTAATTAATGATATTACATACTGTAACTTTGGAATACCTGGAGGATAACTAAATAAAAAAAAGGTTAGTTACTCAACGAATAATCATTTTAATTGATTTATAAAATTAATTATCTCCTGTTAAAATTTTGTGTACATTGTACCATCATAACGTAACCTATAATGTGAAGCTTTTTTTATCTCCTACTCATTTTGCAAAAAATAGACTTCTAAAACCAAGAGAAAGACTTAGCGATAACCAAAATAAACAAGAGTTTATTTTAGCTATTAAACTTAACATACCTTACCGTAGCTGCATTTAGTACACTTTTGCCCAGTTAATGACACATGGAGTGTAAGGACTTTTAAACATTATGCCAGATCTGGGAATATCCATAGCAAAAGACGACTCAGAGCTTCTGCATTGTAAATGGCATCTTTGTTCTTATTCCGACCATTATCAAAAAAAAGTTGTGAGCGGTCTCGTGCTACTTACTGCTGATTCTCACACTGAACCTTCTTTTAAAAATGTATATGCTTCCTACAGAGCTGCACTAGGACTGCCATAGAGGTCAAGAGTCACTTCTATACCTGTGCTTTCATACAGGGCTCCCTTAGACTAGATATATACAGAACTTTCTACCCCAGAAATATAAACAATGATCATTTTTCCAGAGTTAATGGAAAGTTGGTATTTCTCATTCCACAATGATTGAAGGGGGACAAACATGGTATGAGCAGAACAGAGTTGTCTTTTGTGGGAGCAAAAAACTAGCGCGCTGAAATCCATTATGTTCGATACTTGTTTATTCCAACATCTGTAGTCGTCTGTAACGGGTGTGTCAGGTGTGATAATCACTCTGGAGCTGGCTGCAGAAGGTCACTGAACTTGGCATTGCAGACGCCTTTTTGAGCCTCTCATCTCTTTAATATGGTTATAGCCTTCTTCCTTTAGGACCCAGCAGCTACCTCCACCTTCTGCTGCTCATTGACACACCCTTGCTTGGTAGTTAAAAACTCTCAGTTTCTCCATAGAGGCGCAAGTGATAGTTCTGTGTACCTCTGTGTTGGCTTGGAGCACTAGCAGTTGGCTAGTTTCTTCTCTGGTGCCCTTGGAGGACAGTTGGCTCTCTGGTGTCTGCTCAAGCTAAGTGTATCCCCTTTGTTTGTCTACTTTGTTGTCTTTAATGGTAGTGGGGCTTGACTAGTGCTCACCCTGTCTCCTCTCTATCTAGGGCCAAGCTCTAGGGACATTCAGGGCTTAGGTACCTGCTCGGCAATAGGTGTGGAACCTATATAGGGATGATAGGGTAGGAAGAGTGACTATCAGATCAGCCTAGGGGGTCTCCACGCCCCCTTTCCCTAGTGTTTGGGCTTCCCCCCTCTTCCCTTCATGTTGCACTTAGTCTTTCCCTCACCTTGGGTGACATTGTCAATGTCGGATATCCCCATATAAATGAGAGAGTCATCCAATTTCACCATAATTAGATGGATTGACTGACTTTCCTTAAAAAGGGGAACTCAGAATATGAGAAACTCAGAGTATATGGTCCTACGTCAACAGCTACAGTAGTCCATTCTACATATGGTTAAATCCTCCCCTATAGATCTTCAGTAAGATCTATAGCATTTTCAATATATATGACCATACATATTCTACTGGATGGAAAGGGTAACAGATATACAAAAGCACCCTCACTACTAATACGTAAATGACATTTTAGCTACTTACCGCCTGGAGAAATCGTATTGACTGCAAAGTATCAGTATATCCACCCCATGCATGCCAGTCTTCATAATCACCCTCTTCCAGGAGATACTGATGCCCTTTATATCTCTCATTTTCATAACCAGCCCATCTAAAAACCAAAAAGAAAGTTATATAAATAAATATGTTGTCTTAAGTGAAACCGAAAAGAAAAATGTTAAGATCATAGGCCCTTAACCCCTGCCCCATTTAGACAGCATGATCATTGTTTCTAGGAATGTTCGATATACTATAATATTGCAGACTAAACAGGCTGCCAATCACCTAATGAATAAGAAAAACTCACAGTCGTCGGGTGAATACACCTGATGAAGGCTGTAAGCAGCTGAAACGCATTATGAAAATTAGTGTTTTAATAATCTTTTATTTTTAAATATATGCTCATTGAAGGAATCAAAAAAACAACGTCCTTGATTCAATCGTGGCAACAGAAGACAGAGCTGATCCTGGTCTCCATTTCTGAATTGTCGGGTGAAATGATCTTATGTGCTGCACAAAAGAACATCGTTCTCAGCAGCACATCGTCCTGTTTAAAGAAGAACAATGGCAGCCTATGTGCACTGAATGGTTGATTACAAATTACAGATTGTTCACTGCGCACCTGAAGTGCGGTACCCCTGTGTAAACAGGCTAGTAAGCGTCCATCAATCAGCAAAAGATTGCTGATTGGTGGTTATTTAGTGTTGTCGGTCACCAGGTGTGAACAAGCCTTAAGTTTTCAATTTCCCTGCACCGTCATGCCAGGAGAAATTTAAGCAATGCAGTGTGCCCAGAGAAATTTACACCCTTCAGGTGTAATGCAGGACAGGATGGGTCCTCCAGAGCAGGACATGGTCTATGCAACCACTTATGGCTAAAAGAGGATCCTTAAAGGGAGCAGGTTTGTAGACCTTAAACTAACATCATCTATGTAAAGAATCTGGAATGTTGATGATATCTATACCTTTCTACTAAATGTCTGTGTCTCCGTTTTCTAAAACTCCATTAGTGAATGTTTATGCAAATGAGCTCACAAGTGTAAGATACTTGCCCTGCATTTACAGGTCTCGAGCCTCTCTAGTAGAGATGAGCAAACCCGAACTTAGAAGTTCAGGGGTTCGTACCGGACACTCAGTGTTCAGTGCTAAACTCCAAACATGGACTTCTACCGGAAGTGCGTTTTATTGTTCGGAGTTCTAGGGAGGAGTACAGGAGGAGAGAGAAAAAATGTTCCAGTTCCAAAATTCGGGTAAACGTGGTTTTCAATGGGGTTCGGGTTCAGGTTTGAGTTCGGGTACAGTTCTGGTACCCGAACTGAACTTTGGACTAAAGTTTGGGTCGGGTACAAGTCTCCAAACTTCCACAGGTCTGATCATTCCTACTCTCTACCTCTTTCTCCTCACACCACTGGCCTCCTGTCAGTGGCTGACAGGTCACTCTCTTCTGTGACTTGCTCTGTCACCCGAGATCTCGCACAGATGCCATCATTCCCGGGGGGCTGGTTAGTCCAGCTCTTGCAACATCGCGGATCAGATATTGATGATCTATCCCATCAATGTAAAAGTCCCGGACAACCTCTTTAAGTCTGAACAGCACAAAGTCGTCACCTGTGTTAGGCTGAGTCTACACAGTGATGTGTGTCTCGCGACATTAAGATCTTGGTGTCACATTGCGACATTGCATGTAATGATTTCCTATGGTGTAGCATTGCGACATGCGAATGTTTCCAAATGTGTTCAGTTTTCTGTCGCTGGTTGCATGTCACTTGTCATAGACTTCAATTCAAGTCACATGATGGAGACTTGTCTACGACTTGTCTGTTTGTTTTTAGATCACAATCACAACTCTTAGTATTGTTGTCGCACGAAATGTCAATGTGTAGCCCCTTCCTAAAAAGTTAAGCGTAGCTAAACTTATAAAGAAAAATGATTTTAGTAAAGTACTGATATCCAAAGACTGACCGTCACTTCCAAACAAAAAAGTAGCCATCTCCACATATAACTAACAAAGTTGCATTCTGTAGCGCTATAGTCTGTAAACATGAAATATATAATTTGAATAGCATTACTGCTCTAGAAAATAGGGAAAAACGAAGATACTTAGCACACAATTTGATCAATTCATGCAGGCCCAGCAGCCACGGCAAGGTGACCAGCAATTAAGGTCGCCTTGCTGTGGCTGCTGGGCATGCACGAATTGGCTAAATTATGTGCTAAGTATTTTTGTTTTTTCCTATTTTCTAAAGCAGTAATGCTATTCCAATTTCAGATATTTCATGTTTGCACTATAGAGTGCAACTTTATTTGTTACTTATAGTGCAGTACTGTGCACATATTATCTGTCTAAATCACTTTCACTGCTCTCCAGGGTTTTGGTCTCCAACATGAAAGCCAAGTGTCACGGATGTGTCAGGTGTAACAGACAGTCGCTCGGGATCTGTTTGTAGAAGGTCGCTGCGCCTGGCATTGCAAACACCTTATTAACCTTTCTGCCTTAGGACCCAGCGGCTACCTCCCTCCTGTTGTTAATTGACACACCCTTACATGGGAGTTAAAAACTGTCAGTTTGCTGCAGGAGATCGCCGGTGATATTCACATGTTCCCTTGTGAAGGCTTGGAGCTATAGCAGTCAGCTTACTTCCTCTCTGGTGCGTTTGGAGGATGTTTGGTGTTATCTCTCTGGAGTCTGCTCAAGCTAAGTTTCTCCTCCCTTTATTTGTCTCCCTTGTTGTCTTTAGTTTATAGTTGGGACTGACCAGTGCTCATCCCCTCCCTATTCAGGGCCTAGCTCTAGGGATATACAGGGCTTACTTAGGTTTCCTGTTTGGCGATTGGTGTGGAACCAATATAGGGACTGTAGGGGAGGCAGGGTGTTATTAGATCTGCCTAGTGGTCTCAACTTCCCTTTTCCCTAGTGTCTGGGCTCCCTTCCCCTCATCCCTTCGTGTTGCACTTAGTCTTTCCCACAATGTGCGTGACACCAAGTCTGTAAAATATAATGTGATTCTATAGCAATCGCTCCTGCACTAGGCTATGGACGATCCTGCAGAATATTAATTTTTTTGGATTATTGGAGGTAGAATGTAAAAGTAAAATGAATAATAAAACAGCAGTATTGGGAAAAATTCACCCCAAGTCCGCAAAGCATAAAAACCAAGTAGGTAGGTAGGGCCGGATACTTACCTACACTACAAATAAGAGAACAAGACCAAGAATATGGTACTGTGCATAATCCATTAGTACCAGTGTAAGCAAAACGAGGTTGACAAAGGCATAGGCTTATCATTTGCCCTTTTTTATTTAAGTCACTTTCCTTTTTTGTCTTGTGGCCTTAGTTGTCAGTTATGGGTCCAAATTCTTCAACACGGCGAGCGTGATTTATGAATTTGGCGCAAACTCAAAAATGCTCTTTTTCCTTGTTTTGAACTGTTTTTTTTGCTATCTTTTTGTGCACATTTGGCAAAATAGAGACAAATTTGAGCGAAAATACTTCTGAACTCAAAAACACACCAAGGTGGACTTGCACCAAATTTTGGAACTTTTTAAAAAGTCGCTATTGATGAATCAGATGAAAACATCTACAATCCGTAAAATCCACCCACAACGTGGAAAAAAGGACGAGCACATATAAATCAGACTTCGCAAAAGAAACACATAGAATAATGAAATAGGCGCAAAACGCACAAAACTAGTCAAAAAATAGGTGCAAAGGCAATGATGAATCGGGGCCATATACTTTAGTTTTGGACCTGCTAAAGCTACAATATATAAACTTATCAAAGCAGCCCGAGTCCTTACATTCCTCCAATGACTTGCATGGAGCCAATATCCTGACAGCTGTTATTTTCGCCATGGCAGGTGAGGCTCCGGATGGCGCTGACGTGCTCTGTGATCTCTGTTGACCACCCTTCGAAGTGCGGTTTCTCATATATAATTATCTGAAAAACAGATGATTATTTAAGCAGATTTCAGATGTACAATGAGGTGTGGAAATAAGAAGTTGTAACTATGGCAATCTAATCGCTTACCTTTGGATCACTAGGCAGCTGTACTTTTAATCCTCCCTGAAACAAACGGAAAAAAATTAACCCGACGTTTGTTCCTTCCACACAATTAGGCTTTAGATTATAAAGTAACAAAGTGCTGCCGCAAGAAGAAAGCAGAATATGGCAACCCAGCGGAACGGACTGCAACTCCCATCATCCTAAGTAGCATTCAAATAGCTGAAATAATATTAGTAAGAGGCAGATCCTGCATGTCTGTCCACAGAGTATAAAAAAAAAATTAAAAAAAATTATTAAGCCAGTAATTTTATGCACTAATCCAATCATCGCGGGGATCGATGACATCACAGACGTTCAGTATTTTAGCGATGAAACTGGATACTGGAGAATTGATATCCCAGACTGCACGCAACATAATAATAGGAAAAGAATCAATCCAGTGCTCCACTGAGGAAGACTACCCATTAGAGGTAATACAAAAGTAATATATAAAACTACTTATCCAGCGATGTAGCAGAGCAGAATGTGTTCTTTAAAGGGACACAGCTGTCTGACATCTAACAAATTTAATTCTGGTACAGATGCATAAAACTATCCATAATTTTTGCTATTTTTGTATTTTAGTAGGTTTGATACATAGGTCAGAACAGGAGCTGAATATACAAAATGTTTAGTTTGTTTATTAAAGACTATTAGCAAAATAATTCAATGTCTGCATTCATTGGGACAATAAATAAAATGGTCGTGAAGGTGGTGCTCACTCTGCAGGCAGCATTGGCAATGGAGGGCATGGCAACTGGGCAATACAGGCACAGTCCAGTATTTGTGTGGTTGGGACTTTTGGTGCCACCTAGTCTCATATTTGCCTATGAGGTGATTGAGTTTGGGTCAGGAGACCTGCAGCTGGTGTAATTAGCTCCCTGCTGTGACCTATGGAGCAGCACCACACCATATTTAAACTCTTAAAATCTGGGAGTTGTGATTTATCAGTGTATACTGACCCAAGGTTGTTTCTCCTGGTATTCTCTGCTTTCTGAGCCTTCACTGATTTAAAGAAACCCTCCTCCCATCAGGTTTCATCCTCTTAATATATTGCAGTCATCATATTATATAGCACTGTGTACTTACCATTGCTCATTTTGCCTTTCTATTATTTTGGCTCCTACTTTTCTGAATCCTGGAGTGGTAGGACATGTTTTTGTCCATCTCTATTCACCATATTATATGTTTTTCTGTTTTTTTTTTTACTGTTGATGTTAATAAAATTTGCATTTTTTCTATTTTTTTGGCCTCTGATATTCTTATATAGGTTATATTACTCAGTTATTGTCTGAGTATCAGAACAAATGTCTTTACTTGAGATATTAGAACATTTTACGGATGTCTAATCTGAAAAGCTCCCCCCACATAAGGTACATGGATATTTTGCGACTTTTCAAAGTGCTTTATGCCTTTGAGGAAACTTAATACGATTACTATAAAAAAAATCGTTACCCTCTGCCACTCATTCCTGATCTCTTTATCCAGCTTTTGAGAGCCCACTGGTTTACAAAGATAGCTTTTAGGGAGCCTTGTAACTTAATCCGGATTAGAGAAAGAGGGGCATTTAGTACACTTGAGGGGCATTATGGCCCCTATTCATCAAACAGTTTTCATTCGATTTTTGGCATAAATTTGTTTAAAATGTCGTAAAGTTTTTGACCGACTCGTAGTTTTTGAAAAGAGTGTGGGGATTGGCTGGGAGGAGGTTCATCATAAATTATACCACAAAAGTGGAGTATATTTCTTGCAGTGGCACACGGCAGCAGAAAGAAGCACTAAATTCACTCACACCTCTTAAGAAATTTGGCACATCTTACTCCAACGCACTTCTCATCAAAACTAGCATACAAACCGACATTCTTGATAAATCGAGGCCTATGAGTATCTAATTACGTCTTTCGGGCCAAATAATGCCCCACTTGATAGTCAAAATTTTGCTAATTACATATCTAGAGGTATAAGTGGTCAGTATGTGGTTGCCTATTTAGATGACATTTTGGTTTATTCATCTGATTCAAGAGTAACCAAAAACATGAATGTACTGTACTTCAAAGACTGAGAGGGAACTCAGCAGCTACTCCATGGACACAACCCAAAGGTCCCTGTTCACTGTATATGGAGTTAAAGATTGAAGGCTAGGGTACCTCTGGGACCTTCTAAGCAGATTGGATTGCACAAAGTCTTTCCATGAAAGCTTGGTTAAGTGCTGCTAAGTTTCCATGAACAGCTCAACTTTACAACACATAAACACAGTCCTTATGACAATGATTATCCCAGCAAACCTAATACAAGAGAAATGACTTCTCACCATTTTCAAGGGCCTCATAGATTTTAAGCCACTGTCCTGAATTTGGCAAAGTTTACAGCCTTCTTCCAAAGCGGTGACCGTACCACTATACTGAGGCTCTGTGTATGCCAGCCAGCTGTAGAAAGATAATGTACACTTATTATATCTTATAGGACCACACCCCTCAGATCTATATAACTATTTTTCTGTATCTACAATTAAAATAAAAATAGACAAAGTATAATAAAAGACAATTATAGCTGCCTACAATTACTCCCTTTCGTGGATGGATTCTTGCTTTAGTTCACAAAGTCAAAGCTTGACGTCAATGTAATCATCAAATCTTAATGGTTTTGTAGAGTATTATGAACACAATACATGTTACATGTAAGGATGATAGGTGCGGTGGCAGATTGATTGCAATAACTGGCAGACATATCCTTCTGATCATCAAGATTTTATTGCTTTTCCCGCTCTGAGATGTGTCAATGTGTTGGATTTAGGGAGGTCAGCAGTCATTGTGTGATGGCTGCTTTTTTACTGGTGGTTTTGGGAACCTGTTACGTGAAAAAAGCTGTTAACCTGTAGATATGGGGTTAATAGCGTTCTGAACCTGTTCGGCGCCAGGTTCCCTTGGGGATTGTCTCATCCTTTCCACATACCCTATTAGGGAATATGAATGTCTTAGATGAGGGTCTCTAAAGTGGAGATCCGTTAAAAAGCAGTTGCTCACTCTGGCAGACCCAGTGTGGCAAAATCAATTGTCTAGAAATGTGTGAATAAAATGGGGCACTACCATCCTCCTGGACAAAGCCAAAGATTGTAACCCAGGGTACAGTAGGAGGTCCCAAAACACAAACACGAATAATACAACAATACGTCCGAGGACCAAAATAGTTACAAATAAAATATAACTTATTAAATAAAAGTTAAAAAACATACATATATCTGAAACAATAGAGACCAAGCCATATTGTTGGGTGAACCAATAAGGAACCCCCCACAATGTAAATAAATGGCACAAGTCACAACAAATAAAGAATTCAAGGGAATATACAAAATGCGTACAACCAAGAGAGGTCAAAAATTAGTACGTACAACATCAAACACACACAGTATGTTGTTTAGATTGTAGTGAGAAGAAGATAGTAATACCTTAAGAGAGGGTGAGGTAGAATAGACTATAGTAGCAGCAAAGTACAATGACTTACCCACCAAACAGACCCGACGCGCGTTTCACGAATGCTTCATCAGGGGTGTGAAACTTGTGAAATGCACGTCAAGTGTGTTTAGTGGGTAAGTTGCTGCTACTATAGTGTGTAGTCTATTCTACCTCACCCTCTATTAGGGTATAACTATCTTCTTGGCACTACAATCTATTTCACCGCATTTATTCCACCGCATCCTCTTTTAGAGTACAGCTCTCCTCTTGCATGTGTATTTGATACTCTGTGTATTTTATTTTGAACATACCAATTTATTATCTCTCTCGGTGATGCATATTTTAGACTTCTCCTTGCATTCTTTGTTTGCTGCTGTGACTGATACCATTTCTTTACATTATGTGGGTTTCATCCAATACTTCATTGTCTCTATTGTTTCGGATATACATATGTTTTTTTTTAACATATATAATAACAGCTTTATTTTATTAATTTGTAACTATTTTGGTCCTTCCATGTATTGTAGTATTGGTGTGACATTCCCCTTGTCAACAGTGTATGTCCTACATGGTATCCTATAGTTCTTCAATAGTCCATGCAGCTCCAGGAGGAATACTAGAGGACCATCACAATCCAGAGTTCAGAGAAAAGATTTTTTAGTATATGTTTTTCTTGAAACACACAAATTTACTTGACTTTGATGACAATCTGCTTGTTAATGGATATATTTTCTGTGTTGTACTACAGAATATTTTACTGCTATAGAAATGACAGGTAATATCAATAATAAAATAGCAATAAATAAAATATTGGAACAAGCAATACTTACACTCCTGAATTAACTTCTAAAGAACGGGGGTGTTTGCCAACCAAATTTTCTAAGGAAGGAACTTCTGTACGTATGTAAATAGCGTCAGACGGGTCCTGCAGGGAGGAGATTACCACCTCGGGAAGATAATCCTACGGTAAATGAACAACAAAGATCTGTATTAGATTGCAATAGACCTCACATTATATAACATATAAGAGAAAGCTCAATGTATACATAAATTAAGGAAAATAAGCCAATATGGAGATAGCTGAGGGAGAGCAAACACCAATTATTCACTAATGAAGGTGTTTTCTGTCCTCCTGGTGATTGAATAAACCTGGAGAGCTCTATTTGAAGCAAATTAATGTGGTGGAACTATTAACTGTGCCTCACAAGGGTATTCTACCCACATCCAATCTCCACACCTCTGATTGTGATGATTAATTGTGCACATTTACATAGTGACATTGAGCCGAATCTCAGAGGAGACCAACCATTGCTGGAGTAACACAGTGCGGTGACCGAGAGCAATTCTCCTCTGAACTATCCATCTTTGAAGGTGATATCTCTGACATTAGTGAGTAGTGTTGAGCGATACCTTCCGATATCGGGAAATATCGGATTGGATCGGATCGATACCCAAAAAATATCGGATATCGCCGATTCCGATACCGGAAACCAATGCAAGTCAATGGGACACAAATATTGGAATGAAAATAAACCCTTTCTTTCCTTGTAGGTTAATTCTACATGAAGGAAAACAACTAAGAATAATGTAGAATGTATTACATGAAAAGGAGGCAATTCATCAGCGCATACACCGGTACCCGACAATTTAGAACAAAAAGAATAGAGCATCACACATAGATTAGATAGATAAAAACATGTCAGTCACATATATAAGAAGTACAGTGACAGTGTTGCTTACTGTACTTGTCATTTAGTGTTAAAGGATTTATTAAAAAAAATAATAGTGTTTTCATGCACCGTCACTTTAAAAAAGCCGGCCGGCAATTCAGCATCGGAACCCGACAATTTATAACAGAAAGAATAGAGCATCACACATAGATTAGATAGATAGAAACATGTCAGTCACATATATAAGAAGTACAGTGACAGTGTTGGTTACTGTACTTGTCATTTAGTGTTAAAATAAAGGATTTATTAAAAAAAATAATTGGCGTGGGGTTCCCCATAATTTTAGGCTCTAGCGGAGGTTAAGCAGACGGCTGGGGCAGATGTTTGAAGCCTGGGAAGGGGGTAATATCCACGGAGCTTCCCAGGCTACTAATATCAGCCCCCAGCTGAATACCTAGCCTTTACTAGCTATTAAAATGGGGGACCCCAAAAAAAATGAAGTGGGGTCCCCCCTATTTTAATAGCTAGAAAAGGCTAGGCAGACAGCTGGGGGCTGATATTAATAGCCCAGGAAGGGTGCCATGAAGATTGGCCCCCTCCCAGGCTAGAAACACCAGCCGTCAGCCGCCCCAGAAATGGCGCATCCATAGAATGCGCCAATTCTGGCACTTAGCCTCGCTCTTCCCACTGCCCTGTAGCGGTGGCAGTGGGGTAATAGGGTTGGGGTTGATGTCAGCTTATAATGCCAGCTGACATCAAGCCCAGGTTAGTAATGGAGAGGCGTCTATAAGACACCCCCGTTACTAACCCCATAGTCAAAGTTAAAAAAAAAAACACAAACACCCAGAATAAAGTCCTTTAATTGAAATAAAGACACAATTTTTTAATGTTCTAAATTAAACCATACTTACCATCACGCCCATTCCAGCTGAAGCCAATGTCTTCTGCAATAAAAGTAAAATAATAAAGCAACCTCATCCTTACCTTTCCATGGTTCCCAGGACGGCTTCAGCTCTGCTACATTCACATGACAGGCTGGATCGCAGCCGAAAGCTGCCATCCAGCTTGCCATGCCGCAGACACTGAGAAGAGCAGGCATGCTTGCGCTCCTCAGTGTCTCGCTGTGACGGCATAAAGATGAGCCGAGTTCATGTCCAATGAACTCGGCTCACCTCATGCAAGTCACTGACAGCGTGACTGTACAGGGTCACTGCCAGTGTGCTTTAGCTCCAAAGGCTCCTGTATTGTACAGAACCATAATGAGACATCCATACACACACACACACATATATATTTACACCCAGGAGAATACTGTACATCACACCTTGGCTGTGTGGCCAGCAGGTCCAGATCAAAGTCAACAGAAAGCTTTTGTATGACCGATTCATTTTGCACATTCATATAACAGGATACAATACTTGCAATGGTCAGTTTTACATTTTGCAGCATGAAATGGGCATGACCACACACATACAATTTCTTGCAAGGTCATCTGGTGAGAACATGCATCTAGATGGCTGATCACTAATGGCTGACGCCAGAGTTGAAAGTCATTGGTGACTTGGTAGATCTCTGATAGCCATATTGGTTTGGCAGCCCTGGGTATCAGTTTGTCCCCTCCACTCACCCTGGGATCCTTCATACTCCTCTTGTTTTTGATTCCTTTTTATTAACATACTATATTTGCTATTATGTCTAATGGCAAATGTCTGAGCTGTGTATATAAAGCAGATTGTTGTGTAGATCATACAACTGGACAGCACAAGATTGAAAATTATTTGGAGGGACATCATTTAACCTACATGTGGCTCTACATTAACCTCAATTATAACACAGTCAATGACTTACTGTGCCCTTCGAGTATCTGATGGCCAGGGCTGGGATGCTATGTCACTAGATTCCCTTAGGGAGACACAATGTAGATAATGCTTCTTCTACTGTTTTATCTGAAGTTGCATTTGTCACATTCATGTCATTGATCAGATTCAAGTGATTCAATGAAACCCCGAAGAAAAACAGAATTTTTGTTTGCATATTTTTGGAATCATTGAATATATATATATATACACAGTGAAGGAAATAATTATTTGATCCCTTTCTGCTTTTGTAAGTTTGCCCACTGACAAAGACATGAGCAGTCTATAATTGTAAGGGTAGGTTAATTTTAACATTGAGAGATAGAATATCCCAAAAAAAAATCAAGAAAATCACATTGTATAAATTTACTTGCATTTTGCAGTGAGAAATAAGTATTTGATCCCCTACAAACCATTATGAGTTCTGGCCCCTACAGACCAGTTAGACGCTCTTTATCAACTCATTACCTGCATTAAAGACAGCTGTCTTACACAGTCACCTGTATAAAAGACTCCTGTCCACAGACTCAATTAATCAGTCATACTCTAACCTCTACAACATGGGCAAGACCAAAGAGCTTTCTAAGGATGTCAGCAGGGCTGTGGAGTCGGTAAGCCAAACCTCCGACTCCTCAATTTCCAAAAAAATAAAGGGAACACTCAATTAACACATCCTAGATCTGAATGAATGAAATATTCTCATGGAATACTTTGTTCTGTACAAAGTTGAATGTGCTGACAACAAAATCACACAAAAATCATCAATGGAAATCAAATTTATTAACCAATGGAGGTCTGGATTTGGAGTCACCCCCAAAATTAAAGTGGAAAAACACACTACAGGCTGATCCAACTTTGATGTAATGTCCTTAAAACAAGTCAAAATGAGGCTCAGTATTGTGTGTGGCCTCCACGTGCCTGTATGACCTCCCTACAACGCCTGGGCATGCTCCTGATGAGGTTGCGGATGGTCGCCTGAGGGATCTCTCCCAGACCTGGACTAAAGCATCCGCCAACTCCTGGACAGTCTGTGGTGCAACGTGACGTTGGTGGATGGAGCGAGACATGATGTCCCAGATGTGTTCAATCGGATTCAGGTCTGGGGAACGGGCGGGGCAGTCCATAGCTTCAATGCCTTCATCTTGCAGGAACTGCTGACACACTCCAGCCACATGAGGTCTGGCATTGTCCTGCATTAGGAGGAACCCAGGGCCAACCGCACCAGCATATGGTCTCACAAGGGGTCTGAGGATCTCATCTCGGTACCTAATGGAAGTCAGGCTACCTTTGGCGAGCACATGGAGGGCTGTGCGGCCCTCCAAAGAAATGCCACCCCACACCATTACTGACCCACTGCCAAACCGGTCATGCTGAAGGATGTTGCAGGCAGCAGATCGCTCTCCACGGCGTCTCCAGACTCTGTCACGTCTGTCACATGTGCTCAGTGTGAACCTGCTTTCATCTGTGAAGAGTACAGGGCGCCAGTTGCGACTTTGCCAATCCTGGTGATCTGTGGCAAATGCCAAGCGTCCTGCACAGTGTTGGTCTGTGAGCACAACCCCCATCTGTGAACGTCGGGCCCTCATACCACCCTCATGGAGTCGGTTTATAACCGTTTGTGCAAACACATGCACATTTGTGGTCTGCTGGAGGTCATTTTGCAGGGCTCTGGCAGTGTTCCTCCTGTTCCTCCTTGCACAAAGGCAGAGGTAGCGGTCCTGCTGCTGGGTTGTTACCTTCCTACGGCCCCCTCCATGTCTCCTGGTGTACTGGCCTGTCTCCTGGTAGCGCCTCCAGCCTCAGGACACTATGCTGACAGACACAGCAAACCTTCTTGCCACAGCTCGCATTGATGTGCCATCCTGGATGAGCTGCACTACCTGAGCAACTTCTGTGGGTTGTAAAGTCCGTCTCATGCTACCACGAGTGTGAAAGCACAACCGACATTCAAAAGTGACCAAAACATCAGCCAGAAAGCATTGGTACTGAGATGTGGTCTGTGGTCCCCACCTGCAGAACCACTCCTTTATTGAGGGTGTCTTGATAATTGCCAATAATTTCCATCTATTGTCTATTCCATTTGCACAACAGCATGTGAAATCGATTGTCAATCAGTGTTGCTTCCTAAGTGGACAGTTTGATTTCACAGAAGTTTGATTCACTTGGAGTTATGTTCTGTTGTTTAAGTGTTCCCTTTATTTTTTTGAGCAGTGTATATAGTGTGGTAGGACGACTCGCTCGGCCACTTCCGGAAGTAGACTCAGGAACCCGGGATTTCTTTGCAGGCTTTTTTTTTTAACAGCATAAAGCTCTGCACTCCAGCAAAATAAACACAGCCTTACTTGGCTAAACAACAAAATAAAAGATAAACTGTAGCACAGTCCATATACAGTACAGACCAAAAGTTTGGACACACCTTCTCACTTAAAGATTTTTCTGTATTTTCCTGACTATGAAAATTGTACATTCACACTGAAGGCATCAAAACTATGAATTAACACATGTGGAATTATATACTTAACAAAAAAGTGTGAAACAACTGAACATATGTCTTATATTATAGGTTCTTCAAAGTAGCTACCTTTTGCTTTGATGACTGCTTTGCACACTCTTGGCATTCTCTTGATGAGCTTCAAGAGGTAGTCACCGGAAATGGTTTTCACTTCACAGGTGTGCCCTGTCAGGTTTAATAAGTGGGATTTCTTGCCTTATAAATGGGGTTGGGACCATCAGTTGTGTTATGCAGAAGTCAGGTGGATACACAGCTGATAGTCCTACTGAATAGACTGATAGAATTTGATAAAAAGCAGCTAAGTAAAGAAAAACGAGTGGCCATCATTACTTTAAGAAATGAAGATCAGTCAGTCCAAAAAATTGGGAAAACTTTGAAAGTGTCCCCAACTGCAGTTGCAAAAACCATCAAGCGCTACAAAGAAACTGGCTCACATGAGGACCGCCCCAGGAAAGGAAGACCAAGAGTCACCTCTGCTTCTGAGGATAAGTTTATCCGAGTCACCAGCTTCAGAAATCGCAGGTTAACAGTAGCTCAGATTAGAGACCAGGTCAACGCCACACAGAGTTCTAGCAGCAGACACATCTCTTCAACAACTGTTAAGAGGAGACTTTATGCAGCAGGCCTTCATGGTAAAATAGCTGCTAGGAAACCACTGCTAAGGACAGGCAACAAGCAGAAGAGACTTGTTTGGGCTAAAGAGCACAATGAATGAACATTAGACCAGTGGAAATCTGTGCTTTGGTCTGATGAGTTCAAATTTGAGATCTTTGGTTCCAACCACTGTGTCTTTGTGCGACGCAGAAAAGGTGAACGGATGGACTCTACATGCCTGGTTCCCACCGTGAAGCATGGAGGAGGAGGTGTGATAGTGTGTGGGGCGCTTTGCTGGTGACACTGTTTGGGATTTATTCAAAATTGAAGGCATACTGAACCAGCATGACTACCACAGCATCTTGTAGCGGCATGCTATTCCATCCGGTTTGCGTTTAGTTGGACCATCATTTATTTTTCAACAGGACAATGACCCCAAACACACCTCCAGGCTGTGTAAGGGCTATGTGACCAAGAAGGAGAGTGATGGGGTGGTACGCCAGATGACCTGGCCTCCACAGTCACCAGACCTGAACCCAATCGAGATGGTTTGAGGTGAGCTGGACCCCATAGTGAAGGCAAAAGGGCCAACAAGTGCTAAGCATCTCTGGGAACTCCTTCAAGATTGTTGGAAGACCATTTCCTCTTGAAGCTCATCAAGAGAATGCCAAGAGTGTGCAAAGCAGTCATCAAAGCAAAAGGTGGCTACTTTGAAGAACCTAGAATATAAGACATATTTTCAGTTGTTTCACACTTTTTTGTTAAGTATATAATTCCACATGTATTAATTCATAGTTTTGATGCCTTCAGTGTGAATGTACAATTTTCATAGTCAAGAAAATACAGAAAAATCTTTAAATGTGAAGGTGTGTCCAAACTTTTGGTCTGTACTGTATGTGTGTGCGATTCGCCCACACAGGCTATGTCCAGCCTTTAGCTCCCTCCTGAGCAATCGCTGTCCAGTCTGGAGACCTTGCCTCTCCAAACACAACAGAAAAAAAAAATGGTGACTTGAGCATTTAAACGTTGCTCAGCCACACCCTGAGGTGGAGGTATGGGGAATGACGTCCCTCCCATCTTTAGGTCATTCCCCTAAAACCACGCCCTTTAAGTGAGTTAACCCTCCAGCATATAACATGCTGGCAGAAAGTTTATTGGCTTCAGTTCACACAGGCTAGCAACCCGTGTGACACATACCTCCTCTCGTAAATCATACCAGTGACTCTGTCACATATTCCTCCCCCCCTGCCCAAAGCCAGGGGTTTGGGCACCTTCTGACACCAGACAGGGAATTCTAGAAAGGGCATCAGCGTTCCCGTGTAACTTCCCGGGCCTATGCTCTACGTGAAAGTTGAAGTCCTGAAGTGCTAGGAACCATCCAGTTACCCTGGCATTTTTACCCCTCTTTTCCCTCAACCATCTCAACGGGGCATGGTCTGACACCACCTTGAACTTCTGGCCTAGTAGGTAGTATCTTAGTGTATCTACGGCCCACTTTATGGCTAAACACTCTTTTTCTATTATTGCATAGTTTTTCTCACAGGACGAAAGCTTCCGGCTTAGATAGAGTCTGGTGCGACCAGGACCGACAGCTTACACAGTGCTGACTTCAACAGTTGAAACGTGGTCTCTGTTTCCTCCGTCCACTTCATCATGGTTGATCTGGTGCCTTTTAGGAGATCCCTCAGTGGTGCGGCCATCGTGGCAAAATTTGGGATAAACCGCCGGTAATATCCCACCATTCCAAGGAACACTCTCACTTGCTTCTTGGAGAGCGGTTTCGGCCAGGTCTGGATTGCCTCCACTTTATTTACTTGCGGCTTTATTTCGCCTCTTCCGACGACATAGCCCAAGTACTTGGCCTCCTCTTTTCCGACAGCACATTTTTTCAGATTTATAATCCCGCCTTCCTTAGAGCATCCAAAACAGCCTGTAGCTTAGGTAGATGACTAGCCCAGTCTGGGCTAAAGACTACACTGTTGTCAAGATAGGCTGTGAAATACTTCTTATGTGGGGCTAGGATCCGATCCATAGCCCTCTGGAAGGTGGCTGGGGCTCCCTGTAGTCCGAACGGCATCCGAGTATATTGAAAGCACCTATCAGGTGTTGAGAAAGCCATCTTCTCCTTGGCCGTCTGTGACACGGGGATCTGCCAGTAGCCCTTCGTCAGGTCAAGAGTGGTGATGTACCTTGCCGGTCCCAGCCTCTCGATGAGTTCGTTGACGCAGGGCATCGGGTACGTGTCACACTTGGACACCTCATTCAACCGGCGGCAGTCATTACAAAACCTCCACTCCCCGTTGGGTTTTGGCACGAGGACAATTGGGCTTGACCACCCACTCTTTGACTCCTCTATCACCCAGAGGTCTAGCATCCTCTTTACCTCATTGGAGATCACCTTCCGGCATGCTTCCGGAATCTGGTACGGCTTCAGATTCACTCTTACATGTGACTCTGTCAGTATGCCATGCTCTACCACCTGAGTATGCCCCGGCAACTCTGAGAACAACTCCTGATTTCGCTGTAGTAGTTCTCGACATTGTTGCTTCTGAGCCGGCAATGGAGTCTCTGCTATAGTGACCTCTTCCACCTTGCCTTCAGGAGCGGCTCCCAGGCAAGGAGTTTCCACCAGTTCCCGGTCCCGCCACGGCTTGAGCAAGTTCACATGGTATACTTGGTGCGACTTTCTTCGGCCAAGCTGGTGGACTCGGTAGTTCACTTCACTGAGTTTCTCCACCGCCTCATACGGGCCTTACCACTTGGCCAGGAATTTACTTTCGACAGTGGGAATGAGAACCAGAACGCGATCCCCAGGCTGGAACTGTCTCAGCCTTGCTGACCGGTTATACACCCTCGCCTGGGCTTCCTGCGCCCAGAGGAGATGTTCCTTCACGATGGGCATCACTTTCACCATTCTCTCCTGTAACTGGGCGACATGTTCGATGATGCTCCGGTGGGGGTGACCTCGGCAGCCCAGGTTTCCTTAGCGATATCTAGGAGACCCCTTGGATGCCGGCCATATAGAAGCTCAAACGGAGAGAAACCAGTAGAGGCTTGGGGAACTTCCCTGACGGAAAACATTAGAAACGGGAGCAGGTAGTCCCAGTCTTGACCATCCTGACGACTTTTTGAGCATTTCCCTCAGAGTCTTATTAAAGCGCTCCACCAGGCCATCGGTCTGCAGATGGTAAACGGAGGTTTGCAGCTGGGTAATTCGAAGCACTTTACACAACTCCTTCATCACCTTGCTCATGAATGGGGTTCCTTGGTCCGTTAGGATTTCATTCGGCAGGCCGGTCCTGGCAAAGATGTGGACAAGTTCCCGAGCTATGCTTCTACTGGATGAGTTCCTTAAGGGTACCACTTCGGGGTACCGGGTCGCATAGTCCATGATGACCAAGATATATTGGGGGCCCATGGCCGATTTAACTAAGGGGGCCCATGAGGTCCATGGCAATCCTCTCAAAGGGAACTTCTATCACAGGTAGTGTAACTAAGGGGCTACGGAAGTGGGAGGTGGGCGTGGTTATCTGGCAGGTGGGGCAGGACCTACAATAGTTTAAGATCTCCTGGTAACATCCTGGCCAATATAACCTCCTCACTATTCTCTCCTGAGTTTTTTCCACCCCTAGGTGTCCCCCCAGAATATTTGAGTGTGCCATACCCAGTACCCTCCGTCTGTATGGTTCCGGCACTAACAACTGTTCCACTGTCTCACCACCCCTTAGTTTAGCCACCCGATATAGCAACTCCCCCTGAACTGCAAAGTGGGGGAACCTGGTATAGGCCCCCGGCTCTTGGGCAGCCCCATTACATGCAGTAACCTGGTCAAATGCTCCCTTTAAGGTAAGGTCCCGAACTTGAGCAGTCCCAAAATTTTCTCCAGACACATCTAACTCAGGGAGGTCGGCCTCCTCGGTCACCGTCTCGCCCTCATCGCCGGCAAGGACGCACAGTGGGAACTCATCCACTTGAGACTTTGTCGGGGGTTCTTCTCCAGGGACCTGGTTTTTCCCCATGCTACTTAGTCCAGTTGCCTTCCCCCACAAGTCCCAAAATAAAGAAAAATCATGGCCCAGTATGACGGGATGTATCAGGTCCTTAACAACCCCGACCTCGTGGGACTGGGCGCCACAGTCTGTTCCCACTGTCACTGTGGCCATGGGATAGTCCTTGGCGTCGCAATGGATGCACTGAATGTCCATAGTTTTGGAAGGGATCAACTGGTGGGGAATGGTAGCTCTGACTAAGGTCACCAGACTCCCAGAGTCCAACAGTCCAAGCACTTTTACTCCATTAATGGATACGGAACATGCCTGCGGCCCCTCGCCAAGTCAACAGTCCGCACTGCAGGTTGGATAAGCATAACAGGAACCCTGTCTTCCTAGGCTGCAGTCCATAGGTTCAGGGGACATTTGACACCGGACGGCTACGTGTCCAGGGTTGTGACACCGGCAACAGACTATATCTTTAACAACAGTCCTTGTGGCACCTTCAGTGGGAGTGGGACGCCCCCCAGTGGTGGCTCTAGACCCCTTCCGTGGTGAACCCTCCCCTTTTTGGGTATCCTAGAATGGAGAAGTGGCTATATACGGTTTCCCGAGGGATTTCTCCACCACTTGATACCTCTCTACTAGGCCGATGAAGTCATCTGCATTCTGGGGATCACCCTGGGCAACCCAAGTCTGTACCAACTTGGGAAGGGAGTGCACGAATCTATGAATCACCACCCATCTGACCATCTGGGCTGGAGTGGAGGACTCTGGCTGCAACCACTTCTGAACGAGATGCAGTAGGTCAAACATCTGCGAGAGAGGTGGTTTGTCGCTGGCATACGCCCAGTGGTGGACTTATTGGGCTCTCTCCCAGGCGTGCTAAGATCTCTGTCTTTAGCTTGGTGTATTCCTTGACATCCAGCAGTGCCAAGTCGTAATATGCCTTTTGGGGTTCATCCGACAAATATGGCGCCAGAACCTCTGCCCACTGTTCTGGTGGAAGTCTCTCCCGATTAGCCACCCTCTCAAAGACTGTCAGTCAGAAAGGCTTCTACATCATCCCCGGGGGTAATTTTCTGCATGGCCAGTCTTACTGCCTTCCTGACATGGGAGTCATCAGTTGGCCCTAGGGGTGGAGCGACTGCCTTGCCCTGGATGGCGTCTTGCCAGCACTCTCACACCAACTGTGGTAGGACGACTCACTCGGCCACTTCTGGAAGTAGACTCAGGAAACCGGGATGTCTTTGCAGGCTTTATTAACAGCATAAAGCTCTGCACTACAGCAAAATAAACACAGCCTTACTTGGCAAAACAAAAAAACAAAAGATAAACTGTTGCACAGTCCATATACAGTTAAGTCCATATATATTTGGACAGAGACATTTTTCTAATTTTGGTTCTAGACATTACCACAATGAATTTTAAACAAAACAATTCAGATGCAGTTGAAGTTCAGACTTTCAGCTTTCATTTGAGGGTATCCACATTAAAATTGGATGAAGAGTTTAGGAGTTTCAGCTCCTTAACATGTGCCACCCTGTTTTTAAAAGGACCAAAAGTAATTGGACAATTGAAAAATGTTGTCTCTGTGCAAATATATATGGACCTAACTGTATGTGTGTGTGGTTCGCCTATACACATCCAGCCTTCAGCTCCCTCCTGAGCTATGGCTGTCCAGTCTGGAGACCTTGCCTCTCCAAACACAACAACAGAAAAATATGGTGACTGAGCATTTAAACGTTGCTCAGCCACACCCTGAGGTGGAGGTATGGGGAATGACGTCCCTCCACTCTCTAGGTCATTCCCCTAAAACCATGCCCTTTAAGTGAGTTAACCCTCCAGCATACAACATGCTGTCAGAAAGTTTATTGGCTTCAATTCACACAAGCTAGCAACCTGTGTGACACATACCTCCCCTCATAAATCATACCAGTGACTCTGTCACAATACATATATTTAAATATCCGTAACGCAAAAGTATTGTATCATGAAGTAAGATAATTTTTTGCCATTCTCTGTTTTAGGGTTACATGACTAAGTATTCAGCAGGACATATCCTGAAAGAGAATTTCTGTAAGTTTTCAACATCATGCAAAGAGTAGGGAATGGTAAAAAAATAAAAATATACACATTTCTTACTTCATGAAACCCCTAGGACCTTTACATCAGTTGCCCATGCTCGTAGTAGAAGCCTCCATCCAGATGTAGAAGATGCCCCCTTGTCCCCGTCTCTGAGGCCTGAGACGGGGGCAAGGGGGCATCTTCTACGTCTGGAGGAAAGAAGGTTTAAACATAATCACAGACGGGGATTCTTTACTGTAAGAGCAGTGAGACTATGGAACTCTCTGCCGCATGATGTTGTAATGAGTGATTCACTGTTAAAATTTAAGAAGGGCATGGCTGCCTTTCTTTAAAAGTATAAAATTACAGGTTATAAATACTAGATTCCTTGATAGGGCGTTGATCCAGGGAACTAGTCTGATTGTCGTATGGAGTCGGGAAGGAATTTTTTTCCCCAATGTGGAGCTTAGTGTTGCCACATGTTTTTTTTTTTGCCTTCCTCTGGATCAACATATTAGGCTATGGGTTGAACTAGATGGACTTGGTCTTCCTTCAACCTTAAAAACTATGTTACTATGTAATGACGCTCCATCACTCAATGGACCACCAATGCAAATTACTGGCTTTAGCAGGGACTTTTGCATGTTAGGCACATGACCCCTGAGGCCAGCGATTGGCTACAGAGATCATGTGAACAATGTACAATATGGCATCAATTCTGACATTTGGTGAACACCAAAATTTTTTCGAACTGCAGCAGGGAAATCAGGTAGTAAGTAATGCTTATTTCTTTATGCATAATATTTCATACTCTTCCCAGAAGCCTTAATCCCTGTTCCTTACAACCCTGGCAAAGGAACAGTGTCATATTGGTGCTCACCTCTGCAACCAGAGACTTGGGCACTTGTCCCATAAGTCCACTTATCTACACCCACCCTAGACACAGACAGATATAGATGTAAAGATGGCCTTATAAATATATCTGTTTAAGAGACAAGTATGAACCTGACTTGGTCTACTAGAGTTTTAGAAGATCCTGTGGTTGACCAGGGTCCTACACAATAAAGGGCAATACAACAGGGCACCAATGGTCTAATAGAAGACAACCCCATTTGGAGCCAATTACTTGTCATTAGGACCTATTTTATTTAGACAAATTAATCTCTGTTAGAGTATTGTCTATAGTTGACTTGAACTATAATCTAGTTCTTGACCAGACATTCCTTTTGGCCAACAGCTATTTTTTTCGAATCCCCTATTCCCATCACTAGTCTTTTTGTAGTTTAGCAGGTGATTCTATTTGCGTCCACAGGTGTCGTTTGTAATGTTTTTTACCATTTTTTTTTTCTTTAAGAATCGATTATTAAAAAGTTATCACTCTTACTAGCCATAGCCTAATTGCTGCTCTGATGACTATACCTATTATACTGTCAATCTGGCCTGATACGAGTGGTGTGCCACCACACAATTACAGTACATACCTTCACCACTCTCTTCACTGAACCTATGGTGATTTTATCTTGACTATCATTGGCTTCTGGAAGGTCCCAGAGGTGTCGTAACACAGCTTCCCCCTCTTCAAGGACATGTGCTCGACCTTCGAAATGTGGTTTTTCATATAGAATCCAGCTGTAGTTGAGAAATAAATACTGTAATAGGAGAACGCCGGCAGAGAAACAGACTGCGGAAGTAAATTTACTACGGTATCATTATATCCATCTGGAAATTATTTTTACTTCATTGTTAAAAGACATATGAATTATATATAAGTTATATTTGTGACATAAAAAGAAAATATGTAAACATATAAAGGAAAATGAACAGAACCAAGCTAATAATATAACAAATACAGGTAGTATTAAGGAAATGGCAAAGACCAGATAAGATTTAAAAAAATCACCACTAAATCATTCTCAACATAAGTACTAAGGGGATTTTGAAAAACACTTTAATAATAACTTAATTATGGTAATGCCCCAGAGAATTTTGGGAATTATTAGGTGTATGAACATGAATATAAGATGAGCCTTCCTGAGATGAATTCGTATAACACAACCTGAACCACTATCGTAAAGGCTTTTGTACTTGTCTTGGCAAATAGACAAAGAAGACATCTTTTTCCCATATACTTTTCCATTCAGAAAATGTTCCACAACAATGCTAATAATGTGCAAGTCAGCTATTAATGACTCTACCCTGGAGCTGAACGATTGTCAGGCCTGAATGAAGTCATCTGCCTTCTAGGCTCAAGAGGATAAAAGGATATATTGCCGGAGTCATTTATTTAACCGCCTGTATGGCAGGATCAGTATTTTTCTAGACATTACGCCTTCTACCTTATTTCTTCTACATTCTTCTAAATTTACAGGACTTCCCAGATAAGAATAGATAAAATAACAATAGTCTGTCTTTTTAGATCAAGGAAAATCCTGTATATAAAATGAAACAAGCCTTACGTCCGATACTTTATTCTTTTTGTTCCAAACTGTGCAATACGTTTGTCTTTAATTCCTTCTTTGAAAAAAGCAGAATTTGGTGTCCTTGACTATATCTAATATAAAGGGCTCCAATAGTTATTCCAATCTACTGGATAGGCTAAAATTGTTGGATTTTTGTTTCCTCAACTATTTCTCTGCAGCCAAGAATGGAGCAGCTGGTTGCATATGAGCCCTATTGCTTCATTCTAAAGCCACCCATTAGATTGTTGTCATTCGAAAACTGCTCCGGGCAATCAATCAACTAACAACCATCTCAGCCAACTTTCCCATATACAGGAGCATTTGTTCGGCCAAGTGCTTCTGGGTTCTCTATGAGAAAGCTGCCAACTAACATGTTGGTCGGTGGCTTTTCTCAGGGAAAACAATTCGATCGGCAGTCGGAAATTGGATACGTGCCATCAACATCTCTCCCTATCATCAATCGGCCGATGCCCATACATATTACACCGACAACCGAACCTGTCGATATCGACAGGTTCAGATGACATTAATCTTATGTGTATGGGAACCTCTAGTCTAAATCCGTGTAATAGACTTTGAATAGAGGGACAAGTTGCATGCGCAGAGAGCTGCTCATCATGGACACAATCTTGTGATCAGGGGGGTGCAGATGACTCAATTCCCTATTTCTGGATCAAGACTAATCCAACAATTAATACTAATCCAGTGGATTGGTGATCATTGTTGTTGACTGGAATACTCCTGTAGTTTGATTAGGACATGAGCATTATATCACAAGATGAGAAAGAACTTGTATATCTGATTTAACTAACTCCTTTGCAAACAAGGAGTGGATATTCAAAATGCACCCATTTACCAAAATGCTCCCTTTTTTATACTCCTCTCTAAAGTGTAGTTCCAAGCACTCAGATTTCTAATTAGCAAAACAGTAATTTACAAAAAAATTCCATGAATGCTTTTACTATAGTTCATGCAATTTATTTATTATTTTATCTTTTTTTATCTAGGCTTCTTCGTTCCTCTTTGTAGATTCATTACAGCTGCCAGAAATAAACTTATCACTCTTATACACAACGTTCTCCACAGTTCTGCACCATTGTCCATCTCCTCCCTCTTCTCTGTTTACCACCATATCTGTTCTCTCTGCTCCACTAATGACCTAAGACTAGTAGCCTATATAATCTGAACCTCCTACTCCTTTCTCCAGGACTTCTCTCGTGCTGCACCAGTTTTCTGGAATGCATTACCCCAGACAGTCAGGTTTATTGTCAATATGCACAGTTTCAAGCATGCCCTAAAAACACATTTCTTTAGATTAGCCTATCACCTCACCTCACTAAACTCAAACTAATTATCCCTTGTTCTCTCTTTCATGCACTCAGCACTTTGTATCTGTACTTGTACACATACTGGCTGGTGACTTATTCATGCAGCGTTATTTTAATGCCCCTATTTATTATATTGATGGCTGGACTGTACATGACAAGCACTTTATTTTTACCTTTTGTGTCCCCCATATTTTCTCATGGAATATAATCTTTCGAGCAGGGCCCTCACTTTTCTTGGTATATGTTGAACTATGTGTTTCTCTGTAATGTCTGATATTATCTGTACAAGTCCACTCTGAATTATAAAGTGATGCAGAATATGTTGGCGCTATAGAAATAAAAATTATTATTATTAGCTTCTCTATTATATTTGATCAACAACCTTAAAGGGGTTGTCCACTACTTTTACACTGATGCCCTATCCTACGGATAGGGTATCAATGTGAAAGTAGTGGACAACTTCTTTAAGGTATGTATCACTGTAAAATTATCCTTCATTCTACTACTGCTGAATGAGCCTAATGTGGGTATAATACATCTTTCTACCTGTGAGGACGCTGTATATGACAGTATTTAACACTTTATTAGGTTAAAAAAAAGAACAATATACAATATATAACGATATATTTCCTGGATTACACTAATAGTTTACACTGGCTCAAGAACCGAAATTAATGACCCGTGTTGTACTTTCTCTGCACACGAGGGCAGACAGTCTGTCTTTGCATACATTTCTGTTTGTCTCTTCATTTTCTACGCTGTTATTTTTCTCTCTTCTGTAAACAGAGCCAGAACCGAAAAATAAGCAATTTCCTCTCGAAAGCAAAGCCATAAATTCCCTGGAATACTTGCATGTAATAAACACATTCCAGACACTATTGGAAAAAGATGGAGTGGTCACCAAAAAGCCCGGCTATAAATACCAATGTTTAACACCCATGTTAAGTGCAGTAAGGAGCATCTCTAAGGGGAATGTCAAATATTTCACACATGTCATCTAGTTATCGCACTAGATATACGCGCACGGTAAAGGCTCAATTTTTCAACAGGAGCAATATCGTCTTCAGAGTGGATTTCACATTTCAGAAATCGTTTGTTAAAATGGCATCAAATGATGCTAAATAGGGTCATTCTGCTCACAAATGGATTCTACTTGTTATAATATATATATACACATACATACATATATATACACTGTTCAAAAAACTGCAGGAATGTGCGTACGTCACAGTATAACCCCAATAGGGATATCAATCTGTCCGGTTAGGAAGCAGAAGCGATTGTGACAACCTGTGCACTCAAGCGGCAACAGCAAGATGACCCCCAAAGAGGAGTCTGTTTTGTTGGTGGTGGCCACAGACAATTGATCATAGAATCACAGAATGCTAGAGTTGGAGGGGACCTCCAGGGTCATCTGGTCCAACCCCCTGCTCACCGCAGGATTCACTAAACCATCTCAGACAAATGTCTGTCCAGCCTCTGTTTGAAGACGTCCATTGAAGGAGAACTCACCACCTCTCGTGGCAGCCTGTTCCACTCATTGATCACCCTAACTGTCAAAAAGTTTTTTCTAATATCTAATCTGTGTCTCCTCCCATTCAGTTTCATCCCATTGCTTCTAGTCTTTCCTTGTGCAAATGAGAATAAAGATGATCCTTCTACAATGTGACAGCCCTTGACATATTTGTAGACAGCTATTAAGTCTCCTCTCAGTCTTCTTTTTTGCAAGCTAAACATTCCCAAATCCTGTAACCGTTCCTCATAGGACAGGGTTTGCAGACCGGTCACCATTCTGGTCGCTCTTCTCTGAACTTGCTCCAGTTTGTCTATGTCTTTTTTAAAATGTGGTGCCCAAAACTGTACACAGTATTCCAGATGAGGTCTGACCAAAGAGGAGTAAAGTCCGATAATGACTTCACGTGATCTAGACTGTATGCTTCTGTTAATACATCCCAGAATTGTATTTGCCTTTTTTTTTCCTGCTGCATCACACTGTTGACTCATGTTCAGTCTATGATCTATTAGTATACCTAAGTCTTTTTCACATGTACTGTTGCTTAGCTCTATTCCTCCCATTCTGTATATACTTTTTTCATTTTTATTGCCCAGATGTAGTACTTTGCATTTTTCCCTGTTAAAAACCATTCTGTTGGTTGCTGCCCACTGCTCCAGTTTATTTAGGTCTTTTTGAAGCCTCTCTCTCTCTTCTCTAGTATTAGCTATCCCTCCTAGCTTTGTGTCATCAGAAAATTTAATCAGTTTACCCTCAATTCCTTCATCTAAATCATTGATAAAGATGTTGAACAATACAGGTCCCAGGACAGAGCCCTGTGGTACCCCACTTGAGACATTCATCCAACTGGATGTGAAGCCATTTACGACCACTCTTTGAGTCCGATCACTAAGCCAGTTATGAATCCACCTAACAGTTGCCTTGGCCATTCCATACTTGGTCATTTTTTCAATAAGGATGTTGTGAGATACTTTGTCAAATGCTTTGCTGAAGTCAAGATATACTATATCTACAGCATTTTCCTCATCCACCCAGTCAGCGATTCTGTCATAGAAGGAAATTAAGTTAGTCTGACATGACTTGTTAGTTACAAACCTATGCTGACTCTGACTCTGGCACCACTATACATATGTGCCATCGTAAGAAGGTTTGCTGTCTCTCAGCACACTCTCAAGAGTAAATATCAAGACACGGCTGTTACTAGAGGGGAGACAGACTAAGACATGGAAGGACATCAACCCAGCAGCAGGACCGGTATTTGCTCCTTTGTGTGAGAAGGAACAGGAGGAGAACTACTAGAGCCCTACAAAAGACCTCCAGGGGCTAATGGTGCACGGTTCTGACCAAACTGCGAAAAATAGACTCTTATGAGGGTGCCACGAGGGTCCGATGTCCTGTGGTGGGAACTGAGCTCACAGCCTAGCAACGTGCAGATTGATTGGCATTTGCCAGAGAACACCAAAATTAGCAGGTCCACCTTTGGTGCCTGGTTCTTTTCACAGATGAGCCCAGTTTCACACTGAGCACACATGAAAGCAGGGCTGTGGAGTCGGAGTCGTGGAGTCGGAGCTCATTTTGGTGGAGTCGGAGTGGGTATAAAATGAACCAACTTCGACTCCTAAAATATATAATAAATTGGATACATTAGTTCAAAGCAGTTTGTGGCCAATATTTTTTCATAAGAATCTGGGAAAGTTATGAAATGTCCTATAAATGTCTGTCCTATTCCTGATCTAAGGGTCTAGACTTTTAGCTGAGATGAATCTGCGCTGCAGTAAATTTATCACTTAAACATGAGCCGTGTATGAGGGAGTCGGAGTTGTGG
This sequence comes from Phyllobates terribilis, assembly GCF_046119375.1. Taxonomy (NCBI): domain Eukaryota; kingdom Metazoa; phylum Chordata; class Amphibia; order Anura; family Dendrobatidae; genus Phyllobates; species Phyllobates terribilis. The sequence goes on from NW_027362762.1 coordinate 880,340,645, forward strand.
AGTCGGAGGCATGGAAATTGAGGAGTCGGAGGTTTGGCTTACCGACTCCACAGCCCTGCATGAAAGATTGTGGAGATGAACAATGTGCTGCCTGCAACAACATTTAGCATGACCAGTATGATGGTGGGTCAGTTTTTGGTCTGGGCTTGGAAATATCCCTGGATGGTTGCCAAACCTACATACAATAGACAATTTTACCCTGTATCGAAAAAAAAAATCACTAGGGCAAGCTCTGTAAGACAAGTTCTGTTTAGAAATTGAGCCAACAATAAAAACTGTGAGATCTCAGCTCTGAAGCCAGCAGATTTGTGAATGCATCACTGGATTATTATAAAGTCTGTACAGGGGCATTACTGCAGGGGTGCAGAGGTTTGGTAACATTGCTACGTAAGACAACCTGTTATATGAATGACTGGTGACAGCTGGGAGTCCTAATGATTTTTCACTAGTGCCCAGTAAACGTAACATAATGCTTTGGGGGCAGGGAAGTAATTATGCAACTTTTTATGAGACAAATTGTATGTTTATACTGAAAGTTCCAGCTAATTAGATTTCATTCATATGTCAGTATTTGGCCAGTGTCTCATCAGTATTTGTAAGCATAAATCAGGAATAGAGACTACAGAAAAAGAAAAACTATCATGGAAAGATTCAAGCCTGTTCTGTGTCTTGGATGTTTTCTTCACAACAAATCACATTGTGGGTTATATATAATACAGCGATAGAGAATGTAGAACTGACGAAGAAAGGTTGAAGGTGATGGAGCTGTGTCCTTTTTCAACCTATATAACTGGTATTTATCAATGAAATACTGACCAAAAATAATGCAGTGTGAATAAGGCCTTAATCAAACACTTTATTACATTCCTATTCGATACCATCTAAGGTGCTGCTTGCCATCAATGACTTCAGGGCAGGAGTGACAATTACAGATCTCCTTGTGCCTATGGATATAAGGAGTGACAACTACAACCACTTTCTCCATTTCACAGGGGCGAGGTGGCACGGATCTCCTGCCAAATTTGGAGAGTGGCTTTGCAGATTGTTTTTCTTTCTGAGGAGGTCACATTGTTTTGGCACCTTCCTCTATTGTGGGGGAGTAACAGGGAAATATGTGATCAATATGTTGTCTGTATGAAAGGATCATATAATGAATGTAGTAGTAATAATAATAATAATATTATAAAAGGTATAATCTTTTTTCTTACCATCCTCTGATGACTCGAATATTTACTCCATTAGGAAATGCCCAAGACGTTGCATCCAGAACATCAGCTTTAAGCTCAATCTTGTTCTCCTGATCGATTATATCAGAAAGGATCGCCTGTAATTAGTAAAGGACACATCATCATAAGACACATGGAATATAGTCCAGCAGAAGTACAGAAAAAAAGGTGATTTGTCAGTGTAACAAACCTCAAAGGAGAGAGTATTGTACCTCGAAGTAGAGTTTTGGGAGCTGCTAAACCAGCGCTGATATTGTAGGTACCATAATTTCACAAAGGGCTATTATGGCGTCTGATTAACCATTTGGATACTACCTCATAGCATGAACATTGACCTTTATGGATATGAAGTGGTAAATATGGGTGAAACAACTAAACAAGGATTTAATAGTTCAGGAAGTTCCTTTGGAAAAATGCAAAGGGCGAAGATCTAACACAAATTGTCAGAAAATTGCTGTCATCATCAAGAGATTGACCTTAAATGCACAGTAATTGCTGCTGTCTGAGCGCAGTAATATAGCTGGAAACACTAACTTTACTTTGGAAAGAAAGCAAGACATGGCAGAAAACAAGGAAAACTAATGAGAATGGATGGCCGCCTAAGGATTTAATGGGCGGAAGAAGAAAGAGCAGACCAGAGCAAGAGCCGCGAGAGATGAGCAGATCAATCCTCAGGATCCTGATCCAGCGGCCACAGAATATTGAAGTGGGGCCCTGAGAACCATCTCCTACCTGATGGCATCACCGGCTCTTCTTTTGAGCTGATGGCCTGGCGCGGCTTAGTATGTGCGTCACACCACAACAATGAGCCGGCAAATCAAAAGAGGAGCTGGGGAAGCTGTCAGGTAGGAGGTGGCTCACTTGGGCTTCAGTCTAGTGGCCAAGAAATACTGACCCCCCCCACTGCAGGACCAGGATCCGGCTAATCACTTCAGTCATCTCTAAGAGCCACTGAATTTTTCAGTTTTCCTCTTTGACTTCTACAGGGTCTACTGACCATTTATCATATTAGGGAATATATAAAAGTTTTTGGGGATGAGACAAACCTTTTTAAACCCATAATTTCAGAATGGGATGTTTAACAAACACGTGTGACATCCTGGTTTACACAAGCATTTATGCATGTAATTTAAGTCCGTTCATAATAACTATATAGACCAAATTCTGGATTCTTATTATTATATATACAGTATTGAAGGTGTTCTCTGCTTTGAAGAAACCTTACATATTAGAAGGGTCTCTTGACAATAAACTGATACCAAGCGATTGACTGTAATCTGTATTCAAGTGCTCAATTTCTCTGCAGCGCCACCACAGGAAAAATGAAGCATTACACAGTTCTCATTGTAGTGAAGGGAAGGATAGGTCCTCCAGAGAAGGTGACAGATGCTTCCTGAATGTAGCCCCAACCCTAATACCTCTCTAATAGGGTATCTGAACCTGGATTTTCTAGCCTGGACAACCTTGCGAATTAGAATCTTTTCTTGTTGAAATCCCTTAGGAATTCACTTAAGAGACATTACAGATCCCCCCTCCATCCCTTCCTTGTGTACTGGAAACAGATAAATCAGCCTGGAATCAATTAGGATTATTTATTAGCAGCCGGTGGCACATTAGCACAGCTCCTTTGTAGTTTACTAATAAAATGTTAATTTGGCATGTTGTGTTAAGATCACAGAGGCGACTTCTTGAACCTTTAGATGAGCTTCGCTTGTTTTGCAAAGTAATTTGTTGATGATGAGTGTTTAACAGAACAAGTTAATTATGTTGGTGTTTTGTAATGAACCTCTAGCACCCCTGACATTGAGAAGCCCCCATTAGTATGCAGCGCGCCAGGAACCAAACAATCAGCTTTTCAATTAGTTAAAGGCAAATTCTAAAGAAAAAGTCAATCAATAATGTACGATTGGGTAAATGAGGACACCTCAGCTGTGTGATGTATTAGTCTGCTCCACTTCCACTAATGGGCAATACTAACTATTGTCCCGGGTCCTTCTGTCAGTCACAGTAATACGTGGGCATAATGATTATTCATTTCATACAATGTTATGGAAAGATAGTAGAACTTATAAATAAGTGAAGCCAGCTGTAGACATTTTAAAATAGTCTGTTTTGTATAGTAATAGGCACAAGCTTGGTAATGTTCTACATGGCACATTTTCATTGATGGCTCTCCTTGGCAATCTGAGAGCACAAGGAATATACTGATGGGGCAAGGCACTTAAAGGGGTTGTCCCACAAACAAAAGTTGATTTTAATCAATAGATCTTGGAATAATAATAAGTTCTAGAATTGGATGTGTTTAAATAAAATGTTCCTGTGCTGAAATAATCTTATAAATGTGCCCCTGCTGTGTACTGTGTAATGGCTGTGTCTGACCGTATAGGAACACGGTCTGATCATACCACATCTCCTGGGCAGGGGAGGAAGCAAAAGAGTATACAGACAGGACAGCATGGGATCACAGTTGTTTCTTTTTGTGAGGTAAAACATTTCCTTGGCTGTTTTTAAACAATGTTTTACTTCAAAGAAAGAATCAGCTGTGATCCCCTGCTGTAATGTCTGTATACTCTTTTGTTTCCTCCCCTGCCCAGGAGCTGTGGTATGATCAGACCATGTCTCTGTACGGTCAGACACAGTCATTACACAGTACACAGCAGGGGCACATTTATAAGATTATCTCAGCACAGGAACATTTTATTTAAGCACATCCAATTCTAGAACTTATTATTATTCCAAGATCTATTGATTAAAGTGAACTTTTGTTTGTAGAGAAAACCCCTTTAACTTCTCCATCTTCCCCAATTCTTGCAGTCGGTAGGGTTCTCAGCACCTAGATCATCACTGACATAAACTTCTGACACTATAACATATCAGAAGCTTATCTAAATTATAGGCACACTTTAATGGGAATGTACCATCAGGAATGAGCTATAGTTTAAATTAGGCTTGGTGTTAAATATATTTTGAAACCATTTTGCCACATTTTTTTTTGACACATCACAATCTGTGTTAAAAAAAAAGCCTGCATTATTTTTTACACTGCCACCGGGGATATTTTAGACTCAAATTTCCTGTATTGAACAAGGTCTAAGGGGTATTGATGTACTAGATGTGACCTGACCCGACATTGATGCACTGACAGCCTCATTTACATTTGGTTCAAAGTTGATTTAAAACCCAGATTTAGGAAAGTATTTGGGTCATAGACAGCCATCTATTAGTGCACAAAGTACCTACAGATATGTAACCCTGAATAATAGGGGTGCGCTGTTTTTAAGCAAAATCTTAAAAAAAAATGAGGTGCGTCGGCTTTTTACGGAACAGATATCACTAAGACATAGCTGACTACAACTTCTTGACAATGGAGAATAAAACATTTCTATGTACGGTATATAATAAAATAATACTCACTAGTTTTATTTAATGGTCACCCCATTCCTCAGTAAATACTGAAACCTATTTGTATGGTAAGTTACTGTACAGTAAGATATCAGACTGGTCTCCTAGCACACATACAGAAGTACTTAACCCCTAACGTAAGAAACTCAATTCCCAGGAGTTGAAGAACACAAGAAGTACATGTGCATTTAACTAAAAACCTTTCAATGACTTGAAACAGCTTTTCAAACAAATGTAAAATGTTATTTTGCGCTTTCAAGTGGTTGGCCAGTCTTGTGCAACTTCTTTTCATGTCTAACCCTAACATGTGATAGACAATGACACGCGGCGCTGCTCGGAAACACTATTAGATGAAATTTCACATTAGTTGCATGTTAAAAGTCAAAATATATAAAAATAACACTTTAGGGGGACTATTAAATGTAGTATTTTGCAACATATTTTCATGGGTGCTGGTGCTCAGGTTTCAGTTACAGTGCTACAAATCTCTTGTTTACTTTTACATGGCCATATTGTCATAATAAACTTTTTTTTTTATTGTTTTTAGTCTCCACTAGAGGGAGCACAGAACCTTAATGAAGACAGGAGTCGTAGAAATAGGTCATCAGAATCTCCCGCTCCCCAAAAATACAAGGAAGAAAGAATAAAAAGCTGTAAGGGCAGTACAGAATTGTAGAATAAATATACTTAAATTCTGCTATAGTCAGTAATGCCTTGCTAACGTTGATAATGAATACAATAAGATGGAAAACAAACCTTTCCTGGCCTCGGGTTAAACTTTAAAGTGTCTGAATCAGCTGCATTCTGAAATCACAGAAGAAAAAACGTGTTTACCAAAAGATTCAGTAAAAATGTATTTCCTTTTCAATGTAAAAATAAATGTAGAAATTCCAGTAAGTATCCAGCACACAACAACAACTCATAACAATAACTTTTTTCCCATTTTAGAGAGAGAGCCTTCAGGGTGTTTTTTTTTTATTCCTTTAATATTTTAAAACAATTGTACATTGAAAGTCTAAAAGACCAGTCTTATGGTGCTCTCTCCAGGCTAGTATTAGTATTTCCATATTAGAAATCCAGGTGTACAGCGGCATGTAAAAGTTTGGGAACCCCTACCACTTGAAGCTCATCAAGAGAATGCCAAGAGTGTGCAAAGCAAAAGGTGGCTACTTTGAAGAACCTAGAATATAAGACATATTTTCAGTTGTTTCACACTTTTTTGTTAAGTATATAATTCCACATGTGTTAATTCATAGTTTTGATGCCTTCAGTGTGAATGTACAATTTTCATAGTCATGAAAATACAGAAAAATCTTTAAATGCGAAGGTGTGTCCAAACTTTTGGTCTGTACTGTATATTTATATATATATATATATATATATATATATATATATATATATATATATGTATATATCTATATAGATATATACATAAACATATATATTCTCATCTTTAACATTTTAAAAATTACAAGGAAAATGGGCAGATGCAAACGTTTGGGAGAGCTTTTCTTCTGATGACTCTTCCATGAAGGCCATATTTGTGCAGGTGTCTCTGAACAGTAGAACAATGTACCACAACTCCAGAGTCTGCTAAATCTTTCTGAAGGTTTTTTGCAGTCAAGCGGGGGTTCTGATTTGCCTGTCTAGTAATCCTACGAGCAGCTCTCATGGAAATTTTGCTTGGTCTTCCAAACCTTATCTTGACCTCGACTGTTCCTGTTAACTGCCATTTCTTAATTACATTTCAAACAGAGGAAAAGGCAACTTGAAACCGCTTTGCTATCTTCTTATAGTCTTTTCCTGCTTTGTGGGCTTCCACCATTTTCATTTTCAGAGTGCTAGGCAGCTGCTTAGAAACACCCATGGCTGCTGTTTTTTAACACAAGGTTAGGGGAGGCTGGGTTTTTATAAAGCTAGGAAATTTGGATCACCTGGCTTTTCCTAATAATGATAGTGAACAAGCCATAACCCTAACAGGCTAATTAAGGTCTGAAACCTTGGTCAAAGTTATCTGAGCACATAAATCTCCAAGGGTGCCCAAATTTTTGCATCAGCCCATTTTCCTTTTTGTAATTTTTAAAATTAAAAAAATGACAATATATATATATATTTTTTTTTGCCTAAAGTACAAAGGAAATATGTCATCTTTAACTTTAGGCCTTTTAGAGATCATTTAATCTTCAACTTACTTAACTGTTCACAATAACAGTAATTTTGACAAGGGGTGCCCAAACTTTTACATGCCACTGTAAGTATAACATTATGAGCTTTTGAATCAATATTACAATCCCCCATTCTTTTTATATTCTCCCCTTTTTTTCGTTTTCAAAATCATGATGCTTTGTCTTATTCAGATTTTTTGCTGCATGATGTCAGAAGAATTAGCTCCCTCCTAACCTCCCATAATCATTCACACTTGGCAGTGTTGGGAAAAGGGTGAAAAGCAAACCCCAAGTCCTCTGGCCATGACTTACGTTCCAGGGAAACATGGGATTGAATATACTAAAATCCAGCATGCTTAATTAATCCTTTCCCACGTCAACGCTGGCTGGGGGACTATCAGGCTGCCTGTACCAGATCACTTATGTTTGTAGCCGGTTTAGAGAGTATTTATGTGGAGCTGAGAATATTTCTATACATTTTATAGTAAAAAGATTCAGTATGACTTGTAACTTATTAATTGAAATATCTGTTCATACTGGGCTTAGGAGTCCAGAGGGTGGTCCTACTTAGTTAAGTACAGAAAGGGCTACCAATCATTATGTTGGACTCCTAAGCCCAGTAGTAATAGGGATTTTTTTCAATATGCTCATATATAGTGTAAGTTTTGACACAAAAACAAATATTTCCCATGAAAGCAACACTTCTTACCATATCACTTTCTGCCTTTATCTTTGAGTTGTCTAGTTTCTCCAGAGCAGGACTTTCATTAGTTTCTCTACTGGATAAGGAGTTTTGAGTAGCGTGGAAATACTGATAATAAACACTTTTAGGAGTCACTCGTGGTTTTTTAACTGTTGCAGGGCTCTGAGTGATCAGTGAATTAACAGCAGCTGTACTCGGAGAAAGATCCGTGCTTTGATTCGGATTGGATTCAGATTTTGGTGATGCAGATGTTTCACTACTAAAACATGGAACTGAATTGCTGGACTTTTCCCCAGAAATGTCAGACTGTGATGTCAAATTGAGAAGAAAAGACTGACGTCCTAAAGCTGGATTTGGTTTGTTTTCGGCAAAGGATTTGGTTATGAACAAACCAGACTGTGTGCCCGAAGAAGCTTTTTTTTCATCTTCAGGTGAAGAGGCAATAAGATTTGTCTTAGAAGGGCAGGTGATATCCTCTAGTTCATGTGATCCCTCCTTATTAAACCTGTCATTGCCAACAGATACGTCACTACTCAAAGATGAACATATTTCTTCATGGGATGTGTCTTCCAAATCCGCCTCTTTCAAGCGATCTGACACAGACTGCAACAGAGATAAGATTGATGTGTGGTCATGACCACTGTTACTTGCTGCTGTCCTCTCATTATACCTTGGTGAACTACTGTTGGACATGACATCTTCACAAGCACTATCGTCTTCGTATATCGGTGACAGGGCATAAGGATAAATCTTGACACGTCTTGATTGCACAGGGAGAAATGAATCATTGCCAAATGCCTGGTCACTGCCACCATCCTTTTCTTCATCTGTTGACTCATCATCGCTTCCACTTATTTCAACATAACGACTATTATATACTGAAAAATGTAAGAAGTCGGAGAACTCTGCAAAGTTGCTGCTTTCTTCACCAATATGATTATAAATAAAGTCTTCCACTGATCCTTCGGTCTCAATAGATATGGATTCAATGGGTCTGTCACGACACATGTCATCAAAAGTAAGATTTCCATTGGTATAACTTTCATCTATTGAGTCGCGTGTATCTGGTTTAACTGAGCATCTACAAAAGTCAGGAAGTTCTTCATCATCTGTCTTTCTTAAAACTTTCATTTCTATGGTGCTGTCCACATCATTTTTACTCATGTCCTTGGTGACTCTTGAATCTAACTTATTTAATAAATAATGTTCTGTTTCCTCTCTAGACTCAAGAATCCGAGACCCTTCAGTCGCTTGAAGAACATTAGAATTTATTTCACAAGAAGGAAGGTTGTCAAAGCCCAATGAAGGAACATCATATTTTGAGTTTGTTGAATCCCCAACTGGACCATTTTGATTGTTCGTGGATAAATCATTAAAAACACTTATTGTTTTTTGCTGTGTGGCTTCATTTGTGGTCATATCCTTATTTGGGACATTTGTAATGATATTGGAAACCACAATCTGTTTAGAAGATGATATAACATTATTCACTATTCCCACCGCCATGGACATAATGAGATCTGTGTCTTCTATAAGTATATGGTCAGAAGGTTTCTGTGAACACTTAACTAGCATCTCCTCAGGATGGTCTTCAAGATCTTTATTCTTGTCACTACGAATCTCTATTATATGTTGCATGTCTGTTAGACTTTGGTTGATATTTTGAAGGTCACCAACGGCAGAATGCAACACACTGAAAATAATCTCGTTGGCTTTTTTTTCAAACAAATCATTTGATGACTGAGAATGGTCCTTGCCTGGAAGGATAATTTTTGCATTTGCAGGACGTGTAGAAATTATTTCAGTCTTGTCACTAGCATCATGGAGTAATGCTGAATGTAACAGTAAATTATTTAACTTTTCTTTATGATTCATTTTTGTATCTGGAGTTAATTCTGAAAGTGATTCACCAAGTTCCTTCAATGAATCACTAGACATAAAGGTCTCATTTGCCAATTCCCTTTCTGATTTATGTGTCTGGGGGGAAACATTTATGATGTTGTCACTACTGCAGACATTTATATTATTGTTTTTTAAATTTTCTATTAATACGTCTGGTGAATTATCTGATATTTTGGGTAATTCTTTTTGAATACTGTCATTGTCTTTACTAGTCGAATCACTAACATGGTTTATAGTCACATCACTGTCCTTACATGACGGCAAATCATCAGTTTCCAAGAAATAATTTTTCTGATATTTCTCACACATATTCAAAGTAACATATTCTCCTCTATTGTTGGGCAACTCCCCATTTGTAACAAAGTCTTTATTGTTTTCAACCTGGAATGTATTTTCCGTGCATGTTGGTGGAGGTGACAAGTTTGGAATGCATATCACTTCTTTTGTAAAAGTTGGGCTTTCAAGTTTAGTTACAGATATGATGTCGGAACGCAAACCATAGGGTAATTTGACTTCTTCAATGTTCACTGATTTCATGGACACCTTCGCAACATAAATATCTGAATTTACTTTGCTAGGTCTGTCTGGGGTTGAAATTTTAATGCCTGTTTCACTAAGCAAACTATCTGTACATCCATCTGCAAGAGATCCACGCATTTCTTCAGGTACAGTATTAATGTTTATTACTGGCTCCTTATTTTGCAATATTGGCACAGTTCGTAAGTTGAAACTACTGTTAGGTTTTGGCACTGAAGCCTCTTCACTTTTTTGAACAATTGCAAATGGATCTGGAGCATTTTTATTGAATATATCAGAGTGAAGTGTCTTAAGTTGTATGTGTTCATCTGGTGTATAAGCTTGTGATGACACAATGCCCGAATCATTTGGACTGTCAAACTGAACATCGTTGCAATCAACAGATGATGGAGAGTCAGATATTGTAGGTGAAGATGGTGAGCGACACTCAATACCATTATCAAATGAAATATCCCTGGAAGTTACTACTTCATGGTCTTTATTAAGAGATGAAATATCACTCAAACAACTTTCTGGTATAGTCATGTTATCGATATTCTCTAAAACATTTGCAGATTTTATGTTTTGTTTCTTTATGGCACCATTGTCCTCATTGGTCAAACCAATATTATGGCCGGTCTCTGATAACTTCTCATCAAATTCATGTCTTTGTGAGACTTTGAAGACTAAAGGGTCATTGCTAATTTCAGAAAAGTGAAAACCAGATTCTGGCTCTAGACATACATTGACCTTTGACGGTTCTTTTACTTCTGATTGTATACCATCTGATACATTTGACACAATGTATATATTTGGTTTTTGGTTTTCTATCATTTTCAAAATTATTCCAGACTTTACCAGTGATTCATCTGAATCTTCCTTCGACTGAAGAGTTACTTCGGGATTTGGCTGCAGCAACTCTCCATCTTTAAGATCATTTTCTGGAATAACGTTAGTGTTTTTTTGTAGATATTTTATATTTTCAATTTGTTGTAGATTTTCTGATGTTCTGAACGTCTCATTCAGTTGTGCATTTAATTTTGGGATATTTTCTAATTCTGATGTTTTATCTAAATATGTATTGTTCAACTCTTTTAAGTGAAAGCATAGTTTGGTATTTGTCTGTGGTTCAGTCTTTAGTAATTCGTCATCATTTTCTGGAATAATGTTAGAATTTGTCTCTAGATGTTCTATATTTTCAATTTGGGTCAAATCTTTAGAAGTTTTGGATGTCTCATTTAGCTGTGGAGCTAATTTTGGCAAATCTGATTCTGACAAGGCTTTTTCTTTCAATGTATTGTTCAACTCCTTTAACTGGCAGGATACGTTGGTATTTGGCTCCAGCTCAGTCTTTAAGAATTTTTCATTATTTTGCACACCATTCTCTGGAATAATGTTAGCGTTTGTAGGTACATCTACAATATTTTCAATTTGTTTTGGATCTTCAGAAGTTCTGGGCATCTTAATCAGTTGTAGATGTAAATTTGGAATGTCTTCAGATTCTGATAGGGTTTTATCTAATATTGTACCGTTCAACTCCAGGTCTGGTTGTTTTGGATGCCTGTCTCTATATAATTGGAGTTGTTCCCCTATTTCTGAATTGCCCAGAGTATTTGATTTCACATCTACAGTACTGCTTGAGGCGAACTCTCCATCTGATGGGAGATCTACAATGTTTGATATTCTCCCTAATTCTAGTTTTAAATAATCAGTAGTCGATGAGTTCAGGCCTTCACAATTTTTGTCACTTGACCTTTCGATTATGTTGTGTGCAGTTGGGTGTAAAATATCAGATGGATTTTTTTGTAGTTTGTCTTCACAGGGCACCTTCACGTCAACCACTTTCTGATTTCCTGACCAATCCTGTGATTCTAGAACCTTTTCTAGAGGGCATTGTTTTAAGGCACTTTGCACGTCGCAGCTTCCCACATCAATGGAAACTTCTTCATTTTCTTCGGAACTTTCCTTTAATTCTTCTGCTCTCATCAATGTGTCTACAGCTTCTGGCTGTAAATTATTTGTTACTGAAAATTTCTCATATTTTTCGGAATCTGAACTATCAGAAGTGACATGCGTATGCTCTGTCATGCATTCTTCCTCTTTTCCCTTTGTGTTAAGTAATAAGTTCTGTGCTTCCTTGAGAGATGGGTCTGTTTCACTCGTTAAATCGTCATCAGTATTTGTTTGTAGAATTTCTGGAAAACGTACACTCTCTTTAATATTTTGATGATGATCTAGTTGCTTTGAATTTGGTTGTTGATGCTTAACAGTATCTGAAATATCTATTTCCTTTGGTTCAATGTCTGTATATTGTTGTTCACCATTTGGCTCTAAGTTCTCTGAAATTGAGCTTTCCAAGGAGTGATCCTCAGAGTTCTCATTTTGTTTGATATGTGCTAAAATATTTAAACTTCCTTCTAAGGTCGGTTGTAAATCTTCTAAGCTTTCTACAGTGTTTTGTTGCAAAAATATTGAGGATTCTTTTGCATTTAGTTGTGGGACATCTTTTATACATTTCTCAATATTTTGTTGTTGTCCCTCTACTACGACTGACATATTTCCAGGAAGGACCTCTTTGGAGTGTGAGCATACTGGTTGGCCGTTTGCTTCCATTTCTAGATCATTTTCGAGTTTTGAGCTCTTTGCATTTTGGACTGTAATATCATCAATATGCAATTGCACATTTTGTTCAAGAGGTTCAAGTTTTGATTGCATTCTTTTATGAATCTTGGAAGGAGGAATCTCATCCTGACAATTTCGATCTGGGACTGGATCCATTTTTACCAACTCATGCAGCATCAGACAATTTTCCGTGTTAGTTTCTCCAGCAGAACAGGTTTCAGGGTTCTCTTCTTTCTCTGGGATTGGTGAATTTACATCAGCACGTCTCTTTAAAAGCTTCCTGATTCTCCTAGACCCACGGTAGGTGCCATATGTTATTGCAGGGGCATCCTGGACATGTCCATTGAGTCTGTGGAAACATTTATATAGATGTTAAATATGACCATGGTGAAATTGTCTTACTTAACTACACAACGCAAAGTTTGTCAAAAGGAAAACAGCAAATTAAATTGGACATTGGTCTTCAAATCACATTGATAGGAACGTGAAAATGATATACCTGATGATTTTTTGTTATAATGCCGCATACATTAATAAGATGTTACCGAACAATAGCATTATTACAGTTTGGTAACAGCTTAGGAAAGTACTCATCAGCAATCTCATACAGCAATAACTGGCTTATCCTGGTTTATCTTAGTAAAATTATCTACTCATACTTCAGCAGTCATTATATAGGATCTTGTCCTTTCTATATTGGTAAATTGCCATGATCTATATCTACAATACAGGGATTGCAAAACGCAGAAGCCTCCCTGTCACCGTGACCCTACGTCATCTGATGTTTTACAGAGAAATGCCCAGCTCATCATGTGGAAAGACATGGATCACCATAGGAGAGGCATGGGAAATTATTTTTCCCCGAGGGGCCACATGAGAGACTGTGACTGTTGTGGAGGGCTGGACAGAAACCGAATAGGCTGAAATTAATTATTCTCAATATTAATACTGACATATTAATTATAATTATTTTATATTAATATTAATAGTATCATTTAATATTGAGCAGAATTAAGTATGCTGACACCCCCTATATACCACCGTATGATACCAAACACAGCCCCTATATACAGTATGATCACAAATACAGCCCCGTATTTAAAGTATGAGCCCACACACACACAACCCTATATACAGTATGAGCCACCACACACAGACCCTATATATACAGTCTGATCTCAAATTCAGCCCCCTATATACAGTATTAGCCCACACACAGCCCCTAAATACAGTATGATCCCAAATACAGCCCCTAAATACAGTATGATCCCAAATACAGTCCCTATATACAGTATAAGCCCCCCATATATACAGTATGAGCCCCTGCATTGCCCCTATATACAGTATGAGCCCCCACATAGCCTCCCTATTTACAGTATGAGCCCCATATAGCCCCATTATATAAAGTATGAGTCCCCACAAAGCCCCATTATATACAGTATGAGCCCCCACATAGCCCCACTATATACAGTATGAGACCCCACACAGTCCCCTATATACGGTATGAGCCCCCACAGCTCCCTATATAGTGTCAGACCCCTATATCCAGTATGAGCCCCACACATAGCTGCCCTTTATACAGTATGAGCCCCCACAAATTGACACATAGAAAAAAAAATAACACATACTCACCTAGCTTCCGTTACCGCGTTGCTCTGCTTCAATTTTTGCTATGTGCATTAACGCTTCACACTGAAAATGCGATGTAGTGACATCATCGTCTCAGCCGCACACGCTGAATGGTGGAAGGAGGGTCCGGCAGCATCCTCCTCCACTATGATATTCAATGCTACTAGCATCCTGAGGATGCAGATAGCGGAGGCATCGGGACGTCAGGCAGGTTAGGGCAACCGCATGGTGCATTAAATACATATGTATAATTTTAAAATATTTCATGATGTTATACTCAAATTTTCTCGGTTTTTATGGGATTCATAATGTAATTTTTATATTTCAAGCATGCATATGCACAGGGCCAAGTTATTTCAAGAAAACAGCCTTACCAACACCAGGTCAGATTACCAATGCACTAGCAGGATGCAGAAGACCCCCATGATAAAGGAGGGGGCAGCTCAGGTGCAAAATACTGATGCAACAGCCACTCACTAACTAACCAATTAATGGAGGGGATGGCTTTGTAGTATTAAAAATGCACACAGATGGGGCTTGCAAAGGACTCCAGTCACACAGATACATGTCATGCACAGTGTCTGGCCTATTGATGACGCCCATACTATTAGATCAATACCCTATGTATGTATTTATCTTATACATTATTTTTCTTTTTTTTTTTTGCACATTTTCCATTTTTATGCAGGATGCAGCCAGGCCCTTTAGTGTTGGTTGGGAGAATTGGGGTGTCTGTCTTTGTGGTGTGCGCTTATATAGTGCTGGGCAGCCCACCTGATCTAATAGTATGGGCATCATCAATAGGCTGTAAGTATCTGTGTGACTGGCCCCTTTTTGTGCATTTTTAATACTACACAGCCACCCCCTCCATAAATTGGTAGGTTAGTGAGTGGCTGTTCCATCAGTATTTTGTACCTGTGCTGCCCTTGCCTTTATTGTGTGGGTCTGCTGCATCCTATTAGAGTAGGGACTCGCAAATATGAGGACCCTTGGCGTGGGTTGTGAGCTTGTGTATTTTGGCCAAAATATCGACCAATACCTCATGTAATGTATTTATCTTATACATTATTTTTCATCTTTTTAAAATAAAAAGATCGGATCTAATAGTATGGTCGTCATCGCCTTTATCATCAATCTGACCTGGTATTGGTAAGGCTGTTTTCTTTTCTGTGATGTTTTTTGAATTTATGTATTTTTCTCTGAAGCCAAGTTATTTCAAGCCATTTAACCACGGTATGGTTTATGCAGTATGCAGAACATACATTGATCTCTGTACAAGACATATGGCACTTTTTTCTGTTGGATTCCACGTGAATCTAAAGGAAAAATCTTGTCAGACTCTACATGTACAAAGCATTGCTTTTAATGGAGAATATCTTTGCATATATGGAGCCCTACAGAGATTACACAGCAACATACAGGGGCTGTATAGCGCTAAGGCACTGTAAAGGCTCCACCATGTGCCTCAGCCTTAACAATGCAAACAAAGGACATATTTTGTTTTACAGCTTTTTAGACCACACAGAAAATAAAATAATGGGTTAATTGCCAGAGGGCTAATCATATACACTACAGGCATTTGGACTTAGTTTCGTACATACAGCGGGGGAAATAAGTATTTGATCCCTTGCTGTTTTTGTAAGTTTTCCCACTGACAGAGACATGAACAGTCTATCATTTTAAAGGTAGGTTAATTTTTACATTGAGAGATAGAATATCCAAAAAAATATCAAGAAAATCACATTGTGTAAATTAAATAAATTTATTTGGATTTTTCAGTGAGAAATAAGTATTTGATCCCTCTGGCAAACAACACCTAATACTTGGTGGTAAAACCCTTGTTGGCAAGCACAACAGTCAGACGTTTTTATCTAGTTGATGATGAGGTTTGTGCACATGTCAGGAGGAATTTTGGTCCACTCCTCTTTGCAGATCATCTCTAAATCATTCAGATTTTGAGGCTGTCGCTTGGCAACTCGGAGCTTCAACTCCCTCCATAAGTTTTCTATGGGATTAAGGTCTGGAGACTGGCTAGGCCACTCCATGACCTTACTGTGCTTCTTCTTGAGCCACTCCTTTGTTGCCTTGGCTGTATGTTTTGGGTCATTTTCTTGCTGGAAGACCAAGCCACGACCCATTTTTAATGTCCTGGCGGAGGGAAGGAAGTTGTCACTCAGGATTTACGGTACATGGCTCCATCCATTCTCCCATTGATGCGGTGAAGTAGTCCTGTGCCATTAGCAGAGAAACATCCCCAAAGCATAATGTCTCCACCTCCATGCTTGACAGTGAGGACGGTGTTCTTTGGGTCGTAGACAGCATTTCTCTTCCTCCAAACACGGCGAGTTGAGTTAATGCCAAAGAGCTCAATTTTTGTCTCATCTGACCACAGCACCTTCTCCTAATAACTCACAGAATCATCCAGGTGTTCATTGGTAAACTTCAGACGAGCCTGCACATGTGCCTTCTTGAGCAGGGGGATCTTGCGGGCACTGCAGGATTTTAAACCTTTAAGTCGTAATGTGTTACCTATGGTTTTCTTGGTGACTGTGGTCCCAGCAGCCTTGAGGTCATTAACAAGTTCCCCCCGTGTAGTTTTAGGCTGATCTCTCACCTGCCTCATGATCAAGGAGGTGAGATTTTGCATGAGATTTTTCGTGAGATCACGAGGTGAGATTTTGCATGAGATTTTTCGTGAGATCACGAGGTGAGATTTTGCATGACGCCCCAGATCGATGTCGATTGACAGTCATTTTGTATTTCTTCCATTTTCTTACTATTGCACCAACAGTTATCTCCCTCTCACCCAGCGTCTTGCTTATGGTTTTGTAGCCCATTCCAGCTTTGTGCAGGTCTATGATATTGTCCCTGACATCCTTAGAAAGCTCTTTGGTTTTGCCCTTTTTGGAGAGGTTAGAGTCTGACTGATTAATTGAGTCTGTGGACAGGAGTCTTTTATACAGGTGACTATGTAAGACAGCTGTCTTTAATGCAGGTAACGAGTTGATTAGGAGCGTCTAACTGGTCTGTATGAGATCAAATACTTATTTCTCACTGCAAAATGCAAATAAATTTATCTAATTTATACAATGTGAATTTCTTGATTTTTTGGGGGGGTATTCTCTCAAATTTAAAATTAACCTACCCTTAAAATCATAGACTGTTCATGTGTTTGTCAGTGGGCAAACTTACAAAAACAGCAAGGGATCAAATAATTATTTCCTTCACTGTAGATGTTAATGTGTTGTGCTATTTCTTTTTTCTTCCTGCTAATGACAAAAGCAATGAATAAGTCGTGGTTCCCATTTAGAAGTCAAACAACAGAAAACCATTAACATTTTTAGGAAAAGTGAAGTTATTTAAATGCACTGCTGTTGATTCAATCACAAGGACAAACCGTGTCACCCCAGCTATTTTCTGTTTATGAGATACTAATGGGCAGTAAATTTAGGTCAAGGTGATCAGTGATATGTTTTGGTTAAATATTTCTACCCTCTATTTAAAGAGGACTTATATCCAGCTAGTAGTAAGCCAGTCTGAGATATTATTAACAGATATGTACTACTTCACTCAGAATTCTTTTCTATTGTTCACTTGTTTCCTAAACTCAAAGTTAAGAAAATTTCTAAATAGTCTTCAATAAAAAATCTCCTACTGTTTTGCAGATGAAGAGTGTCTGTAAGTTCTTTATTTAACCTAAAAAAATGAACTGGAGTATAAGTTGGTATGCATGCAAAATAGGAGCATGTTCGCACTGGACATCAAACAGACAAAACCTAAGACAGAAAGAAAATTATTTATTTATTTTGTTTCTGTCTTAAGTTCTTTATTTGGCTGAATGTTTTGCAGAAATGTTACTAATTCATCAGAAAGTCAGCTTCTTGTTCTAATGGCTCTCTCTGCTCTCCACTCCCTTCTCTCAGAGATATAAGCAGGGAGGGGGCTGTAGATAGATCTCCAGCTTGGAAAGGGGAGAAAGCATTTACAGTTTCAGGGAGGGCAGAGAAAAACAGGCAATAGGCAAGGAGATAAATACAAGGAGAGGAGATGTGTAGTATTAGCTCTGTGATGATACATGAAGCAAGTAAAGACAGTATCACCCAGCTGAATACACACAGAGCAACTCGTTTAGAGGCAGATACCACTATTTGATATAACTGGATAGAATGACACTTTTTTTCTGAAAAAAATGCTGTACGTTTTGCATAAAACTAGTAGAATCTCCTAGAAGTCTTAGAGTTTGAGGTGCAATAAGATGACCATGTGTATGAGGTCCTACGGTCTCCACTATTTCTTTAAAGGCAGAATTTGGGTCTGAGAACAAATGCAAAATGCCTTAGGTGTTTTGAAGAAATAGCAGATCTTAAACACATATTTTGGGTGTGTGGAGCATTGCAAGACCTTTGGTGAAAGGTACTGTAAGAATATACAGTATGATGTAAGGGTGCCAATAGATCCCAAAATGATATTATTGTGGGGAATTAACAGGTACAGTTGCAGATCAACTGGCCATTCCTAAAATTCTGTCTTGTACCATTCTTTCTTGTAAACACTGGTTACAGGAGGAACCACCTAGACTAGAGGAAATAATAAGTGCATTGCCTGTAATTATACAGATAGAAAGGAAGATATATAGATATATACAAATATACTTAGTAAGCTTGAAAAACATTGGAAGACATTATTAGAAAGTTTAGGCATAGCTTCGGAGAATATGACAACATTAAGAAGTCTTGGAATGGGAAATTAAGATACAGATTGAGCAAAAGGTAGAATAGTATAGGTGTGATGTGAAGTAAGAACTGAGAGGGACACTTAAGGGGTACAAGTGTAAAAAATAATGTATGAAAATGTGCTTATTGAGAGAGAGTAGGCATATTGGGGTGGATTTCATAAGGAAGGTTATAGGGCAAAAGGATTCTTGTTTTTCATGCATGATTGCCTTGTATAACAAAATGGAATTTGTAACTTTTGTGTAAATATAAGTTTATAATGAATCTTTTCCTACAGGTATTTCTGCTTTATAACATGTATTCTATAGGTATAGGTATATCTATAGGTGTACTTAGTTATAATAAGTGACAGCATGCTGTAAACAATAAAATGATGATTAAATAAACTAATGGAAGAACACAACTTGCGAGTCCCAGAAAACATTCAGCACACCTATTAAGACGTCGATATAACTGGTGACTCAAATGGAAAGTTTAATTAATGAATTACCAGATGGATTAAGACTGCAACAGTCCAGAATTGATTTACACCAAGGTACAGCAGATCAGCACTAGATGTTCTTAAAGGCGACATTTTCCTATGTGTTTCTCGTGATCTCTGTATTATTCTTCATGACGGTAGATGAAAAATCTTTTTCATACTTTTATTTACTAAGAAGTAACTTCGTTAATAAATTGGTGACTATCACTCAGTTTTCCATTGTGATGATTGACTCTCACCATTGCGTCACTGCTAATATCACTGAATACTGATACTGTTTAGGTTGGTAGAATTTTCTGCAACTCTCATACTCATTTCAATAGGGCTTGTAGTGATCTATACATATAGAACAAAAAGGACCACACTGACATGGATGGTACAGTTGTACAACAGATCTGTGAATACTCTTTACCTGCAGCCATATATGCATTGTAACTTTTGAATTATTGCATGAAAAACGATTCCCAAATTCTTAATAAATAATCAAAATCCCCTGTAAATGAATAATTCCTGATCAGGAGAGAGGACGTAATTATGACTTTTAATCAAAATTAAAGGAACGAATCATCAATAATCTTAAATATGCAGATGATACAACATTAGTAGCAGCTAGCGTAGATGGAATGAAGGACTTATTACGAAGTGTCAAGATGGAAAGCTCAAACATGGGAATGCTACTCAACACAAAGAAGACAAAGGTATTGACTACTGCCAGGTACAGTAGTCGGGAAGGAATTTTTTCCCCAATGTGGAGCTTAGTGTTTGCCACATGTTTTTTTTTTTGCCTTCCTCTGGATCAACATGTTAGGCTATGGGTTGAACTAGATGGACTTAAGTCTTCCTTCAACCTTAAAAACTATGTTACTATGTTACAACGCGGACACATTTGAGATGGACGGCGATGAACTGGATGCTTTGAAAGTATCCTGAATGATCCGCTGCCAACAGGTTATGGGCCCAGCGTGACACAGAACCCCAGGAGTTACACAGAAGAGTAATACAGCAACAGAAGTCCAAGGCAAACGCCGCACAGAGCAACAGAGAAGATGTCCACAAGCAGGGATCACTGCAAGTTCTCAGTGCAAAGTCTCACCAATCAGAATTATCAATCTTGGAAATTTAAGGTGAAAATGCTGCTCATAAGAGAAGGTACGTGGAAATATACGCAGGAACAAATGCCTCATCCATTACCAGATGATTGGCTAGAGAAGGATCAGAAAGCACAAAGCATTATCTCCCTCAGTGTAGATGATGATCAGATTGTGCATATATGCAAATGTGCAACTGCAAAAGAGATGTGGGATGAATTACAGAAAGTGCATGAAAGATCAAACCTCAGCAATAAGCTTTATCTCATGAGAAAACTGTATCAGTCTAAGCTAAGTGATGGGCAGAATATGAAGGACTATATAAGAAATACCCTAGAGATTGTGGAGCGTTTCAGGGGCATTGGAGAATAAATTAAAGACTTTCATGTTGCTATACTACTATTAAGTGGTCTTCCAGAAAGTTATGACACACTTGTCACTGCACTAGATGCACGGCCAGATGATGAGCTCACACTAGAATATGTCAAAGGCAAGCTTGTAGATGAATTCAAGCGAAAAACACACAATGTAAGCAGCCGTAATGAATCTAGAGCAAAAACAGCATTAAAGACACAGGACTTTCCTAAAAATAAGAGCAATCTAAGGGAAACTCGTGAATGTTTTGTCTGTAGAAAGCCCGGCCACCTTAAAGCAGACTGCAGAATTTGGAAAGCAAGAATGAGTCAGCTTAAAAGGCAGAACAGTGATCAAAAGGTGAAGACAGCTGTAGAGGAAAAGTCCGCATGTGTTGAAACTGCATTTAATACCTGTACAGGCTCATCTGCAAAGCATATGTGGTGTATAGACTCTGGTGCTAGCAGCCATATGACAAACAAGGATTTCTTCACTGACCTTAATGAAAGCAAGTCAGAAAAGGTCATCTTAGCTAATGGTCAATATATGACTTCAGAAGGAGTAGGAGACGGCGACCTCCACTGTCCAGTTTCCTCAGCACAAAGCAGAAAGATTTCAGTAAAGGATGTTCTCTATGTTCCCAGTCTTGAAAGCAAACTTCTGTCAGTAAAGAAGCTTACGCAAAAAGGGAATGTAGTTACTTTTAAAGATAACAGCTGCATTATATCAAAGAAGGGTCACACTCTTGCAGAAGGAAAAATCCAAAATGAACTTTATCAGCTAAAATTCAAAGAAAGAGTGTACAGTGCTAGACAAGATCTGCATAAGAACTGTATCCATATATGGCACAGACGTCTTGGGCACAGAGACCCAGAAGCAATAAGGAAGCTTAGGTCAACTTGCAAATGGTGTGGAAATCAAGCAATGTAGTCAAGTGATGAAGTGCACTAGCTGTCATAAAGGGAAAATGTCCAAAAATCCTTTCCTAAAGTAAGCACCACTAGATCTGCACAGCCACTGGATTTGATACGCACAGCCACTGGATTTGATACGCACAGCCACTGGATTTGATACGCACAGCCACTGGATTTGATACACATAGATGTTTGCGGTCCAATGAGTGTTCAAACTCCAAGCAAGAAGAGATATTTTCTCACATTTATTGATGACTACTCCAGATATACAGTCGCCTACCTGCTTCACAGTAAGGATGAAGTTCCACAGAAACTTGAAGAATATCTTGCCGTAGTATTTAACAAATTTGGAAGAATGCCAAAAGCCCTGCATGCAGATAATGGAACTGAATATACAAGCGGTAAGGTGCAAACCATTTTGAAAAAGAATGGAATCGTGTTCCAGACTACCATCCCATATAACCCAGAACAGAATCGCATTACAGAGAGAAAGAACCGTACTCTCTGTGAAAGTGGAAGAAGTATGTTGTTTGATGCAAATCTACCTACAACGTATTGGAGAGAAGCCATCACGACAGCTTGCTATCTTCAAAACAGATTGCCAGGTAAAGCCACAAATAAAACTCCATATGAGCTATGGAACTGTGAGAAGCCTAACCTGAAGCACCAAAGGATTTTTTAAGCAAAATGTTTGTGTAGGTTCCCAAAGAAAAATGTTCCAAGTGGGAATCACATGCAAAGCAAGGAGTCCTGGGACGTAGTGATTGATGAGAACTCAGTTTCGCTCAAATTCCATGAAGTTACACCAGTCATTCAAGCCAAGAAACAAGAACAAGAATCTCAATCACCAAACCTAGACACTGAAAAAGAAAACACTGAAGTCTGGATAAGCTCTGAAGCCAGCAAGAAAGAAACAGAAGAACCAAGTCAACCTCCAGTGAGGAGATCAGAAAGACCAAACAAAGGTATCCCAGCTCGACGCCTTTCCTATATAGTCAGAACACTTCCTGAGCCTGAGCCAGAGCCACAGTCATGGCAAGAGATGCAAAAACTGCCTGTCCACGAGAAGCAGAAGTGGATAAATGCCATTAATGAAGAGATGGAGTCCCTTCACCAACTCCAGACATGGGAGCTTACGGAGCTACCACAAGGAAAAAGAGCTATCGGAAATCAACAAGTGGTTACTTGTTCAAGTTAAGAGAAAATTAAATTTCTTGGTCCAGCAGAAAACAAGTGTCAGTCGCATTGTCTTCTACAGAAGCAGAATATGTGTCAGCTGCTTATGCAAGTAAAGAAGTTATTTGGTTGAAACAGCTTTTGGAAGATTTCGGCAAGCCACTAGCTCAGCCAACAGTTATCTATGAGGACAACCAAGGATGTATTAAACTTGCCAGCAGTGAGAAGATTAGTGCAAGGACTAAACACATCGACGTTAAACATCACCACTTACGTGACTTAGTAGAACGTGGTGTACTAGAGTTTTTCTATTGCGAGTCTGACAAAATGTTAGCTGATGGTATGACAAAACCACAATTCAATTCTCATCAAACATAATTAAAAGTGAAGACAAAAATTCCTACCCATAGTGCCAATGTACACTGCAAATGTTACCACATAAGAATGAACAAATTCCCCAAAGCGCGTTTCTCATGTTAAATAGAGAGCTGTGATAGATCTTAAGCCTCTGTCACTCCAGCTCTATTCCCCTGCCCAGTCTTACCTCCTTCTGGATGACTAACGGCTCATTTTCTTGAAGTCACACAGCAATATAAGCTATCAATCAAACAGGAGGGGGCGGTAATGTACAGGAATAGAGCTGGAGTGACAGATGCTTCAAATCTACAAATAGCTCTTCAGCCTCATTTGCATATCAATTCAAATGCTGATTTCTCAGGAACAGACTGGCCATGTAATGGTATTGCTGGACTTGTCTTTAAAAGAGTTACCTGCACATATAAATAGTTTGGGGGTGAAATCCTGCTGACAGTTTCCCTTCCCTTTAATTCAAAGGTACCGCTTTAGGATACATTGGCTGCACGCCACCGCTGCATCCAATCACTGAGCTCGGTAATTGGCTGCAACAGTAATGTGAGCAGTCAACATAATGTCAGCACTGCAACAGCAGAGAGCCGGCACTGGAAAGGGGGAGGTGAGTATTATCTGAGTTTATTTTACACATATAACCAAATTTTCTTAAAGTGCAAGATGCCTGTTTAGTTGCAGAAAAAAAGTCTGTATACATCCATTTTTTTCTAATTAAAGTCACAGCAGCCGCTACTCAGGGGAGGAGAGGAGCTTAGTATATACGGCTTACGGTATATACAGTACATCAATGTCAATAAACTCTGCTTATAATGATATATAGTGGTGGCTGCAGGTAGATAGACTCATTTTGCTCTATGACTGTACAGGAGATTTGTATCTTTCTTTAAGAAAAAAATTAGGTCTAATCCAAATAAACAAAAATGAAATTAATCAGCACAGGAATTTGGTCTTAAAAAGTAAAAATTCACTTTAAGTAAATAATGAAGTGATGCTTCTCTTACGAGATGAACATGCACCTGCTCTAGAAGAGCCAGAGATAAGATAAGCTCCTGAATATTTAATGCAGATGTTCTAAAACTGTCCTATTTCAATCCGATCAATAGGTTTGGTAAATATAACACAGCGGAGGTTGCATGTATTATTAACAAGAGGCACGAAGATAAAAATGTAGATCACATTAGGAGGATAAATTCACGTACACATCGCCATTTTATCTCTCTTTTCGAGAATTGAATCCTTCTGCTTAAATCATTATATATATATATATATATATATATATATATATATTGATTTGCAATAAGTTCAAATACAAATTATACATCAGGCATCAAATTTTCTCAGCTCAGACAACATGTTGCAACATGAGAGAAGCGTGAACAGAGTTATTATAATAGTTCTGTTCACACTTCTCTCATTCTGCCACATGTTGTCATGAGCTGATAAGATTGGATGCCGAATACGTAATTTTCGTCGCTTTGTTTTTGACATTATGGCCCATCAATGATGAATTGGACAACTGATGCAAAAAAAAATAATCTGCAATAATTTTTTTAAAAGGGTAATCGGATGAGGGCAATGGCCAACCAGGACATAACATCAAACAGGGGGTTTAACCTGACCCTGCCGGATCAGTCCATGAGCTGGCAGACCGATCATGTCTATGCATTACATGATTGGCTATTCATGTAAATATTTCCTCTGCTGGCTTCGATTAGTTTTTAAAGGACCTGTTACCACTCCTGACCTGACTGCTTTAGTAAATACATGCATTCTCCATAAAATAGCATCTTTTGTTACAACTCTATTTTGTGCCATATTTGATATTACGCCTTTAACTTTATGAATAAAATTGACAAGTGGGTTTTACCATTTTGCTTGTTAAAGGGGTGTGTCCTTCCACAGTGTAGTATACTCATCACTGATTGGACAGTGTCAGATTTGACAAGGACACCCCCCCCCGACTGGTAACACCCAGTTGTTAAGACACATGACAGGGTCCTTGGCACCTGTGACTGCAACTGCATCCTACATAGTTCACCAAAGCCCAAAAAATAATTTATTAGAAAATCAACTACAAGAAAAATATAAGTGAAATTCAGCGACATGTGTGAAATCTGTGACAATGTTCTGGAGCTGCCGCATCACTGAAGCCATCACTGGAGATCTAGAGAAACGTTCCAGTGCCTGTATGTGACTGACAAGTCCTCGGTTTAGCGGTAATACTGTCACTTGAAATGCTGTCAGCACGATGGCGACAATGCCTAGCTTTTCGTATCTGTCTCCTGTGCTAATGGTATCAGCCAAGTGTTTCTTTGTATTTAATCATCTGACACCTAGAATTCCACGTCTTTGTTGCTGGGTGTCAGGAAGGATTTCATTTTGCCGCCGTGTTATTCCTATTCCTGTTTGAACAGTAATACGTGAAAGAAACAAGCTATTCACATGTCGCTCGCACTTAGGGACCACAATATACCAGCTCTTAATATTCAGTGAAATCATATCCATGAATTGTAATCACAAAAAATGTACAATGTTATTAGAGGATGCACGGAGATCGGCTCAGTAACAATGCTCCGCGTGCACCTTAGGAAATATTTGCTTCATGAAAGCCTATGCCCCAGAGTGCTGCCAGGAAAACTCACACTCCGGAAAATCGCAGGTTAACATTTTATATGCCAGAAAGGTAGAAATAAAATAATGTTTACAACTGATTAAGAATCCATGAGTCTATCTACCCATTTATCCATCCATCCATCCAATATCTACCCAGCTATATATTTATCTATCTATCTATCTATCCAATATCTATCTACCCATTTATATATCTATCTATCCATCCATCCAAAATCTATCTACCCATTTATCCATCTTTCTATCCATCCATCCATCCAATACCTATCTAGCCATTTATCTATCTATCCAATATCTTTCTACCTATCTATCTATCTATCTATCTATCCATCCAATACCTATCTACCCATTTATTTATCCATCCATCCATCCAATACCTATCTACCTATTTATCTATCTATCCATCCAATATCTTTCTACCCATCTATCTATCTGTCAGGAATTCTAACACACACAGAGGGACAACACCGGGGAGATCATGCAATATCTCACCGTGCCGTTACGATATCCGTATTTCATCCGGAGTCGCGAGCACGCGATCCAGACTACTCGCTACGTGGATATCGGCAAGGGACCAGTGGTGAGCGTATGGCGCCACACCTCGGGGATTCCAAAGCCTGGAATCCGTGTTTAACACCCTCAGTACGGTCATTGTCAGCTTTGCGATAGCCCAATTATTAATATTCTCTGCCACCACCGGCCGAGTTTGAAATATAATACAGGCCTGGCCGGACGCCTGCGTTTTGGTAGCGTATATGGCTTCGGAGAAGGGAATGATTACAGAACAAAAGAAACAGAACTATTAAATTTTATATTTAATCCAAAAGGGAGGCAGTGTTTAGGAAAAATATATACAAGGATGTTACAAAGGAGACATTAAAATACATACGCAGTTACATAAAATAAACAGGATGAAAGAAGATAACTTACTTACACTATACGATCGTTGAGACGATTCAATATAGGTGGAGGAGGGGCTCCCCAGTTGGAGTATGCTGTTATTGAACAGGACCTGTTGCTTTTAATTCTTATTCCCCCCTGGCAATGAGTGCTCTTGTCTTCTCCATGGATTCTCTTATACCTAAGGGGAAATCTGGCCACACGCCCCTTGTGGTGACATCATGTGGGCCGGTCTCCAGCCTGTACATTTTTAATAAAAATCCTTACTTCTGCGATAACTCATCGCTCATTGATCGGATAGCTTGCAAACTACGCTATTTTTTCCCTTATGATTTTATCTTTATTTAGAGACCACACATCACATAGCTGCAATATCCTATTCTAGTGTTTTTGCGCTACAGCTCCCTGTTTTTGGTTACAGCCCTGGAAAACTACCTATACATTCCTGGGCTGATTTGGTCACTACACATATGGGTCCCGTTACTGTCGGACGTATGGAACTCATAATATTTCATATTTCATATCGGAGTCAGTTCGTCTGCAAATTTCCCTTTTAGCCTCTGGAAGCAGCCTCACGGGTACACGCAAATTAGTGCAAGCCTGCGTTTTAATTACCTCCTGCATCTTTCAGAGACAAGATGCTTGCTTCCTAACGAAGTTATAACACTTCTTGGCTGGCCTTGTTTGCATAAGCTATTTCCCAAGCGTGTGCTAATTGGGGCTTTTGTGCTAAGGAAAATGGGACAGCTTGGTGCTGACAAGTGGTGATAATTTGCAGGAAGACACTGTATAATTGTCATCTCTGGACAAACGCTACAGCAGAGGGCATGGGAGAAGGGGCTAATATTCTGTTAATATGTCCCTGACATTAATATTTCCCTGACACTATCCATCCATCCAATACCTATCTACCCATTTATCTATTCAACCATCCAATACCTATCTACCCATTTATCTATGCATCCATCCAATACCTATCTACTCATTTATCTATCTATCCAATATCTTTCTACCCATTTATCTATCTATCCATCCATTACCAATCAACCCATTTATCTATCCATCTATCCAGTACCTATCTACCCATTTATCCATCCAATACCTATCTACCCATTTATCTATCCATCCAATACCTATCTACCCATTTATCCATCCATCCAATATCTTATCTACCCATCTATCTATCCAATATCTATCTATCCATCCAATATCTATCTACCCATTTATCCATCTATCCATCCAATATTTATCTACCCATTTATCCATCCATCTATCTATCCATCCATCCAATATCTATCTACCCATTTATCCATCCATCCATCCAATACCTATCTACTCATTTATCTATCAATCCATCCATCCAATACCTATCTACTAGTGTTGAGCGAGTATGTTCTATTAACCCTTTCGCCGAGTATGCTCGGGCCGAGCTCCGAGTATTTACATCTGCTCGGTGATGTGTTTGAATCGCTCCCGTGTGCTTGATTTGCAACTGTTTGACAGTTTTACTACATGTGAGGAGTGTATATTTCTTACACATTCCTCACATGTAATAAAGCTGTCAAACAGTTGCAAATCATGCACACGGGAGCGATTCAAACACATCACCGAGCAGCTGTAAATACTCGGAGCTCGGCCCGAGCATACTTGAAACAGAACATATTCGCTCAACACTACTATCTACCCATTTATCTATCCATCCATCCATCCATCCATCCATCCATCCAATACCTATCTACCCATTTATCTATCCATCCATCCAATACCTATCTACCCATTTATCTATCCATCCATCCAATACCTATCTACCCATTTATCTCTCTCTATCTATTCATCTACCTATCACTCTATGTCTAAGCTTGTAAATATGAAAATGAATACATTACGGACTTTCCTGTATGATACATACATGTATTTGTAGCTCAGTGGGCCAATTATTAGGATTTCTTATCTCAGTCCCACAGCTCTTGGGTGGCACCCTGTACCAAACGTTCCAACTTGAAGGACAAGAAAGATGGACACACATTGCTTCATGGCATGGTATTTTAGTTTTTTTACAGCTAAGCCACACTCCTGACCCTGACAAGTTCTTTTTGTATGCCCGCAAAGAAATAATGTCCCTAATGAAGCCCCTCAATGTTCCCACACAGTTTGATAGGCCTTTTACAGCCCCCATGCAGTATGACAAATCCACAATGCCCTTCCAAACAATATGATGCCCCAAGATGCCCCCACACACAGTGGATGCCCCCAATTTTCCCTTATACCCAGTATGATGGCCTCACAGTGCCCCTCCACACAGTATGATGCTCCAAATATGCCCCCACACAGACACTGATGCCCTACAGTGCTCCTCCCAAGCAGCACCCACACATTATGATGCCCCCACTGCCCCACCACATAGTATGATGCCCCCACCACATAGTATGATGCCCCCACAGACATTATGAGTTCAACTACAGGACAATTGGGAGGCATGCCTGTGCTTTATTATTAACTCTTATTTAATCTTTATTTCTAAAGCTTTAGTTCTAAATGTGAATAATTAGTAAGTTATATATTATGTGCTGTGATATTGTACTAAGACTGTAAGTTACAGAGAAATAGTCTCCGGTCTATTCAGAGATGCATTTTTGCACTTCATCTACAATCTGCACATGGTATAAAACTCTTTGTGAAGCAAATATATTCTGGATCTCTCTCCAAGTATTCTTTGTGGAGCGTGTGCTTCGGAGGCACATACATGCAGTCTACACCGGGTGGAAGCAGGCACACAGTAAGTCTGGGGGCTATTCAGTGTTATTCTTGGTTACAAATTAAAGTAATTTCCTTGGCAGCCTGGCCCATCTGAGTAAGAAGAATATGTGGAGAAGTGAATGTCATGGATTCTTTAACCTCACTGTAGCTGTAGAGGAGGAGCTGAGCATAATATACAGAATGGGCCTTAAAGGGGTTGTCTAATCTTTGGCTAAAAATCTGCAGTCACTCTGTGACTGTGAACTTCTCAATCCTCACAGCATGCGCACTGTCAAGATTCTTTGGTGTCGTTGGCAAGAGCGGGTAGGCACATGACCGCAAGTATACAATTTCCAGACACATTCCGACTAGACGTTCGCAGAGATGCGCAGCCTTGTTCAATATAAGTGAATTGTTAGAGCCCGCGCAAGTATAGACGAAATGTGGCGGGAAGTCTGCAAATAGCATAGCTACCAACACCAGAGAATCCTGACAGTGTGCGCTGGACAGCTTTGAAACGCTATTGATCTACAGATTGATTCCAAATTTGCAGGTTAATAGTATTTGGGTACATGACAGTTTCCCTTTAGGGACTTTTTTTTAGAGCTATCAATTGTTGAAGTGTATTGTGTTTTCTATAAAGTTTACTTTTTATTACATTTATGGCTGATTACTCTTAATATGTAGCTGGAGAGTAATTCTGTAAGTCTGACTGATATTTTGGGTACTCCCCAGCAATTTGTGGGATATTTCTTATTGCTGCGTTATGGTGAATTATGTCCATTATTGTTTTCTAACCAGCTCCTATAAAGCAGTAGCACAGGTCTAAATGTGTCTGGCCCTCATCCTGCTCCTCCAGCTTTCCTCTCCTCCGGCTTTCCTCTCCTCCGGCTTCCCTCTCCTCCGGCTTCCCTCTCTGCCGGCTTCCCTCTCCGCCGGCTACCCTCTCCTC
Organism: Phyllobates terribilis; assembly: GCF_046119375.1. Classification (NCBI taxonomy): domain Eukaryota; kingdom Metazoa; phylum Chordata; class Amphibia; order Anura; family Dendrobatidae; genus Phyllobates; species Phyllobates terribilis. The sequence continues at coordinate 880,371,144 of NW_027362762.1, forward strand.
CGGCTACCCTCTCCTCCGACTTTCCTCTCCTCCGGCTTTGCTCTCCTCAGGCTTCCCTCTCCTCAGGCTTCCCTCTCCTCAGGCTTCCCACTCCATAGACTTCAGTAGGCAGCTATGATCTGACTCCTTAGTGAGCTGACGATACATCTTGTGTTTACTAAGACAAGTTTTAGTTATTTTTCAGAATGATGATTTCAGGAAGCAAGGATAAGAGAAGTGGCTCAGCAGTGGAAAAAGGAGCTGAATTCTCTGCCAAGATATATGACAAAGTTTCTTATATTATCTCTTGTACTCGGTTCATACAAACTTTGTTGAGATGACAATGACCACTTAACAACAGGTCTCTGTGGAGTCTATAATCTGATTTAAATAATTGTGCAGGATATTGTACATTATCAGCATAATTTCTAATTCTAATTTTATTTATTTTGTTTTTTGAGAAAATAATCACAAAGCAGGAAATGAACCTGGTTGTAGAATGTAAGAGCAATGTGGGTGGCTGACGGTGAAATAAAAGTACCTTACATTGCCAAGATGTAGAGTGGTAAACCACAGACCAAGGGGGGAATACAAGGTTACAAGCATGCAAGAGTTTACACAAGGGCCAACCACTGATCTGGCAGGCAAATCAGTTCAGATATGGCTAAATGAAGGAGGACGGTTATGTAAAGGATGAAAAATACTAGAAGAAACAGAAAAAACATGACTGTAAGGAGCATCTACTGGCCAATGAAGTATGTACTGTACCATTAAGGCAGCACACATAGGTGATATGGGACCCCTAGAGAGAGGATGAGTCCTGGGTGGTCATATCCCCTTTACTATTGGGTGCTGAGATCCAGTGAAGGGAAGAGGGACTACAGTATTACAAACAAAGAAGAGACGAACTGGCGTAAGGCTATGTGCGCACGTTCAGTAGATTTCTGCATCTCTTAGCAAAAACGCTGCGACAAAAACGTGCGTTTTGCCGCGGTTTTTTGTGCATTTTTTATGCTTTTTGTACAGCAATGAATGCTTTTTGGAGCTAAAGATATTTGAAAAAAGAAAAGTGGGACATCGCTTTAACCCTTGGATTACTGTCGGACCTGGGGTGAGTATATTGGTTAATTTAAGTGATTAAAGAATGTGTCTGTCTCAAATAAAGTGTTTTACTCTCAGTGTGTGTGTTTATTTAACTCTTAACTTAGTAATTAGGGTGTCTGGCTGACACCTCTTCATTACTAAAGCTAGGGTTAGGAGTTAGCGACACCTAATCCCATTAAGCCTAATCACATTACTCCTAATGCAGCACTTGTGTTGTCAGTACATGTGGATCCACCACATGTAATGACATTTCAATTGGTCAAAATCTCCAGCGGAGATTAGCGTCTCCACTACAGAACTTGACATGCTGCGAGTGAGTTTAGGTACGTGCTCATGATCAGGAAATGCTGCGGGTTTGACGCTGTGTATTTATGCAGCGTCAAACCCGCAGCGGACAGATTTTACAGCATAGTGGATGGGATTTCTAGAAATCCCATGTCCACTATGCGTGCATCTGAGGCTGTGGATCACCCGCGAACACTGACATGCGGCAGGTCTTTCAGGACCGCAGCATGTCAAATACCCTTGCGGAGTGGCTAGTCTCCGCAACAGAAATTTGACCAATAGAATGTATTGAATGCGGTAAATCCGCATGGTTCAGTGAACACATGCAGATTTACCTTCGTTCAATAGAATGCAGCGTTTTGGACGCAGCAAAAATATACTACGTCCAAAGAGCTGCTACATCCGGAGCGTAGGCACATAGCCTAATATTAAAAAAAATGGCGTGGGCTTCCGTGTCATTTTCATAACCAATAGAGGGAAAGCCAACCACTGGGGGCTGATATTACTAGCCGGGGAAGGGGCCATTAGCCAAAAATGTTCCCTGGCTATTAATAACAGCCCACAGCTGTTTGCTTAGCCTTTACTGACTAATTCTCACGCAGCACCAGTGCGTAAGTGAGGTCACCGGAGCTCATCAGCTGATCGTCAGCCGATTGAACTCCAGTGACCTCACTCTCGGCAGCTCAGCACTATACACTGCCGGGAGCTATCGCACTCCAGTCAGTGTATAGCGTGCTGCCGTGTGATCGGATCACCGTGGGACACTCGTGATGACGGCGGTAGGTGAGTATAAAGTGTTTTTTATTTTAATAGCAATTTATTTTAACTTTTTTTTTTACACGGAGCACAGGCGGGAACGACCGTAGGATGATGGGAGGAGTAGTCTCCTGCGGGCAATTCTTTGTGCCCCTTTTTTGACTAACTGACTTGAATTGAGTCAGTCAAATACGCAGTAAACATCTGCAGCAAATTCGCTAATATTTTTATACCTGCGTTTTTGCTGCGGATTTGACTAAGTCAATTAAAGTCAATAAGTGAAAAACGCTGCAAAAACGTACAAAGAATTGACATGCTGCAGATTTAAATGCAATGACACTCCTGACAAGAAAATTCCTGATCATGTGCACAGCACTTCAGGATTGTCACTGCATTAGCTGCAACAAGGATTCCCTAGTGTTTTTGGCCCATTTCCAAGTGGAAAAAAATGCTGTGAAAATGCAAAAAAATGCATAGTGTGCACATAGCCTCGGGCATACATGTCAAACTTTGACCCGCAGGGTGGTTATATTTGGCCTGTAACACCAGAACCACCACCCCTATGTGGGGCCTTATTCTGTATGGAGGACTATGTGGGGCCCATTATTCTGTATGGAGGACTATGTGGGGCCATTATTCTGTATGGAGGACTATGTGGTGCCCATTATTCTGTATGAACGACTATGTGGTGCCCATAATACTGTATGGAGGACTATGTACGGCCCATTATTCTGTATGGAGGACTATGTGGGTCCCATTATTCTGTATGGAGGACTATGTGGGGCCCATTATTCTGTATGGAGGACTATGTAGGCCCATTATTCTGTATGGAGGACTATGTGGGGCCCATTATTCTGTATGGAGGACTATGTGGGGCCATTATACTATATGGAGGGCTATGTGGTGCCCATAATACTGTATGGAGGACTATGTGGTGCTCATTATTCTATATGGAGGACTATGTGGGGCACATTAATCTGTATGGAGGACTATGTGGGGCCCATTATTCTGTATGGAGGACTATGTGGGGCCCATTATTCCGTATGGAGGACTATGTGGGGCCAATTATACTGTATGAAGGTCAATGTGGAGCCCATTATTCTGCATGGAGGACTATATGGAGCCCATTATTCTGCATGGAGGGCTATGTGGGGCCAATTATTCTGTATGTAGGTAATTTTAGTCAATAAAACACCATAGCTGTAATTATTGGCAGCCAATGTAATATATTGGTAATGTGAGTTCAACAGAGACAGTGGACAAGCATCAGAACTTGAACCTCCACTGGTATTGGGTGTTACCGGCCATGAAAATGGTATTTAGCAGCATCTCTAATCCCTCTCTGACTGTACTGCAGTTAATCTTAGTCCATGTAGACTGCAGTGCATTACTCATCATAGCTTTTAGTAGCTTTTATTATGCCACATAACAATTTTTGCTTCTTTCTATTTTGCCTCTGGTAGATCAATTACTATTGGATTAACATTTTAATGTTATTTACCACAAAGATTACGGCTTTCCACAGCATTTTCACAGGAAGAATTTTAAACGTTATTGTTATCTAATAAAATATGATCCATTAACCGTCAGCTAGAGATTGAGGTATCATATAACAGCGAACTGCGCTGTAGAAAAGACAAACCTGGAGCAGAACTGAATTCTCTATAACATTAAAAATGGCTTCATTTATTAGTTACTATAACTAATATAGCACCAACGTATTCTGCAGCGCAGTACAAAGATAGTAACCATTCATCGCAGTCTCTGCTCCCGCCAGGCTCTGCTGAGTAGGCACGTAATGGGAAGAGAAGAGGTGATCATCTAGATGGCCAGAATTCTGCCAGTAGATTATACAAGTCGATCGGTGGTTGTTTAAAGACCACACAGACCAATACCCTGTAAATGGGTACCTTCATCAGGGACAGAAACTGCTGCCATCCAAGATCCTGATCATTCCTTGTTTTGAAAACTGTGATCGCCGATAAGTCTGGAGATACCCAAATACATCAGATGGGTTGCTCATCATTCTGAAGTTACTGGGTTAGGCCGAAGGTAATTTATTGTGTATGGGCACTTTTTAAAAGGAATTTGTAAGCAGAAAATTATGAAAAAAAACTCCAGAAATCCTGCAATTTTAAGCCCTTGCTTTATAAATGACTCACATCGTTCTGTACAGAAGACTTTCCAGCAGTCTCACTATCATCACAGGCAAAATTACAATGAAAGATAGCAGCTTTATACATATTAGTTAACACAGGATCCACCACTCAGGTGATTTCACAGTTCACCTTCTCCAAGCTTCCCAATGACCTTTGCACAAGCTCATTAGACGCTTCAATACAAAAGATAGGGTCTGTCTGAGACAGTCTATTGCTGCTAATGTCAATGTGAAGAACAGACAGTAGGAGTCTAATATTAGGTGTAGTAACCAGTGCAAAAATTGTTTAACCCCTTAAGCCCCGAGGGTGGTTTGCACGTTAATGACCAGGCCAATTTTTACAATTCTGACCACTGTCACTTTATGAGGTAATTACTCTGGAACGCTTCAACGGATCCCCCTGATTCTGAGAATGTTTTTTCGTGACATATTGTACTTCATGATTGTGGAAAAATTTCTTCGATATCACTTGCGTTTATTTGTGAAAAAAACGGAAATTTGGTGAAAATTTAGAAAATTTTGCAATTTTCAAAATTTTAATTTTTAAGCCCTGAAATCAGAGAGATATGTCACACAAAAGAGTTAATAAATAACATTTCCCACATGTCTACTTTACATCAGCACAATTTTGGAACCAACATTTTTTTTTGTTAGGGAGCTATAAGGGTTAAAAGTTGACCAGCGATTTCTCATTTTTCCAACAAAATTTACAAAACCATTTTTTTAGGGACCACATCACATTTGAAGTCACTTTGAGAGGTCTTTATGACAGAAAATACCCAAAAGTGACACCATTCTAAAAACTGCACCCCTCAAGGTGCTCAAAACCACATTCAAGAACTTTATTAACCCTTCAGGTGCTTCACAGGAATTTTTTGAATGTGGAAGAAAAAACTGAACATTTAACTTTTTTCACAAAAATGTTACTTTAGACCCAATTTTTTTTATTTTCACAGGGGTAACAAGAAAAAATGGACCCCAAAATTTGTTGTGCAATTTCCCCTGGGCACGCAGATACCCAATATTTGGGAAAAAAATACTGTTTGGGCGCACGGCAGGGCTCGGAAGGGAAGGAGCGCCATTTGACTTTTTGATTGTAAAATTTGCTTGAATAATTAGCGGACGCCATGTTGTGTTTGGAGAGCCCCTGTGTGCCCAAACTTTGGAGCTCCCCCACAAGTGACCCCATTTTGGAAACTAGACCCCCCAAGGCACCTTTCTAGATGCATAGTGAGCACTTGGAACCCCCAGGTGATTCACAAATTGATTCGTAAAAATGAAAAAGTGAAAAAAAAAACACTTTTTCATTTTTACGAATCAATTTGTGAAGCACCTGGGGGTTCCAAGTGCTCACTATGCATCTAGATAGGTGCCTTGGGGGGTCTAGTTTCCAAAATGGGGTCACTTGTGGGGGAGCTCCAATGTTTGGGCACACAGGGACTCTCCAAATGCAACATGGTATCCGCTAACAAATTGAATGGAAAATCGGCTCAAATTGTTAGCGGACACCACGTTGCGTTTGGAGAGCCCCTCTGTGTCCAAACTTTGGAGCTCCCCCACAAGTGACCCTATTTTGGAAACTAGACCCCCCAAGGCACCTTTCTAGATGCATAGTGAGCACTTGGAACCCCCAGGTGCTTCACAAATTGATTTGTAAAAACGAAAAAGTGAAAAAAAAAACACTTTTTCATTTTTATGAATCAATTTGTGAAGCACCTGGGGTTCCAAGTGCTCACTATGCATCTAGATAGGTGCCTTGGGGGGTCTAGTTTTCAAAATGGGGTCACTTGTGGGGGAGCTCCAATGTTTGGGCACACAGGGACTCTCCAAATGCAACATGGTATCCGCTAACAAATTGAATGGAAAATCGGCTCAAATTGTTAGCGGACACCACGTTGCGTTTGGAGAGCCCCTCTGTGTCCAAACTTTGGAGCTCCCCCACAAGTGACCCTATTTTGGAAACTAGACCCCCCAAGGCACCTTTCTAGATGCATAGTGAGCACTTGGAACCCCCAGGTGCTTCACAAATTGATTTGTAAAAACGAAAAAGTGAAAAAAAAAACACTTTTTCATTTTTATGAATCAATTTGTGAAGCACCTGGGGTTCCAAGTGCTCACTATGCATCTAGATAGGTGCCTTGGGGGGTCTAGTTTCCAAAATGGGGTCACTTGTGGGGGAGCTCCAATGTTTGGGCACACAGGGACTCTCCAAATGCAACATGGTATCCGCTAACAAATTGAATGGAAAATCGGCTCAAATTGTTAGCGGACACCACGTTGCGTTTGGAGAGCCCCTCTGTGCCCAAACTTTGGAGCTCCCCCACAAGTGACCCCATTTTGGAAACTAGACCCCCCAAGGCACCTTTCTAGATGCATAGTGAGCACTTGGAACCCCCAGGTGCTTCACAAATTGATTCGTAAAAATGAAAAAGTGAAAAAAAAAAAACTTTTTCATTTTTATGAATCAATTTGTGAAGCACCTGGGGTTCCAAGTGCTCACTATGAATCTAGACAGGTGCCTTGGGGGGTCTAGTTTCCAAAATGGGGTCACTTGTGGGGGAGCTCCAATGTTTGGGCACACAGGGACTCTCCAAATGCAACATGATATCCGCTAACAAAATGTCGGCTCAAATTGTTAGCGGACACCATGTTGCGTTTGGAGAGCCCTTGTGTGCCCAAACTTTAGAGCTCCCCCACAAGTGACCCCATTTTGGAAACTAGACCCCCCAAGGCACCTATCTAGATGCATAGTGAGCACTTGGAACCCCCAGGTGCTTCACAAATTGATTCGTAAAAATGAAAAAGTGAAAAAAAAAACACTTTTTCATTTTTATGAATCAATTTGTGAAGCACCTGGGGTTCCAAGTGCTCACTATGAATCTAGATAGGTGCCTTGGGGGGTCTAGTTTCCAAAATAGGGTCACTTGTGGGGGAGCTCCAATGTTTGGGCACACAGGGACTCTCCAAATGCAACATGATATCCGCTAACAAAATGTCGGCTCAAATTGTTAGCGGACACCATGTTGCGTTTGGAGAGCCCTTGTGTGCCCAAACTTTAGAGCTCCCCCACAAGTGACCCCATTTTGAAAACTAGACCCCCCAAGGCACCTATCTAGATTCATAGTGAGCACTTGGAACCCCAGGTGCTTCACAAATTGATTCATAAAAATGAAAAAGTGTTTTTTTTTTCACTTTTTCATTTTTACAAATCAATTTGTGAAGCACCTGGGGGTTCCAAGTGCTCACTATGCATCTAGATAGGTGCCTTGGGGGGTCTAGTTTCCAAAATGGGGTCACTTGTGGGGGAGCTCCAAAGTTTGGGCACACAGGGGCTCTCCAAACGCAACATGGCGTCCGCTAACAATTTGAGCCGATTTTCCATTCAATTCGTTAGCGGACACCATGTCGCGTTTGGAGAGCCCGTGACGTGCCTAAACAGTGGAGCTCCCCCACAAGTGTCCCCATTTTGGAAACTATACCCCTCAAGGATTTTATTAAGGTGTATAGTGAACATTTTGAACCCAGAGGTACGGCACAGAATTTGTTTACATTAGGTCATCATATTGAATAAGTTGTCATTATTCTTGAGCGCAAGTGCTCGCTACTTGAGTTTGCATCGGGTACTCAGGTATGCACCATGTACAGCGTGTGCTCGAGTGACATGCTCGAGTCCCTGCTCCGCATATTTCACGGTTATTAGACACCCAAAAAAAAACATGCGGGGATCGCTCGTGCATGGCAGGCAATCCCCGTAAAGTTTTTTTGGCCGTGAAGCATATGGGGCAGAGACTCGAGCATGTCACTCAAATACCCACGATACTCAATGCATACCAGAGCACCCGATGCAAACTCAAGTAGCGAGCACTTGCGCTCAACACTAGTCGCCATATCGTCATCTTTTTTTCTTACTTTTGAAAAAAATCCCAACCCCAGCCCTAACCCTAGCACAACCCTAACCATAGCACAACCCTAGCCCTAGCACAACCCTAGCCCCAGCACAACCCTAGCCCCAGCACAACCCTAGCCCCAGCACAACCCTAGCCCAATCCTAACCCAAGAGTTTATTTTTGACGCCGTTCCTTGTGCGGTATAAGTGATTAGACGACTTTATTCTTCAGGTCGGTGTGATTACAGCAATGCCAGAATCATATGGGGTTTTTATGACTGACAGCTGTCACACACTAAAAGACGCATTTTTTGTAAAATCTAGTTTTTGCATCGCCATATTTTGAGAGCTATAATTTTTCCAGATTTTGGCAGACAGTCATGTGACGGCTCGTTTTTTCGGGATGACTTGACGTTGTTATTGGTGCCATTTTCAGGCACGTGACATTTTTTGATCGCTTTCTATTCCGATTTTTGGGAGGCAGAATAAATAAAAACCAACAATTCAGGAATTGTTTTTTTTTTTTATTCTGTTCCGCGTGTGGTAAAATTGATGAGGTAGCTTTATTCTTCGGGTCAGTACGTTTACAGCGGTACCACATTTGTATCATTTTTCTATGTTTTGGCGCTTATACACAATAAAAGCTATTTTATAGAAAAAAATATTTTTTAGCATCGCTTTATTCTGAGAGCTATAACTTTTTTATTTTTCGGCTGATGGAGCTGTATGGCGGCTTGTTTTTTGCAGGACGAGATGACGTTTTCAGCGGTACCATTTTTATTTATATGCGTCTTTTTGATCGTGTGTTATTCCACTTTTTGGTTGGCGGTATGGTTATAAAGCATTGTTTTTTGCTTCACTTTTTTTTTATTTTTTTTACCGTGTTCACTGAAGGGGTTAACTAGTGGGACAGTTTTATAGGTCAGGTTGTTCCGGACGCGGCGATACCAAATATGTGTACTTTTATTGTTTTGGGTTTTTTTTTATAATAATATTTATTGATGGGTACATTATATTTTTATTTTTGGTGGATTATTTTTTTTATTTTTTTTTTATATTTTTGCAATTTTTTTTTTTTTTTTTCACTTTCAGACAGTTTATACACTTTATTACTTTGTCCCACTCTGGGACTTTCACTTTTTTTTCTCTGATCGCCTGCATGGCATAGGAATGGAGCACCATCCCTATGCCATGCAGGCTGTCAGCGGTGCACAGTGTGAAGATTGTTTGGAGATGCACTGCGCATGTCCAAACAATCTTCCTGCTGTCTGGTGACCCGGATGTTGTCATGACGACATCGGGTCGTCATGGCAACACCCGGGAAGCCTTTGCAGACTGCGCTGGAAGCCGGAAGAGGAGGTGAGTATCAGCGATCACCTCCCCTTGCCCCCGCAATGCCGCGATCGACTTCGATCGCAGCATCGCAGGGGTTAATGTGCTGGGAGCGGTGCAGGACCGCTCCCTGCACATAGTACCGGGTGTCAGCTGTGACAATCAGCTGACACCCGGCGGCGATCGCGCCCGCACAGCCTGTGTGCGCGCGCGATCGCGATGACGTACTAATAAGGGTCTGGCTCTTAAGTCCCAGGGCACAGACGCGTATTAGTACGTCAGATGTTGTTAAGGGGTTAATATAACGATATAGAAAAAAAAGTTATGAAACATTTAAAAAAAGATATTTAATGCAGAGACCTGATGTAAACAATAGAACAATTTCTGATGACATATTTCTTTTAATCTCACACACACTAGGGTGAATTTCAAAGGAAGCTGATGAATCTAACATTATGTTTCTGGACTGATGTGAGAAACCAGAAAACCTGCGGTAAACATATTGTTACACACCTGTCCCAGGTCCAGGCTCTCCTCCCTTCACCTCGGCCTGCTGCTCTCTGTTGTGCTCCACGTCGAGCTTTGCAGGTTGCCCAACGTGTGACATCATCTCCCTTTAGTTTGCTACTCTCCTCCTGTGCACACGGTGTTACTTGCTTCTATCTCTGCAGACTTCGCTGCATCTGTACTGTTGTTGCCACGATTCTTGAGCGAGTCTCGTCCTCACTCTCCACAGGTCATCCTACCGGATACAACGACGCTTCGGGCCTGAGTACTCACGCTGACCTTAGTAGGTCCACTTCACCAGATGAGCTGTAATACTTATGCAAATACAGAACCCCAGTGCTAACAGGAAAGAGTACGGATCTGTCTCTATGTGCATCTATATGTTTATCATGATACATGCATAACTTTAGTTTACTTATGTTCATTGTATAGGAGACAGTATGCCACCATGGTAGGTGGAAAGTTCCTATAATAGCAGAGTTATACAAACATGAAATTCTCACCAGACGTCGGTAACAACTCATCCAATCCACACAGGTAAAGAAATATAACCATAGATGTCCATAAAATAAAGTTATGTGTAATAATGAGAAATGACACAAGGAAAAAGTATTGAACACACTGAAATTGAATTAATACTTTCTACAAAAGCTTTTGTTGGTGATGACAACTTGAAGACACCTCCTGTGTAGAGAAACTAGTCGCTTGCATTGCTCAGGTGTGATTTTGACCCATTCTTCCACACACTCTTCAAATCTTGAAGGTCCCGTGGCCTCCTTCTATGAACTCTGAGCTTTAGTTCCTTCTATAAATTTTCTGTTGGATTCAGGTCAGATGATTTGCTTGGCCATTGTAGCAGCTTTATTTTCCTTCTTTGAAACCAACATAGAGTTTCCTTGGCTGTGTGTTTGGGATCATTGTCTCGCTGAAATGTCCACCCTAGTTTCATCTTCATCATCCTGGTAGATGGCAGCAAGAATGTCTTGGTACATTTGTCCATTCATCCTTCCTTAAATTATATGAAGTTTACCAGTACTATATGCTGAAAAACAGCCCCACGCCATGATGTTCCCACCTCCAAACTTCACTGTTGGCATGGTGCTTTTGGGGTGATATGCAGTGCCTTTAGGCCTCCAAACATGGTGTGCATTATGACATCCAAAGAGTTCAATTTTGGTCTCATCTGATCAGACTACATTCTCCCAGTATTTCACAGATTTGTCTAAATGTTGTTGAACAAACTTTTAACATGCTTGAACATGATTGTTCAGCAATGGAGTCTTGCATGGTGAGTGTGCATACAGGTCATGGAGATTGAGTGCATTACTTACAGTGGCTTGCAAAAGTAATCACCCCCTTGGCTTTTTATTTATTGTGTTACATTGTAGCCTGCGTTTAAATATTTTTTTAATCCGATTTGTGTGTGATGGATCAGCACTAAATAGCCTAAGTTGGTGAAGTGAAAAAAATATAGGCATCAATTAAATTTATGGGATCAAATAACTAAAAATTGGCATGAGCATATCTATTCATCCCTTCTGCTATAAAAGGCCCTAAAAATTTCAGCTGCAAGCAATTAACTTCATAAGTCACATACTTAGTGAAAGGAAGTCCACCTGTGTGCAATCGAAGTGTCACATGGTCTGTCAGTATATAGCCACCTATTCTGAAAGGCCACAGAGGCTGCAACACCATTAAGCAAAAGGCACCACTAACCAAACAACACCATGAAGAAAAAGGAGATCTCCAAACAAGTCAGGGACAAAGTTGCTGAGAAGTACAAGTCAGGGTTGGTTATAAAAAAATATCCCAATATCCGATGATCCCCCAGAGCACCATCAAAAGGAAAGAGCATGGTACCACAACAAACCTGCCAACAGAGGGCCGCCCACCAAAACTCTCAGCCCAGGCAAGAAGAGCATTCATTTAAGAGGCAGCACAGAGACCAAAGGTAGCCCTGAAGGAGCTACAGAGTTCCCAAGAAGAGACTGGAGTATCTGTCCATACGTCCACAATAAGCCGTAAACCCCATAGAGGTGGCCTTTATGGAAGAGTGGCCAGAAAAAAGTCTTTACCTACACATACAAATTTTAAGGCTCATTTTGAGTTTGCCAAAAGACAAGTGGGAGACTCCCCAAATATATGGAGGAAGGTGCTGTGATTATATGAGACCAAAATTGAACTTTTTGCCCACCAAGATAAACGCTATGCCTGACACCAAACCAACACAGCTCATCAGCCCAAGAACACCATCCCCCACAGTGAAACATGGTGGTGGCAGTATCATGCTGTGGGGATGTTTTTCAGCAGCAAGGACAGTGTAAATGGTCCTAGTAAAGGGGAAGATGGATGGTGTGAAATACAGCGATATTCTAGAGCAAAACCTGTTTCAGTCTGTCAGTGATTTGAGACTGGGACGGAGGTTCACCTTCCAACAAGACAATGACCCAAAGCATACTGCTAAAGCAACACTCGAGTGGTTAAAGGGAAAACCTGTAAATGTTTTGGAGTGAACTAGTCAAAGTCCAGACCTTAAACCAATTGAGAATCTGTGGTCAGACTTAAAGATTGCTGTTCACCAGAGGAAACCATTTAACTTGAAAGAGCTGGAGCAGTTTTGTCTTGAAGAATGGGCAAAAATCCCAGTGACAAGATGTGGAAAGCTCATAGATACTTATCCAAAGCGACTTAAAGCTATAATTGCTGCAAAAGGAGGCTCTACAAAGTACTGACTTTAGGGGGGTGAATAGTTATGCACACTGAATAACAGTTATTTTGTTCCTATTTGTTGTTTGCTTCACAATAAAAAGAAAAGCAATGTTGTAGGCATGCTCTTTACATGAACTGATGCAAACCCTAAATAAAACAGTGAAATTACAGGTTGTGAGGTAGCAAAACATGAAAAATACCAATGAGGGTGAATACTTTCGCAAGCCTCTGTATAGTTTTCATTGAAACAATTGTACCTGCTGATTCAAGATGTTTCTGCAGCTCTCCACAGGTGGTCCTTGGCTCGTGGACAACTCTTTTGATAATTTGTTTCACTCCTCTAAAATCTTGCAGGGAGCACCTGGTCATTGCCAGTTTATGGTGAAATGATGTTCTTTCCACTTCTGGTTTATGGCCCCAACAGTGCTCACTGGAACCTTCAGTAGTTTAGAAATTCTTCTGTAACCGATGTCATCAGTATATTTTGCAACAACAAGGTTGCAAAGGTCTTGAGACAGCTCACTGGTGTTACCCATCATGAGGTGTTTCTTGTGTGGCAACTTGGTAATGAGACAACTTTTTTATTGGCCATCAGTTGAACCGACTGATATTATTTTTCACTAAGTGGCAGGATTACTTTCTAATTAAGGATAGATTTCAGCTGGTATCATGACTTTCTGTACCTATCTTTCTTCATGAGTTGAATACTTTTTTCCCTCTGTCATTTCTTATTATTACTGTGAAGATCTGAGATTGTGGGTTTTAATAATCACGTAGGCAGGTTAACGATGCAACAATATTTTATTCCTTACATCCAAGGTAATACAGCAATTCCAGGTAAATGTCCAAAATACAATTGTCTCTGTCCACAATCCTCCATACGACAGATAAAACGATGGAAGCACAGGTATACAGTCGCACAGTCCTTTAAGAAAATTTCAATCCCAAAAACATATCCCACAACTATAGCACGTTTAAGCCAGCCCAGTCCGTACTGATCTCCATATGCCATTGATCCATCCATGGTCCAGGTCCTCAGGTTAGATCCTCTCCCTTCGACAACATTCCACCAACTCCCCACTAAACATGTGGCTTCCTTTCTCCTTCACTAGGATCAGCCCCCTGAATGGACATGTGAGGTTCCCTGTGTTGATGGCTCTGTCAGATCTACTTTGAACACTCACACAATGGACCTAGTCACTGTTGAACAATGGTTAGAGGCTCCTGAGATACTAATGAGATTACTGGAATGCTGGACACTTTACAAGTGAAATTAGTGCACATACCGACAAGCAAGCAGAACCTCAATAAAACACAGTAAACAAATCTCTATAAAATACAATAATACCGACGGAAACGGAGCCCCGTGCTGGAAAAGTCTTTAGTAAATGGGCAGCTCCTCACAATTATACATAACTTAATTTATGGACATCTTTGGTTTGATTTCTTTGCCTGGGTGGATTGCATGGGTTGTTGTCGACATCTGGTGAGAATTTCATGTCAATAGCATCTTTAGAAATATATTTACGTAGAAAATTGGTAAACACCATACCAACAGTGAAGTTTGGAGGTGGGAACATCATGGCGTGGTGCTGTATATACATATTACATGAAAATGCTAGTAATGTAAGTGGAAGAAGAGAAATTGCTGTAACCAGTGAAGCAGATAGAAGAGATGGAGTCTATAATACAGAGCAACATAGACCCTCTATTGTTTCTCTACCAAGACATAATGATTTGGGATCGGTTTTCCCCATTCTGCCTCTTTCTATGATTCTTGGGCAAGTTCCACATTCCTTTGCTTGTTTACCATATTTTCTTTAGTTCCTATCTAGTCCTCTGTAGGTTGTCTCCAAGCCAGTAGTCAAAGCTATGACGCCTCTCTCGAAGGACCCCATAGAATCTGAATGGTCTGCCTCTATGGTATTATAATCACTTAGAGTCATGTTATATATTGCATTTACTGTTATGTTTTATATTTGTACAATTTATAAAGTGTGATGATAGTAGTATCAATGGGGATGGGTAGAGCTCATTCCAAGGTCTCAACCCCCAACACTTTTTAGATTGCATTACCTTCAAGAACATCATATTTTTCTATCTGTTCTGGATATAAGTTCCTACAAAAAAAACAACCAATAAAGTATTTCTCCGGTGTAAATTATCCATGTGGCTATCAGCCAAAGGACCCCTCCATATGATCTGACCTTGCATTCAGTACATGGTATATGCAGTTAATTTTAGCAAGTCCTGCCTTTACCAGTGTTAGAAATATGACCCGCGTCGTAGAATTGTACTTTTATGCTCTGGCTTTTAGCATTTGATACGATATGAGCACTTAGTAAACCTCATAATAGGAGTTATAGAGTAACTTGATTTATATGCACAGGATGGTCCGCTGTTCAGAACCCATTTTAGCCAGAGTAGAAGACAGCTACAAGGAGCATTTCTTGTTATGGAGGATCCAACATGTTGGTTCATTACATCGACAGACCATAGTTTTCAATACGATTTGTGTAATGCTTCACTTCACCTGTAATGGAAGATGTCTGTCTGTAACAATCACCAATTGACCATGTAACAATCATTTAAAGGTCCTTTAAGACACGCTGCTGCAAACGGTAAGGGAATGAATGGTTGATACAATTGCTTGGCCCCCATAAGGTTTGCATATTGTCAGCAGCACGTGGCTCCTGACAACCATTTAATTTAGGTTGTGTAAAAGAGCTGATAAACGTGTGCTGGCTGTTATTATTATTATGCTTTGCTTAAATAGCGCCATCATATTCCGCAGCACTTTACATACATTATTATCACTGTCCCCATTGGGGCTCATAATCTAAATTCCCTATCAGTATGTCTTAAGAGTGTGGGAGGAATCCGGAGAACCCGGAGAAAACCCACGCAAACACGGGGAGGACATACAAACTCCTCGCAGATGCCTGATTGCTATCAAATTCACACAGGGCAATGATCAAAACTGTTCAAACTAATTTTTGGCTCATATAAAATAGCCTTAAACCCTTAAAGAGTTTGTCCACTACTCGGACAACTCCTTCTCAATACCAATGTTTCACCTTGTAAAATAATAACACTTATACTTACATCCAATGTCGGCATCGACTCTCCCCATCGGACAAATCACATACGTCTGGAGGAAGTGAGAGCTGCTGCTGCTCTCTCACTTCCTCCGGATGTATGCGATTCTTCCATAGTAGAAGAGAGTGCAGCCAGCGCTGATTGGCCGCAGTGATCGCGTGACATAACAATGTCATGAGATCCCCGGGAGACCTAGTGCCGACACCACTGGAATGGCACTGGCACTGAAGGTGAGTATAGGTATTGTTATGTTACAAAGAGAAACATAGGGATTGAGAAGGATTAACTTTATTATTTAAAGAAAATAATGTTACAACGGGCTAAGTCGTATATATTCAGCTTTTTTTCTACCAGTTCTCACCTCTGCTGGCTCCATCTCTAAATTTCAGTCTCCTCTGAGCTAGTGGATGGAAACTACCTGCTATAATGTTATCCATACACCGTGCACACAGATGTGAGGGATTCCTGCTCTCCTCTCTCTATGGAGCACATGTGCAGAAGCAGCAGTAGCATGGAGGACATTATACAGCAGTATCAAGCAGTGCTGTCCATGCTGAGGTGAGATAAGAAAAATAATAACTAGAAAGTAGCAGCACAGGTATGTGCCTGGTTTTCATTCTTATTCTGCTCCTCCCTCCTCCATAGACTTCAACAGGCAGCTATAATCTGACACCTCAGTGATCTGGAAGTCAGTCTTATTTTGACCATGACAGATTTTAGCAGTTTTTTTTTTCACGGTTTATGATGTGGTAGCACTATGGAAGAAATGACTATGGGAAATGATCACTTCTGCGATCCCTAAGTTACAGCTGATCACTGGGAATACCAGCAGCAGCACACACTTATCTTATGCTGAATCATGTAACAGAATACCCCGTCAAGAGCAGACAACATGTTTTAAAAGAATAAATAAAAAAAATCTATAAAAATCAGAGCATTTATTATATCCGTGTGTCATGCTCCGCTTCCCCAGGCCCTGGACTATGAATACCATTATATCGTATTTGGATGGAGTATCCCTTTAAATTAAAGGTTTCTTTGCTTAAAAAGGAAACAGACACTACCATCTCCTTACAATCAGATTTGGAAACACAAGAATACCATTTACAATTGTATTTAAATACAAGTTTGAAGTAGAAATAATAGTGTTGGCAAGGAATTAGACAAATTATATCTAATGACAATCCTCTCCCTCCAGAAGGAAATGAGAACAATAGAATCACACACAATGGGAAAGCACTTTCACACACCCACTGGAAGGGATTCAGCAGCTCAGTGTGTAATATTATGTCACCTCCGCAGATATAGCGTATAAATGGAGAAAAGCATTACATCATCGCATTCTCTCTGAGATAGATCCGAAAGATCAGACCTGCCTGGCAGTAGATGAGATTAATGTGCATCATGGCATTGTGACCTATGGACACCTGGATAACTAGGCTAGGACTAGGAGTACTACATGTCAGCAATGCCTCTCTTATCAAGCTCCTTTGGGTGCAATAATTGTTTTAGCACCAGGAGCTTATTATTGCTGGGACACAGAAGCTGTGCCTCCTGGTTTGACTCCGCCCCCTCCTGTTATAAGCAGCTCACTGTCTATGGACATTGTATATACAGAGCCTGGTGTGGGCGGGGTTAGCTTCCTCCGCTCTGCTGTATTGCTAAATCTAAAAGCTCTGATTGTGTCAGAAAGGCTATGTGATACATCATTGGATTCAGCTTCTCTTTACCTACATCAGACTACTCTCAGATGAGGTAGCAGAAACCTTCTGACAGATTCCCTTTAAGAGACGGGAGGGATGCAGTGGATAGCCCACTAATTACTATATTATGGCAGATTGTTCTATGTGTTCTTAATTGTTTTTAGATGTATGTGCAAAGTTATATTTCATCAATAAAATGTGTATTTTTAAGTGTGCACAAACTATATTTAAAAGGAACATGCCATGTCTAAAAATGCTATTAACCTGTAGATATGGGATTAATCTACAGGTTAATAACATTCTAAAGCCATGTGACCACTGCACTGAAAGCCTGGCTACCAGGAGGAAATTTACTTTATTCCTGCCAGAAGCCTCCTGCTTTCAGTCATAGAGGCGCGGCTGGTGCAGCTTCAGTCACTGCTCAGTACATAGTGAGCTGTGCCTGTAGCCACACCCCGGTACTGACTGACATGTGACTATGTACTAATGCACTGCTGAGCGGGCTGTCAGTCAGTGCCGGGGTGTGATTACAGCCGCTGCTCACGATGTACTGAGCGGTGACTGAAGCTGCACCTCTATGACTGAAAGCTGTAGGCTGCAGGGAGGAAAATAATGTTCATTTCTTCCCGGTAGCCGGGCTTTCAGTGCAGCGGTCACACAGCTTTCCAACAATATTATCATTAACCTCATAGTGTTTTTTGACATGACAGCTTCCCTATAATTTGGTTCTGTCTTTAGCAATAATTAATGCACAACATGACATTTTGAACTATGGACTTGGAAATATAATAAGGTTAGGAGTTTGTCATGTCTATGGGTATGATCCTTCTATTTCCAGTATTAGTTCCATATCTACAACTTGTGGCTTTACCTACAGTTCGTCTGTGTTCAATAACACATTAAATAATGAACTCTAAATGTTTATTGGATTAAAAGGGTTAAATCACCTTCTTTACTACACAGTTTATTTCTTTGCTTTACAAATACATCTCTCTCAACATTCAGCCAGCCTCTTCCATTAGCGCTCTTATATTTGCACACATAAACTGGTCATTGGGTCCCAGTCTCAAAAGCAAATCCTTTGTGAGCTGAACACTTGAGCAGCAAAGACTGATACATATCACCGCCACTGCTACATTGTATCAGCCTGGAACTTGGGCTGTTCAGTTCCTGCAGAAATGCACTTATGGCAAGGTACGGCTAAATGTCTGGACCTTTTTAGCTACCAACAAAATCCATGTACCTAAGTGATCCATTGAATCAGTTATATATAAAGAAGCAGCGGGCCACGGCCACATTGTTATGGATTCCTTTTGTTGTCCGTTTTTTCTTTTAAAAGGAAGAAAAAGTTCTGCATGCATGCAAAAAAAAATGGTGCCCAATCAGACCCCCAAAATAATTAATAGGGCATCTCTGCTTGTGTTTGCATAATTAATGCCACCGATCACTTTAGTACATGGATTCTGTTTGTCTCTACCTGAAATAGAATAGACAAGTAGATTGTGCAAATGGTATGTAGAGATTTACAGCCCCTGAATATTCCCATTTACACATAGCAAACAAAGATCTTAAAAATGTCAACAACAAAAAAAGTTCCCCGTTCTGTTAATCAGTGGGGGTCCCAGCGGTTGGAGCACCACCGATCAATAAGTTATTACATAACACATAACTTCTTTTCTCCAGACAAACCCTTTAATACAAGACAAAAAAGAATCAGTTGAACCATGGAAACACCTAAGTCAAACTACCGGAGATTTAACATGAAACTTTCCAAAGAAACAGAGCGCCCCCCACTGCGACCCCACTTACTATTTTCCATTTACAATACTGATTGTTTCCTATATGACGTGGACCCTTGAGCCCACTCAGGCACCAAAGCCGGGGTATGACTGTCACGGTTGCATCCTCTATAGCTACACCCCTACTAAACTGTGTAATTGCCTGCAGTGCCACTTACTTTGGAGAGTCGATGACTGCAGCTTCAACATTTTCCAATATGTCTTTAGGGGTTTCACCTCCAGCGACTCCAGAGTCTTCTTGCTCCTGCTGTCGTGCCGTGTTTTGCTCTGAATCCTCTTCTGTTCCTCTGTGATCATCTTGTGTCCGCTCCTGATTTAAGTCCTCTTTATCCAGGTTATTTTTAACTTGTGCTTCTTCATGTTCCTTGCAAGGCTCTTGGACACCGCTACCCTGTTTCAAATTTCCCAGAGATGATTTTGGTGAGAAATGAAAAAGGTTCCCTATAAAATGAAAAAAGTTCTCCCTGGATTGTTTCTCACTGTCAAGTACTTTGGAATTAAGAGTGAAATCTTCTTCATCCTTTTCCTCCTCAGGTTCTGAAATGTTATGTATCGGAGGACTGGAGGTCTGCTCTAGTGTAACCTACAGAAAAAGACAGAAAGTATTCCATGAACGGTAAAGAACCAGGACAGTAATCAGCAACCAATTGTTATGACAATATAATCTCAAGCAAATCGTAATCTAAAAAGTCAAACACATATAGACATTACGGAAAAATAATTTGCTAAAACAATACCCCAGAATAAACCCAATTATGTGCTCATCATGGTCATGGCTTCCTTAAAGTGGATCTGTCATCAAATTTTCACAATGCAAACTACATGCATTATTGGTTTGTTAGACCTGATAAGGCTGGTGTACTTACGCTAAAATTATACAATCGTGGTGTGATCCTTTACAAAGTTTTCTAGACAAAATATTTAAATGAGATTAAATAATTCAAAAAGGATTATACAGACATGTATTTTTAGAGTAAGTACACCAAGCTCAACTGGTCTGAGATTTATATAATAATTTATACAGTTTGTATAGTGAAATTTGGATCTGCTTTAATGGCAAGTGATTCTTATGTATAGAACATGTAAGCAAATAATCTAGTCCCCACTCATAATATCAAAAGTAAATAGTATTTCCAATCACAGACATTATTGACATGTTGATGTGATGCTTTATAAAGGGAATCTGTCACCAGCTTTATGATACCCCATCTGAGAGCAGCATAATGCAGGTATCTGACATATTGTCGGACAACGTGCATATATGTAAGACACTATTAGGTCTGGTGCAGTTTTTTATTTCCTGCTCCTCTCTATTAAATATATGGCCTCCTTTTCCTTGTATATAAATTTAAACATTAGCCAAAAAGGGCTTAGTTCTCATAAAGACGCCCACAGAGAAAACTTGATGATCCCACCCCCTTGGCTAACAAGTCTAGATTTACATACAGTCAAGAAGAGACCATATCCACGGCCAGATTTCCCATAATGACAATCTAGGCCAGGGCCTAGGGCGCCGCAGTCGTGGAGGGGCATATACAGTATACAGATGAAATAACAGCCAAATATTTACACATTTACCTTTATTATTTTGAAATGTCCCAACAAAATGGTGTTTCTTTAAATTTACATCTATATACATAAAATAAATTTAGCGGTACGTTTACACTGCACATCTCTATAGCTTGTGCTCTTCTTGCTCCGTCACAGGCAAGAAAGCATTTGTGATTTCTCTCTCACTCAGCGGAAACCACGTGTTAAAGGAAAACTCCAGCTTTGGAGTTACAACAGTGATTGCAAGGGATTCATTACACTCATATTGCTTGACTTCTACATACAGTATCTACTGCCATCATAAATGCTCTAAAATACCTCGAAAGTGACGAAACCAAAAAATCAGGAACTCGAGCAGAAGTTAGACGTCTGCTCATGAAGTTGCAAAGACTTGAAACTACGTTCATGGCACCGTTTTGGGGAACGGTGCTGCTCAGATTACACCTAGTGAACAAGTATGGGCAAAACATGGAAATTTATGTTTTGGAAGTTGCCGAAGTTATCCATTCACTGGTAAAGTTGACAATAAAACTGAGAACAGCTTGATTTATATGAGGAAAAAGCGCTCAACATTTCTGAAAAAAAAAGTATACAGTCAGGAAAATAAGTATTTGATAATTTTGTCACTTGTGTCCTTAGACAGCTCTTTGGTCTTGGCCATGGTGGAGAGGTTGGAGTGTGATTGATTGAGTGTGTGGACAGGTATCTTTGATACAGGTAACGAGTTCAAATAGGTGCAATTAATAAAGGTAATAAGTGCAGAGTAGGAGGGCTTCTTAAAGAAAAACTAACAGGTCTGTGAGAGCCAGAATTCTTGCTGGTTGGTAGGTGATCAAATACTTATTTCATGTAATAAAATGCAATTTAATTATTTAAAAATCATACATGTGATTTTCTGTTTTTTATTTTTAGATTCTGTCTCTCACAGTTGAAGTGTACCTACGATAAAAATTACAGACCTCTCCATTCTTTGTAAGTGAGAAAACTTGCAAAATCGGCAGTGTATCAAATATTTATTTTCCCCACTCTATGAGCATGATGAAAAGTGTTCGATTCTCAGGAAACTTCAATCTGATGAGACAAGTGATGGTGAAGTTCATTTAAGCGGAGCGTGACAACTTTCGAATCAATACATTTCTACTGAACTTTGAGGGTGGGGAAGGAGCGTAGAATTACATGCTTTGGCCTAAGATGTAGAAATATATAAATCCGGGCCTGGCCATATCTCAGGAACGGAAAGATGCAGGAAAAAAAATAACAACACCAGATACAGATACAAAACAGAATAATTTACATTACATAAAAAAAAGAAAAGCATATTTCTGGTAAGTGACAAGTTCTTTTTAATCATCAAACTTTCTTACAAGGCTATTAGTTTAATGGGAGAAGGTTAATTGGACAACTGCTCAGGGCCCCGAGCCTTAGAAAGGCTTTACATAAAGAATTCCCAGCAAAACAAGCTGTTGTTTTATGGAGGAAAATGTAGTTTTGTCAAAGCTTTTGCTGCACAGTAACAGCAGGGGCTCCAGAGACGACATGCAGCATAAAGAAATAGCATTCGTTGGGATCGCTGATAGATGCCAGCACATAGTAATGTGTGAATTGTGCCGCTGCACTGGCATTAGGATCAATGGCCGTATAGGGACCCTACTGTACGGAGAACAGATCCTGTTTAATATGTATAGACCGCATGTATTTTTAATAAGTTGACTTTATATTCCAAATATTTAACCCATAGGAACGAGATTTTCTATCAAATGAATCTCAAGGTTTGTTCTTTGTTTCTCTTTCTGTACAAACAGATAAACCAATAAAATTCCACAGCTCTTCCAAATGTAGCACTATACAATAAAGATGATTTCTGGGAATAATCTTACAGGTTCCGTGTACATTGTGTTCAGGGGAATCTATCAAGAAAATGTTCTTTATTGTGTCACCCAGCCCAGTCTTACAGACAATAAAAGTGCCAGATATGTCCATTATACAAGTTTTATCGATCTATATCCCCCTGCTTGTGGAGGCCTATACTATGTGTTCAGGAGAACTCGTCTCTGCCATTCACTCATGAAAGTATGAACGTGATGACTGATACGTTCAGGTGTTTGTTTTTTTTTACTTTTATAGATTTAACCTTTTATTTTTATTTGGCAATAAAAATAAGTTGAAGAGTTATTACATAGTTACACAATCAAATTCTTCTTGTAGTTCTTAAACAGTTTGTCTGGGATGTAAAAAAATATACCAGTGGCACGAAATATAAAAAAAAAAATTATATATATAGTTTTGTTTTTTTCTATTTCGTACCACTGGTAATTTTTTTTTTACATCCCAGACAAACCGTTTAAGAACTACAAGAATAATTTTATTGTGTAACTATGTAATAACTCTTCAACTTATTTTTATTGCCCAAAAAAACTAAAAGATTAAATATATATACTGTATATATGTTATAAGGTGGCTGGGAGGTATGTATCAGAGATGGCTGGTCTCTGTGATGTAACCCGGAGTGTTGCTCTAGTGCATGTAAGCACTAAGAGGACTGTTTGGTGCACCTGGGAGCCGGGTTACGGGTAGTTGGAGAAATGGGAGGGTCCAGCTACCCACATACCTCACCTCTGAGTGTGGTTAAGGTATAAAATGTAGGCTGTTGTTTGGCACATGGTCTGTGTGTTTGGAGGGAGAAGGCCTCCAGTGTGTTGTAGTCTCTTGAATGAGCAAGTGGACATGATGCTACCCAGCCTGTGTGCCCAAAGGACTGGCTAACCAGAGACTTTGCCTTAAGGACTCTTTACTTTGTTTTTTTCCTGAACTAAAGGCTGTTTGTATTCCTCTTGCCTGGTTTATGACGTAATAAACCAACATGGACATTTAAAGGAACACGCCCCCTGTTAGCCTCCCGACGTACCTGAGTGAGTAGAACCTCCACAATGTATATATGTATATATATATATATATATATATACAGTGCCTACAAGTAGTATTCAACCCCCTGCAGATTTAGCTGGTTTGATAAGATGCAAATAAGTTAGAGCCTTCAAACTGCAAACGAGAGTAGGTTTTATGAACAGAAGCATAAATCTTACAAACCAAAAAGTTATGTTGCTCAGTTGAATTTTATTAAATTTTAAACATAAAAGTGTGGGTCAATTATTATACAACCCCTATGTTTAATATTTTGTGGAATAACCCTTGTTTGCAATTACAGCTAATAATCATCTTTTATAGACCTGATCAGGCCGGCACAGGTCTGTGGAGTTATCTTGGCCCACTCCTCCATGCAGATCTTCTCCAAGTTATCTAGGTTCTTTGGGTGTCTCATGTGGACTTTATTCTTGAGCTCCTTCCACAAGTTTTCAATTGGGTTAAGGTCAGGAGACTGACTAGGCCACTCCAACGCCTTGACTTTTTCCCTATTGAACCAGGCCTTGGTTTTCTTGGCTGTGTGCTTTGGGTCGTTGTCTTGTTGGAAGATGAAATTACGACCCATCTTAAGATCCTTGATGGAGGAGCGGAGGTTCTTGGCCAAAATCTCCAGGTAGGCCGTGCTATCCATCTTCCCATGGATGCGGACCAGATGGCCAGGCCCCTTGGCAGAGAAACAGCCCCACAGCATGATGCTGTCACCACCATGCTTGACTGTAGGGATGGTATTCTTGGGGTCGTATGCAGTGCCATCCAGTCTCCAAACGTCACGTGTGTGGTTGGCACCAAAGATCTCGATCTTGGTCTCATCAGACCATAGAACCTTGAACCAGTCTGTCTCAGAGTCCTCCAAGTGATCATGAGCAAACTGTAGACGAGCCTTGACATGACGCTTTGAATTTAAAGGTACCTTACGGGCTCGTCTGGAACGGAGACCATTGCGGTGGAGTACGTTACTTATGGTATTGACTGAAACCAATGTCCCCACTGCCATGAGATCTTCCCAGAGCTCCTTCCTTGTTGTCCTTGGGTTAGCCTTGACTCTTCGGACAAGCCTGGCCTCGGCACGGGAGGACACTTTCAAAGGCTGTCCTGGCCGTGGAAGGCTAACAGTAGTTCCATAAGCCTTCCACTTACGGATGATGCTCCCAACAGTGGAGACAGGTAGGCCCAACTCCTTGGAAAGGGTTTTGTACCCCTTGCCAGCCTTGTGACCCTCCACGATCTTGTCTCTGATGGCCTTGGAATGCTCCTTTGTCTTTCCCATGTTGACCATGTCTGAGTGCTGTTCACAAGTTTAGGGAGGGTCTTAAATAGTCAGTAAAGGCTGGCAAAAGAGATCTTTAATCCACACATGTGAAGTTCATTATTCTTGGTGCCTGAACTACTTCTTAATACTTTAGGGGGACCAAACAGAATTCTTGTGGTTTGAGGGGTTGAATAATAAATGACACTCTGAATTAACTTTTTACGTTTTAAAAAAAACAAAACAAAAAAAACAAAAACAAAATTTGCTGCAGTGCATTTCCCACTTCCAGGCTGATCTACAGTACAAATGTCACAATGCCAAGTTAATTCCGCATGTGTCAACCAGCTAAATCTGCAGGGGGTTGAATACTACTTGTAGGCACTGTATATACATACATATATATATATATATATATATATATATATATATATATATATATATATATACACACACACACACTACCGTTCAGAAGTTGGGGGGCATTTAGAAATGTCATTATTTTTGAAAGAAAAGCACATTTTTTTTCAATGAAGCTAACATTAAATGAATCAGAAATACACTCTATATTGTTAATGTGGTAAATGACTATTCTAGCTGCAAACGTCTTCTTTTTATTGCAATATCTACATAGGTGTATAGAGGCCCATTTCCAACAACCACCACTCCAGTGTTTTAATGGTACATTGTGTTTGCTAACTGTGTAAGAAAGCTAATGGATGTTTAGAAAACCCTAGAAAACTCTTGCACAAGTATGTTAGCCCAGCTGAAAATGGTTTGGCTGATTTGAGAAGCTATAAAATTGACCTTCCTTTGAGCTAGTTGAGAATCTGGATCATTACATTTGTTTGTTCTATGAAACTCTCAAAATGGCCAGAAAAAGAGAACTTTCATGTGAAACTCGACAGTCTATTCTTGTTCTTAGAAATGAAGGCTATTCCATGCGAGAAATTGCCAAGAAACTGAAGATTTCCTACAACGGTGTGTACTACTCCCTTCAGAGGAGAGCACAAACAGGCTCTAACCAGAGTAGAAAGAGAAATGGGCGCCCCGCTGCACAACTGAGTCTCCAGTTTGAGAAATAGATGCCTCACAGCTCCTCAACTGCAGCTTCATTAAATAGTACACGCAAAACGCCAGTGTCAACGTCTACAGTGAAGAGGCGACTCCGTGATGCTGGCCTTCAGGGCAAAGTGGCAAAGAAAAAGCCATATCCGAGTCTGGCTAATAAAAGGAAAAAATTAATATGGGCAAAAGAGCACAGACATTGGACAGAGGAAGATTGGAAAAAAGTTTTATGGACAGACGAATCAAAGTTTGAGATGTTTGGATCACACAGAAGAACATTTGTGAGACGCAGAACAACTGAAAAGATGCTGGAAGAGTGCCTGACGCCATTTGTCAAGCATGGTGGAGGTAATGTGATGGTCTGGGGTTGCTTTGGTGCTGGTAAAGTGGGAGATTTGTACAAGGTAAATGGGATTTTGAATAAGGAAGGCTATCACTCCATTTTGCAATGACATGCTATACCGTGTGGACAGCGCTTGATTGGAGCAAATTTCATTCTACAACAGGACAATGACCCAAAGCACACCTCCAAATTATGCATGAACTATTTAGGGAAGAAGCCGGCAGCTGGTATTCTATCTGTAATGGAGTGTCCAGCGCAGTCACCACATCTCAACTCCACTGGGCTGTTGTGGGAGCAGCTTGACCGTATGGTACGCAAAAAGTGCCCATCAAGCCAATCTAACTTGTGGGAGGGGCTTCAGGAAGCATGGGGTGAAATTTCTCAAGATGACCTCAGCAAATTAACAGCTAGAATACCAAAGGTCTGCAATGCTGGAATTGCGGCAAAGGGAACATTCTTCGTCGAAAGCAAAGTTTGAAGGAGAAAATTATTCTAATAAAAATCATTATTTCTAACCATGTCAATGTCTGGACTATATTTTTTAATCATTTTGCAACTCATTTGATAAATAAAAGTATGAGTTTTCATGGAAAAAACAAAATTGTCTGGTTGACCCCAAACTTTTGAACCGTAGTGTGTGTGTATATATATATATATATATATATATATATATATATATATATATATATATATACACTGTATATATATTTTGTATAAAACACCTTCTAACTCCTCTGCTGCTCTTGTCTTTTACTTGTCCTGTATTAATGAATGTTGACCATGTAAAAGGGATATGTAAGCGGGGTGGATGAAGTATTAAAGTTGTTTTACGGCGCAAAACAGAATTTTCTTTATTATTATACAGACTTACATCTAATTACTGAGATTAATGTTACTTACATTCCATTCAATGGTAATAAATATTGTCTTCTCATGCTCCACTGTTCTTTAGGATTTTCTTCACAGTACTGTAAGCTTAATATGGATCTCTACTCCCATTATAAGCAGAAGTTTTCTCGATAGAAATAATATATATGGTCTCAAAGACAACAAAAAAACCTTTTTTAGTAAAACTCTAAGCTGGTTATACTGTATACAGTGAGAGGTCTCCATGAGATCATAGGTTTCTCAAACATCGTAATTTTCTCATGACCTAATCTTTATATTTCTAAGATAAAAGGGAAGGGTTTAGGAATCGCATATAGATTTTTCATCAATGCACATTCTACACGGTGGGCCATTTATATGGATACACCTAAATTAAATGGGAATGGTTGGTGATATCAACTTCCTGTTTGTGGCACATTAGTATATGGGAGGGGGAAAACTTTTCCAGATGGGTGGTGACCATGAGGCCATTTTGAAGTTGGCCATTTTGGATCCAACTTTATTTTTTTCAATGGGAAGAGGGTCATGTGACACATGAAACTTATTGAGAATTTCATAAGAAAAACAATGGTGTGCTTGGTTTTAACTTAACTTTATTCTTTCATGAGTTTTTCCAAGTTTATGACCACCTATAAAATGTGTTCAAAGTGCTGCCCATTGTGTTGGATTGTCAATGCAACCCTCTTCTCCCACTCTTGACACACTGATAGCAACACGGCAGAAGAAATGCTAGCACAGGCTCCAGTATCCGTTGCTTCAGATGCTGCACATCTCGTATCTTCACAGCATAGACTACTGCCTTCAGATGACCCCAAAGATAAAAGTCTAAGGGGGTCAGATCGGGAGACCTTGGTGGCCATTCAACTGCCCCAAGACGGCCAATCCACTTTCCAGGAAACTGTACATGTGGGAATGCTCGGACCTGACACCCATAATGTGGTGGTGCACCATCTTGTTGGAAAAACTCAGGAAACGTGCAATCTTCAGTGTATAAAGAGGGCAGCACATCATCATGTAGCAATTTCAGATATCCAGTGGCATTGAGCTTTCCATTGATGAAGAATGGCCCCACTATCTTTGTACCCCTTATACCACACCATACCATCAAGATACGAGATGTACAGCATCTGAAACAACAGATACTGGAAGCCTTACTTGACTTACATATAGCTGATCAACACTTTAATGCACCTTAACAGAATTAAACGACTGCAGCATGGGTATGAATCTAGATCTACGCTTCCACATGTTAAATATGTACATAGTAAATAAAGGTGGCAATTATTTTAAGTGCTCATACGTTTGTGTAGAGGACTAGTCAGTCAGAGCAGACACACTGCCCAGATCAATATTTTTTAATGCTTTTGTATATTTAGTCAAGAGACGCTGTAAATAATAACTGATGTCCTGAATCTTATTTCTGGCCATGCACTGAAAGATAATTACCCATCCCCTTTTATTACTAGTCACTGCTAGCAGATTGGAGATTGGAAGTATGAGTATTGTTCTCCTCTAAAGGCTCATGACTACGACAATATTTTCGGTCCGAGTGCGATCCGATCAATGTTATTCTATGGGGCCATGCACATGTCCGATTTTTCCCTCAGACAGAGTCTGTCCAAGGAAAAAAAAAAAAACGCAGCATGTACGATTTCCACCCGATATTCAGATTACACTCGGTAATGCAAGTCAAGGAAAAAACAATTCTGATTTTCACGAACTAAAAGAATGGAGAAGGTGGGAGTTTTTTTTTTTCCCATTCTCTCCTCATCTGGGAAAATCGAATTACATTATGATCACACTATGAACAAACTCTTCTCAGAGTGTGATTAGCATCATTGGACCGATGAAGAGAAAATATGTCCGTGTGACCTTAGCCTGAGGCAAACTGGCCCATGCCAAAATTAGACCTGGTCCAGAGACCTCTGAATATTTTGAGACCTTCTGACGCACCCCCTGACGAAGCTAGGGTGAAACGCGCATTGGGGCTCTTGGACCACACAACACCTATCCTCTTTATCGCATCCCCTGAATTAAGCACAGTTTTTCAACTTTAATGACACGCGGTCCTTTTTGAAAGCGTAGGGATAAACCTTTATAAATATTGGGATTCTTGTGTGTAGTGGGCCCCTACGGGTACTCTGCATTGTTTATTATCA
The DNA here is from genome assembly GCF_046119375.1 of Phyllobates terribilis. Lineage (NCBI taxonomy): Eukaryota > Metazoa > Chordata > Amphibia > Anura > Dendrobatidae > Phyllobates > Phyllobates terribilis. The sequence continues at coordinate 880,400,638 of NW_027362762.1, forward strand.
TGTTTTTGTTGGTATTCATTGTTGAGCAGTGTGTCTCTGTATTTATTATTGATATATGCTCAGTACTATGTTGGTATTAATTTAACGCCGAAATTAGACCTGGTCCAGAGCCTACTGACATGGCTGAAACCTTACAGGACTGATGTAAGATGTTAGTCCTATGCATAAATTAGTTCAGAAGTTGATTCCCCTGGACTGGAGTCAATATTGGTGGATCAAGCAGGAGCTTCATTGTTAATATCAATTAAAATTGTGCCCCTGTGACAGATTCTTACTTAAAGGGATTTTCCAGGATTACAAAAACATGGCTGCCTTTTCCAAAAACAGTGCCACCCTTGTCTTCAGGTTGTGTGTAGTACTGTAGCTCCACACCATTCACTTCAATAGAGATGAGCTGCAATACCGTACATAGCTAGTAGATAGAGGTGGAACTGTTTTGGAAGAAGACAGCCATATTTCTCTAATGCTGGACAACCCTCTCAATACAGAGACATAAAAGCAGCGTCTTGCCAACAGCAGATTACTTTAGTCCCTGCCACCCACGACATTTGAAGGTTTGTCTTGCAGTAAGACAGACGCAGGTTTCCTTACCACTAGGGACCATACTGTGGGGCTGTTTTTGTGTTTTCCATGTGCCACTTTATGTATATTTCCAAATGTTCTCATTTTTATGAGGAACACTTACGAAATGCAGAATCAAAGTAGTAAAGTGATTTAACAAACTGATTTAATGTAATTAGATTATTCTGCAATCACAAATAGCGCTGTTAATGATGCCTGAACCATTTCAGCAATTTCTTAATTAATGTTAATTGGAATTTGAGAAGCTAGTTAAGAAAACAGTAAAAACTTGAAAATCACAGTGAAAGTAGCAAAAATAGAACGCAGTCTGGAAATCATGTCAAAAAACATAGCAAGCAGAAATTAGCAATGTGATTTGTGCTGCCGTGGTCCGGTGTCCAGTCCGGTCCGCCTTGTCAGCCAGCCGGTCTTTACTTCTGTGTCGGGCATCCTTGTCTCAGTATCCAGGGGGCCTCGTGCTCTTACTAGGCACTGCAATATTATGACACGGGCAGCCACCGTGGCTCAGTGGTTAGCACTACAGCCTTGCTATAGTTCAAATCCCACCAAGGACAACATCTGCAAGGAGTTTGTATGTTCTCCCCGTGTTTGTGTGGGTTTCCTCAGGATTCTCCGGTTTCCTCCAAGACTCCAAAAGACATACTGATAGGGAATCTAGATTGTGAGCCCCAATGAGGACAGTGATGATGATATCTGTAAATTGTCTGAATTATAAAGCTCTGTGGAATATGGTGGCGCTATATAAATAAAAAGATTATTATTATTACACTGCGTGAGGCCGGACTGGACGCCGGACCAGGGCAGAGCAAATTAAATTGCTTATCACTAACAGTATCTCATGTGTGATTTCTGCTGCATTCAAATGGTTGGAATAGAATAGTGTCCCCTGTCCAGATTCCCCTCCTATATTAGCCTTAATATATATATATATATACAGTTATATGAAAAAGTTTGGGCACCCCTATTAATCTTAAGCTTAATGTTTTATAAAAATTGGTGTTTTTGCAACAGCTATTTCAGTTTGATATATGTAATAACTGTTGGACACAGTAATGTTTCTGCCTTGAAATGAGGTTTATTGTGCTAACAGAAAATGTGCAATCTGCATTCAAACAAAATTTGACCGGTGCATAAGTATGGGCACCCTTATCATTTTCTTGTTTTAAATACTCCTGCCTACTTTTTACTGACTTACTAAAGCACTTTTTTTGGTTTTGTAACCTCATTGAGCTTTGAACTTTATAGCCAGGTGTATGCAATCATGAGAAAAGCTACTTAAAGTGGCCACTTGCAAGTTGTTCTCCTGTTTGAATCTCCTCTGAAGAGTGGCATCATGGGCTCCTCAAAACAACTGTCAAATGATCTGAAAACAAAGATTATTCAACATAGTTGTTCAGGGGAAGGATACAAAAAGCTGTCTCAGAGATTTAACCTGTCAGTTTCCACTGTGAGGAACATAGTAAGGAAATGGAAGAACATAGGGACAGTTCTTGTTAAGGCCAGAAGTGTCAGGACAAGAAAAACATCAGAAAGGCAGAGAAGAAGAATGGTGAGATCAGTCAAGGACAATCCTCAGACCACCTCCAGAGAGCTGCAGCATCAACTTGCTGCAGATGGTGTCACTGTGCATCGGTCAACTATACAACGCACTTTGCACAAGGAGAAGCTGTATGGGAGAGTGATGCGAAAGAAGCCGTTTCTGCAAGTACGCACAAACAGAGTCGGCTGAGGTATGCAATAGCACATTTGAAGAAGCCTATTTCTTTTTGGAAGAAGGTCCTGTGGACTGATGAAACCAAGATTGAGTTGTTTGGTCATACAAAAAGGCGTTATGCATGGTGGCAAAAAAACACAGCATTCCAAGAAAAACACTTGCTACCCACAGTAAAATTTGGTGGAGGTTCCATCATGCTTTGGGGCTGTGTGGTCAATGCCGGCACTGGGAATCTTGTTAAAGTTGAGGGACGCATGGATTCCACTCAGTATCAGCAGATTCTTGGCAATAGTGTTCAAGAATCAGTGATAAAGTTGAAGTTACGCAGTGGATGGATCTTTCAGCAAGACAATGATCCAAAACACCGCTCCAAATCTACTCAGGCATTCATGCAGAGGAACAATTACAATGTTCTGGAATGGCCATCCCAGTCCCCAGACCTGAATATCATTGAACATCTGTGGGATCATTTGAAGAGGCTGTCCATGCTCGGCGACCATCAAACTTAACTGAACTGGAATTGTTTTGTAAAGAGGAATGGTCAAAAATACCTTCATCCAGGATCCAGGAACTCATTAAAAGCTACAGGAAGCGACTAGAGGCTGTTATTTTTGCAAAAGGAGGATCTACTAAATATTAATGTCACTTTTCTGGTGAGGTGCCCATACTTATGCACCTGTCAAATTTTGTTTGAATGCAGATTGCACATTTTCTGTTAGTACAATAAACCTCATTTCAAGGCAGAAACATTACTGTATCCAACAGTTATTACATATATCAAACTGAAATAGCTGTTGCAAAAACACCAATTTTTATAAAACATTAAGCTTAAGATTAATAGGGGTGCCCAAACTTTTTCATATGACTGTATATATATATATATATATATATATATATATATATATATGATAATGACACTGTCACTGACTATTTCAGTGAATGTAATGCTCCATTAGGTGAACAGGAATAAAATGTGTTCACCGACTGCTTTCCCTCACTATAACAGCATTCCACAGACAATAAGAGCTGTGACAAATAGCACCCGATCTGCAGTACCCGGCAGCAGCTTTTACACACTGTACAGAGCTGAACTCCGGCGAGGCCAGAGCAAATAACAGCTGATCAGTAAAGGTACTAGATCACCACCAATCATGACATATCATGTGGAGATGTCATCGCTATCAAGACTTGTTGGAACGTAACAACCATGGTCCTTGATCTTTGACTTCCAAAGGTTGCCAGAATGAAGTGGATCTGCAATATGTTCTACGCTTTGGCTCATGGCTAAGAGATTACAACATATTTTGGAGCAATGTTGATGACAGCTCCATGATTTCAATGATGCTGTAAAGTGCATAGACTCATATACCCAATAAATAGGGGCGAAACCACAATAGGTGCCCTGGAGACTAAGGGACCCCAAAAGTCTTCTTAGCCTATATGAAAAGATTAACACTATTAAAAACTTGCAATAATTGGGGGCCCCGTTAGAGCTTTTACATTAGGACACATGAGCTTCAAATTACGCCACTGCCAATAAGTATCACTGACTGACAGGTCACATGATACTTATTAGTGATTCTGAGACAACCCTGAGCAGACCTTAAGGAACCAGAGAATATCCACTTTACTGTCAGACGTTTGACCTAGTAATCTTGATGAAGCTGTGGTCACCTCCAACAGAGCACCAGCAAAATTCTGAATTTTGAAACTTAAAGGGAATCTGTCAGCAGGTTTTGCTATGTAATCTGACAGCAGCATAATGCAGGGACAGAGATCCTGATTAGTTTACTGGGTGCAGTAGCAATGATAGAGTAACAGTTTTATCTGCTGAAGTTCTAGCAGAGCTCATTTTTTTAGTTGTGTACTATATAACCCGCCCACACAATGGCTCTCTGTCTTTCTGTGTACATTGTATAGTAAGAAAGAGCTGCTATTCAGTGTTGCGGGTGTGGTTGGACCAGGAGGCACAAGACTAGTTGTCCTGGAGCAATAATCTCCTGCTGATAAAACACTGATTGTATTGAAACAGCAAAACACAGCACAGTAAGTGACAAATCATTATATTCAGGGTCTCTTCCCCTACAATATAGTGCTCACAGATTACATAACAAAATCCTGGTGACAGATTACCTTTAATATTTTGTACCAGGTTAATAAGTTTTAACCTACCAATAGGCTAGGGGATAACTTATTGATCCCTGGGAATCCAACTGAGGGACTCCCACCACCCAGCGAACGGGGCTCTCCAAAGCCCCATCTATCTAAATACAGCAGAGGTCTGTGGTCCCAAAGAGAATGCATTGAGAAGAGGCACTCATGCTTAAAGAGGTTGTCCACTACTTTATCATTGATAACCTATCCTTAGGATAGGTCATCAATGTCTGATCAGTCAGAGTCCGACACTTGGCACCCCCGCCGATCAGCTGTTCTTGGTGTCGGCGGTGGCGGTCGCAAACGCGGAGCTGCTCTGTCTTCTGATAGTGGCCGCGGCAGGGTGCTGCACATCTGCCTCCTATTCAAATCAATAAAAAGCGGATGTGCAGTACCTTGCTGCGGCCACTATCAGAAAACGGAGCAGTTCCGCGTTTGCGACCGCAGCTGATGGGCGGGGGTGCCAGGTGTCGGACCCCGAGCTATCGTAAGGATAAGTCATCAATGATAAAGTAATGGACAACCTCTTTAACCTCTGCTCCATTTAGACTGGGCTTTCTCAGGATTGTTGGGGTTCCCAAAAATCAGACCCCCAGTGAACAATAAGTTATTCCCTATCCTGGATAGGAGATAACTTACACACTTGGTACAAATACTTTAAATTCATAGAAGGTGATGATGCCACAGGTTGTAGGAGTGTTGTTGTTGTATTACAGGTGGTAAAATATTACACCTACCTGAAACCAGCCCTGCAGAGATATGATCGCCTGTCAACAAAGGAGGAATTAAGGTCTTTTTAAAAAACAGTCAAAACCCTCTATTTGCCCATTGCTCATATAGCACACCAGTGAAAACTGAGACGTTCTGATGCAGTATTGCAGGTTGTGCCAAAGTTATCCACAAATGGAATATAAGCTCATTAATTCACAGTAATGCCTTGGTGTGGGATACATCCGTTTAATCACATCACATAGCGAAACAATAACTCTGACCTGAGTTAACACTGATTTGGAGCGACTCCAAGAAAAGGATGCACTTGACCTTGAGAAAATGAGATGGTCTTAAATGCAACGTGCACATAATTGTGTGATGACCGGGCTGAGTTCTAAACCCTCACTTTCTTCAAAGAATCTGTAAAGTCCTTGAAATCCACATACAAGATAATACATCTGAAGATCTCAGCACATAAGCCAATAAAGCTGATGTCAGAGAGGTTCTTGTTTTATCAATTAATTTGTATCATTGTGCACTAAATCCATTACCAAACTACAGTAAACGCCTGCGCTGGAATATATACACCCAAAGGATGAGGGATTTGGAGTTTCAATGGCCAATCTTCTTGTTTTCATGAAATATAAGACACTGCCAGAGATCTATTATCTACGTGACAAAAAAACAAAACATGTAGGTTTGGCCAAACCCGAGCACTCACTTTTATGGGGTAGTTTAGAGAGATAGTCCTAGAAAACAAAAGGCTCAACCGAACTTTCATGTGTTCTCTATGGAGAAAACAGAGTAAGCTGCTGCCAGAATCACCTGGCAGAGGCTTATTTGCTTGGATAAAACATGAACTTACCTATCCTATTCCTTATCTTTCCCGACAATTCCTGCTGAAGAAGAGCCGGAAGGCCCCCATACATATTAGATAGCCATTTGATTTTGCCGAAATTGCCAGGTTTGGCAGATTTTCATTAATGTGTTTGGGGACTACAAAAAAAGTCTTAGGGCTAGGAAATGGGTTAGGGCTATGTTTACACTTAGAATTAACTTTAGACTTAGAGCTAGGATTAGGGATAAGGTTAGGGGGGTAATAAAACTGTTACAACCTCTATGCCCCTCCCAAAATAAAAGAAACGGAAAAAAAAAACAAAGTTTTTTATTTTTTACATTTTAGCAAAACTGTAATTACATCATTATTATCCTCAAATTACAAAAATTACAATACATGTGCTTTAGGTATAGGGGGTTCAATACTAGACTGGTACAGGGAACACTGGGAGCACTAACTGTTCACGGGATGAGGGGTACAAAACCTATAAATGGTTTATCCTTCTTTAAATGCTGAAGAACCTGGTTTGGAGCTACTGCACTGATTGATTTTGGAACTACATATCTAGCCATTCCCTAATATATTGTAATGAAAATAATGGAAATTTAATAAGAAAACTGGCACTTTGCAGGAAGATTGCAGGTTTATGGAATTTCACATTCCTGACCATTATTATGGAGAGTCCCTCACCGGTAAAGGGTGCAGGTGGATCCTGCGAATAACACTACAATAGGGTGTTCTTTTACACAACTATTAAGAAGGCTACAGAGGGAGAGTATAACTTTAAGAAGCAGATCTGATTCGTGCAGCTATTATACACCCACATATATTCAGAAACGTGTCAAAGGCAGGAACACATTTCCCTCCATCCAAGCATCTGCCAACATGTCCTGCACTCTTGGGGATATGAGAACAGATTTCCAGGAACTGCGAGTGAGCTAGCAACAAGAGATGACTGAACAGAGTGAACAGATCACCAAGCAGACAGATTCTGTAATGCACTTAGTGATTCACCCTGTGTAATGTGACCCCATCTTTACTACTGTATCTATTATTACCGGAGAGACAAGTACACAGATGACATGCTGGACCAGAACCAATCAACATGGGGAGCTCCTGGGCTACAACACAAAAGTTTTCCTACAAAACAAGTCACCCAGTCTAGTAATTGTGTAGGAAAAAAAGTTGAAAAAGAAAATAGGCAGGAAAAGAAGAGCAGAACAAAATGGATCCTTCATTAGAGTGATCTAACGGGACCTACACTAGGTTTCTAAAATAAGATTTAAGACATGTTCATAGAATTCTATGGTGTTTATATTAAGGGTTCAATTAAACCGCATAGTAGTCAGACTGGGGCCACAATATGGATACCAATTACAACCAAATAGTAGCTGCCTGAAAGTAGCCCTTAATTATTGACATGGGTCAGGTAATTAAAGACATGTTCACACACATACTTTTCTGGCCACAATACATAAAGATTCAAATTGAGAAAATTTGAATCTTTATGTAAATTAAATCATAAATGAGGGGTGGCATTAGGTGTGGAATATTGTAGAGGATCAATGCACAGGTCTTTCTCACAAAATTACAATATCCTCAAAAAATTTATTTATTTCAATTCTTCAATACAAAAAGTGAAAATCATATATTATATAGAGTCATTACAAACAGAGTGATCTATTTCAAGGGTTTATTTCTGTTAATGTTGATGATTATGGCTTACAGCCAATGAAATCACAAAAGTCATTATCTCAGTAAATTAGAATACTTTATAACAACAGATTGAAAATGTTTTTAAAATCCGAAATGTTGTCCGACTGAAATGTATGTTCAGTAAATGCACTCAATACTTGGTCGGGCTCCTTTTGCATCAATTACGGCATCAATGCGGCGTGGCATGGAGGCGATCAGCCTGTGGCACTGCTGAGCTGTTATGGAAGCCCAGGTTGCTTTGATAGCAGCCTTCAGCTTGTCTGCATTGTTGGGTCTGGTGTCTCTCATCTTCCTCTTGACAATACCCCATAGATTCTCTATAATAGATTCTCTATAGGGTTATGGTCAGGTGAGTTTGCTGGCCAATCAAGCTCCGTGATACTGTTGTTTTTAAACCAGGTATTGGTACTTTTGGCAGTGTGGACTGGTGCCAAGTCCTGCTGGAGAATGAAATTTCCAAAAGCTTGTCGGCAGAGGGAAGCACGAAGTGCTCTAAAAGTTCCTGGTAGACGGCTGCGCTGACTTTGATCTTGATAATAACACAGTGGACCTACACCAGCAGATGACATGGCTCCCCAAACCATCACTGACTGTGGAAACTTCACACTAGACCTCAAGCAGCTTGGATTGTGGCCTCTCCACTCTTCCTCCCGACTCTGGGACCTTGATTTCCAAATGAAATGCAAAATATACTTTCATCTGAAAACAACACCTTGGACCACTGAGCAACAGTCCAGTTCTTTTTCTCCTTGGCCCAGGTAAGACACTTCTGGTGTTGTCTATTGGTCATTAGTGGCTTGACACAAGGAATGTGACACTTGTAGCCCATGTCCTGGATACGTCTGTGTGTGGTGGCTCTTGAAGCAATGACTCCAGCAGCAGTCCACTCCTTGTGAATCTCCCCCAAATTTTTGAATGGCCTTTTCTTAACAATCCTTTCAAGGCTGCGGTTATCATGGTTGCTTGTGCACCTTTTTCTACCACACTTTTTCCTTCTACTCAACTTTCCATTAATATGCTTGGATACAGCACTCTGAACAGCCAGCTTCTTTAGCAATGACCTTTTGTGGCTTACCCTTCTTGTGGAGTGTGTCAATGACTGCCTTCTGGACATCTGTCAAGTCAGCAGTCTTCCCCATGATTTTGGAGCCTACTGAAACAGACTAAGGGACCTTTTTAAACGCTTAGGAAGCCTTTGCAGGTGTTTTTTGTTAATTATTCAAATTTACTGAGATAGTGACTTTTGTGTTTTCATTGGCTGTAATCCATAATCATCAACATTAACAGAAATAAACACTTGAAATAGATCACTCTGTTTGTAATGACTCTATGTAATATATGAGTTTCACTTTTTGTATTGAATAACTGAAATAAATAAAATTTTTGATGATACTCAAATTTTGTGAGATGCACATGTACTTGCCAGGAATCAGCCCACAACTTGCAGTCACATTTGCATATCAATCGATTTTCTCAGTAATGGAATATCCTTCTGGACAGGGAGGTATGTGTGAAATTGCATTTTACTAACCTACCTAGCAATGTCATTATTGTGGTAATCCTAAAGCTCATAACACGTTCCCTTTAAAGTGCACATACAAATAGGATTGGCCGACCATCCAATGTGTGTTTGGGAGAGTCAAGATGAATAGCTGTTTCCCCAATAATAAGACAGGGTCTGACAATAATTTTTCCTCAAAAGATGGGTTAAGGCTTATTTTCAGGGGATGTTTTATTTTTTTTCCAAGAACAACAATCCATATTTATTTTTGAACAAAAAAAAATCAACATTTATTCAGATATAAGCATCACACACACATTGCACATACATACACATGTATATACACACACACACGCTCAGCACATATGATACATACGGTATCTGTCTGTCTCCTCTTCAGTTCCTTTAGAACTGAAGAGGAGACAGGCAGGTATGTTTCATATGTGCTGTGCGTGTATAAACATGTGTATGTATGTGCAGTTAAAGGAACTTGTTACGGATACGGGTGGTGGAACCTCTGTGCTGCGGTGCAAGGAGGGACCAGAGGGGCGTGACTAAGTATCTACTCGGCCTGACCAGGGTCGCACGGCGGCTCAGTCGACTCCGTGAACCAAGGAGGGACCGAGCAGAGGGACCAGGTGCCACTCTGGGACCGAACTTGTATGAGAGCAGGTGACTCCCACGGGTCAGAAGGCAGGAACTGACCGGTACAGCGGAAGAGCACGGCAGGCTGACGGGTGGTCCAGGTAGTCAGGCAGGCTGATTCGGCTGATAGCCAGACAGGTGCTCCGGGCAGGCAAGCTGGCGGGCACAACAGATAACAGGCAGGTGCTTCCAGGTAAGCAGGCAGGTAAAGGCAGGCAAGCGGGCACGGCAGGTGCTTTCAGGTAAGCAGGCTGGTGGGCACGGCAGGTAACAGGCAGGTGCTTCCAGGTAAGCAGGCTGGCAGGCACGGCAGGTAACAGGCAGGTGCTTCCAGGTAAGCAGGCGGGCAGAGCCCATAGACAGACTGGCGGACTGGACTGAAGGGAAAGTAGTCAGACTGGCGGACTGGACTGAAGATCAGACTGGCGGACAAGACTGACTTGCAGAGGACCTGAGGGCTGAAGCAAAGTAAGTATCACAGAGCAACAACCTTGCACGGGCACCTCCATATTGGAGGAGGTGCCTTTTATAGAGAAAGTCCTCCAGCCATTGGCCGGGGACTTTTTAGGACGGCGCGCGGCCCCTTTAAGAGGGAGGGAGAGCGCGCCCTAAGCACAGTGCCAGGGAAGCTGCGCGCACCAGCTGCAGCAGCAAGGAGGCCGGAAGACGCCGGAGCAAGACCGCGGCGGTAAGGGGGACGGCGTCTCGGACGGCGTCTCTGCCTGGCAGGGGGCAGAGACGCCGACGCTACAGAACTTTGGTGACATCATTGTCACATTACTGTGATGTCACCAAACGTCCTTAAGGAATATTAACTGCTGGGGGCCCTGAGCAACTGCCCAGTTTTCCTCTCCCCCACAATGCCCTGACTGTAACTTATTTTTGGAGTAAGGATTATATTTCAAGCATACTCCAAAAAGCCTGTAAAATCATGCTAGGGCTTATTATCAGAGTAGATCTTATTTTAGAGAAAACACAGTATCTAAGATGAATGGGCAGCTTTAGAAAAAATTAGCATGATGATGTGGATCAATGACATCATGTTCCTACATCTATTTATTCATTTATTTATTTATTAGTTATTTTACTCACTTATATAGTGCCATTAATTCCACAGAGCTTTACAGACATTATCATCACTGTCCCCATTGGGGCTCACAATCTAAATTCCCTGTCAGTATGTTTTTGGAGTGTGAGAGGAAACCGGAGAACCTGGAGGAAACCCACGCAAACATGGGCTGAACATACAAACTCTTTGCAGATGTTGTCCTTGGTGGGAATTGAACCCAAGACCCCAGCGCTGCAAGGCAGCAGTGCTAACCACTGAGCCACCGTGCTGCCCTTAAGGCTTATTGGCACACACACACCTGTGTCTTGGGACTGAGACTCTAGTGTTCCTTGTATGTTATGCTCCATTATCTGTACTATGGTGTTTCAATTTGCATTCATCCCTGCTGGGTTGCACTTCATCCATCCGTCTGCTCCTGGTCCTTGTGCCCACCCGGACCACAGTCTTAGCGGATCCACCTCACCTGGTGAGCCCTTACAGAAGTCATCTGTTGCCAACTATCATAACAAAGGATGGAGGTGCCAAGAGCCAATTAACCCCCCAAGTGGTCCCTGTACATATACCGTAGAAGTGCTGTCCATTATTGACCGGCAGCAATTCCAAGGCACCACAGTGTGATATACTAGCAACGCTGTGAATATTTGATATTTTCCTATGAACTGGTTAACCACTCAATCACTTAATCTCTGTTGCACTGAAAGAAATGTAAAGCTGCCAAAACAATCCTAAGTATCTGGCATTAAAATACAAAAACAAAGCACTGGCCGTGCACCATTGACCATGTGTAATGTCTGCGCCTCTCTGTGCGGACTGGGTACCCTGTGGGAACTGGCATCAGCTGACTGTAGCGCTGGCTGTATGAATGTGCCATGGTTTCCACTTCACAGAGCAATATCCCAGGAAAGCTTTCCCTCAGACCATGAAGTATTGCTGGAAATTCTTACACTGCGGACATTACACTACTGCATGACGGCAAAACATTTACAGAGCTGCACGTCTCTACATCAGAGAAGCTAACGTGATTCATTTCAGGGGAGAGGAATTTATACTGTATATATTTAGGCTAAATTAATCCAGGATCAACTGGTACAATAGGCCTCATTACAACTCTAAAAGAGAAATGGGCCTTGTTGTTGCCTGTAGCAACCAATCACAGTACAGCTTTTATTTTGAAACAGAGTTATATGAAATGACAGTTGCGCTCTGATTGGTTGCTAGGGGCTACATGGCCGGATTTTCTGTTTTCATAAATGACGCCCAAATTGTGTCTTGCCCCAAACATAAAACAGTATCAGTTTAGCCTGGAGTGTTCATTTTTATTAAGGAACACACCTAAAAAAATATCCACTGAACATAAGTTATACACCAAGTTCTTGAAGGCATTGTCCACCTCTGAGGACATTTTTTTTTAACTTAAATAAATATACTTGGGCTAAAAATCATTTTTGCAATTTGATTTTATCAAATATTTTGCACCAATTTTTTTTTTACATGCTCTTTGTTTCCCTGCACATTCAACTTTCATGTGGTCTGTGGTTATAGATCAGCTAAGAGGTGCCCAAAAAAGGCAGAAAAGAATAAGAAACTCTTCCATTGCACCTTAGAATTAGTTCACTGACAGATTCTCAGTTACCTCATTCTGCAACCAACCATCTGCAAATGGTGCAAATTTGCTAAAACAACCCAAATACAAGAATTATATTTAGTCAAAAATATATGCATGTAAGAAAAAAATGACCTCAAAGATGGACAAACCCTTTAAAGTTTGTTCATTATTCAATATTATTGAATTATGGGAACGGTAGGAGACAATAATTATAGCTTCTGTTACTGCTGCCTGAGCAAGTCCTCAGCTTTCCAAAAGTTCGAAGGGCTGTCCTGTCCAAAATGATAAGTCTGTAGTCACTCTGTGTCATAATAGGGGGAGGAAAGAATCCATGCAAGGAAGGAAGTGCACACCTGATATTAGACTAAGCATACAATTGTATTAGTACAAAAGGGACACACGTGAAAGGTAATAAAATCACTTAAAAACCACGAGACAATACAAAAACCATTCCCCTGTTTACAGGCTGTCATTAAGCCATAAAGATAGAATAAAAACTGGCAAAAAATGTGTCTACCCTCAATATATTCAATTTACCATGCTATGAAGTAACTATAATACTGGAACAAGTACTAAGTGCCAATATGTAATATAATAATAGAAAAGACCTGTGAGGTAGTTGCTTTCATAACTCCAAAAATCAATTATATCAATAGAGGTGTGCGCTACAATAGGCGCAAGCTAGGACCCAAGGTGTCCCCAGGGAAAAGCCAGGCACACAAGATAGTGAAAGAGGGCAGGGGCCACTCAACCAAAATAGGTGGCAACTGAAACAACCTCCGCACTGCAATTACTGTCAGACAACATACCTAAAAGAAGGGATCGCCAGAGGTATATGAAAGAGGCCAGCATGGTGAGGGGATGAGGAAGGAGGAGCAGGGGTATGGGAGGGAGCCCACGCGTATCGCTGCTGAACAGCTTCATCAGGGCAATCGATACCATAGGGTGTTCAACTAATCTTCTTCATACCTTGTCCTATTTATATGTACGTGGACACCTTATGGCAGTGTTTCTCAACTCCTGTCCTCAAGACCCACCAACAGATCATGTTTTCAGGATTTCTATTCACATTGCACAAGTGATGGAATTATCACCTGGGTAATACTAAGGAAATCCTGAAAACATGATCTGTTGGTGGGTCTTGAGGACAGGAGTTGAGAAACACTGCCATAAGGTGTCCACGTACATATAAATAGGACAAGGTATGAAGAAGATTAGTTGAACACCCTATGGTATCGATTGCCCTGATGAAGCTGTTCAGCGGCGATACGCGTGGGCTCCCTCCCATACCCCTGCTCCTCCTTCCTCATCCCCTCACCATGCTGGCCTCTTTCATATACCTCTGGCGATCCCTTCTTTTAGGTATGTTGTCTGACAGTAATTGCAGTGTGGAGGTTGTTTCAGTTGCCACCTATTTTGGTTGAGTGGCCCCTGCCCTCTTTCACTATCTTGTGTGCCTGGCTTTTCCCTGGGGACACCTCGGGCCCTAGCTTGCGCCTATTGTAGCGCACACCTCTATTGATATAATTGATTTTTGGAGTTATGAAAGCAACTACCTCACAGGTCTTTTCTATTATTATATTACATATTGGCACTTAGTACTTGTTCCAGTATTATAGTTACTTCATAGCATGGTAAATTGAATATATTGAGGGTAGACACATTTTTTTGCCAGTTTTTATTCTATCTTTATGGCTTAATGACAGCCTGTAAACAGGGGAATGGTTTTTGTATTGTCTCGTGGTTTTTAAGTGATTTTATTACCTTACATGTGTGTCCCTTTTGTACTAATACAATTGTATGTGTAGCACCCTGAGGATTCGGCTGCTACAGGGGTATTGCACCTCACGCCAGAGGTGTGATATTACACTCCCGGGTAAGGATGGAGTGTGGACCTGAGCTCAGTTAGCTGCATACACTACATACATCCCATTTCCGAGGGACAGACCGATGGTACTCCCACTAGGTATATGTGCAGGTACGACAGTGTCTGTTCCTGGCTGGAGTGGGAGGGGGGTGGAACATCCCAGTAGTGTAGGGGCAGATAGGGGGAGCAGTCTGGGTAATGCTAGGAGCTCATTGGGTGCTGGTCACCTGAGCTCACACATAGAGGGAGTATATAAGGTGGGAACCATCTTAGATCAGGGTCAGTCTTCTGTAGAGGGTTAGTGAGTCCTGAGAGAGGTCCAGGAGCGCCTGCAGAGAGAGAGAGAGAGAGAGGAGAAGAGAAGGACCCAGAGGGGGAGAAGAAGGAACCCCAAGAACCCAGAATTAGACCAGAAGGGTGAAGGGTTGGCACGCAAGGGAACCGGATCCCAAATTAGTGGAGGAGAGAAACAACCCTCAGCTAAGAACCGGAGGCTGCGTCATTATATGTGGAGCAGCCCCTCACTAAGTCCACTAAGAAGGCACACCAGGCATAGGGTCAGGGAACCCCGAAGAGGTGCACCCACCAAGAGGCCCGAGGGAGCCGGATATAAGTGGACCCCTGGTGAGAAAGGCCAGTAGAGAGGACAGTCAGAAAGGGAGCTCAGGACCACGCTCCAGAATTGCTTGGGGGTTGGCCGAGTCCAGGACCTGGTGGACGCAGCACGGCTCGGGCGGTCACTCAAGGCCAGAGTGACCAACAGAACAGCAGTAAGTAAAAACCCTGAACTGCACAGCCCGACTCTGAGTCTCCTTACCATCCACACTGCACCGCCACTACCACCATCCTCTACACCTGACCCCCTGAGGCTATACCCCTCCCGTTGGGGGTTATACTACCCGAAGCTGCACACATACCACCAGCCTCAGCGGACCCTGCTGCAGCGGCGGCCGTATTGACCGCAAATCAACGGGTGGCGTAGTCGACACAAAGAACAACTAATAACATCTGTAAAGACTGCCATACACTGAGCTTGACACCCTGGGCACGGACCGGGTCACCGCCACTCGGAGACTACAACCCCCATCTGATCCGGCTCCGGGTATCCCCCAAACAACACTGGCCCAGGGGGCGCGTCAACTTTGGCGTAGTCGGCAGGATAACGTGCCCACAACCACCGGGTACTGCGTGCCTGAAGAAAAGTTCACCGTTACCTCAAAAAGAAGTCTCCCGCCGGTTCCGGAGGGTCCCCGCCAACGGACCCCATCACAGGTCGTTTCCCGCCGGTTGTCCGCCATTTGCAGCTTTTTCCCACCATCCATGGAGTTTCCCGCCACTGGGAGACGATTCCCGCCATTTCCAAAGATTTCCCGCCTTGGAAGAGTGGACGCCATTATGGGCGTGCCAGAGGGTGGCAAAAGGCCACCTCCCATCGTGGGCCAGGTCGAAGAATGGCGCCAAAAGCGGAAACCGCGCCCACCAACAGAGACTGTGATGCTGGAAGTGTCCATCAGCGTGAGAGAACTGCCCCTGGAACTGACAATCACTAAGTTGCCCCGGGACCACCCTCAATGTGGGCGGAGACAGAACAAAAGGAGCGAAGATGGGTGCAGCCTGGAGGAGTCTGGAGAGAGCGCACCCGGAGACAAGAAGTCTGGAGAGGAGTCCAGAGAGAGCGTACCCGGAGATGGAGGGAGAGACAGGCAGCACCGACCCAGTGGTCAGGAGCCTGCTGCAAGCAACAACCCCACTAGGCTTAGTGGAGATCCTAGCACAGCTCCCCCGAGACCGGGAGTGTGCACAGATCGCGCTGGAGGGCCTCGCACGGAGGATGGCCCAGGTGCAGCAAGACACGCTGACGGAGTGGAGCCGTGAGATGGCCCAGCAGACCGGAACCCGTCAGCGGAGCACGCCGCCCGAGACGAGGAGACAGACCGCCTCTGAGGATGGCGCAGGAAGAATGAAGGCAGGAGACGGCGCCGAGAAGGGAGCTGCACGGACGGAGGCAGGTAAAGGGGACGTCTCTACCCCGAGCCGAGAAATCGTGTACCTGTCCCAGCTCCCCGTCGCAGAGCCCGAAATTCCCCCTGCCGTGCCCGTCGCTGCATCGTCACCGTGCCAGACTAGGCCTCAAGCAGAAGCCGCGGCCGCGACCCCTGTGACGTCACGCGCCTCAATCCTGAGCGCGGCGAAGCAGGAAATACCATCAGCCTGGTCGCAAGGCCTAGTACCTCCGGGCGCCGCAATTCCAACAGCGCCCTCTACCTCCGCGGAGCCACCGGCCTGGTCGCAAGGCCGAGTGCCCCCGGGCGCCGCAGTACCAACAGCGCCCTCTACCTCTGCCGAGCCACAGGCCTGGTCGCAAGGCCAGGAACACCCGGGCGCCGCCGTCTTCACGGTGCCCTTTACCTTTAGGGTGCCCCAGGCCTGGTCGCAAGGCCTGGTCAATCCGGGCGCCGCTTCCACCACCGCGCCCTCAACATCTAGAGTGCCGCACCTGGGCGAAGATCTATTTGCCCAGCACACGTGCCCGGATGGGCAGCCCTTTGTATGGCCCCAGGAGTACTACCAACTGGAACTCCAAAGAGCAAGGCCCCTGTGCGAGCCCCTGATTCCGGCTCCGAAGCCCGTCAGGAGAACCCCGCTCCCGCTAGAAGAAGCACAATTCGAGTGGGACCCCACCGGAGGAGACCTCATGGGGTTCACTCAAGAAACGCGGGCAGCCGCAGCAGAGCGAGTGGAGTGCTGCCGCCAGCAGTTGGCAGCCTTCGAGCAAGAGCGGAAAGAGAGGCGGATCCGTGAGCAGCGGCTGCAGGAACAGAGCGCAGGGCAGAAGAGCCGGACCAGGAGGAACCCCCGTGCAGCTCATGGTCCCCGTACCACCGGGACTGTGATTAAATTCAACCTGCAGCATGGGTGGGGCTTCATAAAAGACCATCACACCCCCGGCGACGTCTTTGTCACCCGCAGAGACGTAGAAAGCCATCTGCCGGAGGGACACAGAGGTCGTGACCTGTATGTAGGGGACGAGGTCACGTTCACCCGGCACAAGTGTGCCAAAGGACCTTACGCCCTCCATGTACATCGCCTGACGGAGGAGGAGCTGCGGTGTGAGGAGGAGCAAGAAGACCCGGACGGGTCTGAAGAAGGAGCAGGAGGACGCCGTCATTAAAGTACGGTAAAGAGACTGTAAATAGTTACCCGTCAGGGTATAAGAACTGTTCTAGTTAAAATATAGTCCCCGTTGGGACCAGCAAATTGAACTGAAACCCGTGTGTCCCTATTCCCACTGACCGAGGACTGAGAGCGGTCATTCCTTTCCTAATACCTGGCCGAGGACTGAGAGCGGCCATATCTCCCCTTGTACATAGTTGCGCTTTTTAAGGCGCCCCCTACTGGTTTTATAGGAAACTGTTGTTTTTCTTCCACAAGAGACTGTCGCACTTTACCCGGTCACAAGTAGCACCGTGGCCGGAGGAACAAGACAAGAATGTTATTTATGAAAAGTTTTATATATATATAATGTTTTATATGTTAATGTTGTTATGAAAAAAAAAAAAAAATTGTATGTTTATGATGTTTATTCTCTTACAGCCCGAGGACGTGCTGTGATTTACCAGGGGGGAATGTAGCACCCTGAGGATTCGGCTGCTACAGGGGTATTGCACCTCACGCCAGAGGTGTGATATTCCACTCCCGGGTAAGGATGGAGTGTGGACCTGAGCTCAGTTAGCTGCATACACTACATACATCCCATTTCCGAGGGACAGACCGATGGTACTCCCACTAGGTATATGTGCAGGTACGACAGTGTCTGTTCCTGGCTGGAGTGGGAGGGGGGTGGAACATCCCAGTAGTGTAGGGGCAGATAGGGGGAGCAGTCTGGGTAATGCTAGGAGCTCATTGGGTGCTGGTCACCTGAGCTCACACATAGAGGGAGTATATAAGGTGGGAACCATCTTAGATCAGGGTCAGTCTTCTGTAGAGGGTTAGTGAGTCCTGAGAGAGGTCCAGGAGCGCCTGCAGAGAGAGAGAGAGAGAGGAGAAGAGAAGGACCCAGAGGGGGAGAAGAAGGAACCCCAAGAACCCAGAATTAGACCAGAAGGGTGAAGGGTTGGCACGCAAGGGAACCGGATCCCAAATTAGTGGAGGAGAGAAACAACCCTCAGCTAAGAACCGGAGGCTGCGTCATTATATGTGGAGCAGCACCTCACTAAGTCCACTAAGAAGGCACACCAGGCATAGGGTCAGGGAACCCTGAAGAGGTGCACCCACCAAGAGGCCCGAGGGAGCCGGATATAAGTGGACCCCTGGTGAGAAAGGCCAGTAGAGAGGACAGTCAGAAAGGGAGCTCAGGACCACGCTCCAGAATTGCTTGGGGGTTGGCCGAGTCCAGGACCTGGTGGACGCAGCACGGCTCGGGCGGTCACTCAAGGCCAGAGTGACCAACAGAACAGCAGTAAGTAAAAACCCTGAACTGCACAGCCCGACTCTGAGTCTCCTTACCATCCACACTGCACCGCCACTACCACCATCCTCTACACCTGACCCCCTGAGGCTATACCCCTCCCGTTGGGGGTTATACTACCCGAAGCTGCACACATACCACCAGCCTCAGCGGACCCTGCTGCAGCGGCGGCCGTATTGACCGCAAATCAACGGGTGGCGTAGTCGACACAAAGAACAACTAATAACATCTGTAAAGACTGCCATACACTGAGCTTGACACCCTGGGCACGGACCGGGTCACCGCCACTCGGAGACTACAACCCCCATCTGATCCGGCTCCGGGTATCCCCCAAACAACACTGGCCCAGGGGGCGCTTCATATGCTTAGTCTAATATCAGGTGTGCACTTCCTTCCTTGCATGGATTCTTTCCTCTCCCTATTATGATCTTGTATCTTCAATGCAGGTTGTAGCACCCACTCCTTTATATGTATAGTCTTATGTATACTCATGGTATTGTTGGTGCCCCCCACCTTCTCCAATTAATGCTGTAGTCACTGTATAAGACTGCAGACTTATGAATCCCCCAGTATATGCGCTGTGCGCTGTGGGGATTCGCCGGTTTCTGAGCCAGAGGCTATGTATGAGTTATACATATGCCTGGCCAGAATCCGACTATTGGGGGCGGCCTCGCAGGTTCTGGCCAGGAGTATGTATAACTTATACATAGCCTCCAGTCCCGGCTCAGAAACCTGCGAATCCTCGCAGCGCACAGTGTATACACTGGGGGGATTCATAAGTCAGCAGTCACACAGAGTGACTACAGACTTATAATTTTTGACTGGACAACCCCTTTAAAGGGGTTTCATGACATTCTTTAATAGATAACATAGGTAAACCACGCTTACAATAGAAAGAAAAAAGCCACATTTAACACTGGAACCTGCATCCTGATCCATCGCTGCATCGACAAATGTCTATGATGGACAAGTTCCGATGATTTAACAATCACATTTTTCTGCTTATTTTTTAGTGCAGAAAATCTGCTGCATTTAATTGTCCAAGCAAAGTGGATGTGATTTTAAGACAACTCATGTGAGCTGTGCATCTAAAGACGCTTTTGAACTGTGCATTTATGGATCATTTTTTCCCCATGGGCTTCTCTAGGGAACCTGAAAAAAAATGCTTGTAAAAAATGCAAATGACAACGCATGTAAAAAATGAAATTGTGTTTTTAAGTATAGAATCAAAGCCAAACACCAAACAGTACTTCAAATCTGCACCACAAAGGTATCAAATAAAAGGGGAAAATACATTAAAAAACACAGCAAAAATGCAATAACCAGAGAAGATTTTTCTTGTGTACTTTGGTGTGGGCACCTGCAGAAAACATGCAGATGCATTTACACTACGTGTGAACATGGCCTTAGAGATCTACATAAATCCCACAAAATTTGGTGGAAAGGGACACACACATGTGCACATCCACATCTATTCCATGTTTCTACTATAGGGGATCAGGTAGGGTTCAGATTCTCTATCATTATTAGTTTTGTTAGAATGGCAATAGATGGTGGGATTAGGACTAGGACTACCTTTACTTACATGTTCTGTTTCTGTGGATGATAGATCTTCATGTCGGCCCAAGTTGGGGTCGCTGTGATTATCTTCATATCTGGAAGACAAGGACACTCATTAGAAATTCAAGAGCTTCTTGAAATATATATGTATTTTGTCAGTTTCAGAATATCAGTAATATCGTGTATAAGCATCAAGTGATCCATTGGTGGTAATCTGCACATAATGGTTGTGCTACATCCAAAGCCAAAGGAGGCATTACAATTTGCATCCATAGGGCAGCAACAAAAGGGAATCTGTTAGCAGGTTTATGCTCCCTCATCTGAGAGCACCTTCATGTAGGAAAAGAGAAGCTGATTCCAATGATGTATCACTTAGATTGATTGTGTCACAACTACTGCACCCAGTAGAGTTTTTAGATGTAGCATACAGCTGAGCTGAGAAAGCTAATCCCGCACACACCAGGCTCTCTATATACATTGCCTATTGACAGTGAGGTGCTTATCACAGGAGTGGCGTGGTCGGACTAGCAGTCCCATGAGCATCAGACCTGTTGGTGATAATTTCCTGGTGATAAAACCTTCACCGTAAGTAAACAACAGCACACAGCTTAATAAATGACACTTCCCTGAATTCTGTGTTTCAGCCTCTATCGCCGGCTGTCTTCAGATTACATAGCAAAAACTTGCTGATAAATTCCCTTTAATACAGAAAATTACGGTTTGAAAAAATTGTTAAATATTATTTACAACTGTACAATAACTTGCCACTTGAGAAAATTCTTCTATAGCAAAAGCAGATATAATTGAAAGAATAAGTTAGTGTGCAGCTCTCGGGCTGACACTGTTTATGTGGAACTCTCAGGCTACTCTTGCACTGTATGTGGGGGTTCTTTCACTTTTCTTATAGAAGTGGGGCCAATATGTAAATTTATTTCGGCAATTCCATGATAGCAATTCTTAAGGTTTCAAAAAAGTATAAACTATGTTTAAAAGCTGCTCATTCACATAGGTTTGAGAATGCTTGTTAGACCTCATTCAGACATTCTTTTTTCCTCTGTATACAATAAACAATTAGTCGTTTTTCATGTATGTGATGGATCTGGTTTTCATCCATTAGGCTGTGTGCCCACTATGCGGTTTTCAAGCGTTTTTGATGAGGAATTTCCGCAGCGTAAACGCTTGGTAATCCGTGTCCCATGATCCCCATGAAAATCTGCATGTTCTGTGCCCATGCTGCGGAATTTTCCTTGCGGAAAAATCCTGCAGCATGTCCATTATTTGTGCGTCCCAATGCATTTGAAAAACGCAAGTCAAATCCGCATGTAAAAACGCTGCAAAAACGCGTGTAAAATCCGCAAGCGTTTTTGACTGCCAAGAACATGCAGAAACGCTACAGAAATTTTCTGCTTCATTTCTGCATCGTGGGCACATACCCTTATTGGTCAGTGTGGCATCTGTTTTTCTCATATGCAAAGACAAAAATAAAATTTCCAAGCTTCTCCTACCTATTAAACGGTAAAAAGTCAGACAGTACTTTGTGACATACAGATGGCATCCATGTGCAGTTCATCAATGTGCTGTTAATTTTTTTTCAGCATGTCCCGAAGCATCTTCCTCATGGGAAACCTAGCGGGCTCTCTTGAGTTTAAAAGACTTTGTATCTACATATTCTTAGTTTGAATCTGATTGGCTAAACCAGTATTGTAGTTTGGAAACCCAAAGCTGTAACAATTAGGCTCTGCCCTGGTGACTACTTTGAAATGCCCCCAAAATTTACATTTAGGGGGCTCCATAAGCCCCATCCATTTTTTATGCAGACTCGAAAACTGAAAATATTCAGCCCACAAATTATATTTTTTTTACAGTGCTGGAGATCTGAGTTCTGTAAGCCCTGGTCATCGGATATACATACATAGGCGGATTATAATGAGGGCAATCCGGGCTACCGCCCGGGGCCCCGAGCCTGCAGGGGGCCCCCGGCTCCAGGCGGGGTGTCTAATGCCGGATATCCCTCATTATATGTGCGGGCCGCCGCGGCACATACCGGTAGCAGTGGCGGGAGGCGGGGCCCCTGACCGCTCCCCCAGCAGCGGCGCACGGCCGCTACTTCTTCATCGGCCGGGCCAGCACTGCAGCAGTTAACTTCCCTGTGTGCTGGCCCGGCCGTGTCACTGCTAGGAGACACGGCCCTGCGCGCCGCCGTGTCTCCTAGCTGTGACGTCACGCAGTGCGCACCCGGCCTGTACTGCTGCAAAGGAGAAGTCAGAGCAGGCAGGAGGAATGGAGCCGGGGGATGGTGAGTCTGTGTGTGTATGTGTGTATGTGTGTGTGTGTGTGTGCAGGCAGATATCATTGTGTGATGTCTGTTTATATGTATTTTTGTGTTTCAAATGTGTTTATGCGTGTATGTACAGTACAGACCAAAAGTTTGGACACACCTTCTCATTCAAAGATTTTTCTGTATTTTCTTGACTATGGAAATTGTACATTCACACTGAAGGCATCAAAACTATGAATTAACACATGTGGAATTATATACTTAACAAAAAACTGTGAAACAACTGAAAATATGTCTTATATTCTAGGTTCTTCAAAGTAGCCACCTTTTGCTTTGATGACTGCTTTGCACACTCTTGGCATTCTCTTGATGAGCTTCTAGAGGTAGTCACCGGAAATGGTTTTCACTTCACAGGTGTGCCCTGTCAGGTTTAATAAGTGGGATTTCTTGCTTTATAAATGGGGTTGGGACCATCAGTTGTGTTGTGCAGAAGTCTGGTGGATACAAAGCTGATAGTTCTACTGAATAGACTGTTAGAATTTGTATTATGGCAAGAAAAAAGCAGCTAAGTAAAGAAAAACGAGTGGCCATCATTACTTTAAGAAATGAAGGTCAGTCAGTCCAAAAAATTGGAAAACTTTGAAAGTGTCCCCAAGTGCAGTTACAAAAACCATCAAGTGCTACAAAGAAACTGGCTCACATGAGGACCACCCCAGGATAGGAAGACCAAGAGTCACCTCTGCTTCTGAGGATAAGTTTATCCGAGTCACCAGCCTCAGAAATCGCAGGTTAACAGCAGCTCAGATTAGAGACCAGGTCAATGCCACACAGAGTTCTAGCAGCAGACACATCTTTTCAACAACTGTTAAGAGTAGACTTTGTGCAGCAGGCCTTCATGGTAAAATAGCTGCTAGGAAACCACTGCTAAGGACAGGCAACAAGCAGAAGAGACTTGTTTGGGCTAAAGAACCCAAGGAATGGATATTAGACCAGTGGAAATCTGTGCTTTGGTCTGATGAGTCCAAATTTGAGATCTTTGGTTCCGACCACCGTGTCTTTGTGCGACGCAGAAAAGGTGAACGGATGGACTCTACATGCCTGGTTCCCACCGTGAAGCATGGAGTAGGAGGTGTGATGGTGTGGGGGTGCTTTGTTGGTGACACTGTTGGGCATTTATTCAAAATTGAAGGCATACTGAACCAGCATGGCTACCACAGCATCTTGCAGCGGCATGCTATTCCATCAGGTTTGCGTTTAGTTGGACCATCATTTATTTTTCAACAGGACAATGACCCCAAACACACCTCCAGGCTGTGTAAGGGCTATTTGACCAAGAAGGAGAGTGATGGGGTGCTACGCCAGATGACCTGGCCTCCACAGTCACCAGACCTGAACCCAATCGAGATGGTTTGGGGTGAGCTGGACCGCAGAGTGAAGGCAAAAGGGCCAACAAGTGCTATGCATCTCTGGGAACTCCTTCAAGATTGTTTGAAGGCCATTTCCGGTGACTACCTCTTGAAGCTCATCAAGAGAATGCCAAGAGTGTGCAAAGCAGTCATCAAAGCAAAAGGTGGCTACTTTGAAGAACCTAGAATATAAGACATATTTTCAGTTGTTTCACACTTTTTTATTAAGTATATAATTCCACATGTGTTAATTCACAGTTTTGATGCCTTCAGTGTGAATTACAATTTTCATAGTCATGAAAATACAGAAAAATCTTTAAATGAGAAGGTGTGTCCAAACTTTTGGTCTGTACTGTATATGTCTGTATATGTTTGTGTGTGTGCGTGACTGCATGCGTGACTGCGTACGGCCTCCTGCTGAGTATAGTTGGCGCCGTGCGGCCTCCTGCTGTCTCTGGGGGGGGGGCGCCGTGCGGCCTCCCACTATGTATAGATGGCGCCGTGCGGCCTCCCGCTGTGTATAGATGGCGCCGTGCGGTCCCCTGCTGTGTATAGATGGCGCCGTGCGGCCCTCTGCTGTGTATAGATGGCGCCGTGCGCCCCCCTTCTGTGTATAGATGGCGCCGTGCGGCCCCCTGCTGTGTATAGATGGCGCCGTGCGGCCCCCTGCTGTGTGTAGATGGCGCTGTGTGGCCCCCTGCTGTGTATAGATGGCGCCGTGCGGCCCCCTGCTGTGTATAGATGGCGCCGTGCGGCCTCCTGCTGTGTATAGATGGCTACATGCGGCCTCCTGCTGTGTATAGATGGCGCCGTGCTGCCTCCTGCTGTGTATAGATGGCGCCGTGCGGCCCCCTGCTGTGTATAGATGGCGCCGTGCGGCCTCCTGCTGTGTATAGATGGTGCCGTGTGGCCTCCTGCTGTGTATAGATGGCGCCGTATGGCCTCCTGTTGTGTATAGATGGCGCCGTATGGCCTCCTGTTGTGTATAGATGGCGCCGTGCGGCCTCCTACTGTGTATAGATGGCGCCGTGCGGCCTCCTGCTGTGTATAGATGGTGCCGTGCGGCCTCCTGCTGTGTATAGATGGTGCCGTGCGGCCTCCTGCTGTGTATAGATGGCGCCGTGCGGCCTCCTGCTGTGTATAGATGGCGCCGTGCGGCCTCCTGCTGAGTATAGATGGCTATGTGCGGCCTCCTGCTGAGTATAGATGGCGCCGTGCGGCTACCTGCTGTCTCTGGGGGGGGGCACCGTGCGGCCTCCCGCTGTGTATAGATGGCGCCGTGCAGCCTCCTGCTGTGTATAGATGGCTAAGTGCGGCCTCCTGCTGAGTATAGATGGCGCCGTGCGGCCTCCCGCTGTGTATAGATGGCGCCGTGCGGCCTCCTGCTGTGTATAGATGGCGCCGTGCAGCCTCCCGCTGTGTATAGATGGCTACGTGCGGCCTCCCGCTGTGTATAGATGGCTACGTGCGGCCTCCTGCTGTGTATAGATGGCACCGTGCAGCCTCCCGCTGTGTATAGATGGCTACATGTACTCAATATTGAGTCATACAATTAATGTAAGGCTATGTGCCCACGATACAGAAATGTTCCGGATCTTTTTTGAGCGTTTCTGCATCTCCCTGGCAGAAAAAACGCATGCGGATTGTACATGCGGATTATGCGGATTTTACATGCGGATTGTACATGCATTTTCCTGCCAGGGACATGCGGATGTGAAGCGTTCTTCACTTGCATTTCCGCATGCGGGTTGACAAGCGCTTTCCAAGCGATTTTAGCATCACTTGGAAAGTGCTTGACAACTTGGTTACACTATATAAATCCATGCAACCAGCATGGATTTATATAGTGTGACCGTAAAAGAATGGTAAAAAATAAAAAATATATACTTACCTTCTGATGGCCTGCCGACGTCAGCGGTCACGTGACCCGTCACGGCAGGTCCTTTTCAGACCATCGCGAGCTGCCGGCAAGCCAGGACGCATCGGATAAAGACACCGGGGGCCATCAGAAGGTAAGTATAATATTTATTTTATTCTTTTTTTACAGGTTCTATGGTACCCGGGTCCGGAGGAGAGTCTCCTCTTCTCCAAACCCGGGTACCATCCGCACATTGAAACGTTTGGATTCCACATCTACATATACAGTGATGCGGATTCCATGCGTTCTAATGCAAGTCAATGGCGGCGAAAACGCCGCGCTTCCGCAAAATAATTGGTAATGCTGCGGATTTTTCCGCAATGATAATCCGCAGCGGAAATTTCCGCAGCATGTGCACAGCGCATGCGGATTATCATTGGGGAACATGGCAGACCTTCTACCAAGCGTTTTTTAAGCGTTTCTGCAGCGGAATTGCAGCTGCGGGAACGTTTAAAAAACGCATAGCGGGCACACAGCCTAAAAAAAATATTATAATATTGTGCCAAATTAATTTCACGTGAACTATCACATGATCTATCACACGGGATCATGTGACATGTCACGTGATAAATCAGGTGTGTGTGTGTGTGGGGGGTGCCCGCGCCTTCTAAACTGCCCGGGGCCCTTGCTACTCTTAATCCACCCCTGTATACATAGTATCATTATCACTGTGGAATCCAGTAGAACACAATGGGATCTGGCAGGTTTTACGCTCTTATAGCCTCAATTGCCCTCATTAAAACAAAAAAAAAAAGTTTCTCCCAATTTGCGAACAAGTTTTATCACTTGGCCACTCCTATATTTCTAACCTGGAGAATCTTTTTTTTTCTCTTAACAGTTCTAGAAACTTTACAATCTTTAGATAATAAATATTGCTACTTCCAATAGGTGGCGCTATAGAGTTCAAGTCCTCTTTTTCTCTGAAGATAATAAATATGAAATGAATAAATGCACAAATTTAAAGCCATATACAAAAATGTACATATAAAAGTAAGGTGGATTGACTCTCGATACGTGAATAATGTAAGACGTATTGGAATGGCGGCCCAATAACATCACACATCGACCAAGTTCTCATGAGCGTATAAAAAAAAAAAAGTCTGATTTTCATCCAGAAAAAATGGACAAATCTTAACCGGTATTGTCATCCGTATGTCATTC
Source organism: Phyllobates terribilis (assembly GCF_046119375.1). Taxonomy (NCBI): domain Eukaryota; kingdom Metazoa; phylum Chordata; class Amphibia; order Anura; family Dendrobatidae; genus Phyllobates; species Phyllobates terribilis. The sequence continues at coordinate 880,427,832 of NW_027362762.1, forward strand.
ATTTTATTCTTTTCTTTTTTTATAACAGTGAATAAAATTTACAAGACCAAAAACAGTTTCCTATGCTAATAATGAGAATGTATCTGTAAAAATCGGATCACACACAGTTGATCCACATGGTTGTGAAAATATCGTGTGAACGTAGCTATACAAATCATAGCGGACATTAAAGTTTTTTTTCATATGGATATAAAGTGGATTCTGCTCTCAAACCCGCATTAATACCAGCAGCTTCCAATACTATTTGAAGAAGTTATTGATTTCAATGCTAAAACCACAATGCTGTTCATACAGTATGTTTAATGTGTTGTAAAAAAAATAATAAAGTTAAAAGGCCGTAAAGAAATGTGAAAAAAGTGCAAAATTTCCAGGGAATCTGAAAACCTGATTTTAAAAAATCATTTAGATTTTTGACATATATTTTTGTCTTGAAAAGCTGCGTTGGATTTTTCTACTTTCAAAAACAACATTTTAATATGACTGCCAGTGAACGCTGCAATTTTTTTCACACTGACAATCGGTCCATATGAAAAGTCGCTCATGTTCACTTGCACACTGACCAAATATCCTCACATGAGCATGACCTTCTAGAGATGTAGGTTGTACGCAGATCTCAAATGGACAGCGAAGAAAGTATCTCGGGGAGGGCAGAAAAAAAACAATCTATTGAAATGGAGGAAAGTGAATGGAGAGGAAATAAGTATAATATTAGAACTGTGCTGATATTTAAAAGAAAGTATAGACAGCAGCACTCTGAATACACAGACCTCACATCCAGCCTGTATTACAGAGAGAGACAATCCTGCAAGAGAAAAATATGAAACTTACATTAGGCCTGAAAATGCCTGAAGGAATGAAGATTGCAAACTGAAATCTTAGTGCAGTTTTATTAACTGCTTGCAGCCACTAATGTGTAAAAATCAGGTATCCATAGTTTTTAAAGAGAACCTGTCAGCACAATTTTGTAACGTAAAGAAATAGCTGTAATGAGGCTGTAATACTGATTACATTGATACCTTTGGTGAAGAAATCCGCTTTATTGTTTTTCGTTAATTCCCATTTGAAGTTTTCTTCAAATTAGATTTGGGTGCACAGGGGCCGGACTGTACACGGGGTCTTCTCCTCCCTGTCTGTGATTCCCCGGCCCCTTGGCTGCCTTCGGTCTGTGAATGACCAGCCTTTTCTCTTTGAAATTTCAGCAGTGACCTGTCATTCACAGACCGGAGGCAGCAGAGGAGCCTGGGAATCACAGACAGGGAGGAGAAGACCCCGTGTACAGTCCGGCCCCTGTGCACCCAAATCTAATTAGCAGAAAGCTTCAAATGGGGATTAAAGAAGAACCACAAAGCGGATTTCTTCTCCAAAGGTCGTGCTGACAGCGTCTCTTTAAGTTCTCATGAACATGGTGTATATGGATTTATTTTGTATAAATCTAATCTATTTCACCAATAGAACTGTAGGGCATAATACAATATTCTAAGAAAAAGTTGCACATAAGAGTATTTACTAAAACAGACATGTCAGAAGAGCAGACAGACTTCTTTATAGGACTCAAGGAAATCTGAGAAGAACCCCTAAGGGGGCGGCAATTGTGGTGATTCTTAACAGGTGTTTTCATTTTGAATTATCTTAATTTTAATTCCTACTAATGACCCTGTATTTTTTTTTCCTTCCAGGCCTCCGATACATTTCATCAAAAACAAAAGTTAATCTAAGCAATCTGTTAAAAAAAAACATGAGTAGAACAGCACTAGAAGGGCAACAAAAGACACAAAGATTGTGCACAGTCTTCTCAATTCCAGGCATTTTATGTGGAAATGTCACTAGGAATTAAAACGCTGAACTTCACATCTGCTTTTCATCTTGGATAAGATTTCTACTTCTGAAGTCACATGAAGTGAAGGTGCCCGCTTTCCTGATCCACCCATGTAATGAATGCTGAACATAGACATACAGTATGGAATTCCAATTATTCTGTCGGATGACTATAGCATACACCTTTTTTGCTTGTGGGTGCATGTTACCAGTAACCAATTCTGCCGATAGGCAAAGAAAATCCAGTATACAAGACAGCACTATGATTTATGTGCTGCTAGGACTTATCGATACCAAAAATGACTTGAAAATGGACTTATCTACCCCCTTCCGTATTATGTATGCTAGCGTAAATACACAAATACACATATAAATTGAGTTACGGTCTTCTAATTGTATACAGTGTAATTCTACATATACGTGTGAGTCACTATGTATCTATTCAAATTGTAGCTCCAGGGAGTGTGCATATTGCATACTCGACCGCCATTTCCAAGGCAGATAACGGTGAATCCTCGCAGCACATAGTGAGTGTGATGGGATGATTCACAAGTCTGCAGACTTTTCATTTTACACCGGACACTCCTTTAAGGCCCCCCTTAGACAGTAGATGACTATTGGCTGAATGCTCTCGGCTGAGCTCACCTGTGTTCTCTAAGAGGGCCATTGTAAGGCCACGGTCACACGGTCAGTATTTTACCTCAGTATCTGGAAGCAAAAAACAGGAGTGGGTGATAAATACAGAAGTGGTGACGTGTTTCTATTATGCTTTTCCTCTGATTGTTCCACTCCTGGTTTTGGCTTACAAATACTGATGTAAAATACTGACCAAATACTGAACGTGTGAACGTGGCCTAAGACTTATCTCCAGGAAGAACAAAAGGATTGGCTGTTGGAAAGTCGAACGTGCCTTCTCTCCCCCACATCATCTGTCAGAAGAGAGTTGGGAGACCCCAAACATATTACACTGCCAGCCATTCACACTGATAGGCCACGTTCACACGTTCAGTATTTGGTCAGTATTTTACATCAGTATTTGTAAGCCAAAACCAGGAGTGGAACAATCAAGGTATGTGCCCACGATTCGGAGCCGACTGCGACCCCCGATGCTGCGGGATAGCCGAGCGTCGGGACATCAATGCAAACTTTCCTCATTGATGTTAATCTATGGGGAAAGTCCACATGCGGACCCGCCGAAGAAATTGACATGCTGCAGTCTGGAAAGACGTGCTACATGTCAGTTTCCGTGGGTGTACAGAGACGGATAATGGACATGGGATTTCTAGAAATCCCATCCACTATGCTGTAACATCTGGCCGCTGCGTGTTTGACGCTGCAGAAATACACAGCGTCAAACCCGCAGCAGCTCCTGACCGTGTGCATATACCCTCAGAGGAAAAGTATAATAGAAACACGTCACCACTTCTGTATTTTTCACCCTCTCCTGGTTTTGACTTACAAATACTGATGTAAAATACTGACGAGCTCCAGGAGACGCACATGAAACCAGACACAGACATCGCTGCTGAGAATGGGAACGTGTATGCAGTTTGTGTGCTGACGTTGGGTCAATATCTGGTCAGTTTTTTTTTTTAATTGCAGTCAAAATAAAGTGACTTGTAGCTAAAAGCTATGTGTGAAGATTATTTGAGATTTTTTTAAGCAGATCTGTTTAAAACCAACAAAAAAACAAACGCCTGAATTTCTTCACAGACGCTCCTCCATTTGCGGTCCATGTCCACTTTCTACTATGAGGGTGACCTCCATTTATCCTGAATGAGGCCTGACACTTCCTTTACCCACAAAGACCATGAATTTTACGTGTTTTGTTTCTTTTTTTCTTTACATATTTTTGACATGCATTTTTTTTTTTACGGTGCTTTTCTTTTTCCTATAGAAATACTGTTAGAATTTATATTTTTTTATGTATAAGTTAATTTGCTGTTATACACGTGTGTGTATGGTTTATACTTAAGCTACAGAAGTACAATATTTGAAATGTAATTTTTGTGTGGATTTCTTACTAATGATGTTTTGGAGGGGCGAGGGTCATCTTCAATTTTTACGTAAGGGGACAGAAGAGCTTCAGTGTGTCTTAGTGGTGCCAAGAGCAGACGGTTGTATTTGCCTATAATACATGTCCCAAACTTACGGCAGAATTCAGATTAAGAAGACTGAATTTTTGAAAAATTCATCAGATATTTATTATCTCACATGCCACTAACCTCCTCCCCGTGTACAATATATTATATAAGGCGAGCGGGTTGCGCCATGTCATGCGGAGTAATTCATGATGACAGACGGTTATATGCCCGGAGCTCTGTCTCCTCCGAGCGAGGTATATCCGCCTGCTCATGTTTCGTTGCAGATGTGAAGTTCTGGCTTAAATCTCTGCTTTTCATCGGGATTTCAGATTATAGCCTGGGAATTAATGTGCATATTTGGAGAGAAATACTTGTAGTGTCCTGAGAAAAGAACCACAACAACTGCAATGTAACACGTATCTGAAGTGCAGTCCAAAGCGGCTCTGTCACCATATTTAAAGGGGTTGTCCAGTCCAAACCGATAAGTCTGCAGTCACTCTGTTATGAATTCCCCTAGCGCACGCATTGTGCGCTGCGGGGCTTCGCCGGTTTCAGACCCGGGAATGGAGGGTATGTATGAGTTATATGAATAAAGAGAAAATTTCAGCTCACCCCTGAGATGTAATCCCAGTCTGGCATGGAGCACGGCGTCCTCGCTGCTGCACAGCGCCTGGGTCAATGAAGAAGTGAAGATGGATCCAGCTCAACACACCGGGCAATTAATTAAAATTCAACAATCTTTATTGGCAAATCCTTTTAAAAACTTGTAGAAAAGACAAAAAATGGACATCGCAAACGACAAAGCATATATTTTGGGGTTGGATGTATAAAATATACCATACGCGTATCGAGTGAAAAACTCTTGAACACTGGCTAAGTGAGCTATACATATTCCTGGCCAGTGGGTGCGACCTCGCTCTCAAACTTGTATTGAGCCGAGGTCGCGCCCTGTCTAGTGACACAGCCATCTAGCGGACGTGGCTGAATAAAGGGCGCAGCCTTGGTCCATATAAGTGTATGGAATTGAGGCTGCGCCCACTCACCAGGAGTATGTATAACTCATATATACATTCCGGTCCCGCGTCTGAAACCAACCAATCTCTGCAGCGCACAGTGTGTGCACTGGGGGGATTCATACGTCTGCAATCACACAGAGTGATTTGGACCGGTTTCATCTCTTAACTCGAGGAGATAAGAGATGGAGTTGAAGTCAATTGGGTCTTCCATCTTGGGAGATTTCACATGGAAAGAGCAAGGCTACGTTCCCACAATGAGCTTTTGGTGAGTTTTCGACGCTGCAGAATTTCTGCACCTATTTAGTATATTAGGTTACTTGCTTTTTTTCATTGCGTTTTTATTGAGTTTTTGACGCTGCGGTGTTTGTCTCCTTAGGCCGTTGAGTATTTGGTGAGTTTTTTTACCTCAGTATTTTTAAGTCAAAACCAGGAGTCGAAGAGAAGAAAAGTATTATAGAAACACGTCACCACTTCTGTATTTATCACCCATGCCTGGTTTTGGTTTACAAATACTGAGGTAACATACTGACCAAATACTGAACGTGTAAACGTGGCCTTAACCGGAAACGCACTGAAAATGCATGTGTGTTTTTTATCTGCGGATTTTCCCCCTCGAATACGGGGAAGTCTACGGGGAAAAACTCAAGAGTATCCACAAGACAAATTAACATGCAGCGGATTTGAAACACGCACCGCAGGTCAGTTAACGCTGACTAAAAAAAATTACAGTAGGCATGAGGTTTCTATAAATCCCATCCACTTTACTGGAACTGTAAGACGCTGCTTTTTTGATGCAGTAAAAATACATAGTCAAAAACGCACCAAAAATTCATCGTCATAAGAAAGTAGCCCAAGTTGGCCAACAGTGAATTCTGCCTCTTAATAAGTTATTAAAATGGAAGATTCTCCATTAAAAAATATAATAGAGAATTCTCACATAAGTATGTACGTGTAATGCATGCCATGGATAAATTACTAAAGGGGTTGTCTTACCATAACATATCACATCCATCGTGTAGAAAATCATGGAAAATATATATTTGCTATATTAAATCTAAAGGGATGTAAATATAACTGCAGTTATATTTACATCCCTTTAGATTTAATATAGCAAATATATATTTTCCATGATGTGATATGTTATGGTAAGACAACCCCTTTAGTAATTTATCCATGGCATGCATTACACGTACATACTTATGTGAGAATTCTCTATTATATTTTTTAATGGAGAATCTTCCATTTTCATTGATTGATTGAATAGTTTATGCTTGCAAAAAAAATCATTGTTATCGCATCACGTTACCCGTGTAAGCAGGAGATGGGCTGCCAATAACATGATGCCATATTAGTGATTGCACGCCGGCCCGGTGTAAACAGGCGGGTAAATGAGCGCTGAGCAACCTGCTAAATAGTCAACCGGAGCTTGTTAAAAGGCATTGACCTCTCTAAATGCAACATAAGAAATGGCTGCAGATCTTGACAACTTGTTTTTTTGATAGGTGAGAAATACTATATAGGTCTTATATACAGATCAGACTCGAGATTTAAACACATCATTACCACAACCCACTTCTCCTTTCTGCTGTCCACGTACAAGTGACTTAAGACCTCCGGGATTAGTCATGACACCATCCTGGCACCCAGAGCTCGCTGACAGTCAGATCACAGCTACAGTATGTGCTGCCAAAGCTCACTATTCAGCCTGAGCTATGCAAAGTATTGGACCGGCTCCGTATAGCTTTATGGCCATTAGTGAGAAGGTATTGTAGCTGTCTAGCTTATATGTAGACCCTACAGTATACCACGCAGCGTGCCAGGCTCTGTACAATGTAAGGTACCTGATACATTCAGTAGAGTGACAAGAGGGGTGTGGAGCTCATACTTTTACCCAGATCCTGTTACCACAAGCCCAGGGTATGTTCACAGATAGACGTTCAGGTGAAAAATCAGCTGAGTATTGCGGTATCGGTACAGTAATCAGCTGCGTATTACGGTATCGGTACAGTAATCAGCTGCGGATTGCGGTATCGGTACAGTATTCTGCTGCGTATTGTGGTATCGGTACAGTAATCTGCTGCGTATGGCGGTATCGGTACAGTAATCTGCTGCGTATGGCGGTATCGGTACAGTAATTTGCTGCATATTGCGGTATCGGTACATTAATCTGCTGCGATACAGTAATCTGCTGCGTATTGCGGTATCGATACAGTGCTATAGATGAAATTTCATAAAAAAATATCCAAAAGTGTAATTTGACCAGTGCTGTAGATTTGACATCTGTAGTAAATCAATTTATGCTGCGGATTCTACCAGTAGATTTCACCCTCTGCTTGTGTAATAAATCCACTGCACTTTTTAGAAATTTTAGTGCAAATTTTACCAATGTATCGGATGCAATACCGTGGCTCCGAAAGGCAACCATTTTTTTTTTTGCAGACCTAAAGACTTGAATGGGTGAGTCTCATCAAACGCATAGAAAAATCGCAGTCTTCACAAGTTTCTTTCTTTTTTCCACATTCAGATTTGGTCAGTGAAAGAAAAACAAAAACAGCTCCTCTGCACGGCTTCATTGAATAACACTGGATTGAGCGATGTTCGTGTTTTTTTTTTTACTGACAATACAGTCTTGTGAACGAGCCCTCAGTAACAGAATTTCTATCCATGGTTCTACTTCCTATCTTGATGGCTACCAAATCAATCAATGGGTCAGTGTCATATAAAAACTAAGTAGGGATCTCTAATCTTTTGTCACTTTTTTTTTTTTTTCATTATTTTCTAGCAGTATAACTGAAATGTAAAACTGATGTAAAAATTCCATTGGTGTAAACAATGTGAGGGTTTAAGTCTTTTTGCTGAATTTTTAGAGCGGAAACTGAGTGAAAACTCCAGGTTTTTAAGGTGGATTTGGAAAGTTTCTGCTCCAAAAACTTGCTGTGCATAGTCTAAAAAAAAGAGTAGCTTTTTAAGGTATGTTTGACGTGGATCTGTTTCAAAATCGACATCAAATATTACTTTTTTTTTTGTGTGGCTTTTCAAGCGGATTTATTTTGCCATCCACGTTGAAAAAACTCAAATGTGAACGTAGCCTTTCTGCTCAAACTTTATCATATAATATATTCCAAAAACCTTGTGTTTTATCTTCTCTATTCAGCAGTTGGAGAACGTAATTTGCAACAAGTACCACCAGGGACTTACTGCAAAAAAAGTATAGCATTGTGTGTTCTATTTCTATTCTTTACAGCCATATTCATGTAAAGAACCCTTTAGTGCATACATGTCAAACTCTGACCCGAAGGGTGGTTGTATTTGGCCCACGACACCAGAACCCCCACCCCTATGTGGGGCCCATTATTCTGTATAGAGGACTATGTCAGACCCATTATACTGTATAGAGGACTATGTGGGGCCCATTATTCTGTATGGAAGACTATGTGGGGCCCATTATACTGTATGGAGGACTATGTGGGGCCCATTATTCTGTATGGAGGACTATGTCAGACCCATTATACTGCATGGAGGACTATGTGGGGCCCATTATTCTGTATGGAAGACTATGTAGGGCCCATTAGGACTATGTGTGGCCATTATTCTGTATGGAGGACTATGTGGCATGGGCGTACCCAGGATCAAAACTAGGGGGGGGGGGGCAAGCCATGGTCACAGATACCGAAGAGAAATATATATATATATATATATATATAGTACAATGCAAAGATTTCACTTCTTACATTACATGAGTGATATCTACTGTAAATTCCACAATAGCTCAGAAACCAGAGAATCGCTCCACACAGTATACTGGCCCCCATAAAATGCTCCATACAGGATACTGTTCCCCATATAACGCTCCATACAGGATACTGGCCCCCATATAACGCTCCATACAGAATACTGGCCCCCATATAACGCTCCATACAGAATACTGGCTCCCATATAACGCTCCATACAGGATACTGGCCCCCATATAACGCTCCATACAGAATACTGGCCCCCATATAATGCTCCATACAGAATACTGGCCCCCATATAACGCTCCATACAGAATACTGGCCCCCATATAATGCTCCATACAGGATACTGGCCCCCATATAACGCTCCATATAGAATACTGGCCCCCATAAAATGCTCCATACAGAATACTGGCCCCCATATAACGCTCCATACGGAATACTGGCCCCCATATAACACTCCATACAGGATACTGGCCCCCATATAAAGCTCCATACAGGATACTAGCCCCCATATAAAGCTCCATACGGAATACTGGCCCCCATATAACGCTCCATACAGGATGCTGGCCCCCATATAGCGCTCCATACAGAATACTGGCCCCCATATAACGCTCCATACGGAATACTGGCCCCCATATAACACTCCATACAGGATACTGGCCCCCCATATAAAGCTCCATACAGGATACTGGCCCCCATATAAAGCTCCATACGGAATACTGGCCCCCATATAACGCTCCATACAGGATGCTGGCCCTCATATAGCGCTCCATACAGAATACTGGCCCCCATATAACGCTCCATGCAGGATACTGGCCCCCATATAACGCTCCATGCAGGATACTGGCCCCCATATAACGCTCCATGCAGGATACTGGCCCCCATATAACGCTCCATACAGGATACTGGCCCCCATATAACGCTCCATACAGGCTGTTCCCCACACATAATGCCTCATGCAGGCTGTTCCCCCCCACATAATGCCCCATGCAGGCTGTTCCCCCGCCATAATGCCCCACGCAGGCTGTTCCCCCCACATAATGCCCCATGCAGGCTGTCCCCCCCCCCATATAATGCCCCATGTAGGATGTCACCCCCCCACATAATGTCCCATGCAGGATGTCACACACCCCTCCCTTATAATGCCCCATGCAGGATGTCACCCCCCCCTCCCTTATAATGCCCCATGCAGGATGTCACACACACCCCTCCCTTATAATGCCCCATGCAGGATGTCACCCCCCCTCCCTTATAATGCCCCATGCTGGATGTCACCCCCCCTTATAATGCTCCATGCAGGATGTCATCCCCCCCTATAATGCCCCATGCAGGATGTCACCCCCCCTCCTTATAATGCCCCATGCAGGATGTCACCCCCCCCTTATAATGCCCCATGCAGGATGTCACACACCCCCTCCCTTATAATGCCCCATGCAGGCTGTCACCCCCCCCCTTATATTGTCCCATGCAGGATTTCACCCCCCCCCTCCCTTATAATGCCCCATGCAGGATGTCACCCCCCCTTATAATGCCCCATTCAGGATGTCACCCCCCCCCTTATAATGCCCCATGCAGGATGTCACACACCTCCCTTATAATGCCCCATGCAGGCTGTCACCCCCCCCTTATAATGCCCCATGCAGGATGTCACCCCCCCCCCTTATATTGTCCCATGCAGGATGTCACCCCCCCTCCCTTATAATGTCCCATGCAGGATGTCACCCCCCCCTTATAATGCCCCATTCAGGATGTCACCCCCCCTTATAATGCCCCATGTAGGATGTCACACACCCCCACCTCACCCCCTTCCCTTATACTGCCACAGGCTTCCATACAATAAAAAAAAAAAATCAAATACTCACCTGACGTCTCACCTGCTGCCACTGCTCCGGACTCCAGGGTCGCCGGCCTCATCACGCTCTGCGCTGTGACTGCTCAGGAGAGAGCGCGGTGTAAAGACGTCACCGCGCCCTCTGACCTGAGACGTCACAGTGCAGCAGCCGCGGAGGATGCAGGAGCTGCTGCGGAGGCACGGGGAGGGGTAAGTATTGTGCCGGGTGCCGGGGCCCTGAGCAAGCGGGGGGGAGCGGGCGCTGACACCGCTCTCCTCCGCTCATGGGTCCCATAGCGCGCGGGGTGCCCGACGGTGAGGGCCCCCCCCGCCTGCTCAGGGCCCCGGAATTTGCCCGGGTGCGCCGGGTGCTGACGCCGGCCCTGGTGTGCGGCGTGCGTCCCTGCTTCTAGGGGAGGGGCAGCTGCCCCCTCCTGCCCCACGGTGGGTACGCCCATGCTATGTGGGGCCATTATTATGTATGGGGGACTATGTGGGGCCATTATTATGTATGGGGGACTATGAGGGGCCCATTATACTGTATGGAGGACTATGTGGGGCTCATTATTCTGTATGGAGGACTATGTGGGGCTCATTATTCTGTATGGAGGACTATGTGGGGCTCATTATTTTGTATGGAGGACTATGTGTAGCCCATTATTCTGTTTGGAGGACTATGTGGGGCTCATTATTATGTATGGGGGACTATGAGGGGCCCATAATTCTGTATGGAGGACTTTGTGGGGCCCATTATACTGTATGGAGGACTATGTGGGGCTCATTATTCTGTATGGAGGACTTTGTGGGGCTCATTATTCTGTATGGAGGACTATGTGGGGCCGATTACTCTGTATGGAGGACTATGTGGGGCCCATAATTCTGTATGGAGGACTATGTGGGGCCCATTATTCTGTATGGAGGACTATGTGTAGCCCATTATTCTGTATGGAGGACTATGTGGGGCCCATTATTCTGTATGGAGGACTATGTGGGGCTCATTATTCTGTATGGAGGACTATGTGGGGCCCATTATTCTGTATGGAGGACTATGTGTAGCCCATTATTCTGTTTGGAGGACTATGTGGGGCCCATTATTCTGTTTGGAGGACTATGTGGGGCTCATTATTATGTATGGGGGACTATGAGGGGCCCATAATTCTGTATGGAGGACTTTGTGGGGCCCATTATACTGTATGGAGGACTATGTGGGGCTCATTATTCTGTATGGAGGACTTTGTGGGGCTCATTATTCTGTATGGAGGACTATGTGGGGCCCATAATTCTGTATGGAGGACTTTGTGGGGCCCATTATACTGTATGGAGGACTATGTGGGGCCCATTATACTGTATGGAGGACTATGTGGAGCGCGTTATACTGTATGGAGGACTATGTGGGGCCATTATTCTGTATGGAGGACTATGTGGGGCCCATTATTCTGTATGGAGGACTATGTGGGGCTCATTATTCTGTATGGAGGACTATGTGGGGCCCATTATTCTTTATGGAGGACTTTGTGGGGCCCATTATACTGTATGGAGGACTATGTGGGGCCCATTATACTGTATGGAGGACTATGTGGAGCGCGTTATACTGTATGGAGGACTATGTGTGGCCATTATTCTGTATGGAGGACTATGTGGGGCCCATTATTCTGTATGGAGGACTATGTGGGGCTCATTATTCTGTATGGAGGACTATGTGGGGCCCATTATTCTTTATGGAGGACTATGTGGGGCCATTATTCTGTATGGAGGACAATGTGGGGCCCATTATTCTTTATGGAGGACTATGTGGGGTTATTATACATTATACTGGTTGGCCCACGACTTTGTCCAAGTTTTTCATTTTGGCCCTCTGTGTGTTTGAGTCTGACATCCCTGCTTTAGAATATGTTCACACACTGCAAATATGGTACAGACCTTCTTTTAGGACATCTAGGTAGAAAATCTGCAGCATTTTGCAGTAGTAGAAAAGCAGAAGAGATTTGATTAAATATCATCCTCAAAAATCTACAACGTAAATTGACCTGTGGTGAAGAATTTAGCAACATGTCCATTTTTGTTGCAGGTTTTCACTTTAAAATACAGGATGAAACCTTCTGTAACTCCACAATAAAATCCATGGATTTTTAGGAAAATTTGATTAGGATCCACCTCAAAACCCACATCAGGAAATTTGTGCTTAAAGTACTTTTAATGGAACAATTGTAAACGTTCAACTAACACAATACAAGGCCTCATTCAGACGTCAGTGATTTTTCTCATGAGTAAAAATCTGTCTAATTTTCATCAGTGATTTTGTTCAGTATTTGGTTCGTGTCAGTTTTTACCATCAGTGCTTCATCAATCAGTTTTTCTCCGATGCAAAAAATATAGATGGAGGTTTCTCAAGCTTCAGTGAAAAACAGACCGCACACAGATTTCATCCAAGTGATCTCCATTTAATTTTATTTTTTTCCTGGATCAATAGATTTGCATTGGTGAGTTTGATCTGTAACTTTGATCAAAATTGGACATGTTTTGGTACGGGCATGTGAACAGCGCCATAAACTATAATGGCTATGAGTTCTATCTATGAAAAACAGAGAGGGACGTGGAAAACTGACGTCTCAATGAGCCCTAACTTTATCTGATAGAACGGAGTCTAAAACTTTATTCACCAGAGTTTAGAAACAATCCCTGATCACTGGATCGTTCCTGACACCATAAAGTCATATTAAGCTGGGTTCACACGTTGCATTTCTGCTGCATTTTTTTCTGCAGACAAAGCAGGTTTTGCTGCATTTTTATTGTCTCTTGTGTATGCTGATAAAGTTTAATGCCCCCCAAAAAACATGATGCAACTTCCTTAGGTTTCTGCACCAAAAACGCAGCAAAACCTGATATCTGTATTTTTTGGGTGAAATGCTGCAAAAAAAGTGACATGCTGCAGTTTGCAAAAACGCAGTAGTTTTCCAATTCAGTCAGGAAAAAAAAACAATGTGTGTGCATGAGATTTCTGAAATCTTATAGCTTTTGCGGTTAATGTAAAACGCAGCTCAAAATTTGCATAAAAAAACGCAACATGTGAACATAGTCTTACCAAAGAAATGCCTGACTTATCATGGTCACTTTCCGGAAGACAAAAATTCTAATAATCTTATGTTTTATTTTTCTGGACTATATCACGGCACAACTGTGGAAGCATTCCAGTAATAATAATAATATATAACCTCTTATGGAAAATGTCCGGTGAATCAGCGAGCTACATAATACAGGCTGCCGATGTTTACCCAGGGCAGCGCCAGGAACATGGTGGGAAGTTAAATTCCCTCTTGTCGTCCTACAATCTCCGCTTCTACAATAATCGATACGGGACAGGCTATAGTAATGGTGAATTGTTATTTGAGTGATTTTGTCCTAAATGACAGTAGGATTGCAAAAGGTGCCAAAAGCATTTCATAAAGATCAGGGTACATAGAGGATCCGGGCCCCGAAGATAAAAAATTATTCACCTGACTGTATTACACTCCTGACCACCTGGGACAAGAGATCCTGGAGCCCTCATCCCATGTTAATACAATTACTATAAAACATATAAATCTGGTTTAATATTTGATTAAACATGTATAGGAAAATGAAGAACATTATGCATCAAAATTACCAATGCTGGAAATCATAATGTAATATCATAATTACAATAACCATGGGGATGATGATATTATAATAAACAGTAATAACTAAGGAAGTAAATACATAATAAGTTGTACCTGCTCTGGTCCTCCCTTGCACCCCTAGAGCTGTCATTCTCCTCCTCCTTTTCCTGAGAAGATGTCCTGGCAAAGAGTCTTGAGAAGCCCTTGGACCTGTCTTGCTCCTCTTTATTCCCCTTGGCAGGGGAGGCATTGTCATTGACCCCCTTGCCCTCCTGAGTTATCTTCCTGAAGAAGAGTCTGGATGGGCTGTGACTTCTCTCCTGCTCCTCTCCATGCTCTGTCCTGTCGTTTCCATCCTTCTTCTCCTGGGATGAACTTCTGAAGAAAAGCCTGGACAAGCTCCTGTCACCTTTCTCCTGTTCCTCACCTGGATCTTTAGTACTTTCCTCCTCTTTCTCCTGGGATGATGTCTTGGAAAAGAGTCTGGAGAAGCCCCTAGCTACTTCGTCCTGCCAGGTGCCTGTTCTCCTGCGAGTGCTCATGTCCTGGAGATCAACAAGGACTTTCCAATGTGCTGACTAGAAGTAGTGACATAGGGACTGAGCTGTCACTCCTGCTGGCTTACAATCAAACTTCTGCAAAAGTTTGCAGGTTGCATTTGAAGCTCAAACAAGTGAAGGATCTAGGAGTCACACCATGCTTCTTCACCAGCAACAAGCAAGGAGCCTGAGATGTGACCTGGCAGGGAGGAAAGGGACTAATAACACAACACTCCTAGGGCTGTCCTCCTCTGCAGCCTGCTCCTTGGCCCTGCCCCTATACACATACAGGGAGGAGGTGCAGCCTGCAGCTGTGTGCTATGTGCTGCCTGCTGGGGAAAGTCTTATGAGACCCACTCAGTGACTCACAGCTTGTGCCCAGTGCACTGGCAGCAGAGCACTTACCAAATAATGCAGGGGGTGTATGGAGAGCAGCAGCTGTAAGGGGCTACTGAGAGTGCTGCTGCCAGTCCAGGAGCTCCCAGCTGCTGTCTGCAGTGTGTGTGGACTTGTGTTAGCATGCCTGTCATTTACTGCACATTCCAACAAATCATGTTTGTTGCTTAATCTTGAAGTTTTGGTAGTTTGCAACAAGACTTGTTTGTTACTTTTGTTGTTTCCTGCTGTTACTCTCATTTTTATGTACATTTTGGCTTTATTGTTTTTTCTAGATTTTAACATTTATTACAAAATCATGATCACAAATTGTAATCACTAACATCTTTCTTTCTTCTTCTTTCTTCCTTCCTTCTTTCTTCCCTCTTCTTTCTTTCTTCTTCCTTCCTTCCTACTGTACTTCCTTCCTTCTTTCTTCCTTCCTTCCTTTCTTCTTTCTTTCTTCTTCTTCATATAGTACCAACATAGTCCACAGTGCTATACACAGCTTCTAATTACATGCATCTCTGTCCAAAATGTTGCTGTTAGTGATTGGCCATGCGAGCATGTGTACAAACTATTGTTTTGCATCTTTTATGCTGACATCAATGGGAATCTGTCAGCAGGATTTCACACCCCAAACTATTAACATTCGCATGTAACTCTTTCATAGACAAGTCCAACAATACCACTACATGGCCGGTTTGTACCTCCGTTACTGAGAAATCAGTGTTTGAACTAATATGCAAATAAGGCTGAAGAGCTAGGATAGGTCTGAAGCCTCTGTCACTCCAGCTCTATTTAGAAAAGGGAAAAATCCAGCTGTTTTTCGGATCACCAAATCGAGCAGGAGTGTTTTCTTATCCGTGCCGAGATTGGCCGGCAACTACAAACCAGGGTGCGCTGGATTGTACTTTTTACTCTGGCTCTATTCCCTGCCCAGCGCTGCCGCCTCCTGCTTGTCTGACAACCTTTATACTGTGTAATTTCAAGTAAAGGAGTCATCAGTTAAGCAGGATGAGGCAGAGCTGAGCAAAGAATAGAGCTGGAGTGACGGAGACTTCAGATCTACCCTAGCTCGTCAGCCTCATTTGCATGTCAATTCAAACACTGATTTCTCAGTAAAGGAGGAACAGACTGGCCATGTAAAGGTATAACTGGACTTGTGTTTAAAAGAGCTTAAAAGAGTGTTTAAAAATGTGCATGTAGATAGTTCGAGGAGTGAAATGCTGCTGACAGATTTCAATTACAAATCATCCTTGTTGTCTTGTGATACGGGAATACAGGAATGAACAATATGGGAACTTCTCGACCATACTGTGTGTAGCTCCTTGCAAGTGATCACCGATCGACTTGGCTTGCGCTCATTACAGCCAGATTATCCGCCAAGTGTAAATGGTGCTTTACTAAAGACTCACTTATTGCTGAACATTCCCATAGGCCATTTTGAAATAAAGCAATGGATCCAAAAAGAAAGAAACACGCACTAGGTATTTTTTCAGCTTTTTAATGCAAATTTTCAGTTGTGTTTTACAGTACCAGCTAAGTCTGAGATTTCAGAAATCTCATGCACACACATTGGTTTTTTTTGTCCTCCAGTATTTTGTGCTTTGCTTGTTTTTTGCACAATAGAGCTTTCAGCGTTTTTCACCCATTGAAAGTAATGGGTGGCGAAAAAACGCACATATCAGGATTTGCAGCGTTTTTTGTGCCAAAACCTGATGAAATCAGATTTTTTTTTTTTTGCACTAAACTTTATCAGCATGCGCAAGAGACAAATGTAGCATGTCAAAAACACACAGCTGCAAAGAGAGCAGGTTTTGCTGCTGAAAATACACTTAGTGTGAACATAACCTTAAGATGAGGGAGAGGTATATGTGGCGCCCCTGAGGGTTCGGTCGCCACAGAGGTATTGCATATCACCCAGAGGTGTGGTATCTCACTCTCAGGTATGGAAGGAGTATGGCTCAGGACCCTAACACTACATCCACTACACCACATTTCCGGGGGACAGGGCGATAATGCTCCTACAGTAGAGCACAAGTGTCCCTGATCCCTGGCTGGAGTGGGGAGGAACCACTCAGAGAGGGGGAACTAAGTAGTGGGTGGGTGGAGGACGTAGATCCTGGGAGCACTGGAGTAGGAAGTATAAAAATAGGAACCATCTTGGTTCAGTAGAGTCAGAGAGGAAAGAGTGACAGTGACAGGGAGCAGAGGCTCTGTCTGAGCTCTGCTCCACAGGCAGGCCCAGGCCAGGAGGGGGGTCAGGCCAGAGAAGGGGAACCGGGTCCCCCAACCAGCAGAGACTACAGGGCTCAACTGGGAACCGGAGGCTGCAGGACTTTAGGTACAGCAGGCCGTCCACACCAGCCACTAGGAAAGTAGCCACATAGGACCCAGGGGACGGAACATACGTCGCCCGCTAAGGCCCGAGGACACTGGACAGAAGTGCCGCCAGGTGTGAGGTACAAGGAAAGAGGCCAGAGAGGACACACAGAAGAGGGTCCTGATAAATACTCCGGAGTTACCTGAGGGTCGGCTGAACCCCTCACTGCGTGAACACAGGACGCCGTGGGCCTTGCACTGGCGCCTGTAACTGGAACTGCTTTGACCGTGAGTAAAGGATCTGGGACTGCATCGTTTGGACTCTGTGATTATTCTTGCACCGCGACACCTTGCACCATCACCACCACCATCCACTCACGCTGCCCTGAAGCTACACTCTACCTGTGGGGAGTTACATCACCTTGCTGCATATACCACCAGCTTCAGCGGACTGCCCCGCAGCGGCGGTTACCAATAACCGCAATCCACAGGTGGTGTAGTCGGACATTGATATTAGTGCACATAGACTACCCTGGTTTGACCGCCCTGGGTCACGGACCGGGTTGCCGCCACGGTGACTACAACCCCCAGCATCTACAAGGCCCGACTCCGGGTATCCCCACGGCCCAGGGGGCGCGTCATATACATGGAGACTGAGGGCATTATTTGTATGTGTGATGGGACAAGGAGCAGGCATGGTGGATGTTAACATGTATTAAGTTTGTTTTACGTGAGATAAGTTACTGTCAGAGGTGCTTCTCTCACTTTTGGAGTAAGTATATGCTCGGCCGAGCTGTGCGTGCATATTTTTGGAGTTGCCTTACAAGCATTTGGAGGACACGGTCATTTCTGCTTTAGACAGGGGACCCATATGTGATAACCTTATTGCAATGGGACATTGGCTCCTTGTGCCACCTATCAGCCTGTGCATCTGAGTTTTTTCCGGGGCTGATGACCTCAGTAGATCCCATCTGTTATGTTAAGCCTCAGTCCACACGCTGCACAGACCAGAGCAGCACATTGCGGGAACAGGGCTAGATGATTTTTTTTTTCCCCTTTTATTAGCCTGTACTTGAAGGGAGGTGTGAGGGGGACCGTCATACTGTGTGGGTTTCTGTAGGAGCATCATACTGTTTTCGGGGTCACTTGGGGCCTTTTTAAGGTGTGGGGGACTGTGGGGATATCATTCTTTGTGGGGGGGGCTCTGTAGGGGCATCATACTGTGCGTGTGAGTGGTACTGTGAGGTGATCACACTATGTGGGGGAGGGCAATTTTGTTGGCATCATACTCTGAATGCCATAAAATGGGCAAAATGTCTGTGTAAGTGCCACAATACATGTCACTTTCCAAGTTGGGAGGTATGCCCTTGTGGCACCCCAGAGGGTCTGGTTGCCACAGTGGTATTGCTTCCCTCAAAAGGGGTAATGCCATATCTGGAGGTAAGCAGGGGTTTCCTGGTCAGGAACATAACACATGCAACACATCCTGGCTCCAGATCAGCAAGGGGAGGATCCTGCCCTTGACAACTGGATCTGGAGGCAGGGTTAGCTTAGTCTAGTGTGAGGAGTCGAGTGGAGGACATCAAGGAGTGAGGAGCTAGGGACTGGAGCTGGAGATAGCTCGTCCTAGCCAGAATACACAGAGAACTGGACACCGGAGTCCGAGGCTGTGGGGGATTCCAGACCCAGCAGCAGATACCGTAGGGCAGGAGATTGCAGGTCTCCTGGCCCCCATCAGAAGCCCGGAGGCTCAACAGCACCGAGGGACCAGTACCGCCAAGGAGGAGCGAGGCATCCACAAGGCCCGAGCTGCCAGCCATACGGGTGAGCACAGCACGTTACACTCAGGGACTTGGGCTACAACACAGCTACAAGCAGAAAAGCCAAAGAGTATAGTAAGAACGGCAGGCTTACAACTCCACCTGTCCAGGAGGACTCTTCGCTTGCTCCCAGACTGACCGGGCTCTTATCACTAGCCAGTACTCCAGTCCAGGCCTGTTTAAAGTGTCATCAGTAAAGACCCTGGGACTGCGCTGCATGGACTCTGTGGTTATTTCTGCACCGCGGCACCCTGCACAACCACCATCATCCACACACACTGCCCTGAAGCTACACTCTTCCTGTGGGGAGTTATACCACCCTTGCAGCCAAACCATCAGTTTTAGAGGACTGTTCCGCAGCGGCGGCCTCATTAACCGCACTCCACAGGTGGCGTAGTCGGACATTATATAACCTATATACATCTACTACCCTTGGATTGACCACCTGGGTCACGGACCGGGTCACCGCCACGGTGACTACAACCCCCAGCGTCTACAGGCCCGGCTCCGGGTACCCCACGGCCCAGGGGGCGCGTCAACATTGGCGTAGTCGGCAGGATTTCGTGCCCGTTGCCACCGGGTACTGTGCGCCTTCACGAACTGCGTCGCATACCGTGGTGAAGTTTTCCCGCCAATTGCCGCTGTTTCCCGCCATTGTCCACCATTTTCAGGTCGCCGGGAAGAAAAGGGGCGTAACCGCTGGAAGCGCGCGAGGCCCAAGCCCCGCCTCACGCACTGACGCAGCGCCAGGTCCTGGAAGGAGCCCCAGCGAGCGCTGACGTCAGACGCGTGCGACGCCAGGTCCTACAAGGAGACCATCACCTGCGGAACTGCGGCCTACGGAAGAAAAGTGAAAGAAGGTAGGCCACGGTTCACTAGGGGGGAAGAAGACGCCCAATATGGAGGGAACTTCAGCCGCAGGCGCGGCCGCTGCCGCGGTAATGCCATTCTCCATGCCATATATACCGGGGGCGGCGTGGTTGCCCCAGTACTCAGGAGAGTCACACACCCTGAGTGACTTTAAAGAAAGACTGAGCAGCTTATTTAAAGTGTATCCCCTGTACGAGGAGCAGAAAGTGAGCATCCTCATAGGCCAGTTGATTGGTGCAGCTCAGTTAGAAGTGAAGTCCTGGTCAGCCAGAGACAAAGGGACTGTGAAAGAGATACTGGCTCGCCTAAAGGACACCTTTGACACCCGCACTACAGCTGAGATAAAAATGAAGTTTTACGGGTGCAAACAACGGGCGCAGGCAGTATACGGGACTATGCTTTAAACCTGCAGGAGGCGCTGAGGGCCATCAAACAGGTAGACCCCGACAGTGTGCATGATGAGAACAGACTGTTAACTGAGCAGTTCATTGAGGGGCTCCTGTCCAGCGCTCACCGGACACAGCTGCGCATAATGGCTCTGCAAAATCCCGATCTGGACTTTGTACAATTTAAAGACAGAGCCATCCGGGTGCTGCAAGAGTCAACACCAGGAGGCGCTGCATCCCACAGGCGCCCAGCTATCACATACCACCAGGAGGTGGCACCCTTTTCCCCAGAGCCTGTAGGAGCTGATGCACAGACTCTGGACAATGCCCCGTCTACAGACCTGCACCTTTAGGTCCAAGAGCTGACTAAAAGTGTAGCTGCACTAACCAAAACTGTGCAGTCCTTGCAGGTGTCTCCCAAGGGGAAGATCCAGCTGGCTTCCAGTCCGGAGGACATCCCGTGGCGACAACAGAGGAGGATTCCACCCACCAGAGGGAGGAACAGTGACCGCTACGACCAGGACGGACAACCCATCTGCCGCCGCTGTCACAAGCCAGGACATTATGCAAGGTACTGTAATTTAAATGAGCAAAACCTGGGGCAGAGGGCCAACCCCCAGGCGTAAGACCACCAGGCCTACACAGCTGGCGAGACAAGTATGTGGGAGGACAGCCGGTCCTACCTGTCGTGCTTGATGGCATCCCAATGAGCGCATTGCTGGACACTGGATCCCAGGTGACCACTATCCCCTACATTCTTTACAAATGATACTGGACCGATTCGGACATTACCCGCCGTCCAGATGAACATTTAAGCATCTATGCCAGCAATGGTCAGCCCGTACCTCAAGTGGGGTTTAAAGAAGTGACCATAAAGGTTGGCAAAGTGGAATTGCCAGCACAAGGAATGATAATTGTTGACAATGATCGCCGAGAAAGTCATCCCATGATAACCTTAGGCACTAATGTCATTGAAAATTGTCATTCAGAAATTATTGTCTTGTTACAGCAGGTTGCGGAAACCGCCAGTTCCAGTCAGTAGCGGGTTCTGCAGAGAGAGATCAGAGCCCTGATGAGACGACAACAGGTAGAACTGTCTGGTGGTGAAATTGGCAGTGTCAGAATGAGTGACCCATTCCCCATTGCCATGCCCCCAAGAAGTGAGATGATGATATGGTGTCGGGCAGCAATCGGTCTCAGGGTCGAGATTACCAGGCCCTGGTGGAGCCCGTATACTCTGACAGTAGGCCCACCATCTTGACAGCCAGGGGGTGGTTGATGTCCGCCATGGGAGAGTGCCAGTCCGCATCCTGAATATTGGGGAGAAAGAAGTCCATTTGCCCCAGTATGCTGCCCTTGCCAAATTATTCACCGTCAGCAACAATTCTATAAAAACAGTGGAACCCTTACCTCTATCCAAACCGGCGGAGGATAATGGCTCTGAGGGACAGATGGAGGACTGGTGTCAGAAGCTGCACGTGGGCACTGACTCCACCCCTCAGCACCAAAAACATGGAGTATACCGGGTGGTCCAGGAGTATGAAAGGGTCTTCAGCAAACACCCGCTCGATTTCGGGCAGGTGAAAGGGGTTCAACACCATATCCCCACGGGAGACCATACACCCATTAAAGAGCGGTACCGGCCTGTACCCCCTGCACACTACCAAAATGCCAAAGGGATGTTACGAGAGATGAAGGAGGCTGGGGTGATAAGAGACAGTTGTAGCCCCTGGACAGCTCCATTAGTTCTCGTAAGGAAAAAAGATGGCACAATGAGAATGTGTGTAGACTACAGGCAAATTAACCGCATCACACACAAAGATGCATACCCATTACCCAGGATTGAGGAGTCACTAGCTGCATTAAGATCTGCTAATTATTTCTCTACTTTGGATCTCACTAGTGGGTATTGGCAGGTTCCTGTGGCAGAGGCGGATAAAGAAAAGACCGCATTCACAACCCCGATGGGCCTCAGCGAGTTCAACTGCATGCCATTCGGGCTCTGCAACGCCCCAGGAACCTTCCAGCGGTTGATGGAGTGCTGTCTAGGACATAAGACCTTCTAGAGAGTCCTGCTGTACCTGGATGACGTCATAGTATACTCCAAGTCCTATGAAGATCACCTGAAGCACCTGGCAGAGGTGTTTGAAGCCATAGCTGGTTTTGGCCTAAAGGTGAAGCCGTCAAAATGCCACCTGTTGAAGCCCAAGGTACAGTACCTAGGTCATGTGGTAAGCGCTGAAGGTGTAGCACCAGACCCTGACAAGGTCACAGTAATCAAGGACTGTCCAAGACCCTCCACTATCAAGGAAGTGCGGCAGTTCCTCGGGTTGGTGGTCTACTACCGAAGATTTATCCAAGGCTTCACCAAGATGGCGGCACCCATGCAGGACCTCCTAGTAGGCCAATCCAGGAAGGCCAAAAACCCGAAGCCTCCATTCAAATGGGATAATCCGGAAGACGAATCCTTCAGTAGGCTGAAGATGGCTCTCACAGGAGACGAGATCCTGGCCTACCCTGACTATGGCCAACCCTTCATACTCCATACAGACGCAAGCAACGTGGGGCTAGGAGCGGTGCTGTCCCAGATACAGCAAGGCAGAGAAAGAGTGATTGCCTATGCCAGTAGGAAGCTCTGGCCCACAGAAAGGAACCCCGAAAACTACAGTTCTTTCAAGTTGGAGTTCCTCGCCGTAGTCTGGGCTGTGACAGAACGTTTCAAGCACTATCTCGCCTCCTCCAAGTTTACAGTCTTCACGGATAATAACCCGCTGACGCACCTGGACACTGCGAAACTTGGTGCTCTGGAACAAAGATGGATGGCCCGATTGTCTAATTATGAGTTCACCATCAAGTACCGGGCTGGGCGCAAGAATGCAAACGCTTATGCGCTGTCCAGGATGCCTAACTTGCCAGATGGGGGAGAAGACCCGGAGGAACTGGAGGAGATAGAGATCCCCGCTTTCCACCGTCATGGGGTAACTCAGTGCTCTCATTGTGTGAAGAACAGGTGCTCTGCCAACAGAGAGGCCATGTTCAATCCATTGCCCCACCATGGATGGGCAGAAACACAAGATAGTGACCTGGCTGTCCGCCTAGTCAAGGAGTTGCTGACACGAGCTGACTCGTACCCTGATCCAGATGCTCCAGAGGAGACCAAACAGTTGTGGAAGGAGAAGGGCAAACTATTCATCTATCAAGGGAAGCTGTGTCGAAGAGCCATCAACTCCCGGACACATGAACTGGTCTGGCAGGTGGTAGTCCCGAGGCGGGATGCGTCGATGGTCTTGGAAGCATACCACGATGGAGCAGGACACTTTGGCTGGAAGAAGTTGGAAGTCCTGCTACGTGAACGGTTCTACTGGGCTGGCATGAGGAAAGCAATCGAGAGGTGGTGTCGAGAATGCGGACCATGCAACCTGAGGCGAAAAGACCGTGACAGCCAGAGGGCCCCCCTGCAGCCCATCATCACTAAACAGCCACTTGAACTGGTAGCCCTAGACCACCATCGTAGACCACTACTCCCGGTTCCTGGTAGTAGTGCCAGTAAAGGACCAGACGGCTCAGACAGCAGCCAAAGCCTTCCAGCAGCACTTCTGCCGCCCGCACGGTTACCCTAAACGCGTGCTTACTGACCAAGGTCCAGCCTTTGAGGCAGAGGTGTTCCAGGAGTTCTGCAACCTGTACGGCTGCAAGAAAATCAGGACAACGCCTTATCACCCCCAGACCAACGGGTTGTGTGAGAAGATGAACCAGGTGGTGATAGACCTGTTGAAGACATTGCCCCTGGAAGAACGCTGTCTGTGGCCAG
This sequence comes from Phyllobates terribilis, assembly GCF_046119375.1. Taxonomy (NCBI): domain Eukaryota; kingdom Metazoa; phylum Chordata; class Amphibia; order Anura; family Dendrobatidae; genus Phyllobates; species Phyllobates terribilis. The sequence goes on from NW_027362762.1 coordinate 880,452,073, forward strand.
AAAAGTTGCCAGATCTGGTGGACCTCTATAACCATATCCCAGTGAATTCTACCAACTGCACACCTGCTTACCTGATGAGAGCAAGGCCTGGTAAGCTACCCATCGACCTGGACATGGGAGTCCTAACACCAGAGACCGCCTCACCGGATGCAGATTGGGATACTGAGCGGCAATTACAATACCGTAAAGTGCAAGAGAGTGTTGAAAGGAGTCTGTCCCAAACAAGACAAAGACAAGAGAAGACTTACAATCAACACGCACCTGCTGTTCCCCTATCATCTGAAGAGCAAGTCCTTAAGAGAAAGAGACACCTCCACAAACTAGATGACCAGTGGGAGGAAGAGCCATACACCATCCTACCCTCGAGTCATGATAACACCAAGGTGTGCCTCGTTAGTAAGGATGGAGGAGAAACATCAGTAACAGTTTCAAGAGACCACTTGAAGAAATGTCCCGAGCAACTGCAACACCCTAAGGAAGACCAAGATAGCCCTCGTGGACACAAGTGAACAATTCAATTGTTGTGCCAGTCCTTACCTTTCTCCAACCAGCCCCTCAGGAAGCTGCAGAAGTCCCAGAAGAGTTGGAAGAACAGTTGGCCCCGGAGGCAGAAGTTTCCCCATCAGCAGACCAGGAGAATCTACCCTCTGCTAGTAGCGAACCTGTCGTACCCATGGTGAGCCAAAGAATCCGTAGGAAGTTGCCCAACCTACCAGTGTCACCTCAAAATACTAGTAATGCAGTTCACACTGAACCTACCACACCAGGGGCAGACACAAGGGACCAGGGTAGAGCACTGACCGATAGTACATTACGTAGATCTACCAGAGCTACAAAAGGTCAGCGCCCTGCCCGTTGGAGGATTTAAAAATGCAGGAATTTACGGTCTAGATGTATTTAAATGGATACTGTATATAGTTACCCGTAAAGGTTTACAAGAGACTTAAAAATTAGAAAAGTTTGATATATGTGTGTTTTTTCCAGTTACCTGAAAGGGATCCAGAGACTTTTAGGTTATGGACAGTGAATAACCAAGAACTTTCCCTTATAAATAGTTGCACTTGTAAAAGTGCCCCTTTGTGACAGACCACTGAACAAAAACTCATGGAGGTGGCTGAAGACGTGGTCCAACATCCGGATCATCAATGCCCTGCAGCCACCCCAGGGCCTCCGTTGAGGGTTTTAGACGGGTCCCTCAAATTTGCACCTTGTTTCAGTGGAATGGACACCTGGTTGCAAATCATACTGTAACCTGAAAAAGACTATAATGCTTGTAAATATTGTAATGTACCTTGTTAATGCTATTGTTACTTTTGAAAAATATATTCAGTCCCAGAGTACTGAAATTAACTAGGGGGGAATGTGGCACCCCAGAGGGTCTGGTTGCCACAGTGGTATTGCTTCCCTCAAAAGGGGTAATGCCATGTCTGGAGGCAAGCAGGGGTTTCCTGGTCAGGAACATAACACATGCAACACATCCTGGCTCCAGATCAGCAAGGGGAGGATCCTGCCCTTGACAACTGGATATGGAGGCGGGGTTAGCTTAGTCTAGTGTGAGGAGTCGAGTGGAGGACATCAAGGAGTGAGGAGCTAGGGACTGGAGCTGGAGATAGCTCGTCCTAGCCAGAATACACAGAGAACCGGACACCGTAGTCCGAGGCTGTGGGGGATTCCAGACCCAGCAGCAGATACCGTAGGGCAGGAGATTGCAGGCCTCCTAGCCCCCATCAGACGCCCGGAGGCTCAGCAGCACCGAGGGACCAGTACCGCCAAGGCCCGAGCTGCCAGCCATACGGGTGAGCACAGCACGTTACACTCAGGGTCGTGGGCTACAACACAGCTACAAGCAGAATAGCCAAAGAGTATAGTAAGAACGGCAGGCCTACAACTCCACCTGTCCAGGAGGACTCTTTGCTTGCTCCCAGACTGACTGGGCTCTTATCACTAGCCAGTACTCCAGTCCAGGCCTGTTTAAAGTGTCATCAGTAAAGACCCTGGGACTGCGCTGCACGGACTCTGTGGTTATTTCTGCACCGCGACACCCTGCACAACCACCATCATCCACACACACTGCCCTGAAGCTACACTCTTCCTGTGGGGAGATATACCACCCTTGCAGCCAAACCATCAGTTTCAGAGGACTGTTCCGCAGCGCCGGCCTCATTAACCGCACTCCACAGGTGGCGTAGTCGGACATTATATAACCTATATACATCTACTACCCTTGGATTGACCACCTGGGTCACGGACCGGGTCACCGCCACGGTGACTACAACGCCCAGCGTCTACTGGCCCGGCTCTGGGTACCCAACGGCCCAGGGGGTGCATCAACCTCATGTGACTATGCTTTTGCAGTGTAAACCACCTACTCTGCCAAATATTTTTTTGGGTGTGGGGAAATGGGGACCAATTAGGACTTTTGTTATTTGGACCCATGATTTCTTTAAACGCCCCTGCCTGAAACCTTATTTATTGACTTTCCAGTATATCATCATGAACCCTAATGACAAATGCTTCACCTTCATAGGGAGTGTCTATCTGATGCAGGCATAAAGTTATTCCAAGTGCAAAGACACGTTTTACTGGTTATATGTAGCCTGCAGGCACCTTTTAAAAGCTTGTATGGCGACTTTAACAAAATATTTCTACATCTTCCCTTGATCAGGAAATACCACTACCCTATACCTCAAGTAGTTCAGTCAAGTTATACATTCTTTTCAGTTGTTTACTACTTCTATATATTGCTGGGGAAGCAAAGTAATAGCCAACATGGTTGCCATTATTGCTTCAATATGATAGACATCAGTTTCCCAGACTGTGGTATTAAAAAAAGTGCAAAAACTCTTAGGCTGTGTGCCCACGTAGCATTTTTCAAGCGTATATTCTGCGGAATTTCCGCAGTGTAAACGCTTGAAAAACGCATGTATATCCGCACCCCATGGTCCCCAATGGGATTCCGCAAGTTCTATGCACATGCTGCGGATTTTTCCGCAGCGTTTATGCCGCGTTCAAAAATCCGCAGCATGTCATTTAATTTTGCGTTTCCGCAAGCGGAATTGCCTTTGTCCAATGCATAAAAAACGCAAGGCAATTCCGCATGTGGAAAACGCGTGATAAACGCGCGAAAAATGCTCGATAAACGCGTGCGGAATTCCGCATGCGTTTTTCCGGGAGAGGACTTGCATTTATGCAGCAGAAAATTTCTGCTTCATAAATGCAACGTGGGCACATGGCCTTAGCTGAGGTCCACTCTCCCCCAAGGCCAAATACAGGCTGATATACTTTTTTGTTAAAGGGGTTGTCTATAAACCAGCTTATAAGTTACACATTCTCCCACTAATGAGGTCACAGAAGGACTCTCAAATAAGCCATTCTGTAGCCAACAATAGATGCAGCACAGAGGCTGTAGAAGACATACGATACAAAATAATTAATGGAACCCATTTATGACAAAATTATTTTTAGTCAAAAATAAATGCATTGAAATAAGAAAGCAATGTCCCCAAAGGTGGCCAGCCCCTTTAAACTCCTCTTCAATCTGATAGGAGAATGCTTCAGTGTCTTTTATACAATTGTTGGGGTCTATGCAAGGGGTTGGCTCCTGTGCCAATTCTTCCCTGGTCCTCTGCTGGTCTCCCCTGCATCAGCAATGACGTGTCAATTGGACATTTGACTGCTGCATCTGGTTGGTGACCTCAGTAGAGTTGACATGCCACCAGTTCAGCCGGTGATTGACCTTAGAGGTCACACGTTGACCCACGCATACTGGCTGAAGCTCCGTAAACTAGCATTGGCGGGTTACCAGGAAGGTAGCGTCACTGGAGCAGAAGGAGATTGGTAAAATATCATTCCTTTTTGGCATTTTATCCAATCATTTGTGAAAGTAAAATTATGTTATTGGAAAATCGATTTTATTCCGAAATATAGATGTGGTCCCAGCTCCAGGACTCCCCTAGAAGTCACCGTTCTAAAGGCCTCGTATACTGGCCACAAATTTGCCAATGAGCGTTCATAAGGATTGTTCCTCATCATGTTCGGTGTAAATATGCCGCTGATGAAGTGTCAAGTTAGTCGGCTAATTGAATTGTGTATTTTGTCCAGTAAATCATGTTTGTTGATGATCGGCTCCAAACAATATTCATGCCGTATGTGGACTAAGCATTTTGTACTCTCCTTCCAAACCGATGCTGCTCCTCCAGTCCCCTAGGATCAACATCCAGCAGGGGTGTCACGTGAGTGCTGCAGCCAATCGAAGTCTGTTGATTGGCTGCAGCATTCATATTTTGTCCAAACTGGAAAACCGTGTTAATTTTGCTCTGACTAAATGTGAACTTTTAGGGGATGCAGTGCTAAGTACAGAGGAGCCGGTCTGGGAGGTGGTATTACTTATTTTTTGCACCTCTATGGGCCCATTAATAAGGGGTTATGCAATAGTGACAACTCGTTAAGTCAGTTTTTCTATAGTATCTGGAGTCATTGGTTATAAATCCTCTTTTACAGGACTGATACTGGGCCTGCCCTACTACAGATTTCTCTTCCGACATAAGAACAACTGGACATATAAGGAGACCGCGTCGCTGAAGCTCTAAACTCAATATTTATAAGCCTCTATTAAGGAGCTCTACTTGAAACTCAAGCTCTACATAGACCATCTTATCAAGTTTTTAGTGGTCACAAGTCCTTGGAGTGTTCAGTATGACAGAAGATCTATAATATTACCCTGCCGTAAATAAGAGCCTCTACGATGGGTATCAGTCACTACACCCATGTGGTGCTTGGTCCTTACATTAGTTCTATAGGATCAGCCTTTTCCTTCAATCATTTGGACCAAGAGACTTGCTAGAACTTGCATTAGGAGTAGGTCATTTATGGGCCAAACTTGAGATATAGATGTATGTATGTATGTATGTGTGGCACCAGTCTTATAATAACCCTTTGGGACCTGTAGTCCTATATATTGAATCGATTGTAGCTAGCAGCTGCACCAAGAAATCAACAATAATATACAAAGAAAAAAGTGGAAAAGTGGCACTGACCATCAGCTGCAGAAAACCAGTCTTTATTTGAACAAAGACATCAGGAGAAGCGCTGTTTTGCGCTGGGAATGCGCTTCTATGGGTCTATGTGTACACATTGACCCGTAGATGCGTGAAATGGCCGTCGTCCAGTCCTGTACTCTCCCGCACACCCTAGCCTACCGCTTCTCGTGATGTCTTTGTTCAAATAAAGACTGTTTTTCTGCAGCTGATGGTGAGTGCCTCTTTTATCGTATATATAATGTGTGTAAGTATGTTTAGGGTTTTTTTTGTGTGTGTCATTATTTGAAGCTCACAAGTAGAGATGAGCGTTGTTCTACTCGAACTGTTCGCCAATCTCAAATTCGAGCTGTTTTGGGCGGTGTTCGAGCCGGTCGGCGAACACGAACAATTTGATAAAAATTCGGCTGTTCGAGGTTATGTTCGATAACTGTTCGTGCACCAAAATCATAACTGGATTTTTTCTCAGTAATGATGAAAATTAATGTTAATACGCAGTTTGAGTGTACAGCGGGGTGGGGGGAGGGGCAGGGGATGGATCTCTGCAGGAATAATGAAGATCTCCATTTTTTTTTCTCTTTCCCGCATTTACAGTGGGGAGGTGCAGTCTGTCAGCCTATCAGCAGCGCACACACGGAGCGAAGTGCTTTTTTTCACACAAGCAAGGGCATGTGTGATTGGCAGTGTATGTCACATGTCCTTGCCCTATAAGACCAAGCCATTTTCCCCGTCGCCACCATTTTCTCACTGCTGCAGCTGCGTGTTAGACGGCACCGCTGTTGCTGTGTGCGCTATACCTTGTTAATTTCAAGCCAATTTTCGCACAAATATACAGATAGCTTGGGAGTAGGGGATAGTTGTGATTGCAGTCCTTTTAAGGACTAGGTTACAGCATTTCCTACGACTTTTATCAGGGAGGTCTGTGCTCTTAAATAGATAGGTTGTGGGAGTAAAGACTAATTGTAATTGGAGTCCTTTTCAGGACTAGGTTACATCAGTTCCTATCAGTTTTTGCCAGGCAGGTCTGTGCCAGTGCTGTGCAAGTTTTTTTCACAGCATTTGGCTGAATCTAGCAAAGCTAATCCTTTTTGGCCTATTGCAGAGTGTGTTAGTCAGTGGAGTAGCCTATCTGTGCTGCAAGATATACCACCTGTGTATAGAATACCAATTTTTTTACTGCACCTAGTGAAGTAAAATCTTTTGGGCATAGCATCATTCTATTAGTCCATCTATACTGACCTCCATCAGGTTGCAAATTAAAACTAATTTTTATCTGCATCTACAGTACCTCTGAAAAAATATTTGGGCTTCTAGCTGTGTGTGGGACTTGTTGTATTAGTCCATCTATACTGACCTCCATCAGGTTGCAAACTGAATATATTTTTTTCTGCATCTACCTCTGAAAAAATATTTGGGCTTCTAGCTGTGTGTGGGTCTTGTTCTATTAATCCATCTATACTGACCTCCATCAGGTTGCAAACTGAATATAATTTTTTTCTGCATCTAGCTCTGAAAAAATATTTGGCCTTCTAGCAGTGTGTCGGACTTTCTCTATTAGTCCATCTATACTGACCTCCATCAGGTTGCAAATTAAAAATAATTTTTATCTGCATCTACAGTACCTCTGAAAAAATATTTGGGCTTCTAGCTGTGTGTGGGACTTGTTGTATTAGTCCATCTATACTGACCTCCATCAGGTTGCAAATTAAAAATAATTTTTATCTGCATCTACAGTACCTCTGAAAAAATATTTGGGCTTCTAGCTGTGTGTGGGACTTGTTGTATTAATCCATCTATACTGACCTCCATCAGGTTGCAAACTGAATATATTTTTTTCTGCATCTACCTCTGAAAAAATATTTGGGCTTCTAGCTGTGTGTGGGACTTGTTGTATTAGTCCATCTATACTGACCTCCATCAGGTTGCAAACTGAATATATTTTTTTCTGCATCTACCTCTGAAAAAATATTGGGGTTCTAGCTGTGTGTGGGACTTGTTGTATTAGTCCATCTATACTGACCTCCATCAGGTTGCAAACTGAATATAATTTTTTTCTGCATCTAGCTCTGAAAAAATATTTGGCCTTCTAGCAGTGTGTCGGACTTTCTCTATTAGTCCATCTATACTGACCTCCATCAGGTTGCAAATTAAAAATAATTTTTATCTGCATCTACAGTACCTCTGAAAAAATATTTGGGCTTCTAGCTGTGTGTGGGACTTGTTGTATTAGTCCATCTATACTGACCTCCATCAGGTTGCAAACTGAATATATTTTTTTCTGCATCTACCTCTGAAAAAATATTGGGCTTCTAGCTGTGTGTGGGTCTTGTTCTATTAATCCATCTATACTGACCTCCATCAGGTTGCAAACTGAATATAATTTTTTTCTGCATCTAGCTCTGAAAAAATATTTGGCCTTCTAGCAGTGTGTCGGACTTTCTCTATTAGTCCATCTATACTGACCTCCATCAGGTTGCAAATTAAAAATAATTTTTATCTGCATCTACAGTACCTCTGAAAAAATATTTGGGCTTCTAGCTGTGTGTGGGACTTGTTGTATTAGTCCATCTATACTGACCTCCATCAGGTTGCAAATTAAAAATAATTTGTATCTGCATCTACAGTACCTCTGAAAAAATATTTGGGCTTCTAGCTGTGTGTGGGACTTTCTCTATTAGTCCATCTATACTGACCTCCATCAGGTTGCAAACTGAATATATTTTTTTCTGCATCTAACCCAGCCAATAGTTTTGGCCTAATACCACAGTTTGGCCACTCAGCTCTGCTCGGTTACCATCCATTGTTTTTTTGTGCAAACAACTCCAGAGTTGTGAATTAGTTAACCACCAAAATGAGTGGAAAAAGGCCTGCTGCTGGTGGAAAGGGGAATAGGCGTGTTGGGAAGGGGAAAAAAGGTTGTGTCCGTGGGGTAGGTGTTAAAGCAACAGTAATATCTGCAGAAGAAAGACCATCTTCCAGCCAAACTAAAATGTCTACTTCTTTTAGCGGACAATGTGATAAGATCCCTTTCTTACGGCCACGCCAATCGCTACAAATTCCAGATGAGGCACAAAAACGGCAGGTGCTTCAACGGATATCAAGTGCTCCTTTAAGTGGGCTCTCCTCCACATCAACTTCAACATCACAAATACTCCAGTCCTCAAAGGTGTCACCCAAATCGCACTTGCTTCCTCACAGCTCCCAAATCTCCAGCTGCCCGTCTGAGTATGAGGTAGAACAGATGGTTGAGTCTGCAGAGCTGTTTACTCATACTATAGCCTGGGAATCAGAGGTCGACTCCAGCGCTTCTGTGAATCCAGACGAGGAAATGATCTGCACTGATGCCCAGAATCTTTATGAGTCGGATCCAGGACCAGACGCAGAAGGTTCTGACCATAATGTAGACCCTCATTCCCAAACTGTAACTCCTGTTGGTGGAGACAATGAGGAAGACGATGATAAGACTCAAATACCTGATTGGAGCGACAACTTTAGTTTTTTGTCAGGGCAGGAACAGGTTGGCTCTGAGGACGACGGGTGTGATAACACACAGGGTGATGATGATGAGGTTGGAGATCCCACTTACTGTCAACCCACAGTCAGCCAAGAGATGAGGTCAGCAGAGGAGGTGGAGGAAGATGCTAGAGACGACGAGGTCAGGTTGCGCCTTCCTGGACAGAGACGTAGTACTGGAAGCACGTCAACAACTGCATCCTCAAACACAACTCTGCCTCTCACCACAAGTCGTGGTGGCTCTTCAGGTCGCATGGGTGCTAAGCCTTGCATAGCCTGGGCATTTTTTCAGATCGATAAAGATGACCCAACTCGTGTTATCTGTAATATTTGTCAGCAAAAGCTAAGTAGAGGCCAAAAAATACATAGTTTGAGTACTTCATGCATGAACCGGCACATGGACATGAAGCATAAGTTGCAGTGGGAAGCTCAGTGTGCTACAATGCGGCCTAGCCGGCCGGGCCAACCACCGTCTGCCATATCTTGTGCATCCGCGGCCTCTTCATCCTCTGTGACTGGGGGGACAGCAGTCACACCTGTTTTGGGGCGCAGACCTGCCACCTCTTTACCCGCAACAGCCAGCGTGATTGGCAGGTCATCATTTTCTTTGGAGGTGGTAACAGCAGCTGGTGTTGAGCGCTGTCCGACATCGATAGCACCACCTTTGGATCAAGGCAACCTAACATGTCCGCCTGCATCTTCCTCACAGACCGGCAGTTTGCCGGGGACACCCTTATCAACCCCGTCTAAGCACAATAGCCAGCCCTCGGTCCCTCAGATGTGGACAAGTAAAAGACCATTTCCTCCTAGCCATGAGAAAGCTAAGAGGTTGAATTTCACCATCTGCAAGCTCTTGGCTACAGAAATGCTGCCTTTCCGCCTGGTGGACACAGAGGATTTTCGAGACCTTATGTCCGTCGCAGTGCCCCAGTACCAGATGCCCAGTCGGCACTACTTCTCAAAGAAAGGTGTGCCTGCGCTCCACCAGCATGTCGCACACAACATCACCACTTCTTTGAGAAACTCTGTGTGTGACAGGGTGCATTTCACCACAGACACTTGGACGAGTAGGCATGGACAGGGGCGTTACATGTCGCTGACTGGGCACTGGGTAACTATGGTGACAGCAGGACAAGGGGCTGCTGTCCAAGTCTTGCCGTCCCCACGAGTTGTGCGTCAATCCTCTTTATGTCAAAGTTCCTCCACTGCTTCTGCCTCCTCAACCTCCTCTCGGTCTTCCACCTGCACCCAAAGCCTGTCTGGTCATGCCACAAGCTTTCTAACTGCGCAGAAGGGATCCTGCACACCTCCTTACTATGCTGGCTGTAGGGCTCAACGTCATCAGGCGGTTTTTACATTGAAATGTCTGGGAAATGTGAGTCACACAGCTGAGGAGTTGTGGTCAGCTCTGGAGAACCAATTTCATGAATGGTTGTCTCCACTGGACCTGAAACCAGGGAAGGCCGTGTGCGACAATGCTGCAAACCTGGGTGCGGCCCTTCGCCGGGGCAATGTCACACACGTGCCTTGTATGGCTCACGTGTTGAACCTGGTTGTCCAGCAATTTTTAGCCCACTATCCCAGACTAGATGGCCTTCTGCAGAGGGCACGGTCGCTGTGTGCTCACTTCCGCCGTTTGCATCCCGCAGCTCAGCGACTTACATCTCTACAGAAGTCGTTGGGCCTGCCACTTCACCGGCTAAAATGCGATGTGCCTACCCGGTGGAATTCAACTCTGCACATGTTGCAGCGACTGTGGCAGCACCGACAAGCCCTGGTGCAATACGTTCTGACGTATAGCCTGGGCCAACGAGATTCAGAGGTGGGGCAAATCCCGCTGGAGGAGTGGTCTCAGATCAGGGACCTATGCACCCTTCTGCACAGTTTTGAAATGGCGACGAAGATGTTTAGTGCTGACGATGCCATTATCAGCATGACTATTCCGGTGATTTACATGCTGGAGCACATGTTAAACAGAATTCGGAGTCAGGTGGTGGCACAAGAGGAGGTGGAGGAAGTAGAGGAGGAGGAGTTGTATGCGGAAGGGCTAACATCTGCAAGGTCCAGACGGTCGGCAGCACCAAGGCGGCAGGCATGTGAGGGTGGGGGAGATGGTTTTACCAGGGCGCATGGTAGCAGCCAAACTAGTGAGGAAGGTGCAGGAGCCCAGGAAGGAGTGGAGGACGAACTGATGGAAGACTCATCAGATGAGGAAGACCTTGATCACATTTCTGTTGTGCGAGGTTGGGGGGAGAGGACAGAGGAAGGAAGCATGATTGTTACCTCGCCACCAACACAACAGGGACTTGGTGCTCCTGGATGCGCAACACACATGAGTGCCTTCTTGCTGCACTACCTGCAACATGACCCTCGAATTGTGAGAATTAGAAATAATCCTGACTACTGGGTTGCCACACTGTTAGATCCCCGGTACAAAAGTAAATTTGCAGAAATTATTCCTGCCATAGAAAGGGATGCACGCATGCAGGAGTATCAGCAGAGACTGTTGCAGAATCTTACATGTGCTTTTCCACAAAATACCAGTGGTGCACGTAGTGAATCTCACAGTTCCAACTTGCCAACCGTGGGACTGTCAAGTGTTCAGCACTCAAACCGTAACAGAACCACAGTATCTGGTGGCAACATCAATTTTGCGGAATCATTTCACCACTTTTTTAGCCCATCCTTTGCAAGGCCACAGGAGACAAGAAGTCTGACACATAGTCAATGCCTAGAGACGATGGTACAGGAGTATCTCCAAGTAAACATTGAAGCCACGACTGTGTCACTGGACCCTTGCTCTTTTTGGGCTTCCAATCTGGATAAATGGCCGGAGCTAGCCACTTACGCCTTGGAGATCTTGTCATGCCCCGCAGCCAGCGTTCTGTCTGAACGTGTGTTCAGCGCTGCTGGTGGTGTGCTGACAGATAAGCGCACGCGGCTCTCCACTGATAATGTAGACAGACTCACGTTCATAAAGATGAACAAATCATGGATCCGAAACGACTTTTCTACCCCTGTGTCATCCTGGGGAGAGTAAAAGCTTGATGATTGTTTAAAATCACCCTACCAACAGTTTTAAGCTTTCAAATTACTAATCATGTTTATCTGTATCTTGACTGGAAAATAATTTGGGCTTTGTAGCAGTGTGCAGCACTGATCCTATTAGGCCATCTATAATAAGCTCCACCAGATTTAAAATTAAAAATAATTTTTAGCTGCATCTAGCCCGGAAAATAATTTTGGGGCTCCGAGATGCGCAAGACACATAAGTGCCTTCTTGCTGCACTACCTGCAGCATGACCCTCATATTGTCAGAATTCGAAGTAATCATGACTACTGGGTTGCCACACTCTTAGATCCCCCAAACTTTTCGATCAACCTTTTCATTTTAATAAAGACCAAAAAAATGGTCATTTTTGAAATTATAAGCATTAGCAGGTTGTTAGAAACTGAAATCAAACAGTTTTCAACTCAAAACTTTATTCTAGGTGATGTTACATTTTCACATAGGACCCCTTGTTCGAAAGGAGCTTCTGAACTCTCTCGTCCATTGAATTTGTCAGGTTTTGGATGGTTTCTGCTTCAATTGTTTTGCATGAGGACAGAATACCCTCCCAGAGCTGTTGCTTAGATGTGAACTGCCTCCCGCCATCATAGACACTCCTTTTAATGATGCTCCAAAGGTTCTGAATGGGGTAGAGGTCAGGGGAGCATAGGGGTCACACCATAAGTTTGTCCCCTTTTATGCCCATATCAGCCAGAGATGCAGATGTTTTATGTGCAGCATGAGATGGTGCATTATCATGCAGAAAAATGATCTTGCTGTGAAATACACGGTTCTTCTTCTTGAACCATGGCAGGAAGTGCTGTTTGAGAAAATCCACATACATTATGGAGTTCATCTTTAGCGTCTTCAGGGATCCTAAAGGGGCCGACAATCTCTCTCCCCATGATTCCAGCCCAAAACATTACTCCACCTCCTCCTTGTTGGCGCTGTAGCCGTGTTTGCGTGGGGTGTCCATCAACCAGCCATCCTCCACTCCATCCATCTGGACCATCGAGCGCTGCACGGCACTCATCCGTGAACAAAACAGTTTTGAAATCAGTCTTCATGTAATGTTTGGCCCACTGGAGCCGTTTCTGCTTGTGTGAAGTGGATAGAGGAGGTCGACAGGATGGCGTATGCACAGCTGCAAACCTCTGAAGGACCCTGCATCTTGTTGTTCGGGGGACGTTGGAGGCACAAGCAGCTTCAAAAACTTGTCTGCTGCTATGACAAGGCTTTTTTGCCGCTGCTCTTTCAACCTGACGTAATTGCCTGTAGGAAAGAGTCCTCAATTTGCCCTTATCAGCACGCACACGTGTGTACTGTGAATCAGCTACATACTTCTTGATTGCCAAGACACTTCATCCTGATCATCGCACAATGTTGATTGTAGTCATGCCTTGACCTAAACACTCCACAATTTGTTGCTTCTCAGCAGCCGACACATCCTTTTTCTTTCCCATTTTGGCAGAAAATGTAGGCTGCTGAATAATGTGAGAGAGCCTTCTTAAGTAGTCTTGCCTTTCATTGGACACACCTGCCAAACTAATTAGCACAGGTGTCTGCAATTGCTTACAGTGATATAAAGAGCCCTGACACACATCACCATCAATGAGTTTAACTGACAAACAAACAAATTCTTCCCTTATCACTCCTAAACACTTTTTGCATAATAATTTGGAACACAGTGTACATGTGCTTTAACACAAAACACCAGTGGTTCACGTAGTGAATCTTACAGTTCTAACTTGCCAACCGTGGTCTGTATGGAGTTGTTCAATAAAGGGCCCAAAATTAAGATAACATAGATGGGAGAGGTCTCTATGAATAGGAATTCCTAAGTATTTGATACCCTGTGAGGGCCAGGCAAAGGGAAAGTTGGACTGGATGGAATCCTATATGGATTTGGGGAGGGAGACATCGAGGGCCTCAGACTTCGCTGCATTGATTTTAAAATTTGACCATGTAACAAAGTGATCTATTTCAGCCATAACAGCATGGATGGATATATGTGATTGAGTGATATATACTAGGACATCATCAGCAAATAGAGAGCACTTGTACTCGGTGCCTCCCACCTCAATCCACCTAATATTGGGGTTATGGCGAATTGATGAGAGCAGGTGCTCCATCACTAGGATGTATAAGAGAGGGGACAGAGAACATCCCTGCCTTGTCCCATTGGTGATTGTGAAAGGTGATGAAAATGTTCTGACGCGCCCCCTGGGCCTTGGGACACCCGGAGCCGGACCCTTTTTGGTGGATGCTGGTGGTTGTAGTCTCCGTGGCGGCAACCCGGTTCCGTGGCTCAGGGCGGTCAAACCAGTGGCGGAACTATTTATGTGGTTTTGATGTTTAAATGTCCGACTACGCCACCCGTGGATTGCGGTCAGAGTGAACCGCCGCTCCAGGGCAGACCGCTAAGGCTGGTGTTGTGGGTGCAGCAGAGCATAGCATAACTCCCCACGGGAGGAGTATAGCCTCAGGGCAGTGTATGCGGAGGATGGGGGTGATGGTGCAGGGCAGCAGCAGTAATGACACGGAGTCAGTGATGCAGTCCAGGGCCTTTACTCACAGTTCTTATTATCCAGACCACGTCTGCAGGTAACGGCTGCCCACGTCGTACTGTGCTCACCAGGTGAGGGGCTCAGACAACTCCCAGATAACTTTGGAGCGCTTCACAGGACCCCCTTTGTGTGTCCTTTGTCTGGCCTTTCTTACCAACCCTTCTGTCCGGCTGCCTCGGGCCTCCTCTTGGTAAACTTGGTGCCAGTTTCCCTGACCCTATGTGGTGCCTTCCTAGCGGGTGTAGCGAGGGGCTGCGCCACATAAAATGTCACAGCCTCCTGTTTCTAGCTGAGGGTCGTTTCCTGCCTCCACTAGTTTCGGGGACCGGTCTCCCCCTTTGGCCTGACCCCTCCACGCAGGTGGATTCTGGCGTGCGGTGGCGACTCGCCCGTCCGCACCCCTGAGATCCCTTCGTTCCTCGTTCCTGGAGCCTTCTCCGCTCCTCTTCCTTCCTTCTCCCTCTTCCAGGCCTGGGCCTCTGTTACTAGGCCTGCCTCCGGAGCAGAGCTCATGCAGAGCCCCTGCTCCCTGCCACTTCTGCTCAGACTTCTCTGCACTGAACTAAGATGGTGCCCACCTTTTATACTCCCTTCTCAATGCACCCAGGAACTGCTTCCTCCCTGCTCCTGCACTACAGGGTTCCCCTTCCTCAGTGTTCCCTCCCCCCACTCCAGCCAGGGACAGGGACTGTCGTGCCCATCTCAGGGGCATATTGGTCGCCCTGCCCCACGGCAATGTGGTGTAATGCATGCAGGTGTCGGGTCCTGATCCACACTACATCCTTACCTGAGAGTGAGATATCACACCTCTGGGTGAGGTGCAATACCTCTGTAGCAACCGAGCCCTCAGGGTGCTACAGTTCCATTTATCTTCAGCCTAGGTGACGTATTGCGATACAGGGCCGTGATTTTGGCTATAAAAGGGTCCCCTAGACCCCTACCCCAAGCTTTTTAAGAGAATCATATATGGCGTGCCAGGAGACTCTATGGAATGCTTTCTCAGCATCCAACGAGAGTATCTAATTACAAATTTTTAACTGCATCTAGCCCAGGAAATACTTTGTGCCTAGTAGCAGGGTCTGCTAGTCAGCGGATTATCCCGGCTGTTAAGCAAGCTACACCACCTGTAGTTTGGACACTTCATTTTTTCAAAAGAAATGCTTCGGGACCACAGGATACTCAGTGAAGAGCATCAGGAGGCACCCCAAGGCATAGGGGCTGGGACTGGCAGTAGGATGCCTTGCGGTGGAAAGCCGAGCTCGATCCTTATAAAAGCTTTTTAACTGCAGCAGCTTTAGTGGACGCTACTGGTGCTGGAATTACGCGGCTGCTGGCATGAGACTTGCCCTCCAATAGATCCTTGTAAATGGATTTAAAGTGTATTCATTCAAATTAGAGACAATTTAAATTAAAAAGCTTAGAGCTGCCTCCACCACAGGGGGGCTCGCTCGACCCACCAGCGGACAGGCACCAGTATTGGGAGAGGGGGGCTGGCCATCAGGGTTCACCGCGGCTCTGGCACTAACCCGGCGACACGGAGGTGGCACGGGCAGGAGCGGACTGGCCGTGTCGGCTTCTCACTTTTTGGATTTTAGAAGGGCATGACATGCCTATATCTGTGTCTCCCCCTCCTTTTACTCCTCCACCTCTTTAATTTTCGCATGACTATATGTACTTGTCACTTTTCCATGTGTTAGTTATGTCTTCTGAGCAGTTTGTCAGCTTTTGGACACCTTTGAAGGTGTTTTCTATGTGTTTCTATGTGTTTTTGTTTGCCTGCCATTGGTTTTAACGGTGTTCGAAGGTGTTCGTCGAACAGTTCGACGAACAGTTCGGCGAACACACGGGTGTTCGACGAACCGAACCGAACTCGAACACTACGGGGGTGGCTCAACACTACTCACAAGTAGTGTTGTCTGCAATTGTGGAATTCGCGAGTGAGACAAGATCTTCCTGAGCTTCGGGGAAGAGAGGCAACAAAACTCTTACTCATGCTGTGGTCTATTAAATCAGAAAGTTGGGGACAGCTTGCTGGAGTCCTTCTCCATTTGGCTTACAATATACTACATCTGTGTGCACCATTTGTGCATTTGCCCTTTTTTGCATTTGGACAAGGAAAGTCACATTCTTGGGCTTTCAATGGCGTTGTTGTCTGCAAATGTAGGCTTAGCAGGTTTGAAGGATTGTAATTTTTTTTTAAAGAATTAGATTAATTCTGACCGATATAAATTATGCCAGACGTGCAACTTGGTCTTCTCTCGTGTCTGTGTCCGTGCACCGCTGACACTTTATGGGACCCCAGCAGTTTGGTAGTTTCTGTGAGGCTGTGTGCCCATGTAGCGTTTTTCAAGCGTTTTTTATGCGGAATTTCCGCAGCGGAAACGCTTGTAAAACGCTTGGTAACCCGCACCCCATGGTCCCCAATGGGATTCCGCAAGTTCTATGCACATGCTGCGGATTTTTCCGCAGCGTTTATGCTGCGTTCAAAAATCCGCAGCATGTCATTTAATTTTGCGTTTCCGCAAGCAGAATTGCCTTTGTCCAATGCATAAAAAACGCAAGGCAATTCCGCATGTGGAAAACGCGTGATAAACGAGCGAAAAATGCGCGATAAACGCGTGCGGAATTCCGCATGCGTTTTTCCGGGAGAGGACTTGCAGAAATGAAGCAGAAATTTTCTGCTTCATAAATGCAACGTGGGCACATAGCCTAATTGATTCTGTAGAATGCGGATTGGTGACATTGTCCATATTGAGGAGGTGCATTGTCCGAGCTTCTCTACTCTTGTCCTACTTCCCTTTTTGAGATGATCAGGTTTATTTAAAGCCTTTATAGAACATAAGTTGTATCAACTTATTCCCCCAAAAATTTTTGGCAAACGAAAAGGAAGCAATATGCAATAGTGACTGATAGACTGACAACTTGTTACTGACAAGGGAGTGGATGTACTATGTACTCGTCATGTATTTAAGAGCGCCTGTCATCAGGTCAAAAGTGGACCGCTTTTGCTTTTAGTCCTACTGCTCCACTGACTATTCCATGTGTTTTTGTTTTTTCTTTCTCCAAATCCGCCATATGGTTCCAAAGATGTGGGCCCTTTTATTTGCTGCAAATTCTTATGTTATTTTCAAAGGGGTCATGGCTCACAGAATTCGCTGGGGAGTGTTTTAAGATACTGTATGTGGTTTCTTGTCGATGTTGACCTCCCAACTGAAACCATTAGGGAAATAGTCAGCAACTGATCCGCAACGTATATGCAAATACTATGTGTCAGCACGCTGCGATTAATTAACGCATGAATTCCACTATTGCTACACATGTAAAAATCGTGAGGTACCACGGGCAGCACGTATCAGACGCTGGCTGTATGATTTCAGCTATATGTTTAATTCTGAAATGCTGCAGTGTTTGAGAAAGACCAAGTTTAATAGCTGCCGGAGGCCAGGCCACACGGGTGATTAGTTGGAAAGGTGAGACCCAGGCGGATTCTTCACGCATGCTGCCAATGACTGACCTGCTCACCCTATGATCCTTTGTCAGGGGTCCTTCTAGCAAAATAAATTGTCCTACAATGTATTGCATGTTGTCACCTGTGCACGCTCATCACCTTTCTTTACAAAAAATGTCATTTTTTATTCCAGATCTGACTGGGCCAATCCAATTTAGAAAGGAATGTCACCAGACAACATGTATCAGAGCGCAACATCGCATGATGTAAATGTAACATACGTCTGTAATATACAGACCTCTTATTCAGCAAATTACCAGAATAGCGTACATAATAAAGCCTTACATATCCATAAACATTGCTGTGTGATAAGATTCCTATAAGCGCTGGCTCGCTGTGATGATCGCGTTTGCTGTCTTTAGTACATGCTGCCATCTTGTGCAAACAAGCAGTGATTTTGCACATTCCGCCAAACTGGTTGTGCTGGATGAATCACTGCGGTGTAATATTTACATTGCTGTCAAAAGTTTCACTGATTAGCTCGGGGAACAAAGTTCATGAGGACGATCATCATGGGATCATCTATTGTACAGGTGTAGCAGCACTCTCTGATGCAGTAGCATGTAGTACAGCTCATTCTGAAGCCATTACTTTCCATCCGTGGCCTTACATAAAACCTCTATACTAATGAGAAGGGGAATGACACAGGCAGGTTTTGGGGTTCTTTGAATCCATATGTCCCATACTGTCCACAGAACTGGACTTCATCGGTGGTGCTTGCCACAGCCACAGAAATTCTGACTAAGGCCAAATTCACACGTTCAGTATTTGGTCAGTATTTTACATCAGTATGTGGAAGCCAAAACCAGGAGGGGGTAAAAAATGCGAAATGTGTGAACGTGGCCTATTGGGGCCCCAGCTGCATCACCCACCAACCTAAACCACGAGAATGGGTCAAAGGAGTTGTCTCATCTTGTTAATTGGGTAAAACTGCAAATTGCTTGGAAGGCCGCATTCACACTTTCTGACTGCAGCGCATTTTTTTTTTTTGCTCCGACAAAAAATGCACTATAAATGCAGTCAAAACTCAAGCAGCTTACCTTTTCCTAAGAATCCTCTTGGCTTTCAAGATCGGAGAGATTTTTAATTCTACAGCTTACTGCTTAGTTTGCTTAAATTCCTGGCTACCTCTGCAAGGCATCAGAGGTGGCTGGTTTCCTAGACAGGGAGGATGCACTTTACTGCAGAGGTAGCAAACATTGCTCTGAAGCTGCACAGATCACTGGATCCATACATGTTCAGTATTCCTGCAAGGCTGCCACTACTAGCAGTATTGGAGAGGGTACAGTTAGGATTAGCAGGGCGGCCATATCTCCGGTCTGAGGTGTCAATCTGCAGGAGCACACCACACCCCGGCAAGCAGGAAGCCGGGAGGCTGAGGAGCGGTGCACTCCTGAAGATAGATGAGGGCAATTATTGGACCAGCATATAGTGTGACCACTTCTGCTTGAGCTGTACCAATTAAAAAAAAATCTTGATACACATTCTTTTTTTTTGTTGTTTTATTTTTCAAATTTCTAGATTTAATTTGACTGTTTTCGGCATGTGCACCCATGTTGTATAAGCTGCTGCCTGCTGTTATAGTTCAGCTATGTGCTTTCTAGCAGCCCCATTGATATAGAAAACTGGTGTCTGTGACACTGACATCACTATAGGAGAGTGCTGTTGGCACGCTCTACGACCTGTGCAGTGGTCATTGTGCAGGGAGGGGGGAAAGGTGGGCTGTGACACCAATTATTGTCAATGGTGGATGCTGTGTTATCTGTCTTCAGCTTTCAACAAGTGTTGTAATCTTGACTGTGAAGATAACGAGAAGACGGCTCAGAAGTGGTCTGTACAGAACAGGAAGCGAGAGCCTGAAACTCAGTGATCAGTGAGAAAACACCAGTATTTCAGGATTCATTTTCTTTTTTTACAAACTTAGGCCTCATTCAGACATCAATTTTTTAGGTATCAGTTCTCCTACTTTGCACTGACGAGGGCCAACAGCCCGAAACACCGTGTCTGCAAATTGAGATTCTGATTTGGCTTTTATCCTAAGTCATATTGCACGACTTGTTAAAGGGTCGATTGTGACTTGTAGGATTGCTGCTTCCAAAAGGTGGCGCTATAGAGTTCAAGTCCTCTTTTTTACGGCTAGAACAAGTACTCATTATAATCTATGGGGCTGTTCACATGTCCTTGTTTTTTGGCAGCCCATGTGTCATGCAGAAATGGAGACATGTCTCGTTTTTACTGTCAGCGCAGAAAAAATGCACCAAAACAATTTTATGGCCACGACTGTTTTTTTTCAGCTTTCTGTAGTAATTTGCTCCTTTATAGTAGCTTTAGCACCTTATTTTCTATACATTTAGCGCCACTTTTTAAATTGTCTTACTTTTCTCTATCATTGTTTATCCAGATATTTCATGATATGCGACTTTTGCTGAGTGTCACTTTTTTTTTTTGGTCCACCCCACTTCAGTGTCCCCCTGGAGTAAGGTTTCAATTTTAGCGCATTTTTGCAACTTTTGAAAAGATTTATGACTTTTTGATGCTGAAAAGTTGAAAAAAAAACAGTTAAGGACAAAAATAATAATTTTTTTATTTTATAATAATAATAATAATCTTTATTTTTATATAGCGCTAACATATTCCGCAGTGCTTTGCATATGTAGCACCCCGAGGACTCGGCTGCTACAGGGGTATTGCACCTCGATCCAGAGGTGTGGTATTCCACTCCCGGGTAAGGATGGGGTGTGGGACTGAGCTCAGCTAGCTGCATGCACTACACTCATCCCATTTCCGGGGGACAGAACAACGGTACTCCCACCAGATAGATGTGCAGGTACGACAGCGTCTGTCCCTGGCTGGAGTGGGAGGGGGGGAGGAACATCCCAGTAGTGTAGGGGCAGATAGGGGAGGGACTCTGGGCATAGAGGTAGGAGCCCATTGGGTGCTAGTCACCTGGGCTCACACATAGAGGGAGTATATATGGTGGGCACCATCTAGAGACAGGGAGAGCAGAGCTGAGAGAGTCAGAGGGAGAGTTCAGCCAGGAGGGCTGACAGGGAGCTGTGGCTCCGGCTGGGCCCAGCTCCAGGGCCAGGCCTGCAGTGGAGAGGAGGAGGAAGAGAGGCCCAGAGACGCAAGACAAGAGGGAACCCTGAGATCCCAGAAGTAAACCAAAAGGGTGAAGGGTTGGCAGAAAAGGGTACCGGAACCCAAACTGGTGGAGGCTAATGATCCTCAGCCAGGAACCGGAGGTCGTGGTCAAGTTTTGGCGCGACCCTCACCACATCCACCAGGAAGGCACACCACGAGTAGGGTCAGGAAAGCCAGAGAAGGTTTTGCCACCAAGAGGCCCGAGGGAGCCGGACAAAGGTGGATCCCTGGTGGGAACGGCCAGTAGGAAGGAAGAGAGGGGAGCTCAGGACCACGCTCTGGACTGCCTGGGAGTTGGCCGAGTCCCACACCTGGTGGACGCAGCACGGCTCGGGTGGTCCCTCAAGGCCGGAGTGACCGGAACAACACCAGTGAGTAAAAACCCTGAAACTGCATCGCATGTCTCTGAGCTTCCTTGCTGCACCATCACAACCACCATCTTCCACATCTGCTGCCCTGAGGCCATACCCCTCCCGTTGGGGGTTATACCATCCTTGCTGCACAATCCTACCACCGGCCTCAGCGGTCTGCTCTGCAGCGGCGGCCTCCTAGCCGCAATCAACGGGTGGCGTAGTCGACACTTAAACAACATCTACAAAAGACTGCCACACACTTAGTTTGACCACCCTGGGCACGGACCGGGTCACCGCCACACGGACTACTACCCCTATCCAGATCTGGCTCCGGGTGTCCCTTGAACATGGCCCAGGGGGCGCGTCACATACATTATCGTCGCTGTCCCCATCGGGGCTCACAATCTAGATTCCCTATCAGTATGTCTTTGGAGTGTGGGAGGAAACCAGAGAACCCGGAGAAAACTCACACAAACACGGGAGAACATACAAACTCCTGGCAGATGTTGTCCTTGGTTGGATTTGAAACCAGGACCCCAGTGCTGCAAGGCTGCAGTGGTAACCACTGCGCCACCATGCCGCCCTATTTTGCACCAAAATTCATATAGCTCATGCGCCATTTTGAAGAATTTGGGCAATTTTTTTTTGATGGAATTTTTATCTCAATAAATCATAAATGATGATTCGGGTCCATGAAAATCACAAACAGCACATGGATGGCGTTAGTGTGCAGCCTGTGGTTAACATGCAATAAAAACCTCTATTTAAAAATGAAGTTATTTACTGATTATACATTCCCTATTTAAAGTCCATCTTTGTCATGAAAAGTGCAGATGTTGAGAGCAGACAGGTCAAAGCAAAACTCTAGTGAAATGCCGGCAAGAAGAACGTGGTATGTAACAGACTTCTAGAATTCAGGTCCACACAATCCTCACTGTATTGTACATTAAAGTAATAACGTTTTTTCTTGTGTGTGTGAAATGTTCTTGTTTGCTAATGTGGTGAAATGACACTTGCTGTAGTTTCCTTCCTCTTGGCATGGACGTAGCAGTCCACCTATTGTTCCCTGCCAGCGTGTTACAATATGATTAATAAGAACACAGTAAAAATGAAATAAATTAGTGTTAATACATGTGTAATAATAAATACATAAGAATAGGAACACCTGTTCTTTCTGATTGCTATCATCCCCATTCCGCAGGGTTCACTGTCCTGCTTGTTCTTGCCCGTGCTCCTCTTTTCTGGTACACACTTTCAGGCTGAAGCAGAGTGACTCTGGTTGCGCTTCCTGTTCCCTGATTGAGAGGCACCAGCACATATTAGAATTTCACAGCGCAGAAATATATTCTTATACTACATACCTACCTACTTACCATTGCTCTTTGCTCATCAAACTCCAATATGTGTTCGACCAGAAGACCACCATTTAAAGGGAATCCGACAGCAGGTTTTTGCTACCTCATCTGAGAGCAGCATGATGTAGGCAAAGAGAAGCTGAATCCAACGCTGTATGACTTAGTTTACTGGGTGCAGCCGTTCTGACCCAACCAGATCTTTTAGATTTAGCATGAGGCAGAGTTGAGGAAGCTAACCCCGCCCACACCAGGCTCTGTATATACAATGTCCATAGACAGTGAGAAGCCTATTACAGGAGGAGGCGTGTCTGACTTGCATGTATGCACTGCTCTAGTCCAGCAATGATAATCTCCTGATGCTAAAACAATCACTGCAAGCAAACAAAACCACAAAGCTTGATAAGAGAGGCATCCCTGTAATCAGTGTTTTATCCCCTACAGCATACAGTCTTCAGATTACATAGCAAAAACCTGCTGGCAGTTTCCCTTTAAAAAAAGAAAACTAAAATGATTTCCTGATTCTCAGTTGGTAGATGTTTCTGCTATATGTCGTCTCCATTCGGCCACCCAGTGGTTGCAATGTGAGTTGCAGACTGTGGAGGGATTTGGTAGCCTGTTGTGTTATTGTGCTAAATTTCTGGGTGGACACATCTGAAGTGAAGTGGTGGGTGGGCATCATGAACTTATACACCAGATATGGTAAGACCATGCCACTCTTCTTTTTTTCCTCATGGATTTGGAATTTAAGAAAAAGGAAAAATGGCCATATGAGGACAGAGGCATTTATAAGGGGACTCGTAGAGCCATACAGACTTCTATGGGTTTCTATATTACATAATATGCCAGGAATCGTACAAGTCAAAGGCGTCTGTGTTACAATGTGTGAGTTTAATAAAATTATAAATCAGTTCCGATCACATACATAGTTTATATAGAACCATCATAAAGTTATGCTTAATGACAAACCTGTACCTGCTGGACCGCCGCCCGATGACTGATGTTAGAACAGGAACAAAACAACAATTTTTTTTTTCGCTTCCAATCCTATTATTTCATCTGAGATGAGCAACAGTAAATGTTTGATGGCCACTCAGAACATTAAGTGTTAATGGGGTAACTGGAAATGGAAGTAACATCTTTTTTGAATTCACATAGGAAAATCAAGATTCCTGGCTGGTGCCACAGCGCTGAGGAGCAAAATACACACAGGTATAATAACATTAACCTACACAGCAGCCAGCTATACTGCACTTTACAATTAAAAGGAATCTGTCAGTAGGATCAACACTCCTAAGCCATCTATATGGGCATGTAGGTCATAGGAATCTGAATAAAATCATACCTTGATATCTGAGATCCGCCCAGAGAAGTCCACATTTTTCTTAATATGTAAATGAGCTGTTAAGATCTATGGGTTATGTAGCCTCGGCGTCTCTGCCTCCTGCCGGGCAGAGACACCGATCCCCTCACCGCCGCGGTCCCGGTCCAGCATCCTCCGGCTCCCCTGCTGCATCTGCCCGGGGTGCGCACACCACGCACAGTTCCCCAGGTACTGTACTTAGGGCGCACATGTGCGTGTGCTCCCTCTTAAATGGGCTGCGCGCACTGTCCTAAAGAGTCCCCGGCCAATGGCCGGAGGACTGCCCTTTTATAAGGCACCACCTCCAAAATGGAGGTGCCTGTGCAAGGTTGTTGTTTGTGTGCTAACACTCTCTCCAGCCCTCAGGTTCCAGTGCCCGCCAGCCTGTCTATCAGCCGTGCCCGCCAGCCTATCAGCCGTGCCCACCTGCCTGTCTATCAGCTGTGCCCGCTTGCCTATCTATCAGCCGTGCCCGCTTGCCTATCTATCAGCCGTGCCCGCCAGCCTGTCTATCAGCCGTGCCCACCAGTCTGTCTATCAGCCTATCAGCCGTGCCCGCCTGATAGTCTATCAGCTGTGCCCGCCAGCCTGTCTATCAGCCGTGCCCGCCAGCCTGTCTATCAGCCGTGCCCACCAGTCTGTCTATCAGCCTGTCTATCAGCCGTGCCCGCCTGATAGTCTATCAGCTGTGCCCGCCAGCCTGTCTATCAGCCGTGCCCGCCTGCCTGTCTAGCAGCCGTGCCTGCCAGCCTGTCTATCAGCCATGCCCGCCAGCCTGTCTTTCAGCCGTGCCAACCTGCCTGTCTATCAGCCATGCAGACTTGCCTGTCTATCTGCCGTGCGCCATCCTAAAGAGTCCTCGGCCAAAGGCCGGGGGACTGCCCTTATATAAGGCACCTCCTCCAAAATGGAGGTGCCTGTGCAAGGTTGTTGTTTGTGTGCTAACACTCTCTCCAGTCCTCAGGTTCCAGTGCCCGCCAGCCTGTCTATCAGCCGTGCCCGTCTGATAGTCTATCAGCTGTGCCCGCCAGCCTGTCTTTCAGCCGTGCCCACCTGCCTGTCTATCAGCCGTGCCCACTTGCCTATCTGCCGTGCCCACCTGCTTGTCTACCCGCATCACCTGCCTGTCTATCAGCCGTGCTCATCTGCTGTGCCTGTCGGCTTCGGCCATCAGTCCCGTGGGAGTCGCCTGCTCTCACACAAGGTTGGTCCCAGAGTGGCACCTGCTTCACCTTCCCAGTCCCTCCTCGGTTCACGGAGTCGACTAAGCCGCTGTGTGGCCAGAGTCGGTCCGGGTAGGCACTTAGTTACGCCCCTCTGGTCCCATCTTGTATCACAGCACAGAGGTTCCACCACCCGGACCCGTAACAGTTTGCACAGGCCATGGAATCCGGTGGCTCCCAGGCTCCTTTGCTCTCAGACCTGTACCAAGAGGTACAGACAAGCAGAGCAGAGCAAGACCCGCAGGTGCGTAGACAAGCAGAGCAGAGCAAAACCCGCAGGTGTGGTTGACAAGCAGAGCAGAGCAAAACCTGCAGGTGCGGTAGACAAGCAGAGCAGAGCAAAAACCGCAGGTGCGGTAAACAAGCAGAGCAGAGCAAAACCCGCAGATGCGGTAGACAAGCAGAGCAGAGCAAAACCCGCAGATGCGGTAGACAAGCAGAGCAGAGCAAAACCCGCAGGTGCGGTAGAAAAGCAGAGCAGAGCAAAACCTGCAGATGCGGTAGACAAGGAGAGCAGAGCAAAACCCACAGGTGCAGTAGACAAGCAGAGCAGAGCAAAACACGCAGGTTCGGTAGACAAGCAGAGCAGAGCAAATACACACAAGGTACTTACAATAAAGTAGCGAGTGGACACTAAACTCACAAACAGAAGTACAGAGACAACGAGTTGGAGTTAGGTGTAGGTTCAGACACTGCAGGAAAAGGGAAGATACGGACATAGAGACAAACAAGTAACGGGCTAGGACACCATTCAGACAGGAACTGAACCAGAAACAAGATACAGGAACGAGCCTGGGAACTCTGCCTCCAGGGTGGCGGAAACAGACTAGAAGTCACAGATACAGGCAACAGGCCTGGGCATACAGCCCCCAGGGTGGCTGAACAGACTAGAAGTCACAGATACAGGTAACAGGCCTGGGTATACAGCCCCCAGGGTGGCGGAAACAGACAAGAAAAGGGACAGGACCTGGCAACTCAGTTGCACAGAACACACTGAAATAAAGTGTTGCTCAGACCCCGCCTACTGGGTGGAGGTGACTCACAGCAATAGGCTGGGGACGCATTAGGACTGTGCACACAGTAACTATAAGAAACAGGCAGTAACCGCGCCGCCGCCCTTAGCAATCAGACAAGAGACATGCACACAGCAGGTACTAGAGCAAAGTGTACAGCCTGGACTGATAGGTAAGATGGCGGTCTTGCATGGTGGCAGGTGGTAAGCCATGCCAGCACGCCGCCAGGGATGTTACACCTGGCCTGCCGGCACCCTACTGGTCATATGTGGATAAAAAGAAGGCAGAGACATTACCACCTCATAGGCCATATGATTGCCCCATCGACCTAATACCTGGTGCTTCACCTTCTCGAGGGTGAATCTACCCCTTGTCGCTGGCCGAGACCCATGCTATGTCTGAGTACATAGAAGAGAATCTTGCTAGGGGATTTATCCAGAAATCCACCTCTCCGGCTGGAGCAGGATTCTTCTTCGTCAAAAAGAAAGATATACATAGTTACATAGTTTACATAGTTTATAAGGCCGAAAAAAAGACAAGCGTCCATCGAGTTCAGCCTATTTCTTGTGCACTGCAGCTATTCCGCAGCGTTGATCCAGGGGAAGGCAAAAAAAAAAACCATGCGGTATAGGCCAATTTACATCATTGAGGAAAAATTCACTTCCCGACTCCAATCTGGCAGTCAAATTAAATCCCTGGATTAATTAACTATCACTAAGCATAAGATGTAATTTTATTGTTCTCAAGAAAGGCGTCCAGGCCTCTCTTGAACTCATTAAGTGAGTTGGACATCACCACTTCCTCTCCCAGAGAGTTCCAGAGTCTCACGGCTCTGACTGTAAAGAATCCCCTTCTATGCTGGTGCAGGAACCTCCTTTCCTCCAGACGCATAGTGTGCCCCCTCGTCTTTGTCACCATCCTTGGTATAAACAGGTCATGGGAGAGATCTCTGTACTGCCCCCTGATGTATTTATACATGTTTATGAGGTCTCCCCTAAGCCTTCTCTTTTCCAACGTAAATAGGCCTAATTTTGACAACCTCTCTGGGTATTCTAGTCCCTCCATTCCCTTTATTACCTTAGTCGCCCTCCTTTGTACCCTCTCTAGCTCCAATATGTCTTTCCTGAGCACCGGAGCCCAGAACTGTGCACAATATTCTAAGTGCGGCCTTACCAGCGCTTTATACAGAGGAAGAACAATGTTCTCATCATATGCCCCTATTCCTCTTCTGATGCATGCCATGACTCTATTTGCCTTCGCAGCTGCTGCCTGACACTGGGCACTCCAATTTAATTTGCTATTAACCAAGACGCCCAGGTCCTTCTCCATGTCAGATTTCCCCAACGGTTTCCCATTTAATATGTATGGGTGAATGCTGTTTTTCTTTCCCATGTGCATGACCTTACATTTATCGGCATTGAACCCCATTTGCCATTTTTTGGCCCAACTCCCCAATTTATCTAAATCCTCCTGTAGTTGTGCCCTATCCTCATCTGTGTTAACTACTTTACAAAGTTTAGTATCATCTGCAAATATTGCTATTTTACTATGCAACCCTTCCACTAGATCATTAATAAATATATTAAATAATATAGGGCCCAAGACAGACCCTTGAGGCACCCCGCTAGTAACCCTGACACACCCTGAGCTTACTCCATTGATAACCACCCTCTGCTTTCTATCACTCAGCCAGCTATTTACCCACTTGCACACATTATCCCCCAGACCAAGCATTCTCATTTTATATACCAACCTTTTGTGTGGCACGGTATCAAACGCTTTGGAGAAGTCAAGGTATACAACATCCACTGACTCTCCCCGGTCCAGCTGAGAGCTCACCTCCTCGTAGAAGGCGATCAGGTTTGTTTGGCAGGAGCGATCCCTCATGAATCCATGTTGATATGGAGTTAGACAGTTATTATCATTAAGATATTCTACAATAGCATCTCTAAGAAATCCTTCAAACAATTTACCCACAACAGACGTTAAGCTGACTGGTCTATAGTTCCCAGGGTCACTTTTAGACCCCTTTTTGAATATTGGTACCACATTTGCTTGGCGCCAGTCTAGTGGGACAGTCCCTGTCCATAAAGAGTGCTTGAATATAAGATACAGCGGCCTGTCTATCACATTACTTAATTCTTTTAGTACCCGGGGGTGTATGCCATCTGGGCCTGGTGACTTGTCTATTTTGATATTATTTAGGCGTTTCTGAACTTCCTCCTGGGTTAGGTGGGTGATATTTAGCGGAGGGTTTACTTTATCACTCTGCATTTCCTCCGATAAATTGTTTTCTTTTGTGAAAACAGTGGAGAAGAAGCTATTGAGTAGGTTTGCTTTACCCTTATCGCCCTCTATGATTTTACCCAGGTTATTTTTCAATGGGCCAACGCCATCAGTTTTAATCCTTTTACTGTTTATATAGTTAAAGAACAGTTTGGGATTCTTTTTACTTTCCTTGGCAATTAGTCTCTCTGTCTCCTCTTTTGCTATTCTTATTTGTTTCTTACAGATTTTGTTTTTTTCCCTATAAGATATTAGCGCTTCCTCGCTGCCTTCTTGTTTAAGTTTACCGAAAGCCCTTTTTTTGTTTTTCATTGCCCTCTTGACTTCCTTATTTAGCCACATTGGCTTCCTCCTATTCCTAGCCCTTTTATTCCCATAAGGTATGTACCTTCTACAGTGACTATGTAGGACTGTTTTGAAAATTTCCCATTTTCTATCCGTGCTCCTATTACTAAAGATATTATCCCAGGCTATAAGGTGAAGGGCATCTCTTAGCTAATCAAACTTTGCCCTCCTGAAGTTCAGTGTTTTTGTGACTCCCTTGCTGGGCACCCTACTGAAGCACATGTGGAATTGTATAATGTTGTGGTCACTATTTCCCAGGTGCCCCCCGACCTGCACCTCAGTTATTCTGTCTGGCCTGTTAGTTAATATTAAGTCTAAAAGGGCCGTCCCTCTAGTTGGTTCCTGCACAAGTTGTGACAAATAATTGTCTTTGATAATTGACAGAAACCTGTTTCCTTTCTGAGATCTACAGCTTTCGGTTTCCCAGTCTATATCAGGGTAGTTGAAGTCCCCCATAATAATCACCTCGTTATTTTTTGCTACTTCGTCTATTTGTCTCATTAATAGACTTTCCGTTGCTTCTGCTATATTTGGTGGTTTATAACAGACTCCTATGATAATTTTATTATTGTTTTTTGCCCCATGTATCTCCACCCATAAGGACTCGACCTCCTCATTTCCCTCCCATACATCCTCCTGTATTGTAGGCTTTAGACACGTCTTTACATATAGACAGACTCCACCCCCTTTCCGACTTCTTCGATCCCTTCTAAACAGACTGTAACCCTGTAAGTTAACTGCCCAGTCATAGCTTTCATCTAACCATGTCTCGGTTATTCCCACTATGTCATAGTTACCTGTAGATATTTCTGCTTCCAGTTCATCCATCTTGTTTGTCAGGCTCCTGGCATTTGCTAGCACGCAGTTTACACGATTTTGTTTTGTTCCAATCTTCTCCCTGTGGATTGTATTTGAAATTTTCTTACCTCCTTTCCAAGTATCTTGTCTTGGACCTTCTTTGTCGCACTTCATATCTTTCATTAGTATGTTCTCTGGTTGCATGTTCGTGTCCGGCGTTTTTCTTCCCATCCCCTCTTCTTCTAGTTTAACACCCTCCTGATGAGTGTTGCGAGTCTCCTGGCGAATGTGTGTTTCCCGGGTTTGTTGAGGTGTAGTCCATCTCTGGCAAGGAGTCCGTCATAGAGGTAATTCACACCGTGGTCCAGGAATCCAAATCCTTGTTGTCTGCACCATCTTCTCAGCCAGTTGTTCACATCAAGGATCCTGTTCCATCTCCTGACGCCATGCCCGTCTACTGGAAGGATAGAAGAAAAAACTACCTGTGCATCCAGTTCTTTTACTTTCTTCCCCAATGCTTCAAAGTCCTTGCAGATTGTAGGTAGGTCCTTCTTTGCCGTGTCATTGGTGCCAACATGTATCAGAAGAAATGGGTGGACATCCTTGGAACTGATGAGCTTCGGTATCCTATCGGTAACATCCTTGATCTTCGCCCCTGGGAGGCAGCATACTTCTCTTGCGGTTATGTCCGGTCTGCAGATAGCTGCTTCTGTTCCTCTCAGTAGTGAGTCTCCCACCACCACCACTCTTCTTCCCTTCTTGGCTGTCCTTTTTCTTGTCGCTTCTGGGTGTTTCTGGGTACTCTTTTCTTTTTTGCTTGCTGGTAGTTCCTCATCCTTAGGTGTGCCATCTTCGTCCTCCACAAGTCCTTGGAATCTGTTTCTCAGTTGTGTGGTTGGTGGTGTCTCCATGGTCTTCTTGCTTCTTTTGGTCACTTGCCTCCACTTGTCTGCCTCTGGAGGTTCTCTGACGCTTCCTTCACTTTCCGTGACCAGTAGTGACGCTTCTGTTCTGTCCAGGAAGTCTTCATTTTCCTTGATGAGTTTTAATGTCGCAATTCTTTCTTCCAGTCCCCGCACCTTTTCTTCTAAAAGAGCCAGTAGTCTACACTTCTGGCAGGTGAAGTTAGTTTCAGCTTCTGGTCGATCTGTGAACATGTAGCACATGTTGCAGCTCACCATGTAGGTTGTCACATCTGCCATGCTGCTCCTTGTCCCTGCTGACTTGATGTCTGTCTTCTTTCTTGTGATACCCTAGGATAAACAAATTAAACAAATTTGCGCGCCGTAAGGCGCGCGGTTTGGCGATGCTTTCCAAGCAGCTGGTCCCGGCTGTACCCAACGATCTTCCAGCTGAAGGAGACTCTTCGCTTTTCCCAGAAGGCACCTGGAATATGCAAATTGTCCTCTTTAAGCTTCAATCCCTGGTTTGGCGATGCTTTCCAAGCAGCTGGTCCCGGCTGTACCCAACGATCTTCCAGCTGAAGGAGACTCTTCACTTTTCCCAGAAGGCACCTGAAATATGCAAATTGTCCTCTTCAAGCTTCAATCCCTGGTTTGGCGATGCTTTCCAAGCAGCTGGTCCCGGCTGTACCCAGCGATCTTCTAGCTGAAGGAGACTCTTCGCTTTTCCCAGAAGGCACCTGGAATATGCAAATTGTCCTCTTCAAGCTTCAATCCCTGGTTTGGCGATGCTTTCCAAGCAGCTGGTCCCGGCTGTACCCAACGATCTTCTAGCTGAAGGAGACTCTTCGCTTTTCCCAGAAGGCACCTGGAATATGCAAATTGTCCTCTTCAAGCTTCAATCCCTGGTTTGGCGATGCTTTCCAAGCAGCTGGTCCCGGCTGTACCCAACGATCTTCCAGCTGAAGGAGACTCTTCGCTTTTCCCAGAAGGCACCTGGAATATGCAAATTGTCCTCTTCAAGCTTCAATCCCTGGTTTGGCGATGCTTTCCAAGCAGCTGGTCCCGGCTGTACCCAACGATCTTCTAGCTGAAGGAGACTCTTCGCTTTTCCCAAAAGGCACCTGGAATATGCAAATTGTCCTCTTCAAGCTTCAATCCCTGGTTGGGATGGCTTTCTTCGTCCATGTATCGACTATAGGGGCCTAAACCAGATTACCATCAAAAATAAGTACCCCCTGCCTCTCATCTCGGTGCTGTTTAACCGCATAAAAGGCACGAAGATCTTCACTAAGCTCGATCTTCTTGGGGCGTACAATCTGTTCCGGATTCGCCAGGCATTCAACACTCGGGATGGTCACTACGAGTACCGCGTGATGCCCTTCGGTCTCTGTAATGCTCCAGCCGTCTTCCAGGAGTTAGTGAACTAAATCTTCTGAGATCTCCTGTATTCCTGTGTGGTGGTGTACCTGGATGATATCTTGGTGTTCTCCCCTGATCTGCCCTCTCATCGGAGGGATGTTCGTCAGGTACGGCTGAGGCTCCGGAAGAATCGCCTGTATGCAAAGTACGAGAAATGCATCTTTGAGCAGACCTCCCTACCATTTTTAGGGTATATCATCTCTGAGACCGGACTGCGGATGGATCCCGAGAAGGTGTCTGCCATCTTAAAGTGGCCCCGACCTGAGGGGTTGAATGCTATTCAACGTTTTCTGGGATTTGCTAACTATTACCGCCTCTTCATTCCTCTTTTCTCCTCCCAGACTGCTCCCATCTCTGCTCTCACCCGGAAAGGGACAAATCCCAGGGAATGGACTTCCGAGGCGGAAAGTGCCTTTGTTTCTCTTAAGCAAGCCTTCTCCTCCGCTCCAGTGCTACATCGTCCAGATTGCAATAAACAGTTCTTCCTGGAGGTTGATGCCTCTTCCTCCGGGGCCGGAGCAGTGCTCACCCAGAAATCCTCGTCCGGGCGAATGGTGACCTGCGGCTTCTTCTCCAAATTCTTTTCTCCGTCCGAGCGCAATTACTCCATAGGAGATCAAGAACTGCTGGCCATCAAATTAGCGCTGGAGGAGTGGCGCTACTTGCTTGAGGGGGCTCTGCACTCGGTGGTCATCTACACTGACCATAAAAACCTCGCTTACTTGCAGACCGCCCAAAGACTAAATCCGCGTCATGCCAGATGGTCTTTGTGCTTTGCTCGTTTCAGCTTCACTCTCCATTACCGCCCGACAGACAAGAATATTAAAGCTGACGCTCTATCCCGCTCTTTCCTGTCTACCGACCAAGAGGAGGAGCCTCTACACATCATTGACCCCTCCAGGATGATGACTGTTGCTCCGCTTGAACTGTCTCGTCTACCTCCTGGTAAGACCTTTGTAGCGACTCAGGATCGGAAGAGGGTCTTACTCTGGGGTCATTCGTCCAAACTGGCTGGTCATGCCGGCCAGAAGAAGACGCTTCTGCTCATTGCCCGACATTATTGGTGGCCCACCGTGCGCAAGGATGTTGCGGATTTTGTCGCTGCTTGTTCCTCCTGTGCCCGTAACAAGATACCTAGGCACCTCCCAGCTGGTTGTCTTCTTCCTCTCCCTGTGCCTTCTGCTCCTTGGCAACATATTACTGTGGACTTGGTCACTGATCTTCCGGTACCTGCCGGTTCTACCGTCATATGGGTGGTCGCTGACTGCTTCTCCAAGATGGCTCACTTCATTCCTTTGCCTGGTTTTCCGTCCGCACCTGTGCTGGCTAAGGATTTCATCCGTCACATCTTTATTCTCCATGGCTTACCCCTCCACATTGTCTCGGACAGAGGAGTTTAGTTCACTTCTCGCTTCTGGAGAGCTATGTGCAAGCTGCTGGATGTCACTTTGGACTTTTCTTCCGCCTATCATCCTCAGTCCAATGGTCAGGTAGAACGTATTAATCAGATCCTTACCAGTTTTCTTCAGCACTTTGTCAACGCTCACCATAGCGATTGGATAGAACTTCTGCCTTGGGCCGAGTTTTCTTATAACAACCATGCGAGTGAGTCCTCTGCTAAGTCTCCGTTTTTTTGTTGTTTACGGTCAACACCCCTGAATTCCGTTTCCCGTCTCTTCTTCAGTGGGCAATCCTGCCGAGGAGTGACTTTTCGGTGATTTGGGAAGACACTAGATCTGCGCTTCTTCAGTCCTCCGAGCGGATGAAGAAGCATGCTGGTAAGAGACGTCTGGATCCACCTCTTTTTCGTCCGGGAGACAAGGTCTGGCTTTTCTCCAAATATGTCCGTCTCAAGATACCATCATACAAGTTGGGCCCGCTGTTCATCGGTCCTTTCGAGATTCTGAACCAAATAAATCCAGTGGCGTACGAGCTGAAACTCCCTGCCTCCTTACGGATTCCCAATTCCTTTCATGTTTCTCTCCTCAAGCCTGTTGTCCTTAATCCTTTCTCTGACGATCCAGGTACCACCACAGCTCCAGTCTCCGCTGAGGACGTCTTTGAGGTAGAGAATAGTGATGAGAGATTATGTTCTGTTAACCCTTTCGGCGAGTATGCTCGGGCCGAGCACCGAGTAGTTACAACTGCTCGGTGTTATGTTTGAATCACTCCCGTGTGCATGATTTGCGACTGTTTGACAACTTTAATACATGTGAGGAATGTGTAAGAAAAAAACATTCCTTACATGTACTAAAGCTGTCAAACAGTCGCAAATCATGCACACGGAAGTGATTCAAACATAACACCGAGCAGCTGTAACTACTCGGTGCTCGGCCCGAGCAAACTCGCCGAAAGGGTTAACAGAACATACTCGCTCATCACTAGTAGAGAACATTTTGGCCATCAAGAGGGTAAGAGGAAAGACTTTCTTTCTTGTGGATTGGAAGGGGTTTGGTCCTGAGGAGAGGTCTTGGGAGCCCAGGGAGAACATTCATGCTCCTCGTCTTTTACAAAAATTTCTTGCGGGCCTAAAGAAGAGGGGGCGTAAAGGGGGGGTACTGTAGCGTCGGCGTCTCTGCCTCCTGCTGGGCAGAGACGCTCATCCCCTCACCGTCGTGGTCCCGGTCCGGCATCCTCCGGCTTCCCTGCTGCATCCGCCTGGGGTGCGCGCACCACGCGCAGTTCCTCGGGCACTGTACTTAGGGCTCGCATGTGTGCACTCCCTCCCTCTTAAAGGGGCCGTGCGTGCCGTCCTACAGACTACCTGGCCAATGGCCGGAGGTCTGCCCTTATATAAGGCACCTCCTCCAAAATGGAGGTGCCTGTGCAAGGTTGTTGTTTGTGTGCTAACACTCTCTCCAGCCCTCAGGTTCCAGGGCCCGCCAGCCTGTCTATCAGCTGTGCTCACCAGACTGTCTATCAGCCGTCTGCCGTGCCCGCCTGCTTGTCTACCCGCATCACATGCCTGTCTATCAGCCGTGCTCATCTGCTGTGCCTGTCAGCTTTGGCCATCAGTCCCGTGGGAGTAACCTGCTCTCACACAAGGTCGGTCCCAGAGTGGCACCTGGTTCATCTTACCAGTCCCTCCTTGGTTCACAGAGTCGACTAAGCCGCCGTGTGGCCAGGGTCCATCCGGGTAGGCACTTAGTTACGCCCCTCTGGTCCCTCCTTGTATCACAGCACAGAGGTTCCACCACCTGGACCCGTAACAGGTTAGACATACATCTCCTTGAGAATTTTCCTGCAGAGCTGGTGATTACCAGCATGAGACATGTAATGACTGACAGTCTACTCTCTTCATCTACATGTCTCACATTGGTAACACCTCCTTTTATTTAAATAATCTGTGGAGGCAGATTCTCAGGGAGATCTGTGTTTGGCCCATAGGTCTTAATAGATCGTTTACATATTAAGAAAAATGTGGATAAAACATCAGATCACAGATATTAAGGTACCATTTTATTCAACTTTCTATGACCTGCATGCCCATATAGACGGCCCATATGATCTGTCTATACTATGTCGTGACTTTATGATAACAGATCTTTAGCATATGCACTTCCCCTTATACGTATTGATGTATTTAGACCTTCTCATGATACAGAGGCTTTATTTCTTTTTACAGCGCATTTATTTACTCTGATTGATGGTCAGACGATCGCAATAGCATCCCAGTTGCCTGTGGACTGGCCACCCATTTGGCACCGGAAGATGCATTATCTCTATCTCTTTTCTCTACTATCGCTTTTACTTACGAACACTACGGTGCTCCGTACATGTGCTGCCGCGTGTCCCGGGCGTCGTGGGTGGCTCCTGGGTTGCCTTGGCAGCGGGAGGGATGACGTGTTCCTCCTTCCTGCTGTGCTTGGACCTGCCCGGATGCCTGAGGGGGCGTGGTGCCGTGACTCGTGACGCGCCTATTGGCTAGACATTGCCGATTTTCCATATATTTACCCTCACCTGCTTAGTTGTAGCCACGCAGGCGAAACGCGCGTTGAGGCGCGCTATCCTTTCCCCCGCTGCAGCTCCTCCACAGAGCTTTATTATACAGCTCCGGTGTCTCTCTTATAAGTGGGACTAATGTTACTTCGAGCACGTCTGACTATACACCTGGATGTGCTTGTTGTGGATGTTCTGCTGCTGGGGTTATGGTCTCTTTTTTCTTTTGGCTACCTCCATCTAACCTCTAGTCTTGCCTCTTACCTTAGCCACATATCATATGTTCATATATGTTGTACACTATTCTTGCATAATAAAATATATATATATACTTTTTCATCAATAGCTATATCTCTGGCTGTTTTTGTTTGAGAGTGGTGCCCTTTATATACACTTTTGTGGATACTGGTTATACTCCTCTCTACTCTTGGGTATTAGATTTTGGTATAAAGCTATTTTTATAGATCTAAATGTAGTCTTTTTATGTATTCTACATATTTCAATTTTATAGGTCTAAATGTTGTCTTTTTATGTATTCTATATATTTCAATGAACTATGTTTGATATTTTTATATATATTTGGCTCATAGTGCTCCTTCACTTTCTCTATAAGTGTGTGGAAATTTTAAGATTTAGAATGTGGAAGGGCTGCCTGAAAAGATGTTTTTTTTAGGGAACTCCTAAAACTTTGGGTATTGGGAATCTGATTTTTAGGCCACGTTCCATCTTTAGTATTTGATCAGTATTTTACATCAGTATTTGTAAGCCAAAATCAGGACTGGGTGAAAAATACAGAAGTGGTGACGTGTTTCAATTATACTTTTCCTCTGATTGTTCCATTCCTGATTTTGGCTTACAACAAATTCTGATGTAAAATACTGACCAAATACTGAAGGTGAGAATGTGGCCTTAAGGGTACTAGGTTCCACAAAACTATTGCATTACAAGAAAAGTCTTGGAGATGGGATTGGGAGGGACACATTATGTAGAATGTCCATCTTGGGTTGCAGGTGAAATGGGGAGCACAAGTAGGGGGATAACCAACGATGAAGGAGAATACGTGGGGAGCTTTGTGGGTGACAGCGATAAGCAGAATGGGCATTTAATGCAGTGACAGCCATGAAAACCCATTGAGAAAACCCTGCCGCATACAGTTGGTTGCCTGTGTGAGCCATAAACTTGATTTTTGTCATGCTGTCCAGGATATTAGGAAATACCAAGAGACTTAGGAGTGTAGCTATGGGGGTGCGGGTCCAGTGATGGCGGGCACAACTCAGCCTGGTAGCCAGTGGCCTCTCTATCATATAAGGCAGTGTTGGCATTGGCTCATGGTAGTCGGAGGATCAAGTTACACAAATGCCCTGCAAACTCAAGTTACATCTCAAGCCTTCATGGGTTCCTCTTGGGATGTATTCTGGCTCCAGATCTGGAAGTGAGCGGGGCCGGTGCTGTATACTTCTGGGATGCTTGTGTGATTGGTAGGTGTAGCACGCCTGTCCTCCTAACCCTAACTGATGCACCGGCCAGTCCGGCGCGCTTCTAGACCGGCATCAGTAGACGTGACGTTCCACCTCTTGCTACTGAAGTGAGCGGTGCACATCAAACAGGTGAATGCACCCATGTTCTCAGTCCTGCCTCAGGGTTGGAAATGTTCAACCCATCCCCAAAAAAATTTGTTTAGAAAACATTTTGAGTTTGCTTCTGAAAATGACTTGCTAAACATTGAAACCAATCAGTAATATTTTTACTCATTAAAACAAAAGGTTTCACTCCTTTCCATATGCTCTTCCATAACAAACCGCTTGAAAAATGTGCATTATTGATGTCCTCATACGCCAAACAGCTCCCTGGTAAAAGGATAAAATGGAGTGCTCATGTTTAAACCATGAAACTACACAGACGAGCTGCTTTTAATGCAGTCAGCCGTGCATAATGGCCAGTGCAAAATGACACAGGGAAGTCACATTATTGCTTTTCCACTTTTCTACAGATATATTCCTTCTACAAGCTTTATAGTGACCAGAATCTATGAATTGGGACTGAGAGTCACGCAACTGTTCTCTTTATTTTTTATTGGAGTGATACTTAGTTTTTGGACACTTTTGACATGAAAAATATGATTTTTACATATGTGTTAACCTCTACTTAATAAAATTGCACTAAGCTTCAGGCTGCAATCTTCTTTTCTCCATTAATTTTAGACCCTCTGTTATGCAGTTTGTAGCCTGATCCAAATTTTAGATATCTCTCTTGTGGGAGCGCTTCTCCCTGCAATATAGGCTGGATGTGAGGTCTGTGTATATTCACGGGGCTAGTGTCTTCACTTGATTTCATGTATCAGCATAGCTCCAATGCTGTTTTTCTATTCTCTCTATATGCGTTCCTTCTTTCCTATAGCCTGTTTT
The DNA here is from genome assembly GCF_046119375.1 of Phyllobates terribilis. Classification (NCBI taxonomy): domain Eukaryota; kingdom Metazoa; phylum Chordata; class Amphibia; order Anura; family Dendrobatidae; genus Phyllobates; species Phyllobates terribilis. The sequence goes on from NW_027362762.1 coordinate 880,490,291, forward strand.
CTCTTCCTTCCAAGATGCTTTCTCCCCTTTCCACTGTAGATCCATGCAACTCCTTCCTTTCTACTGCTGTCACTAAGGTAGTTTTCTCATGTCCAACATTCACAGTCCAAGTACACACTAATATGTCTGGACAGGCTGTAGGTACGGGGATTGTGGTCTGTACTGAAACCGTGAATGTGTGAAACTGGCATAATACTGAGAGAAGGGAGGGAAGAGCAGAGAACTGGCAAAACCAGGGAAAGAAGCTACTGTATGAGTGACTTTGTAAAATTTTTAAGAAAGCATTGAGCTTGATTAAGGGCACACAGACACTCTACAGCAGCAAAAAGGATAGAAAGTTTTTAATCCAGATGAAAATAAACTAAATTCTGTATGAAGGTGTACGTAGCCTTTAAAAAGTATGGAGCTTCAGGAGACTTTTCAGAATAAGCTGTCGGGTGTGTGTACATTAGGAATGACACTATTTCTGGCCTCTATGTTGTCTCCAGTTTTCCCTCCGCAGGCTCTCATTTTTAGTTGTCTCTGATCTAGTGGGTGAAGACTGGCTGCTATGTCTCCCATGATTTTCCAACAAACGTGAGGGATTCCTGCTGTTCTGTCTCTATGTAGCACATACTCAGAAGTAGCAGCAGCAAGGATGATGATACACAGAGCTGTGTACCTGTGAACACAGCACTAGGGTGAAATAAACACTTACTAAGAACTAGCAACAATCTTTCATTGTGCTTTTTTCTCCTTCTCCCGCTCTAGAGTTCAATAGTCGGCATGCGATTCCGGTTTAAACAAATTATCCTATCAACTGGATAGGTGATAACTGTTAGATTGGTGTGGGACTGATTGCAAGGACGCTGACAGATCGCCAGGAAGAGACGACATCCAGGAGGTGTTGAGCAGAGTATTCATTTCGCAGGTGACCTGTTGCTCCATACGATGTCTGACACGTATGATAAGAGCTGAACGTTGCATTATCTTCACCGGAGCTGAATCTAGAGAGCGGGAAGACACACTTCCGGTTTTCTATGCAACTCCTCCAGGTCTTGTTTCTTGGTGGTAAACTGGAGCAGTAGGGGGTGAAAATGGGGTCCTAGCATCAAACTTATACTAGTCTAACTGCCTATCCATGAATAAGATAGCTGTTGGAAATGGGAAAATTCTTTTAAAAAGGTTATCGCTTAGAAAAACATGGCTGATTTCTATAGAATAAAGTGTTGCACCCATCAACAGGCTGGACGGGGCCATAATTCCAGACAGAACCTGTGGACAGGTGTGCCACCGTTTATGGGAGAGAGCAGACAAGTGTATTCTATTACTATACAACCTCTTAGGGGCTGTTGTCTTTAACTTAACTCTTTGTTGGAGGAGCCACTAGTAATATAGGGAGGGAACACTCACTGCAACTGTTCCATTACTCAACACCACCATCACAGGGGAAAAAAGGTAGTGTTCTTTTAAGTCATTGTAATGTCTTTTGTAATGCATGCATATACATAATCCTTAATGCTTCTTTGTAACCACTCTGCTTTGGCTAACAGATGAGGCTCCCAAAATGAAGGGACCCCCTCTGTTAGCCTAATTGCTCTAATTCTGTGCTATGTTCACACTAGGCGTTTTTAACAGCGTTTTTTTTTCTGCAGCAAAACCTGATCGCTTGGCAGTAACGTTTCTGCCTCCAAAAGCAGGTTTTGCTTGTTTTTTTTTATTTTTTGCTGCGTTTTTCAGCATTTTTTTTCCCACTGTCTGTCCATTAGACAAATGGAGACACTTTATGCATGCTGATAAATTTCAGTGAAAATTTTTTTACCTGTTCAGCAAAACCTGATACCTGTGCATGGGCGTACCAAGGATCAAAACTAGGGGGGGGGGGGGCAAGCCATGGTCACAGATACCAAAGAGAAATATATATATAGTACAATGCAAAGATTTCACTTCTTACATTACATGAGTGATATCTATTGTAAATTCCACAATAGCTCAGAAACCAGCGAATCGCTCCACACAGAATAGTGGCCCCCATATAAGGCTCCATACGGAATACTGGCCCCCATATAAGGCTCCATACGGAATACTGGCCCCCATATAACGCTTCATACAGGATACTGGCCCCCATATAACGCTCCATACAGAATACTGACCCCCATATAAGGCTCCATACGGAATACTGACCCCCATATAAGGCTCCATACGGAATACTGACCACCATATAAGGCTCCATACGGAATACTGGCCCCCATATAAGGCTCCATACGGAATACTGGCCCCCATATAACGCTTCATACAGGATACTGGCCCCCATATAACGCTCCATACAGAATACTGACCCCCATATAACGCTCCAAACAGAATACTGGCCCCCATATAACGCTCCATACAGGATACTGGCTCCCATATAACGCTCCATACAGAATACTGGCCCCCATATAACGCTCCATACAGAATACTGGCCCCCATATAACGCTCCATACAGAATACTGGCCCCCATATAATGCTCCATACAGAATACTGGCCCCCATATAATGCTCCATACAGAATACTGGCCCCCATATAATGCTCCATACAGAATACTGGCCCCCATATAATGCTCCATACAGAATACTGGTCCCCATACAATGCCCCTTACAGGATACTGGTCCCCATATAACGCTCCATACAGGATACTGGCCCCCATATAACGCTCCATACAGAATACTGGCCCCCATATAATGCTCCATACAGAATACTGGCCCCCATATAATGCTCCATACAGAATACTGGTCCCCATACAATGCCCCATACAGGATACTGGCCCCCATATAATGCTCCATACAGGATACTGGCCCCCATATAACGCTCCATACAGGATACTGGCCCCCATATAACGCTCCATACAGGATACTGGCCCCCATATAATGCTCCATACAGAATATTGGCCCCCATATAACGCTCCATACAGAATACTGGCACCCATATAATGCTCCATACAGTATACTGGCCCCCATATAATGCTCCATACAGAATACTGGCCCCCATATAACGCTCCATACAGAATACTGGCCCCCATATAACGCTCCATACAGAATACTGGCCCCCATATAATGCTCCATACAGAATACTGGCCCCCATATAATGCTCCATACAGAATACTGGCCCCCATATAATGCTCCATACAGAATACTGGCCCCCATATAACGCTCCATACAGGATACTGGCTCCCATATAACGTTCCATACAGAATACTGGCCCCCATATAACGCTCCATACAGAATACTGGCCCCCATATAATGCTCCATACAGAATACTGGCCCCCATATAATGCTCCATACAGAATACTGGCCCCCATATAATGCTCCATGCAGGCTGTTCCCCACACATAATGCCCCACGCAGGCTGTTCCCCCCACATAATGCCCCAAGCAGGCTGTTCCCCCCACATAATGCCTCACGCAGGCTGTTCCCCCCACATAATGCCCCATGCAGGCTGTCCCCCCCCCATATAATGCCCCATGTAGGATGTCACCCCCCTTCCTTATAACGCCCCATGCAGGATGACACCCCCCTTTCCTTATAATGCCCCATGCAGGATGACACCCCCCCTTCCTTATAATGGCCCATGCAGGATGACCCCCCCCCTTCCTTATAATGCCCCATGCAGGATGTCACACACCCCCTTCCTTATAATGCCCCATGCAGGATGTCACCCCCCCTCCCTTACAATGCCCCATGCAGGATGTCACCCCCCCTCCCTTATAATGCCCCTTGCAGGATGTGACTGTCACCCCCCGCCTTATAATGCCCCATGCAGGATGTCACACACACCGCCTCCCTTATAGTGTCCCATGCAGGATGTCATACACCCCCCTCCCTTATAATGCCCCATGAAGGATGTCACACACACCCCCTCCCTTATAATGCCCCATGCAGGATGTCACACCCCCCCTCCCTTATAATGCCCCATGCAGGATGCCACCCCCGCCCCCCTTATAATGCCCCATGCAGGATGTCACCCCCCCCACATAATTCCCCATGCAGGATGTCACTATCCACACCTCACCCCCCTTCCTTATACTGCCACAGGCCTCCATACAATAAAAAAAAAAAAAAAAATCAAATACTCACCTCACGTCTCACCTGCTGCCGCTGCTCCGGACTCCAGCGTCGCCGGCCTCATCCCGCTCTGCGCTGTGACTGCTCAGGAGAGAGCGCGGTGTAAAGACGTCACCGCGCCCTCTGACCTGAGACGTCACAGTGCAGCAACCGCGGAGGATGCAGGAGCTGCTGCGGAGACACGGGGAGGGGTAAGTATTGTGCCGGGTGCCGGGGCCCTGAGCAAGCGGGGGGGAGCGGGCGCTGAGACCGCTCTCGGGCTCCATAGCGCACGGGGTGCCCGACAGTGAGGGCCCCCCCCCCCGCCTGCTCAGGGCCCCAGCATTTGCCTGGGTGCTGACGCCTGCCCTGGTGTGCGGAGTGCGTCCCTGCTTCTGGGGGGGGCAGCTGCCCCCCCCTGCCCCACGGTGGTACGCCCATGTACCTGTGTTTTGCAGCCTTTTTGTCACTGCTCATTACTTTCAATGGGTCAAAGAACTCTGCAGAACCTCTGAAAAAGTGACATGCTCTATTGTGCAAAAAAACCAAGCAAAACACAAAATACTGATGACACAAAAACCAATGTGTGTGCATGAGAGTTCTGAAATCTCATAGACTTTGCTGCTACTGTAAAAGGCGGCTGAAAATTTGCAAAAAAAAATGCATATAAAAAACGCCTAGTGTGAACACAGCCTTAAAATAAGTCCTTAGACCAGATGACTCCTCTACGCACCTAAAGATTGCAGCATTTGAGTCCTGCAGCAATTGTGTCCTGCTTTTGGGTGGTAAAAATTGAACAACTGAAGCTGTAATCTACCCTGCCTTGAGTAGTCTGTATTTAGCACTAACATTTCCATAAAATTATAGTAAATAGAGTCCATCTAGTTTCTCTACGACAGTTGGACCAAGCCAGTGTGAATGCCGGCATCCTGGGTGCCTCATGATTATTAAGCCCCCACAACATCATGATGAGACCTAGCTCCAGGGGCTCACGTGTGATTACTAGACCCCGCAATGTCAAGTACCAACCACCATGGACCATTGCTTTCCTTTCTGCGTGACTTTACCATTTGATGCCAAGCACCTACAGTGGCATGTAAACGTTTGGGCATCTCTGGTCAAAATTACTGTTATTGTGAACAATATATATATATATATATATTTTTTTTCATCTTTTACATTTTAAAATTTACAAAAAGGAAAATGGGCTGATGCAAAAGTTTGGGCACCCTGAATGGTTAGTACCTAGTAGCACCCTCTTTTGAGAGTACCACAGCTTGTAAATGCTTTTTGTAGTCAGACAAGAGTCTTTCAATTCTTGTTTGAGGGATTTTCATCCATTCTTCCTTGGAAAATTCTTCCAGTTCTGTGAGATTCCTGAGTTATCTTGCACACACTGCTGCTTTGTGGTCTAGCCACAGATTTTCAATGATGTCCAGATCAGGGGACTGAGGTCTATTGTAAAACCTTCAGCTTGCGCCGTTTGAGGTCGTCTATTGTGGATTTTGACTTGTGTTTAGGATCATTATCCATTTGTAGAAGCCATCCTCTTTTCAACTTCAGCTTTTTCACAGATGGTGTTTTATTTGCATCAGGAATTTGTTGAAATTTCATTGAATCTATTTTTCCCTCTACTCGTGAAATGTCCCCCGTACCATTGGCTACAACACAACCCCAAAGTATGATTGATCCACCCCCATGCTTAATGGTTGGCGAGATGTTCTTTTCCTGAAATTCTGCGCCCTTTTTTCCTCCACACATACTTTTGATCATTGTGGCCAACGAGTTCTATTTTAACCTCATTGGTCCACAGGACTTGTTTCTAAAATGCATCGGGCTTGTTTAGATGTTCTTTTACATACTTCTGATGCTGAATTTCATGATGTGGATGCAGGAGAGGTTTTCTTCTGATGACTCTTCCATGAAGGCCATATTTGTGCAGGTGTCTCTGAACAGTAGAACAATGTACCACAATTCCAGAGTCTGCTAAATCTTTCTGAAGGTCTTTTGCAGTCAAGCGGGGGTTCTGATTTGCATCTCTCGCAATCCTACGAGCTGCTCTCACTGAAATTTTGCTTGTTCTTCCAGACCTTATATTGACCTCCACTGTTCCTGGTAACTGCCATTTCTTAATTACATTTCAAACTTCTTGCTTTGCTATCTTCTTATAGCCTTCTCCTGCTTTGTGGGCCGCCATCATTTTCATTTTCAGAGTGCTAGGCAGCAGCTTAGAAGAATCCATGGCTGCTGTTTTTTGGCACAAGTTTAGAGGAGGCTGGGTTTTTAAAAAGCTGAGAAATTTGCATTACCTGGCCTTTCCTAACGATGATAGTGAATAAACCATAACCCAAACAGGCTAATTAAGGTCTGAAACTTGGTCAAAGTTATCTGAGCACACAAATCTCCAAGGGTGCCTAAACTTTTGCATCGGCCCATTTTACTTTTTGTAAATTTTAACATGTAAAAGATGAAAAAATATATATATATATTTGCCTAAAATACAAAGGAAATGTGTCATCTTTACCTTTAGCCCTTTTAGAGATCATTTCATCTTCAACTTGCTTAACTGTTCACAATAACAGTCATTTTGACCAGGGGTGCCCAAACTTTTACATGCCACCGTAATTCACAAAGTGGAAATATCAATCAAGTTTGTCACATACCTCAGACCTTTTATCAGAGGTTTGAGCAGGTGCGAACTCCATTCTTGAAACAGAGGAAGAGTTGATGTATATATTTTGCTGATAGAGTGAAAAACAGGGAAAAAGGGCATTTATCATTTTGTGCCAGTTTTTTTTACATACCCCAAATTCTAAAAAAAATCACCATGTTTATCAAAAACTGAAAAGTGGGCATGGAGTACAAGTAGGGGATGTGGCCAACAATGTGTAGGGCTGATTCAGACTTGAGTTTTTCACATAGGAGTTCTATTCGTGTTCTTCAGGAATAGAATGTGTACGTATTATAGTCTATGGGGCCGTTCACATGTCCGTGTATTTTTAAAGCACCAAAACATGGAGACTTATCCGATATTGATCCGGATCAAACTCGCCATTGCAGGTCTAAGGATCCGTGAAATAAAAGAAAAAAATTGCTAAACTGGTAAAAACTGACACACTGATTTCCCAGCAGTGTTTTGATCAGTTTTTCATAATTTTTTTTTTTGCAAATGAGAAAAATCACATGTTTGAATGAAGCATTAGGCATATTTATTGCTGGAAATACTGTTTAATCTGGATCATTAGACGATATTGCTTGCGTTCCACACTGTAATAATCAATCAGTTGAATGTGCTAAATTTAAAGGGAATCTGTCGCCAGGTATGCTATGTAATCTGAGAGCAGCATGATGTAGGCCCAGAGACCCTGATTCCAGCAGTGTGTCATTTGATTTAGCAGAGCTCAGAATGCTGAGCTGAGTATAACCCCGCCCACACCACTGATTGGCAGTTGTGTACTCTGTATATTGACAAAAAGCAGTTGACTAGGAAGCACGAGACACCTAGTCCTGTAGTGATAATCTCCTGATTATTAAAACACTGATTTTATTTAATCGACACACAGCCCAGTAAGCGACACCACCGAAATGAGGGTCTCTGCCCCTACATTAGGTTACTCTCGGATTACATAGCAAAAACCTGTTGACAGATTCCTTTTAAGATCTATTTTAATTGAGATATATTCCCTGTGTACTTGCTGTTACGAGATATTCCTTCTCTATTTTGATTCCTTTTAACTGGGGCTGTATGGACGGCCCAGCATCAGGTACTATAAACAGTGATCACTGCACTTTATAGCATGATTACTACCTTGGTCTCTGTTCTGAATATCTAATTAAACTGGTTACTTGAACTTTGTACTGTGATTTCTATAGTAGAGGCAATGTTTCCTTCCGCTACTTGTTTCTTCTTTAATTTATCTGACTTCTTGTTTTTAAATGTGTAACCAAGAATTGTTTTATTACTTTGGCGGTTCATAGTTACTCAGTTACTCAATATTGTATTGTATTGGAGTATTCCACCCGTTATTCTTATTGGACACTGATGAAGAATTGTATAATTTGGTTATGTTCCGAAACTGTTGAACTACTTTGTCAGTGACAAAAGATTTCTCATGTACAGTCTCCCCGCCTGGTGCCCACCGTTCGCCTCCTGCTGTAGGCTCAGATCCATTCCTCATGCTTCAAAGATGGGCCGCCACTATGGTATGGGAAGTGAAGCGGTAAGCCTAAATCAGGGGTCTCAAACTGTTCAGGTAAATGCTCGGCACATAGAAGAAATTTGAGTTGAAGAAAGTGGACGGGCCGCACTCCTTGAAGGATGATATGATGTTTTCAGTGATACAATTCTTTATTCTATAGGACTTTTTGATCACTTTTTATTCCATTTTTTGTGTGTCAATATAATGAAAAAGCTAAATTTTTGGCTTTTTTTTTTTATTTTTTTTACAGTGTTCATTGTATGGGTTATTGAACAGTTTTATATCATGGGTAGTGTTGAGCATTCCGATACTGAGTTCCGATACTTTTAGAATATCGAATACCGGAATCGGAAGTTCCCATAATGCCTGCACTCTGCAGTGTCTCTGAAGGATGACAAGCTGCATGGCAGCGCTCAGCTTACAGTACTTGTCATTTAGTGTTAAAGGATTTATTAAAAAAAATAATAGTGTTTTCATGCACCGTCTCTTTAAAAAAGCCGGCCGGCAATTCAGCATCTGTACCCGACAATTTAGAACAGAAAGAATAGAGCATCACACATAGATTAGATAGATAGAAACATGTCAGTCACATAAATATTAATAGCCCAGGAAGGGTGCCATGAATATTGTCCCCCTCCCAGGCTAGAAACACCAGCCGTCAGCCGCCCCAGAAATGGCGCATCCATAGGATGCGCCAATTCTGGCACTTAGCCTCGCTCTTCCCACTGCCCTGTAGCGGTGGCAGTGGGGTAATAGGGCTGGGGTTGATGTCAGCTTATAATGCCAGCTGACATCAAGCCCAGGTTAGTAATGGAGAGGCGTCAATAAGACACCCCCATTACTAACCCCATAGTCAAAGTTAAAAAAAACACAAACACCCAGAATAAAATCCTTTAATTGAAATAAACACACAATTCTTTAATGTTCTAAATTAAACCATACCTACCATTACGCCCATTCCAGCTGAAGCCAACGATCTCCTGCAATAAAAGTAAAATAATAAAGCAACCTCATCCTTACCTTTCCATGGTTCCCACGACGGCTCCAGCTCTGCTACATTCACATGACAGGCTGGATAGCAGCCGAAAGCTGCCATCCAGCTTGCCATGCCGCAGACACTGAGAAGTGCAGGCATGCCTGCGCTCTGCAGTGTCTCTGAAGGATGGCATGCTGGATGGCAGCGCTCAGCTGCCATCCAGCCTGTCATCTCAATGCCATCCCAGCCTGTCATCTCAATGCCATCCCAGCGTGGGAGAATTCTCCTGCTGAAGCGCTGGGCGCAGGAGAATTTTCCCACGCTGTCAGTGACGTGCATGAGGTGAGCAGAGTTCATTGGACATGACCTCGGCTCATCTGGATGCCGTCACAGCGACACTGAGGAGCGCAAGCATGCCTGCGCTTCTCAGTGTCTGCGGCATGGCAAGCTGGATGGCAGCTTTCGGATGCGATCCAGCCTGTCATGTCAATGTAGCAGAGCTGAAGCTGTCGTGGGAACCATGGAAAGGTAAGGATGATGTTGCTTTATTATTTTTCTTTTATTGCAGGAGATCGTTGGCTTCAGCTGGAATGGGCGTGATGGTAAGTATGGTTTAATTTAGAACATTAAAGAATTGTGTGTTTATTTCAATTAAAGGACTTTTTTCTGGGTGTTGTGTTTTTTTAAATACTTTACTAGAAATTCATGGCGGTCATGTCTAATATTGGTGTGACCCCATGAATTTCGGGCTTAGGGCCAGCTGATAATGCCTAGCTGGCCCTAACCCCTTTATTACCCAGTGAGCCACCGCACCAGGGCCCTGGATGAGTTGGGTACAGCGCCAGAAGATGGCGCTTCTAAGAACGCGCCATTTTCCGGGGCGGCTGCGGACTGCAATTTGCAGCGGGGGGGGGCCCAGAAAGCTTGGGACTCCCTGCGCTGCGGATTCCAGCCCCCAGCAGCCTAGTTGTACCTGGCTGGACACAAAAATAGGGCGAAGCCCCACGTATTTTTTTTTAAAATTATTTCATGAAATACATGAAATAATTGAAAAAAAAAAGGGCTTCTTTATATTGTTGTGTCCGGCCAGGTACAAATAGGCAGCTGGTGGTTGGGGGCAGCCCGTTCCTGGATGCTGTACCTGGCTGGCATACAAAAATATGGCGAAGCCCACGTCTTTGGGAAAAATTAATTAAAAAATAATAAAAAAAAAAAGTAATAATTTGGGGACTTCATCTTTATTAACCCCTCCACGTGGAGGGGTTAATAAAGATGAAGTCCCCAAATGTGTTTTTTTTAAAATTTTTATTGAATTTTTCACCAAAAATTTGACGTGGCCTTCGCCATATTTTTGTGTCCAGCCAGGTACAGCAGGCAGGAACGGGCTGCCCCAACCCCCAGATGCCTATTTGTACCTGGCCGGACACAACAATATAGGGAAGCCCTTTTTTTTAATTATTTCATGAATTTCATGAAATAATTAAAAAAAAAAAAAACGTGGGGCTTCGCCCTATTTTTGTGTCCAGCCAGGTACATCTAGGCAGCTGGGGGCTGGAATACGCAGCGCAGAGAGGCCCAAGCTTTCTGCCCCCCCCGCTGCAAATTGCAGTCCGCAGCCACCCCAGAAAATGGCACGTTCATAGAAGCGCCATCTTCTGGCGCTGTACCCAACTCATCCAGGGCCCTGGTGCGGTGGCTCACTGGGTAATAAAGGGGTTAAGGCCAGCTTGGCATTATCAGCTGGCCCTAAGCCCGAAATTCATGGGATCACACCAATATTAGACATGACCGCCATGAATTTCTAGTAAAGTATTTAAAAAAACACAACACCCAGAATAAAGTCCTTTAATTGAAATAAACACAATTTTTTAATGTTCTAAATTAAACCATACTTACCATCACGCCCATTCCAGCTGAAGCCAATGTCTTCTGCAATAGAAGTAAAATAATAAAGCAACCTCATCCTTACCTTTCCATGGTTCCCACGACAGCTTCAGCTCTGCTACATTGACATGACAGGCTGGATCACAGCCGAAAGCTGCCATCCAGCTTGCCACGCCAGACACTGAGAAGCGCAGGCATGCTTGCGCTCCTCAGTGTCTCGCTGTGACGGCATCCAGATGAGCCGAGTTCATGTCCAATGAATTCAGCTCACCTCATGCACGTCACTGACAGCGTGGGAGAATTCTCCTGCGCTCAGCGCTTCAGCAGGAGAATTCTCTCACGCTGACTGCAAGCGCAGGAGAATTTTCCCACGCTGTCAGTGACGTGCATGAGGTGAGCTGAGTTCATTGGACATGACCTCGGCTCATCTTTATGCCGTCATAGCGAGACACTGAGGAGCACAAGCATGCCTGCGCTTCTCAGTGTCTGCGGCATGGCAAGCTGGATGGCAGCTTTCGGCTGCGATCCAGCCTGGCATGTGAATGTAGCAGAGCTGAAGCTGTCGTGGGAACCATGGAAAGGTAAGGATGATGTTGCTTTATTATTTTACTTTTATTGCAGGAGATCGTTGGCTTCAGCTGGAATGGGCGTGATGGTAAGTATGGTTTAATTTAGAACAATAAAGAATTGTGTGTTTATTTCAATTAAAGGACTTTATTCTGGGTGTTTGTGTTTTTTTTTAACTTTGACTATGGGGTTAGTAATGGGGGTGTCTTATAGATGCCTCTCCATTACTAACCTGGGCTTGATGTCAGCTGGCATTATAAGCTGACATCAACCGCAGCCCTATTACCCCACTGCCACCGCTACAGGGCAGTGGGAAGAGCGAGGCTAAGTGCCAGAATTGGCGCATCCTATGGATGCACCATTTCTGGGGCGGCTGGTGTTTCTAGCCTGGGAGGGGGCCAATATTCATGGCACCCTTCCTGGCCTATTAATATCAGCCCCCAGCTGTCTGCCTAGCCTTTGCTAGCTATTAAAATAGGGGGGACCCCACGTCATTTTTTTGGGGGTCCCCCATTTTAATAGCTAGAAAAGGCTAGGTATTCAGCTGGGGGCTGATATTAGTAGCCTGGGAAGCTCCGTGGGAATTACCCCCTTCCCAGGCTTCGAACATCTTCCCCAGTCGTCTGCTTAACCTCCGCTGGAGACTAAAATTACGGGGAACCCCACGCCAATTTTTTTTTTAATAAATCCTTTATTTTAACACTAAATGACAAGTACAGTAATCAACACTGTCACTGTACTTCATATATATGTGACTGACATGTTTCTATCTATCTAATCTATGTGTGATGCTCTATTCTTTCTGTTCTAAATTGTCGGGTATCGGTGTATGCCGCTGATGAATTGCCGGCTTTTCATGTAATACATTCTACATTATTCTTAGTTGTTTTCCTTCATGTAGAATTAACCTACAAGGAAAGAAAGGGTTTATTTTCATTCTGATATTTGTGTCCCATTGACTTGCATTGGTTTCCAGTATCGGAATCGGCGATATCCGATATTTTTTGGGTATCGGTCCGATCCAATCCGATCCGATATTTCCTGATATCAGAAGGTATCGCTCAACACTAATCATGGGTCATTCCGCATGTGGAGATACAGGGAAGGATGGATCAAATACTTATTTCTCACTGCAAAATGCAAATAAATTTTATCTAATTTATACAATGTGATTTTCTTGATTTTTTTTTTGGATATTCTATCTCTTAATGATAAAATTAATCTACCCTTAAAATTATAGACTGTTCATGTCTTTGTCAGTGGGCAAACTTACAAAAACAGCGAGGGATCAAATAATTATTTCCTTCACTGTACTTAACGTGTACTTTTATTTTTTACATAAAACAGCATTTTTAGTGGTAAAATATTTTTCCGTTATTTTTTCATACTTTTATTTTGATTTTTTTTTTCCTTAATTTTTACATTTGTTTTTTTTTCACTTTCTTATTTAGTGGACTTTTCCTTTTAGTTGCCTGATTGCTGATCTAACACCCTGTAATACTGTACTGCAGAATATCACATCAGTTTTAAGCTGACATGCCACCTGTTGGATCCCACTCATTGCAGTGCCTTACAGGCCACCATAGTTGCCTGACCCGAAGGCCATTACTTGGAAACCATTAAAGTCCCCACATTGTGGAGTAATAGTGTCCTCTAATCAATAATATTCTCACCTTCCCCACCCATTGTATAATAATGTCCTTTGTCCTGGCTCCCATCCTGTAATAATATCCTCTGTTTTAGCCTCTATTCTGTAATCCTGCCCCTCATCTTGTAATAGTTGCCCCTATCCCGCAGCTTCTCATTTACACATAAAACACCTCCCCCCCCCCCCGCCTCTTCCCCCCAAAAAGTGATTCTTCTCGCCTGTCCTCCCTCCCACGCTGTGCGGTATCCTGGCCGGTGCAGCGGAGCAGGGTGCTGTATGGTAGTGATATCATGTGAAGTCAGCTGCTGGCCTTTGATTGGTCAGTGGTGTATAGCGATTGTGGTGCAGAGAGCCGGTGACTCCCTGCACCACAATACATTTCAGTTGAGTGTGCATCTGAGGATTCACATTCAGCCGAAATCGGTGATGGCGTTGGCAGCCCCCCCGTTATGCCTCTGGTCTTCGGGGGGCCCCGGTCTAAACCATGCCCCCTCTGCCTTTCCTGTGGAATAGATAAGCCAGAGAAGGTGACATAGCAAAAAAAAAAAAAAAAAAAAAAGAGCTTGAACCTCTATAAACCTCATATAAAATCTTAGTATAAAAAGCCGGCCATAAGAATGTTTGAATAAATAGGTTTATTTTTTTGTGACATATGAATGATTCCACAGACATCCATCCATTGGTAATATTGCTTACAGGAATGCTCGGGTGATTCTAAAATACAAAACCTATTCTCGGATATATTACAGTACATCTGGAAGAAAACAAAGGTGAATAAATTAATAAGTTAATGTTACCCCCTTATATAGTATTTACAGGTGAGACAAAGTGAAAATTCACCATTTTAACAAATCACATAAAATGTTGACAAGATTAAGGCCGGGTCCAGACGTGGCGGATTTGCTGCAGAATTGACCGTACGATACACGAGGAGGCAGTGCTCACAACTCCGTCCACACGACTTTCTAACACGGCTTTTGCCTCGTCTGAACTTACCCTAAATATTCCTATTATTAAGTATTTCCTATTGTAACATTGCACGATTTCCGAATGACAAGACCTGAGGTGCTAAATAACATGGATGAGCTTTATTCAACCAGGTAATCTAGAAGGACTGGTAACACTTCCTTTGGTCCAAGTGTGCAGACCGGGATGCTCTCTCATCTTCTTATGTTTTCATTGCTTGTATTTGATCTGTAAAGAAAACACATGGTAAAAACTAGAAGGGAAACATGAGCACATGTTAAGCAGGTGGGCTCGTCTGTACATTGTGGGCCTCCGACAGACAGCAGACCCCATCTGACAGCAGAATAATGTAGGGGTGTCACTTACTGAGCTACTTGCTGTAGTTTTGATAAAATCACTGTTTTCTCTGCTGCAGATCTAGCAAGCCTCTGAATGCTGAGCTCTGTATAACCCCACCCTCTCCACTGTAAGCTTTATGTGTACACTGTGCATAGGCAGAAAGATGCCATTCAGTGTTGAGGGTGGGCTTATACAGAGCTCATGAATATGGAGGACTACCTGGCAGCAGACTTACAGGTCCTCTAATGATAATCTCCAGCTGATAAAACACTGATGTTATCAAAACTAGCTGTAAGGGACACTGCTAGAATCAAGATCTCTGGCTTAACATTATGCTGCTCACATATTAGTTGGCAAAATCCTGGTGAGTAGAGAGGAGCGAACCCGAAATTAAAAGTTCAAGGTTCATACCGGACACCTATTAGGACTGCTGCAGAGCACAGCGCTCAGCCATTTCCTACAGTGCCATAGGCAATGAATGGAGCAGAGGTGTGCATGCTCTACGTTAGCTGAGTGCTGTACTCTGCAGTAGTCACAAAGACAATGAGCTATTTCCTACAGTGCCATAGGCAATGAATGGAGCAGGGGTGTGCATGCTCTATGTTAGTGCATTGTCTTTAGGACTGCTGCAGAGTCCAGCGCTCAGCCATTTCCTAGTGCCACAGGCAATGAATGGAGCAGAGGTGTGCATGCTCTATGTTAGCGTATTGTCTTTAGGACTGCTGCAGAGTCCAGCGCTCAGCCATTTCCTAGTGCCATAGGCAATGAATGGAGCAGAGGTGTGCATGCTCTATGTTAGCGTATTGTCTTTAGGACTGCTGCAGAGTCCAGCGCTCAGCCATTTCCTAGTGCCATAGGCAATGAATGGAGCAGGGGTGTGCATGCTCTATGTTAGTGCACTGTCTTTAGGACTGCTGCAGAGTCCAGCGCTCAGCCATTTCCTAGTGCCATAGGCAATGAATGGAGCAGAGGTGTGCATGCTCTATGTTAGTGCACTGTCTTTAGGACTGCTGCAGAGTCCAGCGCTCAGCCATTTCCTAGTGCCATAGGCAATGAATGGAGCAGGGGTTAAGCATGTGCAGCACCGCTCAGTAAAGATGGGATTCTGCAAAGTCCGGTTCTCAGGTTAAGGGATAACTTTGAATTAGAAAAATAAATGCAATTACCTAGCAGAAAATCTGATAACCTGACACATGGTATCAAAAAATAATGCCAAATGATACTACCAATATGACCTTTTTTTATCTGTGAATGCCTCATCTGAAGCAGACCTATGGGGGTCTTTGTCCTGACGGGAACAGGAGCATCAATATTAAGCTCTTGTTATGCCATTTTATTGTCCATGTCTGAGCAGAATGTGACACATTTATTCAGATTGAATCAGCAAGCCTACAAGGATTTATACGATTTTCCCATCAATAACCTCATTAATAGAAAGAAAATCCTTTTCATTACTTTACTGAACATCAGACATTTACAAGAGGCATTTTACAGATCATGGCCGCACATAAACCTGGACGTCGTGAACCTCATAACAAAAAAAAAGAAAAGCAATGGGGTTGTAATGCGTGGACACTGTAGACGGATCATTAAAGTGCTCATGTCCAGTAAAACTCCATCATGATGATGAGTCTGCGATAAAATGCAGACTACAAAGAAGTTGTATTAAACATCCGAGTTACCAATCGGCCCCCATAAATATTTTATGGGTCATGAAGTGGATGTAATTATGCATCTGCAGGTAGAATGGTGAACGGATGTAACATGGGAGAATATGGAGGATTACAGCTTTCCGCAGTGTCTCTGTATGGCTGCATATACACTATATGGACACACGTATTAGGACATCTGCAGGAGCTTTTATGGCCTTCCATTCTAAATTCATATACATTAATATGGTATTGGTCCTTCCTTTGCAGCTATAACAGCTCCCGATCTTCTGGGAAGACTTTCTACAAGATTTTGAAGGTGTCTGTTGGGAATTTTTGACTATTCATTCAGAGAAGGGCATTTCTGAGGTCATATACAGATGTTGGAGGAGAGGATCGGGCTCCCAGTTTCTACTCTGCTTCATCCTAATGGTGTTCTGTAGAGTTTAGGTCAGGTCTCTGTGGGGCCAGTCAAGTTCTTCCACACTAAACACCCCCAACCATGTCTTTATGGACCTTGCTTGGTGCACTTGGGCACAGTCATGCGGAACAGAAAATGGCCTTCTCCCAAAGTTGAAAACATGGAATTGTCCAAAATGTTAAGATGAAGCATTAAGATTTCCCTTCCCTAGAACTAGGAAACGTAGGCCGACACATAACAAAAAAAAAACCGATAGGATTATCTCTCCTCCACCAAATTTTACAGTTGGTATAATGCAGTCAGGTGGGTAACGTTTGCCAAAAGGAGACCCGAAAAAATTTGGAGGCAGCAGGAATTGGTGATGGTTTGGACGTGTGTCTTGAAGAGCAGAGCAGAATCAAAGATTACACCCTGGCTGTGGACTTATTAGACAGAGGAAAGTGTCATTAGTAGAGATGGGCGACCCTGAACTTACGAGCTTGGCATTTGTACCAGACAGTTACTGTCCGGTGCTAAACGCCGACCATGGACTTTCCCTGGATGTCCGTAGCAATGTTCAGAGCTTCTGGGCAAGGAGAGAGGAAAAAAAATAGAGCAAAAGAGAGAGTGCGCGAGAGACACAATTTATTTTTTACCCCTTTCCTAGTTTGGGTAACCTTTTATTTTCAATGGGATTCGGGTTGAAGTTTGGCTATGGTTCTGGTACCCGAACCGAACTTTGAAATAAAGTTTGGGTCTGGTACCAGAACCCAAACTTCCACCGGTCTGCCCATCCCTAGTCATTAGTGTGATTGATATGTCTGGTAGGTAAATTGAGTAGGAAGGGGGAACCCAAATGAGTTCAGCTTTGGCTATGCTATGTTGTAGAAAGTGGGAGGAGGAAAAGGCAGATAGCCGCTGTTCTTCTGGACAGAGACTCAATGGGGTCAGAAAGGTAAATCTAGGTGTTAATGGAAAAGTGGTACTGGGAACTGTGAGACTTAGAGTTGTCCCTAGCTGAAGATATAGATGGAGAAGAATAAGGGTCCCAGGGCAGAGCCTTAAGGTACACCAACAGAGAGATGGTGTGTGAATGGGAGACAAACTTAAGCTGGTGAGTGATGATGAAATCCAGGAAAAGGTCAAGGGATGAGAAGATCAGTGGTAGTCAATAGTGTCAAAGGCAGAGGACCAGTGTAGGAGGAGAATGGAGTAATATTGTTTGGCAGTATGCCGGTCTTCTGTGACTTTGGCTTCCAACCTCACCGCTCTACGGAAACGGCCCTAACCAGACTGAAGCTTGTTGGATCAGAGGGGGATCAGAGGGGGAGTAGAGTTCCAGGTGGAAATGTTACACAACACTTAGATAAGAAAAAGGCATCATGAAAAGAACAAGAACAAAGAAAGTTCTCTTGAAGGCAGGAATTGCCATAAAATACCAAAACACTCATTACTTACTACCCTTTGCTCGCACTCACATACATTGTCACTCTAGTGTCTCCTGGACTTCTCCAATCTCTGCAGCCATCACGTGAAGTCCATTAATGTGACTGCTGCAGCCAATCACTGACGGTGATTACTGAAATGGTTGGGAGGAGATTTCTGCGGTTTGTGATTGGCTACAACAGTCACGTATGTAGGTGGCAGGCGACCAATCCAGGGAGAAGTGTGGAGCTGAAGAAACAGGGAATCCATCCGGCAAGAAATGGTGGTTTTGTTATTTTACTCAATTGCTTTTAGCCATCTTTTTCTTGATTAAGTATTAGCAGGATGTTCTCACAAAAGAAGAAAAAAGAAACCCCCCACTAAATTTGCAGGAATCAATCACATTTGTTCCCTTCAGAGGTTACATTATCTCCTAGATAATCATCAGGACATAGCAGACAGATATTCTATTTGGTGGGGGAACGATGCGTAAGGAATAGTGATGAGCGAGCATGCTCGTTACTCGAGATTTACGAGCATGCTCGGGTGCTCGCCGAGTATCTTCAGCGTGCTCGGCCGTTATGTTTGAGTCACGCCATGCGCATGATTTGCGACTGTTTGACAGCTTTAATACATGTGAGGAATGCCTGATTCTTAGGCACATCCAACAGTGAATGAGCCAGAAGGCTGTGTATTGATCTTCTGTACTCCACCCTGGGGTGGAGATATGGTGAACAGCCTCCCACCCACTCTACAGCTGTTCACTAAACCTAGCCCTTAACAAGGCCGATTAACCCCTCTCAGCACTTAGTGTGCTGGAGCATTTTCCTCGGTTCATATCACCAAAGCTAATAACCTCAGTGACACATCTCCCCTCCAGTACTTTGTCACAGGAAGTACAGATGTGTTTGTTCATTAATAGTCATGTGGAAGACATTAAGGGTGGGGGCTGAGTTACAGACATCTAAATCACCCTTTTTAATATGCAACAATGATCAGATGATCAAATAGCTGATTTAGCCAAGAAAAGTTCCCATTGGCCACTCATTTCTTCTGTAATGGTCACTACAGGTAAAATGTGGTGTTACATGAAGACATTCAAATGATTGACGGTCCCTGTAAAAAGATTGCTGGGAAATGCCTGAGAACTGCTGCATTTTAGAGGCTCTCCAAACAGGTTCACAGAGAGGGGTTACAAACAGGGGACCCCCTCCAAGTCCCATCCATGTAAGAAAACTAGCCATTACAACTTTCCTCGGGGCTGTCTGACTGGTGTGGCGTCTTCTATGATGTCCATATGAGAACACCTTTTCTAATTGCAGCCATTGCAACATTCCTCCCCTGCTTTCTCTATCCTTGTGTCAGTCTTTACTGTCATTCCAGCAAGATTCGGATGGACAATGCTATAGTTTTCCACAGACGTCATTACATAAAAGGATTCAGCGTTTCTCTGTATAGCGCTGCACAGCAAAGACGTACTGTGCGGACCTGTGATACAAAGGGGACAGCAGCGCTGCGGTATATACTGTACACGGTCACCAAAGTCTGGCCGTGAGCAGCATAACAGACAGAGGTAATGTAGACAGTAAATCAACTCTGACATCTAGTGGCCACTGTCTGCACTGCTAGAGGAACATCACAAAGAACAGTCATCCATACAAAGTGCGGGAATGGAGGCTAAAAACACAATTATTGCTTTTTAATACATCCAAAACACTGACATTATTCTTCTATTCCATCAAACTTAAGCTATTTACAACAACTGTATAATACGCTAAATTACACACTAATAAAACATCCTGATTATTGAATGCGATCTCATATTTAATAGCAGTGATGACATTAGAGCGTTGTATAGTGAGTAGCCTGTGCAGATTTGTCAGCACACAGTCCTCGCCATTGAAGTGAACATGAGGAGATAATCCCCCTCTAAGACATAGGGACACGATACGATAAAGAGGACCTGCTGCCACATTTTACTGGCATGATGAAGTGACTGAAGATGTGAAAAAAACAACAAAAAAAAAAAACATTTTAATTTCTGATCTCAGCGTATAAAGTTTTATAGGCTCATTTCCACTATACCCAAGGGGATGTAAGCAGAGATTCTTCCCTGGGGGCGGGGAATTACTTTTTCCTGTGTATGACGTTGCCCAATCATAAGCAGGAGGCGTCATGCAGGGGGAAAAAGAACACGTCCCAGTGACCGTCAGACCCGACTTTCTCTATATGATATGGCAAGACTGTCTAACCAGATCACACAGATCTCGCTGCTGGCAATTATTGTGAAGGGGGAGGAGAGCAGAGCTCCCAGGAAAAATGCTCTAGTACCCGGGATACCTGCAGAGCCGTGTATGTGACAAGCACTGATCGCATACTGCAGCTCTTATCTCACTGTATGACAGTGCTGTGAAATGAGAGCTTTAGGGTGCGATCAGTGCTTGTCACATATGGCGAGCCACATCTATGCCAGGCATAGGGGAATAATGCTTCGGTACCTGGGATAGATGCAGAGCTGTATATGTGACAAGCACTGATTGTACACTACAGCTTTTATCTTACTGTATGACAGTGTAGTGAAATTAGAGCTTTAGGGTGCGATCAGTGCTTGTCACATATGGCGCTCTACATTTATCCCAGGCATCAGAGAATAATGCCTCGATGCCTGGGATAGATGCAGAAAGGTGAATGTAATGACACATAGCTCTGCTCTCTTTGCCCTGCATGGTAATAATAGCTGGCAGTGAGATCTGTGTGATCTGGTTAGACAAATTTTATCATATTACACAGAAAAAGTTGGTTCTATCTCTTGGGGACTTTTTTTTTTATTGCATGAAAACTCCTCCACAAGACTGGGCAACGTCTTAACAGGGGGAAAAAGTAAACCTTAGTTTACAAGCGAATATCATGGAAATGAGCAATATAATTTTTTTTTTACTCAAATCTTCATCTGGTTCATCATGCTGTGGCCAGTTTAGCACCTAAAATGTGGTGAGAGGTCCTCTTTAAATAGAAAGCTGCCAATCAGTGGAGTGGGCGGTGTTACACAGAGCTCAGCATTCAGAGCACTGCTAGATCAGCAGCAGAGAAAACTGTGATTTTGTCAAGACTGCAGCAAGCAGTAAAGTGACACATCGCTGGAATCGGTCACGGCCTCTACATTATACTCCTCTCGGATTGACCGATTCCCTATAATAGGAGCCACAAAAATCGACCCCCTACTGGTAATGCAGAGGTGGATATACAATTTGTGACACCTATGCAACTGCATTGGGATGTGGGGGATGGGGGCAATAGATTATGGGGCCCAAAAAGCAGCTTCCCTCACATCTAAGGTATTAATGAATTTCATAGCTCACAATTACTGGTGGATATAAATATAAGGGGGGCTCTATGGGGAGCAATTATGGAAGCAAGGGGCCAATATACTGTTCTGGCATCAGGCCCTTTTGCTCTGTCTGCTCAGATGTTGTAGCTTTCTGTACACGACGAGCCGGCTTACAGTCCAGGAGCTTATACTGTCACGTTCCTGGTGTCTCCAGAAGCTGTATGACTGACAGCTCATGAGTGGAGTCTATTGAGTGACAGCGCAGCTCCGCCATTGAAACCGCCAGCGGCTTCACGCACAAGAGTGGGAATTACTGCCAAGATGAGAGAGGGAATAACTCATGTCTAATTCTTATTGTGAGATTTAATTTAAGCAGTGTAAATGCAGAGAGAGTTGGCCTGCTTCTATTATTAAGCTGTATAATACTGAGCCAAGTCCAAAAATAATATCTACAGTATATACACATTACACATACACACAGGAAACACACATACCCTTTATTATACATATTACACACAGCCCTAAATATTGTGTGATGTGCTGCAACAAATGACAAGAATACAGAAAAAGAAATATTTAGGACTCTAGAAAATAGTGTTTGCAGCGCAGGTATTTCCATAAGCTCCTATGAGAAGTGCTCACTATGGCTGGTATAGAATTACACTTTCAGCCTCAAAAAAGGAGATTGAAGGCAATAAAACCAAAAACAGGATAAGCAAATGAAATGCTGATGTACTCACTGTGTGATTTGGTCTGATAGCAGGAGAAATGGAAATAATAATATGAAATGAAGGCGACAAAAAGAAGCAGCGGTGATGAACCCAAAGAGCGGCACTTACCCTGCAGCCAATCCACCCCCTCCTGGAGACCCTCGCCCTTCAGTCCATCACTCGCACTGGAAGACACAGGAGAACAGTCCACATTGGTATATCTTATATAATGCCGCCTTAGTGGGCAGAGAGCAGCGGGACAGACCTTACTTTTATCTAATAAAGTGCCATGTGTTGTGATGGGGACATTGGACAACCCTGACGCCTCCAAGACATGGATGTGAATGGAAAGGAGAAAGCCTTGTGTTATTGCTGCTAGTCCCATAGATTCAGTACAAACAGGGGACAACTGGTCTTGTGTTTGGTCGGGTCCCAGTGATCCAAGACTTATCACCTATCCTTGGCCTAATTCTAGAAAAATCCCAAAACACCAATCAAGAATTAATGCAAAGTGATGTTGATAGTGATGCAAAACCCCTTTACCTTTTAAACTTTTGCTCCAGTTCAAACCAACCAAAAGTCTATAGGCTAAGTACACCTATACATACTTTTTTTTTATTGTTCTTTTGCTTCTTAAATAAAAGTTGAGCACATTTTGAAAATAGTTTTCATTGAAAATAATCTACCTTTTTGAAGCTGCAGTGTCTGTGGGCAACTTATCTAGCTGATCAATCTGCAAAAATGTTCCAAATCTGTAAGATCATTCACAGTTCTCTCAGCTGTCTCTAGTCTCAGTGTTGGAAATAACCGCAGGAAGTGGGTTGTACACAGATCTCCAGGATGTGGGCAGGGGAGAAAGTATATAGAGTCTCAGGGAGGGGAGCGAAAACAGGTGATAGACAATGAGGGAAGCACAGGAGTAAATAAATGAAGGAAATAAGCTTTTCTGATCTATGAGATACTGAAGACAGCAGCACCCTGGATACACACCGTCCTGACATCCTGCCTTTATTACTTGGCGGGACACTCACACAATAGAAAAATCTGTAAGGTGATTAGCTGCAAACTACAGATCAGGGATTCTTAAACTGAATGATTAGTGCAATTTTATTATATTTAGTGCAATTATATAATATAAATGGAAACTATTCAGAAATGTAAAAATAGAAAAAACCATGTCAAAGGTTTCTATAGCCTTTAAAAGGGTATTCTGACTCTGCTTAATTCTGAATCAAGAGGTGTTAGGGTTGGTGACATCATATCTACAGATATTTGCTGGGTTGTGTGCACAAGCGCCAGCTATCGTGCTCCAATTCTATTCAAATGTAAGTGAGCGAAGCTGGGAAACCTCTTTAAATGGAGTCTGTCAGCACAAAATGACCGTAAGTGCTTGGTGTACCCTAGGTGTGGCCAAACATTTAAGTGCACCTTCTAACCTGCTTGTTTTCCCAGCCTCCACCACTCCTCTTCTTTGACTGACATCTCTGGCTTTATAGAACAAGAGAAGGGAGGAGATAAATGGAAAACAAGTAGGTGCAAAGGTGTAATTAAATGTTTGGCCACAACAAGGGTGCACTGAGCGCCTGTTCTTGGTGTGTACATTCATTCTTTGCTGAGAGACTCCCTTTAAGGGTCTACTCTCAAGGGGCAGTAATGAAAAGAATTTTATGCTGTATATAACGGTAGAGGTAAAGTGTATATGCTATCACCAATTCTTATCCACCTGTGGCAGAGAGATCTACAGTGTAAATCCACAACATATAAATGAATGCCTCGGATGTCACCCCATGTACACAGACCCCTAAACTTTAGACCATAGTGAAGATAAGAAAGCGGAGCAACGCTCCAGGATAGACATCTGCAATAAACACATTTCTACACAATAAAATCGACCTATGTACATTAAGGAAACATAGCAATTCATCCATCATTTCCTAAAAAACGTAACTATTTCATTTTCAAAATACTGTGCCCCGGTGCATCATCATTTATAAAGCAACAGATATTGTATTACGCCGTATCTTTCCTCCTGATTACTTCTTTACAGTATGAACAGCAATAAAAGAGTTTTCACAGTCTTCAGAAACTTTGTCGGCCACTTCTTTCCTCAGGACACACATTACTCAGGTCGTGAAACTCAGATCCCAAGTCACAATTACACTGATGATTTATTGGAATGGAAGTTTTGGTTATTAATATCAAATGATGGAACGTTTAACACTTTAAAAACTGGATGGGGGGGCTGCCATACTGGAGATGCACATTGTGGTAAATCATAGATAGTGGTCCCTAAGAATAAGCTCGTTTCGCTAGAGGACAGTAAGGATCTACAATCAGGAGCTCATAGATTGAAGGGTGGCTGTGGGTATACGTGTGAACATGCTGGAAGCCATCAAGCCCCGTATGTACGTATGTATGTATGAATGAATGAATGAATGAATGAATGAAGACACTGAACCACGGAGCAGGGAGAGCGTTCATGGAGTAAGAGTGATTGATACCAAAATCTGGCACCTTGGTGAGGAAGGATGGAGCAGGCGCTAGTACTTTCAGCTGTAGATCTGTGGACATGTTCACATTTTGAATAAGGACATTCCTTTTTTTTGGAACAGAAAAAGAGAATTAATGTTCTAAACAAATCTGTTGCAAAACTGAAGCAAACAGAAGTAGGACCCCATTGATTAATATGGAGTCAGTCTGTTTTTTTTTTGGAGTCAGTTTTTAGAACGGAAGAAAAATTTCTGCATGCTGCACTTTTTCTTCTATACCAGAACCAAGAAGAAGAGGTCCTTCTACTTCCGCTTACACCAGTTATGCAACGGTTTTATTTGGGACATTAATTCAGTTTTTCTAAAAATCACAGGTGTGAACATAGCCTTAGGACTCATTCAGACGTCCGTTTTTCACATACAGCCATAATAGTCCATGCTGGTGTTCACCGTGGGTCCGGGAAAAAAAAGAATCACTGAGGCAAATCTGTGGGTCCATTAAAATCAAGGATAATACACACGTGGTCAAAATTGTTGGTACCCCTCGTTTAATGAAAGAAAAACCCACAATGGTCACAGAAATAACTTGAATCTGACAAAAGTAATAATAAATTAAAAATCTATGAAAATGAACAAGTGAAAGTCAGACATTGCTTTTCAGCTTCCACAAAATGTAAAAAAAAATTAAACTCATGAAATTGGCCTGGACAGAAATGATTTTTAATCAAATAACGCATGGACAGCACACCGTCCCATGCTATTATATTATCATAGGGCTGTTCAGATGAACAATTTTTTCCCCCGTCTGAGCATGTGGAAAAAATAAATAAAAAAAATAAAAAATGTCAGGATGCACTAATTTATTTCAAGTCTATGGGTGCATTAAAAGAAAAAAAATGAAAATAAAATTGGATTTCACATGGAACACCCGATATTTACGGAAACATTTCTATTAACCTAGGAAACTAGATTTGATCATGTACATTTTTTAGTGTAGATGTATGAAAAACGGATTACACACGGACGTAAAAAATGGACACATTGATGGCAAACGGATGAAAATTGGAAAAAGAAAAAAAGTTTTCTGGATGAAACTCAGACGATTTCTGTACTCTCGTCTGAAGGGGCCCTAAGTGGCACAGACAAATGCCAGGTAAATGCATCAGAAGGTGCCAAAGCATCAGACTAACGAGTCTTTATTAAACATCAGATCAGTGTACGGACTTTTCCCTGTCTGAACTGTAACCTATTCTGTGTGCGTGTGAGAACCAGAAGTAGTGGGAAAGCCTGCGAGTGGTGTCAGGGGCCACGCTGGATCTCCAATAATGCCCGGCAAATTTACTAGGAATGTTCCATCTATTTCCCTCACTGTGATCCTCTACAATGGAGCGTCCCTTATATTCAATAGCAGACGCTCTCCGGATCTGCTGACTATAAGGACAAATATTATCCTAAGAGATAGAACATGTCATAATAGGACCAAAAAGAAAATACCAAGCACGACTGCAGTGTGACGTTTCCCCTTTACTGTTGTAGTAACGATTTCTGCGATGTGCGGCCCGGGGACCACCGGCCTGCGGTTTATAGGCTCTAATAGCAAACAAAAAGCCCTCTCCGGTGCCCACACAACTCCTCAATAATAGAACCATTACCAAATATGCCACGGCTTGTCCTTGATGTTCTCTAAACACAGCAGCTGAGAGACCTTCACCGATGACAGGGAGTCTCGAAGGTCCATTTTGTTAGCGAAAAACAAAATTGGTATCCGTCTGTGCTTAATGTCTGGGGAATAGAGGGGAAAAGCGTTATTTAAAAGTAAATTAGAAGCAGGATGTAAGTTGTGTGGATGTGAAAGAAGAGCATTCAAGACGGCGGCGGCGGTGAACCATTGTGGTATCGGCACAGTAAGGCTGTGTACAGGGTTTTTTGATGCAGTCAAAAAACATGGAGTTTTCCAATGGGAACTGCTGCAGGAAACGCTCCTTCTTTGAGGAGTTGTTGAAGGAGTTTTTTCTTACCTGAAGCAGTTTTGAAAGCTTTTTTGCAGCCTTTATGCTATGTACACATTGATTCGTTTTGCTTTCTGCGGGTTTTTTGAGCAGAAACTCTCCAAATCCTCTTCCAAATATCAAATCTCCTCAAAAAACTCAGTTTCTGCTCCAAAAATTCTGCAAAAAGACTCGCGGGGGGTGTGCACACACCCCTCCACTATGTGCACAAGGGGTCTTTCTGATGATTTTCCAAAGTAGAAACTGAGCGGAAACTCAATGTTTTTAAGGAGATTTGAAAAATTTCCACTCAGTTTCAGCTCCAAAATCTTCTTGAAAATCTGTGTGTGTACATAGCCTTAGATTGGACCTTTTTCCAGAAGATAATATCCATTTTTTAATCCTGTACAACATCTTTACCCCTACAAATACTCTTTAAATTAGTTCTCTATTGATTTTGTGAAAAACACACCTATACAAGTGCTGTATTTTCCAGGTGTTTTCTTCCATGTGACAAATGAAGCAACATGTCAATTTCAAAGGAAATTACAGAAATGAAAAAATAAAATGAACTTAGGTACTTTCAGTTTAAAGAAGCCCTCCTCCTCCTCACATTATAGTTTTTATCCTCTTACTATCTTGCAGTCATCATATTATACACTGTGTACTTACAATTGCTCATTTTGCCTTTCTACCCAGATAATTCTTCTCTTTTCTCTGCTCTGCTCTATGTAGGAACAGGAAGTCTCTTGTCCCTGCATTTATCATTCCCCTCTTCAACTCCTGACCCAGCTGCTTCCCCCTCCCCCTGCCAGGGACTTTTGCAGTGACTGATAACTCATACAGGGAAAATGGACTTTCTGTTTCTACATAAAGCTTAGAAGGATTCAACTAGTCAGTTATTAATCACGTGATGTTATAGATCTAATGGAAAAGAGAAGGATAATCTGGGTAGAAAGGCAAAATGAGCAATTGTAAGTGCACAGTGCTATATAATACGATGACTGCAATATATTAAGAAGATAAAAACTTTGATGTGAGGAGGAGGAGAAGAAGTGCTTCTTTAAGCTCAGAAAGGACCAAATTGAGACTGGAAGATGGTGGGGCCCCCGCTGATTACCAGTGTTACATCTCTGTGGCTAGTCTGAAACACCATTTCTGGGAGACATAAAAGCAGAATTTTGAGAAAGCATGCTTAAGAGTCACTGTTTCTGGAGAAATACAAGTATTTACTAAGACAACATGAAAATCCAGCACATTAGACAGGTGGTATATAATGGAATAAAATGTTTTCTTTTCCACAGTTGGCGGCATCAGAATAAAGCTCCAGGTCCGGCAAGTCATCGCACATACCATGTGACTTTCAGGAGAATCAGTGACAGGGAATGTGTTTCCACAGCGCACAGATCACATGCCGACAGCGGCAGCAGAAAGTGACCGATGCACTAATGACTAGGAAGCGCCAGGCACACGGGTCATTATTGCTTCTTCGCAGCACAATAGTGGGAAGCTGCAGAATTCTGATGCAAGTTTTTATTATTTTTTTCCGTGAAGATTTGCAGTGCAGAACTGAACATTTACATGCAGAAACAATGCAAGTGGCATACATTAGATTGGCATCAACTACGTTAAAAAAAAGAAAGTGAAGCAGCTGGGTCATTAAAATCATTCCGTGTCACTTGCTCCTTTTTGTCAAGCCTCATTTTTTACTTTTCCAAGTTTAAAATCTGCACCAAATATGCAGAGTGTGAATTTAGCTTTAAAGGTAACATTCCTCTGCAAAAAGGATTCGATTTCTTGCACATTTCACCCTTTATAGCTGCAGCATAAAATGAACATGGTGGAGGTGAAATCCACAGCACTGGTCAATTTACACTTTGGATTTTCCCAGGAGCTTATGAATGAGCTTCAGAGTAATCCTATTCCTAATTCTGGTCCTGTAATGTACAGTGGATTTGCTCCTTGGGAACGTACCCCTAAGGGTATGACCACACAGGACTGAAAACCTGCAGTCAAATTTTCAACAGCAAAAAGCGAACCAAATGGAGCAGGGTTTTTTTTGTTAGAGATTTTATTGAGTAAATGCTGCAGATGTGAAATCAGGAGGGAAAGTTTGTAGCATAAATTGACGAACTGTTCACCTGCGCCGCTGATGGAATTACATTGTAGGCTTTGTGATATTGTGTGTGATGAAGGAGACTTGGTAAAAATCTCATGCACAATGCTACTACTGTAAGGTTATGTGCACGTTTGGATTTTGCAGCAGAAAAAGCTGCTGCAGATACTAGAGTGATGTTAGGAAAAATGCTGTGTAAAATATCTGTACGTTTTACCTGTTCATTTTAATGGGCAAAAAATGCTGCAAAAATTGACAATGCTGTAGAGTTGAAAAAACACTGAAGGTTCAAATCTGTAAAAATACGCGGCATGTGCAGGAGATTCCAGAAATCTCAGTTACTTTGCTGCTACTGTAAAACACTGAGGTTTCTACACGTCAAAAACATGGGAATAAAGTGGCAAAATTGCAACGAGTGAAAAAGCCCTACATTTTCCCCATGTAAAATTTGCAGTGTATTTGATACAAAGTGACAAATCTTGCAGGAAAAAAACAAAACAATAATCTGATATCCTAAGTGTCTCATCAATATATCTAAAGTCTTTTTGAAAGAGACAGAAGGCTGCGAACTCCTCAGGTTGTCTGTTAAGTTAAAGGTGTATAACCATCTCCAAGATCCTATCCCAATATGTAGTAGGTGTAATAATAATAATATCAGCAAATACCTCCAATTAGAAATGTAGTATAGTTCTTCTGATTCGCTATGTCGAATACCCCATGTGCAGGGCATTGTAGTAGCTTAGGTATCCATGGTTATGACTACTAACAACTAACTGTCACTATATAAGTGGTCGTAACCATGGATACCTAAGCTTCTGCAATGTCCTACACATGGGGTAAATGACATAGCGAATCAGAAAAACTGTACTACATTTCTAATTGAAGATATTTGCTAATATTATTATTACACCTACTACATTTTGGGATAGAATCTTGCAGATTGGCATACCCCTTTATACATTAAATGAAAGTCGGCGAGTCCGACCAACCATCAGATGTTTACGAGGGGCCTCAGAGTCTCCCCCGACAGATGATATTAGAGAGGGGAAAAATCGGAAATTGGAATTGCAATCTCAGAGCCTTTTTATTTTCAAAGGGAGATAAAGCGATCTCCGGAGAGTCGGCAGGGAGAAAATCTCCTCTCTCCCTGCTGAAAAAAACATGAATGCTCAGCCGAGAACTCATTTGTAAGGTGGAATCGGGAGAGGTAGCGGTCTGCCGAATGAAGGTGTATGGCTCGTCCATTAATCCGCAGACTTAGGTAACCCTGTATTGAAGGCTTTTTCCCATACAACCAGGGATACATCGGGTGATAAGACAGCGACTAGTCAGTGTGCAGAAGAAGATGCCAGATGATGCATCTTAGAAGGGTAAGACATGGCGGGACCTCCTTATAAACATTCACAAAGAACCATTTTGCTAAATTATACATTCAGGAGGATCAAAATATAAATTTTATATAAAGAAAAAAAAATCCTCACATGGTGGAAAATCTATCTAATCTAGGAGTATAAATGATCTAATACCGCACAAAACCATTTTGTAGACAGAGGCTCTTCAACCCTGCGAGCCGAGAGATGTACAGAACTTTTGGTGTCATCTCGCTCTTCAAGCGTCCAAGCTTTAGACGGGTCACAATGTGTTTAATACGCACATATGGCAAGACGACAAAAGAAGACCGACACGCTGCGCTTGCCCACAGTATGAAAGCTGTTGCCTTGGCATTGTGTGCCAAGAGGGCCAGGAGTCACAGCGAGCAACGTCACTGGCCTGACTCTAAAAAAGACCTGGCAGGAACATTAGGAGCAATTAAAATTGATAAACGATGTCAGTAATGGAAAGTAACCCAACATTAAAAACTTTCAAACAAGTTAAAAAAGAGATGAAAGCATTGTACAACAATCCGGAGGCGTCACGAGAAGCTGTGATGGCCGCAGTAGGCTCGGCATTGTCGTGATATTACAAAACTTTTTTGGAGGAGGTTTATCACAATGGACATTTGTCACGTATCTATAGGATGTGATCAATGAGGGGTTTTCCCCTCTGGGACCTCCAACATCATTACAATTGAAAGTCTATGGACCTAACAGTCCTTTGGGCATTGAGTGACACATGTCCGACCACCTCTTCATTTTAGGGCTCCTCCTTACTGTAGGCAGTGTAAAAAGCAGAAATCCCAGGACCCCGGTCGTAATGAGCAGTGGGGTCACCAGTGATCAGACATTTACGATATTTCCCAAAGATAAGGGATACAATATGCAATGTTGGGAAAACAGCCTTACATTTATAACGGATATGGCCACCAAACATGTAAAAAGTATGAGAAGAACTTCCAAGCTTCTTTTGCTTCTTTCCTGTTAATTGGACCTGGTAATAATAAGGATTATAAGGCATCAGTATGCCTAAGGCTATCAAGAGCTGCAGTTATCCAAGTCCAGTACATAGACCCAGTCCCTCTACGGCTACAGGTCCCCCCCATGTTCTACACTTTCCGCTAGATTTTGGAGCATGGTTAGCTGGTTATCACCCCTCACCCCCAATCCAGGTACGCATGGCACCCCTCATCCCCAATCCAGGTACGCATGGCACCCCTCATCCCCAATCCTGGTATGCATGGCACCCCTCAACCCCAATGCTGGTATGCATGGCACCCCTCATCCCCAATCCTGGTATGCATGGCACCCCTCATCCCCAATGCTGGTATGCATGGCACCCTCAACCTTATCCTGGTATGTATGGTACCCCTCGTCCTGGTATGCATGGTACCCCTCATCCCTATCCTGGTATGCATGGCACCCCTCATCCCCAATCCTTGTATGCATGCCACCCCTCATCCCCAATCCAGGTACGCATGGCACCCCTCATCCCCAAACCTGGTAAGCATGGCACCCCTCATTCCAAATCTGGTACGCATGGCACCCCTCATCCCCAATCCTGGTGTGCATGGCACTCTCATCCCTATCCTGGTATGTATGGTACCCCTCATCCCTATCCTGGTATGCATGGCACCCCATCCCTCATCCCCAATCATGGTATGCATGATCCCCTCACCCCCCAATCCTGGTATGCATGATCCCCTCACCCCCCAATCCTCGTATGCATGGTACCCCTCATCCACCAATCCTGGTATGTATGGTACCCCTCATCCACCAATCCTAGTATGTGTGGCCCCCTCACCTCCCAATCCAGGTATGTATGGCACCCCTCATCCCTTTCACGCTGCACACATACAAAAAAATAAACACTTATACTCACCTTTCTTCCCTGTGCTCCAGCGCTGCTGTGTCCTGTTCTGCCGGGGGAGGAGTGCGGCGCCGAAGTACACGCGTGCCCATACCGCGCTGTCCGGCGCCATTCTGCTGAAGACACACTGTAAATGTGTCTTCAGTAAAATGGCGCCGGGTAGCTCTATGCGCATGCGCCGATTCCAAAACCTCACTCCTGCCCCAGTCTCCGGCGAAGAGAGGCGCTGCGGCAACGCTCCTCCTGGTCAGGTAAGCATGTAAGTATGGCACCAGAGATCGCGGTATGCATTCAGTGTCTACGCATACCGCGATCTCCGGCACTATGCACACTCCTCTTACTTGTAATGGCTCCATGCGTGCTTCGGTCTGGAGCCAGACTGCGCGTCGCGCTTGCGCAGTCTATAGAGGCTTCAGACAGAGACACGCATCCCCGGTTATATTATAGATGTAATGGTGACATCTGGGTTGAATTCTGCACAAAAAAATGACCTGCTGTGGGAAATGGTAACATTTAGGTGAGATGAAAAAAAAAAAAATCCTCCGCATGTACAGATATATATATATATATTACACACACATATATATACTGTGTGCAGAATTATTAGGCAAATGAGTATTTTGATCACATGATACTTTTTATACATGTTGTCCTACTCCAAGCTGCATAGGCTTGAGAGCCAACTACCAATTAAGTAAATTTGGTGATGTGCATCTCTGTAATGAGGAGGGGTGTCGACTAATGACATCAACACCCTATATAAGGTGTGCTTAATTATTAGGCAACTTCCTTTCCTTTGGCAAAATGGGTCAGAAGAGATTTGACGGGCTCTGAAAAGCCGGCGGCCACGACCAATCAGCGAACCGTGTTAGTGAGGACCGGGGAGCGGCGCTGCCTGTGCGGGTACTTCCGCTGCGAGCAGCCGGGAGATGACCAGCTGGCGCCGGTCATCTCCCAGCTGCATCGCCGCTGACCTCCGTGCGGCAGATGAGCCGCTAATGGCCGCCATCTTGTTCTGAAATCCCGTGTCGCTGATTGGCCGCGGCTGGACCAATCAGCGACGCGGGATTTCCTGGACGGACAGACAGACGGGATAAGCCGATTATATAGTAGATATGTCTGGAATCGTGCAGCCACTGTCCTATAGATGCTACCTGTGGATCGGGCGGCATGTATCAGCTGTCAGGTTCCTTTTAAGTCTCATTACCACAGGTGTATAAAATCCAGCCCCTCGCCATGCTGCCTGCCTTCACTAATATTTAGAATAAGCCATGCTCTTAGAGAAGATCTCACGGATACCAGAGGAGTCCTGTAATAAGACGTCATCGGTGTAACAAGTCAGTTCTTGACATTTCTTCCCTCCTAAATAATCCACAGCAACTTGGCCTCAAAATGTCAGACCACGTAAAGTACACAACGAGTACCGAGTGCTAAGACGCATAGTGTATAAAAGCTGCCAACGCTCTGCACATAACTGCAGAATCCAAACCTCCTTTGATATTAACATCAGCACAAAAACTGTGCACTGGGAGCTTACTGGAATGGGTTTCCATAATCGAGCCCCAGCATGCAGCCTTATATCACCAAGCACAATGCCAAATGTCTGATGGAGTGGTGTAAAGCCGCCGTCACTGGAGCAGTGGATCACACTTCTCTATGTCACATCTGATGGATGAGTCTGGGTTTGGTGAATGCCAGAAGAGTCACCCTCTTGACTATATGGTGCCAAGGGATAATGCTGTGGGCTTGTCTTTTCAGGGGATGTCCTCGGCACTTTTGTGCCAGTGAAGCAAAATTTGAACGCTTTCGCCTATAAGATACTTTGGACAATTGTAGCTTCCAGCTTTGCGGGAACAGTTTGGGAAAGGCCCTCCTTTTCTGTTCCAGTGTGACTGTGACCACATGGTTGGGTGAGTTTGGTGTGAAAAACTTTAGTGGCCAAGAAGATCCCTAAATTAAACCCCTTAGGGATGATCGGAAAATGTGAACCCGGCCCACTCATCCAATATCCATGTCTGACCTCAGAAATTTTGGATGAATGGACAAAAACTCTCAGACACCTCCAAAATTGTGTAGAAATCCTTCCCAGAAGAGTGGGAGCGGTTATAGCTGCAAAGAGGGAACCAACTCCATATTAATACCTATGGCTTTAGAATTGGGGGGGGGGGGGGGGGGGGGTTACAAGAGCTCCTGTAAATATAATGTGGAGTTGACGGGATTCTTTGGTCCATATAATGTACCTTCAACTGATAAAAAAATGGCATCCTCTGACATCAAATTTTCAGTGCGACTCAATCGACTGCTAAAAATTACATATGGAGGATATATGGCTGCATGCAAAATATGTATGTCATAGAAATGGTAGCAAAGTCAGGTAAGATTGGGTTAAATTTTAGCACTGCGGGTCTTAATTAGATGCACCTGGCTAGCTTTGGCTAAGAACTAGAAAATGGGTTCACCTTGTATCAGTCTGCTGGATGTTGAGAAGAGTGCAGTGTGCTGAAGCTGGTGAGTGGCCAGCCAAAAATGTGAGCTTTAGCTGGGGCAGAGACAAGCCAGGGTCTC
Source organism: Phyllobates terribilis (assembly GCF_046119375.1). NCBI lineage: Eukaryota > Metazoa > Chordata > Amphibia > Anura > Dendrobatidae > Phyllobates > Phyllobates terribilis. Next base: position 880,524,841 of record NW_027362762.1, read on the forward strand.
TCTCTGAATGGAGACTGCACGGGTCAGCTAGGAAAGCTGAGCAGTCTGTGTGTTGGAGCTGCAGAGTAATGTGTGGAAGCTGCAGCCTGTTCAGTGTGAACTGTGGAAAACTTCGGTTTGGGACTAGAACTCAGGCTGAAGGTGATACAGAGACTGGTAGGGCTGTACCTCTCCTGTGTATAAAGTTTGCACCAGGTAAAAGAACTGTAATCTGTTTGGGTGAGTCTGCACTGACATATGTGCTTGCGAATGAACAGTTTATTTGCGGTTACACCTTTGTGCCCAGAAGAGGTTATTCTTGGTTTTGAATCTCTTAAGAAAGCAATAGAACTGCACGTTTGGCCCAAACCACATGGCCTGTGTGAACACTATGTAATGCAGCGGCTTGCGGCATTACTGTAATGGTCCTGGGTGTGTTTTGGCCGACCATGTACCTTCCCCAGGTGACTGGTCACATGACTGTGACATCGCACAGGTCCTGTGCACACAGAAGGACTGATCACATGACTGTGACATCAGCACAGGTCCTGTGTGTGCACTAGAGGATATATAAGCCCTGGTATATTTGAGACAGGGTGGAAAGGCGTGAGGCCTGTTCCCAAGTGTGGGACACCGCTAGAGTGTGAGGCCTAGTGAAGCCTGAAAGGCAGAGGCTGGATCCTTATGTGTAAGCGATACCAGTAGCCTTGGAGGGCAAGAGGCTTGGAAGGCAAGAGTCCTGGAAGGCAGAGGCTGGATGATAGGTGTGAAAACATATCAGTAGCCTTTGAAGGTACGAGGGCTGGAGACCCCCATCTGGGAAGCCGTAAAGCCACAGCTGTGGCAGAACAAACCTGAAGCAGCTAAAACCCGGCAAAGGCAAAACACTGCATTATATGGACGTTGATATAAGTGACTTTGCTGAAGGCTGTAACTGGAGCCAAGTGGGCCTGTCTGCCACTCGAAAGGCTGCTGGACATTATATGTGTAATATGTCGGCGAGCCACTGAGTTGGACTCGGTTATAAGCAGTTATCAAGTGTAATAAACTGCCTGATTGTGAAATACTGGAAAACGTGGCTGGTGTGCTTCAATTGACCCGGTGCCGCGAGTGTCCCCCAACATGATGACTAGCGCTGCCTTACAACTACCTAATGCCTACCTGAGCGTGTGAATCCCTACACCGCTAAATAGAAGGGGTGTCCACGTACATTTGGCCATTTAGGGTTTATAAATGAACCCCTTCCTTCTATTTGATTACTCCAATATAAAGGACGGCCGGCGAGTAAATCTCTATTGCAGAGATGAAGTCTGTGCATTATATATAGCTAAGAGCACAAGAGGCATAAACTGAAGAAGTAGGAGCTGGTTGATTCACAGCAATTTTCTAAGACAGTGTCAGGCTACTGATGTCATATAAAAAGTCGGCAATAAAGGATACTTCGGAGATATGAACTGAGACAAATTGGGGACGGCAAAGAACAGACACAAACAGAAGGGAAAAAATAAAGGAAGGAAAAAAAAACGACAAACAAAATTAATTTTGAAGATAGGAAATATCAGTGCTTTGATTTCGCTGCCAGGGAAGATGAGGGACTTAGATCGAGATTTAAACATCAAAGCGGCTGACAGAAACAATTTACTTGATGTTTCAAGTTTTCATCCACCAATGACCATTAGGAGCCTGACCTGCAGTCACCGCTCCCGGAGAGGGAGGACGCGGGGCACGGATGCAGGGATGAAATGGAGGGAAAAATGAGAACGACAGAGAGGATGTAATTGAAGAAGTCCTGACATGACACTTTACAAAATAATGGGGTTTGATAGACAGCGACGTCGTAGATAATAATCATCCAAAACATGGAAGAGGGGGTAGAGTGTGCCGCGCTGCTTGTTTCTGCATACTGAACTCCTCTCAGGTGTTAAAGGCGCAGCACGGACTTATGTGATAATCGGCTTGCCATTGGGATAGGAATCAAACACCCACAGTCGTATGCTCTGCTGACAACAGATGGGTTACCGAAAGGGTTAAATAAGCCATGACACCAACGTCAGTAATGAGAGCTTTCTACATGGAGTAGCAAGCACATACACCCATCTGTATGACAGATAATGCCATGTCCCCAGTATAATGGACTCACAATGTGGAAGAGTAACGTGGATTTGCCTTAAAGAAGATTTCTGATTTCGGAAAGCACATCCCCCAGGTTGCAGTGTTTTTATTTTTAAAAAAGTGCCTTACCCATTTTCCCCAGGTCCCAGGTAAAGCACTGTTTGTTCTTTAAAGAAATTTCATCTGGTAGACAGGAGTTTTGCAAAGCCGGAAAACCCCTTTAAAATCACGTAACTCAATTTGTGTGAATAGAAATTGAAGATTTGGAGCAAACTTAGTGAAAAACATAGCTAAATATACAGATTGCCTCTACAGGGAGGAAGAGGGCTAGAACTCTAGCGCCATCTATTGGAAGTAGAAATCCTAAAAGTCATTATGGACCCTTTAATGAACCATGCCATAATGACTTAGGATAAAAGCTAGACCACAATCTCAATTTGCAGACACTGTGTTTTGGGGTAATGCCCCTCATCAGTGCAAAGTATGATCCGATTTGGCTGGGTGAGAGGCGAAGACAGGGATGTAATGGGTAACATTTCTAAAAAATGTTTACAACTTTGGTGAATATTAACCTCTTCTCACAGATTGACAGCGCTGCAGCCAATGTGATTTCAGCTCTGCAGACAATAAAACAGCAGGAGCAGCGGCAGAGATTCACCTGGGGTTTGAGAGTAAGGACCTGTTAGGATTTTTTTTTATATATATATTTTTTTAAAACAAACTGTGCCTGAAGAAAGAGGTTTTCCAAAACCAGAAAACCCCTTTAGGATCTAGAAGTATTTTCTGCTTGGAGAGGTGGAGAGAGTGCGGCCACATGACGGACACATGTGACACACTGACAAATCTGATCACTTTGTACGGAGGTGGTAGTGATATAAAAATTGATGGAAAATCGATTCTGTACTATCAAAAACTGTGTTCATGAACAGACAGAAGCTGTTGCTCATGACACTTAAAGAAGATGTATATAATGCACCATTATAATTTCAGCTCCTGGGGATTTCACCACTTCTGATCCGGTAGATTAGTACAGTACAGGACTGCAGAAGCAGCAGGACCTCGCCTTCCTTTGCAGCGAGATGACCAGACCGTTGTGCACACTCTTCCGTTGGCTACGTCGGCTAATAGCCTGTAATGTGTGCTTGAGGGGGAGCAGCACATCACTTTTTAGTGCAGTGGAAAACTTTAACTGTATCATTAACACAGAAGCCGGAGTAATGCGGATCTCTACGACGGGCCAACCTGCATCATAAAACATCTGGAAGAGGAAACTAAATTCTTTCCAGATCACAGGGGCCAATTTTAGCCAAGAAAACGCCATTGAAGCACATTATTTCTTTTGGCTTCTTCATTTAAAGGGCTCGTGCAGCGCCATAAACGCAGTCCCACAGGATGCAATTCAGCAATGCTGCCTGTGCCAATTTAGCTGCCCAGAACCAGAGTCATTGCTTGCAGCAGGAACGCAGATGTAACAAACATATATACTATAGAAATATATGAAGCCGTCACGCTCCGGGCATAAGACCTGCAGCCAGTCTGCACATTACTGTCTATAATCAGACTGAGATCCATTTGATACCTGTTGATATCACAGAGGTAGTCCCAACTTATAAAGTGTATCGCTCATACACATCATCGATCCTGAGAATGACATTTTTATTTATTTATTTTTTTTACAGGACAGTAATTAATTATCAATAGGAATGTTGGTGTCTCATAAAAAAATGCTCCAATCTCAAGAAAGGAGGGATTACTAATTTTACATGTTAATTGATCACTTCCTAGGTTACCGGCCACCTTTACGGTCTAACAACGGTGGCCGATCTCCGACCTAGGCAAAGAGCACAATGCTGACAAGCTCTCTGCAATAGAAGATGTAAGCGCTGCTCTAAAGTTGGCCGGATCAAAATAATCTGGCCCGATTCTGTGCCCCTGCGCTCCTCCCCTGGTGCCGATATAAAGTTGCCTCAGCTTGCAGAATCGGAGAGCGAATGTCTGTGGCAAAATGATACTGCTAGACAGAAAATGTCAGCTAGGACAGCATTCAGGAAGCCGGGCGGTTGGCTGGGAGTGGTTCCTTCCTATTCAAGAAAATACCATTAAAAGGGAACCTGTCAGCAAAAAAACATTATTTTACCTGTAGACAGTGGTAGTCTGCAGGTAAATACTAATTTAAACTTGTGCAGGCGTCAAATTGGAGGTGCAGCTACTGGGAGAAGATAGAAGCTATATTCTCCCTGCAGCCGCTGACTTCCAGTCACCGGGGCGGAGCCGGGGCACTGAACAGTCAGCGCGGATTACACAGTGAGACGCTGTTATCACTGCCCCTGTTACGTGACTGACATCCTGCTCTGCAGCATATGTGTGCAGGGGGAGCAATAACAGCACGCTCGCTGTGTAGTTACTGGAAACGAGCGGCTGCAGTGAGGATATAACTCCATATTCTCCTTGCAGCCGCACTTCCAATTAGATTTTTTCTTAACTTTTTGTGTTACTTTCAGATGCCTTCCAGAATTTTTCTTTATTTTTGTGTTAGATTTTTTAAATCGGTCTCTGAATGAGTCCAAGAGCTTATGCACATGACCATAGTACAGCTCTGTGCAACCTTTTTTTATGGCAATAATGAACCTCCATATGCCTTTGACGTTATATGGAGGATGACAGTTTTTTTTCCTGTTGCATTCTGAAACCGGCAAGGAAAAAAAAAAATATAGGTAATGGCTTGGCAAAAATCTATTTTTCATAACGCCGTATAAAGGTAATATGGAAGCCATAGGGCGAAACATGAAGTGCCAACAGGTCTGGAGAACCAAGGTATAGTTATAAAGTGTGCTGACATGCAGCATCCTGCAAAGAGCTCAGCAATATCTATGAGTAGGGATGAGAGCACCAGTAGAAGTTTGGGTTCTGGTACCCGATCCGATCTTTATTCCAAAGTTTGGTTCTGGTGCCAGAACTTCAATCAGAAACCAAACTCCATTGAAAACAATGGGGACCCGGACTTCTGAACCGAAAAATTCTCTCTCTCTGCAACGGACTTTCCCCAGAACTCCGAACATTGCAACAGACTTTGTCCGGCACGATCGCTGAATATTTAAGTTTGGGTCCGCTCATCCCTATCCATGAGGATCAAAGGTGGAACTTAGGAAAGCTTTCTTTCAGCAAACGCCAGACCACTTTGTCAGGACTAATAGCTGTGACAGCTCGAAACGTGTGGACCGGTGTCTTTTCCCCCCTTTTTTTTCCTTTATGTATTTTTAACCTGTCTTCCCCGATTCCCTGGACTTAATAAATGTGATGTTTCAGATATATAGTACTCATACATTTTTTCTTTTTGCGGTAGCTGGCATCTTCCTCCTTCTGCATGCCACTATATGCCTATCCATTGGCCTTCATCGGAGCCTTCCACTCCTTAACAAGAACTAAAAGAGATAAATCAAGGGCTATAAATGATTCTGAGCAGCCATTGTGACTCAGAAACAGGAGAGTCATAATCAATAGCCTTCACATATATATACAGTTATATGAAAAAGTTTGGGCACCCCTATTAATCTTAAGCTTAATGTTTTATAAAAATTGGTGTTTTTGCAACAGCTATTTCAGTTTGATATATGTAATAACTGTTGGACACAGTAATGTTTCTGCCTTGAAATGGGGTTTATTGTACTAACAGAAAATGTGCAATCTGCATTCAAACTAAATTTGACAGGTGCATAAGTATGGGCACCCTTATCATTTTCTTGTTTTAAATACTCCTACCTACTTTTTACTGACTTACTAAAGCACTTTTTTTGGTTTTGTAACCTCATTGAGCTTTGAACTTCATAGCCAGGTGTATGCAATCATGAGAAAAGCTACTTAAAGTGGCCACTTTCTCCTGTTTGAATCTCCTTTGAAGAGTGGCATCATGGGCTCCTCAAAACTACTGTCAAATGATCTGAAAACAAAGATTATTCAACATAGTTGTTCAGGGGAAGGATACAAAAAGCAGTCTCAGAGATTTAACCTGTCAGTTTCCACTGTGAGGAACATAGTAAGGAAATGGAAGAACACAGGGACAGTTCTTGTTAAGGCCAGAAGTGGCAGGCCAAGAAAAACATCAGAAAGGCAGAGAAGAAGAATGGTGAGATCAGTCAAGGACAATCCTCAGACCACCTCCAGAGAGCTGCAGCATCAACGTGCTGCAGATGGTGTCACTGTGCATCGGTCAACTATACAACGCACTTTGCACAAGAAGAAGCTGTATGGGAGAGTGATGCGAAAGAAGCCGTTTCTGCAAGCACGCCACAAACAGAGTCGGCTGAGGTATGCAAAAGCACATTTGGAGAAGCCAATTTCTTTTTGGAAGAAGGTCCTGTGGACTGATGAAACCAAGATTGAGTTGTTTGGTCATACAAAAAGGCATTATGCATGGCGGCAAAAAAACACAGCATTCCAAGAAAAACACTTGCTACCCACAGTAAAATTTGGTGGAGGTTCCATCATGCTTTGGGGCTGTGTGGCCAATGCCGGCACCGGGAATCTTGTTAAAGTTGAGGGACGCATGGATTCCACTCAGTATCAGCAGATTCTTGACAATATTGTTCAAGAATCAGTGATAAAGTTGAAGTTACGCAGGGGATGGATCTTTCAGCAAGACAATGATCCAAAACACCGCTCCAAATCTACTCAGGCATTCATGCAGAGGAACAATTACAATATTCTGGAATGGCCATCCCAGTCCCCAGACCTGAATATCATTGAACATCTGTGGGATCATTTGAAGAGTGCTGTCCATGCTCGGCGACCATCAAACTTAACTGAACTAGAATTGTTTTGTAAAGAGGAATGGTCAGAAATACCTTCATCCAGGATCCAGGAACTAATTAAAAGCTACAGGAAGCGACTAGAGGCTGTTATTTTTGCAAAAGGATGATCTACTAAATATTAATGTCACTTTTCTGGTGAGGTGCCCATACTTATGCACCTGTCAAATTTTGTTTGAATGCAGATTGCACATTTTCTGTTAGTACAATAAACCTCATTTCAAGGCAGAAACATTACTGTGTCCAACAGTTATTACATATATCAAACTGAAATAGCTGTTGCAAAAACACCAATTTTTATAAAACAATAAGCTTAAGATTAATAGGGGTGCCCAAACTTTTTCATATAACTGTATACACACACACACACACACACACACCAAAAGTTTGGACACACCTTCTCATTTAAAGATTTTCTGCATTTTCATGACTATGAAAATTGTACATTCACACTGAAGGCATCAAAACTATGAATTAACACATGTGGAATTATATACTTAACAAAAAAGTGTGAAACAACTGAAAATATGTCTTATATTCTAGGTTCTTCAAAGTAGCCACCTTTTGCTTTGATGACTGCTTTGCACACTCTTGGCATTCTCTTGATGAGCTTCTAGAGGTAGTCACCGGAAATGGTTTTCACTTCACAGGTGTGCCCTGTCAGGTTTAACAAGTAGGATTTCTTGCCTTATAAATTGGGTTGGGACCATCAGTTGTGTTGTGCAGAAGTCTGGTGGATACACAGCTGATAGTCCTACTGAATAGACTGTTAGAATTTGTATTATGGCAAGAAAAAATCAGCTAAGTAAAGAAAAAAAAGTGGCCATCATTACTTTAAAAAATGAAGGTCAGTCAGTGCGAAAAATTGGGCAAACTTTGAAAGTGTCCCCAAGTGCAGTTGCAAAAACCATCAAGCGCTACAAAGAAACTGGCTCACATGAGGACCGCCCCAGGAAAGGAAGACCAAGAGTCACCTCTGCTTCTGAGGATAAGTTTATCCGAGTCACCAGCCTCAGAAATCGCAGGTTAACAGCAGCTCAGATTAGAGACCAGGTCAGTGCCACACAGAGTTCTAGCAGCAGACACATCTCTACAACAATTGTTAAGAGGAGACTTTGTGCAGCAGGCCTTCATGGTAAAATAGCTGCTAGGAAACCACTGCTAAGGGCAGGCAACAAGCAGAAGAGACTTGTTTGGGCTAAAGAACACAAGGAGTGGACATTAGACCAGTGGAAATCTGTGCTTTGGTCTGATGAGTCCAAATTTGAGATCTTTGGTTCCAACCACCGTGTCTTTGTGCGACGCAGAAAAGGTGAACGGATGGACTCTACATGCCTGGTTCCCACCGTGAAGCATGGAGGAGGAGGTGTGATGGTGTGGGGGTGCTTTGCTGGTGACACTGTTGGGGATTTATTCAAAATTGAAGGCATACTGAACCAGCATGGCTACCACAGCATCTTGCAGCGGCATGCTATTCCATCCGGTTTGCTTTTAGTTGGACCATCATTTATTTTTCAACAGGACAATGACCCCAAACACACCTCCAGACTGTGTAAGGGCTATTTGACCAAGAAGGAGAGTGATGGGGTGCTACGCCAGATGACCTGGCCTCCACAGTCACCAGACCTGAACCCAATCGAGATGGTTTGGGTTGAGCTGGAACGCAGAGTGAAGGCAAAAGGGCCAACAAGTGATAAGCATCTCTGGGAACTCCTTCAAGATTGTTGGAAGACCATTTCCGGTGACTACCTCTTGAAGCTCATCAAGAGAATGCCAAGAGTGTGCAAAGCAGTCATCAAAGCAAAAGGTGGCTACTTTGAAGAACCTAGAATATAAGACATATTTTCAGTTGTTTCACACTTTTTTGGTAAGTATATAATTCCACATGTGTTAATTCATAGTTTTGATGCCTTCAGTGTGAATGTACAATTTTCATAGTCATGAAAATACAGAAAAATCTTTAAATGAGAAGGTGTGTCCAAACTTTTGGTCTGTACTGTATATATATTTAGTATTTTGGTGACAGTCCCTCCTTCAATTAAACTTCTGGAGCTAATAAAGATCAGACATAGTAATAGTAAAGCGATGAATAAACTACCATTACTCCAAAGGAGGTGAATAAAATGCTGATAATATAAGATGTTTATGGAGCCAGAGGAGATATGTATCCATGGGTATCAGCAGAAATGACTCCCAACATGGAGGTGCCAGCTGTTATTTTATGACTTCTCTGGCTACCAGGCCCCTGGGTCTTGTCTAGGACACACCAGAAGAAGTCATAAAAACTATTCACTAAGCAACAACTTCATTAAACGCTTTATAAGCAGCTACAGAAAACCATCAAACTACAGTAACGAGGAATAAAAGGCTGTGTGAACAGATACTAAAAGCCATCTTTAATTATCCTGTCACCGGAGAGTCCTATTTATTCCTGGTTTTTGTTATATAGCAAAACGCTAAATGGGAAAAGTCACTGAGCGTCCCTGGACTCTGCAACTGCTGCGAAAGCTGGTTTTCTTTGCTTTCTATGCACATGGGTATGTACTATACATATATATTCATACTGCAGCCACCATGGATCATATAGAGCTGCCGCCGCACAATACATGGTAGCAATAAAGCCGTGCTCGGATCATTCTCTCTTCTAGGGAGCGGCCATTCTCCTGTGATTCTGCATCATTATCCACTTTCTATCACTGCAGTATGTGCAAAAATATATTACTGCCTGGAAACAGTCAACAAGCAGGCTGATAAATCTTACGGGCTCTAATTTTAATGCAATTATGGCTTGTGTGCAAATCCAGAGTAGCTCACAAACCCCTAAATACTGTGAAAAACATAAAAATATTTGTACTGAATATTTACTTAGTAAATACCGTTTTTGATTTAAAAAAAAAAAAAAGCATAAAAGCCATCACACCGGCGTCAAGGTGACCCAAATCGGGATAGTCCTAAGCTCTAGTATTAAGGCTGGACATTACGTTTACATAGCTTCCCATATTCTGGACCAGTCCTGCTCGGCTCTTATTCACATTGAGATAGGATGACACACAGTAAGGTTTTAATACTAGAAGTTAGGATCATGCTGATTTGGGTACACCTTGACGCTGGTGGGATGGCTTTTACGCTTTTTTTTTTTTTTTTTTTATCAAAAACGGTATTTACTAAAGTACTCTATGTTATTTATGTGCACTATTGCTTTTACTTACAGGAGGGTATATGTTCATTTTGTTTCTGTCTTAGGTTCTGTCTGTTTAATGATAAGTGTGAACCTGCTCCTATTTTGCATGCAAACCAACTTATACTCCAGTTCATCTTTTTCAGTTACATAAACCGTGTAAGGACTCACTCAGACACGCAAATAATTGGTCCATGTGCTGAACAATGCAAGTCAATGGTGTAGTACATGTTACATGTTTACATACTAACTGATGGTCTGCGTTTAAAAAAAAGCATAGCGTGCACTACTTTGATGGGCGAGCCTGATCTGAAATACACATTATAAGTCAATGGGAGCACACAAATGGATCACATGGATTACCGTTCCCATGTCATGTGTTTTTCAGGGATCTATTACAATTATTAAAACAGGAAGATAAACTTGGAATTTTATTATTAATTAAATTGTTCATGCAAAACCCGCATGTCGTAAAAATGTACAAAACAGACATCTGGATGACACGCGGACGTAGAAGACACACACTCACATACTCTTCCACTCACAGCGCTCAATAGAAAAATAAGCATTAAAAAAAGTGGTACAGTGGGTCACCTCACACAGAACTACAGTACAGACCAAAAGTTTGGACACACCTTCTCATTTAATGATTTTTCTGTATTTTCATGAGTATGAAAATTGTACATTCACACTGAAGGCATCAAAACTATGAATTAACACATGTGGAATTATATACTTAACAAAAAAGTGTGAAACAACTGAAAATATGTCTTATATTCTAGGTTCTTCAAAGTAGCCACCTTTTGCTTTGATGACTGCATTGCACACTCTTGGCATTCTCTTGATGAGCTTCAAGAGGTAGTCACCGGAAATGGTCTTCCAACAATCTTGAAGGAGTTCCCAGAGATGCTTAGCACTTGTTGGCCCTTTTGCCTTCACTCTGTGGTCCAGCTCACCCCAAACCATCTCGATTGGGTTCAGGTCTGGTGACTGTGGAGGCCAGGTCATCTGGCGTAGCACCCCATCACTTTCCTGCTTGGGCAAATTGCCCTTACACAGCCTGGAGGTGTGTTTGGGGTCATTGTCCTGTTGAAAAATAAATGATGGTCCAACTAAACGCAAACCGGATGGAATAGCATGCCGCTGCAAGATGCTGTGGTAGCCATGCTGGTTCAGTATGCCTTCAATTTTGAATAAATCCCCAACAGTGTCACCAGCAAAGCACCCCCACACCATCACACCTCCTCCTCCATGCTTCACGGTGGGAACCAGGCATGTAGAGTCCATCCGTTCACCTTTTCTGCGTCGCACAAAGACACGGTGGTTGGAACCAAAGATCTCAAATTTGGACTCATCAGAGCAAAGCACAGATTTCCAGTGGTCTAATGTCCATTCCTTGTGTTCTTTAGCCCAAACAAGCCTCTTCTCCTTGTTGCCTGTCCTTAGCAGTAGTTTCCTAGCAGCTATTTTACCATGAAGGCCTGCTGCACAAAGTCTCCTCATAACAGTTGTTGTAGAGATGTGTCTGCTGCTAGAACTCTGTGTGGCATTGAACTGGTCTTTAATCTGAGCTGCTGTAAACCTGTGATTTCTGAGGCTGGTGACTCGGATAAACTTATCCTCAGAAGCAGAGGTGACTCTTGGTCTTCCTTTCCTGGGGCGGTCCTCATGTGAGCCAGTTTCTTTGTAGCGCTTGATGGTTTTTGCAACTGCACTTGGGGACACTTTCAAAGTTTGCCCAATTTTTCGCACTGACTGACTTTCATTTCTTAAAGTAATGATGGCCACTCGTTTTTCTTTACTTAGCTGATTTTTTCTTGCCATAATACAAATTCTAACAGTCTATTCAGTAGGACTATCAGCTGTGTATCCACCAGAATTCTGCACAACACAACTGATGATCCCAACCCCATTTATAAGGCAAGAAATCCCACTTATTAAACCTGACAGGGCACACCTGTGAAGTGAAAACCATTTCCGGTGACTACCTCTTGAAGCTCATCAAGAGAATGCCAAGAGTATGAAAAGCAGTCATCAAAGCAAAAGGTGGCTACTTTGAAGAACCTAGAATATAAGACATATTTTCAGTTGTTTCACACTTTTTTGTTAAGTATATAATTCCACATGTGTTAATTCATAGTTTTGAGGCCTTCAGTGTGAATGTAAAATTTTCATACTCATGAAAATACAGAAAAATCTTTAAATGAGAAAGTGTGTCCAAACTTTAGGTCTGTACTGTATATGTGATCACTTTTTCTTAAAGGGAATCAGTTAACAGGTTGCTATATAATCGGAGAGCAGCACAATATAGGGCAAGAAAGCCTGAATCCAGGGATGTGTCACTTACTGGGCGGCTTGGTGTAATTTTGATAGAATCCTTGTTTGTCTGGTGTAGAGCTAAGACTTGAGCTCTGTATAAGCCCACCCACATCCCGACTGGCTACTTCCTGTGTATAACCCCGCTCACACCCCTGACTGGCAGCTTCCTGTGTATAACCCCGCCCACACCACTGACTGGCTACTACCTGTGTATAACCCCGCTCACACCCCTGACTGGCTACTTCCTGTGTATAACCCCGCTCACACCACTGACTGGCTACTACCTGTGTATAATCCCGCTCACACCCCTGACTGGCTACTTCCTGTGTATAACCCCGCTCACACCCCTGACTGGCTACTTCCTGTGTATAAGCCCGCCCACATCCCGACTGGCTACTTCCTGTGTATAACCCCTCCCACACCTCTGACAGGCAGCTTCCTGTGTATAACCCCGCTCACACCCCTGACTGGCAGCTTCCAGTGTATAACCCCGCCCGCATCCCAACTGGCTACTTGCTGTATATAACCCCGCCCACACAACTGACTGGCAGCTTCCTGTGTATAACCCCGCCCACACCCCTGACTGGCAGCTTCCTGTGTATAACCCCGCCCACACCCCTGACTGGCAGTTTCCTGTGTATAGCCCCGCCCACATCCCGACTGGCTACTTCCTGTATATAACCCCGCCCACACAACTGACTGGCAGCTTCCTGTGTATAACCCCGCCCACACCCCTGACTGGCAGCTTCCTGTGTATAACCCCGCCCACACCCCTGACTGGCAGTTTCCTGTGTATAGCCCCGCCCACATCCCGACTGGCTACTTTCTGGGTATAACCCCGCCCACACCCCTGACTGGCAGCTTCCTGTGTATAACCCCACCCACACCACTGACTGGCAGTTTCCTGTGTATAGCCCCGCCCACATCCCGACTGGCTTCCTGTATATAACCCCGCCCACACCCCTGACTGGCAGCTTCCTGTGTATAACCCCGCCCACACCCCTGACTGGCAGCTTCCTGTGTATAACCCCGCCCACACCCCTGACTGGCAGTTTCCTGTGTATAGCCCCGCCCACATCCCGACTGGCTACTTTCTGGGTATAACCCCGCCCACACCCCTGACTGGCAGCTTCCTGTGTATAACCCCGCCCACACCCCTGACTGGCAGTTTCCTGTGTATAGCCCCGCCCACATCCCGACTGGCTACTTCCTGTATATAACCCCGCCCACACAACTGACTGGCAGCTTCCTGTGTATAACCCCGCCCACACCCCTGACTGGCAGCTTCCTGTGTATAACCCCGCCCACACCCCTGACTGGCAGCTTCCTGTGTATAACCCCGCCCACACCCCTGACTGGCAGCTTCCTGTGTATAACCCCGCCCACACCCCTGACTGGCAGCTTCCTGTGTATAACCCCACCCACATCCTGACTGGCTACTTCCTGTGTTTAACCCTCACCCCCGACACAGATTAATTGAACTGCCTGGCACAGGAGATGTAGTCCCTAAGTGTTAATCTCCTGCTGATAAAATGCTAATTGTATTTAAACTACAACACACAGTCTAATAAGTGACACATCCCATGCTGCCACATTATGCTGGTATTCAAGGGATAGACCCACCACTAGAACCTGCATCTGCCACAAGAACTGGATTAGCAAACCTAATAGTGTGATCAAAATATCTATAAAATTGCAGCGAGTAAACACAAAGAATGAACAGATGCAAAAAAAACACAGGTGCAAAGGAATGTGTCTCTAAGGTGTCAATGGCAACAGATATCGAGTAGATAAGATTATCATAGATTGTTTTTGTGCATATACAATGCATTGTCTTAATGCTTCAGCTAAAACGCAGAGTCCTGTACTGTACAATTTTAAAGGTAAGTTTGTCAAAGTAGACAGCACTTTTCTCAGCTATCACTGCGGTCACTGGAGAAGGACATCATGGTCGGAAGAATAGAAGGAACAAGACGAAGAGCAGCAACCCAATAGTTTGATACTCTCAACATAACTGCGGAGAAGACCCAGGTGGACCTATCTAGACTTGCACAAGATCGATCTTCCTAGAGAGCGTTCATCCATCAGGCTGCGTGCCCACTATGCGTTTTTCAAGCGTTTTTGCGGTGGAATTTCCGCAGCGAAAACGCTTAAAAAACGCTTGGTAATACGTGCCCCATGGTCCCCAATGATAATCCGCATGTGCTGTGCATATGCTGCGGAAATTTCCGCTGCGGATTATCATTTCGGATAAAAACGCAGCATGTCCATTAATTTTGCGGACACGCAGCGTAATCGCCGCCATTGACTTGCATTGGACCGCGTGACATCCGCATCACTACATGTGAACATGCGGATATCACACGGTTCAATGTGCGGATGGTACCCAGGTCTGGAGAAGAGGAGACTCTCATCCAGACCCGGGTACCATAGAACCTGTAAAAAAAAAAAAAAAGAATTTAAAATAAAAAAATAAAGATTATACTTACCTTCCGATGTCCCCCCGGTGTTTTCGCTGCTGCGTCTGGTCTGCTGTATGGGTCGCGGTGTTGTGAAGGACCTGCCATGACGTCATTGAGTCATGTGACCTGACACATGACTCAATGACGTCACTGCAGGTCCTTCACACCACCGCGAGCCGCCCATGACACCGGAAGCGGCGGAGAAAACACCGGGAGGACATCAGAAGGTAAGTATAATCTTTATTTTTTACCATTCCTATTCTTTTTTTTAACTAACTTTGTCACACTACTATAAATCCATGCCGGTTGCATGGATTTATATAGTGTGACCAAGTTGTCAAGCACTTTCCAAGTGATGCTAAAATCGCTTGGAAAAGCGCTTGATAACCCGCATGCAGAAATGCATGCAAAAACGCTTGACAAAAGCTTCTACCTGGCGGGAAAAACGCATGTAAAATCCACATGAGTTTTTCCTGCCAGGGAGAAGCGGAAAAAATATGCAGCATTTCTGCATCGTGGGCACATAGCCTTAAGTGAACATGGCCCAAGATCGAGCTGAAGGCCATTAAAGAAAAACAAAACACCCCCCATTCCACAAACAGCGCATGATTAACTGCAACTCTATATACATTTGTGATGGTTTTTCAGTGAGTGCAGAGATTCTGAACAGTGACAGTAAAATAGCAAAAAACATGGGTGAATGATGCCCTATATGTGGCTTAATAGGTACCTACCATGCTGCTAGTTTCATTTAGTAAAATAGTCTTGACAAGTTTCCTTTAAAGAAAAATGCATCTTTGCCCTATCAGGTATCGCTCACTCTATTCTTGGCTATTTCACGGTCACTGTTCAGAATGTATGTGGGTGGATATATATTGTAGGGATTGACTCTGATAGTCATTAGGCCTTAGGTAGCATTCACAGTCCTTTCTCCTGGAGCAGACTTCATACACAGAATAGGCACGATCCCACCAGTTGTGGTATCCCCATCAGGCCGAGCTACAGCAACTTCCAGCGCCAACTCCGGGCACAGGTCATACTAAACAGGCTGCAGCTCTCAAAAAAAACAGATTGCTTAGTGCAGTCTCCATTCAGAGAGCGACCCCAGCATATCTCTCAGCTACAGCTCACATTTCGGCTGTTCACTCATCAGCAGCACACTCAACTCTGACACTCCTTCAGGAAACTGCCACTCCATGAAGCTACTTCCTGCTTCTTGGCAAAAGCCTACAGATGTATCTAATCAAGACCCTGCAGAGCTGGGATTTAACCCGGTCCCTCCCAGCTATGTAACAATATATATTTATCATCTATACATACACACACTTGGACAAAATAGTTGGTTACACACATACACTCATGCTACTGATAAGCGATTCACGGTTGGCCTCATCCCATGGCGAATTCCCCTATGATTATATATACACTGTTTACATCACCTTTGCCTCTGTTTCGTGCATTCTTATTCTTGGTTACTACGCTCTATTCCAGTGATTTCACTTTCATGTACAGTGACTATTTTTCTACCATATTTTATTTTGCACTTAGATTATGTGTTAATTGATTATATTAGTTGCCTAATTTTCTATGATCTGCAGATATACTGTATATCTTGTCACAATGAACACTTTTTTTCAGCTGTTTGATTTTTTGCAGTGGAGTAATACAGCATTTCTTTTAGTAAGTTTCTTTTATAAATGGCCCATTTTTATATGATTGAATACATAGTATAAGTTAGCGGACGCTGATATTCTATCTATTGCTGTCTCACTTCTGGTGATGCTATGTGACCCATTATTTAATATGGACTAATAGTCTATTTTGGTTATTTTCCACACTGGTTTATCAGTTGTCCCGATGTCTCTATAAGAGCTGTTGAGATATAACTCTCCTATTCTGCTGTGCGGAGCTTGGACACCAGCCTCCATCGATGCATCTGATACATCATGACTCTGGCTGCTCTCGTTCTCAGCCGGATTGTGCTGCAGTCACAGGGAGATTAAAATCAGTCAAGATAGACTTTAGGTATCTGAACTGCTGACATACATCATCTGTGCTGAGTGCTCTTCAGTAGCGGCCATCAGCAGCGCTGACAAGACGAGTTTCTGTAAAGTGTCTGATGAGAATAAAGCGGGGAGGGAGGGTAGGGGGGGGGGACGCGCCGCAATCTTACCTGCGTGATTTAAAAGGGTCTCAAGTTCTTCTTTAGCCACAACCATTCTGAGCTTGTCACTGCTGTCAATGACAAAAATAATAGCCTGGCCTTCTCTGCAACATGGAAAGACAGGAAACAAGATTTATTGTCAAGGAGAGAATTCATGGCAAGAACAGCTAGGGAACAAGCAGGTCTTACTTGTATCACTCCCATTGTCCGGCTTACCCCAAGGTATTATTATATTAGTGCATCTCCATTACTAGATTAATCTGTAGCCATTCCATCTGGACCCCTTATTGACCTCCAGTCTGACCACTTGTACCTATTCGAAGATATTAAGGGCACTGCCTACTTGCCAATGTTCTGGCTTTTGTCGTCTCTTATGTGGTTTGGTTTATTAAGCTTAAACAGATGTAAATTTAATAAACAAAAAAAAAAATAAGAAAAACGTATTTGCTGCTTTTTGGTACACAATTATTATAGGTTTAATAATGGTTACTACCAGAAACCATGGAAAACCGATTTTCAGAAGGAAAGAACTAAAATTGTACTTTCATAGTAGTTATCAATATGCCTTTTAATAAAATCCCTGCAAGGGCTTTTTCTTTGAAGGGGGCTGTAGATTAGAAAAACATTTGTTCACAATTGTGTGATTGCGTGTGGTATTGTAAACCAGCCCCATTCACTTCAATTGGAACTTAGCAGCAATACCAGGCACAGACCATGGACAGGTGTGGTGCCATTTTGGAAGGAGCAGTCATGCAGCCCCACATAAGGAAACTGCCACCACCATGTTTCACTGTAGGCACCATGCATTTTTTCTAAACTTATTTTTTTAAATGCAAGGTGCCTACAGTGACAAATCATGGTGGTTTAAGTGTCCTTATGTGGGACTGCTGAGTGCTGCTGGTGTCGGGGAGCTACATTTCATTGATGGTATCATGAGTTCAGAGATGCTCTGCTCTATATTAAAAGAGAAGATGCTACTATCACTCCATGCCCTTGATAGAGGAGCACTCATCCATCACAACAATCTTCCAAAATACACATCTTTCTGAAGAAGAACAGGGTGAAAGTGATTCAGTGGCCAAGTGTCTCCTGAACTGAACCCAGAAAACCACCTATGGGGAATTCAGCATCACTCTCCATCCAGACTCTAAAAGAGGTCCTTCTAAAAGAATGGAAAAAAGTAGATGCTGCAATATGTCAACAACTTGTTCATTCCATGCCAAGAAGACTTGGTGCTGTCCTTAAAAATCATGGCGGTCATAAAAAATACTAGATGTAGTAGTTTTTGATGAAGTGTGTATTCATTTTTCCATCAACTAATTTGAGTAAAGCTGAAAATTTTGTAATGAAAGTTATATTACTAACCTTACTTTCACATCATGGGTTAAAAAAAGGTTCTATTAAATTCAGTTGTCAAAATTTTGGAAATGGTTCTTGTGTTCAGTGAGATATTGATTAAAATCTTAAAAGGGGGTGTACTCATTTATCCTGAACAAAGTACATCAATAAGAAATGCAAAAAGTTATTGATCACAGGGGAATCCGGTCTCTGGGTCCACTACAAATCTAGAGTATAAATAAGTTGGATCGCTGTGTCCCTTCCACAGACGGTTTCCTCTGCGCTGGGTGTTCCCGGTCACCCACTACTCTATCAATGTGAGGAGGGTCAGCTACAGTCACCTACAAAAACAGGTGGCTAGAAGTGCTACAGGATCGGTAGGGTCCCAAAAAGTGGTCTGCAATATCAAAAAACTGACCGGCACTTCCAAACAGAAAAAGACAAGTGGGAACAAGTGTGAGCTAAGAGAGCCACTAGTGATATGCCACCAATTACTAAGATGGAAATGTCTCTTTAACACTGGTGGAAAGGGAAACTGTCAACAAGCTGCTATTGATTAAAGCGTTTGCTCTTGAAGACTGACAGTTACGGTGCCACCGGTGGCCTGAACTCTGCGCTCTCCAATGATGCGGACAAAAAAAAGGTCTCTGCAGCTGGGAAGATCCAGCGAAACATCCAGTTCAGCCTAAGAGCAGCGCCTGCAAGCAGCATACAGGACAACCGGCAAGTGCCTGCTTCTTGTCTAGGAAAGTGGCCACTCCCAGACTGCAGAGGTGGCCGGTAACCTAGGCAACGAGCTGTAAAACTAAGATGTGAACGGAACAGAGAGGATTTTTAATAAGAGGCAAATTGTGAAGCTGTTTGTTACTACAAGCTTTCTGCAATCTTAACCATTTACGAACATAAGACAAGCTCTTTAACCTCTTATTCTTATGAGTCAAATGGGTCCGTGCTAATCTTTCTAATCTTTAGGGGGTTGTATTTACTAAACTTCCAGCAAACAGAGGGCGCCCAGTAGACTGTTACTGTAATCTAAAGGAGCACTTACAGGGGCAGATTTCTGGCCATAAACCAGCGCTAATCCACTATATACAAGTCTGTCGGCCCTCGTTTGTTAACTGGATTGTTCTATCCCCATAGAGGAGATGGGCTGCTGACAGCAATGATTTTATGGCTTCATAAAAAATCCAAATTACCAGTTTTATTTATTCGGAGGCATGTTTACATGGGACTATGTGAACGCACCGTAAAGCATCACTCTGCTGTTTTTTTTTTTATTTCACTGCTATAATGGTATCACTAATGTCTGTTCCCTGCCCCTAGTATTATACTTACCTGTCGCCGTCTTCTCCTGTTCTCGGAGTCGCTCCGGACGGTCTTCTGCAGGTTCGCTCCAGTGATTGCTGGGCGATCTGAAGTCGCAACTCAGTGTAAGTCTATGAGAGCCAGAACGAAGCTGCCATTGACTTACCCTGAGAGCTTGTGACCGTTACCTCTGATTTCAGGTCAGGCAGTAGCTGTGGTCACAAAATGGAATAAACGAACCGTGGCGGCGCCGGGAAGAGCAGAAGATGTCAACTGTAAAGTATTTTATTAGGGGCAGGAACATGCATTAGTGATATCACTACATGGGTGAAATAAAGAAAAAAGAAGCAGATGAGCCAATTTTTTTCCATTTCTGCACCTTCACCTGGTTGTCTATCACACTGCACTTCTTTTGCACATGATGTACTGGCATCCGTGCAGTTCAGCTTCCTTTTTCTCCTCTTCAGCCTCGATCTTGACTCCTAGCTGTCATTCCTCTATGCCCTGCTAGGATTCATCAGCACAATATCACAGACAGATAGAACCAGCACCATTTGTGCCTCCTGTGGGGACAGTGTGATTATCCTGCTCTCTAGTAAGCTAATAAACGTGTATAATCAGGCGGCTGAACTGCGATCACCTGCATTAAAACAGGAGCTGTGTAGTCATCATCAGTAACTGTGATAACACTTTGCCACTAAAGTTCTCCACAGGAAGGGACAAAATCCATGTAATATCATCACTGAGAAAATTCTGGTGACCTTCTTCGAGAACATAAGCCATGTCATTTCCAGGGGGTCACCATGAGATCACATGACCCAACTGTGAAGTATACTATGAAAATAACTAAATAAGCTCATATAGGTAGAATCATATATATCGGTCTGCTAATTGCATGAGTCATTAAAAAAGAAAAATCACTGGAGTGCTACTATAAGTTTACCCTTCAGAATTCCTATAAAACCTTTACAGTAGTTACAGGTGCATCTCACTAAATTAGAATATCATCAAAAAGTTAATTTATTTCAGTTCTTCAATACAAAAAGTGAAACTCATATATTATATAGAGTCATTACAAACAGAGTGATCTATTTCAAGTGTTTATTTCTGTTAGTGCTGATAATTATGGCTTACAGCCAATGAAAACACAAAAGTCATTATCTCAGTAAATTAAAATAATTAACAAAAAACACCTGCAAAGGCTTCCTAAGCATTTAATAAGGTCCCTTAGTCTGTTTCAGTAGGCTCCACAATCATGGGGAAGACTGCTGACTTGACATATGTCCAGAAGGCAGTCATTGACACACTCCACGGGGTCCCAGAGTTCCAATTTTTGTTTGGAAATTAAGGTCTCGGAGTCTGGAGGAAGAGTGGAGAGGCCACAATCCAAACTGCTTGAGGTCTAGTGTGAAATTTCCGCAATCAGTGATGGTTTGGGGAGCCATGTCATCTGCTGGTGTAGGTCCACTGTGTTTTATCAAGACCAAAGTCAGCGCAGCCGTCTACCAGGAAATTTTAGAACACTTCATGCTTCCCTCTGCCGACAAGCTTTTTAGAGATGGAAATGTCATTCTCCAGCAGGACTTGGCCCCTGTCCACACTGCCAAAAGTACCAATACCTGGTTTACACACAACAGTATCACGGAGCTTGATTGGCCAGAAACCTCGCCTGACCATAACCCCATAGAGAATCTATTATAGAGAATCTATGGGGTATTGTCAAGAGGAAGATGAGAGACACCAGACCCAACAATGCAGACGAGCTGAAGGCTGCTATCAAAGCCACCTGGGCTTCCATAACAGCTCAGCAGTGCCACAGGCTGATCGCCTCCATGCCACGCCGCATTGATGCAGTAATTGATGCAAAAGGAGCCCGACCAAGTATTGAGTGCATTTACTGAACATACTTTTCAGTAGGCCAACATTTCAGATTTTAAAAACATTTTTCAAGCTGGTGTTATAAAGTATTCTAATTTACTGAGATAATGACTTTTGTGTCTTCATTGGCTGTAAGCCATAATCATCAACATTAACAGAAATAAACACGAAATAGATCACTCTGTTTGTAATGACTCTATATAATATATGAGTTTCACTTTTTGTATTGAAGAACTGAAATAAATTAACTTTTTCATGATATTCTAATTTAGTGAGATGCACCTGTATGTCAATGACTATTGCTGTGATGTTTTGGCTATCAATAAGCTTTTATCCAGCATTACAATGGCTTATTGGTAGCCAAAATGATCCATTTTGGAATAAAGCAGATTTTCTCGTAATCCCAGCTGTGTGCGGTCACAGATTCTGCACTGGACCTTCTTATGGATTGGTGATAAATGTCCATCGTGAGACAAGCCCCCTAAATACATCTGTAGCATCAGACCACCTCTATACCTTCCCACTAATATGCTAATAAATGGGCAGAGCTGGCAAATGCCTTCACAAAGGAACCAGACTGAGGTCTGTATGTTTTCCATAGTTTACTTTAACTATTGTTTCTTCCTGTGACATTTATGATTAAAGTCCAGTAAAGCAGAGGAAATATTTTAACCTTCAGATCCGTTACATCTGGGGAGACGTTTTTATGATTTTAGAGACAGTTCTTGTCACAGAAATACCGCGGTGGAGAAGCTCGGCCTTTTCAAGCCTTCGGTGATAGATGTGATAGATGTAAATCACTTTCGTACACTGGGATGTATTGGATTTTGACACTTATGTAGATAGTGATGGTGATGTGAGACATTCTAGCACTCGTCTGGGCATCGAAGGCTTCACAGCAGAAAGAAAAGAAAGTACAACTAGATCTGGACAAGACTGGACTGGTAATAAAAGCTTTCATGAAAATAATAAAAAGTAACACTGACTGAAGACTCTATAGAAGAATGGATTTTAGCTATAAATAATAAGAGAATGCTTTTTGGACTAGGATTAGAGTTTGTGTGGAGGACTCGCAGGAGCCGGTCTGGTGGCCAGGTCAGTCATCTGTGGCCATCAGTCGGAGATCCTGAGAGCTGCCTCCCGACTACCGCCATTCCGCGCCTCCTCCCGACTCCCGCCATTCCACGCCTCCTCCCGACGCCCGCCATTCCGCGGCCCCTCCCGACTCCCGCCATTCCGTGCCTCCTCCCGACGCCCGCCATTCCGCGCCTACTCTCGACGCCCGCCATTCCGCGCCTACTCTCGACGCCCGCCATTCCGCGGCCCCTCCCGACGCCCGCCATTCCGCGGCCCCTCCCGACGCCCGCCATTCCGCGGCCCCTCCCGACGCCAGCCATTCCGCGGCCCCTCCCGACGCCCGCCATTCCGCGGCCCCTCCCGACGCCCGCCATTCCGCGGCCCCTCCCGACGCCCGCCATTCCGCGGCTGCTCCCGACGCCCGCCATTCCGCGCCTCCTCCCGCCATTCCGCGCCTCCTCCCGCCATTCCGCGGCCGCTCCCGACGCCCGCCATTCCGCGGCCCCTCCCGACGCCCGCCATTCCGCGGCCCCTCCCAACGCCCGCCATTCCGCGCCTCCTCCCGACGCCCGCCATTCCGCGCCTCCTCCCGACGCCCGCCATTCCGCGCCTTCTCCTGATGCCTGCCATTCGCGGCTCCTCCCAACGCCCGCCACTCCGCGGCTCCTCCCAACCCATGACATCCGCGGCTCCTCCCGACTCCCGCCATTCCGCGCCTCCTCCCGACGCCCGCCATTCCGCGCCTCCTCCCGACGCCCGCCATTCTGCGCCCCCTCCCGACGCCCGCCATTCCGCGGCCCCTCCCGACGCCCGCCATTCCGCGGCTGCTCCCGACGCCCGCCATTCCGCGCCTCCTCCCGCCGCCCGCCATTCCGCGCCTTCTCCTGATGCCTGCCATTCGCAGCTCCTCCCAACGCCAGACATTCCGAGGCTCCTCCTAACGCCCGCCATTCCGCGGCTCCTCCCAACCGAACGCCTGCCATCCGCGGCTCCTCCCAACGCCTGCCATCCGCGGCTCCTCCCAACTCATGACATCCGCAGCTCCTCCCAACTCATGACATCCGCGGTTTTTCTTTTTATTAAATGTGTTCGGCCAATACAAGTAAAGCCATGGATGTCAGGTGTTATGAGGGGGTTCTCGGGTGTTTCATCTGATGGCCACAGATTATTGACCTAGCTACTGAACTGGGTCCAGTGAATCGATTTTTCACCAACTCTATGATGCATTTTTAAAGCACATAATCCCTAGTGTTTATTCCTTCATTGCTGAAAATGCAAAGAGCTAAGAAAAAAATCTCAGGGGAAGATAGCTTTATTTGGTTTATGTGCACACGACGGCTTTTTGAGGAAGATTCCGCCTGAAATCCGCCTGAAAAAGCGCCGCAAAGGCGCCCTATAAAATGAATATAATGTACAGTAATATCGTTTTGACATTGCTGTGCATGTTACCCTCAAGCGGTTAAAAGAAGTGGCATGCTTTGGGGAAATTCCTGCTCTCTATACTTAAAGGGAATCTGTCACCAGGTTTTTTTCTACCACATCTGAGAACAGTTTAATGTAGGAACAGAGCCCCTGATTCCAGTGATGTGTCACTTACTGGGCTACTTGCTGTCATTTTGCTAAAATCCCGGTTTTGTCTGCTTCACATCTAGCAGTTCTTTGACTGCTGAGCTCTGTATAATCCCGCCCACACCACTGATTGGCAGCTTTCTCTACACATGGGCAGAAAGCTGCCAATCAGTGATGGGGGCAGGGATATACAGAGCTCTTGAATATAGACGACTATATGGCAGCAGGTTTACTAGTCCTCTAGTGGTAAAATCACTGTTTTATCAGCAGGAGATTATCAAAATTACAGAAAGAAGCCCAGTAAATTACACATTGCTGGAATCAGTGTCTCTGTTTCTACATTATGCTGTCAGATTAAGGCTGTGTGCCCACGATGCGTTTTTGGCGCAGATTTGCAGCGCAGAAACGCATTGCATACCTTATCCCATGACTTCCTATGACATTCTGCAAGTTCTGTGCACATGGTCAGGATTTTTTTGCGCGGATTTTACTCGCAGAAATAATCCTGACATGACCAATTCTTGTGTGTTTCAGCATGCAGATTTGCCTATACAATGAATTGGAAAAAACGCATCAAAAACGCATGCGGTTTTCTGCCAAGAAGATGCAGAAATGCTCAGGAAAATTTCAGCTTCATTTCTGCATTGTGGGCACTAAGCCTAAATGGCAAAAACCTGGTGGCAGATTCCCTTTAACAGTCTAGAGTAAGATACACCAGTGAAGTTGCCTCAGGAAAACGACTGCCAGTGTTCTCCTAAAGCGGCTTAGCATGGGAAAAAAAGGCATCTAAGGCTATGTGCCCAAGAAGCAGAAAATTTCTGCAGCGTTTCTGCATCTCCCTTGCCAGAAAAAAAGCATGCAGATTGTACATGCGTTTTTCCTGCAGAATACATGCGGATTCACATGCGTTAACGCATGCGTTTCCGCATGTGGACTGAAAAGCACTTTCCAGGCGATTTTAGCATCACTTGGAAAGTGCTTGACAACTAGGTCACACTATATTAATCCATGCAACCACCATGGATTTATATAGTGTGACCGTAAAAATAAAAAAATAAACCTATACTTACCTCTGATGCCCCGCAGCGTGTGCTGTCGCGCTCGTCCTGGCTTCTTCCTAGTTGCCGGGCTCTCGCGAGACAGCCTGCGGTCACATGACCGCGACGTCATCTCAGGTCCTGGAAGATAAGCGCTGCCGGAAAGCAAAGAGAAGCCGCCGGACAGGTGAATATAAACTTTATTTATTATTTTATTCTTTTTTTCACAGGTACAATGGTACCCAGGTCTGGATGAGAGTCTTCTCTCCTCCAGAACTGGGTACCATCTGCACATTGAAACGCATAAAATCCGCGTGTACAAATGTACAGACACGGATTCTATGCGTCTCAATGCAAGTCAATGGCGGCGATTACGCTGCACTTCCGCAAAATTAATGAACATGCTGCAGATTTATGAGCGTTGCAGAAACGCTGCGGAAAAATCCGCAGCATGTGCATTGACATTGCGGAATGCCATTGGGGACCATGGGGTGCGGATTCCAATGCGTTTTTGTTGCGTTTCCGCTGCGGAAATTCCGCAGTGGAAACGTATGAAAAACGCATTGTGGGCACGCAGCCTAAAAGATTCTGTGTGCACATAGCCTAAGGCTATGTGCCCACGATGCAGAAATGAAGCAGAAAATTTCTGCAGCATTTCTGCATCTCCCTGGCAGAAAAAAACGCATGCAGATTGTGCATGCGTTTTTCCTGCAGAATACATGCGGATCCACATGCGGGTTCACATGCGTTTCCGCATGCAGATTGACAAGCGCTTTCCAGGCGATAGCATCACTTGGAAAGTGCTTGACAACTAGGTCACACTGTATAAATCCATGCAAACAGCATGGATTTATACAGTGTGACCGTAAAAATTAAAACAAATAAAGCTATACTCACCCCCGAGGCCCCGGCGTGGCTGCAGCGCTGCTTCCTGGCTGGTTCCCGGCTGCCAGCATATCACGAGACAGAGCGGTGAAGGGCCTGCGGTCACATGACTGTGACGTCACCGCAGGTCCTCAAGCGATGCCGGCATTCAGAGAGAAGCCGCCGGACAGGTGAATATAACTATTTGTTATTTTATTCTTTTTTTACAGGTACAATGGTACCCAGGTCTGGATGAGAGTCTCCTCTCCTCCAGAACTGGGTACCATCCGCACATAGAGACGCATAGAAGCCGCTTGTACAAATGTACAGTCGCGGTTTCTATGCGTCTCAATGCAAGTCAATGGTGGGAGTTCCGCTGCGCTTCCGCAAAATTAAATGACATGCTGCGGATTTTTGTACGCAGCATAAACGCTGCGGAGAAATCCGCAGCATGTGCATAGAACATGCGGAATCCCCTTGGGGACCATGGGGGGCGGATTACCTAGCGTTTCACAAGCGTTTATGCTGCGGAATTTCCACAGCATAAACGCTTGAAAAACGCTACGTGGGCACCCAGCCTAAGGCACATTTATTTCCTAGCTTGCACTACCTGTATTATGTGTTTGAGGCTATGTGCCCACGATGCAGAAATGATGCATATTTTTTCCGCTTCTCCCTGGCAGTAAAAACGCATGTGGATTTACATGTGTTTTTCCTGCCACGTAAAAGCGTTTGTCAAGCGGTCTTCACATGCATTTCCGCATGCGGGTTATCAAGCGCTTTTCCAAGCGATTTTAGCATCACTTGGAAAGTGCTTGACAACTTGGTCACACTATATAAATCCATGCAACCGGTCTCCTGTACGGCTCACGATGGTCTAAAAGGACCTTCCATGACGTAATTTAGTCATGTGACAGGTCAAGCGACCGCCGATGTCAGCGGTCGCGTGACCTGTCACATGACTAAATTACGTCATGGAAGGTCCTTTTAGACCATCGCGAGCCGCCCAACATACCGGACGCATCACTGAGGAGACTGGGGGCCATCGGAAGGTAAGTATAATCTTTATTTTAAATTCTTTTTTTTTAACACGTACCATGGTACCCGGGTCTGGATGAGAGTCTCCTCTTCTCCAGACTCGCGTACCATCCGCACAATGAATCGCTTAATATCTGCATGTATACATGTAGTCATGCAGATATTAAGCGATTTAATGCAAGTCAATGGCGGCAATTAAGCTGCATGTCCACAAAATTAATGGACATGCTGCATATTTTTCCGCAATGATAATCCGCAGCGGAAATTTCTGCGCATGTTCACAGCACATGCAGATTATCATTGGGGACCATGGGGCACGTATTACCAAGCGGTTTTTTAAGCGTTTTCGCTGCAGAAATTCCACGGCAAAACCGCTTGAAAAACGCACAGTGGGCACGCAGCCTCATACACGCCTTTCTAATATACTTGGCAAGTGGTTTTCTGCATTACTGGGGAATGATTACAGCACCACTTTATAATGAGCGGTGACCGTAATCGCTCCCTGCACCATCCTGATTACTGTGAGCGAGCGGCTGCAGGGAGAACATAAACTTAATTTTCTCCTTGGAACCATAACTCCAGCAAACCAGCTGCACAGGGTATAAACACTCCTTACCTGCAGATTACCCCCTATATCTGTAGGTAAATAGCGTTTCTTCATGTGAGAGGTTCCCTTTCAGACCATCACCCCCACAATGGCAACTTACAATGTATACATTATTTTTATTTTCAAAGCAATGCTAAAGATCACTTACTTGTAATAGTGTTCCCAGAGATTCCTGTACCGCCCTTGTCCAGACATGTCAAAAACTGTGAATGACAAGCTAGAGAAAAAGATAGCAGAGAGTTAGTATAACATATACGGTATATTATAGCATAGTATTCACTGGTCATCAGTATGACACTACATCCATGGTCATACGCACAGTATATAACATTACAGCATTATACATTATTGTCATCCCACAACCAGCTCACTGATTTATGTTATCAGCTGGAAGAGCCGGGCATGGGGGGGCCGACACCTGCACTGCGGCTCATTCCCTGCGGTGACATGTATATAGTTACATGGGAGGTCGTAAATACTTGCATGCATGTATAATATACAAACCAGACCACCGATTGCTGTACATCATGAACGTGCTGCAGGGGAACATCAGCAGCCCATCAATGTACAGGAGTGGGAAGGGTCTGCTACGTGTGGGGATTTCCTTTTGCACATGTGTGATTGTTGCTCTCTGATCACCTGCATTATTAAACTTGAACATACATACATACAGACATACAGACATACAGTACAGACCAAAAGTTTGGACACACCTTCTCATTTAAAGATTTTTCTGTATTTTCATGACTATGAAAATTGTACATTCACACTGAAGGCATCAAAACTATGAATTAACACATGTGGAATTATATACTTAACAAAAAAGTGTGAAACAACTGAAAATATGTCTTATATTCTAGGTTCTTCAAAGTAGCCACTTTTTGCTTTGATGACTGCTTTGCACACTCTTGGCATTCTCTTGATGAGCTTCAAGAGGTAGTCACCGGAAATGGTTTTCACTTCACAGGTGTGCCCTGTCAGGTTTAATAAGTGGGATTTCTTGCCTTATAAATGGGGTTGGGACCATCAGTTGTGTTGTGCAGAAGTCAGGTGGATACACAGCTGATAGTCCTACTGAATAGACTGTTAGAATTTGTATTATGGCAAGAAAAAAGCAGCTAAGTAAAGAAAAACGAGTGGCCATCATTACTTTAAGAAATGAAGGTCAGTCAGTCCAAAAAATTGGGAAAACTTTGAAAGTGTCCCCAAGTGCTGTTGCAAAAACCATCAAGCGCTACAAAGAAACTGGCTCACATGAGGACAGCCCCAGGAAAGGAAGACCAAGAGTCACCTCTGCTTCTGAGGATAAGTTTATCCGAGTCACCAGCCTCAGAAATCGCAGGTTACCAGCAGCTCACATTAGAGACCAGGTCAATGCCACAGAGTTCTAGCAGCAGACACATCTCTACAACAACTGTTAAGAGGAGACTTTGTGCAGCAGGCCTTCATGGTAAAATAGCTGCTAGGAAACTACTGCTAAGTACAGGCAACAAGCAGAAGAGGCTTGTTTGGGCTAAAGAACACAAGGAATGGACATTAGGCCAGTGGAAATCTGTGCTTTGGTCTGATCTTTGGTTCCAACCACCGTGTTCCCACCTGGTTCCCACCGTGAAGCATGGAGGAGGAGGTGTGATGGTGTGGGGGTGCTTTGCTGGTGACACTGTTGGGGATTTATTCAAAATTGAAGGCATACTGAACCAGCATGGCTACCACAGCATCTTGCAGCGGCATGCTATTCCATCCGGTTTGCGTTTAGTTGGACCCTCATTTATTTTTCAACAGGACAATGACCCCAAACACACCTCCAGGCTGTGTAAGGGCTATTTGACCAAGAGGGAGAGTGATGGGGTGCTACGCCATATGACCTGGCCTCCACAGTCACCAGACCTGAACCCAATCGAGATGGTTTGGGGTGAGCTGGACCTCAGAGTGAAGGCAAAAGGGCCAACAAGTGCTAAGCATCTCTAGGAACTCCTTCAAGATTGTTGGAAGACCATTTCCGGTGACTACCTCTTGAAGCTCATCAAGAGAATGCCAAGAGTGTGCAAAGCAGTCATCAAAGCAAAAGGTGGCTACTTTGAAGAACCTAGAATATAAGACATATTTTCAGTTGTTTCACACTTGTTGTTAAGTGTATAATTCCACATGTGTTAATTCATAGTTTTGATGCCTTCAGTGTGAATGTACAATTTTCATAGTCATGAAAATACAGAAAAATCTTAAAAATGAGAAGGTGTGTCCAAACTTTTGGTCTGTACTGTACATACATACACATATATAGAAAAAGAAATAAAAGGTGGAGCACTAGCAATATAGCAAAATTACTTGAAAATGGGTGCAAAGCCTGACAGGTAACACCAAAAGCCTTGAATAAATCCAAAAAAGAATGAAGGCAGCACTCCAGAGGATCATATATATGGTGCTTTTACTGAGTCAAAATAAAAGAACTCTTTAGTCATTGGATTGTACACTGAAAAGTTATTTTTGGATAGATAGATAGATAGATAGATACACAGTTATGTTCAAAAGTTTACATACCCCGGCAGAACTTTTCCTTTCTTGGCCTTGTTTCAGAGAATATGAATGATAACAAAAAAAACCTTTTCTCCACTCATGGTTATTGGTTGGGTGAAGCCATTTATAACTACTGTGTTTTCTCTTTTTAAATCTTAATGACAACCAAAAACATCCAAATGACCCTGATCAAAAGTTCACATACCCCAGTTCTTAATACCGTGTATTGCCCCCTCTAACATCAATGACAGCTTGGAGTCTTTTGTGGTAGACAAGGCCAAGTCGACCTGTCATTGGCTACAGCAGAACAAAGTGAAGGTTCTGGAGTGGCCATCTCAGTCTCCTGACCTCAATATCATTGAGCCACTCTGGGGAGATCTCAAGCGCGCAGTTCATGCTAGACAGCCCAGGAATTTACTGGAACTGGAGGCTTTTTGCCAAGAAGAATGGGCAGCTTTACCATCTGAGAAAATAAAGAACCTCATCCACAACTACCACAAAAGACTTCAAGCTGTCATTGATGTTAGAGGGGGCAATACACGGTATTAAGAACTGGGGTATGTGAACTTTTGATCAGGGTCATTTGGATGTTTTTGGTTGTCATTAACATTTAAAAAGAGGAAACACAGTAGTTTGACAATAAATGGCTTCACCCAACCAATAACCATGAGTGGAGAAAAGTTTTTTTTTGTTACATAGTTTAGTTTATACATAGTTTATAAGGCCGTAAAAAGACAAGCGTCCATCCAGTTCAGCCTATTCCATCCAGTTCAGCCTATTATCATTCATATTCTCTGAAACAAGACCAAGAAAGGAAAAATTCTGCCGGGGTATGTAAACTTTTGAGCACAACTGTATATATTTTAAATAGAACTCAATGTACCCATAACTTTTCAGTGTACAATCCAACTGAAGGTTATTTCCAGTAACCCATTTGGCAACCGAGCCTCCAGTGGTCTTTCCTGCAGAGGCTTCCTGTAGTTACTGGGCACAAGGACCACCCACTGTCCCACCTGCACCTCCCGTTGTTACTGTTACACATTTGGGGGCAGACACGTCTACTGGAGCGTGAACTATTCGTTACGACCGTTGTGGAAACGCTGTGGAGTTTCTGCGCGTCGCACTTATCACTGCACAGAATGCAACTCGCATTGAAATCTACAGGAAGAATTAAAGGGATTTTTAGGGCAGGAGCTAAAATTTCTGCTATATGAACACTGAAGGCAAGAATCAATTCATTCTATTTTTTTTCTCCTCTCTAGACTCATTAATAAGGGATTGTCTAGTGATGGTCACACAGCAATTTTGGCTTTTATTTATTTATTTTACAACCATCAGTAACTCTAAAATTTTAACCTTGAAGTCAGAGGAACCAAGTGTCCATGTAACCATAGAGAAAAGAACAAAGCTTCAATCTAGGGCCTATCATTAACACATGAAAGGCAGGAATCTGTTTGAACCTTCATATTATTTTTCAAATTAGATCAGTCGCTAGATTTCACAATACAAACTGCATATAATAGTAATAAGGTCTTCGTAGTAATGAGGCTGGTGGGCTTTTTTTTGGGGAAAATTGAAGTCAGAGCGGCTTTCTTTTAGTGAAAATGTGCGGTAACCTGCCACCTCTTAATAGGTAGGATTTGTGCAAACCACTCTGTCTAGCAGATCCTATGGGATGCTCAGGCCTTCACTCTTTAACCCTTAGGCCATGGCTCCACTATCAGTATTTGGTCAGTATTTTTTCTCAGGAATGGGAGCCAAAACCAGGAGTGGGTGATAAATGCAGAATTGGTGACTTGTTTCTATTATACCTTTTCTCTAATTGCCCCCCACCTGGTTTTGGCTCCCACTCCTGAGAAAAAATACTGACCGAATACTGACCAAATACTGATAGTGGAGCCATGACCTTATACAGTGATCTGGACTTACACAGGGGCCCCTGGGTAGGGTCTGTGGAGTGGCTGCTGGCAGGTAAAGCAGGCTGTCAGAGGATGGTCAGAAAGCGAAGTCAATACCAGAACAGGAACTGGAACAGAATCATCAGGCAGCAGAATAGTCAGAACACGGACTGAGGTCAGGAACAAGAACCAAATAGCTGGGCAATGGCAGGGAGACGGGAGTGAACCCGGGCAAAACAGGGAGACAGGAGACAACCCGGGGGCAACAGGGAGACAGGAGACAACCCGGGGGCAACAGGGAGACAGGAGACAACCCGGGGGCAACAGGGAGACAGGAGACAACCCGGGCGCAACAGGGAGACAGGAGACAACCCGGGGGCAACAGGGAGACAGGAGACAACCCGGGCGCAACAGGGAGACAGGAGACAACCCGGGCGCAACAGGGAGACAGGAGACAACCCGGGCGCAACAGGGAGACAGGAGACAACCCGGGCGCAACAGGGAGACAGGAGACAACCCGGGCGCAACAGGGAGACAGGAGACAACCCGGGCGCAACAGGGAGACAGGAGACAACCCGGGCGCAACAGGGAGACAGGAGACAACCCGGGCGCAACAGGGAGACAGGAGACAACCCGGGCGCAACAGGGAGACAGGAGACAACCCGGGCGCAACAGGGAGACAGGAGACAACCCGGGCGCAACAGGGAGACAGGAGACAACCCGGGCGCAACAGGGAGACAGGAGACAACCCGGGCGCAACAGGGAGACAGGAGACAACCCGGGCGCAACAGGGAGACAGGAGACAACCCGGGCGCAACAGGGAGACAGGAGACAACCCGGGCGCAACAGGGAGACAGGAGACAACCCGGGCGCAACAGGGAGACAGGAGACAACCCGGGCGCAACAGGGAGACAGGAGACAACCCGGGCGCAACAGGGAGACAGGAGACAACCCGGGCGCAACAGGGAGACAGGAGACAACCCGGGCGCAACAGGGAGACAGGAGACAACCCGGGCGCAACAGGGAGACAGGAGACAACCCGGGCGCAACAGGGAGACAGGAGACAACCCGGGCGCAACAGGGAGACAGGAGACAACCCGGGCGCAACAGGGAGACAGGAGACAACCCGGGCGCAACAGGGAGACAGGAGACAACCCGGGCGCAACAGGGAGACAGGAGACAACCCGGGCGCAACAGGGAGACAGGAGACAACCCGGGCGCAACAGGGAGACAGGAGACAACCCGGGCGCAACAGGGAGACAGGAGACAACCCGGGCGCAACAGGGAGACAGGAGACAACCCGGGCGCAACAGGGAGACAGGAGACAACCCGGGCGCAACAGGGAGACAGGAGACAACCCGGGCGCAACAGGGAGACAGGAGACAACCCGGGCGCAACAGGGAGACAGGAGACAACCCGGGCGCAACAGGGAGACAGGAGACAACCCGGGCGCAACAGGGAGACAGGAGACAACCCGGGCGCAACAGGGAGACAGGAGACAACCCGGGCGCAACAGGGAGACAGGAGACAACCCGGGCGCAACAGGGAGACAGGAGACAACCCGGGCGCAACAGGGAGACAGGAGACAACCCGGGCGCAACAGGGAGACAGGAGACAACCCGGGCGCAACAGGGAGACAGGAGACAACCCGGGCGCAACAGGGAGACAGGAGACAACCCGGGCGCAACAGGGAGACAGGAGACAACCCGGGCGCAACAGGGAGACAGGAGACAACCCGGGCGCAACAGGGAGACAGGAGACAACCCGGGCGCAACAGGGAGACAGGAGACAACCCGGGCGCAACAGGGAGACAGGAGACAACCCGGGCGCAACAGGGAGACAGGAGACAACCCGGGCGCAACAGGGAGACAGGAGACAACCCGGGCGCAACAGGGAGACAGGAGACAACCCGGGCGCAACAGGGAGACAGGAGACAACCCGGGCGCAACAGGGAGACAGGAGACAACCCGGGCGCAACAGGGAGACAGGAGACAACCCGGGCGCAACAGGGAGACAGGAGACAACCCGGGCGCAACAGGGAGACAGGAGACAACCCGGGCGCAACAGGGAGACAGGAGACAACCCGGGCGCAACAGGGAGACAGGAGACAACCCGGGCGCAACAGGGAGACAGGAGACAACCCGGGCGCAACAGGGAGACAGGAGACAACCCGGGCGCAACAGGGAGACAGGAGACAACCCGGGCGTAACAGGGAGACAGGAGACAACCAGGGCGTAACAGGGAGACCGGAGACAACCAGGGCGTAACAGGGAGACAGGAGACAACCAGGGCGTAACAGGGAGACAGGAGACAACCAGGGCGTAACAGGGAGACAGGAGACAACCAGGGCGTAACAGGGAGACAGGAGACAACCAGAGTAAGAAAACCTATAACTGTCAACAAAAGACAGGAAACTATGGGTTTAAATAGTGTGATTCCAGCCCAATGCTCACAGGAAGTTAATTAGATCACCAAGTTCAGGAGTTAACCCCCCAAGCCCCCTGGCTGGATGGCACTACAACCCCCAGAAATCAAACCAAACTGCTGCACCGGCATCACTCGCAACATAGTTGTGGCACCGCCCGGTGAGAGAAGCAGAAGGAGCACGCACAAACATGGAGGTAACACTTTAAAAGGTTTCCTGTCTGATATTATTTGGAGAATTTTATTCTATTATTTAGTTCAGCTCCAACTAAACTACAGACATTCAGTACACCAGCCTCATCAGGTCTAAGGTCTACTTAATCTATGCAGTTTGAAAATGTGAAATCTGGTGACAGATCTGCTTTAAAGAAGTTGGCCACTACTTTTTATTATTTTACAAACAAACAGTAACCTACAAAATCCCTTACATTCATAGGTGCTGCTCTTGTGTCATCTACAGAGGAGGTCAGGTGGCTACTGCACCCAATCAGCGTCCACTAATTGGCTGCAGCGGTCACGTGCTGTCTGACTGCTGCTTCCCTCGGCAAACACAACTGGTTTGCTGTCAATGCTCCAATCTAAAAGGCGTGGTCTCAAATGATGCAATAGTTTTAAAGGGGTTTCCTGCATTGGACATTAATTTTTTGCAAAAAAGATCCACCAACCATAAACTATGGGAAAACCCAGCGGTAGGAATCCAATTCTCCTGCAGTGTCATCATAGGAAAAATAAAGCTTTATGCTGTTCAAATCAAATTGCTGCCAATGTAATGACATAAAAAGAATTAATCTTTTATAATTAATCTTTTCCTGCACTATACATATCATAGTCTGGAAGAACCTGACACGAGATATCAAGAATTACCCATCACTAAATGTCTAAATAGAAGCACTCAGCCTTCAGAAATCCCATTGGTGATAGGGACGCAGAGTATTTTCTGGAACAGTACCTGGATGTCTTGAACTTCTCTATGCTGAAACCAATAGTTGGGACAATATCTTGTGTCTGAGCCTGAAAAACAAAAGAAAACATAAAATCAGAGATAAGTGTCAGTGCAATAAATTTACAATTGGGTTTCATTAAAAATGTCAGATCGTTTTCCTTTCAGGGGTTCTTTGTTGTCCTGCACATTGCTGGCAGCAAAATGAGGAGCCATCAGTGAGCTTGTTCTTCTGCGGAGCTTGTAGCTGTTTTATCCATCTTTTTCTGAGCTCCTCTAACCTGATTTATCACAACAACAAAGTTACGTGTGGTCTGTGCTCATATCAGCCCAGAGATTTGGAACAAAAAGTAGTACACCTCCAACGATACATCTAGTGATGGTACAGTGAGTAATGTTGCACGAACCATACATATGCAAACTGACTCTACAGAGGAAGAGGACTTGAACTCTAATGCCACCTATGGGAATTAACAATCCTAAAAGTCAATATTGACCTTTAAGCTAAAAGCTAAACTAGAATCTCTATTTATAGACACGTGTTTCGGGGTGTATGTTCCTCCTCAGTGCAAAGCAAGAGATCTGATTTGGCTATATGCGCTCATTTTAAAGGGTTGATATTGACTTTCAGGATTGCTGAAAGGATTGGCACTAAGGTTCAAGTTCTCTTCCTCTCTGAAGAGGCAATTCTCATATTTCATTTCCCAGTGCAGCATTGCATGGCCTATAAGTCTCCTTACACTGGCTAGTTACCCCTATGAACCATACATGTCACGCACATGTTAGTTGGATAGCTGTGCATGAATAATCTGCTTCCCCCCCTCCTTCCCACTAAGAATGTGCTGTTAAGAAACCACGCAAGAGATGGCCCATGTACATGATGTTACGTATATTGGGAAAGGTAGTGTTGGACGTATGACACATGATCTACATAACTGCAGAAAAATAATATAACAAGGGTTACGTGATGTCTGTCGATCCAGACGATTAAGAATGGAGTTAGGAAAGTTGAGGAAAACTGTAATTAGAAAGTAAGACCCAGAATACCCCTTTAAGTGGATGTACACGAGACACCTTCCAGGGTTCACTACACTAAATTG
Organism: Phyllobates terribilis; assembly: GCF_046119375.1. Taxonomy (NCBI): domain Eukaryota; kingdom Metazoa; phylum Chordata; class Amphibia; order Anura; family Dendrobatidae; genus Phyllobates; species Phyllobates terribilis. Next base: position 880,561,449 of record NW_027362762.1, read on the forward strand.
CTGCAACTTTGTTTTTCCTTTGTTCGCTCTTATTACCGTTTGCTTACAGAGTAATTAGAGACACTGCTGGGAAATTAGGGCATTAAAATGGTAAAACGAGAAACTTGATTTTACTGTCTGTCTCCCATGGGAGGACACAATCAAGAAATGTCTGCGTCTCGTCACAGGCGCTGGGCAGAGGTTACTTGTACGGAGAAGCCAGCAAACAGTGTGTATCATGTCACAGGTCTCGGGAGGATTCGTCAGCAGCAGCGCACCGCCATGCCAGCACCGTACAGCAGGCACCGAGATGCCGGGGACGACATTAGCACAGCACACTCCTCTTTACTTTTATGCCCTGATAACTTTAAGCGGATTTCATTACTTTGCGCGCCGACATTTCTGCTATTAAATTGCTTTAATGCATTAGGAGAAGTTTCTCGGCTTCCGATGCCCCCAATGTTATCCTGCAAGGGATCTTTACAGTGAAACTCTGGGCAAAATGGCATTAATAGTAAAGTGGACGCACTAGAGTTGTTTCACAGAGCTGATGATTCTACTATGGTCCCCAAAATGGAAACTGCCAAGGTATTAAAGGGGTTGTCCAGGACCTGAGAAGTTCAGCTCCATTCACTTCAACAAGAGCTGAGCTGCAATACCTGAGAATGGCCACTAGAGAGTTCTGGCTGTATACACAGCTGAATGGTGGGGGTGCCGGACCCCTACTAATTGGATATTATTGTACTAATTTGATACTGATTATTGATCAACTGTCCTAATAATAGGTCAGGCACGATGGCTCAGTGGTTAGCACTGCCGCCTTGCAGCGCTGGAGTCCTGGTTCAAATCCCACCAAGGACAACATCTCCAAGGAGTTTGTAAGTTCTCCCCGTGTTTGCGTGGGTTTCCTCCGGGTTCTCCGGTTTCCTTCCACACTCCAAAGACATACTGATAGGGAATGTAGATTGTGAGCCCCAATGGGGACAGTGCCCATAATGTCTGTAAAGTGCTGTGGAATTAATGGCGCTATATAAGGGAGTAAAATAAATAAATAAATATACAAGTCCTGTAGTGAATGCGGATGGCGACTTATCTGGTCATTGCCTGGGCTATACAGAACCTATAGTGAGCAGCGCAACGTGGTACTTGCACTTGGTGGATGGGTATAAAAGAATTAAAGACCCTGTTTTATTAAAGGGGTATTCCCATCTTGTACAGCTATCCACAGGATGTGCCATAAATGTAGAGTAGAAGCAGATTTACCAATAGGACCGGCATCCATCCGGAGGAGGCTGTGGAGTCGGTAAGCCAAACCTCCGACTCCTCAATTTCCATGACACCAACTCCTCATACATGGCTCATGTTTAAGGGATAAATTTACTGCAGCGCAGATTCATCTCCGCTAAAAGTCTAGACCCTTAGATCAGGAATAGGACAGACATGTATAGGACATTTCATAACTTTCCCAAATTCTTATGAAAACATATTCCCCACAAACTGCACTGAACTACTGTACCCAATTTATGATATATTTTAGTGGTTGTAGTAGGTCCATTTTATACCAACTCCGACTCCACCAAAATGGACACATACTCCGACTCCACAGCCTTGCGGAGGACGAGGCATGTAGCCCACCGCAGTCAGAGGTGAAATGAAAGATTTCCGACCACCTCTGCGCTGACACCGGCCACATCAGGACCCTGTTCTACAGACAGATGCAGGTCCACAACGGTGTTACATTTACGTCATAATCTGAGGATATGACAAATGTAAAAAATGGGATTACGCCTCGGAGATAAATGTGAACATTTGCTAAAATAAAGAAAATTAAATACATTGAAATAAAATAGAAATTAAATATCTAATTATAAAATGGACAACAAGTGGATGTGTATAAAGTAATTACAGTACATTTTTTAAAAGTATTTAGAGTTATTTAGATGTAATAAATGGGTTTACACAACTGCTACATGGTACATGGCTTCCCTGGATGTAATCATACAAGTCTACTGATGGGCAGAGATATGTTACTTCTGCTGCCATCATATATAATTCTATGTTATAATCAGGTCTGTATGATGAGAGGGCTGCAGTATTGTACACTTAGGAGGTATTCCCATCAGACTGGTTGGGATTGGACCACAGCTACGACAAATACCCCTCACATAGGATGCATATAACACATTCACATATTTTGGATTTGCTGGTAAAATCTGCAGCAGATTGCAGTATATGAGAATTTACAAATCTTATCCAGCGTACGCAATCTGGAAAAATGAACATAATGGATTGTGAAATCTACGGCATACTCCGTCCACTGCTGAGATACCAGGGATTGCCACCACTTTCAATGTAGCCAGTGTAAGGTCTGCACTACAATCCACATGCATGTAACACCTGTACATACATGTGGATTGTAGTACAGGTATTACATACATGTAGAGAGTACAGGCAGTGGGGGCACACACGCTTAGACACTGTGTGATTCCTTCAGGGCACCTCAGAGCCCTGTTCTCTGGAGCAGTGGAGGTCCCAGTGCTCGGACTCTCACCAATCTACAAAGGGGTATATTCTGAGACCAGGTGAAAACTGCAAATTATTATTATAGCGCCATTTATTCCATGGCGCTTTACATGTGTTGGGAATAACCCTTTAAATTTCTCTATGGTGGCACTGTGGGGAAATGAAAGGGGGTGTCCAATACTTTTATACTGATGGGCTATCCTTAACAGTGCAGTCAGATGGCTGTATAAATTAGATAGAGATTGGATCGCAATGCACAGACTGGCTAGCATCTATCCTGACCCGAATATGACAGCTTCATATATTTTATGCAGCTGTCATGCTTGGGTCGGGAGAGCTGCAGCCATTCCGTGCATTGTGGTCCCATTTATACGGCGGTCTGACTATGTCCTTAGGATAGGTCATCATATCAGATCAGTGGCAGTATGACACCTGTGGTACCCCCGCCAATTACCTGTTTCTGGCGCCAATCAGATGTAATCAGTTGTGTAGCTACACAGTGTTGTCAACTATATGGTTATGCTGCAGATCACTCCTATTTTCTCTGATAAGGGTGAATGTGTAGTGCCCAGCCGCTACAAAGTTGATGGACCTGTGTTGTGTAGCCCTGCAGCTGAGCACTTCCGCCCGCCACTAGCACAGGGAACAGCTAATCGGCGGCAGTGTCAAATGTCCACTGACCTGATACCATAGAATGTTAGAGTTGGAGGGGACCTTCAGGGTCATCGTGTCCAACCCCCTGCTCAATGCTGGAGTCACTAAACCATCTCAGACAGATATCGTCTGTCCAGCTTCTGTTTGAAGACTTCCACTGAAGGAGAACTCACCACCTCTCGTGGCCACCTGTTCCCCTCATTGATCACCCTCACTGTCCAAAAGTTTTTTCTAGTATCTAATCTGTATCTTCTCCCGTTCAGTTTCATCCCATTGCTTCTCATGTTCCCATGTGCAAATGAGAATAAAGCTTATCCCTCTACACTGTGACAGCCCTTCAGATATTTGTAGATGGCTATTAAGTCTCCTCGTAGCCTACTTTTTTGCAAGCTAAACATTCCCAGATCCTAACAGTTCCTCTTAGGACATAGTTTGCAGTCCGCTCACTATCCAGGTAGCTCTTCACTTAACTTCCTCCAGTTTTTTCTTTTTTAAAATGTGGTGCCCAGAACTGGACACAGTATTTCAGATGAGGTCTGACCAAGGAGGAGTAGAGGGGAATAATTACTTCACGTGATCTAGACTCTATGCTTCTCTTAATACATCCCAGAACTGTGTTTGTCTTTTTTGCTGCTGCATCACACTGTTGACTCATGTTTAGTCTGTGATCTATTAGTATACCTAAGTCTTTTTCACATGTGCTGTTGCTTAATTCTATTCCTCCTATTCTGTAGATGTTATTTTCGTTTTTCTTGCCCCAATGTAGAATCTTGCATTTCTCCCTGTTAAACACCATTCTATTAGTCGCTGCCCACTGTTATAGCTTATCTACATCCTTCTGAATCCTTTGTCTTCTCTAGTATTAGCTATCCCTCCTAGCTTTGCATTGTCTGGAAATTTCATTAGTTTACCTTCAGTTCCCTTATGTAGATCATTTATAAAGATGTTGAACAACACTGGGGCCAGGACAGAGCCTTGTGGTACCTCACTTGAAACACTCTTCCAATTGGATGTGCAACCATGTATTACCACTCTTTGAATATGATCACTGAGCCGGTTATAAATTCTCCTAACTGTAGCCTTGTCAATGCCATATTTGGCCATTTTTTCAATAAGGATAGTATGAGATACTTTATCAAATGCTTTGCTGAAGTCAAGATATACTATATCTACCGCATGTCCCTGATCCACCCAGTCAGTGATTCCATCATCGAAGGAAATTAGATTAGTCTGGAATGACTTGTTTGCTCCAAACACACGCTGGCTCTGGCTAATTACTGTATTCTTATCCAAGTACTTACATACATGCTGTTTAATAATTTGTTCAAAGATCTTTCCTAGTATAGAAGTAAGGCTCACTGGCCTGTAATTTCCTGGCTCCATCTTCTTTCCTTTTTTGAAGATAGAAGGGCAAATGTTGTCCCTCCAATATTCTCAGACTTCTCCGGTTCTCCAGGGTTTTTCAAAGATTCTGGCTAGTGGTTCTGCAATTTCCTCTGCTATCTCTTTCAGTACCCTAGGATGTAATTCATCTGGACCAGGAAATTTTAATTAATTTAAATTAGCTAAGTGCTCCCTCACCATCTCTCTGATTATAGATAATGTGGATTATTTTATTCCTTCGATAGCACAGTGAAGATCAGTTGATGTTACATTTGCTTTCTTAGAGAACTGATATGATCTGATAAATAACTAATAAAGATCTGACATGATGATCTATCCTAGCGGAGTAACATAAAAATACTGGACAACCTCTTTTAAAGACTGTTTGCAAAATGTTCACACAAAACAACTGATCACTGGGGGTCTCAGCAACGTGGACACTTTGGGGGTTGATGCATCAAGACTGGTTAAGTGTACAATTATGATATGCCAGTCTTGCATAAATAGAAGGTGCCAAATTCATTAAGATGCTCATGGAACTGAATGAATTTGGCAAAAGCCTCCGTGTACTGCACCAGAAATGCTACTGCAGTCTGGGACTGAAGAAGCATTTCTAATTCATTGGACAAGTGGTCATGGCCACATCCATCCATTTCAGCACTGCCATGTCAAACTGGCAAAAAAGATGCTAAAAGTTGCAAAATGTTTGCTTAACTCCACATTGCACAAAATTTTGTGATTTTTCTGGTGAAAAAAAACTTGGATGAATCGAGCCCTTTGTATTCATGTTATTATCAAGAGATTCTGGTAAGGCCACGGCCCCACTATCAGTATTCGGTCAGTATCTTTTCTCAGGAGTGGGAGCCAAAACCAGGTGAGGAAAAATCTGAGAAAAGGTATAATAGAAACAAGTCACCAGTTCTGCATTTATCACCCACTCCTGGTTTTGGCACCCACTCCTGAGAAAAAATACTGACGGAATACTGACCAAATACTGATACTGGGGCCGTGGCCTAAGAAGCAGTATTTGGTGAAGTAGAGACCTTTGTGCCATTGGCTAATATAACAGAAGGCGCCCAATAAAACTACAGGCACAATGTACGGTGTAATGCCACATTTCATGAATGATCTGGCAGAGAAAAATTAGTATTTGCAGATGTTAAGAAAACATGTTGAAATGAGGAGTGAATAGAAAAGCAACAATTAAAGCCCATTATTGAGTATAATGCTGCATATAGATCTATCTGTATTACTGTACTGTTACTATATTATCATAGACAGATCACTGAGCGGACAGCACTCACGTTGGCCGGCTTCAGCTTGTTGATGATGGTGGTCTTACCACTGTTATCCAACCCCAGACACAAGACGTGAACTTCCTTCTTCTTCAGGCCCAGCCAGCCCGCCAGCCGGTCAAACAAACCCATGCTCCTCACAATGAACCTGACATGAAGAAATTACACAATAAAGACCATTGCAGAAGAACACCAGACTGCGTACATGAAGCCAGTGACACAGCCATGACAGCTGCGGTCAGCATAAGCCTCTTATAATAAAGAGCTAGAGCCTCTAATGACGGCTGACAGGAGGGTGTGCCGGGGCGACCCAGCAGGAGAACCACACAACAGACGGACACAACCAGACCGCGCCTTAAAATGCGACAAATTTATCACACTGGCTTAGGCTGGATGATATATCTGGTGGATCGCAAGACATTCGGTCTAACTTTACATCACCTCTAGGTTGCTTTACTTTTTTAGATAACTAATGTAGAAGTCAAGAATTAAGATATCATGAACCTATCCTTAGGATAAATCAGCAATATCAGATCAGAGGGGTCCGTGCTGAAGAGCCCCTCCCCCCAAATCAGCGGTTAGTGAGTGCTAAGGCTGCAGGAAGAGATCAGTGTAAGGCCGCTCCCAGGTGTCTCGGTCAGATTGCATTGATAGACCATCAATATCGTAATCCTGGAAAGTGTAATACATCTTGCAGACTGTAAGCCCGGAAGGGCAGGGTCCTCTTCCCCCTGTACCAGTCTATCATTGTTAGTTCATTCACTGTAAGTGATATCTGTATCCTGTATGTAACCCCTTCTCATGTACAGCACCATGGAATCAATGGCGGGGGATGGAGGGGTCTATCCACTGGGGGGGTGGAGGGGTCTATCCACTGGGGGGGTGGAGGGGTCTATCCACTGGGGGTGGAGGGATCTATCCACTAGTGGTGGAGGGGGTCTATCCACTGGGGGGGGGTCTATCCACTGGGGGGGGTGGAGGGGTCTATCCACTGGGGGGGGGTGGAGGAGTCTATCCACTGGGGGGGGTGGAGGGGTCTATCCACTGGGGGGGGGTGGAGGGGTCTATCCACTGGGGGGGGTGGAGGAGTCTATCCACTGGGGGGGTAGAGGGGTCTATTCACTGGGGGGGTGGTGGGGTGGAGGGGTCTATCCACTGGGGGGGGTGGAGGGGTCTATCCACTGGGGTGGAGGGGTCTATCCACTGGGGTGGAGGGGTCTATCCACTGGGGGGGTGGAGGGGTCTATCCACTGGGGGGGTGGAGGGGTCTATCCACTGGGGGGGTGGAGGGGTCTATCCACTGGGGGGGGGGGTTGTATCCAGTGGGGCTCCCAGCGATTCCGGAAATGTGGTTCTGCAGCCCCATCTTGAACAGAGTGGAGATGTGAGCGCTCGACCTGCGCTCCATTCATTGCCTGTGGCATTGCCATAGACAACTTATCACAGTTGTAGTTTATTGCTGGCACCCTAGTGACACTGAAGCACGAGCACCTATAGCCCACTCATTGTGACACCACATACGCTGCTATATTACACCGGTGGTGGTGCTAGGGGCAGCTCTTGTACACTGTATTATTTGGGGGGGGGGGGGTGGCAGCACACACTGAGCACTTTGTGCACTTCCCCTTTAAGAATACACACTTCAATGTGGCGGTTATTAGAACGTTCCATTACTGAACATATAATGTGGTGGGGGGGTGCGGTAAGTACCACACACAGGAGCAGAGGTGGCAGACGGCCGCAGAACACTTTACTGCACGACCACCCGCGTCACGTACCTGACTGAAATCCGGGTATTTAATCCCTGAACCTGATGAACGGACGGACACTGAATTATCAACCGGAAACGGCGGACTCTATGGTAACCAGGCAAACACTTTACTGCTCAACACCACGCCCACTCTGATCGCAGCCAATCGCTGGTCTTTTCAAAACCATCCAATGGCAGCGCCGCTCTCATCTGGTCACGTCTATGCCCTTGTCACCGGCTGTTCAGTCCCGCGCAAGTAAGACACCAGGGCCTGTTGGGAGAAAGGACCTTTCATGACGTCACGAGCATGTGATCGGTCACATGTGTGGGAGGAGTCAGACTCCAGGCTGAGGCTGTGACGCTGGAGGAACGGTTGTGTCTGGAGAGGAGGCTCCTGTGCGGCTTATCCCAGCAGCTCCGCTCCGGAGCAGGGCGCACCAGCGAGGTCCTCTCAGGGACAGCGCCACTGTGGAGGCTCAGCACTGACAGGAGCAGGATGGCAGCCTCACCCCTCCTCCCCTCTCACACAGATTTCGGTTTGAGTCTCCTAGACTCGGGCTAGTGCAATGGGCATAAAGCAGTAGGAAACTGAAGCGGAAGGCTAGTGACCATCCTACTTAAAGGGGTTGTCCAGTACTATTAATAATTGGCCAATCTATTTTTATGTTTAAAATAAGTGTCTCTGCGTTGCTGTTACTGCCTGTGAGAGGCGCTATCGCTGGCCGCTCACAGGCATCACGTGACCCCCGCTGACGTCACGACAAGTGAGGCGTCACATCAGTTACGCAGTCCCGGCGGTGGGGTTACCCCTCCGCGGCACACCCAGCATCCACCGCGCGCTTTCACAATGAATGGGGAGAGGGAGAGCGGGCGGTGGATGCTGGGTGTGACGCGTGGGGTAACCCTGCCCACAGCCCAGCATCTACCCTGGAACGCAGCAGAGAGAGACCCCCGGCTGCTGCCAGAACATGACATCAACGGATGTCAGCGCCGGGTGCAGCTGGGGGTCACGTGATGCCTGTGATAGCGCCGCTCACAGACAATAACAGCAGCACAAGGTATTTACAAAGATACTTCTTTTCAACGTAAAACTACATTGGGGCATTATCAATAGTAGTGGACAACCCCTTTAAAAATGTGGGCAGCTCCCTTTGGAAATAAAATACCCCTGCAGTACTAACGAGGATGTCTTTTGTGCATAGATAAAGTTATAGATTGGACAGGTAATTGAGACAGGAGAAGTCTTTTCAGAGGGTTGGACAATAGAAAAAAAGTACATGTGTTTACACAGAGATAGCAAAGTGGAAGGGACTTTGTCCACAGGATTTTTGCAGAATGAAAATGGTAAAGTGGTAAAAAAATGATGCTGAGAAGACCGTACTTCTAAATTCCTATTTTGCATCTGTTTTCTCTCAGAAAGTAAATGTAACATCAACTGATCTTCACTGTATGATTGAAGGAATAGAATAATCCACACTATGTATAAACAGAAAGATAGTGAGGAAATACTTAGCTAATATAAATTAATTCAAGTCTCCAAGTCCAGATGAATTACATCCTAGGGTACTGAAGGAGATACCAGGGGAAATTATTGAACCTCTCTCCATAATCTTTGAAAATTCTTGGAGAACAGAAGTCCCAGAAGAGTGAATGTTGTCCCTATCTTCAAAAAGGTTGAACACAGGGAACTATAGGCCGGTGAGCCTTACTTCTGTACCAGGAAAGATCTTTCAATAAATTGTTAAACAACATGTATGCAAGTACCTTTATAAGAATTAAGTGAATAACCAGAGCCAGCGTGGGTTTGTAACTAATAAGTCATGTCAGACTAACTTAACCCCTTTCCGACGTGGTATGTAATAGTACACACCACGTCGTCACCCCCTGTTCAGCGCGGTCGGTGCTCATAGCAAGTGAGCAAATCTGCTACATACAGGTGATCTGCTCATCGCCTGTATGTAGCAGAGCCGATCAGGCAAGTGCTGCTTCTAGTCTCTCATGGAGACTATTGAAGTAAGCAAAAAGTAAAAAAAAATGTTTTTAAAAATATTGAAAAATATATAAAAGTTTAAATCACCCTCCTTTCGCCCCATTCAAAATAAAAAAACACACATATTTGGTATCGCGGAGTTCAGAATTGCCCGATCTATCAATATAAAAAAAGAATCCGAATGGTAAACAGCGGAACGAGAAAAAAATTCTAAAATTCAGAATTACCTTTTTTTTGGTCGTCGCAACACTGCAATAAAATGCAATAACAGACGATCAAAACATCGGATCTCCCCCAAAATGGTATCAATAAAAACGTCAGCATAATCATCAACATTAACAGAAATAAACACTTGAAATAGATCACTCTGTTTGTAATGACTCTATATAATATATGAGTTTCACTTTTTGTATTGAAGAACTGAAATAAATTACCTTTTTGATGATATTCTAATTTTGTGAGAAGCACCTGTACAATAAATGTCCCCCATAGTAAACCTCCCCTCACAGTAAATTTCCCCCTCCATTGCAATATATCTTCTGTGTCTTCAGCTCTGGAGCACAGAGCAATTGCCATCAATGAGCGCCTCTGCAGCGCCAGCGAGTGACTTGGCATGACCTGATCAGGCTGCTGACGTCGCTCTGACCCGGCGGTCAGAGTTTCAATTGTACTCACGTCTGAAAAACGCGAGTACAATTAATCACTGGGAGCTGACATGCTGCAGCTTCTCTGAGCTAGCTGTCTTCTTGACTGCCGGCTCAGAGAACGGCTGACTCTCAGTCCGGGAGGAGGCAGAATGCATTAGCCGACCCAATGGTGCCCCCCTGCCAGCTGCGCCTGAGGCAGATGCCCTGCCTGCCCCACCCTAGATACGCCTCTGTTATAAATCTCAATAGTGTTTAGACATGTTTTAGCTATTTGAATTGTTGCCAAGTTTCCTCTAAGTGAATACCAGAAAATTGGCATAACAAAATATTCTGCATCTTTATATTTGCAAAAATAATATTTCAAAGTACTGAACTTTTTATGCATTAATTATATGTAGCAGTAAAAAAGTCAAACTCTTTGGTATCATAGAAACAAGAAACAACTAAAAATTTTCATTGTCAAATTTGAATTCAGGATGTCAAAATCATTAAGAAATGGCTCATTTCATGACTGAACCTGACAACTTTTGAAAATATGTAGAACAGTGTTACAAATTAGGTCCAAATCATGAACCTATCGTCATATAACAGTATCCATTATGTTCTGCTGAGGTGCACGCAGCACTGTGAAACTTCTGGATGCAGATGTGAACAGGGCCGAAGTTTCACATTTACCTGTTCGTGAGAATATCTGCAAGGGAATCAGCGTTTGAATTTGTATGAAAATGAGACTGAACAGTTATTTGTAGATCTGAAGCTTCTGTCACTCCAGCTCTATTCCCCACCCAGCGCCCTCTTCGCCTCCTTAACTGACAGCCTCTATGCTGCGTGACTTCTTCAGGCAGGCAGCCATCGGGAGGTGGGTGGGAAATAGAGCTGGAGTGACAGAGGCTTCAAATCTACAAATAACTGTTCAGACTCATTTGCATATCAATTCAACTGCTGACTTCTGAGTATCCAAGGAATGGACAGGACATGTAAAGATATTGCTGGATTTATCTTTGAAAGAGCTACATGCACATATAAATAGTTTTAGGGGGTGAAATCCTGCTGACAGGTTCTACAGAAAACTGCATGAAACTTTAGTACTGCTGTATATCCAAGACGGACTGCAGGTCTCATGACCCAAACTTAATAGCATTATACACTGCTCAAAAGAAATGTAGGCAGCATGTTCACATCACAGTACAACCCCAATAGTGATATCAATCTGTCCAGTGTGTAAACATAAGTGATTGTAAATCAATGTTACCTGCTTTGGTGCAAATGAACGTGACAATGGGAGCCCTGAAGGTAACAAAAGAATACAGCAGCACACCGTAAGTGCTAAGATGTGTACAAACATTGAATAGAGGAAATTCGAACTGCATTACTGCTACATGGAATAGAGTTATAAAAATGAAGGTTCCTAGCTCATAAAATGGCCAGTTCATTTGTGCCCATCAACCATGGCAAGGTGACGTTTCTATGATGGGACCCTAAACCTAATATTTATTAAACATGCTTCTCCTGTCTCCTAGGCTCCAATCCTACAAATGTAGCCAATTAATGCACTAAGTATCTTAATTTTTATAAATACATTTCATGTAGCAGTAATGCAGTTCAGATTTCATGTATTCAATATCTGTATACATCTTAGCGCTTACATAGGCTGCTGTATTCTTTTGTTTGTCATAGCAGCATGCACCTGTTCACACTTGCTTTACTCTGTTCGGAGGTGCTGCTCAGTTTTTTTTTTGTAGAGAATGCCTCCTTTTCTGAGAGAAAACAAAGGAACACCAAGCACAATAGGGTCTTATAGGATGGACACATACACATGTGGTCAAAATTGTTGGTACCCCTCGGGTAATGAAAGAAAAACCCACAATGGTCACAGAAATAAATTGAATCTGACAAAAGTAATAATAAATTAAAAATCTATGAAAATGAACAAATGAAAGTCAGACATTGCTTTTCAGTCCTGCTTCCACAGAATTTAAAAAAAAATTAAACTCATGAAAAAATAGGCCTGGACAGAAATGATGGTTCTTCTTAACTTAATATTTTGTTGAACAACCTTTTGAGGCGATCACTGCAATCAAAAGATTCCTGTAATTTTCAATGAGACTTCTGCACCTCTCGACAGGTATTTTGACCCACTCCTCAGGAGCAAACTGCTCCAGTTGTCTCGTGTTTGAAGGTTGCCTTTTCCAGACGGCATGTTTCAGCTCTTTCCAAAGATGCTCAATAGGATTTAGGTCAGGGCTCATAGAAGGCCACTTCAGAATAGTCCAATGTTTTCCTCTTAGCCATTCTTGGGTGTTTTTAGCTGTGTGTTTTGGGTCATTATCCTTTTGCAAGACCCATGACCTGCGACTGAGACCAAGCTTCCTGACCCTGGGCAGCACATTTCTTTCTAGAATCCCTTAATAGTCTTGAGATTTCATTGTACCCTGCACAGATTCAAGACACCCTGTTGCAGATGCAGCAAAGCAGCCACAGAACATAATAGAGCCTCCACCATGTTTCTCGGTAGGGACAGTGTTCTTTTCTTGATATGCTTCATTTTTCCATCTGTGAACATAGAGCTGATGTGCCTTGCCAAAAACTTCCATTTTTTTCTCATCTGTCCATAGGACATTCTCCCAGAAGCTTTGTGGCTTGTCAACTTGTAATTTGGCAAATTCGAGTTTGGATTTTTTATGATTTTTTTTCAACAATGGTGTTCTCCTTGGTCGTCTCCCATGAAGTCCACTTTGGATCAAACAACGACGGATGGTGCGATCTGACACTGATGTTCCTTGAGCTTGAAGTTAATCTTTAATCTCTTTAGAAGTTATCCTGGGCTCTTTTGTTACCATTCGTATTATCTGTCTCTTTGATTTGTCATCAATTTTCCTCCTGCGGCCACGTCCAGGGAGGTTGGCTACAGTCCCATGGATCTTAAATTTCTGAATAATATGTGCACCTGTAGTCACAGGAACATCAAGCAGCTTGGAGATGGTCTTATAACCTTTACCGTTAACATGCTTGTCTATAATTTTCTTTCTAATCTCCTGAGACAACTCTTTCTTTTCCTTCCTCTAGTTCATGTTGAGTGTGGTACACACCATGTCACCAAACAGCACAGTGAGTATCTGTAGCCCTATATACAGGCCCACTGACTGATTACAAGATTGTAGACACCTGTGATGCTAATTAGTGGACACAACTTGATTTAACATGTCCCTTTTGTCACATTATTTTCAGGGGTACCATCATTTCTGTCCAGGCCTATTTCATGAGTCTAAGTTTTTAAAAAATTCTGTGGAAGCAGAAAAGCAATGTCTGACTTTCATTTGTTCATTTTCATAGATTTTTAATTTATTATTACTTTTGTCAGATTCAAGTTATTTCTGTGACCATAATGGGTTTTTCTTTCATTAAACGAGGGGTACCAACAATTTTGACCACGTGTGTATTCATAGGTGAGGGGTAAACTGCTCAAAATATCTTTAGATGAGTTTAACATGAGTTAAAAATATGCAACTCACTAATTTGTTTGTATTAGAGGGAACCTGACAGCTGATACATGCTGCCCGGTCCATGGGGAGCATGAATCAGGTTCTCACTCTATGATTTTAGCCAGGTATGTTTGATTCAGAAATGTTGCTGCATTTCAGAGAAAAAACATACATTAAAAGCCGCTGGAAACTAGTCAGACAGGCAGGTCCCCGGCATCTTTTTCCCTCCTGCGTATGCGTATATAGACAGAGACATTTCAGTGGGCAGTGAGAAGCCACTAAGGACCTGCCTTTCCGACCAGTCTCCTGTGCTTCTCAGCCCCTGGCAACTTTAAAAGTATGTTTTTTTTCTGAAATGCAGCAGCCTTTCGAAGTCAAACATACCTGGCAGAGATCATACAGTCAGTGTCTGATACATGCTGCCCGTGGATTGGGCATCATATATCATCTGTCAGGTTCCCTTTAACAAAGCTGTCCTGTCCTCAAGATATCAGTTGTGGATCCTGGTTGCTTCACTTCTGGCTTTTGTTCAACACAGAATATTTTACAATTTGATTTACAGGATTTTCCTGCCTAAATCGAGACTGTTGACCAGTATATTAGTGTATGTGAAGGGGGCTGGCTGACTGCTCATTTCAATAAGTCATCCCCTTTTCTGTTAGCCAGCCCCTGGCCCATCTGACATTGGTCATGTGCCAAACCAGGAAACTCTCTTTAGCGTTAAACACAAGCTGCCAGGAGGGGCACTGTTATGTTAACTTTGGGTCACCTTTCTAAATACCAGTATATTACTAAGTTGTATATATTATATGTTAAAAATATTTAAAGATATTTTTTTGGTAAGTGGACAACACCTGTAATAATTTTACTGTACATAATGCCCTTTTTTTCACTTGAGAGCATTACGCAGCTCAGTTCTCTGCTGAAGCTTGTTTAGGATTTTATACTTGCCCCCCGCGATCTGTCACTTTTTCACATGTCCATTGGAATGTTCCGTTTTCTTTACAGACGAACATTCCGTTTGTCTGTTCTAGAAAATTACATATGCAAAAGTGATATTCTTTTCAAATGAATAAGAAAGTCAGAGAAAAGTAATTTCCAAATAGCAATGCAAAGAAGAGATGCTAATACAGCGATGACGCTGCTTATCAAGCACGCGCAGCAGCTAATAACCACAAAACAAAGTCAACTGTTGTACTGCGTCGTACTAAACCATAAGGTTCAAACAGAGAAAATAGAGACAATTGTGGCTGCAGTGATTTGAGTAAAGCAATTTGTACCATTCACTTACAAAGGATGGAAATTGGCAGCACTTCATCAGCTAAACCAACTGTGAAAAGTGTTTGTTGAACTTGGTACCAGTGCAAAAAATGGAAAGCCAGCAAAATAATCACATATGGATTTCACACTCTGCGCAGTTTCCATCCAATATCTTTTTTATGCTCAGTTTTGTTCCTTTTTACTTAAAGGTGTATTCCAACTGTATATAGTGATGATATACTGCTAGAATGTGAGATCACTTGCAGATCACTGGGGGTAGAGACCATCCCTTCCGACTAGTGATGAGCAGTCTGGCTCTTTTTGGTGAGCCATATCATTTGGCTCCGTTCACGAAAAAGAACTGGCTCTTTAAGATCTCAAACTGATACCTATTTAATATGTGAACACATATGTATGGTAAAATCAACGTAGTCTGATGCAGTTGAAACTCCATCCACTTACAGTCAGCCAATAGCAGAGTATTTCTGGGGTCGGGTGTGTGGGCCTTCATTTTCCCAGGCATCCGAACATGTTGATTTTATCCCCAATGAGAGCCATTTAGAGACTGCAAGTGCCTCTTTCTGGGGTGCTGGCTCTAATCATTAACTGAAGAGAGTTGGCTCTTTGTGCCCGATCGGACGCGAACGACCCATCACTACTTCCAAAGCCATTTGAATTTTATTTTCTGTGGAGGCGCTGAGGCTACTTGCATGGAACTAAGTTGCAGTTCTCTGCACAGTACCTAGACAGGAGCAGAATTGTAGAAATACTGAATGTCTGCTCACCCTATGGAGTTGTCACAACTCCAATCAGCACTTGTGTATGTAGTTTCTGAAGAATCTTCAAGCCCGCAGTGCTTCAACCCTAATGGCTTCCAACATATTAATTGGGTTAAGAATGTAAATCAAATGTCTGTTATACCACACTGAGATCAGCCGCTAATCCAATGCAGTGACATTGTAACCTCATAGATTGTTAAGGACAGGTGTAGTTTAATATCATACAAGTGCAATACGTTTCTACTCTCTACTGGGTCTTCGTCAGGCAAACTACAATAGAAGACAAACAAGAATCTATGCCTGACGAACGATGCGAAACGTTTTGAACTTGTTTTGCATTTGTATTACAATAATTGACAATAATGTACCAATTTGTGAGGTTGTGGTGTCACTGCATCAGAGCAACGCCTGAACTTGGAGTCACCGTCTTAACACTGTTGATTTTCGTAGTCATAGGCACGGCATTTGATGCTGTAAACATGAATTTGCCATGCCAAAATCCTTGCAAAAATGCATGTAGAATGAGTCCTATTGTTTTCAATGGGAAAACCATTAATATGCTACTGCCTTTCCTGGTACAGTTATAAAAACCGCTTCAAACTGCAGTTCCTGTGCGTATTCAGATGAAAAACCATGGCAGATGGCAGCACATCGGCTAGTCTAATCAAATGGGACTTCATGTGTGGACCTGCAACAGGTTATACTGGTGAATCCTCTTCAAAAAACTATTTGAAGGATGCCAAACAATTTACCCTGAACAGGATCTCTCTGGATCATCATTGTGTATGTTTGGAAAAGGTCTATGTAAGACCGAAACATCACGTATTGTACACACAGTTTGGACCACATAATAAATTTGATTTCAACACAACCCCCATTTGAGTGCCGGATTCTTTCTATTTATACCCTTATGGTGCATCTGTCATAACATGAGCATCCTAACATATGGACATCTTTAAGATATCCATATTGGTTTCTATATATGGCGTTTACCAGCTTAGAGATCCACTGGCAATGTTGAAGGGACTGACTTAGTCATTAAACAGCTGACAACTAAATCGGTCTATATCTAGGGGTAGGGTCCTGGGTTGCGACAGCTAAGAGTTCCCGAAGACCAAGCCAAGATTGAAGGTTACATCTTAGTATTACCGCAAACTCCTGCTCATTTGCCTTTGCAGGAGGACTTGAATTTTGGCTACAGGTGGCAGCTGTGCCTTGGCTCCCCAACCATTAGTATTAACTAGGAGCCCCCTGTACATTTTGGAAGAGCTGTCATAGTGTATGCAGTATGCAGCCAGGACTCCTGCACTCAAGTTTTGAATACATTTCTCCGCACTCACTTATTATGCTTAAAGAAAACTCCTTTTTTTACATTATTTGACAATACTCTATTGTATTGTGATACATTGTGATTAGCTGCCAATAAAGCCTTTAGATGGACAGAAATGCGTGCTGCTGCATATCGCTGTACATTATTGTATACAATATATATACCCCTTGAGAAAGGCTATTGCCGAAACGCACGTCGAGGTGACGCATCCAGGTGCTGGACAGTGTGGTGGCCACATATCTTATTAGGTAACCATAAGGGCTATGATAACTAGTGAATTAATGCACTGATAGAAATAAATAAATTAGCTATATGCATTATTACACCTGTTTGTGGTATATAGCTGTATGACTATCCATGTGGAATGCGTATTCTATATATGTCCATTTATATAGGTCTTTGATGTGTGTGACCACCCCCTTTTCGTATCAATATGTGGATATTCCTGCATTTGTCGCACGCTGTCCATTATTTTTATGTATGCACGTCTGGATTTTGTCCACCTTTTTCAACTACCTTGTCTGTATTACATGTTTAATAAAGATTTCTAGTTTTATATTGTGAGTGACCAATAAATCGTCTTTTTTGCTTTTTAGCCTCTCCCTGTTAGTCATGTTGTGACAATTGGTCCATAGATACGGGTCCATTCGCAAGTAGTATTATGGGTACAAGTAATTCTGGCTATACAATTTTGATATGGTTTACCATCATAAATGTGTGCAATATTGTGCCTTTTTCTAATATTCTTTCTAATATTATTGTATTACCGAATGATGAAATTATCTAGAGTTTTGTTTAAGCATAATACATGAATGCTGGGAGATTTCTTAATAAATTTTGGTAAAGATGGCAATGACGTCCTATATGAAGATATCTATAATATAACTGGGGATACGTGTCTCTGTCTGAAGCCTTTATAGACTGCGCATGTGCGACGTGCAGTCTGGCTCCAGACAGAAGACCGCATTCAGCCGTTACAGGTAATAGGAGTGTATGGCGCCGGAGATCATGGTATGCGTAGACACTGAATGCATACCGCGATCTCCGGCGCCATACTTACCTGACCGGGAGGAGCGTTGCCACGGTGCCTCTCTTTGCCGGAGACCAGGGCAGGAGTGAGGCGTCGGATCGGCGCATGCGCATAGCGCTATCCGGTGCCATTTTACTGAAGACACATTTGCAGTGTGTCTTCAGCAAAATGGCGCCGGACAGCGCGGTGCTGCGGCGCCGAACTCCTGCCCCGGCAGAACAGGACGCAGCAGCGACGAAGCACAGAGAAGAAAGGTGAGTATAACTGTTTTATTTTTTTGTATGTGTGTACAGCGTGAAAGGGATGAGGGGGCCACACATACCAGGATTGGAGGGTGAGGGGACCACACATACCAGGATTGGGGGGATGAGGGGTACCACACATACCAGGATTGGGGGGATGAGGGGTACCACACATACCAGGATTGGGGGGGATGAGGGGATCATGCATACTAGGGTGAGGGGATCATGCATACCAGGATGAGGGGTACCACACCTACCAGGATTGGGGGATGAGGGGTACCATGCATACCAGGATTGGGGGTGAGGGGTTCCATGCATACCAGGATTAGGGGGTGAGGGGACCATGCATACCAGGATGAGTGGTACCACACCTACCAGGATTGGGGAATGAGGGGTACCACACATACCAGGATTGGGGGTGAGGGGTGCCATGCATACCAGGATGAGGGATACCATACATACCAGGATAAGGATGAGGGATGGGGTATCATGTATACCAGGATAGGGCTGAGGAGTACCACAAATATCAGGATTGGGGATGAGGGAGCCATACATACCAGGATTGGGGATGAGGGGTGCCATGCATGCCAGGATTGGGGATGAGGGGTGCCATGCATATCCGGATTGGGGGTTAGGGGTGCCATGCATACCAGGATTGGGGATGAGGGGTGCCATGCATATCAGGATTGGGGGTTAGGGGTGCCATGCATACCAGGATTGGGGGTGAGGGGTGCCATGCATACCAGGATGGAGGTGAGGAGTACCACACATACCAGGATTGGGGGGTGAGGGATGCCATGCATACCAGAATAGGGATGAGGGGTACCATACATACCAGGATAGGAATGCGGGGTACCATGCATACCAGGATGAGGGATGGTGTGCCATGCATACCAGGATGAGGGGTACCATGCTTACCAGGATAGGAATGAGTGGTACCATGCATACCAGAATAGGCATGAGGGGTACCATGCATACCAGGATAAGGATGAGGGGTGCCATGCATACCAGGTTTCTGGAATGAGGAGGCCATGCATACCAGAATAGGGATGAGGGGTACCATACATACCAGGATAGGAATGCGGGGTACCATGCATACCAGGATGAGGGATGGTGTGCCATGCATACCAGGATGAGGGGTACCATGCTTACCAGGATAGGAATGAGTGGTACCATGCATACCAGAATAGGCATGAGGGGTACCATGCATACCAGGATAAGGATGAGGGGTGCCATGCATACCAGGTTTCTGGAATGAGGAGGCCATACATACCAGAATTGGGATGAGGGATGCCATGCATACCAGGATAGGGATGAGGGGTACTATGTATACCAGGATTGGGGATGAGGGGCCCATACATACCAGGATAGGGATGAGGGAGCCATGCATACCAGGATTGGGGATGACGGAGCCATGCATACCAGAATTGGGGATGAGGGGTGCCATGCATATCAGGATTGGGGATGACGGAGCCATGCATACCAGGATTGGGGATGACGGAGCCATGCATACCAGGATTGGGGATGAGAGGTGCCATGCATATCAGGATTGGGGATGAGGGGTGCCATGCATACCAGGATTGGGGATGAGGGGTGCCATGCATATCCGGATTGGGGATGAGGGGTGCCATGCATACCAGGATTGGGGATGAGGGGTGCCATGCATATCCGGATTGGGGGTTAGGGGTGCCATGCATACCAGGATTGGGGATGAGGGGTGCCATGCATATCAGGATTGGGGGTTAGGGGTGCCATGCATACCAGGATTGGGGGTTAGGGGTGCCATGCATACCAGGATGGAGGGGAGGAGTGCCACGCATACCTGGATGGGGGGGTGAAGGGTGCCACGCATACCAGAATTGGGGATGAGGGGTGTCATGCATACCAGGATGGGGGTGAGGGGTGCCATGCATACCAGGATAGGATGGTGGGGACAGGATGGGGGCAGCACAAATACCAGGAGGGGGGCAGCACATACCAGCATGGGAGACCAATGAAAATGCTCGCCACCCTGGCGTAGAATGGGTTCAATAGCTAGTCTCTATATATTAATTAATACTTCATTTCTCTAGATGATCTTTTATAAGATCCAATACAGGACCCTGCTTTTTCTGGACTCAGTAATTCACTGTATTCCTGCTATTTCTCTACAAACGATTTTGTTGGTCTTTTATGCGGTACGCAGATTTCTCTGTCTTCTTCTTTCAGTACAACTTGCGTTCTCTGTCTCTGGCAGTCTAGCAGCTGTGAGATGTATATTTATAGTCACACCTTGAAAATCTCACTTCTTTAGATACAAGCTGACATATGATAGCGATCCTTTGTTTGGAAACTAGGTCTGTTCTTGCCTTCGGGGTATCAAAAAAACAAAAGCATATGGTCAACTCTTTACACACCGTTTATGCTTCGTCAGTTCTCTCTACAAATGAACAGGAGCCCATGATCTGATTCTTAATTAGTATGGTTTGGGTTGGTTTTAGAGAAATATTTAACTTCAGTACAGAAGAACAGGATGGAGTTTGTACCGGCATCATAAACTTTTGAAAATACATGAAAAAGATATATAGAATCATATAAAAGTAAAAATCAAGGAATTGCCAGTTTAGAAAACCCATTTTCATACACAGCACCCTATTAAGGAATTGTGAGTTTTACTTTCACTTACTTTTGGTTCTGGCTTTATCACATGTGAATCATTATAGAGGTTGGCAGCGCCACCACAGGGGTAATTAAGCTTTACACAGTGCTCATTAAAAACAATTGGGTGTCTGTGTAATACAGGACAAGACAGCGATGCTCTTTGGAAACACTCTCCAAGAGATGAAGATCCCAATCACAGAACTCCCTCTATTAAAAGGTGTAAGATAGCTCACAGACACATAGTTGATGGGAAGTATGTATCACAGAGATGGTTGTCATCTGTGATGTAATCCTGGAATGTTGCTCTAGTGCATCTAAGCACTAAGAGGATTGTTTTGTGCTCTGGGCCACCTTTTACAGGTAGCCGGAGAGATGGGCGGGTCTGGCTATCCACATATCTCATCTCTGGGTGTGGCTCACAAGTTAAAATGGAGGCCATTGTTTGGCACATGGTCTGTGTTTGGAGGGAAAAGTCCTCCTGCGTGTGGTTTTGTCACCAGACTGAGCCAGTGAACTGGATGCTATCCAGCCTGTGTGCCCACAGGACTGGCTAACCAGAGACTTTGCCTAAAGGACTGTTTTCTTTGTTTTGCCTGCAGTAAAGGCTGTTTGTTTTCCTTTTGCTTTTGGCCGGTTTATATAAATAGAAATGGACATTTAAATGAAACCGCTTCCTGTTTGCCTCCCGACACACCCAAGAGAGTAGAAACCCCACAAGAGGTTGTCCACTACTAGGACAACCTCTTCTCAACCCTCACGTTTGGGCCCGTTAAAATACAAATAGCTATACTCACGCCCAGTGCCGGTGCCGTTCCAGCGGTGTTGGCACTCACATTCCCGGGGCTCCCATGAGGTTGTTATGTTATGTAAGCCATGCGTCCAATCAGCGTCACCGCCCCACCTTCGGACAAATCGAACATCAAGAAGAAGTCAGAGAGCGGTCACAGCCCTGACTTTCTGTTGATGGGGTCTGATGGACAGTGAAGCAGGTGCTGATAGGGTGTAGGGCTCGCGTGACGTAATAACGAGAGTGGCGACACCGCTGGAACGGTGCCGGCACCGGAGGTGGGTACAGGTTTTTTTTATTTGAATGGGCGCAAAAATGAGGACTGAGAAGTGGTTGTCCTAGTAGTGGACAACCCCTTTAATAGAGGGAGTTCTGTGATCGGGATCTTCATCTCTTAGGGAGTGTTTCCAAAGAACATCTCTGTCTTGTCCTGTATTATGCAGGCACCCAATTGTTTTTAATGAGCACTGTGTAATGCTTAATTACCCTGTGGTGATGCTGCCAACCTCCATAATGTTTCATATGTTATAAAGCCAGAACGAAGAGTAAGTGGACGTTTAAACCAGCACTGGAGATATTAGTGCATCCTATGTGTAAAAAAGTTGCTGTGCTATTGAATTTCTTTGTACAATCAATTGGATGTCTCCAAGATGTTGATTATGAAATATAATATGTCAGATAGGTGTGGTGTGGACCCACACGAGAAGCTGCAGGAGAACATGTGTAAAAGGGATGGGGACAGACATCTGTCTGAGATGGTTTAGTGAATCCTGCATTGAGCGGAGGGATGGACACGATGACCCTGGAAGTCCCTTCCAACTGTAATATTCTATGATTCTATGGCAGAGGGAAATGGGGGGTATGTCTTATAAATAAGAACACTGGACATTAGTAGGGAAAGGGGACTACACTTACTCTAAATCCCCTGCCTTGGTTACTTAAATCCTGCCAGCTGATCCCCACTGATATCTTATTAGGAGAAAATGGCGTTTTTATTTTCCTGGACTCTGTAGTTCTTGTATCACTGTCAGTGTGCTGTCTGAAAATGTTTCAAATACTCTCTGTCCCCCAAATATCTATCTGCAGAGATAAAGAAAAATAGAGGATGGGGCTGAGGATCACTTGCAACTGCATCTTCTCTCTCTCCTACTGTTCTGTGAGACAAGAGAGGGAAGTCATCTGATTGGCTCAAAGTTATGCGTCTGCAGGAAAACCCACCAATGTAAAAGAGCTTACGCCTTAGATAGCTGTCAGCAACACTGTTGGTGACTGAACAGGTTGGACGTGTCTTGATTATCCTACTGTGAGTTTGATGTCAGTGCCAGCTGTGCCAAGCTGCACGTCAACTAAGGCAAAGTTGGTGTGCTACTAGTGGGCTACCATGACTAATCCACACTGTAGCACTGCCCAGATGACTACTAGTGAGCAATGTATGGTGGTTTTATATGTTCTTTTTCTGCCTTGGGCTATAGGCACACAGAGATTTTCTAAGACTTTTTGGAGCAGAAACTGAGCCTAAACTTTCCCAATCCTCCACATAACTCCTCAAAATCTTGGAGTTTAAGCTCAGTTTCTTTTCCAAAATCTCAGTAAAAAGAGTCAGTGTGCACATACCCTAACAGTAAACCTGTAGTTTGGTTAGAACGCTGTTCACAATCGCTATAGCAGTACGCTATTAGTTTAATAACGTTAGCTCTGGTGACAGCTTCCATAACACCACGGCTTTCTGTAGGTCCTACAGGTTGTATCCAGCCTTCTTATCAATGAGACATATTTCATTGTCTGATAAGAAGAAAACTTTCTTGCAGCTTCCATTTACTTCACACTAATAATCTTTTGTCAGTATTTTACACCTACTTTTATTACTGCAATAAAATGCTGCACTTTAAGGATAAAAAGCCAAACATCTCTCTCAAGAGTTGATATAAACTGTTTATTTAGGTAGCCTGTTCTTCCAGACAATTGGCATTAGGGGATGGTTTCAGGTGCAAACTTTCTGAGCCGAAAGCAAAAGTTTCCTTTGGTTTTATTACTTTTAGGCCTCATGCACACTACCCTACTCTAAGGGTATGTTCACACAGGGCGGTGCTTTTTTTTCTGCAGGAAAAGCTGCTCTCTTGGCAGAAAAGAAGCAGCGTCAAAAACACGTTTTGGTGCATTTTTGCTGCGTTTTTTTCAGCTTTGTTTCCACCACTGAAGCCTGAACACAGGTCACCAATGCAAGACATATGTGAAACCATATTAACCAGAATTATAAATGTAACAGTAGGGGGAGGCGAATTGTTCAGGAATAGTTTATCTAAGACATTGGCAGAGTATTGAGTTTCAAACTCAAAGACACCAATTATGGAATCACTCAATTCTAAGGAAAAAATTATGGAATGGAATCATGAAAAACAAACACACAAAAGAACACTCCAATACATCACTAGTATTTTGCTGCACCACCTCTGGCTTTAATAACAGCTTGCAGTCTCTGAGGCATGGACTTAATGAGTGACAAACAGTACTCTTCATCAATCTGGCTCCAACGTTCTCTGATTGCTGTAGAAGGGAGGAGGGGAGAGGAATTGAAGAAAGCTTACCATGTTGTCGATTTCAAAATCATATGTCAGCCGGAATCCATCCTGAGGGTGCCGCACCCATTGGTGATCACAAGCAAATGAAAAGGAAAAGGGAAATCCACCTGCACATCCAAAAGGAAATAATTGTTATGATCTGCTACAAAAACTAAGGAAAGATAGGAAAACTGTCCCTACAATAGGACTAAGCTGATTCCCTACGATGCAGCGGGCAACCTGTTCCTTGTGAACAGACCCGCCTTCGTCCTCAGCTAGTCTGAACGCAGACCTATAGATATAAGGGAGAGGTCCCTAAAAGTACTAAGGACTGGGAAAAAATTGGACACCTCCTAGCAGAAGTTGTAGCGGAGCAAAAAGACAAACAGACAAAAATACTTAGAGGTCCAAGGACCAAGCAAACTATAGAGAAAGGTACAAAGCACCTGGCTAGATTAAGAGTCAAAGTAACACTGAAGTCCAGCAAAGCCAGAAGGACGGAGCTGGAATAAATAGGCAACAGGTCACGTGACCACAAAATAGAAAAAAACTAACAGGAGGGTTCTAAGGCTGTGTGCCCACGTAGCGTTTTTCAAGCGTTTTTGATGCGGAATTTCCGCAGCGGAAACGCTTGTAAAACGCTTGGTAACATGCACCCCATGGTCCCCAATGGGATTCCGCAAGTTCTATGCACATGCTGCGGATTTTTCCGCAGCGTTTATGCTGCGTTCAAAAATCCGCAGCATGTCAATTAATTTTGCGTTTCCGCAAGCAGAATTGCCTTTGTCCAATGCATAAAAAACGCAAGGCAATTCCGCATGTGGAAAACGCGTGATAAACGCGCGATAAACGCGTGCGGAATTCCGCATGCGTTTTTCCGGGAGAGGACTTGCAGAAATGAAGCAGAAATTTTCTGCTTCATAAATGCAACGTGGGCACATAGCCTAACAGTACCCCCTCTTCTATGAGGATCCTCCGGATCCTCCAGGCCCAGGCCTATCAGGAAACCTCCTGTGAAACGCTCTGTTAAGTCTAGGAGCAGAGACATCATCCGCCCTTACCCAGGAGTTATCCTCAGGACCGAAACCTTTCCAAGCGACGAGATACTGCAATCTCCCTCTATGCCTTCTGAAATTCAGGATACGAGAAATTTCATATTCACCGTCTTCCACCACCGGAGGAGCTGTGACAGTGGCATCCCTATCCGATACATCAGCTTTTTTCAACCAGTAAACATGAAACACCGGATTAATCCTCCAGGAGGTGGGGACCTCCAACCTAACAGCAGACTGGTTAACCACCGGAAGCACCTTAAATGGCCCCACAAACTTCAGACCCAATTTCTTAGAAGGAATCCTCAACCGCAGATTCTTTGAGGACAACCAAACCATGTCACCAACCGTAAACAAAACCTCTTGACGTTTCCTGTTAAAATACTTCTTAGATTGTTTGTTAGCCTCTTGAAGATTACAACGTACATTAGTCCAAACTCTCTCCAAATCACCGGAAAAATTCTCCTCCTCCGGCACAGCCGACACCAATTTGGAGAACGAACCAAACGACGGATGTCTCCCAGTACAACAAAAAAACAGAGAACACCCAGCAGAAGAGGATGTATGGTTGTTAAGAGCAAATTCAGCAAGTGGCAGAAACTCAAACCACCCCTCTTGATTGTCTGCCACAAAACAACGCAAAAACTGTTCAACATCCTGGTTCTTTCTTTCTGTCTGTCCATTAGACTCAGGATGATACCCAGATGAAAATGACAAATGGAATCCCAACCTGTCACAAAAGGCACGCCAAAAACGAGCCACAAACTGAGGTCCCCTATCAGAAACAATGTCGGTGGGAACGCCATGGAGTCTGACAATTTCCTTGACAAAAGCCGTAGCGAGTGTCTTAGCGCAGGGTAGTTTAATGAAAGGAACCAAGTGACACATCTTGCTAAAACGGTCCACGACCACCCAGATGTCAGTGAAACCCTCGGACACAGGAAGGTCAGTAATAAAATCCATTGCAAGATGCGTCCAAGGTGCACTAGGAACCTCCAGAGGGCAAAGCAACCCCGCAGCAGGAGCATGTGAAGTCTTTGACCTAGCACACACCGTACATTGACGCACCCATTTAATGATTTCCTTCTGCCACCCAGGCCACCAAAAACTGCGACTGATAAGTCTCTTAGTCTCAGAAATTCCTGGATGACCTGCCAACCGAGACTCATGATACTCCACAAACAACTCCCTCCTAAAGGTTCTAGGTACAAACAACCTCCCATGGGGAGTGTTAGATGGGGCATCCTCCTGGGCTTTCAGAATCCCATATTCCAAAATGGAGTCCAATGCTGCTATCACAACTCCTTCCTGTAAAATGCTCTCCTCCTCCTCGGTACCAACCATGGGAGAAAAGCTGCGAGATAAAGCATCAGCTTTAACATTCTTAGTACCCGGTATGTACGTAACAGAAAAATTAAACCGCAAAAAAAAGTGCCCACCTAGCCTGACGGGCATTCAAGCGCTTGGCAGCATCTAGATAGATCAGATTCTTATGATCAGTGAAAACCTGAATTGGAAATTTAGCACCTTCCAAGAAATGACGCCAATGTTCAAATGCGAGTTTGATAGCCAGCAATTCCCGATTACCAACATCGTAATTAAGTTCGGTCTCAGAAATTTTTTTCGAAAAAAAAGCACAGGGATGAACCCCATCCTTGTTCTCCTGAGACAAAACCGCACCGACCCCCAACGAAGAAGCATCAACCTCGACCAAAAAAGGCTTGGTCTCATCAGGCTGCATAAGGATGGGGGCAGAACTGAACCTCTCCTTGAGATACACAAAAGCTTCAATGGCCTCAGTAGTCCACTGGACCGTATTCACACCTTTCCTGGTGAGATCGGTCAGCGGCTTAACAATTATAGAAAAATTCTTAATGAATTTCATGTAATAATTGGCGAAACCCAAAAATCTCTGTAGTGATTTTAATCCAATAGGCCTAGGCCATTCCTGCACAGCCTGAACCTTCACCGGGTCTATCTCAAAGCCCTCGCTGGAGATAATGTAGCCCAAAAAACTAATTCTCTGCACAGCAAACTCGCATTTCTCCAGTTTAGCAAAAAGTTAATTGTCACTTAATAACTGCAATACCTCACGTACGCTCTGCCAATGAGACTCCAGATCTGGCGAATAAATCAAAATGTCATCCAAATACACCACCACATTCTTACCAATCAAGGGTCTCAGGATGTCATTAATAAGGTTCTGAAAAAACGCTGGTGCATTGGTAAGACCAAAAGGCATAACCAGATTCTCAAAATGACCCACCGGAGTGTTAAAAGCAGTTTTCCATTCATCACCCTCCTTCATTCGCAACAAATTGTATGCTCCCCGGAGATCAATTTTAGAGAACCACTTGGCCCCCACTAACTGGTTAAACAAGTCAGGAATTAACGGCAGTGGATAGGAATTGCGTACGGTAATTTTATTAATTTTGCGAAAGTCCAGACATGGACGTAAACCGCCGTCCTTTTTTTTTACAAAAAAAAATCCAACAGCCACAGGTGACTTAGAAGGTCTAATATGACCAGCAGCCAAGCTCGTCTGTATGTATTCCTCCAAGACCGTTCTTTCAGGGATAGTCAGATTAAATAAGCGATTCTTGGGAAGAGTAGCTCCAGGAACAAACTCAATGGTGCAATCATAGTCCCTATGGGGAGGTAGAATTTGCGACTCCTCCTCTGAAAAAACCTTCCAAAAATCCTGAATAGGTACAGGTAATTCCCCTTTTTCCACAGCAGCAATGCGACCATTACAACATTTATCATAACACTTAGGACTCCCAAGATTTAATCTCATTAGTAGACCAGTCCAGTAAAGGATTGTGCAGTTTTAACCAAGGCAAACCTAAAACTACTGGAGAAGGTAAATTATTTAATACCACTAAATCCAATTTCTCTTGGTGAATACCATTAATAGTGAGGGGAAATTCAAAAACCTTGTGAGTAACACATTTCAAAGGAGTGTTATCAACAGCAACCACAGAAATAGGAGATGACAAAGGTTTGGGTTCCAATTTAAATTTTTCCAAAAATCCCTTATCAATCACATTCAGTGTAGAACCACAATCCACAAATACCTGAAATTCAATCAACTCCTCCTGCAATGAGGTACTCCCAGAAAGAAATACTCCCTTAGAGTTTTAACAAGCAATACAGGCGTAACTGACCTTTTTTTTTTCTTTGTTTAACCGAAGCTCACAGTTCTTAATAAAATGGTCAGATTTACCACAATAAAAACACAATCCCTTGGAAAACCTGCGGTCTTTTTCCTGAGAGCGGAGTGACATCGCCCCAATCTCCATCGGTTCTCCGTTGTCCGAGCAGACTCTCTGATGACTAGAAGCTGCCATAGCAGGAGTTTTCTCCTCATTAACCCTTTCACGCAGTCTCCTATCCACCCGTATAGCTAATTGCATGGCTTCTTGCGAGGTTCCAGGTGCAGGGAAAGCAATCAGCAAATCCTTAACCCTTTCACTTAAACCAGCAAGAAACAAACATTTTAACGCCGAATCATTCCATCTCACTTCAGAAGACCATCTTCTGAAGTGTGTATAATAATTTTCAACATCACCTGACCCCTGCTTCAAACGTCTCAGTTGTGTCTCAGCAGATGAGACTCGATCAGGATCGTCATACAACAACCCCATAGCAGAAAAAAAATCTTCCACTGATCTAAAACACGGATCATTAGGTTGGAGAGAAAAGGCCCATCCCTGTGGTTCCTTGCGCAAAAGTGACATGATAAACCCAATGCGCTGTGATTCATTCCCAGGGGACCTGGGTCTCAAACGAAAATATAATAAACAAGCATTTTTAAAGGAAAAAAAATCTTGTTGTTTACCATAAAAAAAATCAGGCAGTCCTACCTTCGGTTCAACAAAATGCGCTCCAGGACAGCTACTCAAGTATTGCTGGAGCTCGGCCACCTCAAGAGACAGTCCCTGTAGGCGTTGAGCCAATTCCTGAACAGACACCATGCTGATCTCCGGAACTCGTTCCTAGGATTTTTTTTTGTTTTTGGGCTGGACTTACTGTTATGATCTGCTACAAGAACTAAGGAAAGATAGGAAAACTGTCCCTACAATAGGACTAAGCTGATTCCCTACGATGCAGCGGGCAACCTGTTCCTTGTGAACAGACCCGCCTTCGTCCTCAGCTAGTCTGAATGCAGACCTATAGATATAAGGGAGGAGTCCCTAAAAGTACTAAGGACTGGGACAAAATTGGACACCTCCTAGCAGAAGTTGTAGCGGAGCAAAAAGACAAACAGACAAAAACAGGGCCGGCGTCAGCACCCGGCGCACCCGGGCAAATGCCGGGGCCCTGAGCAGGCAGAGGGGCCCACTGGCAGTCGCGCACCCCGCTGGGCTATGGGCGGAGGAGAGCGGTGTCAGCGCCCGCCCTTCTCCGCCACTTGCTTAGGGCCCCGGCAGCTGGATACTTACCTCTCCCCGTGCCTCCGCAGATCAGCTGTCTTCCTGCTCTGCGCTCCCTGTGACGTCTCAGGTCAGAGGGCGCGGTGACGTCTTTACACCGCGCCCTCCCCTGAGCCGTCACAGGGAGCACTGAGCGGGAAGACGCCGACAACGCTGGAGTTCGGACCCGAGCAGCGGGCAGCGGGCAGAAGGTAGCAGGTGAGGAGAAGGGAGGTGAGTATTTGATTTTTTTTTTTTTTAATGTATGGAGGCATGGGGCAGTATAAAGAGAAGGGGGGGGGCATCCTGCATGGGGCAGTATAAAGAGAAGGGGGGGCATCCTGTATGGGGCATTATAAAGAGGGGGGGGCATCCTGCATGGGGCATTATAAAGAGGGGGGGTGACATCCTGCATGGGGCATTATAAGGTGGGGAACAGCCTGCATGGGGCATTATAAAGGGGGGGGGGGCAGCCTGCATAGTGCATTATGTGGGGTGGAACAGCCTGCATGGAGCATTATAAGGGGGGGGCAGCCTGTATGGGGCATTATGTGGGGGGTAACAGCCTGCATGGAGCATTAAAAGGGGGGGGCCTGTATGGGGCATTATGTGGGGGGTAACAGCCTGCATGGAGCATTATAAGGGGGGGACAGCCTGTATGGGGCATTATGTGGGGGGTAACAGCCTGCATGCAGCATTATATGGGGGCCAGTATCCTGTATGGAGCGTTATAAGGGGACCGGTATCCTGTATTGAGCGTTATAAGGGGACCGGTATCCTGTATGGAGCGTTATATGGGGGCCGGTATCCTGTATGAAGTTTTATAAGGGGATCAGTATCCTGTATGGAGCGTTATATGGGGGCCAGTATCCTGTATGGAGCTTTATAAGGGGACCAGTATCCTGTATGGAGCGTTATATGGGGGCCAGTATTCTGTATGGAGCCTTATATGGGGGCCAGTATTCCGTATGGAGCCTTATATTGAGGCCAGTATTCCGTATGGAGCCTTATATGGGGGCCAGTATTCCGTATGGGGCCTTATATGGGGGCCAGTATTCCGTATGGGGCCTTATATGGGGGCCAGTATTCCGTATGAAGCCTTATATGGGGGCCAGTATTCCGTATGGAGCCTTATATGGGGGCCAGTATTCCGTATGGAGCCTTATATGGGGGCCAGTATTCCATATGGAGCCTTATATGGGGGCCAGTATTCCGTATGGGGCCTTATATGGGGGCCAGTATTCCGTATGGAGCCTTATATGGGGGCCAGTATTCCGTATGGAGCCTTATATGGGGGCCAGTATTCCGCATGGAGCCTTATATGGGGGTCAGTATTCCGCATGGAGCCTTATATGGGGGCCAGTATTCCGTATGGGGCCTTATATGGGGGCCAGTATTCCTTATGGGGCCTTATATGGGGGCCAGTATTCCGTATGGGGCCTTATATGGGGGCCAGTATTCCGTATGAAGCGTTATATGGGGGCCAGTATTCCGTATGGAGCCTTATATGGGGGTCAGTATTCTGTGTGGAGCGATTCACCGGTTTCTGAGCTATTGTGGAATTTACAGTAGATATCACTCATGTAATGTAAGAAGTGAAATATTTGCATTGTACTAATATATATATATATATATATATATATATATATATATATTTCTCCGCCGTATCTCTGCATCATGAATCGTGGTATGTGTTAAAGGGGCCCACTGAGACTCTTTTGCCCGGGGCCCAGAAAAACCTGGAGCCGGCCCTGGACAAAAATACTTAGAGGTCCAAGGACCAAGCAAACTATAGAGAAAGGTACAAAGCACCTGGCTAGATTAAGAGTCAAAGTAACACTGAAGTCCAGCAAAGCCAGAAGGGCGGAGCTGGAATAAATAGGCAACAGGTCACGTGACCACAAAATAGAAAAAAAACTAACAGGAGGGTTCTAACAATAATTAAAAATTGTTCTTTATTGAAGAAAAAACTAAAACATGCTAAAATGAAACCTCAGAAACCTAGGTTTTCACCATTTTTACTCTATGGCAGGATGCATTATCATCTTGAAAAATGATGTTATCATCCCCAAACATTCTTTCAATTGATGGGATAAGAAAACTGTCCAAAATATCAATGTAAACTTGGGCATTTATTGAAGATGTAATGACAGCCATCTTCCCAGTGCCTTTACCTGACATGCAGCCCCATATAATCAATGACTGTGGAAATTTGCATGTTCTCTTCATGCAGTCATCTTTATAAATCTCATTGGAACGGCACCAAACAAAAGTTCCAGCATCATAACCATGCCCAATGCAGATTCGCGATTCATCACTGAATATGACTTTCATCCAGTCATCCACAGTCCACGATTGCTTTTCCTTAGCCCATTGTAACCTTGCTTTTTTCTGTTTAGGTGTTAATGATGGCTTATGTTTAGCTTTTCTGTATGTAAATCCCATTTCCTTTAGGCGGTTTCTTACAGTTCGGTCACAGACATTGACTCCAGTTTCCTCCCATTCGTTCCTCATTTGTTTTGTTGTGCATTTCCTGTTTTGGAGACATATTGCTTTAAGTTTCCGGTCTTGACGCTTTGATGTCTTCCTTGGTCTACCAGTATGTTTGCCTTTAACAACCTTCCCATGTTGTTTGTATTTGGTCCATATTTTAGACACAGCTGACTGTGAACAACCAACATCTTTTGCAACATTGCGTGATGATTTACCTTCTTTTAAGAGTTTGATAATCCTCTCCTTTGTTTCAATTGACCTCTCTCGTGTTGGAGCCATGATTTATGTCAGTCCACTTGGTGCAACATCTCTCCAAGATGTGATCACTCCTTTTTACACTGTGCTCCGAATTATTATGCAAATAATATTTTCTCAGATTTTCCCAAATTACCTATATGAATTGCAGTCATTGTAATTTTCCAGTCAAATAACTATTAGAGTACAATTGAAAGGTTTTTGTACAAAATGCCTATGATAACAGTATATTTTTAAAAAAAATAAAACACTCAAACTGCACTCAAAATGCATGTTCCAAATTATTATGCACAGCAGAGTTTTCAACCTTTTCATTTTAATAAAGAGCAAAAAAATGGTAATTTTTGCAATTATAAGCATTAGCAGGTTATTACAAACTGAAATCAAACAGTTTTCAACTCAAAACTTTATTCTAGGTGATGTTACATTTGCACATAGGACCCCTTGTCCAAAAGGAGCTTCTGAACTCTCTCGTCCATTGAATTTGTCAGGTTTTGGATGGTTTCTGCTACAATTGTTTTGGATGAGTACAGAATACCCTCCCAGAGCTGTTGCTTAGATGTGAACTGCCTCCCGCCATCATAGACACTCCTTTTCATGATGCTCCAGAGGTTCTCAATGGGGTTGAGGTCAGGGGAGCATGGAGGCCACACCATAAGTTTGTCCCCTTTTATGCCCATAGCAGCCAGAGATGCAGATGTGTTATGTGCAGCATGAGACGGTGCATTATCATGCATGAAAATGATCTTGCTGCGGAATGCACGGTTCTTCTTCTTGAACCATGGCAGGAAGTGCTGCTTGAGAAACTCAACACACATTATGGAGTTCATATTTACTCCTTCAGGGATCCTAAAGGGGCCGACAATCTGTCTCCCCATGATTCCTGCCCAAAACATTACTCCACCTCCTCCTTGTTGGCGCCGTAGCCGTGTTTGCATGGGGTGTCCATCAACCAGCCATCCTCCACTCCATCCATCTGGACCATCGAGCCTTGCACGGCACTCATCGGTGAACAAAACAGTTCGATGGTCCAGATGGATGGAGTGGGCATAAAAGGGGACAAACTTATGGTGTGGCCCCCATGCTCCCCTGACCTCAACCCCATTGAGAACCTCTGGAGCATCATCAAAAGGAGTGTCTATGATGGCGGGAGGCAGTTCACATCTAAGCAACAGCTCTGGGAGGGTATTCTGTCCTCATGCAAAACAATTGAAGCAGAAACTATCCAAAACCTGACAAATTCAATGGACGAGAGAGTTCAGAAGCTCCTTTCGAACAAGGGGTCCTATGTGCAAATGTAACATCACCTAGAATAAAGTTTTGAGTTGAAAACTGTTTGATTTCAGTTTGTAATAACCTGCTAATGCTTATAATTTCAAAAATGACTATTTTTTTGTTCTTTATTAAAATGAAAAGGTTGAAAACTCTGCTGTGCATAATAATTTGGAACATGCATTTTGAGTGCAGTTTGAGTATTTTATTTTTTTAAAAATATACTGTTATCATAGGCAGTTTGTACAAAAACCTTTCAATTGTACTCTAATAGTTATTTGACTGGAAAATTACAATGACTGCAATTCATATAGGTAATTTGGGAAAATCTGAGAAAATATTATTTGCATAATAATTTGGAACACAGTATAGATGCAAACTAACGAGCAGATCTAATTTGATGCAGGTGTTAGTTTTGGGAATGAAAATTTACAGGGTGATTCCATAATTTTTTCCTCAGAATTGAGTGATTCCATAATTTTTTCACTCTGCTTAGTCTGAAAAAAATTACCTTTACGGAGTACCACATTTTTAATCTTGATTTCTTTTAGTGTTTCTTAAAGCCCTAAAGTTGCCATTTGAAATGACTTTAGTTTTGTGCCATGTCTTTGATCTGCTTTTTTTCAACAACATTAAACAACTGAATGAACATCCTCCGAGCCCGGTGATTCCATAATTTTTGCCAGGGGTTGTATTATGTTCTGATAGATCCACAATGGAAACCAAGTGGCGCATGAAAAGTATTGAATAATTAGTGAATTATGCATATAGTAAACTGTTAAAAGTGTAAAATAATATACTACTGTTAGCACTCAATTAATTTTAATGAAGAAAGAAATGTATCATTAGTTTTTATAGTCATTCTTCTGAAAATAAAGGCAATATCCGCTTGCGTAGACCGGTCCTGGAGTTCCAAAGTAGTCATTCCATGCTAAACTGACATGTGCCCAGAATGGTCATTGTCTAGTCTCAGACCTTTCTCCATAGGTTGTACTTATATTGTAGATAGGTCGTACCTAGTGATGAGCGAACATGTTCTATTAACCCCTTCGGCCAGCACGCTCGGGTGCTTGCCGAGTATTTTGGCGTGCTCGGCATTTCTTTTAATCGCCTGTCAGACAGGCTGTCTCTACATGTGTGACAGCTGTCAAACACCCGTGACACTTGCAGGTGCGACATTAAAAGAAATGACGAGAACATCAAAATACTCGGCAAGCACTCGAGCGTGATCGCCGAAGGCAATTAATAGAACACGCTCGCTCATCACTAGTTGTAACTTATCTTACAGGGTCCTGGGCATCATGCACACAGTAGAGTAGGGACTCTTAATGGCACGCAGTTTCTCTACGGTCCCATACTACAGAGCGGGAGGCTGCTCTATATGGCCCTGAAGATTTCCTCTGTCATGTAGCATCTGATGGAACATGGCACACATAAACTTTAAGTGTACCTGTCATTTCAGGTGACTTTACAGTTGTGTGTGTACAGGAGCAGTAACGCTCATGGCCAATTATATGACTTGTATCTTGCCTCAGGGCTACTGATTAGAGACTAGCTGCTGCAATTTCTCCCATGAAAAAAATACACACATTGAGCTGGAGTTTGTGTTGGTATACATGCTGCATATAAGCGCATATTCACATTGGCCATAAAACAAACAAAAGCTACAAGACACAAAATGAACATAAACCCTGCTATAAGTAAATAAGTAAAAAGCAAAATTGCCTTTAAATAACATAGGGCTCTTATTAACACTGTTTTTGATCAAAAATAGCATAAAGGCCATCCCACCACGGCAAGTTGACCCTATTCGGGACGTTCCTACACTGTCTAATATTAAAACCTTACCATGTGTCAGACGTGACATGAGTGAATAAGGGCAGACTAAGGACTGGATCCCGAACTTTTTTATTAGACAGTGTAGGACCATCACGAATAGGGTCACCTTGCCATGGTGGGATAGCTTTTGTGCTATTTTTGATAAAAAAAAATGTTACTAAGGACCCTATGTTATTTAAATTCACTTTTGCTTTTTACTTAGTTACTTTAGTTACAGCAGGGTTTATGTTCATTTTCTATCTTGTTTCTTGTTTTCTTTTGTTTACAATATCTCCCATACAGAGTGTTCAGAGCCGTGAGTGTTTCCTGCTCTCCTGTCTCTATGTAACACATGTTCATGTTACAGCAGCATGGAGGATGATATACAGCAGTACTGAGCAGTGTAGCTGTGAATGTAGCTCTAAGGTGAGATAAAACACTTACTAGAAAGCAGCTGCGCCATCTGTATGTGTCTGTTCCTCTACTGCCCTCACTCTGCTCTTGCCTGCTCCAGCTCTTTATAGACTTAATAGTTAACTGTAATATGATCCCTTAAAGAGCTGGTATTCCGTTTTGTCTCGAGCAAGACAAATTTTATCTGTTTTTCAGAGTAAATGATGAGTTCATTTACTCTGAAAATGGCAGTGGATAAGAGAAGTGGCTCATAGGTGGAGAAAGAAGCATATTTATTTGATAACATATGTTAAAAAAAAGTTTCCTGCATTCCTTTGTACTATTGATTTATGAAAACAGTGACTGTTTAGGAAAAAAACCTCTTTATGCCTTCATATAAAATGGATATAAAACAGAGAGGTACAGAATGACCACATACAAAAGAAACCCTTGCATCTAAGTGGCCTCCAAATATCAATTACTCTTTAAACTTTGTCAGGTAAACCTGCATGCTGTGCATTTCTTGGTGGGTGGTTCGCTTTGGTATATTGGCATTAGTGGATTGTTGTAGTTGAAGAATGAAGTTGCCTTTGGTTTTCATGATCTCATTTATTTTTCGTCACTTCTTTGGCTTATTGTGGCCGAGTGAGAATAGGTCACAGCTCAGCCCAAAAGCATCTGTGAATCTTAAGAATGTTTGCTGCAGGTTCTGGAAATACCCTTTATGTTATGAAGTCCTTGTCTACCTTCGCTGACAAATAACTTGGTTCCTTGGTTTTATTTTTCCTCTGCTGTCATGCTCGATAAGTGCGCCAGTCATAAAACACAAGAATAAACCTCATGCAGTTGTATCATTGCGATTATTATTGCTGTAATAAAACCACACACTGGTGAGAAGATGCGGTGTGCACACCTCCCAAAACATCACATTTATGCAATAAAAAAGCAGCATCTTACATGCATCTTATAGGATTATACCAAGATGAAAGAGGATAAGTGCGCTTTATTAGAGAAACTTCTATTTTTCAGCTCTGTATCTAAATCATTTACCAACAATAGCATTATATTATCTATTGATATGCATTATAATATATCTCATCATGTTCAGCTTCTTCTCTAGTATCCTCCATAGTCAGTACAGACAGTAAAATAAGACGAGATTGTTTCATAGTCTTTTAGGAATATATAGGTGGAAAGGTCCAACAGTCTGTAACTTAATTACCTGTGCTCGTTCCAGAATCGTTCTCCTCCTCTGCACTCATTAGCGGCACTGATGATGGAGGGAGCGGTGGTTCTCAACAGCTGCTCGGCCGTGTAATATACCATAGCTGTAGAAGAAGACATGGACCGAACATCCAAAACGTATACGTTGATCTATTGCAGCTAAGCAAAAAGTTACAAGGCTGAACATGAGGCTTTTAGTTTAGCATTCTGATCTGCTGTGTAAACTTCCTCCTGTTCAGCGGTGTGCCAGCTTTACAATCCCACTATGCTCTGCGGAAATGCAAAGATTTATTTTTGACATTTTTTTATGTATCAAAATTGATTACATTTCTTAACTGGCAGTGTTTGTACAATGTGCTTGTAAGGTCCAAAGTCATTTTTTAGGTAACATTTGCACAAGAGTCATCATTATATTGGAAAATTAGATTAGAGTATTTCTAATTACTCTTTATATTAACAGTTTGATTCGGGTCCTACGTTTGCATTTCAATAGGTCATTTCAAAACCTTTGTCCTAAGTTGTACAGACGCATCATGCTTTGCTTTCAACCATTCCATACCTGTATAATATAATGCATAGCTATCATCAGTGGCGTACCGTCAATGGCGGCAGGCCACGCCACTGCTATGGGGACCCCTCCGTCCACCGGCGCCTGCACCAGCACCATGCCCCCCTCCGCTCATCAGCGCCCGCACTGGCCCCCCCTCCGCCCATCAGCACCCGCACTGGGTCCCCCCACTGACCATCAGCACCCGCAATTATGTTGGAGGAAGGAGCGTCAGCTGACGTTTCCACCCCCATGATTCTTCCTTGGCGTCTGACGTGTCAGAGCAGCGAGCGCAATAACGTCTTTACAGTGCGCCCGCTGTTCGGACATATGCGGCGCTTCACACCACACGCTCTGTAGGTGAGTATTGTCTTTATTTTTTTTTTTAATCACTGGTGGCCATAATAGAGTATTGAGGACCATGGGGGGAGCATTATACTGTATGGAGGACCATGGGGGGAGCATTATACTGTATGGGGGGTGCATTATACTGTATGGAGGACCATGGAGGGAGCATTATACTGTATGGAGGACAATGGGGGGAGCTTTATACTGTATGGAGGACCATGGGGGGTGCATTATACTGTATGGAGGACCATGGGGGGGTACATCATATTGTATTGAGGACCATGGGGAGTGCATTATATTCTTTTTAGAACCATGACGAGTGCATTATATTTTGTGGAGGACC
The DNA here is from genome assembly GCF_046119375.1 of Phyllobates terribilis. Taxonomy (NCBI): domain Eukaryota; kingdom Metazoa; phylum Chordata; class Amphibia; order Anura; family Dendrobatidae; genus Phyllobates; species Phyllobates terribilis. The sequence continues at coordinate 880,599,938 of NW_027362762.1, forward strand.
ATGTGGAATGCATTATATTTTCTGGATGACCTTGGGGAGTGCATTATACTATATGGAGAATTATGGGGGGCACATTATACTATATGGAGGATTATGGGGGGCACATTATACTATATCGAGGATTATGGGGGGGTGCATTATACTATATGGAAGACTATGTGGGTCCAGTATACTATTTCGAGGGCTAGTGGGGCCATTATACTCTATGCAAGCAGTTATGCAGTGTGAAGGTTTGTGTGGGGTCCATCATACTGTGTGGAGGGCTGTGGGCGGCCATTATACTATTTGGAGGGCTAGTGCGGGCCATCATGCAGTGTGGGGGCCATTATACTGCATGGAGATCACAGTTTGGAAATCATGCTGTGTTGGGGTATAGTAGGGTCATTATACTGTGCATGTGGAGGCTAATGTGGAGGGTTATCATACTGTGTTTGGGGGGCACTTTTGTTGGCATCATACTTTATGGGATCAATGAAAAAGGAAGGAGGAATCTAGAACTTCAGCAGGAAGCAAATTACTATGTATAGGCTGGAAAGTTGTGAGATATACTCTTCTGTGACCCCCCCAATGATTAGTCTTTCTTTTTTTTTGGAGGGGGGAGGCAATTAGAACTTCTGCTATGGGGCCCCATGATTTCTTTGTACGCCCCTGGCTATCATTATGATATTTTTGCATAAATTGTTCACCAGACTGTATATATATATATATATATATATATATATATATATATATATAGTGCCTTGAAAAAGTATTCATACCCCTTAAACTTTTCCACATTTCTTCACATTACATATATAAACTTAAATGTATTTTATTGGGATTTTATGTGATATAGCAACACAAAATAGAAAGTGTTTGTGAAATATAAAGGAAATTATACTTGGTTTTCTGATTATTTAAAAAAATATAAATCAGAAAATTGTGACGTGCATTTGTATTCAGCCCCCTGTAGCCTGCTACCCCTAAATAGAATCTCGAGTGACCAATTGCCTCCAGAAGTCACATAATTAGTAAATTGAGTCCTCCTGTGTGTAATTTATTCTCAGTATAACTACAGCTGTTCTGTGAAGGCCTCAGAGGTTTGTTTGAGAACATTAGATATCAAACAGCATCATGAAAACCAAGGAACACACCAGACAGGTCAGGAATAAAGATGTGGAGAAGAGTAAGGCAGGCTTTGGTTATAAAAATATAGCCCAAGCTCTGAACCTCTCACGGAGTAGTGTTCAACCCATCATCCAAAAATAAAAGAATATGGTAGAACTGCATACCTACCAAGACATGGCTGTCCACCTAAACTGACATCCAAAGCAATGAGAGCACTAATTAGAGAAGCAGCCAAGAGCAGCAGAAGAAATTCACAGCTTAGGTGGGAGAATCTGTCCACAGAACAGATCTGTCCACAGGACTATTAGTCATATACTCCACAAATCTGGCCTTTACGGAAGAATGGCAAGATGAAAGACATTTTTCAAAGCAACCCATAAGAAATGCCATTGGCAGTTTACATAAAACCATGTAGGGGACACTAGCATGTGGAAGAAAAGGCTGTGGTCAAATGAGACCAAAGTAGAACTTTTTGGGCTAAATGCAAAAGCTGTGTGTGGTGGAAAATTAACACTTTACATGACCCTGAAAACACCATCCCCACCATCAAACATGGTGATGGCAGCATCATGCTGTGGGGATGTTTTTCTTCAGCAGAGAAAGGGAAGCTGGTCAGAGTTGATGGGAAGATGGTTGGAGCAAAATACAGGGCAATTCAAGAGGAAAAATGACAAAAAAAGCTTAACCAATTCAAGGTCAGATTAACAATACACTAGCAGTATGCAGCAGACCCCATGATAAAGGCGGGGGCAGCACTAGTGCAAAATACTGATGGTGCAACCACTCACAGACCTATCAATTCATGGAGGGGGTGGTTGCCTAGTATTAAAAATGCACACAGATTCTGTATGTAAGGCTTTAAGTGCCATCATACAGTGTGTGGGGGGCTATGGGGTCCATCATGTTTGTGGAGGTCATCATATTGTGAGAGGAATTGTGCAGACATCATAATATGTGTGGAGGGCATCATGCACACAGATGAAGCTTACATAGGGCGCCAGTCACACATATACGTGTGATGCACAGTGTCTGGCTTACAGCCTATTGATAATGCCATTACTATTAGATCCAGTGTATTTTGGCCAAAATATCTACTAATACCTCTTGTATTTTATACATCATTTTTCCATCTTTTTGTAGGGTGGAGACATACCCTTTACTGTTGGTTGGGTGATTTGAGGTGTCTGGCATTTGGAGTGCACTTATATAGTGCTGGGCAGCTCGCCTAATCTAATAGTATGGGCGTCATCAATAGGCTGTAAGCCAGACACTGTGCATCACACGTATCTGAGTGATTAGTGCCATATACAAGCTTCATCTGGGTGCTTGATGCCCCCCACACATATTATGATGTCCGCACAGTTCCTCTGACAATATGATGACCTCCACAAACAGCACAATGGACCCCACAACCCCCCACACACTGTATGATGGACCTCAAACCCTTAGGCTACTTTCACATTGCGTTCTGTGTCCCCATTGGGGCATACGTCCAAAATCCCCCCGCAAAATGGGGTCTGGACGTATGCGCTGACGGGAGCCTTAGACTGCAATGGTGACGGCAGAGCAAACGTGCGCTCTGCCGTGCACTTTTTTCGGGAGTGTACACCTACACGAGGCGTACACTCAGATGCAGTAGCCTACGTCTGATCAGCAATGTATTTTCTTGTGTAATTAGATTCGCACAATCTGGGACAGGTGAATGCTGAGTTTCCAAGATCCACTTTTATTTACTTTCTTCTGGTGACTGTTTGGCTTACATGCTAAAAGGGAGTGGTAACATCTCACAAAAAAACTTGCTCTCTTTGTTTAAATTCATATTTACGCCCCTGTATAACACATTTCCGGTATCATTGTCATATTAGAGACTACATCTGTGGCGATTATTTCCCCCAGAAGTACAGGTGCATCTCACTAAATTACACTGTGTTCCAAATTATTATGCAAATAATATTTTCTCAGATTTGCCAAAATTACCTATATGAATTGCAGTCATTGTAATTTTCCAGTCAAATAACTATTAGAGTACAATTGAAAGGTTTTTGTACAAACTGCCGATGATAACAGTATATTTTTAAAAAAATAAAAAACTCAAACTGCACTCAAAATGCATGTTCCAAATTATTATGCACAGCAGAGTTTTCAACCTTTTCATTTTAATAAAGAACAAAAAAATGGTCATTTTTGAAATTATAAGCATTAGCAGGTTATTACAACCTGAAATGAAACAGTTTTCAACTCAAAACTTTATTCTAGGTGATGTTACATTTTCACATAGGACCCCTTGTTCGAAAGGAGCTTCTGAACTCTCTCGTCCATTGAATTTGTCAGGTTTTGGATGGTTTCTGCTTCAATTGTTTTGCATGAGGACAGAATACCCTCCCAGAGCTGTTGCTTAGATGTGAACTGCCTCCCGCCATCATAGACACTCCTTTTCATGATGCTCCAGAGGTTCTCAATGGGGTTGAGGTCAGGGGAGCATGGCTGCCACACCATAAGTTTGTCCCCTTTTATGCCCATATCAGCCAGAGATGCAGATGTGTTATGTGCAGCATGAGACGGGGCATTATCATGCATGAAAATGATCTTGCTGCGGAATGCACGGTTCTTCTTCTTGAACCATGGAAGGAAGTGCTGTTTGAGAAACTCCACATACATTATGGAGTTCATCTTTACCCCTTCAGGGATCCTAAAGGGGCCGACAATCTCTCTCCCCATGATTACAGCCCAAAACATTACTCCATAGCCGTGTTTGCATGGAGTGTCCATCAACCAGCCATCCTCCACTCCATCCATCTGGACCATCGAGATCATTTCATGCATGATAATGCCCCGTCTCATGCTGCACATAACACATCTGCATCTCTGGCTGCTATGGGCATAAAAGGGGACAAACTTATGGTGTGGCACCCATGCTCCCCTGACCTCAACCCCAATTGAGAACCTCTGGAGCATCATCAAAAGGAGTGTCTATGATGGCGGGAGGCAGTTCACATCTAAGCAACAGCTCTGGGAGGGTATTCTGTCCTCATGCAAAACAATTAAAGCAGAAACCATCCAAAACCTGACAAATTCAATGGACGAGAGAGTTCAGAAGCTCCTTTCGAACAAGGAGTCCTATGTGAAAATGTAACATCACCTAGAATAAAGTTTTGTGTTGAAAACTGTTTGATTTCAGTGTGTAATAACCTGCTAATGCTTATAATTTCAAAAATGACCATTTTTTTGTTCTTTATTAAAATGAAATGTTGAAAACTCTGCTGTGCATAATAATTTGGAACATGCATTTTGAGTGCAGTTTGAGTTTTTTATTTTTTTAAAAATATACTGTTATCATAGGCAGTTTGTACAAAAACCTTTCAATTGTACTCTAATAGTTATTTGACTGGAAAATTACAATGACTGCAATTCATATAGGTAATTTGGGAAAATCTGATAAAATATTATTTGCATAATAATTTGGAACACAGTGTAGAATATCCTCAAAAAGTTAATTTATTTTGGTTCTTCATTGCAAAAAGTGAAACTCCTATATTATATAGAGTCATTACACACAGAGTGATCTATTTCAAGTGTTTATTTCTGTTAATGTTGATGATTATGGCTTACAGCCAATGAAAACACAAAAGTCATTATCTCAGTAAATTAGAATACTTTATAACAACAGCTTGAAAAATGTTTTTAAAATCCGAAATGTTGGCCTACTGAAATGTATGTTCAGTAAATGCTCTCAATACTTGGTCGGGGCTCCTTTTGCATCAATAACTGCATCAATGCGGCGTGGCATGGAGGCGATCAGCCTGTGGTTGCCTTGATAGCAGCCTTCAACTCGTCTGCATTGTGGGCTCTGGTGTCTCTCATCTTCCTCTTGACAATACCCCATAGATTCTCTATGGGGTTATGGTCAGGTGAGTTTGCTGGCCAATCAAGCACAGTGATACTGTTGTGTGTAAACCAGGTATTGGTACTTTTGGCAGTGTGGACAGGTGCCAAGTCCTGCTGGAGAATGAAATTTCCATCTCCAAAAAGCTTGTCGGCAGAGGGAAGCACGAAGTGCTCTAAAATTTCCTGGTAGATGGCTGCGCTGACTTTGGTCTTGATAAAACACAGTGGACCTACACCAGCAGATGACATGGCTCCCCAAACCAGAACTGATTGTGGAAACTTCACACTAGACCTCAAGCAGCTTGGATTGTGGCCTCTCCACTCTTCCTCCAGACGCTGGGACCTTGATTTCCAAATGAAAATTGGAACTCTGGGACCTTGTGGAGTGTGTCAATGACTGCCTTCTGGACATCTGTCAAGTCAGCAGTCTTTCCCATGATTGTGGAGCCTACTGAAACAGACTAAGGGACCTTATTAAATGCTTAGGAAGCCTTTGCAGATGTTTTTTGTTAATTATTTTAATTTACTGAGATAATGACTTTTGTGTTTTCATTGGCTGTAAGCCATAATCATCAACATTAACAGAAATAAACACTTGAAATAGATCCCTCTGTTTGTAATGACTCTATATAATATATGAGTTTCACTTTTTATATTGAAGAACTGAAATAAATTAACTTTTTGCTGATATTCTAATTTAGTGAGATGCACCTGTAGATCAGAGTTGGAGCTACGGTCGATTTTAAAAACTGTGAATATGTAAACCTGAATGCCTGTTGCGTCTTAAAATTCTTCCTAATTAGCATTTTCATTTTTATGTAAAATGTAATGATAGAAATATATTGTCCCCAGCTTGTCTGATACTGTGCCACCACAATGTGCCTAGTTAATATATTACTGTACCTGGCTTTTCTTGGATTACTTTCCTCTAATTAAAGCTTCCTCTGTGGTGTGATCAGCAAACTGTTTACACAATCAGCCGCGTGCAGCAAAAATATTAGAAACAACACATTTGTTTGTTTGCAAATACTCCTTGTAAATGTTCCTTGTCTTCCATCTAATTAACACAGTTACAAAAATCTACAACTGCTACCATACTGGATGGAGAATGCTAGAAGGTAATAAAGTGCGATCAGCCCTGGTGCTCTCCGTGGCTTATATCCGCCCTGGGGCCATGAATGAAAAATGTCTTCTGGATGCAGATGCCATGTGTTTTCTTTGTCTTCGACAGGGGCAGTAATTTTGCCTGAAGTGTATGAAGAACAGGTTACGTATGAGAACAGATATTTGCTATTGTACATTTCCAGAACTTTTGTGTTTTCTCTTCTCTTGAGGATTTTCCATGACAAAAATCTGAGTTGTGTTCATGCTAATTCTTCTACTCAGTTTCCAAAACCAGTTAAATAAGTGAGATGACATTTTTAATCTTTAGGTGGATTACACCACAAAACTGTATGGGTAGCATCATATGGAAAACTATTGAATTGGATTATTTCTTGTGCGAACCTGTGGCACTTCAGATTGCAAATCCACAGCTGACCATGGACCTTGGTTCATCCCCAAAAAATTTTGAAAAAATTCTGACGTAAAACTGCAAAATTTTTGTACCAATTCATCATAATTTGCATCACAGAAGTGGCATAAATTAATGAAGAGATGCACTCTAACCCCTGACAGAGTACATAGAGTACATTTCTTATGATGGTTCACAGCAGCTGAAAGGTGCAGCCAATTCTTTAAAAGGCATATGTGGCACCCTGCTGTGCACAGGTACCACAGGACCCAGGGTGCATGGATGGACTTCTCCACAAGAGGCCCTCATTACATACAAACACCTCCACCCTTCCACCTCATACCACCAGAGGGAGCCCGTTAGGGATAAATATATATATGGAGGGTGGAGCCAGTTAGTAAGTCAGAGTTAGTCAGACAGAGAGAGTCTGAGAGCGTGCTGACGCTGAGAGCAGCAAAGGCGCAGCTTGTCTGCTGCCGTATTGAGGGCCCCAAGTGTGGCCGACGGCAAGAGGAGAGAGGAGTTGAGGGGGCAGAGGAGCATCATAGCCTTACCCCGATATACAAACCGGACACCGGGTCCGCGCCTACAGGGTCCTATATACCCAGTAGGGATCACCGGCATTCCAAGAGGACTACAAGTCCCTGGCTGACCTGAAGCTAAACCCATTACAGGACCAGGAACCACGAAGGCCCCGGCGACCAGGGATAGTGGTTGCCAGCAGAAGATCCTACTACCAAGCGACAGGTGAAGGAACAGCACGAAACATAAGTTAGGCCCAGTTGCAGGCTGGCCAGGAGCATACAGAGAGGCAGACATGGACCAAGAGGCCTTATACCCGCTCACTGGGAGAAGTCCTGAAGTGCACCCATCCTACTGAGTACCCTGGACCGTACCTGACATCTGCACCAGTAAAGGTATTGAAGCGAATCCCCTGTCTCTGTCAATTACTCCTGCTGCGCCATCCCGCCTGCACTACAAGTCCCAGCATCATCACCCACCAAACTCTACACTGCCCCGGGGGCCCGCTCCACCTGTGGGGAGCAGAAACACCTCAGCTGCCATCCCATCACCCCCCGGTGGTCTGCAGCAGCGCTGGTAAACCTTACCAGGTACCACAGGTGGCGTCACGAACTATTTACTTTATTTTTATTTTCTATCCAAGTTACAATCCCCTTTTTGGTTGACTGCCCTGGGCCACGGACCGGGCCAGCCACTGTGACCTATACTCCCCCAGCATCCATAGGCCCGGCTGCCGAGTACCCCACTGCCCCGGGGCACGTCACATATACCTCCAAATGAATTTGGAGCATCTTACTACTGCACAATGCTCAATAGGACAGGTGTGCAAAATGCCAGTCTTGAATAATCAGGTCCACGATTTTGTCACAGCTCCACCTAGACCTGATCCTGCAATGTCTGCTTCTCTCACTAGTTGCTGCCATAGTCATTCTATCGGCGGCGCTGGTGATGGTCAGTACCCCACCATGCTGGGAGATGTCTGTACCAGAAGCTCTCTGTGGTGCCGGATCTGTCCAGTGGAACAGCACCACATCCTACTTCCAGCATACTGCTGGGAGGTGCCAGTCATAGTTTACACTTTTCTAGTTCACTCCTGTTACCCAGCTTATATTCAGCCGGTTTACCGGTTTATACTCCACTAACCAGCAGCCACTCTGAGAACATAATCCATTTGGTATTTTTTCAAAGTATAGTTTGTCTTTGTGTACTTGGGAAAGGAAGAGAAGGAGAACTTCACTTTTATAAGCCATACACTAGCACCTGGTGCTCACCTTTTGAAGGTTTGCTAGACAATGAAACATATGTCTTCCCCATCAGCAGAACAACTACAGATGCTCATTCCCATTTCATCAATAAAGCACCACTCAGGAATTTTTTAGTTCTCCTCCAGATTGATATCACTAATGTCTGTTCCCTGCCTGTAGTAATATGCTTTTCTGCTGCCATCTTTTGCTCTTCCTTGTGCCGCTTCGGTCACACTCCTCCATCCTGTGACCATAGCTCTTGACTGACCGGAAGTCAGAGGTAATGGTCACAAGATCTCAGTGTAAGGCTATGGGAGCCTCGTTCTGGCCTCGTTCTGGCTCTCGTAGACTTACAGTACATTGAAAAGTGACTTCTGGTCCAGCCAGCAAACACTGGAGCGATCTGGCAGATCACAAACAGCAGAAGACGACCGGAGTGTTACCAAGAACAGCAGAAGACGGCGGCTGGTAAGTATTATACAATGGGCACTCATGCATTAGGGATACACTCCGGCAGTGAAATAGAAAAAAATGGTGGAGTGGTGCTTTAAGGTTCTTACTTTTAGGACTTATGGCTCTCACAATTAAGTAAACAGACCTGTAAGTAGACACTAATAGTATAATCTATGGGGCTTTACTGGACCCTTTGTATGCTTCTGATTTACACATCAAAACAGTTGTACAACGAGTTTAGCCCTGTGTCTGTGCAAAGCACCCGGAGACTTGTCCGTTTTTTTCCTGGCAGCACGGATGACAACGACCAATAAAAGTCTATGGGTCCAGGAAAAACATGTACAGTACACGGATGACATCAGTGTACAGTCCATGTGCTGTCCATTTTTAACATTGCAAGGTATAGCTGAAGATTTGAAATTTATTTATTTATTCAACCGCGACAAACACTGATGACACACTGATGGAAAACACTGATGACAAACTGATGGAAAACACTGATGACACACTGATGGAAAACACTGATGACAAACTGATGGAAAACACTGATGACACACTGATGGAAAACACTGATGACAAACTGATGGAAAACACTGATGACACACTGATGGAAAACACTGATGACACACTGATGGAAAACACTGATGACACACTGATGGAAAACACTGATGACAAACTGATGGAAAACACTGATGACACACTGATGGTAAAAATTACACACTGACCGCACACTGGTGACACACTGATGGAAAACACTGATGGCACCAGTACAGGTTTTTCATGTACTTCTTTAAACACGGACGTGTAATGGAGACGTTAAAAGGGTCTTCTTATCTCAGATATTTATGGCATATCAACAAGAAATGCCATAAATGTTCAATAGATGCGGGTCTACCTCTTGAACCCGCATTTATTTTGAGGATACAGCTTTGGAAATGGAAAGGTGACTGTGCATACATGATTCTTTTTTTTTTTTTTTTTTCGCTTTTATGAAATTTGATTATGTTCAAAACTTCCATAATAATAAATGGTCATCATCGAAACAACAGGGGTTCAATGACCCCATTTACCAATTCTCTGCGTCCGTAACTCCCATAGCTTTCAAAAGTCAGTGCTACTTATCGTTGTATGGCCATTTCTCTATTGAAGTCTTTGGGGACATTGGCTTCACAGACTTGCCGAATAGGAGTAATGGGACCCCTATATTCCTAGTGACAGGTCCAAGACATGTGGTATGTTGTAAAATGTAAATACCCCTTTAATTGAGAACGAAGCGTGCAAGAGCCATAGTACAGAAATAGAAATACAATAACCACAGCGTTATACGGGGGATTCTACATGAAGAGGTAAGACTCCTTACTAGTTTATTAGATTTATTTCAGAAATATGAATTTAGGGAACAAGTATGATATGAAAAATCTAAGCAAAATGTAAAAAAACCTAAATAAAGCAAACCAATGTTAGCGGATAAACAGCATGCATTATATCTTTATCTGAAATTACTAATATAAAAAAAGAAAGGACAATGAGACGTAATTCTCTTCTGTCCCCCTCCTTTGTAGAAATCAATACTAATGTCCGTCTGATTATACTATAATTAGTGGATAATAGAGGTCCCACTTTAAGATAATACTGTGTTTTTATTTCTCGGTCTTCCAGCCCCGCTCTACTAATGAAGATATATCCGAATGTAGTAAAATATACAAACAAACACAGCCGTGCAGTAAATCCACAGTTCGGACCAATTCTCGCATCTGTTTTTTATGTTGTAGGCAAAAAATGGTCCAATTCTCATCAATGTTTCATCTGTGCCCATTTTTACCATCAGTGTCATCGGAAACTGATGGAGTTTTCCCAAGCCTTTCGTAGCATCCTTGTGCAGTCCAGGGCTTTGATCACCTACCAACCAGCAAGAATTCTGTCTCTCACAGACCTGTTAGTTTTCTTTAAGATGCCCTCCTACTCTGCACTCATTACCAGTATTAATTGCACCTATTTGAACTCGTTACCTGTATAAAAGACACCTGTCCACACACTCAATCAATCACACTCCAACCTCTCCCCCATGGTCAAGACCAATAAGCTGTCTAAGGACACCAGGGACAAAATTGTAGTCCCGCACAAGGCTGGGGTGGGCTACAGGACAATAGGCAAGCAGCTTGGTGAGAAGGCAACAACTGTTGGTGCAATTATTAGAAAATGAAAGAAACACAAGATGACTGTCAATCCTCCTCGGTCTGGGGCTCCATGCAAGATCTCGCCTTGTGGGGTAAGGATGATTCTGAGAAAGGTTATGAATCAATCCAGAACTACATGGGAGGACCTGGTCAATGAGCTGAAGGGAGCTGGGACCACAGTCCAAAACATTACCGTTAGTAACACACTATCCCCTAATGGATTAAAATCCTGCAGGGCACGTAAGGTCCCCCTGCTCAAGTCCGTTTGAAGTTCGCCAATGACTATCCGGATGATCTAGAGGAGGCATGGGAGAAGGTCATGTGGTCAGATGAGACCAAAATAGAACTTTTTAATATCAACTCCACTCGCCCTGTTGGAGGAAGAAGAAGGATGAGTATAACCCCAAGAACACCATCCCAACCATGACAATAACCTGAAACACACAGTCAGGGCAACTAAGGAGGAGCATCTTAAAATCCTGGAGTGGCCTAGCCAGTCTCCAGACCTGAACCCAATAGAAAATCTTTGGAGGGAGCTGAAACTCAATGTTGCCCAGTGACTGCCCCAAAACCTGAAAGATCTGGAGAAGATCTATATGGAGTAATGGGCCAAAATCCCTGCAGCAGTGAGTGCAAACTTGGTCAAGAACCACAGGAAACGTCTGACCTCTTTAATTGCTAACAAAGGTTTCTGTACCAAATATTAAGTTCTGTTACACTGTTGTATCAAATACTTATTTCATGCAATAGAATACAAATTAATTATGTAAAAATTATACAATGTGATTTTCTGGATTTTTTTAGATTCTGTCTCTTACAGTTGAAGTGTACCTACGATAAAAATTATAGACCTCTCCATTCTTTGTAGGTGGGGAAACTTGCAAAATTGGCAGTGGATCAAATACTTTCCCCACTGTATATACATACCCTTAGTATAAGTTTAAAAGGATTGTTCTGGATTAGAAAATATGTCATGTTTTTTCCTGGAAAATGCATCACTATTGTCTATGACAAATATTAAAATTTGAAAGTCCTCCGTGGTTGATGCCTTTTAATGGCTAACTGAAAGATGGCAACAAATAGCAAGCTTTCGAGAGTGGCGCTGGTACAAGTTGCCACCCATAGGCAAGAGTGGCGCTGTTGTGGGAAAAAGAAGGAAACATCTTTTTTTTATCCTGATCATCCCTTTGTGGGTATGTGCACTAAGATTGTATATTCATCAATTTTTCCAGACATGATATTTCAATACCAGAGTGGACGGTGGATAAGATTTTCTCTGCAGTGTCACATAGGTCACTTCATTATGAACAATTAGGCTGGGTATCCAGTAATGTAACATAAAACCTTTTATTCACTGGCTTTGTTTCCTCCCATGTTTCTAAATGTCTACAGAGGATGCAATTACTCCATGTAATTATTCTTATGATTGACAGGTCAGTGAAGAAAGTGGATGGTCTCAGCTCTCCTAGAGCCACAGGCTACCTTGAAGGCAATATTACCCTGTCCATATGAAACAGTTCACTACTATTCTCCATCATTTCCATAAGAGAAATAATAATAAAGGGGTGAACTACTCTATATGTGCCTGCGGTGGTCAATCAGGTCTATGTTACAGTATACTTCATTAGAACCATTACCTGCATAATCAGGTCTTGTGGGTCCCCTTCACTTTGGCACTACAGTTATACATTGGTGCCTTACAATTTTTGCAGAGATGCTAAAATATTATGCCTTTCATATGTCATGTTTCATGCTATATATTGTTAAAGCACCACTCCAGCAACTTTTTTTATTTCAGCGCTGGAGTGGTGCCACTAATGTAAGTTCCCTGACCCTTTTATTACACTTACCAGCTCCTGTATTCGACTGTTCCCGGTGCCACTACAGTCCCGATCTGACATCTTGTTTCCGCAACTTCTGACTAAATGGAAGTCAGAGGTAGTGGTCATAAGCTCTCAGTGTAAGGCTATAAGAGCCTCCTTCTGGGCTTGTTCTGGCTCTCATAGACTTACAACTGAGTTGTGACTTCTGGATCACCCAGCAAACACTGGAACGATCCGGCAGGTCACAACCTGTAGAAGACCGACCGGAGCGACGCCGATAATAGAAGAAGTTGACAGCTGGTAAGTATGATACTAGGTACAGAGAACTTAGATTAAGTGTACCAGTCCAGTGGTAAAAAAAAAACAAAAAAACGCTGGAGTGGTGCTTTAAAGAGTTTTTGCTACCTCACCCTAGAGGAGCATGATGCAGGGGCTGAGATCCTGATTCCAGTGATATATTACTCACTAGTCTACTTGTTTTAGTTTTGATGCTGAGGCCTGTATAATAACCACGCCAACACCACTGATTGGCAGGTTTCTGTACACTGTGCTGAACTGTATAAAAAAGACATGGACCGCACATCCAAAAAACATACATTGATCTAATGCCACTAGACAAAAATTTTCAAAACTGACTATGAGGTTCTTAGTTTAACATTCTGATCAGACTGTATGAAGCCCACTACCACGTCACGGTGAACCTCTCAGTGGGTCCCCAGCCTGAAAGGTAGAGCCCTGTGGGCAAACCACCAGCACATCAACAGTGCACCAGTAGGGCGGGCAACCTAGTACCACATAGTACCCATTCTACGAGGCTGAGTCCCCATGACTCAAGGCCACACCGATCCACAGGCTCAACTCCACACCGCCCAACAGGCCCAACTCCACACCAAGAATGGCCGCCACACAGCACAAAACACCAGGTGAATAGATGTAAAAAGCTCACCTTCCACAAGCTTTCAGACTGTGAGCTAAGAGCAAAAATAGGCAGAACCCCTCCTGAAATCTTTGACCTGGGTCAAATGGGAGGAGTGTTGGTCCAAGTAAAACAAATAAAGAGGGGACAAACCATGCAATATGCTGAACTGTAGAAAAAAGACATGGACCGCACATCCAAACGTCATATTTTTATCTAATACATTTTAGGCTGTAAAAAGTTAGGACCCACCGAGAGGTTCTCCATGACGTGGCAGTGGGCTTCACACAGTCTGATCAGAATTTTAAACTAAGAACCTCATGTTCTATTTTGTAAATTTTTCCTAGCGACATTAGATCAACGAAATTAATGTATGATTTCTGGATATGCAGTCCATGTCTTTTTCTTTACAGCTACAGTATGGTATATTGCATGGTCTGTCCCAACCTTTTTTCTTTTACTTGGATCAGCACTCTTCCCATTTGGCTCAGACATTTTTAATTAGGAGGAGACTGCAAAAGGGGTTCTGCTACTTTTGCTCTCAGTTCACAGTCTGAGACATGTGGAAAGTGAGTTTTCGCTCCATTTCTCGTGTGTTGGTGCTGTGTGGCGGCCATTGTTTGTGTGGTTTTGTGCCTGTGGGACGGTGTAGCCTGGAGTCATGGAGACTCAGCCTTGCAGCATGGGAGACCAGGTCGACCGCCCTGCTGGTACACTATCTCTGTCGCACTGGTTGGCGCATACCGGCACACCTTTAAGGCTATAAAAAGTTAAAGACTCACTGAGAGGTTCACCGTGACATGGCAGTGGGCTTCATACAGTCAGAATGTTAAACTAAGAACGTTATGCTCAGTTTTGTAAATCTTTGCCTAGCGGCATTAGATAAATGTATGATTGTTGGATGTGAGGTCCATGTCTTTACAGCTATGGTAAAGCTGCCAATCAGTGGTGATCAGTGGTGAGGACAGCGTTTTACGGAGCACAGTTCAATCAGCAGGAGATTATCAAAACTACAGCAAGCAGCCCAGTAAGAGACACATCTCTGAATCAGGGTCTGTCTCTCAACATTATGATGCTCCCAGATTAGGTAACAAAAACCTGGTGACAGATTCCTTTTAAACACAAATGGATGCCATTCCTGCCATAACTTGTTTCCAAAGTTATCAGTCTGATTAACCTTATATGGAAAAGTTTCTACTATTTTGCCAAAAGTTTTATTTAACATGTTCAATTCTTCACAAAGTATTGCTTATTACTCAGCGCATCATCTAAATTGACACCGGAGTTACCAGAATGCTGGACCTCATCTTCCAAATCTCTCTGGTAGGAAGGTGAACATGCCAATCCAAGGAGACACACAAGGCCTTGTAGAGTTAGTGCCTTAGGGTTTGCATCAGTGCTCCCTTCACAGTATGCCTCAGATCAGTATTCTACAATAAAGCCACGGCCCCACTATCAGTATTCGGTCAGTATTTTTTCTCAGGAGTGGGAGCCAAAACCAGGTGAGGAACAATCAGAGAAAAGGTATAATAGAAACAAGTCACCAATTCTGCATTTATCACCCACTCCTGGTTTTGGCTCCCACTTCTGAGAAATAATACTGACCGAATAGTGACCAAATACTGATAGTGGAGCCGTGGCCTTAGCTTTGTTTTCTTAAGATTTTCAGAACTTTATTTTTTTTAACTGTTGAATTTCAATTGTTGTATTTCATCCAAGGCTGTATCAAACTTTGAAAGAAAACATTTGGTGGCCAGATGTGTCAGCACGAGCCCGTCATTCGCCTCCAGTGCCGGGTCCTGGCCCTTCCCGCTGGTCTTCTCTTTACCTTGGCTGCAGCAGTGATGTCTTGTATGATGCTGGCCATACTCACGAGATAACTGTTGGCCGAAAATTCATTGTCCTGCGCATAGACAGCTATCTCTCCTGACTCCACCATACACATGAGCGCATGGCTTAGCTGAGCGTTGGTGTTTTAAGCGTGGAGAGAGGAGAAAGCCCCTGCCTGGCTTGACATTACCTGTAGAGAGCGAGTTGGGAGGCCCCATCAAAATTGGCTGGCCGATTTTCATCTAATCTATATCGGTGCCTTAACTCACGTTACCACTGCAGCAAATCACTGGTCTTACCAGTACCATATGGGACCACTGTGTATTCCTGAGGAGGAGGGTTGAAAGGCCTAGAATGGGTTGACAATTGTCTTACATCTCAGGAGGCTTTGGAGACACTAAATTGATCTGCCCACTCTGACGAAGATCTCTCCTTTTGCAGGGAGCTTCCTGGACTTGTTAAGAAGACCATGTTCCGGCCAACGGAGCATTAATATTTCCTTTCATTGAGAAATATAACTTGTGCAGCTCTGGCTCAGCATGTCTGCCGGCAGAGACTTGTTATACATCGCAGCCCTTACTTCAGATGATGGGAAGTTTGTTTAATGTGTTATTTAATCCCACACATTTAGCTCTCAAGCCCGAGAGCCACTTAACACACAGTACTACCGGAAAACCTTCCAAATGAAAGTTGTGCACCATGATTGCCAATGGGGTTTATCCTGGTAATGTGCCATTAGTGGGAGGATTGCTGCCTGTTCTACATTTATAAAACGTTTTTCTTATTTTGGCCATTTCCTACTGATTAATGTGCTTTCCACAAGGAGCAAAGCTACTAAATCACTTGACTTAACACATCTGAATGTGGTAATGCTCAAGAGTGATTTTTGTAACGTTACACATAGTTTGGCCAGTCTGAACATGTTTTTATTTAGGCCCTTAGTAAATATTCAAAATTTTATATATGAAATTGTATAAACCCATCATAGGATATGTGGTATCTCTGGGTATGTACAGTGCAAGAGATTGAGAGGTGGTAAATTATGGAACGAGGTGTATTATCTGCATGAAGATTGTAAATCAGACCTACTGTTGCAGTCCACCCTAGGTTGTATTCAGGCAACCATAAAACATGGTACAAGTATAGACAGCGATGTACGGACTGGCCACAGGTCTCCAGACCCGAATTCTACAGCCTCATAGGCATAAATGACAAAGAAAGTAAGGCTGGGCTCACATTGTTTTTGGGCTACAGGTCTCTGGCTTCATCTGGGCTTCTCTCTGGAATCTGGACAGAACCTCCAACAGGCCCATTAACTATAATGACAGTGTTACTTTGTGCTGTGTCTAGGCTTCATTTCAGCAGTGCCCTCCTTCTTGAGGCGGGCACAAAAGTGCAGCTGACAATTTTCTTTTTCCCGCTCAATAAAATGCACACCGCTAAAACGGTGGCCTGACAGGGCACAAATTGACTCCCTCCACCCCATTATATTTAATGAGCCCTTCAGGAGTTCTGTTCAAATCCTGTTCTTCAGGCAGAAGCCCCGACATGTGGCCCAAACTCAATGAGATAATTTATCACACACCATAAATACTGAGGCAAAAGAACCTCACTAAATTGGCTCTCCCATGAATTGTGCCTTCCCGAAGAAGGCGATCTACAAATAAGTGGGCGACTATGAGATCCAAGGATGGGCTTGTATGTAGGCAGTTGCTGTGGGCACCATTAATGGGCAGAAGTGATCAATTTATTGAGTAAAAAAACCCAATGGATCAAATTCACTAGTAGTGTCTTAAATTTAAACAGTTTAGACTTAGTCTAGATTTTAGGCCAGATTTATCACAGTGGTTCACGCTAAATAATAAATCTGAGGCCTGTTTAGACATCTTTGTCTTATTTTTTACCACATATTGGTGAATTTTAAATAGTGAATCTATCCGGATATTCTGTATCCCTGTTTCCTTGTATAAGTTAGAACATTAGGGCTTTGTGCGGAAAGTTGCAGCAGTGGACACTTTGATCATAGCATCATGCTGCATTTTGTTACCTGAGGGATGTGGCGCTCGTTCTGAGACCACCACTTAGGTCATCAACAAATCTCATTCCATCTCTGTCCCTGTCCTAGAGTTTTGTGCTTTTCTGTTGTCAATCCAATATGTCTGACAGCATGGTTGCTAGCTATCCACTGCCTAACAACCACATATATTCAGTGAGAGCACAGCCATAGTATCCAGTCAGCTCAAAGTCATATTTACACAGAACTGAGGGTAGAAAAGGGGCAAGGAATTTTGAAAGACCCTAGAATGCTTCTCTGTCTTTGACGATGGGTTGTTGGAGTGGTAAAGATGTCCTGCCCTCAGTTGTCTTGCCTTTTTTAACCCCCTCCACTTGAAACCACAGGAGTATGAATACAGACGTCTTTGTATATGAGGAACTTAGGAAATGTGAGCGGCCGTGTTAGTCCAGTGAGATTAAAAAAATGTATATTTTTTTTGTCCTGATGGAAAAATTTTTGAATTGAAAATCTAAGCTTTCTCTCCTGTCAATCCGGTATTGAGAGTTAATGCCTCGGGCAATTACTGCTGCCAATGTTTGCTCAGTTTGTTGGAGGACTCATGACTAGGGTTGAGCGAGTATGTTCTGTCCGAGTATGTTCGGGCCGAGCTCCGAGTATTTATAGCCGCTCGGTGATATGGTTGAATCGCTCCCGTGTGCATGATTTGCAACTGTTTGACAGCTTTATTACATGTGAGGAATGTGTAAGAAATAGACATTCCTCACATGTAATAAAACTGTCAAACAGTTGCAAATCATGCACACGGGAGCGATTCAACCTTATCACCGAGCAGCTGTAACTACTCGGAGCTCGGGCCGAGCATACTCAGCGAAAGGGTTAATAGAACATACTCGCTCAACACTACTCATGACCAAGCAGCTGATATAACCAAGCTGAAGATGGTGCTGAGATTTCCTGCTATGGGCAAGAAAGAGCAATTTTGCTTCATTCAGTGCTTTGGCATATAGGCGATTTTCTTGCCGGTGCTGATGAGGGGGTGTAATGGAGTCAGACGCTCCTGATTCATGAAGACTTGCACGCCTCTTCATTAGTGATGAGCGAGTATGTTCTGTTAAGCCTTTTGCCGAGTATGCTCGGGCCGAGCACTGAGTAGTTACAGCTGCTCGATGATATGCTTGAATTGCTCCCGTGTGCATGATTTGCAACTGTTTGACAGCTTTAATACATGTGAGGAATGTGTAAGAAATAGACATTCCTCACATGTATTAAAGCTGTCAAACAGTCGTAAATTATGCGCACGGGAGCGATTCAAACATAACACCGAGCAGCTGTAACTACTCGGCGCTCGCCCGAGCATACTCGGGAAAGGGTTAACAGAACATACTCGCTCATCACTACTCTTCATGAATCAGGAGCATCCAATGAGCGGCATACTCCACCAGTTCCTAAGTGGTGTAAGATTTCTGGTGTAAGTTACCCCTCAGCGCGCCATGAATTAGACAAGCCGTGGCATCTCTCCCCGCCATCGCCTATTCTGGCATAGCTGTGAGAAACTGGCGTGAAACTCCAAGTTGCACAAAAATTTGCGACTTTCAAAGCAATTTCCACCAGAAGTCTAGCAAAATGACTTTGATGAAGCAAGGCCATAGTATTCAAATAGATGCTACAGAAACTATTATGTATTGGTAAGACCTAACTATCATGTGCTAAGAGCAGTTTTCAAAAATTGGAAACTAGAGCTAATGGGATTTTTATATTTTTTGGGAGGGTGGTTATTGTTTAAAACTTATTTAAAGACAATAGTATATGCAATGCAATAAGCTAATGTAATGTTAAAGTGGAGTTGTCAACTGATTTCACAATACAAAATGCATACATTTATTAAATAGATCTTTTAGACCTGGTGAGGCTGGTGAACTTACTTTGAAAATTATTGCCAGAAATGCCGTATAATCCTTAATATTAAAATGAGCATTTTATGACTGCTGGAACCATAAAAGGCTCATTTTTATTTTAGGATTGACAGACATTTTGACATGGATTTTTAAAGTAAGTACACCAGCCTCATCGTGTTTAATAGATAATGCATACAGCTTGTATTGTCTGGTGACGGATCCAATTTAATATCAAAATCTTTCCCTTTGATCATTTTTATATGAGTATATGGCGGGCTCATTCATGATCCCGTTAAACAGATATAAGTCCCGACAGCTTCAACGACCCCTATGAAAGTGTCTCTTTTGTGTATAATACACTGGCTGAAAACCGGCCTTTGGCCGCAAGTCATTTAAAATAATTATTGGAGCACTTGTCATATGCAACTTTTATATTACAAGATTGCTAATTATGTGAATTTGTAAGCTTTTCTTTTAAGTAGCTCCAAAGGTTGAACTTCACTTGATCTAACACCTTGCTACAAATCTTTCCAAGAAATAGATGATTCAGATTTTAATTGTACAATCTGGAATGCCATTAAAGGGATTATCCGGGTCTTTTTTTCCCCTATGGAGCTGGGTACTTAATGGCAGGTAGTTGATAAGTAGTTGCCTATTCTGTTCTTTGACAATCTGCAGCACAGAAGAAGAGTCCCCTGTGCAAGGACAATATATGGGCCCTTTGCAGCCCAATAGCTCCTCATAATGCACAATTCCACCTGCTTTGGAGATATAAGTGGCCCCCATTGCCTCTTGGGCCCCTGTTCCACCTCTGATCTGCAGTTAGGCAGCAGGGAACTGGCTGTCAATTAACATGACATTGGCAGTGACAACCCAAGCGACAGAGCAGAGCAGGGAGAGATCATCAAAGGGCAGAACAGGCAGGTAGGTAGCATCTACCTGCTGATAAGTGCTTAGCCTCATAGGGGGAAAAAGTCCTAAATAACCCCTTTACCTAAAATATCCCAAATTGTTAACAAGACACTACCAGATGATATACACACGTGACACCATTTATTAGTTCTCTATATTAATAATTCGATATTTGTTGGAGAAGACACAACAGGAGACTATCAGCCGATAGAAAATGGACACAGAGTTTATTGAGTGTAGTGAATATGTATATATTGCATATACACATGCACAACTTGTAAACTGTATAGTAAACAGGAAATTTTAATAATGCTGCATAATTCTGAACAATTGACCATCTGACCCACCGTCTACATGCAACTCATTATAATCATGGTATAAAAGAGTTAAATATCCATATGTAGACCCTGTCAGTAGACTATTGCACATTATTTCCCAGAATGCATAGTCAGGTTTATTGTGAAGTGCCAGCTCACAAACGCCCTAGTACATCCACACATACAGTATGCCCAGCAGTATACAGAATGCTCGGAGTATACAGTGTAAAGTGGAAGAAATGTGGCCATCAACGACAATGCCAATAATATACAGAAATGAACTCGATTTATCAGTATGTGAGATATGCTGCAAATAAAATACAAAAGTGTATTAGTTATGGCACCGTTATCACATGAATAGTATGAAGCATGGCTAAGATGTCTTAGAATGTGTATCTGCCAACGTTGCCATCAGCAATCTGTAGGAATACACAAGAGAACGTCTCCGCATACCTCCATATGAGAGCAGAGACATACAATGGATGAATATGTTCTCATACAACTCTAAAGAACCTGTACAGCATAGATCTGTAGTGAGCTTCACTTCGAGGGTATGGACACAAGGAGTTTTTTGAGGCTTCTAAAATAATGAGCTTTCTAGTGGAAACACCTCAAAGAAGAATTGCGCCTTCTTTAAGAAAGTTTTGGAGGAGCTTTTCGTTTCCTGAAGCAGTTTTGAAGCGTTGGGGTATGAGTCCACAAAGTGAGCGATTCATAAAAGTTTCTTCCCAAGATTTCTGGTGCAAAAAGCTTTGAAAAGTCGCAGTTTTTTTGCTCAACGCAGAGTTCTCAAAAAAAAAATGCAACTTTTGGGATTTTCACGCCGTTCTCACTCTAGCTTCAACAAATTGGGTGGAACTTGGGCGTGGCGACCCCCGCTTGTCAAATTCATACATTTGCTACACCACACATCTTATTCCAGTAGTGCCTGGAGTAAGATGTAAGAATTGTGGCGTGCACCTGATTGTGCCTCACTGATTAAGAAACGTGAGTCTCTTAATGAATCAGGAGTGCCTGCTCCAAAATGTCCCCTCCTTGGGGGCGATTTATCAAGACCGGAATGATCTTGATGATTCACCCCTAAAGTCTTTTTTGAGGAGGACTCATCCTGAAAAAAAATCCCACCCCAAATAATGAACATAATCCACAGCAATGTAAAAACAAAATTGCTGTTAACACGTTCAGTTTTTTGTTACCTTTTTTTTTTAATAAAATCAGGGTTCGGAAACCAAGAAGTGCTTAAAAATGTGGCATGTTCGTTCTTTAGGTGGTTTCCACCAGGAATCTGCTCGCTAGCTATAGCTGAAATTGTAGAAAAAGAACTTGCAAAAATGACTCCAAGCTGCTTCAGGAAAAAAGACCACCGTCTCTTTCGTGAAGCGGCTTTGCCTAGAATAGCCTTGACGGGTCTGCCAGAATCTTAAAGATGCCATGTGCACATACACAAAGTATTTTTTCCTGATGTGTTTTTTTGCAGCTTTTTGATTGAAAGGTGTCTAGTTTGTAGCATTTTCCATCAGGAGACCCTTCATAGAAATGAGATGCACATTCATTACTCTCACCTGGTGTTTTTCAACACTGGAAGAGGAAGAAAAATGATCAAAAGTTTGAACACATAAACGGTTAAGTGTTCTTCAATAGAAATGAATAGGATGAGCCTTTCAACCATTTCTTTGAAAAAATTTTCAGGCGTCTATTGGAGTGGACCCGTTTCAAACCATTTTCAAAAATCTCCATGTGCACATACCCTAAAATGAGTTAAGAGGATCTAGTGCTCCTTCTTAAACTTATGCATTGTTGGAGAGTAGTGTGGTGGGATGGTGGGATAGTTGAGTGGGTCCAGGCCGAGAGGTAGTGGATTCTCTGCTGAGCTGCTATTCTTATTGTGTGGAGGGTCTTGCATAACAATTAAGTCCACACGCCTGCTTATCTTTAAGACCAACAGATGCACAAAAATATGGGATTTCCTATTGTACCTTTTACATTTAAAATTGTTTTTCCACTTCTATGTTAATCATATAGGTTACTAATGTTAATTTAATAAATGAAAGTTCTGCAAAGTTCTAATATTTTGTTTCATTTTCTCAATCAAGTTCTTTGATTAATGGAGAATATGAAAACCAGAGGAATACCCAAAAATCAGGACCATAAAGTAAAACTCAGAATAGGCACCACCTCAATAAGATCTCCTTCAAATGTACTACTTAAAAGTCCACCATAAAGGGAATGGCCCCCTCCCCTTTACTATGGGCTCCGTAGCAATCACTTGTTCTGTCTCTAGGTAATTATTTCACTAAAACAGGTTATTAATAGGAAGCAAGATAACCTCCTGATTAACTATCAGAAAGGGATGGAATATCAATAATAATCATACCAGGATGAGGCCCTTCTTGTTTTTAATATTAGGTCCTCCCTCTCATAGACTTAAATGCAGATAACCACATGCAAAGTCAGAAGACCCCCATCCTCTCATCAAGTTGGGATCATCTACATCTACAAGTATCATCTACATAATGTATATCCTGTGGAAATGCCACAAACGCTTTAGATTTAGATTGTGAGGGCAGAATATTGTAACGGAGAGGTTTTTTAAACTTTGATCTTTAGACTGTAAGACTCTAAGGGCTTGTGCAGACGAGTGTAGTTTCGGCCTGAGTGCAATCCATCAAAACATCGGATAGCACTTGTACCCATGTTATTCTATGGGGCAGTCACATGTCCGATTTTATCCTCAGACCGAGTCTGTCCTATGGAAAAAATTGCAACATGCACGATTTGCCTCCCATAATCAGATGGCACTCGCCCATTCATGTCTATGAGTCCTTGGGAAACATTGGACCGCACTCGGATCATATCAAAGTGTGGACTGATTTCCGTGGTCAGGCTGAATGGAGAAGATGGAGAAACTTTTTTTTTCTCTCCACCTCTGAGAAAATTGGATCAGACTCTGATAAAACTCTGATGAGAGTGTGATTAGCACAATCGGAACGATTTTCTCAGATGGAGAACATACGCTCGTTTGCACCTGCCCTAATGCTAACTACACGGATAAAAGATATGGACACCCTTTGGATATTTTTTTTATTTAAATGCATGAATTTTAGGCTAAAAATCACTTTACAAATGGGCTTCTTTAAAGGGAACCTGACAGCAAGATTTACCTGCTGTAAAGTGATAGTATTTGCTGCAAAACTAAAGTTTAAACCTAGTGCTCCTATCCCCGGACTAGTCCAGGAACACCATCACTCATCAATGGATATTGCTGAAATCACGCCCCCCGCAACGTGATTGACAAACCAGCGTGTGCAGAGAGAACAAAGAGGAGAACAAGGCGTCCCTCTGCTCCTCCTCTGCACATGCTGGTCTGCCAGTCACGTTGCGGGGAGGCGTCATGCCAGTAATATCCATTGATGAGTGATGGTGCTCCCAAATAAGACCAGGGAGTGCAGCGCCAGAAGCATAGATATGAGGGCCAAGATTTAACTTCATTTTTGCAGCAAATGCTTAAGCACACATTAAGAATAAAGACATTGCTACAAATGTCATGAGGAGGCTGATACAGCACTAACACTTTATGGGGGCAAAACCTGCTGGCAGGTTCCGTATATTTTTTTTTTGCACCTTTTGCCTTTTATATTCTTTATGTTGCACGGTCTAACCTGGTTGCAGAATAATTTAACTGAAAATCCATCCGTGAGCTGGTCCTGATGGGAGAGTTTTTAGGTCTTTCTCTGAGCTTCTCTCAACTGTTTTATGGCTTCAAAGTTCAACTCAACTTTGATGCGGTCTGATCAGCCCAGTGAGGAGTGTTTTCAATGAAACAATAGTTGAGACAGGCAAGACATAACATTGAGAGCCATGTTCATCCGTGACCACTGCTTATTTAAACTCCTCACTATGATTGTGCAGTAAGGATAAGGGGGCTCGAGACCAAGGTTTTAATGATCGGTGAGAGTACTCTTGGCAATCAGATATTAATTGCCTATCCTATGCATAGGGGATAAAAGTCCAACTTTTTTACTAACACTTTAGACCTAATCTGAAACACGAAAGACGTGCCCCACCACATTGACTTAAACTAGGACTGATTTTTACTCCTATGTGATAATCTTAGTTCATATGTGTACAGTGATGATGCGGGGCCATCTCAGTAGCTCTCTAGCCGGGCGTTGTGGGTTGACCATATGGTGTACCATTTGCACTGGTAGAATAAGTACAGGAATAAAATATCAAGTAATAACCTTGAAATGACCTTGAAGAGAACTTTTATTGGGTCTTTCAAAAGCAGCAATCCTATGGTAATATGACAGACCCTGTAAAAGGCACTATATGCCACTATACATGAGAAAGGAAAAGAAAGTGGTACTTGCCAACAAAATAGATCTTTATGATACCCATACTAAACCATGAAAGACATGGAGTTTTAAACATTTATATATAATCTATGACTTATTGTATATTTTACCATGTGCTTTTATATATTCTCTAGAAAACAATGGACAGGAAGGTCCTCGTCCTGGCTGCTTATGAGACTAGCAAAGCTCTCTTGCATCTTTTTTTTTTTTACGGAAAGGATTTCTGAGGCATAGATGAAGTAAAAACACTAGAAGACAAAGATTTTTTTTTTCGATTCTAAACTGTAAAAGTACAAGAATATAGAGTATCGATTACATGGACAATTCAATCCTGGGCCTCAGGAAGTACACTTTGTTAATAACCTCAAATATCCATACACACAAGCTATCAAACCAATGTAGATATATTATTTACTATTCTCCAAAAAAAATAAGGAAGAAAAAATCATTAGCAGCTAAAATTTTGGATATCCACATTGTACCCGTGACCTACACACAACAGAGGCAGCCGTTAAATGTTGACCCAGTGTCCTTCTTCTGCTTTCATTGGAAACTAGTGACAAATAAAGTGCCTCTAGCTTCAGTAATGCCAATAAACCCAAATCATCTCTACACAAATTGATTGCCTTTATTGTATGGTATTAAAGGGCTTGTCGACTTTCAATTACCTCACTTTTGGAAGAAGGGTCCCCTGACCATAAGTCCTGCCATTGGGACTTCTAGTGATCAGCTTTGATCTGTGGGCCAACTTGGCAGTAGGTTTTATATTTCCCTACAGCACCCCCACAGGGGAAACTAGGAATTACACAAGTCTTATTGAAATCAATGAACTGTCCATGTAATTCCTAGACCTGTTGGATTTTCCAGAGCTAGAGACACTCTTTACAGAAGCTTTCTGCTTTGGCTGATTAGGGACCTGAGTGGGAGACCTTCTTCTATTAACTTTGATTCTTTCATTAAAAGTAGGTTTTCTAGATCAGACAAACCCTTTAATATATACATTAAAAACTCTGTATCCAAAATTCACCTAAAATGCTGTTTCTATATTTTCTGTATTTTCTTTTATTTTAATATGCACAATTTTCATTAGCTACAAGATTACAAAACAACAGCAGCCCATAGGTTAGACCAATACCACCGTCTTGCTACATGATAAGGAAGCTAGAGTTGACAAAACTGCCATTGAGTTCATGACCAGTTGGATAAAGATGCCACACGTAACGTTTCACACCCATGCGTAGTCACACGTCAGTTGCCAGAAGTCTTTTCTGTGGGGCCCAGGATTCTACTTGTCCGTAACTTGAAGAAATATCTATCTTAAAGTTTTCAAAAACGTCAGTCTGGAAGTGTAGAGATCTCCCTCTCCTTCTCTTCGGAAGAGTCCAGTTCTGAGAGCGAGAATCCAATATGAGGAATAAGAATCTCTTCTGTTTAAAGAAATATTGAGGCACAAAACAGTCGCTTCAACTATTTTCATACATGAAATCCTTTTTCTTGTAAATGCATCATTTGTAATCGTAAAGTCTGTATGCTGCTCACTATTCGTCTCTGGTGGCCGATGAGCGTAACACCAATTCTTCTGATGTCACTGCGGGAAAAGAAATGAGTATTACTGAAACGCATCACTGATTAATAGGAAGACATGTAGATCAAGTGTATGTATTTGTAGGTATAGATCACTTTTCATGGCTTTGTGAGTATAGTAATAAATATATCTTTTGACAATTTTTCATGGGCTGTACAGTTACAGAAACTTCCATCCATGCAGCCATAATACATAACTTGGTTTCCCCTGGATTTGTCGTGCCAAGATACATCTTTCGGGTAATAGAGACGCTTGGATAGTTTAGGGTTGAAGGAAGCAACGTCTTAAATTCATCCTACATCTTTGACATTCCTTTTACTTTCTCCCACTTTATGTATGCGAATAGCATCAAAATTTAAAGAGGTATTACTTTATCTCACATTTATGGAATATCCACATAAAAAAGCTTTTCTTGGTCATTTCAGGAAATCCCATTGAAGTGAACAAAAAGAGCCACACACGCGTGACCATCTACCCATTCACATGGGCACAAGACACACTTGAGATAGGTGCGGGACCAAAAAGTGCCACCTGCATCCATCATCCATATCTTATAGGTATATCATAAAGGGCCAAGATGGTAATACCGCTTGAAATATTGGGTTACAGTATATATATATATACTGTGTGTATATATATTTCCATTCCATAATGGTTTAATTTTTCTGTCAATCGAGCTGTGTGAGGGCTTGCTTAGTGCGCGGTGAGCTGCTTGTTTTATTGATACCAATGTGGTGTACGTACGACTTTTTTTATTGCTTTTTATTGCAATTTCTTAGGGAGGAGTGGTGATGATAATATTTTTTTTATTTTTTTACTTTATATTTTAGTCCCCTTAGGGCACTTGAACCTGTGATTGTATGTTTACACCGCGTGCAGAATTATTAGGCAAATGCATATTTTGATCACTTTGATACTTTTTCTACATGTTGTCCTACTCCAAGCTGCATAGGCTTGAGAGCCAACTACCAATTAAGTAAATCTGGTGATGTGCATCTCTGTAATGAGGAGGGGTGTTGACTAATGACATCAACACCCTATATAAGGTGTGCTTAATTATTAGGCAACTTCCTTTCCTTTGGCAAAATGGGTCAGAAGAGAGATTTGACGGGCTCTGAAAAGTCCAAAATTGTGAGATGTCTTGCAGAGGGATGCAGCAGTCTTGAAATTTCTAAACTTTTTAAGCGTGATCACTGAACAATCAAGCGTTTCATGGCAAATAGCGAACAGGGTCGCAAGAAGCGTGTTGGCCAAAAAAGGCGCAAAATAACTGCCCATGAATTGAGGAAAATCAAGCGTGAAGCTGCCAAGATGCCATTCGCCACCAGTTTTGCCATATTTCAGAGCTGCAACGTTACTGGAGTATCAGGAACATGGCCAAGCTCATGGGCGTACCCAGGATCAAAACTAGGGGGGGGCAAGCCATGGTCACAGATACCGAAGAGAAATATATATATATAGTACAATGCAAAGATTTCACTTATTACATTACATGAGTGATATCTACTGTAAATTCCACAATAGCTCAGAAACCGGTGAATCGCTCCACACAGTATACTGGCTGCCATAAAATGCCCCATACAGGATACTGGTCTCCATATAATGCTCCATACAGGATACTGGCCCCCATATAACGCTCCATACAAAATACTGGCCCCCATATAACGCTCCATACAGAATACTGGCTCCCATATAATGCTCCATACAGGATACTGGCCCCCATATAACACTCCATACAGAATACTGGCCCCCATATAACGCTCCAGGCAGGATACTGGCCCCCATATAACGCTCCATGCAGGCTGTTCCCCACACATAATGCCTCATGCAGGCTGTTCCCCCCCACATAATGCCCCACGCAGGCTGTTCCCCCCACATAATGCCCCACGCAGGCTGTTCCCCCCACATAATGCCCCATGCAGGCTGTTCCCCCTCATATAATGCCCCATGTAGGATGTCACCATCACCTTATAATGTCCCATGCAGGATGACACCCCCCCTTCCTTATAATGCCCCATGCAGGATGTCACCCCCCCTCCCTTATAATGCCCCATGCAGGATGTCACACCCCCCCTCCCTTATAATGCCCCATGCAGGATGTCACACCACCCTCCCTTATAATGCCCCATGCAGGATGTCACCCCCCCCCCTTATAATGCCCCATGTAGGATGTCACCCCACACAGTGTCTGGGAGGCTGTGGTGGCTGCTGCACGCAATGTTGATCGAAAACAGATCAAGCAACTGACAGAATCTATGGATGGAAGGCTGTTGAGTGTCATCATAAAGAAAGGTGGCTATATTGATCACTAATTTTTTTTGTTTTTTGTTTTTGCATGTCAGAAATGTTTATTTCTAAATTTTGTGCACTGATATTGGTTTACCTGGTGAAAATAAACAAGTGAGATGGGATTATATTTTGTTTTATTAAGTTGCCTAATAATTCTGCACAGTAAGGCTATGTGCCCACGTAGCAGATTTACATGCGTTTTTTCTGCCAGAGAGAAGCGTTTTTTCAGCGTTTTTACATGCGTTTTCGCATGCGTTTTTTCAAGCAGTTTTCCAAGCGATTTTGAGCATCACTTGGAAAAGTGCTTGACAAGTTGGTCACACAATATAAATCCATGCAACCAGGATGGATTTATAATGTGTGAACAACTGATGCTTTAAATGCAGCATCTATAGTAAAAAAAAAAAGAGAATTAAAACGTTAAAAATAAAAAAAACCCTGTATACTCACCTCTCCGGTCTCCTCCAGTCTCCTCCCGGCGGCGATCCTGCGATCCTCTCTCTTCGGCGTCCCGCAGTGTTCTGTCAGGACCTGCGGTGACATCATTTAGTCAGCTTATGGTCACGCGACCGTCACCTGACCGCCGACGTGACCATCAGGTGACTAAATGACGTCACCGCAGGTCCTGACAGTACACCGCGGGACACCAAGGATAGAGGACGTGGCCGGGAGAAGACCGGTGGTCACCGGAGAGGTGAATATACAGGTTTTGTTTATTTTTTACTTTTTTATTTCTTTTTTTCACCGCGTGGTAGCCGGGATGAAGAGGAGTCGTAGTCTCCTCTTCATCCCGGGTACCACACGCACCGCGATTACGCTGCAAATTCGCGGCCACTGAATTTAATTGAAATGCAGCAAATCCACATATACCTGCGGGTTTGCTGCGTTTCAGTGTTCCTCAATGGCCGCGAATTTGCAGCGTAATCGTGGTAGAAATGATCATGCTGCATTTTGCAATGCAATGCGAATTTGTCGCGCAAGTTAGCGCATCATGTGCACAGCACATCTGAATTCACATTGCTTTGCACGGCAGACTGTTTTACAAGCATTTTCGCAGCCGTAAAAACGCTGCAAAAACGCTACATGGTCCAATAGTTACCTGCACATACAGATATCCTCCTAAGATAGCCAAATCTAAAAAAAAAACACTCCAACTTCCAAAAATATTAAGCTTGGATATTTATGAGTCTTTTGGGTTGATTGAGAACATAGTTGTTGATAAATAATAAAAATAATGCTCTAATATACATCTTGCCTAATAATTCTGCACACAGTATATGTACAGTACAGACCAAAAGTTTGGACACACCTTCTCATTTAAAGATTTTTCTGTATTTTCACGACTATGAAAATTGTACATTCACACTGAAGGCATCAAAACTATGAATTAACACATTTGGAATTATATACTTAACAAAAAAGTGTGAAACAACTGAAAATATGTCTTATATTCTAGGTTCTTCAAAGTAGTCACCTTTTGCTTTGATGACTGCTTTGCACACTCTTGGCATTCTCTTTATGATTTTCAAGATGTAGTCACCGGAAATGGTCTTCCAACAATCTTGAAGGAGTTCCCAGAGATGCTCAGCACTTGTTGGCCCTTTTGCCTTCAGTCTGCGGTCCAGCTCACCCCAAACCATCTCGATTGGGTTCAGGTCTGGTGACTGTGGAGGCCAGGTCATCTGGTGTAGCACCCCATAACTCTCGTTCTTGGTCAAATAGCCCTTACACAGCCTGGAGGTGTGTTTGGGGTCATTGTCCTGTTGAAAAATAAATGATGGTCCAACTAAACACAAAGCGGATGGAATAGCATGCCGCTGCAAGATGCTGTGGTAGCCATGCTGGTTCAGTATGCCTTCAATTTTGAATAAATCCCCAACAGTGTCACCAGCAAAGCACCCCCACACCATCACACCTCCTCCTCCATGCTTCACGGTGGGAACCAGGCATGTAGAGTCCATCCGTTCACCTTTTCTTTGTTGCACAAAGACACTGTGGTTGGAACCAAAGATCTCAAATTTGGACTCATCAGACTAAATCACAGATTTCCACTGGTCTAATGTCCATTCCTTGTGTTCTTTAGCCCAAATAAGTCTCTTCTGCTTGTTGCCTGTCCTTAGCAGTTGTTTCCTAGCAGCTATTTTATCATGAAGGCCTGCTGCACAAAGTCTCCTCTTAACAGCTGTTGTAGAGATGTGTCTGCTGATAGAACTCTGTGTGGCATTGACCTGGTCTCTAATCTGAGCTGCTGTTAACGTGCGATTTCTGAGGCTGGTGACTCAGATAAACTTATCCTCAGAAGCAGAGGTGACTCTTGGTCTTCCTTTCCTGGGGCGGTCCTCATGTGAGCCAGTTTCTTTGTAGCGCTTGATGGTTTTTGAAACTGCACTTGGGGACACTTTCAAAGTTTTCCCAATTTTTCGGACTGACTGACCTTCATTACTTAAAGTAATGATGGCCACTTATTTTTCTTTACTTAGCTGCTTTTTTCTTGCCATAATACAAATTCTGACAGTCTATTCAGTAGGACTATCAGCTGTGTATCCACCTGACTTCTGCACAACACAACTGATGGTCCCAACCCCATTTATAAGGCAAGAAATCCCACTTATTAAACCTGACAGGGCACACCTGTGAAGTGAAAACCATTTCCGGTGACTACCTCTTGAAGCTCATCAAGAGAATGCCAAGAGTGTGCAAAGCAGTCATCAAAGCAAAAGGTGGCTACTTAGAAGAACCTAGAATATAAGACATATTTTCAGTTGTTTCACACTTTTTTGTTAAGTATATAATTCCATATGTGTTAATTCATAGATTTGATGCCTTCAGTGTGAATGTACAATTTTCATAGTCATGAAAATACAGAAAAATCTTTAAATGAGAAGGTGTGTCCAAACTTTTGGTCTGTACTGTATACAATTGTGAGAGCAGGATTTATTTATCTATCTTGACCCCATTTTGGCTATTCTACATGCATCTCCTCTTCTGTGAAATGGAGTCAGAGCGAGTATGTGTGTTTTGAGATAAGGAGTTTCAGGAACTTCTTCGTCTAAGGCTGTGTGCACACGATGCGTTTTTTAAGCGTTTCTGCACCGGCAAAAACGCTGCAGAAACAATTAAAAGCGCATGGTAGAAGGCCTGCCATGGTCCCCAATGATAATCCGCATGTGCTGTGCACATACTGCGGAAATTTCCGCTGCGGATTATCATTGCGGAAAGAAACGCAGCACTACCAATTATTTTGCGGAAGCGCTGCGTTTTTGCCGCCATTGACTTGCATTGGAACGCATGGAATCCGCATCACTGCATCTGTACATGCGCATTCCATGCGTTTCAATGTGCGGATGGTACCCAGGTCTAGAGAAGAGGAGACTCTCCTCCGGACTCGGGTACCATAGAACCTGTGAAAAAAAGAATAAAATAAAAAATAAATGTTATATTTACCTTCTGACGGCCCCCGCTGCGCTTGTCCTCCCTTGCTGGCAGATCGCGGTGGACTGAAGGACCTGCGATGACGTCATAGTCATGTGACGGCAGGTCCTTCAGTGCAGTGTACCACGATCTGCCGGCAGCCAGGACGGAGCGAAGCAAGACTGCGGGGGCCATCGGAAGGTAAGTATAGATTTATTTTTTATTTTTAACCATTCTTTGGGGTCACACTATATAAATCCATGCCGGTTGCATGGATTTATATAGTGTGACCAAGTTGTCAAGCACTTTCCAAGTGATGCTAAAATCGCTTAGAAAGCGCTTGACAACCCGCATGCGGAAATGCAAGTGAAGAACGCTTCACATCAGCTTGTCCCTGGCAGGAAAAACGCATGTACAATCCGCATGTACAATCCGCATGTACAATCCGCATGTACAATCCGCATGCGTTTTTTCTGCCAGGGAGATGCAGAAACGCTCAGGAAAAATCCGGAGCATTTCTGCATCGTGGGCACATAGCCTTAGAGACTTAGAGGTAACACATAGGAAAGTGAAAGAAAGAAGTTAGAGCCACACCTAAGACCCTTAAGACACACCTAGACCCTAAAGCTGGGTGTAGATGATATTAACTCTAGCCAATTAGATGTACATATGCTAATGCCAGCACATATATAGAGATAAGGTATATATATTGCTACAATGTATGTCCAGAAAATGCCTATATAAACACTGATCTATGATGTAATAAAGCGAGATCTGCCTTGATGCTCAGTGTATGAGGGTGGCTCTTCCGTGGACGTATTTGGATTTGACATCTCAGAACGTCCCACATTATGTGATGACAACACTATGTTCTGCAATTTTACGGTAATGCAGTATACAGTGGAAATCTAGGTCTCCTATGAAGACCAGGCTACAGCTTCACTGTACTACCAAGAAGGCAAACCACCAGCTGCCATGATAACTGATTGTCGCCTCGTGATTGCGTTGCAGGGCCCGATAGGAGTACGAGAGCACCGCAGGATAGGAGTACGAGAGCACCGCAGGATAGGAGAGCGAGAGCACCGGTGAGTGTTCCAATCAAATGCCACTGCTGTTAACTATTTAAATGACATCGACATTTAAATGGTTAATAGCAGTGATTGTAGCTCAGCTCTGGCCTAGGCTATGTAACATACAGTTGCCATCTCCCCCTCTCACCCTTGCAATGACATACAGGTCCGTCATTTTGCATGAAGGGGATAATCCAAGTGCTAATAAACGACTGATCCTGCACTGACATTTTTGCCATATTTTAAAATTACTTACTCAATGCTCATTCTGCAAACCAAGTCCAACGTTGTGAACCCCGCCGCCATGAAATTAGTAGCATACTGACCCATCTTTATAGAGTCTAGCCACTCTGTGACTGTGACAAAGAAGTGATATTCTGGTGTTTCCCCTGGTGACTCCGGAATGCTGGGGAAAAATTACAGAATTAAGTTAGTAAATAAGACAACATTAATATAAAACATACTATAATAGAACAGATGGTGTATGTGTGTATATCCGCTCCAAAAAAATTGTCAAAAAAACTCTGTCTGTGTAACCTTCAGCTGTTTTTATTTAGTGCTGGATTATACATACCCTTTAAATGAGTAGGTTTTGGCCCAAAGGTGATAAGTTTGAAGTGCCTATCAGTGGACACTTTAACGCTAAAGACAAAGGGGCAGTTTTACAATTTAAAGTGGACCTGTCAAAAATTTACAGTAGCAAGTTTTTGCTCTTATTTTATTCCCACTGCTCCCAACTATTCTGATTTTTTTTGTTTATTTTTCAGTTCCAGAAATATGGGTTTTTTATCTAGTGCTAATTTTTGTGGTCTTCACCAAAGGGGCGTGGCTCACAAGATTATATGGGGCGTGTCTTTAGCTACTCTGCATATTTACCATGTAAGCCATGCCCCCTTAGTAAAGACCATAAAAATTAGCACAGAAAACAAAACAGAAATATCTCTGAAATTCTATGACGGATTAAAGAAAAACAAACCAAGATGGAATACTTGGGAACAATGGGAATAAAATAAGGACAAAAACTGGACACTTTTGACAATGACAGGTCCTCTTTAAACTGAGGTAGAATTTTGGTACAAATGCTGTGCACCACATTTATAATGTTTTGAACCCTTTTTTTTGGACCATGATAAACAAGGTGCCGTAACCCGGAAAAATCTATTAATTGAAGAATAGTCAAAACTCCTATGCTCAAGATGGTTATTACTTAATTAGCCTCACCATACCGCAAACTAAGGGCTCATTCAGAAGTCTGATTTTTCCACGTACAAGAAAAACGGACCGATTGTTCTGACCAGACTTTGATCAGAGTGTGGTCCGAGTGTTTTCCGTTTTTCTCGCGTGTGGAGGAATAAAAAAAAAGGTTCTCCACCCTCTCCATTCTGACAGTTTGTGAAAATCAAACCGAACTCGGATGTTATCCGAATGTGGTTCAATTCTTTCACGAACCCATTGCCTCGCATTGCCGATTGTGACCCGACCATCGGATCAAAATCGGACATGTCTCCGATATTTTTAGCAGTCCACTTGGTCTGAGGAAAAAGAGTAGGACACGTGTACGGCCCAATAGAATATCATAGGTTCAAGTGCTATCCGTGAAAACCACAGATAGCATTTGTATGCAAAAATCGGACATGTGAATAAGCCCTAAGTGGGGAGGGAGGATCCAATGTTGTGGTACAGGCCATGACACAGATTTGAAGAACATAAAAGAGTTATTCCCCGTGACGTGCTCTGCACCCTTAGACCCTATTCTAGGTATAATGTTTTTGCATGGAGTGGTCCATTATTATCAGCATCGTTGGCGACAGGGCCGGCGTCACCACCCGGTACACCCGGACAAGTGCCGGGGCACTAAGCAAGCGGAGGGGCCCATTCGCCGTCAAGGACACCTGGGCACTATGGGGTCCATGAGTCGGGGGGGAGTCCTAAGCTATTGCCAGCGAGTGGGCCCCCCCACTTGCTCAGGGTCCCGGCACTTGCAATACTTACCTCTCCCTGTTCCTCCACAGCTCCAGCATCTTCTGCGTCTTCTGACTCTCAGTGCAGAGAGCTGGAAGACACTGAGGAGACAGGACCTGCAGCCAGCAAGGAGAGGTGAGTATTTGATTTTTTTTTATGTATGGAGCATTATATGGGGCCCATTCTGTATGGAGAATTATATGGGGCCCATTCTGTATGGAGCATTATATGGGGCCCATAATGTATGGAGCATTATATGGGGCCCATGCCTTATGGAGCATTATATGGGGCCCATATTGTATGGAGCAATATACGGGGTCCATACTGTATGGAGCAATACATGGGACTCATACTATATGGAGCATTATATGGGGCCCCTACTGTATGGAGGAATATATGGGATCCATACTGTATGGAGCTACATATAGGGCCTATATTGTATGGAGCAATATATGGGGCCCATATGTGGCCCATTTTGTATGGAGCAATATATGGGGTCCATTATTCTGTATGGAGCATTATATGGGGTTAATTATTCTGTATGGAGCATTATATGAGGCCCATTATTCTGTATGAAGCAATATATGGGGCTCATTATTCTGTATGAAGCAATATATGGGGCTCGTTATTCTGTATAAAGCAATATATGGGGCTCATTATACTTTATGGAGCCCTATGTGGTGCCTATAATACTGTATGGAGGAC
This sequence comes from Phyllobates terribilis, assembly GCF_046119375.1. Taxonomy (NCBI): domain Eukaryota; kingdom Metazoa; phylum Chordata; class Amphibia; order Anura; family Dendrobatidae; genus Phyllobates; species Phyllobates terribilis. Next base: position 880,635,926 of record NW_027362762.1, read on the forward strand.
TATGTGGTGCTCATTATTCTGTATAGAGAACTATGTGCGGCCATTATTCTGTATGGAGGATTATGTTGAGCCCATTATTCTGTATGGAGGACTATGTGGTGCTCATTATTCTGTATGGAGGACTATGTGGGGGCCCATAATACTGTATGGAGGACTATGTGATGTCCATAATACTGTATGGAGGACTATGTGGTGTCCATAATACTGTATGGAGGACTATGTGGTGCCCATAATACTGTATGGAGGACTATGTGGGGCCCATAATACTGTATGGAGGACTATGTGTGGCCATTATTCTGTATGGAGGACTATGTGGGGCCCATAATACTGTATGGAGGACTATGTGGGGCCCATTATTCTGTATAGAGGACTATGTGTGGCCATTATTCTGTATGGAGGACTATGTTGTGCCAATAATACTGTATGGAGGACTATGTGGTGCCCATAATACTGTATGGAGGACTATATGTGGCCATTATTCTGTATGGAGGACTATGTGGGGCCCATAATACTGTATGGAGGACTATGTGTGGCCATTATTCTGTATGGAGGACTATGTGGGGCCCATAATACTGTATGGAGGACTATGTGTGGCCATTATTCTGTATGGAGGACTATATGGGGCCCATAATACTGTATGGAGGACTATGTGTGGCCATTATTCTGTATGGAGGACTATGTGGGGCCCATAATACTGTATGGAGGACTATGTGTGGCCATTATTCTGTATGGAGGACTATGTGGGGCCCATAATACTGTATGGAGGACTATGTGGGGCCCATTATTCTCTATAGAGGACTATGTGTGGCCATTATTCTGTATGGAGGACTATGTGGTGCCCATAATACTGTATGGAGGACTATGTGGGGCCCATAATACTGTATGGAGGACTATGTGGGGCCCATAATACTGTATGGAGGACTATGTGGGGCCTATAATACTGTATGGAGGACTATACTGTCCGGTCTGCACTGTGCGCTGTGAGGATTCGCTGGTTTCTGAGCTACTGTAGAATTTACAATAGATATCGGTCATGTAATGTAAGAAGTGAAATCTTCGGCATTGTACTATATATATAGATTTCTCTGCGGTATCTGTGCATCATGAATCGTGGTATGTGTTAAGGGGGCCACTGAGACTCTTTCGCCTGGGGCCCGGGAAAACTTGGAGCCGGCCCTGGTTGGCGAACTCTAGACAACCAGCTATATTGGGGAAATTTCTAAGCTAACATTTCTATAATTAGGTTTCCAGATATGGGACAGAAAAATGGCAATGGATACGTTAACAGAGGGAGCCAAAGCAATAACACAGCAGTGATGATTTATCAGGTGAAGCTCGGACTTCTGCTCTATAGACAGATGCACTCATGGCTAATAATGGACAGTAGTCATACTTCAAGCGATATGTTATTATAAGGGATAGCTGTAATTAACGTGATTAAGAGATCTCTCAAGATAACAGCATGAAGGAAATTAGCTAAAAGGCACAGCCGCGATGTGCTTTTCCAATGACCAGTTTAAGACCCATATAAATAACGCTGCCATAGAACAGAGGGCACACGCAAGTCATTCATTGCCGAGGCTCCTCTTCATCATCAGCTGCTGTTCTGCATGTGGACTAATAGCAGCTATATTGGTCAAGGTTTTTCTTTATTATGTTCATTGACTGATTTCCCTGCTCATAGGTCAGAGTAGTTTGAATTTAATGATCATGATCCTGTGATCTATTTTCCGATGCCCTTTACTCTGCTGTAGTGCGTTATTTGCTGGAGCTCCCTCCATCATCCATACAGTGAGCTAATAAATAAGCATCTCATCATGGGCTTAATGAGAACATTGCTATTTTCCCTTTTACTCCAAACAATTGTCCCAAATTCACATGCTGTTTTGAAACATTTTTGTCCTCCTTTGACTAACATATCGATAAGATCTCAAGCATGAGGAGCCTCTATAGCACATGGTCATAAAACATAACCCACCCAATCAGAAATCTGCTTCTTGATTATCCAACAAGATATTTATGGTTTTTGGATTAAATGGGGTTCTCAACTTTCAGGAAAGTGTTATTTTAGTTCTTTTTAGAGTGTTTAGGGTCCAAACAGCAGATACTCGCCATCCCCAGGTCCAGCACCTGTTTGCTGCTGCTCATCAGGTCTTTGTGTTTTGGCTGCAGCGGTGAAGACACATGGACAGCACCCATCACCACTGTAGCTAATCACTGACCTCAGTGCCTGTGTTGAGGTAGAGAGCTTGAGCTGCTGAGCTCAGTGATTGTCTACAGCAGTGATGTGCGCTGTCCATGTGACATTAACCACTAAAGTCAAAACCCCAATACTGTAGCAGTAGCTGGATGCCGGCGATGGACCCGGGGGAGGGTGAGTATTATCTGTTTGTTATTTTAGAAGGTTTGAGGGTCTACTTTCCTGAAACTAGAAAACACATTTAAAGTAAAAATGATGTTTAATCAAGACAACCCCCTTTTCATAGTGAATGTATTCAGTTGATCTGTATTAGCCATATACTTCATTGAAGCAATGTCAATTTTTTGTAGTCCACTCTGGCTATATCCATAGTGTGAGGCTACCCCTTAAAAGGGTTTTGCCACAATCAAGCCTTATCAATTATCCACAAGGTATGTGATATCTGTCTAGTTGACTGAGGTCCCACCTGGAGTTCTTATTTTATCTGTTTGGTAGAAGCGCTATTCTCACTTATCTAAGTGTGAGAAAGTTGAATAAATTGATTAGCTATCTATGCTAGTCCCATAGACTTTAATGGAGCGGCAGTATACATGCATGACTTCCTTTCAATTGAAATGTGGGTCACAGGACCCCGTTCTCATTATCAGTGGGACGCAACCAGTCTCGGACTGGGGTGCCAAGGGCAGTAACCAACTCCAGGGCCCCACTTTTCAGCTACATGCAAATGTGACATTATCCTCAATCACAAATTTATATAACAATGAACTGGGTAGATTGTTACATGAATAAGATGCTGCCTTTGTCTGTACACTGTACATAGCGATTCAAGTATATTGTGCCAAGTATTACTCATATAAGAGGGTGATGGCCCACTTTAGCACGTGGGTGCACCGGAGGATTCTCCTGTTCTCCGGTGGGCCAGTCCAAGCCTGGACGCAACGTGATTACATACTTTAGAAAAATTACAGTTCAGCACTTTTACTTTTTTAAATCTGAATAATATGGAACAACGATATAAATTTAAGGGGTACATATCTACATATAGGATGTAAAGAGCGCAAAAAGTCATTTTGCCTCAAATAGGAAGGCCAAAACTACAAAAGAAACATAGCAGTAGGAAATCCTGGTAAATATTTTCCATTACAAGCGAAGATCTAAGTCTGGTTTGGAAAAACTAATAGCCTGGAGCATCACTGGTCCTAGGGTTCCTAATATGTTTAAAATGTCCTGATTAAAGAGGACCTTTCTCCAAATTTTTCATATTGAACTCACCACACGATGTAATAGTGGCTACAGAGCAGAATAAAACTGAACAAAATTTTTTTTTTTAAATTTCACATCTCCATTGTGAAGATATTAGCAATCAAAGTATGTGGGACTTAATGAATTAACTTTTTATTAAGTCCAAGTGAGTGTAATCAGGCAGTTTTCACTGGGGGGCGTGTTCTTCTTCCCCCTGTAGGATGCTGACCAATCATAAGCAGGCAGGAACACTCAAAGAAAAGATGATCACACCCCAGCAAAAGCTTAGAGCACATTTCTCAGTGTGTGAGATGTATAATGTTGGATCTTCTGGTCTAACCTCCTGCATGACTCAGTGTGGGTAGAGGGGCAGTGTGGCTGAAACCCTTCTATCAGTTCTCCTGAATTACTTTTTTAATACATAAATTATTATTTTCTGCTTAGTGTCATATTTCTTACCCCAGAATATCTTCAACCAGTATATTAAGGGTGCTGGGGTTGCGGATGAGCTTGTCTAGAAAGCTCACAATGTCTGAGAACTTAGGTCGGTGATTCCTTTCTTTCTGCCAGCAGTGAAGCATTAACTGATGAAGAGGGACTGAACAACCCATCGGGGCAGGGAGACGGTAACCTTCTTCTATAGACAGGATGACCTAGAAATAATCACACATAAGTATTACACTACTTCTTTGATATATGCATTCTTTTCTACAACATGTCCTGATAGATTTTACCATTTAGCTGAACTATTATAGCGTCAGCAAGGAATGCTGCGAGATCCACAAAGTCTATAGCACAGTAACCCATGATCAGTGCACTACAAGATGAAGTGCAATTTATTTCCATAACTTTAAAAATATCAATCTAGAAAGTCATATGAAATTTTAATCTTGTATTTCTGAGATCCAAGACAACCACATACTAATATTATTTCTTAGAATATTAGTATATTCTTTGTTCCATGAAGCAAAAGAAAAGATGACTGCATTTTGAGCCCTATCCCACCACAAATGTCTGATTATACAGTGTTGGGTGCAGAACGAGACTGGAGTTGATTGATCTCAACCTTCATAATGTCTCTTTTGGTGGCAGATCTATAGCTGCCCATAAAATAAAGTTATGATTGGTCGACCAGCTGATTGTTTGTACAAAGGATCCGACCGTTAACTCACCAGTGTGAACTAGCAGATTAATGAAACCTTTAAAAAGATATATGGTTGGGCTTGCAAAAAGTAGCAATTGATCTTGCTGATTATGCCATACATATGTATTTTTAATCAATAATGGCCCAAAAAAATCCAACCTAACATCACATTTTTCGCAAACAGGTCGCACCATCTATAATTTGCAATAGATGGTTTTACACAATGGTCAAAATTTTCCATTTTGGCCGACTTTTATCTTATGTGTATGGGTAGCTATAATGGTGCAAATGAGCTCTTATATACTGAATAATAAGTGAAGAATATTTTATTTTATTGAATAATCATAAAAATCATTTGTGAAACTACCACTTTAGGATGAGCTTGTAGAAAATAAAAACAGAAAAACACCTATCACCTAAGTTGGAGGAACTTCATAATGCAACTCATTTTGCTCATTATTTCTTCAAGGATTAATTTACTATATATGGTATATACTGAGTTATGTCCATGTCAGTATTCTCACTCTTTGCGTGAATCATATATGCAGAGCCAAGTATGGGACCTGGTCTTGCTTTGGGAGCTAACTAAATTAGTGTTGTAATATGTCTATGTGCTTGAGTCCTAATACTTGGAAAAGTTAATGTATAGGGCAAGACAAAAAAGCAACAAGAATTAAATAAGGGCTGGTAAAACAAGGCTCAAAATAATAAAGGGAACACTTAAAGGGGTTGTCTACTACTAGGACAACTCCTTGATATACACCACGCTTGGCCCTGATAAAATAAAAAAGCTTATACTCACCTCCCGTGCTGGCGCCATTCCAGCAGTGTCGGCACTCGAGGTCCCGGAGCTCTCGTGCAATTCTTGTGACACGTGACCCCGACGCGCAATCAGCGCTGGTGTCACTAGCTCCGCCTTCTGACAAATTGAACATAAAGAGGAAGTCAGAGATCAGCTGCAGCCCAGACTTCCTCTTCAAGTTCAATTCGACAGAAGGTGGCGACAGTGATGCCAGCCCTGATTGGGTGCCGGCCTCACATGTCACAACTGCACAGGAGCTCCAGGACCATGAGTTTCAACACCAGAACGGCGCCAGCACGGTAGGACAGTATAAGCTTTTTTATTTTATCGGGGCCAAGCGTGGGGTATGACAAGGAGTTGAACTTCTTTAAGTCACAATCAGATCTTGAAGAACCAAAAATTAAACTTGAAGATCTTTCTGATATAAATTGTGTAATTAGTTGAGATCAAAATGACATTTCAACAATCAATGGAAATCAAAATAAAAGTAAAACATTGAAATCACAGATCCAATTTATGTGAATTTCATCATGGCAACTAATGTCACTCAGTGGTGTGCATGGCCCCTCTGCATGTGGGCACTCCTGACAATATCTGGATATACTTCTGATGAGATGGCAGATGACATCCTGGGGAATCCCCCCCCCCCAGACTTGGTTCAGGGCATCATCCAGAAGCTTCCCACACACTTTGGCCACATGAGGCCAGGCACTGCCTGCATTAGGAGCAACCAGGGGCCCAATGCATGACAATGTAGGGCATGACAATGGTTCTGAGAATTTCATCCCACCACCTTACAGCAGTCAGAGTACTGTTGGCCATCACATGGAGGTTTGTGCGACCATTCAAGAATATGCCTCCACAGATCATCAGTGACCCACAATAGATTATGATGCAGGCAAGACAACATTCATCATTGTATCTCCAGAGTCTTTCACATTTGTAACATGCCCAGTGTAAACCTGCTCTCATTTGGGAAAAGATGGGGTGCCAATAGCGGATCTGCCAATTCTATGATCTCTTGTGAGTGTTAGTTGATCTTCACAGTGCTGCGCTGTGAGCACAGGTCCCACTGCAAGACATCAGGCCCTCATGACACCCACTTGGAGTCTGTTTCTAACAATTTGGTCAAAAACATGTGCACGAGTAGTCAGAAGAAGGCTATTTTGTATAACTCTAGCAGTGCTCCTCATACAAAGGCGCAGTCCAGTCCAGTGGCTGTAATGCCCTTCTTTGACCTTGTCCATCTCGCCTCATGTAATGACCTGTATCTTGATATTTGCTCTATGGTCTTGAGTCTGAGCTGGGGGATACAGCCAGCCTTCTTGTGACTGCTCGTATGAAAGTGCCATCCTTGAAGGAGTTGGACTTCATGTTCATCCTGAATGGGCAGCAGATACCACCTCATGTTACTAGTAGTGACAAGGACAGTAGCAACATGCATGGTTTTGGGACTGTTTCGGAAAGCAAATCTTCTTACAACAGTACATATAGTTGTGCCATCCTGCAGGGGCTGGATGAAGTGTGTAACCTGGATGAGATGCAGGTACCTCCTCATGGTACCCGAAGACAAAGGGACACCATCAAAAGATAAAAGTAGAAAAGAATCAGTCAGGAAAGATAAGGAAAGAGGAACTGTCTGTGGCCACCACCTGAAGAACCATTCCCTTTTTAGGGATCGTCTCTCCAGTGCCCCTCTTGTCATTATTACTTGCACCAAAGCAGGTAACATTTATTCACCATGACTTATGCTTCCTAACCAGACTGATTAATATGCTTGAACTCAAATTGACTTCAGGTTGTACTGTGATATGCAAGTGTTCCCTTAATTATTTTGAACAGCATATTTAAGGGCTAGAAATTGAGGCAATAAATCACAATGGTTAACAGGTTTAATTGTCTATATGCAATATTGTGAAGTGTTTCCCGAACTTCCATTACTATTACATTGGTCGAACAAAAGGATCTTGTGCAGCTTTGCTTTTATATTGAATACACTGTGGGTAAAGCCTAAATCCAGTGCTTCTTGGAGATCCCAAAGAGAATGCAATCAAGATTTGTATGTTAATTGTATTCATGGCATTATATTGGTGTGTGGATAAGGGTGAAATGATTATTCATCGGGTGCTAGAAGTGAAATAATAGTAATTTACACCAAGCTACAAAGGTATTTTCCTCTCCGGAGTAATAACTATAATGCCACAACATCTACGTGTAACAATGGTACTGAGTAGTGAAACCCAATGGCCCTAAAGTTCATTTACCAAGTAATTCCATTATCTCCTCATAACTACTCCTCACGCCGTGCCACAATCTCTGGAGGCATTTATTGTAGATTTAACCGCATAAAAAAAGCTTTTGATGAATAAATTGAGTAGAAATCTTTACACTTTCCTTTTTCGCCATCGGATTGAACAATGCAGTGACATTCCCTTTGGATCTGCTCTTACTCTTGGGAGACACTGTACTTGCGAACAGCCTGCCATGCTCTTTGTTCAATTTTCTCGAGCAATTATGTCGGCATTGTTTGAAATCCATTAGCTGTTCTTTTTTTTTTTGCCTCTCAGAAAATCGGTGAGTTCTACAGCGCACATTAATTTATACATTCACTTACAGATTGAGAAAAGTCTTAGAACTGTTAGGCGTACTTTGTCTGAACTTTTGTTTTCTTCTCATAAAAATTATAAGAAAATTTGATGCGCGTTGCAGCTGTAAGTTGGGTTTTCTATTTTACTCCTTTCAACAGTTTGTGAAAGCTAATGTGTTTTTTGTTAGGCCATAAATACCCAAGATAAAAGCCCTTTGCTTATTACTTGAGCGTGGAACTCAAGACGATGATTGAGTAACTTTTTGTTCAGATTGACAATCTCAAGTTTATCAAGTATTTAGTGGAGTTTTCTTTCTAAATTCCGCTATAGATCTGAGAACTCGTGGTACTCACAATATATTCTAAATTATTTTTGCTCCACCATTAACCCCTTCACGCTGAAGCCTGTTTTTACTTTCCTGAAGAGACCAAATTTTTCCACTAGTGTCACTTTATATGGTAATAAATCCGGAATGCTTCAACGTACCCAAGTGATTTTGCGATTGTTTTTTTGTGATACATTGTACTTCATGTTAGTGGTAAATTTAAGTGGATATGGTTTGCATTTATTTATGAAAATATTGAGAATTTGACAAAAATTTGCAGTTTTTGGACTTTGAATTTTTATACCCTTAGAGCAGATATACCAATAAAAATAATTAATAAATAACATTTGCCATATATCTACTATACATCAGAATCATGTATGAAACATACTTTTTTGTTTTTAGAAATATAAAAGGGTTAAAATTGTAGCAGCAATTTTTCATTATTCCAACAACATTTACTAAAACTATTTTATTAGGGACCACTTCACATATGAAGTGATTTTTTATTAAGGGCCTTTATGTCAGAAAATGCCCAAAAGTAACCCTATTATAAAAACTGCACCCCTCAAGGTATTAAAAACCACATTTAGAAAGTCTGTTAATCTTTTAGGTGCCTCACAGCAATTTAAACAAAATGGAAGCAAAAAACGAAAAATTTGTTATTTTCCATAAAAATGTTGCTTTAGCCCCACATTTTTTTATTTTCACAAGGTTAACAAGATAAACTAGACCCCATACTTTGTTGTGCTATTACTCCTGAGTACACCAATACCCCATATGTGGTCATAAACTTTTGTTTGGGCACATGGCAGGGCTTGGAAGGGAATTAGCTCCATTTCAATTTTGGTGCAGAAATTTTGATAGAATAGATTGCGGGCACCATGTCAAATTAAGAAAGCCCCTGAGGTGCCAAAAACAGCAGAATCCCCCTGCAAGTGACCCCATTTTGGAAACTACAACCCTCAAGGAATTCATATAGGTGTGTATTGAGTATTTTAAACCCACAGCTGATTCACAGCATTTATAACATTGGACTATGAAAATGAAAATTTAATTTTTTCCACTAACATGCTGTTTTAGCCCCAAGTTATTCATTTTCAAAAGGGGTAACAGGAGAAAATGGACCTCAAAATGTCATATGCAATTTCTCCTCAATTTGCCAATACCCCATATGTGGTCAGAAACTACTTTACAGGCACAGTGCAAAGCTCAGAAGGGAAGGAGCACCATATTGGAGTTGAGAATTTGCTGGGATAAGTTGCGGGTGCTATGTCACATTGACAGAGCCCCTGAGATGGCAGAATAGTGGAACCGTCCTATAAATGACTCCATTTTGCAAACTACATGCCTCACTGAATTCATCTTGGGGTGCAGTGAGCATATTGTCACCACAGGTGTTTCACAAAATGTTTTACCATTGGGTGGTGCCACTAAAATCTTGTTTTAGCCCTAGATTTTACATTTTCACAAGGGGAAATTGGTAAAAAAAGGCCTCATAATTTTCTCCTGAATGTGGGAGTATCCTATATGTGGCTGTACAGTACTCTTTGGCCACACAGCAGGGCTCAGGAGGGTAGGAGCACTATTTAACATTTGGAGTGCAGATTTTCCTACAATGGTTTGTAGACCATACATAGTGCCCAGTTTGTGCTTCTTGAGACATGGACCCTGTAAATTAAGTGGCTTTACTTGCTACAGTAATGCCAAACATGTGAATACCTGCTGTGATTTAGGCACAATGTGGTGCTCAGGAAGAGGAGGAATTTGGATTTAGGAGCGCAGATTTCACTGGATTTCTTTTGGGGGAGGGGGCAAGGAGCAATGTCCTACCAGTAACGTGGACACTCCCTAGATTTCTGTAAACAGATGACGGACCTTAATGAGCACTTATATTGGGGTTTCCATCTGCATCTCTGAAGTACGTGATTCAGATGAAACCCTGACAGATCTATTCACTGTAATGAGGCAGCAGAGTTACTCTGGACTCCGTCAGGCCTCTGTTCAGCGTTGTCCCTCTTTTCAGAGGTGCACAAAATTGTGGTCAACTGCACTTTTACTCATCACTGAAAAGACGGACACCGCCAGATCACAGGCCAGACGGCATCCACAGTGCCTCCATCTGCCTCATTATAGGGAATTTTCCGTTGGGGGTTCTGTCAAAATAACGTATTTCAGAGATTTACACGGAAACCCCGGTGTAAACGCTCAGCGCAGAGCACAGGATACATGTGAGCTGAGCCTTACAGGGATCTTTGGGAGGCTGAATCCCAACAGCAGTTTAAGAATTGCTTTTTTTTTACGCCATTCCTTGTGTGGTATAAGCGGTATGACAGTTTTTATTCTTCTAGTCGGTGCGATTACAGTTATGCAAGATTTATATCTTTTTCAGGTTTTGCTACTATTACACACTCAAACTTCTTTTTTTTTGCAAAAAAAAAAAGTTCTTGCATCGATATATTTTGAGAGCTATACTTTTTCCAGATTTCTGCTGATAAAGTGTTAGGGCTTGTTTTTTGTGGGACGAGTTGCAGATTTTATTGGTATCATTTTGGGGTGCACAACATGATCGCCTTCTATTCTGATTTTTGGGAGACAAAGTTAACAAAATGCAGCAATTCAGGAATTGATTTTTGTTTTTTTTTTAACCGGTTCCCGACCGCCCACTGTAGATGAACGTCGGCGCTTGCCGGGCTCTGTGCAGTGCCGACGTTTAAAAACGGTGGGTGGTCTCGCAGTGCTCAGGACCCCCAGGGTCCTGCAAGCACTGCGATTCCGGTGCAGAGCGTTAGCTCTGACAGGGTACATCATCGGGACCTGATTAGATCAGGTCCCAGTGATGTTAACCCTTTGCTGTCTTCTATATGCTGTGATCTATAGTGATCGCGGCATATAGGAGACAGCAGGAAGAGAGGGGGTCGTCCACTTACCTCCGAAGACCTCCGTTTCGTTTGAGGACCTGGGGTTGCTATGGCAGCTGGAGGTCACATGACCGCCTCCAGCTCTGCCATATATGGTGTCCTTCCTGTCTGACTTCAGCCTGTATGTAGCTGAAGTCAGACAGGAGACTCTGACTGAAACAGTCAGTGAAGATCTCATATAATGTAATATATGTGTATTACATTACATGAGATCAGTGATCAGAAAAATAAAAATTAATGTCCCATACAGGGACTAAGTAAAAATGTAAAAAAAAGTAAAAAAAAAGTTTTTAAACTATTAAAAAAAAAAATCACAAAATAAATAAAAATAAATAAATAAAATATTAAACCAATAAATCCGTAAATTATTACAAAACCAAAAAAAGTACACATATTTGGTATCGCCGTGTCCGAAACAACCCGAGCTATAAAACTGTCACACTAATTAACTCCTTCTGTGCACACCGTAATAAAAATAAATAAAAAACGGAGCAAAAAAATATGCTTTTTCATCATATCGCCAAACAAAAAGTGGAAAAAAATGCGATCAAAAAGCAGAATAGAAATAAAAATGGTACCACTGAAAACGTCATCTTGTTCCGCAAAAAAAAGCCGCCATACAGCTCCATCAGCCAAAAAATAAAAAAGTTATAGCGCTCAGAATAAAGCAATGCAAAAAAAATATTTTTTTTTCTATAAAATTGTTTTATTGTGTAAAAGCGCCAAAACATAAAAAAAATACAGTAAGTGTAGTATCGCTGTAAACGTACTGACCCGAAGAATAACGCTGCCTGATCACTTTTACCACACGCAGAACGGCATAAAAAAAAACTCAAAAAACAATTCCTGAAGTGTTTGTTTTTGTTAACTTTACCTCCCAAAAAACGGAATAGAAAGCGATCAAAAAATGTCACGTGCCCAAAAATGGTTCCAATAAAAATTTCAACTCGTCCCGCAAAAAACAAGCCGTCACATGACTCTATCGGCCGAAATATGGAAAAATTATAGCTCTCAAAATATGGTGATGCAAAAACTAGATTTTGCAAAAAAAGCGTATTTTAGTGTGTGACAGCTGTCAGTCATAAAAACCCGATATAAATCTGGTATCTCTGTAATCGCACCGACCCGAAGAATAAAGTAATCTAATCAGTTATATCACACTAGGAACGGCATAAAAAATAAATAAAACAAATATTATTCACCTGCTACTGATTTGTTTATTATGTCTCCCAAAGATCCCAGTAAGGCTCTGCTCACATTTATCCTGTGCTCTGCGCTGAGCACTTACACCAGAGTTTCCGTGTAAATCTCTGAAATACGTGATTCAGCCAGAACCCATGATGGAAGATTCCCTGTAATGAGGCAGATATAGGCCACTGTGGATGCCGTCTAGCCTGGGATCCCACGGTGTCATTTGTTTTAGGCGTGCATAAAAGTGCGGTTGGCCACAGTTTTGTGCACTTCTGAAAAAAAGGACACCACTAAACAGAGGCCAGACGGAGTCCAGAGTAACTCTGCTGCCTCATTACAGTGAATGGATCCTGCAGGGGTTTCATCTGAATTACATCACTTGGAAAATTAGATGGAAACCCCGATGTAAGTGCTCAGCCTAGAGCGCCGGATAAATGTTACGTAAAATGTTCCCAATAAAAGCTTCAACTCAGTCCTCAAAAAAAGCTAGTCCCCACTCAGGTCCATCATCTGTTAAAAATATAAGGGACTTCCAAGTTACTGGTAGCAGAAAGGCTCTGGAAAAGCAAAATGGTCCTTGCCCCCCAAAAGAAATTCAGAAAATTTTGTGCTCCCAAATCCAAATGCCTATTCTACAATAATTTGTTCTCCAATTGTCAAATAGCGCTCCGTCCCCCTCAAATCTCACCGTATGGCTAAGTGGTACGATACAGCCACATATGGGGTATTGACACTTTTAGAAGAAATTGTGTGACACATTTTGGCACCATTTTTACCCATTGCCCTGTGTGAAAATGTAAAATCTGAGGGTAAAACATTTTTTTGTGGTAAAAATATAATTATGCTTTTTTCACTGCCCAATGGTATAAATTTAAAAATTAAAAAATGCTCACTACTTCCCTAGATGAATTCCTTGAGAGGTGTAGTTTACAAAATGGGGTCACTTGTGGGGGTTTCTGCTGTTTTGGCATGTCAGCGACTCTTCAAATGTGACATGGTGTCTGCTGCCTATCCCAGCCAACATAGCGCTCCTTTCTCTTCCGAACCCTGCCGTACACCAAAGCAGTGGTTTTCCCCCACATATGGGGTATCGGCGTACTCAGGAGAAATTGTACAACAAATTTCATGGTGCAATTTATCCTGTTACCCTTATGATAATGCAAAATTAGGGAATGAAAAACATTTTTTATGGGAAAAATGTGAAAATTTTATTTTTGCGGCTCAATATTATAAACTTCTGTGAAGCAGCTGGGGGTGCAAGGTGCTCACCACACATCTAGATAAGTTCCCTAAGGGGTCTAGTTTCCAAAATGTTGGCACTTGTGGGGGGTTTCCACTGTTTAGGCACATCAGGAGCTCTCCAAACGCAACATGGCGTCCGCTAATTATTCAGACAAATTTTACATTCAAAAAGTCTAATGGCGCTCCTTCCCTTCCGAACCCTGCCGTGCGCCCAAACAGTGGTTTTCCCTTACATATGGGGTATCAGCACGCTCAAGAGAAATTGCACAAAAAAATTTGGGGTCCATTTTTTCATGTTACCCCTGTGAAAATAAAAAAAATTGGGTCTAAAGTAACATTTTTGTGAAAAAAGTTAAATGTTAATTTTTTTCTTCCACATTCCAAAAATTCCTGTGAAGCACCTGAAGGGTTAATAAAGTTCTTGAATGTGGTTTTGAGCACCTTGAGGGGTGCAGTTTTTAGAATGGTGTCACTTTTGGGTATTTTCTGTCATAAAGACCCCTCAAAGTGACTTCAAATATGATGTGGTCCCTAAAAAAATGTTTTTGTAAATTTTGTTGGAAAAATGAGAAATCGCTGGTCAACTTTTAACCCTTATAGCTCCCTAACAAAAAAAAATTTGGGTTCCAAAATTGTGCTGATGTAAAGTAGACATGTGGGAAATGTTATTTATTAACTATTTTGTGTGACATATCTCTCTGATTTAAGGGCATGAAAATTCAAAGTTTGAAAATTGCAAAATTTTCAAAATTTTCGCCAAATTTCCGATTTTTTCACAAATAAACGCAAGTGATATCGAAGAAATTTTACCACTATCATGAAGTACAATATGTCACGAAAAAACTATCTCAGAATCAGGGGAATACGTTGAAGCGTTCCAGGGTAATTACTTCATAAACTGGCAGTGGTCAGAATTGAAAAAATTGGCCTGGTCACGAAGGCAAAAACAGGCTCTGGCGCGAAGTGGTTAATGTCATTCACCGTGTGCTAAAAGTGATAAGGCAGCTTTATGCTTTGGGTCAGTACAATTACCACATTTATGTAGTTTTTAATGTTTTGCCGCTGTTACACAATAAAAACAAGTTTTCTGGAAAAAAAAAGTTTTTACATCGCTATATTCTGAGAGCTATAGCATTTTTATTTTTTCACTGACAGAGCTGAATGGGGGCTTGTTTTTTTGCAGACAAGATGATGTTTTCAGGGATACCATTTTTAGTTATGTATGACTTTTTGATCACATTTTATTCCACTATTCGGCGATATGATGAAAAGACATAGTTTTTGCTTTTTTTATGGTGCTCACTGCAGGGTTTAAATAGTGTGACAATTTTATAGATCAGGTTGTTCCAGATTCAGCAATACCAAATATGGGTACTTTTTTGTTTATTTTTACATAAAATATGCTTATTTATTGGTGTAATATGTTTTCACAATTTTTCTCATTCTTTATTTTGTGATTTTTTAAATATTTTTACAGGTTTTTTTAAACCTTTTTTTACTTTTTTACTTAGTCCCTCTATTTAACTTTTTTTTCTCTGATCACTGTTCTAATGCATTGCAATGCACATATACAGCAATGCTTTAGAGCTGTCAGTGTTACACTGACATAATGCCTTTTACACCCTGCTTTAAGCAGAGCCTAACAGGCCACCGTGGCTGACAGTCCAGGAGGTCATCAACCATCGGAAGCCAGCAATCACGTTGCGGGGGAGCCGATACGGTGGAAAATGGAGCCCCCTCCCCCTCCTAAATGCTTTCGATTATTAAACTGCCAGGGCCATGTGGGCATTAGCCCCGTTCAATTTTAGGCATTAGCCTATCTAAAGATCCTGACCTAATTAGAGTGACTTCATGGCATTCAGCATCCAGGGCATATGCGCCACTAACACCTTCACTTCCTACATCTTGGTATTGTTCCATCCATATCTAGGTGCAATAAAGTATCACAAATTAGTGGTCAACTATAAAAGAAAGAGAAATGCGACTTACATCTTGATTAGACATCTCCCAGTATGGCCTCTCTCCATAAGACATCACTTCCCACATCACAATCCCATAGCTCCAGGCATCACTTGCCGAAGAAAACTTTCGATAGGCTATCGCTTCTGGAGCTGTCCACCTGATGGGAATTTTTCCACCCTAAAAATGGAAAGTATCTTCGTTAAAAACATTTTCATTGTTAAAGAATAGTAAAGAAATGTACAACCTGAGCAAAATAAAAAAATATTTAATAAAAACAAATGGCAACTTTTTCAAAATAAAACCTACACAGATGCCATGGCCTTTTCACAAAATGTGGGAGCCATCCAATTTCAAAAGCTGGTCGCAATGGGAAACGTCAATTGTTTCAAAATGGGTTTAGGTGCTTTTTAAGAAGACGATAACATAAATACATACGTAAAAGTGTAAAGTTCTTTTACTGAATGTTGAACCAGTCGATTGACACTTGTCACCAGAGGGAAAAACTTGCTCTTTTAGGGCAGACAGAATCATACAGTATGGATGTAAATGTACCCCATTCCCTTTATCCTTTCCAATCCCTCAGTTGAACTTGATGGACATGTGTCTTTTTTCAACCATACAATAAAAAATTAGCTGACGTCATATACCTTGCTGGAGTAGTCACATAGAGAGAGCCACTGCCAGAATCATCCAGCTATGGCTTATCTCCTCGCCAAACAAAATGATTGGACATAGGAGTATCGACCGCCCAATTCTCATGTCCCCTGACATAATCAATCATGGAACATTCAAAATAACTTTAATCTAATGTGTATGGGGGCCTATACATGTGAAGTTTTACATGCCATCCATTCAAATGAATGACCAACCATGTAAAAGATAGTTGGCTTCATCTCACAAAAATAAGCACTCTTTGTTAGCAACTCTCCACTCTCATGATGTTCACCCCCACCCCCCGCACATGGTCTTCATAAGGCCAAATAGGATTTATGGAAGCGTCATGGTTTCACCAATAGAAGTAAAAATACACTATATATCAGTATTTGGTCAGATAATTTGGATGTCCCCCCCATCCGTCACCTGGTTTTACTAAACCAAACTTACATCAGGATAGATCTCTATAATGCTGTAAGTTTGTGTTCTCAAATTCGTGTGGGGCTCTGGGTGTTACATCTAGAATACAGATAGTTATATGCTGTAGGTTTGTTTCCATAGAAGCAGTTACTTTCGGAATACTGACACATACTATACAGTACTGTGAAAAAGTTTTAGGCTTGTAAGGGAAAATGTTGCAAAATAACAATGCTTTCAAAAATAGAAGTGTTAATAGTTCATTTTTATCATTTAGCAAAATGCAAAGTGACTGGACAAAAGAGAAATCTAAATCAAATTAATATTTGGTGTGACCTCCCTTTGCCTTCAAAACAGCATCAAAGCACCAATTCCTCTAGATATACTTGCACACAATTTTTTTTAAAAAAACGTGGAGCCAAGGTTGTTCCAAACATCCTGGAGAACTAATCCCTGATCTTCTGTGGAGTAGGTAAATCAAATCCACTAGGTTCATAATAAAATTAGAGGCTAGGTGAATCTAACATAAGCTAAAACAGCCTCTCTACTTTTGATGGTGGTAACCATTAGCACCTCCAAACTATAAATTGAACAAAAAAAGACAAAAGGAGTTCATGAATCTAAAAAAAATCATATATTTTATTGTGTATCTCATATGTTTAAAAATGACTATAAACCCAAAGATATATAACACAACATAAACAGATATCATGTGAAGGTAGGCTTGTTTTAATCCTTCCATCTCTTCATGTAACGTCTTGGTGATGTTGAAAGCAAGGGCCTCTGTTGAGGCCATATTATCACTTCTACAACTCAATATTCTTCTTTACGCTAAATATAGTTCTGAAAGGGGTTGTCCAGTCAAAAGTGATAATTCTGCAGTCACTCAGGTTTAACCGTATATCCAATAGCGGTCCTGGTCAAAATGACTCTTTCTTAGGTAAGGTGTAAGGTGTGTACTTAGTGGCAGATATTATTTCTCATACTTTGGTATATCGCTATCAGTCTTGTGCATACTCCATGCCACAACTGTTTATCTTCAGTACCAGTAGAGCGATACTAATTTTACTATTTTCAGCCCTTCCTTTTGCTGTAAGTCAAATATAAAACGAGGAAAATAGCCTGTCTTTTATATATACACGGCACTTATTTTACAAGGCAATCCTGATTATTCTCAGTTACCAGTCTGTTCATGGGTTTCTAACAGATCTGGACACATACGGACACTGATCATCCAGTGCCAGAATTACCTGTGCAAGAAAAGGCTGTTCCTAATCCAGCCAAACATTCTATGCAGCATAATACCTTGGTATATTACAGGACTACAAGTCACCACAAGGTGGTGGAGATTATACCCCAAAAACATCTCCTCCAAATCTTGTCCTAAACCAACAATACCTCCGGATGCCTCATTCACATCCACATCCAGCTTTAGGCATTTATATATAAAGGATTGGTCTCACCCATTTGACGACTTATCAAGACATCATGGTTACTTTGTCTCCTTCAGTGTAATTGTGTGTGACCCTTTTACGAACCTCCCAACGCGTTTCATCGTTCATCAGAATCATCAGGGGAGCCGTTATTGTTTTATGTCCACCCTTTAGGACCTTTCAGATAACCAATTCATCTGCCAGATCTCCTGGCTGCTGCAGTATCTGCTCACAAACTCCTTTGTCTTCAAGTAATGCGTGCCATCTAAGTTCCACCCTTGGTGTATGATGTTAATTTTTAATGATCTAAATTAAAAGTTATATTTTAACAATCCCAGGTACTTGAATATATATATATATATATATATACACATACTGTATATATACACTGAAAATTGATATGGGCTATTGTATTATTCCCTTGCTTTTTTGGAGATTTATGCACTTACGCACTGTGCACTGCGGGGATTCGCCGGTATGAGACCCGGGACCAGAGGCTATGTATACATTATACATACCCCCGGCCATTCAGCGCCGCCTCACTCCATGCACTTGTATAGAGCGAGGCCACGCCCCGCCTGTGGGTGTGTCCGACTAGAAGGCGCGGGCTCGCTCAATGCAAGTGTATGGAGAGCGAAGCCACGCCCACTGGCTGGGGGTATGTATAACGTATACATTCCCACTCCGTTACCAGGTCTCATACCGGCAAACCCTTGAAGACTTATCACTTTTGACTGGACAATCCCTTTAATGACATTGGCTGTATGTTTTGGGCCATTTTCCTACTGCAGAATAAGTTTGGAGCCAATCAGACTCCTCCCTGATGGTGTTGCATGATTTATAATGATCTGTCTGTATGTCTAAGCATTGAGGACATCAAGAAATGGGCAGTATTGAGAATCGCAGTGGTCGGACAAAGAAACTTAGTACAGTACATGAAATTGGAAGATGGCCAGCAACTCAGACCTGGCAGTATTAAGGGTGACCCAGTTATACCATTCCACTGTTTGAAGAAATGTGACCAGATCTGGTCTTCATGGAAGAATTGGGGCCAAAAACCAGACCTTCAACAAGGAAACAAGGCCAAAGGACTCAACTATGAAGAAAAATTAGGAACTGGGGTGCTCTTGAGAAGGTGCTCTTGAAAAATGTTTGTAGTTGCATTTAAGCAAATGGAAGTGCTCATGGTGCTGTTAAATAGACAGATTCTTAGCCAACATGCAATTCTGTTAGAGAGGCTTCTGATGCCATTAAGAACTACCTTCATTTGACATGCAGAAGTAGTGCTGTTGCAGAGTGGGACATGCAGAAGTAGTGCTGTTGCAGAGTGTGACATACAGAAGTAGTGCTGTTGCTTTAAAAGCATTCAGCAACTATTAGAAGTAACACAAGCACAGGAGACAGGAAGTGTTGTGCTCCAGAAGCATCCAGCAACTAGAGGAGTTAACACAGTCACAGGACAAGGGGAGTGTTTGAGCAGAGCCCCAGGGGGATTGTGGGAAAGTTGTTTACTATCTGGCTGGAGCCAAATAGAAAGGCGGTGTGTGTGCTCTATATCTCACAGAAGCGCCCCTGCAAGTGAAAAGGATTCAAGTGATGAGTGAAGCTAAGCACAGGTCAGGTAGAGTTCCTGAACTAGCAGTGCAGAGTGTTGTCAAGCAGAAAGATAAGGACTGTAAGAAATGGTATCACAGGGATTATCTCTCTCAGCAAACCCTTCCCCCCTCCATCTCACTGTGCTGTAAAGAATGCTGTGTTCATTAATGTGCCTTTGCATTAGAACTGTGTTGTCCTGTACTACTGAGAAGACTGTGAACTGCTGTGCTGCTAAGGAAACTGTACTGTTTGTCACTGGAGCCTGTTGCTCATAAGACTTAACTTGCACTGGCTGTGCGGCTTCTTATTAAATGCTACTGTTTTACCGTTTATGAGGACTCTTGTCAAGTGTGTCTGGTCAGCAAGTGAAACAACCTACGTGTCTGTGCCTGAGGGTCAATACCCCTGTGTGCCTGAGAGAAGCTGCAGCACATGGTCCCTGAGTAACGGTTCCCCCAGGATTCCAAAGAATTCATGTAACCTGTCTTGCCTCTATCTGAATCTAGCGGTGTGCGTGTAACATTGGTGGCCCATACAGGGAGTCCTGAGCTGGAATTAGCGAGTAGAGGGAGAAGAGGAAAAGTGTCTGGAAAAACACAGCAGCACAGCACCTCAACTCAACTCTGCTACACCAGTTAAAGGGGACCAGCCGTAAAGAAAACTCACTAGCAGCAATGGATGTGGAAATACAAATGGACAGAATTAGTGAGCTGCTTCTTCAGTTGACCTGTGAAGAATTGAGAACAGTAGCAGAACATATAAAGATGTCAGAAGAACAGATTTCTAAAGCACACAACCGCAGGCAACTGTTAGCTGCCATTAATGCAAAAATAGATGAGCTGGGGGAGAAAGAAGCTGAAGACATCATGGGGACATTCCTCCAGGAACTAACAGAGTTTCTAACCAGGTTGAAGTTGGAGGAT
Organism: Phyllobates terribilis; assembly: GCF_046119375.1. Lineage (NCBI taxonomy): Eukaryota > Metazoa > Chordata > Amphibia > Anura > Dendrobatidae > Phyllobates > Phyllobates terribilis. The sequence continues at coordinate 880,656,566 of NW_027362762.1, forward strand.
GGAGGGGCGGCACCAATTACCAAAAGCGGGAATCTCCATCCACAGACTGAACTATAGGAATTGAAAGAACAATTCAAAGCCCTAACAACAGCCCTGCAGGAATCAACCAAAACCTCTGAATGGGTGATAGACTCAGACAGAACCTTTAACCTGCTTGGGTTAGATAAATCAGGGAGACAGTCCTCTCTTACACCACAAATCACCATAAGGAAAGAATTCAAGATACTGGGACAGATTGGAGAGTGTGACCAGAAAGAGCGACTGTCTTATATGTACTTGTTGCACCAGATCGATGCAGGCTTACATAAAGGCTGCCAGCCAGATGAGATCGTTGAGGGGGTGGTGAAAGCGTTTAGCCCAGGACTGAACCTCTGTAGTATGCTAGAAATGAAGAGTCAATTGACCTTGCAACAGCTGAAGATAATTTTAAAAGGGCACTATAAAGAAGAGAGTACTTCAGAATTGTTCCATTGACTCATTAACCTCTCACAGAAAAATAATGAATCACCCCAAAGTTTCTTGTTCAGAGCAACTGAACTGAAGGATAGACTGTTCTTTGCATCCAGAGATGTAGAAGCGGAAGAGAAGTTTGATGCTGGACTAGTCCAGAAGAAGTTCTTGAGATCATTGGGAACGGTATTAATCAGCAAAGACATCAAGTTGCAGCTGAAACAGTACCTAGAAGATCCTGGCATTCTGGATGAAGTCATAATTGAAAAAATGAATGAGGCAGCTAGTTTGGAGTCAGAGAGCGAACAGAAGTTAAAGAAAGGCTCTGCTCCTAAAATCACCAAAATGAGTCAGCTGAAGTTGGAGACCTCCAGTAGCCAGTCCGAAGATCATCATGGAGACCCACCAGTGCCACCTCCGAGAGTGAACCTTAAATCACCAACAAAAGAGAGAACCGCCAGCGCTGACTGGGAGGAAGTAGTAGGAGAACTGCGAGCCGAGTTGATTGAGGTGAAAAAGTTGATTAGTTCCAGGCCAGAACCTGTATCCCTCAGACCCAGGAGTGGGTTCCAAAACAAAAGATACCTGGCTTGTGAAGCATGCCATTCATCAAATCAGAGTAAGGTATGTGTCCACTGTCTAAGACGTGGTGAGGAAGGACATTATCCCAAGGAATGCCAATGGTCATTTGGGTTAAAAGACAGGTTGCCAGTGCGGGACGACTGGTAACTGCGACATGGAGGAGGCCCCAGAAGCAAATCTAAATCTCACCAAACCCCAGAACGGCGCATGAGGTAAAACACCTGCGTCAGTACTATCCCCAAGTGTGTTCCCGTTTACAACAGCTGCAAGAGAGACAGTGGCATCAGTTACTCAATGCCCAGTGCGGAGGTCAAACGATGTACTCCTGGGAGGAGGATTCCTCGGTCAGTAAAGATAGCCTCATCAGCCTAATCGGTGAAAGGTGCTTTATCCAGTGCTAGCTAGATGGACTCCTGGTAAAAGCACTGTGGGACACAGGAGCCCGAACGAGCCTTTTATATGAAGAATGGAGAAGGCGCTACCTGCCACATACCTGCCTTCGGTTGCTAAAAGAACTCTTAGGACCAGTGGAACTCCACGGCAAAGCTGTCAACCAGACCGAAATCCCTTTCATAGGCTGGGTGGAAGTGACTTTCCAACTGAGGGCCACGAAGAACAGCAACACCATTGAGCTTTTTGTACCTTTTCTCGTGACTAGTGATCAGAACGTGGCAGAGGATCCTATCCTGGGTTATAATGTAATCAGTGAGGTCATCACGAAGCACAAGTCAGGGACGCTGGTCTTGGATGCAATTTCCACATCACATGCCATACCCAACACTGTGGCAGAAAATGTGATTCATAGAGTAAATAAAGCACAGAATACAATGGACCTAAAAGAAGTCAAGTTAGGCTGGCGCCCAAATTGCAAACCAAATGGTGAGAGTGAGGTGTGGAGTCCCGGTAGAACCGGGAAGAAAAGTCCAGAAAAGATTGTTCATGCGAAAAGACTCCTCAGAACTTCCGGAAGGCCTAGTACAAGGTGACACTGTGCTTACGATTCCTACTGGTGGGTTTGTTCGAGTGACAGTACCAGTGATTAATACTACGAAACACGATATTAGACTGGATCCAAAGACTGTGTTAGGTCACATTGAAACCATTAAAACAGTATATCCAGCCAGTGTAAGACCCGCCCAGGGGTCTACCGTGAATTCAGTCTCCCTAACAAGGAACAGGAGTTGCCCAGGGGAGTAAATTGCACTACCCTCCTCAGGGTCCTGGGATCCCCCAGTATCCCTGGAACACTTGTGTGATGAAGATATAGCGATAGCAAAACAGATGTTGAGAGAAGAGTGTCATGCATTCTCTAAAGATGACTCTGATATAGGCTGTATCCCGTCGTTGCAATTGAAAATCAATTTGAAAGACATGACCCCGGTAACCAGTTACATGTCTGTGCTGAAACCATTACACCGTGAAGTGAAAGAATATTTACAAGATCTCATCAACAGAGGTTGGGTCCAATGTGCCTTTGCATTAGAACTGTGCTGTCCTGTACTACTGGGAAGACTGTGAACTGCTGTGCTGCTAAGGAAACTGTACTGTTTGTCACTGGAGCCTGTTGCTCATAAGACTTAACTTGCACTGGCTGTGCGGCTTCTTATTAAATGCTACTGTTCTACCATTTATGAGGACTCTTGTCAAGTGTGTCTGGTCAGCAAGTGAAACAGCCTGCGTGTCTGTGCCTGAGAGTCAATACCCCTGTGTGCCTGAGAGAAGCTGCAGCACATGGTCTATGGTCGCCCTGAGTAACGGTTCCCCCAGGATTACAATGAATTCATGTAACCTGTCTCGCCCCTATCTGAACCTAGCAGTGTGCGTGTAACATTCAGCCTAACCTGGTAATGATGATATGGCCTCCCCAGAGCCCTGATCTCAACATCATCGAGTCCGTCTGGGATTATATGAAGAAACAGAAACATACGCACAAGCCTACATCCATAGAAGATCTTTATTAAGTTTTCCAAGTTGTTTGGAACAATGTACATGCTGAGTTCCTTCAAAAACTATGTGCAAGTATAAGTGTAGGGAAAAATATAGTCCGATTCACCCTCATGCACTATTTAAAGATCCCCATTGCAAAGAAAGAAAAATCCAGCTCCTCGAAAATCCAAAAAACTCTTCTTTATTGATGTGAATAGAAAACACTCCAGTCAGTGAATTTAAAATGTCATGGCAGTAGATAAAACAACTGATTAAGGGTTTCACGACCTGAAACTAGTTGTTTTATCTACTACTATGGCATTTTAAATTTACCAACTGGAGTGTTTTCTATTCACACAAATAAAGAAAAGATTTTTGGATTTCCGTGGAACTGGATTTTTCTTTCTTTGCAAGTATAAGTGTACCTAGAAGAATTCATGCTTTCATGCTGTTTAGAAGGCAAAGATTTCTCTTTTGTTCATTCACTTTGCATTCTGTTAATTGATAAAATAATAATAATTAAAATAAATTATTAACACTTGTTCTGTTGAAAGCATCTTTAGTTTGCAGCATTTTTTCACCCCTTCTTAAAACTTTTGCACAGTGCTGCAAATACTACTACAGTACACCCATCCGAGTAAGGTCTTAACATAGATTTTTAGGGTTGAACAGTATTAGAAAAACATGCATGCTTTCTTCCTGAAACAGCATGGCACCTATACATTGTTTGTTTCTATTGCCATTCAGCTTCATTGAAGTGAATAGCGCTATTCTGCCATACCACACTCAACCTGTGGACAGGTTTGGCATGGTTTATGGTAAAAAAAAACAGCCATGTTTTTTATAAAATATACTAGGCACGATTAAAAAAAAATTGCAAAGGATTAATATTTTTAACAGCAAAATGTACTTTTTCCTGTCAAACGTCTCACATGACAATTTTTCACTTAATTGTTCATAACAAAATGATAATGAGAAGGAATAAAAGAAAAAGCCCATAGAGGAGACATAGACTTCAACTAACTTCTCAAAGGAATTTGCCATTTTTGTAAATTATCTCCCTATACACGCTGTATAGTACCTGATCTGCGACACTGTCAAGTGGCCTGTCCTCTCGAAATCCTACTACACATTACTGAGTCCGAGTGACACTCGTATCCTCATTAGTACAGATCTTTGACAGCCCTCTGGAATTTGTCATTTAATTACATTTGGAGCTAATTCAGCCTTGTCATGAATCAGAAGACACCGAGTAGCCCGAATCATAAACGTTTCAATGGCTCGGTTAATACTGCATATTGCTTAGGAATCAAATTAGCATTTTGTCTCCCGGCTCATTACCATTTTATAGGCTGGGCAGAAAGGCAGGATTGACCCACTCAAGAAAGAAAAAAAAAGATCCACGGATAAAAGGCTTTCTGAAGTAGGAAAATGACAAGTTTGATGAATCTTCTTCAGTACTCAGATCATTTAGGAATAACTGTACATGGCAAGCAAACATTTAGCGTATTTCAGACAAGTGGACAAGTTTCCCGGACTGCATTGAGTAGAGTAGACCAATGTGATGACTTGTTCTTAGACTTAGCATGACAGCGGTGGTAGAAGATAGAAAGCTCTGCGATCTAGTACTTCTACCTGCACCCTATGTTGGGAAGGGGGTCAAAAATTACCTTAATTACAACTTCATTATTGATGTCTGATTAAGAATTTTGCAACCTTGAGCCTTTTAAACTACAAGACACCGCATGGCTTGACAACCTGCGAATTGTAAGTTTAGATGGAGTGCTGCAGGTTGCTGACCCCTGCCCTAGTACAAAAAGATCCAGGAATAGGCCTCATTTCGATGGATGTAATTCCCTTTTAAGCAACTATATTCCGGATGCAACACCTGTTCCCCTTTCAACTCATCTGAATGAGGTCTAAACCTGGATATTTTTGTCCTACAGCCAGAATCGGCACCCTGCAGCATCTAAAATCACAGCTCCTTCTCCACATAGGTTGTATAACACAGCTGCACCCTAACAGCAGTGAGTGGAGCTAGCTCTGATCTCTGCTGTGTAACTCTATAAATGATGATGTCAATCACTGAAAGTGACATTAAAGTGCAGCGATCGTGCCCAGGCATCCATCGCCTCTACCCCCGTGATGTCATCACATGGTGCCGATGGATTGCTGTGGCAACTGCAGACCTGAAGAAGGTGTTTTGGATTTGCAGTATATAGAACAAGTGATCAGACTACAGCAGGTTCAAGTCTTCTATGAAGACTAAAAAATTGAAAAAAATGGATCATCAAAGAAATATACAAACAAAAATGGTCCTCCTTCAATATGACAAGCACTGCTTAGATCCAAACAAGGTGATAAGTCACCGAAGTGAATCAACAAAGTTTGTTGTATTAAATGAAAAAAGGTTGAATCTGACAAAGGCGTAGGAGCTGCAATGAAACGTGTTGTTCATTTTATGGGTTAAACTGTTGTTTTACTTTGATGATTCTGTACCGCCTCATTTGGATCTAAGCACCTGTCATATGAAAGGAGGACCATTTTTGTATGTACTGTATATTTGTTTGTGTCTTTCTCCCTCCAGTTTCTCCCCTCCTCCACAGATTTTATAGGCAGCAGCTATAGTTTGATTCCTTATTGAATACAGATCTGTAAACAGATTCGAGCAGTTTGAGTCTGAATGAACAGTGCAAGGAGATAAGAAGTGAATAAGTGGGAAAAGTAATTTCTCTAAGATATATTACAAGCTTCCTATCTTTGCTTGTTGGTTTGATTTATAAAAAAAAAAGTTTAGTTACTATTCAAAACATTGTATTTGTCAACACTTTTGGAATAACGGGAGGCCTCTTCCACTTCCTGAATTGTCAGCAAATCTCCTAGGCCCACTGGATCCTGCCTTTAATCTTCCAGATACCAGCTGTTCTGGGAAGTTTCTTCATTCCGGAAGGTGGGGAAAGGATCAGGCAGAAATGGGGTGTAGAGAGCCTCTCTATGAGAGGGTGTGGCTTTGGGTAAAGGGACAAAGGGCTGTTGACAAATTTACAAATGGACGCTCTTCCTGGATGATAGCTAGCAAATGTTAGCAAATATGCTAGAAAAAAAAGGGGGAAACAATGGGCCAGATTAATCAAGACCGACGTTGTTCATGCTGATTTTGATGAGGAGATGGGCTGGAGTCAGATGCTCCTGATTCATGAAGAAGCAGATGCCTCTTTATGAATCAGGAGCATCGGACGAGTGGGGTGCACCTCGCCACATATTCTACTCCAGTCTCTGCCAGAGTAAGATTTGTTATGTAGTAATCGTCACTTCTCATCATGAATTTGACAAGTGGCGGTCGCCATGCCCCCATAACCACCCCAGCTCCACCCACTTTGTCGAAGCTTGTCAAAAACTGAGTGAAAATGGCAAAAGTCACAAGATTTTAGGGCAGCTTCAAGTTGTACCAAAATTATGTGACTTTTCAAAGCTTTTTATGCCTGAATACTCGTGTAAAAAGCTTTGATGAAATGGCCCTTAATTCTAAGATCAATGAGGAATACACGTTTAGGCCATGTTCACACAATCAGTATTTGGTCAGTATTTTACATCAGCCAAAAACCAGGAGTGGGTGAAAAATGCAGAAGTGGTGACGTGTTTCTATTATACTTTTCCTCTGATTGTTCCACTCCTGGTTTTGGCTTACAAATATTGATGTAACATACTGAACATGTGAACGTGGCCTTAGGGTGACCTTACACTGCACTGGGCTGAGTGCATCTGAAACTCCACCCAGTGTGATATCCAATGGGCGTAAGATTTTGAAACCAAATAGTGCAGTCTTTGACCATCACGATGGGTGACATTTCACTTTTGTCCATGTGTTTTGGTTAATAATATTACGCACTTGGCTTCAATGTGGTTGCAGATGTCTGATCCCTCATGCAATAATAATTCCTAAACTAAAGACCTTTGAATTTCCCGTTTTAATCTGTAATGTAATTAAAATGAAAGAAAGCTGTTACAGGTGTCTCTAAACAATTATTAGAATAAAAATGACTTCTGTGAAAAAGAACATTTCTATGAAGGAGGGTAATTATCTTAATTGAAAAAAGGTTTTAGGCTTTGTAAGAGATCTCCTTACTTTTAATTGAATTTGTGCTTACATTTGTTGCAGGAAAAGCTTCTTAAGTGTATTTATTTTAGTGCACCCATTCCATAATCAATGCTTTTGTGGTTGCTTAGTATGGCGGCACATTGCAATGTAATATAACTGTATTGCTTATCTCCAGGTTACTTAGAAATAAAATGAAGCAGGAGAGCTCCAAGTTTTGTCATAGCTGGAAGTATACATTTAATTAGTTCCACATGGTAATGTGAAATCTACAGAACGCTGCCATTGTGCAGGTGCTCAGATCTGAAGGTGTAAAAGCCATTGTCACATAATGCAAACCTGTGCATATGACTGTGAATTACAGCAGAGGCCGGGAGAAAGGAATTTTTGCATTTATCCATATGCAAGTGAGTATGAAATAAGCAGAAAAATTACATTACATGGAGGGATTGTTTTTAATAAGTCCTGCTTCTCGATGGTCTGTCCTCTTATATTCGATGAACTGTCTCTCATTGCTGCTTTCATCGTGCTTTCTCCTGCAGCAGATGGTCACACATTGTCCAAAAAACGGATCCAATTATTTTAATTGCAAATGTTTTTTTTTTTATATTTGGGGGAAGGACTCTCCTTATTTATGGAGTCATATGGACAATGCAATATGCAAAATTAACTTTTTCCCAGAAAGAAAGAAAATCTCACCTGTGCCATCTATTAAACATAGCAATCCTATTCGTCATCGTATGACCCTTTTCAAGAGATGAAAACAATGCCAACAAGGCCAGCTTACTTTCATCCTTGTGTCTTTTTTTTTTTTACGTCTGTGTGATGTCCGTTTGACATCTGTGTGCGATCCGTTTGCATATGTCAACATTAAAAAATCTACATGATCATATACAATTTCCTAGGTTAAAGGGTTGTCCACTACTTTGACATTGATGCCCTATCTGTAGGATAGGGCATCAATGTATGATCGGCTGGGGTCCCGTACGCGGCACCCCCGCTGATCAGCTGTTTCCGGAGCCAGCGGCTGCCAGCTCTTGTTACTGCACATCCATCTCCCATTCAATTGAATAGGAGGCGGATGTGCAGTACCCTGCGGCGGGCACTACAACTTGACGGCCAAGCACCGCAGGTAAGGACTTCCGGCCGGCGGCAGCCACTGCCGGCACCGATAACAGCTGACCAGCAGGGGTGCCGCGTTGCGGACCCCGGCCAATCATACATTGTTGCCAAAGTAGTGGACAACTTCTTTAATAATAGAAATGTATCTGTAAAAATCGGGTGCCACGTGGATGATCCATGTTGGATCTGATTTTTTTTTTCTTTACGCGCCCATGGACTTGAATGGCTGAGTCTTATCCGAGTACAAACTGCGTTTTTTCTTTCTCACGGACAGTTGGACCGAGATAAAAATTGTTCATCTGAGCAGCCCTATTTAAAAACGGGGGTCAGTTCATGTTCATCAAAAATCAGACAGGACATGTCTGATTTATACTCTCGTCTGCATGAGCCCTAAGGGTGAGACCACATGTGATATGCAGCCAAAACTCTGCCCGAAATGGTCAATGGCAGCATTATTTTTTTTCACAATCGTGCAGCGATTGGTCTCACACAGATGGACAGAGTTTTGGCTCCACAAAGAGCTGCAACTTGTGGTGCACACAAAGACGCCATGTACAGAATACCTATCACTACCCTGTGACTGCCCCTTTTTTTTATAAAAAAATAAAAATCAGCTCCGCATTATACATTTTTTAAAAACAGTATGTCTGACAAAAAAGATAAAAGAATAAAACTGACCATAAGGAGCCAGCAGCAGTCAAGTCTAAATTATGGGGATTGTGGCATCCCACAACCTTCAACAAGAGAATTTGGCATCAGAACACAAGATGTTGCTTGAATTGTAAAAATTATTAATTTTACTTGCTTATATAGCGCCATTCATTTGCCAGCAATTTACAGACATTATAATCACTGTCCCCATTGGGGCTCACAATCTACATTCCCTATCAGTATGTCTTTGAAGTGTGGTAGGAAACCAGAGAACCTGGAGGAAACCCACGGAAACACGGGGAGAACATACAAACTCCTTGCAGATGTTGTCCTTGGTGGGATTTGAACCTAGGACCCTAATGATGCAAGGCTACAGTGTTAATTTCTCACTACTCTTTTTACCCAGTGGACCATCTGCCTTTCCTATATTAGCATTAGTTTGGTAATAAATTCTGCTTATAATACCCTCAGCCTCCTGTCCCTCTCATTGTGAAGAGAAATAACGGATCAAGTCTGTCCCTATAGAGTGCAAAACATGATCTGGTATGAGTGACCAAAAAAGTGGGCAGTGGTGTAACTAGAATCCGATGGGCCCCATTGCAAAATTTGGACCTGGGCCCTTCCCGCATATTGGTCAGATATATGGGTTCTTGTAGCGTTCTAAATTCTATAAGGACATATGAGTTCACCCCCTCTCCTTTATTGTGGGGTAATGTTCCCCATCCTTGGCTCATCCTAATATACCGTACAGACCAAAAGTTTGGACACACCTTCTCATTTAAAGATTTTTCTGTATTTTCATGACTATGAAAATTGTACATTCACACTGAAGGCATCAAAACTATGAATTAACACATGTGGAATTATATACTTATCAAAAAAGTGTGAAACAACTGAAAATATGTCTTATATTCTAGGTTCTTCAAAGTAGCCACCTTTTGCTTTGATGACTGCTTTGCACACTCTTGGCATTCTCTTGATGAGCTTCAAGAGGTAGTCACCGGAAATGGTCTTCCAACAATCTTAAAGGAGTTCCCAGAGATGCTTAGCACTTGTTGGCCCTTTTGCCTTCACTCTGGGGTCCAGCTCACCCCAAACCATCTCGATTGGGTTCAGGTCTGGTGACTGTGGAGGCCAGGTCATATGGCGTAGCACCCCATCACTCTCCTTCTTGGTCAAATAGCCCTTACACAGCCTGGAGGTGTGTTTGGGGTCATTGTCCTGTTGAAAAATAAATAGTTGTCCAACTAAACGCAAACCGGATGGAATAGCATGCCGCTGCAAGATGCTGTGGTAGCCATGCTGGTTCAGTATGCCTTCAATTTTGAATAAATCCCCAACAGTGTCACCAGCAAAGCACCCTCACACCATCACACCGCCTCCTCCATGCTTCACGTTGGAAACCAGGCATGTAGAGTCTATCTGTTCACCTTTTCTGCGTCGCACAAAGACATGGTGGTTGGCACCAAAGATCTAAAATTTGGACTCATCAGACCAAAGCACAGATTTCCACTGGTCTAATGTCCATTCCTTGTGTTCTTTAGCCCAACAAGTCTCTTCTGCTTGTTGCCTGTCCTTAGCAGTGGTTTCCTAGCAGCTATTTTACCATGAAGGCCTGCTGCACAAAGTCTCCTCTTAACAGTTGTTGAAGAGATGTGTCTGCTGCTAGAACTCTGTGTGGCATTGACCTGGTCTCTAATCTGAGCTGCTGTTAACCTGCGATTTCTGAGGCTGGTGACTCGGATAAACTTATCCTCAGAAGCAGAGGTGACTCTTGGTCTTCCTTTCCTGGGGCGGTCCTCATGTGAGCCAGTTTCTTTGTAGCGCTTGATGGTTTTTGCAACTGCACTTGGGGACACTTTCAAAGTTTGCCCAATTTTTCGGACTGACTGACCTTCATTTCTTAAAGTAATGATGGCCACTCGTTTTTCTTTACTTAGCTGCTTTTTTCTTGCCATAATACAAATTCTAATAGTCTATTCAGTAGGACTATCAGCTGTGTATCCACCAGACTTCTGCACAACACAACTGATGGTCCCAACCCCATTTATAAGGCAAGAAATCCCACTTATTAAACCTGACAGGGGACACCTGTGAAGTGAAAACCATTTTCGGTGACTACCTCTTGAAGCTCATCAAGAGAATGCCAAGAGTGTGCAAAGCAGTCATCAAAGCGAAAGGTGGCTACTTTGAAGAATCTAGAATATAAGACATATTATCAGTTGTTTCACACTTTTTTGTTAAGTATATAATTACACATGTGTTAATTCATAGTTTTGATGCCTTCAGTGTGAATGTACAATTTTCAAAGTCATGAAAATACGGAAAAATCTTTAAATGAGAAGGTGTGTCCAAACTTTTGGTCTGTACTGTATATGTCCCCTATGCTGGTATATGTTCCCCATCCTGGCTCCATCCTGGTATATATATTTCTCATCCTGGGCACCATCCTGGTATAGATCCTGGGCCCCTATTGGTATATATATCCTCCATTCTGGTATGCATGTCCCTTATCTTGGGCCCCAATCTGGTATGCATGTCCCCCATTCTGCCGCTGTTCTTTAATGCATAGAAAAAAAATAAACGATTCTACTTACTTTCCCTCTGCATCTCTGCCGTGAGATGTTCTCTTCTGAAGCCGGTAGCTGACTTCAGCGTGCAAGCGACAGGAGAGCATGACGTCACTGTAATGCGCCCCCAGACACGTGCACGCCGACACCAGCTGCTGGCCCCTGATTTGCCAGCAGCGTTTATTGCAGCGCACAGACCCGACGGGTCCCCTGCACCACAATACACTTTAGCTGAATGTGCATCCGAAGACATATAGTTAAAGTTTGTGCTGGCATCAGAAGGCCCCCTACCTGCAAGGTAGCGGTCACGATCTCTGCGATCATTACGCCCCTGAAAGTGGGCTCACTGATGTGTGTACAGAGAGCCTGCCTGGGGTGGTCTCTTAGAAGAGCCACTGTAGCACAAATTGCTTAAATCGTTAATGCTGGATATGATAGAAAGAAGTCAGAACATCCAGTATATCATAAGATTGCTGGGCAGGGGGCAGTATAGTTGCAGATAGTTCAGAATCCCCATGCTACCACCAAAAGCGCTTACAGTGATCAGTTGAGTATCAGAACTGAAACATGGAGCCGTGGATAAAGGTCTCCTCGTCTGATAAATCAGATTTTCTTTACGTCATATGTAAGTCACTCACTTGGAAAAGGGATAGCAACAGGGTTATTTCACAAGAATTGTCCTAAATGTCTTGTAGCTCTTCTCTTCTGAATGGGACTCCATTTTGCAATTGCTATGAATGGATGGTTGCAGTGGTTGTAGTGGTTGTGTATGCATGACTCCTTCCATTCACTTCTACATTTTTACAAAAATGCGTAATGCTTAGGTATTAGTTATAACACCTGGTGCTTTCTCTCATGTCCCACGACTTGGGAATCATACAGTATTGTATTGCTGCTGTTGTTTTGCTCTGCAATAAGGTTTGCCCTTTAGTAGCTTGTCCTCTCTCTCTCTGTCTGCCTCCCTAGCTCTGATGTAGGCAACCCCCCATCTTTTTCCTCATTTTGTGAATGTCTGCCATCATAAGAAGCCACATATCTTTCAGCTCTGGTTCAGAATAGTCTTTTTTCCTACTGCAGCAGATACAGCTACTGTAATTGTGCACAAGTACAAGAATTCAGCTTCAAAACAAACCTTCTGGAATCTTCATAGGTGCATCTGCAGTCGAGTCAAGCTATCTGATGAAATCTCATTGTGTGAGTAATGGTACATAGAGACATCCATAGAAATGGTGTCTAAAGGGCCCTAGACTCGCAGCTTAGTTATGGAGTCAATACTTTTCTTTTTAATCTTCTGTTTCTTTAGAGTCCTAGTCCTCTTCATTTCTGTAAAAAAAGCCTTCCACACCTTTATTGTGCACACTATGCTTTAGACATTTCCCCTGCTCTCTGTTGGTCCATCCAAGAGCTGATGTGGCATAAACTACCAAAACACATTGGACCTGATACATCAAAGCAATTTAGCCAAAAATTCTGGGATAAATTGCTTTGAAGAGTAGCAAAATGTTTGCGCAACTCAGAGTTGCCCAAAAATCTTGTACTTTTGGCGTCTTCATATCAATTTCTCCCAACTCCACCAAATTGGGCAGGATGGGGATGTGACATCACAGCTAGCCTAATTCATGACTAGCTATGGCGTTCCTTACTCCAGTATGTGACTGGAGTAAGATTAGTGGTGAGGTGCATGCAACTTGTTAGATGCTCCTGATTCCTTAAGAGACATGGGCCTCTTAGGGAATCAGGAGCATCTGACTCCAAACCGGCCTGCCATCAGGATCATGAAGAAAATCTCTGATTTTGATTAACTGGGGTCATTGTGTGTAGCGTAGTCTGTGGAGATGATACCATTTCTACAGAAATGGAAAAGGGCTTAAATAAATAAGTACAGTATATAGTATTCTACTGGTGTACCAGACATCCATAAAGGAGATGTCTGTAGAAATATAGTACACACATTCCCTCCCCCGAGGAGCCGGGGAGCCTGTGGTGATTTTTTTTGGTGCTGAATTATAGCAGAAACTACAGTAAATAAAACTTTGTTAGTTGAGTAAAGTGCTAATATCTGTAATTTCCAAACATTTCTCCACTGCCAAACTCCAGCTAAAAATATTGAATTTACTGCAGGCTTCGGTAGCCAATGTTTTATCTTCCGAGACTGAAAAGTCCAGAAAATACTGTGTCTGGGAGATTAAGAGAGAAAAAAAAAAGAGTAAAATGAACATTTTATCCTTTGTCACCTTGGCTCCATTATTCAGTGCATTTGGAATTTCTTCCTTACTTTATCCATATTTTATGTTACATTTTACACTATCTGTCAACCCGATGGAAATCACTATTGATTTCTTCAGCCTCTGAAACAGCCACAAATATGTTTTGTGAGCATCCTGCAGACTGCAGCCAGCAAAGGTGTTTAAATACTAATCCAGACATCTGATGATTAATGTGAAATGTGGGAATTAGTCATATGACTGGAAGCCGCCTGTAATTAAGTTTAACGGTCCCGTCTATAGACTGCGACGCACTATTTACTTGCTGCCGCTCAGCCTTCTACGTCCCAGGGTTACAGACACTGCCTTATTAATAATCATATCTCATCTCTCTCCAGCACCTGGCACTGAGGTTTACAGAAAAATCATGATGCATGGTATTTCTGACTCCATTCCTAAAATAAAAACTAACCAAGAAACCTGACTACAGAAACGGAGTCTCCAAGGAGTAATTAATCCTACTGAAACTACATTATGTTTAGCACTAAGGGGAAATGTTACCAAGTTAACCTAGAAACGAGCTTGTTCCTACACGGGAGAAAACTCGATAGGAATAAGTAATATAGAGAACATACTATGTAATTATCATCCCAACTCATTTGGCTCTAATTTATTTTTCTGTAGCGATGTACTTTTATTCTCTGTCGTGTACTTTCCATTTACTAGTGCTCTTCCCCGGAGTGTGATTTTCTGTATTTTTCTTGTTGTTCTGACTTTCCGTCTTATTTTTTTTTTATCCCTTCCTTATTATATTTGGTAATGTAGAACATTTCATCATTCCCTAAAGTTATTCAGCTTTATGAAACCAACCTTTTTGGCTGGTGGCTAAGCAGTTACATGTAGTGAATGGTACTGTAATTTAAGATACGGTAACAGTTCAACCAGCTCAAAAATGGTTAATCTTGATTAAAGGGAACCTGACGGCTCCTACAAAATATCCGCATGTATTATTCTCTGGCTGTATGATCTCAGCCAGATATGTTTTACTCTGGAACGCTGTGACATTTCAGAGAAAACCTACAGTTAACCGCCAGTCATGGACTGAGGTGCACGGGAGACTAGTCCAAAAGGCCCATCCCCAGCAACTTTTCCCCAACAACTTTGGAGAAAAGCTCAATAGTTAGCACTGGTCCTGGGTTCAAATCCCGCCAAAGATATCTGCAAAGAGTTTTTATGTTCTCCCCATGTTTGTGTGGGTTTCCTCTGGGTTCTCCGGTTTCCTCCCACACTCCAAAGATATACTGATGGGGAATGTAGATTGTGAGCCACAATGGGGATATCAATAGTAATAATGTCTGTAAAGCTCTTTGGAATTAATGGTGCTATTATAAAGAATAATATCAATCACTTTTCTATGAACACATGTTGAGAAAAGAGAGTGCTGTCACTCAAGGTGAGTGGGGCAGGGAGCAGGCGCCGGACACCGGTATTTTGGACTAGTCACCTGAGCTTCTTGGTTCCCAGCTAGCTTTTAACTATACATTTTCCTATTAAAAAACATACCTGGCTAAAATAATACAACCAGTGTCTCATGCTGCCCGTGGTTCAAGCAGCATGTATCAGCTGACAGGTTTTCTTTTAATAATTTTGTATAGTTGTTGCCAATTTTTCCTATTCTTAGGGCACAAATAGAGTATCTAATAGATCTAAATACCCATTTAGTGGCAGAGTGGCTTATTGGTGCCCTCCTTTCAGAATTTGATCCACAAAATAAACTAGTTTTTAATCAAATTGTCTACACTCCCTTCTCTCAGAAAGTTCGATAAATCGATACTACTCTCATTAACGATACATCTCATATTTTACAAAACTGCATTGTTAGATAGGAGTCCGATTTGAACACGACCAAGGACGCAACAGATTTGGATTATATTTCCTCTTTTTCTATCAATACCCTAACTATAGGCTTATAAGGTTTTAATGTAATGGTATATGGTACACGAATGAATCACTAAGGCCATTCCAGGCTACTCCTCTTTTTGAGTGGGGTGTGATTTCAAGGTGATATGTTGCACAGGTGCTTGTCAAACCCCAAGTTGGTCTGGTTTTGGTCTCGGGTCTACAGCCACATTTTTTTCTCTTTTCTACATCCAATTATGGAAAAAATGCCTTGGAAGGTCTGACTCCTACTTCTTAAAAATTCACATTGTCCCAATTCCAATGTTTCATTTTTATTCCTTGCTGCCAAACGATTACAAAAACTGAAATTCAGATTGGATGATTTTCTAGTTAATAAAAACTTTCACCAGCATTTTAACAGATAAACATAGTAAATTCACCAAAATTTGGTGCCCTTGGTTTGCATATACCCTCCCACAACTTTACAACCAATGTTTTGTCTTCATTAGGATACACTATAACCCCTACATTTTCCCTCCCCAACTTTCCCTTTGGTTCACCCTGTTTTTCCTTATTTTTCTTCAATTTTTTTTCTTCAGTTTTTTTTCTTCCTCTTTTTTTTCTTGAATGTTTCCTTTCATGATAATCTGCTGCTATTCTAAGATGAGATCTATTACTTAAATGTGTAACATTATGTAATTTTATATCATCATTGAAGGTTACGCTTTGCCTCGTGTACCTAATCATGTGAAATTCAATAAAAATTGGTAAAGAAAAATATGCAGAATATTTGTTGCATTGTTTTTATTCTAAAGGTGACTGTACGTGATGGACTCAATTTCTGCACTTTAATTCTATAACACTGCTAATGTAGATGTCCTCCAACTGTCAGACAATCTTCTGTCTGATATTGGTCACTGTGCATCAAATTTGTTCAATGTTGTGGACTTGAATTTTAAATGCAATGGCGTCTCAGAGAAATTAGAAATTCCGGGTGAGGACCATAGAGACAAGACTAGTCTGGCTTCGCCCCAGTGCTATTCCAGGTGACCGACAGGTCTCTTGTTATGGAAGAGACCTGTCAAGCATCTGCAGGGACATTAGGAGAAACTTCTAAGTATATAAATGCCAAAAACATTTCATAGATATACATCTTCCCCACTAGCCTCCCTAAAAGCTCCTTCTCACCATGACACCCACTTACATTCTCCCCTTCTCTATACACTTTCACATGGATGAATTTGCTGATGTGTTACACTCGGCAACATATATGGGAGAATATCTCTATTATGGTAGGTGATATTACATGTCACATTATTTTTATAATTAAGCTATTATCTATCCAGGAGAAACAAATAGAGGCACATGGAGGAACAGTTATCAGCAATCCATAGCTTGAAAATGGGGCCTGGTGATTATTGGTTTGCTTTGACAGCTAAAAAATCTTATGCACACCGCTCAGGGTTGTACGGGGCGATAATACAGCACCCATAAAATGAATAGGTCTACACACCTGGGAATTTGAAGAAAGATTGTCATGATCCATATCTTGGAGATTCTTTTTGCAAGTAGAATACAGTACATCCATGATTCAAGGCACCATGTGGCACTGTGTGTGGTGTATGTGTGTGTATATATAGTACTGTGCAAAAGTTGTGTACAAAATGCTGCAAATAACAATGCTATATAAAATAATTGTTAACAGTAATTAAAAAATGCAGAGAAATCTAGAACAAATCAATATTTGGTGTACCCACCCTTCACCTTCAAAACAGCAAAGCATCAATTCTTCTAGGTACACTTGTACTCTTGCCTTTGAAGGAACTCGGCAGGGATTTTGTTCCAAATATCTTGGAAAACTAACCACAGATCTTTTATGGATGTTACTTGCACAAATCCTTCTGTCCCTTCATGTAATTCCAGACAGACTCAATGATGATGAGATCGTTGCTCTACGGAGGCAATAGTATTACTTCCAGGACTCCTTGTTCTTCTTTACACTGAAGACAGTTCTTAATGACATTGGCTGCATGTTTGGGGTCGTTATCCTGCTGCAGAATAAATTTGGAGCTAACCGGATGCCTCCCTATGGTATTACATGATGGATGAGGATCTGCCTGTATTTCTCAGCATTAAGGAAGGACAGCATTAATCCTGACCAAAAACCCAACTTGATTTGCTAAAATTCAGCCCCAAACTTGTAAGGAACTTCCACCATGCTTCACTGTTGCCTCCAGACACTCGTTATTGTACCGCTTTTCAGCACTTCAGCGAAGAAACTGCCATCTGTTAGAGTCAGATATTTCACATTTTGACTCCTCAATCTAAAGCACCTTCTGACGTTTTGTGCACCACAGTTCCTATGTTTTCATGCATAATTTAGTCACTTGGCCTTGTTTCCATGTCAAAGGTATAGTTTTTGCCAAAAATTGTTCCATGATGACCATATCTGGCTTGACTTCTCTGTAGATGGGTGTAGCTTGGACTCACTGGTTGCTGCCAGTTCTGAAGAGATGCTACTGCTGGGAATCTTCCAATTGCGAAGGGATGTACAGTAATTATGCGGTGTCCTTCATCGGTATCCTTCGTCGACCACTGCGTCTACGGTCCTCATCCCTGTCCATTTTTTGGTGTCCTCAATCCAGAAAAATACAGGAACATACTTATCCATTATGCAATACCATAACCGAGTTGTGTGTCTCCAAATGTATTCTGGAGCAGCCCCAAGTAGTGAATGTCAATACGACCGATCTTCAACGTAAAGAAGAATAGAGTCCCAGAAGGGATGATATGAGTCTAGAGCCCTGCTCTCAACATTGAGTCTATGTGGTATTACATGAAGCAACAGAAGGATTTGCACTAGTATACATCCACAGAAGATCTGTGGTTAGTTCTCCAAGATGTTTGGAACAACCTCCTTGCCGAAATCCTTCAAAAACTATGTGCAATTGTACCTAGAAGGATTGGTGTTGTTTTGAATGTATTGATACATTCTACATTCTAAATTGATTTGATTTAGATTTGATTTGATTTAGATTTCTATTTTGTTCATTTACTTTGTATTTTGTTAATTGATAACAGATAAACAATTAACACTTTTAATTTTGAAAGAATTCTTGCTTTGCAGCATTATTTTCAGATCTATTTGTCTAAAAATACATATATATATATATATATATATATATATATACATAATGTTTTTACTTTTTTTTTCATTTTTTTGCACACTCCCAGTTATTATTATTTGCTTCTGCCCTATTGTCTTTTGATCTTACTTTGCCCTATTAGTGAGAGCTCTGCAATTTCTTTCCCTTTCTTTTCCCTCCATTTAAACATCTCCATGTAAAGATTTTCTCTGGCCGTGTCCTACCCGATCTCCAGGAAAATGGAGACATTTATGTGCAATCTTTTAAGAGGTCAAACTGTTGGATTCCCTGATGTAATATCTGTTATTTTTTCACAAATGCATTCAGATTTTCCATTTCTAGCATACAAGTGCCCATCTTTAATAGTCATGTTAAAACCCGTGTCACTGACCCCTTTCAAAAGTGGTTGATAATGATTTTTGATAATACGGACTTAACATCATTATTACTTCCATTATACTTAAAGGAATATTGTGGTTTCAGCCAATAAATGCTAGTTGTTGTGTAATGGAAAGTTGTACAATTTCCTAATGCACTTTTCTTCATCAATTCTTTAGCTACTATACCGCTGGACCAAACTGTTAATCAAGCACACGGCGCTCACCGCTTCTAATCAAGCACACGGCGCTCACCGCTTCTAATCAAGCACACGGCGCTCACCGCTACCCAGCAAACTGGAAGAGGGGGAGTAGTCCGCTCATAATTCAGAAAATGGGGCAACCCCTTTAATACGGTATGCTTCAACATTATGTAACTTTTTCTATACAAACCTATTGTGTTGATTTGCTGAAAGTATAATACCATTTAAATCCAGGCAAATTAGTGAACCAGAAATACCAGGGTCATGAACTATTTCTTTCTGGTCCAACAAATGCAGGCTTCCGAGTTGTTCAGTATGGATCCTTACTTAACCATCCTTTCAACCTTTTCCATTAATAATTAATACAAGCAAGGATAGAAGCTTTGGAGTATATTTTCTATAGAAAAATACCTTTTCCCCCAAATATCAGAACTCATGTCACAGCCCCTCCATTGCCTCATGAACTGATCACTTGCTCTCAATTCACTGCTAAATTCCATTGTTAGGGAACGATCTGGATACAGTCCCAGCATAGGGAAATCTATGGAGAGGGAACAAAGGAGCAACTAGAGAGATTCAGGGACACAGATACAGACACGTCTTCAGCTTCCCTGAAAGGGAATCCGTTAGCTGTTTTTTTTTATCATGGAATCTGACAGCAGCATGATGTAGGGGCTGAGACCCTGATTCCAGAGATGTATCACTTAGTTTACTGGGTGCATCAGTTATGACAGAATCACAATTTTCTCTGCTGCAGATCTAGCAGAGCTCCGTTGTTAACCCAACCCACACCACAGCTTTCTCTATACATGGTTTAGTGAGCTGCTAATCAATGCTGGGAGCAACGATGGACTAGGATGCAAAAAGGCCAGTTGTCCAGTAGTGATAATCTCCTGCTGATAAAACACTGATTGTACTGAAACAGCAAAACACAGTAAGTAACACATCACTAAAATCAGGCTCTCTGCACCTACAGTGCCTACAAGTAGTATTCAACCCCCTGCAGATTTAGCTGGTTTGATAAGATGCAAATAAGTTAGAGCCTTCAAACTGCAAACGAGAGTAGGTTTTATGAACAGAAGCATAAATCTTACAAACCAAAAAGTTATGTTGCTCAGTTGAATTTTATTAAATTTTAAACATAAAAGTGTGGGTCAATTATTATTCAACCCCTATGTTTAATATTTGTGGAATAACCCTTGTTTGCAATTACAGCTAATAATCGTCTTTTATAAGACCTGATCAGGCCGGCACAGGTCTGTGGAGTTATCTTGGCCCACTCCTCCATGCAGATCTTCTCCAAGTTATCTAGGTTCTTTGGGTGTCTCATGTGGACTTTATTCTTGAGCTCCTTCCACAAGTTTTCAATTGGGTTAAGGTCAGGAGACTGACTAGGCCACTCCAACACCTTGACTTTTTCCCTCTTGAACCAGGCCTTGGTTTTCTTGGCTGTGTGCTTTGGGTCGTTGTCTTGTTGGAAGATCAAATTACGACCCATCTTAAGATCCTTGATGGAGGAGCGGAGGTTCTTGGCCAAAATCTCCAGGTAGGCCGTGCTATCCATCTTCCCATGGATGCGGACCAGATGGCCAGGCCCCTTGGCAGAGAAACAGCCCCACAGCATGATGCTGCCACCACCATGCTTGACTGTAGGGATGGTATTCTTGGGGACGTATGCAGTGCCATCCAGTCTCCAAACGTCACGTGTGTGGTTGGCACCAAAGATCTCGATCTTGGTCTCATCAGACCATAGAACCTTGAACCAGTCTGTCTCAGAGTCCTCCAAGTGATCATGAGCAAACTGTAGACGAGCCTTGACATGATGCTTTGAAAGTAAAGGTACCTTACGGGCTCGTCTGGAACGGAGACCATTGCGGTGGAGTACGTTACTTATGGTATAGACTGAAACCAATGTCCCCACTGCCATGAGATCTTCCCGGAGCTCCTTCCTTGTTTTCCTTGGGTTAGCCTTGACTCTTCGGACAAGCCTGGCCTCGGCACGGGAGGACACTTTCAAAGGCTGTCCTGGCCGTGGAAGGCTAACAGTAGTTCCATAAGCCTTCCACTTACGGATGATGCTCCCAACAGTGGAGACAGGTAGGCCCAACTCCTTGGAAAGGGTTTTGTACCCCTTGCCAGCCTTGTGACCCTCCACGATCTTGTCTCTGATGGCCTTGGAATGCTCCTTTGTCTTTCCCATGTTGACCATGTCTGAGTGCTGTTCACAAGTTTGGGGAGGGTCTTAAATAGTCAGAAAAGGCTGGCAAAAGAGATCTTTAATCCACACATGTGAAGCTCATTATTCTTGGTGCCTGAACTACTTCTTAATACTTTAGGCGGACCAAACAGAATTCTTGTGGTTTGAGGGGTTGAATAATAAATGACACTCTGAATTAACTTTTAACGTTTTAAAAAAAAAACAAAAAAAAAAACAAAAACAAAATTTGCTGCAGTGCATTTCCCACTTCCAGGCTGATCTACAGTACAAATGTCACAATGCCAAGTTAATTCCGCATGTGTCAACCAGCTAAATCTGCAGGGGGTTGAATACTACTTGTAGGCACTGTATATTATAGTGCTCTCAGTCTATATAGCAAAAACCTGCTAACAGATTCCCTTTAACTGTTGTATTGTCCCATCCAAGAGCTGGATTTACAGCTACACTGCTTAATACTTCTGTATCGTGTCCTCCAGGCTTTTGCTGCTTCTGAGGGTTTGCCACATAGAGTTGGGGGAGCAGGATCTTTTTTTGTGAGCCGTGTCTAGGATAAATCATGGCAGCTAGATGTCACCCGCCCTAGAATTTAGGGATGAATGACAATTAAGAGATGAAGCATGCAGAGGAGAAGGGAAAATTGCTAAAAAATAAATGTATGGGCTATCCTTTAAGCTAAGCCCCACCAGAGAGAGCGTGATTCAACTGAAAGCAGATTATACCTGGGATATCATACTAATGTTTAACGCAAGTGCAGTGTAATGCTGGTGGGTGTAGCACCCACTGCGCCATGGGCTGGGCTTACCCTGGAGGGGTGTGACTAAGTGTCTAGGGGTCTTTACTAGAACCTCTGATGGTGAGGATAGGCTGGGCTGCCAGTAGACCCCAGGTGCCACTCCAGGGCAGTCCACGGGACTGCAGCAGCTGAACGGAGGGTCAGAGGCATGGGTGCGCAGTACAGGAGGGCAAGACAGAAGCATAATCAGATGGTCCGAGGTCTGGGCAAGCAGCATAGGTTCACAATACAAAGCCGGAGTCAGGGAAGGAGAAGTGAAACTGAGCGGGTAAGGAGGCTGGGTCAATAACGGGAGACAGAATACAGAGATATGCATAAACGGGTACTAGCAGGCTAGGAACCAACGTTCGGGCAAGGAGTGGTGGGAGGAGCTGCCTAATATAGACTCTGCTGGCATGGGATTGGCCAGGGAATTTATTCTCTGCAGGACACAGCAGGGTTATATTCCTGTAGAGACCGGCCACTCCTCCCTAAAGTCAAATTGAAACCACATGCTGATGAAGCAGTGCTGAGGAGTGTTGTAAGAGGCAAACTCAGCGGGACGGCTTGACACCAGGAGAAGCCAAGCGTGACCACGATGAGCAGGACGGCGCTGAGGAGGCATGCGAGTGACAGGCAGTCACAACAAATATTGATTTGATTTAGATTTCTCTTTTGCTCATTCACTTTGCAGTTTGTTAATTGATAAAAATAAACGAGTAACACTTCTATGTTTGAAAACAGTGTTTGGGCACTCGGCAGGGTTCAGAAGGGAAGGAGCACTGGGTGACTTTTTGAACGTCAAATTGGTGGACGCCATGTCATGTTTGGAGTGCCCCTGATGCGCGTAAACAGTGGAAACCCCCGACAAGTGACCCCATTTTGGAAACTAGACCCCTCAAGGATTTTATCAAGGGGAATAGTGAACATTTTGAACCCAGAGGTACGACACAGAATTTGATAACATTAGGTCGTCATATTGAATAAGTTGTCATTAGTCTTGAGCGCAAGTGCTTGCTACTTGAGTTTGCATCGGGTACTCGGATATGCACCATGTATCGACATGCTCGAGTTCCTGCCCTGCATGTTTCACGGTTGTTAGACACCCAAAAAAAAACATGCGAGGATCGCTCATGCATGGCAGGCAATACCTGCAAGGTTTTTTTGGCAGTATAACAGCCGCGAACCATATGGGGCGGAGACTCGATCATTTCATTCGAGCACCCGCGATACTCTGTGCATACCCGAGCACCCGATGCACACTCAATTAGTGAGCACTTGCGCTCAACACTAGTCGCCATATCGTCATCATTTGTTTTTCTTTACTTTTGAAAAAATCCCAACCGCAACACAACCCTAACCCTAACAGAACCCTAGCACAACCCTAACCCTAGCACAACTCTAACCCTAGCACAACCCTAACGCTAACACAACCCTAACCCTAGCACAACCCTAACACACCCCTAACCCTAACACACCCCTAACCCTAACACAACCCTAGCCCTAGCACAACCCTAACCCTAACAGAGCCCTAACAGTAGCTAACCCTAGAGTTTATTTTTTACGACTTTCCTCGTGCGGTATAAGTGATTAGACAATTTCATTCTTCGGGTTGGTGCGATTACAGCAATGGCAGATTCATATCGAGTTTTTATGTTTGGCAGCTGTCACACACTAAAACACGCATTTTTTTTGCAAAGACTATTTTTTTCAATCATTTTTCCATATTTCGGCCGACAGAGTCATGTGATGGCTTGTTTTTTGAGGGACAAGTTGGTGTCTTTATTGGTACCATTTTTGAGCAAATTACATTTTTTGATCGCTTTCTATTCCAATTTTTGGGAGGCAGAATAAAAAAAAACCAACAATCCAGGAATTGTTTTTTTTTTTTTTTTTATGCCGTTCCGCGTGTGGTAAAATTGATAAGGAAGCTTTATTCTTCGGGTTAGTACATTTACAGCAGTACCACATTTATATTGTTTTTTTATGTTTTAGAGCTTTTACACAATAAAAACTATTTTACAGAAAAAATAATTTTTTTGCATGGCTTTATTCTGAGAGCTATAACTTTTTCATTTTTCAGCTGATGGAGCTGTATGGAGGCTTGTTTTTTGCGGGACAAGATGACGTTTTCAGCTATACCATTGTTATTTACATTCGTCTTTTTGATTGCGTTTTATTCCATTTTTTGTTTGGTGGTATGATGATGAAGCATCGTTTTTTTTCTTTTTTCTTTTTTTTCTTCTTTACCGTGTTCACTAAAGGGGTTAACCAGTGGGACAGTTTTATAGGTTAGGTCGTTCCGGACACGGCGATATCAAATATGTGTAATTATTTTTTTTGTTTGTTTTTTTTTCCCAATGATATCTATGTATGGGTCACAGTATATATATATATATATATGTATATATATATATATATATATATATATTATTTTTTCATTTTTTTAAAGATTTTTACACTTTTTTTACATTTTTTTGTTCACTTTCTGACACTTTCTTTTACTTTTATACTTTGTCCCACTATGGGACTTTCATTTTTTGCAGGCTGATCGCTTGTATAGCATAGGGATGCAGCAGCATCCTTATGCTATGCAGGCTGTCAGCTCTGCACTGGCACAAGTTAGATAGATCGTGCACTGCGCACGATCAATCTAACTCCTGATGCCTGATGACATCGTGTCACCATGGCAACGATCGGGACCCAGCGCACACAGCGTGGGACCCTGGATACAAGGTAAAAGGGGTGCTCTTACCTCTGCCTGCCCCGGAAATTATGCGATCGACTTGCAACCATCTAGTCGACAAGTGACTAGGCAAATCACATACCCCTGTACCGGAGAATCCTTATTGCTTAAGACTGGACAGCCCCTTTTAATAAAAGGATATAGATGATAAAATCAGGACTTGTATTTTTTTCAGGTTAGGATTCATGCATACATCCTTGGTCCATAAAACTTCTGAGTTCTATGAAACCACCAAAATAGTCTACAAGGTCATACTATATACAGTGCCTCCATGTCTGTTCTTGGTGCTTTCATGCAAATGATACTACTAAATAGTTGCCAGCAGACCCCTTGTAGATTGTAATAGTACTGGAATCCGGAATAATCAATGTTTATCTATTAAAATACTATACGCTTTATAACCAATTATTTTAATTTTACAATTATTAAAGTTTAATTTTCAATTTTTAGGACTGGAAGAAAGAAATATTCCATGCCAGCAGGAGCGTTTCCACCAGAACAAAAGACAACAGTTTTCTCCACTTGCCATCTAGTGTTTCCAAAAAAGGTGTGCGGGATGCGTGCCGAATGTGTTTCTTTCTAAATAATAGGTTTTGTGGCTGCGCTGCCCACACAATGTGCTGAACACTAACCCTCCTTCATTATTTATTCTGTGCCGCTTGTGTATTTTCATTATTCGTTTTCTTTACTCAATGTACTTTTTACCTTTTAATTATCAGCACGATGGTTAATAAGAATAAAAAAAAACTAAAAGAAACCCACAATGAATTTATACTTTTTAAACAGCAAAATAATTTGTCATTGAAAATTTACAGATTTTGAAGTGTAACTATTAGAAGAATTGGTTTTTGCATAAATGAGTTGTGCATGTGAATATACAAAACAATATAATTTGTCTTATTAGAAGAAAGCGGCATCTTCCTAACCTTTCAGCAGCCTGTAGTTACTATTTTATTGCCTGCAGATCCTCTGCGAGTGTTCTGAAACAACAGTAACTGAAAAAAACGAGTGAACAACAGTTTCTACAGAAAAGGAAAGAATGTGAGGATGCGTTAGATACAGCTACAGTTTTTGATGACTATATGAGGAGGTGCTCATTTAGAGATCATCCACCCTTATTACATTTTCTATTAATAGTAGCATTAAACTTTCAACAAATTTTTCATATACTTCATATACTGAAGACGAAATGTAATAGTGGCTACAGAGCGGAGTAAAACATTATTATTTTTTTATAATTTTGCCTCTCCATTGCGGAGATATTAATAATCAAAGTATCTGGCACCTAATGAGTTAAAGAAGTTGTCCACTATTTTTACATCGATGTCCTATCCTAAGGATAGGGCATCAATGTATGATCGGCCAGGGTCCTGCACGTGGCACCCCCACCGATCAGCTGTAATTGGTGCCGGCGGCGGCCGGAAGTGCTCTCCTGTGGGGCTCTGCCATCAAGTGGTAGTGGCCGCTGCGGTGTACTGCACATCCGCCTCCTATTCAATTGAATGGGAGGCAGATCTGCAGTACACCGCGGCGGCCACTACCACTTGACGGCAGAGCCCCGCAGGTAAACACTTCTGGCCGGCGGCCTCTGGAACCAATAACAGCTGATCCGCAGGGGTGCCGCGTGCTACCCTACGGATAGGGCATCAATGTAAAAGTAGTGGACAACCCCTTTAATATCAACTTGAACTTAAAGTTATCAGACAGTTTTCACTGGGGGGCGTTTACTTCTTCTCCCTGTAGGATGCTAACCAATCATAAGCAGACAGTAACACTCAAAAGAAAGTTCACCCCCACACCACAGCTTAGAATAGGTTTCTCAGTGTGTGAGATGTGATGATACATCTCCGATTTCCTGGTCTAACCTCCTGTAGGAGTCAGTGTGGGGAGAAGGGCAATACAGCTGTGTTGAGCTGTGTCCATTTTCAAGCACTTCTATCAGCTTTCCTGATTACTGAGTGTCAGTAGTCACACTTATGTCTGCTGTGCTCAAGCAACTTATAATCTCTGTGCAGTAAGATCAGAGATGTCATTACATCTCACACAGGAGTAACTGGCTTAGTATGGTCTACTCCTGTGTGAGATGTAATGTCACCCTGCTCTGATCCCACTGCAGAGTGATTACAAGTTGAGCACAACAGACATAAGTGTGATGCTGACACATCTCTAGTAGACCAGAGAGTATAATTACATCTTACACACTGAGAAATCTGCTCTAAGTTTTTGTAGGGGTGTGTTCTTATTTCCCTTGAGTGTTGCTGCCTGCTTATGATTGGTCAGCATGATACAGGGAGAAGAAGTACATGCCCACATTAAAAACTAGCAAAAATAACACCCACTTTGATTACTAATATCTCCGTAATGGAGAGGTGAAGTAAAAAATAAAGTTTTATTCCACTCAGCAGCTACTATTACATTGTGTGTCTTATTCAACATGAAAAATTTGGTGAAAAGTTCTCTTTAAATCTCTTGCTGAAAATAGTAATTTTTTACTCTGTTTTTAAATGGACTGTATTGTTAAAGAGAGTACAGCTTGGGGCAAGGAGAAGAAGACAAAGCTTCTCTGCCACAGTCATTCATGTCATAATTTCCACTTACAACCATTTCTTTAAAGGAGTTGTCGCACAAACTTCATTTTAATCAATAGAGCTTGGAATAAAAATAAATTCCACAATTGGAAGTGTTTAAAAAATGTTCCAGTGCTGAGATATTATAAATGTAGATAACCTTATTTCAGGGATTGTGAATTAAAACATGACTTTTATTTATATCAGTTAATATTTAATAAGTCTAATTGTTAAAAATACAAATGTGTTCCTGTATTAATGTATTTAAATCTGTGATAGTGCCCTATTAAGGAACACCTATTCTACCTGCCACTGCCGCTAAATAGCTAAATAGCTAGATCAAATTATCCTATTCATGGCTGCAGTCCATGATTTGGCATGAAGTTACAGGGTATGTATATTCAGTGATAGATATAGGTGCATGCATGCCGTTAAATAGCTCAATAGCTCATAACCTCCCCAGCATGTTTCACCTAGACACGCGTCATCAGGGGACTGAGGCTATAAGGCCACTGTATAATCACCTATTCTTCCTCCCCTCCTGGAGCTGTGGTATGATCACACCATGTCCCTGTACAGTCAGACACAGCCATTACACAGTACACAGCAGGGGCACATTCATAACATTATCTCAGCACAGGAACATTTTATTTAATAACATCCAATTGTGGAAGTTATTATTATTCCAAGATATATTGACTAAAAATTATGTTCACAAGAAAACCCCTTTAAGACACATCATGATATATTTCATTTAAATAACATCTGTACTTTCATGTAACTTATTCTCATTTGATAGATATGATAAAGGCAAATTTTTTTAAAAAAATTATGATTTTATTCCTTGAAAAATCACTCCAGAGTGTCAACAACTAGAATTTCAACTAAACTTCTGTCCACTGCCTATTGTCAAGGGTAATCGGTCTCTAATCAGGTGCAGGATGGGTGTGGGGACAAGAAGGATTACAGGAAGTGGGAGCAGGTCTTAGTCTCTCTGCTCCTGCTCTCCTGTCTGTCACACTGCAGATAGGTATAAAAGAAAGGACAAACACTTCAGCCCAGGACAGGAAAGCCATTGGGCAACATTAGAAGCAATGTACGCAGATCGGTATGGTAAAGGAAGTTCTAGCACGTATGGTTCTGCCAGAGTGATGATGTAAAGGAGTCATTTACTCAAAAAGTGTGGACAGTAAGTTACAGAAGAGGAGAATCGAGACAATTCCTAGACATATTAGACAAGTATGTGCTGATTTATCTTGTGGGGGACGTGAAAGGACAGGTAAGGGTTTAAAAACATTTTTAATTCCTTTTGGAAGCTGAATATTGAGTGATAAAAGAAAAGAGAATCGTGCCTGCTAGGTATAGGTATACCGTGTCAGCAGAAAGTCAGTGCACCCCAGATCAGTAGAGGCCTATGACATGAACCAGTATTGATGAGAATGCATTGTATGAACTGGTGACATTCTTGAACGCGCCTCCATGGTACGCAGCGGCCTGTACATATTAATCTGCAGCAGATCTGCTCTGTTCAGTCTTCCTGAGTCGGCAGCTCCCTGTACACATGGTATGGTACACATGAGCATCCCCCCTTCTCATCAGGGTCACTGGCTGAAGTATTAATGCATTGGCTGACATAAAGGTGAATGTGGGTTAGAGCAGAAAGTGGAAATTAATGCACTGTGTTCCTGAGGACGTAATTCTCAAACATATAAGGACATGGATGGACAGGCAAGGGCATATAGTAATGTAGTCCTGGGAATATCAACACATCTCCTTAGGATGTACTAAACGCCGCAACGTCTACTGGAAAATGCTCTTATTTTCTATTGTGCAGGAAGTGTTCAGACGTGGAAGAAATGCTGCCGGTTGGGTTCACTTTGGATTGCAGATGACATTTCTGGATCTTTGCAATCTAATGTGCTCAGGTTCACTCTAATATAGATGTATAGCATGAAAACACAGAGATATGTTCTCACGTCTTCTGTCAACTGGAATATTTTGGTTTTATTGCTTTTATGTTGTTGCTCATAAACGTGCTCAGCTATGTAAAGTCTAATAAGCACATAAAGAACGCATGAATATTGTGGAGATATGGAACTGAAGACAACTTCCTTCTAAATGAGCTCTCTCGTAATAAGGTTCAGTATTGACTATTTCTAGTTATCTCAGCCTAATACATACAAGTGTTTCTCACTAAATTAGAATATCATCAAAAAGTTAATTTATTTCAGTTCTTCAATACAAAAAGTGAAACTCATATATTATATAGAGTCATTACAAACAGAGTGATCTATTTCAAGGGTTTATTTCTGTTAATGGTGATGATTATGGCTTGGGTCAGGATATACCATAAACCCACACAGGGTAGTGTTTACAAGCCCGGAATGGAGCTGACACTGGTGGCCCAACGGATCCTGTTCTCACCAGTGGGTGTGCTAATGTAGCACCCCGAGGGTTCGGTTGCTAGAGAGGTATTGCACCTCATCCAGAGGTGTGATATCCCACTTCCAGGTAAGGATGGAGTGTGGATCAGGACCCCAATACCTGCATGCATTACACCACATTTCCGGGGGGCAGGGCGACTGATATGCTCCAGGTAGAGCACGACAGTCCCTGTCCCTGGCTGGAATGGGGTGAGGGAACACCTAGGAAGGGGGACCCTGTAGTGCATGGTAGGGAGAGAGTAGTTCTTGGGTGCACAGTTAGGAAGTATAAAAGGGAGGAGCCATCTTGGGTTCAAGGCTCAGTCTGAGGAGAAGTGACAGGGAGCAGATGCTCTGCACGAGCTCTGCTCCAGAGGCGGGCCTAGTCTAGAGGCCAGCCTGGAGAGGAGAGGGAAGGAAGAGGAGCGGAGGAGGCTCCAGGAACAGGAAAGAAGGGACCCCAGGGGTGCAGACCGGCCAGTCACCACTGTACGCCCGAATCTACCGGAGTGGAGGGGTCAGGCCAAGAGAGGGTACCGGATCCCTTACTAGTGGAGGCGCGAAACTACCCTCAGCTAGGAACCGGAGGCTGCGACATTTTAAGTGGCGCAGCCCCTTGCTACACCCGCTAGAAAGGCTCCACATAGGGTCAGGGAAACAGAGGCCAACGTTTGCCCGCCAAGGCCCGAGGCAGCTGGACAGAAGCGTGGTCACTGGTGGGGTATGAAAGGCCAGAGAAAGGACACACAAAGGGGGTCCTGTGAAGCGCTCCAAAGAGACCTGGAAGTTGGCCGAGCCCCTCACCTGGAGAGCACGGCACGACGTGGGCAGCCATTACCTGTACAGAAGTGGCTTGGAGTATACAAACTGTGAGTAAATAACCTGGACTGCAACACTTTGTCTCCGTGTTTCTTACCGCGCCAGCACTTACGGTACTGGGACATCCTGCACCACAACCCCCATCAGCCCCCATCCTATCTACACACTGTCCTGAGGCCACACTCCTCCCGTGGGGAGTTATACTATTCTCTGCTGCACCCACAACACCAGCCTCAGCGGTCTGTCCTGCAGCGGCGGTTCATTCTGACCGCGATCCACGGGTTGCGTAGTCGGACATTTAACTGCCACTGGTTTGACCGCCCTGAGCCACGGACCGGGTCACCGCCACGCGGAGACTACTACCCCCCTCAGCACCGTACACCAGAAGACCCGGTTTTGAGTACCCCACGGCCAAGGGGGCGAGTCACTAACACTGGTGGCTCAGTGGTTAGTACTGTTGCTTTCTAGCAATGAGATCTTGGGTTCATATCCCCAGGAAGGACAACATTTAAACATTCATGTTCTCCTCGTACTTGCATGGGTTTCCTCCCAAAGAATAATAATAATCTTTATTTTTATAAACATATTCCGCAGCACTTTACATACATTATCATCGCTGTTCCCATTGGGGCTCACAATCTAAATTCCCTATCAATATGTCTTTTGCAGTGTTGGAAGAAACCGGAGAACCTGGAGGAAACCCACGGTGGGATTTGAATCCAGGACCCCAGAGCTGCAAGGCTGTAGTGCTAACCATTGGTAAGGAATTTAAATTGTAAGCCGTGATAATGATAATGCCTTCAAAGTGCAGAGGAATGTTCTTTGTGCTATATAAAAAAAGATTTGGGAACTTATCCCGCTGTCTCAGCAGGTCGGTGGCATGTCTCTTGATTTCAATTGTACCTGTGCCCTTAGGTGGATGCAATGGTGGTGCACTGAGTTGGTTTTGCGTACAAGAAAAGAAAATGTGACATTTGAATATGGAATAACTGAGGACTTTGCATCCCCACTGGTGTGGGCAAATAATGGTCAGTATTTTACGAGCAACCTTCTTTCTTCAGAGGCTCCTTTTGCCTCTTGGCTTCCTGTTTGCCACGGGGCAATGAGCTCCTGAATATTAACAGTTCAGACCAGCGTCGTGGTGGCACCTACAATCCAAACTGTGCGCTCTCCATTGCTTTTAACAGAGACATCCCTACGTTAAGCAATGGAGGAGCTCAGGTACACTGAAGCCAGCGATCCACCCAGCTTCAGAGCAGTACTTGCAAGTTTTAAAGAGGTTGTCCGGTCCAAATCGATAAGTCTGCAGTCACTCTGTGTGAACCTCCCCAGCGCACACACGGTGTGCTGCGGGGATTCACTGGCTTCTGATCCGGTGACGGAGGGTATGTATGAGTTATATATACTCCCGGACAGTGGGCACCGCCACGCTCAATACAAGTAACTGCAGACTTATCAATTTGGACCGGACAACCCCTTTAAAGCAAATGGCTTGCAAGTTCATGCTCTTTGGCCCCTTCTGATAGACTGCATAGGTGGCCAGTAACCTTGGCGATGAGCAGTAAACTATACAATTATAAGTGATACATTACAAAATACTTTTTTTTTCTTCATTCACTAGATGGATAATAGTTATACTTAAGTGTACAGCATGTACATTATACTTTAATTAAACTTAAAAAAAAAAATCTGTATCCCAGTAACATAACTTAGGTTTCCATGATATCAGTACTGGGATCCGGAATGTGTATGAATATGAAGCCTGAACAATAGTGCACTGATGATCCATAATTTGCATCTCTGAAGAACGAGTAATCATAAAGAATGAGCAGTGATAAGGGGGTGCGGAGGTTACAGCTGCACGTGTGCCCTGGTGCCTGGGAGGGGGCACAGGCCCTTCTATCACACAGGAGAGCAGCATCTTTGTAAATGGCTCCATATTGTTAAATGGCTCTTCCTTACACTTTACCCTTGAATACAATTATTTTTTTATTATCTACAAAGTTTAAAATTTGGTCCTGATTAATTTACTAATACATCATGATAGCAGTTGGAGCTCAGTTTATCCTAATACAACCCTACAAATGTCCTGCGTAGATATTAAAGGGTTTTCTCTGGGTGATACACAGGTATGGATTATTATAAAATATAAAATAACAATTACTTTCCCCTTTAATCTCGACTGTTCCAGTCCACTCAAGTGTTGATACTGCATTGATGACA
Organism: Phyllobates terribilis; assembly: GCF_046119375.1. Lineage (NCBI taxonomy): Eukaryota > Metazoa > Chordata > Amphibia > Anura > Dendrobatidae > Phyllobates > Phyllobates terribilis. Next base: position 880,689,560 of record NW_027362762.1, read on the forward strand.
TCCCATCCATCAGTCGCCTGACCACTGCAGTCGATTACTGTCCTCCGTGGTCACGTGCCGTGCATCAAAACTTTTCTTTTGAGGCCAGGTTAGGTAATAGCTGGACAGGACGTCATCACTTACAATTCAGTCAGGCAGTGGTGCAATACAAAAAAAGCATGATTTGGTCATACGATTCACTGCATGGGCTCAGGAATATTCCCAGACATCATTGTTCGTGAACACAGTTCACCGTACAATCCACAAATGCAAGTTCTACCATGCAAAGAAGAAGCCATATGTCAACACAATCCAGAAACACTGCCGCCTTCTCTGGGCTAAAGATCATTTAAAATGGACTGAAGCAAAATGGAAACTTGTTCTGTGATCAGAAGAATCCAAATGTGATTTATGGAAACCAGGGACGCCGTGTCCTGTGGACTCAAGAGGAGAGGGACCATCCAGCTTGTTATCAGTGCACAGTTCATGCATCTCTGATAAGATGGATCTATGGAATGGGTGTCTTGAAAGGCACTATCAGTGGTGAGCATTATACAGAGGTTTTAGAACAACATATGCTGCCATCCAGACAATGTTTATTTCAGGGAAGGCCTTGCATATTTCAGCAAGACAATGCTCTATGACATACTGCATCCATCACTACAGCATGACTTTGTAGAAGAAGAGTTTAGGTGATAAACCGGCCGCCTGCAGTCCAGCCTCTTCACCATGAGAAAACATTTGGTGCATTATGAAACAAAAAATCCAACAAAGACCCAGAACTATTGAGCAGCGAGAATCCTACATCAAACAAGAACGGGACAACATTCCTCTCCCAAAACTCCAGCAATTGGTCTCCTCAATTCCAAGACGTTTACAGACTGATGTAAAAAGAAGAGGTGATGCTACACAATGGTAGATACTGCCACGTCCCAATTTTTCTGAGATGTGTTGCTGCCATCAATTTTTAAATGAGTTAAAGGGAATCTGTCAACAGGTTTTTGCTATGTAATCTGAAGACAGAAGGAGATAGGTGTTGAAACACCAATTTCAGAGATGTATCACTTTTTGGCTATGTGCTGTAGTGTACTTACAATGAATGTTTTATCACCTGGAGGTCATCACTTCCTGGATTAGGTCTCATGTGCCTGCTAGACGCTCTCTCCTGTGATAAGCTGCTTACTGTCAATGGACAATATACACAAAAAGCTGTGGAGTGGACTGGGACAGCTTTCAGAGCTCTGCTACATCTAAAAATTCAAAACTGCTGCCCCCAGTAATCTAAGTGATACATCGTTGTAATCAGGGTCTCTTTTTCTACATTATTCTGCACTCAGATGAGGGAGCAAAAACCTGGTGACAGATTCCCTTTATTTTTTTCAAATGAAATGGAAAAGTTTCTATCAACTTCTGATCGGTTGTCTAGAATAAAATATGGCTATAAGAGATTTCCAAACCATCGCATTCTCGTATTCTTTATATTTTACACAGCGTCTTAATTATTATTATTGCATCCTCGTTGTCTTTACATATATGTCAAAATAATAGATGATGATGAACATAAATTAAGGCCCAGGTCCATGCCAGTGTTTATGCCATTTTTCTGTCGTAAAACACTCTATTTGTTGTGAATTTTTCCACAACTCTGAAGTTGCACAGACATTTTGCAGCATTTGGCGATTATAAGCCAGGCTAGACCAGCTCTGCCAAAATAGGTGGGTCATGAGTGAAATGGGGTTTGGCTATGACTAACCGTCTAATTCATTAAAATTTATGCCACCGTGGTGGCGCAAATTTTGCCCATAATGTACTCCAGTCTCCGATAGGAGTATATTTCTGCCAGAGGCGAATTCTAGTTAAGAAATGCGCCTAATTCATTTAGTCACATGTACCTCTCAATGAATTAGGGACATCGTACTCAAGTGAGCCCATTCATTAAAACTGGCATACACAATGCAAATCTTAATGAATCAGGCCTGAAATGTCTATTTTAGTTTACCGCTGATTATGACTAGTAGGAAAATTAACTAGAATTTAAAAAAAAAACTATTTAGTTTGTTAAAAATCTAAAAATGAAATAAAAAAGCATATAAAAAAGAATTTTGCATTGGATATAAAAAAAACCTTGATAACATTGATTGTTCAACAAATTAAAAGTTATAGCCTTCAAACTATAGCATACTGAAAATGACTAGACTGTATCGTGTACATGGCCCAAAATACCCTGATTACAAAGTAAATCCTCTGCTACTGTGATAATCCATGCTTTGCATCTCTAAAGGCTAAATTGCAGTACTGCGGTAATCCATAATGTGTATCTGTTAAGGCTGAGTAATAGTTTTGTGACCAGTAGTGTTAATCCAAAATCAGTTATGTGAAGACTACATAATAATAAAAAATAATCTACAGACTGCATAATACTCTAAAAAATGAGCAATATGACAGTGATACTTCTTAAAAAGGACTTGTCATTTGCTAAACAAAATTTGTTAAATACCTTGTACAAATCACTGAACTCCCCTGATTCTGCTACTTTTTTCAGTTTTGTGCTATGTCGCTCCATTGCAGAGATATTCACATTTGTTGCTTTTGGAGCGCAGTATGTGAAATCTCTGCTTGTAGTGCAACTGGACGTTTCTTCCTAGTCTTCACTGGAGGTGTGCACTTTTACCCTTCCTTCCTAGGTGCTGCCAATCACACCTGAGCAGCTGATATAGCAGTCTGAATTGTGATTGGCAGCATCTGAGAGGAAACCACAAAAGCAGCGAATGTGAATATCTCTGCACTGGAGCGACGCAGTGCACAACGGAAAATAATAGCAGAAACAGGGGAGCTAAGGGATCTTTTACAAGAAATTTAACGTAATTATTTTGAGAATGTGACAAGTGCTCTATAATCTGTCGCTCTGAAAATTTGGTTACACTACTATGATAATATGCAATTTGTACATTTTATAACTGAGTAATTGTATTGTGATAATGCATAATCTGCATCTCTAAAGACTTTGTAATAATTTTATAATAAATCTATACGTTGTATCCTGAAGACTGAGTACCAGTAATATGCCTCATAATCCACAATCTCTATGAAAATTTGTAGTTTTAAAACTGACAAATGATGTAATTGATTGATGTACAGTACAGTTACGTCATAACAGTAATGTGGGCACATAAGCTGTGCCAGCACGATCGCCGCCAGCAACTCTGCTTATGTTATTGCTGAGCTCCGCATGTCACAACCAGGGTCACCGCCCCCTACTGTTTAACCTCCTATCAATATCGATCACAGCATTTAGAAGGCTAGGAGAGGGAGGGGGCTCATTCTCCCAACCAATCAGCACCCACAAGACGTTGGCCTGTTAGACCATGCCAGTAGCAGGGTCTAAAAGGTGTTCTGTCAGTGTCACACTGACAGCTTTAATGCATTGCAGTACATGTATATAGCAATGCATTAGAATAGTAATCAGAGAAATAAACATTACATTCTCATAGTGGGAGTATATAAAAAAGTAAAAAATAGTTCATTTTTTTAAGTATAAAAGAAATAAAATTAAAAAAAATTTACAAAAAAATATTACACCAATAAATACGCATATTTATGTAAAAACAAAATTAAACGGAAAGAGTAGACATTTTGATATTGCCGCATCTGGAATAACCTGATCTATAAAAATGTCACATTAATTAATCCCTTCTGCGAATAACATAAGAAAAGTATGATTTATCATCATACAGCCGAACAAGACATAGAATAAAATGTGATTAAAAAGTCGTATGTAAATAGAAATTATATCACTGAAAACTTCACCTTGTTCCGCAAAAAAACAAGCCCTCATTCATCTCAATTAACGGAAAAATAAAAAGCTATAGCTCTCAGAATAAGGCCATGCAAAAACATTTTTTTCTAGAAAATAGTTTTTATTGTGTAAAAGCAGCAATACAGTAAACAAAACCTATATAAATCTGATATTGCAGTAATCATACTGACCCGAAGAATAAATCTGCCTCATTACTTTCACCACACGGTTAATGGCATAAAAAAAACAGCAAAAAAATAATTCCTATATTGCTGTTTTTTACTATTTCTGCCTCCCAAAAATTGGAATATATAGTGATCAAATAATATTATGTCCCAAAAAAGGTATCGACAAAAACTCCAACTCATCCCGCAAAAAACAAGCCAACACATGACTCTGTCTGCCAAAAAATAGGAAAATTACAGAGCTCAAGACATGGTGATACAAAAAAAGCAAAAAAGCATTTTTTTAGTGTGTGATAGTAGTAAAACCTAAAAAAACAACGTAAATTTGTATTGCTGTGATCATAGTGTCATCTTATCACTTATATTGCAAGGTGAAAGGCGTAAAAAAAAAAAAAAATAAAACCAATTCTTCACCTGCTGTTGATTTTTTCATTCTGCTTCCCAACGATTGCAGTAAGGCTCGGCTCACATTTATCCTGTGCTCTGCGCTGAGCGCTTGCACCAGGGTTCCTGTGTAAATCTCTTAAATACATTATTCACACAAAATCCCCAACAGAAGATTCCCTATAATAAGGCAGATGGGGTCATTTTTCACTCTGATCCCACCATGTCCATCTTTTTACACTTTCTTTTTTAGGCATGCACAAAAGTGTGGTCGGCCAAAGTTTTGTGCACCTCTGAAGAGATGCCAAATGGAGTCTAGAGTAACTCCGCTGCCTCATTATAGTGAATGGATCTGTCGGGGGTTTCATCTAAATCATATATTACTATCATACTACATATAATTTGTATCTCTACAGATTGAGTAATTGTGCCGTGATATTCCATAATCTGTCTAAAGACAGAGACATTACTGCAATAATCCATAATTTGTGTTTCTGTACACTCACTAATACTACTATAATTCATATTTTGTATGTTTGTAGACTAATATTATTGTGATAATCCATCATTTGTATCTCTTAGTAATATTATTGTGAAACCCCATAATTTGTATCCAGTATACAAAGCTGTGGCTGATTTCCTCTCCACAATTGAGTTCTTGTTTTCTAATAACGACCAGAAATGAAGGAGTGAAGGAGCGGCAGTGTCTGGGTGATCTGTCTAATGAATAAATCAGTGGCAATAATTAAATGGGAAAATGAATAAACAGCTGAATAAGTGAATTTATGGGGTTGTTTAAACAGTGCAGGATCTTCTGTACATGGCAGCATGCCACATCAGTGCTATTAACATAATCAATAGCAAGAAGCCAGCAATGATCTCTGGTGCCGAACAAGCACAAACCCTGGTGTGGCCTCGGTAGGCATAATGTGGCCTCGGTAGGCATGATGTGGCCTCGGTAGGCATGATGTGGCCTCGGTAGGCATGATGTGGCCTCGGAAGGCATGATATGGCCTCAATAGATATGATGTGGCCTCAGTAGGCATGATGTGGCTTCGGTAGGCATGATGTGGCCTCAGTAGGCATGATGTGGCCTCGGTAGGCATGATGTGGCCTCGGTAGGCATGATGTGGTCTCGGTAGGCATGATGTGGCCTCGGTAGGCATGATATGGCCTCAATAGGTATGATGTGGCCTCAGTAGGCATGATGTGGCTTCGGTAGGCATGATGTGGCCTCAGTAGACATGATGTGGTCTCGGTAGGCATGATGTGGTCTCGGTAGTCATGATATGGCCTCGGTAGGCATGATGTGGCCTTGGTAGGCATAATGCCACTACTGTATACTTCATTTTGTATAACGTACAGCCTAAGCCAGGCATAACTGTCTGACATACCATCTTCACCATTACTGACTTTTTATACAGCTTTTGGAAACCCACAGGCTCCAGGAATAGAACTAGGCTATGACTTCTTATACCCATATTTGTCTATTTTTATGCAGTGTCATTAGATAATGATAAATGATTGGATTATCAGTGGTATTTACATATGCCCCACCGATTTATATTGGTTCGTACCTTCAAAACACCATCAAACTAAAGTCACAATCACAAGTCGTGAATGGGCCCATTTCATCACAACCCAAAATGATTTCAGACTCCCAAGACCCCAAACTAAACCCTGAGTATAAATTTAGAGACCAGTCATCAAAATAAAGAATGACTCTAGGTTGGAACCTAAAATACATCCTAATCCTATATCAGACCCAAGAATACATAAACCAAAGTGCGTTCAGACCTTCGACGAACCCTTTCCACCACACCTTTAATAGCTCCTATGGCATGCAGTCATTTTAATTCCTAAGTGCTACATACAACATTCTTACAATGGGCCCAGGAAAGTAATACTTATCAAACTTGGTGCCAGAAGTCAGACTGTGGCACAAGCTTGATGTCCACTCTATTCACTGACTATGGGGCTGCTTGAAATAGTTGAACGCCGTGCTACGTTTTCTGAATTTCTTCATTCATTGTCCCATAGACACTGGATGGAGTTGAATTTGAGCCTGGGCACCTACTCCAATATAGAAAGGAGAGAGCCAGTGTGTCCAAGATCCAGATCCCCAATGTTGCGATCAAGGGGGTTCCAGTAGTTGGACCCTCAGCAATCAGTAAGATAGCCCCTATCCTATGGATGGTGTCCAACTTATGATTTTGGAAATAACCCTTTAATGGTTTTTAGGTGATCAAATTCATTTCTTGTCATTGACATACAGATGTTTTATTGACCATAATCTATATATACCACATGCTTACATGTCTTTCTGAACTTACAGTGGTTGTGTACGCAGCTTCAGGGTCATCTTCTAACACCCTTGAAAGTCCAAAATCTGAAACTTTGCACACCAAGTTGCTGTTGACAAGGATATTCCTGGCAGCCAAATCCCGATGAACATATCCCATGTCAGAGAGGTATCTCATCCCTGAGGCAATTCCTCGTAACATGCCAACTAACTGGATGACTGTAAAATGGCCATCGTGTTTCTGCACAATAAAGAATAAAGAAAATCATGTTACAATATAGCAAAACCAGTTTTATCCTATCTTACTATTGTAGAAAAACGTCAGTCACCTAAAAAGAAAAACCCACAGTAATCTCATTATGTATAGTGAGCGGGTACCAAAAGCAACTAAACCTAGAAAATAACATATAACTACTCCTATAGAAATATGCTTTTATTAAATGAAAATATATATCATAAAATGTAAAAATTCATAAAATAAATGGGGAGCTACACAGAAAGACATGAGCATTACATCAGTAATTAGGCTATACATTAAGGCAGGTCAACAGCATATGATATTGTGTTATTACACTGAGTTCGATCTTCACAACTCTGCATAGAATTGTTGCAGAGACCATGTAAGTTTTTAGTGATAGGAAGGATTGCTCAAACCAGATCACTAATGCTCTGTGATCCCACTGTCACCACCAATGTCAGGAAACAGATCCTGAAGATATCTCCCTGCCGTTGCCAGATGATCACAAACCAGCACTCCACCGCCTCCAATCGTCAAGACAAATACGCAATTGGCTGACGATTGATGGACGAAGCCATGGCACCATTCCCTACTAGGCCGGATATTAGGGAGCTCACGGTAAATGTATAGTATATACACATCCGATTCCAACGCATGGTATATAAATATATATGTACTCCGGTACGGCTACCACGTTTCCCAATAACCCATGGAAAACTAGCTGCCACCACCAATCGTTTCTACAGGCTAATTGGACACCCAACAGGTAGCGTATGGCTTCAGGGATATGGTTTATAGAGCAAGAGGAACGAACCTATTCACTGTAGGCAGTGTTTATAAAAATATACAAAAGATGTTACAAAATGGACAAAACAATAAAGTATAAACAATTACATATCATAGAATGGATAAACAGAAGAAATGATCTAAATCTGATGTTGCAGGGTTGGCTCTGGCTTTCATGAAGGGGAGCTCTTTGGTTTTTGGCGGACAACGGACAGAACTACAGTAAACTGCATCTCCCAGGACTGACCAAGATTATAATTTGGCAATTGCTTTTTTTAAGACAAGTTATGACCACATCCCTCCGGTGACTCACAATAGGGCTGGTCTTCAGAAAACCATAAGATGTGGCTCAGCCTTAGAAAATTATGAGATTCCCAAATTCTACAATATCTTTGCCTCTGGAGGTCCCAGGCAGGAGATATTACTGTCATGTTTCCTACCACGATTCTACCTTTATATAGATAGGAAACATGGCATGGATAGCATCATCCATCTGTTAGTTATTTCATTTGAAGGTGTTATGGTCACCTTCCAATGATGTAAGACAATGCGTTACGTTCACCACTTTGTTTTGATTCTGAAAATATGACTTTCATATCTATCATATCGATGCCGTTCATAAAAACATCAATAGTCATAATAATTTCAATGGAACAAAGAAGCTCACATCAGTCTGTTTGCAGTTCTGAGACAGATGTAGACAAGGGCCAAAATCTGTCACCCTCCATCAGATTGCAACTTTAATTACTTCTTTGTAGGAGAGGGGGAGTTGAATGGTCTCAGCCCAAGACAAGCGTTATATAAAGGTTAATAACCAGCTTTTGCTCCATTTAATGCATGCTTCAATGTTAATATGAGAAAATTGATAGACATTATTATTAGTGATGAAGAAGCACTAAAATGCTCGGGTTCTCGTTGCTCAGGTTGAGCAAATTGGAATACTCGGGTGCTCGACCAGAGCAACGAGCCCAATGTAAGTCTATGGGAAACTCGAGCATTTTTCAGGTGGCTCCCCCCCGGCGGTCTGCAGAGGGCCTAAAAATTGCCCAAATCGATGGGAACAGTGCTCAAATGACATGGGAACAGCATGGGAAGATCCCTGGAAGCATTTCTGATTCCCAGGTCACTGCTGTCAACAACGTTGTCAGAGTATTACGCTACTTTTACGGACTCACAATAAAACATACAAAAACGAAACCAAAATGGATTTTCCTGGGAAATATGTTAAGAAACATCCTTTCCAGAGTAATGACTTGTACATAAGGCAAAATAAATAACCAAAACCAAAAATACTCCTCCACACCTTGGGCTATATTCACATATAGCGTTTTTGATTTGTTTTTGCACTTTTGCATTGCTTTCAACCAAGACAAATGCATTCACTGGGAAATGTAATTTTAACATTTTACAACCTTATCTGGCCACGTGGTGTGTGACACATCATCAGACACATGCATACAGTGCTGAAAAGACATGGGAATAGCATGGGGAAGACCTCTGGAAGCATTTCTGACTCCCAGGTCACTGCCTAAAAGTGTGCCCATCATAAGTGATCCTTGGCGCATGCGAAGATGCCTCCCGCCATGCACCTCTCATTGCAGACTTGCAACAATCACCGTCCACATCCTTGTCCCAGTGCAGCGTTCAGTTGTCCCTACCCCATTCCTTGGAATACAAACGCAAGTATGCAGCCAGCCACCCCCACTCCCACTGCTAAATTTTTGACAGCTGCTTGCACTTGAAATGCGGACTTTTAGCCTCATGGGGACAGAAGCTGTCCACAATCTTATGGCGGCGGTGACCGGGTATCCATACTCTGTCCCCAGCCACCACTATTTTTCCCGGTATCGTCTCCGCCTTCCACAAGCACAGGTCCCACAACATTACCTGTGCCCTCCCCAGTGCACTTACTTGGAAGGCCCGCCTAACCGCAAACACGTGAACAGGTGAATGTGGCCAGGGACGGTACGGAGCCAGTCCACAGCTTTTTTTGCTGCGTTGTATTTCACCACAGCCATATTCTTTAGCTTGGTGAAAGGACTTGGGAAACCATATCTACCCAGCTGTCATTTCTCCCAGGAAGTCCACTAAAGCTGCTTTCACTTGAAATGTGCTATTTCAGGCTCGTGGAGGCAGAAGATTTTCATAACCTCATGCTGGCGGCGGCCGGGTGTCCATACTCGATCCCTAGCCACCACTATTTCTCCCGGTATCGTCTCTGCCTTCCACAAGCACAGGTCCCACAACATTACCCATGCCCTCCCCAGTGCACTTACTGGGAAGGACCGCCTAACCACAAACACGTGGACAGGTGAATGTCGCCAGGGAAGGTATGGAGCCAGTCCACAGCTTTTCTTGCGGAGTTGTATTTAGCTCGGTGAAAGGACTGGCATAGAGGGAAACCGTATCTACTCTGGGTGTCATTTATCCCAGGAAGTCCTATAATGCAGCTTGTCGCAATGGCAGCCCGTCCAACATCAACTCGCACTTGTCGGTGGTGGTTTGACACACACACATCTTTCTTTGCGCATTTAATTTCATGACTACAGAGTTGGGCAATGGCCTGATCTGCAATGCGGTATGAGAAATAACATGCATAAGCACGTCCGATCCACATTAAAAAAGCAGCCATAGAGTGTCCGGGAACCTTCCCCCAGACTTTTCTTAGCCAAGGCTGCTTCTCAGCAGGGATGGACGGACCCACCAGAAAACAGGAGACTCCTCCGGTGGGCCCTGGCTTCTCCTTCAGGAGAGTTCATAGTGCCGAGGTGAGGCCATGATGATGATAGAGACCACCATCTGCTTAGTTTTCTGTTACTTGGAATGCAAGCACAAGTATGCAGCCAGCCACCCACCCACCGGCCGCAATACTAAACTGCGAGATTTTTGAACAGCTGCTTGCACTTGAAATGTGGCCTTAATGGCTAGTGGAGGTGGAAGCTGTCCACAATCTTATGGCAGCGGTGACCGGGTATCCATATTCGGTCCCCAGCCGCCACTATTTTTCCTGGTATCGTCTCCACCTTCCACAAGCACGGGTCCCACAACATTACCTGTGCCCTCCCCAGTGCACTTACTGGGAAGGACCACCTAACCACAAACACGTGGACAGGTGAATGTCGCCAGGGACGGTACGGAGCCAGTCCACAGCTTTTTTTGCTGAGTTGTATTTAGCTTAGTGAAAGGACTGGCATAGAGGGAAACTGTATCTACTCTGGGTGTCATTTCTTCCAAGAAGTCCTCTAATGCAGCTTGTTGCAGAAGCAATGGCAGCCCATCCAACATCAACTCGCACCTGTCGGTGGTGGTTTGACACACACACATCTTTCTTTGTGCATTTAATTTCATAACTACAGAGTTGGGCAATGGCCTGATCTGCAATGCGGTTTTAGAAATAACATGGGTAAGCACGTCCGAGTCACATTAAAAAAGCAGCTATAGAGTGTCCGGGAACCTTCCCCCCACACCTTTCTTAGCCAGTACTGCTTCTCGGCAGGGTTGGATGGTACCACCAGAGAATCCTCTGGTGTGCCCTGGCTTCTACATCAGGAGAGTTCATGATAGCGCTAACTTTGCAGCCACTATGGGGCTCTTGAGAAAGGTGAGCCCTCAGAATCAAATCCTCTGGTGGGCACAATGTTTTTCAATCTGAAACAGCTTCTCATTGGGAGTTGTATTTCATCACAGCCATATTCTTTAGCTCGGTGAAAGGACTGGCATAGAGGTAAACCATATCTACTCCGGCTGTCATTTCTCCGTCACAAGGTTCCACCCATTGTCACACACGACCATGCCTGGCTGTATGTTCAGCGGTGAGAGCCACAGATCAGGCTGCTGTGTTACAGCTTTCAACAACTCTGCAGCGCTGGGTGGTTTGTCTTGTCACCTAAGCATTAAGCATGCTATCTTCAGCACAGCCTGTTGCCGCTTGGCCAAGGCAGTGCTGCTGTGCTGTCAGCTTGTGACTGATGTGGTCATTTCGGAGATGGAGGAGGAGGTGCAGGAGCAGAACAATGTGATTACATTGAGGTTAAATTGGTGACGCTGTTTTTTATTCTAAAGAAAGATCCTATTGTTTTGTTTTTTTTAACTTATTTTTTAAGACAAATGCATTCACCGGGAAATGTCATTTTAACATTTTACAACCTTATCTGGCAATGTGGTGTGTGACACATCATCTGACACATCCTTTTTTATTTATGATGGAGGGACTCTGAAAGTCATAAAGCCTAATTTTTATAGGGCCATCAGACGGCCCTTACTATTCTTAAAAGGCCAGCAGTCGCCCCTCACTATTGTTAGAAAAGACATCAGCCGGCTATGTTTTGTTGTTCCCATTATTAACAAGTGGGTCTCCTATACTGTTATTGCGTATGCAATGACTGCAAAGGCTGCCAAAAATTTGGATGCAACCCAATACCCCTTTGAAGAGACATAGAGGAGGGTCTCAGTAAAAAAAAATGTTCCCATTATAAAGGAGCGTGTCTCCTATAGTGGTAATGCCCATGCTGTGACTGCAAGGGATGCCAAAATTTGGGAAAAAACCCACTAAGAATTTAAAGACACATAGAGCAGGGCCACAGTAATGACAAATTCCCATTAGAAAGGAGAGAGTCTGCTATACAGTTATAGGGTATGCAGTGAGTCCAATGGCTGACCAATTTTAGGAAAAACCCCACTAAGAATTTAAAGACACATAGAGCAGGGCCACAGTAACAACAAATTCTCATTAGAAAGGAGAGAGTCTCCCATAGTGTTGGCCTATGCAGTGAATGCCAGGGCTTCCAAAAAGTGGGAGGCACTCCAATGCCCCTTGGAAGAGACTTAGAGGGCCTCATAAAAAAATGTTCCCATTAGAAAAGAGCGGGTCTCCTATACTTGTAATGCCCATGCACTAAGTGTATGGGCTGACAAACATTTACCCCTGGGGGGTATACATGAACATACTGTATAATTTTTTTTTTACGGGCATCATAAACACCCTTTAAAAAAATTATTTGGGTGTTGCATCGCGGACCACGGTAATGAGGTTGAGGAGAAGGAGGACAAGAGCAAATCGCCAAAATCAGGAAGCGTATACCCATGTGTGGGTGTGAAGAGGTGCATGGGAATACACCTCCCAAAAAAAAGACACTGGATTTGCGTTTATATTACACTGCTACCATTCGGTGGTGTTGAGAAGTCTGGCCCAATCCAGCCCTTGTTCATTTTTATAAGAGTCGGCCTGTCAGCATTTTCAGTTGACAGGCGGATGTGCTTATCAGTTATAATTCCACCAGCGGCACTAAAAACTCTGATAAAACGCTAGCGGCAGTGCAGGCCAGGACCTCCAAGGCGTAAAGAGCCAGTTCATTCCACGTATCCAGCTTGGATACCCAATAATTAAAAGGCACAGAGGAATCACGGAGGACGTTGGTACGGTCATCAAGGTACTCTCTCAGTATCTTCCCAAACTTTGCACTCCTTGTGAGAGTACCCCGCACCTCAGGGCCTGTGCGATGGAGGGTCTGAGAAAACTGTCCCAGAACTTTGACAGTGTTCCCCTGCCTCCGCTGGATTGCATTTGTGTCTCTCTTGCCTGTACTCCTTGGTTGTCCAACGAACTGTGACCTCTGCCGCCAGCATTTTCAGATGGGACTATTTTTAATAGTTCCGCAACACGAGCCTTCGGGTACTGCCCCATTTTTGTAGACCTGTCCGCCTCAGGAATAAGAGATATAAAGTTCTCCTTGTAGCGTGGGTCTAGAAGTGTCACAGAGCGCCAAACATGCAGGGAGGAGACTCGAGCTCCCGCCCAGCAATCCCGGAAATACTCGGCGAGCTCCAAGCATGTCAAGCAGTGAGATGCTCGGGCGAGCACCAAGCAGTAGCGAACATGCTCGCTCATCACTAATTATTATATATCTTCTAAATAATTACCGGATATTGATAGTAGCAGACAGGTGAGTAAACTACTTACATAACGATGTCTCGTGTCTTTGGAAATCCAACTTTGTCATTTCATCCTGACTTAATCTTTACAAGTCAGATGCGGCTGTTTTGCATATATCACCTCCCATCTTATCATCATAGAAAGGAGGGACATAAATCCATACAAACATGGGCTATCAATGGCTTATCATGATATTAATTTTGATTGCCATTATAATAAAAAATGTAGGGGAGAATATAAAAGAACCAAAAGCAGCATGAATCAGACACTGAGTGTCAGTGTTGGACTGGGGTGGCAAGGGCCCACCAGGAACACTGACTCTGGCGCCCACTGTATGTGCACAAATTACATTCACAAATTTACCTAAGCTTCTATATAATAATAATAATAATAATAATAATAAACTAGGTAGTTTGTTGAAATATTTTTGAGATATCGACTTGACCTGTACATGTGGAAACAAGTGTATTGTGAAAACTACTGTTCATGCATGATGGGTCTTCACAGAGGTCCACCTGGGAATTCACCTGTTCTCCGGTGGGCCAGTCCAAGCTTGCTTGCTTTGTGATCTAGCAGTCGTGTATGTTTTACTCTGAAAAGCAGTAGCATTTCAGAAAAATCACACTTTGAAAAGCCATCCAGGGGACTTTGCGTCTTGAATTAATAGTCTGAGGCCGTCTACTGGTGGCTTCTTCCCTATATACATATACAGGAAGAGACCTGTCAGTCTAGGATATCAGGGCAGGGAGAAGCCGCAGGGACCTGCCTTGGACAAGTCATCCGAGATGCACAGTTACTTTTTAAAGTCTTTTTTTCTGAAATGCCGCAGAAATTCAGAGTAAAACATGAACAGCTGCAATGTCTGATTCACGACAAAGGTTTGGGCAGCATGACTCTCCTCTCAGGTTCCTTTTAAAGAGTTTAGACCCCCGTACAAAACTGGGCACCTAACCTTATCAACCTAGTCAAGTTGCTTTCCATGTGTATAGTTTGATAGCTCTATATTACATTATTAATGACTGTTGAGGGTATTGTTACTCCACGCCTGTGTACATTGCTACTGCTATCATCGTAACTTGAGACACTCAGGGGTCCCACAACAAGATGACCTGTCAAATGAGAAATTCCGTTCTCAATTTTCATGATCATATTGGTTTTGAGACAATCAATATCAGACAAGGGGCTGTTGTGGTTGTATACAATTTGTATTATCAGACCATACAACTGACAGAAATGCAATTATCATATCTATAAAGCTGCAGATGTCGAGCAATCAATCACTTTGTCAGAAATTATGATCAGAAGGAATAAGAAATCTAGCTGAGCGATATTATCATCCAACAGTGAAGAGTCGGAGGTTCTGTACGAAACAATCATTCATTTGTCTAAAATATTAAAGAGTATTTGTCATATGAATACTCTGCCTTATTAGAGGGCAGTATATAATAATGACAGGTCGGATGGGCCATTATAGCACAGACATATTGTGTTATTGGTAAGATAGCGGCCATTGTAGACTACAGCACTTCTGCTACACTCAGGAGGGACGCATCCCCTCTGCTTCTCACCACCTCCTCCCAACACCAACAGTGTCAGATCCTATGTATCCGCCTGGAAGTATTGTTTTTACCTTGGTAGACTAGTAACTTAAAGACTAGTCACTTAAAAAAAGGTTGGCCTGATCGCAGCTGATCACCGTGGATCTGGTAGTCTTAGCATGGCAATCATACATTTCACTAGCAGCGCACTATAGGCTAAGATATAATTTATGGACAAGCCCGTCAGAGTGGGAGCCGCCCCTACAGAATGCCTCTTGATTCTAACTCAAAAGCGGGAGGGCGTCTGACTTCCACTATGACACTCATATACCTAATAGCATTTATGCTCAGAGGTTATTGTTGTGAGACAACCTCTTTATAGGGAATCTGTCACCAGGTTTTTGCCACCTAATCTGACAGCAGCATAATGTAGGGATTCCAGAAAACCTGATTCCTGCAACATGTCACTTACTGGGCTGCTTGCTTTAGTATTGATAAAATCACAGTTTTTTTTGGCAGATTATAACTAAACTAGTAAACCTGCTGCCATGTAGTGCTCCATATTCATAAGCTCTGTAGAACTCCACCCCCACCACTGATTGACAGCTTTCTGCCTATGCACAGTGTACATAGAAAGCTGCTAATCAGTGGTCAGATATACAGAGCTCAGCATTCGGAGAACTGGTACATGTGCAGCAGATAAAATCCAAATTATAGCAAGCAGCCCAGTAAGGGACACATCAGTGGAATCAAGGCTTCTGCCTCTACATCTTGCTGCTCTCAGATAGGGTTGCAAAAGTCAGTCGGATGTTTGTATACTTAAGCCGGCCATATGTATAGCAGTTGGCCAAACATTTATCTCTCCTGTCACACCGCATCCATTATACACACACACATGCTTGGCCGATGAAGGGAAAGATCCTCAATACCAGATACCAGAAGTCTTCTCTGAAAAAATAAATGATTGGGCATGCAGAAATCCATCTGCCTGATCCTTCTCTGTTCTGTTTGCTATCAGGGGAGAGTCTGGATGCTCTCATGCATATTACTAATCCCAGTGGGGATGGCTGACATGCATCTAATGTGTTTGGCCTGCTTTATTAACGTAGACTTTTTTTTTATTATTATTAACCATTTCTTTACCATTTTTTGGGACTCTAAAGTTAGGAAGGGTGGGTCTCATGTTAACATATCGGTGACATACAGACATTTAGGTCGACACATGCACATTATTCCTAAATGTGTGATATTCGTGTTAAAACTATTGATGAAAACTAAGTTTCCCAACTGGCCCAAGAGTTGGAAATCAGTCACTGCAGACATCTGACAGTGGTGTGATGACTTTACTTTGCCAAGTCCCTGTGTCATTCTCCTCCCGTCAGTCACCAATGCGATGGTCCTTATGACAGAGATCATGGACAACACATGCGCTGTGCTCATGACCGCCAAGTCGAGAAGAGGGACAGTTGCCAGGTGGCCCATTGAAAGACAGGATTGGTAGTCAGTGGTTCCAGCGTCCTATTAATGTTTCTGTGTGTTGTACCCTTTATTACTGCCAGGTATGATATTCCGGACCATTGCCTAAAACTTCACCACAACTGCCCCTTTGGTTTCACCTCGGTCTGACTCCTTGTCTCCACCTTCACTAGTCAGAGACTACTCTGCAGATAAAACCTGGAATTCCTGCAGCAATGGTTAGCTTCCTGTTGGGAGGGTTAATTTGGTGCCTAAAATCTATGTCAACGTATTCGTATACTGAAGACAGAAACAGATTAATATCACAATCTGTATACAGCGCTATGGAATATGTCAGTGACATATACTGAAAATAACAAGGTACAAAAAGGAAACTTTATAGGTCTAACAATTGACACACACACATAAGCAATGACCTTCCTACACGAGAGTCCTGAAATTATACAGAAATAGATCCACTATCTACAGTGATACAACCCCAACCAAAAATAAATGTAAAAACTACAAAAATTCTCCCTCATCTTTGAAGCTGGGTTTGTGCTTTGTAGAGATAATTACTGGTAAGCTTTTGTAGATAATAGGAACATTAGAATGAAGAAATTCTATTCCTCCCCAGCTGAGCCGTCCTGGCACTGTAATGTCACGCTTCATAATGTACTTCCGATATCAAAGTGCCACCTCCAACCCTTGCACAACAGATAAGACCGCAGGACGGCGTGAGAGAGGCCCTGGGGCAAAACCTTTAAGGTTAAAAGCTCAGGAATGATGGAGTTTTCTCTTGTGAATTCGCATTGCATGACTGTCGATATCTGCTGCAATAATTTGTCTGTAAAGAGATGGAGAGAAGCGCTGCACGCCGCAAACTACGGACTCAACTAAATAGGTTTGAACAGCAGGGAAAGAAAAATACCTGCCTTTATAGGACTTGGCGATGGTAATGTATGTACTGCAGGACATTGACCCTTTTTCATAAGATATTGATTACTTTACTTAGGCAGGAACCACTCTATTATAGTAAAGGGGTAATAGAGCTTGACTCACTTCCGCATCTGGAGGTAAGTGAGCCTGATGATGGCACATCTACAGATATCGACCACTTTGAACAGGACAGGGGTACAGTATTTGTGAGCAATCACTAGGGCAGGTCAATATACCAGACACTTGCTTAAGCGACTTAGCAAATATCTGTAGATGTGACATCACAGGCCCTGCTCATGTCATACCGGAGCAAGGAAATGCCCGACGTGTGGCGCAACAGAGGGAAAGAAGATACAAGGGAGCCATGATGATAGGGAAAGGGAAGAGGGGAGACTGCAAAACACTCACCTCAGACTGCACCCTGTGCTCCCTATCGTCCCTAGACGGGTCCTTCTCCCCGTACGCAATGGCCCTGGCTGGCTCTGAACTAGCCCTAACTAGTGAGTAGAGCAGCAAGACACTAGTCTGACTACTAAGATAAGGAAACACAGGGAGGGAGACGAACAGGGAGAAATCAAACAACAACTGTAAGGTCAAGTGCCCACGTAGCGTTTTTGTGGCGTTTTTACGGCTGCGAAAACGCTTGTAAAACAGTCTGCCATGCAAAGCAATGTGAATTTGGATGTGCTGTGCACATGATGCGCTAATTTGCGCGCCAAATTCGCATTACGTTGCAAAACGCAGCATGAACATTTCTACCGCGATTATGCTGCAAATTCGGGGCCATTGAGGAACATTGAAACGCAGCAAACCCGCAGGTATATGTGGATTTGCGGCGTTTCAATTAAATTCAATGGCCGCGAATTTGCAGCGTAATCGCGGTGCGTGTGGTACCCGGGATGAAGAGGAGACTACGACTCCTCTTCATCCCAGCTACCACACGGTGAAAAAAAAGAAATAAAAAAGTTAAAAATAAACAAAACCTGTATATTCACCTCTCCGGCGGCCCCCGGTCTGCTCCCGGCCACGTCCTCTCTCCTCGGCGTCCCGCGGTGTACTGTCAGGACCTGCGGTGACGTCATTTAGTCACCTGATGGTCATGCGACCGCTGACGTTGGCGGTCAGGTGATGGTCGCGTGACCATCAGCTGACTAAATGACGTCACCGCAGGTCATGACAGTACACTGCGGGACGCGAGGAGAGTTGACGCCGGGAGCAGACTAGAGGAGACCGGAAAGGTGAGTATACAGTTTTTTTTTTTTTTTAACGTTTTAATTCTCTTTTTTTTTTACTATAGATGCTGCATTTAAAGCATCAGTTGTTCACACATTATAAAACCATGCCGGTTGCATGGATTTATATTGTTTGACCAACTTGTCAAGCACTTTTTCAAGTGATGCTCAAAATCGCTTGGAAAACTGCTTGAAAAAACGCATGCGAAAACTCTTCTCACTGGCAGAAAAAACGCATGTGTAGCACCCCGAGGGCTCGGCTGCTACAGGGGTATTACACCTCAAACCAGAGGTGTGATATTCCACTCCCGGGTAAGGATGAAGTGTGGACCAGGACTCGTTAGGCTGCATGCACCACACACACCCCATTTCCGAGGGACAGCTCAACGGTGCTCCCACTAGACAGAAGTGCAGGCACGACAGCATCTGTTCCTGGCTGGAGTGGGGAGGGAGAGGAAAACCCAGTGGTGTAGGAGCAGATAGGGGTGGGTCTCTGGGCATAGGTAGGAGCCCATTGGTTGCTAGTCACCTGGGCTCGGGTGTTAGAAGGAGGTATAAAAGGTGGGCACCATCTTAGAACAGTGTGCAGTGCAGAGAAGAAGTTAAGAGTGAGAGGAGAAGACAGGAAGCAGAGCCCCTGCATGGGCTCTGCTCCGCAGGCAGGCCTTGTCAGGAGGCTGGAGCCTGGGAGAGAGAGAAAGGAGAAGGAACAGAAAGGAAAGTAAGAAAGGAAGCAAGGAACAGGAACACCAAGAGAGGCCCAGAGACACGAAGGCAGAAGGAACCTTAAGGACCCAGGAGATTGCGGGTGACGGGTTGGCAGAACAGGGTACCGGATCCCAAATTGGTGGAGGCGACTAATCCAAAGACCGGCGGTCGTGACTATATCTCGGTGCGACCCCTCACTACACCTACCAGGAAGGCACACCATATAGGGTCAGGGACGCAGAGATCAGCGTGCCCAGAGAAGGCCCGAGGCAGCCGGACAAACGTAGAGTCACTGGTGGGGCACGGCCAGAGAAAGGAAGAGAAGGGAGCCCTGTGCCACGCTCTGGAATTGCCTGGGAGTTGGTCGAGTCCCTTGCCTGGTGGACGCAGCACGGCTTGGGCAGTCACTGCCGGTACCAAGGTGACTAGGACCAGTAAAGAACTGTGAGTAAAGCATTGGAAACTGCAACCACACGTCTCTGTGTTTCATCGCCGCACCAGCACCATTAGTACTGGGATGCTCACACCATCACTCCCATCATCCACACTAGCTGCCCTGAGGCAATACTTCTCCTGTGGGGAGTTATCCCATACTCGGCTGCGCAAACTACATCAGCCTCAGCGGTCTGCAGCGCAGCGGCGGTCCCCACTGACCGCAATCCACGGGTGGTGTAGTCGGACATTGTTACTACCTAAGACTGCCGCTGGTTTGACCGCCCTGGGCACGGACCGGGTCACCGCCACGGAGGACTACAACCCCCAGCGATCCGGCTCCGGGTATCCCCTGCACAGCACAGGGCCAGGGGGTGCGTCACATGCAAAGCTTCATGCGTTTTTTTCTGCCAGAGAGAGGCAAAAACGCTCTGCATCAAATCTGCTACATGGACACATAGCCTTACTCCACAGCTTAAACTGGAACAACTTCTCCAGGGAGGTAGCATAGAAAATCTATAACCGGCACAAGAGAGAGCTAGGAGTGAGGTAAATAATGGAAGGGAGTGGCAGTAAGATACAGCAGCTCAGATTAGAGCCATATGGAATCCCAGCAGGATCAAAAAGAAACTCTTAACCCCTTCCACACCAAGTGAAAATCAATCTGCTCCACACAAGTTAATCGCCGAGCGGAATCCAAAGAGGACCTGCGATCTGCCAATCGCTGCGACCTTCTAATCCCAGATATCCAAAAAGGTCTCAGCAGAATGCAGCACATTTGTGACAGCTCACTTCCAGTTGCAGAAGTGAGCAAAGCTGGGTTACCTGTTTCACCATTTAAAATCTGCTGTTCTTACTAGGGACTGATCACCTTTTTACGCGTCATGAAAGTTTGTTATTAGTTAGCAGTATGCGCTGCCACACTAATACAATGTAGTGATGCCACGGGCCCAGGAGTTGTGCCCACTCTATCACTTCCATATGATAGCTGTATTATACAGCCGACAACCTGCACTAATGCCAGAGACTTGAGATATTGCCAATCCTGGCTGTTTAATTCTTTATATGCAGCAGTCAATGCTGACCATAGTTTGTAAGTGTTAGAGATATGGACGGGGCTCAGTCTTGGGGTGCTTATGGCACACTCCAGGTCTGATAGCTACATAAGGTCTGCCTACTAGTTTTGTTCTCACAAACAAAACACAAAAGTATTGCAATATTTTATATGGGAAACTCTATCTCGCTATAAATATAATAAAAAGCGATAAAAAAATGAACATGGAATGGTACCAATGAGAACTACAAATCCTTAAAGAAGATGTCCACTACTTGGACAACTCCTTCTCATAAATGACGCTTGGCCCTGATAAAATAAAAAAGCTTATACTCACCTCCCATGCTGGCTCTGTTCTCGTGGTGTCGGCACTCGCTCTCCCCGGAGCTCCCGTGCTGTTGTTGTGACACATGACACCGGCGCCCAATCAGCACTGGCGTCACTGGCCCCGACTCCTGTCGAATTGAACATGAAGAGGAAGTCAGAGATCAGCTGCAGCCTAGACTTCTTCATGTTCGATTTGTCCAAAGGCGGGAACAGTGACGCCAGTGCTGACTGCGCCACGTGTCACATCAACAGCATGAGAGCCCTGGGACCTGACACTACTTGAATGGTGCCGGCATGGTGAGTATAAGTTTTATTATTTTATAACATTTAGTTAAAGAAGGGTTTGTCCATATAGCCATGTTTAAAAATAAAATAGTTATGCTTTCTGGAGTGAAATGAACAAAAAAAAATTGCTGGGCCACTGAGCAACAAGCGAAACAGCATCATTATGCAGCTCAAGAGTAGAGACGTGGTAAAGGTTAGGTTTTATATTATTACATAGTAACATAGTAACGTAGGTTGTGTAGCATCGGCGTCTCTGCCTCCTGCCGGGCAGAGACGCCGTTCCCCTCACCACCGCGATCCTGGTCCTGCGTCTTCCTGCTCACCTGCTGCTGTGATGCACACAGTGCGCAGCTTCCTGGGCACTGTGCTTAGGGCGCGCGCGCGCTCCATCCCTCTTAAAGGGGCCTCGCACGCCGTCCTAAAAAGTCCCCGGGCAATGGCCGGAGGACTTCCCCTATATAAGTCACCTCCTCCAAAATGGAGGTGCCTGTGCAAGGTTGTTGTTCCGTGTGCTAACACTTGCTTCAGCTCTCAGGTCCCGCTGCCTGTCAGTCATGCCCGCCAGTCTGTCTACATTCCAGCCCGCAAGTCTGTCAAATAGTGCTACCCGCCAACCTGCCAGTCACCTGCCGTGCCCGCCAGCCTGTCTACCCGGAGCACCTGCCAGTTACCTGCCGTGCCTGCCAGCTTGCCTACCTGGAGCACCTGCAAGTTACCTGTCGTGCCCGCCAGCTTGCCTACCCAGAGCACCTGCCTAGTAACGTGTCGTGCCCGCCTGCTCGCCTACCCGGAGCGCCTGTCTGGCTATCTGCCGTACCTACCTGCTTATCTACCTGGACCACCCGCCAGCCTGCCTGCCGTGCTCATCCGCTGTACCAGTCAGTTCCAGTCACCTGACCTGTGGGAGTCGCCTGCTCTCACACAAGGTCGGTCCCAGAGTGGCACCTGGTCCACCTGCCCGGTCCCTCCGTGGTTCACGGAGTCGACTAAGCCGCCGTGTGACCTGGGTCAGGCCGAGTAGGCACCTAGTCACGCCCCTCTGGCCCCTCCTTGCACCGAAGCACAGAGGTTCCACCACCCGGACCCGTAACAGGTTGAATAAAGACCTAGGTCCATCCAGTTCAACCTTTCTCTCCCAATTGTACTCCCTACACTAACACTTTACTAACTTACTGGGACTAGGCTTCACAAATGCATTATTACTATTTTTATCATTGCTGCTCTTTTACAATAAAAATGAACCTGTTTATAATTTAATTAGTTTTATTTTTTGTATTACTCTTGTGATTCTAGTAATGGTATTACTAAAATCCCTATGCCTAAATCTGTTGATCCAGAAGAAGGCAAAAACCCCAGGACACATTCAGCCAATTTGCTTCACAGGGAAAAATTCCTTCTTGACCCCGAGAAGAGGCGATCAGTTCAAGAACCCAGGATCAAACCTAATTATGATACTAGTTATGTAATTACTATTACTATGAAGCCCAAAATGTTATGCGCATCGATGAAATTATCCAGCCCTTTTTTGAAAGCTGTTATAGTGTCGGCCATTACTACTTCTTGTGGTCAGCATTCCAGTCTGACTGCTCTCACTGTAAAGAACCCTTTCTTGTTTAGGTGCCAAAATCTCCTTTCCTCCACCAGTAATGAGTGCCCCCTGGTCCTTAGTATGGACTTTGGAAGGAATAAGTCATGTGCTAGTCCTTTGTACTGACCACACATTTATATATTTAAATGAGATCCCTTCTGAGGCGTCGTTTTTCTAAGCTAAACAGACTCAACTTTTTCAACCTCTCACCATATGAGAGGCCTCCATCCCTTGTAATAATCTAGTTGCCGCCTTTAAACTGACTCTAACTTCTGAATGTCCTTTTTAAAATGTGGAGCCCAAAACTGGATCCCATATTCCAGATGTGGCCTCACCAGTGATTTATAAAGGGGAACAGTACATTGGGATCGCGGGATTTTATTTCTCTTTTCATACATCCTAAAATCGTATTTGCTTTTGCGGCTGCTGCTTGACATTGAGTACTGCTGCTCAGCTTACTTGTAACCAGAATACCCAAGTCCTTCTCCTGTTTTGTAGTCCCGAGTATACTCCCATTTTATGTATATGTAGCAATAGGATTACTCCATCCTAGGTGCATCACTCTACATTTATCTACATTAAACCTCATCTGCCAAGTGTTTGCCCAGAGTCTATTATATATACACATAATATCTTTAATACAGGACAATCCCTTCATAAATGTTCACCTCCTGCACGGCCATACTTCCAGTGATGTCGTGTCTCTTGGCACTCATGTGACATTGATGGGCTGCAGCCATCGGAGTTCCAGCTCACTGATGGAGACACAGCGCTGATATCGTGGAACTGTGGTGGTCAGGGAGGTTTGTGATTTTTTTTTAACATGGAGGACTATAGCATTTAAGAAGGGTTTGTACAGTACTAGGTCAATCACTTTTATTTCTTACATTTCTACTTTTTAGATACTTTTTAATAAGTTGCATTATTTATACTTTTTTAATTTTTTTTTAAATAAATCGTGTTGCCAAATAATGAAACTTGATTTTAAAGAAAGTTTGTCACCTGTGGGGGTCACATTCCAATTTTTCCATCTCTGACATACACTAGGCCAATTTTTATTGGAAGCTGAAAGAAAAGCAACGCAAACATGGGAAGAACATATAAACTTCATGCAGATTTTGCCTTTGGATGGATATACTGCAAGGCAATGGGCTTAACCACGTCAAGTCAAATGGTAAATTCTAGAGTTAACATGGCCTCAACTTGTCCCACAGGGAACAGATTATGTTCATGTATGTACAGAATAGGATGCACTGAGTATATAAGGCAATGGTTACACCAATGTCATGACTTCCATTTATTACAAAAGCCAAAGCACTGTGCTGGATCCATCATATGGTAAATCCAAATGGCAACTAACAAACACGATTGGTATTTAATGGGATCTATTGAAGTTCTATGCTACTGTACTCTTATGGTCAAAAGTGATGCAACCTTACGCTTGTTTGACCACCTTTCCCCTTTCTATTTCTTAAGAGAAGTAATGTATGACCCTCTTGCTGATAAATAACTAATGAGTGAAAGTAATGGGGCAAATGTTACTCATTGCACCCATAGACGGGTTATAATGAGGGCAATCTGGGCTTCTGCTCCAGGGGGACATGGCCATATTGCCCTTAATGTAATGTTTTGTATGTCTCCATTGGCGGCGCATATTTTCGGGTAGGGAAAGCTCTGCTGCTGGCAGGGTAGCTCCTGCTGCCTTTTCTGTGAAATACCTCAGCTGGTGCCGACTCCATGATGTCATTGCCACAAGAAGAAATGGAGCCACCGGACATCGTATGGAGGGGTAAGTATTATAAACTTTTTTTATTTTCAATAAAATGAATGAAATGAGGGTGGGAGAGAGGAATTGTTTTATAGAGTGCAGCTACATATATTTTTTATAACGGCTTTCTTAGCTGGCACCTATTCACACTAGTTAGGAGGTGCTGGTCATTTTTTTCTATTTGTAGCAAACTCCTGTGACATGTGCACTCCTATTCCCATCAGTCATAGGTGGTTTTAATTAGCTGGTTCCTTCCTGACCCATAAATTGTAGGCTTTTTAATAAAGAGAGGTGTCTTTTTTTCAGGATAGGGACCCAACAATAAAGGTACACTTTGATGTTAGCTATTGGGCTCATATACATTGGCCAATTTATGTGATAAGTACCTTCCTTCTACTGTAAATTTTCCTAGAGCAAAATATTTTGCTGTTCCATTTTTCAAAAAAATTCCATATGTACATTATGTAGCACTTACTGTAGGTGGAGACATAAAGAAAAAAAGTGTTTTTTTTCAGCTCACCATTAGATGAATTCCTATGGCTTTGCGTGTGGACTCCAGGATGGTGCTCGGATAAAGCGGCTGTGGTAATCAACAAAATACAGGGATCCAGCAACAGACATCCAAATGAGAAAATCCATGCTGTTAAAATTGTAGATCAAGGGGATCTGAGACATGGTTATGACTAAGGACATTTTTGTTCGAAACGCGTAATCCCCTGGATCTACAATTTTAACAGCATGATTTTAAAGGAATTCTAATAAACATGAAGTTTTAACACACATTCAGATTCTCATTTGGATGTCTGTTGTGTAACATACCTGGCGGCGTCTTTGCATGGTGGTCCATCTCCCACTGTGCAGGAGGGCGCACTTGATCTCCTGTCCGGAATGTCTCTCTGGCTTCCCTCCATGCTGTCTGTTTGTGTCTGTTTCTGCTGCTTAAGGGCGGCGCCCGATCACTTCCTGCCTTTTGTACCTGCTGTGGGTCACACCCCTTGTGCGTCCTCAGCCTATTGCTGTCTGTCACTTGGTATATAGCTCAGCAGCTCCCTTCTATCCCTGCCTGAGCATAGTGTTTCCTTCAGTGTGTGCTTGCACTCTGAAGGTGCCAGGTCCCGTCTCTTGTCTCCTGCTTCTTGTATCAGTTCCCGTGTCTGAACTGAGTCCTGTATGTCTCCTGCTTTGCGGTATCAGCTCCCGTGTCTGAACTGTGTCCTGTATGTCTCCTGCTTTGCGGTATCAGCTCCCGTGTCTGAACTGAGTCCTGTATGTCTCCTGCTTTGCGGTTTCAGCTCCCGTGTCTGAACTGTGTCCTGTATGTCTCCTGCTTTGCGGTATCAGCTCCCGTGTCTGAACTGAGTCCTGTATGTCTCCTGCTTTGCGGTCTCAGCTCCCGTGTCTGAACTGAGTCCTGTATGTCTCCTGCTTTGCGGTATCAGCTCCCGTGTCTGAACTGTGTCCTTTTTGTGTTCTCTGGTCTGTCCTGTCTGAACACGCTCCTTGCCTGTTCGTTCCGCCTTCTAGTGGCCGATTTCCTAGACCCGCTCCTGCGTCTGGTCTGGCCTGTCTGAACACGCTCCTTGCCTGTTCGTTTCGCCTCTCTGGGGGCCGTATTCCCAGACCCGCTCCTGTATCCCTCTGCAGTGTCGGTCTCCTCCGTACACTCAGTTCCAGTCTGAACTCTCTCCTGTCCTTTACCTGTTTTGCCTCTATGTCCGTTCCCTTCCTTTTTCTGCAGAGTCTGAACTCTTACCTAACTCCTGCTTGTTGTCTCTGCAAGTACTGTGTGAGTATCTGGCTCTGTCTTTCCCTTCCTGTCTGTTCCGTGTGAACAGAGCCCTGTCCTCCCTGCTCAGCCTTGTCTGCACTCTAGCTGTGCTTGCCTGTAACCCTCTGCCTGTATTGTTCCTGAGTCCCAGTGTGTACTGGGTCCTATCCCGCCTGTGTTCCTACCTGCTAGTGCCTCCCTGTCTGCACTCTAGCTGTGCTTGCCTTTACCCCCCTGCCTGCACACCCGCCTGCCTGCATACCAGTCGTGCCTGCCTATACCCACCAGTCTGTGTGCCAGCCTACCAGCCTGTTCCTGTATTCCCCTGTGTGGGTCAACAGCCGTGTCCGGGGTCTGTCCTGGAGTAGCACCTGGTCCCTCTGCTCGGTTCCTCCTTGGTGCACTGGCGTCGTATGCCGTCGTGCGACCCTGGTCGGATCGGGTGAATACTTAGTCATGCCCCTCCAGGCATTCACTCTCCGGCACGGTCCAGTGGAATCACTACAATCACACGCACACGCCGCTTAGCCCGGGCGTGTGCATAACAGCATGCTCAGGCCATGGTTCCCGTTGAGCCCCACGGCCTTCGCTCTTTGAGAAGTTTTTCCAGCGAATACATGCATTAAAATAAATAAATAAATTTTTTTTCCCCCTTTAGCTGAGTTCCAGGCGAATTACGCACCCGTCCAGATGGATCTATCAGCTCTCGTTCCTGCGGATCCGCCACGTTACTATGGGGATCCAAGACAGTGTCGTGCATTTGTGGAGCAATGCATGCTACACTTTAAGGCCTACCCTCTCTATTTTCCTTCCGATTGGGCTAAAGTGGCCTTTATGATTGACTACCTAGCGGGTGATGCCTTGAAATGGGTCACCCCCCTATGGGAAGCATGGGATCCTGTCATCCTTGACCTGCAGGCCTTCCTGGTGGCCTTTCGTATGGTCTTCAAGGACCCTAACTCTGAAGCCCCTGCTGAAGCTTCACTTCCCAATATCCCGGAGCAGCCCCGACGGGTAATGTGTGTGGGTAGCGCAATAGTCCTCCAGCCCAATGAGACTACTGCCCACCCAGAATCCTCACAGGGTGACTACGCTTTCCGGAATACTTCTCTCAACCTCAAGAGGCAGTCCAGACGTGCTAGACTTAGAGGCAAGCCGTCACGCCAGGGTCTGTCCTCCCTGAGACCTCCTGACCCCAACCTTGAAGTCCCTACTGAAGCTTCATCTCCCTGTATCCCGGAGAAACCCCAATGGGTAATGTGCGTGGGTAGTGCACCAGTTCTCCTGGCCGAAGAGACTTCTGCCCATCCAGACTCCACACAGGAGAACTTCCTGCACCCGGCATCAGATGCTTCTTTCTCTTTAACCGGTGTGCATGTCCAAGGATGCTCCAAAGCTGTGGTTACCTCAGAGTCTGTGCACCTCTACTACCTGGCGGAGGATCCCCTGTTGTCTCCTGAACCCTCCGGGATACCACTCGATGACAAATGGAGAGAGACTTCTCTACACCCGGTACTCAATACTTTGTCCGCTTCGTCCTGTGAGCCTGACAATGGGTACCCCAAAGTGGTAGTTACCTCCGAGTCTCTACACCCCTCCGACCAGGTGGAGGATCTCCAGTTGTCTCCTGAACCCTTCGGGGTGCTACCTGGTAGCGAAAGGACAGAGACTCTCCTATACTCTGTACCTGATACCTCGCTCGCTTCGTCCAGTGAGTCCAACTTAGTGTACTCCGAAGCAGAGGTTATTCCTGAGTCTCTACACCCCTCCGACCAGGTGGAGGACCTCCAGTTGTGTTCAGAATCCTTCGGGGTGCCACCTGGTGGTGAATGGACAGAGACTTTCCTATATCCTGGATCTGATACCTCGCTTGCTTCGTCCAGTGAGTCCGACCTAGTGTACTCTGAAGCAGAGGTTACCCGTGAGTCTCTACACCCCTCTGACCAGGCGGAGGACCGCCAGCTGTCTCCAGAACCCTTCGGGGTGCCACCTGGTGGTGAATGGACAGAGACTTTCCTATACTCGGTACCCGATACCTCGCCTGCTTCCTCCAGTGAGTCCGACCTAGTGTACTCTGAAGCAGAGGTTACCCGTGAGTCTCTACACCCCTCTGACCAGGCGGAGGACCGCCAGCTGTCTCCAGAACCCTTCGGGGTGCCACCTGGTGGTGAATGGACAGAGACTTTCCTATACTCGGTACCCGATACCTCGCCTGCTTCCTCCAGTGAGTCCGACCTAGTGTACTCTGAAGCAGTTGTTTTCTCTGAGCCTCTGCACTCTTCTGACCCGGCGGAGGACCTCCAGTTGTTTCCTGAATCCTCCGGGATACCACCAGATAACAAAGAGACAGTGACTTTTCCTCATTATGTACGTGATAACCCGTCTATTTCTTCCTGTGAGCTTGACAAGATGTACCTCGAAGCAGAGATTACCCTTAAGTCTCTGTCCCCCTCCAACCCAGTGAACGACTGGCCCTCGAATTCCCTGCGGAAGATTCTGGCAGGCCTGAAGAAGAGGGGGCGTAAGGGGGGAGGTACTGTAACATACCTGGCGGCGTCCTTGCATGGTGGTCCATCTCCCACTGTGCAGGAGGGCGCACTTGATCTCCTGTCCGGAATGTCTCTCTGGCTTCCCTCCATGCTGTCTGTTTGTGTCTGTTTCTGCTGCTTAAGGGTGGCGCCCGATCACTTCCTGCCTTTTGCACCTGCTGTGGGTCACACCCCTTGTGCGTCCTCAGCCTATTGCTGTCTGTCACTTGGTATATAGCTCAGCAGCTCCCTTCTATCCCTGCCTGAGCATAGTGTTTCCTTCAGTGTGTGCTTGCACTCTGAAGGTGCCAGGTCCCGTCTCTTGTCTCCTGCTTCTTGTATCAGTTCCCGTGTCTGAACTGAGTCCTGTATGTCTCCTGCTTTGCGGTATCAGCTCCCGTGTCTGAACTGTGTCCTGTATGTCTCCTGCTTTGCGGTATCAGCTCCCGTGTCTGAACTGAGTCCTGTATGTCTCCTGCTTTGCGGTTTCAGCTCCCGTGTCTGAACTGTGTCCTGTATGTCTCCTGCTTTGCGGTATCAGCTCCCGTGTCTGAACTGAGTCCTGTATGTCTCCTGCTTTGCGGTCTCAGCTCCCGTGTCTGAACTGAGTCCTGTATGTCTCCTGCTTTACGGTATCAGCTCCCGTGTCTGAACTGTGTCCTTTTTGTGTTCTCTGGTCTGTCCTGTCTGAACACGCTCCTTGCCTGTTCGTTCCGCCTTCTAGTGGCCGATTTCCTAGACCCGCTCCTGCGTCTGGTCTGGCCTGTCTGAACACGCTCCTTGCCTGTTCGTTTTGCCTCTCTGGGGGCCGTATTCCCAGACCCGCTCCTGTATCCCTCTGCAGTGTCGCTCTCCTCCGTACACTCAGTTCCAGTCTGAACTCTCTCCTGTCCTTTACCTGTTTTGCCTCTATGTCCGTTCCCTTCCTTTTTCTGCAGAGTCTGAACTCTTACCTAACTCCTGCTTGTTGTCTCTGCAAGTACTGTGTGAGTATCTGGCTCTGTCTTTCCCTTCCTGTCTGTTCCGTGTGAACAGAGCCCTGTCCTCCCTGCTCAGCCTTGTCTGCACTCTAGCTGTGCTTGCCTGTAACCCTCTGCCTGTATTGTTCCTGAGTCCCGGTGTGTACTGGGTCCTATCCCGCCTGTGTTCCTACCTGCTAGTGCCTCCCTGTCTGCACTCTAGCTGTGCTTGCCTTTACCCCCCTGCCTGCATACCCGCCTGCCTGCATACCAGTCGTGCCTGCCTATACCCACCAGTCTGTGTGCCAGCCTACCAGCCTGTTCCTGTATTCCCCTGTGTGGGTCAACAGCCGTGTCCGGGGTCTGTCCTGGAGTAGCACCTGGTCCCTCTGCTCGGTTCCTCCTTGGTGCACTGGCGTCGTATGCCGTCGTGCGACCCTGGTCGGATCGGGTGAATACTTAGTCACGCCCCTCCAGGCATTCACTCTCCGGCACGGTCCAGTGGAATCACTACAATCACACGCACACGCCGCTTATCCCGGGCGTGTGCATAACATGTTGCTGGATCCCTGTTTTTTGTTGTAGGCAGAGACAGTGCAGCCAGTGCTGATTGGGCGCCGGTGTTATGTGTCACATGTGTTAGAACCTTGCTGTTAGGTTTTTTTTCCTTTGCTGGTCACATGACCTTGTTGGCCTATTTATTCCTGCTCCGCCCTTCTGGCTTTGCTGGACTTCATTGTATATCTACTTTCTAGCTAGCCTGTGCTCTGTATCTATCTCTGTTAGTTTGCTTGGTCTACGGACCTCTATGTTCTATCTATTTTGTTTGTGCGTCTGTCTGCTACTATTTCTGTTAGGAGGTGTCCCATATTCCTTCCAGTCCTTAGTACTTGTAGGGATTCCCTCCCCACATCTATAGGTCTTCGTACAGACTAGATTAGGACTTTAGCAGGTCTGATCGCAGGATCAGGTTCCCTGTTACATCGTAGGGATTCAGCTGAGTCCTATAGTAGGGACAGATCTCCTCTCTTTCCTTAGCTTTGGTAGCAGAACATAACAGTAAGTCCAGCCTGCAAATTCTCTAAGGAAAGATTTTTTTTTGTTCCATCATGGTGTCGGTTCAGGATTTGGCTAAACACCTGCAGGGACTCTCTCTGGAAGTGGCCGAGCTCCGTCAGCACGTGAGTAACTGTCCTGGAGCATATTTCTTGGAGCCTAAGGTATGTTTGCCGGATTTATTTTTTGGTGAACATCGAGAATTTTTTTCATTTAAAAATGCTTGCTTATTGTATTTTCGTTTGAGACCCAAGTCCTCTGGGGATGAATCCCAGCGCGTAGGGTTCATAATGTCACTTTTGCGCAAAGAGCCTCAGGAGTGGGCCTTTTCTTTGCAACCTAGTGATACATGCTTCAGATCAGTGGATAGTTTTTTTTCTGCTTTAGGACTATTATATGATGATCCTGACCGTGTGGCATCAGCTGAGACTGAGTTGAGACGTTTAAAGCAAGGATCAGGTAATGTGGAAAAATATTGTACTCATTTTCGTCGTTGGTCCACTCAAACAGGGTGGAGCTATTCTGCTCTGAAAAGTCTATTTCTTGCTGGGCTCAGTGAAAGGGTTAAAGACCTGCTAATTGCTTATCCTACACCTGAGGATTTGCAACAGGCTATGCAATTAGCTATACGGGTGGATAGAAGACTGCGTGCTAGGGTTAATGAGAGCAAATCCTCTGCTATGTCAGTTTCTGGTTATGATAATGTGTGTACTAACAGTGGTGAACCGATGGAGATTGGATCGGTGGCACCTCGCTCTCAAGAAAAAGACCGTCGTTTTTCGGAAGGCTTGTGTTTCTATTGCGGAAAATCTGGTCATTTGATTAAAGGCTGTGAGCTTCGTATGAAGAAAGAAAAAAAAATGGTCAGTCACGCCCGTATTGCCTGTTTAAATTCCAAGGGTATATTTTTAGCTGCTTCCACGATTGCTCAGGAAAAATTAATGGAATTTCGGGTGTTTGTTGATTGCGGGTCTACTTTGAATGTAATTGATGGGGGATTCGTGGAAAAACTCAATTTAAAACCTGAACCTTTATCATCCCCCATTGCTGTGGTTTCTGTGGATGGCTCCCCTTTGAAGAATATTACTCTCAAGGTCAGTGAATTTCCTCTCACTATTAATGGTGTTCACCATGAGAAATTGGATTTGGTAGTGTTGAATAACTTGCCTTCTCCAGTAATATTGGGATTGCCCTGGTTAAAATTTCACAATCCTGTACTGGATTGGTCTACCAGTGAAATTAAATCCTGGAGCCATAAATGTTATGACAAGTGTTGTAACGGGCGTATTGCAGCTTTGGATAGGGGAGAATTGCCTGTTCCTATTCAGGATTTTTGGAGAGTTTTTTCTGAGAAGGAATCGCAGGTTTTGCCTCCCCATAGAGACTATGATTGTTCTATTGAATTTGTCCCTGGAGCGACTCTTCCTAAAAGTCGTTTATTTAACCTTACTATTCCTGAGAGGAAGGCTTTGGAGGAATACATACAGACAAGTTTGGCCGCCGGTCACATTAGGCCCTCTAAGTCTCCTGTGGCGGTTGGATTTTTTTTTGTAAAAAAAAAGGACTGCGGTTTACGTCCTTGTTTGGATTTTCGTGAGATTAACAAAATTACGGTACGCAATCCTTACCCACTGCCATTGATTCCTGATCTGTTTAACCAGTTATTGGGGGCCAAGTGGTTCTCTAAAATTGACCTTAAGGGGGCATACAATCTGTTGCGCATGAAGGAGGGTGATGAATGGAAGACTGCTTTTAATACTCCTGTGGGTCATTTTGAGAATCTGGTTATGCCTTTTGGTCTTACTAATGCTCCTGCATTTTTTCAGAATCTGATTAATGACATCCTTAGACCTTTGATCGGTAAAAATGTGGTTGTGTATTTGGATGACATTTTGATTTATTCGCCAGATCTGGAGTCTCATTGGCGGAGCGTGCGTGAGGTATTACAGTTATTAATGGACAATTCGCTTTTTGCTGAGCTGGAGAAATGTGAGTTCGCTGTACAGAGAATTAGTTTTTTGGGCTACATTATCTCCAGCAAAGGTTTTGAGATGGATCCGGTTAAGGTTCAGGCTGTGCAGGAATGGCCTAGGCCTATTGGTTTGAAATCGATACAGAGGTTTTTGGGTTTCGCCAATTACTATAGAAAATTCATAAAAAATTTTTCTAGTATTGTCAAACCTCTGACCGATCTCACCAGGAAAGGTGCTGATGCGGTTCAGTGGTCTTCTGAGGCCATTGAAGCTTTTGTGTATCTCAAGGAGAGGTTCACCTCTGCTCCCATCCTTATGCAGCCTGATGTTACTAGGCCGTTTTTGGTTGAGGTTGATGCTTCCTCTGTGGGGGTTGGCGCAGTATTGTCTCAGGATAACGGGGATGGATTACATCCCTGTGCCTTTTTTTCAAAAAAATTTTCGGAGACTGAATTGAATTACGATGTTGGTAATCGGGAATTATTGGCTATTAAACTCGCATTTGAACACTGGCGCCACTTCTTGGAAGGTGCGGAATTTCCCGTTCAGGTTCTTACGGATCATAAAAATCTGATATATCTTGATGCTGCCAAGCGCCTGAATGCCCGTCAGGCTAGGTGGGCACTGTTTTTCTCGCGGTTTAATTTCTCCGTTACTTACATCCCTGGTACTAAGAATGTTAAGGCGGATGCCTTGTCTCGCAGTTTTTCTCCCATAGTCGGTGCTGAGAAAGAGGAAAACATTTTACAAGAAGGTGTTGTGATAGCTGCTTTAGACTCCGTTTTGGAAGATGAGATTCTTAAAGCTCAGGAGAATGCCCCATCTAACACTCCTCATGGGAGGTTGTTTGTGCCTGGGACCTTTAGGAGAGATTTGTTTGTTGAGTGTCACGAATCTCGGTTGGCAGGTCATCCCGGAATCTCTGAGACCAAGAGACTGGTGGGTCGCAGTTTTTGGTGGCCTGGATGGCAGAAGGAAGTCATTAAGTGGGTGCGCCAATGTACTATATGTGCTAGATCTAAGTCCTCACATACTCCTGCTGCGGGGTTGCTTTGTCCTTTGGAGGTCCCCAGTGCTCCTTGGACACATTTGGCTATGGACTTTATAACTGACCTTCCCCCCTCTGAGGGTTTTACTGTCATCTGGGTGGTCGTGGACCGTTTTAGCAAGAT
Organism: Phyllobates terribilis; assembly: GCF_046119375.1. Taxonomy (NCBI): domain Eukaryota; kingdom Metazoa; phylum Chordata; class Amphibia; order Anura; family Dendrobatidae; genus Phyllobates; species Phyllobates terribilis. The sequence goes on from NW_027362762.1 coordinate 880,723,944, forward strand.
GTGTCACTTGGTTCCCTTCGTCAAACTGCCCTGCGCTAAAACTCTCGCTAAGACCTTTGTCAAAGAAATTGTCAGACTTCATGGCGTTCCTACTGACATTGTTTCTGATAGGGGTCCTCAGTTCGTGGCTTGTTTTTGGCGTGCCTTTTGTGACAGTTTGGGAATTCATTTGTCGTTTTTGTCCGGATATCATCCTGAATCTAATGGCCAGACAGAAAGGAAAAACCAGGATGTTGAGCAGTTCTGGCGTTGTTTTGTGGCAGACAATCAAGAGGGGTGGTCTGAGTTTCTGCCACTTGCCGAATTTGCTCTGAACAATCATACATCTTCTTCTGCTGGTTGTTCGCCTTTTTTTTGTTGTTCTGGGAGACATCCGTCGTTTGGGTCGTTCTCCAAGTTGGGATCTGCCGTGCCTGAGGAGGAGAATTTTTCCGGTGATTTGGAAAGAGTTTGGACGGATGTGCGTGGTAATCTTCAGGAGGCCAACAGAAAATCTAAAGACTACTTTGATAGGAAACGACAGGAGGTTTTGTTCGCTGTTGGTGACATGGTTTGGTTGTCCTCTAGGAATCTGCGGTTGAGGATTCCTTCTAAGAAATTGGGTACCAAGTTTGTAGGGCCCTTTAAGGTGCTTCAGGTTGTCAACCAATCTGCTGTTAGGTTGGAGGTTCCTACCTCCTGGAGAATTAATCCGGTCTTTCATGTCTCTCTGTTAAAAAAAGCTGTTGTGTCGGATGGTGACGCCTCTGCCTCTGTTCCTCCGGTGGTGGAGGACGGGGAATATGAAATTTCTCGCATCCTTGACTCTAGACGGTATAGAGGTAGTTTGCAGTATCTTGTGGCCTGGAAAGGTTTCGGACCCGAGGATAACTCTTGGGTGAGGTCAGATGATGTTTCCGCGTCCAGACTTATCAGAGCGTTTCACAGGAGATTTCCTGATAAGCCTGGTCCTAGGGGATCCGGAGGATCCTCTGAGAAGGGGGGGTACTGTTAGAACCTTGCTGTTAGGTTTTTTTTCCTTTGCTGGTCACATGACCTTGTTGGCCTATTTAATCCTGCTCCGCCCTTCTGGCTTTGCTGGACTTCATTGTATATCTACTTTCTAGCTAGCCTGTGCTCTGTATCTATCTCTGTTAGTTTGCTTGGTCTACGGACCTCTATGTTCTATCTATTTTGTTTGTTTGTCTGTCTGCTACTATTTCTGTTAGGAGGTGTCCCATATTCCTTCCAGTCCTTAGTACTTGTAGGGATTCCCTCCCCACATCTATAGGTCTTCGTACAGACTAGATTAGGACTTTAGCAGGTCTGATCGCAGGATCAGGTTCCCTGTTACATCGTAGGGATTCAGCTGAGTCCTATAGTAGGGACAGATCTCCTCTCTTTCCTTAGCTTTGGTAGCAGAACATAACAACATGATGGAAAACTCTGATGACACGAGTACCGGTTTTTCACGTACATGTTTTCTACAGACGTGTAAAGGAGGCCTAAAGTGTGTGAGGGCTTTAGCCTTGCTTGTATTTCATAGTATTTTGGTTTTATAGTTGGCATATGTGTTTTTGGGCTACGTCAGGTATTGGAGTTGAAATCTGTTAAAGGGAACTTGTCAGCTTATTCATGCTACCAAAAACTAGCAGGAAATCGAAACCGGGTCTATGTGTGTATAGGGAAACACCTGTTAATCTAGCTGATTGGAGCAGTGACATACTTCTTGGGACTACAAAAAGCATGTAAATTTACTTTTCGGATTAGTCACTCACCTCGTCCTCAGCCGCGCTTTGAACTGTAATACCTGCACACAACCGTCGATCCTCACAAGATCTCCTTCTCTACTCCCCTCTTATCTCCTCTTCCCACAATCGCATACAAGATTTCTCCCGTGCATCCCCCTACTCTGGAACTCTCTACCCCAATATATTAGACTCTCGCCTACCGTGGAAACCTTCAAAAGGAACCTGAAGACCCACCTCTTCCGACAAGCCTACAACCACCATACCGCTCCATGACCAGCTCTACCCTCACCTACTGTATCCTCACCCATCCCTTGTAGACTATGAGCCCTCGCGGGCAGGGTCCTCTCTCCTCCTGTACCAGTCGATGACTTGTATTGTTCAAGATTACTGTACTTGTTTTTTATTATGTGTACCCCTTTTCACATGTAAAGTGGAATAAATGGCCATGGAATAAATGGCGCCATAATAATAAATAATAGTACATTTTCTCAGACACAGTGGTGTTCATTTACGTGACTAATACAAGTATTATGTTGAACGTGTCTATCATACAACATAGAACACCCCAAGAGAAGAAGTCCAACATCAATGCTACCATGCTTGACAGTTCTTTGATGTTTTTATTTCCTTTGGAAGTTTTGATAAAATGATTTTTTGCTAAACAATCAAATCACATTGTATTCACAAGATGAAAATCTTACATTAAACAACAATGGATATTGTATATTGCAGGGCTAATTAGACAAGCACGCTTCGTAAGGAACATGCAAACTCGAGGGATAGATTCATTTCCTGCTTGCTAAGAGGTTACTGTTTATATTTCATTTCTGCATGTTTCTTGTCATTACATGATGAAATTACCATATTTGTTTTCTTATTGTTTTTTTTTTAATTAAGGTGTTTTATGCCTGGTATATTGCAATGTAAGGGATGATTTGTTGCATAAATTTACAGCGCTTGTGCAACCATAAACAGCTACCAAAAATCACATAAATGAGAGTCCAAAGCCAACATTTTAAAGCTTATCTACTTAATTTTGCAATATAGGTTCTGAAAGCATGACAGATATTTGCAGAAATTGCTGTAACACAAATTGAAAAAACTAATAATGAACTTAACATGCTCGAGGCTGCACTCAATGGATTTATGTTTTTGCTTTTTTTTTTTTTTTTTGGTGGATCTCATCATGTCTTACAAAGGGTATAAAGGCAATTTGAAACCTGGTAAAATCTACCATTTTTTGTCATTTAGCCTATAAAGACATTGTTGACTATTATAGGGGGTTGGGACGTGGGATCTGCCGTAGCTATGAATACAGTTTATTAGTTGTATTTCTATTAGGCAATTTGTGTAAATGTTATTATTGAGCAACTCCAGTACTGTTGGTCAATCCAAAAGATTGATGTGAAACCTGAATATTTAAGAAAGTAAAAGTGAGTTTTTGACTTACTTAGGAAAATATCTATGTGTCTCGAATTATTGGGCAACTATTGATGTACAGAATTTTTATGCAACTATATGAAAAACATACATTTTCCCTTTTCATGTGTTTGTCATCTGTTACAGTGAGAATAGTAACCAAACTACTCAATGTACAAAAACACATTTCTGACATTTTAAAAAATATATATCGTTGACCAATATAGCTGCCCTTCTATTCAATAATGGTCATAACCTCCATCCATGGAGTCTCTCAGTTTCTTACTCTGTTGAACCACTTTTTGGGCAGCATCAACCTCAGAGAGGTGACTGTTTTCCTTCATCATAAATCTCCCACTTAAGAAGGGCCCAGAAGTTCTCAGTAGGATTTAGGTCAGGTGAGGAAAGGCCATTATAATTATTCTTTCATCTTTAACCCCTTAACAACATTAGACGTACTAATACGCGTCTGTGCCCTGGGACTTAAGAGCCAGACCCGTATTAGTACGTCATCGTGATCGCGCGCGCACACAGGCTGTGCGGGCGCGATCGCCGCCGGGTGTCAGCTGATTGTCACCGCTGACACCCAGGGCTATGTGCAGGGAGCGGTCCCGAACCGCTCCCGGCACATTAACCCCCGCAATGCTGCGATCAAAGTCGATCGCAGCATTGCGGTGGCAAGGAGAGGTGATTGCAGATACTCACCTCCTCTTCCGGCCTCCAGCGCTGTCTGCAGTGGCTTCCAGGATGTTGCCATGACGACCCGATGTCGTCATGACAACATCCGGGTCATCAGACAGCAGGAAGATTTTTTGGACATGCGCAGTGCATCTCCAAACTATCTTCTCCCTGTCCAGCGCTGACAGCCTGCATGGCACAGGGATGGTGCTGCATTCCTGTGCCATGCTGGCGATCAGAGAAAAAAAAGTGAAAGTTCCATAGTGGGACAAAGTAAAAAAGTATAAAAACTGTCAGAAAGTGAAAAAAAAAAAAAAATAGTAAAAATATAAAAAAAAAATACAAAAAATAATCCACCAAAAATAAAAATATAATGTACCCATCAATAAATATTATAAAAAAAACAAAAAAAAACCAATAAAAGTACACATATTTGGTATCGCCGCGTCCGGAACGACCTGACCTATAAAACTGTCCCACTAGTTAACCTCTTCAGTGAACACGGTAAAAAAAAAAAAAAAAAAAAAAAAAACGAAGCAAAAAACAATGCTTTATCACCATACCGCCAAGCAAAAAATGGAATAATCTCGTCCCGCAAAAAACAAGCTGCCATAAAGCTCCATCAGCCGAGAAATAAAAAAGTTATAGCTCTCAGAATAAAGCTATGCTAAAAAATATTTTTTTCTATAAAATTGCTTTTATTATGTAAAAACTATATAAATGTGGTACCGCTGTAAACGTACTGACCCGAAGAATAAAGCTGCCTTATCAATTTTACCACACGCGGAACAGAATAAAAAAAAACAAAAAAAAACAAATTCCTGAATTGTTGGTTTTTGTTTATTCTGCCTCCCAAAAATCGGAATAGAAAGCGATCAAAAAATGTCACGTGCCTGAAAATGGCACCAATAACAACGTCAACTCATCCCGCAAAAAACAAGCCATCACATGACTGTCTGCCAAAATCTGGAAAAATTATACCTCTCAAAATATGGTGATGCAAAAACTAGATTTTACAAAAAATGCGTCTTTTAGTGTGTGACAGCTGTCAGTCATAAAAACCCCATATGATTCTGGTATCGCTGTACTCTCACCGACCCGAAGAATAAGGTCGTCTAATCACTTATACCACACGAGGAACGGCGTAAAAAATAAACTCTCGGGTTAGGGTTGGGCTAGGGTTAGGGCTAGGGTTAGGGCTGGGTTTGGGGTTAGGGTTGTGATGGGGTTGGGATTTTTTTCAAAAGTAAGAAAAAAAGATGACGATATGGCGACTAGTGTTGAGCGCAAGTGCTCGCTACTTGAGTTTGCATTGGGTGCTCTGGTATGCATTGAGTATCGTGGGTATTTGAGTGACATGCTCAAGTCTCCGCCCCATATGCTTCGCGGCCAAAAAAACTTTGCGGGGATTGCCTGCCATGCACGAGCGATCCCCACATGTTTTTTTTTTGGGTGTCTAATAACCGTGAAACATGCGGGGCAGGGACTCGAGCATGTCACTCGAGCACATGCAGTACATGGTGCATACCTGAGTACCCGATGCAAACTCAAGTAGCGAACACTTGCGCTCAAGACTAATGACAACTTATTCAATATGATGACCTAATGTTATCAAATTCTGTGTCGTACCTCTGGGTTCAAAATGTTCACTATACTCCTTAATAAAATCCTTGAGGGGTATAGTTTCCAAAATTGGGTCACTTGTGGGGGAGCTCCACTGTTTAGGCACATCAGGGGCTCTCCAAACGTGACATGGTGTCCGCTAACAAATTGAATGGAAAATCGGCTCAAATTGTTAGCGGACCCCATGTTGCGTTTGGAGAGCCCCTGCGTGCCTAAACATTGGTGCTCCCCCACAAGTGACCCCATTTTGGAAACTATACCCCCCAAGGCACCTATCTAGATGCATAGTGAGCACTTGGAACCCCCAGGTGCTTCACAAATTGATTCGTAAAAATGAAAAAGTGTTTTTATTTCCACTTTTTCATGTTCACGAATCAATTTGTGAAGCACCTGGGGGTTCCAAGTGCTCACTATGCATCTAGATAGGTGCCTTAGGTGGTCTAGATTCCAAAATGGGGTCACTTGTGGGGGAGCACCAATGTTTAGGCACACAGGAGCTCTCCAAACGCGACATGGTATCCGCTAAAAAATTGGAACCATGTCGCGTTTGGAGAGCCCCTGTGTGCCTAAACATTGGAGATCCCCCACAAGTGACCCCATTTTGGAAACTAAACCACCCAAGGCACCTATCTAGATGCATAGTGAGCACTTGGAACCCCCAGGTGCTTCACAAATTGATTCATAAAAATGAAAAAGTGGAAAAAAAATCACTTTTTCATTTTTACGAATCAATTTGTGAAGCACCTGGGTGTTCCAAGGGCTCACTATGCATCTAGATAGGTGCCTTGGGGAGTCTAGTTTCCAAAATGGGGTCACATGAGGGGGAGCTCCAATGTTTAGGCACTCAGGGGCTCTCCAAACGCAACATGGTGTCCGCTAACAATTTGAGCCGATTTTCCATTCAATTTGTTAGCGGACACCATGTTGCATTTGGAGAGTCCCTGTGTGCCTAAACATTGGAGCTCCCGCACAAGTGACCCCATTTTGGAAACTAGACCCCCCAAGGCACCTATCTAGATGCATAGTCAGCACTTGGAACCCCCAGGTGCTTCACAAATTGATTCGTAAAAATGACAAAGTGGAAAAAAAAACACTTTTTCATTTTTACGAATCAATTTGTGAAGCACCTGGGGGTTCCAAGTGCTCACTATGCATCTAGATAGGTGCCTTAGGTGGTCTAGTTTCCAAAATGGGGTCACTTGTGGGGGAGCACAAATGTTTAGGCACACAGGAGCTCTCCAAACGCGACATGGTATCCGCTAACAAATTGGAACCATGTCGCGTTTGGAGAGCCCCTGTGTGCCTAAACATTGGAGCTCCCGCACAAGTGACCCCATTTTGGAAACTAGACCCCCCAAGGCACCTATCTAGATGCATAGTCAGCACTTGAAACCCCCAGGTGCTTCACAAATTGATTCGTAAAAATGAAAAAGTGAAAAAAAAAACACTTTTTCATTTTTACGAATCAATTTGTGAAGCAGCTGGGGGTTCCAAGTGCTCACTGTGCATCTAGATAGGTGCCTTGGGGGGTCTAGTTTCCAAAATGGGGTCACTTGTGGGGGAGCTCCAATGTTTAGGCACACAGGGGCTCTCCAAACGCAACATGGTGTCCACTAACAATTTGAGCCGATTTTCCATTCAATTTGTTAGCGGACACCATGTTGCATTTGGAGAGCCCCTGTGTGCCTAAACATTTGAGCTCCCCCACAAGTGACCCCATTTTGGAAACTAGACCCCCCAAGTCACCTATCTAGATGCATAGTGAGCACTTGGAACCCCCAGGTGCTTCACAAATTGATTCGTAAAAATGAAAAAGTGGAAAAAAAAGTATTTTTTCATTTTTACGAATCAATTTGTGAAGCACCTGGGGGTTCCAAGTGCTCACTATGCATCTAGATAGGTGCCTGGGGGGGTCTAGTTTCCAAAATGGGGTCACTTGTGGGGGAGCTCCAATGTTTAGGCACACAGGGGCTCTCCAAATGCAACATGGTGTCCGTGTAGCGCTGGCGTCCCTGCCCTCTGCTAGGCAGGGACGCTGCTCCCCTCACCGCTCTGCTCCGTGCCCGGCGTCCTCTCCCCGCTCTGCTGTCAGCGCGCGCTCCTTCCCGGCGTCCTCCTCCCGCTCTGCTCTCAGCGCGCGCTCTTTCCCGGCCCCTGTGCTTAGGGCGCGCGCGCGCGCGCTCCCCTCCTCTTAAAGGGGCCGCGCGCGCCGTCCTAAGGAGTCCCCGGCCAATGGCCGGAGGACTTCATCATATATAAGGCACCTCCTCCAAAATGGAGGTGCCCGAGCAATGTTGTTTGCACCTGTGTCTCACCTGTGCTTCAGCCCTCAGGTCCCGTTGCCAGTTACCTGCCAGTTTCCTGCCAGTTTCCTGCTAGTTACCTGCCTGATTCCTGCCTGAATACTTGTTACCTGTCTGCCAGCCTGAGGTCCGACGGTCTGCCTTACTACTCCTGTCAGTCTGTCTAAAGGACCAGCCTGCCCGCTCACCTGGGAGCGCATATCAGCTACCTGCCTGCTTGCCTGAGGTCCGACGGTCTGCCTCACTACTCCGGTCAGTCTGTCTATGGACCAGCTTGCCCGCTCACCTGGGAGCGCTTCTCCGTTATCTGCCTGCTTGCCAGCCCGGAGGCTCCGTTGTCACGTGCTGTGACCACCAGCTATCTCAGAGACTCTTGCCCGCTCACCTGGGAGCGCATCTCCGTTACCTGCCTGCTTGCCAGCCCGGAGGTCCCGTTGTCACGTGCGGTGACCACCAGCTATTTCAGAGACTCTTGCCCGCTCACCTGGGAGCGCTTCTCCGTTACCTACCTGCCTGCCAGCCCGGAGGTTCCGCCGTCACGTGCCGTGACCACCTGCTATTCCAGAGACTCTCGCTTGCTCACCTGGGAGCACACATCTACCATCTGCCTGCTAGCCTACCCGGAGGCTCTGCCATCACAGGTCGTACCTACCCCTTACCCAGAGACTGCCCTGATCACTTGCCGTAACTCCCTGTCCGTTCACCCAGAGACTGCCACCCGCTCCCTTACAAGGGCCGCCCGCTTGTATAGTAGCTCAGAGGTTCCGCCTCCCGGACCCGTTACAGTTTGCTCGGGCCATGGAACCCGGTGGCACCCAAGCTCCCTCGCTCTCGGACCTCTGTCTTGAACTGTCCCGTCAGAGGTCCCAACAGGAGGCCATCCTGGGTCACCTGCGGAATGTTAATACTCGCCTGAACACTCTGTCTGATCCACCAACAACCTCCGCCAGTGCCATATCTTGCAATCCGGCAGCTCCGCTGCCCACTAATACTATGGTATCCTACCCCGGACCCCGGCTTTCTGCACCTCCTCGCTTCGGAGGCGACCCCGTCCAGGCTCGGGGCTTCATAAATCAGTGCACCCTGCACTTTGAACTTTTGTCCCATCAGTTTAATTCCGACCGGGCCAAAATTGCCTTTATCATGTCCCATCTCACCGGGGAGGCCCTGGCCTGGCTAAATCCTCTATGGGAGAGAGGAGACCCCCTGGTGTCCAACTTGCCTGCTTTTCTCTCGGCTTTCCGGAAAGTCTTCGACGAACCCGGACGGAAGACCTCATCCGCATCCTCTCTGCTACGCCTCCGTCAGGAGGGTCTCACCGTGGGCCAATATGCCATACGGTTCCGCACCCTTGCCTCGGAGCTGGCCTGGGATAACGACGCTCTGGTATCCGTCTTCTGGGAGGGTCTGTCCGGTCGTATTAAAGATGAACTTGCTGGTCGGGACATTCCTACCTCTCTCGATGATCTAATAACCCTTGCCACCCGGATTGACCTACGGTTCCAGGAGCGTGCCAAAGAGGTCACCCGTGAGAGAAGGATTCCACGTTTAGCTCCTACTTTCCAGAAACCCGTCATTCCCTCCATCTCTCCCCAGGTACACTCTCCTGAGCCTATGCAGGTCGACCAGACCAAGATGGTCAAAACCCGTCAGGACTCACGCCGTGCCGAGGGGAGCTGCTTCTACTGTGGCAGTAAGGAGCACCGGATCCGTGCCTGCCCGGAGAGGTCGGGAAACGCCTGTGTCTAGGTTCGCTCAGAGAGGTCCACCTAGACAAGAATAAATCCTCTCCATCCCTGCTGTTGTCAGTTTCGATCATCTACGGGGAGAACCGTTATTTCGAACTAGCCCAACTTGACTCTGGAGCAGCCGGGAACCTTATTTCACAGTCCCTGGTTGAGAAATACCGCATCCCCACCAAACCTCTGGCTGTACCCTTGTCTGTCGCTGCCGTGGATGGGGGCCTCTTACCTCGCCCCATTCAACTCATCACCGAATCCATTACCCTGCAGGTGGGAATGCTGCATTCTGAAAGTATCTCCTTTCATGTTCTGCCTGGACTCTCTCACGCCCTCTTGCTAGGTCTGCCCTGGCTCCAGAGACATGCACCCGTGCTAGACTGGCAAACCGGAGAGGTCCTTCGCTGGGGACAAGACTGTCATAAAACCTGCCTGGTTCCCGTCCATCCCGTCCGTCCCTCTCCTACCCCAGCTAATCTACCTGGACTTCCGATTCCTTATTGGTCTTATGCAGATGTCTTTAATAAAAAGGAGGCAGAGACATTACCACCACATAGACCATACGACTGTCCCATCGATCTGCTACCCGGTACTACTCCTCCCCGTGGGCGTATCTATCCTTTATCCGCTGCTGAGACCCGGTCAATGTCCGAATATATTGAGGAGAATCTGGCCAGAGGATTCATCCGGAAATCTACCTCCCCGGCGGGAGCAGGCTTCTTTTTCGTCAAAAAGAAGGACGGCTCTCTCCGTCCCTGTATAGACTATAGAGGCCTAAACCTGATCACGGTGAAGAATAAGTACCCCCTCCCGCTCATTCCAGAATTATTTGATCGCCTGAGGGGGGCTAGGATCTTCACCAAACTGGACCTTCGTGGGGCGTACAACCTGGTTCGTATTCGTCAGGGGGATGAATGGAAGACGGCATTCAACACCCGGGACGGCCACTATGAATACCTGGTAATGCCCTTTGGTCTCTGTAACGCTCCTGCCGTCTTTCAAGAGTTGGTCAATGACATCTTCCGGGACCTTCTCTACTCCTGCGTAGTGGTGTACCTGGACGACATCTTGGTCTTCTCTCCGGATCTCCAGACTCACCGGAGGGACGTTCGTCAGGTCCTGCTCAGGCTATGGCAGAACCATCTCTACGCTAAATTTGAGAAGTGCCTCTTTGAGCAGACCTCGCTTCCGTTTCTGGGCTACATTATCTCTCAGACCGGCCTACAAATGGATCCTGAGAAACTGTCTGCCATCGAGAAATGGCCCCGACCGGAGGGGTTGAAGGCCATTCAGCGATTCCTGGGCTTCGCCAACTACTACCGCCTCTTCATACCACACTTCTCTTCCCGGACGGCCCCAATTTCTGCGCTCACCCGTAAAGGTACTAATCCCAAAGAGTGGCCACCCGAAGCAGAGGAGGCCTTTCTTTCCCTTAAACAGGCCTTCTCTTCCGCCCCGGTGCTGCATCGCCCAGATGGCAACAAACAGTTCTTCCTGGAAGTTGACGCCTCCTCCTCTGGAGCCGGAGCGGTACTTACTCAAAAATCATCTTCCGGGAGGATGGTAACTTGTGGCTTCTTCTCTAAACTCTTCTCCTCCTCTGAGCGCAACTATTCCATAGGAGACCGAGAGTTATTGGCCATCAAACTGGCATTGGAGGAGTGGCGTTACCTGCTCGAGGGGGCTCTTCACCCGGTAATAATTTACACTGACCACAAGAACTTGGCTTACCTCCAGCATGCCCAGAGACTTAACCCGCGCCAAGCCCGGTGGTCCTTGTTTTTTGCTCGTTTTGATTTTGTCCTTCATTTTCGCCCGGCTGACAAAAACGTCAAGGCGGACGCCTTGTCTCGGTCCTTTCTGGTGTCTGATCTCGAGGAGGATCCGAAACATATCATCGATCCCGCCAGAGTAATGCAGGTGGCTCCCGTGAGTCTAAATCGTCTTCCTCCTGGTAAGACGTTCGTACCAGTACCTGATCGGGAGAAGATCCTACACTGGGGTCATTCTTCTAAACTAGCTGGCCACGCCGGTCAGAAAAAGACCCTCCAGCTTATTACCCGGCACTACTGGTGGCCTAACCTGCACAAGGATGTAATAGACTTTGTTTCTGCCTGTGTGTCTTGCGCCCACAACAAAGTTCCGAGACACCTGCCGGCCGGCCGCCTCCTACCTCTGCCAGTACCTGCTGCCCCCTGGCAGCATATAGCGATGGACTTCATTACTGATCTACCCGTCTCTGCTGGTTGTACGGTCATTTGGGTGGTCGCTGACCGCTTCTCCAAGATGGCTCACTTCATTCCACTGCCAGGTCTTCCGTCTGCACCCGAGCTGGCTAAAGACTTTATCCGCCACATCTTCCGTCTTCATGGCCTGCCCCGTCACATCGTGTCGGATCGTGGGGTACAGTTCACTTCCCGTTTCTGGAGAGCCACTTGTAAATTGCTGGACGTCACCCTGGACTTCTCCTCCGCTTACCACCCACAGTCTAATGGTCAAGTGGAGCGGATCAATCAGAACCTGACCAGTTACCTTCGGCACTTCGTTAATGCCCACCATTCTGACTGGGTGGATCTCCTGCCATGGGCCGAATTCTCGTACAACAATCACGAGAGCGAGTCTTCCTCCAAATCCCCGTTTTTTGTAGTCTACGGTCAGCATCCTCGGATCCCGTTTCCCGTCTCCACCTCGGCGGACAATCCGGCTGCGGAATCTCTTGTTAACAAATTTTCCTCCATATGGGAGAGTACCCGGTCCGCACTCCTTCTGTCATCCGAGCGTATGAAAAGACACGCTGACAAAAAACGTCTGGACCCTCCTCAATTCCGCCCTGGGGATAAAGTCTGGCTCTCGTCCAAATATGTCCGGCTCAAGATCCCTTCCTATAAGTTAGGGCCTCGGTTCATCGGCCCACTGGAGGTCATCAGTCAGATCAACCCGGTGGCCTATAAATTGAAACTCCCGGCCAACTTACGGATCCCTAACTCCTTCCATGTGTCTCTCCTCAAACCTGTGGTGCTTAACTCTTTTTCCAAGTCTACAGGTACGCCTCCTGCTCCGGTTTCTGCTGAGGACGAGTTTGAGGTAGAGAACATTCTTGCCACCAAAAGGGTAAGAGGAAAGACCTTTTTTCTGGTAGATTGGAAGGGGTTTGGTCCTGAGGAGAGAACGTGGGAGCCCCGGGAGAACATCCATGCCCCTCTCATCCTAGCTAAATTTCTGTCTGGCCTAAAAAAGGGGGGGCCTAAAGGGGGGGGTACTGTAGCGCTGGCGTCCCTGCCCTCTGCTAGGCAGGGACGCTGCTCCCCTCACCGCTCTGCTCCGTGCCCGGCGTCCTCTCCCCGCTCTGCTGTCAGCGCGCGCTCCTTCCCGGCGTCCTCCTCCCGCTCTGCTCTCAGCGCGCGCTCTTTCCCGGCCCCTGTGCTTAGGGCGCGCGCGCGCGCGCTCCCCTCCTCTTAAAGGGGCCGCGCGCGCCGTCCTAAGGAGTCCCCGGCCAATGGCCGGAGGACTTCATCATATATAAGGCACCTCCTCCAAAATGGAGGTGCCCGAGCAATGTTGTTTGCACCTGTGTCTCACCTGTGCTTCAGCCCTCAGGTCCCGTTGCCAGTTTCCTGCCAGTTTCCTGCTAGTTACCTGCCTGATTCCTGCCTGAATACTTGTTACCTGTCTGCCAGCCTGAGGTCCGACGGTCTGCCTTACTACTCCTGTCAGTCTGTCTAAAGGACCAGCCTGCCCGCTCACCTGGGAGCGCATATCAGCTACCTGCCTGCTTGCCTGAGGTCCGACGGTCTGCCTCACTACTCCGGTCAGTCTGTCTATGGACCAGCTTGCCCGCTCACCTGGGAGCGCTTCTCCGTTATCTGCCTGCTTGCCAGCCCGGAGGCTCCGTTGTCACGTGCTGTGACCACCAGCTATCTCAGAGACTCTTGCCCGCTCACCTGGGAGCGCATCTCCGTTACCTGCCTGCTTGCCAGCCCGGAGGTCCCGTTGTCACGTGCGGTGACCACCAGCTATTTCAGAGACTCTTGCCCGCTCACCTGGGAGCGCTTCTCCGTTACCTACCTGCCTGCCAGCCCGGAGGTTCCGCCGTCACGTGCCGTGACCACCTGCTATTCCAGAGACTCTCGCTTGCTCACCTGGGAGCACACATCTACCATCTGCCTGCTAGCCTACCCGGAGGCTCTGCCATCACAGGTCGTACCTACCCCTTACCCAGAGACTGCCCTGATCACTTGCCGTAACTCCCTGTCCGTTCACCCAGAGACTGCCACCCGCTCCCTTACAAGGGCCGCCCCCTTGTATAGTAGCTCAGAGGTTCCGCCTCCCGGACCCGTTACAGTCCGCTAACAAACTGGAACCATGTCGCGTTTGGAGAGCTCTTTGTGTGCCTAAACGTTGGGGCTCCCCCACAATTGACCCCATTTTGGAAACTAGACCCCCCAAGGCACCTATCTAGATGCATAGTGAGCACTTGGAACCCCCAGGTGCTTCACAAATTGATTTGTAAAAATGAAAAAGTGGAAAAAAAAGTATTTTTTCATTTTTACGAATCAATTTGTGAAGCACCTGGGGGTTCCAAGTGCTCACTATGCATCTAGATAGGTGCCTTGGGGGGTCTAGTTTCCAAAATGGGGTCAATTGTGGGGGAGCCCCAACGTTTAGGCACATCAGGGGCTCTCCAAACGCAACATGGCGTCCGCTAATTATTCAAGCAAATTTTACAATCAAAAAGTCAAATGGCGCTCCTTCCCTTCCGAGCCCTGCCGTGCGCCCAAACAGTGTTTTTTCCCCACATATGGGGTATCTGCGTGCCCAGGGGAAATTGGACAACAAATTTTGGGTCCATTTTTTCTTGTTACCCCTGTGAAAATAAAAAAAATTGGGTCTAAAGTAACATTTTTGTGAAAAAAGTTAAATGTTCATTTTTTTCTTCCACATTCAAAAAATTCCTGTGAAGCACCTGAAGGGTTAATAACGTTCTTGAATGTGGTTTTGAGCACCTTGAGGGGTGCAGTTTTTATAATGGTGTCAATTTTGGGTATTTTCTGTCATAAAGACCTCTCAAAGTGACTTCAAATGTGATGTGGTCCCTAAAAAAATGGTTTTGTAAATTTTGTTGGAAAAATGAGAAATCGCTGGTCAACTTTTAACCCTTTTAGCTCCCTAACAAAAAAAAATTTTGGTTCCAAAATTGTGCTGATGTAAAGTACACATGTGGGAAATGTTATTTATTAAGTATTTTGTGTGACATATCTCTCTGATTTAAGGGCATAAAAATTCAAATTTTGAAAATTGCAAAATTTTCACAATTTTCGCCAAATTTCAGTTTTTTTCACAAATAAACGCAAGTGATATCGAAGACATTTTAGCAAAATCATGAAGTAAAATATGTGACGAAAAAACAATCTCAGAATCAGGGGGATCCGTTGAAGCGTTCCAGAGTAATTACCTCATAAAGTGACAGTGGTCAGAATTGTAAAAATTGGCCTGGTCATTAACGTGCAAAGTGCAAACCACCCTTGGGGGTAAAGGGGTTTATAATACCAGCCCATAGCAGAATCCCACCTTCACCTTGCTGGCATCTGAGTGGAACTGGAGGTCTGACCGAGTTACTAATCCAGCCACGACCTCATTGATTGAATCCACCAAGAGTCACTCTCATCTCATCTGTCCATAAAATGTTTGAAAAATCTGTCTTCAGATATTTCTTGGCCTAGTCTTGTTCATTGGTGGTCGGGTTTCGGCCTTCCTTCCCTCGGCCATGTCTCTGAGCACTGAACACCTTTTACTTCTGGGCCTCCAGGGAGGTTACAGTCCTGGAATATGACAGCACTGGAGGATAATGGCTTCCTGGTCGCTTCATGTTTGATTCTTCTCAAATCTTTGGCAGTTAACCCCTTAAGGACCCTGGGATTTTCAGTTTTTGCATTTTCGTTTTTTGCTCTCCTTGTTCCCAGAGCCATAGCATTTTTATTTTTTTGTTAATATGGCCGTGTGAGGGCTTTTTTTGCGGGACGAGTTGTACTTTTGAACGACACCACTGGTTTTACCATATCGTGTACGGGAAAGCGGTAAAAAAATTCCAAGTGTGGTGAAATTGCAAAAAAAGTGCAATATCACAGTTGTTTTTTTTTTTTTTTTAACCACGTTCACTGAATGCTAAAACTGACCTGCTGTCATTATTCTCCAGGTCATTACGAGTTCGTAGATACCAAACATGTACAGGTTATTTTTATTTAAGTGGTGAAAAAAAATTCCAAAGTTTACTAAAAAAAAAAAAAAAAAAAAAAAAAAGGCGCCATTTTCCAAGGCCCGTAACGTCTCCATTTTTCGGGATCTGGGGCCAAGTGAGGGCTTATTTTTTGTGCGCCGAGCTGAAGTTTTATTTATACCATTTTGGGGTAGATCCGATGTTTTGATCGCCTGTTATTGCATTTTATTGCAATGTTGTGGCGACCAAAAAACGTAATTCTGGCGTTTAGAATTTTTTTCTCCTTACACTTTTTACCGATCGGATTAATTATTTTTTTATATTGATAGATCGGGCGATTCTGAACGCGGCAATACCAAATATGTGTATGTGTTTTTTTATTATTATTTTATTTTGAATGGGGCAAAAGGGGGGTGATTTAAACTTTTATATTTTTTTAATTTTTTTAAATATTTTTTTACATTTTTTTTTCACTTTTTGCTTGCTTCTATAGTCTCCATAGGAGACTAGAAGCTGCACTTGTCTGACTGCCTCTGCTACATGGAGGTGATGAGTAGATCACCTCTATGTAGCATAAATGCTCCTGTGCTATGAGCGCCGACCACTAGGTGGCGATCATAGCGATCAGCACATGACAACCACTGGGGTCTGCTGCAGACCCAGGGTTGTCATGCCCACCCATCAGTGACCCGCGATCACGTGACGGGGTCACCGATGGGCGGGGTAAGTGACGCGCTTCCGGCGCGGCGATGTTAAATGCCGCTGTCAGAGATTGACAGCGGCATTTAACATGTTAACAGCCGCGGGTGGATCGCGATTCCACCCGCGGCTGTTGAGGGCACATGTCAGCTGTAAGAATCAGCTGACATGTTCCCGGTTCAGTGCGAGCTCCGAGCCGGAGCTGAACAGGGGGTGACAGCCTGGGGCGTACTAATACGCCCCAGGCTGTAAAGGGGTTAATGTGCGTCTTATGTTACGTTTTTTGAGATCCTGTTGACTATTTGCAACTAAACTCAGATGATTTTTTTTGTTTGAACCCAGCCTGAAAGTAGCTATTATGTATTTGAGAAATAGAAATTAAATTGTAAACCATCATAGGAACCAAAAGAAATAATCTCTGTATATTGTTTCAGAAAGTAGGGTCTGTATATATGTGGAAGAAATATGAAATGTTTATGAGCTCATGGCTATCATGCGTATTACGCTAAAATAGTAATTGAAATCAGACTATAGAACTGTTACATTTATCAGATACTATACACAGCACTGGAATACATTCCAATTTTTGCACTGGATCTCACATTATAAGCTAACATTTCTTATTTTCTTCAGCTTATTTTTTTTACTTTGCTGTGTAGACAGGGACAGAGCCAGCAGAGTCATCTCAATATGCCTAGATTTAATTAGCAATGTCTCTTCTATTGCATAGGACTAAGTAAAAAGCAGAATGACAATACTTTATATACAAGACTCTGTAGGCAGCTCCCATCACTTTCTAGTCCCTACGGAGGCAGCACTTCATTTTTTCTCAGAGAATGTATTAGTTATTGGTATTGGTAAGATAAAAAAAAGTTTTTGTTTTTAAAAGCTACATCATTTAAAGAAATTATAAGCACATAATTAATATTCTTTAAATTAATTACACCATGCTAATACAAGATGCATTCCTTTTTGCAGGTATATTGCTTGCTAGAGAGTACTGGGAACTGACTATAACAGGTTTTTATTTTCAGTCTCCTGATCTTCCACCCATTACATTTATTATTTGCAGATTATTTTGCTATTTTATCGGTATAATTTTGCTTTATTTTAGTTTTTTTTAAACATAAACCAATGATCCGCACTTTACTCCTATGAAATGTGAATTCTTCAACATTGTTGCTGCATTTTATAAATCTTGCTCCTTTAAAACATTTATTATGAAAAGTTATCCTGTCTGGTTTTCCATATTTGCAACTCCTAAGTGTAAATTCGCGAGAGGATGCAGCTTGAATGATTTCATATGGTGCTATGATTCCCCAGGCATCTTGTTAGATCATTATTATTCACTGTACGGTATGTTACTCTTGTACTCGATCCTTAAATGCTGAACAAGGCCAGTTTGAATATATGGTACATGACTATAAGCTGCTCTTTATGACTGATAGCATTTCTAATGTCGCCTCAGTATTTCCTAAAAAAAAAATTTAAGCAGATTTGACAACACCATCTTCAAAATCCTTAAAGAGATTGTCCACTACTTTTACATTGATGATCCATCCTTAGGAAAGGTCATCAATGTCTGATCGGCCGGGATCCGTCACCCGGCACCAGGGGTGGATTAAGAGTAGCAAGGGACCCAGGCAGTTTAGAATGCGCGGCCCCCCCCCCACACCTGATGTATCACGTGACATGTCACATGATCCCCTGTGATAGATCATGTGATAGTTCACTTGAAATTAATTTGGCACAATATTAATATATTAATTATAATAATTTTTTTTAAATTAATTGAGCACAATTAAGTATGCTGACATCCCCTATATACAGTATGCGACCCTACACACAATATGAGCTGCCACAATCCTCCCATACACAGCAGGAGGCCGCACGTAGCCCATCTATACACAGCGGGAGGCCGCACGTAGCCATCTATACACAGCGGGAGGCCGCACGTAGCCATCTATACACAGCGGGAGGCCGCACGTAGCCATCTATACACAGCGGGAGGGCGCACGTAGCCATCTATACACAGCGGGAGGGCGCATGTAGCCATCTATACACAGCGGGAGGCCGCACATAGCCATCTATACACAGCGGGAGGCGCACATAGCCATCTATACACAGCGCGAGGCCGTGCAGTGCCATCTATCCACAGCAGGGGGGCACACGTAGCCATCTATACACAGCAGTAGGCCGCACAGTGCCATATATACACAGCGGGAGGCCACACGTACCCATCTATACACAGCGGGAGGCCACACGTAGCCATCTATACACAGCGGGAGGCCGCACGGTGCCATCTATACACAGCAGGGGGGCGCACGTAGCCATCTATATACAGCAGGGGGCCGCACGTAGCCATCTATATACAGCAGGGGGCAGCACGTAGCCACCTATACACAGCAGGAGGCCGCACGGCACCATCTATACACAGCAAGGGGGCGCACGTAGTCATCTATACACAGCAGGAGGCCGCACGGTGCCATCTATACACAGCGGGAGGCCGCATGGCGCCATCTATACACAGCGGGGGGCCGCACAGCGCCATCTATACACTGCAGGAGGCCGCCCGGTGCCATCTATACACAGCAGGGGGCCGCACGGTGCCATCTATACACAGCACGAGGAGGCACGGTGCCATCTATACACAGCGGGAGACCACACGGCGCCATCTATACACAGCGGGAGGCCACACGGCACCCCCCAGATACAGCGGGAGGCCGCACGGCACCCCCCTAGATACCGCGGGAGGCCGCATGGCGCCCCCCCGAGACAGAGAGACAGCGGGAGGCCGCATGGCGCCCCCCCAGAGACAGCGGGAGGCAGCACGGCGCCCCCCCAGAGACAACGGGAGGCTGCACGGCGTCACACACACACACACAAACATATACAGACATATACATACACGCATAAACACATTTGAAACACAAAAATACATATAAACAGACATCACACAATGATATCTGCACACACGCACACACACACTCACTCACCATCCCCTGGCTCCAGTCGTCCAGCTCCTCTCCGGTGGTAAGTAGCAGAGCAGGTCTCCTAGCTGTGACGCGGCCGTTAACAGGTGCTGGCCCGGCCAAAGAAGAAGCACCGGCCGTGCGCCGCTGCTGGGGGAGCGGTCCGGGGGCCCCCCGCCTCTGACTGCTGGTATGTGCCGCATCGCCACACATATTATAATGAGGGCAATCTGGCCATGGACCACCCGGAGCCCCGGGCGGTAGGCCAGATTGCCCTCATTATAATCCGCCTATGCCCGACACCCCTGCCGATTAGCTGTCATCGGTTTCTATGTTGGCCGCCGTCGGAAGTACTCACTTGCGGAGCTCCTCCATCTTCTGGTAGTGGCCAGGGCTTGGTATATCTGCCTCCTATTGAAATCAATAGGAGGCGGATGTGCAGTACAAAGCCCCAGACACTACCAGAAGACAGAGCAGCTGCGCCACTGAGTACTTCCGGCCGATGGCCGCCTCCAGCAATAACAGCTGATAGGCGGGGGTTGTGGTGTCGGACCCCGGCCGATCAGACATTGATGACCTGTCCAAAGGATAGGTCATCAATGTAAAAGTAGTAGACAATCTCTTTAATTGTTTTCATCAAGAATTTGAGATTATCAATCAAAATCTGTCTAGTGCGTTGACCTGGGTTTCAGTTCTGCCAAATACCTCATTTAGGCGGATGAATTATGAATAAAATGGTAGTAAATCACTGTTTGGAGAGAAATATACATGTCAGTTACCGATAACATATTTCTCACTTTCTCTCACAGGCACTGACTTTCTAGTGAGCATATGCATACCTTGTGTTCATAAATAGCAACCAATCTGACACTGCTGAGCTGCAGTGTAAAGTATGAGGGAGACTCATTTCAGTAATACAAGCCAATGACAAGGCGAGAGGTCGTGACACGTCAAGAGCCCTGACTACTTTGCATCTAAGCTAAACATAACTTTAAAAAAATGGAAAAAGAAAGGTCAGCTCACCCACGAATGAAAGATCGATGCAGGGACAATTTGCGGTGGCACAGGAAAAACAGGAGAAAGAATAGTTCCAGCATCCAGATCTCCATAAAACACTTTTTACTGAAGAATAATTAAAAGTCACAGGTCCAGTACAGACTGTCACAAGCAAACGCGTTTCAGACTGCTGTCTTTATTCATTGCCAAATGACTATAGACAGCAGTCTGAAACGCGTTTGCTCATGACAGTCGCTACTGGACTTGTGACTTACCGTAATTTTTTAAAATAAAGTGTTTTTATGAAGATCTGGAGGCTGATACATCAATTTAGTTACATGCGAATTATAAAGTTTTAAAAAGTCAGCTCAGCAGTACGTCAAAGGGTTATTCCCATCTTCATAAATGAGTATTGTTGCATAGTGCTTGGAAATAAAAGTACATTTTGAAAATTACTGCTTATTAAAATTTGCAGTTATTCTGGGATATTAAAACTTTTCTACCGTTTACTTCTCGTTGCCTAGGAGATCGACCATCACAGTTAAATAGCAGACCATGTGCTTACAAGCTCTTTTCTATTGAGCTGGTCAGCACTGTTTTGAAGCTGATCAGGATCACTTGAACGTGCTGTTATTTACTAGTCCAGGACAGCTTCAGTGCAGTGCTTACAAGCCAGATCACAGCAGTGGTCGGTCTCCTAGGCAAACTGCGGTAGACAAAAGTGTTAATATCTCAAAAATGGTTGAATATTTTAATAAGCAAAATTAAATTGCAAAAGTGCTTATTAAAGTACTGTCTGACAATATTCATCTATGAAGATGGGAATAATCCTTTAACGTAATATATTAGAAGAAGAAAGTAGCATCTTCCTGACTATCTACTTCTCTAAAGTTTCCCATTACCTTACATCAAGACTCGCTGTAAATGTTCCTTTTCAGCAACCAAAACATAAAAGAATAAAAACTTTGATAGATTGTTGCTGTGAGACGGGAAAAGGAGGATCCTGCACCAATTCTTCTGCCTCAGTCATGCTGTGAGAGGAGAGCTGGAGCTATTTTTGCAATACATCAGTTTAAAGCACAAAATCCAACTTTACACCAGCATAAATGTGGCACTTACCTTCAAGGTTTTCTGACTTGTTCTAACTGGCGCTCTAGTTGTCAGTACTTCATGATCAGTATTTCTTCACTAATAAAAATTACTGATTCATGTACTAACCTGCTGGTGGCCTTGTGACTGTTTATAAGCAACAGCCAATCAGAAGAAGCACAGCAGTAGGAGGAGGGTGAGACGAGCAGTCTGGACCAATGATAAGCCAGAAGGTGTGTCTCAGACTCCCTGTATACACTGTAGCTAAACTGTGGTCACAGATCACAGCTCTGTCCTAAAAGTGCTGAGCTAAAGAGCAGCAAACACAGAGGGAAGGCAGTAGTAAGTAGACATCACCTACTGTTACTGACTTCAAAGAAACCTGTCACGTTGTACATGCAGACAGATCTATGAACACCAAGGTATAGAGAACTAGAAGCTGAGTAGGATGATTAAAGTTTAGTTAGAAAATAAGAATATAAGTTGTATTTTATTCATCAAAATCCTGTTTTTTTGCATTATCAGTCCAGTGGGCGGGCCTACTCAGTGATTGACAACTATCTCTGCATGCACAGTCATACAGGAAAGACTGTCAATCACTACAAGGACCACCCACTTAACTCATATGCTAGAAACACCAAGGATTTCAATGAATAAAGTACAAATTATACTGAAACTTTTAAAAAAATGTATGTCAGTCTGATCAGCTCTTCTTTCATTATGACATCTTGCCTGCACAACAGATGCCATTGTCAACATGACAGGTTCCCTTTTAATACATATAATATAGTGTTATCAGCAGCACATGTCCTGAGAAGATGATAAGCTGCTGATAAAGATGATTTTCATCACTGCTTGTTTAAATGTACTTTCTCGGATTTGGGTTGACTAAATGGACCATAATTCGAACCCTAACTTGACATTGGTCAATGACTTGTGAAATGTTGTTATCTTTAATCCTCTTAACCTTCTGTACTAAGTCAATCACTGAGTAGGACCCCCACTGGAATCATGCATACAAACACCATGGATTTCAATGCATAAAATGCAAATTTTACTAAAACATTTCCAACAAGAGTGTCCATGAATCTGATCAGCTCCTCCTGCTCTATAACAATATAACATTCTGCCTGCAGATCCAATACCATTTCCAACAGGACAGTTTCCCTTTAAATCTATATTTTAGCTTAGGACAAAATGTTCTCCTTACCCGAGCGTGACAGCTGCATAGAAATACATGCTCTCAGGTTTGGGTAAGGAGAGCCGCCGGCTTGTCCGAGTATTGCGATGTGATAGTCGTCTGTATTATATGACCGTCTGACTGCGCCATTGTAATGAGAGGTTAAAAAGTTGTGCATGTACATCTTAAAAAAAAGATGTCTCAGAGGCAATCTCATTTTTGTGTATAAGTACATATGTGGTCAATGCAAAGGACTGGCACATGAATTATTCTTTCTAAGGCCCCTACAAAGTATTGGGGAGCACTCATTTTGTGTGGAGGAAAAGGTGATTATTGTTAGAACCTTGCTCTTAGTTTTTTTTTCCTTTGCTGATCACATGACCTTGTTGGCCTATTTAAGCCTGCTCCGCCCTTCTGGCTTTGCTGGACTTCATTGTATATCTACTTTCTAGCTAGCCTGTGCTCTGTGTCTTGCTCTGTTAGTTTGCTTGGTCTACGGACCTCTTTGTTCTATATATTTTGTTTGTTCGTCTGTCTGCTACTATTTCTGTTAGGAGGTGTCCCATATTCCTCCCAGTCCTTAGTACTTGTAGGGATTCCTTCCCCACATCTATAGGTCTCCGTACAGACTAGCTTAGGACTTTAGCAGGTCTGATCGCAGGATCAGGTCCCCTGTTACATCGTAGGGATTCAGCTGAGTTCTATCGTAGGGACAGATCTCCTCTCTTTCCTTAGCTCTGGTAGCAGAACATAACAGTAAGTCCAGCCAGCAAATTCTCTAAGGAAAGATTTTTCTCTTCCATCATGGTGTCGGTTCAGGATTTGGTTCATCGCCTGCAGGGACTCTCTCTGGAGGTGGCCGAGCTCCGTCAGCACGTGAGTAACTGTCCTGGAGCACATTTCTTGGAGCCTAAGGTATGTTTGCCGGATTTATTTTTTGGTGAACACCGAGAATTTTTTTCATTTAAAAATGCTTGCTTATTGTATTTTCGTTTGAGACCTAAGTCCTCTGGGGATGAATCCCAGCGCGTAGGGTTCATAATGTCACTTTTGCGCAAAGAGCCTCAGGAGTGGGCCTTTTCTTTGCAACCTAGTGATACATGCTTCAGATCAGTGGATAGTTTTTTTTCTGCTTTGGGACTATTATATGATGATCCTGACCGTGTCGCATCAGCTGAGACTGAGTTGAGACGTTTAAAACAAGGATCAGGTAATGTGGAAAAATATTGTACTCATTTCCGTCGTTGGTCTACTCAAACAGGGTGGAACGATTCTGCTCTGAAAAGTCTATTTCTTGCTGGGCTCAGTGAAAGGGTTAAAGACCTGCTAATTGCTTATCCTACACCTGAAGATTTGCAACAGGCTATGCAATTAGCTATACGGGTGGATAGAAGACTGCGTGCAAGGGTTAATGAGAGCAAATCCTCTGCTATGTCAGTTTCTGGTTATGAGAATGTGTGTACTAACAGTGGTGAACCGATGGAGATTGGATCGGTGGCACCTCGCTCTCAAGAAAAAGACCGTCGATTTTCTGAAGGCTTGTGTTTCTATTGCGGAAAATCTGGTCATTTGATTAAAGGCTGTGTGCTTCGTATGAAGAAAGAAAAAAAAAAGGTCAGTCACGCCCGTATTGCCTGTTTAAATTCCAAGGGTGTATTTTTAGCTGCTTCCACGATTGCTCAGAAAAAATTAATGGAATTTCGGGTGTTTGTCGATTGTGGGTCTACTCTGAATGTAATTGATGGGGGATTCGTGGAAAGACTCAATTTAAAACCTGAACCTTTATCATCCTCCATTGCTGTGGTTTCTGTGGATGGTTCCCCTTTGAAGAATATTACTCTCAAGGTCTGTGAATTTCCTCTCACTATTAATGGTGTTCACCATGAGAAATTGGATTTGGTAGTGTTGAATAACTTGCCTTCTCCAGTAATATTGGGATTGCCCTGGTTAAAATTTCACAATCCTGTACTGGATTGGTCTACCAGTGAAATTAAATCCTGGAGCCATAAATGTTATGACAAGTGTTGTAACGGGCGTATTGCAGCTTTGGATAGGGGAGAATTGCCTGTTCCTATTCAGGATTTTTGGAGAGTTTTTTCTGAGAAGGAATCGCAGGTTTTGCCTCCCCATAGAGACTATGATTGTACCATTGAATTTGTCCCTGGAGCGACTCTTCCTAAAAGTCGTTTATTTAACCTTACTATTCCTGAGAGGAAGGCTTTGGAGGAATACATACAGACAAGTTTGGCCGCCGGTCACATTAGGCCCTCTAAGTCTCCTGTGGCGGTTGGATTTTTTTTTGTAAAAAAAAAGGACGGCGGTTTACGTCCTTGTCTGGATTTTCGTGAGATTAACAAAATTACTGTACGCAATCCTTACCCACTGCCATTGATTCCTGATCTGTTTAACCAGTTAATGGGGGCCAAGTGGTTCTCTAAAATTGACCTTAAGGGGGCATACAATCTGTTGCGCATGAAGGAGGGTGACGAATGGAAGACTGCTTTTAACACTCCTGTGGGTCATTTTGAGAATCTGGTTATGCCTTTTGGTCTTACTAATGCTCCTGCATTTTTTCAGAATCTGATTAATGACATCCTTAGACCTTTGATCGGCAAAAATGTGGTTGTGTATTTGGATGACATTTTGATTTATTCGCCGGATCTGGAGTCTCATTGGCGGAGCGTGCGTGAGGTATTACAGTTATTAATGGACAATTCGCTTTTTGCTAAGCTGGAGAAATGTGAGTTCGCTGTACAGAGAATTAGTTTTTTGGGCTACATTATCTCCAGCAAAGGTTTTGAGATGGATCCGGTTAAGGTTCAGGCTGTGCAGGAATGGCCTAGGCCTATTGGTTTGAAATCGATACAGAGGTTTTTGGGTTTCGCCAATTATTACAGAAAATTCATAAAAAATTTTTCTAGTATTGTCAAACCTCTGACTGATCTCACCAGGAAAGGTGCTGATGCGGTTCAGTGGTCTTCTGAGGCCATTGAAGCTTTTGTGTATCTCAAGGAGAGGTTCACCTCTGCTCCCATCCTTATGCAGCCTGATGTTACTAGGCCGTTTTTGGTTGAGGTTGATGCTTCCTCTGTGGGGGTTGGCGCAGTATTGTCTCAGGATAACGGGGATGGATTACATCCCTGTGCCTTTTTTTCAAAAAATTTTTCGGAGACTGAACTGAATTACGATATTGGTAATCGGGAATTATTGGCTATTAAACTCGCATTTGAACACTGGCGCCACTTCTTGGAAGGTGCGGAATTTCCCGTTCAGGTTCTTACGGATCATAAAAATCTGATATATCTTGATGCTGCCAAGCGCCTGAATGCCCGTCAGACTAGGTGGGCACTGTTTTTCTCGCGGTTTAATTTCTCCGTTACTTACATCCCTGGTACTAAGAATGTTAAGGCGGATGCCTTGTCTTGCAGTTTTTCTCCCATAGTCGGTGCTGAGAAAGAGGAGAACATTTTACAAGAAGGTGTTGTGATAGCTGCTTTGGACTCCGTTTTGGAAAATGAGATTCTTAAAGCACAGGAGAATGCCCCTTCTAACACTCCTCATGGGAGGTTGTTTGTGCCTGGGACCTTTAGGAGAGATTTGTTTGTTGAGTGTCACGAATCTCGGTTGGCAGGTCATCCCGGAATCTCTGAGACCAAGAGACTGGTGGGTCGCAGTTTTTGGTGGCCTGGATGGCAGAAGGAAGTCATTAAGTGGGTGCGTCAATGTACTATATGTGCTAGATCTAACTCCTCACATACTCCTGCTGCGGGGTTGCTTTGTCCTTTGGAGGTTCCCAGTGCTCCTTGGACACATTTGGCTATGGACTTTATAACTGACCTTCCCCCCTCTGAGGGTTTTACTGTCATCTGGGTGGTCGTGGACCGTTTTAGCAAGATGTGTCACTTGGTTCCCTTTGTCAAACTGCCCTGCGCTAAAACTCTCGCTAAGGCCTTTGTCAAGGAAATTGTCAGACTTCATGGCGTTCCTACTGACATTGTTTCTGATAGGGGTCCTCAGTTCGTGGCTCGTTTTTGGCGTGCCTTTTGTAATAGGTTGGGAGTTCATTTATCGTTCTCGTCCGGATATCATCCTGAATCTAATGGCCAGACAGAAAGGAAAAACCAGGATGTTGAGCAGTTCTTGCGTTGTTTTGTGGCAGACAATCAAGAGGGGTGGTCTGAGTTTCTGCCACTTGCTGAATTTGCTCTGAACAATCATACATCTTCTTCTGCTGGTTGTTCGCCTTTTTTTTGTTGTTCTGGGAGACATCCGTCGTTTGGGTCGTTCTCCAAGTTGGGATCTGCCGTGCCTGAGGAGGAGAATTTTTCCGGTGATTTGGAGAGAGTTTGGACGGATGTGCGTGGTAATCTTCAGGAGGCCAACAGAAAATCTAAGGACTACTTTGATAGGAAACGACAGGAGGTTTTGTTCGCTGTTGGTGACATGGTTTGGTTGTCCTCTAGGAATCTGCGGTTGAGGATTCCTTCTAAGAAATTGGGTCCCAAGTTTGTAGGGCCCTTTAAGGTGCTTCAGGTTGTCAACCAATCTGCTGTTAGGTTGGAGGTTCCTACCTCCTGGAGAATTAATCCGGTATTTCATGTCTCTCTGTTGAAAAAAGCTGTTGTATCGGATTGTGACGCCTCTGCCTCTGTTCCTCCGGTGGTGGAGGACGGGGAATATGAAATTTCTTGCATCCTTAACTCTAGACTGTATAGAGGTAGTTTGCAGTATCTTGTGGCCTGGAAAGGTTTCGGACCCGAGGATAACTCTTGGGTGAGGTTGGATGATGTTTCCGCGTCCAGACTTATCAGAGCGTTTCACAGGAGATTTCCTGATAAGCCTGGTCCTAGGGGATCCGGAGGATCCTCTTAGAAGGGGGGGTACTGTTAGAACCTTGCTCTTAGGTTTTTTTTCCTTTGCTGGTCACATGACCTTGTTGGCCTATTTAAGCCTGCTCCGCCCTTCTGGCTTTGCTGGACTTCATTGTATATCTACTTTCTAGCTAGCCTGTGCTCTGTGTCTTGCTCTGTTAGTTTGCTTGGTCTACGGACCTCTTTGTTCTATATATTTTGTTTGTTCGTCTGTCTGCTACTATTTCTGTTAGGAGGTGTCCCATATTCCTCCCAGTCCTTAGTACTTGTAGGGATTCCTTCCCCACATCTATAGGTCTCCGTACAGACTAGCTTAGGACTTTAGCAGGTCTGATCGCAGGATCAGGTCCCCTGTTACATCGTAGGGATTCAGCTGAGTTCTATCGTAGGGACAGATCTCCTCTCTTTCCTTAGCTCTGGTAGCAGAACATAACAATTATGGCATTTAAAAAGGAAAGGGTTCTTTACAGTTAGAGCAGTCAGACTGTGGATTGCCGACCACAAGAGGTAGTGATTAGTGTTGAGCGAATAACATCTGCGTGACAGCGTGGCAAATCAGGGATGTTCGTGAGTGGAGCCGATTTTTTGGCGCAAACAAGCCGGAACCCGGAATACGAACCCGAATTTGAAATGCCGAACAAATTCGAGTAGTGATGGCCGACACTATAACAGAATCTAAAAAAGGGAAGGATGATTTACTCAACAAAAAATGGTATGGTGAATTATAAATAATTTCATTACGGATAATATATAATTGGTCGAGAAAGACTGAACATGACGGAGCTGCGTATTTTTAGAATCTTTTAACTATGCAAATTACATAAAAAGTTGAATTTGCAGAAACTTAAACTTTTGAAAATCATTGGTAATAAAAGTACTTGGTTGGGCTGGACTGGTAGGGAGAATTCACGCATAGTGATCAAATCACATATTTTTTCTGCAAAATCCCAATGTAAAAAATGTTATTCGGCAGCAATGTGTGAACAGTGCACCTGATTTGGCTTATATTTATACACACACCAGTTACTACTCAGAATGACTTCTGAACATATCATCCAATGTGAAAACCAATTAAATACAGAATGGGGTAATCTTATTACAGCTCGGGCATTACCCATGCACGTTCACGTCTGTGCTAATCCACGAGGCTGCGCTGTAAACCTGGCTGGTGAAATGACGCAGCTCGGGAAGCATAGGTTTAATCCCCTACATATTTCATGCAATTGTAAGAACACCTGCAATGCTCTGGCAAAAGAAACAGACGATTGCTGCCTTCTCCGTAATCAAAACTCCCTAATGACACCTCTCCTGCTTATAAGAGATGCAGCCTGATGTGAGATCTGTATCTGCATAGTATGTCATATAATGGGCTGTAACTCATTGATGGGGATAGCAGAAGCTAGAAGGCATTAGGAAAAGGAACTGAAAATCCCATAAATGTAAGAAAGATTTACATTTCATTCTGTGCTGCAGGTGTTAAAAACGTCCAGAATAGAAGCAGATATATTTTTATTTTAAAATATCTTTTTTTTGTATAGCACATTTTTTAAGCAGTTCAAGAGTATCTCCTCCAAAAATGTCAGGAGTTTACTTGAGCCATGAAGGTATAGTAAGTGTCACGGGGCCTAAAGATAGGATAAAAATGGCCAACTAGGGTTCAAGAGGAACCTCCGGTTGGCCGAAACCTGACACAATAATGGACCTCAAGGCTCAAGCAAAAAACAATACGATTTGGAGCCAATCTTTAACCATCAAGGTCTATTTCTTATGGGTTGATCACAAATAACCAACTAGTCCTTACTAATGATTATACTTGCCAACTCAATCAGAGTGAGATCTTGAGCACTTCAGGAAGATTGGTGAAATCTCTAGTGTGCCACCGAAGGATGGTGTCCTGTGCCTTAAACTTGGATGACATGATCCAATTGCAGGGAACGGGGCATGTAGGGAGCTGGGATGGCTATGGAGCGAGCATGACCTTCTGAAGGAACTCAGTTTGACGCTGCCTATTAGAGATGAGTGGATCAATCTGTGGAGAATCAAATTTGATCTCTGGTCTATGAAAATTCACATAGTTGCCAATTAAATTTGTGCAATTGTCTAAAAAAAATGTCTAGCACCATTTTACACACTTCTGAAGAGTCACAGAGGGGTATAATGATGACAGATGTGACCAGATGGGCTTCCCCATAAAGCCCTGCGGCTTCACATTGTCTAGTGTAGCCAGTCAGGGGGCTATCATAGGTAGAATAAAAGATGGGGGCCAGCTAAGCAGTGCCATTTTATCAAACACATTTTGGGAAAAGTTTGCCACTCTTGGTGAATTTGAATTTCAAAAGATTTGATAATCTTTACTGCCTATAAACCAATAAATGTGACCAATGGATATACTTAACATATATGCTGGGAGTTTTCTTAGCATATTTGTTAACCCTACAAATAAATCATTTCAATTTGTGGGCAGGGTGCTGGACAGCTACTGTACAGATGCAACAGGAGCGGACATTTGGAGAAAAGAGACCCTGTGCAAGATGTGTGAAGGTAATTCCACCCTCATGGAGACAACCAAACTGTGTGCTCGGTGATATCCACCAGTCCCATTGAAAATTAATAGAACAGAGATGCACATACTTGACCTCTCTCCCTTTTAGATGGGATTCTTTGAAGCCCTGTTCTCAGAATCACTGTGAGTCTGTGAGACCCCTAGCAGTCAGGAAGTTATCCCCCTGGTACAAACACTTTAACTTCCTGGGACCATATGTTACCTGATGCACTGTTCAATAATCTTTTACTTCTAAAACCGTTGTTAAAAAGGGTCCCCCTGAAAAGAGGAGGTGCCGAAGCAAAACGAGCGATGCCCATCGGACCGAACCACCCCGTAGGAGAGAATAATAAAAGGTCTTTTTCTTTTCTTGCGGAAGGATTGGGGGTATATATACAGCATATTAGAATGCTGTATATGAGGGCTTACAGGTACTGGCCTTGCCTCATATGGGATGACAGGTTCCCTTTAAGGCTCAGGAGAGGCTACACACTGTGCTCTGTGCAGCTGCATGTCACATGCAGAGTACGGACTGCAGAAAGGGCAGAGATGATTAGCCTTATGTCATCTGCAGATAAGAAGTATCCTGGGGAAGATTCAATAAAAACTGCAAACACCACATGACTAGGCAGCTTTCCAGTTGTCACCCAGTGCATTGCTAGACTGCTGCTATTCTAATGGAGCGGCCATATTTCTCTGTGACAGCAGTGACATCAGACATCATGACTGTAGGTGACCATTAACACAGGAACCATGGTTTCCCTTTCATGTTCTGAGTAACAATTCTGATTTTGGAATACAGCTGAATAGTGGTGCAGTTATGGATGGTGCAGAGGCAGAAGCCGCACCCAAAGGCAACAATATTAGAGGTGGCACTGGATAGGTGGATGGATGCATTGCTGCTGAGAATCTCCCAGTTCCTCCCCTAGTATTTTCTACAAATGCCATCAGTGTTAGTCTTCCTGGTGAATAGGACCATGCGATATTTCCCTGAACAATGAGTAGCCCGTGCAAAGAACAGACGGTTCATGCAGCACTAAATTAACGATGAGGTCCTTCCATTTCTAGATTGTCCAGCGCCCCAGAGGTCAGACCTCCATGGCCATGAGATAAAGTTATGTCGTAGGATTTTATAAGATTGGATTAACACTTTAAGTTACAGATGTAGCAATCGTTGATACCATGTCATGCCACAAATGTTTATTTGGAGCGGCGAACATTCCAATGTAATTTGCGGAACTCGGCCGGACCACTACTATAATAAACGAGCAGCCTCGCTGAGGCTGTAGTGCACCGTGGTGCTTCTTTTAAAGTTTGTAGCGTGGCAATGATTTATTTCGTGAAGCGAAGTCTACAACAAATACCAATTTCCAATTGTTGCTTTTCTTGCTTTTTACATTTTTTGCTACTTTTCATGCAGGTTTACAGATGTCTCAGATGTCATCAGCGAGGTAATAAAAATTGATGTCTGCATTGTTAAACTTTACGAATGTGCTGTGGGTGTAACAAAACAGTTCAACGGCAATGACTGACAAATCATTCTTCTGTGGAGCAGAGGCAAAAAAATAACACAAGATTAATGGCTCTATAGCAGAACCTTTGCAGAGGAACAGCACCTGCGGACATAATAGCAGGTAACATTTAGAGAAAAGTAATAATATTTCAACGTATAATTACTTGCACATCTAAAGTAAACTCAGAGGAGTGATCCAGGCAGAACCACAAAGAAATCTATCGAAAACTT
This sequence comes from Phyllobates terribilis, assembly GCF_046119375.1. NCBI lineage: Eukaryota > Metazoa > Chordata > Amphibia > Anura > Dendrobatidae > Phyllobates > Phyllobates terribilis. The sequence goes on from NW_027362762.1 coordinate 880,755,743, forward strand.
CTATTAAATGCTGCGAATCATCCATTATCAACTTCTTTTACTTGTAATTAAATTGAAGTGCAAAATAGTTTGTTGCAAACTTTATTGAACCAAGACTCTGTATGATACTGGGGCTGTTTGGGGACCTTAGGAAGACTGACAGGCACCCTTTAAGGGGTGGTCCGGCACCCAAAATGTATTTTCTAAATATCTATCCTTACACTCTAACCACTTTTGTAATTTGGATTAATACACAACACCCTACACTTTTCTCAATCCTGTTAATCCCTAAATATGTATTTTAACTTCACTTCTTGTGACATTTTGTTTGAGAGGAGTCTCAAACATGATGTCACAGGAGGTTGGGGCTGCACTCACTCCCCAAAGCGTCCATGGCTCCTCCTGGAACAGAAATACACCAGGGGGCAGCACTGCAGTTATTCACTAGTTTTTTGTGCCGCACATCTCTCACGTATCCATCACCCAGGATCCAGGACTTCTTCAGAGAGGCTGGGGATGAAAGAAACTAATAACTGTAGTGCTGCCTCCGATTACTTCTAGTTCCAGGAGGAGTGATAGATGCTGTGGATTGTGAGTGCAGTCCCAGCCTCCTGTGACAACAAGATTGAGTTTCTTCTCAAACAAAACGTCACAGAAAGTACAGTAAAAAATACACATTTTGGGATTAGCTAGATAGGGGAAAATGTAGGGTGTTGTATAAAAAAACAAATTACAAAAGTTGTTAGGGTTTAAGGATAGATATTTAGACCATACACTTTAGGTGCTGGACCAACCCTTTAGGATTGAGCATAAACTTTTAAAGTCTAATTAAATGGACATTTCAACACTTTTTGTTAAATAAAAATCTTTTTGGACATTTTTGATGGAATATACAGTAGTCACTTACTTTACCTAGGCCATGGTTATATTGACACTATGATAGCATCTTTACCCAGGTTCAGTAAATGTCCTGCTAGGAGCTGGATTCTACATCACTTTCAGTACCATAACTCTACAGGAGATTTTCCAATTTTACATAAATATATCATATTTTAGAATGAAAAATTCAGTCTTTTCCTATCATATTTTGTGTTTTCATTACATGGCACTTTCAAGATCTTATATGCATGCTGGGGCTGAATCTCTGTCCTGATAACATCCAGATATACACCTTGTTCACGCTATTAGATTTTTTCAGGAATCAAAATGGGTAAGATGAATTATGGGTAAGATGAATTACTGTCAAAGAGAGGCATCCTTGGCAGATAATCACCTCTATGACCCAATTTAGAGAACCACTAAAGGGGTTTTCCAGTTTCAGAACATCCCTTTTCTCCGGTTGCCATCTGATTATAAAAACAAAACAAAACGTCCTTTACTCCCCATCCCCGGGTCCAGCAATGAATCTCCTCTCCTGGTGTCTGTTATTGTCTGCAGTGCTTTGGCGCATCGACAGCACTACAGCCAATAGGCGACTCAGCGGTTCTGCTCGAGTTGACAGCATGAGCCGCTGAGCTCAGTTAAAGGCTGCAGTGCTGTCGACATGCAACCAATAACAGACACTGGAAGCAAAGACTCAGCACTGGACCTGAAGAGTGTGAGTAACACAGATTGTTTTTTTTATACAAACTGCAGCCAGTGTACAGGGGTTTTCTGAAAGTGTAAAACCCCTCTAAATTTTATTACCATGTTCTTTGGAGAATCCAACTTATTTATATATTACTGTTTATAGATGGCCAATGACATAATTGGCCATTGTGTAATATTATACTCCTCCCACCCTGAAACGAAGCATCATCAGTGACGTCCATTTCAGGGGCTCGGCTAGTCCCTGCTCTATTCAGCATTCGTTGATTGTCAATTCCGAAATATGCTCAGTATGCGCTCCCAGCTCACTGTGGTATATTTTTTTTCAATCAACAGTGACAGTGCGCTTCTTGCTGGCTGTAATGAGAAGTTACGAGCAGGAAAGAGAGCGCACTGTCACTGCACACTGAAAAGGAGAGAACATGGAGAGCAGAGAGAGCAGAGACCAGCCCTACCCCTGAAACAGACGACACTGATAATGCTTATTTTCAGGGTGAGGAAAGCAACTGTAGCGACGTAACGATAGGGAATTTTTAGCTAAAATATATTAGAAAAGTGATCAGATTATTACATTAAATATATAGAAATTTAGGATTAAATTCAGTTATGATTTTGGACCACCTCTTTAACTCATTCAGTAGCCAGTAATGTGCAGGGAAACAAAGCTTGTAAAAGCCAAACGGAGCAAAGTTTTTAAATAAGCTCAATTGCAAAAAATGTTTTAGTCCAATTCATGCAGTTAAAAGAGGTTGTCCAATACTTTAACTATGATGGCCTATCCTTAGGATAGGTCATCAATGTCTGATCGGTGGGTGTACGGTACCCAACACCCCTGCCGATCAACTGTTCTCGGTGCTGGCAGCGGCTGGAACTGACGAATCTGTCGACGGAATAGTTATCTAGGCCAGGAACTGCACTTCTGCCCTATATTCAAATCAATAGTGGGCAGATGTGCAGTTCCCGGCCATGGCCCTATACAGTTGATGGAGCTCCACTGCGCACCCCTGTCAGTTTCGGCCGCCGCTGACATCAGGAACAGCTGATCGGCGGGAGTAACGGGTGTCGCCCCTTCACAGATCAGATATTGATGTCCCATCCTAAGGATAGGCCATCAATGTTAAAGTAGTGTACATGCTCTTTAAATAAAAAAATGACTTGAAAGTTGTCCTTATATATTAAGGTTAAAAAGCAGGACCTGTGATGATAAATGAATAGCAGACCTGACTTGGTTGGATAAAATTTGTTTTGGAATCACATCCATAGCTTATTAACAAGGTATAACAATACATACAATGATCACCTTACTGCAGCATTGGGCTCATGGACAATTATATAGCAATAACTATAAATACCTATAAATTACAGAATAAAATAAAACTAAATAATATACAAAGTAGATCCAACGCAAAACAAACTCATCTCATTTCCAATACCTTAATTTAAAATATATATATTTTTGTAAATGCTTAGTCTATTTGGAAGAGAAATCAATTATATTCTTAAGTTCAAGTCTTCTTTATTTGGCAGACATATTTTAATAGATCATGGTACTAAGGTAATGCAGCCTGGAGGGAAAAGCAGCTATTCTTCAGGCAAAAAAATCTATGAATAACATTAGGCAAAAAATTAATTTATAATAAATGATTTAAAATCCGAGCCCAGAATTGTTTCTTATTCAAATGTCACCAGAAAATGACACCTCACCCGCAGGAATGAGTCCAGGGATCCATTCTCCATGTATTCCACCACAATCATTACGGGTCTGCCTGCGAACACAGCGAAGAAATTCATTAGGGAGATTAAAGGTGTATTACGGGTTGGTTATACATTTCCAGCTGTTATGGAAAGATTATCTGTATTACTTTAATGAAGTTCATATGTCTTATACCACAGGGTCCCCAAAACATAAGTTGAATAAGTAAATTATTTGTGCAGATGGTGGAGAATGCCGGTGCGGCATGTTAGTCATTGGGTAGACCGCTCCTTCCTTTATTACCTGGTGCTCGGCACTTGCAGGCGCAGGACTGTACATAATGACTTATGTCGGTGTATTCATCAGCGCGACAATATGCATCTTTGTTAAGCGTTTTCAATCACAAAATAGAATGCATCAGAAAAGTCATTAAGGCAAAAGCAGGTCCGGCGATACATATGCTCATGTTTTTAAACATCATTTCAAAACAAGTATAAACTGTTCTATTAAAATGCAATCTCGATGATTGATTGTCCGCTTATACAAAAAAAAGCTGTTATGTTTTCATTACTTTCTCTATTTTTATTCAACTGATGTCGCATTTTTTAGAATTCGACAAACAATACAAAAGATAAAAAAGCGCAGTGTCAAGAATTATCAAGTACAATAGACGGCTGTGAGTAGCGTTTTGTATGATTGAAGTTCAGGCCACCCCTTTAAGTGAACCTGTCAGCTCTCTAGACATGTTTGGTTTAGTAAATGTCTGTATTGCCTATTAAGAACAATTCTGAAGCACCTTTTAATAGAACTCTTCGCTGAACAGTTCCTCTCTTATTCCTCCTGGAATAAATTATACACTGGGTGTTAACATTACCTCTAGAGGCAATCAGGCATATCCTTATCGATCTAGAGACACTCTACAGGGTGTCTCTAAAGTCTGGACACATAGAAATTCTCGTCAACTATAATTTTAATTAATTAAATTCCACAAACAAAGTTAATTTTAATCAATAGATCTTGGACTAATAATCATTTCCACAATTGGATGTGTTTTAAAAAAATGTCCCTGTGCTGAGATAATCTTATAAATGTGCCCCTGCTGTGTACTGTGTAATGGCTGTGTCTGACCGTGCAGGAACATGGTCTGATCATACCACAGCTCCTGGGCAGAGGGGAAAAAAAAAAGTATACAGACATTACAGCATGTGATCGCAAATAATACTTTCTTTGAGGTAAAACATTTTTTAAAAACAGGCAGGGCAATGCTTTGCCTCAAAAAAATAATTATTTATGATCCCCTACTGTATTGTCTGTATACTCTGTTGCGTCCTCCCTGCCCAGGAGCTGTGGTATGATCAGACCATGTTCCTGTACGGTCAGACACAGCCATTACACAGTACACAGCAGGGGCACATTTATAAGATTATCTCAGCACAGGGACATTTTTTTTAATAGAATTTCGCAAAGCGCATCAACCTTTTGCATAACAAATGATGGAAATCATATTGAAGAAGTTATTTAATATTCCAATTGAATAAAAGTTGTTAATACATTTCATTTCTTGAAACTATATATTTTTGCCTATGTGTCCAGACTTTAGGGACACCCTGTATTGTGAAAACTTGTAGATCTCCGCAGGGACCATGTCTAAATGTCATAGTTCCATTCCTGAGAGAAGGCCCCTTCTTCAATGTATATAAATCTAGTCTTTATATACTATACGGGAAAACGGGACAGAGAGTAGCACTTTTTTGAGAGTAGTTAGTGAGTATTAAAAGAACTAACTTCTCACCTGCTGAGGTTGCACAGACATGGCACAACTGTATAAATCTAATGAACAATTGTGGAAGAGAGCAGCCAACCTGGTTGTTGTGTAAAAGTCTCCCAGGGAGAATTTTAACCGGACAAAATCAAACAGAGAACGCCCGAGCAACTGCCGCTCCCCATGGCAAAAAATGGGTCATTCATCGGAATTCATAAAAATAAAAATGTATTAAAATCACAACACGTTTCGGCTGCACCCAGCCTTCCTCAGATGTTTCTGTACAATGTGTTTTTTATAAATTTAAATTTTTTAAATTCTGGTGAATGATCCATTTTTTCTTCTTAGTGCACCCTGCTACATGGATTTTCTCCATCCCATAAATCTAGTCTTGCTAGCCAGAGGGGTGTGATCATCAAGAAGTCGTATAGAGAAAAGTTGATGACCACGCCCACTTCTCTATATGCACCTTCATGAGGATCACTCCCACTTGGCTAACAAGACTAGAGTAATTTACAGGGAGAAGGCCATACCTCAAAAACAGAGAGGAGCAGAAATAAAAAACAAGCAAACAAAAAAGCATCAGATTTAGAAGAGCAGCGGCATTTACACCAGGTAAAACAATGAAATATTTATGGCAAATGACAGTTCCTCCTTAAAGGGGTTGTCCAGGACTTTAACATTGATGGCCTATCTGTTCAGCTGTTCCCGTTGTCGGCAGAACCGGAATTGCTCTGTTGACGGAATAGTGGCTGCTGCTGGGTATTGCACATCCGCCCCCTATTGATTTGATTAGTGGGTGGATGTGCAGTACCCGGCCACGGTCACTATACAGTGGACATAGCTGTGCAGCTCCGCAACTGAGCAGTTCAGGCTGTCGATGGCATCGGGAACAGCTGATCATGGGGGTGCCGGGTAAAGCCCCGGAAAACCCCTTTAAGATGTGCTGTTAAATCAGCTGTCAAGAAATAAGCTAGGGTGTTACACCTTGTAACTAATGAGCATCCAACGTTGATCTTTCTGGAACTAAATGTATTTTCTAAATATCTATCCCTACATCCTAACTTCTTAAAACAGGGATACAAGTTACTCTTTGGGGAATAACATTTTGTAATCTGCCGATTGATGCCGGTTATTGTGGTTGGACCCCCACCAATCAGAAAAAATTATCTTTAGGTCTTGTGCAGAGGACCGTAGTTTCAGTCTGAGTGCAATCTAGCAAAACACCGGATCGCACTCGGACCCATGTTATTCAATGAGGCCATGCACATGTCCGATTTTTTCCTTGGACCTGGAGGTCCAAGGAAAAGAATCGAAGCATGCACGATTTGCCTCTTATGATCGGATGGCACTCGGCCATTCATGTCTACGGGAACATGGAAAACATTGGACTGCACTCGGATGACATCACTGAATGGATAAACTTTTTTTTAATTCTCCACATCCGAGAAAATCAGATCACAATTTGATTACACTCTGATCAAACTCTGATCAGAGTGTGATTAGCAAAGTTGGCCGATTTTCTCGGATGAGAGAAGAATGGTCGTGTGACCCTAGCCTTAGGATAGGCGATAACTTATTTTAACCAAGCAATCAGTCATTTAACTGCAGTAGCGCTGGGGTCCTGGGTTCAAATCCCACCAAGGACAACATCTGTATGGAGTCTGTATGTTCTCCCCGTGTTTGCGTGGGTTTCCTCTACACGCCAAAGATATACTGATAGGGAATTTAGATTGTGAGGACAGGGATTATGTCTGGAAAGCGCTGTGGACATTAATGGTGCTGTATAAGAAAATAAATAAGTAAAATAAATAAAAATGAATTAACTGCAGGAGGGAATCTACAAACCAATAAAAAGGAATATCAGGTGGCCTACCAATTTACTGATAGTATTATTTTTATTTTATTCTTTTACCATTTAGTGTTAATCCCGTGCTATACCCCATCCATGGGCTCAGACACAGACTGATGCTTTTTAAGAAGTTCAAACAAAACACAGAATATTAAATAGGAAAAGGGGAAAAAAATAAAGTTGTCTCCTGTCAGCTGTGACCTTGTGATTTTTCGAGCTGTGCATCTCCGCTATAAATGCTGTGTAATGAGCCCGCATGGAAAGCGCTTACAATCTCAAAGTTCAGAGACCCTTGCTGTGAATGGAATATATGTTGCTTAGAACCACAGAGGTTTGTCAACATCTTTAAACCTGGCCTCGGGGTTACCAATTTAACAGACTGAAATGCCTGGAAACATTTTATCTGAAGTTTTATAAATCAGTGTTAAAACCCTGGAGCGAGTCTCCCAACAAAACAAGCAATTAATGGAGCGATATCTACACAGGGTCGAGCCGGCTCGTGCTGATTGCCACCTTTCAGTAATTTGCAGCCATTTAAATGCTCTGGAGTTGAAAGAAATTTCCTTTAATCGCTATTTTCAAGTAGCCGCTCCAATCAATGTCTGACTTGAGTAACCCCCCCCCATAAACTTGGCCAGTCAGATCTGATAAATAATGAGTCGCTATGGTTTGTTTATTTCTCTTCTCCCTCCATATAAGACGGCACGGCGGCTCTTCGCTTATCCCATGTAAAGCCCATATTCCAGAATTTCCATTTACTTAAAAATAATCATGTTGAAAATTGAATCCTTGAAACGCAATCTGCATGTGAGAATTAATGTGAAGGGCTGAGAAAAAGCACAACTTAATCCAATGTCTTTAAGCACATTTCCAAATGTAATACACATGACTTGAATCACTTTAGAAAGCGATTAAAATACTATTGAAGATGTGAAAATGTAAATGAAGGATTTAACTAAGAAGAAAGATTTAACACTTAAATATCCAGAACTTCTGACTCAAGGAATATATGCCGGAGGATTCTCCTGACATCATAATGTGACCTTTCCTGGCAGATGATGGCTGTGATATTCAGCCATCATCTGACTCTAACACCCGAACATGGAGAGGAGCTCCACCCATGACTATTAACCTGTTAAATTACTCTGTAAATCTCTAACAGAAGCATTTACAGCACACTGGCAGGAGGGCGCGTCATTCCATGTTCCCATCAGCGCCCCTGTGACGCGATTGCGGGGAGCTGATCAGTTGCCAGAACAATTTGGGGTCTGTTGAATACTTCCGTGCCTGTCGAGGCTATGTTCCTGTGAATGCCGGTCTCTGGCTGGTGTTCATAGGAGATTGTGATTTTTGCTATATACAGCAGAACTGTACTATTGCTGTATGTAGCACAAGCGATTGGATGATAGCAGGTTCAAGTCCCCTAAGAGGACTAGTAAGTACAGTAAAAAAAAATGTTTTTAAAAATATAAAAAAAATAAAAGTTCATATCACCCCTCCTTTTGACCCATTAAAAATAAAGAAATAAAAAATACATACATTCAGGTGGTATCATTATATTCGTAAAATTCTATCGAAATCTAAAATTAATTAACTAGATTGGTGAACAGATTCTCCTCCCCATTAAACAGTAAAAAATGGACATCATCTCAGATAACATGTGGGTGACGTTGGTGTCTGTTTTTTTTCATGGAACATTGATTTTAATCCATTTGTTTTGTGGACCCTCAGTCCGCAAACAAACATGGACATACAATATGAAAAACACCATGATAAAAAGTAATTGTACTATTGGTGAAAAATATAGATAGAACATATACGTGAAGCATGGATGTCTGATTGAGGCTTAAGGAATTTTTTTGAGGCATAGGGTTAGCATCAAGCGTATGTTTGGGGAGAGGGGTGTTTGCATTATTTTATTTAATATTTGCATGTAGTATTTTCAATTTCTCACTTGCATGCCATACTATAGTACCTCCAAAGCTTAAAACTATAAAATGCCCAAAATAAAATGGGAAATTGTTTGAAACACTTTTATTTTAGTCTGATAGTGTGAAAAGAAAGAAATATAAATTAAAAAAAAGTTTTTTTTTTCTTTTTTTGTACATTGTACCCATAATAAAACTAAAGAAGAAGAAAAAATTATATTAAAAGGGATGAAAAACAGCCAAAAGTGAAAAGGCTAAGCAATGCTAAAATATTTTTAGTAGTAAAAAAAAGTTAAGGCCATTTAACCTCTCTATAGTGAAAAGTGAATAATCATCTTGGGCCATTATTGCTAAGGAATTTAAAAGGTTGTCCGAGATTAAGAAAAATAGAGTCAGTATTTTTGTGCCCTTGTCCGTTCATAGGCTGTACATGGTCCAACAGATCAGCCTCAGTCACTTCAATAGGGCTGAGCTGCAATTCCATAAACAACCCATGGACAAGTATAGTGCTGTTTCTGAAGAAAAAAAAATATTACTTTTTTTTAAATCCTGAACAACTTTTAAGCAGTTATCCAGGATTTACTGTTTTTGTGTATAGGGCTAAGCACTAACAGGTAGTTGCTAACTACCATACCTGTCTGTTCTGGCCGCTGTTGGCCCAGAGCAGTTACAGACCGTTCTTGCCGGCGATTCCCCTGCTTCCGCTAACATCGTACCGATATCATGCTGATTGGCAGCCAGCTCCCTGCTGCCTAATTGTGGGGAGCTGACTATAAATCAGCATGACGTCGGCAGTGACGCCCCATTGACAGAGCAGCCTGGAAGAGGGAGAGCTGCTCTATTAACGAGATGTGAAATGAAGCAGGGAAATCTCTGACTGAGCCGACAGAGATCATCCTCTTGTAGAACCGTCAGGTTGCCTCATATGCAAAAATAGTAAAAGTTATGGATAAGCCCTCTAAAGAGTAAGTAAACTATACAGTTATATGAAAAAGTTTGGGCACCCCTATTAATCTTAAGCTTAATGTTTTATAAAAATTGTTTTTGCAACAGCTATTTCAGTTTGATATATGTAATAACTGTTGGACATAGTAATGTTTCTGCCTTGAAATGAGGTTTATTGTACTAACAGAAAATGTGCAATCTGCATTCAAACAAAATTTGACAGGTGCATAAGTATGGGCACCCTTATCATTTTCTTGTTTTAAATACTCCTACCTACTTTTTACTGACTTACTAAAGCACTTTTTTTGGTTTTGTAACCTCATTGAGCTTTGAACTTCATAGCCAGGTGTATGCAATCATGAGAAAAGCTACTTAAAGTGGCCACTTGCAAGTTGTTCTCCTGTTTCAATCTCCTCTGAAGAGTGGCATCATGGGCTCCTCAAAACAACTGTCAAATGATCTGAAAACAAAGATTATTCAACATAGTTGTTGAGGGGAAGGATACAAAAAGCTGTCTCAGAGATTTAACCTGTCAGTTTCCACTGTGAGGAACATAGTAAGGAAATGGAAGAACACAGGGACAGTTCTTGGTAAGGCCAGAAGTGGCAGGCCAAGAAAAACATCAGAAAGGCAGAGAAGAAGAATGGTGAGATCAGTCAAGGACAATCCTCAGACCACCTCCAGAGAGCTGCAGCATCAACTTGCTGCAGATGGTGTCACTGTGCATCAGTCAACTATACAACGCACTTTGCACAAGGAGAAGCTGTATGGGAGAGTGATGCGAAAGAAGCCGTTTCTGCAAGCACGCCACAAACAGAGTCGGCTGAGGTATGCAAAAGCACATTTGGAGAAGCCAATTTCTTTTTGGAAGAAGGTCCTGTGGACTGAAGAAACCAAGATTGAGTTGTTTGGTCATACAAAAAGGCGTTATGCATGGCGGCAAAAAACACAGCATTCCAAGAAAAACACTTGCTACCCACAGTAAAATTTGGTGGAGGTTCCATCATGCTTTGGGACTGTGTGGCCAATGCCGGCACCGGGAATCTTGTTAAAGTTGAGGGACGTATGGATTCCACTCAGTATCAGCAGATTCTTGACAATAATGTTCAAGAATCAGTGACAAAGTTGAAGTTACGCAGGGGATGGATGTTTCAGCAAGGCAATGATCCAAAACACCGTTCCAAATCTACTCAGGCATTCATGCAGAGGAACAATTACAATGTTCTGGAATGGCCATCCCAGTCCCCAGACCTGAATATCATTGAACATCTGTGGGATCATTTGAAGAGGGCTCTCCATGCTCGGGCGACCATCAAACTTAACTGAACTGGAATTGTTTTGTAAAGAGAAATGGTAAAAAATACCTTCATCCAGGATCCAGGAACTCATTAAAAGCTACAGGAAGCAACTAGAGGCTGTTATTTTTGCAAAAGGAGGATCTACTAAATATTAATGTCACTTTTCTGGTGAGGTGCCCATACTTATGCACCTGTCAAATTTTGTTTGAATGCAGACTGCACATTTTCTGTTAGTACAATAAACCTCATTTCAAGGCAGAAACATTACTGTGTCCAACAGTTATTACATATATCAAACTGAAATAGCTGCTGCAAAAACACCAATTTTTAAAAAACATTAAGCTTAAGATTAATAGGGGTGCCCAAACTTTTTCATATAACTGTATATATATATATGTATATAACTCGCCCCCTGGGCCTGTGTTGTGCGTGCACGTGTGTGCAGGGAATACCCGGAGCCGGATCGCTGGGGGTTGTAGTCTCCGTGGCGATGACCCGGTCCGTGCCCAGGGTGGTCCAATCAGTGGCAGGGTTATTAGTATGATGATGGTCCGACTACGCCACCCGTGGATTGCGGTCAGTGGGGACCGCCGCTGCGATGCAGCCCACTGAGGCTGATGTTGTATGCGCAGCCAAGTATGGGATGACTCCCCACGGGAGAAGTATAGCCTCAGGGCAGTTAGTGCGGATGATCGGAGTGATGGTGCACGAGCGTCCCAGCACTGGTGGTGCTGGTGCGGCGAAGAAGCACAGAGACGTGTGGTTGCAGTTTCCAATGCTTTACTCACAGTTCTTTACTGGTCCTAGTCACCTCGGCACCGGCGGCGACTGCCCAAGCCGTGCTGCGTCCACCAGGCAAGTGGCTCGACCAACTCCCAGGCAATTCCAGAGCGTGGCACAGGGCTCCCTTCTCTTCCCTTCTCAGGCCGTGCCCCACCAGTGACTCTACGTTTGTCCGGCTGCCTCGGGCCTTCTCTTGGTACGCTGATCTCTGCGCTCCTGACCCTATGTGGTGTGCCTTCCTGGTAGGTGTAGTGAGGGGTCGCACCGAGATATAGTCACGACTGCCGGTCTTTGGCTGAGGATTAGTCACCTCCACCAATTTGGGATCCGGTACCCTGTTCTGCCAACCCATCACCCGCAATCTCCTGGGCCTTTGGGGTTCCTTCTGCCTTCGTGTCTCCTGGGCCTCTCTTGGTGTTCTGTTCCTTCCTTTTCCTTTCAGTTTCTGTCCTCTCTGCTCGCTCTGGCCTCCACTCCAGGCCTGTCTCGTGGAGCTGGGCCCAGACTGAGCCACAGCTCCCTGTCAGCCCTCTCTGGCTGAACTCCTTCTCTCACTCCTCTCCTCTGACTGTCTGAACTTCTAAGATGGTGCCCACCTTATATACCTCCCTCTCTGTGTGAGCCCAGGTGACTAGCAACCAATGGGCTCCTACCTATGCCCAGAGACCCACCCCTATCTGCTCCTACACCACTGGGTTTTCCTTCCCCTCCCCACTCCAGCCAGGGACAGATGCTGTCGTGCCTGCACTTCTGTCTAGTGGGAGCACCGTTGAGCTGTCCCTCGGAAATGGGGTGTGTGTGGTGCATGCAGCTTACTGAGTCCTGGTCCACACTCCATCCTTACCCCGGAGTGGAATATCACACCTCTGGTTTGAGGTGCAATACCCCTGTAGCAGCCGAGCCCTCGGGGTGCTACATATATATGCACACACATACAGTACAGACCAAAAGTCTGGACACACCTTCTCATTTAAAGATTTTTCTTTTTTTTCATGACTTTGAAAATTGTACATTCACACTGAAGGCATCAAAACTATGAATTAATACATGTGGAATTATATACTTAACAAAAAAGTGTGAAACAACTGACAATATGTCTTATATTCTAGGTTCTTCAGAGTAACCACCATTTGCTTTGATGACTGCTTTGCACACTCTTGGCATTCTCTTGATGAGCTTCAAGAGATAGTCACCGGAAATGGTTTTCACTTCACAGGTGTGCCCTGTCAGGTTTAATAAGTGGGATTTCTTGCCTTATAAATTGGGTTGGGACCATCAGTTGTGTTGTGCAGAAGTCTGGTGGATACACAGCTGATAGTCCTACTGAATAGACTGTTAGAATTTGTATTATGGAAAAAAAAAGCAGCTAAGTAACGAAGAACGAGTGGCCATCATTACTTTAAGAAATGAAGGTTAGTCAGTGCGCAAAATTGGGAAAACTTTGAAAGTGTCCCCAAGTGCAGTTGCAAAAACCATCAAGCGCTACAAAGAAACTGGCTCACATGAGGACCGCCCCAGGAAAAGAAGACCAAGAGTCACCTCTGCTTCTGAGGATAAGTTTATCCAAGTCACCAGCCTTAGAAATGGCAGGTTAACAGCAGCTCAGATTAGAGACCAGGTCAATGCCACACAGAGTTCTAGCAGCAGACACATCTCTTCAACAACTGTTAAGAGGAGACTTTGTGCAGCAGGCCTTCATGGTAAAATAGCTGCTAGGAAACCACTGCTAAGGACAGGCAACAAGCAGAAGAGACTTGTTTGGGCTAAAGAACACAAGGAATTGACATTAGACCAGTGGAAATCTGTGCTTTGGTCTGATGAGTCCAAATTTGAGATCTTTGGTTCCAACCACCGTGTCTTTGTGCGACGCAGAAAAGGTGAACGGATGGACTCTACATGCCTGGTTCCCACCATGAAGCATGGAGGAGGAGGTGTGATTGTGTGGGGGTGCTTTGCTGGTGACGCTGTTGGGGATTTATTCAAAATTGAAGGCATACTGAACCAGCATGGCTACCACAGCATCTTGCAGCGGCATGCTATTCCATCCGGTTTGCGTTTAGTTGGACCATCATTTATTTTTCAACAGGACAATGACCCCAAACACACCTCCAGACTGTGTAAGGGCTATTTAACCAAGAAGGAGAGTGATGGGGTGCTACGCCAGATGACCTGGCCTCCACAGTCACCAGACCTGAACCCAATCGAGATGGTTTGGGGTGAGCTGGAACGCAGAGTGAAGGCAAAAGGGCCAACAAGTGCTAAGCATCTCTGGGAACTCCTTCAAGATTGTTGGAAGACCATTTCCGGTGACTACCTCTTGAAGCTCATCAAGAGAATGCCAAGAGTGTGCAAAGCAGTCATCAAAGCAAAAGGTGGCTACTTTGAAGAACCTAGAATATAAGACATATTTTCAGTTGTTTCACACTTTTTTGTTAAGTATATAATTCCACATGTGTTAATTCATAGTTTTGATGCCTTCAGTGTGAATGTACAATTTTCATAGTCATGAAAATACAGAAAAATCTTTAAATGAGAAGGTGTGTCCAAACTTTTGGTCTGTACTGTATATATATAAAATTGTCCAGCATGGAAAGTTATGAGACTTTGCAAATCACTTCATTAGGGAATTTGTCATCATTCCTGTAGAAAAAATTGCATTTAAATTACAACTATAAACCCCTGCGTTTCCCCAGCCAATTTCCCTGCCTTTAGCTGCATTGATATATATTTATTATTTTTTAGAGCATACTCATTTGGAGTACAGATGATGGCAGTAACAGGGTGAGCACCTGTGTCTCACTAACTCTGGGGATGAGCTGCTGTAGGAGATTGTTGTGATAAGGAGAACACTCAGAGGAGGAGACAGGTGCTGAGTCTGACCCATCACTGCCATCATGTGTACTCCAGCTAATGCAGCTAAAGGCAGGTAAATAGACTAGGAAACAGCAGGGATTTGGAAGCCACTTACTGGCAATATTTTATAGGAATAAAGACAAATTCCCCAATAAAGAGATTTGTAAAGTTTTAAAACTTTCCATGCTGGGCAAAATGACATAAAAAAAGTAGCTTAACTCTTTTTGTTTTTTTTTTGGAAAGTTTTATGGAAAGTTTTGAGATACTCTTTAAGCACCTGTGTCACAGCTACATGAATATTAGTAGTTCCTATGAAGAAGAGCTGTCCTGTAATACCTGAGCTGTAATTACAGGACACCTCTTCATTAGGAGGACTCTTCATCAACCATCAGGACATGTACTATTCATGGTCTGATTACAGATGGTGATGTTGTCTCCTGACCAGAACTCTACAGCCCCAAAGGTTCCAGAGGCCAGTATAGACATTGTGGTCCACACTTACAGTAGAAAATGAATGCTGGACACGTGAAACTGGACTTAGCTTTTGGGTGAGAAGAACCTCTGACCAACACAAGAGTCTATACAATTTAACAGGTGAAATAAAATACTAGTTATAATTGTAACCATTATAGCATAACAGTCAATAATCTTAATTCTACCACAAAAAAAGAACGGGAATTAATCAAATCCGAATATTGTAACTGAGCCGTATTTTCGTGACTGCCATATTTTCATAAATGTTTTTAAGTTGCTTTCACAGATATTCAGGTTTTTGTACATTTTTACCACATTATACAAAATTACTTGCTATTGTAGGTTTTAGAGAAGGCAATTACTTTATTTCCATGGCACTGAAATAAACTACAAGTCAATGAATGGTGAAAGTAAGTAGTTCCATGACAAACAGCGAGAGGTAAAAGTCATTTGTTTGCAATCAAGTTTTTTGCAGTCAATGAATTAAGTGCATTTGGAAAATTGTACATTAACTATAATAAATGGAAAATAAAACCGCCCACAGGCAGCATTACCTAATCTGTTTCTGCAGCTTTATTACAGACAGTTGTACCTACAGACTTGAGACGTCATTTCTTTATTCTGATTCGACTACTAACAAAATATAATAATGTCTCACCTCCTAGAATTAGATGAAAATACAGAAAAAAAAAAGTTGATGTCCAAAAATATATAAATAAAACAAATCATCTTCTCAGTCCAATAATGGATACCATGAAATGCCATAGATACATACAACGATCAGCCAATATTCTGTAGGTTGCTTTGTGCCGCCAAAACAGCTCTAAGTAGGAGGGCTGGAGAGCAAATAAACGCAAATAGGATCTTATCCAACAATACTTAATTTGCTTCAAAAGCAGGATATGCTAACCTGATGTTGTCGAAAACATGCATATTAGTGGGTCTTCAGCTGCTGCAGATCCACGCATCATCGGCTGCTGCAGATCCAGGTATCATCGGCTGCTGCAGATTCACACGTCATTGGCTGCTGCAGATCCAGGCGTCATCGGCTGCAGCATATCCAGGCGTCATCGGCTGCTGCAGATCCAGGCGTCATCGGCTGCTGCAGATCCAGGCGTCATCGGCTTCTGCAGATCCACGCATCATTGGCTGCTGCAGATCCACGCGTCATCGGCTGCTGCAGATCCAGGCGTCATCGGCTGCTGCAGATCCATGCGTCATCGGCTGCTGCAGATCCACGCGTCATCGGCTGCTGCAGATCCACGCGTCATCGGCTGCTGCAGATCCATGCGTCATCGGCTGCTGCAGATCCACGCGTCATCGGCTGCTGCAGATCCATGCGTCATCGGCTGCTGCAGATCCACGTGTCATTGGCTGCTGCAGATCCATGCATCATCGGCTGCTGCAGATCCACGCGTCATCGGCTGCTGCAGATCCACGCGTCATCGGCTGCTGCAGATCCATGCGTCATCGGCTGCTGCAGATCCACGTGTCATCGGCTGCTGCAGATCCATGCATCATCGGCTGCTGCAGATCCACGCGTCATCGGCTGCTGCAGATCCACGCGTCATCGGCTGCTGCAGATCCACGCGTCATCGGCGGCTGCAGATCCACGCGTCATTGGACCAATTGCAGGTTAAGAAGGAAAAAGTTTGTGGGTATTTCCGCGCTGCTGAAGAATGAAGGACATTAATGAATTTTTTATTTGACGTGTATCGAAGTATATCACACTTCTTCTTCAGGAAATAACCACATGTGGTTACTTCCTGAAGAAGTGTGATCTTTGAAATGTGTTGAATAAAAACTGCATTAATACAATCTCCTGTCACCAGATGTCCTTCTTTCTTCAGCAGCGCGGAAATACCCACAAACCTTTTCCTTCTTAACCAAAACATCTCTGACACATTGAGCCATGAATTCCACAAAACCTCTGAACAAGTCCAGTGGTAACAAACAGCAGATCCTAGAAAACCCCCAATACACATTAGATGGCTGTTGGCTGAATGATGGTTCAGCTGATTGTTTGTCCGGCAGCCATCTTAATCAATTCTCCCATACAGAGGATCGCTGGATCTGCCGAGTGCTCTTGTGTTCTCTATGAGAAAGCTGCTGTCCAAAATCTCTGGATCTTCGGTGGTGGCTTAACTTTAGGAGAATAAAAGGATCGGCAGTCCGAAATTGGAAACAGGTGATGTCCATACAGGGCAGATGCGGGCTGTAATATACAACCTGCATCTACCACCCTTAATAGTAGCATAGTCACTGTAGTGAAACTGTGGCACCTGGGAAAAATTAACTATATTTCTCCCGGGAGCTGGCTTTGAGCTATAAAGCCGGCTAAAGTCATCGTTCACTGTCAAGCAAAGTGACCGGCATGCTTACAGCCACCGTTCCGAGTGCCATGAGCTGTAACTGTAATCGAACTGACAGGACTGTATGTCTGAAAGCCTGTGGTTCCTGGGAGAAATAAAACTCATTTTTACCCGGGAACTGCACTTTCAGGATTATGGTCGGGCATTGTCTTAATGCTATTAATTATTATTATCATTATTATTTATTTATATAGCGCCATTGATTCCATGGTGCTGTACATAAGAAAAGGTTACATACCAAATACAGATATCACTTACAGTAAACAAACTAACAATGATACAGAGGGAAGAGGACCCTGCCCTTGCGGGCTTACAATCTACAAGGGATGGGTGAGAATACAGTAAGTGAGGGTAGAGCTGGTCGTGCAGCAGTATGGTGGAGCAGTGGTTACTGCAGCTTGTGTGACGCGCCCCCTGGGACATATTCCTTTTTGAGGGGAATACCCGGCACCGGATCAGATGGGGGGGTTGTAGTCTCCGAGCGGCTGTGACCCGGTCCCGTGCCCAGGGCGTCAAGCTAAGTGTTATGTGGCAGCTTTACAGATGTTACTAAAGTTCTTTTGTGTCGACTACGCCACCCGTTGTGATGCGGTCACTGTGGCCGCCGCTGCTGCAGGGTCCGCTGAGGCTGATGGTGGGTGCGCAGCTTGGTGAGATAACCCCCAACGGGAGGGGTATAGCCTCAGAGGGGACAGGCGCAGAGGATGGGGGTTGTGGTGGTGCGATGCAGCCGGCAATGAAGACAGACTCGGGTTGTGCAGTTAAGGAAGTTTACTTACTGCTGATGTTTCGGTCACTCCAGCTGCTAGTGACCACCCGAGCCGTGCTGCGTCCACCAGGTCCTGGATCCAGCCAACCCCCAAACAAGTCCAGAGCGTGGCCCTGAGATCTCCCTCTGTCCTTTCTTCAGCCGTCCCCACCAGGGATTCACCTAGGTCCAGCTCCCTCGGGCCTTCTTTTGGGACACCCTTGGCCCTGGGTTCCCTGACCCTTCATGTGATGTGCCTTCGGGGTGAATGTGGTGGGTGACCGTGACAGACACTGCCCACGGTCTCCGGTCTCTGGCTGGGGAATGTCTTTGCCCCCACCAGCTTGGGTTCCGGTACCCTCTTGCTGACTCCTCACCCGGTGCTCTAATTTGGGTTCTTGGGTCCCTTCAGTCTTCCCCCCTCTGGGTCTTTCTCTTTCTTCTCCTCTCTCACTCCAGGGCTGCTGTTTCCTTCTCTCTCCTTTCCAACTGACTTGTTCTCAGCGTCTGACCCTGATCTAAGTTGGTGCCCTCCTTATATATCCCTCTATGTGTGAGCTCAGGTGACCAGCACCCAATGAGCTCCTATCACTACCCAGACTGCTCCCCCTATCTGCCCCTACACTACATGGGATGTACCACCCCCCTCCCACTCCAGCCAGGAACAGGCTCGGTTGTACCTGCACATTTCTAAGTGGGAGTACCGTCGGCCTGCTCCTCTGGAATGGGATGTATGTAGTGCATGCAGTCTATCTGAGCTCAGTTCCACACTCCTTCCTTACCCGGGAGTGGAATATCACACCTCTGGGTTGAGGTGCAATACCCCTGTAGCAGCCGAATCCTCAGGGTGCTACATTCCCCCCTGGTAAATCACAGCACGTCCTCGGGCTGTAAGACATAAAACACCAAAACATACAAAATTTTCATATGAACATATAAAACATATAAACATTATATATATATAAAACTTTTTATATAAACATTCTCGTAGACTTCTCTTGTCTCTGGTTCCTCCTCCGGACACTGTGCAACGTGTGTCCGGG
This sequence comes from Phyllobates terribilis, assembly GCF_046119375.1. Taxonomy (NCBI): domain Eukaryota; kingdom Metazoa; phylum Chordata; class Amphibia; order Anura; family Dendrobatidae; genus Phyllobates; species Phyllobates terribilis. The sequence goes on from NW_027362762.1 coordinate 880,775,060, forward strand.
AAAAGTGCGACAGTCTCTTAGAAAAAATCTGGTTTTCTTATAAAACCGGTAGGGGGCGCTTTAGGACGCGCAACTATATACAGGGGAAGTTGAAAGTTGGCCGCTCTCAGTCCTCGGCCAGGTAGAGGGTAGGGAATGGCTGCTCACAGTCCTCAGCCTGTAGGATGAAGGGGTTAACGGGTAAACAGTTCCTTAGTCCCAACGGGGACTATTTTAGCAGCAACAGTTTCAGTTTCTATATACCCCGATTGGGTAACTATTTACAGCTCCTGCTCTTTCTTGATATGATGTTTCTTCAGACCCGTCCGGGTCCTCTGGCTATGGGCGCGGTGGTGGTGGCGCCCTGGGCTACCTGGCCTTGCGGCCAGGCCGGAGGCTCCGCGGAGGTAGGGGGCGCTGTTGGTGGTGCGGCGCCCGGGGGTACTAGGCCTTGCGACCAGGCTGGTGGTATTTCCTGCTTTGTCACGCTCCGGGTCGGGGCGCGTGACGTCACAGGGGTCGCTGCGGCGGCTTCCGGTCGGGGCCTAGTCCATGGCGGTGACATGGCGGCTACGGGCACAGCAGGGGGACTTTCGGGCTCTGCGACGGGGAGCTGGGGCAGGTAAGCGGTGTCACGGCTTGGGGTATAGGCGTCCCCTTTACCTGCCTCCATGCGTTCGGCTCCCTCCTCGGCGCCGTCTCCGGCCTTGGGTCCTCCCGCGCCATCCTCAGAGGCGGTCTGCTTCCTCTTCCAGGGTAGCGTGCTCCGTTGACTGGTCTCTGCTTGCTGGGCTATCTCCCGGCTCCACTCCGCCAGTATCTCACGCTGTACCCGGGCCATCCTCCTTGCGAGGCCCTCCAGGGCAGTTTGTGCACACTCCCGGTCTCGGGGGAGCTGCGCTAGGATCTCCGCTAGACCTAGCGGGGTTGTGGACTCTAGCAGGCTCCTGACCATCGGGTCGGTGCTGCTCTGCTCTGCTCTCGGCAGGCTCCTGGCCAGCGGGCCGGTGCTGCTCTGCCCTTCTTCCTCGGTCTCTAGCAGACTCCTGGCCAGCGGGCCGGTGCTGTTCTGCTTTCTCTCCATCTCCGGGTGAGCTCCTCCGCTACTCCTCGTTAGACCTCTTGCCTCCGGGTGCGCTCGCTCCAGACTGCTCCAAGCGACACCCATCTTTTCTCTTCTCTTTCGTCTCCTCCCACTTAGAGGGCGGTCCCGGGGCAACTCGGTGACTGTCAGCTCCAGGGGGAGTTCTTTCACGCTGACAGACACCTCCAGCATCACAGTCTCTGTTGGTGGGGGCGGTTTCCACTTTTGGCGCCATTTTCTGTCCTGGCCCACGATGGGAGGTGGCCTCCTGCCCTCCTTTGGCACGCCCATAATAGCGTCCGCTGCTCTTCCAAGGCGGGAAATCTGCGGTTTTGGCGGGAAGCGTCGCCCAGTGGCGGGAAACTCTGCAGATGGCGGGAACAAGCTGGAAATGGCGGACAATCGGCGGGAAACGACTGGTGATGGAGTCCGATGGCGTGGACCCTCCGGAACCGGCAGGAGTCTTCTTTCTGAGGTAAACTTGCACTTTTCTTCAGGCACGCAGTACCCGGGTGTTGCGGGCACGTAATCCTGCCGACTACGCCAAAGTTGACGCGCCCCCTGGGACATATTCCTTTTTGAGGGGAATACCCGGCACCGGATCAGATGGGGGGGTTGTAGTCTCCGAGCGGCTGTGACCCGGTCCCATGCCCAGGGCGTCAAGCTAAGTGTTATGTGGCAGCTTTACAGATGTTACTAAAGTTCTTTTGTGTCGACTACGCCACCCGTTGTGATGCGGTCACTGTGGCCGCCGCTGCTGCAGGGTCCGCTGAGGCTGATGGTGGGTGCGCAGCTTGGTGAGATAACCCCCAACGGGAGGGGTATAGCCTCAGAGGGGACAGGCGCAGAGGATGGGGGTTGTGGTGGTGCGATGCAGCCGGCAATGAAGACAGACTCGGGTTGTGCAGTTAAGGAAGTTTACTTACTGCTGATGTTTCGGTCACTCCAGCTGCTAGTGACCACCCGAGCCGTGCTGCGTCCACCAGGTCCTGGATCCAGCCAACCCCCAAACAAGTCCAGAGCGTGGCCCTGAGCTCTCCCTCTGTCCTTTCTTCAGCCGTCCCCACCAGGGATTCACCTAGGTCCAGCTCCCTCGGGCCTTCTTTTGGGACACCCTTGGCCCTGGGTTCCCTGACCCTTCATGTGATGTGCCTTCGGGGTGAATGTGGTGGGTGACCGTGACAGACACTGCCCACGGTCTCCGGTCTCTGGCTGGGGAATGTCTTTGCCCCCACCAGCTTGGGTTCCGGTACCCTCTTGCTGACTCCTCACCCGGTGCTCTAATTTGGGTTCTTGGGTCCCTTCAGTCTTCCCCCCTCTGGGTCTTTCTCTTTCTTCTCCTCTCTCACTCCAGGGCTGCTGTTTCCTTCTCTCTCCTTTCCAACTGACTTGTTCTCAGCGTCTGACCCTGATCTAAGTTGGTGCCCTCCTTATATATCCCTCTATGTGTGAGCTCAGGTGACCAGCACCCAATGAGCTCCTATCACTACCCAGACTGCTCCCCCTATCTGCCCCTACACTACATGGGATGTACCACCCCCCTCCCACTCCAGCCAGGAACAGGCTCGGTTGTACCTGCACATTTCTAAGTGGGAGTACCGTCGGCCTGCTCCTCTGGAATGGGATGTATGTAGTGCATGCAGTCTATCTGAGCTCAGTTCCACACTCCTTCCTTACCCGGGAGTGGAATATCACACCTCTGGGTTGAGGTGCAATACCCCTGTAGCAGCCGAATCCTCAGGGTGCTACATGTGCACTTGTTGGAAAAGGTGGGTCTTCAGTAGAGATGAGCGGTGTTCGACTCGAACTGTTCGCCAATCTCAAATTCGAGCTGTTTTGCGCGGTGTTCGAGCCGTTCGGCGAACACGAACAATTTGAGAAAAATTCGGCTGTTCGAGGTTATGTTCGATAACTGTTCGTGCACCAAAATCATGACTGGATTTTTTTTCAGTAATGCTGAAAATTAATGTTAATACGCAGTTTGAGTGTACAGCGGGGCGGGGGGAGGGGCAGGGGATGGATCTCTGCAGAAATAATGAAGATCTCCATTTTTTTTTCTCTTTCCCGCATTTACAGTGGGGAGGTGCAATCTGTCAGCCTATCAGCAGCGCACACACGGAGCGAAGTGCTTTTTTTCACACAAGCAAGGGCATGTGTCATTGGCAGTGTATGTCACATGTCCTTGCCCTATAAGACCCAGCCATTTTCCCCGTCGCCACCATTTTCTCACTGCTGTTAGACGGCACCGCTGTTGCTGTGTGCGCTATACTTTGTTAATTTCAAGCCAATTTTCGCACAAATCTACAGATAGCTTGGGAGTAGGAAATAGTTGTGATTGCAGTCCTTTTAAGGACTAGGTTACAGCATTTCCTACGACTTTTATCAGGCAGGTCTGTGCTCTTAAATAGATAGGTTGGGAGTAAAGACTAATTGTAATTGCAGTCCTTTTAAGGACTAGTTTACATCATTTCCTACGACTTTTATCAGGCAGGTCTGTGCTCTTAAATAGATAGGTTGGGAGTAAAGACTAATTGTAATTGCAGTCCTTTTGAGGGCTAGGTTACATCAGTTCCTATCACTTTTTGCCAGGCAGGTCTGTGCCAGTGCTGTGCAAGTTTTTTTTCACAGCATTTGGCTAAATCTAGCAAAGCAAATCGTTTTTGGCCTCTTGCAGTGTGTGTTAGTCAGTGGAGTAGCCTATCTGTGTTGCAAGCTACACCACCTGTGTATAGAATACAATTTTTTTTTACTGCACCTAGTGAAGTAAAACCTTTTGGGCATAGCATCATTCTATTAGTCCATCTATACTGACCTCCACCAGGTTGCAAATTCAAAATAATTTTTATCTGCATCTAGTTCTGAAAAAATATTTGGGCTTCGGCTTGTAGCAGTGTGTGGGACTTGTTCTATTAGTCCATCTATACTAACCTCCACCAGGTTGCAAATTTCAAATAATTTTTTGTCTGCATCTAGCTCTGAAAAAATATTTGGGCTTGGGCTTGTAGCAGTGTGTGGGATTTGTTCTATTAGTCCATCTATACTAACCTTCACCAGGTTGCAAATTCAAAATAATTTTTATCTGCATCTAGCTCTGAAAAAATATTTGGGCTTTGGCTTGTAGCAGTGTGTGGGACTTGTTCTATTAGTCCATCTATACTAACCTCCACCAGGTTGCAAATTCAAAATAATTTTTATCTGCATCTAGCTCTGAAAAAATATTTGGGCTTGGGCTTGTAGCAGTGTGTGGGATTTGTTCTATTAGTCCATCTATACTAACCTTCACCAGGTTGCAAATTCAAAATAATTTTTATCTGCATCTAGCTCTGAAAAAATATTTGGGCTTTGGCTTGTAGCAGTGTGTGGGACTTGTTCTATTAGTCCATCTATACTAACCTCCACCAGGTTGCAAATTCAAAATAATTTTTATCTGCATCTAGCTCTGAAAAAATATTTGGGCTTCGGCTTGTAGCAGTGTGTGGGATTTGTTCTATTAGTCCATCTATACTAACCTCCACCAGGTTGCAAATTCCAAATAATTTTTATCTGCATCTAGCTCTGAAAAAATATTTGGGCTTGGGCTTGTAGCAGTGTGTGGGACTTGTTCTATTAGTCCATCTATACTAACCTCCACCAGGTTGCAAATTCCAAATAATTTTTATCTGCATCTAGCTCTGAAAAAATATTTGGGCTTCGACTTGTAGCAGTGTGTGGGACTTGTTCTATTAGTCCATCTATACTAGGCTCCACCAGGTTGCAAATTCAAAATAAATTTTATCTGCATCTAGCTCTGAAAAAATATTTGGGCTTCAGCTTGTAGCAGTGTGTGGGACTTGTTCTATTAGTCCATCTATACTAACCTCCACCAGGTTGCAAATTAATAATAATTTTTAGCTGCATCTTGCCTGTAAACTAATTTTGGGCATATTAGCAGTGTGTGGTACTCATTCTATTAGGCCATCTATACTAAGCTCCACCAGCTTTCAAATTACTAATAATTTTTAGCTGCATCTTGCCTGGAAAATAATTTTGGGCATAGTAGCAGTGTGTGGTACTCATTGTATTAGGCCATCTATACCAATCTCCACCAGCTTTGAAATTAATAATAATTTTTAGCTGCATCTAGCCCGGAAAATTTTTTTTCTTCCCAATAGTGGTAGCAATAGAAATATGGGGCGCGCTCCTGGCTAACAAAAATATACGCTTCATAACAAAAAACACCAGCCTAGCGCACTGCATTAATAAGATGGCATCATCGTCTCTCCCGTCTACGCCGGCTAGCATTCCTGTGCCTAAAACACAATGCATGGGTCCACGCTAGCTACGATGCTGAGGGGTCTAAAGCTGCTGCTCACGCTTTATCACAATTCAATTGGCAGATTTTCACAGAGCTCCTCCCCAACGCCCACCCATCGGGCAACAGTTGCCCACCCTCCCTATGGGATCTAGTGGCGAATAGTTGATGCCATTAATCAGAGTGTCAGTTGCCCCATTGATGTGGCAAGCATACGGTAAGGCATGGGAAGAGTGGACATGTCTAGTAGCAGGCAGACGGGTTGACCAATGTGAACAAGCCAGATTATAAGTCACCATAGAATTTCTCCACCAGCTAATGATGAGGGGCATATCAGGGGCGTCAGCGCAGAGGTGTCTGACCGGAGTAGCATTTCACTTCCAACTACTGAATTGGGGAGATGTGACAAAGAGATTCATCATCAGACAATCCATAAAAGGGTGGAAAAGGGGTCAGCCAAGTCAGGAGTGTAGACGTCCCGTCCTGTGTCACTAAAACTGATTTCTCACATCATATCCCTAACACCATTAACATGACACTCACAATTTGAAGCAACATTTCTGTCTACTGCATTTGCGATCGCCTTCTTCGGGGCGCTATGCATAAGCGAATTAGTCCCTCAATCCAAAATTACCACCAGTGGAGGCTTATTACACCAGGACGTAGTCATAGCCAATAATGCAATACGTCTACGCATACGCCAATCGAAAACAGTTCCAGCGGGCAGGGGCACTTGGGTATTTCTACAACCCACAAACGGTACACTGAGTCGGGTAACAATAGTAAAAACATATATAACCGTCAGATCACAAAGTAATTTCTTCCTATCACACATTGATGGAACGCCATTATCAAGATACCAGTTCCAAGCTATATTTAATAAATGCATAACATCGGCAGGGAACCACCCCAAAGATTACGGGACACACTCATTCTGCATAGGCGCGGCCACGGAAGCAGCAAGAGCAGGACTGTCAGAAACGGAAGTTCAGAGGATAGGGAGATGGCGATCCACATGTTTGGCGAGATACATAAGACCGGACTTGTTATCCTAACGTGGTTTGTTTCTTTTACATGTGACGCTAAGCCAACAGTGTGGGTGATAGGCCACTCGTATATATATTGGGCAGAAAAAAGGGCGAAAGTCCGCCCATGCGGGAGGAAATTAGAGTTTCAAAACACATATTTCAACTGGAGAGGTATTAGAGGCCTGATATGGCCACAGGTACTAATGGAGGTAATCAAGGTAGGGAGAGAGGCAAGAGGTCCGGTCATCTTAGTTATACAGGCCCGGTGAAACGACCTAGGTCATCACAAGAGCGCATAACTAATGGCAATAATTAAACTAGACACTGAGCGTTTCAGAGAATTTTTCACAAAACTAACTATAGTATGGTCAGAGATTGTGCCGATAGCGGTATGGCAAGGTGCGCGAGACATCACGGCCATCGAACGGACAAGGCGGGTAATAAATATTCGATGGCAAAATTTAGAAGAGACAGAGGCGGTGTAGTGATACAACACCGACAACTGGAAGGAGATAAAGCAGGCCTCATACGGCCCGACGGTGTTCACTTAATGGATATTGGACTGGACATATTCCTGTCAGGACTCCAGGACGGAGTGGAACAAGCGTTAAGAGTGATGGATGGGGGTCAGAGTCCTGCATACGAGTACGCAGGATCGTCCGTGGCCTGGAAATAGAAAGGACATGTTGGAGAGTTACACTTGTTGGCCAACTTGCCGGTGTGGAGACCCAGGGCATGCTGCAACAAGCTGAATTATTTTAGAAATAAAATGCCTTTCTAATGGAATGAGTATAAAGAGTTAAAAAAGCTGTGACCGATCCTCACCCATCCAGTTGTAAGAGTTACATTATTGTATTGTCAAGGAAAGGGGGGCGGTAGGGGGGCTGAGCGTCTGGGTTTGGTTGGCGGTCCCCACAGTCTGCCTAGGCTAGATGCATTTAAAAATTCTTATTAGATACACAGGCGGTGCAGCTTGCTTCGCAGCTGGGCTACTACGCCCAAAGTATTGCCTAGGCTAGATGCAGTTAAAAATTCTACGCTGACTAGCAGACACTGAAGCTTTGGAGCAGACCTCTGAGTAAACAGCTCTTCAGACTCAACCATCTGTGTTACCCCAAGCCATAGTGTATGTAGTTTCTTACAGTTAAAAGGGGGGGGGAGCGACCCAACCCACCTGGAATTGACGATGCCAACGTCACGTAAAACACAGCAAGGGGACTCCAAAAAGAGTCTCCGTTTTTTCCATGTGGCACAGACACCACTTAAGTGGCATCAATTGCCCCAGAGTTGCTTAAAACGGTTGGTGAGGTGATTTTACCAAATCCTCAAGCTTTTAGTCTCCCCAGGATGACACAGGGGTAGAAAAGTCCTTGCGGATCCATGATTTGTTCATCTTTATGAACGTGAGTCAGTCTACATTCTCAGTGGACAGCCGCGTGCGCTTATCTGTCAGCACACCACCAGCAGCGCTGAACACACGTTCAGAGAGAACGCTGGCTGCAGGGCATGACAAGATCTCCAAGGCGTGAGTGGCGAGCTCTGGCCATTTTTCCAGATTGGAAGTCCAAAATGAGCAAGGGTCCAGTGACACAGTCATAGCTTCGATGTTCACTTGGAGATACTCCTGTACCATCCTCTCTAGGCGTTGACTATGTGTCAGACTTCTTGTCTCCTGTGGCCTTGCAAAGGATGGTCTAAAAAAGTGGTGAATCGATTCCACAAAATTGCTGTTACCAGCAGATACTGTGTTACTGTTACGGTTTGAGTGATGAAGACTCGACAGTCCCACGGTTGGCAAGTTAGAACTGTGAGATTCACTACGTGCACCACTGGTGTTTTGTGGAAAAGCACATGTAAGATTCTGCAACAGCCTCTACTGATACTCCTGCATGCGTGAATCCCTTTCTATGGCAGGAATTATTTCGGCAAATTTACTTTTGTACCGGGGATCTAAGAGTGTGGCAACCCAGTAGTCGGGATTACTTTGAATTCTGACAATCCGAGGGTCATGTTGCAGGTAGTGCAGCAAGAAGGCACTCATGTGTCTTGCGCATCCAGGAGGACCAAGTCCTTGTTGTGTTGGTAGCGAGGTAAGAATCATGCTTCCTTCCTCTGCCCTCTCCCCCCAACCTCGCACAACAGAAATGTGATCAAGGTCTCCCTCATCTGATGAGTCTTACATGCCCATCGCCAGTTCATCCTTCACTTCTTCCTCGGCTCCTGCACCTTCCTCAACAGTTTGGCTGCTACCATGCGCCCTGGTTAATCCCTCTCCCCCACCCTCCCATGCCTGCCGCCTTGGTGCTGCCGACCGTCTGGACCTTGGAGATGTTATCCCTTCCGCATACGACTCCTCTTCTACTTCCTCCACCTCCTCTTGTCCCACCACCTGACTCTGAATTCTGTTTAACGTGTGCTCCAGCATGTAAATCACCAGAATAGTCATGCTGATAATGGCATCGTCGTCAGCATTAAACATCTTCGTCGCCATTTCAAAACTGTGCAGAAGGGTGTGTGGCGCCCCTGAGGGTTCAGTCGCCACAGAGGTACTGCATCTCACCCGAAGGTAAGGAAGGAGTATGGCTCTGGACCCTAACACCTGCATCCAACACATACCCGCAGTGGGGGTAGGGCGAGATTGCTCCTAAGGGAGAGCACAGTCCCAGGTCCCTAGCTGGTGGGAGGGTCCTATGTAGTGGGTGTGGGTGGAGAAAGCAGCTTAGGGGAGCACATGACAGGGAGAGTATAAATAGGAAGCCATCTTAGAAAGAGCAAGCCAGTCAGAGGAGAAGTGACAGGAGCAGAGGCTCTGCATGAGCTCTGCTCCGGAGGCGGGCCTAGCCTGGGAGGCCCAGGACTGAAGGAGAGAAGAGAGGAGTGGGAGCAGGAAGGCTCCAGGAACAGAAGGGACCCTAGGGGTACGGGCCGTGCAGAAGGCCACCCGTACGCCCGCTGCTACCAGGAGGTAGAGGGGTCAGGCCAGATAAGGGGAACCGGTCCCTCAACTAGCGGAGAAACAGCAAGGCTCAACTAGAAATCGGAGGCTGCAGAATTTCATGTACTACAGGCCAAAGTCCACACCAGTCTCACTAAGAAGGTAGCCACATAGGACCCAGGGGACGGAACACACGTCGCCCGCCAAGGCCCGAGGATACCGGATAGAAATGTCACTGGGTGTGAGGTGCAGGGAGAAGGCCAGAGAAAGAACACACAGAAGGGGGTCCTGCTAAGTACTCCGGAGCTATCTGGGGGTGTACTGAGCCCCTCACTGAGTACGCAGAGCACGACGGGGGAGATTGCTCTAGTACCTGTAATTTTGACTGCAACAACAGTGAGTAAAGATCTTGGGACTGCATCACACGGACTCTGTGTTCATTACTGACTCCCTGCACTACAACCACCATCATCCACCCACACTGCCCTGAAGCTACACTCTTCCTGTGGGGAGTAATAATACCATTGCTGCAAAACCACCAGCTTCAGAGAACTGTTCCGCAGCGGCGGCCCCTTTGGCCGCACTCCACAGGTGGCGTAGTCGGACATTATAAAACCCATATATACAAATTACCCTTGGAATGACCGCCCTGGGTCACGGACCGGGTCGTCGCCACAGTGACTACAACCCCCAGCGTCTACCGGCCCGGCTCCGGGTACCCCACGGCCCAGGGGGCAGGTCAACTTCATAGGTCCCTGATCTGAGACCACTCCTGCAGCGTGATTTGCCCCACCTCTGGATCTCGTTGGCCCAGGCTATACGTCAGAACGTATTGCACCAGGGCTTGTCGCTGCTGCCACAGTCGCTGCAACATGTGCAGAGTTGAATTCCACCGTGTCGGCACATCGCATTTCAGCCGGTGAACTGGCAGGCCCAACGACTTCTGTAGAGATGAGTCGTTGAGCTGCGGGATGCGAACGGCGGAAGTGAGCACACAGCGACCGTGCCCTCTGCAGAAGGCCATCTAGTCCGGGATAATGGGCTAAAAATTGCTGGACAACCAGGATCAACACGTGAGCCATACAAGGCACGTGTGTGACATTGCCTCGGCGAAGGGCCGCACCCAGGTTTGCAGCATTGTCGCACACGGCCTTCCCTGGTTGCAGGTCCAGTGGAGACAACCATTCATGAAACTGGGTCTCCAGAGCTGACCACAACTTCTCAGCGTGTGACTCACATTTCCCAGACATTTCAAAGTAAACACCGCCTGATGCCATTGAGCCCTGCTGCCAGCATAGTAAGGAGGTGTGCAGGATTCCTTCTGCGCAGTTAGAAAGTGGGTGGCATTACCAGACAGGCTTTGGGTGCAGGTGGAGGACCGAGAGGAGGTTGAGGAGGCAGAAGCAGTGGAGGAACTTCTAGATAAAGAGGATTGAAGTACAACTCGTGGGGACGGCAAGACTTGGACAGCAGCCCCTTGTCCTGCTGTCACCATAGTTACCCAGTGTCCAGTCAGCGACATGTAACGCCTCTGTCCATGCCTATTTGCCCAAGTGTCTGTGGTGAAATGTACCCTGTCACACACAGAGTTTCTCAAAGAAGCGGTGATGTTGTGTGCGACATGCTGGTGGAGCGCAGGCACACCTTTCTTTGAGAAGTAGTGCCGAATGGGCATCTGGTACTGGGGCACTGCGACGGACAGAAGGTCTCGAAAATCCTCTGTGTCCACCAGGCGGAAAGGCAGCATTTCTGTAGCCAACAGCTTGCAGATGGTGAAATTCAATCTCTTAGCTTTGTCATGGCTAGGAGGAAATGGTCTTTTACTTGTCCACATCTGAGGGACCGAGGGCTGGCTGTTGTGCTTAGACGGGGTTGAGTAGGGTGTCCCCGGCAAACTTGCCGGTCTGTGAGGAAGATGCAGGCGGAAAAGTTAGGTTTCCTTGATCCAAAGGTGGTGCTCTCGATGTCGGAGAGCGCTCAACACCAGCTGGTGTTTCCACTTCCAAATGAAATGATGACCTGCCAATCACACTGGCTGTTGCGTGTAAAGAGGTGGCAGGTCTGTGTCCAAAAACATGTGTGACTGCTGTCCCCCCAGTCACAGAGGATGAAGAGGCCGCGGATGCACAAGATGGGGCAGACGGTGGTTGGCACGGCCCGCTAGGCCGCATTGTAGCACAGTGAGCTTCCCACTGCAACTTATGCTTCATATCCATGTGACGGTTCATGCATGAAGTACTCAAACTATGGATTTTTTGGCCTCTACTTAGCTTTTGGTGACAAATATTACTGATAACACGAGTTGGGTCATCCTTATCGATCTGAAAAAATACCCAGGCTATGCAAGGCTTAGAGCCCATGCGACCTGAAGAGCCACTACGACTTGTGGTCAGAGGCAGAGTTGTGGATGAGGATGCAGTTGTTGACGTGCTTCCAGTACCCCGTCTCTGTCCAGGAAGGCGCAACCTAACCTCGTCATCAATAGCATCTGTGACACCCAGCTGCGCTTGGTATCACAGATCCTAGAAGAGTGCATTGATGGAATCCTCCACAAGAGGCCCTCATAAACATTCACACATCTCCACCTTCCACCTCAGACCAGCAGAGGGAGCCTGTTAGGGATATAAATAGGGAAGGTGGAGCTAGTCAGTTCAGTTCCTCTGAAGAGTTCCTGCAGTAGAGAAGCCTAAGAGAGGTCAGTCTGCAGTGGAGCTCAGTCTAGTGTAGAGAACTCAGTTAATAGTTCAGCAGTGGAGCACGAGGCTCCTGTTAGCTAGATTCAGGGAGCCCAGTTAGAGCTTAAGGTGTGCTGGCGCCATAAGATCGGTGAAGCGCGGCAAGTTGCCGTTAGTGTGTATAGCCTAGTGAGGGCCCGAGTAGGCCGAAGACGAGTGGAGAGTTAGTACATAGGGGGCAGAGGAGCTTAACCAGCTCACCCCGAAGCATTTACCGGACACCGGATCCGAGCTTACCGGGATCTCTATGACCCAGTAAGGCATAACCGGAATCCCTGGAGAACTACAAGTCCCAGGATCGCTAAGGTGCTGATACGTAACAGAGCCAGGAGACGCTTAGGCCCCGCATACTGGGAGCGTGAACTCCAAGACAACTCCCTACCACAAGGTCAGCCAGCGCAGGACAGAGACAAAGTTAGGCCTAGCTCCAGGCAGGTCAGAAACTTACTACGCAGAGGCAAGAAACAGGAGGCCCTACACCCGCTCATTGGGGAGGATCCTGATATGGACCCTTCACCCTACAGTGCTCCGGGATGTGCCTGAATTTCCACCAGTAAAAGGTACTGAAGTGACTACCGTGCCCGTCCCCGTTCTTGCTGTGACCCAGCTGGGTCTCGCCTGTCCTGCATTCCCCCTGCATACGCTTTTCTGAGGCCTAGCTCCACCTGTGGGGAGCTATACCACTTATCACCGGCCTCAGTGGACTACTGCAGTGCTGGTGCTTCTCACCAGATACCACAGGTGGCGTCACGAACTCTTATAAAATTAACAATTATCCACCCTTTTAAAGACTGACCCCAGGGTACGGGCCCGGGAGTCGACCACCGCGACATCCTAAAGGCTAGGCAAAGGCCCGGGTACCGAGTCATCCCCATCCCCTGGGCTAGTCACATCCTCCTCCACCTCCTCTGCTGACCTCATCGACTGGCTGACTGTGGGTTGACAGTAAGTGGGATCTCCAACCTCGTCATCATCACCCTGTGTGTTCTCACACCCATCGTCCTCAGAGCCAACCTCTTCCTGCCCTGACCGAAAAGTCAAGTTGTCGCTCCAATCAGGTATTTGAGTCTCATCATCGTCTTCATCATTGTCTCCACCAACAGGAGTTACAGTTTGGGAACGAGGGTCTACATTATGCTCAGAACCTTCTTCATCTGGTCCTGGATCCGACTCATAAAGATTCTGGGCATCAGTGCAGATCATTTCCTCGTCTGGATTAACAGAAGCTCTGGAGCCGACCTCCGTTTCCCAGGCTATAGTATGAGTAAACAGCTGTGCAGACTCAACCATCTGTTTTACCCCATACTCAGACGGGCAGCTGGAGACTTGGGAGCTGTGAGGAAGCAAGTGCAATTGGGGTGACACCTCTGAGGACTGGAGTATTTGTGATGTTGAAGTTGAGGTGGAGGAGAGCCCACTTGAAGGAGCACTTGATATCCGTTGAAGCACCTGCTGTTTTGTGCCTCATCTGGAATTTGTAGCGATGGGCGTGTCCGTAAGAAAGGGATCGTATCACATTGTCCACGAAAAGAAGTAGACATCTTAGTTTGGCTGGAAGATGGTCTTTCTTCTGCAGATGTTACTCCCCCCCACCGCGGGGGGGCTCGACCCACCAGCGGACAGGCACCAGTATTGAGAGAGGGGGGCTGGCCGTCAGGGTCCACTGCAGCTCTGGCACAAACCCGGCGACACGGAGGTCACACGGGCAGGAACGGAATGGCCATGTCGGCTTCGCACTTTTTTGGTTTTAGAAGGGCATGACATGCCTATATCTGTGTCTCCCCCTCCTTTTACTCCTCCACCTCTTTTCTTTTCGCATGACTATATGTACTTGGCACTTTTCCATGTGTTAGTTGTGTCTTCTGAGCAGTTTGTCAGCTTTTGGACACATTTGAAGGTGTTTTCTATGTGTTTCTATGTGTTTTTGTTTGCCTGCCATTGGTTTTAACGGTGTTCGAAGGTGTTCGACGAACAGTTCGACGAACAGTTCGGCAAACATACGGGTGTTCGACGAACCGAACCGAACTCGAACACTACGGGGGTGGCTCAACACTAGTCTTCAGGTTCCTTTTGAAGGTCTCCATGGTAGGCGAGAGTCTGATATGTTGGGGCAGAGAGTTCCAGAGTAGGGAGGATGCACGGGAGAAATCTTGTACGCGTTTGTGGGAAGAGGAGATAAGAGGGGAGTAGAGAAGGAAATCTTGTGAGGATCGGAGGTTGTGTGCAGGTGGGTACCGGGAGACTAGGTCACAGATGTATGGAGGAGACAGGTTGTGGATGGCTTTGTATGCCAGGGTTAGGGTCTTGAACTGGAGTCTCTGAGCAATGGGGAGCCAGTGAAGGGATTGACAGAGGGGAGAGGCCGGGAAGTAGCGAAGGGACAGGTGGATTAGTCGGGCAGCAGAGTTTAGAATATATTGGAGGGGTGCGAGTGTGTAAGAAGGGAGGCCACAGAGCAGGAGGTTGCAGTAGTCGAGGCGGGGGATGATGAGGGCATGGACTAGAATTTTTGCAGAGTCTTTGCTGAGGAATGTGTGGATCCGGGGGATATTTTTGAGTTGGAGTCGGCATGAAGTGGAAAGGGCTTGGATATGTGGTTTGAAGGAGAGGTTAGAGTCCAGGGTTAATCTGAAGATATCTGCTATATCTGCAGGGTAATAGCATTATCTGATCTAATTCGTTTTTTTAAATGCTGCCTTCAATCTCTGCATTGAATACCGCAAATACCAATGCGCACACCCACCACCACCCCTGCAACACGATAGCATAGATCCAGTGTATTACAATGGCAGCTGGGGGCCGGCTGTAGCTATAGGCTGAGCTTCAAAGGAGATCGCGATTTATACTCTATACTGAAATACTGTGGCTTTGTAGTATACAGTGTAAACAATAAAACAATCGCAGGTTAAAGTCACCTAGGGAGACGAAAAAAATATGTTAAAAAAATCTAAAAAATGTTTTAAAAAATATTAAAATAATAACATTATATAAAAGTTTAAATCTTATATAAAAGTTTAAAGATTCTTAGTTTTAAAATAAATAAACAAACATATTTGGTATCGCCGTGTCCATAAAAGTTTGGCCTATCAAAAAATAAAATTATTTAAAACATACATTGAATGCCAAAAACATTCACAGCAGTTTCCCCCACCAAAAATGCAATAAAACGAGATCAGCTCAGCACACAAAAAACAAGCCCTCACACAGCTCCATCGCCGTAAATTAAAATGTTACGATGGCGACAAAAATTTTTGGTTTTACAAACGTTGATCGCAGGGGTCCCAACGAATTGTCCATTGGTTTTAAGAGACCTATCAAATCTTCCAGAACAAGACCCTCCAATTATTTACAAAGAGATACCAGTAGGGGAACACATAGAAATCTGGGGTGCCATAGCACAAATTTGGATCCCCGGTAGTGATTAAATAACCGATTAGGTTCCCGCAACTGTGTCATGGCGGTTACATAGGACTAGCCCCTTAGAGGCCATCATTGCTGCTCACTACGACATCTAAGAAACTAATTTGCTGCAATCAGAGCTAGCTCCTATTGCTGCAGTTATTGGCAGGTGTCTGCTGTATAAAACAGCTGGAACCCAAGTGAGACCTGTCCATACAAATGCAGCCCAGTTTTGCAGTATATAAAGGGCAGATTTCAGGAGAAGTAGGTGGGCACCAAGCAGAAGGAAGGCTACTCATCACCAGGTCCCCCAGCGCCTAGACCCCATAGCAGTTGCGTGGCCTGCCACTATTGGCGGTATGTTACTGATCGTAGCAGAAACCAGAAGAAGGCAGCGTGGTTTCTTGCTCTTCTTTGCAGGTATTATTATTGATATGTCTATCTCCTTGTATTACATATTTTATGTATTTTATAGTGGATTGGCATTTGACAAATTTTTTATCAGTATACTAGGATTATTTAATACTTTAATATGTGGTCTATGATATACAGTATAAACCACTGAAAAATGGTAAACCTTCACAATCCTGCATATCAGCCTGACAGACGGATTAAAAAGACAGAACAAAACCTAGAAGCCTGTACCCGCTGATTACTTATACTGACTAATGTGCTCCATACAAAAATACAGTCCCACCGAGAGCCCTTGTCAGAGAGCCGCTCACACGCTGTATGTCTTCTTTAGAAAGAGCCGGCTGCATTGTGCAGGGTCTACCGGTGCATATAATAATTCACTATATATCTAGAAGCGTGACACAGAGAAAACACATACTTTGTCAAGACTGTAACTTATTCTTGTAAGAAATGAAGGTGATAGAACATATATAAAGCTTTACATAACAGCCTGGTATCGCGGCGGAGTCCTGCAGGATTACAAATCTAAATGATTTTTTTCTGAAGTCAGTCTTTTTATTGCAAAACTTATATATTTCTTCATGTTCCATAGGAGACAAAGTAAAATAGAAAATGTAATAGCAACAGGAAAGCACACATAGTATGCGGGATACTAATAGCGAGATCAAACAGGACACCTAGTCCGCCAACCTAAGACAGAGGCCGACGCCAAATGTTTGTTCACAAGTCAGACTTTAAATTAAGACTTTGGGATAGAATCATTATTGCACTTGCACATGTTTTGTCTAGTTTTTGGTGTTTTTGACTGTTTTTGTACCGTATTCTTCTTTAATTTTGCGCCATTTTTAATCTGTTTTATATGTGCTCTTCTGTTTCTTTTTTTATGTTCATCATTATTGGGCGAAGTTTGTTGTACCCAAATGTTTTCATCTGATTCATCAATATGGATTTTTTTTTTTTAAAAAGTCTCAAAATATGACAAAATGTACTCCTTTATTCCCACTGAATTGATTTTATGTATGCCACATTTTTGTGTAAAAAACTAGGTAAAAAATGAAACAGAATTTTTGATTTTGCTCAAAATTCATGAACAACGTGCTCCATTTTGAAAAAAAATGATGTAAAAAAATCTGCAAATGACGAATTGGTGCTTAAGTGCTTATTAAGGTATGGCAGCTCTATTCCACAGGGGCCCCTTTGGAATGATGTGAGTCCTGCTTATCCCATATAGTTACCATCTAGGAGTTATTTAAATGTATATTCCATCTTAAACATGAGCATTTTTGACATGGGATTTTTGTCAGCAGATCTTACAATTTCAGCCCTCAACATAAGCCAAGTGGAGTAACAACGTTCAGAGACTTGGGATTTTAAAGGGAATCCGTTACCAGGTTTTAGCCACCACCAAATCTCTGAGAAGCATAATGTAGACACAGAGACTGATTTCAACGCTGTGTCAATCACTGGGCTGCACTGTTGATGCACAATTCCAGGTAAATTTTTATAGGCTTTGCTGGACCTTCCATAATACATGGCCTCTGCATTTGAATTTTAATATACTGTATACTGCTCAAAAACATAAAGGGAACACTCAAATAACACATCCTAGATCTGAATGAATGAAATATTCTCATTGAATGCTTTGTTCTGTACAAAGTTGAATGTGCTGACAACAAAATCACACAAAAATCATCAATGGAAATCAAATTTATTAACCAATGGAGGCTTGGATTTGGAGTCACCCCCAAAATTAAAGTGGAAAAACACACTACAGGCTGATCCAACTTTGATGTAATGTCCTTAAAACAAGTCAAAATGAGGCTCAGTATTGTGTGTGGCCTCCACGTGCCTGTATGACCTCCCTACTACTCCTGGGCATGCTCCTGATGAGGTTGCGGATGGTCGCCTGAGGGATCTCCTCCCAGACCTGGACTAAAGCATCCGCCAACTCCTGGACAGTCTGTGGTGCAACTTGACGTTGGTGGATGGAGCGAGACATGATGTCCCAGATGTGCTCAATCGGATTCTGGTTTGGGGAACGGGCAGGCCAGTCCATAGCTTCAATGCCTTCATCTTGCAGGAACTGCTGACACACTCCAGCCACATGAGGTCTGGCATTGTCCTGCATTAGGAGGAACCCAGGGCCAACCGCACCAGCATATGGTCTCACAAGGGGTCTGAGGATCTCATCTAAGTACCTAATGGCAGTCAGGCTACCTCTGGCGAGCACATGGAGGGCTGTGCGGCCCTCCAAAGAAATGCCACCCCACACCATTACTGACCCACTGCCCACTGAAGGATGTTGCAGGCAGCAGATCGCTCTCCACGGCGTCTCCAGACTCTGTCACGTCTGTCACATGTGCTCAGTGTGAACTTACTTTCATCTGTGAAGAGCACAGGGCGCCAGTGGCGACTTTGCCAATCCTGGTGTTCTGTGGCAAATGCCAAGCGTCCTGCACGGTGTTGGGCTGTGAGCACAACCCCCATCTGTGGACGTCGGGCCCTCATACCACCCTCATGCAGTCAGTTTCTAACCGTTTGTGCAGGCACATGCACATTTGTGGCCTGCTGGAGGTCATTTTGCAGGGTTCTGGCAGTGCTCCTCCAGTTTCTCCTTGCACAAAGGCGGAGGTAGCGGTCCTGCTGCTGGGTTGTTGCCCTTCTACGGCCCCCTCCACGTCTCCTGGTGTACTGGCCTGTCTCCTGGTAGCGCCTCCAGCCTCTGGATACTACGCTGACAGACACAGCAAACCTTCTTGCCACAGCTTGCATTGATGTGCCATCCTGGATGAGCCGCACTACCGGAGCAACTTCTGTGGGTTGTAGAGTCCGTCTCATGCTACCACGAGTGTGAAAGCACAACCAACATTCAAAAGTGACCAAAACATCAGCCAGAAAGCATTGGTACTGAGATGTGGTCTGTGGTCCCCACCTGCAGAAACACTCCTTTATTGAGGGTGTCTTGATAATTGCCAATAATTTCCATCTATTGTCTATTCCATTTGCACAACAGCATGTGAAATTGATTATCAATCAGTGTTGCTTCCTAAGTGGACAGTTTGATTTCACAGAAGTTTGATTTACTTGGAGTTATATTCTGTTGTTTAAGTGTTCCCTTTATTTTTTTTGAGCAGTGTATAATAGATGGACAGAGGAAAATTTAGTTGGTTTGGAGAAGATAAAAGATTTGGCAATTCCGACTCAATCATAACAATCTCATGCGATCCCTGCAGCTAAGCATTGGCCGCTTCACTCTTGTCTCCTTCGCACAAATCAGGGGAGGCAAAAGCTGCGGCTGCTCTCACTTCCTCAAGATGTCTGATTTGTCCAAAGGAGGGGAGAGTAAAGCCATCGCTAATCGGCTGCGGGGCTCGCATGACATAATGTCACTAGTGCCCGGGGAGAACAGGTGCCGACACTGCTGGAACGGCACCATCACTGGAGGTGAGTATAAGTGATATTATTTTATAAGGGGCGAACATCGAGATTAAGAAGGGGTTGAGTGAATAGTGGACAACTGTTTTAAGTGAAATCTTTGTATCCCGGCCACTGACATTATTTTAAAGGACTAGTTAGCAGTTATAATACCTGCTTTCTACCTAAACTGGGTAACTATATTTCTTGCCTTGTCTCCCCCAACCCATCATCATATTGGGTTTGGATTCTGTCTACCCTGTTTTTAGCCTGATTTAGCTACTGAACCCGATTTTGAAATTCCTTTTGCCACAGTTTCAGTGTATATAGTTTTTACCAAGCTAGTTGCCAACCAAACTCTCCATTCCTACCTTAGGATAGGCCATCACTACTAGATCAATGGGCATCTAACACTCGTCGCTTCCCAACAATCAGCTGTTGAAAGAGCCAACACTACAGTGAAGGGTACACTATAAACATTGAAGAGGCTATAGGGGCCCCTTCAAACAGTTGATCGGCAGCGGCACTGAGAGCCGGAGCCCACCAATCTAATAGTGAGGCTACTTTATTGTTAGGGCATCAATATTCTAATCCTGGACAACCCTTTCTAGGGCAAAGTCATGAAAAAGGGGTGCAGTAGCTGTAGGACTCTTAATTTGGGTCTCTCAGAACCAGGTTCCTTACAACCTTCACTTTATTATATAGTGTGATATATGAAGGGCGAATCAGGGGTGGACATACCACTGGTGCAGCAGCACTGGGGCCCGGAGATGGAGGGGGGCCCTTGCAGGGCAGCAATACTGAGGGCAATCTGACTTGTTGCTCAGAGCCTGAGGCTCTGGGGGCTCATGGCCAGATTGCCCTCATCAATGCGGCAGGCAGGGAGCGATCCCTGCAGCTTCACTGCCTACAGGAGAAAATGGCAGCGGAGCTGCAAGAATCTGTCTTCTGCTTCCTGCCCAGCGCTTTCTCAGTGACACAGGCATAGCTTGATGACATCAGCACACCGCGCTCCTGTGTCACTGAGAAAGTTGTCGGCAAGAAGAAAGAAGCAGCGATGCCTCATGGCAATGGAAGGAGAGGTGAGTGCGTATTTTTTTTATTCAATGCAGTGGGGACAGGACAATGTGGGTGATGGGGGGTGTGAGAGAAGTCAATGATGGGTGTGGGAAGAAGACAATAAGGAGGATGGGGGTGTGAAAGAGGGCAATGATGGGATGTGGAGGAGAGAGCAATGATGGGATGTGGAGGAGAGGGCAATGATGGGATGTTGAGAAGAGGACAATGATGGGATGTTGAGAAGAAGACAATGATGGGGTGTGTGGGAGAGGTCAATAATGGGATGTGGAGGAGAGGGCAATGATGGTATATGTGGAGGAGAGGGAGCTGCCATAAAATATTTTTTTACATGCCGTGCTGCGCATTTTCCTTCGCTTATTAGTACGGGTGAAATACGTTGCAGTAATAGACATTTTTAATCTGCTGCAAATCTGCAAAGAAAAAATAAGCAACGTGTGCATGAGACTTCAGGGATCTCATTCACTTTGCTTGTACTGTAAAATGTTGCATGTTTTCCACAACAAAAACGCAGCGTGTGCAGATAGCCTTACAGTTAATTGGGGAGAGTTCCAGAGACTCAATAATAATAATTTATATTTATTGAGCGGTGGAGATTATAGTTAATGGGGGCACAGTGCTGCTTATCACTTCATATTTTGATTGGTGCATGGCTAATAGTATATTAATGGTAGGGTACATATCTGTAATCAGGGGCGCAGTGCGGGTGAGACACAAGTATCTATACAATGTATGTTTGTTATTTTCAGGGCTGCGGTGATCATCATGACAAGTTGTGACTGGGAGATGTCGACATGAAGGTCTGACCAGATGGAGAAAAAGCAGCAGAAAACGACTTTAATCAGACGAGACGTCAGCGGTAAGTGCCTGGATGTAAATATTATTCTGTATCTGCACTGTGTGACTTGGAGTGATAATGTTATCTGTAAAATCCACATTTTTTTATCAGACGGCACACAGACTCATAGAATTTTATAGATCCATTCACACATCCGTGAAAATCACGGATCTGAGAATGTCCTGTTCTGTTTCGATTTTGAGAATCAGAATAGGACATGCTCAATGCGTCTGTATACGTGGGCAGCACAACGACACTGCACACAGATGCAGGAATGCAGCCTTATTATGTATAGCACAGTCCCTTAGTATATACTGTAGTGTACTCGCTTATTATGCATAGCGCCATCCTTAGTTACATAGTTTCCTCTTACACCATCCCTTATTACATACCATCCTCTCTAGTTATGTATGAGGAGGTCCCTTATTATAAAACATCATCTCTTGTCATGTACAGTTCTGTTCCTTACATAGAGTATTTTTCTTAATCACAGCGCCCTCTCTTTATTACATAGTCTTCTCTTGTTAGATATAAAATGACTGCTGATGGAGCAGTCGGTGACAAGAAGACCAGTCCATCAGCTCCTCCATCAGAAAAGAAGCTTTCCCTTGCTCCATCAGCCGTCATGCATTATATATCTAACAAGAGAGGACGGTATGCAATAAAGAACAGGGCGCTATATAATCCGATATGTAAGGGACGGTGCTGTACATAACAAGAGAGGGCACTGTGTAATAAGGGACGGCAATATACATAATAACTATGTAAGACTATGTAAGATATATGTATATATATGTGTGTGGCTATATGTATATATATCTGTAGCTTTGTCACCATAAAAGGAGGGGGGACCAGACACATTTCTTGCACAAAGGCCCCAAGTTGTCAGTGTCTGCCTCTGGGGTGATTCATAATATGCTGGATCTACTTTACTATGGGGTTACTCCCGCTCTATTTCTGCCAGCAAGTTATACGTTTTCTCTAAGTCTAGGATAATCAATCTCGGCTCAGAGTGTTAACATTACGTGTATATTATGGTATTATGTAGAATGTAAATGCAGCTTAAGAGTATTTATAACAAAGGGCAATGTCTACTGAAATGCTATCAGAGTCATTCATCACGCTCCTTTTAGAAAATTATATTATTGAGGTTCTGCAGAACTGTGCAGTTCTATAAATTATTTAGCATCTGTTTCTACATCATTTCTTATGCCTAATTTGGTTTAAAGAAACATATTACTGATTTCATCCATTTTGAGCCAGCGGTACCGTTTTCAAATAATTACATCTCATGAATAGATTCTAAAATGCTGATGTATCAAAAGATATACTAAGAAAAATGGTAGAGTATATCCAGTGCTACAGCCTCACCTGACGGAGGCCGGGATATGGCATTAAACATATCTCTGATACCGGGACAATCACTTTTAGGTCACAGTTTATAATTTATCTTTAACATTATGAAGCTTAAAGAATATATGTCATAAAACTCAAATTACACTTTTTATACATCAATTTAATGGACCTAGCCCCTTTAGTAAAATCTACCCTACAGGTATGATTTTTTTTAGTTGTTTTACATTAAAAAAATATTACTTGATATGTAGATATGGGATCTCAGTGCACCCCTGGTGTGGCCAAGAGCTCAGTTCCAATGCCTCAATTACAATCCTCTGCATTTCTCCTTAACTTGATTTACAGCACTCGCTTCAGAGCGCCGCCTGAATTGAATCCCCAGCCCTGCACACACTGACACTGCAGGAATTTGGGCACACAGTGTCATAGACCACTCAAATCCACCTCTCCTGTTAGCATCGGCCGCCCACTAGAGTGTGATCCTGTGTGCAGCGAGTGGCTGCTACAGACAGGAGGGGGGTGAGAATGCACCCGAACATAGTGACACTGTGTGTGCTCTTGGTCACTGTTGTGTCAGTGTGTAAAGGGCTGGGGATTCAGTTAAGGCAGATCTCTAAAGAGTGCTGTCAATCATCATAGGAAAAGGTAAGGAGAATTGTAATTTAGAAGGTGGATCGATGCACTGAGCTCTTGGCCACGCCAAGGGTGCACTGAGGTCCTACTGTATTTTATGTAAAATCGACACTTTAGGTAGAACTTTTATAGGGGTTAAGTCACCTATATAAATATATAAATGGTTTCATTTGAGTTTGGATGAGACAGACTCCATTTAAGGAAAACCTTTCACTTCCTATAAATATTTATTATTTCTACCTGGTATAAATGTCGTTATTCTCTTCAATCTGGAATTGTTTCTGTTTTGTTCCTCTACCTCTTTATTGCTGAGATATAGCCCTCTCTTTATTTTATTTAAATCTATTTTTAGCCAAGTGGGTGTGGTCATGAACTCTTTCCCCTCCCCTGACCCTGGCTACACGACTGTCCTGCTGCTTCTTACATTATTATGACACTTCAGGTATGTGCACACGTTCAGCATTTACAGCAGAAAACTCAGCTGCAAATACTGTTGTGTTGACAGAAAAACCTCAGCAAAAAATACATGCTTTTTGATGAGTTTTTGATGTGTTTTTCCCAATCATTAGTTTGGGTGAAATCTGTATCAAAAGCGCTGAAAGAATTGACATGTTTCAGATTTAAATCTGCTGCAAATCTGCTAGGAAAAATTAAGCAACGTGTGCATGAGACTTCAGGGGTCTCATAAACTTTGTGGGTACCAGGAAATCTTTCAGGCTTTCTTACAAATCTGCGCAGAAAAAATGTGACAAATGCGACACAACAGCACAAACCTTTAGGATAACCGAAGCACTGCGCTTGGCTATCTTTGGCAGCATCATGATTTGAATGGACTGGCAGGGTACATACATAACATGCTGCACCATTCAATTCTTTCTGACTATGCGGCCATAGGAGAGCCGCGGAAAATTAAGGACAAAAGACCCATTTTTGGCAAACGGTGGGGGTTCCAGCAGTGGGAGCCACATGAATCTAACAGCTATCACTTATCCAGTGGATAAATGGTTTATGCTTGAACAAACCTTTAAAACATGAATTCCCTTTTACAAAATTTTTGGCCTGTTATAAGCTTAGATTAGTGGGGTTCTGGGTGCGGAGATGCCCACAATCACTAAAATGGAAGAGTGGAAATTTTAGTTGAATGTTGCTCTTAGTCTCCACAAAGACTAAAGACGGCATTAACAAACAGTCTATGATCCTATCCTCAGTCTAAGGGCAGGTGCAGACGGCCTTAGATTCTATCATCTGAGAAAATCAGGTTTATTATGCTAATCACACTCTGATTAGAGTTTGATAAGAGTGTCAGCATAGTGTGATCCGATTCTTTCAGACAAGGAGAAGATGGAGAAAAAAATGTCTCCATCTTCTCCATTGTGTCAGTGTGCGGAAATCAGATTGCACTCAGATGTCATCCGAGTGCAGTCAGTCATTGACTTGTATGGCTAAATGCGATCCAAATATCGGCTCAAATGCGGGCATACAGTGATTTTTTTTATAACTCTTACAGATTCTGGGCACGGCCCCATAGCATAATATTGGTCTGGGTGCAATTAAATTTTTTTGTTGGATCGCACTCGAACCGAAAATATGCTCGTCTGCACCTGCCCTAAGCTTAAAGCTTCTGGTCCTTTTTTCAGTAGGGGGAATCAACACCCAGACCCCCACTGATTCAGTTTGCTAACATGTCTCTACAACATGTCAGTAGTTTTTTTAAGTGATAGATACTTCTTAGACTTTAAACTTGTTACTGTCTGCAGCTACCTCTAAGGTGAGGTCACGGGATACAACTGATACATTCAAGTCAATGATGAAACAAGGAGCTGTAAGCTAAGGTAACTCTATGTATATACAGGGGACGTGGAGTTCTATATGAGACAAGCTGATCCACATCGATGAACAGGTAAGTTCTAAATTGAAAATTGATGAACAATGCAGAGAACATGGATATCAATGAAAAAAAGTCTATTTTTTAATAATAAATCATTTTCCTAACAAAGAATTTCTTTCCCTCTTTGACCATCCAGAATGACTATCATTAAAGGGAATCACTCATCAAGTTTTTGCTAGCTCATCTGAGAGCAGCTTAATGTAGGATAAGAGACCCTGAATCCAACAATGTGTCACTTAGCTTACTGGGTGCATCGTGATACAATCAGAGCTCTTAGCTTTAGCAACACAGCAGAGCTGAGAAACCTAACCCCGCCCACACCAGGCTCTGTATATACAATGTTTATAAACAGTGAGCTGCTTATTACAGTTGGGGACGGAGTTGGACTAGCATGCACGCAATTCTGTAGCTCCTGTAGTCAAGACAATGATGATCACCAGGTGATAAAACCTTCACTGTAAGTAAACACCAGCACACAGCCTGACATGTGACACATTTCTGAAATCTGTGTGTTTAACCCCTACCTCATGCTGACAGATTCCCTTTAAGGGGTTGGATGAAAAAGCAGATAAGTGAAGTATAATAAAAGCAACAAATTCTAAGAACCATTAAGCCAAAAATCATAACAATATTTAATTTGGAAGCCAAATAACTAGAGAAAGATATTAAAGTGAGTCGTGTGTAAATTGCATTTCTAACTGAATACATATCCTTATAGGTAACTTAGCCCCTGTACACAGCGGGAGCTGACTACTACTCCCAACATCTTTGATATAGCTGTTGGCGATAAGCAACGAACAAAAATCAGTTTTCCAAATATTTTCAGGAGATATGTAGAGAAATATTTAGGAAAATAAAGGTGGGCCGAGTTCAAACCACTAAAC
Organism: Phyllobates terribilis; assembly: GCF_046119375.1. Classification (NCBI taxonomy): domain Eukaryota; kingdom Metazoa; phylum Chordata; class Amphibia; order Anura; family Dendrobatidae; genus Phyllobates; species Phyllobates terribilis. Next base: position 880,801,015 of record NW_027362762.1, read on the forward strand.
ACAACACGTAATTTAATTTTCATAATTTCAGCATATGTAAATATGAATTGTGTAGTCCATTAACCTCGCCATTACATAATGTTTTCATTAAAGAACGGATCTCTAAAAATGATCACATAATATATGGAAATTAGGATGAGAGTCAAGCAATTAATTAAATGTAATTAACTTTGTTTTTGCTGAAATTTACATTGCTGTTATCAACTCGAGGGAGAAGAAGTGGAAAATGACCGGAGCTGAATGTGGCAGACAGGTTGTCTGTGCGCGGCCACGGAGGTGGGAGATGTACTGTCATTTGTCAGTAAATGTTAAGCCAAGTGGGAAACATTGTTTATTCTTGTGAGTCTCCGGCTATCTTATTATACAGAGCGCTGCACAGCGGGGACTCTCCAAAATGAATCACCCTCCATATTTACATCAAAATCAACAATCGCACCTTCTATTACTGGAAAGGCCATTGTGAAGGGCTAACGGTATTTTTGGAGTTTTGCTTTTATTTTTCCAATGCAACCACCAGAACGCTTTTAGGGCCTATCCCTGAAAAGGCGACTATTACAGAGAATCCACCGCTGTGCCGTGTGCACACGTTGCGATTTGCTGCGTTTTTTCTGTGCAGATTTCTCACAAATCCTGAAGGGTTTCCTGAAGCCAGCAAAGTGAATGAGAATCCTGAAGTTTCATGCACACATTGCAGATTTGGTGCAGATTTAAATCTGCAGCATATCAATTCTTTCAGCATTTTTGTTGCAGATTTCACCCAAACTGAGTGGAAAAAAATCTGCACCAAAAACGCTTGTAAAAAATGCAGCAAAAACACGCATTTTTGCTGCTGCTTTTTTCGGGTGTTAGGCTGTGTGCCCATGATGCATTTTTTAAGCGTTTCCGCAGCGACAGTGAAAAGACAAGTAACCAATAGTGTTGAGCGAGCATGCTCGACACTGCTCGTTACTCTCCCGAGCATCACGCTACTCGGGATCTTCGGCGAGCACTGAGCATCTCCGGGTTACTCGGGCGGGAGCTCGGGTCTCCGCCCTGCTCGTTTGGCGCTCTTTACAGAGCCAATGAACATGCAGGGATTGCCAGCCAGTCACTGTAATGCCGCAGCCATGTTGTTTGTGGGCATTACAGTGATTGGCTGGCCGCACAGCGTCACCTCGAGTATTTAAAACCGGGCGCCGCCATCTTGGACACAGTCGCTCCGGATCAGCCAGTGTAGGGTCAGTGCTGCTGAGTTAGGGAGAGATATAGAGTGTAGGGTCTCTAAAGCCTGCAAAATCAAGCAACCAGTCCTTCTCAGGACTAATATCCATCCCAGATATCAGGCAGGCTGTATAGGAGACGCAGTGGTTATACCAACAAACGCTGCATTACAGTCATGTGTGCCCCTGTTGGTCAAATTGCTAGACTTATCACCCCGGTCTCAGGGGCCAGGAAAAATTATTTTTTTTTCATCTAAATCCTGTATTTTTTTCCCTCAGTCAGACTGTCCAAATACGCGTTGTGTTGTGCAGAAGTCAGGTGGATACACAGCTGATAGTCCTACTGAATAGACTGTTAGAATTTGTATTATGGCAAGAAAAAAGCAGCTAAGTAAAGAAAAACGAGTGGCCATCATTACTTTAAGAAATGAAGGTCAGTCAGTCCGAAAAATTGGGAAAACTTTGAAAGTGTCCCCAAGTGCAGTTGCAAAAACCATCAAGCGCTCCAAACAAAACTGGCTCACATGAGGACCGCCCCAGGAAAGGAAGACCAAGTGTCACCTCTGCTTCTGAGGATAAGTTTATCCGAGTCACCAGCCTCAGAAATCGCAGGTTAACAGCAGCTCAGATTAGAGACCAGGTCAATGCCACACAGAGTTCTAGCAGCAGACACATCTCTACAACAACTGTTAAGAGGAGACTTTGTGCAGCAGGCCTTCATGGTAAAATAGCTGCTAGGAAACCACTGCTAAGGACAGGCAACAAGCAGAAGAGACTTGTTTGGGCTAAAGAACACAAGGAATGGACATTAGACCAGTGGAAATCTGTGCTTTGGTCTGATGAGTCCAAATTTGAGATCTTTGGTTCCATCCACCGTGTCTTTGTGCGACGCAGAAAAGGTGAACGGATGGACTCTACATGCCTGGTTCCCACCGTGAAGCATGGAGGAGGAGGTGTGATGGTGTGGGGGGGGCTTTGCTGGTGACACTGTTGTGGATTTATTCAAAATTGAAGGCATACTGAACCAGCATGGCTACCACAGCATCTTGCAGTGGCATGCTATTCCATCCGGTTTGAGTTTAGTTGGACCATCATTTATTTTTCAACAGGACAATGACCCCAAACACCTCCAGGCTGTGTAAGGGCTATTTGACCAAGAAGGAGAGTGATGGGGGGCTACGCCAGATGACCTGGCCTCCACAGCCACCAGACCTGAACCCAATCGAGATGGTTTGGGTGAGCTGGACCGCAGAGTGAAGGCAAAAGGGCCAACAAGTGCTAAGCATCTCTGGGAACTCCTTCAAGATTGTTGGAAGACCATTTCCGGTGACTACCTCTTGAAGCTCATCAAGAGAATGCCAAGAGTGCGCAAAGCAGTCATCAAAGCAAAAGGTGGCTACTGTGAAGAACCTAGAATATAAGACATATTTTCGGTTGTTTCACACTTTTTTGTTAAGTATATAATTCCACATGTGATAATTCATAGTTTTGATGCCTTCAGTGTGAATGTGCAATTTTCATAGTCATGAAAATGCAGAAAAATCTTTAAATGAGAAGGTGTGTCCAAACTTTTGGTCTGTACTGTATCTGTTTAAAAGAGTCTGGTGTAGGCCAGAAAAATAGAACTGTGGTTTTGCAGTTCCATGGGTCAAATCTCTGTATTATATTGTTTTGGCCATTTTTTGCCATAAAAAAAAACAGTAATAGTGTCTCCCTGACTGTTCAGACACCAATATATCTGTTTAAAAGAATCTGGTGTAGGCCAGAAAAATAGAACTGTGGTTTTGCAGTTCCATGGGTCAAATCTCTGTATTATATTGTTTTGGCCATTTTTTGGCGTAAAAAAAAACTGTAATAGTGTCTCCCTGACTGGTCAGACACCAATATATCTGTTTAAAAGAGTCTGGTGTACGCCACATAACTATAACTGTGGTTTTGCAGTTCCACAGGTCAAATCTCTGTATTATCCTGCTTTTAGCATTTTTTGCCGTAAAAAAAACTGTAATAATGTCTCCCTGACTGGTCAGACACCAATATACAGTATCTGTTTAAAAGAGTCTGGTGTACGCCACACAACTATAACTGTGGTTTTGCAGTTCCATGGATCAAACCTCTGTATTATCCTGCTTTTGGCATTTTTTGCCGTAAAAAAAAACTGTAATAGTGTCTCCCTGACTGGTCAGGCACCAATATATCTGTTTAAAAGAGTCTGGTGTACACCACATAACTATAACTGTGGTTTTGCAGTTCCATGGGTCAAATCTCTGTATTATCCTGCTTTTTGCATTTTTTGCCGTAAAAAAAAAACAGTAATATTGTCTCCCTGACTGTTCAGACACCAATATATCTGTTTAAAAGAGTCTGGTGTAGGCCAGAAAAATAGAACTGTGGTTTTGCAGTTCCATGGGTCAAATCTCTGCATTATCCTGCTTTTGGCATTTTTTGCCGTAAAAAAAACTGTAATAGTGTCTCCCTGACTAGTCAGACACCAATATATCTGTTTAAAAGAGTCTGGTGTACGCCACATAACTATAACTGTGGTTTTGCAGTTCCACGGGTCAAATCTCTGGATTATCCACTTTTGGGTCTCTTTTACATGAAAAAAACAGTTTGAGTGTGTCGCTCACTGTTCAGCCGCATATATATATATTTAAAAGAGTCTGGTATATGCCAGTAAATTAGAACTGTGGTTTTGCAGTTCCGCGGTTCAAATCTCTGTATTATCCAGCTTTTGGCCTGTTTTACGTAAAAAAACCCAGTAATAGTGTCTCCCTGTCTGTTCAGTCACAAATATATCTGTTTAAAAGATTCTGGTGTAGGCCAGACAAATAGAACTGTGGTTTTCCTCTTCCACGGTTCTAATCTCCTTTTTGTTGCCCTTTTTCCATTGATAGTGCGAGTGTAAGCTATTTTACTTCATTTACAATGGGCAAGGCGCATGGAAAGGGATGTGGAACTGGACGTTCTGGTGATGGTGCGTGTAGAGGATGGGGCCATGGACAAGGTGAAAATGTGCCACAACCAACAGCCACATCTTCTCGCTCCCACTTCTTGACTGAATTACTAGGGAAGCGCACTACAACACCAGAATTGCAAACTGATCAGTGTGAACAGGTTATTAATTGGATAGCAGATAATACTTCCAGTTACCTGAGCAGCACCACCATCTCCGGTCTGTCTTCCACATGGTCAAGTTTTAGTAGCCGTGAGTCTCGACCGCATACTCCTCCTCACCCTGATGCTCCTTCCTCCCACCATGCCGAGTGTCGTCAGACAGCAACTGATCCCACACTTGGACACTCTGAAGAGCTGTTCACTGGTCCATTTCCATATTTGTGCCCCTCGCCTGCTCTGCTTGAAGTGGTGGAAGAGGAGATCCCATGTAGCGATGCCCAAATATTTGAACAGCCACGGCCACAGGAAGTCAACGCTGGCAATTTGTCACAAGAGGTGGACGATGACGAGACACAATTGCCACGAAGTGAGGAGGAGGATCGTGGTGCGCAAGTAGAAGAGGAGGAGGTGGTGAATGATCTAGTAACTGACCCAACGTGGCAGGAGGACACGCAGAGCGAGGCCAGCTGCACACAGGGGGAGGGAGGCAGAGTACCCCAACAGGCAGGAAGAAGCAGTGTGGTGGCCGCACACAGAAGGCGGGCAACAGTTCCCCGTAACACCAACATGAGGGACGTTGCCAGTACAATCTGTAGATCTTCCAGAGTCTGGAATTTTTTTGAAGACTCTGCTGATAATCTCAAAAAGGCCATTTGTACCACCTGCCATGCCAGCATCAGCAGGGGTGACAAAACTACCAGCCTGACCACCACCAGCATGATCAGGCACATGGCAGCAAAGCACCCGACTTTGTGGGGCGAACCCCAGGGTCCACGACCAGTGTCAGCGGGTGTCACCACTGCTTCTTCCGCTGTTGTGCGTGTGATAGAACCCCCTGTTGTGCGTGCAAGGCTATCCCCTGTCCATACAGCATGCAAAGATGCCCCCTCCTCTCAGTCTTTACTTGTTATGGCAGTTTCTCAAGAAACAGCATCAACGTCCATGTCAACGTCCCACTGCAGCGCTCAATTGTCCATATCCCAGAGCTTTGAATGAAAGTGCAAATTCGCAGTCAACGCCCCACAGGCCACAGTCCTAAAGTCGCACATTTCACGACTGCTTGCGTTGGAAATGCTGCCTTTTAGGCTGGTGGAGACGGAATCCTTCCGCAAACTTATGGCGGTGGCCGTCCCTCGGTACTCGGTCCCCAGCCGACACTATTTTGCCCTGTGTGCCATCCCCGCACTACACAAGCACGTGTCCCAAAACATCTGCCGTGCCCTCAACAACGCAGTAACTGGGAGAGTCCACCTGACAAAAAACACGTGGACAAGTGCTTGTGGCCAGGGACAGTACATCTCCCTGATGGCACACTGGGTAAACATAGTGGAAGCCAGGACCCAGTCGGACCTTGGGACGGAACACATCCTCCCCACACCGAGGATTGCGGGCCCTATGTCAGTCAGAGTTGCCCCCACAGAGTACATCTCCTGCGCATCATCCTCCTCCTCGTCATGTTGAGCCTCCATCTCAGATATCACAACATCAGTTACAAGCTGGAAGCACTGCAGTACTGCCTCAGCCAAGCGGCAACAGGCTGTGCTGAAACTCATAAGCTTAGGTGATAAACCTCACACTGCTTGTGAGTTGTGAACAGCTGTGAAAGAGCAGGCAGATCTGTGGCTGCGACCGCTGAACCTACATCCAGGCATGGTCGTGTGTGACAATGGCCATAACCAGGTGGTGGCTCTGAGGCGAGGCGAGATCACACACGTACCATGCCTGGCTCATGTGCTTAACCTCGTGGTTCAGCGGTTTCTTAAATCGTACCCCGAGTTGCCAGATCTGCTCGTCAAAGTACGCTGCCTGTCAGCTCATTTTCGCAAGTCGGCTACAGCTTTCGCCGCCCTTGCTGTGTTGCAGCAGCGTTTGCAGCTTCTGGCACACCGACTGGTTTGTGACATCCCCACACGTTGGAACTCTACCCTCCACATGTTGCAAAGGCTTTGTGAGCAGAAGAAAGCAGTTGTGGAGTACCAGCTGCAACAACGCCGTCGATATTCAGGTCAGACTCCACACATAAGACCTCAGGAGTGGACCTGGATGACATATGTACCATCTTGACAAACTTTGAGGAGTCCACCAAGATGGTGAGTGGCGATGACGCCATCATTAGTGTCAGCATCCCTCTTGTCTGTCTTTTGCAATGCTCTCTGCAGAGAATTAAAGAGGAGGCATTGCAGCCAGAGTATGATGAGATGGATCAAGAAGCCTCATCTCATCCCAAAGTGCATTGGGGGACAATGAGGGAGAGGAGGAGGAAGAGGAGGAAGAACAGGAGCTGGTATCATACGCTGTAGATGGTATTACCTGTACAACTGTCATACCGTCGGTTCAGTGTGGGTGGCCTGAGGACAGGGGGGAGGAGGAGGAGGAGGAGGAGAGCATGGTCAGTCGTCATCTTGGTGAGGACATGGAAGTCTTGCCCGTTACCAGTCTGGCATGCATGGCTGACTTTATGTTACGCTGCCTTAACCGTGACCCTTGCGTTGTCAAAATGTTGGGTGACAGTCATTACTGGTTGGTGACACTTTTAGACCCCCGCTACAAGGAGAACTTTCACTCTCTTATTCCTGAGGTGGAGAGGTCTACAAAAATGGGGCAGTACCAGAAGGCCCTTGCTGCAGAACTGTTAAAAAAATTCCCATCTGAACACGCTAGCGGCAGAGGTCACAGTTCGTTGCCCAACCAAGGCGTACAGGCGAGAGAGACGCAACTCCAATCCAGCAGAGGCAGGGGAACACTGTCAACGCTCTGGGACAGTTTTCTGAGACCCGCCGAGCTTACAGGCCCTGAGGCGCGGGGTACTCTCACAAGTAGTGGAAAGTTTCAAAAGATGGCGAGGGACTACCTTGCCGACCGTACCAGCATCCTCCGTGATTCCTCTGTGCCTTTTAATTTTTGGGTATCCAAGCTGGAGACTTGGAATGAACTCGCTCTGTTCGCCTTGGAGGTCCTGGCCTGCCCTGCCGCTAGCGTGTTATCGGAGCATGTTTTTAGTGCCACTGGGGGAATTATAACAGATAAGCGCACTTGCCTGTCAACTGACATGCTGACAAGCTGACCCTTATCAAAATGAACAAGGGCTGGATTGGGCCAGACTTCTCATCACCACCAAATGACAGCAGAGTAACATAAAGTCAAATCCACTGTGTTATTTCGGGAGGTGTATTCCCATGCACCACTTCACACCCACACATGGGTATATGCTTCCTCATTTCGGTTGTATTTTGCTCTTCTCCTTATCCTCAGCCTCCACCACCACTATACCACCAGGGTGACCTTGGTCCGTGTTGCCAGCATTGCAAGGTCCTCCGTCCTAATTTTTGGCAGCTTTTGCTTGGAATGCATAGGCAAAGACTATGGGAGACCCACTCCCCAATAATGGGAATAATGTTTTTAATATGCTGTACTGCATGGCTCTTATTTGCCAGCATTGCAAGTTCCTCCGTCCTAATTTTTGGCTGCTTTTGCTTGGAAGGCATAGGCAAAGACTATGAAAGACCCACTCCCCAATATTGGGAATAATGTTTTTAAGATGCTATACTGTATGGCTCTTCCAAGGGGCATTTAAACCGCCTTGTTAAGCTACTGCAACCTCCACTTCTTTTCCAAGGGGCATTAAAACCGTCTTGTTAAGCTACTGCAACCTCCTCGTCTCTTCCAAGGGGCATTAAAACTGTCTTGTTAAGCTACTGCAACCTCCACGTCTCTTCCAAGGGGCATTAAAACCGTCTTGTTAAGCTACTGCGACCTCCACCACTTTTCCCAGGGGCATTGATATTGTCTTTTTATTCCACTGCGACCTCCACGTCTCTTCCAAGGGGCATTAAAACCGTCTTGTTAAGCTACTGCGACCTCCACCACTTTTCCCAGGGGCATTGATATTGTCTTTTTATTCCACTGCGACCTCCATGTCTCTTCCAAGGGGCATTAAAACCATCTTGTTAAGCTACTGCGACCTCCACCACTTTTCCAAGGGGCATTGATATTGTCTTTTTATTCCACTGCGAACTCCACCATTCTTCCAAGGGGCATTGCATTTCCTCCTAATTTTAGTCAGCTTTTCTTTTCAATGCATAGGCGAACACTAAGGGAGACCCACTCCCCAATAATGGGTAGAAGGTTTTTAGTATGCTGTAATCCACGTCTGTTTCAAGGGGCATTGCAGTTCGTCATAATTTTTGGAAAGCCTTCCATTCACTGCTTAGGCCAACAGTGCACAGGAGACCCAGTTGCTATAAATGGAAAAAAAGGTTTACTTAAGGCCCTCTGACCTCCATGTCACTTCCAAAGGGCATTGGAGTGCCTCGATATTTTTGTTAGACATTGCACTCACTGCATGCCCTATAACTGTGTAGCCGAACCACTCCTTTTGGTACAGAAACATATCCTACAAGACATGTGTGGTTGACTGGCCGGATATTGATGTGAATGGTCCCTGTTCCTCCTGCTCTTTCTCCTTTGCCACCACCTCATCCATCATTCATCACCTGAAGCTTTGTTTTAATGGGAGTCATAGAACTGGGATAGTAGCAGGAAAACATCCAGCAATCCTCAGGGGAGGTAGGATATGCGCCAAAACGCTGACCACCTCAGGCCTAGCCGCTACTACATACATGCGCTTGTGTAGCACCCTGAGGATTCGGCTGCTACAGGGGTATTGCACCTCAAACCAGAGGTGTGATATTCCACTCCCGGGTAAGGATGGAGTGTGGACCTGAGCTCGGTAGGCTGCATGCACTACACACATCCCATTTCCGAGGAGCAGACCAACGGTACTCCCACTTAGAAATGTGCAGGTACGACCGAGTCTGTTCCTGGCTGGAGTGGGAGGGGGGTGGTACATCCCAAGTAGTGTAGGGGCAGATAGGGGGAGCAGCCTGGGTAAAGATAGGAGCTCATTGGGTGCTGGTCACCTGAGCTCACACATAGAGGGAGTATATAAGGTGGGCACCATCAAAGATCAGGGTCAGTCAGTCAGTCTTTGCAGAGGAGTCAGTCTGTGAGAAGCAGTGGAGGAGAGAGAGAGAGCAGAGAAGCCCTAGAGAGAGTGAGAGTGGAGCAAGAAAGACCCAGAGGGGGAAACAGAAAAGGAACTCTGAGAACCCAAAGTCCATCAGCGGGTGAAGAGTTGGCAACTGGGTACCGGATCCCAAGCTGGCAGAGGCTACAGCACACCTTAGCCAGGAACCGGAGGTCGTGGGCAGGATTGATCTGCCACGATCACCCACCACATCTACCCTGAAGGCATACCACGTGGAGGGTCAGGGAACCCAAGGCCAAGGGTCTCCCAACAGAAGGCCCGAGGGAGCTGGACCTAGGTAGATCCCTGGTGGGGAAGGCCAGAAGACAGGACAGAAGGAGAGCTCAGGGTCACGCTCCGGACTCGCTTGGGGGTTGGCTGGATCCAGGACCTGGTGGACGCAGCACGGCTCGGGTGGTCACTTGGAGCTGGAGTGACCGGAACATCAGCAGTGAGTAAATACCCTAAACTGCACAACCCGACTCTGTCTTCATTTTACATCTACGCTGCACCACCACAACCCCCATCCTCTGCACCTGACCCCCTGAGGCTATACCCCACCCGTTGGGGGTTATACCATCAAAAGCTGCACCTACACCATCAGCCTCAGCGGACCCTGCTGCAGCGGCGGCCATAGTGACCGCAATACAACGGGTGGCGTAGTCGACATTAAGAACTTAATAACATCTGTAGGACTGCCACATACAACTGAGTTTGACACCCTGGGCACGGACCGGGTCACAGCCACTCGGAAGACTACAACTCCCATCTGATCCGGCTCCGGGTATTCCCTTAAAGAATATGGCCCAGGGGGCGCGTCACTTGCATTCCAAGAAAACAAAGCAGACGTTAACTTCTATCATCATCATCATGCTCCTCACCTTGGCACTCTCAACTCCCCTGATGGAGAAGCCAGAGCCCACCGGAGGAGTCTGGTTCTCTGGTCGGCTCGTCCAATGCTGCCCTAAAGCAGGCCAGGCTAAGAAAAGTGTGGGGAAGTTCAGCGGAGAAATAGGGGAGGCTGGGGACCATTTATGGACACCCGGCCGCCCCCAGGCAGCTGGGGACCGTGTGTGGACACCCGGCCGCTGGGCAGCTGGGGACCGAGTATGGACACCCGGCCGCCCCCTGGCAGCTGGGGACCGAGCGTGGACACCCGGCCGCCGGGCGGCTGGGGACTGAGTATGGATACCTCGCTGCCGAAGCAGCCATGAGGTAGTGGTCAGCTTCGGCCTCCTCCAAACTAAAAGGCCCCATTTCAAGTGCAAGCTAGCAGTATGGTATTGCAGCCTGGGGGTGGGTGGCAGGTTGCACACTTACGCTTGCATTCCAAGAAAACAAAGCAGATGCTAACTTCTATCATCATCATCATGCTCCTCACCTTGGCACTCTCAACTCCTCTGACGGAGAAGCCAGGGCCCACCGGAGGAGTCTGGTTCTCTGGTGGGCTCGTCCAATGTTGTGCTAAAGCAGGCCAGGCCAAGAAAAGTGTGGGGGAAGTTCAGCGGAGAAATAGGGGCGGCTGGGGACCGTTTATGGACACCCGGCCGCCCCCTGGCAGCTGGGGACCGAACGGGGACTGAGTATGGATACCAGGCCGCCGCCGCAGCCATGACATGGTGGCCGGCGTCTGCCTCCACATGCCTAACAGGCCCAATTTCAAGTGCAAGCAAGCTAGCAGTATGGTATTGCAGCCTGGGGGTGGGTGTGTGGCAGGCTGCATACTTGCGCTTGCATTGCAAGGAATGGGGGAGGTACAATTGAACACTGCCCTGGGACAAGGACTTGCATGGGGATAGTTGCAAGTCTGCATCTTCTGATGCGGCAAGGATCACTTCTGATGGGCACACTTTTTAGCAGTGGCCTGGGTGTCAGAGATGCTTCCAAGGGTCTTCCCATGCCGTTCCCATGTCTTCTCAGCACTGTATGCATGTGTCACACAGCACATGGCCAGATAAGATTGTAAAATATTAAAATGACATTTCCTGGTGAATGCATTTGTCACGGTTGAAAGTAATACAAAAGTGCAAAAACGCATAAAAAATGCTACTTGTGAACATAGCCCATGGTGCGGAGGAGTATTTTTGTTTTTGGTTATTTATTTTACCTTATACACAAGTCTTTACCCTGGAAAGGAAGTTCCTTAACATATTTCACAGGAAAGCACTTTCAGTTTCGTTTTTGAACGTTTTCTTGTGAGTCCGTAAAAGTAGCTTAATACCTCTGACCATGTTGTTGACAGCAGTGACCTGGGGGTCAGAAATGCTTCCTGGGACGATGCCCATGCTGTCCCCATGTCATTTGAGCACCGTCACTATCGTTTTGGGCACTTTTTAGGCTTTCTACAGACTGCCGGGGGTGCCGCCGCAAAAATGCTCGGGTCTCCCATAGACTAACATTGGGCTCGTTGCTCGGGTCGAGCACCCGAGTATCACGGTGAGCTCGGCCCGAGCTTCGAGCACCCGAGCATTTTAGTGCTCGCTCAGCACTAGTAACCAATGCTCAACTGCTAGGTCATGTTCCCACAAGCGGATAGGTTTTTTTACGATGCATTTTTTTGTATGTTTTCTGCTGATGTTCACACCAACATATGCTCCGTTTATTTAGTTTTTGTTGCATTTTTTTTCAAAAGCGTTTTTAACCACTTGATGCTTTTTTTTTGAGCGGATTTGACAGTCTTTCGATAAGGGTAAGATAACGCGTATCATTTTTTATGTGGTTCTTGAAAAATTCAGGTTATGGTCAGAAATCTATAGTGTAGATTACACGTTTTTGTTGCATTTTGATTTTTTTTTTTCTGCGTTTTTTGTTGCTAAGTAATTTCGATCTCAGTTAGGAAAAACCACAGTAAAAATACTGATGGAAAAAAAACCATGGAAAAGACAACAGGTACTGTGCGAATGAGATTTAAAAATGTTTACATTTAATGTAAAATGCTGCGTTTTTTCCATATAAAAAACAATCTTAAATAACGCATCAAAATCACTAAGGGGGCGATAAATCATAGCTTTTATGCCATAAAAGCATTGAAAAGTCCCAAATTTTTGCGTAATGCACAGTTGCACGAAGATTTTGTGACTTTTGTCATTTTCACACCAATTTGAATCCGCGGCACCAAAATGTGCAGAGCTGGAGAGGAGTCGGGGTTTTGCACAGCAGCAATTGGACTATAATTCCTGACTTGCGTAGCGTTTTTAGCGCGGTGCACGGAGGCATATGCCATTTAGAAGAGGAGGCGAATTCATCAAGTGGCGGGTACCTCTTAATGAGTTCGACATCTCTTGCACTCCATCAAGACTGGAGTCGCGCGAGTGGACACTACACCAGTTTTGATGAATTGGCCCCTATGTGTAGGTATTGAACACGATTGTTTTGAGCAAATGACAGGCCTTTCTTTAACGAGTTTTCCAGGCTTATTATATTGATGATCTATTGCCATTTATATCAGATCAGTGATGGTCTAGAAACCCCACCTATATGCTGTTAGCTCCTGCACTGGCCAGATATATTGTTAATAGAGAAAAAAAGCTGCTCAGCTCCGTACACTGTGTAGAGACCGTTCCCCGGTACCAGAGCTCAGAACATATTCACTTCAATAAGAACCGAGCTGCAGTACAGCTCAGATAAAACCATAATTTAGCAGAGTATCCCTCATACTGATATGATCCTGAGCAGGAGAGGGATACAGTAATTATATCCTAAACTCACTGTCCTTAAACAAGAAGACAAATGAGTTGTTTTTCTTCCATAATAAAGCAGAATTGTGTTCTTTTATCTGATTGTGACATTCTTCATCTCAACACCAGTGGAATATATGGCATTAGACAACATTTTGCTTTGCTTTTCTAATGAATTTTTTCAACAGTTTTAGTTATCAATTTTAAAACTATAAAAACAATTTGACTGATCAGGTAACAGAGTGTCATATCTCTACTATCCATTCACCTTCAGTGATGTGTACCGTGTAGCCCACTGTGTTATCAGATCCACTTAACGAGCACATGGTATAGCGGCTCTCACCGGAGTCATTCAACAGTGTAAGGCCATGTTCACATGTTCAGTATTTGGTCAGTATTTTACATCAGTATTTGTAAGCTAAAACCAGGAGAGGAAAAGTATAATAGAAACACGTCACCACTTCTGTATTTATCACACACTCCTGGTTTTGGCTTACAAATACTGATGTGAAATACTGACCAAATACTGAACATGTGAATGTGCAGAGCATCACTAGGTACCAGTCTGATCGACGGCACAAGTGCGGGGTTTAACTGGCTTTTTGACATAATGTCATTCAGATGGTGGGATGGCATTGGCAGGCAGAGAGGGCGCGGTACGGGCACCATGGTCTGTAGACACCCATTGAAATGCTCAATTTTATACTGTATGAAATAATTTTAAAATGTATGCAGAAGGGTTTGCAGGGAAGTAAGGCGGTGGCAAAGGTTTACATACAGAACACTTGATGACAAGTTCCCGTTGAAGTATGAAGATTATATCTTAGATATTTAATATTTCATCCTTACAAGCAAAGGCTGACCCTCTGTCCTCGGACCGGGGCAATCGAAATGTTTTTCCCAACTTTGAAAGGAATTTGGCTGGTGCTGACTTAGCTTGTACGGCTGAACTCTTATATATATCCAAGATGGAATGATTTTGCTTATTTAGAAGAAAAATACAGAAGCTGACACTGCTGATGCTGATGTGTTCATTTGTAATTTTTTTTTTTCTGATTTTCACTGGGTGTTTTCCCATGAAGTCCCCGATTAATTGGCCATACTGGGCAGCGGGAACACTATAAGGCCACCAGGAGTGGGTGATAAATGCAGAATTGGTGACTTGTTTCTATTATACCTTTTCTCTGATTATTCCTCACCTGGTTTTGGCTCCCACTCCTGAGAAAAAATACTGACCGAATACTGACCAAATATTGATAGTGGGGCCGTGGCCTAAAGCAGGAATGCACATGAGTGTCTAGAAAAAGTGCAGTACACCTCTATCCTGGATTCTGAATTTATGGGTCCATGCTACATCTCTGTTTACTAGTGATGAGCGAGCATGCTCGCCACTGCTCGGTACTCGCCCAAGCATCTCAGTACTCAAGATGCTCGGAGATCGCCGAGTACTTGCGCGGTGCTCGAGCGGGAAGTCGGGTCCCCGTCCTGCATGTTTGGCGCTATTTAGAGCACCAATCATGCAGGGATTGTCTGCCACTCACTGTAATGTCACAGCCATGGTGGTTGTGGCATTACAGTGGTTGCCCAAATCGATGGGAACAGTGCTCACAGTGAAACATGAAAAGTCGGCAATTCATCAGCGGTGTACACCGGTACCCGACAATTTAGAACAGAAAGAATAGAGCATCACGCATAGATTAGATAGATGGAAACATGTCAGTCACATATATAATAAGTACAGTGACAGTGTTGGTTACTGTACTTGTTATTTAGTGTTAAAATAAAGGATTTATTAAAAAAAAAATAATAGTGTTTTCATGCACCCGTCTCTTTAAAAAAGCCGGCCGGCAATTCATCAGCGGCATACACCGGTACCCGACAATTTAGAACAGAAAGAATAGAGCATCACACATAGATTAGATAGATAGAAACATGTCAGCCACATATATAATAAGTAGAGTGACAGTGTTGGTTACTGTACTTGTCATTTAGTGTTAAAATAAAGGATTTATTAAAAAAAAAATTGGCGTGGGGTTCCCCATAATTTTAGTCTCTAGTGGAGGTTAAGCAGACGGCTGGGGCAGATGTTTGAAGCCTGGGAAGGGGGTAATACCCACGGAGCTTCCCAGGCTACTAATATCAGCCCCCAGCTGAATACCTAGCCTTTACTAGCTATTAAAATGGGGGACCCCCCAAAAAATGAAGTAGGGTCCCCCCTATTTTAATAGCTAGCAAAGGCTAGGCAGACAGCTGGGGGCTGATATTAATAGCCCAGGAAGGGTGCCATGAAGATTGGCCCCCTCCCAGGCTAGAAACGCCAGCCGTCAGCCGCCCCAGAAATGGCGCATCCATAGGATGCGCCAATTCTGGCACTTAGCCTCGCTCTTCCCACTGCCCTGTAGTGGTGGCAGTGGGGTAATAGGGTTGGGGTTGATGTCAGCTTATAATGCCAGCTGACATCAAGCCCAGGTTAGTAATGGAGAGGCGTCTATAAGACACCTCCATTACTAACCCCATAGTCAAAGTTAAAAAAAACCACAAACACCCAGAATAAAGTCCTTTAATTGAAATAAACACACAATTATTTAATGTTCTAAATTAAACCATACTTACCATCACGCCCATTCCAGCTGAAGCCAACGATCTTCTGCAATAAAAATAAAATAATAAACCAACCTCATCCTTACCTTTCCATGGTTCCCAGGACGGCTCCAGCTCTGCTACATTCACATGATAGGCTGGATCGCAGCCGAAAGCTGCCATCCAGCTTGCCATGCCGCAGACACTGAGAAGCGCAGGCATGCTTGCGCTCCTCAGTGTCTGGCTGTGACGGCATCCAGATGAGCCGAGTTCATGTCCAATGAACTCAGCTCACCTCATGCATGTCACTGACAGCGTGGGAAAATTCTCCTGCACTTGCCGTGAGCACAGGAGAATTCTCTCATGCTCACCGCAAGCGCAGGAGAATTTTGATGGATGATGGAGGTGGGGGAGAGCAATGATGAAGGTGAGGGAGATGACAATGATGAAGGTGGGGAGATGACAATGATGGAGGTGGGGGAGATGACAAAGCTGAAAAGGCAGGTGCGAGAAAGGCGACCTACAAACCTGGATCAGTTTTGTCAGGAGGAATGGGCCCAAATTCCGACCAACTATTGTGAGAAGCTTGTGGTAGGATATCCCAAATGTTTGCAGACTTTGCATTAAGTAATAAAAACCCCTTAAAACATTATCTCTCTCATTATTCTGACATTTGGCAAATATTAAATATTATGGTAATCCTAATTGACCTAAAATGGGAAAGGTTTATTCTTAATTCATGTTGGATATTGAGAAAAACATGTGACGCGCCCCCTGGGACATATTCCTTTTTGAGGGGAATACCCGGCACCGGATCAGATGGGGGGGTTGTAGTCTCCGAGCGGCTGTGACCCGGTCCCGTGCCCAGGGCGTCAAGCTCAGTGTTATGTGGCAGCTTTACAGATGTTACTAAAGTTCTTTTGTGTCGACTACGCCACCCGTTGTGATGCGGTCACTGTGGCCGCCGCTGCAGCAGGGTCCGCTGAGGCTGATGGTGGATGCGCAGCTTGGTGGGATAACCCCCAACGGGAGGGGTATAGCCTCAGAGGGGACAGGCGCAGAGGATGGGGGTTGTGGTGGTGCGGTGCAGCCGGCAATGAAGACAGACTCGGGTTGTGCAGTTAAGGGTGTTTACTTACTGCTGATGTTTCGGTCACTCCAGCTGCTAGTGACCACCCGAGCCGTGCTGCGTCCACCAGGTCCTGGATCCAGCCAACCCCCAAACAAGTCCGGAGCGTGGCCCTGAGCTCTCCCTCTGTCCTTTCTTCAGCCGTCCCCACCAGGGATTCACCTAGGTCCAGCTCCCTCGGGCCTTCTTTTGGGACACCCTTGGCCCTGGGTTCCCTGACCCTGCATGTGGTGTGCCTTCGGGGTGAATGTGGTGGGTGACCGTGACAGACACTGCCCACGGTCTCCGGTCTCTGGCTGGGGATTGTTTTTGCCCCCACCAGCTTGGGTTCCGGGACCCTGATGCTGACTCCTCACCCGGTGCTCTAATTTGGGTTCTTGGGTCCCTTCAGTCTTCCCCCTCTGGGTCTTTCTCTGCTCCACTCTCTCTCTCTCCAGGGCTGCTGTTTCCTGCTCTCTGCATCAGACTTGTCCTCTGCAGCTGACTGACTCTCTGCGTCTGACTTGTCCTCTGCAGCTGACTGACTCTCTGCGTCTGACCCTGATTCTAGTTGGTGCCCTCCTTATATATCCCTCTATGTGTGAGCTCAGGTGACCAGCACCCAATGAGCTCCTATCACTACCCAGACTGCTCCCCCTATCTGCCCCTACACTACATGGGATGTTCCACCCCCCTCCCACTCCAGCCAGGAACAGGCTCGGTTGTACCTGCACATTTCTAAGTGGGAGTACCGTCGGCCTGCTCCTCTGGAATGGGATGTATGTAGTGCATGCAGTCTTTCTGAGCTCAGTTCCACACTCCATCCTTACCCGGGAGTGGAATATCACACCTCTGGGTTGAGGTGCAATACCCCTGTAGCAGCCGAATCCTCAGGGTGCTACATTCCCCCCTGGTAAATCACAGCACGTCCTCGGGCTGTAAGACATAAAACACCAAAACATACAAATTTTTCATATAAACATATAAAACATATAAGACTTTATATATATAACATATCTTATCAGATAAAACTTTCTCGTAGACTTCTCTTGTCTCTGGTTCCTCCTCCGGACACTGTGCAACGTGTGTCCGGGAAAAGTGCGACAGTCTCTTAGAAAATCTGGTTTTCTATAAAACCGGTAGGGGGCGCTTTAGGACGCGCAACTATATACAGGGAAGTTGGAAGTTGGCCGCTCTCAGTCCTCGGCCAGTTAGAGGAAAGGGAATGGCTGCTCACAGTCCTCAGCCTGTAGGATGAAGGGGTTAACGGGTAAACAGTTCACTGGTCCCAACGGGGACTATTTTAGCAGCAGCAACAGTTCCAGTTTCAGTTCCTTTATACCCCGATTGGGTAACTATTTACATCACTTCTCGGCCGCACTCAACGGCGTCTTCCTCCTGCTCTTTCTTGATATGGTGTTGCTTCAGACCCGTCCGGCCATGTGAGCTGGCTGAACAAGTCCTCCCCCAGGTGTGGCACCCTTGGTTTTACGGGCGCGGGCGCGGTGGTGGTGGCGCCCGGGTTGCCCAGGCCTTGCGGCCAGGCCTGGGGCACCTGGAAGGTGAAGGGCACCGTTAATACGGCGGCGCCCTGGGCTACCTGGCCTTGCGACCAGGCCGGAGGCTCCGCGGAGGTAGGGGGCGCTGTTGGTGGTGCGGCGCCTGGGGGTACTAGGCCTTGCGACCAGGCTGGTGGTAATTCCTGCTTTGTCACGCTCCGGGTCGAGGCGCGTGACGTCACAGGGGTCGCGGCGGCGGCTTCCGGTCGGGGCCTAGTCCATGGCGGTGACCTGGCGGCTACGGGCACAGCAGGGGGACTTTCGGGCTCTGCGACGGGGAGCTGGGGCAGGTAAGCGGTGTCACGGCTTGGGGTATAGGCGTCCCCTTTACCTGCCTCCATGCGTTCGGCTCCCTCCTCGGCGCCGTCTCCGGCCTTGGGTCCTCCCGCGCCATCCTCAGAGGCGGTCTGCTTCCTCTTCCAGGGTAGCGTGCTCCGTTGACTGGTCTCTGCTTGCTGGGCCATCTCCCGGCTCCACTCCGCCAGTATCTCGCGCTGTACCCGGGCCATCCTCCTTGCGAGGCCCTCCAGGGCAGTTTGTGCACACTCCTGGTCTCGGGGGAGCTGCGCTAGGATCTCCGCTAGACCTAGCGGGGTTGTGGACTCTAGCAGGCTCCTGACCATCGGGTCGGTGCTGCTCTGCTCTGCTTCCGGCAGGCTCCTGGCCAGCGGGCCGGTGCTGCTCTGCCCTCCTTCCTCGGTCTCTAGCAGACTCCTGGCCAGCGGGCCGGTGCTGTTCTGCTTTCTCTCCTTCTCCGGGTGAGCTCCTCCGCTACTCCTTGTTAGACCTCTTGCCTCCGGGTGCGCTCGCTCCAGACTGCTCCAAGCGACACCCATCTTTTCTCTTCTCTTTCGTCTCCTCCCACTTCGAGGGCGGTCCCGGGGCAACTCGGTGACTGTCAGCTCCCGGGGGAGTTCTTTCACGCTGACAGACACCTCCAGCATCACAGTCTCTGTTGGTGGGGGCGGTTTCCACTTTTGGCGCCATTTCCTGTCCTGGCCCACGATGGGAGGTGGCCTCTTGCCCTCCTTTGGCACGCCCACAATGGCGTCCGCTGCTCCTCCAAGGCGGGAAATCCGCGGTTTTGGCGGGAAGCGTCGCCCAGTGGCGGGAAACTCTGCAGATGGCGGGAACAAGTTGGAAATGGCGGACAATCGGCGGGAAACGACCGGTGATGGAGCCCGATGGCGTGGACCCTCCGGAACCGGCGGGAGACCCCCCTCCGAGGCAAACTTGCACTTTTCTTCAGGCACGCAGCACCCGGGTGTTGCGGGCACGTAATCCTGCCGACTACGCCAAAGTTGACGCGCCCCCTGGGACATATTCCTTTTTGAGGGGAATACCCGGCACCGGATCAGATGGGGGGGGTTGTAGTCTCCGAGCGGCTGTGACCCGGTCCCGTGCCCAGGGCGTCAAGCTCAGTGTTATGTGGCAGCTTTACAGATGTTACTAAAGTTCTTTTGTGTCGACTACGCCACCCGTTGTGATGCGGTCACTGTGGCCGCCGCTGCAGCAGGGTCCGCTGAGGCTGATGGTGGATGCGCAACTTGGTGGGATAACCCCCAACGGGAGGGGTATAGCCTCAGAGGGGACAGGCGCAGAGGATGGGGGTTGTGGTGGTGCGGTGCAGCCGGCAATGAAGACAGACTCGGGTTGTGCAGTTAAGGGTGTTTACTTACTGCTGATGTTTCGGTCACTCCAGCTGCTAGTGACCACCCGAGCCGTGCTGCGTCCACCAGGTCCTGGATCCAGCCAACCCCCAAACAAGTCCGGAGCGTGGCCCTGAGCTCTCCCTCTGTCCTTTCTTCAGCCGTCCCCACCAGGGATTCACCTAGGTCCAGCTCCCTCGGGCCTTCTTTTGGGACACCCTTGGCCCTGGGTTCCCTGACCCTGCATGTGGTGTGCCTTCGGGGTGAATGTGGTGGGTGACCGTGACAGACACTGCCCACGGTCTCCGGTCTCTGGCTGGGGATTGTTTTTGCCCCCACCAGCTTGGGTTCCGGTACCCTGATGCTGACTCCTCACCCGGTGCTCTAATTTGGGTTCTTGGGTCCCTTCAGTCTTCCCCCTCTGGGTCTTTCTCTGCTCCACTCTCTCTCTCTCCAGGGCTGCTGTTTCCTGCTCTCTGCATCAGACTTGTCCTCTGCAGCTGACTGACTCTCTGCGTCTGACTTGTCCTCTGCAGCTGACTGACTCTCTGCGTCTGACCCTGATTCTAGTTGGTGCCCTCCTTATATATCCCTCTATGTGTGAGCTCAGGTGACCAGCACCCAATGAGCTCCTATCACTACCCAGACTGCTCCCCCTATCTGCCCCTACACTACATGGGATGTTCCACCCCCCTCCCACTCCAGCCAGGAACAGGCTCGGTTGTACCTGCACATTTCTAAGTGGGAGTACCGTCGGCCTGCTCCTCTGGAATGGGATGTATGTAGTGCATGCAGTCTTTCTGAGCTCAGTTCCACACTCCATCCTTACCCGGGAGTGGAATATCACACCTCTGGGTTGAGGTGCAATACCCCTGTAGCAGCCGAATCCTCAGGGTGCTACACATGCATATGTGTCTTTTTATATAGTGTATGTAAACTTCTGGTTCCAACTGTATATCTGTAGTTTTGTCGCCATAGAAGGATGGGGGCTCAAACACATTTCTTGCACAGGGTACCCAAACTGTCAGTGTCTAGGCCTGGTGTGAATGTACTATTACACTTTGCACGTATAATAGCTTACAGTCCAGCTCATTTCTTTGGTTTTGCTGTACTCTCTTGTACTTTGTACATAGAGGGGAGTGGCCCCACTTTCTGAGCCAGGTATTTCATCCATATAGCTTCTCATAGATGAGTTTCTCAGTCAGGCCCCTGTCCTGTTCTGCCCTTATTCACATTGAGTTCAGCTGAAACAAGGTCAGGTTTTAATATTAGAGGCCAGTTAGGACTGTCCCGATGGGTTCACCTTGTCGTGGTGGGATGGCTTTTATTCTTTTTTTATCAAATTAGCATTAACTAAGTACCCTATGTTATTAATATTACTATTTACTTATTTACTTGCTGTAAGGTATATGATCATTTTATTTTTTTTTCATGGGTTTTGTCATGTTACCAGGCCAGAATGCTCTTTCAGGAATAATTGAGATGGTGTCTGTTACTTTTTTATTGGTACAAGCATCTTCCAAGCAGTGAATAACCACAGTGCCTCCTGTTCGGGCTGCATTAAACAGAAGATGTAATCAGACAGTAGAGCTGCAATAGATAAAATGGAGGACAGACTAACAAGCGGCTGGTTCCTGAACCGTCTGATCCTTTTCCATGCAGTCTGATCAATCTGCAGAGCCCAGAGCTGCTTCTCCTCATTGTTTATTAACACCTATCTCCTGACTGTTTGCAGAAAGTGAAGATGTAATCTGGGGGAGGCAGCGCCATCGCTCTCTGCAAACGTCTGTCAGGTGTACAGTATCGCGCACTTCGTAACAACACAGCAATAGTTTAGGTGATAATTCCTGTGAAAAAAAAGAGCGTTTTTGCCAAGCTGTGCAATCAATTTACTGGAGCAGCACAAACCTTTAGCAAATTATTTCCAAAGCTGGGAGAAGTTTCTCGATTTTCTGTCGGCTTCTTTTCTTTACTATTAACTACTGTAATTAAGTGCCTTAAGCTTTAGTCTATGAGCGTCCTGGTATCAACTTGTACTTTCTTATGCAGGGTTATTATTTATGGTCGCCTAATAAGGGTGTCTACTACAATATTATATTTTATAAATGGGCTCATAGTGGTCCTAAAAAAATAAGACAAAAAACAACAGATTCTTATGTATGGTTCCTCCATAACACTGTTTGATAACTTGCTGGAGTTCGCTTCCTCTTCTAGCAGAAGTCAGGTCTGATCGTGGTCGTGACCACTGGGCCCTCCTACAGTGATGCCCGTTCTGACAACACCCCTGATCATGACTGCCGGGCCCTCCAGCAATGTTACCTATTCTGACAACACCCCTGCTCATGACCGCTGGGCCCTTCTTCAATGTGGCCTATTCTGACAACACCCCTGCTTATGATCGCTGGGCCCTCCTGCAATGTTGCCTATTCTGACAACACTTCTGCTCATGACCGCTGGACCCTCCTTCAATGTTGCCTTTTCTGACAACTCCCCTGCTCATGACCGCTGGGCCCTCCTGGAATGTTGCTGGGCCCTCCTGCAATGTTGCCTATTCTAACAACACCCCTGCTTATGATCACTGGGCCCTCCTGCAATGTTGCCTATTATGACAACACCCCTGCTCATGACCGCTGGGCCCTCCTGCAATGTTGCCTATCCTGACAACACCCCTGCTCATGACTGCCGGGCCCTCCTGCAATGTTACCTATTCTGACAACACCCCTGCCTATGATCGCTGGACCCTCCTGCAATGTTGCCTTTTATGACAACACCCCTGCTCATGACCGCTGGGCCCTCCTGCAATGTTGCCTATTCTGACAACACTCCTGCTTATGACCGCCGGGCCCTCCTGCAATGTTGCCTATTCTGACAACACCCCTGCTCATGACCGCCGGGCCCTCCTGCAATGTTGCCTATTCTGACAACACCCCTGCTCATGACCGCCGGGCCCTCCTGCAATGTTGCCTATTCTGGCAACACCCCTGATCATGACCGCTGGGCCCTCTTGCAATGTTGCCTATTCTGACAACATCCCTGATAATGACCACCTGGCCCTCTTGCAGTGCTGCCTCCTCTAACAACACCTCCAATCATGGTCACTGGGCCCTACTGCAATACTGCCTGCTCTGACAACACTCCTGCTCATGACCACTAGGCTCTTCTGCAGTGCTACCTGCTCTGAAAACACCCCTGCTCATGATCACTGCGCCCAAATGCAGTGCTGCCCGCACTCTTGCACATGACCGCTGGGCCCTCCTTTAGTCCTGCCTGCTTTGACAACACACCAGCTCATGACCGCTGGGCCCTCCTTTAGTGCTGCCTGCTAGGACAACACACCAGCTCATGACCACTGGGCCCTGCTGCATTGCTGCCTGCTCTGACACTTCTCCCTCTCGTCACCACCAAGTCTTACTGCAGTGCCACTTGCTCTATTGGCACTAGTGGCACCTGCACACGGGTAGCATTACAGGAGGGCTTGATGGTGACACATGTACATTTATTCTTCTCGCTTGTCCAACGGTTAAGGGCTCAGACTGCTACAGCTACATTTATTTCTAAGAGGAGCACTGCCACAGTCTTGTCCTAGCGAGATTAGGCTTTCCACTACTGAGGGGCACAGATTTAGTGAGCCCTAGGTCTGCACCTAAACACTTTGGTCCAGGTTGGATAACTTGTTGAGATCCCCCTTGGCACTTAGCATCCAGGCACCTGACCTGCCACCCCATCGCCTTCCTGCTACATTTCACTCTGAAAAGTTCCGAATATCATGACTTCAGTAATATAATAAATCCTATGTACATAGAGTAAATCTCTTGTATTTCAGATATCAGAACTTCACCCTTCTGAAGCTGCAGGGAAATCTAGTGTGTGGCCGATTCTGTGCAGTCAATCAACTGACATAGGTTGTTTTATAACAGCTCATCAGCTCCAGAGAAATCTCTATATACACATGGATTCACCAAGAAATGATTGGAGATTTCTGCTCTGAAGCCTATAGAATGTTAATGCAGTTCTGGACTACAGGGGAATATTCACACTTGGCAGATTTTGTTGCAGAAATGTCTATGACTGAAAATCCCTTGAATCACTGCTCACCTGAATGGGTTTGTTTTGGCGGCAAGCAAGCATGTGTTTCTGCAAGCCTGGATCAGAACTACAGAAAACGGGCATAAATCTGTGCAACAAATCAGCCAGATATGAATTCATCCTAATGCTGACTGTAACAGATGATAAGTAATGCCATGTATTCACTAATTTGACCATTAAAGGGGTTGTATATAAATAAAATCATTGCAAAGTCAAAAAAATGTACAACTTATTTGGGGGAATGTAAAATGGCTTGTACAAGAGGTTTTTGGCATTGGGATATTGTAAACTTAGTTGCATACCATTTTTTTTATGCAAAAAATTGCAATGTTTTGCAAATTTAAGCTGCTTTTGCCACTTTTAATAACTACATAGCTAATAAATGGCCATGGTTAGTTATGCAGTTAAGGTTCAAAGGGAACCTGTCATGTAAAATAACCTTATTAACGCAGTCTTGTACACAGTCACGCACACATGCAGTCAGACACCAGCAGACATGCACACGGTCATGAACATGCAGTCACGCACATACGCACATGCAGTCATGTATATACATGCAGACTTGCACATATACGGGTCGCAGAAATGTGCACACACACAAACATATACAAAAACACATACAGGCATAAAGATATATGAAAACATACATAGAAACAGAAAAATACATATCACAGACATACAGTACAGACCAAAAGTTTGGACACACCTTCTCATTTAAAGATTTTTCTGTATTTTCATGACTATGAAAATTGTACATTCACACTGAAGGCATCAAAACTATGAATTAACACATGTGGAATTATATACTTAACAAAAAAGTGTGAAGCAACTGAAAATATGTCTCATATTCTAGGTTCTTCAAAGTAGCCACCTTTTGCTTTGATGACTGCTTTGCACACTCTTGGCATTCTCTTGATGAGCTTCAAGACGTAGTCACCGGAAATGGTTTTCACTTCACAGGTGTGCCCTGTCAGGTTTAATAAGTGGGATTTCTTGCCTTATAAATGGGGTTGGGACCATCAGTTGTGTTGTGCAGAAGTCAGGTGGATACACAGCAGATAATCCTACTGAATAGACTGTTAGAATTTGTATTATGGAAAGAAAAAAGCAGCTAAGTAAAGAAAAACGAGTGGCCATCATTACTTTAAGAAATGAAGGTCAGTCAGTCCAAAAAATTGGGAAAAGTTTGAAAGTGTCCCCAAGTGCAGTTGCAAAAACCATCAAGCGCTACAAAGAAACTGGCTCACATGAGGACCGCCCCAGGAAAGGAAGACCAAGAGTCACCTCTGCTTCTGAGGATAAGTTTATCCGAGTCACCAGCCTCAGAAATCGCAGGTTAACAGCAGCTCAGATTAGAGACCAGGTCAATGCCACACAGAGTTCTAGCAGCAGACACATCTCTACAACAACTGTTAAGAGGAGACTTTGTGCAGCAGGCCTTCATGGTAAAATAGCTGCTAGGAAACCACTGCTAAGGACAGGCAACAAGCAGAAGAGACTTGTTTGGGCTAAAGAACACAAGGAATGGACATTAGACCAGTGGAAATCTGTGCTTTGGTCTGATGAGTCCAAATTTGAGATCTTTGGTTCCAACCACCGTGTCTTTGTGCGACGCAGAAAAGGTGAACGGATGGACTCTACATGCCTGGTTCCCACCGTGAAGCATGGAGGAGGAGGTGTGATGGTGTGGGGGTGCTTTGCTGGTGACACTGTTGGGGATTTATTCAAAATTGAAGGCATACTGAACCAGCATGGCTACCACAGCATCTTGCAGCGGCATGCTATTCCATCCGGTTTGCGTTTAGTTGGATCATCATTTATTTTTCAACATGACAATGACCCCAAACACACCTCCAGGCTGTGTAAGGGCTCTTTGACCAAGAAGGAGAGTGATGGGGTGCTACGCCAGATGACCTGGCCTCCACAGTCACCAGACCTGAACCCAATCGAGATGGTTTGGGGTGAGCTGGACCGCAGAGTGAAGGCAAAAGGGCCAACAAGTGCTTAGCATCTCTGGGAACTCCTTCCAGATTGTTGGAAGACCATTTCCAGTGACTACCTCTTGAAGCTCATCAAGAGAATGCCAAGAGTGTGCAAAGCAGTCATCACAGCAAAAGGTGGCTACTTTGAAGAACCTAGAATATAAGACATATTTTCAGTTGTTTCACACTTTTTTGTTAAGTATATAATTCCACATGTGTTAATTCATAGTTTTGATGCCTTCAGTGTGAATGAACAATTTTCATGGTCATGAAAATACAGAAAAATCTTTAAATGAGGTGTGTCCAAACTTTTGGTCTGCACTGTACATAGATAAACGCAATCATATATGCACACACAAACACACTAGAGGTATTTTTCAGCACGTCACTCACCCTTCCCCGGCTTGGCTCCCGTCCAGCTATTTTCCAGTGGGAATCAGCACTGCGTGATGTCTCTTGAGGTTATATATCCCCTCTGAAGAAGGTGCCGTGAGCACCGAAACGTGCATAGGGGCATGTAACCAGGTGGTGAAGCAAGTGAGCAAGGTAATTACCATGGTGGCATGGTGATAGTGTTTTACCTGTTATTGCTCTTCGCCTGCGATTGCAGGGGTGACATACGAGTCTAACATATTAGCCTAATGTGCATTTTTCATGAATATAGTATTAGTATAATGACCTCTACATTTATAACTGATTATTGAATTTGAATATACTTAATATCTAATGCTAGGATCTTCTGCTTTACTAAATGGGTGATCCTGCAATTTATCTACATTTGAAATCCAAACTATTACTCTAAGTCTCCCCTCGTAGCAAGTGCTCCTCACACTACAATAGTTGTGAGCCTGTATCTATATCTCTACATGTAATATGAAGGAGAAACTGTTCTCATGTGCTGTTGCTATTTAACACAGCTCATTTTAATGTATGTCTCAATGTTTATTATTAAATAAAATTATGATTGATTTTTCTATAACATATTTTCTGGATCTTCTTATGACTCAAGAATGGTGCTTTGTAGGATTAATTAGCTTGTGAGTCTTGATCAATAATGAAGTGCTTTGCCCAGAATTTCTTTATGATGTCACTTTAGCAGACATGGCTGCGCACAACAGGGCTGCGTCTGCTAGCTGTGACGTGGCCAGGACAGCACACAAGCAAGTTTAAAGGTGCAGTGCTGGCTCGGCCAAAGAAGAAGCAGGCGGCCCTGCACAGCTACTGGCGGAGCGATCCGGGGCACCCGGCCAAGCCCACCCATGGCTGCTGGGATATGTGCACTGCATCGGCAGCGCACAAAACATTATAATGAGGGCAATCTGACCATGGGCCCCTCAGAGCCTCGGGCCCTGGCGGTAGCTCAGATTGCCCTCATTATAATCAGCATATGCCTTTAAGTATTAAGTATTTGGGCCTGGGCTGGAAGATGACTCATTGCAACCACAGAAATGCAATCAAAGTGGATTTTAAATTTGTCCCCATCCTACAATCATGCACCAAAAGTAGCGAATAATGACCAAGGACAGCGCTCAGCACATAGCCACTCTAGCAAAGATCAAACTGATCAAACTGAGCAATATGGTGTCTGTCTTTGTCAAGAAGGACAGAATGACCTGGTGTTTTTCCCCCAACTTCTCTACATGGAGTGCTGCGCAGGTTATTGCTATCTAACATACATTTGATAGACTGGTAAGAAAAATGTCAGAAAGAAGAAAGTCCCGTAAGACTGCAGGATTAATTAGTGGCCCTAATATTCTTTGTCACAGAGGTTACACACTGTGCCATTTGAGTCCACATTTTCTGTATAAACAGAGGCTTTCTTCTTCTTAGGGCTGAGAGCTGACATGTAAAAAGCCTATTAACAAAATGCATTGTGGTCTTTTAATGCTACAAGGATTCACAATATTTCAGATCCCCACGCCCATGACTTTTCCTATTTTCTCTTAAGAATTACAATTTACTCAAAATGATATCATCCAAACAGTGTATATAGGAAAATAAAGCTTTTGTTCAGTGCAAGATTTACTAAGAATCAGGTCTAGCAATGTGAGAATCGAATTGTAGGATTCCGGTTCCTTGGCCAAGTCAGTAATTAGCCGCCATTCCCGGCTCTTCTTTTGGTGCCACGTTTTACACGCGTCACAGTTATGATGTTGGCATCCCGTCTAGCGGTCACAGATTACTGCCTTTAATTGGACAGGAGTCCTGCGAATTGATTCTGCCATTTTTATTCAGGTCTCATTCAGACACTGCTTATGTTTTTTTGTCTGATTTTTTTTTTTTAAATAGTGAAAGAAATTACTTTTTTCAGTGTGCTTGATATATGTTTGCTCAGCATCTCTGTACAATCTGTGTGTCATCCGTTTTCCTAATTTTTCTCTTATCAATTGCTCAGTGGAAAATTTTGATCCATAAATCGGATTAAAATTGAACGTGGTCTCCAAATAAAGAACGGCCATATGCACAGACCCACGGCCCCCCGGGAATCAGCCCACTCTTAGTGCAGTTGCAGGGATATATGTGTCAGTGTCAGACTGGGGTTCCAAGGGCCACCAGTAACCAACTCCAGGTCCCCACTTTTCACCTACATGCAAATGTGACATTATCCTCAATCACAAATTTATATAACAATGAACTGGATAGATCGATAAATGAATAAGATGCCGCCTTTGTCTTTACAAAGTGATTCAAGTATATTGTGCCAAGTACTGCGCATATAAGGGGTTGAGGGCCCACTCCTGCACAGGGGCCCATCGGAGGATTCTCATGCTCTCCAGTGGACTAGTCCAAGTCTGTGTGTAAACTTATCTTTCACAACGTAATTTGTTTTGTGACTCAAAAATTCCTGACAGGTTCCCTTTAAGAATCTCATGTTTGAAAATAAACAATTAATAGAAGCCAACATAAAATACAACTTTCAGGTTTTACAGATTTTTCAGTTTCCAGAATATGCACAATTGTGTTTCACATGCCCAGGGTGGAAAAGACATCAAACTTTCTAAAGTCATCTATTATTAACAGGAAAGTATTAGTCTTCCACCTTCTCTTTAGAACACCTGAGGTGAGAATCTATAAACTGTAAATTGGCAGCAAAGTTTGTGACTCAAACTCACCTGCCAATGTGTCCAGAAAGTTAACTTAATTTTCTATATAGGCTTAGCTGAAATGTAAGCACAATCAATAGAGCTTAGAGCATGTAGCGGCATTACATCGCCCTTCAGCTGCTTACGCCTGGTGGAAAATGGAAAATAATTTAGCGTACATTGACTTAATTGAAATACAGAACTCTTTAGCAGTGACTTTGCAAATGTTTATTTTTTCATATTGTCATATCGGCAATTTGATATTATATGGGAAAATGCAAAAAATATGTGTAATGTATAGGAAGGAAAGAAAGAAAAAATGTACCACGGATCATGATTACTCACAATGCTGCACCTATTAAAAGCAGCGGTACCCTAGAAAGGGAACCCAGGATTCAAGAGATAGCGAAATGCCACATTTTAAAGCGCATAATTGCACATTGAATAATTCGAAATGGAATCACATTTTACTAATATATTTAGGGAGGTAATGGAGAAAGGCAGGTAGTAGGAGCATGTTCAGACATGGATGTGAAAGTTCTAAATCACCTTCAAATGCTATTCTCATCTGCTGGTCCCTTGCAGTCCAACAAGGGAATAAATGTAGCACGTGCAAAGAGGCCAAAGATTATTTTTCCAAATCACATTCAAACAGTGGTTTTGTCTGCTGGGCCCTTGAGGTTTAATGTGGTCCAACAAAGGGGTAACTATTGAGGTGGCACATATTGCAGACATAATAATGATCAGGATTTGAGCAGACTCAATGGCCACTTTACCATATAAGGAAATGACATGTGACATCACTGTGATCCTTTGTTATTATTTGTGACATTACTGTTTATCGATGTGACATCACTTTCCTAGCCTCACAGTAATTATCATTCGTGCACTCTGACATCACTATGTTATTCCAGTTTGCATCATCTCTGAACTGCATCATGGTTGTGGCTGTTGTTCATCTTCTGTTATTTCACTTGGGTCATTAATCTCAATGCTCGGATATTACCCTTATATTGTGACCTCATTATGTTTATAATCTCTGCATGGTGATCTCATTATGTTTTATCCTGTCGTGTGTATCTTCCAGGTTCTGTAACATAATTGTAATAAATATTCCTTTGCAGTGTCATATGAGGTGCACTGGTTGTAGATGCTGTTGTGAACTGAAGCCTAAGATGATCCAATGATTCCACCACTACATAAAAGGTATCAGCACCTAGGAACTTCAAGTTTTGCCTTTGTGGTCCATTTCTGTGTCACAACCTGGGCTCATCAGAGGATCCATGAAATGTGAAGACCTGGGGTCTTCCGTGGGCGTATTACTACTCAGACAACACAAGATGAGTGTAAAACAGTGTGGCAATATTTTATTGAACTACCAAACAGACAATAACATATAGAACAGTCCCAGCAAATACCCAAGATGGTGCAAAATTACACAGTCTCGTCCTTCTGCTGGCCAGCTGAGAATTGAGCAACTGCGATTTTGGGACTTCCAAGGCCAACTACCTCAACCAGTGGCACCCCACTTTTGGTGGACACCCACAGAGAGGAGGTAGCGGCAAACTTAGGAAGCTGACAGTCCATTGAGGTACAAGGCCAGGAGACCCGAGGGTCCCACCCTGGCTTCTCCAAACATATCCATGGAATCAGGTGACCGGATGGTCTCAACCAGGCTTTCTCCGAGCGTATCCATGGGTTCCAGATGACCGGAGGGTCCCACCTGGCAACCCCAAACAACATATCCATGGGGCCAGGTGACCAGATGGTCTCAACCTGGCTTCTCCGAACATATCCATGGGACCAGGTGACCTCATTGTCCCAACCTGGTTTCCCCAAATGTTTCCATGGGTTCTGTGATAGTCAACGGAGCAGATCTGTATCCTTCCAGGCAGGGCCGTGTTCCCTTAAGCTGGAATTCTGTAGAATTCAAATCTGTGTCCCTCTGGATGGAGCCATGCTAATAAACTGCTGTCCTGAAGAGTCTCTCTGATTCTCCTTGCAGCACAATAGAAATCCTTTTTTATATTTACATCTGTGGCTCATGTCACCATTCACAGGTCAGGGGGGAAGGTGCAGGGCTCATGTCTCATTGTTTGAGTATTTAATCAATTTGCGTAGTTTGTCCTCCTGTTTTGTGAGTCAACAAGCTAGCTGGCCTGGTTCAATATGTAATTAGCATATTAGCAAATATTATTGTTCTATCACCCTGAGTCACAGTCCTTCTTGACCAGCCAAAGAAAAACACATAAATTCTAAAGTCAACATAAACATAATAGTGTATTTCTCCTGGCCTAATGAATTTATATGTCTTGATAATTAAGATTAGAAGCTGTGTCATCACACATGGGTACTCTGGTTGGCCACTCCAACTCTGCCTTTCGCGCCCATTTATTGCAGCCTGTCATGGGACCATGACACTGTATGTATCTTCTGGTGAGCTACTGAAAGTTACAGTTTTATTTTTTCATTTTATTTTTTACTATGTGTTTTATTTAATTGCTCTAACACTACCACATACTAAATAAGAAATAAGGATGGTTTAATAAGAGAAACCTGTGCAGGAACCTCTTTGTAGCTACATGGGCAGAATGCCATTTTGCTTTGTGTTGTGGGTGCCGGTATGTAATTACGGGCAGAGAATGTTACACGCCGATAGGATGGCATTCTGGTGATATCCACTCTTGATATTGTAATGTTTTTATTTTTTCTAATGAGTGATAAATATCAGAGTTCACAGTTTTTCATCTCTACATTTCTCCAAAGGATGGTTAATCTCTAGTCTCGCTGGTCACCTTTTCCTAGTCAAGTTTTGATTAATGAGACTAATATATGAGATTTCTCTTTGAGGAAGCATAAAATAACATTTTCTAGAGATGCATATTTTAATGACTGGAAGAATATGAGGGTGTTTGATGATATGTAATAATAATACAATTCCCATGGCTATAAGAGGCTTATTACTGTAACACGCTCACTCAAATATGACTTCCAAGAAAATTCGATGTAAAACGAACATAGTGAACGGTCTGCAGCCCGAAATAGCAGTATAATAAAGAGGAAATAATATGGAAATGGCTAAGATGCTGTTTTGTATGCAGCCATAATAATCTTTCTATGGCTTAAAATATATCAAGTATATCATTTTGTTTTTCAAACATCTTACATTTACATCCTGCCGAATGTTATCTGTATAGAGACACTGCTGTACCTTAAGTCCATTTTCCCATAAAATGCTTATATGTCATATCAACTATTATATTCCTGAAAGTGTCTAGTCCCCGTTCCCAGCAGACAAGTGGCCACAAATACATGATCATTCTCCATGAATGTGATTAAGAAGGATGGAAATCAATGTTCCCTCAAAGTATTTGTAGCAGTGAGGAGCCAGTAGATTATTCCCTCAAAGCCAGAAACCAAAACAGCTTCAAATAAATACTGCCATATAATAGCACTAAAAAACCCCAGATATTCAGCGCCACATACCATCCAGGAATATAGTTTTAAAGCATGTGCACACAACGTCTTTAATAGGCAGATTCCACTTGAAACCAAGATATTAAATATGGAAAATTAAAACTGAGTAAACTTATATACAGTGCATATGAAAGTCCACAAACCCCTCTTAAAATGCCATATTTTTGTCTTGTACGAAAATCAAACCAAGAAGATTATAATGCAGTCAGCAGATCCTGTAGGGCACGTATCAGGTTAGCTAAAGCTGACAATGAATTAAGGCTTGCAATTGATGTCAAAAGCAATAAAAAAGGATTTTGGGGGTATGTCAAAAGTAAAAGAAAAGTCAAAGGTGCTATAGGATTTTTACAGGATGAAAATGGTGAAATGGTAAGAAACGATGTTGAGAAGGCCAAACTTTTTAATTCCTATTTTGCATCTGTTTTCTCTCAGAAAGAAAATGTAACATCAACTGATCTTCACTGTCCTATTAAAGGAATAGAAGAATCCAAGTTATCTGTAAACAGAGAGATTGTGAGGGAATATTTAGCTAACATACATGAGTTGAAGTCTCCAGGTCCAGATGAATTACACCCCAGAGTACTGAAGGAGATCGTAGAAGAAATTTTAGAACCACTCTCCATAATCTTTGAAAATTCTTAGAGAACAGGAGAAGTCCCAGAAGACTTGAGAAGAGCAAATGTTGTTCCTATCTTCAAAAAGGGGAAGAAGGTGGACCCAGGGAACTATAGGCCGGTGAGTCTGACTTCTATACCAGGAAAGTTCTTTGAACAAATTATTAAACAACATGTATGTAAGTACCTGGATAAGAATGAAGTGATTAACCAGAGTCAGCATGGGTTTGTAACTAACAAGTCATGTCAGACTAACTTAATTTCCTTCTATGACATAATCACTGACTGGGTGGATCAAGGAAATGCTGTAGATATAGTATATCTTGACTTCAGCAAAGCATTTGACAAAGTATCTCACACCATCCTTATTGAAAAAATTACCAAGTATGGAATGGACAAGGCAACGGTTAGGTGGATTCATAACTGGCTTAGTGATCGGACTCAAAGAGTGGTCGTAAATGGCTTCACATCCAGTTGGATGAATGTCTCAAGTGGGGTGCCACAGGGCTCTGTCTTGGGTCCTGTATTGTTCAACATCTTTATCAATGATTTAGATGAGGGAATTGAGGGTAAACTGATTAAATTTGCTGATGACACAAAGCTAGGAGGGATAGCTAATACTAGAGAAGAGAGAGAGAGGATTCAAAAAGACATAAATAAACTGGAGCAGCGGACAGTAACTAACAGAATGGTTTTTTAACAGGTAAAAATGCAAAGTACTACATCTGGGCAATAAAAATGAAAAAAGCATATAAAAAATGGGAGGAATAGAGCTAAGCAACAGTACATGTGAAAAAGACTTAGGTATACTAATAGATCATAGACTGAACATGAGTCAACAGTGTGATGCAGCAGCAAAAAAGGCAAATACAATTCTGGGATGTATTAACAGAAGCATACAGTCTAGATCACGTGAAGTCATTATCGGACTTTACTCCTCTTTGGTCAGACCTCATCTGGAATACTGCATCATCCAGTTTTGGGCACCACATTTTAAAAAAGACATCGACAAACTGGAGCAAATTTAGAGAAGAGCGACCAGAATGGTGACCGGTCTGCAAACCATATCCTATGAGGAACGGTTGCAGGATGTGGGAATGTTTAGCTTGCAAAAAAGAAGACTGAGAGGAGACTTAATAGCTGTCTGCAAATATCTCAAGGGCTGTCACATTGTAGAAGGATCATCTTTATTCTCATTTGCACAAGGAAAGACTAGAAGCAATGGGATGAAACTGAATGGGAGGAGACACAGATTAGATATTAGAAAAAACTTTTTGACAGTTAGGGTGATCAATGAGTGGAGCAGGATGCCACGAGAGGTGGTGAGTTCCCCTTCAATGGACGTCTTCAAACAGAGGCTGGACAGACATCTGTCTGAGATGATTTAGTGAATCCTGCTTTGAGCAGGGGGTTGGACCAGATGACCCAGGAGGTCCTCTCCAACTCTACCATTCTATGATAAAAACATTTCACAACTTTTTGCACCCTTAAATTTCACTCATAATCTGTACAAATCCATTGGAAAACCAACTGAAGGGGGAAATAAAAATGAAAGAGCTAAAATAATGTGGTTGTATAAGTGTGAACACCCTCTTATAATTGGGATTATGGTTGTGTTCAGAAGTAGCCAATCACATATAAGCTCAGTACACAGCAGCCATCATTTACAGTGATTCTGATTAACACCATAAAAAGTTCATTTGCCCTAGTTGAATTTTCCTGGCATGTTCTTAGCTGTATTTTACAGCAAAAGCCATGGTCCGTAAACAGCTTACAACACAGCAAAGGGATCTCATTGTTGAAAGTTATCACTAAGGAAGAGGGTACAACATTTTTTTCCAAGGCATTAGATACACCATGTAACATTAGATACACCATGTAACACTGTGAAGTCGGTCATAAAAAGTAGCTTAAATTTGGCACATCAGTGGCATTATCTAAAAAAATGATGAAAATACCAGAAGAACATTGATCTGGGAGGCTGCCAAGACACCTACAGCAACATTAAGGTAGCTGCAGGAGTTTCTGGCAAGTACTGGTTGTGTACCGCATGTGACATAAATCTCTCGTATTCTTTATAGGTTTGGCCTGTTAGATAGGGTGGCAAGATTGAAGCATTTTCTTACAAAATAAATTATTGAAACCTAAAAACCTACATCAAGTCTGCCAAAAGTGTGTAAGAAAATGAGTTATAATTTGATGAGACCATGGTTAAACTTTTAGGCCAGAATTAAAAAAGGTATTTTTGTTGCAAAGCCAACACTGTGCATCACCAAATATCCACAGTGAAGCATGGTGGAGGCAGCATTATGCTTTGGGGCTGGTTTTAAGCAGATGGAACTGGGTCTTTAGTCAAAGTGGAGGGAATTATGAACAGTTTCAAATATCAGTCAATTTTACAACAAAACCTTCACTCCTCTGCTAAAAAGCTGAAGACGAAGAGGAATTTCACCTTTCACCACGACACCGGACTTGACCACACAATGGCTTCACCAGAAGATTAAAGTTTTGGAATGGCCGAGCCAGAGCCCATATCTGAATCCAATTGAAAATGATTCTAGTTCTTTATTTTTTTTTTCCACCTGAAGAGATTTTAGTTTATTTTTCAACTGAATTGTACAGATTACAGGAGTAATTAAAGGTGGAAAAGGTTCTTGTTAGAACTCTCCTGTTAGGTTTTTTCTATTTTGCTGGTCACATGACCTTTTTGCCTATTTAATCCTGCTCCGCCCTTCTGGCCATGCTGGACTTCATTGTAATGTCTACTCTTAAGCTAGCCAGGTGCTTTGTAACCTTTCTCAGTCAGTTTAGCTAGGTCTTTTGACCTTTATGCTCTATGTTGTGTGTTTGTCTTTTTACTGCTACAATTTCTGCTAGGAGGTGTCCATCTTTCTCCCAGTCCCTAGTTCTTGTAGGGATCCCTCCCTCACATCTATAGGTCTTCATTCAGACTAGCTGAGGACTTTAGCGGGTCTGAGCGCAGGATCAGGTTCCCCGTTACATCGTAGGGATCTAGCTTAGTTCTATTGTAGGGACAGATCTCCTGTCTTTCCTTAGTGCTTGTAGCCTATCATAACAGTAAGTCCAGCCCAAAAATATCTCTAAGGAAAGACCTTCAGTTTCCATCATGGTGTCGGTTCAGGATTTGGCTCATCGCCTGCAGGGACTCTCTCTGGAGGTGGCCGAGCTCCAACAACACATGAGTAGCTGTTCTGGAGCGCATTTTGTGGAGCCAAAGGTACGATTGCCTGATTTATTTTTTGGTGAACAACAAGATTTTTTTTCCTTTAAAAATGCTTGTTTATTGTATTTTCCTTTGAGACCCAGATCCTCTGATGATGAATCACAGTGCATAGGGTTCATAATGTCACTTTTGCGCAAAGAACCTCAGGGATGGGCCTTTTCTCTCCAACCTAGTGATCCGTGCTTTAGATCAGTGGATAGGTTTTTTTCTGCTTTGGGGTTGTTGTATGATGATCCTGATCGTGTCTCATCAGCTGAGACGGAATTGAGACTTTTGAGACCGGGATCAGGTAATGTGGAAAATTAATGTACTCACTTCCGTCGGTGGTCTGCTCAGGTGGGGTGGAATGATTCAGCTCTGAAAAGTTTGTTTCTTGCTGGGCTAGGTGAAAGGGTTAAGGATCTGCTTATTGCTTATCCTACACCTGGAAACTTGCAGGAGGCAATGCAATTAGCTATACGGGTGGACAGGAGACTGCGTGCAAGGGTTAATGAGAGTAAATCCTTTGCCATGTCAGCTCCTAGTCTTGAGAGGGTCTGTACTGACATTGGAGAGCCGATGGAGATTGGGGCGATGTCACCCCGCTCTCATGAAAAAGACCGCAGGTTTTCTGAAGGTTTGTGCTTTTATTGCGGAAAATCTGACCATTTCATTAAGAACTGTGTGCTTCGTATGAAAAAAAAAAAAAAAAAAAGGTCAGTTACGCCCGTATAGCCTGTTTAAACACTAAGGGGGTATTTCTTTCTGCTACTGCTGCAGCTCAGGAAGAATTAATTGAATTTCGGGTATTTGTGGATTGTGGTTCTACTCTGAATGTGACTGATGGGGGATTCTTGGAAAAACTTAAATTAAAACCCAAACCTTGTCATCCCCTATTGCCGTGGCTTCTGTCGACGGCTCTCCCTTGAAATGTGTTACTCACAAGGTTTATGAATTTCCCCTCACTATTAATGGTATTCACCAAGAAAATTTGGATTTGGTAGTATTAAATAATTTGCCTTCTCCAGTAATTTTGGGGTTACCCTGGTTAAAATTGCACAATTCTGTACTGGATTGGTCTACTAATGAAATTAAGTCCTGGAGCCCTAAGTGTTATGACAAGTGTTGTAACGGGCCCATTGCTGCTGTGGATAAAGGGGAATTACCTGTACCTATTCAGGATTTTTGGAAAGTTTTTTCTGAGGAGGAGTCGCAAATTTTGCCTACCCATAGAGACTATGATTGTACCACTGAATTTGTCCCTGGAGCGACTCTTCCTAAAAGTCGTTTATTTAATCTTACTATTCCTGAGAGAAAGGCTTTGTAGGAATACATACAGACGAGCTTGGCCGCCGGTCAATTTCTGCTAGGAGGTGTCCATCTTTCTCCCAGTCCCTAGTTCTTGTAGGGATCCCTCCCTCACATCTATAGGTCTTCGTTCAGACTAGCTGAGGACTTTAGCGAGTCTGATCGCAGGATCAGGTTCCCCGTTACATCGTAGGGATCTAGCTTAGCTCTATTGTAGGGACAGATCTCCTGTCTTTCCTTAGTGCTTGTAGCCTCTCATAACAGTTCTAAAATGATTCTTCTTGGTATGAGTTTTGTTTACAAAATCAGACTTTTTTATAGCCAGTGTAAACGGAAATCTTAATACCAAAAATTAGACCCAAGCCACGTCCAGCCTTCCTGATTTCATCCCCTATAACCATTCATCCTGAACCATTTTGTTCCAGTGTACTAAAAGGATACCAGTTTAGTAAGAGCAGCGGAATCATTAGAAAATGCTATGTGTAGCCGCGGCACATCGCTTCTATCAGAAAGTGAGAATCCACTAAACATAAAGTATGGCTTTAACAGGCACATTTACTGGTTTACTAAGGACACACATCTTCACTATGAAGAATATGGAGCAATAATCATCCAGCACTGCCGGCAGACAGAATGTGACTGTAATTATATTGCACTAGTTTTGTGTTGCTGAATTAGTCGACCTTTCCTCTAAGAAATTCTCTAAAATTTGGGATAGCAGTAAAATATTTAAGCTCAATACGCAGTGACAATGTTATGAATAGAAATGCCTGTAAATGACTTCGGTATGCACCAGTAATAGCTTCCAGCTGATAAGTAATGGCATCTATTGGAAAGCGATGTGATGAGACTACGGTTACTGCTCTATTAATCAAACTTTTTTTTTCCTAGTTACGACTCTACATTCACATCTTGCCGATACCTATCTAATAAATAGCTCCGGCTCTTATCGGAGCAGCACTGCATCTTCTAATCATTCCGCTACTGGGCTGCAAGATCGGAGAAAACAGAAGACATGTATGAACTTAGGCATCAATTATATTAGAATAATTAATATAAGAAAAGACAAACACCATTGTGGGTTATCTCCGTAACATGTCAGGATGACAGTGGGGTCATAGCCTCGGGCGCATCTTGTTGGAAGCTGTTATATTTTGTTTTTGTCTATTACATGAAACAGTATGGTGTAATAACCATTATTTACAGACCCTTGGCATCTATGGTGCATTGCAATCAAGTAAACATATAATTGTCATTGAGATTTTTGCAGGGGGGTAGGGTTGGGTTAATATGTAAGCTTTACAATATCATTAAATACAGTTAAGTTCATATTTTTGGTTTTGTAGTTCTAAGAATGGCTGTAAGATTATGTTCATTTATTTTAAGAATGGCTGTAAGATTATGTTCATCTATGTAATTCAGTTTTGAGAAAGGGTTCGATGCGAATCTGAAATGCGTTAGTAACATTGAATTATTACCACACGTGAAACTACTTCTCTTTCACAGTAGCGCAGTCTACCATGATATCTATCTTCTACTTCTCATTTTGCCATACATCAATGGCTCTGTTGAGGTTTCCATCAGAAACTCTGAAAAATGTGATTTTTTACATTTTTGGTAGTGTCTGCCTTTTCTGAGGCAGGTACAAAAAAAAGTAGTCTACCGCGTTTTTGTGCCCTCCAGATAAAGGCTGACACTGATAAAAATGGTAAAAGAGCATAAAGTGACTCGGTCTGCTTCATAATCAATGGCTTTATCAGAGAATATGCCTGAATCCTGATTTTCAGGGCTTCAGTCAGAAGTCCCGATGGAGCCACTAAAGTGTGGCTAAAACATGATGTGGCCCTGGATTAAAGCGTATTTCGCTCTTTGAGTATGGACTACAATGTTTGGACCAAGCACAAGTCTGCTGACCCCAACTTGACAGCCTCATAGGAATACATAAACCAGGAAAAAGGAAAGAAGAGGGCGGATATGTTTCGGGCGCTGTGATGGAGGAGACCAGCCTGATTGCAGAAAGGATTAACGTTTGATGGCACTATGTGATTCAGTGACGGTCTGTCCCCTTCATCAGGTGCATATTGGTGCACCTCCTGCTCAGGAAGGTGGGGAGCTAGTGGTTGGTGCCGCAGCTGATCAGAGAAGTCCTCTATTGTGCCATTCATCAGTGTTGTGCCTGTCCAGTACAACAAGTGAGCATGAGCGATATTTACCTGGACCTGGTATATGTGTGCTGCCGATTCACACAGAGAGCACTTTTATGTTTTTTCTTTCATAGGCATATATGGGGAGATCTGTGGTCCATACTCAAACAGTGAAAAGTGGATTTGGAAAACCTGCCGAAACAGGGAACTTGGAGGTCTGTATTGTTAAAACTAAGCTCTGAACATCCTTCCCGTCATAGGACATACAATTACTTCTTATGTTGGGTGCGATTCTATGAAGTGGGCTCAGGAGCTGAGCTCACTTTACACTGGGCAGATGCCAGCTGTGCAACACAGTTAGCACCTGCCTCCAAAAGCCAGGTCCAATCACTGCTATTTAGCCACGGTGGCTCAGTGATTAGCACTGTAACCTTGCAGCGCTGGGGTCCTGGGTTCAAATCCCACCAAGGACAACATCTGCAAGGAGTTTGTATGTTCTCCCCGTGTTTGCGTGAGTTTCCTCTGGGTTCTCCAGTTTCCTCCCAAACTCCAAAGACATACTGAGAGGGAATCTAGATTGTGAGCCCCAATGGGGACAGTGATGATAATATCTGTAAAGCGCTGTGGAATTAATGGCGCTATATAAGTGAGTAAAACAATTAAATAAAAAAATAAATAAATGCCGCTGTCATTCTATCTTTGCTTGCCTATCGCACCCCCCATGCTAACCTACCCTCCCCACACGATGTGATCTTGGGGACACAAGCTAATCTTCATAAAAAACTGCAATACTGAATGATTTCAGTATACGTTACGAGTAATCAAACAATTCAAGTCCCCCATTGGGATTAAAAAATAGAGTGTAAAGTAAAAAAAAAATGAAAAAAATATTTAAAACGTTTTTCCCAACTATACAAACTATGCAAATTTGGTGTTATCAAAATTGTACTGCCCTAAAGAATTGTGCAAAATCCCAAAAAGCAATAGCAAAATTATTTTATTTTTTCTTATCCCACCACATTTGGATTTTTTAACAAAAATTTTTCTAGTACTCTTCTTTCTAATCTTTTTCTCTAGTTCTCTTTTCAAGTTTTCTCTATGGTAAAATGAATGGTGTCAATAAAAGCTACAACTATTCTCACAAAAAAACAATCCTCTGTACAGCTAGGTCAAAAGAAAATTCAAAAAGTTATGACTCTGGAAGAAGAGGAGGAAAAAAAAAAAGGTGCAAGAACTAAAATTGGTAACATAGAGACGGGATTAAACATTAATTCAATTAATCAGCCCAGAATTTTAGACCTATTTAGATTAAATTGAACAAATGGAATGTCACTTTAATTGTAAGCATATTTCTAATAATAAAAAAAAAGTTTTTCCCAGAAAATTCTTCAATATAAACCTAGACAGGGCGGACTAAGAAATAAAGACATTATTGCAATGTAATGTAATGGAGCAAATGGAAAATAAATAAAAAATACATAAATCCAGTCTGCTCTAAAAGGGGTGATAACCCTAAGTTTTCATGTGGTTGGAGACAATATGTGCTCTGATGGGAACGTGCCTTGTGTATTACAGGACGCTCTCATAAAGTGGTCGGTGTGGCTTATATATAATATATCTGATATTTTGTCTGAGGTTATCATTACTTTTTATTATTTCTGCAACAATTGGTGCAGTTGTAAGAGTATAAAACAAGAACAGTTAAAAGACTTGAGACATATCCATTCATCCATTCACATTAGATAGGAAAGCCCTCTAATAGTGTTAGTTGATGTTTGCTGGAATTGCAATTAGCAGGAATCTATTGTTTTAGTATCTTCTACAAAATTATAAAGAGCTTTCATGTACAAGCAAATTGAATCCCAGTAAAGAAATTAAAATAAAGGCAATTTATATCTGAAAAACATTATTAACTATTTTAATGTGTTTCTTGGATAGAGGTAAAAAACGAGTTTTCCATAAATGCATTTTTCTAAGGACTTTTCTTGTTCCTAGTGAAATCTATTGACATGGACAATTGACATTGTTACTGACATAGGAACTATTAAACTAATATGAGCTGAAATAGATAAATATACCAGCATAAAAGCTATACTAGATAAAAGGTGAAAAAATGGATAGATAGAATCATGTTGCTGTGGCTCTATCTATCTATCTATCTAATATCTATCTATCCAATATCTATCTATCATCTATCCAATATCTATCTATCCATCTATCTATCTATCCAATATCTATCTATCTAATATTTATCTATATATCTATCCATCTATCCAATATCTATCTATCTATCCAACATCTATCTATCTATCCAACATCTATCTATCTATCCAACATCTATCTATCTATCCAATATCTATCTATCTAATCTATCTATCTATCCAATATCTATTCAATATCTATCTATCTAATCTATCTATCTATCTATCTATCTATCTATCTATCCAATATCTATCTATCCAATATCTATCTATCCAATATCTATCTATCCAATATCTATCTATCTATCTATCTATCTATCTATCTATCTATCTATCTATCTATCCATCTATCTATCTTTATTGTATTTAGAATGAAATCAAACAAAGGAGTGAGCTGCAGTGTCCTGGCTTAGAAACTCACATACATACGAAACCGAAGGTAGCGGTGAAACGCGTTGAGCTGCACTGTAGCCCTGATCTTTCTTCTTGGGTTATGTTCAGACATCATGTTTTTTTTCATCGTTTTTTTTATTACGTTTTTTATGCAAATTTTCAGCTGCCTTTTGCAGTACCAGCAAAGTCTATGAGAAACCAGAATTCTCTGTTCACACCTCATGGTTTTTTTTTGTTCAGCATTTTGTTCCTTGCATGGGCTTTTGGAAAATAGAGCATATCACTTCTTCTTTCAGCATTTTTTCAGCTTTTTTTCACCCACAGAATGTAATGGGTGGTGAAAAAACACTCAGAAAAAAACGCATAAAAAACGCACCAAAATTTGTTTCAGCGTTTTTGATGCCAAAATAGAATGGGGTTCTTCTTTTCACAGAACGTTATGTACATGCATAAAAAGAGACAGAAGGACAGTGAAAA
Organism: Phyllobates terribilis; assembly: GCF_046119375.1. Lineage (NCBI taxonomy): Eukaryota > Metazoa > Chordata > Amphibia > Anura > Dendrobatidae > Phyllobates > Phyllobates terribilis. Next base: position 880,843,915 of record NW_027362762.1, read on the forward strand.
AAAACACTGAAAAAAAGCACCAAAGCTGCAAGAAAAATCCTGAACAAAATGCCCTTGAAAATCAGGTTTTGCTGCAGAAAATTGATGCAAAAAAAACCATCATGTGTGAACATAGCCTTACTATGGCTTCAGGTAATGCCGCAGAGTTCAATATATGCTCACTGCAGCGTCTCACTATGTTTTCTATGTCGTATTAATATGACTAATGCTGGCTTTAGGTACGCAGTAGTGATATATATGTGTTCATATGCCTTGCAGGTAATACTCTATTATAAGCAGTTACAAGCACAATCAATGTGCTGACATGCTCTTCTAGCACAACATGCACTTTTTGTATCTGATATCATATATCAACTGTACTGGTCTTCTCTATTGCATTGTTATGAGTATCGCCATAGTATTTGATCTATAATATGCTATTTAGCCTGATATAATATATTTGTATTGCAATACCGGGCTATTTTCTGTGTTTCTGTATCATGTCTGGATATGTCTTTTTATGTATTGACTTTATCTAATTTTGTATATTTTTGAATAAGATCTATTTTTATTATAATAGTTTGGATCAGATGTTCTTTCATTATCCTCTGTAGGTTTAATGTTATGTATATGAAGGGATCCTCTTTGTTACTTTGAAAACTTCTACTAATTTACAAACAATAAATGTCTAAGAAGTGTCAGCACCCCAGATCAAGACAGTTTAATAAAAAGACATGGATGAAAAAAAAACTGGTTGAAGAGGACCTTTCACCAAATTTTTCATGGTGAACTTGCCACATGATGCAATAGTGGCTGCAGAGCAAGATATATATATATTTTTAGATATATTTTGCTTCTTTATTGCGGAGATATTAGAAATCAAAGAATTTGGGGCCTAATGAGTTAACTTTTGTTAAGGCCAAGTGGGTGTTATCAGAGTTTTCAATGTGGGCATGTACTTCTTCTCTGTGTATGAATTAACGAATCACAACCATGCAGAAAAAGAACATGCCCCCACCATAGCATAGGTTTCTCTGTGTGTGAAATGTAATGATAAAGCTCTGATCACTTGGATTAACCTCCTTCATGATTAAAAAGTGCAGCTGAGTTTAGCTATGTCACATTACAAGCCCTTCAGCTCCTCCCCTCATAGCACTGTCAACTCTGCCGTACTGCCCCTCCCCTCTACAACCTATTCAGAGATAAATAAAACTTATGTCTGTTGTGCTTACTGCATCTTGTAATCCCTCTGCAGTCAGATCGGGCGGTCTGTCATTATATCTCACACAGGAGTAGCTGGTTGTGCTCTCACTGCAGAAAGATTGCCCAATTTGCTCTTTGCACAACTGACATAAGTGTGACTCATATCTGGACAGGCAGTGGGAGAGGCAGAGGGAGAAAGCAGTACTGCAGAGCTGACAGTGCTGTGAGAGGAGAAGAGCTGATAGAATGGTTTGCGAAGTGACACCGCTAAACTCAGCTGCACTGCCTATTCCTCCACATCGGCCTTGTCTGAAAGGTGTTACATCTCCAGCATTTTATAATCATGCAGGAGGTCAGACCAGGAGATTCTAGCTGTATCCATAAATATCACAAACTGAGAAATCTAAGTCATGGTTCTTTTTCTGCTATGTTGCTGCCTGCTTATGATTTGTAAACTATTACAGATGAGTACATGCCCTGAGTAGAAAACACACACTTGGACTTTGATTGCTATTGTCTCCGCAATGGAGTGAAAAACTTAAAACTATAAACATTTTATTCTGCTCTGCAGCCACTATTGCGTCGTGTGTCCAATTCAACATGAAATATTTTGTGAAAGGTCCTCTTTAAGGCTGCATTCACACAAGTGTCATGGGTCTATGATGCACGGATCGGCCGTGGGTTTCCGGACCCAAACTCAAAGTCTTAAATGGGTTATCCAGGACTACCGTATTTGATTTTTTTCACTTTGGGCCTAAGAACTAATAGGCAGGTATTTGATAACTATCTGCCTGTTCTGCCCACTGGCAGGAGCAGTCAGTGACCGTTCTGAGTCGGCGCGGGGCAGACAGGCAAGTAATTAGCAACTATCTACCTGTTATTTCCTAGGCCCATAGTAAAAAAAATTGAATAGTCATGGATAACCCCTTTAATGGCGTATATGAGGCGGTCTAGTTCTGGTTAGGAGACCGGAGTCTAATTTGTACAGAGAGATTCATACTTGGACCTCGACACACGAATGTGTGAATTTGTCCTAAGGGACAGGAAACAAACAGCTGTTGTAAATGGTAATAAAGTCATCAGTGGGGACCACAAGGATCAGTGTTAGGCCCAATTCTTGTTATTCTCTTTATTAATGACCTTGTGGATGGGATAGAGAGTAAAGTGTCAGTCTTTGCTGATGACACAAATCTTTGTAGGATAATAAAACTGAGCTTGATAGTAAAATATTACAGAATAATCTCAATAAGATGTCTTCAAAGGCAAACACATGGCAGATGAATTTTAATGTTGATGAATGTCGAGTAATGCACCGCAGCCAGAGTAATTGTATAGCTGCATATACATTAAACGGAAATATACTTGGGGACTAAGAACAGGAGAAGGACTTGGGTATTCTGGTTACAAGTAAGCTGAACAGCAGCACTCAATGTCAAGCAGCAGCCGCAAAAGCAAACAAGATTTTAGGGTGTATAAAAAAAGAAATAAAATGTTGTGATCCAAATGTATTATTACTCCTCTATAAATTACTTTGAAAGCCACAGCTAAAAAAAGACATTAAAAAACTAGAGTCAGTTCAAAGATGGCCATCTAGATTATAATGTGGAATGGAAGATCTCTCCTATAATAAGAGGTTAGAAAAGCTGGGCTTCTTCAGCATGAAAAGGAGACCTCCGAAGCAATCGCATTTATATGAATAAATACATGTGTTGTCAATACAAAGGACTGGCACATGACTTTTTCCTTTCAAGGACCTTACAAACGACATGGGGGCACTCATTACATGTGGAGAAAAAGTAATTCCAGTGGGTAAATAGGAAAGGCTTCCTTACAGTTAGAGCAGTCAGACAGCAGAATGCCCGACCACAAGAGGCAGTAATGGCAGACACTATGTCAGCATTTATAAAAGGGCTGAATGCTTTACTCATAATAAATGGCATTGTGGATAACTAATAATTTCGTAAAAATTAATATTTTAGAGATTTAGGCTGATATATGAAACCATGCCTTGTCCAATGTATGGCACTATTCAGCTCCAAGTATATTCATCTATCTGAAATATACCGATCCCTTTCTGCAGGCTGTGCACCTTCCTTCTCATCAGTGTAAATACATTCCCCATTGATTGAGTAGCTCTATGTTATTATCAGTACCGGGCGGTAGATGAAGAATTGCGATATCTAGTTGGGGCATGCTTAGGGATTCTGTAAATAGAATCTAATAAAATGCTTCCAGGTGTCTATTAAGTATCAATAAAGAAGCCATCATCGCTGGTCAAATAACGGAAAGAAGATGAATATATATTGCGCAGCACGTGTAGAAAGCTGTAGTTACATTTCAACACCTCAAATTCCCATTACATGGTGTTAAAATTGATCTAGTGGCAGCATACTTTATATGAGGCACAGCTATCTACAGGAAAAAAATGTCATCTACCATCAGCGATGATTCTGCAAAAGTAATAATTGAAATCTTCCCCCAATTCAGTGCGAGTAGAGTGCTCAGTATTTCTAAAAATGTTGCAGTGGTAGCTGAGGTTCTTGGAAGTAGCACTAAGAATAGTAGGAAGAATCTGGAGAGCAGTGGGAACAGTCTGGGTAAGACAATTCTCAGGGGCTGGAAAAAATATCTATACTAAAAGCTAAAGACACAATACTCAAACCATGAGTGAGTGCGTCATGTGGCTTTAAAGGGGATGTCCACTACTAGGACAAACCCTTCTTGATCTAAAAGTTTGGGTCCAATAAAATAAAAAAGCTTATACTCACTTCCCGTGCCGGCGCCATTCCAGTGGTGTCAGCACTCGTGGTCCCATGTTGTTGTTGTGACATATGAGCCAGGCACCCAATCAGCACGTGCCAGTGAGGCAAGCACTGATTGGGCACCGGGTTCCCGTGTCACAACAACCGCACGGGAGTCCCCGGACCACGAGTGCCGACATAGCTGGAATGGCGTCAGCACGGGAGGAGAGTATAAGCTTTTTTATTTTATCGGGGCCAGGTGTGGGGTATGACAAGGAGTTGTGCAAGTAGAGGACAACTTCTTTAAGTAGGCCTAAACAGGAAACAAGATGGATTCCACAGGTTCAACATCGGCCATCTTAGTAAAGGGTGATTGCATAAACACAATAACAGCCTCCAGTGGTAAAGAGCAGAAATGCAGAACAATCTGTCAAAGTGAATAATAGCGGTCACTGATGGCCAATCCGCAGAAGCACAACAGTATCCTGACATGCCTATTTTGGTATCTGATAGCTGGTATATGAACCTATTATTTTTTATATGTGTTTTTATTGCATGTATGTGTTATATTGGTTAACTACAGTAATTTATTATCAATTTAACCATATATTTTTGTTTTGCCCTTTTTTCTGGCTGCTTACTATATTACTCATGTATTACCATGTTGACCATCAGTTTATAGGGATTTGGTTTGGATCTCCACATTCATTTCCATGTTGGGATCGATGTGTTTTTGGCAATTATTTGCTTTTTAAGTTTCTGTTTTCTCTGATTATGTAATAAAGTACTTTATATTTTAGTACTTGGATTGTCTATTACATTTTGGGTTTACTGATGCCTTTTATACACCAATTGCTTTTTCCTATTCTCCAAGCCTGCATTTTATAATACTAATCTAATTTCACTTTTTGGCACCCCAACTAGCACTCAGCATATAGGACACAAGTCCAACCAATTATTGTTACGAATCGTGGTTCCGTGCTCCCACCTGGGAATGGAGCAGGTCCGGTGCTGCGCTACTCCGGTCGCAAGCACCGCCATTGTCCTGACCTTGGAGGCGGAGCTACTACGCGTGCAAGGAAATGGTCCCAATCCTGTGGAGTGTCATGTTCTGCTGTTTTGGGATATGTGAGGACGCAGGACGCTATTGTGTCTGGTACTGAGCAGTGGCGGGATTATGTTCAGTCTGCTGCTGAAGCTAGCAGGGAGTGGCTATCTGGGAATGATTGGGAGGTATTCAACACCTGATCATTAGGCAGGCTATTTAACCCTGCTCCCTGCTCAGTCCTTTGCTGTTTATTGCAGTTTGCAGCTGCCTTTGTGCGTAGTGGTGAGTGGTGCTAGCATTAGGTTTTGCTATCTTTTCAGGGGTTTTCTCATTTTCTCTTCTGGTTTCACTTCCTGGGGTTCTTGCAGAGTTACTCACCTGGTCCTTGTCTAGGCACCTGCCGCATCACCGGACGCCAGCTGTCCGGTGATAGCGGGCCTGGGAAGGGCTCTGCCAAATTCCCCCTTCCATTTACTGGAAGCTGGGTGAAGAGTATTCCTGGCCCTCAAGGGCTCGCCTAGCTGTGCAGCTTGTGCAGCTTGTGCAGCTTGTGCCAAGTGCGTCTGTGGATGCGCCTTTGCTGATTTGGTGCCGGTCTTCCTGGGTCCCTCTGTGAAGCGCATAACAGGATAAACAGGCATATATATACATATAAAACAAATGGATCTGGTCAAGCAGCTTACTGACCAGATGCAGAGTCTTTTGGGAATGTTCCAGGATTTGGCGGGCACCATGAACCAGTGTAGCCAAACCTTGGTTCAGGGGGTTCCCCCGACACATGCACATTCTAACCCCAGTCCTATATCAAGGGTCATTCCCATAGAACCTAAGGTGTCCCTTCCTGATATTCTTTGGGGAGATCGGAAACCGTTTCATAATTTTGAGGAGTGCAAATTATATTTCCAACTTTGCCCTGTTTCTTTCGGGAATTATGGTACTCGGGTGTGTCTTGTTATTTCCCTGATTAGAGGGGATGCCCAGTCTTGGGCATTTTCATTACCCTCAGGTTCACCCATACTCTCATCAGTGGATGAATTTTTTATGGCTTTGTGGTAGATTTATGATGAACCGGACTGGGTGGCGTTAGCTGAATCCCATCTTAAGGCTTTTTATTAGTGGGACCTTACTGCGGAGGACTACTGCTCCCAGTTTCGTAGGTGGACTATAGAGACTGGGTAGAACAATATCGCTCTTCGTAGTACCTTCCTGACTGAGCTTAATGAACATATTAAAGATATGCTAGTGCACCACTCTCCTCCCTGGTCTTTGGAGGCCATCATGAGCTTAGCTGTGTAACTTGATCAGAGAAGACGAGAGAGATGTCAGGAAAATAGTCCCTCAGGCGGAGTTCATCCATACCCTCTGCCGGTCTTTAGGCTGAGGGAGAGCCCATGCAGCTTGGTGGAGTTGATACCACTCGGAAGTCAAGGCAGCAAAGATGGCGTTGGCGACAGTGTCTTTTATGCGGTTCCTTGCGCTATCTGGTTCGTGAAGGTCCACATCTGGAGCCGTTCGGGGATCCCCAGTTAGGCGCTCAGGTACTCCTAGCAAAGAAATTACTTTTACCCATTGTTATCATGTTTAGCGGTATGAGTGTGGAGGGTTATGCTTTTGTTGATTGCGGAGATATGTTTTTTAAATGCTGCTGTGGCCAAGGAGTTGGAGGTTCCTCTTATCTCCTTGGATGCTTCTATAACATTATCTTCTCTTGATAATTCTCCCCTTGCCCAGAGTATTGGGTATCGCCCTTCTAAATCCCTGGTTGGAGCAGGGTTCTATTTTGTGGCCAAAAAGTATGGTGGTTTGAGACCATGTATTGACTATCGTGAGCTCAATCGCATAACTGTATGTAATCAGTACCCTCTTCCACTAGGCTCTGCCAAAGTCCCTCTTCCATTTACTGGGAGCAGTGTGAAGAGTATTCCAGGCCCACAAGGGCTTGCCTAGCTTGACAGCTCGTGCCAAGTGCGTCTGTGGCTGCACCTTTATTTATTTTACTCACTTATATAGTGCCATTAATTTCACAGACATTATGGGCACTGTTCCCATTGGGACTTACAATCTGGATTCCCTATCAGTATGTCTTTGGAGTGTGGGAGAAAACCGGAGAACCTGGAGGAAACTTGTGCAAACACGGGGAGAACATACAAACTCCTTGCAGATGTTGTCCTTGGTGGAATTTGAACCCAGGACCCCAGCGCTGCAAGGCTGCAGTGCTAACCACTGAGCCACCGTGCTGTCCTTGCTGGTTTGGTGCCGGTCTTGCTGGATTCCTCTGTGAAGCGCATAACAATTATCCCATAGGTGCACCACTGAAAGTGCATACAGCTAAATATTAATAAACTTCCATTCAATACCTTTTATAGTTTAAAGGGAACCTCTCATCCGGTTTTCCCAATGTAAAATATGGCCACCACCTTTAAGGCCTCTTTTCCAGTATTCTAGTAAGCTGTATGCAAGTCCGCAATCCCCTCCGCATAGCCCAAAATAGATATTTTATTACACCCACACACAGCACGGTCCGGTCCGATGTGCACCGCTGGTCTTGATCTGGCGTCTCCTCTCTTCCCACAATTGCCGCCCTCCTTCCTCGCTTCACGTGGATGATGCATCATACGTCATCTACACAGTGTCCTCCATCGCGCTCCTGCGCAGGTGTACTTCTCTCTGCCCTGCCGAGGGCAGAGCACAGTACTGTAGTGTGCATGTGACGGGAAAGGCCAAAGAGCTTCGATGACCGGTAGGTTAAGCCGGTGCATGCGCAATACAGTACTTTGCACTCAGCAGGGATGAGAGAAGTGCACCTGCGCAGGAGCACGATGGGGACACTGTGTTGATGATGAAGGACGCGCCATCCACATGAAGCAGGGAAGGAGTACCTCGATCGCGACGAGAGAGGAGACATCGGATCAAAACCAGAGACGCCCATTGGGCTGGACTGCGCTGTATGGGGGGATAATAAGAGGTCTTTTTGTGGTATGCAAATGTGATTGGGGACTTACATACAGCTTACTAAAATGCAATAGAAGAGGCCTTTTACGGTGCTGTCCGTACTTTATAATGAGAATTCCTGTTGACAGGTTCCCTTTAAAATCCTATGTTCCCAAGACCATCTTGATGGCCTCCGTCTTCTAAAAAAGTAGGAGGTAACGTTCCATTGATTGCCTAATGATTTTTGGGTCCACAGTGAGGTTTTGTAGACACATTTTCTAAGCCCAGCTTTTCAGTCTTCTCTTATGTGCAATGTCTGGTTGATATAAAAGCCGTTCTCGATATGTAGTTGACTTTGATTAGTATTAACAATGGATTTTGCCGTTGCGGATAGCAAATAGTAAAATCTGCCGCTACCTCCCATACATAATTAATATCTCCTAATTAGTTTAGGTAAGCTTCGCAGTGTATTTTTGCCTAATTAAAATAAACATCGCTGTGAGAGGGGAACGAACGGAAAGTTCAGTCACACTTCTGTCGTTCTAATCTGATGTAGAAATAATTAATATGTTTAACTGTACCAGAACACTACGGAGTCAACTAACAAAAGCCGATTTGGGGACTGAGAAAATATTTATTGCAATTGAGCTATCACTGTAGTTCCTTTAAATCATTTAAATATGTTAAACCACCTTGGGTTATGTTTAAGAATTTAATTAATGCTCATGCTATTTAAAGATGCATGCTCTCTGGCAACCTAGAAGCAATGGGGATATTCAGCAGGGGATATGAAGTTAAATTTAGTAATTATAATACTTCCACACAAAACTGTAAAATCACTATGGAAAAGATTTGGATTAGTGGCTGAAGTGCAGTAAAAAAAAAATAAACAGTGTATTAATTAACTTACTGTGCAGATATAGCAGAGCTGAGTCAGTTAATTACCTTTTTCTTATTTGAATAGCAATGATTTTTCCTAATCATGCATTTATGAAGATCAGTATGGAGGGTGAAATATTTTTTCATTTTTTTCAACTTCTTGAGAAATGCACAATTTATGGCAAATTTGGATGAACTAAGGAAATAATTGATTGATTCAACTGACCACAGTAGTAGAGGAATACACTGATGATTACATTAAAGAGTATTTTTTTTTTCCATAACTCAATAGTACACAAGAAAATATGAAACTTTGTAATATATTTTATTATAGAAATCAGCTTTTTTTTCTCCTCCTGGACTGATTTTTCATTCTCAAAATTCTCAATTCATGAGTAAAATCTGAATTAATTAATTACGGACTTTCATATAACTGAGATAAAAGTTGACAGTTGGTGCTCATAAAGTTCTATGGAGAACTGAAACTGTATATTCAGGAGAACTTGCAGTAGAATATCTGTGTCTTCCTCTAGCTCCTCCTTTCTCTCTCAGTTTCATAGAATTTTAAAAGCACCAACTGCCATCTCCTCACAGTGATGAAAGAACCCGTCTTCACTAAATAAAGATATTAGTCGTGGATTGAGAGTGAAAGATCATTCCTGGAGGAGAAAAAAGCGGATTTCTCTAATAAGATATATTACAAAGTTTCTTATTTTCATGTGTACTGTTGATTTATGAAATAAAATAAATATATAAAATCAATAATGATAATATGAATATTGATATAATAATTATTAATAATATAAATAAAAATAATTAAAATGACAGTTACTATTTAAAGTTTTTTTATGTTGTGTGTAGTAGATAAAGCAGTAATCTCATGTACTGTCCATGGTCCTGAACAGAACTGCTCCTGCATCCACAGGTACAGTATGTAAAGCATAGTGATGAGGATGACTAGCTGCGCCTCCCACCAGAACTGCTGATCGCATGTTGATAATTCCTCCCTGCTCTCACATCCGCGTCTCCTGTAGCCGCTTGTACATTTTTAGCTGCAGCTTTTGAAGTAACTTCCTACTAAAAGTCACTGTAGACTTTATAGAGAATCTGTTGTCTGAAAATGATCTATTGTTTGAATAAAATGTTCTATTCTCTTGAATTACAAGCCCATCGCTCGTACTTCACAAGGAGGCATAGCTGACAGTAACACTATATTAAAGAAGTGCTCATGAGGCCAAAATGTCTCTATTTTTTGCCTCCAATTAGAAATGTAGTATAGTTCTTCTGATTCGCCATGTGCAGGGCATTGCGGTAGTTTAGGTATCTATGGTTACGGCCACTCGTATAGTGACAGTTAGTTAGCTGTTACTGGTTGTAACCGTGGATACCTAAGCTACAGCAATGAGCGCGACGTAGACAGGTAGATGCATAGACAGGTAAATAATAGATAATGAGATAGATACTATAGATAGATAGAGTAGATATATGGCTATATAGATATTGGATAGCTAGATACATAGATAGATAGATATAAAAAGAAAAAATAGAAGCAGCACCAGCAAGTGATCAGGATGCTGTGCCTCCCAGGTAAGTACCAGGCTTTCAATATAGCAAAAAAAATGGAGGTTGTCGCCATTTTTTTTAATAGATAGATAGATATATGGATAGAGATAGATAGATAATAGATGGATATATGGATAGATAGATATATACCATACCATAGATAGATAGATAGATAGATAGATAGATAATAGATATATGGATAGATGATAAATAGATAGATAGATAGATAGATAGATAATAGATATATGGATAGATACATACCATACCATAGATAGATAGATAGGAGAGATATATGGATAGATAGATAAATAGATAGATAGATAATATAGATAGATACCATAGAAAGATAGATATAGAAGATGATAAATCTACGATATGAGACAATTCTCCCTAAGACAGCTAATAGTTGCGGTAAGACAGGTGATACAATCGTACGGTCTTGGCTGGTATCTCAGCCCAGGCTAAGGGAGAAGGTTTCTGCACCGGAGGTGATTAAGTGATGATTTCGGTCAAGAGAGCCGTTAAATCCATTGTAAAATTGTTTTAGGGCCTCATTAGGTGCCAGACAAGTGGAAGACTGCAGGAGAGACAGTTATAAAGGAGATAGAGAGGCAGAGGCAAAGGCGAGTGGAGTCAGGATGGCTTTCCTCATCACTTACAGAATTACCCTGTAATAATGGAGGTAATGAGCGCGTTATATGAGACACATTAAACATCCCACCAGGTGATCGATTTGTTGCCCTCAAACTAGAGAAGGAAAACTTCGATAATTATGGTGTGATCTGAGGGCTTACCCCAAACTGAAGAACTCCCATGTACGGTAAAATAGAGAATGGTTTTTCTTTTAAACAAAGGTAAAAACATGGAAAAGAGGGGAAATCTGGTACTAAACATAAATGTAGAAGACATACCTTAGGGTTACATTAAATTCCTGGAGAGCCATGGTAATTAGTCTCTCCATTATAGGTGTGTGCAGGATTTAATCCATGCTTTGAGCTCATGTATATTCTCCGGAGGATGTAATAATTGGTTTAAAATGATCACAAAAGATAAATATCACACAAGCATCAGCCCATTATAAGAGCGCTTTTACATAATTATTCGGGGAACTTAGGAGGAGTTAAAGAGGAGGTGATCTGCTTTATTAAGTGTTGGATGTGTATTAATAATAATTTCCAGCAATGTGTAGAGATAATAATATATTATTTAGTGTTTACTAAGATGGTCATTATCTGCCATGCGCCAGTTGGGAAATTACAGCTATTGATGGGGTTAAGGCCATACAACACCGTGTGTACGGTAGATGATCTCATGTATAGATGGAAAAGAAAGAAAAATTTCAGCTGATATTGTCATATTCTTGTCATAGTGTGAAATATACAACACTCATATTAAACCCCTCTTCAAGAAGCCATAACTTTTTTATTTTTCACTCATCATTAGTGTTGAGCCACCCCCGTAGTGTTCGAGTTCGGTTCGTCGAACACCCGTGTGTTCGCCGAACTGTTTGTCGAACTGTTCGTCGAACACCGTCGAACACCGTTAAAACCAATGGCAGGCAAACAAAAACACATAGAAACACATAGAAAACACCTTCAAAGGTGTCCAAAAGCTGACAAACTGCTCAGAAGACACAACTAACACATGGAAAAGTGACAAGTACATATAGTCATGCGAAAAGAAAAGAGGTGGAGGAGTAAAAGGAGGGGGAGACACAGATATAGGCATGTCATGCCCTTCTACAATCCAAAAAGTGAGAAGCCGACACGTTCAGTCCGCTCCTGCCCGTGCCACCTCCGTGTCACCGGGTTTGTGCCAGAGCCGCGGTGAACCCTGACGGCCAGCCCCCCTCTCCCAATACTGGTGCCTGTCCGCTGGTGGGTCGAGCGAGCCCCCCTGTGGTGGAGGCAGCTCTAAGCTTTTTAATTTAAATTGTCTCTCTAATTTGAATGAATACACTTTAAATCCATTTACAAGGATCTATTGGAGGGCAAGTCTCATGCCAGCAGCCGCGTAATTCCAGCTCCAGTAGCGTCCACTAAAGCTGCTGCAGTTAAAAAGCTTTTATAAGGATCGAGCTCGGCTGTCCACCGCAAGGCATCCTACTGCCAGTCCCAGCCCCTATGCCTTGGGGTGCCTCCTGATGCTCTTAACTGAGTATCCCGTGGTCCCGAAGCATTTCCTTTGAAAAAATTAAGTGTCCAAACTACAGGTGGTGTAGCTTGCTTAACAGCCGGGATAATCCGCTGACTAGCAGACACTGCTACTAGGCACAAAGTATTTCCTGGGCTAGATGCAGTTAAAAATTTGTAATTAGATACTCTCGTTGGATGCTGAGAAAGCATTCCATAGAGTCTCCTGGCACGCCATATATGATTCTCTTAAAAAGCTTGGGGTAGGGGTCTAGGGGACCCTTTTATAGCCAAAATCATGGCCCTGTATCACAATACGTCACCTAGGCTGAAGATAAATGGAACTGTAGCACCCTGAGGGCTCGGTTGCTACAGAGGTATTGCACCTCACCCAGAGGTGTGATTTCTCACTCTCAGGTAAGGATGTAGTGTGGATCAGGACCCGACACCTGCATGCATTACACCACATTGCCGTGGGGCAGGGCGACCAATATGCCTCTGAGATGGGCACGACAGTCCCTGTCCCTGGCTGGAGTGGGGGGAGGGAACACTGAGGAAGGGGAACCCTGTAGTGCAGGAGCAGGGAGGAAGCAGTTCCTGGGTGCATTGAGAAGGGAGTATAAAAGGTGGGCACCATCTTAGTTCAGTGCAGAGAAGTCTGAGCAGAAGTGGCAGGGAGCAGGGGCTCTGCATGAGCTCTGCTCCGGAGGCGGGCCTAGTAACAGAGGCCCAGGCCTGGAAGAGGGAGAAGGAAGGAAGAGGAGCGGAGAAGGCTCCAGGAACGAGGAACTAGTGGAGGCAGGAAACGACCCTCAGCTAGAAACCGGAGGCTGTGACATTTTATGTGGCGCAGCCCCTCGCTACACCCGCTAGGAAGGCACCACATAGGGTCAGGGAAACTGGCGCCAAGTTTACCAAGAGGAGGCCTGAGGCAGCTGGACAGAAGGGTTGGTAAGAAAGGCCAGACAAAGGACACACAAAGGGGGTCCTGTGAAGCGCTCCAAAGTTATCTGGGAGTTGTCTGAGCCCCTCACCTGGTGACCACAGTACGACGTGGGCAGCCGTTACCTGCAGACGTGGTCTGGATAATAAGAACTGTGAGTAAAGGCCCTGGACTGCATCACTGACTCCGTGTCGTTATTGCTGCTGCCCTGCACCATCACCCCCATCCTCCGCATACACTGCCCTGAGGCTATACTCCTCCCGTGGGGAGTTATGCTACGCTCTGCTGCACCCACAACACCAGCCTCAGCGGTCTGCCCTGCAGCGGCGGTTCACTCTGACCGCAATCCAAGGGTGGCGTAGTCGGACATTTAAACATCAAAACCACATAAATAGTTCCGCCACTGGTTTGACCACCCTGAGCCACGGAACCGGGTCGCAGCCATGAAGACTACAACCACCAGCATCCACCAAAAAGGGTCTGGCTCCGGGTGTCCCAAGGCCCAGGGGGTGCGTCAGAACATTTTCATCACCTTTCACAATCACCAATGGGACAAGGCAGGGATGTCCTCTGTCCCCTCTCTTATACATCCTAGTGACGGAGCACCTGCTCTCATCAATTCGCCATAACCCCAATATTAGGTGGATTGAGGTGGGAGGCACCGAGTACAAGTGCTCTCTATTTGCTGATGATGTCCTAGTATATATCACTCAATCACATATATCCATCCATGCTGTTATGGCTGAAATAGATCACTTTGTTACATGGTCAAATTTTAAAATCAATGCAACGAAGTCTGAGGCCCTCAATGTCTCCCTCCCCAAATCCATATAGGATTCCATCCAGTCCAACTTTCCCTTTGCCTGGCCCTCACAGGGTATCAAATACTTAGGAATTCCTATTCATAGCGACCTCTCCCATCTATGTTATCTTAATTTTGGGCCCTTTATTGAACAACTCCATACAGACCACGGTTGGCAAGTTAGAACTGTAAGATTCACTACGTGAACCACTGGTGTTTTGTGGAAAAGCACATGTACACTGTGTTCCAAATTATTATGCAAAAAGTGTTTAGGAGTGATAAGGGAAGAATTTGTTTGTTTGTCAGTTAAACTCGTTGATGGTGATGTGTGTCAGGGCTCTTTATATCACTGTAAGCAATTGCAGACACCTGTGCTAATTAGTTTGGCAGGTGTGTCCAATGAAAGGCAAGACTACTTAAGAAGGCTGTCTCACATTATTAAGCAGCCTACATTTTCTGCCAAAATGGGAAAGAAAAAGGATGTGTCGGCTGCTGAGAAGCAACAAATTGTGGAGTGTTTAGGTCAAGGCATGACTACAATCAACATTGTGCGATGATCAGGATGAAGTGTCTTGGCAATCAAGAAGTATGTAGCTGATTCACAGTACACACGTGTGCGTGCTGATAAGGGCAAATTGAGGACTCTTTCCTACAGGCAATTACGTCAGGTTAAAAGAACAGCGGCAAAAAAGCCTTGTCATAGCAGCAGACAAGTTTTTGAAGATGCTGGTGCCTCCAACGTCCCCCGAACAACAAGATGCAGGGTCCTTCAGAGGTTTGCAGCTGTGCATATGCCATCCTGTCGACCTCCTCTATCCACTTCACACAAGCAGAAACGGCTCCAGTGGACCAAACATTACATGAAGACTGATTTCAAAACTGTTTTGTTCACGGATGAGTGCCGTGCAGCGCTCGATGGTCCAGATGGATGGAGTGGAGGATGGCTGGTTGATGGACACCCCACGCAAACACGGCTACAGCGCCAACAAGGAGGAGGTGGAGTAATGTTTTGGGCTGGAATCATGGGGAGAGAGATTGTCGGCCCCTTTAGGATCCCTGAAGGCGCTAAAGATGAACTCCATAATGTATGTGGATTTTCTCAAACAGCACTTCCTGCCATGGTTCAAGAAGAAGAACCGTGTATTTCACAGCAAGATCATTTTTTTGCATGATAATGCACCATCTCCCTGACCTCTACCCCATTCAGAACCTCTGGAGCATCATCAAAAGGAGTGTCTATGATGGCGTGAGGCAGTTCACATCTAAGCAACAGCTCTGGGAGGGTATTCTGTCCTCATGCAAAACAATTGAAGCAGAAACCATCCAAAACCTGACAAATTCAATGGACGAGAGAGTTCAGAAGCTCCTTTCGAACAAGGGGTCCTATGTGAAAATGTAACATCACCTAGAATAAAGTTTTGAGTTGAAAACTGTTTGATTTCAGTTTCTAATAACCTGCTAATGCTTATAATTTCAAAAATGACCATTTTTTTTGGTCTTTATTAAAATGAAAAAGTTGATCGAAAAGTTTGGGGGATCTAAGAGTGTGGCAACCCAGTAGTCATGATTACTTCGAATTCTGACAATATGAGGGTCATGTTGCAGGTAGTGCAGCAAGAAGGCACTTATGTGTCTTGCGCATCTCGGAGCCCCAAAATTATTTTCCGGGCTAGATGCAGCTAAAAATTATTATTAATTTTAAATCTGGTGGAGCTTAGTATATATGGCCTAATAGGATCAGTGCTGCACACTGCTACAAAGCCCAAATTATTTTCCAGTCAAGATACAGATAAACATGATTAGTAATTTTAAATCTGGTGGAGCTTATTATAGATGGCCTAATAGAATCAGTGCTGCACACTGCTACAAAGCCCAAATTATTTTCCAGCCAAGATACAGATAAACATGATTAGTAATTTGAAAGCTTAAAACGGTTGGTAGGGTGATTTTAACCAATCATCAAGCTTTTACTCTCCCCAGGATGACACAGGGGTAGAAAAGTCGTTTCGGATCCATGATTTGTTCATCTTTATGAACGTGAGTCTGTCTACATTATCAGTGGAGAGCCGTGTGCGCTTATCTGTCAGCACACCACCAGCAGCGCTGAACACACGTTCAGACAGAACGCTGGCTGCGGGGCATGACAAGATCTCCAAGGTGTAAGTGGCTAGCTCCGGCCATTTATCCAGATTGGAAGCCCAAAAAGAGCAAGGGTCCAGTGACACAGTCATGGCTTCAATGTTTACTTGGAGATACTCCTGTACCATCGTCTCTAGGCGTTGACTATGTGTCAGATTTCTTGTCTCCTGTGGCCTTGCAAAGGATGGGCTAAAAAAGTGGTGAAATGATTCCGCAAAATTGATATTACCAGCAGATACTGTGGTTCTGTTACGGTTTGAGTGCTAAACACTTGACGGTCCCACGGTTGGCAAGTTGGAACTGTGAGATTCACTACGTGCACCACTGGTGTTTTGTGGAAAAGCACATGTAAGATTCTGCAACAGTCTCTGCTGATACTCCTGCATGCGTGCATCCCTTTCTATGGAAGGAATAATTTCTGCAAATTTACTTTTGTACCGGGGATCTAACAGTGTGGCAACCCAGTAGTCAGGATTATTTCTAATTCTCACAATTCGAGGGTCATGTTGCAGGTAGTGCAGCAAGAAGGCACTCATGTGTGTTGCGCATCCAGGAGCACCAAGTCCCTGTTGTGTTGGTGGCGAGGTAACAATCATGCTTCCTTCCTCTGTCCTCTCCCCCCAACCTCGCACAACAGAAATGTGATCAAGGTCTCCCTCATCTGATGAGTCTTCCATCAGTTCGTCCTCCACTTCTTCCTGGGCTCCTGCACCTTCCTCACTAGTTTGGCTGCTACCATGCGCCCTGGTAAAACCATCTCCCCCACCCTCACATGCCTGCCGCCTTGGTGCTGCCGACCGTCTGGACCTTGCAGATGTTAGCCCTTCCGCATACAACTCCTCCTCCTCTACTTCCTCCACCTCCTCTTGTGCCACCACCTGACTCCGAATTCTGTTTAACATGTGCTCCAGCATGTAAATCACCGGAATAGTCATGCTGATAATGGCATCGTCAGCACTAAACATCTTCGTCGCCATTTCAAAACTGTGCAGAAGGGTGCATAGGTCCCTGATCTGAGACCACTCCTCCAGCGTGATTTGCCCTACCTTTGGATCTCGTTGGCCCAGGCTATACGTCAGAACGTATTGCACCAGGGCTTGTCGGTGCTGCCACAGTCGCTGCAATATGTGCAGAGTTGAATTCCACCGGGTAGGCACATCGCATTTTAGCCGGTGAAGTGGCAGGCCCAACGACTTCTGTAGAGATGTAAGTCGCTGAGCTGCGGGATGCGAACGGCGGAAGTGAGCACACAGCGACCGTGCCCTCTTCAGAAGGCCATCTATTCTGGGATAGTGGGCTAAAAATTGCTGGACAACCAGGTTCAACACGTGAGCCATACAAGGCACGTGTGTGACATTGCCCCGGCGAAGGGCCGCACCCAGGTTTGCAGCATTGTCGCACACGGCCTTCCCTGGTTTCAGGTCCAGTGGAGACAACCATTCATGAAATTGGTTCTCCAGAGCTGACCACAACTCCTCAGCTGTGTGACTCACATTTCCCAGACATTTCAAAGTAAAAACCGCCTGATGACGTTGAGCCCTACTGCCAGCATAGTAAGGAGGTGTGCAGGATCCCTTCTGCGTGGTTAGAAAGCTTGTGGCATGACCAGACAGGCTTTGGGTGCAGGTGGAAGACCGAGAGGAGGTTGAGGAGGCAGAAGCAGTGGAGGAACTTTGACATAAAGAGGATTGACGCACAACTCGTGGGGACGGCAAGACTTGGACAGCAGCCCCTTGTCCTGCTGTCACCATAGTTACCCAGTGCCCAGTCAGCGACATGTAACGCCCCTGTCCATGCCTACTCGTCCAAGTGTCTGTGGTGAAATGCACCCTGTCACACACAGAGTTTCTCAAAGAAGCGGTGATGTTGTGTGTAGAGATGAGCGTTGTTCTACTCGAACTGTTCGCCAATCTCAAATTCGAGCTGTTTTGGGCGGTGTTCGAGCCGTTCGGCGAACACGAACAATTTGAGAAAAATTCGGCTGTTCGAGGTTATGTTCGATAACTGTTCGTGCACCAAAATCATAACTGGATTTTTTCTCAGTAATGATGAAAATTAATGTTAATACGCAGTTTGAGTGTACAGCGGGGTGGGGGGAGGGGCAGGGGATGGATCTCTGCAGGAACAATGAAGATCTCCATTTTTTTTTTCTCTTTCCCGCATTTACAGTGGGGAGGTGCAATCGGTCAGCCTATCAGCAGCGCACACACGGAGCGAAGTGCTTTTTTTCACACAAGCAAGGGCATGTGTCATTGGCAGTGTATGTCACATGTCCTTGCCCTATAAGACCAAGCCATTTTCCCCGTCGCCACCATTTTCTCACTGCTGCAGCTGCGTGTTAGACGGCACCGCTGTTGCTGTGTGCGCTATACCTTGTTAATTTCAAGCCAATTTTCGCACAAATCTACAGATAGCTTGGGAGTAGGGAATAGTTGTGATTGCAGTCCTTTTAAGGACTAGGTTACAGCATTTCCTACGACTTTTATCAGGCAGGTCTGTGCTCTTAAATAGATAGATTGTGGGAGTAAAGACTAATTGTAATTGGAGTCCTTTTCAGGACTAGGTTACATCAGTTCCTATCAGTTTTTGCCAGGCAGGTCTGTGTCAGTGCTGTGCAAGTTTTTTTCACAGCATTTGGCTGAATCTAGCAAAGCTAATCCTTTTTGGCCTATTGCAGAGTGTGTTAGTCAGTGGAGTAGCCTATCTGTGTTGCAAGATATACCACCTGTGTATAGAATACCAATTTTTTTACTGCACCTAGTGAAGTAAAATCTTTTGGGCATAGCATCATTCTATTAGTCCATCTATACTGACCTCCATCAGGTTGCAAATTGAATATAATTTTTTTCTGCATCTAGCTCTGAAAAAATATTGGGTTTCTAGCTGTGTGTGGGACTTGTTGTATTAGTCCATCTATACTGACCTCCATCAGGTTGCAAACTGAATATATTTTTTTCTGCATCTACCTCTGAAAAAATATTGGGCTTCTAGCTGTGTGTGGGACTTGTTCTACTAATCCATCTATACAGACCTCCATCAGGTTGCAAACTGAATATATTTTTTTCTGCATCTACCTCTGAAAAAATATTGGGCTTCTAGCTGTGTGTGGGACTTGTCGTATTAGTCCATCTATACTGACCTCCATCAGGTTGCAAACTGAATATATTTTTTTCTGCATCTACCTCTGAAAAAATATTGGGCTTCTAGCTGTGTGTGGGACTTGTTCTATTAATCCATCTATACAGACCTCCATCAGGTTGCAAACTAAATATATTTTTTTCTGCATCTACCTCTGAAAAAATATGTGGCCTTCTAGCAGTGTGTGGGACTTTCTCTATTAGTCCATCTATACTGACCTCCATCAGGTTGCAAATTGAATATAATTTTTATCTGCATCTAGATCTGAAAAAATATTTGGCCTTCTAGCAGTGTGTGGGACTTTCTCTATTAGTCCATCTATACTGACCTCCATCAGGTTGCAAATTAAAAATAATTTTTATCTGCATCTACCTCTGAAAAAATATTTGGGCTTCTAGCTGTGTGTGGGACTTGTTCTATTACTCCATCTATACTGACCTCCATCAGGTTGCAAACTGAATATATTTTTTTCTGCATCTACCTCTGAAAAAATATTGGGCTTCTAGCTGTGTGTGGGACTTGTTGTATTAGTCCATCTATACTGACCTCCATCAGGTTGCAAATTAAAAATAATTTTTATCTGCATCTACAGTACCTCTGAAAAAATATTTGGGCTTCTAGCTGTGTGTGGGACTTGTTCTATTAGTCCATCTATACTGACCTCCATCAGGTTGCAAATTGAATATAATTTTTATCTGCATCTAGCTCTGAAAAATATTTGGCCTTCTAGCAGTGTGTGGGACTTTCTCTATTAGTCCATCTATACTGAACTCCATCAGGTTGCAAATTAAAAATAATTTTTATCTGCATCTAGCTCTGAAAAAATATTTGGCCTTCTAGCAGTGTGTGGGACTTTCTCTATTAGTCCATCTATACTGACCTCCATCAGGTTGCAAATTAAAAATAATTTTTATCTGCATCTACCTCTGAAAAAATATTTGGGCTTCTAGCTGTGTGTGGGACTTGTTCTATTAATCCATCTATACAGACCTCCATCAGGTTGCAAACTGAATATAATTTTTTTCTGCATCTAGCTCTGAAAAAATATTTGGCCTTCTAGCAGTGTGTGGGACTTGTTCTATTAGTCCACCTATACTGACCTCCATCAGGTTGCAAATTCAAAATAATTTTTGTCTGCATCTAGCTCTGAAAAAATATTTGGCCTTCTAGCAGTGTGTGGAACTTTCTCTATTAGTCCATCTATACTGACCTCCATCAGGTTGCAAACTGAATATATTTTTTTTCTGCATCTACCTCTGAAAAAATATTGGGCTTGTAGCTGTGTGTGGGACTTGTTCTATTAATCCATCTATACAGACCTCCATCAGGTTGCAAACTGAATAAAAATTTTTTCTGCATCTACCTCTGAAAAAATATTTGGGCTTCTAGCTGTGTGTGGGACTTGTTCTATTAATCCATCTATACAGACCTCCATCAGGTTGCAAACTAAATATATTTTTTTCTGCATCTACCTCTGAAAAAATATGTGGCCTTCTAGCAGTGTGTGGGACTTTCTCTATTAGTCCATCTATACTGACCTCCATCTGGTTGCAAATTGAATATAATTTTTATCTGCATCTAGATCTGAAAAAATATTTGGCCTTCTAGCAGTGTGTGGGACTTTCTCTATTAGTCCATCTATACTGACCTCCATCAGGTTGCAAATTAAAAATAATTTTTATCTGCATCTACCTCTGAAAAAATATTTGGGCTTCTAGCTGTGTGTGGGACTTGTTCTATTACTCCATCTATACTGACCTCCATCAGGTTGCAAACTGAATATATTTTTTTCTGCATCTACCTCTGAAAAAATATTGGGCTTCTAGCTGTGTGTGGGACTTGTTGTATTAGTCCATCTATACTGACCTCCATCAGGTTGCAAATTAAAAATAATTTTTATCTGCATCTACAGTACCTCTGAAAAAATATTTGGGCTTCTAGCTGTGTGTGGGACTTGTTCTATTAGTCCATCTATACTGACCTCCATCAGGTTGCAAATTAAAAATAATTTTTATCTGCATCTAGCTCTGAAAAAATATTTGGCCTTCTAGCAGTGTGTGGGACTTTCTCTATTAGTCCATCTGTACTGACCTCCATCAGGTTGCAAATTAAAAATAATTTTAATCTGCATCTACCTCTGAAAAAATATTTGGGCTTCTAGCTGTGTGTGGGACTTGTTCTATTAATCCATCTATACAGACCTCCATCAGGTTGCAAACTGAATATAATTTTTTTCTGCATCTAGCTCTGAAAAAATATTTGGCCTTCTAGCAGTGTGTGGGACTTGTTCTATTAGTCCACCTATACTGACCTCCATCAGGTTGCAAATTCAAAATAATTTTTGTCTGCATCTAGCTCTGAAAAAATATTTGGCCTTCTAGCAGTGTGTGGAACTTTCTCTATTAGTCCATCTATACTGACCTCCATCAGGTTGCAAACTGAATATATTTTTTTTCTGCATCTACCTCTGAAAAAATATTGGGCTTGTAGCTGTGTGTGGGACTTGTTCTATTAATCCATCTATACAGACCTCCATCAGGTTGCAAACTGAATAAAAATTTTTTCTGCATCTACCTCTGAAAAAATATTTGGGCTTCTAGCTGTGTGTGGGACTTGTTCTATTAGTCCATCTATACTGACCTCCATCAGGTTGCAAATTGAATATAATTTTTTTCTGCATCTAACCCAGCCAATAGTTTTGGCCTAATACCACAGTTTGGCCACTCAGCTCTGCTCGGTTCCCATCCATTGTTTTTTTGTGCAAACAACTCCAGAGTTGTGAATTAGTTAACCACCAAAATGAGTGGAAAAAGGCCTGCTGCTGGTGGAAAGGGGAATAGGCATGTTGGGAAGGGGAAAAAAGGTTGTGTCCGTGGGGTAGGTGTTAAAGCAACAGTAACATCTGCAGAAGAAAGACCATCTTCCAGCCAAACTAAAATGTCTACTTCTTTTAGCAGACAATGTGATAAGATCCCTTTCTTACGGCCACGCCAATCGCTACAAATTCCAGATGAGGCACAAAAACAGCAGGTGCTTCAACGGATATCAAGTGCTCCTTTAAGTGGGCTCTCCTCCACATCAACTTCAACATCACAAATACTCCAGTCCTCAAAGGTGTCACCCCAATCGCACTTGCTTCCTCACAGCTCCCAAATCTCCAGCTGCCCGTCTGAGTATGAGGTAGAACAGATGGTTGAGTCTGCAGAGCTGTTTACTCATACTATAACCTGGGAATCAGAGGTCGACTCCAGCGCTTCTGTGAATCCAGACGAGGAAATGATCTGCACTGATGCCCAGAATCTTTATGAGTCGGATCCAGGACCAGACGCAGAAGGTTCTGACCATAATGTAGACCCTCATTCCCAAACTGTAACTCCTGTTGGTGGAGACAATCAGGAAGACAATGATGAGACTCAAATACCTGATTGGAGCGACAACTTTAGTTTTTTGTCAGGGCAGGAACAGGTTGGCTCTGAGGACGACGGGTGTGATAACGCACAGGGTGATGATGATGAGGTTGGAGATCCCACTTACTGTCAACCCACAGTCAGCCAAGAGATGAGGTCAGCAGAGGAGGTGGAGGAAGATGCTAGTGACGACGAGGTCAGGTTGCGCCTTCCTGGACAGAGACGTAGTACTGGAAGCACGTCAACAACTGCATCCTCAAACACAACTCTGCCTCTCACCACAAGTCGTGGTGGCTCTTCAAGTCGCATGGGTGCTAAGCCTTGCATAGCCTGGGCATTTTTTCAGATCGATAAAGATGACCCAACTCGTGTTATCTGTAACATTTGTCAGCAAAAGCTAAGTAGAGGCCAAAAAATACATAGTTTGAGTACTTCATGTATGAACCGGCACATGGACATGAAGCATAAGTTGCAGTGGGAAGCTCAGTGTGCTACAATGCGGCCTAGCCGGCCGGGCCAACCACCGTCTGCCATATCTTGTGCATCCGCGGCCTCTTCATCCTCTGTGACTGGGGGGACAGCAGTCACACCTGTTTTGGGGCGCAGACCTGCCACCTCTTTACCCGCAACAGCCAGCGTGATTGGCAGGTCATCATTTTCTTTGGAGGTGGTAACACCAGCTGGTGTTGAGCGCTGTCCGACATCGATAGCACCACCTTTGGATCAAGGCAACCTAACATGTCCGCCTGCATCTTCCTCACAGACCGGCAGTTTGCCGGGGACACCCTTATCAACCCCGTCTAAGCACAATAGCCAGCCCTCGGTCCCTCAGATGTGGACAAGTAAAAGACCATTTCCTCCTAGCCATGAGAAAGCTAAGAGGTTGAATTTCACCATCTGCAAGCTCTTGGCTACAGAAATGCTGCCTTTCCGCCTGGTGGACACAGAGGATTTTCGAGACCTTATGTCCGTCGCAGTGCCCCAGTACCAGATGCCCAGTCGGCACTACTTCTCAAAGAAAGGTGTGCCTGCGCTCCACCAGCATGTCGCACACAACATCACCGCTTCTTTGAGAAACTCTGTGTGTGACAGGGTGCATTTCACCACAGACACTTGGACGAGTAGGCATGGACAGGGGCATTACATGTCGCTGACTGGGCACTGGGTAACTATGGTGACAGCAGGACAAGGGGCTGCTGTCCAAGTCTTGCCGTCCGCACGAGTTGTGCGTCAATCCTCTTTATGTCAAAGTTCCTCCACTGCTTCTGCCTCCTCAACCTCCTCTCGGTCTTCCACCTGCACCCAAAGCCTGTCTGGTCATGCCACAAGCTTTCTAACTGCGCAGAAGGGATCCTGCACACCTCCTTACTATGCTGGCAGTAGGGCTCAACGTCATCAGGCGGTTTTTACATTGAAATGTCTGGGAAATGTGAGTCACACAGCTGAGGAGTTGTGGTCAGCTCTGGAGAACCAATTTCATGAATGGTTGTCTCCACTGGACCTGAAACCAGGGAAGGCCGTGTGCGACACTGCTGCAAACCTGGGTGCGGCCCTTCGCCGGGGCAATGTCACACACGTGCCTTGTATGGCTCACGTGTTGAACCTGGTTGTCCAGCAATTTTTAGCCCACTATCCCAGACTAGATGGCCTTCTGCAGAGGGCACGGTCGCTGTGTGCTCACTTCCGCCGTTAGCATCCCGCAGCTCAGCGACTTACATCTCTACAGAAGTCGTTGGGCCTGCCACTTCACCGGCTAAAATGCGATGTGCCTACCCGGTGGAATTCAACTCTGCACATGTTGCAGCGACTGTGGCAGCACCGACAAGCCCTGGTGCAATACGTTCTGACGTATAGCCTGGGCCAACGAGATCCAGAGGTGGGGCAAATCACGCTGGAGGAGTGGTCTCAGATCAGGGACCTATGCACCCTTCTGCACAGTTTTGAAATGGCGACGAAGATGTTTAGTGCTGACGATGCCATTATCAGCATGACTATTCCGGTGATTTACATGCTGGAGCACATGTTAAACAGAATTCGGAGTCAGGTGGTGGCACAAGAGGAGGTGGAGGAAGTAGAGGAGGAGGAGTTGTATGCGGAAGGGCTAACATCTGCAAGGTCCAGACGGTCGGCAGCACCAAGGCGGCAGGCATGTGAGGGTGGGGGAGATGGTTTTACCAGGGCGCATGGTAGCAGCCAAATTAGTGAGGAAGGTGCAGGAGCCCAGGAAGAAGTGGAGGACGAACTGATGGAAGACTCATCAGATGAGGGAGACCTTGATCACATTTCTGTTGTGCGAGGTTGGGGAGAGATTGTTACCTCGCCACCAACACAACAGGGACTTGGTGCTCCTGGATGCGCAACACACATGAGTGCCTTCTTGCTGCACTACCTGCAACATGACCCTCGAATTGTGAGAATTAGAAATAATCCTGACTACTGGGTTGCCACACTGTTAGATCCCCGGTACAAAAGTAAATTTGCAGAAATTATTCCTGCCATAGAAAGGGATGCACGCATGCAGGAGTATCAGCAGAGACTGTTGCAGAATCTTACATGTGCTTTTCCACAAAATACCAGTGGTGCACGTAGTGAATCTCACAGTTCCAACTTGCCAACCGTGGGACCGTCAAGTGTTCAGCACTCAAACCGTAACAGAACCACAGTATCTGCTGGTAACATCAATTTTGCGGAATCATTTCACCACTTTTTTAGCCCATCCTTTGCAAGGCCACAGGAGACAAGAAGTCTGACACATAGTCAACGCCTAGAGACGATGGTACAGGAGTATCTCCAAGTAAACATTGAAGCCATGACTGTGTCACTGGACCCTTGCTCTTTTTGGGCTTCCAATCTGGATAAATGGCCGGAGCTAGCCACTTACGCCTTGGAGATCTTGTCATGCCCCGCAGCCAGCGTTCTGTCTGAACGTGTGTTCAGCGCTGCTGGTGGTGTGCTGACAGATAAGCGCATGCGGCTCTCCACTGATAATGTAGACAGACTCACGTTCATAAAGATGAACAAATCATGGATCCGAAACGACTTTTCTACCCCTGTGTCATCCTGGGGAGAGTAAAAGCTTGATGATTGGTTAAAATCACCCTACCAACCGTTTTAAGCTTTCAAATTACTAATCATGTTTATCTGTATCTTGGCTGGAAAATAATTTGGGCTTTGTAGCAGTGTGCAGCACTGATTCTATTAGGCCATCTATAATAAGCTCCACCAGATTTAAAATTACTAATCATGTTTATCTGTATCTTGACTGGAAAATAATTTGGGCTTTGTAGCAGTGTGCAGCACTGATCCTATTAGGCCATCTATACTAAAGCTTCACCAGATTTAAAATTAATAATAATTTTTAGCTGCATCTAGCCCGGAAAATAATTTTGGGGCTCCGAGATGCGCAAGACACATAAGTGCCTTCTTGCTGCACTACCTGCAGCATGACCCTCATATTGTCAGAATTCGAAGTAATCATGACTACTGGGTTGCCACACTCTTAGATCCCCCAAACTTTTCGATCAACCTTTTCATTTTAATAAAGACCAAAAAAATGGTCATTTTTGAAATTATAAGCATTAGCAGGTTGTTAGAAACTGAAATCAAACAGTTTTCAACTCAAAACTTTATTCTAGGTGATGTTACATTTTCACATAGGACCCCTTGTTCGAAAGGAGCTTCTGAACTCTCTCGTCCATTGAATTTGTCAGGTTTTGGATGGTTTGTGCTTCAATTGTTTTGCATGAGGACAGAATACCCTCCCAGAGCTGTTGCTTAGATGTGAACTGCCTCCCGCCATCATAGACACTCCTTTTAATGATGCTCCAAAGGTTCTGAATGGGGTAGAGGTCAGGGGAGCATGGGGGTCACACCATAAGTTTGTCCCCTTTTATGCCCATATCAGCCAGAGATGCAGATGTTTTATGTGCAGCATGAGATGGTGCATTATCATGCAAAAAAATGATCTTGCTGTGAAATACACGGTTCTTCTTCTTGAACCATGGCAGGAAGTGCTGTTTGAGAAAATCCACATACATTATGGAGTTCATCTTTAGCGCCTTCAGGGATCCTAAAGGGGCCGACAATCTCTCTCCCCATGATTCCAGCCCAAAACATTACTCCACCTTCTCCTTGTTGGCGCTGTAGCCGTGTTTGCATGGGGTGTCCATCAACCAGCCATCCTCCACTCCATCCATCTGGACCATCGAGCGCTGCACGGCACTCATCCGTGAACAAAACAGTTTTGAAATCAGTCTTCATGTAATGTTTGGCCCACTGGAGCTGTTTCTGCTTGTGTGAAGTGGATAGAGGAGGTCGACAGGATGGCGTATGCACAGCTGCAAACCTCTGAAGGACCCTGCATCTTGTTGTTCGGGGGACGTTGGAGGCACCAGCAGCTTCAAAAACTTGTCTGCTGCTATGACAAGGCTTTTTTGCCGCTGCTCTTTCAACCTGACGTAATTGCCTGTAGGAAAGAGTCCTCAATTTGCCCTTATCAGCACGCACACGTGTGTACTGTGAATCAGCTACATACTTCTTGATTGCCAAGACACTTCATCCTGATCATCGCACAATGTTGATTGTAGTCATGCCTTGACCTAAACACTCCACAATTTGTTGCTTCTCAGCAGCCGACACATCCTTTTTCTTTCCCATTTTGGCAGAAAATGTAGGCTGCTTAATAATGTGAGACAGCCTTCTTAAGTAGTCTTGCCTTTCATTGGACACACCTGCCAAACTAATTAGCACAGGTGTCTGCAATTGCTTACAGTGATATAAAGAGCCCTGACACACATCACCATCAATGAGTTTAACTGACAAACAAACAAATTCTTCCCTTATCACTCCTAAACACTTTTTGCATAATAATTTGGAACACAGTGTACATGTGCTTTTCCACAAAACACCAGTGGTTCACGTAGTGAATCTTACAGTTCTAACTTGCCAACCGTGGTCTGTATGGAGTTGTTCAATAAAGGGCCCAAAATTAAGATAACATAGATGGGAGAGGTCTCTATGAATAGAAATTCCTAAGTATTTGATACCCTGTGAGGGCCAGGCAAAGGGAAAGTTGGACTGGATGGAATCCTATATGGATTTGGGGAGGGAGACATCGAGGGCCTCAGACTTCGCTGCATTGATTTTAAAATTTGACCATGTAACAAAGTGATCTATTTCAGCCATAACAGCATGGATGGATATATGTGATTGAGTGATATATACTAGGACATCATCAGCAAATAGAGAGCACTTGTTCTCGGTGCCTTCCACCTCAATACACCTAATATTGGGGTTATGGCGAATTGATGAGAGCAGGTGCTCCGTCACTAGGATGTATAAGAGAGGGGACAGAGAACATCCCTGCCTTGTCCCATTGGTGATTGTGAAAGGTGATGAAAATGTTCTGACGCGCCCCCTGGGCCTTGGGACACCCGGAGCCGGACCCTTTTTGGTGGATGCTGGTGGTTGTAGTCTCCGTGGCGGCGACCCGGTTCCGTGGCTCAGGGCGGTCAAACCAGTGGCGGAACTATTTATGTGGTTTTGTTGTTTAAATGTCCGACTACGCCACCCGTGGATTGCGGTCAGAGTGAACCGCCGCTCCAGGGCAGACCGCTGAGGCTGGTGTTGTGGGTGCAGCAGAGCGTAGCATAACTCCCCACGGGAGGAGTATAGCCTCAGGGCAGTGTATGCGGAGGATGGGGGTGATGGTGCAGGGCAGCAGCAGTAACGACACGGAGTCAGTGATGCAGTCCAGGGCCTTTACTCACAGTTCTTATTATCCAGACCACGTCTGCAGGTAACGGCTGCCCACGTCGTACTGTGCTCACCAGGTGAGGGGCTCAGACAACTCCCAGATAACTTTGGAGCGCTTCACAGGACCCCCTTTGTGTGTCCTTTGTCTGGCCTTTCTTACCAACCCTTCTGTCCGGCTGCCTCGGGCCTCCTCTTGGTAAACTTGGCGCCAGTTTCCCTGACCCTATGTGGTGCCTTCCTAGCGGGTGTAGCGAGGGGCTGCGCCACATAAAATGTCACAGCCTCCTGTTTCTAGCTGAGGGTCGTTTCCTGCCTCTACTAGTTTCGGGGACCGGTCTCCCCCTTTGGCCTGACCCCTCCACGCAGGTGGATTCGGGCGTGCGGTGGCGACTCGCCCGTCCGCACCCCTGGGATCCCTTCGTTCCTCGTTCCTGGAGTCTTCTCCGCTCCTCTTCCTTCCTTCTCCCTCTTCCAGGCCTGGGCCTCTGTTACTAGGCCCGCCTCCGGAGCAGAGCTCATGCAGAGCCCCAGCTCCCTGCCACTTCTGCTCAGACTTCTCTGCACTGAACTAAGATGGTGCCCACCTTTTACACTCCCTTCTCAATGCACCCAGGAACTGCTTCCTCCCTGCTCCTGCACTACATGGTTCCCCTTCCTCAGTGTTCCCTCCCCCCACTCCAGCCAGGGACAGGGACTGTCGTGCCCATCTCAGGGGCATATTGGTCGCCCTGCCCCACGGCAATGTGGTGTAATGCATGCAGGTGTCGGGTCCTGATCCACACTACATCCTTACCTGAGAGTGAGATATCACACATCTGGGTGAGGTGCAATACCTCTGTAGCAACCGAGCCCTCAGTGTGCTACAGTTCCATTTATCTTCAGCCTAGGTGACGTATTGCGATACAGGGCCGTGATTTTGGCTATAAAAGGGTCCCCTAGACCCCTACCCCAAGCTTTTTAAGAGAATCATATATGGCGTGCCAGGAGACTCTATGGAATGCTTTCTCAGCATCCAACGAGAGTATCTAATTACAAATTTTTAACTGCATCTAGCCAAGGAAATACTTTGTGCCTAGTAGCAGTGTCTGCTAGTCAGCGGATTATCCCGGCTGTTAAGCAAGCTACACCACCTGTAGTTTGGACACTTAATTTTTTCAAAGGAAATGCTTCGGGACCACGGGATACTCAATGAAGAGCATCAGGAGGCACCCCAAGGCATAGGGGCTGGGACTGGCAGTAGGATGCCTTGCGGTGGACAGCCGAGCTCGATCCTTATAAAAGCTTTTTAACTGCAGCAGCTTTAGTGGACGCTACTGGAGCTGGAA
Source organism: Phyllobates terribilis (assembly GCF_046119375.1). Classification (NCBI taxonomy): domain Eukaryota; kingdom Metazoa; phylum Chordata; class Amphibia; order Anura; family Dendrobatidae; genus Phyllobates; species Phyllobates terribilis. Next base: position 880,873,899 of record NW_027362762.1, read on the forward strand.
TTACGCGGCTGCTGGCATGAGACTTGCCCTCCAATAGATCCTTGTAAATGGATTTAAAGTGTATTCATTCAAATTAGAGAGACAATTTAAATTAAAAAGCTTAGAGCTGCCTCCACCACAGGGGGGCTCGCTCGACCCACCAGCGGACAGGCACCAGTATTGGGAGAGGGGGGCTGGCCGTCAGGGTTCACCGCGGCTCTGGCACAAACCCGGCGACGCGGAGGTGGCACGGGCAGGAGCGGACTGAACGTGTCGGCTTCTCACTTTTTGGATTTTAGAAGGGCATGACATGCCTATATCTGTGTCTCCCCCTCCTTTTACTCCTCCACCTCTTTTCTTTTCGCATGACTATATGTACTTGTCACTTTTCCATGTGTTAGTTGTGTCTTCTGAGCAGTTTGTCAGCTTTTGGACACCTTTGAAGGTGTTTTCTATGTGTTTCTATGTGTTTTTGTTTGCCTGCCATTGGTTTTAACGGTGTTCGAAGGTGTTCGACGAACAGTTCGACGAACAGTTCGGTGAACACACGGGTGTTCGACGAACCGAACCGAACTTGAACACTACGGGAGTGGCTCAACACTAGTTGTGTGCGACATGCTGGTGGAGCGCAGGCACACCTTTCTTTGAGAAGTAGTGCCGACTGGGCATCTGGTACTGGGGCACTGCGACGGACATAAGGTCTCGAAAATCCTCTGTGTCCACCAGGCGGAAAGGCAGCATTTCTGTAGCCAAGAGCTTGCAGATGGTGAAATTCAACCTCTTAGCTTTCTCATGGCTAGGAGGAAATGGTCTTTTACTTGTCCACATCTGAGGGACCGAGGGCTGGCTATTGTGCTTAGACGGGGTTGATAAGGGTGTCCCCGGCAAACTGCCGGTCTGTGAGGAAGATGCAGGCGGACATGTTAGGTTGCCTTGATCCAAAGGTGGTGCTATCGATGTCGGACAGCGCTCAACACCAGCTGGTGTTACCACCTCCAAAGAAAATGATGACCTGCCAATCACGCTGGCTGTTGCGGGTAAAGAGGTGGCAGGTCTGCGCCCCAAAACAGGTGTGACTGCTGTCCCCCCAGTCACAGAGGATGAAGAGGCCGCGGATGCACAAGATATGGCAGACGGTGGTTGGCCCGGCCGGCTAGGCCGCATTGTAGCACACTGAGCTTCCCACTGCAACTTATGCTTCATGTCCATGTGCCGGTTCATGCATGAAGTACTCAAACTATGTAGTTTTTGGCCTCTACTTAGCTTTTGCTGACAAATGTTACAGATAACACGAGTTGGGTCATCTTTATCGATCTGAAAAAATGCCCAGGCTATGCAAGGCTTAGTACCCATGCGACCTGAAGAGCCACCACGACTTGTGGTGAGAGGCAGAGTTGTGTTTGAGGATGCAGTTGTTGACGTGCTTCCAGTACTACGTCTCTGTCCAGGAAGGCGCAACCTGACCTCGTCGTCACTAGCATCTTCCTCCACCTCCTCTGCTGACCTCATCTCTTGGCTGACTGTGGGTTGACAGTAAGTGGGATCTCCAACCTCATCATCATCACCCTGTGCGTTATCACACCCGTCGTCCTCAGAGCCAACCTGTTCCTGCCCTGACAAAAAACTAAAGTTGTCGCTCCAATCAGGTATTTGAGTCTCATCATCGTCTTCCTCATTGTCTCCACCAACAGGAGTTACAGTTTGGGAATGAGGGTCTACATTATGGTCAGAACCTTCTGCGTCTGGTCCTGGATCCGACTCATAAAGATTCTGGGCATCAGTGCAGATCATTTCCTCGTCTGGATTCACAGAAGCGCTGGAGTCGACCTCTGATTCCCAGGTTATAGTATGAGTAAACAGCTCTGCAGACTCAACCATCTGTTCTACCTCATACTCAGACGGGCAGCTGGAGATTTGGGAGCTGTGAGGAAGCAAGTGCGATTGGGGTGACACCTTTGAGGACTGGAGTATTTGTGATGTTGAAGTTGATGTGGAGGAGAGCCCACTTAAAGGAGCACTTGATATCCGTTGAAGCACCTGCTGTTTTTGTGCCTCATCTGGAATTTGTAGCGATATGCGTGGCTGTAAGAAAGGGATCTTATCACATTGTCCGCTAAAATAAGTAGACATTTTAGTTTGGCTGGAAGATGGTCTTTCTTCTGCAGATGTTACTGTTGCTTTAACACCTACCCCACGGACACAACCTTTTTTCCCCTTCCCAACACGCCTATTCCCCTTTCCACCAGCAGCAGGCCTTTTTCCACTCATTTTGATGGTTAACTAATTCACAAAAAAACAATGGATGGGAACCGAGCAGAGCTGAGTGGCCAAACTGTGGTATTAGGCCAAAACTATTGGCTGGGTTAGATGCAGAAAAAAATTATATTCAATTTGCAACCTGATGGAGGTCAGTATAGATGGACTAATAGAACAAGTCCCACACACAGCTAGAAGCCCAAATATTTTTTCAGAGGTAGATGCAGAAAAAATTGTATTCAGTTTGCAACCTGATGGAGGTCAGTACAGATGGACTAATAGAACAAGTCCTACACACAGCTAGAAGGCCAAATATTTTTTCAGAGGTAGATGAAGAAAAAAAATATATTCAGTTTGCAACCTGATGGAGGTCAGTATAGATCAGGGGTCTCAAACACGCGGCCCGCGGGCCGCATGCGGCCCCTGAGGCTGCTTTATGCGGCCCGCAGGCACAGACCCCTTGACGATCCCGACCTGGTCCAGGAGGAGCCGCCGACAGCAGCGCTGAATTGCCACACAGAGACTGTTTCCCAGCACTGCATTTCCAATGCCAGCCGCTGGCCAATCAGAGGCCAGCAGCTGATATCTGCGTGTCGGCGCAGCGAGTATGACGTCATTGCCATATGCAGATGTCAGCTGCTGGCCTCTGATTGGCCAGCGGCTGGCATTGGAAATGCAGTGCTGGGAAACAGTCTCTGTGTGGCAATTCAGCGCTGCTGTCGGGGGCTCCTCCTGGACCATGTCGGGATCGTCAAGGGGTCGGAATCTGTGGTGCCTGCGGGCCACATCTGCAGGAAAGCCGCCGAGGGAACGGAGGACAGGTGAGAATCATCTTTTTTTTTTCTATTTTATGTGTGTGAAGAACAACACAGGGGGCACATAGCCACAAGAGGTTACCTGGATGGGACACATAGCCACAAGAGGGGACCTGGATGGGGCACATAGCCACAGGATGGGGACCTGGATGGGGCACATAGCCACAAGAGGGGACCTGGATGGGGCACATAGCCTCAAGATGGGGACCTGGATGGGGCACAGAGCCACAAGATGGGGACCAGAGCCACAACATGGGGACCTGGATGGGGCACATAGCCACAAGAGGGGACCTGGATGGGGCACATAGCCACAAGATGGGGACCTGGATGGGGCACATAGCCACAGGATGGGGACCTGGATGGGGCACAGAGCCTCAAGATGTGGACCTGGATGGGGCACATAGCCACAAGATGGGGACCTGGATGGGGCACAGAGCCACAAGATGGGGACCAGAGCCACAACATGGGGACCTGGATGGGGCACATAGCCACAAGATGGGGACCTGGATGGGGCACATAGCCACTGGATGGGGACCTGGATGGGGCACATACCACAAGAGGGGACCTGGATGGGGCACATAGCCACAAGATGGGGACCTGGATGGGGCACATAGCCACAAGATGGGGACCTGGATGGGGCACATAGCCACAGGATGGGGACCTGGATGGGGCACAGAGCCTCAAGATGTGGACCTGGATGGGGCACAGAGCCTCAAGATGTGGACCTGGATGGGGCACAGAGCCACAAGATGGGGACCAGAGCCACAACATGGGGACCTGGATGGGGCACATAGCCACAAGATGGGGACCTGGATGGGGCACATAGCCACAGGATGGGGACCTGGATGGGGCACAGAGCCTCAAGATGTGGACCTGGATGGGGCACAGAGCCTCAAGATGTGGACCTGGATGGGGCACAGAGCCTCAAGATGTGGACCTGGATGGGGCACATAGCCACAAGATGGGGACCTGGATGGGGCACAGAGCCACAAGATGGGGACCAGAGCCACAACATGGGGACCTGGATGGGGCACATAGCCACAAGATGGGGACCTGGATGGGGCACATAGCCACAAGAGGGGACCTGGATGGGGCACATAGCCACAAGATGGGGACCTGGATGGGGCACATAGCCACAAGATGAGGACCTGGATGGGGCACAGAGCCACAAGATGGGGACCTGGATGGGGCACAGAGCCACAAGATGGGGACCAGAGCCACAAGATGGGGACCTGGATGGGGAACATTGCCACAGGATGGGGAACTGGATGGGGCACATAGCCCCAAGATGGGGACCTGGATGAGGCACATTAGTACAAGATGGGCGCCAGGATGGGGAACGTTGCTACAGGATGGGGACCTGGATGGGGCACATAGCCACAGGATGGGGACCTGGATGGGGCACATTAGTACAAGATGGGGACTTGGATGGGGAACATTACTACAAGATGTTTTCCATTATTACTATATGATGCTAATTGTAAGACAATATTACTGTATGTGGCCAATTGGGGGAAATAAAATTGTAAAAAAAATAAAAAATAAAATAAAGCATGAAAAAATATTGGGCACTAAAAATGCTGTTTTATATGTAAACTAAAGTAAACACAAAAAAGTGCACGTTTATTATCGCCACATCCATAACGACCCAAGCCATAAAAAAATAAACACGGCAAAAATGTTCAAAAGGTGTATACAAAAAAAATGGTATCACTAAAAATGTCACATTGAACAAAGAATGCGGCCCCCCAAATTCAAATTTTTTACATGTGCGGCCCATATACCCAGCCGAGTTTGAGACCCCTGGTATAGATGGACTAATAGAGAAAGTTCCACACACTGCTAGAAGGCCAAATATTTTTTCAGAGCTAGATGCAGACAAAAAATTATTTTTAATTTGCAACCTGATGAAGGTCAGTATAGATGGACTAATAGAGAAAGTCCCACACACTGCTAGAAGGCCAAATATTTTTTCAGAGCTAGATGCAGATATAAATTATTTTTAATTTGGAACCTGATGGAGGTCAGTATAGATGGACTAATAGAGAAAGTCCCACACACTGCTAGAAGGCCAAATATTTTTTCAGAGCTAGATGCAGAAAAAAATTATATTCAGTTTGCAACCTGATGGAGGTCAGTATAGATGGACTAATAGAACAAGTCCCACACACAGCTAGAAGGCCAAATATTTTTTCAGAGGTAGATGCAGATAAAAATTATTTTTAATTTGCAGCCTGATGGAGGTCAGTATAGATGGACTAATAGAGAAAGTCCCACACACTGCTAGAAGGCCAAATATTTTTTCAGAGCTAGATGCAAACAAAAAATTATTTTGAATTTGCAACCTGATGGAGGTCAGTATAGATGGACTAATAGAGAAAGTCCCACACACTGCTAGAAGGCCAAATATTTTTTCAGAGCTAGATGCAGACAAAAAATTATTTTTAATTTGCAACCTGATGGAGGTCAGTATAGATGGACTAATAGAACAAGTCCCACACACAGCTAGAAGGCCAAATATTTTTTCAGAGGTAGATGCAGAAAAAAAATATATTCAGTTTGCAACCTGATGGAGGTCAGTATAGATGGACTAATAGAACAAGTCCCACACACTGCTAGACGCCCAAATATTTTTTCAGAGGTAGATGCAGAAAAAAATTATATTCAGTTTGCAACCTGATGGAGGTCTGTATAGATGGATTAATAGAACAAGTCCCACACACAGCTAGAAGCCCAAATATTTTTTCAGAGGTAGATGCAGATAAAAATTATTTTTAATCTGCAGCCTGATGGAGGTCAGTATAGATGGACTAATAGAGAAAGTCCCACACACTGCTAGAAGGCCAAATAGTTTTTCAGAGCTAGATGCAGACAAAAAATTATTTTGAATTTGCAACCTGATGGAGGTCAGTATAGATGGACTAATAGAGAAAGTCCCACACACTGCTAGAAGGCCAAATATTTTTTCAGAGCTAGATGCAGACAAAAAATTATTTTTAATTTGCAACCTGATGGAGGTCAGTATAGATGGACTAATAGAGAAAGTCCCACACACTGCTAGAAGGCCAAATATTTTTTCAGAGCTAGATGCAGATAAAAATTATTTTTAATTTGCAACCTGATGGAGGTTAGTATAGATGGACTAATAGAGAAAGTCCCACACACTGCTAGAAGGCCAAATATTTTTTCAGAGCTAGATGCAGAAAAAAAATATATTCAGTTTGCAACCTGATGGAGGTCAGTATAGATGGACTAATAGAACAAGTCCCACACACAGCTAGAAGGCCAAATATTTTTTCAGAGGTAGATGCAGAAAAAAAATATATTCAGTTTGCAACCTGATGGAGGTCAGTATAGATGGACTAATAGAACAAGTCCCACACACTGCTAGAAGCCCAAATATTTTTTCAGAGGTAGATGCAGAAAAAAATTATATTCAGTTTGCAACCTGATGGAGGTCTGTATAGATGGATTAATAGAACAAGTCCCACACACAGCTAGAAGGCCAAATATTTTTTCAGAGGTAGATGCAGATAAAAATTATTTTTAATTTGCAGCCTGATGGAGGTCAGTATAGATGGACTAATAGAGAAAGTCCCACACACTGCTAGAAGGCCAAATATTTTTTCAGAGCTAGATGCAGACAAAAAATTATTTTGAATTTGCAACCTGATGGAGGTCAGTATAGATGGACTAATAGAGAAAGTCCCACACACTGCTAGAAGTCCAAATATTTTTTCAGAGCTAGATGCAGACAAAAAATTATTTTTAATTTGCAACCTGATGGAGGTCAGTATAGATGGACTAATAGAGAAAGTCCCACACACTGCTAGAAGGCCAAATATTTTTTCAGAGCTAGATGCAGATAAAAATTATTTTTAATTTGCAACCTGATGGAGGTCAGTATAGATGGACTAATAGAGAAAGTCCCACACACTGCTAGAAGGCCAAATATTTTTTCAGAGCTAGATGCAGAAAAAAAATATATTCAGTTTGCAACCTGATGGAGGTCAGTATAGATGGACTAATAGAACAAGTCCCACACACAGCTAGAAGCCCAAATATTTTTTCAGAGGTAGATGCAGATAAAAATTATTTTTAATTTGCAACCTGATGGAGGTCAGTATAGATGGACTAATAGAAAAAGTCCCACACACTGCTAGAAGGCCAAATATTTTTTCAGAGCTAGATGCAGAAAAAAATTATATTCAGTTTGCAACCTGATGGAGGTCAGTATAGATGGACTAATAGAACAAGTCCCACACACTGCTAGAAGCCCAAATATTTTTTCAGAGCTAGATGCAGAAAAAAATTATATTCAATTTGCAACTTGATGGAGGTCAGTATAGATGGACTAATAGAATGATGCTATGCCCAAAAGATTTTACTTCACTGGGTGCAGTAAAAAAATTGGTATTCTATACACAGGTGGTATATCTTGCAACACAGATAGGCTACTCCACTGACTAACACACTCTGCAATAGGCCAAAAAGGATTAGCTTTGCTAGATTCAGCCAAATGCTGTGAAAAAAACTTGCACAGCACTGGCACAGACCTGCCTGGCAAAAACTGATAGGAACTGATGTAACCTAGTCCTGAAAAGGACTGCAATTACAATTAGTCTTTACTCCCACAATCTATCTATTTAAGAGCACAGACCTGCCTGATAAAAGTCGTAGGAAATGCTGTAACCTAGTCCTTAAAAGGACTGCAATCACAACTATTCCCTACTCCCAAGCTATCTGTAGATTTGTGCGAAAATTGGCTTGAAATTAACAAGGTATAGCGCACACAGCAACAGCCGTGCCGTCTAACACGCAGCTGCAGCAGTGAGAAAATGGTGGCGACGGGGAAAATGGCTTGGTCTTATAGGGCAAGGACATGTGACATACACTGCCAATGACACATGCCCTTGCTTGTGTGAAAAAAAGCACTTCGCTCCGTGTGTGCGCTGCTGATAGGCTGACAGATTGCACCTCCCCACTGTAAATGCGGGAAAGAGAAAAAAAAATGGAGATCTTCATTATTCCTGCAGAGATCCATCCCCTGCCCCTCCCCCCACCCCGCTGTACACTCAAACTGCGTATTAACATTAATTTTCATCATTACTGAGAAAAAATCCAGTTATGATTTTGGTGCACGAACAGTTATCGAACATAACCTCGAACAGCCGAATTTTTCTCAAATCGTTCGTGTTCGCCGAACGGCTCGAACACCGCCCAAAACAGCTCGAATTTGAGATTGGCGAACAGTTCGAGTCGAACAACGCTCATCTCTACTCATCATGTCTGTGTTTTTTTTTTTTTTGCAGGATGAGTTGCAGTTTTGAATGACACCATTCACTTTACCATAAAATGTGCTAAAAAAAACTGAAAAAAAAATTCTAAGTGAGGTGACATTGTGAATAAATGCATTTGTGACATTGTCTTTGGGTTGTGTTTTCACAACATTCACTGTGCAGTAAAAATTACCTGAACCTTAATTTTTTAGGTCAGTACAATTAAAGTGGCGCTAAATGTATGAACTCATTTTTTAGGTTTGACTGCTTTAAAAAAAAAAAAAAAATCGATTTGAATTGCCATTTTCCAAGATCCAGAACTTTTTTATCTTTCCAGTCGTGTTGGGGAGCTACCTGGTTGATCCTGCCAGTAGCATATGCTTGTTTCAAATATTAAGCCATACACGTGTAAGTACACACGGACGGTACAGTGAAACTGCGAATGGCTCCTTAAATTAATTTAATTGCAGTCATCATATTATATAGCGCTGTGTACTTACAATTGCTCATTTTGCCTTTCTACCCAGCTAATTCTTCTCTTTTCTCTGCTCTATGTAGGAACAGGAAGTCTCTTGTCCCTGCATTTATCATTCCCCTCTTCAACTCCTGACCCAGCTGCTCCCTCCTCTCTCCTGCCAGGGACGTTTGCAGTGACCTATGAGTCATGCAGGGAAAATTGACCTCCTGTTCCTTCATAGAGCTTAGAAGGAATCAGCTAGTCAGTTTTAATCGTGTAATGTCCGAAAAGAGAAGAATTAGCTAGGTAGAAAGGCAAAATTACCAACTGTAAAGTAGCCAGTGCTATATAATACTAGCTATTGAGCCCGTTCTATGCCCGGGTGGCGAGCATTTTTATTGGTATATGGTCTCCCATGCTGGTATGTGCTGCCCCCCTCCTGGTATTTGTGCTGCCCCCATCCTAGTATTTGTGCTGCCCCAATCCTGGTATTTGTGCTCCCCAATCCTGTTCCCCCATCCTGTTATGTGCTGCCCTCATCCCTATCCTGGTATGCATGGCACGCCTCATCCCTATACTGGTATGCATGGCACCCCCTCCCCCTATCCTGGTATGCATGGCACCCCTCACCCTCAATCCTGGTATGCATGTCACCCCTCACTCCCAATCCTGGTATGCATGGCATCCCTCACCACTAATCCTGGTATGCATGGCACCCCTCATCCCTATCCTGGTATGCATGGCACCCCTCATCCCCAATCCTGGTATGCATGGCTTCCTCATACCCAATCCTGGTATGCATGGTACCCCATCCCTCATCCCTATTCTGGTATGTATGGTAACCCTCATCCTGGTATGCATGGTACCCCTTATCCCTATCCTGGTATGCATGGCACCCCATCCCTCATCCTGGTATGCATGGCCCCTCATTCGAATCCTGGTATGCATGGCCCCCCCAGATCCCTATCCTGGTATGTATGGTACCCCTCATCCCTATCCTGGAATGCATGGCACCCCTCATCCCTATCCTGGTATGTATGGTACCCCTCATCCCCCAATCCTGGTATGTGTGGCCCCCTCATCCCCCAATCCTGGTGTGTGTGGCCCCCTCATCCCCCAATCCTGGTATGTGTGGACCCCTCATCCCCCAATTCTGGTATGTGTGGCCCCCTCATCCCACAATCCTGGTATGTGTGGTCCCCTCATCTCCCAATCCTGGTATGTGTGGCCCCCTCATCCCCCAATCCTGGTATGTGTGGTCCCCTCATCCCCCAATCTTGGTATGCGTGACCCCCTCATCCCCCAATCCTGGTATGTGTGGCCCCCTCACCCACCAATCCTGGTATGCATTGCACCCCTCACTCCCCAATCCTGGTACCCCTCATCCCCCAATCCTGGTATGCATGGTACCCCTCATCCCCCAATCCTTGTATGCATGGTACCCCTCATCCCCCAATCCTGGTATGCATGGTACCCCTCATCCCCCAATCCTGGTATGCATTGTACCCCTCACCTCTCAATCCTGGTATGTATGGTGCCCCTCATCCTCCAATCCTGGTATGTGTGACACACTGCAAATGTGTCTTCAGTAAAATGGCACCGGATAGCGCTATGCGCATGTGCCGAATTCGACGGCGCATTCATCTCCCGGCTACCGGCCCGAAGACACCCTCATTAAATTATTGAGGGTATCCCTGTTGACATTTCCAGTTTCAGCACATCATCAGAGCCCTGTGTGAAGAGGGCTTGCTGACTAACTCATCTCAAGCCAGACCCCTTCTGTGTCTCAGCTGATGCATGGAAAAATACGAAGGCTGGTTTAGCTATTCAAATGAGCAGTCAGCCTGCCCCCTTCACATCACTAATGACGTGCCGACGAAGGAGCTGCCAAAACTGAGTCTAGGACTGAAAGTTAATAATTGGGGCAACTTAAAAAAATCAAATGATATTAGTAATTTCTTACAATTTTTTGAAAGTGAGCAACCCTTTTAACTGTAGATAATCTTAATCTCCCACTCGTCCTCAAGTAATGTCCACAGAAGTGTGAAATACTAAGAGTCAGGAATGTTCTTTGTGGCCACTTAATAATCTTATTATTAAAACTAGTCCAAGTAAATCAAAATAACAGCAGTGGATGGCATATTTCAAGGACAACATCCGTTTCGCACTGAGCAGGTGCTTCTTCCTGGTCCCAGGTACTGCCCAGGTGTCTGGAAGCCATATATTTTTGTTTGTCTGTACTATTTCTTTTAATATGAATGGGTGTGGTTTGCCCCGACAAGTGAATAAGCAGGTTGAGCTTCCTGAGCAGTACTTGGGACCAGGAAGAAGCACATGCTCGGTGTGAAACGGCTGTTTCCATACAAAGAAGTATACCATGCCCTACCTGTTATTTTTATTTATTGGGAAATAAAAACTCTGAATTATATGCAGTTTATTCTCTTCTACAACACTTAATATTAACACATCTAAAAGTATTTTTTTGCAATTGGACAAGACCAAAGAAATATACTGTATGTAATAGGAGCTGAAAAGATTGGGAGGCACATTGCTTTGTGATACTATAACCTGCTTCTTTGCTGGTAATAGATGACCAATTTAGCAGAGCTGCTGCCCGAAAATTGAAGTTTGACATTAGAACCACAACAAAAGGAAAAGAAAACTTACTTTTTGTAACGACACCTTCGAGCCGGATGATATTTGGATGATCAAATTGTCCCATGATACTGGCTTCTCGGAGAAAATCTCGTCGCTGCCTGTCCATGTAACCTCCTTTTAAAGTTTTAATAGCCACAGGGATTTCTTTCTTTGCAGGTGTCTTCAATCTTCCGCTACATACCTCTCCAAACTCCCCTAAAATTATAAGTTAGCATTAATATAGATGCCACAAACATTGCGCATGCTACGTGTACGGGATACAATTTTATAAAACCAAATATATGTTATAGATATTTATCTATTCTATATACAGTACTGTGCAAATGTCTTAGGCAGGTGTGGAAATAATGCTGTAAAGTAAGAATGCATTCTAAAATAGAAGTGTTAATAGTTTATTGTTATCAATTTATAGAATTCAAAATAAATGAACTAATTAGAAATCTGAATCAAATATTTGGTGTGACCGCCCTTTGTACTCAAAACAGCATCAAACCATCAGTTCTTGTAGCACAGTTTTTGAAAGAACTCGGCAGGGAGGTTGTTCCAAACATATTCCAAGTATATGTGTAAGTGTATCCGAAGCCCTGATATGTGTAGCACAGGCGATCGGACGATCTCATCATCAGGTCTCCTAAGGAGACTATTAAATACAGTAAAAAGTAAAAAAAAAAAAAAAAAGTTTTAAAAAAAGTTAAAAAAAATAAAAAAAACACAAAAGTTCAAATCACCCCCCTTTTGCCCCATTAAAAATAAAACAATTAAAAACATACAAAAAATAAACATATTTGTGGTCGCCGTGTTCAGAAATGTCCGATCTATCAAAAAAGAGAATAAATTATTCCGATCAGTAAACAGCGTAACAAGAAAAAACATCAAAACCTCAGAATTATGTTGTCTTGGTCGTCGCAACATTGCAATAAAATGCAATAAAAGGTGATCAAAACATTGCATGTACCCCAAATGGTATCAGTAAAAATGTCAGCTCAGGGCGCATATAATAAGCCTTCACCCGGCCCCAGATCCTGAAAAATGGAGACGCTACGGGTCTCGGAAAATGGCGACAAAAAGTTAAATAGTTTTTTTGATCACTTAAGTAAAAAAAAAAAAAAAAAAAAAACTCTACATGTTTGGTATCTGCGTACTCGTACTGATCCAGGGAATCATATTGCCAGGTCAGTTTTACCATATACTGAACATGGTAAATAAAAAAACAAACAAAAAAAACCACTGTGTTTTTTTGCAATTTCACCACGCTTGGATTTTTTATCCCGTTTTCCAGTATAATATGTGGCAGAATGAATGGTGTCATTCAAAAGTAGAACTTATCCTACAAAAAACAAGTCCTCATATGGCTACATGTCTGGAAACAATAAAAAAAGTTATGGCTCTTGGAAGAACGGGAGGAAAAGATGAAAAATGGAAAATTGCCCGGGGTGAAGGAGTTAAGAATACAGGAGCTGAACTCCCCTGAATATCTGTCGGACAAACTACAATTGGAAGAGAACCTTTTGGTGATTTAAGAACAGTGCAGTAGAACTGAGCTCAGATATGGTTGACTTTAGAAAGAATATTTTACCAAATCCTCATTCATTTTTTTCATTCTTTTCCTATACAGCTTAGTATCCGGAGAAAAAAATATATTAAAAAGATACAATTTTACATTCATATTACTTGTGCCATCTTGCCCATATTACATTTTGAAATGATTTCTCTGAGCATTTCCTAAAAAATTATGACATGCTAAAATTTCCAGCCATTTTAAATGCAATTTTTAAAAGACATCCTAATCTTCATGACAGAAATATACCAGGAATGTTTGTGCAGTATTACATGTAATATTTCATAATGACAAACACATTTCCCTGGCACCGGTAATTCCAGTGTGATTTCCCCTTAGATCAACATTACTGGGTTTACGCTAATGTTTCTCTGCATGCTCATCTCATTTATGCAGAAGCCTAACCTTTTCCTGAATATTACAGTGATATTTGAAATAATATCATAGGATGAGTAGAGCATTTGACATAAGATAATAACTTTGGTGATTTTTTTTTCTGTAGTGACCCTGTGCTTAAAATAAAATAAAAAAAACTAATAATGCAAATTTGATATGTCAACATTTTTAAAGCACCACTCCAGCATTTTTCTTTTATTGAAGTCCTGGAGTAGTGTCACTAATGTAAGGCCCCTGCACTTAGTCTTATACTTACGACGTGCTGTCTTCTGCGCCACTCCGGCTTGTCTCCAGCACTTTGTCACCTACTGGGTTGCACCAATGTTTGCAGGGCGAGCCGGAAGTCACTTTTCAATCTAAGTCTATGAGAGCCAGAACGATCCCAAAACGAGGATCTCATAGCCTTCCATTGAGAGATTGTGACAATTACATCTGACTTCCGGTCAATCAGATGTTGCCGTCACAGGATGGTGGTGTGGGACCAGAGCGGCACCGGGAAGAGCTGAAGACGACCAATGTTGAGTATAATATTTGATGCAGGGATTTTATGTTGTCCTTGCATGACATCTTCTCTTCAGTCTTTTCTCTGGTAGAGCTTGTTCACATTGTCTACTCGCATCTGCAGCTTGATTTACCACCTGTTGAAGTTCTGTTATGGTTATGCTCAGCAAAGAGTTAGCAAAGTTAACTCCATTTTTAACAGAAACCCAATAAAAAAAATGTAAAGGGCTAAAAATGGGATTAATAGGTTCTATCCGTTTTTCTGTGAGATATTTTTCTATCTCAAGATTTCCCTCCTCTTGCTGTAAAAAATACCAATAGTATTTGTAAAAACAGAGATGTGCTCTACTGGTTCTGTGGCGTACAGAGAAAAGAAACCAAAAGCTTCATGCTGTCCTAGGGATTGCTGAGATACTTCACTGGACATAGAAGCCTGTTCTTCCATTATTTAACAAGATTCTTTTGTTTCACTTCACAATTACTTTCATAAAAGGAATAAGGCAGAGATCATAGTGAAGAACCATCTTCCATCAGAATAAAAGGTTTTAGGCTATTATATTATTCTTACTAATGGGTGTAAAGCCAATATATCAAAAATATATTCCATGCTGTGCTAAGAATCCAAAATGTCCAACCCAGGTTTCGCCTGTACCAGCTTCTTCTGGGGTACAAATGCTATTCATGTTATTAGACTTTTTAGCACGTAAACTTATATAAAACACTTCACTGTATAGTAAAATAATGAAAACATATGTAGTAAAACAAGAGGTGATGACATCCACAAATTATTCACTTCATAAAAAGGTTTTCCAAGTTTATAAATGTACTCCAAGGTATATTAAAAATATATGAATTCAAAAAACCCTCAATACAATACAGAGTATGGTGGAGCATTGGTAGGAATACTTTATTACTGTATTGAATACTTTGAATTAATATAGTTGTATGACTTTATGTACCTGCCCAAAACCTTTTTCAGAATGTAGATGGTTCTTTACTAAGATCTGAACTTTATTCATACTATCAAAGTGGTTGGGAAGTGAAGCAAGAGGATCTTGTCAAACAGTGACAGAATAGGCGCCCGTGTCCAGTGAAGTTTCTCAGTTATTCTTGGGATCACAAGGAGACTGTCACGCTGGTGGATCGTGGACCCACTGTGCCATGGGCCTGGCTTACCCTAAAGGGCCGAGGCTAAGCAGCTAACTGGTTTTCACTATAGCTCCTAAAGGTGGAGCTAGGCTTGAGCTGCAGGTAGCTGCCAGGTACCACTCCAAGGTAGTCCCCGGTACTGCAGCAGCTGAACCCAAGGGCTTGGTTGCAGACATGGACTCGGAGTCACTGGCAGGACAGGATTTCGAAACATGGGTAGAATAGATTTCGGAGCCGGTTCAGACAGAACAGGATGTTCAGACGAGATGGACTCAGAGTTTAGACGAGCATTGCTGGGAGACCTGAACGACTTGGGCAGGCCCTGTGAGCAGGAAGCGGTGGCAGGGACTGGAGCAGAAGGAACAACAGAGCGGCCGTGGCGGTGAGCCTGCCGGTGTCCCTGCCAGGAGGAGGAAGAGGAATCAAGCAGGGACGCTGGTGTTACAGAGGCTTTGGCTTTTTCTCCCTGCACTCCATGAAACTGGTAGAATGTGGCTGTGTTTTTTATATATACTATTAGTTGGAAAGAAAATATAGACTTTCTTACATTGCTGCAGCCCGGTAAATTTATAAGCCGCTTGTGGGTTTGCTATAGTGAATTATTTCTATGTGATAAAAAATACCAAACTGTCGTATGCAATATTGTCTTGTCTGGTGGAATGAGACTTCAGCTGTATAACTAAAAGAAAATGTTTTCCTACAAGGGTAAAAGCTGCTTCATGAAAGCCAATAAAGAGGAAGTGTTGATACTCTTGACGTGCCTGTTCTTGTAACTGCTCGTACTACCAAAAAAATAATAATTCTGGAGGATCTTTTCTTATAAGTCATCTTATAAATGTAGGAATCAACTCACAGCTGGGTGTTACAAGTCTAGTCAAAAGTCTGAGTCTTGACATTGGCTGAGCTGTTAGCACATGAATTTGTAAGGACATACGTTCTACTTGGGTGGTCTTTTTTTCATATACTTCCAGCAGAAATATGAGAGTAATGGACAAAGCAGAGTAATAGGAGAAGATGCTTCACTTTCTGACTCCGGAGGGTGTGGACATGCCTGTCTGCCTCTCTGCTAGATTGTGGAGACAATACGGCGCCGGACTACTGGCAGCCCATTGCAGCAGCAGAAGCTTCTACTTTATTTCAGTTACAGTTTTGTTACAGTTATTTTATTTTATTATTTTATTTTATTTTCTTACCTTCTCTGGATTACAACGTTCCTGTATACTCGTCTATTGGGGATGGAAGATACAACACTTCCCACACTATCAACTGCTGCTGGGCACACAGCACGAGATCTGCACCTGGATCTTCCTCCACCACTTACAAGTCTCCTGCAGGTACAGACACTCTGGGGCACACAATACGGACCATCTCAGCTAATGCTACTGAAGGATGCATGCTGCTACCCACAGCCTGTGACAGGGATACAGCCACATGTGAGCGGTGGAGGTCACTGCATACGATCTGCCATGGAGAGGACTGGTGTGACGGGTGGAAACAATGATGGGATGGTGGACCCTAGGTCTGTTGCTAAACGAGCAGTGTATTCTAGGGATCGTCTTCTGGAACTGCGCAGGATAAAGTCTTCTCCAGCAGTGGCAATACGGAATGTTCCACGGGAAATAAGGAGACCTTTCAGAGGCTGCAGAGCAGGCAAGAAGATCAAGTCCTGGAGGAGAAGGTTTAAACCAGTGGTCCCATCCATTATCATGGGTAACGTACGATCGCTGGGAAATAAATCGGATGAACTGCTGGCTCTGAGTAAGACCCAGAAGGAGTTTAGGGAATGCAGTCTCATGTGCTTTACAGAAACCTGGCTGCATGAGGAGGTCCCAGATTCATGTGTCTCGGTACCAGGGTTTCAAATGGTTCGGGCTGATAGAGAGAGAGTTAGATGCGGCAAGAAAAAAGGTGGAGGAGTGATACTCTACATTAACAACAGATGGTGCAATCAGGGGCATGTAACTGTTAAGGAGAAACATTGCTGTCCAAATATTGAACTGTTAGCAGTGGGCCTCAGGCCTTACTATCTGCCTAGAGAATTCACTCTTGTTATTGTAGTTGTGATGTATATACCACCATCTGCGAACCCAGAGGCTGCTGGGGATGTGTTGTCAGGGGTGATGGCCCGGCTTCAGACTAAACACCCAAACTCTCTAACTGTAATTTCTGGGGATTTCAATCAAGTAAAGATCTCATCTGCAATACCAAAGTTCTATCAATATGTCAAATGTCCTACACGGGACAACAACACACTGGATCTCCTCTTTGCTAATGTTAAGAATGCTTATTCATCGGCTGCATTACCCCCCCTGGGGAAATCTGACCACAACCTCATACTATTGTCTCCTGCTTACCAACCAGACGTCCGCAAACAACCAGTGACAATTAAAAAGATAAGGAAGTGGTGTCCAGCAGCAGAGGAGGCGTTACAAGACTGCTTTGATTGTACAGACTGGGAGGTGTTGTGTACCATGAAAGAGAATTGTGATGTTAATGAGATTACTGGCAGAGTTAATGATTACATCAACTTCTGTATGGACATTGTAGTACCTGTTCAAGAGATTCGGTGTTAAGCCATGGATTACAAAAGAGTTGAAACATTTACTAAACATGAAAAAACTGGCTTTTAAAAGGAAGGACAAGGAGGCATTGAAAATTATACAGCGAGACCTAAAGGGGAAAATTAAGATTGCCCGTGAGGCATTCAGAGTTAAATTAGAAAATCAATTTGCACAAAAAAGCTCCAGAGAGGTGTGGGCTGGAATGAAGCTAGTGACTGGGTTTAAGGCAAGGTCGGAGCAGGGGGGTGGTGGACTTAGAATGGCTAATGAAATGAATGAGTTCTTCAATAGATTCAGCAATAAAGGTGCGGTAGCAGCAGGGAAGGGGGAAGAGGCCGGGGAACAACTAGCTAAATTAACAGGGGGTGAAATAGATCATTTCTCGGTCTCCAAAAATGACGTGAGGGACCAGTTTAGTAAGCTGGCCATTGGCAAAGCAGCAGGGCCTGACGGTCTCAGTCCACGTGTCCTCAGAGTGTGTGCAAATGAGTTGTGTACTGTCTTCCAGCATCTCTTTAACCAGAGCTTACAATCAAAGAGAGTACCAGTGCTATGGAAGACTTCCTGCCTGGTGCCGGTTCCCAAGACTACCTTCCCAGCTTCCCCGGGGGACTATAGACCGGTGGCCTTAACATCGCATGCGATGAAGTCCTTGGAGAGAATAGTACTTGCTCACTTGTGTCCGAGGGTGATGGCGCATACTGATGCTCTTCAGTTTGCGTACCGGCAGGGACTGGGGGTGGAAGATGCTGTAGCGTCTCTGCTACAAACAGTACATTCCTTTTTGGACAATGATGGAACCACAGTGCGTGCTTTGTTCTTTGATTTCTCTAGTGCGTTCAACACATTACAGCCACTCTTACTGCGTGGAAAGTTGATTAAAATGGCGGTGGATGAGGGACTTGTGAATTGGATAATTGACTACCTGTCGGATAGGCCACAGTTTGTTAGGTGGGGGACGGCTACATCAGATAGTGTACTGAGCAGTGTCGGAGCCCCGCAGGGAACAGTGCTGTCGCCATTCCTCTTTACATTCTACACAGCTGACTTTCAGTATAAATCAGACCGTTGTCACCTCCAGAAGTACTCGGATGACTCTGTGATAGTTGGCGGTATTGGGAAGGACCAGGATGAAGAGGAATATAGAAGGGTGGTTGCGGACTTTGTAGTATGGTGCCAGGCTAACCATCTAGAACTAAATGTTAAGAAAACCAGGGAGTTGGTGATGAGCTATGGAAGGTGCAAGAAGGTATGCCTACCTGTTACCATTGACGGTCAGGATGTGGAGATGGTGGACAGTTTCAAATATTTGGGGGTTTACCTGGATAGCAAGCTAGACTGGAAGTGCCACATGGAGAAGGTCTACAAGAAGGGGATGAGTAGACTGTACTTCCTAAGGAAGTTAAGGTCATTTAATGTGTGTGGCAAAATGCTTGAGGTGTTCTACCAATCCATTGTGGCTAGTGCCACCTTTGCGGCAATAATTTGCTGGGGTAACAGTGTGCGTGTTGCTGACGCCAACAAGCTCAACAAACTTATCAAGAAGGCTAGCGCGACGGTGGGCCTACAGCTTGGGACTTTTGAAGAGGTGGTAGAGGATAGGATTAAGAAGAAGTGCAGAGCTATAATGGGCAACAACACACACCCGCTTTATGAACTGTTTGCGAAACAGAAGAGCACATTCAGCAATCGCCTAATACAACTAAGGTGTAAAAAGGAAAAATACAGGAAATCGTTTGTTCCAACAGCTATGGGGGTGTTTAACAAATGTCTGAAAAGCAATGTCTAAAGCATTCCAAATGTTATGTTATCATATGTGTCATGTTCGAGATCTGTGTTCTGCTGCTGTGATACTGCAATTTCCTCCGGGATAAATAAAGTATATCTTATCTTATCTTATCTTATCTTATGCTCCAAAATTTTCATATTTTAGTGAAAACAAATATTTACTAAAATAAACATTTCAGGAGAGCTGATACATTAAATTTAAAGCATTGGATCCAATCAAACAAGACTGGTGGACTAGAGTATATTTCTGTCGTAATTAACGCCAATTGTAGTAGCATAAATTACGATGAATTTGCCATCCATACTCCGTCTCGTACCCACCTAGCGAAACTCTGCCAACTGTTCAGAAAGCAGATGTAGCAGGCTGGGCCTGGCAAAAAAAATGACAAGTTGCACAAAACTGTACCTACATTTCGAACTATTTTATGTCAGAATTCTATCAGCAAAGGTTTGATGAATCTGAGTCATTATCCTGTTTAGATATTTTCTTTTTTTAAAATGATCCTTAACAACAGGATCAAAGGGTGTCCTGATACTGTGACTGCTAAAAACTTTGGTGAAATGATCTACAAACCATCAATGCCCATGCAGCACCACCTTGGTTTTTCCATCACACAACCCTTTCAGACTCTGCCGCCTTGGCTGTATGGACACTCTCATTTGCGACCAGGGACGAGAATTTATAAACTCGATCATTAATAACCTATTGGAGCATTTTCATACAGATCACCACATTTCATCTGCCTACCATCCACAAACAAATGGCCAGCGGGAAAGTGACAATCAAACATTCAAAGAATCTCTTAGTAAGCTTGTCAATGACCAATGAAACAACTGAGACCAGTTCATCCCTGGTGTTCTGTTTGCCTATCAAACATCTGTGTATGCCTCAACCAAGTGCACTCCATTTGAGGTCATGCAAGGACAGAAGGCCAAGCTTCCTATAGACCTCAATCCCTCAGAAAATGACATTGTGGACCGCACGCGCATTTCAGATTATGTAAACCCTGATGTGTTAAATACGCTGACAACCATTCATAAAAAACTCCACTCAACCATCAGTACCAACATCCACTTTGCCCAGGAACACCAGAAGCGTGCCTTTGATCGCCAACACAACAACATCAACAAAGAAATCACTGCTGGCACCATTGTTTATATCAAGAATAAGCACCATATTCATCGCATGGGTTCAAAGATGGAACCACACTGGATTGGACCCGACCTTGTTGTGGAATGCTTAACCAAGGGACGAGTAAAACGTAATAACAATAAGACTGTCAAGATACTGAGCAACATCTACCACACCAGCAACCTTAAGATTTATCAGGATGAAGAAACTTTTCCACCACCCCATTCGACTGATGATTGTTTCAGTGACTCTGCCACACAGCAACACAAGCAAAGCAAGACTTTCAACCCACTACCAAGTTCAGGTAGAGAGTATCTCAGCACGAATCTTGGCCTTACGTTTGGTAAGGTTGTGTACCACGGATGCACAAGGGACCTTGAACAAGGCGTATATACAAAACCGAAGTAAATGGGAACTGCTACTTGAACCAAAATGTGAGTGAATATATTAACACCACTGGCATCACTCATGATGGAGTCTGGGCAACTGATGCAGAAATCATGGCCACAGCTAATCTGTTGAGTTGTGACATCGTTATCCACACAAAAGTTGGTGACTCGATGGATTACTTGACCTGTCCAGCAAGCTTCAATCTGCAGTCAACAACAGAATATGCACTTTATCTTGAAAACAAGCAGGATCGTTTTGATGTTGTTATCAGTGTTTAACTTTGAACGTTTCTATTGTAGCGAGGACTTACTAGTCTTAGAAGCTGGAGTGTCAGGATGTTATGACTTTTTATATTATGAACAGTGAAATTAGTTGAATATTTTGTTACAATTGCATTAGAATATTCTAGATATGTGCTTTTATTTTAATGTGAAGTTTTGCTGGTTCAAGTAATAAAAGACTATGTGTTTAGAACTTTAAGATTTAAGTTAGTTATCTTCTCACATAACTTACCTAACAAACCTGAACCTCCATTAAGATGTTGAAAAATTAAGTAATTCTTGTGTAATTCAACGCTGCTGATATCAAGGGGGGTATAATCTGGGTATGAGGGGGTATGAAATGACCTATGTCAATTTATACCCCGGATATAGTTTGGCCTAGGCCAGTTTATTCCCCGGGGTATAATCCAGCCTAGGCCGCTTTAACCACGGGTATAGTCTGGACTCGGGGTATACTCTGGCCTGTTACACCGGGACTTCTCCTATTTTTGCCTTACTGTATGGAGCCAATGGCCTTGCGGGTAGCAATTAGTCTGTACTAGTAGCTTTAAATTGGAGGTCATCATGAGAGGTAAGATATTTTAGGTGCTTATGTGCACTAAATGTAAAAAAAATAGTCAAAATTTGTTACAGAGGTGGCTGATGCTAGGCCTGTGCTCTCATATAACCCGGTCTGTTTTTATCTCTTTTTAAAAAGTGGCAAGAAAAAAGAAAAATCCAACTTTTTAATTCCACTAAATTGGGGCAAATCATATAATCCATCTTCCCGATACCTTGGGTGGAGCTTTTTACTCCCTATTATATCCAGACGGTCAATCAACTTTAGGTTGACGTGTGGTTAATATGACGGCACGGAAACACAAGGTCTGATTCACATTATAGCACATAACTCACAGGGAAAAAATAATTTACAAAATTGAATTTCTTCCCTACTATTACCTGCCAGTTATGTTCTCTATCAAGACTGATTCCTATTTTTATAGCACCGGTTTTTCCGTATCCATTCAATCTGAAGTAGGGACACTGATGACACAGTATTTTAGCATTATATTTTGCTTTCTACTTATTCGTACAGATTAGATGCTTTATAGTTATAGAAAGTGAGCTGGGCGCACATTGAGTTTACCTAAATTATAGCTGTAGATTATCATTAGTGCGGAAAATCGTCTGCACTAAACATTTTTTATGTTGGCCAGGCACATTCTAATAATACGAGAGACTTAATCAGGGTCTCGTGGTGTAATGATGTAATAAGCTCTCGTCTCTTTAAATGTGCTACAGTATGTGAGGGAGTTGCGCCCATTAGCACAGCGCGCAGCAGAAAACAGAATTAGTTAGATAATCAGTGTGTGATGTGGATGGGGTATTGTGAATAAAAATTAAATAATGCTCATAAAATTATCTTGCATCTAAAATACATTTTGTTTAATAGATTTTTAGATGAGCTAGCACATTAGTGTGGCCACTTCTCCGCAGTGGTGATGCCGGGGTATAACACAAGATGACTGCTCCAGTTATGAGAACATATTAATTCCAGCCAGAAGTATTCCACATAGCTGTGGTATCAAGCTGCAAGACATTAATAGACGCTGATGTCCAACCGAAACACAGCGGTGTAGAAAAGAGCTGTTTTGCAATAGTATACCTAACCAGATGGAGGCCATTAATAGCAATCGTTCAAGTATTTAAAGGGTTTTTTCAGGCACATAACATTGATGATTATCCAAATGATAGGTCATCAATATCAGATTGGTGGCCGTCCAACACCCAACACTCCATACCAATCAGCTGTTATCAGCTCCAGGGGCTACCTGACATAAACACATTGAATGGAGCTAATCATCACAGCTCCATTTAAAGTGTAGCAGTAACTGCCAGGTACTGAAGATCAGCTCCTATACAAAGGGTCGTTCCACTACTTGTATATTGATGCCCTATCCATAGAATAGGTCTTCAATATCAGATCAGCTGTCTTCTGTACCAGTGGTAGCCAGATGTTAGCAGTTGAGGAGCAGAACAGTAAAGCTCCAACAACTGTGTTGTGGCCGCTGACAGTTACTGCACATCAGCTCCTATTTAAAGGACTACACTACTTTTATATTAATGACAGGACAGGTCATCAAAATCAGAACAAATGTCCTCTGTGCCAGGGACAGCCGGACATTAGCAGTTAAGGAGCTGAGCCGTACAGCTCTGTCAACTGTGTAGCAGATGATGCTGGGTGCTGCAGATCAGGTCCTATTTAAAGGGTTTCTCCACTTCTTTTATCTCAATGACTTATCCACAGGAAAGGTTATCAATATCTGATCAGCTGTCCTCTGTGCCAATGGCAATCGAATGTTAGCAGTTACGGAGTTGAATAGTAGACCTTAATCAACGGTGTAGTGGTCGCAGCTGGGTACTGCAGATCCACTTCTATTCAATCGAATTGGGGAGGATATGTAGTGCCCAATCGAGGCCACTACACAATTGATGGAGTATTGTTCAGCTCCACCGCTGCTAACATCCAGCTGACTGAGGCACTGAGAACAGCTGATCATTGAGGAACTGGAGTGTCGGACCTTCACCGATTGGATACTGATGACCTATCCATAAGATATGTCAGAAATATAAAAGTAGTAGATCAATCATTTAAGACAATAGAAGTTCAACTGCATTTCTCGGCAGTGGGATGACCCATTCAATGTGTTTACATCCGGTCCCGATTTGGGTACACCTTGTTGTGGTGGGATGGTTTTACACTTTTTTTTAATCAAAATACAATGTTCACTATGTACCCAATGTTATTTATATGCACTATTGCTTTTTACTTACTTACTAGCAGGGTATATGCTCATCCTGTTTCTATCTTCAGTTTTGTCTGTTTAATTCCATAGTGTGAACATGCTTGTATTCGTTGCATGCATCCCAAGTTATACTCCGGCTCATTTTTTTTGTTAGGGGGGTGGGGCTGGGGGTCTATCTATCTATCTATCTATCTATCTATCTATCTATTACTATTCGTTTGGTAGAAAAATGTTAAGATTTGAGAGTCCTCTGTGGTTGATACCTTCTTAATGGCTAGCTGAAAAGATGGTAACAAATTGCAAGCTTTTGAGATTATTATGGTCTCTTCATCAGGCATAGAAATCTATGCCTGATGAAGAGACCTGCATAGCCTCGAAAGCTTGCAATTTGTTACCATCTTTTCATTAAAAGGTATCAACCACTGAGGACTCTCAAATCTTAATACACACGGTACAAAGATACATCTTTATCCTGTACTTATTTGGTCCTAATACACATGTCAATTATGGCCATTAAATGACAGGCGATTGGCTACATAAGCACAAAATTATCGTTAATATCTTGACAAGGGTTAAAAGTTTTTACACTTGACGGACGAGTGTTTTGCTTGTTTTTTAGGTGACTGCTGGGCTATTTAGATGGTCTGATAGTTTGGAATGAGTGTTCTTAGGAACCTTTGTTTCTGAATTATAGGTCAGTCTTAACTGACCACCAATTGGGTACATGCAATATACATGAAATATGTTTACACAGGACGATGTGCTGCCAAGAAAGATGATTTTTCAGACAGTTTGAGGCTGTGATCAGACATCGCAGATGCGGTGCTTTTATTTTGCAGAGGTTGGTGCAAGAAACCTCACCACGGCCTCAACGTTTAAACGCATCCTAAGAATCATTTCACCCGAAGAACGAGTGTTTCGCTCGTTCGTCAGGTGATTGGCGGCCTGTTTAGCCCGGCCAATATTGTAAATGCACCTTAAATCCTTTTCTAGTTTACTTTTCCGCCTGTTTTCAATGAATATCATTTTCTGACAATTATACGGCTCCATTATCCAAGCACTTAAGGTAGAGTTATTAGATTATAGAGCAATTTAGCAGTTTTATACAGCTAACATTTTCAATGTTAGACAGTGAAACTTCCACAATGTTGAATTACATTATTTTGCCTTATTTCATGGGCCACTGACTATTTTACAGCATTAATTATGATAATTTGAATAAATGACTGGATTGAACTGATGAAATGAGAATAGGATTAGAAATACCACGGACTTTAATTCTGAGGTTAAACTAGTCTCAGACTGATTAATAAGCTAATATAGACATGTACTCAAAATTACATTGCCACGTTAGTGACAATAGAGGGAAATTGTGGCATGTAATAAATCTAAGCTTCATGCCTCGACAGTTCATTTATTAAAGTATCTCTAAATACCATGTACAATTTATTTTGTGGCTAATAACCCTAATGTATATTATGCTGAAAGGAGCAAGAAAAGGCTGACGGCAAAGGGCAACTGGGCTCAAATACAAAAATATTCATATACGACACATTAATTAAACATATCTATTATATCTTTATATTTCAGTGCTCCCTATATCTATATATATAATCGTCTTATCCCGTCTGTCTGTCTGTATTTCTGTCTGTCTGTCTGTCCAGGAAATCCCGCGTCGCTGATTGGTCCGGAACCAGCCAATCAGCGACGCGAGATTTCAGAAAAAGATGGCGGCCGTTAGCGGCTCATCTGCCGGACGGAGGTCAGCGGTGATGCAGCAGGGAGATGACCGGCGCTAGCCGCTCATCTCCCCGCTGCTGGCAGCACAAGTACCCCGACAGGCGGCGCCGTTCACCTCCATGCGGCTAACGTCGGGAGATCAGCGGCTTGGCCCGCTGATCTCCCGATGGCAAGTGTGAACTGAGGACCGTGGAGCAGCGCCGCCGGTCGGGATACTTCTGCTGCGAGCAGCCGCTCATCTCCCGGCTTCTCGCAGCGGAAGTAGCCGCACAGGCAGCGCCGCTCCCCGGTTCTCACTAATACAATTCGCTGATTGGTCGCGGCCTCCTGCCGCGACCAATCAGTGATCTTGGCGCCAAATTTAAACACCGCTCAGCTGATTGGTCGAGGCTGCCGGCACTATAACATGTGGCATTATAGAGTTCAAGTCCTCTTCCTCTCTGAAGAGGCAATTTGCATATAAAGATAACATAATTGTTCTTGTTGAAAGTGTGTGTTTTTTTATCTCATAGAATAATCTGTGTGCATTATCCTAGTACTCATGGCGGTTTTCAATGAAATAGATTTTCTGATGAATTATCGGAGCACTAAGAGTTATTAAACTAATGACCAAATTACATGTATATTTAAAATCATTACTAAAAACACTCTCTTTGAATTTTACACATTAATTAAAGTGTAACAGTCATTATGAAAATTGTTTATTTATTATAGACACAAATAGCTGTCCATTGGTAAAGGCCCGGGCTCCAAGACCCTCATTGATCGCACAAAATACCACCCTAAAGTGTGCAGCTGAATAGTAACTTACTATTGAGACCATACTCTGCTCTATGCTGTGTACAAGGGCTCCACACTTAATTGCAGTGTTTTGTGTGACCAACCGTGGTCTGAAGACCCAGAACCTTACCTATTGGCAGATATTTGCAGTGTGTACAGTACCAGGCTGAGATCATACAGCCAGTGCCTGATACAAGATGCTAGGTAGAGTGTTGGGATTTATTGTAATTTTTTGTGTCTGAGACAGGCTATCCATTGGGAGAGTGAAAGATTGACCTCCGGCGGTCTTCAGTAAAATGGCGCTGGTAGAGCCAAGATCTCAATCTGTGTATGCGTTGCCACTGGCGCCATTTTATTGAAGAACAGAAGACCGGCCGTGCAAGCAAACTGCCCAAGTGCCGCCCACTCCAGTGTCGTCATGAAATTTCAAACAGGAGGCCAGTCACTGGAAAATCAGTGACCTGCCATTGAAACAACAGAGGCAGGTGGAGGGGCTGGAGCTGGAGAAGACCCTGCCCACAGTCCCGCCCCTGTACACCGAAAGCTTCTTACACCCAAACTTCAAAAGCTGATTATACAAGAACCACAGATCGGATTTTTTCAATAACGGTATCAATTTAAGCAGTGTAACAGCACCATTATGGCCATACCTTTACTTTAAATTGCTAAATCCTGCTGACAGGTTCACTTTAAGTAATTTTTGAGTGTTGGGATTAATTTACTCTTCTCTCTTTCCTGAGATAGTTTAGTCCTTTCTTGTGGGCTGATTTATTTTTCCCTATGCCACTATTATTGGACCAATGATGCTGTCTTTAATTATTTTCCAGTCCAGTTATTTTTTCTCTTTCCCATATACATATTTATGACTGTTGCTATCTCTTTTCATACATGCGTATTTACATGACCAGGTAGTGCATACTGCATTAGGGCTTTTTAGGGCTAGCCTACATTTACCGCAAAAACAACATTGTTATAGTTAGGGTCCCAAACTCCATGGTATGGTAGGGATTACAAGGGTTATCCAGGGATAGTAAATTACAAGTTTTTCTTATCCTTCCTGTACTATTTACCGAGTACCTATTGCATTGTATTCATGTGGGTTTCCTTCCACACTTCAAAAAGACATTCTGATAGGAAATTTACATTCTGAGCCCCGATGGGGACAGTGAATGATGATAACGTCCATAGAAGGTAGTGGATTATGTCAACACTATATAATCAAGCATAGATAAATAGTCAATAAATCGGCAATTTTGGGGATGATTATACCCACTAATATTTCACATAATGGAGTTGAATAGTTAAATATTGTATTCTTAAAGGGAACCTGACAGCTGATACATGCTGCCCAACCCACAGGCAGCATGTATCAGGCACTGGCTGTATGATCTCATCCAGATATCTTAACACTGGTGGGTAATCTCCTTGAATATTATCCATGCATTTATACCCGCAAAGTCTAAGGCATTTTCAAATACATGAACAGGCCATCTCCTTGTGCATGTTCGTGTGGTATATTTTCGTGCCATCTGATCCACTACATCTACTCCATATTTTGTTTCATTGTAAAACTTTACCGTTTCTGGAGTTTTTTTAGCGGAATCAGACGCAACAACAACATCTGGATGGACGGAACTCAAAATGACAACATTTTTGTTGGGCTTTCCTTGATATACTGTAAGTGTAAAATTGTCTTCATTTCTAAACACTTTAGTGTTGTACAATTCCTCTTTCATGGATTTTATTTCTTTAGGCACTTCTCGCCTTATCTTGTTCAGTGTTCCCACGATGGTTGTTCCTTTGCTTTTTAGCTGTTTAGCTAATTTTACTGAAGTAAAATAATTATCGGTTGTAACATTGCGACCTTTTTTCAAAAACGGGTCCAATAACTTCATTACCACATGGTCAGCTAAACGGTCCTCAGCACGGCGTGTGTCATCTTTGCCTAGATAAGGGAAGCCATTTGCCAGATATTTGCTCCTCTTATCAACAGCTAGCCAATATTTGTGGCCATATTTATCTGGTTTGGAAGGCATGTACTGCGTGAATGGACACCTAGTTTTGCTTGGGAAAAGTTGCTCATCCACCTTTATGTATGGGCCAGGTTTGTAACACGCAATACAATTTTCAATAAACCTGTCCCACACAGTAGAAAATAGAGCAAACTTGTCCGTTTGCAGTCTCTCCGATCGAGTAGATTTCTCATCAAATCTGAGAAACCTCATAATTTCAACAAAGCGGTCCCTAGACATTGTCGCTTTGCAAAACGGTATTCCCCAGTCATTACACCAAATACTGCTAATCGAGTGACGGTTCGTGCCAGATATTCCACGAGCATAGAATATCGCAATGAATGCATCTAGCTCCTCATCAGATAGAGTTTGTTCAGCATTACACAGTAATACAAGCAGGTAAAACACAAGGAAAATGTGAAAAGTTGACATGTAAATTGAACTACATCTATATGAACATCAGGGTAAATAAGACAGAGTGAAAAAATTATGCACAAAACTTTATAGCAACATTTAGTGACAAAAGGACCTCAAAATATAGTAGGGAGTCAAAATGACTCCCTTCAGTAGTTCTTGGTAAATTTTGAAAAAATCGCGCAAATTTTTCACCAAAATTATTTATTCTCACAAAATCTTTTTTCACATCATATTTGAGGAAAAGTCATCGAGTTTCAAGCCGGAATTCTGAAAAATGTAGTCACAGAAGAGAAATAAAAAACGAAAGGAGTCAAAATGACTCCATCAGTAGTTCTAGTGTTAAAAAGCTGCCCTGGACCATGCATAGGCAGAGACCTGTCAATCCAAGGCAGCAGGTGGGGAGAAACCACCGGGGACCCGCTTGTCTGACTATTCTGTATGTTTTTCTCTGAAATGCCGCAGCGTTTCAGAGTCAAGCATAAATGGCTGAGATCATACAGCCTGTGCTGTGGATTGGGCAGCATGTATCATGTAACTTTATTTCTATGTACTGTATGCCCCAAGGCATTATCTCTATTTTCATTTCAGAGTTTATTATTATGGTTCCAAATCGACAGGTTGATAGATGTCACTGGGAACAACTCAAAAGTTTGACTTCATTAAGGTTTTGGACTTTTCCCAATGTATAACAACTGAAAACAAAAGCAATAACATTATTTCATGGCTCACAAATGCCTTTTGTTTTTTTTTATGAGCCATTATTCTATTTCCTTGGTTTACTTAGTTAACAAAATAAAAAGTCCAATTATCATTGGTTTTCGTCCATTGAAAAGTTAATTATCTTAATATAAAAAAAAACTGAGCCTTTGATATGAAATGAATATGAAAATTAAACACACCTTAGAAAGTCATATCAGATATATGGGGAACCTGCAAATATATGAGATTATTGCCAGTTTCTCAAAATGCCTTGAACAAGTGCCAATTGTTAGAACCCTCCTGTTTGTTTTTTCCATCTTGTGTTTTGCGGTCACGTGACCATCTGCCTTTATATTCCAGCTCCGCCCTTTTGGCTGTGCTGGACTTCAGTGTTGTTTGACTGTTTTGCTAGCCAGGTGCTTCTGTGCCTTTCTCTGTCAGTTTGCTTGGTCCTTTTGGGACCTCTAGTACTTTTTTGTCAGTTTATCTTTTTGTGTTCTGCAACAACTTTCTCTGTTCAGGAGGTGTCCCATTTTTGCTCCAGTCCTTAGTTCTTTTAGGGACCCCTTCCATTTATTCTATAGGTCTTCGTTCAGACTAGCCTAGGACTATGGCGGGTCCATTCACTAGGAACAGACAGCCCGCTACATTGTAGGGATTCAGCTTAGTCTTACTGTAGGGAAAGCTTTCCCCTTCTTTCCTTAGTATTTGTTGCAGATCATAACACCAATGTCAAGGGAAATTACTATGCCAGAGCAATGGCATCAACGTAAATAAGATGTTACGCCAACTAGTCCAACTGAATGCAAGCCAAAACTTTTTTTTATTTACTTATCCCCCTCCACACCCCAGCATTTCAAAGTTAAGAATTGTAATATACTTCATAACACTAGTTTGCTTCCTTCTCTGCCAATCAGTATACTGAAGTGCTGTTTCATATAACTAGCTGGTGCTTCAATAAAAACTGCTTTGGACTGTTGCTCAGGAAGATCCTTAAAGGGGTTGTCCATCCTTGGGGTGCAAGTCTGCAATCACTATGTGACTGCAGACTTGTGAATACTCACGTCGCTTGCACTGCACGCTGTCAGAATTCTCCGATATCGGTGTCGGGAGCAGCAGGCGTGTGACCACAAGTACAGCTCTGGCAAAAATTAAGAGACCACTGCAAAATTTTCAGTTTCTCTGATTTTTCTCTTTATAGGTATATTTTTGAGTAAAATGTACATTGTTGTTTTAGTCTATAAACTACTGACAACATGTCTCCGAAATGCAAAGCTAAAAATTTTGTATTTATTTGCAGCAAATGATAAAGTGTCAAAATACTAAAAAAGAAACAGTGCTTTCAGACCTCAAGTTACTCATGTTTTAACTGTGAAATCAATATTTGGCAATATTTGGTGGACTAACCATGATTTTTAATCACAGCTTTCATGCATCTTGGCATGCTTTCCACCAGTCTTCCCATGCTTTCCAATAGGAAACTGTTCAGTGGTCTCTTAATTTTTGCCAGAGCTGCATATGTACTAATTCTTGCAACATAGTCTTATATTAATTTAAGAAAAATTTTTGGGGTGTAAAAATAACAAATTTGCAATTGATGGGAGTATTTTGTAGTATGGTATCTCAAAAAATGTTAATTCTGAAAGGTTTTCTGACAAATCTGTTGAGGTGTACTCATTTATGCTGAGCAGTGTATATAAATTTGTACCAAATAGTACCCTTTATAAGCAAGAGTAGAAAGCTAGAAAGTAAAGCCCCCATCTCACATAGCGAGATCGCTAGCGAGATCGCTGCTGTGTCACGGTTTTGGTGACGCAACAGCGACCTCACCAGCGATGTCGCTATGTGTGACACTTTGCAGCAATCAGGCCTCTGCTGTGAGGTCGCTGATCGCTGCAAAGTGTCCTGGACCATTTTTTGGTCGTTGCCCTCCCGCTGCTCAGCATACATTGCTGTGTGTGACCAGCGGGAGCAGCGATCAGGCTGGTAACCATGATAAACATCGGGTTACTAGGGGCACACGCGCACCTAGTAACCCGTTGTTTATCATGGTTACGAGCCTGCTAAAGTGAGCGGTAACCTCCCGCTCACTGTAGCAGAGTGGTAACCATGGTAAACATCGGGTTACTAGGTGCGTGTGTGCCCCTAGTAACCTGATGTTTATCATGGTTACCAGCCTGCTAAAGTGAGCGGTAACCTCCCGCTCACTGTAGCAGAGTGGTAACCATGGTAAACAACGGGTTACTAGGTGCGCGTGTGCCCCTAGTAACCCGATGTTTACCATGGTTACCAGCCTGCTCCTGCTTCAGCAGCAGGCTGGTAACCAGGAGCAGTACATCGTGGAAAGATTCTTTCCACGATGTCGCTGCTCCCCTGATCGTTGGTGAGCCTGCCTGTTTGACAGCTCACCAGCGACCACATAGCGACGCAGCAAGATCCCTGACAGGTCATATCGTTGTCGGGATCGTTGCAGCGTCGCTAAGTGTGACGGGGCCTTAAGGCATCACTTTTTTTTTATCTCTAAACTACCAAAGTAACAAGTGTCTCCATATCATAGAAGGGTGGGAGATAAGAGGATTTCGTAGTCAGCATGCATCCAAGTTCCAAAGGATGAAGTAATTTAATAAATTATACCTTTACCATGGTGTAACATACAATGTTTTAACAGCGTACCGCTCTCTTCATCAGGCCAAAAACATTATTACCTATGTGTTAGGTTAATGGTGTCTAGCGGTATTATTAATACGATTACTTCATCCTTCGGGACAGAAATCCTCTTCTCTTGCACTCTTCTGTATTTACTGCACCAATCTTTTGGGTATTTAGGAGAAGAAGTTAGGCTGTTGCGCCAATGGGTTTTTGCTACAGGCTTTTTAGGAAGTTGCTCCATTGGGTTTTTGCTACAGGCTCTCTAGGAAGTTGCAGTCCTTGTACAACTAAATAAAGTGAGCTCGGTATGAGCATTTGGTTTTGTTTATCATGCCGCCCAATGAAGTTCTGTCTTGTTTTTTATGCATAAGATAGACAGATGGCAAGAGACTATTTTTGGCCTCTACTGGGCCAGTTTACAGTATGTCAGTATTTTGTAAAAAAAACTATTTAAGGACATAGTAGACTATGCCATTGCTTACAACAATATCCAGTAAAAACTGTATAATGCTTACTTTTATTTTAGTCATTAATGGGACCCTATAGGTGATGGATGGCAATGTATGTAATTTGCCAAATGCCTTAGTTTAATACCATGGTGCACAGTTACGACCGACGATCCCATCTGTGCGCCCTCATTTACACACTCACACATATGCTTATCTGTGTCTAGTGTGTGGGAGTAAAGATAAGTAAGTATGGGTAACCATCTCTGTGACCCCAAAATATTAGCAGAAAAGGGATTTCCTGGTGAAATGGCAATGCACAAATGCAGCTATTTTAATCTAGTTTATGTAATTAGTGAGAAGAAGACCCCCATTTTCTGGATAGGTAGTAATCTTGGCAGTGGAGTCAGCACCGATCAGACATTTATGACATATGCTTTTATATCCTATAAATATTTCAAATAATAATACCCCTTTACCTTTATTTCAGCCCTTTGGAGTGGTTCAATCTGACATGATGGCCCTCCAGCTAAAAAATATTCTGCTTTCTTGATTTAAAGGAAACTTGTCCTGTTAAAAGTGGTATCTGATCTGCCGGTAGGATGTTATAGAGAAGGAGGAGCGGATCAGATTCATATACATTTTTGTGGGAAAGTTTTCAATAAATTTAGCAATTTATTCATTGAAATCCCTGCTGTCTGTATGTATTTGAATCCAATGGGCGGTCCTACTAGTGACTGACAGTCTTCTCTCTATGACTGAGTGATTTACAGCTTGCACTGTCATACAGGGAAGACTGTCAATAACTTGTAGGACCGCCCACTGGACTCAAAAATACACACACCAGGGATTTCAATGAACAAATTACAAGTTTTACTGAATCTTTTCTTTTCCAGAACCGATATATATCATTATCTTCAGCTTCTCCTTCTTTATACCATACTGTCAACAGATCACACTGCATGTACCACGTGACAGGTTCCCTATACCACATAAATTGTGAGATTTACCTACTGTAAACATCAAATAAGGTCCATAAATGTTATATAAATGGACCCTTAATGTGGACCCATTATGGCAGACTTGACCCTGATCACTAGGGGGGACCTAAAACTGATGTAAAAATACCATCCCTTAAAAGTCTTTTATTCTTAAGTTTTAAAAACACCAATAAACCAATGCATCAAACAATGTAAAAATTATTAGAGAAGATTTCAACATAAAGCGCAAAAATGATTTCAGTTTCTAGTATATAGGACCATTCATAAACCTGATATAGGTAGGTCCTTCTAGGCTAGTGTAATTATATATATGCTTATTGCTTATATATAATTTTCTTGAACCAGATATACAAATAACTATAAATCCCTAACTGATAGCCTAAACTGATTCTGCCTAGCCACGGAGGTTGGCACCCTATAAGATACGAGATATGGCGCCCCCCGCTCAACGGTGGCTCTCCCTATCTTCCCCTTATCTTCAGCTGAAACTGATCACAAGGCAGTTTTTTGAGAAGGGTTTTCTAGATGAGACAAATAACA
This sequence comes from Phyllobates terribilis, assembly GCF_046119375.1. Lineage (NCBI taxonomy): Eukaryota > Metazoa > Chordata > Amphibia > Anura > Dendrobatidae > Phyllobates > Phyllobates terribilis. The sequence continues at coordinate 880,908,169 of NW_027362762.1, forward strand.
GCAATGATAAAAGAATCCAGTAAAATAAGTTCATAGATTCATACCAGTAAAAAATAACATAACAGACATTACAGATTCCATGTAAGACAAGTCATACAAAGTTTAAAGCTGCAGAGGCCTCGGAGGGGTGTTTGTGTGGACCTACTGGAATTGATTAATAGACTATAAAGATGCAGAATCTGCTATGACATCTTTTATATTATTTATTTTTTTTCTTTTTAATTAAAATATTCCAATCAAGATGTTATTTACACTAAATACTTCCCCTGGGTAAATGGTAATAACCCAGGATTTTTTCTCATAATAGAAGAAGTACATAATATCGTATATTAAATGTAACAGAGTGACAGAGAAACTGTGTGTCTTTCCCCAGTTGCACATACTGTCTAACAACTCACGTAGGAGGGGGTACGGGGATAATAATCTGCACCATGTTGGGATTATATGGTGTATCAAATGGCGTCTTTATAACTAATTAATACACTTATTTCTGGCTGATTTCCCTGGTCAATGGTTGTAGATAGAGATGAGTAGGGCACACGACAAAGTAAACAGCCACCACACATCCAACGACCTAGAAAAAGGAGGATTTTGATAAACCTTACATATTCATATGTTGTAGTAATAGTGCATTTTTTATTTAATTTTCATGGAACCATTGCACAGTACAATATTCACCTACACAGGTTCGTCTGTTTTCAGAACGCCTATAGAAGTCAATTGAGAGGGAGATGTGTAGAAGTGACTACTCCGCAGTGCAAGACGGGAATTACCCCCAAACACAATGTTCTAATTAGAGGAAATGAAATAAATATATAAAAAAAAATAGAAAATGATATATTTGCCCTACCTGCACCGATTACTCTTTCAATTCGAATTCTGGATGGATCTATCTCTTTTGCAAACTCATGAACAGCCAAAGAAGGATCTTCATATGTGTCTGGATCAATGTAGGTTTTTGCTCCAGGGAACCTCACTGTAGGAGAAAAAGTACAGAGCTGTCATCATATGTTCAGCAATAAATAAATAACATAAATTATTATTATTATATATTATTGAGGAGGAGGAGAGAGAACCCTGTCCGCGAGGTGTCACTGTCTACAAGGAATGGGTAAGGATACAGTAGGTGAGGGTAGAGCTGGTTGTGCAATGGTATGGTGGAGCAATGGTTGCTGCCAGTTTGAGGCTTGTCGGAAGAGGTGAGTCTTCAGGTTCCTTTTGAAGGATTCCATGGAAGGCGAGAGTCTGATATGTTGGGGTAGAGAGTTCCAAAGTAGGGGGGATGCAAGGGAGAAATCTTGTATGCGATTGTGGGAAGAGTAGATAAGAGGGGAGTAGAGCAGGAGATCTCATGACGATCGGAGGTTGCGTGCAGGTATGTACTCAGAGACTAGGTCACAGATATAATGAGGAGACAGGTTGTGAATGGCTTTGCATGCCAAGGTTAGGGTTTTGAACTGGAGTATCTGGGCAATGGGGGGCCAGTGAAAGGATTGACAGAGAGGAGAGGCCGGGGAATAGCGGGGGGACAGGTGAATTAGCCGGCCAGCAGAGTTTAGGATAGATTGGAGGGGTGTGAGAGTGTTAGAGGGGAGGCCACAGAGCAGGAGGTTGCAGTAGTCGAGGCAGGAGATGGTGAGGGCGTGCTCTAGTGTTTTTGCAGATTCGTGGTTGAGGAATGTGCGGATCCGGGAGATATTTTTGATTTGGAGCCGAGGCCTACAGCACGTGTGGAAGGCCTAGTGAGGGCCCTGAGTGTGACCGAAGGCGAGAGGAGAAGGAAGACGTAGCGAGGGGGCAGAGGAGCATACCAGGCTCACCCCGATATATATACCGGACACCGGGTCCGCGCCTACAGGGACCCTTTATACCCAGTAGGGACCACCGGTACCCCTCGAGGACTACAGGTCCCAGGTTCACCAAACGCTGATTACAGTACCAGGGCTAGGAGTCACGGAGACCCCAGCGTCCAGGGAGAGTGATCTCCAAGAGAAGGCCCTACCACCAGGTCAGCAGGTGCAAAGAGAGACAGTAACCAAGCTAGGCCTAGCTCCAGGCAGGTCAGAGGCTTAACGAGTAAAGCAACGGATCAGGAGGCCCTATACCCGCTCACTGGGGAGAGTCCAAAAGTGCGCCCTTCGTCCGGAGTACCCTGGACCGTGCCTGCACCATCACCAGTAAAGGTACTAAAGCTTACCCCCGTGTGAGTGTCCGTCTTTCCTCCAGGACCATCCTGCCGTCTCTCCCCTGCACCACCATCCATTACACCCCACGCTGCCCTGGAGCTAGCTTTACCTGTGGAGAGCCACACTATCCTTGCTGCCATAACACCAGCTCCAGAGGACTGCTCCGCAGCGGCGGCACCCTTTTGCCACATTCCACAGGTGGCGTAACGAACTTTCCAAATCCCTTATAATAGCTCCCCCTTTTACTGACCGCCCTGAGTCACGGACCGGGCCAGCCACCGTGATATTCCCCACCGGCATCAACACATGCCCAGCTGCCGAGTACCCCATGGCCCAGGGGGCGCATCATGAACATTTGTGTTTCCCTTTCCTGAACCCTTATTTGTGCCTCTGGTATAGAGGTTACATTAAAGGGAACCTGTCACCAGTTTTGTCATATATCAACTAAAACTATCACCTTATGTAGCGCCTGTGCTGTACTACATAAATGGTTATATAACCCCCTGACTCCCCTCAAAAGCCTTTTGAAGTTCTCCTGCGCTGTATGTTAATCCTGTTGGTCCGGTCCAATGGGCGTCCATTCTGTGCTTTTCATCCCTCCTCCCAGCTGCTGCTCGCCGTTCTTCTGCCTTGATTGACATGGATAACGCCTCCTGCCTCATCCACATTGCTGGACTAAACCTTGCTCATGCGCAGAGAAATTGAACCTCGCGCCTGCGCACTATGCTTTTCCCTACTGTGAGCAGAGCCGAAAACATAAGTGCGCTTGCGAGCAGTAGGGCAAGGCAGGCGTAGTCCGAAATACATATTAATTTTACTCCTAAATCCCTATCTATTTAGTGCCATAATCTAAACTATTTTTTAATATATTTGAATTAAAATTTCCGTATCCTTCCCTTACTATACTATGTAACTGCTTTTCTATTTTTTTTTCACTTCCTTTCTGATGATGCTTTGTTTGAGAATTCCCGTGCGTGCTGGGACACTCAAAAGAAGTGTCATCAGGGGCAGAGGCTTTGGACACTGCCACAGCCCCCACCCCCACTCTGAAATGAAGCGTCATCAGTGACACTCGTTTCAGGGGCGGTGCTGTCTCTGCGCCACGTGCCCTGTGCGACATGCACAATGACAGCGCACTCTCTTGGGGCTCAGTTCAGCAGTAATGACCCAACAAGAAAGTGCGATGTCGGAATACCTGAGGTGCAGAGATGAAAGCTGCCCCCACAAGTGAATGACATCACTGATTTTTGCCCCCTGGGTAATCTGACAATGCGCTCTGAGAGCACACTGTCATTGTGCACATCGCACAGTGAAAGAGAAAGGACTAGCCCAGCTCCTGAAGCGAGCATCACTGATGAGACTTTGTTTCAAGGAGGGGAAGGGGGTGCGGCAGTGATCGGAGCCTCTGGCTTCTGATGACACTTCACTTGAGTATCCCAACATGCACTAGGATTCTCAAACAAAGAGTCATCAAAAAGGAAGTGAAAAAAAAGAAAAGCAGTTAGATAGTGTAGTTATTGAAGGATAGGGAATTTTTAATTCATGTATATTAGAAAATAGTTTAGTTTATGGCATTAAATAGATAGGGACTTAGGAGGAAAATTGATTTGTATTTCAGACCACCCCTTTAATAATTTGACTTTGTTTCCCTAATTTTCATTTTTGCTTCTTTACTTATTGTGAATACAAAAGAATATGATACAGAGTTATATACCAGTATATGATGTCTTTTCATTATATCAAGCCGATTAGATGGTGCGTGTTCTTCTAGGAGTTCCAGTGCTAGGTCCTGACCTCACGCGCTCTGCTTACAGTAATAGTCCCAGTACACAATTATTATAGACGCTTGTACCCTACATTCTCCCAGCTCCCTTGCATATATCCAGTAAGTCCACATAATAACAATATAGGATAATATACACAACAAACACTAAGACAAAGAACGACACACAGATAATAATATAGCAAAGAGAGACATTGCCCCGAGGAGTTTACACCCTAGTGGTATAATAGGTGATTTCCAGGCATGACAGGATGTGAAGTGCATGTATTATTATGGATGGATCAGGACTCGGTCAAGCGCTTCTACAGTCAGCTGTGCATGTATGAATAATTTAGACAGATAGTTCTTATACTAGTTGCATCATCCAGGCTTTAAAATGCAGAAAGTGTGAGGCTTGTCAAAAAAAAGAATCTGTACTTGGAGACACAGACCAGGAAATCTTGTAGATGATTTACTTGTAGTGTCACCATGCAAGAACTAAGACTAGATATTCTGTCTAAAGCAAAATTGATTTCTGCCACCACTTTAATCCTGAAATCATCTGTTTAATATGCAAAATACAATATGGGATTTTTTTTTAAAGTGTTCCTACATATAGATAAAAAGATATCTACGTGCTGCACCCACCAAGCTTTTGTAATATATTTCTTAGGCAGATTGTGCTCCCTTAATGGGAATCTGTCATCTGATTCTTGCCGCCCGAATCATGCACAGTATGAATCCGACGCCGATGATTACAGTCAGGTATGTATTAGGGCGCAGTCAGATGTATGTAGAATTCAGAACGCAGTGCACGGACTGGCTGGCGGCTTCTCATGTATTCCTATGCAGCTGTCACGCTCAGGTCCAGAGAGCCGCCGGCCAATCCATGTATTGCGTTTCGGATCTCGTTCTGATTTATATGGCCGCCTGACTGCGCCCTTACTCTGATTCACTGTGTTATTTCAGAGTAAACAGACTTTGAGATGCCGGGCAGGGACTATGTGTCTCAATTAACTAGTCTGAGCCAGGTCGCCTTCTAGCCCCCCCTCTCACCATCCCCATCACTTTGACTGACAGTTCTTTCCCTATGTAAATACATACAGAGAAAGCTGTCAGTCAACTGGAGTGGGGTGGGAACAAGCTAATGGGGACCTGCCATTGACTAGTCAATTGAGACACATAATCCCTGTCCGGCTTTTCAGAGTCTCTTTACGCTAAAATACCACAGCTGATCAGAGTATTATGTGACGCCTCGTCCTCCCTGGGAAATGGGGTTACTCGGAGCCGGGTCAGTGTAGGTGTTGCGGGGGATGCAGTTGTGGCCTGGACCCGTTCCGTGCCCAGGGCTGTCACATTAAAAATAATGGGCTTCTTTTAGGATGAGTGGTTTGCTCGACTACGCCACCTGTGGTTTCTGGTGAGGGCCACCAGCGCTGCAACAGTCCACTGAGGCTGGTGTTATGGGCAGCTAAGATGGGACGGCTCCCCACAGGCGGAGCAGGCCTCAGGGCAGTGTGAGAAGAAATAACAGGCTGAGGAGGTATGTGAAGTCATCCGGTTCTTTACTCATTTTAGATGAACTTCAGCCGCAAAGCTTCTCTCTGCTACACACGGCGTACTGCGGCCACCGGGAAGGGGGTTCAGCACTTCCCAGGTAGATCAGGAGCACCTATCGAGACCCCTCTGGTGTGTGTTCCTCTCCTTGGTAAGTTCTCCCACTAAGTCTTCTCCTGACTGTGTGTGGTTCGAACGTGGTGTAAGGTCGGGTTCCACTGGATAAACGCAGTGTGAGAGATACAGGTGGCGACTCCGTTCCATCCGTATCCCCCTGGGATCCACTAAGCCTCCGGGCTTTTCCGACTGAGACGTGAAGTAACAAAGTCAGATATCGGGGGCCGGTCACCCCTCTTGCAGCAGGAATCCCTCTGACTAGGCCAGAGTAAAGAATACAGGTGGCGACTCCGCTCAGTCCGTACCCCCTGGGATCCTTTTGCCTGTGGAGCCTATCTCCTCTGCTCCCCTCCTAGGCCTTCTTAGGTCAGGACCTTGACCGGTTAGAGACAGTGGTTAACTCTGACCCGCTCCTCGTCTCAAGGCCAGAGTACGAGGACCGCGAACATTCCGCCAGCTACAGACTCTTGCTGGACCCTGACAGAAGACCACAATCAAAGGACCTTGAACTAAAGATGGCCGTAGATTAAATATGAATCAATAAGTGTTTCCTAAAAGTGTGTCCTCCACCCTCACCCACTACATGGTTCCCCCTATCTTTGGTTCCCCCCATCTCCTCTATCCCGGGCCGGGGCAGCACCCTGGTGCATTTAGGCCCCCTACAGGACAGGAGTGGTGTAGTGTTGAGTGTGAAGTGGGGTCCTGGGTGATGCTCCATCCTTACCTGGAAGAGGAGATACCACACCACTATCTGAGATGCAGTACCCCTGTGGTGACTGAACCCTCAGGGGCGCCACAATTACATACCTGGCTACAATCAGGCAGCCATTGTATGATTCATCCTGCCCTTTGTTTTGGCAGCAAGAATCTGATGACAGGATACCTTTAATAAACAGTAGCAAGGACTGCCAGTATCAGAATGGTATTTCTTAGGCCCATTAGAGGAAATTATATAGAGGACCCACTCTCCATCTATTCAAGACATGTGCACAACCACATACAATAGTGACATGATTGACTATCGAATAGGCAAATAATAAACTCCAAAGTCAGCTCCAAATGATTTTGTAATTTACTGGAAATTTGGGGTCAATTAATGTTTCAGAATTTAGGTCCAACTGAGGACACCTTTATATCTTCCATTTGTTGCTGAATTCCTGAGAAATCAGCATTTTACTTCACAAGCAATTGAGACTTTAAGTGATAGCACTTAACAGAGCACTTCCTAAGCCTCTTCCACCTGAGCTTGTCCCCCCGCCTTCCTCTGGAGGCAGATTCTCATGCAGATCAGTGCCCGACTCATTGCCTGGAACAGCTCATTTGTATATAAGAAAAACATGGATTTCTCTGCAATAAGACATCAGATCGCATATATCACAGTATTATTTTATTCAGCTTCCTATGACTATCATGTAGTGATGAGTGAACGCGCTCGCCACTACTTGGTACTCGCCCGAGTATCACAGTGCTCGACAAGCTCGGCGCTTAGCGAGTATTTCCCGGTTGCTCGGGCCCCCGCCTGCATGTTTGGCGCTCTTTAGAGAGTCAATGAACATGCAGGGATTGCTTGCCACACACTGTAATGCCGTATCCATGCTGGTTGTGGCATTACAGTGATTGGATGGGCGCATAACGTCATCGGGTCTATTTAAAACCCGGTGACGCTAGGCTCATCACAATCTAGCCCGGAAACAGGCAGAGTAGGGAGAGCTACAGCTGAGTCAGTGAGAGATTTGCTTGTTTATTAGTTAGTATAGGTATTCCACAACAAATCTATATATCCATCTGAACTAACAGTCCTGCTGAGGACTAATCCAGCTGCATATATTCAGTAGTGATAGCAGGAATTAGGCAGGCAGAGAAATTTGTGAACACTATACAGCACAATAGTGTCCATTGCACGTTCTGTCTGCTCCTGCTGTTACAGATATCTGTTGACATAGCCCCAGATATCAAGGGCCAGAGCTAATTTTTTTTTATATGAATCCTGATTATTTGCTTAAAAAGCAATCCAGAGTACACAATTTTTCTGCTCCATTTGCTTGTTGCCACTGCAGAATACAGCCAGATCTGTTCCATATTACAGCGATAAAAATCCAGAAATTTGTAGTGAACGTGGAAAATATTGGCCTTCATTTACATTTTATTGCAGTGTGTCAGTGAAGCTATTCACATGAGGTCGCTGTGAAGAATAGTAAACTACAGGGCCGTTATTTAAAACCGTGGTTGTCCGTCAGACGTATCATATATAACTGCGGTCCAAATTCAGCCATTTCTGTCCTCAATTTACAGTTTGTTGCAGTGTGTCAGTGAAGCTATTCACACGTGCTCGCTGTGAAGAATAGTAAACTACAAGCTCGCTATTTAAAACCGTGGTTGTCCATCAGACATATCACATATACAGTACAGACCAAAAGTTTGGACACACCTTCTCATTTAAAGATATTTCTGTATTTTCATGACTATGAAAATTGTACATTCAAACTGAAGGCATCAAAACTATGAATTAACACATATGGAATTATATACTTAACAAAAAAGTGTGAAACAACTGAAAATATGTCTTATATTCTAGGTTCTTCAAAGTAGCCACCTTTTGCTTTGATGACTGCTTTGCACACTCTTGGCATTCTCTTGATGAGCTTCAAGAGGTAGTCACCGGAAATGGTCTTCGAACAATCTTGAAGGAGTTCCCAGAGATGCTTAGCACTTGTTGGCCCTTTTGTCTTCACTCTGCGGTCCAGCTCACCCCAAACCATCTCGATTGGGTTCAGGTCTGGTGACTGTGGAGGCCAGGTCATCTGGCATAGCACCCCATCACTCTCCTTCTTGGTCAAATAGCCCTTACACAGCCTGGAGGTGTGTTTGGGGTCATTGTCCTGTTGAAAAATAAATGATGGTCCAACGAAACACAAACCGGATGGAATAGCATGCCGCTGCAAGATGCTGTGGTAGCCATGCTGGTTCAGTATGCCTTCAATTTTGAATAAATCCCCAACAGTGTCACCAGCAAAGCACCCCCACACCATCACACCTCCTCCTCCATGCTTTTCGGTGGGAATCAGCATGTAGAGTCCATCCGTTTACCTTTTCTGCGTCGCACAAAGACACGGTGGTTGGAACCAAAGATCTCAAATTTGGACTCATCAGACCAAAGCACAGATTTCCACTAGTCTAATGTCCATTCCTTGTGTTCTTTAGCCCAAACAAGTCTCTTCTGCTTGTTGCCTGTCCTTAGCAGTGGTTTCCTAGCAGCTATTTTACCATGAAGGCCTGCTGCACAAAGTCTCCTCTTAACAGTTGTTGAAGAGATGTGTCTGCTGCTAGAACTCTGTGTGGCATTGACCTGGTCTCTAATCTGAGCTGCTGTTAACCTGCTATTTCTGAGGCTGGTGACTCGGATAAACTTATCCTCAGAAGCAGAGGTGACTCTTGGTCTTCCTTTCCTGGGGCGGTCCTCATGTGAGCCAGTTTCTTTGTAGCGCTTGATGGTTTTTGCAACTGCACTTGGGGACACTTTCAAAGTTTTCCCAATTTTTCAGACTGACTGACCTTCATTTCTTAAAGTAATGATGGCCACCCGTTTTTCTTTACTTAGCTGCTTTTTTCTTGCCATAATACAAACTCTAACAGTCTATTCAGTAGGACTATCAGCTGTGTATCCACCTGATTTCTGCACAACACAACTGATGGTCCCAACCCCATTTATAAGGCAAGAAATCCCACTTATTAAACCTGACAGGGCACACCTGTGAAGTGAAAACCATTTCCGGTGACTACCTCTTGAAGCTCATCAAGAGAATGCCAAGAGTGTGCAAAGCAGTCATCAAAGCAAAAGGTGGCTACTTTGAAGAATCTAGAATATAAGACATATTTTCAGTTGTTTCACACTTTTTGTTAAGTATATAATTCCACATGTGTTAATTCATAGTTTTGATGCCTTCAGTGTGAATAGACAATTTTCAAAGTCATGAAAATACAGAAAAATCTTTAAATGAGAAGGTGTGTCCAAACTTTTGGTCTGTACTGTAACTGGGGTCCAAATTCAGCCATTTCTCTCCTCCATTTACAGTCTGTTGCAGTGTGTCAGTGAAGCTATTCACACATGGTTGCTGTGAAGAATAGTAAACTACAAGCCCGCTATTTAAAATCGTGGTTGTCCGTCAAACATATCACATATCACTGCGGTCCAAATTCAGCCATTTCTGTCCTCCATTTACAGTTTGTTGCAGTGTGTCAGTGAAGCTATTCACACATGCTCGCTGTGAAGAATAGTAAACTACTGGGCCGCTATTTAAAACCGTGGGTGTCCGTCAGACGTATCACATATAACTGCGGTCCAAATTCAGCCATTTCTGTCCTCCATTTACAGTTTGTAGCAGTGTGTCAGTGAAGCTATTCACACGTGCTCGCTGTCAAGAATAGTAAACTACAAGCTCGCTATTTAATACCGTGGTTGTCCGTCAGATGTATTACATATAACTGCGGTTCAAATCCTGCCATTTGTAGTGAACGTGGAAAATATTGTCCTCCATTTAAAATGGGCAAGGCGCGTGGAAAGGGACGGGGAAGTGATGGTGCATACCGATGCCGAGGCCGTGGGCAAGCTGAAATTGTGTCACAACAAACGCCCACATCTTGTCTCTCGACCTTCCTGTCCTAATTACTAGGGTACCGCAGAACACCACTATTGAACACAAAGCAGTGTCAAAAGGTTGTTTGTTGGATAGCAGATAATGCCTACAGTGACTTTGCCACCACCCTGTCTTCCACATGGTCAAGTCTCAGTAGCTGTGAGTCTCTACCGCATAGTCCTCACCCTGATCCTCCTTCCTCCCACCATGCCGAGTGCCCGGAGACAACTGATCCCACACTTGGACACTCCAAAGAGCTGTTCACTTTTCCATTTATAGATTCGGGCCTCTCGCCCGGCCAGATCCAAACGGGAGAAGAGGAGAACGCGTGTAGCGATGCCCTAATGTTTGAGCAGCCACGGTCACAAGAACGCAATGGTGGGAAGGTGAAATTACTGTCACAAGAGGTGAATAATGAGCAGACACAATTGCCAAAAAGTCAGGAGGAGGACCAGGGTGCGGAAGTGGAAGACAAGGTGGTGGACGATATAGTCACTGACCCAACCTGGCGGGGGGACGTGCAGAGTGAGGACAGCAGCACACAAGGGGAGGGAGGTGTAGCACCACAACAGGCAGGAAGAAGCAGTGTGATGGCCGCAGACTCAAGGTGGGCAAGCGTTCCCCGTAACACCAACCCAATGGAAGTTGCCAGTACAACTGTTAGGTCTTCCCAAGTCTGGTTGTTTTTAACGGACTCTGCAGATAACCCCAAAAAGGCCATTTGCACCATCTGCCAGGCCAGCATCAGTAGGGGTAGCAAAACTAGCAGCCTGACCACCACCAGCATGATCAGGCACATGACAGCAAAGCCCCCGACTAGGTGGGCAGAACGCCAAGGTCCAGAAACAGTGTCTGTGGGTGACACCACTGCTTCTTCCACTGTTGTGCGTGCACGCCAATCCCCTGTCTATCGTGTATGCGAAGATGCCTCCAGCCCTGCACCTGTCGTTGCACACTCTCAACTAGCACCATCAGCAACCACGTCCACGTCCTTGTCCCACGCAGCGTTCAGTTGTCCCTACTCCAGTCCTTAGAATACAAGCGCAAATACGCAGCCAACGCCCCACTGGCCGCACTACTAAATTCACACATTTCGCAAATGCTTGCGCTCGAAAAGTTACCTCTTAGGCTTGTGGAGACGGAAGCTTTCCGCAACCTGATGGCGGCAGCCGTCCCTCGGTATTCCGTCCCCATCTGTCACTATTTCTCCCGGTCCGTCCCCACATTACACAAGCATGTGTCCCACAACATTAGCTGTGCCCTCAACAACGCAGTTACTGGGAGATCCCACCTAACTACGGACACGTGGACAAGTGCTTGTGGGCAGGGACGATACATCTCGCTGACAGCACACTGGGTTAATATAGTGGAAGCCGGGACCCAGTCGGACCTTGGGACGGAATACGTCTTCCCGACGCCGAGGATTGTGGGCCCTGGGTCAATCAGGGTTGCCCCCACATTCTAGAGCTCCTGCACCACCTCCTCCTCCTCTTCAGCCTCCATCTCCGAAATGACCACATCAGTCAGAAGCTGAAAGCACTGCAGTACTGCCTCAGCCAAGCGGCAACAGGCTGTGCTGAAGCTAATATGCTTAGCTGAAAAACCGGACAATGCTGAAGAGTTGTGGACAGGTCTGAAAGAGCAGGCAGATCTGTGGCTCACACCGCTGAACCTACAGCCAGGCATGGTCATGTGTGACAATGGCCGGAACCAGTTGGCGGCTCTGAGGCGAGGCGAGCTCACACACGTACCATGCCCGGCCCATGTGCTTAACCTCATGGTTCAGCGGTTTATCAAAATCTACCAGGATCTGCTTGTCAAAGTACGCCGCGTGTTTGCCCATTTTAGAATGTCAGCTACAGCTTCTGTCGCCCTTGCCATGCTTCAGCAGCATTTACAGCTTCCAGCTCACTGACTGGTGTGTGATGTCCCCACACGTTGGAACTCAACATTGCATATGTTGGAAAGGATTTGTGAGCAGCAGAGGGTAGTTGTTGACTACCAGCATCAACATGGCCGTCGATATTCAGGTCACCCTCACAACAGAAGACCTCAGGAGTAGGCATGGATGTCAAACATCTGTGCCATCCTCCAAAACTTTGAGGTGGTGAGTGGCGATGACACCATAATTAGCGTCACCATCCCGCTTCTCTGTCTTCTGAAACGCTCGCTGCTCACATTTAAAGAGGAGGAGGAGGAGCAGGAGGAAGAACAGGAGCTAGTTTCCTGCACAGAAGATGGTACTGTCTGTTCAGTGTGGATGGACTGAGGAGCGGGAGGAGGAGGATGAGGAGAAGAGCATGGTCAGTCGTCCTCTTGGTGAGGACACGGAAGTCTTGCCTGCTAGCCGACTGGCACACAGGGCTGAGTTTATGTTACGCTGTCTTTCCCGTGACCCTCACGTTCTCCAAATTTTGGGTGACAGTCATTACTGGTTGGTGACAATTCTAGACCCACGCTACACTGTCAAAGTTCTGGGACAGTTTTCTCAGTCCCTACCATCGCACAAGCCCTGATGCGTGGGGTAGTCTCACGAGAAGGGAAAAGTTTGGAAAAATGCTGAAGGAGTACCTTTCTGACCATACCAATGTCCTCTGTGATTCCTCTGTGTGCCTTATAATTATTGGGTATCCAAGCTGGACACGTGGCATGAACTGACTCTCTACGCCTTGGAGGTCCTGGCCTGCCCTGCCGCTTGCGTTTAATCAGAGTGGATTTTCAGAGCTGCCGGCAGAATTATAACTGATAGGCGAATTCGTCTGTCAACTGAAAATGCTGACAGGCTGCCTCTTAAAAAAATGAACAGGGGCTGGATTGGGCCAGACTTCTCAACACCACCGAATGATAGCAGCATAACAAACTCAAATACAGTGTCTTTTTTTGGGCGGTCTAACTCTATTCCCATGCACCTCAGTCTTCAAACCCAGACATGGGTATATGCTTCATGATTTTGTCTATTTGCTCTTGTCCTCCTCCTTCTCCTCATCCTCCTTCACCATATCTACCATATCACCATATCTACGTTTCTTGCAAGGGGCATTGGAGCGCCTCCAAATTTTTGGCACCCGTTGCATTCACTGCATAGGCAATAACAGTATGGGAGACCCACTTCCTAATAATGGGAACATTTTTTCATGAGGTCCTCCTTTACGTCTCTTGCAAAAGGCATTGGAGTGCCTCCAAATTTTTGGTAGTCGTTGCAATCACTGCATAGGCAAACAGTATGGGAGACCCACTTCCTAATAATGGGAACATATTTTTCATGAGACCCTCCTCTACGTCTCTTGCAAGGGTCATTGGAGTGCCTCCAAATTTTTGGCGGCCGTTACAGTCATTAAATTGGTATTGGGATTTTTCACAAATTTTGGCAGCCGTTGTACTCACTGCATACCCTATAACTGTAGAGCAGAACCGCTCCTTTCTAATGGGAACATGTCGTTACTGAGGCCCACCTATATGTGTCTTTAAATTGGTATTGGGGTTTTTCCTTAATTTTGGCAGCCCTTGCAGTCACTGCATGGACATTACCACTAAAGGAGACCCACTCCCTTATAATATGAACATTTTTTTTTACTGAGAACCTCCTCTATGTCTCTTCAAAGGGGTATTGGGTTGCGTCCAAATTTTTGGCAGCCCTTGCAGTCACTGCATACGCAATAACAGTGTAGGAGACCCACTCGTTAATAATGGGAACAACAAAGCATATCCGGCTGATGGCTCTCTAACAATAGCGAGGGCAGACTGCTGGCCCTTTAAGAATAGTAAGGGCCGCCTGATGGTCCTATAAAAATAGGCTTTGTGGTTTTCAGAGTCCCTCCTTCATAAATGAAACAGGATGTGTCTGATCATGTCTCACACACAACATGGCCACTGCTCGAGATGCTCGGTGCTCGCCGAGTATTTCTGGGTTGCTCGGGTGGGAACTCGGGTCCCCTCCCTGCATGTTTGGCGCTCTTTAGAGAGCCAATGAACATGCAGGGATTGCCTGCCATGCACTGTAATGCCGTAGCCATGTTGGTTGTGGGCATTACAGTGATTGGCTGGCCGCACAGCGTCATCAGGTCTATATCAGATCTGGCGCCGCCATGCTCGTCACAGTCACTCCGGATCAGACAGTGTAGGGAGAGCTGCTGCTGTGTCAGGGAGAGATTTGATCGTGTATTAGGTAGTGTAGGGAGAAAAAACGTACATTACACATATCCATCATAACAAACAGTCCTTCTGAGGACTAATCCATCTGCAGAGATATCAGGCAGGCAGGGTGTATAGGCAGGCAGTGTATATAGCAGACTGCAGTGCATATAGCACAAGAGGCTCCATTCCAATTCTGCCTTCTGCTGCTGTTAGATATTTCTATACAAAGGCCCAGGACTCAGGGGCCAGGAATATTTTTCTTTGGATCTTAATCCTCATTATTTGCTTAAAAAGCAATCCAGAGAACACCGTTTTTCTGCGCCATTTGCTTGTTTTGGGAGAGGTGTTTCTGCGTCAGGGACAGATTTGCTTGTGTTTTAGGTAGTGTAGGGAGAAAAACTGTACATTACACATATCAATCTTAACAAACAGTCCTTCTGAGGACTAATCTATCTGCAGAGATATCAGGCAGGCAGGGTGTGTAGGCAGGCAGTGTATATAGCAGACTGCAGTGCATATAGCACAAGAGGCTCCATTCCAATTCTGCCTCCTGCTGCTGTTAGATATTTCTATACAAAGGCCCATGTCTCAGGGGCCAGGAATACTTTTCTTTGGATCTTAATCTTCATTATTTGCTTAAAAAGCAATCCAGAGAACACCATTTTTTCTGCGCCATTTGCTTGTTGGCACTGCAGAATACAGCCAGGTCCTTATCATATTAGAGCGCTAGAAATCCAGCTATTTAAAACTGTGTTTTCTCCGTCAAACGGATCACATATACGTTGTCAGAAAATACTGCCATTTCTGGCCTCCATTAAAAATTTCCTTTAGTGTGTCATTGAAGCAATTCACCGCAGTTTGCTGTTCAAACTACTTACCTACAGGCCAGGTATTTAAAACTCTGTTTTCTCTATCACACGGATTACATATAAGTACGCTCCAAACTCAGTCATTTGTAGTGAGCGTGGAAGATACTGTCCTCAATTTAAAATGGGCAAGTCACGTGGCAAGGGACGGGAAACTGGATGTGATGGTAATGGTGCATGCAGAGGCCGAGGATAAGGCCGCGGGCAAGCCACAACAAACACCCACATCTTCTCGCCAGAGCTTCCTGTCACAATTTCTAGGGGACCGCAGCACACCACTATTGAACCCAGAGCAGTGTCAAAAGGTTGTTGGTTGGATAGCGGATAATGCTTCCAGTCACTTAGCCACCACCACCACCACCCTGTCTTACACACGGTCAAGTCTCAGTAGCCATGATTCTGGACCGCATATTCCTCACCCTGATCCTCCTTCCTCCCACCATGCCGAGTACCCAGAGACAACTGATCCCACACTTGGACACTCTGAAGAGCTGTTCACTTTTCCATTTATAGATTCGGGCCTCTCGCCCGGTCCACTTGAAGTGAGGCAAGAGGAGATCGCGTGTAGTGATGCCCAAATATTTGAGCAACCACGGTCACACGAAGGCGACGGTGGGAAATTGTCACAAGAGGTGGACGATGATGAGACACAATTGCCAGAAAGTCAGGAGGAGGACCAGGGTGCGGAAGTGGAAGACGAGGTGGTGGATGATAAAGTAACTGACCCAACCTGGCAGGAGGACATGCAGAGCGAGGACAGCAGCACACAGGGGGAGGGAGGCAGAGCACCCCAACAGGCAGGAAGAAGCAGTGTGGTGGCCACAGACAGAAGGCAGGCAACCGTTCCCCGTAACACCAACACAAAGGAAGTTGCCAGTACAACTGATAGGTCTTCCCGAGTCTGGTTGTTTTTTAAAGACTCTGCCAATAACTCCAAAAAGGCCATTTGCACCACCTGCCAGGCCAGCATCAGCAGGGGTGGCAAAACGACCAGCCTGACCACCACCAGCATGATCAGGCACATGGCAGCAAAGCACCCAACTTTGTGGGCCGAACCCCAGTGTCCAGATGCAGTGTCTAAGGGTGGCACCATTGCTTCTTCCGCTGTTGTACATGCAAGCCAATCCCCTGTCTATGGTGCATGCGAAGACGCCTCCTGCCCTGCACCTATCATTGCACACTCTAAAGTTGTTAGAATCCTCCTGTTAGTTTTTTCTATCTTGTGTTTTGCGGTCACGTGACCATCTGCCTTTTTATTCCAGCTCCGCCCTTCTGGCTTTGCTGGACTTCAGTGTTGTTTGACTGTTTTGCTAGCCTGGTGCTTCGGTGCCTATCTCTGTCAGTTCGCTTGGTCCTCTGGGACCTCTAGTACATTTTTGTCAGTTTGTCTTTGTGTTCTACAACAACTTCTGTTTAGGAGGTGTCCCATTTTTTGTCTCAGTCCTTAGTTCTTTTAGGGACCCCTCCCTTAATTCTATAGGTCTTCGTTCAGACTAGCCAAGGACTAAGGCTAGCAACAGGCAGCCCGCTACATCGTAGGGATTCAGCTTAGTATTACTGTAGGGACAGCTTTCCCTTATCTTTCCTTAGTACTTGTTGCAGATCATAACAAAAGTAGCAGCATCATAAGACCTCAGGAGTGGACATGGATGTCAAACATATGTACCATCCTCCAAAACTTTGAGGACTGCACCAAGATAGTGAGCTGCGATGACGCCATAATTAGCGTCACCATCCTGCTTCTCTGTCTTCTGAAACGCTCTCTGCTCACAATCAAAGAGGATGCATTGCAGGCGGAGCACGATGAGATGGAGCAAGGAACCATACAGGGTGATTACACACAGCCAAGACTCATCTCATCCCAACGTGGATTGGGTGACAATGTGGAAGAGGAGGAGGAGGAAGGACAGGAGCTAGTTTCATGCACTATAGACGGTACTACCTGCACAGCTGTCATACCGTCTGTTCAGCGTGGATGGTCAGAGGACAGAGAGGAGGAGGAGGAGGAGAGCATGGTCAGTCATCCTCTTGGTGAGGACACGGAAGTCTTGCTTGTTAGTAGTCTGGCACGCATGGCTGAGTTTATATTACGCTGCCTTTCCCATGACCCTCGCATTCTCAAAATTTTGGGTGACAGTCATTACTAGTTGGTGACACTTCTAGACCCACGCTACAAGGAGAACTTATCTCTTATTCCTGAGGCGGACATGTCTACAAAAATGGGGCAGTAACAGAAGGCCCTTGTTGCGGAACTTTTAAAAAATTCCCATCTGAAAACGCTGGCGGCAGAGGACATACTTCGTTGGACAACCAAGGAGTACAGGCAAGAGAGACACAACTTCAATCCAGCAAAGGCAGGGGAATACTGTCAAAGTTCTGGGAGAGTTTTCTTAGACCCTCCCATCGCACAGGCCCTGAGGCGCGGGGTACTCTCACAAGGAGTGCAAAGTTTGGGAAGATGCTGAGGGAGTACCTCGCCGACCGTACCAACGTCCTCCGTGATTCCTCTGTGCCTTATAATTATTGGGTATCCAAGCTGGATACGTGGAATGAACTGGCTCTCTATGTCCTGGAGGTCCTGGCCTGCCCTGCAGCCAGCGTTTTATCAGAGCGGGTTTTTAGTGACGCTGGTGGAATTCTAACAGATATGCGCATCCGCCTGTCAACTGAAAATGCTGACAGGCTGACTCTTATAAAAATGAACAAGGGCTGGATTGGGCCAGACTTCTCAACACGACCGAATGATAGCAGCGTAACATAAACTCAAATCCAGTGTCTTTTCTTAGGAGGTGTATTCCCATGCACCTTTTCACACCCACACATGGGTATAAACTTCCTGATTTTGTCTATTTGCTCTTGTCCTCCTCATTCTCCTCATCCTCCACCACCATATCACCAAGGTGACCGTGGTCCGTGATGCAACACCCACAGAATTTTTTGAAAGGGTGTTTATGATGCCAGTGAAAATTTTTTTTTATACAGTATGTTCATGTAAACCCCCTAGGGGTAAATGTTTGTCGGCCCATACACTTAGTGCATGGGCATTACAAGCATAGGAGGCCCGCTCCTTTCTAATGGGAACATTTTTTTATGAGGCCCTCCTCCACGTCTCTTTCAAGGGGCATTGAAGTGCCTCCAAATTTTTGACAGCCCTTGCATTCACTGCATAGGCCAACACTATGGGAGACTCTCTCCTTTCTAATGGGAATTTGTCATTACTGTGGCCCTGCTCCGTGTGTCTTTAAATTCTTAGTGGGGTTTTTCCTAAAATTGGTCAGCCGTTGGACTCACTGCATACCCTTTAACTGTATAGCAGACCCTCTCCTTTCTAATGGGAACATGTCGTACCTTGTTACTGTGGCCCTGCTCTATGTGTCTTTATATTCTTAGTGGGGTTTTTCCCAAATTTTGGCAGCCCTTGCAGTCACAGCATGGGCATTACCACTATAGGAGACCTCTCCTTTATAATGGGAACATTTTTTTTACTGAGACTCTCCTCTATGTCTCTTCAAAGGGGTATTGGGTTGGGTCCAAATTTTTGGCATCCCTTGCAGTCACTGGATACGCAATAACAGTATAGGAGACCCACTTGTTAATAATGGGAACAACAAAGCATAGCCGGCTGATGGCTCTCTAACAATAGCTACGGCAGACTGCTGGCCTTTTAAGAATAGTAAGGGGCATCTGATGTCCCTGTAAAAATAGTCTTTATGACTTTCAGAGTCCCTCCATCATAAATAAAAAAGGATGTGTCTGATGGGCGGCACGGTGGCGCCGTGGTTAGCAATGCAGCCTTGCAGCGCTGGAGTCCTGGGTTCAAATCCCACCATGGACAACATCTGCAAGGAGTTTGTATGTTCTCCTCGTGTTTGCGTGGGTTTCCTCCGGGTTCTCTGGTTTCCTCCCACACTCCAAAGACATACTGATAGGGAATCTAGATTGTGAGCCCAGATGGGGACAGCGATGATAATGTATGTAAAGCGCTGTGGAATATGTTAGCGCTATATAAAAATAAAGATTATAAAGATTATTTATTATTATATGATGTGTCACACACCACATTGCCAGATAAGGTTGTAAAATGTTAAAATGACATTTCCCGGTGAATGCATTTGTCTTAAAAAATAACGTAAAAAAAACAAAACAATATGATCTTTCTTTAGTATAAAAAACAGCGTCACCAATTTAAGCTCAATGTAATCACATTGTTCAGCTCATGCACCTCCTCCTCCATCTCCGAAAAGATCACATCAGTCACAAGCTGACAGCACAGCAGCACTGCCTTGGCCAAGCGGCAACAGGCTGTGCTGAAGATAACATGCTTAATGCTTAATTGACAAACCGCCCAGCGCTGCAGAGTTGATGAAAGCTGTAACACAGCAGTCTGATCTGTGGCTCTCACCGCTGACCATACAGCCAGGCATGGTCGTGTGTGACAATGGGCGGAACCTGGTGACGGAGAAATGACAGCCGAGGTAGATACGGTTTCCCTCTATGCCAGCCCTTTCACCGAGCTAAAGAATATGGCTGTGGTGAAATACAACTCCCACTGAGAAGCTGTTTCAGACTGAAAAACATTGTGCCCACCAGAATATTTGATTCTGAGGGCTAACCTTTCTCACCCGCTCAAGAGCCCCATAGCAGCTGTAAAGTTAGCACTATCATGAACTGTCCTGAGGTAGAAGCCAAGGCACACCAGAGGATTCTCTGGTGGGACCGTCCAACCCTGCTGAGAAGCAGTCCTGGCTAAGAAAAATGTGTGGGAAGGTTCCCGGACACTCTATGGCTGCTTTTTTACTAAGGAGGAAACACACGCAAACACGGGGAGAACATACAAAGTCCTTGCAGATGTTGTCCGTGCTGGGATTTGAACCCATGATCCCAGCGCTGTAAGGCTTCAGTGCTAACCACTGATCCAATGTGCTGCCATTCACCCTCTAATATCTAACAGGCTGGAGAAACTTGCACCTACTGCCACTCTATCTTCAGCTCCTTTGTGAGAAAATGTATTTGGGCAGCCACTCAGTCTACCAAATAAAATTCCTGAGAAGGAAATTGGGGATGGCTTCGCTACTGGTACTGGGGGCAGTGCTAATACCATGGCGTCGTATAATAGTTTGCTGGAAATATTCCAGGCTGGCAAATTCCCACAGAAAAGTACCAGCAGTAATGTTCAGGCCACATTTCAAGTGCAAGCAGCTTTAGAGGACTTCCTGGGAGAAATGACACGCAGGGTAGATATGGTTTCCCTCTATGCCAGTCCTTTCACCGAGCTAAATACAACTCTCAGCCAAAAAAGTTGTGGACTGGCTCCGTACCGTCACTGGCCACATTCACCTGTCCATGTGTTTGTGGTTAGGCGGTCCTTCCCAGTAAGTGCACTGGGGAGGGCACGGGTAATGTTGTGGGACCCGTGCTTGTGGAAGGCGGAGGCGATACCGGGAAATATAGTGGCGGCTGGGGACCGAGTATGGACACTCGGCCGCCGCCAGCATGAGGCTGTGAAAAGCTTTCGCCTCCACGAGCCTAAAAGGCCACATTTCAAGTGCAAGCAGCTGTCAAAAATTTGGCAGTATAGTATTGCAGCCTGTGGGTGGCTGCCTGCATACTTGCGCTTGCATTCCAAGGAATGGGGAAGGGACAACTGAACGCTGCAGTGGGACAAGGACGTGGACGGTGATTGTTGCAAGTCTGCAATGACAGGTGCATGGCGGGAGGCATCTTCGCATGCGCCAAGGATCACTTATGATGGGCACACTTTTAGGCAGTGACCTGGGAGTCAGAGATGATTCCAGAGGTTTTCCCCATGCTGTTCCCATGTCTTTTCAGCACTGTATGCATGTGTCTGATGATGTGTCACATTGCTTTTGAAAGCAATTCAAAAGTGTAAAAACGCAAAAAAAATGCTACGTGTGAACATAGCCCAAGTTGTGGAGAAGTATTTTGTTTTTGGTTATTTATTTTGCCTTATATACAAGTCATTACCCTGGAAAGGATGTTCCTTAACATATTTCCCAGGAAAATCCATTTTGATTTCGTTTTTGTATGTTTTATTGTGAGTCCGTAAAAAGTGGTGTAATACTCTGACCACGTTGCTGACAGCAGTGATCTGGGAGTCAGAGATGCTTCCAGGGGTCTTCCCCATGCTGTTCCCATGTCATTTGAGCACTGTTCCCATCGATTTGGGCAATTTTTAGGCCCTCTGCAGACCGCCGGGGGGAGCCACCTGAAAAATGCTTGAGTTTCCCATAGACTTACATTGGGCTCGTTGCTCGGGTCGAGCACCCGAGTATTCCAATTTGCTCGACCCGAACAACGAGTACTCGAGCATTTTAGTGCTCGCTCATCACTAGTAGTAAAATGTTAAAATGACATTTACCGGGAATTGTATTTTTCACCGTTGAAAGCAATGCAAAAGTGCAAAAAATGCATCAAAAATGCTACGTGTGAACACAGCCCAAGGTGTGGAGGAACATTTTTGGTTTCGGTTATTTACTTTGCCTTATATACAAGTCATTACCCTGGAAAGGATGTTACTTAACATATTTCCCAGGAAAATCCATTTTGGTTTCGTTTTTGTATGTTTTATTGTGAGTCCTTAAAAGTGGCGTAATACTCTGACAACATTGTTAAAAGCCGTGACCTGGCAGTCAGAGATGCTTCCAGGGGTCTTCCCCATGCTGTTCGCATCCCATGTCATTTGAGCACTGTTCCCATTGATTTGGGCAATTTTTAGGCCCTCTGCAGACCTCCGAGGGGTGGTGGGAGACGCCAGAAAAATGCTCAAGTTTCCCATAGACTTACATTGGGCTCGTTGCTCAGACATGCTTAGAAGGGAATATCCTACAGATAGATTCCATTTAAGGAAGAGAATTTATTGCTTAGACTGCGTTTTACATATATACATAATTAGGATTCGCATAAGGCAAAATGTGATAAATTAAAGATTTGGAGGCCGATTCATCAACTAGTGTTGAATGTTGCACATGCCTGTCATAATAAATGGCGTAACTGGAGTAATTCAGTGAGTGGTACATGTCACGTGTTGAATTAGGTGCATCTCTTAACTGGCGTGCACCGCCGACAAAAAAAGTACCCTTGTGGAGTAAGATATGCCACTAAAGTGTTGTAACCTTTCATGAATTTGACAGGCTGTCATAATAACCACACTTTGCCCATGCTCTGCCCATATTGGTGTGGCAAACCAAGATTGACGTGAAAACACCAAAATTTGCAATATTTTGAGCAACTTCTGAGTTGAGTGAAAATATTGGTGTTGTGAAGAAACGGCAGCAGAGAGACCCCGCAGAATCTCACTGTTGACACCTCTTGTAATGGATCCACACCCCGTCACCAGCCTGATGTCACAATACGCCAGACGAAGCACGTGATATGGGATCTACCTTTTGCACCAACGTGAGGTTACGCACCCCCTCAAGGATGCGTAAGGTCTGATTGGTACAGTTCTACACAGTCACCCCCTGTCCACACGGGTACAGAGAGGCACCAGGGAGTGAGAAAAGGTGGTCCACTCAGCCACTGACGTGGCACCACACTTGCTCACGCCCCTGACAAGCTGAGAGGCTCTTTCACTACTCCAGTGAAGCAGAGCCTTGTTGGCCTGGTAGAGGTGCCACCAGTTTCTATTTGATATAACAGACTTATATCAGGCTAGAAACCAGCCCGGTAGCATATTTGTTGGACCGAACAACAGGCGTAAGGTTTGTGGATCTAGATAAAAGAACAGCCCAAGGTTAAATTATATATTTAATCACCTTAAGGGCGTACTAAACAATACACTATATACATAAGGGTTATACATACACAGTGGTCAGAGTTGCAGACGCAAAAGCATGGGTACAAAAGATATAAAGCATTTAATCAAGTCAGTTACTGGTTTAGATGGATAATCTGTCTTTCGGGGGAAGGGCTGCCACATGGGAGGTTTGTGGGCCTTCTTTGTTGTTACAGGACTTTCCCCACACGACTTGATGTCCCTCCCCAGGGAAAGACAATAGGCTCTAGCTACAGAGACCTTCAAACTCTCTGGGTCACTCCCCTTACTGCCCCCCTAGTCAAGCCCAAGTCTCCACCCCTGTTCTTTCCCAGCTAAGAGCTCCCAAAACTAAAATGGACCATACCTCCTTACTGGATGGTCTTAGGGAACAGGTTCTGGTGTCAATGGACCCAGCTTCGCGTGGAGACCAAACACAGTGGCCCTGGGGGTTTCTGAAAGGCTGTGCCGCATATCTCCCTATTCTTGCTTACTGGGCAGTGAAGAAAATAATGGTGAGATTCTCCATTCTTTTAGGTTTCCGAAAATCTATTTTGTGTATCACTCGGATGTATCGTCTTACCGTAATTCAGTGTTGAAGTATCGTAGTTTACACAAAGAAGCACATGGCGTGTGGGATGGGCTTGCCTGCCTGCAGCAGCTGTGAGGGATCTCACTCCCTGCTTCTCAGCCCCCCTCCCTCCTGCTTGCTGCAAGAGGTGTTGGATTTGCATATGTAGAGCTCTGTAAAACCCGCCTGCCAGTGCCCAGTGATCGACAGGGGATTACCTTGAATATCTTCACAGGTGTTTTATGTCAGAATTCTGGTGTAAACACCTTAATTAATTAACCCCATATTTAATAGATCTGGGCATATACAGTAGATCAGGCAGTTGGAATTCAATCAATTCTTCTATTGAGCGGGGAGACAAGAATCTTTCGGCAGCAGCTTCTCATATAGAACAGAGGGAACACTTGGCCAAACCGAACATTCCAGTATGTGGGGGAGTCACAAGGGATAACTGTTAGCTAAATGATATTTAGTCCTAGAATTATCTTAAATCAGATTTATGTGGGCAGCATTAATCAGATCCTGGCTTCACGATTGCAGCTAGGTATATTTCTCTCTACGACGCTCCGTCGTATAGGTGAGAATATTCTTTAAAGGGAATCTATCAGTATGAAGAACCCTCCAGAGCCATTTATATGGGCTTCTATATCAAAGGAAGCTGAATAAAATGATTCTTTGACATCTGAAAGGGAGCTTTAACAGTGTGAGACATGTAATGACTGACAGTCTGCTATCCTGATCTTCATGTCTCACACTGGTAATGCCCTTATTCATTTAAAATAATCTCTGGAGGCAGATTCTCAGGCAGATCAGTGTTCGGCCCATAAATCGTAAAGATTTACATATAAAAACGTAGATTTCTCTGGAGTAAGACATCGGATCACAGACATTAAGGTATCATTTTATTCAGCTTCCTATGACCTACATGTCCTTAAAGACGGCTTAGGAGGATATATTATACTGACAGATTCCCTTTAAAGGTCCATCCGGGTCTTCCCTGTGCTGCTGCAGATGATTGACAGGTCTCTCGCTATGTCAATCACCTGCAGCGGTGCTGAAATAGCCAAGGGGGGTGCAGGACTAGTCTTGTCTCTGGCTACGGTCACCACCTAGATTTTTAAAGGATATCTTTTCTGAAACACTGGAGTGTTTCCAAAATAATATACCTGGCTGCAATCATGCTGTCTGCGGCTTGAGCAGCATGATTCAGGTGACAGGTTCTTTTACATATATGGCCAGCTTTGAAACTTGACACCACTTTGATTGGATTTTTCTATAAGAGTGCATGGTGAGTGGGAAGGGTGATTGTAGAAAAACAGTAAAGGGCATATTGTGGTTAGCAAAGACAGGAAATTTTCTCCTATGTTCAGAAGTTTCTCCTATTCCATCAGACCTGCTCTCCTATATCTGTACTTTTGCCTCCCATGCCATCCTTGCCAACTCTACCAATATGTCCGGGAGACTTCAGGAAAAAAAGACTGACCAACTGTGCACCTGGATGAGCAAGCAAATCTAATGGTTGTCATCAAGCTGACCAAATGCATGGATGAAAGTCCATTGGTGGTGCGGAAGAGTTTTCAAATCAGGAGTCACACTTTTTGAGCCGGGATGTCCAAGAGAAGGTCATGGATATCCAGCTCAAATAGTTGGCATTATGAAATAAAAAAAGTTGCCTTATGAATGAACCATGGTGCAGGGTAGCAGAATGGATATTTCACTGGAAACTTCTGTTCTGTTACGATTATAGTCTATGGCTCATTTTTATACTTGAGTAAAGAAGGAATTAATGACGACAACGTGTTACAGGATGACAGCGATGTAATATAATGCAGACAGCACAAAGAATATTCATTAAACTTCTGTTCTTCTTTAATGCTTCACTTAGATTGAGCTGAATAGATAGAATTACCTCTTCATAATCTTTTTACTCTCAGATGTCTTTTTCATAAAACTAAGCGAAAAAGAATAGAAAATGCTAAAAAGTCAAAGAAGAAATTAGCAGAACAACAAATTACTCACAGTTTCCATTCTGCAGATTTGCTCGTCTTTTCTCTTCAGATTTCATTTTAGCTTTAATATACCACTGGCACCTTGAGGGAAAGTAAAGTGATCATTATGAGGAGATTAATTTTTTTATATATATACTGTAATATTGGCAAAAACACAAAGAAACAACGTGATTTTAATCTTACAGCACAAATCATTATAATATACGATGCACATGCGAGGCCAGTGTTATTCAGAAATAATGTGGGTTTAAAATAGACTTTGCAGGAATGTTTGGCACAAATCCTCCATTACACCAAGGTTTGTTCCTCACACTATGGCCTAGATTCAATAAGATTGGCGTTTGTATGCCAGTCTTAGTGAGGAGCGCGCAGGAATAAGATGTGTTGTAAGAGACGCACGTCACTTAATGAATGTGGCACATTGTATCACTGGCATACGGCTTTGTGTGTGCTTTACCATAAGTGTTACTCCATTCAAAGAATGAAGTAACATTTCTTGGCATAAGAAATGCTGACACTATGCGTATCCAAGTCCTGTTGTAGGGGGTCAGCCCTTATTGGACATTGAATGACACTGTGGCTTTAAGGTACCATGCTCCCCTCTGGGTTTTGTTGTTGGACTAGTCACTTCCCCCTCCTGTTGTTTTTGGTTTGTGCTGAGGGAGATGAACCAGGAATCAGAGGAACCTGTGTGTGTCTGAGGGAACGGAGAGGGTCCTGCTAGTTTTCTGATAAGGAGAGGCTATACAAAGAAGCTGTTAATCTATACAAAGATAAGAGTACTGACTTTAGCAAGATTTGTAACCAGGATGGTGTCAAAGAGTAGAGGAATTCATCCCTTTTTGAAGAACGGTTTCCCTGAAGACTGGTGACCTGAGGCAACAGACAGCACAGAGTGTCAGCCATTCCTCAACAGTAACAAGATTTGCCTGCCTGCTGAAGAAAGATATCCAATGTACAGGTGAAAGGACTCAAGTGAACTGATTCGGCACAGTTACACCAGGAACAAGCGGCGGCCGTCACCTGCGTCTGATATGCGCAATTGTGAGTGACTCACTGGTGTTGAACTGTGTTAGGGTTAAGCATAGTTTTCTTTAGTTAGGACGCTGTTGCAGCGTGGTACAAATAGCAGAAAGCCAGAGAGAGAATTAGCTTAGAGCAGTTTGTGAAAACTTGATGTGTACTGTTTATATTGAACTTTCATTGCCATAGGTGGAGCATAGCTTTGTGACTCGCTTCAGCTATACCTTCCTATGTTCATGTTATTAATATTGTCATTGTAAATACTGTTATTCTCATCTCGCGGCATATAATTCCTTTGTACATAATAAAGCCACAGTTTTGTTTCAGTCTTCTTGTTTGCTGTGGCATACTTGAATCCTTCCTTAAAGTGTTCTTTGGACACCACTACACTGTCCTGGCGCCTCCTGTTTTGCCGCAGAGGCTACAAGCTTGCGTGAAAATGCTAACAGTCAGAAAACTTTTGTGCAACTTTTCAAGGCCAAAGACTTCTGACTTAAACCCTTAAACACATTTGGTGGAGAAATGATGATTACTTTAGAATATATACTTTGCTCACATCTAAGTTGGAAATTTCCAGTGTTTTGCTGTATCATAGGAGCAAAACAATAAAAAGAACGAACGTGTCATATCTCTGACATGATGGACACCAATGGCACCCAACGGATACTACTGACATCTGGTTTCCATTCTTGGGGTCTAAAGACTTCAATTTTACTGGGAAGAGTAGTGAAGCATGTTGCGGTATATGGTCCACAATTTGGGGTTAAGTATGAGAAAGAGGCTCCATTGATGGGAACATTTTATAACTGATGAACAGCTGAAACACTCAAAGTTAATAAGGTTGAAAAAAGACACATGTCCATCTAGTTCAACTGAGGTATTGGAAAGAATAATGGAAATAGGATATAGGTACATCCATAAAGCATGATCCAGTCTGCCCTAAAGAGATTTTTCTCTCCTGATCCCAAATGTCAACTAACTGGATTAATATTTAGCACACAAACTTTACACATTTACATTATTATTAAGTTATTTTAATCTCAAAACAAATCAAAACCTTTTTTGAAACCATTGATGGTTCCCGCTGTGTCCAGCTCCTGATGTAGACTATTCCACAGATTAATAGTTCTAATGGTAAAGAAGTCTTGACTCCTCTGGAGATTGAACCTTTCTTTCTCTAGACGAAGGGTTTTCCCCTATATCTTTTGAGGGAGTTTTACGTCAAATAGTTTTTGACCATATTTTTTAGTATGGGCCATTTATGGTCTTTCACAAGTTATTCGTGACTCCCCTTATTTGCTTCTTCTAAAGACGCAAGATTTTCCATGGCTGTTATCAGTTTTGTAGCTCTTCTTTCTACAATATCGAAATTCGGGGCCTCCTTTCTGTGAAATGGTGCCTAGACCTAAATTGCATATTCCAGATGAAGTTGCATTAATGCTTTGGTCCCTGTCCTGCGAGTCCATTCCTCTTTTGATGCATGACAATATTCTGCTGGCCTTAGAAGCCGCTAATTGAGATTACAATCAGCATTCTATTGAGATATTAATTAAAATTTGAATAAACAGCAGAGATGATAAAAATTTATTGACAAACTATTAACATTATCTGAAAGTTATTACATCATAGTAGTCTTTTTATATAGGAAATTTGTACAGATTTATTTTATACATTGCCTATAAATTTTAGGCACGTTACCTTCATTTCATGCAGGGGTTGTACGGTCCAAATTGATAAGTCTGTAGTCACTCTGTGTGACTGCAGACTTATGAATCCCCCCAGTGTATGGACTGTGCTATGCAGGGATTCGCTCGTTTCAGACCACTGCGTGTGGTCGACTAGAGGGCATGGCCAACTATGGAGCGAGGACGGGGCGCGGCCTTGCTCCATACAAGTATATGGAGCAAGGCCACGCCCACTAGACGGGCCCTGCTCGGGGGTATGTATAACTCATGTATAACTCATACATACCCTCCGGTTCTAGGGCAGAAACCGGCAAATCCCCACAGTGATCAATGCTGTTTGGTCAGTATTTTACATCAGTATTTGTAAGTCAAAACCAGGAGTGGGTGAAAAATACAGGAGTGGTGACATGTTTCTATTCTACTTTTCCTCTGATTGTTCTACTCATCTGTAAAATCTTCAGTGTAGAACAGGAAATGAGTTGAATATAAGGCTTAGATTCCGGTGTGAAAATTGCAACATTTCTTTTATATATTCAGCGGGTGAAATAAGTATTTAACATGTCACCAATTTTCTAAGTAAATATATTTCTAAAGGTGCTATTGACATGAAATTCTCACCAGATGTCGGTAACAACCCATCCAATCCACAGACAAAGAAATAAAACCATAGATGTCCATAACTTAAGTTATTTGTAATAATGAGAAATGACACAAGGAAAAAGTATTGAACACACGGAGAAAGAGAGGTGCAAAAAGCCATGGAAAGTCATGACACCAGCTGACATCTAACAGTAATTAGAAAGTAATCCTGCCACTTAGTGAAAAATAATAACAGCTGGTTCAACTGATGGCCTATAAAAAGGTGTCTCATTACCAAGGTGCCACATAAGAAACATCTCATGATGGGTAAAACCAGTGAGTCTCAAGACCTTCACAACCTTATTGCTGCAAAAAATATTGATGGCATTGGTTACAGAAGAATTTCTAAACTACTGAAGGTTCTAGTGGGCACTGTTGGGGAAGTGAAAAGAACATCATTTCACCATAAACTGACCACGACAAGATTTCAGACAGAGGAGTGAAAGGAGTTGTCCAAGAGCCAAGGACCACCTGTGGAGAGCTACAGAAAGACCTGGAATCAGCAGGCACAATTGTTTCAAAGAAAACAATAAGTAATGCACTCAATCTCCATGACCTGTATGCACGCACACCATGCACGACTTCGCTGCTGATCAAAAAACATGTTCAAGTGTGTTTAACTGGTTCCCGACCGCCCACTGTAGATAAACGTCGGCGCTTGCTGGGCTCTGTGCAGCGCCGACGTTTAAAAACGGTGGGTGGTCTCGCAGCGCTTAGGACCCCCAGGGTCCTGCAAGCGCTGCGATTCCGGTGCAGAGCGTTAGCTCTGACAGGGGACATCATCGGGACCTGATTGGATCAGGTCCCAGTGATGTTAACCCTTTGCTATGTTCTATATGCCGCAATCTATAGTGATCACGGCATATAGAAGGAGGAGAGGGGGTCGTCTTACTTACTTCTCCGACGACCCCTGATACCTTACAGGACCTGGGGTTGCTATGGCAGCTGGAGGTCACATGACCACCTCCAGATCTGCCATATATGGTGTCCTGCCTGGCTCAGCCTGCAGCTGAAGCCAGGCAGGAGACTGACTGTGAAACAGTCAACGAAGATCTCATGTAATGTAATACATGTCTATTACATTACATGAGATCAGTGATCAGAAAAATAAAAATTAATGTCCCATACAGGGACTAAGTAAAAATGTAAAAAAAAGTAAAAAAAAAGTTTTTAAACTGTTAAAAAAAAAACACAAAATAAATAAAAATAAATAATTAAAATATTAAACCAATAAATCAGTATATTTTTACAAAACCAAAAAAAGTACACATATTTGGTATCGCCGCGTCCGAAACAACCCAAGCTATAAAACTGTCACACTAATTAACTCCTTCTGTGCACACCGTAATAAAAATAAATAAAAAACGGAGCAAAAAAATATGCTTTTTCATCATATCGCCAAACAAAAAGTGGAAAAAAATGCGATCAAAAAACAAAATAGAAATAAAAATGGTACCGCTGAAAACGTCATCTTGTTCCGCAAAAAAAAAAGCCACCATACAGCTCCATCAGCCGAAAAATAAAAAAGTTATAGTGCTCAGAATAAAGCAATGCAAAAAAAATATTTTTTTCTATAAAATTGTTTTATTGTGTAAAAGCGCCAAAACATAAAAAAAAAATACAGTAAGTGTAGTATCGCTGTAAACATACTGACCCGAAGAATAACGCTGCCTGATCACTTTTACCACACGCAGAACGGCATAAAAAATCCTTCAAAAAACAATTCCTGAATTGTTTGTTTTTGTTCATTTTACCTCCCAAAAAAACGGAATAGAAAGCGATCAAAAAATGTCACGTACCCAAAAATGGTACCAATAAAAATGTCAACTCGTCCCGCAAAAAACAAGCTGTCACATGACTCTGTCGGCCGAAATATGGAAAAATTATAGCTCTCAAAATATGGTGATGCAAAAACTAGATTTTGCAAAAAAAAGCGTCTTTTAGTGTGTGACAGCTGTCAATCATAAAAACCCGATATAAATCTGGTATCTCTGTAATCGCACCGACCCGAAGAATAAAGTAATCTAATCACTTATACCGCACAAGGAGCGGCGTAAAAAATAAATAAAACCAATTCTTCACCTGCTACTGATTTGTTTATTATGTCTCCCAAAGATCGCAGTATGGCTCGGCACACATTTATCCTGCGCTCTGCGCTGAGAACTTACACCAGAGTTTCCGTGTAAATCTCTGAAATATGTGATTCAGCCAGAACCCATGACGGAAGATTCCCTGTAATGAGGCCGATATAGGCCATTGTGGATGCCGTCTGGCCTGGGATCCCACGGTGTCATTTGTTTTAGGCGTGCATAAAAGTGCGGTTGGCCACAGTTTTGTGCACTTCTGAAAAAAAGGACACCGCTAAACAGAGGCCAGACGGAGTCCAGAGTAACTCTGCTGCCTCATTACAGTGAATGGATCCCGCAGGGGTTTCATCTGAAGTACATCACTTGGAAATTTCGATGGAAACCCCGATGTAAGTGCTCAGCCTAGAGCGCCGGATAAATGTTACGTAAAATGTTCCCAATAAAAGCTGTAACTCAGTCCTCAAAAAAAGCTAGTCCCCACTCAGGTCTGTCATCTGTTAAAAATATAAGGGACTTCCAAGTTACTGGTAGCAGAAAGGCTCTGGAAAAGTGAAATGGCCCTTGCCCCCCAAAAGAAATTCAGAAAATGTTGTGCTCCCAAATCCAAATACCTATTCTACAATAATTTGTTCTCCAATTGTCAAATAGCGCTCCGTCCCCCCCAGATCTCGCCGTATGGCTGAGCAGTACGATACAGCCACATATGGGGTATTGCCACTTTTAGAAGAAATTGTGTGACACATTTCGGCACCATTTTTACCCATTGCCCTGTGTGAAAATGTAAAATCTGAGGGTAAAACATTTTTTTGTGGTAAAAATATAATTATGCTTTTTTCACTGCCCAATGGTATAAACTAAAAAATTAAAAAATACTCACTACTTCCCTAGATGAATTCCTTCAGAGGTGTAGTTTACAAAATGGGGTCACTTGTGGGGGTTTCTGCTGTTTCGGCATGTCAGCGACTCTTCAAATGTGACATGGTGTCTGCAATCTATCCCAGCCAACATAGCGCTCCTTTCTCTTCCGAACCCTGCCGTACACCAAAGCAGTGGTTTTCCCCCACATATGGGGTATCGGCGTACTCAGGAGAAATTGTACAACAAATTTCATGGTGCAATTTAACCTGTTACCCTTATGATAATGCAAAATTAGGGAATGAAAAACATTTTTTGTGGGAAAAATGTGAAAATTTTATTTTTACGGCTCAATATTATAAACTTCTGTGAAGCAGCTGGGGGTGCAAGGTGCTCACCACACATCTAGATAAGTTCCCTAAGGGGTCTAGTTTCCAAAATGGTGGCACTTGTGGGGGGTTTCCACTGTTTAGGCACATTAGGGGTTCCCCAAATGCGACATGGCGTCTGCTAATTATTCAAACAAATTTTACATTCAAAAAGTCAAATGGCACTCCTTCCCTTTCAAACCCTGCCGTGCGCCCAAACAGTAATTTGCCTCCACATATGGGGTATCGGCGTGTTCAGGAGAAATTGCACAACAAATTTCATGGTGCAATTTATCCTATTACCCTTATGATAATGCAAAATTAAGGGATGAAAAACGGTTTTGTGGGAAAAATGTGAACATTTTATTTTTACAGCTCAATATTATAATCTTCTGTGAAGCACCTTGGGGTTCAAGGTGCTCACCACACATCTAGATAAGGGGTATAGTTTCCAAAATGGTGTCACTTGTGGGGGTTTCCACTGTTTAGGCACATCAGGAGCTCTCCAAACGCAACATGGCGTCTGCTAATTATTCAGACAAATTTTACATTCAAAAAGTCTAATGGCGCTCCTTCCCTTCCGAACCCTGCAGTGCGCCCAAACAGTGGTTTTCCCTCACATATGGGGTATCAGAACGCTCAAGAGAAATTGCACAAAAAAATTTGGGGTCCATTTTTTCCTGTTACCCCTGTGAAAATAAAAAAAATTGGGTCTAAAGTAACATTTTTGTGAAAAAAGTTAAATGTTAATTTTTTTCTTCCACATTCCAAAAATTCCTGTGAAGCACCTGAAGGGTTAATAAAGTTCTTGAATGTGGTTTTGAGCACCTTGAGGGGTGCAGTTTTTAGAATGGTGTCACTTTTGGGTATTTTCTGTCATAAAGACCCCTCAAAGTGACTTCAAATATGATGTGGTCCCTAAAAAAATGTTTTTGTAAATTTTGTTGGAAAAATGAGAAATCGCTGGTCAACTTTTAACCCTTATAGCTCCCTAACAAAAAAAAATTTTGGTTCCAAAATTGTGCTGATGCAAAGTAGACATGTGGGAAATGTTATTTATTAACTATTTTGTGTGACATATCTCTCTGATTTAAGGGCATGAAAATTCAAAGTTTGAAAATTGCAAAATTTTCAAAATTTTCACCAAATTTCTGATTTTTTCACAAATAAACGCAAGTTATATTGAAGAAATTTTAGCACTATCATGAAGTACAATATGTAATGAAAAAACAGTCTCAAAATCAGGGGAATACGTTGAAGCGTTCCAGAGTAATTACTTCATAAAGTGACAGTGGTCAGAATTGAAAAAATTGGCCCGGTCATGAAGGCAAAAACAGGCTCTGGTGCGAAGTGATTAAAGTTTGGTCAACAACTTTTAGACAAGCCTGTGAAATACTAGGAGAATATAGTTTGGTCAGATGAGACCAAAATTGAGCTCTTCGGATGCCATAATAAACACCATGTTTGGAGGCCAAAAAGCACTGCATATCACTCCAGAAAAAGCCAACAGTGAAGTTTGGAGGTGGGAACATCGTGGTATGGGGATGTCTTTCAGCATACAGCACTGGCAAACTAAATGGACAAATGTACCGAGACATTCTTGATAAAAATCTGCTGCCATCTACCAGGATGATGAATATGAAAAGAGGGTGGACATTTCAGCAAGACAATGATACACAGCCAAGGAAACTGTCAAGTGGTTTCAGAGAAAGAAAATAAAGCTGCTAGAATGGCCCAGCCAATCATTTGACCTGAATCCAATAGAAAATTTATGGAAGGAACTAAAGCTCAGAGTTCATAGCAGGAGCCCACAGGACCTTCATGATTTGAAGAGTGTTGGTGTGGAAGAATGGGCCAAAATAACACCTGAGCAAGGTATGCGACTAGTTTCTCCATACAGGAGGCGTCTTGAAGCAGTCATCACCAACAACGGCTTTTGTATGAAGTATTACATAAATTTCAGTAAGTGTGCTCAATACTTTTTCCCTGTCTCATTTCTCATGATTACATATAACTTACTTCATGGACATCTATGGTATGATTTTTGTGCCTGTGTAGATGGTATAGGTTGTTACCGACATCCGGTGAGAATTTCATGTCAATAGCTATGAATAAAATCTATTTTCTTAGAAAATTGGTGACGAGCTCAATACTTCTCTCACCCGCTGTGTATATATATATATATATATATATATATATATATATATATATATATATATATATATATATACAGCTCTGGCAAAAATTAAGAGACCACTGAACA
The DNA here is from genome assembly GCF_046119375.1 of Phyllobates terribilis. Taxonomy (NCBI): domain Eukaryota; kingdom Metazoa; phylum Chordata; class Amphibia; order Anura; family Dendrobatidae; genus Phyllobates; species Phyllobates terribilis. The sequence goes on from NW_027362762.1 coordinate 880,942,699, forward strand.
TTTTCCTATTGGAAAGCATGGAAAGACTGGTGGAAAGCATGCCAAGATGCATGAAAGCTGTGATTAAAAATCATGGTTAGTCCACCAAATATTGCCAAATATTGATTTCACAGTTAAAACATGAATAATTTGAGGTCTGAAAGCACTGTTTCTTTTTTAGTATTTTGACGCTTTATCATTTGCTGCAAATAAATACAAAATTTTAGCTTTGAATTTCGGATACATGTTGTCAGTAGTTTATAGACTAAAACAACAATGTACATTTTACTCAAAAATATACAGTACCTATGAAGAGAAAAATCTGAGAAAATGAAAATTTTGCAGTGGTCTCTTAATTTTTGCCAGAGCTGTATATATATATATACCGTATTTTTCGGATCATAAGACGCACTTTTTTCCTCCAAAATTTTGGAGGAAAATGGGGGGTGCGTCTTATAGTCCGAATGTTGGGGGTGTGTGTATATTTATGTGTGGTGTGGGGGGAGCGGTATCGGTGGAGGAGCGGGGAACAGGAGGCAGCAGCCGCCTACTGCAGCCTACACTGTCCCCGCTGCTAAAGAAAATGAATATTCACTGCTCCCCACGCCCATGGGGCATGGGGAGCACTGAATATTCATGCTCCTTAATAGCGGTATACAGTTTAGCCGCGCTGCGGCTGCTGCTGTTGCTGCCGGCTATCTCCTGTGCCCGCTGTTAAAGGGCATGAATATTCAACCTCTCTCCACGCCCATGGGTGTGGGGAGGGGGTGAATATTCATGCCCTTTAATGAGCGGGCACAGGAGATAGCCGGCAGCAGCAGCAGCCGCAGCGCGGCTCCGCTGTGTGCCGGCTATGAAGGAGAGTGAAGTCACTGCTCCCCGCGCACACAGACCCGGCATGGGGAGCAGTGACTTCCAGCAGCTGATCTCTCCTTGTGAGCCGCGCATGGCAGTGACGTCATGCGCGGCTCACATGGAGAGATCAGCGCGGGCAGACCGGACGCAGCGCTGGAGGAGAGAGAAGAGCGGTGAGTAGGAGTGTTTATTTCTTTTTAATGTGCAGCCTGATGGGGATTAGGGGGACCATGCATACTAGGACAGGGATTAGGGGTGCCATGCATACCAGGACAGGGATTAGGGGTGCCATGCATACCAGGACAGGGATTAGTTGTGCCAAGCATACCAGGACAGGGATGAGGGGTGCCATGCACACCAGGACAGGGATGAGGGGTGCCATTCATACCAGGATAGGGATGATGGGTGTCATGCATACCAGGATAGGGATTAGGGGTGCCTGCATACCAGGACAGGGATTAGGGGTGCCATGCATATCAGGATAGGGATTAGGGGTGCCTGCATACCAGGACAGGGATGAGGGGTGCCATGCATACCAGGACAGGGATTAGGGGTGCCATGCATATCAGGATAGGGATTAGGGGTGCCATGCATACCAGGACAGGGATGAGGGGTGCCATGCATACCAGGACAGGGATTAGGGGTGCCATGCATATCAGGATAGGGATTAGGGTTGCCATGCATACCAGGATAGGGATTAGGGGTGCCTGCATACCAGGACAGAGATGAGGGGTGCCATGCATACCAGGACAGGGATTAGGGGTGCCATGCATATCAGGATAGGGATTAGGGTTGCCATGCATACCAGGATAGGGATTAGGGGTGCCTGCATACCAGGACAGAGATGAGGGGTGCCATGCATACCAGGACAGGGATTAGGGGTGCCATGCATACCAGGATAGGGATTAGGGGTGCCATGCATACCAGGACAGGGATTAGGGGTGCCATGCATACCAGGATAGGGATTAGGGGTGCCATGCATACCAGGATAGGGATGATGGGTGCCATGCATACCAGGATAGGGATTAGGGGTGCCTGAATACCAGGACAGGGATGAGGGGTGCCATGCATACCAGGACAGGGATGAGGAGCGCCATGCATACCAGGACAGGGATTAGGGGTGCCGTGCGTACCAGGATAGGGATGATGAGTGCCATGCATACCAGGATAGGGATTAGGGGTGCCTGCATACCACGACAGGGATGAGGGGCGCCATGCATACCAGGACAGGGATTAGGGGTGTCATGCATACCAGGATAGGGATTAGGGGTGCCATGCATACCAGGACAGGGATGAGGGGGGCCATGCATACCAGGACAGGGATTAGGGGTGCCATGCATACCAGGATAGGGATTAGGGGTGCCATGCATACCAGGACAGGGAAGAGGGGTGCCATGCATACCAGGACAGGGATGAGGGGTGCCATGCATACCAGGACAGGGATGATGGGTGCCATACATACCAGGACAGGGATGAGGGGTACCATGCATACTAGGACAGGGATGCGGGGTGCCATGCATATCAGGATAGGTATGAGGGGTGCCATGTTTACCAGGATAAGGATGAGGGGTGCCATGCATACCAGGATGGAGGGATGCAAGGCATACCAGGATGGGGATGGGGACCACATATAAAAGGAAGGGGGGGCGGCATATATACCAGGATGGGGGATATTGTCAGAATTGGGGGACATTACCCCTATACCAGTGTCAGCAGAAGACACCCTCCCCCTTAAAAGTGCATCATGACCACATTTTTTGCTTAAATTTTTATTTTTTTATTTTCCTCCTCTAAAACCTAGGTGCGTCTTATGGTCCGGTGCGTCTTATAGTCTGAAAAATACGGTATATATATATATATATATATATATATATATATATATATATATATATATATACATACACACACAGTACAGTGCACACTTTTTAGGCAGGTGTGCAACAAGTGCTGCAAAGTGAGAATGCTTTCAAAAACAGAAGTGTGAATAGTTTTTTAACAATTAACAAAATGCAAAGTGAACGAGCAAAAGAGAAATCAAAATCAAATCAATATTTGATGTGACTGCCCTTTGCCTTTAAAACAGCATCAATTCTTCTGGGTACTCTTGGATAAAGTCAGAGATTTTGTAGGATTACAGTACAGTGTATGAGTAACCAAATGAAACACGGACATTAGCTGAAATAGAAACAGAGGCTTAATAGTGGGTGATGAACAGACAAACTGTGCTACAAAGGTGAGGTTATGGAAGACAGTTTATACACCATGTCAAGACTAATCACAGCAACAAGAGACAAGGCATAGGTGTCTCCCAGGCAAAGATTTCATTATTTTTTCTCCACCTGCCTAAAACTTTTGTACAGAACTTTTTAAGTGATTTGAATAATTGAAAGAAACATTAGCAAAAAAATAAAAACAAAAATACATTTAACATAAGAACCTGATTTCAACAATAGGCCATTTTTTAATTGTACATTCCTTTTAACCCCTTCACGGCATTTGACGAACCTATACATAATGGTCGAATAAGGGTTCCTGACTGATGACATATAGGTACGTCATGAAGACGGCGAATTTAAATAATAAATAATGGTATCGCTGAAAATGCCAACTTGTCCTGCAAAAAACAAGTTGCAATAGAGCTCCATCAGTGGAAAAAAAAAGTTATACAGTGGTGGCCAAAAGTATTGGCACCCCTGCAATTCTGTCAGATAATAATCAGTTTCTTCCTGAAAATGACTGCAATCACAAATTCTTTGGTATTATTATCTTCATTGAATTTGTCTTCAATGAAAAAACACAAAAAGAATTGTCCTAAAACCAAATTAGATATAATTCCACACCAAACCTAAAAAAGGGGTGGACAAAAGTATTGGCACTGTTTGAAAAATCATGTGATGCTTCTCTAATTCGTGTAATTAACAGCACCTGTAACTTACCTGTGGCACCTAACAGGTGTTGGCAATAACTAAATCACACTTGCAGCCAGTTAACATGGATTAAAGTTGACTCAACCTCTGTCCTGTGTCCTTGTGTGTACCACATTGAGCATGGAGAAAAGAAAGAAGGCCAAAGAACTGTCTGAGGACTTGAGAAACCAAATTGTGAGGAAGCATGAGCAATCTCAAGGCTACAAGTCCATCTCCAAAGACCTGAATGTTCCTGTGTTTTCCGTGCGCAGTGTCATCAAGAAGTTTAAAGCCCATGGCACTGTGGCTAACCTCCCTAGATGTGGACGGAAAAGAAAAATTGTCGAGAGATTTCAATGCAAGATTGTGCGGATGGTGGATAAAGAACCTCTACTAACATCCAAACAAGTTCAAGCTGCCCTGCAGTCCGAGGGTACAACAGTGTCAACCCGTACTATCCGTCGGCGTCTAAATGAAAAGGGACTGTATGGTAGGATACCCAGGAAGACCCCACTTCTTACCCCGAGACATAAAAAAGCCAGGCTGGAGTTTGCCAAAACTTACCTGAGAAAGCCTAAAACGTTTTGGAAGAATGTTCTCTGGTCAGATGAGACAAAAGTACAGCTTTTTGGGAAAAAGAATCAACATAGAGTGTACAGGAAATAAAAAGAGGCATTCAAAGAAAAGAACACGGTCCCTAGAGTTAAACATGGCGGAGGTTCCCTGATGTTTTGGGGTTGCTTTGCTGCCTCTGGCACTGGACTGCTTGACCATGTGCATGGCATTATGAAGTCTGAAGACTACCAACAAATTTTGCAGCATAATGTAGGGCCCAGTGTGAGAAAGCTGGGTCTCCCGCAGAGGTCATGGGTCTTCCAGCAGGACAATGACCCAAAACACACTTCCAAAAGCACTATAAAATGGTTTGAGAGAAAGCACTGGAGACTTCTAAGGTGGCCAGCAATGAGTCCAGACCTGAATCCCATAGAACACCTGTGGAGAGATCTCAAAATGGCAGTTTGGAGAAGGCACCCTTCAAATATCAGGGACCTGGAGCAGTTTGCCAAAGAAGAATGGTCTACAATTCCAGCAGAGCATTGTAAGAAACTCATTGATGGTTACTGGAAGCGGTTGTTCGCAGTTATTTTGGCTAAAGGTTGTGCAACCAAGTATTAGGCTGAGGGTGCCAATACTTTTGTCTGGCCCATTTTTGGAGTTTTGTGTGAAATGATCAATGATTTGATTTTTGCTTCATTCTCTTTTGTGTTTTTTCCTTGCAAGCAAATTAAATGAAGATAATAATACCAAAGAATTTGCGATTGCAATCATTTTCAGGAAGAAACTGAGTATTATCTGACAGAATTGCAGGGGTGCCAATACTTTTGGCCACCACTGTAGCTCTCAGAATAAAGTGATGCAAAAACAATTCTTTTTTCTATAAAATAGTTTTTATTGTGTAAAAGCGGTAAACTTAAAAAAATGATATAAATGTAGTATCACTGTAAACGTACTGACGCAAAGAATAAAGTTGCCTCATCAATTTTACCACACGTGGAACGGCATGAAAACAAAAAAAAACAATTACGGAATTGCTGGTTTTTGTTCATTCTGCCTCCCAAAAATCGGAATAGAAAGTGACCAAAAAATGTTATGTGTTTGAAAATGGTACCAATAAAAACGTCAACTTGTCCCTCAAAAAACAAGCCGTCACATGACTCTGTCGGCAGAAATACAGAAAAATTATGAAGAATAAAGTCGTCTAATCACTTATACCACACGAGGAACGGCGTAAAAAATAAATAGAATAAATTCTTGACCTTGCGTTGATTTGTTCATTCTTCCCAGCAAAAATGGCAATAAGGCTCAGCACATATTTATCAAATCGATTCCCTATAATGAGGCAGATTGATACACTATGGATGCAGTCTGGCCTATGATCCAGAGGTGTTCATTTTTTTAAGAGTGCATAAAAGTGTGTGCGACCACAGTTTTGTGTACATCTGAAAAGATACTGCTGGACAGAGGCCATACGGAGCCCAGAGTAACTCTGTTGCCGCAATATAGTGATTGGATCAGTCGGGGGTTTCATCTGAATCACGTAATTCGGAGATTCAGAGGGAATCCCGATGTAAGTGCTCAGCGTAGCCACAGGATAAATGGGATCCAAAATGTTATGTAAAATGTTCCCAATAAAAGCTTTAACTCAATCAACAATAAAAGCAAGCCCCCACTCAGGTCCGTCATCTGTTAAAAGAAATATAGGGGACTTCCACGTACTGGTAACACAAAGGCTCTTGAAAAGTGAAATGGCTCACCTCAAAAGACATTCAGTGAATTCTGTGCTCCAAAATGCCCCTCTTCTTCTGAGCCAAAGTGTGCCTAAACCACATTTAGCATCCACATGTTTGGCATTTCTATAGCGATGAGAGCCCCAATAATTATGCATGTTTCTGGAAGCACGATCTGGATATAATGTACTGGGTACTACAACATACTGGACACTACAATGTATGGGCACTAAAATGTTTGGGCCCTACAATGTCAGAATTGCAATTTTCACTCAGCAACATCCTCTGCTACTTGTTTCTGGAAAACACCCATGGAGTCAAATCATCACTACACCTGTAGATATATTCCTAAAGGGTATAATTTCCAAAATGGGGTCACTTGAGGGGGGATTCTGCTATTCTTGCACTTAGGGGCTCAGTATATGGAGTCCGCAAACTATTCTAGGAAAATCTGCGCTCCGACCTCTCCCGAGTCTCGCCATGTGGCTAAGCAGTACTGTACAGCCACATGTGGCGTATTTCCACATTCAGCAGAAATAGTGAGACACGTTTTGGTGCCATTTTACCATTTTCCCATGTGAAAATGTAAAATCTGAGGCTAAAACAAAATTTTGGTGGTAAAAATGTAATTATTTTTTCTTCACTGCCCAATAGCATAAAATTCTGTGACACACCTGTGGTGTCAATATGATTACTGCACTCCTAGATGAACTCATTGAGAGGTGTACTTTGTAAAATGGGGTCACTTATGGGGGAGGGGGTTCTGCTGTTCTGGAATCTCAAGGGCTGTTCCAGTGGGTCACGGCATCCACAAACCATAACAGTAAAATCTGCACTATAATATTGCGCTCCTTCCCTTTTGAGCTTTACACTGTGCCTGAAAAGTAGCTCCCGTTTACATGAGGTGAATTATCGGACCCAGGATAAATTGCACAACAATCCGTGAGGTCCATTTTTTTATATTAGCCCTTACAAAAATTAAAAATTTGGGGCTAAAACAACATTTTAGTGGTAAATACTTTCTTCACATCCCAATGGTATAAAATTCTGTGAGGCACATTATGTGTTAACGTGCTCACTTGCACCCCTAGATAAATTCATTGTGGGATGTAGTTTGAAAAATGGGGTCACTTATAGGGGTTCCACTGTTCTGGCACCTCAAAGACTCTGCCAATATGACATGGCACCCTCAAACCATTCCAGCAATGTCTGAACCCCAATATGGCACTTCTTCCCTTTTAGGCTTTGCACTGTGCCTAAAAGTAGTTTTTGACCCCATATGGGATATTAGAGTACTGAGTAGAAATCGATGGACAAATTGTACCAATCAATTTCTCCTATTATCCCAATGTTATACAATTCTGTGAATCGCCTGAGGCTTAAAAATTCTCACTACACCCCTAGATGAATTTCTAAAGAGGTACAGTTTCTATCATGGGGTGACTTGTGGGGGTTTCTGCTGTTTTGGCATGTCAGGGGCTCTTCAAATGTGACATAGCATCTGCAATCTATTCCAGCCAAAATTGTGCTCCAGAATTCAATTGGCGTTCCTTCCCTTCCTAGCCCTTCCATGTGCCCATACAGTGGTTTTCCGCCACATATGGGGTATAGGTGTACTCAGAAAAAATTGCACAATAAAATGTATTATCCATTTTCTCTTGTTACCCTTGTGAAAATGAAAAATTTGGGGCTGGATCAACATTTTTTTTGAAAAATGTATTTTTTAGTTTTCACAGCTCAACGTTATACAACTCTGTGAAGCCCCTGTGGATTTATAGTGCTCACCACAACTCTAGATAAGTTCCCTGAGGGGTGTACTTTCCAAAATTGGGTCACTTGTGGGGGGTTTCAACTGTTTAGGCACATCAGGGGCTCTGCAAACGCGACATGACGTCCTCTATCGATTACAGCCAGTTTTGCACTTCAAAAGTCAAATGATGCTCCTTCCACCACATATGGGGTATCGGCATACTCAAGAGAAATTTCATAACAAACTGTACTGTCCATTTTCTCCTATTACTCTTTTGAAAATGCCAAATTTGAGGCAAAAGCAACATTTTTGTGGGAAAAATTAAAATTTTCATTTTTTCTTCCACATTGTTTTAATTCCTGTGAAGCACCTGACGGATTAATGAACTTCTTAAATGCAGTTTTGAGCCCTTTGAGGGGTATAGTTTTTAAAATGGAGTTACTTTGGGGTATTTTCTGTCATATAAGCCCCTCAAAGTCACTTCAAATGTGATGTGGTCCCTAAACAAAATGGTTTTGTACATTTTGTTGGAAAAATGAGAAATTGCTGATAAACTTTTAACCCTTCTAACTTCCTAACCTAAAAAAATGATGTTTTCAAAAATGATGCTGATGTAGAGTAGACAAGTGGAAAATTTTATTTATTAACTATTTTGTGTGATATAACTATCTGGTTTAAGGGCATAAAAATTAGAAGTTTGAAAATTAAAATAAATGCAAAAAATATTGACCTAAATTTACTATTACAATAAAGTACAATGCGTCACGAAAATACAATCTCAGAATCATACATTGAAGCATTCCAGAGTTATTACCGCATAAAGTGACAACGGTCAGAATTGTAAAATTTTGCCTGGTCAGGAAGGTGAAAACAGGCTCAGGGAGTGAAGGGGTTAAATTCTAACAAATGGAAATTCAGTTTTTGGCTATATTTGTAGATCTTTAATTTATCCCAAAGCTTTATTTACCCCATCAGGTTTATCTAGTAATCCCTTCCTTTTCTCAGCAAATTTAAAGGGATTTATGTGTGTGGGTTATTTGGCACTTAATAGCCAAGTAACCATGGATGTGTTTTCATTTTTCTTTCTATTAGCACTTTTATTAATATATTTCAGTAAAATGGTTTGCAAATGCAGGCAATTTAATAGGTAAATGTAAGTAAGGATTTTGCAAGTGCCTTTCTAGGTGGAAACTCGCTCAGTATTCTGGCATACATTAAGCCCACTGACCCTAATTCCTGCATGTAAATTGCATAGCAATTGGTGTATGTAATTGTAGGTGACATATACTATCTGCATATAGCGGAGCTGTGATTGATGTATCTAGGCCTGCATGCAGTAACACATTTTATGATCATTTGCCTTGGGTCTGACCCCTCATACTTGGAGTCAACAATTAACATACTCTTCACTACCCTTCTGTCAAAATTTAAGGCAGGGGCGACACAACAGGGTGCACTTTTCAAGGAATTACTACAACCTATTTGGTATATCTTTGGCATTACACCTTTCAGCATGTTATTTGCAATAATTTTGAAATGAATTCTGTTTGCTTCTGGTGGATAATCGCTCAGTGGATAAACCAGCAGGTGCTTATCTCATCCTGCCTCTCCAATACGAATAGACTCATCACAAAACTTACCAAGCGACAGTTCATCAAATTGCTAATTCCAAAGAGTGTAGCAAAGCACATCTGTAAGGGACCGATTCTCTTCTTCAAAGTGAAATTTGTTTTAAATTCCAACAGTAAATGGAGTATTTATTCACAATTTCCCAGCCTGACGTTCATTGAATGATTTTCCATGAATGCCCTTTATCACTGCACTTAAATGGTACTTCAAAGTGAATTTACATCTCATGAGCACATGACTGAGGATTTTACATAAACTGCATCTGCATAAAACATTGCAGACAATAATGCTCAATAATTGTATGGTAAACAGGGGTCACGTGCAGCGGCAAAATCCATCTTAGTTACCAAGTGTACATTCAATATATCTATTGATTTTCAATGGCAAGGGCTGAATGAGACTTTATTGATCACCACTAAATGACTTTATCATAATGTCACCATTTAAGTTTAATTTACTATTTATGTTTTTTTTGTTAAACAACAACATTGCATTCTTCTTAAAGGGGTTGTCCAGTACTCAGACAACCCTTTTCAATCCCTATGTTTTCTCCCATTAAAATAATAAGTCTTATACTCACCTCCGGTGTCGGGGCTGTTCCAGGAGTGTCGGCACTGGCTCTCCTGCGGATCGCGTGACATTGTTATGCCACATGATCCCTGTGGCCAGTCAGTAGTGGCTTCTCTCTCCTGTCCTTCAGACAAATCATATACATTGGGAGGAAGTGAGAGCTGCAGCTCTCTCACTTCCTTTGGATGTATCTGATTTGTCCAAAGGAGAGGGGAGTGAAGCCAGCAATAATTGGTCACAGAGATCGCGTAACATAACAATGTCACGAGATCCCCAGGAGAGCCAGTGCCATCACTGCTGAAACAGCGCTGGCACTGGAGGTGAGTATAAGACTTATTATTTTAATGGGGGAAACATAGGGATTGAGAAGGGTTGTCTGAGTAGTGGAAAACCAATAGCCAAAGGCTCAGTTAATTAAGTATAGGTGTATTAAAAATTCAGAAGACCAAAAAGAACATATAATATACACCCTAAAATGTAACTTTTAATAGATATTTTAAAAGATAATGTCAATAAATCAAGGACAATAATCCAGATAAAAGTATGGGGGAGATATAACAGTGAGGTAGTACAAATGGCATCCAAACTCACCCTATAGGGCCCTAAGGGAGGAATGCCCTACCTAACAGCGGAGTAATCACCCTAATGTGTCGACGTGGTGTCCCCGCTCCATGGAGGCTGTCCCTTAACTGTCCCTACCACACCCCTATACAGACATACAAACATAAGAAACAAAAGGCATCCCAATGGTAGGAGACCAGACAGTCATATCAGGAACTTGACATGCTGTAAAAAATATACAGAACCATGCATCAGTTATGATCAGGTGGGAGTAAGATATCACCAGTTCCCCATATATATAATTAAACTAATTTGTTGAGTGGTAGATAAAAAACAACAAAATAATGGATGACTATAGGTAAAAAATGGAAAACATCACCATCAGTCAATATCAGTATTTCCCACAAAAAAAACAATAGATAATAAGAAAGGTTGAAATAGACAACTCTTTAAAACGTCTCAATCAATGTGAGTAGTAACCGAGAGGTACCAATAAATTATCCTATCACTCAATTAGTCATTATAATAGCTACCAGTATTCTCCCAAAGTGATGGGAGAAATCAACAATCAGTTCATATCACAACTTTAATACACTAACAAACTGCTAAATTGCAGACTTATCTGATGCCAGTTCATTAATGGTCCCAGTGTGTGTTAAGTCCCAGTCCCAACGCGTTTCGCCCCCTCCTCAGTCGGGGCTCATAAGGGGACATTCACAGGAGTACACCATAATAGGTCGGGCTGAGTGGAGAAATGAATATATCCAGTCTGGTGAGTCACCACGCCAGGACACCCGGCGACTCACCCGTCTTTAAATACCCCATGTCTGAAGTTGGCGCCGAGTCAGCTGTTTACTGTATCTGGCGCAGCTGAAGGGTCCACTTCAATCAAGATGAAGCCTCACTTCCGTTGCGAGGTGCCGCTGGAACGCTGAGTGCGTTCCAACAAAACAAAATAGACTGTAAGTGCGTTCCAACAAAACAAAATAGACTGTAACTTCCGTCCGTGGCGACCATGAAGCGTCACTTCCGCCGTGCGATCTAAGTGAAATGCAAATGTGTATCACCAGTAATCAAATGAGGACCGCTATCTACAAGGGAGAATGATGTGAGTTACATTGAACGCTAAACCAGGCACTCAGAAAATAGGAAGAAGTAAAAAGCCCCAAATGAGAGTCAGACTCCAGACAAAATCACAATCCAAATACTATGCATAAAATATGCATAAAAATGTTCTTTGGAAAATACCTGATAGATAGTATATATGCCTGCAACGGCCGCTAAACAGAGGGGGATATTCGACGATATATCCTCTATACTCATAGAGAAAAATACTGTAAGCCCATTGAACTGTATGTCTTGAAAAAACTTTTTCAAATACATTAGAGACTAACAAGAGATATCTATAGTCTAATTGTCCTGAGCTAAAAGATAACAACGTTCTGAACTTTTGACTTTCAGGCTCCATATCTCACCATCCACTACTGCTTCGACCATGAGATTACCATCATTTTATAGATAATCATCTTGGCTATATCATACATAAATTTGACCTGCAACTATTTAGCATATGATTAGTTATGTAGTTTCTTGCAGTAGACTTAAAGAAGGTGTCCGACCACGAAATCCATTTTTTTAAGCTAATCTGTGCTGTATTGTAAAATACAACATCCCTAAAAATTTTCTTTTTTCATTTCTGCCTTTTGTTCCTCCTGAATTTCACTTCATTCCCTGCACCCACTTTGTTTACCTGTGACTCTACCAAACTTGACAGCTCCTTGTGCTGTATTACATAACCTCACAGTCAGAGCTGGCTCCACATATATACAGTGGGTACGAAAAGTATTCAGACCCCTTTAAACTTTTCACTCTTTGTTTCATTGCAGCCATTTGGTAAATTCTAAAAAGTTAATTTTTTTTTCTCATTAAAGTACACTCTGCACCCCACCTTGACTGAAAAAAAACAGAAATGTAGAAATGTTTGCAAATTTATTAAAAAAAACAAACTGAAATATCACATAAGTATTCAGACCCTTTGCTCAGACACTCATATTTAAGTCACATGCTGTCCATTTCCTTGTGATCCTCATTGAGATGAGGATTAGATGGTTCTACTCCTTCATTGGAGTTCAACTGTGTTTAGTTAAACTGATAGGACTTGATTTGGAAAGGCATACACCTGTCTACATAAGACCTCACAGCTCACAGTGCATGTCAGACCAAATGAGAATCATGAGCTCAAAGGAACTGCCCAAGGAGCTCAGAGATAGAATTGTGGCAAGGCACAGATCTGGCCAAGGTTACAAAAGGATTTCTGCATTACTCAAGGTTCCTAAGAGCACAGTGACCTCCATAATCCTTAAATGGAAGAAGTTTGGGACCACCGGAAGTCTTCCTAGACCTGGCTGTCCAGCCAAACTGAGCATTCATGGGAGAAGAGCCTTGGTGAGAGAGGTAAAGAAGAACCCCAAGATCACTGTGGCTGAGCTCCAGAGTTGCAGTAGGGAGATGGGAGAAGGTTCCACAAAGTCAACTATCACTGCAGCCCTCCACCAGTCGGGCCTTTATGGCAGAGTGGCCCGACGGAAGCCTCTCCTCAGTGCAAGACATATGAAAGCCCGCATAGAGTTTGCTCAAAAACACATGAAGGACTACCAGACAATGAGAAATAAAATTCTCTGGTCTGATGAGATGAAGATAGAACTTTTTGGAGATAATTCTAAGCGGTATGTGTGGAGAAAACCAGGCACTGCTCATTACCTGCCCAATACAATCCCAACAGTGAAACATGGTGGTGGCAGCATTATGCTATGGGGGTGTTTTTCAGCTGCAGGGAAAGGATGACTTGTTGCAATTGAAGGAAAGATGAATGCGGCCAAGTACAGAGATATCCTGGATGAAAACCTCTTCCAGAGTGCTCTGGACCTCAGACTTGGCCAAAGGTTCACCTTCCAACAAGACAATGACCCTGAGCACAAAGCTAAAATAACAAAGGAGCCCTGACCTAAACCCAATTGAGCATCTCTGGAGAGACCTGAAAATGGCTGTCTACCAATGTTCACCATCCAACCTGACAGAACTGGAAAGCATCTGCAAGGAAGAATGGCAGAAGATCCCCAAATCCAGGTGTGAAAAACTTATTGCATCATTCCCAAGAAGACTCATGGCTGTACTAGCTCAAAGGGGTGCTTCTACTCAATACTGAGCAAAGGGTCTGAATACTTATGACCATGTGATATTTCAGTTTTTCTTTTTTAATAAATTTGCAAAAAATTCTACATTTTTTTTTCAGTCAAGATGGGGTGCAGAGTGTACTTTAATGAGAAAAAAAATTTAACTTTTTAGAATTTACCAAATGGCTGCAATGAAAAAAGAGTGAAAAATGTAAAGTGGTCTGAATACTTTACGTACCCACTGTACCACCAGTCTCGGACTGGGGTGCCAAGGGCCCACCAGTAACCAACTCCAGGGCCTCACCTTTCAACTACATGCAAATGTGACATGCTCAATCACAAATTTATATAACAATGAACTGGGAAGATTGGTAAATGAATAAGCAGCTGCCTTTGCCTGTACATAGTGATTAAAGTATATAGTGCCAAGTATTGCTCATATAAGAGGGAGGTGGCCCACTCCTGCACAGGGGCCCACCGGAGGATTCTCATGTTGGCCAGTCCAAGCCTGTGTGCCACATAATACACTTCAGCTGCTGCAAATCTCACTCTATAGTGATATGTATACATATACAGTGGTGGCCAAAAGTATTGGCACCCCTGCAATTCTGGCAGATAATACTCAGTTTCTTCCTGAAAATGATTGCAATCACAAATTCTTTGGTATTATTACCTTCATTTAATTTGCTTGCAAGGAAAAAACACAAAAGAGAATGAAGCAAAAATCAAATCATTGATCATTTCACACAAAACTCCAAAAATGGGCCAGACAAAAGTATTGGCACCCTCAGCCTAATACTTGGTTGCACAACCTTTAGCCAAAATAACTGCGAACAACCGCTTCCGGTAACCATCAGTGAGTTTCTTACAATGCTCTGCTGGAATTGTAGACCATTCTTCTTTGGCAAACTGCTCCAGGTCCCTGATATTTGAAGGGTGCCTTCTCCAAACTGCCATTTTGAGATCTCTCCACAGGTGTTCTATGGGATTCAGGTCTGGACTCATTGCTGGCCACCTTAGAAGTCTCCAGTGCTTTATCGCAAACCATTTTATAGTGCTTTTGGAAGTGTGTTTTGTGTCATTGTCCTGCTGGAAGACCCATGACCTCTGAGGGAGACCCAGCTTTCTCACACTGGGCCCTACATTATGCTGCTAAATTTGTTGGTAGTCTTCAGACTTCATAATGCCATGCACACGGTCAAGCAGTCCAGTGCCAGAGGCAGCAAAGCAACCCCAAAACATCAAGGAACCTCTGCCATGTTTGACTGTAGGGACCGTGTTCTTTTCTTTGAATTCCTCTTTTTTTTTCCTGTACACTCTATGTTGATGCTTTTTCCCAAAAAGCTGTACTTTTGTTTCATCTGACCAGAGAACATTCTTCTAAAACGTTTTAGGCTTTCTCAGGTAAGTTTTGGCAAACTCCAGCCTGGCTTTTTTATGTCTCTGGGGTAAGAAGTGGGGTCTTCCTGGGTATCCTACCATACAGTCCCTTTTCATTCAGACGCCGACGGATAGTACTGGTTGACACTGTTGTACCCTTGGACTGCAGGGTAGCTTGAACTTGTTTGGATGTTAGTCGAGGTTCTTTATCCACCATCCGCACAATCTTGCGTTGAAATCTCTCATCAATTTTTCTTTTCCGTCCACATCTAGGGAGGTTAGCCACAGTGCCATGGGCTTTAAACTTCTTGATGACACTGCGCACGGAAGACACAGGAACATTCAGGTCTTTGGAGATGGACTTGTAGCCTTGAGATTGCTCATGCTTCCTCACAATTTGGTTTCTCAAGTCCTCAGACAGTTCTTTGGTCTTCTTTCTTTTCTCCGTGCTCAATGTGGTACACACAAGGACACAGGACAGAGGTTGAAACAACTTTAATCCATGTTAACTGGCTGCAAGTGTGATTTAGTTATTGCCAACACCTGTTAGGTGCCACAGGTAAGTTACAGGTGCTGTTAATTACACGAATTAGAGAAGCATCACATGATTTTTCAAACAGTGCCAATACTTTTGTCCACCCCCTTTTTTAGGTTTGGTGTGGAATTGTATCCAATTTGGCTTTAGGACAATTCTTTTTGTGTTTTTTCATTGAAGACAAATTAAATGAAGATAATAATACCAAAGAATTTGTGATTGCAATCATTTTCAGGAAGAAACTGAGTATTATCTGACAGAATTGCAGGGGTGCCAATACTTTTGGCCACCACTGTATACCACATAATACACCTCATCTGCTGCAGAATCTCAGTCTATAGTGATGTATTTACATATATACCACATAATACACATCACCATATACACTTCAGCAGCTGAAGAACCTCAGTCTATAGTGATGTGTGTATGGATGTATGTATGTGATGCGCCCCTGGGCCTGTGTCGCGCTGCGTTGCGCACGCGGGAGCTTACCCGGAACCGGATCTGTTGAGGGTTGTAGTCTCGTGGCGGTGACCCGGTCCGTGCCCAGGGAGTCAAACTGAGCGGCGATGTATCAGCGGTAGATGTTGGATGACTACGCCACCCGTTGAGTACAGCTAAGGAGCTGCTGCTGCAGGGCAGACCGCTGAGGCCGGTGGTAGGATTGTGCAGCGTGACAGTATAACCCCCAACGGGAGGGGTATGGCCTCAGGGCAGCCGACGTGGATGATGGGGGTAGCAGGAACCACTCGGAGACGGTACGGTGTAGTTCAGGGTCTTTACTGGTGACAAAGATAGACCCTCCCGGAGTACTGGCTAGCGATTGGGGCCTGGTCAGTCATTGAGCAGATGGGATCTCCCCTGGCCAGGCGGAGTTGTAGGCCTCCCAAACTAACTGTACTCTTCTGGCTACCTTGCTAGAGGCGGGTATAAGTAGCCCACGTCCCTGAGTGTACCGTGTGGTGCTCACCCGTATGGCCGGTGACTCGGGGCCTTCTAGTAGCTTCCGCTCCACGACGGCGGTGCTGGTCCCATGCGTGTGACCGTGCCTTCGGGTTTCTTGGCCAGAGGACCTGGAATCCCCTGCCTGACGGATTCTGCTGCTGGGTAGGAGTTAGTCCCCACAGCCTCGGACTCCGGGTCCGGTAAGAAATCTTCTCAGTCAGGGCGAGCTCTGCAGCTGCCAGCCCCTGACTCCTTATAACACTGCTCCCACAGAGCTCCTGATGTTCTGTTCCTATATTTGCTTCTTTTCTCTGTCTCTACTTCTTCTCTACTCACTAACCCTGCCTCAGCCCTAGGTTTATATAGGGGAAGTTCTTCCCCTCCCAGGACTGGGCAGGAGGTGTGGCATGCATAGGATTCCTGACCAAGAGACCTCCCACCTGCTCTCAGACATAACATTGCTGTTACTGTGGAAACCAGATCCCTGGGGTGCCACATTCCCCCCTAGTGAAATTTAGTACTCCGGGACTAAACATATTTTAGAAAAACATAACAAGATATAACAATAACAATACAATAAAGAAACACATAAAGGTGGTCACGGCATGTCCGTAACCGGGTGCAGTCTTTGAAGAAAGCAAGGTGTCCATTTCACCAAAACAGGGAGACGTAACCAGGTAGGGGTCTGTCCTGCCCCGAGTCCTTAACAGTCTTTAGTCCGTCCTGGGTTACGCTCCAACTATATACACAGGATTCCCGGTAAATCCACCAAAGACTCCTATAAACAACTAGAAACACATAATTATACACAAGCAACAAGAAAAACAGGTAACCACAAATAAAACAATTTATACACTTCAAATCCTCCAACGTGCGGGTAACTGGCCTCTAGTGGCCCTAGTGGACCTACGGAGCTGACTGTCTGGCCCTGAACTACAGGGTGTAGGAGCTGTTAAGGGTAAACTGGGCAGCGGTCTACGGGCCCTTTGGCTCACTAGGGATATGGCAGGCTCACTGCAAGCAGAGGGTTGATCCTCCTGGTCTGCTGGTGTGGGGTCTTCTGCCTCCTGGACCGGCTGTTCTTCCAGCTCTACCTGTTGCTCCGTAGGTGCTTGGGATGCTGGTTGGAGGAAGGTGAGTACGGGTACCACAACTGCACCATTGACTTGAGTCCAAGACCGAGGGAAGTCTCCGAGCACAGTACTAACCATATCTTCCCTTTCCTCTACGGGTCGATGGTCTTCTTGTTCCTCTTCAGGGTTCCGTAGCTGTTCAGGACACTTCTTCAGGTGATCCCGGGATACAATGGCTGTGGTCTCCCCTCCGTCTTTACTGATGGTACAGATCTTCGGGTTCTCGTGGCTTGAGGGCAGTACGGTGTACGGGTCCTTCTCCCACTGGTCGTCCAACTTGTGGAGCCGTCTTTTCCTCTTCAAGACCTGCTCTCCGGGCACCAGGGGAACAGCGGGAGCATACTGGTTGTAAGTTTTCTCTTGTCTCTCCCTAGCCTGACAGAGACTTCGCTCCACGCTCTCCTGTACTTTCCGGTACTGCTGCTGCCTCTCTGTGTCCCAGTCTGCTTCTGGTGAAGTGTCCTCGGGTGTCAGGACTCCCATTTCCAGGTCAACAGGTAACTTACCAGGTCTCGCCCTCATTAGGTAAGCCGGGGTACAGTTGGTGGAACCTACCGGGATGTGGTTGTATAGGTCCACCAGATCGGGCAGCTTCTCAGGCCACAGACTGCGTTCTTCCAGGGGCAACGTTTTCAGAAGATCCATTACCACCTGGTTCATTTTCTCACAAAGTCCATTAGTTTGCGGATGATAGGGTGTCGTCCTTATCTTCCGGCAGCCATACAGATTGCAGAATTCCTGGAAGACCTCCGCTTCAAAGGCAGGTCCCTGGTCCGTCAGCACTTGGTCCGGGTACCCGTGTGGACGGCAGAAGTGCTGCTGGAAGGCTCTAGCTGCTGTTTGAGCCGTTAAGTCCTTGACGGGGACGACAACCAAGAACCGGGAGTAATGATCCACGATGGTTAACGCGTAGACGTAGCCACTTCTGCTTGGGGTCAGTTTTACATGATCCAAGGCTACCAGTTCCAACGGCTGCCGGGTGACGATGGACTGCAGGGGAGTCTTCTGGCTGGCACGGTCCTTCCTCCTCAGGTTGCACGGGCCACAGTCTCTGCACCACCTCTCGATGGTTCCCCTCATGCCTACCCAATGGAACCGCCCGCGCAGCAGGAACTCCAGCTTCTTCCATCCGAAATGCCCAGCTCCATCGTGGTATGCCTCCATCACCATGGCTGCGTCTCGTCGTGGCACCACTACTTGCCAGATTAGTTCATGCGTCCGGGAGTTAACGATCCTGCGGCACAACTTCCCCTTGTAAAGGAACAGTCTACTCTTTTCTGCCCACAGTTGCTTGGCTTCCTCCGGAGCGTCTGGGTCAAGGCGAGCCTCTGGCTCAGTCAGCATCTCCTTCACCAGCCGGACAGCAGGGTCACTGTCTTGCGTTTCCGCCCAGTTGTAGTGAGGTAAGGGGTTAAGCGTAGCGCCTTGCTTACTCCTTACCCGATGGGAATACTGGATAGTCCCATGACGGTGAAACGCGGGGAGTTCGACTTCTTCCAGTCCCTCTGGATCTTCTCCTACGTCCGGTAGGTTTGGCATCCTGGACAGGGCGTCCGCGTTGGTATTGGAGCGTCCTGCCCGGTATTTGATGGTGAACTCGTAGTTGGACAGGCGGGCCATCCATCTCTGCTCTAGGGCACCGAGTCTTGCCGTGTCCAGGTGTGTCAACGGGTTGTTATCCGTGTACACGACGAACCGGGAAGAAGCGAGGTAGTGCTTAAAGCGTTCGGTGACTGCCCACACCACTGCCAGGAACTCTAGCTTAAATGAGCTGTAATTCTCAGGGTTTCTTTCGGTAGGTCGCAGTTTTCGGCTGGCGTAAGCGATTACTCGCTCTTTCCCCTGCTGGATCTGGGACAGCACGGCTCCTAGCCCGATGTTACTTGCGTCGGTGTAGAGGATAAAGGGCTGGCTGTAATCCGGGTATGCCAGGATTTCATCCCCCGTGAGGGCCATCTTCAGCTGGCGGAAGGACTCTTCTTCCAACTTCTCCCATCTGAAGGGCGGCTTCTGGTTCTTGGCCTTCCGGGACTGGCCTATCAGGAGGTCCTGCATAGGAGCTGCCTTTTTGGTGAAACCGGGGATGAACCTGCGGTAGTAGCCTACCAACCCGAGGAACTGCCGCACTTCCTTTACACTGGAGGGACTTGGCCATTCCTTAATTGCGGTGATCTTATCAGGGTCGGGAGCCACTCCGTCAGCGCTCACCACGTGTCCCAGGTACTGCACCTTTGGTTTCAGGAGGTGACACTTGGAGGGTTTCACCTTTAGGCCGTAGCTTGCCAGAGCTTCGAACACTTCCGCCAGGTGTTTCAGGTGGTCCTCATAAGTCTTAGAATATAAGATGACATCGTCCAGGTACAACAGGACCGTCTCGAAGTTTCTGTGGCCCAGACAGCACTCCATTAATCGTTGGAAGGTTCCTGGTGCGTTGCAGAGTCCGAACGGCATGCAGGTAAACTCGCTAAGTCCCATCGGGGTGGTGAATGCGGTCTTCTCCCGGTCCGCCTCTGCTACAGGAACCTGCCAGTACCCACTAGTGAGATCCAAGGTAGAGAAGAAGTTAGCAGATCTTAAAGCAGCCAAAGACTCCTCTATCCTTGGTAAGGGGTACGCATCCTTGTGTGTGATACGGTTGATTTTCCGGTAATCTACACACATCCTCATGGTGTTGTCTTTCTTTTTGACTAAGACTAGTGGAGCTGCCCAGGGGCTACAGCTATCCCTGATCACCCCAGCCTCCTTCATGTCTCTAAGCATCCCCTTGGCGTGTTGGTAGTGTGCAGGGGGTACGGGTCGATACCTCTCTTTTATGGGAGGATGGTCTCCCGTGGGGATGTGGTGTTCTACCCCCTTGACTCGCCCGAAGTCTAACGGGTGTTTACTAAACACTCTCTCGTACTCTTGAACCACCCGATAGACTCCCTGTTTCTGGTGTGAGGGAGTGGAGTCAGTACCCAAATGTAGTTGCTGACACCAGTCCTCCATTGTTTTCTTAGAGCCGTTACCTTCCTCCGGGTGAGATGGAGGCAAGGGTTCCACAGATTGTATAGCATTTTGGTTAATGGTATATAATTTGGCTAGCGTGGCATACCGGGGCAGGTACACTTCCCTTTTGCCGATATTGATTATGCGAACGGGCACCCTCCCATGGCGTACATTAACCACCCCCCGTGCTGTCAAGATGGTGGGCCTACTGTCTGAGTAAACTGGTTCTACCATTGCCTGGTAATCTCTACCTCTCAGACCAATAGCTGCCCGGCACCAAATCATCATTTCACTTTTTGGGGGCATGGCAATAGGGAAAGGGTCACACATTCTCACGCTACCAATCTCACCGCCGGAGAGTTCCACCTGTTGCCGTCGCATCAGTGCCCGGATCTCTTTTTGGAGCACTCGCTGCTCGCCGGAGCTGGCGTTCTTGGCAACCTGCTGTAAAAGGAAAATCACCTCTGCAAGACAATTTTCAATTACATTAGTTCCTAGAGTTATCTTTGGGTGACTCTCGTGTTTGTCAATGTCTACAATGATCAGTCCCTGTGCTGCCAGTTCAACTCTACCAATTTTAATGGTCACCTCTTTAAATCCGATCTGTGGCACGGGCTGACCATTGCTGGCGATGATACTCAAGTCGTCGTCAGGGTAGCGGGTAATATCCGAGTCATTCCAGTACTGCTTGAAGAGCACGTACGGGATGGTGGTGACCTGTGACCCGGTGTCCAGTAGGGCACTCATAGGAATGCCATCCAGTACCACAGGCAAGACTGGACGTCCTCCCACATATTTGTCACGCCAGTTCGATGGGCCTGATGATCTTTTTCCTAGGGGTTGGCCCTCTACCCTAGGTTGTGCCAGTTTAAAGGACAGTACCTTGCCATATGTCCGGGTTGATTACAGCGGCGGCAGATGGGTCGTCCGTCCTCGTTGTATCGGTCGCTGGGTCTTCCTCTGGCCGGTGGGGTCCTCCTTGGTCGACGCCACGGGATGTCCTCCGGTCCGGATGCCAGCTGGATCTTCCCTGGAGTAGAAACCTGTAAAGACTGCACAGTTCGGGTTAGCGCAGCAACGCTTTTAGCTAGCTCTTGGACCTGATGGTACAGGTCTGGAGCCGGGTCATTGCTCAAAGCCTGCGCATCAGCTCCCACAGGCCCTGCCGACAAGGGCGCCGCCTCCTGGTGGTAAGTAGTAGTGGGGCGTCTGTGGGTCACAACGCCACCTGGTGCCGGTTCTCGGAGCACCCGGATGGCTCTGTCCTTGAACTGTGCAAATCCCAGATGAGGGTCCTGTAAGGCCATTGCCCGCAACTGGGTTCGGTGGGCATTGCAATATAAACCCTCTATAAATTGTTCAGTCAACAGCCTGTCCTCGTCTCCCACGCCGTCAGGGTCGGTCTGCTTAATGGCTCTCAGGGCCTCTTGTAGGTTCAGGGCATAGTCCCTTATACTCTCATGTGCCCGCTGCTTGCACCCGTAGAATCTAAGCTTGATCTCGGCTGAGGTGCGGGTATCAAAGGTGTCCCTCAGCCGGGTTAGTATCCCTGCGACAGTCCTCCCCCCAGGTGGCCAGGACTTTACCTCCCTTCGGGCTGCCCCAGTTAATTGGGCCACCAGGATGCTCACTTTTTGCTCTTCTGTGAGGGGGTACACCTGGAAGAGGCTATCCAGCTTTTCTCTAAAGTCATGCAGGGTATGTGACTCCCCTGAGTACTGGGGTAGCCAGGCCGCTCCCGGGATATAGGGCATGGTGAAAGGCATGACTGCAGCAGCGATGGCGCTGGCGGGGGTTGAGGCAGTTTAGCTCTCCTCCGTATCCGACATCCTCCTCCCCCCTAGTGGACCGTGGCCTACCTTGCGATGATCCTCTTCCGTAGGCCGCGGCTCCGCAGTAGATCGTCAGGGTTGAGGACCTTCCGTCGCGCTCCTGTGACGTCGGCGTCTGCTGGGCTCCTTCCAGGACCTTACGCGACGTCCGGACGTGAGGCGGGGCTTCAGTTCTCGCGCGCTTTCGGAGTCCACGCCCCTCTTCTTCCCGCGCGACGTCTTCAAGATGGCGTCCAACGGCGGGAAAACTCCACGGAAGGCGGGAAGAAGGCCGAAAATGGCGCCGGATGGCGGGAATCTTCACCGATGGCGGGAAGAAGGCTGAAGATGGCGCCGGATGGCGGGAATCTTCACCACAGGTAAGTTTGAACAGTCTCTTTCAGGCACGCAGTACCCGGTGGTTGCGGGCACGAAATCCTGCCGACTACGCCAAAAGTTGACGCGCCCCTGGGCCTGTGTCGCGCTGCGTTGCGCACGCGGGAGCTTACCCGGAACCGGATCTGTTGAGGGTTGTAGTCTCGTGGCGGTGACCCGGTCCGTGCCCAGGGAGTCAAACTGAGCGGCGATGTATCAGCGGTAGATGTTGGACGACTACGCCACCCGTTGAGTACAGCTAAGGAGCTGCTGCTGCAGGGCAGACCGCTGAGGCCGGTGGTAGGATTGTGCAGCATGATAGTATAACCCCCAACGGGAGGGGTATGGCCTCAGGGCAGCCGACGTGGATGATGGGGGTAGCAGGAACCACTCGGAGACGGTACGGTGTAGTTCAGGGTCTTTACTGGTGACAAAGATAGACCCTCCCGGAGTACTGGCTAGCGATTGGGGCCTGGTCAGTCATTGAGCAGATGGGATCTCCCCTGGCCAGGCGGAGTTGTAGGCCTCCCAAACTAACTGTACTCTTCTGGCTACCTTGCTAGAGGCGGGTATAAGTAGCCCACGTCCCTGAGTGTACCGTGTGGTGCTCACCCGTATGGCCGGTGACTCGGGGCCTTCTAGTAGCTTCCGCTCCACGACGGCGGTGCTGGTCCCATGCGTGTGACCGTGCCTTCGGGTTTCTTGGCCAGAGGACCTGGAATCCCCTGCCTGACGGATTCTGCTGCTGGGTAGGAGTTAGTCCCCACAGCCTCAGACTCCGGGTCCGGTAAGAAATCTTCTCAGTCAGGGCGAGCTCTGCAGCTGCCAGCCCCTGACTCCTTATAACACTGCTCCCACAGAGCTCCTGATGTTCTGTTCCTATATTTGCTTCTTTTCTCTGTCTCTACTTCTTCTCTACTCACTAACCCTGCCTCAGCCCTAGGTTTATATAGGGGAAGTTCTTCCCCTCCCAGGACTGGGCAGGAGGTGTGGCATGCATAGGATTCCTGACCAAGAGACCTCCCACCTGCTCTCAGACATAACATTGCTGTTACTGTGGAAACCAGATCCCTGGGGTGCCACATATGTATGGATGAATGGTTGAGGGATGGATGGATGAGGGATGGATGGATGAGTGAGGGATATATGAGGAAGGGATGGATGAATGAAGGAGGGATGGATGATTAGGGTTGGATGGAGGGATGGATGAATGAATGGATGAGGGATGGATGAATGGATGAGGGATGGATGAATGGATGAGGGATGGATGCATAAATGATTGGATGGATGGATGGATGAGGGATGAATGGATGGATGAGGGCTATGTGAGGGAGGGATGGATGGATGAGGGAGGGATGGATGATGAGGGTTGGATGGATGAATGAATGGATGAGGGATGGATGGATAAGGGATGGATGGATGGATGAGGGAGGGAGGGAGGGATGGATGCACACAGCATATTATACTCACCTATGTAGAAGCCTTTTCCTTCCTGGTTCCTCCAATCAGCTGAGTAATTCTCCTGCTGCTTGGCACTGTGAGCTGCACAGAAGGTTGGCGCAGGAGGCAGGCGGAGGGTCTGGCAGAGACTGGGGGTGGTGTGACATCACCGACAAGTCTCTGCTAGACAGGAAAACTCTAGGGAGTGAGCAGCTCCTCCAGAATCAGGGGAGAGCTGCTCACATGACTAGGTGTGCTATTTAGGACACCATTCAGAATGCTGACAGCGAGTATATTACAAACTGTCAGCATTCTGCAGCCTAGATGCACACACAAATTATACAAAGAGCCCGGACAATCCCTTTAATGATTAAAGGGGGTCGCCCAGCTTTAGGTTGCAATTCTGCAGCCATTAAGTGAATCTTCAATTCATGCTTACTGCAGGCTGTGAGGATTCTCCAGTGCTGGCGCTGGAAGCATCAGGCGCGTGACCGCAAGTATGTGATTTGCATACTTCCGGTCACATTCTGACTAGATGTGACCTGCCTCACTCAATACACTTGCATTGAGCGAGACCCCATACATCTAGTCGGCATGTGACCGCATACATGCAAATCACATACTTGTGGTCACGCGCCTGCCGCTCCTAGCAACGGAGAATCCTCACAGCACGCATAGAATGACTCCAGACTTGTAGCCTAAGGCCGGACAACCATTTTAATCTCTGCTCCACTTCTTTCACCTGGTTCTCGGGATCGGTGGGGGTTACAGCAATTGGATTCCCAGCAATTGGGAATCTATACCCTACCCATGAATAGGGAATAACTTTCAAACTTGATAATACCCCTTAAGTTTAGCAACATTGAAATCCTGTGCCTTTAAGTGTATTTTGCAATCATCAATCTTACTGTGCCGCTCTTAATCTATAGAAGTCCCTCAGTGTGAATGTGGCCTTTTTTACACAATCAATTTAAAACATTTTTGTTATAAGCACCTATTATTTTTCTTTAAACCAATGATATTAGTCTTTAAAATTCATACTGTGATTTACAAGATTAGGCTAGGTGCACATAGAGTTTTTTGAGGAAATTTTAGTGTGGGTCCACTTAAAAAAAAAAGCCTAAAAAATCCTTTAAAAGAGCTTGAAAAGTCTATTCCTATCTATTTCTATTATAAAGCAACTTGCTGGTCACATGTTCAGTCTTTGGCTGTGCATGTACGCTCTTTTTTGGAGAGAAAACTTAACAGAAACTTTAAGTTTGTGAGGGGGATTTGAATAATTTTCGCTCAGTTTTTGCTCCAAAAACTCCTCAAAAACTTTGTGTGCACATACTTCAAAGTGGAAGTGTTTATTGAAGTGGTTTCCACAAGTGGTTTCCACTAGAAAACAAATCGATTTTGACTGTCTCAAA
Source organism: Phyllobates terribilis (assembly GCF_046119375.1). Classification (NCBI taxonomy): domain Eukaryota; kingdom Metazoa; phylum Chordata; class Amphibia; order Anura; family Dendrobatidae; genus Phyllobates; species Phyllobates terribilis. The sequence goes on from NW_027362762.1 coordinate 880,968,429, forward strand.
AAACCTTTATGTGCACATAGACTTATGCTATGTTCACACATTGCGTTTTTGCAGCATTTTTTGCAGCTTTTTTTTATGCAAATTTTCAGCTGTGTTTACAGTACCAGCAAATTCTATGATATTTCATAAATCTCATGCACACAGCTTTTTTTTTTTTTTCCTGACTGTTTTGTTAAAGAGCTGTGTTTTTGCAAAATGTAGCATGTCACTTCTTTCAGCGTTTTTTCAGCGTTTTTCACCCATGGAAAGCAATGGGAAGTGCAAAAACGCTGAAAAAATGCAGCAAAAAGCAGGTATCAGGTTTTGCTGCATTTTTCGTGCCAAAACCTGCCGAAGTTGTATTGGGTTATTTTTTTCTGCACTAAACTTTATCAACATGCACAAGAAACAAATGAACACTGACAAAACCGCAGAAAAAAATACGGGCAAAAAAGCGCAGCAAAACCTGCTTTTTTGACATTACTTCTTTAATGCCTTGAGAGCAGGTTTTGCCTGCAGTAAAAAAATGCATCAAAAACGCAACGTGTGAACATAGCTTTAGGGTATATGAGCACAGTCTTTTTTGCTGAGCTGACTGAGCAGAACCTTCAAGTTTTTGAGGATGATTTGGAGTGTTTCGGCTTAGGTTTTGCTCATTGGCCATGTGCACATAAAGTTTTTGGATAGGTTTTCGGAGCAGACGCTGCAGAAACTTTTCAAATTCTCAAAAACGTGGAGGTTCTGCTCAACTCTGCAAAAGACTCGGTGTGCACATAGCCACCGACAGTCTGCTCCAAAACCTCCTGAAAATACTGTGTGTGAACATATTTTTTTCAGCAGAAATTGAGCAGAAACTCTTCAAATCTTTCTTCAAATTTCTAAATTCCTCAAAAATTGTGTCCCTTATTCATCAAGAATGGCCTTTTTAAGCTGGCCTTAATGAGTGGGCATGCTGGAATCAGATGCTGCCTCATGTAGTGCCAAAATGTTGTACCTTTTCAAAGCTTTTTATACCAGAATTCTGTCATAAAAGCTGTGATGAACTGGGCCCTGTGCACAGGGAGTTTTTTTTTTGCATTTATGACTAATTGGAAAGTTGCTTAATGGTATGTGTCCACTGAGTCATTTCACTGAGTTTTCAATGCAGAAACTGAGCGGAATCTCCAAGTTTTTGAGGAGATTTAGAGGAGGATTTAGAGAGTTTCTGCTGAGCGGCTATGCGCACAAAGAGTCTTTTTGCAGAATTTTCAAAGCAGAAACTGAGTAGAAATTCCAAGTTTTTGTAGAGTTTTCAATCAGTTTCTGCTCCAAAAACTCCTGGAAAAACCCTGTGTGCACATAGGCTAAGATTGCACTTAGGAAGTAAATGAACAATAAATATAATCTAGTCCAAAGGACTTTAACAAAAAAATCAGATTTCACACACACGCTCGCATGTACACTCGCACGCACACACACACAGTGTATCATTATAAACTTATAGATAAAAACTACTGGATGATATATTAAGTGCAAAAATAAAAGTAAAGGACATCCTGTACTTGTGGATAAGCAGTATATTGGAATAGATTCATTTTGTGACTGTGTAATGAGCTGTGGCCTTGTCTCATGATATATATTTTCCATCCTCAAAGGAAAGCAAGGTGGATTCATGAATGTAAAAATGCTTAATGCAGCCTCATCACATGTGATTAGCGGCGACATGCTACAGGTCCTCCAGTCTGTGCTCGGAGGAGAATGAAGACATAAGAATGTTCCCAGCTCACTATAAATATTGAAGGAATTATAGCTAATTGGATTCTGAGGAAATGGTAATGAAACACTAGATGTTATCTGCACCATTAAAGGTGCATTGACTCTAACAAACATCTGCTAAAATCCACTACCTACCTCATAATTACTCATTCTCTCTGCTTCATGACTATTTATTCAGCGCACAGTATTAGGATGAGGATCATTTCATTCCTATAGTTAAAGTGCTCCATGCGTCTATTGGAAGCAGCCACTCTATGTGCCGAAGCCGTGTATAGAAAAATGGAGCGTGCACCATCATGTGATACAAAGGAGATAAACTGCGCCAAAAAAACAGCACCCAAGAAGGACCGGATTCCTATAATATAGAAGTCGTATGTCAACAACATAGCATCCGGCTCATCTCACTCGAAGAACACAAGAAACGACATGTGGACTTGCACTTTAAGGCCGGTTTCACACGTCCTGATTTTTCCGGTACTGGAGAAACCCGTACCGGAGATATCCGTGTCCGTGTGTCCATGTGTGGCACACATGTGGCAACCATGTGACGCATCAGAAGCACACGTACTGGCGTCTGGGAATGTGACACGCAGCGGCGCCTGGGAATCAGTGTACAGTTAGTGCTGTTCCCAAGCTCCGGTTGCTGAACACTGCCCTCATCATTGTTCCTTGGTCACGCTGTGATCAGCACGAGCAAGGGACAATGTTGGGAGTAATAGTCTGCTCCCGCAGTGTCCATGTGTAAAAATAAGAATAAAATAATAAAATCCTTATACTCACCTGTCCGGAGATGTCCCCCGCTGTAATCCTCTGACCTCTGATGCCGAGAAGCCAGGGAGAATGAGCCGCTTCAGTGAGCGGGCCCCGGAGCTGAGCTGAGCGGAGCTCACAGAGTGTCAGGACACCACTCCTGAGCTCAGCACAGCTCTGAGGCTCGCTCGCTGAAGCGGCTCATTCTCCCCGGCTCCTCGGCGTCAGAGGTCAGAGGATTACAGCGGTGGACATCTCCGGACAGGTGACTATAAGGATTTTATTATTTTATTCTTATTTTTACACATGGACACTGCGGTAGCAGACTACTACTACTCTCAGCATTGTCCCTTGCTAGAGTTGATCACAGCGCGAGCAAGAAACAATGATGAGGGCAGCGTTCAGCACCTGGCGCTTGGGAACAGCTCTAACTGTACACTGATTCCCAGGTGCCGGTATGTGTCACACTGATGACACAAGGATGTCATCCATGTGTGTTCAGTGTGGGACATTTTGCGGACCGTGCAGCGTCTAAAAAGGACATGTGCACAGACCCATAGATTTGAATGGGTCTGTGTGTATCAGTGTCTCCAGTACGTGTGGAAACTGTCACCATACGTACTGGAAACACTGATGTGTAAAAGATCCCTAATCCTGTAGAATCCACACTATGAGCAAGTGATGATGTCACCCTGCGCACAAGTTTGCAATCTATGAGAAAATATGGGTGACAGATAAAGGTCAAAAGTGTTTGTTTCATATGGTCCAGCCATCTTTTATAGTTAATATTGGACAAAACAAAAAAAATCAGCTGGAGCATACAGTCATGGCCAAAAGTATTGAGAATGAGACAAATAGTAATTTTTCCAAAGTTTACTGCTTCATTTTTAGTAATGGCAATTGGCATATACTCCTGAATGTCAAAGAGTAATCAGCTTAACAGCAATTACTGTACTTGCAAAGTCAATATTTGTCCAGAAAATGAACTTTAACCCCCAAAACACATTTCAACATCATTGCAGTCCTGCCTTAAAAGGAGCAGCTAACATCGTTTTAGTGATTGATCCATTAACACAGGTGTGGGTGTTGATGAGGACAGGGCTGGCGATCAATCAGTCATGATTAAGTAAGAATGACATCACTGGACACTTTAAAAGGAGGCTGGTTCTTGGTATCATTGTTTCTCTTCAGTTAACCATGGTTATCTCTAAAGAAACACGTGCAGCCATCAATGCACTGCACAAAAATGGCCTAACAGGGAAGAGTATCGCAGCTACAAGGATTGCACCTCAGTCAACAATCTATAGCATCATCAGGAACTTCAAGGAGAGAGCTTCCATTGTTGTCAAAAAGGCTCCAGGGCGCCCAAGAAAGACCAGCAAGCGCCAGGACTGTATCTTTAAACTGTTTCAGCTGCGGGATCGGACTACCAGCAGTGCCGAGCTTGCTCAGGAATGGCAGCAGGCTGCTGTGAGTGCTTCTGCACGCACTGTAAGGCGGAGACTCTTTGAGCAAGGGCTGGTTTCAAGGAGGGCAGCAAAGAAGCCACTTCTCTCCAGAAAAAACATCAGGGACCGACTGATATTCTGCAAAAGGTACAGGGAGTGGACTGCTGAGGACTGGGGCAAAGTCATTTTCTCTGATGAATCCCCTTTTCGATTGTTTGGGACATCTGGAAAACAGCTTATTCGGAGAAGAAGAAGTGAGCGCTACCACCAGTTTTGTCTCATGCCAACTGTAAAGCATCCTGAAACCATTCATGTGTGGGGTTGCTTCTCAGCCAAGGGAATCAGCTCACTCACAGTCTTGCCTAAAAACACAGCCATGAATAAAGAATGGTACCAGAATGTCCTCCAAGAGCAACTTCTCCCAACCGTCCAAGAGCAGTTTGGCGCCCAACAATGCCTTTTCCAGCATGATGGAGCACCTTGCCATAAAGCAAAGGTGATAACTAAATGGCTCAAGGAACAAAACATAGGGATTTTGGGTCCATGGCCTGGAAACTCCCCAGATCTTAATCCCATTGAGAACTTGTGGTCAATCATCAAGAGACGGGTGGACAAACAAAAACCAACAAATTCTGGCAAAATGCAAGCATTGATTATGCAAGAATGGACTGCTATCAGTCAGGATTTGGTCCAAAAGTTGATTGAGAGCATGCCAGGGAGAATTACAGAGGTCTTGAAGAAGAAGGGGCAACACTGCAAATATTGACTTGCTGCATTAACTCATTCTAACTGTCAATATAACCTATTGGTACTCATAATATGATTGCAATTATATTTCTGTATGTGATATAAACATCAGACAAACACTAATAAAAACCAGAGGCCAGCAGATCATGTGAAAATATAATTTTGGTGTCATTCTCAATACTTTTGGCCATGACTGTATGTCGGTACAAGTGCAATGCATAAGTGAGCATTCGCCATTTAACAGACAGGACCAAATATAAAAACAAGATGAACAAGTACCCTGTAAGTAAGTGGATAAATAGTAATAATACATGTAAATAACATGGGGTACTTGGCTAACACTATTTTGATCCAAAAAGCTTAAAAGCCATCCCACCGCGACAAGGTGTACCCAATCAGGACCGTACCTAACTCTTTTAGTTCATCTCAGTATGTGTCATCAGACATCCAAATAGATAAGGGCAGAGCAGGACCAGGTCACAACTGTTCAGACACCCGCCCGAGGAAAGCTATACAAGGCCTCATTCACACATGCGTGTTTCCAATACATTTGCTTTTTCCACAGACACCAGCCGTACCCATTATAACCTATGGTTTGATGCACATGTTTTTACACCCACGGTGTGTCAATGCAAAACACAGAGACGTATCCGTTTTTTCGGCAGCAAGGATGACAAGAGCCAATACAAGTCTATGGGTCTGTGAAAAAGACGTACAGCACACGGATGCCATCCGTGTGCTGTCAGTGTTTAACATTGCAAAGTATAGAAGAAACGTAGTAATTTCTTTCTTTATCCATACCGGAGAAAAACTGATGACACTGATGGTAAAAATGGACACACAGATGACTAATGGAAAACACTGATGACACCGGCAGTGTTTTTTCACGTACGTGTTTTACATGGACGTGTGAAGGGGGCCTAAACAAAATGAAGAGCCCAAAAAGGGGGAACCATGCCCCTGTTTGTACAAAGTACAAAAAAAAATTAAACCAAAGAAATGAGCTGGAGCATATGTTGGTACAAGTGCAATGCATAGGTGTGCATTCACACTATGGCCATTGAACAGACAGAACGTAAGATAAAGACAAGATGGTATGGTCTCCGTGTGTTCAGACAATGGAGGATGTTAGAAGTGGTGTAACTAGAGTCCGATGGGCCCCGATGCAAGATTTGGACAGGGCACCCCCATCCTGCTATACATATAAATGTCCTTCATCCTGGTATATATGTCCCTTATCCTGGGCCCAATCTTGGTATATATAGCCCACATATTGGTATATATAGCCCCATTCTGGTATGTACAATCCCCCATCCTTGTATATACACTGCTCAAAAAAAATAAAGGGAACACTTAAACAACAGAATATAACTCCAAGTAAATCAAACTTCTGTGAAATCAAACTGTCCACTTAGGAAGCAACACCGATTGACAATCAATTTCACATGCTGTTGTGCAAATGGAATAGACAATAGATGGAAATTATTGGCAATTATCAAGACACACTCAATAAAGGAGTGGTTCTGCAGGTGGGGACCACAGACCACATCTCAGTACCAATGCTTTCTGGCTGATGTTTTGGTCACTTTTGAATGTTGGTTGTGCTTTCACACTCGTGGTAGCATGAGATGGACTCTACAACCCACAGAAGTTGCTCAGGTAGTGCAGCTCATCCAGGCTGGCACATCAATGCGAGCTGTGGCAAGAAGGTTTGCTGTGTCTGTCAGCATAATGTCCAGAGGCTGGATACGCTACCAGGAGACAGGCCAGTACACCAGGAGACGTGGAGGGGGCCGTAGGAGGACAACAACCCAGCAGCAGGACCACTACTTCCGCCTTTGTGCAAGGAGGAACAGGAAGAGCACTGCCAGAGCCCTGCAAAATGACCTCCAGCAGGCCACAAATGTGCATGTGTCTGCACAAATGGTTAGAAACCGACTCCATGAGGGTGGTATGAGGGCCCGACATCCACAGATGGGGGTTGTGCTCACAGCCCAACACCATGCAGGACGCTTGGCATTTGTCACAGAACACCAGGATTGGCAAAGTTGCCACTGGCGCCCTGTGCGCTTCACAGATGAAAGCAGGTTCACACTGAGCACATGTGACAGACGTGACAGAGTCAGGAGACGCCGTGGAGAGCGATCTGCTGCCTGCAACATCCTTCAGCATGACCGGTTTGGCAGTGGGTCAGTAATGGTGTGGGGTGGTATTTCTTTGGAGGGCTGCACAGCCCTCCATGTGCTCGCCAGAGGTATCCTGACTGCCATTAGGTACCGAGATGAGATCCCCAGACCCCTTGTGAGACTATATGCTGGTGCGGTTGGCCCTGGGTTCCTCCTAATGCAGGACAATGCCAGACCTCATGTGGCTGGAGTGTGTCAGCAGTTCCAGCAAGATGAAGGCATTGAAGCTATGGACTGGCCCGTCCGTTCCCCAGACCTGAATCTGATTGAGCACATCTGGGACATCATGTCTCGCTCCATCCACCAACGTCATGTTGCACCGCAGACTGTCCAGGAGTTGGTGGATGCTTTAGTCCAGGTCTGGGAGGAGATCCCACAGGAGACCATCCGCAAACTCATCAGGAGCATGCCCAGGCGTTGTAGGGAGGTCATACAGGCACGTGGAGGCCACACACCATACTGAGCCTCATTTTGACTTGTTTTAAGGACATTACATCAAAGTTGGATCATCCTGTAGTGTGTTTCTCCACTTTAATTTTGGGGGTGACTCCAAATCCAGGCCCCCATTGGTTAATAAATTTGATTTCCATTGATGAGTTTTGTGTGATTTTGTTGTCAGCACATTCAACTTTGTACAGAACAAAGTATTCAATGAGAATATTTCATTCATTCAGATCTAGGATGTGTTATTTGAGTGTTCCCTTTATTTTTTTGAGCAGTGTATATCCAGCATCCTGGTATATATGTCCCCCATTCTGCCGCTGTTCTTTAATGAATAAAAAAAAATAAACCATTATACTCACCTTCTCTCCGCTTCCCCGCCGTGTGACGTCATCTTCTGAAGCCGGTAGCTGACTTCAGCGTGCAAGCAATGGGAGCGCATGATGTCACTGCCATGCGCCCCCAGTCACGTGCTCGCAGGGGTGGATTAAGAGTAGCAAGGGCCCCGGGCAGTTTAGAAGGCGCGGGCCCCCACACACACACCTGATGTATCACATGTCACATGATCCCCTGTGATAGATCATGTGATAGTTCGCGTGAAATTAATTTGGCACAATATTAATTATAATAATTTTTTTTAGGCTGTGTGCCCACTATGCGTTTTTTAAGCGTTTCCGCAGCGGCAATTCCGCTGCAGAAACACTTAAAAAAACGCTTGGTAGAAGGTCTGCCATGTTCCCCAATGATAATCCGCATGTGCTGTGCACATGCTGCAGAAATTTCCGCTGCGGATTATCATAACGGAAAAATCTGCAGCATTACCAGTTATTTTGCGGAAGCACTGCGTTTTCGCCGCCATTGACTTGCATTGGAACGCATGGAATCCGCATCACTGCATCTGTACATGCAGAATCCATGCGTTTCAATGTGCGGATGGTACCCGGGTTTGGAGAAGAGGAGACTCTCCTCCGGACCCGAGTACCATAGAACCTGTAAAAAAATAATAAAATAAAAAATAAATATTATACTTACCATCTGATGGCCCCCGGTGTCTTTATCCGATGCGTCCTGGCTTGCCGGCAGCTCACGATGGTCTGAAAAGGACCTGCCGTGGCGTCATTTAGTCATGTGACGGGTCACGCGACCGCTGACGTCGGCAGGCCATCGGAAGGTAAGTATATATTTTTTATTTTTTACCATTCTTTTACAATCACACTATATAAATCCATGCTGGTTGCATGGATTTATATAGTGTGGCCAAGTTGTCAAGCACTTTCCAAGCGCTTGGAAAGCGCTTGTCAACCCGCATGCAGAAATGCATGTGAAGAACGCTTCACTTCCACTTGTCCCTGGCAGGAAAAATGCATGTACAATCCGCATGTACAATCCGCATGCGTTTTTTCTGCCAAGGAGATGCAGAAACGCTCAAAAAAAATCCGGAGCATTTCTGCATCGTGGGCACATAGCCTTACATTAATTGTATGACTCAATATGGAGCACACGTAGCCATCTATACACACCGGGAGGCCGCATGTAGCCATCTATACACAGCGGGAGGCCGCACGTAGCCATCTATACACAGCGGGAGGCCGCACGGTGCTATCTATACACAGCGGGAGGCCACATGTAGCCAACTATACACAGCGGGAGGCCGCACGTAGCCATCTTTACACAGTGGGAGGCCGCACGTAGCCATCTATACACAGTGGGAGGCCGCACGTAGCCATCTATACACAGAGGGAGGCCACACGGTGCCATCTATACACAGCAGGAGGCCGCACATTGCCATCTATACACAGCAGGAGGCCGCACGTAGCCATCTATAATTAGCAGGAGGCCGCACGGTGTCATCTATACACAGCAGGAGGCCGCACAGCGCCATTTATAAACAGCGGGAGGCCGCACATAGCCATCTATACACAGCGGGAGGCCGCACGTAGTCATCTATACACAGCGGGAGGCCGCACGGTGCCATCTATACACAGCGGGAGGCCGCACGTAGCCATCTATACACAGCAGGAGGCCGCACGTAGCCATCTATACACAGCGGGAGGCTGCACGTAGCCATCTATACACAGCGGGAGGCTGCACGTAGCCATCTATACACAGCAGGAGGCCGCACGTAGCCATCTATACACAGTGGGAGGCAGCACGTAGCCATCTATACACAGCGGGAGGCCGCACGTAGCCATCTATATACAGCGGGAGGCCGCACGTAGCTATCTATACACAGCAGGAGGCCGCACATAGCCATCTATACACAGCAGGAGGCCACACGGCACCAGCTATACACAGCAGGGGGCCGCACGGTGCCATCTATACACAGCAGGAGGCCGCACGGTGCCAACTATACACAGCAGGAGGCCGCAGGGCGCCATCTATACACAGCAGGAGGCCGCACGGCGCCATCTATACACAGCGGGAGGCCGCACGGCGCCATCTATACACAGGGGGAGGCCGCACAGCGCCCCCCCAGAGACAGCAGGAGGCCGCATGGCGCCATCTATACTCAGCAGGAGGCCACACGCAGTCACACACACACACAAACATATACAGACATATATATACATACACGCATAAACATATTTGAAACACAAAAATACATATAAACAGACATCACACAATGATATCTGCCTGCACACACACACACACACACACTCACTCAATCACACACACTCTCACACATTCACCATCCCCCGGCTCGGCTCCAGTCCTCCTGCTCCTCTCCGATGCAGCAGTGCAGGCCGGACGCGCACTGTGTGACATCACAGCTAGGAGACACGGCCACGCACAGGGCCGTGTCTCCTAGCTGTGACGCGGCCGGGCCAGCACAGGGAAGTTAACTGCTGCAGTGCTGGCCCGGCCGAAGAAGAAGTAGCGGCCGTGCGCCGCTGCTGGGGGAGCGGTCCGGGGGCCCCCCGCCACTGTCTGCCGGTATGTGCTGCAGCGCCGCACATATAATGAGGGCAATTTGGCCATAGGAGGCACGAGGCCCTGGGCGGTAGCCCAGATTGCCCTCATTATAATCGGCCTATGCGTGCACGTTGACGTCAGCTGCTTGCCTCTGATTGGTCGGCAGCGTGCATGGCAGCGCACGGACCCGACAGGTCTGTGCACTTCAATACACTTCAGCTGAAAGTACGTCCGAGTACACACATACAGTTGAAGATTGTGCCACGTCGGCAGGCACCCACCCAAATGGGCCTGGCTGTAGTGATGAGCGAGCATGCTCGCTACTGCTCGGTGCTCGCCCAAGCATCTTACTGCTCGAGATGCTGGGCTCTCGCTGAGTATTTCCGGGGTTGCTCGGCGGGAGCTCGTGTCCCCTCCCAGCATGTTTGCCGCTCTTTAGAGCGCCAATGAACATGCACGGATTGTCTGCCACACACTGTAATGCCACAGCCATGTTGGTTACAGTGATTGGCTGGCGGCACAGCGTCATCAGGTCTATATCAGAACTGGCGCCGACTTGCTTGTCACAGTCTGCTCCGCAATCAGGCAAGTGTAGAGAGAGGTGCTGCTGAGCTAGGGAGAGATTCGGTTGTTTATTAGTTAGTGTAGGTATTCTACAAGGTTCTCTACTAGTGTTGAGCGAGTATGTTCTGTTCCGAGTATGCTTGGTTCGAGCTCTGAGTATTTACAGCTGCTCGGTGATATGGTTGAATCGCTCCCGTGTGCATGATTTGCAACTGTTTGACAGCTTTATTACATGTGAGGAATGTGTAAGAAATAGACATTCCTCACATGTAATGAAGCTGTCAAACAGTTGCAAATCATGCACACGGGAGCGATTCAACCATATCACCGAGCAGCTGTAAATACTCGGAGCTCTGCCCGAGCATACTCTGCGAAAGGGTTAATAGAGCATACTCGCTCAACACTATTCTCTACATATCCATCTCAACTAACAGTCCTTCTGAGGACTAATCCAGCTGCAGAAATATCAGTGCTAGGCAGGCAGGGTATATAGCAGACTGCAGTGCACATAGCAAGAGGGTCCATCCCAGTTCTGTCTGCTCGTGCTTTTACAGATATTTGTAGAAATAGCCCCAGGTATCAGGGGCCAGGAATATATATATTTTTTTATCGTAATCCTGATTATTTGCTTTAAAAGCAATCCAGAGAACACCGTTTTTCTGCGCCATTTGCTTGTTGGCACTGCAGAATACAGCCAGGTCCTTTCCATATTTCAGCGCTAAAAATCCAGCTATTTAAAACTGTGGTTTGTCCGTCACACGGATCACATATAATTGCGCTGAAAATATTGCCATTCCTGGCCTCCATTGAAATTTTCTTGCTGTGTGTCAGTGAACTTATTGACACGAGGTCAGCGCTGTTAAAAATAGTTACCTACAGGCCAGCTATTTAAAATTGTGGTTTGTCTGTCACACAGATCACATATAATGGCGCTGAAAATTCTGCCATTTCTGACCTCCATTAAAATTTTGTTTCAGTGTGTCAGCAAAATTATTGACACCAGTTTGCTGTTAAAAATGGTTACCTACAGGCCAGCTATTTAAAACTGTAGTTTGTCCGTCACACGGATCACATATAATTGCGCTGAAAATATTGCAATTTCTAGCCCCCATTGAAATTTTGTTGCCGTGTGTCAGTGAACTTATTGACACGAGGTCGGCGCTGTTAAAAATAGTTACCTACAGGCCAGCTATTTAAAACTGTGGTTTGTCCGTCACACGGATCACATATAATTCCGCTGAAAATTCTGCCATTTCTGGCCTCCATTGAAATTTTGTTTCAGTGTGTCAGCGAAGTTATTGACACCAGTTTTCTGTTAAAAATAGTTGATGATGAGACACAAATGCCAGAAAATCAGGAGGAGGACCAGGGTGCAGAAGTGGAAGATGAGGAGGTGGATGATATAGTACCTGACCCTTCCTGGCAGGAGGACATGCAGAGCAAGGACAGCAGCACACAGGGGGGGGGGGAGGCAGAGCACCCCAACAGGCAGGAAGAAGCAGGGATTGTAGCCGCAGACAGAAGGCGGGCAACCGTTCCCCGTAACACCAACACGACGGAAATTGCCAGTACAACTGTTAGGTCTTCCCGAGTCTGGTTGCTTTTTAAAGACCCTGCCGATAACCCCAAAAAGGCCATTTGCACCACCTGCCAGGTCAGCATCAGCAGAGGTAGCAAAACTACCAGCCTGACCACCACCAGCATGATCATGCACATGGCAGCAAAGCACCCAACTTTGTGGGCCGAATACCAGGGTCCAGGAACAGTGTCTGTGGGTGACACCACTGCTTCTTCCGCTGTTGTGTGTGCAAGTCAATCCCCTGTCCATAGTGCATGCGAAGATGCCTTCTGCCCTGCACCTGTCGTTGCACACTCTCAACTAGCACCATCGGCAAGCACGTCCTTGTCCCAGCACAGCGTTCAGTCGTCCCTACCCCAATCCTTGGAACGCAAGCGCAAATATGCAGCCAATGCCCCACAGGCCACGCTACTAAATTCCCACATTTCGCGACTGCTTGCGCTCGAAATGTTGCCTTTTAGGCTCAAGGAGACGGAAGCTTTCCGCAACCTGATGGCGGCGGCCGTCCCTCGGTCCCCAGCCGCCACTATTTCTCCCGGTGTGCCGTCACTGCATTACACAAGCACGTGTCCCACAACATTAGCCGTGCCCTCAACATTGCAGTTACTTGGAAAGTCCACCTAACCACGGACACGTGGACAAGTGATTGCGGGCAGGGATGGTACATCTCGCTGACGGCACACTGGCTTAACATAGTGGAAGACGAGACCCTGTTGCACCTTGGGATGGAACACATCCTCCCGACGCCGAGGATTGCAGGCCCTAGGTCAATCAGGGTTGCCCCCACAGTCTACAGCTTCTGCACCTCCTCCTCCTCCTCTTCAGCCTCCATCTCCAAAATGACCACATCAGTCACAAGCTGGAAGCACTGCAGCACTGCCTCGGCCAAGTGGCAACAGGCTGTGCTGTAGCTAATATGCTTAGGTGACAAACTGCACAATGCTGAAGCGTTGTGGACTGCTTTGAAAGAGCAGGCAGATCTGTGGCTGACACCGCTGAACCTACAGCCAGACATGATCGTGTGTGACAATGGTTGGAACCTGGTGGCGGCTCTGAGGCGAGGCGAGCTCACACATGTACCATGCCTGGCCCATGTGCTTAACCTCATGGTTCAGTGGTTTCTCAAAACCTACCCGAGCTGCCGGATCTGCTTGTCAAAGTACACCGCCTGTGTGTCCATTTTAGAAAGTCAGCTACAGCTTCCGCCGCCCTTGCCGTGCTTCAGCAGCATTTGCAGCTTCCGGCTCACCGACTGGTGTGTGATGTCCCCAGCCATTGGAACTCTACACTGCAGATGTTGGGAAGGATTTGTGAGCAGAAGGCAGAGGGCAGTTGTTGACTACAAGCATCAACAAGGCCGTCGGTATTCAGTTCAGACTCCACACATAAGACCTCAAGAGTGGACATGGATGTCAGACATTTGTACTATCCTCCAAAACTTTGAGGACTCCACCAAGATGGTGAGCGGCGATGACGCCATAATTAGTGTCACCATCTCGCTTCTCTGTGCTCTGAAACGCTCTCTGCTCACAGTCAAAGAGGATGCATTGCAGGCGGACAACGATGAGATGGAGCAAGGAACCATACAGGGTGATTACACACAGCCCAACCTGGATTGGGTGTCAATGAAGAAGAGGAGGAGAAGGAGGAGGAAGAACAGGAGCTAGTTTCATGCGCTATAGACGATACTACCTGCTCAACTGTCATACCGTCTGTTCACCATGGATGGCCAGAGGACAGGGAGGAGGAGGAGGAGAGCATGGTCAGTCGTCCTCTTGGTGAGGACACGGAAGTCTTGCCTGTTAGCAGTCTGGCACGCATGGCTGAGTTTATGTTACGCTGCCTTTCCCATGACCCTCGCATTCTCAAAATTTTGGGTGACAGTCATTACCGGTTGGTGACACTTCTGGACCCATGCTACAAGGAGAACTTTATATCTCTTATTCCTGAGGCGGACAGGTCTACAAAAATGGGGCAGTACCAGAAGGCCCTTGTTGCGGAACTATTAAAAAAAATCCCATCTGAAAACGCTGGCGGCAGAGGTCACAGTTCGGTGGACAGCCAAGGAGTACAGGCTAGAGAGACACAACTCCAATCCAGCAGAGGCAGGGGAACACTGTCAAAGTCCTAGGAGAGTTTTCTCAGCCCTAAGGTGTGGGGTACTCTCACAAGGAGTGCAAAGTTTGGGAAGATTCTGAGGGAGTACCTTGACGACCGTACCAACGTCCTCCATTATTCCTCTGTGCCTTATAATTATTGGGTATCCAAGCTGGACACGTGGAATGAACTAGCTTTCTACGCCTTGGAGGTCCTGGCCTGCCCTGCCACTAGAGTTTTATCAGAGCAGGTTTTTAGTGCCACTGATGGAATTAGAACTGATAAGCACATCCGCCTGTCAACTGAAAATGCTGACTCTTATAAAAATGAACAAGGGCTGGATTGGGCCAGACTTCTTAACACCACCGAATGATAGCAGCGTAACATAAACTCAAATCCAGTGTCTTTTTTTTGGGAGGTGTATTCCCATGCACCTTTTCACACCTACACATGGGTATACGCTTCCTGATTTTGGATATTTGCTCTTGTCCTCCTCCTTCTCCTAATCCTCATCCTCCACCAGCATATCACCAGGATGACCGTGGTCCGTGATGCAACACCCACATAATTTTTTTAAAGGAAGTTTATGATGCCCGTAAAAATTTTTTTTATACAGTATGTTCATGTATACTCTCAGGGGTAAATGTTTGTCAGACCATACACTTAGTGCATGGGCATTACAAGTATAGGAGACCCACTCCTTTCTAATGGGACCATTTTTTTATGAGGCCCTACTCCACGTCTTTTCCAAGGTGCATTGGAGTGCCTCCCAATTTTTGGCAACCCTTGCATTCACTGCATAGGCCAACACTATGGGAGACCCACTTCCTAATAATGGGAACATTTTTTCATGAGGCCCTCTACGTCTCTTCCAAGGGGCGTTGGAGTGCCTCCCAACTTTTGGCAGCCCTTGCATTCACTGCATAGGCCAACACTATGGGAGACCCACTTCCTAATAATGGGAACATTTTTTCATGAGGCCCTCTACGTCTCTTCCAAGGGGCATTGGAGTGCCTCCCAATTTTTGGCAACCCTTGCATTCACTGCATAGGCCAATACAATGGGAGACCCACTTCCTAATAATGGGAACATTTTTTCATGAGGCCCTCTACGTCTCTTCCAAGGGGCATTGGAGTGCCTCCCAAGTTTTTTTTCAGCCCTTGCATTCGCTGCATAGGCCAACACTATGGGAGACCCACTTCGAACATTTTTTCATGAGGCCCTCTACGTCTCTTCCAAGGCGCATTGGAGTGCCTCCCAATTTTTGGTAGCCCTTGCATTGACTGCATAGGCCAACACAATGGGAGACCCACTTCCTAATAATACGAACATTGTTTTCAGGAGGCCATCTGACCTCCACGTCTCTTCCAAGGGGCATTGGAGTGCCTCCCAATTTTTGGCAACCCTTGCATTCACTGCATAGGCCAATACTATGGGAGATCCACTTCCTAATAATGGGAACATTTTTTCATAAGGCCCTCTACGTTTCTTCCAAGGGGCATTGGAGTGCCTCCCAAGTTTTTTTTCAGCCCTTGCATTCGCTGCATAGGCCAACACTATGGGAGACCCACTTCGAACATTTTTTCATGAGGCCCTCTACGTCTCTTCCAAGGCGCATTGGAGTGCCTCCCAATTTTTGGTAGCCCTTGCATTGACTGCATAGGCCAACACAATGGGAGACCCACTTCCTAATAATACGAACATTGTTTTCAGGAGGCCATCTGACCTCTACGTCTCTTCCAAGGGGCATTGGAGTGCCTCCAAATTTATGGCAAGCCTTGCATTCACTGCATAGGCCAACACTATGGGAGACCCACTTCCTACTAATAGGAACATTGTTTTCAGGAGGCCATCTGACCTCCACGTCTCTTCCAAGGGGCATTGGAGTGCCTCCAAATTTTTGGCAACCCTTGGATTCACTGCATAGGCCAACACTATGGAAGACCCACTTCCTAATAATAGGAACATTGCTTTCAGGAGGCCATCTGACCTCCACATCTCTTCCAATGGGCATTGAAGTGCCTTCAAATTTTTGGCAACCCTTGCATTCACTGCATAGGTAAACACAATGGGAGACCCACTTCCTAATAATGGGAACATTTTTTTTCAGGAGGTCCTCCTCTACATCTCTTCAAAGGGGCATTGAAGTAGGTCCAAATTTTTGGCAGCCCTTGCATTCACTGCATAGGCAAAGATTATGGGAGACCCACTTCCTAATAATGGGAGCACTGTTTTCAGGAGGCCCTCCTCTAAGTCTCTTCAAAGGGGTATTGGGGTGCGTCCAAATTTTCAAAGGGATATTGGGGTGCATCCAAATTTTGGGCAGCCTTGCCACTCACTGCATACTCAATAACAATATAGGAGACTCACTCTTTAGTAATGGGAACAACAAAGCACAGCCGGCTGATGGCTCTCTAACAATAGCGAGGGCCGACTGCTGGCCCTATAAGAATAGTAAGGGCCGCCTGATGGCCCTATAAAAATAGGCTTTGTGACTTTCAGAGTCCCGCCTTCATAAATGAAACACGATGTGTCTGATCATGTCTCACACACCACATGGCTAGATAAGGTTGTAAAATGTTAAAATGACATTTCCCAGTGAATGCATTTGTCTCTGTTGAAAGCAATGCAAAAGTGCAAAAACGCATCAAAAACACTACGTGTGAACATAGCTCAAGGCTATTTTGTTTTGGTTATTTATTTTGCCTTATATACAAGTCATTACCCTGGAAAGGATGCTCCATAACATATTTCCCAAGAAAATCCATTTTGTTTTTGTTTTTCTATGTTTTATTTTGAGTCCTAAAAGTGGCGTAATACTCTGACAACATTGTTGACAGCAGTGACCTGGGAGTCAGAAATGCTTCCAGGGGTCTTCCCCATGCTGTTCCCATGTCATTTGAGCACTGTTCCCATCGATTTGGGCAATTTTTAGGCCCTCTACAGACCACCGGGGGGAGCCGCCTGAAAAATGCTCGAGTTTTCCATAGACTTACATTGGGCTCGTTGCTCGGGTCGAGCACCCGAGTATTCCAATTTGCTCTACCCAAGCATCGAGCACCCGAGCATTTTAGTGCTCGCCCATCACTACCCGGCTGCAGTCTGAACTTTTTCGAACGTGGTCGTTACGCCCCTAGATGTTAGTGTTAAATTATTAGAAGAACAGAGTACATGAGTAAAGTTATAGACAGGGATGACAGAAGAGATTGTTCAGATTTTTTCGATTTCAATTTTATTGAATGTAACAGGACTGTCCCATGTTTTATCTTCAGGAGTGCACCACTGCTTGCTGAGTGTCGTGCACTCCTCTATATTGACAACTCATTTCTTGGGTCAAACCACCGTATTTTCTCTCATCCAAGAGAATCGGGCAGATTATGCTAATCTTGGATAATGAGAAGATGGAAACATTTTTTTTTCCATCTACTCTATTTTGTCAGTCCATGAAAATCAGACCACACTCAGATGTTATCCGAGTGCGGTCCGATGTTGTCCACGGACCCACTGACTTGCATGGCTGAGCGCCATCCGATTATCAGATCAAACTCGGACAAAAATCAGACATGTGTGCGAGTGAGAAACAATGTTTTGTCGGATTGCACGCGAATCGAAAATACGGTCATGTGCACAAGCCCTGATTGTTAACTTTCTGATGCTGCAAGCAGAAGCAGCTTTACCTTTGCAGCATCGGAGAAGTGAAGGACATGAATCTAGCTGATCCAGTCATCCGGTCAGCTTTAAAGCAGCTGCACTCCTTCTCTAAGAGACCATCTACCTCCGCAGTCTATCAGCAGTGGCCGTTCTCCCAGTCAAGGCGCACAGCTACTCAGAAGCTCTCTGGATCGAGCATTGAACTGTAAAATTAAAAAGCCTCCGTTCTTGAGAGCAGAGTGGATTTTTAATAAGAAGTAAATTGCAAAGTTTTTTGTTTTTACAAGCACTTTACAATTTTATACATTTAAGAATATGTGGAAAACCCTTCTAATCAAATCAAGAAGACCAACAGATCAGTTTTCTGTTTATCTAGGCTCAGATAAATGAGAAAACTTATCATGAAAAACCTACCAAATATCATGAGACATTTTCCATTCTGATATCACAGGATTAAAACGTTGCCAAAAAGTACCAATATATATCAATGAATAATCTATAGAGCTTGTCCTAATTGTGGCTTTTTTACATTATTGATCTAATACATTTTTGTGACCAGTACTTTTACATAAAACCACTGATATATCCTTAAAATTCATGCCATGATTTCCAAATGCTCCATAGTTATAATGTGACCTAAAACACCTCAATTCCATCGGAGAATATAGAGGATTTTCAATATTTCAAACTTATAGGATCAATATGAATGTATTCAGTCAAGTTGTCGAGAGAATTCGATGCCTAGAGGAAGAACCTGACAGCTCACTCACCTCTATACATAACAAATAGTAAGTGACTGGGTTATTAGTATGAGGAAGAAGATCAGAGGAACTGAAAACAATCAATCAAAGTAAACATATGGCAATCCTGATAGACCATCACGGTCCACTCCTTGCCACTAGCCAATCATTATTAACCACTTCGCACCAGAGCCTGTTTTTGCCTTCGTGACCGGGCCAATTTTTTCAATTCTGACCACTGTCACTTTATGAAGTAATTACTCTGGAACGCTTCAACGGATCCCCCTGATTCTGAGACTGTTTTTTCTTGACATATTGTACTTCATGATAGTGGTAAAATTTCTTTGATATCACATGCGTTTATTTGTGAAAAAATCGGAAATTTGGCGAAAATTTTAAAAATTTTGCAATTTTCTAACTTTGAATTTTCATGCCCTTAAATCAGAGAGATATGTCACACAAAATACTTTATAAATAACATTTCCCACATGTCTACTTTACATCAGCACAATTTTGGAACCAAATTTATTTTTTTTGTTAGGGAGCTATAAGGGTTAAAGGTTGACCAGCGATTTCTCATTTTTCCAACAAAATTTACAAAAACATTTTTTTAGGGACCACATCATATTTGAAGTCACTTTGAGGGGTCTTTATGACAGAAAATACCCAAAAGTGACACCGTTCTAAAAACTGCACCCCTCAAGGTGCTCAAAACCACATTGAAGAACTTTATTAACCCTTCAGGTGCTTCACAGGAATTTTTGGAATGTGGAAGAAAAAAATTAACATTTAACTTTTTTCACAAAAATGTTACTTTAGACCCAATTTTTTTTATTTTCACAGGGGTAACAGGAAAAAATGGACCCCAAAATTTTTTGTGCAATTTCTCTTGAGCGTGCTGATACCCCATATGTGAGGGAAAACCACTGTTTGGGCGCACGGCAGGGCTCGGAAAGGAAGGAGTGCCATTAGACTTTTTGAATGTAAAATTTGTCTGAATAATTAGCAGACACCATGTTGCATTTGGAGAGCTCCTGATGTGACTAAACAGTGGAAACCCCCCCACAAGTGACACCATTTTGGAAACTAGACCCCTTAGGGAACATATCTAGATGTGTGGTGAGCACCTTGAACCCCAAGGTGCTTCACAGAAGTTTATAATATTGAGCTGTAAAAATAAAATTTTCACATTTTTCCCGCAAAAACGTTTTTCATCCCTTAATTTTACATTATCATAATGGTAATAGGATAAATTGCACCATGAAATTTGTTGTGCAATTTCTCCTGAACACGCCGATACCCCATATGTGGAGGCAAACCACTGTTTGGGCGCACGGCAGGGCTCGGAAGGGAAGGAACGCCATTTGACTTTTTGAATGTAAAATTTGTTTGAATAATTAGCGGACGCCATGTTGCATTTGGGGAGCCCCTGATGTGCCTAAACAGTGGAAACCCCCCACAAGTGACACCATTTTGGAAACTAGACCCCTTAGGGAACTTATCTAGATGTGTGGTGAGCACCTTGAACCCCAAGGTGCTTCACAGAAGTTTATAATAATCAGCTGTAAAAATAAAATTTTCACATTTTTCCCGCAAAAACGTTTTTCATCCCTTAATTTTGCATTATCATAAGGGTAATAGGATAAATTGCACCATGAAGTTTGTTGTGCAATTTCTCCTGAACACGCAGATACCCCATATGTGGAGGCAAACCACTGTTTGGGCGCACGGCAGGGCTCGGAAGGGAAGGAGCGCCATTTGACTTTTTGAATGTAAAATTTATTTGAATAATTAGCGGACGCCATGTTGCATTTGGGGAGCCCCTGATGTGCCTAAACAGTGGAAACCCCCCACAAGTGACACCATTTTGGAAACTAGACCCCTTAGGGAACTTATCTAGATATGTGGTGAGCACCTTGCACCCCCAGCTGCTTCACAGAAGTTTATAATATTGAGCCATAAAAATAAAATTTTCACATTTTTCCCACAAAAAATGTTTTCCTTTCCCAAATTTTGTACTATCATAAGGGTAACAGGATAAATTGCACCATGAAATTTGTTGTTCAATTTCTCCTGAACACGCCGATACCCCATATGTGGGGGAAAACCACTGCTTTGGTGTACGGCAGGGTTCGGAATAGAAAGGAGCGCTATGTTGGCTGGGATAGGCAGCAGACACCATGTCACATTTGAAGAGTCGCTGACATGCCGAAACAGCAGAAACCCCCACAAGTGACCCCATTTTGTAAACTACACCTCTCAAGGAATTCATCTAGGGAAGTAGTGAGTATTTTTTAATTTTTAAATTTATACCATTGGGCAGTGAAAAAAGCATAATTATATTTTTACCACAAAAAAATGTTTTACCCTCAGATTTTACATTTTCACACAGGGCAATGGGTAAAAATGGTGCCGAAATGTGTCACACAATTTCTTCTAAAAGTGGCAATACCCTATATGTGGCTGTATCGTACTGCTCAGCCATACGGCGAGATCTGGGGGGGACGGAGCGCTATTTGACAATTGGAGAACAAATTATTGTAGAATAGGCATTTGGATTTGGGAGCACAAAATTTTTTTCCAGAGCCTTTCTGCTACCAGTAACTTGGAAGTCCCTTATATTTTTAACAGATGACGGACCTGAGTGGGGACTAGCTTTTTTTGAGGACTGAGTTGAAGCTTTTATTGGGAACATTTTATGTAACATTTATCCGGCGCTCTAGGCTGAGCACTTACATCGGGGTTTCCATCTAAATTTCCAAGTGATGTAATTCAGATGAAACCCCTGCGGGATCCATTCACTGCAATGAGGCAGCAGAGTTACTCTGCACTCCATCTGGCCTCTGTTTAGCGGTGTCCTTTTTTTCAGAAGTGCACAAAACTGTGGCCAACCGCACTTTTATGCACGCCTAAAACAAATGACACCGTGGGATCACAGGCCAGACGGCATCCACAGTGGCCTATATCTGCCTCATTACAGGGAATCTTCCGTCATGGGTTCCGGCTGAATCACATATTTCAGAGATTTACATGGAAACTCTGGCGTAAGTGCTCAGCGCAGAGCGCAGGATAAATGTGTGCCGAGCCATACTGCGATCTTTGGGAGACATAATAAACAAATCAGTAGCAGGTGAAGAATTGGTTTTATTTATTTTTTACGCCGTTCCTAGTGTGATATAACTGATTAGATTACTTTATTCTTCGGGTCGGTGCGATTACAGAGATACCAGATTTATATCGGGTTTTTATGACTGACAGCTGTCACACACTAAGACGCTTTTTTTTTTGCAAAATCTAGTTTTTGCATCGCCATATTTTGAGAGCTATAATTTTTCCATATTTCGGCCGACAGAGTCATGTGATGGCTTGTTTTTTGCGGGACGAGTTGACATTTTTATTGGTACCATTTGTGGGTACGTGACATTTTTTGATCGCTTTCTATTCCGTTTTTTGGGAGGTAAAATTAACAAAAACCAACAATTCAGGAATTGTTTTTTGAGGTTTTTTTTTATGCCGTTCTGCGTGTGGTAAAAGTGATCAGGCAGCGTTATTCATCGGGTCAGTACGTTTACAGCGATACTACACTTACTGTATATTTTTTTATGTTTTGGCGCTTTTACACAATAAAACAATTTTATAGAAAAAATATTTTTTTTGCATTGCTTTATTCTGAGCACTATAACTTTTTTTATTTTTTGGCTGATGGAGCTGTATAGCGGCTTGATTTTTGCGGAACAAGATGACGTTTTCAGCGGTACCATTTCTATTTCCATTTTGATCGCATTTTTTTCCACTTTTTGTTTGGCGATATGAGGAAAAAGCATAGTTTTTTGCTCCGCTTTTTATTTATTTTTATTACGGTGTACACATAAGGAGTTAATTAGTGTGACAGTTTTATAGCTCGGGTTGTTTCGGATGCGGTGATACCAAATATGTGTACTTTTTTTATTTTTGCATAAATATATGGATTTATCGGTTTAATATTTTATTTATTTATTTTTATTTATTTTGTATTTTTTTTTTTAACAGTTTCAAAACATTTTTTTTTACCTTTTTTTTCATTTTTACTTAGTCCCTGTATGGGATATTAATTTTTATTTTTCTGATCCCTGATCTCATGTAATGTAATAGACATGTATTACATTATAAGAGATCTTCACTGACTGTTTCACAGTCTCCTATCTGGCATCAGCTACAGGCTGAAGCCAGACAGGAAAGACACCATATATGGCAGAGCTGGAGGCGGTCATGTGACCTCCAGCTGCCATAGCAACGCCAGGTCCTGAAAGCAATCAAGGGGTCGTCGGAGAGGTAAGTGGACGACCCCCTCTCCTCCTGCTGTCTTCTATATGCCGCGATCACTATAGATCGCGGCATATAGAAGACAGCAAAGGGTTAACATCACTGGGACCTGATCTAATCAGGTCCCGATTATGTTCCCTGTCAGAGCTAAAGCTCTGCACCGCTCTCACAGCGCTTGCAGGACCCTGGGGGTCTTGAGCACTGCGAGACCACCCACCGTTTTTAAAAGTCCGCGCTGCACAGAGCCCAGGCAGCGCGGACGTTTATCTACAGTGGGCGGTCGGGAAGCGGTTAATCCCTGGTCTATTCCGCAAACAATGTGAGAAACAATTAAAACCTTTCTAATATTGGAAAGTTTGAAGCCTTCCATATATTCTATGTCGTGTTTTTCTGTAACGAGTTTTTATCCCTAAGCTATTGGCCAGCTCCATGACTCGTATGAATTCCTAAGGCCACGTTCACACTTTCAGTATTTGGTCAGTATTTTACCTCAGGAGTGGGTGATAAATACAGAAGTGGTGACGTGTTTCTATTATACTTTTCCTCTGATTGTTCCACTCCTGGTTTTGGCTACAAATACTGATGTAAAATACTGACCAAATACTGAGCGTGTGACTGTAGCCTAACAAGCATTCTTAGGGAATGTGTTAATCATGTCTTTTAGACTTATCCATTGAGTTTTTCAAGCAGAAGATGCTTCACGAATATGAGGGCGGTGTTTTTCTCGAAGAGTCTTATTTGTCGTCTTTTAGGCCATGTTTTGCTTTTTTTTACCTTGTATGCATAAAAAAGCGAGCGTCTTCCAAGCGGAAGCTACCTGAAGAATGGACCGGTCACTACTTTTAACCACTTTTCGGCTTTAGAAACCAGAAGCAGTGCGTGCTGTGAGGATTCTTTGGTGCTGGCGCCGGGAGCGGGCGGTCATGTGACTGCAAGTATTTGACCACATTCTGACTAGACTGAATCCAGCCTTGCTCAGTACACTTGCATTAAGCGAGGCTGCACCCATCTAGTCGGTATGTGACCGCATATATGCAAAACACCTACTCGCGGTCATGCTCCTGGCGAAGGCACCGAAGAATCCTCACAATGCGCAGTGTGCGCGATGTGAGGATTTGCAAGTCTGTAGGCACATAGAGAGACTGTAGACTTGTAGCTTTTAGACCGGACAACCCCTTTAATAAATGCAAATTGAATACATTCTCACAGCATACTGACAAAACTCTTAACAGATTGTAATACACATTCTAACAACTGGGTGGCTACTGACATGTACTGTAGGTCCCGATTCATCAAGACCTGCATTGTTCACGCCAGTCTTGATGAGTGGGCTTGTTGAAGTCTGAGCAGGTGGCTCTTAATGAGCCAGGTACGTCTTAAAAGTGATGTATGCCTTTGTGCATCTAGCTGTAAATCTCACTACAAAGCTTGTTATCAACTAAACAAATGGGCATCACCACATCCTGTTCCTCCCTGTCCCACCCCAGCTTCACTCATATTGGCGAAACTGACATGAAAATTCCAAAAGTTGCTAAATTTTTGTGCAACCTTGCGTTGCGCAAAATTTTTTAGGACTTTGCAAAATGTTTTACTGGCGTAAATACTTAGATGAATTGTGGCCATAAACATAAACGACCCCCCAACAGGGTAACAATGAATCATGTTTTTATTCCCTATGATACAAGAAAAACACCTTGAAAGATCTTTGAAAGGGTATTTGTTACTTGCATGGTCAGCCTTATAAATACAAATGATATTATAATACTAATATAATAACAATGCTCCTAGCTGACCATAAGTGTGGACAGAAAACCACGAATGACAGTTAATTGGCAATCATCCTGTTAATTTACTGCTCATTGCCTAGTTTACCGGCAATGTACCAGCGGTGGCCGATCTCCTTGGTAAGGAACACAGCACTTACAAGCTATTTGCAATAGAGTTTGCAATCGCTGCTCTGAAGCTGGAACAGCCATGCTGATGGTCCGAACTCCCAATTATCTGGGCTGCACTTCTTGTTCCCTTGGCATTGAGGCAGTGGAGCGGTGCACTTTCAAAACAAAACCCTTTAAGGACTCACAATTCAAGCTCAATACATTATGCTAACAAAACCTGGCTGTAATACACATCAAAACCACCGGGTGGTCACTAATAGATGCATAAACCTCTCCCAACAGAGTATCACAAAATAATTTTTTTTTAAAGCTGGTCACATCACTCCACTTGACCCAAGAGATAATATGGGATGGGACACATATGTATATTATTGCAACAGGGGCAGAAAGAATTGTTTTATACTTTACAATTCCACTCTCTCCTGATATATATTGCAGGGGCTATGCAAACTCTTTAGTGAGTATGACATTGTTTTTTTACTATTGGCTGTCCTGCTAAATTTGACAATATTCCTCTTCATTCTAGAATGAAGCTGTAAACGGAGCATTGATCTAACATCATTGGAGCTCGCAGGCAGAAATCCGGTAGGTCCTGTACACCAGCGGCTCTTTGTACTAGTAATGTCACAAGTTGGAATATATTGACCCTGTCATTGCTTGAGATAAACATATAAGAATTGATCCTTATTGAAATAAAGGATGCCTGGCATCCGCTGCCCTCGGGCACATGACGTGTGACCTGATTCTCGGTTAGCATTTATTTAAGTGTCGCAGAAGACTTTCCCCCACCCCGGGGCAAGTAATTTATAGATGTGCTGTAACTGCATCACAGTCAATAATATCTGCTCCTTGTCTATTTACTTAGTATTCTAGCCATGGAGCAATTCCATTTTTAATTGCACTGGCCAGAGATGATGTATCAGTGGACTAAAACTGCTATTCCTCCAGTTCTAATGAGAATTCTAAATGTAAAGTACATTGCGACGAGATAAAAAAAAAAAATATATATATATAAATTATTAAAAATCATTAGAAGGCATTGCACAATTTGCAGGTTAATTAGCAAGATTAAAACACAGACGTCATGCTTTTCAACCTTAAACTTGTTGAATGCCCTTTAACTAGAAAAAAAGGAAGACGGCTGCGGTTCTGCTTTGGTCCTTTTACAGAGAATATGCTTTTCTTTTACAATCAATGGCTGACATTTCCTTAAAGAGAAATACTACTTCTTGTAAATGAGTTCCTTGCTAATCATTTCAGGCACTTATTTTTAGTAATTAGTATGCTAAGCAAGAAATAACAGTCTGCTAATTAAATCATCACGCAGGCACTTCACCTTTGACAAAAGCAGAATGAAATCATGAATACGAAGGCAGCGGAGTGAAGACTGAGGGAATAGGCAGCAGCGAAAGGAGGATGAGATTTGACTTTGGAAAAGTCACAAATGTTACTTTCTATAATGGGGATACATTTTTATTAAAGGGCATTGTAGACTGGGGTTGTGTCAAGTGATCCACTCATCTCTAGCACTAATACGCCTTTAAGGCTATGTTCACTCAGCTTGTTTTTTTCCGTATTTTTTTAGGCTTTTTTTATGCAAATTTGCAGCTGCGTTTTACAATACCAGCAAAGTCTATGAGATTCCAGAAATCTCACGCACACATCTTAATTTTTTTTTATCAGGATTTTGTGCCTTGCAGCCTTTTTTTGCAAAATAGAGCATATAACTTCTTTCAGTGTTTTTTCAGCATTTTTCACCCATTGGAAGTAATGGGTAGTGAAAAAACGCTGAAAAAAACACCTAGTGTGAACATAGATATCAGGTTTTTCTGTTTTTAGTGAAAATAAGCAAGTACAACAGTATGCGAAACACATTTATTTTTGTGATTTTACCATCTTGTCTTGGTCACTGAGATGGTCATTTGTTTAGGAGAGTTTAATTAAATTAGTGATGTGTAAAGTGGAAACATTGGCTGAGCTAGGTGTGAGATTGAACAATACTTGTGGCCCAGGGAGGTGTGAAATTGAACAATGCCTGTGCAACTGAATGGAAGACCATAGTGTAAAAGTAAATAGTGTCATACAAACTCAATGCATTGCCAATGTGTTAGGTAAACTATTCCTGAACAATTTACCTCCCCCACTGTTATGCCAAAACCAGAATGAGATTTTTTTTTTCACTGAACTTTATGTACATCCATAAAAAAAGACAAAAGGACAGTGAAAAAAAAGCTGAAAAAACGCACCAAAAAGCAAGCAAAAATGCAATAGATCAGGTTTTGATGCTGAAAAAACCATGATATGTGAACATATCCTATATCGTAATTCTAAAAAGTTGCCTTTTGCTTCTAGAAGAACTATAACCTCAATGTGCTGAGCTTCACTAAAGTTATCTGTGAAAGTAAATTTTTGTGCAATTTGGTGTTGCAACTATAATGTAGACTTTCAATGACTTAAAGCAGGGATGGGGAACCTCAGGCCCACGGGCCATTTATGGCCCTTGAGGACCTTTTATCCGGCCCCTGGGCAGATTCCGGGGGGACCGCAGTACTTGGGCCGGCAGCTGTCCTTTGCCGGCCGCCGGACCATTAATTTATTCTTGCTCTGTGAGCACGCACATGCAGTATACACTACTGAAAGCTGAGGCGCGTACAGTGATTACAGATTATGCCCAGTGCCAGCGTCAGAACGTTCTTTATGGGCAGAGTTAGTGCAGGATTTGTACGACCCCAGAAGGCTGGTATATTTATATCCAAATGGCTCTTGGCAGAAAGGAGATTCCCCACCCATGACTTAAAAGGTTATTTGATTTCTATATTAGACATAAAAGGGGTTACCTGAGACAAACATATTGATAACCTATCTGCGGAGAAGTCGTCATTATCAGGTTGGTAGGGAGTCCAATATCTGACACCCCCCACCAAACAGCTGACATTGGCTCCGGGATTTGTACATTGTTTGGTAGCCTCTCCCGAGTCCTTCAGATCAGATCCTATTCAAGTGAATGGGAGATAAGGGGCAGAGGGATAACTGGGGAAGACCAGCATCTATCTGTAGAACAGGGGTCCACAACCTTTGTCCCTTGGCTTTTGTGGATAGAGCGGTGACCACGCAATCATGGCTCTCTCCATTAACTTCTATGAGAGTTCCAAAAACAGTCATTATCTTTTTTTCTTTTAAAGCCTATAGAAATAAATGTAAGGAACTGCACATGCCTGGCCACACTTAGCTTTACATAAGCCAGAGACCCCCCTTCTAGAGATAAACGCATATGTGGAACCAATCTATATCAGGCATTTATGGTATGTCCGTGAATTTGCAATAAATGTCTAAAATGGGAATTTTGCTTTAAAGAAGTTTCCAGTTTTATATGAAGTGGAGGGAAGTTGCTCATGCTTAAGCTTCGGTCCATTCATTGTCTACAGTACTTCTGAAAAAAGCGAAGGCACAGTACTCCGCTGTTTGTGGTAGTTCCATTGACAATGAATGGAGAGAAGGCTGAGCATGCATTATTTCCATCTATTCAAGACAAGGCTTCGAAGAGCTTGGGATAGTGGATAACTTGAGATTTTGAGAAAACCGCTATAAAAAGAGCAGAAGTCATTATATCACAATTAAGTTTTATTTTATAAAACTGGAAAACCTCTTTTAATGCGCTTTTATGGACAGAACATTTAGGTTTATCCCGAACAAATTACCAGTCAGTTGCTCTTTCCCTTATCAGTAATCTTTAATCATAAATTATGTCTTTGAATAATTTCATCATCAATAAATGTGACAGAAACAATAGAATAAATGTTTTCAAGATAACCAGTGATTGTTCATAGTAACTATCATATAGTATAGAGATCGACTTACCGGCCAGTGATGAGGAAGAACAGAGTAAGAATGACCAGGAGGGTAAATCCTCCGACAGCAGCGGTGGCAATTACCAGAATTTGCCCTTGTTCTGCCGCCATATCTGAAGCTGAAAGAAGCAAAGCACATAAAGTACTAAATATTCATGTCATATGCTGTATATTATCAAGGAGGTCAAAACATAAAAAAGGACATAAACAGGACAAAAAATCTTTTATCAACTTCACTTGCACAAGGATCAAGTATAATAGACTAAGGCCGCGTTCACACGTTCAGTATTTGGTCAGGATTTCACATCAGTATTTGTAAGACAAAATCAGGAGTGGAACAATTAGAGGAAAAGTATAATAGAAACACGTCACCACTTCTGTATTTATCACCCACTCCTGGTTTTGGCTTACAAATACTGATGGAAAATACTGACCAAATACTGATAGTGTGAACGCGGCCTAAGTGTGAGTGAATGCTGTTGTGGAAGGTCTGATGATAGTTCAGTACAGTCCTGCGGGAGGTTCATGTATCTCATGAGCTGCTCTATGCTTTGTGACTACTGCACCATCGTTATACTATGGTTCAATCTCTTCCAAACATTTATCTTCACAATAGTAGTGTCAATAGCTATGAGGAAAGTCGGTCAAACCCATCAGACACAGGCTGCATTATGGTAGCCATGTATGATTCACTCTGAAACACGGCGGGTTTCAGAGAAAACATAATTAGAAAAGCTGAAAATTATGTGTTTTGATGACTAGTCCAAGAAGCAGCACATGATGCCTTCTTCCCACCTGCTCTCTTCTGATTCCCCTGGATTTCTCTGCAGCATTTAACACTGTAAATCACCAGCTCCTCCTCACTATGTTCCACTCTATCAAGATCCTCAAGGATACTGCTCCCTTGATTCTCCTCCTACCTCTCAGACCACTCCTTCATGGTGTCATTTGCTGGCTCTTCTTCCCCTCCTCTTCCTCCTACTATTGGGGTTTTTCAGAGTTCAGTCCTAGGTCTCTTCCTCTTCTTTCTATACACTGTCCGCTGTCTCTAACATCATGTTCTCACTCTATCTGCAACTGAATCTCCAAAACTGAACTTCCTAGTTCTTCCTCAGGACAAAAACAGAAAAATGCCTAAATGCTTTTTTCTGTGGGTGTCCTGAAGAAGGTGTTGGAATGACTCTGAAACGCGTTGACATTAAACCAATTTTCCTTAATTCCATCTTGGCTTGTCATTTATTAAGCAGTGCAGGATGCTTCCATCGTCCTTGGCTTATTACGTATACAATTTTGTGGAAGCTTCAGCAGCTTAGATTCATGCACTTTAGTGGTTGTGTCACACACAACCCCATTAGGTGAGCACGCTTACTCTTTATTCCTCTTTACTACTTGGATAAGACCCTATTGCACTTTTGCATTTTTTATCCAAACTGAACTTGCCATGTTTCATCCCTCTATTAATCTTCCTTTTCCCCATATTGCAATTTCCTTAGGTGGTTCAACCATAACTCCCAAGCAGCACGCTCCCTGTCTTGGGGGTCATAATTGACACAGAACTTTCCTTTATTCTCTATATTTAATCACTCACTCACTCATGTTACTTGCACCTTAAAAACATCTCAAGAATCCGACTTCTTCTCTCCTTTGACACTGCAAAAACTCTTACTGTTGATCTTAATCATTCTCATCTAGACTACTGCAACTCCCTACTAATCGGCCCACCTCCTGTCCTAGGTTCTCATCCAATCCATCCTGAATGCGAAAAGCCAGGGTTGTCCAGCAGCTACACTGATGTCTCCACCCTTCGCCAGTCATTGCACTGGTTACCCATCTGCTACAGAGTACATTATAAACTTATCAATGTCACTCACAAAACTCTTCACAATTCTGCACCACCCTATATCTCCTCTCTCATCTCTGTCTATCACCCTACCCGTGCTCTCCTTTCTGTAACTAATCTAAGGCTAATATCATCCATAATCTGAACCTCGCACTTCTGTCTCTAAGACTCCTCTCATGCTACACCAGTTTTCTGGAATGCACTACCCCAGAAAATCCGATTAATACCTAGACACCACATTTTTAAGCATGCTCCAAAAACACTCCTCTTTAGACAGGCCTATCACCTCACTTCATTAATCTAACTCTTCTGTGTTTCCCCTTTCTTTATTTTACTCAGAAACTGGTCCCTCCTAATCATGTATGTGCACATTTCTATGCACCCAATAGCACTTGGCAACTGTACTTAGACAGATACTGTTTTTTTAGACTGGATACTGATTTATAATAATGATGGCTGGACCATACATGACAATAACTTTTCACCTATTGTGCCCCCTCTATTTCCTTATAGATTGTAAGCTTGTGAGCAGGACCCTCACTCCTCCTGTAACTGTTGAATTTTGTGTTACTTTGTATTGTATTTATTGTCTATCCATGTCCCCACTTAATTGTATAGTGTTGCAGAATATGTTGGCGCTATAGAAATAAAATTATTATTCTAATTATTATAAGTCTCCATAACAGTGGCTGTCAGTAAGGTAAAAAACTCTTGGCCCCGCATATAAAAATGTATCATTCCAGGTAATATCTGAATTATTTATTTTTGCGTACAATTATTTCCCATAATCATTATGTAACTAGACTGTTCTATTTGTTTTATTTAAATAAAATATAATTATAATGGAAATGTATGCAACTTTTTAATTTAATTCCTCTCCATTTTACAATTGCCTGCTTGCTGTCAGTGAATTGAAACATCTTGGTTTACAATACAAGGCAAAATGAGCAAAGTGGAATAAGTTCTAGAAAAATGTAGTTGCTGTAACATGTTAGCAATCTGGGAAATAGATAGCGCTAGATTTTCTTGCAGAAATTGGGTTACATGCGATTATCCAATTATATGCTCAGCTAGAAATAGTAATAATCCGTGCATGTCTGATGCAATGCAGCGAAGCTGTTATTTATGAGGCCTGGATAGAACAGTTATTTTGCCCCTATAGAGCCATTCGCTATTTGCATAGATGCTTTCTGAAATGTTTTTTCTAGCAGAATTATAACTTTACAGCAATACGTATATATAGCATGATTTATGTAAAATAACTCCGTGTTCATGCGAGGTCAGCCATTTCTGCCTCTGCATTGTAACTATTAATAATCACTTAAAAATTAAAATGGTTTGCCATATCCGGCTGCTTCTTGTAACGATGCATTTGATTTTGTCGTGAATTATCGAGGCGGCACAAATTGTGTTCCGGAAAAATACCTTGAAGTAACAACTTTATGTTGTTCATTTCTTCTGTACTGCTGAGCTTTTAATGAGACCTATTTTATATAGGTATTTAGAGCTATTACTACTACTATTATAATTCTTTCACCAAAGTTATCATGTTGAACTGGACACATGATGTAATAATGACATCAGAGTGGAATAAAACGTGTTTTTATTTTCATTTCAACTCTTTGAAGATAGTCTCTTGGAGATATTAGCAATGAAAGTATTGGCAAATAATGGGTTATCTTTTTTAAGTTCAAGTGGGCATTATCAGTAGCTTTTCACTGGGGGTGTGTACTTCTTCTGCCTGTATGAGCTGCCCAATCATAAGCAGAAAGCAACATGCCCCTCCCCATAGCTTAGGTTTCTCTGTGTGTCAGATGTAAGGATACAGAGCTGAGCTCCTGGTCTCACCTCCTGCATGATTAGAAAGTGCTGGATATAGGGCACAGATGACTCACACCTTTCAGATAAGGTCAATGTGTAGCTGGGTCTAATACTGTTTATAGGGTGCTTCGGGGGCACTATACAATGTATATGCACCTTTGGGGGCATTATGCTGTGACTATGGGGGTATTGTACTATGTGAGAACTATTGTGGGTGGCTATCAGAATGTGGAGAGCATTATACTGCGTATAGGAAGCTGTGGGGGCATCATACAGTGTGCAGGTATTATTCTGTGTATAAGAGGGCATTGGGTGCATTATACTGTGTGAGGACTGCTGTGGGGTCCATTATACTTTGCATAGGCAGGGTTTTGGGTATTATAAAATGTACATAATAGCTTTGGGATTATTATACTGCCTGAGGACACCATACAGTATGGGAGGCATTACATTGTGTATAGGGGGGCTTTGAGGACTATCATACTGAGTATAGGGAAGCTATGGGGACATCAAACAGTGTATAGGGGTGCCGTGGGGTCATCAAACTGTATATAGGAAGCAGAGGGAGCTATTTTACTGTATATAGGGAGCTTTGAGCCCTCATACTGTACATAGGGAGCTGTGGAAAACATTGTGTCCAACCCCCTGCTCAATGCAGGATTCACTAAAAGATCTCAAATAGATGTCTGTCCAGCCTCTGTTTGAAGACTTCTATTGAAGGAGAACTCACCACTTATTGTGGCCGCCTGTTCCACTGATTGATCACCCTCACTGTCAAAGTTTTTATCTAATATCTAACCTGTATTTTCTCCCTTTTATGCCGTTGCTTCTCGTGTTTCCATGTCAAAATGAGAATAAGAATGATCCCTCTACATGGTGACATCCCTTCAGATATTTGAAGACAGCTATTAAGTCTCCTCTTAGCCTTCTTTTTTGCAAGCTAAATATTCCCAGATCCTTTAACTGTTCCTTGTAGGATATAGTTTGCAGTACGCTCACCATCCTGGTCGCTCTTCTCTTAACTTGCTCCAGTTTTTCTATGTCTTTTTTAAAATGTGGTGCCCAGAGATGGACACAGTATTCCAGAAGAGGCCTGATCAAGGAGAAGTAGAGGGATCTAGCCTCTAGGCTTCTGTTAATACATCCCAGAACGGTGTTTGCCTTTTTTGCTGCTCCATCACACTGTTGACTCATGTGCAGTCTGTGATTTTTCACATGTGCTGTTGCTTAGTTCCATTCCTCCCATTCTGTAGAGGTAATTTTCGCTTTTCTTGCCCAGATGCAGAATCTTGCATTTCTCCCTCTTAAATACTATTCTATTAGTCGCTGCCCATTGTTTAAGCTTATCTAGATACTTCTGAATCCTTTCTCTGTCTTCTCTAGTGTTAGCTATCCCTAATAGCTTTGCATTGTCTGCAAATTTGATTAGTTTACCTTCAGTTCCCTTATCTAGGTCATTTATAAAAATGTTGAACGCTGGGGCCAAAACAGAGCCTTGTGGTACCCCACTTGAAACACTCTTCCAATTGGATGTGCAACCATTTATTACCACTCTTTAAGTACGATCACTGAGCCAGTTATGAATCCAACTAACCATAGCCTTGTCAATCCCATACTTGGTGAAGGGTAGTATGAGATACTTTAGCAAATGCTTTGCTGAAGTTGAGATATACTATATCTACCATATTTCCCTGATCCACCCAGTCAGTGATTCCATCATAGAAGGAAATTGGATTAGTCTGGCATGACTTGTTTGCTACAAACCCATGCTGGCTCTGGTTAATTAATGTATTATTATCCAAGAACTTACATATATGCTGTTTAATAATTTGTTCAAAGATATTTCCTGCTATAGAAGTAAGACTCACTGGTCTGTAATTTCCTGGCTCCATATTCATTCCTTTTTTGAAGATAGCGACATTTGCCCTTCTCCAATTTTCTGAGACTTCTCCTGTTCTCCCGGGATTTTGAAAGATAGTGGTTCTGAAATTTCCTTTCCTACCTCTTTCCGTACCCACCGTACCCAAGGATGTAATTCATCTGGACCAGGAGATTTAAATTCATTTATTTAGCTAAGTGTTCCCTCACCATATCTCTGTCTATAGATAGTGTGGATTCTTTTATTCCTTCAATAGCACAGTGAAGATTAGTTGATGTTACATTTGCTTTCTTAGAGAACACAGCTGCAAAATGGGAATTTAAAAGTTTGACCTTCTCAACATCATTTTTGACCACTTCACCCTTTTCATCCTGTAAAAATCCTAGAGCAACTTTGACTTTTCTTTTGCTTTTCACATACCCCCAAAATCCTTTTTTATTGGTTTTGGTCTCTCTTGCAAGCCTCACTTAATTACTGACTTTAGCTTTTCTAACGCTTGCCCTGAATTCCCTGCATTCCCTGAATGCCCTGCCCCCTCTTTCCATTTGATATACATTTCTTTTTCCTTTATAGCAAGTGTTCAAGTTCTGTGTTCTTTAAATGCTTCCAATTCTTCCTTCTTTTGGGATTGTTACTGATTGTACAGGAAGAATTTCATTTAATACTGTATATAAGTGTCACACAAGGCGAGGGAAGGAACAAGTGTACAACGACGGGAAGTGGGGGAAGGAAGCCCAACAACTAGGGAAAGGGGGAGTGGAGACCCCTAGGCAGATCTAATATCACCCTGACTACCCTATCATCCCTGTATAGGTTTCGTACCTATTGCCGAGCAGGAAACCTATTCCCTGAATGTCCCTAGAGCTTCGCCCTAGGTAGGGAGGGGACAGGGTGAATATTAGTCAGGGCCCCTGTAACTAAAGGCAACAAGGTAAACAAACAAAGGGGATACACTTAGCTTGAGAAGACACCAGAGAGATAACGCCAACTGTCCTCCAAGGAAAGTCCAAGAAGAAGCTAGCCAACTACTAGTACTCCAGGCATGGACAGAGAAACATAGAACTATCACGGGCGACTCTCTGGAGACACTGAGAGTTTTTAACTACCAAGCAAGGGTGTGTCAATTAGCAGCAGAAGGTGGAGGTAGCTGCTGGATCCTAAAGGAAGAAGGATATCACTACACTACAGAGATGAGAGGATCAAGAAGGCGTCTGCAATGCCAAGCGCAGTGAACTTCTACAGCTGGAACCAGAGCAACTGTCTGTCACACTTGATACACCCGTGACAATAAAAAGCTATTGGGGACATCACACTTTGTACAGGTGAGCATTTGGGGACATGACATCATACTGTGAGTGCATGATGCAGTATATAGGGTGTTGTACAGCCATCATACTGTATAT
This sequence comes from Phyllobates terribilis, assembly GCF_046119375.1. Classification (NCBI taxonomy): domain Eukaryota; kingdom Metazoa; phylum Chordata; class Amphibia; order Anura; family Dendrobatidae; genus Phyllobates; species Phyllobates terribilis. The sequence continues at coordinate 881,004,267 of NW_027362762.1, forward strand.
AGGGGATGTGGAATCCATCATATTGTGTATACGGAAGCAGTGAAGGGCTATCATACTGTATAAAGGGAGCTGTGGGGATATTATACTGTATATAGGGGCTGTAGTGACCATCATACTGTGTATAGGAAGAGCTATGTGGACAAAATACTGTGTATAGGAAGCAATAGGGTCATCATACTGTATTTAGGGGCTGTGGGAGCCATTATACTGCATATTCTTGAGCATTTTGGGCCATCATATTTTATATAGAGAGTTGTGGGGACATCATAATATGTATAAGGGGCTGTGGAGGCCATCATTCTCTGTATAGTGGAGCTGCGGGAGCCATCTTACTGTGTATAGGGAGCTAAGGAGGCCATCATACTGTATAAAGGGTGCTGTTGGGACATTATACTATATATAGGGAGCTGTGGGGAACAATATACTGTATATAGGGAGCTGTGGGGACAATATACTGTATATAGGGAGCTGTGGGGCTATCATACTGTATATAGGGACCTGTAATGGCCATCATACTGTATATAGGCAGTTACAGGCCCTCATACTGTATATAGGCAGCTTTTAAGACATCATACTACATATAGGAGTCATCACATTGTATATTGGGGCTGTGGGGACATCTTGCTATATATTGGGGAGCTGAGGGGGGCATCATACTGTATATAGGAGGCTGTGAGGCACAATACTAGATATAGGGATCTGTGGAGGACACCATACTGTGTATAGGGGAGCAGTATGGGCCATCATACTGTCCATAAAAATCTGAGGGGGCATACTGTATACAGGGAGCTGTGGGGGCCATCATACTGTGTTGAGGGAAGAAGTGGGGGCCATAATACAGTATAAAAGAGGATGAGGGGATATCACACTGTTTGTAGAAGCTGTGAGTCCATTATACTATAAAAGGATCTGTATACAGGGACCTGTGGGGCCATAATACTGTAAATAGGGAGTAGTGCAGGCCATCTTACTGTACATAGGGAGTTGTGGGCCCTCATACTGTATACAGGGAGCAATGAGAAAATCATACTGCACATATGGGGCTATGGGGGCCATAATTCTATATATAGGGGAACAGTGGGACCATTATACTGTATATAAGGAGCTGTGAGGACATAATACTGTTTGTGGAGGAGCAGTGGAAGCCATCATACTGTGTATAGAGAGTTGGTATATCATACTATGCACAGGGGAGCTGTGGGGTCTATTATTCTGTGTAAAGTGAGCGGTCGGGACATCATACTGCATATAGGGTCTGTGATGGACATCATACCATGCACAGGTAGCTGAGGGGTCAACATACTATTTTAGGGAGCTGTGGTCCCTCTTGCTGTATATAGAAAACTGTGGGGCCATCATACTGTATAATGGCCCTCCCAGCCTATATATACAGTATTATGGCCCCACAGCTCCCTATATAATGTGTATAGAGGAGTCGTAGAGGCCATCATACTTTGTAAAGGGAGCTGTGGGCTCATCATAATGTATATAGAGGGCTGTATGCAGCCAACATACTATGTATATGAAGCTGTGGGCTCATCATACGGTTTATAGGGGGCTGTGAGGGACATCACTCTGTGTATAGGGTAGGGAGCTGTAGGAATATCATGTGGTATGGGTGGGACATTATGTTTTGTGTACAGAGCTGAGGGGCTCATCATATTGTATATAGTGAGCTGTAGGGGCCATTATATTGTATATAGGGAGCTGTGGGCCCTCATACTGTATATAGAGGCTGTGTGGGCTATCACACTGTATATGTGGGAAAATAAAACTCTACAGCAGAGCAGTGGAGGCCATCATACTTTGCGTAGGGGGGCTGTGGGGACATAAAACTGTGTATAGGGGAGCAGTGGAGACCATCATACTGTATATATAGAGCTGTGGGGACATTATACTTTGTATAGGGGAGCAGTGAATGATCATAATGCTATGTTTGGGTGCTTTGGGCCCATAAGTGTCTTTGTAATTACCTTCTGTTGCAATTTCTGCCTGTGAGCGGCGCTATCCTTGGCCGCTCACAGGCATCACGTGACCAGCCACTGAGGTCATGTCAAGTGAGGCGTGACATCAGTGACGCGGTCTCCGCGGTGGATGCTGGGTTGTGGGCGGGGTTACCCCACGCGTCACACCCAGCTTCCACCGCGCGCTTTCCCAATGAATGAGGAGAGGGAAAGCGCGCGGTGGATGCCGGGTGTGACTTGCGGGGTAACCCCGCCCACAACCCAGCATCCACCGGTGGAACACAGAAGACAGAGACCCCCGGTTGCATCCGGAGTCATGACGAGACATCAGCGGATGTCAGAGCCGGCTGCAGCTGGGGGTCACGTGATGCCTGTGAGCGGCCACCGATAGCGCCACTCACAGGCAGTAAGTGCAACAGAAGGTAATTACAAAGACACTTATGGGCCCCAGAGGGATACATTGTGGGGGGAATAATAAGTAGTGGACAACCCCTTTAAACTGTATATATAGACTGTGATAGACATCATACTATGCATAGGGAGCTGAGGAGGCCATTTAATTGTATATAGAGAGCTGTGCGCTCTCATGCCATATATTGGGGAGCTGGAGGGACATCATACTGTAAATAGGAGCTGAGGGGGCTATCATACTGTGTATAGGGGAGCAGTGGAGACCATTATACTGTATAATGAGAGCTGTGGAGACATCATACTGCATATAGGGGAGCATTGGGAGACATCAAAATGTATATATGGGGTTGAGTGGGACATTATATTATTTATAGGGTACTGTGGGGAAGATTATAATGTACATAGGGAAGCAGTGGGACATCATACTCTGTGTGGGTCTTTGAGGACTATTATACTCTGTATAGGGGAACTGTACGTGGGGGACTCAGGGGACATTATTACTATACATGGTGAATCCAGGGGACAATATTACAGAAAGTGGGGAGACTCAGGTGACAAAATTAAATGTTAATTTGGCACCTAAGAAGCATTATTGTTATATGGGCACTCAGGTTATTGTGAGTGTCAAAGGGGGCAGAGGAGGCATTCTTACTTTCTAGGGTGTAAAATGTGAGCACTATTTTCTAGGACTCTTGGAGAGGGCAAGTTTTCTAGGGGTAATTTTACCATCTAAATGGCACAAGAGAGGTATTTTACAGTATTGTGCATTATTAAGAGGAGCACTGTTTTTGTGATACATAGCAGTTCCAGTTACAGGAACAACTATTGCAGCAGGAGGCTCAGCATTGGGGTGACAGTAGGATGACGAGTTTATACAGGTTGTGTATAGATGGGGACAGTGCTGGAAATGTCGGAAATCAAAGATGTCTTTTTTGTAAATTCTGCAGGCGAGTCGTGGCGGGAAGAAGTTGTCATGTTGGTCTGGGCCAGATGGGAAATATAAGAAAAGTGAAAGACTCCATCAGAAAGAATACTCAACTATATTCTCTACATACAGTACAGACCAAAAGTTTGGACACACCTTCTCATTTATAGATTTTTCTGTATTTTCATGACTATGAAAATTGTACATTCACACTGAAGGCATCAAAATTATGAATTAACACATATGGAATTATATACTTAACAAAAAAGTGTGAAACAACTGAAAATATGTCTTATATTCTAGGTTCTTCAAAGTAGCCACCTTTTGCTTTGATGACTGCTTTGCACACTCTTGGCCTTCTCTTGATGAGCTTGAAGAGGTAGTCACCGGAAATGGTCTTCCAACAATCTTGAAGGAGTTCCCAGAGATGCATAGCACTTGTTGGCCCTTTTGCCTTCACTCTGCGGTCCAGCTCACCCCAAACCATCTCGATTGGGTTCATGTCTGGTGACTGTGAAGGCCAGGTCATCTGGCGCAGCACCCCATCACTCTCCTTCTTTGTCAAATAGCCCTTACACAGCCTGGTGGTGTGTTTGGGGTCATTGTCCTCTTGAAAAATAAATGATGGTCCAACTAAACGCAAACCGGATGGAATAGCATCCCGCTGCAAGATGCTGTGGTAGCCATGCTGGTTCAGTATGCCTTCAATTTTGAATAAATCCCCAACAGTGTCACCAGAAAGCACCCCCACACCATCACACCTCCTCCTCCATGCTTCGCGGTGGGAACCAGGCATGTAGAGTCCATCCGTTCACCTTTTCTGCGTCGCACAAAGACACGGTGGTTGGAACCAAAGATCTCAAATTTGGACTCATCAGACCAAAGCACAGATTTCCACTGGTCTAATGTCCATTCCTTGTGTTCTTTAGCCCAAACAAGTCTCTTCTGCTTGTTGCCTGTCCTTAGCAGTGGTTTCCTAGCAGCTATTTTACCATGAAGGCCTGCTGCACATAGTCTCCTGTTAACAGTTGTTGAAGAGATGTGTCTGCTGCTAGAACTCTGTGTGGCATTGACCTGGTCTCTAATCTGAGCTGCTGTTAACCTGCGATTTCTGAGACTGGTGACTCGGATAAACTTATCCTCAGAAGCAGAGGTGACTCTTGGTCTTCCTTTCCTGGGGCGGTCCTCATGTGAGCCAGTTTCTTTGTAGTGCTTGATGGTTTTTGCAACTGCACTTGGGGACACTTTCAAAGTTTGCCCAAATTTTTGGACTGACTGACCTTCATTTCTTAAAGTAATGATGGCCACTCGTTTTTCTTTACTTACCTGCTTTTTTCTTGCCATAATACAAATTCTAACAGTCTATTCAGTAGGACTATCAGCTGTGTATCCACCGGACTTCTGCACAACACAACTGATGGTCCCAACCCCATTTATAAGGCAAGAAATCCCACTTATTAAACCTGACAGGGCACACCTGTGAAGTGAAAACCATTTCCGGTAACTACCTCTTGAAGCTCATCAAGAGAAGGCCAAGAGTGTGCAAAGCAGTCATCAAAGCAAAAGGGGGCTACTTTGAAGAACCTAGAATATAAGACATATTTTCAGTTGTTTCACACTTTTTTGTTAAGTATATAATTCCACATGTGTTAATTCATAGTTTTGATGCCTTCAGTGTGAATGTACAATTTTCATAGTCATGAAAATACAGAAAAATCTTTAAATGAGAAGGTGTGTCCAAACTTTTGGTCTGTACTGTATATCTCTTTGATTGCATCTATCAGGCTTCTGAGTATTGCACCTCTATATTTATACACTGCTCAAAAAAATCAAGGGAACACTCAAATAACACATCCTAGATCTGAGTGAATGAAATATTCTCATTGAATACTTTGTTCTGTACAAAGTTGAATGTGCTGACAACAAAATAACACAAAATTCATCAATGGAAATAAAATTTATTAACCAATGGAGGCCTGGATTTGGAGTCACCCCCAAAATTAAAGTGGAAAAACACACTACAGGCTGATCCAACTTTGATGTAATGCCACTCCACACCATTACTGATCCACTGTCAAACCGGTCATACTGAAGAATGTTGCAGGCAGCAGATCGCTCTCCACGGCGTCTCTAGACTCTGTCACGTCTGTCACATGTGCTCAGTGTGAACCTGCTTTCATCTGTGAAGAGCACTGGGCGCCAGTGGCGACTTTGCCAATCCTGGTGTTCTGTGGCATTTCTTTGGACGGTCGCACAGCCCTCCATGAGCTTGCCAGAGGTAGCCTGACTGCCATTAGGTACCGAGATGAGATCCTCAGACCCCTTGTGAGGCCATATGCTGGTGCGGTTGGCCCTGGGTTCCTCCTAATGCAGGACAATGCCAAACCTCATGTGGCTGGAGTGTGTCAGCAGTTCCTGCAAGATGAAGGCATTGAAGCTATGGACTGACCCGCCCGTTCCCCAGACCTGAATCCGATTGAGCACATCTGGGACATCATGTCTCGATCCATCCACCAACGTCACGTTGTACCACAGACTGCCCAGGAGTTGGCGGATGCTTTAGTCCAGGTCTGGGAGGAGATCGCACAGGAGACCATCCGCAACCTCATCAGGAGCATGCCCAGGTGTTGTAGGGAGGTCATACAGGCACGTGGAGGCCACACACAATACTGAGACTCATTTTGACTTGTTTTAAGGACATTACATCAAAGTTGGATCAGCCTGTAGTGTGTTTTTCCACTTTAATTTTGGGGGTGACTCCAAATCCAGGCCTCCATTGGTTAATAAATTTGATTTCCATCGATGATTTTTGTGTGATTTTGTTGTCAGCACATTCAACTTTGTACAGAACAAAGTATTCAATGAGAATATTTCATTCAATCAGATCTAGGATGTGTTATTTGAGTGTTCCCTTTATTTTTTTAAGCAGTGTATATTCCTTAGTAATTTGGTGTATACTTTGTACTTAGCATTTTTATCATCATCATGTTGTAACTTATATTTTGTACTTGTGCATTTTATTATTTTCTTTCTAATTAATGCATTTATATTGCCTCAATGTGATCTACTTTATATGGCGCTGGAGAGTGCATATTCACATGTACCGTACTTTTTATTCAAAGTAGCTACTCCTATACATATCTGAGTGTTTTTTGTCTTTGAATGATACATTACGTTTGTGGCATGCCTTCCTTTTTGTTGTTTCTGCAGCTGCATCTTTTAATGCTTTCTTATTTTAGAATATGAAAAACACACTTAATGGAAAACATTGCTCCCATGCTGGACTATGGTGTATGTGGCATCATATCTCATCCCCATACACTTCTATGAAGCTGAGCTGTGATATTAGACACAACCCTATAGTGCTCTTTTTGGGAAAAAGTAGAAAATGTTTTCTAATCCCGGACAATGCCTTTAATGTTATGTGCATACACAACATCTGAATTATTGCTACTTTTGGTATTGACTGACGTTATCTGTTCCAAATTAATCAACGTGGCGCACACGGTTCATTACTTTTTTTCGCAAAGTAAACAATTGTCTTTCTTCATGTTTTTTAACTAAAAAGAGGCAAGTTTTGCAAAAAATGTCAGCGTACATAAAATTGCTGCAGGGAAGACTGGAGCACATATGAGACAAATTTTGCAACTTTTTGAATCACAACACATTTGGTAACCTTAAACCACACCCAAAGCGACAAACTAAAAAAAAAAAGGGAATACCTAAAATAATCAAAAAAGATGCAAAATGGAAAAATGAATTTGGAGCAAATAAAAAAAAAGGCGCAGAACTCCAAAAACTCAACAAAAGAAAGGTCCAAATGCAATAATGAATTGGACTGTAACTTTAGCAGCCTGAAGTCACCACCAGGTGGAGCTGAATACATGCATTGTGTACATGGGACTCTTTAATAACCCAGTATGAAGGGAGACACTATGCTCCCTCTAGTGGCTGCGGCTTATGATTTATGTCATCAACTACTAGAACTTGAGGCATTCGATTAGTAGCTTACTTTTGTCTGATTAACGTCTGCATTAATGTAACACATCATCTCCTATTACATAATTACCCTCTTTTACCCTAACTACAATAAATTGCAAAGCCACCTTGCATTTCAAGTTAAAGTAATATTCTTGCTTACTCCTTTGAGTACTAATTATGTGACCCCCCCCCAATGAAAAACAGGACTGTATATGCAACTACACTAATGATGGATGCATAATGTTTGCATAATAAAAGCACAATTAAACATTGATTATCTACCATTTTATTGTTGCATGTTTATATAAAAATTCTCTATTTTTGCCAACATGTATTTCTCCAGAATCCCAGGATCTGATTTTCCTATAAGCAAGTGATACATGTGTCTATACTTGACCCTAAGTAAAGCATTCACTGTCACATGGTCACAACTCAAATGCTACCCAGTTCACACAAGCAGTTACTGTGCGTCTGACTCTTCTCAGCGCTGCTAACAGGTTTTCCCCCTAGCATGCACATAGGGAGAGACCTGTCAATCAGCTGCAGTAGTGCTGGGAGAAGCTGTCTAGCGGCAACGATGGACTACTCTGGTCTCTGGCTATGGTCCCTGATCCGTGTCTTTAAAGAGAATCTGTCAGCAGGAGGTTTTTGCTATTTAATCTGAGGGCAGCATGATGTAGGGGCTGGGATACGGATTTCAGAGATGTGTCACTTATTAGGCTGTGTGCTGTAGTTTCAATACAATCATTGTTTTATCAGCAGGAAATTATCATCGCCGGACTAGCTCCTGCAGGCACCCTAACCATTCCCCCAGCAGTGATTAACAGATCACTGTCAATATACAATGTACATAGAAAGCTGCCAAGCAGTGGTGTGGTCGTAGTCAGCTTTCTAAGTAATGCTACATCTGCAGCAGAGAAAACTCAAATTCTGTCACAACAGCTGCACTCAGTAAAGTAAGTGGCTCATTGCTGGAATCAGGGTCTCTTTCCCTACATCAGTCTGCTCTCAGATAAGGTCGCAAAAACTTGGTGACAGATTCCCTTTAAAGGGAACCTGTCACCAGAAAAAAATGCTATTAACCTGCAGATATGGGGCTAATCTGCAGCTTAATAGTGTTACTAACCTGCCCGGCGCCTGCACTTAGCTTATTCCCCCTACAGGCTTCGGTTTCAGTCATGGGGGCGGCGCCGGCGCGGTTTCAGACACTTAAATCTATAATTGTCATTCAGGGCACCCCCGGGCCAGACTGACTCTGACTCTGTCAGTCAGGACCAGGGGCATAGTTACAGCCGCTGCTCTCTATACTTAGAGCTGCGACTTGAACGTGCGCGCAGCCCCCGTAACTCAAACCGATATGCTGCGGTGGGAATAAAGTTAATTTTCTCCCCACAGCATTTGGCTAAGTGCAGGCGCCGGGCAGGTTAGTAATGCTATTAACCAGCAGATTAACCCCATATCTGCAGGTTAATAGCATTTTTTTATGGTGACAAGTTCCCTTTAAAGCATATTTTCCCTGAAACGAGAATTTCAGAGAATAATTGTATTGTATTCAATGTCTCTACCACTAACAGATGTAAAGCAGTGCAATTAAATGAGGAGGATAGGACATTTACATATTAAATTACTGTGAAGTAAGAAAAGAAAAAAGTGACTGTTTGTACTATTTTTACAATCTGATACTGTACGTTTTTGGAGAATTCTGAAGTTAATTAAACTTACTTTCATCTCCGGTTTCAAATTCAAACTTATGACTGTACCCGCTGTATCCTGCAGCGGTCCTGACGCGAATGTGAAAGATATACTTGGTGGATGGCTTGAGGCCTGTGATAATAACACTGGGAGCTTTGGATCTTGTGGAGGAATAACTGAGCTGTTCATGTTCCTGCAGAAAAAGAAAAGAAAATAGTCAGAATTAAGAAGCAAGATTACCTGGAAAATATCATCTCATTGCTAATGCAGTCACCGGCTTCAACCTTTTGTGAAATGCACAATGAGTTTATGTAGGTTTTTTTCTTTTCACCGTTTGTTATTCTTTAGCCTTTGAAAGCTGCGCCTTTGATTTGCTGCATGAAATGACAAGTTCTTAGCGCCATTGAGCTTATCTTTATGATAAACTCAGCTCTGCATTTACAATGAAAGCTTTGCTTTATAGTTTCAAGCAGAATGAAATATAACGTTGCTTTTTTTTAATGGGGCACCACACCAATGATAATAAGTCAGGCTTAAAGGGGAACTCTAATATTTTCTAAAATGATGCCATAAAGGCTTTTGACAGTTCAGTCTATGTTTATTTCCATGTTTCTTTGGATGGACCCATAGATCCATTGGGATTATGTTCGGGAATTGCATTCTGTGACATTTCCTAAAGCACTTCCATACAATTCTATAATTTCAAAAGGGTATATATACTTTGTAACTGAAGGAGGGCCTGTCACTTGCTAAAAAAATAAGTTGACTATATTGTAAAAAATCCACGAGTTCTCCTGATTCTGCAACTTTTTTCCATTTTCTGCTGTGCTGCTCTGTTGCTGAGATATTCACATTTGTTGATTTAGGAGAGCAGTATGTGAAATCTCTCCTTGTGGTTCAATTGGGCGCTTCTTTAGAGTCTTCTCTGTGCTTTCAACTCTCCCTCCTAGATTCTGCCAATCACAGCTCAGAAGGTGATATAACAACGTAGCACTGAATGGCAGCATCTGGGAGGGAGAGATGGCAGCACACGCCCCGAGAGAAGACTCTGAAGAAACACCAATTTGCACTACAAGCAGAGATTTCACATACTGCGCTCTGAAAGCAATAAATGTAAATATCTCTGCAATGGAGCGACATATCGCAAAGCGGAAAAAAGCAGCAGAATCAGGAAATCTCAGGGATTTTTTTTACAAGGTATTTAACTCAATTTTTATTTTGAGCAAGTGACAAGTCTTATTAAAGCTGATTGGATCGAATGATCCAGCTAACTTTAGAGTAGCACTTGCAATCTCTGTAGCAAAGAGGTTCTGAGTGTGGTGCTTCTTGCCTAGGAGACCTGCCACCTCTGATAGATTTCAGAAGTGGCCGGTAAACTAAGCAACCAACAGCAAAAAACAGAAATAAAAATCCTTCTTTTCTTGAAATTATTTTTTAACAAGAAGTAAATAATAAAGTTGCTTCTTTTTACAAGCACTTTGGAAATTAATTCAGTAAAGTACTTAAGAATAACCCTTTAAGGATCTGATGACATGGGCTCTGCAACCATGAAGATCCATTACTCTGCATGACAGCTGCAGACACAAAACAGTAATATTAAAATGGTTGCAAAAGTCTTACATTTTTTATATGTTTTCATTAAAAAACCTTTACATATTTTTATGCTTTTACTGTCTAGTAGTGAATCATATATCAGGAACGTTTGCCAACTCTGTGCTGTTCTTCAGTTTATAAAATTAACATACTAAGGTCAAAAGTCTCCTGTTTTTCAGAAAATAAAACAGGCTTTCTCTAATATCCCTCATACAGGCTTCCATCACACAAGTTTTTTCAATGTTTTCTTTTTTTTCTGGTTAGCACAGTATGGCTCATATTAAGCAGCAAAAATTAAATACCCATTACTGTTAAAATAAACAGGTTCTTTCAGCGGAGCCTCTTAAAGCTATGTTCACACTGAGTCTTTGGCATGGGTTTTGAAATCAGTTTCTGCTCCAATCTTCACATTCAAAAAACCACTTCAAATATTCTTTGAATACTATTCCTATTGATTTCAGTGGAAAAACACATTGCTTTTCATATAAAGTTTTTTTTTCTGATGTATTAAAATAATTTCCTGCAGAAAAAACAAAAGCAAAGTGATACGTCACTTCTTTGATGCTGATTCCTTCTGCAATCCGTAACAAATTTGACAGTGAAATACAAACACTGCAAAAAAGTGTGTAAAAGTAATGAACTGAAAACCTTGCTGAAAACTGCATGCACAGTATTTCTGACATTGGATTCTTCCATCTAAACAAAAAAAAAACCCCAAAACCTTTGACATACATTAAGGGTATGTGCAAACTGAGTTTTTTGAGTAGTATTTGGAGCAGAAACAGAGTCAAATCCTCTTCAAAAATCAAAACTTCTACAACAATGTGAAGTTTCTTTTAGAAAAAAAAATCAGCAAAAAGGCTCAGTGTTCAAATACCCCAAGAGTACGTTCACATTGAGTTTTTTTCAAGGTGGACAAATCTGACATGGTTTTCAAGAGAAATCCAGGTCAGGAAGCACAGATTTGGCACAATTTTTAATTTTCTTCCCTGTGTTTTTTTGCAGCGTTTTGACTTGACCATGCCAAATTTTGAGCAGATTCCATTAGAGATCTGTATCAATAAAATCCCTTTTTTTTTCCTTGCTTCAATGTAGATTTCCTATTGCAATCAATGGGCAGAGTATTCAAAGAGTATATGAAAACGTTTTTGCTGTTTATTTTGAATTTGATCCACTACAAGACTATCATAAAACCCCTCTGTGTGACCACGTCCTAGGATACATGTTGACGATGAACATCACATTCGGCAGATTTATTGCAGAAATTTCTGTAACTTTTCCATTTATGCAGAAATCCACGTCTATGCTGCAGAAGCTGCGCCTTTAAGGGCCTGTGCACACATTGCGCTTTTGTCGCAGTTGTCTTACAAAACCTGAAGCTTTGGTACCAGCAAAGTGAATGAGAATCCTGAAGTCTCATGCACATGTTGCTTATTTTTTACTTGTGGATTTGGTGCAGATTTAAATCTGCCGTATGTCAATTATTTCAGCGTTTTTCCTGCAGATATCACCCATACTAATAAGCGGGGAAATAATCTGCACCAAAAACAAGTGTAAAAAAGGTGACAAAAACACAACAAAAAATCTGCAAAAATGTGCATATTTTACAGTACATTTCTCCTGCCAAGAGATGCTGAAATTTCTGCAGCAAATACTTAAAGTGTGCACAGACCCCAACATGAAAGGAATGGGATTTCTGCAACAAAATAGACAAATGTGATTATACCCTTAGAATTGTATGGTTGTCACTTCTCATCCATATGTTGATGTGTAAGGGGCTAGTAATCTATCCATTGTCCTAAATTTACAAATTCACCAAAAATATATGATAGCTACTTTTCCCCCCTTCTTTTATATTTCTGGGGGTACATTGTTTAGATTCTTCTTATTTTAAAGTAAACCCCAGAAATGGAATCAATGCATAATTATTAAAACTCCACTTCTAATCCTAGCTTATTTTCATGGATGCAGCTCCCATTTCGAGATATAGCGAGGTAGAGTCATCACAAGGATGAAGGACATAAGCGTGAGCTTTAAATGCTATTTGTTACTCACATCTACCCGCAGGTAGTGCCAAAATGGCGGCGCTATCCGGGGGTAGTCCTGTTGGCGAGAGAAAAAAATGCATGTAACTTATAGGGATTTTATCCCCTTGGAATCTACTCTTCAAAAACTAAATTATAAGCAAATAATTCATGATATATTTTCTGTAAAGTGAGGAAAAACTGAAATAGATACATAAATCTAATAATACAAAGAAGGCATAAAAGGTCACAAGTTTGCTACCTATAAAAGATATTCATAGCAGTGTCCATTTTCACCAGTACATTACCTCTTTATGGCTGTCTAACCCTAGTATAGAATGATATCTGCCCACGTCAAATCCACAGAAGTTTAGGAAATCAGATGTTGCCTGGTTTGAGTCACCATTAGACATGAGCGAACCCCCACTGTAAAGTTGCTGAACTCCGAATACTGACTTTTTTCAGAAGTCCGTTACAGTGTTCGGAGAGAGAACTTACTACGACCAATTTACAACACCAAAGTTCATGTCCCCATTGACTTCTATGGGGTTCGGGTTCTGACTAAAGTTAAGGTAGAGTTCTGGCACCGAAACTGAACTTCGGACTAAAAGTATGGTCAAACCCGACCATCCCTAGTCACCATATTTGAGAGGTTTGCATGTGCTTGCTTGTAACATGAAGGGAATGTAAGAAAACCAGTAGATTTCCTAGACTAAGGAAATAAAAACAAAACAGGGTAGAAAAAAAATACTTTTAGCTCCTAAAAGAAAGTCATTATTTTTATTAGTACCCAAATTAAAATAGCAGGCGATTAGTGTCTTCTCCATACTACAGACATGCACACCCCTTCAGGGTGAAGCTTAAGAACTAACCAGATCTGTATAACAAAAACATATTAACAAAAAAAATCTGGAAAAAATATAGTTTGATGTAAGTGTTTACAAAAGGGCGACCACTGACTTCTTAGCAAGACCATTATGCTGGAGATTTGTCCATCAACGCTGATGATTAAATCTGAGCAGTTGCCTGTTTGACCCACACACGGTATTTAGACATTGTAGTCCTTTGGCAAGTCAGATGTGTAAAATTTTTTGAGAAGTTGCTGCTCAAATAGGGCTGGAGCTACATGAAGATTTTGGCCTACACACAGGTTACGTGGCCAAAGATTGGCAAGTCCTACTGCCATATCATAGTGGTGATGAAGGTTGCATTGCAACCTCTAGGGTACATCTACAAGCAAGTCACAAAAAGTCCAACTTGGTCTGACATTTTGTGGCTTCCTTGTCGTGGTTGGAGTACCCATGTGCCCATTCTCTTGTATCACGTTGCAATATAGCAGTGGCACATAGCAATTTTTGTGACCATGGCCAAAGTCTTGATGTAGCTTTAGCCTAAGGTGGCTCCAGTTTCAAGGATGTGACCAAACATTTGTGTCTTTCTTCTTGATTTAAAAAAAAAAAGTAGCAGAGAAAATGGCATGAAATATCACAACTCCCATAAAAGCATTTATAGGAAAAAAAATGTTGCTGTTTAAAGGGAATATGTCCTCAAAAAATGACTTATTGTTTAAAATCAGGTTTATTATGTTAAATCTGTTTTAAAAAAAATGTCAATTTTGTTTCAATTTTCTCATATCATTATCTATATTAAAAATAATACATTTAGCAATTTATTGGCTACTAGTATAGATGAGCGGACCCTTGGAAGTTCAGGTTCTGGTATCCTACCCGAACTTTATTCCAAAGTTTGGTTCAGGCACCAGAACTGTACCCGAACTTGAACCAGAACCCAAACCCCATTAAAAACAATGTGTACATGAACTTTTGATCTGGAAGTTTTTCTCTCTCTCCCACGGACTTTTCCCGGAACTCCTTACATTGCAACGGACTTCTGGAAGAAGTCTGTGTTTGGTGATTAGCATCGGACACTTACTATCTGGTATGAACCCCGAACTTTTAAGTTTGGGTTCGCTCATCTCTAGCTACTAGACTCATACTTCCAATTCTGTATAGATGACTTTACAGCAGTCTGATTATCTTCACAGACAGGATTACAATGAATGGTATCACTTCTATATATACAGTAGATAACACAGAGCCATTCACAAGAAGTGATGTCATAGCTCATCACCCCCTTTACAAGGACCTTTCTTGATATTAGAGCATGCTCAGATAACAGTTCCATGCAACAATCGGGCTTTGAGTCCATGTGAAGTACAAGATGTAAGAATCTGGTCTAGTGGCCATTGTAAAAATTGCAAGATTTTAATTCATATGAATAAAAAAATACATTTAGCATAAAAGACAAAAACAACTATAAAGACAAACCACAGCCACTAATCAAAGCAAAGAGAGGGCAAAATGTATATTAAAAGCCATTGGTAATGCTCATATTATGACTGTAACAACAGAAAAGTTGTTGTACAGGTTACATGTGCCAGTTAAAGAAGCCCTCCTCCTCCTCCCATCAAAGTTTTTTTCCTCTTAATATATTGCAATTATCATGTTATATAGAACTTTGTACTTACAATTGCTCATTTTGCCTTTCTACACAGTTAATTATTCTCTTTTTCCTGCAAAAATCATCGCCCTCTTCAACTCCTGACCCAGTTGCTCCGCTCCTCCCACCTGCCAGGGACTTAGGCAGTGATCGATGACTCATGCAGGGAAAATTGACCTTCTCTTTCTACATAGGGATTAGAAGGATTCAGCCAGTCAGATTTTAATCACGAGATGTCATAGACTTAACAGAAAGGAAAAGAATAAACTGGGTAGAAGGACAAAATGAGCAATTGTAAGTGCATAGTGCTATATAATGTGACAAATGCAATATATTAAGAGGATAACAATTTTGATACGAGTGCTTCTTTAAGTTTTCTACTTTTTTAAATTGTCCTCCATCTATTCAGGTCAGTGGGATACCTAAAAAAAAAATCATTACAGATTCTATATAAAACAAAGTCACTATGATGAATTTTATCAGGTTTGCTGGAGGGAAAACAAGACGTAATATATACAGTGGTGGCCAAAAGTATTGGCACCCCTGCAATTCTATCAGATAATACTCAGTTTCTTCCTGAAAATGATTGCAATCACAAATTCTTTGGTCTTATTATCTTCATTTAATTTGCTTGCAAAGAAAAAACACAAAAGAGAATGAAGCAAAAATCAAATCATTGATCATTTCACACAAAACTCCAAAAATGGGCCGGACAAAAGTAATGGCACCCTCAGCCTAATACTTGGTTGCACAACCTTTAGCCAAAATAACTGCGAACAACCGCTACCAGTAACCATCAATGAGTTTCTTACAATGCTCTGCTGGAATTGTAGACCATTCTTCTTTGGCAAACTGCTCCAGGTCCATAATATTTGAAGGGTGCCTTCTCCAAACTGCCATTTTGAGATCTCTCCACAGGTGTTCTATGGGATTCAGGTCTGGACTCATTGCTGGCCACCTTAGAAGTCTCCAGTGCTTTCTCTCAAACCATTTTATAGTGCTTTTGGAAGTGTGTTTTGGGTCATTGTCCTGCTGGAAGACCCATGACCTCTGAGGGAGACCCAACTTTCTCACACTGGGCCCTACATTATGCTGCAAAATTTGTTGGTAGTCTTCAGACTTCATAATGCCATGCACACGGTCAAGCAGTCCAGTGCCAGAGGCAGCAAAGCAACCCCAAAACTTCAGGGAACCTCCGCCATGTTTGACTGTAGGGACCGTGTTCTTTTCTTTGAATGCCTCTTTTTTTTTTCTGTACACTCTATGTTGATGCTTTTCCCAAAAAGCTCTACTTTTGTCTCATCTGACCAGAGAACATTCTTCCAAAACGTTTTAGGCTTTCTCAGGTAAGTTTTGGCAAACTCCAGCCTGGCTTTTTTATGTCTCGGGGTAAGAAGTGGGGTCTTCCTGGGTATCCTACCATACAGTCCCTTTTCATTCAGACGCCGACGGATAGTACGGGTTGACACTGTTGTACCCTCGGACTGCAGGGCAGCTTGAACTTGTTTGGATGTTAGTCGAGGTTCTTTATCCACCATCCGCACAATCTTGCGTTGAAATCTCTCGTCAATTTTTCTTTTCCGTCCACATCTAGGGAGGTTAGCCACAGTGCCATGGGCTTTAAACTTCTTGATGACACTGCGCACGGAAGACACAGGAACATTCAGGTCTTTGGAGATGGACTTGTAGCCTTGAGATTGCTCATGCTTCCTCACAATTTGGTTTCTCAAGTCCTCAGACAGTTCTTTGGTCTTCTTTCTTTTCTCCATGCTCAATGTGGTACACACAAGGACACAGGACAGAGGTTGAGTCAACTTTAATCCATGTTAACTGGCTGCAAGTGTGATTTAGTTATTGCCACCACCTGTTAGGTGCCACAGGTAAGTTACAGGTGCTGTTAATTACACGAATTAGAGAAGCATCACATGATTTTTCAAACAGTGCCAATACTTTTGTCCACCCCCTTTTTTAGTTTTGGTGTGGAATTATATCCAATTTGGCTTTAGGACAATTCTTTTTGTGTTTTTTCATTGAAGACAAATTAAATGAAGATAATAATTTGTGATTGCAATCATTTTCAGGAAGAAACAGAGTATTATCTGACAGAATTGCAGGGGTGCCAATACTTTTGGCCACCATTGTAGGTAAACCGACAGCTCAACACACTCACCGCAAATGTTCTTTCCTGATCATGTGCTCGGCCACTTGAGGGCACCAAAGTAATCAAAAGAAAACTAGGATGGAAAGTCTAGCACTCCACCTAGCTCCAACCATCCATCCATGGATTTTACCCTTCCAGATGGAATCCTGGACTTTCCATCCTAATTTTTCTAGAACACACAATTATTTTTGGATGAAAACACATATTTGTAATTATTTTCCAGGCTCCATTGTTCTGCTTCTGCTGTTCTACAATGTTTTCTCTTCTACTTGTATTTACCAAATATAAATATTTATCTAGGTTCTCTGGAAACTTTCCAAATAACAAGACGGTGAAGGCCCAGGGACCAGCCGGCGAGTGTAAAGCAATGCACAAAATCAGTTTCTCATATCCAGAGAAATGAAACTTGTACCTCAATCTGAAATATTGATGGTGTGATCACTGCATTCATAACTCCTCGCTTCCTTTGTTGGCAATGTTCTAAGCTTCCGAGTTTGTTAGACTTGCTTGTTAAAGCGAACCTGTCGCCTGCTGGATGAGACAATGGTGGTGACCTGACACTATGTGAAAGGAGAGAACGTTGCTATCATTGTCAAATATGACCATGATAAAAATATGTGTAGGAGCCATCTCACAGGGAACTGTATGAGGAGCTGTAAATGGCTTAGAGTTAAGTAATAAACTCTGGTGGCCAGTGATAGTCAACCTCATTTGGGGCTGACATTGAAGCATATCTACTGTACTTTTAGGGCTCATTACTTTGTCAGAACCTGGTGGGTCAGATTGACCCTGGCTACGGGTCCATATCACAGACTTGTAGGCACTCTGTGTTGTGTCTCACAAGCTCTCCTAGATGTTATCCTTCCAAGGAAGACTACCATAGTATGTGATGGAGCAATGCCACATCCCGCCATGTTTTCCTGTAATTTGTAAGATGAAAAAACTTGTATGCTGTCATAAAAAGTCACATGGAGGTATGTTATATGAGTTTATGTAAACTCCACCCAAAAATGGGCATTCTGAGGCGAGTCGAGATACATTCTTGTGTGTAGTTGGTGGGTTGGATTTTAACAGCTAAAATGATTTTTACAAGGGCTAATAATGATTAGAAGAAATTCTCCCCCTCACCCACCACTTGTAGCTCCTATTCCAAAGCACACAAAGTCGCTTCTGGTCTCTACTTCTCGGCCCTGTCTTGAGACTGGAAATACTTATCAAGCCAATCACTGGCACTTTAAAAATCGGCTTAATTGAAACTTCTGGATAATTCTAGCTTGTCAAGGCAGGACCAAGAAGTAGGAGCACAGAAAATTTTAGTAAAGGCATTGCAGGGGTTCAGTGGGGGTGAGTATAACTTCACATTTTTAACCAGTCTGAGCTCTTTTAAAAATACTTTTTATCTGCTGGAAGGAATGTTTCATCAGAAAATGTAGGTTCCAATTATGCCAGAATTCTCGTGTTAAAAGCTTTGAAGTTACATAATTTTTGTACTATAAGGAGTTACACAAAAATGGTGCAACTTTAGACATTTTCACGCCAGCTACGGCCAAAATGGGCAGTGCTAGGTTGGGACTGAGGTACAACGGGGTGTGGAGACAGCAGCTTGTCTAATTCATGACAACCTGCGGTGTACCTTACTCCATAAATCTTCTTCTAGTTCCTGACTGGAGTAAGATTTGTGGTGAGGCACACCCACTTTTAAGACGTGCCTGATCCATTAAGAGGCATTTTTTAATGAATCTGGTGCCTCTGCCCCCTGCAAGCACCCTAATCAAGATCAGTGTGAACAACTCCAGTTTTGATGAATTGAGTTTGTGTTTAAATCAGGTCTGTGTTAGATTTTTCTTTTTTAAATGTATTAAAAAAATTTGATATATTTTAATTTTTATATCCGAAAAACATAGATGTTTTGCAATATGCGCAATAACCGCTAGATCTAACATTAGATCCATGCATTATTTTTTCCGCATATTTACCTTAGAACCAATAGATGGATTGAAACCCAAGAGAATTGTATTGAAGTATTTTATGAGCATGGTCTCATTAGGGCAACATCACTAGGAAGTGATGGGGAGGAGGTGAGCTGTGACATCGCCTATTGTGAATGGAGAATGCTGTGTTATCTACTGTATATAGAGGTGTTATCTGTCATTGTAAACAGTTCTGTCATAATACTGAAATTGCAGAATAGTCTTCTATAAATATAAGCAAGAAGGAGACTAATATTAGACTTAGTGTCCAATCAGAAAATTGCAAGATTTATGATTTTTTTCAATATGTGATATGGAAAGTTAAAAATAAAATTCTGATTCCCTTTTAAGGTGCAGTCTTGAGTTTGGAAATTTATCGTATTGCAACAAACTTAAAGAAGTTGTCTAGGATTTTCTTTTTTTTTAATATGGGACTAGAAACTAACAGGCACGTAATTGCTGCCTGTTCTACGCGGCGCTGACTCTGAGCAGTCACTGACTGCTCATGCCAGCGATTCATCTGCTCCATGTCACCAGACCAGCTCCTCCTCTTATTGGCTGCTCTGTTGACGGAATGTAACTGCTGATGTCATACTGATTGACAGCTGGCTCCCCGCAGTTAGGCAGCGGGGAGTCGGCAATCAAACAGTATGACATTTTCAGGCAAGTGCTCTGTTGATGTAACGTCAGCAGAAGCTGCTGAATCACCAGCAAGAGCTGTGTGTGACCACTCTGTGCCATCAGAGATCGGCGCCAGGCACAGCAAGCAGGTGGTTAGCAACTGCTTGCCTGTTAGTTCTTAGACACATTGTAAAAATAAAAAATAGTACTGGAAAACGCCTTTACTTATAAAAATGGACTAAAAAAAGTTTATACAACTTAAATTCACGCTTCACTTAAAGTTGTCAGTTCATAAAGTACAACTTAAATGAGTTTCTAATATCATTCACCCATGTGTATGTCACCCAGAGATAAACTAGTGATCACGGGGACCGACATTGTTCTCTATTCCTTTTCAGTAAACCCAATGAATAACACTACAGTAAGCATTTCCCCAGCTTGAAATAGCTGATAACAGGGAACAATAGACTGCATTCAACGGCACAGAAAATAGAGAAAAGATAGCGTCCTTTTAAACCGTTGTATATGCCAAAAAAAAGCGAGATTTAGCTCTTCTGCACATCCAGCTGCTACAAAAAACATGAAGGAAACGATGCATTCAGAGCAGCTATTGCCACATGCGCCGCCGTATATTTCCTGGTAGTAAACAAACAGAATAATATTTTTTCCTCTTGTTCCACTATGAATATTTTATATTACATTTTCAAAATAAAAAGAACCATGCAAAAATATGAGAGCACAAAACTTTCCGGGGAAAAAAAAATGATACTGTAAGATCCAGGGTCCTGGAAAAAAAAATCTATTTTTTTCCTGAAAGGTAAAGGCTGAAATCATATACAATGTGCTTGTGCTTAACAGGAAACAAAATTTGCTAGAGCTGGAAATTTCAAGATGGAGTGTGCAACGCCTCGCAGAGCATAAATTGTGGAGGTAATAAAAAGAGAAACTGTTCCCTGAGGACCAAATTCACAGTCCCTGAAAGCGTTAGTAAATTTTCACATGGTTAAAACAGCACCGCGTCCCCGCTCCACTGCCTAATAATGTTTCTTTGCTTTGGGTAGTATATTCAAGCCTTGACTGGACTTAATATTATTGAATTATGTTTTCTGATATAAAAGGATGATCCACAGAGCACAATACAGAGGTGCGGGGGGCCCACACTCTTGTAGTTTATCACATACCGCCGGTAATCGGTTCCGCTACTGAACACATTCTGTTTTATCAATACGGTAATTGCTTTTGGTTATTAGTTCACATATAAAAGTGGATATGGGAGATGGGAATTGGAAATCTATTTTCCTGAATTCCTCATATACACAGTATAAGGCGTCATCATTCCAAGCGTATGGTACCTGTGTCCGTCTATTTCTCAACTTTGTGACAATAACTATGAGGCTGTAGTTACAGGGGTCCGGCTGCTACAAAACACAATGAAGTCTATTAAATACTGGGACAACACACCCATCAAAATAAGGTTTAGGGGAAAAGTTGGTGCAAACTTTTTCACAGGACCCGTATCATTGGCCGTGTCACTAATCTGTTGCCGATAAAAGGGATCCTTGAGAATCACTTCCTACTTGATGGCATCCGCGGCTCTTCTTTTGATTCGCCAGCTTGACGTGATATAACATGTGCATCACACCACCATGATGATATCATGCCAGTTCAGCTAATCAAAAGAATGATGTGGATGCAAGAAGATGGAAAATGGTTCTCAGAGCTACCATCAATCAGCCATAGATTACTGACAGTTTCCTGCAAATCGATTAGCAGTAGCTCTACTTAGGGGTTGTCCATAATTACTGGAGTACCAGCTACATGATAGACTAATTTGGGAGGCAAGGTAATGTTAAAGGAGTTGTCAGCATTTTTTTTAAAATCAGAGTGACATAAAGATAGATGTCCCAATCGATGCGGCCTGATCTCCTGCCTCAGTGAGGTGGTCCTGACACAGGGACATTAAAATAAGAAAGACTACTGCACTTCTTGGTCTGAGTGAAGAAAGTTACATGTCAGCATCATTTCATGTTGCAGAGGACCACACTTTACAAGATGGCCAATGCTTAAAGGTATTGTCCTACAAAGTACATTTTAATTAACAGATCTTGGAATAATTATTTTTGCTCCACCTGGTCAGAAACCTTGGTCATGGTCGGTTAGGACCAATGGAGTGGAAACTACGTGAAGAGACCAACTGCGTCTCCACTGCTTCACATATCTAATAGCTATTACAGAAAGTGTCTACTACACTGCTCCTAACAGGTTGTGACTCAAGTCCAGACTGGGAGGATTCAAAGAGGTTGTCTCATGAACAAAGTACATTTTAATGATTAGATCCATAGAGTATCCACTTCACTGGTCCTCACAGGCCGTGACCAAGTTTCAGGACCAGGTGGAGCAAAATGTTGGCCATCATGTACAATGTAGTAAGCAAAAATTTAATTTAGCCTGTCAAAAAGGGGATGATATTACATATGTCTGAAAATAAATGAGCTTGATGTTTACACAAAGTAGATCCAACAACTTTACAGCTTGGAGTTCCTTTGACATTTTCTAGTAGTTAACGGAGAAACTACTGTTTATTCTCATTGTTCGGACCCTATGTGCATGTAATAGGTTGAATAGTTTATTGTCTGTTCACTGACTCCAAGGCATGTTAATAAACCTAAAATATTCAGAGAAACCTACAGAGGCTCTAAAAGAATCATAGCCCTTAATTATTCCAGTCTGACTGTGATTACGACTTTATTATATATCTCTGCCCAGAGCCTAAACAATCACACATTTTCCTTTTGGTTATTACGATTTAATATACAATTAGCATAATAACTAGCCAAATGTAAATGTCATAGCCCGAGGGACCGCTAATTATCCAGCATAAGCAGTGTGATCATCTTGTGGCATCAGTAGTGTCGAAATGCGATTTTGGGAATAATCCTTTGGTGACCTCAAATCCCACCGCTTGCTTTAGAAGTCACATTTATTGGTTATTAATGTTTTCCAGGTATGAGAATTTTCAGAGCTGTTTATAGTACTGTCGCCACCTGAGGACATGGACATGCCAATATTATGCATTTTTCTTTTTTTTTGTGAACATTTTCATCATTTTTTTTTATCCATAGCCTTAAAGGAAAACTAAACCTTATTTCTGAAACATAAAAATAGCTTCTTATAGCATTCACACAAATCTAGACATATTCCTGGAGGTTCGCAGAACTGGAGATATGTAAGATAAAGGAAGTAGCATCCAATAGTTATTGCATTAACCTCTTTTATACATAAAGGTATAAAATACTGTATATGATTAACTGTATACATTAATAAAGTTTTCCCCATTTATTTATATGTCAAAGGTTGTGCAACAATAGAAAAACATGTCTAGTTCTTACAAAAAAGGTTCAGCCCCTTTCACTCTATTGGGCTCAGTTGTAATACCAGATACAACCTGTGGACTGATATGGCACTGTTTTTTAAAACAAAGTAGTTATGTTTTTCTAACAACTTTTAAGGAGATGAAAATAAAATTTGAGCTACATATAACATAAAACTTACTTTAAAAAGTCAGAATTATGCGTCGATACAGTTCCATATTTCCCTACCATTTTGTGCTGACATTGGCTGAAGCTATGATGTGCCGTCCCGACACATAACTACTCCAGTCAGTCACTTGCCACTGTGGTGATATCAGTAAGTACGGCGCATGCCTTTCATTGACATGTACAGAATAACTGCACTCGTGTATGTACCAAAAAAAGTAAAAAAGCAAGGCTAATGTATACTACACAAATGTAACATGACATTAACAAGTACAGTAAAATACACACCCAAGGTAACCTTAGTTCACAGTGTCCAGGTGTTCCAGCAGCTGGAAACTCCAGTAACCTTAAAGTGTCTCTCAAAGGTTCCCATGAGGTTTCCAGGCTTCACAGCTGCCGGGAGACATGGTGGCTGTGAACTCTGGTAAGGTTACCTGAGTTCACAGCCACTGGGTCTCACGGTAGCCCGAATGCCGGACTATTGTGTGCCAGACTCGCGGTCGTTCATCACTCCGGCACTGGCTCAGTGCAGCGTGAGAACTAGCTGCTATGAACTCAGGTGACCTTACAGTAAGGTTACCGCAGTTCACAAGCCGGCTCACACAGAGCTTACCGTGAGAACTGACACCTGTGACCCGCAGTAATCTTAATTATGTCACCGCTCATCACTGCAGTCGCGTTCTCACGCTAAGCTCAGTGTGCCCCGGCTGGCGTGGTGAGTGGTCACATTACTTATGTCATTGCTCACCAATCACCACAACATCTGAATGTAGCAGAGTCAGGGATGGTCGTGGGACCTCATCATTATGGATTAACGGCAGACAGGTGAGGATTACTTTGATTTTTTATTTATATTTTTATGTTAATAAATGGGTAAACCAGGGAATGTGTGGGGGAGTCTTTATTCAAATAAAATATTTTTCCTGTGTGTGTATTTTTTTCTTTTAACTTACTCAGTTAGTAATGGGGGCGTCTGATATATATGCCTCTCCACTACTAACCTATGGGCTTTATGTCAGCTGACATTACAAAGCTGACATCAACCCAATAAACTATTACCCCGCTTGCCAACACACCAGGGCAAGCAAGGAGAGCAAAGGCTAAGCTCCTGAATTGGCGCATCTGATGGATGAGACATTTTTGGGGTGGCTGATGGCTGGTGTTATTAGTCTGGGAGGGGGCCAATATCCATATCCCCCTCCCAACCTATTAAGATCAGCCCATAGCTGTCTGTTTAGCCACTGCTGGTTATTAAAAATAGGGGGGACCCCATGTCATTTTTTTTGGGGGGGTGGCCCCTTTGTAATAACTAGTAAAGGCTAAACAGACAGCTATGAGCTGATATTAATAGGCTGGGAACCTTTATGGATATTGTCCCCTTCCCAGAATAATAACATCAGCTGTATGCTTTCCCTCAGCTGATTATTACGTCGTTTTTTTCATTTATTTATTTATTAACAAGTACAATAAAATACACACCCAAGGCAATCTTAGCTCACAGCTTCCAGGTGTTTCAGCAGCTGGAAACTCCAGTAACCTTAAAGTATCCCTCAAAGGTTCCCATGAGGTTTCCGGACCTCACAGCTGCCGGATGACTTCTGGACCCCAACAGGAAACTGGACATACAGTAAGAAGTCTGTGCTTGGGGTCCGGTACCAGATGCTAAAAGTCCGGTACGAGCCTTGAACTTTCCAGTTCGGATTCACTCATCCCTAATTATAATCCCTTCACAAGTCCGTTTAAAACCTGTACTGGAAAAAACAATACCGATGTCATCAGTGTTTTGGATCAGTGTGTCATCACTCAGTGTGCCATCAGCTTCTCTCTTACTTTGTAATGTTAAACATCCGTGTGCTGTAAGGGTTTTACATGGACCCATAGACTTGGACCATGTAATCTGTGCTATCGGTAAAAAATTGACATGTCTCCGTGTGGGTCGTACGGACACATGGTCTGTGTAAAAACACGGACATGTCAACATCACCATAGGTTTTAATGGGTATGTGTACCATGTCTCCGGTATGTGTGAAAACGGATGCCACATATACTGGAAACACGCATGTATGAAAGGGGCCTTATTGCCAGAAAAAAAAAAATATTCCTCAAATACACATGATAGATTATTTTGCAGAAATGACAGGTACACTTTAAATACTGATAAATTAAAATAAATTATGATGATGAATTGCATTGGAATAAAAATAGTCACTTTCACAGAACATTTATTTTGCCATATATATATATATGTGACGCCTCTTCTCAGAAGCCCCTTTATTTACCCTGGGAGATGGGGGACTCGGAGTCGGGTCCTGTGATGGAGAGATGGGGTGCAGCCATGGCCCGGACCCGCTCCGTGCCCAGGGCTGTCACAATTTAAAAAGGATGGTACGGGCTTATCCGGGTTGAGTGGCTGGTTACGACTACGCCACCTGTGGCACCTGGTGAGAGGCCACCAGCGCCGCTGCAGTCCGCTGAGGTATGGTGGTATGGCGGCCGTCGTTGTTACTACTCCCCACAGACGGAGCAAGGCCTCAGGGCAGAGAGACAGGATGAAGCGGGGGGAAGTAGTGGAGGAGACCGGGTGCTGCGTAATGCGGTGTAGCGCAAAATAAAGGGTCCGGAGGCGATAGGGGTGAACTGCCAAGACTTTACTCACATTAGAGATGACAGAAGGAAGGAGACTCCCTGCTCCTCGCGGAGTTCTGCAGTCACCAGAGATGAAGGGGGTCCGACAACCTTCGAGTAAGTCCAGTGTTCAATCAGGACCCCGCACCAGAGTGTTCCTAAACTACAGAAAGAGTGCTTTCCTGTCCGTGTGTGTAGATAAGCCGGATCTCCCTCTGAACTCCTCTCAGAAAAAGGGCACGGGTGGCAGCTCCGCTCCTTCCGATACTCGGTGGTATCCTCAGGGCCTACCGGGCTTCCCCGACCAGGACATGAAGTAGCAAGGTCGGGTATCGGGGGCCGGTACCCCTCTTGCAGCCGGAATCCCTCTAAATAGATCAGGTTGGCAAGCACAGGTGGCGTATACCGCTCCCTCTGCATCCTCCCTGGGATCCATTTGCGGTGGAGCTACACTCCTAAGCTCCGAGCCTTCTTGGTTGTGGTCCCTGACCGAGTTGAGACATTCCTTGTTTACAACCTGCCCCTCGACCCAAGGCCAAGGTACGAGGGCTGTGTCTCCATCTGCTGCAGGTCCACACAGGATCCACGCTCAGGGTGGGAGATCACAGTAATTTACAGTTCAAAGACCCGCAACCAAAAATGGCTTTTTATTAAATATGAAATTTAAAGTGTCACTAAAATGTGAGTCCTCCACCCTCACCCACATAAAATGGTTCCCCTAGCTCTTGGTTCCTCAGTCTCCCTGTAACCAGGAGGGCAGCACCTAGTGCATTCTAGCCCCCTCTGGTGGAGAAATGTGGTGTTGGATGTGGAGGTTGAGTCCTGACCATTGCACTGTTCTTACCTCAGAGGAGGAACACTACACTCCATTAGAGAAGTGCAGCATCCCTGTGGCGGTCGAACCCTCAGGGGCGACACATTCCTCCCTGGTGAAAGACAGCACGTCCGCGGGCTGCAAAAGAGTAATACCCAGGAAAGTTTTCTTTTCATATAACAAACAAACTCTCTTCCCTTTATGGGAGGCACATCTTCTTAAACGTTGCAAATATAACAATACATTATAAAAGTACAAAAGTATAAAATTATAAAAGTGCTAGCATTTTCCAGAGACATCATGCGCAGACAGGCGGGTTAAGGTGCAAAGACGCAGAGTTAATTCAGAAGTGCGAGGGACCTGTCCCAAACCCTTAACGTGGGCCCTGGGGTGGCTGCAGGGCATGAAGATCCCGAGTTGGACCTCCAGGAGAGCCACCCTGACAGGTTTTTCTTCTGAGGTCTTGAGGTAGAAATGTCCACGGTTTTGCATAAAACCAATATGGAGCACCTAAAAAGATGCAAACTATATACAAGGAAGGAGTTTGTCTGCTGCAAGTCTGCAGGGACCAATGTCTCTAGAAACCAGGGATAGAAAATCAAAACATAAATGTCAACATTTTAACAAGTTACAACCGCCGGGGCTGCTTAGATCTCGGGTTCCCTCCTGGGAAAAGGCTCGTTCCTCCCGACGGAGGCTGACCGGTCCTCTGAGGCTGAGCGCGAGGGGGCGTCGCTCCCGGACACTTTGTGGACATCCAGGGCATACCGCCCCCGCACCCCATGGTGGCGAAAGTAAGTTACTACATCGCCCGGGAAGAGGTTCTGGCCAGGGTGTCCCTTCTTCAGCCGTGGCTCGACGTCCCGCCGGCTGACAAAGACGTCGTCCTGGTGCTGAGGACTCATGATGAACCCCCAGCCCGCCTCATGGTGGAAGCGGACGACTTGCCCTTCCACACGGGGACTGGGACGGGTTGCCTCTTCCTGACGGGCCCGGGATTTAGCAGCTTTGGCCCGTACCTCGAGGCGCTCGCAGCGGACCTCCCTTTGGCATTGCTCCCGAGTGAGCTGGAGGATCTGCTCACGGCACGCTCACTCCTCCTCTGCGCTTCAGCCTGGGTCTCCCGGGGGAAGCCCATCAGGTCCCCCCCCTGGTTGTCCCAGGCCCACTCCTCAGCCTCCGGCCAGGTGACTGTCGGTGCGGGTAGCGGTGTCATTAGGGGTTGCTGCGGGTCCTCTGCAGGTGTGGACAAGTCCTGGTTGGAGCCAGTGGACACCTCTGCAGCTTCAGGTACTTCGGGTTCGGGGGTAGGGCGGCATCGCAGGTCCCCACCTATAGCTGCCGCTTGAAGCTCCAGAGCAAAGTCCTGCTCCCAGGTGACCACGGCGGGCAAGAGATATTCGGCCATGAGGTCCAGAATAGGAACGGTAGGCTCAGCAGCCGGGGCAGGGGTAGCATACTCACCCGCCTTTGGGCCGCTAGCGACCTCTGTCACCGTGTCTCCTTGGGCTTCAACTCCTTGGCGGCGGGCCCAGATGCGCAGCAACATTTCTTCCCGCCACGCAGCCGTCGCCGCCTCCTGGGCCTCTTTCTGTCTCCGCACGAGACCCGGGGCTTCCTGGTGGAGAAACTCCAATTCTCCCGCTGTTAGAATCTTGCCGCCGTGCTCCCTGCCGGGTGAAGGGCCTGAAACGGGTTCAGAAGGCTCAGTAGGTTGCGCTCCAGAAGCGTCCATGTCTGCTCCCGAAGATTGCCAACCTCCGACTACAAGGGTCGCACCTTGTTGCTTTTCTTCTTCCTCCTCTTTCGGGGCGGTTCCTGGGCGGCATGCTGACAGGCCCGCCTTCGTTCAGCCCATCCGGTTTGACAAGCATTACCCTTCGGACCGTCTCTGATGGAAGGGGCAGTCCACACTTTTGGCGCCAAGCGGGAACCCTGCCCACGATGGGAGGTGTTTGAAGACCGTCTTTTCACAGCATTATGGCGCCTGTTCTTCTTGGGCGGGCGCCATTTTAGGTGGAAAACAACAGTTCAAGGTGTAAGGCACACAGTACCCGGTAGCAATGGGTAATTCCTTCCTTTGCTGCGGGCACAAAATCCTGCCAACTACTCCAAGTTTTGTGACGCCTCTTCTCGGAAGCCCCTTTATTTACCCTGGGAGATGGGAGACTCGGAGTCGGGTCCTGTGATGGAGAGATGGTGTGCAGCCGTGGCCCGGACCCGCTCCGTGCCCAGGGCCATCATAATTTAGAAAGGATGGTACGGGCTTATCCGGGCTGAGTGGCTGGTTACGACTACGCCACCTGTGGCACCTGGTGAGAGGCCACCAGCGCCGCTGCAGTCCGCTGAGGCATGGTGGTATGGCGGCCGTCATTGTTACTACTCCCCACAGGCGGAGCAAGGCCTCAGGGCAGAGAGACAGGATGAAGGGGGGGGGGGGGAGTAGTAGAGGAGACCGGTTGCTGCGTAACTCGGTGTAGTGCAGAATAAAGAGTCCAGAGGCCATAGGGGTGAACTTCCAAGGCTTTACTCACATTAGAGATGGCAGAAGGAAGGCGACTCCCTGCTCCTCGCGGAGTTCTGCGGTAACCAGAGATGAAGGGGGTCCGACAACCTCCGAGTAAGTCCAGTGTTCAATCAGGACCCCGCACCAGAGTGTTCCTAAACTACAGACCAAGTGCTTTCCTGTCCGTGTGTGTAGATAGGCCGGGTCTCCCTCTGAACTCCTCTCAGAAAAAGGGCATGGGTGGCAGCTCCGCTCCTTCCGATACCCGGAGGGATCCTCAGGGCCTACCGGGCTTCCCCGACCAGGACATGAAGTAGCAAGGTCGGGTATCGGGGGCCGGTACCCCTCTTGCAGCCGGAATCCCTCTAAATAGATCAGGTTGGCAAGCACAGGTGGCGTATACCGCTCCGTCTGCATCCTCCCTGGGATCCATTTGCGGTGGAGCTACACTCCTAAGCTCCGGGCCTTCTTGGTTGTGGTCCCTGACCGAGTTGAGACATTCCTTGTTTACAACCTGCCCCTCGACCCAAGGCCAAGGTACGAGGGCTGTGTCTCCATCTGCTGCAGGTCCACACAGGATCCACGCTCAGGGTGGGAGATCACAGTAATTTACAGTTCAAAGACCCGCAACCAAAAATGGCTTTTTATTAAATATGAAATTTAAAGTGTCACTAAAATGTGAGTCCTCCACCCTCACCCACATAAAATGGTTCCCCTAGCTCTTGGTTCCCCAGTCTCCCTGTAACCAGGAGGGCAGCACCTAGTGCATTCTAGCCCCCTCTGGTGGAGAAATGTGGTGTTGGATGTGGAGGTTGAGTCCTGACCATCGCACTGTTCTTACCTCAGAGGAGGAACACTACACTCCATTAGAGAAGTGCAGCATCCCTGTGGCGGTCGAACCCTCAGGGGCGCCACATTCCTCCCTGGTGAAAGACAGCACGTCCGCGGGCTGCAAAAGAGTAATACCCAGGAAAGTTTTCTTTTCATATAACAAACAAACTCTCTTCCCTTTATGGGAGGCACATCTTCTTAAACGTTGCAAATATAGCAATACATTATAAAAGTACAAAAGTATAAAATTATAAAAGTGCTAGCATTTTCCAGAGACATCATGCGCAGACAGACGGGTTAAGGTGCAAAGACGCAGAGTTAGTTCAGAAGTGCGAGGGACCTGTCCCAAACCCTCAACGTGGGCCCCGGGTGGCTGCAGGACATGAAGATCCCGAGTTGGACCTCCAGGAGAGCCACCCTGACAGGTTTTGCTTCTGAGGTCTTGAGGTAGAAATGTCCACGGTTTTGCATAAAACCAATATGGAGCACGTAAAAAGATGCAAACTATATACAAGGAAGGAGTCTGTCTGCTGCAAGTCCGCAGGGACCAATGTCTCTAGAAACTTGGGATAGAAAATCAAAACATAAATGTCAACATTTTAACTTTTTAACAAGTTACAACCGCCGGGGCTGCTTAGATCTCGGGTTCCCTCCTGGGAAAAGGCTCGTTCCTCCCGACGGAGGCGGACCGGTCCTCTGAGGCTGAGCGCGAGGGGGCGTCGCTCCCGGACACTTTGTGGACATCCAGGGCGTACCACCCCCGCACCCCATGGTGGCGAGAGTAAGTTACTACATCGCCCGGGAAGAGGTTCCGGCCAGGGTGTCCCTTCTTCAGCCGCGGCTCGACGTCCTGCCAGCTGACAAAGACGTCGTTCTGGTACCGCGGACTCCTGATGAACCCCCACCCCGCCTCATGGTGGAAGCGGATGACTTGCCCTTCCACACAGGGACTGGGACGGGTTGCCTCTTCCTGACAGGCCCGGGATTTAGCAGCTGTGGCCCGTACCTCGAGGCGCTCGCAGCAGACCTCCCTCTGGCGTTGCTCCCGAGTGAGCTGGAGGATATGCTCATGGCACCGCTCACTCCTCCTCTGCGCTTCAGCCCGGGTCTCCTGGGGGAAGCCCATCAGGTCCCCCCCCGGTTGTCCCAGGGCCACTCCTCAGCCTCCGGCCAGGTGACTGTCGGTGCAGGTAGCGGTGTCATTAGGGGTTGCTGCGGGTCCTCTGCAGGTGTGGACAAGTCCTGGTTGGAGCCAGTGGACACCTCTGCAGCTTCAGGTACTTCGGGTTCGGGGGTAGGGCGGCATCGCAGGTCCCCACCTATAGCTGCCGCTTGCAGCTCCGGAGCAAAGACCTGCTCCCAGGTGACCGCGCCGGGCAAGAGATATTCGGCCATGAGGTCCAGAAGAGGAACGGTAGGCTCAGCAGCCGGGGCAGAGGTAGCACACTCACCCGCCTCTGGGCCGCTAGCGACCTCTGTCACCGTGTCTCCTTGGGCTTCAACTCCTTGGCAGCGGGCCCAGATGCGCAGCAACATTTCTTCCCGCCACGCAGCCGTCGCCGCCACCTGGGCCTCTTTCTGTCTCCGCACGAGACCCGGGGCTTCCTGGTGGAGAAACTCCAATTCTCCCACTGTTAGAATCTTGCCGCCGTGCTCCCTGCCGGGTGAAGGGCCTGAAACGGGTTCAGAAGGCTCGGTAGGTTGCGCTCCAGAAGCGTCCATGTCTGCTCCCGAAGATTGCCAACCTCCGACTACAAGGGCCGCGCCTTGTTGCTTTTCTTCTTCCTCCTCTTTCGGGGCGGTTCCTGGGCGGCATGCTGACAGGCCCGCCTTCGTTCAGCCCATCCGGTTTGACTGGCATTACCCCACGGACAGTCTCTGATGGAAGGGGCAGTCCACACTTTTGGCGCCAAGCGGGAGCCCTGCCCACGATGGGAGGTGTTTGAAGACCATCTTTTCACAGCATTCTTCTTGGGCGGGCGCCATTTTAGGTGGAAAACAACAGCTCAAGGTGTAAGGCACACAGTACCCGGTAGCAATGGGTATTTCCTTCCTTTGCTGCGGGCACGAAATCCTGCCAACTACGCCAAGTTTTGTGACGCCTCTTCTCGGAAGCCCCTTTATTTACCCTGGGAGATGGGGGACTCGGAATCGGGTCCTGTGATGGAGAGATGGGGTGCAGCCGTGGCCCAGACCCGCTCCGTGCCCAGGGCCGTCACAATTTAAAAAGGATGGTACGGGCTTATCCGGGTTGAGTGGCTGGTTACGACTACGCCACCTGTGGCACCTGGTGAGAGGCCACCAGCGCCGCTGCAGTCCTCTGAGGCATGGTGGTATGGCGGCTGTCGTTGTTACTACTCCCCACAGGCGGAGCAAGGCCTCAGGGCAGAAAGACAGGATGAAGGGGGGGGGAGTAGTAGAGGAGACCGGTTGCTGCGTAATGCGGTGTAGCGCAGAATAAAGAGTCCAGAGGCCATAGGGGTGAACTTCCAAGGCTTTACTCACATTAGAGATGGCAGAAGGAAGGCGACTCCCTGCTCCTCGCGGAGTTCTGCGGTCACCAGAGACGAAGGGGGTCCAACAACCTCCAAGTAAGTCCAGTGTTCAATCAGGACCCCGCACCAGAGTGTTCCTAAACTACAGACCGAGTGCTTTCCTGTCCGTGTGTGTAGATAGGCCGGGTCTCCCTCTGAACTCCTCTCAGAAAAAGGGCACGGGTGGCAGCTCCGCTCCTTCCGATACCCGGTGGGATCCTCAGGGCCTATATATATATATATATATATATATATATATATATATATATATATATATATATATATATATATATATATACTGTGACGGGTCTGGGAGGTGGAACCTCTGAGCTATTATACAAAGGGACAGTTTTTGTAAGGAGGCAGATGGCTCCCAGGGAAGGCGGGAAGGTAGACACGGCAGGTGACAAGAACAGTCTCAAGGTAGAAGGACAGAACGGACACGGCAAGTGACGGGAACAGTCTCTAGACAGGCGGGAGGTCACGGCAAGTGACAGCAGAGCCTCCTGGTAGGCTAGCAGGCAGGTAGCAGGTGGGCGCTCCCAGGTGAGCGGGCAAGAGTCTCTGGACAGGCAGGTGGTCACAGCAAGTGACGGCAGAGCCTCTTACCCTTTTGGTGGCTAGAATGTTCTCTACCTCAAACTCGTCTTCAGCGGAAACCGGAGCAGGAGGCGTACCTGTCGACTTGGAAAAAGAGTTAAGTACCACGGGTTTGAGTAGAGATACATGGAAGGAGTTAGGGATCCGCAAGTTGGCCGGGAGTTTCAATTTATAGGCCACCGGGTTGATTTGCTTGATAACTTCTAGTGGGTCGATGAACCGAGGCCCTAACTTGTAAGAAGGAATCTTGAGCCGGACATATTTGGACGAGAGCCAGACTTTATCTCCAGGACGGAATTGGGGTGGATCCAGACGTCTTTTGTCAGCCTGTTTTTTCATCCGCTCGGAAGACTGAAGAAGTGCGGATCTGGCATTCTCCCAAATGGAGGAAAATTCGCTAACAAAAGATTCCACAGCCGGGTTGTCCACCGAGGTGGAGACGGGAAAAGGGATCCGAGGATGCTGACCGTAGACTACAAAAAACGGGGATTTGGAGGAAGATTCGCTCTCGTGATTATTGTAGGAAAATTCGGCCCACGGTAAAAGATCCACCCAGTCGGAATGGTGAGCATTAATAAAGTGCCGGAGGTAACTGGTTAAATTTTGGTTGATCCGTTCTACTTGACTGTTGGACTGTGGGTGATAAGCAGAAGAAAAGTCCAAGGTGACTCCCTGCAATTTACACATGGCTCGCCAAAAGCGAGAGGTGAACTGAACCCCTCGGTCGGATACAATGTGGAGAGGAAGACCATGAAGACGGAAAATATGATGTATAAAGTCTTTAGCCAACTCGGATGCAGACGGGAGACCCGGCAGGGGAACGAAGTGAGCCATCTTAGAAAAGCGGTCAGCGACCACCCAAATGACCGTACAACCGGCAGGGACAGGGAGGTCCATTATAAAGTCCATAGCTATATGTTGCCATGGGGCAGCAGGTACAGGAAGAGGAAGGAGGCGGCCGGCTGGCAGGTGTCTCGGAACTTTGTTGCGGGCGCAGGACACACAGGCAGAAACAAAATCTATTACGTCCTTGTGCAGGGTAGGCCACCAGTAATGCCGGGTAATAAGCTGGAGGGTCTTCTTCTGACCAGCGTGGCCAGCTAGCTTAGACGAGTGTCCCCAGTGTAGGACCTTCTCACGATCAGATACTGTTACGAACGTCTTTCCGGGTGGAAGACGATTTAGATTCACGGGGGCCACCTGCATTACTCTGGCGGGGTCGATGATGTGCTTAGGCTCCTCCTCAAGATCAGAGACCAAAAAGGATCGGGACAAGGCATCAGCTTTGATGTTTTTGTCTGCCGGGCGAAAATGAAGAATGAAATCAAAGCGGGTGAAGAACAAGGACCACCGGGCTTGGCGCGGGTTAAGTCTCTGGACACTCTGGAGGTAAGCCAAGTTCTTGTGGTCCGTGTAAATTATTACTGGGTGAAGAGCCCCCTCGAGCAGGTAACGCCACTCCTCCAGTGCCAGCTTAATGGCCAATAATTCTCGGTCTCCTATAGAATGATTGCGCTCAGAAGAGGAGAAGAGTTTGGAGAAGAAGCCGCAGGTTACCATTCTTCTGGAAGACGACTTTTGGGTAAGTACCGCTCCGGCGGAGGAAGCGTCAACCTCTAGGAAGAATTGTTTGTTGCCGTCCGGACGAGGCAGCACAGAAGCGGAGGAGAAAGCTTGTTTTAAGGAAAGGAAGGCCTCCTCTGCTTCGGGTGGCCATTCTCTGGGATTAGCGCCCTTACGGGTGAGCGCAGAGATAGGGACAGTCCGGGAAGAGAAGTGCGGAATGAAGAGGCGGTAGTAGTTGGCGAAGCCCAGGAACCGCTGAATAGCCTTCAACCCCTCTGGTCGGGGCCACTTCTGGATGGCAGACAGTTTCTCAGGATCCATTCGTAGGCCGGTCTGAGAGATTATGTAGCCCAGAAATGGAAGCGAGGTCTGCTCAAAGAGGCACTTCTCATATTTAGCGTAGAGGTGGTTCTGCCTGAGCAGGACCTGACAAACGTCCCTCCGGTGAGTGAGAAGATCCGGAGAGAAGACCAAGATGTCGTCCAGGTACACCACCACGCAGGAGTAGAGAAGGTCACGGAAGATGTCATTGACCAACTCTTGAAAGACGGCGGGAGCGTTACAGAGACCGAAGGGCATTACAAGGTATTCATAGTGGCCGTCCCGGGTGTTGAATGCCGTCTTCCATTCATCCCCCTGACGGATACGGACCAGATTATATGCCCCACGGAGGTCCAGCTTGGTGAAGATTCTAGCCCCCCTCAGACGGTCAAATAATTCAGGAATGAGTGGAAGGGGGTATTTATTTTTCACTGTGATCTGGTTAAGTCCTCTATAGTCTATACAGGGACGGAGTGAGCCGTCCTTCTTTTTGACGAAGAAGAAGCCTGCTCCCGTCGGGGAGGTAGATTTCTGGATAAATCCCCGGGCCAGATTCTCCTCAATATATTCAGACATGGACCGGGTCTCAGCAGCGGACAAAGGGTAAATATGCCCATGGGGAGGAGTAGCACCGGGTATCAGGTCGATTGGGCAGTCGTATGGTCTATGAGGGGGTAATGTCTCTGCTTCTCTTTTATTAAAGACGTCCGCAAAAGACCAATAGAGAACCGGAAGGCCGGGTAGATTGGCTGGGGTTGGAGAAGGACGAGCAGGATGAACGGGAACTAATCAAGTCTTATGGCAGTCCTGTCCCCAGCGAAGAACTTCTCCGGTCTGCCAATCAAGCACGGGTGCATGTCTCTGGAGCCAAGGTAGGCATAGCAAGAGGGTGTGAGAGAGTCCAGGCAGAACATGGAAGAAGATGCTCTCAGAGTGCAGCATTCCCACCTGCAGAGTTATAGATTCGGTGATGAGTTGGATGGGATGTGGTAAGAGGCCCCCATCCACGGCGGCGACAGATAAGGGTACAGCCAGAGGTTTTGTGGGAATGCGGTATTTCTCTACCAGGGACTGAGAAATGAGATTTCCGGCAGCTCCAGAGTCAAGTTGAGCCAGTTCAAAATAACGGTTCTCCCCGCAGATGATAGAGACCGACAGCATCAGAGATGGAGAGGGTTTACTTCTGTCTAGGGCGACCACTCTGAGCGATCCTAGACACAGGCGTTTCCCGAACTCTCCGGGCAGGAACGGATCCGGTGCTCCTTACGGCCACAGTAGAACCAGCTCCCCTCGGCGCGGCATAATTCTTGACGGGTCTTGACCATCTTGGTCTGGTCGACCTGCATAGGCTCGGGTGAGTGCGCCTGTTGAGTAACGGAGGAAGTGACGGGTCTCTGGAAGGTAGGGGCAATGCTTGGAAACCTCCTCTCATGGGTGGCCTCTTTGGTGCGCTCCTGGAACCGGATGTCAATCCGGGTGGCAAGTGTAATTAAGTCATCGAGAGTGGTAGGAATGTCCCGACCGGCGAGTTCATCTTTAATACGGCCGGACAGACCCTCCCAGAAGACTGACACCAGGGCGTCGTTATCCCAGGCAAGCTCCGAAGCAAGGGTACGGAACCGTATGGCATATTGGCCCACGGTGAGACTTCCTTGGCGGAGGCATAGCAGAGATGAGGCGGATGAGGTCTTCCGTCCTGGTTCGTCGAAGACTTTCCGGAAAGCCGTGAGAAAGGCGGGCAGGTTGGACACCAGGGGGTCTCCTCTCTCCCACAGAGGATTTAGCCAAGCCAGCGCCTCCCCCTTGAGAAGGGACATGATGAAGGCTACTTTGGCTCTGTCGGTGGAAAACTGGTGTGCCAACAGTTCGAAGTGCAGAGTGCACTGGTTAATGAAGCCCCGTGCCTGACCAGGATCTCCGCCAAAACGAGGCGGGGCGGAGAGGCGGGGTCTGGGAAGAGATGCCATGGTATTGATGGGCAGCGACGCTGCCGGGGTAGGAGTCGTGCGACTGGA
Organism: Phyllobates terribilis; assembly: GCF_046119375.1. Taxonomy (NCBI): domain Eukaryota; kingdom Metazoa; phylum Chordata; class Amphibia; order Anura; family Dendrobatidae; genus Phyllobates; species Phyllobates terribilis. The sequence continues at coordinate 881,041,456 of NW_027362762.1, forward strand.
AGCAGGTCCCGAAGAGGTAGTCAGTGTGTCCAGGCGGGAGTTAACACTACGCAGGTGGCTCAGGATGGACTCCTGTTGGGACCTCTGACGGGACATTTCATGGCATAGGTCCGAGAGCGAGGGAGTTTGGGTGCCACCGGGTTCCATGGCCCGAGCAAACTGTAACGGGTCTGGGAGGTGGAACCTCTGAGCTATTATACAAAGGGGCAGTCTTTGTAAGGAGGCAGGTGGCTCCCAGGGAAGGCGGGAAGGTAGACACGGCAGGTGACAAGAACAGTCTTAGGGTAGAAGGACAGAACAGACACGGCAAGTGACGGGAACAGTCTCTAGACAGGCGGGAGGTTAGGGCAAGTGACAGCAGAGCCTCCTGGTAGGCTAGCAGGCAGATAGCAGGTGGGCGCTCCCAGGTGAGCGGGCAAGAGTCTCTGGACAGGCAGGTGGTCACAGCAAGTGACGGCAGAGCCTCCAGGTAGGCTAGCAGGCAGGTAGCAGGTGAGCGCTCCCAGGTGAGCAGGCAAGAGTCTCTGGACAGGCAGGTGGTCACAGCCAGTGACGGCAGAGCCTCCAGGTAGGCTAGCAGGCAGTTAGCAGGTGGGCGCTCCCCGGTGAGCGGGCAAGAGTCTCTGGACAGGCAGGTGATCACAGCAAGTAACGGCTAAGCCTCCAGGTAGGCTAGCGGGCAGGTAGCAGGTGGGGGCTCCCAGGTGAGCGGGCAAGAATCTCTGGACAGGCAGGTGATCACAGCAAGTGACAGCTAAGCCTCCAGGTAGGCTAGCAGGCAAGGAGCAGGTGGGCGCTCCCAGGTGAGCGGGCAAGAGTCTCTGGACAGGCAGGTGATCACAGCAAGTGACGGCTAAGCCTCCAGGTAGGCTAGCAGGCAGGTAGCAGGTGGGCGCTCCCAGGTGAGCGGGCAAGCTGATCCATAGACAGACTGGCAGGTGCTGGTAGGCAGACTGTCGGACCGCAGGAATGCAAGCAGATAGACAGGAAGAGAGCGGGAGGAAGACGCCGGGCACGGAGCGGAGAGGTGAGGGGAATGGCGTCCCTGCCTAGCAGGAGGCAGGGACGCCGACGCTACATATACACTGCTCAAAAAAATAAAGGGAACACTCAAATAACACATCCTAGATTTGAATGAATTAAATATTCTCATTGAATACTTTGTTCTGTACAAAGTTGAATGTGCTGACAACAAAATCACACAAAAATCATCAATGGAAATCAAATTTATTAACCAATGGAGGCCTGGATTTGGAGTCACCCCCAAAATTAAAGTGGAAAAACACACTACAGGCTGATCCAACTTTGATGTAATGTCCTTAAAACAAGTCAAAATGAGGCTCAGTATTGTGTGTGACCTCCACATGCCTGTATGACCTCCCTACAATGCCTGGGCATGCTCTTAATGAGGTTGCGGATGGTCTCCTGTGGCATCTCCTCCCAGACCTGGACTAAAGCATCCGCCAACTCCTGGACAGTGTGTGATGCAACGTGACGTTGGTGGATGGAGCGAGACATGATGTCCCAGATGTGCTCAATCAGATTCAGGTCTGGGGAGCCAGTCCGTAGCTTCAATGCCTTCATCTTGCAGGGACTGCTGACACACTCCAGCCACATGAGGTCTGGCACTGTCCTGCATTAGAGCACAGGGCCAACCGCACCAGCATATGGTCTCACAAGGGGTCTGAGGATCTCATTTCGGTACCTAATGGCAGTCAGGCTACCTCTGGTGAGCACATGGAGGGCTGTGCGGCCCTCCAAAGAAATGCCACCCCACACCATTACTGTCCCACTGCCAAACCGGTCATGCTGAAGGATGTTCCAGGCAGCAGATCGCTCTCCACAGCGTCTCCAGACTCTGTCATGTCTGTCACATGTGCTCAGTGTGAACCTGCTTTCATCTGTGAAGAGCACAGGGCGCCAGTGGCGACTTTGCCAATCCTGGTGTTCTGTGTCAAATGCAAAGCGTACTGCACGGTGTTGGGCTGTGAGCTCAACCCCCATCTGTGGACATTGGACCTTCATACCACCCTCAAGGAGTCGGTTTCTAATTGTTTGTGCAGACACATGTACGTTTGTGGCCTGCTGGAGGTCATTATGCAGTGCTCTGGCAGTGCCCCTCCACGTCTCCTGGTGTACTGGTGTGTCTCCTGGTAGCGCCTCCAGCCTCTGGACACTGCGCTGACAGACACAGCAAACCTTCTTGCCACAGCTCGCATTGATGTGCCATCCTGGATGAGCTGCACTACCTGAGCAACTTCTGTGGGTTGTAGAGTCCGTCTCATGCTACCACGAGTGTGAAAGCACAACCAACATTCAAAAGTGACCAAAACATCAGCCAGAATGCATTGGTATTGAGATGTGGTCTGTGGTCCCCACCAGCAGAACCACTCCTTTATTGAGTGGGTCTTGATAATTGGCAATAATTTCCATCTATTGTCTATTCCATTTGCACAACAGCATGTGAAATTGATTGTCAATCAGTGTTGCTTCCTAAGTGGACAGTTTGATTTCACAGAAGTTTGATCCACTTGGAGTTATATTCTGTTGTTTAAGTGTTCCCTTTATATTTTTGAGCAGTGTATATATTTATATATATTGTGACAAAGTCACTGGTAAAGTGCTGGAGGGAGATATGTTTCCGAGGCTCTTTGCGTCAGTGAATTAAAACCATTAAGTTTCCTCCAGCACATTATGTGCAAGGAGTGGTTAAGTCTCCATTTCCAAAGGGCGTGTTTTTATGAGAACAACCATAGAGCGGGTGGGAGGTTGTTTTCCATATCTCCTACCCAGAGTGTGGTCTGGGGGAGGTTGAAATACTTGGTCAGCTGAGGCATTCAATGTTCAGTAGGTCTGGAGTGAGGAACTCTAGATCTGTTTATGTGGAGCTATCTTGAATCACACGTAGTATCTGCACTCTGAACAGGCGGATCCCTGCTTCCACAAAGACCGCTTTTCTGTTGCCATCTTGCTTTGTTTTTCCTGTTTGCCCAGCGGGCTGTGTTTTCCTTTGTGGACTCATTGTTGGTTTATGCTGCACTTTTTAATAAGCCAACCAGAAGTTTTAAAGAGACAGCGTACCTGTGTCTACCTCCGTGTGCAGCTGAGCGAGTGATCTACCACAGGTCGCGGTAGAAGTGCGGGTAAGATCCCCAGGAATCAACGACAGATATCATGGAGGACCTGATCAAGCACCTGGTAAAAGCTCAGCAGGAGACAAGCAAGCTTTCATTGCAACAGATTCACCAACAGCAGTAGAACCAACAGAACCAGCTCTGACAACAGCAACAGATGGAATTGCTCGCAGAGGCGGTTCGTGCAAGACCAGCAGCCCCTCCCCCAACTCCAGGTGATGACTCGCACGTCCGAAAAGAGATAAGGCGAGCCATGCAAAAAACGACCCTGGGCGATGATGTGGAAGCATTTTTGACTGTGTTTGAGCGGGTGGCAGAGCGGGAGAAGCTACCGCCGGAGCAGTTGTTGGAGGTGCTAGCCTCCTATCTAACTGGTGAGCCCCAGAAGGCTTATTATGACCTGGCCTTGCAAGATGCCCAGGAGTATGTTAAGCTCAAAACTGAAATACTGGCACGTGCTGGAGCGACTATATCAATCAGAGCCCAAAGGGTCCACCACTGGGCATATTGCGGTGATAAACCCCCTCGCTCCCAAATGTTTGATCTCCTCCATCTTGAGCAGAAGTGGTTGCAGCCAGAGTCCTCCACCCCAGCACAGATGGTAGAATGGGTCGTGATGGACAGATTTATTCACTCCCTCCCTAGGCCCTTGCAGACCTGGGCTGCCCAGGGAGACCCCTGGAATGTGGATGACCTGGTCGGCCTCGTAGAAAGATACCAGGTGGTCGAGAAGTCCCTTAGGAAACCGGGTGGTGCTGCATCCCTATACTTGGGAACTCAGAGGGAGCCCGAGTCCCAAAAGAGGGGTGTTAGAGCCACTGGGGGGAGTCCAAGGTCCCAAGGGGTCCCTGAGGGTCTACCGAAACTACTGGGAAAGCCTTGATCTGCTGGGGGTGCGGTGGGCCCGAACACGTAGCCGTCCATTGTCCTATGACCTCTGAGCAGATGGATTGCAGCATTGGGAGATGCTGTTCATACTACGCATACTCTGCCTGCAATGTGGACTATCAGCCCGGTGAGGGGCCACAGTCATGTCCAGAGACCATAAATGGGATACTGGTGTCAGGACTTTTGGACTCGGGGAGTTTGGTGCCTCTCGTAAAGGACACCCTTCCCCACCAACTGATCCCTGGGAAACATGTGGGCGTCTGCTGCATCCACGGAGATGCCAAGGACTACATCGTCGCCCAAGTGACTATAAAAACAAGTCATGGTACTGAGTCCCATGAGGTCGGGGTAGTCAGAGACTTGTTACACCCGGTTATAATCGGACTTCCAGCTGTTCTGGGACTTTTGGGGAAAGGTGGGGGTACCCACTTGCTCAGACCAGAGCCGGTTCGTCCATGAAGAATCCCCATTACAGCCAGAGGCGGATGAGTTTTCCCTGTGTGTCCTTGCTGGCGACGAGGACGAGACAGGGACCCATGAGGATGAGATTCCTGAACTGGGGGTTTCTGGGGCTAATTTTGGTACTGCACAAATGCAGGATCTTACTTTGAAAGCAGCATGGAACAATGTAACGGTGATAAATGGGGTTGCCCAGGAGCCGGTGGCTCACACCAGGTTTCCTTATTTTTCAGTCAATGAGGATTTGCTTTATCGGGTCACTAAACAGAGAGGAGAAGTGTTAGAGCAGCTGTAGGTACCAGTCCCCTATAGGCATAGGGTGCTAGACCTAGCCCATTCTCATGTCTCTTGGGGGGGCATCTGGGCATAGACAAAACCCAAAAAAGTGCTGGAGGGAGATATATTTCCCTGAGGCTATTGGAATTAAAACCGTTAAGTTTCCTCCAGCACGTTATGTGCAAGGAGGGGTTAAGTCTCTATTTCCAAAGGGCGTGTTTTAATGAGAACAACCATAGAGTAGGTGGGAGGTAGTTCTCCATATCTCCTCCCCAGGGTGTGGTCTAGGGGAGGTTGAAATACTTGGCCAGCTGAGGCATTCAGCGTTCAGTAGGTCTGGAGTGAGGAACTCCAGATCTGTTTATGTGGAGCTATAATGAACCACAAGGAGTATCTGCACTCTGAGCAGGCGGATCCCTGCTTCCACAAAGACTGGTTTTGTGTTGCCATCTTGCTTTTTTTTTCCTGTTTGCCTAGCGAGCTCTGTTTTCTTTTGTGGACTATGTTGGTTTATGCTGCACTTTTTAATAAACCAACCAGAAGTTTTAAAGAGACAGCGTACCTGTGTATCTACACACACAAGTGCTTCTCACGAAATTAGTTTGCATTGGGAAAATTACAACGCTGGTGATTATTTCGCAGGGATTTTTTTATGTGAATGGGTTATAAAATACTCTCTGTGCAATGTTGGTGAATTTAGTAAAGATTTAGGATTTACAAGTGCTTCTCACTAAATTAGAATATCATCAAAAAGTAAATTTATTTCAGTTCTTCAATTCAAAAAGTGAAACTAATATATAGAGTCATTACAAACAGAGCGATCTATTTCAAGTGTTAATTTCTGTTAATGTTGATGATTATGGCTTACAGCCAATGAAAACACAAAAGTCATTATCTCAGTAAATTAGAATACTTTATAACAACAGCTTGAAAAATGTTTTTAAAATCCGAAATGTTGTCCGACTGAAATATATGTTCAGTAAATGCACTCAATACTTGGTTGGGGCTCCTTTTGCATCAATTACTGCATCAATGCGGCGTGGCATGGAGGCAATCAGCCTGTGGCACTGCTGAGGTGTTATGGAAACGCAGGTTGCTTTGATAGCAGCCTTCATCTTGTCTGCATTGTTGGGTCTGGTGTCTCTCATCTTCCTCTTGACAATACTCCATAGATTCTCTATAATAGATTCTCTATAGGGTTATGGTCAGGCGAGTTTGCTGGCCAATCAAGCACAGTGATACTGTTGTTTGTAAACCAGGTATTGGAACTTTTGGCAGTGTGGACAGGTGCCAAGTCCTGCTGGAGAATGACATTTCCATCTTCAAAAAGCTTGTCGGCAGAGGGAAGCATGAAGTGCTCTAAAATTTCCTGGTAGATGGCGGTGCTGACTTTGGTCGCGATAAAAAACGGTCGACCTACACCAGCAGTTGACATGGCTCCCCAAACCATCACTGATTGTGGAAACTTCACACTAGACCTCAAGCAGCTTGGATTGTGGCCTCTCCACTCTTCCTCCAGACTCTGGGACCTTGATTTCCAAATGAAATGCAAAATTTACTTTCATCTGAAAACAACACCTGGGACCACTGAGCAACAGTCCAGGTCTTTTTCTCCTTGTCCCAGGTAAGACACTTCTGGTGTTGTCTATTGGTGATGAGTGGCTTGACACAAGGAACGCGACACTTGTAGCCCATGTCCTGGATACGTCTGTGTGTGGTGGCTCTTGAAGCAATGACTCCAGCAGCAGTCCACTCCTTGTGAATCTCCCCCAAATTTTTGAATGACCTTTTCTTAACAATCCTATCAAGGCTGCGGTTATCCCGGTTGCTTGTGCACCTTTTCCTACCACACTTTTTCCTTCCACTCAACTTTCCATTAATATGCTTGGATACAGCACTCTGTGAACAGCCAGCTTCTTTAGCAATGACCTTTTGTGGTTTACCCTTCTTGTAGAGAGCATCAATGACTGCCTTCTGAACATCTGTCAAGTCAGCAGTCTTCCCCATAATTGTGGAGCCTACTGAAACAGACTAAGGGACCTTTATAAACGCTTAGGAAGCCTTTGCAGATGTTTTTTGTTAATTATTCTAATTTACTGAGATAATAACTTCTGTGTTTTCATTGGCTGTAAGCCATAATCATCAATATTAACAGAAATAAACATTTGAAATAGATCACTCTGTTTGGAATGACTCTATATAATATGAGTTTCAGTTTTTGTATTGAAGAACTGAAATAAATTAACTTTTTGATGATATTATAATTTTGTGAGAAGCACGTGTGTGTGTGTATGTATATATATATATGAGCTAATAAATCATCTATTTTTGGAGTGCTGTTTCTACTATTTTTTTCATATGTAAGAAGGTTTGGTATTTACGTGGAGGATGGGCACCCACCCATTTACAAGTTGTTTGCTTGTGCTGCTTTTTCTTTTTTTTTCTTTATATATATATATATATATATATATATATATATACATATATATATATATATATATATATATATATATATATATATATATATATATATATATACAGTACAGACCAAAAGTTTAGATACACCATCTCATTTAAAGATTTTTCCGTATTTTCATGACTATGAAAATTGTACATTCACACTGAAGGCATCAAAACTATGAATTAACACATGTGGAATTATATACTTAACAAAAAGGTGTGAAACAACTGAAAATATGTCTTATATTCTAGGTTCTTCAAAGTAGCCACCTTTTGCTTTGATGACTGCTTTGCACACTCTTGGCATTCTCTTGATGAGCTTCAAGAGGTAGTCACCGGAAATGGTTTTCACTTCACAGGTGTGCCCTGTCAGATTTAATAAGCGGGATTTCTTGCCTTATAAATGGGGTTGGGACCATCAGTTGTGTTGTGCAGAAGTCTGGTGGATACACAGCTGACAGTCCTACTGAATAGACTGTTAGAATTTGTATTATGGCAAGAAAAAAGCAGCTAAGTAAAGAAAAACGAGTGGCCATCATTACTTTAAGAAATGAAGGTCAGTCAGTGCGAAAAATTGGGCAAACTTTGAAAGTGTCCCCAAGTTCAGTTGCAAAAACCATCAAGCGCTACAAAGAAACTGGCTTACATGAGGACCGCCTCAGGAAAGGAAGACCAAGAGTCACCTCTGCTTCTGAGGATAAGTTTATCCGAGTCACCAGCCTCAGAAATCGCAGGTTAACAGCAGCTCAGATTAGAGACCAGGTCAATGCCACACAGAGTTCTAGCAGCAGACACATCTCTACAACAACTGTAAAGAGGAGACTTTGTGCAGCAGGCCTTCATGGTAAAATAGCTGCTAGGAAACCACTGCTAAGGACAGGCAACAAGTAGAAGAGACTTGTTTGGGCTAAAGAACACAGGGAATGGACAGTAGACCAGTGGAAATCTGTGCTTTGGTCTGATGAGTCCAAATTTGAGATCTTTGGTTCCAACCACCGTGTCTTTGTGTGACGCAGAAAAGGTGAAGAGATGGACTCTACTTGCCTGGTTCCCACCGTGAAGCATGGAGGAGGAGGTGTGATGGTGTGGGGGTGCTTTGCTGGTGACACTGTTGGGGATTTATTCAAAATTGAAGGCGTACTGAACCAGCATGGCTACCACAGCATCTTGCAGCGGCATGCTATTCCATCCGGTTTGCGTTTAGTTGGACTATGATTTATTTTTCAACAGGACAATGACCCCAAACACACCTCCAGGTTGTGTAAGGGCTATTTGACCAAGAAGGAGAGTGATGGGATGCTACACCAGATGACCTGGCCTCCACAGTCACCAGACCTGAACCCAGTCGAGATGGTTTGGGGTGAGCTGGACCGCAGAGTGAAGGCAAAAGGGCCAACAAGTGCTAAGCATCTCTGGGAACTCCTTCAAGATTTTTGGAAGACCATTTCCGGTGACTACCTCTTGAAGCTCCTCAAGAGAATGCCAAGAGTGTGCAAAGCAGTCATCAAAGCAAAAGGTGGCTACTTTGAAGAACCTAGAATATAAGACATATTTTCAGTTGTTTCACACTTTTTTGTTAAGTATATAATTCCACCTGTGTTAATTCATAGTTTTGATGCCTTCAGTGTGAATGTACAATTTTCATAGTCATGAAAATACAGAAAAATCTTTAAATGAGAAGGTGTGTCCAAAACTTTTGTTCTGTACTGTATATATATATACAGTGCCTACAAGTAGTATTCAACCCCCTGCAGATTTAGCTGGTTTGATAAGATGCAAATAAGTTAGAGCCTTCAAACTGCAAACGAGAGTAGGTTTTATGAACAGAAGCATAAATGTTACAAACCAAAAAGTTATGTTGCTCAGTTGAATTTTATTAAATTTTAAACATAAAAGTGTGGGTCAATTATTATTCAACCCCTATGTTTAATATTTTGTGGAATAACCCTTGTTTGCAATTACAGCTAATAATCGTCTTTTATAAGACCTGATCAGGCCGGCACAGGTCTATGGAGTTATCTTGGCCCACTCTTCCATGTAGATCTTCTCCAAGTTATCTAGGTTCTTTGGGTGTCTCATGTGGACTTTATTCTTGAGCTCCTTCCACAAGTTTTCAATTGGGTTAAGGTCAGGAGACTGACTAGGCCACTCCAACGCCTTGACTTTTTTCCTCTTGAACCAGGCCTTGGTTTTCTTGGCTGTGTGCTTTGGGTCGTTGTCTTGTTGGAAGATGAAATTACGACCCATCTTAAGATCCTTAATGGAGGAGCGGAGGTTCTTGGCCAAAATTTCCAGGTAGACCGTGCTATCCATCTTCCCATGGATGCGGACCAGATGGCCAGGCCCCTTGGCTGAGAAACAGCCCCACAGCATGATGCTGCCACCACCATGCTTGACTGTAGGGATGGTATTCTTGGGGTCGTATGCAGTGCCATCCAGTCTCCAAACGTCACGTGTGTGGTTGGCACCAAAGATCTCAATCTTGGTCTCATCAGACCATAGAACCTTGAACCAGTCTGTCTCAGAGTCCTCAAAGTGATCATGAGCAAACTGTAGACGAGCCTTGACATGACGCTTTGAAAGTAAAGGTACCTTACGGGCTCGTCTGGAACGGAGACCATTGCGGTGGAGTACGTTACTTATGGTATTGACTGAAACCAATGTCCCCACTGCCATGAGATCTTCCCGGAGCTCCTTCCTTGTTGTCCTTGGGTTAGCCTTGACTCTTCGGACAAGCCTGGCCTCGGCACGGGAGGACACTTTCAAAGGCTGTCCAGGCCGTGGAAGGCTAACAGTAGTTCCATAAGCCTTCCACTTACGGATGATGCTCCCAACAGTGGAGACAGGTAGGCCCAACTCCTTGGAAAGGGTTTTGTACCCCTTGCCAGCCTTGTGACCCTCCACGATCTTGTCTCTGATGGCCTTGGAATGCTCCTTTGTCTTTCCCATGTTGACCATGTCTGAGTGCTGTTCACAAGTTTGGGGAGGGTCTTAAATAGTCAGAAAAGGCTGGCAAAAGAGATCTTTAATCCACACATGTGAAGCTCATTATTCTTGATGCCTGAACTACTTCTTAATACTTTAGGGGGTCCAAACAGAATTCTTGTGGTTTGAGGGGTTGAATAATAAATGACACTCTGAATTAACTTTTAACGTTTTAAAAAAAAACAAAAAAAAAAAACAAAAACAAAATTTGCTGCAGTGCATTTCCCACTTCCAGGCTGATCTACAGTACAAATGTCACAATGCCAAGTTAATTCCGCATGTGTCAACCAGCTAAATCTGCAGGGGGTTGAATACTACTTGTAGGCACTGTATATATATATATATATATATATATATATATATATAAAATGTTTTATTTTTCTGCTTACTGTAGTCATTGGGTGCAGTGGCATTTTTCTTTCCCTTCGACCCACTGTGGGGACATATGTAGTTGTCTAATTTACCAACTGAATAAAATTGACCATATTTATCGGTGTTTGTAGTGTCACCCCAGGACTTAACAGGGCCAGTCATCGCTGAGCAGGGGCGTCATTTGTGTTTTATTTAGGGTGTCAACCTCCACGGCTAGGCAGGGTCGACCTTTTAAGCACTATGTTTAGGGCTTAGGAGGGTGAGAAGAATCCATATTGGGATTTGATGTATTTTATGTGATCGCAAAAGCCTTCTTCACTTTCTTTATGTCTTCATGTTTGTGTTGGTATTTTATATATGAATAATAAAGTTTATTGATTTTAGAGGATAATTATCGTATGTTACAAATGATTTATGATCCTCCTATATCTACTTTTTTTTAAAGCCCTTACTGTCTCTTTAACAAACACATAAACTTCTTGTAAGGGTTTGATTTGTGAATAAGTCCTAAATGCAAACTTAAAAAGAAGAAAAAAAACATATCGGAAGTTTCCAATTCCAATGCCAAATGATTTTCTTTTATTTCAAGAATGGCACACTTAGCAATTCAAATGCACATTGACTTAATGGTTAATTTCATTGCTTTGCATTTTTCTAACTCTCCCCATATGTTATCTGGCTTATCTCTTGCATCTTGTACCTAAATGCTTTTCTGTGTGTTTGTGTTGTTTTGCAATTTTTTTCTCTTCTGAATGTGTTTTATTGACCCATCAATTGTGATTAGTTGATGAAAGAAACTGTGAGCAAGAAAGCATGGCGTCTTAGAAGAGCTTTGTGTTTTCATTATCACCTCTTTTATCTCCCTTCTTATTCTTCATATATACATTCTCAACCCTTTAGTACTCTATGGGGCTGCAATAATCTGCTCTACACAAACTTTTATAACAATTACTTCTAATGTCTGAACTGGGTTATCGCACCAGTAAGAACCGATGGGAATATTTTGCCAAATACAGCTCAAATGCTGTTGCATGAAACAGAAGACTTGGGCATATGCAGAGTATTTCTTTGTCAGTATCACTTGTGCATTTGCAGAATTATAGCGATGAGTTGTGTAGTTTTGCTTGTTAGTTCTGTCGAGCAATTTGCATTGGGTATAGGATCATTTGAGCTGTAAACAACGGAATAAAGTGATGCTACCATCTAATGCTAGTCTAAGGCTATGTTCACACGTTGCGTTTTTGATGCTTTTTTTTTATGCAAATTAAAAACTGCTTTTTACAGTACCAGCAAAAGCTATGAGATTTCAGAAATCTCATAGACACACATTGTTTTTTTCCTGCTTGAATTGGAAAACTGCTGCTTTTTTGAAAACTGCAGCTTGTCACTTATTTCAGCTTTTTTGCAGCATATTTTCACCCTTAGAAAGCAATGAGTAAATGCAAAATAAACATAAAAAATGCAGCAATGAACGTTGCCATCAGTTTTTGCTGCGTTTTTAGTGAAAAAAAAAGCAGGTAAAGCACGATGTAAAACCCATTTATTTTTGTGATTTTCTCAAGTGTAAACCAAAATGTCTTGGTCTACTCACCTGAGATGACAGTTAGGATTAGTACAATTAATTAAATTAGTGATGTGTTAAAGTGAACAATGCCTGAGCAATTCAATAGCCCAATGTGTAAAACTAAACATTGCATGACCAATGTGTGAAATTGAACAATGCCTGACCAACTCAATGTCTGCCCTACTAAATGCACTGCCAATGTCTTAGGTAAACTATTCCTGACCAATTCAACTTTTCCCACATGTTGTTGTAATTATGTATTTTTTCAACAACTCATGAACTTTTTTGTTCAGAAGTCACTGTTTTTTTCAGATATAATAATTTTTTTCCACTAAATAATTTGATCAATTTGCCCTTTTTTCCAAAAATGTTTTATGGTTTCCAATATGTCTTGCATTGGAAGCCTAACACCTTGCATTGCTCATGCTTGTATGGTGGAAGCAAAGCTAAACTTTGGGATCCTGAAAAACACATCAAAAAACACAGCAAGAAAAGCAGCAACACCTGCTTTTAGTCTGCAGCTTTTTTACTGCCAAGAGATCAGGTTCTGGCTGCAGAAAAAAAAGCAGCAAAAAAGCAACGTGTGAACATAGCCATTCCTACGATAAGTATTTTGGTGCATTTCTAATGCTGGAATTTTTTTTGCAGCATTTCTGCACCAATTTGTGAATTTAGGCTGCTTGTGTTTTTCATTGCATTTTTCAATAAGGTTTTTTACATGTGTTTTATCTCATTTTTTCCATCTGTGGTTTTGGTGTCTTAAGCTTTGTCATGTTTTTAAAAAAAATGCTTTATTTAGTATTGTTCTTGTTAATTAGCATTGATAAAACTCTATTGATGAAGTTGTGTGCGGATTACATATGTTTTTTTACTGCTTTTTTTCCAAGAAAACAATAAATTTAATCGTATACGTGGTTTTTATCTGCAGATTTTCCGCATCTCATTCAAGTCTATGGGGAAAATATGAAAATAAAATTCATATTTACTGCATGGGAAATTGACATGCTGATGATTTGATAATCTCATCGCAGGTCAGTTTCAACAGCGTAAAAAATGCACAGTGATGATAAAGAAATATGCAGCAGAAAACACACACAAAATGCTAATTGTGAGAACTTAACCTAAAGAACATATGAACATATGTGATGAGCACTTAAGTGATAACAGACAGGATCTTTGGTGTCAGAGTACCAGATGATGAACCCTACCATCTCTATTAAAGGAGCATTAAAAAAAACTCAGAGGTCTGAACTTAATTGTGTGACCATGTCTGAGGGAAAAACTATAAAGATAAAAGGTTCAAAGTGATGGCAAATAGCACAAAATATATATCTTTTCAGTGTTTTTCATAGCATTGGAGATGACTGCTGTCAAGTGGGATTCCATTACTAATTATGCCATGAAACCACTAGATTACTTCTAAAAGGCCTGCACGTAAGAATGTAAGGATTTTTACATTTCCTCACAACAGGTATGCCAATGCAGAGTACCATAATCTTATTTCTGGGTTTCCAGTTTTCCGGACTTTGTGTACAAATCACGTAGCTTTAAAATGTTTACGTTATTTTATTTGTATTATTGATATAAGAGGCCTACCCCTTCTATGCATTTATCACTGATCCAAGTTTTATTTAGTGAAGACATTGGGAGTCTGGGTGTTTGAGCCATAGTTTGGATGACTAAATGTAACTGTGTAGGCTTCCCGCACACATGAGATAACTATTCCCTAGTACTCCCCCACACACATCACATAACTTTTCCCTAGTACTCCCCCACACACATCAGAAAACTGTTCCCTAGTATACCCCGCCACACACATATATCAAATAACTGTTCCCTAGTACTCCCCCACACACATCAGATAACTGTTCCCTAGTACCACCCCACGCACATCAGATAACTGTTCCTTAGTAATCCCTCACACACTTCAGATACCTGTTCCCTAGTATTCTCCCCCACACACATATCAAATAACTGTTCTCTAGTACTCCCTGTGAAGACCCGGTATTTCCGTGGGCATAATACTACTCAGACAACACAGGGTGAGGGTAAAGCAGTGTGGCAATATTTTATTTAACCATCAAACAGACAATAAACATGCAGAACAGTCCCAGCAAATACCCAAGGTGGTGCAAAATGACAGTCTCACCCTTCCGCTGGCCCACCAGGGATAGCACAACTGTGACTTTGGGACTTACAGGGACAACTACCTCAACCAGTGGCCCCCCACTTTTGGCAGGCCCCCACAGAGAGGGGGTAACAGCAAGCTTAGAAAGCTGACAGTCCAGAGGGTCCCATCCTGGCCTCTCTGAGAGTTTTCATGGGGCCAGATGACCAGCAGGTCCCAATTTGGCTTCTCCGAACATCTCCATGGGTTCCAGGTGACCGGAGGGTCCCTCATAGCAACCCCAAACAACATATCCATGGGGCCAGGTGACCTCATTGTCCCAACTTGGTTTCCACAAATGTATCCATGGGTTCTCTGATGGTCAATGGAGCAGATCTGTATCCTTCCAGTAAGGGCCGTGTACCCTTAAGCTGGAATCCTGTAGAATTCAAATCTGTGTCTCTCTGGATGGAGCCATGCTACCAAGCTACTCTCCTGAAGCATGTCTCTGATTCTCTTTGTAAAGTCTGCCTGCTACAGAGGCCACGTCCCTTAAATAATTCACCATTGTCCTTTCAACCACACCTCCACAGGTCAAGGATTAAGGATGATATTATTTCACAGGGCTCAGGTCTCATTGTTTGAGCATTTAATAAATTTACATAGCTTGTATCCCCCATACTCTGTAAATCAACAACTAGCTGGCTTAGTACAATATGCAATTAGCATAGTAGCAACCATCACTGTTCCCCAACACTGAGTCGCTGCCCTTCTTGACCAGCCAAAGAAACACATACATTCAAAAGTCAACACAAACACAATAGTGTATTTCTCTTGGCCTAACAGATTTACTGTAGATGTCTGGCTAATTAAGATTAGAAGCTGTGTCATCACACACCCCGACACACCTCAGATAATTGTTCCCTTGTACTCCCCCCCACACACACATCAAATAACTGTTCCCTTGTACCCACCCACACACATCAGATAACTGTTCCCTAGTACTCACCCACACACACCAAATAACTGTTCCCTAGTACTCCCTCATGCACATCAGATAACTGTTCCCTACTACTCCCTCATGCACATCAGATAATTGTTCCCTTGTACTCCCCCACACACATCAGATAATTGATCTCTAGTTCTCCCCCACACACAGCAGATAATTGTTCCCTAATACTCCCCCCCCCCCACGCACATCAGATAACTGTTCCCAAGTACTCCCATGTGCACATGAAATAGCTGTTTGATAATACACTATATATGGTGTTTCCTAGTACAAATGAACACTGGTTTGTTTTCAGTGGGGAGTGGGGATTGGCGTCAGCTTATCTACCTTCAGAACAAAAGGATTGGGCATTTAAATTTAACTACCTGGTTGTTTTCTCTCCCAACATTAGATCTTGGGGGAAAGTCAGCAGGTTCTTATACCCTTAGATGGTTGGCAAGATCGGCCAGCATTAATATGATATGTATGAGGGCCCTCAAAGTGTACATATCGTCTTTCATGACATGTCTGATTTAATAAATACTTTTATTCCTTATAAACTATAATTCTGCAACATTTTTCTCGTAGAACTTTATTATTCCGTACCTCTATTATTTCTGTTTGAAAAATATTAAGAAATTGACAAATAGGTGTTACCAGTTGGGGTTGTTCCCTGACATAATCTGCTAACAGTCCAATCAGTGATGACAGAGAAAGACTTTGCATGCACACGCCTTTGATAAGAAGAATGCTAACACCCAGTGGTTAGTTTATGCCGAAATATTCAGGAGGATTAGCAGAAGAACATCACAACACATCGTTCTAAGAAAATCTGTTCCACTATTGTTTTTTCATGGAGAATGCAATGATTTACTAAAACAGACATGTCAGAAGAAGAGACTTTTCATTTGCAGAGTAGAGAACACGCAACACAGGTTTTGCAATTACGGTATAAAAAAATTAAGTAACCCTGATGCTGAAAAGAAATAGTTGAAAGGGACAACTCCTTATTAATGGACCCAAAGAGGAGGGAAAAAAAGAAAATGTGAAAGTCAGGAGTTTCTTATATCCTTAGAAGGTTGGCAAGATCGGCCAGCTGTAATATGATATGTTTAAGGGCCCTTAATGAGTACATTAGGCCTTTCATGACATGTCTGATTTAGTACCAGTCCGGATGATTGAGGTCTGATTTCCTGACCAGTGCGGATTTCTGTTAGTGGACAAAATGTCCAAATTTGAACAGCAGCTGGTTGTCAATGTGACACCCTCTCCGGGTGTTGATGCCAAGAGAATGGTGGGTGGCACAACTCTAAGTGGCATTGGTCTAGAAGATGAGCTTTTGACCCAATAAAAAGGGGTTGTTCTTTAACTCTGTTCCACCCCAAGGTTTGATTTTCTGCCATTTCCATTACTACAATGTCAACAATGAAGAGACATCTACATTCAAGGTTTAGCCGACGGAATTTTGAAAACCAAAACGCCCCATTGAGAGACTAGAACCACATTTAGTTTCTGGTATACAAAACGCAAAATCAATGCCTGCAATCATCCGAAGTGATGGCTGCAAAATACAGAGTCTGCAAGCAGCTGCCATCACAATGCAGGAAGCAAAACAAAATCTGGGGGGGCTTGTTCAAGGCCGGATAAAAATATTTTCTTAACCGTCAGGAGCTTATATGCAAAATTTCCATGTAACGAGACATAATTTAGAAAAATGAAAGAAAACAAGTGTTTTTCTTACTGCGTATATTAAACAGATGCTGAGCTGTATAGAGCTGCAATCTGTCCCTTCATGATTGCCATTGTTATGGAGATGAACACAAGTTTGCACAAGGTCATCCCAAAAAAAAACAACCTGAAGACTCGTCACATTTTTGAGGCAGCTGAAATGCGTTTATGAGCAGCAGGTGTATTCCCACAGAAGACACTAAAGCTATTAACGGCACAGTGAGGAGTACACAATAATAGGCTGTTAACTCAGCCTTTCTGACAAGAGCACCAGGAAAGGACACTATGAAGCTATTAATAATAAATTATGCATATTTCGTACAGAGGAAAAAAAAAAGAAGGAAAATGCTTTCTTTAGTAGATCGCAGCTTGTGTCAATTTTCGTTTCGTTGTTATGACTTTATTTACCTTTTAATTGCAATATTTTATGCATGGTTGTGGTGAATCGCTATACTTTACCTGTCCCATAAGCACTAAAAAGGCCTGAGATGCTGAGCTTAGAAATGGTCATTGTGGATCCTGGTGGCAATTAAAAGATTCATATGATCCAAGTACAGACGTGCCCTGGGTCAGACTGCCATCCAATTAGGCCCAGTAGGAAGCAATTTTATGTTTTACAAAAAAACCAAAAACTTCTTTGAAATGCCTAATCATCAGTTACGATGGGAAGCTATTAAAGAGCTGTAAAAACTTTTTGTTGGTTCTTGTTAAATGGAAAAGCTATATATACAGTACAGACCAAAAGTTTGGACACACCTTCTCATTTAAAGATTTTTCTGTATTTTCATGACTATGAAAATTGTACATTCACACTGAAGGCATCAAAACTATGAATTAACACATGTGGAATTATATACTTAACAATAAAAGTGTGAAACAACTGAAAATATGTCTTATATTCTAGGTTCTTCAAAGTAGCCACCTTTTGCTTTGATGACTGCTTTGCACACACTTGGCATTCTCTTGAGGAGCTTCAAGACGTAGTCACCGGAAATGGTTTTCACTTCACAGGTGTGCCCTGTCAGGTTTAATAAGTGGGATTTCTTGCCTTATAAATGCGGTCGGGACCATCAGTTGTGTTGTGCAGAAGTCAGGTGGATACACAGCTGATAGTCCTACTGAATAGACTGTTAGAATTTGTATTATGGCAAAAAAAAAGCAGCTAAGTAAAGAAAAACGAGTGGCCATCATTACTTTAAGAAATGAAGGCCAGTCAGTGCGAAAAATTGGGAAAACGTTGAAAGTGTCCCCAAGTGCAGTTGAAAAAACCATCAAGCGCTACAAAGAAACTGGCTCACAGGAGGACCGCCCCAGGAAAGGAAGACCAAGAGTCACCTCTGCTTCTGAGGATAAGTTTATCCGAGTCACCAGCCTCAGAAATCGCAGGTTAACAGCAGCTCAGATTAGAGACCAGGTCAATGTCACACAGAGTTCTAGCAGCAGACACATCTCTTCAACAACTGTTAAGAGTAGACTTTGTGCAGCAGGCCTTCATGGTAAAATAGCTGCTAGGAAACCACTGCTAAGGACAGTCAACAAGCAGAAGAGACTTGTTTGGGCTAAAGAACACAAGGAATGGACATTAGACCAGTGGAAATCTGTGCTTTGGTCTGATGAGTCCAAATTTGTGATCTTTGTTTCCAACCACCATGTCTTTGTGCGACGCAGAAAAGGTGAACGGATGGACTCTACGTGCCTGGTTCCCACCGTGAAGCATGGAGGAGGAGGTGTGATGGTGTGGGGGTGCTTTGCTGGTGACACTGTTGGGGATTTATTCAAAATTGAAGGCATACTGAACAAGCATGGCTACCACAGCATCTTGCAGCGGCATGCTATTCCATCCGGTTTGCGTTTAGTTGGACCATCATTTATTTTTCAATAGGACAATGACCCCAAACACACCTCCATGCTGTGTAAGGGCTATTTGACCAAGAAGGAGAGTGATGGGGTGCTACGCCAGATGACCTGGCCTCCACAGTCACCAGACCTGAACCCAATCGAGATGGTTTGGGGTGAGCTGGACCGCAGAGTGAAGGCAAAAGGGCCAACAAGTGCTAAGCATCTCTGGGAACTCCTTCAAGATTGTTGGAAGACCATTTCCGGTGACTACCTCTTGAAGCTCATCAAGAGAATGCCAAGAGTGTGCAAAGCAGTCATCAAAGCAAAAGGTGGCTAGTTTGAAGAACCAGAGGCAGCAAAACAACCCCAAAACGTTTTTGAACCTCCACCATATTTCACTGTAAGTACTGTGTTCTTTTTGTTTTTTTTGTTTAGGCCTCATTCTGTTTTTGGTAAACAGTAGAATGAGGTGCTTTACCAAAAAGCTCTATCTTGTTCTCAACTCTCCACAAGACGCTTTCCCAGAAGGAGTTTGGCTTACTCACATACATTTTGGTAAACTGCAGTCCTGCTTTTTTACATCTCTGTGTCAGCAGTGAGGGTCCTCCTGGGACTCCTGCCACAGCATTTCATTCAAATGTCGACAGATAGTTCGCGCTGACACTAATGCACCCTGTGCATGCAGGACAGCTTGAATTTCTTTGGAACTTGATTGGGACTGTTTATCCTCAATCTGGACTATCCTGTCTTGCACCTTTCAGCAACTTTTCTCTGCCATCCACGTCCAGGGAGATTAGCAACAGTGCCATGGGTTGTAAATTTCTTCATTATGTTGTGCACTGTGGACAAAGGAACATCAAGATCTCTGGAGATGGACTTGTCACCTTGAGATTGTTGATATTTTTCAACAATTTTGGTTCTGAAGTCCTCAGACAGTTCTCTTCTCCTCTTTCTGTTCTCCATGCTTAGTGTGGCTCATGCAGACACACAATGCAAAGATTGAGTCAACTTCTCCCCTTTTTATCTGGTTTCAAGTGTGACTTTCATATAGCCAAAACCTGTTACATGCGACAGGTAAGTTGGAATGGGCATCACATGCTTGAAATAAAGTTGTGTAGCCCCAATTTTGGAAAGGTGTCAACAATTTTGTCGGGCCCATTTTTTTAGTTTTATGTGAAATGGTGACCAATCTGCCTTTTTTTTTTCTCTTTTTTTGTGTTGTTACAATACACACAAAGGAAATAAACATGTGTATAACAAAACATGTGTAATTGCAATAATTTTCTTGGAGAAATGCTTCATTTTCTGGAACAAAAGGGTGCCAACATGGTCGGCCATGACTGCAGATGGACATTGGCACCTGGCAATATTCCTGGGTAATATTCTCCAGGTCACTAATGTGCTTTGGTATATGTGCTGAAACTACCTACTTCAAATCTCTCCAAAAATTTTGCTAATAAACTGAATTTTCAGTGAGGGTTTAAAAATTTTTGAATTGAGCTTTTTTTAATCGCTTCAGATTTTGAAACCCGCAAAATGGTTAAAAGGAGTGATTTGGCCATTCTTCAGGTTGTTCTTGGAGGCTCTCACATAATGTACAAAGTAAGAAACACAAGAGGGAAAGACTTTGCAAAAAGCAACCTAAAAGATGATGCAAAAAACAAAAAACATTGGTGTTTCTAAAAGATATCACATGCACATATCCTTAAAACTTTGTCTTCGGAAGAGTACTTCTCCCGAACAAAATAAAAACCCTCCATTCCTTACATTGGAGAGGATTTTTAATAACAAGTAAGTTGCAAAGCTGCTTTCATTTACAAGCACTTTGCAATTTTACCCATTTATCACTATGAGACAACCCTTTTCTACTTCATATTCCAGTGCACAATCTTGGCAAGGGCCACCAGTTCACACATTGAGCTCCAGTGCAAAATCTCTGCTGGGGCCGCCAATTATAAAACTAGGGGAATCTTGAGAGGCAGACAAGAGCAGAGATCACTTTTTAACAGTCTCATGCACCTTAAAATTCAATTTCTTCCTATTGTCTCCAAAATCCATTAGCCAATCAGCTCTTTTAGGCAATTTTTTTTTCTAACCTTGTGTAGCAATCACCCCAAATAAGCATTCAACAAGAATTACATACATTTACGGAACTATTGCTGTCATTTTCTTTGAAGAAAACCTTTATTGAAGACATCAAATGTAACTGCTGTGACCAGCTCCAGAGGGGGATATGCTACAACTTTACTGCTCTTACAGTAAAGAAGGCTTTTTATATCTGGAAAATGTCTCATTGAGGGATCTTTGTATTAAACGGCTTTTTATTACATTTTTTTGATGGGCCAAAACTTGAAGCATAAAGTTGTGTGACTTTCTCATGGCCCTTGTAAGTTGCAGCAACCACAACAGGGAGGCAAATAACTGTTCATCTGTAACATATAGAAAACAGCACTATTATTGTAGAGCCTGTTTTGATCCAGATGGGAGGCAGGCGAGTGAAGTGATTAGTGTTGAGCCACCCCCGTAGTGTTCGGGTTCGGTTCGGTTCGTCGAACACCGGGATGTTCGAGGAACTGTTCGTCGAACTGTTCGTCGAACACCTTAGAACACCGTCGAACACCGTTAAAACCAATGGCAGGCAAACAAAAACACATAGAAACACATAGAAAACACCTGCAAAGGTGTCCAAAAGCTGACAAACTGCTCAGAAGACACTCTCTTTAAAAAAGCCGGACGGCAAATTCAGCAGCGGCATACACCGGTACCCGACAATTTAGACAAGAAGGAATAGAGCATCACACATAGATTAGATAGATAGAAACATGTCAGTCACACATATAAGAAGCACAGTGACAGTGTTGGTTACTGCACTTGTCATTTAGTGTAAAGGATTTATTAAAAAAAATATTAGCGTTTTCATGCACCGTCTCTTTAAAAAAGCCGGCCGGCAATTCAGCATCTGTACCCGACAATTTAGAACAGAAAGAATAGAGCTTCACACATAGATTAGATAGATAGAAACATGTCAGTCACATATATAATAAGTACAGTGATAGTGTTGCTTACTGTACTTGTCATTTAGTGTAAAGGATTTATTTAAAAAAGTAATAGTGTTTTCATGCACTGTCTCTTTAAAAAAGCCGGCCGGCAATTCAGCAGCCGTACCCGACAATTTAGAACAGAAAGATAGAGCATCACACATAGATTAGATAGATAGAAACATGTCAGTCACATATATATGAAGTACAGTGATAGTGTTGGTTACTGTACTTGTCATTTAGTATTAAAATAAAGGATTTATTATTAAAAAAATTGGCGTGGGGTTCCCCTTAATTTTAGGCTCTAGCGGAGGTTAAGCAGACGGCTGGGGCAGATGTTTGAAGCCTGGGAAGGGGGTAATACCCACGGAGCTTCCCAGGCTACTAATATCAGCCCCCAGCTGAATATATAGCCTTTACTAGCTATTAAAATGGGGGACCCCCCAAAAAAAATGACGTGGGGTCCCCCCTAATTTAATAGCTAGCAAAGGCTAGGCAGACAGCTGGGGGCTGATATTAATAGCCCAGGAAGGGAGCCATGAATATTGGCCCCCTCCCAGGCTAGAAACACCAGCCGTCAGCCGCCCCAGAAATGGCGCATTCATAGGATGCGCCAATTCTGGCACTTAGCCTCGCTCTTCCACGCTGCCCTGGTGCGGTGGCAGGGGGTAATAGGGTTGGGGTTGATGTCAGCTTATAATGCCAGCTGACATCAAGCCCAGGTTAGTAATGGAGAGGCGTCTATAAGACACCCCCATTACTAACCCCATAGTCAAAGTTAAAAAAAACACAAACACCCAGAATAAAGTCCTTTAATTGAAATAAAGACACAATCCTTTATTGTTCTAAATTAAACCATACTTACCATCACGACCATTCCAGCTGAAGCCAACGATCTCCTGCAATAAAAGAAAAATAATAAAGCAACCTCATCCTTACCTTTCCATGGTTCCCACGACAGCTTCAGCTCTGCTACATCGAGATGACAGGCTGGACCGCAGCAGAACGCTGCCATCCAGCCTGTCATCCCGCAGACACTGAGAAGCGCAGGCTTGCTTGCGCTGCTCAGCGTCTCTCTGTGACGACATCCAGATGAGCCGAGTTCATGTCCAATGAACTCGGCTCACCTCATGCACGTCACTGACAGCGTGGGAAAATTCTCACGCTGAAGCGCTGATTGCAGGAGAATTTTCCCACGCTGTCAGTGACGTGCAGGAGGTGAGCTGAGTTCATTGGACATGAGCTCACCTCATGCACATCACTGACAGCGTGGGAGAATTCTCCTGCACTCAGCACTTCAGCGTGAGAATTTTCCCACGCTGTCAGTGACGTGCATGAGGTGAGCCGAGTTCATTGGACATGACCTCGGCTCATCTGGATGCCGTCACAGCGAGACAGTGAGGAGCGCAAGCATGCCTGCGCTTCTCAGTGTCTGCGGGATGACAGACTGGATGGCAGCGTTCTGCTGCGGTCCAGCCAGTCATCTCGATGTAGCAGAGCTGAAGCTGTCGTGGGAACCATGGAAAGGTAAGGATGAGGTTGGTTTATTATTTTTCTTTTATTGCAGGAGATCGTTGGCTTCAGCTGGAATGGGTGTGATGGTAAGTATGGTTTAATTTAGAACAATAAAGAATTGTGTCTTTATTTCAATTAAAGGACTTTATTCTGGGTGTTGTGTTTTTTTTAAATACTTTACTAGAAATTCATGGCGGTCATGTCTAATACTGGCGTGACCCCATGAATTTTGGGCTTGGGGCCAGCTGATAATACCAAGCTGGCCCTAACCCCTTTATTACCCAGTGAGACACCGCACCAGGGCCCTGGATGAGTTGGGTACAGCGCCAGAAGATGGCGCTTCTATGAACGCGCCATTTTCCGGGGTGGCTGCGGACTGCAATTTGTAGCGGGGGGGGGCCCAGAAAGCTTGGGCCTCCCTGCGCTGCAGATTCCAGCCCCCAGCTGCCTAGTTGTACCTGGCTGGACACAAAAATAGGGCGAAGCCCCACGTACTTTTTGTTTAATTATTTCATGAAATTCATGAAATAATTAAGAAAAAAAGGGCTTCCCTATATTGTTGTGTCCGGCCAGGTACAAATAGGCAGCTGGTGGATGGGGGCAGCCCGTTCCTGCCTGCTGTACCTGGCTGGACACAAATATAGTGTGAAGCCCCACTTCAATTTTTTTAAATTATTTCAGGAAATTCATGAAATAATTTAAAAAAAATTGACGTGGGGCTTCGCACTATATTTGTGTCCAGCCAGGTACAGCAGGCAGGAACGGGCTGCCCCAAACCACCAGCTGCCTATTTGTACCTGGCCGGACACAACAATATAGGGAAGCCCTTTTTTTCTTAATTATTTCATGAAATAATTTAAAGAAAATTGACGTGGGGCTTCGCCCTGTTTTTGTGTCCAGCCAGGTACAACTAGGCAGCTGGGGGCTGGAATCCGCAGCGCAGGGAGGCCCAAGCTTTCTGGGCCACCCCCGCTGCAAATTGCAGTCCGCAGCCACCCCGGAAAATGGCGCGTTCATAGAAGCGCCATCTTCTGGCGCTGTACCCAACTCATCCAGGGCCCTGATGCGGTGGCTCACTGGGTAATAAAGGGGTTAGGGCCAGCTTGGCATTATCAGCTGGCCCTAAGCCCGAAATTCATGGGGTCACGCCAATATTAGACATGACCACCATGAATTTCTAGTAAAGTATTTAAAAAAAAACACAACACCCAGAAAAAAGTCCTTTAATTGAAATAAACACACAATTCTTTATTGTTCTAAATTAAACCATACTTACCATCACGCCCATTCCAGCTGAAGCCAACGATCTCCTGAAATAAAAGAAAAATAATAAAGCAACATCATCCTTACCTTTCCATGGTTCCCATGACAGCTTCAGCTCTGCTACATCGAGATGACAGGCTGGACCGCTGCAGAACGCTGCCATCCAGCCTGTCATCCCGCAGACACTGAGAAGCGCAGGCTTGCTTGCGCTCCACAGTGTCTCTCTGTGAGGGCATCCAGATGAGCCGAGTTAATGTCCAATGAACTCGGCTCACCTCATGCACGTCACTGACAGCGTGGGAAAATTCTCCTGCACTCAGCGCTTCAGCGTGGGAGAATTCTCACACTGAAGCGCTGAGTGCAGGAGAATTCTCCCACGCTGTCAGTGACGTGCAGGAGGTGAGCTGAGTTCATTGGACATGAGCTCACCTTATGCACGTCACTGACAGCGTGGGAAAATTCTCCTGCACTCAGCGCTTCAGCGGGAGAATTCTCACGCTGAAGCGCTGAGTGCAGGAGAATTCTCCCACGCTGTCAGTGACGTGCAGGAGGTGAGCTGAGTTCATTGGACATGAGCTCACCTTATGCACGTCACTGACAGCGTGGGAGAATTCTCCTGCACTCACCGCTTCAGCTTGAGAATTTTCCCACGCTGTCAGTGACGTGCATGAGGTGAGCCGAGTTCATTGGACATGAACTCGGCTCATCTGGATGTCGTCACAGAGAGACGCTGAGCAGCGCAAGCAAGCCTGCGCTTCTCAGTGTCTGCGGGATGAGAGGCTGGATGGCAGCGTTCTGCTGCGGTCCAGCCTGTCATCTCGATGTAGCAGAGCTGGAGCTGTCCTGGGAACCATGGAAAGGTAAGGATGAGGTTGCTTTATTATTTTTCTTTTATTGCAGGAGATCGTTGGCTTCAGCTGGAATGGGCGTGACGGTAAGTATGGTTTAATTTAGAACAATAAAGGATTGTATCTTTATTTCAATTAAAGGACTTTATTCTGGGTGTTTGTGCTTTTTTTAACTTTGACTATGGGGTTAGTAATGGGGGTGTCTTATAGACGCCTCTCCATTACTAACCTGGGCTTGATGTCAGCTGGCATTATAAGCTGACATCAACCCCAACCCTATTACCCCCTGCCACCGCACCAGGGCAGCGTGGAAGAGCGAGGCTAAGTGCCAGAATTGGCGCATCCTATGAATGCGCCATTTCTGGGGCGGCTGACGGCTGGTGTTTCTAGCCTGGGAGGGGGCCAATATTCATGGCTCCGTTCCTGGGCTATTAATATCAGCCCCCAGCTGTCTGCCTAGCCTTTCCTAGCTATTAAATTAGGGGGGACCCCACGTCATTTTTTTGGGGGGGTCCCCCATTTTAATAGCTAGTAAAGGCTATGTATTCAGCTGGGGGCTGATATTAGTAGCCTGGGAAGCTCCGTGGGTATTACCCCCTTCCCATGCTTCAAACATCTGCCCCAGCCATCTGCTTAACCTCCGCTAGAGCCTAAAATTAAGGGGAACCCCACGCCAATTTTTTTAATAATAAATCCTTTATTTTAATACTAAATGACAAGTACAGTAACCAACACTATCACTGTACTTCATATATATGTGACTGACATGTTTCTATCTATCTAATCTATGTGTGAAGCTCTATTCTGTCTGTTATAAATTGTCGGGTACAGATGCTGAATTGCCGGCCGGCTTTTTTAAAGAGACGGTGCATGAAAACACTATTATTTTTTTTGATAAATCCTTTACGCTAAATGACAAGTACAGTAAGCAACACTGTCACTGTACTTCGTATATATGTGGCTGACATGTTTCTATCTATCTAATCTATGTATGATGCTCTATTCTGTCTGTTATAAATTGTCGGGTACCGCTGCTGAATTGCCAGCCGGCTTTTTTAAAGAGACAGTGCATGAAAACACTATTATTTTTTTAAATAAATCCTTTACACTAAATGACAAGTACAGTAATCAACACTGTCACTGCACTTCTTATATATGTGACTGACATGTTTCTATCTATCTAATCTATGTGTGATTCTCTATTCCTTCTATTCTAAATTGTCGGGTACCGCTGCTGAATTGCCGGCCGGCTTTTTTAAAGAGACGGTGCATGAAAACACTATTATTTTTTTTGATAAATCCTTTACGCTAAATGACAAGTACAGTAAGCAGCACTGTCACTGTACTTCGTATATATGTGGCTGACATGTTTATATCTATCTAATCTATGTGTGAAGCTCTATTCTTTCGGTTCTAAATTGTCGGGTACAGGTGTATGCCGCTGCTGAATTGCCGGCTTTTCATGTTTCACTGTTGGCACTGTTCCCATCGATTTGGGCAACCACTGTAATGCCACAACCACCATGGCTGTGGCATTACAGTGAGTGGCAGACAATCCCTGCATGATTGGTGCTCTAAATAGCGCCAGACATGCAGGACACGCTTTTGGTGCACGAACAGTTATCGAACATAACCTCGAACAGCCGAATTTTTTGCAAATCGTTCGGGTTCGTCGAACAACTCGAACACCGCCCAAAACAGCTCGAATTTGAGATTGGCGAACAGTTCTAGTCGAACACCGCTCATCTCTAGAAGTGATCCCAGGCAATGCACATTTGGGCAGAACTGTTTCAGAGGATGCCTGTATGATCTGTCTGCAGAGAAAGTGTGCAGAGATCTTAAGCGGAGAAATGCAGACCAACAACCTTGAGTAAAATCAGAGACAGAGCTGAGGACTGAAGACAAGGTGGCCATACACCAGGAATATGGACAACAATGGGCGCCAAATTTGAGGTCTTCTACAAAACAGCAGCTGCATCACAAAGATCTGACTATCCCTCTGTCAACAAAAAAGCACTTGGTATCCAGAAAGCATAATACAAAGTGAGGTAAAGGCGTACTTGCCAAATCTCCCAGACTTCCAACAACATCAGGTGGAGCCACATTGTCCAATCAGACATTCAGGGAACAGTAAACGGGACAAGGGTAGAGTGGGTGCAATTTTTTTGCATGCCCCATTTTCTGTGTTCTGTGGCTGCTGCATGGGACCAAAAGTTGTGGCTCCTACCTGCCGGCATTTGCAGCTCCTCTATTGAATAGCCGTCATGGCACAAAATCATTTTTGTGCCATGATGCACCAGTGACGTCACGCCAGGCTGCCTAATCAAAAGAAGAACCATAAAGTAAGAGGTAGAACTCCTGCTCCCATGCAGAGGTCACAGACTACTGTCGTGGTTGATGGAATGGCATCTCATCAATTCTAAATGTGGGGAAGGCATGACCTATAAAAATGGTGGCATAGTCATGGGTCATCCTTGACACGTTCCTGAAAAGACATGTATAAAAGCATGAGTGAAGGGTGCAGCCTCCCAGATTACATTGTTGGCCCTAAATTGTCTTGTTGGAGTCGGACTATTCTGATATTATCTTCAGTAAAATTGAAAAAGACAGTTCTGTTATCAAGAGAGATTTACCAAAGCATTGCAGTAAATTGTTGCACTTTTACTTTGTTTGCTTCATTCATTTCAGTAAAAAGTTAATTGCAGCAACTGCTTAGTCAATTGTCACCCATTCACCTACACCTTCCGCCCTCATTACACTTCTCAAAACTAAAAGCAATAAATACTTTTAATCTAAACGGTATATTCCAAATGAGGCTGCTCTATCACATATCATTTGACGGGGTTATCCAGGACATTGATTTTCTTTTTGCGATAGGCCTAAGAACTTACCAGCAGGTAGTTGCTAATAACCTGCTTGGTCTGGCCTGCAACAATCTGTTCTGGCTCAGAATGGTCATGGACAGCCCCTTCCGGCAATTCGCCTGCTTTTGGTGACATAACGTCAACAAAGCAGCTTCTTCTCATTCACTGTGCTCTGTCAATGGTGCGTCATTAGAGATGAGCGTTGTTCTACTCGAACTGTTCGCCAATCTCAAATTCGAGCTGTTTTGGGCGGTGTTCGAGCCGTTCGGCGAACACGAACAATTTGAGAAAAATTCGGCTGTTCGAGGTTATGTTCGATAACCGTTCGTGCACCAAAATCATAACTGGATTTTTTCTCAGTAATGATGAAAATTAATGTTAATACGCAGTTTGAGTGTACAGCGGGGTGGGGGGAGGGGCAGGGGATGGATCTCTGTAGGAACAATGAAGATCTC
This sequence comes from Phyllobates terribilis, assembly GCF_046119375.1. NCBI lineage: Eukaryota > Metazoa > Chordata > Amphibia > Anura > Dendrobatidae > Phyllobates > Phyllobates terribilis. The sequence goes on from NW_027362762.1 coordinate 881,070,239, forward strand.
CATTTTTTTTTCTCTTTCCCGCATTTGCAGTGGGGAGGTGCAATCTGTCAGCCTATCAGCAGCGCACACACGGAGCGAAGTGCTTTTTTTCACACAAGCAAGGGCATGTGTCATTGGCAGTGTATGTCACATGTCCTTGCCCTATAAGACCAAGCCATTTTCCCCGTCGCCACCATTTTCTCACTGCTGCAGCTGCGTGTTAGACGGCACCGCTGTTGCTGTGTGCGCTATACCTTGTTAATTTCAAGCCAATTTTCGCACAAATATACAGATAGCTTGGGAGTAGGGAATAGTTGTGATTGCAGTCCTTTTAAGGACTAGGTTACAGCATTTCCTACGACTTTTATCAGGGAGGTCTGTGCTCATAAATAGATAGGTTGTGGGAGTAAAGACTAATTGTAATTGGAGTCCTTTTCAGGACTAGGTTACATGAGTTCCTATCAGTTTTTGCCAGGCAGGTCTGTGCCAGTGCTGTGCAAGTTTTTTTCACAGCATTTGGCTGAATCTAGCAAAGCTAATCCTTTTTGGCCTATTGCAGAGTGTGTTAGTCAGTGGAGTAGCCTATCTGTGTTGCAAGATATAACACCTGTGTATAGAATACCAATTTTTTTACTGCACCTAGTGAAGTAAAATCTTTTGGGCATAGCATCATTCTATTAGTCCATCTATACTGACCTCCATCAGGTTGCAAACTGAATATAATTTTTTTCTGCATCTAGCTCTGAAAAAATATTTGGGCTTCTAGCAGTGTGTGGGACTTGGTCTATTAGTCCATCTATACTGACCTCCATCAGGTTGCAAATTAAAAATAATTTTTTTCTTCATTTAGCTCTGAAAAAATATTTGGGCTTCTAGCAGTGTGTGGGACTTGTTCTATTAGTCCTTCTATACTGACCTCCAGCAGGTTGCAAATTGAATATAATTTTTTTCTGCATCTAGCTCTGAAAAAATAGTTGGGCTTCAAGCGGTGTGTGGGACTTGGTCTATTAGTCCATCTATACTGACCTCCATCAGGTTGCAAATTAAAAATAATTTTTTTCTGCATCTAGCTCTGAAAAAATATTTGGGCTTCTAGCAGTGTGTGGGACTTGGTCTATTAGTCCATCTATACTGACCTCCATCAGGTTGCAAATTAAAAATAATTTTTATCTGCATCTACAGTACCTCTGAAAAAATATTTGGGCTTCTAGCAGTGTGTGGGACTATTTGTATTAGTCCATCTATACTGACCTCCATCAGGTTGCAAATTCAAAATAATTTTTTTCTGCATCTAACCCAGCCAATAGTTTTGGCCTAATACCACAGTTTGGCCACTCAGCTCTGCTCGGTTACCATCCATTGTTTTTTTGTGCAAACAACTCCAGAGTTGTGAATTAGTTAACCACCAAAATGAGTGGAAAAAGGCCTGCTGCTGGTGGAAAGGGGAATAGGCGTGTTGGGAAGGGGAAAAAAGGTTGTGTCCGTGGGGTAGGTGTTAAAGCAACAGTAACATCTGCAGAAGAAAGACCATCTTCCAGCCAAACTAAAATGTCTACTTCTTTTAGCGGACAATGTGATAAGATCCCTTTCTTACGGCCACGCCAATCGCTACAAATTCCAGATGAGGCACAAAAACAGCAGGTGCTTCAACGGATATCAAGTGCTCCTTTAAGTGGGCTCTCCTCCACATCAACTTCAACATCACAAATACTCCAGTCCTCAAAGGTGTCACCCAAATCGCACTTGCTTCCTCACAGCTCCCAAATCTCCAGCTGCCCGTCTGAGTATGAGGTAGAACAGATGGTTGAGTCTGGAGAGCTGTTTACTCATACTATAGCCTGGGAATCAGAGGTCGACTCCAGCGCTTCTGTGAATCCAGACGAGGAAATGATCTGCACTGATGCCCAGAATCTTTATGAATCGGATCCAGGACCAGACGCAGAAGGTTCTGACCATAATGTAGACCCTCATTCCCAAACTGTAACTCCTGTTGGTGGAGACAATGAGGAAGACGATGATAAGACTCAAATACCTGATTGGAGCGACAACTTTAGTTTTTTGTCAGGGCAGGAACAGGTTGGCTCTGAGGACGACGGGTGTGATAACGCACAGGGTGATGATGATGAGGTCGGAGATCCCACTTACTGTCAACCCACAGTCAGCCAAGAGATGAGGTCAGCAGAGGAGGTGGAGGAAGATGCTAGTGACGACGAAGTCAGGTTGCGCCTTCCTGGACAGAGACGTAGTACTGGAAGCACGTCAACAACTGCATCCTCAAACACAACTCTGCCTCTCACCACAAGTCGTGGTGGCTCTTCAGGTCGCATGGGTGCTAAGCCTTGCATAGCCTGGGCATTTTTTCAGATCGATAAAGATGACCCAACTCGTGTTATCTGTAACATTTGTCAGCAAAAGCTAAGTAGAGGCCAAAAAATACATAGTTTGAGTACTTCATGCATGAACCGGCACATGGACATGAAGCATAAGTTGCAGTGGGAAGCTCAGTGTGCTACAATGCGGCCTAGCCGGCCGGACCAATCACCGTCTGCCATATCTTGTGCATCCGCGGACTCTTCATCCTCTGTGACTGGGGGGACAGCAGTCACACCTGTTTTGGGGCGCAGACCTGCCACCTCTTTACCCGCAACAGCCAGCGTGATTGGCAGGTCATCATTTTCTTTGGAGGTGGTAACACCAGCTGGTGTTGAGCGCTGTCCGACATCGATAGCACCACCTTTGGATCAAGGCAACCTAACATGTCCGCCTGCATCTTCCTCACAGACCGGCAGTTTGCCGGGGACACCCTTATCAACCCCGTCTAAGCACAATAGCCAGCCCTCGGTCCCTCAGATGTGGACAAGTAAAAGACCATTTCCTCCTAGCCATGAGAAAGCTAAGGAGGTTGAATTTCACCATCTGCAAGCTCTTGGCTACAGAAATGCTGCCTTTCCGCCTGGTGGACACAGAGGATTTTCGAGACCTTATGTCCGTCGCAGTGCCCCAGTACCAGATGCCCAGTCGGCACTACTTCTCAAAGAAAGGTGTGCCTGCGCTCCACCAGCATGTCGCACACAACATCACCGCTTCTTTGAGAAACTCTGTGTGTGACAGGGTGCATTTCACCACAGACACTTGGACGAGTAGGCATGGACAGGGGCGTTACATGTCGCTGACTGGGCACTGGGTAACTATGGTGACAGCAGGACAAGGGGCTGCTGTCCAAGTCTTGCCGTCCCCACGAGTTGTGCGTCAATCCTCTTTATGTCAAAGTTCCTCCACTGCTTCTGCCTCCTCAACCTCCTCTCGGTCTTCCACCTGCACCCAAAGCCTGTCTGGTCATGCCACAAGCTTTCTAACTGCGCAGAAGGGATCCTGCACACCTCCTTACTATGCTGGCAGTAGGGCTCAACGTCATCAGGCGGTTTTTACATTGAAATGTCTGGGAAATGTGAGTCACACAGCTGAGGAGTTGTGGTCAGCTCTGGAGAACCAATTTCATGAATGGTTGTCTCCACTTGACCTGAAACCAGGGAAGGCCGTGTGCGACAATGCTGCAAACCTGGGTGCGGCCCTTCGCCGGGGCAATGTCACACACGTGCCTTGTATGGCTCACGTGTTGAACCTGGTTGTCCAGCAATTTTTAGCCCACTATCCCAGACTAGATGGCCTTCTGCAGAGGGCACGGTCGCTGTGTGCTCACTTCCGCCGTTCGCATCCCGCAGCTCAGCGACTTACATCTCTACAGAAGTCGTTGGGCCTGCCACTTCACCGGCTAAAATGCGATGTGCCTACCCGGTGGAATTCAACTCTGCACATGTTGCAGCGACTGTGGCAGCACCGACAAGCCCTGGTGCAATACGTTCTGACGTATAGCCTGGGCCAACGAGATTCAGAGGTGGGGCAAATCACGCTGGAGGAGTGGTCTCAGATCAGGGACCTATGCACCCTTCTGCACAGTTTTGAAATGGCGACGAAGATGTTTAGTGCTGACGATGCCATTATCAGCATGACTATTCCGGTGATTTACATGCTGGAGCACATGTTAAACAGAATTCGGAGTCAGGTGGTGGCACAAGAGGAGGTGGAGGAAGTAGAGGAGGAGGAGTTGTATGCGGAAGGGCTAACATCTGCAAGGTCCAGACGGTCGGCAGCACCAAGGCGGCAGGCATGTGAGGGTGGGGGAGATGGTTTTACCAGGGCGCATGGTAGCAGCCAAACTAGTGAGGAAGGTGCAGGAGCCCAGGAAGAAGTGGAGGACGAACTGATGGAAGACTCATCAGATGAGGGAGACCTTGATCACATTTCTGTTGTGCGAGGTTGGGGGGAGAGGACAGAGGAAGGAAGCATGATTGTTACCTCGCCACCAACACAACAGGGACTTGGTGCTCCTGGATGCGCAACACACATGAGTGCCTTCTTGCTGCACTACCTGCAACATGACCCTCGAATTGTGAGAATTAGAAATAATCCTGACTACTGGGTTGCCACACTGTTAGATCCCCGGTACAAAAGTAAATTTGCAGAAATTATTCCTGCCATAGAAAGGGATGCACGCATGCAGGAGTATCAGCAGAGACTGTTGCAGAATCTTACATGTGCTTTTCCACAAAATACCAGTGGTGCACGTAGTGAATCTCACAGTTCCAACTTGCCAACCGTGGGACCGTCAAGTGTTCAGCACTCAAACCGTAACAGAACCACAGTATCTGGTGGTAACATCAATTTTGCGGAATCATTTCACCACTTTTTTAGCCCATCCTTTGCAAGGCCACAGGAGACAAGAAGTCTGACACATAGTCAATGCCTAGAGACGATGGTACAGGAGTATCTCCAAGTAAACATTGAAGCCACGACTGTGTCACTGGACCCTTGCTCTTTTTGGGCTTCCAATCTGGATAAATGGCCGGAGCTAGCCACTTACGCCTTGGAGATCTTGTCATGCCCCGCAGCCAGCGTTCTGTCTGAACGTGTGTTCAGTGCTGCTGGTGGTGTGCTGACAGATAAGCGCACGCGGCTCTCCACTGATAATGTAGACAGACTCACGTTCATAAAGATGAACAAATCATGGATCCGAAATGACTTTTCTACCCCTGTGTCATCCTGGGGAGAGTAAAAGCTTGATGATTGGTTAAAATCACCCTACCAACCGTTTTAAGCTTTCAAATTACTAATCATGTTTATCTGTATCTTGACTGGAAAATAATTTGGGCTTTGTAGCAGTGTGCAGCACTGATCCTATTAGGCCATCTATACTAAAGCTTCACCAGATTTAAAATTAAAAATAATTTTTAGCTGCATCTAGCCCGGAAAATAATTTTGGGGCTCCGAGATGCGCAAGGCACATAAGTGCCTTCTTGCTGCACTACCTGCAGCATGACCCTCATATTGTCAGAATTCGAAGTAATCATGACTACTGGGTTGCCACACTCTTAGATCCCCCAAACTTTTCGATCAACCTTTTCATTTTAATAAAGACCAAAAAAATGGTCATTTTTGAAATTATAAGCATTAGCAGGTTGTTAGAAACTGAAATCAAACAGTTTTCAACTCAAAACTTTATTCTAGGTGATGTTACATTTTCACATAGGACCCCTTGTTCGAAAGGAGCTTCTGAACTCTCTCGTCCATTGAATTTGTCAGGTTTTGGATGGTTTCTGCTTCAATTGTTTTGCATGAGGACAGAATACCCTCCCAGAGCTGTTGCTTAGATGTGAACTGCCTCCCGCCATCATAGACACTCCTTTTAATGATGCTCCAAAGGTTCTGAATGGGGTAGAGGTCAGGGGAGCATGGGGGTCACACCATAAGTTTGTCCCCTTTTATGCCCATATCAGCCAGAGATGCAGATGTTTTATGTGCAGCATGAGATGGTGCATTATCATGCAGAAAAATGATCTTGCTGTAAAATACACGGTTCTTCTTCTTGAACCATGGCAGGAAGTGCTGTTTGAGAAAATCCACATACATTATGGAGTTCATCTTTAGCGCCTTCAGGGATCCTAAAGGGGCCGACAATCTCTCTCCCCATGATTCCAGCCCAAAACATTACTCCACCTCCTCCTTGTTGGCGCTGTAGCCGTGTTTGCGTGGGGTGTCCATCAACCAGCCATCCTCCACTCCATCCATCTGGACCATCGAGCGCTGCACGGCACTCATCCGTGAACAAAACAGTTTTGAAATCAGTCTTCATGTAATGTTTGGCCCACTGGAGCCGTTTCTGCTTGTGTGAAGTGGATAGAGGAGGTCGACAGGATGGCGCATGCACAGCTGCAAACCTCTGAAGGACCCTGCATCTTGTTGTTCGGGGGACGTTGGAGGCACAAGCAGCTTCAAAAACTTGTCTGCTGCTATGACAAGGCTTTTTTGCCGCTGCTCTTTCAACCTGACGTAATTGCCTGTAGGAAAGAGTCCTCAATTTGCCCTTATCAGCACGCACACGTGTGTACTGTGAATCAGCTACATACTTCTTGATTGCCAAGACACTTCATCCTGATCATCGCACAATGTTGATTGTAGTCATGCCTTGACCTAAACACTCCACAATTTGTTGCTTCTCAGCAGCCGACACATCCTTTTTCTTTCCCATTTTGGCAGAAAATGTAGGCTGCTTAATAATGTGAGAGAGCCTTCTTAAGTAGTCTTGCCTTTCATTGGACACACCTGCCAAACTAATTAGCACAGGTGTCTGCAATTGCTTACAGTGATATAAAGAGCCCTGACACACATCACCATCAATGAGTTTAACTGACAAACAAACAAATTCTTCCCTTATCACTCCTAAACACTTTTTGCATAATAATTTGGAACGCAGTGTACATGTGCTTTTCCACAAAACACCAGTGGTTCACGTAGTGAATCTTACAGTTCGAACTTGCCAACCGTGGTCTGTATGGAGTTGTTCAATAAAGGGCCCAAAATTAAGATAACATAGATGGGAGAGGTCTCTATGAATAGGAATTCCTAAGTATTTGATACCCTGTGAGGGCCAGGCAAAGGGAAAGTTGGACTGGATGGAATCCTATATGGATTTGGGGAGGGAGACATCGAGGGCCTCAGACTTCGCTGCATTGATTTTAAAATTTTACCATGTAACAAAGTGATCTATTTCAGCCATAACAGCATGGATGGATATATGTGATTGAGTGATATATACTAGGACATCATCAGCAAATAGAGAGCACTTGTACTCGGTGCCTCCCACCTCAATCCACCTAATATTGGGGTTATGGCGAATTGATGAGAGCAGGTGCTCCGTCACTAGGATGTATAAGAGAGGGGACAGAGGACATCACTGCCTTGTCCCATTGGTGATTGTGAAAGGTGATGAAAATGTTCTGACGCACCCCCTGGGCCTTGGGACACCCGGAGCCGGACCCTTTTTGGTGGATGCTGGTGGTTGTAGTCTTCGTGGCGGCGACCCAGTTCCGTGGCTCAGGGCGGTCAAACCAGTGGCGGAACTATTTATGTGGTTTTCATGTTTAAATGTCCGACTACGCCACCCGTGGATTGCGGTCAGAGTGAACCGCCGCTACAGGGCAGACCACTGAGGCTGGTGTTGTGGGTGCAGCAGAGCGTAGCATAACTCCCCACGGGAGGAGTATAGCCTCAGGGCAGTGTATGCGGAGGATGGGGGTGATGGTGCAGGGCAGCAGCAGTAACGACACGGAGTCAGTGATGCAGTTCAGGGCCTTTACTCACAGTTCTTATTATCCAGACCACGTCTGCAGGTAACGGCTGCCCACGTCGTACTGTGCTCACCAGGTGAGGGGCTCAGACAACTCCCAGATAACTTTGGAGCACTTCACAGGACCCCCTTTGTGTGTCCTTTGTCTGGCCTTTCTTACCAACACTTCTGTCCGGCTGCCTCGGGCCTCCTCTTGGTAAACTTGGCGCCAGTTTCCCTGACCCTATGTGGTGCCTTCCTAGCGGGTGTAGCGAGGGGCTGCGCCACATAAAATGTCAGAGCCTCCGGTTTCTAGCTGAGGGTCGTTTCCTGCCTCCACTAGTTCGGGGACCGGTCTCCCCCTTTGGCCTGACCCCTCCACGCAGGTGGATTCGGGCGTGCGGTGGCGACTCGCCCGTCTGCACCCCTGGGATCCCTTCATTCCTCGTTCCTGGAGCCTTCTCCGCTCCTCTTCCTTCCTTCTCCCTCTTCCAGGCCTGGGCCTCTGTTACTAGGCCCGCCTCCGGAGCAGAGCTCATGCAGAGCCCCTGCTCCCTGCCACTTCTCCTCAGACTTCTCTGCACTGAACTAAGATGGTGCCCACCTTTTATACTCCCTTCTCAATGCACCCAGGAACTGCTTCCTCCCTGCTCCTGCGCTACAGGGTTCCCCTTCCTCAGTGTTCCCTCCCCCCACTCCAGCCAGGGACAGGGACTGTCGTGCCCATCTCAGGGGCATATTGGTCGCCCTGCCCCACGGCAATGTGGTGTAATGCATGCAGGTGTCGGGTCCTGATCCACACTCCATCCTTACCTGAGAGTGAGATATCACACCTCTGGGTGAGGTGCAATACGTCTGTAGCAACCGAGCCCTCAGGGTGCTACAGTTCCATTTATCTTCAGCCTAGGTGACGTATTGCAATACAGGGCCGTGATTTTGGCTATAAAAGGGTCCCCTAGACCCCTACCCCAAGCTTTTTAAGAGAATCATATATGGCGTGCCAGGAGACTCTATGGAATGCTTTCTCAGCATCCAACGAGAGTATCTAATTACAAATTTTTAACTGCATCTAGCCCAGGAAATACTTTGTGCCTAGTAGCAGTGTCTGCTAGTGAGCGGATTATCCCGGCTGTTAAGCAAGCTGCACCACCTGTAGTTTAGACACTTAATTTTTTCAATGCTTCGGGACCATGGCATACTTAGTGAAGAGCATCAGGAGGCACCCCAAGGCATAGGGGCTGGGACTGGCAGTAGGATGCCTTGCGGTGGACAGCCGAGCTCGATCCTTATAAAAGCTTTTTAACTGCAGCAGCTTTAGTGGACGCTACTGGAGCTGGAATTACGCGGCTGCTGGCATGAGACTTGCCATCCAATAGATCCTTGTAAATGGATTTAAAGTGTATTCATTCAAATTAGAGAGACAATTTAAATTAAAAAGCTTAGAGCTGCCTCCACCACAGGGGGGCTCGCTCGACCCACCAGCGGACAGGCACCAGTATTGGGAGAGGGGGGCTGGCCGTCAGGGTTCACCGCGGCTCTGGCACAAACCCGGTGACACGGAGGTGGCACGGGCAGGAGCGGACTGGCCGTGTCGGTTTCTCACTTTTTGGATTTTAGAAGGGCATGACATGCCTATATCTGTGTCTCCCCCTCCTTTTACTCCTCCACCTCTTTTATTTTCGCATGACTATATGTACTTGTCACTTTTCCATGTGTTAGTTATGTCTTCTGAGCAGTTTGTCAGCTTTTGGACACCTTTGAAGGTGTTTTCTATGTGTTTCTATGTGTTTTTGTTTGCCTGCCATTGGTTTTAACGGTGTTCGAAGGTGTTCGACGAACAGTTCGACGAACAGTTCGGCGAACACACGGGTGTTCGACGAACCGAACCGAACTCGAACACTACGGGGGTGGCTCAACACTATGCGTCATTGCTGACGTCATGCTGATTGACAGCTGGTTCCTCACTGCATAAATTCTGGAAGCCAGCTGTAAATCAGCATTACATCAGCAATGACGCCCCTCTGAAAGAAGAACCCAGAAGAGAAAGAGCTGCTCTGATGATGAGATGTCGCATGGCAGTTCTTAGCACCATCATAAAAAAATCAGCAAAGAACCGGATAACCCCTTTAACGAGAATCAATTTGAAATTTGTACTACTCTTTGATCTTATCTAATGAATTAATATTTCAAAGCATTTCTGAATATGAATTTTGCACAAAATGTTTCCTTATCATGAGGGAAGATTGTAAAACTATGATGATCAGTCGGTGAAACATCTGCCCATCCACAGAAGCTATCTACTCTGATAAACAAGCTTCAGGCATGTTGCGAGATGGTTTGGTTTGTGAAGCTATTGGAGAATTCTTGATCATCAGATATAGTCATTAATGGATTGCCCAGTTCTTAAAAACATATTCTGATGTAGAAAACCCAAATTCAATATTAGGGAAGCCGACGTTAATTCTCCATTCTCTATATCCATTCTCTGTGCCAATACTTTGATAGACTCTGGGTAATGCTGTATAATTCCCCCACAGTAGAAAAAAAGGAAAATTGAATATTTGCTTCCATGTTCTTCAATAGTTTACAGAGATTTTTGGGTATCCCAGTAGCAGGACAATCTATGATTAGCTCATTGTCCGGGGAGCCTATTAATAATAAGTGATTGTCCAACGCAGACATCCTGATTAGGCTTGAGGAGAACCCTGTTCTTCTCTTGTGCACAAAGAACAAGTAAGTCATCCAAACTTATGTACAGTGGGGAAAATAAGTATTTGATACACTTCCGATTTTGCAAGTTTTCCCACCTATAAAGAATGGAGAGGTCTGTAATTTTTATCGTAGGTACACTTCAACTGTGAGAGACAGAAACTAAAAATAAAAACGAGAAAATCACATGTATGATTTTTACATAAATAAATTGCATTTTATTGCATGAAATAAGTATTTGATCACCTATCAACCAGCAAGAATTCTGGCTCTCACAGACCTGTTAGTTTTCTTTAAGAAGCCCTCCTACTCTGCACTCCTTACTTGTATTAATTGCACCTGTTTGAACTCACACACTCAATCAATCACACTCCAACCTTTCCACCATAGCCAAGACCAAAGAGCTATCTAAGGATGTCAGGGACAAAATTGTAGACTTGCACAAGGCTGGGATGAGCTACAGAACAATAGGTAAACAGCTTGGAAAGAAGGCAACAACTGTCGGCACAATTATTAGAAAATGGAAAAAACACAAGATGACTGTCAATCTTTCTCGGTCTGGGGCTCCATGCAAGATCTTGATTCGTGGGGTAAGGATGATTCTGAGAAAGGTCAGGAATCAGCCCAGAACTACACAGGAGGACCTGGTCAATGACCTGAAGAGAGTTTGGACCACAGTCTCAAACATTACTGTTAGTAACACACTACGTCGTCATGGATTAAAATCCTGCAGGGCACGCAAGGTCCCCCTGCTCATGCCAGCATACTGTATGTCCAGGCCAGTTTGAAGTTTGCCACTGACCATCTGGGTGATCCAGAGGAGGCATGAGAGAAGGTCATGTGGTCAGATGAGGCCAAAATAAAACTTTTTGGTATCAACTCCACTCGCCGTGTTTGGAGGAAGAAGAAAGATTCATTGCTTTGCCAGCAATGAATAACCTTGTAAGCCCTCAGAATCCTCCTGGATGGAGAAAGAAGAATGTTGTGAAGAAAAAACGGAGAGTGGTGGTCATGGGGGATTCCCTGTTAAGAGGAACAGAGGCCGCTATCTGCAGACCAGACATAACCTCAAGAGAAATGTGCTGTCTTCCAGGAGCAAAAATTAAAGATGTGTCTGACAGGATATCAAGACTCTTCAGACCTACAGATCACTACCCATTCCTGCTAATACATGTGGGGACAAATGACACCGCAAGAAAGGACCTGGAAACCATCTGCAGTGACTTTGAAGACTTAGGCAAGAAAGTGAAAGAATTGGGAGCGCAGGTGGTCTTCTCATCCATCCTCCCAGTGGATGGCCATGGAACAATGAGGTGGAATAGGATTCTACAGGTGAACAACTGGCTACGTCGATGGTGCCGTCAACAAGGATTTGGATTTCTGGATCACGGAATGAATTACCTATACGATGGACTACTTGCTAGAGATGGGGTGCACCTTACGAAGACTGGAAAACATGTATTTGGAAGTCGCCTTGCTACACTCATCAGAAGAGCTTTAAACTAGAACAATGTGGGAAGGGAAGCAAAAGGCCAGAAAAAGCCATACAGCTGACAAATACTATTAAGATCTCTGCTACTGGAAGTGGAAAGGAAGAACAAAGACAAAACAATTTAAATAATAAAAATATGGGAGGAAGAGAAACCAATCACAAACTAAAATGTTTTTATACAAATGCACAAAGCATGGGCAACAAACAAGGAGAATTGGAACTACTAATGCAGGAAAAGGAATATGATGTCATTGGAATCACTGAAACTTTGTGGGACGATACACATGATTGGAATAAAAGGCTAAAAGGATACAACTTATTTGCAAGAAACAGACTTGATAAACGAGGAGGAGGTGTTGCATTGTATGTTAGAAAAGCGTATATCTGCACAGAGATTGAAGCTTCAGAGACTGGGAGTTCTGTGGAAACTGTTTGGGTAAGAATACAAGGAGAGAACAACGGAAAGGACACCATTGTAGGCATTTACTACAGGCCACCTGGGCAAGCTGAAGATATGGATGAACTCTTTATGTATCAAATGACCAAGTTCTCCAAAAAATATGACGTAGTGGTCATGGGAGATTTCAACTATCCAGACATTTGTTGGGAATCTCTCTCAAGTAAAACTAACAGGTCAAGCAAATTCTTATCCTCTCTTGCTGACAACTTTATCTTCCAAAAGGTAGGGGAGAAAACAAGGGGATCTGCTACTTTGGATCTAATCCTTATAAACAGGGAGGAAATGGTTGAGGAGGTAAAGGTGGCTGGGACCCTAGGAGGCAGCGATCATGCTATTATAGAATTTTGGATAACTAGAGGAGGAAGACATGTGAAGACTCAAACTTCAAGGTTAGATTTTAGAAAGGCAGATTTTAAGAGACTCAGAAAGAGAATAGGAGGGATCCAATGGCTGGATGTCCTTAAGGACAAAAATGTCCAGGAAGGATGGGAAATTTTTAAAAATGAGATTCTCAAAGCACAATCGTTAACAATCCCGAAAAGTAGGAAGAATGGGAAGCATTTAAGGAAACCAGGATGGATGAACACAGAACTTAAACACATGCTAAAAAGAAAGAAAGAAATGTTTATTAAATGGAAAGAGGGAGGCATATCTAAAGAAGATTATAATGCAGTCTGCAGATCCTGTAGGGCACGTATCAGGTTAGCTAAAGCTGACAATGAATTAAGGCTTGCAAGAGATGTCAAAAGCAATAAAAAAGGATTTTGGGGGTATGTCAAAAGTAAAAGAAAAGTCAAAGATGCTATAGGATTTTTACAGGATGAAAATGGAGAAATGGTAAGAGAGGATGTTGAGAAGGCCGAACTTTTTAATTCCTATTTTGCATCTGTTTTCTCTCAGAAAGAAAATGTAACATCAACTGATCTTCACTGTCCTTTTAAAGGAATAGAGGAATCCAAGTTATCTGTAAACAGAAAGATTGTGAGGGAATATTTAGCTAACATAAATGAGTTCAAGTCTCCAGGTCCAGATGAATTACACCCCAGAGTACTGAAGGAGATCGTAGAAGAAATTTTAGAACCACTCTCCATAATATTTGAAAATTCTTGGAGAACAGGAGAAGTCCCAGAAGACTGGAGAAGAGCAAATGTTGTTCCTATCTTCAAAAAGGGGAAGAAGGTGGACCCAGGGAACTATAGGCCGGTGAGTCTGACTTCTATACCAGGAAAGATCTTTGAACAAATTATTAAACAACATGTATGTAAGTACATGGATAAGAATGAAGTGATTAACCAGAGTCAGCATGGGTTTGTAACTAACAAGTCATGTCAGACTAACTTAATTTCCTTCTATGACAGAATCACTGACTGGGTGGATCAGGGAAATGCTGTAGATATAGTATATCTTGACTTCAGCAAAGCATTTGACAAAGTATCTCACACCATCCTTATTGAAAAAATGACCAAGTATGCAATGGACCAGGCAACTGTTAGGTGGATTCATAACTGGCTTAGTGATCGGACTCAAAGGGTGGTTGTAAATGGCTTCACATCCAGCTGGATGAATGTCTCAAGTGGGGTACCACAGGGCTCCGTCCTGGGACCTGTATTGTTCAACATCTTTATCAATGATTTAGATGAAGGAATTGAGGGTAAACTGATTAAATTTGCTGATGACACAAAGCTAGGAGGGATAGCTAATACTAGAGAAGAGAGAGAGAGGATTCAAAAAGACCTAAATAAACTGGAGCAGTGGGCAGCAACCAACAGAATGGTTTTTAACAGGAAAAAATGCAAAGTACTACATCTGGGCAATAAAAATGAAAAAAGCATATACAGAATGGGAGGAATAGAGCTAAGCAACAGTACATGTGAAAAAAACTTAGGTATACTAATAGATCATAGACTGAACATGAGTCAACAGTGTGATTCAGCAGCAAAAAAGGCAAATACAATTCTGGGATGTATTAACAGAAGCATACAGTCTAGATCACGTGAAGTCATTATCGGTCTTTACTCCTCTTTGGTCAGACCTCATCTGGAATACTGTGTACAGTTTTGGGCACCACATTTTAAAAAAGACATAGACAAACTGGAGCAAGTTCAGAGAAGAGCGACCAGAATGGTGACTGGTCTGCAAACCATGTCCTATGAGGAACGGTTGCAGGATTTGGGAATGTTTAGCTTGCAAAAAAGAAGACTGAGAGGAGACTTAATAGCTGTCTACAAATATGTCAAGGGCTGTCACATTGTAGAAGGATCATCTTTATTCTCATTTGCACAAGGAAAGACTAGAAGCAATGGGATGAAACTAAATGGGAGGAGACACAGATTAGATATTAGAAAAAACTTTTTGACAGTTAGGGTGATTAATGAATGGAACAGGCTGCCACGAGAGGTGGTGAGTTCCCCTTCAATGGACGTCTTCAAACAGAGGCTGGACAGACATCTGTCTGAGATGATCTAGTGAATCCTGCTTTGAGCAGGGGGTTGGACCAGATGACCCAGGAGGTCCCTTCCAACGCTACCATTCTATGATTCTAGATGAGTACAAACTCCAAGAACAAAGTCCGGACCATGAAGCATGATGGGGAAAACATCATACTTTGGGGGTGCTTTTCTGCAGAGGGGACAGGATGACTGCACCGTATTGAACGAAGGATGGATGGGGTCATGTATCGCGAGATTTTGGCCAACAACCTCCTTTCCTCAGTAAGAGCATTGAAGAGGGGTCGTATCAGGGTCTTCCAGCATGACAATGACTCAAAACACACAACCAGGGAAACTTCAGTGGCTCCGTAAGAAGCACTTCAAGGTCCTGGAGTGGCCTAGCCAGTCTCCAGACCTGAACCCAAATATTAAGTTCTGCTTTTCTATTGTATCAAATACTTATTTCATGCAATAAAATGCAATTTAATTATTTAAGAATCATACAATGTGTACCTACGATAAAAATTACAGGCCTCTCCATTCTTTGTAGGTGGAAAACATGCAAAACCGGCAGTGCATCAAAAATTTATTTTCCCCACTGTATATGCACTATAGTGCAATTCTGACTATGAACCTGAATTAAAAGGATAAAATAGTCAAATGGTAATATGACCTGTACATCAAAGGCGCGGATATTGACATGGCTGCTTCTTTAAACTTCATAGATGATTGTCACCTTTAATTTAACACTTGCCTACCATTCTTATTGCTAAACAGCAAAATGTACATTACATAGAAATAGAAGACAGATGAAAAGGAGCATGACTATAGGATCCGACTACACAGGATTTATTTGTAGTCAGTACCATGAAGACACATTGATCGGCATATGAGTTTAAAACCCAGAAAAGGGGTTGTAACAATTATCCACAGGATAAGAGATAACTAGTTGATTGCCGGAGTCTAAACATCTGGTAAACCTACTGATTCCAAAAAAGGGGCTCTAAATTGCACTGGTCATGCGGATATACCAATTGCCTATTTGACAGCTGGAGTTAGGTGAGCGGTGAGCGGTGGTACGCATGCGGGACCATCACAATATTTTAAATGAGGCTCTCTAATGGCCAAGTCTTGGGATTAATAGGGTCCAAGTGGTATGTTCCCTAACAATCAGAAGATATTACAAATCCTGTGGATAAGTGATAATTTCCTAAATTGGGACAAACTTGTATTTTTCATTTTGGATGCACTTGACCAATTAGTTGTAAAGGTGTATGACTCGCCCCCAGGGCCGTGGGGTGCTCTTTGGGAGGAATCACGGTGGCTGGCCTAGGGCGGTCAGTGCACAAAGGGGGGTATCACTTATTAGCAAAAAGTTCAGAGAGTTCGTGACGCCACCTGTGGTGTCTGGTGAGGATCACCAGCGCTGCAACAGTCCTCTGAGGCAGATGTCAGGGCAGCTAAAGATGGTACGGCTCCCCACAGGCGGAGCGGGCCTCAGGGCAGTGTAAAATAGTTGAATGGTGCGCTGGGCGTTGTAGTGCAGGGGAGGAAGAATGGCGCCGGTGAAGAAACAGCCAGAGGCTGTTCAATGCAGTCGTCCAAGATTTTACTTACAGTTCTTAGGCAATACACAAGTGCACTTTACAGGCAAAGGCGTCCCTCGTCGCGCCGCGTTCACCGGACAGGGGTTCAATCCCTCTTCAAGCAGCTTAGGAATGCCTGGCGGAACCCCACTTTCTCGTGTTCCTACTTTGACCGTCTTTACACTTGGTCCTTCTCTCCTCTGCCCTACGCTGCCCACTCTCAATCCCGCTCGGGTAAGCTGAAGTCCTTCCTGTACGTCGGATCCGGGACCAACCTGACCCCCTGGAGATTAGAATGAAGCAACCGATCCCTCCTGACACCTGGCAGGAGCGGGGTGTACGGGTGCCATCCTGCACGCGCTGTACCCCCTGGGATCCTTTCCTTAGAACGGAGCCTACTCCCTGTTCCCCTCCGGGGCCTCTATCCTGGACCCTAACTTGTGGAGCAGAGCTCCTGATGAGCCTCTGCTCCCGGACTGTTCCTCTGAACAGCCCTCACTAAACTCCACTCACCTCACCACTCAACTCACTCCACTCTAATCGCTTCCCTTTTATATCTACTGTATAAGTGCTTCCTGTTACTGCTTCCTCCACCCACACCCACTACTGGTTCCCCCTACCTTTGGGTTCCCCCCACTCCAGCCATGGACAGGGCTCAGCAGCTGTGCTCTGCATGCTGCCCCTCCAGCCGTCCTGGAGCAGTGCCGTGATGGATGCAGGTGTTTGGGGTTCCGTGCGGCACTCCCATCTTACCTGAGAGAAGGGAGACACCACACCTCGGGGTGAGGTGCAGTACCTCTGTGGCGACTGAACCCTCAGGGGCGCCACATGTACATACCCAATGTCCAGATCTTCTTGCTAATTATGATATATTCTAGTGTGATATTGGGTATTTTTGTATTATTTCTATTTGCTTCTACTTATTTGTATCTTTTAGTTGGGAGCATTTTTTCTCCCCATGAGGCTCCATTGTGATTTTGCTGTATGATGTTGTGCCAGATCATATACTAGGACATCACATGTGAGATCACTCCAAGGCATGGAGCCCTAGAGGAACACTAGTTTCTGATTTCAGCCTTCTGCATTGATACATACTCCTGTGAAGTTAATAGTTAACCTGCTTCTTTCCTCCTCCTTGCCTTCTTAATACTATAAGACCAGAAAAATGAAATGTTTTTTTTTTCCTATCCTTTAAACAACAGCAGAACGTGTTTTTACCTGCCAGGATTATACAGCCTCATTACTCAGGTCTTAATATCTGCTTTCTTTAATCTTCCTACCACAAGCGGCGTACGGTAATACACACATTTTTTTTTTTCCGAGGATTTTCCGAGGCTCTAGAATTACCGCTTCGAGCCTATGTGATGAATATCAGGAGAAATATGTTCCCTATGTGAATGGATGGACTCGCTCATCCCTGAAGGGTCATACACTAGTTTAAATCTTTTGCCTGTAATGAATGGCAGTGAAACTCATTTTAAATAGAAAATTGTCAAACTACCCCGAAGCTGCCGGCAAAAGCCTTAAATTCTCTTTTTCCTCTGAGTTAAAACAGAATCCAGAACAAAAGCTGTGTTCCCGGGCAAAATATTAAGTCTGCAACAGCAAAATGTAATGTCGAAGACTTATGAGCCCATTTGTAATATATCCAGGTCTTAGTTGAAAAACACCAGCTGATAATACATCATTTTGCAATGTTTCTCACCATGCCTGTAGGCTCTGCCACTAAACAGACCCACCTCTTATTCCCTCTACCACAAAACAGATAAAAATACTATTTATTCAATATAAAAAATTACGTTTGTTAGCAGGTTTTTTTTTTTTTAGTTTCTCGCCAAATCCTGAGATTTACAGTTTGTATGCACCATGCCACTCTTTTTAAAGGTAAAAGAGAATAAATAACTAAAAGTTATTAAAACTAGTCTAACCTGGCTCTAGAGTACAAAAATATATATTTTCTCTTATCTATTAGTCTTGTCTAAGGTTGGGTTCATATGCACATTTTTTTTTTTATGTTTTTTTTTGTGATTTTTACCAGAAAAATTACCAGAAAATAAGTGGCCTGAATGAACCCAACCTTAGGCAGGTTTCACATGTCCCACATTTAAGGTCGGACTATGGACTGTGATATTTACAGCAGACACAGGTTTGCTAACCTAAACTCTAAACTCCACAGCCTCGTAGATTCTTAGAAGGCCATTGAGTTTGGTCATGAAACTTGTAGTTAGTCCAGACCTCGTGGTCAATAATTAGACCTTAAAAGTGGGATGTGTGAAAGTGATTTTAAATATTTAGGCCCCACCTCTGGGAAAAATTAGCTCTTGCTTTAACTTACATAGACTTGAATGTGTGTGGAGAACCCCTCCATTCATATTTTATTCTCCCATTAGTTGGAGGGGATATAGGACTCTCAACTATCAGATATTTTTGGGCATATACTGTGGATAAGATGAGAAAGCCTCAGTAAATCCTTAGGGTGGACAACTTAAAAATATTCACTGTACTATACTTCTCATTTATAAAACTTCTGCAGAATAACCCCAGGCTGGTACTTCCCCTCCTTTTGACTATGTCAAGTATTCACACTGACACTAAATCTATTGAGTTGAAGAAGAAGAATTGTAGGACCCTGGTCCAGAGGCAACATTGGTAATTTGAGTCCTGTGAACCTTTTCCTACATACTGGCATCCCCTGCATCCCATCTATCCATCCCCGACATACTCTGTATCCATTAGTATGCCCGGCATGAAGTCAAGTGCATATTGCCCGGCAATGATGATGTCCCACCGGACCTACTAGTCAGAAGAAGTGCCGAGGTTGTCGGCAAGTTAGAGGAGATTTGCAGGGGGCTACGGACTACCGACATGTCTGCTCGACTAAGGTCCTTCTAATCTTTTCTGCACAACTTTATAAATCTATTTTTAAGAGGCAAATTTACTTGTTTAGATGTTTTTGGCACAAGGGAGTAAAACAAAAACAAGGGGTGTGCCCTTGGTGAAATTTTGACCGACTGGAAAAATGAAGCTAAATTGACATGAGAAATCAGCGGACTCATAATTTATGAGTCTGGTGTATTCATGAGACTTGTGATAACCACTTCCCCCGAGGAGCAGAGAAAGGTGGAAGGAGGAGTAAACTCATGAATACACCTTACTTATTCCAGTGCACTTATTAGCCAAACCGCATAAAAATGTCTTGTTCTGTGCTGGCTACTGGGAGTAGAGACCTGTGCCTGCAGTACACTACCTTACATAAAGCACCATATTAAGGCGACAGAGTCGCTTTAATATAATCATACAGCCTAAAGTTGGAAATACAGATAATATAGCTGTTGGCAGGTGTAATGCAGCGGCTTGCGGCATTACTGTAATGGTCCAGGGTGTGTTTTTTTCGCCGACCATGTGACCAGTCACCTGGGGGAGGTACATGGTCGGCCAAAACACACCCTGGACCATTACAGTAACGCCGCAAGCCGCTGCATTACACAGGGCACAAGCAGATGCCAGAAATTTCCGGCAGTAGATTATTTTCCGTAAGGAATAAAGGATTGGGCATGTTGAAATCCATCGTGGTTGATTCCTCCTACGCTGACATCTCCCTGCTTTCCCTCTGACATCTGCCATTGTAAGGCTCGGTAGGATTGGTCTTTTAAATACGTTTTAACTATACGGACCAGAAGAATTAAGTGACAACTATGTAATAATAGGGGACATCTAGGAGGTGGAAATACTTCTCCACAGCACTGTACATGTTTAATTTTGCTGTATTCTTATTCTTGACTCTATGTAAGCGAATTGGGGGTGAAAATGTCACAGGAATCACTTATTACCATAGTATTTGCATCTAATTAACGCTAATGTTAAGTAATGTGACATGATTTAACTTTGTGAATTGCAAATTTGTGGTAAAGTAATAGTGTAATCTCTGCCCCCATTATAAGTTCTAAAAAAACCTTCTAGCCCAGAAAATGCACTATTAGCATAAACATCATGTTAACTTATGTAAATGCCTTGTCTTATGTCCTAACAAAGCTGGGTCAGTGGAAGTGTCCATATAGAACCGAATAAGCGATCCTTGGGATCTGTAATACACTAAAAATGGTAATGGAATGTGTCAACTTCATCGTAAAGGGTTTTCCTGGGAGTTTACACAAACCTTAAAAGGGGTCTTTCCAGGATCAAAAGTTATCCCCAATCTGTAGCTTGAATGGAGCAGAGGTGGTCTTCACAAGCTTGATCTCCACTTTGATTATTGTCGACAGCACTACTAGAAATAGTCGAGAACTCCGGCAGTCTGATCTTGGGATCACTGGGGGTCCAATTGAAACCCTAATGATCAGTAAGTTATCTCCTATTCATGGCTTTCAATTCTGAAAATGCCCCTTTAAAGCGTGAAATGTTCTATAATAGAGAAACAGCAACCATTATACACCTGTTAAATTCCAGCTTCTCCAGTGCGGTTGCACCAATATCCTGGTCAGTCTTTTACTGCATCAATGAGGTGCTGCACATCCATGTGACCTCTGCAGCCCATCATTGGTGTATATGCAAGAGGTGATGCTTGCATGACTAACACAAGACTACTGCGAGAGTGATTGACTAAAGGGTATATTCTCGAGAAGAGGGAGTTTCACAGGCAAGTAAAGGGTGTTTTTTTTTTTACCATTTCCTGTTGTTAAATTGTGTTATTCCATAAATAACATATATCAACTATCCACAAAGTCCATAATATATGTATGATCATTAGGGGTTAACTACCTAGACGACCACCGATAAAGTCTCCTGTGTGAATGGAGCAGTAATAAGCGTATTTGACCATTGCTTCGTTCACTGTCTATAGGAGATGTGGTCGCACATGGTCACTACTGCAACATTCCCTCCGGGGACTTTGGACCTCATGTTCATGGGATCAGAGGGGGAATCAGCAGACAAACACGACAGATCCTGTTGATAAGTGATGAATATCGTTTAGGGGACATTTCTTACATTCCTGGACATATCATACATAGGACCGGGGTGTTCAACCCATGTGGTTGATCCACAGCTTTTGCTCCTGATGCTATACTTGATGCCCAAACCTATGGAAAGGTAAATTCACATGTTACAGCAACATTCCCAATTTTTGTTTTCTTTATTGTCAGTTAGATATCTGTCTGGCAATGTTATTTAGCATGCAAAATATATGTATGAACCAGCTCATCCTGGATAAGGCTCCAATGATCCTCACCATGGAAAAAACACTCCTGCCCAATGTGGAACAATGAACTGAAATAAGGGTATGTGCCCACGTAGCGTTTTACAAGCGTATTTGATGCGGAATTTCCGCAGCGGAAACGCTTGTAAAACTCTTGGTAATCTGCACCCTATGGTCCCCAATGAGAATCCGCAAGTTCTATGCCCATGCTGAAGATTTTTCCGCAGCGTTTTTGATGCACACAAAAATCCGCAGCATGTCAATTAATTTTGCGTTTCCGCATGCGGAATTGCCTTTTCAATGCAATAAAAAATGCAAGGCAATTCCGCATGTCGAAAACGCACGAAAAACGCGCGATAGACGCTTGCGAAATTATGCATGCGTTTTTCCGGGAAAGGACATGCAGAAATGAAGCGTAAATTTTCCGCTTCATTTCCGCAACGTGGGCACATAGCCTAAGAAGCTTTCAAGCTAAATGCGGATTCAAAACCATACATTAGCTCTATTCCAACAGAGTTAAAAATGACATTCCTGGTACATCCAAAATTATGTTGATTTTCCGATACGTTCCACATTAAAACTCAGTCCTATTCAAGGACAGGAAGCCGGGAAGTACGGCCGGGAAGCTTCTTACTTCAGATCAAAGTTATTTAGTTCCTTACAGCATCCAACAGTGTTTGAGCACTGTATCACTGCACCATTTGGGCACTAATATATGGTGGTCATCACTAAAAGATAATGCACACTTCTCCAACAAATGTAAGATTAACCCTGATCCCATGAAATTATCACAGCAATAATCCAACACTGCTGAGCTGGAAATGGAATTTTCAAAAATAATATTATAACTTATCTAATAGCTACTAGAGAAGAGCAAAACTGCCAAATTCGATTCACTTGAGTTCGGCGGGAAAATTTTATTTGCGCTGAATTGCTGGTATGCTCTATCCTGACCCCAAAGTATGATAAATAAAAGGGTTACAAAATAAAAAATAGTATATTTACCCAGTCCCTCACCTGTCCTCACCATGTCGGTCTTCTGCTACCTTGCTTTCCCCCTTCAGCTCCCGTCTCCTCTTTCGTCTTGTCTTCTTCACTTTTCTGGTACTCTGGCACTCACAAGGCCTGAGGTAGTGACATCATTACCTTACTTGGGGCTTATGCAGCACCCGAGGTCCCGAAGAGTGAAGACGGAAGAGAAAAGCGGAGCCGGAGGGAGGACATGAGCCAGGAGAGGAGCAGCTCTAAAAGAAGCAAGCAAAATTATGGCCAGCTTGTTGCCATTTTCTCTATTTGAGCAAAATCTGGCAAATATTTTGTTGTACAATTTAAAGAAAATTTCATTTGCCTTTAATCCATTCCCTCATTTCTATTAGCTACAATAATGTGCCACTTATAAGAGTGTATACAGCAAACAGTTAATTACTAGGGTAAGTATAAGCATATAGGATGAAGCTAACAGGTGGATGTAATTCAGCAACTGATTGGTGCGTGAGATGATCCTAAAGCCCCCCATACACATTCGATAGCTTGTTGGTTGACACCTCTGTCTCCTGACTCACCCATACACAGAAGCACTTGGCAAGGCAGAGACCTCCTCTGTTCTCTATGAGAGAGCCGCTACCAGATTCCTCTGGCTGTGGTTTACGTCCCGAAGAACAAAGGATTAGCCACTGGAAATCCAAAATGCTGGATCAACTGTTTGGGAAGAGTTGGGAGACTTTCATACATGTTAGATGTTCAGCAGATTCCATCAATGTAGATGGGCTTGGATGTCTAATGAGTATGTGGTCATCTAGCCCCCCATAAACATTGGATTAAAGTTGGTTGATCATCTAATGTTTATGGTGGCCTCCCGTCTCTCTCCCGACAGATGGTTTCAATAGAGATAACCATGGGTTCTTCAGGTAGATAAGTTGAAGAATCTGACAACAGCTTTTCTCTTCTCTCCCCATTGAAACCACATAACTAGGAGGAGTCAAGAAGATACAGACCTAGCAAAGGTTACCTTGACTCAGATAACACAGTGCTGGGATAATATGACGCAAAAAAATGTAATGCTGGGTTTAGACATGACAACCAAGGCTGTTAAATTACGCTAATCCGGGGTTAATTAATGGCCTGTTTAGACAGCCCAACCACACTACCATGCACACAGATTTATCACATTTAGCTGTGCGCCCACAATAAGCTTTTGGTGAGTTTTCGATGCTGCCTATTTTCACTGTGTTAATAAAGTAGTATCTTACAGCTCCAGCACAATTGATGGGATTTATAAAGTTCTCATGGCCACTGTGCTTTTTTTCACTCAGTGCAAACTGTCCTGAGGTGTGTGTTTGAAATTCGCAACATGCCAATTTTTCCTGTGGGTATGCTGAGTCTAATCAGCAAATATTTCCCATAGACTTGTATTAGAGATGCAGAAAATCTGCAGGTAATGCGTTTTTAGTCTGCAGTGGAAACGCATGCATGGAATCAATGTAATCCGCATATGACTGCATCAATAAAGTTTGGTCAAAGCCAAATACCAGAAAGTATCAAAAACAAAGCAGCTTTATTTACAACATGACATTTCAAAAAAATAGACGTCTCCAGGACGTCTCCTGGCTGTCTGCGGCTTCTAGTACCTCAGTTAACTGTATGCCTGCGGCTTTTAGTACCTCTGCAATCTGTCTGCAGTCATCTCTTGATGTCTCCAATCTGCCTGAGGCTTACAGTACCCCTGCTACTTGTTCCCAGGCTTCCAGGACCTCTACTATGTGTCCGCCTGCGGCTTCCAGCATGTCTTCGGTCTGCTTGCAGCTTCCAGGTCCTCTGCTACATGTTCTCGGTCTTCCAGGATCTCTGCTACGTGTCCACCTGTGGCTTCCAGGACATCTCTTGTCCACTTGCGGCTTCCAGGACCTCTGCTACCTGTTCCCGGTCTTCCAGGACTTCTGTAACATGTCCACCTGTGGCTTCCAGGACGTCCCCTGTTCGCTTGCGGCTCTGCTACCTGTTTCCGTTCTTCCAGAATCTCTCCACCTGTCTGCGGTTGCCAGGAAGTCTACCTGTGGCTCTCAGTACCTCTGCTACTTGTCTCCCGCATGCCTCACCTGCCAGCTGCACCAATGCCTGTGACCCGTGTAACCACCCAGACTTTGGGCAGTGAGCCTGACAATTTTGTAACAAGACCAGCATGTGCATCAGATAGTCGGCCAGTTTCTCTTGCACCTTTCGTCTAGTGTGTGTGGAGGCATTTAGGGGATTCATTTTATTTTTTTCTGATTGGATCGAATTTATATAATCTCAACCTAATACAAATGTGTTTTAAGCTTTATTATTTTATTAAGTGCTAATGAAAACTAAACAGGAAAAACAAAGAATTCTGAAAAGAAACAAACAGCTTTTTTTCTTTTCTTCAAACAAGATGTCTTTAGTGTAAATGAAATCGGTGTGAACATTGTGCGACCGGTAAATATATTAAACACATAATAATAATAAGAAAACACCTTCAGGGCACCAGCAGTTTCTTCAGGTTCCTGTACTTATCTTATTAGTTTTACATATAGATGTGTTTACTATTGACAGTATGCGAAGAGCGTGAAGCTGCCGTTATATTATAATAATCTCGCTGCCGGTAACTTCTTTAGTGTAAAGGGAGGTCACGGCTCTCAATCTACGTTATATTACAGAACACACAGACACACAAATAAATTGAATGACTGGTCATGGAAATCCTAAACGCAAAGCTACATTTATCTAATATATGACTCTTATTGTTCTGTAGAAGGAACATAAAATTGTGCCCACAAGGGTCAGAGAAGAAGGAGAAATCATGGGTATAGAAATAAGAGATTTCTATATTCTATATTATGTTAGATTATCGTATATAATATATAAGCTGAACATTGTGCATACAATACACATGTACTGATTCATCACAGAATGTATCTCTATCATTTATCTAAACTCTCTGACAATTATATTATAATATATCTTTATAGGCGTCACAATGCTGAAAAGCAGATCTCTATAAGGATAACTTCTGATTAATCAGCACAGAGCTTTGGTCTTGCAGAACAAGATGTGGGCTGTCCTTGCCATCAAAGTAATGTCCATTGGATATGACTTTCCCTGTTACGATATCAGTGGTGAGCCGGCGTATTTTCTACTTGTTTATTACCATTAAGATAGCTACACTTAAGACAATGTGCACACTGAGTATTTGCAGCAGATTTTTCTGCAGCAAGAATCAGTGTTGGCAGGAAAAATGCTGCATAAAATACTCATGTTATTGACTTGATTTTGATACGTTTATACTTGCGTTTTCCCCCATTCATTTGTATGGGAGAAAACACTGAAAAAATTGCTGTATATTTGAAAAATACTCTTTGATGGCTCAAATTTGCAAGAAAAAAATAAGCAGAAAGTGCAGAAGATTTCAGAACTCTCATTTACTCTGCTGCTACTATATCATTTTGCTTATCCCGGTAGCAAAACACGTGGCAAAAATACAACG
This sequence comes from Phyllobates terribilis, assembly GCF_046119375.1. Classification (NCBI taxonomy): domain Eukaryota; kingdom Metazoa; phylum Chordata; class Amphibia; order Anura; family Dendrobatidae; genus Phyllobates; species Phyllobates terribilis. The sequence goes on from NW_027362762.1 coordinate 881,096,252, forward strand.
TGTGAACAAGCTCGAACAGTTATCTATTAGATAAAATATGATATATGATATGCTGGGATCCCCTGTTCCGCTTTCTGGTTTTGTAAAGTAATATATTTTCCTGTAATAATGTGCTATATATTCTACTTGTTCAGACTGGCTACTTTGCACAGGCTCACTCAGCACTTATTGCATTATTGAAGTTTATCTATAGCATATCTATAGGCTTATAAAGGAGTGGAAGAGCTGTCGGCACCCCTTCTGAAAAACATTTGTATGAATGTGACCTGTTTTCTTTGTGGTTTTATACAATCTGTGTTGCTACAGTTAGTTAGCCTGGGGACAGGTTTAACTATTACAGGCCAGCCCATGGGGGTAGGAGTTAAGTGAGCATGTAGGAACTGTGTTTCCTGTTAGTTGAGAGATTGGAGAGCAGTTTCTGAAGCAGTAAGAAGTATTGCTGCTAGGAAAAGGCCATAAGTGGAGAGTGTGTTTAGCTCAGATGAATGAAAGATAGCAAGTTTGAGAATAAGTTTCTACTAGCAACTGACTTTAATACTGCTGGAGTGCAGAGATTGAAAGCTTAATAAGAAGGTTCCTTTCCACCTACAGTTAGTACAGCCATAGAATAACAGAGCTGTCGAGGCGTAATTACCCAAGGCAGCTAAAAGGAGTGGGCTACAAGGGTATTGTGTTAGCAGGTCCCGAAACACAGGAGTTTCTATACTGACCATGAGTGGACATGAAGGTACACCTGTAGTGGATGATAAAGAAGGTAAATGGCCAGAACTAGAAAGCTTGATAAGTACTATCACACTTGTATATAATATCAATACCACTTGAAATGCCGTGTGTGTTATTCATAAGAAGAACAGAAAATTAGTAATGAGAGCGTATTGCCTGCTATTGATTGTGACAGTTCTATTTAAGGAATTCCAGTAAAGAGTTTTTTATCTTTTTACATCGGACTCTGGTTTCCCTGATTCGTCGCATATTGTCAAGGTCCTCATACCATCAAACTACTTGTGGCCTGAATAGGGGTCGCCAGCAATCCTCCACAACATCAACACATATTCAGGAGTACTGTAACCAGGTGCTTTGGGACGGCGATGCAAACCTTGCCACAAATGGTACCATACAGATTTTAAATATATTTGGTGTGACCAGCCATTGCCTTCAAAATAAGAACGAAGCATGAAAATTCGGCAGAGTGCTTGTTCCCAACATCTTGGGGAACTAATCACAAATCTTCTATAATATAAACATTTTCAGGTCCTTGGCTAGTCAGCCACGTTAATTGTCTATGGCTGCCAAACCAGAGCCCCGCAGACCTCCTGCTACCTGCCGGCATCCCCCATGCTTCTTGGGATTTGTCGGCCCAGTGTGACATTATGCTGCAATGATGACGGTGCACCGGGATTACTAATCAGAAGAGGCCTAGGGATGCCGGCAAATAGCAGTAGTTGCACAGGGCTTTTCTCTGGCAGCCACAGACTATCAATATGGCCACTGCATCAGGGTCCTACAAAACTTTATGCTCAACTCTAGTACATATACATAATATATATACATAAGTGTCCCGTTACTATTAATGTCATTTATCAAACACATACATCAAAGGGGGATACACCTTGGCACGAAATATTGTTTTCAGCTTGAATAGCACCTGAGTTGGGAACATATATGACAAAGACTCAATGGTGCATTCACCGCACAACATCTACAAAACCATGTGATTCCAGACCATGGCAGTCACCAATCTTCTATGAGCACTTTTTCAGCAGTATAAAATAGGCATAGCCATGCCGGGCATGAGGTGCAGTCAAGGCGACAGACATTTCATGCTAACTTGTGCTTCTTCTGTTCTTTGACCTTGAGGGGGTGTCGTCACTACACTTAAACATGTCTGACAGATGCCCACTAGTGGATACAAAAGAGAACTTCATACAACATTGCGAAATTAAGAGGAATAATAAACATGTTTTCCATAGGTTACAATGGAAAATATTGTAAAAAGAAAAGACAAAAAAGGGATTTATTCATATTTTAAAAAATTCACTAAGATCTCTATGGTCATTCATAACCAAATTACCGAGTGCCACACTTAATAGAATCCATTTTAGATCCACGTGTTACAACACCTTGTGGCGATCTCTGCCCAGTCTCAAAGGTGCTTCGTGATCATATGGCAGTTCCTAACATGTTCAATTAATCGATGCCTGGTTTATACCACTGAATAAGTGCACAGAGAAGATCGGTGAGTGCCGTGGTGAAGTGGTCCTTTTTCTTCGTTTAGAATCATATTATCATCAGTTATAAGTTGTTCCGATGTAGCAATGTGAGTGTGCATTTAGACATGAGTATTTTGTGGTCACAACCACATAGGCATTGTGACAGAGTCACTAGTAGGATCTATGAGGGGAGATATGTGTCACACAGGTTGCTGGCCTGTGTGAACTGAAACCATTAAACTTTCTGCCAGCATGTTATATACTGGGGGTTAACTCTTTTAAAGGGCGTGATTTTATGGGAATGAAGTAGAGATGGGAGGGAAGTCATTCCCCTACCTCCCCTCAGGGTGTGGCTGAGCAGGGTTAAATGCTCAGTCAGCTTTGTTTCTCTGGAGTGTGTGGTCTGGAGAGGGAAGTCTCCAGGCTGTGTTTGGGTGAAATCAAAGAGCAACACCGGAGGACTGGTGTTGCTGAAGACTTCACTGTGCTACCTGCAGTGAGCAGAGCCTCGCTTACTATTGGACTCTGGCATACCTTATCTTCTTTTGTTTTTCCCGTTAACCCCTAGAGGGACTGTTTATTTTTATGGGACACTGCTGGAGTTTATGCCACTGAATAAACCAGTAGGAAGTTAACCCAAAACGTGTGTCCTGTGTCTGCCTCTGGAGAGCAGAGTAACAATATGGCCCCAATTCATCAAGACAGGCGATCTTCACACTGGTCTTTATGAGAAGGCGGGATGGAGTGCAGGGCTCCTGATTCATTACGAGATGCACGCCTCTTAATAAATCAGTGTGTGCCTCGCCACAAATCTTACTCCAATCCTTGCTGGAATAAGACTTTTGGCATAGCAAACTCCACCGCTCATCATGAATTTGACAGGCGGTGTTTGCCACACCCGTCCGTTGCGCCAAGACTTTGTGAGTTTTCAAAACTTTTTATGGCAGAATTCTGGTGTAAAAGCTTTGATGAATCGGGCCCTGTATGTGTGTTAGTTCAAGCTAGGAGGCATGCAGGCAAGGCAGGTATTGCTCTCTGTACATGGGCCATGAGATACTATGGTGTGAATTCACACTGAAAGGGGTTGTCCCTTTTAACATTTTTTTGTACCATAGCATTGAAGAGATCTAAATTAACAAACGGAGCTGTTACTTACCCTCTTGGGGTTCAACACTGTCTCTTCTTAGTTGCTCCGGGTTTTGTTGATTGGCTGCAGCCGTGTTGTCACATGTACAGTGATAGTAAATGTCGCAGCCAATCACTAGACTAATGTAGATGGCACCCAGCGCCAAGCCAATTGTATTGGTATAAGTTTTGATTTGCACAAAAAATGCAGCGAGACTACTTTTGAGTTTAAAGGGGTTGTCCGGTCCAAACCAATAAGTCTGCAGTCACTCTGTGTGACTGCAGACTTATGGATCCCCCCATTGCATGCACTGTGCACTGCGGGGATCTGCCAGTTTCTGAGCCGGGACTGGAGGGTATGTATGAGTTATACATACCCCCTCGCCAGTGGCACGGCCTCGCTCCCATACACTTGTTGACCACGCCCATTGGATGGTCGCATCAGTAGACGGGGTGCGGCTATGCTCTATACAACTGTATGGTGCGAGGGCATGCCCACTGGCCTGGAGTATGTATAACTCACACACCCTCCGGTCCTGACTCAGGCGAATCCCCGTAGCACACAGTGACTACAGACTTATTGGTTTGGCCCAGACAACCCCTTTAAGTTAAATACAGCGGCTGGCCTAACACAGAGGCAGGGAACATTGCTGCTATGGGGGCAGAGATGGGCCAGTACTGAACCGTTTTCCCTATTTTGTGAGACTCTGTTGTAGAGCCTTTGGTTGTAGCTCAGCACTAATAAATAAATTCCATATGCATTCAGCTCCCCCTAGAGGTGGCTGCATGTAACCAGAATTCTGTCATTCATGATGTCAAAAAATGTATCACGTTTTTAAAAGTAAGAAGTTCTCACAAACCTATCACTATAAACAAAATACTGTACATAAGTATTTGCTAGTATCATGTTCAGTTTATTGCCTTATAAAATGCTAACCCTATATAAAAATGACACAGAAAGGAAGACAGAAAGAAAGCACTACTTGCATCTTAAGCGTTTTTCCAGGAATGCTGAGCAAGACCTACTTTCTCATAGTACTTGATCTCGTAGTCCAGAATGACCCCATTAGGATAGTCGGGTTCTTGCCATGAAAGAGCAATGCTGTTTTGGGAGGCCCAGTCTTTCCTCACCATACCAATTAGTGAAGGAGCTGAAATGGAAAAAAAATAACAGTATAAGCAGTGAAAGACTACAGTTCAGGTATATAAAAATAGGGCACAAGAAGAAATATTTTATACTATTTTCCAGTTTAGGTTCTGCGTATAATGAGATAGTTCTACTTTAGATATACACATGGAATCATTTTTACACTCTTGACTGCAACATTTAAAGGAAATCTGTCACCAGGTTTTTGACACATAATCTGGGACAACATAAAGTAAGGGCAGAGACCCTGATTCCAGTGATGTGTCACTTAATGGTTTGCTTGCTGTAGTTTTCATATAATCACTTTTCTATCAGGAGATTATCACTAGAGGACTAGTAAACCTGCCGCCATATAGTCCTGCATATTCATGAGCTCTTTATAACCCCACCCCCATCACTGATTGGCAGCTTTCGGCCTATGCACAGTGTACACAGAAAGTTGCCAATCAGTGGTGTGGGCGGGGTTATACACAGCTGGGTATTCAAAGAACTGATAGATCTGCAACAGATAAAATAGTGATTTTATCAAAATTGCAGCAAGCAGCCCAGTAAGTGATACATTGCTGGAGTCAGGGTCTCCGCCCCTACATTAAACTGCTCTCAGATTAGGTGACAAAGACCTGGTGACAGATTTTGTTTAATTTGCGTAAATCTTCTTTTCTACCACTCCTAACTGGAAGGTCATTTTTAGTGCATTTTGGTTAATGAGATGTAGCAGAGTTAACATGGTTAGTGTTCTTATCATGAGTACTCTCTCAGTTTTACTTCCCAACTTTCAGAGCAAGGGATCAAAGAAATCTGTTTGCTGCACTCCCCTCTTTTACAGGCCATGTTACCCCCCCATTACCCAGCCCCTGAATGTGTGCACGGATGCTGGGACCCCGTCTGACGTGAGATATTATCCTGGCATCACACACTGCTTTACATTTATATATAATTATGGTAGGGTATGAGATATATTTTTGTCTTGCTTCTTTTTTGCTAGTGTGAACATGCCTCTGTTTCTTGTATGTCTGCCATCTTAGACCTCAGTTCACATTGTCTGGTTTTTTGACTTGTTTGCATTCTGTGCAATTTAAGGGTGTGGCATGCCCTTTGTTGAGCTGATTGGTATATATGTAGCTTACCACGGGCCTAGGTGGTCTGGAGTTGGGACCCGGTCCTATTTGTCTACCCTTTTATATGCATTACTTCAACTTTGATATACAGTAAGGTTTTTAATATAGGCAGTATAGGTACCGTCCCAATTTAGGGTCACCTTGCCGCTGGTGGGACGGCTTGTATACTTTTTTTGATCAAAAATAGTTCACTAAGTACCCTATATTTATTATGCAATTTTGCTTTACATTTATATATAATTATGGTAGGGTATGAGATATATTTTTGTCTTGCTTCTTTTTTGCTAGTGTGAACATGCCTCTGTTTCTTGTATGTCTGCCATCTTAGACCTCAGTTCACATTGTCTGGTTTTTTGACTTGTTTGCATTCTGTGCAATTTAAGGGTGTGGCATGCCCTTTGTTGAGCTGATTGGTATATATGTAGCTTACCACGGGCCTAGGTGGTCTGGAGTTGGGACCCGGTCCTATTTGTCTACCCTTTTATATGCATTACTTCAACTTTGATATACAGTAAGGTTTTTAATATAGGCAGTATAGGTACCGTCCCAATTTAGGGTCACCTTGCCGCTGGTGGGACGGCTTGTATACTTTTTTTGATCAAAAATAGTTCACTAAGTACCCTATATTTATTATGCAATTTTGCTTTACATTTATATATAATTATGGTAGGGTATGAGATATATTTTTGTCTTGCTTCTTTTTTGCTAGTGTGAACATGCCTCTGTTTCTTGTATGTCTGCCATCTTAGACCTCAGTTCACATTGTCTGGTTTTTTGACTTGTTTGCATTCTGTGCAATTTAAGGGTGTGGCATGCCCTTTGTTGAGCTGATTGGTATATATGTAGCTTACCACGGGCCTAGGTGGTCTGGAGTTGGGACCCGGTCCTATTTGTCTACCCTTTTATATGCATTACTTCAACTTTGATATACAGTAAGGTTTTTAATATAGGCAGTATAGGTACCGTCCCAATTTAGGGTCACCTTGCCGCTGGTGGGACGGCTTGTATACTTTTTTTGATCAAAAATAGTTCACTAAGTACCCTATATTTATTATGCAATTTTGCTTTACATTTATATATAATTATGGTAGGGTATGAGATATATTTTTGTCTTGCTTCTTTTTTGCTAGTGTGAACATGCCTCTGTTTCTTGTATGTCTGCCATCTTAGACCTCAGTTCACATTGTCTGACACTGCTTTATGGGCGGATGTGGGGGCTCCAAGGAGGTTTGCCAACTTTGCCTGATGTCTTAAGGTCTGCACTTTAGCTCAGAGCCTCCTAATCCACTGCATAGGAATATCACTATTTCTCACCATTCTAAGATTTGTGTTCTGCATTTTTACAAGTTTACAATCTTTTTTCTGTGGATGGAAAATAAATGAAATCCCTCAACACACAAATAATTTTCCCAATAGAGCACACATTTCAAGAATAATTAGACTGATCCAGGGTCGGCTCCAGGTTTTTCTGGGCCCCGGGCAAAAGAGTCTCAGTGGGCCCCTTTAGCACATACCACGATTCATGATGGAGAGATACCGCTGAGAAATATATATATATAATACAATGCCAAAGATTTCACTTCTTACATAACGAGTGATATCTACAGTACCGTACAGCAGTGGGGATTTATGCAAGTCAACCCCTTATGTGCCAATTCTTGAGACTTACCCGGGGTGGGCCGCCTCACCAATATTAGTAGAATTTAGGATGTTTCATGCTCTACACTGCTATTCCTACAGATTCCATATTTCCTCTCCTCTCATCTTCGGTTTGTTTTACAATATTTGTCATTTTGTCCTTTTACTGCTTCTTCTGTTTATATATAGTATGGCAACATTATAATATCTGAGATAAATCTCGGAGGTCGGGATTAGAGATGAGCGTTGTTCTACTCGAACTGTTCGCCAATCTCAAATTCGAGCTGTTTTGGGCGGTGTTCGAGCCGGTCGGCGAACACGAACAATTTGAGAAAAATTCGGCTGTTCGAGGTTATGTTCGATAACTGTTCGTGCACCAAAATCATAACTGGATTTTTTCTCAGTAATGATGAAAATTAATGTTAATACGCAGTTTGAGTGTACAGCGGGGCGGGGGGAGGGGCCGGGGATGGATCTCTGCAGGAACAATGAAGATCTCCATTTTTTTTTCTCTTTCCCGCATTTGCAGTGGGGAGGTGCAATCTGTCAGCCTATCAGCAGCGCACACACGGAGCGAAGTGCTTTTTTTCACACAAGCAAGGGCATGTGTCATTGGCAGTGTATGTCACATGTCCTTGCCCTATAAGACCAAGCCATTTTCCCCGTCGCCACCATTTTCTCACTGCTGCAGCTGCGTGTTAGACGGCACCGCTGTTGCTGTGTGCGCTATACCTTGTTAATTTCAAGCCAATTTTCGCACAAATATACAGATAGCTTGGGAGTAGGGAATAGTTGTGATTGCAGTCCTTTTAAGGACCAGGTTACAGCATTTCCTACGACTTTTATCAGGCAGGTCTGTGCTCTTAAATAGATAGATTGTGGGAGTAAAGACTAATTGTAATTGGAGTCCTTTTCAGGACTAGGTTACATCAGTTCCTATCAGTTTTTGCCAGGCAGGTCTGTGCCAGTGCTGTGCAAGTTTTTTTCACAGCATTTGGCTGAATCTAGCAAAGCTAATCCTTTTTGGCCTATTGCAGAGTGTGTTAGTCAGTGGAGTAGCCTATCTGTGTTGCAAGATATACCACCTGTGTATAGAATACCAATTTTTTTACTGCACCTAGTGAAGTAAAATCTTTTGGGCATAGCATCATTCTATTAGTCCATCTATACTGACCTCCATCAGGTTGCAAACTGAATATAATTTTTTTCTGCATCTAGCTCTGAAAAAATATTTGGGCTTCTAGCAGTGTGTGGGACTTGGTCTATTAGTCCATCTATACTGACCTCCATCAGGTTGCAAATTAAAAAGAATTTTTTTCTTCTTTTAGCTCTGAAAAAATATTTGGGCTTCTAGCAGTGTGTGGGACTTGTTCTATTAGTCCTTCTATACTGACCTCCAGCAGGTTGCAAATTGAATATAATTTTTTTCTGCATCTAGCTCTGAAAAAATATTTGGGCTTCTAGCAGTGTGTGGGACTTGGTCTATTAGTCCATCTATACTGACCTCCATCAGGTTGCAAATTGAATAAAAAAAATTTCTGCATCTAGCTCTGAAAAAATATTTGGGCTTCTAGCGGTGTGTGGGACTTGGTCTATTAGTCCATCTATACTGACCTCCATCAGGTTGCAAATTAAAAATATTTTTTTTCTGCATCTAGCTCTGAAAAAATATTTGGGCTTCTAGCGGTGTGTGGGACTTGGTCTATTAGTCCATCTATACTGACCTCCATCAGGTTGCAAATTAAAAATAATTTTTTTCTGCATCTAGCTCTGAAAAAATATTTGGGCTTCTAGCAGTGTGTGGGACTTGGTCTATTAGTCCATCTATACTGACCTCCATCAGGTTGCAAATTAAAAATAATTTTTTTCTGCATCTAGCTCTGAAAAAATATTTGGGCTTCTAGCAGTGTGTGGGACTTGGTCTATTAGTCCATCTATACTGACCTCCATCAGGTTGCAAATTGAATAAAAAAAATTTCTGCATCTAGCTCTGAAAAAATATTTGGGCTTCTAGCGGTGTGTGGGACTTGGTCTATTAGTCCATCTATACTGACCTCCATCAGGTTGCAAATTAAAAATATTTTTTTTCTGCATCTAGCTCTGAAAAAATATTTGGGCTTCTAGCGGTGTGTGGGACTTGGTCTATTAGTCCATCTATACTGACCTCCATCAGGTTGCAAATTAAAAATAATTTTTTTCTGCATCTAGCTCTGAAAAAATATTTGGGCTTCTAGCAGTGTGTGGGACTTGGTCTATTAGTCCATCTATACTGACCTCCATCAGGTTGCAAATTAAAAATAATTTTTTTCTGCATCTAGCTCTGAAAAAATATTTGGGCTTCTAGCAGTGTGTGGGACTTGGTCTATTAGTCCATCTATACTGACCTCCATCAGGTTGCAAATTGAATAAAAAATTTTTCTGCATCTAGCTCTGAAAAAATATTTGGGCTTCTAGCGGTGTGTGGGACTTGGTCTATTAGTCCATCTATACTGACCTCCATCAGGTTGCAAATTAAAAATATTTTTTTTCTGCATCTAACCCAGCCAATAGTTTTGGCCTAATACCACAGTTTGGCCACTCAGCTCTGCTCGGTTACCATCCATTGTTTTTTTGTGCAAACAACTCCAGAGTTGTGAATTAGTTAACCACCAAAATGAGTGGAAAAAGGCCTGCTGCTGGTGGAAAGGGGAATAGGCGTGTTGGGAAGGGGAAAAAAGGTTGTGTCCGTGGGGTAGGTGCAGAAGAAAGACCATCTTCCAGCCAAACTAAAATGTCTACTTCTTTTAGCGGACAATGTGATAAGATCCCTTTCTTACGGCCACGCCAATCGCTACAAATTCCAGATGAGGCACAAAAACAGCAGGTGCTTCAACGGATATCAAGTGCTCCTTTAAGTGGGCTCTCCTCCACATCAACTTCAACATCACAAATACTCCAGTCCTCAAAGGTGTCACCCAAATCACACTTGCTTCCTCACAGCTCCCAAATCTCCAGCTGCCCGTCTGAGTATGAGGTAGAACAGATGGTTGAGTCTGCAGAGCTGTTTACTCATACTATAGCCTGGGAATCAGAGGTCGACTCCAGCGCTTCTGTGAATCCAGACGAGGAAATGATCTGCACTGATGCCCAGAATCTTTATGAGTCGGATCCAGGACCAGACGCAGAAGGTTCTGACCATAATGTAGACCCTCATTCCCAAACTGTAACTCCTGTTGGTGGAGACAATGAGGAAGACGATGATAAGACTCAAATACCTGATTGGAGCGACAACTTTAGTTTTTTGTCAGGGCAGGAACAGGTTGGCTCTGAGGACGACGGGTGTGATAACGCACAGGGTGATGATGATGAGGTCGGAGATCCCACTTACTGTCAACCCACAGTCAGCCAAGAGATGAGGTCAGCAGAGGAGGTGGAGGAAGATGCTAGTGACGACGAGGTCAGGTTGCGCCTTCCTGGACAGAGACGTAGTACTGGAAGCACGTCAACAACTGCATCCTCAAACACAACTCTGCCTCTCACCACAAGTCGTGGTGGCTCTTCAGGTCGCATGGGTGCTAAGCCTTGCATAGCCTGGGCATTTTTTCAGATCGATAAAGATGACCCAACTCGTGTTATCTGTAACATTTGTCAGCAAAAGCTAAGTAGAGGCCAAAAAATACATAGTTTGAGTACTTCATGCATGAACCGGCACATGGACATGAAGCATAAGTTGCAGTGGGAAGCTCAGTGTGCTACAATGCGGTCTAGCCGGCCGGGCCAACCACCGTCTGCCATATCTTGTGCATCCGCGGCCTCTTCATCCTCTGTGACTGGGGGGACAGCAGTCACACCTGTTTTGGGGCGCAGACCTGCCACCTCTTTACCCGCAACAGCCAGCGTGATTGGCAGGTCATCATTTTCTTTGGAGGTGGTAACACCAGCTGGTCTTGAGCGCTGTCCGACATCGATAGCACCACCTTTGGATCAAGGCAACCTAACATGTCCGCCTGCATCTTCCTCACAGACCGGCAGTTTGCCGGGGACACCCTTATCAACCCCGTCTAAGCACAATAGCCAGCCCTCGGTCCCTCAGATGTGGACAAGTAAAAGACCATTTCCTCCTAGCCATGAGAAAGCTAAGAGGTTGAATTTCACCATCTGCAAGCTCTTGGCTACAGAAATGCTGCCTTTCCGCCTGGTGGACACAGAGGATTTTCGAGACCTTATGTCCGTCGCAGTGCCCCAGTACCAGATGCCCAGTCGGCACTACTTCTCAAAGAAAGGTGTGCCTGCGCTCCACCAGCATGTCGCACACAACATCACCGCTTCTTTGAGAAACTCTGTGTGTGACAGGGTGCATTTCACCACAGACACTTGGACGAGTAGGCATGGACAGGGGCGTTACATGTCGCTGACTGGGCACTGGGTAACTATGGTGACAGCAGGACAAGGGGCTGCTGTCCAAGTCTTGCCGTCCCCACGAGTTGTGCGTCAATCCTCTTTATGTCATTTTTCCTCCACTGCTTCTGCCTCCTCAACCTCCTCTCGGTCTTCCACCTGCACCCAAAGCCTGTCTGGTCATGCCACAAGCTTTCTAACTGCGCAGAAGGGATCCTGCACACCTCCTTACTATGCTGGCAGTAGGGCTCAATGTCATCAGGCGGTTTTTACATTGAAATGTCTGGGAAATGTGAGTCACACAGCTGAGGAGTTGTGGTCAGCTCTGGAGAACCAATTTCATGAATGGTTGTCTCCACTGGACCTGAAACCAGGGAAGGCCGTGTGCGACAATGCTGCAAACCTGGGTGCGGCCCTTCGCCGGGGCAATGTCACACACGTGCCTTGTATGGCTCACGTGTTGAACCTGGTTGTCCAGCAATTTTTAGCCCACTACCCCAGACTAGATGGCCTTCTGCAGAGGGCACGGTCGCTGTGTGCTCACTTCCGCCGTTCGCATCCCGCAGCTCAGCGACTTACATCTCTACAGAAGTCGTTGGGCCTGCCACTTCACCGGCTAAAATGCGATGTGCCTACCCGGTGGAATTCAACTCTGCACATGTTGCAGCGACTGTGGCAGCACCGACAAGCCCTGGTGCAATACGTTCTGACATATAGCCTGGGCCAACGAGATTCAGAGGTGGGGCAAATCACGCTGGAGGAGTGGTCTCAGATCAGGGACCTATGCACCCTTCTGCACAGTTTTGAAATGGCGACGAAGATGTTTAGTGCTGACGATGCCATTATCAGCATGACTATTCCGGTGATTTACATGCTGGAGCACATGTTAAACAGAATTCGGAGTCAGGTGGTGGCACAAGAGGAGGTGGAGGAAGTAGAGGAGGAGGAGTTGTATGCGGAAGGGCTAACATCTGCAAGGTCCAGACGGTCGGCAGCACCAAGGCGGCAGGCATGTGAGGGTGGGGGAGATGATTTTACCAGGGCGCATGGTAGCAGCCAAACTAGTGAGGAAGGTGCAGGAGCCCAGGAAGAAGTGGAGGACGAACTGATGGAAGACTCATCAGATGAGGGAGACCTTGATCACATTTCTGTTGTGCGAGGTTGGGGGGAGAGGACAGAGGAAGGAAGCATGATTGCTACCTCGCCACCAACACAACAGGGACTTGGTGCTCCTGGATGCGCAACACACATGAGTGCCTTCTTGCTGCACTACCTGCAACATGACCCTCGAATTGTGAGAATTAGAAATAATCCTGACTACTGGGTTGCCACACTGTTAGATCCCCGGTACAAAAGTAAATTTGCAGAAATTATTCCTGCCATAGAAAGGGATGCACGCATGCAGGAGTATCAGCAGAGACTGTTGCAGAATCTTACATGTGCTTTTCCACAAAATACCAGTGGTGCACGTAGTGAATCTCACAGTTCCAACTTGCCAACCGTGGGACCGTCAAGTGTTCAGCACTCAAACCGTAACAGAACCACAGTATCTGCTGGTAACATCAATTTTGCGGAATCATTTCACCACTTTTTTAGCCCATCCTTTGCAAGGCCACAGGAGACAAGAAGTCTGACACATAGTCAACGCCTAGAGACGATGGTACAGGAGTATCTCCAAGTAAACATTGAAGCCACGACTGTGTCACTGGACCCTTGCTCTTTTTGGGCTTCCAATCTGGATAAATGGCCGGAGCTAGCCACTTACGCCTTGGAGATCTTGTCATGCCCCGCAGCCAGCGTTCTGTCTGAACGTGTGTTCAGCGCTGCTGGTGGTGTGCTGACAGATAAGCGCACGCGGCTCTCCACTGATAATGTAGACAGACTCACGTTCATAAAGATGAAGAAATCATGGATCCGAAACAACTTTTCTACCCCTGTGTCATCCTGGGGAGAGTAAAAGCTTGATGATTGGTTAAAATCACCCTACCAACCGTTTTAAGCTTTCAAATTACTAATCATGTTTATCTGTATCTTGACTGGAAAATAATTTGGGCTTTGTAGCAGTGTGCAGCACTGATCCTATTAGGCCATCTATAATAAGCTTCACCAGATTTAAAATTAAAAATAATTTTTAGCTGCATCTAGCCCGGAAAATAATTTTGGGGCTCCGAGATGCGCAAGACACATAAGTGCCTTCTTGCTGCACTACCTGCAGCATGACCCTCATATTGTCAGAATTCGAAGTAATCATGACTACTGGGTTGCCACACTCTTAGATCCCCCAAACTTTTCGATCAACCTTTTCATTTTAATAAAGACCAAAAAAATGGTCATTTTTGAAATTATAAGCATTAGCAGGTTGTTAGAAACTGAAATCAAACAGTTTTCAACTCAAAACTTTATTCTAGGTGATGTTACATTTTCACATAGGACCCCTTGTTCGAAAGGAGCTTCTGAACTCTCTCGTCCATTGAATTTGTCAGGTTTTGGATGGTTTCTGCTTCAATTGTTTTGCATGAGGACAGAATACCCTCCCAGAGCTGTTGCTTAGATGTGAACTGCCTCCCGCCATCATAGACACTCCTTTTAATGATGCTCCAAAGGTTCTGAATGGGGTAGAGGTCAGGGGAGCATGGGGGTCACACCATAAGTTTGTCCCCTTTTATGCCCATATCAGCCAGAGATGCAGATGTTTTATGTGCAGCATGAGATGGTGCATTATCATGCAGAAAAATGATCTTGCTGTGAAATACACGGTTCTTCTTCTTGAACCATGGCAGGAAGTGCTGTTTGAGAAAATCCACATACATTATGGAGTTCATCTTTAGCGCCTTCAGGGATCCTAAAGGGGCCGACAATCTCTCTCCCCATGATTCCAGCCCAAAACATTACTCCACCTCCTCCTTGTTGGTGCTGTAGCCGTGTTTGCGTGGGGTGTCCATCAACCAGCCATCCTCCACTCCATTCATCTGGACCATCGAGCGCTGCACGGCACTCATCCGTGAACAAAACAGTTTTGAAATCAGTCTTCATGTAATGTTTGGCCCACTGGAGCCGTTTCTGCTTGTGTGAAGTGGATAGAGGAGGTCGACAGGATGGCATATGCACAGCTGCAAACCTCTGAAGGACCCTGCATCTTGTTGTTCGGGGGACGTTGGAGGCACAAGCAGCTTCAAAAACTTGTCTGCTGCTATGACGAGGCTTTTTTGCCGCTGCTGTTTCAACCTGACGTAATTGCCTGTAGGAAAGAGTCCTCAATTTGCCCTTATCAGCACGCACACGTGTGTACTGTGAATCAGCTACATACTTCTTGATTGCCAAGACACTTCATCCTGATCATCGCACAATGTTGATTGTAGTCATGCCTTGACCTAAACACTCCACAATTTGTTGCTTCTCAGCAGCCGACACATCCTTTTTCTTTCCCATTTTGGCAGAAAATGTAGGCTGCTTAATAATGTGAGAGAGCCTTCTTAAGTAGTCTTGCCTTTCATTGGACACACCTGCCAAACTAATTAGCACAGGTGTCTGCAATTGCTTACAGTGATATAAAGAGCCCTGACACACATCACCATCAATGAGTTTAACTGACAAACAAACAAATTCTTCCCTTATCACTCCTAAACACTTTTTGCATAATAATTTGGAACGCGGTGTACATGTGCTTTTCCACAAAACACCAGTGGTTCACGTAGTGAATCTTACAGTTCTAACTTGCCAACCGTGGTCTGTATGGAATTGTTCAATAAAGGGCCCAAAATTAAGATAACATAGATGGGAGAGGTCTCTATGAATAGGAATTCCTAAGTATTTGATACCCTGTGAGGGCCAGGCAAAGGGAAAGTTGGACTGGATGGAATCCTATATGGATTTAGGGAGGGAGACATCGAGGGCCTCAGACTTCGCTGCATTGATTTTAAAATTTTACCATGTAACAAAGTGATCTATTTCAGCCATAACAGCAGGGATGGATATATGTGATTGAGTGATATATACTAGGACATCATCAGCAAATAGAGAGCACTTGTACTCGGTGCCTCCCACCTCAATCCACCTAATATTGGGGTTATGGCGATTTGATGAGAGCAGGTGCTCCGTCACTAGGATGTATAAGAGAGGGGACAGAGGACATCCCTGCCTTGTCCCATTGGTGATTGTGAAAGGTGATGAAAATGTTCTGACGCACCCCCTGGGCCTTGGGACACCCGGAGCCGGACCCTTTTTGGTGGATGCTGGTGGTTGTAGTCTTCGTGGCGGCGATCCGGTTCCATGGCTCAGGGCGGTCAAACCAGTGGCGGAACTATTTATGTGGTTTTGATGTTTAAATGTCCGACTACGCCACCCGTGGATTGCGGTCAGAGTGAACCGCCGCTACAGGGCAGACCGCTAAGGCTGGTGTTGTGGGTGCAGCAGAGCGTAGCATAACTCCCCACGGGAGGAGTATAGCCTCAGGGCAGTGTATGCGGAGGATGGGGGTGATGGTGCAGGGCAGCAGCAGTAACGACACGGAGTCAGTGATGCAGTTCAGGGCCTTTACTCACAGTTCTTATTATCCAGACCACGTCTGCAGGTAACGGCTGCCCACGTCGTACTGTGCTCACCAGGTGAGGGGCTCAGACAACTCCCAGATAACTTTGGAGCGCTTCACAGGACCCCCTTTGTGTGTCCTTTGTCTGGCCTTTCTTACCAACACTTCTGTCCGGCTGCCTCGGGCCTCCTCTTGGTAAACTTGGCGCCAGTTTCCCTGACCCTATGTGGTGCCTTCCTAGTGGGTGGAGCAAGGGGCTGCGCCACATAAAATGTCAGAGCCTCCGGTTTCTAGCTGAGGGTCGTTTCCTGCCTCCACTAGTTCGGGGACCGGTCTCCCCCTTTGGCCTGACCCCTCCACGCAGGTGGATTCGGGCGTGCGGTGGCGACTCGCCCGTCCGCACCCCTGGGATCCCTTCATTCCTCGTTCCTGGAGCCTTCTCCGCTCCTCTTCCTTCCTTCTCCCTCTTGCAGGCCTGGGCCTCTGTTACTAGGCCCGCCTCCGGAGCAGAGCTCATGCAGAGCCCCTGCTCCCTGCCACTTCTGCTCAGACTTCTCTGCACTGAACTAAGATGGTGCCCACCTTTTATACTCCCTTCTCAATGCACCCAGGAACTGCTTCCTCCCTGCTCCTGCACTGCAGGGTTCCCCTTCCTCAGTGTTCCCTCCCCCCACTCCAGCCAGGGACAGGGACTGTCGTGCCCATCTCAGGGGCATATTGGTCGCCCTGCCCCACGGCAATGTGGTGTAATGCATGCAGGTGTCGGGTCCTGATCCACACTCCATCCTTATCTGAGAGTGAGATATCACACCTCTGGGTGAGGTGCAATACGTCTGTAGCAACCGAGCCCTCGGTGCTACAGTTCCATTTATCTTCAGCCTAGGTGACGTATTGTGATACAGGGCCGTGATTTTGGCTATAAAAGGGTCCCCTAGACCCCTACCCCAAGCTTTTTAAGAGAATCATATATGGCGTGCCAGGAGACTCTATGGAATGCTTTCTCAGCATCCAACGAGAGTATCTACTTACAAATTTTTAACTGCATCTAGCCCAGGAAATACTTTGTGCCTAGTAGCAGTGTCTGCTAGTCAGCGGATTATCCCGGCTGTTAAGCAAGCTACACCACCTGTAGTTTGGACACTTAATTTTTTCAAAGGAAATGCTTCGGGACCACGGGATACTTAGTGAAGAGCATCAGGTGGCACCCCAAGGCATAGGGGCTGGGACTGGCACTAGGATGCCTTGCGGTGGACAGCCGAGCTCGATCCTTATAAAAGCTTTTTAACTGCAGCAGCTTTAGTGGACGCTACTGGAGCTGGAATTACGCGGCTGCTGGCATGAGACTTGCCCTCCAATAGATCCTTGTAAATGGATTTAAAGTGTATTCATTTAAATTAGAGGGACAATTTAAATTAAAAAGCTTAGAGCTGCCTCCACCACAGGGGGGCTCTCTCGACCCACCAGCGGACAGGCACCAGTATTGGGAGAGGGGGGCTGGCCGTCAGGGTTCACCGCGGCTCTGGCACAAACCCGGCGACACGGAGGTGGCACGGGCAGGAGCGGACTGGCCGTCTCGGCTTCTCACTTTTTGGATTTTAGAAGGGCATGACATGCCTATATCTGTGTCTCCCCCTCCTTTTACTCCTCCACCTCTTTTCTTTTCGCATGACTATATGTACTTGTCACTTTTCCATGTGTTAGTTGTGTCTTCTGAGCAGTTTGTCAGCTTTTGGACACCTTTGAAGGTGTTTTCTATGTGTTTCTATGTGTTTTTGTTTGCCTGCCATTGGTTTTAACGGTGTTCGAAGGTGTTCGACGAACAGTTCGACGAACAGTTCGGCGAACACACGGGTGTTCGACGAACCGAACCGAACTCGAACACTACGGGGGTGGCTCAACACTAGTCGGGATCAGGAACGTCATATATTTCCTTACCATATATTCTAGTATATAGCCCATCAGATGGTAATGAGAATACGCTCTGTCCAGAGGTGAGGATTACAAGGCTAATACATATGGAAATTATTAGTTGTGAATTAGAGGCTATCGTTCTTCCAATATACAGTGGGGAAAATAATTATTTGATCCCTTCCTGTTTTTGTAAGTTTGCCCACTGACAAAGACATGAACAGTCTATAATTTTAAGGGTAGGTTAATTTTAACATTGAGAGAATATCCCCCCAAAAAATCAAGAAAATCACATTGTATAAATTAGATACATTTTTTTGCATTTTGCAGTGAGAAATAAGTATTTGATCTCTCTGGCAAACAACACTTAATACTTGGTGGCAAAACCCTTGTTGGCAAGCACAGCAGTCAGATGTTTTTTGAAGTTGATGATGAGGGTTGCGCACATGTCAGGAGGAATTTTTCTCCCCTCCTCTTTGCAGATCATCTCTAAATTATTAAGATTTTGAGGCTGTCGCTTGGCAACTCGGAGCTTCAACTCCCTCCATAAGTTTTCTATGGGATTAAGGTCTGGAGACTGGCTAGGCCACTCCATGACCTTACTGTGCTTATTTTTGAGCCACTCCTTTGTGGCCTTGGCTGCATGTTTTGTGTCATTTTCTTGCTGGAAGACCCAACCACGACCCATCTTCAATGCTCTTACTGAGGGAAGGAGGTTGTTGGCCAAAATCCCACAATACATGACCTCATCCATCTTCCCTTCAGTACAGTTCAGTCGTCCCCTTTGCAGAAAAGCACCTCCAAAGTATAATGTTTCCCCCACCATGCTTCACAGTTGGGACGATGTTCTTAGGGTTGTACTCATCCTTCTTCTTCCTCCAAACAAGGCGAGTTAAGTTAATGCCAAAGAGCTCAAATTTGTCTCATCTGACCACAGCACCCTCTCCTAATAACTCACAGAATCATCCAGGTGTTCATTGGCAAACTTCAGACGGGCCTGCACATGTGCCTTCTTGAGCAGGGAGACCTTGCGGGCACTGCAGGATTTTAAACCTTTAAGGCGTAATATGTTACCACTGGTTTTCTTGGTGACTGTGGTCCCAGCTGCCTTGAGATCATTAACAAGTTCCCCCCCGTTTAGTTTTAGGCTGATCTTTCACCTTTCTCATGATCGAGGATACCCCAAGAGGTGAGATTATGCATGGTGCCCCAGATTGATGTCGATTGACAGTCATTTTGTATTTCTTCCATTTTCTTACTATTGCACCAACAGCTGTCTCCTCCTCACCCAGCGTCTTGCTTATGGTTTTGTAGCCCATTCCAGCTTTGTGCAGGTCTATGATCTTGTCCCTGACATCCTTAGAAAGCTCTTTGGTCTTGCCCATGTTGTAGAGGTTAGAGTCTGACTGATTAATTGAGTCTGTGGACAGGAGTCTTTTATACAGGTGATTATGTAAGACAGCTGTCTTTAATACAGGTAACAAGTTGATTAGGAGCGTCTAACTGGTCTGTAGAAGCCAGAACTCATAATGGTTTGTAGGGGATCAAATACTTATTTCTCACTGCAAAATGCAAAAAAAATGATCTAATTTATACAATGTGATTTTCTTGATTTTTTCTTGGATATTCTATCTCTCAATGTTAAAATTAACCTACCCTTAAAATTATAGACTGTTCATGTCTTTGTCAGTGGGCAAACTTACAAAAACAGTAAGGGATCAAATACTTATTTCCCCCACTGTAATTGTCCTTCTGGCAGGAAGCTTGGCCAGTATATGTCAATATCCGGTACTTTTTTTTCACTGCACTGGCAAGAATAGTCAGCAACGCTTAAGACAACAGGATCCTGCAAAAAATATATTGTCCAGTACAATGTTCTCTACTTTGGTAGTCAAAGGCGAGTACATAGCCATAGAGATGTCAGCAAATCAAATCTATCACATTTATTTTTCTTTCTTTCTTTCTCATCTAATTTCTATTTATCACATTTCTTTCTATCTACAGTATCTACCATCTATCACATATCTATCTAAGTGTCTATCTGTTTATCTCATATCTATCACATATCTATCTATCTATCTATCATTCTATCTATCTTATCAGGAAAAATTCCATGCCTGCCCACCCATCCTTGATCTGTATGAATAATGTACTTTTCCATTATCCGGATGGCACCATCATCTCAATTTCTGTGATAAATACAGTGTTATATACAAATCAAGGATGTCATGCATATGGTATGAATGTTATGGCACAGCGCATGCATCTGTAATGATTCCACCCCTCAGTACTGAGCGGTCTGTTCAGTGATTGACAGCTCAGTTGTCCAGTCTGGTGCAGGGGCGTGCTGAGCTGTTTGTGTTTTTATTGACAGCTCGACCTTCCAATCTGATACTGGGAGGTGCTGAGCTCTCGTCAGGTGCTCCTGGTTCCCTTTATTGCTCAGCTATTTAACTGAGCTGACAGTGCCAGATAACTGTCAGCTGTAGCTTCAGCTAAGTGTGGTTTATTGACTCCATGCCTTGTATTTAACTTGTTGATCTATTGTTGCCTTACCTTGTACATCGTTCTGACCATCCATGTGTTTAACCCCTTTGCTCTGATCCGCTATCCTCCTGGTATTTTGACCTCGGACCGTTACCTGACTACGCTTTTGTCTCTTCCCTCTGTTTATGACGTACCCTCCTGGCTATTGACCTCAGAGTCCTCGATTAATCCGACTCACAACTTATCCGTGAGAAGTGACTCAGCGTCACGGCAGCCACATCTATGCCTATTGGTGTCAGAGGTGGCACTACACATGCCTATACATCACAATAAGTGCACTGGCACTAATCACAGCAGGGGCTGCCATCCATACATCTATGCGACAAGCTGGCACACGGGGCACTAGGATTAACAGTTAATCTCATGGCATGGCTCCTCTCCCCCACGCAGCTGCTCCGTAAGGAGGAAGTTACTGGTGGCAGCAACAGGATGGGTCTGCCCCCAAGAGGACTGAGTGGAAAATGGATTCTGATGCACAGTGACTGGCAAGCGGCACGAACGGTGTCCCCGACAGTGAGTAGGCCCCCCATTTGTCCAGACCCCCAGCACTTGCCTGGTTGCGCCAGGTGGTGACGCGGCCCTGGACTGAACCATATATTTTGCACTACATTCTAGAAGCACTAAGAAATCCAGTAATGATGACGTAAAATCTCAGTGTTCATTATAGTGGTGTATACACAATAATCATTTAGGAAATCATATAATTATATTATATACATAGAATTATCAAAATGTTATATACACATTAAGAAATAAATTATGGACCAGCACTAGGAGAACCATGGATTAGTTTTTGACCAGGGCAATGTGGTTTATATAATGTTTGCATCTTCTCACGCTCCAAAAATACATTTATCTAAATGAAGTGCCTATAAATCTGTTGTGAGTGTATGTACAGGCCTGGAATCAGAAAATTAGATTGAAAGCTTTGCTGGGGACAAGGTTGTCATATTCCTGGTACGCACTTACTGTAATGTTTGCAGATAAGTATAGCTTACGTTACTGTGTGCGGGAAATGCTGAGCTAGAGCTATACAGTATTGATGAAATGGAAAATGCTAGCACATCTGCTTCTTCCTAGTATCAATAATTGGTAGAGGTTAAAGTTCAACTTTTTCCTCTGAGCCTTTTACCGAGTAGCTAAACTAAAACAGATGAAACCAACGTATGGTGGATATTGACAATATACTTTTAAGCATTGTCCTATACAATATGAAGTTATTCATGCCCTGTGTAACATCTATCTATATAATTGTCTTATCCCGTCTGTCTGTCTGTCCAGGAAATCCCGGGTCGCTGATTGGTCCGGCCGCGGCCAATCAGCGACGCGGCATTTCAGAAAAACATGGCGGCCATTAGCGGCTCATGTGCGGCACGGAGGTCAGCGGCGATGCAGCCGGCTGCTCACAGCATAAGTCCTCTGACCGCAGGCGCCGCTGACCTACATGCGGCTATCGTCGGAAGATCAGCGGCTACGGCCGCTTATCTCCCGAGGACAAGTGTGACGCCCCTCCCCTCCTCTCCCCTCCCCTTTCCTCTCCTCCCGTCCCTCCCCCCGCTCGATCAGGACCCCGGCACCCGGCGTCATACTTACCCCTCCCCGTGCCTGCGCAGCAGCTCCTGCATCTTCCGCTGATGCTCTGTGACGTCTCAGGTCAGAGGGCGCGGTGACATCTTTACACCGCGCTCTCTCCTGATCGGTCACAGCGCACAGCGGGAAGATGCCGGCTACGCTGGAGTCCAGAGAAGCAGTGAGGTGAGTATTGGATTTTTTTTTGTTGTATGGGGCCATAGGGGACCTGCATGGAGCACTATGGGGGGATGTGACATTCTGCATGGGGTATTATATAGGGGGGATGTGACAGCCTGCATGGGGCACTATGGAGAGATGTGACATCCTGCATGGGGTATTATATAGGGGGGATGTGACATCCTGCATGGGGCACTATGGAGAGATGTGACAGCCTGCATGGGGCACTATGGAGAGATGTGACAGCCTGCATGGGGCACTATGGAGAGATGTGACATCCTGCATGGGGTATTATATAGGGGGGATGTGACAGCCTGCATGGGGTACTATGGAGAGATGTGACATCCTGCATGGGGTATTATATAGGGGGGATGTGACTTCCTGCATGGGGCACTATAGGGGGATGTGACATCCTGCATGGGGAATTATATAGGGGGATGTGACTTCCTGCATGGGGCATTATTTAGTGGGGATGTGACATCCTGCATGGAGTATTATATACGGGGGATGTGACATCCTGCATGGGGTATTATATAGGGGGGATGTGACAGCCTGCATGGGGCACTATGGAGAGATGTGACATCCTGCATGGGGCACTATGGAGAGATGTGACATCCTGCATGGGGCACTATGGAGAGATGTGACAGCCTGCATGGGGCACTATGGAGAGATGTGACAGCCTGCATGGGGCACTATGGAGAGATGTGACATCCTGCATGGGGTATTACATAGGGGGGATGTGACAGCCTGCATGGGGCACTATGGAGAGATGTGACATCCTGCATGGGGTATTATATAGGGGGGATGTGACTTCCTGCATGGGGCACTATAGGGGGGATGTGACATCCTGCATGGGGTATTATATAGGGGGGATGTGACTTCCTGCATGGGGCATTATTTAGTGGGGATGTGACATCCTGCATGGGGTATTATATACGGGGGATGTGACATCCTGCATGGGGTATTATATAGGGGGGATGTGACAGCCTGCATGGGGCACTATGGAGAGATGTGACATCCTGCATGGGGCACTATGGAGAGATGTGACAGCCTGCATGGGGCACTATGGAGAGATGTGACATCCTGCATGGGGTATTATATAGGGGGATGTGACAGCCTGCATGGGGCACTATGGAGAGATGTGACATCCTGCATGGGGTATTATATAGGGGGATGTGACTTCCTGCATGGGGCACTATAGGGGGATGTGACATCCTGCATGGGGTATTATATAGGGGGGATGTCGCTTCCTGCATGGGGCATTATATAGTGGGGATGTGACATCCTGCATGGGGTATTATATAAGGGGGATGTGACATCCTGCATGGGGTATTATATAGGGGGATGTGACAGCCTGCATGGGGCACTATGGAGAGATGTGACATCCTGCATGGGGTATTATATAGGGAGGATGTGACATCCTGCATGGGGTATTATATAGGGGGGATGTGACTTCCTGCATGGGGCATTATATAGTGGGGATGTGACATCCTGCATGGGATATTATATACGGGGGATGTAACATCCTGCATGGGGTATTATATGCATGGGGTATTATATATGGGGGATGTGACATCCTGCATGGGGTATTATATAGGGGGGATGTGACTTCCTGCATGGGGCATTATAAGGGAGGGGGGGGATGTGACATCCTGCATGGGGCATTATAAAGGAGGGTCGGGAGACATATGCTAGTATACCCGATGCGTTAGAATCGGGCCACCATCTAGTAGTATATATCCATGTTCTGAAAGGTTTATTCCAATGGTGCCGAGGTGCAGCTGTCTTTGGTATAAAAGAAAAAAGAAAAGTCTCATTCTTAGGGCTCATGCAGATCTCCAATTTTTTGTCGTACGAGAAAATAGGTCTGATTATTCTGATGAGGCTCTGATCAGAATTGGATCAGAGTTTGGTATGAGTGCCATCAAATTTTCTCATATGTGGAGAAATTTGTAAAAAAAAAGTGTCCACCTTCTCCATTCTGACAGTCTGTGAAAATCGTACTCAGATGTCATCCGAGTGCAGTCCGATTTTTTCACCAACCCATTGACTTGCATGTCTGATTTTGATCTGACCCTTGGATCAAAATAGGCCATGTCTCCAAGTCCAACGACCACTCGATCGGAGGAAAAAAAATCCAACATGTGAACGGCCCCATTGACTATCACATTTAAGAGTGCTATCCCTGAAAAACATGGATACATAAAAATAGGAAATCTGCATGAGCCCTTACAAATAGACAACTGTTTTGAGTGTTAATTCCCAGACTTTCCACTTCTAGCAAACAGCTAATACATGGTTTGGTGTGAAAGTGGAGTAACACAGCAATCAGCCATTGTTGCAGACATCCAGGAGAAGATTCTGAAAAGCCAGAGGAAATCGACACAAAAATGATCCCTGGAGGGGCACGTCAGCAGGACAGGATGGTGACGTGTACTGAAATCAGTTCACGTGAAGACTGAGTCTCAGCATTGAAAGAGTTAAAGGGAACCTCTCATGAGGATTTTACTCATCAAACTAATGGCACATATGTAGGAACTTTCAGGCTGATTCAATTCACACCATGATTGTAGTAATCCGTTGTGTCATTTCTGCGAAATCCAGCATTGAAATTGTATGTCCTCCTGCCCTCCATTGCTACTTCCTATCCAGCGCCTGTCTCCTGTGTCTGACTGACAGAGCACTGAAATAAGAGTGACCTATCAGTCAGACACAGGAGGCAGGTGGCCAGTATTGAGGGAGGACAGGAGAGTTGCAAGTGCTATATCCTGCCCCTAAAGCACTTGCAGCTCACTTGTATGCAATCTCAAAGTTCAATTTCTCTGAAACCACAAAGCGCATTTCTACATTCAAGGTATGGATTTATTCAGCATGAAAGCCCCGACATATGTGCCATTAGTTTGATATGTAAAATCCCCTGTACATTCACGTCATTAGTTTTAAATGTGAAATCCTCACGGCAGGTTCTTTTTAAAGAAGGGGAATAAACTGTAGCATCAGACATATCATAATTGGTGACTTGATTTGATCGTAGATGACCATTTGAAATAGTTGCAATATATCATGTCTGATGAAACGCCTCATTCACACATCCGTGCTTAATCACGCACATGAAAAAATGGTATCGGTGTCATCAGTGTTGTGCATCAGTATGTCATCTGTGTGTCCGGTTATACCGTTGATGTGTTATCAGTGTGTCCGCTTTTATGGTCCGTGTGTCATCTCTGTGTCCAGTTTTACCATCAGTGTGTCAACAGTGTGTCCGGTTTTACCGTCAGTGTGTCATCAGTGTTTTCCACGGATGAATAAAGAAATAAACTAGTTGGTGCAGTAGATTCTAAGAAAACCAACAGACTCGGCATTCACGATCTGCATGTTTTTGAGTCTGTATATTTGAATAATTAATTTAAATTGGTTTGTTCAAAATAATAGCAGTGTGGAGTTCAATTAGTGAGGTCAATCATTCTGTGAAGAAACAGATGTGAATCAGGTGGCCCTTATTTAAGGTTGAAGCCAGCACATGTTGTACATGCATTTATCCTTGAAAGCCTGAGAAATATGGGTCGCTCTAGACATTGTTCAGAAGAACAGCGTATTTTGATTAAAAAGTTGATTGGAGAGGGTAAAACTTATAAAGAAGTGCAGACAATGATAGGCTGTTCAGCTAAAATGATCTCCAATGCTTTAAAATGAAAAGGAAAACCAGAGAGACGTGGAAGAAAGCTGAAGACTACCATTCAAATGGATCCAAGAATAGCCAGAATGGCTAAGGCTCAGCCAATGATCAGCTCCAGGATGATCAAAGACAGTCTCAAGTTACCTGTGAGTACTGTGACAGTTAGAAGACGCCTGTGTGAAGCTAATCTCTTAGCAAGAAGTCTCCGCAAAGTCCCACTGTTAAAAAAAAGACATGTACTGAAGCGGATACAATTTGCCAAAGAACACATCAACTGGCCTAAAGAGAAAATGGTGAAACATTTTGTGGACTCATGAAAGTAAAATTGTTGGGTCCAAGGGCAGCAGGCAGTTTGTCAGCCGACCCTCAAACTCTGCATTCAAGCCACAGTACACTCTGAAGACAGTGACCAGTTTGCAGAAATTAAAATACTTGAAGAGGTCATGTTGCCTTACGCTGAAGAGGATATGCCCTTGAAATGGATGTTTCAACAAGACAACGACCCTGAACACACCAGTAAATGAGCAAAATCTTGGTTCCAGTCCAAGAAAATTGAGGTAATTGAGTGGCCAGCCCAATCCCCGGACCTTAATTCAATACAACAGGGTTCCCCAACTCCAGTCCTCAAGGCCCACCAACAGGTCCTGTTTTCAGGATTTCCTTAGTATTGCATAGGTGATAATTCCATCACCTGCACAGACAGTAATTCCATCACCTGTGCAATACTAAGGAAATCCTGAAAACAGGACCTGTTGGTGGGCCTTGAAGACTGGAGTTGGGGAACCCTGTGATAGAACACTTGTGGGGTGACGTAAAAAATGCAGTTACTGAGGCAAAGTCAACAAATGCCAAAAAATTGTGGGATGTAGTCAAAGCATCCTGGGCTGGAATAACAGTTGACAGGTGCCAGAAGTTGGTTGACTCTATGCAACATAGATGTGAAGCAGTTCTAAAAAACTGTGAGTGTACAACTAAATATTAGGGTAGTGATTCACAGGTATGCTAAATCCTCAAAAAAAAGAGTACATATTATGAGTTTGTAAAGACAAATGCAGACACTGCGATTTTTTAAAACAGTGCAATGTTAATTTTTTGTTATTTTCTGTAAAGTAGTTAAAACTTATATACATTTCTCTTCATGTTCTGAATTAGAAAACAGTGTGCAATGTTCTCAATGCATGGAAATAAAAACTAGTATAAAGATTTTGTGCCCAATTCATGTTTTTGAACACACTGCTATTATTTTGAACACTACTGTACGTGCCATGTATAGAGAACATGCTAAAAAAAAAGAGGTATGCACACCTGCCAAATAGAGTGAAATATAACTCAAACATTATGACAGCATAGAAAAACACCTCACATAATTAACAACATTAAAAAGAAATGTGGGTGGAAATAGTACTATGTAATAAATATAATTAAAGTGTGATCAAGGTAATGCCCTCGGCAATATAGTATCCAGATACTGTAAAGAGAGATAGTAGTAAACCCATCAAGAAAGTGACAGGTGCATAAAGTATCATATAATAATATAACAAGACCATCATAATACAGTAGAATAAAAATGAATGCAAATAATGAACATAAATCTATAACGCAAAACATAATACCAACGTGGAGCAAAAACAAATATGAATTATTGAGCAAAGTAGCAAATGATTTCCAAAAAATGGTATACAAATCAAGGAACAGAGATGATTGTAAAGTATATCTACAACGTAAATGCTGTAAAAGTGAGAGAAACCTGGAGAGAACACAGGACGACACAATTCCCAACCTGTTTCGCTGCCAGCTGCGTCTTCCTCAGGGCTACACGGACATCATGCAGCAATTCTATGCACAATTAATTGTTCATGAGCGAGAAACAAGTTCTGTTTTTGTGGCCCAAAAATTGATATGAATAGTTGCACAAAATAGCAAAGAATATGTGGTTTAACTACAAGTAGAATAAAGGGATATCCAATAATGCTATGAAAACTAAGGAACGGAAATGAATATATAGCTACCATGACGTAAATGCTGCTAAACTAGGAAAAAGAATGAGGAGAACACAGCTTTAAACAATGACCCTACACGTATCACTGCCGATTGCAGCTTCCTCAGAGGTACCTGTACATCTTTAAGTAACTGCAGGCACAGTTAACTCATCATGAGCAATAAACCTGTGCTGTGTTTGTGGCCCACTCTGCATTAGAACTATTCAAGTCTGCGAGAATAGAAGCTACGCTAAGGGTATGTTCACATTGACTTTTTCAACATGGATTTTTTAGCCAGTTTTTGTCATCCTTTCTTAAGTGTTATTGATGGGTTATTGTGTATGGGGCGTTTTTTTTTTGCTACAATTGATTTAGTGGTCAAATTGTCAGCATTTTTTTTCGGACAAAAAAAAGGGACATATAGCTTATTTTTCTACATGATAAAAACAGCACCATGTGCATTATTGCTGTGTTTTTCCATTGAAATCTACAGAAAATATATTCAGAGTATTTTAAGTTGTTTTTCATGTGATTTGTGATGCAGAAACCACTGCAAAATCCACATGAAAAAAAAACTCAGTGTGAACATACTCTTACAGACCAGTTCTCCGTACTAGCACATAGATGGGGTCTCAACTAGAGGGCATTCCTGTATGATGTTCATTTATCCAAATAGGATATATAGACACAAGTTGACTAAAGAAGTATAAGCTATTAAAGGAGTTGTCCGGCCTTAAGTTACAAGTCTGCAGTCATGTGACTATTCACCTAGTCCAAGAAAATTCTAAGCAACACTAGACGCTGTGAAAATATCACTAAACAATTATTCCTATGCGGTTATTCATTTCAAACCCATCGGATGACAGAGACTCTAGTTTCAATTAAAAATTAATATTTTTATTAATTATTCATATTAAAAAACAGAAAACAAAAAAAATATAAGAATGACAGGGGACATCCAGGAAAGAGAGATGCAATATATAGCTTGGTCATATCACATTCATCATGATTGTATAGCAAAAAACTAAACCACCTTGTTCACATGATGTATATTTAAACCAGTACTATAGACAAATGTAAACAGATTCGACAAAGTGCAAATGCAAAGTGCAAATTGTGCAATACTCAGTCAAATATAATAATAGAATAAATTAAATTAAATTAAAGGGTGGGGAGTCAGACATTTAAATCTATGATCATCAATTGCTAAGTGCTTATATTTAGAAAGAAAAAATGTCTGCATTACCTCACTCCATTAATTAGACCGTAAACAACTACTTATAAATATGCAAAGTGCCATGGAATAGTCAATATGCCTATTAAAAATTGCTACAAACTGACCATATTAACAGCATTTACCTCTCAGAACCCCTACGCCGTTTCGCTGTTAAGCTTCTTCCGGGGGTGTGAGCACTATATGATCATAGATTTATGATCTGTGAGGGTTCACAAGTCTGCAGTCACATAGAGAGGCTTGTAGGCTAAGGCCGGACAACCCCTTTAAGGCAAGGTACACAGGACCAAGGAGGAATTGAGGCAGTGTCATTAAAGTGCTTGTCCAGTCTAAATTGATAAGACTTATGAATCCCTCCAGCGCACGCACCATGCGCCGGGAGGATTTGCCGGTTTCTTACCAGGGATCGGCTGGTACGTATGCGTTATGCATACACCAGAGCCTGTCTAGAGGCCGTGCCCCCTAGATGGGCTCTGGAGTATGTATAACGCATACATACCCTTTGGTCCTGGGTCAGAAACCGGCGAATCCTCGAGGCGCATAGTGACTATCACACAGAGTGACTGCAGACTTATCGGTTTATATGGGACAACCCCTTTAATTTAGCTCACTAGAGTTTCCAATGTAGAATGGGCTATTTGTATGTTTTTTTACCATCCACACCACACAGGAACTCTCAGCACTATGAATCCTCTTCGCAGCGGAGATGATTTTATAATTAGTGATAGGTTGTGTAAATGTCATTGCTATAATCTTAATCCCATTTTTTACGCAACGATGAAATATTTTAAAATCACATTGAACATAATTCATATGGAAGTGAATTGCTATTCTTTTTTATCAAATAGGAGTCAAATAGAAGCTTTTACTTATAACAGTGGCTATTACGCTGCTTTGATGATGGGGACGAGCCTTCCTGGGTTAGGAGCTTTCATCTGGCAAGCCTGCTGTGTGCCTTCATGTATGAAAGACATAAACTGCCTGAGTGATCAATGAGAAAAATATAGTACATTTACTGATAGGATGAAACACTTAGCGTCCTACCAGAGATGTAGCTTAAAGCTCTTTGGATCTGGTGGAGAAGCCCTACGTAACCTGACCATAGCGATATATTATCCAGAACCAAACAGATATTAGAGTCAATGCAGCAGAGAAGAGTGCAGCGTGCTACATGTAAGACTGCACGGCACTATCATGACCTGGGAACTGGGTGGAACATAATGGGATTAAGAGAGAATAAATTAATATTATATAAACTGCTGCCTAAAGCTGGATGCGCTCACCTGCCCCTCAAGTAGATGAATGTGTTCAATATATGAGCAGATTTAGAAAATTTGAGAGCTGGAGGTGTCCTGAACACAAACAATAATGGCCAATTTGCTTTTTTTGGAACTCTTGTCAAAAAAATCATTAACAGATGGTGTAGGATTGAATTAGATATATTTTTATCCCCAAATTTCTTCCTTTTTTTCACTGACCCTGTACTTGGGGTATAGGTAGCCTTTCGGGTTGGAAGGCACGAGATATTAGATTTTTTGCTACTTAAATAGACAGTACGATGGTATTAAACTTAAAGGGGTTTTCCCGCGAACAAAGTACATTTTAATCAATACATCCTGGAATAAAAATAATTTCGACAATTGGATGAGTTAAAAAAAAATGTTCCTGTGGTGAGATAATCTTATAAATGTGCCCCTGCTGTGTACTGTGTAATGGCTGTGTCTGCCCGTGCAGGAACATGGTCTGATCATACCACATCTCCTGGCCAGGGGAGGAAATGTGGCGCCCCTGAGCGTTCAACCGCCACAGGAATGCTGCACCTCTTTAATGGGGTGTAGTGTTCCTCCTTTGAGGTAAGAACAGTGCGATGGTCAGGACCCTACCTCCACATCCAACACCACACTTCTCCCATCAGAGGGGGCTAGAAGGCACCAGGTGCTGCCCCTACCGGAAGTTGGGAGACTGGGGAACCAAAAGATAGGGGAACCAATTAGTGGGTGAGGGTGGAGGATTCACATTTTAGTGACACTGTAAATTTCATATTTAATCCTGAGCCATTTTGGTTCTTGGTTCTTTGATCGTTCTGTGTCCGTGACCTTCCTCTCTGAGCGTGGATCCTGTGTGGACCTGCAGAGGACGGAGACACGGCCCTCATACCCCGGCCTTGGGTCGAGGGGCAGGCTGCAGACAATGTATGTCTCAGCCCGGTCAAGGACCATGACCAAGAAGGCCCGGAGCTTAGGAGTGTAGCTCCACTGCAAATGGATCCCAGGAGGATGCAGACGGAGCGGTTTACGCCACCTATCCTCGTCAAGCTGATCTATTCAGAGGGATTCCGGCTGCAAGAGGGGTACCGGCCCCCGACACCTGATCTTGCTACTCTATGTCCTGGTCAGGGAAGCCCGGTAGGCCCTGAGGATCCCACCGGGTAACAGAAGGAGCGGAGCTGCCACCCGTACCCTTTTTCTGAGTGAAGTTCAGAGGGAGACCCGGCCTATCTACACACACACAGACAGGAAAGGACCCGGTCTGAAGTCTAGGAACACTCTGGTGCGGGGTCCTGATTGAACACTGGACTTACTCGGAGGTTGTCAGATTTCCCCGTCTCTGGTGACCGCAGAACTCCGCGAGGAGCAGGGAGAAGCCTTTCAACTGCAATCTCCACCGTGAGTAAAAACCCTGGAAGATAACCCCTATGGCCTCCGGACTCTTTATTCTGCATTACACCGCACTACGCAGCACCAGACCTCCTATACTACAACCCCCTCCATCCTGTCTCTCTGCCCTGAGGCCCTGCTCCGCCTGTGGGGCATAGTACCAACGACGGCTGCCATAACACCCTGCCTCAGCGGACTGCAGCAGCGCTGGTGGCCTTCACCAGGTGCCACAGGTGGTGTAGTCGAGATCAGCCACTCAACCCGGATAAGCCCGTACCATCCTTTTTAATGTGACGGCCCTGGGCACGGAGCGGGTCCGGGCCACGGCTGCACCCCATCGACAACATAGGACCCGGCTCCGAATCCCCCATCTCCCAGGGTAGGGCTTTTGAGCGTCACACAGAAGCAAAAGAGAGTATACAGACAGGACAGCCGGGGATCACAGTTGATTCTTTTTGTGAGATGAAACATTTCCCTGCCTGTTTTTAAGCAATGTTTTACTTCACAGAAAGCAGCAACTGTGATCCCTGGCTGTCCTGTCTGTATACTCTTTTGCGTCTTCTCCTGCCCAGGAGCTGTGGTATGATCAGACCATGTTCCTGTACGGTCAGACACAGCCATTACACAGTACACAGCAGGGGCACATTTATAAGATTATCTCAGCACAGGAACATTTTATTTAAACACATCCAATTGTGGAACTTATTATTATTCCAAGATTTATTGATTAAAATGTTGATTAAATTGAACTCTGTTTGTGAGAAAACGCCTTTAACATTTAGACAGTGAGATAAATCTGACACTAAAGCTGGCCATATACATAAGATTAAGGTTGGCAGAACTCGCCACTTTTATCAAAACTAGCCAAACATCTAGGCCTATGAAAGCAGGGCTCACATTTACCCCTAATGTCAAATCCTGGTGTCTAGATATTGAGTTTAATATGGACAATCCTTATATTTTTAGAAGGGATAGTCCCCCGCCAGAGCTTGCCTGTGAATGGCTTACTCCCCTTTTCCCCTTAGTCCTCCATGAACACATATTGGAACCATCAGGAAATCAAGGATCATCAGTTCATGAGCAAGACAAGATTTGAAAGGTTTTTCTTTTGTTACCTATATCTTATTTCATATACTCTTTATTTTAAAGGGAATCTGCCACATTGTTATTTTTTTACCAAATGTGAGATCACCTTAATGGGGAGACAGAGACCCTGATTCCAGTGATGTCTCACTTACTGGGCTGTTTAGTGTAGTTTTAATAAAATCAGGAGATTATCACTTGAGGACTAGTAAACCTGCTGCCATGTAGTCCTGAGCTATGTATAACTCCGCCCCACCACTGATTGGCAGCTTTCTATGTTTACTGTGCATAGGCAGAAAGCTGACAATCAGTGGTGTGGGTGGGGTTATACAGAGCTCAGTATTCAGAGAACTGGAAGGTCTACAGCAGAGAAAACTGGGATTTTATCAAAACTAATAAGCCCAGTAAGTGACACATTGCTGGAATCAGCATCTCTGCCTCTAAACAATACTGTTCCCAGATTGGGTAACAAAACCTTGCTGACAAATTCCCTTTAACATTTGTAAAAAAAAAAAATTAGTTACAAATAATACAATATTGGATTTTTTTCTAATTAGACAACAGCTTTACCTATCTATGTAATTTACTCGCACAAAATGAGATCCTCCTGCAGTTCCGGTCCTGTAAAAAGAGTTGTCTAGGATCCAAAACAAGGGGTCTTTTTTTTCCCCCTAAAACAGCGCCACTTTTGTTTACGGGCTGTCAGTAGTATTGCAATTCAGCTCAATGTTCATAAATGGGAATAGGTTGCAATACCAGGCACAGCCTATGGACAAGAGTGGTGCTGTTTCTGAAAAGGAAAAAAACAAAACCCTTTTTATATAATCTCATACAACCGCATGAAGCTTTTCCTTTTCAGCAGCATTAGCTTTAGATGTGGATAACACAGTTAAAAAATTTCAGCCTGTCATATCTCTTTATCTATCGCAAAAGCCTCTCGGTGCATCTGAAAATATAAAAGAACAGACAGATATTGAGAAACTTTAAACCAGAGACAATTTCAATTGATTTAGGACGTGTCAGCGTCTAAATAGAAAGTCAAAAGAAAAAAAAAAGGAGAAAAAGAGGAATGAAAATGAATGACGGTGTCTGCTTGAGTTATTGTAATTCATTTTCTGAGTAATGATGCGCACTTGGTCACAAATACACAATTTGCCTCTTGCATCAGTGATTTGTTGCAAAGCTTTAAGTAGTTACTGATATCATCTTGCTTATGAGCCATTTCAGCATTGATCTTTGTATTCTTAATAAACGACCGGAGGAAAAAGACATTTGTTTTACTGCTGTCTTTCTGAGATAAAATGACTCATTGCATGAACAAAAATTGGCAACCTTTGTGTTGGGAGAAAAATTCAATACTAAACATAATGGATGAAAAGGGGCAGTAAAATCTGGAAAAAAAAAGTGCATTGTTTGGAGCTGATAATCCCTTTGTTAATGCTCTTCAGTCTAAGCGTATATTCACGTGTCACATTTGCATATGGTAAATCCATTGTGCATTTATTTGGGAATTCGAAGGAGAAACCCAAGGCTGATAACTCAGATTTCTGCTGCAGATGTTCAGAGAATCTAAATAAAAATTAGCTTTTTACCGTCTAATTTATGTTGTGCTAAAGGTCCGTATACATTATCCGTCTTGCGGCACTAAATGACCACCAAGTAGATACTAGGCTGCTGATCGGTGGTCGTTTAATTACCTGTTTACACAGGTGGACACCGCTTCAGATGTGCACTGAATGATCCACAATGGATATGACGCGCCCCTGGGCCTGTGTCGCGCTGCGCTGCGCATGCGGGAGCTTACCCGGAGCCGGATCTGTGGAGGGTTGTAGTCTCGTGGCGGTGACCCGGTCCGTGCCCAGGGAGTCAAACTAGACGGCAGTCCATTAGTAGTAAATGGTTGATGACTACGCCACCCGTTGAGTGCAGCCAGGGGGCTGCTGCTGCAGGGCAGACCGCTGAGGCCGATGGTGGGATTGTGCAGCGTGATAGTATAACCCCCAACGGGAGGGGTATGGCCTCAGGGCAGCCGACGTGGATGATGGGGGTAGCAGGAACCACTCAGAGACGGTACGGTGTAGTTCAGGGTCTTTACTGGTAACAACAAAAGACCCTCCCGGAGTACTTGCTAGCGGATGGGGCCTGGTCAGTCCTTGAGCAGATGGGATCTCCCCTGGCCAGGCGTAGTTGTAGGCCTCCCAAACTGACTGTACTCTTCTGGCTACCTTGCTAGGAGCTGATGTAAGTAGCCCACGTCCCTGAGTGTACCGTGTGGTGCTCACCCGTATGGCCGGTGACTCGGGGCCTTCTAATGGCTTCCGCTCCACGATGGCGGTGCTGGTCCCACGCGTGTGACCGTGCCTTCGGGCTTCTGGGCCAGAGGACCTGAAATCCCCTGCCTGACGGATTCTGCTGCTGGGCAGGAATTAGTCCCCACAGCCTCGGACTCCGGGTCCGGTAAAAAGTCTTCTTAGTCAGGGCGAACTCTGCAGCTGCCAGCCCCTGACTCCTTGTAACTGCTGTTTCTTCCTATGCTGTCTCTACTTCTTCTCTTCTTCTACTCACTCACCCTGCCTCAGCCCCAGGTTTATATAGGGGAAGTCCTTCCCCTCCCAAGACTGGGCAGGAGGTGTGGCATGCACAGGATCCCTGACTAAAGGACCTCCCACCTGCTCTCAGACATAACATTACGTTACTGTGGCAACCAGACCCCTGGGGTGTCACATTCCCCCCTAGTAAAATTTAGTACTCCGGGACTAAACACATTTAGAAAACATAACAAGGCAAAACATTAATAATACAATAAGAAAACACATAAAGATGGTTACGGCGTGTCCGCAACCGGGTGCAGTCTCTGAAGAAAGCAAGGTGTCCATTTCACCAACACAGGGAGACGTAACCAGGTAGGGGTCTGTTCTACCCCGAGTCCTTGACAGTCTTTAGTCCATCCTGGGTTACGCTCCAACTATATACAAGGATTCCCGGTAAATCCACCAAGGATTCCTAAAAACAACTAGAAATACAAAATTACACACAAGCAACTATAGACAGGTAAACATTATAAAATAGCTTAAACATTTAGATCCTCCAACGTGCGGGTAACTGGCCTCTAGTGGCCCTAGTGGACCTACGGAGCTGACTGTCTGGCCCTGAACTACAGGGTGTAGGAGCTGTCAAGGGTAAACTGGGCAGCTGTCTACCGGCTCTTTGTCTCACTAGGGGTACGGCAGGCTCACTATAAGCAGAGGGTTGATTCTCCTGTTCTACTTGTGTGGAGTCTTCTGCCTCCTGGACCGGCTGTTCTTCCAGCTCTACCCGTTGCTCCGTAGGTTCTTGGGATGATGGTTGGAGGAAGGCGAGTACGGGTACCACAACTGCACCATTGACTTGAGTCCAAGACCGAGGGAAGTCCCCGAGCACGGTACTAACCATATCTTCCCTTTCTCCCACGGGTCGATGGTCTTCTTGTTCCTCTTCAGGGTTCCTCAGTTGTTCGGGACACTTCTTCAGGTGATCCCGGGATACAATGGCTGTGGTTTCCCCTCCGTCTTTACTGATGGTACAGACCTTCGGGTTCTCGTGGCTTGAGGGCAGTACGGTGTACGGGTCCTTCTCCCACTGGTCATCCAACTTGTGGAGCCGTCTTTTCCTCTTCAAGACCTGCTCTCCGGGTACCAGGGGAACAGCGGGAGCATACTGGTTGTAAGTCTTCTCTTGTCTTTCCCTAGCCTGACAGAGACTTCGCTCCACGCTCTCCTGTACTCTCCGGTACTGCTGCTGCCTCTCTGTGTCCCAGTCTGTTTCTGGTGAAGTGTCCTCAGGTGTCAGGACTCCCATTTCCAGGTCAACAGGTAACTTACCAGGTCTCGCCCTCATTAGGTAAGCCGGGGTACAGTTGGTGGAACCTACCGGGATGTGGTTGTATAGGTCCACCAGATCGGGCAACTTCTCAGGCCACAGACTGCGTTCTTCCAGGGGCAATGTTTTTAGAAGATCCATTACCACCTGGTTCATTTTTTCACAAAGTCCATTAGTTTGCGGATGGTAGGGTGTCGTCCTTATCTTCCGGCAGCCATACAGATTGCAGAATTCCTGGAAGACCTCCGCTTCAAAGGCAGGTCCCTGGTCCGTCAGCACTTGGTCCGGGTACCCGTGTGGACGGCAGAAGTGCTGCTGGAAGGCCCTAGCTGCTGTTTGAGCCGTTAAGTCCTTGACGGGGACGACAACCAAGAACCGGGAGTAATGATCCACGATGGTTAACGCGTAGACGTAGCCACTTCTGCTTGGGGTCAGTTTTACATGATCCAAGGCTACCAGTTCCAACGGTTGCCGGGTGACGATGGACTGCAGGGGAGTCTTCTGGCTGGCCCGGTCCTTCCTTCTCAGATTGCACGGGCCACAGTCTCTGCACCACTTCTCGATGGTTCCCCTCATGCCTACCCAGTGGAACCGCTCGCGCAGCAGGAACTCCAGCTTTTTCCACCCGAAGTGTCCAGCTCCGTCGTGGTATGCCTCCATCACCATGGCTGCGTCTCTTCGGGGCACCACTACTTGCCAGAGTAGTTCATGCGTCCGGGAGTTGACCATTCTGCGGCACAACTTCCCCTTGTAAAGGAATAGTCGACTCTTCTCCGCCCATAGTTGTTTGGCTTCCTCCGGAGCGTCTGGTTCAAGGCGAGCCTCCGGCCGAGTCAGCATCTCCTTCACCAGTCGGACGGCAGGGTCGCTGTCTTGTGTTTCCGCCCAGTTGTAGTGGGGTAAGGGGTTCAACGTAGCAGCCTGCTTACCCCTTACCCGGTGGGAATACTGGATAGTCCCATGACGGTGGAACGCAGGGAGTTCAACTTCTTCCAGTCCCTCCGGATCTTCTCCTTCGTCCGGCAGGTTGGGCATCCTGGACAGGGCGTCCGCGTTAGTATTGGAGCGTCCTGCCCGGTATTTGATTGTGAACTCGTAGTTGGACAGACGGGCCATCCACCTCTGCTCCAGGGCACCGAGTCTTGCCGTGTCCAGGTGTGTCAACGGGTTGTTATCCGTGTATACGGTGAACCGGGAAGAAGCGAGGTAATGCCTAAAGCGCTCGGTGACTGCCCATACCACGGCCAGGAACTCTAGCTTAAATGAACTGTAATTTTCGGGGTTCCTTTCGGTGGGTCGCAGTTTTCGGCTGGCATAGGAGATTACTCGTTCTCTCCCCTGCTGAATCTGGGACAGTACGGCTCCTAGCCCGATGTTACTGGCGTCGGTGTAGAGGATGAAGGGCTGGCTATAGTCCGGGTACGCCAAGATTTCATCCCCCGTGAGGGCCATCTTCAGCTGGCGGAAGGACTCTTCTTCTAGCTTTTCCCATTTGAAGGGCGGCTTCTGGTTCTTGGCCTTCCGGGACTGGCCTATCAGGAGGTCCTGCATAGGTGCTGCCTTTTTGGTGAAACCGGGAATAAACCTTCGGTAGTAGCCTACCAACCCTAGGAACTGCCGCACTTCTTTTACGCTGGAGGGGCTTGGCCATCCCTTAATTGCGGTGATCTTATCGGGGTCGGGAGCCACTCCGTCAGCGCTCACCACGTGTCCCAGGTATTGCACCTTTGGTTTCAGGAGGTGACACTTGGAGGGTTTCACCTTTAGGCCGTAACTCGCCAGAGCTTCGAACACCTCCGCCAGGTGTTTCAGGTGGTCCTCATAAGTTTTGGAGTATACGATGACATCGTCCAGGTACAACAGGACCGTCTCGAAGTTTCTGTGGCCCAGACAGCACTCCATTAATCGTTGGAAGGTTCCTGGGGCGTTGCAGAGTCCGAACGGCATGCAGGTGAACTCGCTAAGTCCCATCGGGGTGGTGAATGCGGTCTTCTCCCGGTCCGCCTCTGCTACAGGAACCTGCCAGTACCCGCTAGTGAGATCCAAGGTAGAGAAGAAGTTAGCAGATCTTAAAGCAGCCAATGACTCCTCTATCCTTGGTAAGGGGTACGCATCCTTGTGTGTGATACGGTTGATTTTCCGGTAATCTACACACATCCTCATGGTGTTGTCTTTCTTTTTGACTAAAACTAGTGGGGCTGCCCAGGGGCTACAGCTATCCCGGATTACCCCAGCCTCCTTCATGTCTCTAAGCATCCCCTTGGCGTGTTGGTAATGTGCAGGGGGTACGGGTCGATACCTCTCTTTTATGGGAGGATGATCTCCCGTGGGGATGCGGTGTTCTACCCCCTTGACTCGCCCGAAGTCTAACGGGTGTTTACTAAACACTCTCTCATACTCTTGAACCACCCGATAGACTCCTTGTTTCTGATGTGAGGGAGTGGAGTCAGTACCCAGATGTAGTTGCTGACACCAGTCCTCCATGTCTTTCTTAGAGCCGTTACCTTCCTCCGGGTGAGATGGAGGCAAGGGTTCCACAGATTGTATAGAATTTTGATTAGTGGTATATAATTTGGCTAGCGTGGCATACCGGGGCAGGTACACTTCCCTCTCCCCGATATTTATTATGCGAACGGGCACCCTCCCATGGCGTACATTGACCACCCCCCGTGCTGTCAAAATGGTGGGCCTACTGTCTGAGTAAACTGGTTCTACCATTGCCTGGTAATCTCTACCTCTCAGACCAATAGCTGCCCGGCACCAAATCATCATTTCACTTTTTGGGGGCATGGCAATAGGAAAAGGGTCACACATTCTTACGCTACCAATCTCACCGCCGGAGAGTTCCACTTGTTGCCGTTGCATCAGTGCCCGGATCTCTTTCTGGAGCACCCGCTGCTCGCCGGAGCTGGCGTTCTTGGCAACCTGCTGTAAAAGGAAAATCACCTCCGCAAGACAATTTTCAATTACGTTAGTTCCTAGAGTTATTTTTGGGTGACTCTCATGTTTATCAATATCTACAATGATCAGTCCCTGTGCGGCCAGTTCGACTCTACCGATTTTGAGGGTCACCTCTTTAAATCCGATCTGTGGCACGGGCTGGCCATTGCTGGCGATGATACTCAAGTCGTCGTCAGGGTAGCGGGTAATATCCGAGTCATTCCAGTACTGCTTGAAGAGCACGTACGGGATGGTGGTGACCTGTGACCCGGTATCCAGTAGGGCACTCATGGGAATGCCATCCAGTACCACAGGCAAGACTGGACGTCCTCCCACATATCTGTCGCGCCAGTTCGATGGGCCTGGTGATCTTTTTCCTGGGGGTTGGCCCTCTACCCCAGGTTGTGCCCGTTTAAAGAACAGTACCTTTCCATATGTCCGGGTTGATTGCAGCGGCGGCAGATGGGTCGTCCGTCCTCGCTGTATCGGTCACTGGGTCTTCCTCTGGCCGGTGGGGTCCTCCTTGGTCGACGCCACGGGATGTCCTCCGGTCCGGATGCCAGCTGGATCTTCCCTGGGGTGGAAACCTGTAAAGACTGCACAGTTCGGGTTAGCGCAGCAACGCTCTTAACTAGCTCTTGGACCTGATGGTGTAGGTCTGGAGCCGGGTCATTGTCCAAAGCCTGCGCATGAGCTCCCACAGGCCCTGTCGACAAGGGCGCCGCCTCCTGGTGGTAAGTGATAGCTGGGCGCCTGTGGGTCACAACGCCACCCGGTGCTGGTTCTCGGAGCACCCGGATAGCTCTATCCTTGAACTGTGCAAAGTCCAGATGGGGATCCTGTAAGGCCATTGCCCGCAACTGGGTTCGGTGGGCATTGCAATATAAACCCTCTATAAATTGTTCAGTCAACAGCCTGTCCTCGTTTCCCACCCCATCAGGGTCGGTCTGCTTTATGGCCCTCAGGGCCTCTTGTAGGTTTAGTGCATAGTCCCTTATACTCTCATGCGCTCGCTGCTTGCACCCGTAGAATCTAAGCTTGATCTCGGCTGAGGTGCGGGTATCGAAGGTGTCCCTCAGCCGGGTTAGTATCTCTGCGACAGTCCTCCTCCCAGGTGGCCAAGATTTTACTTCTCTTTTGGCTGCCCCGGTTAGTTGGGCCACCAGGATGCTCACTTTTTGCTCTTCTGTGAGGGGGTACACCTGGAAGAGGCTATCCAGCTTTTCTCTAAAGTCATGCAGGGTATGTGACTCCCCTGAGTACTGGGGTAGCCAAGCTGCTCCCGGGATATAGGGCATGGTGAAGGGCATAACTGCAGCAGCGGTAGCGCTGGCGGGGGTTGAGGCAGTGAAGCTCTCCTCCGTATCCGACATCTTCCTCCCCCCTAGTGGACCGTGGCCTACCTTGCGATGATCCTCTTCCGTAGGCCGCGGCTCCGCAGTGGATCGTCAGGGTTGAGGACCTTCCGTCGCGCTCCTGTGACGTCGGCGTCTGCTGGGCTCCTTCCAGGACCTTACGCAATGTCCGGACGTGAGGCGGGGCTTCAGTTCTCGCGCGCTTTCGGAGTCCACGCCCCTCTTCTTCCCGCGCGGCGTCCTCAAGATGGCGTCCAATGGCGGGAAAACTCCACGGATGGCGGGAAGAAGGTCGAAGATGGCGCCGGATGGCGGGAAAACTTCGCGGATGGCGGGAAGAAGGTAGAAGATGGCGCCGGATGGCGGGAAACCTCCACGGATAGCGGGAATCTTCACCACTGGTAAGTTTGAACAGTCTTTGCTTTTCAGGCAC
This sequence comes from Phyllobates terribilis, assembly GCF_046119375.1. Lineage (NCBI taxonomy): Eukaryota > Metazoa > Chordata > Amphibia > Anura > Dendrobatidae > Phyllobates > Phyllobates terribilis. The sequence goes on from NW_027362762.1 coordinate 881,137,814, forward strand.
GCAGTACCCGGTGGTTGCGGGCACGAAATCCTGCCGACTACGCCAAAGTTGACGCGCCCCTGGGACTGTGTCGCGCTGCGCTGCGCATGCGGGAGCTTACCCGGAGCCGGATCTGTGGAGGGTTGTAGTCTCGTGGCGGTGACCCGGTCCGTGCCCAGGGAGTCAAACTAGACGGCAGTCCATTAGTAGTAAATGGTTGATGACTACGCCACCCGTTGAGTGCAGCCAGGGGGCTGCTGCTGCAGGGCAGACCGCTGAGGCCGATGGTGGGATTGTGCAGCGTGATAGTATAACCCCCAACGGGAGGGGTATGGCCTCAGGGCAGCCGACGTGGATGATGGGGGTAGCAGGAACCACTCAGAGACGGTACGGTGTAGTTCAGGGTCTTTACTGGTAACAACAAAAGACCCTCCCGGAGTACTTGCTAGCGGATGGGGCCTGGTCAGTCCTTGAGCAGATGGGATCTCCCCTGGCCAGGCGTAGTTGTAGGCCTCCCAAACTGACTGTACTCTTCTGGCTACCTTGCTAGGAGCTGATGTAAGTAGCCCACGTCCCTGAGTGTACCGTGTGGTGCTCACCCGTATGGCCGGTGACTCGGGGCCTTCTAATGGCTTCCGCTCCACGATGGCGGTGCTGGTCCCACGCGTGTGACCGTGCCTTCGGGCTTCTGGGCCAGAGGACCTGAAATCCCCTGCCTGACGGATTCTGCTGCTGGGCAGGAATTAGTCCCCACAGCCTCGGACTCCGGGTCCGGTAAAAAGTCTTCTTAGTCAGGGCGAACTCTGCAGCTGCCAGCCCCTGACTCCTTGTAACTGCTGTTTCTTCCTATGCTGTCTCTACTTCTTCTCTTCTTCTACTCACTCACCCTGCCTCAGCCCCAGGTTTATATAGGGGAAGTCCTTCCCCTCCCAAGACTGGGCAGGAGGTGTGGCATGCACAGGATCCCTGACTAAAGGACCTCCCACCTGCTCTCAGACATAACATTACGTTACTGTGGCAACCAGACCCCTGGGGTGTCACAGATACAGTGTACGTAGACTTCCATTGTTCTCGGCAGCACATATCCTGTTTAATGATCATGCAGACGTCCGTGCAAATCGATCCAATCTTGGACTGCAATTCACAGAGTGTCCATGAGTCTCCCGTCCAGAGAATGATACCTTCATGTATTTCTATGAGGCTGTCACACTCGGGTGGGGAGAGCCGTGGCCAGTCTGTGCATTGCAGTCAGAGATCGAACCGATTTCCACGGATTTCTGAATGAGCCCTTACATCTATGAGCTGCTGAGAACAATGATCTTGTAAAAAACAAAAGATCATTTCACCTGACAAACAAGTGTTTTGATCATTCATTGGGTGGTCGGCAGCCTGCAGGATTATCGAGCACAATCGTTCCTACAGACACTCTTGCTCAATACATGTGCAGTATAAATAGACCTTAAAGGAGTTGTTTGGGATTTTATCATTGATGGCCTATTCTTAGGATAGGTCATCAATGTCTGACCAGTGAGGGTGCGACACCCGGCACCCCCGGCGATCAGCTGTTCTGGCAGCGGCAGGAACTGCTCAGTTGCGTAACTGCACAGGTCAGACGATGGAGTAGTGGCCGTGGCCGGGTACTGCACATCCACAACCTACTGATTTGAAAAGGGGACTGATGTGCAGTTACCGGCTGGTCAGTTCCGGCTTCCGACACCAGGAACAGCTGAATGGCGGGGGCGCCAGGTGTTGCACCCCTAACGATCAGACAATGATGACTTATCTTGAGGATAGGTCATCAGTGTTAAAGTCCTGGATAACCCCTTTAATCCGGAGGATTTTCCATACTGATTTTATGAGAATAATTTTTTTTTCAGCAGTGCATTTGCTGTGGTTGTGAAAACCCAACTTACTTGCATTGGAAACAGATATGATGTCGATTTTGGCACCAAATCAGCAAAGAAATCCTCAGAGCATAAGGGCACCTTGCACACAGCCATATTCCAGCCTTGGGATTCTGCTCCGGAAGCAATGATTGTAGTGACAGTATCTCTGCTTTACCAGAAATGTTCTTTAGCACTTACATTTACACACTCATATAGTATACTGTAGATGTGGCGCCCTGCTGCGCATGGTGCCACAGAACCCAGAAGGCTGCATGGACGGATTTCTCCACAAGAGGCCCTCGCTACATGCAAACACCTCCACCTTCCACCTCATACCAGCAGAGGGAGCCCTGATAGGGATATATAAAGGGAAGGTGGAGCCAGGCAGCTGAGTCTTCAGTCTAGTTAGTCAAAAGTTAGTGTTCAGAGAGGAGCACGCAGGCTGCTGTGTGAGGCAAGCTAGGCCTCCAGCAGCCCTGAAGCCTAATGAGGGCCCCGAGCTTGGCCGAAGGCGAGTGGAAGAAAGAGTGATAAAGGGGGCAGAGGAGCATACCAGGCTCACCCCAGTATATCTACCGGACACCGGGTCCGAGCCTACAGGGACCCTTTATGCCCAGTAGGGAAAGCCGGAATCCGGCTACAAGTTCCTGGCAAACCTGAAGCTAGACACATACAGGACCAGGAACCACGAAGGCCCCGACGTCCAGGGAAAGTGGTTACCAACCGGAGGTCCTACTTCAGAGCAACAGGTGGAGCAAAAAGCAAGACACATAAGCTAGGCACAGTTGCAGGCTGGCCAGAAGCTTACACAGAGGCAGATAAGAATCAGGAGGCCTTATACCCGCTCCCTGGGGAGAAGTCCAAAAGTGCGCCCTTCTCCTAGAGTACCCTGGACCATATCTACCAGCTGTACCAGTAAAGGTAACGACGCAAAACCCCCTGTTTCTGTCCGTTACTCCGGCAGCGCCATTATATCTCTACCTGCACCACAAAGCCCAGCGCACCCACCATCTATCTATCTACACTGCTCTGAGGCCCGCTCCACCTGTGGGGAGCTGCACCATCTTTAGCTGCCTTGTCACCTGCCTCAGAGGACTGCTGCAGCGCTGGTGACCTTCACCAGACACCACAGGTGGCGTCGCGAATTTCTCCGAACTTTATTAATAAATCGCTACCCATTTTGTGCACTGTCCGCTCTGGGCCAGCCACCGTGATATACATATATACTGTCCCCAAACAGTAAGGCCCCCGGGAGCGCGACATAGATACTTATATACTGTATGTTTCCATGTCAGGAGATGTATGGTAAGTTAGCATTGAGTTTGCATTTACTTAGACACTTGCTAGACTCGAGGTCAGGAGATGGGACATGACTATGTGACGGTCTCCTGTCCTTGCTTTTGTCACTGTGTGAGTCTGATGACATCATTAGATTTGATAAAAGAACTATTGGGTTTTTTTTCTGGTGTTTCAACTAGAGTAAGAATTTATTAAGAGATGTAGATTTCTCACTTTATTTACATTTAAGTTTTCTGGCATAAATTCTAATAAATTTGTCACAAGTCAGTTAGCTACAAACACTTTTGCTGACCCACTGTTACCAAATAAGTTACCAATTTTTTTGCACAAACATGATTTTTTTTCTATTAGTGAAGTCAGTACACCATATAGTTTTATAATCATGAGGGACATTAATGCTATGGAAGTGTGTCACCCTGGCCTGGATGCCACAAAATGTATTAAAGCTGTGTCTGAGAGCAGGGGGGAGGTTCTCTAGTCAGGGGAACATTAGCATGCAATGCCTCCTGTCTCAGGCCAGTAGGGGGAGCAGGCTGCCCCTATAAAAGCTGGTGCTGGGGGCAGGGTTAGGGAGAACTTGAAGGCCTATCTCAGCATTGAGACTTGTCCCAGAGCAGAGCAGGGACAGACAGTTTTGTATTGCACCCTAAGAGGAAGTGTGGCAAGAGGAGAGCCACAAGCCAGAGACAAGAGGTGAAGTGAGCCTGTCTTGGCAGATAAAGGACTTAATTTACCAGACTTTGGTGTCTGAGGCTGGGAAGATTCTACATCCTCCAGCAGAGAACCAGTCCGCAAGGGACTGTATATTCCTTGGCCTAAGAAGCCTGGAGGCCCTGCCACAACCGAAGGGACCAGTAAAGCCGTACAAGGCTGGGAGCAGAAAGGAACCCACGTCGCAGGCCATACAGGCGAGAATACACGGAAAGCTCGGAAACGTGGGCTGTTACCCTATAACGAGGAGATAGCCAGAAGGAGCGCAGAAAGCACGGTAGGCCTACACCCTCACCCTGACCAGGGCCAATTTTCCCGTTGCTCTCAGACATCCAGGTCCCCTCCTAGCCGGGACTGTTTATGGGTCAGTTTACCTGTTTTAGTAAAGACCCTGGACTGCAACTTGTTGTCTGTGTGCTCCTTGCTCCTCCAGCACTATTGGCACCGGGACTCTCACTACCATCACTCCCACCATCCACCACACTGCCCTGGGGCCGCACTCTTCCCGTGGGGAGTCACACCATCCCAGCTGCATATATCATCAGCCCCAGTGGTCTACCCTGCAGCGGCGGTTCCTAATGACCGCAAATCCACGGGTGGCGTAGTCGGACATAATCAATAGCACATAACGGACTACCACTGGCCTGACCACCCTGAGCCACGGAACCGAGTTGCCACTACTACTCCCATCGTTCCCTATTGCCCGGATCTGAGTGCCCCACGGCCCAGGGGGCGAGTCAGAAGCATTTCACAGCAACATTGAAAGAATATTCAACATCGTCATGTGGGAAAAAGTTTTTTAATAAATTAGGTGTGGGGGGTGTTTTTTTAAATAATTTTTGCTCAAGGGCAATTGTGAAGAGCAGGGCAAAGTGTCGAATTGGTGCATCTACTGGATGCACCAATTCAGGGGCGGCTGTGGACTTGTATTTTTAGGCCAAATAACCATGGACCTGCCTAGCCTGATAATATCAGCCCGCAGCTGTCTGCTTTACCTGGGCTGGTTATCAAAAATAGGGGGGAACTATGTCATTTTTTTACATTTTGGGCAACATTCATACAGCTGTCATAGCCGCTAATCCACAAGTTACATTATTTATCATACCATAGGAAACAAATGGCACGTTCTGTTCTTTCCTATTGCACATGCAAGCGTCTTTTCTCTAAGATCAGCGAGGAATCACAGGTTAACTCCAGGGAGATAGATAACTGAACGCAAGAGGATGACTCTGAGATCTGACTGCAAACAATCAGTGTAAATATTCCTTGCACACAATCAATCTTACATCGCATTGGAGATATTTGCAGAAAAATCTCCCGTTTGCATCTGCCATAAAAGTAACAAATACGACCAGAAGGCAGGTCTAAGCGCGGAGCTGACAAGTACAGTATGCTCCGCTGCAATACTCCTCAATGCCTGTCTATCTTGTCTCTGGAAATAAATGTCACACGCTGCTGCTATGAAATAAAAACTTTAATTTGTACACCCCATTAACTTTATGGCTCTTGCGACTTTGACTTACAATGCTGTTTCTTCTAGTATAGTTTAGATTTTTAGAAATATTTGATCACCATGCATGCAGATAAAAGGGAATGAGCTTCAGTTTTTAGATGTTTACATATGTAGGTTTTGATGCCAAGAGTATACAAAGCAGTCATCAAAGCAAAAGGTGGCTACTTTGAAGAACCTAGAATATAAGACATATTTTCAGTTGTTTCACACTTTTTTGTTAAGTATATAATTCCACATGTGTTAATTCATAGTTTTGATGCCTTCAGTGTGAATGTACAATTTTCATAGTCAAGAAAATACAGAAAAATCTTTAAATGAGAAGGTGTGTCCAAACTTTTGGTCTGTATTGTAGATAGATAGTTAGATAGATAGATATGTGATAGATGATAGATAGATATATAGATAGATAGATAGATAGATATGTGATAGATGATAGATAGATATATAGATAGATAGATAAATAGATAGATTGATGGATAGATAAATGATTAATAGATAGATAGACAGACAAATAGATGGATATGGGCTAGATAGATGATAGATATATAGATAGATATATAGATATGGGATAGATAGATAGATAGATAGATATGAGATAGGAGGACAGGAGATAAATACATAATGTAGATAGATATGAGACAGACATCCACAGCACATTATGTTCCATCGGAGCTGCTATTCGGTGCTATATTTCAGCTCTGGTGTTTGCATAATATCAAAGTTATCTTGTACACGAAGTTCCAAATTCTTAACTTCAAAGATCCAGGCAGGTTCAGAAAAGGATACACATTTGCTTCAGTCATAATAATCTTGACAACTTCATTTTTACTGCAGTCGTAAGAAAGAAAAAAAGAGGAAAATCTGGAAAGATGAGACTGCAGTATGCAAAGAAGCAAAATTCTGCACAAAAATCCTAGTTTCCTCTCATGCCGCCCTGATACATTGCAGCCCATTATTCAGCAGCAGGTGGAGATGTGTCTTCATGCGTGCTGCTTAGATTTAGAAGCATTGCCATTTTACGTTAGTTAACTTTTCAACAAATATGTAGAAAAGTGGACCTTTGTGAAATCTAAGAACGCCTCCAGAAAACAGGGGGCAGCTTTGTTAAATCCCTCCATTCAAATCTATGAGCAATTCCAAATCTCTTCCCACTCAAATATAGGTCACGATAAATTGCAGTGGCATTTTACACCATTTATTATTAACTGTCTGCAACGTATAAAAACAAGGGACAAATAATGAAATACAACGACTTCCAAAATTTTACTTATTCCCAAAGCCAAAAAAAGTGAAAAAAAAAAATGGTATGCAGCAGTGATAATCTGATATTGTACACGACTGTGGATCCCACGGTTTAGTAATAAAAATTTCAGCAAAACAATGCCTCCTGTCACTACAATCACTTAAGATCCAACTATTACTTTTTGCCATGCTGCTTTGCTTTTCAGAAGGCTAGTAAAATGCAGATTCCAGCTGCGGCCGCTTTATTCTCGAAGAATATGAGTTAGTGCTAATTCGGTGCTCTAACACCAGCTTGGGAACAATCTGTGAAAGGTGGAGCATTTAAATGGATATTTTTAGTTTATTAGTACCACTTTCTCATGCACCTGATCTTTCATAAGTCTGAAACTTACTATATTCGGAATTTCAAATATTTTTTTTCCACTAATGCAGGATAAAATACCTTGGTGCGTTTTTTTCACCATCCATTACTTCCTATGGGTGAAAAAACGCTGAAAGAAGTGACATGCTTTATTTTGCAAGAACACAACCAAGGCACAAAATATGCAGTAAAAAACCCACAAGATGTGGGAACAGAGAATTCTGGTTTCTCATAGACGTTGCTGGTACTGCAAAACGCAGCTGAAAATTTGCATAAAAATCTGCAGGAAAATACGCTGAAAAATACAACGTGTGTGAACATAGCCTTACAATTCAGTCAGGAAACAAAAACAAGTGTGCAAATGAGATTTCTGAAATCTCATAGTTTTTGCTGCTACTATAAGGGTATGTGCCCACGTAGCGTTTATCAAGCGTATATGCTGCGGAATTTCCTCTGCGTAAACGCTTGTGAAACGCTATGTAATCCGCCCCCCATGGTCCCCAAGGGGATTCCGCAAGTTCAATGCCCATGCTGCGGATTTTTCCGCAGCGTTTTTGAGGCACAGAAAAATCCGCAGCATGTCCATTAATTTTGCGTTTCCGCAAGCGGAATTGCCTTTGCAATGCAATAAAAAACGCAAGGCAGTTCTGCATTTGGAAATCGCGCGATGAACGCACGATAAACGCGTGCAGAATTCCGCATGCGTTTATCCGGGAGAGGACATGCAGAAATGAAGCAGAAAATTTCTGCTTCATTTCCGCAGCGTGGGCATATAGCCTTAAAATGAGCTTCTAATTTTCATTAAAAAAGCATAAAAAATTAATGCACATATTCTTCGGCCATGTGCACACATTCAGTATTTGGTCAGTATTTTACACCTGTATTTGTAATCCAAAACCAGGTGTGGAACAATCAGAAGAACAATCAGAGGAAAAGTCACCACTTCTGTATTTATCACCCACTCCTGGTTTTGGCTTACAAATACTGATGTAAAATACTGACCAAATACACAACATGTGAACATGGTCTAAGGCTGTGTGCCCAATATGAGTTTTTTGACGTTGCATATCTTTTCTGCGTCAAAAATGCAGCATCTTACCGTTTAAGCAAAGTGGATGGAATTTATAGAAATCTCATGCCCCCTGTGCTTTTTTGTGTATGTTCCAAATGTGCAACAAGCCAATTTCTCTTGCTGGTTCGCTGAGTTTTCTGTGCGGATTCTCTCCATAGACTTGCATTAGATGCGGAAAATCCAAAAGTAAAAAACGCACATACATTTTTAGTGCATTTCCACAGGGGAAACACACCAACACGCATGTAATCCGCACATGACTATATCAATTAAGTTTTGCCAAAGCCAAATACCAGGAAGCATCAAAAACATCATATACCAACAAGAGACAAAAAAACCACTATAAAAACACACACCAAAAAAAACACTATAAAAACACACACAAAAAATGCAAGTAATCTAATTTGCTTAATAGATGCAGAAAATCTCCCAAAGCAGTGAACTGAGAGCACGGCGTCGTCCAACCACCTGTCCTGTCACTGCCACAGGGGCATCAGTCAGAACAGAGGACTTGGAAACTCCCCTTTGGAGATAGATGCAGGTCCTTCTGTGTATATGCCATTAATATCTATTGTGAGACAGCCGGTTTAGCCCTTAGTGCCCTCTCCACCAGTGAGCCTACGTTATCTTTGACTGTACAGTCATTTTTCATGCATTCTAAACCTTGTTCCTTCTGCCCCACCAGTCTGGACTCCAGGGTTGACTTAACCAATTTAGATCACATTCACACATTCAGTATTTGGTCAGTATTTTACATCAGTATTTGTAAGTAAAAATCAGGAGTGGGTGAAAAATGCAGAAGTGGTGCACATGACTCTATTATACTTTTCCTCTGATTGTTCCTCTCCTGATTTTGGCTTACAAATACTGATGTAAAATGCTGACCAAATACTGAATGTGTGCACATGGCCCTGTGAAGAATGGCACCAGAGAGATCCCGCAGAATCCCACCGCTGTCACCACTTGTGAACAATGGCAGCAGAGAGATCCCGCAGAATCCCACCGCTGCCACCACATGTGACGGATCCACACCTCGCCACCAGCCTGACGTCACAATTACGTCAGACGGATCACGTGATACGGATCTGCCCTTTTCACCAATGTGATATTCCACACCCCCTCGTAGATGTGTAAGGTCAGATTGGTACAGTTATACACAGACACCCCTGTCCACACGGGTACAGGACGGCATTGGAAGTGAGAAGAGGTGGCCGACTCAGTCACTGACATGGCACCACACTCGCTCACACCCCTGATAGGCTGAGAGGCCCCTTCACTAGCCCCAGTGAAGCAGAACCTTGTCGGCCTGGTAGAGCTACCACCAGTTTATATTAGATATAAGTCCGTTAACGGGAATTATATTGGGCCAGAAACCCACCCCGGAAGCATAAGGATTAAGCCAAACAACGGATGTTTAGGTTCGTGGATCGAGATAAAAGAGCAGCCCAAAGTTAAATTATATACATAATCGCCTTAAGGGCACACTAGACATTACACTATATACATAAGGGTTATACATCCATAATGGTCAGAGATGCAAACACAATAGTAGTGGTGCAAAAGATATAAAGCAGTACTAAAGAGTCAGTTACCAGTCAGATGGAAGGCCTGGCTTGTGGGGGTGTGGCTGCCACATGGGAGGATTGTGGGGCCCTCTCTCTTTGTTGCAGGACTTCTCCCACATCATGTATCCTCGCGACCTCCCAGGGAAAATGACAATGGAGCCAGGGCTGCTGGGCTCTTAACCCCTCTGGGTCACTCCCCCTCCTGCCTCAACCTAAATCTCCATCCCTGGCCTCTCTCAGCTAAAACCCCCAAAAACTAAAATGGTCTTTACTTCCTACACTATACTACTTAATGGATGGTCCTAGGGAGCTGGTTCTGGTGTCACTGGATCCAGTCGGGCCTCTGCTATGCATGGATGCCAATCACAGGAGCCCTAGGGGCCCCCTCAAGGCTGTGCAGTGTATATCCCTTTCCCTAAGTCCTGGACAGTGCTGAAAACCAGTGTGACATTCATCTGGTTCGTGTGTTTCCAAAAATCTATTTGGTGTATCACTGGGATGTATAGTATTCCCATAACTTGGTGTTGAATTATAATTGTCTGATACAAAGAACATGCCATTCCACATGGATTGGAAGTCACAGGGGGCCTTCCTGTGGCAGTTCACAGCTGCTGTGAGGTATTTTTCACTCCCTGCCTCTTGGCCCCCTCCCTTGCAGAGTGTCTGGTCACAGCTGTACACTGTGATCTGTATAATCCCCCGCCAAACAGGGCACAATGATTGACATGGGATTATGTTTTCAATATTCTTCACAGGCCCAAATTAGCAAACACAGAAAAAAGGATCATAATGAGGAATTGTGGTTTCATTAACAAGCACCAATGGAAGGGTCTTATATAATTTTGTCTACAAATCTTTTTTCATATACTCTCTTGCTGTACTTTGACACATATATTAAATTATATCAAATACTTACCATTCTGTAGAACATACAATATAATTTTTAGTCCCAAAAACTTTAATATTAAAAATGGAAATACATAATTTCTAACTTATTTTCGGCCCTTTTATTTCAGAAAACATAAAATAGTAATGTGACAAGGTTTCAGTGGCTACCAAAACTTACACAGTAATGAGATACAGAAATACCACTACATACAGCCTGTATCATCCGGTAAGTCTCTCCGAGCTGAGCCGGTGCATCAAAGTAACAGTCTCCCATAAATGAATTCAACATCACAGGGAGATAAACGTCAACAGCAAAGCTTTCGTCAGGTACCATGAAAAACATGAATTCATCTTCCAAAAACAGCTGAAAGGCAATTGATCCAGACTTTGCTGTAAATTATACCATGGTAAGCAGCAATTACAACTTTTCTTGCGGGGATTTCATGCTGAGCAACAGTTCAAAACTGATTGTCATAGTGAGAAAATTGAAAAGGTGATGGATTTCATAGTGCATCCTAATATAATATCTAGAGTAATATTCTCTTAAAGAGCTTGTCACTTCTTTGCCAATTATCAGATCCTTTGCCCATGTATGTTTTGTTAAAATTGATGCCACATACAAGGGCCGGCTGAAGTCCTGTTTATCGCAGTGCATGTGGGGTATACACTATGCACATGCGGTAAAAGAAAGAGCTTAAGACCCCAGCCATGATGTACTTAGACCAATTTTCCCTGACATGTAGACCCCAGTGTGGATGTACTGGCATGTCTATTTGTGTTAAGGGGTCACAGCAATGCTGTGTTTAGTCCGTCTGTACTAACCAACCAATAAACAATTAAAGAATCTAGTTTAGCCAGCTTTCCCAACTCCGATGTGCACAGTTGTGCCAGATAGAAGATTCAAGTTGGCTGTCAAAATGTTTGCTTCTCAGGGCAACCTGCTACATCAATTAATCTCCTAGATGCCGCTATCAATAGAAACACTGGCATCTAGATGGTTAAAAGAGGAAAGGTACTCCCTCTTTAACCCCATCGGTACCCTGTGATCACCATCTTTATTACTTGGCCTCGGGGTCTGTCAGCTTCAATGGCCTGATAGCCCCCGCTGCGCTGCCAGTGGCTGAGCTCCTGCACGAAACAGCCAGCAGCAGTGTCAGCGCTGCCCATGGCTGTTAACCCCCTAAATGCTGCAATCGCGAGCGATCCCAGAATTCAGGAGGCAGGCAGAGGGATGGGAGCCCGACCGTTGCCATAGTGACCCGGGATCATCATGACGATCCCCAGGTCACCCAGCTACGGAAAGCTTCTGAGACCATGCTCACAGCATGGTCTCAGAAGTACTCTGCACAGGTATAATGCACTGCAATCTAGTGCATTGCAATACATTATACCTGTGAAAAAAGTGAAAGTCCCATAGTGGGACTAAATAAAAAAGTTTAAAAAAAAGTAAAAATAAATTGTAAAAATCTAAAAAAACTTTTTTAAAAATACTAAAAAATATTACACTAATAAATATACATTTTTATGTAAAAAAATGAAAATAAACAAAAAAAGTACACATTTGGTATTGCCACGTTTGGAACGACCCGATCTATAAACATGTTGCACTAGTTAACCTCTTCAGTGAACGACGTAAAAAAAAACAAAAAAAACCATTGAAACTATGTTTTTTCATCAAACTGCTGGAAAAAAGTGAAATAAAACGCGATTAAAAAGACGAATGTAAATAAAAAATATATCGCTGAAAATGTAATTTTGTCCCGCAAAAATCAAGCCGCCATACATTAAAAATGTACAGCTATCAGCATATGGCGTTGTAAAGGTAATTATTTTTTCTATAAATGTTTTATGTAAAAGAGCAAAAACATAAAAAAATTACATGAGATATCGCTATAATCGTACTGACCTGAAGAATAAAGCTGCCTTATCAATTTTACCACACGAGTAACGACATAAAACAAAAAAACAAAAAAGCATTTCCTGAATTGTGGGTTTTTGTTCATTCTGCCTCCCCAAAAATCAAAATAGAAAGCGATCAAAAAATGTAACTGGCCTGTAAATGGTACCAATAAAAACGTCAACTAGTACCGGAAAAAACAAGCCATCACATGACTCTGTCAATCGAAATAAGGAAAAATTATAGCCCTCAAAAAAATGGTGAAGCAAAAACTTGTTTTTTGCAAAAAAAAGTGTCTTTTAGAGTGTGACAGCTGCCAAACACAAAAAACCCGATATAAATCTGGTATCGCTGTGATCACATCGACCCGAAGAATAAAGTCGTCTAATCACTTACATGAGGAATGGCGCAAAAAATAAATAAAACTAATTCTTTACCTGCTGTTGATTTGTTCATTCTGCCTCCCAAAGATCGCAGTAAGGCTCTGAATCTATGTCAATCTCTGAAATACGTGATTCAGACAGAACACCTGACGGAAGATTCCCTAAAATGAGCCAGATGGAGGCACTGTGGACGCCGTCTGACCTATGATACGGAGATGTCCATCTGTTTAGGCATGGATAAAAGGGAGGTCAGCCACAATTTTGTGCTCCTCTGAAAAAGAAAACACTGAACAGAGGCCAGACGGAGTCCAGAGTAACTCTGCTGCCTCATCTCACTATAGTGAATTGATCCCTTGGGGGTTTCATCTGAATCACATCATTTGGAGATTTAGATTAAAACCCCAAAGTAAGTGCTCAGCGTAGAGCACAGGATAAATGTGATCCCAAATGTTATGTAAAATGTTCCCAATAAAAGATTCACATAAAAAGCCCCCACTCTTGTCCGTCATCTGTTAATGGAAATATAGGGGGCTTCCACGTTACTGGTAGTACAAAGGCTCTGGAAAAGTGAAATGGCTCCTTGACCCCCCAAAAGAAATTCAGCAAATTCTCCACTCCCAAATCCAAATTCTCCCTCCCTTCTGAGCACCACAATGTGTCTAAACCACATTTAGTGTTCACATGTTTGACAGGGGTATAATTTCCAAAATGGGGTCACTTGAGGCGGGATTCTGCTCTTCTAGAACTTGGGGACTCTGTATATGGAGTCTGCAAACTATTCTAGGAAAATCTGCGAACCAGCAGGCAAATAGCGCTTTGTACCTCCCAAGTCTCACCGTGTGGCTAAGCAGTACTGTACAGTCACATGTGGGGTATTGCCACGTTCAGCAGAAATTGTGTGACACATTTCAGTGCCATTTTTTACAAATTTCCTAGTGAGAAAATCTAAAACCTGGGGCTAAAACTAAATTTTTGTGGTAAAAATGTATATATTTTTTCTTCACTGCTCAATGGTATAAAATTCTGTGACACACCTGTGGTGGCAATATGATCACTGCACCCTTAGATGAATTCATTGAGAGGTGTAGTTTTTAAAATGGGGTCACTTATAGGGGATTCTGCTGTTCTGGCACCTCAGGGGATCAACCAATGTGACATGGCACCCTCAAACCATTCCAGCAAAATTTGAACTCCAATATAGCGCTTCTTCCCTTCTGAGTTTTGCACTGTGCCTCAAAAGTAGTTTTTGACCACACAAGGGGTATTGGTGAACTCAGGTGAAATTGCACACCAAATTTTGAGGTCCATTTTATCCTGTTACCCTTGTGAAAATAAAATATTACGAATTTTTTTATTTTCACAGTTCTACGTTATAAACTTCTGTGAAGCACCTGAGGGTTCAAGGTGCTCACCACACATCTAGATAAGTTTGTTGAGGGGTCTAGTTTAGAAAATGGGGTCACTTGTGGGGGTTTTCCACTGCTTAGGCACATCGGGGGCTGTCCAAATACGACATGATGTCCGTTCTCGATCCCAGCCAATTTTGCGTTCAAAAAAGTCCAACGGTGCTCCTTCCCTTCCGAGCCCTGCCGTGTGCCAAAAAAGTAGTTTTCCTCCACACATGGGGTATCAGCATATTCAAGAGAAATTGCAAAACAAACTTTGAGGTCTATTTTCTCCTGACACACTTGTGAAAATAAAAAAAAATTGTATCTAAAGTTACATTTTTGTGACAAAAAGTTAAATGTTCATCTTTTCCTTCCACATTGCTTCAGTTCCTGTGAAGCACCTGAAGGGTTAATAAACTTCTTGAACGTGGTTTTGAGCACCTTGAGGGGTGCAGTTTTTTAGAATGGTGTCACTTTTGGGTATTTTTTGTCATATAGACCACTCAAAGTGACTTCAAATGTGATGTGGTCCCTAAAAAATGGTTTTGTAAATTTTGTTGGAAAAATTAGAAATCGCTGGTCAACTTTTAACCCTTATAACTTCATATAAAAAAAAATCTGTTTCAAAAATTGTGTTGATGTAAAGTAGACATGTGGGAAATGTTATTTATTAACTATTTTGTGTGACACATCTCTCTAATTTAAGGACATAAAAATTCAAAGTTTAAAACTGAAATTTGCTAAATTTTTGCCAAATTTCAGATGTTTTCACAAATAAACACAAGTCTTATAGAAAAACTTTTACCAAGAAAACAGTTTCAGAATCAGCGGGATCCGTTGAAGTGTTCCAAAGTTATTATCTCGTAAAGTGACACTGATCAAATTTAAAAAATGAGGCCTGGTCATTAACCTACATTAACCTACAAAATGGCTAGGTCCTTAAGGGGTTAAAGCTTAAAATCTTTAATAAGTTGATCCTTGTACGCTTTAAGCCCTTTCTAGCCCATGATGTACTATGCCGTACCTGCGCCCTGGGACTTAAGAGCCAGATACGGAATAGTACGTCCTGGCGATATCGCCCGCACAAAGGCTGTGCGGGCGCGATCGCCACCGAGTGTCAGCTGATCGTCATAGCTGACACCCGGTACTATGTGCAAGGAGCAGTCCCGCAACGCTCCCTGCACATTAACCCCCGAAATGCAGCGATCGAAGTCGATTGCAGCATTCCGGAAGTAAGCGGCGGTACTCACCTCGTCCCGTGCTGCCTGAGGCCGGGTCCCGTGGTTGTCATGGTGATCCAGATGTCGTCATGACAACATCCGGGTCACCAGACAGCAGGAAGATACTTTGATCATGCGCAGTGCACATATTTGGTATCGCCACATCCGGAACGACCTGACCTACAAAAGTATCCCACTAGTTAACCCCTTTAGTGAACACGGTAAAAAAAGTAAAAAAAAAGCAAAAAATTATGCTTTATCATCATACCGCCAAACAAAAAATGGAATAAAACGCGATCAAGAAAACAAATGCAAATAAAAATGGTACCGCTGAAAACATCATCTTATCCCGCAAAAAAAAAGCTGCCATACAGCTCCATCAGTCAAAAAATAAAAATATAGCTCTCAGAAAAAAGCGATGCAAAAAAAAATATTTTTTCTATAAAATAGTTTTTATTGTGCAAAAGCGCCAAAACATAAAAAAAATATAAATGTGGTACCGCTGTAAACGTACTGACCTGAAGAATAAAGCTGCCTTATCAATTTCACCACAAGCGGAACAACATAAAAAAAAAAAAAACAATTCCTGAATTGTTGGTTTTTGTTTATTCTGCCTCCCAAAAATCGGAATAGAAAGCGATCAAAAAATGTCACGTGCCTGAAAATGGTACTAATAAAAACGTCAACTCATCCAGCAAAAAACAAGCTGTCACATGACTCTGTCAGTCGAAATATGGAAAATTGATAGCTCTCAAAATATGGCAATGCAAAGACTAGTCTTTGCAAAAAAAAGCGTCTTTTAGTGTGTGACAGCTGTCAATCATAAAAACCCGATATGAATCTGGTATCTCTGTAATCGCACCGCCCCAAAGAATAAAGTCATCTAATCACTTATACCACACGAGGAAAGGTGTAAAAAATAAACTCTAGGGTTAGGGTTGTGCTAGGGTTAGGTTTGTACAAGGGTTAGGGCTGTGCTAGGGTTAGTGTTGGGCTAGGGTTGTGCTAGGGTTAGGGTTGTGCTAGGGTTAGGGTTGGGCTAGGGTTAGGGTTGTGCTAGGGTTAGGGTTGTGCTAGGGTTAGGGTTGTGTTAGGGTTAGGATTGTGCTAGGGCTATGGCTTTGCTAGGGTTAGGGTTGTGCTAGGGTTAGGGTTGTGCTAGGGTTATGGTTTTGCTAGGGTTAGGGTTGTGCTAGGGTTAGGGTTGTGCCAGGGTTAGGGTTAGGGTTGTGCTAGGGTAAGGGTTGTGCTAGGGTTAGAGTTGTGCTAGGGTTGTGTTAGGGTTAGGGTTGTGCTAGGGTTAGGGTTGTGCTAGGGTTGGGTTGGGGTTGGTATTTTTTTCAAAAGTAAAGAAAAACAAATGATGACGATATGGGGACTAGTTTTAGCGCAAGTGCTCGCTAATTGAGTTTGCATTGGGTGCTCAGGTATGCTCCGAGTATCACGGGTGCTGGAGTGACATGCTCGAGTCTCTGCCCCATATGCTTCGCAGCCCAAAAAAACCTTGAGGGGATTGCCTGCCATGCATGAGTGATCCTTGCATGTTTTGTTTTGGTGGTCTAACAACTGTGAAACATGCGGGGAAGGGACTCGAGCATGTCACTCAAGCACCCGCTATACATGGTGCATACCCGAAGCAAACTCAAGTAGTGAGCATTTGCGCTCAAGACTATTGACAATTTATTCAATATGATGACCTAATGTTATCAATTTCAATGTCGTACCTTTGGGTTCAAAATGTTCACTATACCCCTTGATAAAATCCTTGAAGGGTTTAGTTTCCAAAATGGGGTCACTTGTGGGGGGTTTACACTATTTAGACACATCAGGGGGCTCTCTAAATGCGACATGGCGTCCTCTGTCAATTCCAGCCAATTTTACGTTCAAAAAGTCACACAGTACTCCTTCCCTTCCGAACCCTGCCGTGCGCCCAAACAGTGTATTTTCCCTACATATGGGGTATCGGCATACTCAGAAGAAATTGCACAAAAGTTTTACGGGTCCATTTTATCATCTTACCGTTGTGAAAATAAAAAAATTGGGGCTAAAACATAATTTTTATGGAAAAAGTTTGATTTTTTTATTTTCACAGCTCCATGTTATAAACTTCTGTGAAGCACCTGGGGGTTCAAGGTGATCGACATACATCTAGATAAGTTCTCTGAGGGGTCTAGTTTCCAAAATAATGTCACTTGTAGGGGGTTTCCAGTGGTTAGGCACATCAGGGGCTCTCCAAATGCAACATGGTGTCCGCTAATTATTCAAGCAAATTTTACATTCAAAAAGTCAAATGGCGCTCCTACCCTTCCGAACCCTACTGTGCGCCCAAACAGTGGTTTTCTCCCACATATGGGGTATCGGCTTACTCAGCAGTAATTGTACAACAAATGGTATGGTGCAATTTCTCCTGTTACACTTATGAAAATGCAAAATTGGGGGCTGAAAAACATTTTTGTGGGAAAAATGTGAAAATTTAATTTTTTACGGCTCAATGTTATAAACTTCTGTGAAGCACCTGGGGGTTCAAGGTGCTCACCACACATCTAGATAAGTTCCCTGAAGGGCCTAGGTTCCCAAATGGTGTCTCTTTTGGGGTGGGGTTTCCACTGGTTAGGCACATAAGGGGCTTTCCAAATGCAACATGGCATCCGCTAATTATTCAAGCAAATTTTACATTCAAAAAGTCAAATGGCGCTCCTTCCCTTCTGAACCCTGCTGTGTGCTCAAACAGTGTTTTCCCCCACATATGGGGTATCGGTGTGCTCAGGAGGAATTGCACAACATTTTTTTTCCTGATTCCTTTGCAAAAATAAACAAATTGAGGTCTAAAGTAAAATTTTTGTGAAAAAATTTAAATGTTCATTTTTTTCTTCCATATTCCAAAAATTCCTGTGAAGCACCTGAAGGGTTAATAAACTTCTTGAATGTGGTTTTGAGCACCTTGAGAGGTGCAATTTTTAGAATGGTGTCATTTTTGGGTATTTTCTGTCATAAAGGCCCCTCAAAGTCGCTTCAAATGTGACGTGGTCCCTAAAATATGGTTTTGTAAATTTTGGTGGAAAAATGAGAAATCGCTGATCAACCTTTAACCCTTATAACTTCCTAACAAAAAAAATATTGGTTCCAAAATTGTGCTGATGCAAAGTAGACATGTGGGAAATGTTATTTATTAACTATTTTGTGTGATACATCTCTCTGATTTAAGGGCATGGAAATTCAAAGTTTGACATTTGCGAAAGTTTCAACATTTTCGCCAAATTTCTGTTTTTTTCACAAATAAATGCAAGTGATAGTGAAGAAATTTTACCACAATCATGAAGTACAATATGTTATGAAAAAACAATCTCAGAATCAGTGGGATCCATTGAAGCATTCCAGAGTAATTACCTCATAAAGTGACAGTGGTCAGAATTGTAAAAATTGGCCTGGTCATTAACGTGCAAACCACCCTCGGAGGTAATGGGGTTAAAGAACCTATGGCCTTTTAGAGAGTGTGTGACCTTTTTGATTGTCAGACAGTAACATAGATTGAGGACTCGTCACTCCTTGTGCTTGATGAGTGGTGGCGGCAAGTTAAGAATCAGGGTGTGCTGAATGTGTCGGGTGTGATTAAGGCTGTGTGCCCACTATGCATTTTTTAAGCATTTCCGCAGTGGCAATTCCGCTGCAGAAACGCTTAAAAAACGCTTGGTAGAAGGTCTGCCATGTTCCCCAATGATAATCCGTATGTGCTGTACACATGCTGTGGAAATTTCTGCTGCGGATTATCATTGCAGAAAAATCCGCAGCACTACCAATTATTTTGCGGAATCGTGGCGTTTTTGCCGCCATTGACTTGCATTGGTCTGCATGGAATCCGCATCACTACATCTGTACATGCGGATTCCTTGCGTTCAATGTGCGGATGGTACCCGGGTTTTGAGAAGATGAGACTCTCCTCCGGACCCGGGTACCATAGTACCTGTAAAAAAAAGAATAAAATAAATATTATACTTACCTTCTGATGGCCCGCGGTATCCTTGTCTTTGCTTGCTGGCAGCTCGCGGTTGACTAAAAGGACCTGCGGTGACGTCATTTAGTCATGTGACGGGTCACGCGACCGCTGACATCAGCAGGTCCTTTAGTCTACCGCGAGCTGCCGGCCATCCAAGACAAGGACACCGGGGGC
This sequence comes from Phyllobates terribilis, assembly GCF_046119375.1. Taxonomy (NCBI): domain Eukaryota; kingdom Metazoa; phylum Chordata; class Amphibia; order Anura; family Dendrobatidae; genus Phyllobates; species Phyllobates terribilis. The sequence continues at coordinate 881,157,386 of NW_027362762.1, forward strand.
CATCAGAAGGTAAGTATAATATTTATTTTTTATTTTTTACCATTCTTTCGGTCACATTATATAAATCAATGCCGGCTGCATGGATTTATATAGTGTGACCAAGTTGTCAAGCACTTTCCAAGTGATGTTAAAATCGCTTGGAAAGCGCTTGACAACTCGCATGCGGAAATGCAAGTGAAGAACGCTTTACATCCGCATGTCCCTGGCAGGAAAACAGCATGTACAATCCGCATGTACAATCCGCATGTGTTTTTTCTGCCAGGGAGATGCAGAAACGCTCAGGAAAAAATACGGAACAGTTCTGCATCGTGGGCACATAGCCTTATGCTCACTTTATAGTCTAAAACAGAGGTTGAGTGCTGGATTGAGTAAGAGGAGATAAATTAACCCTTGCAGACGTACTCCACATCACTTGCTGAGAAGAGTGTACATAACACTCAGGTTTTATGCACGATCCCAAATCAAAGAAAGGCTTGTTGTGTAAAATGTAAAGAAACAGGAATGTAATAATTTGGAAATCTCTTATAGGAATGTTTTATTCACCACGGAACATAGAACACAGATCAGAATTTGAAAGTTAGACACTTTCCCATTTCATTTGAAATTCATTTAGAAATTGATGGCAGCACATCTCAAAAAATGTATAGCCCCTCTTCTCTTGAGTCTGCAGGACATGCACTCTGTCATCACTTTTGGGGGCTTTCCAATAGATAGGCCCCTAAAAGTCACTTCAAATCTGAATACATCCGTTATAAAAAAACAGGTTTTGCAAATTTCCTTGAAAAAATTTAAAATTGCTGCTAAACTTTAAGCCTTTGTAACATTTTAACAAAATAAAAGGACTGAAGTATAGTAGGACCCCTGGTAAATGTTACTTATTCACTTTTTTGTATGATATTAAATGACTATCTAGTTTATAAGCATTCAAAGTAAGAAAAGTTAAAATTTTTCAAAATTTTCATCAAACCATCAGATGTTTTCTAAAAAAAACGCAAAACATTTCAACCTAAATTTGACACTAAAATGAAGTATTATGTGTCAGGAAAAAAAACAGTCTCAGAATCACTGTGAAATCTAGAAGCATTGCAGAGTTATTACTACAAAAAGTGACACGTCAGTTGTGAAAAATGGGGCTTGGTCATGAAGACCAAAAATTGGCTCGACCCTTAAGAAGTTAAAGTTAATTTTTTTATCTATTCTCCAGATTTTCTTAGTGTAATAAGTATACATGAAAAATGAAAAAGTACATTCAATTTCTTTTAGTAGCAAACACATAGACATATGTGTTCTAAAAATAACATAATATCTGTTCTGTAGCCTTGAAGTGTAAAAAACTATAAATGGTTGAGCCTTCTGGGCTGCTATATGTATACCAACCTCTATAAAAAAGTGTTAACTGATAATTTCTGTCTTGTATCTCTTACATATGCAGGTTTCTATTCATACATAACTAGAGTTGAGAAAAATATTCCAAAGACCTTGGCCAATGGCCACAATGGTATTCCATGGCTGCCGGACCAGAGCCCGACAAACCTTCTCCTACTTGACAAACTGCCTGGTGTGTCTTCTGACTAGTAAGCCCAGAGTGATGTCATCGTTTAAGTATGATGGACGCATGATGTCATGCCGGACATAAATTTTTAATCTTTAGATACTGCTCCAGCAGAATATTACTCCTTGGCTAGAGACCACAAGTCACACAACATTTTTGGGGAGCCAAATTATTATACTGTGCCATTTACAATAATTCAAATTATTTTAGATTTCCAAGCTTCAATCGCTTAGAATATCACAAGAACATTCTTTCAAAAACAATGACGGCATGTACTCAAAAACTACAAGCAATCTTTCACTAAGGATCAGAATGTACCTGCAAAGATTTAGGCTCAAACTGCTTTTTTACTTTTAATTATAACTATAACTTTCCTTTCAGTTGAAAGATGGAAGTTGAAACATGAAGTCTTGTTAGCAAAAGGTCCTCCTGGAGGTCTATCTTAAGGTCAATAAGATATATTTGTGAAGATGTGAAAATCTAATTCTTAAAAGTAAATTATCTATAGGTCTTTCTTTCTTCAATCTGGCTGGCATTTCATTTTTAGCAGGTGTCTAGAGGAGCGTTCTACTATTGAACATTTCCATGGATGAAAAGGAGATTACAGATGGACCTACATTTTCAGGAAGATACTTCATATACTAATACTATTTGCACAATACATCAACAATTTTGTTGTAAGGGGGCACAAATTTAAAATGACTATAAACTAATAATTAACTATTTTATACTTGTGCATACTACTCTGATGAACTTTTTGTTTGGATTGATATTTTATATTCTTACAATTAATCTTCTAGAATCTGAACCTGCATCAATGTCCAGATCCTTATACAGAGGTTAAGGGAAGACCTGGTAAGTCAATTGGAAAGCGCCAAGTCTGACTTTGAGTTGACAGATTTGTTACAGGCCTCTATGACTGATACAGCTCTTCCACCTGATTATGGAATTATCCTAGGAAGACCCCAGATGGGAGACCATCCCATATTCCATAGAAGTCAAGGTCTATTTTTATGCAATTTTATGAGACAGTGTAGTAAAAAAAATTGCAATTATGTCATCATTTGTATAGTCAGATCCACACTCAGACTCCTATATACTGCAGAAGCTCCAAATTTGGGGGAGGAGGTTGAGGGTTGCGGCTCATTTTAATAATAATAAAAAATACGCTGATAGAAGAAATGATGTAGTTCAATGAGGCACTCACTTACAAAATGATACATTCTACTCTGAGATGAAAAAACCTTAGTAACATTTTTATCATTATTATTTTATTCGCATTATATTATTGTTATTAGATATTTCACATGCATTATGTTTACTATGTAAATCTAACACATTACTTGCATTTAAATTTTGGGTTTTTCAACAGTATGAGTTAAAGAACTTGTTAGAACATAAAAAATGCCTAAAGTCTCTCCGCGTCTGTTTCTGATTCTGATACATTATGTATTATGCAAATGTGTGTTGTTATCTAGCCTCTGAGGTTCACTTACCATTAGCATCTGGTTCAAAATACCGCCTTGAGGATTTCTATATCCAGTTTTCTAGATGATACTAAAAAAAAAAAATCACCATCTCTTCCCGAATAGGAAACCAATAAAACAGTATGTGCGTAACTTAAAAGTGCAATTTTTTTAAGTAATGGACTGATTTGTACCTGATCGATCTCTGGGGTCTTTCTTCTCATTTTTGGATCATTGAGAACTTCTGCTAAGTGCTCTTTGAGCGCTCAGAGGAAAGTTTTGTTTGCTCTACAAGTCTCCTTGACTGTGAAGTTATTTCCTCCAGAAATGAAAAGTGAATTTGTTTCTCTGCAAGATGTATCAGTATTGTTTACTGAGAGATGAAACAAAATCAGCAGAAGATGTTATATGTATCCAGGCTGCGCCCACAGGAGGCAGCTATTGGAAAATACAAATTGTATTTTAGAATATATACCATAATTCAATCATCTCAGTGTATGATAATTTTTAGACGTAGAGCATTATGCTAAATGCCATTTGGACACTATTGGTATGTAGCTATTGATCCAATGTTGGGTGAATAACATATTTCAATCAGTTCCACTGTTTACAAAACAGAAGGAAAGTTATAATTTCAGAGTAGAATGTAGCCTACAATACACACTTTTATCAGCATTTTTAAAATGCAATTTGTTTCAATCATTCTTAATGGCTTTTTTTTACCAACTTTTTTGGTAATTTTTTTTGTGTGTGTTTTTGAACTTCTATAGAAAAATCTATTGGGATAAAACACCAGAAAAACAAATACCATAATAAGTATTGCAAGCAGCAGTGTCATATGGCACTGACTCTAAAAATGATACAAAATCTCTAATAACAAAAATGTAGACTTTACAATATTGTACTATAAACTTTAAAAAAAAAACAAGTAGAAACAAGCAAAAAAGAAAAAAAATATGCAAAAATATCAAGTTGCTGAATGTGAATCAATACTTTTACTTCCTACAATAAACCATAGTATTTATTTACTGCAAATGAAAAATTGATGTCCATAAAGGGATGTATATCTTTGCAGATAATCTTAATAGATAAATTAATAATATTCTATAATTGTGTGTATGTAGATCTAATGAAAAACTATGGAAGAAATTTATTAATTTTCTGGCATCAAAAAGCAGCTAAATTTGGCACAAGGCGCTATTCACACAAGAATTTTATCAGAAGAATTTATCAATTTTCTGGAATCAATAAATAATTACATTTGGCACAAGGCGCTATTTAGTAAATACAAAAGAAAAAATTATATTTTTGCCCTTTATGTTATCCTTATCAGTTTTCTTAAAGAGCAGTTTTGCAAAAGGGTATGGCCAGCCACAGCACAATTCTTTTATTTCTATGTATATTTTCTTTGTATGTAGCTTACCAAATCTAGGAGTGGCAAACAGGGTATCTTTTGGTTTTTGATGTTTTACTACTCTTTTATATTAACACTTTTTATTGTTTTTGTGCTGCGACATTCTATATTTTCAGCAAGAAATATCCAAGGCACAAGACGTATTTCTCAAAAAGCTTCTCTATTAACTAAAACAAATAACTTGGTTAAAAATAAAACTTTTTGAGAAATACCATCAGGTGCCTTGGATACTTTTTGTTGGATTCACTGGCAATATGGTGAAGAGAGTGCAGAGCTAAAGACGTGGTGAATGGGAATCCTCTGCTATTCTATATCTTCATATTACATTTTCATATTACTTTATGTTTACAAACAACTTTTTTATTGATATATATTTTTTATTCTGTTTTGGATATTTTTTTTTGTAGAGCAGCTAGCATGCTTTTTCCTGTGGGTCTTTACATAAGTATTTGATTTTTACACATTCTGAGAGCAATATATTTTTTTATTCATTGATGTAGTTGTACAAGGTTTTGTTATTCTGAAACTATGTGCCCATGATGCAGAAATGAAGCAGAAAATTTCTGCAGCATTTCTGCATCTCCCTGGCAGAAAAAACGCATGCAGATTGTGCATGCGTTTTTCCTGCAGAATACATGCGGATCCACATGCGGATTCACATGCGTTTCAGCATGCAGATTGACAAGCACTTTCCAGGCGATAGCATCACTTGGAAAGTGCTTGACAACTAGGTCACACTGTATAAATCCATGCAAACAGCATGGATTTATACAGTGTGACCGTAAAAATTAAAACAAATAAAGCTATACTCACCCCCGAGGCCCCGGTGTGGCTGCAGCGCTCGTTCCTGTCTGGTTCCCGGCTGCCGGCATATCGCGAGACAGAGCGGTGAAGGGCCTGCGGTCACACGACTGTGACGTCACCGCAGGTCCTCAAGCGATGCCGGCATTCAGAGAGAAGCCGCCGGACAGGTGAATATAACTTTATTTGTTATTTTATTCTTTTTTTACAGGTGAAACAACTGATAATATGTCTTATATTCTAGGTTCTTCAAAGTAGCCACCTTTTGCTTTGATGACAGCTTTGCACATTCTTAGCATTCTCTTCATGAGTTTCAAGAGGTAGTCACCAGAAATGGTCTTCCAACAATCTTGAAGGAGTTCCCAGAGATGCTTAGCACTTGTTGGCCCTTTTGCCTTCACTCTGCGGTCCAGCTCACCCCAAACCATCTCGATTGGGTTCAGGTCTGGTGACTGTGGAGGCCAGGTCATTTGGCGTAGCACCCCATCACTCTCCTTCTTGGTCAAATAGCCCTTACACAGCCTGGAGGTGTGTTTGGGGTCATTGTCCTGTTGAAAAATAAATGATGGTCCAACTAAACGCACACCGGATGGAATAGCATGCCGCTGCAAGATGCTGTGGTAGCCATGCTGGTTCAGTATGCCTTCAATTTTGAATAAATCCCCAAAAGTGTCACCAGCAAAGCACCCCCACACCATCACACCACTTCCTCCATGCTTCACGGTGGGAACCAGGCATGTAGAGTCCATCCGTTCACCTTTTCTGTGTCGCACAAAGACACGGTGGTTGGAACTAAAGATCTCAAATTTGGACTCATCAGACCAAAGCACAGATTTCCACTGGTCTAATGTCCATTCCTTGCACTCTTTAGCCCAAACAAGTCTCTTCTGCTTGTTGCCTGTCCTTAGCAGTGGTTTTCTAGCAGCTATTTTACCATGAAGGCCTGCTGCACAAAGTCTCCTCTTAACAGTTGTTGTAGAGATGTGTCTGCTGCTAGAACTCTGTGTGGCATTGACCTGGTCTCTAATCTGAGCTGCTGTTAACCTGCGATCTATGAGGCTGGTGACTCGGATAAACTTATCCTCAGAAGCAGAGGTGACTCTTGGTCTTCTTTTCCTGGGGGTGGTCCTCATGTGAGCCAGTTTCTTTGTAGCGCTTGATGGTTTTTGCAACTGCACTTGGGGACACTTTCAAAGTTTGCCCAATTTTTCGGACTGACTGACCTTCATTTCTTAAAGTAATGATGGCCACTCGTTTTTCTTTACTTAGCTGCTTTTTTCTTGCCATAATACAAATTCTAACACTCTATTCTGTAGGACTATCAGCTGTGTATCCACCAGACTTCTGCACAACACAACTGATGGTCCCAACCCCATTTATAAGGCAAGAAATCGCACTTATTAAACCTGACAGGGCACACCTGTGAAGTGAAAACCATTTCCGGTGACTACCTCTTGAAGTTCATTAAGAGAATGCCAAGAGTGTGCAAAGCAGTCATCAAAGCAAAAGGTGGCTACTTTGAAGAACCTAGAATATAAGACATATTTTCAGTTGTTTCACACTTTTTTGTTAAGTATATAATTCCACATGTGTTGATTCATAGTTTTGATGCCTTCAGTGTGAATGTACAATTTTCAGTCATGAAAATACAGAAAAATCTTTAAATGAGGTGTGTCCAAACTTTTGGTCTGTACTGTATACAGTCATATGAAAAAGTTTGGGCACCCCTATTAATCTTAAGCTTAATGTTCTATAAAAATTGGTGTTTTTGCAACAGCTATTTCAGTTTGATATATGTAATAACTGTTGGATACAGTAATGTTTCTGCCTTGAAATGAGGTTCATTGTACTAACAGAAAATGTGCAATCTGCATTCAAACAGAATTTATGAATCTATTTTATGAGTAACAAACATGAAACTACCAAATATGTATAGTTTTTTATATATCTTACTACTAATACTGTCGGTCCTTTACAATTCCAGTGTTTTGTGATCTATATTTCATTTTTACTATTTTTACTATTTTTATACAATGAAACTGATGTTTTTCTTACTTTTGACATTTCTCCCCTCAAAACATGAACTACATATGTGTTCACAAGTTAAGTTTCCTGACTTTCACGTACCTAGATTATATTGGATAGCTGATTGCATTTGTTGAGGCAGTTGTCAGTTTTGTGACTTTTTTATGTTTATCCTCAGTGTGTTCCATGGAGCACCGGCCTGAGGAAGGCATCAGGTTGATGCTAAAATAATTTACATTGTAAATACTTTTTGTGTCCTATTAAAACAGTTTGGAGATCTCTTGGACTCCTGCCATACTTCAGCATGACTTTTATTTTATTTATTTATTTATTTTTTATTTTTTTATTTATATATGATGTGGAGGTAGCATTTCTTAACTTAGCATGTTAAAATGAATTTGTTAGAAGGTGTTTGCTATGCAATCTGAGAGCAGTATGATGTAGGGGCGGAGACCCTGATTCTAGTGATGTTTCACTTACTAGGCTATGTTTTTATTTCAATAAAATCAGTGTTTTATCAGCAGGAGATTATCACTAGAGGACAAACTGACTCAACCCTCCTAGTCCAACCCTGCCTTCACCACTGATTGGCTGCTTTCTGCCTATACGCAGTGTACACAGAAAGAAAGCTACCAATCAGTGGTGTGGGCGGTGCTATACACAGCTCAGCATTTGAGCTCTGCTAGATCTGCAGCAGAGAAAACTGTGATTGTATCACAACTGCTGCACCCAGTAAACTAAGTGACACATCAGATTCTTTGTCCCTACATAATGCTGCTGTCAGATTACATAACAAAAACCTGCTGATAGATCCCCTTTAACTTTACTATGTCACAAAAAAATATGTTGATGCAGAAAGCTGTAACTGGACACTTAACACCACATGCAATGCGAGAACCCTCTTTAGTTTCCCACAGGGACTTTTTGTTTGATACATTTTAAAATTTAAAGAAAACTTGTCACCAGATATAGATCTGATGAGGCTGGTGTATTGACTTTGAAAATCCATGTCAGAATAGCCGTATAATCTTCAAATAGAAATGATCATTTAATATAAGACAGGGAAACAAATGGAAAATTCAAAAAATAAACCTCAACATATTCTGTATGTATTTATGTAAAAAAGAGGGAGCCATTGTTTTAATATACATAAAATAAATGCTTAAATCAATTTTCTGATTCTTGGAGAGAAGATTGAACTTGTAAACAGGAACATTTTCCTTACTTGTTTCAGAGGAAGGGTTGATAGATTGAACTCTAAATAGTGGAGTACAAAGTTGTACGTACAATACTATTCTGCAGAGAAAACAAGTCTACTGAACTCAGAAATAGCTCAATTATATGTATCAAGCCTTGTGAATAGCTGCAAATAAGCTAAGGTGTCGGCCAAAGGCACAAGATTGTTACTTGTCAGAGCTGGGACTAAGGGCATCTGCATGCCTGGTGAAGTGACCACTTCAGCCTTCAAAAACTGAAAGACATCTGTTGTAAAGTTAATACTTTTAATCTTTGTAAAATAAAAATTTCAGAGAATATTTTCTATAAACTACGCGTTATGCCATTCCTCTGATATTCTGCCTAAAGATTTATGAATAAAATAGAAAAAAAATGAGTGTTACCAGTTGAGGAGGTTGTCCATACACACACTGGCATTGTCCAATCAGGCTGTGTAGAGGCGCACCCCTTTGACAAGGGAAACGTTAACACCCAATTGTCAGTGTATTCATATATTTTAAGGAGGAATTATTGGCACAATTCAGAGCTCTAATAAAAGGTGCCCAAGTATAGTTATTTTATGAGGAATACTGGGAGCAGTGTTCCCTCTAAGCTGTGTGCTTTGGAAAGGAAAGAGTTAAAATCCTGCTATAATATTTACAGCACCATGGAATCAATGGCGTTATATAAATAAATAATAATAATAATAATAATAATAAGGATAACAAGACCAATAGTAATTGTACCTGTCTGCAGGTATTGGTAGTTTTAACTATCATTCCAATGAGCACAGCTTAGAGAGAACTGTGGTCAGGAGAGCTAACATGTTATGAGCTGACAAATCCTCTTTAAAGGGGTTTTTCAATGAACAAAGTACATGTTAATCAATAGATCTTGGAATGAAAATAAGTTCCACAATTGGATGTATTAAAAAACATGTTCCTCTGCTGAGATAATCTTATAAATGTGCCCCTGCTATGCATTGTTTAGTGCCTGTGTCTGACCATGGTCGCCACATATCACAAGTTCTGGGCAGGGGAGGAAGCAAAAGAGAGTACAAAGACAGGACAGCCGGGGATCACAGCTGATTCTTTCCGTGAGGTAAAATATTTCTCTGCCTGTTTTTTCATGGCGAGGCAGAAACACTTGTTCCTGTGATAAAACAAACAAGAAAATGTTTTAACTTACAGAAAGTGGCAGTTGCAATCTCATACTGTCCTGTCTGTATACTCTCTTGTGCTTTCTTCCCTGGTAAGGAGCTTTGGTATCTTCAGACCATGAACCTGCACGGTCAGACACAGCCATTACACAGTACACAGCAGGGGCACATTTATAAGATTATCTCAGCACAGGAACATTTTTTTAACACATCCAATTTTGGAACTTATTATTATTACAAAATCTATTAATTAAAATGTACTTTGTTTGTGGGACAATCCGTTTAAGTACAAACTATCTGCCCGTCTGTTCAGTTTGCAATGCATTCAAAAAATCGAGAAAAGTTATAGTGTCAGATGAATCTAATGAAATATTGGAGTATTCACTGGCAAACTCAAGGGTCAGTACAATAATATGAATGAAGGAAGACCATCAGCCATGTCTTACAATGTCAGAAAGGGGGACGTGGATTAAGCTATCTTCACATTCTCTTCTCTGATATTCAAACATGTCCCCAACATTTCCATTTGCTGTAATAAGGCAAACTGAGTCCAAAGGATGAACATTTCGGCTTTGTTTTATCTCCTTTCTGTTGGCATCCATTTATTTTGCTGGACACAATAGTGCAGTCTAACAAGCTATTATGTGGCTTATTTTTCACCAAAAACTTTTGCCAACTTTTAGTGCATTTTTGGCACACAGTATTGCATTTTTACATTGCCTATTTACTTGTTGGAAAAAAGAGGTGAACACTATATGCCATGATTAAGAGTGGTTAACCGCTGAAAAAGGGTAGGCTCTGTACCTCATTTTGTGATGTTATGTGGTGCAATACATGTAAAAGTTGTTGGTGACAATTAAGTCAGAATTCTGGCCCATTTATCACACTAGTTCTGACCCATTGTGTCTATGCTCTGGATTTGTTTAGAATTTTGTCGCTATTTAGGCATTTGGTATTGAAGAATGGACATTCAAAATTAAAGGATAAGAAAACCAGATTTTAATTGGCTTCTTCTATGACAAAGTGTGAATGTCACCATTCAGAGCTGCGCCTGAACAAAGCCAGACACCCAGTTGTGAGCTTGGACACGGTGCAATCCCAGTCTTCAGTCTCGCTGCACACGTCGAAATATCAATAGCATTTCTTTCCTGGTAACTGTACACAGTGAAAGTAATATTTATCACAGCCAGTTCCTTCTGTTCTTGAAGAATAAACACATTAGAAAGCCTTTCCAAATTAGAATCCCAGGAGCTTCACCCCCTTGTTTGATAGAAACCGAGAAATGTGAAATAAAACCCTGCATCTCTCGTTTTTTAATTGCATTCTGGCTGATGCTCAACATAGATCAAATATTGCTCATACATCGAGCAATGTGCATGATTTATAAGGCACTCAGCCACGCCATCATCTCTGGTCACATTAGGTTTCTAAATCGGGCTGAAATTCCTGTGATTATGTCTTAGCAGCAGCTGAGCTCCTTTTTCTTGAATTCTTATTTGTTATTATTAGTCTTCTTCTTCTTGCACATAATTGATGTTCATTATTACTATTTTTGCCTCCATTTATTCGCACCCCTATTGCATGACAAATATAGAAATGTCTCATTCCTCATAATCCAATGAACAACTTTTAAAAATAAAAGCTTCATGATGAAAGAAGTACTAAAAATTATTTTCATCTTAAAGTGATACATGACAAAGTTGTACTTGTCACATTGAACAAGAAAACTCATCTATAAGTGGCATGGTATAAAGCAGGAGGAACTGAGCAGATTGATATATAGTTTTGTAGGGAATAAAAATCCTTATGGTATTTTTTCTTATAAATTTCTGCTTATTCTTGGCTTAGGAGTCTAGTGGGTGGTCTAAATAGTGATTGACAGCATTTACCATATGTGCAGATAAATATAAAGTGCAGTGAAAAAGTATTTGCTTTGGTGCCATATTCTTCTATTTTTGCACATTTGTCACATTTGAGTGTTTCAGATCATCAAACTATATTTAATATTCCATAAAGACAACTCAAGCAATTGCAAAATGCTGTTTTAAAATACCGATTTAATTTATTGAAGTCAAAATGTTGTTTAACTCTACCTGGTCCTTTACGAAAAAATAAGAAACTTGCTGGATCAAAACGGCATCTAAGGTAAATTTGCAAGGTGCCAACCTGTGTTGGCCAAAAAGAACACAAACGCTCATCCCATATTTGTCAAGAACATTTAGATGACCCCCAAAACTTCTGAGATAATATTCTGTGGGCTGATGAGTGAAAGTTCACTGGGCAAAAACCTAACATGGCACAATCTTCATAAGAACATCATACCAATAGTCAAACATGATGGTGTGGAGACGCTTTATTTCTGTAGGACCAGGACGACTTGACATAATTGATAGAGTCAAATCATAAATTTAGCTCTGTATCAGAAAATCCTGATGGAGAATATCAGTCAACTCAGTTGGGTTCTATGGCAAAATAATGATAAGGAGCACACAGGCAGTCCACCTCTGGATGGTTCAAAAGAAACAAAATTAAGGGTTTCAAATGGTCGAGTCAAGGCCCTGACTTAATCTTACATCTTTTATAGAGAATACAGCAGTGGTTACAACTTGGTAATAACTAAAGAAAAGCAGATCTGACAAAATTCGAATTCATCAAATCGTGGGAAGTACGATTTGCAATGATTTTATTCTCCACAAATTGAATGTTCCCGATTAGCCCCTAGAGTATAATAAACATAATTTGTACAAAAAAACTAATACTCACCTCACCACTACATATCCAGGTACCCCCGCTGCCTCCAGTACCATCTGGTCCTTAGGGATTCTTCTTTTCGGAGTCGTAAGGTCAATGTTTTCAATCTAGATCAGGACACCTGGTTGCGACCAAGCCGACGTAATGTCGCAGTGCAAATTGTGACAATATGACGTTACAACGCCCATGACCTCCAAAGTCTGATATCTTCAGTCTAGAACAAGACTTCGGTCTAAGACCCATTTGTGTTTTAACCTTTTACCCCACTCTTTACAATTCAGCAAAATGACGGCCGCAACTGTCCACCATTTTGCTGATTTTGCAAGAAGTAAATTACACAAGATCTGTTTTCTGGTGAATGCGGATTCTTGGAAAATTCGAGTAGAATTCAATTCCACTCAAATCACTTTGCCCATTTCTAGTAATAATGTTTTACAACCGGAAAAGCCCTTTAAAATGTAAATGTTAGAGTAAGTTGTATGTGAGTGAGTGGCCTTAGGCAGGCTACAATTCAAGGACACGTGGAGGAAGGAGCAATGCTACATCTTTGGAACTGGGATTTATGCAGTGTTATCTATTCTTCGCATGGAGCTGTGAATCCCCATATGTCATTTATTCTTACGTATTGGCACGTTTTGGAGGAATTAAACAGATAATGAAATATAAAACTGCCAATCTTGTATATTGTATCTCACACTCCGCGTAATATATCTTAAAACAATCTGTGTGGGATTGATTAGACAGAGATCCGCGGCACAGCACAATGCGGACTGTTGGCATCAGCTGCCAGCAATGCACAATTTTGTGCGAGAAATCTTTGGTTGATGGGCCCTGGCATTCAGGGGCTGATTGAATTTCTATTTGTCATTCATTTCCATAGCAATCCATGCATTGATATAAAGAGCATATTATAATTTTGGAGCAACTTACTAAGCTATATTCTCATGACCAGAATTGAGAGTGGAAAATAGAAAGTAAACCGGTAGATGGAATAAGGAGCCATACATGTTTCAGCTGAGAAAACGTAATGTAAATATATTAGAAATATTTATATAATTTCCTTAATTGCCTAAATAACAGAAAATGGAATTCTCTAAAGAAATAGAGCTTATAAAGTTTACGTTAGCACAAGACTAATTTCATCCGTAAGTCTTGCTAAACCTACTATGTAATGTGGAATTATCCTTTTAGTGAACCAGAATTATACTTCTAATGACCCTTATAAGATCCCCTAGGTTACAGTAAGGAATAGAGATGAGAAGATCTGACGAGATTCAAATTCACCAAATCGTGCAGACTTTACAAGGAAGTTTTACAAGCAATTTTATTCTCCGCGATTTGAACGTCTTATATTATGTTCTGGGGTCTGTAGAGAAGTAAAAGTAAAAAAACAACTAATACTCACCTCACCCCGCTCACCTCCGCTCCTCACTGACCCCATACAGTCTTCAGCCCCTCTTCTTATAGCCAATACAAGCTCAGACCTTGACCATCTTTACGCTAGACTGGGATTTCCAGCCACAAATAGACCTAGGACGTCCCTGTACATGTGAGTCGTAAGGCTGCATGTCAAGACGTCTTGATGAGGAGACTTTAAAATGCACAGGGACGTCCCAAGCTTAGTCACAGATGGAAGTCCTGGTCTAGAATGTGCGTTAGATTTTTTTGCGAATAAATAGAATCTCAATACTGAAAAGCTTGTCATTTCTCAGAAAATATACCTGGGTGAGAAGAGAGAGACAGAGAGAGGACCCTGCTGGCCTTATGAGCTTACACTTTACAGGAGAAAGAGGACCATCACTGACTATAAGGCTACGTTGATGCTATGATGAGTATTATTTGAGTTTTTGATGTTGCAGATTTTCTGCACCATTTCTGCACTTATTACCATAATTAGGTTATTTGTGTTGTTTTCATTGCTGCAGTAATAGTCTCTCTTTTTTTGTCCTTTTTAATAAAGCAGGTTTGTTTTTGATAATTCCTGGTATTTGGCTTTGACAAATTTTTATTGATACCGACTAGTGATGAGCGAGCATGCTCGCTACTGCTCGGTGCTTTCCCGAGCATCTCACTACTCGAGATGCTCGGGGCTCGACGAGTATTTCCGGGTTGCTCGGGCAGGAGCTTGGGTCCCCTCCCTGCATTTTTGGCGCTCTTTAGAGAGCCATTGACACATGCAGGGATTGCCTGCCATGCACTGTAATGCCGTAGCCATGTTCGTTGTGGGCATTACAGTGATTGTCTGGCCGCACAGAGTCATCAGATCTATATCAGACCTGGCGCCCCCATGCTCGTCACAGTCACTCCGGATCAGACAGTGTAGGGAGAGCTGCTGCTGTGTCAGGGACAGATTTGATTGTGTATTAGGTAGTGTAGGGAGAAAAATCGTACATTACACATATCCATCTTAACAAACAGTCCTTCTGAGGACTAATCCATCTGCAGAGATATCAGGCAGGCAGGGTGTATAGGTAGGCGGTGTATATAGCAGACTGCAGTGCATATAGCACAAGAGGCTCCATTCCAATTCTACCTTCTGCTGCTGTTAGATATTTCTATACAAAGGCCCAGGTCTCAGGGACCAGGAAAACTTTTCTTTGGATCTTAATCCTCATTATTTGCTTAAAAAGCAATCCAGAGAACACCATTTTTTCTGCGCCATTTGCTTGTCGGCACTGCAGAATACAGCCAGGTCCTTTCCGTATTAGAGCGCTAGAAATCCAGCTATTTAAAACTGTGTTTTCTCCATCACACGGATCACATATACGTTGTCAGAAAATACTTCCATTTCTGGCCTCCATTAAAAATTTCCTTTAGTGTGTCATTGAAGCAATTCACCGCAGTTTGCTGTTCAAACTACTTACCTACAGGTCAGGTATTTAAAACTCTGTTTTCTCTATCACATGGATCACATATTATAAGTTCGCTCCAAACTTCATTTGTAGTGAGCGTGGAACACACTGTCCTCCATTTAAAATAGGCAAGGCACGTGGCAAGGGACGAGGAACTGGACGTGATGGTAATGGTGCATGCAGAGGCCGAGGACAAGGCCGTGGGCAAGCCGAAATTGTGCCACAACAAACACCCACATCTTCTCGCCTGAACTTCCTGTCCCAATTTCTAGGGGACCGCAGCACACCACTATTGAACCCAGAGAAGTGTCAAAAGGTTGTTGGTTGGATAGCGGATAATGCTTCCAGTCACTTAGCCACCACCACCACCACCCTGTCTTCCACACGGTCAAGTCTCAGTAGCCGTGAGTCTGGACCGCATATTCCTCACCCTGATCCTCCTTCCTCCCACCATGCCGAGTACCCAGAGACAACTGATCCCACACTTGGACACTCTGAAGAGCTGTTCACTTTTCCATTTATAGATTCGGGCCTCTCGCCCGGTCCACTTGAAGCGGGGCAAGAGGAGATCGCGTGTAGCGATGCCCAAATATTTGAGCAGCCACGGTCACACGAAGGCGACAGTGGGAAAGTGTCGCAAGAGGTGGACGATGATGAGACACAATTGCCAGAAAGTCAGGAGGAGAACCATGGGTGCGTAAGTGGAAGACGAGGTGGTGGATGATATAGTAACTGACCCAACCTGGCAGGAGGACATGCAGAACGAGGACAGCAGCACACAGGGGGAGGGAGGCAGAGCACCCCAACAGGCAGGAAGAAGCTGTGTGGTGGCCGCAGACAGAAGGTAGGCAACCGTTCCCCATAACACCAACACGAAGGAAGTTGCAGTACAACTGTTAGGTCTTCCCGAGCCTGGTTGTTTTTTTAAAGACTCTGTCTATAACCCCAAAAAGGCCATTTGCACCACCTGCCAGGCCAGCATCAGCAGGGGTGGCAAAATGACCAGCCTGACCACCACCAGCATGATCAGGCACATGGCAGCAAAGCACCCGACTTTGTGGGCCAAACCACAGGGTCCAGGAACAGTGTCTGCGGGTGGCACCATTGCTTCTTCCGCTGTTGTGCATGCAAGCCAATCCCTGTCCATGGTGAATGTGAAGACGCCTCCTGCCCTGCTCCTGTCGTTGCACACTCTCAAGTAGCAGCATCAGGAAGCACGTCCATGTCTTTGTCCCAGCGCAGCGTTCAGATGTCCATACCCCAGTCCTTGGAACGCAAGCGCAAATATGCAGCCAACGCCCCACAGGCCACACTACTAAATTCATACATTTCACGACTGCTTGCGCTCAAAATGTTGCCTTTTAGGCTCGTGGAGACGGAAGCATTCTGCAACCTGATGGCGGCAGCCGTCCCTCGGTACTCGGTCCCCAGCCGCCACTATTTCTCCCGGTGTGCCGTCCCCGCATTACACAAGCATGTGTCCCAAAACATTAGCCATGCTCTCAACAACGCAGTTACCGGTAAAGTCCACCTAACCACGGACACGTGAACAAGTGCTTGTGGGCAGGGACGGAACATCTCACTGACGGCACACTGGGTTAACAGTCGGACCTTGGGACGGAACATGTCCTCCCGACGCCAAGGATTGCGGGCCCTAGGTCAATCAGGGTTGCCCCCACGGTCTACAGCTCCTGCCCCTCATCCTCCTCAGCCTCCTCCTCCTCTTCAGCCTCCATCTCCGAAATGACCACATCAGTCACAAGCTGGAAGCACTGCAGCACTGCCTCGGCCAAGCGGCAACAGGCTGTGCTGAAGCTAATATCATTAGGTAAAAAACCACACAATGCTGAAGAGTTGGGGACAGCTCTGAAAGAGAAGGCAGATCTGTGGCTCACACCACTGAACCTACAGCTAGGCATGGTCGTGTGTGACAATAGCTGGAACCTGGTGGCGGCTCTGAGGTGAGGCGAGCTCACACACGTACCATGCCTGGCCCATGTGCTTAACCTCGTGGTTCAGCGGTTTCTCAAATCCTACCCAGAGCTGCCGGATCTGCTTGCTAAAGTCCGCCGCCTGTGTGCCCATTTTAGAAAGTCAGCTACAGCTTCCACCGCCCTTGCCGTGCTTCAGCAGCGTTTGCAGCATCCGGCTCACAGACTGGTGTGTGATGTCCCCACGCGTTGGAACTCTACACTGCAGATGTTGGGAAGGATTTGTGAGCAGAAGAGGGCAGTTGTTGAGTACCAGCATCAACAAGGCCGTCGGTATTCAGTTCAGACTCCACACATAAGACCTCAGGAGTGGACATGGTTGTCAGACATATGTACCATCCTCCAAAACTTTGAGGACTCCACCAAGGTGGTGAGCGGCGATGATGCCATAATTAACGTCACCATCCCGCTTCTCTGTCTTCTGAAACGCTCTCTGCTTACAATCAATGAGGATGCATTGCAGGTGGAGCATGATGAGATGGAGCAAGGAACCATACAGGGTGATTACACACAGCCAAGCCTCATCTCATCCCAACGTGGACTGGGTGACAATGAGGAAGAGGAGGAGGAGGAAGGACAGGAGCTAGTTTCATGCACTATAGATGGTACTCCCTGCACAGCTGTCATACCGTCTGTTCAGCGTGGATGGCCAGAGGACAGAGAGGAGGAGGAGAGCATGGTCAGTCATCCTCTTAGTGAGGACACGGAAGTCTTGCCTGTTAGTAGTCTGGCACGCATGGCTGAGTTTATGTTATGCTGCCTTTCCCATGACCCTCGTGTTCTCATAATTTTGGGTGACAGTCATTACAGGTTGGTGACACTTCTAGACCCATGCTACAAGGAGAACTTTATATCTCTTATTCCTGAGGCGGACAGGTCTACAAAAATGGGGCTGTACAAGAAGGCCCTTGTTGCGGAACTATTAAAGAAATTCCCATCTGAAAACGCTGGCGGCAGAGGGCACACTTCGTTGGACAACCAAGGAGTACAGGCGAGAGAGACACAACTTCAATCCAGCAGAGGCAGGGGAACACTGTCAAAGTTCTGGGAGAATTTTCTCAGACCCTCCCATAGCACAGGCTCTGAGGCGCGGGGTACTCTCACAAGTAGTGCAAAGTTTGGGAAGATGCTGAGGGAGTACCTTGCCGACCGTACCAACGTCCTCCGTGATTCCGCTGTGGCTTATAATTATTGGGTATCCAAGCTGGATATGTGGAATGAACTGGCTCTCTACGCCTTGGAGGTCCTGGCCTGCCCTGCCGCCAGCGTTTTATCAGAGCGGGTTTTTAGTGCGGCTGGTGGAATTATAACTGATAAGCGCATCCGCCTGTCAACTGAAAATGCTGACAGGCTGACTCTTATAAAAATGAAAAAGGGCTGGATTGGGCCAGACTTCTCAACACCACCGAATGATAGCAGCGTAACATAAACTCAAATCCAGTGTCTTTTCTTGGGAGGTGTATTCCCATGCACCTTTTCACACCCACACATGGGTATACGCTTCCTGATTTTGGCTATTTGTTCTTGTCCTCCTCCTTCTCCTCATCCTCCACCACCATATCACCAGGGTGACCGTGGTCCGTGATGCAACACCCACATAATTTTTTTAAAGGGTGTTTATGATGCCCGTAAATTTTTTTTTTTATACAGTATGTTCATCTATAACCCCCAGGGGTAAATGTTTGTCAGCCCATACACTTAGTGCATGGGCATTACAAGTATAGGAGGCCCGCTCCTTTCTAATGGGAACATTTTGTTAGGAGGCCCTTCTCCTCGTCTCTTCCAAGGGTCATTGAAGTGCCTCCAAATTTTTGGCAGCCCTTGCATTCACTGCATGGGCCAACACTATGGGAGACTCTCTCCTTTCTAATGGGAATTTGTCGTTACTGTGGCCCTGTTCTATGTGTCTTTAAATTCTTAGTGGGGTTTTTCCTAAAATTGGTCAGTCGTTGGACTCACTGCATACCCTATAACTGTATAGCAGACGCTCTCCTCTCTAATGGGAACATGTCGTACTTGTTACTGTGGCCCTGCTCTGTGTGTCTTTAAATTCTTAGTGTGTTTTTTCCTAAAATTGGTCAGCCGTTGGACTCACTGCATACCCTATAACTGTATAGCAGACCCTCTCCTTTCTAATGGGAACATGTTGTACTTGTTACTGTGGCCCTGCTCTGTGTGTCTTTAAATTCTTAGTGGGGTTTTTCCTAAAATTGGTCAGCCGTTGGACTCACTGCATACCCTATAACTGTATAGCAGACTCTCTCCTTTCTAAATGGAATTTGTCATTACTGTGGCCCTGCTCTATGTGTCTTTAAATTCTTAGTGGGGTTTTTCACAAATTTTGGCAGCCCTTGCAGTCACAGCATGGGCATTACTACCCGCTCCTTTATAATGGGAACATTTTTTTTACTGAGACCCTCCTCTATGTCTCTTCAAAGGGGTATTGGGTTGCGTCCAAATTTTTGGCAGCCCTTGCAGTCACTGGATACGCACTAACAGTATAGCAGACCCACTTGTTAATAATGGGAACAACAAAGCATAGCTGGCTGATGGCTCTCTAACAATAGTGAGGGCCAACTGCTGGCCTTTTAAGAATAGTAAGGGCCATCTGATGGCCCTATAAAAATAGGCTTTATGACTTTCAGAGTCCCTCCATCATAAATAAAACAGGATGTGTCTGATGATGTGTCACACACCACATTGCCAGATAAGGTTGTAAAATGTTAAAATGACATTTCCCGGTGAATGCATTTGTCTTAAAAAATAACGTAAAAAAACCAAAACAATAGGATCTTTCTTTAGTATAAAAAACAGCGTCACCAATTTAACCTCAATGTAATCACATTGTTCAGCTCATGCACCTCCTCCTCCATCTCCGAAATGACTACATCAGTCACAAGCTGACAGCACTGCAGCACTGCCTTGGCCAAGCGGCAACAGGCTGTGCTGAAGATAACATGCTTAATGCTTAATTTACAAACCGCCCAGTGCTGCAGAGTTGTTGAAAGCAGTAACACACCTGCCTGATCTGTGGCTCTCACCGCTGAACATACAGCCAGGCATGGTTGTGTGTGACAATGGGCGGAACCTGGTGACGGAGAAATGACAGCCGGGGTAGATACGGTTTCCCTCTATGCCAGTCCTTTCACCGAGCTAAAGGATATGGCTGTGGTGAAATTCAACTCCCACTGAGAAGCTGTTTCAGATTGAAAAACATTGTGCCCACCAGAGGATTTGATTCTGAGGGATAACCTTTCTCACCCGCTCAAGAGCCCCATAGCAGCTGCAAAGTTAACGCTATCATGAACTCTCCTGCGGTATAAGCCAAGGCACACCAGAGGATTCTCTGGTGGGACCGTTCAACCCTGCCGAGAAGCAGTCCTTGCTAAGAAAAGTGTGTGGAAGGTTCCCGGACACTCTATTTTTACTGAGGAGGAAACACACGCAAACACGGGGAGAACATACAAAGTCCTTGCAGATGTTGTTCTTGCTGGGATTTGAACCCAGGATCCCAGCGCTGCAAAGGCTTCAGTGCTAACCACTGATCCAATGTGCTGCCGTTCACCCTCTAATATCTAACAGGCTGGAGAAACGTGCACCTACTGCCACTCTATCTTCAGCTCCTTTGTGAGAAAATGTATTTGGGCAGCCACTCAGTCTACCAAATAAAATTCCTGAGAAGGAAATTGGGGATGGCTTCGCTACTGGTACTGGGGGCAGTGCTAATACCATGGCGTTGTACCATAGTTTGCTGGAAATATTCCAGGCTGGTAGGAGGCAAGCAAATTCCCACAGAAAAGTACCAGCAGTAATGTTCAGGCCACATTTCAAGTGCAAGCAGCTTTAGAGGACTTCCTGGGAGAAATGACACGCAGGGTAGATACGGTTTCCCTCTATGTCAGTCCTTTCACCGAGCTAAATACAACTCTTAGCAAAAAAAGTTGTGGACTGGTTCCGTACCGTCCCTGGCCACATTCACCTGTCCACGTGTTTGTGGTTAGGCGGTCCTTCCCAGTAAGTGCACTGGGGAGGGCACGGGTAATGTTGTGGGACCCGTGCTTGTGGAAGGCAGAGGCGATATCGGGAAATATAGTGGCGGCTGGGGACCGAGTATGGATACCCGGCTGCCGCCAGCATGAGGTTGTGAAAAGCTTCTGCCTCCACGAGCTTAAAAGGCCACATTTCAAGTGCAAAGAGCTGCCCAGAAATCTGGCAGTTTAGTGTTGCGGCCTGTGGGTGGGTGGCTGGCTGCATACTTGCACTTGCATTCTTAGTAACAGAAAACTAAGCAGATGGTGGCCTCTATCATCATCATGGCCTCATCTCGGCGCTATGAACTCTCCTGAAGGAGAAGCCAGGGCCCGCCGGAGGAGTCTCCGGTTCTCTGGTGGGCCCGTCCAACCCTGCCGAAAAGCAGCCTTGGCTAAGAAAAGTGTGGGGGAAGGTTCCCGGACACTCAATGGCTGCTTTTTTAATGTGGATCGGCCATTCTTATGCATGTTATTTCTCAAAACGCATTACAGATCAGGCCATTGTCCAACTCTGTATTCAAGACATTAAATGCGCAAAGAAAGATGTGTGTGTGTCAAAGCACCACCGACAAGTGCGAGTTGATGTTGGACGGGCTGCCATTGCTTCTGCAACAAGCTCAATTACAGGACTTCCTGGGAGAAATGACACGCAGGGTAGATATGGTTTCCCTCTATGCCAGTCCTTTCACCGAGTTAAATACAACTCTCAGCAAAAAAAGTTGTGGACTGGCTCCGTACCGTCCCTGGCCACATTCACCTGTCCACGTGTTTGTGGTTAGGCAGTCCTTCCCAGTAAGTGCAATGGGAGGGCACGGGTAATGTTGTGGGAGCCGTGCTTGTGGAAGGCGGAGGCGATACCGGGAAATATAGTGGCGGCTGGGGACCGAGTATGGACACCCGGCCGCCGCCGGCATGAGGTTATGAAAAGCTTCCGCCTCCACGAGCCTAAAAGGCCACATTTCAAGTGCAAGCAGCTGTCAAAAATTTGGCAGTATAGTATTGCAGCCTGTAGATGGGTGGGTGGTTGCCTGCATACTTGCGCTTGTATTCTAAGGAATGGGGTAGGGACAACTGAACGCTGCAGTGGGACAAGGACGTGGACGGTGATTGTTGCAAGTCTGCAATGACAGGTGCATGGCGGGAGGCATCTTCGCATGCGCCAAGGATCACTTATGATGGGCACACTTTTAGCCAGTGACCTGGGAGTCAGAGATGCTTCCAGAGGTCTTCCCCATGCTGTTCCCATGTCTTTTCAGCACTGTATGCATGTGTCTGATGATGTGTCACACACCACATGGCCAGATAAGGTTGTAAAATGTTAAAATGACATTTCCTAATGAATGCATTTGTCTTGGTCGAAAGCAATGCAAAAGTGCAAAAACGCATCAAAAACGCTACGTGTGAACATAGCCCAAGTTGTGGAGGAGTATTTTTGGTTTTGGTTATTTATTTTGCCTTATATACAAGTCATTACCCTGGAAAGGATGTTCCTTAACATATTTCCGAGGAAAATCCATTTTGGTTTCGTTTTTGTATGTTTTATTGTGAATCTGTAAAAGTGGCGAAATACCTCTGACCACATTGCTGACAGCAGTGATCTGGGAGTCAGAGATGCTTCCAGGGGTCTTCCCCGTGCTGTTCCCATGTCAATTGAGCACTGTTCCCATCGATTTGGGCAATTTTTAGGCCCTCTGCAGACCGCCGGGGGGAGCCGCCTGAAAAATGCTCGAGTTTCCCATAGACTTACATTGGGCTCGTTGCTCGGGTCGAGCACCCGAGTATTCCAATTTGCTCGACCCGAGCAACGAGTACCCGAGCATTTTAGTGCTCGCTCATCACTAATACCGACATGTGCGGATTACAATACAATACAATTCTATAAAATTCTGTGTACCTGCAAGAGAAATTGCCGTGTTGCGGCTTTCAAACACAAAAAAGCACAGTAGGCAGGAGATCTCTATATATCCCATCTACTTTCCTGGAACTGTAAAATGCAGCATTTTTGGCACAACAAAAATACACCGCATCAAAAACTCACCAAATGTTCATTGTGGGAACTTAACCTAGGAGTCTATACTCTACAGGAGAGAGAGAAGACCCTGCTGACCATAAGAGCTTACACTCTACAAGAGAGAGAGAGAGAGGACCTCGCTGACCATAAGAGCTTACACACTACAGTAGAGAGAGAGGACCCCGCTGACCAAAAGAGCTTACACTCTACAGTAGAGAGAGAGGACCCAGCTGACCATAAGAGCTTACCCTCTACAGGAGAAAGAGAGGAACCTGTTGACCATAAGAGCTTACATTCTACAGGAGAGAGAGCGGACGCCGCTGACCATAAGAGCTTACACTCTACAGGAGAGAGGACCCCGCTGACCATAAGAGCTTACACTCTACAGAAATGAGAGAGAACCCTACTGACCAAAAGAGCTTACACTCTACCTACAGAATAGAGTGGGAGAGGACCCTGCTGACTATAAGAGCTTATACTCTACAGGAGAGAGAGAAGACCCCGCTGACCATAAGAGCTTACACGCTACAGAATAGAGTGGGAGAGGAACCCGCTGACCATAAAAGCTTACACTCTTCAGGAGAGAGAGCACCCAGCTAACCATAAGAGCTTACACTCTACAGAATAGAGCGGGAGAAGACCCTGCTGACTATAAGAGCTTACACTCTACTGGAGAGAGAGAGGACCCGGCTGACTATAAGAGCTTACACTCTACAGGAGAGAGAGAAGACCCCGCTGACCATAAGAGCTTACACGCTACAGAATAGAGTGGGAGAGGACCCCGCTGACCATAAAAGCTTTCACTCTACAGGAGAGAGAGCACCCGGATGACCATAAGAGCTTACACTCTACAGAATAGAGCGGGAGATGACCCTGCTGACTATAAGAGCTTACACTCTACACGAGAGAGAGACTTACCCTGTGACTCTGGAGATGAAGAATGTCTGTGCTGTACAAACCGAGCTCCACTGGGACCTGCTGGTCTGTGATGGCCCCGGTACTGACCACCACTGTACAATGTATGATAATCTGCCAGATGTCATAGCTGCAAAACTTTGTGGAAAAACCTGCACAGTCAAAAAAAAAAGACATGGGCTCGCTCTCTGATACTTCAGCAATGAGAAAAATGGTGCCCGGCAAGATTTTCTTCTGCTAACCGCGAATTGAATCTCAAAGTGTTTGAATTTGCGTGACACTGCGAATTTCAGGAAACTTTACTGGAACTCAGTCCTTTGCGGATCGATCCACTCATCTCTACTTCTTATGTTTATCTGATTGCATCAATGTATATGAAGCACATACTGCAGCATTCTGCTGCTAATGAACATTGGCTGTGAATACAGACTGGCTATGGCTGACATGAGCCTGACCACAATCAAAAGAAAGTTGCATAATTTCATCTGTTAATAGCTGCTCGCCATCTGTCACTGGCAATATTAGCGGGACTTATGCAAATGTGAGGAAGTCTCTTGTTTGATCAAGTAGCTACAAATGCCGGTCATGAGTTATCGCATAGACTATTTATTTTATAGATGATGTTTTATGCTTTGGAGTCTAGACAGGAGAAATGACTAAATGCAGACATGAAGGGCAGAATGACATGTTTTGCTGTTGTCACTGTGTACACAACATTTTTCTTTTATTTTACAGACCTCATTAATGTATTGGAAATCCAATGTGCAGTAATTAAAATAACAAGTTGCATATATTCCGGCATCTCAATTTATCTCTGATTCATTTGTATTATTTAATTACTATGGAAAGTTGATCTTGCCAGGTTGATGGTCTTCTAGGTCATGGGTTATGTCTTTAAAAGACTGTTACACAACTCAAATGAAATATATCTTTGTAACATGTTAAAACAAAATTGGAGAGCCTGCAGTGGTTGGCACTTTTAATAGCTATCTGAAAAGGTGCTGACAAATAGCGAGCATCAGATATTGTGTAAAGCTATGCCTGATGAAGAGAAGCTAAATACTTTAGCATTGAGTACCAAATTTTTATCAAGCTTTATCATGTCCCACTACTAGGAATCATACAGTATTATATTGTATTGTTGATGATACATTGCTAAGCAAGAAGATTTGCCCTGTCTCTCTCTGTCAGTCTCCCCAACTCTGATGTCAGTAACCCCTCCAGTGGGTCGGCCATATTCGTGTGAGCATCATCTCTATGCACAAGTCTGGTTCAGAATAGTATTTTTTATCTACTGTAGTTCTGCATAACTACAAGAATTTAGCTTGAAAATAAACCCTCTTCTAGAATCATCATAGATGCCTACTGCAGTCGAGTCTAGCTATCTGATGAAATCTCTTAGTGTGAGTACCAGTATATAGAGACATCCATAGTAATGGTGTCAAGTTATGGAGTCAGAATAAACTTTGCTCAAATCAGAATGAATTTGTTATCCCATGATTGATCCACATTGATGATTTATGATACTGACTTAAAGGGGTTGCAGCTCCTTAAATGAGCAGTTCTGACCGGGATCAGCTGATTGACAGGAGTGCCGAGTGTCGCAACCCCACCAATCAGACATTGATGACCTATCCTATAGGCCATCAATGATAAAGCCCAGGACAACCACTTTAAGTAGACTGGAAAATGTGGTTATTTTTGCTTAATATATATTTTTGAAAAAGCCAGATGACAATTTATAGCAGCTATTACAGATCTCATATAGTTTGTCACTCCTCCCTGCCAAACTTGTCCATATTATGTCCACTTTACATTAATGCCTTATGTCCCATTGCCTCAGATACAGATCTCATTTAGATGTCCATGTATGTTTTCATTCATTTTTCCTCCCAAAAATTTCCATCTGATTTGCGGATCAAAATGTCCTATTCATAACAATGGGTCTTTAAAAAATCCAGACATCACAATGATGCCATCTGTGTTTCATGCTAGTGCTGTCCGTTTTTTATTATTTAATGCGTAGGAGGATGTAGTTTTTTTTTGCGTATTAGAAAAACTTATGATAACAATGGACCCAAGGACCAAAATTATGGACGGAAATTGAATAAAAAACATTGATCAAAATCAATCCCTTTTATAGAATTGATTGTGTCTTCTTTATTATAAAAAGTTAAAAATTTTTAAATTTGAGAAAACAAATAAAAATGAATTGAAAAGAAAATTAGCCAGTTTTTCTCATATACAAAAAAAACGGATGTCTGGATGAGGCCATTTGTCTGACTATAGCATTACTGTATAAGGCTTCATTCAGACATCAGTGATTTTTCTTGTACGCAATATATTGTCTGATTTTCATCAATGTTTTGGATCAGAATTTCATCAGTGTTTACTGTTTAGTCACTGTGTCAGTTTTTACTATCAGAGTTTCATCAGTTTTTCTCATATGCGATGTATGTAGGTGAGAAATGTCTGACCACAGATCTCTGTAGAAGCAATGGCAGATAGGTTACTCGCTATCCTCACCTCCATAGCCTGACCAGCTGCACATGGATGATCCAGGAAGGAAGATGCAGTGGACGAACTTTTAGGTAGTTTATTCACAGTACCTTGACAAATGATGAGGTTGAGATGTCAGGGAAGATGAAGGGATGAGGATGAGGTAGAAGATGGAGGATGGAGGATAGAGGTAACAGGAGAATCCTCTCTCCAGCTCTGATGTATGCTTCTACCAAGATGGCACAGAGCAGAAAGAAAGGATGTGAGGAAAGAAGATAGGTGGAGTTACAGATAGAGGGAAGCATTGAGCAAGAAACCGGCATCGAACAGTGCAGCTTTAAAAGTCTCCTCAACATGACATGCTTAACATGTCGCTCTCCGCAAGGAGAAATTTTACCCCTTAGATACCGGTCTGACGCCTCTCACCCAGCCAAACCAAAACTCACACTTTGCACTGATGAGGGGCAGTACCCCGAAACACAGTGTCTGCAAATTGAGTTTCTGGTTCTGGCTTATATTCTAAGTCATGTGATAAGGCTCGTTAAAGGGTCACTATTGACTTTTAGGATTGCTATTTCCTGTAGGTGGCACTAGAGTTCTTGTCCTCTTCCTGTCTGAAGAGACAATTTGCATATTTCCCAGAGGAGCATTGCGGCTTTAAAAGTCTCCTCACTGTGACATGCTTAACATGTCACACTCAGAAAGGAGAAATGTTACCACTTAGATACCCATCAATACAAGAAAACATATAATAACAGTGGCCAATGGATGGCAGTAAAGGATAACAAATACTGTACAACCATCGTATTAATGTAATCAAAATATTATGCATAAGTCCTTGTAATAGTTATAAACTTAGGAGAAGATAGCTGGACAGCACACTGATGTAGTTTTCTCAAGCTTCTGCTATTCGTCAGTAAAAAATGAACAGCATACAGATGGAATTCAAGTTCTGTCCAATTTTTTCATGAACCCATAGACTTGCAGTGGCGAGTTTGATCCGAGACTTGGATCAAAGTCAGACAAGTCTCTACATTTTTGTGCAGACCAATCTGTCAGCAAAAATATTCGGACATGTGAACATCCCCATAGGCTATAATAGGTATCAGTTTTATCCATGAAAAACATGGATAGAACTCGTGCGTGCAAAGGTCACACTGTGCTGCCCATTTATAGGACTTGTATTACGTAGGTCAGAAGTGACTGCTACTTTTCCACACCCTAAACTTTGCTTTCTGCTATACCTAAAAAAAAACTAAATACCATTTTTTTTTTTAGAACTGAATTGCTTATTCTATTGATGATGTGTTTTCATTTTTGGGGAAATATAATAACCTAATATTAATATTAAAAATAATAATGCTAATATATAAAAGAACAACCTGCAGCAGCAGCAAAAAAAAAAAAGTTTGCGAATTTGGAAATATGTAAAATTAAGCTGAATTTATCTGAAAAAGAAGAAATGAATGATAAACGGCACAAAATTCCGAACCTTCACACAGAAAGTATTCATTTGCTACGCAACACAGCCCGAGTCTTTATCTAATCCCATCATAAAATATGGCTCTTAACAGGCAAAGATGGATTTCTTTGTTGGAGCTTAAAATGCTGAACAAAAATGAGTGGAGCTTTACAAAATACTACACATTTGGAGGCAAAAAAATGAGTCTTTAGGGAGTGCTACCTTTTTGAGTTAGACACCATATTTATTCCTTATTTTATCGCTCCTATACAGTGAAAAGCATATAAAAAGAGTGATATATTGAGAGTGCGCTTATATCCCATCTCAGCCATTTTCTGTTTTACTGCTTTATTTACAGCCGACTTAAAAAAAAAAAGACATTCAGTTTATAGAGTGACATTTCTTATATTCCAAATTACACCACTACCAGCACCCGGTGTGCAGCGACCCCTGACCTTGTCATGTCAAAAGAAAAGGTCACTGACTTTACGCTGAATGGCTGGGAAGATAAAGACATGGGGTGTGAAAGGCAAGTTCATGTCTTCTTCTTCTGTCATATCTCAGTTATTAATCACCATGACAATATTTCACAAGACTTAACTGGAATAGACTTTTTTTTTTTTTAGTTTTGAGGGAATGCCTTGTCGGAGATGAGCAAATTAATTCGAGTGGGATTGAAGTCTACTCGAATTTTACAAAGTCCGCAAACGCTTTTTCGATTCTTAGTAGTTTGCTCCCGGACAAATCCACTGGTAGCCATTTTTCTAAACCCTAAAGGGCCATGAAAAGGTTTAAAAATAAAAAAAAATCCTTTTTTTCAGATTACCACTCACCTCTTCTGCCCCTCTTCTCCTCACCATCACCAGTTCAGTACTCATCACATCTTCTGATCCCCGCTGCTTGAGCTGAAATTCCCTGGCCTCTCACAGCGAGCCTGGTCGTCCGGCTCTGATGAGGCCTGGGGCGATTATGCGCATGTGCACGCACGGTCCTGGCTTATTAGATACCCGATTCAGTATGAGAGGCCCGGGACTTAGCGGTGGGATCAGAAGATCGGACAAGGACCTCACAATGATGGTAAGGAGCAGAGGGTCCAGAGAGGTGAGCAGTAAGGTGAGTATAAGGATTTATTTCTTTCTTTTTTTTACATATCTGGTTTATTATAAGGTACTAGACGGATATTTCTGTAGCAAGAAATGCCAGAAAATTGAATGCGTTTGTCAGGCAGCCTTTGCCATGACCTGTCGCAGCACAGCTCTGTCCACTTTTACGGAGCTGTCCAGAAAAGGTGAGAAAACATCAAAAATTGTTTTATAAAAAAATTGCAACATTTGAAGGTGTTTTAGGCCAGAAAACTAGCAAAAATAACTTTAATGAATCGGGCCCTATGACTCCTCTTTAGGACAATCCTTAGATTATTCTGTCTCTTTTTAGATGCAAACCTAGCCAAGTAGCCATTGATTGTCCTTTATTTGTGCCAAACTTGTGGTAAACTCCCTTTTACAGCATGGGATCTGAGCTGGCAAAAGCAGAATTGGTAAATTGTAATTTTTTTTTAACCCTTTTTCTGGTTCCACCATTCTTCACCTACTCAGGTTTACAATAATGTAGCATCTGGAAGTTTGTATGTTCCCCCCTTGTTTGCGTGGGTTTCCTCCAGGTTCTCTGGTTTCCTCCCACACTCCAAATATATACTGATAGAGAATCTAGATTGTGAGGACAGTGACAATGAGGTCTGTAAAGCACTGATGAATTATATAAGTGGGTAAAATAAATGAAAATATATAAATCAGGTCCTGCCATACCATGTTATATTACTTGAGTATCACCAACCACCCACTACCACCTATGGTCTTCTGGTGGGCATCATGATAATTGCAAATGACAACGAAATAAAAAAATATATGTTATTTTAAAAACTCTGATTTAGCAATTTTTCATTAACATTGCAGAACAAACATATTTCTATTCTAAGAAAATCTCACATTTTTGCTTTTTGCAAAATACCTATTCTACCTCAGTTCTTTGGAGGGATTTTGCTTTTTTTTCTTGCCTCAGTTTCCCTGTTCAGTACCAACTCGAAGACCTTGAAGCTTTAAGAGCAGAGCAAGACAAGATTGCCTTTGTTTGGATAGAAAAAGATGGGTGAGAAGGCCAACTCTCCGCAGGGAGTCATGCTGTGACTCACTAGTCTTATGTGAATCTCATTCTGCTGTTAGTATGGATCAGGAAATTCTAACAGCCAGTAAAAGAGATCTGACCAGAAAGCAGAGAAGAGGAAAGCTTGTCCTATGGGCTGTTATTCCTCACCTGGTGACATTTGTGCAGAGATGCTAAAAAATGGCTTATAATGTTGCACGGGCACAAAAATAATTAAAGCACTTATTTTTTTATTTTTTTTTTTAGAGAGGAGAAATTAAGTTAATGAAGCAATCGCTATTTTAGCAGCAGATGACTAAAGTCATTTCCACTGTACTAAACACTGGTCATTTGCAGTCTACTTTGTCTAGGAAAGAGAGTATGGGTTCAGAAATGTTCCCCAATGCAAAATAAAGAAGCACATTCTTATAAGATTGAGAACTAGGGGGGAAACTACATTACACATTGGTGCGAAGGATACATTGGAAAGCAGTGGGATGGAAAATGCAAAAATTTGTAGGAGAATTGGAGGAAAGCAAAATGCTAAACAACCTCTAAACATACATTTTCTACATCATTTAGCATTGGAAAAGCCTCACTCTACTGATATCCTTAACGTTCAGCAATATCCAATCTCCTACTACTTTTAAAGGGATTTTTCAGGCTTGTTATATTAAATACTAGAGATGAGCGAACCCAAACTGTAAAGCTTGCGGTTCATACCGGGCATACAGTGCTGAACTCCGAACACGGACTTGTCCCGGAAGTCCATTTTAGTGTTTGGAGTTCTGGGAGAACTGTGTTGGGGAGAGAGAGAGACTCTGTGGGGGTACTCTGCTTTCTTTGGCTGCCCCCTAGCCTTTACTACAACCATTTAATAGCCCTTTTACATCATTCAAGTTCAGGTCCCCATTGACTTCTATTAGGTTAGGGTAGAGTTCTGGTACCCAAACCGAACTTTGGACTAAAATTTGGTCAAACCCAACGAACCCAAACATCCACGGGTCCGCTCATCCCTACTAATGACCAAATGTAGACCAAAAGACCCATAATAAATTCCCAAATCTAGAAAGCATTAAAAAGTACCAAATCAATAGAAAATATCTATAAATTACTCCTAAAGCAAAAAAATCTAGAAACTATAATAGTCAATACCCATATACTAATATATACATTTTATTGAGTATAAAAGAACAAATAAAACACAATTGCTAAAGAAACAATGGTATAAACACCTCATTAAACCCTAAAAAAGCAGTGTGATAAATGGTAAGTCAATGGCATAATATAGTATCAATTATTTAAGTATAGTCTATATCAGTAAAGCAGAAGGGGTACGATAAAAACAATCAATTTAAAAGAAACCTGTCACCACAAAAAACCTCTATTAACCTGCTGGGAGAAAATTAAATTTATTCCCCTTGGCAGCGTTCGGCTTCAAGTCATAAGGGCGGCGCCGATGCGGGTCCAGTCACCGCTCTCTGTACAGTGCAGTAACCGCAGCCCCGGCACCGACTGACAGCCGGCCCCAATGCAGAGAGAGTGTCAGTCAGGGCTGGAGGCCAAGTTTCAGCCACCGTTATGTATACTGAGAGTGGTGACTAATCCCGCTTTTGCACCGCCCCCGTGACTGGTTCCCTATAAGCAAACATGATACAAAAGCTTAGAAATACATGATTATAATCAATTTCAATAAGAAAGGTTCAAACATTTAGAAATTAATATAAAGCAAATAAATGAATGATTTGAATCAAGACACCAAACAAAAAAAGCTAAACGTGAAACGCGTGTCAGGGTAATGGGCAGTGTAAGTTATATGGTCCACTAACTATGGCGTGCAGTGGTTACTTTAATTGTTTTCCCTGATGCACAGATTTGTTGTCAGGTCTTCCACTGTTGTGGACACCTCCCTCTTTATTTCCATCTTGGGTTATTTCCATATAAGTGTGTCCTATTTATATATATTT
Organism: Phyllobates terribilis; assembly: GCF_046119375.1. Classification (NCBI taxonomy): domain Eukaryota; kingdom Metazoa; phylum Chordata; class Amphibia; order Anura; family Dendrobatidae; genus Phyllobates; species Phyllobates terribilis. Next base: position 881,189,636 of record NW_027362762.1, read on the forward strand.
CTTTTGTTTGGTGTCTTAATCCATTAATTTGCATTAAAATCAAGTATTTCTAAACTTTGTATCCTGTTTGCTTAAATTGATTGTTTCTATTGTACCCTTAGTGCTTTACTGGTAGAGGATATACTTTATTAATTCATACTATATTATGCAATTGTGACACTTAACATTTATCACACTGCCTTTTTGGGGTTCTTATGGGGTGTTTTTAACATTTTCTCTTTAGTAATTGTGTCTTATTTGTTCTTATTTGCTCTCAATAAAATGTATATGTAGCACCCTGAGGATTCGGCTGCTACAGGGGTATTACACCTCAAGCCAGAGGTGTGGTATTCCACTCCCGGGTAAGGATGGAGTGTGGAACTGAGCTCAGTAGGCTGCATGCACTACATACATCCCATTTCCGGGGGACAGACCAATGGTACTCCCACTAGAGAAATGTGCAGGTACGACAGCGTCTGTCCCTGGCTGGAGTGGGAGGGGGGGTGGAACATCCCAGTAGTGTAGGGGCAGATAGGGGGAGCAGTCTGGGTAATGCTAGGAGCTCATTGGGTGCTGGTCACCTGAGCTCACACATAGAGGGAGTATATAAGGTGGGAACCATCTTAGAACAGGGTCTTTTGTAGAGGTTTGGTCCGACAAGCAGAGCAGCTCAGCCAGCTCCAAGGCCAAGAGAGTGAGAGAGAGGAGAAAAGAAGGACCCAGAGGGGGAGAAGAGGGAACTCCAAGAACCCAAAATTAGACCAGAGGGTGAAGAGTTGGCACAAGGGTACCGGATCCCAAGCTGGTGGAGGGCACTAATCCTTAGCCAGAGACCGGAGGTCGTGGGCAGGATCTGCCACGACCACCCACTAAATCCACCCGGAAGGCAAACCAAGAATAGGGTCAGGGAACCCAGAGACAAGGGTTTTACCAACAAGAGGCCCGAGGGAGCCGGACTTAGGTGGATCCCTGGTGGGGAAGGCCAGAGAGAAGGACAAGTCAGAAAGGGAGCTCAGGAACACGCTCCAGAATCACCTGGGGGTTGGCCGAGTCCAGGACCTGGTGGACGCAGCATGGCTCGGGGGGTCACTCAAGGCCGGAGTGACCAACACAAAAGCAGTAAGTAAAAACCCTGAACTGCACAGCCCGACTCTGAGTTTCATTACCATCCTCACTGCACCTCCACAACCACCATCCTCTGCAACTGACCTCCTGAGGCTATACCCCTCCCGTTGGGGGTTATACTACCTGAGCTGCACACACACCACCAGCCTCAGCGGACCCTGCTGCAGCGGCGGCCGTAGTGACCGCAAATCAACGGGTGGCGTAGTCGACACTAAAGAACATCCAGTAACATCTGTAGGACTGCCACACACTGAGCTTGACACCCTGGGCACGGACCGGGTCACCGCCACTCGGAGACTACAACCCCCATCTGATCCGGATCCGGGTATCCCCCAAACAACACTGGCCCAGGGGGCGCGTCAACTTTGGCGTAGTCGGCAGGATCTCGTGCCCGCAACAACCGGGTACTGCGTGCCTGAAGAAAAGTTCATCGTTACCTCAAAAAGAAGTCTCCCGCCGGTTCCGGAGGGTCCCCGCCAACGGACCCCATCACAGGTCGTTTCCCGCCGGTTGTCCGCCATTTGCAGCTTTTTCCCACCATCCATGGAGTTTCCCGCCACTGGGAGACGATTCCCGCCATTTCCAAAGATTTCCCGCCTTGGAAGAGCGGACGCCATTATGGGCGTGCCAGAGGGTGGCAAAAGGCCACCTCCCATCGTGGGCCAGGTCGAAGAATGGTGCCAAAAGCGGAAACCGCGCCCACCAACAGAGACTGTGATGCTGGAAGTGTCCATCAGCGTAAGAGAACTGCCCCTGGAACTGACAATCACAAAGTTGCCCCGGGACCACCCTCGATGTGGGCGGAGACAGAACAAGAGAACGAAGATGGGTGTCGCCTGGAGCAGTCTGGAGAGAGCGCACCCGGAGACAAGAAGTCTGGAGAGGAGTCCAGAGAGAGCCTACCCGGAGATGGAGGGAGAGTCAGGCAGCACCGACCCAGTGGTCAGGAGCCTGCTACAAGCCACAACCCCACTAGGCCTAGTGGAGGTCCTGGCACAGCTCCCCCGAGACCGGGAGTGTGCACAGACTGCGCTGGAGGGCCTCGCACGGAGGATGGCCCGGGTGCAGCGAGAGACGTTGGCGGAGTGGAGCCGAGAGATGGCCCAGCGGACTGAAACCCGTCAGCGGAGCACGCCACCCGAGACGAGGAGACAGACCGCCTCTGAGGATGGTGCAGGAGGACTCAAGGCCGGAGACGGCGCCGAGAAGGGAGCTGAACGAATGGAGGCAGGTAAAGGTGACGTCTCTACCCCGAGCCGGGAAACCGCGTGCCTGCCCCAGCTCCCCGTCGCAGAGCCCGAAATTCCCCCTGCCGCGCCCGTCGCTGCATCGTCACTGCCGCAGACTAGGCCTCAACCGGAAACCGCGGCCGCGACCCCTGTGACGTCACGCGCTTCGACCCTGAGCGCGGCAAAGCAGGAAATACCATCGGCCTGGTCGCAAGGCCTAGTACACCCGGGCGCCGCCATTCCAACAGCGCCCCCTACCTCCGCGGAGCCACCAGCCTGGTCGCAGGGCCGAGTAACCACGGGCGCCGCCGTTCTTACGGTGCCCTTTTCCTTTAGCGTGCCCCAAGACTGGTCGCAAGGCCTGGTCAACCCGGGCGCCGCTACCACCACAGCGCCCATAACACCTAAAGTACCGCACCTGGGTGAGGACCTGTTCGCCCAGCATACGTGCCCGGATGGGCAGCCCTTCATATGGCCCCAGGAGTACTACCAACTGGAACTCCAAAGGGCGAGGCCCCTGTGTGAGCCCCTGATTCCGGCTCCGAAGCCCATCAGGAGGACCCAGCCCCCGCTAGAGGAGGCACAGTTTGAGTGGGATCCCACCGGAGGAGACCTCATGGGGTTAACTCAGGAGACTCGGGCGGCCGCAGCGGAGCGTGCAGAGTGCTGCCGCCAGCAGCTCGAGGTCTTCGAGAAGGAGCGGAGAGAGAGGCGGGTCCGGGAACAGCAAGCACAGATAAGGAGCGCGGAGCAGAAGAGCCGGACCAGGAGGAACCCCCGTGCAGCTCATGGTCCCCGTACCACCGGGACTGTGATTAAATTCAACCTGCAGCATGGGTGGGGCTTCATAAAAGACCATCATACCCCCGGCGACGTCTTTGTCACACGCAGAGACGTAGAAAGCCATCTGCCGGAGGGACACAGAGGTCGTGACCTGTATGTAGGGGACGAGGTCACCTTCACCCGGCACAAGTGTGCCAAAGGACCCTACGCCCTCCATGTACATCGCCTGACGGAGGAGGAGCTGCGGTGTGAGGAGGAGCAGGAGGACCCGGACGGGTCTAAATCCAAAGAAGGAGCAGGAGGACGCCGTCGTTAAAGTACGGTAAAGAGACTGTAAATAGTTACCCATCGGGGTACAGTGAACTGTTGCTGCTTTAAATAAGTCCCCGTTGGGACAAGAGTGAACTGTTAACCCGTGTGTCCCTATTCCCATTACCTGGCCGAGGACTGAGAGCGGCCATATTACCCCTGTATATAGTTGCGCTTCCTAAGGCGCCTCCTACCGGTTTTATAGGAAACTGTTGTTTTTCTTGAAGAGACTGTCGCACTTTTCCCGGTCACAAGTTGCACCGTGGCCGGAGGAGCAAGAGTGTTTACAAGGAGGTTATTTATGAAAAGTTTTATATGAAAAGTTATTGCTGATAATATATGTGATGTTTTATATGTTTATGTTTATGAAAAAAAAATTGTATGTTTTGGATGTTTTTTTATATCTTACAGCCCGAGGACGTGCTGTGATTTGCCAGGGGGGAATGCAGCACCCTGAGGATTCGGCTGCTACAGGGGTATTACACCTCAAGCCAGAGGTGTGGTATTCCACTCCCGGGTAAGGATGGAGTGTGGAACTGAGCTCAGTAGGCTGCATGCACTACATACATCCCATTTCCGGGGGACAGACCAATGGTACTCCCACTAGAGAAATGTGCAGGTACGACAGCGTCTGTCCCTGGCTGGAGTGGGAGGGGGGTGGAACATCCCAGTAGTGTAGGGGCAGATAGGGGGAGCAGTCTGGGTAATGCTAGGAGCTCATTGGGTGCTGGTCACCTGAGCTCACACATAGAGGGAGTATATAAGGTGGGAACCATCTTAGAACAGGGTCTTTTGTAGAGGTTTGGTCCGACAAGCAGAGCAGCTCAGCCAGCTCCAAGGCCAAGAGAGTGAGAGAGAGGAGAAAAGAAGGACCCAGAGGGGGAGAAGAGGGAACTCCAAGAACCCAAAATTAGACCAGAGGGTGAAGAGTTGGCACAAGGGTACCGGATCCCAAGCTGGTGGAGGGCACTAATCCTTAGCCAGAGACCGGAGGTCGTGGGCAGGATCTGCCACGACCACCCACTAAATCCACCCGGAAGGCAAACCAAGAATAGGGTCAGGGAACCCAGAGACAAGGGTTTTACCAACAAGAGGCCCGAGGGAGCTGGACTTAGGTGGATCCCTGGTGGGGAAGGCCAGAGAGAAGGACAAGTCAGAAAGGGAGCTCAGGAACACGCTCCAGAATCACCTGGGGGTTGGCCGAGTCCAGGACCTGGTGGACGCAGCACGGCTCGGGTGGTCACTCAAGGCCGGAGTGACCAACACAAAAGCAGTAAGTAAAAACCCTGAACTGCACAGCCCGACTCTGAGTTTCATTACCATCCTCACTGCACCTCCACAACCACCATCCTCTGCAACTGACCCCCTGAGGCTATACCCCTCCCGTTGGGGGTTATACTACCTGAGCTGCACACACACCACCAGCCTCAGCGGACCCTGCTGCAGCGGCGGCCGTAGTGACCGCAAATCAACGGGTGGCGTAGTCGACACAAAAGAACATCCAGTAACATCTGTAGGACTGCCACACACTGAGCTTGACACCCTGGGCACGGACCGGGTCACCGCCACTCGGAGACTACAACCCCCATCTGATCCGGATCCGGGTATCCCCCAAACAACACTGGCCCAGGGGGCGCGTCATATATATTATATATTGTTGTAAATCACTCACTCAGCTACACACGGAGGTAGACACAGGTACACTGTCTCTTTAAATTTCATGCTGGTTTATTAAAGTGCGGCATAAACCAACATTTAAGTCCATAAAAGAAAACAAAGAAAACACAGCCCGCTGGACAAAACAGGAAAAACCAAAACAAAATGGCAACACAAAGCACAGTCCTTGTGGTAGCAGGGATCCGCCCGCTCAGAGTTGAGCAACTCCACATGGTTCAGGTCAGCTCAATAGCTGGATCAATGTCTATGTACCTGATGAAGTAGACAGGACGTGCGTTTTTAGCCTCACTATGTTTGAATAAATAAGTTATAATTTACTAATCTACTATTTGAATTCGTCACACGGAGGAGCGAGGAGTTAGAGACACGTCTTTATCTTATTCTTGCTTAGAGTTTAGCAACTCCACATGATTCAGGTCAGCTCAACACACAAAGATGTCTGAAGTTACTCTCTCCAGACTCACTGAACAATGAATGTCTCAGCAGGCCATGTATTTAAACCCCAGACCACACCCTGAGGTGGAGATATGGTGAATGACCTCCCACCCTTCACAATGGTCATTCACAAAAAAACACTCCCTTTTAAAAATGTTTAACCTCTCTCAGCAAATAACATGCTGGAGCATGATACACTGCCGATTTTTGCAAGTTTTCCCACCTACAAAGAATTGAGAGGTCTGTAATTTTTATCGTAGGTATACTTCAGCTGTGAGAGACAGAATATTAAAAAAATCCAGAAAATCACATTGTATTATTTTTACATAATTAATTTGCATTTTATTGAATGAAATAATTATTTGATACAATAGAAAAACAGAACTTAATATTTGGTACAGAAACCTATGTTTGCAATTACAGAGGTCAAACGTTTTCTGTAGTTCTTGACCAAGTTTGCACACACTCCAGCAGAGATTTTGGTCCACTCCTCTATACAGATCTTCTACAGATCTTTCAGGTTTTGGGGCTGTTAATGGGCAACATTGAGTTTCAGCTCCCTCCAAAGATTTTTTATTGGGTTCAGTTCTGGAAACTGGCAAAGCCACTCCAAGACCTTGAAATGCTTCTTACGAAGCCACTCCTTAGTTGCCCTGGCTGTGTGTTTCGGGTCATTGTCATGCTGGAAGATCAAGACATGACCCATTTTCAATGCTCTTACTGACGGAAAGAGGTTGTTGGCCAAAATCTCGCGATACATGACCCCATCCATCCTTTTTTCAATACAGTGCAGTCATCCTGACCCCTTTGCAGAAAAGCACCCCCAAAGTATGAGGTTTTCCCCACCCTGATTCATGGTTGGGACAGTGTTCTTTGGGTTGTACTCATCCTTCTAATTCCTCCAAACACGGCGAGTGGAGTTGATATCAAAAAGTTCCATTTTGGTCTCATTTGGTCTCATCTGCCTCATGACCTTATCTCATGCCTTCTCTGGAACATCCAGATGGTCATTCGAGAACTTCAAATGGGCCTAAACATGGGCTGGCGTGAGCAGGGGATCTTTGTGCCCTGCAGGATTTTAATCCATGACAACATAGTGTGTTACTAATGGTAATGTTTGAGACTGTGGTTGCAGCTCACTTCAGGTCATTGACCAGTCCTCCTCTGTAGTTCTGGGCTGATTCCTGACCTCTCTCAGTATCAACCTTACCCCACGAGGCGTGATCTTGCATGGGGACAGAGGAAGATTGACAGTCATCTTGTGTTTCCTCAATTTTCTAAAAATTGTGCCAACAGTTGTTGCCTTCTCAACAAGCTTATTGCCTAATGTCCTGTATCCCATCCCAGCCTTGTGCAGGTCTACAATTTTGTCCCTGGTGTCCTTAGACAGCTCTTTGGTCTTGGCCAAAGGGGAGAGGATGAAGTGATGGAGTGTGATTGATTGAGTGTGTGGGCAGGTGTCTTTTACAGGTAACAAGTTAACACAGGTGCAATTAACTCAGGTAAGGAGTGCAGAGTAGGAGGGCTTCTTAAAGGAAAACTAACAGGTCTGTGAGAGCTAGAATTCTTGCTGGTTGGTTGGTGATCAAATACTTATTTCATGCAATAAAATGCAATTTAATTATTTCAAAATCATACAATGTGATTTTCTGAATTTTATTTTTAGATTCTGTCTCTTACAGGTAGAGTGTACATACGATAAAAATTACAGACCTCTCCATTCTTTGTAGGTGGGAAAACTTGCAAAATTGACAGTGTATCAAAAACTTCTTTTCCCCACTGTGTACATATATATATACAGTATATATCTATAATATAATCGTATAAGCATCCCTGTCTGAAGCCTCTATAGACTGTGCAAGCGCGACACGCCTGCGCAGTCTGGACCCCACAGAGAAATGCAACCACACCCTAAGTGAGGAGTTAAGGATGAGGATTGTGGCCCCGGAGATCGTGGTATGCGTAAGCACTGAACACATACCGTGATCTCCGGCCCCCTAACAACTCACCTATCCAGGAGACAATGCTGTGTCTTCGGGCCGGTAGCCGGGAGATGAATGAGCCGTCGGAATCGGCACATGCGCATAGCGCTATCCAGCGCCATTTTACTGAAGACACATTTACAGTGTGTCTTCAGCAAAATGGCACCGGACAGTGCGGTATGGGCACACGTGTACTCCTCCCCCGGCCTCCGGCAGAATGGGACACAGCGCTGGAGCACAGGGAAGAAAGGTGAGTTGAAGTGTTTAATTTTTGTATGTGTGCAGCGTGATGGGGATGAAATAATTAAAAAAAAATTGATGTGGGGCTTCGCCCTATTTTTGTGTCCAGCCAGGTACAGCAGGCAGGAACGGGCTGCCCCCAACCACCAGCTGCCTATTTGTACCTGGCCGGACACAACAATATAGGGAAGCCCTTTTTTTAAAATTATTTCATGAATTTCATGAAATAATTACAAAAAAAAAATACGTGGGGCTTCGCCCTATTTTTGTGTCCAGCCAGGTAAAACTAGGCAGCTGGGGGCTGAAATCCACAGCGCAGGGAGGCCCAAGCTTTCTGCCCCCCCCCCCCCACGCTGCAAATTGCAGTCCGCAGCCACCCCAGAAAATGGCGTGTTCATAGAAGCGCCATCTTCTGGTGCTGTACCCAACTCATCCAGGGCCCTGGTGCGGTGGCTCACTGGGTAATAAAGGTATTATCAGCTGGCCCTAAGCCCAAAATTCATGGGGTCACGCCAATATTAGACATGACTGCCATGAATTTCTAGTAAAGTATTAAAAAAAAACACAACACCCAGAATAAAGTCCAGTTCTGCTACATTCACATGACAGGCTGGATCGCAGCCGAAATCTGCCATCCAGCCTGTCATCCCGCAGACACTGAGAAGCGCAGCGAGTCTGTCATGTGAATGTAGCGGAGCTGGAGCCGTCCTGGGAACCATGGAAAGGTAAGGATGAGATTGGTTTATTATTTTACTTTTATTGCAGAAGACATTGGCTTCAGCTGGAATGGGCGTGATGGTAACTATGGTTTCATTTAGAACAATAAAGAATTGTGTGTTTATTTCAATTAAAAGACTTTATTCTGGGTGTTTGTGTTTTTTTTTAACTTTGACTATGGGGTTAGTAATGGGGGTGTCTTATAGACGCCTCTCCATTACTAACCTGGGCTTGATGTCAGCTGGCATTATAAGCTGACATCAACCCCAGCCCTATTACCCCACTGCCACCGCTACAGGGCAGTGGGAAGAGCAAGGCTAAGTGCCAGAATTGGCGCATCCTATGGATGCTCCTTTTCTGGGGCGGCTGACAGCTGGTGTTTCTAGCCTGGGAGGGGGCCAATATTCATGGCACCCTTCCTGGGCTATTAATATCAGCCCCCAGCTGTCTGCCTAGGCTTTGCTATCTATTAAAATAGGGGGGACCCCACGTCATTTTTTGGGGGGGTTTCCCATTTTAATAGCTAGTAAAGGCTAGGTATTCAGCTGGGGCTGATATTAGTAGCCTGGGAAGCTCCGTGGGTATTACCCCCTTCCCAGGCTTCAAACATCTGCCCCAGCCGTCTGCTTAACCTCCGCTAGAGACTAAAATTACGGGGAACTCCACGCCAATTTTTTTTTTAATAAATCCTTTATTTTAACACTAAATGACAAGTACAGTAATCAACACTAGCACTGTACTTATTATATATGTCACTGACATGTTTCTATCTATCTAATCTTGTGTGATGCTCTATTCTTTCTGTTCTAAATTGTCGGGTACCGATGCTGAATTGCCGGACGGCTTTTTAAAGAGACGGTGCATGAAAACACTATTGATTTTAAATAAATCCTTTAACACTAAATGACAAGTACAGTAACCAACACTGTCACTGTACTTCTTATATATGTGACTGATATGTTTTTATCTATCTAATCTATGTGTGATGCTCTATTCTTTCTGTTCTAAATTGTCAGGTTCCGATGTATGCCGCTGCTGAATTGCCGGCTTTTCATGTTTCACTGTGAGCACTGTTCCCATCGATTTGGGCAGCCACTGTAATGCCACATCCACCATGGCTGTGACATTACAGTGAGTGGCAGACAATCCCTGCATGATGTGAAAAAATCCAGTTACGCTTTTGGTGCACGAACAGTTATCGAACATAACCTAGAACAGCCAAATTTTTTGCAAATTGTTCGCGTTCGTCGAACGACTCGAACACCGCCCGAAACAGCTCGAATTTGAGATTGGCGAACAGTTCTAGTTGAATAGAGCTCATCTCTAGTGAGGAGACCATACATTCCAGGATTGGGGGGGGGGGTACCATGCATACCAGGATTGGAGGGTGAGGGGTGCCATACATACTAGGATTGGGGGGTGAGGGCATTATACATACCTGGATTGGGGGGGGTGAGGGGACCATGCATACCAGGATTGAGGGGTGAGGGGTGCCATGCATACTAGATTTGGGGCTGAAGGGTACCATACATACCAGGATTGGGGGTGAGGGGACCAAGCATACCAGGATTGGGGATGAAGGGGTACCGTGCATACCAGGATAGGGATGAGGGGGTACCATGCACCAGGATTGGGGGGTGAGGGGACCATGCATACCAGGATAGGCATGAGGGGGTACCATGCATACCAGGATTGGGGGGTGAGGGAACCATGCATACCAGGATAGGGATGACAGGTACCATGCATACCAGGATTGGAGGTTGAGGGGACCATACATACCAGGATTGGGGGGTGAGGGGACCATGCATACCTGGATTGGGGGGTGAGGGGTGCCATACATTCCAGGATTGAGGGGTGAGGGCATCATGCATACCAGGATTGGGGGGGTGAGGGGACCATGCATACCAGGATTAGGAGGTTAGAGGTGTCATATATACCAGGATTGGGGGTTGAGGGGACCATGCATACCAGGATTGGGTGGTGAGGGGACCATGCATACCAGGATTGGGGGGTGAGGGGTGCCATACATACCAGGATTGGGGGTGAGGGGACCATGCATACCAGGATTGGGGGGTGAGGGGCCCATGCATATCAGGATAGGGATGAGGGGGTACCATGCATACCAGGATTGGGGGGTGAGGGGACCATGCATACCAGGATTGGGGGGTGAGGGGTGCCATGCATATCAGGATTGGGGGGTGAGGGGTACCATGCATGCCAGGATAGGGATGACAGGTACCATGCATTCCAGGATTGGGGGGTGAGGGGACCATGCATACCAGTATTGGGGTGTGAGGGGCCCATGCATACCAGGATTGGGGGGTGAGGGGTGCCATACATACCAGGATAGGGATGAGGGGGTAGCATGCATACCAGGATTGGGGGGGTGAGGGGACCATGCATACCAGGATTGGGGGGTGAGGGTGCCATGCATACCAGGATTGGGGTGTGAGGGGTCCATGCATACCAAGATTGGGGGGTTAGGGGTGCCATACATACCAGGATAGGGATGAGGGGGTAGCATGCATACCAGGATTGGGGGTGAGGGGGCCATGCATACCAAGATTGGGGGGTGAGGGGACTATGCATACCAGGATTGGGGGGTGAGGGGTGCCATGCATATCAGGATTGGGGGATGAGGGGGTACTATACATACCTGAATTGGGGGGTGAGGGGGTACCATACATAGCCAGAGAGGGATGAGGGGGTAGCATGCATACTAGGATTGGGGGGTGAGGAGACCATGTATACCAGGATAGGGATGGGGGGATACCATGCATACCAGGATTGGGGGGGAGGGGACCATGCATACCAGGATTGGGGGGTGAGGGGACCATGCATACCAGGATTGGGGGTTAAGGGGACCATGCATACCAGGATTGGGTGTTGAGGGGTACCATGCATACCAGGATTGGGAGTGAGGGGTTCCATAAATACCAGGATAAGGATGAGGGGTGCCATGTATACCAGGATAGAGATGAGGGGTGCCATGCATATCTGGATAGGGATGAGGGGTGCCATGCATACCAGGATAGGGATGAGGGGTGCCATGCATACCAGTATAGGGATGAGGGGTGCCATACATACCAGAATAGGATGGGGCAGCACATAACAGGATGGCGGAATAGGATTGGGGAACAAAAATACCAGGTTGGGGGCAGCACAAATACCAGGATGGGGGCAGCACATAGCAGGAGGGGGGGCAACACATACCAGCATGGGAGACCATATACCATTAAAAATGCTCACCACCCGGGCATAGAAAGGGTTCAACAGCTAGTATATATATATATATATATATATATATATATATATATATATATATATATATATATATACACACTGCTGAAAAAAATAGAGGGAACACTCAAATAACACATCCTAGATTGAATGAATGATATATTCTCATTGAATACTTTGTTCTGTACAAAGTTGAATGTGCAGACAACAAAATCACACAGAAATCATCAATGGAAATCAAACTTATTAACCAATGGAGGCCTAGATTTGGAGTCACCCCCAAAATTAAAGTGGAAAAACAAACTACAGGCTGATCCAACTTTGATGTAATGTCCTTAAAACAAGAAGTCAAAATGAGGCTCAGTATTGTGTGTGGCCTCCACGACGTGCCTGTATGACCCATCTACAATGCCTGGGCATGCTCCTGATGAGGTTGCGGATGGTCTCCTGTGGGATCTCCTTCCAGACCTTGACTAAGGCATTCGCCAACTCCTGGACAGTCTGTGGTGCAACGTGACGTTGGTGGATGGAGAGAGACATGATGTTCCAGATGTGTTCAATCGGATTCAGGTCTGGGGAACGGGCGGGTCAGTCCATAGCTTCAATGCCTTCATCTTGCAGGAACTGCTGACACACTCCAGCCACATATGGTCTCATGAGGGGTCTGAGGATCTCATCTCGGTACCTAATGGCAGTCAGGCTACCTCTGGTGAGCACATGGAGGGCAGTGCGGCCCTCCAAAGAAATGCCACCCCACACCATTACTGACCCACTGCCAAACCGGTCATGCTGAAGGATGTTGAAGGCAGCAGATCGCTCTCCATGGCGTCTCCAGACTCTGTCACGTCTGTGTTCAGTGTGAACCTGCTTTCATCTGTGAAGAGCACAGGGCGCAGTGGGGACTTTGCCAATACTGGTGTTCTGTGGCAAATGCCAAGTATCCTGCACAATGTTGGGCTGTGAGCACAACCCCCATCTGTGGACGTCGGGCCCTCATGGAGTCGGTTTCTAACCGTTTATGCAGACACATGCACATTTGTGGCCTGCTGGAGGTCATTTTGCAGGGCTCTGGCAGTGCTCCTCCTGTTCCTCCTTACACAAAGGAGGAGGTAGCGGTACTGCTGCTGGGTTGTTGCCCTCCTACGGCCCCCTCCACGTCTCCTGGTGTACTGGCCTGTCTCCTGGTAGCGCCTCCAGCCTCTGGATACTACGCTGACAGACACAGCAAACCTTCTTGCCACAGCTCGCATTGATGTGCCATCCTGGATGAGCTGCACTACCTGAGCAACTTCTGTGGGTTGTAGAGTCCGTCTCATGCTAAGAGTGTGAAAGCACAACCAACATTCAAAAGTGACCAAAACATCAGCCAGAAAGCATTGGTACTGAGATGTGGTCTGTGCTCCCCACCTGCAGAACCACTCCTTTATTGAGGGTGTCTTGATAATTGCCAATAATTTCCATCTATTGTCTATTCCATTTGCACAACAGCATGTGAAACTGATTGTCAATCAGTGTTGCTTCCTAAGTGGACAGTTTGATTTCACAGAAGTTTGATTTACTTTGAGTTATGTTCTGTTGTTTAAGTGTTCCCTTTATTTTTTTGAGCACATGTATATGCAGTGATATATATATATAATATAATATTTACAATAATGATCTCTCCTTCGGATACATCATCAATATCAGATGAGGGGATGTCTGAAATGATTATCTGTTGTCAGCTCTGACGGCAGCTGGAAAAAAAACATGAATAGTGAGTAACTGAACTCCAGCTCCGATTTCTGTGTAGTGGCCATTCCCCGGTACTGCAGTTCAGCTACTTTTCATTTCAATTTGAGCTGAGCTCTAGTACCTTTTGTTTGTGTACATTTTACTGCTTTCCCCTAATATTTATTATGTTATAATAAAAGTTATTATTATCCCATGCAGGCAAAATTTTGATTGATTTCTGCCTTGAATTTGACCATACCATAAGTTACATACAAATGGTACAGTGAAACGACATGCTAATCCAATCATGTCTCCAAGTATTTTTCAAAACAAGCTGAAACATTAACAACTGTACTGGAGTTTTCCTTATTAGAAATTGGTACAATTGCTTAGATACACACAATAGGCTAAAGAATAACTGTTGATTGTTATTTTATAAATCAATAATACATATGAAAATACGAACCTTTGTTATATATCTTATTAGAGAAATCTACTTCTGTCTCTTGTGATAGGAGATTACAGTACGAAATGGTTTTAAATGTATTACATACAGTACAGACCAAAAGTTTGGACACATCTTCTAATTTAAAGATTTTTCTGTATTTTCATGACTATGAAAACTGTACATTCACACTGAAGACATCAAAACTATGAATTAACACATGTGGAAATATACACTTAACAAAAAAGTGTGAAACAACTGAAAATATGTCTTATATTCTAGGTTCTTCAAAGTAGCCACCTTTTGCTTTGATGACTGCATTGCACACTCTTGGCATTCTCTTGATGAGCTTCAAGAGGGAGTCACCGGAAATGGTTTTCACTTCACAGGTGTGCCCTGTTAGGTTTAATAAGTCGGATTTCTTGCCTTATAAATGGGGTTGGGACCATCAGTTGTGTTGTGCAGAAGTCAGGTGGATACACAGCTGATAGTCCTACTGAATAGACTGTTAGAATTTGTATTATGGCAAGAAAAAAGCAGCTAAGTAAAGAAAAACGAGTGGCCATTATTACTTTAAGAAATGAAGGTCAATCAGTCCAAAAAATTGGGCAAACTTGAATGTGTCCCCAAGTGCAGTTGCAAAAACCATCAAGCGCTACAAAGAAACTGGCTCACATGAGGACCGCCCCAGGAAAGGAAGACCAAGAATCACCTCTGCTTCTGAGGATAAGTTTATCCGAGTCACCAGCCTCAGAAATCGCAGGTTAACAGCAGCTCAGATTAGAGACCAGGTCAATGCCACACAGAGTTCTAGCAGCAGACACATCTCTACAATAACTGTTAAGAGGAGACTTTGTGCAGCAGGCCTTCATGGTAAAATAGCTGCTAGGAAACCACTGCTAAGGACAGGCAACAAGCAGAAGAGACTTGTTTGGGCTAAAGAACACAAGGAATGGACATTAGACCAGTGGAAATCTGTGCTTTGGTCTGATGAGTCCAAATTTGAGATCTTTGGTTCCAACCACCGTGTCTTTGTGCGATGCAGAAAAGGTGAACGGATGGACTCTACATGCCTGGTTCCCACCGTGAGGCATGGAGGAGGAGGTGTGATGGTGTGGGGGTGCTTTGCTGGTGACACTGTTGGGGATTTATTCAAAATTGAAGGCATACTGAACCAGCATGGCTACCACAGCATCTTACAGCGGCATGCTATTCCATCCGGTTTGCGTTTAGTTGGACCATCATTTATTTTTCAACAGGATAATGACCCCAAACACAACACCAGGCTGTGTAAGGGCTATTTCACCAAGAATGAGAGTGATGGGGTGCTACGCCAGATGACCTGGCCTCCACAGTCACCAGACCTGAACCCAATCGAGATGGTTTGGGGTGAGCTGGATCGCAGAGTGAAGGCAAAAGGGCCAACAAGTGCTAAGCATCTCTGGGAACTCCTTCAAGATAGTTGGAAGACCATTTCCAGTGACTACCTCTTGAAGCTCATCAAGAGAATACCAAGTGTGTGCAAAGCAGTCATCAAAGCAAAAGGTGGCTACTTTGAATAACCTAGAATATAAGACATATTTTCAGTTGTTTCACACTTTTTTGCTAAGTATATAATTCCACGTGTGTTAATTCATAGTTTTGATGCCTTCAGTGTGAATGTACAATTTTCATAGTCCTGAAAATACAGAAAAATCTTTAAATGAGAAGGTGTGTCCAAACGTTTGGTCTGTACTGTACCTATTCTTCAAATATTTTTTGACTTGGGGGTATTGTCTTTTGATTTCATTTGTGTGTTCTAACTTCCTATCTGTACCCATTATTTTGGTTTCAGGACGTGGTTTGTTCTTGCTCATTATCTTGGGCTGAGATATGTTATCGTACACACCTTTAGAGTTTTTAATTGTTTTTACTTGCTGTCTTAATTGTTCTCTTTTTTTTCATAATAAAGTTTCATTTGTTTGGACACGCAGTCCTCCTTTTGAATATACTTTTTTGTTTTCCACTTTAATGGATCATGTGACGTTTTGCTCTAAAATGTCGCAAAAAGGTAGAATACAAACAGAAAAAGCACTTTTTATTTTGTGCAAAATTCACAAACCTGTGGTCACCATTTTTTTTAGAATCTGGAGCTAAAAACAGCTATGAATTCCACAAGTCAAAAAAGAAAAGTGATTAAATGTCTAGTTTTAATCAAACCCTGTATTTTATTCTTTTAGAATAATGACTACTGCATTGTAGAATTTAGGTCATGCTTTGCAAATGAATAATTTTTGGTCTTTCCATAGTCTGGCCCCTAAGGTATATTTTTTCAGAACTTTAAAAAGTTTTTTTCTCATATAAAATTCAGATCTCACAAATATATCTATTATGGCACATGGACATCATATAATTCTTTATTTTAATTCCTGTTTTTAAGCCATGTGATGTTCTTCTCATCACAAATTGAGTTATAGGTAAAAGTTTGCATATAATAGCTGTAGTAAATTTTGCCGTCTAGGCAGAGTTTTACCAATGCTCTAACCCTTTTACAGCTCTGTAATGTCGCCACTCGAAAATGAGCGTTGCAGGTAAACGTGAGACAATTACACTGCGGTATGTTTGCACTTAGCTGGGGTGTTTCAACAATGTGAGCAAAAGCCAGACAACAGATCTCATAGCTCAGAAGATTAGCTGTGACAGCCAGCTGAGAAAAATAGCTGAAGCCAACAAAAAATTCTTATGCGACAAAGAAGTGTCATAAAAATATACGGTAATGGGCCACGTTATAAACAATTTGACTTAAATCCCTTAAATAAGTCATGAAGCACTTTTTGCTTTTTTTTTGCTTTACTCAGCTTCTTCTGCAAAATTAGCCAGGGCATTGTGAGATAATTTATTTATTTCAACATGAAATATTTTACAAAAAGGAGAGGAAACAGAATCTAAAATGAAGTTTATTTATCATGCTGTAAAGTATATATACTGAAAAAGAAAGATGGGAGAGCAAAGGAAAACTGAAAGGTCATCAAAAAAAGTGACTACAAGTAGAGAAAAAAATACTTTGACTTGGACAGAGTATGGCCAAGAGGCTGCTTGGATCAAGTCAAGAACATGAGACACTTTGCTTCAGACCTTATGTATGCAGGAGAGCTGTGCACAGAGCTGGTTGGAGCGGTTCCTGTGGCTCACCATTTGTCGTAGTAGGTTATTTGAGAATTCATAATATTGTCACGCACAGTGTGGGAAAAACTATGTGCATCATGAAGGGATGAGGGGAGGGAAGCCCAGACACTAGGGAAAGGGGGAGTGGAGACCCCTAGGCAGATCTAATAACACTCTGCCTACCCTACCGCCCCCATGTTGGTTCCAAACCAATCGCCGAGCAGGAAACCTAAGCCCTTTATATCCCTAGAGCTAGGCCCTACATAGGGAGGGGGGGTGAGCACTGGTTAGTCCCCACTATAAACTAAAGACAACAAGGGAGACAAACAAAGGGGGGAAAACTTAGCTTGAGCAGGCACCAGAGAGATAACGCCAACTGTCCTCCAAGGGCACCAGAGAGGAAACTAGCCGACTGCTATAGCTCCAAGCCTTCACAAGTCAAAATGAGAATATCACCAGCGACTCCTGAAGCAGACTGAGAGTTTATAAACACCCAGGCCAGAGTGTGTCAATCAGAGCAGGAAGGAGGTTGCCGCTGGGTGCAAAATTCAGAAGGATTAAGAAGGCGTCTGCAATGCCAAACGAAGAAATCCTTCTGCAGCCAGATGTGTTAAAGCTACGACCCAGGGACTTGAAAGTAAGTTCAGCCCTGTCCACACTGCGGTGGTAGGAATTTGATCCTTCCATATTTATCAGAAATTGGAAAGATCAAAGTTCACAAAGATGTTTTTCTACAAGATGATCTTCAGAAATGCTTGAATCTGACCAAAGGCACCATCCATGTTCTTCTTGTGTTTGTATGTTTTTTTTTTCTCAAAAACAAACTTACTTGAGATAAGGAATTTAGATTGTCAGTCCTGTTTGAGACAAATGTTGGGGAATACTGTATGTGAACACTTCATAAGCCAGCAGAAATAGACAGCTTTTGATATATGGTACAACTATTGGCTTAAAGGGGTTCTCCACTACTAAACAAGTTCATCTTACTTGGCCCAGGGCCATGTAAGGGTATGTGCACATGACATTTTTAGACACTTCAGGACAATGCTGGCAGTCTTTTTCCTGAAGCATCTTTTTTGGTGTTTTTGTGGTCATTTTTTGCTGCCAGCATTTTTTTATTAGTATTTATAAAATAGTGAGTCACCTCCAAGCCAATTATGCCTAAAAAATTGTTAAGCCACTTTCTTTTAACTGCGTCACATTTTTGGAAACATGAAGAGGTTAAAAGAAGCTCGAAAAACTAAACATATGCACGGTAAGTTCTTTTTACATTGCAGTGCCAACGTTTATTCTTTTCAAAGTTTATTTAGTGCTTTTTCAGTTGTCATGTATACATATCTTAAGAAAAAAAATACAACTGTACTCACCTAATAAACCAATGCTGTCTTTTGCACTCCTTATTGCATGACCAGGCATCATCCTCAGGTGGGGCAAGTCATGTGACCACTGCAGCCAATTAGCAGCCTCTGATTGGCTGCAGCCTTCACATTTCTTCAATCCCTTTAATAATTTTAAGATTAAAGAGATTATCCAGGACTATTTTTTTTTATTACTTTGGATCTAGAATACTAACAGGTAGGGAGTTGCTAACAAAGGCAACTACCTGCCTGTTCTAACCGGCGCCGGCTCAGAGTGGTCACCGGCTGTTCCTGCCAGTGATTCAGCTGCTTCCCGTCAACAGAGCAGTTCTCTCTCTTCCCAGCTGCTCTGTTGATGTGGGAGTGACAGCCGACGTAATGCTGATAGACAGCCGGCTCCCTGCAGTTAGGCAGCAGGGAGTCAGCTGTCATTCCGCATGATGTCCACATTCACATCCTGTTAACAGAGCGGAGGGGAAGAGAAACCGCTGCTCTGTCAACATGACATCAGCGTAAGCCACAGAAACGCTGGCAGGAGAGGTCTGTGACAGCTCTGTGTCGGTAGAGATTGGTACCGGGCACAACAGACAAGTAGAAGCAACTAAATGCCTATTAGTTCTTAGGCCAGTAGTAAAAAATGTAATTTAAATTACATTGTGTATGGCTATCTCCCTCTACCAGTAAAAGAACAGTCCTACATAAAATAGGGAATTAAGCAGATGCTCCCCTTAGCTGTTGGCTGAGGATGCTGCTATGCTCAAGTGCTATCTGCATAAATCCTCTGTTTTGCAATGACCACTTTTAAGTGACGATAAAAGCACCATGGACATCTACATACAAGACAAGACAAGAACGATTTTTCCACATATCAGACTTTAGAAGTTTTAGAGTTGTTCTTCTGCCGTGGTTGGCTCTAGCTATATTACCTATTAACTTTTGTTACGGGTCCGGGTGGTGAAACCTCTGTGCTGGGATGCAAGGAGGGACCAGAGGGGCGTAACTAAGCGCCTACTCGAACCGACCCTGGCCACACAGAGGCTTAGTCGACTCCGTGAACCCAGGAGGGACCAGGCAGGGGAACCAGGTGCCACTCTGGGACCGACCTTGTGTGAGAGCAGGTGACTCCTACGGGTCAGGTGGCTGAGGCTGACAGGTACAGTGGAAGAGTACGGCAGGTAGCTTGATGGGTGATCCGGGTAGGCAAGCAGGCGGGTACGGCTGGTAGCCAGACAGGTGATCCGGGTAGACAAGCAGGCAGACACAGCAGGTAACCTGACAGGTGATCCGGGTAGGCAAGCTGGCGGGCACGGCAGATAGACAGGCTGGCGAGCATTGGCAGATAGACAGACTGGCGGGCACGGCAGATAGACAGACTGGCGAGCACGACTGATAGATAGGCTGGCGGGCACGGCTGATAGGCTGGCGGGCACAGCTGATAGACAGGTTGGCGGGCATGGCTGATAGACAGGGAGGCGGGCACGGCTGACAGACAGACTGGCGGGCACTGGAACCTGAGGGCTGAGGAGAGTGTTAGCACACAAAGAACAACCTTGCACAGGCACCTCCATTTTGGAGGAGGTGCTTTAAATAGGAGTGGTCCTCCGGCCATTGGCCGGGGACTCTTTAGGACGGCGAGTGCGGCCCCTTTAAGAGGGAGGGAGCACGCGCTCCCTAAGCACAGTGCCCGGGAAGCTGCGCGCGGTGCGCGCAACAGCAGCAGGGGACCCGGAGGATGCCGGACCAGGACCGCGGCGGTGAGGGGAACGGCGTCTCTGCCCGGCAAGAGGCAGAGACGCCGGCGCTACAGTACCCCCCCCCTCTTTACACTCCCTCTTCTTTAGGCCCGCAAGAAATTTTTCAAGAAGACGAGGGACATGAATGTTCTCCCTGGGCTCCCAAGACCTCTCCTCAGGACCAAACCCCTTCCAATCCACAAGAAGAAAGTCTTTCCTCTTACCCTCTTGATGGCCAAAATGTTTTCTACCTCAAAGACGTCCTCAGCGGAGACTGGAGCTGGAGTGGTACCTGGATCGTCAGGGAAAGAATTAAGGACAACCGGTTTGAGGAGAGACACGTGAAAGGAGTTGGGGATCCATAAGGAGGCCAGGAGTTTCAGCTTGTAAGCCACTGGATTTATTTGGTTCAGAATCTCGAACAGACTGATGAACCACGGACCCAACTTGTAAGAAGGTATCTTGAGGCAGACATATTTGGAGGAAAGCCAGACCTTATCTCCTGGATGGAATTGAGGCGGATGCAGACATCTCTTATTAGCATGCTTCTTCATCCATTCGGAGGACTGAAGGAGAACAGATCTAGTGCATTCCCAAATCGCAGAAAATTCACAAACGAGAGACTCCGCGTCAGGATTGCCCACTGAAGAGGAGACGGGAAACAGAATCTGGGGGTGTCGACCATAGACCAAAAAAAATGGGGACTTAGGAGAAGATTCACTCACATGGTTGTTGTTATGATCTGCAACAAGAACTAAGGAAAGATAGGGGAAAGCTGTCCCTACAGTAAGACTAAGCTGAATCCCTACGATGTAACGGGCTGCCTGTTCCTAGTGAACAGACCCGCCTTCGTCCTAGGCTAGTCTGAACTTATAGAATTAAGGGAGGGGTCCCTAAAAGAACTAAGGACTGGGACAAAAATGGGACACCTCCTAAACAGAAGTTGTTGTAGAACACAAAAGACAAACTGACAAAAAGTACTATAGGTCCCAGAGGACCAAGCGAACTGACAGAGATAGGCACCGAAGCACCAGGCTAGCAAGACAGTCAAACAACACTGAAGTCCAGCAAAGCCAGAAGGGCGGAGCTGGAATATATAGGCAGATGGTCACGTGACCGCAAAACACAAGATAGAAAAAACTAACAGGAGGGTGCTAACTAGTGTTGAGCGATACCTTCCGATATCAGGAAATATCGGATCGGATTGGATAGGGCCGATACCCAAAAAGTATCGGATATCGCCGATTCCGATACCGGAAACCAATGCAAGTCAATGGGACACAAATATCGGAATGAAAATAAACCCTTTCTTTCCTTGTAGGTTAATTCTACATGAAGGAAAACAACTAACAATAATGTAGAATGTATTGGGGGAGGTGGTTGCCCAAATCGTTGGGAACAGTGCTCACAGTGAAACATGAAAAGCCGGCAATTCAGCAGCGGCATACACCGGTACCCGACAATTTATAACAGAAAGAATAGAGCTTCACACATAGATTAGATAGATAGAAACATGTCAGTCACATATATATGAAGTACAGTGACAGTGTTGCTTACTGTACTTGTCATTTAGTGTAAAGGATTTATTAAAAAAAATATTAGTGTTTTCATGCACCGTCTCTTTAAAAAAGCCGGCCGGCAATTCAGCATCTGTACCCGACAATTTAGAATAGAAAGAATAGAGAATCACACATAGATTAGATAGATAGAAACATTTCAGTCACATATATATGAAGTACAGTGACAGTGTTGATTACTGTACTTGTCATTTAGTGTTAAAATAAAGGATTTATTAAAAAAAAAATTGGCGTCAGGATCCTCGTAATTTTAGTCTCTAGCGGAGGTTAAGCAGATGGCTGGGGCAGATGTTTGAAGCCTGGGAAGGGGGTAATACCCACGGAGCTCCCCAGGCTACTAATATCAGCCCCCAGCTGAAAACCTAGCCTTTACTAGCTATTAAAATGGGGGACCCCCCCAAAAAATGACTTGGGGTCCCCCCTATTTTAATAGCTAGCAAAGGCTAAGCAGACAGCTGGGGGCTGATATTAATAGCCCAGGAAGGGTGCCATGAATATTGGCCCCCTCCCAGGCTAGAAACACCAGCCGTCAGCCGCCCCAGAAATGGCGCATCCATAGGATAAAACACACCATTTTATTTAATTCTTAGTTTACTAAAAGAAAATAGTTACCTGTCCACGTTCCTGAGCTGATCTCCTGAGCGCTGCCATCCAGCTTGTCATCCTTCAGAGACACTGCAGAGCGCAGGCATTATGGGAACTTCTGATTCCGGTATTCGATATTGTAAAAGTATCGGAATTAAGTATCGGAATTCCAATACCGCGAATATCGGCCGATACCCGATATTTCAGTATCGGAATGCTCAACACTAGTTCTAACAGTTGTTATAGGAAAACTCGGCCCAGGGCAGGAGCTCAACCCAATCGCTATGATGAACGTTGACAAAGTGCCGAAGAAAACTGGTAAGGATCTGATTGATACGTTCCACTTGACCATTGGATTGAGGATGATAGGCCGAAGAAAAATCCAAAGAGACATCCAGCAGCTTGCACGTGGCTCTCCAAAAGCGAGAAGTGAACTGAACTCCTCAGTTCAAGACAATGTGGAGGGGTAAGCCGTGGAGACGGAAGATGTGACGGATGGAGTCCTTAGCCAGCACAGGTGCAGATGGGAGACCAGGCAGAGGGATGAAGTGAGCATCTTGGAGAAGCAGTCGGCGACCACCCAAATGACAGTACAACCGGCCGATACAGGAAGATCCGTGATGAAATCCATTGCAATATGTTGCCATGGAGCAGAAGGCACAGGAAGAGGAATGAGGCGACCGGATGGAAGGTGCCTAGGTATCTTGTTACGGGCACAAGAGGAACAAGCCGCGACAAAATCCGCAACATCCTTGCGCAGGGTGGGCCACCAATAGTGCCAGGCAATGAGCAGAAGTGTCTTCTTCTGGCCAGCATGGCCAGACAGTTTGGACGAAGATTTCTTGGTAAGCACCGCTCCGACTCCGGAGAAAGAGGCATCAACCTCCAGAAAGAACTGTTTATTGCAATCCGGACTGTGTAGCACAGGAGTGGCGGAGAGGCTTGTTTAAGAGAGATAAAGGCTTTCTCTGCCTCAGAAGACCACTCCCTGGGATTTTCTCCCTTACGGGTAAGAGCAGAGATGGGAGCTGTCCGGGAGGAGAAATGAGGAATGAAGAGGCAGTAATAGTTAGCGAATCCCAGAAACCAATGAATAGCCTTCAACCCCTCCGGTCGGGGCCACTTTAAGTCGGCAGACACCTTCTCGGGATCCATCCGCAGTCCAGTCTCAGAGATGATATACCCCAGAAATGGCAGAGAGGTCTGCTCAAAGAGGCATTTCTCGAACTTAGCATACAAGCGATTCTTCCGGAGCCTCAGCAGGACCTGACGAACATCCCTTCAGTGAGAGGGCAGATCAGGGGAGAACAGCAAGATATCGTCCAGGTACACCACCACGCAGGAGTACAGGAGATCTCGAAAGATATTATTTACTAACTCCTGGAAGACGGCGGGAGCATTACAGAGACCGAAGGGCATCACGCGGTACTCGTAGTGACCATCCCGAGTGTTGAATGCTGTCTTCTACTCGTCTCCTTGGCGAATCCGGACCAGATTGTACGCCCGACGCAGGTCGAGCTTAGTGAAGATCCTTGTGCCTTTTAGGCAATCAAACAGCTCTGAGATGAGAGGCAGGGGGTACATATTCTTGAGGGTAATCTGGTTTAGGCCCCTATAGTCAATACAAGGGCGAAGAGAGCCGTCTTTCTTTTTGACAAAGAAGAATCCTGCTCCAGCCGGAGAGGTGGATTTCTAAATAAATTCCCTAGCAAGATTTTCTCGGCCAGCGACAAGGGGTATATTCGCCCTCGAGGAGGTGAAGCACCAGGTATTAGGTTGATGGGGCAATCATACGTCCTATGAGGTGGTAGTGTCTCTGCCTCCTTTTTTTCGAAGACATCTGTGTAAGTGTTAAGAACTGCTACAAGCACTAAGGAAAGACAGGAGATCTGTCCCTCCAATAGAACTAAGCTAGATCCCTACGATGTAACGGGGAACCTGATCCTGCGATCAGACCCGCTAAAGTCCTCAGCTAGTCTGAACGAAGACCTATAGATGTGAGGAAGGGATCCCTACAAGAACTAGGGACTGGGAGAAAGATGGACACCTCCTAGCAGAAATTGTAGCAGTAAAAAGACAAACAAACAACATAGAACATAGAGGTCAAAAGACCTAGCTAAACTGACTGAGAAAGGTAACAAAGCACCTGGCTAGCTTAAGAGTAGAAATTACAATGAAGTCCAGCAAGGCCAGAAGGGCGGAGCAGGATTAAATAGGCAAAAACGGTCATGTGACCAGCATAATAGAAAAAACCTAACAGGAGAGTTCTAACAGTACCCCCTCTTCTATGAGGATCCTCCGTATCCCCTAGGCCCAGGCTTATCAGGAAACCTCTTGTGAAACGCTCTGACATGTCTGGAAGCAGAAACATCATCTGCCCTCACCCATGACTTATCCTCGGGACCGAAACCCTTCCAAGCGACGAGATACTGCAAACTCCCTCTATACCGTCTAGAATTAAAGATGCGGGAAATTTCATATTCCCCGTCCTCCACCACCGGAGGAACAGTGGCAGTGGCGTCTCTATCTGATACATAAGCTTTTTTCAATAGAGAAACATGAAACACCGGATTAATCTTCCTCGAGGTAGGAACCTCCAACCTAACAGCAGATTGGTTAACTACCTGAAGCACCTTAAAGGGCCCTACAAACTTGGGACCCAGTTTTTAAAAGGAATCCTCAACCGCAGATTCTTAGAGGACAACCAAACCATGTCACCAACCGCAAACAAAACCTCTTGACGTTTCCTGTCAAAGTACCTCTTAGATTTTTTGTTAGCCTCCTGAAGATTACCATGCACATCCGTCCAAACTCTTTCCAAATCACCAGAAAAACTCTCCTCCTCAGGCACAGCCGATACCAATTTGGAGAATGACCCAAAAGACGGATGTCTCCCAGAACAACAAAAAAAAGGCGAATACCCAGCAGAAGAGGATGTATGGTTGTTAAGAGCAAATTCAACAAGCGGCAGAAACTCAGACCACCCTTCTTGATTGTCTGCCACAAAACAATGCAAGAACTGCTCAACATCCTGGTTCTTCCTTTCTGTCTGGCCATTAGACTCAGGATGATATCCAGATGAAAATGACAAATGAACTCCCAACCTGTCACAAAAGGCACACCAAAAACGAGCCACGAACTGAGGTCCCCTATCAGAAACAATGTCAGTAGGAACACCATGGAGTCTGACAATCTCCTTGACAAAGGCCTTAGCGAGTGTCTTAGCGCAGGGCAGTTTGATGAAGGGAACCAAGTGACACATCTTGCTAAAACGGTCCACGACCACCCAGATGACCGTGAAACCCTCAGAGGGGGGAAGGTCAGTAATAAAGTCCATAGCCAGATGTGTCCAAGGTGCACTAGGAACCTCCAGAGGGCAAAGCAACCCCGCAGCAGGAGTATGTGAAGACTTAGATCTAGCACACACAGTACATTGAGGCACCCACTTAATGACCTCCTTCCACCATCCAGGCCACCAAAAACTGCGACCCACAAGTCTCTTGGTCTCAGAAATTCCAGGATGACCTGCCAACCGAGACTCATGACACACAACAAACAAATCTCTCCTAAAGGTCCCAGGCACAAACATCCTCCCATGGGGAGTGTTAGATGGGGCATTCTCCTGTGCTTTAAGAATCTCATCATCCAAAATGGAGTGCAATGCAGAAATCACAACACCTTCTTGTAAAATGCTCTCCTCCTCCTCAGCACCGACCATGGGAGAAAAGCTGCGAGACAAAGCATCAGCTTTAACATTCTTGGTATCCGGGATGTAAGTAACGGAAAAATTAAACTGCGAAAAAAAAAGTGCCCACCTAGCCTGACGGCATTCAAGCGCTTGGCAGCATCAAGATACATCAGATTTTTATGATAAGTGAAAACCTGAATGGGAAAATCAGCACCTTCCAAGAGATGACGCCAGTGTTCAAATGCGAGTTTAATAGCCAGCAATTCCCGATTACCAATATCGTAATTAAGTTCAGTCTCAGAAAATTTTTTTGAAAAAAAGGCACAGGGATGTACTCCATCCTTGTTTTCCTGAGACAACACCACACCGACCCCCACAGAAGAAGCATCAACCTCAACCAAAAATGGCTTAGTCACATCAGGCTGCATAGGGATGGGGGCAGAGCTGAACCTCTCCTTTAGAAACACAAAAGCTTCAATGGCCTCAGTAGTCCACTGAACTGTATTAGAACCTTTCCTGGTGAGATCGGTCAGTGGTTTAACAATAATAGAAAAATTTTTAATGAATTTTCTGTAATAATTGGCGAAACCCAAAAACCTCTGTATCGATTTCAAACCAATAGGCCTAGGCCATTCCTTCACAGCTTGAACTTTCACCGGGTCCATCTCAAAGCCCTCGCTGGAGATAATGTAGCCCAAAAAAACTAATTCTCTGTACAGCGAACTCACATTTCTCTAGCTTAGCAAAAAGCGAATTGTCAATTAATAACAGTAATACCTCACGTACGCTCCGTCAATGAGACTCCAGGTCAGGCGAATAAATCAAAATGTCATCCAAATACACAACCACATTTTTGCCAATCAAAGGTCTAAGGATGTCATTAATAAGATTCTGAAAAAATGCTGGTGCATTGGTAAGACCAAAAGGCATAACCAAATTCTCAAAATGACCCACAGGAGTGTTAAAAGCAGTCTTCCATTCATCACCCTCCTTCATGCGCAACAAATTGTATACCCCCCGGAGATCAATTTTAGAGAACCACTTTGCCCCCACTAACTGGTTAAACAAATCAGGAATCAATGGCAGTGGGTAGGGATTGCGTACAGTAATTTTATTAATCTCGCGAAAGTCCAAACAAGGACGTAAACCGCCGTCCTTTTTTTTAACAAAAAAAAATCCAGCAGCCACAGGTGACTTAGAAGGTCTGATATGACCGGCGGCCAAGCTCGTCTGTATGTATTCCTCCAAAGCCTTTCTCTCAGGAATAGTCAGATTAAATAAACGACTTTTAGGAAGAGTCGCTCCAGGGACAAATTCAATGGTACAATCGTAGTCTCTATGGGGAGGCAAAATTTGCGACTCCTCCTCAGAAAAAACTTTCCAAAAATCCTGAATAGGTACAGGTAATTCCCCTTTATCCACAGCAGCAATGCGCCCGTTACAACACTTGTCATAACACTTAGGGCTCCAGGACTTAATTTCATTGGTAGGCCAATCCTGTACAGGATTGTGCAATTTTAACCAGGACAACCCCAAAACTACTGGAGAAGGCAAATTATTTAATACCACCAAATCCTAATTTTCTTGGTGAATACCATTAATAATGAGGGGAAATTCATAAACCTTGTGAGTAACACATTTCAAGGGAGAGCCATCGACATAAACCACGACAATAGGGGATAACAAAGGTTTGGGTTTTAAATTAAGCTTTTCCAAGAATCCCCCATCAATTACATTCAGAGTTGAACCACAATCCACAAATACCCGAAATTCAATTAATTCTTCCTGAGCTGCGGTAGTAGCAGAAAGAAATATACCCTTAGTGTTTAAACAGGCTATACGGGCGTAACTGACCTTTTTTTTTTCTTTGTTCATACGAAGCACACAGTTCTTAATGAAATGGTCAGATTTGCCGCAATAAAAGCACAAACCTTCAGAAAACCTGCGGTCTTTTTCCTGAGAGCGTGGTGACATCGCTCCAATCTCCATTGGCTCTCCAGTGTCAGTACAGACCCTCTCAAGACTCTGAGCTGACATGGCAGAGGATTTACTCTCATTAACCCTTGCACGCAGTCTCCTGTCCACCCGTATAGCTAATTGCATTGCCTCCTGCAAATTTCCTGGTGTAGGATAAGCAATCAGCAAATCCTTAACCCTTTCACCTACCCCAGCAAGAAACAAACTTTTCAGAGCTGAATCGTTCCACACCACCTGAGCAGACCACCGACGGAAGTGAGTACAATAATTTTCCACATTACCTGATCCCTGCCTCAAATGTCTCAATTCCGTCTCAGCTGATGAGACACGATCAGGATCATCATACAACAACCCCAAAGCAGAAAAAAACTATCCACTGATCTAAAGCACAGATCACTAGGTTGGAGAGAAAAGGCCCATCCCTGAGGTTCTTTGCGCAAAATTGACATTATGAACTTCATGCGCTGTGATTCATCACCAGAGGATCTGGGTCTCAAACAAAAATACAATAAACAAGCATTTTTAAAGGAAAAAAAATCTTGTTGTTCACTAAAAAATAAATCAGGCAATCGTACCTTTGGCTCCACAAAATGCGCTCCAGAACAGCTACTCACATGTTGTTGGAGCTCGGCCACCTCCAGAGAGAGTCCCTGCAGGCATTGAGCCAAATCCTGAACCGACACCATGATGGAAACTGGAGGTCTTTCCTTAGAGAAATTTTTTGGGCTGGACTTACTGTTAAGAACTGCTACAAGCACTAAGGAAAGACAGGAGATCTGTCCCTACAATAGAACTAAGCTAGATCCCTACGATGTAAAGGGGAACTGATCCTGCGATCAGACCCGCTAAAGTCCTCAGCTAGTCTGAACGAAGACCTATAGATGTGAGGAAGGGATCCCTACAAGAACTAGGGACTGGGAGAAAGATGGACACCTCCTAGCAGAAATTGTAGCAGTAAAAAGACAAACAAACAACATAGAACATAGAGGTCAAAAGACCTAGCTAAAAGACGGTTGCCATCTATTTAATTGTCCAGTATTCCTTTGGCGCTCCCTGAGACCGCTGCACCATTGTTTATTTGTGAAATATCTCCATACGGAGCCAAAGCGGCAGGAGCAGCCTGGTCTATTTGGATGTGTGAGGACCTGCGGTTATCCAGCCTCCGGGTTAAACTACTGAGGACCTGCGGTGACGTGGTATCTGGTCCGGCAGGATCGTGTGACCACTTGAGGAGCACGGAGTTGCGAGGCAAACACCGACAGGACGGTACTACAAATAGAGGTGACCCGGAGCCTCATTAATCACACGCTTAATCTTGGTTGTGTAGACGTACACAACCATCACAGGTGAGTGTACTGGCACTTTTTAAATTATTTAAATAGCCCTGTGAGTCTACACAAGCGCCCTTTCTTTTCTTTTCGCAAAAGACCTAGCTAAACTGACTGAGAAAGGTAACAAAGCACCTGGCTAGCTTAAGAGTAGAAATTACAATGAAGTCCAGCAAGGCCAGAAGGGCGGAGCAGGATTAAATAGGCAAAAACGGTCATGTGACCAGCATAATAGAAAAAACCTAACAGGAGAGTTCTAACAGTAAGACCAGTAGGGTGCTGGCAGGCCAGGTAGGTTAGCCGGAGTAGACGGGGGTCGAGCAGGACAAACCGGAACCAGACAGGTCTTATGGCTTTCCTGACCCCAACGGAGCATCTCACCCGAGCTCCAATTCAGGACGGGCTCATGTCTCCGTAACCAAGGCAGGCAAAGCAAGAGTGGATGAGAGAGACCGGACAGTACGTAAAAGGAGATCTTCTCCGAGTGCAGCATTCCCACCTGAAGAGCTACCGGCTCAGTGACCAACAAAATGGTTTCAGGGAGAAGCTTCCCATCCACAGAGGAAACCACTAAAAGATCCGCCAGACGTATGGTAGGGATCTGAAAATGCTCCACAATGGCCTGTTGGATGAGATTCCCAGCGACTCCGGAATCCAGATGTGCAGTCTCGAAAAAGCGGGTCTCACCACTGGTAATGGAAACGGCGAGAGTCAAGGGCGGAGAGGAAGAACTCTTGCCTTGTACGACCTCTCCGAGCGGTCCTAGACACTGGAGTTTCCCGGTCTCACCGGGGAAGAGCGGATCTGATGCTCTATATTGCCACAATAGAAGCAACTCCCCTCAGCACGACGGGTCTCCTGGTGAGACTTGACCATCTTTACTTGGTCAATTTGCATAGGCTCTGGAGAAGACACCCGGGGGAGTGCAGGTTGCGAGACTGGACTTTGGAAGACGGGAGCAAGGAGCAGAGGTTTCCTCTCACGGGTCATCTCCTTAGCGCGTTCCAGAAAACGGATGTTAATCCGGGTAGCTAATGACACCAGGTCGTCCAGGGAGGAAGGTATGTCACGACCGGCTAGCTCATCCTTGATCCGTCTGGAAAGTCCCTTCCAAAACGTGGACACCAGGGCCTCATTGTTCCAAGCAAGTTCAGATGCGAGGGTTCGGAAACGCACGGCATACTGGCCCACACTCCCTTGGCGGAGTTGGAGAAGTGAGGAGGCAGTAGAAGATTTTCATCCAGGCTCATCGAACACCTTCCGGAAGCCGTGAGAAAAGCCACTCCAACGCCTCTCCGGTGAGGTGAGACATGATGAATGCCACCTTGGCCCGGTCGGAGGTGAACTGGTGTGCCAGGAGTTCAAAGTGCAGCGTGCACTGATTTATGAAGCTCCTTCATAGGGCCTGGTCACCACCATAACGTGGAGGAGCAGATAGCCGGGGTCCAAAGCCGGATGCCACAGCGCCACGGGGATGAGGTGCCGCCGAAGCGGGTGCCGCTTGGTTAGAGGCCGACACAGTCGGGGTGGACAGCGCATCCAGGCAGGAGTTGACTGTCCGCAGGTAGGACAGGATAGTATCCTGTTGGGCTCTTTGCCAAGTGACCTCTTGGTACAGGTCTGAGAGCAAAGGAGCCTGGGAGCCACCTGATTCCATGACCTGTGCAAACTGTTACGGGTCTGGGTGGTGGAACCTCTGTGCTGGGATGCAAGGAGGGACCAGAGGGGCATAACTAAGCACCTACTCGGACCGATGCTGGCCACACGGCGGCTTAGTCGACTCCGTAAACCAAGGAGGGACCGGGCAGGGGAGCCAGACAGGTGATCCGGGTAGACAAGCAGGCATACACAGCAGGTAACCTGACAGGTGATCCGGGTAGGCAAGCTGGTGGGCAAGGCAGGTAGACAGGCTGGCGGGCAAGGCAGATAGACAGACTGGTGGGCACGGCTGATAGACAGGCTGGCGGGCACGGCTGATAGACAGGCTGGCGGGCATGGCTGATAGAAAGGCAGGTGGACACGGCTGACAGACAGACTGGTGGGCACTGGAACCTGAGGGCTGAGGAGAGTGTTAGCACACAAACAACAACCTTGCACAGGCACCTCCATTGTGAGGAGGTGCTTTAAATAGGAGTGGTCCTCCGGCTATTGGCCGGGGACCCTTTAGGACGGCGTGCGCGGCCCCTTTAAGAGGGAGGGAGCATGTGCCCTAAGCACAGTGCCCGGGAAGCTGCGAGCGGAGCGCGCAACAGCAGCAGGGGAGCTGGAGGACGCCGGACCAGGACCGCGGCGGTGAGGGGACCGACGTCTCTGCCCGGCAGGAGGCGGAGACGCCAGCGCTACACCTTTTCTCCTGAATGGCTTTAGCTTTTTACTATGAAACAGATACAAATTCACTAATGAATGATGCAAATTGTCTCTTTAAAGAGAAAGGGGACTAGAACCCTAGTGCCACCTACAGGAAGGAGCAATCCTAAAAGTCAATAGTGACCCTTTAACGAACTCAATTGAGTTTCTGGTTCTGGCTTATATCCTAAGTCATGTGAAAAGGCTTGTTAAAGGGTCACTATTGACTTTTAGGATTGCTACTACCTGTAGGTGGCACTAGAGTTCTAGTCCTCTTCCTCCCTGAAGAGACAATTTGCATATTTCCCAGAGGAGCATTGGGGCTTTAAAAGTCTCCTCACTGTGACATGCTTAACATGTCAATCTCCGCAAGGAGAAATGTTACCCCTTGCATACTAATGAATGATAAAACAAAACTAAAGTGTCCTGTTAGGCAGGTGATGTATATTCCTAATAGTATCTTAGCGAAGCAAAGACTTTCCATTATTAAAACGATTCATTAACTGTAAAAGTGAAAACAATTTGAGTTGAAAAGATCTTTGTACCTTTATTTTTCATTATTTATATACTTGTTTATTAACAAACTCATTGGCTGCACAGTTGATTAATTCTATACGTAAAATGAACTAAAATACCAAATATATGTAGGGTCTGCCGCCAAGTGTTAGC
The DNA here is from genome assembly GCF_046119375.1 of Phyllobates terribilis. Taxonomy (NCBI): domain Eukaryota; kingdom Metazoa; phylum Chordata; class Amphibia; order Anura; family Dendrobatidae; genus Phyllobates; species Phyllobates terribilis. The sequence continues at coordinate 881,221,912 of NW_027362762.1, forward strand.
TGTGGCTAGGCATGTTTAATGTACTGTACATTTATTTATTTTATTATTTACTTATTTTGCTCACTTAAATAGAGCCATCATATTCCACAGCGCTTTATAGACATTATCACCTTCCCCATGGGAGGAAACAGGGAACCTAGAGAAAACCCACAGGGAGAACATACAAACTCCTTACAGATGTTGTCCTTGGTAGTATTTGAACCCAGGACCCCAAGCGCTGCAAAGCAACAGTGCTAACCACTGAGCCACATTGCTGCACAATCAATCCCTTAACCTTTGTGACAAAGACAATAAACCATGTGGAACAGACAAGAGAAAGAACAGTTTATACCATACAATAGTATAGGGTCCAGCCCTATAAGTAATACATACACTGAGAACCAAGCAAGCAGCTATAGATATGGTGGGTGGAGGCAATGTTAGAATACTGACTGTTTATTCCAGGTTATACAGTATGCTTGTTAGTGGCAGGGGCATATCTAGGGAGGGCCAGGTGGGGCGTTTTTCCTGGACTCAGCCAGCAGAGGGGCGCCATCGAGCTGCCTGATGTGGTGGTCCGGGGTGCCTCCCCGGTGGTGGCATTTTGCTGACCCCATAGTGGGAGTCGACCATTTTCTGAGCCGGCTGTCAAGCTGACAGCTAGCTCAGAGAAGGTGCAGTGCGCAGACTCCCAGTGATCAATTATACTTGCGTCTTTCAGGCACAAGTACAAGCTTTTTCATTGATTGTTCTATTTAAATCATGTTATTATACTTATACTAGGTGGATTTAAATTATGTACCACAATTATTGACTACTCTGCACAGATCAATTATTCACTATTTTAGATTATATTGATATGTTATTTTCTGCAAGGGGATTTCTTCTCTTTTTTTGTTTATTTGTTTTTTTTCTGTCCTATATGTTTTTTAATCATGTTTTTTAATGGTGGTGTCTAATGTCCTGAGAACAATAATACATTTTGTATGAATTTTTCACGATATTCACGAATTATTCGGTGTGTTTGGTGTCTTTTATGTCCCATGTCCTCTTTTCTCGCTTGCCTATATGGGGACTCTGGCACAAACATGCAGTTAGATAAATTGTGGTGCTAGGTCAGACATTTTTCTTTTTTCCAGTGGCGGCTGGATGTAAATAATGTACGGAGCGAAAAAGCACAGTCCCATTCACTGTGTAGTGGCCACTGCTGAGTGCTGCAGTGAAAAAGCAAAGCTGAATTCACGGTGTAGTGGCCACTGCTGGGTACTACAGATCAGCTTCTATTAATTTGAATACACTCTGTGCACTGTTTACATCCAGCTGCTATATCAGCTGATTGGTGAGGTGCTGAATGTTGGACCACCTCCAATATAATATTAATAACCTTTCCTAAGGATAGTGACTTGTACTTGTATTAGGTAGGGAGTAAATGTTACACCAGGGGCAATATTGTTTTTTTTTTTTTTTTTGATCCCACAGCAAACATTCAACATTCATTAAAAGGACGGTCATGGTAAAGAAAAAAGTTTTTGTTGCTTTCCCCCAAAACAGCACCACTCATGCCCACTGGCTGTGTCCGGTATTGCATCTAGCAACCATTTAAGTTAATGAAGATGAGCTGCACTACCAGAGACAACTCATACGAGCAGAGTGGCACTTTTTCTGAAAATTAAATAATAAATAAAAACTTTTTTTCTTTAATATTGATCAACTGTTTGTCAGAAATTAACATATTTGTTTCACAAGAATTTTTCTTTTTTTGTGAGGGGTCTTTTTACTTCCTTTAAAAAAAAATCTGGAAAAAAAACAAACAAAAATTTCTGTATACTTACAGAAAGAATAAATAATGTACAACATTAATTTTACTTTTCTGGCACTTCATCCCTGCAGCAGGGTAAACCATTGCAGCCACGCTAAGTGTGACATTTGATTAGCTGGAGTCTTTTTTTTTAGCTTCTGTCAAATTCACAGTAATGGTAGAAGATAGCTCGAAGTCTTTTGTATTTTCTTAATTAAAATTCAATGGAAGAATGTAGACAGGTGAGCTTGGCAAAGTTTCTGGAGATCTCCAGCAGGTTTATAGACAGACACTAAATGGTAGAGAATTTTATCTTTTGCAGCTATGATGGTTTGTGAACATATAAATCCAAATAACAGAGTCAAAGCAAAAACTAAAACCACGGAAAAATATATGAATGCGACTAATGTTGTTCACTTAAAACAACTTTTCTAAAGCACAAAAGGTATAGTCTGTTGTCAGTGCTGATAATGCATGATGAGAATAATATACTGTATACAAGACTGCATTCCACAATCCAATAAGAATACAAAGAACAGCAAGAAAAATACTATAAAGTACAGGGACAAAGCCAAACTATAATATAGCGCATTTCTACCTAAGAAATCGGTCTTCCTTAGGTCTCCTACAAATATCAAGTAGATTGCGGGGGACCAGCTGCTATATCAACTTTATACTTTTTATAATGATATTACTTTTTTTTAATAGGTGTCATTCATTTAAATACCTATAGCTATAGAGGAAGTAGTTGTCACTACTTAAAGGGGCATTTTGTGGTTGGTGCTGTATGTTGTTGCACAATGTGGCTGGTACTGTATGTGGGTGTGAGTGGACCAAGGGGCACATTGTGTTGTATAATGATTATTGATCCTTGTGCTTTTATTCATGTACAAAATATTGATTACTTATCCCAATGTTTGTGCCATATTGGGATATTGTCTAAACAGGAAACATAGGTTGGGGGGGCTGACAAATAGGGCCTGTGAGTTTATTAAGGATCATTGCTGGGAAACCATGTATGACGAGTGTGGCCACATAGTTTTTTTCACTATAACATTATTTAGGGATGACACTATAGAAAGAAATGATTGGCATCAACAACAATTCTCTGAGTTGATGCAGGTTGTTAGTCTAATGCAAAGTCCAACAAGATAAGGTCTGAACACACTGAACAATTATACGTAAAGTAATGATCATGTATGGTGAAGAGCTTGAATCTGTAGACTAAGGTAGAGAATGAAGAAGGCACCGATGGAGACCGTGCCCCATGTTGAGCTGCCATTCCCAATGATGGGAATGTGAAGTCTAGACCAGATGTGACAGAGGAGACACCTAACATTTGTGAAGGACTGTATTAAAATAGTGAAGAGTTACCACACTGTGGGCTTTACATACCTGGTATGGATGAGCACAACTATTTCCTTCAAGACAGATTTCACTACTGAACAGTTACCGGTTGATGAGAATTAACGCAACTTTTCCGAGGGAGTGTCAACCATCATTATTAATAACCAAACCTGGACAAAAAGACCCTCAATAAAAATAACATAAATCAGAAAAACCTTTTGTAAGTACCAAAACAATAAATTGAACCTATAAATAACTCCCCAAAAAATTAATAAATGCACAAAATCCATATACCTAAATTTTATTAATTACACAATCAATACACAAATACTAGAATAAAAAAATATATTAAAAACACCCCATAAAACCCAGAACGAGCAGGCAATGTTGTCAATAGTAAATCACTCTATGGCAAATGATAATATACCAGCCTACAAGAAGATACATGTGAGGAGCTGCCCACTTACTAAAGACTATGATACTTTTCCAGCAACGGACCACCATTTTTGTCAATATTATTATTGTGTTTTATTAGAGATTTACTTGTTATGTTTTGTATAGTTCTGCTAACTTGTCAGTATGTGCACTACATTCACTTGTAAAATGTCCAGCATTCCACTAATCTGTATCTCAGGATATCTGTATCTCAGGAGTATCTAACCATTGTTCCAACAGCCAATAATCTCATTATATGTATGTATATAGTAGACACAGCAGAGCCGTCACCACAGGGGGTCTTATATGCAGTCTCAGATGAAGGCTTCTACAATATTCTTCATTGTTTTTAGCTAACAGTAAATGCTTAAGGGGGAGGGTGTGATCACTCCTGACCTGGGAGTGGACTGATCCCAGTGGAATGAAGGAGAGACATGTTTTAGTCAGAGTTGTGTGGAAGGATTGAAGGAAGAGGATGGAGAACGTGGACTTGGAAGGATGGATTGATAAACATGTTACCATTATGGATTATGTCGTTTGGATTTAAACTTTCTTAAAAGGACTGCTGCTACTGGCTACCCGTGCTTTCATCGTTGTATCTACCGTCTAGAGGATCATGAACTGTAGCTACAGACTATACTGGCTGGAGATACGAAATCTGTGGGCCAACCAAAAGCTGGGAGACAGTGAGTATGGCCTTATACAAAGCCAGTGGAACTATTGAACCCAGATTGGGAACTTGAGGACAGAGAGAACTGTATTTTGGCCATTTACCTGGAATTGCTTTACTACTATGGCTGTGGTCAATAAAATATTGTTGCATCGTTAACCTGCCTACGTGATTACTTACAACCCTCAACCTCAGATCTTTACAATACATGACCAAAATTTAGTCAAAATACTACTGATAATCTTTATTACGTATACATAAAAAGATGATAGGGGTGAAAAGGGAGGGGGAAAAAAATTCCACAAATAAATTAATATCCATAAATATATCCAATGGTGAGAAATACAGATGTTTACAATAGGTAATTACTACACTGCTCAAAAAAATAAAGGGAACACTCAAACAACACATCCTAGATCTGAATGAATGAAATATTCTCATTGAATACTTTGTTCTGTACAAAGTTGAATGTGCTGACAACAAAATCACACAAAAATCATCAATGGAAATCAAATTTATTAACCAATGGAGGCCTGGATTTGGAGTCACCCCCAAAATTAAAGTGGAAAAACACACTACAGGCTGATCCAACTTTTATGTAATGTTCTTAAAACAAGTCAAAATGAGGCTCAGTATTGTGTGTGGCCTCCACGTGCCTGTATGACCTCCCTAAAACACCTGGGCATGCTCCTGATGAGGTTGCGGATAAGTCTCCTGTGGGATCTCCTCCCAGACCTGGACTAAAGCATCCGCCATCTCCTGGACAGTCTGTGGTGCAACGTGATGTTGGTGGATGGAGCGAGACATGATGTCCCAGATGTGCTCAATCGGATTCAGGTCTGGGGAACGGGCGGGTCAGTCCATAGCTTCAATGCCTTCATCTTGCTGGAACTGCTGACACACTCCAGCCACATGAGGTCTGGCATTGTCCTGCATTAGGAGGAACCCAGGGCCAACCACACCAGCATATGGTCTCACAAGGGGTCTGAGGATCTCATCTCGGTACCTAATGACAGTCAGGCTACCTCTGGCGAGCACATGGATGGCTGTGCGGCCCTCCAAAGAAATGCTACCACACACCATTACTGACCCACTGCCAAACCGGTCATACTGAAGGATGCTGCAAGCAGCAGATCGCTCTCCACGGCGTCTCCAGACTCTGTCACGTCTGTCACATGTGTTCAGTGTGAACCTGCTTTCATCTGTGAAGAGCACAGGGCGCCAGTGGCGACTTTGCCAATCCTGGTGTTCTGTGGCAAATGCGTCCTGCACGGTGTTGGGCTGTGAGCACAACCCCCATCTGTGGACGTCGGGCCACTCATACCACCCTCATGAAGTCTGTTTCTAACCGTTTGTGCAGACACATGCACATTTGTGGCCTGCTGGAGGTCATTTTGCAGGGCTCTGGGAGTTCTCCTCCTGTTCCTCCTTGCACAAAGACGGAGGTAGCGGTCCTGCTGCTGGGTTGTTGCCCTCCTATGGCCCCCTCCACGTCTGCTGGTGTACTGGCCTGTCTCCTGGTAGCGCCTCCTGCCTCTGGACACTACACTGACAGACACAGCAAACCTTCTTGCCACAGCTCACATTGATGTGCCATCCTGGATGAGCTGCACTACCTGAGCCACTTCTGTGGGTTGTAGAGTCCGTCTCATGCTACCACGAGTGTGAAAGCACAACCAACATTCAAAAGTGACCAAAACATCAGCCAGTAAGCATTGGTACTGAGATGTGGTCTGTGGTCCCGACCTGCAGAACCACTCCTTTATTGAGGGTGTCTTGATAATTGCCAATAATTTCCATCTATTGTCTATTCCATTTGCAAAACAGCATGTGAAATTGATTGTCAATCAGTGTTGCTTCCTAAGTGGACAGTTTGATTTCACAGAAGTTTGATTCACTTGGAGTTATATTCTGTTGTTTAAGTGTTCCCTTTATTTTTTTGAGTCAGCAGGGAGTATCCATAAGGTGTGGTAGTCCTTTAAATAAATAATAAGTATCCCTAATTCCTATGTTGGCATAGTGAATATAAGATTAAATAGATAGGAAGTTCAAGTTAGAGATAACATGATAAAAGTGAATGGAGCGCTCATCTACATGATCAAAAATTGCAGATATATGCAAAAAGACATTCTGGAAGTATGATACAGTGTATTAGAGTAAGCACAAATCTCACACCAGAAGCTTTTTCCCGACGCGCGTTTCGCCGTCAATATAATTCGTCAAACAGTGGAGGTACAGCATTATGCTAACACATAACCAAAAATAAATTCAGGGACCAAAAACGTAATTCTAAGAAAGATAACATAATAAGAATTATAAAGAATCTCAATTATAAAGAAGACCCCTTAGAAAAATTGAGCTTTGAGCACAGTAAATCAAAATGTCATACCAAACACAAATACATACATAAAAAATTTAAGTAAACTGGCCTTGATTATCATGAGAACAGCAGAGGCTTTCAGCAAAGTGAAATAGTGCAAACGTGCTTACACCACACGCCATCATCAATGGACCAAAAAGCAGACCACACTGCCAAGAACCCTGACTCGCATTTCACGTATGGCTCTGTTAGGTCTAACTATTACACCTAATGTTCATAATTGTTGCTGTTGAAACCTTAGGATTTAGAGTGATGACCAAGATTGTACCTCAGTAGGAGTCATAACCATTAATAATTGTATCACCCAAAGGAAGAAAAATAAGTAAAGGCTTTTATTTGAACATTGCAATCTGAAGTACTGTGTAAAAGTTTTGAGCAGGTGTTGAAAAATGCTTCAAAGTTAGAATGTTTTCAAAAATAGAAGTGTTAATAGTTTGTTTTTATCAATTAACAAAATGCAAAGTGAATGAACAAAAGAGAAATCTAAATCTAATCAATATTTGGCATGATCCCACTTTGCCTTCAAAACCCATTAATTCTTCTAGGTACACTTGCACACAGAATTTGAAGGAACTCGGCAGGGAGGTTGTTCCAAAGATCTTGGAAAACTAACCACAGATCTTCTGTGGATGTTGCTTAAGTAAATCCTTCAGTCTCTTAATATAATCCCACACAGAGCTCAGAGCTCTGTGAGAGCTACTATATATCATCACTTTCAAGACTCCTTGCTATTTACACTGAAGATAGTTCAAAATTACATTGGCTGTATGTTTGAGGTTGTTGTCCTGCTAAAGAATAAATTTGGGGCCAATTAGATACTTCCCTGATGGTATTACATGATGGATAAGTATCTGTCTGTATTTCTCAGCAATGAGCATGCCAATAATCTCAACCAAATTCCCAACTCCATTTGTTAAAATGCAGCTCCAAACTTTCAGGGAACATACACCATGCTTTATTGTTGCATACACTCATTATTGTATAGCTCCTGCCATTCGATGAACACATTGCCTTCACCAGTCCAGAGCACCTTCTGCCATTTTTCCTATTTTTTTCACGAATAGTTGAGTCATTTGGCCTTGTTTCCATGTCAAAGGTTTAGTTTTCGGCCACAATTTTTCTATGAAGACCACTTCTGGCCAGGCTTCTCTGAACAGTAGATGGGTATGCACTAGTGATGAGAATGAGCGCGCATGCTCGTTACTCGAGATTTACGAACATGCTCAGGTGTTTTCCGAGTATCTTCAGAGTGCTCTGTTGTTATGTTTTAGTCACTCTGTGCTCATGATTTGCGACTGTGTGACAGCTTTAATACATGTGAGGAATGCCTGTTTCTTAGGTATTCCTCACATGTATTAAAGCTGTCAAACATTGGCAAATCATGAGCACGGAGTGACTAAAACATAACACCCCAGCACGCTGAAGATACTCGGCGAGCACCCGAGCATGCTCGCCGAAAGGGTTAACAAAACATACTCGCTCATCACTAGTAGGCACTACTGGATATCTTTTGCTTTTAAGCTTGGTGTGTCTTTCATTTGCTGCACTAAGCTCTTTGGCAGACCACTGCATTTATCGTTCTCAAAGTCTCCCATTACTACATGCAGATACTTATCCATCATGCAATATCATGAGGGAGGCATCTAATTGACTCCTAATTTTTTCTGCAGCAAGAAAACAATCCCAAACATACAATCAATGTCATTAAAGTGATCTTCAGTGTAAAGAACCACAAGGAGTCTGGGAAGTGATAATATGGCCCCCACAGACATCGAGTCTGTGCTAGATAACATTAAAAGGCAGAAGGATCTGTGCCAGCGACATGCATAGAAGATCTGTGGTTAGTTTTCCAAGATGTTTGGAACAACTTCCCTGCCGAGTTCCTTCAAAAACTGTGTGCAAGGGAGAAGTGTACCCTGAAGAATTGATGCTGCTTTTGTGGTCACACCAGATATTGATTTGATTTAGATTTCTGTTTTGTTCATTCACTTTAAATTTTGTTAATTGATAAAAATGAACTCAACACTTGTATTTTTGAAAACTTTCTTACTTTTCAGCATTTTTCCACACCTGCCTAAAACTTTTGCACAGTACTGTACAGCATGTTTGTGATGCGTCTTGGTATTTTCACCACCACAAGTCATGTGTACCTATGTATATATTGTATAATGACATCCCTGACTTATAATAATGTAATGTAATTCACACAAGAGGGTACATAACCACACACATCATGTCTATGTGATCACTCAGCAACTACAGTCTGAATTAACATGATGCGTATCTGGTGTGATGATTAGTGTTGAGCCACCCCCGTAGTGTTCGAGTTCGGTTCGTCGAACACCCGTGTGTTCGCCGAACTGTTCGTCGAACACCTTCGAACACCGTTAAAACCAATGGCAGGCAAACAAAAACACATAGAAACACATAGAAAACACCTTCAAAGGTGTCCAAAAGCTGACAAACTGCTCAGAAGACACAACTAACACATGAAAAAGTGACAAGTACATATAGTCATGAGAAAAGAAAAGAGGTGGAGGAGTAAAAGGAGGGGGAGACACAGATATAGGCATGTCATGCCCTTCTAAAATCCAAAAAGTGAGAAGCCGACACGTTCAGTCCGCTCCTGCCCGTGCCACCTCCGTGTCGCCGGGTTTGTGCCAGAGCCGCGGTGAACCCTGACGGCCAGCCCCCCTCTCCCAATACTGGTGCCTGTCCGCTGGTGGGTCGAGCGAGCCCCCCTGTGGTGGAGGCAGCTCTAAGCTTTTTAATTTAAATTGTCTCTCTAATTTGAATGAATACACTTTAAAACCATTTACAAGGATCTATTGGAGGGCAAGTCTCATGCCAGCAGCCGCGTAATTCCAGCTCCAGTAGCGTCCACTAAAGCTGCTGCAGTTAAAAAGCTTTTATAAGGATCGAGCTCGGCTGTCCACCGCAAGGCATCCTACTGCCAGTCCCAGCCCCTTATGCCTTGGGGTGCCTCCTGATGCCCTTCACTGAGTATCCCGTGGTCCCGAAGCATTTCCTTTGAAAAAATTAAGTGTCCAAACTACAGGTGGTGTAGCTAGCTTAACAGCCGGGATAATCCGCTGACTAGCAGACACTGCTACTAGGCACAAAGTATTTCCTGGGCTAGATGCAGTTAAAAATTTGTAATTAGATACTCTCGTTGGATGCTGAGAAAGCATTCCATAGAGTCTCCTGGCACGCCATATATGATTCTCTTAAAAAGCTTGGGGTAGGGGTCTAGGGGACCCTTTTATAGCCAAAATCACGGCCCTGTATCGCAATAAGTCACCTAGGCTGAAGATAAATGGAACTGTAGCACCCTGAGGGCTCGGTTGCTACAGAGGTATTGCACCTCACCCAGAGGTGTGATATCTCACTCTCAGGTAAGGATGGAGTGTGGATCAGGACCCGACACCTGCATGCATTACACCACATTGCCGTGGGGCAGGGCGACCAATATGCCCCTGAGATGGGCACGACAGTCCCTGTCCCTGGCTGGAGTGGGGGGAGGGAACACTGAGGAAGGGGAACCCTGTAGTGCAGGAGCAGGGAGGAAGCAGTTCCTGGGTGCATTGAGAAGGGAGTATAAAAGGTGGGCACCATCTTAGTTCAGTGCAGAGAAGTCTGAGCAGAAGTGGCAGGGAGCAGGGGCTCTGCATGAGCTCTGCTCCGGAGGCGGGCCTAGTAACAGAGGCCCAGGCCTGGAAGAGGGAGAAGGAAGGAAGAGGAGCGGAGAAGGCTCCAGGAACGAGGAACGAAGGGATCCCAGGGGTGCGGACGGGCGAGTCGCCACCGCACGCCCGAATCCACCTGCATGGAGGGGTCAGGCCAAAGGGGGAGACCGGTCCCCGAAACTAGTGGAGGCAGGAAACGACCCTCAGCTAGAAACCGGAGGCTGTGACATTTTATGTGGCGCAGCCCCTCGCTACACCCGCTAGGAGGGCAGCACATAGGGTCAGGGAAACTGGCGCCAAGTTTACCAAGAGGAGGCCCGAGGCAGCCGGACAGAAGGGTTGGTAAGAAAGGCCAGACAAAGGACACACAAAGGGGGTCCTGTGAAGTGCTCCAAAATTATCTGGGAGTTGTCTGAGCCCCTCACCTGGTGAGCACAGTACGACATGGGCAGCCGTTACCTGCAGACGTGGTCTGGATAATAAGAACTGTGAGTAAAGGCCCTGGACTGCATCACGTGTCGTTACTGCTGCTGCCCTGCACCATCACCCCCATCCTCCGCATACACTGCCCTGAGGCTATACTCCTCCCGTGGGGAGTTATGCTACGCTCTGCTTCACCCACAACACCAGCCTCAGCGGTCTGCCCTGCAGCGGCGGTTCACTCTGACCGCAATCCACGGGTGGCGTAGTCGGACATTTAAATATCAAAACCACATAAATAGTTCCGCCACTGGTTTGACCACCCTGAGCCACGGAACCAGGTCGCCGCCACGAAGACTACAACCACCAGCATCCACCAAAAAGGGTCCGGCTCCGGGTGTCCCAAGGCCCAGGGGGTGCATCAGAACATTTTCATCACCTTTCACAATCACCAATGGGACAAGGCAGGGATGTCCTCTGTCCCCTCTCTTATACATCCTAGTGACGGAGCACCTGCTCTCATCAATTCGCCATAACCCCAATATTAGGTGGATTGAGGTGGGAGGCACCGAGTACAAGTGCTCTCTATTTGCTGATGATGTACTAGTATATATCACTCAATCACATATATCCATCCATGCTGTTATGGCTGAAATAGATCACTTTGTTACATGGTCAAATTTTAAAATCAATGCAGCGAAGTCTGAGGCCCTCGATGTCTCCCTCCCCAAATCCATATAGGATTCCATCCAGTCCAACTTTCCCTTTGCCTGGCCCTCACAGGGTATCAAATACTTAGGAATTCCTATTCATAGAGACCTCTCCCACCTATGTTATCTTAATTTTGGGCCCTTTATTGAACAACTCCATACAGACCACGGTTGGCAAGTTAGAACTGTAAGATTCACTACGTGAACCACTGGTATTTTGTGGAAAAGCACATGTACACTGTGTTCCAAATTATTATGCAAAAAGTGTTTAGGAGTGATAAGGGAAGAATTTGTTTGTCAGTTAAACTCATTGATGGTGATGTGTGTCAGGGCTCTTTATATCACTGTAAGCAATTGCAGACACCTGTGCTAATTAGTTTGGCAGGTGTGTCCAATGAAAGGCAAGACTACTTAAGAAGGCTGTCTCACATTATTAAGCAGCCTACATTTTCTGCCAAAATGGGAAAGAAAAAGGATGAGTCGGCTGCTGAGAAGCAACAAATTGTGGAGTGTTTAGGTTAAGGCATGACTACAATCAACATTGTGCGATGATCAGGATGAAGTGTCTTGGCAATCAAGAAGTATGTAGCTGATTCACAGTACACACGTGTGCGTGCTGATAAGGGCAAATTGAGGACTCTTTCCTACAGGCAATTACGTCAGGTTAAAAGAGCAGAGGCAAAAAAGCCTTGTCATAGCAGCAGACAAGTTTTTGAAGCTGCTGGTGCCTCCAACGTCCCCCGAACAACAAGATGCAGGGTCCTTCAGAGGTTTGCAGCTGTGCATATGCCATCCTGTCGACCTCCTCTATCCACTTCACACAAGCAGAAACGGCTCCAGTGGGCCAAACATTACATGAAGACTGATTTCAAAACTGTTTTGTTCACGGATGAGTGCCGTGCAGCGCTCGATGGTCCAGAAGGATGGAGTGGAGGATGGCTGGTTGATGGACACCCCACGCAAACACGGCTACAGCGCCAACAAGGAGGAGATGGAGTAATGTTTTGGGCTGGAATCATGGGGAGAGAGATTGTCGGCCCCTTTAGGATCCCTGAAGGCGCTAAAGATGAACTCCATAATGTATGTGGATTTTCTCAAACAGCACTTCCTGCCATGGTTCAAGAAGAAGAACCATGTATTTCACAGCAAGATCATTTTCTTGCATGATAATGCACCATCTCATGCTGCACATAAAACATCTGCATCTCTGGCTGATATGGGCATAAAAGGGGACAAACTTATGGTGTGACCCCCATGCTCCCCTGACCTCTACCCCATTCAGAACCTCTGGAGCATCATCAAAAGGAGTGTCTATGATGGCGGGAGGCAGTTCACATCTAAGCAACAGCTCTGGGAGGGTATTCTGTCCTCATGCAAAACAATTGAAGCAGAAACCATCCAAAACCTGACAAATTCAATGTACGAGAGAGTTCAGAAGCTCCTTTCGAACAAGGGGTCCTATGTGAAAATGTAACATCACCTAGAATAAAGTTTTGAGTTGAAAACTGTTTGATTTCAGTTTCTAATAACCTGCTAATGCTTATAATTTCAAAAATGACCATTTTTTTGGTCTTTATTAAAATGAAAAGGTTGATCGAAAAGTTTGGGGGATCTAAGAGTGTGGCAACCCAGTAGTCATGATTACTTCGAATTCTGACAATATGAGGGTCATGTTGCAGGTAGTGCAGCAAGAAGGCACTTATGTGTCTTGCGCATCTCGGAGCCCCAAAATTATTTTCCGGGCTAGATGCAGCTAAAAATTATTATTAATTTTAAATCTGGTGGAGCTTATTATAGATGGGCTAATAGGATCAGTGCTGCACACTGCTACAAAGCCCAAATTATATTCCAGTCAAGATACAGATAAACATGATTAGTAATTTGAAAGCTTAAAACGGTTGGTAGGGTGATTTTAACCAATCATCAAGCTTTTACTCTCCCCAGGATGACACAGGGGTAGAAAAGTCGTTTCGGATCCATGATTTGTTCATCTTTATGAACGTGAGTCTGTCTACATTATCAGTGGAGAGCCGCATGCGCTTATCTGTCAGCACACCACCAGCAGCGCTGAACACACGTTCAGACAGAACGCTGGCTGCGGGGCATGACAAGATCTCCAAGGCGTAAGTGGCTAGCTCGGGCCATTTATCCAGATTGGAAGCCCAAAAAGAGCAAGGGTCCAGTGACACAGTCATGGCTTCAATGTTTACTTGGAGATACTCCTGTACCATCGTCTCTAGGCGTTGACTATGTGTCAGACTTCTTGTCTCCTGTGGCCTTGCAAAGGATGGGCTAAAAAAGTGGTGAAATGATTCCGCAAAATTGATGTTACCAGCAGATACTGTGGTTCTGTTACGGTTTGAGTGCTGAACACTTGACGGTCCCACGGTTGGCAAGTTGGAACTGTGAGATTCACTACGTGCACCACTGGTGTTTTGTGGAAAAGCACATGTAAGATTCTGCAACAGTCTCTGCTGATACTCCTGCATGCGTGCATCCCTTTCTATGGCAGGAATAATTTCTGCAAATTTACTTTTGTACCGGGGATCTAACAGTGTGGCAACCCAGTAGTCAGGATTATTTCTAATTCTCACAATTCGAGGGTCATGTTGCAGGTACTGCAGCAAGAAGGCACTCATGTGTGTTGCGCATCCAGGAGCACCAAGTCCCTGTTGTGTTGGTGGCGAGGTAACAATCATGCTTCCTTCCTCTATCCTCTCCCCCCAACCTCGCACAACAGAAATGTGATCAAGGTCTCCCTCATCTGATGAGTCTTCCATCAGTTCGTCCTCCACTTCTTCCTGGGCTCCTGCACCTTCCTCACTAGTTTGGCTGCTACCATGCGCCCTGGTAAAACCATCTCCCCCACCCTCACATGCCTGCTGCCTTCGTGCTGCCGACCGTCTGGACCTTGCAGATGTTAGCCCTTCCGCATACAACTCCTCCTCCTCTACTTCCTCCACCTCCTCTTGTGCCACCACCTGACTCCGAATTCTGTTTAACATGTGCTCCAGCATGTAAATCACCGGAATAGTCATGCTGATAATGGCATCGTCAGCACTAAACATCTTCGTCGCCATTTCAAAACTGTGCAGAAGGGTGCATAGGTCCCTGATCTGAGACCACTCCTCCAGCGTGATTTGCCCCACCTCCGGATCTCGTTGGCCCAGGCTATACGTCAGAACGTATTGCACCAGGGCTTGTCGGTGCTGCCACAGTCGCTGTAACATGTGCAGAGTTGAATTCCACCGGGTAGGCACATCGCATTTTAGCCGGTGAAGTGGCAGGCCCAACGACTTCTGTAGAAATGTAAGTCGCTGAGCTGCGGGATGCGAACGGCGAAAGTGAGCACACAGCGACCGTGCCCTCTGCAGAATGCCATCTAGTCTGGGATAGTGGGCTAAAAATTGCTGGACAACCAGGTTCAACACGTGAGCCATACAAGGCACGTGTGTGACATTGCCCCGGCGAAGGGCCGCACCCAGGTTTGCAGCATTGTCGCACACGGCCTTCCCTGGTTTCAGGTCCAGTGGAGACAACCATTCATGAAATTGGTTCTCCAGAGCTGACCACAACTCCTCAGCTGTGTGACTCACATTTCCCAGACATTTCAAAGTAAAAACCGCCTGATGACGTTGAGCCCTACTGCCAGCATAGTAAGGAGGTGTGCAGGATCCCTTCTGCGCAGTTAGAAAGCTTGTGGCATGACCAGACAGGCTTTGGGTGCAGGTGGAAGACCGAGAGGAGGTTGAGGAGGCAGAAGCAGTGGAGGAACTTTGACATAAAGAGGATTGACGCACAACTCGTGGGGACGGCAAGACTTGGACAGCAGCCCCTTGTCCTGCTGTCACCATAGTTACCCAGTGCCCAGTCAGCGACATGTAACGCCCCTGTCCATGCCTACTCGTCCAAGTGTCTGTGGTGAAATGCACCCTGTCACACACAGAGTTTCTCAAAGAAGCGGTGATGTTGTGTGCGACATGCTGGTGGAGCGCAGGCACACCTTTCTTTGAGAAGTAGTGCCGACTGGGCATCTGGTACTGGGGCACTGCGACGGACATAAGGTCTCGAAAATCCTCTGTGTCCACCAGGCGGAAAGGCAGCATTTCTGTAGCCAAGAGCTTGCAGATGGTGAAATTCAACCTCTTAGCTTTCTCATGGCTAGGAGGAAATGGTCTTTTACTTGTCCACATCTGAGGGACCGAGGGCTGGCTATTGTGCTTAGACGGGGTTGATAAGGGTGTCCCCGGCAAACTGCCGGTCTGTGAGGAAGATGCAGGCGGACATGTTAGGTTGCCTTGATCCAAAGGTGGTGCTATCGATGTCGGACAGCGCTCAACACCAGCTGGTGTTACCACCTCCAAAGAAAATGATGACCTGCCAATCACGCTGGCTGTTGCGGGTAAAGAGGTGGCAGGTCTGCGCCCCAAAACAGGTGTGACTGCTGTCCCCCCAGTCACAGAGGATGAAGAGGCCGCGGATGCACAAGATATGGCAGATGGTGGTTGGCCCGGCCGGCTAGGCCGCATTGTAGCACACTGAGCTTCCCACTGCAACTTATGCTTCATGTCCATGTGCCGGTTCATGCATGAAGTACTCAAACTATGTATTTTTTGGCCTCTACTTAGCTTTTGCTGACAAATGTTACAGATAACACGAGTTGGGTCATCTTTATCGATCTGAAAAAATGCCCAGGCTATGCAAGGCTTAGCACCCATGCGACCTGAAGAGCCACCACGACTTGTGGTGAGAGGCAGAGTTGTGTTTGAGGATGCAGTTGTTGACGTGCTTCCAGTACTACGTCTCTGTCCAGGAAGGCGCAACCTGACCTCGTCGTCACTAGCATCTTCCTCCACCTCCTCTGCTGACCTCATCTCTTGGCTGACTGTGGGTTGACAGTAAGTGGGATCTCCAACCTCATCATCATCACCCTGTGCGTTATCACACCCGTCGTCCTCAGAGCCAACCTGTTCCTGCCCTGACAAAAAACTAAAGTTGTCGCTCCAATCAGGTATTTGAGTCTTATCATCGTCTTCCTCATTGTCTCCACCAACAGGAGTTACAGTTTGGGAATGAGGGTCTACATTATGGTCAGAACCTTCTGCGTCTGGTCCTGGATCCGACTCATAAAGATTCTGGGCATCAGTGCAGATCATTTCCTCGTCTGGATTCACAGAAGCACTGGAGTCGACCTCTGATTCCCAGGCTATAGTATGAGTAAACATCTCTGCAGACTCAACCATCTGTTCTACCTCATACTCAGACGGGCAGCTGGAGATTTGGGAGCTGTGAGGAAGCAAGTGCGATTGGGGTGACACCTTTGAGGACTGGAGTATTTGTGATGTTGAAGTTGATGTGGAGGAGAGCCCACTTAAAGGAGCACTTGATATCCGTTGAAGCACCTGCTGTTTTTGTGCCTCATCTGGAATTTGTAGCGATTGGCGTGGCCGTAAGAAAGGGATCTTATCACATTGTCCGCTAAAAGAAGTAGACATTTTAGTTTGGCTGGAAGATGGTCTTTCTTCTGCAGATGTTACTGTTGCTTTAACACCTACCCCACGGACACAACCTTTTTTCCCCTTCCCAACACGCCTATTCCCCTTTCCACTCATTTTGGTGGTTAACTAATTCACAACTCTGGAGTTGTTTGCACAAAAAAACAATGGATGGGAACCGAGCAGAGCTGAGTGGCCAAACTGTGGTATTAGGCCAAAACTATTGGCTGGGTTAGATGCAGAAAAAAATTATATTCAATTTGCAACCTGATGGAGGTCAGTATAGATAGACTAATAGAGAAAGTCCCACACACAGCTAGAAGACCAAATATTTTTTCAGAGGTAGATGCAGAAAAAAATTATATTCAGTTTGCAACCTGATGGAGGTCTGTATAGATGGATTAATAGAACAAGTCCCACACACAGCTAGAAGCCCAATATTTTTTCAGAGGTAGATGCAGAAAAAAAATATATTCAGTTTGCAACCTGATGGAGTTCAGTATAGATGGACTAATAGAGAAAGTCCCACACACTGCTAGAAGGCCAAATATTTTTTCAGAGCTAGATGCAGACAAAAAATTATTTTTAATTTGCAACCTGATGGAGGTCAGTATAGATGGACTAATAGAGAAAGTCCCACACACAGGTAGAAGCCCAAATATTTTTTCAGAGCTAGATGCAGAAAAAAATTATATTCAGTTTGCAACCTGATGGAGGTCGGTATAGATGGACTAATAGAACAAGTCCCACACACAGCTAGAAGCCCAAATATTTTTTCAGAGGTAGATGCAGATAAAAATTATTTTTAATTTGCAACCTGATGGAGGTCTGTATAGATGGATTAATAGAACAAGTCCCACACACAGCTAGAAGCCCAAATATTTTTTCAGAGGTAGATGCAGAAAAAAATTATATTCAGTTTGCAACCTGATGGAGGTCAGTATAGATGGACTAATAGAGAAAGTCCCACACACTGCTAGAAGGCCAAATATTTTTTCAGAGCTCGATGCAGAAAAAAATTATATTCAATTTGCAACCTGATGGAGGTCAGTATAGATGGACTAATAGAATGATGCTATGCCCAAAAGATTTTACTTCACTAGGTGCAGTAAAAAAATTGGTATTCTATACACAGGTGGTATATCTTGCAACACAGATAGGCTACTCCACTGACTAACACACTCTGCAATAGGCCAAAAAGGATTAGCTATGCTAGATTCAGCCAAATGCTGTGAAAAAAACTTGCACAGCACTGGCACAGACCTGCCTGGCAAAAACTGATAGGAACTGATGTAACCTAGTCCTGAAAAGGACTGCAATTACAATTAGTCTTTACTCCCACAATCTATCTATTTAAGAGCACAGACCTGCCTGATAAAAGTCGTAGGAAATGCTGTAACCTAGTCCTTAAAAGGACTGCAATCACAACTATTCCCTACTCCCAAGCTATCTGTAGATTTGTGCGAAAATTGGCTTGAAATTAACAAGGTATAGTGCACACAGCAACAGCGGTGCCGTCTAACACGCAGCTGCAGCAGTGAGAAAATGGTGGCGACGGGGAAAATTGGTTGGTCTTATAGGGCAAGGACATGTGACATACACTGCCAATGACACATGCCCTTGCTTGTGTGAAAAAAGCACTTCGCTCCGTGTGTGCGCTGCTGATAGGCTGACAGATTGCACGTCCCCACTGTAAATGCGGGAAAGAGAAAAAAAAATGGAGATCTTCATTATTCCTGCAGAGATCCATCCCCTGCCCCTCCCCCCACCCCGCTGTACACTCAAACTGCGTATTAACATTAATTTTCATCATTACTGAGAAAAAATCCAGTTATGATTTTGGTGCACGAACAGTTATCGAACATAACCTCGAACAGCCGAATTTTTCTCAAATCGTTCGTGTTCGCCGACCGGCTCGAACACCGCCCAAAACAGCTCGAATTTGAGATTGGCGAACAGTTCGAGTAGAACAACGCTCATCTCTAGTGATGATATATGAAATACCAAAATAATAACCCCCTAACACCTACACCCTTCGCTACAAAACATAATTCAGAAAATCTTCATTCCACGCATTTTTGTATAACTTTGCAGAACCCTATTTAATTAGGCAGCAGAAACATATTAATAGGACATTACCAAGGAGATAAAAAGAATAAAACAACCTTTCAAAGTTTTATTTATTTTTTAATCTGAATTAAATTCAAACACATTTATATTAAAACTTTTCAAAAAGGAACGTGAAGATATAAGAACTTCCTAATGGCTAGAAAACTGAAATGAAACATTTTTCCCACGCAATGAAAATCAATATGATGCTGTACATTGTGAGCTGTGAGAATATAATTCAGAACTCCAAAGGGAAGCCGGCTAATATGGAGAGGCAATACAAGTGAGGATGGAGAGATTTCGGATCCACACCTGCTACTTCTCACATTCCAGGAATATTTATCAGAAAAACTAGTTCTATCATTCGGTGCAAGTCTGTATTATCACTTAATGGACACAATTCATCAATATAGGGAAGAACACAGGGATGCAATGAAGATTGAATATTGCGGAATGAAAACTTTTTTATTCTTTTATTCTTTATTTCATCGTCTTACTTTTTATTGTAGTTACTAAACATTTGGCAGATATTTCTTCTTACTTTGTTTTTATGATATATATGTATATATATTATGTGTATATATATATGTTTATGTATATATACAATATGTAAGTAAGAAGATAATCCATATATATATATATATACAGTTTTACGAAAATGTTTGGGCACCCCTATTAATCTTATGCTTAATGTTTTATAAAAATTGGTGTTTTTGCAACAGCTATTTCAGTTTGATATATGTAATAACTGTTGGACACAGTAATGTTTCTGCCTTGAAATGAGGTTTATTGTACTAACAGAAAATGTGCAATCTGCATTCAAACAAAATTTGACAGGTGCATAAGTATGGGCACCCTTATCATTTTCTTGTTTTAAATACTCCTACCTACTTTTTACTGACTTACTAAAGAACTTTTTTGGGTTTTGGAACCTCATTGAGCTTTGAACCTCATAGCCAGGTGTATGCAATCATGAGAAAAGCTACTTAAAGTGGCCACTTGCAAGTTGTTCTCCTGTTTGAATCTCCTCTGAAGAGTGGCATCATGGGCTCCTCAAAGCAACAGCAAATGATCTGAAAACAAAGATTATTCAACATAGTTGTTCAGGGGAAGGATACAAAAAGCTGTCTCAGAGATTTAACCTGTCAGTTTCCACTGTGAGGAACATAGTAAGGAAATGGAAGAACACAGGGACAGTTCTTGTTAAGGCCAGAAGTGGCAGGCCAAGAAAAACATCAGAAAGGCAGAGAAGAAGAATGGTTAGATCAGTCAAGGACAATCATCAGACCACCTCCAGAATGCTGCAGCATCAACTGGTTGCAGATGGTGTCACTGTGCATCGGTCAACTATACAACGCACTTTGCACAAGGAGAAGCTGTATGGGAGAGTGATGCGAAAGAAGCCGTTTCTGCAAGCATGCCACAAACAGAGTCGGCTGAGGTATGCAAAAGCACATTTGGAAAAGCCAATTTCTTTTTGGAAGAAGGTCCTGTGGACTGATGAAACCAAGATTGAGTTGTTTGGTCATACAAAAAGGCGTTATGCATGGCGGCAAAAAAACACAGCATTCCAGGAAAAACACTTGCTACCCACAGTAAAATTTGGTGGAGGTTCCATCATGCTTTGGGGCTGTGTGGCCAATGCCGGCACCGGGAATCTTGTTAAAGTTGAGGGAAGCATGGATTCCACTCAGTATCAGCAGATTCTTGACAATAATGTTCAAGAATCAGTGACAAAGTTGAAGTTACGCAGGGGATGGATCTTTCAGCAAGACAATGATCCAAAACACCGCTCCAAATCTACTCAGGCATTCATGCAGAGGAGCAATTACAATGTTCTGGAATGGCCATCCCAGTCCCCAGACCTGAATATCATTGAACATCTGTGGGATCATTTGAAGAGGGCTGTCCATGCTCGGCGACCATCAAACTTAACTGAACTGGAATTGTTTTGTAAAGAGGAATGGTCAAAAATATCTTCATCCAGGATCCAGGAAATCATTAAAAGCTACAGGAAGTAACTAGAGGCTGTTATTTTTGCAAAAGAAGGATCTACTAAATATTAATGTCACTTTTCTGGTGAAGTGCCCATACTTATGCACCTGTCAAATTTTGTTTGAATGCAGATTGCACATTTTCTGTTAGTACAATAAACCTCATTTCAAGGCGGAAACATTACTGTGTCCAACAGTTATTACATATATCAAACTGAAATAGCTGTTGCAAAAACACCAATTTTTATAAAATATTAAGCTTAAGATTAATAGGGGTGCCCAAACTTTTTTATATAACTGTATATATATATATATATATATATATATATATATATATATATATATATGTATGCATACTATGTAACTTATACAGAGGTTACTGTGTAGGGAGGGGGGAGACATATACAGTACAGACCAAATGTTTGGACACACCTTCTCATTTAAAGATTTTTCTGTATTTTCATGACTTTGAAAAATGTACATTCACACTGAAGGCATCAAAACTATGAATTAACACATGTGGAATTATATACTTAACAAAAAAGTGTGAGACAACTGAAAATATGTCTTATATTCTAGGTTCTTCAAAGTAGCCACCTTTTGCTTTGATGACTGCTTTGCACACTCTTGGAATTCTCTTGATGAGCTTCAAGAGGTAGTCACCGGAAATGGTTTTCACTTCACAGGTGTGCCCTATCAGGTTTAATAAGTGGGATTTATGGCCTTATAAATGGGGTTGGGACCATCAGTTGTGTTGTGCAGAAGTCAGGTGGATACACAGCGGATAGTCCTACTGAATAGACTGTTAGAATTTGTATTATGGCAAAAAAAAAAGCAGCTAAGTAAAGAAAAACGAGTGGCCATCATTACTTTAAGAAATGAAGGTCAGTCAGTGCGAAAAATTGGGCAAACTTTGAATGTGTCCCCAAGTGCAGTTGCAAAAACCATCAAGCGCTACAAAGATACTGGCTCACATGAGGACCGCCCCAGGAAAGGAAGACCAAGAGTCACTTCTGCTTCTGATGATAAGTTTATCCGAGTCACCAGCCTCAGAAATCGCAGGTTAACAGCAGCTCAGATTAGAGACCAGGTCAATGCCACACAGAGTTCTAGCAGCAGACACATCTCTACAACAACTGTTAAGAGGAGACTTTGTGCAGCAGGCCTTCATGGTAAAATAGCTGCTAGGAAACCACTGCTAAGGACAGGCAACAGGCAGAAGAGACTTGTTTGGGCTAAAGAACACAAGGAATGGACATTAGACCAGTGGAAATCTGTGCTTTGGTCTGATGAGTCCAAATTTGACATCTTTGGTTCCAACTACCGTGTCTTTGTTCGACGCAGAAAAGGTGAACGGATGGACTCTACATGCCTGGTTCCCACCGTGAAGCATGGAGGAGGAGGTGTGATGGTGTGGGGGTGCTTTGCTGGTGACACTGTTGGGGATTTTTTAAAAATTGAAGGCATACTGAACCACCATGGCTACCACAGCATCTTGGAGCGGCATGCTATTCCATCCGGTTTGCGTTTAGTTGGACCATCATTTATTTTTCAACAGGACAGTGACCCCAAACACACCTCCAGGCTGTGTAAGGGCTATTTGACCAAGAAGGAGAGTGATGGGGTGCTACTCCAGATGACCTGGCCTCCACAGTCAGTCACCAGACCTGAACCCAATCAAGATGGTTTGGGGTGAGCTGGACCGTAGAGTGAAGGAAAAAGGGCCAACAAGTGCTAAGCATCTCTGGGAACTCCTTCAAGATTGTTGGAAGACCATTTCCGGTGACTACCTCTTGAAGCTCATCAAGAGAATGCCAAGAGTGTGCAAAGCAGTCATCAAAGCAAAAGGTGGCTGCTTTGAAGAACCTAGAATATAAGACATATTTTCAGTTGTTTTACACTTTTTTGTTAAGTATATAGTTCCACATGTGTTAATTCAGTTTTGATGCCTTCAGTATGAATGTACAATTTTCAAAGTCATTAAAAATACAGAAAAATCTTTAAATGAGGTGTGTCCAAACTTTTGGTCTGTACTGTATATATAGGCATGTAAAAGTTTGGGCACCCCTGTTTTTATTTTTTTCATTTTAAAAATAACAAAAAGGAAGATCGGCCGATATAAAAGTTTGGGCATCCTTGGAGACTTGTTTGCTCAGATAACTTTGACCAAATTTTCAGACCTTAATTAGCCTGTCATGGTTATGGTTTGTTCACTATTATCGTTAGGAAAGGCCAGATGATGCAAATTTTAGTGCTTTATAAAAACCCAGCCTCCTCTAACCTTGTGCCAAAAACAGCAGCCATGGGTTCTTCTAAGCAGCTGCCTAGCACTTTGAAAATGAAAATGGTGGAAGCCCACAAAGCAGGAGAAGACTATAAGAAGATAGCAAAACGTTTTTAAGTTGCGCTTTCCTCAGTTTGAAATGTAATTTAGAAATGTCAATTAACTGGACCAGTGAAGTCAAGATAAGGTCTGGAAGACCAAGCAAAATTTCAGTGAGAACTACCCGTAAGATTGCTAGAGAAGCAAATCAGAACCCCCACTTGACTGCAAAAGACCTACAGAAAGATTTAGCAGACTCTGGAGTTGTGGTACATTGTTCTACTGTTCCGAGACAACTGCACAATATGGCCTTCATGGACGTGTCATCAGAAGAAAACCTCTCCTGCATCCTCACCATAAAATTCAGCATCAGAAGTATGTAAAAGAACATCTAAACAAGCCAGATGTATTTTGGAAACAAGTCCTGTGGACCAATGAGGTTAAAATAGAACTCATTGGCCACAATGATCAAAGGTTTGTGTGGAGAAAAAAGGGCACAGAATTTCAGGAAAAATCTCCCCAACCACTAAGTATGAGGGTGGATCAATCATACTTTGGGGTTGTGTTGCAGCCAATGGCACGGGAAACATTCATGGGTAGAGGGAAGAATGGATTCAATGAAATTTCAACAAATTCTTGATGCAAACATAACACCATCTGTAAAAAAGCTGAAGTTGAAAAGAGGATGGCTTCTTCAAAGGGGTGTATCTAGGGGGGGAGGTGGAGCATGTGCCCCAGGCGCAGCTGGAAGGGGGGGCGCTGTTGGGCCGCCTAATGCGGCGGTCCGATGTGTCCCCCCCCCAGTGTCTGCATTCTGCCACCCCCGGACCAGGATTCGGCCGTTCTCTGAGCAGGCGTTAAGCTGCCAGCCTGCTCAGAGAAGTTGCAGTATGCCGGCTCCCAGCACTCAACTGAACTAGCGTCTTGCAGACACAAGTACAATTGAAGTTCTGACCATCGGCTTAGAGCAACGTCAGCAGCGTGATCAGGTCATGTGATCACGCTGTTGACGTCACTCGCCGGTGCCCACAGGAGAGAGCAGAGCCTCGGTGGTAAGTGCTCCTGTGGAGCCGAAGATACCGAAGGTTCGGGGGGTGGGCATATTAATTAAATGTGCAGGGTGGCATATTAATTATATGTGCAGGGGGGCATATTAATTAAATGTGCAGGGGGCATATTAATTAAATGTGCAGGGGGCATATTAATTAAATGTACAGGGGGGCATATTAATTAAATGTGCAGGGGTGATATTAATTGTGCAGGGGGGCATATTAATTAAATGTGCAGGGGGACATATTAATTAAATGTGCAGGGGTGATATTAATTGTGCAGGGGGGCATATTAATTAAATGTGCAGGGGGGTATTAATTGTGCAGGGGCATATTTATTAATTGTGCAGGGGGCTATTAATTGTGCAGGGGTCTATTTATTAATTGTGCAGGGCGCTATTAATTGTGCAGGGGGGCTATTAATTGTGCAAGGGGACATATTTATTTATTGTTCAAGGGGCTATTTATTTATTGAGCAGGGGCCATATTTATTCAGGGTGGAGGGGGCATTTATTCAGTGTGAAGGGGGGAGATTAAATCTGTGGGGAGCAAGTGTGGGGTGGGTGCAGACACATTATTGGTAGTAAGGGGGAAAATGTTTGCGGACACAGTATGGGGAGTTGGGGGGATGTGTGAGGAGGAAATATGAGGAGGTAGGGGAAACGTGTAAGGAGACTATTGAGGGCAATAGAGTGAGGAGACAGTATGGGGGAAGAAAAATGTGAGTGGACACAGAATAGAGACTGAGTAGTTTTGGGGGGTATTATGGGGGGACAGTGTAAGGTCACAGTCAGGAGGGAACAGTATACTAAGGAGGGGGAGTGTTATGAGGGGGCACAGTACAGAGACTGGGCCCTATAGGGGTGACAGTGTGAGAGGACAGGGTGAATATGGGGTCCAGTATGGAAAGGAGAGGGCAGTGTGGAGGGCATGTACCATAAGAGGGGTAGAGTGTGGGGGTGATATTTTGTACAGTGAATATTGTGAGGGGCAATTATTTATTCAGCGGCTCAGCATAGGGCAGATATTTTTATTCAGCAGCATTATAATGACTCTGCTATCTTTAAGGGCATCGTGTGGGGATGAGCTGCAGAAGACCGGAGAAGATGGAAGTCTGCAGAGATGGCTGTGGATGAGAAAAGTCATCATGGAGTCTGGACAAGATGAAGAAGAAAAGAAAGAGACTCCAGAGACAACATCATCTATCAGGTACCTGGATGTAAATGTTTTTTATGATGCTGACATTTGTTTTTATTTTTATTTATGTTAGGAGCATTAAAGATGTCCATGTTTGTGATGAGTCCACAGACTTCCTAAAAGTGTGCAGTGCATGCGCTGTGAGAATTCAGAAGCCTGCAGTCACACACAGTGACTGTAGACTTTCATCTCAAACCTGGACAAGCTCGTTAATTATAAAATGAAGCCTTGCAGCCAAAAAGTGTTTACAAGCTGTGATACTTTCAAAAGGGGGTGCTACTAGGTACTAACCATGCAGGGTGCCCACACTTTTCCATTGGCCCATTTTCCAATTTGTAATTTTTAAAATGTAAAATATATATATTTTTTTGACTAAAATACAAAGGAAATGTGTCATCTTTAACTTTAGGCCTTTTAGAGATCATTTCAACTTCAACTTGCTTAACTGCCCAAAATAACAGTAATTTTGACCAGGAGTACCCAAACTTTTATATGCCACTGTATCTACATTGGCTACTGAAAGTATTCAGAACCCTTTACATTTTTCACTCTTTGTTTCACTGCAGCCATTTGGTTACATTCTAAAAAGTTCATTTTTTTCTCATTAAAGTACACTCTGCAACCCATCTTGACTGATAAAAACAGAAATGTAGAAATTTTTGCAAATTTATTAAAAAAGAAAAACTGAAATATCACATGGTCATAAGTATTCAGACCCTTTGCTCAGTATTGAGTAGAAGCACCCTTTTGAGCTAGTACAGCCATGAGTCTTCTTGGGAATGATGCAACAAGTTTTTCACACCTGGATTTGGGGATCCTCTGCCATTCTTCCTTGCAGATCCTCCCTAGTTCTGTCAGGTTAGATGGTGAACGTTGGTGGACAGCCATTTTCAGGTCTCTCCAGAGATGCTCAATTGGGTTTAGGTCAGGGCTCTGGCTGGGCCAGTCAAGAATGGTCACAGAGTTGTTCTGAAGCCACTCCTTTGTTATTTTAGCTGTGTGTTTAGGGTCATTGTCTTGTTGGAAGGTGAACCTTCGGCCAAGTCTGAGGTCCAGAGCACTCTGGAAGAGGTTTTCATCCAGGATATCTCTGTATTTGGCCGCATTCATGTTTCCTTCAATTGCAACCAGTCGTCTTGTCCCTGCAGCTGAAAAACACCCCCATGTTTCACTGTTGGGATTATATTGGGCAGGTGATGAGCAGTGCCTAGTTTTCTCCACACATATCGCTTAGAATTATCACCAAAAAGTTCTATATTCGGCTGTATATTCTATATTCCCACTGTATATACTGTATATATAGACATATATCTATATATAGAGATACAGTGGCGACCAAAAGTTTTGCATTTTTTTTAAAAAGTGTGATGACCTCTGTCTGGTTGTCGTGATGCCATTTTCCTGTGATGAATTTAAAGTGCATGAAGTTGTCATCATGCAAGATCTTAATTGTAACCAAAATGCTTTTGGATATAGGTATGGTCATTTAATTAAAGAAAACTGACTGCTAAACGTTTTGCTTATACTATTTATTGATCACAACATAGAGAGTAATTCATTGTTTTACAATGCCATAACTTAGTATTTTGTAGCATAACCTCTTGCTTTAATTACTGCACCACACTGACGAGGCATAGAAGCCACTCGGGTATTCAAGACATCATTAAGGATCTTGCTCCATTCCATTTTCAAATCTGCAAACAATTCATCTTTATTGCTGTGGGTACAGGTCCCAACTCGTCACCATAACTCATGCCAAAGGTGCTCTATAGGGTTTAAATCAGGTGATTGGCTTAGCCATTGCAATAGACGAACATTTTTCTTTGCTAACCAATTTTTGACTAAATTGGATGTGTGCTTAGGATCAGTGTCTTGCTGGAATTTCCTTCCCCTGCGTAATTTGGTTTTACCATGTGGCAGCATTACATTCTCCAGTATATCCTTGTACATGGTAGCATTCATATTTCCATCAATTCTATGCAGAGGGTCAATGGTAGATGCAGAAAAGCAGCCCCAAACCATGACATTGCCACCACCATGTTTCACTGTAGGTGTTTGGTACATTACATCATTACGTTTTCTAATTGGGCGGTATATATAGTGTTTGCCATCACTACCACACAGATTGAATTTGGATTCATCTGACCACAACACTTTAGACTAATCTGTCTCTTTCCATTGGCTGTGGTCTTTGGCAAAATCAAGTCGGGCCTTCCGATTCTATGCAGAGATGAAAGGCTTCTTGACTGGAACTCCTGCATTCAACCCTACTGCTTTTAGCCGACACACCACAGTTTGGCCTCACTTTGACCCCATATTCTTCGTTCATTTTGTGCAAAATCTATACAGCACTTTTATGGACATCATATACTAACTTTTTCTTAATAATGTGATCAACTCTGGAGGAAGTTTTCCGTGGTCGTCCACTTCTAGGTTTGTCAGCTGTTCCATAACCTTCATTTTCTTTCTTTAATATACGTGACACGTGACTCTGAGAACAGTTGAATTCCATAGCTATTAGGGATGAGCGAGTATTGAAATAATCGGACTCGCTATACTCGTAACGAGTAGGTCCCAATACTTGGGTACTCGTTACGAGTAGCGAGTCCAACCCTCAGAGGGTTCATGTGAGTTCATGCTTGACTGCCGGCTTTCCTGTTCGGTGCTGCGCTCCTCGCTCCCGGGGAGCGTACATCAGGGAGTGGGGAGCGCAGCACCGAACGGGAAAGCAGACGGTGAAGTCTTTTTACTGCCGGCTTCCCCGCCCGGGTCCTTCGCTCTCTGGTGCTGCGCTCCCCGCCCGGTCCTAACTTAGGATCGAGATGGGAGGCGGTGGGGGGAGCGAAGGATCGGGATGGGAGGCTGCGGGGAACCGAGTATGGGGCTGAGTGATTGTTTAAAAGCCAGCGGCTTTTTACCGCCAACTTTAAACAATCATGCACTCATTTCAGCCTCTTCCTCAGCCCCCAGACCACTTTATAGGCTCCAGAAGACAATTACTCGGCTTACTCGCATTTCCCATTGACTTACATTGTACTCGTTACTCCTAGCGAGTAATCACAAGGAAACTCGGGGAGTAACGAGTAGCCCGGGTACTGTACTATACGGCGAGTACCGAACAGTAACGAGTATACTCGCTTATCCCTAATAGCTATCTCTTTTTCACTTATCATGTCATAATCTGCAAAAAAAAAAATGACACGTGAAAAGCCCCATACACTATAATGAATACGTGTTCTATCCACAAAAATCATGGATAGAACACGTACGTGAAAAACAGACATCTGAATGACGCCTTAGACGGAGGACTTTGGATGGAGGAACGGCAGCGGCTGAGACTCTTTGGTTATTATAACTATGTGCCCCCAGAGATGTGCATGTTATAAGCAAATTTCTAAAGGGTGAGTTGATTACCTGGCACCTTATTCATGTAAAAAGCCTTTTTAAATGTCCTCTGCACTATGGAGCTATTTGTTTCTCTATCTCTGCTATAAAAATGATTTTATAACATCATCTTTGGGAGTTGCTCGGCTGTTTACAACTTTTGTAGGTTTTCTGTACAAACTGTGGAAAGACACATGGTCTAATGGTAGAATAACAATAGGCCAAATCTGCTAAAAGTATATATGATGGACCAGAGTCTGTAGAAAATCACACTAGCACATAACGATGGTGTATTTAAAATACAGTCATTTGTGGAAGGGTAAGCTTTTATCATAATCTAATCTTATCTATCTACCTCTCATTATTATGTCTATCTGAACCTCAGATCTGAATCTACCATTTAATAGTATAGATAGATAGATAGATAGATAGATAGATAGATAGATAGATAAGGAAGAACAACTAGCATGGAATGGTTGGGGTAAGTTCTTGGATACTCAAGGTCCACTCAGTGAATAAAGGAAAAACTAAGCAGCACTCCAACTCAAGTATGCGTAAAAAAAGTTAAAGTACTTAATTCACTCATCTCAATTCGACATTTCATCTGCAGAAAACACAGAGCTGAGCACTGAGTTATAGATAGCAAGACAGATAGACAAACAGACAGAAAAGATAGATAGATGAAAAAGAGGGTGCACTCCATACCAATCTTAAAATCTACATTGAGACTTTGAGACTATTGGTGGTGTTTTTTGATGGTTTGCTTGCCATCAACATTCCTCCAATTTCCGCTCCTTTCTTCATTTTGTTGGTTCAGTGCTCCCCTTTAAATGGACAGGCTTATTAACATTCTCTATCATACATAGCTCCTATTCTTTTTATATTATGTTATAGTTTTCCCATTGTTATTCCCTCCTTTTTTAACATTGAAAGTTTATTTTTACTAACTACTGAACCATCACTGATGTTCTGGCGCTTGCCCTTCATTAATATGGTGCAATTGCTTCTTTTTTGTGAACTGTGCATGTGAAAGCTGTGCGATTTTCACAGTTTATTTATTAGGTCTGGATCTTCTTCTCTCTTTTGTGGTGTATGGTGTCTAGATATGTGAGATTCACTGACTGAAGACCAGCAACTCAAAATATATTTAAACCACCAAAATAGACAAAAATCACTGACTGAGGTGGAATAGCAATAGTCAAAAAACAATACTTTATTGCAAATATTAAAATCCTATAAACAAAACCACCGTACTGTATGCAGTCTATCCTGTATGCCCAACTATTTTGTCACACGGGTCATACTCAGGATACTAATATTCCCTAAAACCAATCACCCAATGTATAACACCTGGTGCCTATATACTACTCTCAATATATCTGTATCCTTAATTACCAACTCTTGAGCAGATATCAATTATTCCCACAGAAGGAGCATATAATTATTATTGTACTTTGCCCTCTGCAAAATATCAGACTATGGACCCCTTCTCATATACAGTCGGAGTTATAAAGAAAGAGAGATTTTTTTTCCCCTCCTATCCCTTTCTATAAACTCCAGTCCACTAATAAGGGATACAGATGACACAGTTCTGTTTTTTAACTATTGCTATTCCACCTCAGTCAGTGATTTTTGTCTAGATATGTGCACTGAAGACTTGTGAATGCGGAGTATGGCCTCCTCAATTACACTAGCATCATATAGGGACTTGCCTGCTTAGGATGAGTCATTACTATTATATTATATTGAACCTGTCACATAATACATCCTATTGGATGTTTTACCTCCATCATCAGGAGCTGTCATTAGATTGGATTCATGACATGGTTAAAGCAGCATTATATAAAATATATAACTAAGTGCCCTATGTTATTTGCATGTACTGTTACTATGTACTTGCTGTAGGGTATTTGCTCATTTTGTTTTTTGTTTCTTTCTTGGGTTTTGTCTGTGAAAGGGGCACAGTGTGAACATGCTCTTACATTTTGCATGCTACCAGCTTATAGTCCGCCTCATTTCTTTGGTTTTGGTGTAGTTTCTTGTACTTTGCACAAAAGGGGTGTAGCCCTCCTTTCTGAGCTAAGCATTTAACATGTATAGCTTCCCATGGATGGGTGTCTCAATTGGTCCCCTGTCCTGTTCTGCCCTTATTCATGTTGAGGTCGTTTGACACAAGGTCAGGTTTTAATACTAGAGTCCTTCCTATGGGTACACCTTGTCATGGTGGGATAGCTTTTATGCTTTTTAATCATAATAGCATTAACTAAGTACCTTATGTTATTTACATGTACTATTCCTATTTACTTATTACAGGGTGTATGCTTATTTTGTTTCTTTCTTGGGTCTTGCCTGTAAAATGGCCACAGTGTGAACGTGCTCTTATACTTTGCACGTATACCAGCTTATAGTCCAGCTCACATTCTGTTTATTGTAATATAAATTGTTATTGTACTTTTTTATTATTTTGTATTAACCACATGCTGATTTTGTCATGTATATGGGTGATGCACTGACATGTTCAATTGAGAAAGGATCACACTTTGAGCCGAAACGTCATTTATCTTGTGCATGGAATATATTATTTTCACTTAGTTTTTGCTATGTATGGAGTGCGACTTCTTTTTCTACCATTATCCATTGGCTAGTGGATTTCGGGGATTGAACCCACATCTTAAGGGACTGGTGCTACTTCACTTTCTTCTTTTTATAGATAGATAGACAGAATAAAATAGATAGATCTCACCATTAATAACATATAAACACCGCTAATCCTTTTACAAATTCATGGGTGAAGTGAAGAAAAACAGCTCCCCTGAGATCATCCGACTGGGAAATATGTATAATGCCCCATAGAAAGAAGAATGAATGTACAGTATAGGTATAAATATTGGCAAGGACAGAAAACAAACTATTAGTTATTTCTATGTTATTATGAAGCAATGTTTGCTGAATGAATATTTATACCAGCAAATTATCATTCCATTTAGCTTCCACCTTCTTGATAAAGGCTATCTGTGTTATTCATATGTCAAACGGTGCACCTTATTTGTTCCAGAGCGTCCTCCAGCGCAATAATAATGATCTATTACTGTATTTTAAGCAGCGTCTGGTTTTCCTCTTGTAATGTGATAAATAATTCACTATTCCTATAATCACAGAGGGAATATTTACACTGTAAGCCATGTACACAACACTAAGGCCAGGCCACACGGCCTGTAATATATGGCTACAGATACTGCAACTGGCATTAAATCAAAGAACAAGGCGTGAAGCCCAAAGAAAATAAATTGCTAAACCCCATACTGCCCACTTCCATCTGTGCCCGTGCGGGACATAAACTAAAATTAACGAGGGTATTAGATAAGGAACACCTGATTTACAAGACCTCATGTTCCATAAGGTCACATTCGCTTAAAGCACTATTGTTCTTTCTGGCATATGATCGTATTAGAACAGCTGACAATGGCTGCAGTATCTGCTGAGACTTGATAGAGATATATACACGTTCCATGACATTCCGCAACAGGAGTTCTAAAAGCAGAAATTCATCATCCCATTTAGTTTCGGCTTTAGTAACGCAATTCATCATTGGAAAGTCACCTTCACTAGATTGCATCAACATTCAGACCATACACATATTAGAAAAGCAATATACTTTTTATGAGCATTTTGCACTGTAGATTACACCTGGAGGTAAATTAACTTTAAGAATTCCATATAGAGAAATATGGGATGGTCACTGAAAACAGCAGGAAGTCCAAGGCGAGGATAAAAATTGCATCTTAAAATCGTTATCCGTTGAACAAAATTCAATACATATACATAGTAGGTATGATCGGTGGTGGTCTAACCATTGGGATACCCATCAATCCCAAAAATGGGGTCCCATAGTCACATGGGAATAGAGTGGTAGTCTGCAAGTGTTACCTCCACTTTATTCTGTCCTACTGATCTAAGGGTAGTTCAAATGTGTGACCACCACTGCGAATCACGCATGGTCGTGTATAAGTACTGTTGCTTCATTCACATGGAAGAAGGTCCAAACAGTCAGTCCACTACCGGGTGGCTGCACAATTATCTATTTTTACGTCTGCTGACACACACTAAGGTTAATTACAAGAGATAGGTACCGTCCTGATGGGTAGACCTTGTCGCAATGGAATGGCTTTTACGCTTTTTTGATCAAAATAGAGTTAACTAAGTACCTTATGTTATTTATATGAACTATTACTATTTACTTACAACAGGGTATTTGCTCATTTTGTTTTTATCTTAGGTCCTGTCTTTTAAATGGCCAGTGTGAACGCACACCTATGCATTGCACTTAAACCAACATATGCTCTGGCTCATTTTTTTTTTTTTTGTTTCAGTTTTTTGTACTTTCTAGAAGCAGGGGCATGTGCGCACCCTATTGGACTATCCATTTTGTTTATATAGCGTTCTACGGACTAGAGGCTGCACAATCGGGACTCGGTACTGTTCTGCCCTTACCGATTTGGAAAACTGCTGACACATAGTGAGGTGAACTACAAGAGATACAGTAGGGTCACAATTGGGTACACCTTGTTACAGTGGGATGGCTTTTACACTGGATCAAAATGGTGTTAACTAAGTACTCTGTTATTTACATGTACTATTATTTTCATTTACTTCTTACAGGGTATTTGCTCATTTTATTTTTATCTTAGGTTCTGTTAGTATGAATGCTCACCTATGCATTGCACTTATACAAACAAAGGAATGATGGGAAATGTAGTAAGAAGGGAGCAGAGGATCCCAAAGAGGAAGTGATCGTGATAACAACAGAACAGAAACCCCTGGAGCACTAAGCAGACCACATGACTTTGGGAGGGGTGGACCTTTAACGCCTGCAGCTTTATTTCTATAGCTGTGCAGACTTTAGGCAAGAGTGATTCTGCTTTAAGAGGAAGGATTACAGTATTGGTTGTTGTCTTACTGTGACGAGGGTGGGGCTGACATAGAGGAGGTAACTCTCTGACTTGTCTTTCTTTCTTTCTCTCACCGGATGAAATGGAGGAAACATTATCCTTCCACCCTATTATAATCACTGTCCTACAACACTTTATTCAACCATAACTTGTATATTGAGGAATGCTTTATTGTATTTGTTTAATTAGCCACTGTATATCTTGTACCATGTCCAATTTTATCATGGCTCTAAAGAGTTAAGATTAACATTAACCTCTTAAGCACAAGGGAAGGGCAATCCTTTAGCCATGGTTCCCTAGAGGTTTCCTCCACAGGGAATTTTTCCTCTCCTGAGTGCTGTAGGATGACTCTTTATGAGTCGGAGGTTTGCCAAGTTTGCCCTTTGCAGGGGCATCTACTTTGTAAGTTTACCAAAGTGATTTATATAATAAAAATAAAA
Source organism: Phyllobates terribilis (assembly GCF_046119375.1). Classification (NCBI taxonomy): domain Eukaryota; kingdom Metazoa; phylum Chordata; class Amphibia; order Anura; family Dendrobatidae; genus Phyllobates; species Phyllobates terribilis. Next base: position 881,256,277 of record NW_027362762.1, read on the forward strand.
ACACTAAAAGTGTCATATGTGGCTTGGAATTTATAACCCGTCACAGCTTTGCGGTTTAAAAGTCAGGTGGAAGTTGCAGACAAGTTAAGGTGGTCTCATTTTAACTAATAGAGGATGTATAACCTCATGGTGGTGAAGAGGCTCTGCTTTGGTGGTCAGCCTCAAGGATGTTTTAAATGTAACGTCAATCAAAGGTGGGCACAGTGGTTACAGGAGTGAGGATAATAGGGTCATTGGTGCCCTGAAAGTTTACTGGCTCTGCTTGAATGGAAAGCCAGTGCATTCCGCCCCTTTATGACTGTCTGTCCTGGTGCTGTGTGTCAGACAGCTGGAGATATCACAGTACTGGTGAATCCCAATGTACTAGCACTTCATCTGACTCCTAATGTGATTGTTTTAATCCTGTGATTTAAATAAAAGTTGTGGCCATTTTGACAACCAAAAAATTGGGTTTTGTGTATTTATTCCAGTGTCGAGGTTTACTGTAGTTATGGTTGTTTTAAGATGGAGTGGGGGTCCATCCCATATCCAAAAGTCATGGTGTCAGGGAACAGGAAGTGAAGCAGAGAGGTCTAAAGCATCATGGAACTTGGCAGAAAAGGTATATGGAGGTATTTGGGGGCATTATCCTTAAGCATTTATGGCAAAAACTATGAATGAGTCAGGCTAGTGGACAATCTCTTTAAAAGAGAAATTTTTTGCTCAATTTTCAACTTTTGGTGCAGTTTCATGTCAAAAACTGGCGCTAATACTTGAATACAGGCCAACATGTTATGGTCAAAAACATCCAATTTACATAAAATATTTTTTACATGACTTTTGCAAATACCTTGCTATACTTGTACTGATCCTGAATTACCATCACATCCGTGTTATCCGCACCTCTTTTATAGCCACTTATGAAAAGAGTCTAGTAAGGGGCACACGTTTGTTCTTTTTGGTGTAAATCATTAATACATTTGTCTATCTTGAAATTAAAAAAAAGGGCAACTTACACCAGCTTTACAACACATATTAAATGTGGACTGTTGGGTTCTACAAATTGGGTGACTTTGGCATTTCTGTAGAAGGCAATAGTTTTAGTCCAGGATATAACTGAATTCATTATAATGCTAATTGCAAATATTATATTATGTAAAACCTACAGTGGAAAATTTTCATCACAGCACAATGCCTTAATACGTGGAAAAGGCAATGTGAAATGATAGGAGGAAGCCGAAGCTTACAATTACAAAGCATTGACTTTCTTTCATAAAAAAGCCCATCTGAATCTTCATAACATTTCCTTTTATGCACAGAGAGCCTTAGATTTAAGCACCTTGGCTACACTACATAAAGGATACAATATGGATGAATTCCTTGACTTATTTTTCTGCATAAATTGTCTGGCTGTGATCATTCCTCTACAATGCGATATTTGTCATGCAGCGGCAGAGGTAAAGCGGATTAATGAGAGTGATTAGGTGGCAGAGCTGCCTCCGAATCAAGATGAAATGTGTACACAATATTCTAATACCCATTCATTTGTGTTCCGGAGCACGTGCGATGATTAAATGGAGATCTCCGGTTTTGTGTAATATGGTGGGGAAAACTGAGTCTGGTCTAACAAACTAACAGAGTACTTTTTTTTTTGCCCTTGCTTCTCAAGTTACAACTTATGGAACTACTGAAATATTATCAGGAAGAGGTGATATATTTTTTTAAAGCCACCAGATAGTACATGTGTCCATAGAAGGGGTGGACATACCATTGGTGGAACCTATACAACCGCACAGGACCTCAAGAGGTAAAGAAGAGGGCCCACTTCAACCTCCAAAGCAGCAAACAACTTCTGTCTGAGACACCTAGTTGGACTTCAAACGGCCCATATATTGTTCTTGCAGAGGGGCCCTCTTTTGTCTCCATCCGCCTCTGGTCCATAGGATTTATTCGAATGGACAAGGTGCAATTAAAATTCTAATTCCTTTGAATGAAAAAGAAGGATATAGACATATGAAAATTCTGTAAATGGCTAGAAGAAAAACGAATGGATCAGTCAATTAATATTATTAATCTCCCTATTGTACAAATACCATATTATGTGAAAACCTTGGTCAATGGTAAAGGCAAGAAGAGCTGAAGGACAAATAGAATTAAAGGCAGATGCACATGAATGTATTTTCGGTCCAAGTGCGATCTGACAAAACATCGGATCACACTTGGACTAATGTTAGTCTATGGGGCCGTGCACATGTCCAATATTTTCCTTGAACAGAATCTAGCAGAGGAAAAAATTGCTGCATGCCCAAGTCTGATCCGATATTTGGATCGCACTCAGTCATACAAGTGAATGAGTGCATGGAACAATTCAGCAATGAAGAACTGATGGAGCAGAGCTTCATAGATTAAATGACATAGCAGAGATGAGTTTGTCACAGAGTCCAATGCTGACCTGGCAGCACTACAACAGACTTGACTAAGTACTGTAGCAGTGCTGCGATTGCCAAGCACAGCTGGCATTGACACAGCAGAGTTGAGTCTGCAATATAGCAAAGCTGAGGCTGTCACAAAGTCTATATACAGAGTGGACTCTGGGATATAGTAGTGATAGGTTTGTAGAGTCCAATGCAGATATGGTAGAGTTGACTCGGCAATATAGTAGGGCTGAGATTTTAACAATCTAATCCAATTCATTGCTGGCAGTGGTATAGCAGAGTTACCCAGCGAGGTAGCAGAGTTACCCAGAGCGAGGTAGCAGTGCTGGGTTTGTCACAGGATCCCAGGCAGGCTAGAAGTCTTTGGTAGCACTGTGAACACCAGCTACCTAAATACTGAGGCCCCTAAGCCCATTTATAAGGCCTGAGAGAGGAATATTACAGGAGTGTGTCGGGTTGCTTTGGTAACCCAATACGCAAGACAACAAACAACAAAGTAGGAGTAGGACTCAGCACTTGGTGCTGTTGCTAGGATAGGTAAGTAACAGCTATTTATGTGCTACACGAGGAAAGAGGGATTTACATTTACAACAAGTAATGCAAAACAATATATAATATTTGTTTAGATGCCAGGGGGCATATTTTTTTAAATAAAAATCATGTACTTTACTTTTGTTCACATGTACAAAATTTTGTTTGTGGCTCCGCCATATGTGTTATCGGCGGCACGGTGGCTCAGTGGATAACACTGTTACTTTGCAGCGCTGGGGTCCTGGGTTCAAATCCCACCAAGGAAAATACCTTCAAGGAGTCTGCATGTTCTCCCCGTGTTTACGTGGGTTTCCATCTGGTTTCCCAGTTTCCTCCCACACTCCAAAGACATAATGATAGGGAAATTAGATTGCAAGCCCTATTCTCACTCCATAACTAAGCTGAGAATGTAGGGCGCTTGAGACACCGTTTCTAGGCTGTCTCTATGTACCGTTACTAATGAAGTGATATCGTCAGATAGCTTGAACTCGACTGCAAGCACTTATGAAGATTCCAGAAGAAGATTTATTTTCCAGCTGAATTCTTGTAGTTATGCACACATACAAAGGTAACAAAAGACTTTTTTGAACCAGAGCTGCAAACACTTGAACTTCTAACATGGCTGACAACAGTGAATGAGGAAGAAGAATGAGGAAGGAGGGAGGGGTTACTGACATCAGAGCTACATAAGGGTGAGACAGGGAGAGAGGAAGGACAAACTTCTAAAGATGGCAAACCTTATTGCATAGCAACGAAACAGCACAATATAACAACACAATGATAATACAATACTGTCTGTATGATTCCCAAATCATGGGACATAACCAGCCCCAAAGGGGACATTAATGACAATGTCTGCAAAGAGTATGTAATATGATGGTGCTATATAAGAGAGTAAAACAATAATAATGATGTGTTACATGAGGATTTGTCATAAATTTCGATGTGAATTTGCCATAGATTTCCGCCTGTACATTTACATTTTAAATCCATCACTTATGGTGCTGATCATAGCGGTGGATTTAAAATCCGCACTGGTTAATTTAAGCATTAGATTTTTTTCTTAGTTTTTGGATGAGCTTTGGCAAAATCCCATCCACCTTTATGATCATATCATAAACTGTGGATTTTCAGCGGCATATCCGAACGAAAAATCAGTAGTGTATCGGCCATGTTTGAGCATAGTCTAACTGGTTCTTGGGATTGGGAGAGCCTAACTACAAGTCCTAGTTACTTTAGTCTATTGTGGATATGTTTTATATTGTACAACAAGGGTCACCGGTACAAATACATTTATCTGTGAATGGGTATAAAACCTCCATAAAGCTTCTTTTATGACCATCCTCTGACAATGAGCTGTGCAGAGTAGTGCTCAAGTAACACCGGTGTCATTGCCGTATAATCCCCTGCGTTGGTTTAATATGGCAACCAATATATTCGAAAAGGCAGAGAAGAGTCTGCAGGGTGTATGCATGACATTGACACAGCCCAGGGACTCACGAGTCACAATACCAGGCATTAACTTGAAATGCAATTAACACAGACTCATGCCGTGATTCCCATGTTGAAGGTTAGTGATTCTTTCATATATTTCTGCTATCTGGTCTTGCCTGTAAAACATCACATTGCACAGTATTTAAACTGCGCTTATAAAGATTTATAAAGCTTATTGCATTGTAAAATTGCAGTGTAAGGAGTTTCTTACAATATAGATGATGAATGGTATATTATCTAGTGTGGCACTTTAATACTGTGTCTGACACCTGAGATGCTCTCTAACCCTGACACAGCTCACTAGCTGCATCTTCACCAGCAGAGCGGAATATTCCCCGGCCTCTCTATAAATACTGCTTAACTTAATGCCATCCAAATATAGCATACAAATGGTGAACAAGGTTAAAGCCCCGTAGGTAGGTATCATGTAAATGCTGTCACCACTGAAAACAAATACATTTTAAATACATAATTACTAATATCCATTTTGGGTGACTACAGTCTGGAAGGAAAATCTGCATAAACTTTCCCGCAGGTAAGGAAGGTAGGCAAATTAAAATGTTGCCCAAATTGCACAAATAAATGCCTGACATGCTGCTTTGAGAAGACTTATAGTCCATGCATGCTCCTCTGGGAAATTAAATATGCAAATAACCTCTTCAGAGATAAAGTGGACTAGTGACATCTATTGGAAATAGTAATCCTAAAAGTCTGTATTGACTCTTTAATGACCATTGCCACATGACAAGATAAATTGCCAAGGCCACTCTTTTTGACGGGGTTTGCTTCTCATCAGGGGTTTGCTTCTCATCAGTGCAAAGTGCTATGTACAGAATGCTCACACAGTGAGGTGGATCCTTTAAGCCCAATGTCCGGGAGGGCATATGGGCCATGGGCGTCGGTGCAGCAGCTAGATAGAGCACTCCGAACACAGACACATAGAATGCAAACTAAAAATTTTAATAAAGTCCTGGAAATCACAAGCAGACAGGAGACATCCTGAAAGCCGCACGTAGGCATAAAGAATGCAAACAAAGTCTGAATAAAGTCCTGGAAACCACAAGCAGACAGGATGCTGAACACCACAGGCAGGAGGGGGACATCCAGGAGACCACAGGCAAGGAGGTGGGATGCTGGAAACCGCTGGCAGGTGGGAGATATCCAGGAGACCACAGGTCAGCAGACGGGATGCTGTAAATCACTGGCAGGTGGGAGACATCCAGGAGATCTCAGGCAAATAGCACAGTTACTGAAGAACGTTGGCAAATAGGAGGCATCATGGAGATGCAGACAGATAGTAGACAAAACGCCAGAGTGACAAGAAAGTCTAATACCATGGAAGCTGCACACAGCCAGGAAGACGTCCTGGAAACCACAGGCAGGATGATTCTGGAAACCGCAGGCAAGAAGGTAGCAATACTGGAAATCGTAGGAAAGTAAGTAGCAATACTGAAATCTCACCGCAGGTTTGTGCAATACTGGCAAGTAGGTAGCGATACTGTAAGCCGCAGACAAGCAGGTGAAGTCCTCCACTGACAGGTAGCAAGGTTACTGAAAACCGCATGGAAGTAACTCAGAGACTGGAAACCACAGACAGCACAGACAACTTAAAAGAGTTACTAGCATGTCTTAGAGTAATACAAAGACACAGGTGTGAGTCTTGAGATCCTTAAATAGGCCTACGAAGATCATTACATGGTAACATGCCGAGCTATTGTAAAGCTCGACATGGAGCACAAGAAAATCAAACGGGCCAGGGCATGTGCATTACACAAAACAAGAGGTCTGACTTGGCTGGATGACAGGCCTCTGAAGAGGATCTGAGGGGTAACATCTTTCCTTGTGGAGAGTGACATGTCTGACATGCCGATGTGACGAGTCTTATAGTCCTTATACTCCTCTGGGAAATTTTAGGGAGCAAAAAAAACACAATTTCTATATAAAATATAAATAAGGTCAAGTTGTCTGAAGGTACAGTGACCATTTAATTAAAACACATCATACTAGATAACAAGTACATTGCTTTGCTCTTTGTTTTCTTCTTAAAGCACCACTCCAGCGTGGTACAATCAATCAAATTTCCCTGCCACTAGTATTATACTTACCAGCCACTGTCTTTATCTTTTATCGGTGCTGCGCCAGTCCCATACAGCCACCTTATGACTTCAACTTCTGATAGAGATGGACCAGAAGTCAGAGGTAACGGTCACAAGCGCTCAATGTAAGTCTAGGAGAGCCTCATTCTGGCCTCATTCTGACTTTCATAGACTTACGTTGAGTTGTGACTTCTGGATCACCCAGCAAACACTGGAGCGATCTGGCAGGTCACAACCTTCGCAGAACAAAGTGGCGCCATTAAAAGATGAAGACGGTAGCTGCTAAGTATAAGACTACGGGCAGGGAATTTAGATTAGTGGCACTACTCCAGCGCTACAATAAAAATCAATAATAAAAAAAAAAACCTTTGGGGTGGTGCTTTAATTAAAATGCCAGCTCACAATTTTTTGTAGTATATAGAGTTTACACAAATATCTTTGGGATCTATGTCACATGAAAGAAAAAAAATGAATGAAAAATTGCAGGAAGCCCTCTGAAATGGCATATATTGGATTGAGTTTTTCCCTAGAAGCATAGACTTTGTGAAAAGTGCTTTGTGAAATGGAACCTCAGACAGAAATTCATCTGTTAGAAATATGGATCGTCTTGCAAATCATATAAAAGTAAAAAATGCAAGTAATTAAAAGGGTATTATCAAATTTGCTCTTTTTCAGTATTTCACTTCCTGTTTTTTGGGGGTGGTGGGCACTCCTCCTTGAGTGACAGTTCTGTTTAGTAGCAGTGCTTTACTATAAGCAGAACTATAAAGCTCAGCACAAGTTCTGCTGTAGCACATTCAGCTATCAGCGGTTTGTTCTGAAGTCTACATTGTTATCATAGTACTGTATCTATATATAGAGATAAAAGAACATGTGTGCATGCACATGGCTGGGACAGTGAGAGCCTTGATGCTGGGGGCCAAGGATTGTGATTACACAGGAATGATATGAGCAGCTTGTCAGGAGCTGATAGGAAAGGGGAGGGAGATGAGCAGCTAACTATATAGAAATCAAAAAGCCAGAGAAGGCCGACTGGGATTTTAGGAGCGACCTCCTCTACTGGAATGTCACTACTGAACACACTCAGATAGGGTCGGCACAGATTTTAGTTGTCCATCTCCTTGGAATCCAGCTGTACACTATGTAAAATAAAAGCTCTCACAGCAAGAGAATGACAGCAGATAGTAAAAGCAAGTCAAATGTAAGCTTGCTTATTTCCATGCTGTCTAACTAGAATGATGTAATAACTTAAGAATATCCCTTTAATTAAATAAGGTCTTAGGTTTCACTACTGATTTAGCCTTATTAAAAAAAAAATCATGCAAAACCTGCACCATTTCAGTTATAGGTCCTGGGGAATAGATGAGCAATATATATGATATATATATATATATATAGATCTATCTATCTATCTATCTATCTATCTATCTATCCATATATACAGTTATATGAAAAAGTTTGGGCACCCCTATTAATCTTAAGCTTAATGTTTTATAAAAATTGGTGTTTTTGCAACAGCTATTTCTGTTTGATATATGTAATAACTGTTGGACACAGTAATGTTTCTGCCTTGAAATGAGGTTTATTGTATTAACAGAAAATGTGCAATCTGCATTCAAACAAAATTTGACAGGTGCATAAGTATGGGCACTCTTATCATTTTCTTGTTTTAAATACTCCTACCTACTTTTTACTGACTTACTAAAGCACTTTTTTTGGTTTTGTAACCTCACTGAGCTTTGAACTTCATAGCTAGGTGTATGCAATCATGAGAAAAGCTACTTAAAGTGGCCACTTGCAAGTTGTTCTCCTGTTTGAATCTCCTCTGAAGAGTGGCATCATGGGCTCCTCAAAACAACTGTCAAATGATCTAAAAAAAAAGATTATTCAACATAGCTGTCTCAGAGATTTAACCTGTCAGTTTCCACTGTGAGGAACATAGTAAGGAAATGGAAGAACACAGGGACAGTTCTTGTTAAGGCCAGAAGTGTCAGGCCAAGAAAAACATCAGAAAGGCAAAGAAGAAGAATGGTGAGATCAGTCAAGGACAATCCTCAGACCACCTCCAGAGAGCTGCAGCATCAACTTGCTGCAGATGGTGTCACTGTGCATCGGTCAACTATACAACGCACTTTGCACAAGGAGAAGCTGTATGGGAGAGTGATGCGAAAGAAGCCGTTTCTGCAAGCACGCCACAAACAGAGTCGGCTGAGGTATGCAAAAGCACATTTAGAGAAGCCAATTTATTTTTGGAAGAAGGTCCTGTGGACTGATGAAACCAAGATTGAGTTGTTTGGTCATACAAAAAGGCGTTATGCATGGCGGCAAAAAAACACAGCATTCCAAGAAAAACACTTGCTACCCACAGTAAAATTTGGTGGAGGTTCCATCATGCTTTGGGACTGTGTGGCCAATGCCAGCACCGGGAATCTTGTTAAAGTTGAGGGACGCATGGATTCCACTCAGTATCAGCAGATTCTTGACAATAATGTTCAAGAATCAGTGACAAAGTTGAAGTTACGCAGGGGATGGATCTTTCAGCAAGACAATGATCCAAAACACTGCTCCAAATCTACTCAGGCATTCATGCAGAGGAACAATTACAATGTTCTGGTATGGCCATCCCAGTCCCCAGACCTGAATATCATTGAACATCTGTGGGATCATTTGAAGAGGGCTGTCCATGCTCGGCGACCATCAAACTTAACTGAACTGGAATTGTTTTGTAAAGAGGAATGGTCAAAAATACCTTCATCCAGGATCCAGGAACTCATTAAAAGCTACAGGAAGCTACTAGAGGCTGTTATTTTTGCAAAACGAGGATCTACTAAATATTAATGTCACTTTTCTGGTGAGGTGCCCATACTTATGCATCTGTCAAATTTTGTTTGAACGCAGATTGCACATTTTCTGTTAGTACAATAAATCTCATTTCAAGGCAGAAACATTACTGTGTCCAACAGTTATTACATGTATCAAACTGAAATAGCTGTTGCAAAAACACCAATTTTTATAAAACATTAAGCTTAAGATTAATAGGGGTGCCCAAACTTTTTCATATAACTGTGTATATATATATATATATATATATATATATATATATATATATATATATATATATATGTTGAACCATTGCACTCCAGAAATATCATTAAGATCCGAATTGTTTTACATTTTAGAGAACGTACTACAAGGCTACTTTCCATCTGAAATGTGCATCTTCATGAAAACGATGACCGGTCTGTGACCTGTGTGCATAATGATGCGTATACTATTTGCCGTAATGAAACATAATGAAAAAAAGCCCTGCACAGGATACTGCCCAGAAAGATCCTGTTTAGTTTGGACCCTTGTGTAAAAGCCGCTGGCTCTGAAAGCGTAGAACATATTTATTGATTAAACATCCACTACTTCAATGAGTCAATAGTAATCAGTGAGAAAGATCAATGAAACAGATTTAATCCTTTTAGTCAGCATTCCCCATAAAATAAGCAATAATTGAGCTAATATATGTATTATTCTTATCAATGTGAACCCGTACTGGTATGTTCAGAACAGAAAAATCTGCGTTAGTTGTATTAATAAAGATTAGTCAGGGACCTTGATATTGATAGTCTATCCCTAAGATAGATCACCAATATCAAATTAGTGGGGGTCTGACAGCTGATGGATGTCCGAGTCCTGACAATACCAATGATTGAAAAGGCCATGTTCCTCTGGGGAGTGGTGCAGCCTCTATATTGTTTAACAAGCACACTGCCATACATTTTGTAGCGGCTGTGCTTGGTACTGCAGCTCACCACTGCTTAATAATAATAATAAGAAGAAGAATAATAATAATAATAATAGCAGGCACAGTCACTACAAAATGTACAGAGCTGTGCACAGTAAACAATGAGAGGCTGGGGCCATTGGGGGCCAAGTCAAAGTGCTTGTGGGTGGGGTGCCAGGAGTCAAACCCCACTGATCTGATAATAATGACCTGTCTAAACTAGAGCTCATAAGTGTTACCCCTTACCACTCCATGATATATTATTACACCATGAAGCTAGTACTTGTCTAAGGCCACGGCCCCACTATCAGTAATTGGTCAGTATTTCTTCTCAGGAGTGGGAGCCAAAACCAGGAGTGGGTGATAAATGCAGAATTGGTGACTTGTTTCTATTATACCTTTTCTCTGATTGTTCCTCACCTGGTTTTGGCTCCCACTCCTGAGAAAAAATACTGATCAAATAATGATAGTGGGGCCGTGGCCTAAAAAGTAGACTCAGGGGCTGAGCTTGCTCCACACAGGGCAGGCTCCAGCTGTGTTATGTAGCCAGCACCTGCCTCTAACAGCAGTGATCGGAGATAGCTGTGATTGTGGCTGTTTAGCCACTTAAATGTCACTGACAATCTCTGACAGCGACAATTAAGTTGCACAATCCTTGTGGCACATCTGTTCTGGAACCCATCAGCCTCCCAAAACATGATCAAGGAGTGACTATGGGAGTTTTGGGCCTGCAGGATTGCTCGGTCACTGCTGTGTTGGTATTCGGGTAAAGGCTTTTTCACACGTCAGTGTGTCCGGTACGTGTGGTGACAGTTTCCACACGTACCGGAGACACTGAAACATGCAGACCCATTCAAATCTATGGGTCTGCGCACATGTCAGTGTGTTTCCACGAACCGTGTGTCCATGTGCTCCACATGCTGACATGTCCTTTTTTTTCAGGATGTACAGTCTGCAAAATGTTTCAAGCTGAACACACATGGATGACATCCGTGTGTCATCAGTGTGACACGTACCGGTACCTGGGAATCAGTGTAGAGTTAGCGCTGTTCCCAAGTGATGAGTACTGAATGCTGCCCTCATCATTGTTCCCTGCTGGCACTGTGATCAGCACGAGCAAGGGACAGTGTTGGGAGTAGTAGTGTCTTCTACCGCAGTGTCCATGTGTAAAAATAAGATTAATAAAACCCTTTTAGGCTGTGTGCCCACTATGCGATTTTTAAGCGTTTCCGCAGCAGCAATTCCGCTGCAGAAACGCTTATAAAACGCTTGGTAGAAGGTCTGCCATGTTCCCCAATGATAATCCGCATGTGCTGTGCACATGCTGTGGAAATTTCCGCTGCGGATTATCATTGCGGAAAAATCTGCCGCACTACCAATTATTTTGCGGAATCACTGCGTTTTCGCCGCCATTGACTTGCATTGGACTGCATGACATCCGCATCACTGCATCTTCAATGTGCGGATGGTACCCGGGTTTGGAGAAGAGGAGACTCTCCTCCAGACCCGGGTACCATAGTACCTGTAAAAAAAGAATAAAATAAAAAATATACATTATACTTACCTTCTGATGGCCCCCGGTGTCCTTGTCCTGGCTTGCCGGCAGCTCGCGGTGGACTAAAAGGACCTGCCATGTCGTCATTTAGTCATGTGACGGGAGACGCGACTGCTGACGTCGGCGGCCACATGACTAAATGACGTCATGGCAGGTCCTTTTAGTCCACGGCGAGCAGCCGGCAAGCCAGGACAAGGACACCGGGGGCCATCAGAAGCTAAGTATAACATTTATTTTTTATTTTTTACCATTCTTTTACGGTCACACTATATAAATCCATGCTGGTTGCATGGATTTATATAGTGTGAACAAGTTGTCAAGCACTTTCCAAGTGATGCTAAAATCGCTTGGAAAGCGCTTGATAACCCGCATGCAGAAATGCATGTGATGAACGCTTCACATCCACTTGTCCCTGGCAGGAAAAACGCATGTACAATCCGCATGTACAATCCGCATGCGTTTTTTTCTGCCAGGGAGATGCAGAAACGCTCAGGAAAAACAGGAGCATTTCTGCATCATGGGCACATAGCCTTACTCCCCTGTCTTAAGTGTCCCCCGCAGTAATCCTCTGACAGCTCAGCAGTGGAGCCGGGGAAAATGAGCCGCTCCAGCGAGTGGGGCCCTGCACTGACCAGAGCTCACTGAGTGACAGGACACCACTCCTGAGCTCAGCACAGCTCTGAGGCTCGCTCGCTGGAGCGGCTCATTCTCCCCGGCTCCACTGCGGTCAGAGGATTACAGCGGGGGACATCTCTGGACAGGTGAGTATAAGGATTTTATTATTTTATTCTTATTTTTACACATGGACACTGCGGGAGCCACTACTCCTAACTTTGTCTCTTGCTCATGCTGATCACAGCGCAAGAAAGGTACAATTATGAGGGCCGCATTCAGCACCCGGCGCTTGGGAACAGCACTAACTGTACACTGAATCCCAAACGCCAGTACGTGTGATCCTGATGTGGCACATGGATGCCACACATGTGACACACACGGACACATGGGACATGAATATCTCCGGTACCAGTTTTTCCGGTACCGGAAATATACGGATGTGTGAAACCACCCTAAAGCATAGCATTTGGGCTTTATTGGAGATTTTCACTATAGTATGCAATACTGCGATATTGCAGTATATGGTACAAGCAATCAAACAATCACATGTTCTATAGCACTATGAAGACTGAAAAGTACAGTGTAGAGCATATAAACAATATTAAACATAAAAAAATTATATTCACCCCTCTTTTTCCCCATTTAGAAATAAAGTTAGTAATGCTGTATCTGTTGCTTTGATCACGGTTTCATCAGCATGAGATTAAAGGAAAAGTGAAGCTGCCGCCATCTAGTCCGTCATATTCATGCGCCGTCACTGATTGGCAGCTTTCTGCTTATGCACAGAGCACAAAGAAAGCTGCCAATCAGTGGTGTGGGGTGGGGTTATACAGGGCTGAACATAAAAAAGAGATTTTATCAAAACTGCAGCAAACAGCCTAGTGAGCGACTTATTGCTGGAATCAGGGTCTCAGATCCAACATCATGGGATAGCAAAATCCTGGTGACTGATTCTCTTAAATAATGACACATAATTAGAAAATGAGATCAGTCAATACCAGTTTATGACAGTTTCTTCCCAACAATGTCCTGTAACTAGCATGTTATCCCTAGTATCCCATTTCTCACCAATCTCTCACAAAGTTAACATCTTCAGTTTGTATTAGAAATCCCTATCCCGTCACAGCTGTTTAATTGTTGTGGATTTAGCATAGTGCGCACCTCAGACAAAAACCTACACAGTATCTTAAGGAATAAGGAAATCCGCTGCCTAAGAAAAAAAAAATGGTGAAAACCCTGGAGCCAGCATCAGCAGAATTGGTTTGTAATTTAGCTTGTCCTTCACTTTGTACATGGTCCCTAAAGTTTTATTTGAAAGTCATGACACTACAAATACAATTTGCTTCCGAATGACTAACAGTGATTAATGATTTTCTGTACTGTACTTGACCCCAAAACTCCTTTGATCTTTTACAGGCAATGAAGGTAGAAAGGTGGTATAAAATACTTTCTATTCTTTAACTATCATGTTAAGGAAATTGTCTCCTTTACTGCATGCCCTGTCATTAATGAGATTTCAAATTGTAGAACAGAAATAATGTGTGTTATTCTAAAGATTGTACATGAGCAGGAGTTACCTAAGAAATTTCATAGACATGGTGGCTCAGTGGTTAGCACTGTTGTTTTGCAGCGCTGGGGTCCTGGGTTCAAATCCCACCAAGGACAACATCTGCAAGGAGTTTGTATGTTCTCCCCCGTGTTTGCGTGGGTTTCCTCCAGGATTCATCCCACACTCCAAAGACATACTGATAGGGAATTTAGATTGTGAGCCCCAATGGACACAGTGCTGATAATGTAAAGTGCTGCGGAATATGATGGTGCTATATAAGCAAAATAATAATAGACATTTACAACTTACTGAAAGTCACTGAGTACAGACCCCCTCGCCTTCCAGACACTAGGGAGTGGCAAGGGAGCTCCAAATGTAATGCCCCAAAGTTGAAGATTTCATTAATGTCGTTATTTGTTTATGAAATATGTCTTAAATACTTGAATTACTATACTATAATGCTATAAGTGGTTAACTTCACCACTTAGCTAGCAGATAGGAAATGGTTAAGTGGGTAGAATTTAGTTTATAAAATGCTGTAACTCTAGTTGCCAAAGTAGAGTAGTAGCAGTGAGACAGCTAAAGCAAAGATGTCGGAGAGTAGCTCTTTATGCCCTATTTCAGTAGGCACAGCAGAAGTATCTACAGAAAATGTAGTACAGTTCTGCCTGCAGAGCTTAGTCATCAATGAGGAAGAATGCCTGATCCCCAGCTGTGCCAGAATTCAGAGACCCCCTGTAGTAAGGCCCAGGAAGGCAATGGAGCAGAATATGGAACTGATCACGAACCTACGTGTAATGACCAATAGAAGGTACTGGAATTTTGAGCCCATTAGGGTATAGCAACCCTATATAGTATAGAGTGGAAGATATTCAGGAAAATAAGAGTTTAGTTTACTATTCCAGGTTAAAAAGCAGTATTTGTTGTGATGAATCTGCTGCTCTAAAGTAAAGTTTACTTCTTTCTGACATCCCTGCTGCCTCTCCTATATCCTATCTACACAACTATCATGGGGTATGCCATTCACCATCCAGCCATGAGGGAACAGTAATTGCCGACATCACACCTACACATTCATCAACATGTGCCCACCACCCACTGCATCAGCCACTGGGCCTGGCTGTAAGGTGCCCAAGCGAGGTAGTCATGGGCATCCTGTAAACAGATTTGAGCAGTTGTTGAGGGTGAATGATCAATGAAGGAAGAGAAGAAATGACTGATAAGTGGAGAAAGTGGTATTTTCTCTAATACGATTTAGTAAAAGATTTGTTTTCTTAGCTTGTACTGTTAATATAAATAACTAAATAAATATATATGTATATATACTGTATGTAGATACAGATATACAGGTGCATCTCACTAAATTAGAATATAATCAAAAAGTTAATTCAGTTCTTCAATACAAAAACTGAAACTCATATATTACATAGAGTCATTACAAACAGAGTGATCTATTTCAAGTGTTTATTTGTGATTTCATTGGCTGTAAGCCATAATCATCAACATTAACAGAAATAAACACTTGAAATAGATCACTCTGTTTGTAATGACTCTATATAATATAGGAGCTTCACTTTTTGTATTGAAGAACTGAAATAAATTAACTTTTCAATGATATTCTAATTTAGTGAGATGTACCTGTATATACATATGTATCCATCTATATATAGATATATGTTATCTATTTATTTACTTATTTTACTCACTTATATAGCGCCATTAATTCCACAGCGCTATACAGACATTATCAACACTGTCCCCATTGGGGCTCACAATCTAGATTCCTTACCATTACATCTTTGGAGTGTGGGGTGAAACCAGAGAACCCGGAGGAAACCCACGCAAACACGGGGAGAACATACAAACTCCTTAAAGATGTTGTCATTGGTGGGATTTGAACCCAGGACCCCAGACCTGCAAAGAAACAGTGCTAACCACTGAGCCACCGTGCTGCCCATATAAATCTATACATACATACACATGTATACATATACCTATCTATATACATATCTATCTATACTGTTTTTATATATATATATATATATATATATATATATATATATATATATATATATATACAGTACAGACCAAAAGTTTGGACACACCTTATCATTTAAAGATTTTTCTGTATTTTCATGACTATGAAAATTGTACATTCACACTGAAGGGATCAAAACTATGAATTAACACATGTGGAATTATATACTTAAGAAAAAAGTGTGAAACTACTGAAAATATGTGTTATATTCTAGGTTCTTCAAAGTAACCACCTTTTGCTTTGATGACTGCTTTGCACACTCTTGGCATTCTCTTGATGAGCTTCAAGAGGTAGTCACCGGAAATGGTCTTCCCACAATCTTGAAGGAGTTTCCAGAGATGCTTAGCACTTGTTGGCCCTTTTGCCTTCACTCTGCGGTCCAGCTCACCCCAAACCATCTCGATTGGGTTCAGGTCTGGTGACTGTGGAGGCCAGGTCATCTGACGTTGCACCCCATCACTCTCCTTCTTGGTCAAATAGCCCTTACACAGCCTGGAGGTGTGTTTGGGGTCATTGTCCTGTTGAAAAATAAATGATGGTCCAACTAAACGCACACCGGATGGAATAGCATGCCGCTGCAAGATGCTGTGGTAGCCATGTTGGTTCAGTATGCCTTCAATTTTTAATAAATCCCCAACAGTGTCACCAGCAAAGCACCATCACACCTCCTCCTCCATGCTTCACGGTGGGAACCAGGCATGTAGAGTCCATCCGTTCACCTTTTCTGCGTCGCACAAAGACACGGTGGTTGGAACCAAAGATCTCAAATTTGGACTCATCAGACCAAAGCACAGATTTCCACTGGTCTAATGTCCATTCCTTGTGTTCTTTAGCCCAAACAAGTCTCTTCTGCTTGTTGCCTGTCCTTAGCAGTGGTTTCCTAGCAGCTATTTTACCATGAAGGCCTGCTGCACAAAGTCTCCTCTTAACAGTTGTTGAAGAGATGTGTCTGCTGCTAGAACTCTGTGTGGCATTGATCTGGTCTCTAATCTGAGCTGCTGTTAACCTGCGATTTCTGAGGCTGGTGACTCGGATAAACTTATCCTCAGAAGCAGAGGTGACTCTTGGTCTTCCTTTCCTGGGGCGGTCCTCATGGGAGCCAGTTTCTTTGTAGCGCTTGATGGTTTTTGCAACTGCACTTGGGGACACTTTCAAAGTTTTTCCAATTTTTCGGACTGACTGACCTTCATTTCTGAAAGTAATGATGGCTACTCGTTTTTCTTTACTTAGCTGCTTTCTTATTGCCATAATTCAAATTCTAACAGTCTATTCAGTAGGACTATAAGCTGTGTATCCACCAGACTTCTGTACAACACAACTGATGGTCCCAACCCCATTTATAAGGCAAGAAATCCCACTTATTAAACCTGACAGGGCACACCTGTGAAGTGAAAACCATTTCCGATGACTACCTCTTGAAGCTCATCAAGAGAATGCCAAGAGTGTGCAAAGCAGTCATCAAAGCAAAAGGTGGCTACTTTGAAGAACCAATAATATAAGACATATTTTCAGTTGTTTCACACTTTTTTGTTAAGTATATAATTCCACATGTGTTAATTCATAGTTTTGATGCCTTCAGTGTGAACGTACAATTTTCAAAGTCCTGAAAATACAGAAAAATCTTTAAATGATTAGTTGTGTCCAAACTTTTGGTCTGTACTGTATATATATATATATATATATATATATATATATATATTTCAAAAGAGAGAAAGGCAGCACTTTAATTTCAATGAAGAAAAGAGGACTTTATTAGCCCATCAGATGTGGCTAATAAACTATTCTATTTATTTTCTTTTAAACTATATATATATATATTTTAAACATGTATTTTTTAACTCACTTTGCCTGCAATGAGAATATGACAACTCTGCTCTTCTTGTCCAAGTCTACACAGCAAAGCTGACGGCTACATAAAATAGGAAATGTCAGCTACTTGTATGTGCTCTAGCAGTGGGTGTGAAATCTTAATTTATTTTATATAGTCTTGTGAAAAACTAAATACATAAATTAAAATAATGTTTATATCAAACTCTGATTTTAAATATATTATTTTTGTAAATGAATCTTTTCCTTTAATGGCCGTCAGTCACACAGATCATTCTCGCTTACATATCATAAGCACTACTTTTACTGCCTGGATACCTGATATTGGCTTTTAAATAAAGCTCAGCGCTCAGAATGATTCTATTTTGAGAGTCACTCAATTAAGGTTTATGTCACAGGTTCTAATTACAAAGTGTCTGCTGTACTTTGCTTTGCTGGACATCAGCACTTCAGCAATTAAAGAAATAAACATGTAATCTCATACTAAAGCCTTGCTGGAGGAATCAATGTGGGTCCTGACAACAGAGGTGGCAAAGGCTCCAGCTAATTGAAATGTGTTTGATTTCCGTACTTCAATTTATCACTGACTGAAGTGCACAAAACAGAACAGACTTCTATAGCAGTCTTCAATTAAAATCTCTTAAAGGTTTGCAAGGACATAATTGCTGAACTCTGGGAACATTTACTCTGGAAATCTTTTCGCTGTGACCTATTCTGTTTGCAAGTTTTATTTGACAGCAGGAAGGAAAAAAACACATAAAGAAAATAAAGTTCATTTTTAATCATGGCTATGGAAATGGTAACGTGGCAATGGCGGATATTTCAGAATTTATACACAAGTTCTGCGTGGAAATTTACTTTTATTCTGGAAGTGACATTCATCACCGGGGAAGTGAAGATATTCATTATTTTCTATTGTCAAAGAGCAACTCTGCTGGAAAACTTTATGGGCTTAAAAGTGACAATCATTTTTCTACATTTGGCACTTCCCTTCCCCCACTCTCCGTGACAGGTCATATAAAAAGCACTGTTCAGTAGGCGGTGATAGTGAGAAATAATTTTTGATATGTCGTCCATCCTGCGGCGGAAGTGTGACATTCAGAATAAGCAATGCATTGTATGATCTCATTATTTGTGTTAAGAATTTGTGTATGGATTAAAGGGTTCATCAACCTTTGGGGACTTTTTTTTAAACTTAAACGCGTATATGACGCGCCCCCTGGGCCTGTGCTGTGCAGGGGAATACCAGGAGCCGGATCGCTGAGATGCTGGGGGTTGTAGTCTCCGTGTGGCGGTGACCCGGTCCGTGCCCAGGGTGGTCAAACCAGTGGCAGTCTATTTGTATTGTAATAAGTGTCCGACTACGCCACCCGTGGATTGCGGTCAGTGGGGACCGCCGCTGCGCTGCAGACCGCTGAGGCTGATGTTGTTTGCGCAGCTGAGTATGGGATGACTCCCCACGGGAGAAGTATTGCCTCAGGGCAGCTAATGTGGAAGATGATGGGAGTGATGGTGTGAGGGTCCCAGGGCTAATCGTGCTGGAGCAGCAAGGAATCACAGAGACGTGAGGTGCAGTTCAGGGTCTTTACTGATGGTACAAGGCAGACCCTCCCGGGAGTACTGGCTAGTATAAGGGGCCTGGTCAGTCTGCGAGCAAGCAGGAGTTCCCCTGGCCAGGTGGAGTTGTAGGCCTCCCCGTTAATCTGCACTCTTCCTGGCTACCTTGCTATCAGCGGTTACAAGTAGCCCACGTCCCTGAGTATACCGTGTGGTGCTCACCCATATGGCTGGTGACTTGGGGCCTTCTGTTAGCCTCCGCTCCTGGATGGCGGCACTGGTCCCTTCTCTGTGACTGAGCCTCCGGGCTTCTATGGCCAGAGGACCTGGAATCCCCTGCCGGCTGGTTTCTGCTGCTGGGTGTATATCAGTCCCCACAGCCTCGGACTCCTGTGTCCGGCTTTAGTATCTTCGTCCAGGGCGAACTCTGCTCAGCTCCAGCCCCTGGACTTCTGCTACTGCTCCTCCAGAGCTCCTGATCTCACTTTCCCTCTCCAGACTCTGACTCTGTCTGCAGCTTCACTCTGACTGCTCTAATCACGCCCCAGACCCAGTTTTTAAGGGCAGATTCCTCCCCTCCCAGGTCTGGGTGGGCCGTGTTGCATGTTTAGGGCTCCTGACCAGAGAAACCTCCCACTTGCTCTCAGACATAATATCTCTATTACTGTGGCAACCAGACCCCTGGGGTGTCACATATATTGGGGGCTAAAAATCATTTTTGCAATTAGATTTTATTTTGTTAAATTTTGCACCATTTGGCTTCCACTGGCTCTTTGTTTTCCTGAATTTTAACCCCCTCACGACATATGACATAAACTTGCATCATATGTTGTGCCCCTATGTTTGATACAGGCTCGCACATTGAGCCCGCATCTTTCCCTGTACATCATGGCTCATGTAATCAGCCGAGTGTGGCATGGAGCTCTGCCCGTGGCTGTTAACCTGTTAAGTCCCGCTGTCAATCTCTGACAGCAGAATTTAACATGCGCTGGTAAGGGCGCACGTCATTCCATGCTCCTATCGGCTTGCCCGTGACATTATCGCGGGGCACCGATGGGTTGACGTGACAGTCGGGGTTCTGCTGATGACCCGTGTGCCTGTCATTACAATCCTCCTGTGGCTGGCATTCATAGTAGATCATGATTTTTGCTATACAGTACATAGTAGTGCTATCAGATCAGACAATGACAGCTTCAAGTCCCCTAAGGGGACTAATAAATTCAGGAAAAAGTGAAAAAGAAAAGTTTTTGAAAATATGAAAAAAACAGAAACGTTCGAATCACCTCTCTTTAATACATAGCCAATGCAGATACATATATACTGACCGCAGGAGTGGTGTGAGGGGATCTGTGGTGTGCCATTTTGGTCAGTATATATGTATCTAGATTGGCAATGGATTAATTGAGCGGTTATCTATCGCAGTGTGATCTAGATGTATTATATTTAAAATATTATATATTCTCAGCTATTATTATCCTTATGGTTTCTTTATATAATATATACGTTCAATCTGATACTACATGTGTATGTACATTTTTTGCACAGTGCACTTGACTAGCACATGATTTATAGATGTAGTTTTATTTTTTACTATATATCTACCGTATATAATTGTATATATATATTATATTGATTTATGAACAGAGCACTTTTTTTTAGTCCGCTGATAATGTATGCTTGACACTCATAATCTGGTCCTTTGGTCTATTTATGATGTACTAATATACCTTTATATTCATATATTTATTTGAATATATATTACAGTCATGGCCAAAAGTTTTGAGAATGACACCAAAATTATATTTTCACATGATCTGCTGGCCTCTGGTTTTTATTAGTGTTTGTCTGATGTTTATGTCACATACAGAAATATAATTGCAATCATATTAGGAGTGCCAATAGGTTATATTGACAGTTAGAATGAGTTACTGCAGCAAGTCAATATTTGCAGTGTTGCCCCTTCTTCTTCAAGACCTCTGTAATTCTCCCTGGCATGCTCTCAATCAACTTTTGGACCAAATCCTGACTGATAGCAGTCCATTCTTGCATAATCAATGCTTGCATTTTGCCAGAATTTGTTGTTTTTTGTTTGTCCACCCGTCTCTTGATGATTGACCACAAGTTCTCAATGGGATTAAGATCTGGGGAGTTTCCAGGCCATGGACCCAAAATCTCTATGTTTTGTTCCATGAGCCATTTAGTTATCACCTTTGCTTTATGGCAAGGTGCTCCATCATGCTGGAAAAGGCATTGTTGGGCGCCAAACTGCTCTTGGACGGTTGGGAGAAGTTGCTCTTGGAGGACATTCTGGTACCATTCTTTATTCAAGGCTGTGTTTTTAGGCAAGACTGTGAGTGAGCCGATTCCCTTGGCTGAGAAGCAACCCCACACATGAATGGTTTCAGGATGCTTTACAGTTGGCATGAGACAAGACTGGTGGTAGCGCTCACCTCTTCTTCTCCGAATAAGCGGTTTTCCAGATGTCCCAAACAACCGAAAAGGGGATTCATCAGAGAAAATGACTTTGCCCCAGTCCTCAGCAGTCCACTCCCTGTACCTTTTGCAGAATATCAGTCGGTCCCTGATGTTTTTTCTGGAGAGAAGTGGCTTCTTTGCTGCCCTCCTTGAAACCAGCCCTTGCTCAAAGAGTCTCCGCCTCACAGTGCGTGCAGAAGCACTCACACCAGCCTGCTGCCATTCCTGAGCAAGCTCGGCACTGCTGGTAGTCCGATCCCGCAGCTGAAACAGTTTTAAGATATGGTCCTGGCGCTTGCTGGTCTTTCTTGGGCGCCCTGGAGCCTTTTTGACAACAATGGAAGCTCTCTCCTTGAAGTTCTTGATGATGCGATAGATTGTTGACTGAGGTGCAATCTTTGTAGCTGCGATACTCTTCCCTGTTAGGCCATTTTTGTGCAGTGCAATGATGGCTGCACGTGTTTCTTTAGAGATAACCATGGTTAACTGAAGAGAAACAACGATACCAAGAACCAGCCTCATTTTAAAGTGTCCAGTGATGTCATTCTTACTTAATCATGACTGATTGATCGCCAGCCCTGTCCTCATCAACACCCACACCTGTGTTAATGGATCAATCACTAAAACGATGTTAGCTGCTCCTTTTAAGGCAGGACTGCAATGATGTTGAAATGTGTTTTGGGGGTTAAAGTTCATTTTCTGGGCAAATATTGACTTTGCAAGTACAGTAATTGCTGTTAAGCTGATCACTCTTTGACATTCAGGAGTATATGCAAATTGCCATTACCAAAAATGAAGCAGTAAATTTTGGAAAAATTACTATTTGTAGCATCGGCGTCTCTGCCCCGTACTAGGCAGAGACGCCATCCCTCTCACCTTCCCGCTCCTGGCGCGGCGTCCTCCAGCACTTCTCTCCCCGCTGCTTCCGGCACGCGCTCCTTCCCCGGCAGTGTGCTTAGGGTGCGCGCTCCCCCTCTCTTAAAGGGACCGCGCGCGCCGTCCTAAGGAGTCCCCGGCCAATTGCCGGAGGACCTCCCATATTTTAGGCACCTCCTCCAAAATGGAGGTGCCCGAGCAATGTTGTTGCAAAGCCTTCACTCTGCATCAGCCCTCAGGTCCCGTTACCAGTTACCAGCCAGTCACCTGCCAGATTCCTGCTTGTTACCTGCCAGTCACCTGCCGGATTCCTGCCAGTTACCTGCCTGATTCCTGCTTGATACCTGCCTGATATCCGTTTACCTGCTTGCAAGCCTGAGGTCCGACGGTCTGCTTTCCTACACCTGTCAGTCTGTCTATGGACCAGCCTGCTCGCTCACCTGGGAGCGCTCATCTGCTACCTGCCTGCTAGCCTACCTGGAGGCTCCGCCGTCACTTGCCGTGACCACCTGCCTGTCCAGAGACTCTCGCCTGCTCACCTGGGAGCGCTCATCTGCTGCCTGCTAGCCTACCTGGAGGCTCTGCCATCACTTGCAGTGACCACCTGCCTGTCCAGAGACTCTTGCCTGCTCACCTAGGAGCGCTCACCTGCTACCTGTCTGCTAGCCTACCTGGAGGCTCTGCCGTCACTTGCCGTGACCACCTGCCCGTCCAGAGACTCTCGCCCGCTCACCTGGGAGCGCTCGCCAGCCACCTGCCTGCTGTCCTTCTACCCAGAGACTGTCCCTGTCACTTGCCGTGAGTACCCGTCCTTTTACCCAGAGACTGTCCCTGTCACTTGCCGTGACTACCTGCCCCTCTACCCAGAGACTGTCCCTGTCACTTGCCGTGACTACCTGCCCGTCTTCCCTGGGAGCCACCCGCTTCCTTACATGGACTGCCCCCTTGTATAGTTGCACAGAGGTTCCACCTCCCAGACCCGTTACACTATTTGTCTCATTCTCAATACTTTTGGCCATGACTGTATATTGATTCTATGCACAGAGCATTTTTGCTTCTTATTTTGCATTAATCTTGTCCATGGGTTTATTTATGATGTATTAGTATATCCATTTAATCTGGCACATCCTCTCCCCTCATTTTTATATATTTTTTATATTTGTCTGTTGGGCAATATATGCTTTTTAAAAATTATCATGTTATTGATATTGTATTAATAAAGAGATTATATTACATTGCCTTGTTTGAATACATTTTTGTAGGATTTGTACTTTTACGATTAGTTCCCGATTAATTGCCTTTGCGTCTGTTTCTTTTTCTAGTTTTGTGCCTTTTTTTTGTGGACACACAATTCATTAATCTATTTGTGCCTTTTTAAGTGTATTTTATACGTGCTTGGCAGTTGTTTTTGGTTTTCTACTATGTGGGCAGGGTTTAGTAGTGATAAGATATATAACAAAGTTTCTTATATTCGCTGTTACTATTGAATTTTGCTAAATTTGTTGAAACAACAGTGACCATTTAACTGTTTATCTGTATAACTTTATATATACAGTTTAATGGTATAGGTGTAAAAAGAGCAAAATATATTTGTCGGCTACATAATGGAATGTTATTTTACTAAAATACAGTAGCACAAGTTAATGATTTGACATTAGCGTTGAGTCTCATCACTTGTAACTTGCCAGTAAAGACATGATTGTTTTCTTTTATTCTCCACTATTTAACAGTTGTTCCATTATATCAAAATAAGACCTGATAAAAAATCATATAAATTGTTGTTTGAGACCTGGGACCATCACCACTGTCTAGAATGAAATAAAAAAAGAAAACTAAAAGGCCTCTACGATACCCTGATGTGAACTTTTCCTGAAATGTCTGAACATGATATAGTGGTAAGCCTTCTGTTTCTTCTCCACAGTCATCAATGAAACGTGCCACGTGACGCATGTTACAATAAGTGCTAGCCATGGCTCTGGGGAAAGGGAAAAAATGGTTATGTGAAAGTTTCTCAGCAGGAATCCATGTTATTTCAGAGTGTTTGAAATGCTCTCAATACCAGCTTTCCGCTGAACTCAACTTGAAAACCTTAAAAATGCTGGAAATAGAATTAATCCGTAGCTATTACAATTGGAAGGCTTGCTAAATTGGAGAAGTACTAGAATGAAATGGTCCAAGAGTCAACTCTTCCTGTAAACTATTTACTACATAATATATCTATGTATGTATACTATCTATCTATTTATCTATCCGTCCCATATCTATCTATCTATCTATCCAAATTTTCAGTGCTGTGCAAAAAGTTTTAGAAGTTTTGTGGAAACAAAATCGCAAAGTTAGAATACTTAAAAAAAAAAATAGAACTGTAAAAAAGGGAACCAATCATCGATTTTACGCTTTATAAACCCAGCCCATTACCTTTGTAAGTGTGCAAATGTAGTTCCTATAGATCCTTTATACCCTCATAGGTACCCCGCATACCTCCAAAAAAGTCTTTCATTCAATTGTGCTGTCTGGTCTGATGGGTGTCCCCGGACCATGCTCACCACCTACTCCATCTCAGCAAACACTGCTTATTCTTTCGTGAAGGACATGGATGACGTGTCCAAAGTTATCCACACAGTGCTCAAAGTCTCGAGTCTGTGTAGTTGAATCAGAGACCTGCATAGGCACAATTGGCTCCTTGATGCACCTTAAGCACTGTGAAGATGACGTAAGAGACATCATCCATGTCCATCAAGAAAGAAGAGGTGATGCTTGCCGGGATTGAGGAGGTGCCGAGCATGGTCTGGAGAAAAACATTGGACTAGACGACGCAATTTGCATGCAACCCAGGACATGAAGAACAGACATTTTTGTAGGTTTGCGGTGAGGCCCCTATGTGAGTATAAAGGGGTTGCAGGAACCCTATTTACATGCTTTAAAAGCTGATGGGCAGGGTATATAAGGCGTGAAGCCAATGACAGGTTCCCTTTTTAATAGATTTTTTTTGTCAATTAACAAAATAGAAAGTGAGTGAACAAAAGAAAGATCTAAATCAAATTTGGTGTGACTGCCACTTTTGTCTTGAAAACAGAATCCATTCTTCTAGGTACTTTGTATTTTGTTATATGATAAAAATAAAATATTAACACTTCTATTTTTAAAGCATTCTTGTAGCAGCATTTTTTCCACACCTGCCTACATTTTTCACATAGTACTATATATATATATAGTTATATAATTTCTCTTTTTTTAAATTAAGGATGACTACAACATGAATTCATAAAAATGATCCTATTATATGTTTATGGTCGGAATAATGCATTTCACACAGGAATCTCATTTAATTTAGTTAAACTGGCTAAAGCCGTCTATATCCTCATGCTTCATTTTGACTGACAGCATAAATTCCAGATTTAGCAATTCATTTCATCTTCATATCTTATCTTCCACCCTTTCTGACAGTTGGCGGCTTGTTTTTGAGGGATCTCTGGCAGATAAGGTGGTTAACTTCGAAACGGCAGACATTAGGCCAGTGTGTGCACTATTATGTGGGCAACTTCTGTGATGGTTTAGCCAATCAAACTTAAAAAGCTGGAAAAGTTTTCCCAGAGATTGTATAAAAACTTTTAATCATTTCTAAAACTATACAATAAATGTACGGATATGCAATGGGAGTTCTATTATATCACTAGGTGGATCCAATGGAAGTCTGACCCCGTTAAAATGGGTAAAATCTCATCACAGTGTGCTAACTTAACTAAAAAGTGTAATATGGTATGTAAAAATAAATCTAAGAATGTACAGGAAACATGTCATTAAGAGAGGCTCTTTAGTTTGCCCATCAGTCAGGTGGATGGAAAATATCCTACCATATATTTCTTACTCTCCGTAGTCAACATTCCCTGAATTTTTGTAAAAAGTATTTTTATTGCCAGCAGTAAAAACTAAACTTTGAACACATTTTTTCAAATTTGGCAGCGTAATGGGGCTTTCTGTTATCGCCTGGCTGCCCTAAAAATGGCTAACACGGACAAGCTTAAAGCTAACCACTCTATTTACTAGATCCAAGAGGGTGCCCTGACCTTCACTCTTTAACCACTGTACAAGTATCAGGATTTACACAGGGGCCCCTGGGTTGACGCCACAGAGTAGGCTGTTGACCGGTGGTGTAGGCTGGAAGGAGAGGTCAGGTAGCCGAGCCAAAACCAGGAGGGCAGACAAGGTACAAAATCAGAAGACAGCCAGCAAAAGGGCAGAGATCAGAACAAGAAGCCTGTAGACAAAACAGGAGTTGAGAAGCAGCAGCAAACCAGGAGACAAGCTATACAACAACTACCAGCAGTAAGATGGGAACTTTAGTTAGTTGTGGTGCTCTCCAATTGGCCGAAGCAGGAGATGATTATTCCAGCAAGAAAGCATATACCCACATACTACCAGACTGGACAGCACTACAGGTCCCAGGCACCCTAATCTCAGTGGTGGGACAGAGCCTGTGCCACTTAGAACTTTTGGTCTTAATGTCTCCTACATCACCAGCATCACCCAAAGAAAGAATATGGTGGCATCTGATGACTTTGCAGGAGCAGGTACCGGAGGAGAAGCGAGAGGCAGTCACTTAAATTGCTGCAGATCAGTGGGGGTCTAGGTCCTAAGTAGTGTTGAGCCACCCCCGTAGTGTTCGGGTTCGGTTCGGTTCGTCGAACACCGGGATGTTCGAGGAACTGTTCGTCGAACTGTTCGTCGAACACCTTAGAACACCGTCGAACACCGTTAAAACCAATGGCAGGCAAACAAAAACACATAGGAACACATAGAAAACACCTTCAAAGGTGTCCAAAAGCTGACAAACTGCTCAGAAGACGCTTTCTTTAAAAAAGCCGGCCGGCAATTCAGCAGCGGCATACACCGGTACCCGACAATTTAGACATGAAGGAATAGAGCATCACACATAGATTAGATAGATAGAAACATGTCAGTCACATATCAATGAAGTACAGTGACAGTGTTGCTTACTGTACTTGTCATTTAGTGTAAAGGATTTATTAAAAAATATAATATTGTTTTCGTGCACCGTCTCTTTAAAAAAGCCGGCTGGCAATTCAGCATCTGTACCCGACAATTTAGAATAGAAGGAATAGAGAATCACACATAGATTAGATAGATAGAAACATGTCAGCCACATATATACGAAGTACAGTGACAGTGTTGCTTACTGTACTTGTCATTTAGTGTAAAGGATTTATCAAAAAATATAATAGTGTTTTCGTGCACCGTCTCTTTAAAAAAGCCGGCCGGCAATTCAGCATCTGTACCCGACAATTTATAACAGACAGAATAGAGCTTCACACATAGATTAGATAGATAGAAACATGTCAGTCACATATATATGAAGTACTGTGACAGTGTTGCTTACTGTACTTGTCATTTACTGCAAAGGATTTATTAAAAAAAATAATAGTGTTTTCATGCACCGTCTCTTTAAAAAAGCCGGCCGGCAATTCAGCATCTGTACCCGACAATTTATAACAGACAGAATAGAGCTTCACACATAGATTAGATAGATAGAAACATGTCAGTCACATATATAATAAGTACAGTGACAGTGTTGGTTACTGTACTTGTCATTTAGTATTAAAATGAAGGATTTATTATTAAAAAAAATTGGCGTGGGGTTCCCCGTAATTTTAGTCTCTAGCGGAGGTTAAGCAGACAGCTGGGGCAGATGTTTGAAGCCTGGGAAGGGGGTAATACCCACGGAGCTTCCCAGGCTACTAATATCAGCCCCCAGCTGAATACCTAGCCTTTACTAGCTATTAAAATGGAGGACCCCCCTCAAAAAAATGACGTGGGGTCCCCCCTAATTTAATAGCTAGCAAAGGCTAGGCAGACAGCTGGGGGCTGATATTAATAGCCCAGGAAGGGAGCCATGAATATTGGCCCCCTCCCAGGCTAGAAACACCAGCCGTCAGCCGCCCCAGAAATGGCGCATCCATAGGATGCGCCAATCCTGGCACTTAGCCTCGCTCTTCCACGCTGCCCTGGTGCGGTGGCAGGGGGTAATAGGGTTGGGGTTGATGTCAGCTTATAATGCCAGCTGACATCAAGCCCAGGTTAGTAATGGAGAGGCGTCTATAAGACACCCCCATTACTAACCCCATAGTCAAAGTTAAAAAAAAAACACAAAACACCCAGAATAAAGTCCTTTAATTGAAATAAAGACACAATTCTTTATTGTTCTAAATTAAACCATACTTACCATCACGCCCATTCCAGCTGAAGCCAACGATCTCCTGCAATAAAAGAAAAATAATAAAGCAACCTCATCCTTACCTTTCCATGGTTCCCACGACAGCTTCAGCTCTGCTACATCAAGATGACAGGCTGGACCGCAGCAGAACGCTGCCATCCAGCCTGTCATCCCGCAGACACTGAGAAGCGCAGGCATGCTTGCGCTCCTCAGTGTCTGACTGTGACGGCATCCAGATGAGCCGACAATGAACTCGGCTCACCTCATGTACGTCACTGACAGCGTGGGAAAATTCTCCTGCACTCAGCGCTTCAGCGTGAGAATTTTCCCACGCTGTCAGTGACGTGCATGAGGTGAGCCGAGTTCATTGGACATGACCTCGGCTCATCTGGATGCCGTCACAGCCAGACACTGAGTAGCGCAAGCAAGCCTGCGCTTCTCAGTGTCTGCGGGATGACAGGCTGGATGGCAGCGTTCTGCTGCGGTCCAGCCTGTCATCTCGATGTAGCAGAGCTGAAGCTGTCGTGGGAGCCATGGAAAGGTAAGGATGATGTTGCTTTATTATTTTACTTTTATTGCAGGAGATCATTGGCTTCAGCTGGAATGGGCGTGGCGGTAAGTATGGTTTAATTTAGAACAATAAAGAATTGTGTGTTTATTTCAATTAAAGGACTTTTTTCTGGGTGTTTGTGTTTTTTTTAAATACTTTACTAGAAATTCAAGGTGGTCATGTCTAATATTGGCGTGACCCCATGAATTTCGGGCTTAGGGCCAGCTGATAATGCCAAGCTGGCCTTAACCCCTTTATTACCCAGTGAGCCACCGCACCAGGGCCCTGGATGAGTTGGGTACAGCGCCAGAAGATGGCGCTTCTATGAACGCGCCATTTTCCGGGGCAGCTGCGGACTGCAATTTGCAGCGGGTGGGGCCCAGAAAGCTTGGGCCTCCCTGCGCTGCAGATTCCAGCCCCCAGCTGCCTAGTTGTACCTGGCTGGACACAAAAATAGGGCGAAGCTCCACGTATTTTTTTTTTAAATTCATGAAATTCATGGAATAATTAAGAAAAAAAGGGCTTCCCTATATTGTTGTGTCCGGCTAGGTACAAATAGGCAGCTGGTGGTTGGGAGCAGCCCGTTCATGCCTGCTGTACCTGACTGGACACAAATATAGGGCGAAGCCCCACATCAATTTTTTTTTCATTATTTCATGAATTTCCTGAAATAATTTAAAAAAAATTGACGTGGGGCTTCGCCCTATATTTGTGTCCAGTCAGGTACAGCAGGCAGGAACGGGCTGCCCCCAACCACCAGCTGCCTATTTGTACCTGGCCAGACACAACAATATAGGGAAGCCCTTTTTTAAAAAAATTATTTCATGAAATAATTAAAAAAAAATTGACGTGGGGCTTCGCACTATATTTGTGTCCAGCCAGGTACAGCAGGCAGGGACGGGCTGCCCCCAACCACCAGCTGCCTATTTGTACCTGGTTGGACACAACAATATAGGGAAGCCCTTTTTTTCTTAATTATTCCATGAATTTCATGAAATAATTAAAAAAAAAAATGCGTGGGGCTTCGCCCTATCTTTGTGCCCAGCCAGGTACAACTAGGCAGCTGGGAGTTGGAATCCGCAGCGCAGGGAGGCCCAAGCTTTCTGGGCCCCACCCGCTGCAAATTGCAGTTCGCAGCCGCCCCAGAAAATGGCGCGTTCATAGAAGCGCCATCTTCTGGCGCTGTACCCAACTCATCCAGGGCCCTGATGCGGTGGCTCACTGGGTAATAAAGGGGTTAAGGTCAGCTTGGCATTATCAGCTGGCCCTAAGCCCGAAATTCATGGGGTCACGCCAATATTAGACATGACCACCATGAATTTCTAGTAAAGTATTTAAAAAAAACACAAACACCCAGAAAAAAGTCCTTTAATTGAAATAAACACACAATTCTTTATTGTTCTAAATTAAACCATACTTACCGCCACGCCCATTCCAGCTGAAGCCAATGTCTTCTGCAATAAAAGTAAAATAATTAAGCAACCTCATCCTTACCTTTCCATGGTTCCCACGACAGCTTCAGCTCTGCTACATCGAGATGACAGGCTGGACCGCAGCAGAAAGCTGCCATCCAGCCTGTCATCCCGCGGACACTCAGGAGCGCAGGCATGCTTGCGCTCCTCAGTGTCTCGCTGTGACGGCATAAAGATGAGACAAGCTCATGTCCAATGAACTCGGCGCACCTCATGCACGTCACTGACAGCGTGGGAGAATTCTCCTGCACTCAGCACTTCAGCGTGAAAATTCTCCCACGCTGTCAGTGACGTACATGAGGTCAGCTGAGTTCATTGGACATGAATGAGCTCACCTCATGCACGTCACTGACAGCGTGGGAAAATTCTCACGCTGAAGCGCTGAGTGCAGGAGAATTTTCCCACGCTGTCAGTGACGTGCATGAGGTGAGCTCATTCATGTCCAATGATCTCAGCTCACCTCATGCACGTCACTGACAGCGTGGGAAAATTCTCCTGCACTCAGCGCTACAGCGTGAGAATTCTCCCACGCTGTCAGTGACGTGCATGAGGTGAGCTCATTCATGTCCAATGAACTCAGCTGACCTCATGCACGTCACTGACAGCGTGGGAGAATTCTCACGCTGAAGTGCTGAGTGCAGGAGAATTCTCCCACGCTGTCAGTGACGTGCATGAGGTGCGCCGAGTTCATTGGACATGAACTCGTCTCATCTTTATGCCGTCACAGCCAGACACTGCAGAGCGCAAGCATGCCTGCGCTTCTCAGTGTCTGCGGGATGACAGGCTGGATGGCAGCGTTCTGCTGCGGTCCAGCCTGTTATCTCGATGTAGCAGAGCTGAAGCTGTCGTGGGAACCATGGAAAGGTAAGGATGAGGTTGCTTTATTATTTTTCTTTTATTGCAGGAGATCGTTGGCTTCAGCTGGAATGGGCGTGACGGTAAGTATGGTTTAATTTAGAACAATAAAGGAATGTGTCTTTATTTCAATTAAAGGACTTTATTCTGGGTGTTTGTGTTTTCTTTTAACTTTGACTATGGGGTTAGTAATGGGGGTGTCTTATAGACGCCTCTCCATTACTAACCTGGGCTTGATGTCAGCTGGCATTATAAGCTGACATCAACCCCAACCCTATTACCCCCTGCCACCGCACCAGGGCAGCGTGGAAGAGCGAGGCTAAGTGCCAGAATTGGCGCATCCTATGGATGCGCCATTTCTGGGGCGGCTGACGGCTGGTGTTTCTAGCCTGGGAGGGGGCCAATATTCATGGCTCCCTTCCTGGGCTATTAATATCAGCCCCCAGCTGTCTGCCTAGCCTTTGCTAGCTATTAAATTAGGGGGGACCCCACGTCATTTTTTTGGGGGGGTCCTCCATTTTAATAGCTAGTAAAGGCTAGGTATTCAGCTGGGGGCTGATATTAGTAGCCTGGGAAGCTCCGTGGGTATTACCCCCTTCCCAGGCTTCAAACATCTGCCCCAGCTGTCTGCTTAACCTCCGCTAGAGACTAAAATTACGGGGAACCCCACGCCAATTTTTTTTAATAATAAATCCTTTATTTTAATACTAAATGACAAGTACAGTAACCAACACTGTCACTGTACTTCATATATGTGTGACTGACATGTTTCTATCTATCTAATCTATGTGTGAAGCTCTATTCTGTCTGTTATAAATTGTCGGGTACAGATGCTGAATTGCCGGCCGGCTTTTTTAAAGAGACAGTGCATGAAAACACTATTATTTTTTTTAATAAATCCTTTGCAGTAAATGACAAGTACAGTAAGCAACACTGTCACAGTACTTCATATATATGTGACTGACATGTTTCTATCTACCTAATCTATGTGTGATTCTCTATTCTTTCTGTTATAAATTGTCGGGTACAGATGCTGAATTGCCGGCCGGCTTTTTTAAAGAGACGGTGCATGAAAACACTATTATTTTTTTTAATAAATCCTTTGCAGTAAATGACAAGTACAGTAAGCAACACTGTCACAGTACTTCATATATATGTGACTGACATGTTTCTATCTATCTAATCTATGTGTGAAGCTCTATTCTGTCTGTTATAAATTGTCGGGTACCGCTGCTGAATTGCCGGCCGGCTTTTTTAAAGAGACGGTGCATGAAAACACTATTATTTTTTTTGATAAATCCTTTACACTAAATGACAAGTACAGTAAGCAACACTGTCACTGTACTTCATATATATGTGACTGACATGTTTCTATCTATCTAATCTATGTGTGAAGCTCTATTCTTTCTGTTCTAAATTGTCAGGTATCGGTGTATGCCGCTGCTGAATTGCCGGCTTTTCATGTTTCACTGTGAGCACTGTTCCCATCGATTTGGGCAATCACTGTAATGCCACAACCACCATGGCTGTGGCATTACAGTGAGTGGCAGACAATCCCTCCATGATTGGTGCTCTAAATAGCGCCAGACATGCAGGGCACGCTTTTGGTGCACGAACAGTTATCGAACATAACCTCGAACAGCCGAATTTTTTGCAAATCGTTCGCGTTCGTCGAACAACTCGAACACCACCCAAAACAGCTCGAATTTGAGATTGGCGAACAGTTCTAGTCGAACACCGCTCATCTCTAGTCCTAAGTTGCCCACAGATAGCTTGATAGATCCTAAAACAATGCACAGCTCAGCAGTCATGAGCACAGGAGTAAATAAGCTCGCTCATTAAGGGTTTAACTCATAAAATTCTAGCTACTTATAGCCACTATAGAGTGAGATTACTGCATACAGATGCAATATGCAATCTGTTTCTAAGATTGTGCTAATAAGTGGTGGCAGGTACAGTGCCTAGATTATTATCATTTCAATGGAAGATACAGTTCTGTGCATCGTTATTGCCACCCATGACGTTAAAGTACATAATGTGGAATATCTCCTGAAAAAATGAATCAACTGAAACAGTTTTTTTGTATAGAGCACTCGTGTTAAATACAAAAGAGCAAATGATAAATAATAATTAAAAAAAAAGCAATGGGAGGGAAAAATAGAAAAATCTGAAGCTTGCTGTATCACTGGTATTGGCACCCTTTACATTAATTTAGTATGGAAACACATTTTGACTTGCCTGTGGTAAATCACAAAAGAGACTCACCTGTGATTGTCAGTGCCCATGTGACATGAATTAGCTAATGAATCATGACTTCAGTGTTTTAAAAAGCCACATGGTAGGCCCTGTTCCTTTGTCACAATGGTGAAGACAAAGGAGCTGTATTAGTGAACACAAGACTTGCAAAGGGTATAAGGCCATTTCCAAAGACCTTGGTATACCATTTTCAACAGTGCACCATGATATTAAGAAATTTGTCAAGCCTGGAACCATCAAGAACCTCCCTGGACATAGGGGAAAGAGGAAAATTGACAAGAGATGTCTTCGAAGGTTGGTGCGAATGGTGGAAAAAACACCATGTCAAACATCCAAAGACCTGAAGGCCAACCTGGAACAGTCTGGGGTCATGGTTTCAACAAGTATTATACACCGCACACTAAACCAAGCAGAGCTTTATGGGCGAAGGCCAAGGAAGAAACCATTGCTGAAGAAAAGACATAAAAAGGAACGGCTGATCTTTGCCAAAGAGTACCTTGACAAACCACAATCCTTGTGGGAAAATGTTCTGTCGATAGATGAAACAAAAATAGAGCTTTTTGGCAATGCAAAGCAACAGTTTGTTTACATACGGCGCAATGAAGCTTATAAGGAAAAGAACACCTTAACAACAGTTAAGCATGGTGGAAGATCCATAATGATGTAGGCTTGCTCTGCTGCATCTGGTACTGGAGGCCTTGATCCTATCACAGGAATCATAAAATCAGCAAATTATCAAGAGATTTTAGAGCAAAATGTCCTTCTCAGTGTAAGAAAACTTGGTTTGAGTCGAAGATCATGGGTCCTCCAACAAGACAATGACCCAAAGCACACATCCAAAAGTACACAGGAATAGTTGAGAAAGAAAAAAATTACTGTTTAAAAATGGCCAGCAATGAGTCCTGAGTCTGACCTCAATCCCACTGAAAATCTTTGGAGTGAGCTGAAATCTGCCATTGGGAAAAAGAACTCTGCAAACATTCAAGAGTTTGAACAAGCTGCAAAGGAAGCGTGGGAGAAATTTCCATCTGAGAAATGCAAGAAGCTTATAAATGGCTACAAAAAACGTTTGGAGGCTATCGGCAATGCCAAAGGGTGCGCAACCAAGTATTAATTAGGGGTGCCTTTATTGCTGCATATGCTGTTTATTCTGTTTCTTCTTTGAAATTGCAACATGGAAGTTGAAAAACAATGTTTTATTGTTGTGTTACGTTGGACCACTAGTTAAAAAATCCTGAGGGTATAACTTTGGCACATTTCTATTTATTTCTGAAGATATTGCACAGTCTATAAAAAAAATGAAGGGGTGCAAATATAACAATATTTACAGGCAGGTGTAAAAGATAAGGCCTAATGGGTTGCCATCTTTCCCACAGGTACCAAATACAACTTCAGCCCTGTTTCCTGATCTAGGTGAAGCATCGTTTCTGCTATCTTCTCTAGCCCAAGGGATTCTTCTACACCACTGACAGTATATTTGGATCAGATGTCACTCCGCCTCTGAGAGTTTGATTCCTGATATCTTCTGCAGCTTCGTAGACAGAATGTGCCCCCAGGCCCCGATGTCTGTCTCAAGATTCCCAGGCCGGCAAAGGGGACTCGTGCGGAGGGATTCTCTGGCAATCCACTGCCTGGGATTCTAGGCCCACGTTGTCCCTAGCAGCCCATAACTGGAACCTGCTGCTTGTCACTTGTCACTATACTGCACAACACTGACTGAACTCACTTCCTGCATTTAACACTAGCACTCAGTTGCCCCTAGGCCAAAACTGCAGCCCCAGGGGGTTCTATCTTCAGAAACACACATTTAACCCTTTTGAGTGTCAGGGGGGCAGACCCTTGCCTCCACCACTACTACAGGTAGACAAAAACGGCTGTTTGACTACATGGCAGGTCACAGAAGGAAAGGAGCACTATTTGATTTGAGGTGCACAGTTCAAATTTGGCTGGAATAGGTTGGCACTTGGCACATTTGCAAAGTCCCTGTGGTGCAAAAACCTCCCAAAGTGACCACAATTCGGATACTAATCCCCTCAAGGAATTTTAACTCACAGTTGCTTCATAGAATTTCATAAGATTGGGTTGTGAATGCGAAAAAATTACTTTTTTTTTTCCACTGAAATGTTACTTTAACTTTGATTTTTTCATTCTTACAAGAAGTAATTGGAGAGAATGGACCCCACAATTTGTTACAAAAATTTCTCCCAAATGTGCTGATACCTCACTTGTGGTTTAAAACTACTGTTTAGGTACACAGCATGGCTCGGGGAAAAAAGGAATGCCATACATATGGTTTTTTGGGGCAAAAGAGCTTGGATGGAATAGATTATGGACACCACATTGCATTTGCAGAGCTCCTGAGGTGGCAAAAAAGCAGAAACACCCTACAAGTGAACGATTTTGAAGGCTAAACCCTCCAAGAAATTGATTGGACATTTTTCACTCACAGGTGGACCACATAATTTTTTTTTGGGGGGGGGGCCCACAAAAATAAAAAAAATATGTATTTTCCACAAAAATACTGTTTTGGCATCAAATTAATCATGCTCACAAGGGGTCATAGGAGAAAATTATACCCCTCAATTTGTAATGCAATTTCTACTGAATGTGGCACTAACCCATACGTGATTGTACACTGCTGTTTGGGCACCACACGATGGTCTAGAAAGTGAAGGAGTGCCAATTGGCTTTTGAAACATAGATTTTGTTGGAATAAATTATAGGCGCCATTAGCAGATTCACTGAGGTTCCAAAAAAACCCCAAAAAACGAAGTGACCCTATTTTGGAAACTACACCACTCAAGTATTTGGAACGTATAGGTGCTTCACGGAATATTCTAACATTTGAGCTAAGAAATTAAAAATACAATTTTTATCTAAAATTTTTTACATTAGCTGAAATTTTTTTAATTTTACAAGGGGTAATAGATGACTATGGACCCCATGTTTTGCTGTGTAATTTTTTTTGAACACAGTGATACCCCATATGCTTTTGGAAACTACCATTTGGCTGCATGGCAGGACTCAGAAGGGAAAGAGGGGTATTTGACTTCTGGAGAGCAGATTTTATGGTAATAGTTTGTGGACACCATTTTTTACGCTGGCTACTGTATAGAAAAACTAATTGGTCAGTATGATTGCAGCCAGGGATAGGCAGATGCTCCCCAGGTCGATCCCCTAATAATTATTCAGGGCCTCAACAACACTGAACCTTGTATTAAATCACATGTTGCTTTGTAGTGTGCACCCGACAGCTTGGCGGCATGGAACAATTACTAGAATAGCAATTTTTTTACGGTCGCCGTGTACTTGTGCCGCTCTGTATTTTTAAATTTGCGGACACATCAGAAACTACCATAAGTGCCCACACAGAAGACGAGGACACGCCTTTTCCTGCCCTCTGGAGTGGAGCACAATATTAAGACATGCAACGGGCCTGAGTATATACTGCATATAGGAGTATGTACTTCATATAGGAGTATGTACTGCATATAGAAGGCTATATACAGGGGCTGAGGAGTATGTACTGTATATAGGATGATGTATACAGGGGGTGAGGAGTATGTACTGTATATAGGAGGATATATACGGGGGTGAGGAGTATGTACTGTATATAGGAGGAATGTATACAGGGGTGAGGAGTATGTACTGTATATAGGAGGATATATACGGGGGTGAGGAGTATGTACTGCATATAGGAGGCTGTATACAGTGGCTGAGGAGTATGTACTGCATGTAGGAGGCTGTATACAGGGGCTGAGGAGTATGTATTGCATATAGGAGGCTGTATACAGGGGCTGAGGAGTATGTACTGCATATAGGAGGCTGTATACAGGGGCTGAGGAGTATGTACTGCATATAGGAGGCTGTATATGACGCACCCCTGGGCCTTCGTCGCGCGGCATCGCGTGCACGGGAGCTTACCCGGAGCCGGATCTGTTGAGGGTTGTAGTCTCGTGGCGGTGACCCGGTCCGTGCCCAGGGAGTCAAACTGAGCGGCGATGTATTAGCGGTAGATGTTGGACGACTACGCCACCCGTTGAATGCAGCGAAGGAGCTGCCGCTGCAGGGCAGACCGCTGAGGCCGGTGGTAGGATTGTGCAGCGTGATAGTATCACCCCCAACGGGAGGGGTATGGCCTCAGGGCAGCCGACGTGGATGATGGGGGTAGCAGGAATCACTCAGAGACGATGCGGTGTAATTCAGGGTCTTTACTGGTGATAAAGATAGACCCTCCCGGAGTACTGGCTAGCGATCGGGGCCTGGTCAGTCCTTGAGCAGATGGGATCTCCCCTGGCCAGGCGGAGTTGTAGGCCTCCCAAACTGACTGTACTCTTCTGGCTACCTTGCTAGAGGCGGGTATAAGTAGCCCACGTCCCTGAGTGTACCGTGTGGTGCTCACCCGTATGGCCGGTGACTCGGGGCCTTCTAGTGGCGTCCGCTCCACGACGGCGGTGCTGGTCCCACGCGTGTGACCGTGCCTTCGGGTTTCTTGGCCAGAGGACCTGAAATCCCCTGCCGGGCGGTTTCTGCTGCTGGGTAAAGATTAGTCCCCACAGCCTCGGACTCCGGGTCCGGTGATAGCTTCTCAGTCAGGGCGAGCTCTGCAGCTGCCAGCCCCTGACTCCTTATAGCACTGCTCCCACAGAGCTCCTGATGTTCTTTTCCTAGATCTGCTTCTCTTCTCTGTCTCTACTTCTTCTCTACTCTCTAACCCTGCCTCAGCCCTAGGTTTATATAGGGGAAGTTCTTCCCCTCCCAGGACTGGGCAGGAGGTGTGGCATGCACAGGATCCCTGACTAAGAGACCTCCCACCTGCTCTCAGACATAACATTGCTGTTACTGTGGAAACCAGACCCCTGGGGTGCCACATTCCCCCCTAGTGAAATTTAGTACTCCGGGACTAAACATATTTTTAGAAAAACATAACAAGGTATAAACAATAATAATACAATAAGAAAAACACATAAAGATGGTTACGGCGTGTCCGCAACCGGGTGCAGTCTTTGAAGAAAACAAAGGTGTCCATTTCACCAAAACAGGGAGACGTAACCAGGTAGGGGTCTGTCCTGCCCCGAGTCCTTAACAGTCTTTTAGTCCATTCCTGGGTTACGCTCCAACCAATTGTACAAGGATTCCCGGTA
This sequence comes from Phyllobates terribilis, assembly GCF_046119375.1. NCBI lineage: Eukaryota > Metazoa > Chordata > Amphibia > Anura > Dendrobatidae > Phyllobates > Phyllobates terribilis. The sequence goes on from NW_027362762.1 coordinate 881,295,585, forward strand.
AATCCACCAAGGACTCCTAAAAATAACTAGAAACACATAATTATTTACAAGTAACAGACAGGTGACCACAAATAAAACAATTTAAACACTTCAAATCCTCCAACGTGCGGGTAACTGGCCTCTAGTGGCCCTAGTGGACCTATGGAGTTGACTGTCTGGCCCTGAACTACAGGGTGTAGGAGCTGTCAAGGGTAAACTGGGCAGCTGTCTACGGGCTCTTTGGCTCACTAGGGGTACGGCAGGCTCACTATGAGCAGAGGGTTGATCCTCCTGTTCTGCTTGTGTGGAGTCTGCTGCCTCCTGGACCGGCTGCTCTTCCAGCTCTACCTGTTGCTCCGTAGGCACTTGGGATGCTGGTTGGAGGAACGTGAGGACGGGTACCACAACTGCACCATTGACTTGAGTCCAGGATCGAGGGAAGTCTCCGAGCACAGTACTAACCATATCTTCCCTTTCCTCTACGGGTCGAGGGTCTTCTTGCTCTCCTTCTGGGTTCCGTAGCTGTTCGGGACACTTCTTCAGGTGATCCCGGGATACAATGGCTGTGGTTTCCCCTCCGTCTTTACTGATGGTACAAACCTTTGGGTTGTCGTGGCTTGAGGGCAGTACGGTGTACGGGTCCTTCTCCCACCTGGTTCATTTTCTCACAAAGTCCATTAGTTTGCGGATGATAGGGTGTCGTCCTTATCTTCCGGCAGCCATACAGATTGCAGAATTCCTGGAAGACCTCCGCTTCAAAGGCAGGTCCCTGGTCCGTCAGCACTTGGTCCGGGTACCCGTGTGGACGGCAGAAGTGCTGCTGGAAGGCTCTAGCTGCTGTTTGAGCTGTTAAGTCCTTAACGGGGACGACAACCAAGAACCGGGAGTAATGATCCACAATGGTTAACGCGTAGACGTAGCCACTTCTGCTTGGGGTCAGTTTTACATGATCCAAGGCTACCAGTTCCAACGGCTGCTTGGTGACAATGGACCGAAGGGGGGTCTTTTGGCTGGCACGGTCCTTCCTTCTTAGGTTGCACGGGCCACAGTCTCTGCACCACCTCTCGATGGTTCCCCTCATGCCTACCCAGTGGAACTGCCCGCGCAGCAGGAACTCCAGCTTCTTCCATCCGAAGTGTCCAGCCCCGTCGTGGTATGCCTCCATCACCATGGCTGCGTCTCTTCGTGGCACCACTACTTGCCAGATTAGTTCATGCGTCCGGGAGTTAACCATTCTGCGGCACAACTTCCCCTTGTAAAGGAACAGTCGACTCTTCTCAGCCCACAGTTGTTTGGCTTCCTCCGGAGCGTCTGGGTCAAGGCGGGCATCTGGCTGAGTGAGCATCTCCTTCACCAGTCGGACGGCAGGGTCACTGTCTTGCGTTTCCTCCCAGTTGTAGTGAGGCAAGGGGTTAAACGTAGCGGCTTGCTTACTCCTTACCCGATGGGAATACTGGATAGTCCCATGACGGTGGAACGCGGGGAGTTCGACTTCTTCCAATCCCTCTGGATCTTCTCCTACGTCCGGTAGGTTTGGCATCCTGGACAGGGCGTCCGCGTTGGTAATGGAGCGTCCTGCCCGGTATTTGATTGTGAACTCGTAGATGGACAGACGGGCCATCAATCTCTGCTCTAGGGCACCGAGTCTTGCCGTGTCCAGGTGTGTCAACGGGTTGTTATCCGTGTACACGGTGAACCGGGAAGAAGCGAGGTAGTGCTTAAAGCGTTCGGTGACTGCCCACACCACTGCCAGGAACTCTAGCTTAAATGAGCTGTAATTCTCAGGGTTTCTTTCGGTGGGTCGCAGTTTTCGACTGGCGTAAGCGATTACTCGTTCTTTCCCCTGCTGGATCTGGGACAGTACGGCTCCTAGCCCGATGTTACTTGCGTCGGTGTAGAGGATAAAGGGCTGGCTGTAATCAGGGTACGCCAGGATTTCATCCCCCGTGAGGGCCATCTTCAGCTGGCGGAAGGACTCTTCTTCTAACTTCTCCCATTTGAAGGGCGGCTTCTGGTTCTTGGCCTTCCGGGACTGGCCTATCAGGAGGTCCTGCATAGGAGCTGCCTTTTTGGTGAAACCGGGGATGAATCTGCGGTAATAGCCTACCAACCCGAGGAACTGCCGCACTTCCTTTACACTGGAGGGACTTGGCCATTCCTTAATTGCGGTGATCTTATCAGGGTCGGGAGCCACTCCGTCAGCGCTCACCACGTGTCCCAGGTACTGCACCTTTGGTTTTAGGAGGTGACACTTGGAGGGTTTTACCTTTAGGCCGTAGTTTGCCAGAGCTTCGAACACTTCCGCCAGGTGTTTCAGGTGGTCCTCATAAGTCTTGGAATATACGATGACATCGTCCAGGTACAACAGGACCGTCTCGAAGTTTCTGTGGCCCAGACAGCACTCCATTAATCGTTGAAAGGTTCCTGGTGCGTTACAGAGTCCGAACGGCATGCAGGTAAACTCGCTAAGTCCCATCGGGGTGGTGAATGCGGTCTTCTCCCGGTCCGCCTCTGCTACAGGAACCTGCCAGTACCCGCTAGTGAGATCCAAGGTAGAGAAGAAGTTAGCAGATCTTAAAGCAGCCAAAGACTCCTCTATCCTTGGTAAGGGGTACGCATCCTTGTGTGTGATACGGTTGATTTTCCGATAATCTACACACATCCTCATGGTGTTGTCTTTCTTTTTGACTAAGACTAGTGGAGCTGCCCAGGGGCTACAGCTATCCCTGATCACCCCAGCCTCCTTCATGTCCCTAAGCATCCCCTTGGCGTGTTGGTAGTGTGCAGGGGGTACGGGTCGATACCTCTCTTTTATGGGAAGATGGTCTCCGTGGGGATGTGGTGTTCTACCCCCTTGACTCGCCCGAAGTCTAACGGGTGTTTACTAAACACTCTCTCGTACTCTTGAACCACCCGATAGACTCCCTGTCTCTGGTGTGAGGGAGTGGAGTCAGTACCCAAATGTAGTTGCTGACACCAGTCCTCCATTGTTTCCTTAGAGCCGTTACTTTCCTCCGGGGAAGATGGAGGCAAGGGTTCTACGGACTGTATGGAATTTTGATTGATGGTATACAATTTGGCTAGCGTGGCATACCGGGGCAGGTACACTTCCCTCTTCCCGATATTTATTATGCGAACGGGCACCCTCCCATGGCGTACATTGACCACCCCCCGTGCTGTCAAAATGGTGGGCCTACTGTCTGAGTAAACTGGTTCTACCATTGCCTGGTAATCTCTACCTCTCAGACCAATAGCTGCCCGGCACCAAATCATCATTTCACTTTTTGGGGGCATGGCAATAGGAAAAGGGTCACACATTCTTACGCTACCAATCTCACCACCGGAGAGTTCTATCTGTTGCCGTCGCATCAGTGCCCGGATCTCTTTCTGGAGCACTCGCTGCTGGCCGGAGCTGGCGTTCTTGGCAACCTGCTGTAAAAGGAAAATCACCTCTGCAAGACAATTTTCAATTACATTAGTTCCTAGAGTTATCTTTGGGTGACTCTCGCGCTTGTCAATGTCTACAATGATCAGTCCCTGTGCCGCCAATTCGACACTACCGATTTTAATGGTCACCTCTTTAAATCCAATCTGTGGCACGGGCTGACCATTGCTGGCGATGATACTCAAGTCGTCGTCAGGGTAGCGGGTGATATCCGAGTCATTCCAGTACTGCTTGAAGAGCACGTACGGGATAGTGGTAACCTGTGACCCGGTGTCCAGTAGGGCACTCATGGGGATGCCATCCAGTACCACGGGCAAGACTGGACGTCCTCCCACATATTTGTCGCGCCAGTTCGATGGGCCTGATGATCTTTTTCCTGGGGTTTGGCCCTCTACCCCAGGTTGTGCCAGTTTAAAGGACAGTACCTTGCCATATGTCCGGGTTGATTGCAGCGGCGGCAGATGGGTTGTCCGTCCTCGTTGTATCAGTCGCTGGGTCTTCCTCTGGCCGGTGGGGTCCTCCTTGGTCGACGCCACGGGATGTCCTCCGGTCCGGATGCCAGCTGGATCTTCCCTGGAGTGGAAACCTGTAAAGACTGCACAGTTCGGGTTAGCGCGGCAACGCTTTTAGCTAGCTCTTGGACCTGATGGTGCAGGTCTGGAGCCGGGTCATTGTTCAAAGCCTGCGCATCAGCTCCCACAGGCCCTGCCGACAAGGGTGCCGCCTCCTGGTGGTAAGTGGTAGTGGGGCGTCTGTGGGTCACAACGCCACCTGGTGCCGGTTCTCGGAGCACCCGGATGGCTCGGTCCTTGAACTGTGCAAATCCCAGATGAGGGTCCTGTAAGGCCATTGCCCGCAACTGGGTTCGGTGGGCATTGCAATATAAACCCTCTATAAATTGTTCAGTCAACAGCCTGTCCTCGTCTCCCACGCCGTCAGGGTCGGTCTGCTTAATGGCTCTCAGGGCCTCTTGTAGGTTCAGGGCATAGTCCCTTATACTCTCGTGTGCTCGCTGCTTGCACCCGTAGAATCCAAGCTTGATCTCGGCTGAGGTGCGGGTATCAAAGGTGTCCCTCAGCCGGGTTAGTATCCCTGCAACAGTCCTTCCCCCAGGTGGCCAGGACTTTACCTCCCTTTGGGCTGCCCCGGTTAATTGGGCCACCAGGATGCTCACTTTTTGCTCTTCTGTGAGGGGATACACCTGGAAGAGGCTATCCAGCTTTTCTCTAAAGTCATGCAGGGTATGTGACTCCCCTGAGTACTGGGGTAGCCAGGCCGCTCCCGGGATATAGGGCATGGTGAAAGGCATGACTGCAGCAGCGGTGGCGCTGGCGGGGGTTGAGGCAGTGAAGCTCTCCTCCGTATCCGACATCTTCCTCCCCCCTAGTGGACCGTGGCCTACCTTGCGATGATCCTCTTCCGTAGGCCGCGGCACCGCAGTGGATCGTCAGGGTTGAGGACCTTCCGTCGCGCTCCTGTGACGTCGGCGTCTGCTGGGCTCCTTCCAGGACCTTACGCAACGTCCGGACGTGAGGCGGGGCTTCAGTTCTCGCGCGCTTTCGGAGTCCACGCCCCTCTTCTTCCCGCGCGGCGTCTTCAAGATGGCGTCCAACGGCGGGAAAACTCCACGGATGGCGGGAAGAAGGCAGAAGATGGCGCCGGATGGCGGGAAAACTTCGCGGATGGCGGGAAGAAGACAGAAGATGGCGCCGGATGGCGGGAATCTTCACCACTGGTAAGTTTGAACAGTCTTTTTCAGGCACGCAGTACCCGGTGGTTGCGGGCACGAGATCCTGCCGACTACGCCAAAAGTTGACGCACCCCTGGGCCTTCGTCGCGCGGCATCGCGTGCACGGGAGCTTACCCGGAGCCGGATCTGTTGAGGGTTGTAGTCTCGTGGCGGTGACCCGGTCCGTGCCCAGGGAGTCAAACTGAGCGGCGATGTATTAGCGGTAGATGTTGGACGACTACGCCACCCGTTGAATGCAGCAAAGGAGCTGCCGCTGCAGGGCAGACCGCTGAGGCCGGTGGTAGGATTGTGCAGCGTGATAGTATCACCCCCAACGGGAGGGGTATGGCCTCAGGGCAGCCGACGTGGATGATGGGGGTAGCAGGAATCACTCAGAGACGATGCGGTGTAATTCAGGGTCTTTACTGGTGATAAAGATAGACCCTCCCGGAGTACTGGCTAGCGATCGGGGCCTGGTCAGTCCTTGAGCAGATGGGATCTCCCCTGGCCAGGCGGAGTTGTAGGCCTCCCAAACTGACTGTACTCTTCTGGCTACCTTGCTAGAGGCGGGTATAAGTAGCCCACGTCCCTGAGTGTACCGTGTGGTGCTCACCCGTATGGCCGGTGACTCGGGGCCTTCTAGTGGCGTCCGCTCCACGACGGCGGTGCTGGTCCCATGCGTGTGACCGTGCCTTCGGGTTTCTTGGCCAGAGGACCTGAAATCCCCTGCCGGGTGGTTTCTGCTGCTGGGTAAAGATTAGTCCCCACAGCCTCGGACTCCGGGTCCGGTGATAGCTTCTCAGTCAGGGCGAGCTCTGCAGCTGCCAGCCCCTGACTCCTTATAGCACTGCTCCCACAGAGCTCCTGATGTTCTTTTCCTAGATCTGCTTCTCTTCTCTGTCTCTACTTCTTCTCTACTCTCTAACCCTGCCTCAGCCCTAGGTTTATATAGGGGAAGTTCTTCCCCTCCCAGGACTGGGCAGGAGGTGTGGCATGCACAGGATCCCTGACCAAGAGACCTCCCACCTGCTCTCAGACATAACATTGCTGTTACTGTGGAAACCAGACCCCTGGGGTGCCACATATACAGGGGCTGAGGAGTATGTACTGCATATAGGAGGCTGTATACAGGGGCTTAGGAGTATGTACTGCATATAGGAGGCTGTATACAGGGGCTGATGAGTATGTACTGCATATAGGAGGCTGTATACAGTGGCTGAGGAGTATGTACTGCATATAGAAGGCTGTATACAGGGGCTGAGGAGTATGTACTGCATGTAGGAGGCAGTATACAGTGGCTGAGGAGTATGTACTGTATATAAGAGGCTGTATACAGTGGATGAGGAGTATGTACTGCATATAGGAGGCTGTATACAGTGGCTGAGGAGTATGTACTGCATATAGAAGGCTGTATACAGGGGCTGAGGAGTATGTACTGCATATAGGAGGTTGTATACAGGGGCTGAGGAGTATGTACTGCATATAGAAGGCTGTATACAGGGGCTGAGGAGTATGTACTGTATATAGGATGATGTATAAAGGGGTTCAGGAGTATGTACTGCATATATGAGTATGTACTATATATAGGAGGCTGTATACAGGGGGTGAAGAGTATGTACTGTATATAGGAGGATGTATACAGGGGGTGAGGAGTATGTACTGTATATAGGAGGAATGTATACAGGGATGAGGAGTATGTACTGTATATAGGAGGATATATACGGGGGTGAGGAGTATGTACTGCATATAGGAGGCTGTATACAGTGGCTGAGGAGTATGTACTGCATGTAGGAGGCTGTATACAGGGGCTGAGGAGTATGTACTGCATATAGAAGGCTGTATACAGGGGCTGAGGAGTATGTATTGCATATAGGAGGCTGTATACAGGGGCTGAGGAGTATGTACTGCATATAGGAGGCTGTATACAGGGGCTGAGGAGTATGTACTGCATATAGGAGGCTGTATACAGGGGCTGAGGAGTATGTACTGCATATAGGAGGCTGTATACAGGGGCTGAGGAGTATGTATTGCATATAGGAGGCTGTATAGAGGGGCTGAGGAGTATGTACTGCATATAGGAGGCTGTATACATGGGTGAGGAGTATGTACTGTATATAGGAGGATATATACGGGGGTGAGGAGTATGTACTGCATATAGGAGGCTGTATACAGTGGCTGAGGAGTATGTACTGCATGTAGGAGGCTGTATACAGGGGCTGAGGAGTATGTACTGCAGGAGGCTGTATACAGGGGCTTAGGAGTATGTACTGCATATAGGAGGCTGTATACAGGGGCTGAGGAGTATGTACTGCATATAGGAGGCTGTATACAGGGGCTGAGGAGTATGTACTGCAGGAGGCTGTATACAGGGGCTTAGGAGTATGTACTGCATATAGGAGGCTGTATACAGGGGCTGATGAGTATGTACTGCATATAGGAGGCTGTATACAGTGGCTGAGGAGTATGTACTGCATATAGGAGGTTGTATACAGGGGCTGAGGAGTATGTACTGCATATAGAAGGCTGTATACAGGGGCTGAGGAGTATGTACTGTATATAGGATGATGTATAAAGGGGTTCAGGAGTATGTACTGCATATATGAGTATGTACTATATATAGGAGGCTGTATACAGGGGGTGAAGAGTATGTACTGTATATAGGAGGATGTATACAGGGGCTGAGGAGTATGTACTGCAGGAGGCTGTATACAGGGGCTTAGGAGTATGTACTGCATATATGAGTATGTACTATATATAGGAGGCTGTATACAGGGGGTGAAGAGTATGTACTGTATATAGGAGGATGTATACAGGGGCTGAGGAGTATGTACTGCAGGAGGCTGTATACAGGGGCTTAGGAGTATGTACTGCATATATGAGTATGTACTATATATAGGAGGCTGTATACAGGGGGTGAAGAGTATGTACTGCATATAGGAGGCTGTATACAGGGGCTGAGGAGTATGTACTGCAGGAGGCTGTATACAGGGGCTTAGGAGTATGTACTGCATATAGGAGGCTGTATACAGTGGCTGAGGAGTATGTACTGCAGGAGGCTGTATACAGGGGCTGATGAGTATGTACTGCATATAGGAGGCTGTATACAGTGGCTGAGGAGTATGTACTGCATATAGAAGGCTGTATACAGGGGCTGAGGAGTATGTACTGCATGTAGGAGGCAGTATACAGTGGCTGAGGAGTATGTACTGCATATAGAAGGCTGTATACAGGGGCTGAGGAGTATGTACTGCATATAGGAGGCAGTATACAGTGGCTGAGGAGTATGTACTGTATATAAGAGGCTGTATACAGTGGATGAGGAGTATGTACTGCATATAGGAGGCTGTATTCAGTGGCTGAGGAGTATGTACTGCACATAGGAGGCTGTATACAGGGTCTGAGGAGTATGTACTGCATATAGGAGGTTGTATACAGGGGCTGAGGAGTATGTACTGCATATAGAAGGCTGTATACAGGGGCTGAGGAGTATGTACTGTATATAGGATGATGTATAAAGGGGTTCAGGAGTATGTACTGCATATATGAGTATGTACTATATATAGGAGGCTGTATACAGGGGGTGAAGAGTATGTACTGTATATAGGAGGATGTATACAGGGGGTGAGGAGTATGTACTGTATATAGGAGGAATGTATACAGGGGTGAGGAGTATGTACTGTATATAGGAGGATATATACGGGGGTGAGGAGTATGTACTGCATATAGGAGGCTGTATACAGTGGCTGAGGAGTATGTACTGCATGTAGGAGGCTGTATACAGGGGCTGAGGAGTATGTACTGCATATAGGAGGCTGTATACAGGGGCTGAGGAGTATGTACTGCATATAGGAGGCTGTATACAGGGGCTGAGGAGTATGTACTGCATATAGAAGGCTGTATACAGGGGCTGAGGAGTATGTATTGCATATAGGAGGCTGTATACAGGGGCTGAGGAGTATGTACTGCATATAGGAGGCTGTATACAGGGGCTGAGGAGTATGTACTGCATATAGGAGGCTGTATACAGGGGCTGAGGAGTATGTACTGCATATAGGAGGCTGTATACAGGGGCTGAGGAGTATGTACTGCATATAGGAGGCTGTATACAGTGGCTGAGGAGTATGTACTGCATATAGAAGGCTGTATACAGGGGCTGAGGAGTATGTACTGCATGTAGGAGGCAGTATACAGTGGCTGAGGAGTATGTACTGCATATAGGAGGTTGTATACAGGGGCTGAGGAGTATGTACTGCATATAGAAGGCTGTATACAGGGGCTGAGGAGTATGTACTGCATATAGTAGGCTGTATATGTGGCGCCCCTGCTGCGCATTGGTGCCACAGAACGCAGAAGGGTGCATGGACGGACTTCTCCACAAGAGGCCCTCACTACATTCATACACCTCCACCTTCCACCTCAGACCAGCAGAGGGAGCCCGTTAGGGATATATAAAGGGAAGGTGGAGCCAGGCAGCAGAGTCTAGATGTGATACAGCAGTGAGTGTTCACAGAGGAACACAGCTCAGAGGGAGCTGAGAGCGTGCCGACGCTCAGAGAGCGGTGAAGACGCAGCAAGCCAGCTGCCAAGTAGTGAGGGCCCTGAGTGTGGTCGACGGTGAGGAGAAAAAGAGAGTGGAACTTAGGGGGCAGAGGAGCATAGTAAGCTCACCCCGATATATATATACCGGACACCGGGTCCGTGCCTACAGGGACTCTCTACACCCAGTAGGAACCACCGGAACCCCTGGAGAACTACAGGTCCCAGGTCCACCTAATGCTGATTGTAGTACCAGGGCTAGGAGTCACAGAGGTCCCAGCGTCCAGGGAGAGTGATCTCCAAAGAGAAGGCCCTACCACCAGGTCAGCAGGTGCAGAGAGAGACAGTAACCAAGTTAGGCCCAGCTCCAGGCAGGCCAGAAGCCTAGAGAGTAAAGCAACGGATCAGGAGGCCCTATACCCGCTCACTGGGGAGAGTCCAGAAGTGCGCCCTTCACCTGGAGTACCCTGGACCGTGCCTGCAGCATCACCAGTAAAGGTACTGAAGCTTACCCCTGTGTGAGTGTCCATCCTTCCTCCGGGACCGACCTGCCGTCTCTCCCCTGCACCACCATCCAGTACATCCCCTACACTGCCCTGAGGCCTGCTCTACCTGTGGGGAGCTGTCCCAACATTTGCTGCTCTAACATCTGCCTCAGAGGACTGTTGCAGCGCTGGTGATCCTCACCAGACACCACAGGTGGCGTCATGAATAATTCCAAAAACCCCAAATAATAGAAGTTTCCCCCATTTCACTGACTGCCCTGGGTCACGGACCGGGCCAGCCACCATGATATCCCCCGGCAACCAGAGTACCCCACTGCCCTGGGGGCGCATCAATGTTTTGGCGTCACGAACAGGATAGCGTGCCCGCTGCCATCGGGTACTGTGCGCCTTTATTGAACTGAACTGTGTGTTAAACTGCGGTGAGGAACGCCGCCATTATTGCGCTGCAGCGCAGGAAGAAGAAGGGCGTAACCGCTGGAACCTGGGAGACGTAACCGCTAGAAGCACGCGAATTTGAGGACACGCCCTGCCCCTGATGTCGAACGAGGAAGCGTCAGGTCATGGAAGGAGCCAGAGGACGCTCTGATGTCAGACGCAAGCGACGCAAGGTCCTGAAAGAAGACCGTCGCCCGCGGAGCTGCGCCTACCTGTGGAAGAAAGTAGGCTCCGGTTCACTAATGGGGCGCAACAATGACCAACGATCAGCAAGCCGCCGGAGCACCGGTTAACGCTCCTGATGCCCAATCTGCGTCCGGCGCCGCTCCACCAGCAGGGGTCGTAACTCCGTTGATCCCTATGGCCCTGCCGTATATCCCTGGAGCAAAGTGGTTTCCCCAGTATAATGGTAAACCGGACACACTTTCCGGATTCAAGAGGAAAATATGCGGCATACTGGATATATATTCTATGACTGGCAAGCAGAGACCCGCTGTAGTGTTAGGACAATTTACTGATGCCGTTGGGCGAGAAGTTGAAACCTGGCCAGCCGCAGACCAAGAATCAGTGTCCATCATCTTTAAAAGATTGCAAACAGCGTTTGAAAACCGCACTGAGACAGATCTCCGGATGAGGTTCTACCAGTGTGTCCAGAAACCTGAGGACAGTATCCGGGACTATGCCTGGCGTTTACAGGAGGCCCTGCGGGCCCTGAAACAGCTTGGTCCAGCCAGCATCCATGAGGAAAATAAAATGCTGACGGAACAGTTCATTCGGGGGCTGAAGTCCCAGGAGGAGAGCAGAACTGTACGGTGGTGGGCCTTAGACCATCCAGATGCCACCTTTGACATCCTTAAGGACATGGCTATAAAGGGCCTGCAGCCCCTGGAAACCACAGACACTGCTATCCAGCGTTACCAGGGTAAGGCCACTCCAGTGCCTGCAGCACCCACCGCTCCTTCACTAACGGCCGAAACAAGGATGGAAACAGTGCCCCCTTGCGAGCTGGACAGCTTACGCTCTGAAGTGCGCCAGTTAAGTAAAACCCTGGCCACTGTCATGAGCGCCCTGCAGCTACAGACGGAGCCTGAGCCGGCAGGAAGGATCCTGCTAGCCGATAGCCCTGAGGATGTCCCCTGGATGAGAAGAAGGATGAGGACAACGCCACCCCGTAGGAGGACAACGCCACCCCGTGGGAACACCCACGACCAACGTCGCCCTCCAGGAGTAGTCATCTGCTATCGCTGCAAGAAAGCAGGCCATACCACGCAGACCTGCCCTTTAAACGAGGAAACCCAGGGGCCGAGGGTCGACACCCAGGAGTAGCCCAACCAGGCCCATCAAACTGGTACCGCCGGTTTGTGGGAGGAAGACCTTTCCTGTCCATTGTGCTGGACGGCATCGCGACACCTGCCCTGCTGGACACAGGATCTCAGGTAACCATCATGCCTGATGTCCTCTACAAAAGGTTCTGGTCCATAGATGAACTTCACCCGCCAGATCCAAACCTTTCCGTGTATGCCTCTAATGGCCTCCCCCTTAACCTAGTTGGGGTTAAGGATGTGGCAGTAAAGGTGGGAAGAGTGGAACTGAAGGACCAGGGACTAATTGTAGTAGAGACTAATCCTGATGATACAGACTTGTATATGGTACTTGGCACAAATATTGTTAGTAACTGTTTGGGAGAAGTGCTGTTCTTGCTCCAACAGATGTCTAACACCGCCTGACCAGGGCAGAGGAGGGTGCTCCAAAAACAGATCCGAGCCCTTATGTACCAGCAACAGGTAAATCTATCAGGTGGTGAAATTGGTAATGTACGGGTGACAGACCCGATATCCATTGTGATCCCCCCGATGAGTGAGATGCTGATTTGGTGTAGAGCAGCAATAGGTCTCAAAGGACGGAGCTACCAGGCGGTAGTAGAGCCCCTTAGCTTGGAGCATAGACCTACACTCTTGACTGCCTGAGGGGTAGTGGATGTACGCAATGGGAGGGTGCCCGTACGCCTCCTAAACTATGGGGAGGACGAGATTAGATTAGCACGCTACGCCACTTTTGCCAAACTGTACACAGTAGATAACAACTCCATACACACGGCGGAGTCTTTAACCTTACCAGACGAAGTGGAGGATAATGACCCGGGAACCCAGGTGGAGGATTGGTGTCAACAGCTCCATGTTGGGACAGACACCACTCCTGCCCATCAGAAGCAGGGTGTACACCGGGCGGTTCAGTAATACGAGCAGGTATTCAGTAAACACCTACTTGACTTTGGGAAGATTAAAGGGGTACAACACCATATACCCACAGGTGACCATCCACCCATCAAAGAACGTTACAGGCCCATACCACCAGCACACTACCAGAAGGCGAAGGAGATGTTGCACGACATGAAGAAGGCAGGGGTAGTAAGGGATAGCTGTAGTCCCTGGGCAGCTCCCCTGGTCCTATTCAGAAAAAGGACGGAAGCATGAGAATGTGTGTAGATTACAGACAGGTAAATCGCATAACACACAAAGATGCATACCCTTTGCCCCGTATAGAGGAATCCCTGGCTGCATTAAAGTCTGCAAATTACTTCTCCACCCTTGACCTCACTAGTGGGTACTGGCAAGTAGCAGTTGCTGAGGAGGATTGGGAGAAGACGGCCTTTACTACCCCGATGGGACTCTGCGAGTTCAACAGTATGCCGTTCGGACTCTGCAATGCCCCGGAACGTTCCAGAGATTGATGGAGTGCTGCCTGGGACACCGCAACTTCAAGACTGTGCTGCTATACCTGGATAACGTGATAGTGTACTCCAAAACGTATGAGGACCATTTGAAGCACCTGGCAGAGGTATTTGAGTCACTGTCCCGGTGTGGGATGAAGCTGAAGCCCTCCAAGTGCCACCTGCTCAAGTGAAAGGTACAGTACCTGGGGCACATCGTCAGTCCAGAAGGAGTACCACTGGACCCTGTGAAGGTCACTGCCATCCAGAAATGGCAGGAGCCGAAGAGCCTCAAGGAGGCACGTCAGTTCCTGGGACTAGTCGGTTATTACCGGAGGTTTGTGAAGGACTATACCAAGAAAGCGGCGCCTTTGCAAGTTATCCTGGAAGCCAGTCCGGGAGAGGCAGAAACCCCGCGTTCCAGGGGGTAAGGAGCAAGCTGAATCCTTTGAGGTGATGAAGGGGATCCTGACCGGTGAAGAGATCCTGGCCTACCCTGAATACAGCCAACCGTTCCTGCTGTACACTGATGCCAGCAATGAGGGATTAGGAGCTGTGTTAAGTCAGAAGAAGAATGGCCGAGAGAAGGTGATCGCCTATGCAAGCAGGAAGCTCCGCCCGACCGAGAGGAACCCAGAGAACTATAGCAGCTTCAAGTTGGAGTTCCTGGCCCTGGTCTGGGCCATCACCAAGCGGTTCAAGCACTACCTAGCCTTCAGTAAGTTCACTGCCTACACTGATAATAACCCCTTGACTCATCTGGAAACAGCCAAGTTAGGAGCCATGGAGCAACAATGGATGGCTCGGCTGTCAAACTATCAGTTTACCATTAAGTACCAGGCAGGCCGCAAGAATGCCAACGCCGATGCCCTGTCTAGGATGCCTCACCAGTCGGACACTGAAGAAGAAGTGGATGACCTGGAGGAGATTGAGCTACCTGCCTTAAAACCATAATTGAATTGTCCACGAGCAACGAGCCTCCAGGAGTCATCGCGGTAGGACGTTAAACCCTTTGCCTCACCACAGCTGGAAGGAGACCCAGGACAGCGACCCGGTTGTCAGCCGTATCAAAGAACTGATAACCCAGGAAGATTCCTCCCTGGAGAAGGAGCCAAGCAACTGTGGAATGAGAGAAGCCGGCTGTTTATCTATAGAGAGAATCTGTGCCGAAGGTACGTTAACCCCAGGACTCATGAGATACTATGGCAGATCGTAGTGCCCAGGACGGACATCCAGATGGTGTTGGAGGCCTACCACGATCAAGCAGGGAACTTTGGCTGGAAGAAGCTTGAAACCCTGCTGAAAGGTCGGTTTTATTGGGTTGGAATGCGCAGTTCCATAGAGAGATGGTGCCGGGATTGTGGACCCTGTAGCCTCAGAAGAAAAGACTACAGCAGCCAGAAGGCACCCCTGCAACCCATCAAGACAACTCGACCCTTGGAGATCGTGGCCCTGGATCATGTCAAGCTGTCACCCAGCAGGTCAGGATATTCCTATGCCCTGACCATGGTGGATCACTACTCCCGGTTCCTGGTGGTCGCCCCCGCAAGGATCTGACGGCAGAAACTGCGGCGAAGACGTTTCAGGCGTACTTCTGCAGGCCTCATGGATACCTGGAGCAGGTGCTGACAGATCAAGGCCCTGCCTTTGAAGCCGAATTGTTCAAGGAGTTCTGCCATCTGTATGGGTGTAAGAAGATCCGGACTACACCGTACCACCCCCAAACCAATGGGTTATGTGAAAAGATGAATAACATCGTCATCGACCTGTTGAAGACCTTACCGCTAGAGGAAAGAAACCAGTGGCCCGACAAGCTACCTGACCTGGTAGATTTGTATAACCACATACCTGTGAGTTCCACCAATTATACTCCAGCATATCTCATGCGAGCAAGACCCGGAAAGTTGCCCATGGACCTGGAGCTTGGTGTAGTATAACCCGAAGCAGATATGTCCACAGAGGACTGGGACACGACGCGACAGGAACAGTACAGGAGAGTACAAGTCTGTGTCGAAGACAGTCTGAATAGGGTAAGAGACAAGCAGGAAGCACAGTACAACAAGAGTGCGCCAGCAGAACCCTTAGCACCCGGAGAAGTCGTGCTAAAGAGAAAAAGAAGAAACCACAAACTTGATGACCAGTGGGAGAGGGAACCCTACACTGTGTTAAATTCAAGATTTGATAACAGGAAGACCTGTTTAATTACCAAGGACGGAGGAAGAACGACTGCAACAGTATCTAGAGACCATCTGAAGTTGTGTCAAGGTCTGCTAAAGCCCCAGGAAGAAGTGCCTCTCATTGTACTAGAGGAGCCTAAAGAAGCAGTGATACATACTGAATTAGGAGATTTCCCGGCAGATTGGCCCCAACTAGGAGGAGCAGTGATAATACCTGTGATCCACTTCTACCAACAGCCAGAAGACCCTCCACAGCAAGTAGAACCTGTAAGTGCCCCAGAAGAGCCTGCTCAGGAAGAATCCCCGGAAGAAGGATCCCCGGTTGGAGCAGAGCAAGAAGGCCAATTAACTTTTCATCACTTCCGACGGTCATGATGTCGTACCTCTTCAAACGCCTGTAGTGAATACTCTGTTTAGGTACCGCCACCTTAGCCTCCTTCACTTCTTTCAATATATTCTCGTATTTATCGTCCGTGAGATAAAAATTATTATCTCGCTTTTTCTCCACCACTTCATTCAAGAGCTCCGAAAAACGATCTTTCATTTCCTCACTCATGATCTGACAATCAGCTAGTGCCTGTGCAGCTTTGACAGGCAGTCGGCTATGCAGCTTTAAGCAGTATGTGCAGCTTGCAAAACACTCAGGCAGTCGTCCAGCATGAGGACACAAACAGGAAGTAAGCCCATTTACCCACACTGCTTGGCAAGAATCCCATGTTATTTTGTAATAGGGTTGCTCAGCATTGTGTGAAAGACTGTACAACAGCACCATCTACTGGTCTAACACTGCCATTGATGAGTTAGTGATTTTCTTCAGGCAGTGATTGGGCAGCAATCTAAGAAGAGAACCCCAGGAAACAAGGACTTGAGGCAGGAGCTATTTTAGGGAGAGTGAGAGGACTGGAGCTGTGCTGACTAGACTGAGCCCAGACAGGGCTGTTGCGCTGTTTCCTTCCAGCCTTTTCTCGGAATGCGCTGTCTTCCGATTCCCCTGATCAGAGACTACGGTGCTCGGGTGGAACAGACCGTTCATGGCACCCAGTAACTCCGGCTCAGAGCTTATCTGCATATCTTCTGGTTCTACCACATTGGCGCGGCAACGGTAAATCGTGTCAGCAGTGTTAGCGTCCACCTTGCAAGGGGCCCTTGGAAAGACTTTGGACTCTACAGGCAGCTAAGTACAGGACAATTTATACACTACTACACCGGCAGCGTGTGTACTTCTTGTAACTTTTTGTGAGAGGGTGCTGCGGAACACTGATACCCTAAGATTCATAGGACGTTCTCTTTTGCATATTTTAGTGTGGGGTTAGTGGTTGTATGTTAGTGGGAAGTGGGCACTTTTTGTATGATCGGAACAATAATCATAGGATAGTCAGGATTGACATCTGTATATATAGAACGTACATACATTAAGGATAGTCAGGATTGACATCTGTATATATAGAACGTACATACGTTACAGGGTAGCAGATACCTTACAGGGTAGCAGATACCTTACAGGGTAGCAGATACCTTACAGGGTAGCAGATTTTGTTCATTGTTATTACCATATTTTCCCCATTTACTCTTATTACATTTATAAAAACTTTGAACACTGTGTCTCCATTTCCTCGCCGTATCTGCCTAATCAGACACCTTTCCCGCGGTGGCTTACACTTTTTATTACACCCTTCTCAGCTACATTTACCAAGAAGCCGTGGTAAATGTGCACATTTACCAACTGCGCTTGGTTAAAGTCAGATGTTCCATCTTCAAACCTGATATTTCTGACTTTTACCACGCTCGACGGTAAATGTTAACATTTACCAAGACTTCACAGGTAAAAGTCCAATTTTACTTTTCATTTTGAGCTTTTACCGACGGCCTCGGTAAATGTCCAGATTGACCAGTAAATCCTAGGTTTTACCGGCCTTCTGACTTTTACAGTAACATATACATGGACTGAGGAGTGATGTACTGCATAGAAGGCTGTATAAAGAGGCTGATGAGTGATGTACTACAGATGGAGGCTGCATATAAAGGCTGAGAAGTGATGTACTGCATATGAAGGCTGTATAGAGGTGCCGAGGAGTGATGTACTGCAAATGAAGGCTGTATAGAAGGGCTGAGGGGTGATGTACTGCATATGAAGGCAGTATAGAGGGGCTGAGGAGTGATGTACTGCATATGAAGGCTGTATAGAGGGGCTGAGGAGTGATGTACTGCATATGAAGGCTGTATAGAGGGACTGAGGAGTGATGTACTGCATATGAAGGCTGTATAGAGGGACTGAGGAGTGATGTACTGCATATGAAGGCTGTATAGAGGGACTGAGGAGTGATGTACTGCATATGAAGGCTGTATAGAGGGACTGAGGAGTGATGTACTGCATATGAAGGCTGTATAGAGGGGCTGAGGAGTGATGTACTGCATATGAAGGCTGTATAGAGGGGCTGAGGAGTGATGTACTGCAGGGTGGGATTGTATTTAAAGGGGGCTGAAAGGAGTAACTCTGCAGCCATATTTCAATCTTTAAGATGCGCCCATGCAGCAGCACACCTCTGCATGTTTCCTACTGGAGCACTGCGCTTGCTGGTTTGGAGTCAGCATTGTATATGGATGTGACACCAAGTGAGATTGATCACTAATACAGAAGTACTCAGGTTGTTGAGAGTGATGATAATCTGAGGGAAGTGGTGATAACTGCAGGGGGGGTTATCATTTATTATAATAAGGGTGATAACTGCAAGGGAAATTATAATTGGGGGAGGGGTGGGAGATCATTTATTATTTTACTATGGGGGGCATGATGATTACTATACTATGGAGGGATTACTACTGCAATGGTCTATGTCATTATGATGGGTTGGTGACTCAAATCGCAATGTCTTTTCCACTGTACAATTTTAAATCAAGAGCAAATTGCTTGCTTATTGGTAGAGGCTGCATAATTCTGTTGAATTTGTGCAACCGTGAACAATAATGCTGTTTTGATGTGAGCTGCCTCCCACCCTCATAGATCTTTTGCTTGAGGATACTCCAAAGGTTCTCAATAGGGTTGAGGTCAGGGCGGTATGATGGCCACACCATGAGCTTCTCTCCTTTTATGCTCTTAGCAACCAATGACTCAGGTATACTTTGCAGCATGTGATGGTGCATTGTCAGCATGAAGATGATTTTGCTACTGATGGCACGGTTCTTATTTTTGTTCCATGGAACAGAGTGGTCAGTCAGAAACTTTATATACACTGCTCAAAAAAATAAAGGGAACACTTAAACAACAGAATATAACTCCAAGTAAATCAAACTTCTGTGAAATCAAACTGTCCACTTAGGAAGCAACACTGATTGACAATCAATTTCACATGCTGTTGTGCAAATGGAATAGACAATACATGGAAATTATTAGCAATTATCAAGACACCCTCAATAAAGGAGTGGTTCTGCAGGTGGGGACCACAGACCACATCTCAGTACCAATGCTTTCTGGCTGATGTTTTGGTCACTTTTGAATGTTGGTTTTTGCTTTCACACTCGTGGTAGCATGAGACGTACTCTACAACCCACAGAAGTTGCTCAGGTAGTGCAGCTCATCCAGGATGGCACATCAATGCGAGCTGTGGCAAGAAGGTTTGCTGTGTCTGTCAGCGTAGTGTCCAGAGGCTGGAGGCGCTACCAGGAGACACACCAGTACACCAGGAGATGTGGAGGGGGCCGTAGGAGAGCAACAACCCAGCAGCAGGACAGCTACCTCTGCCTTTTTGCAAAGAGGAACAGGAGGAGCACTGCCAGAGCCCTGCAAAATGACCTCCAGCAGGCCACAAATGTGCATGTGTCTGTACAAAAGGTTAGAAACCGACTCCATGATGGTGGTAGGAGGGCCCGATGTCCACAGATGGGGGTTGTGCTCACAGCCCAAAACCATGCAGGATGCTTGGCATTTGCCACAGAACACCAGGATTGGCAAAGTCGCCACTGGCGCTCTGTGCTCTTCACAGATGAAAGCAGGTTCACACTGAGCACATGTGACAGAGTCTGGAGACCCTGTGGAGAGTGATCTGCTGCCTGCAACATCCTTCAGCATGACCGGTTTGGCAGTGGGTCAGTAATGGTGTGGGGTGGCATTTCTCCATGTGCTCGCCAGAGGTAGCCTGACTGCCATTAGGTACCAAGATGAGATCCTCAGATTCCTTGTGAGACCATATGCTGGTGCGGTTGGCCCTGGGTTCCTCCTAATACAGGACAATTCCAGACCTCATGTGGCTGGAGTGTGTCAGCAGTTCCTGCAAGATGAAGGAATTGAAGCTATGGACTGGCCCGCCCGTTCCCCAGACCTGAATCCGATTGAGCACATCTGGGACATCATGTCTCGCTCCATCCACCAACGTCACGTTGTACCACAGACTGTCCAGGAGTTGGCGGATGCTTTAGTCCAGGTCTGGGAGGAGATCCCACAGGAGACCATAAGCAACCTCATCAGGAGCGTGCCCAGGCATTGTAGGGAGGTCATACAGGCACGTGGAGGCCACACACAATACTGAGCCTCATTTTGATTTGTTTTAAGGACATTACATCAAAGTTGGATCAGCCTGTAGTGTGTTTTTCCACTTTAATTTTGGGGGTGACTCCAAATCCAGGCCTCCATTGGTTAATATATTTGATTTCCATTGATGATTTTTGTGTGATTTTGTTGTCAGCACACTCAACTTTGTACAAAACAAAGTATTCAATGAGAATATTTCATTCATTCAGATCTAAGATGTGTTATTTGAGTGTTCCCTTTATTTTTTTGATCAGTGTACTTTGTCTAGGTCATTTTCATATCTTCAGGGACCCTAAAGGCGTCTATCAGCTCTCTCCTCATGATTCTGGGCCATAGCATGACTTCACCACCTCTTTACTGACGATGCAGCTTTGTTGGGACATGGTGGCCATCCACCAATCATTCACTACTCCATCTGCACCATCAAGGGTTGCACGGCACTGATCCGTAAACAGGACTGTTTTAAAATTAGTCTTCACGTATGTCTGGACCCACTGCAACCATTTCTACTCTTGAGCACTGTTTAGGGGTGGCTGAATTGTAGGTTTATGCACCACTGCAAGCCGCTGGAGGATCTTACACCTTGAGGTTTGCGGGACTCCAGAGGCAGCAGCAGCTTCAAATACCTGTTTGCTGCTTTGTAATGGTATTTTAGCAGCTGTTATCTAAATCTGATGACTTTGTCTGGCAGAAACCTTCCTTATTATGCTTTTATCTGCCCAAGCCCGTCTGTGCTTGTTACGCTCGCACCCGGACTGACTGGCGTGAGCGTGATTAGTGATCCCACTGTACCATGAACCGAGGAGTGCCTGGAGGGGCGTAACTAAGTATCAACCTGATCCGACCAAGGTCGCATGGCGGCTCAGTCGACTCCGTGAACCAAGGAGGAACCGAGCAGAGGGACCAGGTGCTACTCCAGGTCAGACCCCGGTCACAGCTGTTGACCCACACTGGGGAATGCAGGAACAGGCAGGTTAGACTGGCATACAGGCAGGTGGGTATTGGCAGGCACGGCTGGTATGCAGACAGGTGGATACTGGTAAGCACGGCTGGTATGCAGACAGGTGGGTACTGGCAAGCACGGCTGGTATGCAGACAGGTGGGTACTGGCAAGCACGGCTGGTATGCAGACAGGTGGGCACTGGCAAGCATGGCTGGTATGCAGACAGGTGGGTACTGGCAAGCACGGCTGGAGTGCAGACAGGGAGATACTGGCAAGCACGGCTGGAGTGCAGACACAAAGGTACTAGTAGGTTGGAGAGCAGGCTGGATAGGGTCCAGTACAGACTGGCAGACAGGAACAGAGCCGCAGATGCGGTAGACAAGCAGAGTAAAGCGAAACCGCCGGAGCGGAGAACAAGGCAGAGCAGAGAGGAACCGCCGGTGCGGTGAGCAAGCAGAGCAGAGCGAAAACCGCAGGTGTGGTGGGCAAGGCAGAGCAGAGCGGAACCGCCGGAGCGGTGGACAAGGCAAAGCAGAGAGGAACCGCCGGCGCGGTGGTCAAGGCAGAGCAGAGAGGAACAGCCGGAGCGGTGGACAAGGCAGAGCAGAGCGAAACCGTAAGTGCGGTGGACAAGGCAGAGCAGAGCGAAACCACAAGTGCCATGGACAAGGCAGAGCAGAGAGAAACCGCAAGTGCGGTGGACAAGGCAGAGCAGAGCGAAACCGCAGGTGCGGTGGACAAGGCAGAGCAGAGCGGAACTGCCAGAGCGGTGGGCAAGGCAGAGCAGAGAGAAGCCGCCGGAGCAGTGGGCAAGTCAGAGCAGAGGGAAACCGCTGGCGCGGTGAGCAAGCAGAGCCGAACAGGGCTGAAGGTGCAGGCAGAGAGGACAGGACTCTGTTCACATGGAACAGACTGGAAAATACAGGAAGATGGCTAGAACGCAGAAGGTAGATACGGAGGAAGGGAAAAGGGACAAGCAGAACCAAATACACACAAGGTACTCACTATGAAGTAGCGAGTGGACACAAAACTTACAAACAGAAGTACAGAGACAACGAGTTTGAGTTAGGTGCAGGTTCAGATACTGCAGGAAAAGGGAAGGTACGGACATAGAGACAAACAGGCAACAGGCTAGGATACAGTTCAGACAGGAACTGTTACTGCAACGAGATACAAGAACGAGCCTGGGTATACAGCCCCCAGAGTGGCGGAAACAGACTAGAAGTCAGAGATAAAAGGCCTGGGTATACAGCCCCCAGATTGGTGGAAACAGACTAGAAGTCAGAGATAACAGGCCTGGGTATGCAGCCCCCAGGGTGGCAGAAACATACAAGATACAGAACAGGACCTGGCAATTCAGTTGCAAAGACAAACTGAGTGAAGGTGTTGCTCAGGCCCCTCCTTCTGGGTGGAGGGGGTTTAAATATCCAGTGACTCACAGCAATAAGCTGGGGACGCATTAGGAGTGCGTCCACAGCAGCTATAAGAATCAGGAAGTAACCGGACCGCCGCCCTAAGCAATCAGACAAGAGACACACACACAGCATGAACAGGAGCAAGGTTTGCAGGCTGGACTGACAGGTAAGATTGCGGTCTTGCATGGTGGGAGGTGGTGCACTATGCAAGCACGCTGTCAGGTATGTTACAGTGCTCTATATCAGCCACAAATCTCTTCACAGTACGATGATCACGCTTACGTTTTCGTGAAATATCTAATGTTTTCCTACCTTGTCCAAGGCATTCCACTATTTGATGCTTTTCGGCATCAGAGAGATCATTTTTCTTTACCATATTGCTTGAAACCTATGGCATGCTTACTAATGTGGAATGTTCTTAAATAGTTCTTCTGTAATTGGGCTCATCTGGCAAACTAATTATCACAGGTGTTTGAGATTGATTTCAGTAATCCAAAGAGCCCTGAGATACAATACCATCCATTAGTTTATTTGAAAAACAAAAAATTTAATTTTTATGATACTTAAATCCAATTTGCATAATAATTTGGAACGCGGTGTATATAAGTTGTTTTTTTTTAAGGGGTTGTCAAGTTTTCTGATAAAACTCTGCAGTCACTCAATGTGACTGCAGAATTCTGAATCCTGAATATTGATCTAAAAAGAGATAAAGATATCCTTCATCCATTCTGAAATGGAAAGTTAGGCCATGATTCACATTCCTATTGAGGGGAATAGGGCTCTAACTCAACGTTCACAGAGCATCATACAGATGTGTTAATCTAAGGGGAGGCCTAGCTTGATAATAGGTTTCCTATGAAGACACAAAATTATTACTATATTCAGTGTAATTTCTGCAAAAAAATATATATCTATTTGCAAGAAATATAACAATACCCTTGGGAATGAAAGCAGGAAAAAAACAGTTCAATTTCAAGTTTTAATTTAAAAAATTATTTTTAGGAAGCAATTTTCCAACTGGAGATATATTAATAGGAGTTTCATGTGTGCTCGACATGTATCTCATTTACTGGTTATCTAATAACAGAAAAGCCGGCCATCCGAGATACTCCATTGGCAGAGCCAGCTGGTCTGATGTCTAACGGCTCAGGGTCTGCAATGGTTAAAACCATATAACATTCTGAAAGTCGGCTGTGAAATTGCTGGAGGGTATTGCAAACTGAGCTTGGAGCTGGCAACGAATGCCAAAAACAGCAAAGAAATGATTACCGGTGTGACTGCCTTCATGTTATTGCGCTTCCAATGTTCCTCGCCAGGCTGCCCCGATGCACAGACTAACCTTCATTTACAACAACAAGAAAAATGAGTTTATTCCCTGAGGCGGGCAGAAAGAAACATGTGGGTATGAATTGGTATTTACAGTGTGAACTTTGGCTTATCTGGCTTCCCAGACAACTTGGGGTGGAAAATATAGATCTTCTGCTTGTGACCCTTTTATCATAACCATGATTTAATGTAACATAGTACAATACATGCGACAAACAAGTGGAACGACTATATAGGATGCGGCAAGTGCGTCTGGCCCTGGAGCCTAAAGTGAGCCATAATACCTCTCTGTGGGAAATGAGGGGGAGACCACTGCTATAAATGATGTGTGATAGTAGGGGGCTTTGTTAGATTTTGGATTGGGGCCCAGGAGTTTCAAGCTATACCTTTGTGACAGATACAGGACATACATTATGTATTTTTATATCCATACATTCACAATATAGAGCAAATAGATCTAGTAGCCTGGAAAGTAGTGATGTACTGCATACATGGGACCTGTGGAGGGCCAAGGGATATTAATTTTAGCTAAAATTATTTTTGTAGTTGGGTTGCCTCTGTGCTGCACTGTTACTGCTGGATGCAGAATGGATTAACTGAGAATCCATCAGTGAGCTTATTCTATCTGTTCAATGTGAGAGTTTCTACCTCTTTTATCTGTTTTTCTTTTAGCTCCTCTGATCTGATTTATGACCACAGACCACAACAAAGTTGAATATGCAGGGGAACAAAAGCCTGTTAAAGCCAAACATTGCAAAATGTTTAATGAAACAAAATGGTAAAAATGGTTTTAGCTCCAAATACATGCATTTAATAAAACATAAAAATTATTCAGACTTGGACAATTCCTTTAAAGGAGTTGTCCACTACTAAGATAACTGCTTCTTGTTGGCATATGCAACAGATCAGGACTTATTATAAGTGAAAGGAGGACTTTATACTAACTAGACAGCAGATGGCGATAGTGTGTAAAGTTATATGCTTGCTGTATGGTGGGAGGAAAGCGCTCAATTGTTGGTTGTTCTTACTTCCTGTGTTTTTTTCTTTTTTTCCTGAATGTGTTATGTAAGCAGCACACAGACTGTGTGACACTGAATTGTATCTCATGTTTAACCAGTATGAAGTAAATACTGTTTACTCAAGATATCTTGCTGATTGAAGCTCTCGTAAGTACAGTGGTGACTGTAAGAAGATGCACTCTGTGACAGGTTATGGGCCCAGGCCGGAACCCAGACACTAAAGCCCAGATAACAGAGCACACAGATAAGCTCTGTAAACAGAAGGAAATAAATCCAGATACAGAGTGACAGACGAATTCATGATCCCAGGAGCTGGATATAATTACAAAGAATTCAACACAAGCATGACATACCGGAACTATCAAGAAGAAAAAAACAGGAAAATATCTTCAGTACAACTCTCTAAACAAGTAAGACTATATAAAGATGATGAGTAACACAGAACTGAAATGCACAGTAGCTAAACTGAATAGTGAAAATTATCAGTTATGGAAATTCAAAGTAGAGATGTTGTTATCTAAGGATGATTTAAGGGAAGTAATTGTTACAGAAAGACCAGAACAAGATAATTAAACCAGGGACAAGAAGAATAGACAAGCGAGAGCCTCCATTAGCTTATTAGTGGATGATGCTCAATTAATACATATAAGAAATGAAGAAACAGCTAAAGGAATGTGGGAAGAATTAAGAAAACTGTATGAAAGATTTAGCTTGAATCAAAAGTTATTTTTATTAAGAAAGCTTTACAGCATGAGATTGAGTGCAAATAACGACATGCAGAAGCACATATTCTCAATGATGGAAGTGATATCACAGCTAAGATCTATTGGTGAAGACATTAAAGAAAGTCATGTAGCAGCTATATTATTGTGCAGTTTACCAGACTCGTATACAGCCTTGATAAATGCCCTTGAGATGAGACCAGAAACTGACATTACATTAGATTTTGTGAAAAGAAGACTAATAGATGAATATCAGAGAAGAAAAGAACAAAGAAATGATTCTTCTACTGAAAAGGACAGTGAAAACGCTCTTAAAGCTACAGAATTTAAAAAAAACTATAATAAAGAGACAAGAGAATGCTTCAGATGTAAGAAAAAAGGTCATTTAAAGAAAGACTGTACCATATGGAAAGCAGAACAACAAAAATTACAACATAAAAAGCATACACAGAAAGTAAAAAACACAATTTCCAATTCATGTGAGAATAATTGGAATGGCACATTTTAAGTAACAGACAAGAAATCATCACTTGGTTGGTTTATTGATTCAGGAGCAACGAGACGTATGACAAGTGACAAGAATTTCTTTACTGATCTTGATTTAGATAAGAAAAAAGCCATTTATCTTGCAGATGGAAGCAAAATAACAGCAGAAGGTATCAGACAAGGTATGCTAAATTGTTCAAACAAGTTCGGACAAGATTCAAAGATACTTGTACAGGATGTGTTGTATGTTCCAAAATTGGAAGGCGGATTATTATCTGTGAAACGTTTAACAGCAAAAGGACTTACAGTAAAATTCAAAGACAATGAGTGTGCAATTATTGCAGGAAACAAGGTGATAACCAAAGTCAAGGCAGATGAACAATTATATCATTTTGACACACCAAAGGAACAGATGAAGGTATGTACACATGATCACAAAAACTGTATTCACATGTGGAATAGACGTATAGGACATAGACACCCTGACAGTATAAGGGAACTACAGAGAAAAGAATTGACAAAAGATTTAAAGATATCAGATTGCTCAATTACCATAAGATGTGAATGTTGTATAAAATCCAAAGCCACAAGGATATCTATCCCAAAAGGAATTGAGATGAAAAGCGAAAGACCACTTGATTTGGTGCATACTGACGTATGTGGACCCATGAAAGTGACTACATCAGGAGGCAATAGATACATGTTGACTTTTATAGACGACTACTCAAGATACACAGTCACATACTTAATTAAAAACAAAAGTGAAGTTTTTGATAAACTTGTAGACTATGTAACAAGATAAACTTGTAGACTATGTAACTTGTAGACTATGTAACAAAATTTCAAAGGAAGCCAATTGTCATCAGAAGTGATAATGGAGGTGAATTTACAGGTTACAGAATAGAAGAATACTTAAGACAAAATGGAATAGAACACCAGAAAACTGTTCCATACACACCTGAACAAAATGGAATAGCAGAAAGGAAAAACAGAACTCTAATAGAAATGATAAGATGTATGCTGACGGATTCCAAACTACCAGAGAAATATTGGGGTGAGGCAGCAATGACAGCTACATATTTACAGAACCGACTTTTTTCCAGAAAACTGACGAAAACTCCATATGAACTGTGGCAAGGTATGAAACCAAGTGTCAATCATTTAAAAGTTTTTCGATGTAAAGTTTTTATATTCATTCCAACAGAAAACGTTCCAAACTTCAAAACAGATCCATGGAAGGAATATTCGTTGGGTATAGTGAAAATTGTAAAGGATATAGAATCCTAGATCCCAAAACAGACAGAGTTACGGTGAGTAACAGTGTGACATTCATTGAAGATTTAAATGAAGAAATTATGATTTCAGTTGAAACAAAAAATGAGAAAAACAATAGTGACATAACTGAAGAAATATCTGATGAGAAAGAAGTAGAAATCAATGAAGATCAAAATACTGAAAGTGAAGAATTACAACTACAAACAGACACAGAACCAAGACGTTCAATGAGAGAGAACAAAGGAAAACCACCAAAACGTCTCTCATACAAGACAAGCATAAGAAAAATCTATGAGCCTACCTCTTGGGAAGACATATCTAAACTTCCTGAAGGAGAAGCTAATAAATGGACAGAAGCAACAGAAACAGAAATTAAATCCATGCATGATTCAAATACATGGAAACTAACAGATTTACCAGAAGGAAGAAAAGCCATAGGATGTAAATGGATTTTTAAAGTAAAATACCAAACCGATGGCACAGCTGAAAGATACCGAGCAAGACTTGTAGCTAAAGGGTATTCTCAAAAATATGAAGAAGACTATGATGAGACATTTGCTCCAGTTGTCAAACACACTACAATAAGAACTTTACTTACAGTTGCAGCAATGAAACAGATGGAACTGAGACATCTGGATGTAAAGACAGCTTTTTTGAATGGAGATTTAACAGAAGACATTTACATGGAACAACCTCCAGGATTCAAAGATGAAAGAAAGCCAAACAAAGTTTGCAAACTACAGAAAAGCATATATGGTTTAAAGCAAGCAGCTAAAGCGTAGAATGACAAAATCACGGAAGTACTTACAAATGAAAAATTTCAAAGAAGCAAAGCTGATCCATGCTTGTACACAAAAAGGTTGATTAATAGATGGATTTATGTACTCATATATGTAGACGACATTTTGATTTGTTTTAAACAAAGGGATAAAGAAAACATTCTAAAAATCCTGAAGCAACATTTCGAAATCAAAGACTTGGGAAATGTGAAACAGTACCTAGGAAACAGGTAGCAAGAGAAGAAGATGGAAATTTCCTACTGAATCAAAATCACATGATTCAAGACATAACAGAAAAATTTTGATTAAAGGATGCAAAAACAGTAACGTCTCCAATGGAAACTAATTATCTCAAAGAGATGAACAGTGAAAAAAATATGCTACCAAATAATGAAGAATACAGAACAGCAATAGGAAAACTACTGTATCTAGCGACCGTTACAAGACCAGACATCGCAGCAGCAGTAGGAATCCTGAGTAGAAAGCTATCAAAACCAAATAAAGCTGATTGGAATGCCGTGAAGAGAGTAATGCGTTATTTGAAAGGAACTAGCAATGTTAAGCTGAAATTACCCACAAGTGATAATTGCATTTTAACAGGATATGTTGATGCAGATTGGGCTGGAGATCACACTGACAGAAGATCTACCAGTGGACATATTTTTTTTCTCTCAGGTGGACCAATAAGTTGGACAAGTAAGAAACAGTCAATTGTGACACTGTCTTCAACAGAAGCAGAATATGTTGCAGCAGCACATGCGAGTCAAGAAGTACTGTGGTTAAGACAATTGTTGACAGAATTAGGACAACCACAGTTGGAACCAACAAAACTGAAAGAGAATCAAGGATGTCTTGTTCTTGCTCAGATGGAAAGAGTCAATCCAAGAACCAAGCATATTGATGTGAAATATCATTTCTTGAGAGATCATCAGGAACAAGGAGTCTTGAAGTTAGAGTATTGTCCTACTGAAGAAATGACAGCAGACATCTTCACGAAAGCGTTGAATGCTGATAAACACCAGAGACTAATAAAAAAGTTGGGTTTGATTGAATAAGTCCTTACTGTTGAGAAAGGGTGTTGGCATATGCAACAGATCAGGACTTATTATAAGTGAAAGGAGGACTTTATACTAACCAGACAGCAGATGGCAATAGTGTGTAAAGTTATATGCTTACTGTATGGTGGGAGGAAAGCTCTCAATTGTTGGTTGATCTTACTTCCTGTGTTTTTTTCTTTTTTTCCTGAATGTGTTATGTAAGCAGCACACGGACTGTGTGACACTGAATTGTATCTCATGTTTAACTAGTATGAAGTAAATACTGTTTACTCAAGATATCTTGCTGATTGAAGCTCTCGTAAGTACAGCGGTGACTGTAAGAAGATGCACTCTGTGACACTTCTTAATGTAAATGTTTGGCCCCGATAAATAAAACAGCTTATATTCCCCTCCCGTCCCAGCACCATTCCACCGGTGTCGGCACTTGTGGTCCCAGACCCCCCCGTGTGGTTGTTGTGACACGTGAGCCAGACAAGCAATCAGCACCAGCTGCCTTCTTTCAAATTGAACATGAAGAGGAAGTCCAGGCTGCAGCTGATCTCGGACTTGCTCTTCATCTTCAATTTGTCTGAAGGCGGGGACAGTGACGCTGATTGGGCGCCTGATTCACGTGTCACAACAACCACAAAAAGCCCCAGGGAGAGCGAGTGTCAACACCGAGGAGAACGGCGCAGGAACATTAGGTGAGTATAGGTTTTTATATTTTATCAGGGCTTAGCGCGGGATATGACAAAGAGTTGTTTAAGTAGTGCACAGCTTCTTTAAGCATGTGTTTAGATTAAGTCAATGTTCACACTGCAGTATTTCACATCTGCATTTTTGACCCACTCCTGACTTTGGCTTACAAATACTGATGTGAAATATTGACCAAAATACTGCCATGTGAACATAGCCTAATAATGATCCCATGTACTGTGGGAGGTCTAATCAATGAGTGACAGCATTCTCTGTATGACTGTGTTTCCATAGATCGCTGTCAACCACTGGACTCGTAAACCCACAGAAAGCGGAAATTTAAATTAATAAAAATTAATATATAAAATTATAACTTCACAATAAAGGGATTTTCCACCAATTCTTGGAAATTGGCCAAAGAGACAGGATTTTTATATAATAAATAAATAAGGTCTGAACACAAGGAAAGATTTAATCCACATCTATTAGGAGCGGTACTATGGTAACAAATTAGAAGAGGAATTACGTTTATGGAGTGAAATAATTCACTAAGACAATAAACAAGAGGCATCGAAGAAAGCCGAATAGCAACATCAAAAGATAACAAGCAGGATGCAGACAACAGCAGTAAAAGACTAAAGAAAGCCATTTGAGCAGATAAAGAACTTTATTACCAAAATATATGTACAGAGATAGAAAGTGAACAACTGAAGGACAAGACCAGGAAGGCATACCAAAAGATCAAAGAGATACCACAAAAGTTAGAACCAAGAGTGGGCCTGTTGCAAGACACCAACGGGAACAAACTAACTGAGCTAGAACAGATGAAGGAAAGATGGAAAGAGTACACTAAGCAACTATGAAAGAAGCACTCAGCAGTACAGGAAGAAACCGAGACTGGAAATGTTAGAGAGCATCCTGAAAGATGAAGTCGATGCTGCAAAAAAGCTTCTGTCAAAGAACAAAGCGCCTGGATGTGACAATATTCCAATAGAGCTAATAAAGTGCTCTGAAGTGTGGTTGATGTCATCACATGCCGGTGTCAACAGATATAGACAATTGGTAAATGGCCAAAGGACTGAACAAAATCAGTGTTTATTCCTATTCCGAAGAAAGGAGAAGGTACTGACTCTGGAATCTAACAGACTATTGCACTCATACATTATGCCAGAAAAACGCTACTGAAGAATCTGTAAAGAAGGTTACAGTCTTATTTTCACAAAGACCTGCCAGAGGAACATGCAAGATTCAGAAAAGGCAGAGGAACAAGATACTGTATGTGATTGCTAACATTAGATGCAAAATGATAAAGGCCAAAGAATACAACAAGGAGATCTAATTTTACTTCAACTACTAAATTAAAGGCTTCGACTGTGTTTATCATCAGAAACTTTGGAAAACCATGAAGGGTGTGCTGAACCATCTGATAAGCTTCATTAGGAACCTTTACATTGACCAAGAGGTCAACAGTCTGAATGGAACATGACGACACTGCATGGTTCAAAGTAGAGCAAGGCGTCAGACAGGGCAGTATCCTGTCACAATTTCTCTTCTATTTATATGCAAAAGCTTTTTTCAGGAAAGCTGGACTTGAAAAAGAAGAATGAATCAATATGCTGGACGAATTATCAACAATCTTAAATACGCAGACGATACAATATTGATAGCAACAAGTGTAGATGGAATGAAGGACTTATTAAAGTGTGAAGATGGAAAGCTTGCACATGGGACTGCTAGTCAACACAAAGAAGACAAAGATATTGGCTACTGCCAGGTAAGACCAAAACACATTTGAGATGGACGGCGACCTGGAAATGATCATTCAAGATGTGGCGATGACACTGGTGTAGAACGAGTACCGAGGGGGTCTCTCACAGAGCATAGCGGACCGAGGACAAAGGATACTAGAGTCAATTTGTTGGGATAACACCTTTTTACTAAAGACTGGAACTGGGTTGCCCCGGCAATGCAAATAAGGAACAAAAAATCTCACACACCCCTAGCTCAATATAGCTAGGGCCCTTGAGCTACACAACCGGCAGGCCCAGGATGTACTAACAACAGAACTATAATTTGCCTACCCAGTGGTTCCGCCTAATGCAGTATCCGAGTGTTACCCAGAGGAATGATGTAAACGGATGGGTGCACAAGGCGGCCCATACAGTGGTGTAAGCGCAAGAGTTAACAAATTTAACCAATCTCTATGTTTACAATACAGTTATACTAACTATACACCATCTCACCACAGGGGGGAGTCTCTAACTAAGATTCACCAAGACCTGCCTACAACCAATGTCTTTGAGAACTGGTGCTTGGCACCAAAATATTCCTGCTATTTGCATGTACCAACAGAATCCTGTGGTGATATCTGACCTCAGATCTTACTGGCCGGTAACTGCTCTCTGATGAAGCTGGAGTCTGAGGAGAGGGTCCTGCACTTGTCACAGGAGCGCAGTTTCAGTCTGTAAGGCTAGCAGAGGGTCCTTCATGTCTCTCAGAGGCCCGGGAAAGGAATCCAGCTCTGCATCCAATAACTGTTGTCCCTTCAAGGTAGCTCCTTCTCTCTGGCCAGAGTCACAGGAAAAGCTTCTCCTTCAGGCAAAGCTCTATCACGATCTCTGCATGTTGCACACACCAAGCTCTTGGAGTGCAGCTCCACCATCTCTCTCCTCTTTTCTCTAGCTCCTCTTTTTGCTGACTCACACCAATAAGGTCACCAAAAAGTTCCTTTCTTTTAGAGGCAACAGGGACCTCTGGTGGCTGGAGGCTGATAAAGCAGCAATGTCCACACAGCTCACTCTTACACTAGTAGCCAATAGGAGAATAGCTATGGGAAAATCAACAATGAAGTAATTGGACAAGGTCCTCCAATTGAGGAACAAGGCTTAGAAGAAGACCAGCTATTCAATGGCTTGATACTATAAAGATAACAGCGGAGAAGATCCTGGTGGACCTATCTAGGCTTGCACAAGATCAATCTTCCTACAGATCATTTATCCATCAAGTGTCCATGGCTCGAGATTGTGCCGAAGGCCGTTAAGAAAAAGAAGACTTTGATATTTGCCTGAAACAGTCAGTTTACAATATACAATATAGTTCCATGTCATGTTGGAACATAATTCACATAATGTCGTGTTTTAAACTACCAGATATAGTCTTTTATAATATCTATAGAGCACAAGACAAAACATGTCATTTTATAAGGAACATAAGAGACAGTGGTTTCCAGACACATTTAAGAGCTAATTGTGTGCTGGTGGAGCGATAAATTGGTTACCGGTAAAGCCTGGGAGTTCAATAAGGGGAAAAGATCTGAGTAGTGAGGACGCCTGCACATTTTTGGATTTACTCGATTTAAGTGGTGTTTAGAACAAGACAAGTGATTGTAGTAGTCTTTAGAATATACCTGTCTAGTTGTGAACACTATTTCCATCAAGTAAATGCGTACATGGGCAGGCACCCTGACTACTCAGACCTTTTCCATTCATTGATCTCTCTTATTACTGCCGGCGGATTTCTCTGCTGGGCTTAATGAGGAGGAGCGGTCCCCACTTACCTAGAACTTACTATAGTACATATGAATAACCTATGTCTTCTTTTATTTGCAGCGAGCCTACTATGTTAGTGGAGCACCGCTCTGTTATTTGGATACGCCGTCATCGGAATGGGAGTGTCTACCTGCAGCCATGATATTGATCTGTGGGTGGATGCCATTTTGGACATATGTGTGCAGGTGGATTTGGGTGTTTGGCTGCAGGAAAAGCAGAGGCTGAATTCTCATTATCACTACTCGGTTTTGGGCAGGTGTGTCATACAGGGGGATCTAGGTGGTCAGTGCTTTTTTGGATGACATATGGTTTTGCAGTGAATTCTGGATGTGGTGTCAGTTGGGGAACGGGAGGTCAGTTTTGGAGCACTTGCTGTGTATGGCCCTGACTGCTTATGGCTCCTGGCCCTTCTTGTGACCAGAGAGCTACTGAGAGTTTGAAACTTTTTGTTTTCTCCCTGCAACTTGGCATCCAGTTGGATGACCAGTTATGCTTAAAGTTGTGTTTGCATGCAGATTGATGCTTTGACTGGTGCCCACTATTTCAGTTCTGCTGCCCAGTCAATTAGTCACCTGGTCCTGCAGCCAATCAGTGGTCTCAGATTCCAGATGAATGAATGTTGTAGCGCCGGCGTCCCTGCCCTCTGCTAGGCAGGGACGCTGTTCCCCTCACCTCTCTGCTCCGTGCCCGGCGTCCTCCTCCCGCTCTGCTGGCAGCGCGCGCTCCTTCCCGGCCACTGTGCTTAGGGCGCGCGCGCTCTCCCTCCCTCTTAAAGGGGCCGCGCGCGCCGTCCTAAGGAGTCCCCGGCCAATGGCCGGAGGACTTCACCATATATAAGGCACCTCCTCCAAAATGGAGGTGCCCGAGCAATGTTGTTGCACTGTTCACTACTCTGCTTCAGCCCTCAGGTCCCGTTGCCAGTTACCTGCCAGATACCTGCCAGATTCCTGCCAGCTTGCTGTCTTATTCCTGCCTGATTATCTGCTACCTGCCTGCTAGTCTGAGGTCTGACGGTCTGCCTTACTACTCCTGTCAGTCTGTCTAAGGACCAGCCTGTCCGCTCACCTGGGAGCGCACTTCAGCCACCTGCCTGCTTGCCTGAGGTCCGACGGTCTGCCTTCCAACTCCTGTCAGTCTGTCTATGGACCAGCTTGCCTGCTCACCTGGGAGCACACATCTGCTACCTGCCTGCTAGCCTACCTGGAGGCTCCGCCGTCACGTGCTGTGACCACCTGCCTGTCCAGTGACTCCTGCCCGCTCACCTGGGAGCGCTCATCTGCTGCCTGTCTGCTAGCCTACCTGGAGGCTCTGCCGTCACGTGCTGTGACCACCCGCCTGTCCAGAGACTTCTGCCCGCTCACCTGGGAGCGCTCATCTGCCGCCTGTCTGTTGGTCTTCCTGGAGGCTCCGCCGTCACATGCTGTGACCACCCGTTCATCCAGAGACTCTCGCCTGCTCACCTGGGAGCTCACGTCTATCATCAGCCGCCACAGGTCGTACCAACCCTTTACCCAGAGACTGCCCGTTCATCCAGAGACTGCCCCGGTCACTTGCCGTGACCATCTGCCCGTTCATTCAGAGACTGCCCCGGTCACTTGCCGTGACCATCTGCCCGTTCATCCAGAGACTGCCCCGGTCACTTGCCGTGACCTCCAGCCCGTTCACTCAGAGACTGTCCCGGTCACCTGCTGTGACTTCCTGCCCGTCTTCCCTGGTCGCCACCCGCTCCCTTACAAGGACCGCCCCCTTGTATAGTAGCTCAGAGGTTCCGCCTCCCAGACCCGTTACAGTTTGCTCGGGCCATGGAACCCGGTGGCACCCAAGCTCCCTCGCTCTCGGACCTGTGTCATGAAATGTCCCGTCAAAGGTCCCAACAGGAGTCCATCCTGGGTCACCTGCGGAATGTCAATACTCGCCTGGACACTCTGACTGCTCCACCAGCAACCTCCGCCAGTGCCATGTCTCGCAATCCGGCAGCTCCGCTGCCCACTAATACCATGGTATCCTACCCCGGACCCCGGCTTTCTGCACCTCCTCGCTTCGGAGGCGACTCCGCCCAGGCTCGGGGCTTCATAAATCAGTGCACCCTGCACTCTGAACTATTGTCCCACCAGTTTAACTCCGACCGAGCCAAAATTGCATTCATCATGTCCCATCTCACCGGGGAGGCCCTGGCCTGGCTAAATCCTCTATGGGAGAGAGGAGACCCCCTGGTGTCCAACTTGCCTGCTTTTCTCACGGCTTTCCGGAAAGTCTTCGACGAACCCGGACGGAAGACCTCATCCGCATCATCACTGCTATGCCTCCGTCAGGGAAGTCTCACCGTGGGCCAATATGCCATACGGTTCCGTACCCTTGCCTCGGAGCTGGCCTGGGATTACAACGCTCTGGTATCCGTCTTCTGGGAGGGTCTGTCCGGCCGTATTAAAGATGAACTCGCACTAAAAGTCCGGCTACCGGGAGGAGGTGAAATTTCTTCCTCTCGGCAGCCTCGGGCTTTCAGTCATAGAGATGTGGTTGGAACAGTTTCAGTCACCGCTCAATGTCCAATGTTCGGTGGCCGGAGTGGAGTTTTGTGAAATTTTGCAACTTTTTTAAAAAGTTGCAATTTATGAATCAAGTGAAAACTAATTTCTAGACTCTACCCAAAAAAATAGCTAAAAAAAAACCAGGCGAGCACATCTAAATCGACTTCAAAATAGGCACAAAAAGAATAATAAATTCAACGCAAATGAAAAAAGACAAAAAACTATACAAAAAAACAAGCACAAAAGCAATGATGAATTGGAGGCCTAGAACGTAAAGCAGACTTTCAAAATGTCAATTTGAAAATTTTGAAAATTTGAAAAAAAAATTGAAAATTTGCAAAAGAATTAAATCCTCGAAATTTTTTTTAGAAATGTGAATTTTCATCCAGATAAATCTATAGATTTTTGTAGGTTATTTAATACTTTTGCAAGGCGCTATGTGAGGAGGTACTGCAGCATCTATACTCATCACAATTACACCATTCTGTATTGTATAGGTGTCTATCACGTTTTCTTTGAACAGTTATTAGAAGCGCAGTCAACATATTCTCAGATGTGATCGCTTCTTATATGATGCAATTAAGATTTATTCCAATAGAGAACACTGGAAAAGACCATACATTCACAGCTGGCGCACATTGAATATTAAATAATACAGGAGGTCTAGGTACTGCAATTGCAGAAACGGATAAAGCAATCCTATGTATGTATGATACCAAGACATGTGAATAAAATAGTAAAGTATTGGGCACCAACATTATATTCTAAAGTAAATCTGTCACCAAGTTTTTGTCACCTAATTTCAGAGCAACATAATGTAGAGACAGAGACCCTGATTCCAGTGATGTGTCACTTACTGGGCTGCTTGCTGTTTTGAAATAAAAATACTATTTTATTATCAGGAAATTATCTCTAAAGGACTAGTAAACCTGTGGCCATGTAGTCCTCCATATTCATAAGCTCTGAATAACCCTACTCCCAGCACTGATTGGCAGCTCTCTGCCTATGCACAGGACACACAGAAAGCTGCCAATCAGTGGTGTGGAGGGAGTTATACAGTGCTCAGCTTTCAGAGAACAGGTAGATCAGCAGCCGATAAAACAGTGATTTTAACAAAACTACAGCAAGCAGCCCAGTAAGTGATACCTCACTGGAATCAGGGTTTCTGCTCTACATCAGATGGAGTAGAAAAAACATTGTGAAAAATTACCTATAAGGTTGTCAACTTTTGGTGAAATCATAATCAAAAATCTCAAATATATCGCCTACTCATGTTTTTTTTTTTTAAGAAGATATTTTCCGTAAAAGGATTCAGTTGTCTCCTTTCTCTTTTTTGTTCTTAAATTGAGGTTTCCCTTACAGTAATTTCACTGTCCCTTCTGGATAATTGACCTATCATTAGTACAAATTGGCAATGCTCCGGCTCACAGGGCTCCTACTCAAGTGCAGCTATTTGGGAAGGAATGACTTAGCATTATTACTGCTGCCCATTGTTTAGCTAATTACTTGTGGCAACCAACAGTGCACCATCACCGCGCACACTCTGCAGTACTGTGCACTTATAGTCAGCGCTGTATGCAGATATCTACACACAAATATGACTAAAGACCCATTTATTCATGACAATAAATAAGAACATAAATTTGTTAGAGTGCTCATTCGTACATTATCCAGTTGTGTACATGTAAGGATATGGACATGCTGCCCACATTTCCCTCTGAAGAAACAAGTTTTATTGTCATTGTTATAAAATGTTATGTGACGTAATGTAAATTGTGTTAAGCGTTAATGATGTGCGTTAGGTATGTTAGTAACCTTGGTAATATGTGTAGTTTGATCATAGAAACAGTTAGGGTTAATGTTTGGGACTAGCCCAGAGTGGGAGGGGGTTATTTACCAACATGTCGGCAACCACGACAAACATGCAGAATACTAGTTTATCAGATGATTGGATCATTCAAACCAGCATTAAAATCTTTGTTCTCGCCAGCACATTGTCCAGTATACAAAGAATTTGTGCTGGTGATAACAGTGATATTCTATGCACACACATTAAATAACTTGTCTTCTGGTTTTTGTTGCAGTTTTTAGAGTGAAATTCTTCAAAATAGCGTGTTTCCTGAATTTCGCACAAAATAAAAAAATATTCTTTTTTTTTTCTTTATTTGACATATATTGTGACTTTTTAACTCACACACCCAAATCTCAACTTGGAAGCCCCGATGGAGCCACTGAGCATAATGGCCAACGCTATGTGAACCCAGTCTAAAATATGTGGAAAAGCCTTATTGACCTAAAAATCAGAAAACTAACGAAACAACAAAAGACAACTTTTAAAATGGCTCAAAAAGTTTGATGAATTTGCCGCAAAAAGTTCCTAATTGAGAGGCATTCACGCCAAATAACTGGTGAAAATTCAATGATAAATCAGGTCCTAAGTGTAAAACAACCCTATATTTACAATAATAATTTCCTAAGTTTCATTTATTTGACTCTTCATCTTATACTGTAAAATTATCATATGTAATTATTAATTATTTCACAATTTCAGATATGACCCCTGGACCTTTTCAAAAGAACGGCACTTTTACATGGCCCTATTATTATGGTCTTCAGAAATGAAAGGTGGATAAAACAAGAAATATTTCCATGGATGACATGGGTATGTGCTTTGGGGGACTAGGGGTTTGTTGACCGCCATCTACACTATAAAAGTGGCACCAAATATGTCAAGACATTTTAGGGAACAATTGTTTGCTTTATTTCCACAGGACTCATTTCATCCACAAAAATTTACACTTGGCAAATAAGTTCTACTGTCTTTTACAGACTGGAGGATTTGTTCTGTAAATCAATTCTAACAACCCTAGGGTTAGACATAAATTTAGCGGGGTTGTCCACTACTTTTACATTGATGCCCTATCCGTTGGATAGGGCATCAATGTAAAAGTAGTGGACAACCCCTTTAAATTTATGTGCCAGCCGGAAGTGCTCACCTGCGGGGCTCCGCCGTCAAGTGGTAGTGGCCACCGCGGTGTACGGCAAATCCACCGGCACCGATAACAGCTGATCGGTGGGGGTGCCGCGTGCGGGACCCCGGCCGATCATACATTGATGCCCTATGCTATGGATAGGGCATCAATGTAAAAGTAGTTGACAACTTCTTTAATACAGTCTATATATTTCTATTTAATAGCTCCTTTGTATATGATTGCATTGTATTTTTAATTAAATACCTAGTTTTGAAAGAAAGAAAGAAAATCTAGATATACATGAGATGCACATAAAAGAGTTTTCCCACTTAAAAAAAGTAAGGTAGACTATATGGGGGCAACATGTTCTGTGATTTAGATTTTTATGCCATAGATTAACATTTTAGTGAATGTTCTTTCTAATGCATTCCTCCATTGAGTCTTCCAAAGACCAGCCGAGCGCAATGCTCAACTATCTCCGTAAGTCTCATTAAGAATGAATGGAGCGGGGTGCGAATGATCGATCATCACGCCATTCACACAAGGTTCATCCGATTCCCGGTTCTCAGGATCGGTGGGATCCAGTTGTCAGACCCCCAGCAATTGGGAGGTTATCAAATGGATAGGGGATAGCTAGTAAACTTGAGAAGATACCTTTAACTACAAAAACAGAAGGACAGCAATGGAGGAAAATAAGTGATCAATCAAACAGGGCATTAATAAATTATGCATAATATATATTGAGAGGTCTGAGGTCTTAAATATCAGTAGTCTTAATATAAATATAAATTGCCATAGTCAAAAATAATTCTTACACTACATTTTACTTTCAATTCAAGGCATTTTTCCCCCAAAAAAGTCAAACCTACCTTCTTGATCAGTCGTGATGGTGATGGAGGTATATTGCCTGGGAGATAAGCTGAGTTCCGACACTCCATTGATGGCCTCAATATCAAAAGTATAGTTGACGTGAGATAAAAAGTCCAGGATGGTGACCGAGGAGTTAACCAATCCTGAATGTCGAGGTACAAATCGAATTCCCCCACCACAAAGTTCACATTGGCTGGGGTCTGACCCGCATTTCTTGCAAATAACATTGTAGATGAGGTCCTTCCTGCCACCGGTGTCAAACGGTGGACTCCACTCCAGATACAGGGCTGTTTCATTCAAGTTAAAATTGACATTTCTTGGAGCTGAAGGTGGTTCTGTAGGCCAAAAATAAACAAAAGAGAATGTAACAAATTAATACAATCTGGGTGACATCCCACCTTCAAGCTCTTTTGTTTCGGGCACATACTTTGATTTCCCAGTAGTAGTCTATGAAGCAATCATTCCTCCAATAATCAAGTCTTAGTTAGTAATCAGCCCCCTACAGGGACATCGCAACCACTGCCAAGAGCACTTACTTCAGACCCTTATGAAATTGCATTTAGCTCAAGAAATCTAATGATTTAATTTAAAATGTGTTAAAAATTCATGTCTCTTTTTAACATCTCATCTATTTTGCAAGTGTAAGCTAGCCAAGGCAAGCAACACAAATAAAGCCAATACTACAGAGATAGAGCATCAAAGCCTCCGTGCAACAGGTGCTTCCTTCTTACAGTAAACAGCAATCAAAGAAATGAAGCTCGAATCGAATCCCGCTTATGCCAAAAAACGATATTACTGATGCAGCGCAGTATATAAGAGCAGTCACGTCTCAAAGATGAAATCCCACACTGACAATTTCTACTATGTATACATCGTCTTTATAAAGTATTAAATGCCCCTAAGACGATGGTTAATTTTGGGGAAAAAGATTTATTTTCAGGAAAATGATCGCTATCCTAAAATATTTACTACATAGGAATGGTTTAATTAAATTTATAGTTTTATTATATATCTTGTAGGATTTGTTTTGGAGTGGTCAATTTCTCCCAAATGAATAGCATCTGCTAACCTACTGAGTGAGCTGAGCCTGGGCAGAGTATGGAAGGGTCCAATCAGGGCCGGCGCGTCACCACCTGGCAAATGCCGGGGCCCTGAGCAAGTCACGGGGCCCACTCGCCTTTGGGGACACCGGCATGCTATTGGCCCGTGAATCAGGGGAGCCCGGTGACAGCGCTCACGAGTGGCCCCCCGCTTGCTTAGGGCCCCGGCACTTGCAATACTTACCTCTCTCGGTTTCACCGCAGCTCCAGTGATGATGCCACTACCGCGTGCCCTCTGTGCTGAGCAGTCACGGTGCAGAGCACGGGGAGATGCTGAGGAGACCAGAGCAGCGGCAGCGGGGAACGAGGAGAGGCAAGTTTTTTTTTTTTATGTATGGAGCAATATATGTGGCCCATACTGTATGCAGTATACACCGCATGCAGAATTATTAGGCAAATGAGTATTTTGATCACATGATACTTTTTATACATGTTGTCCTACTCCAAGCTGCATAGGCTTGAGAGCCAACTACCAATTAAGTAAATCTGGTGATGTGCATCTCTGTAATGAGGAGGGGTGTTAACTAATGACATCAACACCCTATATAAGGTTTGCTTAATTATTAGGCAACTTCCTTTCCTTTGGCAAAATGGGTCAGAAGAGAGATTTGACGGCTCTGAAAAGTCCAAAATTGTGAGATGTCTTGCAGAGGAATGCAGCAGTCTTGAAATTTCCAAACTTTTGAAGCGTGATCACCGAACAATCATGCGTTTCATGGCAAATAGCCAACAGGGTCGCAAGAAGCGTGTTGACCAAAAAAGGCGCAAAATAACTGCCCATGAATTGAGGAAAATCAAGCATGAAGCTGTCAAGATGCCATTCGCCACCAGTTTTGCCATATTTCAGAGCTGCAACGTTACTGGAGTATCAAAAAGCACAAGGTGTGCAATACTCAGGGACATGGCCAAGGTAAGGAAGGCTGAAAAAGACCACCTTTGAACAAGAAACAAAAGATAAAATGTCAAGAATGGGTCAAGAAATATCTTAAGACTGATTTTTCAAAGGTTTTATGGACTGATGAAATGAGCGTGACTCTTGATGGGCCAGATGGATGGGCTAGAGGCTGGATCAGTAAAGGGCAGAGAGCTCCACTTCGACTCAGACGCCAGCAAGGTGGAGGTGGGGTACTGGTATGGGCTGGTATCATCAAAGATGAACTTCTGGGACCTTTTCGTGTTGAGGATGGAGTGAAGCTCAACTACCAGACCTACTGCCAGTTTCTGGAAGACAATTTCTTCAAGCAGTGGTACAGGAAGAAGTCGGTATCATTAAAAAAAAACATGATTTTCATGAAGGACAATGCTCCATCACATGCATCCAACTACTCCACAGCGTGGCTGGCCAGTAAAGGTCTAAAAGAAGAAAAAATAATGACATGGCGCCCTTGATCACCTGATCTGAACCCCATAGAGAACCTGTGGTCCATCATAAAATGTGAGATCTACAGGGAGGGAAAACAGTACACCTCTCGGAACAGTGTCTGGGAGGCTTTGGTGGCTGCTGCACGCAATGTTGATCGAAAACAGATCAAGCAACTGACAGAATCTATGGATGGAAGACTGTTGAGTGTCATCATAAAGAAAGGTGGCTAT
The DNA here is from genome assembly GCF_046119375.1 of Phyllobates terribilis. Lineage (NCBI taxonomy): Eukaryota > Metazoa > Chordata > Amphibia > Anura > Dendrobatidae > Phyllobates > Phyllobates terribilis. The sequence continues at coordinate 881,337,936 of NW_027362762.1, forward strand.
ATTGATCACTAATTTTTTTGTTTTTTGTTTTTGCATGTCAGAAATGTTTATTTCTAAATTTTATGCACTGATATTGGTTTACCTGGTGAAAATAAACAAGTGAGATGGGATTATATTTGTTTTTTATTAAGTTGCCTAATAATTCTGCACAGTAATAGTTACCTGCACAAACAGATATCCTCCTAATATAGCCAAATCTAAAAAAAAAACCACTCCAACTTCCAAAAATATTAAGCTTGAATATTTATGAGTCTTTTGGGTTGATTGAGAACATAGTTGTTGATCAATAATAAAAATAATCCTCTAAAATACAACTTGCCTAATAATTCTGCACACAGTGTAGACATCGGTCATGTAATGTAAGAAGTAGGTAAAATATTCAGCCTTGTACTATATATATATTTCTCTGCGGTATCTGTGCATCATGAATCGTGGTATGTGTTAAAGGGGCCCACTGAGACTCTTCGCCCGGGGCCCACAAAGACCTGGAACTGGCCCTGGGTCCAATGTCCATGATAGAAGTCTGTGCTCTGGAGATCAATGTGGTCATCTGTGTTCTCCTAAATGTTACCCACTCTCCTGCTTCGTAGCTGAACACCATTGCTGTTCCAGAGGGGTCATCTTTTTTCATGCTTTCATAGTCAACACTGAGTTAAGATGGACAACTGGTGCCAAAAAAATAATGTTGGGTTTTAGTGGCCTTTTTAAAGGAGATTTTAGTTTTAGCATGTGACCTACTGATTAAGGTACAATTCTCTCCTGGCTCCTGATCCTGCTGTCATTTACTACTGATTCCAGATTTGGAGCATGACCATTTGCCTGACTAAATACCAGTCTTAACTTTTAATTTGTTTCCCAGTTCTTGTCCTGCTCCTGGTTTTTAATTTTGGCTTCATTCCGAACCAACCCACTGCTTCATCAGGACTACCGCCACCAATCTATGACTATTCTGGGGACGGTGACCTGAGGATTCTTCTACAGCAAATTCCACACCACATTCTATTGTTTATAGGAAAAAACTAGAGTATATTGTCATATTTAGAGTATAAAACAAATAGAAGTCTTAGGTTTTTTATTTACTTTTAGAGACAAGTTTTTTGTTTTATACTCTAAATACAGCAATTTTTGTACATCTTTAGGGTCGTCCTTTTTTTTGTTTAAAAATAATTTTTTATAATTGGGTTTCATTGTCGGCTGCTGAATGAGTTAACTGAGAATCTGTCATTAACCTCAATCCAATGGGAGAGTTTCAAGTGCATTTGTCTGTTATGTTAGCTCCTCTCAGACCACATTAAGATTCAACGTGCAGGGAAACATTCAGACTATAAAAGCCAAATGGTGCTACATTTTTTTTATAACATTGAATTGCAAAAATGATTTTAGCCCCAAACACATAAGTAAAAAAAAAGTACAATAGGTAAAAATATATATATAATCCCAGAGATGGACAAGTCCTTAAATTTACATTCTAGGGAAATCCTGAAGTTTCTTCTTCCTATGATCCTTTAGCTAACATCAGCATTTGCCAGTCTATTAAAATGATTGCAGTACACTTATTTGTTCCTAAAGCCTCAATATTTCAGCAGATGCCGCCACTCGCTGTTATTATGTACACCCATGTACTGTAATAACTCTTTTTCAATTCCATTCATGCACAGAACAATTCAAGGTGATAAAGGAGCCTTGTCATGTCAACGCTTCGATTCCAGACTACTAAGTGATAATCAAGGGGATCTGCATCCAAAGTATTCAAGTGAGAAGTGCGGCACACACCGTGTGGTCTTCACTGCAGCTTCTAATACTATAATAGAGATATTACAGATATTAAAATGTATTTACCATTATTTGTTCACAGTTTTTTGTAAAGATATGCCTCGGGATGTAAAGACGTGGCCGTATTATTAAGAACCTTTGTTATTTAAGAATTACGTGCTGCATCATATTATTATAGCTGTGTTCCTTTTGGTGGTGACCTCTGCCGAAATGAATGGATACCCTAAAAGGAGGAGTGTAGGTTACCAGCTGCTAATGACAATCTGCCTAAATTAAAATTTGGTAATTCGCTTGAATTTGGCAACGAAAAATTAAATGGATTATGCCTCATAATTAGTGTTGAGCGAATTTGTTCAGCATTTCAAATTCGTGTTTGGGGTTCCGGCTTGTTTGCGCCAAAAAATTGGCTCCGCCCACAAACATCCCTGATTTGCCACGCTGTCACACAGACATCTGCGTGACAGCGTGGCAAATCATGGATGTTCGTGGGCGGAGCCGATTTTTTGGCACGAACAAGCCGGAACCCCAAACACGAATTTGAAATGCTGAACAAATTCGCTCAACATTACTCATAATAAGAGATGAGTGAACCTATTGACCAGTGCTGAACTCCGAACACGGACTTCTCCTGGAAGTCCATCTTATTGTTTGGAGTGTCGGGAGAATTGAGAGAGATTGACTCTGTGGGGGTACTCTTCTTCGTTTGGCAGCCCCCTAGCCATTTTACAGCACCAAAGTTTGGGTCCCCATTGACTTCTCTGGGGTTCGGATTCAAGTTTGGGTAGAGTTCTGGTACAAAAGTTTTGGACAAAAGTTCGGTTGAACCCGACGAACCCAAACATCTCATTCCTACTCATAATGTAACATAATAAGGCACATTCAATTCAATTTTATTTTCCTTGTCCCCAGAGCATGTTAAACCTAAAATAACAAAAAAAAATCTCCTTGTGACAATCACCAGTCCAATCGCCACTTTGTCCTCCCATTCAGCTCTTTATTCTTTATTGCACACGGCGTCCACTTCCTCCATCTTTACTCTGCAACAGGGCTTCTGGTAATGATGAGTAGTACATCACTATGGTATAGTGTGGCAATAAAAGACTGACATATAAAGATTAGAGATGGGGGGGGGGATAAGCAAAGAAGTCTCTGTATAAACTTGTGACTGAGTGACCAGAGCTTCATCTTTGTAATTCTAAATTAGTTGCCTATGACTACAATATTTTTCTGCGAGTTAAAGAAGATCAGCTCTGAAGCATAAACTGCTGCCTTAAAGGGGTTGTCCACTACTAGGACAACCCCTTCTTGAACTAAGCATTTGGCCCCGATCAAATAAAAAAATCTACACTCCGCTCCCGTGCCGGCGCCGTTCCAGCAGTGTCGGCACTCGCGGTCCCAGGGCTGTTATGCGGTGGAATGACACATGGCGCCCAATCAACTCTGGAGTTACTGTCCCCACCTCCTGTCAAATGGAACATGAAGAGGAAGTCTGAGAACAGCTGCAGCCCGGACTTCCTCTTCATGTTCGATTTGTCCGAAGGTGGAGACAGTGACGCCAGCACTGATTAGGCGCTGGGCACCATGTGTCATTCCACCGCATCACAGCCCCGGGACTATGAGTCCAAACACCGCTGGAATGGCGCCGGCATGGAAGGTGAGTAAAGCTTCTTTTCATTTTATCAAGGCCAAACATTTAGTTCAAGAAGGGGTTGTCCTAGAAGTGGACAACACTTTAAAGGTCCGTTACAACTGCAAGATTATTGTGAGTGACTGTTCCAAGTAATACTCGTTTTGCTATAATCTTGCAGTCCAAACAGGCTGCTGATCACTTGGTGAACAAGAAAAACATTCGTTCTTTGGGTGAAATTATCTTTTGTTATGCACAAAAGATCATAATTCTCAGCAGCCTATCGTTCTCTTGTGTAAACAGGACTAAAAACAATGGCAGCCCAAGCGCACTGAACAATCTCTTGCAGACAGTCAGTGTGTATCGGAAGTGCAGTCTGCCTGTATAAGGCTATTAAATAAGCCGCAGATCAGCAAACAAGTATCTGACCGGCGGTAGTTTAATGCCATACATCAGCTGAGCTGGCGTTATTGCACCTTTATATAATAAAATATTACTATATAATATTTACTATCTATTATCTTACAAGTGGGTTCTATTATTTAGGCGGAGATCTACTTCAATTGTTTCACTTATACTTTATCTAATGAGACGTTGTGAAATGTAGCAACACATTTATTCTTGTTTATCAGGCACAAATCAGATGTGTGAGATAAAATAATTTTATTAATTAAATTCTAAATAATAATAATAAGTAACATTAAGGAATGCAAAATTAAAAGTGTTGATTAAATAATTATGCAGTGCACGAAACGCCAACTTAGCTCTTTATCTAGAATAATTATGTTGCAAAAACGATGAAACCAGTGAGAAAAAAAAACCATTTCCTTTTCTTTACTATGGAAATAGCCAAAATGTTAGAGTAAATATTGTTTAATTTTTTTTTCACAAATCAACAGTATAAGCAGAGATAGGAAACTTTCTAATATATGATATTAGAGAAAAATGCTTAAAAAGGAACCTGACAGCTGGGGAGAAGACGCCGGAGACTCTCCTTTCTGTCTCGTCACCGATGCTGCATTGTCCTTGGCTGCTTTTAAAGTACGTTTTTCTCTGAAACTCCGCAGTGACAAAAATACATGTCTGAAATCTGGTGGATCGGGCAGCATGTATTAGTTGTGAGGTTTCCTGTGATAGTTGGAGGCCCTATTGGAGATTTTGCATTGGGGCCCACAATCTTAAAGCTACGCCACAAGCCAAATAGGACTGGCAGTGGCTCTTTCATGTAGAAAACCGGAGCTCTCGGCCAAGCAAGCGTTTCCGTGTATGGGAGTGTCGGGAGAAATCAATGGTTCGGCAACTTTCATGCCAACAGCCATCCAATATGTATGGGGGGCTTAATCCCTTACCAACATATGATGCACAGTGACGTCATATACCAGCTCAATGAATTTGATGCGGGCTCAGAAACTGAGGTCGACAGATGGTGGCTGTTTTATCTAGCCATCATCTGCCTCTAACAGCCACATATGGAGCGGAGCTCTGTCCATGGCTGTTAACCTGTTAAATACCACTGTCAATCTGTGACAGTGGCATTACCATTACATTGTATGGGGGATGCGTTGTTCCAACAGCCCATCGATGGTAGAGTATCACAATAGCGGGGTGCTGATGGGTTCTAATGATGGCTGGGGGTCTGCTGAAGTCCTCCATGCCCATCACGACTGTGCTCCCATCAAAGCACCTGTGGCTGATGTTCATAGGAGAGTGGGATTTTTACTATACACAATATAGTAGGTCACAGATTCAGGTCCCCTAATGGGACTACAAAATACAATTTAAAGTAAAAAAAGAGTGTTTAAAAATATGAAAAAAATACAAAGGCTTAAATCACCCCATGTGGCATCACTACGTTCGTAAAGGTCCGATCTGTTAAAATATAAAATTAATTAACCCGATTGATGAACTCGGTAATGGGAAGAAAAATCTAAATGCCAGAATTGTGGGAGTTTTTTGGCCATCACAACACATGAAAAAAATGCAATCAGAAGCAGTCAAAACATCAGATCTATCCCAAAATGAAATCAATAAAAACGTCCGATCAGGGCGCAAAAAACAAGCCCTCACACAGCTCCGTCGACCAAAAAATAAAAACGTTACAGGTCTGGGAAGTTGGCGACAAGAAATTTTTTTTTTACAAATTTCCAATTTTTTTTTCACCACTTAAATAAAAAAAATGTAAATTTGGTATCGTCGTAACTGTACTGATCTGGAGAATCATATTGTCTGGTTATTTTTCCTGTATAATGAACTCTGTAAAAACAACTCCCCCCCCCCCCCCCCCCAAAAAAAAAATTGTTGAATTGCACTTTTTTTTGGCAAGTTTGATGCATTTGGAATCTATTTCCCCTATTCCAGTACATCACATGAAAAAATGGATCGTGTCATTCAAAGTAATGACTCTTGGGAAGAAGGGGAGGAAACAAACGAAAGCACAAAGACGAAAAATCGCTATTTTGGGAAGGGGTTAATCCTTCATTTTCCACATTCCAATTTGAGTTTGACACCAAGCAATTCTAGGATACAGTTTTGTATGTTATTAGTTAACAAACAAGCAGCAGAATTCAGATTGCTGCTCTGGACTAGAATACAGGCTGTGAAGCAATACTAATAGAAGATAAGGAATGCAATATATGTAAGTTTATGGAAAGTTTACTAACTACTTAGATTACCTCTATATGTAAACTGTACAATGATGCTGAAGAAGCCAATGTAAGAGAAGTACATAAAAAAACAGCAAACAAGAAGAGAAAGATCCTAAAACATTGTGTACTTGTTTATTCAGCTCATAATGGAAAAGGGACATACAAATTGAATTCCTGACTGTAATATCTGTTCCTTGGCAGCTTACACCTTACCTTGTCCAACAGAAATGTCAAAATATTTGCTCTCCTGCAGATGAAAGCTATATAATGATATTTCCAGATGTTTATATTACGCTGTCTTGTTTCTTGTGAACAAAACATTGATTATCTAAGTCTTGCTCTGACAGGCCACGGTCACTGGAACTGAGAGGGTTTTTCATCAAAAATGTAATAGCAGGGTTGTTCTAGCTACGGGAATAGAGAATACCATTGTAATGTCCTAAAATACGGCGATGAATCTCTTACTACAGCAGAAGAATTTCTTATGAGTAAAATGCTGGCACCGTCCTAAGGCGTTTTCTCTAAAATACAATATAAATAACCTCTTAAATTGTTAGAAGTGGCTGTCCGCAGCTGATCCCAGGGGTGTCCTGCTGCCAAGACCCCCACAGCAATGACCTCTTTATTTTTGGGAAACTTGGTAGTAGGCGTTCAATTCCTCTGCAGTACCACCTCCAAGGAACAAGAATAATTATATAATGTCTATTAGCTTCTCATCGAAGACAACCCCTATCAGGTTGGAGCTACCGGCTTCAGGGACCCCTAGCAAAAAATGTTCTACTACATCAAATGAATGTAAATTTACATAATATATATGAGTCTTACATAGTATCTGTCTTTTCATAAAAAAAAACTATAGAAAAGCAAAATCCTTTTGCCCTCATCCCCTTAATATGTTACAGCTGCTTTAGGTTCAACTAACAGTCTAATGTCTAAGACAAGAGCTGTCCCATTTTCCTGCTTTTTAAATTGACTTTCTCTCTTAGTGAGCACTAGAGATGAGAGGATCGATCTGCGGAGGAGTTTCATGTCAATTATGAGCGTTTTAAGATTCAATTTGATTCCTGCCCCCAAAAAACTTGTCCAACACCATTTCCCACACTGCTAAAGAATCAGAGAGCAGACAAACTTCATTTTGTGTTTCCATAATGTACTACAGTTATGACATTTTATGGATTATCATGCCTTGTACATTTGTGGTCAGTATCGGGGCCATCACAGATCAGCGGTTCCTAGTGCAGCACAGTTTGTACCACAGAGTCAGCTTCTATCTCCAAAGTCTTATGGTCAGCGGGGTCCTCTTTCTCTCTCCTGTAAAGTGTAACCTCTTATGGTAAGCAGGGTCCTCTCTCTCCTGTAAAGTGTAAGCTCTTATGGTTAGAAGGTGTAGCGTCGGCGTCCCTGCCTCCTGCTAAGCAGGGACGCTGTTCCCCTCACCTCTCCGCTCTGTGCCCGGCGTCTTCCTCCCGCTCTGCTGGCAGCGCGCGCTGCTTCCCGGCCACGGTGCTTAGGGCGCGCGCGCGCTCCCCCTCTCTTAAAGGGGCCGCGCGCGCCGTCCTAAGGAGTCCCCGGCCAATGGCCGGAGGACTTTACCATATATAAGGCACCTCCTCCAAAATGGAGGTGCCCGAGCAATGTTGTTGCAAAGCCTTCACTCTGCTTCAGCCCTCAGGTCCCGTTTCCAGTTACCTGCCAGTCACCTGCCAGATTCCTGCCTGTTACCTGCCAGTCACCTGCCAGATTCCTGCTTGATACCTGCCAGATATCCGTTTACCTGCTTGCAAGCCTGCGGTCCGACGGTCTGCCTTCCGACTCCTGTCAGTCTGTCTATGGACCAGCCTGCCCGCTCACCTGGGAGCGCTCATCTGCTACCTGCCTGCTAGCCTACCTGGAGGCTCCGCCGTCACTTGCCGTGACCACCTGCCTGTCCAGAGACTCTTGTCTGCTCACCTGGGAGCGCTCATCTGCTACCTGCCTGCTAGCCTACCTGGAGGCTCCGCCGTCACTTGCCGTGACCACCTGCCTGTCCAGAGACTCTTGTCTGCTCACCTAGGAGCGCTCATCTGCTACCTGCCTGCTAGCCTACCTGGAGGCTCCGCCGTCACTTGCCGTGACCACCTGCCTGTCCAGAGACTCTCGCCTGCTCACCTAGGAGCGCTCACCTACTACCTGCCTGCTAGCCTACCTGGAGGCTCTGCCGTCACTAGCCGTGACCACCTGTCTGTCCAGAGACTCTCGTCCACTCACCTGGGAGCGCTCACCAGTCACCTGCCTGCTGTCCTTCTACCCAGAGACTGTCCCTGTCACTTGCCGTGAGTACCCGTCCTTCTACCCAGAGACTGTCCCTGTCACTTGCCGTGACTACCTGCCCTTCTACCCAGAGACTGTCCCTGTCACTTGCCGTGACTACTTGCCCTCCTACCCAGAGACTGTCCCTGTCACTTGCCGTGACTACCTGCCCGTCTTCCCTGGGAGCCACCCGCTTCCTTACAAGGACCGCCCCCTTGTATAGTTGCTCAGAGGTTCCGCCTCCCAGACCCGTTACAGTTTGCTCGGGCCATGGAATCCGGTGGCACCCAAGCTCCCTCGCTCTCGGACCTATGTCATGAACTGTCCCATCAGAGGTCCCAACAGGAGTCCATCCTGAGTCACCTGCGGAGTGTCAACTCTCGCCTGGACACTCTGTCTGCTCCACCTGCAACCACCGCTAGTGTCATGACTCGCAACCCGGCAGCGCCGCTGCCCACCAATACCATGGTATCCTGTCCCGGACCCCGGTTTTCTGCACCTCCTCGTTTCGGAGGTGACTCCGCTCAAGCTCGGGGCTTCATAAACCAGTGCACACTGCACTTTGAACTCTTGTCCCACCAGTTTATCTCCGACCGGTCCAAAGTAGCCTTTATCATGTCCCACCTCACGGGGGAGGCTCTGGCTTGGCTAAATCCTCTGTGGGAGAGAGGAGATCCCCTGGTGTCCGACCTGCCAGCCTTTCTCATGGCTTTCCGGAAAGTCTTCGACGAACCCGGACGGAAGACCTCATCCGCATCGTCTCTGCTACGCCTCCGTCAAGGAGATCTCACCGTGGGCCAATATGCCATACGGTTCCGTACCCTTGCTTCGGAGCTGGCCTGGGATAACGACGCTCTGGTGTCTGTCTTCTGGGAGGGTCTGTCCGGCCGTATTAAAGATGAACTCGCCGGTCGGGACATTCCTACCACTCTCGACGACTTAATAACACTTGCCACCCAGATTAACATCAGATTCCAGGAGCGCGCCAAAGAGGTCACCCGTGAGAGGAGGTTTCCACGTCTAGCCCCCACTTTCCAGAAACCCGTCACTCCCTCCGTTACTCCCCAGGCACACTCACCTGAGCCTATGCAGGTCGACCAGACCAAGATGGTCAAAACCCGTCAAGACTTACGCCGTGCCGAGGGGAGATGCTTCTACTGTGGCAGTAAGGAGCACCGGATCCGTTCCTGCCCAGAGAGGTCGGGAAACGCCTGTGTCTAGGATCGATCAGAGAGGTCGCCCTAGACAAAAGTAAACCCTCTCCATCTCTGATGCTGTCAGTCTCTATCACCTGCGGAGAGAACCGCTATTTCGAACTGGCTCAACTTGACTCAGGAGCTGCTGGAAATCTCATTTCTCAGTCTCTGGTAGAGAAGCACTGCATTCCCACCAAACCTCTGGCCGTACCTTTATCTGTCGCCGCCGTGGATGGGGGCCTCTTACCACACCCCATCCAACTCATCACCGAATCCATAACTCTGCAGGTGGGAATGCTGCATTCTGAGAGCATCTCCTTTCATGTTCTGCCTGGACTCTCTCACGCACTCTTGTTAGGCCTACCTTGGCTCCAGAAACATGCACCCGTGCTTGACTGGCAGACCGGAGAAGTCCTTCGCTGGGGACAGGACTGCCATAGGGCTTGTCTAGTTCCCGTTCATCCTGCTCGTCCTTCTCCTACCCCAGTCAGTCTACCCGGTCTACCGGTTCCCTATTGGTCTTATGCGGATGTCTTCAATAAAAAAGAAGCAGAGACATTACCCCCTCATAGACCATACGATTGTCCAATCGACCTGATACCCGACTCTACTCCTCCCCGTGGGCGTATCTACCCTTTGTCCGCAGCGGAGACCCGGTCCATGTCAGAATATATTGAGGAGAATCTGGCCCGGGGATTTATCCGGAAATCTACCTCCCCGGCGGGAGCAGGCTTTTTCTTCGTCAAAAAGAAGGATGGCTCACTCCGTCCATGTATAGATTATAGAGGCCTTAACCAGATTACAGTGAAGAATAAATACCCCCTCCCGCTCATTCCTGAATTATTTGACCGCCTGAGGGGGGCTAGAAACTTCACCAAACTGGATCTCCGTGGGGCGTATAACCTGGTCCGTATCCGTCAGGGGGATGAGTGGAAGACGGCATTCAACACCCGGGACGGCCACTATGAGTACCTTGTAATGCCCTTCGGTCTCTGTAACGCTCCTGCCGTCTTTCAAGAGTTGGTCAATGACATCTTCCGTGACCTTCTCTACTCCTGCGTGGTGGTGTACCTGGACGACATCTTGGTCTTCTCTCCGGACCTTCCTACTCACCGGAGGGATGTTCGTCAGGTCCTGCTCAGGCTCAGGCAGAACCACCTCTACGCTAAATATGAGAAGTGCATCTTTGAGCAGACCTCTCTTCCATTTCTGGGCTACATAATCTCTCAGACCGGCCTACAAATGGATCCTGAAAAACTGTCTGCCATCCAGAAGTGGCCCCGACCAGAGGGGTTGAAGGCTATTCAGCGGTTCCTGGGCTTCGCCAACTATTACCGCCTCTTCATACCGCACTTCTCTTTCCGGACTGCCCCTATCTCTGCGCTCACCCGTAAGGGTACTAATCCCAGAAGATGGCCGCCCGAAGCTGAGGAGGCCTTTCTTTCCTTAAAACAGGCCTTCTTCTCCGCCCCGGTGCTGCATCGTCCGGACGGCAACAAACAATTCTTCCTAGAAGTTGACGCTTCCTCCTCCGGAGCCGGGGTGGTACTTACCCAAAAGTCATCTTCCGGAAGAATGGTAACCTGCGGTTTTTTCTCCAAACTCTTCTCCTCTTCTGAGCGCAACTATTCTATTGGAGACCGTGAATTGTTAGCCATTAAGCTGGCACGGGAGGAGTGGCATTACCTGCTCGAGGGGGCTCTTCACCCGGTAATAATTTACACGGACCACAAGAACTTGGCTTACCTTCAGAGCGCCCAGAGACTTAACCCGCGCCAAGCCCGGTGGTCCTTGTTTTTTGCCCGCTTTGATTTTGTTCTTCATTTTCGCCCGGCAGACAAAAACATCAAAGCTGACGCCTTGTCCCGATCCTTCCTGGTATCTGATCTAGAGGAGGAACCTAAGCACATCATTGATCCCGCCAGAGTAATGCAAGTGGCTCCCGTGAATCTAAATCGTCTCCCTCCCGGTAAGACGTTTGTAACTGTACCTGATCGGAAGAAGGTCCTACACTGGGGTCACTCGTCTAAGCTAGCTGGCCACGCCGGTCAGAAAAAGACCCTCCAGCTCATTACCCGGCATTACTGGTGGCCTACCCTGCACAAGGATGTAATAGACTTTGTTTCTGCCTGTGTGTCCTGCGCCCGCAACAAAGTTCCGAGACACCTGCCCGCCAGTCGCCTTCTTCCTCTTCCAGTACCTGCTGCCCCGTGGCAGCATATTGCTATGGACTTTATAACGGATCTTCCAGTCTCTGCCGGTTGTACGGTCATTTGGGTGGTCGCTGATCGCTTCTCCAAGATGGCACACTTCATTCCCCTGCCGGGTCTCCCGTCTGCACCCGAACTGGCTAAAGACTTTATCCGCCACATCTTCCGTCTCCATGGCCTGCCCCTCCACATCGTGTCAGATCGTGGGGTTCAGTTCACCTCACGCTTCTGGAGAGCCACATGTAAGTTGCTTGACGTCACTCTGGACTTCTCCTCCGCTTACCATCCACAGTCCAATGGTCAAGTGGAGCGGATCAATCAGAACCTGACCAGTTACCTCCGGCACTTCGTTAATGCCCACCATTCGGACTGGGTGGATCTCCTACCATGGGCCGAGTTCTCTTACAATAATCATGAGAGCGAGTCTTCCTCCAAATCCCCGTTTTTTGTAGTCTTCGGTCAGCATCCTCGGATCCCATTTCCCGTCTCCACCTCGGTGGACAATCTGGCTGCGGAATCTCTCGTTCGCGAATTCTCCTCCATTTGGGAGAGTACCCGATCCGCACTCCTTCAGTCATCCGAACGGATGAAAAAACACGCTGACAAGAAACGCCTGGATCCTCCACAATTCCGTCCTGGAGATAAAGTCTGGCTCTCGTCCAAATATGTCCGGCTCAAGATTCCCTCCTACAAGTTAGGGCCTCGGTTCATCGGCCCACTGGAAGTTATCAAACAGATCAACCCGGTGGCCTATAAATTAAAACTCCCGGCCAACTTATGGATCCCTAACTCCTTCCATGTATCTCTCCTCAAACCCGTGGTACTTAACTCTTTTTCCAAGTCTACAGGTACGCCTCCTGCTCCGGTTTCCGCTGAGAACGAGTTTGAGGTAGAGAACATTCTGGCCACCAAAAGGGTAAGAGGAAAAACCTTTTTTCTGGTAGATTGGAAGGGGTTTGGTCCTGAGGAGAGAACGTGGGAGCCCCGGGAGAACATCCATGCCCCTCTCATCCTTGATAAATTTCTCTCTGGCCTAAAAAAGGGGGGGCCTAAAGGGGGGGTACTGTAGCGTCGGCGTCCCTGCCTCCTGCTAGGCAGGGACGCTGTTCCCCTCACCTCTCCGCTCTGTGCCCGGCGTCTTCCTCCCGCTCTGCTGGCAGCGCACGCTGCTTCCCGGCCACGGTGCCTAGGGCGCGCGCGCGCTCCCCCTCTCATAAAGGGGCCGCGCGCGCCGTCCTAAGGAGTCCCCGGCCAATGGCCGGAGGACTTCACCATATATAAGGCACCTCCTCCAAAATGGAGGTGCCCGAGCAATGTTGTTGCAAAGCCTTCACTCTGCTTTAGCCCTCAGGTCCCGTTTCCAGTTACCTGCCAGTCACCTGCCAGATTCCTGCTTGATACCTGCCAGATATCCGTTTACCTGCTTGCAAGCCTGCGGTCCGATGGTCTGCCTTCCGACACCTGTCAGTCTGTCTATGGACCAGCCTGCCCGCTCACCTTGGAGCGCTCATCTGCTACCTGCCTGCTAGCCTACCTGGAGGCTCCGCCGTCACTTGCCGTGACCACCTGCCTGTCCAGAGACTCTTGTCTGCTCACCTGGGAGCGCTCATCTGCTACCTGCCTGCTAGCCTACCTGGAGGCTCCGCCGTCACTTGCCGTGACCACCTGCCTGTCCAGAGACTCTTGTCTGCTCACCTTGGAGCGCTCATCTGCTACCTGCCTGCTAGCCTACCTGGAGGCTCTGCCGTCACTAGCCGTGACCACCTGTCTGTCCAGAGACTCTCGCCCGCTCACCTGGGAGCGCTCACCAGTCACCTGCCTGCTGTCCTTCTACCCAGAGACTGTCCCTGTCACTTGCCTTGAGTACCCGTCCTTCTACCCAGAGACTGTCCCTGTCACTTGCCATGACTACCTGCCCTTCTACCCAGAGACTGTCCCTGTCACTTGCCATGACTACCTGCCCTTCTACCCAGAGACTGTCCCTGTCACTTGCCGTGACTACCTGCCCGTCTTCCCTGGGAGCCACCCGCTTCCTTACAAGGACCGCCCCCTTGTATAGTTGCTCAGAGGTTCCGCCTCCCAGACCCGTTACAGAAGGGTCCTTTCTCTCCTATAGAGTGCAAGCTCTTATGTTCAGCAGGGTTCCCTTTCTTTCTCTCTCCTGTAGAGTGTAAGCTCTTATAGTCAGAGGGGTGCTCTCTCTCTCCTGTAGAGTGTAAAATTTTATGGTAAACGGGGTCATCTCTCTCTCCTGTAGAGTGTAAGCTCTTATGGTCAGTGGGGTCCTCTCTCTCTCCTGTAGAGTGTAAGCTCTAATGGTCAGCGGAGTCCTCTCTCTCTTGTAGAGTGTAAGCTCTTATGATCAGCGGGGTCGTCTCTCTTATGTAGAATGTAAGCCCTTATGGTCAACAGGGTCCTCTCTCTCTCTCCTGTAGACTGTAAACTCTTATGGTCAGTGGGGTCCTCTCTCTCCTGTAGAGTGTAAGCTCTTATGGTCAGCGGGGTCCTCTCTCCTGTAGAGTGTAAGCTCTTATGGTAAGCGGGGTCCTCTCTCTCCTGTAGAGTGTAAGCTCTTATGATCGGTGGGGTCCTCTCTCTTTTGTAGAGTGTAAGCTCTTATGGTCAACAGGGTCCTCTCTCTCTCCTGTAGAGTGTAAGCTCTTATGGTCAGTGGGGTCCTCTCTCTCCTGTAGAGTGTAAGTTCTTATGGTCAGCGGGGTCCTCTCTCTCCTGTAGAGTGTAAGCTCTTATGGTCAGCAGGGTTCTCTCCTGTAGAGTGTAAACTCTTATGGTCAGTGGTGTCCTCTTTCTCCCTCCGGTAGAGTGTAAGCTCTTATGGGCAGCATAATCCCCTCTCTCCTATAGAGTGCAGCTCTTGTGGTCAGCAGGGTCCTCTCTCTCTCTTCTGTAGAGAGTAAACTCTTATGGTCAGTGGTGTCCTCTTTCTCCAGTAGAGTGTAAGCTCTTATGGTCAGCAAGGTCCTCTCTCTCCTGTAGAGTGTAAGCTCTTATGGTCAGCCAGGTTCTCTCTCTCTTCTGTAGAGTGTAAGCTCTTATGGTCAGCCAGGTTCTCTCTCTCTTCTGTAGAGTGTAAGCTCTTATGGTCAGCAGGGTTCTCTCGCTTTCTCCTCTCTTTCACGTGTATTTTCTGAGAAATTTCAAGCTTTCTAGAATTGAGATTTGCACAAATGTATTTGCCGCAAATCAAATTTAAAAAGATCTGCTCATCTCTAATAGTGAGTATATTGTGTAATCAGTGCTCAAGTTTTACTTATTTTTCATTGTCAGCGGGGTCCTCTCTCTCTTTTTTCTGTAAAGTGTTGGCTCTTAGGCTATGTGCCCATGATGCAGAAATGCTCTGGATTTTTCCTGAACGTTTCTGCATCTCCCTGGCAGAAAAAAACGCATGTGGATTTTACATGCGTTTTTTTCTGCCAGGGACAAGCGTTTGTCACGCGTTTTGCACATGCAATTTCGCATTCTTTTGTCAAGCGCTTTTCCAAGCGATTTTAGCATCACTTGGAAAAGTCCTTGAAATTTGGTCACACAATGTAAATCCATGCAACCGGCATGGATTTAGGTTGTGTGACCAACATAATTTAAAAAAAAAAAGAAAAGTAACCTTATACTCACCTTTCCGGCGGCCTCGGTCCGCTCCCGGCATCGCTGTTGGCTTCGTGGCGGGTAGAGATGAGCGGTGTTCGACTAGAACTGTTCGCCAATCTCAAATTCGAGCTGTTTTGGGCGGTGTTCGAGTCGTTCGACGAATGCTAACGATTTGCAAAAAATTCGGCTGTTCGAGGTTATGTTCGATAACTGTTCATGCACCAAAAGCGTAACTGGATTTTTTCACATCATGCCGGGATTGTCTGCCACTCACTGTAATGTCACAGCCATGGTGGTTGTGGCATTACAGTGATTGCCCAAATCGATGGGAACAGTGCTCACAGTGAAACATGAAAAGCCGGCAATTCAGCAGCGGCATACACCGGTACCCGACAACTTAGAACAGAAAAATAGAGCATCACACATAGAATAGATAGATAGAAACATGTCAGTCACATATATAAGAAGTACAGTGACAGTGTTGGTTACTGTACTTGTCATTTAGTGTTCAAGGATTTATTAAAAAAAATAATAGTGTTTTCATTCACGGTCACTTTAAAAAAGCCGGCCGGCAATTCAGCATCGGTACCCGACAATTTAGAACAGAAAGAATAGAGCATCAAACATAGATTAGATACATAGAAACATGTCAGTCACATATATAAGTACAGTGACAGTGTTGATTACTGTACTTGTCATTTAGTGTTAAAATAAAGGATTTATTAAAAAAAATTGGAGTGGGGTTCTCCGTAATTTTAGTCTCTAGCGGAGGTTAAGCAGACGGCTGGGGCAGATGTTTGAAGCCTGGAAAGGGGGTAATACCCACTGAGCTTCCCAGGCTACTAATATCAGCCCCCAGCTGAATACCTAGCCTTTACTAGCTATTAAAATGGGGGACCAAGCAAAAAAATGATGTGGGGTCCTCCCTATTTTAATAGCTAGCAATGGCTAGGCAGACAGCTGGGGGCTGATATCAATAGCCCAGGAAGGGTGCCATGAATATTGGCCCCCTCCTAGGCTAGAAACACCAACCGTCAGACGCCCCAGAAATGGCGCATCCATAGGATGCGCCAATTCTGGCACTTAGCCTCGCTCTTCCCACTGCCCTGTAGCAGTGGCAGTGGGGTAATAGGGCTGGGGTTGATGTCAGCTTATAATGCCAGCTGACATCAAGCCCAGGTTAGTAATGGAGAGGCGTCTATAAGACACCCCCATTACTAACCCCATAGTCAAAGTTAAAAAAAAACCACAAACACTTAGAATAAAGTCCTTTAATTGAAATAAACACACAATTCTTTATTGTTCTAAATTAAACCATACTTACCATCACGCCCATTCCAGCTGAAGCCAATGTCTTCTGCAATAAAAGTAAAATAATAAACCAACATCATCCTTACCTTTCCATGGTTCCCAAGATGGCTCCAGCTCTGCTACATTCACATGACAGGCTGGATCGCAGCCGAAAGCTGCCATCCAGCTTGCCATGCCGCAGACATTGAGAAGCGCAGGCATGCTTGCGCTCCTCAGTGTCTGGCTGTGACGGCATCCAGATGAGCCGAGTGCATGTTCAATTAACTCAGCTCACCTCATGAAATAATTTTAAAAAAATCGACGTGGGGCTTTGCCCTATTTTTGTGTCTAGACAGGTACAGCAGGCAGGAACGGGCTGCCCCCAACCCCCAGATGCCTATTTGTACCTGGCTGGAAACAAAAATACAGGGAAGCCCTTTTTTTTTTATTATTTCATGAATTTCATGAAATAATAATAAAAAAAAAATACATGAGGCTTCGCCCTATTTTTGTGTCCAGCCAGGTACAACTAGGCAGCTGGGGGCTGGAATCCGCAGTGCAGGGAGGCCCAAGCTTTCTGGGCCTCCCCCCTTCCTGCTGCAAATTGCAGTCCGCAGCCACCCAAGAAAATGGCGCGTTCATAGAAGCACCATCTTCTGGCGCTGTACCCAACTCATCCAGGGCCCTGGTGCGGTGGCTCACTGGGTAATAAAGGAGTTAGGGCCAGCTTGGTATTATCAGCTGGCCCTAAGCCCGAAATTCATGGGGTCACGCCAATATTAGACATGAATTTCTAGTAAAGTATTTAAAAAAAACACAACACCCAGAATAAAGTCCTTTAATTGAAATAAACACACAATTTTTTAATGTTCTAAATTAAACCATACTTACCATCACGCCCATTCCAGCTGAAGCCAATGTAAAATAATAAACAAACATCATCCTTACCTTTCCATGGTTCCCAGGACGGCTCCAGCTCTGCTACATTCACATGACAGGCTGGATCGCAGTCGAAAGCTGCCATCCAGCTTGCCATGCCGCAGACACTGAGAAGCGCAGGCATGCTTGCTCTCCTCAGTGTCTGGCTGTGACGGCATCCAGATGAGCCGAGTGCATGTTCAATGAACTCAGCTCACCTCATGCACGTCACTGACAGCGTGGGAAAATTCTCCTGCACTTGCCGTGAGCGCAGGAGAATTCTCTCACGCTCACCGCATGCGCAGAAGAATCTTTTATTTTGACACCAAATGACAAGTACAATAATCAACACTATCACTGTACTTATTATATATGTGACTGACATGTTTCTATCTATCTAATCTATGTGAGATGCTCTATTCTTTCTGTTCTAAATTGTCGGGTACCGATGCTGAATTGCCGGCCGGCTTTTTTAAAGAGAGTGTCTTCTGAGCAGTTTGTCAGCTTTTGGACACCTTTGAAGGTGTTTTCTATGTGTTTTTATTTGCCTGTTATTGGTTTTAATGGTGTTCGACGGTGTTTGACAGTGTTCTAAGGTGTTCGACGAACAGTTCCACGAACATCCCGGTGTTCGACGAACCGTACAGAACCCGAACACTACGGGGGTGGCTCAACACTAGTGGCTGGTACTGATAATGTAAAAGGACCTTCCATGATGTCAGCGGTCGCTTGACCTGTCACATGACCGCTGACGTCATGGAAGGTCCTTTTACATTACCGATACCCGCCACGGAGCCAGCAGCGACATCGGGAGCAGAGCGGGGGCATTCAGAAGTAGAGTTATTTTTTATTTTAATTCTTTTTTAACTGCAGGTTCTATGGTACCCGGGTACCATTCGCGCATTGAATCGCATAATATCCGCATGTGTACATGTAGTCATGCGGATATTATGCAGTCCAATGCAAGTCAATGGCGGCGATTTCGCCACGATTCCGCACAATTAATGGTTGTGTTGCGGATTTTTCCGCAATGATAATCTGCAGCGGAAATTTGCACAGCATATGCACAGCACATGCGGATTATCATTGGGAAACATGGGAGACCTATTAACAAGTGATTTTAATGCATTTCCGTGGCGGAAATGCTGCCGCGGAAACGCATTAAATGCGCATTGTGGGCACAGAGCCTTATAGTTAGCAGGGTTCTCTCTCTCTCCCCCATGAGTATTTTCTGAGCAATTACAAGCTTTCCAATAATGAGACTCATGCTGATTTATTTGACACAAATTAAATTTTGGGAGAAAATTCAGCAAAGTCATCAAATCCGAACTTCAAAAGATCCACTCATCTTTGGTGGGCAGTTATCCTTCATCATCATTCTCTTCATCATCATTCTACTTTTACCTTGCTTTTCAGTATGCCTTGTGTCTACCATTGTTCGATGGTTTGCCTGCTCTCAACTCTCTATTTTATGTCTGAATGCAGTTTGATAGACAGGTGAGCAGGCGCAGAAGACCAAGGACCTGAGCTCACTGTAATCCGCTTATGTTGACATATTGTAAATATTATCATAATATATCAAAGTAGGCAAAGTTGTCTGAAAGTATAATGCAAATGTAATTCTCTCAAAGCAATACATGGAAGGCTTGTGTCTACTGGAAGGACTGGGGGACTGAGCTTTTCCCCCATATCATTTGTACAACCTGTGCAGGAGAACAGGGGCCCAACAGGAAAGGGGGCCCACTATCACCTCAAAAGCATTAAGCAGCTTCTTTCCGAGAGAACTATTGGACTGCAATTGAAACATTTGTTGTTTTTGCACAGGGGCCCTTTTCTGTCTGTGTTTGCCACTGAGGTTGACCATTATTTGACCAAATGTCACTATAGGGGTGCTTCCTTTCCCCCTCTTTGGACATTTTGCAATTAGGGCTGTTCTGTTTGAAAAGTTCCAATTAAAAAGATGAGAACATTTTGAATAGTTTGTGGATTATAAAACGCACCGGATTATAAGACGCACCCCATATTTTGGAGAGGAAAATAGGAACATTTTTTTTTAATAAAATGGTGGTGCGTCTTATAGTCTGCTTTTACGGTAGCTTACCTGAGGGGCAGCAGCGGTGCTGGGGGGTCCCAGAAGGCAGATTTGCTGCTGCAGGAAACTGGCAGCGGCGGCGACTGAAGCAGGAGTGGGGCGATGCTGAGGGACCCAGGCTGGTAAGAGGCGGTATAAAAAACCATGGAAAGCAAGGGGGCTCCACGCTTTCACAAAATGAGCTCCCGTATTGCCAAACACCCCTTCCTTCCAGCTTGGAACCCGCAGCATCGTCCCACTCCTGCTGCCACAAGTTTCCTGCAGCAGCGACCCTGAGACCCCGCTCCACCGCAGCCGGTAAGTTATATTCGGATTATAAGACGCACCCCACATTTCCCCCTTCCAAATTTGGGGTAATAAAAATAATTATAAATAATGAATTGTTACGATAAAAACCCAGGCGGACAAACCAGTCCAGTCCTTGTTTTTATTCATCTTATTATTGTGCACAGATGAATGCAAAAAAAAAATCAAGTTCTGAATGAGCAGAATTTTATCAATTACACTATGGGACCTCCAAGAAAAAATACTTAACTGCAATGCTTAAAAAATATACCCTCTTTACTGAAGGGCCCTTATGCCAATTTGCATGACGATTAAATAGCTTTTTAATTGCCATTAAATTATGCTGGCTAAACTGTGATTTCATGCAAATATTAAGCTGTAATGACATCCAGTGAATCATTTAGTAAGATTTAGAACTTGGAACAAAGAGGGACAATTAATTCTAATCCTCAGATTTAACAACATAATGTGTCATTGGGCTGTTTATAAATATGGCCTGATTGCTTTGTTATCATTTATGAATTATGCACAGATGAAGATCCGGACAAAAAAAAGCCTGGCTCCCCTAACCCATGTGTAGACCTATTTCTACAAAGCCTCCTGTGATTTCTTCCGCACTGCATTCTTTGCAGTATTAGATCTTACAGAACCTCATCAATCATCTAATATCTATACCATACTTAATTAGATAACAGGTTTTCTATCTGACTTTGAAGCTTCACTGTCATTTCTTAGATTCACGTTTATCGCTCTTTTATCAGCTAGGCTGCAGAAACGTAAGACGGATAATAATACAGGAAGCTTCAGTATGAAACATGCTCAAAATTTTATGCAAATGTTTGGAGAAGTGAGTTGGGCTTAAGGTATTTAAAATGAAAATAATCTATTGATTTTGGCTGGTAACAGATTTCCTCAGAAGAACAAAACATCAAACCAGTAAGAACATGTCCACCTAGAACAAAAAAAAAACATCTGCAACTAGAAGTTCTTGAGATTTCATTTGTCAAGTTGTTGAAAAAAACATTCAAAATTTTTCATTTACTTGTTGTAGTGCCGGCGTCCCTGCCCTCTGCTAGGCAGGGACGCTGTTCCCCTCACCGCTCTGCTCCGTGCCCGGCGTCCCTCTCCCGCTCTGCTGGCAGCGCGCGCTCCTTCCCGGCCACTGTGCTTAGGGCGCACGCGCGCGCCCTCCCTCCCTCTTAAAGGGGCCGCGCGCGCCGTCCTAAGGAGTCCCCGGCCAATGGCCGGAGGACTTTACCATATATAAGGCACCTCCTCCAAAATGGAGGTGCCCGAGCAATGTTGTTGCACCGTTCTACTCTGCTTCAGCCCTCAGGTCCCGTTGCCAGTTACCTGCCAGTTACCTGCCAGATTCCTGCCAGCTTGCTGTCCTAATCCTGCCTGATTTCCTGTTACCTGCCTGCCTGCCTGCCTGAGGTCCGACGGTCTGCCTTACAACTCCGGTCAGTCTGTCTAAGGACCAACTTGCCCGCTCACCTGGGAGCGCACATCAGCTACCTGCCTGCTTGCCTGAGGTCCGACGGTCTGCCTTACAACTCCGGTCAGTCTGTCTATGGACCAGCTTGCCCGCTCACCTGGGAGCGCTTCTCCGCTACCTGCCTGCTTGCCTGCCTGGGGGTTCCGCTGTCACGTGCTGGGACCACCAGCTATTCCAGAGACTCTTGCCCGCTCACCTGGGAGCGCTTCTCCGCTACCTGCCTGCTTGCCTACCTGGAGGCTCCGCCGTCACGTGCTGTGACCACCTGCTATTCCAGAGACTCTCGCTTGCTCACCTGGGAGCACACATCCTCCATCTGCCTTGCTAGCCTACCTGGAGGTTCAGCCATCACAGGTCGTACCTACCCTTTACCTAGAGACTGCCCCGGTCACTTGCCGTGACCTCCAGCCCGTTCTTCCAGAGACTGCCCCGGTCACTTGCCGTGACCTCCAGCCCGTTCTTCCAGAGACTGCCCTGATCACTTGCCGTGACCTCCTGCCCGTACACCCAGAGACTGTCCCGGTCACCTGCTGTGACTGCCTGCCTGGTCGCCACCCGCTCCCTTACAAGGACCGCTCCCTTGTATAGTAGCCCAGAGGTTCCGCCTCCCAGACCCGTTACAATTTGCTCGGGCCATGGAACCCGGTGGCACCCAAGCTCCCTCGCTCTCGGACCTGTGTCATGAACTGTCCCGTCAAAGGTCCCAACAGGAGTCCATCCTGGGTCACCTGCGGAATGTCAATACTCGCCTGGACACTCTGACTGTTAGACCAACAACCTCCGCCAGTGCCATGTCTCGCAATCCGGCAGCTCCGCTGTCCACTAACACCATGATATCCTACCCCGGACCTCGGCTTTCTGCACCTCCTCGCTTCGGAGGCGACTCAGCCCAGGCTCGGGGCTTCATAAATCAGTGCACCCTGCACTTTGAACTATTGTCCCACCAGTTTAACTCCGACCGAGCCAAAATTGCATTCATCATGTCCCATCTCACCGGGGAGGCCCTGGCCTGGCTAAATCCTCTATGGGAGAGAGGAGACCCCCTGGTGTCCAACTTGCCTGCTTTTCTCACGGCTTTCCGGAAAGTCTTCGACGAACCGGGACGGAAGACCTCATCCGCATCATCGTTGCTACGCCTCCGTCAGGAAAGTCTCACCGTGGGCCAATATGCCATACGGTTCCGTACCCTTGCCTCGGAGCTGGCCTGGGATAACGACGCTCTGGTTTCCGTCTTCTGGGAGGGTCTGTCCGGCCGTATTAAAGATGAACTTGCCGGTCGGGACATTCCTACCACTCTCGATGACTTAATAACTCTTGCCACCCGGATTGACCTACGGTTCCAGGAGCGTGCCAGAGAGGTCACCCGTGAGAGGAGGTTACCACGTCTAGCTCCTACTTTTCAGAAACCCGTCACTCCTTCTGTCTCTAACCAGGTACACCCTCCTGAGCCTATGCAGGTCGACCAGACCAAGATGGTCAAGACCCGTCAGGACTTACGCCGTGCCGAGGGGACCTGCTTCTACTGTGGCAGTAAGGAGCACCGGATCCGTGCCTGCCCGGAGAGGTCGGGAAACGCCTGTGTCTAGGTTCGCTCAGAGAGGTCCACCTAGACAAGAATAAATCCTCTCCATCCCTGCTGTTGTCAGTTTCAATCGTCTACGGGGAGAACCGTTATTTCGAACTAGCCCAACTGGACTCTGGAGCAGCCGGGAATCTTATTTCACAGTCCCTGGTAGAGAAATACCGCATCCCCACCAAACCTCTGGCTGTACCCTTGTCTGTTGCTGCCGTGGATGGGGGGCTCTTACCACGCCCCATCCAACTCATCACCGAATCCATTACTCTGCAGGTGGGAATGCTGCATTCTGAAAGTATCTCCTTCCATGTTCTGCCTGGACTCTCTCACGCCCTCTTGCTAGGCCTACCTTGGCTCCAGAAACATGCACCCGTTCTTGACTGGCAGACCGGAGAAGTCCTTCGCTGGGGACAGGGCTGCCATAAGACCTGTCTGGTTCCCGTTCATCCCGTCCGTCCTTCTCCTACCCCAGCTAATCTACCTGGACTTCCGATTCCTTATTGGTCTTATGCTGATGTCTTTAATAAAAAGGAGGCAGAGACACTACCCCCTCATAGACCATACGACTGCCCTATCGACCTGTTACCTGGTACTTCTCCTCCCCGTGGGCATATTTATCCATTATCCGCTGCTGAGACCCGGTCGATGTCCGAATATATTGAGGAGAATCTGGCCAGGGGATTCATCCGGAAATCTACCTCCCCGGCGGGAGCAGGCTTCTTTTTCGTCAAAAAGAAGGACGGCTCTCTCCGTCCCTGTATAGACTATAGAGGCCTTAACCAGATCACGGTGAAGAATAAGTACCCCCTTCCGCTCATTCCGGAGTTATTTGATCGTCTGAGGGGGGCTAGAATCTTCACCAAACTGGACCTCCGTGGGGCGTACAACCTGGTTCGTATCCGTCAGGGGGATGAATGGAAGACGGCATTCAACACCCGGGACGGCCACTATGAATATCTGGTAATGCCCTTTGGCCTCTGTAACGCTCCTGCCGTCTTTCAAGAGTTGGTCAATGACATCTTCCGGGACCTTCTCTACTCCTGCGTAGTGGTGTACCTGGACGACATCTTGGTCTTCTCTCCGGATCTCCAGACTCACCGGAGGGATGTTCGTCAGGTCCTGCTCAGGCTCAGGCAGAACCATCTCTACGCTAAATATGAGAAGTGCCTCTTTGAGCAGACCTCGCTTCCGTTTCTGGGCTACATTATCTCTCAGACCGGCCTACAAATGGATCCTGAGAAACTGTCTGCCATCGAGAAATGGCCCCGACCAGAGGGGTTGAAGGCTATTCAACGGTTCCTGGGCTTCGCCAACTATTACCGCCTCTTCATCCCGCACTTCTCTTCCCGGACTGCCCCAATTTCCGCGCTCACCCGTAAGGGTACTAATCCCAAAGAGTGGCCGCCCGAAGCAGAGGAGGCCTTTCTTTCCCTAAAACAGGCCTTCTCTTCCGCCCCGGTGCTGCATCGCCCGGACGGCAACAAGCAGTTCTTCCTGGAAGTTGACGCCTCCTCCTCTGGAGCCGGAGCGGTACTTACTCAAAAATCATCTTCCGGGAGAATGGTAACTTGTGGCTTCTTCTCCAAACTCTTCTCCTCTTCTGAGCGCAACTATTCCATAGGAGACCGAGAGTTATTGGCCATCAAGCTGGCGTTGGAGGAGTGGCGTTACCTACTCGAGGGGGCTCTTCATCCGGTAATAATTTACACTGACCACAAGAACTTGGCTTACCTCCAGCATGCCCAGAGACTTAACCCGCGCCAAGCCCGGTGGTCCTTGTTTTTTGCTCGCTTTGATTTTGTTCTTCATTTTCGCCCGGCTGACAAAAACGTCAAAGCAGACGCCTTGTCCCGATCCTTTCTGGTGTCCGATCTCGAGGAAGAACCTAAACATATCATCGATCCCGCCAGAGTAATGCAGGTGGCTCCCGTGAGTCTAAATCGTCTCCCTCCCGGTAAGACGTTTGTTTCAGTACCTGATCGGGAGAAGATCCTACACTGGGGCCATTCATCTAAACTAGCTGGCCACGCCGGTCAGAAAAAGACCCTCCAGCTTATTGCCCGGCACTATTGGTGGCCTACCCTGCACAAGGACATAATAGACTTTGTTTCTGCCTGTGTGTCCTGCGCCCGCAACAAAGTCCCGAGACATCTGCCAGCCGGACGCCTCCTTCCGCTTCCTGTACCCGCTGCCCCCTGGCAGCATATAGCAATGGACTTTATAACTGATCTCCCCGTCTCTGCCGGTTGTACGGTCATTTGGGTGGTCGCTGACCGCTTTTCCAAGATGGCTCACTTTATTCCCCTGCCAGGCCTTCCGTCTGCACCCGAGCTGGCTAAAGACTTTATCCGCCACATCTTCCGTCTTCATGGCCTGCCCCTCCACATCGTGTCGGATCATGGGGTACAGTTCACCTCACGTTTCTGGAGAGCCACTTGTAAACTACTAGACGTCACCCTGGACTTCTCTTCCGCTTACCACCCACAGTCCAATGGTCAAGTGGAGCGGATCAATCAGAACCTGACCAGTTACCTCCGGCACTTCGTTAATGCCCACCATTCTGACTGGGTGGATCTCCTACCATGGGCCGAGTTCTCTTATAATAATCACGAGAGCGAATCCTCCTCCAAATCCCCGTTTTTTGTAGTCTTTGGTCAGCATCCTCGGATTCCTTTTCCTGTCTCCACCTCTGTGGACAACCCGGCTGCGGAATCTCTCGTTAGCAAATTTTCCTCCATATGGGAGAGTACCCGGTCCGCACTCCTTCTGTCATCCGAGCGTATGAAAAGACACGCTGACAAAAAATGCCTGGATCCTCCACAATTTCGTCCAGGAGATAAAGTCTGGCTCTCATCTAAATATGTTTGACTCAAGATACCTTCTTACAAGTTAGGGCCTCGGTTCATCGGTCCTCTGGAGGTCATCAGTCAGATCAACCCGGTGGCCTATAAATTGAAACTCCCGGCCAACTTACGGATCCCTAACTCCTTCCATGTATCTCTCCTCAAACCCGTGGTGCTTAACTCTTTTTCCAAGTCTACAGGTACGCCTCCTGCTCCGGTTTCTGCTGAGGACGAGTTTGAGGTAGAGAACATTCTTGCCACCAAAAGGGTAAGAGGAAAGACCTTTTTTCTGGTAGATTGGAAGGGGTTTGGTCCTGAGGAGAGAACGTGGGAGCCCCGGGAGAACATCCATGCCCCTCTCATCCTAGCTAAATTTCTATCTGGCCTAAAAAAGGGGGGGCCTAAAGGGGGGGTACTGTAGTGCCGGCGTCCCTGCCCTCTGCTAGGCAGGGACGCTGTTCCCCTCACCGCTCTGCTCCGTGCCCGGCGTCCCTCTCCCGCTCTGCTGGCAGCGCGCGCTCCTTCCCGGCCACTGTGCTTAAAGCGCGCGCCCTCCCTCCCTCTTAAAGGGGCCGCGCGCGCCGTCCTAAGGAGTCCCCGGCCAATGGCCGGAGGACTTTACCATATATAAGGCACCTCCTCCAAAATGGAGGTGCCCGAGCAATGTTGTTGCACCGTTCTACTCTGCTTCAGCCCTCAGGTCCCGTTGCCAGTTACCTGCCAGTTACCTGCCAGATTCCTGCCAGCTTGCTGTCCTAATCCTGCCTGATTTCCTGTTACCTGCCTGCCTGCCTGAGGTCCGACGGTCTGCCTTACAACTCCGGTCAGTCTGTCTAAGGACCAACTTGCCCGCTCACCTGGGAGCGCACATCAGCTACCTGCCTGCTTGCCTGAGGTCCGACGGTCTGCCTTACAACTCCGGTCAGTCTGTCTATGGACCAGCTTGCCCGCTCACCTGGGAGCGCTTCTCCGCTACCTGCCTGCTTGCCTGCCCGGGGGTTCCGCTGTCACGTGCTGGGACCACCAGCTATTCCAGAGACTCTTGCCCGCTCACCTGGGAGCGCTTCTCCGCTACCTGCCTGCTTGCCTACCTGGAGGCTCCGCCGTCACGTGCTGTGACCACCTGCTATTCCAGAGACTCTCGCTTGCTCACCTGGGAGCACACATCCTCCATCTGCCTTGCTAGCCTACCTGGAGGTTCAGCCATCACAGGTCGTACCTACCCTTTACCTAGAGACTGCCCCGGTCACTTGCCGTGACCTCCAGCCCGTTCTTCCAGAGACTGCCCCGGTCACTTGCCGTGACCTCCAGCCCGTTCTTCCAGAGACTGCCCTGATCACTTGCCGTGACCTCCTGCCCGTACACCCAGAGACTGTCCCGGTCACCTGCTGTGACTGCCTGCCTGGTCGCCACCCGCTCCCTTACAAGGACCGCTCCCTTGTATAGTAGCCCAGAGGTTCCACCTCCCAGACCCGTTACACTTGTCTTTTAGTTTTTGCTTGTCTTTTAGTCAAACGTGTTACATCCCTGTCTCCAGTATACCAGGTCCCGCTCCCTTCTCCTGAGTCCGCTGTTCTCTGTCGTGATCCATGTTGGCTTGCAGGTTGCCCAGCGTGGATCAATGACATCATCTCCCTAGTCCTATTTTAGGCCCATTGACATACAAACCTGTGTCTTGGGTGTGTTCTTTGTTTGGTATGCTCCATTATCTGTACTACTGTGTTTTAACTCACATCCATTCCTGCTGGGTTCCACTCCATCTGTCCATCTGCTCCTTAGTTTCCAGTTAGTCTTAGTCCCCACGATTCCACATGTCCTCTGGAAGCTGAACCAACACCTGCGGTCCTTGTGTCCACCTGGACCAGAGGCTAAGCGGATCCACCTTATCTGGGGAGGGCTTCCAAAATCCCAATACCATGGATCAAAAAGGTACAGCAGCCAGAACACTCTTGCCATGGGATGTGGCCATTCTGTCAGCACTGGTGGTGCAACTTGCCATAAGGACCCATTGTACCAGATTCTTGTAGTTTCTCCAACAGCTCCTCAACACCTGCTACAGCCTATTACTCACCTTCAACCCTCTGTCTGGGAGACATCTCCACATTAGCCTACTCCTGCACCTTTTAATGGTGGTCCTAAGGCCTACCAGGGTTTTGTGAACCAATGCACTGTACACTTTGAGTTGTGTCCTCAGTCATTTTTTTCTGACTGGTCCAAAGTGGCATATATTTTTTTTATGGTCTGGATATGCTTTGGTGTGTGCTGTGCAATTGTGGGAGCAAGTTGACCCAATGATACATTCCCAACCATCTTTCATGTCTGCCTTCTGTAAAGCATTTTACAAACTTGTTCTTGTCCACTCCACAGATGATTCCATATTGAAGCTCAGAAAAGGGACTAGCTGTGTGGGAAATTTTGCAATCCAGTTCCTCACCTTGTCTGCTGAATTGGCCTGGAAGAAGAACTCTCTCCTCACTGTCTTCTATGCTGGCTTACCCAGTTGGATCAAAGATGAACTCGCTGGTAGAGATTTTCCATCCTCCCTTGTTAAAAACGCTTAATTCCAGTGCGTCACAATTCTGAAACGTCTTTAAAATCTCCTCCCAGAACGGCTGAACCACAACCCATTGAGATCAGCCGGAACAGATTATCTTCAACTGAAAGGTCCCGTCGCAATACTGGCGGACTCTGTATTGTGGCGAATGGGGATCATTATCACACAAATTGTTTCAAACTGAAGGCCAAAAGGGAAGAACTTCAGACCCTAGGCAAGGAGGGTGATATCGCCCTAGGATTAACTTTTTCCTCCACTAAAGATAAACTACTCATGCATATATCCGTTTCCTTCAGTTCCTCTGTGTTCACCGGACAAGTGCTTATTGATTCCGATGCAGCAAAGAATTTTATGGACTTCTCTCTGGCCAAAAGGCTCTGCAAATGTCTTCTCCAATCATGGAGCCAAAAAGAACCGCAGGGATTATGTAGCTAAACCTGAATGTATCCTTGGTTTTACCCTTTTTGTTTTCCAATTCTCCATACGCAGGTCATCCTCTGGCCCTCAACAGGTCCTCTTCTACAGTCAAAACAGTTACTGCTTCTGATCCAATCACGGAGTATGAAATATACCAAGTTCTGGACTGTGAAATGACTCGTGATCCTGAGGAGAAATGCAGGGTGCCTAAAGATGACATAGATGCTCCTGTGCAGCTCAAGAGATATTATACTAAGCATCCTTTCTCTGCTATCATTGGGGGGTACTGTTACACACCTGTCCTGGGTATCCGGCCTTGGCTCCTTCTCTTGGGTCTGTATCGCTCTGTTGTGCTCTGCAGGTTACCCAGAGTGGATCAGTCACATCACCTCCTTAGACCTATTTAGGGCCCAAGTACACACACCTGTGTCTTGGGATTTTGTCTTTAGTGTTCCTTGTTTGTTTGAGCTCCATTAACTGTTCTACTGTGTTTTAACTTGCATCCATCCCTGCTGAGTTCCACTCCATTTTTACATCTGCTCCTGAGTTTCCACTTAGTCCTAGTCTCCACGATTCCACATGTTCTCTGGAAACTGCACCAATGCTTGTGTCCGTGTGCCTACTCAGACCAGAGCCTTAGCGGATCCACCTCAACCCTTTTAAATGTTTGTCATGAAGCTTTTCTTAGGTCCACCATTTGAATAGTAAAGGTATGTGCACACAATGTCTTTTTCAGGTGGGTCCAATCCGAAATCCACATGATAAAGCTCTCTGAAAACACTGAAGACAATGAACATATGCATTGATATACACCTTACTGTTCATATGTCCAGTTTTTTTGAGTTTCCTTTAACCACTTCAAGTGTCCAAACATACTAAAGATGCCAACTGGTTAAAAGAAGAGACCTGCAGGCATTTTCCACTCTTTAGAAGCTCTATAGTTTGTAAGAGAAGTCAATGGGAATGCTAAAAAGATGCCTGGGAGGATTTTTGTGCATTTTCCAGTGATTTTGCTTCAAAAAACGCTAATGGTTTCTGCATTGTTAAATGAAGTAAAAAAAAAAATCTGTAAAATGGCAGTAAGAAACCTCAAAAAAGATAAAAAGATGGTAAAATAACATTAACTGTAAAAATGTCAAAAAGTGCTCAGGAAACAAGTAAAAAAAAAAGGTAAAAAAAAATAGTTTCAAGAACGTCAATGTGCTTGTCATAAATGTATGATCGGTACCAGTTGTACCTCCAGGATTTCTACTAGAAATATTTCCTTTTTTGGCTCTTCGCACTCCAGGCATGCATAAAGTCATCTCCATTGTAGTTAAAGTGAGCTGGTTATCGGGTTTGTCTTTTCAGGAGTGTATCCTTCCCCTTCCTGCTTGTGGGAGGACTGAGTGCTTCTGCTTGTCTGACAGTTCAGACCAACAACATCATTAAAGGGGTTTTCCCATGAACAAAAGTTAATTTTAATCAATAGATCTTGGAATAATAATAATTTCCACAATTGGATGTGTTTAAATAAAATGTTCCTGTGCTGAGATAATCTTATAAATGTGCCCCTGCTGTGTACTGTGTAATGGCGATGTCTGACCGTGTATGGAACATGGTCTGATCCTACCACATCTCCTGGGCAGGGGAGGAAGCAAAAGAGTATACAGACAGGACAGCCAGGGATCACTAGCACCGGTATCCATTAGCAACAGTCCTTAAGAAAGTTTATCGCATCCAGACAACAGATCCCACAACTGTAGCCTGTTTATCCATCCCAGTTGGCAACTGATCTCCATACTCCATAGGCCAACAATCCATGAGCTCCAGGACCTCAGCCTAGATCCTCTCCCTTCTACTTCATTCCACCAACTCCTGACTAAACACGTGGCTTCTTTTCCTCCCTCCCTGGGATCAGGCCCCTAAATGGGCCGAAGTGTTCACACCCTCCCCTTTAAACATTTGCTTTCAGCTGAAAGAATGAAAAATATTCCAGCAGCCCTTCACCTGGAATTGCATGTGAGACCCCCTTTGGTGACAGCTCCGGGGGTTCTACATTCTCCATCCCCACAATGGAACTAGTGGCTGTTAGAACAATGGCTTGAGGCTCCTGAGATACTAATGAGATTACTGGAATTTACATTTACCTTTAGCAATCTCTTGTCTGGCCATATGTAGACATAAGTTACAAACAACATATCTTCCTATGCTTACTGTCACTGAATGGAAACATTGATTCCTGAAGCTGAACACTTTACAAGTGAAATTAGTTCACATAAACTGACAAGCAAGCAGAACATTAATAAAACACAGCAAGAAAATCTCTTATAAAACACAATAATAAGATCAACGGAACCGGTGCTCCGCGTAGGAAAAAGTCTGCATCCCTTAGAACCATGGACTCAGCTCTACGTTCATTGGCTCAATAGTCTTTAGAACAAGGCCAGCTCCTCAAACACACATTGTTATTATTGAGATTGAATTTTACATAGTCACACAGTTGGGGTGAAAAAAGACCTAAATCAAACAAGGTAGAGGGGGGAGTGGTGTGCATAGGTGAAAGGCTATTCCCGTTTTCTCTTGGCGCTCCACAGAAAGGTAAAATTTCATAAATGAAGGGTTAACCTGACCTAAATGTGGAAACTTGCTTCTTGTTTGACGATCAGAATGGCTTAACATACAACCAAGCATTTTCATACATTTACAAAAGTCATCTTTATATGTTATTGTGCTTTAATAAGGAATCTAAGTCTCTCCTGAAGGGATGAGATATTTCTGGTAAACTCGTTGCTGAGTGTCACTGGTCTTATAGTAGACGAAGAAGGCTTGAAAATTTTGTAAAGCTTTAAAGTCTTTTCTATGTACAGAAGGGTTTAAACACCTTAATAGGAAGCACAAAGTAAATCTATATACTGTTCTGCAGGATAGTCCAAGTACATACAAAGCATACACAGTGATAGTGGGTGTTCTCAGCAGTTTTGATTTCATCAATTAGCATTTCTGCCACCTTTTATTTCAAACATATAGTAAAAAGAATCTGAGCCCCAGATAAGGGAATGTGCACACGACACCTGGAATCTGCTTGAAAAAGCACGACAAAACCACCACGACAAATGACCACAGTGCACAGCACCTGCCATGCGTAGATGTCTGAGCAATGCCAGCACTTATCTATTTGCCTTCACACTCTCCTATGTTCTCTGTATGAACTTTTGTTTGAATAAAGAAGAACCTGTTAGTAGAGCTGGAGTTCTTCTTTTAATACGCAATTGTCAAGGCCATGGCAGAGCCAGTGTCCAAGCCCCGAACAGATTGGGTTAACAACATCAATGGTGAGCTGGAATACATGTAAGTTATCTCTCAACATGACGTCAGGTCTGCAGACAACAGACACCGTGAGCTGTGGTGGAGATTAATCTTCGGACCCAGGGAGGGCGAGTAATGCCCAGTTTTAATGTTTAAATCAAACTACAGCCAGGAGACAGGAGTTTCCCAAAGTCACAAAATATCAAAAATATTATAAAAGAAAATTGGTTGTAAATGTGGACATAACCTTCAACTTTACCCCACATATAATAATGACTTACTTGTGCATGCCATGGCGGGTGGGTCTTTTTCCGCTCTGAAGTAGCCTTTCTCACACTGGCAGACTGTTGTGGACTCTACATATGTGAAACTATGTGGAGGACACTTGGAACACTTGATATTTCCAGCAAATGCCTTGTAGAATCCAGGCCGACACGCTGCAAGAAAACAGAAGACAAACTGGTCAATGATTTCCTTTCGCCGTCACCATTCAATTCATTTGTCATTCAGCTGTGAAAGCGAGGATTCCTGCGTAGAAGCCGGGTATAAGCTCCCTCTGACCGCAGGCAAGTCACTTCATCTCCTCGCACCTCAGACAGCAGAATTAGATTGTAAATCCTCGCAGGCAGAACTTCATTATATCTGTTTTCCTAGACTGACAGTAAGTAATTATTAAAATTATAATGCTGATCTGAGGCCACACAAAACTAAATCTGGGATTGTATTTACATAGCCTTATCCCATAAACCTATGTTTTTCATGACATACAGGGCAAGTAATAAAGCTGAGCTTTATCATTCTGTACAGAGACATTAAAGTGTATGACTGCTCGGATTATAATAGAATAACCATTTGGACTAATGTCCAAGTCACAGGAAACCACCCAAAAGTGAATAAACCACATTGTGCGCTGACAATACCAGAAAATCCTCCATGTCTGACAGTGCCCAGCAAAAGCTAAAACAGAGAATGGTAACATAAGGAGACAAACTATGGAGCACATAATTCAGCATTCGATGATCACTCAAGATTCAGTGACGACACCGAAAGTCAATAGGAGAATAGCTATGAGCAAATCAACAATGAAGTCACTGGACAAGTTCTTCAAATTGAGGAACATTTCACTGGAAATGAAGATACAGCTCGTACATAGTCTGGTCTTTTCTGTAGTAACATACAGATGTGAAACCTGGATGATAAAGAGACAAGACAAAAGAAGAACCGACGCTTTCAAAATGTGGGGCTGGAGAAGGAAGTTATCAATACCAAGGATGGCAAGAACAACAAACAAATCAATTTTTGAACAAATCAAGCCAGACATGTCACTCAAAGCAAGGATCACCAAGATACGACTTGCCTACTTTGGACACAACATACAAAAAGAGCAATCACTGGAGAAGGACATCATGTTCAGAAGAATAGAAGAAACAAAGCGTCGAGGAAGACCAACAACCCGATGGCTTGATACTATCAAGATAATGGCATAGGTGAATCTGATGGACCTATCTAGGCTTGCACAACATCAATCTTCCTATAGATCATTCATCCATCAAGTCATCATGGGTCGAGATGGAGCCAAAGGCAGTTAAAAAAAAAATTATATTCCTGGGGCCCACCATAGAGCCTACCCTCCATCTTTACAGAACATGTACACATCTACATCTAGATGCAGTAAAACATTTCTTTAGATCATTGTACATATAGGTTATATCATCAGTAAGATATAATAGGTAATTTGTAATCACCCCATAAGAAATAGACCCTAGTGACAAGTAGTTGGCTTTAGACATAGGAAAATTGATTTGTAAGACTCCTGTCCATTGGCCACTTCAGTAATCTGTGACTGTTGGATGGGAGATATGAAAATATCATTAACTCCTGGCATTCCCAGGTCCTCTTTTGATTTGCAAGGAGCCAGGTCAATCAAAAAGAGGAGCCGGAATTCCAGGAGGTAAGGAGATTCGCACATCTTATGTCCAGCGGTCATCGATTACTAACCTGGTTGATGGACCTGAGTCCTGTGAATCGATACCCCTATCTCTAGTTGGCTCCAAATTCCTCTCCAAATAGCGTTGGTTTCTGTTGAACCTTTGCACCCATCACTATTTCAGAACCTGGACACATGTGAAGTTAATTATGCACCTGCACCCCCCAAATGACTGCCAAAGGCCTCAGCGTTGAAAGAACTGAAGACCATTGTTGAGGGTCGGGGAGCAGCGGCAGTGGAAGGACAAGTGAGAGCCTAATACAGGTGAGTATAATATATTTTATCATGTATTAACCCCTTTACTCCCCTCTATTTATAAAACTTTAGAGTCTGGAGAGGCTAGAGAGCATGATAAAATCTTTTCACAGCAATCCGGGAACTTTCAAGTTGAAACAATTTTATTCAGACAAAATCAAATCTGCCTGAAACAAATTTTGAGAGATTCGGTCATCTCTAATCGCAATCTGTTTTCTCTGTTTATGACCCACACAGGTCAATTTTATAGAAACTTAAGTGAACTGTTATATAGGATATATTTTTGCAATGACGCGCCCCCTGGGCCTGTGTTGTGCAGGGGAACCCGGAACCGGGCCTGTTGTAGAATGCTGGGGGTTGTAGTCTCCGTGTGGCGGTGACCCGATCCGTGCCCAGGGTGGTCAAACCAGTGGCAGTCTTAATGTATAGCAAATGTCCGACTACGCCACCCGTGGATTGCGGTCAGTGGGGACCGCCGCTGCGCTGCCGACCGCTGAGGCTGATGTTGTTTGCGCAGCCGAGTATGGGATAACTCCCCACGGGAGAAGTATTGCCTCAGGGCAGCTAATGTGAGAGATGATGGGAGTGATGGTGTGAGGGTCCCAGTGCTAATGGTGCTGGTGCGGCAAGGAATCACAGAGACGTGAGGTGCAGTTCAGGGTCTTTACTGATGGTACAAGGCAGACCCTCCCGGGAGTACTGGCTAGTATAAGGGGCCTGGTCAGTCTGCGAGCAAGCAGGAGTTCCCCTGGCCAGGTGGAGTTGTAGGCCTCCCCGTTTATCTGCACTCTTCCTGGCTACCTTGCTGTCAGCGGTTACAAGTAGCCCACGTCCCTGAGTATACCGTGTGGTGCTCACCCGTATGGCTGGTGACTTGGGGCCTTCTGTTAGCCTCCGCTCCTGGATGGCGGCGCTGGTCCCTTCTTTGTGACTGAGCCTCCGGGCTTCTATGGCCAGAGGACCTGGAATTCCCTGCCGGCTGGTTTCTGCTGCTGGGTATAGATCAGTCCCCACAGCCTCGGACTCCTGTGTTCGGTTTTAGTGTCCTCAGCCAGGGCGAGCTATATCTCTGCTCACAGCCCCTGGCCTTCTGCCTCTGCTCCTACAGAGCTCCTGTTCTTGCTTTCCCTGTGTCTGGAACTTCACTCCAGGCTCTGACTCCTCTGCTTGTTCTGCAGGCTCTGTCTCCAGCTTCACTCACTAATCCCGCCCCAGACCCAGTTTATAAGGGCAGATTCCTCCCCTCCCAGGTCTGGGTGGGCCGTGTTGCATGCTTAGGGCTCCTGACCAGAGAAACCTCCCACTTGCTCTCAGACATAATATCTCTATTACTGTGGCAACCAGACCCCTGGGGTGTCACAGCAACATGGTAGGAAATCAAAGTATCCGAAGGGAGCCCACACAAACACAGAGAACAAATAAACGTCATGTAAATGTTGCACTTGGTTGGACTCCAGCAATAATGCAACAATGCTAACCAGTGAGATGCCATTCAAATGACATACACTAATGAAAATGTGCTGACATTTAATGAATTGTTACTACATAGTGTCTTCATTAGTCATTGGTTTTAGGAAATATATGTTTTTTTAAATGCATAAATGGAATATATTATTATTATTAATAGACTATGAGCCCTCGCGGGCAGGGTCCTCTCCTCCTGTACCAGTCAGTGACTCGTTTTGTGCAAGATTACTGTACATTTTTTATTATGTACAGTTGTGCTCAAAAGTTTACATACCCTGCCAGAATTTTTGCATTTCTTGGCCTTGTTTCAGAGAATATGAATGATAACAAAAAAACTTTTCTCCACTCATGGTTATTGGTTGGGTGAAGCCATTTGTAGTCAAACTACCGTGTTTTCTCTTTTTAAATCTTAATGACAACCAAAAACAGCCAAATGACCCTGATCAAAAGTTCACATACCCCAGTTCTTAATACCGTGTATTGCCCCCTCTAACATCAATGACAGCTTGAAGTCTTTTGTGGTAGTTGTGGATGAGGTTCTTTATTTTCTCAGATGGTAAAGCTGCCCATTCTTCTTGGCAAATAGCCTCTAGTTCCTGTAAATTCCTGGGCTGTCTAGCATGAACTGCGCGCTTGAGATCTCCCCAGAGTGGCTCAATGATATTGAGGTCAGGAGACTAAGATGGGCACTCCAGAAACTTCACTTTGTTCTGCTGTAGCCACTTAGAGGTCGACTTGGCCTTGTGCTTTGAATCATTGTCATGTTGGAACGTCCAAGTACATCCCTTGCGCATCTTCCGGGCTGATGAGTACAAATTTGCCTCCAGTATTGGCTGATAACGTCCTGCATTCATCTTTCCTTCAACTTTGACCAAGTTTCCTGTGCCTTTGTAGCTCACACATCTCCAATACATCAGCAATCCACCTCCATGCTTTACTGTAGGAATGGTGTTCCTTTCATCATAGACCTTGTCTCTCTAAATGTAACATTTATGGTTGTGGCCAAAAAGTCCAATTTTGGTATCATCATTCCAAATTACCTTGTTCCAGAAGTTTTGAGGCTTGTCTCTGTGCTCTTTGGCGTATTGTAGGAGAGATACTTTGTGGCATTTGCGCAGTAATGGCTTTCTACTGGCGACTTGATCATGCAGCCCATTTTTATTCAAGTGCCTCCTTATTGTGCATCTTGAAACAGCCACATCGCCAGTTTTCAGAGAGTCCAGAATTTCAGCTGATGTTATTTGTGGGTTTTTCTTTGCATCCCAAACAATTTTCCTGGCAGTTGTGGCCGAAATTTTTGTTGGTCTACCTGACCATGGTTTCATTTTAACAGAGCCCCTGATTTTCTATTTATTAATCATGGTTTGAATGCTGCTGACTGGCATTATCAATTCTTTGGATACAGTTCAACTACCTTTTCCCATAGATCCGTTGACAATTATTTTGCTTTCCCCATGACTTACAATCCAGAAACGTCAGTGGCTGGATGAATGATGCAAGAGTCTATCTGGATCCCAGAAACTCACTCAGCTTTTATACACATACGCTGATTACAAGCAAACAGGTCACAGGTGAGGATGTTATCTTTTGTAGCCATTCAAACACATTTGTGTCAAATTCTGTGCATGTTATCAGGCCAAAATCACCAGGGTATGTGAACTTTTGATCAGGGTCATTTGGATGTTTTTGGTTGTCATTAAGATTTAAAAAGAGAAAACACAGTAGTTTGACAATAAATGGTTTCACCCAACCAATAACCATAAGTGGAGAAAAAGTTTCTTTGTTATCATTCATATTCTCTGAAACAAAGCCAAGAAAGGAAAAATTCTGCCGGGGTATGTAAACTTTTGAGCACAACTGTATACCCCTTTTCACATGTAAAGCGCCATGGGATAAATGGCACTATAATAATAAATAATAATAATAATTTTATTATAAGTAGCTTCAGTTTGAAAACTGGAAATTGGTTGTAAAAAAAATCCTCAAATGTAAAAGAGTTTTTGCTTTCTAACATTGATGACATATTCTAGGAACTATCAATAGAACCATAACTGTTTAGTAGATCTACATACAAAAAAAATACTATATATAAATTCCTATACTGTGCCAAAAAGCATCTGCTTGCACACTAAAAGTGAAATTTTGAGAAGGATTTTCTTAAATAGCTAACAGCTTTCCTATGTGATACATGGAAGAATTTTAACTTAAGGTGTCCCTTAACGAGGTTTTCCCACAGAATAGGTAATTAATGTATTACGGAGACCACTAGAAGCACAACAATGAGAGTTCTAAAGTGTCACCTCACTATCTATCAGCAGATGCAGAAATACGTCATCGTGTGGTGACCTACAAGAGTTGAGTACAGCTTGTTGTGGTGGGATGGCTTTTATGTTTTTTTGATCAAAACAATTTTAACTAAATACCCTATGTTATTTACATGTACTATTACTACTTATTTACTTACTACAGGGTTTTAATTTCATATGTATTTTAGGTTCTTGCTTGTTAAATGGCACAGTGTGAACGCACACCTATGCATTGCACTTATACCAACATATGCTCTGGCTCAATTTTTGGGGTTTCGGTTTACAAATCTCTTTTAAAAAGGTTGTCTGGTTTCAGAAAAATTGCTTTTTTATAGATCAGTTTTTTCGGGCACAAAGAGTCGGATCCCTTCTGTGAACAATGGGAGCTGGCACCCCAGAGAGATCTACTATCAATTTCTGAGTGGCTCTCACTAGGGGTAAAATACCATTGTATACCCGCCAAAAAATGAATGTATATACTCCCTGTCTACCTGTCAGAGAATTCACACTATGTAATTTGAGGAGTGCTAGGGAAATCACAATCTTGACAAGAAAAGTATATGTCAATTTTTTTTTTCAGAGCATCTAAAAGACACGATTATTTCATAGTTCTCGAAGATGCAAAATACTTAAGTTAAGGTTTTACCTTTTTCTGACAATCGTGCCAAGGATAACATGCGATGTGAGCTATGAATATATTTTAAGTTTTATTAATTTCTGGGCTGTAATACCTAAGGTATCCCTGGGGAACAAATCTTCCATACAAATACACAGAACAGTATGTATTTATATGTAAATGACATGAAGTTACATGCTAATCACTTGCACTGCTGTGGGAGTAGGAGGACTCAGGAGGGTCATGTATATAAAGGTAGATAACTCCAGATTACTGTGTATTTAGAAGATATCATTGCACCACCTTCCTATTATCCTGGACTATAAGCCCCAATTTTATGCGACCGCTGCCTATCCCATAAATACGCCACTCATTTATGATACAACTGCATTTCCATTTACAAATCGGATTATCCCAGAGCGACAATTTTCACCTTTTGTAAAATCCTTGTGATTCTGCACTTAACAAACCACCAAATGTATCTCTTGTGTTAATGTAGCGATGAGATCCAACATCGATTCCACTCGGAAATCCTAGTCGTCTGAAAGCAATGAAG
The DNA here is from genome assembly GCF_046119375.1 of Phyllobates terribilis. Lineage (NCBI taxonomy): Eukaryota > Metazoa > Chordata > Amphibia > Anura > Dendrobatidae > Phyllobates > Phyllobates terribilis. The sequence continues at coordinate 881,377,230 of NW_027362762.1, forward strand.
AGCCGCTCTCACATTAATATCTCCTACTCGAAGACAATCATGAATTCCCCCTAAGGATTACACGGTTTTAAGGATAATCCCTGAATGTGTTACACATTCCTCTGTATTATTTCAAATGATACAAATTGCATTTTACAAGCAAAGGGCAATTTCTAAAGAGAGTAATCCTGGAGAAATCCCAGCACTTCACCATTAGTCTCTTCATTGAGAAAGCTACTCAACAGCTCAAATCGAATCAATAGTAGTTCTGAAAATGGCTTTTACTGTCAATAATTCCTCACTTCCTTCCCAGCTCTAATATTAATTCAATTACCCGCGTACTACGGTCTATAGCTTAATTAGCCATACATTATAAAGTCCATGATATCACATTCACACTGTAAAAAAAAAGGATGATTTTAACTTCAGATTTCCATCCTGCACCCAACACCATGATTATACAGATGGTTAACACTCCGCAAATTGCTTTTCCATCTTATTTAAAAACTTTCCCAAAGACACCATTACTGATAAAATAATTAAAAAATAACCCATTTAATTCCATTTGTTTCCAGAGCCACATTCCTGGTTCTTTCCTTCTGGTCTACCCCTACATGACCACTGCAGCCAATCTCTGGTCTCGGGAGTTTTTGGCATGTGACTACTAAAGCCAGTGACAGCAGAGGTCACATAGGGCACACAAGCTGTCACCTTTGCAGCTAGTTAGCCAGAAGAACAGCAGAGTGAGTCGGGGGCAAGGTGGTGGTATGGCAGGGATTAAAAGGGTTATTTTATAAGTATTAGTAGCTGTGGGAAAGTTTTTATATCGTGCTTTAAGGTAATTTAAAGGGAATATGTCAGCAGGGTTTTGCTATGTGATCTGAAGAAAACAGACGATAGGGGCTGAAACACAGATTTTAGGGATGTCTCATTTATTAGGCTGTGTGCTGTTATTCGCTTATAATGAATGTTTTATTACCAGGAGATTATCACTGCCAGGACTACAACTCACACTACTGCTAGTCCGACCACGCCCCCTCCTGTGATAAGCAGCTCATTGTCAATAGACAATGTACGTAGACAGCTGTGGTGTCAGCTCTGCTACTTGGTACATCTAAAAACTCTGATTGTGCGCCCAGTAAGCTAAGTGATACATCACTTGAATCAGGGTCACTTTTCCTACATTATGCTGCACTCAGATAAGGTAACAAAAACCTGGTGGCAAATTCCCTTTAAGACTTCTAATTTTTTCAAAACAAATACATTATTGCAACCTGCTACCAAAACTCTTCACAGTTAGCAATTATTATCGAACCGCTGGGTGGCTGCATATAGACACAAGAGTTGATCAAACCTCTCAAATTTGGGCAGATTTGCTCAATTCAGAGGGAAATTTTGATTAACATTACACAAATTCAATGGAAATTAAAACAGGTTGGAAGAGGTTTTAAAAAAATCTTATACTCTCTTCTGCCCTCTCTATACCTGTCCTACATCTGCTGGGTCTCTGCTAGCTTTTTCAACAATATTCTTTTTATTATAGTTATAGTCAATACAGTGAGTGATAAAACATAACAGAGTGATCTAAAACTTGTTCAATTAAACAAGTAAGAAATTATTTCCAAAGAAGAATGAAGAGAGAAAACAAGGGTTAGGGCAAGAGGAAAAGGATGTGGACGGAAAAGGAAAAATTAGGAAACGTAGAGGGGAAGGGGAAGTAAAGAGAAGTGCAAAGGGGAAGGTTGGACCAGATAAACATGGAGAGTAGGGATAGGGGAAAAGATCATCCTTATTGAAACAATAGTTATAACAAAACAGTTTTCAATTTGCTTAGTTAAATAAGTAATTGTACTTGTACTTCTTGACATATAATAAAGCTTTTTATCTAAAAGGATGCATTCCAACTTGAGGAAAAAAATAGGGTCCAAGATGACCATGTGGAATAGCAGTTTTTGAAGAATTATTTCTTAGAACTTAAGAATGTTCGAAAGAATTATAGGTAGACATTCTTTTCATTATTTCTGGAATGGAAGAAACATCTATTGATTTCCATTTAGATGCTATCAGTATTTTTGTTTCAGCAAATAGATGGATTGAGAGATGTTTAATTTTTTTGGGGAGTCGGTTTGAATCAAGCGAGAACAAAACTTGTTGAGGAGAGATTTCAAATACAGAGTTGTTAATGTTGTTCAATAAGTTCGCTACTTCTTTCTAAAGGTCTCTCCTTGGTTTTTCTATCTTTTATCTTTTTCCTTTTTTCTGTGGATACTATTCACTAGGTCCCATGTTGCCACGTAGCACAAGATACTAATCAGGTGCGGCTTTGACTCATGTCATTGACGTGGAGCGAATAATGGGCCTGGTCAAAAGGAAATAAAAATAATGAAGATAGAAGACAGAGGATAGGAGAGCCGATTAGAGGCCTGGGGACAGGGAACCGTATATAGAGAGACAGGGAGAGAGGAGTATTAGCTTTTTTTTTAACCCTTTTTCTGCCCTTTATAATCCTGCAAAGTGTTGGCCAGCCAGCTACCATTTGCCCAATTTGCCCAAAGTGAATTAAAAAAAAAAGTCTGAATTTTTTGTAAAATTTGAGGCAAATGCAATTCCCTTTAAATCAATTTGTTCATATCTAACAAAAACATGTACCATAAAAACTTTCTGAAAGAATAAGTCAAAATTACCTTTTATTTCAAAGGTTGCCTTATCAAGCCATTTTTTGAAGCAAACAATAAAGCCTCATTCAGAAGTCAGAAAACAGTCCGAATTTCATCAGTGTTCTCATTAGTCAGAGCGTCATCAGAGTTTGGTCAGTGTCAGTTCTCCCCCCCCCCCCCAAAAAAAAATGGAGGTTTCTCAGCCTTCTCCTATCAAACCGTCCATGAAAAACTGAAAGCACTCAGATGGCATTTGAATGCTGTCAGATTTTTCCACAGACCCATAGACATGCACTGGTAATATTCCTAGGATCAGATGAAGATCGGACTTATCACTGTGATTTTGTGCAGACATGTGATATACAGTTCCATAGACTACAATATGTATGGGTTTTATCGGTGAAAATCATATAGAACTTATATGGGAAAAACTGAATGAGCCCTTAGTAAAAGGCAGTAATCATCCAGCTGTATTAGAGAATTAGAGAATTAAAACCCCATAGCTCTCAATATCAGAATTATTCCCTTTACATACAGGAAACTTCCATGCTAAAGGCTGTAGAGAATATGGATCAGTCATATGGTGTTTTTCGTAAGACACATGAATTATTATGAAATGTCTTCCCTTTTTTTAGGGAAGAATAATGACAATAATATTACACTAGTAGATTGTTAATTGTACATTTTAAAATCCTCTATTCAGGGTGTCTGGTTTTAAAATCCCATTTTTTTTAAAAAACAAACCAATAGAGAATTCTAACTTAGTAAAGAGCATGATATTCTGAGGCTCCAGAAAGAATAACCAAAAGCAGATCTTGTTCTGGAAGACCCAGCACAATCGTGCACACAATACTCATTAAATTGAATGGCTATTGTGTAATACTTCATTTTTCCTTTGGGGGTGCTGCTGCAGAATTGAACCTTTGCTGCTCATTTTTGTAGTGGATCATTAGTGGATAGAGCAACTGGACAACCTCTTTTATTATCAGGGACACTTTGAACAAAAACTAAGAGGCCTTTTTGGAGAGCTTTTCTCTTTGTTTTGCCTACTTAAATATCTATTTTGTGGCATTTTTGTGCTTTTTAAAGCTGTTTGTTTGTTCAGTGATGTGCACCTGGTTAGTCACTTCCAGATGTTTTTGCCTAGTTCATTATTTGCAACTTTTTTTTTAAAAAAAAGGTGCACTTTTGTGGAAATGTACTTCTGTATTCCACTGGCAAAATCTTTATAGTTATCTTTTTTTGGTACAATGCAATTATTTCTGACAATTTAAAGGATCTAAAAAGGAGCTAAACAAAGAAAATAGCAAGAAAAAAACAACCCCATAGTGTGCCATATTGATGAATCGATGAATTTGGCTCATATCTGTCTGCACAAAAAAAAAAAAGGACCGGACAAAATATGGTTGGAAAAAATGTGAATGATGAATCGGGACCTAAATATTTAACACAGACAATCACTTACATTTCTGAAAACACTGCAAAAAGTGACGCTAAAAACATCACTTCACAAATAAGGTGAATTAGTCATTCTACTGGACATGAAGCCAACTTTCTGTAAATAACTAATAATTGATTATTGGTTCAATTTTTTTTTTTTCAGTTTTCCACTTGGTAAATTTCGATTTTGATTTAAAAAAAAATAAAAAATGATACTTTGAAGTAGTTTTGAACTGGCTTTGCATTTGTTTCAGAGCTTGTAAAAGCCAATTCTCACGCAGGAAGAGATCTTCAGAGGCAGAAATCTCTGCAATGACGCTGTGATGAAGAATCCAATTTCAGAGATTATTGGAATCACTGCTGCAAGTAAAGGGAATGAGTATGATAGAAATAGCAAATCAGGAAATTCTCCACTAAACCAAGTGTCAGCTGAATTTCAGAATACTTTGTTACTTGTTTCAAATTCTAAAATTTTTTAGCATGACCCTTACTGAAAATAGAAATAAACGGCATACAAGGTCTGCCACCCATAGCTAACCTGCGCGCAATATGAAATGCAAAATAATAAACCTGCTCATAAAATAAATATATGAAACCAATCACATAAAAAAATAAATGAAGAAGATTAAAGTCAAACTAAGAGAAATATTGATGCAGGTGCTGCTCTCGTAAACTGATGGCACATGACAAATTGCAAATCGCAGTGAAGTATGTCTCAAATCCTCCATAAGAAATCACAGCAAATCCAGAAATCCATAGGATTATGGCAGAAAATATTCACTTGACATGTAGTGTGGGGCTGGGCATAAATAACTGTGCGTCAAGCCTGAGATTTGTGATGTCTTATTGCAATAAAAATGTAAATATTCTGCAATGTGTGAGGCAATATGTCTTTACAGCAAGAGGTTACGAGGTCAGACAGGAGTCAAAAATAGGCATTAATGGAAGCACAATACAGTGTAATAGGAGAGGTATAACACAGGAGATGGAGAAGACATAAGGATCAAGGTGGCACTTACTGTGCTAATAACAAGCGTGGAGTGATTAAACATCAGGAGAGCAAAGCTGGAGTTCAGAACACGTAGTAACTACCGGAAGGTAAATCTTTAAAGGGGAACTCTAAAGTAAAACATTAGGGTATTGTATCCAAGGCTGTGTTCATGAACTCTGAATGACAGCAACCCATATTACCTACAAGTACATGTTATGGACCCTCTAAAATTTTGCATCCTATCTTCTACTGTCTTCATGAAGAGTGTACTGTAAAGGATATGGACATCTACAAGGGCAATTTTGTTAACTTAAATGTACAGGGTGAGCCATTTATATGGATACACCTAAATTAAATGGGAGTGGTTGGTGATATCAACTTCCTGTTTGTGGCACATTAGTATATGGGAGGGGAAAACTTTTCCAGATGGGTGGTGACCATGGTGGCCATTTTGGATCCAACTTTATTTTTTTCAGTGGAAAGAGGGTCATGTGACACATCAAACTTATTGAGAATTTCATAAGAAAAACAATGGTGTGCTTGGTTTTAACGTAACTTTATTCTGAACAACGGATACTGGAAGCCTGTGCTAGCATTTCTTCTGCAGTGTTGCTATCTGTGTGTCAAGAGTGGGAGAAGAGGGTTGCATTGACAATCCAACACAATGGGCAGCACTTTGAACACATTTTATAGGTGCTCATAAACTTGTAAAAATCTCATGAAAGAATAAAGTTATGTTAAAATCAAGCACACCATTGTTTTTCTTTTTTTGCTTTGTTACTGAATGTTGGTAGGATTTCACATTATTTATGACCCTATGAGATCACAAAAAAATTCCCTGCTTGTACTAAGTCATTATAACTGATGTCATGATAGATATCACAGGAACAACCTTGGTGAGATAAAACATATGATGTCACCTTACGCAAGCAAACTGCTTCTTACATTTATGACTTCATGATAACTCAATATTTCTTCTATTTTTGTGAGTGGCTTAAGCAGCTCTCCATTCTGGTTCATAGGGAAAAAAGTTATGAGTAGGGAATTATCCATTTGTCAAAAATTGAACAAGTGACAGCAGATATCTTCACCCGCTACCCTGTTTAATGAATTATTCACTAATGACTAGTTTTGATCATTCTTACACATTCTTGAAAAGCAAATTTTTATAAAACCCACAGTCACAGCAGCATCCCGCGCATAATATATCGGCTATGCTGTAATGTAAGATAAAAGGAAGCAACATTTCCAATAGCTAAACGTCATCTGATTCAGAATCAGATGGCTAAACGGTCTAGATCAGGTGTGCACACGGGTTACATACAACAAGGGCCACAATAAAATGTAAAGAGATATTCTCCTTTGATACATATAGACAAAATACACCATGGGGCTTCCATTTTCGATTTCACTTTTCTACAGAATAGGGATCTCCTACTCCTCTTTTATGTGTTGAAGACAAAAGAAAACAAGTTGCCATGTGGAAGATTGGCTATTACCTTTGTAGTTTATGAAAGTTACAGAAACAGCCAAGTGTTTCACTTGTAAAACTCTGATGAAGATAACTAAATTAATCTAAAACAATTTATTGCTCTCTGAAGTATTTTTTTTTAAATTTATTATATAGCGCCATTAATTCCACCGCGCTTTACGGACATCATCATCCCTGTCCTCCCCATCGGGGCTCACAATCTAGATTCCCTATCAGTATGTCTTTGGAGTGTGGGAGGAAACTGGAGAACCCGGAGGAAACCCACGCAAACCCAGGGAGAACATGCAAACTCCTTGCAGATGTTGTCCTTGGTGGGATTTGAACCGAGGACACCAGCGCCACCATATTAAAAAGAGAGGTTCCCCAAATATAAAGGTACCAGAGATTGCTGGGACCACGCAGGTTAACTTTTGCTAGTATTTTAGGACCAGCGTCTACATTTTTTCACATCTACACGATATATTTCTTTGCCTAGGCTTTTAACAAATGGTATTGAAAATTTTGTGGACAGCTTACTCAGGGGTGTAATTTATTGGTATGAATTGTGATTATTCCCTCCTGTTGCGTCTTGTCGAAGAGTATTTATTGGAATTATCCCTCCTTATATAGTATTCAAATATTTTTTTTTTGGGGGGGGGGGGGCTCACCCACTTTTCTTTCTTGTGTATTTTGTACCCCTAAGTGTTTTTTAAAGCAAGTGTGAATTTTTAGAATGATTTGTAATAAAGTGTGGTACATAATTTTATTATTATTTATGTAGTAGATATAGCTCATGGTGAAGTGCATTTTCTAGGATTTAGGTTATATTAGTCCTAAAACAGTCATCATATTACTCTCAGAGCAGATATGTTGCCTTATATATATATATAAATATATATACATATATTGTAGGGATTGTACTCAATCAGGTGCGACGATAGACAAACAGGAGGCATGTTCCTTTAAATGTCCGTAACGGTTTATTGGCTTCGTAAACCATTCAAAAGAAAAATGCAAACAAACAGCCTTTAGTGTAGGCAAAAACTAAGAAAACTGGTCTATTAGCAGAGTCTCTGGATGGCCAGAGCTGTGCTCACACAGGCTGGTGAAGCGTTCAGTATCCTGGCTTGGTCTGGAGACCAAACACACACAGGAGGCCTTCTCCTTCCAAACACACAGACCATGTGCCAAACAACAGCCTCCATTATATAGGCTGTTAACCACCCCCAGAGGTGAGGTATGTGAGTAGCTGGACCCGCCATTCTCCCCTAGCTACCCGTAACCCGGCTCCCAGGTGCCCCAAATGATCCTCTTAGTGCTTATGTGCACTAGAGAAACACTCCGGGCTACATCACAGAGACCAGCCATCTCTGTGATACCTCCCATTGATTATGCGACCATTAGCCACCTTACAACATATATATATATTCAGTCATGGCCGAAAGTGTTGGCACTTTTGAAATTGTACCAGAAAATGAATTATTACTCTCAGAAAATTATTGCAATTACACATGTTTTGGTATACACATGTTTATTTCCTTTTTTGTATTGGAACAACACAAAAAAAACTGAGAAAGAAAAGGCAAATTGGATATAATTTCACATAAAAATCCAAAAATGGTCTGGACAAATATGTTAGCACCTTTCCAAAATTGTGGGTAAACAACTTGGCTTCAAGCATGTGATGCTCATTCAAACTTACCTGTAGCAAGTAATAGGTGTGGGCAATATGAAAATCACACCTGAAACCAGTTAAAAAGGGGAGAAGTTGACTCAATCATTGCATTGTGTGCCTGTGCATGCCACACTAAGCACGGAGAACAGAAAGAGTAGAAGAGAACTGTATGAAGACTTGAAAACCAAAATCAACAATATCAACAATATCAAGGTTACAAGTCCATCTCCAGAGATCTTGATGCTCCTTTGCCCACAGTGCGCAACATAATCAAGAAGTTTACAATCCATAGCACTGTAGCTAATCTCCCTGGACAATGATGGCAAGAAAATTTGATGAAAGGTTGCAACACAAAATAATCCAGATGGTGGATAAGCAGTCCCAATCAAGTTCCAAAGAAATTCAAGCTGTCCTGCAGGCTCAGGGTGCATCAGTGTCAGCACGAACTATACGTTGACATTTGAACGAAATGAAAAGCTATGGCAGGAATCCCAGGAGGACCCCACTGCTGACAAGGAGACATAAAAAAGCTAGATTGCAGTTTGCCAAAATGTAGGTGAGTAAGCGTCTTGTGGACAGATGAGACCAAGAGAGAGCTTTTTGGTAAAGCACATCATTTTAATGTTTACCATAAACAGAATGAGAACAGAACGCAGTACCTACAGTCAGATATGGTGGAGGTTCAGAGATGTTTTGGGGTTGCTTTGCGGCCTCTGGCACTGGCGCACAGGTCATCATGAAATCTGAATATTAACAAAGGATTTTTGGATCGAAATGGAGTGCCCAATGTCAGAAATCTGGGTTTCCGTCCTAGGTCATGGGTCTTCCAGCAGGACAATGACCCCAAACATACTTCAAGAGGCACCCAGAAATGGACGGAAAAATGCACTGGAGAGTTCTGAAGTGGCCAGCAATGAGTCCGGATCTAAATCCCATTGAACACCTGTGGAGAGATCTTAAAATTGCTGTTGAGAGAAGACACCTTCAAATATGAGAGACCTGGAGCAGTTTGCAAAAAAGAAGAGTGGTCCAAAATTCCAGTTGAGAGGTGTAAAAAGCTTGTTGATGATTATAGCAAGTGATTGATTGCAGTTATTTATTTTCAAGAGGTGTGTGAGCAAATATTAAGTTGAGAGTTCCAAAAATGTTTCCTTTTTTTCTGTTTTTTGTGTTGTTCCAATACACACAAAATAAATAAACATGTGTATAAAAAACATGTGTAGTTTCAAATATTATCTGGGAGAAACACTTCATTTTCTGGAAGAATTTCAAAAGTGCCAACACTTTCGGCCACGACTGTATGTATATATATATATATATATATATATATATATATATACATATATATATATATACATATATATATACAGTGGTTGCCAAAAGTATTGGCACCCCTGCAATTTTATCAGATAATACTCAATTTCTTTCTGAAAATGATTGCAATCACAAATTCTTTGGTATTATTATCTTCATTTAATTTGCTTGCAAGGAAAAAACACAAAAGAGAATGAAGCAAAAATCAAATCATTGATCATTTCACACAAAACTCCAAAAATGGGCCAGACAAAAGTATTGGCACCCTCAGCCTAATACTTGGTTGCACAACCTGTAGCCAAAATAACTGCGAACAACCGCTTCTGCTAACCATCAATGAGTTTCTTACAATGCTCTGCTGGAATTGTAGACCATTCTTCTTTGGCAAACTGATCCAGGTCCCTGATATTTGAAGGGTGCCTTCTCCAAACTGCCATTTTGAGATCTCTCCACAGGTGTTCTATGGGATTCAGGTCTGGACTCATTGCCGGCCACCTTATAAGTCTCCAGTGCTTTCTCTCAAACCATTTTATAGTGCTTTTAGAAGTGTGTTTTGGGTCATTGTCCTACTGGAAGACCCATGACCTCCGAGGGAGACCCAGCTTTCTCACACTGGACCCTACATTATGCTGCAAAATTTGTTGGTAGTCTTCAGACTTCATAATGCCATGCACACGGTCAAGCAGTCCAGTGCCAGAGGCAGCAAAGCAACCCCAAAACATCAGGGAACCTCCACCATGTTTGACAGTAGGGACCGTGTTCTTTTCATTGAATGCCTCTTTTTTTTTCCTGTACACTCTATGTTGATGCATTTTCCCAAAAAGCTCTACTTTTGTCTCATCTGACCAGAGAACATTCTTCCAAAACGTTTTAGGTTTTCTCAGGTAAGTTTTGGCAAACTCCAGCCTGGCTTTTTTATGTCTCGGGGTAAGAAGTGGGGTCTTCCTGGGTATCCTACCATACAGTCCCTTTTCACTCAGACGCCGACGGATAGTACGGGTTGACACTGTCGTACCCTCGGACTGCAGGGCAGCTTGAACTTGTTTGGATGTCAGTCGAGGTTCTTTATCCACCATCCGCACAATCTTGCGTTGAAATCTCTCGTCAATTTTTCTTTTCCGTCCACATCTAGGGAGGTTAGCCACAGTGCCATGGGCTTTAAACTTCTTGATGACACTGCGCACGGAAGACACAGGAACATTCAGGTCTTTGGAGATGGACTTGTAGCCTTGAGATTGCTCATGCTTCCTCACAATTTGGTTTCTCAAGTCCTCAGACAGTTCTTTGGTCTTCTTTCTTTTCTCCATGCTCAATGTGGTACACACAAGGACACAGGACAGAGGTTGAGTCAACTTTAATCCATGTTAACTGGCTGCAAGTGTGATTTAGTTATTGCCAACACCTGTTAGGTGCAACAGGTAAGTTACAGGTGCTGTTAATTACACAAATTAGAGACGCATCACATGATTTTTCAAACAGTGCCAATACTTTTGTCCACCCCCTTTTTTAGGTTTGGTGTGGAATTGTATCCAATTTGGCTTTAGGGCAATTCTTTTTGTGTTTTTTCATTGAAGACAAATTAAATGAAGATAATAATACCAAAGAATTTGTGATTGCAATCATTTTCAGGAAGAAACTGAGTATTATCTGACAGAATTGCAGGGGTGCCAATACTTTTGGCCACCACTGTATATATATATACTGTATATACACTGCTCAAAAAAATAAAGGGAACACTCAAATAACACATCCTAGATCTAAATGAATGAAATATTCTCATTGAATACTTTGTTCTGTACAAAGTTGAATGAGCTGACAACAAAATCACACAAAAATCATCAATGAAAATCAACCAATTAACCAATGGAGGCCTGGATTTGGAGTCACCCCCAAAATTAAAGTGGAAAAACACACTACAGGCTGATCCAACTTTGATTTAATGTCCTTAAAACAAGTCAAAATGAGGCTCAGTATTGTGTGTGGCCTCCAAGTGCCTGTATGACCTCCCTACATCGCCTGGGCATTCTCCTGATGAAGTTGCGGATGGTCTCCTGTGAGATCTCCTCCTAGACCTGGACTAAAGCATCCGCCAACTCCCGGACAGTCTGTGGTGCAAAAAAAGTTGGTGGATGGAGCGAGACATGATGTCCCAGATGTGCTCAATCGGATTCAGATCTGGGGAACAGGTGGGCCAGTACGTAGCTTCAATGCCTTCATCTTGCAGGAACTGCTGACACACTCCAGCCACATGAGGTCTGGCATTGTCCTGCATTAGGAGGAACCCAGGGCCAACCGCACCAGCATATGGTCTCACAAGGGGTCTGAGGATCTCATCTTGGTACCTAATGGCAGTCAGGCTGCCTCTGGCGAGCACATGGAGAGCTGTGCGGCCCTCCAAAGAAATGCTGCCCCACACCATTACTGACCCACTGCCAAACCGGTCATGCTGAAGGATGTTGCAGGCAGCAGATCGCTCTCCACGGCGTCTCCAGACTCTGTCACGTCTGTCACATGTGTTCAGTGTGAATCTGCTTTCATCTGTGAAGAGCACAGGGTGCCAGTGGCGACTTTGCCAATCCTGGTGTTCTGTGGCAAATGGCAAGCGTCCTGCACGGTGTTGGGCTGTGAGCACAACCCCCATCTGTGGACGTCGGACCCTCATACCACCCTCATGGAGTCTGTTTCTAACCATTTATGCAGACACACGCACCTTTGTGGCCAGCTGGAGGTCATTTTGCAGGGCTCTGGCAGTTCTCCTGTTCTTCCTTGCAGAAAGGCGGAGGTAGCGGTCCTGCTGCTGGGTTGTTGCCCTCCTACGGCCCCCTCCACGTCTCCTGGTGTACTGGCCTGTCTCCTGGTAGCGCCTCCAGCCTCTGGACACTACACTGACAGACACAGCAAACCTTCTTGCCACAGCTCGCATTGATGTGCCATCCTGGATGAGCTCCACTACCTGAGCAACTTCTGTGGGTTGTAGAGTCCGTCTCATGCTACCACGAGTGTGAAAGCACAACCAACATTCAAAAGTGACAAAAACATCAGCCAGAAAGCATTGGTACTGAGATGTGGTCTGTGGTCCCCACCTGCAGAACCACTCCTTTATTGAGGGTTTCTTGATAATTGGCAATAATTTCCATATATTGTCTATTCCATTTGCACAACAGCATGTGAAATTGATTGTCAATCAGGCTGAGTTCACACGATGCGTATTTAATGCGTTTCCGCGGCGTTTTTGCAGTTGCGTAAACGCCGCGGAAACGCATTAAAAACGCATGGTAGAAGGGCAGCAATGTTCCCCAATAGAAATCCGCATGTGCTGTGCCCATGATGCGGATTTTTCCGCAGCGTAAATGCTGCGCTCAAAAATCCGCAGCATGTCAATTAATTTTGCGGAAACGCGGCGTTTTCGCCGCCATTGACTTGCATTAGAATGCGCCAATTCCGCAAGACTGCATTTGTACTTGCGTTATTGGCGCGTTCTAATGTGCGGATGGTACCCGAGTGTGGAGGAGAGGAGATTCTCATCCACACCCAGGTACCATTAAAAAAGCTGTAAAACAAGAATAAAATAAAAAATAAATGTATATTTACCATCTGTCGGCCCGCGCAGCGCTCCTGCTTGGTTCCTGCCACTTGCAGTGAGTTGTAGGACCTGCGCTGACGGGTCACGTGACGCTGACGTCGGCAGGTCTTTCAATTCAAAGTTGCCGGCGACGGAGAACGGAGTGAGCAGGACAGCGCGGGCCATCGGAGGTAAGTATATACACTCTCTCGGGTCACACTATATAAATCCATGCTGTTTGCATGGATTTATATAGTGTGATCTAGTTGTCAAGCACTTTCCAGGTGATGCTAAAATCGCCTGGAAAGCGCTTGTCAATCCACATGCGGAAAAGCATGTGAATCCGCATGTAATCCGCAGGAAAAACGCATGCACAATCTGCACGCGTTTTTTCTGCCAGGGAGATGCAAAAATGATGCAGAAATTTTCTGCTTCATTTCTGCATCGTGTGCACATACCCTCAGTGTTGCTTCCTAAGTGGACAGTTTGATTTCACAGAAGTTTGATTTACTTGGAGTTATATTCTGTTGTTTAAGTGTTCCCTTTATTTTTTTGAGCAGTGTACAGTGCCTACAAGTAGTATTCAACCCCCTGCAGATTTAGCTGGTTTGATAAGATGCAAATAAGTTAGAGCCTTCAAACTGCAAACGAGAGTAGGTTTTATGAACAGAAGCATAAATCTTACAAACCAAAAAGTTATGTTGCTCAGTTGAATTTTATTAAATTTTAAACATAAAAGTGTGGGTCAATTATTATTCAACCCCTATGTTTAATATTTTGTGGAATAACCCTTGTTTGCAATTACAGCTAATAATTGTCTTTTATAAGACCTGATCAGGCCGGCACAGGTCTGTGGAGTTATCTTGGCCCACTCCTCCATGCAGATCTTCTCCAAGTTATCTAGGTTCTTTGGGTGTCTCATGTGGACTTTATTCTTGAGCTCCTTCCACAAGTTTTCAATTGGGTTAAGGTCAGGAGACTGACTAGGCCACTCCAACACCTTGACTTTTTCCCTATTGAACCAGGCCTTGGTTTTCTTGGCTGTGTGCTTTGGGTCGTTGTCTTGTTGGAAGATGAAATTACGACCCATCTTAAGATCCTTGATGGAGGAGCGGAGGTTCTTGGCCAAAATCTCCAGGTAGGCTGTGCTATCCATCTTCCCATGGATGCGGACCAGATGGCCAGGCCCCTTGGCAGAGAAACAGCCCCACAGCATGATGCTGCCACCACCATGCTTGACTGTAGGGATGGTATTCTTGGGGTCGTATGCAGTGCCATCCAGTCTCCAAACGTCACGTGTGTGGTTGGCACCAAAGATCTCGATCTTGGTCTCATCAGACCATAGAACCTTGAACCAGTCTGTCTCAGAGTCCTCCAAGTGATCATGAGCAAACTGTAGACGAGCCTTGACATGACGCTTTGAAAGTAAAGGTACCTTACGGGCTCGTCTGGAACGGAGACCATTGCGGTGGGGGGGTTGACCATGTTGACCATGTCTGAGTGCTGTTCACAAGTTTGGGGAGGGTCTTAAATAGTCAGAAAAGGCTGGCAAAAGAGATCTTTAATCCACACATGTGAAGCTCATTATTCTTGGTGCCTGAACTACTTCTTAATACTTTAGAATTCTTGTGGTTTGAGGGGTTGAATAATAAATGACACTCTGAATTAACTTTTAACGTTTTAAAAAAAAACAAAAAAAAAAAACAAAATTTGCTGCAGTGCATTTCCCACTTCCAGGCTGATCTACAGTACAAATGTCACAATGCCAAGTTAATTCCGCATGTGTCAACCAGCTAAATCTGCAGGGGGTTGAATACTACTTGTAGGCACTGTATATATATATATAATACACTACCGTTCAAAAGTTTGGGGTCACCCAGACAATTTTGTGTTTTCCATGAAAACTCATACTTTTATTTATCAAATGAGTTGCAAAATGAATAGAAAATATAGCCCAGACATTGATAAGGTTAGAAATAATGATTTTAATTTGAAAGAATAATTTTCTCCTTCAAACTTTGCTTTCTTCAAACAATGCTCCCTTTGCAGCAATTACAGCATTGCAGACCTTTGGTATTCTAGCTGTTAATTTGCTGAGGTAATCTTGAGAAATTTCACCCCATGCTTCCTGAAGCCCCTCCCACAAGTTGGATTGGCTTGATGGGCACTTTTTGAGTACCATACGGTCAAGCTGCTCCCACAACAGCCCAGTGGGGTTGAGATCTGGTGACTGCGCTGGACACTCCATTACAGATAGAATACCAGCTGCCAGCTTCTTCCCTAAATAGTTCATGCATAATTTGGAGGTGTGCTTTGGGTCATTGTCCTGTTGTAGGATGAAATTGGCTCCAATCAAGCGCTGTCCACAGGGTATGGCATGACACTGCAAAATAGAGTGATAGCCTTGCTTATTCAAAATCCCATTTACCTTGTACAAATCTCCCTCTTTACCCGTACCAAAGCAACCCCAGACTATCACATTACCTCCACCATGCTTGACAGATGGCATCAGGCACTCTTCCAGCATCTTTTCAGTTGTTCTGCGTCTCACAAATGTTCTTCTGTGTGATCCAACCACCTCAAACTTTGATTCGTCTGTCCATAAAACTTTTTTCCAATCTTCCCCTGTCCAATGCCTGTGTTCTTTTGCCCATATTAATCTTTTCCTTTTATTAGCCTGTCTCAGATATGGCTTTTTCTTTGCCACTTTGCCCTGAAGGCCAGCATCACGAAGTCGCCTCTGGCGTTTTGCGTGTACTATTTAATGAAGCTGCCAGTTGAGGAGCTGTGAGGCGTCGATTTCTCAAACTAGAGACTCTAAAGGGTTTTCTAGGGTTTTCTAAACATCCATTAACCTTCTTACACAGTTAGCAAACACAATGTACCATTAAAACACTGGAGTGGTGGTTGTTGGAAATGGGCCTCTATACACCTATGTAGATATTGCAATAAAAACAAGACGTTTGCCGCTAGAATAGTCATTTACCACATTAACAATGTATAGAGTGTATTTCTGATTCATTTAATTTTAGCTTCATTGAAAAAAAATGCGCTTTTCTTTCAAAAATAATGAAATTTCTGAATGGCCCCAAACTTTTGAACGGTAGTGTGTGTGTGTATATACATATATATATATATTTATATATATATATATATTGCACCATTCTATTCAGTCCCTGCCATTTTACAATATAAAAGCTAGAATGTACCTTTAAGAGATATATGACATAAATCTTACAATTTCCGGGCAGACTATAAGGTCACATTTTTATCCACCACTAACATTATTTTTCTCTGTTAAACAGAATCAGATCCTCGGCCTGTTATTGTGATGTCAAAAAATCCTTCTTTTTCAGGCAGCCGCACAGTGGGTGCCCACAGCTCAGTTGGTAGCTGGCAACTGTGATGGGTAGACAGCTCTGGTAATGTTGCTAAAAATTACAGTGTGTAATATACTAAATGAAAACACCTTTTTTTTCCTTCCACATTGGGAACGTGATTGATTTTAACAGTCAGGTCCTCACTCTAAATTAAAGTTTCTTTTTCCATCTCCAGATCTTTAAGGAAAAAGCAAAGAAGAATCTTGTTTGGTTTAGGGTCTCAGGAAAACAAAGAATAAATATATGATTAGTAGCTCATGGATTCTTTTTCTAACAATGTAAGTCTCGTTTAAATTCACTGAAACTCGCTTTCCTATCCCACTTCATAGTTTTCGTTTCACAGTAGCATGGTGTTATATAGTCAATGATAAATGGGCCCCATGACTTTCATTGTATTCAGAGTAAAACCGTAGGGTAAACTATAAAGGGTAACTGTCATTGTTTTTAGGATACTTTATTGTGGGTGAAAAGAAAGGTGAACTGAGCTAGTCTTAGAATAATACAGAAATGCTCTACCTAATAAAGTGAAATTCCACAAAAAGCTCCTACTTATATGCTACCTATTGGGGTGAAATTGCCATAGAGGGTAATTCCAAACATTTTAAGCTATTGCCTACCCAAATGGATGGGTGATAATATGCCAATACCCAGAACAGGCTCTGGAACTCTCAGTCGGAATGAATATCCCAGTATGGGAATTCCACAGCCAAGAACGGTGGTCTGCTATGTCCAGCAGTTCCATTGAGAAAAATCCCAAAAAAGAAAACTCCAGTAAGAAAAACCCACTCCTGCTCCAATTGTGCCAAAATTAGGCTCTGCTCCTATCTGCAAAACCAAAGAAATGAGCTGGAGCATAAGTTAGTATACATACAATGTGTTAAAGCGTCATTTCAGAGAAAAAAAACATCAAAACATAATTTTGTTTTTTGGGGGGTTTTCTCTGTGAAATGGCCACAGTGTGAAAGTGCTCTTACATGCTGCATGTATACAAACTTATGCTAAGGCTTGTTTCCGGTCCCCCTTTGGAGCTAGGCATTTCATTTATATAGCTTTCCATTTGCAGATGGCTGAACAATTGGGTCCCTGTCCTGCTCGGCCCTTATCTACATTGAGGTCGGCTGACACAAGGTCAAGTTTTAATACTAGAAACAGGATAGGACGGTCCCGATTGGGTCACCTTGTTGAGGTGGGATGGCTTTTACATTTTTTTGATCAAAATAGTGTTAACTAAGAACCCTATGTTATTAACATGTACTATTACTATTTACTTACTGCAAAGCATTCACTCATTGTTTCTCCAGGGTATTTGCTCATTTTGTTTTTTTTCTTGGGTTTTGTGTCTTCATATCTGGCCTGGATATAATGAAAGTCATGACTCTCTTCTGAAAACAGAATCCATAACGCTGTGGGATGTGTTGAGGTTCCATATAGGTTTTTGCTGTCTCATGGTATTGGATTATTACCATCACAATTGAAGGAAACTGCAAAGGAGCTTGTAATGGAAAGCTCTAATGCAGGTCTGAACAGAGACTGTTTTTTACAAAGGGCGAAGTCTTATATTAGCCTTTATTAATATTATGGCCTGCTTCCATGATATGTGTACAGTGTCCATAAATGCTAAAGTTTCTGTCCATACATTATTCCATGGGACCTCTCCCTATAAGCCATAGAGCTGCTACATTAGAGCGGGGCAGATTCAGTCTCGACTAATATGAGATAGCCCTGTTATTTTAAAAACTTCCAATGACAATATTAGTTGACTTCTCGGGGTTCCAAGCAGAGATAGACCGAGGATGCTTGCGCTCAGCAGAGGTAACTCGGCTTCTCTCAGTACAGAACATCCATACTAACCTTTAATAGCTCTGTTTATTGTTACCATTGTAGCCAGCAGCCGTATATTCAATGAGGTTTAAAAACCCCTTAATTTTTTTTTTTTTAAATGAGTCTAGTATGGCTTAAGATTAAAATAACATGAACTTTCCTAGCAATACGTCACTGTTGTGGGTGATTGACTGCAGTGATCATGCCTTGTCCCTGCTGGAAGAGGAGGCAAGGAAATTGGTAGAGGACTAGGAAAGAGGTACAGAAGACCAGCATCAGGAGAGCTTTGGTACAGTAGATGGTTATATGTTTTTTTTTTCATTCTTAGAAAACAATGTCCGATGCGAAAAAAAAAAGAAGTGAAGAACCTCTTTAGGATATGGACTCTGATCATAGCTAAATGGCTCTAAACTCACCTCCACAGGGGGCAGTCATCTATTTTACCTTTGGGACCCATAATTATATCAGAATCTGGGAATAACAAAGATTCAGTCCAACCATAGTGCCATGTCCTGGATCTACAGTGACCAGATAGTCATTAGGCCGGGTGTTGTTAGGGAAGATGTCCATTATTGTGTCTAAGCCTGGGCTCATTTGATACTCATTCCAACCTTTGGTCCATGAGTCAGATTTACAAGTAACTTAACCATATTGAGATTTTTAGCACAGGGATTGTTTTGGTAAGATAACTTCTTTATTTGTTTTTTGAACCCCATAATGCACTCCTTTGTAGGTGCACCTCTGGTCACTTATTATTGGTGAACACAGTCTACTTAGACTACTTAATAATTTATCTTAAGAAGTTTCTTTCTTCCCTTTTTCTTTGCACTAACTTGCCTCTAGAGAAGAGAAGATGAAAAGGAAAAAGAAATCTTCCTTCCTTTATTAATTTGCAATTTTATATATTTTTTCTCACAGAGATTAAACATTTAATTTGCCAGATCTATGAATTTTTGTTAATTGCCTCCCGTTATGCCTTTTAAGGTGTTATCTAAAAAACTTTCAGAATCTATTAAAAGAAGAGCATCGCAGCTTCATTTACAACTTCTCAGCAGGTGCCCATGGGATATATTTATGAACTCGCACAAATCTGTTCCTAGATAGCGATGTCTCTGAATCAATTATTATCATGGTTGTAAAGAGGATATTCACTTTGCAAAACCCTTTTTTTTTTTTTCCCGAATTATATATTACTATTTATTAGCTTTAACAATTAAAGAAAAACAAAAAGACAACTTAGTCTGAAGTACTGATGAAGACTGAGGTTTTGGGCAGAGAGGACATAGTGCCTTTTTTTCACTGTGGATAGGGCTGAGCGGACTGGTGAAAGTTCAGATTCTTGCACCTGATCCTAACTTCGGTTCTGGTACCAAACAGTACCCGAACTTCAACCAGAACCCAAACCCCATTGAAAATAAAGGAGCCTCAAATTTGAAAATAGTTCTCTCTCTCATCTGTAACACTGCAACGAACTTAGAGGGAAAGTCCATGTTCAGCGTACAGCCCCGGACAGTGACTGTCTTTTGCGAAAGCTGAACATTTCTGTTCGGGTTCGCTCATCTCTAGCTGCGGATGTTTTTTTGGCTAGTTTTTTTGGCTAGTTACTATACATCTAGGGATGAAGAAATGTGGGTGTGGTAAGCTGTGTTTTCCTAGTATAGAAATCTCAATTTTTTTATCCATGGCACAAGTAACATATTGATTGAAATATTTTCTATTAATTATTGTTTTATAATACCAGATGAGCAGTGGAACTTTGGGATCATGTGACCTCGGGCTTTAAGTACACAGCACTGATGCAAACACGGAGTTGTCCTTTAATGACAAGGCCTAAAATAAGCACAAGAGAGAAAAACTAACAGAAACGGGATGAATTTTCTATCGTAACTTCTAGGGCGATATAAAAAAGATAACTATAGTATTTCTTTCATTAATGTTGTGACACAGTAGAACATGTCTATGACCATTTTTCATTGCTATCTTGGCTTGTGGTCTTCAACAGTTACTATAAGCAGTTTATTTTCTTTAATTACTGTAACTAAATGCAAATCTAAATCAAATTCAATATTTGGTGTGACCACCCTTTGCCTTCAAAACAGCATCAATTCTTCTACGTACACTTGGACACAGTTGTTGAAGGAATTTGGCAGGGAGGTTGTGCCATTTTGGAGAACTAACCACAGATCTTCTATCTATGTAGGTTTGTGCAGTTTTTTCTATCTCTTCAAGTAATCCCACAAATACTTGATGATGTTGAGATCAGGGTTATCTATCATCATTTCCAGGACTCCTAGTTCTACTTTACAGTGAAGATAGTTCTTAAAGGAAATCTATCAGCAGGACTTCACGCCCCCCAAATTATTTATATGTGCAAGTATATCTTTTAAAGACTAGTCCAACAATATCTTTATATGGTCAGTCTGTTCCTCCAATGGTTAGAAATCAGTGTTTGAATTTATTTGTAAATGAGGCTATAGATATGAAGCCTCTGTCACTCCAGCTCTATTCCCCACCCGACACAGGCTCTTCCAGCTTGACTAACAGCTAGTAAACTGGCTTCAGGTAAGGAGCCTTCAGTCAAATATGTGCATGTAAATGGTTTGGGGTGTGAAATCCGCATGACAGATTGCCTTTAATCATATTGGAGCAAATCAGATGCCTCCCTAACAGTATTACATGATGGATACGTGTTCCTTAGCATTAAGGATACCAGTAATCTTTACCAAATCTCCAACTCCATTTGCGGAAATACAGCCCCAAACTTGGAACCTCCACCATGCCTCACTGCCTTTTGCAGACACACATTATTGTACTGCTCTCCAGTCCTTCTGCAAATAAATTACCAGCAGTTAAAACCAAATATTTCACATTTTGATTCATCAGTCCAGAGCACGGTTTTGTGCATAGTTGAGTCACTTGGCCTTGTTTCCATGTCAAATATATGGCTTTGTGGCCACAATTCTTCCATGGAGAACACTGTCGTTTAGACTTCTTCAATCTTCCAGAACAGTAGTGGGAGTAGCTGACTCCCATTGGTTGTCAGTTCTGAGCTGATGGCACTGCTGGACATCATACAATTTTTTGGGAAATAAGCACGATGTGTCATTCATAGGCTGCACTGACTTTCCAATGCCGACCACTTTGTCTTTGGCCCATAGTGATGCCCATTTCTTAGTGCATCTTTAAAAGAGCTTGAACAGCACATCTTGAAACTGCAGTTAGCTTTGAAATCTTTGTGGGAGAGCTACAACTACCTTGTGTCTTGTTGCTATGCTCAGTCTTGCCATGATGATGATAATGATGTCCTGTGATATGAAACTGTCTTCCATAACCTCACCTTTGTAGCAGAGTTTGGCTGTTCCTCACCCAGATTTAAGCCTCCTACAAAGTTGTTTCTGTTTCAACCTACATATGATCATTATCACCTGTTTGGTATACTTGGTTACCTTCCGATAATTCTACAAAATCCCTGACTTTGTGCATGAATACATAAAATAAATGATTCTGTTTAGAAGGCAAAGGTTAGTCACATCAAATATTGATTTGACTTAGATTTTGCATTGGTAGATTTATTTGGCATTTCGTAAATTGATAAAATAAACTATTAACACTTCAGTTTTTGAAAGAATTCTTAATTTGCAGCATTATTCCCACTTCTGCCTAAAATATCATGTATATTTTTTTTACATAAGTAGTAACACTATTAAACTATTAAACTACAGGATTTTGTATATCACCTATTGACTTTGTACCGAAGCTTAGAAATTGTACAAATTAACTGAATTTATATTAAGGTAGAGAATTTCCATTTCCATGATAAGCCGCATTAACCAATGCATTAAGCATCTGTGCATATAAAAGCTTCTCATTAACGCAATAAGGTAATAAGAAGTCATGAGACTGAACAATCCTTACTATCCTTTTCACTCTATGTTGTATCAAGCCTACGATGTATCCAATTTCCCCAAGAACATTAAGGTCTCCCCTTAGGGCTGTATTTAACAGGTAAAGAGCCAAGGCAAAGAGAGCGTCAGAGAAATGTAATTCTGGGAATTATTTTACATATTTTCCTGCTGTAATATTCACCTGTTTTCTAATAAGGAATCATATAGACGTGAAGAACCATAATTCTCCTAAAATGACTACACTGTAAACAGGTGGTGTAAGGGGTAAACTTTCTGTTTGTAAAGAGCTCCAAGTTGGCATAGGTAGCCACGTAATCTTCCTCTGGAAAAATAAATAAGCATATAGCCTCTTCACAGAGGAAGAGAACAGGGTCTCTATTGCCACCTACTAGTAGCAATCCTAAAAGTCATTATTGATCATCTAAAGAGCCTTGCCACATGATTTAAACCAAACCTCTAGAACTGGTTGAATGGTTGAGAGTCCATTGACAAAGGCTCTAAAGCAGGCCCGGAGTCAGCACCTGGCACACCTGGGCAAGTGCCGGGGCCCTGAGCAAGCGGGGGGGCCCACTCACTGTCGGGGACACTGGAGCGCTATGGGGCCCGTGACTTGGGGGGGTTCCGGTACCAGCGCCTGCGAGTGGGACCCCCCGCTTGCTCAGGGCCCTGGCAAAGGCAATATACTTACCTCTCCCTGTTCCTCCGGAGGTCCTGTATCTTCCGCATCTCCTGACTGTGACGTCTCAGGGCAGAGGGCGTGATGACGTCACTTCAGCGCGCCCTCTGCTGAACAGTCACAGTGCAGAGAGTGGGAAGACTGTGACGCTGAGGAGTCCAGAACCAGCGAGGAGGTGAGTATTTGATTTTTTTTTCTGTATGGAGCATTATATATGGAGCATTATATGGCGCCCATTATGTATGGAGCACTATATGGGGCCCATTATACTGTACGGTGCATTATATGGGGTCCATTATTCTGTGTGGAGCATTATATAGGGT
Source organism: Phyllobates terribilis (assembly GCF_046119375.1). NCBI lineage: Eukaryota > Metazoa > Chordata > Amphibia > Anura > Dendrobatidae > Phyllobates > Phyllobates terribilis. Next base: position 881,400,424 of record NW_027362762.1, read on the forward strand.
CCATTATTCTGTATGGAGCAATATATGGGGCTCATTATACTGTATAGAGGACTAAGTGGTGCCCGTAATATTGTATGGAGGACTATGTGGTGCCCATTATACTGTATGGAGGACTATACTGTCCAGTCTGAAATAAAAACTTTTGAATCCTCCCAGATCACACACTATGCGCTGCAAGGATTCGCTTGTTTCTGAGCTATTGTACAATTTACAATAGATATCGCTCATGTAATGTAAGAAGTCAGTGAAATCGTCGGCCATGTACTATACCAATATTTCTCTGTCGTATATGTGCATCATGAATCGTGGTATGTGACTTTTTCGCCCGGGGCCCAGGAAACCCTGGAGCCGGCCCTGCTCTAAAGGGTAAAGTTTCTCCTTATGAATAGCACCAAACTGGCATAGGGAAACAGACCATGCAAAGCAGCCCCTGGTAACTGAATTACGCTAATAGCCTGATTACAAAATTTGATTACTAAGTTTAGGATGAAAAAAATTACATTAAAACTTAATTTTACTTGTTTCTTTGTATGTTTTTTGATGCTTATAAAAATAGTATGAAGTTTGTGTTTTTTACTACCCTTTTTTGATACTTTTCTTGTCTCACACTATGGATTTGTGCTTTTTTTTAACTAAATAGAGGTAATAAAAAATTGTGTTGTAAGACCGCATAAAGTTAGAGCTTCTGAGAAGAATAATGCACAAAAGTCACCAATAATTAAGGTAACACTGTAGAGTTCAAACCACTTCAGACATTAACATTATCACAAAAATAATTTCCAGTGCACAAAGCAAGGTCCATACAGGCATGTTTGGGGGAGTTTGGTGTGGAAGAAATTGCCCGGCCGCACAGAGCCCTGACTTCAACCCCATGGTCTTCCCAAAGACACTTTCAAAATCTTGTAGAACATCTTTTCAGAAGGGTGAAAGCTGTTAAAGGGAATCTGTTACCCCCTGGGAGATATCAGATCTCTAATATGGGCATACAGGGTATAGAAATGTAAATCTATACATACATGTATGTCCCATATTAGCAGTCTGCTTGCAGAGAAATGTAGTTTTATAAAAATTATTTTTCATCTGCTTGGTGCCCGGGGACACCAAGAAATCCCTCACTATCTCATTACTAAGTCCAGAAATCCCCGCCTATTAGTTTATTTTGCATTTTCCTCCCTTCCCCTGCACATCACAGGGCTCTGTGACATGCACTCGTCTCATTGACATCCCGCGCATGCGCAAAGCACCGCTAACATCAGGAGCGCTTTTTTCCTCCCGGCCCCATTTTTACCTGCAGTGCTGTAGTGCGCAGGCGCCGGGGAGTCAATTTGATGATGAACAATGCTTTTTTCAGCATGATGGAGACCATGTCACAAGTCAATAGTGGTAACTAAGTGGTTCAGTGAACAAAAGAATGACATTTTGGGTCCATGGCCAGGAATCTCCCCAGTTCTCAATCGCATTGAAAACGTAAAAAGCAGGTGTACAAACGAAAACACAAAAATTTTGATAAACTACAAGATCTGATTAAGCAAGAATTGGTTATCACCAGTCAGGATTTGGCCCAGAAGCTGATATCCAGCTGCCAGGGCGAATGGCAAAAGTTTTGAAAAGTAAGGGTCAACGCTGTAAACATTGAGTCTTTGCACAAACTTGATGTATTTGTCAATTAAAATTTTAAAAACTTACGAAAAGTTTATAAATGTACTGCAGTAACCATAGAAACATCTAACTAAAAGATCTAAAAATAGTGAAGCAGCAAACCAAAATTTTGTGTCACTCTCAAAACTTTTGGCCATGATTGTACCCTTTTATGTAACACTTTTGTTACCACTTGCAAGTTGATCACAGTGTAAAGCAAACAGCACAAGGACAATTATAAGATATAGCTACTTAAATTGATCCACTTTAGGGGATGTAGGCAGTTGATTAAGTGCAATTAAGAGAAGTATTTTGAGCGGTAACATAACACTCTCACCACCTACACACACTCTTCTAACAAGAGCAGGGATTCTGTGTATTAGCTATACTTTGTATGAAAAGCAGTGAAATATCACTAATGAAGACCTTGGATGTATCTGACGGTTTACAGTACATTAATATAAATGTTACAAGGGCCTGAACTAATGGACAATATTTTCTCCAATATTGATGATGAATGCAGTGACCTGGGGACATAAATTGATGCTTTAAATAACAGAGAGAATAATTTATACATCTGAAATTCACAGTTGGACACTATATCTTGGGAAATATGCTAAATTGCCAGGCGGGCAATATTATATCACAGTAATAAATTAAAAAAAAGGTTCTTCATTTCATTACAGACTTGTCATCTAGCCACATGAGAGGAAGAATTTGCTCCCACATACTGCATGCGTATCCTGTTTAATTTAATCCTTAACCTATATTTAGCGTTATCTTTGATTTACCAGCATGTGATCTTTAGTATCAAGTTTACAGATTTTTACTTTGACATGTTTCAGTTCTCTCTGGGCTATTTAGTTAATAATATTGTCTCAGTCTAAAAACTTCATTCATTCACTACCTTTCCTGACCCCCTGATAAGCAGTTTGCAGCCTGGGCCAAGTATCAGATTTTTCTCTTCTGGAATTTCTCTCCCTGTAATATAGGCTGGATGTATTGTCTGCGTGTATCCATAGTTGTGCAGTTTGTAACCTTCAACGATTTCTTCTTCTTTTGCTTTCTTCCTTTAGGCTGTGTGCACACGATGCGTTTTTAATGCGTTTCCGCAGTGTTTTTGCAGCTGCGGAAACGCTGCGGAAACGCATTAAAAACGCATGGTAGAAGGGCAGCAATGTTCCCCAATGATAATCCGCATGTGCTGTGCCCATGCTGCGGATTTTTCCACAGCGTTTATGCTGCGCTCAAAAATCCGCAGCATGTTCATTAATTTTGCGGAAACGCGGCGTTTTCGCCGCCATTGAATTGCATTAGAACGCGCCAATACCGCAAGACTGCATTTGTACTTGCGTTATTGGCACGTTCTAATGTGCGGATGGTGCCCGAGTGTGGAGAAGATGAGACTCTCCTCCACATCCAGGTACCATAAAAAAGCGGTAAAAACAAGAATAAAATAAAAAATAAGATATATTCACCTTCTGACGGCCCCCGGTCTCCTTCCCTCTGCTCGCGTGCAAGACTGAAGGACCTGAGGTGACGTCACAGTCATGTGACCGCAGGCCCTTCAGCGCAGTGTCTCGCGATATCCCGGCAGCCAGGAACAAGCCAGGAGCGAACGCGGCAGCACACGCCGGGGCATCAGAGGGTAAAGTATAGCTTTATTTTTTTATTTTTAAACATTCTTTTACGGTCACACTATATATGCTGTTTGCATGGACTTATATAGTGTGACCAAGTTGTCAAGCACTTTCCAGGTGATGCTAAAATCGCCTGGAAAGCGCTTGTCAATCCGCATACGTTTTTTCTGCCAGGGAGATGCAGAAATGATGCAGAAATTTTCTGCTTCATTTCTGCATCGTGGGCACATAGCCTTAGTCTGTTTTATTTTCTGCAATCTCTGCGACTATACATACTTTCTCACATCTCCCAAGCTGTGACGATCTGTGTACAACCCCCTCTTTTTTCACTGCTGCTATCTCTAGAAGGGAGCAGAGAGAGGTATCAGAACTAGGATGTAATGATGTGGGTCTGGATTGGAGCCTTTTATTACAACCACCCCTTTTTGGACTGTGCATCTTGTCTATATAACTTTTCAAAGGCAAGTGAAAAACAGTCAGGCCTGCTCTGCCCCCATCTATTGAGACCTGGTGGCAGATAGAGAATAGGCAGCAAATGAGATGACAAAGTGCTCAATGTAATCATTAAACGGAGTGCTTTGTAATCTGTTATTGTCTATGCAGAGCGCAGCAGCCATAGGAACTGCGAGTGGGCCGCCCTACTCTGCATGAAGCTAGTATTTGTTGGGTGCTGAGAACTCTCCGCTCAGTGAACAATTACATAGGGGCTGGCCTTGACTTCTTGGATTATATTGACCGTAGGGAGTAGAGATGAGCGGTGTTCGACTAGAACTGTTCGCCAATCTCAAATTCGAGCTGTTTTGGGCGGTGTTCGAGTTGTTCGACGAACCCGAACGATTTGCAAAAAATTCGGCTGTTCGAGGTTATGTTCGATAACTGTTCGTGCACCAAAAGCGTGTCCTGCATGTCTGGCGCTATTTAGAGCACCAATCATGCAGGGATTGTCTGCCACTCACTGTAATGTCACAGCCATGGTGGTTGTGGCATTCCAGTGGTTGCCCAAATCGATGGGAACAGTGCCAACAGTGAAACATGAAAAGCCGGCAATTCAGCAGCATACACCGGTACCCGACAATTTAGAACCGAAAGAATAGAGCTTCACACATAGATTAGATAGATATAAACATGTCAGCCACATATATACGAAGTACAGTGAAAGTGCTGCTTACTGTACTTGTCATTTAGCGTAAAGGATTTATCAAAAAAAATAATAGTGTTTTCATGCACCGTCTCTTTAAAAAAGCCGGCCGGCAATTCAGCAGCGGTACCCGACAATTTATAACAGACAGAATAGAGCTTCACACATAGATTAGATAGATAGAAACATGTCAGTCACATATATAAGAAGTACAGTGACAGTGTTGGTTACTGTACTTGTCATTTAGTATTAAAATAAAGGATTTATTATTAAAAAAATTGGCGTGGGGTTCCCCATAATTTTAGTCTCTAGCGGAGGTTAAGCAGACGGCTGGGGCAGATGTTTGAAGCCTGGGAAGGGGGTAATACCCACGGAGCTTCCCAGGCTACTAATATCAGCCCCCAGCTGAATACATAGCCTTTACTAGCTATTAAAATGGGGGACCCCCCCAAAAAAATGACGTGGGGTCCCCCCTAATTTAATAGCTAGCAAAGGCTAGGCAGACAGCTGTGGGCTGATATTAATAGCCCAGGAAGGGAGCCATGAATATTGGCCCCCTCCCAGGCTAGAAACACCAGCCGTCAGCCGCCCCAGAAATGGCGCATTCATAGGATGCGCCAATTCTGGCACTTAGCCTCGCTCTTCCACGCTGCCCTGGTGCGGTGGCAGGGGGTAATAGGGTTGGGGTTGATGTCAGCTTATAATGCCAGCTGACATCAAGCCCAGGTTAGTAATGGAGAGGCGTCTATAAGACACCCCCATTACTAACCCCATAGTCAAAGTTAAAAAAAACACAAACACCCAGAATAAAGTCCTTTAATTGAAATAAAGACACAATCCTTTATTGTTCTAAATTAAACCATACTTACCGTCACGCCCATTCCAGCTGAAGCCAACGATCTCCTGCAATAAAAGAAAAATAATAAAGCAACCTCATCCTTACCTTTCCATGGTTCCCACGACAGCTTCAGCTCTGCTACATCGAGATGACAGGCTGGACCGCAGCAGAACGCTGCCATCCAGCCTGTCATCCCGCAGACACTGAGAAGCGCAGGCTTGCTTGCGCTGCTCAGCGTCTCTCTGTGACGACATCCAGATGAGCCGAGTTCATGTCCAATGAACTCGGCTCACCTCATGCACGTCACTGACAGCGTGGGAAAATTCTCACGCTGAAGCGGTGAGTGCAGGAGAATTCTTCCACGCTGTCAGTGACGTGCATAAGGTGAGCTCATGTCCAATGAACTCAGCTCACCTCCTGCACGTCACTGACAGCGTGGGAGAATTCTCCTGCACTCAGCGCTTCAGCGTGAGAATTCTCCCACGCTGAAGCGCTGAGTGCAGGAGAATTTTCCCACGCTGTCAGTGACGTGCATAAGGTGAGCTCATGTCCAATGAACTCAGCTCACCTCCTGCACGTCACTGACAGCGTGGGAGAATTCTCCTGCACTCAGCGCTTCAGTGTGAGAATTCTCCCACGCTGAAGCGCTGAGTGCAGGAGAATTTTCCCACGCTGTCAGTGACGTGCATGAGGTGAGCCGAGTTCATTGGACATTAACTCGGCTCATCTGGATGCCCTCACAGAGAGACACTGTGGAGCGCAAGCAAGCCTGCGCTTCTCAGTGTCTGCGGGATGACAGGCTGGATGGCAGCGTTCTGCTGCGGTCCAGCCTGTCATCTCGATGTAGCAGAGCTGAAGCTGTCATGGGAACCATGGAAAGGTAAGGATGATGTTGCTTTATTATTTTTCTTTTATTTCAGGAGATCGTTGGCTTCAGCTGGAATGGGCGTGATGGTAAGTATGGTTTAATTTAGAACAATAAAGAATTGTGTGTTTATTTCAATTAAAGGACTTTTTTCTGGGTGTTGTGTTTTTTTTAAATACTTTACTAGAAATTCATGGTGGTCATGTCTAATATTGGCGTGACCCCATGAATTTCGGGCTTAGGGCCAGCTGATAATGCCAAGCTGGCCCTAACCCCTTTATTACCCAGTGAGCCACCGCATCAGGGCCCTGGATGAGTTGGGTACAGCGCCAGAAGATGGCGCTTCTATGAACGCGCCATTTTCCGGGGTGGCTGCGGACTGCAATTTGCAGCGGGGGTGGCCCAGAAAGCTTGGGCCTCCTTGCGCTGCGGATTCCAGCCCCCAGCTGCCTAGTTGTACCTGGCTGGACACAAAAACAGGGCGAAGCCCCACATCAATTTTCTTTAAATTATTTCATGAAATAATTAAGAAAAAAAGGGCTTCCCTATATTGTTGTGTCCGGCCAGGTACAAATAGGCAGCTGGTGGTTGGGGGCAGCCCGTTCCTGCCTGCTGTACCTGGCTGGACACAAATATAGTGCGAAGCCCCACGTCAATTTTTTTTAAAATTATTTCATGAATTTCCTGAAATAATTTAAAAAAATTGAAGTGGGGCTTCGCACTATATTTGTGTCCAGCCAGGTACAGCAGGCAGGAACGGGCTGCCCCCAACCACCAGCTGCCTATTTGTACCTGGCCGGACACAACAATATAGGGAAGGCCTTTTTTTCTTAATTATTTCATGAATTTCATGAAATAATTAAAAAAAATTGAAGTGGGGCTTCGCACTATATTTGTGTCCAGCCAGGTACAGCAGGCAGGAACGGGCTGCCCCCAACCACCAGCTGCCTATTTGTACCTGGCCGGACACAACAATATAGGGAAGGCCTTTTTTTCTTAATTATTTCATGAATTTCATGAAATAATTAAAAAAAAAATACATGGGGCTTCGCCCTATTTTTGTGTCCAGCCAGGTACAACTAGGCAGCTGGGGGCTGGAATCTGCAGCGCAGGGAGGCCCAAGCTTTCTGGGCCCCCCCCCGCTACAAATTGCAGTCCGCAGCCACCCCGGAAAATGGCGCGTTCATAGAAGCGCCATCTTCTGGCGCTGTACCCAACTCATCCAGGGCCCTGGTGCGGTGGCTCACTGGGTAATAAAGGGGTTAGGGCCAGCTTGGTATTATCAGCTGGCCCCAAGCCCAAAATTCATGGGGTCACGCCAGTATTAGACATGACCGCCATGAATTTCTAGTAAAGTATTTAAAAAAAACACAACACCCAGAATAAAGTCCTTTAATTGAAATAAAGACACAATTCTTTATTGTTCTAAATTAAACCATACTTACCATCACACCCATTCCAGCTGAAGCCAACGATCTCCTGCAATAAAAGAAAAATAATAAACCAACCTCATCCTTACCTTTCCATGGTTCCCACGACAGCTTCAGCTCTGCTACATTGAGATGACTGGCTGGACCGCAGCAGAACGCTGCCATCCAGTCTGTCATCCCGCAGACACTGAGAAGCGCAGGCATGCTTGCGCTCCTCACTGTCTCGCTGTGACGGCATCCAGATGAGCCGAGGTCATGTCCAATGAACTCGGCTCACCTCATGCACGTCACTGACAGCGTGGGAAAATTCTCACGCTGAAGTGCTGAGTGCAGGAGAATTCTCCCACGCTGTCAGTGATGTGCATGAGGTGAGCTCATGTCCAATGAACTCAGCTCACCTCCTGCACGTCACTGACAGCGTGGGAAAATTCTCCTGCAATCAGCGCTTCAGCGTGAGAATTTTCCCACGCTGTCAGTGACGTGCATGAGGTGAGCCGAGTTCATTGGACATGAACTCGGCTCATCTGGATGTCGTCACAGAGAGACGCTGAGCAGCGCAAGCAAGCCTGCGCTTCTCAGTGTCTACGGGATGACAGGCTGGATGGCAGCGTTCTGCTGCGGTCCAGCCTGTCATCTCGATGTAGCAGAGCTGAAGCTGTCGTGGGAACCATGGAAAGGTAAGGATGAGGTTGCTTTATTATTTTTCTTTTATTGCAGGAGATCGTTGGCTTCAGCTGGAATGGGCGTGATGGTAAGTATGGTTTAATTTAGAACAATAAAGGATTGTGTCTTTATTTCAATTAAAGGACTTTATTCTGGGTGTTTGTGTTTTTTTTAACTTTGACTATGGGGTTAGTAATGGGGGTGTCTTATAGACGCCTCTCCATTACTAACCTGGGCTTGATGTCAGCTGGCATTATAAGCTGACATCAACCCCACCCCTATTACCCCCTGCCACCGCACCAGGGCAGCGTGGAAGAGCGAGGCTAAGTGCCAGAATTGGCGCATCCTATGAATGCGCCATTTCTGGGGCGGCTGACGGCTGGTGTTTCTAGCCTGGGAGGGGGCCAATATTCATGGCTCCCTTCCTGGGCTATTAATATCAGCCCCCAGCTGTCTGCCTAGCCTTTGCTAGCTATTAAATTAGGGGGGACCCCACGTCATTTTTTTTGGGGGGTCCCCCATTTTAATAGCTAGTAAAGGCTATGTATTCAGCTGGGGGCTGATATTAGTAGCCTGGGAAGCTCCGTGGGTATTACCCCCTTCCCAGGCTTCAAACATCTGCCCCAGCTGTCTGCTTAACCTCCGCTAGAGCCTAAAATTAAGGGGAACCCCACGCCAATTTTTTTAATAATAAATCCTTTATTTTAATACTAAATGACAAGTACAGTAACCAACACTATCGCTGTACTTCATATATATGTGACTGACATGTTTCTATCTATCTAATCTATGTGTGATGCTCTATCTTTCTGTTCTAAATTGTCGGGTACCGCTGCTGAATTGCCGGCCGGCTTTTTTAAAGAGACAGTGCATGAAAACACTATTATTTTTTTAAATAAATCCTTTACACTAAATGACAAGTACAGTAAGCAACACTATCACTGTACTTATTATATATGTGACTGACATGTTTCTATCTATCTAATCTATGTGTGAAGCTCTATTCTTTCTGTTCTAAATTGTCTGGTACAGATGCTGAATTGCCGGCCGGCTTTTTTAAAGAGACGGTGCATGAAAACACTAATATTTTTTTTAATAAATCCTTTACACTAAATGACAAGTGCAGTAACCAACACTGTCACTGTGCTTCTTATATGTGTGACTGACATGTTTCTATCTATCTAATCTATGTGTGATGCTCTATTCCTTCTTGTCTAAATTGTCGGGTACCGGTGTATGCCGCTGCTGAATTTGCCGGCCGGCTTTTTTAAAGAGAGTGTCTTCTGAGCAGTTTGTCAGCTTTTGGACACCTTTGCAGGTGTTTTCTATGTGTTTCTATGTGTTTTTGTTTGCCTGCCATTGGTTTTAACGGTGTTCGACGGTGTTCTAAGGTGTTCGACGAACAGTTCGACGAACAGTTCCTCGAACATCCCGGTGTTCGACGAACCGAACCGAACCCGAACACTATGGGGGTGGCTCAACACTAGTAGGGAGGAGCCTGAAATGCTGTGCCCCGATTGAATTTGGTAAGGAATTTGGGCACAAGAATTTGGCACCAGGACAAACACCCCCTTGGCCACCACTGCCTGTAAGTTCTACTATATAAAGCATCGAATTACAAAACAGGGAACACAATATATTCCATATGGAGCTGCAGAAAGTAATATGAGGCATTGCTGTGAATTTCTACGTATATGTGACATCAATGTGAAAGTAAACTTTGACAGCAGGGAAAGTGAACCACTCAGATGAAAATGCCTGTTACACCTGACAATCAAGTTCTTACCACATTCATTTAGTACTGGAAACAGGAATATTTCTGCAGACATGCAATGGAAAACACTGAGTGCAATGGTTTAATGGCAGCTATTAAAAACCTGCTGAATACGCTGCTCCCTAAGCCATCATTAAGATGTCAACCGCCGCGTGTATAAACAAGGAAATTAAACTAGACAAACATGAAAAATAGATAAAAAGGTTAATATTAATTAAAGCAGCAAACACTCATTTATTGTAAACTGCAGATGCAGACAAATACGTTAAATAAGTGCCAACTGGAATTTTCTATTTTCATTTTTTGTAAATCACTTGGACTCGGTAAGGCCGGTTTCACACGTCTGACACTCACAGCCCGAGTATCACTATGCACAGATTGTCCTCCGGCGTTCTGACCTAAACTCAACAGCATCATACGGCATATATGACGCGCCCCCTGGGCCATATTCTTTAGGGGGAATATCCGGAGCCGGATCAGATGGGAGTTGTAGTCTTCCGAGTGGCTGTGACCCGGTCCGTGCCCAGGGTGTCAAACTCAGTTGTATGTGGCAGTCCTACAGATGTTAATAAGTTCTTAATGTCGACTACGCCACCCGTTGTATTGCGGTCACTACAGCCGCCGCTGCAGCAGGGTCCGCTGAGGCTGATGGTGTAGGTGCAGCTTTGGTGATATAACCCCCAACGGGTGGGGTATAGCCTCAGGGGGATCAGGTGCAGAGGATGGGGGTTGTGGTGATGCAGTGTAGACGGCAATCAGAGACAGAGTCGGGTTATGCAGTTTAGGATGTTTACTCACTGCTGATGTTCTGGTCACTCCAGCTTCGAGTGACCTCCCGAGCCGTGCTGCGTCCACCAGGTTCTGGATCCAGCCAACCCCCAAATAAGTCCGGAGCGTGACCCTGAGCTCCCCTTCTGTCCTTTCTCTGGCCGTCCCCACTATTGATCCACCCAGGTCCAGCTCCCTCGGGCCTTCTGTTGGGAGACCCTTGGCCTTGGGTTCCCTGACCCTCCACGTGGTATGCCTTCGTGGTGGATGTGGTGGGTGGCCGTGGCAGACGCTGCCCACGGCCTCCGGTCTCTGGCTGGGGTGTGTTTTTGCCCCCACCAGCTTGGGTTCCGGTACCCTGATGCCGACTCTTCACCCGGGGATTTAATTTGGGTTCTTAGAGTCCTCTTCTCTATTTCCCCCTCTGGGTCTCTCTTTCTCCACTCTCACTCTGGGTCTCTCTTCTCCTCGGCTCGCTGACTTTCTCTCTGCAACTGACCCTGTTCTTAGTTGGTGCCCACCTTATATACACCCTCTATGTGTGAGCTCAGGTGACCAGCACCCAATGAGCTCCTATCTTTACCCAGGCTGCTCCCCCTATCTGCCCCTACACTACTTGGGATGTACCACCCCCCTCCCACTCCAGCCAGGAACAGACTCGGTCGTACCTGCACATTTCTAAGTGGGAGTACCGTCGGCCTGTTCCTCGGAAATGGGATGTGTGTAGTGCATGCAGCCTACCGAGCTCAGTTCCACACTCCATCCTTACCCGGGAGTGGAATACCACACCTCTGGGTTGAGGTGCAATACCCCTGTAGCAGCCGAATCCTCAGGGTGCTACATTCCCCCCTGGTAAATCACAGCACGCCCTCGGGCTGTAAGACATAACACCAAAACATACAAATTTTTGCATAAACATTTAAAACATATAAAACATTATATATATATATATCAATATAAAACATTCTTGTCGCTTCTAGCTCCTCCTCCGGTCACTGTGCAACGTGTGACCGGGTAAAGTGCGACAGTCTCTCTAGAAAACTGGTTTTCCTATAAAACCGGTAGGGGGCGCTTTAGGACGCGCAACTATATACAAGGATATGGCCGCTCTCAGTCCTCGGCCAGGTATTGGGGAGGAATGACCGCTCTCAGTCCTCGGTCAGTGGGATTTAGGGAAAAACGGGTAACAGTTCACATCAGCTGGTCCCAACGGGGACTATATTTGCAGTAACAGTTTCTTTGTACCCCGATGTAAAGGTCACGACCTCTGTGTCCCTCCGGTAGGTGGGACTCAACGTCTCTCCTGGTTACAAAGACGTCACCTGGGGTGCGGTGGTCTCGGATGAAGCCCCACCCATGCTGCATGTTAAACTTAATCACAGTCCCGGTGGTGCGGGGACTATGCGCTGCACGGGGGTCTCTCCTGGCCCGGCTCTTCTGCTCCGCGCTCCTTATTTGAGCTTGCTGTTCCGGACCCGCCTCTCTCTCCGCTCCCTCTCGAAGACCTCGAGCTGTTGGCGGCAGCACTCAGCACGCTCCGCTGCAGCTGCCCGAGTCTCTTGAGTGAACCCCATAAGATCTTCTCCGGTGGGGTCCCACTCAAACTGTGCTTCCGCTAGCGGGGGCGAGATCCTCTTTACGGGCTTTGGAGCCGGGATCAGGGGTTCATCCAGGGGTCTCTCTCTCCGGAGTCGGGGATGGTGGAACTCCGGTGGCCATATAAATGGCTGCCCATCCGGGCACGTATGCTGGGCGTACAGGTCCTCTCCCAGATGCACTCTTGGTCTTATGGGCGCGGGCGCGGTGGTGGTGGCGCCCGGGTTGCCCAGGCCTTGCGGCCAGGCCTGGGGCACCTGGAAGGTGAAGGGCACCGTTAGGACGGCGGCGCCCTGGGCTACCTGGCCTTGCGGCCAGGCCGGAGGCTCTGCGGAGGTAGGGGGCGCTGTTGGTGATGCGACGCCCGGGAATTCTAGGCCCTGCGACCAGGCTGGTGTTGCTTCCTGTTTTGCCACGCTCGGGGTCGTTGCGCATGGCGTCACAGGGGTCGCGGCGGCGGCTTCCGGTTGGGGCCTAGTCTGCGTCGGTGACATGGCGTTTTCGGGCACAGCAGGGGGACTTTCGGGCTCTGCGACGGGGAGCTGGGGCAGGTAGGCGGTTTCCCGGTTTGGGGTATAGACGTCCCCTTTACCTGCCTCCACTCGTTCGGCTCCCTTCTCGGCGCCGTCTCCGGCCTTGGGTCCTCCCGCGCCATCCTCAGAGGCGGTCTGTCTCCTCGTCTCGGGTGGCGTGCTCCGGGTCTTGGTTTGCTGGGCCATCTCTCGGCTCCACTCCGCCAATGTCTCTCGCTGTACCCGGGCCATCCTCCGTGCGAGGCCCTCCAGGGCAGTCTGTGCACACTCCCGGTCTCGGGGGAGCTGTGCGAGGACCTCCACTAGGCCTAGTGGGGTCGTGGTTTCCAGCAGGCTCCTGACCAACGGGTCGGTGCTGCTCTGCTCTCCTACAGTCGTCTCCAGCAGGCTCCTGGCCAGCGGGCCGGTGCTGCTCTGCTTTCTCGCCATCTCCAGGTAAGCTCCTCCGATACTCTTCTCCAGGCTTCTTGCCTCCGGGTGCGCTCGCTCTAGACTGCTCCAGGCGGCACCCATCTTTGTTCTCTCCTTTCGTCTCCTCCCACCTCGAGGGCGGTCCCGGGGCCACTTGGTGACTGTCAGCTCCAGGGGCTGTTCTTTCACGCTGACAGACACCTCTACCATCACAGTCTCTGTTGGTGGGGGCGGTTTCCACTTTTGGCGCCATTTTCGGTCCTGGCCCACGATGGGAGGTGGCCTCTCGCCACCCTCTGGCACGCCCATAATGGCGTCCGCTCTTCCAAGGCGGGAAACCTTTGGAAATGGCGGGAATCGCTTCCCAGTGGCGGGAAACTCTGCAGATGGCGGGAAAACGCGGTTAATGGCGGACAACCGGCTGGAATCGACTGGTGATGGGGTCCGATGGCGGGGACCCTCCGGAACCGGCAGGAGACTTCGTTCTGAGGTAAACTTGCACTTTTCTTCAGGCACGCAGTACCCGGGTGTTGCGGGCACGTAATCCTGCCGACTACGCCAAAGTTGACGCGCCCCCTGGGCCATATTCTTTAGGGGGAATATCCGGAGCCGGATCAGATGGGAGTTGTAGTCTTCCGAGTGGCTGTGACCCGGTCCGTGCCCAGGGTGTCAAACTCAGTTGTATGTGGCAGTCCTACAGATGTTAATAAGTTCTTAATGTCGACTACGCCACCTGTTGTATTGCGGTCACTACGGCCGCCGCTGCAGCAGGGTCCGCTGAGGCTGATGGTGTAGGTGCAGCTTTGGTGATATAACCCCCAACGGGTGGGGTATAGCCTCAGGGGGATCAGGTGCAGAGGATGGGGGTTGTGGTGATGCAGTGTAGACGGCAATCAGAGACAGAGTCGGGTTATGCAGTTTAGGATGTTTACTCACTGCTGATGTTCTGGTCACTCCAGCTTCGAGTGACCTCCCGAGCCGTGCTGCGTCCACCAGGTTCTGGATCCAGCCAACCCCCAAATAAGTCCGGAGCGTGACCCTGAGCTCCCCTTCTGTCCTTTCTCTGGCCGTCCCCACTATTGATCCACCCAGGTCCAGCTCCCTCGGGCCTTCTGTTGGGAGACCCTTGGCCTTGGGTTCCCTGACCCTCCACGTGGTATGCCTTCGTGGTGGATGTGGTGGGTGGCCGTGGCAGACGCTGCCCACGGCCTCCGGTCTCTGGCTGGGGTGTGTTTTTGCCCCCACCAGCTTGGGTTCCGGTACCCTGATGCCGACTCTTCACCCGGGGATTTAATTTGGGTTCTTAGAGTCCTCTTCTCTATTTCCCCCTCTGGGTCTCTCTTTCTCCACTCTCACTCTGGGTCTCTCTTCTCCTCGGCTCGCTGACTTTCTCTCTGCAACTGACCCTGTTCTTAGTTGGTGCCCACCTTATATACACCCTCTATGTGTGAGCTCAGGTGACCAGCACCCAATGAGCTCCTATCTTTACCCAGGCTGCTCCCCCTATCTGCCCCTACACTACTTGGGATGTACCACCCCCCTCCCACTCCAGCCAGGAACAGACTCGGTCGTACCTGCACATTTCTAAGTGGGAGTACCGTCGGCCTGTTCCTCGGAAATGGGATGTGTGTAGTGCATGCAGCCTACCGAGCTCAGTTCCACACTCCATCCTTACCCGGGAGTGGAATACCACACCTCTGGGTTGAGGTGCAATACCCCTGTAGCAGCCGAATCCTCAGGGTGCTACATATACATATACCAAGCTGTTCTCTCAAAGGTGCCTAAATTGTTTGATTGCAGAAACCATTAAAGTCAGTAATCAAACAATTCAATTTCATAATAATTTCTATTATGAGAATCTAAACACTTCAAAAGACTTTTATACATTCCTGTCCATGTTTACATTTCTGCAAATTTTGCTAAGGGTTCTTCTAATGAGTCACATTAAAGGGAACCTGTCACCAGGTTTTATGAGGCAGGACTTTTCAGCCCTGATATACAGCATGCTAATATGCTTTATGTATGCCCACAATCCAGCCTGCAAGACAAAAAAAAGAGCTTTTTTTATACTCACCTACGCTGCGGTCCGGTCCGATGGGCGTCGCTGGTCTTGATCCGGCGCCTCCTCTCTTCTTGCGATCACCATCCTCCTTGTTTCATGTGGATGATGTGTCCTACGTCCTCCACAGAGTGTCCAGCATCGCGCTCCTGCGCAGGCATACTTCTCTGTCCTGTCGAAGACAGAGCAAAGTACTGCAAACCGCATGCACAGGAAAAGGCCAAAGAGGTTAGGCGCATACATATTGCAGTACTCTGCTCTGACTAGGGCAGAAGTGCGCCTATGCAGGAGCGCGATGCTAGCCACTGTGTGGATGACGTAGGACACGTCATCTACACGAAGCAGAAAAGGAGGACGTCATTGCAAGAAGAGACGAGGCGTCAGACCTAGACCAGCGACGCCCTTCGAACCAAACCGTCCCATAGGAGAGTATAATAAAAGTAATTTTTCTTGTGTTGCAGGCCAGATTGGGGGCTTATATATATGCATGTTAGAATGCTGTCACGGGTGTATCAAGTGTGACAGGCAGTCGCTCTGGATCCGGCTGTAGAAGGTCACTGCACTTGGCATTGCAGGCTCCTTATTGATCTTCTCATCTCTGTGGGCTAGTGATATCCTTCTTCCTTTAGGACCCAGCAGTGACCTCCACCTTCTGCTGCTTATTGACACACCCATGCTTGGTAGTTAAAAACTCTCAGTGTCTCCAGAGAGTTGCCGGTAATAGTTCTATGTTCCTCTGTCCATGCCTGGAGTACTAGTGTTCAGCTAGTTTCTTCTTGGACTTCCCTTGGAGGACAGTTGGGATTATCTCTCTGGTGTCTTCTCAAGCTAAGTGTATCCCCTTTGTTTGTTTATTTTGTTGTCTTTAGTTACAGTGGGGCCTGACTAGTGTTCATCCAGTCCCATCCCTACTTACCTAGGGTCTAGCTCTAGGGACATTCAGGGATTAGGTTTCCTATTCGGCGATAGGTGAGGAACCTATATAGAGACAGTAGGGTAGTCAGGGTGATATTAGATCTGCCTAGGGGTCTCCACTCCCCCTTTCCCTAGTTGTTGGGCTCCCTTCCCCCGCTTTCCATCATAGTACACTTGTTCCTTCCCTCACCTTGCGTGACAAATTCTGTATATGAGGGTGTACATGTACTGGCTTTACCTCATATAGAAAAAAACTGGTGACAGGTTCCCTTTAACTACATTTTTGGGACATGCTAAAAAAACCCTTAGCATTCTTCAATCCCTATCACAACCACCAGGGAGCTACAAATAGTCTTGTATAGCATAATCATCTCCTGACAGAGTATCATGAAATCACGCTTTGTTTTATTTTTTTAAAGATGGAAATGGTCAAAGTAAGGGTACTACATTCACTCCGAGAGCCTCATTTGCAGAGGGGGCCTTTTAGAATAAGTTCCCATGATGTGTTTTTGGAGGTTTTCTGAGGCTGCAAATTCTTGCAGGTCAAAAAACGCAGCATCTTACAATTCCAGCAGAGTAGGCTGTCCAGTGCCTATGGGGTAGCTTTAATAAAAATGGTGGTACTCCCTATGGCGCTTCATGGTAGCGCAATTCTTCTACTGTATATGGATTGCTAATAACATTTTTACTTCTCTAGAATCTCTTGTAATTGACCTTATACCATTGGGTAGTACTGCAAATTATTTGACTTGAAAAAAGCAGGAAAAATCCAAGCACCGCAAAAAGGAAAAATATTTGAACTCCAATTTTAATCCATGTTAAGAAAGGCCATTGTAGTGTGCATTTATGTAACAATTATCGCTGACGTGTTTTAAACTATCTGTGATTCTTAGTCATAAACATTCTGTCCCCATGCAGCATAATGTTGTCGGCAGCGCATGGCCTGTTTACACAGGACGATTACACAGATTGATTATTGGAAACAAGTTTTCTTATGAACACTGGATTACAGATTATTTTCTCGTCTAAATGCCCCACAGTTGCTATTTTTACCTCGGTTTGATATTTGAGAAAGTGGAGAAGTAAAAGAATAAAATCATATTTAATTGTAGTAGGGTTTTCTCCTTTTTTGTCCATCCTTCTTATCTCCCTTTTTAATCCATTTGTACCCGAAATAAAGTGTGGGTAGGTGGGGTAAGACATGGATTTAAAGAGGACCTGTCACTTGCTTTAAATACCTGGTAAAAGTCCCTGAGCTTGTAACGGGGCTCAGGGTGGTTGTCATGGGCGAGCATCGCTTCTTTGACACCCCGGCCCGCTACAGGAATTAGTGTACTGTATGGCTGCATGTGCAACGATGCTTTGAGATCTGAGATCTCCACAATCCCTGTTAATGTGCTGGGTGCAGAACTGTCACGTTTAACCCTCTCAGTCAAGAATCCAAACCAGCTGTTATAAACAGTGTTATTTTTATGCACAGTCAAACAGGTGAACTTAAAGTAACAGGTTATGCATTCTTCATCACTTGCCACACAGTACTCAGGCTCCATTCTCAGAGTTACAGTCTGCACTTTGTTTCTGGCAACAGGTATGGCACAGTAGTGAGGAGAGATCTTAAATGCCTGCATTTTCTTAGGGGTAGAGTCATACGGGTCCACGTGTGTTGCTATGCCCTGATCCCCTGTGTCTTTGCTTATATCTGTCCCAGGGGCCGCTCGTAGAGATGTGCTCCCTGTTTCAGTACCCACAGCAGGGCGATGCCTTGTCCCAAGGTCCCTTTCTCGCTGGACAGTACGCTTCCTGGACTTCTAAGCTTTTCTCCTGCAGGTTTCCCCACTTGCCTGTGTCGTCCTGCTGCCTCTGTAACTAGATCCTTGTCCTCATCAGCCTTGTAGCTCCACACCACGAACAATCTGTCTTTCCTCTTTCTCTTACTTTTTCTAGACGGACTAAAATGGATCCCTTCTCCCAGAAGCCACAAAGCTCCCTCCCACTATGGGCTGTACTTCTAATTAACCCTCAAACTGTCTGTTTATCTGATGTCTGAATCTGGGCAGATTTCACCTACACTCTATACCAGAGTGAAAAGAAAGAGAGTGACATCTTGTGGCCTCCGGTCAACACTGCAGTCCATAGGGAAATAACCATTAAATACATAGCAGTAACATGCATGTAAAATACATTCAACCAACAGAAATATCAGAGGAGTGAGATGCCATCCTCACCACCCTTACATCCCCCCATACTTTACTTATGGTCGTCCTCGACCATACAGGACCTAAAGGCAAGGGTTAATACAAAATCAAACATTTTAATACATTCAGACGGAACTCTTCCTCAGACGTCTTCTCCTCACTGGACATCCGGCCCTTCTCGGTTAAGGGCCCTGGAACAACAGGCACAGTCCATAACTTTATCAGCACCGGTCCTTCTTGGTAAGGACCCCAGAACAAAGTGTCTATGTCCATACAGAGGCCCATGGGCCAACACAGTAGCAGCCCTTCCTGTCCAAGGGCACAGTCCTCAAAGTTCCTGACCTGGCATCAGGGTGTCCGTCACACCTCCCCCCAACAACAGTCCTTAGGACCAGGGTCTCAGTCCTTTCATCATACAGAACTTCCTATGTGGCACACACAGTCCCTTGGGGGGGCAACGTCCTTTTATGGGTTTGGGCACAGTCCTCAGCAAACGGTGGGCTACCCTCTTGCAGCTGCAATGTCCTCCAATCCAGCAAGGGGGCAAAACAAACAACGTGAGCCGTCCGCGGCTACTACAGGCCCAACCGGCCTCGAGGGTATCTCGAACAGTCCCTCTGATTCCTTTTAGGAAAAAAAACACACACAAGCCTTCTGGCCATGAAGGTATAAACAGTCCTTCCAAGGATAACAAAGGCGAGGCACCTTAAACTTAGTTTCCTGAGACTCCACTGGTCTTCAGCCTTTAAATAGGGGTTCCTCGGAACTCGACCCCTCAAAATAGCCTGCTTGACAATTCGAGTAACTGCAACTGCCCTGAGGTCACCTTGGTCACCGCTCAGGTGTATCGTGGAATTTCTCTATCTTCTTCCAGGCTTCTCTCAAGCAAAGTCAAGCCACTTCCAGACGAAGTCATCACTGGAACTACCTGTACATCTGCATCAGGTTCCCGTAGTGAAGTCAAAGCCCAAAATCCTTCCCGGAGCTCCTCAATCATCTTCATTCCCTCGGCATACCACTGCTCAATGCTTCTGAGGAATTCACCACAGCTCCTTTGGGTTGACAACTGAGCACAATGTAATAGTTGCTGGCTTGCATCTGGCCTTACTGGACGGGATGGAGCTGGGGCTTGCATACCTTCTGCAGTGGGCTAAGCTTCTTCTTCGTACTCTGGAGAGATCACGAACTCTCTTGAGTTTCTCCCTTCAGGCTGAACCACAATAATTGGTGATGGTGGCATCTCCGGAACTTCTTGATCGTGGTCATCTGGGCCCCAGGGCAGGCAAAAGACTCCAAACCCCCGCCAGTACTCGTCCACTGCATACGGGTCCTCATATTGACTCTCTCCATTCATGGCCTCTACCTCATCATCATCACCACCAATGCTCATTCGCCATGCAGACTGTGCTCTTGCCTCGCGGTCACTGTGTGCCATCACGACTACTGTTTTCCCCAGCTCCTCTCTCTCCAGAAGCTGCAGGGCAAATGGCGCCGGCCTCTCACTCACCATACGTTTCCGGTGGCCCTTGGCTTGCCTCTTCCTGGGTCGGACTTCAGACATGTCTGCTGCATCACACTTGACTCCCTGCAACTCTTCTTTTGGCCACGCCTCCTGCATTTGCCATCTTCCACCCGACGAGCAGCTCCTTGCACTATGCCGCGCCCTCCTTAGGTATGCACCTCCCACTCCGGGCTGGATCCTAGCTGCAGGGCACATCCTTCTTCTGGCCGACACCCTTGGGGGCTGGACACATTTTCGCGCTCTCGGACGCCATCCATGCCCATGATAGGCGGTCTTTCTTCTTCTCTTCACCGCTGCCGTTGCCATCTTGGAGGCCATGCTTCTGGCCACCATCTTGGGCCACATGTATTCAGGCGCCTTCTCATCTGCGCCACGGGTCTTCTCTACCCCGCTCTCTTCATGCGAGGAACTCGCATCCTGCCGACTACGCCATATGTAACGGGGCTCAGGGTGGTTGTCATGGGCGAGCATCGCATCTTTGAAACCCCCCGCTACAGGAATTAGTGTACTGTATGGCTGCATGTGCAACGATGCTTTGAGATCTGAGATCTCCACAATCCCTCTTAATGTGCTGGGTGCAGAACTGTCACGTTTAACCCTCTCAGTCAAGAAGCCAAACCAGCTGTTATAAACAGTGTTCTTTTTATGCACAGTCAAACAGGTGAACTTAAAGTAACAGGTTATGCATTCTTCATCACTTGCCACACAGTACTCAGGCTCCATTCTCAGAGTTACAGTCTGCACTTTGTTTCTGGAAACAGATACGGCACAGTAGTGAGGAGAGGTCTTAAATGCCTGCATTTTCTTAGGGGTAGAGTCATACGGGTCCACGTGTGTTGCTATGCCCTGATCCCCTGTGTCTTTGCTTATATCTGTCCCAGGGGCCGCTCGTAGAGATGTGCTCCCTGTTTCAGTACCCACAGCAGGGCGATGCCTTGTCCCAAGGTCCCTTTCTTGCTGGACAGTACGCTTCCTGGACTTCTAAGCTTTTCTCCTGCAGGTTTCCCCATTTGCCTGTGTCGTCCTGCTGCCTCTGTAACTAGATCCTTGTCCTCATGAGCCTTGTAGTTCCACACCACGAACAATCTGTCTTTCCTCTGTCTCTTACTTTTTCTAGACTGACTAAAATGGATCCCTTCTCCCAGAAGCCACAAAGCTCCCTCCCACTATGGGCTGTACTTCTAATTAACCCTCAAACTGTCTGTGTATCTGATGTCTAAATCTGGGCAGATTTCACCTACACTCTATACCAGAGTGAAAAGAAAGAGAGTGACATCTTGTGGCCTCCGGTCAACACTGCAGTCCATAGGGAAATAACCATTAAATACATAGCAGTAACATGCATGTAAAATACATTCAACCAACAGAAATATCAGAGGAGTGAGATGCCATCCTCACCACCCTTACAAGCTCCGCTGATTCCGCCAATCTATTCTGTTTTGCACTGCATCACTCAATTGCAGAGATATTCACATTTGTATCTTCTGTAGATCAGTATGTGAAATCTTTGCTTGCAGACCAACTGAATATTTCTGAAGAGTCTATTCTGAGGGTGAAAGCTTTTACTTCTTCCTCCTAAACGATGCCAATCACAATGTCACATCCAAGTTTGAACATGCTGCTGTAGCCCCTGCTCTGGTCACTAGGCTGCGCCGCTCAAACACTACGGTTACTGCTGGATGCAGAGTGTGGGTGCCTAGGTTTCAGATTGCTGAGATTAGTTCCATCTTTTCTATTCATTTGTGTTTTTCTGCAGTGAGCTGGTAAAGTCTTAGCTTTCTGCAGTGAGCTGGTAAAGTATTAGCTTTCTGCTGGGAGCAATAGGCAGGCTCCCTTCTATATAAAGCCCAGTATACAGTCCCTAGCTGCCAGCTATTAGTTAGTGTTCAGTGAGTGACCCAGGCTCTCTGACTTGGATCCTGTGTTATGTTTTGCATTTCCCATGTTCTGACTTCCGGTTTTGTCCTTGACATGACTTCTCGGGTTTGAACCTGCCTGGAGACCCTTCCCGCCTCTGGTTTATTCTTTTGGATGGCATCCATTCTGTGTAAGAAATCCACTGGACCCCATTGTAAGACCAGATCCTTGTACAGGGGTTAAAAGGTGTCAGGGTCCCTCTGGAATCTGTCAGATGGAGTGGGTTGATCCAAGTCTGTCTGAGGTCATCTTTTTGAGCCTGTGGCCTCTGATAGACGTTACACACAGTTTGGCAGCGTCTGAAACTGCTAGACTCCTAGATCAGCTGATTGACAATAGCTGAAAGGGAAGGGTGATAGCGCATAGAAGACTGAAGAAACGCCCAGTTGAACTGTAAGCAGAGATTTCACATAGTGTACTCCAAAAGCTACAAAAGTGAATATCTCTGCAATAAAGTGACGCAGAGCAAAATGGAAAATAGTGGCAGAATCAGGGGAGCTCAGGGATTTTTACGATGTATTTCACTAAATTGTTTTTAGCAAATAATAGGTGCCTTTTAAATATAATCCATGTTATTGATAGTTAATTTTTTATTTAAAAAAAGGGTTGCATTAATCTATTTTCAGCAATAACTAAGCTTTTCTTTTAGGACAAAAGCAGCTTTGAATTTGGCAATTTTTATTCACAAATAACATTACCAAGGTCATCTTGAATGGTAATTTTGGGATGAAAAAGGCACACAACACTCAAGGCCAACACATGAAATCTTGAGCCAGTCTACTGGCCTGAAAAGTAACATGTGTTTGCTGATGATAATAGAAGTAAATGTCATTCTTCTTGTTCTGAAAAGATGAAAAATGGCTTGGTCCAAAAACTACTATATTGTAGTTCTCAGAAATGGCTGGTAAAATTAATTGAATGCCAACTTCTGTAAAGTAGCACGTTTTATTTTGAGAAAAACATTTTAACTTTAATTTCCTAATATTGATATAATGTTAAAATATATCACAGCACTGTACACATAATTCATCACTTTTATTAGGCTCAAGATTTGATTTCCCTTCTATGAAAGAGACCAGGACATGGTGAGATTACCCATAAAAGCACAAAGTACACCGCTACCTCTATCAGGAGAAGAATAAGACTTTTGCATTCTGCAAGTCAATGTGGTCAGTTGTAATCATTTACAACAGAAGATGACAATTTTGGTTCTCCATATCTCTCATAGATTTCAATAGAAGGACACTCATATGTACAGCCAAACTGATCTCCCGTAAGCAGCAACCTTGGCTTGAATTTCAATCAGACATTTATATTACTTTCTGCAGATATGCCTTATGTATACAGTGACAAAAAACCCTCTAAATGCGCATCTGGCACAAGACCAGAATGAGTGAAGCATATTGACTCTCGATCTTTAATCAATGACTTGTGATCCTGGAGGGAGTTCAGTACTTTACAATGCTGAAATTGGGCAGTTGGTCGGAATACAGGATAGGGAATCATCCAAAAAGTATTATGGACTTTTTTATTACAACGAAAAATAATACCTAAAGTTTCTCTTTTTATGAATTTTGGTACAGTCAAGAACACCAAGGGTTGGCATGGGCATTTTTACCTTCATGATGGGCCATTATGTTGATGACAGATGGAATGTTTAATCTAATGACCTATGAATACTAGCGAAGTTTGGGTCATAAATTAAGATTTTTGTGTAACTGACAGTCAATCATATGACCCACTGTCTTAGAATTTGGATTAAATATGGATTTGTCACTTTTTTACACAGAATTTAATATTATTCCAGGTTTTTCTTCTCTAAATCCCATTGAATCTCTTATCCCGACCAGAAAGCAAATCACTAGTTATAAATAATCGAAAACCACGAACCTCATACTCTGCATATAAATCTTAAAACTGGAGGTGGATTTGTGAAGTTATTAGGAAAAAAAAGTTTGCTTGAGTCATCTATAATAAGTGACTTTACATTTATTTACTGCCTAAAATGGTCAAATCCCTGCTGCTTACTAACTTAAGCAAAATGTTCTTTTCTTTACGCTAAGCGGGTTTCTAAAGAGAGGCAGAATGCTGATTTTGTCTATTGCTCCTATGAGGAACATAGAATATCAGAATATTACTGAGGACTTGCTGTGGCTCAGCATTTTTTTGAAAAGTGTTGCGATGTACACTAAAAAGATTTCCTGACATTTTCCTTCATCTCCTATACTTTGTTGCATTTTCTATAGTGTAAGGTCTAGTAATGAGCAAGCATGCTCGGGTGTTTCCCGAGTATCTTCAGCGTGCTCGGGGGTTATGTTTGAGTCGCGCTGTGTGCATAATTTTCGACTGTTTGACAGCTTTAATACATGGGAGGAATGCCTGTTTCTTAGGCATTCCTCACATGTATTAAAGCTGTCAAACAGATGCAAATCATGCACACAGCACGACTAAAACATAACCCCTGAGTACGCTGAAGATACTCGGCGAGCACTCGAGCATGCTCACCGAAAGGGTTAACAGAACATACTTGCTCATCACTAGTAAGGTCCTGTTTACACTGCATTTATGCAATGCATCCAAAGGTTCTTTCTAAATCCCAAAAAATGGCATTCAAGTGAAACCCCCAATGGATATGTAGCACCCTGAGGACTCGGCTGCTACAGGGGTATTGCACCTCAGCCAGAGGTGTGATATTCCACTCCCGGGTAAGGATGGAGTGTGGAACTGAGCTCAGTTGGCTGCATGCACTACACACATCCCATTTCCGAGGAACAGACCGATGGTACTCCCACTAGAGAAATGTGCAGGTATGACAGTGTCTGTTCCTGGCTGGAGTGGGAGGGGGGTGGAACATCCCAGTAGTGTAGGGGCAGATAGGGGGAGCAGTCTGGGTAAAGCTAGGAGCTCATTGGGTGCTGGTCACCTGAGCTCACACATAGAGGGAGTATATAAGGTGGGAACCATCTTAGATCAGGGTCAGTCTGTCAGTCTTTGTGCAGAGGAAGAGAGCAGAGGAGAAGAGCAGCTCCAAGGCCCAGAGAGAGAGAGGAGAAAGAAAGACCCAGAGGGGGAGAAAGAAGGAACTCCAAGAGCCCAAATTAGACCAGAGGGTGAAGAGTTGGCAACAGGGTACCGGATCCCAAGCTGGCAGAGGCTACAGCACACCTTAGCCAGGAACCGGAGGTCGTGGGCAGGATCTGCCACGATCACCCACTAAATCCACCCGGAAGGCAGACCAGGAATAGGGTCAGGGAACCCAGAGACAAGGGTTTACCACCAAGAGGCCCGAGGGAGCCGGACATAGGTGGATCCCTGGTGGGGAAGGCCAGAGAAGAGGACAGGACAGAAAGGGAGCTCAGGACTACGCTCCAGAATCACCTGGGGGTTGGCCGAGTCCAGGACCTGGTGGACGCAGCACGGCTCGGGTGGTCACTCAAGGCCGGAGTGACCAGAACAACTGCAGTAAGTAAACAAACGCTGAACTGCACAGCCCGACTCTGAGTCTCATTTCCATCCCCGCTGCACCACCACAACCCCCATCCTCTGCAACTGACCCCCTGAGGCTATACCCCTCCCGTTGGGGGTTATACTACCTAAGCTGCACACACATCACCAGCCTCAGTGGACCCTGCTGCAGTGGCGGCCGTATTGACCGCAAATCAACGGGTGGCGTAGTCGACACAAAAGAACATCTAGTAACATCATAAGGACTGCCACACACTGAGCTTGACACCCTGGGCACGGACCGGGTCACAGCCACTCGGAGACTACAACCCCCATCTGATCCGGCTCCGGGTATCCCCAACAACACTGGCCCAGGGGGCGCGTCAACTTTGGCGTAGTCGACAGGATTACATGCCCGCAACAACCGGGTACTGCGTGCCTGAAGAAAAGTACACCGTTACCTTAAAAAGAAGTCTCCCGCCGGTTCCGGAGGGTCCCCGCCATCGGGCCCCATCACAGGTCGTTTCCCGCCGGTTGTCCGCCATTTGCAGCTTTTTCCCGCCATCCATGGAGTTTCCCGCCACTGGGAGACGATTCCCGCCATTTCCAAGGATTTCCCACCTTGGGGAAGTGGACGCCGTTATGGGCGTGCCAGAGGGTGGCAAGAGACCACCTCCCATCGTGGGCCAGGTCGAAGAATGGCGCCAAAAGCGGAAACCGCGCCCACCAACAGAGACTGTGATGCTGGAAGTGTCCATCAGCGTGAGAGAACTGCCCCTGGAACTGAAGTTGCCCCGGGACCACCCTCAATGTGGGCGGAGACAGAACAAGAGAACAAAGATGGGTGTCGCCTGGAGCAGTCTGGAGAGAGCGCACCCGGAGACAAGACGTCTGGAAGAGAGTCCAGAGAGAGCCTACCCAGAGATGGAGGGAGAGCCAGGCAGCACCGACCCAGCGGTCAGGAGCCTGATGCGGGCCGCCACTCCAGGCAGCACCGACCCAGTGGTCAGGAGCCTGTTGCAGGTCGCCACTCCAGAAGGCCTGCTGGAGATCCTAGCACAGCTCCCCCGAGACCGGGAGTGTGCACAGACTGCGCTGGAGGGCCTCGCACGGAGGATGGCCCGGGTGCAGCGAGAGACGTTGGCGGAGTGGAGCCGAGAGATGGCCCAGCAGACCGAAATCCGTCAGCAGAGCACGCCACCCGAGACGAGGAGACAGACCGCCTCTGAGGATGGCGCAGGAGGAATGAAGGCAGGAGACGGCGCCGAGAAGGGAGCTGAACGGACGGAGGCAGGTAAAGGGGACGTCTCTACCCCGAGCCGAGAAACCGCGTACCTGCCCCAGCTCCCCGTCGCAGAGCCCGAAATTCCCCCTGCCGTGCCCGTCGCTGCATCGTCACCGCCGCCGACTAGGCCTCAACCGGAAACCGCGGCCGCGACCCCTGTGACGTCACACGCCTCGACCTCGAGCGTGGCCAAGCAGGAAGTACCATCGGCCTGGTCGCAAGGCCTAGTACCCCCGGGCGCCGCAATACCAACAGCGCCCCCTACCTCCGCGGAGCCACCGGCCTGGCCGCAGGGCCGAGTAACCACGGGCGCCGCCGTTCTTACGGTGCCCTTTGCCTTTAGGGTGCCCCAAGCCTGGTCGCAAGGCCTGGTTAACCCGGGCGCCGCTACCATCAACGCGCCCTCAACATCTAGAGTGCCGCACCTGGGTGAAGATCTATTCACCCAGCATACGTGCCCGGATGGGCAGCCCTTCATATGGCCCCAGGAGTACATTCAGCTGGAACTCCAGAGAGCAAGACCCCTAGACGAGCCCCTGATTCCGGCTCCGAAGCCTGTAAAGAGGACCTCGCCCCCGCTGGAGGAGGAGCTGCGGTGTGAGGAGGAGCAAGAGGACCCGGACGGGTCTGAAGAATCTAAAGAAAGAGCAGGAGGACGCCGTCGTTGAGTACGGTAGAGAGAGACTGTATAAAGTTGCCCGTCGGGGTACCAAGAACTGTTATTTAGTTAAAATATAGTCCCCGTTGGGACCAGCCAAGAGTGAACTGTTAATCCCGTGTGTCCCTATTCCCACTGACCGAGGACTGAGAGCGGTCATTCCTCCCTAATACCTGGCCGAGGACTGAGAGCGGCCATATCCCCTTGTATATAGTTGCGCTTCCTAAAGCGCCCCCTACCGGTTTTATAGAGAACTGTTTTATTCCAAGAGAGACTGTCGCACTTTACCCGGTCACAAGTTGCACCGTGACCGGAGGTACCAGAAGACAAGAATGTTTATATGAAAAGTTTATTGCTGCTGATGATGTTTTATATGTTTTATATGTTTATGTTTTATGAAAAAAATGTATGTTTGTGGATGTTTATATCTTACAGCCCGAGGACGTGCTGTGATTTACCAGGGGGGAATGTAGCACCCTGAGGACTCGGCTGCTACAGGGGTATTGCACCTCAGCCAGAGGTGTGATATTCCACTCACGGGTAAGGATGGAGTGTGGAACTGAGCTCAGTTGGCTGCATGCACTACACACATCCCATTTCCGAGGAACAGACCGATGGTACTCCCACTAGAGAAATGTGCAGGTACGACAGTGTCTGTTCCTGGCTGGAGTGGGAGGGGGGTGGAACATCCCAGTAGTGTAGGGGCAGATAGGGGGAGCAGTCTGGGTAAAGCTAGGAGCTCATTGGGTGCTGGTCACCTGAGCTCACACATAGAGGGAGTATATAAGGTGGGAACCATCTTAGATCAGGGTCAGTCTGTCAGTCTTTGTGCAGAGGAAGAGAGCAGAGGAGAAGAGCAGCTCCAAGGCCCAGAGAGAGAGAGGAGAAAGAAAGACCCAGAGGGGGAGAAAGAAGGAACTCCAAGAGCCCAAATTAGACCAGAGGGTGAAGAGTTGGCAACAGGGTACCGGATCCCAAGCTGGCAGAGGCTACAGCACACCTTAGCCAGGAACCGGAGGTCGTGGGCAGGATCTGCCACGATCACCCACTAAATCCACCCGGAAGGCAGACCAGGAATAGGGTCAGGGAACCCAGAGACAAGGGTTTACCACCAAGAGGCCCGAGGGAGCCGGACATAGGTGGATCCCTGGTGGGGAAGGCCAGAGAAGAGGACAGGACAGAAAGGGAGCTCAGGACTACGCTCCAGAATCACCTGGGGGTTGGCCGAGTCCAGGACCTGGTGGACGCAGCACGGCTCGGGTGGTCACTCAAGGCCGGAGTGACCAGAACAACTGCAGTAAGTAAACAAACCCTGAACTGCACAGCCCGACTCTGAGTCTCATTTCCATCCCCGCTGCACCACCACAACCCCCATCCTCTGCAACTGACCCCCTGAGGCTATACCCCTCCCGTTGGGGGTTATACTACCTAAGCTGCACACACATCACCAGCCTCAGTGGACCCTGCTGCAGTGGCGGCCGTATTGACCGCAAATCAACGGGTGGCGTAGTCGACACAAAAGAACATCTAGTAACATCATAAGGACTGCCACACACTGAGCTTGACACCCTGGGCACGGACCGGGTCACAGCCACTCGGAGACTACAACCCCCATCTGATCCGGCTCCGGGTATCCCCAACAACACTGGCCCAGGGGGCGCGTCAGATACATAGAGAGCAATGTCACAAATGGAGTCCGTGTGTGCTTTTTTTTCTAAGGGTGTCCAGCTTTTCAGACTGGCACAAAAACATACTAGACTTTGAAAGCTTGGTAAGGGTGCTAGGTCCATTCTGAAGGCATTAAATGTGTCACTGCTGTCATGAGACCTTTATCCCATGATAACTTCAAGATTTCCCTCATATAAAATGAAAATAGGCAAAAAATCTATTTATTTCATGTAAATAAGGATGCACAAGCCCCAATTATTTTTCTGGATCTTCCATCCCCATAAAACATGCTTTATGGACCTGACAGATTATAAGGTCCATGGGCCATTCTGTGCTGGAAGGAAGAACAAAATGATCTTTATGCTGGGACAGGAAACAATATCCACCAAAAGTACACAAGGCAGATGGAAGATGACAGATAAAGGAGCCAAAGTATCCCCAATCATTGGTTGTGACCGACCTGGGCAGTGTCCACATGCATAAAAATTATCTGGGAAAGGTTAATAGTAGCTAGATTATTTTTTCTGGAGGTCTTCCTTTTTAAGGTCTCACAGTGAATTACGTAGATATTCTCACCTAAAAAACATAAAATATAGTGTTGAGCGAGCACTAAAATGCTCGGGTGCTCGATGCTCGGGCCGAGCTCACCGTGATACTCGGGTGCTCGACCCGAGCAACGAGCCCAATGTTAGTCTATGGGAGACCCGAGCACCCCCGGCAGTCTGCAGAAAGCCTAAAAAGTGCCCAAAACAATAGTGACAGTGCTCAAATGACATGGGGACAGCATGGGGATCGCCCCAGGAAGCATTTCTGACCCCCAGGTCACTGCTTTCAACAATGTGGTCAGAGGTATTAAGCCACTTTTACGGGCTCACAATAAAACATTCAAAAACGAAACTGAAACGGTTTTCCTGTGAAATATGTTAAGGAACATCCTTTCCAGGGTAAAGACTTGTGTATAAGGTAAAATAAATAACCAAAAACAAAAATACTCCTCCACACCTTGGGCTATGTTCACAAGTAGCATTTTTTATGCGTTTTTGCACTTTTGTATGCTTTCAACCGTGACAAATGCATTTACCGGGAAATGTCATTTTAACATTTTACAATCTTATCTGGCCATGTGCTGTGTGACACATGCATAGAGTGCTGAAAAGACATGGGAACAGCATGGGGAAGACCCCTGGAAGCATCTCTGACACCCAGGTCACTGCCTACAAGTGTGCCCATCAGAAGTGATCCTTGTCGCATCAGAAGATGCAGACTTGCAACTATCCCCGTGCAAGTCCTTGTCCCAGGGCAGTGTTCAATTGTGCCTCCCCCATTCCTTGCAATGCAAGTGCAAGTATGCAGCCT
Organism: Phyllobates terribilis; assembly: GCF_046119375.1. Lineage (NCBI taxonomy): Eukaryota > Metazoa > Chordata > Amphibia > Anura > Dendrobatidae > Phyllobates > Phyllobates terribilis. The sequence goes on from NW_027362762.1 coordinate 881,430,737, forward strand.
GCCACCCACCCACCCCCAGGCTGCAATACCATACTACTTGCTTGCTTGCACTTGAAATTGGGCCTTTTAGGCATGTGGAGGCGGAATCTGGCCACCACGTCATGGCTGCGTCGGCGGCCTGGTATCCATACTCAGTCCCCAGCCGCCAGGCGGCCGGGTGTCCACTCATGGTCCCCAGCAGCCAGGGGGCGGCCGGGTGTCCATAAGCGGTCCCCAGCCGCCCCTATTTGATAGACAGCTTAACCACAAACACGTGGACAAGTGAATGTGGCCAGGGATGGTCCATCTGACTGACGCCTTCACACTGGGTTAATATTGTGGAAGCCGGGACACAGTTGGACACTGGGATGCAACACGTCCTCCAGACATAGAGGACTGCGGGTCCTGGGTCAATCAAGCTTCAACACAAAGTTCAGAAGGTAGACAGCAGCATTGGTCGGCCTCCTACACAACGAGTAAATTATTCATGATCATGAGGCCATCCATCTCCTTAGCTTTGTGTTCCTTGGAATGCAAGCGCATGTATGTAGTAGCGGCTAGGCCTGAGGTGGTCAGCGTTTTGGCGCATATCCTACCTCCTCCGAGGATTGCTGGATGTTTTCCTGCTACTATCCCAGTTCTATGACTCCCGTTAAAACAAAGCTTCAGGTGATGAATGATGGATGAGGTGGTGGCAAAGGAGAAAGAGCAGGAGGAACAGGGACCATTCACATCAATATCAGGCCAGTCAACCACACATGTCTTGTAGGATATGTTTCTGTACCAAAAGGAGCGGTTCGGCTACACAGTTATAGGGCATACAGTGAGTGCAATGCCTACCAAAAATATCGAGGCACTCCAATGACCCTTGGAAGTGACATGGAGGTCAGAGGGCCTTAACTAAACTGTTTTTTCCATTTATAGCAACTGGGACTCCTGTACACTGTTGGCCTAAGCAGTGAATGGAAGGCTTTCCAAAAATTATGAGGAACTGCAATGCCCCTTGAAACAGACATGGATTACAGCATACTAAAAACCTTCTACCCATTATTGGGGAGTGGGTCTCCCTTAGTGTTCACCTATCCATTGAAAAGAAAAAGGTGACTAAAATTAGGAGGAAATGCAATGCCCGTTGGAAGAGTCGTGGAGGTTAGAGTTAATTAAAAACAACATTTCAATGCCCCTTGGAAGAGCTGTGGAGTTCAGAATGGTTTAACAAGATGCTTTTAATGCCCCTTGGAAGAGACGTGGAGGTCACAGTAGCTTAAGATGGTTTTAATGCCCCTTGGAAGAGTGGTGGAGGTCACAGTAGCTTAACAAGACAGTTTTAATGCCCCTTGGAAGAGACGTGGAGGTCAGCGTGGTTTAACAAGAAGGTTTTAATGCCCCTTGGAAGAGTGGTGGAGGTCACAGTAGCTTAACAAGAGAGTTTTAATGCCCCTTGGAAGAGTGGTGGAGGTCACAGTAGCTTATCAAGACAGTTTTAATGCCCCTTGGAAGAGACGTGGAGGTCACAGTAGCTTAACAAGACGGTTTAAATGCCCCTTGGAAGAGACGTGGAGGTCACAGTAGCTTAACAAGACAGTTTTAATGCCCCTTGGAAGAGTGGTGGAGATCACAGTAGCTTAACAAGACAGTTTTAATGCCCCTTACAAGAGCCATGCAGTACAGCATATTAAAAACATTATTCCCATTATTGGGGAGTGCGTCTCCCATAGTCTTTGCCTATGCCTTCCAAACAAAAGCTGCCAAAAATTAGGACGGAGGAACTTGCAATGTTGGCAACATGGACCACGGTCACCCTGGTGGTATAGTGGTGGTGGAGGCTGAGGATAAGGATAAGAGCAAAACACAGCCGACATGAGGAAGCGTATACCCATGTGTGAATGTGAAGCGGTGCATGGGAATACATCTCCCGAATTACACAGTGGATTTGACTTTATGTTACTCTGCTGTCATTTGGTGGTGATGAGAAGTCTGGCCCAATACAGCCCTTGTTCATTTTGATAAGGGTCAGCTTGTCAGCATTGTCAGTTGACTGGCGAGTGCGCTTATCAGTTATAATTCCCCCAGAGGCACTAAAAACATGCTCCGATAACACGCTAGTGGCAGACCAGGACCTCCAAGGTGTACAGAGCGAGTTCATTCCAAATGTCCAGCTTGGATACCCAATAATTAAAAGGCACAGAGGAATCACGGAGAACGCTGGTACGGTCGACAAGATACTCACTCACCAACTTTTGAAACTTTCCACTCCTTGTGAGAGTACCCCACGCCTCAGGGCCTGTAAGCTGGGCGGGTCTCAGAAAACTGTCTCAGAATGTTGACAGTGTTCCCCTGCCTCTGCTGGATTGGAGTTGCGTCTCTCTCGCCTGTACGCCTTGGTTGGTCAATGAATTGTGACCTCTGCCGCTAGCGTGTTCAGATGGGAATTGTTTTAACAGTTCTGCAGCAAGGGCCTTCTGGTACTGCCCCATTTTTGTAGACCTCTCCACCTCAGGAATAAGAGAGTGAAAGTTCTCCTTGTAGCGGAGGTCTAAAAGTGTCACCAACCAGTAATGACTGTCACCCAACATTTTGACAACGCGAGGGTCACGGTTAAAGTAGCGTAACATAAAGTCAGCCATGCGTGCCAGACTGGTAACGGGCAAGACTTCCGTGTCCTCACCAAGATGACGACTGACCATGCTCTCCTCCTCCTCCTCCCACCTGTCCTCAGGCCACCCACGCTGAACTGACGGTATGACAGTTGTACAGGTACTACCGTCTACAAAGCATGATACCAGCTCCTGTTCTTCCTCCTCCTCTCCCTCATTGTCCCCCAATGCACGTTGGGATGAGATGAGTCTGGGCTGTGTGTAATCGACCGTTACGGCTTCTTGATCCATCTCATCATACTCTGGCTGCAATGGCTCCTCTTTAATTCTGTGCAGAGAGCGTTGCAAAAGACAGACAAGTGGGATGCTGACGCTAATGATGGCGTCATCGCCACTCACCATCTTGGTGGAGTCCTCAAAGATTGTCCGGATGGTACATATGTCAGACATCCAGGTCCACTCCTGAGGTCTTATGTGTGGAGTCTGACCTGAATATCGACGGCCTTGTTGCAGCTGGTACTCCACAACTGCTCTCTTCTGCTCACAAATCCTTTGCAACATGTGGAGGGTAGAGTTCCAACGTGTGGGGACATCACACACCAGTCGGTGTGCCGGAAGCTGCAAACGCTGCTGCAACACAGCAAGGGCGGCGGGAGCAGATCTGGAAACTCGGGGTACGATTTAAGAAACCGCTGAACCACGAGGTTAAGCACATGAGCCAGGCATGGTACCTGTGTGATCTCGCCTCAGAGCAGCCACCAGGTTACGGCCATTGTCACACACGACCATGCCTGGATGTAGGTTCAGCAGTCTCAGCCACAGATCTGCCTGCTCTTTCACAGCTGTCCACAACTCACAAGCAGTGTGAGGTTTCTCACCTAAGCTTATGAGTTTCAGCACAGCCTGTTGCCGCTTGGCTGAGGCAGTACTGCAGTGCTTCCAGCTTGTAACTGATGTGGTGATATCTGAGATGGAGGCTGAACATGAGGAGGATGATGCGCAGGAGCTGTACACTGTGGGGGCAACTCTGACTGACATAGGGCCCGCAATCCTCGGTGTGGGGAGGATGTGTTCCGTCCCAAGGACCGACTGGGTCCCAGCTTCCACTATGTTTACCCAGTGTGCTGTCAGGGAGATGTACCGTCCCTGGCCATAAGCACTTGTCCATGTGTCCGTTGTCAGGTGGACTCTCCTAGTTACTGCGTTGTTGAGGGCACGGCAGATGTTTTGGGGCACGTGCTTGACTAATGCGGGATGGCACACCAGGCAAAATAGTGTCGGCTGGGGACCGAGTGCGGAGGGACGGCCACCGCCATAAGGTTGTGGAAGGATTCCGTCTCCACTAGCTTAAAAGGCAGCATTTCCAACGCAAGCAGTCGTGAAATGTGCGAATTTAGGACTGTGGCCTGCAGGGCATTGCCTGCAAATTTGCGCTTTCGTTCAAAGCTCTGGGATATGGACAATTGAACGCTGCGGTGGGATGTGGACGTGGACGTGGACGTTGATGCTGTGTCTTGAGAAACTGCCATAACAAGTGAAGACTGAGAGGAGGGGGCATCTTTGCATGCAGTATGGGCAGGGGATTGCCTTGCACGTACAACAGGGGGTTCTCTTACACGCACAACAGCGGAAGAAGCAGTGGTGACACCCGCTGACACTGGTCGTGGACCCTGGGGTTCGCCCCACAAAGTCGGGTGCTTTGCTGACACGTGCCTGATCATGCTGGTGGTTCGTCAGGCTGGTAGTTTTATCACCCCTGCTGATGCTGGCATGGCAGGTGGTACAAATGGCTTTTTTGGGGTTATCAGCAGAGTCTTTAAAAAAATTCCAGACTCTGGAAGACCTACCGGTTGTACTGGCAATGTTCCTCTTGTTGGTGTTACGGGGAACTGTTGCCCGCCTTCTGTGTGCGGCCACCACACTGCTTCTTCCTGCCTGTTGGGGTACTCTGCCTCCCTCCCCCAGTGTGCTGTTGGCCTCGCTCTGCGTGTCCTCCTGCCACGTTGGGTCAGTTACTAGATCATCCGCCATCTCCTCCTCTTCCACTTGCGCACCACGATCCTCCTCCTCACTTCATGGCAATTGTGTCTCGTCATCGTCCACCTCTTGTGACAAATTGCCAGCGTCGACTTCCACTGGCCGTGGCTGTTCAAATATTTGGGCATCGCTACATGGGATCTCCTCTTCCACCACTTCAAGCGGAGCAGGCGAGGGGCACAAATATGGAAATGGACCAGTGAACAGCTCTTCAGAGTGTCCAAGTGTGGGATCAGTTGCTGTCTGACGACACTCGGCATGGTAGGAGGAAGGAGCATCAGGGTGAGGAGGAGTATGCGGTCGAGACTCACGGCTACTAAAACTTGACCGTGTGGAAGACAGACCGGAGGTGGTGGTGCCCAGGTAACTGGAAGTATTATCTGCTATCCAATTAATAACCTGTTCACACTGATCAGTTCGCAATACTGGTGTTGTAGTGTGCTTCCCTAGTAATTCGGTCAAGAAGTGGGAGCGAGAAGATGTGGTTGTTGGTTGTGGCACATTTTCACCTTGGCCACGGCCCCGTCCTCTACACGCACCATCACCAGAACGTCCAGTTCCCCGTCCCTTGCCACGCACCATGCCTATTGTAAATGAAGCAAAATAGCTTACACTCGCACTATCAATGTAAAAAGGGTAATAAACAGGAGATTAGAACCGTGGAAGAGGAAAACCACAGTTCTATTTCTCTGGCCTACATCAGAATCTTTTAAACAGATATATTTGTGTCTGAACACTGAGCGAGACACTCATTTTTTTTATTTTTTATGTAAAAAATGCCAAAAGCAGGATAATACAGAGATTTGACCCGTGGAACTGCAAAACCACAGTTCTAGTTATCTGGCCTACACCAGACTCTTTTAAACAGATATATTTGTGTCTGAACAGTCAGGGAGACACAATTACTGTTTTTTTTTACGGAAAAAATGCCAAAAGCAGGATAATACAGAGATTTGACCCGTGGAACTGCAAAACCACAGTTCTAGTTATCTGGCCTACACCAGACTCTTTTAAACAGATATATTTGTGTCTGAACAGTCAGGGAGACACTATTACTGTTTTTTTTATGGAAAAATGCCAAAAGCAGGATAATACAGAGATTTGACCCGTGGAACTGCAAAACCACAGTTCTAGTTATCTGGCCTACACCAGACTCTTTTAAACAGATATATTTGTGTCTGAACAGTCAGGGAGACACAATTACTGTTTTTTTTTACGGAAAAAATGCCAAAAGCAGGATAATACAGAGATTTGACCCGTGGAACTGCAAAACCCCAGTTCTAGTTATCTGGCCTACACCAGACTCTTTTAAACAGATATATTTGTGTCTGAACAGTCAGGGAGACACTATTACTGTTTTTTTTATGGAAAAATGCCAAAAGCAGGATAATACAGAGATTTGACCCGTGGAACTGCAAAACCCCAGTTCTAGTTATCTGGCCTACACCAGACTCTTTTAAACAGATATATTTGTGTCTGAACAGTCAGGGAGACACTATTACTGTTTTTTTTATGGAAAAATGCCAAAAGCAGGATAATACAGAGATTTGACCCGTGGAACTGCAAAACCACAGTCCTAGTTATCTGGCCTACACCAGACTCCTTTAAACAGATATATTTGTGTCTGAACAGTCAGGGAGACACAAATCCCTGCATGTTCATTGGCTCTGTAAAGAGCGCCAAATGTGCAGGGCGGAGACTGGAGCTCCTGCCCGAGTAACCCGGAAATGCTCGGTGCTCGCCGAACATCCTGAGTAGTGAGATGCTCGGCGAGTACCGAGCAGTGTCGAGCATGCTCGCTCAACACTAATCAAATATCATGGTGCATGGAACATCTATGACTCTGTGGTAAAGCCAAGAGTATCCACTGATGTAGCACATTTTCTAATATACTGAATATTGTGTACAGTTTTGGCTCTAGTGTATAAGAAGGACATAGCTGAGCTAGAGAGGGTGCAGAGAAGAGCAACCAAGGTTATTAAAGCACCACTCCAGTGTTTTTTTTTATTTCACTGATGGAGTGGTGCCATTAGTCAATCTAAGTTATCTGACCCTAGTATTATACTCATCAGCCAACGTCTTCAGCTGTTCCTGGCACAGCTTGGGCTCCGCACCATCATCTTGTGACCACATCTTCTGACTGACAAGAAGTTAGAGGTTACGGTCACAAGCTCTCAATGTAAGTCTCGTCTGACCTCATTATGGCTCTCATAGACTTAAATTGAGTAGTGACAACAAACACTGGAGCAATTCGGCAGGTCACAAACTACAGAGGACAACCTAAGTGGTACCAATAATAGATGAAGACAGTGGCGGATGAGTATAATACTAGGGGCAGGGAACTTGGTTTAGTAGCACCACTTCAATAGTAAAGTAAAAAAAAATGTTGGAATGGTGCTTTAAGGGAATGGGGGATTGCAATATGAAGACAGGCTATCAAATTTGGGGCTATTTAGTTTGGAAAAACAATAGCTTAGGGGCGACCTTATTACAATGTACAAATATATGAGGGGACAGTACAGAGATCTGTATAATGATCTTTTTACACCTAGGTCTACAATGGTGACAAGTGGGCATCCTCTACGACTAGAGGAAAGAAGGCTTAATCATAATCATATTCTTTACTGTAAGAGCAGTGAGACTATGGTACTCTCTGAAACATGATTTTATAATGGTTGAGTCACTACAAATATTCAAGTAGGGTCTGGATACACTTTTTTGATAAATATAATGTTACAGGTGATGGGCACTAGATTCTGTGATTGGAATTTAATCCAGGGAACTAGTCTGATTGCCGTATGTGAAGTTAAAAAGGAGTTCACCCACTAACAGGGGGGCAATTATAATCTGCCTCATGGGGTTTTGAAGTTTTGTTTTTTATCAGGTTCACTGTAAAGAGTTGTAGCTATTCAATGAAACGATAACTCAAGTATTAAATTATCATTTAGACACCTTTCCATGTTAAACAATTGAGATGTGTCATCCCTGAGATCTTATAAATACTGTTGTTAAATCCTGTTAAATATAATGTACGGCAGATAAAGTCATACAATGACTGCTGATATATCCCATATCACGTTCCAATAAAAAAGTTGCATCCGTTTTAATGGTGGATCCTTTTGCAGTATACAAAACCTGAAACAGCAGGATCCCTGTGTAGTCTGAGCTTTTATCCCTGCATTCTCTATGCTTTTCCCCCTTGCGGCTGGGTTTGATGCAACACTAAAATGCAAATGAAGCCGCCTATCTCACGACCTTATTAAATAAGAGCGGAGACGTTTCATTGACTTGGTGTTAAATGGCCATTCCACCTAATAGCTGTACGTGAGCGTCAGTCATATGATGAAAGACCTTGTTATTCTAGCTTAATAGAGAGTAATTTCCCGTGTTTGTCTTTGATGAATGACATCACTTCATCATCTTAAAGTATTTGCTAAAGAAATGCTGCATACCTATATGGAAATCTCAGTATTGTTATAATCCATGTCTCTGGGTATGATATAAAGGAATCCAGGGCAGAACATTGGGCAAATGCATCTCATGTAATTAGCTGTAGAGTTTCTTAGAAGATAAGTTGCGCACATGACCACCAATCAAAATCAGAGGGATGACCCAGGAGAGATTTGGTACATTGAGGTGTGGTGTCTGTGGGATTCTGTCACTCACATTAAACCATGGCAGGAAGGTAGAACTTCGCTGATAGTTATAGGTTTTTAAAAATTTCCCAATACCAGCTGACAGGGGGGCAGGCTAGAAAAAACTAAGAAAACCATATAGGTCGGACAGGCAAAATCATTCTCAGACAAGTCAATAGGATGAAGAAGTTTTTAGGAAGGACTGAGGAGTAGGAAATATAAGAAAGGATAGATCCCTAAGAGCATGCTAAGACTATATACAAGAATATACAAGGGGAAAGACCAAAGACCATTGGCCAACTAATCAAGTTCCTACTCTTTAAATCATACATGCACTTATGTGCATAAGGGCTCAGTCATGTGTCTGTGTTTCATGTACATGTGATTTTTAGATAGACTATAATAGGTAAATGTTCTAAAGAATGTTCACAGATCCTTGATTTTTTGGGGGACCAAGTGGTCCCCAAAAAAACCTGGAAACTTGTCCATTTCCTAGTAATCACACACTCTATTGCAAATCTAGAGTTAAGAACTGAGCTTTCTCAACATGCTGTAGATGCTGTCTATATATCATAGTCATTATCTGTCTGTAGCAGTGGCAACCGGAACTGAACTGCGATCACTGAGCTCTGATCGCAGCTGTTAACTCGTATGAAGCTGCCATCAAAGAGTGACAGGCCTAAAGGGCAGTCTGTCTCAGGAGTCTGCACACTGCTCGAGTATTCAGGTATTACAACCTTAAGCATTAATACCATGGTACCGTGAACTATTTCCCTGTGCCAGCTTTTCATTAACATCCAGACAAACCCAGCTCTGCTATATTGCAGGGCAAATTTGCTACATCTCCTCTTGTTACACCCCCAACTCTGCTACATCACTGGGTAAATAGTTCTGCCTTTGATTCTGTGTCAAACCCAGCCCTGCAATATCACTAGGTACCTTGCTATATTCCTTCCAGCTTTACATTGAACTCTGTGACAAACAGCTTTACTCTATAGCGGACACAACACTGTCATATTGCAATCAGTTCACTATTGAACTCTGTGACAAACTCAGCTCTGCCACACACCTAAGTCAACTCTGCTATACTGCTGCCAACTCTGAACTGAACTCTGTGACAAACTTAGCTCTCTTATATCATAGTCAGCTCTGTCAAATTGTTGTGTCAGCTCTGCTCCTCTGCTTCCTCATTGCAGAGTCTCCTCTGCTTCCTCGTTGATTACCGTTATATGGCTACTGTTGCCGTTCTGCCACAACAGCTTCCCTTGTTCCACTGGCGGACACAGACAGAAGAGAGCCCCAGTGCAGAAACTATAATACAGTGCTGGCCAAAAGTATTGGCACCCCTGTAATTTTGTCAGATAATACTCAGTTTCTTCCTGAAAATGATTGCAATCACAAATTCTTTGGTATTATTATCTTCATTTAATTTGCTTGCAAGGAAAAAACACTAAAGAGAATGAAACAAAAATCAAATCATTGATCATTTCATACAAAACTCCAAAAAAGGGCCGGACAAAAGTATTGGCACCCTCAGCCTTATACTTGGTTGCACAACCTTTAGCCAAAATAACTGCGAACAACCGCTTCCGGTAACCATCAATGAGTTTCTTACAATGCTCTGCTGGAATTGTAGACCATTCTTCTTTGGCAAACTGCTCCAGGTCCCTGATATTTGAAGGGTGCCTTCTCCAAACTGCCATTTTGAGATCTCTCCACAGGTGTTCTATGGGATTTAGGTCTGGACTCATTGCTGGCCACCTTAGAAGTCTCCAGTGCTTTCTCTAAAACCATTTTATAGTGCTTTTGGAAGTGTGTTTTGGGTCATTGTCCTGCTGGAAGACCCATGACCTCTGAGGGAGACCCAGCTTTCTCACACTGGGCCCTACATTATGCTGCAAAATTCGTTGGTAGTCTTCAGACTTCATAATGCCATGCACATGGTCAAGCAGTCCAGTGCCAGAGGCAGCAAAGCAACCCCAAAACATCAGGGAATCTCCGCCATGTTTGACTGTAGGGACCGTGTTCTTTTCTTTGAATGCCTCTTTTTTTTTCCTGTACACTCTATGTTGATGCTTTTTCTCAAAAAACTCTACTTTTGTCTCATCTGACCAGAGAACATTCTTCCAAAACGGTTTAGGCTTTCTCAGGTAAGTTTTGGCAAACTCCAGCCTGGCTTTTTTATGTCTCGGGGTAAGAAGTGGGGTCTTCCTGGGTATCCTACCATACAGTCCCTTTTCATTCAGACGCCGACGGATAGTACGGGTTGACACTGTTGTACCCTCGGACTGCAGCGCAGCTTGAACTTGTTTGGATGTTAGTCGAGGATCTTTATCCACCATCCGCACAATCTTGCGTTGAAATCTCTTGTCAATTTTTCTTCTCCGTCCACATCTAGGGAGATTAGCCACAGTGCCATGGGCTTTAAACTTCTTGATGACACTGCGCACGGAAGACACAGGAACATTCAGGTCTTTGGAGATGGACTTGTAGCCTTGAGATTGCTCATGCTTCCTCACAATTTGGTTTCTCAAGTCCTCAGACAGTTCTTTGGTCTTCTTTCTTTTCTCCATGCTCAGTGTGGTACACACAAGGACACAGGATAGAGGTTGAGTCAACTTTAATCCATGTTAACTGGCTGCAAGTGTGATTTAGTTATTGCCAACACCTGTTAGGTGCCACAGGTAAGTTACAGATGCTGTTAATTACGCGAATTAGAGAAGCATCACATGATTTTTTAAAGGGTGCCAATACTTTTGTCCACCCCCTTTTTTAGGTTTGGTGTGGAATTATATCCAATTTGGCTTTAGGACAATTCTTTGTGTGTTTTTCTCATTGAAGACAAATTAAATGAAGATAATAATAGCAAAGAATTTGTGATTGCAATCATTTTCAGGAAGAAACTGAGTATTATCTGACAGAATTGCAGGGGTGCCAATACTTTTGGCCAGCACTGTATATGGACCCATTGGAGTCCAATAGCTCATTATAATGCATAATTACACCTTTTTTGGAGGTAGAAGTGGCCCTCATACCTCTAGGGCCCCTGTGAGGCCGCACAGGTTGCATCAATGATATGTGAGCCCCTGCCTTGTTCCATCTGGACATTTTTGTTGCACCGATGTCATCAGTCCACCTCATCAGCTGAGACATAACGTATGCTATATGCAATGCAACATAACAAAAACATATTTTGTAAGCAGGACAGCTGCAGTTCTTTTCGAAAGTTAAAATAATGTATTATTGTCAATGCTGCAAAAAAACATGCAAATTGTGACCCTCATAAATGTGTGGTCATCTTATGAGAAACATTCCAATACCATCCAGTCCTAGAACCTACAAGACCTTCATCCTCCCACTCCAATGAATAAACTTGTAATTTATTTCAATTTAAGTTGTTTTAAGATGTAGATTGTGGGCGATGGGAACAATGCTAGAGAATATTTTACTATTACAATTAACCTTGGCAACTAAATTGCAATAATTGTCAACAGTATCACTTGCAATGATATAATAATGGCATAGAAAAATCCTCTACTCTACTCATCAAATCTAGTTCTAGAAACCATTTCTTGTTAGTTACAGGCATTCACTAATATCAAGTGAGAAAACTTACAGAAAGGATTATACAGCCATTGTGATATGGACTTTCAAAGTTAGTAAACCAGTCTCACCAGGTCCAGATTTATTTAATAATTCATGCAGTTTGTATGATGAATTCTGGTAACAGATCCGCTATAAATTCCTTCATGTGTGTCACTCGTTACTGCGCCAGGCATAAGACGGTTCCGTAAATTAATTTGCTATTACATGAGCTTTGTATATTCCTGTTCTTCTTGCAGATTTTTTTTTTTAGCAATCAATAAAATTAGAGGTCATCATTCTATTCATCCTAATTCGCTTATTGCTTACCCGGTGACTTGAACATTGTTTAGTGCTTTAGGAATTGCACCTATCAGCAATACTCACTGATCTAACATTACAAAGCAGATAATATTGGTTTTCATAGTGATGAAACGGAACAAATTCTTGTGTGTAATACAAATCATCTTATTAAACCAAGGCTGGAAGGCAAATCTACTTGTCATTCAGGTAAAGTATCACAAATGAATCAGGAACAGCCGGGCTTGTTTTCTTACAATTTACACTTCTAGAAAAGCAGAACAAATTAATTGTAGATATTATGTCCCTATATCAGGCTTATCAATAATATAAATTAAATTAGCATTCATGTGCAGGTAACCTTAAAGAAGCACTCCTCCCATCAAAATGTTTATCCTCTTAATATATTGCAGTCATCATATTATTTAGCACTGTGTACTTACAATTTCTCATTTTACATTTCTGCCAAGTTAATTCTTCTCTTTTCCATTAGGTCTATGACATCACGTGATTAAAAACTGACTAGCTGAATCCTTCTCAGCTTTATGTAGAAGCAGTTAGTCTCTTTTCCCTGCATGAGTCATCATTAGAGCTACAATTCTAAATTACTGCTAAGTCCCTGGCAGTGGGGAGTAGTGGAGCAGCTGGATCAGGAGTTGAAGAGAGGGATGACTCATGCAGGGAAAAGAGACAGGTGATGTCAAAGACCTAATGGAAAACAAGAAGAATTAACTCAGTAGAAAGGCAAAATAAGCAATTGTATGTACACAGTGCTACAGTATGTACTGTAATATGATGACTACAAGGTATTAAGAGGATACAACTTTGATGGGAGGAGGAGTGCCTCTTTAAGGGGGTATTTCTGTCTGGTGCATTTTTTATTGAAGTGTTTACATCTCAGATAATTTAGGGGCATCTCCTATGAGAACCCTCAGGAGAGTATAGAGCTGAACAAATTGATTTTACCATACATTTTGCAAAACAGTGAACTATCCCTCCATCCAATTTTTTTTGCAATTATCTTCAGACAAATCGAGCAAAATGGCAGCCTGCAGAGAAGGGATCAGCAAAATTAAAAATATTATACTCACCCAACTCTTAACCATCTTCCAACACCCACCATAGTCAGCGCTTCCTGTGATGACAAGGTCTTATGTGATGTTTAGACATTGTGGTATTTAGTTAGTGCAGGAGGCACCAAATATGCTAGGTGGCAGAAGATGGTAAATATGATGGTCAGGAGCTGGAATACCCTGAAGAAGGCTCAGTGAAGACCAGACTGAAGAAGACGACCGTCCTGGAGCTGGCATGTACAGCAGGAAAAGTTATGTTTATAATGCCCTGAGGTTTTGAGAGATGCCAGAGCATAATATTCCTGAAATTGCTTGTGTAAATTTTTATCTGCAAATTAGAATTTTTGCAGATTTGCACATCCGAAGAGCAGGCCCTATCTTGTGCCAATAACAACATAGAGGCGGTCTCGCCATTAAAAGTGGGATATGTATTTATTAAGTTCCAAGAAAAATCTTATGTATAGTCCATAGAGAAACACTCCCAGCAAAGTTTTTATCCTCTTAATATATCACAATCATCATATTATATAGCAATGTGTGCTATCTGTACTTAGTTTTGCTCATTTTGCCTTTCTACCCAGTTAATTCTTCTCTTTTCTATTAGGTCTATGACATCAAGTGATTAAAAAGGCTAGCTGAATCCTTCAAAGCTCTATCTAAAAACAGGAGGTCAATTTTCCCTACATGACTCATGATTCACTGCAAAAATGTCTTGCAGGGGGAGAAGTGAGCAACTTGATCAGGAATTGACAAGGGGAATAATTTATGCAGGGAATAGAGACTTCCTGTTTCTACATAGAGCAGAGGAAAGAGAAGAATTAGCTGTGTAGAAATGCAAAATTAACAATTGTAAGTACACAGTGTATAATATGATGATTGTGACGCGCCCCCTGGGCCGTGTGTGTAGGGGAATACCCAGAGCCGGGTCTCTGTGTAATACTGGGGGTTGTAGTCTCCGTGGCGGCGACCCGGTCCCGTGGCTCAGGGTGGTCAAACCAGTGGCAGTCTATTTCTGTGGTTTTTATGATTAAATGTCCGACTTCACCACCCGTGGATTGCGGTCACTGAGAACCGCCGCTGCGTGGCAGACCGCTGAGGCTGGTGTGGTGTGCGCAGCAGAGGGTAGTATAACTACCCACGGGAGGAGTATAGCCTCAGGGCAGCGTCTGTAGATGGTGAGGGTTGTGGTGCGTGGGCGCAGCAGAAATGTAGTCTGTGCAGTGCGGTTCAGGGTCTTTACTGTTGGTAATGAAGAAGGCCCTGCCAGGAGTACTGGCTAACATTAGAGGCCTGGTCAGTCTGTGAGCGAACAAGAGTCCCCCTGGCCAGGTGGAGGTATAGGCCTTCCCGTCTGACTGCACTCTTCCTGGCTACCCTGCTGTAGTCGTGTAGTAGCCCACGTCCCTGAGTGTACCGTGTGGTGCTCACCCGTATGGCTGGTGACTTGGGGCCTTTGGTGCCTTCTGCTCCTCGATGGCGGTGCCGGTCCCTTGCGTGTTACTGAGCCTCCGGGCTTTCTTTGGCCAGAGGACCTGAAATCCCCTGCCAGGTGGTTTCTCCTGCTGGGTGTAGATATCCCCACAGCCTCGGACTCCGGTGTCCGGTTCTCTGCATCTTCTGCCAGGACGAGCTCTGCTACAGTCCCTGGTCTTCAGCTCCTAGCTCCTACAGAGCTCCTTGCTGCTGCTCTGTCCCTTCTCTGGAACTATACTAGACTGGACTCTCTAACCCCACCCCAGATCCAGTTTATAAAGGGCAGGTTCCTCCCCTCCCTGGACTGGGGCAGGAGGTGTGGCATGCAATATTGCTCCTGACCAGGAAAACCCATGATCGCTCTCAGACATGGTATTTCTACCACTGTGGCAACCAAACCCCTGGGGTGCCACAATTGCAGTATATTAAGAGGATATAACTTGAAGGAGGAGGAGGAGTGCTTCTCTTCTTTAAAGCGCACCTGTCAGCAGGATTGTGCTCAGTAAACTACATACACTGTCAGGTGGGCGACATTACACTGATTAAAATGATGAAATTCATCCTGTGGTTCTTTTTACATTTTTATTCTCAGTTTTGAGATAATGATATTCTCATGCTTCGGGGCAACCTTTGGGGAGGGGCTTTATCTAGTGCTCTGCTCATATATTTGTTACTGTAAAAGTCAGAAGGCCGGTAAAACCTAGGATTTATCGGTCAATCTGGACATTTACCGAGGCCGTCGGTAAAAGCTCAAAATGAAAAGTAAAATTGGACTTTTACCGGTGAAGTCTTGGTAAATCTTAACATTTCTCAACAGCGTTGGTAAAAGTCAGATGTATTCCATATAAACGAACCATTTTGGACTTTTACCTGGGCGAATTGGTAAATCTTTACATTTACCAGTATGTGTTGGTAAAAGTAACTACCAGCATGTGTTGGTAAAAGTAACTTTGAGTCACAGAATTCTGACTCTTACCAGCAGATGATGGTGGTAAAAGTTAACTAAACGCAATTTCCGAATCTGATGAAGGCCTTAATCGTTAAAAATATTTTTATTCTTCAAAATACAAATGCAAATGAACAAATACAAATAGGAAAATGCAAATAGAAAACATTTATGTAGGAAAATACTTCTCAAAAATGACAAATTACCGCAAATACAAGAATAACGCAACTTCAAAACTATGTAATTCTGAATTCAAATAGGAAACATTTATGTAGGAAAATACTTCTCAAAAATGTCAAATTACCGCAAATACAAGAATAACGCAACTTCAAAACTATGTAATTCTGTAATTGTGACTAGGGATAAGCAGATAGATCCGTCCAGACCCGTTATCTGAGCGGATAACGGGCTGTACGGATACGGATAATCCCGATATCTGTCGGATATATCCGTGCCTTCCGATAATGCATGTTTCATGCATCATCGGAAGGCATGGATGGTGCGAGTGTGCAGGGCAGACAGGTATAAAGCTAAATTGCTACTTACCGGAGGTTTCCCAGGTCTCGTCGTCCGCGTTCTCCTTCCGGGTCACATGACTGTATACGTCACCACGCAAGTGACGCATGTGTAAGTCATGTGACACAACTCGTGTCACATGATTTATGCACCTGTCACTTTCGTGGTGACGTATGCAGTCATGTGACCCGGAAGAAGGAGGATGCGGCCGGCCGACGAGACAGTGGGAAGCCTCTGGTAGCCTCCGGTAAGTAGTGATCTTTAAGTGGCGGAGAAGGGGGTCCAGCCAGAGGGCGGGATGACCCTAGTGGGCAGGGAGTTCCTACTGCAGTGACGCAGCGAGGATCTCCTCGCTCAGGTATGCCCCGGCCGAGTCCCCACCATCACTGGTGACAGCAGGGATGCCCACCAGCGTGCAGGGAGTCTCCCCCGCATCACTGGTGACGCAGGAGGGATGTCCCTGCATATGGATAGTTGTCCCATAGACTTATATGGGACACGAATAGGATCCGGATCCACTCCGATCTCGGTCTTATCCGTACGGATAGACGGATATCCAGCTATCCACTCAACTCTAATTGTGACCCGTTAAATTGCACTTAATTTTTCATCTCAATTAAAAAGACATACAACAAACACAAAAGGGGACCTATTTGTTGCAACACGTTTGGGAATTGTGACACTTTGAATGGCACTTCATTTTTGCCAGCCTACAAACACATTTCTTCTTTAGGCACTTCTTTAAGCAGTTGCATTTCTTCAATCCCTGACCTCCCACCAACGATTGTTGGGAAACCGCCGTGCGAAGGCTGATCTGAACTTTTTTCACATCCTGCAATCCTATGAAATTTTCCTGACAGATGGTGAACTGATTGTGATAATATAATACATTTAGGATCCCAGCGGTAGTCCCCACTTGGTAGAAGTCATCTTCTTTTTTTATAATAATCGCAATGATCGACTTAGGGTCCATTTTTGAACGGTCGACGTCTGGAATTCTGATTCTGATGTTCTGTCCAATGTTAGGTTCGGGTAATTTTTGACTGGAACATTTCAACATTTTCTTGGCCTGTGTTTCAAGTCCTTCTCTTGCAGCTTTTCGAACTCTTCTGACCGCACCAATTCTTCTATTGATTGTATGCGAAATCAAAACGTCAGGTTGCTGATCATCATGAAGTTCTCCATCTTTCTTAGAAGGCTTTGACTCGACACTTTTTTTCTTTTAGGTCTTCATTATTCTTGGATGGCAAAATTGGTGGAGTTTCATATGCTGTTAAGGTGTGCGGACAGTTGGATAAGTCCAAAGCTTCTCCTTCCGTTGTGAACAGCTGATGACAGTTGGATTCATCCGAAGCTTCTGCTGCTGTTGGTGCTGACGTGTGATGAAAGTTAGATTCATCTGACCCTTCGGCTTCTGTTGGTGATGTCGGATCACTAAGTTCCTCTTGCAAACCAACAAACATTTTTTCAAGATCTTCTTCTGAAGAGAGATTTCTGATCCCATCACTAGGAATTTTGGAGGTAGCTAGACCCATCTGCATTGGTACTCCGAACATAGCTTGATAGGGCGAGCATTTTATTCCCTCATGGTATGCTCTATTTTTCATTGCTCGTACAAAGCGAAGGCCCTCAGACCACTTGGGTGTCTTATTTGTTTCCATTCACGTTGACAACATGTTTTCAATGTCTTGATTTGCTCTTTCCACGGAGCCTTGGGACTGGCTGTGTCTTGGTTTACCATGCACTATTTTCATATCAGGCCACATCGCGCACAAACTCTGTATGACCTTGTTACAAAATTCCCTCCCATTATCAGAATGCAGTATACACGGGGGAGCCAAAAGTGGAAAAAATGTCAAGAATGTGTTACGCAACCTCTTCTGCTCTTTTAGTGCATAAAGCACGTAGAAGAACAAATTTAGTGACGTGGTCTTGATAGACGAATATGAACTTGAAATCATTATCACAATTGGATTGCATGTCAATGAGATCGACTTGAGCACGAGAATTCATTTCACTGTGTAGGATGGGTTTCTCAACAAGGCATTTTTTGGTAATCTTCTGTTTTTTCTGGCATGGCTGGCAGAGTCGCAGATAAATAACTATTGACTCCGTTGTGACATTTTTGAACTTACGGTTCACCTCCTTTAGGATCCTGGTCCGCCCTCCGTGGCCGGTACTGATGTGCGCATTATGAATGACACTAAAGAGTTCTGCACACCGAACGTAATGCAACACGTTGTCTTTTTCACACGAGATTGGTGCAATTAACTTTTCATCACTTCCGACGGTCATGATGTCGTACCTCTTCAAACGCCTGTAGTGAATACTCTGTTTAGGTACCGCCACCTTAGCCTCCTTCACTTCTTTCAATATATTCTCGTATTTATCGTCCGTGAGATAAAAATTATTATCTCACTTTTTCTCCACCACTTCATTCAAGAGCTCCGAAAAACGATCTTTCATTTCCTTACTCATGATCTGACAATCAGCTAGTGCCTGTGCAGCTTTCACAGGCAGTCGGCTATGCAGCTTTGAGCAGTATGTGCAGCTTGCAAAACACTCAGGCAGTCGTCCAGCATGAGGACACAAACAGGAAGTACGCCCATTTACCCACACTGCTTGGCAAGAATCCCATGTTCTTTTGTAATAGGGTTACTCAGCATTGTGTGAAAGACTGTACAACAGCACCATTTACTGGTCTAACACTGCCATTGATGAGTTAGTGATTTTCTTCAGGCAGTGATTGGGCAGCAATCTAAGAAGAGAACCCCAGGAAACTAGGACTTGAGGCAGGAGCTATTTTAGGGAGAGTGAGAGGACTGGTGCTGTGCTGACTAGACTGAGCCCAGACAGGGCTGTTGCGCTGTTTCCTTCCAGTCTTTTCTCGGAATGCGCTGTCTTCCGATTCCCCTGATCAGAGACTACGGTGCTCGGGTGGAACAGACCGTTCATGGCACCCAGCAACTCCGGCTCAGAGCTTATCTGCATATCTTCTGGTTCTACCACATTGGCGCGGAAACGGTAAATCGTGTGAGCGGTGTTAGCATCCACCTTGCAAAGGGCCCTTGGAAAGACTTTGGACTCTGCACTCTACAGGAAGCTAAGTACAGGACAATTTATACACTACTACACTGGCAGCGTGTGTACTTCTTGTAACTTTTTGTGAGAGGGTGCTGCGGAACACTGATACCCTAAGATTCATAGGACGTTCTCTTTTGCATATTTTAGTGTGGGGTTAGTGGTTGTATATTAGCGGGAAGTGGGCACTTTTTGTATGATCGAAACAATAATCATAGGATAGTCAGGATTGACATCTGTATATATAGAACGTACATACGTTAAGGATAGTCAGGATTGACATCTGTATATATAGAACGTACATACATTAAGGATAGTCAGGATTGACATCTGTATATATAGAACGTACATACGTTACTGGGTAGCAGATACCTTACAGGGTAGCAGATTTTGTTCATTGTTATTACCATATTTTCCCCATTTACTCTTATTACATTTATAAAAACTTTGAACACTGTGTCCTCCATTTCCTCGCCATATCTGCCTAATCAGACACCTTTCCTACTATGTCCTCCATTTCCTCGCCGTATCTGCCTAATTAGACACCTTTCCCGCGGTGGCTTACACTTTTTATTACACCCTTCTCAGCTACATTTACCAAGAAGCCGTGGTAAATGTGCACATTTACCGACTGCGCTTGGTTAAAGTCAGATGTTCCATCTTCACACTTGATATTTCTGACTTTTACCACGCTCGACGGTAAATGTTAACATTTACCAAGACTTCACAGGTAAAAGTCCAATTTTACTTTTCATTTTGAGCTTTTACCGACGGCCTCAGTAAATGTCCAGATTGACTGGTAAATCCTAGGTTTTACCGGCCTTCTGACTTTTACAGTAACATATTCACTTTCTGTGTTTTGGACAGGTCACTGTGACTTCAGTGACCGGCCTCCTATTTTAAATACTGCAGATGTAATTCTGTGGTTCACATGAAGAAATTTACATGCAGCAAAATGGCTCCGCCACCCGCGCATGCGCAGTAGCATCTCTCATTTGCCGAGAGATGCTACTGCGCCATTTTGCTGCATGTAAATTTCTTCATTTGAACCACAGAATTACATATGCAGTATTAAAAATAGGAGGCCGGTCACTGAAGGATCAGTGGCCTGTTCAAAATGCAGAAAGTGAATATATAAGCAGAGCAACAGATAAAGCCCCTCCCCAAAGGTCGCCCCAAAGCATAAAGATTAAAAAAGAACCACAAGATGGATTTCATCATCCAATGTATCAGTTTAATCAGTGTAACGGCGCCCATCTGACAGTGTACAGTGGGGACAAAAAGTATTTTTTTAGTCAGCCAAAAATTGTGCAAGTTCTCCCTCTTAAAAAGATGAGAGAGGCCTTGCATTGACATCATAGGTAGACCTCAACTATGAGATACAAAATGAGAAAACAAATCCTGAAAATCACATTGTCTGATTTGGAAAGAAATTTTTTTCAAATTTTGGTGGAAAATAAGTATTTGGTCAATTACAAACAAGTAAGATTTCTGTCTCTTACAGACCTGTAACTTCTTCTTTAAGAGGCTGCTCTGTCCTCCATTCATTACCTGTAGTACTGGCACCTGTTTGAACTTGTTATCAGTATAAAAGACACCTGTCCACAACCCCAGACAGGCACACTCCAAACTCCACTATGGTGACGACAAAAGAGCTGTTGAAGGACACCAGAAACAAAATTAATTGTAACCCTGCACCAGGCTGGGAAGACTGAATCTGCAATAGGCAAGCAGCTTGGTGTGAAGAAATCAACTGTGGGAGGAATACACTGTGTTCAGAATTATTAGGTAAATGAGTATTTTGATCACATGATACTTTTTATACATGTTGTCCTACTCCAAGCTGCATTGGCTTGAGAGCCAACTACCAATTAAGTAAATCTGGTGATGTGCATCTCTGTAATGAGGAGGGATGTTGACTAATGACATCAACACTCTATATAAGGTGTGCTTAATTATTAGGCAACTTCCTTTCCTTTGGCAAAATGGGTCAGAAGAGAGATTTGACGGGCTCTTAAAAATCCAAAATTGTGAGATGTCTTGCAGAGGGATGCAGCAGTCTTGAAATTTCCAAACTTTTGAAGCGTGATCACCGAACAATCAAGCGTTTCATGGCAAATAGCCAACAGGGTCGCAAGAAGCGTGTTGGCCAAAAAAGGCGGAAAATAATTGCCCATGAATTGAGGAAAATCAAGCGTGAAGCTGCCAAGATGCCATTCGCCACCAGCTTTGCCATATTTCAGAGCTGCAACGTTACTGGAGTATCAAAAAGAACAAGGTGTGCGATACACAGGGACATGGCCAAGGTAAGGAAGGCTGAAAAAACGACCACCTTTGAACAAGAAACATAAGAAAAAACGTCAAGAATGGGCCAAGAAATATCTTAAGACTGATTTTTCAAAGGTTTTATGGACAGATGAAATGAGAGTGACTCTTGATGGGCCAGATGGATGGGCCAGAGGCTGGATCAGTAAAGGGCAGAGAGCTCCACTCCGACTCAGACGCCAGCAAGGTGGAGGTGGGGTACTAGTATGGGCTGGTATCATCAAAGATGAACTTGTGGGACCTTTTCGGGTTGTGGATAGAGTGAAGCTCAACTCCCAGACCTACTGCCAGTTTCTGGAAGACAACTTCTTCAAGCAGTGGTACAGGAAGAAGTCGGTATCGTTCAAGAAAAACATGATTTTCATGCAGGACAATGCTCCATCACATGCATCTGACTCGCCCCCTGGGCCGTGGGGCACACGGATCCGGGCAATAGGGGAACGATGGGGGTAGTAGTGGCAACCCGGTTCCGTGGCTCAGGGTGGTCAGACCAATGGTAGTCTGCTATGTGCTGTTGATATTGTCCGACTACGCCACCCGTGGATTGCGGTTATTAGGAACCGCCGCTGCAAGGCAGTCCCCTGAGGTTAATGGTATGCACAGCTGAGATTGTAAAACTCCCCACGGGAAGAGTGTAACACCAGGGCAGTGCCGTGGATGGTGGGGGTGATGGTGCAGGGAGTCCCAGTACCGGTAGTGCTGGAGAAGCGAGAAAGTACACAGACAACGTACTACAGTCCAATGCCTTTTACTCATAGTTCAGATTCTCCGGGTCACTTCTGTACAGGTAGTGACCACCCAAGCCGTGCGGTGTCAACCGGGTGAGGGGCTCGGTCAACCCCCAGGCAGTTCAGGAGCATGGCCAAGGTCCCCCTTTTATCCTTTCTCTGGCCTGCCTCACCAGTGACCCACTTTTGTCCAGCTGCCGCGAACTTGTGCGGGTAAACGTGGATCCCGTTCCCCACTGTTCTATGTGGTGCCTTCCTAGCAGGTTTGATGAGGTGTAGCACCAATAAATGATCACGACCTCCGGTCTTTGGCTGAGGGTTGTTTTTCCTCCACCAATTTGGGATCCGGTACCCTTAATCTGCCTGACCCTTCACCCTGTATTCTCATGGGTTCTTAGGGTCCCTTCCACCTTCTTGTTTCTGAGCCTTTCCACCCTTTGGATACTTCTCTTTCTGTTTCTGTTCTTTGCTGTTTCTGTTCCTTTCTGTTCTTGTTCCTTTCTGTTCCCGGCCTTTTCTCTAGGCCTGCCTCTGAGCAGAGCTCCTACAGAGCCTCTGCTCCCTGTTTTCTCCTCTCACTGAACTTCACCCAGAACTAAGATGGTGCCCACCTTATATGCTTCCCTCTAGAACATGAGCCCAGGTGACCAGCAACCAATGAGGTCCTTCCTATGCTCAGAAACCAACCCCTATCTGCTCCTACACCACTGGGTATTCCTCCCCCCTCCCCACTCCAGCCAGGGACATGGTCTGTCGTGCCTGCATTTCTGTCTAATGGGAGCACCATTGAACGGTCCCTCGGAAATGGGGTGAGTGTGCTGTATGCAGCTAACTGAGCCCTGGTCCATACTCCATCCTTACCCGGGAGTGGAATACCACACCTCTAGCAGAGGTGCAATACCCCTGTAGCGGCCGAACCCTCGGGGCGCTACACATCCAACTACTCCACAGCATGGCTGGCAAGTAAAGGTCTAAAAGAAGAAAAAATAATGACATGGCCCCCTTGTTCACCTGACCTGAACCCCATAGAGAACCTGTGGTCCATCATAAAGTGTGAGATCTACAGGGAGGGAAAACAGTACACCTCTCGGAACAGTGTCTGGGAGGCTGTGGTGGCTGCTGCACGCAATGTTGATCGAAAACAGATCAAGCAACTGACAGAGTCTATGGATGGAAGGCTGTTGAGTGTCATCATAAAGAAAGGTGGCTATATTGATCACTAATTTTTTTGTTTTTTGTTTTTGCATG
Source organism: Phyllobates terribilis (assembly GCF_046119375.1). NCBI lineage: Eukaryota > Metazoa > Chordata > Amphibia > Anura > Dendrobatidae > Phyllobates > Phyllobates terribilis. Next base: position 881,454,257 of record NW_027362762.1, read on the forward strand.
TCAGAAATGTTTATTTCTAAATTTTGTGCTCTGATATTGGTTTACCTGGTGAAAATAAACAAGTGAGATGGGATTATATTTGGTTTTTATTAAGTTGCCTAATAATTCTGCACAGTAATAGTTACCTGCACAAACAGATATCCTCCTAAGATAGCCAAATCTAAAAAAAAAACCACTCCAACTTCCAAAAATATTAAGCTTGGATATTTATGAGTCTTTTGGGTTGATTGAGAACATAGTTGTTGATCAATAATAAAAATAATCCTTTAAAATACAACTTGCATAATAATTCTGCACACAGTGTAATTAGAAAATGGAAGACATACAAGACCACTACTAATCTTCCTCGATCTGGGGCTCCACACAAGATCTAACCACGTGGGGTCAAAATGATCTCAAGAACGATGAGCAGAAATCCCAGAACCAGACAGACAGACCTAGTGAATGACCTGCAGAGAGCTGGGACCAACGTTACACAGGCTACTATCAGTAACACACTACGCCGCCAGGGACTAAGATCCTGCAGTGCCAGACGTGTCCCCCTGCTTAAGCCATTACAAGTTCAGGCCTGTCTAAAGTTTTCTAGAGAGCATTTGGATGATCTAGAAGAGTATTGGGAGAATGTCATATGGTCATATGAAACCAAAGTAGAACTGTTTGGTAGAAACACAATGCGTCGTGTTTGGAGGAAAAGAATGCTGAGTTGCATCCAAAGAACACCATACCTACTGTGAAGCATGGGGGTGGCAACATCATGCTTTGGGGCTGTTTCTCTGCCAAGGGACCATGACAACTGATCCGTGTACATGAAAGAATGAATGGGGCCATGTATCGTGAGATTTTGATTGCAAACCTCCTTCCATCAGCAAGGGCATTGAAGATGAAACATGGCTGGGTCTTTCAGCATGACAATGATCCCATGCACACTGCCAGGGTAATGAAAGAGTGACTTCGTAAGAAGCATTTCAAGCTCCAGGAGTGGCCGAGCCAGTCTCCAGATCTAAAACCTAAATAAAACATTTGAAGGGAGTTGAAAGTCAGCGACAGCCCCAAAACATCACTGCTCTAGAGGAGATCTGCATGGAGGAATGGGCCAACATACCAGCAACAGTGTGTGTCAACCTTGTGAAGACTTACACAAAACGTTTGACCTCTATCATTGTCAACACTTTGGAAGTGCATTGAGCTGTAGGGTGCATTGCTGGAAAAGGGAAAAAAAAAAAAAAAAAACCTCTTTAGATCTCTTAGTTTGCGAGTGTGAAGGAGCTGAGTGTGACCGGAGCATAAGTGCGAACGAAAGTTAAGTGTGTGACTTGTTTTTCAGTGAAGAGGTATTTGGGAATCCTGCAGAAAATACCTGTGTGAATTGAGGTGAGTTGCTGCATTGTGACCTGCTGAGTGCTTTTTTGCCTGTTTAGTTTTATTGGGCTTTTTAAAACCTATTTTCTCACTACAGTTTTACAGTTTCTTAGTTTACTACCTGTGTATTTAAGGGTTAACTACATTGCACTAAAATCCTGAGGTGTAGCTATACTCACAAGGGGTTAATTAAGGGGGAGGGGTCATAATTAAGGGTTTATAAGGGGCAGCTGGTTGGGCATCCAGTCCTTTGGAAGTGCATTGAGCTGTAGGGTGCATTGCTGGAAAAGGGAAAAAAAAATCTCTTTAAATCTTAGTTTGTGAGTGAACGAGCTGAGTGTGACCGGAGCGTAAGTGCGAACGAAAATAAGTGTGTGACTTGTTTTTCAGTGACTTTGGATTCAGGGAGTTTGGAAGGGAGGACTTTGGACTGAATTGCTGTCTGTATTTTATTAATTCTTTACTTTTCTTTTTACTTAACATTCTGTCTATTGCAATCCCCATTAGGAAATGAGCTTCATTATTGACAATGCTATATAGTGTACATCTTGCCACATGTATGCATTCCTTGAACAGCCGGTCGGGGTTGCTTACTGCTGCGCGAGATGTGTGCACGTTGTGCGTTTGGAAGCCCAGGTACTGGATCTAAATGAGCAGCTGGCAACACTGAGATCCATTGACAATATGGAAAGGAGTCTGCTGCTCACTGAGCAGCAGCTCACTGGGGTAGATGTGGGGGAGGGTAGTAGTCGGGAGCTGCATGACAGTGAGGCCGTTAGTTGGGTGACAGAAGGGGGGGTAGAGGGAAGAGTGCCAGGGAGGCTAGTCCTGATCTGGCACACCCCAATAAGTTTGCAAAGTTGGCAGATGAGGGGAGTGACGGTACAGGGGTAGCACTGCTGCAGCAAGGCATGTCCCCTGAAAGCCGGAGGATTGTCAGATCCAGTAAAGAGGGAAATAGGAGAGCAGGGCAGGCCCGGCAGGTGCTGGTAGTGAGGGACTCAATTATTAGGGGAAGAGATAGGGCATTCTGTCACAAAGACAGGGATCGTCGAACAGTGTGCTGCCTACCTGGCGCTCGAGTCCGGCACATCGCTGATCGGGTTGACAGATTACTTGGAGGGGCTGGTGAGGACCCAGCGGTCATGGTGCACATTGTCACAAATGACAAAGTTAGAGGTAAGTAGAAGGTCCTTAAAGGTGATTTCAGGGAATTAGGCTGCAAGCTGAAAGCAAGGACCTCCAAGGTGGTATTCTCTGAAATACTACCAGTACCACGTGCCACGCCAGAGAGGCAACGGGAGATTAGGGAGATAAATAAGTGGCTCAAGAACTGGTGTAGGAAGGAGGGATTTGGGTTCCTGGAGAACTGGGCCGACTTCTCAGTTGGCTACAGACTCTACGCTAGGGACCGGCTGCACCTCAATGGGGAGGGTGCAGCTGTGCTGGGGGAGAAAATGGCTAGAAGGTTGGAGGAGTGTTTAAACTAGGGATTGGGGGGGAGGGTATTCATTTTATAGGTGGGGAAGATAGTGCAGATAGTGACCTGGGCACAAATAAAGAAATTGGGGGTGAGGTTAGAACAGTCAATAAAGTAAGAAGGAATAGAGGTACAGAGAGAGACATAAAATGCATGTACACTAATGCCAGAAGCCTCACCAACAAAATGGAGGAATTAGAATTAATTTTGTTGGAAAATAATTATGACATGGTAGGGATATCTGAGACGTGGCTGGACGAGAGCCATGACTGGGCAGTTAATTTACAGGGCTATAGTCTGTTCAGAAATGACCGTACAAACAAGCGAGGGGGGGGGTGTGTTTATATGTAAAATCATCCTTAAAACCCATCTTGCGGGAGGATATAGGTGAATCTAATGAAAATGTAGCGTCCCTGTGGGTGGAGATAAGGGGAGGGGGAAAAAATAATAAATTACTGATAGGGGTTTGTTATAAGTCTCCAAAAATAATGGAAGTAGCGGAGAATATCCTCATAAAGCAAATAGATGAAGCAGCGACTCAAGGAGAAGTCATTATTATGGGAGACTTCAACTACCCTGAAATACATTGGGGGACAGAAACATGTAGTTCAAGCAAAGGTAATAGGTTTTTGACAACTATGAGAGACAATTACCTTTCACAACTGGTTCAGGACACAACAAGAAGGGGGGCACTGCTAGACCTAATATTAACCAATAGGCCAGACCGCATATCAAATATACGAGTTGGGGGTCACTTGGGTAATAGTGATCACAAAATAATACGTTTTCATGTAACCTTTAATAAGATGTGTAGTAGATGGGTTACAAGGTCACTAAACTTCAGGAAGGCAAATTTCCAACGGTTGAGAGATGATCTTAGTGCAATAAACTGGGACGATATCCTGAGACATAAAGCTACACAAAGCAAATGGGAGACATTTATTAACATCCTGAATAGGACCTGTGCACAATATATACCCTTTGGGAATAAACATGCTAGAAATAGGAGGAAACCACTATGGCTAAATAGAGCTGTAAGGGGCGCAATAAGTGACAAAAAGAAAGCATTTAGAGAACTAAAGCAAGTAGGTAGTGATGAGGCATTAAATAAATATAGAAAATTAAATAAATTATGTAAAAAACAAATCAAGGCAGCAAAGATTGAGACAGAGAGAATCATTGCCAGAGAAAGTAAAAATAATCCCAAAATATTCTTTAACTACATAAATAGTAAAAAACTAAAAAATGATAGTGTTGGCCCCCTTAAAAATAGTCTGGGTGAAATGGTGGATGAGGAAAAAGCCAACATGTTAAATTATTTTTTTTCAACCGTATTTACACAAGAAAATCACATGACAGAAAACATGATTAGTGATAACAAAAATTCTCCAGTAAATGTCACTTGCTTAACCCAGCAGGAAGTACGGCGGCGTCTAAAAATCACTAAAGTTGACAAATCCCCGAGCCCAGATGGGATACACAAGTGAGTACTGCAGGAATTAAGTAACGTCATAGATAGACCATTATTTTTAATCTTTAAAGATTCCATAATAACAGGGTCTGTACCACACGACTGGCGTATAGCAAATGTGGTGCCAATATTCAAAAAGGGGACAAAAACTGAACTTGGAAATTATAGGCCAGTAAGCTTAACCTCTACTGTGGGTAAAATCCTGGAGGGTTTCCTAAGAGATGCTATAATAGAGTATCTGAAGAAGAATAACCTCATGACCCAATATCAACATGGGTTTACGAGGGACCGTTCCTGTCAAACTAATCTGATCAGTTTTTATGAGGAGGCAAGTTCTGGACTGGACCAAGGAAATGCCGTGGATGTTGTGTATATGGACTTTTCAAAAGCTTTTGATGCGGTTCCACACAAAAGGTTGATACATAAAATGAGAACAATGGGGATAGGGGAAAATATATGTATGTGGGTTAAGAACTGGCTCAGTGATAGGAAACAAAGGGTGGTTATTAATGGAAAACACTCAGACTGGGTCTCAGTTAACAGTGGGGTACCACAGGGGTCAGTATTGGGCCCCCTTCTTTTTAACATATTTATTAATGACCTTGTAGTGGACATACAGATTAATATTTCAATATTTGCAGATGACAATAAACTCTGCAGGGTAATCAATACAAAGGAGGACAATTTTATATTACAGGAGGATCTATGTAAACTAGAAACTTGGGCTGATAAATGGCAAATGAGCTTTAATGGAGATAAATGTAAGGTAATGCACTTGGGCAGAGGAAATAAAATGTATAATTATACAGTACAGACCAAAAGTTTGGACACACCTTCTCATTTAAAGATTTTTCTGTATTTTCATGACTATGAAAATTGTACATTCACACTGAAGGCATTAAAACTATGAATTAACACATGTGGAATTATATACTTAACAAAAAAAGTGTGAAACAACTGAAAATATGTGTTATATTCTATGTTCTTCAAAGTAGCCACCTTTTGCCTTGATGACTGCTTTGCACACTCTTGGCATTCTCTTGATGAGCTTCAAGTGGTAGTCACCGGAAATGGTCTTCCAACAATCTTGAAGGAGTTCCCAGAGATGCTTAGCACTTGTTGGCCCTTTTGCCTACACTCTGCGGTCCAGCTCACCCCAAACCATCTCGATTGGGTTCAGGTCTGGTGACTGTGGAGGCCAGGTCATCTGGCGTAGCACCCCATCACTCTCGCTCTTGGTCAAATAGCCCTTACACAGCCTGGAGGTGTGTTTGGGGTCATTTTCCTGTTGAAAAATAAATGATGGTCCAACTAAACGCAAACCAGATGGAATAGCATGCCGCTGCAAGATGCTTTGGTAACCATGCTGGTTCAGTATGCCTTCAATTTTGAATAAATCCCCAACAGTGTCACCAGCAAAGCACCCCCACACCATCACACCTCCTCCTCCATGCTTCACGGTGGGAACCAGGCATGTAGAGTCCATCCGTTCACCTTTTCTGCGTCGCACAAAGACACGGTGGTTGGAACCAAAGATCTCAAATTTGGACTCATCAGACAAAAGCACAGATTTCCACTGGTCTAATGTCCATTCCTTGTGTTCTTTAGCCCAAACAAGTCTCTTCTGCTTGTTGCCTGTCCTTCGCAGTGGTTTCCTAGCAGCTATTTTACCATGAAGGCCTGCTGCACAAAGTCTCCTCTTAACAGTTGTTGTAGAGATGTGTCTGCTGCTAGAACTCTGTGTGGCATTGACCTGGTCTCTAATCTGAGCTGCTGTTAACCTGCGATTTCTGAGGCTGGTGACTCGGATAAACTTATCGTCAGAAGCAGAGGTGACTCTTGGTCTTCCTTTCCTGGAGCGGTTCTCATGTGAGCCAGTTTCTTTGTAGCGCTTGATGGTTTTTGCAACTGCACTTGGGGACACTTTCAAAGTTTTCCCAATTTTTTGCACTGACTGACCTTCATTTCTTAAAGTAATGATGGCCACTCGTTTTTCGTTACTTAGCTGCTTTTTTCTTGCCATAATACAAATTCTAACAGTCTATTCAGTAGGGCTATCAGCTGTGTATCCAGCAGACTTCTGCACAACACAACTGATGGTCCCAACCCCATTTATAACGCAAGGAATCCCACTTATTAAACCTGACAGGGCACACCTGTGAAGTGAAAACCATTTCCGGTGACTACCACTTGAAGCTCATCAAGAGAATGCCAAGAGTGTGCAAAGCAGTCATCAAAGCAAAAGGTGGCTACTTTGAAGAACCTAGAATATAAGACATATTTTCAGATGTTTCACACTTTTTTTGTTAAGTATATAATTCCACATGTGTTAATTCATAGTTTTGATGCCTTCAGTGTGAATGTACAATTTTCATAGTCATGAAAATACAGAAAAATCTTTAAATGAGAAGGTGTGTCCAAACTTTTGGTCTGTACTGTATACACTGGGCAAAACTGTAACTGAAAAAGACCTGGGTGTATTGGTGGACGACAAGCTCACGTTTAGTGGCCAGTGTCAGGCAGCTGCTGCAAAGGCAAATAAAATAATGGGATGTATTAAAAGAGGCATAGATGCTCATGAGGAGAACACAATTTTACCTCTATACAAGTCACTAGTGCGACCACACTTAGAATACTGTGTACTGTTCTGGTCTCCGGTGTATAAGAAAGACATAGCTGAACTAGAGCGGGTGCAGAGAAGAGCGACCAAGGTTATTAGAGGACTGGGGGGTCAGCAATACCAAGACAGGTTATTACACTTGGGGTTATTTACTGTGGAAAAAAGAAGGCTTAGGGGTGATCTTATTACTTTGTACAAGTATATGAGGGGACAGTACAAAGACCTGTCTACTGATCTTTTTACTCTGAGGCCTGAGACGGGGACAAGGGGGCATCTTCTACGTCTGGAGGAAAGAAGGTTTAATCATAATCACAGACGGGGATTCTTTACTGTAAGAGCAGTGAGACTATGGAACTCTCTGCCGCATGATGTTGTAATGAGTGATTCACTGTTAAAATTTAAGAAGGGCATGGATGCCTTTCTTGAAAAGTATAATATTGCAGGTTATATATACTAGATTCCTTGATAGGGCGTTGATCCAGGGAACTAGTCTGATTGTCGTATGGAGTCGGGAAGGAATTTTTCCCCAATGTGGAGCTTGGTGTTTGCCACATGGGGTTTTTTGCCTTCCTCTGGATCAACATGTTAGGCTATGGGTTGAACTAGATGGACTTAGTCTTCCTTCAACCTTAAAAACTAAACTATATATAACAAAGTATTGAGATGAACTTTTGTAATTGATCAAAGACTTTTTTTCCACCAAAATTTGAAAAAAACTTCTTTCCAAATCAGACAATGTGATTTTCAGGATTTGTTTTCTCATTTTGTCTCTCATAGTTGAGGTCTACCTATGATGTCAATTACAGGCCTCTCATTTTTCTCACTTTTTAAGTGGGAGAACTTGGACAATTGGTGGCTGACTAAATACTTTTGTTCCCCACTGTATGTGATTTACTGAGCACAATCCTGCTGACAGGTGCGCTTAAAATCCACTCCACTTCTACAAAAACAAAAAATTTTTGTGCTAAAATTACTAATCAAGAGGTCACACTAAAAATGCAGCATTCTCTTAGAAACCGCAGATAACTAATAAGTGACATTAGAAGCTGAGTATAAAATACAGCTTAACTTGTTTCCCAAACCATCATATAGTGCATCCAATAATCCGCATTTCTCTTAGAAATCTCTAGATTCCATGCAGTCCTATGGAAAACCACAAATACTCCAAAATGGCAAACTTGTAATTACAAGACTGAGCAGCGCTACATCTCCATATTCCCCCTTCTTTTTCTATATACGGCTATCTCCATTCCTGTTACCAATCTGCAGCTGTCACCTAGCAGTGGGATTCTACTAAAAGCTTTCAGGAGAGCAGATTACATTCCACTTCACTGACTTCACTTATGTAACATCACGTTGACGCTAAAAGCCAAGTATCCTTGTGTGACATCACTATGATAATGGTAAGCAAACAGCCTCAGTTGTGAGAAATCTCTAAAATACTAACCATATAGATTCAGAATAGGAGAAATGTCCCTTGTGCCTTCATCACACTTTTTATGTGATCCTCTGGCTACTTTTTCCCAACCAAAGATCCCCATAGTAAAACAAACAAACAATTCTTACATACAAGTATACCGGGCAATGAATTACAAATCAGAAAATATGCGATTCAGCCTTTTCTGCTGTATTTGCATGGACTGTGGGCTATGATTTAGCTTTGCACAGTAATTCAATATGAATAAAAGTCTGTACATTATCTCATATTTATAAACATTATTTCTTCTGTTTTTAAAGCTGGGACAGCTTGTACTGTATATACCGGTATTTTCCTGTTACTGATCTAACACATCTGTTTGATAGAATTACTATTATGGTTTACAGCTAAAATATTCAGTTTTAAAGGATAAAATAAACATTTGTTTTAGATTCTTAGGTATTGATCCTTCAAAGCTTTTTTGTGCTTCAGAGCCCTACATTTTCGTAATCTTCCAATAAGAGGTTACTATTTTTGTCTGCCATTGTTCATATACAGTAAGGTGGAGCTGCAACCTGGCTGGTGGTCACTATTAGCTCACATTAGCTCACTTTTAAGGAGAGAGGGAAAAGAAGGAGAGAGGGAAAGAAGAGACAGAGACAGGGAAAAGAGAGAGAGAGAGGGAAAGGAGAGAGAGAGGGAAAGGAGAGAGAGAGGGAATGGAGAGAGGGAAAGGAGAGAGAGGGGGAAAGGAGAGAGAGAGGGAAAGGAGAGAGAAAGAAAAAGGAGAGAGGGGGAAAGGAGAGAGGGAAAGGAGAAACAGACAGAAAGAGAACCAGAACAAAACCCCCACTCTCTCCCTCACATTAAATGGCTCCACGCTGGAGAAGAGCAGCATCTATACCTATCTCGGTTTGAGCTAAGCCAAACCGGGAGCCTCAAGCAAGCATCAGAAGTCCTGAAAAGAAAAGCGTGCAGAACCTTCTATGCCATCAGAAGACAACTGTACCACCTCAAACCACCGGTGAGAGTCTGGCTCAAAATATTTGACAGCGTCATCACCCCTATACTGCTGTATGGCAGCGAAGTATGGGGCCCAGAGACCTACCCAGACCAGACAAAGTGGGATCTCAGCCCAACTGAAGTCTTCCACCGAAAGTTCTGCAAATATCTCCTCCAGGTCCATCGCAGCACCTCAAACATAGCCTGTAGGGCAGAGCTGGGCCAATTCCCTATTAGGCTCACTATACATAAGAGGGCACTATCACTCCAGGCACACATACAGAGCAGCAACCTCAGCTCCTACCATCAGAAAGCCCTGCTGAGCCAGAGCCCAGAGGAAGCCAGGAACCCGGCAGCCAGTTCAGCCAAAGTCATTAACACACCCTGACAAAAGGTCAAATAAAGGGGACCTCGGAGAGCTGCAAGAAGCAATACATAAAGGGATGGAAAAGTGAACTAGAGAAAGCCTAGAAATTCACCATCTACCGAGCACTGCAGAGGGAGTACACTTTGGCACCATATCTGGAGAGGTTACACCACTCCAAAGACAGGCATACCCTGAGTCTGTACAGACTGAGTGCCCACAGCCTAGAGGTGGAAACATGGCGGCACCGACAGACATACCAGCTGCGGGAGAACAAACTGTGCTAGCACTGCCAGCAGGGGGCCCTGGAGGACGAGACACACTTCCTGCTGCACTGTAACAAATACTCAGCAGTGAGGGCCTCCTATTTCCAGAGACTCTCCACTCACATCCCAGATTTCCCATCCATGGATGAGGAAAGGAAACTCCGCATCCTACTGGGGGAAGAAAAATCAATGGTGGAGATCGTCGCCCAATATGTCACCGCATGTCATAACCTGAGAGGAACGTAAGACTCCCGAATGGTCTATTACTACCTAAACTGAGCACCTCAACACCCCATCCCCACAAGCCCCCTCCCCTGTTACATTTATTTATTTTTCTTCTTGCTTTGGCAACACAAATTGTATTTTGGTCCTGCCAATAAAGTCTATTTGTATTGTATTGTATTGAGTGAAAGGAGAGAGGAAGGGAAAGGAGAGAGGAAGGGAAAGGAGAGAGAGGGAAAGGAGAGAGAGAGAGGGAAAGGAGAGAGAGGGGGAAAGGAGAGACAGAGATAGGGAAAGAAGAGAGAGAGGGAATGGAGAGAGATGGAAAGGAGAGGGAAAAAAAGAGGGGAAAGGAGAGAGGGAAAGGAGAAACAGACAGAAAGAAGAGAGAGAGAAAAGAGAGAGGAAGAGAAAGGAGAGAGAGGGAAAGGAGAGAGAGAGAGAGAAAGAGGAGAGAGACGGAAAAGAGAAAGAGGGAAAGGAGGGAGAGGGAAAGGAGAGAGGGAAAGAGGAGAGAGAGAAAAAGAGGAGAGGGAGGGAAAGGAGAGAGAGGAAAAGGAGAGAGAGAGAGAGAAAGGAGGGAGAGGGAAAGGAAAAAGAGAGGGAGATAGAAAAAGGAAAGAGGGGGATAGGAGAAAGGGAAAGGAGAGACAGGGAAAGGAGAGAGAGAGGGAAAGGAGAGACCAAAGGAAAGGAGAGAGAGAGAAAGAGGAGCGAGGGGGAAAGGAGTGAGGGAAAGGAGAGAGAGGGAAAAGAGAGATGGAAAACAGAGGGAAAGGAGAGAGAGGGAAAGAGGAAAGAGGGAAAGAGGAGAGAGAAAAATGGAAAATAGATAGAGGGAAGGAGGGAGAGGGAAAGAGGAGGGAAGGAAAGAGGAGAGAGAGGGAAAGGAGAGAGATCGGGAAAGGATAGAGAGAAAGGAGGGAGAAGGAAAGGAGGGAGAGGGAAAGGGGAGAGAGAGGGAAAGGAGAGAGAGAAAATGGAAAGAGGGGGACAGGAGAGAGGGAAAGGAGAGAGAGAGTGAAAGGAGAGAGAGAGTGAAAGGAGAGAGAGGGAAAAGAGAGACATAAAAGAGATATAGGGAAAGGAGGGAGAGGGAAAGGAGAGAGAGGGAAAGAGGAGAGCGGGAAAGAAGAGAGACGGAAAAGAGAAAGAGGGAAAGTAGGGAGAGGGAAAGGAGAGAGAGAGGGAAAAAGAGAGAGAAAGAGGAGAGAGTGAGAAAGGAGAGAGAGAGGAAAAAGAGAGAGAAAGGAGGGAGAGGGAAAGAGGGAAAGGAGAGAGAGGGGGAAAGGAAAGAGGAGGAAAGGAGAGGGAAAGGAGATAGAGAGGGAAAAGAGAGAGACGGAAAAGAAATAAAGGGAAAGGCGGGAGAGGGAAAGGAGAGAGAGGGAAAGAGGAAAGAGATGGAAAAGAGAGAGATCGAAAGGAGAGAGAGTGAAAGAAGAGAGAGCGTGAAAGGAGAGAGAGAGAGAAAGGAGGGAGAGGGAAATGTGGTAGAGGGAAAGAAGTGAGAGAAAAAGGAAAGAGGGGGAAAGGAAAGACAGATAGGGAAAGGAAAGATAGAGAGGGAAAGGAGAGAGAGAGGGAAAGGAGAGAGAGGGAAAGGAGAGAGAGGAAAAAGAGAGAGGAAAAGGAGAGAGGAAAAGGAGAGCGAGGGAAAGGAGAGAGAGAGGGAAAGGAGAGAGAGAAAAAGGAAAGAGGGGGAAAGGAAAGAGGGAAAGGAAAGACAGAGAGGGAAAGGAGAGAGAGAGGGAAAGGAGAGAGGGAGGGAAAGGAGAGAGAGGGAAAGGAGAGAAAGGGAAGGGAGAGAGAGGGAAAGGAGAGAGAGGAAAAGGAGAGAGGAAGTAGAGAGAGAGGAAGGAGAGAGAGGGAAAGAGGAGAGAGAGGGAAAGAGGAGAGAGAGGGAAAGAGGAGAGAGAGGGAAAGAGGAGAGAGAGGGAAAGAGGAGAGAGGGAAAGGAGAGAGAGATAGAAGAGAGAGAGAGGGAAAGGAGGGAGAGGGAAAGGAGAGAGAGAGGAAAAGAGTAAAAATGGGAAAGAGAAGAGAGGGAAAGGAGAGAGAGAGGAAAAAAGTAGAGAGGGAAGAGGAGAGAGAGGGAAAGGAGAGAGAGAGGGAAAGGAGAGAGAGAGGGAAAGGAGAGAGAGAGGGAAAGGAAAAGGAGAGAGAGGAAGGAGTGAGAGGGAAAGGAGAGACGGAGGGAAAGGAGAGACGGAGGGAAAGGAGAGACGGAGGGAAAGGAGAGAGAGAAAAAAAGGAGAGAGGGGAAAGGAGTGAGAGAGGGAAAAGAGATAGAGGGAAAGGAGAGAGAGGGAAAGAGGAGAGAGGGAAAGAGGAGAGAGGGAAAGAGGAGAGAGGGAAAGAGGAGAGAGGGAAAGAGGAGAGAGGGAAAGAGGAGAGAGGGAAAGAGGAGAGAGGGAAAGAGGAGAGAGAGACAGAAAAGCGAGAGAGGGAAAGGAGAGAGAGAAAAGGAAAGAGGGGGAAAGGAGAGAGGGAAAGGAGAGAGAGAGAGGGAAAAGAGAGAGACGGAAAATAGATAAAGGGAAAGGAGGGAGAGAAAAAGGAGGGAGAGGGAAATAGGAGAGTGGGAAAGAGGAGAGAGAGAGGGAAAAGAAAGAGACATAGAGAAAGGAGGGAGAGGGAAAGAAGTGAGAGAAAAAGGAAAGAGGGGGAAAGGAGATATAGAGAGGGAAAGGAGATATAGAGAGAAAGGAGTGAGAGAGGGAAAGGAGAGAGAGGGAAAGGAGAGAGAGGGAAATGAGAGAGAGAGGAAAAGGAGAGCGAGGGAAAGGAGAGAGAGAGGGAAAGGATACAGAGAAAAAGGAAAGAGGGGGAAAGGAGAGAGAGAAAGGAAAGACAGAGAGGGAAAGGAGAGAGAGAGGGAAAGGAGAGAGGGACGGAAAGGAGAAATGGAGAAAAAGGAGAGAGGGAAAGGAGAGAGAGGGAAAAGAGAGAGAGTGAAACAGGAGAGAGGTAAAGAGGAGAGAGACAGAAAAGAGAGAGAGGGAAAGGAGGGAGAGGGAAAGGAGCAAGAGAGGGAAAGAGGAGAAGGAGGGAAAGGAGAGAGTGGGAAAGCAGAGAAAAGGAAAGGAGAGAGAGGAAAAAAGGAGAGTGTGAAAGAAGAGAGAGAGGGAAAAGAGAGAGAGAGGGAAAGGAGAGGAAAAGGAGAGAAAGAGAGGAAGGAGAGAGAGAGGAAGGAGAGAGAGGGAAAGGGGAGAGAGGGAAAGGGGAGAGAGGGAAAGGGGAGAGAGGGAAAGAGGAGAGAGATGGAAAAGACAGATAGGGAAAAGAGGGAGAGGGAAAGGAGAGAGAGCAAAGAGGAAAAAAGGGAAAGGAGAGAGAGAGGGAAAAGAGAGAGAGAGGGAAAGAGGAGAGAGAGGGAAAGAGGAGAGAGAGGGAAAGGAGAGAGAGAGGGGAAGGAGAGAGAGAGGGGAAGGAGAGAGAAAAAGGAAAGGGGGAAAGGAGAGATGGAGGGAAAGGAGAGATGGAGGGAAAGGAGAGAGAGAAAAAGGAGAGAGGGGAAAGGAGAGAGGGAAAGGAGAGAGAGGGGGAAAAGAGATGGAAAAGAGATAGATGGAAAGGAGAGAGAGGGAAAGAGGAGAGAGGGAAAGGAGAGAGAGGGAAAGGAGAGAGAGAAAAAGGAAAGAGGGGGAAAGGAGAGAGGGCAAGGAGAGAGAAAGAAAATAGATAAAGGGAAAAGAGGGAAAGAAAAAGGAGGGAGAGGGAAAGAGGAGAGAGGGAAAGAGGAGAGAGGGAAAGAGGAGAGAGAGAGGGAAAAGAGAGAGGGAAAAGAGAGAGGGAAAGGAGGGAGAGGGAGAGGAGAGAGAGGGAAAGGGGAGAGAGGGAAAGGAGAGAAAGATACAGGGAAAGGAGATAGAGAAGGAAAGGAGAGCCAGCTACAGGGAAAGGAGAGACAAAGACAGGGGAGGAGTCCTGAGGAGATAATTTGCATATTCCCACTGCATTTTGGGGTAAGTGAAGAGTCTCCGCGAGCTCAAAGAACACTGGATTTTGGCTGTTGGAGCTGAAAAGAGGACATCGGTAAACCGGGGAGGAGTCCTGAGGAGATAATTTGCATATTCCCACTGCATTTTGGGGTAAGTGAAGAGTCTCCGCGAGCTCAAAGAACACTGGATTTTGGCTGTTGGAGCTGAAAAGAGGACATCGGTAAACCAGGGGAGGAGTCCTGAGGAGATAATTTGCATATTCCCACTGCATTTTGGGGTAAGTGAAGAGTCTCCGCGAGCTCAAAGAACACTGGATTTTGGCTGTTGGAGCTGAAAAGAGGACATCGGTAAACCAGGGGAGGAGTCCTGAGGAGATAATTTGCATATTCCCACTGCATTTTGGGGTAAGTGAAGAGTCTCCGCGAGCTCAAAGAACACTGGATTTTGGCTGTTGGAGCTGAAAAGAGGACATCGGTAAACCAGGGGAGGAGTCCTGAGGAGATAATTTGCATATTCCCACTGCATTTTGGGGTAAGTGAAGAGTCTCCGCGAGCTCAAAGAACACTGGATTTTGGCTGTTGGAGCTGAAAAGAGGACATCGGTAAACCAGGGGAGGAGTCCTGAGGAGATAATTTGCATATTCCCACTGCATTTTGGGGTAAGTGAAGAGTCTCCGCGAGCTCAAAGAACACTGGATTTTGGCTGTTGGAGCTGAAAAGAGGACATCGGTAAACCAGGGGAGGAGTCCTGAGGAGATAATTTGCATATTCCCACTGCATTTTGGGGTAAGTGAAGAGTCTCCGCGAGCTCAAAGAACACTGGATTTTGGCTGTTGGAGCTGAAAAGAGGACATCGGTAAACCAGGGGAGGAGTCCTGAGGAGATAATTTGCATATTCCCACTGCATTTTGGGGTAAGTGAAGAGTCTCCGCGAGCTCAAAGAACACTGGATTTTGGCTGTTGGAGCTGAAAAGAGGACATCGGTAAACCAGGGGAGGAGTCCTGAGGAGATAATTTGCATATTCCCACTGCATTTTGGGGTAAGTGAAGAGTCTCTGCGAGCTCAAAGAACACTGGATTTTGGCTGTTGGAGCTGAAAAGAGGACATCGGTAAACCAGGGGAGGAGTCCTGAGGAGATAATTTGCATATTCCCACTGCATTTTGGGGTAAGTGAAGAGTCTCCGCGAGCTCAAAGAACACTGGATTTTGGCTGTTGGAGCTGAAAAGAGGACATCGGTAAACCAGGGGAGGAGTCCTGAGGAGATAATTTGCATATTCCCACTGCATTTTGGGGTAAGTGAAGAGTCTCCGCGAGCTCAAAGAACACTGGATTTTGGCTGTTGGAGCTGAAAAGAGGACATCGGTAAACCAGGGGAGGAGTCCTGAGGAGATAATTTGCATATTCCCACTGCATTTTGGGGTAAGTGAAGAGTCTCCGCGAGCTCAAAGAACACTGGATTTTGGCTGTTGGAGCTGAAAAGAGGACATCGGTAAACCAGGGGAGGAGTCCTGAGGAGATAATTTGCATATTCCCACTGCATTTTGGGGTAAGTGAAGAGTCTCCGCGAGCTCAAAGAACACTGGATTTTGGCTGTTGGAGCTGAAAAGAGGACATCGGTAAACCAGGGGAGGAGTCCTGAGGAGATAATTTGCATATTCCCACTGCATTTTGGGGTAAGTGAAGAGTCTCCGCGAGCTCAAAGAACACTGGATTTTGGCTGTTGGAGCTGAAAAGAGGACATCGGTAAACCAGGGGAGGAGTCCTGAGGAGATAATTTGCATATTCCCACTGCATTTTGGGGTAAGTGAAGAGTCTCCGCGAGCTCAAAGAACACTGGATTTTGGCTGTTGGAGCTGAAAAGAGGACATCGGTAAACCAGGGGAGGAGTCCTGAGGAGATAATTTGCATATTCCCACTGCATTTTGGGGTAAGTGAAGAGTCTCCGCGAGCTCAAAGAACACTGGATTTTGGCTGTTGGAGCTGAAAAGAGGACATCGGTAAACCGCGCGCCTACCGGCGCGCGCATTTTGAAGCTTTTTTTTAAGCTTTTTACACTGTTTTCAGAACATTAACAATAAGAACATGGAAGAGTCCAGGAGCCATTTGGTGAGCTGCATATCCTGCTACATGTTCACAGACTTGCCAGTGGAAAAGCCAAACTTCACATGCCAGAAATGCAAGCTTGTGTCCCTGTTGGAGGAAAAGTTGCGAAATCTAGAAGAGAGGTTAACTACCTTGAAAATCATTAAGGAAGGTGAAGAGTTCTTAGACAGAGCAGAATTATCTCTTCATGATCCAGAAAGAGAAGAAATTCGAACTGCACCTGACGAAACAGAGGAATGGAAGCATGTGACCCACAGAAGCAGGAGGATCGAGAGGCAGTCAGCACCCATACTGCTCAGGAACCAGTACCAGGCTCTCACGCAGGAGAACCATGAAGAAATACAGCAAAATAAGACTTTGCCAGCAATGAATAACCTTGTAAGCCCTCAGAATCCTCCTGGATGGAGAAAGAAGAATGTTGTGAAGAAAAAACGGAGAGTGGTGGTTATGGGGGATTCCCTGTTAAGAGGAACAGAGGCCGCTATCTGCAGACCAGACATAACCTCAAGAGAAATGTGCTGTCTTCCAGGAGCAAAAATTAAAGATGTGTCTGACAGGATATCAAGACTCTTCAGACCTACAGATCACTACCCATTCCTGCTAATACATGTGGGGACAAATGACACCGCAAGAAAGGACCTGGAAACCATCTGCAGTGACTTTGAAGACTTAGGCAAGAAAGTGAAAGAATTGGGAGCGCAGGTGGTCTTCTCATCCATCCTCCCAGTGGATGACCATGGAACAATGAGGTGGAATAAGATTCTACAGGTGAACAACTGGCTACGTCGATGGTGCCGTCAACAAGGATTTGGATTTCTGGATCACGGAATGAATTACCTATACGATGGACTACTTGCTAGAGATGGGGTGCACCTTACGAAGACTGGAAAACATGTATTTGGAAGTCGCCTTGCTACACTCATCAGAAGAGCTTTAAACTAGAACAATGTGGGAAGGGAAGCAAAAGGCCAGAAAAAGTCATACAGCTGACAAATACTATTGAGATCTCTGCTACTGGAAGTGGAAAAGAAGAACAAAGACAAAACAATTTAAATAATAAAAATATGGGAGGAAGAGAAACCAATCACAAACTAAAATGTTTTTATACAAATGCACAAAGCATGGGCAACAAACAAGGAGAATTGGAACTACTAATGCAGCAAAAGGAATATGATGTCATTGGAATCACTGAAACTTGGTGGGACGATACACATGATTGGAATAAAAGGCTAAAAGGATACAACTTATTTGCAAGAAACAGACTTGATAAACGAGGAGGAGGTGTTGCATTGTATGTTAGAAAAGCGTATATCTGCACAGAGATTGAAGCTTCAGAGACTGGGAGTTCTGTGGAAACTGTTTGGGTAAGAATACAAGGAGAGAACAACGGAAAGGACACCATTGTAGGCATTTACTACAGGCCACCTGGGCAAGCTGAAGATATGGATGAACTCTTTATGTATCAAATGACCAAGTTCTCCAAAAAATATGACGTAGTGGTCATGGGAGATTTCAACTATCCAGACATTTGTTGGGAATCTCTCTCAAGTAAAACTAACAGGTCAAGCAAATTCTTATCCTCTCTTGCTGACAACTTTATCTTCCAAAAGGTAGGGGAGAAAACAAGGGGATCTGCTACTTTGGATCTAATCCTTATATACAGGGAGGAAATGGTTGAGGAGGTAAAGGTGGCTGGGACCCTAGGAGGCAGCGATCATGCTATTATAGAATTTTGGATAACTAGAGGAGGAAGACATGTGAAGACTCAAACTTCAAGGTTAGATTTTAGAAAGGCAGATTTTAAGAGACTCAGAAAGAGAATAGGAGGGATCCAATGGCTGGATGTCCTTAAGGACAAAAATGTCCAGGAAGGATGGGAAATTTTTAAAAATGAGATTCTCAAAGCACAATCGTTAACAATCCCGAAAAGTAGGAAGAATGGGAAGCATTTAAGGAAACCAGGATGGATGAACACAGAACTTAAACACATGCTAAAAAGAAAGAAAGAAATGTTTATTAAATGGAAAGAGGGAGGCATATCTAAAGAAGATTATAATGCAGTCTGCAGATCCTGTAGGGCACGTATCAGGTTAGCTAAAGCTGACAATGAATTAAGGCTTGCAAGAGATGTCAAAAGCAATAAAAAAGGATTTTGGGGGTATGTCAAAAGTAAAAGAAAAGTCAAAGATGCTATAGGATTTTTACAGGATGAAAATGGAGAAATGGTAAGAGAGGATGTTGAGAAGGCCGAACTTTTTAATTCCTATTTTGCATCTGTTTTCTCTCAGAAAGAAAATGTAACATCAACTGATCTTCACTGTCCTTTTAACGGAATAGAGGAATCCAAGTTATCTGTAAACCGAAAGATTGTGAGGGAATATTTAGCTAACATAAATGAGTTCAAGTCTCCAGGTCCAGATGAATTACACCCCAGAGTACTGAAGGAGATCGTAGAAGAAATTTTAGAACCACTCTCCATAATCTTTGAAAATTTTTGGAGAACAGGAGAAGTCCCAGAAGACTGGAGAAGAGCAAATGTTGTTCCTATCTTCAAAAAGGGGAAGAAGGTGGACCCAGGGAACTATAGGCCGGTGAGTCTGACTTCTATACCAGGAAAGATCTTTGAACAAATTATTAAACAACATGTATGTAAGTACATGGATAAGAATGAAGTGATTAACCAGAGTCAGCATGGGTTTGTAACTAACAAGTCATGTCAGACTAACTTAATTTCCTTCTATGACAGAATCACTGACTGGGTGGATCAGGGAAATGCTGTAGATATAGTATATCTTGACTTCAGCAAAGCATTCGACAAAGTATCTCACACCATCCTTATTGAAAAAATGACCAAGTATGCAATGGACCAGGCAACTGTTAGGTGGATTCATAACTGGCTTAGTGATCGGACTCAAAGGGTGGTTGTAAATGGCTTCACATCCAGCTGGATGAATGTCTCAAGTGGGGTACCACAGGGCTCCGTCCTGGGACCTGTATTGTTCAACATCTTTATCAATGATTTAGATGAAGGAATTGAGGGTAAGCTGATTAAATTTGCTGATGACACAAAGCTAGGAGGGATAGCTAATACTAGAGAAGAGAGAGAGAGGATTCAAAAAGACCTAAATAAACTGGAGCAGTGGGCAGCAACCAACAGAATGGTTTTTAACAGGGAAAAATGCAAAGTACTACATCTGGGCAATAAAAATGAAAAAAGCATATACAGAATGGGAGGAATAGAGCTAAGCAACAGTACATGTGAAAAAGACTTAGGTATACTAATAGATCATAGACTGAACATGAGTCAACAGTGTGATGCAGCAGCAAAAAAGGCAAATACAATTCTGGGATGTATTAACAGAAGCATACAGTCTAGATCACGTGAAGTCATTATCGGTCTTTACTCCTCTTTGGTCAGACCTCATCTGGAATACTGTGTACAGTTTTGGGCACCACATTTTAAAAAAGACATAGACAAACTGGAGCAAGTTCAGAGAAGAGCGACCAGAATGGTGACTGGTCTGCAAACCATGTCCTATGAGGAACGGTTGCAGGATTTGGGAATGTTTAGCTTGCAAAAAAGAAGACTGAGAGGAGACTTAATAGCTGTCTACAAATATGTCAAGGGCTGTCACATTGTAGAAGGATCATCTTTATTCTCATTTGCACAAGGAAAGACTAGAAGCAATGGGATGAAACTAAATGGGAGGAGACACAGATTAGATATTAGAAAAAACTTTTTGACAGTTAGGGTGATTAATGAGTGGAACAGGCTGCCACGAGAGGTGGTGAGTTCCCCTTCAATGGACGTCTTCAAACAGAGGCTGGACAGACATCTGTCTGAGATGATTTAGTGAATCCTGCTTTGAGCAGGGGGTTGGACCAGATGACCCAGGAGGTCCCTTCCAACTCTACCATTCTATGATTCTATGATTCTATGGAAAGGAGAGAGTGAAACGAGAGACAGTGAGAGAGAAAGGAGAGAGAGGGAAAGTGGTGAGAGAGGGAAGGTGGAGAGAGAGGGGGAAAGGAGAGAGAGAAAAAAAAGAGAGAGGGACATGAGAGAGAGAGGAAAAGGAGAGCCAGACACAGGGAAAGGAGAAAGAGAGGGAAAGTATAGCCAGAGACAGGGAAAGTAGAGAGAGAAGGAAAGAAGAGAGGGAATGGAGAGCCAAAGACAGGGAAAGAAGAGACAAAGACAAGGAAGGGAATGAAATGAGAGACAGAGAAAGGGAAACGAGAGAGAGGGAAAGAGGAGAGAGAGGGAGGGAAAGGAGAGAGAGAGACAGAAAATAGAGAGAGTGAAGGAGAGAGAGGGAAAAAGGAGAGTGGGAATGAGGAAAGAGAGGGAAAGGAGAGAGAGGGAAAGGAGAGAGAGAAAGAAAGAAGGGAGAGGGAAAGGAGGGAGAGGGAAAGGAGAAAGAGAGGGAAAGGAGAGAGAGAAAAAGGAAGGAGAGGGAAAGGTGAGACAGATAGGGAAAGGAGAGAAAGAAGGAAAGGAGAGAGAGAGGGAAAGGAGAGCCAAAGACAGGGAAAGGAAAGACAGGGAAAGGAGTTAAAGGAGAGACAGAGAAAGTCAAAGGACAGAGAAGAAAAGAGGTGAGAGAGGGAGAGAAAGAAGAGAAAGAGGGAAAGGAGAGAGTGAAAAGAGAGAGGGAAAAGAGACAGAGGGAAAAGAGAGAGAGGTAAAGGAGAGAGAGGGAAAGGAGAGAAAGGAAAAGGAGGGAGAGGGAAAGGAGGAAGAGAGAAAGAGGGAAAGGAGAGAGAGGGAAAGGAGTAAGAGAAAAAGGAAGGAGGGGAAGGAGAGACAGATGGGGAAAGGAGAGAGAGCGGGAAAGGAGAGAGGGAGGGAACGGATAGGCAGAGGGAAAGGAGAGAGAGAAAAAGGAGAGAGAGCGAAAGGAGAGAGGGAGAGGAAAGGAGAGAGTGATACAGGGAAAGGAGAGAGAGGGAAAGGAGAGGCAGAGACAGGGAGAGGAGAGATAAAGATAGGGAAAGGAGAGACAAAGACAGGGAAAAGAGAGACAAAAACATGGAAAGGAGAGAAAAGAGAGAGGGAAATAGGAGAGGGAGAGGGAAAGGAGAGAGAGATGGAAAGGAGAGAAAGAGTGAAAGGAGAGAAAGAGGGAAAGGAGAGAAAAAGGGGAAGGAGAGAGAGAGAAAAAGGAGAGGGGGAAAGGAGAGAGAGAAAAGGAGAGGGGGAAAGGAGAGAGAGGGGGAAAGAAAGACAGAGACATGGAAAGGAGATAGAGAGAGGGAACGGAGAGCCAGAGAGAGGGAAAAGAGAGCCAGATACAGGGAAAGGAGAGACAGAGAAAGGAAAAGGAGAGACAGAGAATTGGGAAGGAGAGAGAGGGAAAGAGGAGAGAGAGCGAGGGATAGGAGAGAAAGAGGGAAAGGACGGAGAGGGAAAGGAGAGAGGGAGGGAAAGGAGAGACAGAGGGAAAGTAGAGAGAGAAAGAGGAAAGAGGGGAAAAGGAGAGAGGGAAAGGAGAGACAGGGAAAGGAGAAAGAGCGAAAGGAGAGAAGGAGGGAAAGGAGGGAGAGGGAAAGGAGAGAGAAATACAGGGAAAGGAGGAAAAGAGAGAGGGAAAGGAGAGCCAGACAGGGAAAGGTGAGTGAAAGACAGGGAAAGGAGAAAGGGAAAAGAGAGACCAAGAGAGAGAAAGGAGAAAGAGGGAAAGAGGAGAGAGAGAGAGGGAAAGGAGAGAAAGAGGGAAAGGAGAGAGAGAGGGAAAGGAGAGAGAGAGGGAAAGGAGAGAGACAGGGAAAGAAGAGAGGGAGATGAGAGAGGGAGGGAAAGGAGAGACGGAGGGAAAGGAGAGAGAGAGAAAAAGGAGAGAGGGGAAAGGAGATAGGGAAAGGAGAGAGAGAAAAAGGGAAAGGAGAGAGGGAGGAAAATTAGAGAGTGAGGGAAAGGAGAGAGAGATACAGGGAAAGGAGAGAGAGGGAAAGGAGAGCCAGAGACAAGGAAATGAGAGACAAAGACAGGGAAAGGAGAGAGAGGGGGAAAGAGGAGAGAGGGAAAGAGGAGAGGGAAAGAGGAGAGAGGGAAAGAGGAGAGAGGGAAAGAGGAGAGAGGGAAAGAGGAGAGAGGGAAAGAGGAGAGAGGGAAAGAGGAGAGAGGGAAAGAGGAGAGAGGGGAAAAGGAGAGAGAGAAAGGAAGGAGAGGGAAAGGAGAAAGAGGGAAAGCAGGAAGAGGGAAAGAGTGAAAGGAGAGAGAGAGGGAAAGGAGAAAGGGGGAAAGGAGAGAGGGAAAGAAGAGATAGATAGGGAAAGGAGAGAGAGAGGGAATTGAGAGAGGGAGGGAAAGGAGAGAGGGAGGGAAAGGATAGACAGAGAGAAAGGAGAGAGAGAAAAAGGAGAGAAGGGGAAAGGAGAGACAGAGACAGGGAAAGGAGAGAGAGCAAAAGGAGAGAGAGCGAAAGTAGAGATGGAGGGGAAAGGAGAGAGAGATACAGAGAAGGGAAAGAGAGAGGGAAAGGAGAGACAGAAACAGGAAAAGGAGAGACAAAAACAGGAAAAGAAGAGACAAAAACAGGGAAAGGAGAGACAAAAACAGGGAAAGGAGAGACAAAAACAGGGAAAGGAGAGACAAAAACAGGGAAAGGAGAGACAGAGAGAGAAAGGAGACAGAAGGAAAGCGGAGAGAGAGGGAAAGGAAAGAGAGATGGAAAGGATAGAAAGAGGGAAAGGAGAGAAAGAGGGAAAGGAGAGAGAGAGAGAAAAGGAGAGAGGGGGAAAGGAGAGAGGGAAAGCAGAGAGAGAGAAAAGGAGAGGGGGAAAGGCGAGAGAGAGGGAAAAGTGAGACAGAGACAGGGAAAGGAGAGAGGGAGAGGAAAGGAGAGAGTGATACAGGGAAAGGAGAGAGAGGGAAAGGAGAGGCAGAGACAGGGAAAGGAGAGAAAAAGACAGGGAAAGGAGAGACAAAGATGGAAAGGAGAGACAAAGACAGGGAAAGGAGAGACAAAAAATGGAAAGGAGAGAAAGGAGAGAGATGGAAATAGGAGAGAGAGAGGGAAAGGAGAGAGAGAAAATGAGAGGGGAAAAGGAGAGAGAGGGGGAAAAAGAAAGACAGACATGGAAAGAGGGAAAGGAGAGCCAGAGAGAGTGAAAGGAGAGCCAGATACAGGGAAAGGAGAGACAGAGAAAGGGAAAGGAGAGACAGAGAGAGAAAGGAGAGACAGAGAGAGAAAGGAGAGAGAGGGAAAGAGGAGAGGAAAAGGAAAGAGAGATGGAAAGGAGAGAGGGGGAAAGGAGAGAGGGAAAGCAGAGAGAGAGAAAAGGAGAGGGGGAAAGGTGAGAGAGAGGGAAAAGTGAGACAGAGACAGGGAAAGGAGAGAGAGAGGGAAAGGAGAGCCAGAGAGAGGGAAAGGAAAGAAAGAGAAAGGGAAAGGAGAGAAAGAGGGAAAGGTGAGAAAGAGGGAAAGGAGAGAAAGAGGGAAAGGAGAGAGTAAAAGGAGAGGGGGAAAGGAGAGAGAAAGGGAAAGTAGAGAGAGAGAAAATGAGAGGGGAAAAGAAGAGAGAGGGGGAAATGAAACACAGAGACATGGAAATGAGAGAGGGAGAGGAAAGGAGAAAGTGATACAGGGAAAGGAGAGAGAGGGAAAGGAGAGGCAGAGACAGGGAAAGTAGAGAGGGAGAGGAAAGGAGAGAGTGATACAGGGAAAGGAGAGAGAGGGAAAGGAGAGGCAGAGACAGGGAAAGGAGAGACAAAGACACGGAAAGGAGAGACAAAGACAGGGAAAGGAGAGACAAAAAATGGAAAGGAGAGAAAGGAGAGAGATGGAAATAGGAGAGAGAGAGGGAAAGGAGAGAGAGAAAGGAGAGGGGGAAAGGAGAGAGAGAGGGAAAGTAGAGAGAGAAAATGAGAGGGGAAAAGGAGAGAGAGGGGGGAAAAGAAAGACAGAGACATGGAAAGGAGAGAGAAAGAGGGAAAGGAGAGCCAGAGAGAGTGAAAGGAGAGCCAGATACAGGGAAAGGAGAGACAGAGAAAGGGAAAGGAGAGACAGAGAAAGGGAAAGAGGAGAGAGAGGGAAAGGAAAGAGATATGGAAAGTAGAGAAAGAGGGAAAGGAGAGAAAGAGGGAAAGGAGAGAAAGAGAAAAAGGAGAGAGGGGGAAAGGAGAGAGGGAAAGCAGAGAGAGAGAAAAGGAGAGGGGGAAAGGCGAGAGAGAGGGAAAGGAGAGACAAAGACAGGGAAAGGAGGGACAAAGACGGAAAGGAGAGACAAAGACAGGGAAAGGAGAGACAAAAAATGGAAAGGAGAGAAAGGAGAGAGATGGAAATAGGAGAGAGAGAGAGGGAAAGGAGAGAGAGAAAGGAGAGGGGGAAAGGAGAGAGAGAGGGAAAGTAGAGAGAGAAAATGAGAAGGGAAAAGGAGAGAGAGGGGGGAAAAGAAAGACAGAGACATGGAAAGGAGAGATAAAGAGGGAAAGGAGAGCCAGAGAGAGTGAAAGGAGAGAAAGAGGGAAAGGAAAGAGAGAGAAAAAGGAGAGAGGGAGAAAGGAGAGAGGGAAAGCAGAGAGAGAGAAAAGGAGAGGGAGAAAGGCGAGAGAGAGGGAAAAGTGAGACAGAGACAGGGAAAGGAGAGAGAGAGGGAAAGGAGAGCCAGAGAGAGGGAAAGGAGAGAAAGAGAAAGCGAAAGGAGAGAAAGAGGGAAAGGAGAGAGAGGGGGGAAAAGAAAGACAGAGACATGGAAAGGAGAGAGAAAGAGGGAAAGGAGAGCCAGAGAGAGTGAAAGGAGAACCAGATACAGGGAAAGGAGAGACAGAGAAAGGGAAAGGAGAGATGGAGAGAGAAAGGAAGGAGAGAGAAAGAGGAGAGAGAGGGAAAGGAAAGAGAGATGGAAAGGAGAGAAAGAGGGAAAGGAGAGAAAGAGGGAAAGGAGAGAGAGAAAAAGGAGAGAGAGAGAAAAAGGAGAGAGGGAAAGCAGAGAGAGAGAAAAGGAGAGGGGGAAAGGCGAGAGAGAGAGGGAAAAGTGAGACAGACAGGGAAAGGAGAGAGGGAGAGGAAAGGAGAGAGTGATACAGGGAAAGGAGAGAGAGGGAAAGGAGAGGCAGAGACAAGGAAAGGAGAGACAAAGACAGGGAAAGGAGAGACAGATGGAAAGGAGAGACAAAGACAGGGAAAGGAGAGACAAAAAATAGAAAGGAGAGAAAGGAGAGAGATGGAAATAGGAGAGAGAGAGGGAAAGGAGAGAGAGAAAGGAGAGGGGGAAAGGAGAGAGAGAGGGAAAGTAGAGAGAGAAAATGAGAGGGGAAAAGGAGAGAGAGGGGGGAAAAGAAAGACAGAGACATGGAAAGGAGAGAGAAAGAGGGAAAGGAGAGCCAGAGAGAGTGAAAGGAGAGCCAGATACAGGGAAAGGAGAGACGGAGAGAGAAAGGAGAGAGAGGGAAAGAGAAGGGAGAGGGAAAGGAAAGAGAGATGGAATGGAGCGAAAGAGGGAAAGGAGAGAAAGAGGGAAAGGAGAGAAAGAGAAAAAGGAGAGAGGGGGAAAGGAGAGAGGGAAAGCAGAGAGAGAGAAAAGGAGAGGGGGAAAGGCGAGAGAGAGGGAAAAGTGAGAAAGAGACAGGGAAAGGAGAGAGAGAGGGAAAAGAGAGCCAGAGAGAGGGAAAGGAAAGAAAGAGAAAGCGAAAGGAGAGAAAGAGGGAAAGGAGAGAAAGAGGGAAAGGAGAGAAAGAGGGAAAGGAGAGAGAAAAAGGAGAGGGGGAAAGGAGAGAGAGAGGGAAAGTAGAGAGAAAATGAGAGGGGAAAAGGAGAGATAGGGGGGAAAGGAAAGACAGAGACATGGAAAGGAGAGAGAAAGAGGGAAAGGAGAGCCAGAGAGAGTGAAAGGAGAGCCAGATACAGGGAAAGGAGAGACAGAGAAAGGGAAAGGAGAGACGGAGAGAGAAAGGAGAGAGAGGGAAAGAGGAGAGAGAGGGAAAGGAAAGAGAGATGGAAAGGAGAGAAAGAGGGAAAGGAGAGAAAGAGGGAAAGGAGAGAGAGAAAAAAAGGAGAGAGGGGGAAAGGAGAGAGGGAAAGGAGAGACAGAGAAAGGGAAAGGAGAGACAGAGAAAGGAAAAGGAGAGAAAGGGAAAGGAGAGGGAAAGGAGAGAGAGGGAGGGAAAGGAGAGAGAGGGAGGGAAAGGAGAGAAAGAAGGAAAGGACAGAGAGGGAAAAGAGAGAGATAGGGAAAAGATAGAGGGAGAGTGAAAGGAAATATAGAGGGAAAGGAGAGAGAGAGAAAAAGGACAGAGGTGGAAAGGAGAGAGGGAAAGGAGAGACAGAGACAGGGAAAGGAGAGAGGGAAAGGAGAGCCAGAGAGAGGGAAAGGAAAGAAAGAGAAAGCGAAAGGAGAGAAAGAGGGAAAGGAGAGAAAGAGGGAAAGGAGAGAGAAAAAGGAGAGGGGGAAAGGAGAGAGAGAGGGAAACTAGAGAGAGAAAATGAGAGGAGAAAAGGATAGAGAGGGGGAAAGGAAAGACAGAGACATGGAAAGGAGAGAGAAAAAGGGAAAGGAGAGCCAGAGAGAGTGAAAGGAGAGTCAGATACACGGAAAGGAGAGACAGAGAAAGGGAAAGGAGAGACGGAGAGAGAAAGGAGAGAAAGGGAAAGGAGAGGGAAAGGAGAGGGAAAGGAGAGAGAGGGAGGGAAAGGAGAGAAAGAAGGAAAGGACAGAGAGGGAAATGAGAGAGATAGGGAAAAGATAGAGGGAGAGTGAAAGGAAATACAGAGGGAAAGGAGAGAGAGAGAAAAAGGACAGAGGTGGAAAGGAGAGAGGGAAAGGAGAGACAGAGACAGGGAAAGGAGAGAGAGCGAAAGGAGAGAGGGAGGGAGGGAAAGGAGAGCAGGAGGGAAAGGAGAGAGAGTGAAAGGAGAGAGAGATACAGGGAAAGGAGAGAAAGAGAGAGGGAAAGGAAAGCCAGAGACAGGGAAAGGAGAGACAAAGTTAGGGAAAGAAGAGAGGGAAAGGAGAGAGAGGGGAAAAGGAGAGAGAGAGAATGAGAGGGAAAGGAGTATGAGAGTGAAAGGAGAGCAAGAGAGAGGAAAAGGAGAGAGGGATGAGAGAGATGGAGAAAGGGGGGAGAGGGAGAAAGGAGAGAGAGGGAAAAAGGAGAGAGAGGGAGAAAGGAGAGAGAGAAAAAGGAGAGAGCAGGGGAAAGGAGAGACAGGAAAAGGGGAGAGAGCGAAAGGAGAGAGGGAGGGAAAGGAGAGAGGGAGAAAAAGGAGAGGGGGGAAAGGAGAGCCAGAGACAGGGAAAGGTGAGACAAAGATGGGGAAAGGAGTGAGAGGAGAGACAGAGAGAGGGAAAGGAGAGAGAGGGAAAGAGGAGAGAGAGGGAAAGGAGAGAAAGCGTGAAAGAAGAGAGAGAGAGAGGGAAAGGAGAAAGAGCGAAAGGAGAGAGGGAGGGAAATGAGAGAGAGAAGGAAAGGAGAGAGAGGGAAAGGAGAGAGACACAGGGAAAGGAGAGAGACACAGGGAAAGGAGAGAGAGATGGAAAGGAGAGAGAGGGAAAGTAAAGAAAGAGGGAAAGGAGAGAGATATATTACAAAGTTGCTTATTTTCATGTGTACTATTGATTTATGAAATAAAAATTATAATGAAGGTCATGCTTTAAGTATAAAAAGTAATGCATTGTCAAAATGCAAGAAATGTTAATAAATTACATCCAGTTTTGGACCTGGTTGTTCTATAAATGAAAAAAAAATCAGAAGATCAGGTTATGTTAATTGTCGTTATGTTCAGCAATATTATCTGATTCATACAGTACTTAATAGTATTTTCAAGCATATTCTAAAACCAAAGCTGTTTACCTCATTGATCATATTTAATTAAAAACATTCACTCGAAAAAAATATATCTGCATCATAAAATCTGCTTTATTGTTTTGCTTTGCAGTTTATTTTATTCTAGCACAGACTTTTTAATGCATGCAATAAATCTAATATCAGTCATTATGTCATATGCATGCAGTATAGCCTCATGTTTTATCACAATTGATAGACCACTCCTATTCAGGGAGACAAATTCCTATTGACAATATAGAGTGCAGGAGAATATTCGGCAAGTACGGTAATTGTCCATGATTTAAAAACAAATAATTACATATCTATCTTATACATATGTAGTGTGTATATATTACGATATATATTGTGATTTATACTATAATGCACCTAATCAAAAGTTGAAACTAAAATAACTCCTGAACATTCAACAAGAAATAACACATATTTGCCAACATGACATCTCATTCACTGTTTCATTATTTTAGTCCTCTGGGCTCCGATAAGCAATATTTCCAGCTCTTGTATCAGTATATGTCTGCTGGCAGACCTATGAATATACTGCAACAGGATTGCATTATTGGAACAGAGATTTTCCCAGGTCCCACTGAGTATAGCTTAAGAACCAACATATCAACTTCTATAGGAAACAATTTAACCCTTTAGTCACCACCAATACATTTTTCTACTGACCTGAGATATATGAGAATAGCATCCCCTAATGCAAGGGCATACATAGAAATCATGGGGCCCAATAGTAGAAGTCCTAATTGGACCCCTCCTCCAAAAAAAAATTTTCAACGGGGTCACAGAAGAGCATATCTCACAACTTGTTGTCAGCCCTTACAAAGTGATTTTGCTCCTATTCAAGGCCCTTTGCGTTATTATACATTAAGACACCTCCCGATTGACCGCCATAAAGTATGATGCGAACAAAAGTGGCCCTCAACCACAGTAACATACCTCCCACAATGATCCCAACACAGTATGATGGCCCTCCACAGCTCTCCACACAGTATGATGGTCCTCCATACAGTATACTGGCTCTCCATAACCTCCACACAGTATGATGGGTCCCACACAACCAAACAGTGTACTAGACCCCCACATAGCCCTTAAAACAGTATAATAGCCCTCAAAACTGTATAATGGCCCCCCACATAGCCCTCAAAACACAACCCTCCACACTGTATAATGGCCTGCATACAGTACAAAGGCCTCCACTAGCCCTCCAAACAGTATAATAGCCCCCCGCATAGCCTCCAAAACTGTATAATGGCCCCCCACATAGCCCTCAAAACACAACCCTCCGCACAATATAATGGACTCCACATAACCCTTAATACTGTATAATGACCCGCATACAGTATAATACCCTCCCCCCAAATAGCCCTCCAACCAGTATAATGGCCCCCACTCAGCCCAACAAATAGTAAAATGACAGATCACTTTAGTTCAGGAAAGTACAAGGTTTTTTTAACCCCTTCATGACCTTGTGATTTTCCGTTTTTGCGTTTTCGTTTCTTGCTCCCCTTCTTCCCATAGCCATAACTTTTTTATTTTTTCCATCAATATGGCTATATGAAGGCTTGTTTTTAGTGTGACGAGTTGTACTTTTGAACGGCACCCTTGATTTTACCATATAGTGTACTGGAAAATGGAAAAAAAAATCCAAATGAGGTGAAAGTGCAAAAAAGTGCAATTACACAATTGTTTTTTTTTAATTTTTTTATTTACCATGCTTACTAAATGCTAAAACTGACCTGCCGTTATGATTCTCAAGGTCATTATGAGTTTACAGACACCAAACATGTGTAGGTTATTTTTTATTTAAGTGGTGAAAAAAAAATCCAAAATTTTTAAGAAAAAAAAAATGGTTATCTTTTTGCGCTCCAAGCTGATGTTTTTTATTGATACCATTTTGGGGTAGATCCAATGTTTTGATCGTCTGTTATTGCATTCTATTACAATGTTACGACAATCAAAAAAAACTAAATCTGGCGTTTTGATTTTTTACTCGTTATGCCGTTTACCGATCGGATTAATTTACTTTATATTTTGATAGATTGGGCGATTCTGAACGCAGTGAAAGCAAATATGTGTAACTTTTTTATTGTTATATTTTGAATGAGGCAAAAGGGGGGTGATTTGAACTTTTAGATTTTTTTCATTATTTTATATTTTTTCAAACTTTTTTTTCTACTTCTTACTTGTTTCAATAGTCCCCTTCAGCCATAGTATGTGTAGCTTAAATCATCACCTCCTACGAACACTGGCCACGGGCCAGCATTCATAGTAGATCTGCAATGACAAACACGGGGGTCTTCTGCAGACCCCCAGCTGATAAGTCAACCCATCGGCGCCCCCCAATCATGTGACAGGGGCGTCGGTGGGCGGGGTTTGTGATGTGCATCCAGTTTGCGCTAGTTAAATGCCGCTGTCAGGCATAGTGGGAATAGCCTACAATAGGGAAACCATGTCTTAGGGGAAGAAGGAATCAGGATTAACTAAAACTTATTCCCATGTAGTGATTGGTAGAGAAAATGTCATCCTCTTCATTCAGAAGTTTATATGGACAAAATTTCGAAGCAAATATTCCAGTAGATCACTTCAGTTTCAAAGAGTGCAAGCCTCGTGGCCTATACGTCCATAGGTCATGAAGGGATTAATCCAAAAAATACAATGGCCCAGATTCATCAAAATCTGCACTTTGTCACCTAAGCTCCAGCCACTTTGTCAGGACTGAGCAAAAATGGTGTGAAAATGCAAAAAATAGAAACATTTTTGTGAACCCTTACAAACATTTTGCAACTTTTTAGAGTCTTTTATGGCAGAATTGTGGCGTAAAAGCATTAAAGGGAATCTGTCACCACATTTGACCTATCTAAACTATTAATATGGGCATACAGGTTATAGACTGCTGAAAAAGTCCTACCTGTATGTCTCATATCAGATGCCTTGTGGAGAAATCATCTTTTATCACTTTTTGTAAATGACCTCTTCCAGGCTCTGGGGAGGACACTGCCTGGAAGATAACTCAGCCTCCAGAGATTATTATACATGAGGTGGAGTTACCAGTGTGAGACAAGTAACTAACACAGAACAGGAGAAATTAAATTTGTCTTCTCGCAAACACAATTTTTGCTTCTTTCTGAGCTCTGCTGTATTGTAAGAATATTACAGTCCTGTCTGCCTGTGAGATGGAAGCTGAAGCTGAGAGGACTTCAGTACTTCCGTAGCAGTGACTCGCCGGTGTTTGTGCAGAAGAACGGTGAAGACACTGCCCATGGAAGATAAGTATAACCGCGTGAGTGCAGGGCGCAGGCCTGGATTCTGGCATCACAACTGTACATCACATGGCACTGTGACATGCAGGGGAGAGGGGTGGTATGCAAATTAACACCGGGGCCACAGTTTTCTTCCAGGTACCACACGTTCCTGAGCCTGGAAGAACTAATTAACATAAAATATTAAAAGTCTATTTCTCAGCAACAAGCCAGCAGCTATGAGGCAAATAGATAGGACTGTTTTAACAATTCTATCACCTGTATGCCCATAGTAATACCTTAAAAGCGTCCCAGGGGTTGACAGGTTCCCTTTAAATAGGAAATTCCCTACTATATTTTTGCAGGTTCAGCAAATGTGATTCTAAACTTTGAAATGGCTTGGAAATGTAGAATATATTTTGAGCACAGGTAAAGTCATAAAAAAATTGTCATACGATAATAAATTACCAGCTATACTTGCTGAACACCTGAGCCCTCAAAGGAAAATTCTGGAATAGCGTCACCAAATCTAATACTAAATTATTATAAAAGTGATACATATTCTGCAAGATAAGCCAGCCGCACATACAAAGCTTAGGTTTTCCTTTTTGATAACCTAAAAAACCTTTAATAAATGAATCCATACTTAGCTTAGAGCAATGTATAAAAGCAAACATGGCCTTTAATTAAGAGATTCCAGCGACTCGATAAATATTCATAGGTCAATTTGTTCCTTTAATATTTATCCCTAAGTAGGAAATGCGTGTACTCGTCTAACCTTTCCAGAAAGTAGATTTCTCCTAAATACAGGTACTCCAAGAAGTGTACCGAGAAGTCATTGATGCTGCACATTCAAGACGCTCTCATTAATATTTCATTTGCATTTCTCTTAATGGACATCTCTTGTTTTCGCGATAAACAATATGTTTTAACAACGGCTTCCATAAACACAAGCTGTTACATAGGAACGGAGGAATTAATCTTGATATACCGCTACTGACTGGGATGAAAGAACGCAAGGAGTTTGTCTGAGAGTGATACATCTTTCTTTAATGTATTCAGCTCTTCCAAAAGTTGTATCCTATTATTTTATCTTCATCACTATGCAAAGTTTTGTAAAAGAAGGTTTTTGTAATGCAACCCACCAATGGGACTCGTAACGTAATACACTGTTGCTTTCCGTGACTGGGATTAAACAAAGCCTGCCTACAGGTTTTATCACTCAAAACCATGAATTCATTATTACATAATAGTAAGCCTTTGTCTGTAGGAATAGAATATGCAGCCTAGCGGATCAGAAAACCACAGGATACAATTGGATGAATTCCAAATTATTTCAATTCAATATCTTCAGTATAGATGGTAATAATTCTCTTCTTATATAATATTCATTGATCTTCTGTTCAAGCCCAAACTATAAAGACAATGGAATAATACAGTAAAAAGAAAACAATGTGCACTATATGGGCAAAAGTATTGGGATACCTCCATGTTACATATACAGGAGCTTTCACGTTCTCCCATTCTAAATCCATAGGCATTAATATGGAGCTGGTCCTTTTGCAGCTATAACAGCCTCCACTATTCTGGGAAGGATTTTTACAAGATTTTGAGGGAATTTTCGCTCATGCTTCCAGAAGAGCATTTTAGGTCAGACTCTGATGTTGGATGAGAGGGCCTGGTATGTAATCTCCAATCTAGAGCATCCAAGAGGTGTTGAAGTAGGGTTGAGGTCAGGGCTCTGTATGACCAAACTACTACAACCATGTCTTTATAGACTTTGCTTTATGCACTGGGGCAAAGTCAAGGGTAGAGATGAGCGTTGTTCTGCTCGAACTGTTCGCCAATCTCAAATTCGAGCTGTTTTGGGCGGTGTTCGAGCCGTTCGGCGAACACGAACAATTTGAGAAAAATTCGGCTGTTCGAGGTTATGTTCGATAACTGTTCGTGCACCAAAATCATAACTGGATTTTTTCTCAGTAATGATGAAAATTAATTTTAATACGCAGTTTGAGTGTACAGCGGGGTGGGGGGAGGGGCAGGGGATGGATCTCTGCAGGAACAATGAAGATCTCCATTTTTTTTTCTCTTTCCCGCATTTACAGTGGGGAGGTGCAATCTGTCAGCCTATCAGCAGCGCACACACGGAGCGAAGTGCTTTTTTTCACACAAGCAAGGGCATGTGTCATTGGCAGTGTAAGTCACATGTCCTTGCCCTATAAGACCAAGCCATTTTCCCCGTCGCCACCATTTTCTCACTGCTGCAGCTGCGTGTTAGACGGCACCGCTGTTGCTGTGTGCGCTATACCTTGTTAATTTCAAGCCAATTTTCGCACAAATATACAGATAGCTTGGGAGTAGGGAATAGTTGTGATTGCAGTCCTTTTAAGGACTAGGTTACAGCATTTCCTACGACTTTTATCAGGCAGGTCTGTGCTCTTAAATAGATAGGTTGTGGGAGTAAAGACTAATTGTAATTGGAGTCCTTTTCAGGACTAGGTTACATCAGTTCCTATCAGTTTTTGCCAGGCAGGTCTGTGCCAGTGCTGTGCAAGTTTTTTTCACAGCATTTGGCTGAATCTAGCAAAGCTAATCCTTTTTGGCCTATTGCAGAGTGTGTTAGTCAGTGGAGTAGCCTATCTGTGTTGCAAGATATACCACCTGTGTATAGAATACCAATTTTTTTACTGCACCTAGTGAAGTAAAATCTTTTGGGCATAGCATCATTCTATTAGTCCATCTATACTGACCTCCATCAGGTTGCAAACTGAATCTAATTTTTTCTGCATCTAGCTCTGAAAAAATATTGGGCTTCTAGCTGTGTGTGGGTCTTGTTCTATTAATCCATCTATACTGACCTCCATCAGGTTGCAAACTGAATATAATTTTTTTCTGCATCTAGCTCTGAAAAAATATTGGGCTTCTAGCTGTGTGTGGGTCTTGTTCTATTAATCCATCTATACTGACCTCCATCAGGTTGCAAACTGAATATATTTTTTTCTGCATCTACCTCTGAAAAAATATTGGGCTTCTAGCTGTGTGTGGGTCTTGTTCTATTAATCCATCTATACTGACCTCCATCAGGTTGCAAACTGAATGTAATTTTTTTCTGCATCTAGCTCTGAAAAAATATTTGGCCTTCTAGCAGTGTGTGGGACTTGTTCTATTAGTCCACCTATACTGACCTCCATCAGGTTGCAAACTGAATATATTTTTTTCTGCATCTACCTCTGAAAAAATATTGGGCTTCTAGCTGTGTGTGGGACTTGTTGTATTAGTCCATCTATACGGACCTCCATCAGGTTGCAAACTGAATATATTTTTTTCTGCATCTACCTCTGAAAAAATATTGGGCTTCTAGCTGTGTGTGGGTCTTGTTCTATTAATCCATCTATACAGACCTCCATCAGGTTGCAAACTGAATATAATTTTTTTCTGCATCTAGCTCTGAAAAAATATTTGGCGTTCTAGTAGTGTGTGGGACTTTCTCTGTTAGTCCATCTATACTGACCTCCATCAGGTTGCAAACTGAATATATTTTTTTCTGCATCTACCTCTGAAAAAATATTGGGCTTCTAGCTGTGTGTGGGTCTTGTTCTATTAATCCATCTATACTGACCTCCATCAGGTTGCAAACTGAATATAATTTTTTTCTGCATCTAGCTCTGAAAAAATATTTGGCCTTCTAGTAGTGTGTGGGACTTTCTCTGTTAGTCCATCTATACTGACCTCCATCAGGTTGCAAACTGAATATATTTTTTTCTGCATCTACCTCTGAAAAAATATTGGGCTTCTAGCTGTGTGTGGGTCTTGTTCTATTAATCCATCTATACTGACCTCCATCAGGTTGCAAACTGAATATAATTTTTTTCTGCATCTAGCTCTGAAAAAATATTTGGCCTTCTAGTAGTGTGTCGGACTTTCTCTATTAGTCCATCTATACTGACCTCCATCAGGTTGCAAATTAAAAATAATTTTTATCTGCATCTACAGTACCTCTGAAAAAATATTTGGGCTTCTAGCTGTGTGTGGGACTTGTTGTATTAGTCCATCTATACTGACCTCCATCAGGTTGCAAACTGAATATATTTTTTTCTGCATCTACCTCTGAAAAAATATTTGGCCTTCTAGTAGTGTGTCGGACTTTCTCTATTAGTCCATCTATACTGACCTCCATCAGGTTGCAAATTAAAAATAATTTTTATCTGCATCTACAGTACCTCTGAAAAAATATTTGGGCTTCTAGCTGTGTGTGGGACTTGTTGTATTAGTCCATCTATACTGACCTCCATCAGGTTGCAAACTGAATATATTTTTTTCTGCATCTACCTCTGAAAAAATATTGGGCTTCTAGCTGTGTGTGGGTCTTGTTCTATTAATCCATCTATACAGACCTCCATCAGGTTGCAAACTGAATATAATTTTTTTCTGCATCTAGCTCTGAAAAAATATTTGGCCTTCTAGTAGTGTGTGGGACTTTCTCTGTTAGTCCATCTATACTGACCTCCATCAGGTTGCAAACTGAATATATTTTTTTCTGCATCTACCTCTGAAAAAATATTGGGCTTCTAGCAGTGTGTGGGACTTGTTGTATTAGTCCATCTATACTGACCTCCATCAGGTTGCAAATTGAATATAATTTTTTTCTGCATCTAACCCAGCCAATAGTTTTGGCCTAATACCACAGTTTGGCCACTCAGCTCTGCTTGGTTACCATCCATTGTTTTTTTGTGCAAACAACTCCAGAGTTGTGAATTAGTTAACCACCAAAATGAGTGGAAAAAGGCCTGCTGCTGGTGGAAAGGGGAATAGGCGTGTTGGGAAGGGGAAAAAAGGTTGTGTCCGTGGGGTAGGTGTTAAAGCAACAGTAACATCTGCAGAAGAAAGACCATCTTCCAGCCAAACTAAAATGTCTACTTCTTTTAGCGGACAATGTGATAAGATCCCTTTCTTACGGCCACGCCAATCGCTACAAATTCCAGATGAGGCACAAAAACAGCAGGTGCTTCAACGGATATCAAGTGCTCCTTTAAGTGGTCTCTCCTCCACATCAACTTCAACATCACAAATACTCCAGTCCTCAAAGGTGTCACCCAAATCGCACTTGCTTCCTCACAGCTCCCAAATCTCCAGCTGCCCGTCTGAGTATGAGGTAGAACAGATGGTTGAGTCTGCAGAGCTGTTTACTCATACTATAGCCTGGGAATCAGAGGTCGACTCCAGCGCTTCTGTGAATCCAGACGAGGAAATGATCTGCACTGATGCCCAGAATCTTTATGAGTCGGATCCAGGACCAGACGCAGAAGGTTCTGACCATAATGTAGACCCTCATTCCCAAACTGTAACTCCTGTTGGTGGAGACAATGAGGAAGACGATGATAAGACTCAAATACCTGATTGGAGCGACAACTTTAGTTTTTTGTCAGGGCAGGAACAGGTTGGCTCTGAGGACGACGGGTGTGATAACACACAGGGTGATGATGATGAGGTTGGAGATCCCACTTACTGTCAACCCACAGTCAGCCAAGAGATGAGGTCAGCAGAGGAGGTGGAGGAAGATGCTAGTGACGACGAGGTCAGGTTGCGCCTTCCTGGACAGAGACGTAGTACTGGAAGCACGTCAACAACTGCTTCCTCAAACACAACTCTGCCTCTCACCACAAGTCGTGGTGGCTCTTCAGGTCGCATGGGTGCTAAGCCTTGCATAGCCTGGGCATTTTTTCAGATCGATAAAGATGACCCAACTCGTGTTATCTGTAACATTTGTCAGCAAAAGCTAAGTAGAGGCCAAAAAATACATAGTTTGAGTACTTCATGCATGAACCGGCACATGGACATGAAGCATAAGTTGCAGTGGGAAGCTCAGTGTGCTACAATGTGGCCTAGCCGGCCGGACCAACCACCGTCTGCCATATCTTGTGCATCCACGGACTCTTCATCCTCTGTGACTGGGGGGACAGCAGTCACACCTGTTTTGGGGCGCAGACCTGCCACCTCTTTACCCGCAACAGCCAGCGTGATTGGCAGGTCATCATTTTCTTTGGAGGTGGGAACACCAGCTGGTGTTGAGCGCTGTCCGACATCGATAGCACCACCTTTGGATCAAGGCAACCTAACATGTCCGCCTGCATCTTCCTCACAGACCGGCAGTTTGCCGGGGACACCCTTATCAACCCCGTCTAAGCACAATAGCCAGCCCTCGGTCCCTCAGATGTGGACAAGTAAAAGACCATTTCCTCCTAGCCATGAGAAAGCTAAGAGGTTGAATTTCACCATCTGCAAGCTCTTGGCTACAGAAATGCTGCCTTTCCGCCTGGTGGACACAGAGGATTTTCGAGACCTTATGTCCGTCGCAGTGCCCCAGTACCAGATGCCCAGTCGGCACTACTTCTCAAAGAAAGGTGTGCCTGCGCTCCACCAGCATGTCGCACACAACATCACCGCTTCTTTGAGAAACACTGTGTGTGACAGGGTGCATTTCACCACAGACACTTGGACGAGTAGGCATGGACAGGGGCGTTACATGTCGCTGACTGGGCACTGGGTAACTATGGTGACAGCAGGACAAGGGGCTGCTCTCCAAGTCTTGCCGTCCCCACGAGTTGTGCGTCAATCCTCTTTATGTCAAAGTTCCTCCACTGCTTCTGCCTCCTCAACCTCCTCTCGGTCTTCCACCTGCACCCAAAGCCTGTCTGGTCATGCCACAAGCTTTCTAACTACGCAGAAGGGATCCTGCACACCTCCTTACTATGCTGGCAGTAGGGCTCAACGTCATCAGGCGGTTTTTACATTGAAATGTCTGGGAAATGTGAGTCACACAGCTGAGGAGTTGTGGTCAGCTCTGGAGAACCAATTTCATGAATGGTTGTCTCCACTGGACCTGAAACCAGGGAAGGCCGTGTGCGACAATGCTGCAAACCTGGGTGCGGCCCTTCGCCGGGGCAATGTCACACACGTGCCTTGTATGGCTCACGTGTTGAACCTGGTTGTCCAGCAATTTTTAGCCCACTATCCCAGACTAGATGGCCTTCTGCAGAGGGCACGGTCGCTGTGTGCTCACTTCCGCCGTTCGCATCCCGCAGCTCAGCGACTTACATCTCTACAGAAGTCGTTGGGCCTGCCACTTCACCGGCTAAAATGCGATGTGCCTACCCGGTGGAATTCAACTCTGCACATGTTGCAGCGACTGTGGCAGCACCGACAAGCCCTGGTGCAATACGTTCTGACGTATAGCCTGGGCCAACGAGATTCAGAGGTGGGGCAAATCACGCTGGAGGAGTGGTCTCAGATCAGGGACCTATGCACCCTTCTGCACAGTTTTGAAATGGCGACGAAGATGTTTAGTGCTGACGATGCCATTATCAGCATGACTATTCCGGTGATTTACATGCTGGAGCACATGTTAAACAGAATTCGGAGTCAGGTGGTGGCACAAGAGGAGGTGGAGGAAGTAGAGGAGGAGGAGTTGTATGCGGAAGGGCTAACATCTGCAAGGTCCAGACGGTCGGCAGCACCAAGGCGGCAGGCATGTGAGGGTGGGGGAGATGGTTTTACCAGGGCGCATGGTAGCAGCCAAACTAGTGAGGAAGGTGCAGGAGCCCAGGAAGAAGTGGAGGACGAACTGATGGAAGACTCATCAGATGAGGGAGACCTTGATCACATTTCTGTTGTGCGAGGTTGGGGGGAGAGGACAGAGGAAGGAAGCATGATTGTTACCTCGCCACCAACACAACAGGGACTTGGTGCTCCTGGATGCGCAACACACATGAGTGCCTTCTTGCTGCACTACCTGCAACATGACCCTCGAATTGTGAGAATTAGAAATAATCCTGACTACTGGGTTGCCACACTGTTAGATCCCCGGTACAAAAGTAAATTTGCAGAAATTATTCCTGCCATAGAAAGGGATGCACGCATGCAGGAGTATCAGCAGAGACTGTTGCAGAATCTTACATGTGCTTTTCCACAAAATACCAGTGGTGCACGTAGTGAATCTCACAGTTCCAACTTGCCAACCGTGGGACCGTCAAGTGTTCAGCACTCAAACCGTAACAGAACCACAGTATCTGCTGGTAACATCAATTTTGCAGAATCATTTCACCACTTTTTTAGCCCATCCTTTGCAAGGCCACAGGAGACAAGAAGTCTGACACATAGTCAACGCCTAGAGACGATGGTACAGGAGTATCTCCAAGTAAACATTGAAGCCACGACTGTGTCACTGGACCCTTGCTCTTTTTGGGCTTCCAATCTGGATAAATGGCCGGAGCTAGCCACTTACGCCTTGGAGATCTTGTCATGCCCCGCAGCCAGCGTTCTGTCTGAACGTGTGTTCAGCGCTGCTGGTGGTGTGCTGACAGATAAGCGCACGCGGCTCTCCACTGATAATGTAGACAGACTCACGTTCATAAAGATG
Source organism: Phyllobates terribilis (assembly GCF_046119375.1). Classification (NCBI taxonomy): domain Eukaryota; kingdom Metazoa; phylum Chordata; class Amphibia; order Anura; family Dendrobatidae; genus Phyllobates; species Phyllobates terribilis. Next base: position 881,493,952 of record NW_027362762.1, read on the forward strand.
AACAAATCATGGATCCGAAACGACTTTTCTACCCCTGTGTCATCCTGGGGAGAGTAAAAGCTTGATGATTGGTTAAAATCACCCTACCAACCGTTTTAAGCTTTCAAATTAGTAATCATGTTTATCTGTATCTTGACTGGAAAATAATTTGGGCTTTGTAGCAGTGTGCAGCACTGATCCTATTAGGCCATCTATACTAAAGCTTCACCAGATTTAAAATTAAAAATAATTTTTAGCTGCATCTAGCCCGGAAAATAATTTTGGGGCTCCGAGATGCGCAAGACACATAAGTGCCTTCTTGCTGCACTACCTGCAGCATGACCCTCATATTGTCAGAATTCGAAGTAATCATGACTACTGGGTTGCCACACTCTTAGATCCCCCAAACTTTTCGATCAACCTTTTCATTTTAATAAAGACCAAAAAAATGGTCATTTTTGAAATTATAAGCATTAGCAGGTTGTTAGAAACTGAAATCAAACAGTTTTCAACTCAAAACTTTATTCTAGGTGATGTTACATTTTCACATAGGACCCCTTGTTCGAAAGGAGCTTCTGAACTCTCTCGTCCATTGAATTTGTCAGGTTTTGGATGGTTTCTGCTTCAATTGTTTTGCATGAGGACAGAATACCCTCCCAGAGCTGTTGCTTAGATGTGAACTGCCTCCCGCCATCATAGACACTCCTTTTAATGATGCTCCAAAGGTTCTGAATGGGGTAGAGGTCAGGGGAGCATGGGGGTCACACCATAAGTTTGTCCCCTTTTATACCCATATCAGCCAGAGATGCAGATGTTTTATGTGCAGCATGAGATGGTGCATTATCATGCAGAAAAATGATCTTGCTGTGAAATACACGGTTCTTCTTCTTGAACCATGGCAGGAAGTGCTGTTTGAGAAAATCCACATACATTATGGAGTTCATCTTTAGCGCCTTCAGGGATCCTAAAGGGGCCGACAATCTCTCTCCCCATGATTCCAGCCCAAAACATTACTCCACCTCCTCCTTGTTGGTGCTGTAGCCGTGTTTGCGTGGGGTGTCCATCAACCAGCCATCCTCCACTCCATCCATCTGGACCATCGAGCGCTGCACGGCACTCATCCGTGAACAAAACTGTTTTGAAATCAGTCTTCATGTAATGTTTGGCCCACTGGAGCCGTTTCTGCTTGTGTGAAGTGGATAGAGGAGGTCGACAGGATGGCGTATGCACAGCTGCAAACCTCTGAAGGACCCTGCATCTTGTTGTTCGGGGGACGTTGGAGGCACAAGCAGCTTCAAAAACTTGTCTGCTGCTATGACAAGGCTTTTTTGCCGCTGCTCTTTCAACCTGATGTAATTGCCTGTAGGAAAGAGTCCTCAATTTGCCCTTATCAGCACGCACACGTGTGTACTGTGAATCAGCTACATACTTCTTGATTGCCAAGACACTTCATCATGATCATTGCACAATGTTGATTGTAGTCATGCCTTGACCTAAACACTCCACAATTTGTTGCTTCTCAGCAGCCGACACATCCTTTTTCTTTCCCATTTTGGCAGAAAATGTAGGCTGCTTAATAATGTGAGAGAGCCTTCTTAAGTAGTCTTACCTTTCATTGGACACACCTGCCAAACTAATTAGCACAGGTGTCTGCAATTGCTTACAGTGATATAAAGAGCCCTGACACACATCACCATCAATGAGTTTAACTGACAAACAAACAAATTCTTCCCTTATCACTCCTAAACACTTTTTGCATAATAATTTGGAACGCAGTGTACATGTGCTTTTCCACAAAACACCAGCGGTTCACGTAGTGAATCTTACAGTTCTAACTTGCCAACCGTGGTCTGTATGGAGTTGTTCAATAAAGGGCCCAAAATTAAGATAACATAGATGGGAGAGGTCTCTATGAATAGGAATTCCTAAGTATTTGATACCCTGTGAGGGCCAGGCAAAGGGAAAGTTGGACTGGATGGAATCCTATATGGATTTGGGGAGGGAGACATCGAGGGCCTCAGACTTCGCTGCATTGATTTTAAAATTTGACCATGTAACAAAGTGATCTATTTCAGCCATAACAGCATGGATGGATATATGTGATTGAGTGATATATACTAGGACATCATCAGCAAATAGAGAGCACTTGTACTCTGTGCCTCCCACCTCAATCCACCTAATATTGGGGTTATGGCGAATTGATGAGAGCAGGTGCTCCGTCACTAGGATGTATAAGAGAGGGGACAGAGGACATCCCTGCCTTGTCCCATTGGTGATTGTGAAAGGTGATGAAAATGTTCTGACGCACCCCCTGGGCCTTGGGACACCCGGAGCCGGACCCTTTTTGGTGGATGCTGGTGGTTGTAGTCTTCGTGGCGGCGACCCGGTTCCGTGGCTCAGGGCGGTCAAACCAGTGGCGGAACTATTTATGTGGTTTTGATGTTTAAATGTACGACTACGCCACCCGTGGATTGCGGTCAGAGTGAACCGCCGCTACAGGGCAGACCGCTGAGGCTGGTGTTGTGGGTGCAGCAGAGCGTAGCATAACTCCCCACGGGAGGAGTATAGCCTCAGGGCAGTGTATGCGGAGGATGGGGGTGATGGTGCAGGGCAGCAGCAGTAACGACACGGAGTCAGTGATGCAGTTCAGGTCCTTTACTCACAGTTCTTATTATCCAGACCACGTCTGCAGGTAACGGCTGCCCACGTCGTACTGTGCTCACCAGGTGAGGGGCTCAGACAACTCCCAGATAACTTTGGAGCACTTCACAGGACCCCCTTTGTGTGTCCTTTGTCTGGCCTTTCTTACCAACACTTCTGTCCGGCTGCCTCGGGCCTCCTCTTGGTAAACTTGGCGCCAGTTTCCCTGACCCTATGTGGTGCCTTCCTAGCGGGTGTAGCGAGGGGCTGCGCCACATAAAATGTCAGAGCCTCCGGTTTCTAGCTGAGGGTCGTTTCCTGCCTCCACTAGTTCGGGGACCGGTCTCCCCCTTTGGCCTGACCCCTCCACGCAGGTGGATTCGGGCGTGCGGTGGCGACTCGCCCGTCCGCACCCCTGGGATCCCTTCATTCCTCGTTCCTGGAGCCTTCTCCGCTCCTCTTCCTTCCTTCTCCCTCTTCCAGGCCTGGGCCTCTGTTACTAGGCCCGCCTCCGGAGCAGAGCTCATGCAGAGCCCCTGCTCCCTGCCACTTCTGCTCAGACTTCTCTGCACTGAACTAAGATGGTGCCCACCTTTTATACTCCCTTCTCAATGCACCCAGGAACTGCTTCCTCCCTGCTCCTGCACTACCGGATTCCCCTTCCTCAGTGTTCCCTCCCCCCACTCCAGCCAGGGACAGGGACTGTCGTGCCCATCTCAGGGGCATATTGGTCGCCCTGCCCCACGGCAATGTGGTGTAATGCATGCAGGTGTCGGGTCCTGATCCACACTCCATCCTTACCTGAGAGTGAGATATCAGACCTCTGGGTGAGGTGCAATACGTCTGTAGCAACCGAGCCCTCAGGGTGCTACAGTTCCATTTATCTTCAGCCTAGGTGACGTATTGCGATACGGGGCCGTGATTTTGGCTATAAAAGGGTCCCCTAGACCCCTACCCCAAGCTTTTTAAGAGAATCATATATGGCATGCCAGGAGACTCTATGGAATGCTTTCTCAGCATCCAACGAGAGTATCTAATTACAAATTTTTAACTGCATCTAGCCCAGGAAATACTTTGTGCCTAGTAGCAGTGTCTGCTAGTCAGCGGATTATCCCGGCTGTTAAGCAAGCTACACCACCTGTAGTTTAGACACTTCATTTTTTCAAAGGAAATGCTTCGGGACCATGGGATACTTAGTGAAGAGCATCAGGAGGCACCCCAAGGCATAGGGGCTGGGACTGGCAGTAGGATGCCTTGCGGTGGACAGCCGAGCTCGATCCTTATAAAAGCTTTTTAACTGCAGCAGCTTTAGTGGACCCTACTGGAGCTGGAATTACGCGGCTGCTGGCATGAGACTTGCCCTCCAATAGATCCTTGTAAATGGATTTAAAGTGTATTCATTCAAATTAGAGAGACAATTTAAATTAAAAAGCTTAGAGCTGCCTCCACCACAGGGGGGCTCGCTCGACCCACCAGCGGACAGGCACCAGTATTGGGAGAGGGGGGCTGGCCGTCAGGGTTCACCGCGGCTCTGGCACAAACCCGGCGACACGGAGGTGGCACGGGCAGGAGCGGACTGGCCGTGTCGGCTTCTCACTTTTTGGATTTTAGAAGGGCATGACATGCCTATATCTGTGTCTCCCCCTCCTTTTACTCCTCCACCTCTTTTCTTTTCGCATGACTATATGTACTTGTCACTTTTCCATGTGTTAGTTATGTCTTCTGAGCAGTTTGTCAGCTTTTGGACACCTTTGAAGGTGTTTTCTATGTGTTTCTATGTGTTTTTGTTTGCCTGCCATTGGTTTTAACGGTGTTCGAAGGTGTTCGACGAACAGTTCGACGAACACACGGGTGTTCGACGAACCGAACCGAACTCGAACACTACGGGGGTGGCTCAACACTAGTCAAGCGGAACAGAAAAGGGCCTTCCCCAAACTGCTCCCACAAAGTTAGAAACTACAATTGTCTAAAAAGTTTTGGTATGCTAAAGCATACAGTTCCTTTATCACATTGGACACATAAACAGATCTTTAGAAAAAGTATTTCTAACCTCTTCCACGGTTGTCTGTGATCTCCTGGATGTTTCCTACAAGCCTGCCTATCAGAGTCATAGGAACACTGAAGTCTTAATACCAAGACTCAGGTGTGGGTCTTGGTGAGCCTTATATAAGCTTGGGCAGATGTTCACATGGGATCACGCCATCTGCAAAGTCCAACATGGAGCACAACAGAATCTAGCGGACCGGGGTGAGGAAAGCAAGGCACGGATCCGGGACAGGTGCGTAACATGTACAAAGAGCTTGTTAGCCAGGGTGTTAAAGATAACCTGTCACCATGAAAATGAAGTACAATTTGCAGGCACCATGTTATAGAGCAGGGGAAGCTGAGCAGATTGATATATAGTTTTGTGAGAAAAGATTCAGGATATCCCATGTTTTAATCATTTAGACTTCTGATTTAACTGGGATTTTTGGTCCTATCAGTGACCGACAGGTGTCTCTGTATGCACAACTATATAAAGAAAGCTATCAGTCACTGATAGGGTTGCTAGTAGACTGATAATGCCAGAAAGAAGAGGCGGTGCTCAACAGGGACTGGAGCTGAGTGAGTGACAGAGGCTTCAGATCTACCCTAGCTCTTCAGCCTCATTTGCATATCAATTCACTGATATCTCAGTAATGGAAGTACAGACTGGTCATGTAAAGGTATTGTTGGACTTGTCTTTGACAGAGCTACATGCACATAGGTTGGGGGTGAAATCTTTCTGACAGATTCCTTTAAAAGGAGTTATACTTTTTTTTTAACAACTTACACTTTTTTTTTTTAAACAGCAAAACTTCTTTTACCTATAATTTCCTCTGAAGATCCAGCACTTACCCTCTAGTTGAGTTCCCAGCTTTTGTTTACATGGGGCTGGCATGTGCCCCCACAAACTTGTATTAGTATATATGAATGAATGCAATAAGTATTAAAGGGACTTTACACTCATACCTTTTGTTAGGGTCAAATAAACTGCTTACAGGTCATCTATAAGTGATTTACAATTTGGTAAAAGAGTAGACAATATAATTTTTTTTTTTTGCCAAAAAGTTTCAAAGCAGTCCTTTGTCACATAATATAGTAAATTAGCCTGCTAATAATAAAATAAGCTCTATATGTGGAAAAAGATTTATAACAGGATTACTACATAAAAAGTTGCAGCTCCAAGAAGGAAAACGTACTGAATTATTAAAATCATAGGACGGCTGAACATGTTAATGATATGAAAATTGTGAAAGAAATAGAAACAATATATTAAAAACATCTCGATTTACCCAGTATTGAGAATGAATGCAAGGCACAGAAATATATGCACTTGCTCGCCTTGGCTACTATCAGTGAGGTTATTAAAGGCTGCCTGAGGAATGTTCTGCCACACTGAATGCACTTGAACAATCCTCAAGATCCGCTGCTGGCAGCTTCTTTTGTAATTGCAAGTTTAACATGGAGCATCAACGTGAAATTTTTCCCCAAGAGAAGGAAAGAAAATCAATAATTTTAGCTCCAATTAATCACTTTAGTATTGTGTAATCAGGCTACTATTATCAACAGTGAAGTGTGGCACCCCCCAACTAACCCACCTATATAGGTACGTAGTGGACTTCTTCCCTATAAATATCATGTCGGTATTATTGTTTTTAGTGATTTAGTTGCCATTAAAAAAAAATATTTATTTTGTATGCACATGAGAGGGCTTAAGGCACCCCTAGCATGGACTAGGACTTGGTGCACATTACGCCCCCTCAATCATATCCTGAATGACATAGCTCAAATCAGTGCAGCCTTAACTGTCAATCAATATATGACTAGGAAATTCATACATTTTTATATTATTACATAGTGTATCCCTGCATCACTTTTCTATTATATGGCTGTACTATGTGTAGACCAATGTTGTTATAATACAATGGAAATTGTCATGATTTGTTAGATTTTTGTCATGATGAATAAATATAAATCTCTTCTAACAATCCTGAAATACCAATTTTCTACATATTGTATGAATTATACAACTTGATAGCTACAGGGAATTCAGAGTTTCACTAAACACTTCTTACAGGGGTTTCACTTGTACTGTTATTGTAGCTGATTGCAAAATTACCGACGCTTATTTGCATTTCCACATTTCTTTGCCACCAAACTGAATAGAGAAGAATAACAGACTGTATTGTCGTTCTACATCCTCTTCTGAAATAAAACGATATTCTCACTCTGCGGATGTTACCCTTCGGCAGTCAACCACTGGGAAAAAAAATCTGATTGATTGATGTAGGAGAACTAATTGCTCCGTGTGCGGTAACACATTGTGGATTCATTGTGATTCTTGAGTCATACCGCGACGGGTACGGAAAGTGTATCATAACTTTAGGAAATTTACAAGTCTTTTGATGAAGCTTTTCATTGGTTTACTTTATCAATATTTTTGTACTCATGCAGTGCAGCAAGTCCTGCCATGCTTGCCATTCCTCTGCAATGTATGCCGTATTGTGTCACAGTAGACGCTCACACCGGTTTGGCTTTCTACTTTTCTAGTTAACTGCAGTGAACTTGCATGTCAATATTATTCAACCCTTCTCACCAAAAGATGCTCCTGTTTAGGTGTTAACTACTGTGGTCGACCAGGATGGCTTTGATAGATAGTTGCTGTTTCATTTTGTTCAATTGTTGTATCACTTTTACTTCAGTATTCTGGCTGATAAACTTTGCTGATTTTCTTGTAGCTTTCACCGTTCTTGTGTAATGAAATTTTCTTTTTCAGGTTTTGCGACATTTCTCTTCCATGTGGTGCCATTGCTGACAGCATGAAACGGAAAGGTGTTTTTTTTTGTCAAAGGGAATTTGTCTGCAGATTTTTGCTATGGAATCTGATAGTAGCATAATTTAGGGACAGAAAGCCAGATTACTGGCATGTGTCACTTACTGGACTGCTTGGTGCAGTTTTGATAGAACTCCTGTTTTGTCTGATGTACATGTAGCAGAACTAAGACTTCTTGGCAGTGTATAACCCTACCACACCACTGACTGGAAACTTCCTGTGTATAACCCCGCCCACATCACTGACTGGAAACTTCCTGTGTATAACCCCACCCACACCACTGACTGGCAACTTCCTGTGTATAACCCTACCACACCACTGACTGGCAACTTCCTGTGTATAACCCGCCCACATCACTGACTGGAAACTTCCTGTGTATAACCCCACCCACACCACTGACTGGCTACTACCTGTGTATAACCCCGCCCACACCACTGACTGGCAACTTCCTGTGTATAACCCCACCCACACCACTGACTGGCAACTTCCTGTGTATAACCCCGCCCACATCACTGACTGGAAACTTCCTGTGTATAACCCCACCCACACCACTGACTGGCAACTTCCTGTGTATAACCCCGCCCACATCACTGACTGGAAACTTCCTGTGTATAACCCCGCCCACATCACTGACTGGAAACTTCCTGTGTATAACCCCACCCACACCACTGACTGGCAACTTCCTGTGTATAACCCCGCCCACATCACTGACTGGAAACTTCCTGTGTATAACCCCGCCCACATCACTGACTGGAAACTTCCTGTGTATAACCCCGCCCACATCCTGACTGGAAACTTCCTGTGTATAACCCCGCCCACATCACTGACTGGAAACTTCCTGTGTATAACCCCGCCCACATCACTGACTGGAAACTTCCTGTGTATAACCCCACCCACACCACTGACTGGCAACTTCCTGTGTATAACCCTACCACACCACTGACTGGCAACTTCCTGTGTATAACCCCGCCCACATCACTGACTGGAAACTTCCTGAGTATAACCCCACCCACATCACTGACTGGAAACTTCCTGAGTATAACCCCACCCACACCACTGACTGGCAGCTTGATGATAATTCTAGAGTGCACAGGAAGCTGACAATCAATGGTGGGGGCAGGGTTACACATATTAGCCTGACTAGCCTGCATGAGACATGTAGTCAGGCAGTAATAGTCTCCTGCTGATAAAACACTGACTATATTGAAACTACAGCAAACAGCCTAATAAATGACATCCCTGGGATCAGGCTCACTGCCCCTACATTATGTTGCTCTCAGATTAAAGAGCAAAAGCCTTCTGACAGATTCCATTTAAGTAGTACCCTTTTATAGTCAACTGTGTGCTGGACAAATGATTAATGAATAATTAGACTTACCCGTGGTTGAATTCTTGTCAATTAGAATTTTGGAATCTAAACTTTAGCTTTGTTCCTATGACTTTCAATGGGGTGTACTCATTTTTGCATGGTCTTGAATGCATTTGTTAGGAAAATTATTTTTTTGAGTGCGCAAAATAACAAATCTTGTTTGCAATCAATGACCCACATTTATGGGAGTATTCTGTAGTATGGTATTTTATAGAAAATATTGATTCTGAAAAGAAATTAAAAGTTTTCTAACAAATCTGTTGGGGTGTACACTTTTATGCAGAGCACCGCAGATATATATTATACCACAATACCAGGCATAAGAGATCTTACATCTATTAGATCTGTAGCAAAATGATCATCATAACTCCAATTCATGCTAGTCCACCCTCGCAATCATGAGCAGAACTTCTGATCCTCTCCACATCCCTGGGATGTAACCTGACTGTAATATCTTAAATCAGAGATAAGTATTTCCCGAGTACCATGGGGCCAGAACGGATGACCCTGCACTTCTTGTTGTGGAGCTGAGTGGGATTTCTGTTCTGATAATTGCAGCTCTCCTTTAAACAATTAACCACACTTGGAATGAACAATGTCATCTGTGATTACGCACCATTCATAAAGCAGCGAGATAATTGCTGAGGAGTGTTCTCATAGAAATACAAGTGATCGCAGTTTAATGCTCTTCATTTTATACAAAGAAAACCTACAAGACTGGGTAAAAACATTTTCTACAGAGTTAATTTAAACTTGATAATAAGTATAGCTGCAAACAAACCTGATTAATTTAATTAATCTCTTTGGATTTCTAAGAATGTTATTCCATGTAGCGGATCTTGGCCACCAGGTTCACCACTAATTGTTACGGATGTACAGGTGATTCACAGAAAAACTCCACAGCGTGCTGCTCCGCGGCTCCGTAGCATTGTGTAGTAGCACTGGCATACAAGGCATTCATACATGCTTGATAAACGGTAATGTCATACATTGGGGATGTTCACATTTCCACATTTTGTTTTTAAAGTCCTTGGCGTATATTATTGCATACAGAAATCACGATATCAGACTTAGTGTCGTTGTTATATACAGTGTGACAGCCATAGGACTATATGGGGTGCAAAGGTTGTAATCAATCTTAATCCTAATTACCAAGAATCCGGCTGCCACATAAGACAAGTCGGGCTTTAAATGGCACATGGCGGCTGTGGGTCTCTAGTGTAGATTTTGCATTAAGCTAAAAATCTCTTCCCTTAGAAAAAATTCTATTACTAATCACTGAAAAGCGCCAACAAAGCCAGAAGTTTCAAAAGTCCTGGCTGACACCTGTATCAAATTTTTAGGGAGTGGTTTATAACTTGTACCCTGCAGTTATCCTGTTTATGCCTATGGTTTACTTCATATTAGACTTCACTAATTGTTTGTGATCTCCTGTGTCACATTTCGATTTGGTAGACTTTACATCCCGTCCCCTGATCTTCAGAACTCATCATGGTTTTGCAGCTCTTTTCTTTTTCGCTTTATTCAATTTCCAATTTCTTATAACATTTTGCTGGATCTATAAGACTTTGTACTCAATTGTTTAATCCTGACCTGGCTGTGCGACTACAAGATCTGTACTACTACCAGAAACCATTTGCTCTATTTAGTTTTTGGCCAAGATTTAGATAACATTACCCAAAGTTTTTGGCAAAGATTTAGGCAACAAAGAATTTATCAGCTATTCGTCATACATTTACATCAGTTAGCCAATAAAACACCAAGATTCAAACCCAAGTCACTGGAGAGGAGTTCCTACAGGTGAAAGTTTAAATAGTCCCAAGTAGTAAATTATCACCTAGCCATAGAATAAGGGATAACTTGCTGATTTCTGGGGGTCCTACTGCTGGGGCCGCCAGCAGCACAGATGAAAGGGCTCTGCAGAGCCCCATCTTGAATGGAGTCTCAAGTAGTAAATTAGCGTTTAGCCATAGGATAATGGATAGCTTGCTGATTACTGGGGGCCCTACTACTGGGATACAGAGGATAAGAGCCCCATCATGAATATAGTCCAAAGTAGTAAATTACCCTTGTTAGAGAAAATATTAAGAATCTCTCTCACTCCCAGCACCTCTTCCCCCCTCCCCTATACTATTTGTCAAAGGAGCAAGAACTAACAATCTTATCAGTTGCTTCTATGCAAATTAGAAGTGTGCAGAAGAGGGGGCAAACTCAATTCCCCAGGATAATTACCATACAAATAAAGCTTTTAGTAGCATAGACCTGTGATAAATAGACACCTCAGCATATGGGCCAGAGGTTGAAAGAAAGAGGAAACCGCTCATTAAACTTCAAAGAGGATCTACCACTCTTCACAATAGCCGGGTCACTCTCATTTGCATATGTGTTCAATCTGCAGTCTCACAGGCACCGACACAAAATATGGAATATCGGAAGTTCTATACTTCCGATAATAATAGGACACATATTTTTAGCGGCAGGGTCAGCTAACCAACAATACGCATATTTTTCTGTATCTGAGACCCCTGCTGGTGAGCTATAACGCAAAAGTACAAAAATAACGGACAGCAGCAATGTCATGTCTGGTCTCTACAGAAAGGTAAATTCACAATAAAAATGATGGTGTCACTTGCGAACTTCTGTGATCAACCAGCAAGAAGTTGTTGCAGAAGTGAGGTCATCACAGGGGAGTGTGTGGCAGGGTCCCCCTGCGGCATAAAAGATCCAGCTGAAGATGGATCTATACCAATGCCGGGAGTTATATATTCTATAAGCATGGGTCCCGTTCGATAACGGTCCATTGGAGCGCCTCCCCTCCAGCTAAACTGAATCGTCTCTGCGATCTGTCTAGTAAGTTTCTTCCATTGATCCCTTTTTATTTTGTGCAACTGTATATTCTGAATTGCATTGTCACCTTTTGTAAAATCTTTGTATATTTTTCATAAACACTGCCTCCCTTTTGGATTAAATATAAAATTTAATAGTTCTGTTTCTTCTGTTGTGTAATCGTCCCTTCCCCGAAGCCATATACGCTACCAGAAAGCAGGCGTCCAATCAGGCCTGTCTTGTATTTGAATATTTAAAACTGATTGGTGGTGGCAGTGAATAATCTTAATTGGGGTATCGTGAAGCTGGCAGTGATTGTATGGGGGTATATACACATATTCCATGCGTTGGAATTCGGAGGTGTGAACGCCATACGCTCACTGCTCGCTTGCCGATAGCTATGTAGTGAGTAATCGGGATCATGCGGGTGCATGAATCCCTGACAACCCTCTAGCCATGCAATAAGGAATAGCTTGCTAACTTCTAGGATCCTAAACTTTAGCATTGCTCCTTTGACTTTCATCGGGGTGTACTTGTTTTTGAACATGATCTTGAATGCATTTGTTAGAAAAATTATTTTTTCAGTGTGCAAAATAAAAATCTTGTTTGCAATCAATGGCCCACATTTGTGGGAGTATTTTGTAGTATGGTATCTCATAGAAAATATTGAGTCTGAAAAGAAACTAAAGGTTTTCTGACAAATCATGTTAGTCCACCCTCGCAATCAAGAGCAGGCTCCCAGTAATACAGAGGATAGGGCTCTGCAGAGCCCTATCTTGAATGGAGCTGTACATACATGGCCTCCGCTCCAATTATTATCTATGAAACTGCTAGACAAAGTCAAGCACAAGGCTCTACTATTTTCGACAGTCCCACAGACACTGAATGGAGTGGCTGCTGAGTATGCACAACTCCACCCCATTTAAGGTGGTGCCCTGCAAGAGTCTCATTTTTGGAGCTGTAGTGTCCAATTTTCAGGATCACTGGGGGTCTCAGCAGTAGGATCCCCCCGTGATTAGCAAATTATCCTGTACTTTATGGCTACGGAATATTTTGCTATTTTGGTCCCCCAGCAATCAGCAATTTACCCCTTTATCCCAAAGATATGGGATAACTTGGTATTTTGAGAACAGTCATTTAACTCTTCCTCTGGGTATTATGAAAGCAGATATCTTAACAGTTGTAAGTAGACAAGTAAAAAGTTATTAAGCCTAGGCATTGAATAAATGAAGTGATAATAAAAGACACAAAGTAACTGAAACGGAGGACGCCTGGAATGGGACAAATAGTTTTTCACAGTATGGAGCCTAAAAGTAAGTAGCTCGGCCGCTGCTTATTCATATTGACTCTATCCAAACAGAACCATGAACACTTAATCCACATTCTCACAACATTTCTCTAATGGTCTGATTGGTTTCAGGGAGTTCCATTTCCATAGGTTTGTTAAGGATCTCATAATATGTACTGTCAGGTATTCTGGATAATTTGTTTGCCAAGTGAATTGAAAATGAAGTTTTAGGATTTGAAGGGATGGAGTTGAAGGTCACATTGAAGAATTCAGATTTCTTTATTAGCAGTAATGGAAAGACTGAAGTTTGTGTTAAGCGGAGTTACTTGGGCAGATAAATTGAACAGAAAGATGAATGGTTCTCGTAGCGATAGGGGATGTCATTTGTAGGCAGCACATATACTCAAACCTTCTCTACAGTCTAACAATTATTATGATCTACCAGGATCCTTTGCTTAAATCAACAAGGTCTTTGTAGCAAAAGTACAAAAGAGAAAGTGGCAGCACCATGGCTGCAGTAATCTGTAATGATGTGTGGACAAGGATTAGTTTATGGGTAATTGTGCAATGGGGAACTGCGCCAGAGAGTGATATTTAGAAATGTTTCATTGAGGTTAGGCATACAAAAATAATAGAATTACTGCAAGAAAAAGACAAATCCTATTCCAGTTTCTATAGAATCTGTCGACTCAACAGCTGCGGATAGAAGAATCTGAATATAAATAACATGATCTTTCTGTGTATCTATCCATCCATCCATCTATCCCTCCATCCATCCATCCTTCCATCCATTGGCCCATGTGGTGAAGTTTTGGTTCAAGATGTGTGACTCGCCCCCTGGGCCATGGGGCACTCGGGACCGGTCTTCAGGGCAATGCTGGAAGTAGTAGTGGCGACCCGGTCCCGTGGCTCAGGGTGGTCAGACCAGTGGTATTCTATGATGTGCTGTAGGTAATGTCCGACTACGCCACCCGTGGATTGCGGTCAAGGAGGACCGCCGCTACAAGGCAGACCGCTGAGGCTGGTGTTGGGGATGCAGCAGGGAATAGTACAACTCCCCACGGGAGGAGTGTAGCCTCAGGGCAGTGTAGTAGGATGCTGGGGGTGATGGTGCAGGCGCAGCAGTAACCACAAAGAGTCCAATAATGCAGTCCAGGGTCTTTTACTGATCTTATCATAGACCCAACAGGAGTACAGGGTAGGAATGGACCTGGGTGTCTGAGGGCATTCAGGCGAGCTCCGCTGGTCAGGGTGAGTGGGTAGGCCTACCGTTCTCTCTCTGCCCTTGCTGACTATCTCCCCCTTTAGTGGTATGATAGCCCACGTCCCTGAGCTTGCCGTGTACTACGCCTGTATGGCTTGCGACTCAGGCCTTAGGTACCTGTAGCTTCTCCGTGCTGTACCGGTCCCTCTGTGTGGCAGAACCTCCAGGCTTCTTGGCCAAGGGACCTGAAATCCCTTGCGGGTTGGTTATCCGCTGCAGGGCTTGCAACCCTGACAGCCTCGGACCCCAGTGTCCGGTTGTGTAGTCTCTCTCTGTCAGGACTGGCTCTCGTCGCCTCTGTCCCTGGCTTTCTGTTCCTCCTTTGCCTCCTGGACTCCTCAGCTGCGGCTGACCTGTCCCTCTCTTCTGGGAACCCTTCTGGATACTTCAGAAGTGGGTCCTGGTCCCCCTAACCCTGCCCTCAGTACCAGTTTTTATAGGGGAAGCCTGCTCCCCCTACTGGCCTGGGACAGGAGGTGCTGCTTGCAAATGGTCCATGACCAGAGAACCTCCCTCCTGCTCTCAGACACAGCCTTACAAGTTTGTGGCATCCAGGCCTGGGGTGACACATGTGAACTTTTTAAAGCAGTTTGACAAGTGTACATGCCAGACATTAGTAATAATAATGAAAAAAACTGTATAACAATTGTATATAATTTACTGTGTATGGAAACCTGGATATCTTGTTAAGCAGATTTATGGCCAACATTGAAGTACCGTTCCCTAATAAGTTTAGATCCTTCTTTTTGCCAATTGTAAACATTACCCAACTGATCGTCCTGGGCGACTCTGTGCAATTTACAGCATTTTATTTCCTCCAATACTTGGCAAAGTCTCTTTACACTAATTGTAATATGGTCTTTAAATTTATCTCATTCCTCAGGCAATAACATATGTTTTAATTTTGTTTCCGTATCTGCAATATTGTATTATTGCACATATGGAAACAAAATTACTTATTTGAAAGTAGAATGTCCAAAGCATATTTGTTAGAAATTGAAGCAAATCTGCCACAGAAAAAACAGTCATTGATAATCAGATTCGGACATATGTTGGATCGTATGCCACGAGGAATCCTTCTGTTGGGGCTTAGTGTGTCCCCTTTCAAGATAAACCTAAGTCCAGGTGGGCACACAAACCCCGGGCCTCAGTGCAGCTGGCAGGATGTCACATGGGGAGTGAGGACGAGGCACACAGAGGGGTTTTGGGAGCAGAAGACTGATAAAGTGAAGTATGCAAGAATGGACGCAGGTTAAGCACAATGTGTACAGGAGGTAGAGTACACAGGACTAGAGTCTTCCAAAGACACAGGTGTGTGCCCTTATGGCCTTAAAAGGTCTAGATGATGTCACATGACAGGCAAACTGCAAAGCTCAACGTGGAGCACAACAGAGGGCAGCAGACCGAGATGAAGGGAGCAAAGCCCAGAATCGGGACAGGTGTGTAACACATCCTCAGTTTAAAATATTCTCCTATTCTGGGTAAATGCAATTGTGATTAAACCAATATCTTAAGAGTCCTGTTCATATTTGCATTCTAAGTCATCCAACGATGGTATACATAGGAAAAATGCATCTCCCTCTATCCCACATATGTCAAACTCTGGCCCGTAGGGTGAGTATATTCGGCCCACGACACTGTGCAGGTCCACTGAGTATATTTGGCCCGCGACGCCAAGCGGGTCTCCGGGCACTGCACTTTCAACTATATCGGCATCCTAGATGCCCCTCATTCCCCCGCTTTGTCATTTTGACATGCCTGCTGTACTGAGATGTGCAGAGGATCTGAAGACACTATGAAGAGACCGGAGCAGCGGGGAAACAGACAGAGGTTTTTATTTTTTTAATGTGGTGCCCATTATTCTGTATGGAGGACTATGTGGGGCCCATTATTCTGTATGGATCACTATGTGGGACCATTATACTGTATAGAGGACTATGTTGGGCCCATTATACTATACAGAGCACTATGTGGGGCTTATCATACTGTACGGAGTACTCTGTAGGGCCCATTATACTATGTAGAGCACTATGTGGGGCCCATTATACTATACAGAGCGCTATGTGGGCACATTATACTGTGTAGAGCACTATGTGGGGCCCATTATTCTGTATGGGGGAACATGTGGAGCCATTATTATGTATGGAGGACTATGTGGGACCATTATTCCGTATGGGGGACCATGTGGAGCCATTATTCTGTATGGAGGACTATGTGGGGCCCATTATTCTGTATGGAGGACTATGTGGGGCTCATTATTCTGTATGGAGGACTATGTGGGGCCCATTATTCTGTATGGAGGACTATGTGTTTGCATCATACTTTATTATCTGTATTATTCAAGGTTTTTATATCCTTTGTTATTACATATCTAAATTAGGTTATTGGGTCATAAGCTTTTTTACTGCTCTTACATAAAATATTATATTATTCCAATATTTTATTCTAAGATCTATTAATTAAAATGTACTTTGTTCATGGGACAACCACTTTCAGTTTGTTTGCATATGAAAAAGTTGATTGTTATATTTGATGATGAGGAAAAACTTCCCCAATTATAGACAATTTTTTAATGAATATCAAGGTTGGCCCGTGACTTTGTTTGAGCTTTTAATTTTGGCCCTCTGTGTATTTGAGCTTGACATCCCTGCTCTATCCTCTTTAGAATTCTCTCCTCATCAATTGTAGTATAGGTGGACACATTGGGTTCTGAATGAATATGACCCGGATTTGTTTATACAGTGGGTACGGAAAGTATTCAGACCCCTTTACATTTTTCACTCTTTGTTTCATTGCAGCCATTTGGTAAATTCTAAAAAGTTCATTTTTTTTCTCATTAAAGTACACTCTGCACCCCATCTTGACTGCAATAAAACAGAAATGTAGACATTTTTGCAAATTTATTAAAAAAGAAAAACTGAAATATCACATGGTCATAAGTATTCAGACCCTTTGCTCAGACACTCATATTTAAGTCACATGCTGTCCATTTCCTTGTGATGCTCCTTGAGATGGTTCTACTCCTTCATTGGAGTCCAGCTGTATTTAATTAAACTAATAGGATTTGTTTGGGAAAGGTATACACCTGTTTATATAAGACCACACAGCTCACAGTGCATGTCAGACCAAATGAGACTCATGAGCTTAAAGGAACTGCCCAAGGAGCTCAAAGACAGAATTGTGGCAAGGCACAGATATGGCCAAGGTTACAAAGGAATTTCTTCATTACTCAAGGTTCCTAAGAGCACAGTGGCCTCCATAATTCTTAAATGGAAGACATTTGTGACCACCAGAAGTCTTCCTAGACCTGGCCGTCCAGCCAAACTGAGCAATCGTGGGAGAAGAGCCTTGGTGAGAGGTAAAGAAGAACCCCATGATCACTGTGGTTGAGCTCCAGAGATGCAGTAGGGACATGGGAGAAAGTTCCACAAAGTCAACTATCACTGCAACCCTCCACCAGTCGGGCCTTTATGGAACAATGGCCCGAGGGAAGCCTCTCCTCAGTTCAAGACATATGAAAGCCCGCATAGAGTTTGCTCAAAAACACATGAAGGGCTCCCAGACTATGAGAAATAAGATTCTCTGGTCTGATGAGACAAAGATAGAACTTTTTGGTGATAATTCTAAGTGGTATGTGTGGAGAAAACCAGGCACTGCTCATCACCTGCCCACTACAATCCCAACCGTGAAACATGGTGGTGGCAGCATCATGCTATGGGGGTGTTTTTCAGCTGCAGGACAGGACTGGTTGCAATTGAAGGAAACATGAATGCGGCCAAGTACAGAGATATCCTGGATGAAAACCTCTTTCAGAGTGCTCTGGACCTCAGACTTGGCTGAAGGTTCACCTTCCAACAAGACAATGACCCTAAGCACACAGCTAAAATAAAAAAAAGAGTGGCTTCAGAACAACTATGTGACCATTCTTGACTGGCCCAGCCAGAGCCCTGACCTAAACCCAATTGAGCATCTCTGGAGAGACCTGAAAATAGCTGTCCACCAACGTTCACCATCCAACCTAACGGAACTGGAGAGGATCTGCGAGGAAGAATCGCAGAGGATCCCCAAATCCAGGTGTAAAAACTTGTTGCATCATTCCCAAGAAAACTCATGGCTGTACTAGCTCAAAAGGGTGCTTCTACTCAATACTGAGCAAAGGGTCTGAATACTTATGACCATGTGATATTTCAGTTCTTTTTTAAAAAAAAATCGGCAAAAATTTTTACATTTCTGCTTTTTTTTAGTCAAGATGGGGTGCAGAGTGTACTTTAATGAAAAAAAAAAATAACTTTTAGAATTTACCAAATGGCTGCAATGAAACAAAGAGTGAAAAATTTAAAGGGGTCTGAATACTTTCCGTACCCACTGTAGATCATATGTATATCATTATCACTAGTTTATGCACTTTCTAAGCAATATGTGATTTTGTAATGATTAAATGTTGAATATTTGATACATTATGTATTTTTCTGTTTGTTTTTTTTACACATTAGTTTAGATTCACTTGAGATACTGTTTTTTTCACCATTTTTACTAATGTACTAATGACATGTAAGTATATCGGTCATTGATGCACCTTTAAATATTCGGCATTGTACACTGGTCAAACTGCTTGAGAAAGGTTCACACCTTCAAAAGACTCGCTGCCACATGGGCTAGTAAAATCCACTTATATTGCACCTTATCTTATCGGCGTGCTGCCTCCATTTATTGCCTACCTCTGATCCGCTTATCATTTGTGACAAAGTCACTGGTAGAATCCTGGAGGGGAAATATGTTTCACTGAGGCTGTTAGCTTCAGTGACTTCTCCTGCATAGTAGGTGCAGAGAAGGTTAATCAGTGAGATTTAAAAGGGCATGTTTTATAGGTGAATGGCCATAGTGTGGGCGGGAGGCCATTCACCACGGTGTGGTCTGGGCTTTAAATAGCCAGTCTTGTGATTCAGGTTTGGTTCAGTATCTGGAGGACAGCTCCAGAGAGATGGAGAGGAGCTTGTGTTTTTGTGCTAATCTGAAACGTGTGGTTTGGCTAATCCTGAGTGGCCAGACCCGAGCTGGTGCAAGGACTATGCTGGACATTTTCTTATTTTGTTTTGCCGTTATGCCAGATCGCTGTGTTTATTTTTATGAACTCTACATTGGTTTATGCCATTTAATAAACCAACAGAAAATGTAAAGAGACAGTGTTCCGTGTCTTCCTCCATGTGCAGCATAGTGAGCAGATCTATCACACAATTTTCCACTAAATAAATCAATTTTGACCTGTGAACTAATAACACATACTAGACAGTGAGCTGTAAGACTCCAATTCTTCAAAGTGCTTTTGTCAGAAATCTTACTACATAAAGAGCTTAATGTTGAGGTGAGTCCGAGAAAAACATCAGCTGACGTTGTTTTGTTTTGTTTACTCTTCGTTGTCTTGCCAAGTTATATACATACATATATTCAACAACAACATTACCTTAACAACACAGCTTTTACTGATTTGTTCTTTTCTGATTAACTCAAAACTTAATGCTACAACAAAGAATCAACCTGCTTATGAAATAAGTATTTAAATGCATGGAATCCAGAAATGTAATTTGTTTTTATTTAAACTGCAAGTGGTTCCAGAAATATGAAGTTTTATTATTACGGGATTTCCATTGTACAATAATGCATGTGTACAAATCCAAGCGGCCAAATTAAATTCTTTAGCATAAAACACACAATTTTTTTCATTGGTGTGCGGCTTTTAATAAAGCCACAGCAAATAAACACTTTAACTGTTTTTTTCAAAACAAAATCTACCTAAGAGCAAATCAACGGTTTTTCAACAAAACTTGTCGAACAGCAAACCAAAGCATTTACAATGGGACGTCCACGGAAATATAATTCCAAAGCGGAGCGCTAAGCAGCTGATGCTGCAAGGAAAAGACAGCAAAGACAGCAAAGATCACTAGTAAGTGTGATATGTATGACTGCAAAGAATTGAAAATTAAACCAATGAGGAAAGAGCTATGAGGTGCCAACGTAATTCACAATCATATCGAGCGCGAATTGAAAACGAAACTGAAGAAGAAAGAGTAGCACGGCAACAAAATCGTAGAGAAGTAGATCGCGTCAGATTTGAAAATAACCAGAATCGCGGAACTAGAGAATCACAGGACGTAAGAATGAGATGTTTAGAAGACGAAAATGCTATTTACGCTATCAATCAAATATGCCAATTCTGTGCATCTAAGAACTTTTTAGATGAAATGCCAATAGATAACAAACATTTCAAGATGCTGTCACAAAGGCAAAGTTGTTTACCGGCCCACATTTATCCAGAGTTTTTTGTAAAACTCATGACAAATCAACATGAGCACTGAAAGTAAATATACATGGGTAATTTGATGGGTAATTTGAGTTAGTTTTCATTATGTAGAGCACACTTTTCTACCTTCCAAAACTTATTTGGGCTACTAGTCTAGCATAAAACACTTTCGCAAAATTTCCACACAATTTGAGGTTTTGTGGCTTGTGACGTTTTTCAGGCAGCTTCGCCAAAATGAGCGAAGCTGGAGCAGAACCGGTGCAGAACAGGGCGAGGAGACACTTGATGTTCTAATTCATGGCGAGCTGTGCCATGCTTTATGGCAGAAATTTTACTCTAGTCCTTGACTGGAGTAAGATTTGTGGCAAGGGGCACAATGATGTACGCCACATTTAAGAAACATAGAGGAGGAAGAAACAATACCAAATCATTAAAAAATATTATTTTTATTTAAAATCATTAAAAATACATACAAACTGAAATACTCATAATGGGTATAGGGTAAGTGGGAGAACACCATAAGACCAACGCGTTTCCAATGCCAACTGGGATTAAGAATGCGCTTAGCATTCAAAACACACTGGTTTTTATTGTGTTCTCCCCCATACCCTACACACATTATGATTTTTTTCAGTGTGCATGAATTTTTAAGGATTTGAAATCAATTTTTTTTTATGGTTTTGGAAGCTAGATCTTTTTTTCTTCCTCTGATATGTTGTATGGACACTATACAGTGGGGTGATCATTGGCTTCCTTGCTTTCTGGATCAATTGACAATGTGTAACGCAAGGTGAGGGAAGAACCAAGTGCACAACGACGGGAAGTGGGGGAGGAAACCCAAACACTAAAGAAAGGGGGGTGGAGACCCTAGGCAGAGCTGACAATCACTTTGACTCCCCAAACGTACCTAAATAGGTTCCGCACCTATCGCTGAGCAGGAAACCTAATCCCTGACTGCCCCTAGCGATAGGCCCTAGGTAGGGAGGGGACAGGGTGAACACTAGTCAGCCCCCACTGCAACTAAAGACAAACAGGTAAACAGAAAAGGGAAACACTTAGCTTGAGAAGACACCAGAGAGATCACGGAAACTATCCTCCAAGGGAACTCCAAGAAGACACTAGCCAACTACTAGTACTTCAGGCCTGGACAGAGGAAAATAGAGCTATCACCGGCAACTCTCTGGAGAGACTGAAGGTATTTAAACATCCAGCAAGGGTGTGTCAATTAGCAGCAGAAGGTAGAGGTCACTGCTTGGTCCTAGAAGGAGAAGGATATCACTACACTACAGAGATGAAAGGATCAAGAAGGTGTCTGTAAAGCCAAATGCAGTGACCTTCTACAGCCAGATCCAGAACGACTGTCTGTCACACTTGATACAACTGTGACACAAGGGTGAGCTGGTGATGCCTCTTTGTGCTTCACATTTAAGAAACATCGGATTCACTAAGAAGCGTGTGCTTGATTCCAACACGCCCCCTCATGAAAACCGGAATGAACATCGCAGAAAGATCGGGGCCATAGTCTCTGATCATAAATAGTAAATTTTCTTTTATATGAAGAATATCTATCATAAAAACGTTGCTGCATATTTGATATTACTGTAGGCAGAAATGTTGTGTCCAACCTGCTTTTTCTGGTGTTTTCTTTCACTGTACATAATTTCTGTAGCAACACAGGCGAAAGACACAGGAACTGCAGCATCATCTCCCTCCTCCTCCTAATGTTCCTCTCTGTCTTCTTATTTGTCACTAAGGAGTTTTTTGAATTCATGAGAATTCCACTGTTCCCAAATAACAATCTCATAGTTCACATGCACTTCTGATATATGCAAAACAATTTATAATGACAAGTCAACACTAAAAAAAACAAAAACTATTTCACGACTATTATTGAAAAAAACTATTGACCTAGCTATGAGTCTGCTCATCAGTACGGCGATACCAAACATGTCCAATATTTTTATTATTTTATTGGTGAAATAAAATCAGAAATTTTCAAAAAAAAATTTTGGGGTTGTGTGACCATTTTCCCGAGACCCCTAATGTTTCTATTTTTCAGTTGATGGAGCTGTGTGACAGAACTTATGTTTTTTGTGGAACGAGACAATGTTTTTATTGATACAATGTTGGGATAGATATGACATTTTGATCCCTTGATACAGCATTTTATGTGGAATTGCAGGTACCAAAAATAGACAATTTTGGCGTTTTTGAGTTTTCTTCGTTTACAATGTTTACCGATCGTTTACAATGTTTACCGATTATTTTTATATTTTGATAGATTGGACTTTTCTGAAAGCGGCGATACCACAATTTTTTTATTTTATTAATGGGGGAAAAGGAGGTGATTTGAATTTTTATGTTTTTTAGATTTGAAGCTGTGATCGCTTGTGCTATATACAGTGATGTCAAAGCATCGTTATATACAGTAGAAATTATGGTCTCCTTTGAAGCCCGACCACAGGCTGGGTTTCAATTGAGCTCTGTAATGATAAGCATGGAGGTCTTCATCAGATCCCCTGCTGTCATAGCAATCCATCAGCGATCCGCGATCATGTCATGGGTGCGCCGAGGGACACATAGAATTACGTGCATCCATGCTGGTGTGTGATAAATGCCGCTGTCAAAGTTTGAGAGTGGTATTTAACAGGTTAACTATCGTGGGTGGAGCTCTGCTCCCCCAGAAATTGTTAGAGGCAGGTCCTGGCTGTAACACACAGCTATGACCTATCGGCTACCCCGTGAGCCCACTCCATACACCCACTTCCGACTTTTGCCGTGCATGTACGGCGCATGTGTAGCACCCTGAGGACTCGGCTGCTACAGGGGTATTACACCTCAAGCCAGAGGTGTGGTATTCCACTCCCGGGTAAGGATGGAGTGTGGGACTGAGCTCAGATAGCTGCATACATTACATACATCCCATTTCCGGGGGACAGACCGACGGTACTCTCACCAGTATATGTGCAGGTACGACAGTGTCTGTCCCTGGCTGGAGTGGGAGGGGGGTGGAACATCCCAGTAGTGTAGGGGCAGATAGGGGGAGCAGTCTGGGTAAGGCTAGGAGCTCATTGGGTGCTGGTCACCTGAGCTCACACAGAGGGAGTATATAAGGTGGGCACCATCTTAGAACAGGGTCAGACTGTCAGAGTTTAGCCTGAGGAGCAGAGCAGAGAAGCTCAGCCAGAAGGGCTGACAGGGAGTTGTGGTTCCGGCTGGGCCCAGCTCCAAGGCCAAGTCTGAGAGAGAGAGAGGAGTCAGAAGGACCCAGAGAGAAGAAGAAGGAACCCCAAGACCCCAGAATACAAACAGCAGGGTGAAGGGTTGGCACCCAGGGTACCGGATCCCAAGCTGGCAGAGAGAAAAGCACACCTTAGCCAGGAACCTGAGGTCGTGGGCAGGATCTGCCACGACCCTCACCAAATCCACTAGAAAGGCATACGAAGCATAGGGTCAGGGAGCCCAGAGGAGGCTTGACCAACAAGAGACCCGAGGGAGCCGGACATAAGTGGATCCCTGGTGGGAACGGCCAGTAGAAAGGACAGTCAGAAAGGAGCTCAGGACCACGCTCCAGAATTGCTTGGGGGTTGGCCGAGTCCAGGACCTGGTGGACGCAGCACGGCTCGGGTGGTCGCTTCAGGCCAGAGTGACCATAAGAACACCCGTAAGTAAAAACCCCTGAACTGCACAGCCCGACTCTGAGTCTTCTTGCTTGATCATCCTGCACCTTCACAACCACCATCCTCTACATCTGACCCCCTGAGGCTATACCCCTCCCGTTGGGGGTTATACTACCACAGCTGCACACATACCACCAGCCTCAGCGGACCCTTCTGCAGCGGCGGCCTTTTGACCGCAAATCAACGGGTGGCGTAGTCGACACTAAGAACATCAATAACATCTATCAAGACTGCCACACACTGAGTTTGACACCCTGGGCACGGACCGGGTCGCCGCCACTCGGAGACTACAACCCCCATCTGATCCGGCTCCGGGTATCCCCCAAACAGCACTGGCCCAGGGGGCACGTCACATGTAGTGAAGTTGATGACCCCATTCTAAAGCGGTGTATGGCTATGTGCAAACGTTGAGTATTTAGAGTGTTGGCATGAAAAACACTGTGTAAAACATGCACATTTTTTATGCATTTTTCCTTGCATTTTTTTCCTTATTCTTTTGAATGTGTGATTGCCGCTGATAGAATTGACAAGCTGCAAATCTGAAAAAAAATAAATAAAATGCTTTGATGGTTCAAATCTGCAAGGAAAAATGAAGCAGCATGTGCAGGAGATTTGCAAAATTGT
This sequence comes from Phyllobates terribilis, assembly GCF_046119375.1. Taxonomy (NCBI): domain Eukaryota; kingdom Metazoa; phylum Chordata; class Amphibia; order Anura; family Dendrobatidae; genus Phyllobates; species Phyllobates terribilis. Next base: position 881,518,775 of record NW_027362762.1, read on the forward strand.
ATTTACTTCCATGGTACAGTAAAATGTAGCATTTTTATTCCGCGACAAAAATGCAGCATGTGAACAAGCCCGAAGAGATTGCAATGCTATACTTGGGTTCTCGATTCAATCCTATTAGAAAGTTATGATTGTTGGGCTCAATCTCTGCACATAAACTGCAAGTATCACTATCTTCAGTCAAATAATTAAGAATTCTGCCTAAATTTGTAGAGAAAATCCATGAAAGTGTAGAAGTCAAGAGCCAATGTACAGACACAATAATATGAAATGAATATTATTCTCTTATGCAATTTAGTTTGTCTAATGGCAAAATACTTTTAGCTGCATCTTCCCAGAATCTGCATTCTTCCCGTACTGAATGGTACAGTGTGTTATACCAGGACAAATGATTATTAATGTACTGTCCTTCTATATTACTATAAACTGGTCAAGAGAAAGTAATACATCTCTCATCATAGCATCGCAATCCCATTCATTACAGCTAATGGAATAAATGAAGATTGACTCTTTGATATCACATCTACAGAAGGACTGGGCCGCCAAATCCCTGCATACACATAAAAAGGGATTTTTAACAAATAATTCAAATCATGATGAAGCATAATGGCACACACCTTTATATTTAACCATTAACAGGCCCAGTTATCATAGTAAAAATCAACTTTAGAACTATATGCATGCTCAAGGCCAATATATAGTTGCATGTAAAAGTGAAATTTTGCAGCATCAAAACTCTCCAAAAACTCATCATGGGGACTTATTCTAAAAGGTCGCCTGTGTAAGTGAGGCTCTTAGAGTGAATGTATTACCTATACTTTGGCCATTATCATCATTAACAAAAAAAAACAACAACAACAACAACACGATTTCATGATACTGTTAGAACCTTGCTCTTAGTTTTTTTTTCCTTTGCTGGTCACATGACCTTGTTGGCCTATTTAAGCCTGCTCCGCCCTTCTGGCTTTGCTGGACTCCATTGTATATCTACTTTCTAGCTAGCCTGTGCTCTGTGTCTTGCTCTGTTAGTTTGCTTGGTCTACTGACCTCTATGTTCTATATATTTTGTTTGTTCGTCTGTCTGCTACTATTTCTGTTAGGAGGTGTCCCATATTCCTCCCAGTCCTTAGTACTTGTAGGGATTCCTTCCCCACATCTATAGGTCTCCGTACAGACTAGCTTAGGACTTTAGCAGGTCTGATCGCAGGATCAGGTCCCCTGTTACATCGTAGGGATTAAGCTGAGTTCTATCGTAGGGACAGATCTCCTCTCTTTCCTTAGCTCTGGTAGCAGAACATAACAGTAAGTCCAGCCTGCAAATTCTCTAAGGAAAGATTTTTCTGTTCCATCATGGTGTCGGTTCAGGATTTGGTTCATCGCCTGCAGGGACTCTCTCTGGAGGTGGCCGAGCTCCGTCAGCACGTGAGTAACTGTCCTGGAGCACATTTCTTGGAGCCTAAGGTATGTTTGCCGGATTTATTTTTTGGTGAACACCGAGAATTTTTTTCATTTAAAAATGCTTGCTTATTGTATTTTCGTTTGAGACCTAAGTCCTCTGGGGATGAATCCCAGCGCGTAGGGTTCATAATGTCACTTTTGCGCAAAGAGCCTCAGGAGTGGGCCTTTTCTTTGCAACCTAGTGATACATGCTTCAGATCAGTGGATAGTTTTTTTTCTGCTTTGGGACTATTATATGATGATCCTGACCGTGTCGCATCAGCTGAGACTGAGTTGAGACGTTTAAAACAAGGATCAGGTAATGTGGAAAAATATTGTACTCATTTCCGTCGTTGGTCTACTCAAACAGGGTGGAACGATTCTGCTCTGAAAAGTCTATTTCTTGCTGGGCTCAGTGAAAGGGTTAAAGACCTGCTAATTGCTTATCCTACACCTGAAGATTTGCAACAGGCTATGCAATTAGCTATACGGGTGGATAGAAGACTGCGTGCAAGGGTTAATGAGAGCAAATCCTCTGCTATGTCAGTTTCTGGTTATGAGAATGTGTGTACTAACAGTGGTGAACCGATGGAGATTGGATCGGTGACACCTCGCTCTCAAGAAAAAGACTGTCGATTTTCTGAAGGCTTGTGTTTCTATTGCGGAAAATCTGGTCATTTGATTAAAGGCTGTGAGCTTCGTATGAAGAAAGAAAAAAAAATGGTCAGTCACGCCCGTATTGCCTGTTTAAATTCCAAGGGTATATTTTTAGCTGCTTCCACGATTGCTCAGAAAAAATTAATGGAATTTCGGGTATTTGTTGATTGCGGGTCTACTCTGAATGTAATTGATGGGGGATTCGTGGAAAGACTCAATTTAAAACCTGAACCTTTATCATCCCCCATTGCTGTAGTTTCTGTGGATGGTTCCCCTTTGAAGAATATTACTCTCAAGGTCTGTGAATTTCCTCTCACTATTAATGGTGTTCACCATGAGAAATTGGATTTGGTAGTTTTGAATAACTTGCCTTCTCCAGTAATATTGGGATTGCCCTGGTTAAAATTTCACAATCCTGTACTGGATTGGTCTACCAGTGAAATTAAATCCTGGAGCCATAAATGTTATGACAAGTGTTGTAACGGGCGTATTGCAGCTTTGGATAGGGGAGAATTGCCTGTTCCTATTCAGGATTTTTGGAGAGTTTTTTCTGAGAAGGAATCGCAGGTTTTGCCTCCCCATAGAGACTATGATTGTTCTATTGAATTTGTCCCTGGAGCGACTCTTCCTAAAAGTCGTTTATTTAACCTTACTATTCCTGAGAGGAAGGCTTTGGAGGAATACATACAGACAAGTTTGGCCGCCGGTCACATTAGGCCCTCTAAGTCTCCTGTGGCGGTTGGATTTTTTTTTGTTAAAAAAAAGGACGGCGGTTTACGTCCTTGTCTGGATTTTCGTGAGATTAACAAAATTACTGTACGCAATCCTTACCCACTGCCATTGATTCCTGATCTGTTTAACCAGTTAATAGGGGCCAAGTGGTTCTCTAAAATTGACCTTAAGGGGGCATACAATCTGTTGCGCATGAAGGAGGGTGACGAATGGAAGACTGCTTTTAACACTCCTGTGGGTCATTTTGAGAATCTGGTTATGCCTTTTGGTCTTACTAATGCTCCTGCATTTTTTCAGAATCTGATTAATGACATCCTTAGACCTTTGATCGGCAAAAATGTGGTTGTGTATTTGGATGACATTTTGATTTATTCGCCGGATCTGGAGTCTCATTGGCGGAGCGTGCGTGAGGTATTACAGTTATTAATGGACAATTCGCTTTTTGCTAAGCTGGAGAAATGTGAGTTCGCTGTACAGAGAATTAGTTTTTTGGGCTACATTATCTCCAGCAAAGGTTTTGAGATGGATCCGGTTAAGGTTCAGGCTGTGCAGGAATGGCCTAGGCCTATTGGTTTGAAATCGATACAGAGGTTTTTGGGTTTCGCCAATTACTACAGAAAATTCATAAAAAAATTTTCTAGTATTGTCAAACCTCTGACTGATCTCACCAGGAAAGGTGCTGATGCGGTTCAGTGGTCTTCTGAGGCCATTGAAGCTTTTGTGTATCTCAAGGAGAGGTTCACCTCTGCTCCCATCCTTATGCAGCCTGATGTTACTAGGCCGTTTTTGGTTGAGGTTGATGCTTCCTCTGTGGGGGTTGGCGCAGTATTGTCTCAGGATAACGGGGATGGATTACATCCCTGTGCCTTTTTTTCAAAAAATTTTTCGGAGACTGAACTGAATTACGATATTGGTAATCGGGAATTATTGGCTATTAAACTCGCATTTGAACACTGGCGCCACTTTTTGGAAGGTGCGGAATTTCCCGTTCAGGTTCTTACGGATCATAAAAATCTGATATATCTTGATGCTGCCAAGCGCCTGAATGCCCGTCAGGCTAGGTGGGCACTGTTTTTCTCGCGGTTTAATTTCTCCGTTACTTACATCCCTGGTACTAAGAATGTTAAGGCGGATGCCTTGTCTCGCAGTTTTTCTCCCATAGTCGGTGCTGAGAAAGAGGAGAACATTTTACATGAAGGTGTTGTGATAGCTGCTTTGGACTCCGTTTTTGAAAATGAGATTCTTAAAGCACAGGAGAATGCCCCTTCTAACACTCCTCATTGGAGGTTGTTTGTGCCTGGGACCTTTAGGAGAGATTTGTTTGTTGAGTGTCACGAATCTCGGTTGGCAGGTCATCCCGGAATCTCTGAGACCAAGAGACTGGTGGGTCGCAGTTTTTGGTGGCCTGGATGGCAGAAGGAAGTCATTAAGTGGGTGCGTCAATGTACTATATGTGCTAGATCTAAGTCCTCACATACTCCTGCTGCGGGGTTGCTTTGTCCTTTGGAGGTTCCCAGTGCTCCTTGGACACATTTGGCTATGGACTTTATAACTGACCTTCCCCCCTCTGAGGGTTTTACTGTCATCTTGGTGGTCGTGGACCGTTTTAGCAAGATGTGTCACTTGGTTCCCTTTGTCAAATTGCCCTGCGCTAAAACTCTCGCTAAGGCCTTTGTCAAGGAAATTGTCAGACTTCATGGCGTTCCTACTGACATTGTTTCTGATAGGGGTCCTCAGTTCGTGGCTCGTTTTTGGCGTGCCTTTTGTGACAGGTTGGGAGTTCATTTATCGTTCTCGTCCGGATATCATCCTGAATCTAATGGCCAGACAGAAAGGAAAAACCAGGATGTTGAGCAGTTCTTGCGTTGTTTTGTGACAGACAATCAAGAGGGGTGGTCTGAGTTTCTGCCACTTGCTGAATTTGCTCTGAACAATCATACATCTTCTTCTGCTGGTTGTTCGCCTTTTTTTTGTTGTTCTGGGAGACATCCGTCGTTTGGGTCGTTCTCCAAGTTGGGATCTGCCGTGCCTGAGGAGGAGAATTTTTCCGGTGATTTGGAGAGAGTTTGGACGGATGTGCGTGGTAATCTTCAGGAGGCCAACAGAAAATCTAAGGACTACTTTGATAGGAAACGACAGGAGGTTTTGTTCGCTGTTGGTGACATGGTTTGGTTGTCCTCTAGGAATCTGCGGTTGAGGATTCCTTCTAAGAAATTGGGTCCCAAGTTTGTAGGGCCCTTTAAGGTGCTTCAGGTTGTCAACCAATCTGCTGTTAGGTTGGAGGTTCCTACCTCCTGGAGAATTAATCCGGTATTTCATGTCTCTCTGTTGAAAAAAGCTGTTGTATCGGATTGTGACGCCTCTGCCTCTGTTCCTCCGGTGGTGGAGGACGGGGAATATGAAATTTCTCGCATCCTTAACTCTAGACTGTATAGAGGTAGTTTGCAGTATCTTGTGGCCTGGAAAGGTTTCGGACCCGAGGATAACTCTTGGGTGAGGTCGGATGATGTTTCCGCGTCCAGGCTTATCAGAGCGTTTCACAGGAGATTTCCTGATAAGCCTGGTCCTAGGGGATCCGGAGGATCCTCTTAGAAGGGGGGGTACTGTTAGAACCTTGCTCTTAGTTTTTTTTTCCTTTGCTGGTCACATGACCTTGTTGGCCTATTTAAGCCTGCTCCGCCCTTCTGGCTTTGCTGGACTCCATTGTATATCTACTTTCTAGCTAGCCTGTGCTCTGTGCCTTGCTCTGTTAGTTTGCTTGGTCTACTGACCTCTATGTTCTATATATTTTGTTTGTTCGTCTGTCTGCTACTATTTCTGTTAGGAGGTGTCCCATATTCCTCCCAGTCCTTAGTACTTGTAGGGATTCCTTCCCCACATCTATAGGTCTCCGTACAGACTAGCTTAGGACTTTAGCAGGTCTGATCGCAGGATCAGGTCCCCTGTTACATCGTAGGGATTAAGCTGAGTTCTATCGTAGGGACAGATCTCCTCTCTTTCCTTAGCTCTGGTAGCAGAACATAACAGATACTCTGTCAGGAGATGCTTATGCTATACATGACTACAGTGGAATGTAAAAGTTTGAGCAGCCCTGGTCAAAATTACTGTTATTGTGAACAATTAAGCAAGTTGAAGGAGAAATGATCTCTAAAAGGCTTAAAGTTAAAAATAACACATTTCCTTTGTATTTAAGACAAAAAAAATGTTATATATATATATATATAGTACAGACCAAAAGTTTGGACACACCTCTCATTTAAAGATTTTTCTGTATTTTCAGGACTATGAAAATTGTACATTCACACTGAAGGCATCAAAGCTATGAATTAACACATGTGGAATTATATACTTAACAAAAAAGTGTGAAACAACTGAAAATATGTCTTATATTCTCGTTTCGTCAAATTAGCCACCTTTTGCTTTGATGACTGCTTTGCACACTCTTGGCATTCTCTTGATGAGCTTCAAGAGGTAGTCACCGGAAATGGTCTTCCAACAATCTTGAAGGAGTTCCCAGAGATGCTTAGCACTTGTTGGCCCTTTTGCCTTCACTCTGCTGTCCAGCTCACCCCAAACCATCTCGATTGGGTTCAGGTCTGGTGACTGTGGAGGCCAGGTCATCTGGCGTAGCACCCCACCACTCTCCTTCTTGGTCAAGTAGCCCTTACACAGCCTGGAGGTGTGTTTGGGGTCATTGTCCTGTTGAAAAATAAATGATGGTCCAACTAAACGAAAACCGGATGGAATAGCATGCCGCTGCAAGATGCTGTGGTAGCCATGCTGGTTCAGTATGCCTTCAATTTTGAATAAATCCCCAACAGTGTCACCAGCAAAGCACCCCCACACCATCACGGTGACTCTTGGTCTTCCTTTCCTGGGGCGGTCCTCATGTGAGCCAGTTTCTTTGTAGCGCTTGATGGTTTTTGCAACTGCACTTGGGGACACTTTCAAAGTTTTCCCAATTTTTCGCACTGACTGACCTTCATTTCCTAAAGTAATGATGGCCACTCGTTTTTCTTTACTTAGCTGCTTTTTTCTTGCCATAATACAAATTCTAACAGTCTATTCAGTAGGACTATCAGCTGTGTATCCACCAGACTTCTGCACAACACAACTGATGGTCCCAACCCCATTTATAAGGCAAGAAATCCCACTTATTAAACCTGACAGGGCACACCTGTGAAGGGAAAACCATTTCCGGTGACTACCTCTTGAAGCTCATCAAGAGAATGCCAAGAGTGTGCAAAGCAGTCATCAAAGCAAAATGTGGCTACTTTGAAGAACCTAGAATATAAGACATATTTTCAGTTGTTTCACACTTTTTTGTTAAGTATATAATTTCACATGTGTTAATTCACAGTTTTGATGTCTTCAGTGTGAATGTACAATTTTCATAGTCATGAAAATACAGAAAAATCTTTAAATGAAAAGGTGTGTCCAAACTTATGGTCTGTACTGTATATACAGTTCTGGCAAAAATTAAGAGACCACTGAACAGTTTTCTATTGGAAAGCATGGAAAGACGCATGAAAGCTGTGATTAAAAATCATGGTTAGTTCACTAAATATTGATTTCTGAACTCTTCCTGAGTTAAAACATGAGTAATTTGAGGTCTGAAAGCACAGTGTTTCTTTTTTAGTATTTTGACACTTTATCATTTGCTGCAAATAAATAAAACATTTTTAGCTTTCAATTTCGGAGACATGTTGTCAGTAGTTTATAGTCTAAAACAACAATGTACATTTTACTCAAAAATATACCATCCGAGTGCAGGTCGATGTTTTAAATGACCGCCAAAGCGGCATGAGAAAATAATCACAGATCTGCACTGCCCCATAATCTAACATTGGGCTGAGGGCTATCCGATAAAACATCGGATTGCTCTCGGCTGTGTTTTACGGCAGTGTGAGTGTACTCTAAGGGTGCAGTCAGATGGCCATATAAATCAAAGCAAGATTGCATTGCAGGGTACGGACTGGCCGGCGGCTCTCCCGACCCGAGCGGGACAGATTCATGGGTTTCACTGCAGCTGTCACGCTTGGGTCGAGAGAGCCTCTGGCCAGTCCGTGCACTGTGTTCTGATCTCACTCCGATATATATGGCCATCTGACTGCGCCCTAACAGCATTTTTAGCAAGCAAGGAAGTAAGGTATTGTCTTGTTGGGAAAAAAAATCTGATCATTCTGTAAGGAGTGGCAAAAATCTGGTGCTATAATCAAAGAAATGATTGCTGATTACCTCGATGCACGGGCTGCTCCTCAACTAGGTATCCAAACAGGTACTAAATTCCAAAAATCTCCAGCTCGGCGACATTAAGATCATCAAAATTTTATTGGAGTATTAAAACTCCAGAATCCAGAAAAAATATAAAAAATTATCCAACGCGTTTCAATGTTGCAGACATGCAACATTAGCTGTGGCAACAAAGGACCAGATTTAGCTTTGATGTATTCTAATATTTATGTTTATCTATGAGGTTTATTAGGGTTTACTGAGATTTTTATACAGTAAAAAGCGCATAACGATAAAATTACAACGGTAACTTATGAGAATTTAGAAAATGATATGCAGATAAATGCAGAATGATAGTAAAGCCTCATGAACCCGCAGAGAGATTAAATATTAATGGTCAATAATATTCCCTATTTATAATAGTTTGAGGACGGTTCCATTAAAGAGAACAAGTCACTAGGTCAAAACTAGGTCAGTTTTTGCTGTTATTTTTTATTTTTTTTTGATAGTTTATTTTTTTTCATGGAAGGCTCATTGGAGCAGCACAAATAATACCAGATGTTTCTGCTTAAAGGCACATTTACATGGGTAGATTTCCTGCCTGTTCAGGTGACTGACATCCTGCTCAGCCTGTGAAAGTGTTGGGTGGGACATCAGTCAGCTGAAGAGTGGGCATGATTGGAGAACAGCTGTGACTGCTCACTGCCCTGGCTCCATCAATGATGCGTTGTGGGGCGCAATGAGAAGATTTAGTTTTCTCATTTCACAGCTATCTATGGCACAGAGAGGATCTAATTACTAATTATTACCCCTAGCCTGCTTTGCCTATTTTTTAGACAGGGAATCCTGACCTGACCAGTTCAACTTAAAAGGCCTTAAAAACGGGTCAATGTGTGACACCCCAGGGGTCTGGTTGCCACAGTAATAGAGATATTACGTCTGAGAGCAGATGGGAGGTCTCTTGGTCAGGAATCCTTGCATGCCACACCTCCTGCCCAGTCCTGGGAGGGGAAGAACTTCCCCTATATAAAACTGGGGCTGAGGCAGGGTTAGAGAGAAAGAGTAGAGTTGAGAAGAAGAGAAGCAGCTATAGGAAAGAGAGATCAGGAGCTCTGGGGAAGTCGTGCTAAAAGGAATCAGGGGCTGGCAGCTGTAGAGCTTGCCCTGATTGAAGAGTTACCACCGGACCCGGAGTCCGAGGCTGTGGGGACTAATCCTTACCCAGCAGCAGAAACCGACCGGCAGGGGATTTCAGGTCCTCTGGCCAAGAAACCCGAAGGCACGGACACACGCGTGGGACCAGCACCGCCGTCGTGGAGCGGAAGCCACTAGAAGGCCCCGAGTCACCGGCCATACGGGTGAGCACCACACGGTACACTCAGGGACGTGGGCTACTTTTACCCGCCTCTAGCAAGGTAGCCAGAAGAGTACAATTAGTTGGTGAGGCCTACAACTCCGCCTGGCCAGGGGAAATCCCATCTGCTCAAAGACTGACCAGGCCCCGATCGCTGGCCAGTACTCCGGGAGGGTCTATCTTTATCACCAGTAAAGACCCTGAACTACACCGCATCGTCTCTGAGTGGTTCCTGCTACCCCCATCATCCACGTCGGCTGCCCTGAGGCCATACCCCTCCCGTTGGGGGTTATACCATCTACGCTGCACAATCGTACCACCGGCCTCAGCGGTCTGCCCTGCAGCGGCAGCTCCATAGCTGCATTCAACGGGTGGCGTAGTCGTCCAACATCTACTGCTAATACTCAGCCACACAGTTTGACTCCCTGGGCACGGACCGGGTCACCGCCACGAGACTACTACCCCCAACAGGCCCGGCTCCGGGTAGTCCCCGCGTGCGCAACGCTACACCAAGCAGGCCCAGGGGCGCGTCAACTTTTGGCGTAGTCGGCAGGATTTCGTGCCCACAACCACCGGGTACTGCGTGCCTGAAAAAAGACTGTTCAAACTTACCAGTGGTGAAGATTCCCGCCATCCGGCGCCATCTTCTGCCTTCTTCCCGCCATCCGCGAAGTTTTCCCGCCATCCGGCGCCATCTTCTGCCTTCTTCCCGCCATCCGTGGAGTTTTCCCGCCGTTGGACGCCATCTTGAAGACGCCGCGCGGGAAGAAGAGGGGCGTGGACTCCGAAAGCGCGCGAGAACTGAAGCCCCGCCTCACGTCCGGACGTTGCGTAAGGTCCTGGAAGGAGCGCAGCAGACGCCGACGTCACAGGAGCGCGACGGAAGGTCCTCAACCCTGACGATCCACTGCGGAGCCGCGGCCTACGGAAGAGGATCATCGCAAGGTAGGCCACGGTCCACTAGGGGGGAGGAGGATGTCGGATACGGAGGAGAGCTTCACTGCCTCAACCCCCGCCAGCGCCACCGCTGCTGCAGTCATGCCTTTCACCATGCCCTATATCCCGGGAGCAGCCTGGCTACCCCAGTACTCAGGGGAGTCACATACCCTGAATGACTTTAAAGAAAAGCTGGATAGCCTCTTCCAGGTGTACCCCCTCACAGAAGAGCAAAAAGTGAGCATCCTGGTGGCCCAACTAACCGGGGCAGCCCAAAGGGAGGTAAAGTCCTGGCCACCTGGGAGGAGGACTGTCGCAGGGATACTAACCCGGCTGAGGGACACCTTTGATACCCGCACCTCAGCCGAGATTAAGCTTAGATTCTATGGGTGAAAACAGCGAGCACATGAGAGTATAAGGGACTATGCACTAAACCTACAAGAGGCCCTGAGAGCCATTAAGCAGACCGACCCTGACAGCATGGGAAACGAGGACAGGCTGTTGACCGAGCAATTTATAGAGGGACTATATTGCAATGTCCACCGAACCCAGTTGCGGGCCATAGCCTTACAGGATCCTCATTTGGACTTTGCACAGTTCAAGGACACAGCCATCCGGGTGCTCCGAGAACCGGCACCGGGTGGCGTTGTGACCCACAGGCACCCAGCTATCACTTACCACCAGGAGGCGGCGCCCTTGTCGGCAGGGCCTGTGGGGGCTGATGCGCAGGCTTTGAACAATGACCCGGCTCCGGACCTGCACCATCAGGTCCAAGAGCTAGCAAAAAGCGTTGCTGCGCTAACCCGAACTGTGCAGTCTTTACAGGTTTCCACTCCAGGGAAGATCCAGCTGGCATCCGGACCGGAGGACATCCCGTGGCGTCGACCAAGGAGGGACCGTGCCAGCCAGAAGACTCCCCTGCAGTCCATCATCACCAGACAGCCGTTGGAACTGGTAGCCTTGGATCATGTAAAACTGACCCCAAGCAGAAGTGGCTACGTCTACGCATTGACCATCGTGGATCACTACTCCCGGTTCTTGGTTGTCGTCCCCGTCAAGGACTTAACGGCTCAAACAACAGCTAGAGCCTTCCAGCAGCACTTCTGCCGTCCGCACGGATACCCGGAGCAGGTGCTGACGGACCAGGGGCCTGCCTTTGAAGCGGAAGTCTTCCAGGAGTTCTGCACCCTGTATGGCTGCTGGAAGATTAGAACAACACCCTATCACCCGCAAACTAATGGACTTTGTGAGAAAATGAACCAGGTGGTGATAGATCTTCTGAAAACATTGCCCCTGGAAGAACGTAGTCTGTGGCCTGAAAAGCTGCCCGACCTGGTGGACCTATACAACCACATCCCTGTAGGTTCCACCAACTGTACCCCGGCTTACCTAATGAGGGCAAGACCTGGTAAGCTTCCTGTTGATCTGGAGATGGGAGTCCTGACACCCGAGGACACTTCACCAGAAGCAGACTGGGACACAGAGAGGCAGCAGCAGTACCGGAAAGTACAGGAGAGCGTGGAGCGAAGTCTCTGTCAAGCTAGGGAAGGACAAGAGAAAACTTACAACCAGTATGCTCCCGCTGTTCCCCTGGTGCCCGGAGAGCAGGTCTTGAAGAGGAAAAGACGGCTCCACAAGTTGGACGACCAGTGGGAGAAGGACCCGTACACCGTACTGCCCTCAAGCCACGACAACCCAAAGATCTGTACAATCAGTAAAGACGGAGGGGAAACCACAGCCATTGTATCCCGGGATCACCTGAAGAAGTGTCCTGAACAGCTACGGAACCCTGAAGAGGAACAAGAAGACCCTCGACCCGTAGAGGAAAGGGAAGATATGATTAGTACTGTGCTCGGAGACTTCCCTCGGTCTTGGACTCAAGTCAATGGTGCTGTTGTGGTACCCGTCCTCACGTTCCTCCAACCAGCATCCCAAGTGCCTACGGAGACACAGGTAGAGCTGGAAGAACAGCCGGTCCAGGAGGCAGAAGACCCCACACAAGCAGACCAGGAGAATCAACCCTCTGCTTATAGTGAGCCTGCCATACCCCTAGTGAGCCAAAGAGTCCGTAGACGGCTGCCCAGTTTACCCTTGACAGCTCCTATACCCTGTAGCTCAGGACCAGTCAGCCAGCTCCGTAGGTCCACTAGGGTCACTAGAGGCCAGTTGCCCATACGGTGGAGGATCTAAATATTCAAGCTATTTTATTAATGTTTACCTGTTTATTGTTGCTTGTGTATAATTACGTGTTTCCAGTTATTTGTAGGAGTCTTTGGTGGATTTACCGGGAATCCTTTGTGCATATAGTTGGAGCGTAACCCAGGACGGACTAAAAGACTGTTAAGGACTCGGGGCAGGACAGACCCCTACCTGGTTACGCCTCCCTGTTTTTGGTGAAATGGACACCCTTGTTTTCTTGAAAAACTGCACCCAGTTGCGGACACGCCGTGACCATCCTAATGTTTTTTTTTATTGCGTTGTTTCTGTTTGTAATTTGTCATGTTACAAAAATATGTTTAGTCCCGGAGTACTAAATTTTACTAGGGGGGAATGTGACACCCCAGGGGTCTGGTTGCCACAGTAATAGAGATATTACGTCTGAGAGCAGGTGGGAGGTCTCTTGGTCAGGAATCCTTGCATGCCACACCTCCTGCCCAGTCCTGGGAGGGGAAGAACTTCCCCTATATAAAACTGGGGCTGAGGCAGGGTTAGAGAGAAAGAGTAGAGTTGAGAAGAAGAGAAGCAGCTATAGGAAAGAGAGATCAAGAGCTCTGGGGAAGTCGTGCTAAAAGGAATCAGGGGCTGGCAGCTGTAGAGCTCGCCCTGATTGAAGAGTTACCACCAGACCCGGAGTCCGAGGCTGTGGGGACTAATCCTTACCCAGCAGCAGAAACCGACCGGCAGGGGATTTCAGGTCCTCTGGCCAAGAAACCCGAAGGCACGGTCACACGCGTGGGACCAGCACCGCCGTCGTGGAGCGGAAGCCACTAGAAGGCCCCGAGTCACCGGCCATACGGGTGAGCACCACACGGTACACTCAGGGACGTGGGCTACTTTTACCCGCCTCTAGCAAGGTAGCCAGAAGAGTACAATTAGTTGGGGAGGCCTACAACTCCGCCTGGCCAGGGGAAATCCCATCTGCTCAAAGACTGACCAGGCCCCGATCGCTGGCCAGTACTCCGGGAGGGTCTATCTTTATCACCAGTAAAGACCCTGAACTACACCGCATCGTCTCTGAGTGGTTCCTGCTACCCCCATCATCCACGTCGGCTGCCCTGAGGCCATACCCCTCCCGTTGGGGGTTATACCATCTACGCTGCACAATCGTACCACCGGCCTCAGCGGTCTGCCCTGCAGCGGCAGCTCCATAGCTGCATTCAACGGGTGGCGTAGTCGTCCAACATCTACTGCTAATACTCAGCCACACAGTTTGACTCCCTGGGCACGGACCGGGTCACCGCCACGAGACTACTACCCCCAACAGGCCCGGCTCCGGGTAGTCCCCGCGTGCGCAACGCTACACCAAGCAGGCCCAGGGGCGCGTCAACTTTTGGCGTAGTCGGCAGGATTTCGTGCCCACAACCACCGGGTACTGCGTGCCTGAAAAAAGACTGTTCAAACTTACCAGTGGTGAAGATTCCCGCCATCCGGCGCCATCTTCTGCCTTCTTCCCGCCATCCGCGAAGTTTTCCCGCCATCCGGCGCCATCTTCTGCCTTCTTCCCGCCATCCGTGGAGTTTTCCCGCCGTTGGACGCCATCTTGAAGACGCCGCGCGGGAAGAAGAGGGGTGTGGACTCCGAAAGCGCGCGAGAACTGAAGCCCCGCCTCACGTCCGGACGTTGCGTAAGGTCCTGGAAGGAGCCCAGCAGACGCCGACGTCACAGGAGCGCGACGGAAGGTCCTCAACCCTGACGATCCACTGCGGAGCCGCGGCCTACGGAAGAGGATCATCGCAAGGTAGGCCACGGTCCACTAGGGGGGAGGAGGATGTCGGATACGGAGGAGAGCTTCACTGCCTCAACCCCCGCCAGCGCCACCGCTGCTGCAGTCATGCCTTTCACCATGCCCTATATCCCGGGAGCAGCCTGGCTACCCCAGTACTCAGGGGAGTCACATACCCTGAATGACTTTAAAGAAAAGCTGGATAGCCTCTTCCAGGTGTACCCCCTCACAGAAGAGCAAAAAGTGAGCATCCTGGTGGCCCAACTAACCGGGGCAGCCCAAAGGGAGGTAAAGTCCTGGCCACCTGGGAGGAGGACTGTCGCAGGGATACTAACCCGGCTGAGGGACACCTTTGATACCCGCACCTCAGCCGAGATTAAGCTTAGATTCTATGGGTGAAAACAGCGAGCACATGAGAGTATAAGGGACTATGCACTAAACCTACAAGAGGCCCTGAGAGCCATTAAGCAGACCGACCCTGACAGCATGGGAAACGAGGACAGGCTGTTGACCGAGCAATTTATAGAGGGACTATATTGCAATGTCCACCGAACCCAGTTGCGGGCCATAGCCTTACAGGATCCTCATTTGGACTTTGCACAGTTCAAGGACACAGCCATCCGGGTGCTCCGAGAACCGGCACCGGGTGGCGTTGTGACCCACAGGCGCCCAGCTATCACTTACCACCAGGAGGCGGCGCCCTTGTCGGCAGGGCCTGTGGGGGCTGATGCGCAGGCTTTGAACAATGACCCGGCTCCGGACCTGCACCATCAGGTCCAAGAGCTAGCAAAAAGCGTTGCTGCGCTAACCCGAACTGTGCAGTCTTTACAGGTTTCCACTCCAGGGAAGATCCAGCTGGCATCCGGACCGGAGGACATCCCGTGGCGTCGACCAAGGAGGGACCGTGCCAGCCAGAAGACTCCCCTGCAGTCCATCATCACCAGACAGCCGTTGGAACTGGTAGCCTTGGATCATGTAAAACTGACCCCAAGCAGAAGTGGCTACGTCTACGCATTGACCATCGTGGATCACTACTCCCGGTTCTTGGTTGTCGTCCCCGTCAAGGACTTAACGGCTCAAACAACAGCTAGAGCCTTCCAGCAGCACTTCTGCCATCCGCACGGATACCCGGAGCAGGTGCTGACGGACCAGGGGCCTGCCTTTGAAGCGGAAGTCTTCCAGGAGTTCTGCACCCTGTATGGCTGCTGGAAGATTAGAACAACACCCTATCACCCGCAAACTAATGGACTTTGTGAGAAAATGAACCAGGTGGTGATAGATCTTCTGAAAACATTGCCCCTGGAAGAACGTAGTCTGTGGCCTGAAAAGCTGCCCGACCTGGTGGACCTATACAACCACATCCCTGTAGGTTCCACCAACTGTACCCCGGCTTACCTAATGAGGGCAAGACCTGGTAAGCTTCCTGTTGATCTGGAGATGGGAGTCCTGACACCCGAGGACACTTCACCAGAAGCAGACTGGGACACAGAGAGGCAGCAGCAGTACCGGAAAGTACAGGAGAGCGTGGAGCGAAGTCTCTGTCAAGCTAGGGAAGGACAAGAGAAAACTTACAACCAGTATGCTCCCGCTGTTCCCCTGGTGCCCGGAGAGCAGGTCTTGAAGAGGAAAAGACGGCTCCACAAGTTGGACGACCAGTGGGAGAAGGACCCGTACACCGTACTGCCCTCAAGCCACGACAACCCAAAGATCTGTACAATCAGTAAAGACGGAGGGGAAACCACAGCCATTGTATCCCGGGATCACCTGAAGAAGTGTCCTGAACAGCTACGGAACCCTGAAGAGGAACAAGAAGACCCTCGACCCGTAGAGGAAAGGGAAGATATGATTAGTACTGTGCTCGGAGACTTCCCTCGGTCTTGGACTCAAGTCAATGGTGCTGTTGTGGTACCCGTCCTCACGTTCCTCCAACCAGCATCCCAAGTGCCTACGGAGACACAGGTAGAGCTGGAAGAACAGCCGGTCCAGGAGGCAGAAGACCCCACACAAGCAGACCAGGAGAATCAACCCTCTGCTTATAGTGAGCCTGCCATACCCCTAGTGAGCCAAAGAGTCCGTAGACGGCTGCCCAGTTTACCCTTGACAGCTCCTATACCCTGTAGCTCAGGACCAGTCAGCCAGCTCCGTAGGTCCACTAGGGTCACTAGAGGCCAGTTGCCCATACGGTGGAGGATCTAAATATTCAAGCTATTTTATTAATGTTTACCTGTTTATTGTTGCTTGTGTATAATTATGTGTTTCCAGTTATTTGTAGGAGTCTTTGGTGGATTTACCGGGAATCCTTTGTGCATATAGTTGGAGCGTAACCCAGGACGGACTAAAAGACTGTTAAGGACTCGGGGCAGGACAGACCCCTACCTGGTTACGCCTCCCTGTTTTTGGTGAAATGGACACCCTTGTTTTCTTGAAAAACTGCACCCAGTTGCGGACACGCCGTGACCATCCTAATGTTTTTTTTTATTGCGTTGTTTCTGTTTGTAATTTGTCATGTTACAAAAATATGTTTAGTCCCGGAGTACTAAATTTTACTAGGGGGGAATGTGACACCCCAGGGGTCTGGTTGCCACAGTAATAGAGATATTACGTCTGAGAGCAGGTGGGAGGTCTCTTGGTCAGGAATCCTTGCATGCCACACCTCCTGCCCAGTCCTGGGAGGGGAAGAACTTCCCCTATATAAAACTGGGGCTGAGGCAGGGTTAGAGAGAAAGAGTAGAGTTGAGAAGAAGAGAAGCAGCTATAGGAAAGAGAGATCAAGAGCTCTGGGGAAGTCGTGCTAAAAGGAATCAGGGGCTGGCAGCTGTAGAGCTCGCCCTGATTGAAGAGTTACCACCAGACCCGGAGTCCGAGGCTGTGGGGACTAATCCTTACCCAGCAGCAGAAACCGACCGGCAGGGGATTTCAGGTCCTCTGGCCAAGAAACCCGAAGGCACGGTCACACGCGTGGGACCAGCACCGCCGTCGTGGAGCGGAAGCCACTAGAAGGCCCCGAGTCACCGGCCATACGGGTGAGCACCACACGGTACACTCAGGGACGTGGGCTACTTTTACCCGCTTCTAGCAAGGTAGCCAGAAGAGTACAATTAGTTGGGGAGGCCTACAACTCCGCCTGGCCAGGGGAAATCCCATCTGCTCAAAGACTGACCAGGCCCCGATCGCTAGCCAGTACTCCGGGAGGGTCTATCTTTATCACCAGTAAAGACCCTGAACTACACCGCATCGTCTCTGAGTGGTTCCTGCTACCCCCATCATCCACGTCGGCTGCCCTGAGGCCATACCCCTCCCGTTGGGGGTTATACCATCTACGCTGCACAATCGTACCACCGGCCTCAGCGGTCTGCCCTGCAGCGGCAGCTCCATAGCTGCATTCAACGGGTGGCGTAGTCGTCCAACATCTACTGCTAATACTCAGCCACACAGTTTGACTCCCTGGGCACGGACCGAGTCACCGCCACTAGACTACTAACCCCAACAGGCCTGGCTCCGGGTAGTCCTCGCGTGCGCAACGCTACACCAAGCAGGCCCAGGGGCGCGTCAAATGCATGGGACAAATAACAAGTAATATAATTCTTTAGTTCACACAGAGTTTGCATAGTTTCTGCAGCACATCCCGTTTGCTCATTTTTTAGCTCATCGCTGCAAATGATTAGAGATGAGCGTTGTTCTACTCGAACTGTTCGCCAATCTCAAATTCGAGCTGTTTTGGGCGGTGTTCGAGCCGATCGGCGAACACGAACAATTTGAGAAAAATTCGGCTGTTCGAGGTTATGTTCGATAACTGTTCGTGCACCAAAATCATAACTGGATTTTTTCTCAGTAATGATGAAAATTAATGTTAATACGCAGTTTGAGTGTACAGCGGGGCGGGGGGAGGGGCAGGGGATGGATCTCTGCAGGAACAATGAAGATCTCCATTTTTTTTTCTCTTTCCCGCATTTGCAGTGGGGAGGTGCAATCTGTCAGCATATCAGCAGCGCACACACGGAGCGAAGTGCTTTTTTTCACACAAGCAAGGGCATGTGTCATTGGCAGTGTATGTCACATGTCCTTGCCCTATAAGACCAAGCCATTTTCCCCGTCGCCACCATTTTCTCACTGCTGCAGCTGCGTGTTAGACGGCACCGCTGTTGCTGTGTGCGCTATACCTTGTTAATTTCAAGCCAATTTTCGCACAAATATACAGATAGCTTGGGAGTAGGGAATAGTTGTGATTGCAGTCCTTTTAAGGACTAGGTTACAGCATTTCCTACGACTTTTATCAGGCAGGTCTGTGCTCTTAAATAGATAGATTGTGGGAGTAAAGACTAATTGTAATTGGAGTCCTTTTCAGGACTAGGTTACATCAGTTCCTATCAGTTTTTGCCAGGCAGGTCTGTGCCAGTGCTGTGCAAGTTTTTTTCACAGCATTTGGCTGAATCTAGCAAAGCTAATCCTTTTTGGCCTATTGCAGAGTGTGTTAGTCAGTGGAGTAGCCTATCTGTGTTGCAAGATATACCACCTGTGTATAGAATACCAATTTTTTTACTGCACCTAGTGAAGTAAAATCTTTTGGGCATAGCATCATTCTATTAGTCCATCTATACTGACCTCCATCAGGTTGCAAACTGAATATAATTTTTTTCTGCATCTAGCTCTGAAAAAATATTTGGGCTTCTAGCAGTGCGTGGGACTTGGTCTATTAGTCCATCTATACTGACCTCCATCAGGTTGCAAATTAAAAATAATTTTTTTCTTCATTTAGCTCTGAAAAAATATTTGGGCTTCTAGCAGTGTGTGGGACTTGTTCTATTAGTCCTTCTATACTGACCTCCAGCAGGTTGCAAATTGAATATAATTTTTTTCTGCATCTAGCTCTGAAAAAATATTTGGGCTTCTAGCGGTGTGTGGGTCTTGGTCTATTAGTCCATCTATACTGACCTCCATCAGGTTGCAAATTAAAAATAATTTTTTTCTGCATCTAGCTCTGAAAAAATATTTGGGCTTCTAGCAGTGTGTGGGACTTGGTCTATTAGTCCATCTATACTGACCTCCATCAGGTTGCAAATTAAAAATAATTTTTTTCTTCATTTATCTCTGAAAAAATATTTGGGCTTCTAGCAGCGTGTGGGACTTGTTCTATTAGTCCATCTATACTGACCTCCATCAGGTTGCAAATTAAAAATATTTTTTTTCTGCATCTAGCTCTGAAAAAATATTTGGGCTTCTAGCAGTGTGTGGGACTTGGTCTATTAGTCCATCTATACTGACCTCCATCAGGTTGCAAATTAAAAATAATTTTTTTCTGCATCTAGCTCTGAAAAAATATTTGGGCTTCTAGCAGTGTGTGGGACTTGGTCTATTAGTCCATCTATACTGACCTCCATCAGGTTGCAAATTGAATAAAAAAATTTTCTGCATCTAGCTCTGAAAAAATATTTGGGCTTCTAGCGGTGTGTGGGACTTGGTCTATTAGTCCATCTATACTGACCTCCATCAGGTTGCAAATTAAAAATAATTTTTTTCTGCATCTAGCTCTGAAAAAATATTTGGGCTTCTAGCAGTGTGTGGGACTTGGTCTATTAGTCCATCTATACTGACCTCCATCAGGTTGCAAATTAAAAATAATTTTTTTCTTCATTTAGCTCTGAAAAAATATTTGGGCTTCTAGCAGTGTGTGGGACTTGTTCTATTAGTCCTTCTATACTGACCTCCAGCAGGTTGCAAATTTAATATAATTTTTTTCTGCATCTAGCTCTGAAAAAATATTTGGGCTTCTAGCGGTGTGTGGGACTTGGTCTATTAGTCCATCTATACTGACCTCCATCAGGTTGCAAATTAAAAATAATTTTTTTCTGCATCTAGCTCTGAAAAAATATTTGGGCATCTAGCAGTGTGTGGGACTTGGTCTATTAGTCCATCTATACTGACCTCCATCAGGTTGCAAATTAAAAATAATTTTTTTCTGCATCTAGCTCTGAAAAAATATTTGGGCTTCTAGCAGTGTGTGGGACTTGGTCTATTAGTCCATCTATACTGACCTCCATCAGGTTGCAAATTGAATAAAAAAATTTTCTGCATCTAGCTCTGAAAAAATATTTGGGCTTCTAGCGGTGTGTGGGACTTGGTCTATTAGTCCATCAATACTGACCTCCATCAGGTTGCAAATTAAAAATAATTTTTTTCTGCATCTAGCTCTGAAAAAAATATTTGGGCTTCTAGCAGTGTGTGGGACTTGGTCTATTAGTCCATCTATACTGACCTCCATCAGGTTGCAAATTAAAAATAATTTTTTTCTTCATTTAGCTCTGAAAAAATATTTGGGCTTCTAGCAGTGTGTGGGACTTGTTCTATTAGTCCTTCTATACTGACCTCCAGCAGGTTGCAAATTGAATATAATTTTTTTCTGCATCTAGCTCTGAAAAAATATTTGGGCTTCTAGCGGTGTGTGGGACTTGGTCTATTAGTCCATCTATACTGACCTCCATCAGGTTGCAAATTAAAAATAATTTTTTTCTGCATCTAGCTCTGAAAAAATATTTGGGCTTCTAGCAGTGTGTGGGACTTGGTCTATTAGTCCATCTATACTGACCTCCATCAGGTTGCAAATTAAAAATAATTTTTTTCTTCATTTATCTCTGAAAAAATATTTGGGCTTCTAGCAGCGTGTGGGACTTGTTCTATTAGTCCATCTATACTGACCTCCATCAGGTTGCAAATTAAAAATAATTTTTTTCTGCATCTAGCTCTGAAAAAATATTTGGGCTTCTAGCAGTGTGTGGGACTTGGTCTATTAGTCCATCTATACTGACCTCCATCAGGTTGCAAATTAAAAATAATTTTTTTCTTCATTTATCTCTGAAAAAATATTTGGGCTTCTAGCAGCGTGTGGGACTTGTTCTATTAGTCCATCTATACTGACCTCCATCAGGTTGCAAATTAAAAATAATTTTTTTCTGCATCTAGCTCTGAAAAAATATTTGGGCTTCTAGCAGTGTGTGGGACTTGGTCTATTAGTCCATCTATACTGACCTCCATCAGGTTGCAAATTAAAAATAATTTTTTTCTGCATCTAGCTCTGAAAAAATATTTGGGCTTCTAGCAGTGTGTGGGACTTGGTCTATTAGTCCATCTATACTGACCTCCATCAGGTTGCAAATTAAAAATAATTTTTTTCTGCATCTAGCTCTGAAAAAATATTTGGGCTTCTAGCAGTGTGTGGGACTTGGTCTATTAGTCCATCTATACTGACCTCCATCAGGTTGCAAATTGAATAAAAAAATTTTCTGCATCTAGCTCTGAAAAAATATTTGGGCTTCTAGCGGTGTGTGGGACTTGGTCTATTAGTCCATCTATACTGACCTCCATCAGGTTGCAAATTAAAAATAATTTTTTTCTGCATCTAACCCAGCCAATAGTTTTGGCCTAATACCACAGTTTGGCCACTCAGCTCTGCTCGGTTACCATCCATTGTTTTTTTGTGCAAACAACTCCAGAGTTGTGAATTAGTTAACCACCAAAATGAGTGGAAAAAGGCCTGCTGCTGGTGGAAAGGGGAATAGGCGTGTTGGGAAGGGGAAAAAAGGTTGTGTCCGTGGGGTAGGTGCAGAAGAAAGACCATCTTCCAGCCAAACTAAAATGTCTACTTCTTTTAGCGGACAATGTGATAAGATCCCTTTCTTACGGCCACGCCAATGGCTACAAATTCCAGATGAGGCACAAAAACAGCAGGTGCTTCAACGGATATCAAGTGCTCCTTTAAGTGGGCTCTCCTCCACATCAACTTCAACATCACAAATACTCCAGTCCTCAAAGGTGTCACCCAAATCGCACTTGCTTCCTCACAGCTCCCAAATCTCCAGCTGCCCGTCTGAGTATGAGGTAGAACAGATGGTTGAGTCTGCAGAGCTGTTTACTCATACTATAGCCTGGGAATCAGAGGTCGACTCCAGCGCTTCTGTGAATCCAGACGAGGAAATGATCTGCACTGATGCCCAGAATCTTTATGAGTCGGATCCAGGACCAGACGCAGAAGGTTCTGACCATAATGTAGACCCTCATTCCCAAACTGTAACTCCTGTTGGTGGAGACAATGAGGAAGACGATGATAAGACTCAAATACCTGATTGGAGCGACAACTTTAGTTTTTTGTCAGGGCAGGAACAGGTTGGCTCTGAGGACGACGGGTGTGATAACGCACAGGGTGATGATGATGAGGTCGGAGATCCCACTTACTGTCAACCCACAGTCAGCCAAGAGATGAGGTCAGCAGAGGAGGTGGAGGAAGATGCTAGTGACGACGAGGTCAGGTTGCGCCTTCCTGGACAGAGACGTAGTACTGGAAGCACGTCAACAACTGCATCCTCAAACACAACTCTGCCTCTCACCACAAGTCGTGGTGGCTCTTCAGGTCGCATGGGTGCTAAGCCTTGCATAGCCTGGGCATTTTTTCAGATCGATAAAGATGACCCAACTCGTGTTATCTGTAACATTTGTCAGCAAAAGCTAAGTAGAGGCCAAAAAATACATAGTTTGAGTACTTCATGCATGAACCGGCACATGGACATGAAGCATAAGTTGCAGTGGGAAGCTCAGTGTGCTACAATGCGGTCTAGCCGGCCGGGCCAACCACCGTCTGCCATATCTTGTGCATCCGCGGCCTCTTCATCCTCTGTGACTGGGGGGACAGCAGTCACACCTGTTTTGGGGCGCAGACCTGCCACCTCTTTACCCGCAACAGCCAGCGTGATTGGCAGGTCATCATTTTCTTTGGAGGTGGTAACACCAGCTGGTCTTGAGCGCTGTCCGACATCGATAGCACCACCTTTGGATCAAGGCAACCTAACATGTCCGCCTGCATCTTCCTCACAGACCGGCAGTTTGCCGGGGACACCCTTATCAACCCCGTCTAAGCACAATAGCCAGCCCTCGGTCCCTCAGATGTGGACAAGTAAAAGACCATTTCCTCCTAGCCATGAGAAAGCTAAGAGGTTGAATTTCACCATCTGCAAGCTCTTGGCTACAGAAATGCTGCCTTTCCGCCTGGTGGACACAGAGGATTTTCGAGACCTTATGTCCGTCGCAGTGCCCCAGTACCAGATGCCCAGTCGGCACTACTTCTCAAAGAAAGGTGTGCCTGCGCTCCACCAGCATGTCGCACACAACATCACCGCTTCTTTGAGAAACTCTGTGTGTGACAGGGTGCATTTCACCACAGACACTTGGACGAGTAGGCATGGACAGGGGCGTTACATGTCGCTGACTGGGCACTGGGTAACTATGGTGACAGCAGGACAAGGGGCTGCTGTCCAAGTCTTGCCGTCCCCACGAGTTGTGCGTCAATCCTCTTTATGTCATTTTTCCTCCACTGCTTCTGCCTCCTCAACCTCCTCTCGGTCTTCCACCTGCACCCAAAGCCTGTCTGGTCATGCCACAAGCTTTCTAACTGCGCAGAAGGGATCCTGCACACCTCCTTACTATGCTGGCAGTAGGGCTCAACGTCATCAGGCGGTTTTTACATTGAAATGTCTGGGAAATGTGAGTCACACAGCTGAGGAGTTGTGGTCAGCTCTGGAGAACCAATTTCATGAATGGTTGTTTCCACTGGACCTGAAACCAGGGAAGGCCGTGTGCGACAATGCTGCAAACCTGGGTGCGGCCCTTCGCCGGGGCAATGTCACACACGTGCCTTGTATGGCTCACGTGTTGAACCTGGTTGTCCAGCAATTTTTAGCCCACTATCCCAGACTAGATGGCCTTCTGCAGAGGGCACGGTCGCTGTGTGCTCACTTCCGCCGTTCGCATCCCGCAGCTCAGCGACTTACATCTCTACAGAAGTCGTTGGGCCTGCCACTTCACCGGCTAAAATGCGATGTGCCTACCCGGTGGAATTCAACTCTGCACATGTTGCAGCGACTGTGGCAGCACCGACAAGCCCTGGTGCAATACGTTCTGACGTATAGCCTGGGCCAACGAGATTCAGAGGTGGGGCAAATCACGCTGGAGGAGTGGTCTCAGATCAGGGACCTATGCACCCTTCTGCACAGTTTTGAAATGGCGACGAAGATGTTTAGTGCTGACGATGCCATTATCAGCATGACTATTCCGGTGATTTACATGCTGGAGCACATGTTAAACAGAATTCGGAGTCAGGTGGTGGCACAAGAGGAGGTGGAGGAAGTAGAGGAGGAGGAGTTGTATGCGGAAGGGCTAACATCTGCAAGGTCCAGACGGTCGGCAGCACCAAGGCGGCAGGCATGTGAGGGTGGGGGAGATGATTTTACCAGGGCGCATGGTAGCAGCCAAACTAGTGAGGAAGGTGCAGGAGCCCAGGAAGAAGTGGAGGACGAACTGATGGAAGACTCATCAGATGAGGGAGACCTTGATCACATTTCTGTTGTGCGAGGTTGGGGGGAGAGGACAGAGGAAGGAAGCATGATTGCTACCTCGCCACCAACACAACAGGGACTTGGTGCTCCTGGATGCGCAACACACATGAGTGCCTTCTTGCTGCACTACCTGCAACATGACCCTCAAATTGTGAGAATTAGAAATAATCCTGACTACTGGGTTGCCACACTGTTAGATCCCCGGTACAAAAGTAAATTTGCAGAAATTATTCCTGCCATAGAAAGGGATGCACGCATGCAGGAGTATCAGCAGAGACTGTTGCAGAATCTTACATGTGCTTTTCCACAAAATACCAGTGGTGCACGTAGTGAATCTCACAGTTCCAACTTGCCAACCGTGGGACCATCAAGTGTTCAGCACTCAATCCGTAACAGAACCACAGTATCTGCTGGTAACATCAATTTTGCGGAATCATTTCACCACTTTTTTAGCCCATCCTTTGCAAGGCCACAGGAGACAAGAAGTCTGACACATAGTCAACGTCTAGAGACGATGGTACAGGAGTATCTCCAAGTAAACATTGAAGCCACGACTGTGTCACTGGACCCTTGCTCTTTTTGGGCTTCCAATCTGGATAAATGGCCGGAGCTAGCCACTTACGCCTTGGAGATCTTGTCATGCCCCGCAGCCAGCGTTCTGTCTGAACGTGTGTTCAGCGCTGCTGGTGGTGTGCTGACAGATAAGCGCACGCGGCTCTCCACTGATAATGTAGACAGACTCACGTTCATAAAGATGAATAAATCATGGATCCGAAACGACTTTTCTACCCCTGTGTCATCCTGGGGAGAGTAAAAGCTTGATGATTGGTTAAAATCACCCTACCAACCGTTTTAAGCTTTCAAATTACTAATCATGTTTATCTGTATCTTGACTGGAAAATAATTTGGGCTTTGTAGCAGTGTGCAGCACTGATCCTATTAGGCCATCTATAATAAGCTTCACCAGATTTAAAATTAAAAATAATTTTTAGCTGCATCTAGCCCGGAAAATAATTTTGGGGCTCCGAGATGCGCAAGACACATAAGTGCCTTCTTGCTGCACTACCTGCAGCATGACCCTCATATTGTCAGAATTCGAAGTAATCATGACTACTGGGTTGCCACACTCTTAGATCCCCCAAACTTTTCGATCAACCTTTTCATTTTAATAAAGACCAAAAAAATGGTCATTTTTGAAATTATAAGCATTAGCAGGTTGTTAGAAACTGAAATCAAACAGTTTTCAACTCAAAACTTTATTCTAGGTGATGTTACATTTTCACATAGGACCCCTTGTTCGAAAGGAGCTTCTGAACTCTCTCGTCCATTGAATTTGTCAGGTTTTGGATGGTTTCTGCTTCAATTGTTTTGCATGAGGACAGAATACCCTCCCAGAGCTGTTGCTTAGATGTGAACTGCCTCCCGCCATCATAGACACTCCTTTTAATGATGCTCCAAAGGTTCTGAATGGGGTAGAGGTCAGGGGAGCATGGGGGTCACACCATAAGTTTGTCCCCTTTTATGCCCATATCAGCCAGAGATGCAGATGTTTTATGTGCAGCATGAGATGGTGCATTATCATGCAGAAAAATGATCTTGCTGTGAAATACACGGTTCTTCTTCTTGAACCATGGCAGGAAGTGCTGTTTGAGAAAATCCACATACATTATGGAGTTCATCTTTAGCGCCTTCAGGGATCCTAAAGGGGCCGACAATCTCTCTCCCCATGATTCCAGCCCAAAACATTACTCCACCTCCTCCTTGTTGGCGCTGTAGCCGTGTTTGCGTGGGGTGTCCCATCAACCAGCCATCCTCCACTCCATTCATCTGGACCATCGAGCGCTGCACGGCACTCATCCGTGAACAAAACAGTTTTGAAATCAGTCTTCATGTAATGTTTGGCCCACTGGAGCCGTTTCTGCTTGTGTGAAGTGGATAGAGGAGGTCGACAGGATGGCATATGCACAGCTGCAAACCTCTGAAGGACCCTGCATCTTGTTGTTCGGGGGACGTTGGAGGCACAAGCAGCTTCAAAAACTTGTCTGCTGCTATGACAAGGCTTTTTTGCCGCTGCTGTTTCAACCTGACGTAATTGCCTGTAGGAAAGAGTCCTCAATTTGCCCTTATCAGCACGCACACGTGTGTACTGTGAATCAGCTACATACTTCTTGATTGCCAAGACACTTCATCCTGATCATCGCACAATGTTGATTGTAGTCATGCCTTGACCTAAACACTCCACAATTTGTTGCTTCTCAGCAGCCGACACATCCTTTTTCTTTCCCATTTTGGCAGAAAATGTAGGCTGCTTAATAATGTGAGAGAGCCTTCTTAAGTAGTCTTGCCTTTCATTGGACACACCTGCCAAACTAATTAGCACAGGTGTCTGCAATTGCTTACAGTGATATAAAGAGCCCTGACACACATCACCATCAATGAGTTTAACTGACAAACAAACAAATTCTTCCCTTATCACTCCTAAACACTTTTTGCATAATAATTTGGAACGCGGTGTACATGTGCTTTTCCACAAAACACCAGTGGTTCACGTAGTGAATCTTACAGTTCTAACTTGCCAACCGTGGTCTGTATGGAATTGTTCAATAAAGGGCCCAAAATTAAGATAACATAGATGGGAGAGGTCTCTATGAATAGGAATTCCTAAGTATTTGATACCCTGTGAGGGCCAGGCAAAGGGAAAGTTGGACTGGATGGAATCCTATATGGATTTAGGGAGGGAGACATCGAGGGCCTCAGACTTCGCTGCATTGATTTTAAAATTTTACCATGTAACAAAGTGATCTATTTCAGCCATAACAGCAGGGATGGATATATGTGATTGAGTGATATATACTAGGACATCATCAGCAAATAGAGAGCACTTGTACTCGGTGCCTCCCACCTCAATCCACCTAATATTGGGGTTATGGCGAATTGATGAGAGCAGGTGCTCCATCACTAGGATGTATAAGAGAGGGGACAGAGGACATCCCTGCCTTGTCCCATTGGTGATTGTGAAAGGTGATGAAAATGTTCTGACGCACCCCCTGGGCCTTGGGACACCCGGAGCCGGACCCTTTTTGGTGGATGCTGGTGGTTGTAGTCTTCGTGGCGGCGATCCGGTTCCGTGGCTCAGGGCGGTCAAACCAGTGGCGGAACTATTTATGTGGTTTTGATGTTTAAATGTCTGACTACGCCACCCGTGGATTGCGGTCAGAGTGAACCGCCGCTACAGGGCAGACCGCTAAGGCTGGTGTTGTGGGTGCAGCAGAGCGTAGCATAACTCCCCACGGGAGGAGTATAGCCTCAGGGCAGTGTATGCGGATGATGGGGGTGATGGTGCAGGGCAGCAGCAGTAACGACACGGAGTCAGTGATGCAGTTCAGGGCCTTTACTCACAGTTCTTATTATCCAGACCACGTCTGCAGGTAACGGCTGCCCACGTCGTACTGTGCTCACCAGGTGAGGGGCTCAGACAACTCCCAGATAACTTTGGAGCGCTTCACAGGACCCCCTTTGTGTGTCCTTTGTCTGGCCTTTCTTACCAACACTTCTGTCCGGCTGCCTCGGGCCTCCTCTTGGTAAACTTGGCGCCAGTTTCCCTGACCCTATGTGGTGCCTTCCTAGCGGGTGGAGCAAGGGGCTGCGCCACATAAAATGTCAGAGCCTCCGGTTTCTAGCTGAGGGTCGTTTACTGCCTCCACTAGTTCGGGGACCGGTCTCCCCCTTTGGCCTGACCCCTCCACGCAGGTGGATTCGGGCGTGCGGTGGCGACTCGCCCGTCCGCACCCCTGGGATCCCTTCATTCCTCGTTCCTGGAGCCTTCTCCGCTCCTCTTCCTTCCTTCTCCCTCTTGCAGGCCTGGGCCTCTGTTACTAGGCCCGCCTCCGGAGCAGAGCTCATGCAGAGCCCCTGCTCCCTGCCACTTCTGCTCAGACTTCTCTGCACTGAACTAAGATGGTGCCCACCTTTTATACTCCCTTCTCAATGCACCCATCAACTGCTTCCTCCCTGCTCCTGCACTGCAGGGTTCCCCTTCCTCAGTGTTCCCTCCCCCCACTCCAGCCAGGGACAGGGACTGTCGTGCCCATCTCAGGGGCATATTGGTCGCCCTGCCCCACGGCAATGTGGTGTAATGCATGCAGGTGTCGGGTCCTGATCCACACTCCATCCTTATCTGAGAGTGAGATATCACACCTCTGGGTGAGGTGCAATACGTCTGTAGCAACCGAGCCCTCGGTGCTACAGTTCCATTTATCTTCAGCCTAGGTGACGTATTGTGATACAGGGCCGTGATTTTGGCTATAAAAGGGTCCCCTAGACCCCTACCCCAAGCTTTTTAAGAGAATCATATATGGCGTGCCAGGAGACTCTATGGAATGCTTTCTCAGCATCCAACGAGAGTATCTACTTACAAATTTTTAACTGCATCTAGCCCAGGAAATACTTTGTGCCTAGTAGCAGTGTCTGCTAGTCAGCGGATTATCCCGGCTGTTAAGCAAGCTACACCACCTGTAGTTTGGACACTTAATTTTTTCAAAGGAAATGCTTCGGGACCACGGGATACTTAGTGAAGAGCATCAGGAGGCACCCCAAGGCATAGGGGCTGGGACTGGCACTAGGATGCCTTGCGGTGGACAGCCGAGCTCGATCCTTATAAAAGCTTTTTAACTGCAGCAGCTTTAGTGGACGCTACTGGAGCTGGAATTACGCGGCTGCTGGCATGAGACTTGCCCTCCAATAGATCCTTGTAAATGGATTTAAAGTGTATTCATTTAAATTAGAGGGACAATTTAAATTAAAAAGCTTAGAGCTGCCTCCACCACAGGGGGGCTCTCTCGACCCACCAGCGGACAGGCACCAGTATTGGGAGAGGGGGGCTGGCCGTCAGGGTTCACCGCGGCTCTGGCACAAACCCGGCGACTCGGAGGTGGCACGGGCAGGAGCGGACTGGCCGTCTCGGCTTCTCACTTTTTGGATTTTAGAAGGGCATGACATGCCTATATCTGTGTCTCCCCCTCCTTTTACTCCTCCACCTCTTTTCTTTTCGCATGACTATATGTACTTGTCACTTTTCCATGTGTTAGTTGTGTCTTCTGAGCAGTTTGTCAGCTTTTGGACACCTTTGAAGGTGTTTTCTATGTGTTTCTATGTGTTTTTGTTTGCCTGCCATTGGTTTTAACGGTGTTCGAAGGTGTTCGACGAACAGTTCGACGAACAGTTCGGCGAACACACGGGTGTTCGACGAACCGAACCGAACTCGAACACTACGGGGGTGGCTCAACACTACAAATGATTGAGAACAAAAAAATTAAATCCTTATAAAATGGCCTTGAAGTGTAACCGTCGTTTTCATTTTTATTTCATAAATCAATAGTATACATAAAAACATGCAACTTTGTAATATATCTTATCAGAGAAATCTGCTGCTTTTTCTGCCAGGACTGATCAATCATTCTCAAATTCTCAATTCTCTGGTGAAGACAGATTTTTAAATTACTGGGATATGAGATGGCAGCTGGTGCTCATAAGACTCTATGTACTGGGGGGAGGATGTGAGGTAGGAGGAGCTAAAAGCAGAGCTCCTCCTCATTTCCCCTGCAATCTGTATAGAATCTTACGAACAGCAACTCTCATCTCCTATCTTAATAATGTAACAATCTGTCTTCACTGAATACATTCACTTCACTGAAATTTTACCCGGGAATTGAGAATTTAGAGAACGACTAATCAGTCCTGGTGGGGAAAGAAGCAGATCTGTCTGATAAGATATATTACAAAGTTGATTATTTTCACTTGTACTATTGATTTATGAAATACAAATTTAATTGACTGTTATTCTTTATGCATGTAAACAAATATCACTAGAATACTGATAAACTGTAGAGGGCACATGATCATTTTACTGCATGGACATACTATATATTCTGGTGAAAAACACAATAAATATAACAGTTCATGTGAATGGAGGAATCATCAGGAGCAGATTATCAACATAAGAGACAAAAATTTGAAAGACGCCCGGAGAACGCAGACGGGGATTACACAGAATCTGACACGTGACTTCACTTGCCCCAATAATGCTCAGCAAAGAACCATTTTATATAATGAAAGGAGGAAACTTATTTGACATATTATTTGATTTACAAAAGATAGATAGATAGATAATATATAGATAGATGGATAGATAGATAGATAAATAATAGATAGAATACATAGAATAGATAGATATATAGACTGATAGATAATAGATAGATACATAGAATAAATAGATGATAGATATATGGATAGATGATAGATAGATAGATAGATAGATAGATAGATAGATAGATAGATAGATAGATAGATAGATAGATAGATAGAATTGTTAGTATATTCTGATAAAGTAAGAAAAACCCACATTGGTTACAGAAATAACTTAAAACTGATAAAAGTAATTTTCAATTTAAATTCACTGAATATCAGCTAATGAAAATCAGACGTTGCTTTGTTTTTCTGCTTTCGAATTGTGATTCAACAGAAAAATTTGAAAACCAAACTAATAAAAATGGCCTGGACAATAATGATGTTTCCCTTAACGTAATATTTTGTTGCACGCTCTTTTGGGGACAATCACTGCAAGAAACAATCTCTGTAACTTTCAATGAGACTTCTGCCCCCATCCCCAGGTATTTTGGCCCACTCTTTGTGAGCAGAGGGCCCCTTGTGTCTCAGGTGTGAAGGTGCCTTCTCCAGACTGCAGGTTTCAGCTTCAATCACATAGGTTCAATAGGATTTAGATCAGGGATCATAGAAGCCACTTCAGAAGAGTCCAACGCTTTGCTCTCGATCTGCTTGTACTTAGTGGATCTGGTAGTTCACTGTTTTGTGTGTTTCACTTTTTCACGATTTACAGTCACTTGGATTTGTTAGATGCGGCTCCCCTTATGGGCTCCTTCTGATAGGTCTAGGGTGGGGAGGAGTGTGTGGCCATCAGGCTCCTCTCCCTCTTGACCCTTGACTCTCCCCTTTCTGGCAGGGGAGTCGACAGTTGATGACTCCTAGTTCTTGCTTGGGTGGAAGCCTGGGCAGATGCTGTAAGCAAAATTTAGGTTCCTTTGGCTTCAGCTAAGGGAGACTACATGTCCCTGACCCTTACTGTGGCCTTCAGGCTCTTCTCCCTCTTGACCCTTGACTCTCCCCTTTCTGGCAGGCGAATCAACAGTTGATGGCTCCTAGTTTTTGCTTGGGTGGAAGCCTGGGCAGATGCTGGAAGCGAAATTTAGGTTCCTTTGGCTTCAGCTAAGGGAGACTACATCTCCCAAACCCTTGCTGTGGCCTTCAGGCTCGGAGGGTCGGGGAGTAGTTTTGGGGACCTTCTTCTGTTGGAGAGGCTTTCAAGAGACCAACAACTAAGGGCCCTTTTTTGTGGTACTATTAGTCACTTTTTTAAGCGCACTCAGGTGGAGAGCACGATCTCTGGCTTTCAAAAAAAAGAAAAGTGAAGATATCTTCATTGCCATCTAGACAAATTGATCTCATCAACTTTTTTTTAAGAAATACCGTACTCAAAATAAATGTATTCCAACATTAAAAACTAGTCAATGCACACAAAGACCTGAAAAAATCCGAAATGATGAAATAATACAACTGCTATGATGGTTGTAAATGCCCCCTCTAAACAGTCCCAAAATGAAAATTGCAAGATTTCTATAAATATTTTTTTTGTAATACAGATTATGATGTGAAAAATTAAAAAAAAAACATTACCAAAATAAAAAATCAATAAATTAAACACAAAAACGTGACTTTAACACCGGGTCATTTTCTGATGACAAATAACCTTTAAAAAGTTCTACTTATATCGGGCTTGGTGATCAGTGCAGACGTTGTAAAGTTTCCTTCACAGTAAAAGGAGCAGGAGAAAGGATTTCTTATTAGAAGAACACAGATATATCTATTAAACTGTACAACTGCTGCCGATTTACTTTACACTTTATATCACATTACTATTGACGGAGTGAAGCGGGGCCAATACCTTCACAATCTGTGTGAGCTTAATCCTATTATCGTCCCACTGGCCACATTGTCTCTTCATTTTGGGAATGTTCAGGACATTGTGTGAAATGAACAGTTGTTAATGCTGAAATAAGATTATTTTAACTATTGCTTAGAAAAAGTGGATGAGACCAATGTGTCTAGACGGTGATGAAGACTTCTTCATATAAAATGAAGCAGAGATGTAGCTAGACTTTCCTAATGATTCAGATTGCTGTATACAATGTCCTGTACCTTCAATATTCTGACCAAAATTAAATGAGTTCTTGATACCGCCTCCGCACACAGCAGCCTTGCCCCCACCACATACCATCTCTAACTGAACCCCTACATAAAGTACATAATCTATCAGGTTTCTGTTACCCCATCTATGAGCAACATAATGTAGGGGCAGAGACCATGATTCTAATAATGTATCCCTTACTTTACTACTTACTGTAGTTTTGATACAATTGCTGTTTTAGCTGCTACAGATCTAGCAGTTCTCTGAATTCCGAGCTGTGCATAACCCCGCCCACATCGCCGATTGGCAGCTTTCTGTGTACACTGTGCATAGGCAGAAAGCTGCCAATCAATGCTTGGGGCGGGGTTATACCGAGCTCATGAGTATGGAGGACTACATGGCAGCAGGATTATTAGTGATAATCTCCTCCTGATAAAACAGTCATTTTATCAAAGCTACAGCAAGCAGCCAAATAAGTGACACATTGCTGGAATCAGAGTCTGTGTCTTTACATTATGCTGCCCTCATATTAGTTGGCAAAAAACTGGTGACAGATTCCTTTTAAGACTGACAAAAAAACATAAGGATACGGATACCTTTTCATTAGTTTTCGGACACGTTTTCTTCCGTAGTCTTAGCTCAGTCGGGCATACATGTGTTTGTTTGGAGGCCCCTTACACATTTCAGTCCTTCTGAATTCATTATACTTAGGTGACTTATTGTGTAAGGTCGCCCTTAGACTGTATAAAAAGTTATCCACATACTAAATATAACAAGATTGAAAAATGGCTGAAGATCAAGATGCACAACTACATAAGAGTAAACCATTGGAGATATTGGTTTCTTCCATAAATATTACCAACCAATGGTGTGGTGGGACCAGCAACATTCATGGGTTTAGCCTGTGAGTACAAGGGCTTTAGGGCCAAGTTTGCAGGGTTGAAAATGAAGCAGAAGCTTACTGAACAACTACATGCCGTCCCCTATGACAGTGAACGACTGGTGCAACCGGATAATGATCCATGAAGCCAGGAGCAAAGTACTGCCTGCGATGGAGTGTCCAGCACCATCTTCACATCTCAACCCTCTTCATCTTTTCAGGGATGAGTATAAATAAAATGATCTACAAAGCCAAAGGGGCAACTACATTCCGGAACAATCAGCAGAGTAATATTATAAGTTATGTCCCACATATTTGTTATATATTTTTTCTATATTTCTTGCATGTATAATTTCCTCAGCACTTACCCTGTAACATCTATTTTCAACCACAGAAAATTTGCTAAACTATTAGATTTATTTCATCTTTTGCGCTGATTAGATTTACGTCAGTATGAACTAATTATGCGCATGTGATTTGCACCTCATTATCTACAGTGACTAGGAAGATTCTGCATATAGCATTTCAATTCTATGCTCTAATTATGAATCTGTTATTCTGTAATGGGTAGAAATAACGTTCAATTACTGTGTCATGTTCTATCTATCCATCTGTCCAATATCTATCTATCCATCTGTTCAATATCTATCCAATATCTATCTATCTATTCAATATCTATCTATCTATCTATCTATCCAATATCTATCTATTCAATATCTATCTATCTATCTATCTATCCCATATCTATCTATCTATCCATCTATCTATCTATCCCATATCCATCTATCCAATATCTATCTCTCTATCTATCTATCTATCTATCTATCTATCTATCCCATATCCATCTATCCAATATCTATCTCTCTATCTCTCTATCTATCTATCTATCTATCCCATATCTATCTATCTATCTATCTATCTATCTGGAATATTCTTTGTACCTGCACCTCCCATCATTCGGAATGTTATGATTGTTATGAATTTCGCTCAATGTGTCAAAGTTTATAAATTGTTATATATTGTTGAAGAATGGGTAGACTCTGGCCAAGAAGGATGACATATCCAAGAAACACATCTTATGGCGTTTAACTGATGTCTTCATAATAGAGATCAGCGGATCTTTTGCAACTAAAATTTGCCAAACATGCAGAATTTTCCAAATAAATTTGATTTGCAGCTAACAGAAGCAGACCACATGGCAGCTATGGGGCCCGTGAGTCACTGGGGTCGGTGCTGGCATCACACTTTAACTGTATCTGCATCCTGGATGCAGATACAGTTGAAAGCAATGATGGAAAGGGAATCTGTCAGCAGCCTTCCTCCATCATTCTCCCTGTGCATCTGAGCACTGACAACTTAGCACAGTGGGTATGTGGTGCCCTGCTGCGCATTGGTGCCACAGATCCTAGAGGGGTGCATGGACGGATTCCTCCACAAGAGGCCCTCGTAGCATTCACACACCTCCACCTTCCACCTCAGACCACCAGAGGGAGCCCGTTAGGGATATAAATAGGGAAGGTGGAGCTAGGAAGTTCAGTCTAAGTCTAGAGTCTAAGTCTGGAGTCCACAGAGAGTGAAGTCTGTGAGAAAGTCAGTCCAGCCCAGACTCAGGGAGCTCAGGTTAGTGAGCCCAAGGTGTGCCGACGCCGTAAGAGCGGTGAAGAGTAGCGAGGCCTACTGCCAGTGTGAAGCCTAGTTAGGGCGCCGAGCGCGGCCGAAGGCAAGTGGAGTAAGCGAGCTACATAGGGGGCAGAGGAGCTTAGCCAGCTCACCCCAAAACCGTTTACCGGACACCGGGTCCGCGTCTGAAGGGATCCCTAAGGCCCAGCAGAAACTACCTGAACCCCTGACAAACTACATGTCCCAGGAACACCAAAAGCTGACTGTCATACCACGGTCAGGAGTCACTGAGGCCCAAGAGACCGGGAAGTGTGATCTCCAACAGAAGGCCCTACCACCAGGTCAGCAGGTGCAAGACAGAGACCAAGTTAGGCCTAGCTCCAGGCAGGTCATAAACTTATCAGGAAAAGGTAAGAAACAAGAGGCCCCACACCCGCTCACTGGGGAGAGTCCAGAAATGCACCCTTCACCCTACAGTGCCCTGGATCGTGCCTGAAACACCACCAGTAAAGGTACTGAAGTGAACTGTTGTGAGTGTGCCTATTCTGACCCGGCTGGGTCCCCTCTGTCCTGCATCCCTTCTCCTACGCTGCCCTGAGGCCCCGCTCCACCTGTGGGGAGCCGCACCAACTAAGCTGCCTGATCACCGGCCTCAGAGGACTGTAGCAGCGCTGGTAATCCTCACCAGACACCACGGGTGGCGTCACGAACTTTCCCTTTCCCATACTTCTTTCCCCCATTCCCTTCCTTTTTAAGAGTGACCCCAGGGTAGGGGCCCGGGAGCCGGCCACCGCGGCATCCCCATAAACCAAAACAGCAAGGCCCGGGTGCCGAGTCATCCCCATCCCCTGGGCGCGTCAGGTACAATGATGTAATTACAGCACGCCAGCTGTGCAGAGCTTCAGATCACACACTGCAGAGACCAGAGCAACAGGGGAATGGCGAGAGATAAGTAGTTTTCTTTTTCTTTTTTTTTAAATCAATGAGTATATTGTACTGGGCCATTATACTGGTTTGAGAGCTATGTGGGAGCCATTATATTGTGATGTATATGCCTGTGATGTATATGCTCCAGCATTTCCTGTGATGTATATATACCCCCTGCCCTTCCTATGATTATATATGCACCCAGACCTTCCTGTGATCTTTATGCTTCAGCCCCTCCTGTGATGTATATGCCCCCAGTGTCTCCTGTAATGTATGTGCCCTGGCGTTTCCTATAATGTATATGCTCCAGGTCCCTCCTGTGATGTATATGCCCCTAGACACTACTGTGATGTATATTCTCTGAGCCCCTCCCATAATTTATATGGCCCTGGTTCATCCCATGATGTATATGCCATCGGCATCGCGAGTATATGCCCCAGCCCCTCATGTGATGTATATATGCTCCAGCATCTCCTGTGATATATATACTCAAGCCCCTCCTGTAATGTATATGCCCCAGAGTATCCTGTGATGTATATGCCCCCGCCTCTCCTATAATGTATATGCCCTTAGCATCTCTTGTTATGTATGTGCCCCAGTGTCTCCTGTGATGTATGTGCCCCGGTGTGTCCTGTGATGTATGTACCCTAGCTCCTCTTATAATGTATATGCCCTTAGCGTCTCTTGTGATTTATGTGCCCTGGTGTCTCCTGTGATGTATGTGCCCCAGGCGTCTCCTGTTATGTATGTGCCTTAGGCGTCTCATTGGATGTATGTGCCCCCCAGCCCCTCCTGTGATGTATAAGCCTCCAGCCCCTCCTGTGATGTATAGTCCATACATTAAAAATGGACCAAGTTTCATGAGTGATTTTCATCAGTTTTTACACTCATGAATAAAATATTAATTTTGATGTATGGATTGTTACAAAATGGATACAACATATGCTACAGTTTTTACTAATCCGGACTGTTTACTCAATAAATTGTACTTATTAAAACATTTGAAACTATCACTTTGTTTACTGTATCTTTATACATCGTTTTAAAATATGTAAATTTCTTCACAAAGACTCATGTAGACTTAGAGCAGAATGTTTAAAAGAGTGAACTCTATCGATCATTCCAGGGTCCTTAATGAGAGAGAGATTTCTCTCCCCTTAACACCACAATCACTATTGATCTAGGGACATACATAAACTATAGGACTCTACAACAACAATACAATGGGTTTAATCTAATATATATAATCGTCTTATCCCGTCTGTCTGTCCTTCTGTCCAGGAAATCCCGCGTCGCTGATTGGTCCGGCCACGGCCAATCAGCGACGCGGGATTTCAGAAAAAAATGGCGGCCGTTAGCGGCTCATCTGCCGCACGGAGGTCAGCGGCGATGGAGCCGGGAGATGACCGGCGCTAGCCGGTCATCTCCCGGCTGCTCGCAGCAGAAGTACCCCGACCGGCGGCGCCGCTCCCCGGTCCTCTCTTCTCACTTGCCGTCGGGAGAACAGCGGCCGCATAGGGCCGCTGATCTCCCGACGGCAAGTGAGAAGGGAGGACCGGGGAGCGGCGCTGCCGGTCGGGATACTTCTGCTGCGAGCAGCTGGTCATCTCCGGCGGCCGCGAACAATCAGCGATATTGGCGCCAAATTTAAACACCGCTCTGCACAGAGGTCAGCGGCGATGCAGCCGGGAGATGACCGGCTGCTCGCAGCAGAAGTACCCTGACCAGCGGCGCCGCTGACCTCCTTGCAGCTACCGTCGAGAGATCAGCGGCTAGGGCCGCTGATCTCCCGACGGCAAGTGTGAAGGGAGGACCGGGAGAGGCGCCGCCGGTCGGGATACTTCTGCTGCGAGCAGCCGGTCATCTCCCGGCTGCTCGCAGCGGAAGTACCCGCACAGGCAGCGCCGCTCCCCGGTTCTCACTAATACGATTCGCTGATTGGTCGCGGCCGCCAGCCGTGACCAATCAGCGATATTGGCGCCAAATTTAAACACCGCTTTGCTGATTGGTCACGGCCGGCCTCATACATATTCTAGAATACCCGATGCATTAGAATTGGGCCACCATCTAGTTGCTTAATAACAGGGCCCATTTCTTATTCTTCTTTCCATCCTTTGAAAGGTTTAGTATAGTCTGTTCCGTAGGTTAGCAACTACTGAACCTTTTTGGCTTTGTACGGAACTCTTATACAACTGGTTAAAAAGAAAAGTTAGGCCTCATTCAGATGTCAGTTTTTTCATGTATGAGAAAAAGGGACCAAGTTTCATCAGTGATTTTCATCAGTTTGGTGCTAGTGTCTTTGGTTTTCTTGTACGTGAAAAAAAAAAAAAAAGTTTCTTCACCTTCTCCATTCTAAAGGTTTGTGAAAATCGAAGTGCACTCAGATGCCATGGGCATGCTGTCTGATTTTTTCATGTACCCATAGAATTGCATTGCCAATTTTGATCTGACACTTGAATTAAAAACATGGCTCTGTGATTTTTGTGGACCACTTTGTCCATGAAATATCATAGACATGAGAATGACTCCATTCACTACTATAGGTGTTAGTGCTATCCATGAAAAAAAAAAAACGATACTACTCGAACGCAAAAAAAAACAGAAGCCTGAATGGGCCCTATAGGAGGACTTAACTGCTGGGGTTATGAGGTATCACAAATATTAGACAAATGTGTGGCGCCCCTGAGGGTTCAGTCACCATAGGGGTACTGCACCTCAGAGAGAGGTGTGGTATCTCCTCTTCCAGGTAAGGATGGAGCATCTCACAGTCGCCACCTGTATTCTTCACTCTGGCTTAGCCAGAGGGATTCCTGCTGCAAGAGGGGTGACCGGCCCCCGATATCTGACTGTGTACTTCACGTCACTGTTGGAAAAGTCCGGCGGCTTAGTGGATCCCAGGGAGGAACACAAGCGGGAGCAGATAAGAAGGAGAGGAACACACCAGCGGGATCTTGACAGGTGCTCTTGATCTACCTGGGAAGTGATGAACCCCCTACCCGGTGGCCACAGTACGCCGTGTGTATCAGAGAGAAGCTTTGCGGCTGAAAGTTCATCTAATGTGAGTAAAGTACCTGGATGACTTCATGCACCGCCTCCGCTTGTTTATTCCTGTGCGGCACTGCACCCACTACTCCTCCACTCAGTCATCAATCACAGCCCTGATGCCTACTCCTCCTGTGGGGAGTAGTACCAACCAAGCTGCCAGAACACCAGCCTCAGAGGACTGTAGCAGCGCTGGTGGCCTTCACCAGAAACCACAGGTGGCGTAGTCGAACAACCACTCATCCAGAAAGCCCACTTTTTTATGTGACAGCCCTGGGCACGGAACGGGTCTAGGCCACGACTGCATCCCCCCCGCAACATCCGCAAGGCCCGGCTCCGAGTATCCCCCAATTCGCTCAGGGAGGGCGTCACAAATGCACCCTAAAACTAATGGGCAACTCATAGTGGCCAAGAAGAAGGGTCAGAATTGCAAAGATCACTGCTTTCCCTACACAAAAGGTTGTGAAATAATGACTGATCCCCAGTCACACCAGACTACCTTGGTTAATCTGAGGATACAGGCATTTAAGTACTGCTTAGTAGTTTAAGAGTGCAGCATAATTGTTATAATTATATTGCAGAACATAGTGATAATTGTATCTCCGAAACCAATCATATTCTGACTCTTGTAACTGCTGAGTGGATTAAATGAAATGTAAGTCTGTGAATATGAATTCCGAGCTCATCATAACATTAAGCAATCTGTTGATGATTATCTGTTATCATAAGAGGCTCTCTAGTATCTCAGCAGGACTAACACACGCTGTGCTTTATAGTTTTTTTGTTCTCTGTGGCTTCTCTAAGGGCATAGAGTTATTTCCCTTTGTCAAAAACTTTGTAAAGTCAAA
This sequence comes from Phyllobates terribilis, assembly GCF_046119375.1. Lineage (NCBI taxonomy): Eukaryota > Metazoa > Chordata > Amphibia > Anura > Dendrobatidae > Phyllobates > Phyllobates terribilis. The sequence continues at coordinate 881,559,019 of NW_027362762.1, forward strand.
AGGACAGGTGGTACTTTTATGTCAAGGCAGGAGATCTCTGGTTTTGTTTTAAACTATTTGTCTTTAAAGATGCACTCCCATCAAAGTTTTTATCATCTTAATATATTGCAGTCATCACATTATACAGCAATGTGTACTTACAATTGCTCATTTTGCCTTTTTACCCGGATTATTCTACTCTTTTCTCTGCTCTATTTGGAAACAGGAAGTTTCTTGTGCCTGTATTTATCAGCCCGCTCTTCAACTCTCGACTCTTGACCCAGCCGGTCCTCCCCCCTGTCATAGACTTTTGCAGTGGGTCATGACTTGTGCAGACAAAATTGACCTCCTGTTTAAATAGGAAAACACCATCATACCCAGAAGTGAATTTGATGGTGTTCTTTATTCACCAAACAGTGCTATGTTTCAACCATAACTGGTCTTTGTCAAGTACCTGTTAATGTTGAAAAGCCGCACTAGTGATGAGCGAGCGTGTATTGCTAACCCTTTCGGCAAGCACGCTTGGGTGCTCACCGAGTATTTTTTAGCGTGTTTGGCATCTATGTTAGTGCCGCCGCGACTGCATGTGTCACAACTGTTAGGCAAACCCTCCATGTGTTGCAGCTATCTGACAGCCGTGACACATGCAGCCGCAGCGGCACTAACATAGATGCCGAGCACGCCAAAAATACTCGGTGAGCACCCGAGCGTGCTCGCTGAAGGGTTTAACAATATACACTCGCTCATCACTACGCTGAACCCTTTGGCATGTTTTACAAAGACCTCTCGAGGTTGAAACTTTGCACCGTTTTGTAAATAAAAACACCGTGGCCCCGATTCATAATTTGTATATTTTTAAAGTTGTTTTTGTTCTGTCTTGTGGCATTCATTGCCATTTTTCGCTCCAAATTCTTCAAAATGGCGCACGTTCATGAATTTGGCATAAAATGAAAAAAAAAATAGTCCTTTTTATCTGGAATTTTTTTGCGTAAAATTGTATAAAAATTGTATTAAAATACTAAAACATACACAAGTGGGGGACTTGAGTGAAATTGCACCAAATTTTGAATCAGGTGAAAACATCTGGAATCACTAAACTCAGCCCCCAAAGTGGATAAAAAACAGACAAGCACATATAAAATACCTTTAAAAAATGGCGCAATCAGAATAATAAATTGAGTGGAAAAAAGGCACAACTCACACAAAACTGGACAAGAAACAGGCACAAAGGTAAATATTGAATCCGGGCCAAGAATTGACTTCTGGATGGGTTAAGGTTTTCTTGTTCTTTAGGTTTCTACATAATTGTGGTCACCACCTAAGCTAACACCTCGACTTGCAGAATTTTTCAGTTAAATGGTTTTTCTCATCCAGATACCAGGATCTTTACAAAATTTAATCAGGACAGCACAATTTTAATCAGATTAGCTAAATATTTCCTCCTTATCTTGTTAAACTCCAGCAAGAAGAAGTTGGGAGTAACAGGTTCCACATTCCAGTCCACCTTACCTAAAATCGTGGAGGCTCCCCTGTTCAGTGCCCTCATTTCTACGGCAGATTGGAGAGTTGATACCAGGATCTCTCACTGTAAATGACTCTGCAGCTTCAGTCATTCCAAAGACAGCACTTCTAAGAAATGTGCAATGCTTCAGTTCTCCTGTGGTAGCGCTGTATGGAAAATATACACTTGCTCCTGGGTTCCCACACAGATTAAAGCTAATTGCTGGATCCCAATAAAATAGGCTTAACTACAAGGAAATCCCCCTAAAAAGGTAATGACTAAAGTGGACAATCAATTTGGAGGCTATTGCCAGCTCCACTGTAAACAGGTATGTGGATGCAACACCGCAGAGAATGAGGACTCCGTAGTAACGTAACCAACAGATATTTATTTGATTAACACAGATATATGTGGTGGCTATAGCACAATATCAAGGGTAAAGCAAACAATGGAAATACAGTAAATTATTATACAATGAGAACACAATTCAGCTATACTGAGTATTAACACAATTCTGTTTGCGCACTATTGTTCTGATGTTACAAGTGAACGACTATTATAGTCAGGGGTGTCTTGGACCTATTAACTCAACAAGTGTGTCACAGTACTATTTGGCCCGTCACAGTCATCACTCTCTCTCTTAGGCTATATGAATCGTCACACAGGCCCTATAGGGAGTCTACGATACACCGTTAAGTCGCAAGTCCCTTATATATCAGTCACTTTACACATCTGTTGTGCTGGCCACCATAGTCCCCTGAAGCACGGTCCTAGTCCCCTTCGTACTAAACGTCTACACCACTGGAAGTTAAGGCTCACACGAACGTCCATCTTCAGAGGTCTAGGTGTCTCCCTCTGCCCTGGCGCACTAAGGCTTGGGTGTCCCAGCTCTAGTCTCTTATCTCTGGTTATTGACACTCAGCTCTGGATCTGGTTACTCAATTCTGGTCACTTGGTTCCTCACTCAGATCTGGTTAGTCAGTTCTGGTCACTTGGTTCCTCACTCGGATCTGGTTACTCAGTTCTGGTCACTTGGTTCCTCACTCAGATCTGGTTACTCATAATGACGGATGTAGGTCAACTCTGCTAACTGCACATCCATCCTGCCAAAGGTCCAGGCGCCAACTCCTCCCCTTCTGGACCTTTTATAATTAATAACTGTGCGAGAGCTGTCACCTGACCTGGCGTCTCCTCCAATCTATTCCCCTCAGGTACCATGTACTTCGTTCTACAGTTCCTGCTGATGCAGTTCTTGCTACTTTCTCTTGTCCTACAATATTTGACCAGCAGATGGCTGCTTGCCGACACTCTATTAGGCCTCAAACTGTGGAAATCTCTCATTCGTTCATCTCCTCACACCACCCCCATTAATTGTTTTATTTTAAATATTTTATGAAGCTCTTTGGCACAGAGTAACAGTCCATCCCACGTGTTAGAAATATGTCAGTGATTTATTTCTGCCAGTCATTTCTTTAGCTTTTTATGTGGGTTATATTTAAAAACAGTAAAAAGAAAACCGGATTTGTACATCAAAATTATTTATGTTTTCCAGCTGGTAAAATGTGTAAAACCCTTAAAACCCATAGAAGCCGGCCCACTTCTTAGCATCCTGTATAGTGGCCTGCCTGTGGTGATGTGCAATTACATTAATCCTCTAAAATTATCTGAAAACAAACTATAATATTGTCACTACGAGGCTTGACACTGTCGATTAGAAATACTTTTTTTTTTCATCCTAGTGACAGCTCTAGGGGAAAATCTCACAGCTGGATCACTGCAGACAGGTAAAATCAATTAGAATCGATCAGAGATGGGTTGTTTAAGAATTTACAAATGGAAGACTGGAAAGACTATAATTGGTCATGGCATTTAAATCCTTCTCTCCAAATCTCCCACATATAAAAAGTAAACCAAGTGCAAAATTGTGATTACATGTTACAAATTAACTTTCAAATCCAACAGTCAGAACTGAGAATCCTCCATACTGCTTATTTATATAGAAGAGGACGAGGAGGATAGACACACAATGCTGTACATACATTTGATAGACAGAGACACAGACAGATAGATAGATAGATAGATAGATAGATAGATAGATAGATAGATAGATAAAAAGGCTGAAGCCGCACCGTAGTAATGGGTGCAAATCCAGACACTTCCAGTAAATTCACAATAAATATTGTTCCAAAGACGGCAGCACTCCAAAATCCAGATAAATTAAAAAATAATGCTTTTATTAACCCATGACTTCAATGTATGAGCCAAATCTTCTCTTGGATATGATCAATAAAAGTACCTCCTTTTTATCATCTCTACATTTGGAGTGCTGTTTGCTTTTTCACATTATTATTGGAGGGTGCGGAATCGGGGTCTAGGGGCTTCCATCCAATTTTTCACAGTGCTGTCTTTTAAGTTTTTTTTTTAGACAGACATATAATGAGATAAATAGATGTCAAGAGATATACATAATTGATATATATTTACGTAGGTGATAGATAGATAGATAGATAGATAGATAGATAGATAGATAGATAGATGAAATAAACAGATAAATAGATGACCTCTTAGACCTGATAAGAATGCTGTATTCACTTTAAAAAAAATCATGTTAGAATGGCTGGGTAATCTCTTATAAATTTTAACTCAATTTCGGTCCACCTTCCCTGATTGACAGATCCTCAGCAACCTTCCTCCCTGCTGATTGAAATTTCCAGGATCCCTCCTCCCTGGTGCTGAATCTCCACCTATCTAGCCTGATTGCCAGCTCCTCAGTGTCCCTCCTCCCTGCTAAGATCTCACACTGATCAGTACAAGCTGCAGTTTGACTTGGTGGGCAGAGACTGAATTCACTTGGATTCATGAGATCCCTAACTCTTTAGCTGATAGAACTTCCTTTCATCTAAGGAAGTGGTAATCTCCAACCTATGGTTCTCCAGCTGTGAAACAACTTTAACTTTCAGCTTGTCTACATTTGTCAGGTCATCCTGGGAGTTTACTTTTGGGCACAGGTGGAGAGCCAAAGATTAGAGACCATGCCAATAGCTTTAACCATTAATTCTCCATTTATTATAAGAAAACGCTATGAAAATATATATGAAAACATTCTGACCTCCAGCTGTGCCTCATTAGAAAACTGCTGGGAAGCAAAACAAATATGTAAGATGGTATAGAGTTTAATAAATTAACTTTTATTGGTAATTTTTAAATAATAATGAAAATAATATTATTTAATATAATTATATAGTCAAGACAATCAAAAGCAAATGTGTCCTAATTAATTTTTTACAATAGTTGTAATTTAATCACCAAACATTATTTTATAAATTTAGTTTCTGTTTTCTACAACTGTAATGTAATTAAAATAAAAGAGTAATATTAAGGTGCGCAGTATAATTACAACTACAATATGTAATTGCTACAATATATAAATGTAGTGTATTGAGTATTCACTTCAAAGCTCAAAACTTGTAAGTTCTGATTCTATTGGATAGAATTAGTTTTGATTGCTGATCCTATCGGGTTGGGTTCGCCTGGATTTAAAAAAAAAAAATCTAATTTCAGGGACGGATATAAAATGACAAATGATAAATAACATTAAACTATCACCAGTTAATTCCACTACCTGGCATCTCCACCAGTCCGGTGGACCTACAGTACATCTATGTCATCATTGCAGCAAACCATTGGCTTTATCCATATATAGAGTCAACTCTAAGTAAACAGTGACCATCAGGGACCACCAGAGGGTGAATACAGAGTTATAACATTCTCTGTTGTTGGATTTTTTCTTTTTTTTTGAATATTGGACAACTTTTTCACTGTTCAGTATAGCTTATCTTGCTTGATCTCTACTTTAGACAAAGTAATAGAAGCAGCTTCTTACTACAGTAAAATGCCTTCCACCTGCACAAAAGTGGCCTAAAAGCAGCTTGATTTCTCAAGTCTATACTTTCCATAGCTATTATGAAACATGTAACAGACTCTTCAGATGTTACTCACCTGTCCCTGCTCCAGGGCTAAGTGTTGTATCATGCTTTCTCTGTGGCCGGTTCCTTCTCTTCTGCTGTGCTGTGTATCTACCTGAATACTCAGGTAATTGGCATTCCTGGCGCTACTTTGTTCTACTGTCCATCTCAGTTCCTGCTCTGCTGCATCTAGTCTGCACTACAACAACTCTGCTATTCCAGCCCTGCTTTGTGAGGTTTGTTCTCCAATTTTGCTCTGCTACAAAAGCTGGACTGTTCCTGTTCTGCTACATCTATCCTACAGTATTCCAGTTCTGCTCCTCTGAGAAACTACATCCGTTCAGCTTCACTAACACAGCTCACTACAATTGACTCATATGACCTGCTGCCACAGCACCATCTGAACATGCTGCATATCATCTGCTCATTCAGAGCAGAGGCTTCAAGAATCAACCTCACCAGGTAAGACATATGGACATTAGGGCTATTATTTGAAGTTTTATTGTTTTATTTTTTCATACTTCATACACTTGGTATTTTCCAGTAGAAATGCTGATTAATTTCCCATAGCAAGGCTTAAACGCCCTGCGCTTTCCACTCTCAATCCCGCTCGGGTGCTCTGAAGTCCCTCCTGTCTCGTCGGAGTTCCCGGACCTGCTTGACCCTCACGGGGATTAGAATGAGGCTTCAGCAACTGGCTATAGAAGCCAGAAGCCTCCGGTTTTCCCTGCCGAGACCTGGAGTAACACGGCTGGACCAGGGGCCGGTCCCCTTCTTGCGGCCTACGATCCCTCTGTCTTCTCACAGATGCGGGGTGTACGGGTGCTGTCCTGCACTCGCCGTACCCCCTAGGATCCCTTCTTAGAAGGGAGCCTACTCCTCTGCTCCCCACCTGGGCCTCTATGACTGGGCCCTACTTGTGGAGCAGCGCTCCTAAACAGACTCTGCTCCCTGTCTGACACTCTCTTCTCAACTACTCAACTGCCACCCTAAGATGGCTTCCCCTTATATAGCTACTACTATGGTGCTCCCCTAAACTACTTCCTCCACCCACACCCACTACTGGTTCCCCCTACCTCTGGGTTCCCCCCACTCCAGCCAGGGTCAGGGCTCAGCAGCTATGCTCATGCATGTTGCCCCTCCAGCTGGCCTGGAGCAGTGTAGTGTTGGATGCAGGTGTTGGGGTTCCAGGCAGCACTCCCTCCTTACCTGAGAGAAGGAGATACCACACCTCTGGGTGACGTGCAGTACCTCTGTGGCGACTGAACCCTCAGGGGCGCCACAGAAGCATTGCAAGGCTTAAAAGTCTCCTCACCTTAGCATGCCAGGCTTGACATGTCACTCTCCGCAAGAAGAACCGTTACCCCTTGGACCCCAGTAGAAATGAGTAAGTAGTAGTGACTTAGGCTCTGTTTACATCTACATATTTGCTTTACACTCTGGCCCATTATAAATCAGTGAGGTCCTTTGGGTTCCATCGAGGTGTTGGATGTTTTAACAGGTAGATCATAATGAATAGGAAAACAGGAGTCTGACTATCTGCAGATCTTTCTTTGATATACCTAAGATACATAAACAGTAAATATTTTCATACATATAACAAAATATTTACAAATTGATCATTCTTATACACCATCTTACAAAACTAAAACAAATCCTCTAGGTTTACTTTATAACCACAGAATGTAGTTTGATACAGTAATAAGTAATGAATCTCAACTACTACTACATTCTGCTGCTACAAGTGCAGCAGAGCTAAGATAATAGTTGTATCCGTGTTTTTTAGGTCTTAAAGAGGACCTTTCACCAAAATTTTCACCCTGAACTGGACACACAATGTAATAGTGGCTTCAGAGTGCAATTAAACATTTTTTTATATATTTCACCACTCTGTTACAGAGATATTACCAATCAAAGTATTTGTCACTTAAACAGTTAATGTAATTTTTGTGATTAACTGACAGTTTTCAGCTTTCATCACCAGTCAGTGTGGGGGAAGGGTAGTAATTGAGAGTTGAGTCTCATTACAAACACTTCTAGTAGCTCTCATAGTTCTGCCAGCTCTACCAACCATAAGCAGGCATCCACATAGAGGGAGAAAAAGAAAACTCTCCCACTATAGCTTAAAATAGTTTACCCCTTTGTGAGACAGTCTGATCTCCACACTGAAGAGTAATAACAGGTGCTGGAGAACAGCAGACCTGAGAGTGATTAACAGCTTTAATCTCTAGCAGTCAGTATGGGGGAAGGGGCAGTATAACAGAGTTGAGAGTACTACACTTGCTTTGGCAATGCTAATGTGCTTTTGGTACTGTGAATAAGGCTCATTTGAATTTGGGAGGAGAGCTACTAGAAGTGTTTGTAATGAGACTCAACTTCTGCAGTACTGCCCCTCCCCCCACACTGACTGCTGCAGATGAGAGCTGAAAGCTATCTCTGCTTTTGTAGGGGTGTTGCTGCCTGATTTTGATTGGTCAGCATTAGAAAGAGGAAGAAGTACACACCCCCAGTGAAATCTCTCTGGTAATGCCCACTTGGATTTTTTTTCAAATTAACTGTGTAAGTGCCAAATAATTTGATTGCTAATATCTCTGCAACTGAGAGGCGAAATTTAAAAAAAATATATATATATTTTTCTGCTCTGCAGAGTCTAGGGCATCGTGTGTCCAGTTCAACGTGAAAAATTTGGTGAAAGATGCTCTTTAATTGCAAATAAATATGAGTCACAGATGTAGCAAGCTAAAGCTAAAACTACTGTATAGAGTCATGCTGGGTTAACACTTGCTGAGAACAACTGTTAAAAGACCGCTGATCAACTACATGAATATTTAATATTTAGACCGTCCCATTATAATTCCATGCGCACAGAACAATCGTTAATAAGATCGTTCTGTGCACATAGAATATCATGTTATCACCAGACCATGTTCTTCTACTTACGCACTGATAATGATTTTTTAAGCAATTTTAAAAATCATCTCATCTGACAAATAAGTGTTTTTGCTCGTTTGTTGGGTTTCTGCCGGTCTATTTAAATGGCCCAATAGTCGGGAAACAGCCTTACCAGGAATTGTTCTCCTTTTATCAGACCTTTAAATACAGCTTCACTTTCAGTCCCAAAAAAACATATAGTGGTATCATGAAAAATGTCTCTTCTCAGCTCTGCATGATGTATATGTCCATCAAGCTAAACAGGGCTTTATATTTCTATTCACTGTTTCTGCCATGATCACTTTCGTACATTCACCCATAAAGGATATAAACCTCTCGCTGTAACAGTATACAACTCTCTTGATACATCATGCGCTTTTTATCTGTCACTATGTTCTTCTGAATGTCATCTTTTAGGTTAATTTAATGTAAGTCACAACAGGAAATGAACAGCAGATGGAACCATAAAATGCAATATATTGTATAGGTTACATCTATTATTTATTGTATCAATGATAATCCTACGACAAGAACAGGGGAGCTAAAATATGGGAAATGATTAATGGTTTTGATCATTGATGCTACCAATGAATGAGAGTAGAGAAAATATTCAGGTAAACTGTCTTCTAAGATAATGTGTAGATCCCTCTACCAACAATTCTTTTACCCAAGGTTGAAAATTAACCAGGGGCCTAAGGTTCGTTTCACACATCAGTTTTTTTTTCATATGTGAAAAATGTTCTGTGTTTTTTTTTCATTATGCCGAACCTATTATTTCTCAGTGTGTTAGTTTTTGCATTACTGCCCATGTCATGTTGACTGACGGCCAGCTCCCTGCTGCATAACTGCAGGGAGCCAACTGTCAATCAACATGACTTTTTAAGCACGCCCCATTGACTGATAAACCCGGAAGAAGTAGAGCTGCTCTGTTAACGTGGAGCAGCTGTATCGCCGCCAGATTGGTCCATGACAGCTCTGAAATGGCGCCGGATAGAACAGGCAGGTTAGCAACTACCTGCCTGTTAGTTTTTTTGAAAAGGGTTGGGTTCGAACCAGAAACACATTAATAAAAGCTACTTGCACATGCAGCAGAGTGTGGGACTACTCTTCATATACAGCAGCGCAGTCAGTACTAAATGACTACCCTCCACTTTATATTTGAATTCAGAAGAGGATCTTCTACCTGCCGGCGTGTCTGCGGTGGCTGTTTACATCATAGGCATATATAAATGGGAGATGTGACATTCATAACTTCATCAGGGGAACATGTCCTCACCCCTTCACCCTACAAAACGGTCACCCTATGTGCACTTGTGTCTTTCCCTTTCTTTTCTACCGTTTAGAACAAAGCACACAGTGACATTCCAATAAAAAATAATATACCCAGTGATGTCACTGTACATAAATAATGCACAAAGTGATGTCACAGCACAGGTGAATGCAAAGAAACCATGGGGCCACATAGCAAAAGTCCAATTTGGCACCCCATTCTAAAAAAAAATAAAAAAACAGTAACAGGAGAGGAAGGAGTGCTGCACATAGGTGCAGGCACAGAAGGGCACACCTCACAATTTTTAAAGACAGGGGCAGAAATATTGCAGCAATCACAGAGTTAATGCCCCTATTGAGGCCCCTTAGTGTTCTCATGCACGATGATACCCCTTTAATCGCCCTTTTACAATAAGATGCCCTCCATACAATATGATACTCCCACAGTTAACTCCACGTCACAATTTGCCCTCCCCCAACACATACAATACAATGCTCACACAATGCCCTACCACAATTTTAGGTCCCCACAGTGCCCATAATCAAGTATGATGTCCACACAGTGATCTAAACATGGTATGATACCCTCACAGTGCCCCACAACTAGGTATGATGCCCCCACAGTGCACTTAACACAGTATGATGACCACACAATGCCCCTCAACTCAGTATAATGCCTCAAGTGCCCCCAGAAAGTATTATACCCTCACAGTACCCCCAACTCAGTATGATGCCACCACAGTGCCCCCACACACAATATAAGGTCCCACGGTGCTCCCCCAACATAGTGCTGACAGAATTAATTCCAGGTTTCTTTTAAAGATAGGAAAAGTCTTCCAAGATAAGTTATGCTCTATGTATGGTCTCTCTATTCCAGCTAATAGATAAAGGATGTGAACAGCAGTCCTCTCTCTATTAACTCCGAATTTTCTAATATTGGTATATGCAAATTGTTTTTCTAACCAGACAACCTTATTGATGACCCTCTAAGTAACTATATTTGTATGTGTAAACTCCTATTTTCCATGATATGGAAATATTTCTATTGTTACAGTTTTCATACTGTATAATGTCTTTCTTACCTTTCAGCAGGAGAACACAATTCTTTTTCGATGCACTTCACATTGTGCGACATAAGAAAAAATGCAGAATTAAATTGGAATTTATTGCATCTTTAAATGGAAAACCTTTATCAGGAAACAACTAATAGAAACCCCCACTGTGGGTACTGTTTATTTAGCGTCATACCCTGTAAATAACAGAGCGCGGAACAGGCGCAGTATTGATAACCTGCTGGAAACCTCGCCGTTCCCGTATTGTTGTGGTATAAATTGTTAGTCTGAAGCGTGCGCTCTCGCTAACAGTATTTAATCTTGTTAACCAGGGAAATTAAATAAAACACCTCCTCTATGGTAGAAAGTGGAGGAGATCAACTGCAAATTATATTGGAAAGAAAAGTAATGACTATGATAAAGCAGCATAATACATCCACAAAGCTGTTTAACAATTTCACTCTTGAGGTATATTCCCTTGTTAATGATCAGACGAAGGCTTAATAGGGTTTTTTTTCGTCTTAGACCTGATAAGGATGTTGTATTTACTTTAAAAAATCATGTCAGAATGGCTATGTTGTATGTTTGTAAAGTTTATCTCAATCTCTGTCTACCTTGCCTGATTGACAGATCCTCAGCATTCCTCCTCCCTGCTGCCTAATCTCCACCCATCTAGCCTGATTGACATTTCCAGTGTCCTTTGTCCCTGCTGCTTAAATCTTCAATCCTTTAGCCTGATAGCAGCTCTTCGGTGTCCTTCCTTCCTGCTGCTTAGATCTCCACCCCTCTATCCTGATTACCAGCTCCTCAGTGGCACTCCTCCCTGATGAGATCTCACACTGATCAGTACAAGCTGCAGCCAAGGCTGGGAGGGCAGAGGCTGAATACACTTGGACTCATGAGCTGGCCTCATAAAACGCTCATCCTAATTTTAGGACTATTCAGCCGTTCTGACAGATTTTCAATCTATGTACACCAGCCTCATCAGGTCTAAAGGATCTTATTGGGTGATCTGGAAACAGATCGGATTAAAATGTGTTGTCACAAAAGGACATCCACTGTCTATACACTCTATAAAGGAGCATAAAACAGGAATCATAACCTTGAGACTCTCCCATTATGAGCCAAAGGGGAGAGTCTCTAATAAGCAGCGGTACTCAAATTGGTGGGCTTTCCAAGTGGAGGTCATAGCAGGGGCAAACATCAGACCCACTAACTTTCTCGGGTAACATCAGCTGCTTGCCATTGAAGCAAATCCGTAGAGATCAGCTATTTGCTTTAGAAGCCTCCATATTATGAGAGTTTTTGTGATAAGACACCCAATTAAATTGGAATATTTTACAAAAATATGCAAAAAAATGCAGTAAATCTTCAAATTAATAGATTTAATGTGACTTTTAATCCAATGACAGTGATCCATTCCCTACAGTTCCAGATTACATTAATGACGTTTTCGTTAGGACGTACTATATATATATATATATTCTCATGCAGAAGATTTGTTGCTGAAATTTTTGTGACTGTTGTATAGTGTACTTTTACATTAGTCTTGAAGAGAATTTTACAACACATATTCAGCATGTGAAAATCCCACTATTAGGAGTATAACGATCATTGGGTGAGTGAGACCAAGTCAGGGTCCATTGTGGAAGAAGACCTACAGACGCTTATACTATTTCCAGCTAAATGCATGTCCTCGGATGCACATTCAGTTGAAACATATTGTGGTGCAGAGAACCACAGAGTCCCTGCACCACAATAGCTATATATGCCGCCAGCCAATCAAGTGACCCCAATATGCCATGTGCCACCCCCCTGCACGAATTATGGAGGAGGTAGAGGACACTGTGGAGTGGAGACAGGCGAGAAGAATCTTTTTTTTTTTTCTTAATGTGTCGTAGAAGAGCACCAGGATGGAGGATATTTTTATGGGATGGAAAACATTATTACAGGATGGGGGCCAAGATAAGGGAAATTATTAAAGAAAGGGGCCAGGATGGAGGACATTATTCAAGAAAGGGGCAGGATGGGGTACGTTATTAAAGAAAAGGGTGGGGATAGGGGCACATTATTAAAGGAAAGGACCAGGATGGGGGACATTATTACAGGATGGGGGCCAGGATAATGGAAATTATTAAAGAAGGGGGCCAGGATGGATGACATTATTCAAGAAAGGGGCAGGATGGGCTACATTATTAAAGAAAAGGGTCAGGATAGGGGCACATTATTAAATGAAAGGACCAGGATGGGGGACATTATTACAGGATGGGGGCCAGGATAAGGGAAATTATTAAAGAAAGGGGCCAGGAAACGCTATTAACCTGCAGTTGTAGGGTTAGTCTGCAGGCTAATAGTGTTCTGATGCGGCCTGGCTGCTGCATTGAAGGCTCAGCTGCCGGGAGTAAATTAACTTTATTCCTCCTAGCATCCTTGAGCTTTCAAAGGGGTGGCGCCGGTGCGGCTTCAGTCATCGCTCAGTGCATAATGAGCGGCGGCTGTAACCACGCCCCAACACTGATTGACCGCTGTCTGGCTCCGCATTAGAATTTCAGAATGCTATTAACCAGTAGATTAACCCCAGATCTGCATGTTAATAGCATTTTTTTTACATGCCAGGTTCCGTTTAAAGAAAGAAGCCAGAATGGGGGACATTATACAAGAGAGGGTCCACAATGTGAAATGAGTTTATTTGCAGGAAGAACATTCGCTTGGTGTGTGCTACATCTTTTGAGGCTAAAGGGATTGATTCTAAGAATGTTAGGGTTTATTATACCGGCTGGCTGAATGGTACTAGTTGTAAAAGTTGTGGGGGGATCTTTAACTTTGTGCCAAATGCCATGTCCAATCGGTTAGCTCCATTCAGATCAGTTAGAAAATTGCTCTTTATATAATCACCTTATAGTGAAGGGTAATTTCATGATTGAATGACTGAACCCAATCAACGCAGTCCATGAGCTCGCCATGTTGGGTACCCATGGCCTTTATAACAGACTTCACAGTAATTAGCCATTTTCTCATTTATACTGTTGTAAAACTTTCATGAAGGCAAAACATAGAGTACACATTAGCCATCCTCAGTCCAGCCTGCGGCTTTATTTGTCTGATAAATTAGGTAAATAGCCCTTTTAGAACAAAGACGGCAGCCAAACACTGAAGGACAGCCGGTGACACAATGGTATCATGATCCTAACAACCTCACTAAACGTTTTATCAAGGTCCAGGCACCATCGCCGGTCTAATCCAGCTGCAATTAAACATTTCTTCACACAAAGCACGTATCATTCATGTCTTCCGCTACTAGCGGTTTCATGATGGAATATAAATACTTATCTTTAAAGAACAAAGCGCCGTCTTGTAGCCTTTGTTATGCGGCTGTCAGTGCCGACATGGCTCCTGAAGAATTAAATGGCATGCCGTAATTTTTTTTTTTTCTTACAGAGATTGACGGAACTTTAAGATGACATAATGTATGGGTTTAATTACGTCATCTCAAAATTTGGAAGAATCTGTCCGATTGGACAGTTACAAATCTATTTAATTTCTTTCCCTATGTGGTTTTCACTATGACACATCGCCTCATCGTGAATTATTGAACTAAATCAAACTCTTTTATCCTTCAATTCTTTACCTCCCTCCCCATCCTGAAATCACGTGCGGCACGTACTGTGAAATATGTAACGTTCGGCGAAGCAGCCAAACTGTCACAGTTAAATTAAGACATTTCCAGTGCGTAATAAAGTATTATATAACAACCACATAGCAAATAACTAAACACTCATTGTTAGCACTGGAGACGGTCCCCCTCTGCATATATTTGGGTGTCCTTTGAGAATTTTTGTAGACTTTGATCATGCAGTCTTTGAAGTAGCAGTCTTTTAGAGGCATGCATTTCAAGAGCAGCCCTTGACTCCTTCAGATGTTTAATGTTAGGTAAGATACTTACTTTGCATAATTTATTCCACCGTTAGCAGCAGAATCTCTGGAATAGTGAAGACAAAATAGTTTGCTTTCCAAGTTCACCTTCCCATGTGAGGTGTATTTGCTTTGTAGGTTACATAGAATCTATGCCAATTAAGATGAGCATGATATATACGGTAATTAGCATTCCATAAGTGGGGTTACATTAGGCCGTATTTTTGGACGACGAACGTATCCTGAGGGTTTTCTTTGCAGTCAATAGTCATTTTCTGATAGATAATTTTTTTTTTTTCTCAGTAGAGCAATTGGTAGCCTTCACGTGAGTTTACGAATACAAAATTACCAGTCATTTTTACCAAAAATAAATCTAAAAAATGTATCAAAACTATATCCTATACTCATCTGTAATAAAGATTTTTTTTTTCATCAACAGGGATGAAAGTTTAAGATGACCTGTTGCCAATCTTGACATGTCAGTTTTGGTTTATATTTGTATTCCCCATCAAACAACAATTCCGGGGTATCTTTCCTTAGAACTCTGTACTTTGCCATCTCTCTGTTATTGCTCCTGGAAATTAATAAATATATTGACAACTGGGAATTACCAACTTGTGAAAGAGGTGGGATTAGAAAGAGTCAGAAAGAATAGTAATCCCACCTTAACCCCTTACCACTGAAGACAGTTTTCACCTTCCTGACAGAACTCTATTATTCAAATCTGACAGGTGTCACTTTAGTTGATAATAATTCTGGAACCTTTCTTCCAATCTTTGTGATGTCAAGATTTTTTTTTTTGTGATAATTTGTTCTTCATGATGGTGGTAAATTTAGGTTGATATAATTTGTGTTTATTTATGAAAATGTGAAAAATCTGGTAAAAATGTAGAAAAATTTGCAATTTGTAATATCTTAAATATTATGTTCTAAAACCAGAGATAAGCAGATTTTTTGAAATTCAAATTCAGCGACTTTGCTTAATTTTCTAAAAGAGTTTGACTTGCAGTGAACAAATTCACATGGATCTCAATACAGGAAAGCTTGTGTCATGATTCCATCAATCTTGGTGTACTATGGATGCTGTGAATGACGGCTATGTTGCCCTGTTGGATCGAGGACTTGATGAGCTGTCAGGATTGTGAGTGACAGCTCTACCGCCCAATCTGAGGCTGAGGTGTAAGTATTGTGAATGACAGCTCAGCAATCCTATCTGGCTGGGTCTGTGGGATCTCCTCCAGGTGTCATTCGTTCTGGGTGATTATAGGACTATTTAGCACTCTGACAATTGTCAGACCATTGCCAGTTGTAGCTCTGCTGAACTGATGTGTGTGTTTTTTCTGTGCTCTGAGTTGTATTCTGAACTCCGTTGCTGACCTTGGACTTACCTTAGACCATCCGTCGACTTACCCCTTTGTCTTTATCCACTACCCTCCTGATACTCTGATCTCCGACTGTAACCTGACTAAACTTTTGACTTTCCCCTTTGTCTATTATGAGCCCTCTTGGTACTGATCCTTAACCTCTTGACTATCCTGCATCACGGCAAGTCCGTGAGTAGTCACTAGTGTCACAGCTTGTAATAGCTTGGAAAATACACATGGGGAGAAGGAAAGGAAAAAGAGAGAGAGGTCCCACTGACTATAAGAGCTCACACTCCACAGGAGAGAGAGACTCACCCAGTAATTTTGTCGATGAAAAATGACTCTGCCGTACAAACAGTACTGTGCTGGGAACCTCTGATCTGTGATGGCCCAGGAACTGACCGCCACTGTACAAGGTATGATAATCCGTAAGATGTCATAGCTGTAGAGCATTATTTGAGGCCCACATGACCATATAAATTAGGTTAGCTGCTCTGTGATATTTCAGCAGGGTGGGACATGGTAGTGGCCAAATCTTTTTGCCAACTGCTAAATGAATCTCAGAACGTTTGAATTTATGTGAAATCGCAAATTTCAGAAAAGTCGACTAAAACTCAATACTGTGTGGATCGAGCCAGTCATCTCCACTTATAACAGATAGTCTTACCATACAAAATGCTTCAAGGAAACATGTTAGTCAATTTATGCAGCTCAAACCATAGGCAGCATGAATCAGAGCTTGGCTGCACGATTGTAGCCAGGTATGTTTTTCTCTGAAACACTCCAGCGTTTCAGAGACATCATAGTTTGAAGATCTTCCCGGGAACTATAGTGAGAGATGAAACTAATCTGACGTGCCCTCAACTGACTCTTCAGGTCAGGTCTCACCCCATAGTCCCCGTTCTTCACACTATGCTCTGGCACTTCAGAAAATAATAAACCTGGCTCCAATCATGTAGAGAGACTCCAATTCATGCTGCCTGTAGTTTTTTTAGGATATCAGAAGGAATAAAGCAGCTTAGCAATAATTTATAAAAAAAATTATAAAATTTGTGTTTTTACAGACCTATTCAGTTTTGAAGTGACTTTGAGAGGCCTATATTTCAGAAAACTCCAAAAAAAGTGATAGCATTTTAAAAACCCTTTGAAGTATTCTGAACCACATTCATGAGGTTTGTCAACTCTTCATTTTTTAAACAAGAATGTTGCTCTGAAATTTTTCATTTTCACAAGCGGAAGTAAGAGCAAATGGACCACACAATTTGTTACCTATTTTCTCCTTATTGCAGCAATACTCCATATGTTGTCAAACACATGGCATGGAAAGAAAGGTGTAATATTGGACTTTTGGAGTTCAAATTTGCTACTAACAGAAAAAAGACCTTTACCTAAATTTTAAGATGGACTCTGATCAGCAATGTGCAATGCTGATAGAACACTGTGGCCATGGGTCATACACACAGAAGTGGTTAAAAAAAATTCCAAGAAAAGAATAGGCATGTGTCACGATTCTATTGTCAGATTACCAGGGGGTCCTTCCCTGTCCCTTATGCTTGTGGCACCCTAGCTATCCCAGTTTCCCAGATTACTTCTAATGGTGAAGATGCCGGGGTCACGTACCATGCTGAACTCCTGAATCAGCCATATATCTGCCACCCTCCCCCATCAAGGGAAGAGAAGATGAATAGTGTATGTATATACACAAATCTGACAACACAGACAACAGAGAGAAACACCGGGGAGAAAATGAAGGCAAACTAAGTAGGAGATGATGAGAATTTTCACACAGCTGAAACACCAAGCAGCAGTCACAGATTAGCACTCCAAATGCCTCTACCAACAACTGACTCCTCCACTCCACACCAGGCAGTACAAGACTTAACACTAGCAATCCATATTGCCAGAGGCGAGAATGTATAGGAAAGGGGAGAGGCCAATACTGAACAACTGAGATTATCCAAGCTGGGAAGTGTCAGAGACACCAAGCTGAACAGATAAACCATTTAATATGATGGTGAAATGCTTCTGATCAGTGCAGGAGTACGCAAAATCAGACGCTGCGGTCTTCTGGCCTTTCTCTGTCATGGTAAACCCGTGACAGTATGTCTGATTTCAGAGCACCAATCTTATTGTTTAAGATAAGCTGCAACTGTGCATGTCTTATAGCAGCTCTCTCATAGAAAACACAGTGGTGCTCAAGTCTATGTAAGAGTCAGCTGAGATGGATACTCACTTAACGATAGGCCAACAGCTGTTTAATATGTATCCACCGCCACCTATTTGTTATTGTTCCAATGCCTGTAGAAATAGTTCCACTGTAAGTTTGGTCTTCATCTTCATGGACCATAGAGTCCAATCAGGGAATCAATTTGCAGAATGTTTCACTGTGATTGTGAGAATAGCTAAAATTTTAAGTTCCTAGTATTTTCTTCTTTAATCTGTCAGTAGAAATTGGCCGATGTAAATACCTCTGCAAAATCTGTAAAATAATTTTTAGCACATATAGAAAGATAAAGTATATATGGAAAATTGTGAGCGATACAAATTCTCAGTCCTGGATGGCCCTGCTGTTATTTTGTTTTGCTTCATCTTTCAATCATTTCTACAACATTATTCCGGATAAAACACTTCAAATATTCATGTATACCCAGAGGCGGCTGAAAGGCCCAAAGCTAAATCGCCAAAAAACTGTTATATAAAAGTATAAATTCTCCCTAGTCAGACACTTCTCACTTTGAATCCAGAATATAAAATATATAGTATCACGTTCAATCGCTTCGGATAATGTCTCTTACTGAAAAAAGGTATAAAGACATCATATGTTAACGTTAAAAATGAATAATGTTAAAATTTTAACACCAACCATTCTGGGTATCGGAGCTGCATGGAAAGACATTGCCTATTATTTAAGCTGTGCGTTAGAAAAACAAAGCTTCTTTCTCTGTAAAGATATTTTGGATCGCAGAAGCAACAGTGATAAAAAGATGAAGATTAAAGGACTTGTTCGTCACAGGATTTAAAAAAAAATCATCCATGATGCTTTAAAGTTAAAAAACAAAACAAAACCAAGAGCTTTGTCTGGTGATTGGCTGCAGTGGTCACATGAGCAAATCTCTTCAAAGAAAAAAACAAGTACAAACTAAATAATTCCAAAATAAATACATACACAGAAAGAGAAAAAAACATAAAGCACAGTTATATCGCTATTCCAAATGACACAAAAACTATATATATCTATAAATCTGTATAAAGTTGAGCTTAATGAGAAAGGGAGCACAACTTTTAAAGTAGCTAAACTTTTTTTTTACATATCCCCCAAGCATTGTAACTACCTAATTTTGTTTCCTTCTCTAACGAACATTATGTTGCAGTGCTGTTTTAATGCCCAGATTACTAAAAGCTTCTTTAGAAGCTGCTTTCAACTGTTGCTCAGCATGATCGTAACACTATGTTCAAACAATCTGTGTATGAAACCTTTCCTTTCAGAACTTATTTGCATCTCAACTCCCATTCTCAGACTGGAGAATTCCCACACACAGACTATTTGAATATAATGCAAAGATCTTGCTGAACAGCAGTTGAAAGGATCTTCTAAAGGAGCATAAAATGGGCATTAAACCATTACTGCTACATCGTGTTTAAAGGAAATCAGTCAGTAGGATCAATCCTCCTAAGTCATATATATGGGCATGCAGGTCCTAGAAAGTTGAATAAAATGGTACCTTGATATATGCGATTCAATATTTTATTACAGAGAAATCCACGTTTTTCTTATTATGTAAATGAGCTGTTATGATCTAAAGGAAGGACAGTGATCTCCTTAAAAATTTGCCTCTAGAGATTATGTTAAATATAGGGGGCGTTACCAGTGGATGACATGTAATGATTAACAGTCTGTTCTCCTGATCTCACTGCAGGACTGTGTGTGATTATAACAAAAGCAGTGCAGCAGAGTTGAAATCTGTCTCATCCCAAACACATTTGCAGCTGCAGCTCTTTTTTCACAGTGCTGCTGCCTGTGAGATGGAAGCCGAAGCACTATGAGAGGACAACTGCAGCTGCAAATAAGGTTGTAATGAGACAAAGCTCAGCTCTGCTGTACTATGTTAGTTGTAATCACACACAGCTCTGTAGTGAGGTCAGGAAAGCAGAAAGCAGTCATTAAATATCACACCTGGCAGCTTTGTGAGAGCACAACTGCAAAGGTGTTTGTAATAATACAAAGTTCAGCTCTGCTGTACTGTGTTAGTTCTAATCTCACTGCAGAGCTGTGTGTGATTATGAGAACAAAGTGTCAGTTATGTCTAACACTGGTAACACCTCCCTTCATTTAAAATAAGCTCTGGAGGCAGATTCTCAGGGAGATTAACAGCTCATTTACATATTAAGAAAAACGTGGATTTCTCTGGACTAATACATCGGACTGCAGATATCAATATATCATTTTATTCAGCTCCCTATGGCCTACATGCCCATATAGATGGCTTAGGAGAGTTGATTCTATTGACAGATTTGCTTTAAGAGAGAAGGAAGCAAAATAAGACAATGAAGTATATTACAAAAAATCAAAACTTTGCAATCCCTGGAGGATAATTAAATTAAAGAAAAATTTAATTATGCCATAAACATGTATTTTAGTTGCACAATAAGCAATATACAATGCCACAAATTATATTCATACACTTAGTAGCATTTAAGGGATTTCTGGTACTTTAAGTGTAATACCCTATAGTTGAGATAGGTTTTTAATATATGATCAGTTGACAGAGTCACCTATTGACTATTTGAAGAGGCCACGGTACTTCAATGAGCACCGCTCAACATTCTTTGCTTACACCTTACCCTACAGAATGGTATTGTGACACTCGCAGCCCTCACCCTGGGAAGTGGGGTTACTCGGAGCCGGGTCAGATGTTTGGTGGGTTGTAGCCGTGGCCTGGACCCGTTCCGTGCCCAGGGCCGTCACATTATAAAAAGGATGTAATGGGCTGACAGGGTTAGTGTTCATCGAATGGTGAAATCGACTACGCCACCTGTGGTACCTGGTGAAGGCCACCAGCGCTGCAGCAGTCCTCTGAGGCGAGATGTTGTGGCAGCCAACGTTGATACTACTCCCCACAGGCGGAGCAGGGCCTCAGGGCAGAGATGAGGATGGAGGGAGTCGTAGTGGAGGAGGTCTGGTGCTATGCGGTGCGGTGCAGAAATAAAGAGTCCGGAGGCCATAGGGGTTGACTTCCAGAGTTTTTACTCACGGTAGTGCATGCAGCTGCAAGGCTTCTCCCTGCTTCTCACGGGGTTCTGTGGTCACCAGGATCGGGGGTCAGACAACCTCCGAGTGAATCAAGTGTTTAGCCAGGACCCCTCACCCGAGTGTTCCTAGACTTCAACTGAGTCCCCTCCTGTCCGTGTGTGTGTAGAAAGGCTGGGTCTCCCTCTGGAACAAGGGTACGGGTGGCAGCTCCGCTCCATCCGTTACCCGGTGGGATCCACTGTGCCTTCCGGGCTTCCCTGACTAGGACGTAGAGTAGCAAAGTCAGGTGTCGGGGGCCAGTACCCCTCTTGCAGCCGGAATCCCTCTGACTAGGTCAGAATAGCGAGGACAGGTGGCGTACACTGCTCCGTCTGCATCCCCCTGGGATCCTTTTGCGGTGGAGCTAGACTCCAAAGCTCCTGGCCTTCTTGGGTAGGGACCTTGACCGGGTTGAGACAGCAGTTAACTCAAACCCGCTCCTCGACTCAAGACCAGAGTACGAGGACCGTGTCCCCATCAACTGCAGGTTCACATAGAAAGCTACGTTCAGTGATGAAGATCACAATCAAAAGACCATGAGCCCAAGATGGCTGTTTATTAAATATGAATTATTAAGTGTAACCTACATGGTCGTCCTCCACCCTCACCCACTACATGGTTCCCCCTATCTTTTGGTTCCCCAATCTCCCATTATCCCGGCAGGGGCAGCACACTAGTGCCTATTGGCCCTCCCTGGTGGGAAAAGTGTGGTGTTGGATGTAGAGGTGGGGTCCTGACAATTGCACCATTCTAACCTCGAAGGGGAGATACCACACCCCATTAAAGAGGTGCAGCATCTCTGTGGCGGTTGAACCCCCAGGGGTGCCACAGTATTGTACAATTCTTAGTGGCTGAGGTTGGTATTGCAGCACAGTCTCATTTACTTGAATGGGACACAGCCATGATAAAAGGTCTAAGCCTAGCCGTTAGTACAAGTACGTTGCAAAACCTTTGAAAAAGTGGAGGGAATGTACCCTGGTCCCTTCAAACAGCTAACTCGGCATGGGTGCTGAGAGTCAGACCCCTGCTAATTTTTTTCTGTAGCCTTTTTAAAGCACCAGGAAACCCTTTTTAAGTTTCCTCCATTATGTTAACAGCTTGATCTCTGAGCGAAGAATCAGGACGGTAAAGGAATCGAACAGGATTTTGTATTCACCTTAGGATATCTGTAAATGAGCACCAGGTCTGTTGTCAAGCACATCACAGCGAATTTAGAAGAAGAACGGAAATTCCTTTTCAGAGGGAACGCTGTAATTTGTGTCTGTGTGGTACCAAGGACAGTTCTCTATAAATAATAGACCATTGTTAGCAACTGCTGCTGCAATCAAATCGTGCGCTTGTCTTACCTTCACTTGCACAAGAAAATCAATGTGAGCAGACATCATGGAAGTTTCTTTTTTTGTCAAGTAGTTATCAAGAGAAATGCAAGCAGGGGCAATAGCAAGCCATTGACCGGGTGCATAAATAACCATCATGGCTGAAATAGAGGTGAAGCGAGGCCATTCATTTTAGTTACTTGTTACATAAACAAACACGCTCTTTCTGGGATAAACTAATGGCTTTGCAAACACTTAACCAGACCATAATGTCACTGAGAATCTCTCCATCTTGAATAAAGTGTTAGTATTTTAGACCCAAGAGTGAGAGGATAGCCATAAAGCCGGAGAAAAAGGGGACATTTAACTAAAACATATAGAAAAAAAAACATTTGTGTCTCGGTAATGCTTCCAAATCATAAAGTTCCCATTTGCATTACTATGGGAGCGCCACAATAACGTGTCTATTGCTATTGTTGAGTCCAAGAAACTAAGATTTCTATGTCTGATATGATGATGCTGTCAAAACAATATACAAATATATCATAGGAGAATAATATACAAAGGTATACGATATGATGAGATATCATATTTTTTGAAAGATTCTTATTCATTGTAATGATAAATAGCATTTATTATGACATAAGTAGCTCCAACCTTACTTCCGAGAATCAATTTATTATCTTAAATGCTCATAAATGCAGTCAAGTTATTCTCAGTTATTATTAGATTAGGTGTATTCTTAGAAAAATCTCATGAAGACACACTTTTTAAATACTAACTGGCAACGTCGGCATCTTAAACCCCAGGCAATAAGCTGTTATCACCTGAGGGAGCTGCATCTTGCCATACATTTTCTCTATGTAGGAAATTGAATATTACCAGCAGTCATTCAAATGAATCATTTATGCACAACATAAGTCCTCTAAACCAAGATCTGCTAATTTTTAAGTGTTCACTAGTCCGGGTCCGGAGCTCGAGGGTGTTCCATTCATGACATACCTATGCCCAGGTAAGGCTTGTGGACATATGTTATAAGTGATGGGTATTTCTATAACATGAATGCGGTTTTCTGCAATCAGAACATTGGCATTCTGGTTCTAGAGGAAAATTTTAGATTGTCCGGCCTTCGGGCAATATTGGGGTATCAGGCATTAGTAGCTACCTCAAATAATTCAGCTCTTTTGCTTAAAAGGAAGCTGTAAGCAGGTTTTTGTTATGTAATTTGTGAACAGCATGATGTAGTGGTAGAAACTCTGATTCCAGTGATGTGTCACTTACTAGGCTGTGTGCTGCTGTTCCAATAAAATCAATGTTTTATCAACAGGGGTTTTATCACTAGAGGGCTAGTTGTCTCATGCCACGTAGTCCTCCTGCTGTGTAATCCCTCCTCCACCGCTGATTGGAAGCTTTCTGCCTATGCACTGTGTACACAGAAAGCATCCAATCAGTGGTGTGGGCGGGGATATACCAAGCTCAGCATTTAGAGAACTGCTAGATCTGCAGACAGAAAACAGATTTTATCAAAATAACGGCAAGCAGTCCAGTAAAGTGACACATCACTAGAATCAGGGACTCTGTTTCTAAATTGTGCTGCTCTCAGATTACATAGCAAAAATTATACAAGTCTCAAAAGTTTTAAAAGACTGACAAAACGAAAGTTATCAGATACTGACGGAACAAAGGGTCTTCAAATGAAAAAATTGTATTTGCCTTTTGATAAAAAAAAACAAAGACTCTAATTTTGGCATAATCAATTTACAGAAAGTGTCTTTTCTATACCAACTCATGACTAACACACATAAACCCCCAATATTTTACACCAAAAAAGGAATGATCAATTAAATATGATACATTATGGTACTCTTTTAGACACATCTTTTCAAATTGTAAAAATTTGTGTAAAAAGTGAAAATATTGCCTAATTAGGCGAAGAACATCTGGACATTTTAGGATTCTACATGAGTTGTCTACTCAGCTAATTGCAGCAGATGAAGAGAGATGAACCATTTCTCACTTTGATGTCACTTTCTTAGAAATTTCAGGTCAATTTTCTTATTGGGAAATCAAGTCAAATGAAAATCAAAATGTGTATAGTCAGTTTTGTTAAGACTTAGTATTGATGATGTTTAAAAGTAGTAAGTTCTTCTGGTGGGATTAAGGATCAAGGGATTTGCCAAGGTGACTTTTATGAAAGCCGATAACACTGAAAGTTTGGACCATACTTTTCTGGATGGTCGTAACTCAACAGAATAAAAACAGAAATCCAAACTGAGCCAAGGCTCTACTAAAATCGATACAAGAGATGGGTGAAATTATTCGAGTGGAATTGAATTCTGTTCAAATTTTACAAAAACCCACATACTAGAGATTATAGATCTGTTTTGTAATTCACTCTGCGTGAATTCAGCAAAATATTGGTCACCTTGCTAAACAGTAAAGGGCTGACAAAAGGCTAAAAAGAAAAAAAAACATACTCGCATCATCTACTCGCAGTCTGGTCCTTCACGTCTCTCGCTGGGTGTTCATTCTAAAGCGGGGTTTCCAGTCCTGGTCTACAGTAGACACGGGCCATGACTTCCGGCCGCAGGCCCTGGAGGATACTGTGTATGTGTAGTTAACTCTGGGTCCTGCTAGTAGTTGGAAGCCCCGGTCTAGAGTGAACACCAGGCTGGAGATGCGTCACGACAGAAGCGTGGAGGACCGGACAGTGGGCAACCGGCAGCAGGAGCATCCGGACAGTTGAGCGCAGGGTGAGTATAAAGATGCTTCTTCAGTTTTACATTTTGCATTTGTTATACTTCTGGGTCTGGAGAACATAATAAGGGACATTAAATTTGAGAATAACTGCAAATTTAATTTCCCAGAAATTTTTGAATTTTGCCTGATTCGCTCATTTCTAAATCGATAGGTTGATATACTGAGATTTGATAACCAAACATGAAGAGTCTTAAAATAAGAAGCCCAGTCCTGTTTTCGATATCAACGCTCCTTCCATCTTGACATCTATAAGGTCCCCAACTCTTTGACTCCTTATTGATCACATAAAGAAAAGTAGAATAAATTGATTCCCATAATTTATTTAGCAGCCCAGTAAGATAGAGAGTCCTTATTTGATTTGGGCCCCAGAATACATTTTCATAGTGAAGTAGTAATTTTCAGCAGCCAAGACTGGAGAGGTGTATTGAATGCCTCTCATGACAATAGGTAGTAGAATTTTCTAAAGAAAATTATGATACTGTGAAAAATAAAAGAGAAATCTCCCTTGTGCCCGCCATCTCTTTCTCCGTATAACTTCAGATGAGATTCACATGGTTGGGAATTCGGACCACAGATACATAGAATAAAGTATTTTCTATGAAAAGACAAACCACAAACAAACATTTCTAAGGTGCCGGTGCATTGTGACAATGGATTGATGTACGTTCTCAGCCAGTTTTCGGTATAAATTGAATATTTAATTTAAAAAATGTATTAGTTGGATCCGTTTTATTCACATGATAAATAAAAGCAGCATATGGCGAGATGGGTTTTGTGAATTTAAATTGGTTTTCAGGCTCCTAGATTAAAGGAGACTCTTGGAACTGCTACCACCTGATACATGGACACAGGCGGAGGTGTATTTTCTATAACAAAAGTAAATGCATAATGTAGTAGGGAAAAGACTGATTTAGAACCCAATAAAATTATGTCAAAATTATAGAATAAAAAGAAGAGCCATTAATAAAGTTTCAGAAGAAATTTAAGTGACTCATGGCTGATTACCCTGCAATCTATTATAGACGTGTTCAGTACTGAAACAAATAACGAGAATCAATAAAGCCGTGGCTTTAAAATTTCAGAATACCAAAAAGCTACAATGGATGAAATGAGGAAGGAAGTGGAAAATAAATGGTTGCATTAAGTGGAAGTAGAATTATAAATTGTAATGGTGCTCAGAAGCGAGCACTACATGTGTTTTATTGGCTAATTAAATAGATTTTATTTTTTAACAATTATTATACACAGTCTTCGTAATTATTTCATTATTTCAACCGGCAAAACTTATTGTTTATATCCCCCCCCTTAAATATAGCAAAAATAATTTGATATATACATCCCTTAGTTATCATTCTATATCAATCATGTGATTGCCAAAGTAATGGCCACTAATATCAGATATTACAAAGGGAAGATAGCTTTTCTCAGACCCTACATGGCTACTATCGAGATTATTATTATACTCCACCATTTTTATTTTTCTACCTCTACTATGCCAATGTACTCTTCTGCTCTATGACACTTTTAGTTCACCATTACCTTCATGGCTTGGGATTAGAAGTGTTGTCCTGAAGTGATGGGGTTTTCGGTTCAGATCCGACCACAGACAACATGAAGTTTGCCTATCCTTCCTGTTTTTATAGGGGTTTTCTCTAGGTTCTCGAATTTACTTCCACACTTCAAAAAAATATTGGAAGCTAAATTGGTCCCTGTGTGTGTGATTGAAAATTAGATTGTGTCAGTTAAGAAATGCTAGATGTGAGGACTATAATTTTGAACAGTTCTGTATTATATGTTAATGCTATAAAAACAATAGAAATAAATTAATGAAATGGGTCAGGAGTAGTGTTGAGCATTCCGATACTGAAATATCGGGTATCGGCCGATATTCGCAGTATCGGAATTCCGATACTTAATTCCGATACTTTTGCAATATCGTATACCGGAATCGGAAGTTCCCATAATGCAATGAGCCATTTTCATTTTATTCAGCCAATGAGGATCCTAAGAAGTGTGGGCACATCCTGTTAGGCATGTAGGCATCTTAACTAATGGCATGGCTGTGATTGGCTGCTGAAATGATGTCATGATGCACTATAAAAGCCGCCGCCGCCATTTTGAGCTCACTCTGCTGTGAATTCAGTTAGGGATAGGACGCTATTGTTCTGAGGGACAGTTTTAGCTACCTATTTGGTCTATTCTGCTTTACCCAAGCTACTTTATAAATCGCTGTGCCTTGCAGTGCTAGTGCACAGTTCTCTGTGCTGTTCACCGCTTTCTGCAAGGTCTCTGTGTGTGAGTGCAGCTCACCCTGTAGTGTGTGCTTCAACCACGTCTGGTTGTAGTGCACTCAGTGTGTGTCACTGCCTCATACATTGTTCTTTTTTGCCAATTCATAATTTTTCCTGATATCTCCTATTAGTGTGGTGGTTCCATCCGTATTCAGCTAAATTGGTTCCAAACACACTATATAGGAGTAGATAGAGAAATTTTTTTGGTCTTGCAGCGCTAGTGCACAGTGCTCTGCATCTGTACTGTTCACCGCTGTCTGCAAGGTCTGGTGTGTGAGTGCAGCTCACCCTGTAGTGTGTGCTTCAACCCCGTCTGGTTATAGTGCACTCAGTGTGTGTCACTGCCTCATACATTGTCCTTTATTGCCAATTCATAATTTTTCCTGATATCTCCTATTAGTGTGGTGGTTCCATCCGTATTCAGCTAAATTGGTTCCAAACACACTATATAGGAGTAGATAGAGGAGCCTTTCTGCAGCATTGGGCCCTGCAGCCCCAGCCAGATTAGTATTAGCCTATTTTTTGCAGCCTCATCTATTGCATTGTAGGTTACCTTCCTACATTGTAATAGCTACAAAAAGTTTGTAATACTATCGTTATTACATCTTTACGCACATCCAGTGTCTTTTTGTGACAAAAAAAACCTAAATAAAGTTCACCAAACACTCCACTTTACAGTTGTGTAGGCCACATTAGCTCATATTAAAGTCTAGTCCACACTTTATAAAATTAGTGTTTCTTATACCTGTTAGCAGCTGTTCAGGAATAAGCACACTAAGCCCTTAGTACTTTTCTGCCTATCTTTATCAGTCTACCAAGATGAAGAAGGCAGGGAGTAAGGCATGTGGTCGTGGGCGTGGGCGTGGAGTTTCTGCAGGGAGAGGACGTGAGGATTCTGCGCTTGCAGGGAGAGGACGTGGGGATTCTGTGCCTGCTGCGGGCACCAGTGACTCAGCATCCCCCAGTTTTACCAGGGAACAGTCCTTTATGCGCAACTTTGTAGGAGCTAGCCGTACCCCACTGCTGCGCGAGGACCAAATTGAAGCCGTTGTCGGATGGATGGCAGCTAATGCATCGACTTCAATTAGTTCCAGATCCTCTCAGGTCCTGAGCACTGAAGAGCACCCATCTGTCTCTTCACCACCTGCCAAATTGCCCAGGCAGTCAGAGAGCCCTGGACAGGAGCCATCTCTACTTCTGTTCTCTGAATCTCTTGGCTTGGAAAGAGGGGGCCAGCCAAGCAGAATTCTAGAATTTGAAGAAGAGGTAGTATGCAGTGATGCGCAACCGTTTTGTCTCTCTGAATCTGAAGAGGCGGGTGGGCCAGTGCCTATGGTCAGCAGCACACCTCAGTACGCATCTGATGATGAGACTCAGGTGCCACTTTCTGGTGCGTACTGTGCTGTCGAGACTACCCAGGAGAAGCAGTTGTTTGAAGAGGGTGGTGTAGATGATGAGGTCCTTGACCCATCATGGTGTGAGGGACAGGAAGGTGGTGGGAGCAGCTCTGAGGAAGAGATTCCCCGAACGGCCCAAAAAGGAGGGAGAGGGAGGGGGCAGACTTGGTTGCCTGTAGCCTCCACTTCGGCACCCATTAGGAGCATGGCTCTTCCAAAATCCAAAGCGGGCGCTCCCAAGACTTGCAGTGCCTGGTCCTTTTTTGACACAGTTGCAGATGACATTTGCTTTGTCAAATGCAAGCTGTGTAATCAGAAGGTGAAAAGAGGGAAAAGTGTCAGCAACCTCAATACCACAAATATGTGGAAACATGTGCGGACCAAGCACGTGGTGGAGTTACAAAAACACACTGAAGACCTAGGCCAACCTACAGCGCCACCTACCACCTCTTCAGCTCGTGTTGTAGCCTCTTCCTCCAGCTCACACACAGCTGGTTCGGCTTCCTCACAGGATCGCCATGGAAGAATCTCTGGCACTGTTGTACAGAGACACAGTGTAATTCCACCCACAGCACCACTTTCCCAGTCATCCTCACACTCCCAGGCCAGTCTACAGCCATCGTTAGCACAGGCATGGGAGAAAAGGCGCCCATACTCGGCAAACCACCCCCGAGCACAGGCTCTGAATGCTGGCATTGCTAAACTACTGGCCCTTGAAATGCTATCATTCAGGCTGGTGGAGACTGACACATTCCGTAACTTTATGGCATTGGCAATCCCACAATACAACGTGCCCAGCCGCTTTTATTTCAGCAGGCAAGCCGTCCCTGCCCTGCAACATCATGTGGAGGGAAAAATTAAACATGCGCTACAAAACGCCGTCAGTAGCAAGGTCCACCTGACCACCGATGCGTGGACCAGTAAGCATGGACAGGGACGATACCTTTCCCTCACTGCCCATTGGGTAAATGTTGTGGAGCCGGGTACAAATCTTGAGAGTGGCGCTGTACGTGTTCTGCCAACTCCAAGGATTGCAGGAATCCAGTCTGTACACATTGACTCCTCCTTATACTCCAGTTCCTCTGAATCAGCGCTGCAGGAGCCGTCACGGTCTACCTCCACATCGACCCGTGAACGGTTACCTGTTATGATGACCGATATGAGCACAGCCGTGGCCAAACGTCAACAGGCCGTATTAAAATTAATTTCTTTGGGGAATCGAAGCCACACAGCGCAGGAGCTCTGGAATGCTATCAAGCAGCAGAGCGATGTGTGGTTTGTGCCAGCGAATCTCCAGCCAGGCATGGTAGTGTGTGACAATGGCCGAAATCTGGTGGCAGCTCTGGGCCTAGGCAACCTCACTCACATCCCATGTCTGGCACATGTGCTCAACTTGGTCGTGCAGAGTTTTTTGAGGGACTATCCGGATCTTGATGCACTGCTTCACAAGGTCCGCATAGAGTGCGCTCACTTGCGGCGTTCCAGCAATGCAAGATCACGCATTGCAGCTCTGCAGCGCCGATTACGTCTTCCGGAACATCGCATCATATGTGACCTACCCACCAGGTGGAATTCAACGTTACATATGTTGGAGAGGTTGTGTGAGCAGCAGGCAGCAGTAATGGAGTACCAGCTGCAGCAGGCGCAAACAAGTCGCAGTGCGCGCCGTTCACACTTCACCACCACTGAGTGGGCCTCTATGAAGGACATTTGCCACGTTTTGCGTGCCTTCGATTATTCCACGCGGATGGCGAGTGCAGATGATGCACTAGTCAGCATGACTATCCCCCTTATCTGCCTGCTTGAAAAAACACTGCAAGCACTAAGGGACGAGGTTTTGGAAGAGGTGGAGGATGAGGAGTCACAAATGCCATCTGCTTCTCTACAGTCTGCGCAACGGGGTTCCTCACAAAGGCCTAGGCAGGGGACACTTTGTGAGGAGAATGAGGAGGAGTCAATGGATGAGGAAGACATCTGTCCAGAGGAGGGAGGTACACAATGCTCTAGTAGTCAGTATCTAGAGCGAGGGTGGGGTGATGCAGAGCAGGCAGAGATCACGCCTCAAGCAGGGGACAGTGTTTCTTGGCCAGTTGGCAGTCTGCAGCACATGGTTGATTTCATGCTGCAGTGCCTGAGAAACGACCGCCGCATCGCCCACATTCTCAACACGGCTGATTATTGGGTGTCCACCCTCCTAGATCCTCGCTACCGGGACAACTTACAAAGCCTCATAACACCGTTGAACCGGGAGCGTAAAATGCGGGAGTACCAAGACGCACTGGTGCATTCCATCATGTTCTCCATTCCAACCGAGAGCAGTGCTGCTAGTGCTTTACAAAGCAGCTCAGTGCGTCGAGGCAGTGGAGGAAGCTCTGCACAAAGAGGGAGCAGAAGCAGCGCCTCAGCACAAGGCAAGACCAGTATGGCCGAAATGTGGCAAAGTTTTGTGTCCCCGCCGCCACAAATGTCTACACCATCACAGACGGCTCCAGTCAGCAGGAGGCAACGTTTCCGTCAGATGGTGACAGACTACATGTCTTGCCCTCTTAGTGTACTCCCAGACGGCTCTTCTCCCTTCAAGTTTTGGGTCTGTAAGCTGGATACATGGCCAGAGCTTAGTCAGTATGCATTGGAGGTGCTAGCTTGCCCTGCTGCTAGTGTATTATCGGAACGCGTCTTTAGTGCCGCAGGTGGTGTACTAACAGACCGTCGCATGCGACTATCCTCCAATAACGTTGACCGGCTTACTTTTCTCAAAATGAACAAGGCCTGGATCTCTCATGAATTTGCCAGTCCTCTTCCAGAATAAATAATTGGTTGGCAACAGTATCCAGGTCTCCTGTTCTGTTCATGTTTCTACCACCTGAACTGTAATCCCTGAGCTCCAACACCGCCAGTTGGCGCTCGGAAGTGCAGTCTGCACAGTCAACACTTGCTGCCGTGTTTTTGGGGTTCAGTAACGTCAGCCGTTCCCCTGCTGTGCGGACGGCAATTTCTCCTGCTCTGTCCACATTCTCACTACTACAGATTTGAAAGTTTCTCCAATTACACCTCTGGCTCCTCTGTTTTCAGTATTATCCCTGAGCTCCAACACCGCGAGTTGGCGCTCGGAAGTGCCGTCTGCACAGTCAACACTTGCTGCCGTGTTATTGGGGTTCAGTAACGTCAGCTGTTCCCCTGCTGTGCGGACGGCAATTTCTCCTGCTCTGTCCACATTCTCACTACTACAGATTTGAAAGTTTCTCCAATTACACCTCTGGCTCCTCTGTTTTCAGTATTATCCCTGAGCTCCAACACCGCGAGTTGGCGCTCGGAAGTGCCGTCTGCACAGTCAACACTTGCTGTCGTGTTATTGGGGTTCAGTAACGTCAGCTGTTCCCCTGCTGTGCGGACGGCAATTTCTCCTGCTCTGTCCACATTCTCACTACTACAGATTTGAAAGATTCTCCAATTACACCTCTGGCTCCTCTGTTTTCAGTATTATCCCTGAGCTCCAACACCGCCAGTTGGCGCTCGGAAGTGCCGTCTGCACAGTCAACACTTGCTGCCGTGTTATTGGGGTTCAGTAACTTCAGCTGTTCCCCTGCTGTGCGGACGGCAATTTCTCCTGCTCTGTCCACATTCTCACTACTACAGATTTGAAAGTTTCTCCAATTACACCTCTGGCTCCTCTGTTTTCAGTATTATCCCTGAGCTCCAACACCGCCAGTTGGCGCTCGGAAGTGCCGTCTGCACAGTCAACACTTGCTGCCGTGTTATTGGGGTTCAGTAACGTCAGCCGTTCCCCTGCTGTGCGGACGGCAATTTCTCCTGCTCTGTCCACATCCACTGTACTACGGATTTAAAACCTCCTCCAAATACACCTCTGGCTCCTTCGTTTTTAGTATTTACCCTGGGCTCCAATACCGCTAGTTGCTGCTCAGAAGTGCCGTCTGCACAGTCAACGCTTGCTCCAGTGTTATTGGGGTTCAGTAACGTCAGCTGATCCCCCGCTGTGTGTCCGGCAAATTCTCCTGCTTTGTCCACATCCACTGTACTACGGATTTAAAACTTGCTCCAATTACACCTCTGGCTCAACTCTGTTTTTAGTATTTACCCTGGGTTCCAGCACCGCCAGCTGGTTCTCGGCAGTTCCATTGGCTCTTGTACCTTCTGCTACCCATCCGGGTTCCAGTACCGTCAGCTGGTCTTCGGCAGTTCCATTGGCTCTTGTACCTTCTGCTACCCATCCGGGTTCCAGTACCGTCAGCTGGTCCTCGGTAGTTCCTCAGCTTTCTTGTACCTTCTGCTACATTTCCAAGTTCAAGCTTTTTGAAATGGTTCTTGGTAATCACTCTAGATCTCCCTGACGAGGACCCTGAAGACGAGGACCCTGAAGACCAACCCTAAGAAGACGAGGACCCCGAAGACGACGACCCTGAAGACGAGGACCCTGAAGACCACCCTGAAGAAGACGAGGACCCTGAAGACCACCCTGAAGAAGACGAGGACCCTGAAGACCACCCCGAAGAAGACGAGGACCCCGAAGACGAGGACCCAGAAGACCAATCCGAAGAAGACGAGGACCCCGAAGACAAGGACCCCCGAAGACGATGACCCTGAAGACCACCCCGAAGAAGACCAAGAAGATGACCCTGAAGAAGTTGACCAAGAGGACAAAGAAGAGAAGACAAGCACCAAGATGCAGAAGAACACGAGACAGAAAACCAAGAAGCAGAAATACAAGAAGCTGCAGAACAAAAAGCGGAAAAACATTAAGCATAAGACTAAAAATCAGAGCAAAAGATAATATCTAAATTATAAGCAGAAGATGACTAAGCAGTGTATGGGGGTGAGTCCGTTCCTCCTCGTGGTGCCCCTGGAAAAGACCTGCTGCTGCAGGCCAAACTGAACGCGACAAATCCTGTTGTAAATCTTTTGTGACGGGCAGAACGAAAGGTGTAATGTCCAACCTTTTATAGATAACAACTACAGGAATGCCTGCCACAAATAAGAATATGATGAAGAAGAAGAAGATGAAGAAGATGAAGAAGTAGAATATGAAGAATGTAAAAAAAAAGAATAATACGAAGAAGGTGAAGAAGAAGAAGATGAAGAAGGTGAAGAAGAAGAGGATGAAAAAGATGCTGAGGATGATGAAGGAGAAAGTGTGGGAGAAGTAAAAAAGAAGGTGAAGAGCATGGAAGTAGTGAAACATAAATATCTGACAAAATCTAAAAATACTTAACATAGTCAATATTTCCGTAACTCAGAACGTCTTAAAAAAAATATTAATTCCTGCTATTCCATTTGATTGGGCTAAACCTCTATGCCTTTATTGTCTCCCCCACCTCCCCCAATACATTCTACGTTATTCTTAGTTGTTTTCCTTCATGTAGAATTAACCTACAAGGAAAGAAAGGGTTTATTTTCATTCCAATATTTCTGTCCCATTGACTTGCATTGGTTTCCGGTATCGGAATCGGCGATATCCGATACTTTTTCGGTATCGGTCCGATCCAATCCGATCCGATATTTCCCGATATCGGAAGGTATCGCTCAACACTAGTCAGGAGTAGTGATGAGCAAGCATGCTCGTTACTCGAGATTTACGAGCATGCTCGGGTGTTTTCCGAGTATCTTCAGCGTGCTCGGGTGTTATGTTTTAGTCACTCCTGTTTCTTAGGCATTCCTAACATGTATTAAAGCTGTCAACAGTCGCAAATCATGAGCATGGAGTGACTAAAACATAACATCCAAGCACGCTGAAGATACTCGGCGAGCCCCCGAGCATGCTCGCCGAAATGGTTAACAGAACATGCTCGCTCATCACTAGTCAGGAGTAGAGATGAGCAAATAAGTCCACAGGACCCTAGTCCAGCGATAATGCCAATATTTTATAGGTCCCGGACAAGAGCCCTGTGAACCGCATCCTATCTGCTGGAATTTATGGCAACTCTTTTGATTTCTCAGACTCTTGCAACATCATCAGTGGGCGTGACATATGCATGATGTCACGATGGACTCACTTATCAAAAGAAGAGCTGGCGATGCCGGCAGGTAAGAGGCGGTTTGCAGGGCTCCTGTCTGGCATCCTTAGAATATTGACGTGGTCACTGGTGCAGGATCCTGTGGATAAACTTGCTCAACTCTAATTAGGAGGATAAAGAGAACTACTGTCACTTATGGACCAGAAATAGAAAGCTTTTACTCACCTTAGTGTTAGCAACAACATGAAAGATCCACCAGCTACAAAAGTGAAAGAGAAGTTTCCTTCAATGCCTATGATAGGTAAAAAGAAGTAGTGTCCTTCAGTTTTTCACTTACAAATTACTAACAGTAAGGGTATGTGCACACCATCCGTACAGGCAGCGTTTTGAACGCAGTATACTTTATGATGTGTTCAAAGCGCTGCATGCAGGTGAATCCGCATGTGTTCATTGAACCATGTGGATTCGCTGCATTCAATATATTACAGTGATCTAATTTCTCTTGCAGAGACTAGCGACTGCACAAGAGAAATTGACATGCTGCGGTCTGGAAAGACGCGCCGCATATCAGTTTCCGCGGATGAGCCGCAGACTCACAGTGGACATGGGATTTCTACAAATCCCATCCACTATCTTATAACATCTGGCCACTGTAGGTGTGACGTCGCATAAATATGCAGCTTCAAACCCGCAGCGGCTCCTGACCGTGTGCACATACCCTAAGACAACTGGCTGCAGCAGGAGGCTCCTGTGCCGATCTTGTTGAGAATAAAAGACAAAGAGACCTATTTATCAATACTGTCTATTTCTTAGACAATGCAAAATTAGACTAGACAGCCTCAACATTTTAGCACATATTTTGGTACATGATGTTGCATGTTCAGCCATGCCCCTTTATGCAGAGTAGGCATTATTTTAATGAGGCACAGCTCCCTTGTCAGACGAGGCATGGAAACTATCTAAAACAATAAATATGGTTGAAGTCATGAAAAACAGTATTTTTGTGCAAATCTCTTGATAAATATCCACTAAAGATGGTTGTAGGCTATGGACACCTTTGACATACAGATAATGATTTTAATATACTGTATGTTACTGATTACCTTTAGTTACCGTATTTTTCAGACTATAAGATGCACCCCAAATTTCGGGGTGGAAAATACGAAATGGTGGTCAAGCGGGATCGCAGGAAGCAGGGTCTCTTCCTTTAGGAACTCGGCGGCGGCAGAAGCGGTGAGCTGCTGCGGGGCCGATGTCGGCGGTCAGGCAGAGTGGAGTGCATTGCTTTTCCAGCGGCCGCAGCCATCTTCCTGAAGCCATGATCAACAGGGAAATGGCCGCCCGAGCCATGTGCAGACTGTAGATCATGGCTTCAGGAAGATGACCGCTGCAATGCACTCTGCTCTGCCTTACCGCCGACACTGGCCTCACAGCATCTCACCGCCTCTGCCGCCGCCGGGTTTCTGAGGGAGGGACCCTGTTTCCTGCGATCCCTCT
The DNA here is from genome assembly GCF_046119375.1 of Phyllobates terribilis. NCBI lineage: Eukaryota > Metazoa > Chordata > Amphibia > Anura > Dendrobatidae > Phyllobates > Phyllobates terribilis. The sequence continues at coordinate 881,595,512 of NW_027362762.1, forward strand.
TGACCACCACCACAACTCCCCGGTAAGCTATGTTCAGACCATAAGACACCCCTCACCATTTCCCTCCCAAATTTAGGGGAAAAAAGTGCTTTTTATGGTTCGAAAAATACAGTAAAATTGCACGGTTTCACTCCTTCATTAATTTTCATACCGCCCAGTAAACAATTTGCAGCCTGATCCAAATGTCAGATTTTTTACTGGGAGTGTTTCTCCCAGTAATAAAGGCTGGACGTGAGGTTTGAGTGTATCAAGGGTGCTGCTTTCTACACTTGCTTTCATGTATTAGCACAGCTCCAAATCTGCACCTAGCTCCTCTCCATGTGCTTTCTTCCTAGTTTTAGCCTGTTTTCACTGCTCTCCATAACAGTTTAGATACATTCCTCTGTCTCCACTGCTGATCTGTATATAATTCTCTCCTCTTCCCTCCTGCTATCTGTAAATCTGAGAGAAGGGTGGAGGAACAGAGAACCATTAGTTGCAGGAGCTCTAATGGATTGGTATTATTTTTGTAGATCACTCTGCTAGATAAAAAGACTTAAAAGACGCTATGCAGCAGCAAAAGAGCAGAAAGACTACCTAGAAAGTTGGTTAACTTTGCATTTAGGAGGCAAATAATCAAAAACTTCTGTGTGAAGGTGAAAATAGCCTTTAAGCCCCACCAATTTGGAAGGCTTGACCCCATCCACAATTAAGCAACCATAAGTGAGGGGTTTGAACATGACTTAACCCCTGCCTTGACTTGCAGCAAAAAAACAATGAAGGGGCCACAGCTCAAAATCAGTTGAACCATTTTCAGGATTATTGGCGTTCCAAACACCATCCCCAACAATTACAGAGTGATATCACACACTTGTAATACATTATGCCTTCATGAGACTGGAGTAAATGTTTAAACATTAATTTCATTCATGTAAAGTAGGTTCTTCCGCTCAGTCAATATCAGCCATAGCGTGTATCGCACATTCTGTGCTCTATCCCCACACAATCTGTCATGGACATATAGAACACCATACATACATACATACAGTAGTTCCCTTCAATATATTAGTTTGTATAGAAAGCACCAGTGTATTCTACTGATCAGTTTTATTCAATTTGTTCTGTTTGTTCTCTGATCAGAGAGAGACCAATAAAAGCTACAAAATGACATGAAAATGCATTTACCAAGTAATTGCTGTAATTTCAATTTGCTTAAATGATAAAACATGTAGTACGGCGAAGATAAAATTTTTACAGTGAATGGAAACGTGGAGAATAAAAACCATAAAATAAAATTGTGCATCTTTAGACTGTGTAGTGTAAGTTTACACCACCTATTTATTTGCTTACTTTTCACCACAATTTTATGCAAGGCCACCTCCACTTAAAGCAACACTTGTAGAGCAAGTCAATAAGACTTTATAAATATGATTACTAGGCAGCCAACAATCTTATAAAGCACACTACACCTATGTTATTCATTTAATACTTTAACTGCGGACTACATCCAATATATTCTATAGTATGCATGGCTACCTCCAAGGCCTTAAACCGTATTCATCAATCTCTCCAAGACTGTTTATTAGAGATGAGCAAATCGATCTGCGAAGGACTGATTTCGAGTTAAATTTCCTGTAATTCATGTTTTCGTGCAAATTTGAACATTTTGAGGTTCACAGAAAAAAAACTTTCCTGGCACCATTTCTCATACTGCTGAAACATCAGAGAGTGGGTCAAGGTCTCTTTTTGTGATTATACTCACCTCCCCATAATACCCTGCAGCTATGACATCTAGCGGATTTTCATATCATGTACAGTAGTGGTCACTAGTACCTGGGCCATCACAGATCAGTGTTTATGGAACTGTATCATGGCTTGAACAAAGAGATGTCTGAGGACATAAGAAGAAGAATCGTTGATGTTCCATAGGTTGGGAAAGGTTACAAAACCATTTATAAAAAAATTGTTTTGATTCTACCAATCTACAGTCAGACAAATCATGTACTCATGAAGAAAATGTAAAACTATTATTACCCTGCCTATGCGGAGTCGGCATATAATAGTCCATGAGGTCCTAAAGGAACCCAAGGTAACCGCTAAGCATCCAAAGGTCTCTCTCTAACATTAGCTAATATTATTGTTTATAAGTCCACCATCAGGATTACACTGAACACCAATTGTGTACATGGCAGTATTAAAAGGAGAAAAACACTGTTCTCCATAAAGAACATTGCTGGCCTTTTGCTGAAGATCATCTGGACAAATGAGACTATTGGGACAATGTTTTGTGTACAAATGAGGACAAAATAGACCATTTTGGTTTAAATGAAAAGTGTTATATTTGGATAAAGAAAAACACAGCATTACAGTATAAAAACTTAATGCCATCTGTGAACCATGGTGGTTATTAGTATCATGGTTTGGGCCTGTTTTGCTCGATCTAGGCAAGGGAGACTAGCCATCATTACTGGAATAATGAATTCTGAATTTCATAAGGAATTTATAAAGGAAAATGTCAGGACATATTTCAATGAGATGAATCTAAAGACAAAATTGGGCATACAGGAAGATAATGACCCTGAGCACACAAGTCATTTTACAAAAGAATGGTTAAAAAAGAATAAAGTTAAAGTTTTGGCATGGCTAAGTTAAAGATCTGATGTTAATTCTTTAAAAATGTCGTGGAAGCAACTGAATCGAGCAGTTTATAGAAGAAAACCAACAAACATAACTATATGAAAGCAAAGGTTCATATACTTTTGCCACTCACAGACATGTTATATTAGATCATTTTCCTCAATAAAAAAATGACAAGGTCTAATATTGTTGACTCATTTGTTTAATTTGGTTCTTTTTATCATTTCTTTAAGGACTTGTGTGAAAATCTGATGTTGTTTTAAGCTGAATTTAAGCAGAAATATGGAAAATTCTGAAGTGGTCACAAATTTTTAAAGCACCACTTCAGCACTTTTTTTCAGCGCTGAAGTGACGCTTTAAATGTAAGTCCCATGCCCATGGTCATACACTCACCCTCCGGCGTCTTCATCATTTTTCGGCACCGCTCCGATCCTCCGGTGCCATCTTGTGACAGTAGCTTCTGACTGTCTGGAAGTCAGAAGCTATATCACAAGCTCTCAATGCAAGTCTATGAGAGACGGAAAAGTATAGAAAAGTGACGTACGTGCAACTCCATGAAACACTAGAGCTGCCGAAAGGTCACTTTTTGCTAAGACCGATGGGTGCGACGCTGGAAAAGGATGAATGCGGCTGCAGGTGAGTATGAGATAGAGGGCAGGGGAATTACATTTAAAGCACCACTCCAGCGGTGCAATAAATAAAAACACTGGAGTGGTGTTTTAGGCAACTATGTATCTATAATATAATCGGCCAAACGTCCCTCTTTCTGAAGCCTTTATAGACTGCGCATGCGCAACGCGCAGTCTGGCTCCAGACAGAAGAACGCATGGGGCCGTTACAGGTAAGAAGAGTGCATGGCGCCGGAGATTGTGGTATGCGTAGACACTGAACGCATACCGCGATCTCCGGCGCCATACTTATATACTTACCTGACCAGGAGAAGCGTTGCCGCGGCGCCTCTCTTCTCGCTGGAGACCGGGGGTGGAGTGAAGGCGTTGGAATCAGCACATGCGCATTGCACTATCCGGCTCCATTTTACTGAAGACACATTTGCAGTGTTTTATTCATCAAAATTCCTGGAGTCTGTATGTATACGAGTCCAGTGGGCGGTCCTACAAGTGATTGACAGCTATCTCTGCATGCAGAGTCATACTACAGGATAGACTGTCAATCACTGAATAGCACCGCCCACTGGACTCGTATATAAACACCAGGGATTTTAATGAATAAAAAAGTTTTACTGAAACTTTTCTAACAAAAATGTACATCAATCTGATCAGCTTCTCCTGCTCTATAACATCCTGCCTGCAGATCAGATGCTATTTTCAGCATGCCAAGTTCCCTTTAAACATTGTTATTTTTCTAACAGACTAAAAGAAATGTGGTAGAAATGTTTATGTGATATGTCTGGTGGTAGGCATTGCTATAGGCTTATTGTCAGTAACCAAACTGAAATAAACTTCTTCGCTCAAGATAAACAATAGATGCCATTCAACTGTACAAGAATTGTTCTAAAGTTTGGTCTCTTTTAAGTCCCATGGAACTAATTGCTCTTGTCAGTATACTCCACTTTACTACTCGGTATGTAACTTCCATTTAATTGTCATGCTATTTTATAGAGTCTTGACAAACTGCAATAAATGTAACAAACCTCAATACAAGAAAGACACGTCCTGTAAAACTATATTCTCCAAACACCTCTTGGCTTGAGTCATAATGAAGACTCCATGCCCAGGATCAATAATTAGAGCTCTTAATGATAAGTGAACAATGAATCTCGCTCCATACTATAAAAACAATGATTTGCCAACATCTGCATTGTATAACTAGAGGGAGCAATATACAACCTGTTTCTCTACCTGTACACATCCATCTTTACCGTAATATGACAGGATATAGTTCTGCTCCGTTCCATGAGACCATATCATCCATAATACGTATGCAAATAACATACCGTAGTATTAATGCAGCCGCAAACTTTGGAAGGTTTTTGTAGGTACTTGTAAATTAGAGTTCCATTTCCAAAACGTACATTGCTACATTGAGTATCTCAATAAAAAGAATAAGATAGCGGACAGCGTCGGACCGGGGTGCCAAGGGCCCACCAGTAACCAACTCCAGGTCCCCACTTTTCACCTACATGTAAATGTGACATTATCCTCAATCACAAATTTATACAACAGTGAACTGGGTAGATTATTAAATGAATAAGATGCCGCCTTTATCTGTAAATAGCGATTCAGGTATATAGTGCCAAGTACTGCTCATATAAGAGGGAGGTGGCCCACCGGAGGATTCCCCTGTTCTTCTGTGAGCCAGTCCAAGTCTGATAGCGGAACAGCACAGACTTTTTTTTAGCCATCTACTTTTATTCAAAGGGTTGTTTCACGAAGACAATCATTTTTCATGTGTCCTTTTAAAGGGATTGTACTTGTCCCAGTTCAAAAATTATTGCTCCAAAGGCTATGGAAAAGAAAAACGAAAATAAGCTATTACTGACTCTCTGGAAGTCCAGTGCTATCAATCACCGCTGCTCTGATCATTGCTGATCAGACCCCAGCAGTGAGGTCACATCAACAGAACTGCAGCCAATCACTGAGCTCAGTACCTTGATCCATATACATTCGCAGGGCCGCTGAGCTCAGTGACGTAACCTCACCCTGAAGCTCATCCACAAAGACTGGAACAGCGGTGAGAGGCAAAACTGGACCCCGGGGGTAAATAAGAGATTGATATGTTTTGGTTTTTGTGCCCCTGAGCACTTAGAGCAGTAATCTATGAAGATGGACAATTCCTTTAAGATGTATGGATGTTATAAAGATGGGTCACCAAGTAATAGCCTTTATGGTGTTCTATGTCTAGTATAAAAGTGCAAGCAAATGTAGCTGAGCTGCAATACCAGAAACATCCCATAGAGAGAAGGGGCACTGTTTCTTCAACCTGTCATAAGTTTACTCAGATTTATTTTGACCAATGTGATATTTTATTGAACTTCACAAATCATATATCTCATATATTCAATATTAAGGAACCTTTGGAAAGAGACTAGCAGATTTAGGGCAGGTGCAGGTGGCCATAGATTCTCTCATCTCAGAGAAAATCAGATTAATTAAGTAAATCATATTCGGATCAAACTCTGATGAGAGTGTGATCCTATTCTCTTGGATGAGAAAAAAATGGAGAAAAGAATGTCTCCATCTTTTCCATTCTGTCAGTTTGGGGAAATCAGACTGCACTCAGATGTCATCCGACTGCAGTCTGATGGTTTCCACGCACTTATTTTTGACTTGCATGGCCGAGTGTGATCTGAATATCAAATAAAATTTGGGCAAGCTGCAATTTTTTCCTTGTGAGGAATGTGAGGAATGCCTAAGAAACAGGTATTCCTCACATGTATTAAAGTTGTCAAACAGTCGCAAATGATGTTCAGGGCGTGACTAAAACATAACACCCGAGCACGCTGAAGATACTCAGAAAACATCTCGAGTAACAAGCATGCTCGCTCATCACTAGTGACAACTAAATAACCCGTATAAACAGTCTTGAACAATATCACATGGTTACGTAACCGTCACATAAATAATACCGCTATACTGCATCAACGTGAAGAGCATTTTGGAGTTTAGATTAGAGCTTTTCTTCAGGCGTGACATCTGATTTTCTAATCTGTGATTTCTCAATTACGGTCTTGGTCAGATATAGCCGCTGAACTGTGAAATGTCTTATTTTCCTGCTTGTTTCCTTAGTAATGACATAGTGGCTTCCTTATTGCCACCATGAGAGGCTTTTATAAGAATGTAATGTAATCTACAGTACAGCCGCATCACTAAGAAAGAGAATCTCCTGCTCTTGAAGTGAGCAATAAAATTCATGGAGACATCAGCAATATGCTCGGCGCAGTGGTCAAGCCGGTATCCTGCAGCTTTCCGAGCCTCCGGATGCTGAGATGAAACAAGACTTACGAGTCCCAAACAAATAGGGTTTGGATTTAAAGTGGACCTGCCATTCTCACATAAATCGACCCCACTGTCCTGCGAACAGGAAAAATAAGGATTCTTAGCTTGTGCTTGATATGTTAAGGTGGTAGATGGAGCAGAATAAACGGAAACCTCAAGAAATAAAGAGACAGAAATGTAATCTTGTCATTTCATTTATAGACTTATTATTATTATTTTTTTTAATTAGGATTTAATCACATCCGCATTCCACAACTAACTTAAAGGGTAGCAGGCAGCATGGAGTAAAGCAACAGAAATAGCAGACTGATATGTAGAGAATATTTTATAAAGACTGGAATTTTCTTCAGCCAAGAAAAGTTGTTCCAAATTCATTAAGTTATACTCTGCTTTATAAATTTGGCATTTTTGGGGATACCCTTGTGCAGAATGTAAAATACACACCAGCTATAAACTGCAGTAACTTCATGCTGAAATGTATGATACAATGAATTATAACTTTCTGGAGTAAATTATGCCACTGGCCCCTTCTCTTTCCTTAAGTTTCTCTCAATCTTTTTTTAAGAAAAATTGCTGTGCAGGCACAAAAGGACAAAAGTCTTAAAGCTTTTGTGCAAATATGGTTTTCATAAAAAAAACTACAATTTGTTAATAAGACCTTACGCATTTTGAACTCAAACGTTCTTATTTATAGTCTATGACTAAGAATGTTTGTGTGCGAAATGCGTAAGATCTTCCCTTGTCTATGCCTTACTTCCTTTTTTAGGAATTTTATCTATTGTGATTTTAACATGGTCTAAATAAAGGAATTTATTTTTACTTACCTCATGGACGCGACCTTGATTACCCACTTTCGTTTCTGTATGTGACATTTCATCTTTTACAAATGTTCCAAATTAAAATACAAAAGAGGAAAAATAAGGTTTTGGCAGCATGTTAGACATTTGAAAGAAGACTGATATCAGTAAGAAGGAACATAATAATAATAATAGTAATAATAACAATATTAATAATAGTAATAATAATAATAAATGATGTTACAAAAAAGCTTTCAAGACTACTTATGTCTCTTCTTCAGGCTTTATATAACAAAGATACTCTTCAGACACTTTGTCACACCATACCTTGATGAAGAATCCTAAGTAGTCTTGAAAGCTTACTTTGTAACATCATTTATATATCTACAGGGTTATTATTTTTTCTTTGCCTCACTGAGAGCAATTAAATACAGTTCCTTAATAAAGCTCCGGGATGTTTCTCTCTATGATAGTCCGTGCCTTTATCTATTTATTTTTATTTTGTGTTCCGGTGAATCATGGCTTTTATTAGGTGCGTTGCAGGCACCATACTCCGAGCTGCTGCGCCATCCAACAAATTGCCAAGATACCATAACTAACTAATTTTCACGTTTCCTGATTGGGATCCATTATCCACTATGACACGTGTCCACCGAATATTATGGCTTTAATTCCAGTACGTCTCTGCAGTGTTCACTCATCAAGGAAGAGAAAACTCCGTTCCTTTATGTCATAGGAACTAAATGTATTAATATCACAATTATAATTATTATTATTATTATTATTATTAATAATCACAGAATGGTTTGCAAAAAATATTCTTACAGAAGCGTGATCACCATCTCTGAGACCAGAACCAGAACCAAATATAAAATTTCCTTTTAAAATAATTGTAACTACTTTCTGCAAATACAACCTGATTCTTGTTTCTATAGATTTTTTTTTTTACATTGGAGACTGACTAGCTTTCAAAGGGAATGCCACATACCCGTTTTTCTTGTAAAAACAACCAAATGCTTTTTTTTTCATGTATAGTGAACATGCTATTTTGCTCATGGGTATGAGAGCTCAGCTGTCCCAAAGTGGAGCTTACAACTACTGAATATGATTTAAAAAAAGGAAAAAAAAAAGCATAATTGGATGTATAAAAGTAGAAAAATACCTTTTAATATATAAAATAAGAAATCACCGCATTAACTCTCTGGTGGTTGATATACTTATTAGATAGACAGATAATAGAGCCCTTCCATTCATACATTTTGCACTATTTGTATGACTGAAAAATCTCAAATTTATCAAATAGCCCATATTCATCATTTTTTTAAGTCACTTTTCTTTTTTTGTCTTGCCGTATGTATTAGTTTGCCTTTTTTGGCACCGAATTCTTCAAAATGGCACACCCAATTCATGAATTTGGAAGAAAATAAAAAATGGTCTTTTCTGTCTTGAATTGTTTTTGCAACTTTTTGGCTCCAAAAGTCACATATTGTTTTTGTAAAATGGAGCAAGAAATGTGCCAAAATACTGGCGTACTGAAAAATACACCACAGAGGAGACCGGAGTGGAGTTATGCCAATTTTTGTGACTTTTTAAAAAGTCAAAAAGTCCATAGAATGAAAACTAGCGCTCTCGGTATAGTTATCCCCAATGACTTCAGCAGTGTTTTGCAATAACAGCAAAGAGTAGTGCAAAAAAATCTGTAAACCATACAAGGAAGAAGAAAGTGGAAAACCAAAAAAATGTAAAAACTATATAAAATAGACTAAAGAAAAGGAGCAAATAGAATAATGAATTGCTGCAAACAAATAAACTAGGCAAAACTAGACAAAAACAGGTGCAAAGGCAATAGTGAATCTGTGCCTATATAATAGTTTTACTCAGTACACATAGTAAGTGAGATTGTGTTATAGGATGTAGCCCAATAATTAAAGTATATGGACTCCACTGGTGGCTTTTTCGTTAAAGCAAAAATTTTGCTGCTGCCTGTTTAGACTTCAGGATTGTCTTGAAATGACCTTTCTTCAGAAGGCTCATTGAATATAATTGTGCAGTGTAAATACACCTTAGGTTATGTTCACACATGTTTTTTTCAGCGTTTTTTCCTGCAGATTTTTGTGCAAATTTTCAGCTGCCTTTTGGAGTACCAGCAAAGTTTATGAGATTCCAGAATTCTTAGTTCACATATTATGGGTTTTTTTTCCAAGATTTTGTATTTTTCATGTTTTTTTGGAAAATACAGCTTGTCACTTCTTTCAGCATTTTTTCTGCATTTTTTCACCCATAGGAAGTAATGGGTGGTGAAAAAAACGTTGAAAACACGCATGAAAAACACATAAAAATTTGTATCAGCTTTTTTTCAGTGTTTTTGATGCCTAAATAGAATGGGGTTCTATTTTTTCACAGAACTGTATGTACATGCATAAAAAGAGACAAAAGGACAGAAAAAAAAAACATTGAAAACACGCACCAAAAACACGTAAAAAAGCACCAACACTGCAAGAAAAATCCTGAACAAAATGCCCTTGAAGATCGGGTTTTTCTGCAGAAAATTGACGCCTAAAAAAACATGATGTTTGAACATAGCCTTAAAGGGCATTCACAAGTCGCTTTGTGACAAAACTCTGCAGTCTCCTTACTTTCTGGTTTCTGGCAGGGCAGACTTTCCTCCTTGAGTGACAGTTCTGCTGATAGCAGAACTGTAGTATTAGACTATGGTCACACGACCATACATTCTCTCTTCTGAGAAAATCGGGTCGATTATGTAAATGACATTCAGATCAAACTCTAATCAGAATTTGATCCGAGTGTCAGCTAAGTGTGATGCCATCCGAGTGCAGTCCGATGATTTCCACGCACTCATAGATTTGATTGGGTGCATGTCATCTGATTTGTGCAGCATGCTGTGATTTTATTCTCATGCAGAATCAGCATGGGAAAAAAAACACTGATCAGCACTAGTGATGAGTGAGTATGTTCTGTTAACCCTTTCGGCGTATATGCTTGGGCGAGCAACGAGTAGTTACAGCTGCTCGGTGTTATGTTTGAATCACTCCCGTGTGCATGATTTGCGACTGTTTGACAGCTTTAGTACATGTAAGGAATGTCTGCTTCTTACACATTCCTCACATGTATTAAAGTTGTCAGTCGCAAATCATGCACACGGGAGTGATTCAAACATAACACCGAGCAGCTGTAACTACTCAGTGCTCGGCCCGAGCATACACGTCGAAAGGGTTAACAGAACATACTCACTCATCACTAATCAGTACTGCTCCATAGAATAACATTGGTCTGAGTGCTATCCGATAAAACATCGGATAGCACTAGACCGATGTATACGCTTGTTTGAGCGAGACCACAGTAAAAGTATGAAGCTCAGCACAAGTTCTACTGTAATGACGCGCCCCTGGGCCTGTGTCGCGCTGCGTTGCGCACGCGGGAGCTTACCCGGAGCCGGATCTCTTTAGGGTTGTAGTCTCGTGGCGGTGATCCGGTTCGTGCCCAGGGAGTCAGACTAAGTGGCGCTGTATTAGCGGTAGATGTTGGACGACTACGCCACCCGTTGAGTACAGCTAAGGAGCTGCTGCTGCAGGGCAGACCGCTGAGGCCGGTGGTAGGATTGTGCAGCGTGATAGTATAACCCCCAACGGGAGGGGTATGGCCTCAGGGCAGCCGACGTGGATGATGGGGGTAGCAGGAACCACTCGGAGACGGTACGGTGTAGTTCAGGGTCTTTACTGGTGACAAAGATAGACCCTCCCGGAGTACTGGCTAGCGATTGGGGCCTGGTCAGTCCTTGAGCAGATGGGATCTCCCCTGGCCAGGCGGAGTTGTAGGCCTCCCAAACTAACGATACTCTTCCAGCTACCTTGCTAGAGGCGGGTATAAGTAGCCCACGTCCCTGAGTGTACCGTGTGGTGCTCACCCGTATGGCCGGTGACTCGGGGCCTTCTAGTAGCTTCCGCTCCACGACGGCGGTGCTGGTCCCACGCGTGTGACCGTGCCTTCGGGTTTCTGGGCCAGAGGACCTGCAATCCCCTGCCGGTCGTTTCTGCTGCTGGATAGGAGTTAGTCCCCACAGCCTCGGACTCCGGGTCCGGTGATAACTTCTCAGTCAGGGCGAGCTCTGCAGCTGCCAGCCCCTGACTCCTTGTAGCACTGCTCCCACAGAGCTCCTGATGTTCTTTTCCTATATCTGCTTCTCTGTCTCTACTTCTTCTCTACTCACTAACCCTGCCTCAGCCCTAGGTTTATATAGGGGAAGTTCTTCCCCTCCCAGGACTGGGCAGGAGGTGTGGCATGCATAGGATCCCTGACCAAGAGACCTCTCACCTGCTCTCAGACATAACATTGCTGTTACTGTGGAAACCAGACCCCTGGGGTGCCACATTCCCCCCTAGTGAAATTTAGTACTCCGGGACTAAACATATTTTTAGAAAAACATAACAAGGTATAAACAATAATAATACAATAAGAAAAACACATAAAGATGGTTACGGCGTGTCCGCAACCGGGTGCAGTTTTGAAGAAAAGCAAGGTGTCCATTTCACCAAAACAGGGAGACGTAACCAGGTAGGGGTCTGTCCTGCCCCGAGTCCTTAACAGTCTTTAGTCCATTCCTAGGTTACGCTCCAACCAATTGTACAAGGATTCCCGGTAAATCCACCAAGGACTCCTACAAATAACTAGAAACACATAATTATTTACAAGTAACAAGAAAAACAGGTAACCATAAATAAAACAACTTATACACTTCAAATCCTCCAACGTGCGGGTAACTGGCCTCTAGTGGCCCTAGTGGACCTACGGAGCTGACTGTCTAGCCCCGAACTACAGGGTGTAGGAACTGTCAAGGGTAAACTGGGCAGCTGTCCACGGGCCCTTTGGCTCACTAGAGGCATGGCAGGTTCACTATAAGCAGAGGGTTGATCCTCCTGGTCTGCTGGTGTGGGGTCTTCTGCCTCCTGGACCGGCTGTTCTTCCAGCTCTACCTGTTGCTCCGTAGGTGCTTGGGATGCTGGTTGGAGGAAGGCGAGTACGGGTACCACAACTGCGCCATTGACTTGAGTCCAAGACCGAGGGAAGTCTCCGAGCACAGTACTAACCATATCTTCCCTTTCCTCTACGGGTCGAGGGTCTTCTTGTTCCTCTTCAGGGTTCCGTAGCTGTTCGGGACACTTCTTCAGGTGATCCCGGGATACAATGGTTGTGGTTTCCCCTCCGTCTTTACTGATGGTACAGACCTTTGGGTTGTCGTGGCTTGAGGGCAGTACGATGTACGGGTCCTTCTCCCACTGGTCGTCCAACTTGTGGAGCCGCCTTTTCCTCTTCAAGACCTGCTCTCCGGGTACCAGGGGAACAGCGGGAGCATACTGGTTGTAAGTTTTCTCTTGTCTTTCCCTAGCTTGACAGAGACTTCGCTCCACGCTCTCCTGTACTTTCCGGTACTGCTGCTGCCTCTCTGTGTCCCAGTCTGCTTCTGGTGAAGTGTCCTCGGGTGTCAGGACTCCCATCTCCAGGTCAACAGGTAGCTTACCAGGTCTTGCCCTCATCAGGTAAGCCGGGGTACAGTTGGTGGAACCTACCGGGATGTGGTTGTATAGGTCCACTAGGTCGGGCAGCCTCTCAGGCCACAGACTGCGTTCTTCCAGGGGCAATGTTTTCAGAAGATCTATCACCACCTGGTTCATTTTCTCACAAAGTCCATTAGTTTGCGGATGATAGGGTGTCGTCCTTATCTTCCGGCAGCCATACAGAGTGCAGAATTCTTGGAAGACCTCCGCTTCAAAGGCAGGTCCCTGGTCTGTCAACACTTGGTCCGGGTACCCGTGTGGACGGCAGAAATGCTGCTGGAAGGCTCTAGCTGCTGTTCGAGCGGTTAAGTCCTTGACGGGGACGACAACCAAGAACCGGGAGTAGTGATCCACGATGGTTAGTGCGTAGACGTAGCCACTTCTGCTTGGGGTCAGTTTTACATGATCCAAGGCTACCAGTTCCAACGGCTGCCGGGTGACGATGGACTGCAGGGGAGTCTTCTGGCTGGCACGGTCCTTCCTTCTTAGGTTGCACGGGCCACAGTCTCTGCACCACCTCTCGATGGTTCCCCTCATGCCTACCCAGTGGAACCGCCCGCGCAGCAGGAACTCCAGCTTCTTCCATCCGAAGTGTCCAGCCCCGTCGTGGTATGCCTCCATCACCACGGCTGCGTCTCTTCGTGGCACCACTACTTGCCAGATTAGTTCATGCGTCCGGGAGTTAACCATTCGGCGGCACAACTTCCCCTTATAAAGGAACAGTCGACTCTTCTCAGCCCACAGTTGCTTGGCTTCCTCCGGAGCGTCTGGGTCAAGGCGAGCCTCTGGCCGAGTCAGCATCTCCTTCACCAGTCGGACGGCAGGGTCACTGTCTTGCGTTTCCTCCCAGTTGTAGTGAGGCAAGGGGTTAAACGTAGCGGCTTGCTTACTCCTTACCCGATGGGAATACTGGATAGTCCCATGACGGTGGAACGCGGGGAGTTCGACTTCTTCCAGTCCCTCTGGATCTTCTCCTACGTCCGGTAGGTTTGGCATCCTGGACAGGGCGTCCGCGTTGGTATTGGAGCGTCCTGCCCGGTATTTGATTGTGAACTCGTAGTTGGACAGACGGGCCATCCATCTCTGCTCTAGGGCACCGAGTCTTGCCGTGTCCAGGTGTGTCAATGGGTTGTTATCCGTGTACATGGTGAACCGGGAAGAAGCGAGGTAGTGCTTAAAGCGTTCGGTGACTGCCCACACCACTGCCAGGAACTCTAGCTTAAATGAGCTGTAATTCTCAGGGTTTCTCTCGGTGGGTCGCAGTTTTCGGCTGGCGTAAGCGATTACTCGTTCTTTCCCCTGCTGGATCTGGGACAGCACGGCTCCTAGCCCGATGTTACTTGCGTCGGTGTAGAGGATAAAGGGCTGGCTGTAATCAGGGTACGCCAGGATTTCATCCCCCGTGAGGGCCATCTTCAGCTGGCGGAAGGACTCTTCTTCTAACTTCTCCCATCTGAAGGGTGGCTTCTGGTTCTTGACCTTCCGGGACTGGCCTATCAGGAGGTCCTGCATAGGAGCTGCCTTTTTGGTGAAACCGGGGATGAATCTGCGGTAATAGCCTACCAACCCGAGGAACTGCCGCACTTCCTTTACACTGGAGGGACTTGGCCATTCCTTAATTGCGGTGATCTTATCAGGGTCGGGAGCCACTCCATCAGCGCTCACCACGTGTCCCAGGTACTGCACCTTTGGTTTCAGGAGGTGACACTTGGAGGGTTTCACCTTTAGGCCGTAGCTTGCCAGAGCTTCGAACACTTCCGCCAGGTGTTTCAGGTGGTCCTCATACGTCTTGGAATATACGATGACATCGTCCAGGTACAGCAGGACCGTCTCGAAGTTTCTGTGGCCCAGACAGCACTCCATTAATCGTTGGAAGGTTACTGGTGCGTTGCAGAGTCCGAACGGCATGCAGGTAAACTCGCTAAGTCCCATCGGGGTGGTGAATGCGGTCTTCTCCCGGCCCGCCTCTGCTACAGGAACCTGCCAGTACCCACTAGTGAGATCCAAGGTAGAGAAGAAGTTAGCAGATCTTAAAGCAGCCAAAGACTCCTCTATCCTTGGTAAGGGGTACGCATCCTTGTGTGTGATACGGTTGATTTTCCGGTAATCTACACACATCCTCATGGTGTTGTCTTTCTTTTTGACTAAGACTAGTGGAGCTGCCCAGGGGCTACAGCTATCCCTGATCACCCCAGCCTCCTTCATGTCTCTAAGCATCCCCTTGGCGTGTTGGTAGTGTGCAGGGGGTACGGGTCGATACCTCTCTTTTATGGGAGGATGGTCTCCCGTGGGGATGTGGTGTTCTACCCCCTTGACTCGCCCGAAGTCTAACGGGTGTTTACTAAACACTCTCTCGTACTCTTGAACCACCCGATAGACTCCCTGTTTCTGGTGTGAGGGAGTGGAGTCAGTACCCAAATGTAGTTGCTGACACCAGTCCTCCATTGTTTTCTGAGAGCCGTTACCTTCCTCCGGGGAAGATGGAGGCAAGGGTTCTACGGACTGTATGGAATCTTGATTGATGGTATACAATTTGGCTAGCGTGGCATACCGGGGCAGGTACACTTCCCTCTTCCCGATATTTATTATGCGAACGGGCACCCTCCCATGGCGTACATTGACCACCCCCCGTGCTGTCAAAATGGTGGGCCTACTGTCTGAGTAAACTGGTTCTACCATTGCCTGGTAATCTCTACCTCTCAGACCAATAGCTGCCCGGCACCAAATCATCATTTCACTTTTCGGGGGCATGGCAATAGGGAAAGGGTCACACATTCGCACGCTACCAATCTCACCACCGGAGAGTTCTAGCTGTTGCCGTCGCATCAGTGCCCGGATCTCTTTCTGGAGCACTCGCTGCTGGCCGGAGCTGGCGTTCTTGGCAACCTGCTGTAAAAGGAAAATCACCTCTGCAAGACAATTTTCAATTACATTAGTTCCTAGAGTTATCTTTGGGTGACTCTCGTGTTTGTCAATGTCTACAATTATCAGTCCCTGTGCTGCCAGTTCGACTCTACCGATTTTAATGGTCACCTCTTTAAATCCAATCTGTGGCACGGGCTGACCATTGCTGGCGATGATACTCAAGTCGTCGTCAGGGTAGCGGGTGATATCCGAGTCATTCCAGTACTGCTTGAAGAGCACGTACGGGATGGTGGTGACCTGTGACCCGGTGTCCAGTAGGGCACTCATAGGAATGCCATCCAGTACCACGGGTAAGACTGGACGTCCTCCCACATATTTGTCACGCCAGTTCAATGGGCCTGGTGATCTTTTTCCTGGGGGTTGGCCCTCTACCCCAGGTTGTGCCAGTTTAAAGGACAGTACCTTGCCATATGTCCGGGTTGATTGCAGCGGCGGCAGATGGGTCGTCCGTCCTCGTTGTATCGGTCGCTGGGTCTTCCTCTGGCCGGTGGGGTCCTCCTTGGTCGACGCCACGGGATGTCTTCCGGTCCGGATGCCAGCTGGATCTTCCCTGGAGTGGAAACCTGTAAAGACTGCACAGTTCGGGTTAGCGCAGCAACGCTTTTAGCTAGCTCTTGGACCTGATGGTGCAGGTCTGGAGCCGGGTCATTGTTCAAAGCCTGCGCACCAGCTCCCACAGGCCCTGCCGACAAGGGTGCCGCCTCCTGGTGGTAAGTGGTAGTGGGGCGTCTGGGGGTCACAACGCCACCTGGTGCCGGTTCTCGAAGCACCCGGATGGCTCTGTCCTTGAACTGTGCAAATCCCAGATGAGGGTCCTGTAAGGCCATTGCCCGCAACTGGGTTCGGTGGGTATTGCAATATAAACCCTCTATAAATTGTTCAGTCAACAGCCTGTCCTCGTCTCCCACGCCGTCAGGGTCGGTCTGCTTAATGGCTCTCAGGGCCTCTTGTAGGTTCAGGGCATAGTCCCTTATACTCTCATGTGCCCGCTGTTTGCACCCGTAGAATCTAAGCTTGATCTCGGCTGAGGTGCGGGTATCAAAGGTGTCCCTCAGCCGGGTTAGTATCCCTGCGACAGTCCTCCCCCCAGGTGGCCAGGACTTTACCTCCCTTTGGGCTGCCCCGGTTAATTGGGCCACCAGGATGCTCACTTTTTGCTCCTCTGTGAGGGGGTACACCTGGAAGAGGCTATCCAGCTTTTCTCTAAAGTCATGCAGGGTATGTGACTCCCCTGAGTACTGGGGTAGCCAGGCTGCCCCCGGGATATAGGGCATGGTGAAAGGCATGACCGCAACAGCGGTGGCGCTGGCGGGGGTTGAAGCGGTGAAGCTCTCCTCCGTATCCGACATCCTTCTCCCCCCTAGTGGACCGTGGCCTACCTTGCGATGATCCTCTTCCGTAGGCCGCGGCTCCGCAGTGGATCGTCAGGGTTGAGGACCTTCCGTCGCGCTCCTGTGACGTCGGCGTCTGC
Organism: Phyllobates terribilis; assembly: GCF_046119375.1. NCBI lineage: Eukaryota > Metazoa > Chordata > Amphibia > Anura > Dendrobatidae > Phyllobates > Phyllobates terribilis. The sequence continues at coordinate 881,612,850 of NW_027362762.1, forward strand.
TGGGCTCCTTCCAGGACCTTACGCAACGTCCGGACGTGAGGCGGGGCTTCAGTTCTCGCGCGCTTTCGGAGTCCACGCCCCTCTTCTTCCCGCGCGGCGTCCTCAAGATGGCGTCGAATGGCGGGAAAACTCCACGTATGGCGGGAAGAAGGCCGAAGATGGCGCCGGATGGCGGGAAAACTCCACCGATGGCGGGAAGGAAGCGGAAGATGGCGCCGGATGGCGGGAATCTTCACCACAGGTAAGTTTGAACAGTCTTTTTCAGGCACGCAGTACCCGGTGGTTGCGGGCACGAAATCCTGCCGACTACGCCAAAAGTTGACGCGCCCCTGGGCCTGTGTCGCGCTGCGTTGCGCACGCGGGAGCTTACCCGGAGCCGGATCTCTTTAGGGTTGTAGTCTCGTGGCGGTGATCCGGTCCGTGCCCAGGGAGTCAGACTAAGTGGCGCTGTATTAGCGGTAGATGTTGGACGACTACGCCACCCGTTGAGTACAGCTAAGGAGCTGCTGCTGCAGGGCAGACCGCTGAGGCCGGTGGTAGGATTGTGCAGCGTGATAGTATAACCCCCAACGGGAGGGGTATGGCCTCAGGGCAGCCGACGTGGGTGATGGGGGTAGCAGGAACCACTCGGAGACGGTACGGTGTAGTTCAGGGTCTTTACTGGTGACAAAGATAGACCCTCCCGGAGTACTGGCTAGCGATTGGGGCCTGGTCAGTCCTTGAGCAGATGGGATCTCCCCTGGCCAGGCGGAGTTGTAGGCCTCCCAAACTAACGATACTCTTCCGGCTACCTTGCTAGAGGCGGGTATAAGTAGCCCACGTCCCTGAGTGTACCGTGTGGTGCTCACCCATATGGCCGGTGACTCGGGGCCTTCTAGTAGCTTCCGCTCCACGACGGCGGTGCTGGTCCCACGCGTGTGACCGTGCCTTCGGGTTTCTGGGCCAGAGGACCTGCAATCCCCTGCCGGTCGGTTTCTGCTGCTGGATAGGAGTTAGTCCCCACAGCCTCGGACTCCGGGTCCGGTGATAGCTTCTCAGTCAGGGCGAGCTCTGCAGCTGCCAGCCCCTGACTCCTTATAGCACTGCTCCCACAGAGCTCCTGATGTTCTTTTCCTAGATCTGCTTCTCTTCTCTGTCTCTACTTCTTCTCTACTCTCTAACCCTGCCTCAGCCCCAGGTTTATATAGGGGAAGTTCTTCCCCTCCCAGGACTGGGCAGGAGGTGTGGCATGCATAGGATCCCTGACCAAGAGACCTCCCACCTGCTCTCAGACATAACATTGCTGTTACTGTGGAAACCAGACCCCTGGGGTGCCACAGTAACGTGCAGCCATCAGTGGTTTGTTCTGGAGTGTACAATGCTATCATTATATTCACACATAGAGATAACAAGGCATTTTAACAAGCAAACAGCTCTGGACAGTGAGAGCAGAGATTAGCAGTCCTGCTGTGAAAGCTGTGGGGCTGGTGATTTATAACTGCAAAAGGGAGGTGTGACGTTAACTGCTGTATAGAAATCAATGAGCTGGAGAGAACAGACTGGGATGTTAAGAGTTAACCCCTATCCTGGAACGTAACTACTGTGCACTCTCGGTCTGGAGGCCGAGCTCCATGTAAACCAGCTTTACACTATAAAAGATAAAAGCTGTCATTGTAGGAGTATGGCAGCAGACAGAAAGAGTAACTCAAAAGCAAACAACTATTTTTATGCTGTCTAACTAATTAAAGCTATTGCTATTGATGAACTTGAGAATATCCCTTTAAGACTTGAATATTTTTACAACCATCTAGATAAAGAAAATAGATTGACTTAAGCCAGATTTATCAATAGACGCACACATTTTAATAAATGTTGTACATAATATGGGGACAGGTCTGTTCTTTAATTAGCACAAATAGCACAAACAAGTATTGTAGTATTGTGCCACTTAACTAAGAGAAGTGATCAAAGACTACGGTAGACTCATAATTCATAATGGGACCGCTCTGCCATTCTTGGTGCCTTCCTCTGCCCAACCACTGTAAAAAGTTGTACATTTTACCATAACCTTGTTATATGTTAAAGACCTTTTTTTAGGCCTAGTTTACACATTAAAACTAACGTAAACTGCTTAGAAATTGTGTGCTTTCATGATAAACCAATAAAACCCTATAACATATTCATGAAATGTGGTTTCTTTCAAGGCTGGTTACAGATTTCGCTATGATTTAATTACATTAGCTGAAACATACATAGAATAGGGACCTGAATAAATGAAAAACATAATTTATAATATTGCATGGGAACAAGTACAAGAGCAGCACACGAAGGTTACTAAAAGTTGTCAGTCTAATGGGTCTTGTATAATGTGGAGCCTATTGTAGTGGTGGCAGGTGCAGAATACAGATGGCTTTTTCAATGTTGGTTGAAAGTTTTCAAAGTCTGGAAATTATTGAAGTGAAGAAAGACTTAAGTGGAAAAGTTGCTTTGTTAGCTACCGTACATATAGAGTAAGCAAAAGAATTCACATTTCCTGAACTTTTTGGCAGCACAACTAGTACAAACTTTATATCCGCCAAATTTATAATTTATCATATATTGCCACGTGTCGTGAGGTTAGAGATGATGTACCGGATGCTTATACTTTGAAAGGCGTTTGCTGTGTGTAGAATAGCATGTACTAAATGGTCATCTAGCATTAGGTATCATTCATGCTATGGATTGTGTTGTGTGCGTTTATCAAAGCACAAAAATGCTGCAGTAACTATTTCCAACACTAGTTGGCGCTCCTGAGTTTGACAGACAGACCTATTTTCTTATTTTCTTTGAACAGCACACCATATGGACAGATCTGGTAGTGCAGTCAAGTTATTGGAAATATATAATTGGTAATACTCATCAATTAGCTCCCAGTTTCCATAAGTACAGTATCATATTATGAAGTTTATAATTTCTAGTGCAACTTAACACCCATATCGCTATCCACATAATTGTTCTTATCATTTATGTATACAGTAATTATATTTTCTGTTGATAACTGAATGAAGAAAATAAGCACATGATTGGCCCAATATCTCATAAATCAAAACCTGGTCTTTGATGACCAGTGCACTTAAAAGGAATCTGACACCAGGTTATTGCTACCACACCTGAGAGCAGCATGTTGTAGGAAAAGAGACCTTGAATCTAACAATGTATCACTTAGTTTACTGGGTGCAGCTGTTCTGACACAATCAGAGATTTTAGATTTAGTAATGCAGCAGAGCTGAGGAAGCTAACCCCGCCCACACCAGGCTCTGTATGAACATTTTCACTATCACATGATCTATCACAGGGGATCATGTGACATGTCACGTGATACATAAGGTGTATGTGTGTGTGTGTGTGGGGGGGCACGCCTTCTAAACTGCCCGGGGCCCTTGCTACTCTTAATCCACCACTGATTATCATGCTGCAACATAAGGTGATGGTCATTGATGAATGGCACAACAATGTGCCTCAGGATCTCGTCACGGTACCTCTCTGCATTCAAAATGGCATCAATAAAATTCACCTTGTGTTTGTTGTCCATAACATACGCCTACCCATACCATAACCCCACTGCTACGATGGGCCACTCTATTCACAACGTTGACATCAGCAAACCGCTCACCCACACGACACCATACACGCAGTCTGCCATCCGTTCTGAACAGTGAAAACCGGGAATTCATCCATGAAGAGAACAGCTTTCCAATGTGCCAGACTCCATAGAATGTGAGCATTTGTCCACTCAAGTCGGTTACGACGACAGACTGCAGTCAGGTGCAGTCAGGACGAGGAGCAAGCAGATGAGCTTCCCTGAGATGGTTTCTGACAGTTTGTGCAGAAATTTTTTGGTTATGCATACTGATTGTTGCAGCAGCTGTTCAGGTGTCTGGTCTCAGATCTTGGAGGTGTAGATGCTGGATGTTGAGGTCCTGGGCTGGAGTGGTTAACACATGGTTTGCTTTTGTGATGCCGGTTGGATGTACTGCCAAATTCTCTAAAAACTCTTTAGAGTCTATGGGTACATGCAAAACATCGGTCTGCACTAGGATGTCATCCGATTGCAGTCTGATATACGCCGACTCACAGAATGGAGAAGATGGAGACATTAAGTTCTCCATCTTCTCCGCACCTGTGATCCGATTCTCGCATGCGAGAGAATCGGATCACAGTAAAATGACCCTCGGCTCACATTCACAGCAGCATTTGAGCCGAGGGTCATTTGCACATAGCACCTCATTCTCTCAGTTGAGAGAATCATCGGATGCTACTCGCCAATGTGAGCGAGCCCTTAAAACAAGATGCTATGTAACTTTTTTGGGTTCTTTTAATATATTTGGACAAAACTGGAAAAATTAGACACACAATTATTAATTTACGTAGACACCACTATACAATACCTAGAGTCTTATATAGAAAGTATGTTTCCTGCACCTGTGTGAAGATACCTTCTAGGAAGAGTAGATAAAAATATTCACAAGACCCTGATCTATGGCTGCCCTGTGAACCTCCTCCTATCTGCTGGTACATTCTGTATGTGCTATGGCACAATGATCACATTATGCTGGGGCTGACTTATCAGAAGAATTGCTAGGAGTGCCAGCAGGTAGGAGGAGATTCGCAGAGCACTGGTCCAGGAGCCATCCAATGACTACCGGCATAGCCACCAGAAGAGGGTTCTGCAAAATCTTAATGGTCAACTCTTTTTAGAAGGTATCTTACCCCAGACGCAAGAGGCATAATTTTGTATTGCATCGAAAAAGCCAACAAAGTGATGAAACAAGCCACAATTTATTATGGGACTCAGTATGAAATCCACGGTTGCAGTGTAACACTATGGTGCCATAGAAGTCTGCGGGTTGTGTATTATGGATCCGTGCAACTTAATAGTTGAACTAAGCAGCAATATGGTTAGAATGTGAGCATCAAGGGTTAATCAGTGATTACCATTTTGTGTGATTTTGCCATCATACAATTCAAATTGTTACAATTGTTCAATTAAAAGACATATTGCAAAAGCATTAGTATGCGCATCCACTGGTGCCATTTTCCTGAAGTCAATCTGCACAAGCGCCACCCGCAGATAGGAGAGCGCCGGCGCAAAGTTTAAAACAGGAAGAATATAAAGACACCAAAGGCAGTGGAGGGGCAGAGCTGAAGACCCCACTCACGGTCCTGCCACACAGTCTCACCCCAATGCACGGAAAGCTTGGGAACCCCAAACTTCTAATGATGATGAAACAAAAACCAGGCTGCAGATTTCTTCATTGAAGGTATGTACTGAATCTGTATAACAGTGCCATTTTGACCGTACTTTTATTTTAACATGCATAATACTGATGACAGGTTCTCTTTAAGTTCTTAAGTGTCATATCTGCAGAAACTTCTGTATTCTTGAACCATACAACTACGACACTGCACACAAGCATTACCCATAGAGAAAAAGAAAAGCTTAAACCATTGGAAGAACATGTCTACCCCACACGGAGCATCTGTTCTTATAATTACATTATTTCTGATAAAGCCAAAAATGTTTCAGCTCAATAAAAGAAGCAGGTTCTCAATTTCATTGATAGAATAAAATAATAACAGCAGTGAAGTAAATTGCCAACAGCAAAGTGATAACCTCCATCAACATCCAACAGATCCAAGCTATGGAAATCAAAGATAGCCTTTCAGTATAATGAACAGGCTTTCACATAGACACAGGCAGTCGGCAGACGCAGGGTGGAGATCTGAGCCCTGCGGGGACTCTATATTTGTTATTGTGATGAATTTGCTGCTTCTGGAAAGTATCATTTTTTCTGATTTACAGTAATGAAAATTAAGTCAAAATCTTTAGCACTGTTGTGAGAGGCTTTCTTTCTCTTCGCTTTACTTTTATGGCTATTAGTGTTGAGCGAACATGCTCGACACTGCTCGTTACTCGCACGAGCATCACGCTACTCGGGATGTTCGGCGAGCACCGAGCATTTCCGGGTTACTCGGGCGGGAGCTCGGGTCTCCGCCCTGCACATTTGGCGCTCTTTACAGAGCCAAAGAACATGCAGGGATTGCCAGCCAGTCACTGTAATGCCGCAGCCATGTTGTTTGTGGGCATTACAGTGATTGGCTGGCCGCACAGCATCACCTCGAGTATTTAAAATCGGGCGCCGCCAACTTGGCCACAGTCGCTCCAGATCAGCCAGTGTAGGGTCAGTGCTGCGGAGTTATGGAGAGAAATATAGTGCGAAATAGGTAGTGTAGGGTTTCTAAAGCCTGCCACATCAAACAAACAATCCTTCTCAGGACTAATATCCATCCCAGATATCAGGCAGGCAGGCAGGCTGTATAGGCGACGCAGTGGTTATACCAGCAAACGCTGCATTACAGTCCTGTGTGCTCCAGTTGGTCAAATTGCTGGACTTATCAACCTGGTCTCAGGGGCAAGGAAATTTTTTTTTTTTTTCGTCTAAACCCTGTATTTTTTTTTCCCTCAGTCAGACTGTACAAATACGCGTCTTATTAACCTTTGGGTATTTCCCCCCCCCAAAAAAAAAAAAATTGAGTGTGTCTGTGACTGTTCAGACACCAATATATCTGTTTAAAAGAGTCTGGTGTAGGCCAGAAAAATAGAACTGTGGTTTTGCAGTTCCACGGGTCAAATCTTTGTATTATCCTGGTTTTGGCATTTTTTGCCGTAAAAAAAAACAGTAATAGTGTCTCCCTGACTGTTCAGACACCAATATATCTGTTTAAAAGAGTCTGGTGTAGGCCAGAAAAATAGAACTGTGGTTTTGCAGTTCCACGGGTCAAATCTCTGTATTTTCCTGATTTTGGCATTTTTTGCCATAAAAAAAAACAGTAATAGTGTCTCCTTGACTGTTCAGACACCAATATATCTGTTTAAGAGTCTGGTGTAGGCCAGAAAAATAGAACTGTGGTTTTGCAGTTCCACGGGTCAAATCTCTGTATTTTCTTGATTTTGGCATTTTTTGCCATAATAAAAACAGTTTGAGTGTGTCGCTGACTGTTCAGCCCCAAATATATCAATTTAAAAAGTCTGGTATACGCCAAAAATTAGAACTGTCGTTTTGCATTTCCACAGTTCAAATCTCTGTATTATCCAGCTTTTTGCCTGCTTTACGTAAAAAAAAACCAGTAATAGTGTCTCCCTGTCTATTCAGTCACAAATATATCTGTTTAAAAGATTCTGGTGTAGGCCAGACAAATAGAACTGTGGTTTTCCTCTTCCACGGTTCTAATCTCTTTTTTATTACCCTTTTTCCATTGATAGTGCGAGTGTAAGCTATTTGACTTCATTTACAATGGGCAAGGCGCGTGGCAAGGGACGTGGAACTGGACGTTCTGGTGATGGTGCTTGTAGAGGACGGGGCCGTGGCCAAGGTGAAAATGTGCCACAAACAACAGCCACATCTTCTCGCTCCTACTCCTTGACCGAATTACTAGGGAAGCACACTACAACACCAGTATTGCAAACTGATCAGTGTGAACAGGTTATTAATTGGATAACAGATAATACTTCCAGTTACCTGGGCACCACTACCTCCGGTCTGTCTTCCACATGGTCAAGTTTTAGTAGCCGTGAGTCTCGACCGCATACTACTCCTCACCCTGATGCTCCTTCCTCCCACCATGTCGAGTGTCGTCAGACAGCAACTGATCCCACACTTGGACACTCTGAAGAGCTGTTCACTGGTCCATTTCCAGATTTGTGCCCCTCGCCTGCTCCGCTTGAAGTGGTGGAAGAGGAGATCCCATGTAGCGATGCCCAAATATCTGAACAGCCACGGCCACAGGAAGTTGACGCTGGCAATTTGTCACAAGATGTGGACGATGACGAGACACAATTGCCACGAAGTGAGGAGGAGGATTGTGGTGCGCAAGTGGAAGAGGAGGAGGTGGTGGATGATCTAGTAACTGACCCAACGTGGCAGGAGGACACGCAGAGCGAGGCCAGCAGCACACAGGGGGAGGGAGGCAGAGGACCCCAACAGGCAGGAAGAAGCAGTGTGGTGGCCGCACACAGAAGGCGACCAACAGTTCCCCGTAACACCAACACGAGTGACGTTGCCAGTACAACCGGTAGGTCTTCCAGAGTCTGGAATTTTTTTAAAGACTCTGCTGATAACCCCAAAAAGGTCATTTATACGACCGGCCATGCCAGCATCAGCAGGGGTGACAAAACTACCAGCCTGACCACCACCAGCAAGATCAGGCACATGGCAGCAAAGCACCCGACTTTGTGGGGCGAACCCCAGGGTCCACGACCAGTGTCAGCGGGTGTCACCACTGCTTCTTCCGCTGTTGTGCGCGTAATAGAACCCCCTGTTGTGCGTGCAAGGCAATCCCCTGTCCATACTGCATGCAAAGATGCCCCCTCCTCTCAGTGTTCACTTGTTATGGCAGTTTCTCAAGAAACAGCATCAACGTCCACGTCCCACCATAGCGTTCAATTGTTCATATCCCAGAGCTTTGAATGAAAGCGCAAATTCGCAGCCAAAGCCCCACAGGCCACAGTCCTAAATTCGCACATTTCACGACTGCTTGCGTTGGAAATGTTGCCTTTTAGGCTGGTGGAGATGGAATCCTTCCGCAACCTTATGGCGGTGGCCGTCCCTCGGTACTCGGTCCCCAGCCGACACTATTTTGCCCGGTGTGCCATCCCCGCACTACACAAGCACGTGTCCCAAAACATCTGCTGTGCCCTCAACAACGCAGTTACTGGGAGAGTCCACCTGACAACGGACACGTGGACAAGTGCTTGTGGCCAGGGACGGTACATCTCCCTGACGGCACACTGGGTAAACATAGTGGACGCCGGGACCTAGTCGGACCATGGGACGGAACACATCCTCCCCACACTGAGGATTGCGGGCCCTATGTCAGTCAGAGTTGCCCCCACAGTGTACAGCTCCTGCGCATCATCCTCCTCCTCCTCCTCATGTTCAGCCTCCATCTCAGATATCACCACATCAGTTACAAGCTGGAAGCACGGCAGTACTGCCTCAACCAAGCGGCAACAGGTTGTGCTGAAACGCATAAGCTTAGGTGATAAACCTCACACTGCTTGTGAGTTGTGGACAGCTGTGAAAGAGCAGGCAGATCTGTGGCTGAGACCGCTGAACCTACATCCAGGCATGGTCGTGTGTGACAATGGCCGTAACCTGGTGGCGGCTCTGAGGCGAGGCGAGATCACACACGTACCCTGCCTGGGTCATGTGCTTAACCTCGTGGTTCAGCGGTTTCTTAAATCGTACCCCGAGTTGCCAGATCTGCTCGACAAAGTACGCCACCTGTCAGCTCATTTTCGCAAGTCGGCTACAGCTTCCGCCGCCCTTGCTGTGTTGCAGCAGCGTTTGCAGCTTCGGGCACACCGACTGGTGTGTGATGTCCCCACACGTTGGAACTCTACCCTCCACATGTTGCAAAGGATTTGTGAGCAGAAGAGAGCAGTTGTGGAGTACCAGCTGCAGCAAGGTCGTCGATATTCAGGTCAGACTCCACACATAAGACCTCAGGAGTGGACCTGGATGTCTGACATATGTACCATCCTGACAAACTTTGAAGAGTCGACCAAGATGGTGAATGGCCATGACGCCATCATTAGAGTCAGCATCCCACTTGTCTGTCTTTTACAACGCTCTCTGCAGAGAATTAAAGCGGAGGCATTGCAGCCAGAGTATGATTAGATGGATCAAGAAGCCGTAGCGGGCGATTACACACAGCCCAGCCTCATCTCATCCCAACGTGCATTGGGGGACAATGAGGGAGAGGAGGAGGAGGAGGAAGAATAGGAGCTGGTATCATGCGCTGTAGACGGTAGTACCTGTACAACTGTCATACCGTCGGTTCAGCATGGGTGGCCTGAAGACAGGGGGGAGGAGGAGGAGGAGGAGGAGGAGGAGAGCATGGTCAGTCATCATCTTGGTGAGGACACGGAAGTCTTGCCCGTTACCAGTCTGGCACGCATGGCTGACTTTATGTTACGCTGCCTTAGCCGTGACCCTCGCGTTGTCAAAATGTTGGGTGACAGTCATTACTGGTTGGTGACACTTTTAGACCCCCGCTACAAGGAGAACTTTCACTCTCTTATTCCTGAGGTTGGAGAGGTCTACAAAAATGGGGCACTACCAGAAGGCCCTTGCTGCAGAACTGTTAAAAAAATTCCCATCTGAACATGCTAGCGGCAGAGGTCACAGTTCATTGCCCAACCAAGGTGTACAGGCGAGAGAGAAGCAACTCCAATCCAGCAGAGGCAGGGGAACACTGTCAACGTTCTGGGACAGTTTTCTGAGACCAGTTACAGGCCCCGAGGCGCGGTGTACTCTCACAAGGAGTGGAAAGTTTTAAAAGATGTTGAGGGAGTAACTTGCCGACCGTACCAGCGTCCTCCGTGATTCCTCTGTGCCTTTTAATTTTTGAGTATCCAAGCTGGACACTTGGAATGAACTCGCTCTGCACGCCTTGGAGGTCCTGGCCTGCCCTGCTGCTAGCATGTTATCGGAGCGTGTTTTTAGTGCCGCTGGGGGAATTATAACAGATAAGCGCACTCACCTGTCAACTGACAATGCTGACAAGCTGACCCTTATCAAAATGAAAAAGGGCAAGATTGGGCCAGACTTCTCATCACCACCAAATGACAGCAGAGTAACATAAAGTCAAATCCACTGTGTTATTTCAGGAGGTGTATTCCCATGCACCGCTTCACACCCACACATGGGTATACGCTTCCTCATTTCGGCTGTATTTTTCTCTTCTCCTTATCCTCAGCCTCCACCACCACTATACCACCAGGGTGACCGTGGTCCGTGTTGCCAGCATTACAAGTTCCTCTGTCCTAATTTTTGGCAGTTTTTGCTTGGAAGGCATAGGCAAAAAATGCTACTTGTGAACATAGCCAAGGTGTGGAGGAGTATTTTTGTTTTTGGTTATTTATTTTACCTTGTACACAAGTCTTTACCGTGGAAAGGAAGTTCCTTAACATATTTCACAGGAAAACACTTTCAGTTTCATTTTTGAACGTTTTATTGTGAGCCCGTTAAAGTGGCTTAATACCTCTGACCACGTTGTTGCCAGCAGTGACCTGGGGGTCAGAAATGCTACCTGAGGCGATGCCCATGCTGTCCCCCTGTCTTTTGAGCACTGTCACTATCGTTTTGGGCACTTTTTAGGCTTTCTACAGACTGCCGGGGGTGCCGCCGCAAAAATGCTCGGGTCTCCCATAGACTAACATTGGGCTCGTTGCTCGGGTCGACCACCCGAGTATTACGGCGAGCTCGGCCCGAGCTTCAAGCACCCGAGCATTTTAGTGCTTGCTCAACACTAATGGCTATGTATTTGTAAAGACATACGGTATTGTGCAAAATTTTTAGGCAGATGTCGAAGAAACTTCTGAAAAGTAGGAATGTTTTCAAAAATAGAAGTGTTAGTTTACTTTTAGCAATTAGCAAAATGCAAAGTGAATGAACAAAAGATAAATCTAAATCATAATCAATATTTGGTGTGATCCCAATTTGCCTTCAAAGTAGCATCACAAGAAGGCAAGGTACACGCGTAAAATGTCTAATATTTTGTAGGACTTTAGTCACATTTATGAGCAATCACTTATTTCAAACATCATTTTCAGTCGTGACCAAAAAAGTCTGAGACTGACACAAATTTTGGTTTTCACAATTTGCTTACCTAATGATTACCTAATTACTCTCCAGGTTATTTCCCATATTGTAAGGTTACATGGTTTCCCTCTTAACATTGGAGTAACAGGGGAGTACAATTTGTCTCTAAATTCTGGAGAGCTTTTTGTAGTAAATTCGGGATTGACTTGTCCTTTTCATCTACCTACCACCCTGAGACCAACTGTCAGACTGAGAGGACAAATCAATCTTTGGAACAAATTTTAAGGTGCTTTGTGGCAGCTCAGAAGGAAGACTGGTCTTCATTCTTACCTCTCGCTGAGTTTGCCTTTAACAGTCGAGTGAATCAGTGTACTGGAACCTCTCAGCTTTTCTGTAATTATGGGTTTTATCCCCATTTTGGTGAATTTTCTAGGATTAGTTCTGAATGTCCTGGGGTGGAGGTCACCGTACAAAGAATTGGGGATGTTTGGAAAGAGGTTCAAAAGAATATTGAGACTGCTCAGACTTGCCAAAATCTGAAGTCCGATAGAAGAAATTCAGTGGGTCCTGTTTTTAAGATTGGGGATAAGGTTTGGTTGTCATCCAGGGACATTAAACTTAAAGTGCCGTCAGCAAAGTCCAAAGTTTATTGGTCCTTATGCGATCCTTGAGGTGGTCAATCCAGAGGCATTCATATTAAAGCTTCCTCCATCCCTTTGCATCCCTAACGTCTTCCATAAATCCTTATCAAAGGAGTTTGTTCCCTTGGTATTGTCTCCCTCATCCGCGCCTCCTCCAGTTTCAGTTGACAGTTGCTTAGAGTATGAGGTTCAGAGAGTGGTGGATTCTTGTAGGGTCCGTAATTCCCACCAATACCTCATCCACTAGAGGGGATGCGGACCAGAGGAGAGATCATGGGTCACTGCTCGAGATATGAAGGCCGATTGGTTAGTCAGGGCCTGCCATCTAAAGTTTCCTGGGAAGCCTGGGGGTCCGGTGGCCCCCATAGAAGAGGGGGTACTGTCACGGTTCCACTCCTCAGTGTCTGGGATGCAGTTACTGACAGCTCAGCCGTCCAATCTTGTACAGGGGAGTGCTGGAGCTGTCAGTACTGTGATTGGCAGCTCGACCAACCAATCCGGTACAGGGGCGTGCAACAGCTGTCAGTGTTGTGATTGACAGCTCGACTGTCCATCCTGAGACTGGAAGGCACTGGTTATCTTCAGGTGTTCATTATTCCAGTTGAATTCTGGGCTACGTAACTGAGCTGTTTTCCCCAGATCTCTGCCAGATGTACATTCAGCTAGTGTGTGGTTTGTTATCTGTGCCTTGAGTTCTGTTTATTGATCTTCTGTTGCCTGACCTTGTTCTGACCATCCGTCTGTTTAACCCCTTCTGCTCTGATCTGCTTTCCTCCTGGTATTCTGATCTACGTTACCTAACTACGCCTTTGCCTCTTCCCTCGGTTTATGACGTATCCTCCTGGCTTTGACTTCGGACTCCTTGACTATCCCGTCTCACGGCCTGACCTTGAAAAGTGACTCAGCGTCACAGTTCCACAGCAAATTGCTTCTAGATCATTTGGAGAAGTTGCTCTTGGAGAATGTTAAGATCCCATTCTTTATTTATAGCAGTGTTCTCAAGCAAAATTGTGAGTGAGCCCGTTCCCCTAGATGAAAGGCAACGACAGATATGAATGGTCTCAGGAGGCTTTACTGTTAGCATGAAACAGGACTCATGGTAGCACTCACCTTTTCTTCTCCAGACAATCATTCTTCCAGATGTCCTAAACAGTCTGAACTGGGCTTCATCAGAAAAAATTACTTTGCAGGAAGCCCCTGATGAAGCCACCTGTAGACTGCTTTTGACAACTTGAAGAGTGAGAATAAATGGTGAGTGTTACCATAAGTCTTGTGTCATGCCAACAAAAAAGCAGAAAGACAATTAACATCTGAGGGCAACAGTGAAGCATGGTGGAGTTTCCCTGCAAGTTTTAGGGCTGCATTTTAGAAAATGGAATTGGGGGTTTGTCAGGATTAATGGAGAGGAATACAGGCAGATACTTATCCATCATGTAATACCATAGGGAGGCGTCTGGTTGACTCCAAACTTATTCTGCAGCAGGACAATAACCCCAAACAAAGATCATTAAGAACTATCTTCAGGGTAAAGAAGAACAAGAAGTCCTGGAAGTGATATGGCCCCAAAGAGCACCTGTCTGGGTTTACATGAAGAGATGGAAGGATTTGAGCAAGTGACATCCACAGAAGATCTGTGGTTAGTTCTCCAAGATATTTGGAACAACTTCCCTGCCGAGTTCTTTTAAAAATGGTGTACAAGTAAAAGTGTACCTAGAAGAAATGATGCTGTTGTGAAGACAAATGATGGTGGTCACACCAAACAATTATTTGAATTACATTTCTCCTTTCTTCATTCACTTTGCATTTTGTGAATGGATCAAAAAAAACTACATTTTTATTTTGAACACTCTCTTTACTTTTCAGCATTTTTTCTTACATTTGCTTAAAACTTTTTCAGAGTACCATAAATTTAATTAGACCTAAAATATTCAATACAAGAAACGTATATGCAATATATAGTGATATATGTAGCAAAGTGCCTCAATTTATCCTATTTAATCATATATTTGTCATTGCTAGCTATACATTACAATTACAATGGATCCATCATCAGACTATGCTGCTTTATGCAATGGCAATATGATGAGGGGACAGGTCTACTCTTCTGTTAGCTACAGCAGGTTTTCTGGTTTCGGAAAATCTGTCCCCCGGCTACAATAAAAAAAAAAAAATTGATAGTTAGAGCTTAATAGCGCTGATTATTCACTGTTGCTCCCGGTGTCTGGTATTGTATGCAGCGCTGATGTCACTGAGCTCTACAGCTCTGCACGAGTTGCTGATCTCAGTTATTGGATGCAATACTGTCAACGCCAAGTCAGCTCAGCAGACAACAACAGGCACCGGTGCAGTGGCAGGGACTTAGTATTGGCCCACTCTCAGGAAAGCACAGTTTTTTGTTGTGTAGTTAAGTTATTTATGAATAAAATTACAGAACTCCAGTGATTACTGACACACAGAAAACTAGGAAAGCAGAAATTAACAGTAGATTTCTAAGCCATTCACGGTTACAATAAAAGCAAAGGATTTTGAGCTGGAGCACAATTTAGCAGCTTACTTTTTGGGAATTGTTTGTGCTATGGGCTATGAATCCATCGTGCCTAGTGAGTGATTTATGTCTCTCTGGTAATATAGTTTTATATCCCTAATGCCGGTCTTACCTGCTGGGTGCTTTTTGTGTATGTAGTAGCGGCGAGTGTTTTCCCCTGCTTCACTGAACAGTAGAAAATCAGGGATTAACTGTCTGTCAAATACACTGTCAGTTCCAAATGTTCACGGCATACGAGCCCCCAATCCCGAGAGCTCTGTTCTCCTCTTGATAGTTGTCCATCTCCGAGCAAAGAAGTGCAGTGTTCCATCAAATGTACGGTGTGCCCAGGCACAAGAGACGGGCGCAGCGGCAGACAGGAGACAAACAATTCTACTATATATATATATATACATACACACACACATACACAGATATATGAAATCAGAAGTACAAGAAAAAGGCACATCATGGGTGCAACCTGTCGCACAGCGGTAAAAGAGATAAGGGAGCCACTTCCATCTTCAAGAAGCAAGAAGCTTCTGTTACTCATAAGCAGGCACATAGCGATGAACTATTGGACTGCAAAGTACCCACATATTGGCTCCTACATAGGGGCCCTCGTTTGTCTGTGTCCGAACCTCAGGCACCCATGGCATGTATGGGCACCCATAACAAAAATCATTATGGGCATGTGGCGCTCCTGAGGGTTCGACCGCCACAGGGATGCTGCACATCTTCAATGGGGTGTAGTGTTCCTCCTTTGAGGTAAGAACAGTGCGATGGTCAGGACCCTCCCTCCACATCCAACACCACACTTCTCCCACCAGAGGGGGCTAGTAGGCACCAGGTGCTGCACCTACTGGAAGTTGGGAGACTGGGGAACCAAGAGATAGGGAGAACCAATTAGTGGGTGAGGGTGGAAGATTCACATTTTAGTCACACTTTAAATTTCATATTTAATACACAGCCATCTTGGTTCTGGGTTCTTTGATCGTGATCTCCCTCCTTGAGCGTGGATCCTGTGTGGACCTGCAGAGGATGGAGACACGGCCCTCGTATCCTGGCCTTGGGTCGAGGGGCAGGTTGCAGATAATGTATGTCTCAGCCCGGTCAAGGACCATGACCAAGAAGGCCCGGAGCTCAGGAGTGTAGCTCCACCGCAAATGGATCCCGGGGGGGGATGCAGATGGAGCGGTATACGCCACCTGTCCTCGCCAAGCTGATCTATTCAGAGGGATTCCGGCTGCAAAAGGGGTACCGGCCCCCGACACTTGACCTTGCTACTCTATGTCCTGGTCAGGGAAGCCCGGTAGGTCTTGAGGATCCCACCGGGTAACGGAAGGAGCGGAGCTGCCACCCGTACCCTTTTTCTGAGTGAAGTTCAGAGGGAGACCCGGCCTATCCACACACACACAGACAGGAAAGGACCCGGTCTGAAGTCTAGGAACACTCTGGTGCGGGGTCCTGATTGAACACTGGACTTACTCGGAGGTTGTCGGACCCCCCCGTCTCTGGTGACCGCAGAACTCCGTGAGGAGCAGGGAGAATCCTTTCAACTGCAATCTCCACCGTGAGTAAAAAACCCTGGAAGTTAACCCCTAAGGCCTCCGGACTCTTTATTCTGCATTACATCGCACTACGCAGCACCAGACCTCCTCCTATACTACAACCTCCCTCTTTCCTGTCTCTCTGCCCTGAGGCCCTGCTCCGCCTGTGGGGAGTAGTACCAACGAAGGCTGCCATAACACCCTGCCTCAGCGGACTGCAGCAGCGCTGGTGGCCTTCACCAGGTGCCACAGGTGGCGTAGTCGAGATCAGGCACTCAACCCGGATAAGCCCGTACCATCCTTTTTAATGTGACGGCCCTGGGCACGGAGCGGGTCCGGGCCACGGCTGCACCCCATCGACAACATAGGACCCGGCTCCGAGTCCCCCATCTCCCAGGGTAGGGCTTCCAGCGTCACACATGCACTCATAAGTAAAACCACTATGTGCACAGGCATTTATAGCAAGAAATTCTGAGGCCCCGATTCATCCAGAAATTTGACAGAAAACACTTTTGAAAAGTTGCAAAACTTTTGCGCAACTTGAGGTTTTGCAAAAAGTTGTCATCTTTTGCCATTGTCACGCCAGTTTCAGCCAACTCCACTGACATGCCCAGGGGATGGGGACGTCTCGGCGCCCGGGCCTTGCTGTTAGTTTTGGGGGATGCTGCGGTGTCCGGCTCCCAGGCCCGTACCCTATGGTCACTCTTAAAAGCAAGAGAAAGGGGGGAATAAGTGTATGGGAAAGGGGGAATGTTCGTGGCGCCACCCGTGGTCTCTGGTGAGGATCACCAGCGCTGCTACAGTCCTCTGAGGCCGGTGGTCAGGCAGCTTAGTTGATGCGGCTCCCATAAGATGGAGCCGGGCCTCAGGGCAGCGTAGGAGAAGGGATGCAGGACAGAGGGGACCCAGCCGGGTCAGAAGAAGAATAGGCACACTCACAACAGTTCACTTCAGTACCTTTACTGGTGGTGTTTCAGGCACGATCCAGGGCACTGTACGGTGAAGGGTGCATTTCAGGACTCTCCCCAGTGAGCGGGTGTGGGGCCTCCTGTTTCTTGCCTTTTCCTGATAAGTTTATGACCTGCCTGGAGCTAGGCCTCACTTGGTCTCTGTCTTGCACCTGCTGACCTGGTGGTAGGGCCTTCTGTTGGAGATCACACTCCCTGGTCTCTTGGGCCTCCATGATTCCTGACCCTGGTATAACAGTCAGCTTTTGGTGTTCCTGGGACATATAGTTCGCCAGGGGTTCCGGTAGTTTCTGCTGGGCCTTAGGGATCCCTGCAGACGCGGACCCGGTGTCCGGTATATGGTCTTGGGGTGAGCTGGCTAAGCTCCTCTGCCCCCAATGTAGCTCGCTTACTCCACTTGCCTTCGGCCGCGCTCGGGGCCCTCACTAGGCTTCACACTGGCAGTAGGCCTCGCTACTCTTCACCGCTCTTATGGCGTCGGCATGCCTTAGGCTCACTAACCTGAGCTCCCTGAGTCTGGGCTGGACTGACAACCTCTCTGGCTGCAGCAGACTGATTTTAGACTGTGTCTCCAGGCTGTAGATTCCAGACTCCCCTTCTCACAGACTGAGCTGCCTAGCTCCACCTTCCCTATTTATATCCCTAACGGGCTCCCTCTGGTTGTCTGAGGTGGAAGGTGGAGGTGTGTGAATGCTATGAGGGCCTCTTGTGGAGGAATCCGTTCATTCACCCCTCTAGGATCTGTGGCACCAATGCGCAGCAGGGCGCCACACCACCACAATGGAGTAAGATTTGCAGCAAGGCACATGGAGACGTTCACCACTATTCAGATGTCTGATCCATTAAGAGGTGTGCGCCTTTTAATGAATCAGGCGCCTCTTACTCCCGTATGCTTCTTCATCAAGCGCAGTGTGAACAACGTCAGTCTTGATCGGTGCCTATGTGTGTGAGGAAAAAACACTATGTTTGTGGGCACTAATAGCAAGAAACACTGTGTATACAAGCACTCAGCGAAAACCACATGTACGGACACTAATAGCAAAAAACACTCTGTGTAAGAGTAGTCATAGCAAATACCACTGCAGGTATGGACACTCATAGCGTGTGTCCTACTTAATCGGTGATGTGTAAGGCACCAGACAATTCCTGCCTAGGGGGCTCCAGAAATCCAAATCCAGATATAAAACCAACAATAAAAGACACATATTGCATGTGAAATAAGTATTAAACACATCACCAATTTTCTAAGTAAATATATTTCTAAAGGTGCTATTGACATGACATTCTCACTAGATGTCGGTAACAACCCATCCAATCCACACAGTAAAAGAAATCAAACCATAGATGTCCATAAATTAGGTTATGGTGATGTATTTAATACTTATTTCGGCCGCTGTACCAATGGTACAACCTGTGGCCGAGAGGTAAGGGGGCCAATGCCGCATCCAAAGCAGGTGATATTGTGCATTTTGATAAGATATTAGTCTGAAATGGATCCATATATTGTTCTTACACAGGGGCCTCTCCGGTCTGTGTCTGCTTCAGAGCAATACTAATGTGATCTGGGCTCATTTATGACATCTTCCTTGTTTCTTTTTTAGGACAGGAGTCATGGAACTGAGTAATGTGACATTTTGGGTTTCACTTGCCCAATCAGTGATACAATTCAGGATGGCAATTACCTGCAACGCTGACAAGTCACTGACAGTCTCTCCGCTGTATATGGGAGCATCAGCCATCACATTTCCGTCTGTTCTAGTGAAATATACAGTTTTACTTTTCACATGATGAACTAATGTGCACTATGTAGTCCATGCATTTGACTGTCTCCTGGGACACCATGAATGATGTACTGATATAATGTCCTACTTTTTAGGATTTTAGGATGTATTTTTGCAAATTAACCCCAAAAATTCAGTTTTACATATTCATTATTTAGATTTTTTGAATTCGTCCATTACTTGATGTTGCCATTTATCCTTCTGAGAGGCATGTAAATGACAACAGAATATAGAAGCACAGCTATCCCTCTTCTTCTACATTGGTGGAACCACAAGTGACAGCATGCACTGATTACTTCAGGTGAAGTATTCTTGGAATTGTAGTTCTACAACTAAAGAAAACATTGAGATCATGGCCTAATTCCTATATATTGATATAAAAGCACAAAATAAACACTTAATATACTTGATATTATGCAACATGGGGGGGCTATATAAAAAGTACAGCCCCTTCACCAAGGTTTAAGAACTGCTCCAGCAGGGTTTTTTTTGTATTTCAGCGCTGGAACGGTGCAAATAATCTAAGATCCCTGACACTAGTATTATACCTACCATCCGCTGACTTCATCTGTTATCAGCTCCACTCTGGTCCCACGCCGCCATCTTGCGACTGAAACTTCTGATTGACCAGAAGTCAGAGGTAACGGTCAAAAGGACTAAAAAAAAAGACACAACACATGAGGCTGCCTCATCTGCGGTGCTATCCTGGCCAGCGTCCTGCAAATAGGGATCCTCGGAAGAAAGCTTGACAATGGCTGACTGCAACACTGATCATCATCTGAGCCCTCCACATGTAGTGCAGGGTCCGTGACTCTCTACCTGTCCTCCATATGTAGTGTTGGGTCTGTCACTCTCTACCTGGCCTCCATGTGTAGTGCGGGGTCTGTCACTCTCTACCTGTCCTCCATGTGTAGTGCGGGGTCTGTCACTCTCTACCTGGCCTCCATGTGTAGTGTGGGGTCTGTCACTCTCTACCTGTCCTTCATGTGTAGTGCACGGTCTGTCACTCTCTACCTGTCCTCCATGTGTAGTGCGGGGTCTGTCACTCTCTACCTGTCCTCCATGTGTAGTGCACGGTCTGTCACTCTCTACCTGTCCTCCATGTGTAGTGCGGGGTCTGTCACTCTCTACCTGGCCTCCATGTGTAGTGCGGGGTCTGTCACTCTCTACCTGTCCTCCATGTGTAGTGCGGGGTCTGTCACTCTCTACCTGTCCTCCATGTGTAGTGCGGGGTCTGTCACTCTCTACCTGTCCTCCATGTGTAGTGCACGGTCTGTCACTCTCTACCTGGCCTCCATGTGTAGTGCGGGGTCTGTCACTCTCTACCTGTCCTCCATGTGTAGTGCGGGGTCTGTCACTCTCTACCTGGCCTCCATGTGTAGTGCGGGGTCTGTCACTCTCTACCTGGCCTCCATGTGTAGTGCGGGGTCTGTCACTCTCTACCTATCCTCCATGTGTAGTGCGGGGTCTGTCACTCTCTACCTGGCCTCCATGTGTAGTGCGGGGTCTGTCACTCTCTACCTGTCCTCCATGTGTAGTGCACGGTCTGTCACTCTCTACCTGTCCTCCATGTGTAGTGCGCGGTCTGTCACTCTCTACCTGTCCTCCATGTGTAGTGCGGGGTCTGTCACTCTCTACCTGTCCTCCATGTGTAGTGCGGGGTCTGTCACTCTCTACCTGACCTCCATGTGTAGTGCGGGGTCTGTCACTCTCTACCTGTCGTCTTGTGTAGTGCGGGGTCTGTCACTCTCTACCTGGCCTCCATGTGTAGTGCGGGGTCTGTCACTCTCTACCTGTCCTCCATGTGTACTGCACGGTCTGTCCCTCTCTACCTGTCCTCCATGTGTAGTGCGGGGTCTGTCACTCTCTACCTGTCCTCCATGTGTAGTGCAGGGTCTGTCACTCTCTACCTGTCCTCCATGTGTAGTGCGGGGTCTGTCACTCTCTACCTGGCCTCCATGTGTAGTGCGGGGTCTGTCACTCTCTA
Source organism: Phyllobates terribilis (assembly GCF_046119375.1). Classification (NCBI taxonomy): domain Eukaryota; kingdom Metazoa; phylum Chordata; class Amphibia; order Anura; family Dendrobatidae; genus Phyllobates; species Phyllobates terribilis. The sequence goes on from NW_027362762.1 coordinate 881,633,925, forward strand.
CCTGTCCTCCATGTGTAGTGCGGGGTCTGTCACTCTCTACCTGTCCTCCATGTGTAGTGCGGGGTCTGTCACTCTCTACGTGTCCTCCATGTGTAGTGCACGGTCTGTCACTCTCTACCTGTCCTCCATGTGTAGTGCGGGGTCTGTCACTCTCTACCTGACCTCCATGTGTAGTGCGGGGTCTGTCACTCTCTACCTGTCGTCTTGTGTAGTGCGGGGTCTGTCACTCTCTACCTGGCCTCCATGTGTAGTGCGGGGTCTGTCACTCTCTACCTGTCCTCCATGTGTAGTGCACGGTCTGTCACTCTCTACCTGTCCTCCATGTGTAGTGCGGGGTCTGTCACTCTCTACCTGTCCTCCATGTGTAGTGCGGGGTCTGTCACTCTCTACCTGTCCTCCATGTGTAGTGCGGGGTCTGTCACTCTCTACCTGTCCTCCATGTGTAGTGCGGGGTCTGTCACTCTCTACCTGTCCTCCATGTGTAGTGCGGGGTCTGTCACTCTCTACGTGTCCTCCATGTGTAGTGCACGGTCTGTCACTCTCTACCTGTCCTCCATGTGTAGTGCGGGGTCTGTCACTCTCTACCTGACCTCCATGTGTAGTGCGGGGTCTGTCACTCTCTACCTGTCGTCTTGTGTAGTGCGGGGTCTGTCACTCTCTACCTGGCCTCCATGTGTAGTGCGGGGTCTGTCACTCTCTACCTGTCCTCCATGTGTAGTGCACGGTCTGTCACTCTCTACCTGTCCTCCATGTGTAGTGCGGGGTCTGTCACTCTCTACCTGTCCTCCATGTGTAGTGCGGGGTCTGTCACTCTCTACCTGTCCTCCATGTGTAGTGCGGGGTCTGTCACTCTCTACCTGTCCTCCATGTGTAGTGCGGGGTCTGTCACTCTCTACCTGTCCTCCATGTGTAGTGCGGGGTCTGTCACTCTCTACGTGTCCTCCATGTGTAGTGCACGGTCTGTCACTCTCTACCTGTCCTCCATGTGTAGTGCGGGGTCTGTCACTCTCTACCTGACCTCCATGTGTAGTGCGGGGTCTGTCACTCTCTACCTGTCGTCTTGTGTAGTGCGGGGTCTGTCACTCTCTACCTGGCCTCCATGTGTAGTGCGGGGTCTGTCACTCTCTACCTGTCCTCCATGTGTAGTGCACGGTCTGTCACTCTCTACCTGTCCTCCATGTGTAGTGCGGGGTCTGTCACTCTCTACCTGTCCTCCATGTGTAGTGCGGGGTCTGTCACTCTCTACCTGTCCTCCATGTGTAGTGCGGGGTCTGTCACTCTCTACCTGGCCTCCATGTGTAGTGCGGGGTCTGTCACTCTCTACCTGTCCTCCATGTGTAGTGCGGGGTCTGTCACTCTCTACCTGTCCTCCATGTGTAGTGCGGGGTCTGTCACTCTCTACCTGGCCTCCATGTGTAGTGCGGGGTCTGTCACTCTCTACCTGTCCTCCATGTGTAGTGCGGGGTCTGTCACTCTCTACCTGTCCTCCATGTGTAGTGCGGGGTCTGTCACTCTCTACCTGTCCTCCATGTGTAGTGCGGGGTCTGTCACTCTCTACCTGGCCTCCATGTGTAGTGCGGGGTCTGTCACTCTCTACCTGTCCTCCATGTGTAGTGCGGGGTCTGTCACTCTCTACCTGTCCTCCATGTGTAGTGCGGGGTCTGTCACTCTCTACCTGTCCTCCATGTGTAGTGCGGGGTCTGTCACTCTCTACCTGTCCTCCATGTGTAGTGCGGGGTCTGTCACTCTCTACCTGTCCTCCATGTGTAGTGCACGGTCTGTCACTCTCTACCTGTCCTCCATGTGTAGTGCGGGGTCTGTCACTCTCTACCTGTCCTCCATGTGTAGTGCAGGGTCTCTCACTCTCTATCTGCCCTTCATTTGTACTATGATGTCTCTCAGCAATCACAGTTGTGCAGTTATAAAGGATCCTTCTTTCACTGTGAGTGACCTGCACTGACCTTTATTATTATTATTCCAATTAGTGTAATTATTATTGTTTATAAAACTGTTGTTCCTGTGCCCCCGTTTAACCCAGAAACAGGGTTACAACTTTATCTCACAGTGACCTAGAGAGGTAGGCAGAAAACAGGGTGTTTTCATGTGAACCTATCTGCCTACCATATAATACATGGTCCGCAAATCCCTATAATGAAAGCAAAACCAAAAAGATCTATACTGGAGAAAAGAATATAAATATGTTACACTGCGGGGGAAGGGAGAACTCTTTCCCTCTTAAACAGGTGATAATAAGAGTCTATTAGTAAATATTCTCCAAACAGACACATATAAGGGAAAATAGAGAAAATATTCTTTATTGAAAAAAATATAAATATCATAAAAATGACAATCAATATAAATAATAAAGTACAAAATAAAGACAGCAGGGGAGGGGAAGAGGGGACAGCTAGAGAGTAATAGGATAAGGTGATAAATATAGCAGAGAGACTAACACCCCAAAAAAAGCATACATGTATGACAGATGTAAGTGTGCTGCCAATGGATAAAAAATCCTAACCCTGACCATATCAGATAATGATAATAACAGATCCTCTAGAGGAAGCTGAAAACATGTCTAACATAGAACCAATAATCCTATATATAAAATACATATAGGTAGGTATCAGAGTTGTTATATACTGTCAAATAGACTGTGTAATCATAATAAATACGCAATGAGATATACGTGTCAGTGAGGCAAAAAGACAGACATGGAGCTTCCTTCGTCAGGAGGAGGCGAAGCCATTTCCGGGCGAAACGAACGTCGAGGCTGCCGTGCACCCCCAGCATTCCCTCCCATGCTGCCTCCTATCCCACTGACATGACCCAAGGTAATGGAAGCTCCATGTCTGTCTTTTTGACTCACTGACACGTATATCTCATTGCGTATTTATTATGATTACACAGTCTATTTGACAGTATATAACAACTCTGATACCTACCTATATGTATTTTATATATAGGATTATTGGGTCTATGTTAGACATGTTTTCAGCTTCCTCTAGAGGATCTGTTATTATCATTATCTGATATGGTCAGGGTTAGGATTTTTTATCCATTGGCAGCACACTTACATCTGTCATACATGTATGCTTTTTTTGGGGTGTTAGTCTCTCTGCTATATTTATCACCTTATCCTATTACTCTCTAGCTGTCCCCTCTTCCCCTCCCCTGCTGTCTTTATTTTGTACTTTATTATTTATATTGATTGTCATTTTTATGATATTTATATTTTTTTCAATAAAGAATATTTTCTCTATTTTCCCTTATATGTGTCTGTTTGGAGAATATTTACTAATAGACTCTTATTATCACCTGTTTAAGAGGGAAAGGGTTCTCCCTTCCCCCGCAGTGTAACATATTTATATTCTTTTCTCCAGTATAGATCTTTTTTTTTTTGTTTTCATGTGAAACCTGTTGAGTTGACGTATCATCTGGCAAGCAATGCTCCTCCATTTTCCATTCACTCAACATCCTTTCACCCTTAAAGGTAATGTGTCAGTGGGATCATCCCTCAAAAGCCGTCTATATGGACATGGATGTACAAAAAAGAAATGATGGCCGACGGCACTTAGTGTGGTGGACACAAGTTAAACATCCCCAAGGAGCCCACTTGGATGTCATAGGAAGCTGAATAAAATGACACCCTGGTCCATTGTCTTATTTTTAAGAAATCCACATTTTTCTTAGTATGTAAATTAGCTGCACAAAACTATGGGCCGGACCTACAGTATATCTTCCTGAGAATCCACTTCCAAAGTTTATTTTAAATGAAAGAGGGTGTTACTAGTGTGAGACATGTAGATCTGGAGAGCAGACTGTCAGTCATTACATGTCTCACACTGGTATTGCCCTATTTCATTTAAAATAAACTCTGGAGGCAGATTCTCCAGGAGATCTATGTCCAGCCCATAGTCCTGAGCAGCTAATTTACATATTAAGAAAAACGTGGATTTCTCTAGAATAAAATATCGGATCACAGATATCAAGTTATTATTCAACTTTCTAAAGCCTCCATGACCATATAGACAGCTCAGGAGGGTTGATCCTACTGGCAGATTCCCATTAATGGCTTGCGGTTTCTTCAAGTTGTTGGGTCACAAAATCTTCCGGAATTGATGACTTTTGAAAGATTTTGATGAGACTTGGAGGATTTTCTGACACTTATAGCAGTGTTGGTCAGTAAGTGCTGTTATTAATGGATTTTAATGGATTTTAACTGCAGTTAATTTATACAATTTTTGGAAACAATTCATTTTTTATTCGTAATATCTACAATGGAATTTGTCAAATGATGAATCCAAAGTTATTTCACCATCTGTTTCCCTCTTTCATGATGCTAATAATCATTTCCCTCCACGTTGTAGATATATAAGATGAATACAGTAGATGTAGATAGTGCCTGAGATGATTGTGATTCATGCATTATACTCCGCAGTTTACTACTTTAATTTTTAGCCTTGTGTATTGCCTACACTGCAAGTTTAGTATCTCTTCATTCAACAATCTTGTCATGTTCCTGCATCATGAATTTTAACCACAGCCACATAAAACAGTATATAATTTCATGAACATTCAGCATTACAGCAGCATTACACCTTTATATACATGTATATACTTATTTATAAGGTTGGACCGGCACTATATAAATTAGATTTTACTACTGATGCAGAGAAGGTTCCCTGTTGATATTTAAATGTATACATCAAAGGTAGCATTTATGCAGAATATATACTATATAGGATATTCCAAGAGGCCCCCACGGACCAGCAGATGTGGGTATAGTCCTGCATACTAAAGATAATCACATGTTCAGCGTGATCATCTTTCTGTTTATATTGCATTTTATCATTTTTTTAACTCCAGTTTTACACAACGGAGTGCAATTTCTATCACTCATATTGATCTTTGACTATAGCAATGAAAGGAACATTTTTATCATAGCGTACCCCAGGCTTGGACTGGCCCACAGGAGAACAGGTGAATTCTCCGGTGGGCCCCTGTGCAAGAGTGGTCCATCACCCTCTTATATTAGCAGTACTTGGCACAATATACTTGAATCACTATGTAAAAAGGCAACATCTTATTCATTTACCAAGCTACCCAGTTCATTGTTATGTACATTTATGATTGAGTTGTGGCTCTGGAGTTGGTTTCTGGTGGGCCCTTGGCACCCAGTCCAACACTGGCGTACCCAAATTCATGAACATTTTTCACACAAAGTTTTCCCAAATGTCAAGGTATTATTAATAAGGCAGACAATTATTATAACCATAAATTGAGTTCCAATACTACCAATCTCTAAATCAAAATTTCCATTGCAATGTTACAGAATTTGCACCCAAGTAATCTAGGAACATAATTTGATAACATATAAGTGTTCATCACATGGCCCCTATATCAGTGATTGATTGCCTTACAACCACCAATGACAACAAGAAGACTCCAATATACAGCTTGTCACTTCCTAAAACAGTGATAACCACAGGACTCTCATAGCATAATGACCCCTTACATGAAGTGCCAATCGCTATCTACTCTCATAAAGAACAATCTACACGTGTTCCACTATCAGCACGCATGCCATCAGTTCATCACAGACTATGAACTATCCATATTGATACTGTTGATTCATGGATGCCAGAAGAGCACTAAATACTGTCACACAGTCAAGAAGAATAGTGGCCCCCTAATTGTGTAGAGTGTCACCCTTTATTATATACAGTGCTCTTCCTAATTATGCAAGTCATTGTCCTTTATTACTAACTGTGTTCTAAATTATTCTGTGTAAGATTATATTATTACATAGTGTCCTCCCTTATTTTGTATAGCATAGTTATTTATTACATACAGTGCCCTCCCTTATTATATACAGCATTGACCTTCGTTACGTATAATGTCCTCCATGAATATGATATAAAGAGACTGATTCCCCAGTGTTTGGTTTTAATTTGTTTTAGGCAGGGATTTCAAAAGCATATAAAAAAAATCAGTCACATTCTCATCCAGGAGATGCCATCAGTCTTTTTACTCAGCAGCTATTAATCTTATACAGAGCCATTTACAGTTTCCTATCTTACAGAATTGCAATGTATCTGTAAAAATCGGATGCTATACTGATGATCCGTATGACATCCATTTTTTCTCGCACCCTTCCAATTTTGGAGTCAAATTGTAGCATGCAGCAATTTTTTACTCACCCCGAATACAGCTGATAAAAAATACGCAGATCACCACTGCCTCATTTTAAAACATTGATCCAAGTGCAATACCTTTTTTTATCGGATTGCACTTGTCCGATTTATACGGTCGCGCGAGCGAACCCTTAGAGCCTGAGTTGTACTATATATTCATTTTGGGATCTGATGAATAGGGTAATATGTAGCATTTGGTAGTAAAATGTCATAGTTTACGCTTGGCAATACATAAATGGGTGATGTGTAGGCCAAAAAATTTGTGAACCACGTTACACATGCTGCTTTTTCTTGTCTTCATCCAAGTGTCTCAGAAGTCCCTCTGAAATTTTTCCAAATATACTTACATGCCAAACCACCATACCCTCATTCAGTATATAGTATTTGAGTGTGGAAATAAAAGCTGTGTGAGCAATGTGATAATTAAATTGCTCACATCACATTAAAACAGCCTGAAACATTACGTTGCAAGTGTCACTTATATTTATCTCCAGGACCCCTTTCATCCAAGTTAAATTTCTGGGCGCACCCCTGTACAGCACCGCGATAAGATAATGCCGCTGCTGAAAAGCTGTAGCAACTTGTTCTTGTGCAAACTGTCTACTTTATCATTTTATATAATATCAAGTAAAAGAACTGCTTGTACCATATGTTAATTACCTCTAAATAGTCATCTGGGAGGTGCCTTTATCAGGAATAGTCATTCAGTCCAGTAGGTTTATAGCATGATTTTCAACAAAAAAAATCTAAATAGTACAATCTATAGACCTTACAGAATATTAAAGATTTTACAACTCAGATACTTTATTCTCTTTATTCAATCAGTACCCAATAAAAAGTATTTTCTTTTAAGACACAGATATTCCATAGATCAGTAAATCCAAAGTTAAATAGTTTGCTTACAAAGATAATATTTCTATGTTTTATTGCAGTGGACGATAGCAAGAGTAGTTGTCGTTCTCACATCTGAATTAGCTTACTATCTTTTTTTAATGGTGATAACCAATATGGTTGCATTGTCTGTGTGGTCGGTCCATCTCTGCCGCCACCTGCCTCCTCTTCTATGTAATGATTTGTATCTGTACACTTCATCAGCAGCGCTATGTACTGCTGTATCAGCTGACATGTTATCAGAGTAGACAGCAATTGGCCGCAAGTGTCTGTGCTGGAACAAAGAAGGATTCATACGACAACTATTCTGAGAAATGTTCACTTTCTGAAGAACAATGGTAAAGTAAGTGAAAAATCCATATCTAGTGCTGCATGCAAGGAAATACTAAAATACAGATATGGCATGCATTAAATTGTCATCTGATGCAATTTGAATAATGTGCACTTTAGATTTTGTGTTACGGGCTCATGAGAATTTTCTAATCTATAGGTCAGGGTGAGGAGCAAGGACCAGAGGTGATAATTCAGAGGAGCTGGACTTGCCAAACGTCACATGGATAGTGAGGACTAGTACAGCATGGTGTTCAGGATGGCAAATTGGAAGTGGAGCTGGAAGTACTGGATGAGTCTAATGTTTAAATAGTACAGGAACAACAGAGATGTGCAGGCAACTGGAATCTTTATAAATATAAAGTGCATATATATAGGCAAATTGGTAACTTGCTTGCAGAGATATGGTTACGCAAAGGAATAGTAGAGATGTATAGTTATGCTGTTATCTTGCTTGCAGAGATACGATTACTGACGGAAATTGCAGAGTATAAATTGTAAACAACATCAGGATATGAGAGACAAGGTTGCCAACATATCTGGATACAGCAGAACTGAGAGTGCAATATCATCAGGAATAACATGAATGAGCTAAGTAATAGTAGTTGCTTCTTGGATTGCAGAAAGGAGTGGTGGGTAAGATAATTAGCCACATGGTGTTATGACTGAGCTATAACACTCACAGGGGGATGAACAAACCAGGGTAGATGTTCAACCTGCACACCACAGGTTCTTATATAGACTTGGCAAATCTCTAACTTGACCCTGATTTGTCCCTGCCTGACCACAGAGGTTCGCATTTTAAAATGATGCAATGGCGCCCCCATTCAACGTCGGCTGACACGGAGTGTCCTTAACTGCACCCTCAGCTATACACAAAGTTTAACCCAAAACAACAACAGAGCATAGTGCACACAGAGAGCGAGGCACAGACTAAGTGCTAAGACTGTGTTCACACATTCATACATGAAAGAGAGAAAAAAAGAAAGGAACCCGAAAAAAAACTTTGGTATACGTGGAAACCCGCAATGTAGCAAAATGGGAAGAGTGCTGGGAAGGGGAACACACAAACAAAGCGTAGGAGATGCAATGGAGAAATCATCAGCAAATAATCCTTAACTGCGTAGCTGGGACACCAAACATATATATAACATGGATTATAGCAAGCAAAGACTGCTTGTTCCAGGAGGGTATAAATGGCCTCTCCCAAGATGTGATAGGATAAACCAAATGAGGAATTGAAAATAACAAGGCAAAAAAAAAGATAAGGGCATTAACAGCAGTTGGGCAGAGACAGCATAAGCTGTGGTCCAACAGAGAGGGAAAGAGTGAAACCAACCACTGAGCCAGAGGTCATCAGATCAAGCCCCGGAGGTGAGCCATGACACATGGCTGAAGAAGTCTAAAGAAAGATGAATGCTAATTCCTAGAAAAGCACACGGTTGCAGGGTGCTAAACTTCCCAAATACTTAGTGGGCGGCTGCTTGAGTCGTTCTAAGATGATGACATCAGGGGAATTTACCAGGCTACCACAGTACCCCAGCCTGGACTAGAATAAAGAAAGTCGGCCATGTGGAAGGAAGGAAAACCAAGCTCTGGAGGCGGGACAAGTAACATTTTTTCACCAATAATTAGCATTTTGTTGTGCAGGATTGCATATACTCAATTATAATATTAAGCATATTTACATGCCTATAGATATATTTCTCCTAAACAGCATATCATGTGGTCAGATTAGGTATTTTAAGAAAAAAGCATTGGAACATTAAATATTATTTATACAATTATACATTATTATTGTTAATTATTAACTATTATATATATAATAATTATGCTCCGATAATCTGTGCTGCATGTTTGCAATATTGGGAGGCAGTTTATTTTGGACGCACCTTTGTGACAATAAAAGTTGGTGAACATAGACACGTGATCATAAAAAAACTCACAGGATAATGCTGGGTGATTCTTAAATAGAGAACACTCTGTGTGGAGAATGTGGAGTGGAGAATTGTGCACTCATTAAACTGTCTGTATACTGAATCCAAGAGGGTTTTTCTATAGAAAAAACATTTTGACAGTGAGGGTAATCAATGAGTGGAACAGTCTGCCACGAGAGGTGGCGAGTTCTCCTTCAATGGAAGTCTTCAAATAGAGTCTGGACAGGCATCGGTCTGAGATGGTTTAGTGAATCTTGCATTGAGCGGGGGTTGGACACGATGACCCTGGGGGTCCCCTCCAACTCTAACATTCTATAGAATTAATGTGTGGGATAGCATCTGGAGTACTGGGCAGGGATGAGTAGAGAAGTAGGTGTTTCCATAAGTGGGGGTAGCATCTAGCTCACAGGCGGTGATGGCGATGGAACTGCTGAAGTGTGGGTGAAAAGTAATGTATGGATAAAGTGGAAGGAGCTTAGCTATACCATAGAACTGCTCTTGGGCTATTGCTCAAGTCAGGAGCAGTTTTATAGAATTTAAAGGGTGAAAAGAGAGGTGGCTGGCAACAGGAATTAGTATTTATGCTCTAGATGCCGGCAATCCGAAGTGTAAACTGCGCAAGTTCAAAAAAGACGGCATCGGTGTCGGGTCCCCTTGGCACTGAGCTGTAAAAAAATAAAACACTCGATAAAATACTAATGGCTTAAATTTTTATTTTCCCCAGAAATTGCGAGACAATTTGCGACTTTTGGCTTTTATTAAATGCCAGCCCAGGACAGCTCGGCCAACTTTTTGAAAAGTAAACAGAACTAGTAGGGATGGGGCATGGGCAGACAAAATTATTATAATTTATGCCACAAGGGTGACTGGCATACATCTCCCTTATTGCATACCTCTTAATGAATTCGGTGTATGATACTTCATCAATACTGGTGTGCTGAAGTGCCAGTCTTAATGAATTGGAGCCAAAAAGTCGGATGGTAAGTAGAATAGAGGCAGTTAGAAATAGCAAGTTAATTGAAAACTTGCTTTGTTTAACAATTGCTACCTGCTTACGCCTACCAATAACATAAGAAAAAAACCTTAAATATTAAAATATTAAGTAATAATTTAAGTAAATTGTGAGATGTTTGAGTTTTTTTTTAATTTTAATTTCACTATCACAAATTGGAAAAAATACTGAAATCTTGCAATTTTCACTTTGACAACTGAGTCATATTCAATACTTCCTGCTATGTAGAGGTCACTTTTCAGTAGTCATCTCATTATGATCACAGGCATGATTTCAATGAAATATCTTCCATGTATGTGTGTCACCCCAGGCCTGGATGCCACAAATAATAAAGGCTGTGTCTGAGAGCAGGAGGGAGGTTCCCTGATTAGGGACAATTAACATACAGCACCTCCTGTCCCAGGCCAGTAGGGGGAGCAGGCTGCCCCTATAAAAGCTGGAACTGGGGGCAGGGTTAGGGAGAACTGGACGACCTAGCTCAGGAGTGAAGGAGGGACAGTTCAGCTGTAGCTGAGGAGGTCGTGAGGCAGTGGAGGAACTGCAGGCCAGGTACAGAGGCGACGAGAGCCGGTCCTGGCAAAGAATTAATCTAACCGGACATTGGGGTCCGAGGCTGTAAAGACTCTAAGTCCAGCAGCAGAGAACCAATCCGCGAGGCATTTCATGTCCTTTGGCCTAAAAAGCCCGGAGGCTCTGCCACAACAGAAAGGACCAGCAAAGCCAAGAGAGGCCAGAGGTAAAAGGAGCCCAAGTTGCAAGCCATACGGGTGAGAGTACAAGGCACGCTCAGGGACGTGGGCCATTTTACCACTAAAAGGGGGAACTTGTCAGAAAGAGCATAGAGAGCACGGTAGGCCTACACCCTCACCCTGACCAGAGGGGCTCCCCGAGTGTTCTCAGACATCCAGGCCCCCTTCTAGCCGGTACTGTTGTTGGGTCATTACCATCTGTTATAATAAAGACCCTGAACTGTTTAAGCGGACTCTGCATTCTGACCGTCGCGGACGGAACTATCACCCCCAACATCCACCTACACTACCCTGGGACTACACTCCTCCCGTGGGGTGTTGTTCTACCTCTGTGCTGCACACCAACACCAGCCCCAGTGGCCTGCCCTGCAGCGGCGGTTATCCCTGACCGCAATCCACGGGTGGCATAGTCGGACATTCAAAACACTGATAAATAGACCGCCACAATTTGGTCTGACCATCCTGAGCCACGGGATCGGGTTGCCACTACTACCCCCAGCATCGTACAGAAGCCCGGTTCCGGGTACCCCACGGCCCAGGGGGCGAGTCAGCTTTGGCGTAGTCGGCAGGATTGTGACCAACCCGCCACAAGCGGGTATTGTGTGCCTGAAAAAGACTTTATACTCACCTGAGTGAAGTTTCCCGCCATTCGGGCCCATTTCCCGCCAATCGGAGCCGTTTCCTGCCATCGGGCGCCATCTTCGGGACGCCGCGCGGGAAGAAGAGGGGCGTGGACGTCAAAAACCGCGCGAGACCTGAAGCCCCGCCCTACGCTGAGACGCTGCGCAAGGTCCTGGAAGGAGATCCAGCGGACGCCGACGTCATCACCGAGCGACGCAAGGTCCTCGCCCAGAGCATCGCGAGCGGAGCCGCGGCCTACAGAAGAGGATCGCCGGAAGGTAGGCCATGGTTAACTAGGGGGCAGGAAGATGTCGGACGTGGAGAGACCCTCTACCACCAGCGTAGCTGCTGCAGCTGTGATGCCGTTTTCCATGCCCTATATCCCCGGAGCGGCCTGGCTGCCACAGTATGCCGGCGAGTCGCATACCTTGGGCGACTTTAAAGAAAGGCTGTATAGCCTGTTCAAAGTTTATCCCCTGACAGAAGAACAGAAAGTAAGCATACTGATAGGGCAGTTAACTGGTGTTGCCCAGCGGGAGGTAAAGTCTTGGACAGTTGAGGAGAAAAGGACTGTAAGGGGGGTTCTTACCCATCTACGGGACACCTTTGATACCCGTACCTCAGCAGAAATCAAAATTCGGTTCTATGGATGTAAGCAGCGAGCTCAAGATAGCATCAGAGATTATGCCCTAAATTTACAGGAAGCCTTTGGGGGCAATTAAGCAAGCTGACCCTGGCAGCGTGCAGGATACAGATAAACTATTGACTGACCAGTTCATAGAAGGTCTGCTGTCCAGCGCCCACAGAACCCAGCTGCTCCTCATGGCCCTACAGAACCCCGATTTGACTTTTGCACAGTTCAAAGATAGGGCCATCCGGGTGCTCCGAGAACCCGCATCAGGTGGCACTGTAGTTGCCCGGCGCCCTGCCATCACTTACCACCAGGGGTCGGCGCCCTACCCCCAGACCTTGTGGGGGCTGATGCGCAGGCCCTAAACCCATCCCCGCCTGCAAACCTGCACCATCAGGTCCAAGAACTAACAAAGAGTGTTGCTGCATTGACCAGGACCGTACAGTCGTTACAGATGGACCCGTCAGGACCAATCAAGCTGGCTTCCAGTCCGGAGGATGTCCCGTGGCGTCGACAGAGGAGGATCCCGTCGTTCAGAGGTAGGCCCACCGACCGTTACACTGAGGATGGACAGCCGATTTGCCGCAGTTGCAGCTAGCCGGGACACGTAGCCAGGTACTGTACTTTAAATGAGTCTGACCTGGGGCAGAGGGCCAACCCCCAGGCATAAGGTCATCAGGCCCGTCTAATTGGCGTGATAAGTACGTGGGGGGACGCCCAGTTTTACCCATAGTGCTGGACGGTATCCCCATGAGTGCACTGCTGGATACCGGGTCACAAGTAACTACCATCCCCTATGTACTTTTTAAGCAGTATTGGAGTGACACTGACATAACCCGCTATCCAGACAATGACTTGAGCATCATCGCCAGCAATGGCCAGCCCGTGCCGCAGGTGGGGTTCAGAGAGATGACCATTAAGAATGGTAAAGTTGAACTGCCGGCACAGGGAGTGATCATTGTGGACATTGACCGTCGAGAAAGTCACCCTAAAATAACCTTGGGTACTAACGTGATTGAAAATTGTCTTTCAGAAGTAATTGTAATTTTGCAGCAGGTGGCGATGAATGCGAGCTCCAGCCAACAGAGGGTCCTCCAGAAAGAGATAAGAGCCCTGATGAGACGGCAACAGGTAGAACTGTCTGGTGGTGAGATCGGTAGCGTGAGGATGAGCGAGCCGTTCCCCATTGCCATGCCTCCCAAGAGTGAAATGATGATCTGGTATCGGACTGCAATCGGGTTAAGAGGGAGAGACTACCAAGCCATGGTAGAACCCGTGTACTCAGACAGCAGGCCCACCATTTTGACAGCCCAGGGGGTGGTTGATGTCCGCCATGGAAGGGTGCCCGTCCGTATCTTAAACATTGGGGAAAGGGAAGTACACTTGCCCCGGTACGCTACACTAGCCAAATTGTATACTGTTGAACACAATGCTGTCAGGGCCGTGGAACCCTTGCCTCCATCTCCCCAGGCAGAGGGTAATGGCTCCCAGAAACCCAAGGAGGACTGGTGCCAGAAACTCCACGTGGGTGCTGACTCCACTCCCTTGCACCAAAGACAAGGAGTCTACCGGGTGGTTCAGGAGTACGAGAGAATCTTTAGTAAGCACCCGCTAGACTTCGGCAGAGTGAAAGGGGTAGAACACCACATCCCCACGGGGAGCCACCCACCAATAAAAGAGAGATACAGACCTGTACCCCCCGCACACTATCAGAATGCAAAGGGCATGCTGAGAGAAATGAAAGAAGCCAGGGTCATTAGAGACAGCTGTAGCCCCTGGGCAGCTCCCTTAGTTCTGGTAAAAAAGAAAGACGGTACCATGAGAATGTGCGTGGACTGTACAGTCATGGCCAAAAGTTTTGAGAATGACACCAAAATTATATTTTCACATGATCTGCTGGCCTCTGGTTTTTATTAGTGTTTGTCTGATGTTTATATCACATACAGAAATATAATTGCAATCATATTATGAGTACCAATAGGTTATATTAACAGTTAGAATGAGTTAATGCAGCAAGTCAATATTTGCAGTGTTGCCCCTTCTTCTTCAAGACCTCTGTAATTCTCCCTGGCATGCTCTCCATCAACTTTTGGACCAAATCCTGACTGATAGCAGTCCATTCTTGCATAATCAATGCTTGCATTTTGCCAGAATTTGTTGGTTTTTGTTTGTCCACCCATCTCTTGATGATTGACCACAAGTTCTCAATGGGATTAAGATCTGGGGAGTTTCCAGGCCATGGACCCAAAATCTCTATGTTTTGTTCCATGAGCCATTTAGTTATCACCTTTGCTTTATGGCAAGGTGCTCCATCATGCTGGAAAAGGCATTGTTGGGCGCCAAACTGCTCTTGGACGGTTGGGAGAAGTTGCTCTTGGAGGACATTCTGGTACCATTCTTTATTCATGGCTGTGTTTTTAGGCAAGACTGTGAGTGAGCCGATTCCCTTGGCTGAGAAGCAACCCCACACATGAATGGTTTCAGGATGCTTTACAGTTGGCATGAGACAAGACTGGTGGTAGCGCTCACCTCTTCTTCTCCGAATAAGCTGTTTTCCAGATGTCCCAAACAATCGAAAAGGGGATTCATCAGAGAAAATGACTTTGCCCCAGTCCTCAGCAGTCCACTCCCTGTACCTTTTGCAGAATATCAGTCGGTCCCTGATGTTTTTTCTGGAGAGAAGTGGCTTCTTTGCTGCCCTCCTTGAAACCAGCCCTTGCTCAAAGAGTCTCCGCCTCACAGTGCATGCAGAAGCACTCACACCAGCCTGCTGCCATTCCTGAGCAAGCTCGGCACTGCTGGTAGTCCGATCCCGCAGCTGAAACAGTTTTAAGATATGGTCCTGGCGCTTGCTGGTCTTTCTTGGGCGCCCTGGAGCCTTTTTGACAACAATGGAAGCTCTCTCCTTGAAGTTCTTGATGATGCGATAGATTGTTGACTGAGGTGCAATCTTTGTAGCTGCGATACTCTTCCATGTTAGGCCATTTTTGTGCAGCGCATTGATGGCTGCACGTGTTTCTTTAGAGATAACCATGGTTAACTGAAGAGAAACAATGATACCAAGAATCAGCCTCCTTTTAAAGTGTCCAGTGATGTCATTCTTACTTAATCATGACTGATTGATCGCCAGCCCTGTCCTCATCAACACCCACACCTGTGTTAATGGATCAATCACTAAAACGATGTTAGCTGCTCTTTTTAAGGCAGGACTGCAATGATGTTGAAATGTGTTTTGGGGGTTAAAGTTAATTTTCTGGGCAATTATTGACTTTGCAAGTACAGTAATTGCTGTTAAGCTGATCACTCTTTGACATTCAGGAGTATATGCAAATTGCCATTACAAAAAATGAAGCAGTAAACTTTGGAAAAATTACTATTTGTCTCATTCTCAATACTTTTGGCCATGACTGTAGACAAGTCAATCGTATCACCCATAAAGACGCATACCCGTTACCTAGAATAGAGGAGTCTTTAGCATCCCTAAAATCAGCTAATTTCTTCTCTACTTTGGACCTTACTAGCAGGTACTGGCAGGTTCCTGTGGCAGAGGCTGACAAGGAGAAAACCGCCTTCACCACCCCGATGGGATTAAGTGAATTCAACTGTATGCCATTCGGGCTCTGCAACGCACCCGGGACCTTCCAGAGGCTGATGGAATGCTGTCTAGGGCACCGAAACTTTGAGACGGTCCTACTTTACCTGGACGACGTGATTGTATATTCAAAGACCTACGAGGACCATCTGAAACACTTGGCAGAGGTGTTCGAAGCCCTGGCAGGCTTTGGCCTGAAGGTGAAGCCCTCAAAGTGTCACCTGTTGAAACCGAAGGTACAGTACCTAGGACACGTGGTGAGTGCAGAGGGAGTAGCCCCCGACCCCGACAAGGTTACAGTAATCAAGAGCTGGCCAAGCCCCTCTAACATCAAAGAAGTGAGGCAATTCCTCGTGTTGGTAGGCTACTACCAAAGGGTCATCCCCGGGTTCACAAAGATGGCAGCTCCAATGCAGGACCTCCTGATAGGTCAGTCTAAATCCAGAAGTCACAAGCCACCCTTTAAGTGGGAGAAGCCGGAAGAGGAGTCCTTCCGCCAGCTGAAGATGGCCCTCACGGGGGATGAGATCCTGGCCTACCCCGATTATGGCCAGCCTTTTATCCTCCACACAGACGCCAGTAATGTGGGGCTGGGAGCCGTACTGTCACAGAACCAACAGGGCAGAGAAAGGGTGATCGCGTACGCCAGCCGGAAGCTGAGGCCCACTGAAAGAAACCCGGAGAATTACAGCTCCTTCAAGCTAGAATTCTTGGCAGTGGTGTGGGCCGTAACAGAATGGTTTAAACATTACCTGGCCTCTGCAAAGTTCATGGTGTACATGGACAACAACCCGATGACACATCTGGACAATGCTAGACTTGGTGCCCTAGAGCAGTAGTGGATGGCCCGGCTGTCAAACTATGACTTCACGATCAAATACCGAGCGGGCCGAACCAATGCCAACGCAGACGCCCTATCCAGAATGCCTCACTTACTCGAAGGAGAAGAGGACTCAGAAGAGCTGGAGGAAGTAGAGCTCCCTGCGTTCCACCGGTATGGGGCCACTCAGTATTCTCACCGGGTTAGAGACAAAGACCTAACCACCATCATGTTCAACCCCTTACCCCACCACGGCTGGGCTGAAACGCAAGATAGTGACCCTGAAATACGCCTGGTGAAAGACATGTTAATCCAGGCAGATGCTAGCCCTGGCCCGGACGCTCCAGAGGAAGCCAAGCAGTTATGGAAGGAGAAAAGCAGGCTATTCCTCTACGAAGGTTAGCTGTGCAGAAGGCTTGTCAACCACCGGACTCACGAGCTGACCTGGCAGGTAGTGGTCCCAAGACGAGATGCAGCAAAGGTCCTGGAGGCCTACCATGACAGGGCGGGACACTTCGGGTGGAAGAAACTGGAGTTCCTACTGAGAGAGCGGTTCTTCTGGATCGGTATGAGAGGGGCCATAGAGAAGTGGTGCAGGGACTGCGGCCCATGTAACCTCAGAAGGAAGGACCATACCAGCCAGAAGACACCCTTGAGGCCCATCATCACCAGGCAGCCTCTTGAGCTGGTAGCCCTGGACCATGTAAAATTGGCTCCAAGTCGGTCGGGCTATGTCTATGCCCTGACAATAGTGGATCACTATTCCTGGTTCCTGGTGGTGGTTCCTGTTAAAGACTTGACAGCCCAAACAGTGGCCAGAGCCTTCCAACAACACTTCTGCCGTCCACACGGGTATCCGGAACAGGTCTTGACAGATCAAGGTCCAGCGTTTGAGGCTGAAGTCTTCCAGGAGTTCTGCCATCTCTACGGCTGTAAGAAGATTCGGACAACGCCTTACCACCCGCAAACCAACGGGCTGTGTGAGAAAATGAATAATATCATCATTGATCTCCTCAAGACGTTGCCCCTGGAAGAACGCAGCCTGTGGCCGGAGAAGCTGCCAGACCTGATAGACTTATACAACCATATCCCAGTGAATGCTACAAATTGCACCCCGGCTTACCTGATGCGAGCAAGACCAGGTAAGCTGCCGGTAGACCTGGAGATGGGAGTCCTGACACCCGAGGACACCTCCCCAGACACGGACTGGGATACGGAACGGCGGCTACAGTACAAGAAGGTACAGGAGAGTGTGGAGAGGAGTCTGGCTCAAGCGAGAGAAAAGCAAGAGAGGCTCTTCAACCAACACGCCCCTGCTGGTCCCCTGGAACCTGGTGAGCAGGTTCTGAAGCGGAAGAAAAGGCTTCACAAGCTAGATGACCAGTGGGAGAGCGACCCGTACACAGTACTGCAGTCCGACCACAACAACCCGAAGGTATGTGTAATTACCAAGGATGGAGGAGAAACCACTAGCACCGTCTCCAGAGACCACCTAAAAAGGTGCCCCGAGCAACTACAGAGTGCAGGAGAAGATCAAGATGACCTTGAACCCGCAGAGGACAAGGAAGAAATGATCAGCACAGTTCTTGGAGAGTTCCCCCGGTCCTGGACTCGGATAAATGACGCAATAGTGGTACCCGTCCTACACTTCCTTCAACCAACCCAGCAGGAACCTACAGGAGAGCAGGAAGAATCAGAGAAACAAGCAGCCCCGGAGGCGGAAGAACCCATGCCAGCAGCCCAGGAGAGTCAACCCTCTGCTGACAGTGAACCTGCCATGCCTGCGGTAAGCCAAAGGAACTGCAGACAGCTGCCTGAACTGCCTGTAAACCCAGCTAGTAGCTGTACCCTAAATGATAGTGGGGAAAGCCAGGTTAGACCACCACCAGACAGTGGGTTACGCAGGTCAACCCGGAGCACTAGGGGGCAGATACCAGCTCGCTGGAAAATATAGCGTGTATTAAGAACTGTAAATAACCCTTTTAAATAATTGTCAAATGTTGAAATGTTTGAAAAGTTAATTGCATGACCAATGATTATGTTTTTCAGTTTCTTTCAGTTAACCAAATGGACTAACAGGTTATGAACTTTGAGTAACCGGGACTTTCTTGTAAAATATGTTCGGAGCTTAACCAAAGGAATGAATAAAGACTGTCAAGGACTCAGGGCAAGGACAGACCCCCACCTGGTTAAGGCTCCCCTTGTGTTGGTGAAATGGACACCCGGTCACAGATCATACTGTGACCCTCTTCTTTTGTTGGTGATAAGGACACCTGGTCACAGACCAAATAGTCACAATTTAAAATCCTAATTAAATTAATTCCAATGTTCCCACAGTTGTCGCATTTTTCAGTAATTTACAAGCCATATTCATACTTTCTTAGGGGAGAACTGTATTTTTTTCAGCTACCTAAAACATTTTCCAGGTAGTAGCAGAAAAGCAGATATGTCAGTGAGAATAGACTTTATCTATTTGCATGAGTTGCATGGAGTTGATTCAAAATGTAATAAATTCAGCTTTTCCATTTAAAGGAAACACTAAATTTAGCATTTTAAAAATACATTTAGGAAAAAGAAAAAAGTAGCCATTTCTATCTGGTATATTATCAATTGAAGGTAAGAGATGCATGAAGCTAATGTGGAGTGTGTAATGAGTTTCACCACTGACTCCATCTTGAAGATACACAGTTACAGAAAGCAGATAATGTTTCTCTCTGCAGCTTTCATTTCACAGAAATGAGGTTATCACTTTATCCACAGAAGGTTTGCTGGATTTTGCAGAGCGAGTGGCTTGTTCCTGCAATGGCTTTAAGTAATAGCATCTGAATGATGTATATATACCATTACAGGCAATATCCAGAAAGGGTATTATAATGTCAACTTATGTCATTAATGTCAAATTCTTATTGAATAAGGAAAGTATTTATGCAAATGGCCGACATCCCAATCCCTAATTTAAATAAAACCTTTGTATAAAGAGAGAGAGCTTATCCGTCCATTAGCACTAATCCGAGCATACGTGGCTGGGGACATCACTCTCACAGATTATACATGAGGCAGTGGTGGTGGCTGTGCAGTAATTTGAGGTTAATGGCTGGTTATCACTCTCGTCTTATGGGTGTTGCTGCCTGAAGAGGACATATTTTAATCCAGCGTCTTTAGTTGCATTGAAATTAAGCAAAGATTAACAACTCTCTTTTCACCCTCTTACCCGACCTACATAGCCCTTCTGAAATAGTTGTGTTACTCCTGGCTTCCAGGAGAAATAATGTTCCTTTTTCTTCCAGGTGCCGCACTTGCAGATCAACCCTACATCTGCAGGTTAATAGCTTTATCCAACATGACAGGTTCCCTTTAAAGATGTTCAGTATTAAGCTATTGATGACTTAGGTGATCAATTTTAGATCGATGGAGGGTCCAACACTTGGAATCCTCAACGACCAGCTATTTGCAGTTCCCAAAATTATACAGTGAATGTGCACCAGGTCACCATAGTATTGGTCATTTTTGGGTATTACAGCTCTGCTCCCATTTACTATACAGTAAATTGGTGATGGGCAGTCTGGCTCTTTTTGGTGATCTGGATAACTTGGCTCCGTTCACCAAAAAGAGCCGGCTCTTTTGGATCCAATATGGATCCCGATCGAATATATGTTCACCATAGTTTAACACATATTTAAGATGAAATTAACACATCCAAAATGATGCCCATCTGCTACCAAAACCCCACCTACTTGCAGCTAGCCAATTAAATCAAAGGGTGGACGGGGTTTGAATTAGGTGGGCACCTTCCTTTTATGCCCAGTGAGAGCCATTCAGGGAATTTAGTGGCTCTCACTAGGGTGCCGGCTCCCATTGTTCCCAGCAGAGAGCCAGCCCTTTTTCTCGGTCACGAATGACCCATCACTACAGTGAATGGAGCTGTGTTGTTCTTGCTCTATATATTGTGAATGTCTGGCTTTGGTGGGAACTGTGAACAACTGATCGATGAGTGTTCCAAGTGTCAGACCCCCATTAATATGATATTGATCTATCCTAAGTCCAAACCCTTTCAAGGGTTAGTGACTGCTGTATTGTACCCAGGGTCGGACTGGGGTGCCTAGGGCCCACCAGGAGAACTGACTCTAGGGGCCCACACTACAGCCCACCATAAACGGTTTTATTACTTGTTATGCATTTCTATAATGCACTATAGTTACATGATTGGCTGCACTGTGAAGCACTGAGCGGCAGGACTTTCTTCGGACAGTCATTCCGTACTGCCAGAGTCCCTTTAATGGTAACTTGTCACCTTGAAAAACGCTATTTATCTGCAGATATAGGGGTAATCTGCAGGTAAATAGGGTTTAAAGCCTGGTTAGACGGCTTATTGGAAAAGCATTGGCTACACGGAGAAAATTACATTTTATTCTCCCTACTGCCACTCGCTTCCTGTCATAGGATCGGTGCAAGGAGGGAGACATTACAGTCACCGCAAACTACAAAGTGAGCGTGCTGCAATAACGTCCGGCACCTTGATTGTGACACTTCCATGGAGCCCAACCTCAGGCTGAGCTTCATTGAATGATTAACATGGCAGCAGCACCTGGCAATTAGTGCTGAGCGAGCGTGGTCCGATAAGGTGTGATCCCAGCATGCTCGGGTGTTATCCCAGTATCTTGTATTGCTACTATGCTTGAATCCCCAGGGTAGCATGTTTTGCGGCGGTAGACAGACGCAACACATGCAGGAATTGCCGGTTTGTTAGGTAATCCCTGCATGTGTTGCTTCTGTCTACCGCCGCAAAACATGTTACCGCAGGGACTTGAGCATATTAGCAGAGCACTACAAGATACTCGGATAACACCCGAGCATGCTGGGGTCACACCTTATCCGACCACGCTCGCTCAGCACTAGTTGCCAGGTACGGCTGCCATGTTAGTCATTCAATGAAGCTCAGCCTGAGGTTGGGCTCCATGGAAGTGTCGCAATCAAGGTGCGGAAGTTATTGCAGCACGCTCACTTTGTAGTTCGCGGTGACAGTAATGTCTCTTATCCGACCACGCTCACTCAGCACCCATCAGCAACCTGCAACTGCGTCACAGGGGGCTGAAGGGAACAGGTGACTGCATGCACCGGCCATTGTGCTATCTAAATGCTGCTGTCAGTGATTGACAAGGGCACTTAAATAGTCAAAACAGCAGCAATCAAGGCGAGCTCTGATCACTGCTGTTACAGGCAGCCGCCGGCTATGTAACACAGCCGACATCTGCCCGGTATGGAGCAGGCTCAGCTCCTGAACCCGCTCCATACAAGCACATCCCAATGGTGACAGTTATGACAAGGTTAGCAAATTTCACTTGTCTGTTCCTAAATGTGGAAAGACAAATGGAATTCCCTAACACATGTGAAAGAGACCTAATAGATTTAGTAAAGGTGCCTCAAGCATATGAATGTTATTACACACCACAATGCACAGTTACATACACGCATCTTACAAAAATACATATTATTCCAGATACGCAGACGCGCACAAACACACAGACGCGCACAAACACATCAGTACATGAATACATCATCTGAACCACCATCAATTGTAATGTCAGGTCAGCCCCATATATCTTTCTATCACGTAAACCTACAACTCCCAGTATGTAATTAACAATAGAGATACTGGGAGTTGTTATCAGTCATCATCAGACTGCGGACCATGCAGGAACCACAGTACTGATGAGACGCAGGCAGGATCACAGATGAACATTTACATCCAGGTATCTTACCTGAGACGTCTTCTCTGATTAGAGTTGTTCTCTTTCTTTTCTTCCTCTTGTCCAGACTCCATGATGACTTTTCTCATCCACAGCTCGTCTCTGCAGACTTCCATCTTCTCCGGTCTTCTGCAGCACATCCCGACACGATGCCCTTAAAGATAGCAGAGTCATTATAATGCTCCTGAATAAAAATATCTACACTGAGCCCCTGAATAAACCTAACTCTTACAATGCTCCCTGCACAAAACATGACATACACTCTACCCCTCTTATGGTACCTGCTCTCCACACTGTCCTCTCCTTACCATACTGGACCCCCTCTTCACATTGTCCTCTCACACTGTGTCCCCCCTATACTGCCCAGTGTATATACTGTGCCCCTTCATCACACTCCCCCCCTCCTCAGCATACTGTTCCCCCCATTCTGTGCCCTCACACTGTTTCCTCCATACTGCCGCATCTCTATACCTTCCCCCTCACTACCTAGTCTCTGTGCTGTGTCACCTCACATTTTTCTCCCTCCATACTGTCTCCTCACACTATTCCCCCACTCTTCATACTGTTTCCTCACACATCCCCCTTCCCCATTCTGTTCCCGCACTCATTCCCACCCCTCCTCTGGTTCACCATACTGTTTTTTCACACATCTCCCCATTCTGTCTCCTAAAATTTCTCTCCCCTCTCTCCCCAAATATAATAAATCTTCGGAAGACCACACAGACATGCAGAAGCGCTCTTACACACACGAAAACAAGCGCACACAGACACATACTAAGGGCTCTTTCAGACGTCAGTACATGCGGTGACAGTTTCCACACGTACCAGAGACATTGGTACACGTAGACCCATTCAAATGAATGTTTTTACCTGCTGCACCTCCCGCAAAACGTTCTGCACACTGATGACAGCGCTCTTCCCAAGCACCGGGTGCTGAACGCTACTCTCATCATAGATCCCTGCCGGCGCTGTGATCAGCAGCAGCAGAGTCAATGATGAGAATAGTAGTCTACTCCCGCCGTGTTGAACTGTAAAAATAGGAATAAAATAAAAAAATCCTTATACTCACCTCTCCTAAGCATCACCCGCTGTAATCCGTGCAAGCGCTCACGCCGAGGAGAACGACTCCTGCAGCGAGTGGGCCCTGGAGCTGCGCTCAACAAGGGGTGCCCTGTCAATCACTGAGCGCAGCTCCGGGGCCCGCTCGCTGCAGGAGTCATTCTCCTCGGAGTGAGCGCTCACACGGATTACAGCGGGTGACGCTTAGGAGAGGTGAGTATAAGGATTCTTTTATTTTATTCCTATTTTTACAGTTGGACACGGAGGGAGTAGACTACTACTCTCATCATTGACCCTGCTGCTGCTGATCGCAGCACCGGCAGGGATCTATGATGAGGGCAGCACTCAGCACCCGGCTCTTGGGAACAGCGCTAACTGTACACTGATTCCCAAGCGCCGGTACGTGTCACACGGATGACACACAGGTGGACACGGATATCTCCAGTCCCGTAAATATCAGGACATGTGAAAGAGCCCTAATATACCCACACAGATACACATACTCACAGAAATGGGGACACGTACACACACAGGCAAGCACACACAGAAATGCACACGCAGTCATGCTCAGACACACTCAATCAGACACAAAAATGCAGACACGCAGGGAAGTACGCACACACGTGTGAAGACACATATACACACGTAGACATGCAGGCACTCAAATACATACACACAAACACATGCAGGCATATACAGTACACACACGCATGCAGGCATATATACACACACTGTACACACACATGCATGCATATACACACACTGTACACACATGCATGTATACACACACACATGCATGCATATACACACACACATGCAGGCATACACACACACACATGCAGGCATACACACACACGCATGCAGGCATACACACACATGCAGGCATATACACACACACACGCATGCAGGCATATACACACACACGCATGCATGCTGGCATTTACACACACACACGCATGCAGGCATATACACACACACGCACACAAGCATGCAGGCATATACACACACACGCATGTATGCAGGCATATACACACACACACACGCATGTATGCAGGCATATACACACACACGCATGCAGGCATACACACACACACACATATACACACACACACATATACACACACACATGCATGTATGCAGGCATATACACACACATGCATGTATGCAGGCATATATACACACACACAAGCTTGTATGCAGGCATATACACACACATGCATGTATGCAGGCATATACACACACATGCATGTATGCAGGCATATACACACACACGCATGTATGCAGGCATATACACACACACGCATGTATGCAGGCATATACACACACGCGCATGCAGGCATACACACACATGCAGGCATATACACAAACTGTACACACATGCATATACACACACACAGGCATATATATATATATATATATATATATATATATATATATATATATATATATATATATATATACACATACATACATACATACATACATACATACACACACACAGCCATATAACTCACCCATAAAAATTTGGCACGGTGCTCTTGACATGAAATTGAAGCAGTGAGAGCTGTAGGCCTGCAGCCTTGTTTCCAATTCCAGGCCAGGCCACATTCCACATATCCAGCCCCGGAGCCGGTATTAAAAAGCCCAGAGTCAGAGCAGGAGAGAAGGGGGCAGTGCTCCGGTGCCACCACCTGGTCGGGAGCCGGTATTACTACAGGGGAGCAGGCCAGAACAGATATGGAGCCGGGATGGAACCGTATGAGAAGCCCTGGAGCAGGGAGAGCAGAGTGAGACGTTGGGTTCTGTGGCTCCGGCGTATCATAGGACGGCCCCGGAGCAGAGAGAAAGCAAAGCAGAGCGCGGCCGCGGCGTATCAGAGGCCAGACGAGAGCACCTTCAATGTCACCTGACACCACAGTCTGCCACAGAATCCATCCTCTTAGTGTCAGAGAGTCACGTGGTAAGTATGCTGCATGCACGTCACCGCAGGCCCGCTGTCACCAATGAATGTGCCGTGCGCGCGACGCTACATTTGATTCAGCCGCGCTTTTAAAAGGCTCACACTTTTAAAGGGCCCCCTGCCACCAATTCTCTCACTCTCATGTCGGGGCCCACCGTGAAATTTCCCGATTTCCCGCCAGGCCAGACCGACCCTGATTGTACCATGAAATACTCTGAAAATCTATATACTCACTAAGGTGACACTTAGTGCTGCAGCCAAGTAATGTTGAAGAAACCCTCCACCCCAAGACTGAAAAGTGACCATATCTCTCTGACATAAATTCACCCTATAGCACCTGGTGCTCTTCGTTTGCCTCCTGCTGCCTCCTCTGCTTAGATAGACGTTCTGTTACTCAGGATTCCAAGATGTCTACAGCAGGGTCATGTGTAAGTGAGAGCAATGGTCTAAGTCTAAACTACACTTCCCTGCCTTTAATATCTTACAACACAGGGAAGGCATGGTTCAGACTTATCACTGCCCTCTCAATGCCAATGAGGCTGCCATCTTGGAAGCAGGAAGAACAATCTGAGCAGAAAAGGCAGCAGAAGGTAATGAGAGGGCACTAGGTAGGGCGACTAGTACTACACAAGATTTGTCCAATCACTTTATCTATCATAGCAAAAGGCTGCAAATCTTAAAATAAGGGTAGGTTCACACGACCGTAAAAAAAAATTGTCTCATCCAGAGTTTCATCCAGAAAAGTTGGACTATTTTTTTCTCACTTGTCGTCCGTATGTAGTCCGTTTTTTTTTTTTACAGAAACAGCTATTAATCACGTGCAGTATAAGACCACTTCCTAAAAACTGGATACTATACCGCGGCATTCGATTTTTTTTGCGCACCCATAGACTTGAAAGGGTGAGTCTGATTTATGGAAGAAACTGGCGCATGCTGCAATGTTTTTCACACACAGATTCAGTCAGTGAAAATTGCTCATCTGCACTGCCCCTCTGAATAATATTAGTCCATGTGTGGTGAGTTATTTTAATGGACAGCACTTGGACCGAAAATACGGTTGTGTGAACGAGCCCTTAGGTTCATTCCTGAGTTTTCATAAAATACCTTTTTGCCACTCACAAAATGATACATAAACTGCAGGTGACACCCAATTACATCCCTTCCTTTTCTATCTAGAGTATAGTCTTACAATGAGGCTGAGAGCTGCTTGTTCTTAAAGAGGTTGTCCACTACTACACTACTAGGACAACCTCTTCTTGATCAAAATGCTTGGCCCCGATAAAATAAAAAACAAAAAACCCTATACTCACCTTCCGCGCCAGCGCCATTGCGGCAATGTCAGCACTCGCTCTCCCTGGAGCTCCCGTGCTGTTGTTGTGACACGTAACGCCGACACCCAATCAGCACCAGCGTCACTGTTCCCGCCTTTGGACAAATCGAACATGAAGAAGTCTAGGCTGCAGCTGATCTGTGACTTCCTCTTCATGTTCAATTCGACAGGAGTCGGGGCCAGTGACGCCAGAGCTGATTGGGCGCCGGTGTCATGTGTCACAACAACAGCACGGGAGCTCCGGGGAGAGCGAGTGCCGACACCACGAGAACAGAGCCAGCATGGGAGGTGAGTATAAGCTTTTTTATTTTATCAGGGCCAAGTGTGAGGTATGAGAAGGAGTTGTCCAAGTAGTGGACAACTTTTTTAATTCTTTTATTCTTAAGAACTGCAAATTCAAATGGTAAGGTTCTGCAATCCTACTGTATATCTAATTCATAGTATACAGTCATATGAAAATATGAGAGAAAATTGAAAATGAGAAAAATTAAGTACACCCTCTGATTTTACATATTAGGACATAATACGACGTTAGAGACAAGTCATGAAAAAAAGACTACATCAACTTATTGCTGCTAAAGGTGATTCTACAACCTATTGCTTCATGGGGTGTACTTAATTTTTCACACACTGCTTCTGCACTTTGGCCTAGTTTTTGTTAAATAAATTATAACATGGTATAATTTGTCATGTGTTGTTTTTCATTTTCAGTTTTCTTTACTTAATTTTAACACCCTCTATTGACCGGTAATTTTTTTTTATTATATCCTGATATAGAGAAAAATACTATGAAAAGAACTTAGCTTTTCTCTTGACTGTATATCTGTCTTGCTGCCATATGGATACTTACCGTATATAATGATACAACATATATTAATCACAATACGAGGTTTCCAAAGGCGAGATACAATCTGCAAAGTTACTAAACAGGCAACACAATAGAAAAAAATTACCTGGAGGCCGATCAGGTGTGAGGACACACATTTGTGTTTTTTTTCCCAATAAAATTGAATGTCATTGTACAGGTTAGCATCAAAAAATGAATAGATAATTTACTTAGCAAAGTGCAGCAGAAGTCTGGCATAAATGAGCCAAAAAAGTAGGCAGATGGATTTCACTTTATTTACCATGTGTTTTGACACCTTTTGCACCTATTTTGGAGACTCTTTTTAACACTACAGACCTGGATAGTTTTGAAAGAGGTTTAGGAAAGGGTGTGCAAAGTGGAGTCTTAAACAGTTATTATGGATTCACTCACTTCTGTGCCAAGAAGTGAGAAGTACGGGTGATATTGTGGCGCCCCTGAGGGTTTAGTCACCACAGGGGTACTGCACCTCATCTGTGGTATCTCCTCTTCCAGGTAAGGATGGAGCATCTCTCAGGACCCCACTTCACCATTCAACACTACACCACTCCTGTCCTGTAGGGGGCCTAAATGCACCAGGGTGCTGCCCCGGCCCGTGATAAAGGAGATGGGGGGAACCAAAGATAGGGGGAACCATGTAGTGGGTGAGGGTGGAGGATACACTTTTAGGAAACACTTATTCATTCATATTTAATCTACGGCCATCTTAAGTTTAAGGTCTTTGATTGTGGTCTTCTGCCAGGGTCCAGCAAAAGTCTGCAGCTGACTGAAGATACACGGTCCTCGTACTCTGGCCCTGAGACGAGGGGCGGGTCAGAGTTAACCACTGTCTCTACCCGGTCAAGGTCCTGACCTAAGAAGACCTTGGAGGGGAGCGGAGGATATAGGCTCCACAGGCAAAAGGATCCCAGGGGGATACAGACGGAGCGGAGTCGCCACCTGTATTCTTTACTCTGGCCTAGCCAGGGGGATTCCTGCTGCAAGAGGGGTAACCGGCCACCGACAGCTGACTTTGTTACTTCACGTCTCAGTCAGAAAAGCCCGGAGGCTTAGTGGATCCCAAGGGGGATACGGATGGAGCGGCCTATGCCACCTGTATCTCTTAAACTGCGTTTATCCAGTGGGACCCGGCCTTACACCACGGTCGTACCACACACAGTCAGGAGAAGACTTAGTGGGAGAACAACTTACCAAGGAGAGGAACACACATCAGAGGGGTCTCGACAGGTGCTCCTGATCTACCTGGGAAGTGTTGAACCCCCTTCCCGGTGGCCGCAGTACGCCGTGAGTAGCAGAGGGAAGCTTTGCGGCTGAAAATTCATCTGAAGTGAGTAAAGACCCGGATGACTTCACACACCGCCTCAGCTCGTTATTTCCTGCGCCGGCACTGCACCCACCATTCTTTCTCACTCTGCCCTGAGGCCTGCTCCGCCTGTGGGGAGCCGTTCCATCCTAGCTGCCCCTAACACCGACCTCAGTGGACTGTAGCAGCGCTGGTGTCCATCACCAGGAACCGCAGGTGGCGTTGTCGAGAATACCACTCATCCTTTAAACCCCATTATTTTGAATGTGATGGCCCTGGGCACAGAACGGGTCCAGGCCACGACTGCATCCCCCGGTAATACCTTCACCGACCCGGCTCCGAGTAACCCCAAAGCTCAGGGCGAGGCGCCACAATATCACGTCTACTGACTTCTGCTGGAATACATGTGCGATCAACAGGTATCGGAGCACCTGTCCCATTCTAATGAAGGAGACAAATGCATAATATCTGCCGATAGCACAGGTGTCCTGCGAGATTTCAGTAGACATCTGTCGCACTCACTTCTCTATGTATTAGTGAGCGGAGCAGGACTAACTCATCAAAATGAATGGAGCGTTGTAGTGAAAAATATTGGTGTAGAGTAGGTGGACAGCACGGTGGCTCAGTGGTTAGCCTTGCAGCGCTGGGGTCCTGGGCTCAAATCCCACCAAGGACAACATCTGCAAGGAATTTGTTTGTTCTCCCCGTGTTTGTGTGGGTTTCCTCCGGGTTCTCCGGTTTCCTCCCACATTCCAAAGACATAGTGATAGGGACATTAGACTGTGAGCCCCAATGGGGACAGTGATGATTATATCTGTAAAGCGCTGTGGAATATGACTGGCCTATATAAGTAAAGCATAATAAATAAATAAAGGTGAACAGAATGATCCATGAAGAACCGATTTTGTGTCAAAGTTCCTGAAATTCACAGTTTCACATAAATTCGAACAATGAAATTCAATTCACAGTTTGCAAAGAAAAATACTTGCCCAGCACCATTTCCCACACTGCTAAGACATCAAAGAGTGGACTCATGTCTTCTTGCGTTGCCGCACGGGCTTCCCGTAAAGCCCTGCAGTTGTCATATCTAGCAGATTATCATACCTTGTACAGTGGTGGTCACTACCTGGACCACGACAAATCAGTGGTTCCCAATGGAGCACAATTTGTACGGCAGAGTCATTTCCCATCTCCGTAAGAGCTTACACTCTACAGAAGAGAGAGACTTAACCCAGTGATTGGTTAAGTCTCTCTCTTCTGTAGAGTGTAAGCTCTTATGGTCAGCAGGAACCTCTCTAGTTTAGAGTGTAAGCTCTTATGATCAGCGGTGTTATTCATATTATTCACGTCACATGATAAAATTTAATAAACCCATGTAATAAATAATAATTAAATGACAAATAATATTTAGGTTTTCATTGTTACAATATGTCATCTTGGAAAAATAGTTCCTGCAGAGAGCACATGGCTTAGGCTAAGAAAAAAGACAATAATCATAATAATGTACGTAGCACATAAAACACATAGAAGTGGCATCCAGTTACTAATGTACTAAGGGAAAGAACTTGGAAAACTGAAGAAGAATGAGATATAATTTGAGCTTAACAATATAATATTACAAGGGTGACAATTGAGCGATCATGAAAGTGTTTTTGCTGAAAGGATACATTTACATTATAATCAGTGAATGCACTATTAGAAGGAATCAAAGAAAAGCCATTATAACCTTTAAAGATGTCGCCTACATGTGAAGGAAATTTAGAGAATAAGTGCATCTCTGAACATATCATATATAGAACTGAGAACTTGGAAAATACTTTGCTCATGTATAGTAACCCAGACTAGAACTTGAATTATTGCTCACTTTCATTAGCTGGTTTCTAGCAGAGCTCACAATGACCAGCATTCCCTCACAGCAAACACTGCACAGCAATCTATCCCATAAGCCAGTAGTGCAGCATAGATATTGTCAGACTGGGAATTCATTCCCTCCGTCTACCCAAGCCCATGCACTTTTTATTTGACTATAATCTCTGTTTTTTCATTGCACATTCAGACCAGTGTTCGGCTCCTAATTCAGCTGCATTATTCTGAAATATCTGAGATTACCTTTTATATTCTAGTGGGCCAGTGCAACCAGTGTAATCAGTAAACCAATCTATAAGTTGCATAATGAAACTTTTGAGCACAAGAAACACAAGTGTGACTCATCTACAGGCAATGTGGGGGAAGTAGAGTATGGCAGAGATGTCAGTGCAATGAAAGGAGGAGAACGGATAAAATTGTTTGTAATGTGACACAACTAAACTCAGCTGTGCCATTATCTGAAAAGTGTGAGTCACATGTGCTCTATACCCAGAACTGTCTAATCAGGCAGGAGGTCAGACGAGGAGAACAGATGATGTTGCAAGATAAAAAGATATATTTTGCAAACAACCACAACAACAAACATTTTTATTGCGCTAAGATAAGAGATGGGTTTTGGGAAGAATGTTTGAAAATTGGATATAATGTTACAGGTACAAGGAGTAGAACTAGGGGGAAAGGATGGGAGGAATTTTCTTTCCTCTTTTTTTAGGTTTCTAGTGGAAGGGTCAGGAAAGAAATGATATATCAATGTATTTAATGTAATACTACAATAGTTTGTAAATAAGATCTATGTAAGCGTGGAAAAAATAAAGAGAAAATTAAATAATAAAATTAAATAATAATAAAAAGAATCCCTAAATAGTATGGCACTGCTTCTCCTTCTCTAAATGTCCCTCCTGTTGCCACAGGCTCCATACTTCCAATAGCAATAACAATATTTCCTCTTTTCCCCAGTAGCCACAACAGTCCCCCCATCTAGTCAAAGCAGCATTTCTTTCCCTGCCCCACTTGTAGCTGTACTTCCCTGCACTTGCTGTCAATTATAACATGACTCTGTAAAACTGGCAGTGTGTATAAAGAATATACAGTATCTATACATTAACTGTAAATAGTTTTTTAATATGGAAATGTACAAGATTCACCTGATAGACTACTTTCCGCTGACTATTCTAGGGGTCGCCAATTTGTCCCATTATTTAAAATGAACCTGTCAGGTTGGATAACCTATTGACCTGCAGATATAGGGTTAATCTGCAGGGTTATAATGTTTGGAAGGTGGTCCGGCCATTGTACTGAAAGTGCGGCACACGGGAGAAGATAAACTTTATTCCTCCAGGGAGCTTCCGGCTTTCAGTCATAGAGGCGTGCTGGCTTGGATTCAGTCACCGGTAAGAGCATTGTGAGTGTCGGCTGTAAGTACACTCCAGCACTTTGACTTAAAGTCAGGTTTGCCATTCCTCAGTGCAAAGTCGGTTGTCAGTCAAAGTGGCGGGACATATTTACAGCCACCTCTTACAGTATAGTGAGCATAGACTGTAGCCACGCTGGCACGCCCGTGTGACTGAAAGCCAGCGGCTTCCTGAAGGAAGAAAGTTAATTTTCTCCCTGGTGCCACATATAGAGTACAGCCAACGGGCATCTTCCTAACGCTATTAACCTGCAGATTATCCCTGTATCTGCAAATTAGCAGCATTATTCGACCTGAAAGGTTCCTTTCAGAGCTCGCTCACAGCGTATAACTCGGACGAGTGCTATCAGATGTTTCATCGGACAGAACTCACTCCAATGTTATAAGATGGAGCAATGTCGGCTAGTGTTTATTTTCTCATGCCGAGTCGGCAAGAGAAAAAAAATCGCTCATGCTGCGGTTGGCAGTGTATATCACACGGTGCGCACACATACAAGTCTATGGGTGCATGCAAAACATCAAATTGCACTCGGAGGCCATCCAAGAGCAGTTCGATGTAGGCCACCTCACAGAATGGGGAAGATGGAGAAATTAAGTTCTCCATCTTCTCCGCACCCTGTGATACGATTCTAGTATACGACAGAAATAACACTCGGCTCACGCTCGCAGCAGAGTTTGAAGATAGGGTCATTTGCATATAGCATCCGATTTTCTTGCATGAGAAAATCATCAGATGCTGTACGCTAGTGTGAACGAGCCCTTAAGTTGACTTTTTGCAATCTTGTTTTCGGGTACTCTGTGCTGCATTTTCCTTTGAAGCCTTATGACTCACAGTCTGAAATTTTTTGTCCAGGTTCTTATGGGAACTGATGAACACAGTTTTCCTTGGAACAAAGAGTAAAAATAATAAATGTTATCAAGCATTCTGATTCATAACAAAATTCAAAATTAGAGCAGCAAGAAAAGGCGGATTCTTCTTTTAGTCTCCTGCTACATTTTAATGAGCTGAAAATGCCTGAGGGTGGTAGCAATGGCAATGCCAAACTGGGTGATGTGCCAGCATCCAGTGCCCTCATTGTCATCAGGCCTCCTAATCCAAGAACACTGGGCATGAATTCTGAAATAATAGGCATAAATGCAAAAGCAATCAAATATTCTACTTTCCTCGTTTCCTCATGAATTGTTTCTTGCTGTGATATAAAGATGTGCTTACATCTATATGAAATAAATTATACATTGTCCATCACAGATGGAAATAATCTAAGTAACTAGTGACGTACACACTTTCTTCACATTTTCTTCAGTGAGTAGAGTCAAAAGATTACACGTGTCAATGACAATTAAGGGGAATCAGTAAGATGGTTTATGCCTAGTAAACTATCTACAGATACAAGTAGAGAACTTTAAACCAAGCTTAAAGATATCTCTTTGGCCACAGATTGATTTAGCAATGCAAAAAAAATCATATCTGCTTAATTATGTAAATGAGCTAGCAAGCATTATGAGAGCGGTACCAGGCCAGGCAACTGCCCAGTCCTATACCCCGCCTAACACAGCCCTCTTGGCTTTAATGAATGGCTGCATTCTTATGAGAGTTCAGTAAGGCGAGCTGGAGTGCTTGATGAGCCTGGAACCTCCCACAGGACACCTGCCATCTCATTTACATAACTGAACAGATATATTTTTCTCTACATTGCTAAATTGATCTTCTGCACCCTTATTAATATTACTGTATTTTAAATAGAGTCTTTTACAGAGTTAACATGATTAAAGGGGTTGTCCCATGAACAAAGTACATTTAAAGGGGTTGTCCACTACTTTAGACTACCCCCCCAATGTATCCCCCCGGGACCAATAAGACTTTTTGTAAATACCATCTGTTGCAGATAATGCCTCTGACCAGCGCTATCACTGGCCGCTCACAGGCATCACGTGACCCCTGGCTGTAGCCGGCTCTGACATCCGCTGATGTCACAGCAAGTGCTGGCAGCAGTCGGGGGTCTTTTCCTTCCTGTTTCCATCGTGCACTCTGCCTCTCCACATTAATTGGGAAAGCACGCGGTGGATGCTGGGTGTGATGCAAGGGGGTAACCCCGCCCTCAACCCAGCAGCCACCGCGGGGACCCCAGCGCTGAGTCACGCCTCACTTATTGTGACGTCAGCGCGGGGTCACGTGATGCCTGTGAGCGGTATTTACAAAAAGTCTTAGGGCCCCCAGGGGGGATACATTGGGGGGGTAGTCTAAAGTAGTGCACAACTTCTTTAATCAAAAGATCTTGGAATAATAATAACTTATACAATTGGATGTGTTTAAATAAAATGTTCCTGTGCTGAGATAATCTTATAAATGTGCCCCTGCTGTGTACCGTGTAATGGCTGTGTCTGACCGTGCAGGAACATGGTCTGATCATACCACAGCTCCTGGGCAGGGGGGGAGAATAAGTGATTATACAGATGATATAGAAGTGACTTGCACCTGCTGCTTTCTGTGAGGTAAAACATTATATTGCCTGTTTTATCACAGTAAATCAAATGTTTCTGCCACATTTCCAGTCTTTCCAGTTCATCATAAATCAAGTCAGAGAGATAGGAGCTCCAGCTACCTGAGCTAATGTCATTGACTTCATTTATGATGAGCTCAAGGACTTAAGACATGGTAGAAACTGTGATAACTGTGATAAAACAGGTGGGATAAAGTTTTACCTCACTGAAAAAATCTGCTGCGATCCCATGCTGTCCTGTCTGTATACTCTCTTTTGATTCTTCACCTGGCAAGTAGCTGTGGCATGTTTCTGCATGGTCAGACACAGCCATCACATAAACACTCCCTCATGTGATTAAACAGGCAGAGTAATGTTTTACCTCACAGAAAGAAGCAGCTGCAATCAACTGCTATGTTGTCTGTATAAAAACATATTATTCCTCCCCTGGCCAGGAGTTGTGGCACGTGTCAACCATGAAGTGGAGTAACTGGTATGGTCAGACAAAGATTATCTTGGTAAAGGAAAAAAAATGTAACACATCCAAATGTTGAAATTATTATTATTCCAAGATCTATTAATTAAAATGTACTTTGTTTGTGGTATAATGATATCATTTTACTCAGTGTGACGGCGCCCAGCTGACAGCGTATGTAGTTTACTAAGCACAATCCTGCCGACAGGTGTGCATTAACACCACTGCTTGCGTCCCTGCATGGTTTTCCTTCCCCTACCATGCAGGGATACTGACATATTCACCACCCCAGGTCGTGCAGAGGGCTCCTTGTCCTCTGCTTGCTGTGTATGCTTTGAATGTTTCCTGGCAACATGCACGTGCTCTTCCTGTTTCTTAAAGAGAGAGTACGCATGCTCCTAATGTGTTCTTAGTGAATTTCTGGGAGGCACTTACTATTTAAGGCACCTCTACCTGTTGGGAGGTGCCTGAGCAGCATTCTCCTTTAGTGTTGGTGCAACTACTAAGTTGCCAGATCCTGTCCTGTTATGCTCTCTGAAAATGTACCTGTGTCTGTTCTTGTCTGAACCTGCTTCCCTGGCCCAGGGTGGCACAGGCCTGAACTTTGAACCATTACCTGTGTCTGACCTTGTCTGAACTTGCTGTCTGAATTAGGACCTGTCTCTTAACCTGTTTGTATCTAAGTCTTGATCTTTCCCTGTACCTGTTATGTTAGAATGTTGATCTGTCTCTCAATCTTTCAGTGTCTGAATCCATACCTGCTTCCACTTCTGCTATATTCTAATCATTACTTTCCTCTAAACCTGTTGTCTGATTCAGTCCCTACTTCTAAACCTGCTGTGTCAGTAGCAGTACCTTGTCTTGTCTGTCCTGTGTGTACCTGTCCTTGTATTTATCCTGTGTGAACCTGACCCTGTCTGTTCCTTGTGATTCAAGTCCTATCTCTCCCGTGGGAACCTGCAGTTCCCTGTCTGTCTGCATCTGTGGTTCCGTTCCTGTCCGCACCTGGAGTTCCCTGCGTGTCCACACCTGCGGCACCTACCTGTCCTCACCTGCAGACTGGAACCTCTCCTGCCAGTAACCTAGTTCTCCCTGAAACTGGATTCTTTCTGTTCCTGAAAGCTGTGCCTGCCTGTATATCAGCCTTGACCGCCAGCACCTGCCTGCCAGTATATCAGCCGTGACTGCCTCCATCTGCCTGCCTGTCTGCATTTCAGCAGTTCCTGCCTGCATCTGTTGTGCCAGTCTGTATACCCGCCATACCTGCCAGCACTTGCCTTTCCTGTATACCAGACAAACCTGCCAGTGCCTGCATTTCTCCTTGTGGGTCAGATGCCGTGTGTTCGAGGTCTGTCCTGGAGTACTATCTGGCATCCATCTGGAGCCAAGTCTAACCCCATCATCAGGGGCTCTAGTGAAGAGTCAGGTGTTCACTTAGCCACACTCCTCCAGGCTTTTCGAGGTCCACAGCACATTGGGACCACGAACCACAAACCCCGTGTGCCACCAGCGGGAGTAACAGTGTCCTTACACATTCAACTTCAATGTATTCTGTGGCCATAAATCAGCTGAGAGGAGGTTAGAAAAATAGACATAAAAAAGTTACAAACTATCCTGTTAGACAGACAGAATGAGCTCACTGACGGATTCACAATCAACTTTTTCTGCAGCCAGCAATAGACATTGCAACACAGTGGGTATAAAAAGGCAAATAGTTTTTGCAATTGGGTTTCATTTAAAAAAATATACACTATTTTTTAGCCTCAAATACAAGCACTTAAGTAAAAGAAAAAAAAAAAGTACTAAATGATGGACAAACCCTTAAAGAATTTAGGTAATATATGTCTACAGCCCATTATTCTGGTGTGGCTTTAGCTGCATCCGATGTGAACTGTAAAGTAATAATAATTACAGTCATGTTAATCTGCACAAGTTTCTCCAGCTTCAAAAAAAATATCAGAGGTGTCAACTTTTTTTATGGACTGTCCATGTTTGGACGATTAGCAACCCTGGACAAGAGAATCCAGAAAGAGAGAAATTCTGTTCCCTTCGTGTGATGGATACACTGATGCATTGCTCATTAAGAGATTGTTTTAAAGAAAACCTGTCAGCACGATGTGGTAATGTAATGTAAAGACATGGCTGTAATGAGGCTGTAATACTGATTACATTGATACCTTCTGTGATGAAATCCGCTTTGTGGTTCTTCTTTAATCCCCATTTGAAGTTTTCTTCTAATTAGATTTGGGTGCACAGGGGCCGGACTGTACACGGAGTCTTCTCCTCCCTGTTTGTGATTCCCGGCCCCTCTGCCTGCCTTCGGTCTGTGAATAACCTGCCTTCTCTGTTTGCAATATTAAGGGGTGACCTGTCATTCACAGACCAGAGGCAGCAGAGGGGCCGGGAATCACAGACAGGGAGGAGAAGACCCCGTGTACAGTCCGGCCCCTGTGCACCCAAATCTAATTAGCAGAAAACTTCAAATGGAGATTAAAGAAGAACCACAAAGCGGATTTCATCACCAAAGGTATCAATGTAATCAGTATTACTGCGATGTCTGCACATTACAAAATCATGCTAACAGGTTATCTTGCACTTGTGACCTTGTAAAGCAAGCAGTGATCTTGTAAATTAAGGGGTATCCGTACAGAATATATATTGAAAAATCTTATCAATTATACAATGATTAAACTTTTTTTTAAACCTGTTCAACACCATAATATTTGAGCCATTCGAACCACAAAACACTACCAGCAAAAGCCACACTAAGAAGAATTAAAATTCCCCCAAAAATTCAAGAAAAAAACAGCAAAAAAGGGCAGCAATGTTTACCTGCCCAGATCTTCAAAGTCAAATGCACTACCAGGATGCAGCAGACCCACATAAACATGGCGGATACACAGGTGCAAAATACTGATGAGACAATCACTCACAACCTACCATTTCATGGAGAGGGTGACTGCTTAGTATTTAAATTGCACAAAAAAAGGCTTGAATAGGGTGCTGTTCACACTAGGGTAGTACACAGTATCCGGCTTACAGCCTATTAGTTACGCCCATACTATTAGACTAGGCGGGCTGTCCGGTACTATCCAAGTGCACCCCCTGGGAACAGACACCCTAGTTTACAATGCCCGCACTGATGGGCCTGGCTGCACCCTGGAATAAAAGTGTGCAAAAATACATATATATATAATATATGATGTATTAGTTGATATTTTGGCCAAAATACGTAAACTCGTAACCCGCGTCAAGGGTCCTCATGCTTACGAGTCCTACTCTAAACACTACCAGCAAAAGCCACACTAAGAAGAATTAAAATTCCCCCAAAAATTCAAGAAAAAACAGCAAAGTAGGGCAGAAATGTTTACCATTCGAACCACAACATACAAAATGAGTACTCAGATGGAGATCTATAATTACCCTGTATACAGAGTCTATATCATTGTGTGGAAGTGAGTCACTAATTATATGAGGAAAGTATCTATAATTCCAGGGATTACATACCATATCAAGAGCTCGCCTTTAGCCTCTAAAGCCTCTGTGCTACTGACAGCTTCATATGTGTCTATATGTATGTATTGTGACTGGTGAGTCACTGGTGAAGTATGTGAGGGGAGGTATGTTTTTCTACGGCTGTTAGCCCTAGTGAACTGAACTACAACTTTTTATCCAGCATGTTATATGTTGGAGGGTTTAATCACCATTTTGAAGGGAGTGGTTTGTTGTGAATTGCATAGAGATGTGAGGGAAGTCATTCACCCTACCTCCCCTCAGTGTGTGGCTGAGCAAGGTTAAATGCTCAGTCACTATTTTTTTTCCTCTGGTGTGGTTTGGACAGTGAAGTCTCCAGGCTGTGTGTGGTGAAGCCACAGAGATCGACCAAAGGTCTTGTGTTTGGTCGGACTTCACTGAGTTATCTGGAATGGGTGAACCCCTCTTACTTATGGACTGAGCTACACTATATCTTTTGTTTCTCCTTATCCCAGAGAGGACTTGTTTATTTTTCAGATCACAAAACAAATTTAAATATTAGACAGAGATAACACAAGTAAACGCAAAATGCGTTTTTTAAATCCTACATGGCCCTATGTGAAAAAGTGATTGCCCCCCACCCACTTAAAACATAAATTAACTGTGGTTTATCACATCTTTGGGAAGCTCAATTTCCCTAGCCACACATAGGCCTGATTACTGCCACACCTGTTCTCAATCAAGAAATCACTTAAATAGGACCTGCCTGACAAAGTGAAGTAGACCAAAAGATCCTAAAAAGTTAGACATCATGCTGCGATCCAAAGAAATTAGTTTGTGTGTGTATATATGGACACATATGAGGCAGTACATAACACAGAAGCTTCTGTCAGAATCATTAACATCAATCTTCATTGTTGCCAGTACTTGTGTTTAAAAACAAGTACCTGTAATTAAGAGTCAGCAAATGGCAGTAAAAGTACTAGAAGTATTACACATACAAATAACTGTATCTATCGTATTCGCAATTCAAAAAGACTTGTATAATGAAACACAGCAGAGTTTGGTAGATATCGGATTATTGGGCTTTCATGGAAATTTAAGTAAAAATTGCTTAAAAATAATTTTTTCGGAAGTTCAAAATTAAATTCTCCATACAGAGGAATTAGTGTTCCACTTCTGGAACTTTTGTGTTATACAGTATTAAGTCTATCAAATAGGTGCTAAAGTATCAGATTTTTTGGATTAGCAGATTAAATATATTTCACTGGATTAGGAAATTGCTTTTGTATGTCACCTAATTGTATGATCATGAATTAACCGAATTACAACATAACATTCCTGCTACCTGCAGCCACCACTAGAGGGAGCTGACTGTATACTTTCCCTATTATTGTGTACAGTCGGTAGTCAGCATGTTTTCTTTAAAATCTGTGCAGGAGATTTCTTTGTAAGAAAAATGCAGATTAGGCTTTGTTAAAATATATTAATAGAAAACTTTCTCAGTAGGATTTTAGACCCTAAAGTACTGTCATAGCAGTAAATACTTAGAATTATGATTTATTCCATACCTATATATTACAAATCCGTGTCTCATAATCCATAGGCAAATTATTATGCAAATGAGCTCAGAAGTGCAGGAACTTGGTCTGCACTTACAGCTCTCTGTCTTCTCTGGCTTCTTTCTCCTCCTGACATTGGTCGCTTGCCAATGATTGAAAGGTCACTTTTCTCTGTGGCCTGCTCCCCTGGCTGACATCTTGCACAAGTGCCGTCATTTTGTGGGTGACGCATGCACAGTAACAACCTGGTGACGTTGTGAGAACCAAAATGCCAATATGCGCATGTGCCATTCCCTGGAAATAATGGTGCCAGCACGAGAATTCAGTCTCTGTGACCTGCTTCCTCATCTGAGATGCTGCACAGGCACCATCATTCCTAGGATTTCGCATGTGCACAGGGATATTCCAGCTCTCGCAACATCATCAGACTATTACTGAACATGTGCCACCCCCAGGAATGGCAGGCAGCCTTCACCAGGAGGAGAAAGAGGCCGGGAGGAGAAACAGGCAGAGGAAGCCAGAGACCTGTAAGTGCTGACCAAGCCCCTGAACTTGCAGGGTCATTGGCATAAGAATTTGCTGATGATCGTGACTATGAAGACATAGATTTATAATATAAAGGTATGGACGTAATCATGATTACAGGAGTACTTTACTGGGATGATGTTACTTTGGGGTCTAAGCACCAAAACAGTTTCCCTTTAAATAATTCAGCACAGTATTAGTGTATGTTCAATATAATTATCTGATTGGGGGCACATATATGACACATGTAGAATTTAGACAAGTTAAATAAACATATTAACTGGTAAAAATCAATCAGTGCAAAGAACAATCAGGTAAAAGCGTATTCACTGTCAAAATTAGCATCAAGAACAGAGTGAAGAATAATCTGTGGAGCAGATACCTATCATTCTACTACTAAACACTGACACACTGGATGCCCCTTTAAAAATAACTGTCTTGAGCCGGCCGCCTGCAAACAAATAACACAGAAAATGTCAAACTTAGTTAACGCTCAGTTCTTTAAATCCCCCTAAGGTGACCTAGTCCATTATCTCTCTATTGTGAAGGAGACTCACCAGATTCTGCAAATGTAATGCCGACAGAGGGAGCAAACACCTAACAGGACTGTGGAAGAGCTCGGCATGGAATACTGCAATTAGATTTTTCTACAAATGGCAAAATATTTTCTGTTTTTGCTGCAAAATCCTATTTAGGCCGAGTTGTAATGCTGTGTTTTTTTTCTGCTATTCCTTATCCGCGCATTCTCTGCAGGTGTCCGCACCAAAATAATAATAAGAATAATTTTTTATTTATATAGCGCCAACATATCCAGCAGCACTTTAAAATATGCAATAACAATCATCTTTGATTACTGTGTTTTTCCTACATTTTTCCCTTTATTTGATGTGTTTTTGTTGCAGACTTGAAGCAGAGTTTTTAATGTTTTTTTTAAGTGCAGAAAAGCTTTGATTCTGCATTTAAACAATGCAACTGGGTTTTCACATACATTTCTTCAGGCTCCTCATAAAAGCCTAGAGAGAAAAAATGCCCCTAAAAAGGCACAGTTCAACAGCATCTTTAAAGGGAACCTGTCACCAGGTTAGCCCGATATGAGATACGGCCACCACCTTTCAGCCCTCATATACAGCATACTGATATGCTGTGTATATGACGCCGATTCGGCCTGCGAGAAAAGAAAAACACCTTTAATTATACTCACCCGTGGGGTGGTTGGGTCCAAGGGGCGTCGCTGGTCCTGGTCCGGCATGTCGTCATATGGGGCAAACCTGGTGACAGGTTCCCTTTAAACACATAGTGCTGCTGGGACAGCGAAATATAACAGTTTTTCTGCCCAAAAAATGCAGCAGAAAAGAATGCAGCGTTTATGCTACATGAAAATATGGCATAATAAGAACACATCACCCTAAAAAAATAATATATGAAGATGCAAAAATATAAGTTCAGCTGTTTTTTCTTCTTTTTTTGGGTGACAACCAATAAGGTGGCCACTTTTTTCAGTTGCCTCACTGACTTTTTGGCAGAGTTGACAAGCACTGTAATAACATATTCATTGAATAATAATGTGTCAGACAAAGGTTCGTTTGGCAGACAGCTATCTCGTCTGACTCTACCACTCAGGAGTGCTCAACTTGGAACATTTATGTGTTTTTTAACAGCTTATCTCCCCTGAAAACAAAAGAATTGGTTGTTGATATGTCAAAAATCCCATCTCGTCTGTCCGGGGACAGTTGGGGGGGTCTCCATATATATATTAGATGTTCAGCCGATCCTGACGAAATCGCTGGGATTGGTTGACTTTCATCTAATTTGTGTAATGTTTATACGAATTACAGTAAGTTCTGCTTTATCTCACAAACTCAGCTCTGCCATATATGACAAAATCAGTTCCAAAGATTCGTCTATTTACAAAAGATTTGTCTACTTTTCTAAACACCTGTCAAGAAAGAAACTGCGCTGAAATCTTTTCTAATTAGCAAATTCCTCATTCTGTCCGTGCTGTACGGCGCTATTGTGTATCTTGCATATTGTTCTTCAGAATCTTTACAATAGGAATAACATTACAGAACGCAGAAGGCAGCAAGTAAATTATAATGATCGAGGATTAAATGTGGGCTGGAGATTGATTTCAGAAAAATTTACAGAACAGTCATAGAAAACCCTACAAAAGGAGTATGGACTATGTGTAGGCCTTGAAAATACTGTGCAAAGGACACGATATGTGTTGAATTGGGCTCGGGTCACACCACTGGACTTTCGTCCATCCGAGAGAATCGGGCTGATTATGCTAATCACACTCCGATCAGAGTTTGGTCAGATTTTCTCGGATGAGAAGAAGAATAAAAAAGAATAAAAATCATTCTCCATCTTCTCCATACTGTCAGTCCGTGAAAATTAGACTGTACTGAGATGTTATCCGAGTGTAATCCAATGTTTGCCATAGACCCGTAGACATAAATGGCCGAGTGCCATCTGAATATCGGCTGCAACTTGCAGGGCCGGCGTCAGCACCCAGCGCACACGGGCAAGTGCCGGGGCGCTGAGCAGGCGGGGGGCCCCAGTCGCCGTCGGGCACCCCGTCGCGCTATGGGACTCGTGAGCGGAGGGTGTCAGCGCCCGCACCCCCCCGCTTGCTCCGGGCCCCGACAGCCGGCAGCACAATACTTACCTCTCCCTGTGCCTCCACAGCAGGTCCGGTGTCCTCCGCGTCTGCTGCGCTGTGACGTTTCGGGTCAGAGGGTGCGGTGATGTCTTTCTAACGTGCTCTTTTCTGAGCCGTCACAGTGCAGGGCGGGAAGATGCCGGCGACGCTGGAGAGAAGTGAGGTGAGTATTTGATTTTTTTTTTTATGTATGGAGGCATGGGGCATTATAAGGGGGGGGGGGGTTACATCCTGCATGGGGCATTATAAGGGGGGGGTGACATCCTGCATGGGGCATTAAAAGGAGGGGAAGGAACATCCTGCATGGGGCATTAAAATGGGGGGGGGAGTGATATCCTGCATGGGGCATTACAAGGGGGGGGGTAGTGGCATCCTGCATGAGGCATTAAAAGGGGGGGGTGACATCCTGCATGGGGCATTAAAACGGTGAGGGTGACATCCTGCTTGGGGCATTAAAAGGGGGGAGAAGTGACATCCTGCATGGGGCATTATAAGGGAAGGCGGTGTGACATCCTGCATGGGGCATTAAAAGGGGGGGGAGTGGCATCCTGCATGGGGCATTATAAGGGGGGGTGACATCCTGCATGGGGCATTAAAAGGGGGGGGAGTGACATCCTGCTTGGGGCATTAAAAGGGGGGGAGAAGTGACATCCTGCATGGGGCAGTATAAGGGAAGGGGGTGTGACATCCTGCATGGGGCATTAAAAGGGGGGGAGTGACATCCTGCATGGTGCATTATAAGGGGGGGAGTGACATCCTGCATGGGGCATTATAAGGGAGGGGGGTGACATCCTGCATGGGGCATTAAAAAGGGGGGGAGTGACATCCTGCATGGGGTAT
The DNA here is from genome assembly GCF_046119375.1 of Phyllobates terribilis. Lineage (NCBI taxonomy): Eukaryota > Metazoa > Chordata > Amphibia > Anura > Dendrobatidae > Phyllobates > Phyllobates terribilis. The sequence goes on from NW_027362762.1 coordinate 881,678,261, forward strand.
TATATGGGGGGGGAGTGACATCCTGCATGGGGCATTAAAAGGGGGGGAGTGACATCCTGCATGGGGCATTATATGGGGGGAGTGACATCCTGAATGGGGCATTAAAAGGGGGGGGGGTGACATCCTGCATGGGGCATTATAAGGGGGGAAGTGACATCCTGCATGGGGCATTATATGGGGGGAGTGACATCCTCCATGGGGCATTATAAGGGGGAAGTGACATCCTGCAAGGCGCATTAAAAGGGAGGGAAGGGTGTGACATCCTGCATGGGGCATTATAAGGGGGGTGACATCCTGCATGGGGCATTATAAGGGGGGTGACATCCTGCATGGGGCATTATAAGGGGGGGTGACATCCTGCATGGGGCATTAAAACGGTGAGGGTGACATCCTGCTTGGGGCATTAAAAGGGGGGGAGAAGTGACATCCTGCATGGGGCATTATAAGGGAAGGCGGTGTGACATCCTGCATGGGGCATTAAAAGGGGGGGGAGTGGCATCCTGCATGGGGCATTATAAGGGGGGGTGACATCCTGCATGGGGCATTAAAAGGGGGGGAGTGACATCCTGCTTGGGGCATTAAAAGGGGGGGAGAAGTGACATCCTGCATGGGGCATTATAAGGGAAGGGGGTGTGACATCCTGCATGGGGCATTAAAAGGGGGGGAGTGACATCCTGCATGGTGCATTATAAGGGGGGGAGTGACATCCTGCATGGGGCATTATAAGGGAGGGGGGTGACATCCTGCATGGGGCATTAAAAAGGGGGGGAGTGACATCCTGCATGGGGTATTATATGGGGGGGGAGTGACATCCTGCATGGGGCATTAAAAGGGGGGGAGTGACATCCTGCATGGGGCATTATATGGGGGGGAGTGACATCCTGAATGGGGCATTAAAAGGGGGGGGGAGTGACATCCTGCATGGGGCATTATAAGGGGGGAAGTGACATCCTGCATGGGGCATTATATGGGGGGGAGTGACATCCTCCATGGGGCATTATAAGGGGGAAGTGACATCCTGCAAGGGGCATTAAAAGGGAGGAGAGGGTGTGACATCCTGCATGGGGCATTATAAGGGGGGTGACATCCTGCATGGGGCATTATAAGGGGGGTGACATCCTGCATGGGGCATTATAAGGGGGGTGACATCCTGAATGGGGCATTATAAGGGGGGGGAGTGACATCCTGCATGGGGCATTAAAAGGGAGGGGAGGGTGTGACATCCTGCATGGGGCATTATAAGGGGGGGTGACATCCTGCATGGGGCATTATAAGGGGGGGCGACATCCTGCATGGGGCATTATAAGGGGGGTGACATCCTGCATGTGGCATTATATGGGGGGAACAGCCTGTATGGGGCATTATAAGGGGGGAACAGCCTGCGTGGGGCATTATCTGGGGGGAACAGCCTGCATGGAGCATTATGTGGGGGGGAACAGCCTGCGTGGAGCATTATGTGTGGGGGAACAGCCTGCATGGGAGTTATATGGGGTCCAGTAGACTGTATGGAGCATTATATGGGGGCTAGTATCCTGTATGGAGCGTTATATTGGGGCCAGTATCCTGTATGGAGCATTTTATGGGGGCCAGTATTCTGTATGGAGCGATTCGCTGGTTTCTGAGCTATTGTGGAATTTATAATAGATATCGGTCATGTAATGTAAGAAGTGAAATCTTTGGCATTGTACTATATATATATATTTCTCTGCGGTATCTGTCCACCATGAATCGTGGTATGTGTTAAAGGGGCCCACTGAGACTCTTTCGCTCAGGGCCCACAAAAACCTGGAGCCGGCCCTGGCAACTCGGGAGTGCTGCAATTTTTCTTTGGACAGACTGTGACCGAGGAAAAAATTGGACATGTGCACAGTTCCAGAGAACAACATTAGTGATGATCGAGTATGCCTCATTAACCTTTTTCAGTGAGCACGCTCGGGTGCTCACCGAGCATCTTGGCGTGCTCGGCGTTTTATTCATCGTCGCCGCGCCTGCGGCTGTTAGACAGCTGTGACACATGCAGAGATAGCTTGGCGAACAGGCTATCTCTGCATGTGTCACAGCTGTTTAACACAATTGCAGGTGCGGTGACAATGAATGAAACGCCAAGCGTGCCAAAATACTCGGTGAGCACGCTCGGGTGCTCACCAAATGGGTTAATGAGGCATACTCACTCATCACTAAATAACATTGGTCCGAAAATGATTTGATGTATTGACAGGTCGCACTCCGACTGAAAATACGGTGGTCTACACGAGCCCTAATACTGAGGATAGGAGAGCAGGTATAAACCATCGCCAAGACATTCTTATAATCCTGGCACAGAGTTGTAATCTAGGGAAACAAAACCGACGCAGCAAATTTCTGCAGATTTATAACTCTCATATACCACAGTATTTTGCATTTGTTGGCAATTTTGGAGAAGAAAAAGAGGCTGTATTATAATCATTTGGAATTCAAGTTGGCTTGTTTAATAAGGCTGCTGGCATTGTTACAGCTTTTTCAACAGCTGGATGCAAACGGCCAAGCTTAGGAGGCAACATACTTCATCTATCGGCAGGAAAATAGAAAACTGAACGTCCTGACCGCTTTTCCAGGCTGAAGTTCACCCTCAGAGGGAACGGTTATTTTGGAGAAATCACGTAGAACGTTGCTGACACGCACAATGCATGACTACAAGCTTCAATAAACATACAAATTCCTCTTGCGTTGTTGACAGTCATAATTAGACTCACAGCATGAAGGAGTGGGCATCCTTCTAGTAGCTTATTTGCAGAGACAAAATTTTCAGCTAAGAAAATAAAATGTCACATTGGAGCAAATCATCGGCATTTCGCTCGTGATGGCCTTGCTTCATTCAGAAACGCGTTTCGCTTTCTATTCCGGTACAGTTGTTTGCTGTGATGCAGAGGGAAAATGATATCTAAAGCGATTTTGTTGTTTGTCCCTTTACTGTTTAGGGAAGAGTTAGGAGAACTGCCAGGTACATCCAGCTGTCGTCTAGCAGATATAAAGAGCGTGCAGCTGCAGAGGTATATATTCACAAAGACAAGCTGCACCTGCAAAAATAAGCCCAGCAGAGCCGTAGAGAACCGGGGAAGAAATGTAACTGTATTTACTGCCATTTAAATAAAAATGCTAATGCATAATAGATATTTTGTTCATACATAGGGGTTTTTTTGGAGCCTTTTTGAAAATAAAAAATTATGCATTTATAGAAGCATTAGCATTTTTTTTCTAAAATTCAGATGGCATGCGAATTCCTAAAGACAAAACTATTGTGAAACGCCATGTGAAGGCTTGTTTTTTTGTAGGACAAGTTGTAGCTCTGAAGAACACCATATATTTTTTCGTATAATGTTAAAAAAAAAATTCGACCATGGTCAAATGGTGAAAAAGAATGTTCTACCATCAGTGTTTTTTCATATATAAATATATATTTAGATTTCAGTGGTTAAAAAGAAATTCAGAACCTTGTAAAAAAAAAATTGTGTTACATTTTCGGATTTTTCTGAGACTCGTAACTTCTATTTTTCTGTCCACGGGAGCAGTATGAGGACTTGGTCTTTGCTGTTTTTATTAATATCATTTAAGGGTACATACATTTTGATTGCTTTTTATAGCATTTTCTTAGAGAAGTGCGCTTAGATTTTCTCTTCATTTTGGTATTTATGGTATAAATTATATTTTTTATTTTCAAAAGACTGAAAATGAGTATACCAAAAATCTTTATTTTATGTTTTATTTTCTGGATTTTTGAATGGGGAAATATTTTTTAAAACTTTATTTCAACTTCAAAACTTTACTTTTTTAATTTTCAGAGGGAACTTGAACCTGCAATTTTTAAATCGCTTAAGCTACAAGCTGTAATGCTACAGTTTTGCAGTATATGGTGTAATTTTGGTTCTCCCTTGAAGCCCAGCTTGGGGCTGAGCTTCACAGGAGAATTACGAAGGCAGTTATGGCTGGTAAATCATTGGCTACTGCCTCGTCTTGGGCCCATAGGAGTCAGTGAACACTTTGTCTAAGGCTATGTTCACACATCATAGTTTTTTCAGCGTTTTTTGATGCGTTTTTTTATGTAAATTTTCAGCTGTGTTTTGCAGTACCAGCTAAGTCTATGAGATTCCAGAATTCTTAGTTCAAACATCATGTTTTTCTTTCCAGGATTTTGGGCTTTGCATGTTGTTTTGCAAAATAGAGCATGTCACTTCTTTCAGCATTTTTTCACCGTTTTTCACCCATTCAAAGTAGTGAGTAGGGGAAAAACGCTGAAAAAAACGCCTAGTGTGAACATAGCTATCAGGTTTTGCTGCGTTTTTAGTGAAAATAAGCAAGTACAACAGTATCTGAGACTCATTTATTTTTGTGATTTTACCATCTTGTCTTGGTCACTGAGATAGTAGTTTGTATTAGTACAGTGTAATTAAATTAGTGATGTGTAGAAGTGGGGGCAAAAAATCCTCTAAAGACATTAGCCAGGTACAATTCTCCATGTATACAAATCAACAGAGTAGAAGAAACACTTCAAGGATAGAAGATGAAAAGGGTGCGAGTCATTATTTACCCAGACTGCAACGTTTTGACTTGCACAATGAAGCTGCTCTCAAACACTGTATAACATATATATTGTATATTTATCTTACATAGTAGAACAAACCAGTAACATAGATCTGCCCCGCGTATTCCATATGTACTGTTCCCTATAGAATATATAGCATAAGCTTCATATATTATTACATAGACCAGATCGAATGAGGCTGGTGTACTTACCTTGAAAATAAATTTCAGGATCACTGTTTAACAGGCCAACTAGAGCTTACAGATATTTTAGAATTTTAAATATCAGACAGGGAAACGTTCAAAAATGATAATGCAGTAATTTTTAAGTGGATTTTTTTTTAAGTAAGGACACCGGCCTCATAAGGGTTAAGATATTCCTTTTTATAATGTATGCTCTGCAAATAAGCACCTCCAGTTGCTACCTGTACTGGGAACCGCTGATCGGCCAGTGTGCCGGGTGTCGCACCCCCACCAATCTGTTATTCATGATCTATCCTAAGGATAGGTCATTAATATTAAACTAGTGGACAACCCATTTATTTGAACATTTACTACTGACTGTTGTTTACCCGACTACAATGCATAGAATGATCCATCATCCCGGTCTCCTCAGGCAATCTGATCCATTGCTTAGTAATTCTCAACGGGCCCAATTCATCATTTGCGATTTTTTTAAGCCACTTTTCATTTTTTGTCATGTGATATTCTCTGAAGTTTAGGCACCAAACTTTATCAAAATGGCTCATGCTATTTATAAATTTGGCGCCAAATAAAAAATACTCTTTCATTTTATATTTGAAACTTAATTTTTTACTTTTTAGTGCAAAAAGCCACATGTTCCACTGAATTATGGCAAAAATTTGCCCAAAATTTCAGGTGCACACAATATTACTCCAGAGGAGGATTGGAGTAAGTTTACAATAAATTTTGTGACTTTTCAAAAAGTGGCAAATGACGAATCAAGCAAAACCATCTTGAAACCCTAAACTGTGCCCACAGTGGCAAATGAACAAAAAACAAAACAAAAAAAAAGGTGAATCCATAAATTAGTGGCTTTACAAAAGTTGCGAATTGAAAGATGCATAATGCGCAAAACAAAAAAATGTAAAAATAAGAGAAAAACAGGTCCAAATGCAATGATTCAGTCCCTATATGTTTAGCTCCATGATTCCATCGTACAGTCTCCAAGCCTTACAACATTTTCAGCATTCTCAATATTGCACACAATCCGCCTGTTATTAAAAGTTCACAGGAAATACTAGAAGGTTCTGGACAAGGCTCTGTAAAATAGAATAACCCTTCCTTACAGTAATGTCACATACGTTTCACCTTTACAACACTGGAAAACAGAGAAATAGAAAACATGCCCCTTTTCAATATATGACAAGGATTCATACGCTCATAGCCCCGGCAGCAGAGGTTTACAACGCCTCTGTGCCATAAGAAAGAAAAAGAAAAATACAATGACCTTCAATTATTCAAACTTTAGTTATATATTGCTAAAATAAAGCATAATGATCCTGATAATAATTTTCATTATAGGTCATTTCTACTGAGAAGATAGGAACTGATCTACCAAGGGAAACCGCTATCCTTGGGCCACGTTCACACGTTCAGTATTTGGTCAGTATTTTACATCAGTATTTGTAAGTCAAAACCAGGAGAGGGTGAAAAATACAGAAGTGATGATGTGTTTCTATTATACTTTTCCTCTGATTGTGCCTCTCCTGGTTTTGGCTTACAAATACTGAGGTCAAATACTGACCAAATACTATACTATCCACTCTGAAAAACAGCTCAAATCATCTTGGTCAAGACATGACAGACTGCCAGCTCCCTGTTGTGTCAGGTTACAGAGCCTGCTAAACACTATCAAGCATTTAGGGGGAAGAGGAGTGAGGAGCAGATCGAGAAAACTAGTAGGAGATACAGAAACATAGTGCTGAGCTTTCTAATAAGTTTTTTATCTCACTCCAGAGCTGGATTCTCATCTACACTGCTCAGTGCTGCTGTATAATTTCCTCCGTACTACTGCTTCTCTCTTTCTGTGCTAAGAAATAAAAAGCATTAATATATCTCTGTGTGCCATGTACGGGAGACATCATAGCAACTAGTCTTCTCCCTCCAGCTCAGAGTCAATTGCAAATTTCAAAATAATTTGCAGAGAGGAAAACTGATAAAATGCAGGATACAAGTCATATATATAATGGCCAGAAATAGTGATATTCCTCATGAACACACACAGGACAGCTTATTCTGACAAAGTAACTTGAAAGTATTGATGAACTGAAACACCACATTTTAGATGAATTAATTTGATTAGATTAAATTGGATAACTTTTGATTTTACAATGATTATACCTTATATAAATACAACCGGAGAAGGTGTTCAGATTTTAGATTTCCTAATGAAGCATTGTGCAGAGATGATGAGAACTATTTGCAGATGAGAAAGCACTCGATGCATTTGCAGAAATTTACATTTCCCTGTACAGCTTTATGGATTGGCGCCTACACAAGTTCATTTGGGCACAGGGCAGTTAGTTTGCTTTAGCTTTCATCCACCTTTGCATTGCACAAACATGTAGGAAAGTGACCTAAAGATGTACAAGGTCATACGTGACACCTAAATCTTCGATTCATTCTGTGTTTTTCAGAAACTTTCACAACAGCATTAAAAGGAATTCATGAGATATAATTAAGGCGTTGTTCCATAAACAACAATATTCAGCTATCCACATAGTAGGTGATAAATGTATTATCATATGGACCCCGAATAATACTGAGAACAGGGACCTCAAAATCCATTGTGTGAATAGAGTAAAAGTAAGCACTGGTCCTATAGACAGTGAATGGAACAATGGTCATCCATGCTCACCAATGCTCCATTTAATAAGTAATGGTCCATATAGTAATATCTCAGTGGTCATACATTTATTACCATTCTTGTGGTATGTGTGTTCGACAACCTCTTCAACATAGACCGGGCCAATTATGCAGAAATACTATACAACAGGTCTGATCATTTGAGTTTCCACCATGATAGATCCTTATCATGCTGTTAGGTTGAGTGATCAGACTCACAGTCAGGCCAGGATTTTTCACCCATATTACACCAGTATAATGCTTCTGTGAGATTCATCTGAAAGTAATGATATACTATAACACAGCACCCAATAACACCGAAACAAGTGAAAGTGCTTGCCAAAGTATTATCTTGATAATTCATACTGTAGGCTTTTATAACCTAAAGAAATGCGCTATAAAGCAAACATTTCCCTCTAAAACATCTGTTAGGAACATCTTAAAAAACATTAGAGAAGCTTCCAAAGTACATAATAACATAACAAATAGAGCCTGACTAGTGGCTTAGAGAGTACACCGAGGATCTCATTAGTATTGCAAAGATCAAGACTTGCCAGGCAAGCTGCCGAGGAATACACCTTAAAGGAGTTGTCCGTCTTAGAAAATCAATTTTCAAGTTATTAAGTTATGAATTCAGAGATAATAGGGTAGACCTTCAATAATTACCAAAATGGTGGACTTGTGTCTCCTGTGCTCTCCTAATGACCACTACCTGTAGAAGGTGAATAGATCTACAGAAGGCAAACATGCCATATTTTTAGAATCATGTTCATGGCGATGATGAAGAACTCGGCACAGCACAGGCTATCTTTGCATCTTCAGTGACATAGACTTTTGATAGAGGGACAAGGCTGCATGCATAGCATGCACTCCATTCAACACCTCCTTGTTGCAGAATTGCAGCCTGGGAAGAACCAGGGATCAACAGGGTAAACAATTGATTGATTCTGATGAGTGGTGGGAATTCCCAGTGGTGGATCCACTATCACATGCAATGGAGCCAGAATTTAAACAAAATTATATCATAATGACCTCAAGAACATCCCCGTGTTATGGCTCCACAGCAGTCGAGAAGATAGAAGACTACTCATGAGTTACATGTTTGGAGTGTTTCTCCACATATTTGGTATCCAAAGGATTATGGTCCAATATTACATTGGTCTCCATACCACAATGCAGATAAAGTGAAATCTACATGCTATTTGTAAGCCCCTTAGATAAAGTTCTGATTAAAATATATATATATATTTTTTAATAGTGAACATCCCCCAAGCCCTAGCCCTTAATGAATAATTTATATTCTATAGCAATTAATTTTCTAGATTCTAATTTCATCTAAAGCTATAACATTAACAAAAATAGAAAAGGCTTTTCAAAAGAAATTTAATTTTGTACTCAAAAGAGCCAACCATCACTCACCATGGCAGGTCCCATCCAACTCCTCATAGCCAACACTGCAGACACAACGTCCAAGAGGTACAAGCCAGTCACCATCAGCTCCACAATACAATTTCGGAGTGTCCCTCTCTTCCGCATACTTTATACAGGACCCTCTTACTTCAACAAGCGAAGATGAATCAACTCTTGGAATGGTGTCAGGAAACATGGCCAAGTTGCGCACCATGTACGGACATTTTTTGTAGTAGACTCTTACAGAGACTAAAGCAATGCAGGCTCCTATGTCTTGGAAAGCAAGGTAAAATCCTTTCTTTGTAATAGGACCCACCTCTCGCACTTCTGTATTAAGTTTAAGGATACGATCACCCAAATCCATCTGTGTGAAACTTTCGTCGGCAGCGATGGTATCTATCTTGCTATATTGACTTGGCTTGAACTTTTGTCCGTGTGCCTCATCAGATTCCATGTAGTAAAGGTTGAAGGTCTCCTTGCAGGTGCCCACTACCCAAGGAATGCTGTTACAGTCCCTGAGTGTAAATTTCATCTCGACAAACACTTTTTGTGCAGCGTCCCGAGAGATCCAGTTGGTACGAAGCCAGTTGTTTTGATTTGCCTCCATGACGTTGCATACCTGGTATGTATGAATAGGCCGATTATATTCATCCATTTCTGTGATAGCATCCCACTGTAAATATAAACACAATGTATAATTAATTACTCAGTCACAGGTTTCGGGAACAGAGAGAAACAAATGATCTGGTCTGATAATATGAAGACGCCAATAAAATGCACAATAGAGTAGGAAACGTCACTAAGCAATGCCATCTCTTCAATTTCTGATCATCTCCTGATTGATTATGTCCAATTTCCCCTCATTACATGCAGACAATATTTAATTGATTATTTTACTCCCTTCGTTTATTTGGAATTCCACAATATATTATGTTTAATAATTCATTTTTTTCTACAGTCACGCCTCGAACAAAGCACCATTGACCATCATTTCACCTTGAAAAAGAGGGTCCACTATAAGAACTCACATTGATAATTTAAAGCAAAAACCATCATTTTGGTGAACTCTACATATCTATGAATGGAAAAAAATCTTCAAAAATAATTGCATGTTGCCAGAATATGCCATTACTTTTTAATTGGTGGGTTTTGACTTTTGGGATCTCCACTAATTCTGAGAGTACAGAAGACATCGATTAAGTGAATTATTACATTTTTATGTCCCAAATTAATGCATAGCACTTCCAATTCACCTGAAAACCCATTAAATCTGTGATATCCAGTATCTCAGACAAATAACAGATCTATGACTAAAATTAAAACTCCAAAATTGTATTTAGATAATACATAAAATGTACAATAAACTCATTTAAAACAAGAATTCCTCAATAAGGGACAAACCACTCCTGTATAGCTAATTATATTTGTAGGACAAAAAATATATATAAAACACAATAGGAATTAGTTCATAATTTAATGCCAGTGCAAAAAATAATATAATGCCAGAGTGACTGCAGACTTATCGATTTCGACTAGACAACCACTTTACCACTGTTCTAAAGTTGGGAGTATTAAAAGGGTTCTGTAGGTATTCCAGAACCATGGAAAACTTGTTTTTAATTATTTCATGTAGTAAAAAAAAATTATAGCTGATCTGTCACCAAATTTCACAAGTTAGCAGCATACATTATTAATATGTTAATATCTAAAACTCGATGTACTTACTTTAAAAAATTCATGTCAGAATGACTGTATAATCCTGGTGTTCAAACGAGCGTTTTGTGAGTTCAAAAAAGTGCTGAACTCAAAAAAGCTCAATTTAATACCAGACTGTAAATCTACAAGATTATACAGCCATTAAGAGGTGGATTTTAAAAGTAAGTACACCTGCATCAGTGTTGCTTGAAAGATTGTGATTCCTGTCGAGCAAAACATTGTAGTTCAGTGTCCTCTTGATGATGGACTCATGAACATTAGCTAGTGTGAGAGAGGCCTTTAGTTGCTTAAAGGTTACCTTGGGTTCCTTTGTGACCTTGCAGATTATTATGTGCCTTGCTCTTGGAGTGATCTTTGTTGGCTGACCACTCCTGGGCACGGTAAGAATGATAATTTGATCCATTTTACACAATCTGTCTTACTGTGAATTGGTGGAGTCCAAACTCTTTAAATAAGTTTTTTATTTAATCTTTTCCAGCCTAATGAGCATCAAAACTTTTCTTCTGAGCTCCTCGGAAATGTATTTAATTTGTGCCATGCTACGTTTAAAAACACGAGTTGTGAAGATCGGACTTTGGTAGATCCCTGTTCTTTAAATAAAACAGGTTGCCCACTCACACCTGATTGTTATCCCCATTGATTGAAAATACAAGACTGTAATTTCACCATCAAATTATTTGCTAATCCAAAAGATTCACATACTTTTGCTACTCACAGATGTGATATTGGATTATTTTCCTCAATAAAAAAATTACAAAGTTTAACATTTTTGACTCATTTATTTGATTTGATTCTTTTTATCTACTTTTAGGATCTGTGTGAAAATCTGATGTAGTTTAGGTTAAATTTATGCAGAATTATGGAAAATTCTGAAGGGTTCACAAACTTTCAAGCAACACTGTATTTAATAATGTTTGAGTTATGTATTGAAAAATTTGGCAAAACACGTCCACTTTGTTATTATGCCCAAACAACTTTCATCACAGAGAGAGGTCCCAAGTGTAGTTTTGTCATTTCGTACAGTGGATTAATCAAAACAGGAATTTGGTAAGATCTTTGAGTTTACAATAAGTAGAGATCAGTACTAATTTCTGATAATTAACTAATGTAACATTGAAATCAACAAAACAAGATGGCCAACGTTTTGGCCTTTCTGGACTTTTATCATGGTCTGTTAAGAGCAGTGTGTTGGATGCTCAGTAGATGAATGATATGACATAATGACTGATCAATAACATTTTCAACAAAGAAGTGCTGTGGTCTTTTCATGCAGTAAAGCTATATGGGCTCACTATTGAATCCATCATATGATTTAAAGGGGTTGTCTCCCTTCAGAAAACTTTTCCTGACTTTTCCAGTTTCCATTGGATCACACTCGCACAAATGTTATTCTATGGGGCCATGCACATGTTCGCCTTTTTCCTCGGAATGAGCCGCTCCTAGAAAAAATTAGCAGCTTGCTCTAGCTGGATGCAATTATCAGATCACACTTGGCCATGCAAGTCAATGAGTCCGTGGAAACATCAGACTGCACTCCATGATATCTGAGTTCAGTCCAATGTTCACTTACTGAAAGGAGGGAGAATTTTTTTTCTCATCTTCTCCTTTTCCGAGAAAATCAGATCACAATATGAGCACACTCTGATCAGTTTGATGACCAGACTATGATTGTCACGACTCGGTTGTTGGTTATCCCGGGACCAGGGGCTCCTTCCCTGTCCATAACACTAGGGGGCACCCTAGCTATCCCTATTCCCAGGATTAATTCTAAAGTTGAAGATGCTGGGGTCACGTACCTTGCTGATCTCCTGAATCAGCCCTCAGTCTGTTCCCTACCCCCACCCAGGGAAGAAAGGAGTAGTGGTGTATGGAAATACACCAACCAGACTAACAAGGTAATACAAACAGTGATAAAGGAAAATACAGATTCTACAAAAATGCTCTCACAAACAACAGAGGAAAACACCAGGAAGTGGAGGATGGGGGAAAAATCAAAGTAGAAGAAGGAGAGGATTTGCACACAACCAAAACCACGCAACAGTCTTAGATAAATCCTCCAATGGATATACTGTTGAATGGCCAACAGTGAACAGCTGAGAGTGCATTAATGCAGGTAAACTTCCAGGAGCTCACAACTGAGAAGACTAACCCCTGCACTGCTAGAAGAAAACTGCACCATTTAATATGGAGAAGTGCTTTTAGTCAGTGCAGGAATAGGAGAAATCAGACGGCGTGGTCTTCTGGCTCCTCTCTGTCATGGTAACCCATGACAATAGTATTGCATAATCGCCCTGATTTTCTCAGATAAGAAAAAATATGCTGCTGTGACCCTAACATAAACAACAGCAAACAGAAATCTTAAAAAAATAAAAAGGAATTGATACAGAAAATATAGCAGAAACTTGTATAATGTATATTATGCAGAGAATGACCTTTATTTGCTGAAACATATGCAAATACCAAAAATGCAAAAATACATTAAAATACCTTACAAGCGAATAAGAACACAAGAGCCAATGTGTTAAACCCATGAGCGAGAGAACAGCGAACAATGCATCTTCAAGCTTTCTGTTACATTCAAAGAAAATCTCTACTCGAGTAATTAATCCTGCTTTTATTTCTCTGGCTTGGTAAGAATGAATATACAAATTATTGGTAAATAAAAGCCCCACTGGCGTCCGGGGTATTATTTATCAGAATTAAGCTGAAATGTCAGCCAGCCTCCATACACGGAAATTTAGAGTGCTTTAACTGCTTTTCAATGTGCCCATAATTGGACCGGCACAAAATGTCTTTGGAAGATTTAACTAGGCAATGCTACTATTGAGCACATTGACACAACGGCTACAAATTAATTACCTGCCGGAGCGGGGCATGAAGAGATAAACTTACTTATTTTCAGGGATGTAGCTACATATTGTATGAGTAATAGAAAGCACTTAGGATCCAGCGGCTCCTTGAAAACAAATTGCTCAGAAATAAAGGAGATAACAGCAAAACAGTGACACTTAATATTTTTGGAATCTATATGACTGTGTCTGCCCACATTACCCAGGCACTTATCTCAAGTAGCGCAGCAAAATGTCACCACTGCTTAGAAAGTTGTTTTAGCGGCATAGATACACCAATTATAGTGACCTTAGCAGTAAGGGACACTGATTCAGCAATGGTTTAAGAGCCATCTGGGCACATTTATCAGATTATTGTCTCCATGGAGCAACTTCAGTGCAGATGCAAAGAACCATTATACCAAAACTGATCTTAAGAACCGTCAAGTCGTCCAGCTGTCAGTTAACTTATTGTATATGGAGGGGAGCCAAGTGACTCATTACTGGCTTTTAGGAGCTCCTTTGGATTTGGCTGAATGTCTACTGGAGCAATGTGAAAAAAAGGTGCGGCACCTATGCAGTCTGCATACAAGAGGTTATAGACTTCTAGTCATGTACAGAAAGAAATGAGATCCACAAAATTGTGCTTAAATATTTTTTATGGTATTTATGGATAGGCAGAAAATCTTTGGATGATTTCATATGAATATTTTATAACTCATAATATTTATCTTTTTTTATAACGTAATTTGGACCAAATCTTTAGTGTACTCACTAACGGCGCAACTTTTTAATTAACAAGTAAAGCTGAATTGTGTAGCGCTAAAGCATGCGAACATGAAATATATATAATTTGAATTGCATTACTGCTCTAGAAAATAGAAAAAAAACAAGAATACTTGGCACATAAATAGGCCAATTCATGTGTGCCCAATAGCCGCGATAAGGCAATTCTCTTTTCTTGGACCCAACCTAATCGCCTTAGAGAATCACGCCTTATCATGAATTGGCCAATTTATACGCTAAGTATTCTCGTTTTTTCCTATTTTCTAGAGCAGTAATGCAATTCAAATTTCATATATTTCATGCTTGCATGCTATAGCACTACAGAGTGCTGCTTTATTTGTTATATATGGAGATGGCTACTTCTAGTTTGCACCTGTACACACCTGTTTTCTGCTTGGAAGTGACGGTCAGCCTTTGTTAGAGCAACTTTTTAGACATTTCCCACTAGATCCTTAGGCAAATGTGTCAAATGATGTAAAATTTTGCTCAAATCGGCACTTTTTAGTTCAGGTGCAGACAAGCGTATATATTGGGTCCAAGTGCGATCCGACAAAACATCCAACGACTAATGTTATGCTATAGGGCCAAGCACATAAGCACATATCTGATTTTTTACTCAGACAGAGAATGTCCGATTAAATAAAATCATGCATGCAAAAGTTTGATCTGATATTCTGATCGAACTCGGCCATAAAAGTCAATAAGTGTGTTGAGAACATCAAATGACATCTCAGTGCAGTCAGATTTTCACAGACTAACAGAATGGAAAAAATGGAGACATCCTCTCCTCATCCCAGAGAATCGATCAGAGAGAGTGTGATCGAAGTGTCTTTTGCATAATTTGGATGAGAGATTCTACAGCCGTCTGCGCCAGCCCTGATGCAAGTTATTTGATACACTTCCTAATGTTAGAAAAGAGAATTGAGAACTGAGTGGGAGAGGGGGCATTTAACACAGCATTTATGCCACTTTCTGGTGCAAAATATGCAGTTTAGTTATATACTACTATAGACAGTGGTGCAAACTATAGTAAAAAACATATATTTTTGGCTCACGTAATGCAATCAATTTATTAAGAGGTGCACACATATTAATTAATTTGGTGCATCTTATGCCAGAGAGCTTTTTATTAAAACTGGTGCAAATTATTCCCCAATGTGTCAGATGTTGTACAGTAATGAGGAATTTTATAAAAAAAATGGTTACAGTATTATGTACAGTTGAAACCAGAAGATTACATACACTGTATAAAAAGACACATGTGCATGTTTTTCTCAATATCTCACTTGAAATCAGAATAAACCTTTCCCGTTTTAGGTCAATTAATATTTTTATCCTTCCCCCACAAAATGATTACAGTTTGTTTAGCTCGGGTGTGTTGCCTTTTTATATCCGCTATATATTCAGTTAAAACCAGAAGTTTACATACACTATATAAAAAGACACATATGCATGTTTTTCTCAATATCTCACTTGAAATCAGAATAAACCTTTCCCGTTTTAGGTCAATTAATATTACCATTATTTTTAATATTTGTCAAATGCTAGAATAATGAGAGAGAGAATGTTTTAAGGCATTTTTATTACTGCAAAGTAAAAAGTTTACATACACTAAGATAACTATGCCTTTAAATAATTCTGGACTGCCCATATGATGATGTCATGTGTTTGGAAGCTTCGGATAGGTTTTCTGGCAACATCTGAGCTAATAAGAGACACACTCCTGGATGTATTTTAATCCACACCTGAAACACACTACTTCTTTGTGTAGCATCATGGGAAAGTCTAAAGAAATCAGCCAAGATATCAAGAAGAGAATTGTGGACTTGCACAAGTCTGGCTAATCCTTGGGTACAATTTCAAGATACCTGAAGGTGCCTCGTTCATCTGTACAAACAATAATACTAAGTACAAATAAGATGGGAATGTCCAGCCATCATACCGCTCAGGAAGGAGATGGGTTCTGTGCCCCAGAGATGAATGTGCTTTGGTCCGACATGTGCATATCAACTCAAGGATAAAAGCAAAAGACCTTGTGAACATGATGACGGAAGCTGGTAAGATTGTGTAAATATCCACAGTGAAACGAGTATTGTATCAATATGGGCTGAAAGGCCACTCTGCTGGGAAGAAGCCATTACTCCAAAAGAAACATAAAAAAGCCAGATTAATGTTTGCAAATGCACACAGGAACAAAGGCCTTAATTTTTAGAGACATGTCCTGTGGTCTGATGAAACTAAAATTGAACTTTTTGGGCATAATGACCATCATTACATTTGGAGGAAAAAGGGAGAAGCTTGGAAGTCTAAAAACACCATCCCAAATATGAAAAACGGGGGTGGCAGCATCATGTTGTGAGGTTGTTTTGCTGCAGGAGGGGCTGGCATCATGAGAAAAGAAGATTATGTGACAATACTGAAGCAATGTCTCAAGACATCAGCCAGGAAGTTAAAGCTTGGGCGGAAACATACTGCTAAAATGGTAACAAAGTGGCTTAAAGATAACAAAGTCAATGTTTTGGAGTGGCCATCACAAAGCCCTGATCTCAATCCTATTGAAAATGTATGGGCAAAGCTGAAAAGGCAGGTGCGAACAAGGCGACCTACAAACCTGGATCAGTTACACCAGTTTTGTCAGGAGGAATGGGCCCAAATTCCGACCAACTATTGTGAGAAACTTGTGGAAGGATATCCCAAACGTTTGACCCAAGTCATTCAGTTTAAGGGCAATGGTACCAAATACTAATGAAACGTATGTAAACTTTTGACTTTGCAGTAAGTAATAAAAATGCCTTAAACATTCTCTCTCTCTCATTATTCTGGCATTTGGCAAATATTAAAAATTATGGTAATCCTAATTGACCTAAAACGGGAAAGGTTTATTCTGATTTCATGTCAGATATTGAGAAAAACATACATGTGTGTCTTTTTATATAGTGTATGTAAACTTCGGGTTTCAATTGTACGACTGAAACAACTTTTCTAAGACAAGTACGACCTGTTCATTATATGCGACTTTGCATCTTTTATTTAGAAATGCAATCATAAATATGTCGTAATTCATGATAAAAGATTAACCATGTCCCCTTTTCTATTCATTTTTAAGTTTTATTACAGTTACTAAAGATGAGTGTAATAAGTGGAGTAAAATAATGGTAAATTTGGCTTAGGCAATGAAGATCTGTTCTGAACAAATATGTGTTTATGGATCAATGAAATTCTTTGGGACTGTTTGCCGTCCAAGAAAAAAAATGGACAGCACTAGAATGTGTCACACTGAAGTCATAATGTAGCCTAATAGATCGCCAAATTTTTGCCCCAACTATCAAGGTTAGCGATAACTCCTGATCCTGGCAGGAAGCCCCTTAGATGAAAGAGACATAGTGACTTCCATGTCTAAAGTGTTTGACAGAGGGAGATGGCTCCCTCTGTCAAGACATTGGTAGCCTACAATGCGATCAAAGTGCATAGATTGGTTACCATTAGAGATGAGTAAATCGATCTGTTACAAATCTATTATGAATTTCTTGAAAAAATTTTTAAGGTTCAATTCAAAGGAATAAAGAAAATTGGCGTCCAGCCAGCCACCATTTAGTTGGATTGTTTTGAGGGCTGTGAAGTCTTAAAGGGAATGTGTCACCCCCCTGGGCAATATCACACCTCTACTGTGGCCATACAGGGTATAGAAAAGTAAATCTATACTTACCTGAATGGCCCATAGCAGAGGTCTGATTGCAGAGAAATCTGGTTTTATAAAGTCTGTTTTCCAGAGGCTTGGCGTCCAGGGGACGTCGAGCAAACCCCTCATATCTGCTTACTAATCCCCTAAATCGCCGCCTCTGTGCTAAATTACCATATTCCCCCCCTCCCCTGCACGTCATAGGGCCCTGTGACAGGCCCTGTGACGTGCCCTGCTCTGCCTCCCCTCCCGCGCATGCGCAAAGTGCTGCTCCCATGGAGTGCGCTTTGTTTCCCTCTGGCCTCGTTTGGCTGCATACTGCCAGCAGAACGGAAGTCTCAGTGACTCACCATCGCTTGCGCAATACAAGACTGCGGCGCATGCGCGGGTGAGGAGGCAGAGCAGGGCACGTCACAGGGCCTGTCACAGGTGTGTACAGCCTCTGGAAAACAGACTTTATACAACCAGATTTCTCTGCAATCAGATCTCTGCTATGGGCCATACAGGTAAGTATAGATTTACTTTTCTATCACCTGCATGGTCATAGTAGAGGTTGATATCGCCCAGGGGGGGACAGATTCCCTATAAAATGAAAAACACATTATTCTCATCTGTCCATACACATCCGTAGTAACTACTTGGGCATCTACTGGACTTCGGTTTGTCAGACTCTGAGACCTTTATCCTCACGCAGTCACGTGGGGGTACCGGCGCATATCATTGATGTCATTGACAGGGGCGGCGAAGGACAGATGAGGGCCGGGGACAGGTGAGTTTTATGTGTTTTATTATTTTTAACCTTCCTTTCTTTTCATTTTTTTTATAATAGATGGCAACAGTACATTTTCAATTCAGACCACTCTTTTTCAAATTGAATCGGCTAGCCAAATTTAGCAAATCTGCCCAAAAGGAATTTTGTGAGATTTGCTCATTTGTATTTACCAGTGCACGTCACAAAGGATTCCAAGTCTACCATTAGTTTTTGCCTACTGGACCATATACCTAGTCTGGGTACCTGCACAATTCATTGCTCACATACATTTTCTCTATGTGATTCTGTGTACTGTCCGGTGATGGAGGAGTATTGGGTATATGTTGTGTATTATCATTCCAGGTGTGAGCTTATGTCTGTCCAGTGACAATATAATCAGCACTATCCACACTATGTGTTCACTATCCCATGCGGAATTACTCTATATTAACCGCCGCTCAGTCTTGGCAAATATGCCCTTATGGACCATTGAAATAAATGAGCTGTTAAATGGCAAGAAAGGTGACAAAGATTAACAATGCTCAGTAAATCTGGCCTCTCATGACTCATTTGAGTGATTGAACAAGGCATAAGTGTGTAATAGAGAGGGATTAATCACATTCGATTAAATGAAGATGAGCTGCAATACCAGACATACTTCCTGGGTAAGTGTGGCGCTGTTTCTAAAAAATATTAGATCTTATTTTTTTTTATTTTATTTCCTTTCTAGTGGTGTTCATCTTTTTTAGCTGGATACATTAGCATAGTAGACTTCACTAATATGTCCTTCTAAAAAGATGGACACTGACAGAATGGTCTAATTGAGTCTAAAGTTTCAGATTTTAGTCTCTGTTTGCATCACTGAAGTCAATGGCTACGTTTGGGGTAAACAGTTGAATACTATTTTTAAGGTATTCATACGGAAGTCCCAAATGGAGTGATGAGAAGGGAGGAGAACGTGGTGTGAAGCCAGTCTCCTCTACATGTATTATACCAAAAGTTGTCATAGATTTTCTTTGTAAACTCTATCAAAAAGTTGCAATAATTCAGCCACATCTAAACCCAAACTAAGGGCTCATTCACAAGTCAGTTTTTCACGTATGAAATGCTATCTGTTTTTTTCACGTATGGCACTCGTACTGTGCCTATGACAGTCTATGGGGCTCTTCATATGTCTGTGACTTTTTTGCAGACTGAGTGGTCCGTGCAAAATTGTAGCAACATGTCAGATAGTGATCTGAGTGTCAGCTCAAACTCGACAATGAAAGTCTATGGGTCCATGAAAACATTGAACAGTATCATAGAAACATAGAGTTGGAAGTGACCTCCAGGGTCATCGTGTCCAACCCCCTGCTCAATGCAGGATTCACTAAACCATCTCAGACTGATGTCTGTCCAACTTCAAGCATCTCTTCTGACAAGCAGTATCAACCTGTTTCCAGCGTACCATACTTAAATTATCTCTAAATCCCTAAGACCAGTATATGAGCATCCAGGTCTGCTCTTTGATTCAGGGCTACTCACAATATTCACCATTTTCATATGTGCTCTTCATACTTGTTTGCTAGACCTGGAGCTAAAGCACCAAGCTGGCAGACAGCCGCGAGCCACAATGCATGGGACCGCGAGCCACTTGAGGCTCCCGAGCTACAGGTTGGGAACTCCTGGTCTACATTTCATCACAGGATGGCATGTGGGATTATACGTTCATGGCATTAATACTCCAAACAGAAAATTTATAATTGAAAATAATCTTCGAGAACATTATAATGAAAGCCGCTTTCAGCGCAGATGGTGTAAGAAGATGGCAATATTAATGTTCTAGGATGATGGAACAGAGAAGGGGAGATCTTCAAAAATAGCCATTGAAAAGTTCCATGCCACAAGCAAATCTGAGACTGCCGTTACCTCGCTGGCCGTGCTCATTCAACGCCTGTACTGCTGCAAGCCAGACTCCACACGGTATGAATAAAATCCAAATAAGCCATCTTAAAGTAAAGGTTTCATCACTCTTGCTGTAAGAGCAGCACTGGGTCATTGATAATTTACCTCCTGCGAGCAGAAAAGCTTTGAAATCCATTTTACGGAGATTGCCAGCACACAGCTGCGAGCCATACCCGGCTCCTTGTCACAGATCGGTAGAGCTGCATCCTATATATAGTCTGACAAGGTTCGGTCATTTCATTCTATCACATTTATTATATTCAGTTCAGCTGCAGCTCTGTTTAGTTACATTTCTTTATAGGACTTCCTCTGGATCAGCACTGCAGGATATAGGTTGCACTAGATAGACTAATTATGTTACTATGATGTGAGGTGTAATTGGCTAAAATGTTTATGCATAGCCAAAAATACATCTAAATAAGACTAGTCTTTATGATTAAGGACGATCTGTCACCCAATTTCACAATACAAACTGCAAACATTATTAGCTAGATATCCTAGAACTGATGACGCTAGTGTACTTAGTGTGAAAATCCATGTCAGAATGGCTGTAAAATCCTTTTCTGAAAGGTCCACTCAATCTATGCTCACCTAACCTGATTAACATCTCCTCAGTGTCCCTCCTGCCAGCTAAGATCTCACACTGCTCAGTACAAGCTGCAGCTGTCAGTCAGGCTGAGGGATGAAGGTTTCTTCTATAACAGGACTCATAAAAGGTTCATCCTAAAATAAGACTGTTTTGGATTTGATTTCTCAAAGTTAGTTTCCCAGAACAGGTCTATGTAATCATGTATGCAGGCTGTATTGTGAAATATGGTGACAGATCTACTTTAACAGGGGTAGGTAAGATTAATAAAAAGTCAAATGAGTTTTTGTCTACTTAATGGGTAATTTATAAGACTAAAAGTCAACTTATCTAAAGTTTAGATGTTAATTTACTGTCCCTGGGGTCAGACCGCTGGGGCCCTGCCGCTACCAAGAAAAAGGATCAGAAATTCCCCTTCAAAATGGATATATCCAAGCACTATACTTTTAATGTTGGGAATGACCCTTTAATTCATATGTCAAACACAAAGAGCAAATTTGTTCGGGATTTCAAATTCGGGTTCGTGTTGGGGGTTCCGGCGTCTTCGTGACAAAAAATCCGCTCCGCCCATGAACATCCCTGATTTGCCACGCTGTCACGCAGTCTGCCGTGGCCGTTCTTGAGCACAGGAGCTCAGGACCTATTCACTTCAATAGAAGCTGAGCAGCAGTTCTAAGCAACGGCCACAACACAGCGTACTTAACTGTGCTGTTCCAGCTTTATACATTGTTTGTATCTGACTGCTGTCAGAGCTAAAATCAGCTGATCTGTGGTTGGGGAAGTGTCGAACCTCAGCAATCTAATATTGTTGACCTATACTAAGGATAGTCATCAGTACCTAAATAGTTG
This sequence comes from Phyllobates terribilis, assembly GCF_046119375.1. Taxonomy (NCBI): domain Eukaryota; kingdom Metazoa; phylum Chordata; class Amphibia; order Anura; family Dendrobatidae; genus Phyllobates; species Phyllobates terribilis. The sequence goes on from NW_027362762.1 coordinate 881,700,235, forward strand.
ATGACCCCATTAATATGAGGATGTCTATGTGTCCTACATTGAAAGGTACAGTACAATGCAGTAGTATTGCAAAGTATTTCAGGAGTAGTGTTGAGCGAGAGTGCTCTTTCAACCCTTTAAATGAGCATGCTCGGGTGCTCGCTGAGTATTTGCGGCGTGCTCGGCATCTAGGTTTCGCTGCATGTGTTGCGGCTGTTAGACAGCTTAGACACATGCAGGGATTGCCTGTTTTTTAGGCAATCTCTGCATGTGTTTCAGCTGTTTAACAGCCATGACACATGCAGCCGCGGCGGATCAAACCTCGGTACCGAGCACGCCGCAAATACTCGGCTAGCACCCGAGCATGCTCGTTTAAAGGGTTAAACAAGCACGCTCACTCAACACTATTCAGGAATTATCAATATAAAAGTTAAGTCCCATGGTGAAACTAAAGTTAAAAGTTTAAGCCTATAAAGGAAAACAATGAAAAAAAAAATTCAATGACAGCAAGTTGAGCTGTTGAAAAATTCAAGGGAGTAATTGACAATATGGTTGGAATTACAGATCAAAATAGGCAGATAAAATAAGTGGAAGCTACAATCCCTGAAATCTGGCAGGAATATTGGCAGAACAGTGTGTGCTCCCATATCCCCAGCGCTTTTTTTTTCTCTCTCTCTCCTGATTTATCTGGGTGAGAGGTCTCTTCTGTCAGATCACCATAGTGGTGTGCACTCTTCTACAACACTATTCCCATTACTCCAGATCTGTATTTGCGGTCTTATATTTTATAGAAAATTGCATAGCAGACAACTATATAAATTAAGCCAGTGGCACAATGCTTTGAGCGGTCTTTGAGATTGTGCTCGGTGTGGATTTAATTGCTAATGCAAAATGATATCATAACAAGCAGAACATCTGCTCGTAAACACAACTTAAAATGCCAGATTGCATAAGTTCACTGCCGTAAACGGTGTGGATGGTGTCATTAACCTTTTGTATTGAATGGGGTGAATTTTATTAGGAAAATTGTTATTAAATGTTATCAGTGCACATGACTGCATTTATCTGATAAGATCAATCATCTGTTAAAAAAAATGACATAAATTAAAATATAATAAAAATCATAGTGTAGAGGAAATGTGCCACTGAGTCATTCCTATTTGGGGAAATAATGAGGTCTGAAGGAAGCGTCCAGGCTGAGAGAACGGAATGATTATAAGTAGAGCCCAAACTACCAAGAAGCCTCCAACTCTAGTCCTTTCAAGCCTCTGGCTTAGATTAGTTACTTGTGATGAACAAATTTGCTGAAATTCAAATTTGCTCAAATTTGGCAAAAAAATTCAATTTGCACCAAATGTATTTGATACAAGTCGGACGTATAAAATTATGCTCTGAGCACTCTCCAGACTTTAATAAATGAAGATGTCGGGTGCTGGAATTAAAGTGGTTATCCAAAACTAAATAACTTTTTTTTTATTACTGTCCTATGAAAGAAACAGGCAAGTTGTTGCTAACTACCTGCCTGTTGCGCCCGATGCTGATATCAGCCGACATGGAGTGGTCAGAAGCCAATCGTGCTATCGATTTTGTGGCTACCACTGAAGTCATATCAACAGTGCAGTGGCTTTGCTTCCACTCTGCTCTGTTGATGAGGCATGACTGTCGATGTCATGCTGATTGACAGCCAGCTCCCCACTGCTTAACTGCGGGGAACTGGCGGTCAATCAGCATGACACCAGCATTCATGCCCCTTCAACAGATCAGCATGGAATAAGAGCGGCTCTGCTGACATGGGGCAGCTGAATCGTTGGCATGAGTGGTCAGTCACCACTATGGGCCTGCGCAAGGTAGAACAGGCAAGTAGTTGCCTCTGTTAGCATCTGCCTGCCTGTTAGTTTTTAGGCCTATGGTAAAAAATAAAATAGTCTTGGATAACCTCTTTAATCTTTTCCTTCCAAGCCCTTTTAAATCCAGCTAAATAGCAGTCAGCCAACCACCATTTTGTTGGATTCATGAAAATCCTCAAAAATTTTTATTCTGGGGGCATCGCTATGACTTTCACTTCTTCATAATCACAAACTCTCCTAAAATGTATGGGAGACTCCTAGAAAAAAAAGCAGAGACCTTTAGAAGAGTTTCCAAATATTTTAATCCCTACGGAAGCTTTCCGTAAAGAAGCGTTCCTGCTAGAAGATTTCCTGTGCATTGTGTGTGCATGTGTGCCCCGACACATTCAAGAAGCTATAACTTGGGGAGTCGCCTTTACCAATTAGTGTGTTTATAAAAATTAGCTTTGAGATATCCAGAAGGGGGCTGGAAGCAAGTGAAACTAGAAGGAAGCCCCACATGACCAGGATGGGCCACGAGGGTACAATTTTGAATCCCAATATTGGGATTGGTTATAAGTCTGGAGGGGCGGGTATTGGAAAGGGGGGGTATAATAGGGAAAAGTGCGGGAAAACAGTCAGTCCAGGAAGGAAGTCAGTGGGGAAAGTTGTAGTGCACAAAAAAAAAAAAAAACGTACAACTTTCTCATTGTTTTTGGGACACTTCCCATCATTATGGAGACCGTTGATTCCCTGATCACCAAGCTGAGGGAGGCTGCCAGATCCAGGCGCGGAGGGTGGCTCGAGTCCCAGCTGTCTGGATTGCTGAGGAATGCCGGGGCAGAAGAAACTCCGTCGGGATCCGGAAGAAGTGGCAGGAGGACGCTGCCCCCCGAGGGGCTTTCCCCTGAGATCTTTAGTACGGGCAGCAGGCGCAGGCTGCGGAGCCCCTCAGGGGACCCTGCGTCCGGTGAGCACACCGGCGGAATCCCCCGCCAGCGCGCCCGCCGCGGCAGGAAGCCGCCCAGCCTGTCTGCGGGCGCCACCAGCATCGTGTCATGGTCCACGACTGAAGTCCCTGGCTCAGCTGTAGTGCGGCCTGCTCCGGCAGCGGGCTGCAATTCCAGAGCCCGGGCCGCGCCGGAAGCAAGGCCCGCGCTGCAGCCGCGTCATCACCCGGTGGGTGGAGCGTCACCGGAAGTGCGGCCTATGTCACATCCGGCCCCGACATCATGTGACAGGGGCGCACAGGATGTGAGCGGAGGGCGCATGGACACGCCCACCGCTGCAACAGTATGCAGCGATTCATGGCGCCGCATAATCAATAAAAGAAAAAGTAGTGCCAGAAAAAAGGGGGAGACTAGAGGGACCACCAACGCGGCAGGCATACCTGGCGATGTACCAGTCGGGGTGCCTGCCAGACATAGCAGCGGAGGACGGCAGCAGCATAGGTACACGGGCAGGCAGCAGCAATTCGAGGACCTGCTGCCTGGCTCAAGTCATCCCATCCAGGGTAGTGGAGCGGCGGGCAGCAGCACGGGGCTGCCTGGCAGTCACCCACGGACCAGCACGGATCGGGCTAGGGAGTCCGGGGCCGCAAGTCGCGGAGTGCCACGGATGGCGGGGAGGACCGGAGCAGAGACAGATGGAGGACGATCGGCGGGGATACCGGCACGTGCTCAGGTCCCCCTTGGTGACGAGGAGGCCAGGGGCGTGGGCCTCGAGCAGCAACAGGAGTCTAGCGGATCAGAGTATGGAGAGGATCGAGGTGGATCAAGCTATCATCAGGACTCGGGACATATGGCTGGCGGGGACACAGCACTTGCGCAGCTCGGTGAGTATGCGTCTATGTATGGTTTGTCGCCCACGGGGTCATTAGCGGATGGGGGTGGTGATAGGCAGTTGGCTGGGCCCTGTGGGGTAAATGTTAGGGGAGGCCTAGTATCAGGATCATGGGGCTTAGGGATATTTTGGTCAGCATGTCGCAAATTTTGGCTAGAATAGATGGTGGTGGTGCCAACCAGGGAGGGTTGTTTCCGGCAGGGGCTTGGTTACCTAGTCAACCGGTGTTGTCGCAGGTGGGGAGCGAGTCGGCCAGGTCGGCGGTGTATGCAACTGGGACACCTTCTGGGGTATCGGTTTGGGTGCAGACAGAAAAGGAAAAAGCGGATACCGTAAAACTGGATGATAGAGCGAAAGGGGAGGTATATGTGTGCTTTGAGGGGCCGTTGGGGGCACACTTAAAAAAAGAGGTTAAGGAAAAAATCTGGCGGGACCAGTATGTTGAAATTTTTTCCCTTCTTCCGTTAGAAAAGTTTAATCTGGACAAGGGAAAAAAGGACGACAGTAAAAAAGAGGAGGAAGAGAAGCGTAGGTGGAGGTTGATTCCGCTTTTGCAATAATGGCTAGCGTTATTGGGGAAAAAGCTCCGGATAATTGCTCGGGTTTATTTTGCTACCTTGATGCTATTGGTGAGGCTCATCGTACTTACGGGGGTCAGGCGTGGTTACGATATGATGAGCAATTTCGGCAGAGGAAGGCAGTCTGCCCGGGGATTAGATGGGATCAAAAGGACATTGGGTTGTGGCTGAAGGTTATGGCCCCAGTGAGGTATGGGCAGTCCTTTCACGGGAGCAGCAGTAGTGGGAACCAATCAGCAGGACACGGGGGAAGTAGTCAGGGGGCACAAGGCACTAAAAAGGAAGCGGGAACTTGCTGGCAATTTAATGATGGCCAATGCAAGTACGGGAACTCCGGTAAATTCAAACACGTGTGCTCCCATTGTAATGGAAGTTCACACGGAGCATCAAAATGCTTTAAGAAGGGTAAAGGAAAGCCGACAGTGGGTACCGGTCAAGGGGGTGATGCCGGTGAGGGTTCACGCGATGGCCCCCTTTCTATGTAGGTATCCGGATCAGTTGAAGGCTAAGGTCATTTTAGATGTTTTTTTACAAGGTTTCAGAATCCCTCCTTCTGATCACGAGGTCCCCTTTTCGGTTAAAAATTTGACGTCGGCTTCCCTTCATCCGGAAGTGGTTAGTGTAAAGTTGGCTAAGGAGGTGGAATTGGGTAGGATGGCTGGACCGTTTCAGAAATTACCTAGCAGCGAGTTGATTATTTCGCCGTTGGGGGTTGTGCCCAAGAAAGAGCTGAATAAGTTTTCGGTGAATGATGGCATTGCACAGGAATTGTGTTCGGTGGAATATACATCATTTGATGCGGCGGTGCGATGGGTACGGGGTTATGGGCCAGGATCGTTGCTTGCTAAGACTGATATCGAGTCAGCTTTTAGGTTGCTGCCAGTTCACCCGGACAGCATCCCGTTGTTAGGTTGTTTTTGGAAAGGGGAATACTATGTGGATAGGTGTTTGCCAATGGGTTGTGCAATTTCGTGTTCTTTGTTTGAAACGTTTAGTACCTTTTTGGAATGGGTGGTGAAGGATCTGGCTTCGGTTAAATTGGTCATTCATTATTTGGATGACTTTTTGTTTATAGGCCCTCCGCAATCATTGTTGTGTATGAATTTGTTAGGTACTATGGCGTGGGTAGCGGAGCATTTTGGCGTACCGTTGGCGGAAGGAAAAACGGAAGGACCTTGCACCATCTTTTTTGGGCATTGTAATTGATACAGAAAGGATGGAGTGTCGGTTACCTGATGATAAATTGAGTTTGCTTAAGCAGGAAGTCGATAGAGTTGGGAGGTTGCACAAGGTGACCCTGAGGGAGCTACAATCGCTGGTAGGGCGTTTGAATTTTGCATGCAGGATTATGCCAATGGGCAGAATATTTTGTCGCAGGTTATCAGGAGCGACAGCAGGAGTGCGTGCGCCCCATCATTTCATTCGCTTAAATAAGGACCACAAGGAGGATCTGAAGGTTTGGAAGTTGTTTTTGGAAAATTATAACGGCAGGTCGTTAATCCAGCAGGAGTTTTTAAGCAGTTTTGATTGTGAGATATTTACGGATGCTGCAGGAGGAGCTGGTTATGGGGCCTCCTGGAGGGGGCGGTGGAGCATTGGTGAGTGTCCGAATATGTGGAAGGAGAGTGGTCTTACGAGGAACCTGGTGTTTTTGGAATTGTTTCCTATTGTTGTTGCGGTTACTATTTGGGGGGAGTGTTTTGCCAACAGGAGGATTCGGTTTCATTGCGATAACATGGGAGTGGTGTCTGTCATCAACAGCTTGTCGGCCTCGTCCCCGCCGGTGATTAGGCTGCTGAGGGAATTCATTTTTTGTTGTCTTAATTTGAACGCTTGGATTACAGCAGTCCATGTTCCAGGCGGACAAAATTCCATAGCAGATGCCTTGTCTCGTTTTCAGTGGGATGGTTTTCGGGCGCTAGCACCAGAGGCGGAGGACGTGGGACAGGAATGCCCTTCGCGTCTGTGGCAGCTGGTTATGAAGGAGCGGGACGGTTAATACGGGAGTCCATCACAAGGCATCATACGAGGCATCGTGGCGAGTATGGCAAAGTTGGATTCTGCAGTGGGGTGTGGTGGAGAGTGACGGAGATAGAGAGATGGCAGTCTTATTTCTTGTGGGAAGGGCAGCAGAGTTTGGATGGTCTGTTTCAAAAGTTGGCAAGTTTGTTGCAGGACTAGCGTTTGGTTTTAAGTTGCAGGAGAGGAAGGATGTTACGACTAAGTCCTTTTTAGTGAAGCAAGCTCTCAAGGGCTTTAGGAGAGGAGGTAAAGTGTTGGATAAACGAAGACCAGTGACTTTTAGTATCTTGGAACGGTTGGGTTTTGTGTTAGATAAGATTTGTTGTTCAGTTTTTGAAGTCACACTGTTTAGGTTGGCTTTTTCATTAGCTTTTTTTGGTGTGCTAAGATTAGGTGAATTGGTGGCACCAAGCAGGAATAAGGTTGGGGGTTTGTTTGCCGAGGACATGAGCGGTCGGGATAGGGGCATTGAATTTTGGATTAGGCGTGGGAAGACGGACCAATTTTGGCAGAGGCAAGCGAGTAGTATTGGGTGAGGTTAATGGATCTTTCCTTTGTCCTAGGAGATGTTTAATGGCTTACTGGCAGGTTTGGTTAGGGCGAAAGTGCCCTTTATTGTGTCATGAAAATGGAGATTTTTTGTCACGTTTTCAATTCATAGCGGTGTTTAAGAAAGGGATCGTGGAGTTGGGCTTTAGCCTTGAGGTATATGGGCCACATTCATTCAGAATTGGTGCGGCGTCAGAAGCGGATGGTTTGGGTTTAGGCAAGGACGTGATAAAATGCATTGGGAGGTGGAGTTCTGATCGTTACTTGTCCTATGTATGGCATTAGGTGTGTGGGCTTATGTTTTTTTATCTTGTTAAGAATTAAATACCTCTTGGTTGTCTTGTTTGAGGTGGCACCCGTTGTTGGTTTGGATTCTAGGACACTCTTTTGTCAACTGGGGGGCGCTGCGGGCGGACGTGAGGCCAGACGGTAGGCAATTGGGCCTTAGCAGAGAGCAAGTTGTGGTTTGGTGGCTCGGTTTTCGAAGAATGGTATGGAAAAGGGTGCTGCCTGAATTCCATAAGGCAGCTAGTTTGGACCGGGCGCTGGATATTTTGGTGGTGCATATGGGGGGGAATGATTTGGGAGCTCAGCCAGTTAGGGAATAGATGAGGGATATTCAAATTGATTTTTTAAGGTTATGGACATCCTTTCCTGAGGTGTTGACAGTTTGGTCCGACATTGTGCCGAGAAAGAAATGGAGGGAGGCCAGATAATTGAAGGGAATCAATAGGGCGCGAGTAAAGTTGAACAGAGCCGTATCAGCTTTTGTTGCCAGGAACGGGGGAGTAAGCGTATGACATCTTGATCTGGAAGCGGGGGTCAGAGATTTTTGGGCAAAGGATGGCGTGCATTTGAACGGCATTGGGATCGATTTATGGGCATTGGCCATACAGGAGGGGATTGAAAGGGCTTTGGCGGTGTTGGGGCGCTCACGAGCCTGAGGTGGTCAGGGCTGTTCGTTTGTGGTGGGGGGTGGGGTTCTTGGAGTTGGCACAGAAGTGTCGGTGGAAAGAATATTGGATAATCACAGGCAGTGCCTTGATTAAGAGGGGTGATCTGGCATTTGGTTTTGGGCTCTGAACGGGGTTTTACCCTGGGAGCTTTTGGTGCCCTTGAGCTGGTGATGGACGGCTTAGGGTAACATGGTGGTTCGAGTTCGGTTTAATTTATGCCAGATCTAATTTTAACTCCAAGAACCCTCCCTTCTTATTTATTTTATAACACTGTTAATATGTTAATGTTGTTTTGTTAATAAAATGGCCGCTGTGGCCAAATTTATCCAAAAGAAATACAGGTGCAGTGTTTTTATTTGGTGGGGAAAGGTGAGTGCTGGAAGATGGGAGGGCCATGTTGAATGATGGAACCCGGGTTGGCAGTACACGGTCATGAACTACCTTTATCTGCCAACCTTGATTCTACGCTGGAAGGCTTCTTGCTGGAAGGCTTCTTTGAATTAGGTTACCGGACTGCCAAATTCTACATTTTCCATTTGTTATTTTTTTTTTTATAAAACTTATTTTTAAGTTTATGAAAGTTTTATATCAAGAATCTATATTATTATCATTTTCTTGCTAATATTTTGTGTTGACTTCTTTATCTGACCGATGAATGACTATCTGAGATTGTGACTAAGAGCTAGAAATCATACGAGACTCCCACTGGGATTATTAAATTGAAAACTTCTTTACAGTTGATGAATAGCTCAAAGGCCAATAAGTCTAGACAGTTCTTATTTTCTCATATTTCTAGGGGTAATTACAATTCCAGCATGTTAATGTTTAAAAATAGGAAAATTAATATTACATGTATTTTTGGGGGGGAATATCAGTTAACCGTATTAAAACGAATATAAAATTTTTACTGCTAAGTATAAGTGTTATAGGTTATTTTATTATACAAATAAATAGATAGATAGGACCCTACAACAGAAGCCTGAAAATGTATGGTCTACGGGACTGCTGTAGATAGGAAAGGACAACAGTTGTGTAGCTCCAGCAGTCCAATAGATAATTCCTAGTGCCATTGCTGCGATCTGTGGTGGTCGCAGAACTGAGAACCACTGCGATTTGCAAGCTGTCACCTATTCTGTAGATACATGATAACTTGTGAAGATGGGCACAGCTTTTTTTACCAACAACCTCTATTAGATGAAAAGCCCCCATCTCAACTCCTAAATCATGGTCATCTTCACCTACTACTGAGAAATGTATATACAGTAGGTGTGTGTACTGATGGTTTAGACATTGAAAGTGTGGGATCTTTAAAGGGAACTGATAAGACACTTTTACGTCCTCCCACTTCAAACCATTTAAATGACTTAGTAGCCCTTTAAATACAAGCCAGTTGATCCCTTTATGGCCCAAAAGTGATGCTCCAACAGAGAGAAATCGCATTTTGAAGCTCAGTATGAAATTGCATTGGAACGTGAAGATGCACTTACAGCTCCTCAGGCTCCGCTGTATTTCCTAACTAGCAGCACTATCCCCTAGCTGATTGATAGGTCAGTGGACCATGTACTAGAGTAAACAATCGGTCAGTCAGCCAGAGGAGGGTACTGCTAGGTAGTACATACACCTTGAGGCTGAGAAGCTAGAAGTGCATCATCACGCCCAAATGCACTTCCAGACACAACTTCAAAGTGCAAAGTGCAATTTCTTATTGCTGGAGCATCAGTTTGAGGTCATAAATGGATCAACTGGCTTGTCTTTTTAATGGGTACACAGTCATATAAATGGTTTGGATGTGATAACATTTCTGACATGTTCTCTTTAATATAGACCATGCATTTTTCATTGAACATTACTGTTTTTCATACAAACCTGTCTGCACATTGTTCAGTTTGTAAGCGCTGTCCCTGGTACTGTGGACACTTTGTAAAACTGCCCAGGGAAATTGCTGACAGTGAAATATTGTTCCATAATGAAGATCAAAGAGAAAACAAATAAGAACTGGGAGGTATGAAACAAATCCGGCCAAGAATCCAGAACAATCTCCTGCTAAAGGACGAGGCTTGCCGTCCCTTTGAAGAACAAAAAAAAAAGACGATACGCTTTAATTCCTCATTGTGTGAGTGGAGACTGTTCTCTCAGCGTAAATGGCTACAAGGGATTATTTTGGCAATAAATTAGTATTGCAACAGAAAGTGCAATATTAACGGTTTGAAATTATTAATAAACTATTATTATGATACAGTATAAACTGACAATCTGCTCCTGTCACAATGGCTGATGGGGAATATGGTTATAGCAGCGCTGAGGAAACACAGAAATTTGTGGATAATTAAGTCACCATAAACTACCATGAAAAAACATTACTAGCCTTGAATGAAAACATACTGATAAGAACACTGCTGGTATTCTTGTGATGTAATGCTTGCTGAAGTGTACAGCTATTTGAGGCCATCATAAAGGCCCTGTCACACTTAGCGACGCTGCAACGATCCCGACAACGATACGACCTGTCAGGGATCGTTGCCGCGTCGCTATGTGGTCGCTGGTGAGCTGTCAAACAGGCACGCTCACCAATGATCACTGGAGCAGCGACATCGTGGAAAGAATCTTTCCACGATGTCCTGCTCCTGGTTACCAGCCTGCTGAAGCAGGAGCAGGCTGGTAACCATGATAAACATCGGGTTACTAGGGGCACACGCGCACCTAGTAACCCGCTGTTTATCATGGTTACCACTCTGCTACGGTGAGCGGGAGGTTACCGCTCACTTTAGCAGGCTCGTAAGTATGATAAACAGCGGGTTACTAAGTGCGCGTGTGCCCCTAGTAACCCAATGTTTATCATGGTTACCAGCTTGATCGCTACTCCCGCTGGTCACACACAGCGATGTGTGCTGACCAGCGGGAGGGCAACGACCAATAAAAGGTCCAGGACATTCTGCAGCGATCAGCAACCTCACAGCAGGGGCCTGATCGCTGCAAAGTGTCAGACATAGCGACATCGCTGGTGAGGTCGCTGTTGCGTCACCAAAACCGTGACACAGCAGCGATCTTGCTAGCGATCTCGCTATGTGAGACGGGGGCTTTAGACGTGAAGGAAGAATATTTAAAGGATTACAGCATTCTTACTTACTGATAGGCCATTGAGCCTGGAGTTGCCAAGACACTAAGTTTCCACATTGATTAAAGTAGTTGTTCTGGTTCAAGGATTCCGAGACCCCCAACATTCCTAATACCAGCTTGCAAGATAAATCCGAGAAGCTCAAAAATATCAACCTAAATGCAAATGGTCATCTGATTAGAATACCTGTGAATATGCTAAATTTCCTACCATCATACTGTTGTAGAGTCTGTGTAACACTATCACATAGCTGGTTATCCTGCTACTTCTTACATAGTAACAGTGTGCTCTCTGATTTGTTTTGGCTCTCACTACTACACCTCTCCTTTCCCTCAGTGTTCAGCCTTATACAGATATCTGTGAATCACGTACATATTCTATCTGTGGTATTTAAGGATAGAACATATAACCAATAAAGTCTATGTTGCTATTCACATGTCCATATTTTTTGCGCATTGTGTGTCTGCAAAAAAATAAAAAACTTTATTTGAGGCTGAAAGCAAAAGTGCCCATTCAAGTTTATTGTTCCTGTAAATTGGCATATAGTGCACACTGCCCACCGTGTGCAGTCCATGTGCTGCCCATTTTTAACATTTTATTGGATAGGAGATGTCTTGCAATTTATTTAATTTCCATATGTGAAAATCACTAATGAAACACTGATGGTAAAAATTGACACTGACCAAACTGGTGAAAATTTGATTCAAAGCATTGATAAAAAACGAACCATGTTTTTACATAAAATCATGTACATCTGAATGAGGACTTAGAGAACCACCAGGTACTCAAGGAAAGACAGATAACACAGGTTGCACACAGTGTAGACAGGGAGAATAGAGAGGAAAGCACACACCCTGCAGTCACAAAAGGTAGAGAGGAGAGAACCCAGGGCAAACTACGCAGGGGAGAGTGGAAATCACACACTTCTCAGAATCCATGTTTGTTAACAAGAAGAAAAGAGACCTCCTGTGGGCTGTATAAGAGAGAACCAGTGCTGGAGAAAAGGTTTGCTAATACATGACTAGGGTATTGTACATGTCTATGGCAATAACAGAATAAAGACACAATGCTGAGTCAAGGTTGCCAATTGTCCAGAAATTCCAGGACAGCCAGTAAAAATAGGACACTTTCTTGACCTGTGTGTAAAAATTTTTTTTTTTAAAGCTGAAGAAACATATTATTTTGATGTAATTATCATTTTACAGTTTACAGTGATTGCAGCTGATGTCTTCATATCAAAATTATGAGCTGTGGACATGGATCACTTTTAATCATAATGATTTATTACATTTTTTTAATGAGTTCATAAAATATATTGTGTGTCTGTGTTTTTTTGGTGATTTGTACAGAAAAAAATAAAAAGTCAAGTTATCAACCCTGTGCCACGTGACGTGGAAATATATGGCCATATTAGCCAAAAATACCAAGTAATACCAAAAATAGGTTTTTTAAAACATTGACAACTAATGAGATTTAAGATGGCCCCCTCCCCACAGGGTAGCATGAGGTTCAAGAATCTACACTCACACCACTCTGACTCGGGTGGGAGCGGAGGTGACTAGGGATCAGCGGACCCGTGGAAGTTCGATTTCTTTTACCCGACCCAAACTTTATTCTAAAGGTTTGTTCGGGGACCAGAACTTTACCTGAACTTGAACCAGAACCCCAACCACAATGAAAACAATGGAGACCCGAACTTTTGAGATGGTAAATTCTCTCTCTCTCTCTGCAACATACTTTCCCCAGAGCTTTGAACATTGCAACAGACTTCCGGGAGAATTCTGTGCTTTAGCATCGGACAATAATTGTCCGGTATGAACCCCAAACTTTTAAGTTTGGGTTCGCTCATCTCTAGGAGTGACAAAACCACAGTGCTACCCACTCTCACAGTTTAAACTGTTCCCTGGGAACCGTCCCAGCAGGAATTAAACCATAACTTAATGATAAGCGATGGACCCTAACCCCATTCATCAAGGTCATCCCTGACCTCCTCACTGCCATGACATATTTATAGAAAAAACACAAACAAAAGACCATCAGTCCACCGCCAGGTTTAAAAAAAAAATTATAAAGGCGGGTAATTCACTGGTCCTGGATCTGAAAAGAATGATGATGATCCATGGCTCCTCCTCTTCTTCTTACGGTACCCAGAATCCCACCACATATCCAGAACTTTCCTACCAAATCTCAACATAGATCCCATATCCATGTGCCTTATGACTCAGACCCCCTCCCCTCACCTCCCCTCAGTAAACATCCCAAACAAAGTATTAACCCCTTTTTAGCCCTATCTTGAGAGGGAGTGAAGAAGGCAACCTGGATCTAGCCTATATGACTTGGCTACATAAAAAATATAATGCATATAAAATAAAGTCTGAAAATGTGAGAATTAATGGAGGCTGAAAAATAACCACTTGTGATTGATCTACTCTCCATGTCAGAGCTGTCCATTGCCTTTAAAAAAAATTAGAACTTATGACAAACATTTCTCAATATTTGTAAGAAAATAAATTATAGTCAAAATGTTTGGTTCCATGGTGGGAAGATTATTATTTTTTTTATTCTTGAGCAAGTGTATGCTAATATTCTTACAACTGCTGATGTATGAGTAGCTTGTGTACATGTCACCAGAAGCTGTTTGCTTCCAGCACATGAATGAGCCTTTTAAACAAGCCTGATTGTATCTAGGGTAGAAAAATAATGACAAGGGACTATGGTTTCCAGTGTCTGTGTAGACAGAAGGGCCCAATACCTTTGCCAATTCCCCAACTGTCACAGTAGTTGTCCCGTATGTTGTTTGGATAGAAATTTGGCAGATGAAAATATACCGCATTTCCCTTTACAGCTGTAACTGTGACCATTACTTACTGACTATACAAGCAACAGAAATTACTGAGTACAAAATAACAACTGATCTACAAGCGAGGCCCCTCAGAAGAATAAAACATGGAAATAAGTTAGCAAAATGCTTGGTTATCATGCTGTATGGCAATATGAATTATTTAGATGAGATACCAATATGGGAAAAAAATTGCACTAAATCAACTATTTTTTTAATTATTTACTGAATGTTACTGAATTTTATGCTTTTTGCATAGTAAAATGTGATATGTGTTAATACAGTAGCAAAACATATCTGATAAACATCCCTGTGAATACAAGACAAAATTTGATGCTAAACTGTCCATGTTAGTACACACTACAATAAAAAGGACCAAAAACTAATATTTCACACTTATGTTTTTTTTATTTATATTAAATATAATTTTATTGACTTGTCAGTAATTAAATTTATTGAATTTATTTTGCACTTGAAAACTATTGAACGTTTTCCACGTTGAAATCATTATCAACATTTGATCCGATTTCACACTTGTTTTATCTGTCTACCTTGACCTCCTTCTCTCCTCCACACTAGTGATGAGCGAGCATGCTCGTTACTGCTCGGTGCTCGCCGAGTATTTCCGGGGCTGCTCGGCGGGAGCTTGGGTCCCCTTCCTGCTCTTTAGAGCACCAATCAACATGCAGGGATTGTCTGCCACACACTGTAATGCCGCAGCCATGTTGGCATTACAGTGATTGGCTGGCCTCACAGCATCATCAGGTCTATATCAGACCTGGCGCCGCCATGCTCGTCACAGTCACTCCGGAATCAAACAGTGTAGGGAGAGCTGCTGCTGAGCTAGGGAGAGATTTGGTTGTTTATTAGTTAGTTTAGGTATTCTACAAGATTCTCTACATATCCATCTCAACTAACAGTCCTTCTGAGGACTAATCCAGCTGCAGAGATGTCAGTGCTAGGCAGGCAGGCAGGGTATATAGCAGACTGCAGTGCACATAGCAAGAGAGTCCATTCCAGTTCTGTCTGCTGGTGCTTTTACAGATATTTGTAGAAATAGCCCCAGGTATCAGGGGCCAGGAATAATTTTTTTTTATCTTATTCCTGATTATTTGTTTAAAAAGCAATCCAGAAAACACCTTCTTCTGCGCCATTTGCTTGTTGGCACTGCAGAATACAGCCAGGTTCTTTCCATATTACAGCGCTAAAAATCCAGCTAAAACTGTAGTTTGTCCATCACACGGATCACATATAATTGCGCTGAAAATATTGCCATTTCTGGCCTCCATTGAAATTTTGTTGCAGTGTGTCAGTGAACTTATTGACACGAGGTCGGCGCTGTTAAAAATAGTTACCTACAGGCCAGCTATTTAAAACTGTGGTTTGTCCATCACACGGATCACATATAATTGCGCTGAAAATTCTGCCATTTGTATTGAGCGTGGAAGACATTGCCCTCCATTTAAAATGGGCAAGGCACATTGCAAGGGACGGGGAACTGGACGTGATGGTGATGGTGCATGCAAAGACTGAGGCCGTGGGCAAGCTGAAATTGTGCCACAACAAGCACCCACATCTTCTTGCTCGACCTTCCTGTCCCAATTAATAGGGGACTGCAGAACACCACTATTGAACACAGAGCAGTGTAAAAAGGTTATTGGTTGGATAGCAGATAATGCTTCCAGACACTTAGCCACCACCACCACCACCCTGTCTTTCACATGGTCAAGTCTCAGTAGCCATGAGTCTGGACTTCATATACCTCATCCTGATCCTCCTTCCTCCCACCATGCCAAGTGCCCAGAGACAACTGATCCCACACTTGGACACTCTGAAGAGTTGTTCACTCTTCCATTTATAGATTCGGGCCTCTTGCCAGGTCCACTTGAAGCGGGGCAAGAGGAGATCGCATGTAGCGATGCCCAAACATTTGAGCAGCCATGGTCATACGAAGGCGATGGTGGGAAAGTGTCACAAGAGATGGACGATGATGAGGCACAATTGCCAGAAAGTCAGGAGGAGGACCAGGGTGTGGAAGTGGAAGACGAGGTGGTGGATGATATAGTAACTGACCCAACCTGGCAAGAGGACATGCAGAGCGAGGACAGCAGCACAAGGAGAAGGGAGGCAGAGCACCCCAACAGGCAGGAAAAAGCAGTGTGGTGGCTTCAGACAGAAGGCGGGCAACCGTTCCCCTTAACACCAACATGACGGAAGTTGCCAGTACAACTGTTAGGTCTTCCCAAGTCTGGTTGTTTTTTAAAGACTCTGCCAATAACCCCAAAAAGGCCATTTGCACCACCTGCCAGGCCAGCATCAGCAGGGGTGGCAAAACTTCCAGCCTGACCACCACCAGCATGATCAGGCACATGGCAGCAAAGCACCCGACTTTGTGGACCGAACCCCAGGGTCTAGGAACAGTGTCTGCGGGTGACACCACTGCTTCTTCCGCTGTTGTGCGTGCAAGCCAATCCCCTGTCCGAGCATTTTAGTGCTCACCCATCACTACTCTACACTTATACGCTCCTCAACCAATACCCTCCAAGACTTCTTACTATTATCCGCCATCCTCTGGAATTTCGTTTCCCAACACGTCCGATTATTGACCATACTCTGGACCTTCAGATGGAAGTTGAAAACCCATGTCTTCAAGAAAGCTTACAGTCTGCAATGTCCCCACTGCCTCCTCACCTCGCCAACACCGGAGTTGCCACCTCACCAACACCGGAGCTGGTGCAACCCCCCCAACCTACTGTCTCCTTACCCATTATCCAGTAGACTGTAAGTGTGGCATCCCGGTACCCGTTCTACTGCTGTTAAATGAGACAGTTGTCGTGTGGTAGAAGATTTGTTCCCTTGTGGATACTGAGTTAGGGGAAATCCTACATTGCATTGTAAAGTGTACTTTCCTGCCTTCTACTGGCCAATGTGTGCATATGAAGGTTAAGTGATTATTTTCCTCACAACAAGCTGCCACAGAAACGGCTGGGAGGAGACTCCCAGCTCAGGGCACACACTGTCTGAGCTTTGGTACAAACCAGTTGGGGGCGGTTCAAGCTGCCTAAGGAAGAGATAGGAGAGACACTATTCTCTCAGAGAAGAGTTTTTCAATGCCAGTCCACGCTGGGGGGACATTTTTCCTCACATAATCTCCTTCACAAAAAGAGTGAAGCCTCTTCCAGTCAGGAGAGAACGCTGTACATGGACTCTCCTGCACACTGGTTATCCTGTTTTGCTTCTAGCCAGGACCAGATCCACGTGGCTGCCTCGCCACCGACTTTGCTTAAACCTACCCCCTGCAAGAGGTAACGGTGAGCTAAAAACTGTGAGTACATCCACACTTTAGTGTGTTTCCACAGAGAGGGTCTGTAAAGGTCCCTCCATCAGTGTAATATTTCTTGGACTGCGCATAGCATTTCCTCTACCAGCAAGTAAAGAGACCTCTCCTCCAGTTGCCCTGAGAGGCCATAATGCTTGTCTCATGAGGAGAAAACCATTACTTTCATATGCACAATATACTGTGAATTTTGCCTGTAAAAGAGACTGTACCCCGTTACCTCCTTCAGCAAAATTATTATGTTTACAAGTTCACCTGCGTGCCTGGCTGCTTGAGATTGCACAAACATCACGGGCGCTCCACCTGCACCTAGACACCACCGCTACAAGAATGCTTGGGGGGTGCTATACCATCCACAAGTGCCACCTTCCGCCTTTGAAATTGTTATGGACACGAGGGAAGTGTTGAGGGGTCCAGCGACCCACTTCAGCTACTGTGACATAACTATCTGCTGCCAGTGAGATTACATACCCCAGCTGGCCCTTCTGTAACATCTGGCGCCTTCCCAGTGGCCCACCACATAAGCCCACAAGGGCAGGTGTGACGCCTCGAAGCCCTCGCCCTGGGAAGATGGGGACTCGGAGACGGGTCCAGATGTTGTAGAGATGGGGTGCAAGAGATGGGGTGCAGGCGTGGCCCGGACCCGCTCCGTGCCCAGGGCCGTTACATTTAAAATGGTGTTGTGGGCTTATCCGGGTTGATTGGCTGATTCCGACTACGCCATCTGTGGCACCTGGTGAAGAGCCACCAGCGCCGCCGGAGTCCGCTGAGGCATGGTGTCATGGCGGCCAAAGTTCTTACTACTCCCCACAGGCGGAGCAAGGCTTCAGGGCAGACAGACAGGATGGAAGGGGTAGTAGTAGAGGATTACGGGCGCCGCGTTGTGTGGTGTGGCGCAGAATAAACAGTCCGGAGGCCATAGGGGTGAACTTCCAAGGCTTTACTCACATCAGAGATGGCAGCGGGAAGGCGACTCCCTGCTCCCCGCGGAGTCCTGCGGCCACCAGGGACGGGGGTCCGACTACCTCCGAGAAAGTCCAGCATTCGATCAGGACCCCGCATCAGAGTGTTGCTGAACTACAGACCGAATCCTTTCCCGTCTGTGTGTGTGTGGATAGGCCGGGTCTCCCTCTGAGCTCCTCTCAGAACAAGGGCTCGGGTGGCAGCTCCACTCCTTCCGATACCCGGTGGGATCCTCAGAGCCTACCGGGCTTTCCCGACAAGGACATGGAGTAGCAAGGTCGGGTGTCGGGGGCCGGTACCCCTCTTGCAGCCGGAATCCCTCTGAATATATCAGGTAGGCAAGGACAGGTGGCGTACACCGCTCCGTCTGCATCTTCCCCGGGACCCATTTGCTGGGGAGCTACACTCTAGAGCTCCGGGCCTTCTTGCTCATGGTCCTCGACCGGGCTGAGATATTCCTTATCTCCCGCCCGCCCATCATCCCAAGGCCTAGGGACTAGGGCCGTGTCTCCATCCTCTGCAGGTCCACACAGGATCTAGGCCCAGGGAGGGAGATCACGTTCTGACACCATTCTATTTTGGCAGAAAAAACGCTGATACAAATTTTGATGCGTTTTTGATGCATTTTTTCAGCGTTTTTCTCACCACCCATTACTACTTATGGGTGAAAAAACGTTGAAAAAATGCTGAAAGAAGTGACATGCTCTTTTCTTCCAAAAAAACATGCAAGGCACAAAATCCTGAACAAAAAAAACCATGATGTGTGAACAGAGATTTCTGTTTTTTCATAGACTTTGCTGGTACTGCAAAAGTCAGCTGAAAATTTGCATAAAAATATGCATAAAAAAACGCTGAAAAAAACGTGATGTGTGAACATAGCCTTACCGTTTGAAAATCACCAAAAACAACCAAAAATGTGAAAGAGAGGTATTTGTAGCAGTCTGAGAGGAAGGTTTAATAAGGTTTTATCAGTGTTCAAAGTGAAAGATTGTTTTAGAACTGTCTGCAAAGTTTGCACCCTCCATCTGTTTTTTTTTTTCACTTCATCTAGCTCTGCTGGAACTCCCCATGGAGGATATTTCCATAGTGGCTGCACCCACTGGAACCCACTATAGTGCATTTGTTGTGGTGCCTATAGCACAACTTTGCCAGGTGAGAAGAAGTTCTAAAATTGGTTATACATTTTTAACTTACTTCGCTCAGAAAGCGCTCCTCTCTCCTTTTTCCACCAAAGGAAATTCCATTATTGGTTGAAAACATGAAATAAAGACCCAGGAGGCATTTGTGGTATTAATGAGGTTGCAAATAACTCAAATAAAGGACAACCCCATTTGATTAAGCCCACCATCCCCACCCCCCATAAGCTTAATAAAATAAGAAAAACAGCATTCTTGCCCCCATAACTGGTGCACTCCTCTGCTCTGAGCACTGTGTTCCCTGCAATCTCATCACAATGTTTATGTCATGCAAGTGCTGCAGCCGATAAGAAACCACTGATGGGCTGCAGCCTTCATAGTGCTGTCAGATGGAAATGTAAAAGCTGCAGCCCATCAGCAACTGCTGGACTCACATAAACAATGTTATGAGATTGGCAGGTTGGAAGGAAACAGCGCTTAGAGGAGAGGAGTGGCACTGGTCCAAGAGGTAAGCTTTTTCCTTTCTTATATTAAGAACACTGAGGGCATTCAATCCAGTAATGGATACCGCCTAAAACTATAGTGCAGACTGCAGTTTGTTTTTCATTGCAAAGCCAGATAACCCCTTTAAATTCCTTTTTGCTTTACTCAAGGAGAACAGCCAGTAAATAACATATTTGCTAATGATGTTAGGAAGGACATTTATACCATAGATGTAGACCATGCACCATTATGTGTCACTTGGGGATAGGGGACATGGTTGGTTCTAAATTATTTGTTTTTAAGTGATGAAAAACTCCCCTGAGGATTTGCTTTGCTAGGAAAAAATTTGGAACTGTCTCAAAGATAATGTAAATTGGATGGAAGGAAAACACCAGAACCTTTCACCATAGGTGGCGAATCCCATAATCATCAGTCTAATTTCACCTTTGCTCTGGAGCCCCCTCTCTTCCGCAGGACGTACCATTGACTGCCACAACTGTAAAAATTTTAACTGCGTAGATTTACTGAACATTTCATGGCACAAGGACCGTTTCCCACTCTTTCTGTAGAAGTTTGTTCCATCTTTAAGTATTGCTACAAATCTTGAAGCAATGATTTATGCCGTAAACCATCTGTATAGCCGGTGCTGTCGTATGTCTCCCCAGTTGTATAGAGGCTTTATATCAACCTGTCATAGCTGTATTGTATACCTGAAAAATGCTGTATCTGATTCTCTCTAGATACTCTACGATTTAGCTGCCAAAGGCAAAAAGTTCTAAAAATCATCTTCATTTTCTACACTAGGCAAATTGCTCGTGTTTAAAACATAGATGAATATAGCAATTTATACAGATGATGGGGAGAGTAATGTGGCTAATGGAGTATAATATATATATATATATATATATATATATATATATATATATATATACAGTAAAAAACTATACATGGACCAGCAAATACAGGTGTCGCAGAGCTAAATGTTAAACCTTACGTAAACAATTTAGTAAAAATTAAATATAGCAAATGGGACTATAAGGGGGACAGCAACAGGGTTACATGTATTAATAAATATATACACACATATAGAATACCCTTTCCTAAATAATACCCCCAATACCGAAACGTGCGTCAGGGTGACGGTAGCAGAGCTTGTCTGGTGGCCTTACCCAGGTACACATCTATTTCAGCTTATTTATGATCTATTGTTTACATTACTTCTATCTGTATAAGGGTTTTAACCCCTTTTGTTGCTGGGTATTTTGATTGTGATGGGATATTATTGTATTGGGGGTATTATTTGGGAAAGGGTATTCTATATGTGTGTATATATTTATTAATACATGTGACCCTGTTGCTGTCCCCCTTATAGTCCCATTTGCTATATAGGCTGACCTTTCGGGTGCTGTGTCACGGTTTTTAACATTGTTTTATCCATGTTAAAAATCAGGGCACCTTTTGAATTTGTCACAAAATTTCACAATACAAACTATAAAGAGTGTTAAATAGATATGCTAATGCTGATGAGGCTGGTGTACTTAAACTGCTAAAATCCACATCATAATGACTGTATAATCCTGGTATTAAGATGGGAATTTTATGCTCTACATCCGTTAATTAATTTGCAGGTTAATAGTGTTAGAAAGTAAAAATTAACTTTATTCTTCCCAGGGGCCGCCGGCTTTCAGTTATTGTTAATTATACTGAAAGCAATGGCTGTAAGCATGCCCCGGCATTAAGATTGACAGTCTGCTCTGCACTGAGACCCTGCAGGGGCAGCTGGCAGTCAAAATGCTGGGGGATGTTTACAGCAGCCGCTAACCGTGAATGATGACTGTAGTCACTCCAGCCAGCCTGTATGACTGAAAGTTGGCGGCTCCCAGGAGGAATAAAGTTAATTTTCTCCCAGGTGCCGCACTTTAAGTACAGTGTCTGAGAACCTTGATGCCTCTATTAACCTGCATATTAATCCCATATCTGCAGGTTATCTGACCTGGCAGATTCCTTTTAAAAATCCAAAGAAACTAAATCAGTCTTTAGTTAGTTTTCCACCACGAAACAGTTGAAGGGTATAACTAATCACTCAATAAAATTCTTTTTAGGACTGATTCCCTAGGGTAGGTGAATATTGAAGGAACAGTAAAGTGGTCTCATACACCTGGGAACTTGATAACGATCTGACAGATTGGCCAACAAAAATGGCCGGATGGGCGAGTCAGGAACCCAAACTTATTTAATGTAATACTGTAAAGCAGTCTTCACTATGACAATTGAATTATTTAGATTAAGCTTCTTTCTCTTCAATACAAAATCATCACAGATAAGAGATCATTATATTCACTCAAAACCTGCATCGGTATCCTAATATGTGGGCTTCTTCTCACATCCCTCCTCAAGACCCCATCCCTCTGTAGTCAAAGCCAAATATCATAACAGATCCCTTCATTGGAGAACCAAATGGACAGTTCCTCCTAAATCCAACTTCTTATATTTTTTACTAACAGCGCGATACAATGCACACATCGTATCAAGGCTTAGATCAAGATAGGATGTAATGCACTCTATCATATGCCAATTCATATTGGATGAATGTTGGCCAAATCCAATGATTTCACCTTAACAAAGTTAATTCTACAAAAAAAAATAATTCTTACTGGCCAATTTTAGGCTGATTGACCTACATTTTCAGCCATGCTCAAACATGACCAATCCAAGATATCGTTAGAGTCTACTAGCTACCTGATAATAATGCAGCCCCATACATCTATGTTCAACCTCCTCTTCTCTTCCACCATAAGTTTTCTTACAATGTTAACAGGATTGTCCAGCCATTTAACTTACCAACACATGCCACATTGCTTCCATTCTGAGACTTCCCAGATTCCCTGCTCGCTTCCATTCTTCCAGCTCCAATGATGTCAAAACTGACATGTGACCACTTCAGTAAATCATTGGCCACTTTTGCGGCCTTAAGAGTTTTGACATATCACTACTACAGGCAGTTATTGGATACAACACTTAAATGTCAACATCAACATGTCATCATTGTAACATGAAGATCAGAGACTGGTGAGGACTCAGGTAAGGGCTCAGGTACACGACCGTAAAAATTGGACGAGTGCTTTCCGTCGTTTTGATGGATAGCACTTGTCCTCATGTTATTCAAAGAGGCTGTGCACATTTCCAATTTTTTCCTGTGACCGGGTGGTTCGAGGGGAAAAAAAAAATGAATGCACGATTTGCCTCCAATGCACTCAGTCATTTAAGCCCTTGGGCCGATTTTCATGGACATACTGAATGGAGAATATGAGGAAACTTTTGTTTTTATTCTCCACATCTGAAAAAAATCAAATCACACTCTGATTATACACTGATCATACATAGTCTGATCAGAGTGTGACTAGCATAATCAGACCGATTTTCTCAGATAATAGAAAAACGTTCGTGTTACCCTAGACTACGTGTGAGAACAGAAGAAGCAGGGGATCATAAGGCGAGAATAACTTCTTTTATTATTTTATAGCATTTTAAGATTTTTTTTTATTAGATGTTTTAGCTGGCTTGACAATTCTTTCAAAAATATAAAGAACAGGATTAAACATGCCTATGATTTCCTTCTCTTTTCAGAACCTCTCTGAATCACCCACAGAACTGTGTCTCATTTTTCTTCTTGATGAATCAACTGCATTTTTTTCCATTTGCGTTGTCCCAGATTTGCATCTTCGCAATTTAGAATAATTAAATGCTCCATATGATAGCCTGTCATAGACACTTGCTGATACATTATCACCAACATGGATCACGGGTGGGAATTTCTGTTTTATACTTATTCAAAATATGTGCTGAAACCATAAGGAAAATGAGACATTATTTCCCAGGTGAATACCCAGCGCCTTTATTTATTGCTCTAGTAGAAGATATCTTCTGGGAATTCCTTTAATGTTCTTATTGATAAATTGTGCATGACCTGCAGGACTGGAAACAACAAAGCCAACGCTTAATGCATCATGCAATTTGCAGTAAAATAGCACAACATGCAAATAAACAAAGAGCACAGACAAGAAATGCTGGCTGCTGAACATTACGTGTATCCGTAACCAATGTCTCATCTCACCCAGAAACAAATATATATAGGCTCATGTACAGACAATCTCCCACGTGGGTGATTATTGGGAGGTAGGAAAATGGGTCACCCAAGAGAAATAATGGAGGGAATATAAGAGAGAGCAGGAAAAAAATGACAGACCTGATTCCAGTAACTATAGACTAATCAAAATATGGATATTCTGTGTCTTCACTTAAAGGCGTAACACAGAAAATATTATACTGTTCACTCAGATCCAGGTATGCCGAAATTATAAATTAGTACCTTTGGAAACTATAACTATGTAAAGAAGGGCATATATACAGTAGTTCACAAAATATCCACTAAGAATGGACGAACACGCCGATATCGACAGTCAACCAGTTAGTGTGTATGGAGGCAACGGACAAATTATTGTCGGGGGAGTTAAGGATTCAGCATGTCTTATTTTGGACTTCCGATGCTTTTGTTCTCCCACAGATAAGCCACAGCCAGAGATATCTGGCAGTGGCTCTCTCATAGAGAACACAAGAGCACTTGGTAAAGGGATGGATGGCCAAAAAGAGCTGCCAGCCGAATGATCGGCAATCTATCGTTTGGCCAACAGCCATCTAAGGTATATGGGGTGGTGTGATCTTGGGATGGTGTGGGTGGGAATGTGTGAGTGGGATGGTGTGATTAAGAAAAAACCTTGTAGTAAAAGTATATCAATGGTAAATAATGATCACATACATACGCTGTTGTGACATCATCAGAATGGAAATATGCCTGAAATAACCTAGTGTGACTTCATCACGACTAAACAAAATTTAGGAATAAACACAAATACTACTGTGACATCTCATTAGAAATCTGGCAAAGAAAAGAATACCGCACCTATATTTCACACATAGTAATTCATATAACTACAATCAATACCTTTCAATCTATTTATTTCCAGAACGTTTATTTATTTTAATTGCTATGTTTCCATTGTTATTCTTTTCTGCATTAATACCCCCTCAAATAAAAAAATATATAAAAACAACTCTTTAATTACAGTTCTAGTGACAAATTCCAGCTCTAAATCTGTTTTAGGAATCAGATTGGCGTAACCGCAGAAGCTATCCCCAGATGTACATACTAGAATATTCTACCATGGAAAGATATGCTGCAGTTAGCTGGTGCCTTGAAGTGTTAGAATGGGAGGTTAAGTAAGGACAATGACAACTTCCCAATGTCTAGGTCTGGAGGGAGCACACATCGAAATTGATTTTTATTTTTGCTAGTGTGGTAGCAGCAACAAATGACTTGAAGTGTTGTCTGTTTTAAGAGATACAGTATGCAAAAAAAATTATCTTATAATATGTAAATGAAAAGGCTAGATAATAATAAATTAACAGATATCGCACAGCCTATCCTTTCGTAAAATTAATAAAAAGAGTTACATACTGCATATATAGATCCACCGAATAGTAATCATTTATTAAACATAAAATGAACACAATCAGTATTTACAGGTGCTTGCAAAAGTAATTTTTGTGAGGTAGCATTTTCCATGTTTTGTTATGTCACAACCTGGAATTTCACAGTTTTTTTGAGAGTTTCCATCAGTTCATGTAAAGAGCATGCCTACAACTGTGAGAATTTATTTATTTTTTTCTTGTGAAGCAAACAACAAACAGGACAAAATAACTTCAGTGTGCAATCACCCCCCTAAAGTCAGTACTTTGTAGTGCCTCCTTTTGCGGCAATTACAGCTGCAATTCACTTTGGATAAGTGTCTATGAGCTTTCCACATCTCGCCACTGGGATTTTTGCCCATTCTTCAAGGCAAAACTGCTCCAGCTCCTTCAAGTTAGATGGTTCCCTCTGGTGAACAGTAATTTTCAAGTCTAACCACAGATTCTCAATTGGAATAAGGTCTGGACTTTGGCAAGGCAACTTCAAAATATTTACACGTTTCCCCTAAAGCACTCGAGTGTTGCTTTAGGAGCATGCTTTGGGTCATTGTCCTCTTGTTGGAAGGTGAACCTCCGTACCAGTCTCAAATCACTGACAGAATGAAACAGGGTTTGCTCAAGAATATCCCTGTATTTTGCACTATCCATCTTCCCCTTGAGTTGGATCATTTTCCCTGTCCCTGCTGCCGAAAAACATCCCCTTAACATGATGCTGCTACCACCATGTTTCACTGAGGGCATGGTGTTGTTGGGGTGATGAGCTGTGTTGGTTTGGTGCCAGACATACTGTTTACATTGGTGGCCAAAAAGTTCAATTTTGGCCTCATTTGATGACAGCACCTTCCTCCATACATTTGGCGAGTCTCCCACATGTCTTCTGGCAAACTGAAAATGAGTTTTACAATTTTTGAGTGTAGGTAAAGGCTTTTTTCTGCCCACTCTTCCATACATGCCAACTCTATGGAGTGTATGGCTTATTGTGGTCGTATGGACAGATAATCCAGTCTCTGCTTGGGAACTCTGCAGCTCTTTCAGGGTTACCTTTGGTCTCTGTACTGCCTCTCTGATTAATGCTCTCCTTGCCCAGGCTGAGAGTTTTGGTGGTTAGCTCTCTCTTGGCAATTTTGTTTTGCTACCATGTTCTTTCCATTTGATGATAATGGAGTTGATGGTGCTCCGGAGGATCATCAGAGATTGGGATATTATTTTATAACCCAACCCTGACTTGTACTTTTCAACAACTTTGTGTCTGACTTGTTTGGAGATGTCTTTGGTCTTCATGGTGTTGATTGGTTAGTGGAGCCTCTTGTTTAATGTAGAATCATAGAATGTTAGAGTTGGAAGAGACCTCCAGGGTCATCGTGTCCATCCCTCCGCTCAATGCAGGAGTCACCAAACCATCTCAGACAGATGTATGTCCAAAAATATAACCATGTTTTCTACACAGAAAGGTAAGATATTTTCAATCAAGATTATTTGTGCTTCATTTTATTATTTTATTATTAATTATATACTGGAATATCATTGAATAAATATAGTGGAATTATCACTGAATAAATTATCATAATTTGGAAAATCACAAGAAAAGTTCTACCTTTTTGTATGGTTTTACTTTATTAGGATCTTATGCAAGATTTCCTTTGGCACTATAATGAATCGGCTCCTCATGTACAGTAACAAACCAGCTTTACGTCTACTGTTATCACTTGGTATCCTGTATTTTCTGTGTAAGTGCAGTATCTAAAAACTTGGTGCAAAAGAAGATTCACCTCTTCTTGATGAAGGTTCTTAGTAACTTTAAATCTAAACTAAACTTCTCATCTCTTTTGTCACATACATCATGAATTTACCAAACAGAGTCATTAAATCTTCCTGTAAACCTAAAGGTCCCCAACACATTTTCTATGCTGCTCCTCTGGTCTATATGAGAAAGCTGCTGCCAGACTCCTCTGACGATGGCTTATCTGCTGGAGAACAAAAGGATCAGTCATTGGAAATCCGAAATGCCGAAGCCTTCTCTCCCTTGACATCATCTATAAGGGGAAGTGTCAGGACACTCATGTACTATCTGCAGATTCAGCCAGCTTACATTCATGCGTATGGTGCCCTTTTATTGTCCTTATGGTACTTACAGCAATGCAGTACTAAAGGGACAAAGTACTTCTGTGCAGATCCTAAAAGGAGCTTGAAAAGTTGAAATTAATGCTAAAATTTCCCAAGCAGTCATTTTAGGATCTGTAATTTCATTGATAGATAATTTTCTCTTTAACACCTATCAACTGTACACCCATATAGCAGTGCTGTACTCTACAGCAAGTACTGAACAGCAACGTTTAGAAAAAGTTGTATACAGAAATTATTTCTTAATTTCTTCTTGGTCCATAAGAAATGGCGTTTGGACCTCCAAATCAATAGCACACAGAAAATGGCACGATAACTGACTCAATGACACCCTTCTCCAGTGGTATACTTCTAATCTCCTGCAACAGAAAGTCCTGCTGCCATCTCATTTAATTATTCAGGAAATCACCAGACTTGTTTTGCTAATATTTAAGGAGTTCAAATCCTTGTGCAGTTTTCACCCATACCCAAAAAAGTTAGAACAAAACTAGCTTGAAGTACTGACCATCAAATGAGGACAACAGGTACCTTCTATGGTAAAGATGACTTTGCTAACTAATAGTAAGGAAGAACTAGAATGGGAATGTGAGCAATTCGATGACTGGTAGTGAGCTAATATAGTTTGTGACTCTTGGCATACATTTGTAACACGCAAAGACAGTGCTGCATTTGCATTGGAGATATACACTATTACAAAATTCAAGTTTGATTTACAAACAATGCTCATCAAAGAGGACTGGAATGATTGTTCAAGGGTCAACCAGGAAAGACGATCCATCCAGAAGTGGATGTTTAGTGTAGTAGAGGGGTTTCTGAAGACACACATCTGAGTGTTGTGTAGGGATCCTGCATGAGAGGAGTCAGCAGTGTGGAATGGAGAGATCTATCCACTAATGACCCAATTTATCTAGATTGACATTTTGTACCCAAATCCTGATGAAGAATGTGTTAGATGGAGTGAGAGTGTACATCTTAGCTTAAGTTCCTAAGATTAATTTTTGGTGAGTTTTTGACAGTTTTTGCTGAGAAAAAGGCAGCATCTTACAAATGGATGGACTTTATAGTTTTTTGAGCAGATTTTCCCAATAGACTCGCATTAGATGGAGAAAATCCACAGGTAAAAAAAACGCATATGAGTTTATAGTGCATTTCTGATACAGAAAAGCACTAAAAACGCTTGTAATTCGCACATAACTGCATCAATAATTTTTTTTATCAAAGCCAAAATGAAGAAGCGGAGCCGGAAGAAGCATAGCTTACACGACAAAAGTATCAATCATTCATTCTCAATGTCTCTGCTCCTCATGTAACGACCGAATAAAGTGCTGTTAGTTCCATTTTTTCTATCGCTTGCATTTTAATGAATTTAGCACATCTATTCGCTGCTTTGCACTACTGAAAGAAATTAATTCCAGTCAGGGACTGGAGTACATTTCTGTTGTACAACTTAATTTACGCCTCTTTTGTGGCACAAATTATGATGAATTTGTTGGCACATGCTCATCAGAGATAAGCAAGGAATAAAGCAGAGTGTTACCACCATCCACGAGTCAGAAAGTGACCCCAGAACAAGGACCGATCCAGAGGTGTCGGCATGGAGTGGCGCGAGAACAACACAAGCACCGGATTTGAACACTGAGCCTTCATTAAACAGTAAAAAGGGCACCTAGTGTGAGAGTTGCACAGTATAACTCTATAGGGATATAGAGAATCAGAAACTATATGAAACTCTTGTCTGTTCCCTGAGAACTGAGTAACATTTTTAAAAACTAGTAAAGGCTAATCACAATGATATTGTCGCCATCCATCTTCAGCCTTACACTGTCATAGATAAGACCATTAAAATATGAGCGAAAGAATACTACCAGCACTGGGAACGGATTGTCAGTATGTATGGGTGGTTCAGTGATATCTGCCTTGTGATTTTTTTTCATCTGCGGCAGAATACGATCAGACAGACGATAACCCTGGACATTACCCATTTATGACCGAATTATAATGTAAATATCAATGTAAGCGGTCTGTAAATGCCAGCATGTGAAATATGCTAGAGTATTAAATATTTAACACTTGCTCACTCCATAAAATGAAGTGATATTTTTTGGAATAAAATAAATTTTTATTAGATTAACTGAGATCACAACACAATTTTGCAGTGAGAATTTTCACATAACGCAGCATTCATTATATTTCTGTCACCCGACAAAACACTTAAGTTTTCTCTCCAACTGTAAAACTCTTATTGTTGTCTGTGCAGCTCAGGAAAGAAAAGGAGAAATAATGAGTTTAGAGAAAGTCTGTCAGGTCAAATGACTGTTCAAACCAAGCCCAGTGCTCAGTGCAGCCTTGGTGTGGCCAAGCACTCAAGTGCACCTTCTCACCTACTTGCTTTACATCTATCTTCCCTATTCTTCATTGATTGACAGTTCTAACCTTACAGGAGCCATAAGAAAGCAGATGTAACACGGGTACTTTAGATGCAGTGACACAGAAACACAGAGCAGCCAATACGGGGTTAATAAACAGGGGGGGTTTATAAGAACAAGGTCAATCTCCACGCAGGGAGCAACAAGGAAAATATGGGGGGGGGGGGCAAGGGAAATAGCAGGTGAAAGTCTATAACTAACAGTTCACAGTCTGACAAGATGTAGCAGAGCCGAACCGGTTGTAAACGTCAGTTTGTACACTTAGCTGACTCTGGCTCCTCACAAGGCAGTCGCCAGCGGATGCAGGTGATGATTTCTTCAGGCGTCTCCGCCCAAACAATGCTCCGTCTTCTGGCGGCAGCGGGTGGTCTCCGGTTTTACCCGCTGAGCCTCTAGTCCATAACACGGCACCTCACGTGCCTCGGCTCCACGGACCCTGCGTCCCTTATCTCTATAGTCTGGCTTGACTCCTCCGGTCCACTGCACCCGACTGCTGCTCCCAGTACTCGAGCCTGGACCCTCTCACACTGTTCTCCTGCGCAGGACTCAGCTCCGCTTTCCCGCACAAAACGTCCTCGTCTCTTCCTCTCTCCAGTCACACCAGGAGTCCCCCAGTCACCTGACTTCCCAGCTCTGTCTCTGGACACACCTCCAACTTCTCAGTCACATGACTCCTGTGCTCGCAGTCTGTCTCCCCCCTGCAACAAGAGGAACGGCCCCGGCAGTTCCGGATCCCTTGCTCTGAAAGCACTTACACCCCGGTCTTCCCCCTTACACAGCGATAGATAGAAAACAAGTGAGTGGGAAGATGCACTGAACTGCTCCGCCACAACAAGGGAGTGTCTGTGCTTGGATTGATGAGTTATTTTGCACTGACAGAGGAACTTCCAACCTGTTTTTGCGCTCACTACTCAGAATAATGTGGCGCCCCACAGGGATGCTGCACTTCTCTAATGGAGTGTAGTGTTCCTCCTCTGAGGTAAGAACAGTGTGATAGTCGTGACCCAACCTTTGCATCCAACACCGCACTTATCCACCAGAGGGAGCTAGTATGCACTAGGTGCTGCTCCCCTGGTTACAGGGAGACTGGGGAACCAAGAGTGAGGGGAACCAGTTAGTGGGTGAGGGTGGAGGACTTACAAGTTAGTTACACTTAATATATCATATTTAATAAAAAGCCATCTTGGTCCTTGGTCCTTGTTAGTCAAGTCTTTTGGCTGTTCTCTGTGCTGTCATATACTGTGTGTAAATGTGACCTCCCTCCCAGAGCGCAGATCCTGTGTAGGCCTGCATCGGCGAGGGAGACACAGCCCTCGTACCCCGGACTTGGGACAAGAGGCAGGTTGCAGACCAGGAATGTTTCAACCCGGCCAATGACCAGGACCAAGAAGGCCCGGAGCTCAAGAGTGTGACTCCACAGCAACTGGATCCCAGGCAGGATGCAGATGGAGCGGAGTACGCCACCTGTCCTCGCCATGCTGATATATTCAGAGGGAGTCCGGCTGCAAGAGGGGTACCGGCCCCCGACACCCGACCTTGCTACTCCAAGTCCTGGTCGAGAAAGCCCGGTAGGCCCAAAGGATCCCACCGGGTATCGGACGGAGCGAAGCTGCCACCCGTGCCCTTGTTCTGAGAGGAGCTCAGAGGGACCCGGCCTATTTGCACACACACGGACAGGAAAGGATTCGGTCTGTAGTTCAGGAACACTCTGGTGTAGGGTCCCGACTGAATGCTGGACTTACTCGGAGGTTGTCGGACCCCCGTCCCTGGTGACCGCAGGACTCCGCAGGGAGTCACCTTCCTTCTGCCATCTCTAAAGTGAGTAAAGCCTTGGAAGTTCACCCCTATGGCCTCCGGACTGTTTATTCTGCGCTACACTGCATGACGCGGCGCCCGTCTTCCTCTACTACTACCCCCTCCATCCTGTCCTTCTGCCCTGAGGCCTTGCTCCACCTGTGGGGAGTAGTAAGAACTCTGGCCGCCATGACACCATGCCTCAGCGGACTGCAGCGGCGCTGGTGGCCATCAACAGGTGCCACAGGTGGCGTAGTCGTAAATCAGCCACTCAACCCGGATGAGCCCACACCATCTCTTTTAATGTGACGGCCCTGAGCACGGGTCGGGTCCAGGCCACGGCTGCACCCCATCTCTCTATCACATGACCCGACTCCGAGTCCCCCATCTCCCAGGGTAAACAAAAGGGCTTTTTCGAGTAAGAGGCGTCACAATAATATTGCAGGAGATTGCATAAGCCTGGTAGTCAGCTCTCTATGTGAATTTGGTGACTAACTTAGGTACTTCTTAAAGATGTCTATGTATTCATCAACATACAATACTGTGCTATACAGTACTTGTCATTTAACCCCTTCCCATTCCATGATGTATACAGTAAGTCACTGCCATTGTC
This sequence comes from Phyllobates terribilis, assembly GCF_046119375.1. NCBI lineage: Eukaryota > Metazoa > Chordata > Amphibia > Anura > Dendrobatidae > Phyllobates > Phyllobates terribilis. The sequence continues at coordinate 881,732,340 of NW_027362762.1, forward strand.
CCCATGAAATCAGCTGACAGGAGGACAACCGTAATACAAAGCAACGCTCTCGATGTGATGGCTAGGATCTGATCCCAACAGTCAACTTTCTTTATGCAACTATCAAATGTGATTGCAACACTGTACAAAGAAAAACTCCCCCTTAGACCAATAATTATCAGGTAAAGTATCTAAGCAGTAGTGCCATACAATGCAGAAAAAACACAAAAGTTTTTTGTGTTTTTTCTGCATTGTATGGCACTACTGCTTAAATACTTTACCTGATAATTATTGGTCTAAGGGGGAGTTTTTCTTTGTAACCAAATAGCAAATATAACATACTTGTATAGTAATAATATATAGATATTTATACATTAGATTAGCTACCACATTCAGATCCTTCAGACGGAACATGAAAACCCATCTCTTCAAGAAAGCTTACAACCTGCAATGACCTTGCCTGCTGCCACCTCACCACCACCAGAGCTGCTGCCCCAACCTACTGTCTCCTTCCCCATTCCTGTAGAATGTAAGCCTGCAAGGACAGGGTCCTCTTCCTTCTGTACCAGTCTATCATTGTTAGTTCATTTACTGTAAGCGAATAGTGATGTCTGTATTTTGTATGTAACCCCTTCTCAAGTACAGGACAATGGAATCAATGGCACGATATAAATAAAGAATATATACACTGCTCAAAAAAATAAAAGGAACACTCAAATAATACATCCTAGATCTGAATGAATGAAATATCCTCATTGAATACTTTGTTCTGTACATGGGCTGTGCGGCCCTCCAAAGAAATACCACAGAATGCCAGGATTGGCAAAGTCGCCACTGGCGCCCTGTGCTCTTCACAGATGAAAGCAGGTTCACACTGAGCACATGTGACAGACGTGACAGAGTCTGGAGACGCCGTGGAGAGCGATCTGCTGCCTGCAACATCCTTCAGCATGACCGGTTTGGCAGTGGGTCAGTAATGGTGTGGGGTGGCAATTCTTTGGAGGGCCGCACAGCCCTCCATGTGCTCACCAGAGGTAGCCTGACTGCCATTAGGTACCGAGATGAGATCCTCAGACCCCTTGTGAGACCATATGCTGGTGCGGTTGGCCCTGGGTTCCTCCTAATGCAGGACAATGCCAGACCTCATGTGGCTGGAATGTGTCAGAAGTTCCTGCAAGATGAAGACATTGAAGCCATGGACTGGCCCGCCCGTTCCCTAGACCTGAATCCGATTGAGCACATCTGGGACATCATGTCTCGCTCCATCCACCAACGTCACGTTGCACCACAGACTGTCCAGGAGTTGGCGGATGCTTTAGTCCAGGTCTGGGAGGAGATCCCACAGGAGACCATCCGCAACCTCATCAGGAGCATGCCCAGGCGTTGTAGGGAGGTCATACAGGCACGTGGAGGCCACACACCATACTGAGACTCATTTTGACTTGTTTGAAAGACATTACATCAAAGTTGGATCAGCCTGTAGTGTGTTTTTCCACTTTAATTTTGGGGGCGACTCCAAATCCAGGCCTCCATTGGTTAATAAATTTGATGTTGTCAGCACATTCAACTCTGTACAGAACAAAGTATTCAATGAGAAGATTTCATTCATTCAGATCTAGGATGTGTTATTTGAGTGTTCCCTTTATTTTTTTGAACAGTGTATATATTTATATACACGCACATACATACAAGGTTTAAAAGATAACCCCTGTCCATAGGCACTGCCTCCTTGAGGACACATTCAACGTACTAGAACAGAGAGCTGATCTGTAAGCAGCTTTTGCTCAATGAGCCCAGCACATCTATCTTTATGTGGAAAGACATTTTGTTTAAATGATCACCATGTAATTCTGCATTTCCCCTGCAGTGGCCGCCGTAGCTGCTTTTGAGGGAGGAGAAGACCTTACTCCTGTGTTGGACCAGTGCGTATGATTGCCCTGTTCCTGCCGATACTTGGATATATGTCTATATATTTTTGAGTTCCATATGATTAATCTACATGTTGCTGCATGATCCAGGAGAGGTCTACTGGGCAGTGAACATTTGCACATGCTTAACCACAGCTCGATTTAATATCTACAAGACAAGCAGCGGTAGTTAGGTACAGCACTTCTGTCAGCTCCATAGACTTTGAATGGAGCTGTTGCTGTGTATGAACACTGTCACTCCATTCAGTCTTTATGGGGCAGCCAAGTGAAGTGTTCATCTACCTACAGATGTATTAAAGATTATCTTTACTCACAACCAAACCATTCTGATAACATGTTACAGAGAGTTACCTCACTTAAGAGAATTAAGATAGTTTAAAATTGAACAAGTTTTGCGTCAAATTAGACATTTTGGGCTGATATCCCAGCGTTGGGCCATCTGAGTCAGTCAATTTAACCACTGCTAGATCTGTATGTCAGTCCAATAGATATTTAATTGCGTGCGACAACTGCTTCACTCAAATCAGAGGTTGGACCCTTACCGATCTGGCAGTTCTATCCTTGTAATATAACAATACTCCTTTAATCCTCTAACTACAGTGAAACCTCTGTGAGCCGAACATGCAAAATTACATAAAAAAATGTATTTTGCAATTAAATAAAAATACAATTATTTAATTTATTATTTATTTTTTAGAATTTGACTGATAATAAATAAGTGTATTAATGTAAAGTGGCATGAAATGTCACCAGCCAATAACTGTATATGTCCGGATACAAAGTGCTACTGACTGCCCTTACTGGCGTATGGGGCCCAGTGAGCAGAGAAAGCCCGGTCGGGGCCCCGATCTTCTGCTCACCGGGCCCCAGCAGCAGCATTCTGCCAGTTCAGTGTACGTACGTCCTCAGATGCAGATTCACTTTAAATCTATTGCAGTGCGGGAAGCTTCCCGCATGGCAGTGGGCACATTGCTGGTGTGTGACGTCACGATCATGCGCCAGCGATCATGCTTCCAGTGATAAGAGAGCTGGAGCGCAGCAAGGTAAGAAGAAACTTTTCTCTTTTCTTTTTAAATCCGCCCCAGGACAGGATGATGGACAATGAGGGCAGAAAGGAGCCACATTTGGGGGCAGAAAGGAGTCACATTTAGGGGCAGAATGGAGACATATTTAGGTGCAGAAAGGAGTCACATTTGGGAGCAGAATGGAGTCACATTTGGGGGCAGAAAAGAGACACATTTGGGGGCAGAAAGGAGACACATTTGGGGGCAGAAAGGAGTCACATTTGGGGGCAGATTGGAGACACATTTGGGGACAGAAAGGTGACGCAATTGGGGGCATAAAGGAGATACATTTGGGGGCAAAAAGGAGTCGCATTGGTGGCAGAAAGGAGTCACATATCTGAGCAGAATGGAGGCACATTTGGGAGCAGAATAAAGACACATTTGGGGGAAGAAAGGAGTCACATTTGTGGGCAGAAAGGAGACACATTTGGGGGCAGAATGGAGACACATTTGGGAGCAGAATGGAGACACATTTGGGGGCATAAAGGAGACATATTTGAGAGCAGAATGGAGAGACATTTGGGGGCAGAATGGAGAGACGTTCAGGGGGCAAAATGGAGAGACATTTGCGGGCAGAATGGAGAGACATTTGGGGACAAATGGAGAGACAATGGGGGCAGAATGGAGAAAAAATGGGGGAAGAATGGAGAAACAATGGGGGAAGAATGGAGAGACAACGGGGGACAGAATGGAGAGGCATGGGGGGGCAGAATGGAGAGATATGGGGGGGCAGAATGGAGAGACATGGGGGGGGCAGAATGGAGAGACATGGGGGGGCAGAATGGAGAGACATGGGGGCAGAATGGAGAGACATGTGGAGTCCGGAATGGAGTACATGGGAGCAGGATGTGGGACATTATTACTGTAGGGGCTAATTAAAGGATATTATAGCTGCTATGATTTATTTTTGAGGATACTGTTCTCAGTAGGGGGGTCCTGTTACTGTGGAGGGAGACACTGTCACTTTTTTTCTTCATCTGGTGTAGTGTAGAATTTGGGGAAAATTGGGAAATGTGTAATGTAAGCTGCTCTAGATAATTGTGTTATTTTATGCAGAGAGGAGTCCTGGCTAGAAGAGGTGATGGCGGTCTTCATTGGATGAAGAGGAAAAGCGAAGATGAAGGACTTCAACTAGAGACATCACGGGTGAGTGTGTTATCTGTACGCTGACACTATACACTGTATAATATGTACAGGGCTCCTGTTTATAATGGCACTTAGGGCAATATTAGTGCTCTGTTTTTTATTAATGATCAGTATTGTAGTATTCGGTCACTATGTGATGGTAATATGTGATCTGTTCACGGTGTGGTGGTATTTGTGACTTGTATGCGGTATTATTCAGTCACTACGTGGTGGTAATATGTGATCTGGTCACGGTGTGGTGGTATTTGTCCCTTGTATGTGGTATTATTCGGTCACTATGTGGTGGTAATATGTGATATGGTTATGGTGTGATGGTATTTGTCTCTATTAAGTGATATTATTCAGTCACTATGTGGTGGTAATATGTGATATGGTCATGGTGTGACGGTATTTGTCCCTTGTATGTGATATTATTGGTCATTTTAAAAAATGTATGTGACACATTCCCTAAATAAAAATATATCTAAAAAGAGTATTGGGTATTATCAGACAGTCTCCTTGTCGTGGTGGCGGCTTAAAAAATCTTTTGGCGAAAATAAAAGCTGCTGGCTATGTATGTGATATGGTGTTCGATGGGAACTGTTAATGTGTGATTGGTGAGGATGTGGTGCAGAAAGTAGAGTTTTTACAAGAGTGGGCGTGGGACTGGGGAAGGTTCGAGGGATGGAGGCGGAGCTGGGGAGGAGCCTGGGTGGAGTCTCAAGGGGGCCTGAAAATTTTGCCAGTATGGGGCCCCTAAATTCCTGGTGGCAGTTTTGGGTGTGGGAAGAGATAAAATACTTACGTTTCTGATGAAAATGTTGGAAAACTGAGAAAAGTTATATTGAGTAAGTTATACTTAGATTAGTAAGGGGATGTGATAGACCTGTCTAAAATATGAATTTTTGTGGGTCTTTTGAAATTGTGGATACTGGAAATTAACCAGATTGTCTGGGACAGTACATTTTAAAGAACGGGAGTAGCATTAGAAAAATCATCTAGAGATGAGTGGAAGGTTAGGATTATGGAGGATGTCATTCTTAGATCATTAGTAGAGCATTGGTTAAATGGCAGACAGAGATGAGGGAGGAGATGTAAGGTGCTTCAGCACTGTACAGAACATTATGCGTGAGTGTGATGAGTTTATATTGTATTCTATAGCGGATGGGCAACCTGTGCAATGACTATCACAATGTGGAGGCATTAGTGTAGCAGCTGGATAGAAATATAAGCCTGGTTGCTGCATTCAGAACAGATTTGAGAGAAGAGAGCTTTGTGAGAGGAAGAATAATTAGTAGTGATGAGCGAGCATGCTCGCCACTGCTCGGTACTCGCCCGAGCATCTCAGTACTCGAGATGCTCGGAGCTCGCCGAGTATTTTCGAGATGCTCGGGCGGGAGCTCAGGTCCCCGTCCTGCATGTCTGGCGCTATTTAGAGCACCAATCATGCAGGGATTGTCTGCCACTCACTGTAATGTCACAGCCATGGTGGTTGTGGCATTACAGTGATTGCCCAAATCGATGGGAACAGTGCTCACAGTGAAACATGAAAAGCCGGCAATTCAGCAGCGGCATACACCGGTACCCGACAATTTAGAACAGAAAGAATAGAGCATCACACATTGATTAGATAGATAGAAACATGTCAGTCACATATATAATAAGTATAGTGACAGTGTTGGTTACTGTACTTGTCATTTAGTATTAAAATAAAGGATTTATTTAAAAAAAATAATAGTGTTTTCATGCACCCGTCTCTTTAAAAAAGCCGGCCGGCAATTCATCATCGGTACCCGACAATTTAGAACATAAAGAATAGAGTATCACACATAGATTAGATAGATAGAAACATGTCAGTCACATATATAATAAGTACAATGACAGTGTTTGTTACTGTACTTGTCATTTAGTGTTAAAATAAAGGATTTATCTATGTGTGATGCTCTATTCTTTCTGTTCTAAATTGTCGGGTACCGATGTATGCCGCTGATGAATTGCCGGCCGGCTTTTTTAAAGAGACGGGTGCATGAAAATCAGAGGGCACAAGTGTGTTCCAAGTGCCTTGCTATGTTTTTCTTGCACCCTCCTATATACCCTGCCTGACGTTTAATTGAGCACTGTTCCCATCGATTTGGGCAATTTTTGACCTTCTGCAGACCGCCGGGCGGGACCGCCAAAAAAATGCTAGAGTTTCCCATAGACTTACATTGGGCTCGTTGCTTGGGTCTAGCACCCGAGTATTCCAATGTGCTCGACTCGAGCTTCGAGCACCCGAGCATTTTAGTGCTCGCTCATCACTAATAATTAGTAATGAGTTACAGTAGTCAAGACGAGATGAATCTGAGCGACAGTAAGATAATTTACAGTTTCAAAGGTAAGAAAAGGTCAGGTCATGGAGATGCAAGTGACATGAGCACTTGATCTATTCGATATAGAGTTAAAAAAAAAAGATCTGAATCAAAAATAAGCCCAAGAAAACAAGCGTACAGCCTGGGATTTATGGTAGCACCACACAGAAAAATGGAAATATAGGGTTTAGATTAGTTAGTAAAGGGAGGAAACAGAAGAAGTTCAGTTTTGCAGCGGACAGACAATCCCTGGTAATTTTGTAGTAGTTAGAGGTTAATGTTAAGATAAGATGTCTACAATCGGGTGTCACCATAGAGAAGGTACTAAAAAGCCAACTCTGCTGATATTCCCTATTGACAAACTGTGTATACATAAAAAAGATGAGGAGACCTAGGACTGAACCCTGAGCAACTCCATCATTAAGGTAAAGCGGAGAGGGAGAAGAGCCAGCAAATGATAAACTGAAATAGCGGTCAGAAAGGTAGGGGAGAACCAAGAGAGGGAGGTAACCTTAAGACCGATACAGTGGAGCACAGTGAGGAGTCGGTGATACACAGTGTCCATTGCTGCACAGAGATCCAGGATAATCAGCAGGGAGTAGTGGCCATTGGATTTATCTGTGGCTATAAAATAAAACTAGGGCACACCTTCCTTTGACTTTTCCTTTGGCCCCCTCTCGTTTTAGCAGTACTCTATTATTATAAGAACAGGCTAAATCAAGAAAAGTAGATCAAACCGTGAAATGTACAACAAATTAGTGATGGAAATGGCCCTTCACTGAGTATATTTTACTGAAATTCAGTTATACTTGATTTTACATAAAAAGCAAACAGTGATTTCTACTTTTCCTAAGGGAAAATATTAATCTGCTCTGCCTGTCTGTAACCTCCCAGTAATCTTTGTCCCCTCTCCAATTAAAAAAGTAATATACATACCTAATTTATTTTTAATTATTAAAACAATAAGAACAAAGGCTAATGCAATTCACTATGCATTGCCATAAGTAGTTCAAGGTTCCCCGCCGTTCCTTTGCTTTTATTAATTGGACACCTAAGGAAAATATCTTGTTATGGTATAACACTGCTAAGCTATTTGGGGAAAAAGTATTCACAAGTCAAAAATTCACACAGCCCATCAAAAGTTTAAAGTAATTGCTCTCAATCTCTATCTGTATGAAGTTTGACAATGAGGTATGGACTAAATATTGTATATGATGTCTTTGACTATAAATATCTCTCTGTTTAACCACTTCGCGCCAGAGCCTGTTTTTGCCTTCGTGACCGGGCCAATTTTTTCAATTCTGACCACTGTGAATTTATGAAGTAATTACTCTGGAACGCTTCAACGTATTCCCCTGATTCTGAGACTGTTTTTTCATGACATATTGTACTTCATGATAGTGGTAAAATTTCTTCCATATAACTTGCGTTTATTTGTGAAAAAATCAGAAATTTGGCAAAAATTTTGAAAATTTTGCAATTTTCAAACTTTGAATTTTCATGCCCTTAAATCAGAGAGATATGTCACACAAAATAGTTAATAAATAACATTTCCCACATGTCTACTTTACATCAGCACAATTTTGGAACCAAAATTTTTTTTTGTTAGGGAGCTATAAGGGTTAAAAGTTGACCAGCGATTTCTCATTTTTCCAACAAAATTTACAAAAACATTTTTTTAGGGACCACATCATATTTGAAGTCACTTTGAGGGGTCTTTATGACAGAAAATACCCAAAATTGACACCATTCTAAAAACTGCACCCCTCAAGGTGCTCAAAACCACATTCAAGAACTTTATTAACCCTTCAGGTGCTTCACAGGAATTTTTGGAATGTGGAAAAAAAAAATTAACATTTAACTTTTTTCACAAAAATGTTAATTTAGACCCAATTTTTTTTATTTTCACAGGGGTAACAGGAAAAAATGGACCCCAAATTTTTTTGTGCAATTTCTCTTGAGCGTGCTGATACCCCATATGTGAGGGAAAACCACTGTTTGGGCGCACTGCAGGGTTCGGAAGGGAAGGAGCGCCATTAGACTTTTTGAATGTAAAATTTGTCTGAATAATTAGCAGACGCCATGTTGCGTTTGGAGAGCTCCTGATGTGCCTAAACAGTGGAAACCCCCCACAAGTGACACCATTTTGGAAACTAGACCCCTTAGGGAACTTATCTAGATGTGTGGTGAGCACCTTGAACCCCAAGGTGCTTCACAGAAGTTTATAATATTGAGCTGTAAAAATAAAATTTTCACATTTTTCCCACAAAACCGTTTTTCATCCCTTAATTTTGCATTATCATAAGGGTAATAGGATAAATTGCACCATGAAATTTGTTGTGCAATTTCTCCTGAACACGCTGATACCCCATATGTGGAGGCAAATTACTGTTTGGGCGCATGGCAGGGTTTGAAAGGGAAGGAGCGCCATTTGACTTTTTGAATGTAAAATTTGTTTGAATAATTAGCAGACGCCATGTCGCATTTGGGGAGCCCCTAATGTGACTAAACAGTGGAAACCCCCCACAAGTGCCACCATTTTGGAAACTAGACCCCTTAGGGAACTTATCTAGATGTGTGGTGAGCACCTCGCACCCCCAGCTGCTTCACAGAAGTTTATAATATTGAGCCGTAAAAATAAAATTTTCACATTTTTCCCACAAAACCGTTTTTCATCCCTTAATTTTGCATTATCATAAGGGTAATAGGATAAATTGCACCATGAAATTTGTTGTGCAATTTCTCCTGAACACGCTGATACCCCATATGTGGAGGCAAATTACTGTTTGGGCGCATGGCAGGGTTTGAAAGGGAAGGAGCGCCATTTGACTTTTTGAATGTAAAATTTGTTTGAATAATTAGCAGACGCCATGTCGCATTTGGGGAGCCCCTAATGTGACTAAACAGTGGAAACCCCCCACAAGTGCCACCATTTTGGAAACTAGACCCCTTAGGGAACTTATCTAGATGTGTGGTGAGCACCTCGCACCCCCAGCTGCTTCACAGAAGTTTATAATATTGAGCTGTGAAAATAAAATTTTCACATTTTTCCCACAAAAAATCTTTTTCATTCTCTAATTTTGTATTATCATAAGGGTAACAGGATAAATTGCACCATGAAGTTTGTTGTGCAATTTCTCCTGAACACGCTGATACCCCATATGTGAGGGAAAACCACTGTTTGGGCGCACTGCAGGGTTTGAAAGGGAAGGAGCGCCATTTGACTTTTTGAATGTAAAATTTGTTTGAATAATTAGCGGACGCCATGTCACATTTGTGGAGCCCCTAATGTGTCTAAACAGCGGAAACCCCCCACAAGTGCCACCATTTTGGAAACTAGACCCCTTAGGGAACTTATCTAGATGTGTGGTGAGCACCTTGCACCCCCAGCTGCTTCACAGAAGTTTATAATATTGAGCCGTGAAAATAAAATTTTCACATTTTTCCCATAAAAAATGTTTTTCATCCCCTAATTTTGCATTATCATAAGGATAACCGGAGAAATTGCACCATGAAATTTGTTGTACAATTTCTCCTGAGTACGCCGATACCCCATATGTGGGGGAAAACCACTGCTTTGGTGTACGGCAGGGTTCGGAAGAGAAAGGAGCGCTATGTTGGCTGGGATAGGCAGCAGACACCATGTCACATTTGAAGAGTCGCTGACATGCCAAAACAGCAGAAACCTCCACAAATGACCCCATTTTGTAAACTACACCTCTCAAGGAATTCATCTAGGGAAGTAGTGAGTATTTTTTATTTTTTAAATTTATACCATTGGGCAGTGAAAAAATCATAATTATATTTTTACCACAAAAAAATGTTTTACCCTCAGATTTTACATTTTCAAACAGGGCAATGGGTAAAAATGGTGCCAAAATGTGTCACACAATTTCTTCTAAAAGTGTCAATACCCCATATGTGGCTGTATCGTACCGCTTAGCCATACGGTGAGATCTGGGGGGGACGGAGTGCTATTTGACAATTGGAGAACAAATTATTGTAGAATAGGCATTTGGATTTGGGAGCACAAAATTTTCTGAATTTCTTTTGGGGGGCAAGGGTCATTTTGCTTTTCCAGAGCCTTTCTGCTACCAGTAACTTGGAAGTCCTTTATATTTTTAACAGATGACGGACCTGAGTGGGGACTAGCTTTTTTTGAGGACTGAGTTGAAGCTTTTATTGGGAACATTTTACGTAACATTTATCCGGCGCTCTAGGCTGAGCACTTACATCGGGGTTTCCATCTAAATTTCCAAGTGATGTAATTCAGATGAAACCCCTGCAGGATCCATTCACTGTAATGAGGCAGCAGAGTTACTCTGGACACCGTCTGGCCTCTGTGTAGCGGTGTCCTTTTTTTCAGAAGTGCACAAAACTGTGGCCAACCGCACTTTTATGCACGCCTAAAACAAATGACACCGTGGGATCCCAGGCTAGACGGCGTCCACAGTGGCCTATATCTGTCTCATTACAGGGAATCTTCTGTCATGGGTTCCGGCTGAATCATGTATTTCAGAGATTTACACGGAAACTCTGGTGTAAGTGCTCAGCGCAGAGCACAGGATAAATGTGGGCAGAGCCTTACTGGGATCTTTGGGGACATAATAAACAAATCAGTAGCAGGTGAAGAATTGGTTTTATTTATTTTTTACGCCGTTCCTAGTGTGATATAACTGATTAGATTACTTTATTCTTCGGGTCGGTGTGATTACAGAGATACCAGATTGATATCGGGTTTTTATGACTGACAGCTGTCACACACTAAAAGACGCTTTTTTTGCAAAATCTAGTTTTTGCATCACCATATTTTGAGAGCTATAATTTTTCCATATTTCGGCCGACAGAGTCATGTGATGGCTTGTTTTTTGCGGGACGAGTTGACATTTTTATTGGTACCATTTTTGGGGACGTGACATTTTTTGATCGCTTTCTATTCCGTTTTTTGGGAGGTAAAATTAACAAAAACAAACAATTCAGGAATTGTTTTTTGAGTTTTTTTTTTATGCCGTTCTGCGTGTGGTAAAAGTGATCAGGCAGCGTTATTCTTCGGGTCAGTACGTTTACAGCGATACTACACTTACTGTATTTTTTTTATGTTTTGGCGCTTTTACACAATAAAACTATTTTATAGAAAAAAATATTTTTTTTGCATTGCTTTATTCTGAGCGCTATAACTTTTTTATTTTTCGGCTGATGGAGCTGTATGGCGGCTTTTTTTTTGCGTAACAAGATGACGTTTTCAGTGGTACCATTTTTATTTCTATTTTGTTTTTTGATCGCATTTTTTTCCACTTTTTGTTTGGCAATATGATGAAAAAGCATATTTTTTTGCTCCGTTTTTTATTTATTTTTATTACGGTGTGCACAGAAGGAGTTAATTAGTGTGACAGTTTATAGCTCGGGTTGTTTCGGACGCGGCGATACCAAATATGTGTACTTTTTTTGGTTTTGTAAAAATATACGGATTTATTGGTTTAATATTTTATTTATTTATTTTTATTTATTTTGTGATTTTTTTATTAATAGTTTAAAAACTTTTTTTTTACTTTTTTTCACATTTTTTCTTAGTCCCTGTATGGGACATTAATTTTTATTTTTCTGATCTCTGATCTCATGTAATGTAATAGACATATATTACATTACATGAGATCTTCCCTGACTGTTTCAGTCAGAGTCTCCTGTCTGGCTACAGCAGCAGCTGAGCCAGACAGGACACCATATATGGCAGAGCTGGAGGCGGTCATGTGACCTCCAGCTGCCATAGCAACCCCAGGTCCTGGAAGGACTCGGAGGTCTTCGGAGAGGTAAGTTGACGACCCCCTCTCCTCCTGCTGTGTCCTATATGCCGCGATCACAATAGATCACAGCATATAGAAGACAGCTAAGGGTTAACATCACTGGGACCTGATCTAATCAGGTCCCGATGATGTCCCCTGTCAGAGCTAACGCTCTGCACCGGAATCGCAGCGCTTGCAGGACCCTGGGGGTCCTGAGCGCTGCGAGACCACCCACCGTTTTTAAACGTCGGCGCTGCACAGAGCCCGGCAAGCGCCGACGTTTATCTACAGTGGGCGGTCGGGAACCGGTTAAAGGCTCTATCCATGACTTTGCCTATTTTCCCCTTTGGGGCTGCAATTTCATAGGCATGTAGTTGCTAACTACCAGCCTGTTCTGCCCAGCACAGATCTCTACCGGCTCAGAGTGGTCACAAATCACTCCTCATGGCGATGCTGTAGCTCATGGTGACCTCACGTTGAGAGAGCAGCTTCTTTTCTTCTGCTCTATTCTGTTGATGAGACGCCACTGCGGATATTATGCTGATTTACAGCCAGCAGCCTGCTGCCTAACTGCGGGGAGCAGGTTGTCAATCAGCATGATGTTGGCAGTGATGCCCCATCAACAGAGCAGACCTGAAGTGGAAGAGAGGTCAAATGATGTTAAATTTGCAATTTGCCTCTTAATAGACGAAGAGAACTTGAACTCTTGAGCCACCTATTGGAAGTAACAGTCCTAAAGTCAATATCAACCCTTTAACGAGCCTTGCCATTAACCTAAGTCATAAGGCAAGGCTTGTTAAAAGGTCGATATTGACTTTTAGGACTGCTACTTCCAATAGGTGGCACTAGAGTTCAAGTTCTCTTCTTCTATGAAGAAGCAATTTGCACATTTAATTTCCCAGAGGAGCACTGCATGGCTTATAAGCCTCCTTATACTAGCATGCCAGACATGTCACTATCCACAAGGAGAAACGTTACACCTTAAATATACCAAACATTTTACAGAAAAGCTAAATATCTGTAACAGGTCTAATGGTGTGCGCCATCCATACTTCCTTAAGAGTTGTCTGATGTCACATACCTGCCAAAATGTGTGCAGAATTGACAGGTATCGTGCACCAGTTACAACGGGCATATTTAGATATGGAAGGGAGTGGTGCTGGACAACCGCTTGCAGCAAAACAACTTTACAACAATTTCCTTTAAAAATTCATCCTTTAAAATATTAAATTCTCCATAAAAACTTTACAGTATGACATCAAGCAAGGACAAGATGCCATATGCATTTCGAGCTACAGTATACACTTTTTAATGATAGACATTGAATACGACAAAGCGATAGATTTATGTATAGTTCCTTGTAGCAACATCACTCCCCTTTTCTAAAATTGGAGAGGAGACAGGTGAGTCAAATGAGCACAACATAGCATGATTAAAACAAGTGAAATGTGAGATAAAAAAGTAATGTTGTAAAAACATGCTAAAACAAAAAAATATAGAAAATTATGTCATATAACAGGAAGAGCTTAAAGGGAAATTAACCTATTGATTAAATCATCTTTTTGAATTACTTGTATTTTTTATTTTTTTTGGCAATATTTTTCTTTTAATTGGTAATCTTGAAGTTTTCACAATAGGCACTGTGGCTATTCTCAAGTTTTCATTTGAATCGTCTCTTTCGGGTACTCATTGAGTGACAGCCAGGCCCGGATTGCTAATCTGCCCTTCCGGGCACTTTCCCGGTGGGCCGCGGTGTTTCACTGCTTGGGGGGCCACCAGCCCGTTTTTACGGCTGCCAGACCCTTTAATTTTCCGGGTGCCTGCCCTGGTGGCTGGGCATTACCGGGGGCAGGGCGTGCACAGGCACATGTGACATGTGTCTGGAGCCGGGAAGTTCGGGAACGCGCTGACGCTGCTATGTGTTAGCGGCAGCACATTCTGTGAGCAGAGAGCTGCGCTCTGCTCTCCCGCCCCTGGCCCTAGCAACGTTGCAGCAGTGGCCCCAGCAACACAGCAGCTGCCCGTAGCCCAGCCAGAGCAGCAGGGAACAAGGTAGGTGAGTATTTTTATTTTTTTTATCAAACAGTACTTTGTGGGGCCATCATAATGTGGGGGCCATTATATGTGGGGGGCATTATATGTGGGGGCCTCATACTATAGGGACCATCATACTATGGGGGCCATCATACTGTGGGGGCCATCATACTATAGGGAACATCATACTGGGGGAGCCATCATACTGGGGGAGCCATCATACTGTGGGGGCCATCATGCTATAGGACTATCATACTATAGGGGCCATCATACTGTGGGGGCCATTATATGTGGGGGCCATCATACTGTGGGGGCCATCATACTGTGGGGGCCATCATACTGTAGGGGCCATCATACTATGTGGGGGCCATCAATACTATGTGGGCCGTTATATGTGGAGCCATCATATTACGTGCAGAACGGTTTGTGGGGCCATCTTATTATGTGCAGAACTGTATGCAGGGCCATCTTATTACGTGCAGAACTGTATGTGGGGCCATCTTATTACATGCAGAACTGTTTGTGGGGCCATGTTATTACATGCAGAACTGTTTGCAGGGCCATCATACTATGTGCAGGACTGTATGCGGGGCCATCACGCTATGTGCAGGACTGTATGCGCAGCCATCATACTATGTGCAGGACTGTATGCGGGGCCATCACACTATGTGCAGGACTGTATGCAGGGCCATCACAATATGTGCAGGACTGTATGCGGGGCCATCATAAGATGTGCAGGACTGCATGTGGGACCATCATACTATGTGCAGGACTGTATGCGGGCCATCATACTATCTGCAGGACTGTATGTAGGACCATCATACTATGTGCAGGATTATATGCAGGGATATCATACTATGTACAGGACTGTATGTGGGACCATCATACTATGTGCAGGACTGTATGTGGAGTCGTCATATTATGTACAGGGCTGTATGTGGAGTCATCATACTATGTGCAGGACTGTATGTGGGACCATCATACTATGTGCAGGACTGTATGTGGGACCATCATACTATGTGCAGGACTGTATGTGGGGCCATCAAACTATGTGCAGGACTGTATGTGGGGCCATCATGCTATGTGGAGGACTGTATGTGGGGCCATCATAATATCTGCAGGATTATATGTGGGACCATCATACTATGTACAGGGCTGTATGCAGGGCCATCATACTATGTACTGGACTATATGTGGGGCCATATATATCAAAAAGGAGGTCAGTAGATTACATCTTCCGATTCAGGATACAACATCAACAAACAAACTAAAGCTGAATCAGCCCAGTTTCAAGGAAGATATGAATACAATTATTAAAATTAAATCATTTTTATTTCCAATAATTTGTTAAAAAGATTTTTTTATATATAAAAAACAGGTACTTTCAAAAATCACAAAGTCAAATCTCAATTACAAGCTTGTATTATTATAGTAGGCTGTCTCCTTTAATAAATCGTGTCAAGATACTCTACTCCATTTCTATTGCACTCATTCCCTAATAATAAAGTGCTGAAAAAGAGATTTTTAATATAAATTAAATCCCCTTACTCAAAAATTCAGAAACATAAAGTGCAAGTGCAAAAAGTTTTTCCTCTCTGTGTTGAAAAATCTATAAATATATGAATATAAGTATATTGAAAAGTATACAAGTACATGAATTTTTGGTTATATTTTGTATTTTTTAGACAAAGTAATGTAAAAAAATGGGGGAATAAAACCAGCGCCAATTAGTTAATTTCATGGATAAGGCGCTATGCATATGGAGGCAAATTCATTCAGAGTTCACAGACAGCAGGCATAATGATTCTTACTTACATGGCTCAATGTCTAGCTCGTGAAGATGAGACTGTGATTTACCCCGACAATGCCGTTTCGCCTTGGGCTTCTACAATAGGGCCCCCCCCCCTACATTTGAAGTGACTTTGAGGGGCTTTTATGACAGAAAATAACCAAAACTGACACCATTCTAAAAACTGCACCCCTCAAGGTGCTCAAAACCACATTCAAGAAGTTTATTAACCCTTCAGGTGCTTCACAGGAATTTTTGGAATATGGAAGAAAAAAATGAACATTTATTTTTTTTCACAAAAATATTAATTTAGACCCCAGTTTTTTTTATTTTCGCAAGGGTATCATTAAAAAATGAACCACAAAATTTGTTGTGCAATTCCTCCTGAGCATATGTGGGGGAAAACCACTGTTTGGGCACACAGCAGGGTTTGGAAGAGAAGGAGCGCCATTTGACTTTTTTAATTTAAATTTGCTTAAATAATTAGCGGACGCCATTTTGCGTTTGGAGAGCCCCTGATGTGCCTAAACTGAGGAAACCACCCACAAGTTACCCCATTTTGGAAATTAGACCCCTCAGGGAACTTATCTAGATGTGTGGTGAGCACCCTGAACCCCAAGGTGCTTCACAGAAGTTTATAACATTGAGCTGTAAAAATAAAATTTTCACATTTTTCCAACAAAAATGTTTTTCAGCCTCCAATTTTGCATTTTCATAAGAGTAAGAGGAGAAATTGCACCATGAAATTTGTTGTGCAATTTCACCTGAGTAAGTAGATACCCCATATGTGGGGGAAGTTTTTTGACTGTATAACAGCTGCAAAACATATGGGGCGGAGACTCGAGCACCCGCTATACTCGATGCATACCCGAGCACCCAATGCAAACTCAAGTAGCGAGCACTTGCGCTCAACACTAGTCGCCATATCGTCGTCATTTTTTTTTCTTTACTTCTGAAAAAATCCCAACCCCAACACAACCCTAACCCTAATACAACCCCAACCTTATTACAACCCCAACCTCAACCCTAATACAACCCCAACCCTAGCCCAACCCTAATCCTAGCCTACCCTAATCCTGGCACATCCCTAACCCTAGCACAACCCTAACCCTAGAGTTTATTTTTTACACAATTCCTCGTGCCATATAAGGGATTAGACGACTTTATTCTTCGGTTTGGTGCAATTACAGCGATACTAGATTCATATCGGGTTTTTGTGATTGACAGCTGTCACACACTAAAAAAAACTTTTTTTTCAAAGACTAGTTTTTGCATCGCCATATTTTGAGAGCTATAATTTTTCCATATTTTCGCTGACAGAGTCATGTGATGGCTTGTTTTTTGCAGGACAAGTTGACATTTTTATTGGTACCATTTTCGGGCACATGACATTTTTTGATCGCTTTCTATTCCGATTTTAAGGAGGCAGAATAAACAAAAACCAACAATTCAGGAATTGTTTTTTTGTTTTTTTTTATGCCGTTTGTGGTAAAATTGATAAGGCAGCCTTATTCTTCAGGTCAGTACATTTACAGCAGTACCACATTTATATTGTTTTTTTATGTTTTGCCGCTTTTACACAGTAAAAACAACTATTTTACAGAAAAAATAATTGTTTTTGCATCTGAGAGCTATAACTTTTTTATTTTTCGGCCGTTGGAGCTGTATGGCGGCTTTTTTTTCTTTGCGGGACAAGATGTCGTTTTCAGCGGTACCATTTTTATTTACATTCATCATTTTGATCGCATTTTATTCCATTTTGTGTTTGGTGGTAAGATGATAAAGCATCGTTTTTTGCGTTGTTTTTTTTTTTTTTTTTTTACCGAGTTCACTAAAGGGGTTAACAAGTGGGACAGATTTATAGGTCAGGTCGTTCCGGACATGGCGATACCAAATATGTGTACTTTTATTGGTTTATTTTTTTTTTTCATAAGATTATTTATTTATGGGTACAATATATTTTTATTTTTTTGGATTATTTTTTAAAAAATATTTTTACAATTTTTTTTTTTTTTTTTTCACTTTCTGACATTTTTCTTACTTTTACACATTGTCCCACTATGGGACTTTCACTTTTTACATTCTGATCGGCTGTATAGCACAGGAATGCAGCACCATCCCTGTGCTATACAGCCGGTCAGTGCTGCACAGGAAGAAGTTACTTTGGTCGCGCACTGTGCATGACCAAAGTAACTTCTTGCCACCTGGTGACCCGGATGTTGTCATGATGACATCGAGTCACCATGACATCAGGGACCGGACTCAGAGGAAGCGGGACGCCAGAGAGGAGTTAAGCATCGGCACTTACCTCCCCCCTAGCTCCCGCAATGCTGCAATCGATTTTGAATTCGCCAGGGCGTACTAATACGTATCAGGCTCTTAAGTTCCAGGGCGCAGATACGTATTAGTACGCCTTGGGCCGGAAAGGGGTTAAAGACAAGGTCATTTTTCACCTATTGAACTCCCTTAGCGTTCTCACCCACAAACTGTACAGAAAAGGCTGCATAGAAAAGATACACTCCTATTTAAAAACAGCGATTTGCATGTGGGTTGCTTTGCTTTGAGTGCCAGGGCTGATTTTCAGTCCCAGTCTGGGTCTGGTGACAGCTCTGGTTAGTAGTAGAGCGTAACTTGTGCTGTGCTTTATAGTTCTGCTAATAAAACAGCTCTAACATATTTGCCTATCAGTATTTACACAAAGATAACTTTGCAGTTGAACATACCCACAGCTCAGGAAAACAGGAAAGTGAGAGCCATGATTAGGAGAACTACTCTGAAAGCAGCCAATAGTGGCGGTTGGTGATTTTGCAAGATTAATAACAGCAACCTGTCAGTACCTGAGAGAGAGGGGGAGAGAAGTGAGCAGCTAACCACTGTATAAAAAATAAATGGACTGGAGAGAAGTGGCTAGGATGTTAGTGTCACGGGTGTGTCGCCACGAAGATCGTCACGAGTACACAGCCTGACTTCTCGCAGCTGACTTGTTGGTGCTTTGTGTTTTTCGGCAGTGAGGGAGTTAATTCTCTCTCTCTCTGTGCTAGATGAGGTCCAGCCTTGCACAGCTGCAATCAATACTTCTGTAGTGAGACTCCTTCAAATGCCTGCTGGTCTGTTTGGGAAGTGTCGGTGAAAGCATTTCATTCAGACTTACAGAGCGGATCGTGGTGTTTGGAGTTTCTGAGATAAGTGTATTTGGAAGTGTTTTTTCCCTTTCCTCGCTTTATCATTTATTTCCTTTCCCGTTGGTGTTCCCTCTGTTGTAGTTGTGTAGTTGTTGTATGCAAGGTGGTTTTGGTTTTTCCCTTGTACTGTCTCGTTCGTCTAAAGTACTGTGTGTGGGCATATTATTTCTTGTTCCCTTTTGTTGTGATCGGGGTCCTTCTCAGGACTAGATTACTTAGGTGCAGGGATCCTCAGGAGGTAGGGGTTACGCTGGCGGCCTGGACCTCTGTACCTTTAACAGTACCTCCAGGTTGAGGGATTAGTCAGGGCCCCAGCTTAGGGTCAGCTTAGGCCCCCTACCTCCAGTATACAGAGACAGTGTGACAGTTAGGAGTTAACCTCACTCCTGGAATATAACTACTGTGTAGTCTCAGTCAGTGTCTGATCACACACTGGTGACCAAGCTCCATGGAAACCAGCTGTACATTATGAAAGATAAA
This sequence comes from Phyllobates terribilis, assembly GCF_046119375.1. Taxonomy (NCBI): domain Eukaryota; kingdom Metazoa; phylum Chordata; class Amphibia; order Anura; family Dendrobatidae; genus Phyllobates; species Phyllobates terribilis. Next base: position 881,752,049 of record NW_027362762.1, read on the forward strand.
AGCTTTCAATAGAGGAGAATAAAAGTAGATAGAAAAACCAATTCACTTGCAAACCTGCTTTTTATCATGCTGTCTAGTTAATTAAAGCAATTTAATTACTTGAGAATATCCATTTAAATTCAGAGGAATGATTACAATGACAGGTAATACTTCTAAACAAAGCTGATAATACAACTACAATCAGCAATGTCACAGCTGGCAATTTACCCCCTTCTTTTACAATGACTTTTGCACATGGTTATTTGATGCTTCAATACAAATGATAGGGTTAGAGTCTATTCAGTGCTGCTAATGTACATGTGTACATGTGGATTTTCAGAAACAACAGAAAGTTACAATTTAAAACTCCCCCAGTGGCTAAAGAGAAAATCACAGTATGATTAATGTTTAATAACGGTTGTTGTCATGGGGATACCGTGACAGAGAGGGGCCAGAAAACTGCAGTCTGGTTTCACAATCTCCTGCCCTGGTTATAAGTACTTAACCATCTTATTAAACAGTGCAGGTTTTTTTCTTGCTAGCAGTGAAAGGATTAATTTGTTCAGTTGAAGCTCCTGGAGCTTTCCTACCTGGATTGTCTCAGCTGTTCAGTGTTGGTCACTCTTCTCTGCTATATATGCTCGCTGAGTTTGAGGTGTAGTTCCTGGTTGAAGTTGGCGTTTTGGAGATTTGTTCAGGAGATTGTTGCTTGGAGTTTTGTCTGTGTGCACATCCTCATCCTCTCCTATTTAATTTCTCCTTCCTTTTACTCCCCTGTGTTCCACTCTGTTGTTTGAGGTGTGAATTTTGTATGATTAGTATTTTCATTTATCCCTTTCCATATTCCCTTGCTTGCTTATGACTCGCCCCCAGGGCCGTGGGGTACTCGGCAGCCAGGCCTTCAGATGCTTGGGGGAAATCACGGTGGCTGGACCGGTCCGTGGTCCAGGGCGGTCAACAAAATGGGGAATGATTATATTTATAGGGGTTTTAGAATAATTCGTGACGCCACCTGTGGATTCTGGTAAGAGGTTACCAGCGCTGCGACAGTCCACTGAGGCTGATGTTAGGGGCAGCTATGATGGAACGGCTCCCCACAGGTGGAGCAGGCCTCAGGGCAGTGTAGAGGTGTAGAAAGATGGTGGAAGCAGGAGAGAGACACAGGACGGTCCCAGAGGAAGTACAGGCACACACACAAGGGCAAACTTCAATACCTTAACTGGTGGTGATGCAGGTACGGTCCAGGGCACTCAGGGTGAAGGGTACATTTCCGGACTCTCCCCAGTGAGCGGGTGTAAGGCCTCCTGATCTGTGTCTTTTACTCTCTAAACTTCGGGCCTGCCTGGAGCTAGGCCTGGCTTGCTTACTGCTTCCTTCTTGTACCTACTGACCTGGCGGTAGGGTTTTGTCCTGGTTCCCACTATTCCTGGTCGCTGGAGCCTTAGTGGTACCTAACCCCATTGCTGTGGTCAGTGGTTGGTTAACCTGGGACTTGTAGTTCTCCAGGGATTCCGTTTCTTCCTATGGGTCATAAAGATCCCTGTAGGCGCAGACCCGGTGTCCGGTATATTAATCGGGGTGAGATTACTATGCTCCTCTGCCCCCTTAGTTCCACTTGCCTTCGGCCGCTCGGGGCCCTCACTAGGCTTCAGGGCTGCTGGAGGCCTAGCTTGCCTCACACAGCAGCCTGCGTGCAGCTACATCCTGTCTCTCTGCAGACTGAACACTGACTGAGCTGCCTGGCTCCACCTTCCCTTATATATCCCTATCAGGGCTCCCTCTGCTGGTATGAGGTGGAAGATGGAGGTGTTTGCCTGTAGTGAGGGCCTCTTGTGGAGAAATCCATCTATGCACCCTTCTAGGTTCTAGGGCACCAATGCGCAGCAGGGGCGCCACACTTAGTTAGTGTGTTCCTATACACTTCAGCTTACCACTACCTTGAATGGGGGAGAGGACAGATAAGGGTTTATATAGAAGCATAGCAAGGCACATGAACGTAGCATCTCCACCTTCAGGAGTAATCCAAGGTACCATAGTCCCATCACCATTGTAACAGTTGTGAAACAGTGGAAAACATTGCCAATCTGATTAAAAAACAGTTAACACAAAAACCTAATTTAAATACTTTTTAATTTTCTGATGAAACATTTCCTTTAAGTAACATTATACAAGTGGCAAGCACATTCCTGCTTACTTACTCTATGCCAGGATATGTTGGGTAACTCCCAAGCTAGAGTGAAGGGATGACAGGATAACTAAATATCAGCATTTATCAAACCTGCGAAGGATTATTTCCCCGTTAAGATGAAAGAGAAACAAGGATTGATTATTTCTGCAAATACCTCATACGATTACACAATGCATGATTTTATGCTTTAGGACCATGACCATAAACAATGACTATGCATCTTTCTTGACATTGATTGATGCAGTACACTGACCTGACTTTTTTATCTTTTTTTTTATTATTATAGCAAGGTTCTTCTTTTAGAAGTTCAACATAGAAACAGGACCATAGAAAAAGTCAGCAGTTATGCAAAATACTCAAAAGTGTCCAGCTTCTGCTCTTATTTTATTCCTGCTGTTTTCTTGAATATTCCATTTTTTAAACCGTCATACAGTTCCCGAAAAAAGAGCGTTTTTATTTTGTGTGCCAAATATTACAATTTTAAATGATCCTTACCAAGGGGGTATTGCCCAGATCTTTTTTATGCAAAGCAGCCCAAGACATGCCTCCAGAGAATCCTACAAGTAACGCACACTTGGTAAAGACCATAAAAATTAGCAGAATGGAGACACTAAATAAATCTTGTTAAACATCAATCCTTAACTGTATTCTTAACATTATTCTAGAGATCCTACTATCAAGATATGGACCGAACTAGAGAAATCTATTAATCCCACTGGTTACATTTCTCTGCTGTGGACATAATGTATGGTCAATAGTGTTGAGCGAGCACTAAAATGCTCAGGTGCTCGAAGCTCGGGCCGAGCTCACCGTGATACTCGGGTGCTCGACCCGAGCAACGAGCCCAATGTTAGTCTATGGGAGACCCGAGCTTTCTTGCGGCGGCACCCCCGGCAGTCTTTTAAAAGCCTAACAAGTGCCCAAAACGATAGTGACAGTGCTCAAATGACATGGGGACAGCATGGGGATCGCCCCAGGAAGCATTTTTGACCCCCAGGTCACCGCTGTCAACTACGTGGTCAGAGGTATTAAGCCACTTTTAAGAGCAACACAATAAAACATTCAAAACTAAACTGAAACTGCTTTCCTGTGAAATATGTTAAGGAAGTTCCTTTCCAGGGTAAAGACTTGTGTATAAGGTAAAATAAATAACCCCCCAAAAAAATACTCCTCCACTCCTTGGGCTATGTTCACAAGTAGCATTTTTTATGCATTTTTGCACTTTTGTATTGCTTTCAACCGTGACAAATGCATTTACCGGGAAATGTCATTTTAACATTTTACAACCTTATCTGCCCATGTGCTGTGTGACACATGCATACAGTGCTGAAAAGACATGGGAACAGCATGGGGAAGACCCCTGGAAGCATCTCTGACACCCAGGTCACTGCCTAAAAGTGTGCCCATCAGAAGTCATCCTTGCCGCATCAGAAGATGCAGACTTGCAACTATCCCCGTGCAAGTTCTTGTCCCAGGGAAGTGTTCAATTGTACCTCCCCCATGCCTTGCAATGCAAGCGCAAATATGCAGCCAACCACCCACCCACCCCCAGGCTGCAATACCATACTGCTTGCTTGCACTTGAAATTGGGCCTTTTAGGCATGTGGAGGCAGAATCTGGCCACCACGTCATGGCTGCGTTGGCGGCCTGGTATCCATAATCAGTTCCCAGCCGCCCGGTGGCCGGGTGTCCACACTCGGTCCCCAGCCGCCAAGGGGCGGCCGGGTGTCCATACTCAGTCCCCAGCCACCCCTATTTGTCCCGGTGTGCCTTATACATAAGATTAAGCGCGCATACCAAAACATTACCTGTGCCCTCCCCAGTGCATTTAGTGGGAAGGGCAACCTATTCCGCTGTAGTGTGTGCATGCCAAACCCCTGTTCATGGTACATGCGAAGATGCCTCCTACCCTGCACCTGTCATTGCAGACTTGCCATTATCCCCGTTCAAGTCCTTGTCCCAGGGCAGTGTTCAATTATACCTCTCCCATTCTTTCCAAAGCAAGCGCAAATATGCAGCCACCCACCCACCCCCAGTCTGCAATACCATACTGCTTGCTTGCACTTGAAATTGGGCCTTTTAGGCATGTGGAGGCGGAATCTGGCCACCACGTCATGGCTGCATTGGCGGCCTTGAATCCATACTCGGTCCCCAGCCGCCCCGCGGCCGGGTGTCCACACACGGTCCCCAGCCACCTGGGGGCAGCCGGGTGTCCATAAACGGTCCCCAGCCGCCCTTATTTCTCCTTGGAACATCCCCACACACACTTTTCTTAGCCCGGCCTGCTTTAGGGCAGCATTGGACGAGCCCACCAGAAAACCAGACTCCTCCGGTGGGCCCTGGCTTCTCCATAAAGGGAGTTGAGAGTGCCAAGGTGAGGACCATGATGATGATGATGAAAGTTAGCATCTGCTTTGTTTTCTTGGAATGCAAGCGCATGTATGTAGTAGCGGCTAGGCCTGAGGTGGTCAGCGTTTTGGCGCATATCCTACCTCCTCCGAGGATTGCTGGATGTTTTCCTTCTACTATCCCAGTTCTAAGACTCCCGTTAAAACAAAGCTTCAGGTGATAAATGATGGATGAGGTAGTGGCAAAGGAGAAAGAGCAGGAGGAACAGGGACCATTCACATCAATATCAGGCCAGTCAACCACATATGTCTTGTAGGATATGTTTCTGTAACAAAATGAGCGGTTCGGCTACACAGTTATAGGGCATACAGTGAGTGCAATGCCTACCAAAAATTTTGAGGCACTCCAATGCCCCTTGGAAATGACATGGAGGTCAGAGGGCGTTAACTAAACCGTTTTTTCCACTTATAGCAACTGGGTCTCCTGTACACTGTTGGCCTAAGCAGTGAATGGAAGGCTTTCCAAAAATTATGAGGAACTGCAAAGCCCCTTGATACAGACGTGGATTACAGCATACTAAAAACCTTCTACCCATTATTGGGGAGTGGGTCTCCCTTAGTTTTCGCTTTTTCATTGAAAAGCAAAAGCTGACTAAAATTAGGAGGAAATGCAATGCCCGTTGGAAGAGTCGTGGAGATTAGAGGCAATTAAAAACAACATTTCAATGCCCCTTGGAAGAGCTGTGGAGTTCAGAGTGGCTTAAAGAAGACGCTTTCAATGCCCCTTTGAAGAGACGTGGAGGTCACAGTAGCTTAACAAGATGGTTTTAATGCCCCTTGGAAAAGACGTGGAGGTCCCAGTAGCTTAACAAGACGGTTTGAATACCCCTTGGAAGAGACGTGGTGGTCACAGTAGCTTAACAAGATGCTTTTAATGCCCCTCAGAAGAGATGTGGAGGTCCCAGTAGCTTAACAAGACGCTTTTAATGCCCCTCAGAAGAGACGTGGAGGTCCCAGTAGCTTAACAAGACGCTTTTAATGCCCCTCGGAGAAGTGGTGGAGGTCACAGTAGCTTAACAAGACGCTTTTAATGCCCCTCGAAAAGTGGTGGAGGTCGCAGTAGCTTAACAAGATGCTTTTAATGCCCCTCAGAAGAGACGTGGAGGTCCCAGTAGCTTAACAAGACGCTTTTAATGCCCCTTGGAAAAGTGGTGGAGGTCACAGTAGCTTAACAAGATGCTTTTAATGCCCCTCGGAAAAGTGGTGGAGGTCCCAGTAGCTTAACAAGACGCTTTTAATGCCCCTCGGAAAAGTGGTGGAAGTCGCAGTAGCTTAACAAGATGCTTTTAATGCCCCTTACAAGAGCCATACAGTACAGCATCTTAAAAACATTATTCCCATGATTGGGGAGTGGGTCTCCCATAGTCTTTGCTTATGCCCTCCAAGCAAAAGCTGCCAAAAATTAGGACGGAGGAACTTGCAATGCCCCTTACAAGAGCCATGCAGTACAGCATATTACAAACATTATTCCCATGATTGGGGAGTGGGTCTCCCATAGTATTTGCTTATGCCTTCCAAGCAAAAGCTGCCAAAAATTAGGACGGAGGAACTTGCAATGCCCCTTACAAGAGCCATGCAGTACAGCATATTACAAACATTATTCCCATGATTGGGGAGTGGGTCTCCCATAGTATTTGCTTATGCCTTCCAAGCAAAAGCTGCCAAAAATTAGGACGGAGGAACCTGCAATGCCCCTTACAAGAGCCATACAGTACAGCATCTTAAAAATATTGTTCCCATTATTGGGGAGTGGGTCTCCCACAGTCTTTGCTTATGCCTTCCAAGCAAAAGCTGACAAAAATAAGGAAGGAGGAACTTTTAATAATGGCAACACGGACCACGGTCACCCTGGTGGTATAGTGGTGGTGAAGGCTGAGGAAAAGGAGAAGAACATAAAACAGCCGAAATGAGGAAGCGTATACCCATGTGTGGGTGTGAAGTAGTGCATGTGAATACACCTCCCGAAAAAACACAGTGGATTTGACTTTATTTTACTGTGCTGTCATTTGGTGGTGATGAGAAGTCTGGCCCAATCCAGCGCTAGTTCATTTTGATAAGGGTCAGCTTGTCAGCATTGTCAGTTGACAGGCGAGTGCGCTTATCAGTTATAATTCTCCCAGCGGCACTAAAAACACGCTCCGATAGCACGCTAGCGGCAGGGCAGGCCAGGACCTCCAAGGCGTACAGAGCGAGTTCATTCCAAGTGTCCAGCTTGGATACCCAATAATTAAAAGGCACAGAGGAATCACGGAGGATGCTGGTACGGTCGGCAAGGTACTCCCTCACCATCTTTTGAAACTTTCCACTCCTTGTGAGAGTACCCCACGCCTCAGGGCCTGTAAGCTGGGCGGGTCTCAGAAAACTGTCCCATAACGTTGACAGTGTTCCCCTGCCTCTGCTGGATTGGAGTTGCCTCTCTCTCGCTTGCCGCTAGCATGTTCAGATGGGAACCTTTTTAACAGTTCTGCAGAAAGGGCCTTCTGGTACTGCCCCATTTTTGTAGACCTCTCCACCTCAGGAATAAGAGAGTGAAAGTTCTCCTTTTAGCGGGGGTCTAAAAGTGTCACCAACCAGTAATGACTGTCACCCAACATTTTGACAACGCGAGGGTCATGGTTAAGGCAGCGTAACATAAAGTCAGCCATGCGTGCCAGACTGGTAACGGGCAAGACTTCCGTGTCCTCACCAAGATGACGACTGACTATGCTCTCCTCCTCCTCCTCCCCCCTGTCCTCCGGCCACCCACGCTGAACCGACGGTATGACAGTTGTACAGGTACTACCGCTACAGCGCATGATACAAGCTCCTGTTCTTCCTCCTCCTCCTCCTCTCCCTCATTGTCCCCCAATGCACGTTGGGATGAGATGAGGCTGGGCTGTGTGTAATCGACCGCTACGGCTTCTTGATCCATCTCATCATACTCAGGCTGCAATGCCTCCTCTTTAATTCTATGCAGAGAGCGTTGCAAAAGACAGATAAGTGGAATGCTGACGCTAATGATGGCATCATTGCCACTCACCATCTGGGAGGACTCCTCAAAGTTTGTCAGGATGGTACAGATGTCAGACATCCAGGTCCACTCCTGAGGTCTTATGTGTGGAGTCTGACCTGAATATCGACGGCCTTGTTGCAGCTGGTACTCCACAACTGCTCTCTTCTGCTCACAAATCCTTTGCAACATGTGGAGGGTAGAGTTCCAACGTGTGGGGACATCACACACCAGTCGGTGTGACGGAAGCTGCAAACGCTGCTGCAACACAGCAAGGGCGGCGGAAGCTGTAGCCGACTTCCGAAAATGAGCTGACAGGCGGCGTACTTTGACGAGCAGATCTGGCAACTCGAGGTATGATTTAAGAAACCGCTGAACCACGAGGTTAAGCACATGAGCCAGGCATGGCACGTGTGTGATCTTGCCTCGCCTCAGAGCCGCTACCAGGTTACGGCCATTGTCACACACCACCATGCCTGGATGTAGGCTCAGCGGTCTCAGCCACAGATCTGCCTGCTCTTTCACAGCTGTCCACAACTCACAAGCAGTGTGAGGTTTCTCACCTAAGCTTAGGAGTTTCAGCACAGCCTGTTGCCGCTTGGCAGAGGCAGTACTGCAGTGCTTCCAGCTTGTAACTGATGTGGTGATATCTGAGATGGAGGCTGAACATGAGGAGGAGGAGGAGGATGATGCGCAGGAGCTGTACAATGTGGGGGCAACTCTGACTGACATACGGCCCACAATCCTCGGTGTGGGGAGGATGTGTTCCGTCCCAAGGTCCGACTGGGTCCCGGCTTCCACTATGTTTACCCAGTGTGTCGTCAGAGAGATGTACCGTCCCTGGCCACAAGCACTTGTCCACGTGTCCGTTGTCAGGTGGACTCTCCCAGTAACTGCGTTGTTGAGGGCACGGCAGACGTTTTGGGACACGTGCTTGTGTAGTGCGGGGATGGCACACCGGGCAAAATAGTGTCGACTGGGGACCGAGAACCGAGGGACGGACATCGCCATAAGGTTGCGGAAGGATTCCGTCTCCACCAGCCTAAAAGGCAGCATTTCCAATGCAAGCAGTTGTGAAATGTGCGAATTTAGGACTGGCCTGTGGGGCTTTAGCTGCGAATTTCCGCTTTCGCTCAAAGGTCTGGGATATGGACAATTGAACGCTGCGGTGGGATGTGGACGTGGACGTTGATGCTGTTTCTTGAGAAACTGCCATAACAAGTGAAGACTGAGAGGAGGGGGCATCTTTACATGCAGTATGGACAGGGAATTGCCTTGCACACACAACAGGGGGTTATATTGCACGCACAACAGTGGAAGAAGCAGTGGTGACACCCGCTGACACTGGTCGTGGACCCTGGGGTTCATCCTACAAAGTCGGGTGCTTTGCTGCCATGTGCCTGATCATGCTGGTGGTGGTCAGGCTGGTAGTTTTGTCACCCCTGCTGATGCTGGCATGGCAGGTGGTACAAATGGCCTTTTTGGGGTTATCAGCAGAGTCTTTAAAAAAATTCCAGACTCTGGAAGACCTACCGGTTGTACTGCCAACGTCCCTCATGTTGGTGTTTCGGGAAACGGTTGCGCGCCTTCTGTCTGCGGCCACCACACTGCTTCTTCCTGCCTGTTGGGGTACTCTGCCTCCCTCCCCCTGTGTGCTGCTGGCCTCACTCTGCATGTCCTCCTGCCATGTTGGGTCAGTTACTAGATCATCCACCACCTCCTCCTCTTCCACTTGTGCACAACGATCCACCTCCTCACTTCCTGGCAATTGTGTCTCGACATCTTTCACCTCTTGTGACAAATTGCCAGCGTCGACTTCCTGTGGCCGTGGCTGTTCAAATATTTGGGCATCGCTACATGGGATCTCCTCTTCCACCACTTCAAGCGGAGCAGGCGAGGGGCACAAATCTGGAAATGGACCAGTGAACAGCTCTTCAGAGTGTCCAAGTGTGGGATCAGTTGCTGTCTGATGACACTCGGCATGGTGGGAGCAAGAAGCATCAGGGTGAGGAAGAGTATGCGGTCGAGACTCACGGCTACTAAGAGTCGACCGTATGGAAGACAGGCAGGAGGTAGTGGTGCCCAGGTAACTGGAAGTATTATCTGCTATCCAATTAATAACCTGTTCACACTGATCAGTTCCCAATCCTGGTGTTGTTCTGTGCTTCCCTAGTAATTCGGTCAAGAAGTGGGAGCGAGAAGATGTGGCTGTTGGTTGTGGCACATTTTCACCTTGGCCACGGCCCCGTCCTCTGCATGCACCATCACCAGAACGTCCACTTCCACGTCCCTTGCCACGAGCCTTGCCCATTGTAAAGTAAGTTAAATAGCTTACACTCGCACTATCAATGGAAAAAGGGTAATAAAAAGTAGATTAGAACCGTGGAAGAGGAAAACCACAGTTCTATTTCTCTGGTCTACACCCGACTCTGAACAATCTGAACAATCAGGGAGAAAATATTATTGTTTTTCTTTACGGAAAAAATACCAAAAGCTGAATAATAGAGATTTCTTACCGTGGAACAGCAAAACCACTGTTATAATTTACTGGTGTATGTATATCAGACTTTTTTAAATATATATATTTGCGGCTGAACAGTGAGCGACACACTCAAACTGTTTTTTTTTAGATACAAATGGCTCAAAAGTGGATAATACAGAGGTTTGAACCATGGAACTCTGTATTTCTCGGGCCTACACCAGACAACAGATATATTTGTGTCTGAACAATCAGGAGTCACTATTATTTATTTTTTACGGCCAAAAATTGCGAAAAGCAGGATAATACAGAGATTTGACCCGGGGAACTGCAAAACCACACTTGTATTTCTCGGGCCTACACCAGACTATTTTCAACAGATATATTTGTGTCTGAAAAATCAGGGAGACACTATTATTTTTTTTTTTTACGGCAAAAAATGCCAAAAACTGGATAATAGAGATTTTTTACCGTGGAACAGCAAAACCACAGTTATAATTTACTGGTGTATACCAGACTTTTTTAAATATATATATTTGCGGCTGAACAGTGATCGACACACTCAAACTGTTTTTTTTAGATACAAATGGCCCATGGAACTGCAAAACCACACTTCTATTTCTCTGGCCTACACCAGACTATTTTCAACAGATATATTTGTGTCTGAAAAATCAGAGACACACTTTTTTTTGGGGGGGGGGGGGGTGGGGAGGGGGGCACCAAAAGGTTAATAAGACGGGTATTTGTACGGCCCCCGAGACCTGGAGCTAAGTCCAGCAATTTCAGCAACAGGAGCACACAGGACTGTAATTCAGTGTTTGCTGGTATAACCACTGCGTCTCCTATACAGCCTGCCTGCCGGATATCTGGGATGGATATTAGTCCTGAGAAGGACTGTTTGTTTGATCTGGCAGCCTTTACAGACCCTACACTAACTATTTCGCAGGATATATCTCTCCCTAAATCAGCAGCGCTGTCCCTACATTGTCTGCTCCGGAGCGACTGTGTCCAAAATGGCGGCGCCCGGTTTTAAATACTCGAGGTGACGCTGTGCGGCCAGCCATCACTGTAATGCCCACAAACAACATGGCTGCGGAATTACAGTGACTGGCTGGCAATCCCTGCATGTTCCTTGGCTCTGTTAAGAGCGCCAAACATGCAGGGCGGAGACCCAAGCTCCCGCCCGAGTAACTCGGAAATGCTCGGTGCTCGCCGAACATCCCGAGTAGCGTGATGCTCTGGCGAGTACCGAGCAGTGTCGAGCAAGCTCGCTCAACACTAATGGTCAATAGTACCTTCTCCATCTTCTTTATACCACAATATATTATCCATTTGGGAATCAATGACTAAGTATGGTCTATCTTTAATTTCTGAGCCCCATCTCCCCTCTTTTATTAAATCCACATGAATCCAGCAAATTTTGGTCCCTGGGATCCCTAGATGTCCCAGCTTCCCAGTTGAGACAAGTTACCTTTGTCTGGTAAGTGTATCCAAAGGAACTTTACACCATGACTGCATAATTTGCAAATTATAATGCAAAGACCTTTAGGAGAATAACAGTTTCAGCAAATGGTTCTTCCATTTAAGAAAAATGGTCCTCAAAAATTTGCACGCTCTAAAAGAACAAACTTAGATAATACTTACCCTCCCGTCAACCCCAGGTCTCCTCAACTACATCAGTCTCCGTGTTTTAGCTGCAGTAGTGACAGCACATATCACTGCTTCAGCCAACCACAGAGCTCCGCAGCTCAGGCTCTCTACATCAGCAGAGCCACCAAGATCAGTGACTAACGCTCTCCTGGTCTGGTGGCAGATCTCCACCACCATTCCAGTTTCTGTGTTTTGGCTGCAGATGTGACATCACCTTGACAGTAGACATCATCGCTGCAGCCAATCTATGATCTTGGTTGCTCTGCTGATGTAGACAGCATATGCTGCAGTATTGATGTGTGCTGTCCATGTGATGTCACTGATGCAGTCAAAACACATAGACCAGAGCAGTTGCAGAGAGCTGGCAATTAGCCGGGGAGAGGGTTGGTATTTTCTAAGTTTGATGTTTTAGAAGTACGCATTCCTTTATGGATCATTTTTCTTAAAGTGAAAAAGGCTTTATTATCTATGACATAAAAAGCTTTGAAGAATCACAAGATTTTTGTTGAATGAGAGTCAGCACAAAAATGTTTGCATTTTCACACCATTTTCAACAAGCTTCAACAAAGTGGCCAGTGCTGGGTCAGGATGGGGGCGTGACGACCCCCAATCATCAAATTCATAATGAGTGGTTGTAAAAAAAATACTTATTTCCGTATTATTATTATTATTTATTATTATAGCGCCATTTATTCCACGGCGCTTTACATGTGAAAAAGGGGTATAATACAAGAACAATTACAATAATCTTGAACACAATGTGACAGTGACTGGTACAGGAGGAGCGAGGACCCTGCCCGCGAGGGCTCACAATCTAAAAGGGATGGGTGAGGATACAGTAGGTGAGGGTAGAGCTGGTCGTGCAGCGGTATGGTGGAGCGGTGGTTACTGCAGGTTGTAGGCTTGTCGGAAGAGGTGGGTCTTCAGGTTCCTTTTGAAGGTTTCCACGGTAGGCGAGAGTCTGATACGTTGGGGTAGAGAGTTCCAGAGTAGGCCGGAAGCAAGGGAGAAATCTTGTATACGGTTGTGGGAGGAGGAGATAAGAGTGGAGTAGAGCAGGAGATCTTGTGAGGATCGGAGGTTGCGTGCAGGTATGTAACGGGAGACTAGGTCGGAGATATATGGAGGAGACAGGTTGTGAATGGCTTTGTATGTCATGGTTAGGGTTTTAAACTGGAGTCTCTGAGCAATGGGGAGCCAGTGAAGAGACTGACAGAGGAGAGGCCGGGGAATAGCGGGGGGGACAGGTTGATTAGTCGAGCAGCAGAGTTTAGGATAGATTGGAGGGGTGCGAGAGTGTTAGAGGGGAGGCCACAGAGCAGGAGTTTGCACTAGTCAAGGTGGGAGATGATGAGGGTGTGCACTAGTGTTTTTGCAGATTCATGGTTTAGGAATGTGCGGATCCGGGAGATATTTTTGAGTTGGAGTTGGCAGGAAGTGGAAAGGGCTTGGATATGTGGTTTGAAGGAGAGTTCCGAGTCCAGGGTTACCCCAAGGCAGCGAGCTTGAGGGACTGGGGAGAGTGGGCAGCCATTGACATTGATAGATAGGTCAGTTGGGAGGGTTGAATGAGATGGCGGAAAGATGATGAATTCTGTTTTGCCCATGTTAAGTTTTAGAAATCTGGCAGAGAAGAAGGATGAAATAGCAGACAGACATTGTGGGATTTTGGTTAATAAGGAGGTGATATCGGGTCCAGAGAGGTAGATCTGTGTGTCATCAGCATAGAGGTGATAATGAAACCCATGAGACTCTTTGAGCTGTCCCAGGCCTAAGGTGTAGATGGAGAAGAGCAGGGGTCCTAGAACTGAACCTTGGGTGACACCGACAGATAGGGGGCGAGATGAAGAGGTGGTGTGTGTCTCCTTTATAATATCTTGTATATATTTTGTAAACACTGCCCCCCCTTTGGGATTAAATCATTATTATTTGCCAGTTTCGTTCTTATTGTCCTATGTCGAGCAAACACGTTCCTCACCCGCTAATCCATGTTACCTACCAGGTACCCGATCCACCTGTTAAGCGATCGGTGGTGGCAGTATACCAGTATTTATGTGATATTGTGGTTTGAGGGTGGCTGGTTGGAGGTATATATACGTTTCTGGAAGGAACTGGTGGTATATATACGTCCTGTCACATCACATGCCGCAATAGTCGACATAAATTAGAGCAGCTGCACCCGTGCTTATCCTCGGTCAATACCGTGTTTGACCAGCAGGATAAGGGGGCGCCAGAGACCTGCAAGGTCTGACCCAAAAGTGGGTGTCATTTTCGTATAATTTTCAGTCGAGGACTTCTTATCAAATGCGATCGATCAAAAACTATATCACGATATTCTTATGAAAAAAAAATGTATAGAATTATTCTGGGATTGTCCATTAAAAAGAATTATTGCAGTAGTTACATATAATAAATAGTTACAGAGTGATTGTCTATTTGTCCATAATTAGCTTAATAGTTGAGATTCACCCATCTTTTCCTGGGATCCTGGATGGTAGATTGCATCTGTCTGTGTCCAACATGTGTGTCAGGATGACACCATGTGTAGTCCAGTGTCCTGTGAAATGACAAGAGCGTACCCGCTGTCTCTAACATGGGATTATATAGCTGGTCATACCAGCTGTTCTTCTATTTATGGTACTAACTAAAAATACACAAATAGTGCATGTCATTTAGAAACCCTAGCACCATGGCTGATGCAATCTTATGCAATGTATGGTACAGAATTCAGAATAAAATGAATATCCATAATTAATATTTAACAGTGGTGGAGTTCCTTATGTTTCAAATCTTACCAAGTCTCTTTGTGGTAAGGTGCACATATAGGTGCATACCACTTGGTGTCTCGCCTGATTGATTAAGAGGCAAAAGACAAGTACAGTTACACTTTTACATGGCCAGTCTGTTACTGTTACTGAGAAATCAGTGTTTGAATGTTTGAATTGATATGCAAATGAGACTGAAGAGCTATGGTAGATCTGAAGCCTCTGTCACTCCAGCTCTATTTCCCACCCAGTGCCGCCTCCTCTTGCTTGACTGACAGCCTCTATGCTGTGTAATTAGAGGCAAAGAGTTCTCAGTCAAGCAGGAAGAGGTGGTGTTGGGCGGAGAAAAGACTTCAGATCTACACACAGCTCTTCGGCCTCATTTGCATATCAATTCAAACAATGTTTTCTCAGTAATGGAGGAACAGACTGGCCATGTAAAAGTATTGCTGGACTTGTCTTTGAAAGAGCTACATATGGATATAAATAGTTTGGGGTGTGAAATCCTATTGACACATTTCCTTTAAAAGTCTGTTTTTATTCATTTCTATAGGAAAACCTCTTTGCTATTCACATGTTCAGTGTTTTGAGCATTTTTTCACTTTAGGTTTTAAAAAAAATGGCTGGTGGAAAAAAGGAAACTCATGTCACTCCTTTGAAGCAGCACCTGATGGCATCTGCTCCAACATTGGAACTGTCCAAGCAAAATGATGCAAAAAATATTAAAAAAAAAAACTTCTGAAATGCTTCAAAAATTCTTCAAAGCCACTTTAGAAAAATAAGTTCTCCTCCAAAAACTCCCCAAATAAGGATTATTTCCTGATGCAGTTTCTATAGGAAAAAACTCATTGTTTTTGAACATTTAAAAAATACTCCATCTGCACAAAGCCTAATTGGGCGTGTGACCCTAAAAACCATGACACATGTCGTATGCAAATATTTTTAGTCATGTCAGCATCGTGTAATTGTAAAGAAAGGATTTTGATGTTCTAAAAAGATATTTTACATCCTTCTAATTACACATGACCTATTAATCCTATGTTCAGCAAAAATGGGTCATTACCTAAAATAACAAGCTATATATATATTAACTATATGGAGTCTATAAATTCACAAGGGACTTTATGAATATTAGCCACAAAGTGTCTCAATGGTGTCCATCAATCTAACTGAATTAATAAACTACATTTTCACATGTTCAAGGCCCTCACTAATGAATGGTTAAGATTTAATATCCATCAGAGAGAACATAAAAGTATAAACCTCTAATTGTAGCCACGTCCTTAAGACTGGAAGAGACACAGAGTAACAGAAGTTATTGGTCTCCTGTTTGATATAGATTACATTATTGTATGAGTGCATGATGATATGACCTCAAGAATAAAAATGTATCACTAAATCCAACAATGAAACATACTGTCTTAACCCCAGGGAGCACAGTGATAGAGTATCCACTGCAACTGGGAGCAAGGATTCTGTACAAGCATACTGGTGTCTTCCCAGAGTAAGATTTTTACTCAGCATCCCTGCTGGCAACAAAAAAACCCCAAAACAACAAGAATCGTTCAGATGGTAGCCAGTGGGCGTGTTCAAAAAATACTAATTCACATGAATTGGTTGACAGGGGTCCAACGTAGGAGCAAGCAACTGAGACGGTGAGGGACCAGTGCAACGGGGACCAAGGGCATGTTACATAGTTACATAGTTACATTGTTTATAAGGCCGAAAAAAGACAAGCGTCCATCCAGTTCAGCCTATTTCTTGTGCACTGCAGCGATTCCGCTATTCCTATACCATGCGGTATAGGCCAATTTACATCATTGAGGAAAAATTCACTTCCCGACACCAATCTGGCAGTCAGATTAAATCCCTGGATTAATTAACTATCACTAAGCATAAGATGTAATTTTATTGTTCTCAAGAAAGGCGTCCAGGCCTCTCTTGAACTCATTAAGTGAGTTGGACATCACCACTTCCTCTCCCAGAGAGTTCCAGAGTCTCACGGCTCTGACCGTAAAGAATCCCCTTCTATGCTGGTGCAGGAACCTCCTTTCCTCCAGACGCATAGTGTGCCCTCTTGTCTTTGTCACCATCCTTGGTATAAACAGGTCATGGGAGAGATCTCTGTACTGCCCCCTGATGTATTTATACATGTTTATGAGGTCTCCCCTAAGCCTTCTCTTTTCCAATGTAAATAGGCCTAATTTTGACAACCTCTCTGGGTATTCTAGTCCCTCCATTCCCTTTATTACCTTAGTCGCCCTCCTTTGTACCCTCTCTAGCTCCAATATGTCTTTCCTGAGCACCGGAGCCCAGAACTGTGCACAATATTCTAAGTGCGGCCTTACCAGCGCTTTATACAGAGGAAGAACAATGTTCTCATCATATGCCCCTATTCCTCTTCTGATGCATGCCATGACTCTATTTGCCTTCGCAGCTGCTGCCTGACACTGGGCACTCCAATTTAATTTGCTATTAACCAAGACGCCCAGGTCCTTCTCCATGTCAGATTTCCCCAACGGTTTCCCATTTAATATGTATGGGTGACTGCTGTTTTTCTTTCCCATGTGCATGACCTTACATTTATCGGCATTGAACCCCATTTGCCATTTTTTGGCCCAACTCCCCAATTTATCTAAATCCTCCTGTAGCTGTGCCCTATCCTCATCTGTATTAACTACTTTACAAAGTTTAGTATCATCTGCAAATATTGCTATTTTACTATGCAACCCTTCCACTAGATCATTAATAAATATATTAAATAATATAGGGCCCAAGACAGACCCTTGAGGCACCCCGCTAGTAACCCTGACACACCCTGAGCTTACTCCATTGATAACCACCCTCTGCTTTCTATCACTCAGCCAGCTATTTACCCACTTGCACACATTATCCCCCAGACCAAGCATTCTCATTTTATATACCAACCTTTTGTGTGGCACAGTATCAAACGCTTTGGAGAAGTCAAGGTATACAACATCCACTGACTCTCCCCGGTCCAGCTGTGAGCTCACCTCCTCGTAGAAGGCGATCAGGTTTGTTTGGCAGGAGCGATCCCTCATGAATCCATGTTGATATGGAGTTAGACAGTTATTATCATTAAGATATTCTACAATAGCATCTCTAAGAAATCCTTCAAACAATTTACCCACAACAGACGTTAAGCTTACTGGTCTATAGTTCCCAGGGTCACTTTTAGACCCCTTTTTGAATATTGGTACCACATTTGCTTGGCGCCAGTCTAGTGGGACAGTCCCTGTCCATAAAGAGTGCTTGAATATAAGATACAGCGGTCTGTCTATCACATTACTTAATTCTTTTAGTACCCGGGGGTGTATGCCATCTGGGCCTGGTGACTTGTCTATTTTGATATTATTTAGGAGTTTCTGAACTTCCTCCTGGGTTAGGTGGGTGATATTTAGCGGAGGGTTTACTTTATCACTCTGCATTTCCTCCGATAAATTGTTTTCTTTTGTGAAAACAGTGGAGAAGAAGCTATTGAGTAGGTTTGCTTTACCCTCATCGCCCTCTATGATTTTACCCAGGTTATTTTTCAATGGGCCAACGCCATCAGTTTTAATCCTTTTACTGTTTATATAGTTAAAGAACAGTTTGGGATTCGTTTTACTTTCCTTGGCAATTAGTCTCTCTGTCTCCTCTTTTGCTATTCTTATTTGTTTCTTACAGATTTAGTTTTTTTCCCTATAAGATATTAGCGCTTCCTCGCTGCCTTCTTGTTTAAGTTTACCGAAAGCCCTTTTTTTGTTTTTCATTGCCCTCTTGACTTCCTTATTTAGCCACATTGGCTTCCTCCTATTCCTAGCCCTTTTATTCCCATAAGGTATGTACCTTCTACAGTGACTATGTAGGACTGTTTTGAAAATTTCCCATTTTCTATCCGTGCTCCTATTACTAAAGATACTATCCCAGTCTATAAGGTGAAGGGCATCTCTTAGCTGATCAAACTTTGCCCTCCTGAAGTTCAGTGTTTTTGTGAGTCCCTTGCTGGGCACCCTACTGAAGCACATGTGGAATTGTATAATGTTGTGGTCACTATTTCCCAGGTGCCCCCCGACCTGCACCTCAGTTATTCTGTCTGGCCTGTTAGTTAATATTAAGTCTAAAAGGGCCTTCCCTCTAGTTGGTTCCTGCACAAGTTGTGACAAATAATTGTCTTTGATAATTGACAGAAACCTGTTTCCTTTCTGAGATCTACAGCTTTCGGTTTCCCAGTCTATATCGGGGTAGTTGAAGTCCCTCATAATAATCACCTCGTTATTTTTTGCTACTTCGTCTATTTGTCTCATTAATAGACTTTCCGTGGCTTCTGCTATATTTGGTGGTTTATAACAGACTCCTATGATAATTTTATTATTGTTTTTTGCCCCATGTATCTCCACCCATAAGGACTCGACCTCCTCATTTCCCTCCCATACATCCTCCCGTATTGTAGGCTTTAGACACGTCTTTACATATAGACAGACTCCACCCCCTTTCCGACTTCTTCGATCCCTTCTAAACAGACTGTAACCCTGTAAGTTAACTGCCCAGTCATAGCTTTCATCTAACCATGTCTCGGTTATTCCCTCTATGTCATAGTTACCTGTAGATATTTCTGCTTCCAGTTCATCCATCTTGTTTGTCAGGCTCCTGGCATTTGCTAGCACGCAGTTTACACAATTTTGTTTTGTTCCAATCTTCTCCCTGTGGATTGTATTAGAAATTTTCTTACCTCCCTTCCAAGTATCTTGTCTTGGACCTTCTTTGTCGCACTTCATATCTTTCATTAGTATGTTCTCTGGTTGCATGTTCGTGTCCGGCGTTTTTCTTCCCATCCCCTCTTCTTCTAGTTTAACGCCCTCATGATGAGTGTTGCGAGTCTCCTGGCGAATGTGTGTTTCCCGGGTTTGTTGAGGTGTAGTCCGTCTCTGGCAAGGAGTCCGTCATAGAGGTAATTCACACCGTGGTCCAGGAATCCAAATCCTTGTTGTCTGCACCATCGTCTCAGCCAGTTGTTCACATCAAGGATCCTGTTCCATCTCCTGACGCCATGCCCGTCTACTGGAAGGATAGAAGAAAAAACTACCTGCGCATCCAGTTCTTTTACTTTCTTCCCCAATGCTTCAAAGTCCTTGCAGATTGTCGGTAGGTCCTTCTTTGCCGTGTCATTGGTGCCAACATGTATCAGAAGAAATGGGTGGACATCCTTGGAACTGATGAGCTTCGGTATCCTATCGGTAACATCCTTGATCATCGCCCCTGGGAGGCAGCATACTTCTCTTGCGGTTATGTCCGGTCTGCAGATAGCTGCTTCTGTTCCTCTCAGTAGTGAGTCTCCCACCACCACCACTCTTCTTCCCTTCTTGGCTGTCCTTTTTCTTGTCGCTTCTGGGTGTTTCTGGGTGCTCTTTTCTTTTTTGCTTGCTGGTAGTTCCTCATCCTTAGGTGTGCCATCTTCGTCCTCCACAAGTCCTTGGAATCTGTTTCTCAGTTGTGTGGTTGGTGGTGTCTCCATGGTCTTCTTGCTTCTTTTGGTCACTTGCCTCCACTTGTCTACCTCTGGAGGTTCTCTGATGCTTCCTTGACTTTCCGTGACCAGTAGTGACGCTTCTGTTCTGTCCAGGAAGTCTTCATTTTCCTTGATGAGTTTTAATGTCGCAATTCTTTCTTCCAGTCCCCGCACCTTTTCTTCTAAAAGAGCCAGTAGTCTACACTTCTGGCAGGTGAAGTTGGTTTCAGCTTCTGGTCGATCTGTGAACATGTAGCACATGTTGCAGCTCACCATATAGGTTGTCACATCTGCCATGCTGCTCCTTGTCCCTGCTGACTTGATGTCTGTCTTCTTTCTTGTGATACCCTAGGATAAACAAATTAAACAAATTTGCGCGCCTAACGGCGCGCAGTTTGGCAATGCTTTCCAAGCAGCTGGTCCCGGCTGTACCCAATGATCTTCTAGCTGAAGGAGACTCTTCGATTTTCCCAGAAGGCACCTGGAATATGCAAATTGTCCTCTTCAAGCTTCAATCCCTGGTTTGGCGATGCTTTCCAAGCAGCTGGTCCCGGCTGTACCCAACGATCTTCTAGCTGAAGGAGACTCTTCGCTTTTCCCAGAAGGCACCTGGAATATGCAAATTGTCCTCTTCAAGCTTCAATCCCTGTTTTTTTTCCCTGTAAACTTTAGAACCAAAAGACTTTAGGCACCAAACCTCCAGTCATTATGTATTGGGGCTTTCAAGTACTACCAGTGGACAGGAGCACTTATCAACTTGACACAAAAACTCAAAGCACAAAACTCTGGACACTATGACTTGGGCACCAAAGCACTGGATGTCAAAGAACTAATCAATAAATTACTGTACACCAAAAATGATGGCATTAATGCCTTTCAAGAGAGACAAAAGGATACCTGGGAATGGGATTACAAGATTTAGCCACACACAAACGCATTTCAGGCTAGACCAGCTCACCTTTTCTAAGGCTGCATAAATCCTCTGCACTTTGACAGTCCCCTGCTTGGAGTGATATACGGAGCTCACAAAAAGAAGAAATCCAACTGGTACAAATTAAAATTCAATCACCATCTTTATTTCAACATCTTTATAATCTTTACAATTACATAAGAATTTATAGCATCTTCATATGTATTTTGGACATTAGTGATGGCCCATTTTTAAGACACACATAGCTTTCCAGAACTGCTGCTTCAGAAAGAAGTGGGCAAGCAGACATAGTATTATGAAAGGTCTACATGGGCAGATTGATGCCATTAAACAATTGCCGATCGGCTGCATACAGACGGATGGGTGGTCGCTTAATGGCTTGTTTAGACCAGCCGACTGCACTTCATGCACAAAGAACGATTGTTAATATGATCATTCTGTGCATGTAGAAAAATCATGCTATTGGCAGCACATCTCCAGTTTACAGAGGGTTATATGCTGCCGATAATGATGATTTACAAAATGGCCTAAAAATCACCTCACCAAATAAATAAACATTTTGTTCAATCACTGGACGATTGCCAGACTGTCTGACTGCTGGGACCCCATCAATCCCGAGAACCTGAACGCTAAAGAAGTTCTGTGCGAATGGAGCAGAACCTCTACACTTATTAGAACTGCTGGAGACAGCCAATAGCTGTTCGGATATCTCTGATGATCCCATAGACAACTAATGGAGCAGTTGTGTGCGTGATAGAACCACCAAAACATTGTGTAAGCAGTCGGACCCACAGTGATTGGGAAGTTATCCCCTATCCATCACTTCTAAACTTTGTAGAATCTTTTTAACTGTTTGCATCCATAGGTGTCCAAGTGTTTTCATACAACTCCTGATAATTGGCAAGTGAAAGTTAAATGTCACTTCCGAGCACCATTTCATGAATACCTAAACATGAGCATTGTAAAGTGGTAAAGAGGAGTGCTTGCTGTAATAACTCACCAGCCAGAAGAGATGACATGGGCACTCACCAGTGCATATCATACAGCTTTAATGGATGTTATGACTGTTTGAGTATGATTGTATATGCCTCTGTAGGTGTCAATCTCAGTGTACTGTTACTTTGACACAACCATCTGGATCATGTCAATATGTGAAAAGAAGCTAAAATGATGATATTGTTCCACTGAGGACTTATCTCACAGCAAAGCGATATTCCACAGCTCCATACAAAAATATTTTTTATTACTAAACCCGGCACTAGTTGAGTAATGGTCAAATAGCTATTCAGAAATTCCAGCTTAGTACCAACCTAACATTTTAGCACTCACATTTTCACACTCCACTTATATTATTTTCTCCAGGTGATTACAACTTCCTTAACAGAATTCCGCTGATGAAAATGTAAATTTAATGCTTGGCTGAACTGAAACAGACCCTAATTGACTCTGCATTCTGTAAATCATTCTTAAGCCTTCTTACACTGTAGATTTTCATATTCCGAAATCACTTACCGCATTCAATAAAATAAAATAAACGCAAATTGCAAAGTAACTGGAGCACCATTTAAATCAGCTATAATTGTATTTGAAGAACTTTAAACAAGTCTTTGGCAAAAAAAAATTATAGATGTGTACTGACGAGTCGAACAAATAACGGTGTGGGCGGGGATCTTAAGCCTGCAAAGTATGCAAGTAGCTTTAAGTGCTCCAGTTACCTGCACAGGGCGACGGAAGCCAGTTTGTGCTTCAATATTTCTGCAAACAACTTGAATAATAAATGTCACATAGGGAACTTGTCATGATGTAAATGTCTAAACTGAAGGCTAGATACAGAAGAGGGGATACTAGGCAATATATATAAATATATATATATATTTATTTATTTATATTTACATATATATATATATATATATATATATATATATATATATATATATATATATATATATATCTATCTATCTATCTATCTATCTATCTATCTATCTATCTATCTATCTATCTATCTATCTATCTATTAGTGATGAGCAAGCATGCTCGCCACTGCTCGGTACTCGCCCGAGCATCTCCGTGCTCGAGATGCTCGGAGCACGCCGAGTACTTTCGAGATGCTCGGGTCCCCGTCGTGCATGTTTGGCGCTATTTAGAGCACCAATCATGCAGGGATTATCTGCCACTCACTGTAATGTCACAGCCATGGTGGTTGTGGCATTAGAGTGATTGCCCAAATCGATGGGAACAGTGCTCACAGTGAAACATGAAAAGCCGGCAATTCATCAGTGACATACACCGGTACCCGACAATTTAGAACAGAAAGAATAGAGCATCACACATAGATTAGATAGATAGAAACATGTCAGTCACATATATAATAAGTACAGTGACAGTGTTGGTTACTGTACTTGTTATTTAGTGTTAAAATAAAGGATTTATTTAAAAAAAAATTGGCGTGGGGTTCCCCGTAATTTTAGTCTCTAGCGGAGGTTAAGCAGACGGCTGGAGCAGATGTTTGAAGCCTACAGAGCTTCCCAGGCTACCAATATCAGCCCCCAGCGGAATACCTAGCCTTTACTAGCTATTAAAATGGGGGACCCAAAAAAAAATTTTGTGGGGTCCCCCCTATTTTAATAGCTAGCAAAGGCTAGGCAGACTGCTGGGGGCTGATATTAATAGCCCAGGAAGGGTGCCATGAATATTGGCCCCCTCCCAGGCAAGAAACACCAGCCGCCAGCTGCCCCAGAAATGGCACATCCATAGGATGCACCAATTCTGGCACTTAGCCTCGCTCTTCCCACTGCCCTGTAGCGGTGGCAGTGGGGTAATAGGGCTGGGGTTGATGTCAGCTTATAATGCCAGCTGACATCAAGCCCAGGTTAGTAATGGAGAGGCGTCTATAAGACACCCCCATTACTAACCCCATAGTCAAAGTTAAAAAAAAAAAACACAAACACCCACAATAAAGTCCTTTAATTGAAATAAAGACACAATTCTTTAATGTTCTAAATTAAACTCTACTTACCGTCACGCCCATTCCAGCTGAAGCCAACGATCTCATGCAATAAAAGTAAAATAATAAACCAACCTCATCCTTACCTTTCCATGGTTCCCAGGATGGCTTCAGCTCTGCTACATTGACATGACAGGCTGGATTGCAGCAGAACACTGCCATCCAGCTTGCCATGCCGCAGACACTGAGAAGCTCCTCAGTGAAGCTCCACAGTGTCTCGCTGTAACCGCATCCAGATGAGCCGAGTTCATGTCCAATGAACTCAGCTAACCTCATGCATGTCCCTGACAGCGTGGGAGAATTCTCCTGCGCATGCGGTGCCGGCAAATGACGTCACCGCTTGAGCAGGAGAATTCTCCCACGCTGGGACAGCATTGAGATGGCAGGCTGGATGGTAGCAGAACGCTGCCATCCAGCATGCCATCCTTCAGAGACACTGCAGAGCGCAGGCAATGTCTGTCTGCCTGCCTGCCTGTCTGCCTATATATTCTGCCTGCCTGACGTTTAATTGAGCACTGTTCCCATCGATTTGGGCAATGTTTGACCTTCTGCAGACCGCAGGGGGGGACCGCCATAAAAATGCTCGAGTTTCCCATAGACTTACATTGGGCTCATTGCTCGGGTTGAGCACCCGAGTATTCCAATGTGCTCGACCCGAGCTTCGAGCGCATGAGCATTTTAGTGCTCGCTCATCACTAGAGATGAGCGTTGTTCGACTCTAACTGTTCGCCAATCTCAAATTCGAGCTGTTTTGGGCGGTGTTCGAGCCGTTCGGCGAACACGAACGATTTGAGAAAAATTCGGCTGTTCGAGGTTATGTTCGATAACTGTTCGTGCACCAAAATCATAACTGGATTTTTTCTCAGTAATGATGAAAATTAATGTTAATACGCAGTTTGAGTGTACAGCGGGGTGGGGGGAGGGGCAGGGGATGGATCTCTGAAGGAATAATGAAGATCTCCATTTTTTTTTCTCTTTCCCGCATTTACAGTGGGGAGGTGCAATCTGTCAGCCTATCAGCAGCGCACACACGGAGCGAAGTGCTTTTTTTCACACAAGCAAGGGCATGTGTCATTGGCAGTGTATGTCACATGTCCTTGCCCTATAAGACCAAGCCATTTTCCCTGTCGCCACCATTTTCTCACTGCTGCAGCTGCGTGTTAGACGGCACCGCTGTTGCTGTGTGCGCTATACCTTGTTAATTTCAAGCCAATTTTCGCACAAATCTACAGATAGCTTGGGAGTGGGGAATAGTTGTGATTGCAGTCCTTTTAAGGACTAGGTTACAGCATTTCCTACGACTTTTATCAGGCAGGTCTGTGCTCTTAAATAGATAGATTGTGGGAGTAAAGACTAATTGTAATTGCAGTCCTTTTCAGGACTAGGTTACATCAGTTCCTATCAGTTTTTGCCAGGCAGGTCTGTGCCAGTGCTGTGCAAGTTTTTTTCACAGCATTTGGCTGAATCTAGCAAAGCTAATCCTTTTTGGCCTATTGCAGAGTGTGTTAGTCAGTGGAGTAGCCTATCTGTGTTGCAAGATATACCACCTGTGTATAGAATACCAATTTTTTTACTGCACCTAGTGAAGTAAAATCTTTTGGGCATAGCATCATTCTATTAGTCCATCTATACTGACCTCCATCAGGTTGCAAACTGAATATAATTTTTTGTCTGCATCTAGCTCTGAAAAAATATTTGGCCTTCTAGCAGTGTGTGGGACTTTCTCTATTAGTCCATCTATAATGACCTCCATCAGGTTGCAAATTAAAAATAATTTTTATCTGCATCTACCTCTGAAAAAATATTTGGGCTTCTAGCTGTGTGTGGGACTTGTTCTATTAGTCCATCTATACTGACCTCCATCAGGTTGCAAACTGAATATATTTTTTTTCTGCATCTAGCTCTGAAAAAATATTTGGCCTTCTAGCAGTGTGTGGGACTTTCTCTATTAGTCCATCTATACTGACCTCCATCAGGTTGCAAATTAAAAATAATTTTTATCTGCATCTAGCTCTGAAAAAATATTTGGCCTTCTAGCAGTGTGTGGGACTTTCTCTATTAGTCCATCTATACTGACCTCCATCAGGTTGCAAATTAAAAATAATTTTTTGTCTGCATCTAGCTCTGAAAAAATATTTGGCCTTCTAGCAGTGTGTGGGACTTTCTCTATTAGTCCATCTATACTGACCTCCATCAGGTTGCAAATTCAAAATGATTTTTTGTCTGCATCTAGCTCTGAAAAAATATTTAGCCTTCTAGCAGTGTGTGGGACTTTCTCTATTAGTCCATCTATACTGACCTCCATCAGGTTGCAAATTAAAAATAATTTTTATCTGCATCTAGCTCTGAAAAAATATTTGGCCTTCTAGCAGTGTGTGGGACTTTCTCTATTAGTCCATCTATACTGACCTCCATCAGGTTGCAAATTAAAAATAATTTTTTGTCTGCATCTAGCTCTGAAAAAATATTTGGCCTTCTAGCAGTGTGTGGGACTTTCTCTATTAGTCCATCTATACTGACCTCCATCAGGTTGCAAACTGAATATATTTTTTTCTGCATCTACCTCTGAAAAAATATTGGGCTTCTAGCTGTGTGTGGGACTTGTTCTATTAATCCATCTATACAGACCTCCATCAGGTTGCAAACTGAATATAATTTTTTTCTGCATCTACCTCTGAAAAAATATTTGGGCTTCTAGCTGTGTGTGGGACTTGTTCTATTAGTCCATCTATACTGACCTCCATCAGGTTGCAAACTGAATATAATTTTTTTCTGCATCTAGCTCTGAAAAAATATTTGGCCTTCTAGCAGTGTGTGGGACTTTCTCTATTAGTCCATCTATACTGACCTCCATCAGGTTGCAAATTAAAAATAATTTTTATCTGCATCTAGCTCTGAAAAAATATTTGGCCTTCTAGCAGTGTGTGGGACTTTCTCTATTAGTCCATCTATACTGACCTCCATCAGGTTGCAAACTGAATATATTTTTTTTCTGCATCTACCTCTGAAAAAATATTTGGGCTTCTAGCTGTGTGTGGGACTTGTTCTATTAGTCCATCTATACTGACCTCCATCAGGTTGCAAATTGAATATAATTTTTTTCTGCATCTAACCCAGCCAATAGTTTTGGCCTAATACCACAGTTTGGCCACTCAGCACTGATCGGTTCCCATCCATTGTTTTTTTGTGCAAACAACTCCAGAGTTGTGAATTAGTTAACCACCAAAATGAGTGGAAAAAGGCCTGCTGCTGGTGGAAAGGGGAATAGGCGTGTTGGGAAGGGGAAAAAAGGTTGTGTCCGTGGGGTAGGTGTTAAAGCAACAGTAACATCTGCAGAAGAAAGACCATCTTCCAGCCAAACTAAAATGTCTACTTCTTTTAGCGGACAATGTGATAAGATCCCTTTCTTACGGCTACGCCAATCGCTACAAATTCCAGATGAGGCACAAAAACAGCAGGTGCTTCAATGGATATCAAGTGCTCCTTTAAGTGGGCTCTCCTCCACATCAACTTCAACATCACAAATACTCCAGTCCTCAAAGGGGTCACCCCAATCGCACTTGCTTCCTCACAGCTCCCAAATCTCCAGCTGCCCGTCTGAGTATGAGGTAGAACAGATGGTTGAGTCTGCAGAGCTGTTTACTCATACTATAGCCTGGGAATCAGAGGTCGAGTCCAGCGCTTCTGTGAATCCAGACGAGGAAATGATCTGCACTGATGCCCAGAATCTTTATGAGTCGGATCCAGGACCAGACGCAGAAGGTTGTGACCATAATGTAGACCCTCATTCCCAAACTGTAACTCCTGTTGGTGGAGACAATGAAGAAGACGATGATGAGACTCAAATACCTGATTGGAGCGACAACTTTAGTTTTTTGTCAGGGCAGGAACAGGTTGGCTCTGAGGACGACGGGTGTGATAACGCACAGGGTGATGATGATGAGGTTGGAGATCCCACTTACTGTCAACCCACAGTCAGCCAAGAGATGAGGTCAGCAGAGGAGGTGGAGGAAGATGCTAGTGACGACGAGGTCAGGTTGCGCCTTCCTGGACAGAGACGTAGTACTGGAAGCACATCAACAACTGCTTCCTCAAACACAACTCTGCCTCTCACCACAAGTCATGGTGGCTCTTCAGGTCGCATGGGTGCTAAGCCTTGCATAGCCTGGGCATTTTTTCAGATCGATAAAGATGACCCAACTCGTGTTATCTGTAACATTTGTCAGCAAAAGCTAAGTAGAGGCCAAAAAATACATAGTTTGAGTACTTCATGCATGAACCGGCACATGGACATGAAGCATAAGTTGCAGTGGGAAGCTCAGTGTGCTACAATGCGGCCTAGCCGGCTGGGCCAACCACCGTCTGCCATATCTTGTGCATCCGCGGCCTCTTCATCCTCTGTGACTGGGGGGACAGCAGTCACACCTGTTTTGGGGCGCAGACCTGCCACCTCTTTACCCGCAACAGCCAGCGTGATTGGCAGGTCATCATTTTCTTTGGAGGTGGTAACACCAGCTGGTGTTGAGCGCTGTCCGACATCGATAGCACCACCTTTGGATCAAGGCAACCTAACATGTCCGCCTGCATCTTCCTCACAGACCGGCAGTTTGCCGGGGACACCCTTATCAACCCCGTCTAAGCACAATAGCCAGCCCTCGGTCCCTCAGATGTGGACAAGTAAAAGACCATTTCCTCCTAGCCATGAGAAAGCTAAGAGGTTGAATGTCACCATCTGCAAGCTCTTGGCTACAGAAATGCTGCCTTTCCGCCTCATGGACACAGAGGATTTTCGAGACCTTATGTCCGTCGCAGTGCCCCAGTACCAGATGCCCAGTCGGCACTACTTCTCAAAGAAAGGTGTGCCTGCGCTCCACCAGCATGTCGCACACAACATCACCGCTTCTTTGAGAAACTCTGTGTGTGACAGGGTGCATTTCACCACAGACACTTGGACGAGTAGGCATGGACAGGGGCGTTACATGTCGCTGACTGGGCACTGGGTAACTATGGGGACAGCAGGACAAGGGGCTGCTGTCCAAGTCTTGCCGTCCCCACGAGTTGTGCGTCAATCCTCTTTATGTCAAAGTTCCTCCACTGCTTCTGCCTCCTCAACCTCCTCTCGGTCTTCCACCTGCACCCAAAGCCTGTCTGGTCATGCCACAAGCTTTCTAACTGCGCAGAAGGGATCCTGCACACCTCCTTACTATGCTGGCAGTAGGGCTCAACGTCATCAGGCGGTTTTTACTTTGAAATGTCTGGGAAATGTGAGTCACACAGCTGAGGAGTTGTGGTCAGCTCTGGAGAACCAATTTCATGAATGGTTGTCTCCACTGGACCTGAAACCAGGGAAGGCCGTGTGCGACAATGCTGCAAACCTGGGTGCGGCCCTTCGCCGGGGCAATGTCACACACGTGTCTTGTATGGCTCACGTGTTGAACCTGGTTGTCCAGCAATTTTTAGCCCACTATCCCAGACTAGATGGCCTTCTGCAGAGGGCACGGTCGCTGTGTGCTCACTTCCGCCGTTCGCATCCCGCAGCTCAGCGACTTACATCTCTACAGAAGTCGTTGGGCCTGCCACTTCACCGGCTAAAATGCGATGTGCCTACCCGGTGGAATTCAACTCTGCACATGTTGCAGCGACTGTGGCAGCACCGACAAGCCCTGGTGCAATACGTTCTGACGTATAGCCTGGGCCAACGAGATCCAGAGGTGGGGCAAATCACGCTGGAGGAGTGGTCTCAGATCAGGGACCTATGCACCCTTCTGCACAGTTTTGAAATGGCGACGAAGATGTTTAGTGCTGACGATGCCATTATCAGCATGACTATTCCGGTGATTTACATGCTGGAGCACATGTTAAACTGAATTCGGAGTCAGGTGGTGGCACAAGAGGAGGCGGAGGAAGTAGAGGAGGAGGAGTTGTATGCGGAAGGGCTAACATCTGCAAGGTCCAGACGGTCGGCAGCACCAAGGCGGCAGGCATGTGAGGGTGGGGGAGATGGTTTTACCAGGGCGCATGGTAGCAGCCAAACTAGTGAGGAAGGTGCAGTAGCCCAGGAAGAAGTGGAGGACGAACTGATGGAAGACTCATCAGATGAGGGAGACCTTGATCACATTTCTGTTGTGCGAGGTTGGGGGGAGAGGACAGAGGAAGGAAGCATGATTGTTACCTCGCCACCAACACAACAGGGACTTGGTGCTCCTGGATGCGCAACACACATGAGTGCCTTCTTGCTGCACTACCTGCAACATGACCCTCGAATTGTGAGAATTAGAAATAATCCTGACTACTGGGTTGCCACACAGTTAGATCCCCGGTACAAAAGTAAATTTGCAGAAATTATTCCTGCCATAGAAAGGGATGCACGCATGCAGGAGTATCAGCAGAGACTGTTGCAGAATCTTACATGTGCTTTTCCACAAAACACCAGTGGTGCACGTAGTGAATCTCACAGTTCCAACTTGCCAACCGTGGGACCGTCAAGTGTTCAGCACTCAAACCGTAACAGAACCACAGTATCTGCTGGTAACATCAATTTTGCGGAATCATTTCACCACTTTTTTAGCCCATCCTTTGCAAGGCCACAGGAGACAAGAAGTCTGACACATAGTCAACGCCTAGAGACGATGGTACAGGAGTATCTCCAAGTAAACATTGAAGCCACGACTGTGTCACTGGACCCTTGCTCTTTTTGGGCTTCCAATCTGGATAAATGGCCGGAGCTAGCCACTTACGCCTTGGAGATCTTGTCATGCCCCGCAGCCAGCGTTCTGTCTGAACGTGTGTTCAGCGCTGCTGGTGGTGTGCTGACAGATAAGCGCACGCGGCTCTCCACTGATAATGTAGACAGACTAACGTTCATAAAGATGAACAAATCATGGATCCGAAATGACTTTTCTACCCCTGTGTCATCCTGGGGAGAGTAAAAGCTTGATGATTGGTTAAAATCACCCTACCAACCGTTTTAAGCTTTCAAATTACTAATCATGTTTATCTGTATCTTGGCTGGAAAATAATTTGGGCTTTGTAGCAGTGTGCAGGACTGATTCTATTAGGCCATCTATAATAAGCTCCACCAGATTTAAAATTACTAATCATGTTTATCTGTATCTTGACTGGAAAATAATTTGGGCTTTGTAGCAGTGTGCAGCACTGATCCTATTAGGCCATCTATACTAAGCTCCACCAGATTTAAAATTAATAATAATTTTTAGCTGCATCTAGCCCGGAAAATAATTTTGGGGCTCCGAGATGCGCAAGACACACAAGTGCCTTCTTGCTGCACTACCAGCAACATGACCCTCATATTGTCAGAATTCGAAGTAATCATGACTACTGGGTTGCCACACTCTTAGATCCCCCAAACTTTTCGATCAACCTTTTCATTTTAATAAAGACCAAAAAAATGGTCATTTTTGAAATTATAAGCATTAGCAGGTTATTAGAAACTGAAATCAAACAGTTTTCAACTCAAAACTTTATTCTAGGTGATGTTACATTTTCACATAGGACCCCTTGTTCGAAAGGAGCTTCTGAACTCTCTCGTCCATTGAAT
The DNA here is from genome assembly GCF_046119375.1 of Phyllobates terribilis. Lineage (NCBI taxonomy): Eukaryota > Metazoa > Chordata > Amphibia > Anura > Dendrobatidae > Phyllobates > Phyllobates terribilis. The sequence continues at coordinate 881,783,509 of NW_027362762.1, forward strand.
TTGTCAGGTTTTGGATGGTTTCTGCTTCAATTGTTTTGCATGAGGACAGAATACCCTCCCAGAGCTGTTGCTTAGATGTGAACTGCCTCCCGCCATCATAGACACTCCTTTTGATGATGCTCCAGAGGTTCTGAATGGGGTAGAGGTCAGGGGAGCATGGGGGGTCACACCATAAGTTTGTCCCCTTTTATGCCCATATCAGCCAGAGATGCAGATGTTTTATGTGCAGCATGAGATGGTGCATTATCATGCAAAAAAATGATCTTGCTGTGAAATACACGGTTCTTCTTCTTGAACCATGGCAGGAAGTGCTGTTTGAGAAAATCCACATACATTATGGAGTTCATCTTTAGCGCCTTCAGGGATCCTAAAGGGGCCGACAATCTCTCTCCCCATGATTCCAGCCCAAAACATTACTCCACCTCCTCCTTGTTGGCGCTGTAGCCGTGTTTGCATGGGGTGTCCATCAACCAGCCATCCTCCACTCCATCCATCTGGACCATCGAGCGCTGCACGGCACTCATCCGTGAACAAAACAGTTTTGAAATCAGTCTTCATGTAATGTTTGGCCCACTGGAGCCGTTTCTGCTTGTGTGAAGTGGATAGAGGAGGTCGACAGGATGGCGTATGCACAGCTGCAAACCTCTGAAGGACCCTGCATCTTGTTGTTCGGGGGACGTTGGAGGCACCAGCAGCTTCAAAAACTTGTCTGATGCTATGACAAGGCTTTTTTGCCGCTGCTCTTTTAACCTGACGTAATTGCCTGTAGGAAAGAGTCTTCAATTTGCCCTTATCAGCACGCACACGTGTGTACTGTGAATCAGCTACATACTTCTTGATTGCCAAGACACTTCATCCTGATCATCGCACAATGTTGATTGTAGTCATTCCTTGACCTAAACACTCCAAAATTTGTTGCTTCTCAGCAGCCGACACATCCTTTTTCTTTCCCATTTTGGCAGAAAATGTAGGCTGCTTAATAATGTGAGACAGCCTTCTTAAGTAGTCTTGCCTTTCCTTTGGACACACCTGCCAAACTAATTAGCACAGGTGTCTGCAATTGCTTACAGTGATATAAAGAGCCCTGACACACATCACCATCAATGAGTTTAACTGACAAACAAACAAATTCTTCCCTTATCACTCCTAAACACTTTTTGCATAATAATTTGGAACACAGTGTACATGTGCTTTTCCACAAAACACCAGTGGTTCACGTAGTGAATCTTACAGTTCTAACTTGCCAACCGTGGTCTGTATGGAGTTGTTCAATAAAGGGCCCAAAATTAAGATAACATAGATGGGAGAGGTCTCTATGAATAGGAATTCCTAAGTATTTGATACCCTGTGAGGGCCAGGCAAAGGGAAAGTTGGACTGGATGGAATCCTATATGGATTTGGGGAGGGAGACATCGAGGGCCTCAGAATTCGCTGCATTGATTTTAAAATTTGACCATGTAACAAAGTGATCTATTTCAGCCATAACAGCATGGATGGATATATGTGATTGAGTGATATATACTAGGACATCATCAGCAAATAGAGAGCACTTGTACTCGGTGCCTCCCACCTCAATCCACCTAATATTGGGGTTATGGCGAATTGATGAGAGCAGGTGCTCCGTCACTAGGATGTATAAGAGAGGGGACAGAGGACATCCCTGCCTTGTCCCATTGGTGATTGTGAAAGGTGATGAAAATGTTCTGATGCACCCCCTGGGCCTTGGGACACCCGGAGCCGGACCCTTTTTGGTGGATGCTGGTGGTTGTAGTCTTCGTGGCGGCGACCCGGTTCCGTGGCTCAGGGTGGTCAAACCAGTGGCGGAACTATTTATGTGGTTTTGATGCTTAAATGTCCGACTGCGCCACCCGTGGATTGCGGTCAGAGTGAACCGCCGCTGCAGGGCAGACCGCTGAGGCTGGTGTTGTGGGTGCAGCAGAGCGTAGCATAACTCCCCACGGGAGGAGTATAGCCTCAGGGCAGTGTATGCGGAGGATGGGGGTGATGGTGCAGGGCAGCAGCAGTAACGACACGGAGTCAGTGATGCAGTCCAGGGCCTTTACTCACAGTTCTTATTATCCAGACCACGTCTGCAGGTAACGGCTGCCCACGTCGTACTGTGCTCACCAGGTGAGGGGCTCAGACAACTCCCAGATAACTTTGGAGCACTTCACAGGACCCCCTTTGTGTGTCCTTTGTCTGGCCTTTCTTACCAACCCTTCTGTCCGGCTGCCTCGGGCCTCCTCTTGGTAAACTTGGCGCCAGTTTCCCTGACCCTATGTGGTGCCTTCCTAGCGGGTGTAGCGAGGGGCTGCGCCACATAAAATGTCAGCCTCCAGTTTCTAGCTGAGGGTCGTTTCCTGCCTCCCCTAGTTTCGGGGACCGGTCTCCCCCTTTGGCCTGACCCCTCCACGCAGGTGGATTCGGGCGTGCGGTGGCGACTCGCCCGTCCGCACCCCTGGGATCCCTTCATTCCTCGTTCCTGGAGCCTTCTCCGCTCCTCTTCCTTCCTTCTCCCTCTTCCAAGCCTGGGCCTCTGTTACTAGGCCCGCCTCCGGAGCAGAGCTCATGCAGAGCCCCTGCTCCCTGCCACTTCTGCTCAGACTTCTCTGCACTGAACTAAGATGGTGCCCACCTTTTATACTCCCTTCTCAATGCACCCAGGAACTGCTTCCTCCCTGCTCCTGCACTACAGGGTTCCCCTTCCTCAGTGTTCCCTCCCCCCACTCCAGCCAGGGACAGGGACTGTCGTGCCCATCTCAGAGGCATATTGGTCGCCCTGCCCCACGGCAATGTGGTGTAATGCATGCAGGTGTCGTGTCCTGATCCACACTCCATCCTTACCTGAGAGTGAGATATCACACCTCTGGGTGAGGTGCAATACCTCTGTAGCAACCGAGCCCTCAGGGTGCTACAGTTCCATTTATCTTCAGCCTAGGTGACGTATTGTGATACAGGGCCGTGATTTTGGCTATAAAAGGGTCCCCTAGACCCCTACCCCAAGCTTTTTAAGAGAATCATATATGGCGTGCCAGGAGACTCTATGGAATGCTTTCTCAGCATCCAACGAGAGTATCTAATTACAAATTTTTAACTGCATCTAGCCCAGGAAATACTTTGTGCCTAGTAGCAGTGTCTGCTAGTCAGCGGATTATCCCGGCTGTTAAGCAAGCTACACCACCTGTAGTTTGGACACTTAATTTTTTCAAAGGAAATGCTTCGGGACCACGGGATACTCAGTGAAGAGCATCAGGAGGCACCCCAAGGCATAGGGGCTGGGACTGGCAGTAGGATGCCTTGCGGTGGACAGCCGAGCTCGATCCTTATAAAAGCTTTTTAACTGCAGCAGCTTTAGTGGACGCTACTGGAGCTGGAATTACGTGGCTGCTGGCATGAGACTTGCCCTTCAATAGATCCTTGTAAATGGATTTAAAGTGTATTCATTCAAATTAGAGAGACAATTTAAATTAAAAAGCTTAGAGCTGCCTCCACCACAGGGGGGCTCTCTCGACCCACCAGCGGACAGGCACCAGTATTGGGAGAGGGGGGCTGGCCGTCAGGGTTCACCGCGGCTCTGGCACAAACCCGGCGACACGGAGGTGGCACGGGCAGGAGCGGACTGAACGTGTCGGCTTCTCACTTTTTGGATTTTAGAAGGGCATGACATGCCTATATCTGTGTCTCCCCCTCCTTTTACTCCTCCACCTCTTTTCTTTTCGCATGACTATATGTACTTGTCACTTTTCCATGTGTTAGTTGTGTCTTCTGAGCAGTTTGTCGGCTTTTGGACACCTTCGAAGGTGTTTTCTATGTGTTTCTATGTGTTTTTGTTTGCCTGCCATTGGTTTTAACGGTGTACGAAGGTGTTCGACGAACAGTTCGGCGAACAGAACCGAACTCGAACACTACGGGGGTGGCTCAACACTACTCATCACTAATATCTATCTATCTATATCTATATATATATATATATATATATATATATATATATATATATATATATATATATATATATATATATATATATATATATATACACAGTATGTGGGACGATGCATTTATTAGTCCATGTGAAAAGGTCACAATGTTTTGGCTCAAAAGCAAGTGACTCTTTGTCAAGCAAATACAGAGTGCAACAATCTCAGTTTTATAGAGATATTATACTAATATGATGTCTCTATTAAACTCGATCTGTATCGAGATGACTGTCAATCATTAAGATAGTAGCCGGAAGTGACCCGCCTAATGGAATCCAAAGCCAAAAATCAGCAGAGATATAAAATGAATATATATATTTTTTAAAAATTCTTACGCAATGCCCCAAGGTTGGTGATTACATTAGTGTAACACAACCTCCAAGAATCTACTGAGTTATACTAATTATACGTGATATTTTGCACTGTTCTGCATGAGATATGCTGTATTATTGTGCCTGTTACTTTAAAAGGGTTGTCCCAAGAGCTGAATACAGTACAATTTAATTAATAGATCTTGGAATAATAATAAGTTCCAAATTTGAATGTGTAAAAAAAAATTCCTATGCTGAGATAATCTTATAAATGTGCCCATGATATGTACTGTCTTAATTCTTGTGCCTGACCGTGCAGAGTTGCTCCACTTGATGGTTGGCACATGCCATAGCTCCTGGCCAGGAAAGGAAGCATAAGAGAGTATAGATATGACACAGCAGGAGCTCGCAGCTGCTTCTTTCTGTGAGGTAACACAATTTCTTTTCTGCTTTATCACAGGAGTGATTCTTTCTGCTCCATCTCCAGTTCTTTAGCTCATCATAAATCAAGCCAGTTACTTTGTAAGCTCAGCGGCCAATGGAGCTGCTACTTCACTTACTTGATTTATCATTAGTTCAGAGGACTGGAGACGCATCAGAAACACTCACTCCTGTGGTAAAACATGCAGGAAAATGTGCTGCCAAACAGAAATAAGCAGCAGCAAGCCCCTGTTTTGTCATCTGCATAGTCTCTTATGCTTCCTTCCCTGGCCAGGAGCTGTGGTATGTAACATGGGTATAACAGGCATAATGGAAAACACTTGAGTGGGTGAATATGGTTTATATACTAATGGCAGAGTCATAAAAAAGTCTGTGTTCATATGATTTGTAATACAATAATAAAAGGCTAAATACTCATGCTGAGTAAGCCACTAAACATGTACACACAGGTATGTAAAGAGAGCACCACCAATAAAGTGATAAACATTAGAGGTGAGCGAGCATGTTCGCTACTGCTCGGTGCTCGCCCGAGCATCTCACTGCTCAAGATGCTTGGCACTCGCCGAGTATTTCCGGGGTTGCTCGGGGGAAACTCGGGTCTCCTCCCTGCATGTTTGGCGCTCTTTAGAGCGCCAATGAACATGCAGGGATTGCCTGCTACTCACTGTAATACCGTAGCCATGTTGGTGGTGGCATTACAGTGATTGGCTGGCCGCACAGCGTCATCAGCTCTATATCAGACCTAGCGCCGCCATGCTCGTCACAGTCATTCCGGAATCAGACAGTGTAGGGAGAGGTGCTGCTGCGTCAGGGAGAGATTTGCTTGTTTCTAGTTAGTGTAGGTGTACCAAACTATATTAAAGACACATATCCATCTCAACAAACAGTCCTTCTGAGGACTAATCCATCTGCAGAGATATCAGGCAGGCAGTGTACATAGGCAGGCAGGCAGGGTATATAGCAGACTGCAGTGCACATAGGACAAGAGGCTCTATTCCAGTTCTGTCAGCAGCTGCTGTTAGATATTTCTAGAAATAGGCCAGGAATAATTTTTTTTGCATCTTAATCCTCATTATTTGCTTAAAAAGCAATCTAGAGAACACAGTTTTTCTGCGCCATTTGCTTGTTGGCACTGCAGAATACAGCCAGGTCCTTTCCATATTACAGCTCTAAAAATACAGCTATTTAAAACTGTGGTTTGTCCGTCACACGGATCACATATAATTGCACTGAAAATACTGCCATTTCTGGCCTCCATTAAAAATGTTTTCAGTGTGTCAGTGAAGCAATTAACACCAGATTGCTGTTCAAAATAGTTACCTACAGGTCAGGTATTTAAAACTGTGGTTTGTCCGTCACACGGATCACAAATAAGTTCGCTCCAAATTTAAGTCATTTGTTGTGAGCGTGGAAGATATTGTCCTCCATTTAAAATGGGCAAGGCATGTGGCAAGGGATGGGGAACTGGACGTGATGGTGATGATGGTGCATGCGGAGGCCGAGGCCGTGGGCAAGCTGAAAATGTGCCACAACAAACGACGACATGTTCGCTCGACCTTCCTGTCCCAATTAATATGGGACCGCAGAACACCACTATTGAACACAGAGCAGTGTGAAAAGGTTATTGGTTGGATAGCAAATAATGCTTCCAGTCACTTAGCCACCACCAGCACCACCTTGTCTTCCACACGGTCAAGTCTCAGTAGCTGTGAGTCTGGAATGCATATTCCTAACCCTGAACCTCCTTCCTCCCACCATCTCGAGTGCCCAGAGACAACTGATCCCACACTTGGACACTCCGAAGAGCTGTTCACTTTGCCATTTATAGATTCGGGCCTCTCGCCCGGTCCACTTGAAGCGGGGCAAGAGGAGATCACATATAGCAATGCCCAAATATTTGAGCAGCCACGGTCACATGAAGACAACAGTGGGAAAGTGTCACAAGGGGCGGACAATGATGAGACACAATTGCCAGAAAGTCAGGAAGAGGACCAGAGTGTAGAAGTGGAAGACAAGGTGGTGGATGATATAGTATCTGACCCAACATGGCAGGAGGACATGCAGAGCAAGGAGAGTAGCACACAGGGGGAGGGAGGCAGAGCACCCCAACAGGCAGGAAGAAGCAGTGTGGTGGCCGCAGAAAGAAGGCAGGCAACCGTTCCCCGTAACACCAACACAAATTAAGTTGCCAGTACAACTGTTAGGTCTTCCCGAGTCTGGTTGCTTTTTAAAGACTCTGCCGATAACCCCAAAAAGGCCATTTGCACCACCTGCCAGGCCAGCATCAGCAGGGGTGGCAAAACGACCAGCCTGACCACCACCAGCATGATCAGGCACATGGCAGCAAAGCACCCGACTTTGTGGGTCGAACCCCAGGGTCCAGGAACAGTGTCTGCGGGTGGCACCATTGCTTCTTTCGCTGTTGTGCATGCAAGCCAATCCCCTGTCCATGGTGCATGCGAAGATGCCTCCTGCCCTGCATCGGTCGTTGCACACTCAAGTAGCAGCATCAGGAAGCACGTCCACGTCCTTGTCCCAGCGCCGCGTTCAGTTGTCCATACCCCAGTCCTTTGAAAAAGAAAGTGCAAATACGCAGCCAACGCCCCACAGGCCAAAGTACTAAATTCCCACATTTCACGACTGTTTGCGCTCAAAATGTTGCCTTTTAGGCTCATGGAGATGGAAGCATTCCGCAACCTGATGGCGGCGGTCGTCCCTCGGTACTCGGTCCCCCCACTAATTCTCCCGGTGTCCCAAGACATTAGCCGTGGCCTCAACAACGCAGTTCCCGGGAAAGTCCACCTAACCACGGACACGTAGAAAAGTGCGTGTGGGCAGGGACGGTACATCTCACTGATGGCACACTGGGTTAACATAGTGGAAGCCGGGACACAGTCGGACCTTGGGACGGAACACGTCTTCCCGACGCCAAGGATTGCGGGCCCTATGTCAATCAGGGTTGCCCCCACAGTCTACAGCTCCTGCACCTCTTACTCCTCCTCCTCTTCAGCCTCCATCTCTGAAATGACCACATCAGTCACAAGCTGCAAGCACTGCAGCACTGCCTCGGCCAAGCGGCAACAGGCTGTGCTGAAGCTAATATGCTTAGGTGACAAACCGCACAATGCTGAAGAGTTGTGGACAGCTCTGAAAGAGCAGGCTCACACTGCTCAACCTACAGCCAGGCATGGTTGTGTGTGACAATGGCAGGAACCTGGTGGCGGCTCTGAGGCAAGGCAAGCTCACACACGTACCATGCCTGGCCCATGTGCTTAACCTCGTGGTTCAGCGGTTTCTCAAATACTACCCGGAGCTGCCGGATCTGCTTGTTAAAGTACGCCACCTGTGTGCCCATTTTAGAAAGGCACCCTTGCCGTGTTTCAACAGCATTTGCAGCTTCCGGCTCACAGACTGGTATGTGATGTCCCCACGTGTTGGAGCTCTACACTGCAGATGTTGGGAAGGATTTGTGAGCAGAAGAGCACCAACAAAGCTGTTGGTATTCAGTTAAGACTCCACACATAAGACCTCAGGAGTGGACATGGATGTCAGACACATGTACCATCCTCCAAAACTTTGAGGACTCCACCAAGATGGTGAGCGGCGATGACGCCGTAATTTGCATCACCATCCCGCTTCTCTGTCTTTTGGAACGCTCTCTGCTCACAATCAAAGAGGATGCATTGCAGGCAGAGCACAATGAGATGGAGCAAGGAACCATACAGGGTGATTATACACAGCCCAGCCTCATCTCACCCCAATGTGGATTGGGTGACAATGAGGAAGAGGAGGAGGAGGAGGAAGAACAGGAGCTAGTTTCATGCGCTATAGACTGTACTACCTGTACAACTGTCATACCGTCTGTTCAGAGTGGATGGCCAGAAAACAGAGAGGAGCATGGTCAGTCATCCTCTTGGTGAGGACACGGAAGTCTTGCCTGTTAGCAGTCTGCCACGCATGGCTGAGTTTATATTACGCTGCCTTTCCCATGACCCTTGCGTTCTCAAAATTTTGGGTGACAGTCATTACTGGTTGGTGACACTTCTAGACCCACGCTACAAGGAGAACTTATCTCTTATTCCTGAGGCGGACAGGTCTACAAAAATGGGGCAGTACCGGAAGGCCCTTGTTGCGGAACTATTAAAAAAAATTCCCATCTGAAAATGCTGGTGGCATAGGTCACAGTTCGTTGGACAACCAAAGAGTACAGGCGAGAGAGACACAAATGCAATCCAGCAGAGGCAGAGGAACACTGTCAAAGTTCTGGGACAGTTTTCTCAGACCCTCCCATCGCACAGGCCCTGTCACATGCCACATTGCCAGATAAGGTTGTAAAATGTTAAAATGACATTTCCCGGTGAATGCATTTGTCTTAAAAAATAACGTAAAAAAATCCCCAAAACAATAGGATCTTTCTTTAGTATAAAAAACAGTGTTGCCAGTAACCTAACCTCAATGTAATCACATTGTTCAGCTCCTGCACCTCCTCCTTCTCCGAAATGACCACATCAGTCACAAGCTGACAGAACTGCAGCACTGCCTTGGCTAACCGGCAACAGGCTGTGCTGAAGATAACATGCTTAATGCTTAGGTGACAAACCGCCCAGCGCAGCAGAGTTGTTGAAAGCTGTAACACAGCAGCCTGATCTGTGGCTCTCACCGCTGAACATACAGCCAGGTATGGTCATGTGTGGCAATGGGCGGAACCTGGTGACGAAGAAATGACAGCCGGGGTAGATACGGTTTCCCTCTATGCCAGTCCTTTCACTGAGCTAAAGAATATGGCTGTGGTGAAATACAACTCCCACTGAGAAGCTGTTTCAGATTGAAAAACATTGTGCCCACCAGAGGATTTGATTCTGAGGGCTCACCTTTCTCCCCCGCTCAAGAGCCCCATAGAAGCTGCAAAGTTAGTGCTTTCATGAACTCTCCTGAGGTAGAAGCCAGGGCACACCAGAGGATTCTGTGTTGGGACCGTTCAACCCTGCCGAGAAGCAGTCCTGGCTAAGAAAAGTGTGTGGGAAGGTTTTTTACTGAGGTGGAAACACACGCAAACACGGGGAAAACATACAAAGTCCTTGCAGATGCTGGGATTTGAACCCGGGATCCCAGCGCTGCAAGACTTCAGTGCTAACCACTGATCCAATATGCTGCCGTTCACCCTCTAATATCTAACAGGCTGGAGAAACTTGCACCTACTGCCACTCTATCTTCAGCTCCTTTGTGAAAAACTAATGTATTCGGGCTGCCACTCAGTCTACCAAATAAAATTCCTGAGAAGGAAATTGGGGATGGCTTCGCTACTGGTACTGGGGGCAGTGCTAATACCATGGCGTCGTACCATAGTTTACTGGAAATATTCCAGGCTGGTAGTAGGCAAGCAAATTCCCACAGAAAAGTACCAGCAGTAATGTTCAGGGACCTGAACTTGTAGAAGGCGGAGACAACACTGGGAGAAATAGTGACGGCTGGGGACTGAGTATGGACACGAGGCATGAGGTTGTGAAAAGCTTCCGCCTCCACGAGCCTAAAAGGCCACATTTCAAGTGCAAGCAGCTGCCCAGTAATCTGCTGGTTTAGTATTGCAGCCTGTGGGTGGGTGGCTGCATACTTGCGCTTGCATTCCAAGTAACAGAAAACTAAGCAGATGGTGGTCTCTATCATCATCATGGCCTCACCTCGACACTATGAACTCTCCTGAAGGAGAAGCCAGGGCCCACCGGAAGAGTCTCCGGTTTTCTGGTGGGTCCGTCCATCCCTGCCGAGAAGCAGCCCTGGCTAAGAAAAATGTGGGGGAAGGTTCCCGGACACTCTATGGCTGCTTTTTTAATGTGGATCAGACGTGCTTATGCATGTTATTTCTCAAACCGCTTTGCAGATCAGGCCATTGCCCAACTCTGTAGTCATTAAATTAAATGCGCAAAGAAAGATGTTTGTGTGTCAAAACACAACTGACAAGTGCGAGTTGATGTTAGACAGGCTGCCATTGCTTCTGCAACAAGCAGCATTAGAGGACTTCCTGGGAGAAATGACACCCAGAGTAAATACGGTTTCCCTCTATGCCAGTCCTTTCACCGAGCTAAAGAATATGGATGTGGTGAAATACAACTCTCAGCAAAAAAAAACCTGTGGACTGGCTCCGTACCATCCTGGCCACATTCAACTGTCCATGTGTTTGAGGTTAGGCGGTCCTTCCCAGTAAGTGGGTAATGTTGTGGGACTCGTGCTAGTGGAAGGCGTAGACGATACCGGGAGAAAGAATGGCGGCTGGGGACCGAGTATGGACACCTGGCCGCCGCCGGCATGAGGTTGTGAAAGCTTCAGCCTCCACGAGCCTAAAAGGTCACATTTCAAGTGAAAGCAGCTTTAGAGGACTTCCTGGAAGAAATGACATCTGGGTAGATATGGTTTCCCAAGTCCTTTCACCAAGCTAAAAAATATGGCTGTGGTGAAATACAACTCAGCAAAAAAAGCTGTGGACTGGCTCCGTACCGTCCCTGGCCACATTCACTTGACCACGTTTTTGTGGTTAGGCGGTCCTTCCCAGTAAGTGCACTGGGGAGGGCACGGGTAATGTTGTGAGACCTGTGCTTGTGGAAGGCGGAGACAACACCGGGACAAATAGTGGCGGCTGGGAACCGAGTATGGATATCCGGTCACCGCCGCCATAAGATTGTGGACAGCTTCCGCCTCCACGAGCCTAAAAGGCCACACTTCAAGTGCAAGCAGCTGTCAAAAATTTGGCAGTATAGTATTGCAGCCTGTGGGTGGGTGGGTGGCTGGCTGCACACTTGCGCTTGCATTCCAAGGAATGGGGTAGGGACAACTGAACGCTGCACTGGAACAAGGACGTGGATGGTGATTTTTGCAAGTCTGCAATGACAGGTGCATGGCAGGAGGCATCTTCGCATGCGCCAAGGATCACTTATGATGGGCACACTTTTAGGCAATGACCTGGGAGTCAGAGATGCTTCCAGAGGTTTTCCCCATGCTTTTCCCATGTCTTTTCAGCACTGTATGCATGTGTCTGATGATGTGTCACACACCACATGGCCAGATAAGGTTGTAAAATGTTAAAATTTCATTTCCCAGTGAATGCAATTGTCTTGGTTGAAAGCAATGCAAAAGTGCAAAAATGCATCAAAAACGCTACGTGTGAACATAGCCCAAGGTGTGGAGGAGTATTTTTGATTTTGGTTATATATTTTGCCTTATATAAAAGTCATTACACTGGAAAGGATGTTCCTTAACATATTTCCTAGGAAAATCCATTTTGGTTTCATTTTTGTATGTTTTATTGTGAGTCCGTAAAAATGGCGTAATACTCTGACAACGTTGTTGACAGCAGTGACCTGGGAGTCAGAAATGCTTCCAGGGGTCTTCCGCATGCTGTTCCCATGTCATTTGAGCACTGTTCCCGTCGATTTGGGCAATTTTTAGGCCATCTGCAGACCGCCGGGGGGAGCCACCTGAAAAGTACTCGAGTTTCCCATAGATTTACATTGGGCTCGTTGCTCAGGTCGAGCACCCGAGTATTCCAATGTGCTCGACCCGAGCAATGAGTACCCGAGCATTTTAGTGCTCGCTCATCACTAATAAACATCAATGGTATAAATGCAACCAAAACAAGTAACCCCAGATGATGCCTCAAGTGAAACGCGCATCAGGAGTGTTTTTCCTTGGGTGGGTGTATACATATGATTCTTCAATTATGGTTACTTTTCCTTTTGATTTTTGATACTTCATGATCCATAACAAACAAGTATCTGCCTTTCCTGTTTGTGTTTATAATATTGACATTATCACTTTATTGGTGCTGCTCCCTTTACATACCTGTGTGTACATGTGTAGTGGCTTATTCAGCATGGCTATTTGGCCTTTAATTATTGTATTCTACTCCATATGCACAAAAACATTTTTTATGATTCTGCCATTAGATTTATAACTTTAGTCACCCACCAAGTGTATTTCCATATGCCTGCCAAACCCTTTTTTTATTTCTTTATTATATATGTGATTTTTTTTTTTTTTAACACAAAAAAACTTGGGACACACTACCTTATTGGCAATTGCCTTACAGGATGAAAGTATTAAAATATATAACTAAATTAATCTGCACAACATTAAAATTCGGTACATAAAAAGTAAAATAATTTTAACAGGTTAATAATGCATTTTTTTATATTTTCGATTTGTACAAGCAAAAGCAAAAAAATATGAATATTCTCCTTGCTTAAGGATCGCCTTCTTGCTTATGGAAAGCTTAGCTCTGCCAGGAGCGGTATTTACTGAATTTTACTCCCATAACTCCTTTATAAAACCTCCTTCACATTTGACAATCCGCATACAATACAACAGGTTGGGCGCATAGATGGAGCATGGATTGACCTATTTTTAACATTTTAAAATTAACACTAGCCTGAAGGGATCGAAAAATGTAACAGAGACCTCCAGAAAACATAATGTACCTTCACCTTATTTTTACGTTTCAGAGATAATTGCTTATACCCTAAAAGGAGGGAAAGTCTATTTTCAAAACTTATTTTCAAAAGCTTTGACTTTTTTCAGGTGGGTTTGGAGCTGCTCCACTCCGAACCCCACCTGAAAAAGCGCTAACAAAATGCTCAAAAGATTGAAAATGTGCATTTCTATGTAACAACGACAACATGTTCAGTCATTTCAGCATTTTGAGAGTCTTTTAACCGTTTCAGATTTTTTAAGACCCTAAACATTTAAAAGAAGTGATCTGAACATTCTTCAGACGTCTTCAGCTTGGAAGACGCTCCTTGCTTACATTACAACTCAATGCGAAGGCTAAAAAGATGCCCAGAACATGCTGGGGAATATTTTTAAGAAGGATTTTTTTGGTGATTTTGCTTGAAAAACTGTTAACAGTTTCTATATAGCTGAATGGAGTTTAAAAAAAACTACAAAAGACGCCCCAAAAGCGCTGGGAAATGCTCAAAAATCGGCAAAGGTCAAATATGTAAAAAAAAAGTGCTCAGGAAGCAAACAATAAAACGTTAAAAAAAATACTTTAATCTTTCTTTAATCCCTACTTTAATCGCTAGAGAAAAACAGAGTTTCCTGAAGCATCTTCCACTTGAAAAATCGAGGTTTGTGGCCACCTGAAAAAGATGGAATGTGAATATACCCTTAGAGAATTTGTAGGTAAGAGGAGCTGGTATTACAGTTTAGGACCTGTATTGGCCAGAGCATAGAGCTGATAAAAAGAGAATTTCTAATTAGGCATACCCCGGCAAATCAGTGAATTACATGGACAGCCCACTGCAGCGCCTCAACAGGAGAAATGAAGAACTACACAATGCTGATTTAATATAACTGAACATTTACTATTAAGTTCTCCAACAGCTTACAGTGAATCTTTGGGATTCCAACAGTCATGCAAAGAGTTAATCTCAATATTAACTCATGGTTTTTCTATCTGCACAAGCTTAATCTCTTACCTAGACTCTGAATCTGGACTGAGCTCTGTAGCCTGAGTTTGCTTGTATTCTGCTTGCTATAAAGGGCAGATGAATCACACACAAATTGAATATACGGTAATTTACAAGTTTCAGGCCCCTTGCATTAAAGTCTTTTGGGACAAAGCTTGAGACCAATAATCCAACTGTGATTGATTTTTTACAACAGCTCCATCATGGCCATAATGTGACCTCATGACAATCATTAGATGTGATGCAATACTGAGATCTTCATGTGAGGTGACCTGACCGGTATTGCCACAGTGGTCATAAAGCTCTTGACAGGCTCCCTGCCATAACGATCACTGTGTTATATAATTCGTAAGAGACTTTTAAAGATCAAAACCATTTCTGCAAATGTTAGAGACAATCCATTAGCAATAGCGAAGGCTAAATTGTAAGCCAAACTAAACAATGGATCAAAAATCACTTGAAATGCTACAAAAGTTTGACAAAAAAGAGTGGCCTAAATTCACTGTTCCACATATTTTCAAAAGTCGTCAGGTTCAGTCATGAAATGAGCCATTTCTTAATGATTTTGACATCCTGAATTAAAATTTGACAATGAAAATTTTTAGTTGTTTCTTGTTTCTATGATATGAAAGAGTTTTCCTTTCATTGCTACATATAATTAATGCATAAAAGTTTCAATACTTTGAAACATTATTATTTTTGCAAATATAAAGATGCAGAATATTTTGTTATGCCAAATTTCTGATATTTATTTAGAGGAAACTTAGCAACAATTCAAATAACTAAAACATGTCTAAACACTATTGTGAATTATAAACAGTTACAAAAATTGCACTACAAAATTTGGTGCTCATTCAGTGATAACTCGTTTTTGCTTGTCTCTTGTACTCCTGCATCGGATCATCTCTTACAGCTGACTAACAGTAATCTGCAAGCATAGATGGATTCCATTTTCCTTGATATCTTTTCTCCATAGCCACAATATCTTGGTGAAATCTCTCGCCGTGCTCGTCGCTCCCTACTCCGCAGATTAGTGGAAAAAAGTCAAGATGCGAATATAAGAAATTAATCTTTAAGGACATGTTACAGCCAGAATCCTTGAAATTGAGATTCTGGTTTGGCTTTTATCTTAAGGCATGTGGCAAGGCTTGATAAAGGGTCAATATTGACTTTTTAGATTGCTGCTTCCAATATTCATGGAATTGCTGCGGATTCTGTCCAAAGTTATGGACAAGTTATGTTATGAAGAGTTTTTGGAGCAAAAACTGAGTAGAAGCTCCAAATTTTCTTCAAAACAAAAAGCTCCTCAAAAACTTGAAAGTTTTTGTTCAGTTTTCCCTCCAAAATCTGAGCAAAAAATACTCAGTGTGCACATACACTAAGAATTTTCATCTGGATTTCAATGCATATTGCCATCCATATGCCATTCATATGTCATTGACATATATATTTTTGACATCCGCATGTTACATATTAGCAGTTACATATGTGAAAAATTGCAGTGGAGCCATTAAAAATGTAAACTGTACAGATGGATTCTGGATGGCATCATTTCATATTACACACTTCTTGAGTTTAATGGGAGATTCCTTCAATTTGGTCTACATATCTTCCACCGTCCAGAACACAAGGTCTACTGGAGCAAGATGTGCCGAATTTATGAAGAGGTGCATCTTGGGCAGTTTGTGCATCAGATAATGAAATCTTTGTCCACTATGGGCTGATGCAGATTTTTGCTCTATTTTACAATAAATTGCACAAATTATAATAAATCTTTTGAGTCATGGTTGACCTCGCCTTTCCCGCCAAGTCCCCCTCACTTTTTTTTTTAAAGAAAAGAGATGAAATTGCACCAATGTTAAAAACGTTCCTACATTTTTTGGGACAAATGTGGCTTGTGCAAAAATTTTAGTTGCTGAAAACATCAGTCACCAGTGGAAGTTTTTATAGCAAAGCACTCATGTTTGCAAAGGTATGAAAGGGGTTTAACATACATTTTTGCAGTCACTTTAAGACAATTTATGACAATTTGCACAGTATGAGATTTGAACACTTGTGGTCATGTGTCTACTAGCAACTTTTCCTGCTTCTCTTAATGTTCTATTGCTAATCGTGTAAAAGAGTGGAACCCTGACAGGGTGCAAATTGTCAGGATTCATCATTCTGCAGTCACATAGATTGACTACAGATATGTATGTAGAACCCAGAGAACCCTTTTAATGTTGAGTTGGCTGTGCATTGATTGACTTCTTTAAAGGGGTTGTCTGGTCCAAACCGATAAGTTTGCAGTCATTCTGGGGGACTGCAGACTAATGAAACCCCCAGCGCGCGCACTGTGCACTGCTGAGATTCACCGGTTTCAGATCCGGGACCGGGGGGTATGTATGAGTTATACATACCCCCGGCCAGTAGATGGGGCATAGCCTCGGCTCTATACAAGTGTATGGAGCGAGGTCGCGCCTACTGGTCAGGGTTATGTATAACTCATCCATACCCTCCGTTCCCGAGTCTGAAACCGGTGAATCCCCACAACGCACAGTGCGTGCGCTGGGTGGATTCATATGTCTGTAGTCACACAGAGTGACTGCAGACTTATCGGTTTGGACCAGACAGCCCCTTTAAGAAACTTCATTCCGTGGCGTTTTAGCATGTGTGATACAGTGAGATCTGCCAATCTTTGTATATGTTCTTCTGGCCTTACAGACATTTGACTGCTACCAGCAGGCATTCTCAGCAGAAGTGACTCGATTACCACTGCAGCCAGTGACTGGCTGCAGTGCACACATGCCCATCTCGCTGAAAGAAGAAATACAGAGACTGGAGTCGTGTACAGTACCGGAAGAGCAGCAGAAGAGGATCGGTAAGGTGAATATACTTTAACATTTTCAAGTATACTGATGGCTTTGAAAAAATATTCAGGGGTGAACAACCACTTTTAAAGACTAAACAACCACAGCTTCATTATTATTTCAAGTAGGCGGTACACAAGAACTGAAGAATTGCATTTACTATACCAAAACTAAACTAAAATTAAAGTAAATCTGTGCCAAAAACTAAAATTCTCCTTACATTTCTATTTATACACAGTGATCCGTAATACAATCCTCTGTGAAATGAGCATAAATGAATACTCAATCTTGCATTTTATACAGCTTGCTGCTCAGTTTAATTATTTTATTGTACTTTTTTTTTTTTTTAAAGCGAGGGTGTACTTGCAATCAGATGAATCATTTGGGGGAATTAAATCTGATAATTAAAAATCACACTAATGAAAAATTAATCACAATGAACCATATTAGCCACTGTTGCTGGGCTTCTGTTCATGGCACAACAAGCTGAGAAAGTCTTTGCATTTCACTGAACAACTGTTATTTATGGTGTTATCCTGAGCATAGATGACAATAAAACAACCGGAGCGTACAGTGAGAACTTGTAATCAAGAAATATATGGAGCAAAAAAAGCAAAAAAAAATCATAACTAGTTGACGAAACTTCTCACAAGAAAATAGCAATTTCATTAGCGTTGTATTGTAATTAGTGAACATGGCGGAATCACGTGAAATATTACCCTTAATTAAAGTGAAGCACTAACACCATTTCGTACCTATGTTTAATGACCGCTTTACATTTATTAATTCTTTCTCTAAAGGATGAAATTATTTCATTCTATTAATATACCTCGTACAATGAGCTACTATGCTACTATAGATACAGCATTGCGACTTTATTATGTGTCCTGTTTTTAGGTTGCTCTGTCTATTCTGATGGATAGAGGTCAACGATGCCTTCTCTGTGACATCCAGCAACCGTAGGACTATAAAAATATTATTTATTAGTAATTATTAAAATATCAAAAGGGAAAAAAAATAAACACACTATTCCTGTGTGTTTCGAGCACTAATGGTCTTAATCGATTTAGCACTCGAAACGCGTAGGCATAGAGCGGGACGGGAGGGCCTAGAGCAGGACAGGAGGGCTCAGGGCAGGATGGGAGGGCCTAGAGCGGGACGGAGGGCCGAGAGCAGGACTGGAGGGCTCAGGGCAGGAAGGGAGGGCCGAGAGCAGGACAGGAGGGCTGAGAGCAGGACGGGAGGGCCGAGAGCGGGACACGAGGGCTCAGGCCTGTGTGCACAACCACCACCCTAGCAACTGCCCTGAAACCCTCGGTTCATAGGATGTTATATCACATGATGAAGAAATCTAGCTGCTTGCAGAAAAGAGTGAGTATATATGTGCTCATTGTGTAAAGTGTGTATATGGGCAAGTCATGTCTGTAGTTCATGTATATGTGTATATGTGGCACCCCTGCGGGTTCAGTCGCCACAGAGGTACTGCATCTCACTCAGAGGTGTGGTATCCCACTCTCAGGTAAGGATGGAGTACTGCACGGGACCCAAACACCTGCATCCAACACTACACTACTCCAGACCAGCAGGAGGGGCAAGATGCATTGCTGCGCTGCTAAGCCCTGACCCTGGCTGGAGTGGGGGGAACCAAGAGAGGGGGGACCATGTAGTGGGTGTGGGTGGAGGAAGAAGTTCAGGGGAGCACTTGAGAAGGAGGATATAAAAAGGGAAGCAATCTTGGGTGTGAAGTCAGTTCAGAACAGAGAGTGTGTGGAGCAGGAGCTCTGCAGGTGCTCTGCTCAGGAAGAAGAGAGACTGAAGGGAAGAGAGGAGCAGGGAGAAAGGCTCCAGAAGGAAAGAGTGGATCCTAGGGGTACGAGAAGTGCTGGAGGCCACCCTTGCGCCCGAATCTACCAGGAGTGGAAGGATCAGGCTGTAAAGAGGACCGGCCCCTAACTAGTGAGAATTGCAATATTCAAGTAGAAACCGGAGGCTTCTGTACTTTCAGGGTGCAGTTGCCACATCCGCACTCAAGTTGCCAAAAAGGTAACCACATAGGATCCAGGGAACTCCAGGTTGCCCAGAAAGATCTGAGGATACCGGCTTGGGACACTGTTTGCGAGGCCCAGGGCAAGAAGGGTGAGAGCCAGCGCAGGAAGACGGCTGAGAAGGGCATATAGGGCGGGGTCCTGTCAGGCACTCTTGAAATACCTGAAGGATTGCTGAACCCCTGCCTGGTGAACGCAGCACAACATGGGAAGTTATGATCTGCAGTTGTAACCAGGAGCAAAGTGAGAACTGTGAGTAAATCCGGAAGACTGCACCCCACTGTCTCTGTAAATTATTACTGCTGCGCCATTATCCCCTGCACCACACTGCACCACCACAGTTACTTCATAATTCACCATCACAGCAACACCCTGGAGCTTAGCTCTACCTGTGGAGAGCTGAACCAACTCTGCTGCATTAACAACAGCTCCAGAGGACCTGCTTCGCAGCGGCGGCTCTATATAGCCGCATAACACAGGTGGCGTCACGAACATTAAATACAAAAATTATAAAATCCCCTTTTATTGACTGCCCTAGGTCATGGACCTGGTCACCGCCACTGTGACATCTCCCCTAGCAATGACCGGCCCGGCTACCGAGTACCACACAGCCCAGGGGGCGCATCATATATATGCACTATTTGGAAAAATATATATGTATTGTATGTGTATATATGTACCTTATGTGTATAAGTACTGTATATGTGTGTGTATGTACTGTAATGCTGCAGAATCAGACCCCCAGGATGCCAACCACCTCTTATCTCTGCAACTTGTATTTTACTGCTCTGTGTTGCAGCTTTGTAGATACAAGTGGATTTTTTATGTATTTACCCTGAGCCCACAAGTCTTTTTGTAATTACCTTTAGTTGTATTTATTGCCGGTGAGCTGCACTATCCAGTGGCGTACTGCCAATGGCGGCAGACCACGCGACTGCTATGGGGCCCATGAGCTGGGGGGGGGCCCATAGCAGTCCAGGGGCGGACATACTGCTGCTGGTGCAGCTGCGCCGGGGGGCCCGCCGGTGCAGCGTCTCCCTGCTCGTTGCGGGCAGGGAGCGATCCCTGCAGCTCCACTGCTGACAGAACAGAATGGCAGCGGAGCTGCAGAGATCCGTCCTCTTCTTCCTGCCCGCCGCTTCCTCCCTCACACAGGCATGTGCTGCTTGATGATGTCATCATGCTGCGCGGGCCTGTGTGAGGGAGGAAATTGCAGACAACAAGGATGTTGCGGCCTGCGGGGGAATGGGCAGAGAGGTAAGTGTTTTTTGTTTTTTTTTACTGAAATGCTGGGGAGAGCAATAATGGGGCTGAAGAGAGCAATGGTGGGTCTGGGGAGAGCAATCGTGGGGCTGATGGGGCTGGGGAGAGCAATCGTGGGGCTGATGGGGCTGGGTAGAGCAATCGTGGGGCTGATGGGGCTGGGGAGAGCAATGGTGTGGCTGATGGGGCTGGGGAGAGCGCTGATGGGTCTGGGGAGAGCATGTACTGTAATGCTGCAGAATCAGACCCCCAGGATGCCAACCACCTCTTATCTCTGCAACTTGTATTTTACTGCTCTGTGTTGCAGCTTTGTAGATACAAGTGGATTTTTTATGTATTTACCCTGAGCCCACAAGTCTTTTTGTAATTACCTTTAGTTGTATTTATTGCCGGTGAGCTGCGCTATCCAGTGGCATACTGCCAATGGCGGCAGACCACGCGACTGCTATGGGGCCCGTGAGCTGGGGGGGGCCCATAGCAGTCCAGGGGCGGACATACCGCTGTTGGTGCAGCTGCGCCGGGGGGCCCGCTGGTGCAGCGTCTCCCTGCTTGTGGCGGGCAGGGATCGATCCCTGCAGCTCCACTGCTGACAGGACAGAATGGCAGCGGAGCTGCAGAGATCCGTCCTCTTCTTCCTGCCCGCCGCTTCCTCCCTCACACAGGCATGTGCTGCTTGATGATGTCATCATGCTGCGCGGGCCTGTGTGAAGGAGGAAATTGCAGACAACAAGGATGTTGCGGCCTGCGGGGGAATGGGCAGAGAGGTAAGTGTTTTTTGTTTTTTTTAACTGAAATGCTGGGGAGAGCAATAATGGGGCTGATGGGGCTGAAGAGAGCAATGGTGAGTCTGGGGAGAGCAATCGTGGGGCCGATGGGGCTGGGGAGAGCAATCGTGGGGCTGGTGGGGCTGGGTAGAGCAATCGTGGGGCTGATGGGGCTGGGGAGAGCAATGGTGTGGCTGATGGGGCTGGGGAGAGCGCTGATGGGTCTGGGGAGAGCATGTACTGTAATGCTGCAGAATCAGACCCCCAGGATGCCAACCACCTCTTATCTCTGCAACTTGTATTTTACCGCTCTGTGTTGCAGCTTTGTAGATACAAGTGGATTTTTTATGTATTTACCCTGAGCCCACAAGTCTTTTTGTAATTACCTTTAGTTGTATTTATTGCCGGTGAGCTGCGCTATCCAGTGGCATACTGCCAATGGCGGCAGACCACGCGACTGCTATGGGGCCCGTGAGCTGGGGGGGGGCCCATAGCAGTCCAGGGGCGGACATACCGCTGTTGGTGCAGCTGCACCGGGGGACCCGCTGGTGCAGCGTCTCCCTGCTTGTGGCGGGCAGGGATCGATCCCTGCAGCTCCACTGCTGACAGGACAGAATGGCAGCGGAGCTGCAGAGATCCGTCCTCTGCTTCCTGCCCGCCGCTTCCTCCCTCACACAGGCACGTGCTGCTTGATGATGTCATCATGCTGCGCGGGCCTGTGTGAGGGAGGAAATTGCAGACAACAAGGATGTTGCGGCCTGCGGGGGAATGGGCAGTGAGGTAAGTGTTGGGGAGAGCAATAATGGGGCTGATGGGGCTGGGGAGAGCAATGGTGGGTCTGGGGAGAGCAATCGTGGGGCTGATGGGGCTGGGGAGAGCAATGGTGGGTCTGGGGAGAGCAATCGTGGGGCTGGTGGGGCTGGGGAGAGCAATCGAGGGGCTGATTGGGCAGGGGAGAGCAATGGTGGGGCTGATGGGGCTGGGGAGAGCGCTGATGGGTCTGGGGAGAGCAATGGTGGATCTGGGAAGAGCAGTGATGCAGCAGCTTGCGGGAGAAAGGGCAGAGAGGTAAGTGTTTTTTTTTATTTTTACTGAAATGCTGGGGAGAGCAATAATGGGGCTGATTGTGCTGGAGAGAGCAATAGTGGGGCTGATGGGGCTGGGGAGAGCAATCGTAGGGCTGATGGGGCTTAGGAGAGCAATTGTGGGGCTGATGGGCTGGGGAGAGCAATGGTACCTGATGGGGCTGGGGAGAGCACTGATGGGTCTGAGGAGAGCAATGGTGGGGCTGGGAAGAGCAGTGATGGGGCTGATGGGGCAGGGAGAGCAATGATGGGGATTAGTAGACCAATGACGGGGATGGGGAGAGCAATGACGTGTTGCTGGGAGAGAGCAATGATGGAGGTGCTGGGAGAGTAATAACGGGGGTTGCTGGGAGAGAAAAAAGATGGGGGTGCTCGGAGAGAGCAATGGCAGGGGTGCAGGGAGAGAGTAATGATGGGGGTGCTGGGAGAGAGCAATGACAGGGGTGCTGGGAGAGAGCAATGATGGGGGTGCTGGGAGAGAGCAATGATAGTGGTGCTGGGACAGAGCAATGATGGGGGTGCTTGGAGAGCGCAATGACGGGGGTGCTGGGAGACAACAATGACAGGGTGCAGGCAGAGAGCAACGACGGGGGAGCAGGGAGAGAGCAATGACGGGGGTGCTGGGAGAGAGGAATGACAGGGGTGCTGGGAGAGAGCAATTACGAGGGTCCTGGGAGAGCAATGACAGGGGAGCTGGGACAGAGCAATGTTGGGGTTGCTGGTAGAGCGCAATGACGGGAGGTGCTGGGACATAGCAATGACGGGGGTGTTGGGAGAGAGCAATGATGGAGGTGCTGGGACAGAGCAATGATGGGGGTGCTTCTATATTTTCCATGTGGGGAGAGTCACAGAGACTGAATAATTTAGATTATTGGCAGGTGGAGATTATAGTTAATGGGGGGCACAGTGCTGCTTATCACTTTATATTTTGATTACTAAGTGGCTAATAGTATATTAATGGGGGGTTACAGATCTGTATTCAGGGGTGCAGTGCGGGGGAGACACATGTATATATACAATATATGTGACCTTGTTATTATCTAGGCTGGAGATCATCATGACAAGACAAATCGTGACTGGGAGATGTCGACATGAAGGTCTGACCAGATGGAGAAGAAGCAGCAGAAACCGACTCTGATCAGACGAGACGTCAGCAGTAAGTGCCTGGATGTAAATATTATTCTGTATCTGCACTGTGTGACTTGGAGTGATAATGTTACATGTAAAATCCCTTAGGCTGCATTCTCACATTTGTGTGAAATGTCAGATTTTTTTATCGGATGGTCCACGGACTTGTAGAGTTTTATAGATCCATTCACACATCCATGAAAATCACGAATCTGAGAATGAGATCTGTGAGGGTCAGAGAATGTCCTGTTCTGATCCGATTTTGAGGATTAGAATAGGACATGCTCAATGCGTCTGTAAAACAGCGCAGCACACTGACACTGCCCACAGATGCAGGAATGTAGCCGTATTATGTATAGCACAGTCCCTTAGTACATAGTGTACTCACTTATTATGTATAGCATACACCCTTAGTATATAGTGTACTCGCTTATTATGTATAGCGCCGTCCTTAGTTATATAGTTTCATCTTTTATTATGTATAACACCCTCCCTTATTACCTACCATCCTCTCTAGCTCTAGGGCTCACAATTGGGGGATCATACTGTGTTGGGGTCAGCAAACTTTGCCCTGGGAGTTGAGGTGAGGTACAGTAGGGTCATTATACTGCGCATGTGGAGGAATTCACCATGGGGGTATCATATTGTGTTTGGGGGACACTTTTGTTGGTATCACACTTTATGGGACAATGAAAGAGGGGCCTAGGACGTCAGCAGGAGGAAAATTACTATGTAAAGGCTGGAAAGTTGTGTGATCTGCTCTTCTGTAACCCTGACAATTATTTACATTTTTTTTTGGGGGGGGGCCAAATTTTAACTTCTGCTATGGGGCCCCATGAATCCTATGTACGCCCCTGGCGCTATCGCTGGCCGTTCACAGGCATCACGTGACCCCCTGCTGCAGCCGGCTCTTGCTTCCGCTGATGTCACGACAAGTGAGGCGTGACTCAGCGCTGGGGTCCCCGCGTTGGCTGCTGGGTTGTGAGCGGGGTTACCCCGCGAGTCATACCCAGCATCCACCGCGCGCTTTCACAATGAATGAGGAGAGGGAGAGCGCACGGTGGATCCTGGGTGTAACGCGCGGGGTAACCCCACCTATACCCCAGCATCCACTGCGGGGACCACGTCACTGGGTCACGCCTGACTTGACATGACATCAGCGGAAGCAAGAGCCGGCTGCAGCTGGGGGTCATGTGATGCCTGTGAGCGGCCAGTGAGAGCCGCTCACAGGCAATAAATACAACTAAAGGTAATTACAAAAAGACTTATGGGCACAGGGTCAATACAATGGGGGACATTGTGGCAATTGAAAAAAGTAGGGGACAACTTCTTTAAACCTTTGTTGGAAAAACTTGCAATACATTTACAGAAATTTAAGCAGAGCTTTGCTAGCAATCTGAACAGTACAAAACTCTGCGTGTATAGCAAACACAAGTGTGATTGTAAGGCCACGTTCACACGTTCACACATGTTTGGTCAATATTTTAGATCAGTATTTGTAAGCCAAAACCAGGAGTGGGTGATAAATACAGAAGTGGTGACGTGTTTCTATTATACTTTTCCTCTGATTGTTCCTCTCCTGCTTTTGGCTTATACATACTGATGTAAAAAACTGACCGATACTGATAGTGTGAACGTGACCTTAATCTGAGCGTAGTAGATCTGCCTATGATGAATGTGGAGTCAACAGTAACGCATGTCTGCCTGTATAACAAGCAGACAGTGGGACACATCCTTACTATATAATATGCTATATTCCTGTGTCTTCACTCAATCACAGAGACCTCTGCTCCTTCTAAGTACACATGACAGCAGATACATGGTGCCGATCTGTGGGCCGGATGTATCAGGCACCGGCTTGTTTTTCTAGTCAGAATGTGGCAAGGATTATGCATATCGCCTATTTTCAGTCACATGACTGCTCGGTCTCGCTCCCGGCACTGGAGAATCCTGACAGTGTGCAGTGCACAGTGCGAGGCTTCACAAGTCTGCAGTCACATAGTGCGACTGCAGGCTTTCACAAAAAACATGGACCAACCCCTTTAAAGAGGATGTTTCACCATTTTTACATCCTAGACTGGCCACATCATGATAAAGAGGCTGAAGGTCTAAATAAAACATATATATTTTTAATTTCTCCTCTCCATTGTGGGGGTTTTAGCTTACATTTCAATCCCGCACTTAGTCCTCATTCGGGCGTCAATGATTTTTCATGTACTCAAAAATGGTCCTAGTTTAATCAGCGTTTCAGTTTTTACCATCACTATTTCATTAGTGATTTTCACATATGAAAAAAATTAATTACAAAGCATGTCCTATACATTACACTGTTAATCAGGGACCACACGGATTGTGCACGGATTGTGTAGTGACTAGTTATTTTTTATTGCTTTAACACATTCCCTGCCATACAAGTATATATAGTATTCTAGACAACCCCTATAAATTCTTCGTAGAACGTTTTGCCACACTAGTTGT
Organism: Phyllobates terribilis; assembly: GCF_046119375.1. Lineage (NCBI taxonomy): Eukaryota > Metazoa > Chordata > Amphibia > Anura > Dendrobatidae > Phyllobates > Phyllobates terribilis. The sequence goes on from NW_027362762.1 coordinate 881,809,308, forward strand.
GACTAGACTGGCGTCTCGCTACTATTTACTGCCAGGTTCTGACAAGCTGCAAAAATATTGCTGAAATCACAGGGGTTACAGCACTGAAGCAACGCAAGCTGTTGTCTGACTGTAATAACATTTGAACTCATTCTTAAAATATTTATTATTTGTGAGCATATAAAGCCGTGTTTCTGATGCACTTCTTCAATTAATAAGTAGTTGGGTTGGGCTTTTATAATGGCTTAACTTTTAATTAACAGTTAGATCAATATAAATCTTCTGATTAATTCTGGGAAACCTATTGGTACTACCCATAATCTATTGCATAATATATCACGGTAGCATAAATCATGCAGGATGTGCATATTTCTTTTTACCCCACAGATAATAAATTATAAATTAATCCTTACTGATGCCTTCTTTTTGAAAGAATATTTGCAACATAAAGTGAAATGGTTCTTCCTGTACAGACAGTTCCAGAATCTGCTGTCAAGTGTGTGATATTTAAAAGGGATTGAATATGATCCATTATTACCCTAAAAGGTTGATAGCTTTTAATATCCATTTGAAACATTTTGATAGGAGTATAGCAAATCACTTTGAATAATACAAGATATAAGGTACGTGTGTATATATACATACATATACATTGCATTGTGAAAGTATTTGGCCCCCTTGAACTTTTCTACCTTTTGCCACATTTCTGGCTTCAAACATAAAGATATAAAATTCTAAATTTTGTGGGAAGAATCAACAACAAGTGCGACACAATCGTGAAGTGAAACAAAATTTATTGGATATTTTAAACTTTTTTAACTAATTAAAAACTGAAAAGTGGGGCGTGCAATATTTTTCGGCCCCCTTGAGTTAATACTTTGTAGTGCCACTTTTTGCTGCGATTACAGCTGCAAGTCGCTTGGGGTATGTCTCTATCAGTTTTGCACATCGAGAGGCTGAAATTCTTGCCCATTCTTCCTTGCAAAACAGCTCGAGCTCATTGAGGTTGGATGAAGGGCGTTTGTGAACAGCAGTTCTCAGCTCTTTCCACAGATTCTCGATTGGATTCAGGTCTGGACTTTGACTTGGCATTCTAACACCTGGATACGTTTATTTTTGGACAATTCCATTGTAGATTTTGCTTTATGTTTGGGATCATTGTCTTGTTGTAAGATAAATCTCCGTCCCAGTCTCAGGTCTTTTGCAGACTCCAACAGGTTTTCTTCCAGAATGGTCCTGTATTTGACTCCATCCATCTTCAAATCAATTTTAACTATCTTCCCTGTCCCTGCTGAAGAAAAGCAGGCCCAAACCATGATGCTGCCACCACCATGTTTGACAGTGGGGATGGTGTTTTGAGGGTGGTGAGCTGTGTTGCTTTAACGCCAAGTTCGATTTTGGTTTCATCTGACCAGAGCACCACATGTTATTCCACATGTTTGGTATGTTTCCCAGGTGTCTTGTGGCAAACTTCAAACGAGACTTTTTATGGATATCTTTGAGAAATGGCTTTCTTCTTGCCACTCTTCCATAAAGGCCAGATTTGTGCAGTGTACGACTGATTGTTGTCCTATGGACTGACTCTCCCACCTCAGCAGTTCATCCAGAGTGATCATGGGCCTTTTGGCTGCATCTCTGATCAGTCTTCTCCTTGTTCGAGATGAAAGTTTAGAGGGATGGCCGGGTCTTGGTAGATTTGCAGTGGTCTGATACTTCTTCCATTTCAATATGATCTCCTTGAGATGTTCAAAACTTGGGAAATCTTTTTGTATCCAAATCCGGCTTTAAACTTCGCCACAACAGTATCTTGGACCTGCCTGGTGTGTCCCTTGGTCTTCATAATGCTCTCTGCACTTGAAACAGAACCCTGAGACTATCACAGAGCAGGTGCATTTATACGGAGACTTGATTACACACAGGTGGATTCTATTTATCATTACCAGTCATTTAGGACAACATTGGATCATTCAGAGATCCTCACGGAACTTCTGGAGTGAGTTTGCTGCACTGAAAGTAAAGGGGCCGAATAATATTGCACGCCCCACTTTTCAGTTTTTAAGTTGTTAAAAAAGTTTAAAATATCCAATAAATTTCATTCCACTTCACGATTGTGTCCCACTTGTTGATTCTAACCAAAAAAAAATCGAATTTTATATCTTTATGTTTGAAGCCAGAAATGTAGAAAAGTTCAAGGGGGCCAAATACTTTCACAATGCACTGTATATATATATATATATATATATATATATATATATATATATATACATATACATATACACAGTGGGTACAGAAAGTATTCAGATCCCTTTAAATTTTTTATTCTGTTACATTGCAACCATTTGGTTAAATCTTAAAAGTTCATTTTTTTTTCTCATTAATGTACACTCTTGACTGAAAAAAACAGAAATGTTGAAATTTTTGCAAATTTATAAAAAAATAAAAACTGAAATATCACATGGTCAGAAGTATTCAGACTCTTTGCTCAGTATTGAGTAGAAGCACCCTTTTGAGCTAGTACAGCCATGAGTCTTCTTGGGAATGATGCAACAAGTTTTTCACACCTGGATTTGGGGATCATCTGTCATTCTTCCTTGCAGATCCTCTCCAGTTCCGTCAGGTTGGATGGTGAACGTTGGTGGACAGCCATTTTCAGGTCTCTCCAGTGATGCTCAATTGGGTTTAGGTCAGGGCTCTGGCTGGACCAGTCAAGAATGGTCACAGAGTTGTTCTGAAGCCACTCCTTTGCTATTATAGCTGTGTGCTTAGGGTCATTGTCTTGTTGGAAGGTGAACCTTCGGCCAAGTCTGAGGTCCAGAGCACTCTGGAAGAAGTTTTCATCCAGGATATCTCTGTACTTGGCCGCATTTATGTTTCCTTTAATTGCAACCAGTCATCCTGTCCCTGCAGCTGAAAAACACCCCCATAGCATGATGCTGCCACCACCATGTTTCACTGTTGAGATTGTATTGGGCAGGTGATGAGCAGTACCTGGTTTTCTCCACACATATCACTTAGAATTATCACCAAAAAGTTCTATCTTTGTCTCATCAGACCAGAGAATCTTATTTCTCATAGTCTGGGAGTCCTTCATCTGTTTTTGAGCAAACTCTATGCAGGCTTTCATATGTCTTGCACTGAGGAGAGGCTTCCGTTGGGCCACTCTGCCATAAAAGCCCGACTGGTGGAGGGCTGCAGTGATCCTTGACTTTGTGGAACTTTCTCCCATCTCCCTACTGCATCTCTGGAGCTCAGCCACAGTGATCTTGGGGTTCTTCTTTACCTCTCTCACCAAGGCTCATCTCCCATGATTGCTCAGTTTGCCTCGACGGCCATGTCTAGGAAGACTTCTGGTTGTCGCAAACTCCTTCCATTTAAGGGTTATGGAGGCCACTGTGCTCTTAGGAACCTTGGGTACTGCTGAAATTCTTTTGTAACCTTGGCCATATCTGTGCCTTGCCACAATTCTGTCTCTGAGCTTATTGGGCAGTTCCTTTGAGCTCATGATTCTCATTTGGTCTGACATGCACTGTGAGCTGTGAGGTTTTATATAGACAGGTGTGTGCCTTTCCAAATCAAGTCATATCAGTTTAATTAAACACAGCTGGACTCCAATGAAGGAGTAGAACCATCACAAGGAGGATCACAAGGAAATGGACAGCATGTGACTTAAATATGAGTATCTGAGCAAAGGGTATGAATACTTACGACCATGTGATATTTCAGTTTTTCTTTTTTAATAAATTTGCAAAAAATTCTACATTTCTGTTTTTGTTTTAGTCAAGATGGGGTGCAGAGTGTACATTAATGAGAAAAAAAATGAACTTTTTAGAATTTACCAAATGGCTTCAATGAAACAAAGAGTGAAAAATTTAAAGGGGTCTGAATACTTTCCGTACCCACTGTATATATAAATATATATATATATATATATATATATATATATATATATATATAAATAAACACGGTATGGATTGCCTGTCCTTATTATGCTGCGTAGTCTTACCAAGATGTTGCAATATGTACGACCAACAGTGGACTAGTAAGTACAAGACCGCGAGCAATAAGACATTAAAAAGCCCTTCTCCCATCAAAGTTTTTATCTTCTTAATATATTGCAGTCATCATATTATACAGCACTGTGTACTTACAATTGCTCATTTTGCCCTTCTACCCGGCTAATTCTTCTCTTTTCCATTAGGTCTATGACATCATATGATTAAAAACAGACTAGCTGAATCCTTCTAAGCTCTATGTAGAAACAGGAAGTCTCTTTCCCTGCATGAGTCATCATTAGAGCTACAATTCTGCATAATTCTTGCATGTACTGTATAATATTCAAAGGACTAGGGTCGGTGGGAAGCAGTATCACAGTAGTTGTACAATAAATTAGGAGTTATATGGAAGCTATATTTTACAAATATGTAGACCTATTTTCTAAACCTGAAAAACCAATGTAAATATGAAATAAAAAACAAGAATTCATGGCATTTTTTCGTGCCATATGTACATTTTTTGAAGTACAAATTATTTATGATGTTATGCAAGATCAAACAAATCATTTGCTTAATCTTGTGGTTGAGCCCTGGAATATCACACTGACATCCCACCAGTTAACAGTAAAGCCTGAAATACTTTATCCCCATGTCCTGCTGTATTGCTCTGAGGATTATAGCTGGCTTCATATAATAGAGATGTGTTTTAGTCCTGCTGCATTTTGTTTGCCACAGGCACATAATGGCAGCGGCAGCGCATTCTGAGTGGGAAGCTGACTCTCCGTCACCTCTAGTGTAATGACAAAAGAAATACAATATGCAAAATTTGCATATAATGTATAAAATAATAACTTCTATTTCTATGCGTTTATGACTGGTTATTTGGTAATACGTCCCTGACTTGTCCTTTTGCTAAGATTTTTTAAGACTTTTTTTATATTCTGTTTTTAGGAAACCTGTACAGGAAGCTAATCCAGTAATCAAAAGGGTTGCACAAGAAACAGGCCCAGTAGACAAATGGAATCAATTGTATTTAAACTGTAAAAGTGAAAAAGTGAATCACTCTGAGACACTTTATACCTATTGTTACACACCTGTCCTGGGTATCCTGGGCTCCGCTTCCTTCACCTCGGTCCGCTGCCCTCTGTTGTGCTCCACGTTGGGTTTTGCAGGTTGTCCAGAGTGGCTCAGTGATACAATCTACATAATCCTATTTAAGGACCATTAGGACACACACCTGTGTCTTAGGAGTGCGATTCTAGTGTTCCATGATTGGTATGCTCCATTACCTGCATTAGTTGTGTTTTCAAATTGCATCCATCCCTTCTGGGTTCCTGTCCATCTGTCTGACAGCTCCTGAGAATCCAGATAGTTCAGTGTCCTCTGGGAAGCTTCACCAATGCCCAGAGTCCATGAGTCCCCCGTCTCCCCTCCTCGGACCAGATACTTAGCAGATCCACCTTACAAGGTGAGCTTTACACCTATGTATTACATACTGTAGATGGTCATTCAGTTGAATGGCTGCCATGTAATGTTATATTTCCTGCTGGCAGCTTCAGGAAAAATGTGCTGTAAAGTTATATGTCGTTTCCAAGAAACATAACATATAGAACATGTGTTACATAGGGACATGAAATCAGAATTACCTCATCTCTGTGTGTACAACATTTGGGAGAAATCATAGCACCCACTAGCTCAGAGACAACTGAACATTACAGATAGAGACTGCAGGATACAAGTCACATAATGGCCAGAAATAGTGTTATTCCTCATGAGCACACATTCTAAGCAGTCTCTTGAAATGTTTGGTGAACCTGCTGATACTATAGCTTTTAGTTATTTTTCAGAAATACTCGTGGATAGGCAGAACAGTAACAGACTTGCTGGAGAGCCACTACTAGGTGATTACCACCATTCTGTCCATGATTATAGTTGGGTTTTCAAAGGGTTTTCGTAAGAGGATTTTGAAATGGTTCCACTCCAAAATCTTCCACAAAAACCTCTTTGAATATTCTTCCTAGACAATTCATTGGGATTCGTATGATGAGTTTTTTGAACTTGCAATCCTTGCCTCGGAAAAAAAAAAAAAGAAGTGGCTCGCAACTTCGTTGTGGCAGATTCCTCTAGGAAACTACCAGCTAAAATGATGATGCCCCACGGGTTTTCCATACAAGGTTTCATCTGTGTCCGCCCACTCTCACACACCTTTTGGCAAACCCAGAATAGAAAAATAATGTACTCAGCCTAAAGGCTCATGCAAATGTCCATGCAAATTGGTACAAGATTGGATCGCCATGCGTGGACTGACCGTGCGTCTCCTGACCGGAGTCTGACAGCTTCATGTGTTGTATGCTTGGATCAGGAGAGCCACAGCCAGTCCGATCGTTGCGGTCCAATCTCAGACCGATTTGCACGGACGTCTGCATGAGCCCTTAGTGTCATAGCAGTCTTACAACAGTCCCACTGAGCCCTTAGTGTCATAGCAGTCTTACAACAGTCCCACTGTCTGTAAATAATTTCCCTGAACGAGGATGATGAAGGAAACACTGTGGTGCATGGGGAATTAGTGACTTTAATTCTTTGGTGAAGCATATCTATGGCTGGCTTAAAGAAACAATTTAGAACAATTTAGGCTACAGATATTTACTGTGTTATGCACAATTTGCAGTTGATTTCTTTGCACCCAGTTTATTACCCTCTTGGTTAAGATAATAAACAAATAATGAAGAACTGCCCAAAAATGTAATTCCAGAATATTATAATGAAAATATCTCCAAAGAAAGGTTTATCTATTATTCTTTATGCAGATTCAGGAACAGAACATATACAGCTGTGGCCTTTATATTGTACATTTTATTGAAAATGGAACTGTTTTGAAAGAGCAACCATTGCACATTGTCACCCTTGAATATTCACACCATTATCATTGAAAACAAAGTAAAATGCAATAATAAGAATAAATAATAAAATGACTGTCGGTGGCATTGATATTTTATTATGAATGTAGACCTGTGCGTTAAGCACAATATAAAAGCCAGGCAGCTTTAATCTCACTGTAAGTGAAATAATAAGAGTAAAATATCTGATTAATAGAATATGCATGTATTGTCACACTCACAATATGCAGGTGTCACATATTGTTACACTACAGGGCGAGTGCAAATATGGTGTAAAACACAAAATAATGGTTCTTTGTTGTATTTGTGAATGCATCTTCATGTCAAAGCGAAATATATAAAGGATGAGCCATGAAAAAAAAACATATTTGCCTTTTGCGGTTTGTGCAGGATAATGGATGAATGGCATACTTAACACTTAAAGTGAAATCACTGCTGAGCCGGCTGTCAGTAGCTGCTCTCAGTACAGTGATTGGTGACTGTAGCTGCTCCGGGCACGCCTGCATGACTTAAAGCCAGCGACTCTGGAAAGGAATAAAGTTAATTTTCTCCGAAGTGTCGCACTTTCAGTACTGCGGCCGGGCACCTCCATGACACTAGCAGTTACATAGTAACTCTATATCTACAAATTAATATAGGGAAAATATATATATTCTTGTACCGTGTTAGCCAGTAGATAGAAAAATATTTAGATTTGAGAGGTATAAACCACTGAGGACTCTCAAATCTAAATATTTTTCTACAAGTTAATAGCTTTATCGGATATAACAGATTCATTTTGAACCCTTCTCACCCTTTGGCATACTATTAAGTCATGGACCAGGTGCAGGTGTATGGAGTGGGCTAAGAAGTTCAACCCATGCCAGACAGGGCAGGTGTGTCATAAGGCCAGAACTTTCCTCTAATAGCTGTCACGGGTGTGTCAGATGTGACAGACAGTCGTCCTGCAGTTGGTTGCAGATCTCTTCGTTTGGCATTACAGACACCTTCTTAGATCTCTCTCACTCTAGGACCCAGTGGCTACCTCCTTCTGGCTAATTGACACCAAGGCCAGAGTGTTTAAATACTTCCTGTTTGCCATAGAGAGGTCCTGGTGAAATTCACATGACCCCTTGTGAAGGCTTGGAGCTGTTGCAGTCTGCTTACTTCCTCTTTGATTCTGAGAGACCGTGAGGGTAATCTCTTTAAAGTCAGCTCAAGTTAAGTTACTTCCCCAGTGTCTGTCTCCCCTTACTGTCTTTAGTTGTTAGTGGGGACTGACTAGCGCTAGCTATTAAAATAGGGGGGGACCCCACGTCATTTTTTTGGGGAGTCCCCCATTTTAATATCTAGTAAAGGCTAGGTATTCAGCTGGGGGCTGATATTAGTAGCCTGGGAAGCTCCGTGGGTATTACCCCCTTCCCAGGCTTCAAACATCTGCCCCAGCCGTCTGCTTAACCTCCGCTAGAGCCTAAAATTACGGGGAACCCCACGCCAATTTTTTTTTTAATAAATCCTTTATTTTAACACTAAATGACAAGTACAGTAATCAACACTATCACTGTACTTCATATATATGTGACTGACCTGTTTCTATCTATCTAATCTATGTGTGATGCTTTATTCTTTCTGTTCTAAATTGTCGGGTACAGGTGTATGCCGCTGCTGAATTGCCGGCTTTTCGAGTAATACATTCTACATTATTCTTAGTTGTTTTCCTTCATGTAGAATTAACCTTCAAGGAAAGAAAGGGTTTATTTTCATTCCGATATTTGTGTCCCATTGACTTGCATTGGTTTCCGGTATCGGAATCGGCGATATCCGATACTTTTTGGGTATCGGTCCGATCCAATCCGATCCGATATTTCCCGATATCGGAAGGTATCGCTCAACACTACTAATGATATCAACACCCTATATAAGGTGTGCTTAATTATTAGGCAACTTCCTTTCCTTTGCCAAAATGGGTCAGAAGAGAGATTTGACGGGCTCTGAAAAGTCCAAAATTGTGAGATGTCTTGCAGAGGGATGCAGCAGTCTTGAAATTTCCAAACTTTTGAAGCGTGATCACCGAACAATCAAGCATTTCATGGCAAATAGCCAACAGGGTCGCAAGAAGCGTGTTGGCCAAAAAAGGCGCAAAATAACTGCCCATGAATTGAGGAAAATCAAGCGTGAAGCTGCCAAGATCATAGAATCATAGAATCATAGAATCATAGAATGGTAGAGTTGGAAGGGACCTCCTGGGTCATCTGGTCCAACCCCCTGCTCAAAGCAGGATTCACTAGATCATCTCAGACAGATGTCTGTCCAGCCTCTGTTTGAAGACGTCCATTGAAGGGGAACTCACCACCTCTCGTGGCAGCCTGTTCCACTCATTAATCACCCTAACTGTCAAAAAGTTTTTTCTAATATCTAATCTGTGTCTCCTCCCATTTAGTTTCATCCCATTGCTTCTAGTCTTTCCTTGTGCAAATGAGAATAAAGATGATCATTCTACAATGTGACAGCCCTTGACATATTTGTAGACAGCTATTAAGTCTCCTCTCAGTCTTCTTTTTTGCAAGCTAAACATTCCCAAATCCTGCAACCGTTCCTCATAGGACATGGTTTGCAGACCAGTCACCATTCTGGTCGCTCTTCTCTGAACTTGCTCCAGTTTGTCTATGTCTTTTTTTAAAATGTGGTGCCCAAAACTGTACACAGTATTCCAGATGAGGTCTGACCAAAGAGGAGTAAAGACCGATAATGACTTCACGTGATCTAGACTGTATGCTTCTGTTAATACATCCCAGAATTGTATTTGCCTTTTTTGCTGCTGCATCACACTGTTGACTCATGTTCAGTCTATGATCTATTAGTATACCTAAGTCTTTTTCACATGTACTGTTGCTTAGCTCTATTCCTCCCATTCTGTATATGCTTTTTTCATTTTTATTGCCCAGATGTAGTACTTTGCATTTTTCCCTGTTAAAAACCATTCTGTTGGTTGCTGCCCACTGCTCCAGTTTATTTAGGTCTTTTTGAATCCTCTCTCTCTCTTCTCTAGTATTAGCTATCCCTCCTAGCTTTGTGTCATCAGCAAATTTAATCAGTTTACCCTCAATTCCTTCATCTAAATCATTGATAAAGATGTTGAACAATACAGGTCCCAGGACGGAGCCCTGTGGTACCCCACTTGAGACATTCATCCAGCTGGATGTGAAGCCATTTACAACCACCCTTTGAGTCCGATCACTAAGCCAGTTATGAATCCACCTAACAGTTGCCTGGTCCATTGCATACTTGGTCATTTTTTCAATAAGGATGATGTGAGATACTTTGTCAAATGCTTTGCTGAAGTCAAGATATACTATATCTACAGCATTTCCCTGATCCACCCAGTCAGTGATTCTGTCATAGAAGGAAATTAAGTTAGTCTGACATGACTTGTTAGTTACAAACCCATGCTGACTCTGGTTAATCACTTCATTCTTATCCATGTACTTACATACATGTTGTTTAATAATTTGCTCAAAGATCTTTCCTGGTATAGAAGTCAGACTCACCGGCCTATAGTTCCCTGGGTCCACCTTCTTCCCCTTTTTGAAGATAGGAACAACATTTGCTCTTCTCCAGTCTTCTGGGACTTCTCCTGTTCTCCAAGGATTTTCAAAGATTATGGAGAGTGGTTCTAAAATTTCTTCTACAATCTCCTTCAGTACTCTGGGGTGTAATTCATCTGGACCTGGAGACTTGAACTCATTTATGTTAGCTAAATATTCCCTCACAATCTTTCTGTTTACTGATAACTTGGATTCCTCTATTCCTTTAAAAGGACAGTGAAGATCAGTTGATGTTACATTTTCTTTCTGAGAGAAAACAGATGCAAAATAGGAATTAAAAAGTTCGGCCTTCTCAACATCCTCTCTTACCATTTCTCCATTTTCATCCTGTAAAAATCCTATAGCATCTTTGACTTTTCTTTTACTTTTGACATACCCCCAAAATCCTTTTTTATTGCTTTTGACATCTCTTGCAAGCCTTAATTCATTGTCAGCTTTAGCTAACCTGATACGTGCCCTACAGGATCTGCAGACTGCATTATAATCTTCTTTAGATATGCCTCCCTCTTTCCATTTAATAAACATTTCTTTCTTTCTTTTTAGCATGTGTTTAAGTTCTGTGTTCATCCATCCTGGTTTCCTTAAATGCTTCCCATTCTTCCTACTTTTCGGGATTGTTAACGATTGTGCTTTGAGAATCTCATTTTTAAAAATTTCCCATCCTTCCTGGACATTTTTGTCCTTAAGGACATCCAGCCATTGGATCCCTCCTATTCTCTTTCTGAGTCTCTTAAAATCTGCCTTTCTAAAATCTAACCTTGAAGTTTGAGTCTTCACATGTCTTCCTCCTCTAGTTATCCAAAATTCTATAATAGCATGATCGCTGCCTCCTAGGGTCCCAGCCACCTTTACCTCCTCAACCATTTCCTCCCTGTTTATAAGAATTAGATCCAAAGTAGCAGATCCCCTTGTTTTCTCCCCTACCTTTTGGAAGATGCCATTCGCCACCAGTTTTGCCATATTTCAGAGCTGCAACATTACTGGAGTATCAAAAAGCACAGGGTGTGCAATACTCAGGGACATGGCCAAGGTAAGGAAGGCTGAAAAACGACCACCTTTGAACAAGAAACAAAGATAAAACATCAAGAATGGGCCAAGAAATATCTTAAGACTGATTTTTCAAAGGTTTTATGGACTGATGAAATGAGAGTGACTCTTGATGGGCCAGATGGATGGGCCAGAGGCTGGACCAGTTAACGGCAGAGAGCTCCACTCCGACTCAGATGCCAGCAAGGTGGAGGTGGGGTACTGGTATGGGCTGGTATCATCAAAGATGAACTTGTGGGACCTTTTCGGGTTGAGGATGGAGTGAAGCTCAACTCCCAGACCTACTGCCAGTTTCTGGAAGACAACTTCTTCAAGCAGTGGTACAGGAAGAAGTCAGCATCGTTCAAGAAAAACAGGATTTTCATGCAGGACAATGCTCCATCACATGCATCCAGCTACTCCACAGCGTGGTTGGCCAGTAAAGGTCTAAAAGAAGAAAAAATAATGACATGGCCCCCTTGTTCACCAGATCTAAACCCATAGAGAACCTGTGGTCCATCATAAAATGTGAGATCTACAGGGAGGGAAAACAGTACACCTCTCGGAACAGTGTCTGGGAGGCTGTGGTGGCTGCTGCACACAATGTTGATCGAAAACAGATCAAGCAACTGACAGAATCTATGGATGGAAGGCTGTTGAGTGTCATCATAAAGAAAGGTGGCTATATTGATCACTAATTTTTTGGTTTTTGTTTTTGCATGTCAGAAATGTTTATTTCTAAATTTTGTGCACTGATATTGGTTTGCCTGGTGAAAATAAACAAGTGAGATGAGATTATATTTGGTTTTTATTAAGTTGCCTAATAATTCTGCACAGTAATAGTTACCTGCACAAACAGATATCCTCCTAATATAGCCAAATCTAAAAAAAAAACACTCCAACTTCTAAAAATATTAAGCTTGGATATTTATGAGTCTTTTGGGTTGATTGAGAACATAGTTGTTGATCAATAATAAAAATAATCCTCTAAAATACAACTTGCCTAATAATTCTGCACACAGTGTATATAAATCAATGCCGGTTGCATGGATTTTTATAGTGTGACCAAGTTGTCAAGCACTTTTCCAAGTGATGCTAAAATTGCTTGGAAAAGCACTTGATAACCTGCACGTAGAAATGCATGCAAAAACGCTTGACAAATGCTTCTACCCGGCAGGAAAAACGCATGTAAAATCCGCATGCGTTTTTCCTGCCAAGGAGATGCAGAAAAAATATGCAGCATTTCTGCATCTTGGATACTTAGCCTGAAAGAAGCATATAAGTGGTGCAAGTTTGGTGGTAAGTTTGTTTGAATGCCAATAGCCCCCACCATGATACAATTGCAATATGCCAGCGCCCCTATTTCTGCCATCTTAGTACTCCTGTAAAGGATAGTGTGTTTTTCATTACAGTATTTACAACAAATTGCAGGTTCAAGTCTCTATTAGAAACTAAAAAATAGAGTGAGAAACGGAAAAAATATATATTATAAAATATATTTTTAAACAATAGGAATTCAAATCACTTCCATTTCCCATTTAAAAATGAAAACATAATAAACATCAAACAAAAAGCATATTTGGAATTTCCATATTCATAAAAGAAAACTACAAAAAAATAAAATTATTTAACTCATACCTCATATGCCATAAAGGTAAAAAAAACAAAATGCCAAAATTGCCATTTTTTGGTTGCTACATTTCCTCCAAAAAAGGCAATAAAAAGTGATCAAAATGCTGAATGTCAGTTCACTGACCAAAAAATTCAAGCCCTCACATAGATCCATAGAGAGAAAAATAAAAAAGGTGTTGGTCTCAGAACATGAGCAGTGATAAAAGCTATATTCCCTTACACACTGCTTTCTTCCACCCTTTCGGTGGTCCTGGCGTAGTCTAATACGCCTTGGTGTGCGCCTCCAATAGACGTATACGACTGAAAATGATGTGACGGTGACTCCGTCTGCGCCAATGTAGTCAATGTCCTGCAGGTGCATACGCCTGAATCCCGTTTTTCCGGGAGTTCGGACAAAAGTCTCGACAGGGCCACTGAACATGGGAAAGATGAAATGTAAAGGGGCCCTAAGTAGGCATCACACAACGGTTAGTAAATATAATCTTGGTTTGCCAACAACTGTATGGATATATAATAATAATTCATCAAAAATAGTAAATTAAATTACATAAAAAGACACACATCCAATATAGAAACAACAAATCTGGTAAAGGAGCTCCCCACATGCAATACCTAGTCCTTAGGTGGATACAACCCTAATTATCATAAACCAATGTTTTTATATATAATGCACTATACAGATCATTGAAACAAAGTTAGCGACAGAGAGAAATTATTACCACATCCATAATAGAGTATTTCATTCTAAGGATAATTAGAAAAATATTCGCAGAGGGTACATATCCATATAATGCGGTGTGGAGAACACTACCCCGTGTGTATCGCCTTTCCAAAATGACTTCTTCAGGTCTTGGACAATGGTCACGTAAAGTAATTGTTATTTTTTTTCCAGCTCCAGAATTTTTGTCAATCACTTTAAATACTACATTTAATGTATACGTTTGGTGAAGCTATTATGGTACCGACCTGGAGAATTATGCTGCCAGATCATTTTTAAACCACCATGAACACCATAAAAAAACAAACAAAAAAAACCCACAAAAATGTTGAAATTGTTTTTTTTTTTTTCATTATTTCTCCACTCTTGGAATTTCCCCCCCGCTTTTCAGTATATTATTTGGTAAAATGGATGGTGTCATTCAAAATGACAATAAAATGATTTTGCTGCACACTCCAATTTGTAAAATGAAAAAATGCTCAATGTCAATGCTGAAGTAAAGATGAGTCCTTTTACCTCTTGGGATAAAGAACTAGGATGGACGAAACGTTACACTATGGTCCCTATTCATCAATGTATTTATTGAAAAAAGTTTCTAAACAGGCAATATTTTTAAGCAATGAGAGGCTGCACAAACAATTTGTGACTTTTAGCATTTTCACACCAGTTTAGACCAATTCCACCAAAATGGGTGTAGCTGGGACGAAGCATGCTGGTCAACTTGATGATGAGTTATTGCATACCTTATGTCCACAAATATTACCCCAGTTACTGACTGGAATAAGATTTGTGGCAAGGCACACGGAATTGATTGCCACTTTTAGGATGCACCTGATTCATTAAGAGGCATTTGCCTCCGACTCCAAGACGCCACCTCCCCATATACATGTAACCTTATTGACTCCAGAACGTGTCTGTCTGCTGTGTCTGAATAAAGAACTTTCTTCACTTTGCCAATTGGAGCGTGCAGTGAACTCACTTTACTGGATCTACACAGGAGTTACCCTGGTTAAATAGCACCTCCATCCTCCTTCCAGCTTATGTTAAACCAATTCTGCTAAACTATTCAAAATTAGAAATCGTCCCGCAAAAAAAAAAAAAAAGCCCTCGTATGACTATAAAATACTAGATGGTGGCCCGATTCTAACGCATCGGGTATTCTAAAATATGTACGCGGCCGACCGGGCGCAATCAGCAGAGCGCTGTTTAAATTTGGTGCCAAAATCGCTGATTGGTCATGGCCGGCGACCAGTCAGCGAATCATATTAGTGAGGACCGGGGAGCGACGCTGCCTGTGTGGGTACTTCCGCTGCGAGCAGCCGGGAGATGAGCGGCTGGTCGCAGCAGAAGTATCCCGACCGGCGCAGCCGCTCCCCGGTCCTCCCTTCACACTTGCCGTCGGGAGATCAGTGGCCCTAACCGCTGATCTCCCGACGGTAGCCGCATGGAGGTCAGCGGCGCCGCCGGTCGGGGTAGTTCTGCTGCGAGCAGCTGGGAGATGACCGGCTAGCGCTGGTCATCTCCCGGCTGCATCGCCGCTGACCTCTGTGCGGCAGATGAGCCGCTAACGGCCACCATCTTTTTCTGAAATCCCGCGTCGCTGATTGGCCGCGATTGGACCAATCAGCGACACAGGATTTCCTGGACAGACGGACAGACAGACAGATGGGATAAGACGATTATATACAGTAGAGACCAAAAGTTTGGACACACCTTCTCATTTAAAGATTTTTCTGTATTTTCATGACTATGAAAATTGTACATTCACACTGAAGGCATCAAAACTATGAATTAACACGTGGAATTATATACTTAACAAAAAAGTGTGAAACAGCTGAAAATATGTCTTATATTCTAGGTTCTTCAAAGTAGCCACCTTTTGCTTTGATGACTGCTTTGCACACTCTTGGCATTCTCTTGATGAGCTTCAAGAGGTAGTCACCGGAAATGGTCTTCCAACAATCTTGAAGGAGTTCCCAGAGATGCTTAGCACTTGTTGGCCCTTTTGCCTTCACTCTGCGGTCCAGCTCACCCCAAACCAGTCTGGTGACTGTGGAGGCCAGGTCATCTGGCGTAGCACCCCATCACTCTCTTTCTTGGTCAAATAGCCCTTACACAGCCTGGAGGTGTGTTTGGGGTCATTATCCTGTTGAAAAATAAATGATGGTCCAACTAAACGCAAAGCGGATGGAATAGCATGCCGCTGCAAGATGCTGTGGTAGCCATGCTGGTTCAGTATGCCTTCAATTTTGAATAAATCCCCAACAGTGTCACCAGCAAAGCACCCCCACACCATCTCCTCCATGCTTCACGGTGGGAACCAGGTATGTAGAGTCCATCTGTTCACCTTTTCTGCATCGCACAAAGACACGGTGGTTGGAACCAAAGATCTCAAATTTGGACTCATCCGACCAAAGCACAGATTTCCACTGGTCTAATGTCCATTGCTTGTGTTCTTTAGCCCAAACAAGTCTCTTCTGCTTGTCGCCTGTCCATAGCAGTGGTTTCCTAGCAGCTATTTTACCATGAAGGCCTGCTGCACAAAGTCTCCTCTTAACAGTTGTTGAAGAGATGTGTCTGCTGCTAGAACTCTGTGTGGCATTGACCTGGTCTCTAATCTGAGCTGCTGTTAACCTGTGATTTCTGAGACTGGTGACTCAGATAAACTTATCCTCAGAAGCAGAGGTGACTCTTGGTCTTCCTTTTCTGGGGCGGTCCTCATGTGGGCCAGTTTCTTTGTAGCGCTTGATGGTTTTTGCAACTGCACTTGGGGACACATTCAAAGTTTTCCCAATTTTTCGGACTGACTGACCTTCATTTCTTAAAGTAATGATGCCCACTCGTTTTTCTTTACTTAGCTGCTTTTTTCTTGCTATAATACAACTTCTAACAGTCTATTCAGTAGGACTATCAGCTGTGTATCCACCTGACTTCTGCACAACACAACTGATGGTCCCAACCCCATTTATAAGGCAAGAAATCCCACTTATTAAACCTGACAGGGCACACCTGTGAAGTGAAAACCTTTTCCGGTGACTACCTCTTGAAGCTCATCAAGAGAATGCCAAGAGTGTGCAAAGCAGTCATCAAAGCAAAAGGTGGCTACTTTGAAGAACCTAGAATATAAGACATATTTTCAGTTGTTTCACACTTTTTTGTTAAGTATATAATTCCACATGTGTTAATTCATAGTTTTGATGCCTTCAGTGTGAATGTACAATTTTCAAAGTCATGAAATACAGAAAAATCTTTAAATGAGAAGGTGTGTCCAAACTTTTGGTCTGTACTGTATATTAGATATTTTTTTTATGTTTATTGAAAGAAAAGGAGGAAACAAATTGCAAAAACTAAAAATGGCTGCATCGTTAAAGGGTTAAAGGGGTTGTCCACTACTTTATATTCCCTCCCCCAGGTATTCCCCCGGGGCCCCTAAGATTTCTTGTAAATACCTTCTGTTGCAGTTACTGCCTGTGAGCGGCGCTATCACTGGCCGCTCACAGGCATCACGTGACCCCCGGTTGCAGCAGCCGCTCTGACATCCGCTGATGTCACAACAAGTGCTGGCAGAAGCCGGGGGTCTTTGTCTTCCTGGTTCCACGGTGGATGCCAGGCTGTGGGTGGGGTTACCCAGCGTCACACCCAGCAGCCACTGCGGGGACCCCAGTGCTTAGTCATGCCTCACTTGTCAGCGCGGGGTCACGTGATGCCTGTGAGCGGCCACCGATAGCGCTGCTTACAGGCATTATCAGCAGCAGAAGGTATTTACAAGAAGTCTTAGGGGCCCCGGGGGATACATTGGGGGGAGGAATAAAGTAGTGGACAACTTTAATCAAGACAGATGTAAGAAGAATAGTAACATGCACTATATTACATCTCGAAAAGTTCCATAAATTGTTATCTCTGCTTTGTCTTTTGTTTATAACTAAATAAGATTCCAGAGAAACAAGAGCCGAGCTGCACACCATGGCAAGTCCAAAACTATAAACTCATTAGATTGCATGGAAAGACTGGATTTATACACTCAATTTCATTTCTATTATGCTGGCATAAAATAATTATTTGTTTGGTTATTGGAGTACTCAATCCACCCATCTTCTCATAGCATGTGGCATTTTACACTCCGGCTAATGCGGGGTTTTGATGTGCCATGTTCCATGTGCCATCTAAATGCAAAACGACAAAGTCGTAACTTTTGTTACACCATAGATACATGTAATCATTTTATACTCCATTCTGATAGATTTCTTTTAAATTTGTTAATAGAAACAAACCTCCTAAGCCGTCTGTATGGGCATCACATGAGATTGTTAAGTCACGTGAGCCCTGCGCCCAATCAGCGCTGGGACCTCTCTTAACCTTCGGATGTATCAGACATCAAGAGGAAGAGAGCGGCCAGCCATTGCTTTGACTTCCTCTTGATGTCTGATTCATCCGTAGAGTGGGAGAGTGAAGCCAGCGCTGATTTGGTGCAGGGCTCACATAACCTCACAATTTACTGGTGCAAACATCCTGATTGATATAGGGTTTTCCGAGTAATGGACAGCCCCTTTAACAGCTCATTTACATATTTAAAAAATTGTGGATTTCTTGGATATAAAAAAATCGGATCTCAGATGTGAAGATATCATTTTATTATGACCTACAAGTCCATATAGACGACTTAAGAGGGTTGATCCTACTGATAGATTTTAGTGATGAGCGCAAGTGCTCATTGCTCGTGAATGCACTGAGTATCGCGGGTGCTCGAGTGACATGTTCGTGTCCCCATGACCACATGTTTTGTGGCTGTTAGCCACAAAACATCCAGGGATTTCCTGACAAACACAGGCAATCCCCGCATGTTTTGTGGCTGTCTAACATCCACGAAACATGCGGCCACAGGGACTCGACCATGTCACATCGAGCATCCACGATCATTCTCGGCAAAATCGAACGAGCACTTGCACTCATCACTAATAGACTCCCTTTAAGACATATTAATAGCCTGATTTGGATTATGTAAGCCACACAACTTTTCAGGCATCTGCCGTAAGCACTACAACATGCACATACATTTAGTGCATGAAGAAAAAGGACTGCAAACTGTTATTTCTCATTGCCGTTGTTATAATCTGCAACAAGAACTAAGGAAAGATAGGGGAAAGCTGTCCCTACAGTAAAACTAAGCTGAATACCTACGATCTAGCGGGCTGCCTGTTCCTAGCAAACAGATCCGCCTTAGTCCTTGGCTAGTCTGAACGGAGACCTATAGCATAAAGGGAGGGGTCCCTAAAAGAACTAAGGACTGGGACAAAAATGGGACACCTCCTAAACAGAGAAGTTGTTGCAGAGCACAAAAAGACAAACTGTCAAAAAGGTACTAGAGGTCCCAGAAGGACCAAGCGAACTGACAGAGAAAGGCACAGAAGCACCTGGCTAGAGAAACAGTCAAACACTGAAGTCCAGCACAGCCAAAAGGGCGGAGCTGGGATATAAAGGCAGATGGTCATGTGACCGCAAAACACAAGATGGAAAAAACAAACAGGAGGGTTCTAACAGCCGTCTGATGAAGATACAGCCTCTTTCTTGAAAATACAGTTAAAGGTGCTGAAACTACCAAAAGATGTAGGCTGGCATTAGTGATGGCACCATGTCCCAACAACAATGTGTATACAAGCCACATTTACAACACATTTTCCTTCAAAATTACCAGACTGCGTATTACAGTTCCATCATTATGGCCGAACGAGATTTTACCAAATCACATCTAAGTGCTGAAGATAAAACCCAAAGCATACATTGATCTGCACTGCGGATTTGACATTGGCAGCCTGTCAATTTATGCTGCAGATTTTTACCACGGCTTTCACCACAAGAATCCACAGCATTTCTGCATGATACGATGAGGAACTACTGTAGAGTTGTATTTTTGGCGAGGTAGACATCACAGTGAAGATGCACCAAATTCTTTAAGTGGCGTGTGCCTCCTAATTAATTTAACAGATCATGTTCCAACAAGCCCTTCATTAAGACTACATGTGCAATTCCAGTCTTGATGAGTCGGCCCCAAAGTGTACTTTTAATATTCAGTAAATTATGGTATTAGCCTCTTCATAGCACTGCTAAGTACTCGACTTGGTTAAGTTCCAAGGTGAGAAAGCATCACACCCTACAGTTACTGAGACATTTATAGGCTGACTCTCACTAAGGCAACACATATGGTTAGGATTATTTAAAATTATGCTGGATTTGAGTTTTATTAAATTTAAGTCAGCATCTGTTAAATTGTGAGAATAGCCTTTTTCTCGCCATCTCTGAATGCTTTGACAGAGTGCTCAGGTTGCCAAATCTTTGAAAGGCCATCTGCCTGTGCAAGAGGTAAAATACATTTTTATTCTGCACAAAGAAACATTTTCTGGAATAAACTTAGCAGAAATCTGGGAACGGAGACCAAGCATGACATAAGAAGAAATACTACAACTACATCTACCAATGCTAAAGATTCATATAATTTGGGACACAACATTGGGTAATCAAGTGGGAGAAAAAAATCGAATTGAAGATGTATGGATGTCTAGTAGTAAGGCTATGGTAACACGAGCGCATAAAAACTTGGATGATTTTTTTCTCACTTGTCATTCGTATGCAATCTGTTTTTATAGAGCAGCAGTTATTAAAAATTTACAAGACCAAATACAATTTCCTATTTTACAGAATTGCAATGTATCTGTAAAAATTGGATGATATTCTGTGGCTCCATATGGCATCCAAATTTTTTTTTTTGCACACCCACAGACTTGAACAGACGGGTGAGTCTCGTCCACCGCACAAAAAAACTAGCGCATGCTGCAATTTTTTTCATGCGCACACTCAATGCGTAAAAAAAAATTGCTCATCTGCACTGCTGCAATGAATAGCATTAGTCTGAGTGCTGTCTATGTGCTGTCAATGTTTTTCATTGACAGCACTTGGATCGAAAACTTGACCTAATAATGAGATGTCAGGATAATTTATATAGCTTCATTTATGAAAAAGGTTCACAATACTGGACCAAAACGTCACCACATGGGCTATTACGGTAAATAAGATCAATTTTTTTCTTCCTCAACTGTGTGCTGCCTCCATATTTTTTGGATTATATTAGAGGACTGGTATGTACCAAGGGGACTTTTGCACCTAACTTCTTGCTTGTCCAGTTTTTTATCTTGCTTCGTATATATGTATACAACTCTGGCAAAAATTAAGAGACCACTGGACAGTTTTCTAAAAATCACCATCTCTACATGTCTAACATCCCCTTTACATGACATTGACGGAACCATGAAGTTTCCTATAGATTATTTTAAATCTAATGCTCTATATATAATATAGCCCTAATAAATAGTCACAATTTAAAATCCCAATTAAATTAATTCCAATGTGATTCCCAGTTGTTGCATTTTTCAGCAATTTACAAGCCATATTCATACTTTCTTAGGGGAGAACTGTATTTTTTCAGCTACCTAAACCATTTTCCAGGTAGTAGCAGAAATGCAAATATATAGCTCTGGCAAAAATTAAGAGACCACTGCACAGTTTTCTAAAAATCACCATCTCTACATGTCTGAAAGCCATTCCATTCCAGTGTCAGTTGAATTCCAACCAAAGTCCACCTCATTCTACTTAATGTGCTTCTGATTAGGTGATCACCTGAACCAAATCTTATTTAACGAGGGAAAGTATAAAAAACACTGCTGTGGTCTTCACAATCCTCTTGCAATAGGACAAGCTGGATGGCAAAACAAGTGCTAGGAATAGGCCAAAAGTAATTTGAATGAAAAAATAACTTTTAACCATGCCAAAGGAGTTGAAAAGAAAAGTCTTGAGTGAGGAAAAGAAGGGCTCAATTCTGGCTTTAATAGCAGAGGGATACAGTGACTGTCATGTTGCCTCCATCCTTAAAATTTCAAAGACGGCAGTACATTACAACAAGGTCAAGCAGCAGACATTGGGGATAACAAAGCTACAGACCGGCAGAGGGCGAAAGCAACTCTCCACTGACCGGGATGACCGTCATCTTATTCGAATGTCACTCAGCAACCCCAGGATGACATCAAGTGACCTACAAAAGGAATGGCAAATGGCAGCTGGGGTGAAGTCCACGGCAATAACAGTTTGTAACAGGCTCCTCGAGGCATGCCTCAAGTCATGTAAACCTAGAGAAAAGCCTTTCATAAATGAGAAGCAAAGGAGAGCCAGGCTGAAGTTTGCCAATGACCATAAGGATTGGACCATAGAGGATTGGAGTAAGGTAATCTTCTCTGATGAGTCTAATTGTCAGCTTTGCCCAACACCTGGTCGTCTAATGGTTAGACGGATACCTGGAGAGGTATACAAGCCACAGTGTCTTGCACCCACTGTGAAATTTGGTGGAGGATCGATGATGATCTGGGGATGCTTCAGCAAGGCTGGAATTGTGCAGGTTAATCTTTGTGAAGGACGTATGAATCAAGCCGCATACAAGGTTATCCTTGAAAAACACTTGCTTCCTTCTGCTCAGGCAATGTTCCCCAACTCTGAGGACTGTTTTTTTTCTAGCAGGACAATGCCCCATGCCACACAGCTAGGTCAATCAATGTGTGGATGGAGGAGCACAACATCAAGACCCTGTCATGACCAGCCCAATCTCCAGACCTGAACCCCATTGAAAACCTCTGGAATGTAATCAAGAGGAAGATGGATAGTCATAAGCCATCAACAAAGAAGAACTGCTTACATTTTTGTGCCAGGGTCACCCAAAAGCAGTGCGAAAGACTGGTGGAAATCATGCCAAGACGCATGAAAGCTGTGATTAAAAATCATGGTTATTCCACCAAATATTGATTTCTGAACTCTTCCTGAGCTAAACATGAGTATTGATGTTTCTAAATCAATAAGAACTTGTTTTCTTTGCATTATTTGAGGTCTGAAACCTCTGTGTCTTTTTTATTATTTTGACAATTTCTCATTTGCTGCAAATAAATACAAAATTTTTAGCTTTGAATTTCGTAGACATGTTGTCAGTAGTTTATAGAATAAAACAACAATGTACATTTTACTCAAAAATATACCTGGAAAGAGAAAAATCAGAGAAAATGAAAATTTTGCAGTGGTCTCCTAATTTTTGCCATAGCTGTGTGTGTGTGTGTATATATATATATATATATATATATATATATATATATACATATACATACAGTACAGACCAAAAGTTTGGACACACCTTCTCATTTAAAGATTTTTCTGTATTTTCATGACATTGAAAATTGTACATTCACACTGAAGGCATCAAAGCTATGAATTAACACATGTGGAATTATATACTTGACAAAAAAGTGTGAAACAACTGAAAATATGTCTTATATTCCAGGTTCTTCAAAGTAGCCACCTTTTGCTTTGATGACTGCTTTGCACACTCTTGGCATTCTCTTGATGAGTTTCAAGAGGTAGTCAGCAGAAATGGTCTTCCAACAATCTTGAAGGAGTTCCCAGAGATGCTTAGCACTTGTTGGCACTTTTGCCTTCACTCTGCGGTCCAGCTCACCCCAAACCATCTCGATTGGGTTCAGGTCTGGTGACTGTGGAGGCCAGGTCATCTGGCGTAGAACCCCATCACTCTCCTTCTTGGTCAAATAGCCCTTACACAGCCTGGAGGTGTGTTTGGGGTCATTGTCCTGTTGAAAAATAAATGATGGTCCAACTAAATGCAAACCGGATGGAATAGCATGCCGCTGCAAGATGCTGTGGTAGCCATGCTGGTTCAGTATGACTTCAATTTTGAATAAATCCTCAACAGTGTCACCAGCAAAGCACCCCCACACCATACCACCTCCTCCTCCATGCTTCACGGTGGGAACCAGGCATGTAGAGTCCATCCGTTCACCTTTTCTGCGTCGCACAAAGACACGGTGGTCGGAACCAAAGATCTCAAATTTGGACTCATCAGACCAAAGCACAGATTTCCACTGGTCTAATGTCCATTCCTTGTGTTCTTTAGCCCAAACAAGTCTCTTCTGCTTGTTGCCTGTCCATAGCAGTGGTTTCCTAGCAGCTATTTTACCATGAAGGCCTGCTGCACAAAGTCTCCTCTTAACAGTTGTTGAAGAGATGTGTCTGCTGCTAGAACTCTGTGTGGCATTGACCTGGTCTCTAATCTGAGCAGCTGTTAACCTGCGGTTTCTGAGGCTGGTGACTCGGATAAACTTATCCTCAGAAGCAGAGGTGACTCTTGGTCTTCCTTTCCTGGGGCGGTCCTCATGTGAGCCAGTTTCTTTGTAGCGCTTGATGGTTTCTGCAACTGCACTTGGGGACACTTTCAAAGTTTTCCCAATTTTTCGCACTGACTGACCTTCATTTTTTAAAGTAATGATGGCCACTCGTTTTTCTTTACTTAGCTGCTTTTTTCTTGCCATAATACAAATTCTAACAGTCTATTCAGTAGGACTATCAGCTGTGTATCCACCAGACTTCTGCACAACACAACTGATGGTCACAACCCCATTTATAAGGCAAGAAATCCCACTTATTAAACCTGACAGGGCACACCTGTGAAGTGAAAACCATTTCCGGTGACTACCTCTTGAAGCTCATCAAGAAAATGCCAAGAGTGTGCAAAGCAGTCATCAAAGCAAAAGGTGGCTACTTTGAAGAACCTAGAATATAAGACATATTTTCAGTTGCTTCACACTTTTTTGTTAAGTATATAATTCCACATGTGTTAATTCATTGTTATGATGCCTTCAGTGTGAATGTACAATTTTCATAGTCATGAAAATACCGAAAAATCTTTAAATGAGAAGGTGTGTCCAAACTTTTGGTCTGTACTGTACATATATATATATATATATATACACTTGCACTGAGAGGTATACCTTGGAATCAGTTTGGACATTTGTGAGCTAAGCATGTTGTAGTTAAAACATAGTCCACAATAATAAAAAGATATCAAAATGAATAAAAACATGACTGTTCCTTAAAACAACATGATAATAAAGTTAATGGAAAGTAGTTTATAAAGGATTTGAATAACATGGCTGCTTTCTTTCATGGACAATGCCACACTTGTCCATGGATTGTGTCTGGTATTACAGCTCAGTTGGATTTCATAGGAGGGCTAAGATTGCAGCCATGAGGATTTTCAGGAGGCCCTATGCCAGTAATGGCTAACCTTTTAGAGACCGAGTACCCAAACTGCAATCCAAAACCCACTTATTTATCGCCAAGTGCCAACACTACAATTTAACCTAAATATTGAGGTTTTACTGATACAAACAACTGATACAAAGAGAAGGCGAGGGCAGCATAGAGCAGCCACAGACAGGAGCAGGGGTATGAGACTGCAGAAATAAAGAATGTGCTCACCCCCATCTTGGTATATGCCCCCATCCTTGTATATATGCTGCCCCCCCATCCTTGTATATATGCTGCCCTCCCCACATCCTTGTACATATGCTGCCCTCCCTCCATCCTTGTACATATGCCGCCTGTCCCTCTCCCCCAGTCCATGTATATATGCTCCCTCCCCCAGTCCATGTATATATGCCCCCTCCAGTCCATGTATGTATGCTCCCTCCCCCAGTCCATGAATATATGCTCCCTCGCCCAGTCCATGTATATATGTTCCTCCCATTCCATGTATATATGCTCCCCCCAGTCCATGCATATATGCTCCCCCCCAGTCCATGTATATATGCTCCTCCTTCTCCCCCTGTCCATGTATGTATGCTCCCTCCCCCCACTCCATGAATGTATGCTCCCTCTCCCAGTCCATGTATATATGCTCCCCCCCAGTCCATGTATATATGCTCCCCCCTCAGTCCATATATACATGCTCTCCCCAGTCCATGTATATATGCTCCTCCCCAGTCCATGTATATATGCTCCCTCTTCCCCTGTCCATGTATCTATCCAGGGCCGGCGTCAGCACCCGGCGCACCCGGGCAAATGCCGGGGCCCTGAGCAGGCAGAGGGGCCCACTGGCGGTCGCGCACCCCGCTGGGCTATCGGCGGAGGAGAGCGGTGTCAGCGCCCGCCCTTCTCCGCCGCTTGCTCAGGGCCCCGGCAGGCGGATACTTACCTCTCCCCGTGCCTCCGCAGATCAGCTGTCTTCCTGCTCTGCGCTCCCTGTGACGTCTCAGGTCAGAGGGCGTGGTGACGTCTTTACACCGCGCCCTTCCCTGAGCCGTCACAGGGAGCGCTGAGCGGGAAGACGCCGACAACGCTGGAGTTCGGACCCGAGCAGCGGGTAGCAGGCAGCAGGTAGCAGGTAGCAGGTGAGTATTTGATTTTTTTTTTTTAATGTATGGAGGCATGGGGCAGTATAAAGAGAAGGGCGGGGGGCATCCTGCATGGGGCATTATAAAGAGAGGGGGGGACATCCTGCATGGGGCATTATAAAGAGAGGGGGGGACATCCTGCATGGGGCATTATAAAGAGGAGGGGTGACAGCCTGCATGGGGATTATAAGGTGGGGAACAGCCTGCATGGGGCATTA
This sequence comes from Phyllobates terribilis, assembly GCF_046119375.1. Taxonomy (NCBI): domain Eukaryota; kingdom Metazoa; phylum Chordata; class Amphibia; order Anura; family Dendrobatidae; genus Phyllobates; species Phyllobates terribilis. The sequence continues at coordinate 881,835,626 of NW_027362762.1, forward strand.
TAAAGAGGTGGGGTGACATCCTGCATGGGGCATTATAAAGAGGAGGGTTGACATCCTGCATGGGGCATTATAAAGAGGAGGGGTGACAGCCTGCATGGGGCATTATAAGGTGGGGAACAGCCTGCATGGGGCATTATAAAGGGGGGGGCAGCCTGTATGGGGCATTATGTGGGGGGTAACAGCCTGCATGGAGCATTATAAGGGGGGGACAGCCTGTATGGGGCATTATATGGGGACCGGTATCCTGTATGGAGCGTTATATGGGGGCCAGTATTCCGTATGGGGGCCAGTATTCCGTATGGAGCCTTATATGGGGGCCAGTATTCCGTATGGAGCCTTATATGGGGGCCAGTATTCCGTATGGGGGCCAGTATTCCGTATGGAGCCTTATATGGGGGCCAGTATTCCGTATGGAGCCTTATATGGGGGCCAGTATTCCGCATGGAGCCTTATATGGGGGTCAGTATTCCGCATGGAACCTTATATGGGGGTCAGTATTCCGCATGGAGCCTTATATGGGGGCCAGTATTCCGTATGGAGCCTTATATGGGGGCCAGTATTCCGTATGGAGCCTTATATGGGGGCCAGTATTCCGTATGGAGCCTTATATGGGGGCCAGTATTCTGTGTGGAGCGATTCACCGGTTTCTGAGCTATTGTGGAATTTACAGTAGATATCACTCATGTAATGTAAGAAGCGAAATCTTTGCATTGTACTATATATATATATTTCTCTGCGGTATCTCTGCATCATGAATCGTGGTATGTGTTAAAGGGGCCCACTGAGACTCTTTCGCCCGGGGCCCAGAAAAACCTGGAGCCGGCCCTGTATCTATCCCCCCCCCCAGCCTGCTGGCGCCACTGTGCATCGCATATTAAAAAAAAAAACAAAACGTAATAAACACTCCTACTCACCTTCCTTCTTCCTCCGCGCAGCATCCTCTCCTGTAGCCGGCAGCTGACTCCAGCATCCTAGCGACGGGGCGCATGACGTCACTGCCATGCGCCCAGTCGCGTGTATGCTGACGTCAGCTGCTAGCTGCTGGTCTCTTATTGGCTAGCAGCTGCTGGCCTCTGATTGGCCAGCAGCGTGTATTGCAGCGCACGGGCCTGGCAAGTTTGTGTGCTGCAATGCACTTCAGCTGAGAACGAACATCTAGCTGAAGTAGCGGGGCTGGCGTCGGCACTCGGCGGGCTCAGAGTTCTCACCCGCCGGGCCCGAGCCAGTAGTGCTAGTGCTGTGGCGATGGCACGCGTGCCCACCGGGAGGGCTCTGCGTGCCCCCTCTGGCACGCATGCCATAGGTTCGCCAGCACTGCCCTATGCCATGCCATGATATCCCATCATCTTTCAACGTTTTTATCAGGGAAAAGGGCAATGGGACTGCGGGCATCGGCAAACAAGCCATTTCTAAACAACATTTTACACTGCTGCTATAGGCAGAAGCCGGATGTGTAACACAACCAGAGTCTGCCTGGTATGGAGCAGGCTCAACTTCCAATTCTGCTTTGTGCACTCAGGATGCGAACTGTTATGAAAATGCACATCACAGATCATTAAGAGGTTAATATTAGAGATGAGTGGATTGCTTTAAATTCAAATTTACTATCTATGATAAATGTTCCCCTAAAATTTGACCTTCTCCCAATGTATTACTTCAAAACCTCTAATTGCCTGGAAAAAACGTACAACACACTGAGGTCTCCTATGACCATTTTAAACCTTTTCTTGTGCCGTTTTATGCAAACACAGCCTTAGCAATGTCCAAGTGACCTCAGCCTATCTGGCTATGGGAAAACGGATCGTAATTAATAGCTGTATTGGGTGCCATGTACAGTCTGTTATTAGACTATTACAATAAAAAAGTGTGCAAAAATGTTTTTTTTTACAACACATACTTCAAATATGGCTATTTAGTGTCACAATCCACTTTTATCCTAAATCATGTGGCAAGTCTCGTTAAAGGGTCGATATTGACTTTTAGGACTGGTACGTCCAATAGGTGGCACTAGAGTTCTAGTCCTCGTCATCATATTTAATTTCCCAGAGGAGCCTTGCAAGGCTTAAAAGTCTCCTCACATTGGCATGCCAGGCTTGGCATGTCACTCTTCACCAGGAGGAACATTACCCTTTGAATCCACTTTCTGTGACACACATGCCTTGGTTTCATGATTTTCATTTAGTAGCTAAATTAGAACACAGAGGTATTAAATAGAATCTGTCAGCACAATTTTGTAATATAAAGTAAAACATGGATATAATGGCACTGTAATGCTGATTACATTGATACCTTCGGTGATGAAATCCGCTTTGTGGTTCTTCTTTAATCCCCATTTGAAGTTTTCTGCTAAGTAGATTTGGGTGCACAGGGGCCGGACTGTACACGGGGTCTTCTCCTCCCTGTCTGTGATTCCCCAGCCCCTGCGTCTGCTCTGGTCTTTAAAAAATGATGCAATGCTGCAGTTTTCAAATTCATTCAGGTAAAATAAAAACGAGCGTGTGCATGAGATTTCTGAAGTCTCACAGCTTTTGCTCGTACTGTAAAACGCAACCTCTTTTCTAAAAAAAAAAGCAGCAAAAAGAAGCTGCAAGAACATTGCATGTTAACATAGCCTTATAGAGTTTTCATTGGGATTCAGGAGTTTCGAGTTATTCTCAGAGTTAACGTATTATCTTTGCTATAGTTACTAAGTATCTACTGAACAGTGATCTATAAAACCGACCAGGATTTAGTTGCACTCTTGGGACAGTGCAAATGTCAAAGCTCTTTAATTCATGGCATTACACCCTGACACTGCCTAAAAAAAGTTGCTCAGATTTTTCGCCATGGCTGCGACCTGCTGCTAGCGTTACTGAATGGATTAAAGCCTTGTGACATTTACCTTTTAAGCATTGTGCACCGTGAGCTTTATTTCTCTATGCAGATTTACTGTAGCATGCACAAATGAAAGTAATACACAGAGAGGGTGATTTATAAATCATTTCAAATTGATTGGGCTGTGGTCTGGTGGCTATGGTAATTACTGTTGTGGAGAAATTCGCAATTATGAAAGCCCACTGCTCTCCAGCATTTCCTTGCAAGCAAAGTGTTACAGGTTCAATCAGCAAAGATTAGACTTAACATTTGCCTACAATGACTGTCACAGAGGTATTGATGTTCTGTATGGCAATTATTAGGTAACACTCTAGTAGTCTAGTGAATGCAGATTTCCACTGTCACTTGTGACGCGCCCCTGGGCCTGTGTCGCGCTGCGGTGCGCACGCGGGAGCTTACCCGGAGCCGGATCCGTGGAGGGTTGTAGTCTCGTGGCGGTGACCCGGTCCGTGCCCAGGGAGTCAAACTGGACGGCAGTCTACTAGTAGTAAATAGTTGATGACTACGCCACCCGTTGAGTGCAGCCAGGGAGCTGCTGCTGCGGGGCAGACCGCTGAGGCCGATGGTAGGATTATGCAGCGTGATAGTATAACCCCCAACGGGAGGGGTATGGTCTCAGGGCAGCCGACGTGGATGATGGGGGTAGCAGGAACCACTCAGAGACGGTACGGTGTAGTTCAGGGTCTTTACTGGTAACAACGATAGACCCTCCCGGAGTACTTGCTAGCGAACGGGGCCTGGTCAGTCCTTGAGCAGATGGGATCTCCCCTGGCCAGGCGTAGTTGTAGGCCTCCCAAACTGACTGTACTCTTCTGGCTACCTTGCTAGAAGCTGATGTAAGTAGCCCACGTCCCTGAGTGTACCGTGTGGTGCTCACCCGTATGGCCGGTGACTCGGGGCCTTCTAATGGCTTCCGCTCCACGATGGCGGTGCTGGTCCCACGCGTGTGACCGTGCCTTCGGGCTTCTGGGCCAGAGGACCTGAAATCCCCTGCCTGACGGATTCTGCTGCTGGGTAGGAGTTAGTCCCCACAGCCTCGGACTCCGGGTCCGGAAAGAAGTCTTCTTAGTCAGGGCAAGCTCTGCAGCTGCCAGCCCCTGACTCCTTGTAACTCTGCTGTTTCCTATGCTGCTTCTTGTCTCTACTCCACTTGTCTGACTCACCCTGCCTCAGCCCCGGGTTTATACAGGGGAAGTTCTTCCCCTCCCAAGACTGGGCAGGAGGTGTGGCATGCACAGGATCCCTGACCAAAGGACCTCCCACCTGCTCTCAGACATAACATTACATTACTGTGGAAAACCAGACCCCTGGGGTGCCACATTCCCCCCTAGTGAAATTTAGTACTCCGGGACTAAACACATTTAGAAAAACATAACAAGGCAAAAACATTAATAATACAATAAGAAAACATATAAAGATGGTTACGGCGTGTCCGCAACCGGGTGCAGTCTCTGAAGAGAGCAAGGTGTCCATTTCACCAACACAGGGAGACGTAACCAGGTAGGCGTCTGTCCTACCCCGAGTCCTTAACAGTCTCTAGTCCATCCTGGGTTACGCTCCAACTATGTACAAGGATTCCCGGTAAATCCACCAAGGATTCCTAAAAATAACTAGAAACACAAAATTATACACAAGCAACAAGACACAGAAAAACATAAATAAAACAATTTATACACTTTAAATTCTCCAGCGTGCGGGTAACTGGCCTCTAGTGGCCCGAGTGGACCTACGGAGCTGACTGTCTGGCCCTGAACTACAGGGTGTAGGAGCTGTCAAGGGTAAACTGGGCAGCTGTCTACCGGCTCTTTGTCTCACTAGGGGTACGGCAGGCTCACTATAAGCAGAGGGTTGATTCTCCTGTTCTGCTTGTGTGGAGTCTTCTGCCTCCTGGACCGGCTGTTCTTCCAGCTCTACCCGTTGCTCCGTAGGTTCTTGGGATGATGGTTGGAGGAAGGTGAGTACGGGTACCACAACTGCACCATTGACTTGAGTCCAAGACTGAGGGAAGTCCCCGAGCACGGTACTAACCATATCTTCCCTTTCTTCCACGGGTCGATGGTCTTCTTGTTCCTCTTCAGGGTTCCTCAGTTGTTCGGGATACTTCTTCAGGTGGTCCCGGGATACAATGGCTGTGGTTTCCCCTCCGTCTTTACTGATGGTACAGACCTTCGGGTTCTCGTGGCTTGAGGGCAGTACGGTGTACGGGTCCTTCTCCCACTGGTCGTCCAACTTGTGGAGCCGTCTCTTCCTCTTCAAGACCTGCTCTCCGGGTACCAGGGGAACAGCGGGAGCATACTGGTTGTAAGTTTTCTCTTGTCTTTCCCTAGCCTGACAGAGACTTCGCTCCACGCTCTCCTGTACTCTCCGGTACTGCTGCTGCCTCTCTGTGTCCCAGTCTGTTTCTGGTGAAGTGTCCTCGGGGGTCAGGACTCCCATTTCCAGGTCAACAGGTAACTTACCAGGTCTTGCCCTCATTAGGTAAGCCGGGGTACAGTTGGTGGAACCTACCGGGATGTGGTTGTATAGGTCCACCAGATCGGGCAACTTTTCAGGCCACAGACTGCGTTCTTCCAGGGGCAACGTTTTTAGAAGATCCATTACCACCTGGTTCATTTTTTCACAAAGTCCATTAGTCTGCGGATGGTAGGGTGTCGTCCTTATCTTCCGGCAGCCATACAGATTGCAGAATTCCTGAAAGACCTCCGCTTCAAAGGCAGGTCCCTGGTCCGTCAGCACTTGGTCCGGGTACCCGTGTGGACGGCAGAAGTGCTGCTGGAAGGCTCTAGCTGCTGTTTGAGCCGTTAAGTCCTTGACGGGGACGACAACCAAGAACCGGGAGTAATGATCCACGATGGTTAATGCGTAGACGTAGCCACTTCTGCTTGGGGTCAGTTTTACATGATCCAAGGCTACCAGTTCCAACGGTTGCCGGGTGACGATGGACTGCAGGGGAGTCTTCTGGCTGGCTCGGTCCTTCCTTCTCAGGTTGCACGGGCCACAATCTCTGCACCACTTCTCGATGGTTCCCCTCATGCCTACCCAGTGGAACCGCTCGCGCAGCAGGAACTCCAGCTTTTTCCACCCAAAGTGTCCAGCTCCGTCGTGGTATGCCTCCATCACCATGGCTGCGTCTCTTCGTGGCACCACTACTTGCCAGAGTAATTCATGCGTCCGGGAGTTAACCATTCTGCGGCACAACTTCCCTTTGTAAAGGAACAGTCGACTCTTCTCTGCCCATAGTTGTTTGGCTTCCTCCGGAGCGTCTGGTTCAAGGCGAGCCTCCGGCCGAGTCAGCATCTCCTTCACCAGTCGGACGGCAGGGTCGCTGTCTTGCGTTTCCGCCCAGTTGTAGTGGGGTAAGGGGTTCAACGTAGCAGCCTGCTTACTCCTTACCCGGTGGGAATACTGAATAGTCCCATGACGGTGGAACGCAGGGAGTTCAACTTCTTCCAGTCCCTCCGGATCTTCTCCTCCGTCCGGCAGGTTGGGCATCCTGGACAGGGCGTCCGCGTTGGTATTGGAGCGTCCTGCCCGGTATTTAATTGTGAACTCGTAGTTGGACAGACGGGCCATCCACCTCTGCTCCAGGGCACCGAGTCTTGCCGTGTCCAGGTGTGTCAGCGGGTTGTTATCCGTGTACACGGTGAACCGGGAAGAAGCGAGGTAATGCTTAAAGCGCTCAGTGATTGCCCATACTACGGCCAGGAACTCTAACTTAAATGAGCTGTAATTCTCGGGGTTCCTTTCGGTGGGTCGCAGTTTTCGGCTGGCGTAGGCGATTACTCGTTCCTTCCCCTGCAGGATCTGGGACAGTACGGCTCCTAGCCCGATGTTACTGGCGTCGGTGTAGAGGATAAAGGGCTGGCTATAATCCGGGTACGCCAGGATTTCGTCCCCCGTGAGGGCCATCTTCAGCTGGCGGAAGGACTCTTCTTCCAGCTCTTCCCATTTGAAGGGCGGCTTCTGGTTCTTGGCCTTCCGGGACTGGCCTATCAGGAGGTCCTGCATAGGTGCTGCCTTTTTGGTGAAACCGGGAATAAACCTTCGGTAGTAGCCTACCAACCCGAGGAACTGCCGCACTTCTTTTACGCTGGAGGGGCTTGGCCATTCCTTAATTGCGGTGATTTTATCAGGGTCGGGAGCCACTCCGTCAGCGCTCACTACGTGTCCCAGGTACTGCACCTTTGGTTTCAGGAGGTGACACTTGGAGGGTTTCACCTTTAGGCCGTAACTCGCCAGAGCCTCGAACACTTCCGCCAGGTGTTTCAGGTGGTCCTCATACGTCTTGGAATATACGATGACATCGTCCAGGTACAACAGGACCGTCTCGAAGTTTCTGTGGCCCAGACAACACTCCATTAGGCGTTGGAAGGTTCCTGGTGCGTTGCAGAGTCCGAACGGCATGCAGGTGAACTCGCTAAGTCCCATCGGGGTGGTGAATGCGGTCTTCTCCCGGTCCGCCTCTGCTACAGGAACCTGCCAGTACCCGCTAGTGAGATCCAAGGTAGAGAAGAAGTTAGCAGATCTTAAAGCAGCCAATGACTCCTTTATCCTTGGTAAGGGGTACGCATCCTTGTGTGTGATACGGTTGATTTTCCGGTAATCTACACACATCCTCATGGTGTTGTCTTTCTTTTTGACTAAAACTAATGGGGCTGCCCAGGGGCTACAACTATCCCGGATTACCCCAGCCTCCTTCATGTCTCTAAGCATCCCCTTGGCGTGTTGGTAATGTGCAGGGGGTACGGGTCGATACCTCTCTTTTATGGGAGGATGATCTCCCGTGGGGATGCGATGTTCTACCCCCTTGACTCGCCCGAAGTCTAACGGGTGTTTACTAAACACTCTCTCATACTCTTGAACCACCCGATAGACTCCTTGTTTCTGATGTGAGGGAGTGGAGTCAGTACCCAGATGTAGTTGCTGACACCAGTCCTCCATGTCTTTCTTAGAGCCGTTACCTTCCTCCGGGTGAGATGGAGGCAAGGGTTCCACAGATTGTATAGAATTTTGATTAGTGATATATAATTTGGCTAGCGTGGCATACCGGGGCAGGTACACTTCCCTCTCCCCGATATTTATTATGCGAACGGGCACCCTCCCATGGCGTACATTGACGACCCCCCGTGCTGTCAAAATGGTGGGCCTACTGTCTGAGTAAACTGGTTCTACCATTGCCTGGTAATCTCTACCTCTCAGACCAATAGCTGCCCGGCACCAAATCATCATTTCACTTTTTGGGGGCATGGCAATAGGAAAAGGGTCACACATTCTTACGCTACCAATCTCACCGCCGGAGAGTTACACTTGTTGCCGTTGCATCAGTGCCCGGATCTCTTTCTGGAGCACCCGCTGCTCGCCGGAGCTGGCATTCTTGGCAACCTGCTGTAAAAGGAAAATCACCTCTGCAAGACAATTTTCAATTACATTAGTTCCTAGAGTTATTTTTGGGTGACTCTCATGTTTATCAATATCTACAATGATCAGTCCCTGTGCGGCCAGTTCGACTCTACCAATTTTGATGGTCACCTCTTTAAATCCGATCTGTGGCACGGGCTGACCATTGCTGGCGATGATACTCAAGTCGTCGTCGGGGTAGCGGGTAATATCCGAGTCATTCCAGTACTGCTTGAAGAGCACGTATGGGATGGTGGTGACCTGTGACCCGGTGTCCAGTAGGGCACTCATGGGAATGCCATCCAGTACCACAGGCAAGACTGGACGTCCTCCCACATATCTGTCGCGCCAGTTCGATGGGCCTGGTGATCTTTTTCCTGGGGGTTGGCCCTCTACCCCAGGTTGTGCCCGTTTAAAGAACAGTACCTTGCCATATGTCCGGGTTGATTGCAGCGGCGGCAGATGGGTCGTCCGTCCTCACTGTATCGGTCACTGGGTCTTCCTCTGGCCGGTGGGGTCCTCCTTGGTCGACGCCACGGGATGTCCTCCGGTCCGGATGCCAGCTGGATCTTCCCTGGGGTGCAAACCTGTAAAGACTGCACAGTTCGGGTTAGCGCAGCAACGCTCTTAGCTAGCTCTTGGACCTGATGGTGTAGGTCTGGAGCCGGGTCATTGTCCACAGCCTGCGCATCAGCTCCCACAGGCCCTGCTGACAAGGGCGCCGCCTCCTGGTAGTAAGTGGTAGTGGGGCGTCTGTGGGTCACAACGCCACCTGGTGCCGGTTCTCGGAGCACCCGGATGGCTCTGTCCTTGAACTGTGCAAAGTCCAGATGGGGATCCTGTAAGGCCATTGCCCGCAACTGGGTTCGGTGGGCATTGCAATATAAACCCTCTATAAATTGTTCAGTCAACAGCCTGTCCTCGTTTCCCACCCCATCAGGGTCGGTCTGCTTTATGGCCCTCAGGGCCTCTTGTAGGTTTAGTGCATAGTCCCTTATACTCTCATGCGCTCGCTGCTTGCACCCGTAGAATCTAAGCTTAATCTCGGCTGATGTGCGGGTATCAAAGGTGTCCTTCAGCCGGGTTAGTATCCCTGCGACAGTCTTCCTCCCAGGTGGCCAGGATTTTACTTCCCTTTTGGCTGCCCCTGTTAGTTGGGCCACCAGGATGCTCACTTTTTGCTCTTCTGTGAGGGGGTACACCTGGAAGAGGCTATCCAGCTTTTCTCTAAAGTCATGCAGGGTATGTGACTCCCCTGAGTACTGGGGTAGCCAAGCTGCTCCCGGGATATAGGGCATGGTGAAGGGCATAACTGCAGCAGCGGTAGCGCTGGCGGGGGTTGAGGCAGTGAAGCTCTCCTCCGTATCCGACATCTTCCTCCCCCCTAGTGGACCGTGGCCTACCTTGCGATGATCCTCTTCCGTAGGCCGCGGCTCCGCAGTGGATCGTCAGGGTTGAGGACCTTCCGTCGCGCTCCTGTGACGTCGGCGTCTGCTGGGCTCCTTCCAGGACCTTACGCAACGTCCGGACGTGAGGCGGGGCTTCAGTTCTCGCGCGCTTTCGGAGTCCACGCCCCTCTTCTTCCCGCGCGGCGTCCTCAAGATGGCGTCCAATGGCGGGAAAACTCCACGGATGGCGGGAAGAAGGTCGAAGATGGCGCCGGATGGCGGGAAAACTTCGCGGATGGCGGGAAGAAGGTAGAAGATGGCGCCGGATGGCGGGAAACCTCCACGGATAGCGGGAATCTTCACCACTGGTAAGTTTGAACAGTCTTTGCTTTTCAGGCACGCAGTACCCGGTGGTTGCGGGCACGAAATCCTGCCGACTACGCCAAAGTTGACGCGCCCCTGGGCCTGTGTCGCGCTGCGGTGCGCACGCGGGAGCTTACCCGGAGCCGGATCCGTGGAGGGTTGTAGTCTCGTGGCGGTGACCCGGTCCGTGCCCAGGGAGTCAAACTGGACGGCAGTCTACTAGTAGTAAATAGTTGATGACTACGCCACCCGTTGAGTGCAGCCAGGGAGCTGCTGCTGCGGGGCAGACCGCTGAGGCCGATGGTAGGATTATGCAGCGTGATAGTATAACCCCCAACGGGAGGGGTATGGTCTCAGGGCAGCCGACGTGGATGATGGGGGTAGCAGGAACCACTCAGAGACGGTACGGTGTAGTTCAGGGTCTTTACTGGTAACAACGATAGACCCTCCCGGAGTACTTGCTAGCGAACGGGGCCTGGTCAGTCCTTGAGCAGATGGGATCTCCCCTGGCCAGGCGTAGTTGTAGGCCTCCCAAACTGACTGTACTCTTCTGGCTACCTTGCTAGAAGCTGATGTAAGTAGCCCACGTCCCTGAGTGTACCGTGTGGTGCTCACCCGTATGGCCGGTGACTCGGGGCCTTCTAATGGCTTCCGCTCCACGATGGCGGTGCTGGTCCCACGCGTGTGACCGTGCCTTCGGGCTTCTGGGCCAGAGGACCTGAAATCCCCTGCCTGACGGATTCTGCTGCTGGGTAGGAGTTAGTCCCCACAGCCTCGGACTCCGGGTCCGGAAAGAAGTCTTCTTAGTCAGGGCAAGCTCTGCAGCTGCCAGCCCCTGACTCCTTGTAACTCTGCTGTTTCCTATGCTGCTTCTTGTCTCTACTCCACTTGTCTGACTCACCCTGCCTCAGCCCCGGGTTTATACAGGGGAAGTTCTTCCCCTCCCAAGACTGGGCAGGAGGTGTGGCATGCACAGGATCCCTGACCAAAGGACCTCCCACCTGCTCTCAGACATAACATTACATTACTGTGGAAAACCAGACCCCTGGGGTGCCACATTCCCCCCTAGTGAAATTTAGTACTCCGGGACTAAACACATTTAGAAAAACATAACAAGGCAAAAACATTAATAATACAATAAGAAAACATATAAAGATGGTTACGGCGTGTCCGCAACCGGGTGCAGTCTCTGAAGAGAGCAAGGTGTCCATTTCACCAACACAGGGAGACGTAACCAGGTAGGCGTCTGTCCTACCCCGAGTCCTTAACAGTCTCTAGTCCATCCTGGGTTACGCTCCAACTATGTACAAGGATTCCCGGTAAATCCACCAAGGATTCCTAAAAATAACTAGAAACACAAAATTATACACAAGCAACAAGACACAGAAAAACATAAATAAAACAATTTATACACTTTAAATTCTCCAGCGTGCGGGTAACTGGCCTCTAGTGGCCCGAGTGGACCTACGGAGCTGACTGTCTGGCCCTGAACTACAGGGTGTAGGAGCTGTCAAGGGTAAACTGGGCAGCTGTCTACCGGCTCTTTGTCTCACTAGGGGTACGGCAGGCTCACTATAAGCAGAGGGTTGATTCTCCTGTTCTGCTTGTGTGGAGTCTTCTGCCTCCTGGACCGGCTGTTCTTCCAGCTCTACCCGTTGCTCCGTAGGTTCTTGGGATGATGGTTGGAGGAAGGTGAGTACGGGTACCACAACTGCACCATTGACTTGAGTCCAAGACTGAGGGAAGTCCCCGAGCACGGTACTAACCATATCTTCCCTTTCTTCCACGGGTCGATGGTCTTCTTGTTCCTCTTCAGGGTTCCTCAGTTGTTCGGGATACTTCTTCAGGTGGTCCCGGGATACAATGGCTGTGGTTTCCCCTCCGTCTTTACTGATGGTACAGACCTTCGGGTTCTCGTGGCTTGAGGGCAGTACGGTGTACGGGTCCTTCTCCCACTGGTCGTCCAACTTGTGGAGCCGTCTCTTCCTCTTCAAGACCTGCTCTCCGGGTACCAGGGGAACAGCGGGAGCATACTGGTTGTAAGTTTTCTCTTGTCTTTCCCTAGCCTGACAGAGACTTCGCTCCACGCTCTCCTGTACTCTCCGGTACTGCTGCTGCCTCTCTGTGTCCCAGTCTGTTTCTGGTGAAGTGTCCTCGGGGGTCAGGACTCCCATTTCCAGGTCAACAGGTAACTTACCAGGTCTTGCCCTCATTAGGTAAGCCGGGGTACAGTTGGTGGAACCTACCGGGATGTGGTTGTATAGGTCCACCAGATCGGGCAACTTTTCAGGCCACAGACTGCGTTCTTCCAGGGGCAACGTTTTTAGAAGATCCATTACCACCTGGTTCATTTTTTCACAAAGTCCATTAGTCTGCGGATGGTAGGGTGTCGTCCTTATCTTCCGGCAGCCATACAGATTGCAGAATTCCTGAAAGACCTCCGCTTCAAAGGCAGGTCCCTGGTCCGTCAGCACTTGGTCCGGGTACCCGTGTGGACGGCAGAAGTGCTGCTGGAAGGCTCTAGCTGCTGTTTGAGCCGTTAAGTCCTTGACGGGGACGACAACCAAGAACCGGGAGTAATGATCCACGATGGTTAATGCGTAGACGTAGCCACTTCTGCTTGGGGTCAGTTTTACATGATCCAAGGCTACCAGTTCCAACGGTTGCCGGGTGACGATGGACTGCAGGGGAGTCTTCTGGCTGGCTCGGTCCTTCCTTCTCAGGTTGCACGGGCCACAATCTCTGCACCACTTCTCGATGGTTCCCCTCATGCCTACCCAGTGGAACCGCTCGCGCAGCAGGAACTCCAGCTTTTTCCACCCAAAGTGTCCAGCTCCGTCGTGGTATGCCTCCATCACCATGGCTGCGTCTCTTCGTGGCACCACTACTTGCCAGAGTAATTCATGCGTCCGGGAGTTAACCATTCTGCGGCACAACTTCCCTTTGTAAAGGAACAGTCGACTCTTCTCTGCCCATAGTTGTTTGGCTTCCTCCGGAGCGTCTGGTTCAAGGCGAGCCTCCGGCCGAGTCAGCATCTCCTTCACCAGTCGGACGGCAGGGTCGCTGTCTTGCGTTTCCGCCCAGTTGTAGTGGGGTAAGGGGTTCAACGTAGCAGCCTGCTTACTCCTTACCCGGTGGGAATACTGAATAGTCCCATGACGGTGGAACGCAGGGAGTTCAACTTCTTCCAGTCCCTCCGGATCTTCTCCTCCGTCCGGCAGGTTGGGCATCCTGGACAGGGCGTCCGCGTTGGTATTGGAGCGTCCTGCCCGGTATTTAATTGTGAACTCGTAGTTGGACAGACGGGCCATCCACCTCTGCTCCAGGGCACCGAGTCTTGCCGTGTCCAGGTGTGTCAGCGGGTTGTTATCCGTGTACACGGTGAACCGGGAAGAAGCGAGGTAATGCTTAAAGCGCTCAGTGATTGCCCATACTACGGCCAGGAACTCTAACTTAAATGAGCTGTAATTCTCGGGGTTCCTTTCGGTGGGTCGCAGTTTTCGGCTGGCGTAGGCGATTACTCGTTCCTTCCCCTGCAGGATCTGGGACAGTACGGCTCCTAGCCCGATGTTACTGGCGTCGGTGTAGAGGATAAAGGGCTGGCTATAATCCGGGTACGCCAGGATTTCGTCCCCCGTGAGGGCCATCTTCAGCTGGCGGAAGGACTCTTCTTCCAGCTCTTCCCATTTGAAGGGCGGCTTCTGGTTCTTGGCCTTCCGGGACTGGCCTATCAGGAGGTCCTGCATAGGTGCTGCCTTTTTGGTGAAACCGGGAATAAACCTTCGGTAGTAGCCTACCAACCCGAGGAACTGCCGCACTTCTTTTACGCTGGAGGGGCTTGGCCATTCCTTAATTGCGGTGATTTTATCAGGGTCGGGAGCCACTCCGTCAGCGCTCACTACGTGTCCCAGGTACTGCACCTTTGGTTTCAGGAGGTGACACTTGGAGGGTTTCACCTTTAGGCCGTAACTCGCCAGAGCCTCGAACACTTCCGCCAGGTGTTTCAGGTGGTCCTCATACGTCTTGGAATATACGATGACATCGTCCAGGTACAACAGGACCGTCTCGAAGTTTCTGTGGCCCAGACAACACTCCATTAGGCGTTGGAAGGTTCCTGGTGCGTTGCAGAGTCCGAACGGCATGCAGGTGAACTCGCTAAGTCCCATCGGGGTGGTGAATGCGGTCTTCTCCCGGTCCGCCTCTGCTACAGGAACCTGCCAGTACCCGCTAGTGAGATCCAAGGTAGAGAAGAAGTTAGCAGATCTTAAAGCAGCCAATGACTCCTTTATCCTTGGTAAGGGGTACGCATCCTTGTGTGTGATACGGTTGATTTTCCGGTAATCTACACACATCCTCATGGTGTTGTCTTTCTTTTTGACTAAAACTAATGGGGCTGCCCAGGGGCTACAACTATCCCGGATTACCCCAGCCTCCTTCATGTCTCTAAGCATCCCCTTGGCGTGTTGGTAATGTGCAGGGGGTACGGGTCGATACCTCTCTTTTATGGGAGGATGATCTCCCGTGGGGATGCGATGTTCTACCCCCTTGACTCGCCCGAAGTCTAACGGGTGTTTACTAAACACTCTCTCATACTCTTGAACCACCCGATAGACTCCTTGTTTCTGATGTGAGGGAGTGGAGTCAGTACCCAGATGTAGTTGCTGACACCAGTCCTCCATGTCTTTCTAAGAGCCGTTACCTTCCTCCGGGTGAGATGGAGGCAAGGGTTCCACAGATTGTATAGAATTTTGATTAGTGATATATAATTTGGCTAGCGTGGCATACCGGGGCAGGTACACTTCCCTCTCCCCGATATTTATTATGCGAACGGGCACCCTCCCATGGCGTACATTGACGACCCCCCGTGCTGTCAAAATGGTGGGCCTACTGTCTGAGTAAACTGGTTCTACCATTGCCTGGTAATCTCTACCTCTCAGACCAATAGCTGCCCGGCACCAAATCATCATTTCACTTTTTGGGGGCATGGCAATAGGAAAAGGGTCACACATTCTTACGCTACCAATCTCACCGCCGGAGAGTTACACTTGTTGCCGTTGCATCAGTGCCCGGATCTCTTTCTGGAGCACCCGCTGCTCGCCGGAGCTGGCATTCTTGGCAACCTGCTGTAAAAGGAAAATCACCTCTGCAAGACAATTTTCAATTACATTAGTTCCTAGAGTTATTTTTGGGTGACTCTCATGTTTATCAATATCTACAATGATCAGTCCCTGTGCGGCCAGTTCGACTCTACCAATTTTGATGGTCACCTCTTTAAATCCGATCTGTGGCACGGGCTGACCATTGCTGGCGATGATACTCAAGTCGTCGTCGGGGTAGCGGGTAATATCCGAGTCATTCCAGTACTGCTTGAAGAGCACGTACGGGATGGTGGTGACCTGTGACCCGGTGTCCAGTAGGGCACTCATGGGAATGCCATCCAGTACCACAGGCAAGACTGGACGTCCTCCCACATATCTGTCGCGCCAGTTCGATGGGCCTGGTGATCTTTTTCCTGGGGGTTGGCCCTCTACCCCAGGTTGTGCCCGTTTAAAGAACAGTACCTTGCCATATGTCCGGGTTGATTGCAGCGGCGGCAGATGGGTCGTCCGTCCTCACTGTATCGGTCACTGGGTCTTCCTCTGGCCGGTGGGGTCCTCCTTGGTCGACGCCACGGGATGTCCTCCGGTCCGGATGCCAGCTGGATCTTCCCTGGGGTGGAAACCTGTAAAGACTGCACAGTTCGGGTTAGCGCAGCAACGCTCTTAGCTAGCTCTTGGACCTGATGGTGTAGGTCTGGAGCCGGGTCATTGTCCACAGCCTGCGCATCAGCTCCCACAGGCCCTGCTGACAAGGGCGCCGCCTCCTGGTAGTAAGTGGTAGTGGGGCGTCTGTGGGTCACAACGCCACCTGGTGCCGGTTCTCGGAGCACCCGGATGGCTCTGTCCTTGAACTGTGCAAAGTCCAGATGGGGATCCTGTAAGGCCATTGCCCGCAACTGGGTTCGGTGGGCATTGCAATATAAACCCTCTATAAATTGTTCAGTCAACAGCCTGTCCTCGTTTCCCACCCCATCAGGGTCGGTCTGCTTTATGGCCCTCAGGGCCTCTTGTAGGTTTAGTGCATAGTCCCTTATACTCTCATGCGCTCGCTGCTTGCACCCGTAGAATCTAAGCTTAATCTCGGCTGATGTGCGGGTATCAAAGGTGTCCTTCAGCCGGGTTAGTATCCCTGCGACAGTCTTCCTCCCAGGTGGCCAGGATTTTACTTCCCTTTTGGCTGCCCCTGTTAGTTGGGCCACCAGGATGCTCACTTTTTGCTCTTCTGTGAGGGGGTACACCTGGAAGAGGCTATCCAGCTTTTCTCTAAAGTCATGCAGGGTATGTGACTCCCCTGAGTACTGGGGTAGCCAAGCTGCTCCCGGGATATAGGGCATGGTGAAGGGCATAACTGCAGCAGCGGTAGCGCTGGCGGGGGTTGAGGCAGTGAAGCTCTCCTCCGTATCCGACATCTTCCTCCCCCCTAGTGGACCGTGGCCTACCTTGCGATGATCCTCTTCCGTAGGCCGCGGCTCCGCAGTGGATCGTCAGGGTTGAGGACCTTCCGTCGCGCTCCTGTGACGTCGGCGTCTGCTGGGCTCCTTCCAGGACCTTACGCAACGTCCAGACGTGAGGCGGGGCTTCAGTTCTCGCGCGCTTTCGGAGTCCACGCCCCTCTTCTTCCCGCGCGGCGTCCTCAAGATGGCGTCCAATGGCGGGAAAACTCCACGGATGGCGGGAAGAAGGTCGAAGATGGCGCCGGATGGCGGGAAAACTTCGCGGATGGCGGGAAGAAGGTAGAAGATGGCGCCGGATGGCGGGAAACCTCCACGGATAGCGGGAATCTTCACCACTGGTAAGTTTGAACAGTCTTTGCTTTTCAGGCACGCAGTACCCGGTGGTTGCGGGCACGAAATCCTGCCGACTACGCCAAAGTTGACGCGCCCCTGGGCCTGTGTCGCGCTGCGGTGCGCACGCGGGAGCTTACCCGGAGCCGGATCCGTGGAGGGTTGTAGTCTCGTGGCGGTGACCCGGTCCGTGCCCAGGGAGTCAAACTGGACGGCAGTCTACTAGTAGTAAATAGTTGATGACTACGCCACCCGTTGAGTGCAGCCAGGGAGCTGCTGCTGCGGGGCAGACCGCTGAGGCCGATGGTAGGATTATGCAGCGTGATAGTATAACCCCCAACGGGAGGGGTATGGTCTCAGGGCAGCCGACGTGGATGATGGGGGTAGCAGGAACCACTCAGAGACGGTACGGTGTAGTTCAGGGTCTTTACTGGTAACAACGATAGACCCTCCCGGAGTACTTGCTAGCGAACGGGGCCTGGTCAGTCCTTGAGCAGATGGGATCTCCCCTGGCCAGGCGTAGTTGTAGGCCTCCCAAACTGACTGTACTCTTCTGGCTACCTTGCTAGAAGCTGATGTAAGTAGCCCACGTCCCTGAGTGTACCGTGTGGTGCTCACCCGTATGGCCGGTGACTCGGGGCCTTCTAATGGCTTCCGCTCCACGATGGCGGTGCTGGTCCCACGCGTGTGACCGTGCCTTCGGGCTTCTGGGCCAGAGGACCTGAAATCCCCTGCCTGACGGATTCTGCTGCTGGGTAGGAGTTAGTCCCCACAGCCTCGGACTCCGGGTCCGGAAAGAAGTCTTCTTAGTCAGGGCGAGCTCTGCAGCTGCCAGCCCCTGACTCCTTGTAACTCTGCTGTTTCCTATGCTGCTTCTTGTCTCTACTCCACTTGTCTGACTCACCCTGCCTCAGCCCCGGGTTTATACAGGGGAAGTTCTTCCCCTCCCAAGACTGGGCAGGAGGTGTGGCATGCACAGGATCCCTGACCAAAGGACCTCCCACCTGCTCTCAGACATAACATTACATTACTGTGGAAAACCAGACCCCTGGGGTGCCACACTTGCACTTCAAAGATTCAGCTTTTACCTTTCTAAGATTATTGTGATATCCATTCCACTGGTGTTGGAGAGATAGGTGCAGGACCTCTATAGAATTACTATAGAATAAGCAGAAAAATAGCATAAAAAAAACTTCCCGGCAGCAAATTTTCATTTTTTTTGCACTTCCCTTGTTTCCTCATCTTCGTCCTAGATCAACAAATTTTAACATTTTTCCATCATTATACCCATAGAATGGACGAGATGCATTGAGCAGAGGATAGACACGATCACCCTGAGAAGTCGCTTCCAGCTCTAACATTCTATGATTCTATAAATTACATAATTTGTTTTACCACATAATGTACTAAAAAAAAAATACAAGCTTGGAGAAGTGCATAAAACTCGATTCCGCTTTCTGTTTTCACAAATTGTAAGCCATGGAGGAAGAGAGAGGGAGAGTGAGCGAGAGGGAGAAAACACAAAGGTTAAGTTCCCACAATGAGATTTTGACGCTGCGATTTTTAGCTGCACAAAAAACGCAGCGTCTTACAGTTCCAGCAAAGTGGATGGATTTATAGTAATCTCGTGCCCTCTGTGCTTTATTTTTTTCACAGTGTAAACTGACCTGCGATACGTGTTTCAAATCCGTAACATGTAAATTTTTCTTGTGGGTACGCTGAATTATATGTGCAGATTTTCCCCATAGACTTGTACTAGATGCAGAAAAGACACACATGCTTTTTTAGTGTATGTCCGCTGTGGAAACGCACTAAAGAAGCAAATAATCAGCACGTAACTAGATCAATAAAATGATGTCAAAACCAAATACCAGGGAGTATCAGAAACAAAGCAGCTTTATGTAATACATGACATACCAAAAAGAGACAAAATCGTAACTTCAAAAATGTAAAAAAAACTAAATTACCTAATAGGTGCAGAAAATCTACAACTTCAAAAACTCCTCAAATACTCAACATGGGAACGTAGTCCAAGAGAGACCAAATTAGCCAGGAGGGGTTTAATAATGCTCTCCTTCTTTGCAGTGTGTGAAGAATATAAAAACTGTAGCTATTAACTTGGTGTTGCTGCAGAATATCACACTGAGTTACTATACAGGTACAACACTTCTCTACGTCAACTGAGTCTTTGGATTATTATTCACATACTCAGACTACTGCTTTATAACCCTGCTTACTGATGCTTCACCCGTATGTGGAATTGTGAAGGATATATACTGTATATAGTATATAGTATATATATATGTGGCGCCCAGGGGAAGGGGACTACTCGGCGCCCGGGCCTTAATGCCTGGTCTTGGGGGATGTCGCGGTGGTTGGCTCCCGGACCCGTACCCTGGGGTCTCTCTTAAAAAAGGGGAAAATAAAATGTTAAAGTTCGTGACGCCACCTGTGGTGTCTGGTGAGGATCACCAGCGCTGCGGCAGTCCACTGAGACCGGTGTTACGGCAGCTTTGATGGTGTAGCTCCCCACAGGTGGAGCTAGGCCTCAGGGCAGCGATGTTTGACGAGGTGCACGATATGGCGGTGACCTAGCCAGGTCCAAGGAAGAACAGGGGACACACACACACGGTTTGCTTCTATACCTTTTACTGGTGGGAATGCAGGTACCGTCCGGAGCACTGTAGGGTGAGGGGTGCACTGCAGGACTCTCCCCAGTGAGCAGGTATAGGGCCTCCTGTTTCTTCGCCGCTTAGTGTTAGTCTCTGGCCTGCCTGGAGCTAGGCCTAACTTAGTCTCTGTTCTGCACCGGCTGATCCTGGGGTAGGGCCTTCTGTTGGAGTACACACTCCCTGGTATATGGGGGCTCGGTAACTCCTGACCCTAGTATAACAGTCAGTGTTTGGTATTCCTGGGACATGTAGTTCACCAGGGGTTCTGGTAGTCTTCTACTGGGTGTAAAGAATCCCTGCAGACTCGGACCCTGTGTCCGGTATATGGTTTCTGGGTTGAGCTGGTAAAGCTCCTCTGCCCCCAATGCTACTCACTCCTCTAGCCTTCGGCCTACTAGGGCCCTCACTAGGCTATACACACTGGCAGTTGGTTGGCTGCCTCTTCTGCTGCTCTCTGAGCGTCAGCAACGCTCCTAGCTCACTAACCTGAGCTGCTTGAGTCTGACTGAGATCCACTGCAGACTGACCTGTTTCTCTGTGTCTCACTCTGAATGAACTGGCTCTGGACTCCAGACTGTTCAGTCTCCACTAACTTCCCGGGGAGAACTTACTCACAGACTCTCTCCTTCTGTATCTGAGCAGAAAAACTGCTGAATCACTCCACCTTCCCTATTTATATCCCTATCCAGGCTCCCTCTGGTGGTCTGAGGTGGAAGGTGGAGGTGTGTGTATGTTATGAAGGCCTCTTATGGAGAAAACCTGAAATGCACCCCTCCAGGATCTGTGGCTCCATGCACAGCAGGGAGTCACATTCCCCCCTAGTTGAACTCAGCACTCCCGGGCTTAAGCACATTTTGTAACAACAACAATAACAAGCTTCCCATTATGGGAGGTTAGGACACTTGAACGTTGCATAACCAGAACATGTATAAATATACATACATATTTCAGTAAACAGTAGGCAATGAGCAACCAGAAAGTCCAAGTCTCTTCCGGAGAGGTTGCTCAAAGGGGCACTCCAGGGAGCGCAAATATGTACAATAAAAGTCTTTGGGCTGCACATAGTCCTCAGCCACAGAGCTCTTATATACCCAAGCAGGTAATGGGAAGCAAATAAGTAAAGTGTCCGTTTCACTTGGATTGTCCATTAGAGGGGAAAAATATTAGTTAAAGGCATGTAAAGGCAATAAATATATAGCGATACATACGCAGGATAATGCAATAATATACAGTATGTAATGCACACGCCCGGACTGACTGGCGTGTGCGTGTTTATGTAGTGATTCCACTGTGCCATGAACCGGAGAGTGCCTGGAGCGGCGTAACTAAGTATCGGCCCGATCCGACCAAGGTCGCACGACGGCATACGACGCCAGTGCACCAGGGAAGAACCGAGCAGAGGAACCAGGGTCTACTCCAGGTCAGACTCCGGACACGGCTGTTGACCCACACCGGGGAATACAGGAACAGGCAGACTAGAGCGCAGGCTGGGTAGGGTCCAGTACTGACTGGGAGACAAATTCGAAACCGCAGACGCGATGGACAGGGCAGAGCAAAGCGAAAACCGCAGACGCGGTGGACAGAGCTGAGCAAAGCGAAAACCGCAGACGCGGTGGACAGAGCTGAGCAAAGCGAAAACCGCAGACGCGGTGGACGAGCTGAGCAAAGCGAAAACCGCAGACGCGGTGGACAGAGCTGAGCAAAGCGAAAACCGCAGACGCGGTGGACAGAGCTGAGCAAAGCGAAAACCGCAGACGCGGTGGACAGAGCTGAGCAAAGCGAAAACCGCAGACGCGGTGGACAGAGCTGAGCAAAGCGAAAACCGCAGACGCGGTGGACGGAGCTGAGCAAAGCGAAAACCGCAGACGGGGTGGACGGAGCTGAGCAAAGCGAAAAACGCAGACGCGGTGGACAGAGCTGAGCAAAGCGAAAACCGCAGACGCGGTGGACAGAGCTGAGCAAAGCGAAAACCGCAGACGCGGTGGACAGAGCTGAGCAAGGCGAAAACCGCAGACGCGGTGGACAGAGCTGAGCAAGGCGAAAACCGCAGACGCGGTGGACAGAGCTGAGCAAGGCAAAAACCGCAGACGCGGTGGACAGAGCTGATCAAGGCGAAAACCGCAGATGCGGTGGACAGAGCTGAGCAAAGCGAAAACCGCAGACGCGGTGGACAGAGCTGAGCAAAGCGAAAACCGCAGACGCAGTGGACAGAGCTGAGCAAAGCGAAAACCGCAGGCGCGGTGGACAGAGCTGAGCAAAGCGAAAACCGCAGGCGCGGTGGACAGAGCTGAGCAAAGCGAAAACCGCTGGCGCGGTGGACAGAGCAGAGCAAAGCGAAAACCGCAGACGCGGTGGACAGAGCTGAGCAAAGTGAAAACCGCAGACGCGGTGGACAGAGCTGAGCAGAGCGAAAACCGCAGACGCGGTTGACAGAGCTGAGCAGAGCGAAAACCGCAGGCGCGATGGACAGAGCTGAGTAGAGCGAAAACCGCAGACGCGGTGGACAGAGCTGAGCAAAGCGCAAACCGCAGACGCGGTGGACAGAGCAGAGCAAAGCGAAAGACGCGGTAGAGACAGGGCTCTGTTCACACGGAACAGACTAGAAGGGAAAGGCAGAACCAGATACCCACAGGGTACTTGCAGAGAAGTAGCGAGTGGGCCACAAACTCACAAACGGAAGTACAGTGACAACGAGCAGGAGTTAGGTATGAGTTCAGACTCAGCAGAAAAAGGGAAAGTACAGACATAGAGAAAAACAAAACAGGTTAGGAGAGAATACAGACAGGACACAGTTCAGACACGGGAACTGATACAGAAGGCAGGAAACATAAACGGGACCTGGCATATCAGTGACCAAAGGCCAACTGACAGAACACAATGCTCAGGCAGGGATTCATTGGAGAAGCTGGGTTAAATACCAGATGGCAGACAGCAATAGGCTGAGGACGCACAAGGGGTGTGTCTGCAGCAGGTAGAAAAAGCAGGAAGTGATCGGGCGCCGCCCTTAAGCAGCAGACACAGAGGCAAACAGACAGCATGGAGGGAAGCCAGGCTAGCAAACTGGACTGGAGATCAAGTGTGCGCTCTTGCACAGTGGGAGATGGACCACTATGCAAGGACACCACCAGGTATGTTACACAGTATTATACAATACAATACAATACAATACAATACCCCCGGGGGTAACTATCTACATCTGTCGAGGTTTAACTATTTTACTTAGTGTACCTGACAGGGAGTTGACCTTTCGTGCTACGTGTAGATCTGCGTAGTGCGGTGGTCTGTGTAGTGTCAGTGTTTCTCTCAGCTACCCTGTTTGTTCTACTAGCGATGGTATTGTAAAACTGCCTTAACCTCGCTACTGGGCTGGCAAGTTCACCATTGGCTGGGCCTTCCTGCTCTGCTTCTGCCGGGGATCCTTCTTCCGGGGATTCTTCCTGAGCAGGCTCTTCTGTGGCACTAGGCTCTTCTGCAGCACTTACAGGTTCAACGTGCTGTGGAGGGTCTTCTGGCTGTTGGAAGAATTGGAGTACTGGAATTATGACTGCTCCTCCGATTTGAGGCCAATCTGCCGGGAAGTCTCCTAAATCAGTATGTATTACTGCTTCATCAGGTTCCTCCGGGAAAATGAGAGGCACTTCTTCTTGGGGTTTTAGCAGATCTGGACACAACTTCAGGTGGTCCCTAGATACTGTTGCAGTTGTTCTTCCTCCATCTTTGCTGATCAGACACGTCTTCCGGTTGTCAAACCTTGAATTCAACACAGTGTAGGGTTCTCTCTCCCACTGGTCATCAAGCTTGTGGTTCCTCCGCTTCCTTTTCAATACCATTTCTCCTGGTGTGAAGGGTTCTGCTGGTGCACTTCTGTTGTATTATGCTACTTGTTTATCCCTCACCCGAGTGAGACTGTCTTCGACACAGGCTTGTACTCTTCTGTACTGCTCCTGTCTGGTCGTGTCCCAGTCCTCAGTGGTCACATCAGCTTCAGGTTCTACAACACCAAGCTCCTGGTCCATGGGCAACTTCCCCGGTCTTGCCCGCATTAGATATGCCGGAGTGCAATTGGTGGAACTTACTGGTATGTGATTATACAGATCCACTAGGTCAGGTAGTAGGTCTGGCCACTGGTTTCTCTCCTCAAGTGGTATGGTCTTCAGCAGGTCGATGATGATGTTATTCATCTTTTCACAGAGACCGTTAGTTTGGGGGTGGTACGGTGTAGTCCTGATCTTTTTACACCCGTACAGATGGCAGAACTCTTTGAACAATTCAGCCTCAAAGGCCGGGCCTTGGTCAGTCAGTACCTGCTCAGGGTATCCATGGGGTCTGCAGAAGTACGCTTGGAACGTCTTCGCTGCTGTCTCTGCTGTCAGGTCGTTGACAGGGGCGGCCACCAGGAACCTGGAGTAGTGATCCACCATGGTCAGGGCATAGGTATAACCTGACCGGCTGGGTGACAACTTGACATGGTCCAGGGCCACGATCTCCAGGGGATGAGTCGTCTTGATGGGTTGCAGGGGTGCCTTCTGGCTGCTGTAGTCTTCTTTTCTGAGGCTACACGGTCCACAGTCTCTGCACCACCTCTCAATGGAGCTGCGCATTCCCACCCAGTAGAATCGACACTTCAACAGGGTCTCTAGCTTTTTCCAGCCAAAGTGCCCCGCCTGATCGTTGTAGGCCTCCAACACCATCTGGATGTCCGTCTTAGGGACCACTATCTGCCACATCTCAGGGGTTTTCGGATTGACGTACCTCCGGCACAGCTTCTCACGGTAGATAAACAGCCGGCTTCTCTCATTCCATAGCTGCTTTGCTTGGAGAGACGCATCCTTCTCCAGGGAGGAACCTTCTTGGGTTATCAGCTCCTTGATATGGCTGACAACCGGGTCACTGTCCTGGGTCTCCTTCCAGCTGTGGTGAGGCAAAGGGTTTAATGTCTTACCACGCTGCCTCCTGGAGGCTCGTTGCTCGTGGATCATCCCACTCCGATGAAAGGCAGGAAGCTCAATCTCCTCCAGGTCATCCACTTCTTCTTCTGTGTCTGACTGGTGAGGCATCCTGGACAGGGCATCGGCGTTGGCGTTCTTGCGGCCCGCCCGGTACTTAATTGTGAACTGGTAGTTTGACAGCCGAGCCATCCATCGTTGTTCCATGGCTCCCAGCTTGGCTGTTTCAAGATGAGTTAAGGGGTTATTGTCAGTGTAGGCAGTGAACTTGCAGGAGGCTAGGTAGTGCTTGAACCTTTCTGTGATGGCCCAGACCAAGGCCAGGAACTCCAACTTGAAGCTGCTATAGTTCACTGGGTTCCTCTCAGTCGGGCGGAGCTTCCTGCTTGCATACGCGATGACTTTCTCCTGGCCATTCTGATTCTGACTTAGGACAGCTCCCAATCCTTCATTGCTGGCATCAGTATACAGCAGGAACCGTTGGCTGTAGTCAGGGTAGGCTAGGATCTCATCACCTGTCAGGATCTCCTTCATTTCTTGAAATGATTCAGCCTGTTCTTTACCCCAGTGGAATGGGGGATTTCTGCCCTTGGGGGACTGTCCTACCAGGAGGTCTTGCAGAGGCGCTGCTTTCTTCGTATAATCTTTTACAAACCTCCGGTAGTATCCTACTAGTCCCAGGAACTGACGCACCTCCTTGAGGTTCTTCGGCTCCGGCCATTTCTGGATGGCAGTGACTTTCTCCGGGTCTGGTGCTACTCCCTCTGGACTAACAATGTGCCCCAGGTACTGTACCTTTTTCTTGAGCAGGTGACACTTTGAGGGCTTCAACTTCATCCCATACCGAGACAGTGACTCAAATACCTCCGCCAGGTGCTTCAAGTGGTCCTCATACGTTTTGGAGTACACAATCACATCATCCAGGTATAGTAACTAGTGTTGAGCGAGCACTAAAATGCTCGGGTGCTCGAAGCTCGGGCCGAGCTCACTGTGATACTCGGGTGCTCGACCCGAGCAACGAGCCCAATGTTAGTCTATGGGAGACCCGAACATTTTTGCGGCGGCTCCCCCGGCAGTCTGTAGAAAGCCTAAAAAGTGCCCAAAACGATAGTGACAGTGCTCAAATGACATGGGGACAGCATGGGGATCGCCCCTGGAAGCATTTCTGACCCCCAGGTCACTGCTGTCAACAACGTGGTCAGAGGTATTAAGCCACTTTTACAGGCTCACAATAAAACGTTCAAAAACGAAAGTGAAAGTGCTTTCCTGTGAAATATGTTAACCCCTTAACGACAATGCGTCTTTCTGTTTTTGTGTTTTCCTTTTTGCTCCCCTTCTTCCCAGAGCCAGAACTTTTTAAATTTTCGTTCAATATGGCCATGTGAGGGCTTATTTTTTGCGGGACGAGTTGTACTTTTAAACACCATCCCTGGTTTTACCATATCGTGTGCTGGAAAATGGGAAAAAAATTCCAAGTGCAGTGAAACTGCAAAAAAAATGCAATTCCACAGTTGCTTTTTGGGTCCTTTTTTACCACATTCACAGATTGCTAAAACTGACCTGCCATCATTATTTTCCAGGTCGTTACGAGTTCATAGACACCAAACATGTATAGGTTCTTTTTTATTTAAGTGGTGAAAAAAAAATCCAAAGCTTGCTAAAAAAACAGAAAAAAATGACGCCATTTTCCGAGACCCTTAGCTTCTCCATTTTTCGGGATCTGGGGCCAGGTGAGGGCTTATTTTTTGCGTGCCGGGCTGATGATGGGGTAGATCCGATGTTTTGATCGCCCGTTATTGCATTTCATTGCAAAGTTGTAGCGACCAAAAAAACTTAATTCTGGCGTTTAAAATTTTTTTCTCGTTTCGCCGTTTACTGATTGTATTAACTCTTCTTTTATATTGATAGATCGGGCGATTCTGAACGCGGCGATACCAAATATGTGTATGTGTTTTTTTTTTTATATATATATATATATATATATATATATATATATATATATATATATATATTTTATTTTGAAAGGGGGGTGACTTAAACTTTTATATATTTTTTATTTTTATTTATTTTTTTAAAAACTTTTTTTTTTTACACTTTCTGCTTGCTTCTATAGTCTCCAGAGGAGACTAGAAGCAGCAGTTGTCTGATTGCTTCTACTGCATACAAGCGATGAGCAGATCGCTTGTATGCAGGAGAAATGCTCACTTGCTATGAGCGCTGACCACTAGGTGGCGCTCATAGCAATTGAGACATGACAACCACAGGCGTCTGCTGCAGACCCTGAGTTGTCATGACCACCCATTGGTGACCCGCGATCACGTGATGGGGTCACTGATGGGTGGGGCTTAGGACTCCCGGAAGCGCGAGTTAAATGCCACTGTCAGAGATTTAACATGTTAACAGCCGCGGGTGGATTGCGATTCCAATAATCAGCTGACATGTGCTCGCTCCAGTGTGGGCTCACCGCCGGAGCCCCCGCTGAACCGGCCTTCCCGACCTGGTGCGTACTATTACTGACCAGGTCGGAAAGGGGTTAAGGAACATCCTTTCCAGGGTAAAGACTTGTGTATAAGGTAAAATAAATAACCAAAAACAAAAATACTCCTCCACACCTTGGGCTATGTTCACAAGTAGCATTTTTTATGCGTTTTTGCACGTTTGTATTGCTTTCAACCGTGACAAATGCATTCACCGGGAAATGTCATTTTAACATTTTACAACCTTATCTGGCAGTAGCTTAACAAGACGATTTTAATGCCCCTTACAAGAGCCATGCAGTACAGCATATTAAAAACATTATTCCCATTATTGGGGAGTGGGTCTCCCATAGTCTTTGCCTATGTCTTCCAAGCAAAAGCTGCCAAAAATTAGGAAGGGGGAACTTGCAATGTCCCTTACAAGAGCCATGCAGTACAGCATATTAAAAACATTATTCCCATTATTGGGGAGTGGGTCTCGCATAGTCTTTGCTTATGCCTTCCAAGCAAAAGCTGCCAAAAATTAGGACAGAGGAACTTGCAATGCTGGCAACATGGACCACGGTCACCCTGGTGGTATAGTGGTCGTGGAGGCTGAGGATAAGAAGAGCAAAAAACAGCTGAAATGAGGAAGCGTATACCCATGTGTGGGTTTGAAGCGATGCATGGGAATACACCTCCCGAAATAACACAGTGGATTTGACTTTATGTTACTCTGCTGTCATTTGGTGGTGATGAGAAGTCTGGCCCAATCCAGCCCTTGTTCATTTTGATAAGGGTCAGCTTGTCAGCATTGTCAGTTGACAGGCGAGTGCGCTTATCAGTTATAATTCCCCCAGCGGCACTAAAAACACGCTCCGATAACACGCTAGCGGCAGGGCAGGCCAGGACCTCCAAGGCATACAGAGTGAGCTCATTCCAAGTGTCCAGCTTGGATACCCAATAATTAAAAGGCACAGAGGAATCACGGAGGACGCTGGTACTCCCTCACCATCTTTTGAAACTTTCCACTCCTTGTCAGAGTACCCTGCGCCTCAGGGCCTGTAAGCTGGGCAGGTCTCAGAAAACTGTCCTAGAACATTGACAGTGTTCCCCTGCCTCTGCTGGATTGGAGTTGCGTCTCTCTCGCCTGTATGCCTTAGTTGGGCAGCGAACTGTGACCTCTGCCGCTACAGTGTTCAGATGGGAATTTTTTTAATAGTTCTGCAGCAAGGGCCTTCTGGTACTGCCCCATTTTTGTAGACCTCTCCAACTCAGGAATAAGAGAGTGAAAGTTCTTCTTGTAGAGGGGGTCTAAAAGTGTCATCAACCAGTAATGACTGTCACCCAACATTTTGACAATGCGAGGGTCACGGTTAAGGCAGCGTAACATAAAGTCAGCCATGGGTGCCAGACTGGTAATGGGCAAGACTTCCGTGTCCTCACCAAGATGATAACTGATAGTGTTGAGCGATCACTAAAATGCTCGTGAGCTCGAAGCTCGGGCCGAGCTTACCGTGATACTCGGGTGCTCGACCCGAGCAACGAGCCCAATGTTAGTCTATGAGAGACCCGAGCATTTTTGCGGCAGCACCCCCGGCAGTCTGTAGAAAGCCTAAAAAGTGCCCAAAACGATAGTGACAGTGCTCAAAAGACATGGGGGCAGCATGGGGATCGCCCCTGGAAGCATTTCTGACCCCCAGGTCACTGCTGTCAACAACGTGGTCAGAGGTATTAAGCCACTTTTGCGGGCTCACAATAAAACGTTCAAAAATGAAACTGAAACGGTTTTCCTGTGAAATATGTTAAGGAATTTCCTTTCCAGGGTAAAAACTTGTGTATAAGGTAAAATAAATAACCAAAAACAAAAATACTCCTCCACACCTTGGGCTATGTTCACAAGTAGCATTTTTCATGCGTTTTTGCACTTTTGTATTGCTTTCAACCGTGACAAATGCGTTCACCAGGAAATGTCATTTTAACATTTTACAACCTTATCTGGCCATGTGCTGTGTGACACATACATACAGTGCTGAAAAGACAAGGGATCAGCATGGGGAAGACCCCTGGAAGCATCTCTGACCCCAAGGTCACTGTCTAAAAGTGTGCCCATCAGAAGTGATCCTTGCCGCATCAGAAGATGCAGACTTGCAACTATCCCCGTGCAAGTCCTTGTCCCAGGGCAGTGTTCAATTGTACCTCCCCCATTCCTTGCAATGCAAGCGAAAATATGCAGCCAACCACCCACCCACCCGCAGGCTGCAATACCATACTGCTAGCTTTCACTTGAAATGGGGCCTTTTAGTTTGGAGGAGGCCGAAGCTGGCTACTACCTCATGGCCGCTTCGGCAGCGAGGTATCCATACTCTGTCCCCAGCCGCCCGGCGGCCGGGTGTCCACGCTCGGTCCCCAGCCGCCAGGTGGCGGCCAGGTGTCCATACTCGGTCCCCAGCCACCCTGATTTCTCCTGTCACCTTCCCCCACACTTTTCTTAGCCTGGCCTGCTTTAGGGCAGCATTGGATGAGCCCAGCAGAGAACCAGACTCCTCCGGTGGGCCCTGGCTTCTCCATCAGGGGAGTTGAGAGTGCCTAGGTGAGGAGCATGATGATGATGATAGAAGTTAGCATCTGCTTTGTTTTCTTGGAATGCAAGCGCATGTATGTAGTAGCGGCTAGGCCTGAGGTGGTCCGCGTTTTGGCGCATATCCTACCTCCTCCGAGGATTGCTGGATGTTTTCCTGCTACTATCCCAGTTCTATGACTCCCGTTAAGACAAAGCTTCAGGTGATAAATGATTAATGAGGTGGTGGCAAAGGAGAAAGAGCAGGAGGAACAGGGACCATTCACATCAATATCAGGCCAGTCAACCAGATATGTCTTGTAGGATATGTTTCTGTTACAAAAGGAGCGGTTCGGCTACACAGTTATAGGGCATACAGTGAGTGCAATGCCTACCAAAAATTTCGAGCCACTCCAATGCCCCTTGGAAATGACATGGAGGTCAGAGGGCGTTAACTAAACCTTTTTTTCGATTTATAGCAACTGGGTCTCCCGTGCACTGTTGGCCTAAGCAGTGAATGGAAGGCTTTCCAAAAATTATGAGGAACTGCAATGCCCCTTACAAGAGCCATGTGTGGCACCCCAGGGGTCTGGTCACCACAGTAATAGAGATATTACGTCGGAGAGCAAGTGGGAGGTTTCCTGGTCAGGATCCCTTAAACATGCAACATCCTCCTGCCCCAGTCCTGGGAGGGGAGAATTCTGCCCTTATAAACTGGATCTGGGGCGGGGTTGAGTGAGTCAGAGAACAGTCAGAGTCAGAGTGAGAGCAAGGGAAAGTAACAGCAAGGAGCCTGTGTAGGAGCTAGGAGCTAAAGACCAGGGGCTGGAAGCTGAGCAGAGCTCGCCCTGGCAGAAGACAATAGGAACCGGACACTGGAGTCCGAAGCTGTGAGGACTTATATATCCAGCAGCAGAAACCAGCCGGCAGGGGATTTCAGGTCCTCTGGCCACAGAAGCCCGGAGCCTCAGTCACAAGCAAGGGACCAGCACCGCCGTCGTGGAGCGGAGACTAACAGAAGGCCCCAAGTCACCAGCCATACGGGTGAGCACTACACAGTACACTCAGGGACGTGGGCTACTTCTACCCGCTTACAGCAAGGTAGCCAGGAAGAGTGCAGACAGATGGGGAGGCCTACAACTCCACCTGGCCAGGGGAACTCCTGCTTGCTCACAGACTGACCAGGCCTCTTATGCTAGCCAGTACTCCCGGGAGGGTCTACCTTATAATCATCCGTAAAGACCCTGAACTGCACTGCAAAGACTCTGAGTCGTTCCTGCTGTGCTCGTGCACCATCACCCCCATCATCCACACTCAGTGCCCTGAGTTATCCCATTCTATGCTGCGCACACAACACCAGCCTCAGCGGTCTGCCTCGCAGCGGTGGTACTCCCTGACCGCAATCCACGGGTGGCGCAGTCGGACAATTAACCTTAAAACCTAAGAAAGACTGCCACTGGTTTGACCAGCCTGAGCCACGGGACCGGGTCACCGCCACGGAGACTACAGACCCCAGAGACCCGGCACCGGGTATCCCACACACGTGTACACACGGCCCAGGGGGCGCGTCACATGCAGTATAGCATATTACAAACATAAGTCCCATTATTGGGGAGTGGGTGTCCCATAGTATTTGCTTATGCATTGCAAGCAAAAGCTGCCAAAAATTAGGACGGAGCAACTTGCAATGCCCCTTACAAGAGCCATGCAGTACAGCATATTACAAACATAAGTCCCATTATTGGGGAGTGGGTCTCCCATAGTATTTGCTTATGCTTTCCCAGCAAAAGCTGCCAAAAATTAGGACGGAGCAACTTGCAATGCCCCTTACAAGAGCCATGCAGTACAGCATATTACAAACATAAGTCCCATTATTGGGGAGTGGGTGTCCCATAGTATTTGCTTATGCCTTGCAAGCAAAAGCTGCCAAAAATTAGGACGGAGCAACTTGCAATGCCCCTTACAAGAGCCATGCAGTACAGCATATTACAAACATAAGTCCCATTATTGGGGAGTGGGTCTCCCATAGTATTTGCTTATGCTTTCCCAGCAAAAGCTGCCAAAAATTAGGACGGAGGAACTTGCAATACTGGCACCCTGGTGGTATAGTGGTGGTGGAGGCTGAGTATAAGGAGAAGAAGATTAAACAGCCGAAACGAGGAAGCGTATACCCATGTGTGGGTGTGAAGCGGTGCATGTGAATACACCTCCCGAAATAACACAGTGGATTTGACTTTATGTTACTCTGCTGTCATTTGGTGGTGATGAGAAGTCTGGCCCAATACAGCCCTTGTTCATTTTGATAAGGGTCAGCTTGTCAGCATTGTCAGTTGACAGGCGAGTGCGCTTATCAGTTATAATTCCCCCAGCGGCACTAAAAACACGCTCCGATAACACGCTAGCGGCAGGGCAGGCCAGGACCTCCAAGGCGTACAGAGCGAATTCATTCCAAGTGTCCAGCTTGGATACCCAATAATTAAAAGGCACAGAGGAATCACGGAGGACGCTGGTACGATCGGCAAGGTACTCCCTCACCATCTTTTGAAACTTTCCACTCCTTGTGAGAGTACCCCGCGCCTCAGGGCCTGTAAGCTGGGCGGGTGTCAGAAAACTGTCCCAGAACGTTGACAGTGTTCCCCTGCCTCTGCTGGATTGGAGTTGCATCTCTCTCGCCTGTACGCCTTGGTTGGGCAACGAACTGTGACCTCTGCCGCTAGCGTGTTCAGATGGGAATTTTTTTTAAGAGTTCTGCAGCAAGGGCCTTCTGGTATTGCCCCATTTTTGTAGACCTCTCCACCTCAGGAATAAGAGAGTGAAAGTTCTCCTTGTAGCGGGGGTCTACAAGTGTCACCAACCAGTAATGACTGTCACCCAACATTTTGACAACGTGAGGGTCACGGTTAAGGCAGCGTAACAAAGTCAGCCATGCGTGCCAGACTGGTAACGGGCAAGATTTCCGTGTCCTCACCAAGGACGACTGACCATGCTCTCCTCCTCCTCCTCCTCTTCCTCCTCCCCCTTGTCCTCAGGCCACCCACGCTGAACCGACGGTATGACACTTGTACAGGTACTACCGTCTACAACGCATGATAGCAGCTCCTGTTCTTCCTCCTCCTACTCCTCCTCCTCTCCCTCATTGTCCCCCAATGCACGTTGGGATGAGATGAGGCTGGGCTGTGTGTAATCGCCCGCTACGGCTTCTTGATCCATCTCATCATACTCTGGCTGCAATGCCTCCTCTTTAATTCTCTGCAGAGAGCGTTGCAAAAGACAGACAAGTGAGATGCTGACACTAATGATGGCGTCATCGCCACTCACCATCTTGATGGCCTCCTCAAAGTTTGTCAGGATGGTACATATGTCAGACATCCAGGTCCACTCCTGGGGTCTTATGTGTGGAGTCTGACCTGAATATCGACGGCCTTGTTGCAGCTGGTACTCCACAACTGCTCTCTTCTGCTCACAAATCCTTTGCAACATGTGGAGGGTAGAGTTCCAAAGTGTGGGGACATCACACACCAGTCGGTGTGCCGGAAGCTGCAAACGCTGCTGCAACACAGCAAGGGCGGCGGAAGCTGTAGCCAACTTGCGAAAATGAGCTGACAGGCGGCGTACTTTCACGAGCAGATCTGGCAACTCGGGGTACGATTTAAGAAACCGCTGAACCACGAGGTTAAGCACATGAGCCAGGCATGGTACGTGTGTGATCTCACCTCGCCTCAGAGCCGCCACCAGGTTACGGCCATTGTCACACACGACCATGCCGGGATGTAGGTTCAGCGGTCTCAGCCACAGATCTGCCTGCAGCAGTGTGAGGTTTATCACCTAAGCTTATGAGTTTCAGCACAGCCTGTTGCCGCTTGGCGGAGGCAGTACTGCAATGCTTCCAGCTTGTAACTGATGTGGTGATATCTGAGATGGAGGCTGAACATGAGGAGGAGGAGGAGGAGGATGCGCAGGAGCTGTACACTGTGGGGGCAACTCTGACTGACATAGGGCCCGCAATCCTCGGTGTGGGGAGGATGTGTTCCGTCCCAAGGTCCGACTGGGTCCCGGCTTCCACTATGTTTACCCAGTGTGCCGTCAGAGAGATGTACCGTTCCTGGCCACAAGCACTTGTCCACGTGTCCGTTGTCAGGTGGACTCTCCCAGTAACTGCGTTGTTGAGGGCACAGCAGATGCTTTGGGACACGTGCTTGTGTAGTGCGGGGATGGCACACCGGGCAAAATAGTGTCGGCTGGGGACCGAGTACCAAGGGACGGCCAACGCCATAAGATTGCAGAAGGATTCTGTCTCCACCAGCCTAAAAGGCAGCATTTCCAATGCAAGCAGTCGTGAAATGTGCGAATTTAGGACTGTGGCCTGTGGGGCGTTAGCTGCGAATTTCCGCTTTCCTTCAAAGGTCTGGGATATGGACAATTGAATGCTGTGGTGGGACATGGACGTGGACGTTGATGCTGTTTCTTGAGAAACTGCCATAACAAGTGAAGACTGAGAGGAGGGGGCATCTTTACATGCAGTATGGACAGGGGATTGCCTTGCACACACAACAGGGGGTTCTATTGCACGCACAACAGTGGAAGAAGCAGTGGTGACACCCGCTGACACTGGTCGTGGGCCCTGGGTTTCGCCCCACAAAGTCGGGTGCTTTGCTGCCATGTGCTTGATCATGCTGGTGGTGGTCAGGCTGGTAGTTTTGTCACCCCTGCTGATGCTGGCATGGCAGGTGGAACATATGGCCTTTTTGGGGTTATCAGCAGAGTCTTTAAAAAAATTCCAGACTCTGGAAGACCTACCGCTTGTACTGGCAACGTCCCTCGTGTTGGTGTTACGGGGAACGGTTGCCTGCCTTCTGTCTGCGGCCACCACACTGCTTCTTCCTGCCTGTTGGGGTACTCTGCCTCCCTCCCCCTGTGTGCTGCTGGCCTCACTCTGCATGTCCTCCTTCCACGTTGGGTCAGTTACTAGATCATCCACCACCTCCTCCACTTCCACTTGCGCACCACGATCCTCCTCCTCACTTCCTGGCAATTGTATCTCGTCATCGTCCACCTCTTGTGACAGATTGCCAACGTCGACTTCCTGTGGCCGTGGCTGTTCAAATATTTGGGCATCGCAACATGGGATTTCCTCTTCCACCACTTCAAGCGTATTAGGCGAGGGGCCCAAATATGGAAATGGACCAGTGAACAGCTCTTCAGAGTGTCCAAGTGTGGGATCACTTGCTGTCTGACGACACTCGGCATGGTGGGAGGAAGGAGCATCAGGGTGAGGAGGAGTATGCGGTCGAGACTCACGGCTACTAAGAGTTGACCGTGTGGAAGACAGACCGGAGGTGGTGGTGCCCAGGTAACTGGAAGTATTGTCTGCTATCCAATTAATAACCTGTTCACACTGATCAGTTCTCAATACTGGTGTTGTTCTGTGCTTCCCTAGTAATTCGGTCAAGAAGTGGGAGCGAGAAGATGTGGCTGTTGGTTGTGGCACATTTTCACCTTGGCCACGGCCTCGTCCTCTGCACGAACCATCACCAGAACGTCCACTTCCACGTCCCTTGCCACGCACCTTGCCCATTGTAAATGAAGTAAAATAGCTTACACTTGCACTATCAATGGAAAAAGGGTAATAAAGAGTAGATTAGAACCGTGGAAGAGGAAAACTACAGTTATTGTTTACTGGGGTATACCACACTTTTTTAAATAGAGATATTTGCGGCTGAACAGTGAGCGACACACTCAAACTGCTTTTTTTTTTTTAGATACCAAAGGCCCAAAACTGGATAGTACAGCGATTTGACCCGTGGAACTGCGAAACCACACTGGGATGTCGGGCCTACACAAGACTATTTTCAACAGATATATTTTTGTGTCACAACAGTCAGGAGACACTACTGTTTTTCTTTACGGAAAAAACTACCAAAAGCTGAATAATAGAGATTTTTTACCGTGGGATGGCAAAACCACAGTTATTGTTTACTGGGGTATACCACACTTTTTTAAATAGAGATATTTGCGGCTGAACAGTGAGCGACACACTCAAACTGCTTTTTTTTTTTAGATACCAAAGGCCCAAAACTGGATAGTACAGCGATTTGACCCGTGGAACTGCGAAACCACACTGGGATGTCGGGCCTACACAAGACTATTTTCAACAGATATATTTTTGTGTCACAACAGTCAGGAGACACTACTGTTTTTCTTTACGGAAAAAACTACCAAAAGCTGAATAATAGAGATTTTTTACCGTGGGATGGCAAAACCACAGTTATTGTTTACTGGGGTATACCACACTTTTTTAAATAGAGATATTTGCAGCTGAACAGTGAGCGACACACTCAAACTGCTTTTTTTTTAGATACAAATGGCCCAAAATGGATAATACAGAGGTTTGAACCGTGGAAGTGCAAAACAACACTTCTGTTTCTCTAGCCTACACCAGACTATTTTAAACAGTTATATTTGTGTCTGAAAAATCAGAGACATGCTTTTTTTTTTTTTTGGGGGGGGGGGGGGGGAGGGGGACCAAAAGGTTAATAAGCCAGCGGGGAAAAGGTGGGTGCTGCTGGCGTTGGAGTGGCCCCACCCTGGTAACGTTGGATTGCAGTATCTGCCATTTCCAGGGACTGCAGTCACTTTATAGCCATATCCTTAAGGGTGTCAAAGGTAGCATTGGGATGATCCAAGGACCACCAACGCACAGTCCTGCTCTCCGCTTGGGACCTCAGCCTCCGGACAAATTGTTCTTTTAGCATTTTACTCTCATTAGTTATGCTAATTGGACTAACCTGTTTTAGAGCTCGCAGGGCCCCTTGTAAACGGCAGGCATAGTCCCGAACGCTGTCATCCGGTTTCTGAGAGCATTGGTAGAACCTCATCCGGAGGTCTGCTTCAGCGCGGTCCTCAAAGGCTGTCTGTAACTTTTTGAAAATTGTGGACACTGATTCCGGGTCTGCGGCCTACCAAGTCTCTACTTCTGTCTCCGCAGCACCAGTCAATTGTCCCACTACTACTGCAGCTCTTTGTTTGCCCGTCATAGAATACATGTCCAGTATGCTGCATATTTTGCGCTTGAATCCAGACAGGGTGTCTGGCTTGCCGCTGTACTGGGGAAGCCACTTTGCTCCGGGCATGTATGGTAAAGTCAATGGTACGATAGGGGCTACAGGCCCTGGTGATGGAGCGGCTGCTCCGTCTTGCACGGCAGCCGCGGGTGCATCAGCGGGGCTGTCAGCCTGGGCCGCGACGTCGGGTTGTTGCTGCAACATCTTGGCGCCCCCCTAGTGAACCGTGGCCTGCCTTCCTTCTGTAGGCCGCAGCTCCGCAGGTGACAGTCTTCTGGTAGGACCTTGCGTCGCTTACGTTCCACGTCAGAGCGTTCGCTGGGGCTTCCTGCCAGGACCTGACGCTGCGTCAGTGCGTGGGGCGTGTCCTCGACTTCGCGCGCTTCCAACGGTTACGCCCCTCTTCTTCCCGTGCGGCGACCGGAAAGATGGCGGCCAGTGGCGGGAAACTCCAGAAAATGGCGGGAAAAGTTTCACCACTGAGTTTTACAGTCTTTTAAGGCGCACAGTACCCGGTGACAATGGGCACAACTCCTTCCTTTGCCGCGGGCACACAATCCTGTTCGTGACGTCAGTTAGAGAGATGTGGCGTCCAGGGGATGGGGACTACTCGGCGCCCGGGCCTTAATGCCTGGTCTTGGAGGATGTTGCGGTGGTCGGCTCCCGGGCCCGTACTCTGCGGTCTCTCTTTAAAAAGAGGAAAATAAAATGTTAAAGTTCGTGACGCCACCTGTGGTGTCTGGTGAGGATCACCAGCGCTGCGGCAGTCCACTGAGGCCGGTGTTACGGCAGCTTTGATGGTGTAGCTCCCCACAGGTGGAGCTAGGCCTCAGGGCAGCGATGTTTGACGAGGTGCACGATATGGCGGTGACCCAGCCAGGTCCAAGGAAGAACAGGGGACACACACACACGGTTTGCTTCTATACCTTTTACTGGTGGGAATGCAGGTACCGTCCGGAGCACTGTAGGGTGAGGGGTGCACTGCAGGACTCTCCCCAGTGAGCAGGTGTAGGGCCTCCTGTTTCTTCGCCGCTTAGTGTTAGTCTGTTACTCTGGCCTGCCTGGAGCTAGGCCTAACTTAGTCTCTGTTCTGCACCGGCTGATCCTGTGGTAGGGCCTTCTGTTGGAGTACACACTCCGTGGTATATGGGGACTCGGTAACTCCTGACCCTGGTATAACAGTCAGCGTTTGGTATTCGTGGGACATGTAGTTCGCCAGGGGTTCTGGTTGTCTTCGGCTGGGTGTAAAGAATCCCTGCAGACTCGGACCCTGTGTCCGGTATATGGTTTCTGGGGTGAGCTGGTAAAGCACCTCTGCCCCCAATGCTACTCACTCCTCTAGCCTTCGGCCTACTAGGGCCCTCACTAGGTTATACACACTGGCAGTTAGTTGGCTGCCTCTTCTGCTGCTCTCTGAGCGTCAGCAACACTCATAGCTCACTAACCTGAGCTGCTTGAGTCTGACTGAGCTCCACTGCAGACTGACATGTTTCTCTGTGTCTCACTCTGCAGGAACTGGCTGTGGACTCCAGACTGTTCGGTCTCCACTAACTTCCTGAGGAGAACTTACTCACAGACTCTCTCCTTCTGTATCTGAGCAGAAAAACTGCTGAATCACTCCACCTTCCCTATTTATATCCCTATCCAGGCTCCCTCTGGTGGTCTGAGGTGGTAGGTGGAGGTGTGTGTATGCTCTGAGGGCCTCTTGTGGAGAAAACCTGAAATGTACCCCTCCAGGATCTGTGGCTCCATGCACAGCAGGGCGTCACATATATATATTATATATATATATATATATATATATATATATATATATATATATATATATATATATATATATATATATATATATATATATATATATATATATATATTTATTTATTTATTTTTTTGCGATTCTCGTGAATCGAATTGCAAAGTGTTTGAATTCATGGAGACATGCAAGTTTCAGGAAATTTGATGCAAATTTGATCATATGTGGGTCGATCCATTGAATTTCTCCAATTAATAAACATGTGATATGTGATTTCAGCCTTAGGGCTCATTCAGATGTCTGTAGATCTTGGTCCAATAGCTAATGATCAGACTGGCCGCGATTTTACCAGCCGGACCATGACTGCTTGATGTATTTCCATTGGGCTGTCTCGCTTGGGTCGGGAGATCCGAAGCCAGACCAAGCATTGCGGTCTGAGATCGGACTGAGATCCATCGATGTATGCATGAGTCTTTACTAGGTATGTCATTGTGGACCTTTTTATGGATAAATGGTGCTAAGGCCTTATTCACACGTTAGCTTTTGGTCATTATTTGTAAACCAAAAATGAGGAGTGGACAGATTCAGTAGAGAAAATCTTTGTGGAAAGCTTCACACCTGTTCTGTGTTTTTGGAGCCACTTCTGGATGTGACTTTCAAATACCAATAATATAGTGATAAAAAAATCACTGCAGTGTGAATAAGTCCTTACTCCTTTACCAGAGTTGTTGAAAAGAATCTAAATAGTTGTAATATTGGAATATAAGTGTCATCCTGTTATATATTGAGAATACCGTATGCATATGACAGGCTACATCTATCCTATAGGCTTTCCCTTCAGTTCAAGCAGCATACAATCTGTTGGAAAATTGTCACTGATGGAGTGTATTTTGAGGTGCTGCTATACCGACAGCTACATCTGCTTTAATGACAGGCAGTGCAGTGCATATGCCGTATAACACTCCTTACCTTAA
Organism: Phyllobates terribilis; assembly: GCF_046119375.1. Lineage (NCBI taxonomy): Eukaryota > Metazoa > Chordata > Amphibia > Anura > Dendrobatidae > Phyllobates > Phyllobates terribilis. Next base: position 881,874,953 of record NW_027362762.1, read on the forward strand.
AAGTACATGTGGTTAGTGCACTGGCAGTGGAGCCTGGGTCAACCAGTTGCTCTCAGAGAGTCAATGCTGCAGGTATACATTACACTGGTATACAGTGATTTTGGAGCCAACAATGTCTGAACGGTTTTATATTAAGTTTATGGTGCTGATTAAGAATATGACTTCGGTTTGGCATATTGGCTTTAGCTTCTGAGATATTTAATAGTTTAATTAATTACCGTATTTTTCAGACTATAAGACGCACTTTTTTCCTCCAAAATTTTGGAGGAAAGTGGGGGGTGCGTCTTATAGTCTGAATACTATATTATTGTATGGCCGCATGGTGGTGGGTGTGGGGGAGTGGCAGCGGGGGATCAGCGGGGCACAGGAGGCAGCAGCCGTCTGCTGCAGCCTAGCTTTGCCCGCTACTATAGAAAATGAATATTCCCTGTTTCCCACGCCCATGGGCGTGGAGAGCAATGAATATTCATTTCTCTTAATAGCCGGCACACTGGAGCCGCAGCGCGGCTCCTGCTGCCGCTCTGTGGTCAGTGTGCCCGCTATTAAAGATCATGAATATTCGCTACAACCAACCCACTCCCATGGGTTGTAGTGAATATCCATGGTCTTTAATAGCAGGCACACTGACCACAGAGCGGCAGCAGGAGCCGCGCTGCGGTACAGTGTGCCGGCTATTGAACAGACTGAATGGTCACTGCTCCCCACACACGCACAGAGTCCCGGCGTGGGGAGCAGTGACTATTCCAGCACAGCGTCTCACACTGAGTGAGGGTGCATGGCAGGGATGCCATGAACGTCCTGTCATGCGCGGCTCACTCAGTGAGAGTGTCAGCTGCAGAGCGGGACAGTGCTGGAGGAGAGAGGAGGTGAATATGATTGTTTTTTTTTTTTGTAGGTAGCGTGATGGGGGCTCAGAGGGTGCCATACATACCAGGATGGGGGTTCAGAGGGTGCCATACATACCAGGATGGGGGCTGAGAGGGTGCCATACATACCAGGATAGGGGCTCAGAGGGTGCCATGCATACCAGGATGGGGGCTCAGAAGGTGCCATACATACCAGAATGGGAGCTCAGAGGGTGCCATGCATACCAGGATGGGGGCTCAGAGGGTGCCATACATACCAGGATGGGGGATCAAGGGGTGCCATACATACCAGAATGGGGGCTCAGAGGGTGCTATAAATACCAGGATGGGGGCTCAGAGGGTGCCATACACACCAGGATAGGGGCTCAGAGGGTGCCATGCATACCAGGATGGGGGCTCAGAAGGTGCCATACATACCAGGATGGGGGCTCAGAGGGTGCCATGCATACCAGGATGGGGGCTCAGAAGGTGCCATACATACCAGGATGGGGGCTCAGAAAGTGCCATACATACCAGGATAGGGGCTCAGAAGGTGCCATACATACCAGGATGGGGGCTCAGAAGGTGCCATACATACCTGGATGGGGGCTCAGAAGGTGCCATACATACCAGGATGGGGGCTCAGAAGGTGCCATACATACCAGGATGGGGGCTCAAGGGGTGCCATGCATACCAGGATGGGGGCTCAGAGGGTGCCATGCATACCAGGATGGGGGCTCAAGGGGTGTCATGCATACCAGGATGGGGGCTCAAGGGGTGCCATGCATACCAGGATGGGGGCTCAGAGGTGCCATGCATACCAGGATGGGGGCTCAGAGGGGTGCCATGCATACCAGGATGGGGGCTCAGAGGGTGCCATGCATACCAGGATGGGGGCTCAGAGGGTGCCATGCATACCAGGATGGGGGCTCAAAGGGTGCAATGCATACCAGGATGGGGTATCAAGGGGTGCTATGCATACCAGGATGGGGGCTCAAGGGGTGCCATGCATACCAGGATGGGGGCTCAAGGGGTGCCATGCATACCAGGGTGGGGGCTCAAGGGGTGCCATGCATACCAGGATGGGGGCTCAAGGGGTGCCATGCATACCAGAATGGAGGATAAAGGGGTGCCATGCATACCAAGATGGGGTATAAAGGGGTGACATGCATACCAGGATGGGGGATAAAGGGGTGCCATGCATACCATACCAGGATGGGGGATAAAGGGGTGCCATGCATACCAGGATGGGATGGGGGCCACTTATACCAGGAAGGAGGGGCCATACATACCAGGATGGAGGATATTAACAGAATTGGGGGACATTACCCCAATACCAGTGTCCGAAGCAGACCCCCCTCCCCCATAGCAGGGCATCATGACCACATTTTTTGCTTACATTTTTTTTTCCTATTTTCCTCCTTTAAAACCTAGGTGCGTCTTATGGTCCGGTGCATCTTATAGTCCGAAAAATACGGTAATTACAGTAGAATTCTGGCTTCAAAAAGTATCTTTTATAGCATTGTAAGCCTACAAATTGAAATAAAAAATAAATGTATGGGATATTTCATTACCAAAGACACTGGTAAAGAATCAAAAAACCAAAAGCTATGGCATTTGTTATCACACACAAGTCGCATTGGGGGAATGCATTATTTTAATAGTTAAATTATCTCAAAAACTAGAACCAATCTAGCAAAAGTAATGGGATTTTTTAATTCATCACTCTCAAAATACCCTAAATCCATTCAAAAAACCTTGACACCTGAGGAAATTTTTTTTTTTGTAGAAATGTGTTATTATAACACAGATGCTGGATGACAGAGGTCTCTACAGTCCACAGCAGTTTAACAAGCTAAAAGGTGTTTCCTCATTTAAGGAAACCTTAAAGGGGTTTTCCCACGAACGAAAGTACATTTTAATCAATAGATCTTGGAATAATAATAATTTCCACAATTCGATGTGTTTAAATAAAATGTTCCTGTGCCGAGATAATCTTATAAATGTTCCCCTTATGTGTACTGTGTAATGGGTGTGTCTGACCATACAGGAACATAGTGTGATCATACCACAGCTCCTGGGCAGGGGAGGAAACAAAAGAGTATACAGACATCACAGCACGGGATCGCAGCTGATTCTTTCTGTGAGGTAAAACATTACCCTGCCTGTTTTTAAACAATGTTTTACTTCAAAGAAAGAATCAGCTGCGATCCCCTGCTGTCCTGTCTGTATACTCTTTTGCATCCTCTCCTGTCCAGGAGCTGTGGTATGATCAGACCGTGTTCCTGCACGGTCAGACACAGCCATTACACAGTACACAGCAGGGGCACATTTATAAGATTATCTCAGCACAGGAACATTTTATTTAAATACATTAAATTGTGGAAATTATTATTATTCCAAGATCTATTACAATGAACTTTTGTTTGTTGGGACAACCCCTTTAAGAGGAAGAGTTTATTCAGACATCAGTTTTTCATACACAAGTTATTGCCATCTTTTTCACAGAGAATTTGTACCTATTATAGTCTATGGGGTGGTGCGCATGTCTGTGTTTTTTTGTGGATCGAGACATGTCCGTTTTTATCCAGATCAAACTCGCTAGTGCTATTTGTATGTGGAAAAATCAGACAGCATTTTGATGCCAACCGTTTTTCACTGACTGTTTCATAAGGCCACGTTCACATATTCAGTATTTGGTCAGTATTTCTCATCAGTATTTGTAAGCCAAAACCAGGAGTGGGTGATAAATACAGAAGTGGTGACGTGTTTCTATTATACTTTTCCTCTGATTGTTCCACTCCTGGTTTTGGCTTACAAATACTGATGTAAAATAATTCACCAAACACTCAATGTGTTTCTGAGTACAGGGAGGAGATAAAGCAGAGAGGCATTCACTAGACTGGTTGCAGAGTCTAAGGGACCCACTGGTCTTCAGAATGGATCCCTGCAAAGAGGAATCAGTCTAACTGCTAGATGATCCCTTTGGTCCCCACTCAAGCATGGTCTTAAAATTGCTGAGGAATGAAGTGAAATAAATAAAAGATATAAACAAGTCAAGGGTCAAGGCAGAAGCGTAGTCAAGCACAGACTGGTGTCGACGCCAAAAACAGAACCACAGGCATGGCATCCAAAGGACAAGACTGGGGCGTAGGTAGGGGTCGTCTGGCCAAGGTGAGAAACAGCAGGGTGTCATTCACATGAGATGGCAAAAGGTTTGTCTGGAGTTAAAATGATGGAGCAAAACCTAAATATTGAATAGGGGATAGGGCAAATGCATTGTCAGTAATAGACATGGTCAGAGTCTAAATGTTTAACTTTTATTAGCCTAAACTGGTTGCAATTGTTAAACTAATAACAGGCAGTATGAGCATGCGCTGCCCAACATCAGGAGCTTAGATGCTGACTGCACGCCGCTATACATTGAAGACAACAATAAGACAGCATGCTGTAAACAGCTCTTCGTGGCAGCTTCAGGGGTCTTTTGAATGTATGACAAATCAGAGGTCTTCATAAAGGTTACTTCGGCATTGAAGAATGAATGAATTTGATGTAGATGTCTATGTGATGTTTATTAGCTCCAAAACATATATACAGACAAGTCCCTGATGTTAACCCTCCCAAAGACCAATCTGGCCGAAACATCGGAAAATGATGTCAGTATAAACGTTTAAATATCAATAATAAACATCAGTTATGCTTCTACAACAAATTCATTCTTCAATGCCGAAGTAACCTTTATGAATTTTGCATGAATATATGCAGTGGGATGAACCTTTCCTCTATTAAATGCAGTGAAAAGAAAAAGAGAAAAGGCGCTCCAAGAGTGTTACCCCCAATTTAAGACACAGCGAGCAAAGGATTGTATATGCTCACGAGCCTTTGTTGTGACCCAGCACAACTCCGTACTTGTAAGAAAGAAGGACTGCTGCTCCAACTGTTGACCCTCACACCGTGGGAAGCGCCCGGAAATCACCTCTCTTTTTCCTGTTTGGTTTGAATACTATTAAATGCAGGAGACTTGTGACTCTGTATGAGAAAAAAAATGAGTTCTGGTCACACAAAAATAAACCAGAAAAGGAATCGGTTCGCAATTTTGGACTGATAAATAACATGATGATAAATGGTGGAGATCCACCTTAAGATAGCCAAAAACATGTCAAATATTGGTCGGCCCTGTTTCCACCATAAACATAAATACTCAGCTCTGGCAATCAACCTTCACCTTTAGATTCACAGCAGATTACATCAAAATAAGCCTTAGATTACCACTGAATACGCATAGTCCCGGCCCATTAAAGTAGATGGAGTTGGCACAGCTTTTGAGGTCTATTGTAACGCTACTTATTTCACTATCATTATGTGTTTTATATGAAAAATAAACACAAAGAAAACACAGCCCCCCCAATTCTCGGAGCACAGGATATGCCAACCCAGTAATTTGCCCAAAACCTTTGGCTAGTTTCCACAGTTAGAATCACTGACACGACAACAGCCTCATTTGTAAAGCTGATGCAATTAATGGCTGCACAGTTATTACCGCTGAACGTTAACAATGTTAGTAACCCTAAAACAGGGACTGCAATGCAAAACGCAGCAATTTGCAAATGCATGTCATTTTCCCTCAGTTTTGATTGTGTGGTAAAAATAAATCACGTGGATGCACAAATAGGCATCATTCAGATGTCCATTTTTCACGTAATTGTTCTAACCTATTCCTAGGACCAGTATTTTACATCTGTCCACATTAAACTTTATCTAGCATGTGTTTGCCCATGCAGACATCATATCCAGATCATTCTGTAATATTATACTGTCAGTTTTTATTATCTTAGATAGTTTTGTGTCATTAGTATATACTGACACTTCACTCTTAAATAGGGATGTGCGAACCCGAATGGTAAAGTTCAGGGTTCTTACCGGACATCTTGTAATTTCCCTATCCACATTTGTTTGCAGGGCAATTGTCCTTTTCTTACCCCCATTTTGCTTCTTTTCGCAGCCTCCTAGCCCTTACTACGACGATTTTACAGCACCAAAGTTCAGGTCCCCATTGTCTTATATGGGGTTCGGGTCCGGAGTCAAGTTCTGGCACCAGAACTGAACTTTGGAGTCCAGTTTGGTCGAACCTGACGAACCCAAACCTCTCCGGATTTGCTCATCACTACTCTTGAACCCATCCACAAGGTCATTAAAAAAGAGAATAAAAAGAATCGGTCCTGGCACAGATCCTTGTTCTCACTGCTGACTATGTCCCATTTAGAGAACCTACCATTTATGACAATTCTTTGTTTCGTGTCATCTAACCTTACCCATCTGCATATAGTGTCCCCTAGTTCCTGCTTCTGTAACTTCAGTATAAGGCTGTTATGTGGTACAGTATCAAATGCCTTTACAAAGTCCATATAAATCACATCAGCCGCATTACGAACATCCAGATTTGTACTTATCTCTTCATCGAAACCCAGCATGTTGGTTAGACACGACTTATCTTTCATGAATCCATGCTGGTTGTCATTTATTATATTATTCCCAACAGTATATTTTTGAAGGTCATCTCTTGTAATGACCTCAAAAATTTTGCACACTACTAATGTCAGACTTACTGGACGGTAGTTGTTTAAAATCAATCTTCATTTCACGTCCTTGTTGTCTTGCCCAAAAAAAATCACGGAGACAGGTCCATTTTTTATTTAAGATATGGATCAAAATTACCCATACAAGTCAATAGGTCAGTGAAAATCATGGATAGCACATGGATGGCATCAGTTTGCAGTGTGATTAACACTCAATAGATCAGAGAAGCTTTGTAATTAAAGAAGTTGTCCACTACTTTTTCATTGATGCCCTATCGGTAGGACAGGGCATCAGTGTCTGATTGGCTGGGGTCCCGCAGCCGACACCCCCGCCAACCAGCTGTCATTGATGCCAGCGGCTCGGTGCCGCCTGGCACCGATAACAGTTGATCGGCGGGGGTGCATCAATGAAAAAGTAGTGGACAACACCTTTAATTTATTCTTTTCGTATGAGAAAATCACTCATAAAAACTGACACACGGACCAAACACCAATGAAAATTGGATCTCAACCATTGATGACACTTGGACCACATTTTATGCACCAGAGAAATCATTGACATCTGAATGAGACCTTAGAAGCAGCCCTATTGTATTTGTTTCTTCTTGCATTCACAAAGATCAGCTCCACGTTGAGAGAAGCAATAAAATGTATTTTCCAGGGAAACTTTTCTGATGAGCAGCTGTATGTAATCACACCACATGCAGTTTGCCTCTGTCGGACCTTTTTGCGTTGCAATTCCAGTTATAGTTTGTTTACAGACATTAGTTACAATTTATTTTGTGATGAAATATTCATATTCAATTAATATTAATAAATAATGCCCAGAAAAATAAGGATTGAAAGAAAAACAGCATAAAAAATTGGCATTTGAAGTAAAAAAAAAAATCATTTATTCCAGGGACAAAAGAAAAAATAAAACGAGGTTGAACATGATAATTACAGACACAGCGTAATTCTGCATGCAGCCAAGCTTTCAATGGTTTCTAAAATCTATTCATCAATATAGGTTTGTCATGGAAACCTGGTTCTAATCCAGCGTAGCCCACTGCGACCTGGCACAGGATGACATATTAACAGAAAACACCGGACATTTGTAGATTGATATTCTACACTGAATTATCTATATGACAGATTGAAATAAATTTGACTCAAAAACAGTCCCAAATCAGTTGTAAGAGGAAGAAATAAAAATTATTTCAGTTTGTGTTGATGTCAAATGTGCCAAATGGCAAATATGTAAAAGAAACATGGAAATAAAGGTTAGAAAAAAAGTAATAAGAAATCCCCACAAGAACAAAACTAGGAAAGAAACTCAGAAGATTAAAGGGGTTGACAACTACTTTTTTATTGATGACCTATTTATAAGATAGGCCATCAGTATCCGATCGGTAGGGATGTAAAATCCAGTAATCCCCCCGACCAGCTATTACCAGTGGTGGCCCAAAGTTCTCAAAAGACAGCAGCATTGTCAAAACTATAGTAGCCATAGCTGAGTTTTGCAGATCCACCACCTACTCAATGCCATCAATAAAAAAAAGTAGAGGCTACCAATTTAAGTCAGAAGAAAAGGGAAGTATCAGTCTTGGCGGGGGAAGTGAGAAAAAAAAAATGGAACCAACATCAAATCCAAAAGGACTTCCACTCTAATATCTTCAACTCAGCCCATTTGGAAAAGTGAGAAAGACTCAAGTATAATCAGTATGCCCACAACTCCTTATTTCATGGTCCTCTCATACATTGAATTTCAAATTTTGTTCTTGACAGCTGTGTCTGCAAACACGGGAACCAATCTAGGCCCTAAGGGAGAAGGAGCTGATAGACAAAACCATGGTGTCATTAACACATATATCAATACCATGGCTGGCAAGAAGAACAAAAAAATTAATTTTGGAACAAATCAAGCCAGACATGTCACTCAAAGAAAGGATCATCAAGCTATAACTTGCCTACTTTGGTCACATCATACAAAGAGAGCAATCACTGGAGAAGACCAGCAACCCGATGGCTTGATACTATCAAGATAACAGCGGAGAAGACCCTGGTGGATCTATCTAGGCTTGCACAAGATCGATGTTCCTACAGATCATTCATCCATCAAATCGTCATGGATCAGTATCAAGCTGAAGGCCGTTAAATAAATAAAAAAATGACAGATTCCTTTCATTTGCGAGTCAGTTTCTCATGCTATTCGAGTCTAATATTTTTACTCCCCCAAATCTTGATTATTTCCTGAAGATAAAGGGAATCTTCAATATAGTACATGTATTGTGGCCTCCATGTAGTTGTCCGGAAGGGCTGATGTGGATCTAAGAGTGATACAATACTGCCAAGTAATGCTGATACACAACTGCAATTCAGTGTAAAAATGACACTGTCATATAAAAAATCCAAATAGTGATGGGCCTTATCATTTGCTTCCTAGTGGTCTAATGCAATAACTAGCTAATGATAAAGTCTTTGTCAGTCCAGGCCAATGGGTGTTTTCATGCTTTACTCTCAAAATACCTCTGGAGTCTTGGATCTGTCACAAGATTTACCCATACAAACTACATACATTATTAAGCAGATATCTTAGACTTAGTGAGGCTAGAGTACTTACTTTATTATTAATGGGGGAAAATAGGGTTTATTTGAATTGTTTTAAATTATATTTGTAAAATTTTTTAATATTTAAAAAAAAAAAAAAAGTTACGCGATCCCTGTGAGAACCAGTGCCGACACCTCAGGGGGAAACAAAGGGATTGAAAAGGGGTTATCCGAGTAGTGGAGAACCCCTTTAAGGCTGTTGGCACATAACTAGGTGAGTTACTAAGTAGGGACCATCCTGATTGGGTACAACTTCTGGGATTACTTTTTTCATTTTTTTGATCAAAAGTAGTCAACAAAGTACCTATGTTTTTTTTACACCTGCTATTATTATTTTTTTTACTTTCTGCAGGGTATCTATTTATTTTTTTATTCTAGGTTATATCAGTTTGAAAACTCGAACTAGAACAATATTTGATTCTTTTTTTTGGATTCCAAGTCTTTCCTTTATACTTCCCTTCTGTTTAGGATTAACTCCACACGACACCATACCTTTACTGTACGTATAGACAAGGCTTTATGGTTATTTATTTTACTACAGTTTTTATTTCTTTTCAGAACTTTTTTTAGTAAAGACAACCAACAGAACTATAAAGTCAGCTTAGTTTTTATACTCTTCTTTAACAGCGGGTCACCTTAACTTTAGCAATGAAAATAGAGGCATCAGCAAATATTGTATGCAACGGAAATACAAAAAACATTTCCATCGTCCTTTTGCAATCATTTAATAGACAGAACTGCTGAAAGCCTTCACCACAGAGGTGGTCTTGACTGAACACAAAGTAAGTGACCTTTCTCCGCCGCTCAGCTGACATGGATGACACACGGAAGAAGGGAACATGCTGATATTTTTTTTTCCAACATGTTTCCTATATGAAAAGGAATCTCAAGCGAGTTTACCCTGTCAATTGAATGTCACCGCTCCAAAATAAAATAAATGCACTATGATCTTTCTCAAGGCGAGTCTCTTTTTAACAGTACATATTAAATAGCCAACAATATACAGTCGGCTAAGCCGTGTAGTGTCAGCTCCTTTCCTTTCAGCCAATTTCATTTTTTGCATGCTGCAATATGGACCAGTCTTGAAAAAAGGATATATCCGGGTGCTTATCAGACACTTACGTCCACTTGCTTACAGAGGCCAATTCCTTGGGAGGATAGCTGTCTATTAAATGTACCCACTTGTATGTGGAGAGCTCACTCTAAACGAATTGGATATTAAGTCAAAAGCTCTTTTCTGCCTGAAAAACCTTATCCCAAAAACAGAGCTGCAAATGAACAAATGCAGGGCTCCATTATCATAAATGGTGATTTTCTTGCTGACTCATAATATGTTAATAACCTTGATTCCCTTACTTGTGCCTTTAGAGTACTCATTATTTCCAGATTTTAGCACCGGCTGATGCAGCGTCTCTTCTGCTGTGATGCCTCAGACGCAGGAGAGGTTTCCTTGGTACAAAACAATGACAATTATATAAACTTTCCTATTGTCATCGTCGTTCTAATTAATTCCGTTCTCTAATTGCTGGAGGCAAAGGATGAATCCCCCAAACATTCAGTAAAGATTATATGAAATATTTATCCTTCCATTGTACACATTAGTCACTTCCATCCGACTATTATTAGCATTTCCCAGCTGTTAATATTTTTAACAAAACAGTTTTTCGAAGACTAGATTGTTTTCTTATAAACTCAAACCTTTACAAACATTTATAAAAACACTGGCCCTGATTCAGCATTTGTAGGCTTTTTTAAGTCACTTTTATTTTTTTGTCTTGCGGTTTCGTTTATTTTTGTTTTTTGCTCAAATTCTTCACAATGGCTCACGTTCTTCATGATTTTTGTGCAAAATACCACATGGTAAAAAATACTTTTTTTATGCCTTTGACCTGTTTTTAATCTCTTTAAAGCAGAAAGTTGCAAAATGGTTGCAAAAATTGTCCTAAATATCCAAAGTACATAAAATCACTCCAGGAAGGAAGGGAGGGGACTGAAGTAAATATGAATCAAATTTTGCAACTATTTACAAAAGTCACATTCAATGAATCAGTCTATTCAGACCGGCCGTCGGCACTCCAGACTCAAGTGTGACAGCTTCATGCTCAAGTGTGAGCATTGTATTGCGATCCCCGTCCATCTTATTCTTCCCTAAAATATCTAGAAAATTCACATTTATGTTAAAATCAGAAAACTAACTAAACAACTAAAGACAACTTTAAAAAGGCGCAATTTATAATTATAAATAATAATTATTTATTTATTAATTTGTTGCAAATCCAAAAATCCCTATTTGAGAGGTAGACACGGAAAATGAATGGCGGTAATGCAATAATGAAATGGGACTCTCTCATACAGTAAAGGAGACTTATTATAAAACTGATGCCACCATACAGAAAAGTAACCACATAGGAAACTGCAATCACTTTTCATTTCCACTAAGTAATAGAACATGATGATCAAACTTATGTGAATGACATAGATGACCTATCCTGGAAAAAAAGTCATTATCAGATCAGTGGGGGTCCAACATGCGCCACTACCTGTAATTAGCTGTGTTTAGCTCTAGTATTAGTTGGGTGTAAGCCATGAACAGATCCAGAACAGCTCAGCTTTAGGGGCCATTGTTGGATGTAAGCCATGAACAGATCCAGAACAGCTCAGCTTTAGGGGTCATTGTTGAGAACTACAACTCAGCTTCTATTTCTTTGTTGCCAGAGTGCACATATTGGCATTTTAAGGTTAGGAGCAAAGCTCTGCAAGATATTATTCCAGTACATTGCAACAGCTCCTCCTGTGTAGAAGTACATGGATATAAACAGAATGTATACCTTGAAAGCCTCCACAGTTTCAGACTTCAAAAGAAACCTTGCTTCAAAACAATATTTTTAGCTCTTTTCCATTTGTGTACTACTTCCGGCTAACCCCATGAATATACAGCGGGGAAAATAAGTATTTGATACACTGCCGATTTTGCAAGCTTTTCTACCTACAAAGAATGGAGAGGTCTGTAATTTTTATTGTACGTACACTTCAACTGTGAGAGACAGAATCTAAAAATAATCCAGGAAATCACATTGTATGATTTTTAAATAATTAAATTGCATTTTATTACATGAAATAAGTATTCGATCAACTACCAACCAGCAAGAATTCTGGCTCTCACAAACCCTCCTACACTGCACTAATTACCTGTATTAATTGCTCTGTTTGAACTCGTTACCTGTATAAAAGACACCTGTCCACACAGTGAATCACACTCCAACCTCTCCACCATGGCCAAGAACAAAGAGCTGTCTAAGGACACCAGGGACAAAGATTGTAGACCTGCACAAGGCTGGGATGGGCTCCAGGACACTAGGCAAGCAGCTTGGTGAGAAAGCAACAACTGTTGGCACAATTATTAGAAAATGGAAAAAACACAAGATGACTGTCAATCTTCCTCAGTCTGGGGCTCCATGCAAGATCTCACCTCGTGGGGTAAGGATGTGTGGCACCCCAGCGGTCCGGTTGCCACAGTGGCATTGCCTCCCTCAAAAGAGGTAATGCCATGCCTGGAAGCAAGCAGGGGTCCCCTAATCAGGTTATACTAAACATGCAACACTTTCCTGGCTCCAGACCAGCAAGGGGAGCACCTTCCCTTAGCAACTGGGATCTGGGGGCAGGGTTAGTGAGTCTTAGTGTGAGGAGTTGAAGAGAGGACATCGAGGAGAGAGGAGTTGGGGACAGGAGCCGCTCGGCAGCTCACCCCAGAATCATCAGCACAGAAGAACCGGACACCGGAGTCCGAGGCTGTGGGGCACTGAAGGCCCAGCCGCAGAAACCGGAGGGCAGGAGATTGCAGGTCTCCTGGCCCCATCAGACGCCCGGAGGCTCAGCAGCACCGCAGGGTCCAGCACCGCCACTAGGGAGCGACGCGCCAACAAGGTCCGAGCTGCCTGCCATACGGGTGAGCATAGAAACGCCGCACTCAGGGACGAGGGCCACCGAGCAGTTACAAGTAGCAGGGCCAAAGAGTTTAGTGGAAAGGGAAGGCCTCCAACTTTACCTGGCAAGGAGTATTCTTTACTTGCTTCCAGGCTGCCCGGACTTCCACTTCTAGCCAGTACCCTAGTCCCGGCTTGTCTAATCAGCACCAGTAAAGATCCTGGGACTGCACTTCCTTGTCTCTGTGTTTCTTGCTGCGCCATCAACCCCTGCACTACAACGCCCAGCACAACCTGCAATATCCACACTGCCCTGGAGCTAGCTCTTCCTGTGGAGAGCCACACCATCCCTGCTGCAGTAACATCAGCTTCAGAGGACTGCTCCGCAGCGGCGGCTCCCTTTAGCCGCATTCCACAGGTGGCGTCACGAACTTTATAAAAACACTATAAATTCCCTATTCATAACCCCTTTTATTGACTGCCCTGGGTCACGGACCGGGTCACCGCCACTGTGACATTCCCCAGTCTCCACCAGCCTGGCACCGGGTACCCCACTGCCCAGGGGGCGCATCAGATGATTATGAGAATGGTCAGGAATCAGCCCAGAACTACACGAGAGGACCTGCTTAATGACCTGAAGAGAGCTGGGAGTACAGTCTCAAACACTGCCTTTAGTAACATACTACGCCATCATGGATTAAAATCCTGCAGGGCACGAAAGATCCTCCCCTGCTTATGCCAGCAGATGTCCAGGCTTGTTTGACGTTCATCAATGACCATCTAGATGATCCAGAGGAGGCATGGAAGAAGGTCATGTGATCAGATGAGACCAAAATATAATTTTTTTGTATCAACACCACTCGCAGTGTTTGGAGGAAGAATAAGGATGAGTGCAACCCCAAAAACACCATTCCAACCAAGAAGCATGGTGGGGTAAACATCATACTTTGGGGTGCTTTTCTGCAAAGGGGACAGGATGATTGCACCTTATTGAAGGGAGGACGAATGGGGTCATGTATCGTGAGATTTTGGCCAACAACCTATATCCCTCAGTAAGAGCATTTAAGATGGGTCATGGCTGGGTCTTTCTGCATGACAATGATCAGAAACACCCAGCTAGGGCAACTAAGGAGTGGCTCTGAAAGAAGCATTTCAAGGTCCTGGAGTGGCCTAGCCAGTCTCCAGACCTGAATCCAATAGAAAATCTTTGAATGGAGCTGAAACTCAATGTTGCCCAGCGACAGCCCCGAAAACCAAAAGATTTGGAGAAGATCTGTATGGAGGAGGGGGCCAAAATCCCTGCTGCAGTGTGTGCAAACTTGGTCAAGAACTACAGGAAATGTCTGACCTCTGTAATTGCAAACAAAGGTTTCTGTACCAAACATTAAGATCTGTTTTTCTATTGTATCAAATATTTATTTCAAGCAATAAAATGCATGTAACAATCATACATGTGATTTTCTGGATTTTTTTCATGTTTCGGTCTCTCACAGGTGAAGTGTACCTATGATAAATGAAAGACCTCTCCATTCTTTGTAGGTAGGAAAACTTGCAAAATCAGCAGTGTATCAAATACTTATTTTCTCCACTGCAAGTATAAGGCTATGTGCCCACGATGCAGATTTGAAGCAGAAATTTCCTGAGTGTTTTTGTCTCTCCTTGCCAGAAAAAACGCATGTGGTTTTTACATGCGTTTTTGATGCGTTTTTACATGCGTTTTTTTAAGCGTTTTTGAGTATCAATGAATGATTTTTGGAGCTAAATAAAGTTGGTGGGACATTGCTTAAGCCCTTGGATTAAGAACTGGGGTGAGTATATTGGTTCATTTAAATTATTAAAGAATGGGTCTGTTGTATTTCAAATAAAGTGTTTACACTGTGTCTGTGTGTTTCTTTACTGTGTTTGGTCATGAAAGGTCTGATTGACACCTTGACATCACCAAACAAATTCTGGGTGTCAGCTAGTCCCATTCACCCAATCTTCATTAGCATTTATATTCACATAATTTATGCGACTGCTGTGAGCCATATTTTTTAGCATTAAAAACGCATCATGGGCACGCATTAAAAACGCATCGTGGGCACACAGCCTGATAGGGGACAGATGAAATTAGTAATACGTGACTACAGGATCAGACTACATAGGGTTTTTTGCAGTCTGTTACTATGGAAATATACAAAATCCTTGGACGGTTTAAATCTAAAAGAATATTTTGAGTTGTTTAAATTAGCAGTGTAAAGCAAAGATCCTATTATGAATTTATTAATGTTATACTGGGGTGTTATTTGCTCTAATAATGTGATGGCAGTGGTATTTTTAAGTTTCCTTTTAATGCTTTTTTACTAATAATCCTTTTTATTTTTTAGCATTGCAGAAAATCTCCACTGTCGGGATCACTGCTATCCGCTACCTCTTATCTCTTGCTATTGTTCTGCTTTTCACCTGTCTAAGGGATGCATACTGTATTACTTGCCTGACAATTAAATCTCTAATGGTCCCCAGACTCTGAATATGAGGCACATTAACAAAAAGCAGCCCTTGCATGATTATTAGCATCACTTACTACAAGGGAAACATGATGTATATAAAACTCATAGCAACACAGGTATGACACCGGTTTAGTTAGGATTTTTTCTTACTAAGTATTTGCATTTGACATGCTATGTAAATGGTAATGCTTAATAAAAGATGATAGGCTACTTAAACAGAGGGAAGAAGCTATGCAAAATTAAGGTAGTTAGGAACTATCAGCACAGGCTGAAGCCATAAGAGCCTGCTATGGGTCTCTTTTAGCATTAGTTTTCTCATATGGGTCAAAGTGATTTTTGAGCCCCCTAGACTCTAGGGCTTGGGTGCAACTACAACAACAGCACCACTATTTAACACCCTTAGAGCCCTGGAGTCTGGTTATCAAGGCAGAGATATTAGCTTGGAGCCTTTATATTCTAATTTGCACTATAACCATCTGCATTAGCAAAGATTCTTCATTGAGGGCGTTCTTTTTCTCCCCTTTATGACGTTGACCAATCAAAAGCAGGAGGAGTCATGCAGGGGAATAAAAGAAAACTCCCCCAGATTCAGAACCAACTTTTACAGTGTGATATGGCAAGACGTATGTCTAACTAGGTAACACAGATCTAACTGCCGACAATACTGTGAAGGGGAAGAGAGCAGAGCTGTGTCTTATCACAAAAACTTCTGTACATCATCTCACAATGCTGTCATGTTGTGAGATAAGAGGTATATTGTGCAATCAATGCCTCTTACATACACGGCACTGCATACAGCTAAGGTACAGGGCATTATTCCCTGATGTCTAGGATAGATGTAGAGTGATATTTGTAATGACACACAGCTCTGCTCTCCTCCTCTTCCTGCACAGTAATCGATCATGGTTTTGCTTGTAACAATCCATAAAATCTGGTCTATTGGCAAGTAAGTTAACTTTTAGATTACAATGGATATCTTCATTAAACCAAAGCCACCCTACAGTATATCAATAGAAATAGTCAGGGTAGGCATCATATCAATAGAAATAGTCAGGGTAGGCATCATATCAATAGAAATAGTCAGGGGAGGCATCACATACTTGAAAAATTCATATTTCCATAAGGAGGTTAAAGAAGAACAACAGGACTTTATTTAGACTCTATTTTCACACCTACATTGTTTCAACCCAACAGAAGCTGGGGGGTTTCCACAACCACTTTACCTTTCCTAGACTTTGTCTACCTTCAGCTTCTGTTCATTTATTCTTCTTTGCTCTAAGTTCTTGTCTCTCACAGGAATATTGAGTATATTTCCCGTGCCAGATACTTCAGCCAGATACAGCAGCCTATTAGCAGTCATGTATTGCCCTGCAGAATGTTTTGCAGGACTTAAATGGGTGTAAAGGAGAACATTTCTCCTTGTGGAGAGTTCCATGTGCATGGAGATTTACAAGCCATGCATTGCTCCTTTGGGAAATTAATTGTGCAAATATCCTCTTCAGGGAGGAAAAGGAATTACCACATGACTTGCAATAAGAAGTCAAATCAGTCACTTGATTTTCAGATACATGTTTGACATGTTTAACATGCTCATTAAAGGTTTAATATTGACTTTTATGATTACTACATCCAATAGGTGGCACTAGAGTTCAAGTCCTATTTGAGTATTTCATTTTCCAGGGGAACATGGCCTATAAGTCTTCTTACACCGGCCATGCAATCTCCACTAGGAAAAACATTCCAACTGAGACCCATTGTCAGAAGCCTCTCACTCAGCCATATAAGATCTCCTGCCTTGCACTAACGAGGGGCTTAAACCCCAAAACACGTGTCTGCAAATGGAGTGACTTGTTTGTCTTATGCTAAGTCATCTGAAAACACTCGATAAAGGGTTGATATTGACTTTTTGGACTGTGTGGTTTCTACTCACTTGGGTGCATCGGTAGGCAAACAGGAAGCATTTTCATTTAAATGTCCATGTCAGTTCATAAACCGACCATAAACAAAAGGAAAACAAACAGCCTTTAGTGCAAGGAAAACAAAGTAAACAGTCCTTTAGGCAAAGTCTCGGGTTAGCCCGTCCTGTGGGCACACAGGCTGGATAGTGACCAGTACACTGACTCAGTCTGAAGACAACACACAGGAGGCCTTCTCCCTCCAAACACAGACCATGTGTCAAACAAAGGACTCTATTTTAACCTCTTAACCACATCCAGAGATGAGGTATGTGGGCAGCCAGACCAGCCTATCTCTCATGGCTTCCTGTAACCTGGTCCCGGATGCACCAATCAAACCTCCTAGTGCTATGTGCATTATTTGGGTGTTACTGTCTATTTCCCACTATAATCTTGATTTCTGATAAATGTAATACCAAAACATTTACGCTGTGTACCCACAATTAGTCTTTAGTGGGTTTTTGATTCTGCGTAATTTTGCTGCGTCAGAAACAAAGTCGTACAGTTCCAGCAAAGTGAAAGGATTTATAGAAATCTAATGTCTGCTGTGCTTCTTTTTTACTCAGCGTAAACTGACCTGACATGTCAATTCCTCTTGTGGGTATGCTAAGTTTTATGTGCGGATTTTCCCCATAGACTTCCATTAGATATGGAAAAACTGGAGGTAAAAAAACAAAAAACAAAACACACACATATGCGTTTTTAGTGTGTTTCCGCGGTAAAAATGCATCAAAAACACATGTAATCTGCACATGACTGTATCAATAAAATTTAAGCCAAATACCAGGAAGTATAAAAAACAAAGCAGCTTTTTTTAAAACATGACAGCCCAATAAGAGACAAAAATGCAGAGAGAAAAATTTGATAGAAACACCTGTAAAAAAAAAAATGCATGTAACCTAATTTAGTTAAAGGGGTTGTCTGGTACTTTTTTTAATTTGACCAATGTATTCAGCATGTGGGCATAAGTATCTCTGTAAATACCTGTGTTGCAGATAATGCCTGTGAGCGGCGCTATCACTGGCCGCTCACAGGCATCACATGACCCCCGGCTGCAGCCGGCGCTGACATCCGCTGACATCACAACAAGTCCAGGCTGCAGCCGAGGGTCCCTCTTCCGCGTTCCACCGGTGGCTGCTGGGTTGTGGGTGGGGTTATTCCCCTGCGTCACACCCGGCATCCACCACGCGCTCTCCCTCTCCCCATTCATTGGGAATAACCCCGCCTACAACCCAGCAGCCACCGCGGGGACCCCAGCGCTGAGTCACGCCTCACTTGTGGTGACGTCAGCGCGTGGTCACATGATGCCTGTGAGCGGCCAGTGATAGCGCCCCTCACAGGCAGTGTCAGCAACACAAGGTATTTACAAATATACTTATGCCCAGATGCTGAATACATTGGGCAATTTAAAAAAGTATCGGACAACTTCTTTAATAGGTGCAGAAAAACCTGCAACATCAAAAGCTCACCAAAAACTTTTGGCTTACAAATACTGAGGTAAAAAAACTGACCCAATACTGAGTGTGTGAATGTCACCTTAGAGAGGACACTTACACAGGCAGGGCAGCAGGAGAGGACATTGTGTGTGGAGCTTATACAAAATATTATTGCTGACTTATTAACAATTTTAGGTCAATGGAAATCTAGGTGAGCCCGTCTTATGGCCTCTGTCAAGGCCCAGACAAGGTCATTTGACCAGAAGCAGAACTGAAGTAAACCTCTTTCTTGGCTAGTCATATTTTTGCCTGTTTCACTATAACGGGAATCAGCATGAAACACTCTGCTGCCCCTGACCTCCCGGCACGCTCCTATGTTCATCTTTGGCAGAATGGTCGGCAACGTCGTGTGGTCAATCCCACTTGGGTTTCTATATTCATTTAGAAATCTCCGAGCAAGAAAAGCGCCATTCAAGTGTTTCTTTTATCCGAGCTGCACATCAGCGGTCCTTATCACAGAATAAATAAATGTGGTGTACGGAGCTCAAGCTGTGCAAGCATTTGTTGGCATTTGCTTGGCAGACAAAAGCCAGGAGAGTGCCGCTTCTAGCTGAACACAAAATCAGAGGCCACTCGACTGGAGGTTATTCAGTAAAGTGAGATAGCATTATGCCGGCATTCATGTGGGAAATCCTTTGGATCTGTCTGACGGTTTGTGAAAAGAAAGATTACCACACGGCTTGTTGTTTAAATGTAAAGGCGCCATAAAGGAAAACACATCATGGTTTAATGTCATTGAACGCTGGGAGAGATCTGAAGACACATAAATTTCATTTTCTTAATCTTCTATCTGCAGACTGCAGCGAGCGTGCATGCCCAGAACCATGTAATATCCTGACCTCATTATTATTATACTCGCTTACATAGCACCATTCATTTCCATAGCGCTTGACAGACATCATCACTGTCTCCATTGGGGCTCTCAACCTATGGCCTCATTCACACGTCAGTATTTAAACAAAAAAAAATGCTACCGGTATCTTTAGTGTTTTGGATCAGTGTATCATAAGTGTGCGGTCCATGTGTACTATTTCACCATCAGTGTATCATCAGAGTTTTTCAAGGATGGATAAAGAAATAAATACATTACAAAGTTTCTCCTATTCATTGAAATGTCAAATATGTAAATCCAAAGAAATGAACCGGAGTCTAAGTTGGGATAAACGCAAAGAATAAGAGCATGTTCACACAGGCCATTTAACAAACAAAACCTAAGACAGAATCAAAATGGACATGTACCCTGCTGTAAGTAAGGAAAAAGTAATAGTGCACATAAATAACATAGAGTTCTTAGTAAACACTGTTTGCTATGATCGGGCCCCCGGTCCTGCTCTGTCCCATCTATATTGATGACGGAAGACACTAGGTATGGTTTTAATATTAGAGAAAGATGTTAAAAAACAAGCTACAGACTTATTATAAGTTGGAGAAATTACATTGCAGTGTCAGCAGATGGCGCTGTTATGTCTGTTGACGCTTAATAATAATATGTAGTGTATCTAACTGTTTGTCTTGTTTAAACTGTCACTCTCTAGTATAGCAGCCATCTTAGGATAAGTCTCGTCTTTCCTTTCTCTTGATGATTTGTACAGTTCCTGTATGTCACAAGTAAACTATGATTTGTCCCACAAATTTCTGATTGCTGTTACTTCTACTGAAGTCGAACAAATCTGCAACAAAAGGGACCATCCCGATTGGGGTACACCTTGTCCTCGTGAGATGGGTTTTACACTTTTTTTTTAAATGAAAAACAATATTTACTAAGAAGAATCCTATGTTATTTATATGCAGTATTGCTTTTTACTTACTTATATACAGATGGCGCTGGACGTGTTTTCCACAGACCCATAGACTTGTATTGGCCTTTTTCATCTGTGATACCGGAAAAAACGGACATGCCTCTGTGTAGTTTACACAGACACACAGTCCATGAAAAAACACAGACGTGTGAATAGCACCATAGATTAGAATGCGTACACGTTGTATACGTGAAAAGCGGATGCAACATGTACAGTATATGCAACATGAATGTATGTATGAGGCCAAAACCAGAGTACACAGAGCAAACTCACCCAGACACGCGAGAACATACAAACTCCTTGCAGATGCTAACCACTGAGCCACCGTGTTGCCTCCTCTTGTCTAGTGAGCCCTATGTGATTCACATTCTACGAGGATACAGTAAGATAATCCAGAGAAAACTAATATTATATCCTTATTTTTAACTGCAGTACAGTATTTTGTGTTCACAACAGCTACGTACAATACCAGCAAACCTCATTAGACAACATTGACTTCTATAGGGTCTTTAGGTTTCCCAGTGTTTTTCAAGTCAAACTCCACCACTACTTCTGTCAACAGTACTAAAGACTGAGAAAAATGCTTGCAGACGCTCTGAACAAAATCTTAACATACACATACAGATGTGTCCAGTCCACCCTTACCTTTTCTTAAATTTGGTTAACAAATCCTATTTCTCACCATGCAAAGTGTATACAATATTGTAACATGCTAGCAACATACTTTAAAGGTGCCAATACACATCACAGCCACTGGGAGGCCACAAACAGCATAGACATCTCCCAACAGAGTACTGCAAAATTAGGCTTTACTTTTTCAAAATTGGTCATCATGACAGATAAGGAAGGAAACATTTAAATGCTCCCTAACAAAAATTAAAATCTGATTGTACTCCCCCAAATCCTTAAAGGGGTTCTCCAGAAAATAAAGAAAAATATATAAAAAAATTATTATTAATACATTGACTAATACTTATATATATATTTATTCTATCTCTCAGCTTGTTAGGTTTATTAAAAAAATCTGACATCTCATTCGTGAACACAAAATCCATCCTAAACACAGAACAGGACAGATTGTGTACAGCTTTCTGTGTACATTTTTTAGTAAGAAAGAGCTGCTATTCAGTGTTGGGGGAGTGATTGGACCAGGAGGCACAAGGCTAGTTGTCCTGGAGTAATAATCTCCTGCTGATAAAACACTGATTGTATTGAAACAGCAAAACACAGCACAGTAAGTGACGCATCACTGGAAACAGGGTATCTGCCCCTAAATCATGGTGTTCTCAGATTTTGTAGCAAAAACCTGGTGACAGATCCCCTTTAATCCATCAAACAATGAAAAAAACAGCGTTTACAAAAATGCTTACAAAACTCTCAAAAAGATGCCCCAAAGATTTTGTGGAGTTTTTGTATTCTTCCCATTGATTTCTATTGTAAAGTATGCAGCGATTTTACAGGTGCATCTCACTAAATTAGAATATCATGAAAAAGTTAATTTATTTCAGTTCTTCAATACAAAAAGTGAAACTCATATATTATACAGAGTCATTACAAACAGAGTGATCTATTTCAAGTGATTATTTCTGTTAATGTTGATGATTATGGCTTACAGCCAATGAAAACACAAAAGTCATTATCTCAGTAAATTAGAATATTTTATAAGAACAGCTTGAAAAAGGTTTTTAAAATCCGAAATGTTGGCCTACTGAAATGTATGTTCAGTAAATGCACTCAATACTTGGTCGGGGCTCCTTTTGCATCAATTACTGCATCAATGAGGTGTGGCATGGAGGCGATCAGCCTGTGGCACTGCTGAGGTGTTATGGAAGCCCAGGTTGCTTTGATAGCAGCCTTCAGCTCGTCTCCATTGTTGGGTCTGGTGTCTCTCATCTTCCTCTTGACAATACCCCATAGAATCTCTATGGGGTTAAGGTCAGGCGAGTTTGCTGCCAATCAAGCACAGTGATACTGTTGTTTTTAAACCAGGTATTGGTAATTTTGGCAGTGTGGACAGGGGCCAAGTCCTGCTGGAGAATGAAATTTCCATCTCCAAAAAGTTTGTCGGCAGAGGGAAGCATGAAGTGCTCTAAAACTTCCTGGTAGACGGCTGCACTGACTTTGGTCTTGATAAAACACAGTGGACCTACACCAGCAGATGACATGGCTCCTCAAACCAACACTGATTGTGGAAACTTCATACTAGACCTCAAGCAGCTTGGATTGTGGCCTCTCCACTCTTCCTCCAGACTCTGGGACCTTGTAGAGTGTGTCAATGACTGCCTTCTGGACATCTGTCAAGTCAGCAGTCTTCCCCATGATTGTGGAGCCTACTGAAACAGACTAAGACCTTTTTAAACGCTTAGGAAGCCTTTGCAGGTGTTTTTTGTTAATTATTCTAATTTACTGAGATAATGAGTTTTGTTTTTTCATTGGCTGTAAGCCATAATCATCAACATTACCAGAAATAAACACTTGAAATAGATCACGCTGTTTGTAATGATTCTATATAATATATGAGGTTCACTTTTTGTACTGAAGAACTGAAATAAATTAACTTTTTCATGATATTTTAATTTAGTGAGATGCACCTATATAGAGGAAAATGCCTGAAGAATTAACAGATTATTTCTTTTAACCATTTGGTACTTTTAAAGGCCTAAAGCTAAATAAAAACCAACCAGACATTTTTCAATAGAAATGAATAGAAAGAGTCTTTCAAATAATTTTTGGAGCGACTTTTTATAGTTTTTTTTCGAGTAGACCTGCTCACAAAAAATTTTGTTTGCATATATTCTTAGTTCTTACCCATCACGGTGGAGATTGGACTCCCAGATTACTCTAGTTTATTTCAGTGTAAGAAACACTTAGCACATCATCCCCTCCTTATTTTCTGACCTAATCTGATCTCTACTTCATTGACAGGTCTAAGTATTCTTAGCAATGTACGTGTTAAATGTATTTCCTATTTGCTCTTTTGAAGGCCGTCTCCAACTGATACTTTTATGCTGGCTAAACAGTGAGGAAGTTAAATACAAGGATTATGATCATGTACAATATTTGAGTGTTTCTAACAATTAATGAAAATCATGTATCAAGGTGCTGCGGATACAGGGGGCGCACAATGCTGAGTGTCATGACTGAGAACTTATTCCAGAGAATATTCATCGCAATAGGGGATCTGGACATAAGCAGTCCTCTAGTCCTCTAGCACAATAAGAAAGAAATTATTTTTCTGCTTAGCTTATATAAAGTGTTGTTGTGTAAATGAAGCAGACAACTTGAGTTAAATGGACATGTTGATCTCATTTGATAAACAGGCAATCTACACATTTCAAAATAACTAATCTGTAGACAACAGGGTGCCTCTATTCTAACTTGCAGTCCACTTAACTGTCGTCACGTGTAACGTAAATCATCTTTTGGAGACTGATATATTATACTGGTATAGGCAGAAAATGCATTTTAGATTGTGGGGGGTGAAATTGGCAAGATCAGATTTTTCTATAGGTTTTGTATGAAAGTTAAGTGTTATACACCTGTCCCGGAACTTGGCTTTGCTCCCATCACCCCTTTCAGCTGAACTCTGTTGTGCACCATGTCGGGCTTTGTAGTTGGCCCAGCGTGCTCCCATGTGATGGTCTGCCTGGGCCTATATAAGGTCTACCAAGACACACATCCAGTGTCGGACTGGGGTTCCAAGGGCCACCAGTAACCAAATCCAGGGCCCCACCTTTCAGCTACATGCAAATGTGGCATTATCCTCAATCACAAATTTATATAACAATGAACTGGGTATATTGTTAAATGAATGAGATGCCGCCTTTGTCTGTATATAGTGATTCAAGTATATTGTGCCAAGTATTGTGCATATAAGAGGGTGGTGGCCCACTCTTGCACAGGGCCCACCGGAGGATTCTGATGTTTTCCTAGGACCACGGTCCAAGCCTGTAAACATCTGTGTCTTGGTATTAAGACTTTGTGTCTCTGAGTCCTGTCTGGCTGCAACTTCCAGTAGCCCTGCTACCTGCTTCCCGATCTCCTATCTTGCTACGGCTTCTAGTACCCCTTCTACCTGCTTCCATTCTCTTGTTTGCCTGTGCCGCGGTCATGTTGGCCGGGGTACTCGGTAACCGGGCAGACTGTCCGACAGGGGTATCACGGTTGCGAGTTCCCAGTTCCATGGCCTTGACCGGGCAAGTGAAAGGGGGGGATTATTTATAGGGGATGATAGTTTATGGATGGCCCATGACGCCAGTGGAGGTATTTGGCCAGGGATGGCCAGCGCTGCATATGGGGTCCCCCAGGGGATAGATGGTAGTGCAGCAAGGTAGATCACTCCCTTCAGCTGGAGCGGGTCCCTGAGGTGATGATGAGGGTTATGATGAGCAGTGCAGCAGAAAGAAGCAAAGAGGCAAATTAATTCAGTCTTTACCTTTACTGATGCTGGATGGTAAGTTGAATCCAGGGGTACTGGTCACTAGGTCCAGGGTCCAGCCAGCCTGGATGCAGCTGAAGTCTACTCCACCAGGTGGGATCCGTATGCCTTCCTTCTGCCCTTTATATTTAGATTCTCAGATGCCTGTGAGCTGATCTGTTCCTCTTTGTGTTTCCTTCTCTCTGTAGTTTTCCCAATCAGCAGGCAGTGCAAGCCTATCAGGGGTGTTGTCCTGTTCCTTACAGCTCCAGGCTCTCTATACTGCCGTATGTTGAGTCTACACGTGTGACCAGGAGATTTGTAATCCTCTGGTCACCAGACTTGGCTCCAAGGGCTTGCAATTCCCTGAATAGCCAAGGACTCTGGTGTCCTCCTCTCAGCATGAGCCTGGGGTGAGCCTTCCCAAAACACTCTGACACCCCAGAGCTCTTGTCTCTTCTAGCTTCTTTTCCCTTCACTTCCTCACACACTACTGCACTTACTCTTCCCTCCCCCCAGCCAGAAGGGGGTGAAACTCCCAAAACTAGGAGCTTGTGATCCCCCTTCTGGTCAGGAATCAGGCCTGTGCATGGATGCATGGTTACCTGATGTAGGGAGCTCCATTTACCTCCAGACATGATACCACCCCCCGTTAGGGAGGCGATACCATTGTGGCTTCCGGACTGCAGGGGCGCCACACCTGTGGCCCCCAGTACTTCTCCTACCCATGTCCCACGTGCCTCATCTGCCTGCAGCACCGATGCCCGTGGTGCGTGTGCCCACCCAGACCTTGGGCTTTGAGGATCCTCCTTACTAAGTGAGTCAAAACAGTCAGAACCTTTCTAATACTTTAATGGGAACAATAGGCTGTAAGCCAGACACTGTGCACTACCTATACAAGCTTTTTTGTGTGCAATCCTAAAGTAATAGGAGGCAGTAAAATCTCAGAAGAACTCTTGCAGGATGTGCCATTAGTGAAGAAAGACTTCCATCTGCTGGCCAGGTGAAACCAAGTGGAACCAAGTTGTGCTTTAAGATTTGAAGGGGGAGTAAATTCAGATACTGGACCTGATCAGATGACCCACAGGAGGGAGTTCCTGGATATATAAGCCCTGAGTGCCAAACCGCAGGCAGATTTAGTGCCAAGCCAGAGAGCAGAGCAGACATGCTCCAGAGGTGCCGCAGAGCCGACCTAAGTGCCGGACACCACCTGACAAGGTCCAGACCCCTCACAGAGACTCGCACTCTACACTGGTTAGGCTTCCGGAATCAGATGTCACCTGTCAAGAGCCGAGGTTCATATCTACCTGCCCCAAGACTGAGAGAATACCGTCGACGGTCAACCCGAGAAGAGCTGAGAGAAGATTGCGACAGGAGAGGCACGCCAGTAATAGCGGAGGAACAGTGCAAGTGAGCAGGGCCGTCACTTCCAGCTTTCAGCTACGGTACCGGGGACAGTTGAGATTAGGACTTCAGGTTGGGAGAGGGCTGGCTGGTGCAAGGGAAGCTCAACGGGACTTGATTGATATATCCGAGTTATGGCCTAGTGGGAAGAACCAGTGACCCCCGCTAGGGCTATATAGAAAGAAAGAGAACTTACATGGTGACTCCCACGACTGGGTACACCACATTTTTGAAAATAACTTTACTGTTACTTACTGAAAAGACTTATTTTTGTTATTTCAAGTTACTGTTGATTTCCATTGTTACTAACTCCTTTAAAATACTTGTTATATATAAAGTGGTTATATCAATCCCTGACTGTTTCCGCCTCGTTGTCTCTGTGTGTTACATTCCGGCACCTGTGTTACACTAATACTAAGCAATCACCACCTCCATGAATTGGTAGGTTGCGAGTGACTGTCTCATAAGTGTTTTGTACCTGTGTTGCCATCATCTTTATTATATGCATCCTGTTAATGCATTAATTCTGAGACCTGGGCAGGTAAACACTACTGCCCTTTTTTCTGTGTTAATACCGTCGTATATATACTGTATTTTCTTTATCCATACAATACCTATGTGACGCGCCCCCTGGGACATATTCCTTTTTGAGGGGAATACCCGGCACCGGATCAGATGGGGGGGGTTGTAGTCTCCGAGCGGCTGTGACCCGGTCCCGTGCCCAGGGCGTCAAGCTATGTGTTATGTGGCAGTCCTTACTGATGTTATAAGAGTTCTTTTGTGTCGACTACGCCACCCGTTGTAATGCGGTCACTGTGGCCGCCGCTGCAGCAGGGTCCGCTGAGGCTGATGGTGGATGTGCAGCTTGGTGGGATAACCCCCAACGGGAGGGGTATAGCCTCAGAGGGGACAGGCGCAGAGGATGGGGGTTGTGGTGGTGCGGTGCAGCCGGCAATGAAGACAGACTCGGGTTGTGCAGTTAAGGGAGTTTACTTACTGCTGATGTTTCGGTCACTCCAGCTGTTAGTGACCACCCGAGCCGTGCTGCGTCCACCAGGTCCTGGATCCGGCCAACCCCCAAACAAGTCCGGAGCGTGGCCCTGAGCTCTCCCTCTGTCCTTTCTTCAGCCGTCCCCACCAGTGATCCACCTAGGTCCAGCTCCCTCGGGCCTTCTGTTGGGCAACCCTTGGCCTTAGGTTCCCTGACCCTCCATGTGGTATGCCTTCAGGGTGGATGTAGTGGGTGGCCGTGGCAGATGCTGCCCACAGCCTCCGGTCTCTGGCTAGGGATGTTTTTGCCCCCACCAGCTTGGGTTCCGGTACCCTCTTGCTGACTCCTCACCCGGTGCTCTAATTTGGGTTCTTGGGTCCCTTCAGTCTTCCCCCTCTGGGTCTTTCTCTTTCTTTCTCCTCTCTCTCTCTCCAGGGCTGCTGCTTCCTTCTCTCTCCTCTCCAACTGACTTGTTCTCAGCGTCTGACCCTGATCTAAGTTGGTGCCCTCCTTATATATCCCTCTATGTGTGAGCTCAGGTGACCAGCACCCAATGAGCTCCTATCACTACCCAGACTGCTCCCCCTATCTGCCCCTACACTACATGGGATGTACCACCCCCCTCCCACTCCAGCCAGGAACAGGCTCGGTTGTACCTGCACATTTCTAAGTGGGAGTACCGTCGGCCTGCTCCTCTGAAGTGGGATGTGTGTAGTGCATGCAGTCTATCTGAGCTCAGTTCCACACTCCTTCCTTACCCGGGAGTGGAATATCACACCTCTGGGTTGAGGTGCAATACCCCTGTAGCAGCCGAATCCTCAGGGTGCTACATATGTATGCAATTACATACATCAACATTATTTATCTGATACCCTCTCCTGCTGTTTATGGCACCATTTTATTGCTGTCTTCCCTCCCTAATATGTTTTTACCAATAAAGTAATTGATATTTTACATATTCAGGAGGCCTATTGGCATTTTTTTCTTTTTGATGTATGTAAACTATCAGTGAGCCTTTCTCACATATCTCAATCTTGCCAACTCTCTTCCAGATTATATTAGGGGCTCTAAGAAAAAGACAAGAGCTCCTAAACTTCCAGAAGAAAAATCTCATGTTTCTTGTGTGTGACATCAGAATGCTCCATCATCAGAAGAGCTCCATGTCCTAATGCACATTAAAAAGCTGGGAAAGAAGTGCGGATCTAGTATGACCTGAACAAGGGGTGTGGGAATGGATCAGTCAATATCCTCCTGGATGGACATAAATTTCTCGAGTTTTCCATATCTCATCCCTACAATTCAGCGTGCAGATGAAAAAAAACTTCCAGCCAATGGTATGCATAATTTATTAGCCAGTTCTTAAAAGGGTTGTCTGTTGTCTGTGTGCTGTGGGGATTCGCCAGTTTCTGAGCTGGGACCAGAGGGTATGTATGCGTTATACATACGTCTGGCCAGTGGGCGCGACCTCGCTCCATACACTTGTATGGAGTGAGGCCACGCCCTCTAGTCGGCCACGCCCACTGGATGGCCGTATCACTGGTCAGGGTGTGGCATTGCTCTATACAAGTGTATTTAGTGAGGTCGCGCCCACTGGCTCCATAACTCATACATTCCCTCCGGTCCCGGCTCAAAAAACGGCGAATCCCCGCAGCACACA
Source organism: Phyllobates terribilis (assembly GCF_046119375.1). Taxonomy (NCBI): domain Eukaryota; kingdom Metazoa; phylum Chordata; class Amphibia; order Anura; family Dendrobatidae; genus Phyllobates; species Phyllobates terribilis. Next base: position 881,904,094 of record NW_027362762.1, read on the forward strand.
GCGCGTGCCCTGGGGGGATTCAGAAGTCTGCAGTCACACAGAGTGACTGCAGACTTATCAATTTGGACTGGACAACCCCTTTAACCTATTAAGCGCACATTAATAAATGTTTTCTTCTCTTCTGGTGAGCTAAAGGAACCCTAGTCTAGTACTGAATGTCTTATACCCACATCTATTACTTTTATAAAAAATGCTTCAACTTATGGTGGAAAACAAGAGGGAAAAGAAAAGTCATTACATTGCTAATTTAAATAAAAAAAAAGAAAAGAATAAGAGAAGCCGAGGTGAAATATAGCATAAATCATTTTGTTTATCCCCGTTGGATACATAAACTAAAATATTTCACTCACATAATGGAATTACCTCTTCAGAACTATTCTTGTGTAGTCATGGATATAATAATGGTGTATTTAATAAGCTCTAGGCTAAGTAGACTTCTGCCAATGTATTTTCATTCTAAAAGCAAGCAGCAACACAGGACAAGCACAGTCTGACTTATCCGAGCTGCTCTTAATAAACCCCTTGCAAACACTGGTAGGAAAGCGACATATATTGAGAGATTGGGCTATAAATATTAATGTCAGATGCTTATACTGCCTCCCGACAATTCCAAAAAAAAAGAGACAGCAGCTGGAGGCCTTGCACATTTAATCACACAGTGATCTCCAAAATTATGCTTACATTAAAAATCAAGTGCATGAAAATGTCTTATTGCAATCAGAACGATAACAGGAAATGCTGATCACATTTCCAAATGAAGGACAGAAATAGCACAATCCGCACGGATAAGTGAACGCACCATGGTTAATAGCGTATTTCCCTTTTTATATGCATGGAGTGCCTTTATTAGAGGCAGAGAAAATCCCTCTTACAAGATGTTTAAAGATATATCATGTCTTATTGTGCAAACATCTTACTATGTATCAACTATAATGAGGGCTGTTTACTAATGCAAAGCAATGATGCAATGCCATTAAACTCCTTTGTGTAGTCAGCTATCTGCCAACAGACCCTAGGAAGCTGTATTTAGGCATATATATATATAGTTGTGTTAGTCTTGTAAATATATATATCTAGAGCACATGATTAAAATGCATCACTTGTAAATCTCTGATTCTCAGCCATAACTAATGATAAGTGCTAAGTATGAATGCAGTGCTTCCAGCTCTCCCCCAAGAATCTTGATGCCTTTCCATCAGTCCCAAAAAGTGAATAGACTTGAGGTTACGCATGCATATTAATGCTTAATTAACACAGAGGACCCCTATTCTTCTCCCAGAAGTTGAGCCCCTAGGGGTCATTAATAGAGATGCGCAGATTGTTTGAATTTCAAATTTGCCATGTTTACCATATTTTACCCAAAAATTTGATTTGTTTCGAATAAATTTTCCATGAATTGCACCACTGAAAACTACTACTTGTCTGGAAAAAGGGGAGACAGAAATAGAGAGACAGAGAACTGAGGGGTTTAATATTGCCCCCCTTGTTTGCAGTCTTTGAAAAATAAAAAAAGGCTATTATTAAGGTGCTGTTATAGCAGTACATCTCAGATCAATCTATTCAGACCCATTGAGTGACTCTACAACTATAGCCCTTTCCTATATATCACTTAAATCTTTGTATTAAAGGGGTTGTCCAATCCAAAGTAATAAGTGTACAATCACTCTGTGTGACTGCAGACTTATGAATCCCCCCAGAGTGCACACTGTGTGCCGGTTTCTGAGCCGGGACCAGAGGGTATGTATGAGTTATACATTCTCCCGGGCAGTGGAGTATATATAACTCACACTTTTATTGAGCGAGGCCACACCCTCCTGTTGGCCACACCCATTGGAAGGCCACGTTACTACTCGGGGCATGGCCTCGCTCCATATAAGTGTATGGAGCGAGATCATGCCCACTAGATGGCTTCTGCCCGGGAGCATGTATAACTCATACATACTTGCCGGTCCCGGGTTAGAAACCGGAGAATCCTCGCAGCGCACAGTGCATACACTGGGGGGGATTCATAAGTCTGCAGTCACACAGAGTGACTACAGACTTATTTATTTGGATCAGTCAACCCCTTTAATATTCACATAATGAAACTATCGCTCCCATTTACTATCTGCTTCTGCACTGAAACTAGCAAGGATGTGCGCTTTGACGGTCTATCCCTACACAGTACCAGTATAACAAGGCCTCCATATTTTATACTGCTTGTGATAGCCCCCCTGATTGACTGCACTAGACCATGTGATGGCATTGTTTCAGGGCATTAGGGTGAAGCCAATGAGACCATGCTTACTGTCATTAACCCATCCCCCAGTCTTCAGCAGTATTGGATATGGCTTCGGGCATATTTATCTTCTTTTGGCTGATCGTTGTGACTCAAATTGCAGAGTGTTGAAATTCTTGAGGATCATATAATTCCTGGAAATTCAACTCTAAGTTGATCCTGCACAGATCAATTCACTCATCTCTAGTCATCACTTATATTGTGGAAAGGTGATAAATATATTTTAGTGGGACAACCCCAACAGGGACATCACTAACATTATAATTATGTCAAATATTAAAAACAAATGCTTTGATGGAATGGAACTCCTTTATATAGTTTATATATCACTGTCTACTGTAGCCAAAATAACAAGTGCACAGACCCAGATATAATTTCAGTTTCTTTTCGTGCTCTACCTGCTCGGACTAGATTTACCCTGATTAGCATAGTAATTTGCAATAAGTTTTTCAATTAGAGCTAATCAATTTGTGCTGCCAAAAAACTGAACCCTCTCCGCTATAAAAAAAAGTCTGAAGAATGCTAATGAGGTCTTCACATACCTATGTCATCTCCAGCCCCAGTTTATAAATGTAAATCTTTCCCCTTAATTACCATCCGCATGACAGTTTAGAAAAAAAGAACAACTTATGAGTCATAATTCAGCCAAGTTTACAATGACGGCACATTTTAAGTCCTGAGGAGAAGAGCAATAAAGTAAAACCACAAGCATTTTTGTAAAAACAATACATTTTGTTATGCACAATATGCACGAGGTGCACAGACGTCTTCCACCGAGCCTCTCATTACACATATTGTATAAGTAATAAAACATTAACTGGCTAGACAGACAGACACACTGCAGAGATGATGCTTTTGTTAACAAACAGTAATAATTACTACTCTTACAAAATGTTTTACAGCAGAATAGAAACTGAGTGTAAAAAAAAAATCAGTAGAAGAAGCCAAAGATATGAACATGATGACAAAAAATTAAGAACGTAATAAACCAAAAAGAGCAAGTTTATGAATGGCCAATAGGGGCAAGTGAATCCTTTAGGATTTGAATTTCCCTAAATTTGATTTGCAACAAATCAATTTGCCATGAATCACTGTAAAGCGTAGAATTGCACAAGAAAAACGTGTGCAACACTGCGGTCTCGTAGAACTAAATTGAGCCTTTTCAAGCTCTTAAATGCATTCAAATCCTTGGTAATGTCCAAGTGACCTCAACATACAGTATATGGCTATAGATAAATGGATGGTTACCAAGACACTGTTTCATACAACACAATAATGACACAATATATACGGGACTGCAGTGATGGTGTTTATACACAGGCGGTGTACACGTCGGAACTGTGGCTGCTTGGCAAGTAGTAGCCCAAAAATTATTCCTGTTTGGAGAGTAGCAATAGGTGGTGTGGTTTGTTAAATGAAGAAACTAGAGTTTTTTAACAAGCTTTCAAAAAATTATCCATATTTTGGGATCAGCAACAGGTTTGATGTTTGGGAAATAAAGAAGCAATGTTTTTTTAAAAAGCCGTTGAAAATTAAATCCTTTTTATGGGAGCAGCAAGAGGCTTACTGTTTTAAAAGTGAAGAAGCAATGGCTTTCTAAAGAGTTTTGTGATTTTGCAGGACTGATAACATCAACTTATGGTCAGAGGCTAAAGGAGTGAAAGGTGAGAAACTAACTGCTGACTAGAAATTAATGGGCTAGATAGAGAGTTGTGACTGAGAGCTCAGGAGACTGGGATAATAGGATTCGGATCCTTATCCTGGAATGTAGCTACTGCACATCCTTGGACAGGCTTTGCTGGTCAATCCCCTTGGCAACAAACTGTACACTATTAGATACTGATTCTAGAAAATAATCTAGAGTCAAGAAATGTAAAAAAGGGGGGGGGGGGTATATTAAGGAAAGTATTTTTGTTACTATAAAAAACAGAAAATAGGAGTTGAAAAATAAGGTGCATCATGTCAACAGAGGACGCATCCAAAATACGTAGACAGGGCTTCAATAGACACTAAACACATATCAAATAAATAAATGGTAGCATAGAAAAATTCTACTCTCATAGAGTGATAACCATGGTAACAATAATAAGTGATTATTTCCTAGAATCAGTATCTAGTTAAGTAATTTGAAGGTTTTTTTTTTTTTTACTAGTATGTGTACTAAGCTGTACACTATGTAAGATAAAAGCTCCCATAGCCGGAGAACAATAGAAATAGCAAAGTGCAAACAAACTTATTTTCATGCTGCTCTATATTAAAAGTTAATAATGGGAAGTCATCCTGATAAAAGAAAAAAAGAAGCCATACTTATCCTGCTCCAGAATTGCTACTTCGAAGTTCTCAGTCAAACCAGAAGTAATATGTCCACCGGTGACTTGACATCTGAGACCACTGATGTTATTGCTTCTAGTCTGACAGAGACCATTGGAGCAAGCAATGGAGAGCATATTCCAGACTTAGGTATGGCTTCTTTTATTCTCTTATTAGGATGGCTTCCAAATGGTATTTTTTAGTGGAGAGCTAAAAACCCCTTTAACTGTGCCCACTACAACTATGTTCTAAATTGAATGCCCATTGTGAAAATGTCATCCCCGTTGCAACAGTCAGTTTACAAAGTGAGGTTATAATGTCATTGTCCATATTCAGTTGGGGTGCTGTGCTGTGGATTATATCTCACAGCCAAAACACTAAGCAGACAGTGATGCAGTGAGTTACAGTAGAGAAAAGATTTTATTTAAAAAAGACATGTGACACCCCAGGGGTCTGGTTGCCACAGTGATAGAGATATTACGTCTGAGAGCAGGTGGGAGGTCTCTTGGTCAGGAATCCTATGCATGCCACACCTCCTGCCCAGTCCTGGGAGGGGAAGAACTTCCCCTATATAAACCTAGGGCTGAGGCAGGGTTAGTGAGTAGAGAAGAAGTAGAGACAGAGAAAAGAAGCAAATATAGGAACAGAACATCAGGAGCTCTGTGGGAGCAGTGTTACAAGGAGTCAGGGGCTGGCAGCTGCAGAGCTCGCCCTGACTGAGAAGATTTCTTACCGGACCCGGAGTCCGAGGCTGTGGGGACTAATCTCTACCCAGCAGCAGAAACCGACCGGCAGGGGATTGCAGGTCCTCTGGCCCAGAAACCTGAAGGCACGGTCACACGCGTGGGACCAGCACCGCCATCGTGGAGCGGAAGCCATTAGAAGGCCCCGAGTCACCGGCCATACGGGTGAGCACCACACGGTACACTCAGGGACGTTGGCTACTTTTACCCGCCTCTAGCAAGGTAGCCAGAAGAGTACAGTTAGTTGGGAAGGCCTACAACTCCGCCTGGCCAGGGGAGATCCCATCTGCTCAAGGACTGACCAGGCCCCGATTGCTAGCAAGTACTCCGGGAGGGTCTATCTTTGTCACCAGTAAAGACCCTGAACTACACCGCATCGTCTCTGAGTGGTTCCTGCTACCCCCATCATCCACGTCGGCTGCCCTGAGGCCATACCCCTCCCTTTGGGGGTTATACCATCCACGCTGCACCATCCTTCCACCGGCCTCAGCGGTCTGCCCTGCAGCGGCAGCTCCATAGCTGCATTCAACGGGTGGCGTAGTCATCCACCATCTACTGCTAATAGACTGCCACTTAGTCTGACTCCCTGGGCACGGACCGGGTCATCGCCACGAGACTACTACCCCCATCTGACCCGACTCCGGGTAGGCTCCCGCGTGCGCAACGCAGCGCGACTCAGGCCCAGGGGCGCGTCAACTTTTGGCGTAGTCGGCAGGATTTCGTGCCCGCAACCACCGGGTACTGCGTGCCTGAAAAAGAGACTTTTAAAACTTACCATCCGTGAAGTTTTCCCGCCATCCGGCGCCATCTTCAGCCTTCTTCCCGCCATCCGTGAAGATTCCCGCCGTCCGGCGCCATCTTCATACTTCTTCCCGCCATCCGTGAGGTTTTCCCGCCATCCGGCGCCATCTTCAGCCTTCTTCCCGCCATCTGTGGAGTTTTCCCGCCGTTGGCCGCCATCTTGAAGACGCCGCGCGGGAAGAAGAGGGGCGTGGACTCCGAAAGCGCGCGAGAACTGAAGCCCCGCCTCACGTCCGGACGTTGCGTAAGGTCCTGGAAGGAGCCCAGCAGACGCCGACGTCACAGGAGCGCGACGGAAAGTCCTCAACCCTGACGATCCACTGCGGAGCCGCGGCCTACGGAAGAGGATCATCGCAAGGTAGGCCACGGTCCACTAGGGGGGAGAAGGATGTCGGATACGGAGGAGAGCTTCACTGCTCCAACCCCCGCCAGCGCCACCGCTGTTGCGGTCATGCCTTTCACCATGCCCTATATCCCGGGGGCAGCCTGGCTACCCCAGTACTCAGGGGAGTCACATACCCTGCAGGACTTTGGAGAAAAACTGGATAGCCTCTTCCAGGTGTACCCCCTCACAGAAGAGCAAAAAGTAAGCATCCTGGTGGCCCAATTAACCGGGGCAGCCCAAAGGGAGGTAAAGTCCTGGCCACCTGGGGGGAGGACTGTCGCAGGGATACTAACCCGGCTGAGGGACACCTTTGATACCCGCACCTCAGCCGAGATCAAGCTCAGATTCTACGGGTGCAAACAGCGGGCACATGAGAGTATAAGGGACTATGCATTAAACCTACAAGAAGCCCTGAGAGCCATTAAGCAGACCGACCCTGACGGCGTGGGAGACGAGGACAGGCTGTTAACTGAACAATTTATAGAGGGTTTATATTGCAATGCCCACCGAACCCAGTTGCGGGCAATGGCCTTACAGGACCCTCATCTGGGATTTGCACAGTTCAAGGACAGAGCCATCCGGGTGCTCCGAGAAACGGCACCAGGTGGCGTTGTGACCCACAGACGCCCCACTACCACTTACCACCAGGAGGCGGCGCCCTTGTCGGCAGGGCCTGTGGGAGCTGATGCGCAGGCTTTGAACAATGACTCGGCTCCAGACCTGCACCATCAGGTCCAAGAGCTAGCTAAAAGCGTTGCTGCGCTAACACGAACTGTGCAGTCTTTACAGCTTTCCACTCCAGGGAAGCTCCAGCTGGCATCCGGACCGGAGGACATCCCGTGGCGTCGACCAAGGAGGACCCCACCGGCCAGAGGAAGACCCAGCGACCGATACAACGAGGACGGACGACCCATCTGCCGCCGCTGTAATCAACCCGGACATATGGCAAGGTACTGTCCTTTAAACTGGCACAACCTAGGGTAGAGGGCCAACCCCTAGGAAAAAGATCATCAGGCCCATCGAACTGGCGCGACAAATATGTGGGAGGACGTCCAGTCTTGCCTGTGGTACTGGATGGCATTCCTATGAGTGCCCTACTGGACACCGGGTCACAGGTCACCACCATCCCGTACGTGCTCTTCAAGCAGTACTGGAATGACTCGGATATTACCCGCTACCCTGACGACGACTTGAGTATCATCGCCAGCAATGGTCAGCCCGTGCCACAGATCGGATTTAAAGAGGTGACCATTAAAATTGGTAGAGTTGAACTGGCAGCACAGGGACTGATCATTGTAGACATTGACAAACACGAGAGTCACCCAAAGATAACTCTAGGAACTAATGTAATTGAAAATTGTCTTGCAGAGGTGATTTTCCTTTTACAGCAGGTTGCCAAGACCGCCAGCTCCGGCGAGCAGCGAGTGCTCCAAAAAGAGATCCGGGCACTGATGCGACGGCAACAGGTGGAACTCTCCGGCGTGAGATTGGTAGCGTGAGAATGTGTGACGCTTTCCCTATTGCCATGCCCCCAAAAAGTGAAATGATGATTTGGTGCCGGGCAGCTATTGGTCTGAGAGGTAGAGATTACCAGGCAATGGTAGAACCAGTTTACTCAGACAGTAGGCCCACCATCTTGACAGCACGGGGGGTGGTTAATGTACGCCATGGGAGGGTGCCCGTTCGCATAATCAATATCGGGAAGAGGGAAGTGTACCTGCCCTGGTATGCCACGCTAGCCAAATTATATACCATTAACCAAAATGCTATACAATCTGTGGAACCCTTGCCTCCATCTCACCCGGAGGAAGGTAACGGCTCTAAGAAAACAATGGAGGACTGGTGTCAGCAACTACATTTGGGTACTGACTCCACTCCCTCACACCAGAAACAGGGAGTCTATCGGGTGGTTCAAGAGTACGAGAGAGTGTTTAGTAAACACCCGTTAGACTTCGGGCGAGTCAAGGGGGTAGAACACCACCTCCCCACGGGAGACCATCCTCCCATAAAAGAGAGGTATCGACCCGTACCCCCTGCACACTACCAACACGCCAAGGGGATGCTTAGAGACATGAAGGAGGCTGGGGTGATCAGGGATAGCTGTAGCCCCTGGGCAGCTCCACTAGTCTTAGTCAAAAAGAAAGACAACACCATGAGGATGTGTGTAGATTACCGGAAAATCAACCGTATCACACACAAGGATGCGTACCCCTTACCAAGGATAGAGGAGTCTTTGGCTGCTTTAAGATCTGCTAACTTCTTCTCTACCTTGGATCTCACTAGTGGGTACTGGCAGGTTCCTGTAGCAGAGGCGGACCGGGAAAAGACCGCATTCACCACCCCGATGGGACTTAGCGAGTTTACCTGCATGCCGTTCGGACTCTGCAACGCACCAGGAACCTTCCAACGATTAATGGAGTGCTGTCTGGGCCACAGAAACTTCGAGACGGTCCTGTTGTACCTGGACGATGTCATCGTATATTCTAAGACTTATGAGGACCACCTGAAACACCTGGCGGAAGTGTTCGAAGCTCTGGCAAGCTACGGCCTAAAGGTGAAACCCTCCAAGTGTCACCTCCTGAAACCAAAGGTGCAGTACCTGGGACACGTGGTGAGCTCTGACGGAGTGGCTCCCGACCCTGATAAGATCACCGCAATTAAGGAATGGCCAAGTCCCTCCAGTGTAAAGGAAGTGCGGCAGTTCCTCGGGTTGGTAGGCTACTACCGCAGGTTCATCCCCGGTTTCACCAAAAAGGCAGCTCCTATGCAAGACCTCCTGATAGGCCAGTCCCGGAAGGCCAAGAACCAGAAGCCGCCCTTCAAATGGGAGAAGTTGGAAGAAGAGTCCTTCTGCCAGCTGAAGATGGCCCTCACGCGGGATGAAATCCTGGCGTACCCGGATTACAGCCAGCCCTTTATCCTCTACACCGACGCAAGTAACATCGGGCTAGGAGCCGTGCTGTCCCAGATCCAGCAGGGGAAAGAGCGAGTAATCGCTTACGCCAGCCGAAAACTGCGACCCACCGAAAGAAACCCTGAGAATTACAGCTCATTTAAGCTAGAGTTCCTGGCAGTGGTGTGGGCAGTCACCGAACGCTTTAAGCACTACCTCGCTTCTTCCCGGTTCGTCGTGTACACGGATAACAACCCGTTGACACACCTGGACACGGCAAGACTCGGTGCCCTAGAGCAGAGATGGATGGCCCGCCTGTCCAACTACGAGTTCACCATCAAATACCGGGCAGGACGCTCCAATACCAACGCGGACGCCCTGTCCAGGATGCCAAACCTACCGGACGTAGGAGAAGATCCAGATGGACTGGAAGAAGTCGAACTCCCCGCGTTTCACCGTCATGGGACTATCCAGTATTCCCATCGGGTAAGGAGTAAGCAAGGCGCTACGCTTAACCCCTTACCTCACTACAACTGGGCGGAAACGCAGGACAGTGACCCTGCCGTTTGGCTGGTGAAGGAGATGCTGACTCGGCCAGAGGCTCGCCTTGACCCAGACGCTCCGGAGGAAGCCAAGCAACTGTGGGCAGAAAAGAGTAGACTGTTCCTTTACAAGGGGAAGTTGTGCCGCAGAATGGTTAACTCCCGGACGCATGAACTAATCTGGCAAGTAGTGGTGCCACGAAGAGACGCAGCCATGGTGATGGAGGCATACCACGACGGGGCTGGACACTTCGGATGGAAGAAGCTGGAGTTCCTGCTGCGCGAGCGGTTCCACTGGGTAGGCATGAGGGGAACCATCGAGAGGTGGTGCAGAGACTGTGGCCCGTGCAACCTAAGAAGGAAGGACCGTGCCAGCCAGAAGACTCCCCTGCAGTCCATCGTCACCCAGCAGCCGTTGGAACTGGTAGCCTTGGATCATGTAAAACTGACCCCAAGCAGAAGTGGCTACGTCTACGCACTAACCATCGTGGATCACTACTCCCGGTTCTTGGTTGTCGTCCCCGTCAAGGACTTAACAGCTCGAACAGCAGCTAGAGCCTTCCAGCAGCATTTCTGCCGTCCACACGGGTACCCGGACCAAGTGTTGACGGACCAGGGACCTGCCTTTGAAGCGGAGGTCTTCCAAGAATTCTGCACTCTGTATGGCTGCCGGAAGATAAGGACGACACCCTATCATCCGCAAACTATTGGACTTTGTGAGAAAATGAACCAGGTGGTAATGGATCTTCTGAAAACGTTGCCCCTGGAAGAACGCGGTCTGTGGCCTGAGAAGCTGCCCGATCTGGTGGACCTATACAACCACATCCCGGTAGGTTCCACCAACTGTACCCCGGCTTACCTAATGAGGGCGAGACCTGGTAAGTTACCTGTTGACCTGGAAATGGGAGTCCTGACACCCGAGGACACTTCACCAGAAGCAGACTGGGACACAGAGAGGCAGCAGCAGTACCGGAGAGTACAGGAGAGCGTGGAGCGAAGTCTCTGTCAGGCTAGGGAAAGACAAGAGAAAACTTACAACCAGTATGCTCCCGCTGTTCCCCTGGTACCCGGAGAGCAGGTCTTGAAGAGAAAAAGACGGCTCCACAAGTTGGACGACCAGTGGGAGAAGGACCCGTACACCGTACTGCCCTCAAGCCACGACAACCCAAAGGTCTGTACCATCAGTAAAGACGGAGGTGAAACCACAACCATTGTATCCTGGGATCACCTGAAGAAGTGTCCCGAACAGCTACGGAACCCTGAAGAGGAACAAGAAGACCCTCGACCCGTAGAGGAAAGGGAAGACATGGTTAGTACTGTGCTCGGAGACTTCCCTCGGTCTTGGACTCAAGTCAATGGCGCAGTTGTGGTACCCGTACTCACCTTCCTCCAACCAGCATCCCAAGCACCTACGGAGCGACAGGTAGAGCTGGAAGAGCAGCCGGTCCAGGAGGCAGAAGACTCCACACAAGCAGAACAGGAGGATCAACCCTCTGCTTATAGTGAGCCTGCCGTACCCCTAGTGAGCCAAGGAGCCGGTAGACAGCTGCCCAGTTTACCCTTGACAGCTCCTACACCCTGTAGTTCAGGGCTAGACAGTTAGCTCCGTAGGTCCACTAGGCCTACTAGAGGCCAGTTACCCGCACGTTGGAGGATTTGAAATGTATAAATTGTTTTATTTGTGGTTACCTGTTTTTCTTGTTGCTTGTGTATAATTATGTGTTTCTAGTTGTTTATAGGAGTCTTTGGTGGATTTACCGGGAATCCTTTGTACATAGTTGGAGCGTAACCCAGGACGGACTAAAGACTGTTAAGGACTCGGGGCAGGACAGACCCCTACCTGGTTACGTCTCCCTGTTTTGGTGAAATGGACACCTTGCTTTTCTTCAAAGACTGCACCCGGTTGCGGACACGCCGTAACCATCTTTATGTGTTTTTCTTATTGTATTATTATTGTTTATACCTTGTTATGTTTTTCTAAAAATATGTTTAGTCCCGGAGTACTAAATTTCACTAGGGGGGAATGTGACACCCCAGGGGTCTGGTTGCCACAGTGATAGAGATATTACGTCTGAGAGCAGGTGGGAGGTCTCTTGGTCAGGAATCCTATGCATGCCACACCTCCTGCCCAGTCCTGGGAGGGGAAGAACTTCCCCTATATAAACCTAGGGCTGAGGCAGGGTTAGTGAGTAGAGAAGAAGTAGAGACAGAGAAAAGAAGCAAATATAGGAACAGAACATCAGGAACTCTGTGGGAGCAGTGTTACAAGGAGTCAGGGGCTGGCAGCTGCAGAGCTCGCCCTGACTGAGAAGATTTCTTACCGGACCCGGAGTCCGAGGCTGTGGGGACTAATCTCTACCCAGCAGCAGAAACCGACCGGCAGGGGATTGCAGGTCCTCTGGCCCAGAAACCCGAAGGCACGGTCACACACGTGGGACCAGCACCGCCATCGTGGAGCGGAAGCCATTAGAAGGCCCCGAGTCACCGGCCATACGGGTGAGCACCACACGGTACACTCAGGGACGTGGGCTACTTTTACCCGCCTCTAGCAAGGTAGCCAGAAGAGTACAGTTAGTTGGGAAGGCCTACAACTCCGCCTGGCCAGGGGAGATCCCATCTGCTCAAGAACTGACCAGGCCCCGATTGCTAGCAAGTACTCCGGGAGGGTCTATCTTTGTCACCAGTAAAGACCCTGAACTACACCGCATCGTCTCTGAGTGGTTCCTGCTACCCCCATCATCCACGTCGGCTGCCCTGAGGCCATACCCCTCCCGTTGGGGGTTATACCATCCACGCTGCACCATCCTTCCACCGGCCTCAGCGGTCTGCCCTGCAGCGGCAGCTCCATAGCTGCATTCAACGGGTGGCGTAGTCATCCACCATCTACTGCTAATAGACTGCCACTTAGTCTGACTCCCTGGGCACGGACCGGGTCATCGCCACGAGACTACTACCCCCATCTGACCCGGCTCCGGGTAGGCTCCCGCGTGCGCAACGCAGCGCGACTCAGGCCCAGGGGCGCGTCAGACACGCTGGTGATTTTTTGTGAAGACCATGCTATGTTATATACATTTTTGTACATGGTTGTAGAGGAGTTTTATAATCGTAGTTGCAGACTATTGTAAGCCACCTAAAGCCCCCCATACACAATAGACAGCTGTCGGCGGAGTGATGGTTTTCCTGTTTTCTCTGTGAATAATAATAATAATCCTTTTTATTTATATAGCACCAACATATTCCACAGCACTTTACAATTAAGCGGGGAATAGTCCCTGCCAGACTCCACTGGCTGCAGCTTATCTCACGGAGAACAAAAAGATCTGATGTCCAAAGTCGGCCATGCTGGATGCTCCCCTCTCCAAAACATTAATAAATGGACAGCACTGGGATAACAAATTGATAGAATCTGTGCTGTTCTTTTTTATCGACTAATTTAGTTTGATTTAAATGCTTGATTTGAATCTGCGACTCAGATCAAAAACAGACACGTCTGCTTTTCATTTGTGGACACTCGGTCCTATCCTTGAAGAGCATGAATGTAACAAGCACATGATCCACGGACACTTGAATGAGGCTTAACGCCTCATTTTATCTAGCAGCTACCGTAAATTTGTGATGAATAATTATCATAGATGAGCCATTTAAGAGGAAGTTTGCCACGATACTGTAAGAGGATTTCCATGGTGCAATTGGCTCATTCCCTGTCCCTCAAGCTAGGAGGACCCTTGGCTATCCCTGTCCCCCCAGATTACTCCTGAAGGTGAAGATGTTGGGGTTTCCTACCTTGCCATGCTCCTATATGCATGCTGATCTGTTTCCTCCTCCACCCAGGAAGATATGGAACAAATGTGTATAGGAAAACAGAAACCTGACCGACAGGGGAAAACAGACAGTGATAAAAGAATATTACAACCATACAAACACACTCACAAAACAATCAAGTGGGAATCAAGGGAACAGTAGGAGGGATAAACCAAATGGGAGAAGATTAGGATAAACACACAATACCAAATCCATGCAGAGATCTCCTGTAAACTGCACCAACTGACTACTACTAATTCGTAATGCTCTTTTACCACCAAACCAGGAATTTGTAACTATAACTGGCAACTCCCAAGTGCCAGTGGCGAGCATATATACCAGAGGGGAGTGGCCAACACAGAACAGCTGAGAAAATTCAGGATGGAGAACTCCAGAAGATCAACTGAACTGATTAACCCTTGCAATGATGGAGCAAGGAAAACCTGCACTGCTTAATAGGATGGTGAAACAGTTCTAATCAGTGCATGAGTTCGAGTAACCAGATGCCGCATTCTTTTGGCCTCTCTCTGTTGCAGTATCCCTGTGACAAAGTTAGAGAGAGTCAAATTTGGAGAGTCAGAGTTATTCCAACATAAGATCAGTTATGAATAAGGAAGTTTTCCGAAATGCATCAGATGTTTGAGGACTTGGGTTCAGTGGTTTTCCACGTATGGAATAAAGTTACAATAAGCACAGAGTTTCTGAATATGGATGGATGCTGACTTTTCTCTTATCAGAGTCAGAGTTGGTTTTGCAAATTCTCAGCCCTGAAAAGCAAAGTTTTAGGCAATTTCATATAGATATTAAACATTTATTTTTAAATAAATAATTCTGATTTTACGATCAAGGTGTCTTTAGCTGTAAAGGGAATAGGCAGATGGTTGGATGACAGGATTTTATGGGATTTAAAGGGTGAACCATTTTTAATCAAAAGTGAAAGGAATTATTTAATAAATGCCATAAGACCCACAGGTTTATATGAATCTTATAGGATTCTAATGCTGAAGTGGTTGGATCACATAAAAAGCAGGTATTGGAGAACATATGCCAGTGTGTGCCAGCAGTCGTCAGTCATCTTCTAGTTTCTGTATAAAGGGCACCAAAGGACAACGGGTTACATGCTCTACCTTATAGACAGAAAAACAACAAAAAACTAATTTCTTATCAGCCATAAATGTATTTTATATGGATTAGCTGCACTTCCACACAGCAGGATTGTTATAGACATTGCGACTGCTAATATAAAGGCATTTAAATTCACACTTCACAATGCAAGTAATAAATAATGTACCGTGATGAGAAATCATGAATACAAAGGTCGTTTAGTTGTTGAGATGGTTCTGTTAGTTGAAAGGAACTTTCGGAAAGTGAGAGACAGGCGATAAGCGCAAGAAACGGAAGCAAACATGAAAGATAATAGACAAACAGATGATGATGAGATTGAATAGATTATGCAGAAAAGGATACATTAAACTAAGAAGGTAGACTAGAGAATGCAGAATGTGATGTTGCGATGGATACAAGTGTCATGGGAGTTTATATATAAAATATGAGGGGCAAGGATCATCTTACATCCAGGCAAGTAAGAACAGAAGATACATGTTAGCACCCGATTGAGTAATGTGGTGAATAACATTGATGTTTAGTGAAATCCCTTCATTTAGTATCAATGAGGCCTAAGGGTATGTTCACACAAAAAAGTTTTTTTTATGAGGATTTGTAAGTGGTTTCTGCTTCAATATCCACATCAAAAACACTTGGAATAGGCATCTTATTGCTTATAATGGGAAATTCTCAAAATAACACGTAAAAAACAGCACAATGTGTAATATAACATTTTCTCATTATAAAGCAATAGAAAGCTTATTGAAAGAGTATTTGAAGTGCTTTTTGACATGGATTTTGCACCGGAAATCACTTCAAAATTCTCAACAGAAAGCTCTTTATCAACATACCCTACTTGGCACCAGTTCCCAAATATTCTGGATTATAAAGTCATAGAAAGGAATATTAAATTCGGTAGACAGCACAAAATGTGAATCCTGCTGTTATCACTTTTTATTTAAGGGTGACTTGTCCTCAGTTTGGTGACCCTAAACTGCAACAATTACAATACTGGGCTTTGGGACAAGAAAAAAAACCTTAAAAAAATAAGGTCAACGGGGGATTTATGTGATATCTCCAGATTTGGTCGAAGAGATGTCCATCAAGCCTAGATGGGAGAAGATGCTATCGAGATAACATGACAGATAAATGCTGAAGAAAACCTCAGTGGACACTAGGAGATTAATTGTAGTAGAGTTGATAAAACTTTTTTTTCTACAGTATTCTTTCTGAAATATCTCCTTAGTCTCTATATATTCCCAATGACAGATTCTCAAGCTTCGGTTTGGTCAATATAGAGTTTTCTTTCAAGAGGATTATGATCAAATCCATTCTAAAATGCCTACCCTACCGTCCCTATATTGGTTCCACACCAATCGCCGAGCAGGACCCTAAACCCTGTATATCCCTAGAGCTTGGCCCTAGACAGGGAGGGGCAGTGGTGAGCACTGGTCAGGCCCTACTACAAACTAAAGACAACAAGGTAGACAAACAAAGGGAGTTATCTTAGCTTGAGCAGACACCACAGGAGTAACGCCAACTGTGCTCCAAGGGCACCAGAGAAGAAGCCAGCCAACAGGTAGTGTTTCAACATTGCACAAACAAACATAGAAGTATCATCGACGATTGCCTGAAGCAAACTGAGGGTTTTTAACTCCCATGCAAGGGGGTGTCATTCAGCAGCAGGTAGGAGGTCGCCGCTGGGTCTTAAAGGAAGAAGGATTAAGAAGGCGCTGCAATGCCAAGCGCAGTGACCTTCTACAGCTAGATCCAGAGCGACTCGCTTTTACACCTGACACACCCATGAGAGCTGGGGTCTTGGGTTCAAATCCCACCAAGGACAACATCTGCAAGAAGTTTGTTTGTTCACCCTGTGTTTGCATGGGTTTCCTCCGGGTTCTACAGTTTCCTCCCACGCCCCAAAGACATATTGATAGGGAATCTAGATTGTGAGCCGCAATGGGGACAGTGATAATAATGTTTGTAGCGTGTTGTGGAATTAATGGCGCTATATAAGTGAGTAAACTAAATAAATAAAAAATAAAATATGCTTCACATATGAAGTCGCGGGCCATAAATGGATGATGAAATTTGTGTAAAATCAGCCTTAAATAAAGGATTCTGCTGTTATCCTTCAAACTTCTAGACTCTGTTCCCACAGTGAGCTTTTGGTGAGTTTTTTGGATGTTGCAGAATTTCTGCTCCATTTCTGCACCTATTCTGCATTTAAATGTGTTGTTTGTTTTAAAGAAAAAGACATTTCAAACAACATTTAATAAGAATTGGTTTCTTCATCCATAAGTCAAAGTGTAAGGATTATTTTTTTTATCACAGTGTGGGTCTAGCAATAAGATGTGCTTTTTTGTGAGTTTTGACAGCAAAAACCTGGTCAAAAAATTGCATAGAAAAGCCACGTGTGGAAAATGCACCAAATATTTGACATGACGCTTTTCCTATTGAATAACCTCTTATTGATTTCAATGGGAAAACGGTATATCTATATGTATAGCGCTCATGATGCTGTTTATTTTCACGTGTCTTTTTCTATGTGGAAACAGAATCAACATGATAGTTCTAGGGGCATTCATGTTACAAAATTCCTTAGAATTTAGTAAAACTGTTCCAAATATGACAAGTATATGTGTCGCATACACAAAATCTAAAAACTCACAAAAATCTATCTAAAAACTTTGTGGTTTTTATTAAGTCAGAGGAATCCATATGAAAAATACCTGTGTGAACATACCATTAGCATGATTATTTATTGCATGATCAGCACATTGATTTTAATGGAAAGCAAGAGAGGTTGGAAGCGAGCGGGGCCGGTGACGTCAGGTCTACTGATACTTCATTATATAGAGGAGGTGCACGGCACCTGCCAAATGCATGTGTGTCCCGTTAGGTAGCAGTGAATATAATGTCACCACACTGCTGACGGAAGCAAACAGAGCCAGATTAATCCTTTAATATGTCCCGTGTTGATGCCGTTCGCTTATTTCTGTCGTTTACAATTAATCAATACAAGTCCAATGTGAAGGAAGCTATATCTGTCAATTTTATTGTTTGAGGGGGTTCCTTCTAACAAAAAGATGTCACTCATACAGCCACTTTAATTATCAAGTGGCTTTCTCAGTGAACAAAACCTTTTGTTTTTTACACTGTATACTGCATACATATTGATGACCTATTCATAGGATAGGTCTCCGAGGTGAGATCATTGGGGTCTGACACCATCCCCAACAGATCAGCTGCCATTTTCCAGATGTCAACAGATGGAAGAGAGCTGCAGACCAGAGCACATGGCAGCTGATCAGTGGGCTGCCAGGTGTCAGACTTCCACTAATATCATATTGATGATGTATCTATCAATATGCTATGACTGGACAACCCCTTCATTTTCTTGACTGGTAATTGGAGATGAGCAGATCGATTCGCGGAGGATCGAGTTTGAGTTGGATTTTCTGAAATTCGCAGTGTTACGCAAATTCGAACATTTTGAGATTCCATTCATGGTTCACAAAAAAAAATGTGCCCAGCACCATTTCCCACACTGCTGAAGCATCAGAGAGCAGGCAAATGTCATAACGGGCTTCTCACATGATGCAGGCAGCTATGACATCTAGCGGATTATCATACCTTGTACAGTGGTGGTCAGTACCTGGGACATCACAGATCAGCGGTTCTCCATGGAGGACAGTTTGTAAGGCAGAGTCACTGGCTAAATATCTCTCTCCTGTAGATTGAAAGCTCTTATGGTTAGTGGGGTACTTCTCCTGTAGAATGTAAGCTGGGTCCTTTATCTCTTGTCAGTAGAGTGTAAGCTCTTATGATCAGTGGGTTCCTCTATCTCTTGTCTGTAGAGAGTAACTCTTATGATCAGCAGGGTCCTCTATCTCTCCTATAAAGTGTAATCTCTTATGACCAGCTAGATCCTCTCTCTAACTTTTTTCTGTAGAGTGTAAGCTTTTATGATAAATGAGGTTCTTATGGTCAGCGGGATTGTCACAACTCTGTTGTTGGGTCTCCAAGGGCCAGGGGCTCCTTCCCTGTCCCTATCGCTAGGGGCGCCCTAGCTGGCCCTGTTCCCTGGATTACTTCTGAAGGTGAAGATGCCAGGGCCATGTACCTTGCTGAGCTCCTCCATCCGCCCTCAGTCTGTTCTGTTCCCCCACCCAGGGAAGAGGGGAGTAGTAGTGTTTGGCAGTTCACCAACCAGACTAACAAGATAATACAAACAGGACTAAAGGTAAATACCAATCATACAAATATATGCACACAAACAACAAAGGTTAACACCGGGAGTGAAGGATGGGGAAAAAAACAAAATAGGAGAAGAATAGGATTACACACAACCTAAGGCCACTGCCCCACTAATCAGTATTTGGTCAGTATTGGGTCAGTATTTTTTCTCAGGAGTGGGAGCCAAAACCAGAAGTGGATGATAAATGCAGAATCAATGCATTTTTTTCAATTATACCTTTTTCTCTGTTTGTTCCCCACATGGTTTTGGCTCTCACTCCTGAGAGAAAATACTGACTGAATACTGACCAAATACTGATAGTGGGGCTGTGGCCTTTACCACACAACAGTCTTAGCTTAAATCCTTCAAATGCCTTCTCAACCAACAACTCTCCACCACACTCCTAGCACCATGCAGCATAAGCTAGCTCTGGCAATGGCTCCAAGCCAAAGCCCAGAATATATAGCAGTGGGGAATGGCTAACACTGGACAGCTGAGAGCCTTAATGAAGGTAAGCTTCCAGGAGCTCAAAACTGAGCAGATTAACCCCTGCACTCCTGAAAGAAACCTGCACCATTTAATATAAAGGTGAAAAGCTTCTAGTGAGTGCAGGAGTGTGAGGAATCAGATGCTGCAGTCTTCTGGC
Source organism: Phyllobates terribilis (assembly GCF_046119375.1). Classification (NCBI taxonomy): domain Eukaryota; kingdom Metazoa; phylum Chordata; class Amphibia; order Anura; family Dendrobatidae; genus Phyllobates; species Phyllobates terribilis. The sequence goes on from NW_027362762.1 coordinate 881,923,837, forward strand.
TCCTCTCTGTCGTGGTAAACCCGTGACAGGGATCTTCTCTCTCCTATAGAATGCAATCTCTTATGGTTACCGGGGTCCTCTATCTCCTGTAGAGTGTAAGCTCTGATGGTAAGTGGGATCCTCTCTCTCCTGTAGAGTGTAAGCTCATGTGGTCAACAGGGTCCTCTCTCTCATGTAGAGTGTAAGCTCTTATGATCAGCAGGGTTCACTCATTCTATCCTCTCCCCCCACATCTATTTTATGAGCAATTACAAGCTTTCCCATATTGAAACTCGCACACATTTATTTGTCGCTATTTGAATTTTTGAGGAAAATTCCACAAACTTGCAAATTTGAATTTCCTAAGATCCGCTCACCCTACTGGTAATCATTCTGGAAACTCTTCAAAGTATAAGTTATCTTTCCTACTTCTTATGCAGCTATGAACTGTGTGTTTTGCCTTCACGTATGTAAATGTAACATTTTGGGTCAAGATGTCCTTCAAATCTTGTCTTTTAAGTAGGGGTCTTGTGCAATCCTCAACTTCTACTCCTGCTTCTGGTGAGTATGTGATATACAATGGCCAATTTCAGCGTGGTACTCAAATCAATTGCACTCTAGGGGGTATACTGATTGTGGTTTTTAATAATATAGGATACAGTGAGTGCAATTGATTAAAGATTACTGCAAATAATCAGCAGAGTGCAAAAACAAGCTCCTCTCTGCTAATTGCAGCTTTATGTGATGTCATATGTGACCTTGCCAGGGGAAGAAACTATTTGGAAGCAGTGGGAAGTGTTTAAAATTAGTTTGATTTTAATATGATTTTAATATTGGCTTTTCACTTGAGTCTGAATTAGACTGCTAGCGACACTGTTTGGCTGCCACATCATTTCATTAAGATGTCCAGTCATCTAGGGAGAGTTGAAAGTTATGTTAAATTGCACTGGAGTCTTTGATCACCGAAGCTTCCTATGTCATAAATAACTCCTCGTTATAATGTCTTTAACTATTTATTAACAAGATCGACTAATTCTGGATGGACTTCCTTATATACGTGAGCAGTGTCGAACCAACATGTATTTTTAACAGTAATAATTTGGATTTGTATTATTGGTGCCGGCTAATTACATAGCAAAATTATAAATATGTGCTGCACATGGATGCAAATATGCCATATGTTTGTAAGGCATTAGTCTGAATAGCCAGATGCTGGAATTACTTAGCAAAGCACACAAAAAATGCAGCATTTTTCCCAATCTGGTTAGCTCCCTCAAGCGGAAAAGTAGACAGGATGAGAGAATTTGGGAGAAATGAATGAGGGTTGAAGAACACATTGAATGAGCAAAGCACAAGATGTTTTGAGACTAAAATAGTATTACTTTTCATATAAAACAAAAAATATAGTAATGAGAAGAGCCAAATACACCCTATTTGAATTATACAGTGGTTACGGAAAGTATTCAGACCCCTTTAAATTTTTCACTCTTTGTTTCATTGCAGCCATTTGGTAAATTCTAAAAAGTTCATTTTTTTTCTCATTAAAGTACACTCTGTACCCCATTTTGACTGAAAAAAAAACAAATGCAGAATTTTTTGCAAATTTAATAAAGTAAAAATGAAATATCACATGGTCATAAGTATTCAGACCCTTTGCTCAGTATTGAGTAGAAGCACACTTTTGAGCCATGAGTCTTCTTGGGAATGATGCAACAAGTTTTTCACACCTGGATTTGGGGATCCTCTGCCTTTCTTCCTTGCAGATCCTCTCCAGTTCTGTCAGGTTGGAAGGTGAACGTTGGTGGACAGCCATTTTCAGGTCTCTGCAGAGATGCTCAATGGGTTTAGGTCAGGGTTCTGGATGGTCCAGTCAAGAATGGTCACAGAGTTGTTCTGAAGCCACTCCTTTTTTATTTTAGCTGTGTGCTTAGGGTCATTGGCTTTTTGGAAGGTGAACCTTTGGCCAAGTCTGAGGTCCAGAGCACTCTGGAAGAGGTTTTCATCCAGGATATCTCTGTACTTGGCCGCATTCATGTTTCCTTCAATTGCAACCAGTCATTCTGTCCCTGCAGCAGAAAAACACCCCCATAGCATGATGCTGCCACCACCATGTTTCACTGTTGGGATTGTATTGGGCAGGTGATGAGCCGAGCCTCGTTTTCTCCACACATACCGCTTAGAATTATCACCAAAAAGTTCTATCTTTGTCTCATCAGACCAGAGAATCTTATTTCTCATAGTCTGGGAGTCCTTCACGTGTTTTTGAGCAAACTCTATGCGGGCTTTCATATGTGTGGCTCCCTGCTGCGCATTAGTGCCACAGATCCCGGAGGGGTGCATGGACGGATTACTCCACAAGAGGCCCTCGTAGCATTCATACACCTCCACCTTCCACCTCAGACCACCAGAGGGAGCCCGGATAGGGATATAAAAAGGGAAGGTGGAGTTAGGCAGTCAGTCTGGTCTGAAGTCAAGTCTGTAAGGAGTTTAGTCTAGTCAGTCTGGAACCTACAGTCTGTGAGGAAGTTAGTCCAGCCCAGACTCAGGGAGCTCAGGTTAGTGAGCCTCAGGCGTGCTGACGCCGTAAGAGCGGTGAAGATTAGCGAGGCCTACTGCCAGTGTGAAGCCTAGTGAGGGCCCCGAGCACGGCCGAAGGCAAGTGGAGTAAGCGAGCTACATAGGGGGCAGAGGAGCTTAACCAGCTCACCCCACAACCATTTACCGGACACCGGGTTCGCGTTTGCAGGGATCCCTAAAGCCCAGCAGAAACAACCGGAACCCCTGGCGAACAATATGTCCCAGGAACACCAAAAGCTGACTGTCATACTAGGGTCAGGAGTCACGGTCAAGAGACCGGGGAGTGTGATCTCCAACAGAAGGCCCTACCACCAGGTCAGCCGGTGTAAGACAGAGACCAAGTTAGGCCTAGCTCCAGGCATGTCATAAACTTATCAGGAAAAGGCAAGAAACAGGAAGCCCCACACCCGCTCACTGGGGAGAGTCCTGAAATGCACCCTTCACCCTACAGTGCCCTGGATCGTGCCTGAAACACCACCAGTAAAGGTAGTGAAGTGAACTGTTGTGAGTGTGCCTATTCTTCTTCTGACCCGGCTGCGTCCCCTCAGTCCTGCATCCCTTTTCCTACGCTGCCCTGAGGGCCCGCTCCACCTGTGGGGAGCCGCACCAACTAAGCTGCCTGACCACGGGCCTCAGAGGACTGTAGCAGCGCTGGTGATCCTCACCAGACACCATGGGTGGCGTCACGAACAATTTCCCCTTTCCCATACACCTTTCCCCCAATTTCTTCCTTTTTAAGAGTGACCCCAGGGTACGGGTCCGTGAGTCGGCCACCGTGACATCCCCCCAAAACTAACAACAAGGCCCGGGCGCCGAGTCGTCCCCATCCCCTGGGCGCGTCAATATATCTTGCACTGAGGAGAGCCTTCCGTCGTGCCACTCTGCCATAAAGGCCCGACTGGTGGAGGGCTGCAGTGATAGTTGACTTTGTGGAACTTTCTCCCATCTCCCTACTGCATCTCTGGAGCTCAACCACAGTGATCTTGGGGTTCTTCTTTACCTCTCTTACCAAGGCTCTTCTCCCACGATTGCTCAGTTTGGCTGGACGGCCATGTCTAGGAAGACTTCTGGTGGTCCCAAACGTCTTCCACTTAAGGATTATGGAGGCCACTGTGCTCTTAGGAACCTTGAGTAATGCAGAAATTCTTTTGTAACCTTGGCCAGATCTGTGCCTTGCCACAATTCTGTCTCTGAGCTCCTTGGGCAGTTCCTTTGAGCTCATGATTCTCATTTGGTCTGACATGCACTGTGATATGTGAGGTCTTATATAGACAAGTGTGTGTCTTTCCAAATCAAGTCCTATCAGTTTAATTAAACACAGCTGGACTCCAATGAAGATATTTCGGTTTTTATTTTTCAATAAATTTACAAAAATTTCTACATTTCTGTCTTTTTTCAGTCAAGATGGGATGCAGAGTGTACTTTAATGAGAAAAAAATGAACTTTTTAGAATTTACTAAATGGCTGCAATGAAACAAAGAGTGAAACATTTAAAGGGGTCTTAATACTTTCTGTACGCACTGTATGGTGTCATATAGTGACAAGGGACTGTGGGCACCTATCTGATACCTCGAACTAGGGGCACACTAGGCTATCCCTGTCTCTCGGATTACTCTGGATGGTGGAAATGCCTGGGTCTCGTATTTTGTTATGCTCCTATATTACCCTTATCTGTTCCCTCCCCCACTCAGAGAGGTGTGAGGCCGAAGTGTATTGGAAAACACTAACTAGACATGCAGGGATAAACAGACAGGGATAAAAAAAACTACAATCATACAAATACACTCAGAAAACAACCGAGTGGGAAGCAGGGGAGCAATAGGAGGCACAAACCAAATGGGAGGGGATAAGGATAAACATGCAAACCAATTCCACACAGAAATCTCCTGAAAAACTCTTCAAACCCCTACTCCACTGAACTTCTCCTTCAACTCCAAACCAGGTAGTGGTAAACTATCACAGGCAACTCCCAAGTGCCAGTGGCGAGCATATATACCAGAGGGGAGTGGCCAACACAGAACAGCTGAGACAATTCAGGAAGGAGAGCTCCAGGAGATCAACTGAACTGATAAACCCTTGCCATGACAGAACAAGAAAAACCTGCACTGCTTAATAGGATGATGAAGTAGTTCTAATCAGTGCAGGTGTTCGTGTAACCGGATGCCACAATCTTCTGGCCTCTCTCTGTCGCGGTATCCCCATGACATACGGTTTTAGGAATCAGGTTATAATAAAAAAATATGGTCCTTAGAAGGTCTTAAAATTCGATAACTGCAACCTCAGATGAACAACACATGACAAATTACACATGTAATTTTTTTTTATCAAAAATTAGGTGAAAATGCAGAAGCAGTATGTGGAAAACTAAGCATGACCAATTAAATAATAGCTTGTAGAACCCATTTTAGCAGGAATACCTTGAAGATTTTGTTTTCTGTATGACTTTTAGTTTCTCACAACATTCTGGAGGAGTTCTTGCCCACTTTTCTTTACAGTGATAGGGTATGTGCACACAATATCATTTTCATGTTGATTCTGCCCCGAATTCATCTGAACAAGTGCAGCAAAACCACAGCAACAATGGATATAATGTACAGCATGTCAATGTCAATATTGGAAACCCTGAAGTGGTTAAAAGAAGTAACAAGCTCATTTGTCTGGTGGCTTCATTTGGAAATAGCCTGCTCTCTAAAATAGAAGATGTAGCAAGACCTTAGGGTTTGAGCGGAAGTTATCCAAATCCTGCTACAAATCTCAATATCTCTCAAAAACTTGGAGTTTCCACTCAGTTTATGCTGTGAAAATTCTTTTATTTATGTCCTGTAAAATTCAAAGAGGATGTACTTAGTTTTTCTCATAACTGTAATTGGACTTCACTGAGGCTATGTGCACAGTAAGTCTTTTTGCTTAGTTTTTGGAGTGGAAACTGAGCATTAACTCTAAAGTATTTGAGGACTCATGCAATTTTGAGTAGGATTTGGAGGGTTTCTGCTCATTTTCTGCTCCAAAAACTTTGTGTTCACATAGCCTAATGCAGAATTTTTTTTTAGGGTTGTTTTACTCAGTGTTGTTTTTGAAAAAGTAGTTTGGGGTTTTTTGCAGTCTTTTGTAAAATGGATCCAGTGGAAAGAAGAAGTAGAAGTCCTTTTTTTTATATTTTATATTTCTTTCGAAAAAAAAAATATAAGAGCTTTTCCAAAAAAGCACTGTGTGTAAGGCTATGTGTCCATGTTGCGGACCTGAAGCATATTTTTTACGCTTCTCCCTGGCGGGAAAATCGCATGCGGATATTACATGCGGTTTTCCCGCCAGGTAGAAGCGTTTGTGAGGCGTCTTTGCATGCATTTCCGCATGCGGGTTATCAAGCACTTCTCCAAGCATCACTTGGAAAAGTGCTTGACAACTTGTTCAGAATGGTAAAAAATAAAAAAATAAACTTTATACTCACCTTCTGATGCATTCTCTGCCGTCCGGAGGCTTGAGCGGCTCACGCTGTTGTGTGCAGGACCTGCGGTGACGTCATTGAGTCATGTGGTGGGTCACATGACTCAATGACGTGGCAGGTCCTTCAGACAACAGCGCGACGGAGGGAAAACATCAGAAGATAAGTATAAACTTTATTTTATTCTTTTTTTTACAGGTTCTTTGGTACCCAGGTCTGGATGAGAGTCTCCTCTCCTCCAGACTTGGGTACCATCCGCACATTGATTCCGCTGCGCTTCCGCAAAATTAATGAACATGCTGCGGATTTTTGACCGCAGCATATACGCTGCGGAAAAATCCGCAGCATGGGCATTGACATTGCGGAATGCCATTGGGGACCATGGGGTGCGGATATACATGCGTTTTTCAAGCGTTTACGCTGCGGAAATTCCGCAGCATATACGCTTGAAAAATGCTACGTGGGCACACAGCCTAAAAATACTGTAAAGAGGTAAACATCTCCTAATCTGTTTGGCTCTTGTCTGACAGCCGTATGTTCCCTCATGTGAGAGAATTGGGCTGATTAAGCGAATAACACTTGGCTCAAACTCTGTCAGAGTTCAGTCGAGTGTCATGATTGTGTGATCCGATTCTCTCGCATGCGAGAATCCTATCACAGGAGTGGAGAAGATGGAAAACTTAATTTCTCCATCTTCTCCATTGTTTCTGTGAGCGTACATCGAATTGCACTCGGATGAAATCTTGTATAGATGCGCAAGGTCCGATTTGCGGAGGCACTCGCGGCATGCTGCGATTGTTTTCTCGTGACGAATCGGATGTTAGATGTCCTTTGCAAGAATTTTATCTGAATAAAGAAGAACCTGTTCATTGAGCTGGACTCCTTTCCATTCTCTTTCCATTTCTGGACTATGGCAGAGCCAGTGTTCCAGCTCCGTAGGGGTTGGGAAAACACCAACTGTGAGATGAAATTGCTATTACAACATTGGTGTAACCCTCAATAGTGCTTAAATAACAGAAACATCCTGCAAACGAGAATGAATCATACAACTGCACTGAGAAAAGGAGGATGAAAGGAAAGAAAAAATCCCAGTGCATTAAATGGATGCATCCACCGAAAGATGCAAATTCAATGTTGTTTTGAAAATCTAAGCCTTCACTTCATACATATGGGTGAGTGACAAGGCAATATTCTATATAGGCAACTATAAACTGACTGCACACCTCTATCTCAGCATACCTTGGTTTAATGAAACTCCCCTAATTATATAGCGATTAACAAGTAATCTCACTACTTTTCATTAATCTTGGAGAAAGAACGGGAAACTTGGTTAAGGTTGGAATGTATATATCATTTTCATACTTGAGGAAAATTATATTAAAACTGGTTGGTCGCTGATAGCATTCAAAGTCCAATTGGGTTTTTTCATGTCAACGAAATCCTGATAGTAAGATTCATATTATTCATTCTACAGTTTACAGTGAATGCAGATAATGTCTTCCTATCAGAATTTAATTATGCTTTATTATAGTTTTCCAATGTGTCCATAAAAAATATTGTTCATTCGTGATTTTTTCATTAGTTGTCCATATAAAATAAAAAGTCAAGTTGGCTATCCTGCTGGAGAATAATATACAAGAGATAACCTACAACAGCATATGGGAAATTTTAGGCCAATCTAGTCATACTTTTGACATATATGATATACTGCAAGTTTCCAGATGAAGCTACAGTATAGGTTCGCAGTTTGCCATAAACATTATGCGGATATGTAACAGTCCAGCTCACTTATGCGTTTTATCTCATTAGAAAGTTGTTGTTTTTTGTCAAGAACATATGTTTTATTTTCCTACATGCAGACATCAGGAGAATTGATCAGTAATAAAAATAAATAGAACAAATTTAACAACTGAAACTCAGACATCTTTGATCTCCCAGGATGAGATCTAATCCATCTGTGTCACTAAATATACAGCATTTTCACACAGCCATAAAGCAGCCATTTAGATAAGCCATAGTACAATTAAATGAAAAGGATCTTGTTTGTAAATCCAAATAGAAACCTTTATAGTTAAAAATAAGAAGGCTTCCTTACCCCATTTAATGGATAAGTCTTCCATCCGAGTTCTCCAATAGCTGTTGTAGTGTCAAGAAGGACAACTGAAAGAAAAAAAAAGAATATATTGCTATATTGCATCCATTTACTTCATAAAATATTAATGAAATATGTTCATCTTTAGTCTTCATTTTTGCAGTTTACATATAACTGTAGACTATACAAAAGCTGAAATAATTTTTTTCCCAAATCATAATGTGTATAATAATGCACATACATAGTTATTTATTTTTGCAAATAAAACTCATTGTTAAATCTGACCCATTTTACACATATCACCCCCCTAAGGATGCTCCTCTAGGCTCTATTTATCCTGCAGTTGCCATTGGATTCATCCTGATGTAATTCCTCTGCTCCGGGCTGAGGATGTGCAGCATGTGCATATGTTGCCTTCCAGCACAGCTCGGCTATGCCTCCACCAGTGATACAGAGTGTATTCTACTTTTATAGTCCCCTCTATTCTTTGTGAAACTGTATGACCCAGTACAGTAGTTTGTTTGCCCAGTGTTATCTTCAGCCATCTACAACTGCATAGCTGCCGCTGTGCTTTTACATCCTTGATCTGTTAGCTGGTTTCCAACAAAAATCAACAGTCCTGAATTTTGTTCTGCACAACAAAGCAGTGCAGAGCTCACAAAAGCAGAACAGTGCTGTGCTTGCTGTCTACTGTTGACCAATCAGTGGTGTGAAACTGTAAATAACATTTTGGTGGTACATATGGTAAAAGATAATCCTCTGCCATATGCATCAACAAAGCATTAACCGTTTTTCTCCATTGTTCTGTCAGCAGCAGGCATAAAAAAAAAACAGCTCAGCCCTGCTTAATTCAAGTTTGCAGTGCCTAGTTATTACAAGCTCTGTTGTGCACGCAGAGCAGAGTGAAGTACAGGACTGTTGTTCTCTGTTGGAAATCAGCTAATAGATCAATTATATGATAATTCACAGGTAGCTATGTTGAGGTACATAGCAGAAGGTAAAATCTTTCAGGCAGAATGGTTTACAGAACTATACATTGTACAGAAGAAAAGTGTATTTCAAACACTAAACAGATAAGCTTAAGGTGAACATGTTATGTGAAAAAATGCTATTAATCTGCAGATATGGGGTTAATCTGCAGGTTAATAGCATTCTGAAGCTGCCCAGCGCCCACACTGAACGTTTGGCTATCAGGAGGAAATGAACTACAATCCTCCTGGCAACCTCCAGCTTTCAGTCATTGAGGTCCCGCCGACACGGTTTTAGTCATCGCTCAGTACAAAGTGAGTGGTGGCTGTAACCATGCTCCAGCACTCACTGACAGCAGGCTCTAGAGTGAATCAGTGCTGAATCGTCTTGTCAGTCAGTGCTGGGGCATGGTAACAGTTGCAGCTGCTTCTCACTATGTACTGACCAGTGACTGAAGCCGCACTACCCGCATCTCCATGACTGAAAGCCGGATGCAGAGATGAAGAAACTTTTTCTTTACGTTTGGTCTGTATATTAACAATAAGTATGCATTTACTATGCTTTGAGAATAATATTGAGATTGTGGAAAATAACACTGAAAGCATTTTTTGTAAGCACATTTTATTAATAGTTTAGATAACAGAATTTTAATGGTTACCCATTAGTACTGAGCGAGCATGCGCGTTTAACCCCTAAAACGAGCATGCTTGGTGCTCGCCGAGTATTTGCGGCATGCTCGGCATATAGGTTTGATCCGCCGCGGCTGCATGTGTAGCGGCTGTTAGACAGCTGCGACACATGCAGAGATTGCCTAACAAACAGGCAATCCCTGCATGGGTCGCAGCTGTCTATCAGCCACGACACATGCAGCCACGGCGGATCAAACCTATATGCCGAGCACGCCGCAAATACTAGGCGAGCACCCGAGTGTGCTCATTTAAAGGGTTAAATGAGCACGCTCGCTCAACACTAGTACCCATATGTTTTGACACATTTTTTATAGTTCTATTAAATTTAGTATTTCCTTCTTAGATACCAGTAATTTTTCCACTTTATATACCATAATGACTACTAGGAAATTTGTAGTATATACAAGGTTTTAGAAGGTGAAGCAATTAAGGAACAAACTGATTTATGTCATAATCTCTGAGACTGGAAAACCCCTTTAATTAGCCTTGACATTTTGAATGGAAACAATAAGAAAATAAAAGTGTTTCTGAAATTCAATCCCTCCAGATTTTTCTGTTCCCACTGGTAAATGTAATTTCCTAGTCATCACTCGTGGTACATTATGACTAATAGAACTTATCAGAGTAATAGGTAGAATACTATAATTTAGTTGTCCTGTATCATTGCAATAATTAAATACAATAAACTGCTTAAATTTCTATTATACCATTATATTCGCAGCTCTGCTAATTGCAATTTTTAACTATACAAATGATTGTGTTCCTTCTCTTTTATATAAAAAGGAGCCCAGTAGGCTTATTGCTTTATGCAGGGATCTGATTGGAAACCCTGAGGTTACCTTTGGCTACTAGAGAGAGGTTCTTTTAATATCTTGGGATTTTACATCAAGAAGGTAATTTTTTACATTACTTTACAAAAGTAAATGGTTTAATTAATATATGTGTACAATATATTTTACACAATATAAAACATTACGTTTTTATGTAAATTTATCTACATGACAATGTACATACAAGCCCAAAAGGGTTCATTATATGTCACTATAAAGCACCTATTGTTATAATTGTATTTGCATTAATTAGTTCTTCAGTACATTTAACCATATAAAAAATATTTTAATATATCTGACCAGCAAAAGTGGCCTCTTTCTTCGCTTCAAGCAGCCTGCCGTCGATTTTTCCTGCCTGCAATCTCACTGTATATGTTCAGAAACCTCTCTACTCACCAAAAATACTAGACAAGGTGGAGGGGGATGCAGTATAATGTGTACAGTGGCGCCTAACAGAAAGGATCTGACATGTCTGATTTTTGTTCTTTAAGAGATGTCGCCGCCAGAGAAGTCTGGCAGCGGTTTTCTCATAAATAACACAGGAGCGCTCAGTAGATCGAGCATTCCTGTGTATGGAAAAGTCGGGGCAATAGCATTGAGCACATCAAAAATAATCTGCGTGAACTATTGGAGGAGGATGAAGCAAAGGCCAATCTACTAAGCACTTTGTTCTCTAAAATATATACTCTGGAAAATTCCATGACAGATGATATGATCAGGGATATCATAAATTCTCCCTTCAATGTCACCAGCTTATCCCAGCAAGAAGTATGGAACCGTCTAAAAAACGCTAAAGTAGAAAATCATTGGGCCCGGGTGGAATACACCCCTGAGTACTGCAGGAATTAAGTATTGCGGTTGACTAAAATTTCTAATATTCAAGAATTCCATAATGCACAATAGGACAGGCAAATAGCAAATGGAGGATGGAGGTTCTGGAGGAGAAACTGGATCGAGACTATGAGATAATGAGCCAGCTTTCACATTCTTAGACCCCGGTCTGAATGTAATCGAAAAATTAAACCTTGAGAAAAACAAGGACCATCTGGCTTGTCTAGGAGTTAACCTTTTAGCTGACTCAATGCAGGCTAGATTCTTGTGATCAGTGACCACAGTAACTGGATGAACCGCCCCCTCCAAAAACTGCCTCCATTCCTCAAAGGCTAATTTTACAGCAAGTAACTCACGATCCCCAACATCATAATTTCTTTCCGCCGGCAAAAATTTCTTAGACAAAAAGGCACATGGACAAAAGTTAGTCAGAGTTTTGGGCCCTGTGACAAAACCGCCCCTACTCCGACCTCCAAAAGCATCCACCTCTACAATGGATGGTTCTTGGAGATCTGGTTGGATCAGAATGGGGGCAGACATGAAATACTCTTTTAATTTTTCGAAGGCCTTGATAGCACTCGATGACCATATGATGAGATTTGCCCCCTTACGTGTAAGGTCAGTAAGAGGTTTAGCAATCTGAGAAAACCCCTTGATAAATTTCCTATAATAGTTGGCGAAACCAGAAAACGTTGTAAACCCTTAAGATCACGAGGCTGAACCCAGTAAATTATGGCCTGTACCTTCGCAAGGACCATCTTAAGCCGTTCTGTAGACAAGATGAACCCCAAGAATGAAATTTCCTGAACAGAAAAAACACATTTCTCCAATTTAGCAAACAAAGAGTTCTCCCTTAACCTTTGTAACACAGCCCAGACATGTTCCTGGTGAGAGTCCAAATCTGGCGAGAAAATTAGAATATCATCCAGATAAATTACAACATATCTTCCAATGCAATCAAAGAAAATATAATTCATAAAATTTTGAAACACAGCAGGTGCATTGGATAACCCAAAAGGCATGACAAGGTTTTCAAACAGACCCTCAGACGTTAAAAAAGCAGTTTTCCACTCATCACCCTCCCGGATGCGTATCAAATTGTAAGCCCCTCTAAGATCAAGTTTAGAGAATACCCTGGCCCCCAGAAGCTGATTATATAGGTCGGGGATGAGTGGAAGTGAGTACGTATTTTTAACCGCGATTTTGTTTAGTTCCCGAAAAATCGAGGCAAGGTCGAAGACCCCCATCTTTCTTTTTAACGAAGAAAAAAACGGCAGTTACTGGAGAGGAGGAAGGACGGATATGACATTTCCTTAAACTTTCGTTAACATATTCTTACATGGCGGCCCGTTCAGGCCCGGAAAAATTGTAAAGGCGAGATTTAGGTAGTTTGGCACAAGGAATAAGCTCAATAGCACAATCATAAGGACGATGGGGAGGTAGAATCTCCGCCTCTTTTTCCGAGAACACATCTCAGAAGTCCTTCAGGTACCCCGGCAGACCCTTCAGACTAGCGGAGCATATTTGTACAGTTTTTAGACATTTCTTGCAACAATTAAGGCCCCATTTATCAATCTCCCTCTGACACCAATCAATGACAGGATTGCGAATCTGCAACCATGGAAGCCCCAGTACCAACCCAGCAGGTAAATTATCCAACACAAAACATGAGAGGGATTCAGAGTAGAGAAACGTGAAATCCACCAGAACCTTCTTGACCAAATTCCTGTATAATGGTGTTTTGTCAAGGGCGAAGACTTGCAAGGGTCTTTCTAAACTAACTGTCCCTAACCCTAACTTCAGAACCAGTCCTGAATCAATGAAGTTAGCAGCAGACCCACAGTCGATGAACGCCAATGTTAATAACACCTGGTTCTCGAAGGATAACACAGTATTTATCAGTACCTTAGAGGAGGAAGAAAAAGGTACCTGGGAGTCTGGGTGACCTCCTCGGCCGTCACCCAGACTTAGATGTTCTCCTGGTGGTTTGGTAGCCTGAGGACGAGTAGGGCAATCCTTGAGAAAATGTCCAGAGAGACCACAGTACATACAGAGTCCGAGATCTTGTCTGCGTCTTCTCTCAACAACACCAAGACGGGCAACTCTGATCTCCAATGGTTCCACCTCCGGTAAATGGCCTTCCTCCAGGGAAATATAATGGGCAGCCTGCTGTTTGTAATGCACACGCCCGGACTGACTGGCGTGTGCGTGTTTAGTGGTTCCACTGTGCCATGAACCGGAGAGTGCCTGGAGGGGCGTAACTAAGTATCTGCTCGATCCGACCAAGGGAGGAACCGAGCAGAGGGACCAGGGTCTACTCCAGGTCAGACTCCGGACATGGCTGTTGACCCACACCGGGGAATACAGGCAGGCTAGAGCGCAGGCTGGGTAGGGTCCAGTACAGACTGGGAGACGAGTTCAGAGCCGCAGATGCGATAATCAAACAGAGTAAAGCGAAACCGCAGGTGCGGTAGACAAGGCTGAGCAGAGCGAAACCGCAGACGCGGTAGACAGGGCTGAGCAGAGCGAAACCGCAGACACGGTGGACAAAGCGGAGCAGAGCAAAACCGCAGACGCGGTAGACAAGGCTGAGCAGAGCAGAACCGCAGACACGGTGGACAAGGCTGAGCAGAGCAAAACCGCAGACGCGGTAAACAAGGCTGAGCAGAGCGAAACCGCAGAGGCGGTAGACAAGGCTGAGCAAAGCAAAACCGCAGACGCGGTGGACAAGGCTGAGCAAAGCAAAACCGCAGACGCGGTAAACAAGGCTGAGCAGAGCAAAACCGCAGACGCGGTAAACAAGGCTGAGCAGAGCAAAACCGCAGACGCGGTGGACAAGGCTGAGCAAAGCGAAACTGCAGCCGCGGTGGACAGGGCTGAGCAAAGCGAAACTGCAGACGCGGTGGACAGGGCTGAGCAAAGCGAAACCGCAGACGAGGTGGACAAGGCTAAGCAGAGCGAAACCGCAGATGCGGTGGACAAGGCTGAGCAGAGCGAAACCGCAGACGCGGTGGACAAGGCTGAGCAGAGCGAAACCGCAGACGCGGTGGACAAGGCAGAGCAGAGCGAAACCGCAGGCGCGGTGGACAAGGCTGAGCAGAGCGAAACCGCAGACGCGGTGGACAAGGCTGAGCAGAGCGAAACCGCAGATGCGGTGGACAAGGCTGAGCAGAGCGAAACCGCAGATGCGGTGGACAGGGCTGAGCAGAGCGAAACCGCAGACGCGGTGGACAAGGCTGAGCAGAGCAAAACCACAGACGCGGTGGACAGGGCTGAGATAAATCGCCGAAGAGGTAAACAAAGACAAAGCAAAGGGGATAGGGCTCTGTTCACACGGAACAGAAAGAAAGGCGGAACCAGATACACACTAGATACTTACAAAGAAGTAGCGAGAGGACTCCAACTCACAAACGGAAGTACAGCGACAACGAGAAGGAGTTAGGTGCAGGTTCAGACAACTCAGGAAAAGGGAAGGGACGGATATAGAGACGAAACAGGTAAAAGGTAAGGAGACAGTTCAGACAGGAACTGCAACAAAATACAGGAACGAGCCAAGGCAAAGCCAAGTGCTGGTTTAGACAAAGCAGGAAAAAGGGAAGGTACGGACATAGAAAAAAACAGGAAGCAGGTTAGGAGACAGTTCAGAGAGGAACTGTACTGCAACAAATACAGGAGCGAGTCTGGGTATGCGGCCCCCAGAGAGCAAGACGAACAGGCTAAGAGCGTGTTCAGACTGGTCTGGAAATACAGCCTCCAGGAAGGCGGACAGACAACAGGCTAGAGTGCACAGACAGGACACAGTTCAGACACGGGAACTGAAACCGATAGGCAGGAAACATAGACAGGACCTGGCATGTCAGCGACCAGAAGCCAACTGACAGAACAAGATGCTCAGGCAAGGATTCCAAGGAGGAGCTGGGTTAAATACCAGGTGACAGACAGCAATAGGCTGAGGACGCATTAGGAGAGTGTCAGCAGCAGCTACAAGAAACAGGAAGTTCAGCGGGCGTCGCCCTAAGCAGCAAGAGCAAAGCAAAGCAGACAACATGGAAAGAAGCCAAAGTGGCAGTCTGGACTGGAGATCAAGTGCGCGCTCTTGCACAGTGGGAGATGGACCACTATGCAAGGACGCCGCCAGGTATGTTACACTGTTCATCACGTCTCTCAAGGATTCTACGGTCCACTCGTATGGCCTGGGTCAGGGCCTCCTCCAGAGAACAAGAAGCGTCATGGAGGACCAGGGCATCCTTAAGGGTTTTAGGAAGGCCTTTGTGGAACAGACACCTGAGAGCTGCATCATTCCACAGAACTGCAGGGACCACTGCCAGAACTCAGTACAGTAGTCCTCAGCTGTGCGACCCCCTTGTGCTATGTTTGTGATCTTAGCCTCAGCGACTAGGATCCTGTCGGATTTGTCATATATCAGTCCTAAACTGTCAAATAAGGTATCAACAGAAAACTGTTCTGGTGCTGGGGGTGATAAGGAATATGCCCAGGTCTGAGGACCCCCTCGCAGTAGGGACATGATTATCCCCACCCACTGGAACTCCTTCCCTGACGATCGGGGTCTCAGGAAAAAGAATAACCTACAGCTCTCCCTGAAGACCCAAAACTGGTCTCTCACTCCAGAAAATTTATCAGGGAGGTCTGTTACAGGTTCTGGAGAGATCAACTGTACATTAATGGGTACTGACTAGTGTTGAGCGAGCATGCTCGACACTGCTCTGTACTCGCCCGAGCATCTCACTACTCGGAATGTTCGGCGAGCACCGAGCATTTCCGGGTTACTCGGGCGGGAGCTCGGGTCTCCGCCCTGCACGTTTGGCGCTCTTTACAGAGCCAATGAACATGCAGGGATTGCCAGCCAGTCACTGTAATACCGCAGCCATGTTGTTTGTGGGCATTACAGTGATTGGCTGGCTGCACAGCGTCACCTCGAGCATTTAAAACTGGGCGCTGCCATCTTGGACACAGTCGCTCCGGATCAGACAGTGTAGGGTCAGTGCTGCAGAGCTAGGGAGAGATTTATTCTGCAAAATAGTTAGTGTAGGGTCTCTAGACCTGCCAAATCAAACAAACAGTCCTTCTCAGGACTAATATCCATCCCAGATATCAGGCAGGCAGGCAGGCTGTATAGGAGACGCAGTGGTTACACCAACAAACACTGCATTACAGTCCTGTGTGCTCCTGCTGGTCAAATTTCTAGACTTAGCCCCAGGTCTCAGGGGCCAGGAAAAATCCTTTTCTTTTCATCTAAATCCTGTTTTGCTTTGTTTTTCCTCAGTCAGACTGTACAAATACCAGTCTTATTAACCTTTTGGTATTCCCACCCCCCCCCCCCCCCCAAAAAAAAAAAAAAAAAAATTGAGTGTGTCTGTGAGTGTTCAGACACAAATATATCTGTTTAAAAGAGTCTGGTGTGGGCCAGAGAACTAGAACTGTGTTTTTCCTCTTCCACGGTTCAAATCTGGGTATTATCAACCTGCTTGCCTTTGTTCCATAAAACAGTTTGAGTGTGTCGCTGACTGTTCAGACATCAATATACAGTTAGGTCCATATATATTTGGACAGAGACAACATTTTTCTAATTTTGGTTCTAGACATTACCACAATGAATTTTAAACAAAACAAATCAGATGTAGTTGAAGTTCAGACTTTCAGCTTTCATTTGAGGGTATCCACATTAAAATTGGATGAAGGGTTTAGGAGTTTCAGCTCCTTAACATGTGCCACCCTGTTTTTAAAGGGACCAAAAGTAATTGGACAATTGAATCCAAGGCTAGTTCATGGACAGGTGTGGGCAATCCCTTCATTATGTCATTCTCAATTAAGCAGATAAAAGGCCTGGAGTTGATTTGAGGTGTGGTGCTTGCATTTGGAAGGTTTTGCTGTGAAGTAAACATGCGGTCAAAGGAGCCCTCCATGCAGGTGAAACAAGCCATCCTTAAGCTGCAAAAACAGAAAAAAAAACATCTGAGAAATTGCTATAATATTAGAGGAGTGGCAAAATCTACAGTTTGGTACATCCTTAGAAAGAAAGAAAGCACTGGTGAACTCATCAATGCAAAAAGACCTGGGTGCCCACGGAAGACAACAGTGGTGGATGATCACAGAATAATCTCCATGGTGAAGAGAAACCCCTTCACAACAGCCAACCAAGTGAACAACACTCTCCAGGAGGTAGGCGTATCAATATCCAAATCTACCATAAAGAGAAGACTGCATGAAAGTAAATACAGAGGGTTCACTGCACGGTGCAAGCAACTCATAAGCATCAAGAATAAAAAGGCTAGACTGGACTTTGCTAAAAAACATCTAAAAAAGCCAGCACAGTTCTGGAAGAATATTCTTTGGACAGATGAAACCAAGATCAACCTCTACCAGAATGATGGAAAGAGAAAAGTATGGTGATGGCGTGGTACAGCTCATGATCTAAAGCATACCACATCATCTGTAAAACACGGCGGAGGCAGTGTGATGGCTTGGGCATGCATGGCTGCCAGTGGCACTGGGTCACTAGTGTTTATTGATGATGTGACACAGGACAGAAGCAGCCGAATGAATTATGATGTATTCAGAGCCATACTGTATGCTCAGATCCAGACAAATGCAGCCAAACTGATTGGTCGTCGTTTCATACTACAGATGGACAATGACCCAAAACATAACCCAGGAGTTTATTAAAGCAAAGAAGTGGAATATTCTTGAATGGCCAAGTCAGTCACCTGATCTCAACCCAATTGAGCATGCATTTCACTTGTTAAAGACTAAACTTCAGACAGAAAGGCCCACAAACAAACAGCAACTGAAAACCCTCCACAGTGAAGGCCTGGCAGAGCATCAAAAAGGAGGAAACACAGCGTCTGGTGATGTCCATGAGTTCAAGACTTCAGGCAGTCATTGCCAGCAAAGGGTTTTCAACCAAGTACTATAAATGAACATTTTATTTACAACTATTTAATCTGTCCAATTACTTTTGGTCCCTTTAAAAACAGGGTGGCACATGTTAAGGAGCTGAAACTCCTAAACCCTTCATCCAATTTTGATGTGGATACCCTCAAATGAAAGCTGAAAGTCTGAACTTCAACTGCATCTGAATTGTTTTGTTTAAAATTCATTGTGGTAATGTCTAGAACCAAATTTAGAAAAATGTTGTCTCTGTCCAAATATATATGGACCTAACTGTATCTATTTTAACAAGTCTGGTATACACCAGGAAATTATAACTGTGGTTTTGCAGCTCCACGGTTCAAATCTCTGTATTATCCACTTTTTTGTCTTTTTTGCATAAAAAAAACATTTTCAGTGTCTCACTGACTATTCAGACACCAATATATCTGTTTAAGAGAGTCTGATGTAGGCCAGAGAACTAGAACTGTGGTTTTCCTCTTCCACGGTTCAAATCTGGGTGTTATCAACCTGCTTGCCTTTTTTCCATAAAAAAAAACAGTTTGAGTGTGTCGCTGACTGTTCAGACACCAATATATCTATTTTAACAAGTCTGGTATACACAAGGAAATTATAACTGTGGTTTTGCAGTTCCACGGTTCAAATCTCTGTATTATCCACTTTTTTGTCTTTTTTTGCATAAAAAAAAACATTTTCAGTGTCTCACTGACTGTTCAGACACCAATATATCTGTTTAAAAGAGTCTGGTGTAGGCCAGAGAACTAGAACTGTGGTTTTCCTCTTCCACGGTTCAAATCTCCTTTTTATTACCCTTTTGATATTGATAGCGCGAGTGTAAGCTATTTTACTTCATTTACAATGGGCAAGGCGCGTGGCAAGGGACGTGGAACTGGACATTCTGGTGATGGTGCGTGCAGAGGATGGGGCCGTGGCCAAGGTGAAAATGTGCCACAACAAACAGCCACATCTTCTCGCTCCCAGTTCTTGACCGAATTACTAGGAAGCACACAACAGCACCACTATTGCGAACTGATCAGTGTGAACAGGTTATTAATTGGATAGCAGATAATACTTCCAGTCACCTGGGCACCACCACCTCCGGTCTGTCTTCCACACAGTCAAGTGTTAGTAGCCGTGAGTCTCGACTGCATACTCCTCCTCACCCTGATGCTCCTTCCTCCCACCATGCCGAGTGTCGTCAGACAGCAACTGATCCCACACTTGGACACTCTGAAGAGCTGTTCACTGGTCTATTTCCATATTTGTGCCCCTCACCTGCTCTGCTTGAAGTGGTGGAAGAGGAGATCCCATGTACCGATGGCCAAATATTTGAACAGCCATGGCCACAGGAAGGCGACTCTGGCAATTTGTCACAAGAGGTGGACGATGACGAGACACAATTGCCACAAATTGAGGAGGAGGACCGTGGTGCGAAAGTGAAAGAGGAGGAGGTGGTGGATGATCTAGTAACTGACCCAACGTGGCAGGAGGACACGCAGAGCCAGGCCAGCAGCACACAGGGGGAGGGAGGCAGAGTACCCCAACAGGCAGGAAGAAGCAGTGTGGTGGCCGCAGACAGAAGGCGGACAACCGTTCCCCATAACACCAACACAAGGGATGTTGCCAGTACAACCGGTAGGTCTTCCAGAGTCTGGAAATTTTTTAAAGACTCTGCTGATAACCCCAAAAAGGCTATTACCACCTGCCAGGCCAGCATCAGCAGGGGTGACAAAACTACCAGCCTGACCACAACCAGCATGATCAGGCACATGTCAGCAAAGCACCCGACTTTGTGTGGCGAACCCCAGGGTCCACGACCAGTGTCAGCAGGTGTCACCACTGCTTCTTCAGCTGTTGTGCGTGTAAGAGAACCCCCTGTTGTGCGTGCAAGGCAATCCCCTGTCCATACTGCATGCAAAGATGCCCCCTCCTCTCAGTCTTCACTTGTTATGGCAGTTTCTCAAGAAACAGCATCAACGTCCACGTCCACGTCCCACCGCAGTGTTCAATTGTCCATATCCGAGAGGTTTGAATAAAAGCACAAATTCGCAGCCAACGCCCCACAGGCCACAGTCCTAAATTCGCACATTTCACGACTGCTTGCGTTGGAAATGCTGCCTTTTAGGCTGGTGGAGATGGAATCCTTCCGCAACCTTATGGCGATGGCCGTCCCTCGGTACTCGGTCCCCAGCCGACACTATTTTGCCCGGTGTGCCATCCCCGCACTACACAAGCACGTGTCCCAAAACATCTGCTGTGCCCTTAACAACGCAGTTACTGGGAGAGTCCACCTGACAACGTGTTACGCACACACCCGGACAGACTGGCGTGAGCGTGATTAGTGATCCCACTGGACCATGAACCGAGGAGTGCCTGGAGGGGCGTTACTAAGTATCAAACCGGTCTGACCAAGGTCGCACGGCGGCTCAGTCGACTCCGTGAACCAGGGAGGTACCGAGCAGAGGGACCAGGTGCTACTCCAGGTCAGACCCCGGTCACAGCTGTTGACCCACACCGGGGAATGCAGGAACAGGCAGGTTAGGCTGGCATGCAGACAGGTGGGTATTGGCAGGCACGGCTGGTATGCAGACAGGTGGGTACTGGCAGGCACGGCTGGTATGCAGACAGGGGGGTACTGGCATGCAAGGCTGGCGTGCAGACAGGCAGATACTAGCAGGTAGGAGAGCAGGCTGGATAGGGACCAGTACAGACTGGGATACAGGAACAGAGTCGCAGGTGCGGTGGACAAGCAGAGCAGAACCACAGGTGCGGTGGACAAGCTGAGCAGAGCGAAGCCGCAGATGCGGTGGACAAGCAGAGCAGAACAGCAGGTGCGGTGGACAAGCGGAGCAGAGCGAAGCCGCAGGTGCGGTGGACAAGCGGAGCAGAGCGAAACCACAGGTGCAGTGAGCAAGCAGAGCAGAGCGGAACCACAGGTGTGGTGAGAAAGCAGAGCGGAACTGCAGGTGCGGTGAGCAAGCAGAGCAGAGCGAAACCGCAGGTGCGGTGAGCAAGCAAAGCGAAGCGAAACCGCAGGTGCGGTGAGCAAGAAAAGCGGAACCGCAGGTGGGGTGAGCAAGCAGAGCAGAGCGGAACCGCAGGTGCGGTGAGCAAGCAGAGCAGAGCGAAACCGCAGGTGCGGTGAGCAAGCAGAGTGAAACCACAGGTGCGGTGAACAAGCAGAGCGAAACCGCAGGTGCAGTGAGCAAGCAGAGCACAGCGAAACTGCAGGTTCAATGAGCAAGCAGAGCACAGCGAAACCGCCGGTGCGGTGAGCAAGCGGAGCAGAAGAGAGCAAAAGGAGCAGGCAGACAGGACAGGGCTCTGTTCACATGGAACAGACTGGAAAATACAAGAAGATAGTTAGAGCACAGGAGGTAGATATGAAGGCAGGGAAGAGGGACAAGCAGAACCATATACACACAAGGTACTTACAATGAAGTAGCGAGTGGACACTAAACTCACAAACAGAAGTACAGAGACAATGAGTTGGAGTTAGGTGCAGGTTCAGAAACTGCAGGAAAAGGGAAGGTACGGACATAGAGACAAACAAGTAATGGACTAAGACACTGTTCAGACAGGAACTGAACCAGGAACAAGATACAGGAACGAGCCTGGGAACTCAGTCCCCAGGGTGGCGGAAACAGACTAGAAGTCACAGAAACAGATAACGGCCCTGGGTATACAGCCCCCAGGGTGGCGGAATCAGACTAGGACTCAAATGTACAGGTAACAGGCCTGGGTAATCAGCCCCCAGGGTGGCAAAAACAGACAAAATACAGTACAGGACCTGGCACCTCAGTTGCAAGGCACAACTGAAGGAAAGTGTTGCTCAGGCCCCTCCTACTGGGTGGAGGGGGTTTAAGTATCCAGTGACTCACAGCAAAAGGCTGGGGAAGCATTAGGACTGCGCACACTGTAGCTTTAAGAATCAGAAAGCAACAGCGCCGACGCCCTAAGCCAGCAGACAAGAGACATACAAACAGCAGGTACTGGAGCAAAAGTGTGCAGCCTGCCCTGAAAGGTAAGATTGCGGTCTTGCATAGTGGGAGATGGTAAGAGATGCAAACACGCCGTCAGGGATGTTACACAACAGACACGTGGACAAGTGCTTGTGGCCAGGGACGGTACATCTCCCTGAAGGCACACTGGGTAAACATAGTGGAAGCCGGGACCCAGTCAGACCTTGGGATGGAACACATCCTCCCCACACCGAGGATTGCGGGCCCTATGTCAGTCAGAATTGCCCCCACAGTGTACAGCTCCTGTGCATCATCCTCGTCCTTCTCCTCCTCATGTTCAGCCTCCATCTCAGATATCACCACATCAGTTACAAGCTGGAAGCACTGCAGTACTGCCTCAGCCAAGCGGCAACAGGCTGTGCTGAAACTCATAAGCTTAGGTGAGAAACCTCACACTGCTTGTGAGTTGTGGACAGCTGTGAAAGACCAGGCAGATCTGTGGCTGAGACCGCGGAACCTACATCCAGGCATGGTCATGTGTGACAATGACCGTAACCTGGTGGCGGCTCTGAGGCGAGGCGAGATCACACACGTACCATGCCTGGCTCATGTGCTTAACCTCGTGGTTCAGCGGTTTCTTAAATCTTACCCCGAGTTGCCAGATCTGCTCGTCAAAGTACGCCGCCTGTCAGCTCATTTTCAGAAGTCGGCTACAGCTTCCGCCGCCCTTGCTGTGTTGCAGCAGCATTTGCAGCTTCCGGCACACCGAATGGTGTGTGATGTCCCCACACGTTGGAACTCTACCCTCCACATGTTGCAAAGGATTTGTGAGAAGAGAGCAGTTGTGGAGTACCAGCTGCAACAAGGCCGTTGATATTCAGGTCAGACTCCACACATAAGACCTCAGGAGTGGACCTGGATGTCTGACATATGTACTCTCCTGACAAACTTTGAGGAGTCCACCAAGATGGTGAGTGGCGATGACGCCATCATTAGCGTCATCATCCCACTTGTCTGTCTTTTGCAACACTCTCTGCAGAGAATTAAAGAGGAGGCATTGCAGCCAGAGTATGATGAGATGGATCAAGAAGCCGTAGCAGGCGATTACACACAGCCCAGCCTCATCTCTTCCCAAGGTGCATTGGGGGACAATGAGGGAGAGGAGGAGGAAGAACAGGAGCTGGTATCATGCGCTGTAGACGGTAGTACCTGTACAACTGTCATACCGTCGGTTCAGCGTGGGTGGCCTGAGGACAGGGGGTAGGAGGAGGAGGAGGAGAGCATGGTTGTCATCTTGGTGTGGACACGGAAGTCTTGCCCGTTACCAGTCTGGCACGCATGGCTGACTTTATGTTACGCTGCCTTAACCGTGACCCTCGCATTGTCAAAATGTTGGGTGACAGTCATTACTGGTTGGTGACACTTTTAGATCCCCGCTACATGGAGAACTTTCACTCTCTTATTCCTGAGGTGGAGAGGTCTATAAAAATGGGGCAGTACCAGAAGGCCCTTGCTGCAGAACTGTTAAAAAAAATTCCCATGTGAACACGCTAGCGGCAGAGGTCACAGTTCGTTGACCAACCAAGGCGTACAGGCGAGAGAGACGCAATTCCAATCCAGCAGAGGCAGGAGAGCACTGTCAATGTTCCGGGACAGTTTTCTGAGACCCGCCCAGCTTACAGGCCCTGAGGCGCGGGGTACTCTCACAAGGAGTGGAAAGTTTCAAAAGATGGTGAGGGAGTACCTTGCTGACCGTACCAGCATCCTCTGTGATTCCTCTGTGCCTTTTAATTATTGGGTATCCAAGCTGGACACTTGGAATGAATTCGCTCTGTACGCCTTGGAGGTCCTGGCCTGCCCTGCCGCTAGCGTGTTATCGGAGCGTGTTTTTAGTGCCGCTGATTATAACTGATAAGCGCACTCGCCTGTCAACTAACAATGCTGACAAGCTGACCCTTATCAAAATGAACAAGGGCTGGATTGGGCCAGAATTCTCATCACCACCAAATGACAGCAGAGTAACATAAAGTCAAATCCACTGTGTTGTTTCGGGAGGTGTATTCCCATGCACCGCTTCACACCCACACATGGGTATACGCTTCCTCATTTCGGCTGTATTTTGCTCTTCTCCTTATCCTCAGCCTCCACCACCACTATATCACCAGGGTGACTGTGGTCCGTGTTGCCAGCATTGCAAGTTACTCCATCCTAATTTTTGGCAGCTTTTGCTTGGAAGGCATAGGCAAAGAATATGGGAGACCCACTCCCCAATAATGGAAATAATGTTTTTAACCCCTTAAGCCCCGCGGGTGGTTTGCACGTTAATGACCGGGCCAATTTTTACAATTCTGACCACTGTCACTTTATGAGGTAATTACTCTGGAACGCTTCAACGGATCCCCCTGATTCTGAGATTATTTTTTCGTGACATATTGTACTTCATGATTGTGTAAAAATTTCTTCGATATCACTTACGTTTATTTGTGAAAAAAACGGAAATTTGGCGAAAATTTAGAAAATTTTGCAATTTTCAAACTTTGAATTTTTAAGCCCTGAAATCAGAGCGATATGTCACACAAAAGAGTTAATAAATAACATTTCCCACATGTCTACTTTACATCAGCACAATTTTGGAACCAAAATTTTTTTTTGTTAGGGAGCTATAAGGGTTAAAAGTTGACCAGCGATTTCTCATTTTTCCAACAAAATTTACAAAAACATTTTTTTAGGGACCACATCACATTTGAAGTCACTTGGAGAGGTCTTTATGACAGAAAATACCCAAAAGTGACACCATTCTAAAAACTGCACCCCTCAAGGTGCTCAAAACCACATTCAAGAACTTTATTAACCCTTCAGGTGCTTCACAGGAATTTTTTTGAATGTGGAAGAAAAAAATGAACTTTTAACTTTTTTCACAAAAATGTTACTTTAGACCCAATTTTTTTAATTTTCACAGGGGTAACAAGAAAAAATGGACCGCAAAATTTGTTGTGCAATTTCCCCTGGGCACAAAGATACCCAATATTTGGGGAAAAAACACTGTTTGGGCGCACGGCAGGGCTCGGAAGGGAAGGAGCGCCATTTGACTTTTTGATTGTAAAATTTGCTTGAATAATTAGCGGACGCCATGTTGTGTTTGGAGAGCCCCTGTGTGCCCAAACTTTGGAGCTCCCCCACAAGTGACCCCATTTTGGAAACTAGACCCCCCAAGGCACCTTTATAGATGCATAGTGAGCACTTGGAACCCCCAGGTGCTTCACAAATTGATTCGTAAAAATGAAAAATCTACTGTAACCTCCACGTCTTTTCCAAGGGGCATTAAAACCGTCTTTTTAAAGCACTCTGAACTCCACAGCTCTTCCAAGGGGCATTGAAATGTTGTTTTTAATTAACTCAGACCCACTCCCCAATAATGGGTAGAAGATTTTTAGTCCGCAGTAATCCACGTCTGTTTCAAGGGACATTGCAGTTACTCATAATTTTTGGAAAGCCTACCATTCACTGCTTAGGCCCACAGTGCACAGGAGACCCAGTTGCTATAAATGGAAAAAACGGTTTAGTTAAGGCCCTCTGACCTCCATGTCACTTCCAAGGGGCATTGGAGTGCCTCGAAATTTTTGGTAGGCATTGCACTCACTGTATGCCCTATAACTGTGTAGCTGAACCGCTCCTTTTGGCACAGAAACATATCCTACAAGACGTGTTGTTGACTGGCCTGATATTGATGTGAATGGTCCCTGTTCCTCCTGCTCTTTCTCCTTGCCACCACCTCATCCATCATCCATCACCTGAAGCTTTGTTTTAACGAGAGTCATAGAACTGGGATAGTAGCAGGAAAACATCCAGCAATCCTCGGAGGAGGTAGGATATGTGCCAAAACGCTGACCACCTCAGGCCTAGCCGCTGCTACATACATGCGCTTGCATTCCAAGGAACAGAAAGCTAAGGAGATGGATGGCCTTATGATCATGAATAATTTACTCGTTGTGTAGGAGGCCGACCACTGCTGCTGTCTACCTTCTGAACTTTGTGTTGAAGCCTGATTGACCCAGGACCTGCAATCCTCTATGTCTGGAGGACGTGTTGCATCCCAGTGTCCAACTCTGTCCTGGCTTCCACAATATTAACCCAGTGTGAAGGCGTCAGTGAGATGGACCATCCCTGGCTACATTCACTTGTCCACGTGTTTGTGTTTAGGCTGTCTTTCAAATAGGGGCGGCTGGGGACCGTTTATAGACACTCGGCCGCCCTCAGGCAGCTGGGGACCAAGTATAGACACCCGGCCGCCCCTGGCGGCTGGGGACCAAGCGTGGACACCCGACCGCCAGGCGGCTGGGGACTGAGTATGGATACCAGGCCGCCGACGCAGCCATGACATGGTGGCCAGATTCTGCCTCCACATGCCTAAAAGGCCCAATTTCAAGTGCAAGCAAGCAGTATGGTATTGCAGCCTGCGGGTGGGTGGGTGGCAGGCTGCATACTTGCGCTTGCATTGCAAGGAATGGGGGAGGTACAATTGAACACTGCCCTGGGACAAGGACTTGCACGGGAATAGTTGCAAGTGTGCATCTTCTGATGCGGCAAGGATCACTTATGATGGGCACACTTTTAGGCAGTGACCTGGGTGTCAGAGATGCTTCCATGGGTCTTCCCCATGCTGTTTCCATGTCTTTTCAGCACTGTATGCATGTGTCACACAGCACATGGCCAGATAAGGTTGTAAAATGTTAAAATGACATTTCCCGGTGAATGCATTTGTCACGGTTGAAAGCAATGCAAAAGTGCAAAAACTCATAAAAAATGTTACTTGTGAACATAGCCCAAGGTGTGGAGGAGTATTTTTGTTTTTGGTTATTTATTTTACCTTATACACAAGTCTTTACCCTGGAAAGGATGTTCCTTAACGTATTTCACAGGAAAGCAGTTTCAGTTTCGTTTTTGAACGTTTTATTGTGAGCCTGTAAAAGTGGCTTAATACCTCTGACCACTTTGTTGACAGCAGTGACCTGGGGGTCAGAAATGCTTCCTGGGGCGATCCCCATGCTGTCCCCATGTCATTTGAGCACTGTCACTATCGTTTTGGGCACTTTTTAGGCTTTCTACAGACTGCCGGGGGTGCCGCCGCAAAAATGCTCGGGTCTCCCATAGACTAACATTGGGCTCGCTGCTCGGGTCGAGCACCCGAGTATCACGGTGAGCTCGGCCCGAACTTCGAGCACCCGAGCATTTTAGTGCTCGCTCAACACTAGTACTGACGTCACATCGACTGCCGGCAGTGAAGGGCTATCAGAGGTTTTCATTATATTAGTTATCTGACCCTGCAGCTAATATAGTGATGACTCCAGACTCTGGCATTCCTTAGCCAGATCCTGAGTCATCAGCTTCAAATTTGCCTTCTGGTCACAGAGCTTGTGAACAGTTTCCATACAGCCGAAAAAGAAAAACGTATGGGCCAGACGTAATGTGACGCTGAGTCACTTTTCACGGCCAGGCCGTGAGATGGGATAGTCAAGGGGTCCGAAGTCAAAGGAAGTAGGGTACATCATAAACAGAGGGAAGAGGCAAAAGCGTAGTCAGATAACGTTCTGTAGATCAGAATACCAGGAGGAAAGCAGATCAGGGCAGAAGGGGTTAAACAGACAGATGGTCAGAACAAGTTCCAAGGTCAGGCAACAGAAGATCAATAAACAGAACTAAAGGCACAGAGAACAAACCACACACTAGCTGAATGTAGGTCTGGCAGAGATCTGGGGGAAACAGCTCAGTTAAGTAGCCAGGCATTCAACTGGGATTCAACTGGAACACCTGAAGAAAGCCAGTGTCTCCCAGTCTCAGATTGGACAGCCAAGCTGTCAATCACCACACTGACAGATATTGCACGCCCCTGTACCAGATTGGATAGTTGAGCTGTCAATCACTGTACTGACAGTTCCAGCATGCCCCTGTACAGGATTGGACGGCTGAGCTGTCAGTAAATGTATCCCAGACACAGTGAGGGGTGGAACCGCGACATATAAGCAGGGACAGTACAGAAATCTTTCTAACAATCTTTTTACACCTAGGGTTGAAACAGTGACAAGGGAGCAACCTCTACATCTAGAGGAAGGAAAGTTTAATCATAATCACAGGTGCAGACTCTTTACTGTAAGAGCAGTGAGATTATGGAACTTGCAACCAGATGATGTTGCCATGGTCATTTTACTAAACAAGTGCAAGAAGGGCCTGGTTTCCTTTCTTGAAAGATAATATTACACGTTATGTGTACTAGCTTCTGTGATGGGAAATTGACCCAGGAAATTACTCTGATCGCCATATTTTTCCCTTAATTTGGGGCAATTAGCATCTGCGTCCTGGGAATTTTTGCCTTCCTCTGGAATTACATGTTAGGCAATAGGTTGAACTTGATAGACTTATGTCTACCTTCAACCTTAAAAACTATGAAACTATAAAAATAATATTCCCCATGCAAGTCAGGTAATAGATCAGGATGAGCTCAAAAAGGGCTTTTTAATGGCCATTTTATTAAAAACTTTTTAGAGCATGTCTTGTTCTCTGCTTATTTGCTTATTTTTATAACGTAAGAACAAAAGTTTACTATGGAATGCAAAATAGATGTTCTAATAATGAAAATCATCAAACCCCTGAGGAAGGAACATAAGGTCAATTGCCCATCATGGTAGTCTATGTTTTACAAAATAGCACAGGGAGAGATCTTGGTGAGCAAATTTTCTTAGTATGATCCCCATTTGCCTGTAATTTTCTTGATTAAGTAGTGTTTGTGAGTATTCAATATTGTTGCACTTACTAAGACTCATTATATAAGTTTATATAGCAATAGTTTTATCGCTTTTCTGGTGATTTAACAATACGTTTTTATATTTGTTTTTTGTTTAGTTTTTTTTAGCCTGAAGTGGATTAAATTGGAATTGGAGATATATGTGAATGACATATACCATATTTGTCGAACTATAAGATGCACTTTTTAACGAGAAAAACACTTGTTAAAACTTGTTCATATTTTATAGCGCAGAGGCAGCTTCCTAATAGGCCTGATAGAATAACTGAGGTACAGATAGGGGGGCACCTAGGTAATAGCGATCATAATATTATCGACTTCAAAATGCCCTTCAGTAGGGTTATCAATAAGGGAACAACAAAAACATTAAACTTTAGGAGGGCGAAGTTTGATCAGCTGATAGAAAACCTTCAACTTATTGACTGGGACAAAGTACTTAATCAATGGAATACGAATAGTAAATGGGAAACCTTCAAAAGAATTCTGAATACTCAGTGCGAGAGGTATATACCGTATGGAAATAAAAGGGCCAGAAATAAGAGGAAACCAATATGGTTGAGCAAGAACATAAAAGGGGCGTTAAATAGCAAAAAAGAGGCATTCAAGAGATTAAAACAGGAAAACAGCAAGGAGGCACTAATGTGTTACAAGGAAAAAACGAGAACATGTAAAAAACAAATAAAAATAGCGAAGGAGGAAACAGAGAGACGTATTGCTAGGGAAAGTAGATCAAATCCCAAACTGTTCTTTACGTATATAAATAGTAAAAGGATTAAATCGGATAATATTGGACCGATAAAAAGTGAGGAAGGCAAAATCATAGAGAAAGATGAGGATAAAGCTAATCTATTAAATAATTTTTTTTCGACAACTTTCACAAAGTTAATAGAACTAACAGGAGAAATGAGAAGGGACAAGCTTAATCCTCCACTAAGTATGACTAATCTAACCCAAGCTGGGGTACAGAAACGCCTCAGTAAGATTAAAATAAACAAATCACCAGGACCTGATGGCATACACCCACGGGTACTAAGGGAACTAAGTAATGTGATAGACAGACCGTTATATCTTATATTTAAGGACTCTGTTGAGACTGGGTCTGTACCACTTGATTGGCGACAGGCGAATGTAGTGCCAATATTCAAAAAGGGAGCGAAAAGTGACACCGGAAACTATCGGCCGGTGAGTCTGACGTCCGTTGTGGGCAAAATTTTTGAAAGCTTCATTAAAGAGGCAATTACGGAGCATCTTGATGCTAATAATCTTTTAATCCCGAACCAACATGGATTCATGAGGAATCGCTCCTGCCAAACAAACCTGATTGACTTCTACGAGGAGGTTAGCTCTCGAGTAGATCAGGGGGAACCAGTGGATGTCGTGTATCTCGACTTCTCAAAAGTGTTCGATAGCGTGCCACATAATAGGTTGGTATACAAAATGAGAATGATGGGGCTGGGGGAAAATGTCTGCAAGTGGGTAGCTAACTGGCTAAAGGATAGAAGGCAGAGGGTGGTTATAAATGGAATATACTCAGATTGGGTAAGCGTCACTAGTGGGGTATCACAGGGGTCTGTACTAGGCCCAATGTTATTTAATATCTTTATTAATGACATAGTCAACGGGATAAATAGTAAAATATCAATATTTGCAGATGACACAAAGTTATGTAAAGCAATTAATACAAAAGAGGACAGTGCAGACCTACAGAGGGATTTGGATAAGCTGGGTAGGTGGAGCATTAAATGGCAAATGAGGTTTAACGAGGAGAAATGTAAGGTCATACATATGGGAAGGAAAAATGGAAGTCACCAGTACTCACTGAATGGGAAATCATTGGGGAATTCAGAGATGGAGAAGGACTTGGGCATCTTGATTGATAGCAAACTAAATTGGAGTGCCCAAAGTCAGGCCGCTGCTGTAAGGGCAAACAGGGTAATGGGATGTATCAGAAGAGGTATAGCTGCAAAGGATGAGAACATTGTTCTTCCACTGTACAAAGCTCTGGTCAGACCACACTTGGAATACTGTGCTCAGTTATGGGCCCCAATATATAGAAAGGATATAAACGAGCTTGAAAAGGTAGAAAGGAGGGCAACAAAATTAATAAGGGGAATGGAGGGACTGCAATACCCAGAGAGGTTGGCAAAACTAGGACTATTCAGCCTGGAAAAGAGAAGGTTGAGGGGGGACATAATAAATGTGTACAAATATGTTAGGGGACAGTATAGAGATCTTGCCCGGGATTTGTTCAAAAGGAGGGATATTACGGTAACAAGAGGGCATTCACTAAGACTGGAAGAGAAAAGGTTTCAGCACCAGCATAGGAAGGGGTTCTTTACGGTAAGAGCAGTGAGAATATGGAATTCACTGAGTGAGGAGACGGTAATGTCAGATTCACTACACCAGTTCAAGCGGGGACTGGATGCATTTCTAGATACCAGGCAGATTTCAGCATATACTTAAAAATAAAATAAAACAGTAGGTTGATACAGGGATTTATTCTGACTGCTGGTTTCAGAGTCGGGAGGGAATTTTTCCTCAGGTGAAGATTGGCTAAATCATTTGGGGTTTTTGCCCTCCTCTGGATCAACTTTAGCAATTACAGAACTAACAGGTTGAACTTGATGGACGTAAGTCTTTATTCGGCTTTACAAACTATGTTACTATGTAACTATGATGGAGAAGGATGCTGACACAGCATCCTTCCCAATCATAGACAAAACTGCTCTCTCCTTCTGCTCCACACTGATCGATGTGATTGTTGCAGAGCAGGATAGGAAGCTACCAGAACCTGAACAAAGGCTGCATGAGCTGAGCAGCGGAAGAACCTTCTAACCTTTTAACTCAAGAACCTTCCAAGTCATGTGATAATATGGTAATGCATAATGTGTGTGCGTAAATGTGCATGTAGCAGAACTGTGTGTCTATATGAGTATGTGGTGTGCATGCAGCAGAACTGTGTGTCTATATCTGCAAGCAGCAGAGCTGTGTGTGTCTATATGCGCATGTAGCAAATGTAGAAAAGCTGTGTGTCTAGATACAGTGGGGAAAAAAAGTATTTAGTCAGCCACCAATTGTGCAAGTTCTCCCACTTAAAAAGATGAGCAAGGCCTGTAATTGACATCACAGCTATGATAACTATGAGAAACAAAATGAAAATTGTAAAGACATTTTTTTCACATTTTTGTGGAAAATATGTATTTGGTCAATTACAAAAGTTCGTCTCAATACTTTGTTATATATCCTTTGTTGGCAATGACAGAGGTCAAGCATTTTCTGTAGTAAGTCTTCACAAGATTGGCACACACTGTTGCTGGTATGTTGGCCCATTCCTCCATGCTGGTCTCCGACAGAGCAGTGATGTTTTGGGGCTGTCGCTGGGCAAAACGGACTTTCAACTCCCTCCAAAGGTTTTCTATAGGGTTTAGATCTGGAGACGGGCTAGGCCACTCCAGGACCTTGAAATGCTTCTTACGAAGCCACTCCTTTGTTGCCCTGGCAGTGTGCTTGGGATTATTGTCATGCTGAAAGACCCAGCCACGTTTCATCTTCAATGCCCTTGCTGATGGAAGGAGGTTTGCACTCAAAATATCATGATACATGGCTCCATTCATTCTTTCATGTACACGGATCAGTCGTCCTGGTCCCTTGGCAGAGAAATAGCCCCAAAGCATGATGTTGCCACCCCCATGCTTCACAGTAGATATGGTGTTCTTTGGATGCAACTCAGCATTCTTTCTCCTCCAAACACGACGAGTTGTGTTTTTACCAAACAGTTCTACTTTGGTTTCATCTGACCATATGACATTCTCCCAATACTCTTCTGGATCATCCAAATGCTCACTAGCAAACTTCAGACGGGCCCGGATATGTAATGGCTTAAGCAGGGGGCACGTCTGGCACTGCAGGATCTAAGTCCCTGCCGGCGTAGTGTGTTACTGATGGTAGCCTGTGTAACGTTGGTCCCAGCTCTCAGCAGGTCATTCACTAGGTCCCCCCTTGTGGGTCTGGGATTTTTGCTCTCCGTTCTTGAGATCATTTTGACCCCACGGGATGAGATCTTGGGTGGAGCCCCAGATCGGGGGAGATTATCAGTGGTCTTGTATGTCTTCCATGTTATAATTAATGCTCCCACGGTTAATTTCTTCATACCAAGCTGCTTGCCTATTGCAGATTCAGTCTTTCCAGCCTGCTGCAGGGCTACAATTTTCTTTCTGGTGTCCTTCGACAGCTCTTTGGTCTTCATCATAGTGGAGTTTGGAGTGTGACTATTTGAGGTTGCGGACAGGTGTCTTTTATACTGATAAGTTTTAACAGGTGCCGATACTACAGGTAATGAGTGGAGGACAGAGGAGCCTCATAAAGAAGAAGTTACAGGTCTGTGAGAGCCAAAAATCTTGCTTGTTTGTAATTGACCAAATACTTATTTTCCACCAAAATTTGAAAAAAATTTCTTTCCAAATCAGACAATGTGATTTTCAGGATTTGTTTTCTCATTTTGTCTCTCACAGTTGAGGTCTACCTATGATGTCAATTACAGGCCATTCTCATCTTTTTAAGAGGGAGAACTTGCACAATTGGTGGCTGACTAAATACTTTTATTCCCCACTGTATGCATATGTAGCAGGGCTGTGCATGTATTTATATGCATGTAGCAGAGCTGTATGTGTCTATATGTGCATGTAGTGTGCATGTAGCAGAGCTGTGTGTGTCCATGTCTGCATGTTGAAAATATAGCAAAGCTGTGTGTCTATATATGCATATGTAGCAAATTTGTGTGCTTCTATATGTGCATGCAGTGTGCATGTAGCAGAGCTGCGTGTCTATATGTGCATGTAGCAAATCTGTGTGCCTATATACCGTATTTTTCGGACTATAAGACGCACCGGACCATAAGACGCAGCCCAAATTTTGGGGTGGAAAATAGGAAAAAAAATAATTTTTATAAGATGAGGTCCATCTTATAGTCTGATTAGGTATCTTACCTGGGGGGTGGTGGAGCAGGATCGCAGGTCCCTCCGTTCCCTGCCTCAGGAACCCGGCGGCAGCAGAAGAGGTGAGATGCCGGTTGTCTGGTTGGGGCCTGTGGACTGGACTGGGGCCTGTGGACTGGACAGGCCTGGGGCCTGGACCTGTGAGCAGCGTCCGGCGGTGAAGCAGAGGAGCCGGGGCCTGTGCTGGGCTGTGAGTGGTTTCCGGCGATGCGGCAGAGCTCCGGGTCGGCGCATGGGCAGGCTCCGGCGGCCATTTTCCTTTGGATTACGGCCTCGGGAAGATGGCCGTGGCCACCCTGAAGCCGCAAACGCTGCTCTGCTGCACCGCCGGACACCGCTCACAACCCGGCAGAGGCCCCGGCTCCTCTGCCTCACTTCCGGACGCCACTCACAGCCCGGGCACAGGCCCCGGCTCCTCTCTTTCACCACCCGACACCAGCACAGGTACAGGCCCCGGCTCCAGCCGCATCTCACCTCTGCCGCCGCCCGAGGACCCTGTGAATGCCGCTCCACCCCGACCGGTAAACTACTGTTTGGACCATAAGACGCACCCCCATTTTCCTTCCAAGTTTTGGCGGAAAAAAAGTGCGTCTTATGGTCCAAAAAATACGGTATGTGCATGTAGCAGAGCTGCGTGTTTATATGTGCATGTAGAAAATCTGTGAGTGTCTATATGTGCATGTAGCAGAGCTGTGTGTGTGTCTATATAAACAAATGTAGCAGAGCTGTGTGTCTACAGTATATATGTATATGTAGCAGAGCTGTGTGTGTCTATATATGTATATGTAATAGAGCTGAGTATGTATAATACAGACACTGCAGAGAGACACTAACAATAGATTTATTACCTCCCTATTCTACCCTAGTGCATTAAAATAAGTGATAATGACTCCTCCACTTTACACCACCAGAGAAGTTTTAATTGCTAGGAAAAATGTTTTTCCTATTTTCTGCTGTCTAAATCTGGGGTGTGTCTTATGGTAAGGTGCGTCTTGGCCAAAAAATAATCATCTTAGTGACCCAAGCAAGGTTAATTATTTTTACACACCTCTATAAAAACACAAAATAGAACAGACATTACCATCAAGTTAAAAAAAAAGCTGAAATATTTTTCTCGCACCTCCTTCTCCAAATGCTTATCATTACAAACATATATATAATGCAATGAAGCAATATTGCAGATAAGTGCTGTCATCATACTTAGAAGAGATCCACAAATCATTATGGAGAAACATTGATTACATCACATGGCCGAAGAGTCAAATTGTCAGAGAAGCTTAAAATATATTTCCATCAATTTCTCTGTTAAGAAAGCAAAGTCGAAACTGACCAAGAGCTGCAGATCTAGTAATGTCTGTAATTTGCTTCTTTGATTTTTTTTCAATGCGCTCTTAAGTAGTGTAGTTCAATTCATAACTTTTATTATAGTTTGAGCTTTTATTTTTCTGCAATGGCTACAACACACATTTTCTGATTAAAGTAAAAAAGGAACCAACATCCACAGTAAAAAGTTAAATCACTATAAAAAGGATTGTAAAAATGAAGGTAATAAAAGGCACAAGAAAAAAGGTATAATCCAACAACATAAGTTCACATAAAATAATGATTATTATTTTCACAAATTTATTTTAACACATCACTAAGCAGAATTTCAATTTTTGGGCACCAAAACCACCTAAGTGGTGTTATATAAATGTGTTAGGGTGTATGAGTGTGGTCAAAGGTTCTCCATCTCCTTCCCAATAATGTTTCCTGGCCTTACTCAGCAACAAATTCAACACCATCCACCAATGGGTCTCACCCTCCACCAAGAGCACACCCAGTAATCCATTGATATTATTTATTATTATAGCATTATTTATTACATGGTGCTTTACATGTGAAATGAGGTATACATAATAAAAAACAAGTACAATAATCTTGAACAAAACAAGTCACCAACTGGTACAGGAGGAGAGAGGACCCTGCCCGCAAGGGCTCACAGTCTATAAAGGATGGGTGAGGATACAGTACGTGAGGGTAGAGCTGGTCGTGCAGCGGTATGGTGGAGCGAGGGTAACTGTAGGTTGTAGG
This sequence comes from Phyllobates terribilis, assembly GCF_046119375.1. Classification (NCBI taxonomy): domain Eukaryota; kingdom Metazoa; phylum Chordata; class Amphibia; order Anura; family Dendrobatidae; genus Phyllobates; species Phyllobates terribilis. The sequence goes on from NW_027362762.1 coordinate 881,959,983, forward strand.
CTTGTCAGAAAAGGTGGGTCTTCAGGTTCCTTTTGAAGTTTTCCACGGTAGACGAGGGTCTGATATGTTGGGGTAGAGAGTTCCAGAGTAGGGGGATGCACGGGAGAAATCTTGTATGTGATTGTGGGAAGAGCAGATAAGATGGGAGTAGAGAAGAGATCTTCTGAGGATCGGAGGTTGCGTGCAGGTAAGTACCGGAAAACTAGGTCACAGATGTCTGGAGGAGACAGGTTGTGGATGGCTTTGCATGTCATGGTTAGGGTTTTGAACTGAAGTCTCCTGTTAACAGGGAGCTATTCAACGTCTCCTCAGGCCACTTGTCACGTAATCCTGCTTTCAGTCCACTGCACCACTCTTGCAAGGAGTTAGCCACTTTGACCTCCAACCCTGTGGTAATCCCTAGGTTAACAAGCCTCTTTGGCTTTCAACCCTCAGTTTCTTCCCAGATTAACAATCCGCTTTAGCCTCCAGATCGCAGACTTTCCACAAATGAAAAAGCTCAGGTCCAACAATTTCCATGGACCTATCTTTTTGACAGCACTATGCCTATTGGTACCAAACCAATATTTTATTGATCAGCTAAGTCTCAAGTTGTCCTATTAGCTATGCCCTTTGATCAATGCCCTTTCCAAGTTAACGTCTAACTCCTTACCAGTCTCACCCAAACATTGGCACCTCTTTTTGTTAGTTGACAGATGAGAAACCAGTAGTTTTCACTGGCAGTCACTATGACATGGTATTGTGGCACTGCCAAGCACTAAGGTCCTCTATTCCCAACAACCAGGACCGCAAAGTGGGCAATAAGTATATAACACAGCATCACAATAAGGGTTCGTTCAGAGAAGCATATTATACAGACTTGTGCTGTCTGTGTAAAAATCTGACAGAACACGGAAAAAATGTAATTCATTAGGACTGTTCAGGTGACTGTTTTTTCATACAAATCAAGTGTCCATGTAAAAAAATATCAGCAATGCATGCACTATTCTCTTCTGTATTTTAGAAGAGACTCGCTTATTCAAGTCTATAAGAAAAAAAATTGGATCCCATACACCTCATCCATATTGCATTTCATTTTTACAGATACACTGCCATTAGCATAGGAAACAGGATTTGATCATGTACATTTTAAGCTTTTGACGTATAAATACGGATGCCACGCAGAGCTCACACAGCCGACAATACGGATGGAAATTGTATGAGTTTTTTGGATGACAATTGGATGATTTTTCGTGCTCTCTGATCCTGGCTTTACACAGTAAAACATAAATAAACATTATAATCACACTTCATGTATCGGGCAGTAACAATGAAACAATAAAGTGGTCTTTTCAATAAGTAAGTAGTTCCTGGAGAAGTGAAACAAATTTGCCATATAAGATAAGATAAGATAAGATAAGATAAGATAAGATATACTTTATTTATCCCGGAGGAAATTGCGGTATCACAATTTCTATATACTGAATATACTGAAGAGGGAGGACCCCAAAGCAAAGAGCAAAATGGACCCCCATTACGACACCAGATTTTGACAGTTCACCACTTCATACACTTAGCAACCAAGAGGGGTGAGAAATTGGTCTAACAGTGCCTCTTGATTGAGGGGTCAATTCACAAGTTTATGCCAAAAAGCGGCAAAGTGGGTCAGACCAGCTCCCTTTCAGGGCACTATAGCAGCTGCTTAGTCTGTCTCTAACATTATGTATATACCTGACAACTCATATCGAATCCTTCATCATTTCATAACCTGCAAAGAATGGAAACTATAACTAATGCATATTATTTGCTCTTTAGCTTATTAACAGAACAAAGAACACTACTGAAAGGGTAAATAATTTATTTATATATAAAAATTGCTCCAATTGGCAATTTGATGAAATATTGATACGGTTTTATAGGGTATCAGGATACTCAGGTAAAAATGGATAACTTGTAGGGGTTGGAACAGTAAAATCTTGATCTTTGTTTCAAATTTGACGTAGTATGTTGTTATTTAACCCTAAAGTCGTGCTTATAAACGGTGCTTTAAAAACGATGATCCCTGATGAAGGAAACTGTCTGATTTCTGAAACGCATTGGATTTTTGGTCCTCTCAGCGTCTCATACCAGATTCCACCACATGACTGGGTTACATCACGAAGGTCCTGTCTGTGTTTAGCATTCCCTTGCTAATGACCGGAAGTGCCACATGGAGCGTCTGCCACCAGACGGAACACTGCTCCACTATATTTCTACTGATCAAAGCTGCTTTTATTCAAGCACCTGCCAGCCAGCAAATACCAGCTACTTGATCTCAACATCTCCTAAAACCTCCAACGCTATAGGAAGAAACAAAGAGAACAAGCACCATGAGGTAAAAATCATCTCCTATCATTTTTCAGTGTATCTGACATCATCTTTGACTCAAGGCACTGACTAAGATCACTGCTAGTCCTCTATATGACTTAATGATCTCCTTGTAATGCTGGACCTCATCCACACACACACGCCCCAAAAAGTGTGAATGCACCACTTTAATTAGCTTTTTTATAGAGGGGGCATATACAGCGATTGAACTCTTTATACGCACCATTTTTAAAGTGTACTGTATGTATTATGCAAGTTACTCATGGAAAACAGCATGACAATCAACATGCCCGCTATCCCAGCCTGCCTTCCGCATCTCTATGTGGCCAGTGACATCAGATCACGAGCTCTGCACATGACTCTAATGTCACCGGTCACATGACGCGGATGCCGGCCTGCATTGCGGCTGCCACGGCAACGCATGCATCACTTTCGGTCCACAGTGTCCTATCATTGGCCTGGTTCCTCTTTTTAAATGCTCACATACTCACCTTAGCCATGAACCCTGACAAAGACTAGTCAGAAATGAGAGTCGGGTCGGACGCACAAAAATTTAGGCACCCCTGCACATGCTGGTGTCTGCATAAGGTACTTGTAATTTATTCATGCGGAGACCTTGAACATGTATACCTGTGAAGCGCCCCCTGGGCCAGTGCTGTTTGGGGATTACCCGGAGCCGGATCAGATGGGGGTTGTAGTCTCCGAGTGGCGGCGACCCGGTCCGTGCCCAGGGTGTCAAACTCAGTGTGTGGCAGTCTTTACAGATGTTATAGTTGTTCTTAGTGTCGACTACGCCACCCGTTGATTTGCGGTCAAAAGGCCGCCGCTGCAGCAGGGTCCGCTGAGGCTGGTGGTATATGTGCAGCTGTGGTAGTATAACCCCCAACGGGAGGGGTATAGCCTCAGGGGGTCAGGTGTAGAGGATGGTGGTAGTGGTGGTGCAGTGTGGATGGTAAGAAGACTCAGAGTCGGGCTGTGCAGTTCAGGGTTTTTACTTATTGCTGTTCTGTTGGTCACTCTGGCCTTGAGTGACCGCCCGAGCCGTGCTGCGTCCACCAGGTCCTGGACTCGGCCAACCCCCAAGCAATTCTGGAGCGTGGTCCTGAGCTCCCTTTCTGACTGTCCTCTCTACTGGCCGTTCCCACCAGGGGTCCACTTATGTCCGGCTCCCTCGGGTCTCCTGTTGGGTGAACCTTCTTTGGCTTCTCTGACCCTATGCTCGGTGTGCCTTCTTAGTGGACTTGGTGAGGGGCTGCTCCACATGTAATGTCGCAGCCTCCGGTTCTTAGTTGAGGGTAGTTTCTCTCCTCCACTAATTTGGGATCCGGTTCCCTTGCGTGCCAACCCTTCACCCTTCTGGTTGTATACTGGGTTCTTGGGGTTCCTTCTTCTCCCCCTCTGGGTCCTTCTCTTCTTCTCTCTCTCTTCTCTCTGCAGGCGCTCCTGGACCTCTCTCAGGACTGACTGACCCTCTACAGAAGACTGACCCTGATCTAAGATGGTGCCCACCTTATATACTCCCTCTATGTGTGAGCTCAGGTGACCAGCACCCAATGAGCTCCTAGCCTTACCCAAACTGCTCCCCCTATCTGCCCCTACACTACTGGGATGTTCCACCCCCCTCCCACTCCAGCCAGGGACAGACACTGTCGTACCTGCACATATACTGGTGGGAGTACCGTCGGTCTGTCCCCCGGAAATGGGATGTATGTAGTGTATGCAGCTATCTGAGCTCAGTCCCACACTCCATCCTTACCCGGGAGTGGAATACCACACCTCTGGCTTGAGGTGTAATACCCCTGTAGCAGCCGAGTCCTCAGGGTGCTACATTCCCCCCTGGTAAATCACAGCACGTCCTCGGGCTGTAAGAGAATAAAACATCCATAAACATACAATTTTTTTTTTTTTCATAACAACATAAACATATAAAACATTATATATATATTTCTGCAGCATAAAACTTTTTCATAATAAACATTCTTGTAAACTTTCTTGTTCCTCCGGCCACGGTGCAACTTGTGACCGGGTAAAGTGCGACAGTCTCTTGTAGAATAACACAGCTTTCCTATAAAACCAGTAGGGGGCGCCTTAAAAAGCGCAACTATATACAAGGGGAAATATGGCCGCTCTCAGTCCTCGGCCAGGTATTAGGAAAGGAATGACCGCTCTCAGTCCTCGGTCAGTGGGAATAGGGACACACGGGTTTCAGTTCAATTTGCTGGTCCCAACGGGGACTATATTTTAACTAGCAGCAGTAACAGTTCTTATACCCTGACGGGTAAGTATGTATAGTCTCTTTACCGTACTTTAATGACGGCGTACTCCTGCTCCTCCTTCACACCGTAGCTCCTCCTCCGTCAGCCGGTGTACATGGAGGGCGTAGGGTTCTTTGGCACACTTGTGCCGGGTGAACGTGACCTCGTCCCCTACATATAGGTCACGACCTCTGTGTCCCTCCGGCAGATGGGACTCCACGTCTCTTCTGGTCACAAAGACGTCGCCGGGGGTGTGGTGATCCCTGATGAAACCCCACCCGTGCTGCAATTGAAATTTAATCACAGTCCCGGTGGTACGGGGACCATGAGCTGCACGGGGGTCTCTCCTGGTCCTGCTCTTCTGCCCTGCGCTCTGTTCCTGCAGCCGCTGCTCACGGACCCGCCTCTCCCTCCGTTCTTGCTCGAAGACTGCCAACTGCTGGCGGCAGCACTCCACACGCTCCGCTGCGGCTGCCCGAGTTTCCTGAGTGAACCCCATGAGGTCTCCTCCGGTGGGGTCCCACTCGAACTGCGCTTCTTCCAGCGGGAGCGGGGTCCTCTTAACGGGCTTCGGAGCCGGAATCAGGGGCTCGCACAGGGGCCTTGCTTTTTGGAGTTCCAGTTGGTAGTACTCCGGTGGCCATCTAAAGGGCTGCCCATCCGGGCACGTATGCTGGGCAAATAGGTCTTCACCCAGGTGTGGCGCTGTGGATGTTGAGGGCGCGGTGGTGGTAGCGGCGCCCGGGTTCGCCAGGCCTTGCGACCAGGCCTGGGGTACCCTGAACGTAAAGGGCACCGTGAAGACGGCGGCGCCCGGGGTTACTTGGCCCAGCGACCAGGCCGGTGGCTCAGTGGAGGTAGAGGGCGCTGTTGGTACTAGACCTTGCGACCAGGCCGGTGGTGTTTCCTGCTTTGCCGCGCTCAGGGTTGAGGCGCGTGACGTCACAGGGGTCGCGGCCGCGGCTTCTGCTTGAGGCCTTGTCTGGAGCGGTGACGATGCAGCGACGGGCACGGCAGGGGGAATTTCGGGCTCTGCGATGGGGAGCTGGGGCAGGCACGCGGTTTCTCGGCTCGGGGTTGTGACGTCCCCTTTACCTGCCTCCATCTGTCCAGCTCCCTTCTCGGCGCCGTCTCCGGCCTTCACTCCTCCTGCACCATCCTCAGAGGCGGTCTGTCTCCTCGTCTCGGGTGGCGTGCTTCGCTGGCGGGTTCTTGCCTGCAGGGCCATCTCTCGGCTCCACTCCGTCAGCGTCTCTCGCTGCACCTGGGCCATCCTCCATGCGAGGCGCTCCAGCGCGGTCTGCGCACACTCCCGGTCTCGGGGGAGCTGTGCCAGGATCTCCACTAAGCCTAGTGGGGTTGTTGCTTGCAGCAGGCTCCTGACCACAGGGTCGGTGCTGCCTGACTCTCCTTCCATCTCCGGGTACGACTTCTCCGGAGTCCTCTCCAGACTTCTTGTCTCCGGGTGCGCTCTCTCCAGACTCCTCCAGGCTGCACCCATCTTCGCTCTCTTGTTCTGTCTCCGCCCACATTGAAGGTGGTCCCGGGGCAACTTTGTGATTGTCAGTTCCAGGGGCAGTTCTCTCACGCTGATGGACATTTCTAGCATCACAGTCTCCGTTGGTGGGGGCGGTTTCCGCTTTTGGCGCCATTCCTTGACCTGGCCCACGATGGGAGGTGACCTCTTGCCACCCTCTGGCACGCCCATAATGGCGTCTGCTCTTCCAAGGCGGGAAATCTTCTGGAAATGGCGGGAATCGTCTCCCAGTGGCGGGAAACTCCGTGGATGGCGGGAAAAAGCTGCAGATGGCGGGCAACCGGCGGGAAACGATCCGTGATGGCGTCCCATGGCGGGGACCCTCTGGAACCGGCGGGAGACTTCTTCTTGAGGTAAATTTGAACTTTTCTTCAGGCACGCAGTACCCGGTGGTTGCGGGCACGTGAACCTGCCGACTACGCCAAAATTGACGCGCCCCCTGGGCCAGTGCTGTTTGGGGATTACCCGGAGCCGGATCAGATGGGGGTTGTAGTCTCCGAGTGGCGGCGACCCGGTCCGTGCCCAGGGTATCAAACTCAGTGTGTGGCAGTCTTTACAGATGTTATTAGTTGTTCTTAGTGTCGACTACGCCACCCGTTGATTTGCGGTCAAAAGGCCGCCGCTGCAGCAGGGTCCGCTGAGGCTGGTGGTATATGTGCAGCTGTGGTAGTATAACCCCCAACGGGAGGGGTATAGCCTCAGGGGGTCAGGTGTAGAGGATGGTGGTAGTGGTGGTGCAGTGTGGATGGTAAGAAGACTCAGAGTCGGGCTGTGCAGTTCAGGGTTTTTACTTACTGCTGTTCTGTTGGTCACTCTGGCCTTGAGTGACCGCCCGAGCCGTGCTGCGTCCACCAGGTCCTGGACTCTGCCAACCCCCAAGCAATTCTGGAGCGTGGTCCTGAGCTCCCTTTCTGACTGTCCTCTCTACTGGCCGTTCCCACCAGGGGTCCACTTATGTCCGGCTCCCTCGGGTCTCCTGTTGGGTGAACCTTCTTTGGCTTCCCCGACCCTATGCTCGGTGTGCCTTCTTAGTGGACTTGGTGAGGGGCTGCTCCACATGTAATGTCGCAGCCTCCGGTTCTTAGTTGAGGGTAGTTTCTCTTCTCCACTAATTTGGGATCCGGTTCCCTTGCGTGCCAACCCTTCACCCTTCTGGTTGTATACTGGGTTCTTGGGGTTCCTTCTTCTCCCCCTCTGGGTCCTTCTCTTCTCCTCTCTCTCTTCTCTCTGCAGGCGCTCCTGGACCTCTCTCAGGACTGACTGACCCTCTACAGAAGACTGACCCTGATCTAAGATGGTGCCCACCTTATATACTCCCTCTATGTGTGAGCTCAGGTGACCAGCACCCAATGAGCTCCTAGCCTTACCCAGACTGCTCCCCCTATCTGCCCCTACACTACTGGGATGTTCCACCCCCCTCCCACTCCAGCCAGGGACAGACACTGTCGTACCTGCACATATACTGGTGGGAGTACCGTCGGTCTGTCCCCCGGAAATGGGATGTATGTAGTGTATGCAGCTATCTGAGCTCAGTCCCACACTCCATCCTTACCCGGGAGTGGAATACCACACCTCTGGCTTGAGGTGTAATACCCCTGTAGCAGCCGAGTCCTCAGGGTGCTACACCTGTGCACATATTATACTATTGCATGCATCTTTGACATCCTATCACTTGGATAGGTGCTGGGTTTTTGTATGATGACTCTACCATCAATTCAATGATTTATTGCTTGTATATGTAATGCTCCTTCCTTGTGCGCCCCATGTACTGTTTTTTCCTCACATGTGTGCACCTTCCTGCTTCCCCTGTCCTGTAAATAATTGTTCAACAAATTTTGCAATTGTGATGATTTTGGATCATCATTTTTCCCGGTTTTCTATACTGTATGTATTGCATCAAAATGTGTTCATACATAATTTATTCAGTGCCCATAGACATCTATTAATCAGGTGCAGACCAAAAATGTTTTCTTAAGTCTAATTAGGAAATGACACTTTACAGAACCACGAAAATGGTGTCAACTGTTATATACTTATAAGGCAGGAATGTCAAACTCAAACACAGAGGGCCAAAACTAAAAACTTGGAAAAAGTCACGGGCCAACCAGTATACAGTATAATGGGCCCAACATAGTCCTCCATACAGAATAATGGGCCCCACATAGTCCTCCATACAGATTAATGGGCCTCACATAGTCCTCCATACAGAATAATAGGGTGGCAGTTCTGGTGTCAGGGGCCAAATCTAATCACCTTGTGGGCTAGATTTGGCCTATGGGCTAGAGTTTGACATGTATGTTATAAGGGAAGAGTCATACGGCCATATTTCTCAGACATAGATCACAACACAATGCTTGGACTGACCGTCGGCTTTCCCGACCCAAGTGTGACAGCATGTATTTCTGTGCAGCTGTCAAGCTCGGGTCAGAAGAGCAGACAGCCAGTCCGTTGCAATCCTTGTCCAAGTTATATGGCCGTGTGACTCTTCCCTAATAGAGGCAAATAAATATATTACATATTATAAAGCCTGTAATATACCCAAGTGGTGTCAGTGTTGGAGAATGAGACTGTTTTGCCTCTTCAAACATTCGTTTTTCACATTCGTGTAGGATTTGTGATTTTCACAGATAGAACACGTACCTATTATGGTTTATGGGGCTGTTCACATGACCATGTTTTTTCACGGACCATGTGTCCATGTAAAAATTATGGAGACGTCCATTTTTTACTGGTATCACAGATGAAAAGTACCAATACAAGTCTGCGTGAAAATCACGGGCAGCACACGGATGGCATCAAATTAACATTGTAATGTATAGGAGAAGCTTTGTAATTTATTTATCCATCCATGAAAAACACTAATGACACATTGACTCCACAATGACACACGGATCCAAAACATTGATGAAACACTGATGGTAAAAACGTACACACTGGCCAAACACGGACGACACACGCACCATATTTTTATGTACGTGTTTAAACATGGACGTCTGAATGAGCCCTAACTGTGTCACAGTAGGCAAACCTCCATAGTGAGCAAAGACAGTTTTCCTTTACAAATTGTGTTGGGTGTTTTTCTTATGATTTTATGTTTTTCCCATTAACCTCTATTGATCAGAGGAAAAATTAAAGCACTGTATGTGCGAAGATCAATAGTATAAATACTGTACATGAGCAGGCAGGGATTTAGCACTGTGGTTTCAGCTTGGTCTTTGCATGGAGTTTGTAAGTTTTCCCAGTGTTACTGTGGGTTCTCTAATTAAAAATCAAGGATAGGCTACACTCTGCTCATAGACTCTGCTCCATAGACTCTGCTCCATAGACTCTGCTCCATAGACTCTGCTCCATAGACTCTGCTCCATAGACTCTGCTCCATAGACTCTGTGTTACAACTCTCCTGTTAGGTTTTTTTTAGTTTGCTGGTCACATGACCAGTTTTGCCTATTTAATCCGGCTCCGCCCTCCTGGCATTGCTGGACTTCATTTGTATTTACTACTGTTGAGCTAGCTTGGTGCTCTGTTGCCGTTCTCTGATAGTTTTGCTAGGTCTTCTGACCTCCTTACTTTTTGTTGTGTGTTTGTCTTTGACTGCTACGATTTCTGCTAGGAGGTGTCCAACTTTTCCCAGTCCCTAGTTCTTGTAGGGATTCCTCCCTCACATCTATAGGTCTTCGTACAGACTAGCCGAGGACTTTAGCGGGTCTGATCGCAGGATCAGGTTCCCCGTTACATCGTAGGGATCTAGTTTAGTTCTATTGTAGGGACAGATCTCCTGTCTTTCCTTAGTCTCTGTAGCAGATAATAACAGTAAGTCCAGCCATAAAAAAAAAATTTTCTCTAAGGAAAGACCTCCAGTTTTCCATCATGGTCTCGGTGCAAGATTTGGCTCAACGCTTGCAGGGACTCTCTCTGGAGGTGGCCAAGCTCCAACAACACGTGAGTAGCTGTTCTGGAGCGCATTTTGTGGAACCAAAGGTACGTCTGCCTGATCTATTTTTTGGCGAACAACAAGATTTTTTTTCTTTTAAAAATGCTTGTCTATTATATTTTCGTTTGAGACCCGGATCCTCTGGTGATGAATCACAGCGCATAGGGTTCATAATGTCACTTTTGCGCAAAGATCCTCAGGGATGGGCCTTCTCTCTCCAACCTAGTGATCCGTGCTTTAGATCAGTGGATAGTTTTTTTTTCTGCTTTGGGTTTATTGTACGATGATCCTGATCGTGTCTCATCTGCTGAGTCTGAATTAAGACGTTTGAGGCAGGGATCAGGTAATGTGGAAAAATATTGTTCTCACTTCCGTCGGTGGTCTGCCCAGGTGGGGTGGAACGATTCAGCTTTGAAAAGCTTGTTTCTTGCAGGGCTAGGTGAAAGGGTTAAGGATTTACTGATTGCTTATCCCACACCTGGAAACTTGCAGGAGGCAATGCAATTAGCTATACGGGTGGACAGGAGACTGCGTGCAAGGGTTAATGAGAGCAAATCCTCTGCTATGTCAGCTTCGAGTCCTGAGAGGTTCAGTGCTGACAATGGTGAGCCGATGGAAATTGGGGCGATGACACCCCGCTCTCAGGAAAAAGACCGCCGACTTTCTGAAGGCTTGTGTTTCTATTGCGGAAATTCTGGTCATTTGATTAAGAGCTGTGTGCTTCGTATGAAGAAAGAAAAAAAAATGGTCAGTCATGCCCGTATTGCCTGTTTAAATTCTAAGGGAGTATTCCTATCTGCCACTACTGCTGCTCAGGATGAATTAATTGAATTTCGGGTATTTGTGGATTGTGGATCTACTCTGAATGTGATTGATGGGGGATTCTTGGAAAAACTTAGATTAGAACCTAAAACTTTGTCATCCCCTATTGCTGTGGTTTCTGTCGATGGCTCTCCCTTGAAGAGTGTTACTCACAAGGTCTGTGAATTTCCCCTCACTATTAATGGTATTCATCAAGAGAATTTGGATTTGGTGGTATTGGATAATTTGCCTTCTCCAGTAATATTGGGGTTACCCTGGTTAAAATTGCACAATCCTGTACTGGATTGGTCTACCAATGAAATTAAGTCCTGGAGCCCTAAGTGTTATGACAAGTGTTGTAACGGGCGCATTGCTGCTGTGGATAGAGGGGAATTGCCTGTACCTATTCAGGATTTTTGGAGAGTTTTTTCTGAGGAGGAGTCGCAGGTTTTGCCTCCCCATAGAGACTATGATTGTACCATTGAATTTGTCCCTGGAGCAACTCTTCCTAAGAGTCGTTTATTTAATCTTACTATTCCTGAGAGAAAGGCTTTGGAGGAATACATACAGACAAGCTTGGCCGCTGGTCACATTAGGCCTTCCAAGTCTCCTGTGGCTGTTGGATTTTTTTTTGTAAAAAAAAAAGATGGCGGTTTACGTCCTTGTCTGGACTTTCGTGAGATTAATAAAATTACTGTACGCAATCCTTACCCACTGCCATTGATTCCTGATTTATTTAACCAGTTAGTGGGGGCCAAGTGGTTCTCTAAAATTGATCTCCGGGGGGCATACAATTTGTTGCGCATGAAGGAGGGTGATGAATGGAAGACTGCTTTTAACACTCCTGTGGGTCATTTTGAGAATCTGGTTATGCCTTTTGGTCTCACCAATGCTCCAACATTTTTTCAGAATTTTATTATTGATATCCTTAGACCTTTAAATCGGCAAAAATGTGGTTGTGTATTTGGATGACATTTTGATTTATTCGCCTGATCTGGAGTCTCATTGGCGGAGCGTACGTGAGGTATTACAGTTATTAATGGACAATTCTCTTTTTGCTAAGCTGGAGAAATGTGAGTTCGCTGTACAGAGAATTAGTTTTTTGGGCTACATTATCTCCAGTGAAGGTTTTGAGATGGACCCGGTGAAGGTTCAGGCTGTACAGGAATGGCCTAGGCCTATTGGTTTGAAATCGATACAGAGGTTTTTGGGTTTCGCCAATTATTACAGAAAATTCATAAAAAATTTTTCTATTATTGTCAAACCGCTGACCGATCTCACCAGGAAAGGTGCTAATGCGGTTCAGTGGACTTCTGAGGCCATTGAAGCTTTTGTGTTTTTAAAGGAGAGGTTCACCTCTGCTCCCATCCTTATGCAGCCTGATGTGACTAAGCCGTTTTTGGTTGAGGTTGATGCTTCTTCGGTGGGGGTTGGTGCGGTGTTGTCTCAGGAAAACAAGGATGGAGTACATCCCTGTGCCTTTTTTTCAAAAAAATTTTCTGAGACTGAACTTAATTACGATATTGGTAATCGGGAATTGCTGGCGATTAAACTCGCATTTGAACACTGGCGTCACCTCTTGGAAGGTGCTGATTTTCCCATTCAGGTTTTCACTGATCATAAAAATCTGATCTATCTTGATGCTGCCAAGCGCTTGAATGCCCGTCAGGCTAGGTGGGCACTTTTTTTCTCGCGGTTTAATTTTTCCGTTACTTACATCCCAGGTACCAAGAATGTTAAAGCGGATGCTTTGTCTCGCAGCTTTTCTCCCATGGTCGGTGTTGAGGAGGAAGAGGAGACCATTTTACAAGAAGGTGTTGTGATTGCTGCTTTGGACTCCGTTTTGGAGGATGAGATTCTTAAAGCACAGGAGAATGCCCCATCTAACACTCCCCATGGGAGGTTGTTTGTGCCTAGGACCTTTAGGAGAGATTTGTTTGTTGAGTGTCATGAGTCTCGGTTGGCAGGTCATCCAGGAATTTCTGAGACCAAGAGACTTGTGGGTCGCAGTTTTTGGTGGCCTGGATGGCAGAAGGAAGTCATTAAGTGGGTGCGCCAATGTACTGTGTGTGCTAGATCCAAGTCTTCGCATGCTCCTGCTGCGGGGTTGCTTTGCCCTCTGGAGGTTCCTAGCGCACCTTGGACACATCTGGCTATGGACTTTATTACTGACCTTCCTCCCTCTGAAGGTTTCACGGTCATCTGGGTGGTCGTGGACCGTTTTAGCAAGATGTGTCACTTGGTTCCCTTTATCAAACTGCCTTGCGCTAAGACACTCGCTAAGGCCTTTGTCAAGGAGATTGTCAGACTACATGGTGTTCCTACTGACATTGTTTCTGATAGGGGACCTCAGTTCGTGGCTCGTTTTTGGCGTGCCTTTTGTGACAGGTTGGGAGTCCATTTGTCGTTTTCATCCGGATATCATCCTGAGTCTAATGGCCAGACAGAAAGGAAGAACCAGGATGTTGAGCAGTTCTTGCGTTGTTTTGTGGCAGACAATCAAGAGGGGTGGTCTGAGTTTCTGCCACTTGCTGAATTTGCTCTTAACAACCATACATCCTCTTCTGCTGGGTGTTCGCCTTTTTTTTGTTGTTCTGGGAGACATCCGTCTTTTGGGTCATTCTCCAAATTGGTTTCGGCTGTGCCTGAGGAGGAGAGTTTTTCCGGTGATTTGGAGAGAGTTTGGACGGATGTGCGTGGTAATCTTCAGGAGGCTAACAAAAAATCTAAGAGGTACTTTGATAGGAAACGGCAAGAGGTTTTGTTTGCTGTTGGTGACATGGTTTGGTTGTCCTCTAAGAATCTGCGATTGAGGATTCCTTCTAAAAAATTGGGTCCCAAGTTCGTAGGGCCCTTTAAGGTGCTTCAGATAGTTAACCAATCTGCTGTTAGGCTGGAGGTTCCTACGTCCTGGAGGATTAATCCGGTGTTTCATGTTTCTCTGTTGAAAAAAGCTGATGTGTCGGATGATGACGCCTCTGCCACTGTTCCTCCGGTGGTGGAGGACGGGGAATATGAAATTTCCCGCATCCTAAATTCTAGACGGTATAGAGGGAGTTTGCATATCTCGTCGCGTGGAAGGGTTTCGGACCTGAGGATAACTCATGGGTGAGGGCAGATGATGTTTCTGCTTCCAGACTTGTCCGAGCATTTCACAGGAGGTTTCCTGGTAAGCCTGGGCCTAGGGGATCCGGAGGATCCTCTTAGAAGAGGGGGTACTGTTACAACTCTCCTGTTAGTTTTTTTTTAGTTTGCTGGTCACATGACCAGTTTTGCCTATTTAATCCGGCTCCGCCCTCCTGGCATTGCTGGACTTCATTTGTATTTACTACTGTTGAGCTAGCTTGGTGCTCTGTTGCCGTTCTCTGTTAGTTTTGCTAGGTCTTCTGACCTCCTTACTTTTTGTTGTGTGTTTGTCTTTGACTGCTACGATTTCTGCTAGGAGGTGTCCAACTTTTCCCAGTCCCTAGTTCTTGTAGGGATTCCTCCCTCACATTTATAGGTCTTCGTACAGACTAGCCGAGGACTTTAGCGGGTCTGATCGCAGGATCAGGTTCCCCCGTTACATCGTAGGGATCTAGTTTAGTTCTATTGTAGGGACAGATCTCCTGTCTTTCCTTAGTCTCTGTAGCAGATCATAACACTCTGCTCCATAGACTCTGCTCCATAGACTCTGCTCCATAGACTCTGCTCCATAGGCTCTGATCACATTCGTGTTGGAGGCTCCATTTAGATCCATAGTGATATTTGATGGGCAGAAATAGCACACATGTACCATGATTTTTTGAGTCAAAATGATGAACACCTTTACAGAACACAAAATGCACCAATATGCATTATATGCCGAATATGCCGAACCCCAGGGTCCACAAAAAGTGTCTGCGGGTGACACCACTGCTTCTTCCGCCAATCCCCTGTCCATGGCACATGCGAAGATGCCTCCCGCCGTGCACCTGTCATTGCACACTCTCAACTAGCACCATCAGCAAGCACGTCCACGTCCTTGTCCCAGTGCAGCGTTCAGTTGTCCCTACCCCAGTCCTTGGAACGCAAGCGCAAATATGAAGCCAACGCCACAGGCAACACTACTAGATTCACACATTTTGCATTTTGCGAATGCTTGCGCTCGAAATGTTGCTTTTGAGGCTCGTGGAGACGGAAGCTTTTCGCAACCTGATGGCAATCCCCAGTCGCTGCTATTTCTCCCGGCGCCCTCAACAATGCAGTTACTTAGAAAGTCCTTGTGGGCAGGGATGGTACATCTCGCTGACGGCACACTGGGCTAATATAGAGGGAGCCAGGATCCATTCGGACCTTGGAACGGAGCACGTTCTCCTGACACCGAGGATTGCAAGCCCTGGGTCAATCAGGATTGCCCCCACATTCTACAGCTCCTGCACTTCCTCCTCCTCCTCCTCTTCAGCCTCCATCTCCGAATTGACCACATCAGTCGGAAGCTGGAAAAAATGCAGCAGAAATAGCGCAGCATTTTCGCTAGGTGAGAATAGGATTTTATTTTCCTTGTTTTATAGCTTGATACTTCTTATAGCTGAGCACATCAAACTTTCAAAATGAGATTTTTAAAATACAAATATCAGCACTTTTGAGTGTTCAAAGAAGTATAAAATAAGGCAAATATGACGTTTTAACCAGAAAAGAAAGGCATTTTCTGAAGTATAATCTGACAGAACGGAATATTATCCCGGTCATTAGGACTCGGCGATAGATAGCGAACCAGGAAGAAAGATGATGACTTTTAAAGAAAACTTCCCATAGGGAAAACCTAGGAGATAAAATCTCTCTTATGTAACAACCTTAAGGCGACTATCGATATATGTATCATTCATACATATTGTGCAGAAAGGTTAACATTGTAAAAGGTCAAATGGCTACCCGTAAGGCAGAAGTCCTGAAACAGCGAGATATGGGCATTATCATAAGATTTACTACAGGTCCGATAAGTGCAACCTTATCTGTGCCGCTCACTTGTCACCATTGAAGATAAAATGTGTCATTTCACTTTTCTCCAGTCAAAATATTTTAACCTGACCACAATGCAAAAGGAAGATATGCTTTTTTTTTATTCTTTTCTTTTTCCTTTTGACGTATGTCCCTCCCAAGTAAGGTCAAGTATTAGAGATGCCATTAAGCAGAGAGCCCTAGATTCTGCAAAATTCTGCAATACGCAACCAGCCGACAGGCAGCCGTAGACCTTATGATGCATCTGATGTGCCAAGTCCTATCATGTCAGCTTAAAATAGCCCTCACTTTACAGAGTCTCAGCAATGTAGCCAACAGAAGAGGTTTTATTATTTATTTTTATTTTTTTTGGTGGAAAACATAAGGACTCTGACATGAGGCAGTGACACAAGAAAGCAGCCTGCAGATGAGAGGAGAGTATTAAGGAAAGCTCAGAAGACGTACTGTGCGGCGCAGCTACTGTAACTGCTAGGAAAGATACACTTTTGCCCTAAGTACCACTTTATGTGAAGTTTGTTCTCGACATTTCTTGCCGTTCTTCTGAACGGAGAAGCATTTAAAGAGCACGCAGAGTGGGAATTGACTTCAAAACCTCCATAAAATACACAGAGCAAAATATGCCGTCCTATATCACAGAAGGAGAGTATTTTATCTCAATAGGCATGTTATGGTCTATCCAATGTCTGAACTGCAGATTGCAATATTTTCGCGTCATTTTTACAAAAACGTTATGTCACAAACCACAGAAAAAAATATTAACTGTGAATATAACCTAAGGGATCGTATGCAATATGTTATATCTTCATAACCAAAGTGGCAGCATAAGGCCGGGGACACACGAACATTGATCCAATTCACTTTCATGAGAGAATGGTATCACAGGTGCGGAGAAGCCAGAGAACTTAATTTCTCCAACTTCTCCATTGTCTGAGTCTGCATAAATCAGACTGCACTCGGATGACATCCAAGTGCAGTCTGATGTTTTACATGCACTCAGACTTGAATGTGTGCGTGTGATCCGATTTGCGGAGCCAGTCGCAGAATGCCAAATGAATATGAGAAAAAAATGCAAATCTACACTGCCCCATAGTATAACATTGGTCCGAGTGCTATACAATAAAACCAACATAGCACTCGGCCAATGTATATGCTCATTTGAGCGAGACCTAATACTTTATCTGTTTTTTTTCTATGGAAGGGTATGTACAGAGGTGAGCAAATTGATCTGAAACTAATCAAAATTTATAACTAAAATTCCCAAAAATTTCAGATTCTAAAGAATCCAACTTTTTAGGGATTTGATTTGCACAAATCCAGCCAGCCTCCTGTATCCTGTCTGTTTTTAAGGGTCAGGAAGGTATAAAAAATAATATATTATAAATCATCAAATGGAAGTATGACACTTAACTTTAAGAAGCGTAAATTAAAATAATGCTCACCCTCCTTCGATCCAGTGTTTCTGCTGTAATGGTAACATCAGGTCTACAGTTTGCATCACTGCTGCAGCCAATCACTGAGCTCAGCGGTTGACAAAACAAGAAGCCAAGCTCAGTGATTGACTGCAGTGGTAGTAACTTACCACCACTACAGTCAATCACTGAGCGTGACGTCACTGCTGCAGCCAAAACACAGACACCAAAGCTGGGGCAGTGAGCACTGGACCAAGGGAGGCTGAGTACTGTCTAGTTAATTTTTTACTATTAGTTGATCACTTGAGTTCCACTGTTCTAAGTGCTCAAACCCCTTTAGTGGTCAAAGATCATGCTGCAGAGCTTAATAGTAAAATTCAGGCAGAAGCACAGTCTCAGCAAACAATTGATATTTCTCTTTTTGAAACAATTACCACTTGGCTGGGTAGTACTGTCATTTGTCCTGTAGACCTCTGGTTTTGTTATTTGGCGAGTGGTTGATTCCCTCCACACCTGGCTCTTAGAAGCTCTCAAAACACTAGTCCCTCGCTGCCCACAAACACAGTATCTAGTAATAATTCCATAGATAATGTGACAAAGTTACTGGCAAAGTGCTGCAGGGGAGGTATGTTTCACTGAGGCTATTAGCTTCAGTGATTTGAAACCCAGAAGTTTTGCTCCAGCACACTAAGTGTTGAGAGGCGTAGCAGCCATTTTAAAGGTTGGGTTTTTGTGAACAACCATAGAGCAGGTGGGAGGATGTTCTCCATATCTCCACCCCAGGGTGTGGTCTGGGGTTTAAATAGATGGCCTGCTGAGGGATTCAGTGTTCAGTGTGTCTGGAGAGGCTAGCTCCAGAGAGGTGGTCGTGTTTTGTCCTAACCTAACCGTTTGTTTGCCAAACCCTGAGCGGGAAGATCCCTGCTACCACAAGAACTGTGCTTTGTGTTTCCACTTTGTTTTGTTTTTCTTGTTTTCCCCAAAGGGTTGTGTTTATTTTTACTTCACCATGGTTTATGCCACCTGTATAATAAACCAGAGAAAGATTTAAATAGACAGGGTCTACCTCCGTGTACAGCTGAGTGAGCCGATCTACCAGAATAGATAGAGGGATGGACGGATGGATGGGTGGAGGGATAGATGGATGGATAGATAGACAGATTGATAGGCAGACGGATAGAGGGATAGTGGGATGGATGGAGGGATAGATGGATGGATAGATAGATAGAGATTAGTGATGAGCGAGAATGCACCTTACTCGAGATTTACGAGCATGCTCGGGTGTTTTCCTAGTATCTTTGGAATGCTCAAATGTTATGTTAGAGTCAGTCCATGTGTATGATATGCGACTGTTTGACAGCTTTAATACATATGAGGAAAGTCTGTTTGTTAGGCATTCCTCACATGTGTGAAAGCTGTCAAACAGTCGCAAATCATGCACAAGGAGTGACTTAATCATAACATTCAAGCAAGCCGCAAATACTTGGAGAGCATGCTCGCCGAAAGGGTTAACCGAACACATCACTAATAGCGATAGATAGATAGATAGATAGATAGATAGAACTTATATGAGCATTGTACTGTGGTGTTCTTCTGTGTGGCACTTTTATTCTTACAATAGAACCGCACAGCTAACTATCTGCCACTCACAAAAGCTCAACACAGCCGCAATAAAAGCAGCTGGCCGCAGCAAGAATAATTTCTTGTTCAGGAATCCTAGTTTTTAAGGAATGTCTATTGATTTCCGTTAATTAGGATAGGCCAGCAATCATAGCAATGTCTCTTTAGTAGGAGTGCAGACCTCAGGACCTACAACAATTACCAGAATGAATGTCTCCTACAGTTTTGTTACAGACACATCATTGTGTATCCACACGTATGCCAGTGGTGGACACAGACAGAAGAGGGTCCCTGTGCGAGAACAGTATATGGGCTCCTCTTGTGTCTTTGACAAAAGCCACTTGTTGCTTTGGAGGTGGCAGTGGCCCTCCTTTACCTCTCGGGCCCTTCTGCAACTGCACAGGTGGCACCAATAGTATGTCTGCCCTTACATGTGGCTGTGCTTAGTACTGTAGATTGACACAATCTTTCACATATTTGATAATGGTTCAGGGCATGAATCTTTCCATTAAATGACATCAAGTAGTGATTTAGAATAGGATAAAAAAATTTAATACAAAGTATATTAGAAAGTTGCTTTTTTTATGGTAACATTTTTGTGATGAACATAATCCTTATATAGAGTAAACAGATGCAAATTTGCCCCTTAGATCAACATCAAGTGAATTCTCTGATTTTGGTGGACAACCATATATTGAGTAGAGGTGTGCCCAGGGTGAGCTCCGATAGCATTATGGAAAGAAGGGTTGCAGGATTTCAATATACTGACTAGATCCACCTTCATGGTTTTGTGCACATAGCCTCTATTGGGCGGCCGTGTACCCACATTGTTTTTTAATCAGATGACGATTCAGAACATCAGCTTCTGACATCTTTCTGGACATTTTTTGCGGTGGGTTTGACTTCAGCATGTTTAAAAAAATAAATTAATTAATTTCACACATAACACAGTGGTGACTTGCAAGGAGAAACCACCAGGAGAATAGAATAGTCACTACTTTTAGCTATTTCATGGCTTTAGGATCCTGATAAAAGATGGTTTTGACATTGCTATGCATATACTCTTCCTTTTTTTATGCTTTTTCAGGGGGGTTCCAGGTGGACTCTGCTTGAAAAAGACGTCATGTGCATATACCATGGGAGAAAAGTCACTGCTAGTGGCATCTGACAGTGGCTTATTCCCCTCTTCCCATTCAGAACACATTCACACTCGGCCATGAGTATAATGGACAGGAGTACCCGGCCACTTTTTGATAGCACAATGCATTTCTTTAGTAAAGGGCATGCCATCCTCGGGTCACAATTAACATGTTCTTTATCTAGAACAGCACAATATAAAACCAGTTTTTCCAGCTATTTACTAGTTCAGTCATTGCATCCATACACTTTTTTTTGCATCCTTTATCAGTTTGAGGTTGGAGGTATATTTAGAACATTAAAAGGGAATAACTCCCTGGCTGCGCAACTTCAGATTAGGGAATGGGAATTTAATTGCAAAAACCTACAGTATATATAACACATGGGGTTAAAATGAACCTAGTTACATTTCTGGTATACATGGTGGCTACAATCCAAAAGGCTGATTTCCTGCAGATACTTAACCTACTGGGGAACTCAGGTCCTGTACTCTTCTATCATTCTTCTCCTCCCTGCTGTGTGCTTACAAGCTGCAAGCGCTGCAGTGCAGCACCTCCATTTCTGTAGAGCGGCGGATCACCGCATCTGTTCTATAGATGTTAACCATTTATTTGGTGAAATCTTTGATACATACTGTAGATATAGTAATTATTAATCATCCTCATTGTGCATTGATCACCAGCCTTCAATATATTACACAGCACTTTTTAGCCACATCAATAATACAGTAATATAGGGCACAACATATAGTATTGGAAAAAGTAAATACTAAATATTAAATTACAGTAGCACAACCCATTACATGGCTGTTTCTACAAACTGAGTAGTCAAAATATTTACCCCTCCAAAGCCCACCCTATAGAACTGCTATTGATGTTCTATCTAATTGATATCTGAGTAGTGGACAATGCATTTTTCTCTTCCTTTCAGGACACAAACATGTCTTACATTCTTTCTTCTATCTTCAGTACCACCTGCTAGAATTTGAAACAAGCAGCAACTAACCATTGTTATGCTGTGGGGCCATACACATGTCTGATTTTTTTCTACAGACGGTCCGAGAATGAAAATTGCAGTTTGATCGGATAGTTGGATTGCATCTAGCAATACAAGTCAACGAGTCTGTTGAAACTTTGGACTGCACTTGGATAACATCTGAGTGCAGTCCTATTTTCACCCTCTTGTTTGGTTGCTTTAGTTTTGTTATCTTTGTTTCTGTCAGTTTAGGGTTAGAAGTGTTTTTCATTTACTCAGTTTATCTGTCCTATCACCTTTTGGGTGCAGCTTTAAATTCACCTTTCGAGTGCAGCTTTAAATGCCTTTCCCTACTGGTGTTTCCTGCTGGTGATAGGCTTTGTTGGATTCATTAACTTTGCTATAGTTTTTGTTGGCTGCAGTAGTTTTGTATGTGATTCCTGTATTCCTTGGGGAACTGCTACTGTAGCAATCCTAGGAGCTGCCAAGGACATTCAGGGTAAACCGCCATCGAGTGGGGACATCATTACTTTATCTTAGGGTGCCAACCTCCACGGTCAGGCAGGGACAGACCAGGATCAGAGAAGGGTTTTTCCTAGTCTGAATAGGGATCTGTCATGTTCAGGTACTTGTTTCCTGGTTTGTACATTATGCATATAAATGTGCTTTGGAAGTCATAACAATACGCTTGTGTGACCCAAGTCTTAGAGATAATTGTCAGAACTGTCAGGAGTGGAAGGGGGACAATGTCTGCAAAGATAGAATGGAGGGGTAAAAAATTATCAAGACTTCTTGTCTCAAGTGATAAGATGTATGGTTGTGTCATCCAGAGGGGGACCTTATTCTAATTGTTGCAAATAGCCCCCTTTTATTTACATCCATAACTGACAGATTAGAGCTAGAAATAATATCTAACCCTTTGGTAAAATGTTTAAACAGCAGTGGTAGTGGAAGCTAAAAAAATTATAATATTTTATTCAGTGACACTCTTTTGTCAGATAACATATTCTTATCGTTAACTTTAAAATAGTTTAGTTCACTTTGTTTGCATTGGAAAAAAAAAATATTTTATGACATTCGTGCTCATGAAAGAACCAATAAAGATCAGGAAAGTGAGAAAGTAGAATCTAGAACTATGCAGTCATTTTAAAACCTCCTAGATATCAGTAGAAATAATAATGTAAATCACCTCCATAGATTTATATTAAACAATGAATCAGTCAGGAGTATAATAAGTAATAAAATAGGTGAGGAGGCACATAAAACGTGGACTACTTTAAATCCATCGTGTGTAGGAGGATATGTCTGGAATGAGACGTTCTTTCAGAAAAGCCAATTTTTATTTAATACACCATTTCTAGCTCATGTTTTATATGATGGAATTGCAAAATTAGGCTTATGTACTGTAGACTAGTCGCTTAGTATACAAGTATCAGACAGACTACTTATCTACATCTAAAAGCGATCTTCATAAAAAAGAATCAGTCACACGGAGTACAGATTTTAGCTTTGTTTTCATCAGTTTCTTTCATAGATATTTTACTATTTTATACCACCATGAAATATGAAATGTGCAATTCTCACATTAACCATTAGAGATCAGGGTAGGAGACTTACAGAAAACTAACTCACGTGACAGCCTGCTGCAAAACTGGATGCAATTTTTCACTTTTCACTATTAGGGGATAATAATTTAAAAAAAAATATTTTGTCTACAGTGCAGACTAAATAAAAAGGATTCTATTAAAGAGTAGCAAATAGAAAAGTGAATTGAGCCATAAAGATTTAGGTGTTCTGTTGA
Organism: Phyllobates terribilis; assembly: GCF_046119375.1. Taxonomy (NCBI): domain Eukaryota; kingdom Metazoa; phylum Chordata; class Amphibia; order Anura; family Dendrobatidae; genus Phyllobates; species Phyllobates terribilis. Next base: position 881,982,775 of record NW_027362762.1, read on the forward strand.
GTTTGCAATAACAATTCTCTAAAACAATATTCTTAGTAAATTATTTAAAGTGGTGTATTATTGGCTTTTCCTCTTTATTATAGCTCGTAGGTGGAAGCCTTAAATGGGTCCGCCCTGTATGACATCCAGGTGCGCTAACAAGACATCTTTACAGGTGGATCCTTAAAGAATCACTCCCATCAAAGTCTTTATCCTCTTAATGAATTGCAATGATCAATGTTATACAGCACTGTGTACTTACAATTGCTCATTTTGTCTTTCTACCCAGCTAATTCTTCTCTAAACACAGCTTCACTGCGCATGCGCGAGAAGCCACTCGTCACGGCACACGCTTGGGTGAGCCGCGCGTCACGGCGCACGCGCCACTATGACATTTTGTGTCCTGTTTAACATGATAAATTTGGTAAAAGGTCGTCTTTAAGAAATTTTCCTCCATTTCCTTCCATTTTTTCTTGCTTCTGGCCACTCTCTATGTTAGGCCATGTTCACATGTTCAGTATTTGGTCAGTATTTACATCAGTATTTGTAAGCCAAAACTAGGAGAGGGTGAGATTTGGTGACCGCTCCTCTTTAACTTCTTAAAGCCAAACTTATTTTAGTATTAAAAGAAGGACTGCAGGAATTTTTCTTTTTTGACTCCCACAAAAATATTTTTCTGACCAAGTCGCTATTTGAAGTCTTGTTTTTTTACCGGATAAGCTGACAATTTATTAGCCATCATTTTGGGTCAAATATAAAGTAAGTTTTTTATTTTTCTGTAATTTTTTTTAAAATTGGGAAATGCATAAGAAAGCAATATATAATATATTTTTTATCTACTGTATGTTGCTTTTAAGCACTGTTCACCACTTACATTAAATAATACGGAAACTCATGTAAGTGGGTTATTATGGGGAAAGTAATATCCCAAATGTTTATCGTTATTAATTTTGGAGACTTCTTAAATAATGTACTTATTGCTATGATTTTTTTTGTTATCTTACATAATTTAATTTAACAATAATTTGTTGTATATGCTTATTAGAAGACAGGGGGAAAGCAAAGTATCACGCCTCCCTCACCCTGAAGCCGTTTCGCTTTCGCTTCTTCTGGGGGAATCTCTTCAATCCTGCAGCCTTTCCCGTTGCTGATAGGGATCTGGGGTACATATGTTTATACGGATGTGGTAATATATCTCTTCTCTCCATGTACATGAAAATATGGGAAGGGATCGATGACTAGATATCTATATGCATAAGTCTGTACAGTGTATGGCAGCAGAATGACGTCATATACGCTTAGATCATACAGGAGACCCCCTAGTCTTTGTGACATGGCCCCTTTTACTGGTAAGTTCACATTAATAATATCTGCTTCAAGTCTTAGAAGAAGAAATCATTCTCGGTACAATCCCACAAAGCACAGATGTGAAGGTCAGGCTGCCGGAGAGAAGACGTAGTTACATAACACAAAGCTGCTGCTCCGCTCCCCTCCTTCAAGATTCCTCACAGTCGAGCACAGCCAGCCCTGCAGTTCTCCACGTAGACGCACACAGTAGGACATAGTCAAGTGAAGTCAGGCAGCATTGGAGGCGATGTGCCACGTATCATGGAGACACTAAGCACAAACGTCAAAAGGGAGAAAGCGCAGACACTATTTTTCAGTTCATGACCATTAAGAGATATGAAAGAGCATTACTGAAAGGAAGCCTGACAGCACAAAATGACTGTTCAAACACAGCTGCTTGGTGCACCTTTGTGTGGTCAAACAGTTCCATGCACCTTCTCACCTACGTATTTTTCATCCATCTCCTTCCTTGATTGACAGCTTTAGATGGAGATAGATAAAGAACAAGTAGGTGATAAGGTGCACTGAACTTTTTAGCCACACCGAGGTTTCATCGAGTCCTTGTACTCGGTTTGAACAGTCATTTTGTGCTGACAGACTCCCTTGCAGGCTCATTCAGATGACCGTATTCTCAGTCCGAATGCGACAAATCATCAAATCGCACTCGTACCAATTTTATTCGATGGGGCGTGCACATGTCCTTATTTTTCCCTCAGAACCAGCCGGTGCAAGAAAAATATAGCGGCAAAAATATAGCGGTAAAAATATAATGCCAGAGTTTGATCGGATATTCGAATCGCACTCAGCCATGAAAGTCAATGAGTCTGTGGAAAACATTATAGTGCACTCGGATGTTTTTTTCCATCTTCTCCTCATCCGAGCGAATTGGATCACACTGTGATCAAACTGATCAAACTATGATCAGAGTGTGATTAGCATATTTGGCCCGATGCTCTCAGAGGAGAGAATATACAAAACGCTGGTGTGACCCTGGACTTAAAGAGATTATCAAAATTCGGAACAGTGGAGAAACGGCAGCCAATCACATTCCAGTTTTCGTGTTGTTATCAGGTCTTGCAGAAGTGCACAGTGTACAGAGAAGGAACACCACAGCACCATACGGTTTGTAGTGGTCGTTCTAGAGTACTGCAGCTTAGTTCTTATTGAAGTGACTCTATGGCCAGTTTCATACACCAATTTTTGGTGTGTGCGTGATCTGTGTGCTATAGATCATTGACCATTACAATAAATGTGCCTTTTCATGTGTTCGTTTTTTTTTATAGGACTGGATCAAAAAAGGGAACATGTCCTACTTTGATGCATGTTGCAGATCAAATTTATGAATTTGAGTCAGCAGCCTTGTAGAATAAAACGGATTTCGCATGAATGTCATCCATGTACTGTTCATATTTTATTGTTTAATGGGTAGGAAAAATTAAAGCCAGTACCTTTAAATTGATGGCCTATCCTTAGGGCGCAGTCAGACGGTAGCATGAATCAGAACAAGATCAGCACGCAGTGCACGGACTGACAGGTGGCTCTACCAAGTTGAAGCTTTCACACTTGGGTAGGGAGCGTTGCTAGCCAGTCCGTGCACTGCACTTCGATCTTGTTCCTATTTATATGGCCATCCAAGTGTGCCCTTAGTATATGTCATCAATACCACCCCTGCCAATCAGCTGCTTTCGATGCTTGCGGCGGCCAGATGTGCTTAGTTGCAGAGCAGAACTGCATAGTGGCCACAGTGGGGTATTTCAGATCCACCACTTTTTATTTGAATAGCGGTGGATCTGCAATACCATCCGCAGCCACTATGCAGTTGACGGAGCTGTGCTGTTCTGCTCCACAACTGACCACATGTGGCCGGCATAGGAAACAGCTGATAAACATGGTGCTGGATATTGCACCCCCCTCATCTGGTATTGATGATGTATCCTAAGGATGGGCCATCAATATTAAAGTTCTGAACAACCCCTTTAAATATTTACATTAAATAGATATATATATCATATATCTATATATCTATTGGCAGCATGGTGGCTCAGTGGTTAGCACTGCAGCCTGGCATCCTGGGTTCAAATCCTACCAAGGACAACATCTGCAAGGAGTTTGTATGTTCTCCCCGTGTTTGCGTGGGTTTCCTCCGGGTTCTCCAGTTTCCTCCCACACTCCAAGGACATACTGATAGGGAATGTAGATTGAGAGCCCCAATGGGGACAGTGCCCATAATGTCTGTAAAGCGCTGAGGAATTAATGGTGCTATATAAGCAAGTAAAATAAATATATATATATATATATATATATATATCTTTGGTTTCTCTCTGTTTAATGGCCTTGTGTGAACATGCATTTACATTTTGCATGCACATCAACTTACGTTTCAGTTCAGACCTTCAGGTTTTTTCTTTGCAGTCAGTATGCTTTAGTGCATATAAAAGGGTCTGGCCGCCCTTTGTCTGGGCTGAGACGCTCATTCTGCCTCGGTTTTATGCTTACACTAGGGATCCAGTCTCTCTGCCCTTGTCCATATGTACGTCACTTGACAAATGGTAAGGTTTTTAATATTAGAGTTAGGACTGTCACATAAGGGTTGCCGTGAAGTGGCGGGATGGCTTTCACATTATTTTGATCAAAATTATGTTAACTAAATACCCTTTATTATTTATTATTATTTTTGCACTGTGCGATTTATACATTTACTTTCAGTTATCTGGGTATTTTTCTTGTCTTTGGTTTCTCTCTCTCTCTCTATTATATATATATATATATATATATATATATATATATATATATATATATATATATATATATATATATATATATATATATATATATATATATATATATATATACACACACACACACACACAAAAAACGGGTGCAGCAGTGATTGTGAAAACTGAAACACGAACCAAAAAATGGGTCCAGCATACTGAAAAAAAAAACCCATAAACCATTTTCTCACATGAGAAAAATTACAGGTGTGAAAGCGGCCCGACAGTACATAATTTTGACTTCATTATCCCATATGACAATAATAACACATCTGATTTTCTGCCTTTTGAATGGTTTGAGAAAAAACTCATTCAATAAACACTGAGCCACGATATACTGTAATTGCATGCGGGTTTGGTAAAACTGAAAAAAAAGCCTCGCTCATTCTCTGTCGTTGGAATAAAAAGAAAGTGCCAATAAAGAAATTATTTACTCATTTTATCGCTGCAACATTTATGCAGGAAAACAATGTCTGCAGTTATCAAATATCTTCAAAGCGTTCAGCTCTACAATTCTCCGCTGATGATACAGAGCATCATTTTCATTGTTTTTGTCTCAATTACATCATATAAAATGCTGTTTATGTGTAGAAAAGCCAAGCTCGCAGAAGCAGATTGTCATATTTCAGCTAACATACGGCATTAATCAGTTGTCACCCCTAAGGCGCAGAACTCCTATTATTTCTCTTTAGCCCTTCTACCTGTGGCAGCATCAGGGCAATTATAGATTTATAAGGAAAAGCAGTAATATTCCACGTCCTAGCCATCTTTCTTTGTGCCGTGCTGCCTGCCACTGCTTTCCGAGGCTCTTCATTTATAATTTACAATTTTAAGCACAGGCCGTGCACCGTAGGAGCATTTTACAGGTGGTGCTGGGTCAGGCTGCCAAGCTAAAATACAAGCTTCTACATGCTAATGATCAGTAGCTAGTAAGTGCCACTTTCATCAATTTACATCCACATGCTGATTTTTCAACATGCCGTTCCTCCAGGCCTGAAATCTCTATTGCAGACTTGTCCATACAAGGGACTTCTCTTGTAGAGCGGTGAGGAACTATTATCGGTTTTAATACAAGAGAAAATGCGGGATGATCAATCAAACCCTGACAAGCATGATCAATCAAATTCTGAAGCATACTCGTTTTTTTTAAGTTATACGTTGCCAATCCTATGGTAATTTCTGGAAAGTCTAAACTGACTGCCATACGGGGAACATAAAGAAATCTCCAGAGATTCACATCCTCAGCTAACACCATGTTCCATAACTGCATACCGTATATACGGCAAGGTGGCAGAAAACACCGGGGAATAGAAGACTTGTGTAATAAAAAGGAAACTGAAGCAGTTTCTAGCACAGGTAGATCTTTCTAGAAGTTTAATAAAATACAATGACTTCTAAATTGTGAAATTTTAACCATGTTGCAGACCAAGAAAACTAGTTCAATACGGTTGTAGGGTTCAGAAAGGTTTTTGTAAAATGTCCCTTAGAGCATTTTGAGAATCAGAGACAATTCATGGTTTTGGGTTGCGCTACCAAAATAAAGTTCCTGGATCCAACGATATAGAGAAGAGGTTTTTATTCTACAATGTGTTTCGACACCGGGTTGGCGTCTTTCTCCAGCACTTTATGCCCCTTATGGCATTTTGGCTCAGTGGTTAGAACTGCGGCCTTGCAGCACTGCAGTCCTGGGTTCCAATCCCACCAAGGGTAACATCTGCAAGGAGTTTGTATGTTCTCCCCGTGTTTGTGTGGGTTTCCTTCGGGTTCTCCAGTTTGCTCACACACTCCAAAGACATACTGATAGAGAAAGTAGATTGTGAGCTCCAATGGGGACAGTGATGATGATGAGGTCTATAAAGCGCTGTGGAATATGATGGAGCTACATAAGTGAGCATAATAAATAATAAATACATTTTGAGAATATAGAGGAGCTCAGATAAAGATGTTAGTGTATTAGACAATATGGATAGCACTTTATGATACATTTTATAATGGTGAGTAGACTAAGAGGTCTATGAATAAAAAGTGATATTAAGGCCTCATCACATGCCAGTGTTTATCACGTATACAAAAAATGGTATAAGTGTCATCATTTGGATCAGATTTTCATCAGTCTTGGTCCATAATTGAGATTTCACCATTAGGGTATGTGCACACGATCAGGAGCCACTGCGGGTTTGACGCTGCATGCTTATGCAGCGTCAAACCCGCAGCGGGCAGATATTACAGCATAGTGGATGGGATTTTGTAGAAATCCCATGCCCACTATGCTTCTCTGTGCACCTGCGGATCACCTGCGGACATGGACATGTGACGCGTCTTTCCAGATTGCAACATGTCAATTTCTCTTGCACAGTAGCTAGTCTCCACAAGAGAAATTAGATGAGTACAATGTATTGAATGCGGTAAATCCGCATGGTTCAATGAACACAAGCAGATCCACTTGCGTTCATAAAACGCAACGTTTTGGATGCAGCATAAAGGATGCTGCATTCAAAGTGCAGCCTGTCCAGATCGTGTGCACATAGCCTTAGAGATTCATCAGTGATTTTCACTGAAATTGCAAAGTTTCTCCAACCAATTACAATGTTTATCGTGGACAGCACATGGACTGCATACAGATGCCATCCGTGTTCTATCTGATTTTCGAAGACTTGGATAATTGATTTTCATCTGGAATGCTGATAAAAAAACAGACAGGTGATTTTTTTGCAGACACACCAACATGTGAACAGCTCCAAAGAGCATGTATCATCTATCTGGGAAAACCACGGCTAGAACATATACATGAAAACCAATAAGGGCACCATTTTTTCTTCATTTGGGTTTTGGAGTGATGCCGTTTTTTAAATCATATTCATTGTAGACATGATTGAAGTCTGTGGATTTGCACAGATGTTTGCTGCAATGAACCTTCAGTTTTTTGTTATACTACATGTTAGTTGTTCTCTTTTTCTGGATTTAATTTCCATTGCTTTATATGCAACCTGCTAACAGTTTCAGTTAATCCTCATATAACCCTGTCCCTTCAATGCTGGATGTGAGGTCTGTGTGTCCAGGTTGCTGCTGCCATTACTAGCTCTCATGTATCAGCACTAGGGTTGAGCGAGTATGTTCTGTCCGAGTATGCTCGGGCCGAGCTCCGAGTATTTATAGCCGCTCGGTGATATGGTTGAATCGCTCCCGTGTGCATGATTTGCAACTGTTTGACAGCTTTATTACATGTGAGGAATGTGTAAGAAATAGACATTCCTCACATGTAATAAAACTGTCAAACAGTCGCAAATCATGCACACGGGAGAGATTCAACCATATCACCGAGCAGCTGTAACTACTCGGAGCTCGGCCCGAGCATACTCGGACAGAACATACTCGCTCAACACTAATCAGCACAGCTCCATTCCTGTAATTATTTCTCTTACCCCTTCCATATATCATTAGATATTTCTTCTACCTGTGCTGACAGACACCGATACTGAGGAGTGTATTATTCCACTCCTTTCTTGCAGAGTCTGCCCTGGGTGCTCTTGTTTTTCTCTACATATCAGTCTGCATGATCTCTTCTTCTGAAGACTGCATCTTATGTGTTTTTATTCCCATCTACAGCATGTGTGATATGATCTCCATGAACACTTGGATAGTTATTTTGTCAAAAGCAGCAGGACAACCAGCTATGTGAAAGAGTTATAAAGACCCTACAACAGAATGGCAAACTGTTGAACTTAATGAAAACAAACTTGTGTAAAGTTTATGTCAGGATAGAAACATCAAATAAAAAGCCGTCAAAGAAAAATTGTCTTTATCCCTTTCTTAAAAGCAACTTCATGCTGTCTATTAGATTTCATGAAGAGACTGAGATAATGAATTTCGCAGCTCACAGTTATTGGTGGATTACTAGGAAAACTTAAGGCTATCTGTCAGTTCTTTTGAAAACGAAGTAAATACTGTCGTTCAATATTTTTTATATGGAATCTATCTAATCTTTTCTTAAATTCTTACTTTTTATCGGATTGCATTGCCAGCGTAAGTGAACCCTAATGTGGAAAAAAACATGGCACTAAATAAAAAGCCTATAATAAAATAGAAAGAGTTTACATAAATGTCTTCAAATGTATTAGCGGTAACAATAACCTTGGGAAAGAATTAAGTCAAAGCAAAATATGGTACAGTCAGAGATAATTGCCTGGATGGGGAGTCTGGCAGTTGGGGTGTTTTAGAAAGTCCACCAAAGACTTTTGCTTTCTAGGTAATTATTTTCCAAGCTGACCTGATACCATTCATTATCAGAACTTCACCTCCGAGTCTTGGAGCTGAACATTAAGGTCATTGAGATGTGTTTCAAAGACATTTACACACTTTGCTTTATGTTCTGTGAATAGAAAGGAAGTCAGTGCACTGACCTATTATTGATCAATGAAATATCTCAAAAACTGCATGCTGCGCGGTGACAGGATCTCACAGATAGAAAACGTGAGCTTTTCGGTTAACCTTTTAAGGCTTTTCTGCTTTGAGCATGTATGTTTAATGTCTATTCCTATCTATATTATTACATATTTCCAACACCAATATAATGCACTCTAAATAACGAAAAATAAAAAGTCCTCCTTAATCTAGTAGGCCATATTCAGCTTTTTTTTTTGTCTGTTTATACATTTCTGTTTCCATAGAAGTAAATTGAAGTTCTAGGGCACCAATGCAAAATTTGTAACCCACTATGTGCCATTTATCTTATTGTTGTCTACTTGTGTGAACAACATGCCTGGACTCCCAAGGGACCTGGGTTTAGATGAGATCGCAACTATTGCTGTTCTTATAGGTTTGTTTCTTGTAAAACCAGGTAACATGGCATAAAGTGGCTTATTGCTTGCCATCCTGGTTCTCATGCTGCTATACTAGAGCGTTTAAAAGGGTTGTGCAGAGAAAAGTTATCACCTATTAATAGGATAGATGACAACTTATTGATCGATGGAGGTCCAACCGGTGGGAGCTTCATTGACTGTCAGAATGGAGCACTTCTATCCTCGTTATACAGTGCGCATGTGAGACTGCTGCTCCATTTAATCAATCTCTATGGGGCTGCTCAGCATTGTCAACCTCTTAGAGAATGAATGGAGATGTGGTCGGGCGTCAGGCCTGCTATTTCACTTTGTAACTAAGGTAACTGTTCCCCACCGGAGGTAAAAAAATATTCCCCAATCGATGCTGGTCCCAACAGGGGAACCCACCGATCAGCAAGTCATCATATATACAAGTGATAACTTATTTTCACTGGAAAACCCATTTAAATACGAAAAAAAAATGTTTTAAACAATTTATCAATAAGATAGCTCAAAAATATGTTTATAGGTGATGTGAAATGTTCCTTTCTATTGTATGTCAAATACATATCTATACGCAATGGAAAATTTATAAAAAGTTCCTAACAAATTACACTGTGAAATTTATTCGAGCCCTAATGGGATACGACAGTCATGGAAACATAAAAAGTTTAAAAATTGGTAAGCACAAAGTTCAGAAACACAGCCCGAAATAACATTAAAGGAGTTTTCTGTCACCATTGAGAATTTTTAAGAACGGTGTACTGTTTTTTTATGTGCTTCAATAAAGCCTCCAAATATCTTATTTTCTGAATAGTTTCTGATGGTACTTAGTCCTATACCTCAAGCTTTGTGCACTAGCAATGTGTTTGTGTCAGTGGTAGTTTCTTGTTTGTTTCCTACATGTCCAATAATGCAGGATACTCGCCCTTCAGTCAACTTTAGAGCCAACAAATAAGTCACCCAAGTACAATTTAATTTTAGCCCACCCACTCTACCACCTGCCGTCATCTATAATGTATGGACAAAAATACTGGAATACCTCCCACATACAGGAACTTTTATCCTATATCCATAGGCATCGGTTTGGACTTGATCTCCACCTTTGGCAGCTTTCACTCTTCTGCTGATTTTGTAGATGTCTGTTATAGTTTTCAATAAAAATCATCTAGAAGACCATTTGTGAGATCAGATAATTATTTTGGAGGGGAGGACCTGGCTCACGATCTCCATTCTAGTTAATTCCAAAAGGTGTTTGATGGGCTTGAGGTTAGAGCTCCGTGTGAGCAGTCAAGTTCTTCACACCAATTTCACCCAACCATAGCTTTATGGACTTCGCTTTGTGTAATCGGGCACTGTAATGATGGAACAGAACACGCCCTTCTCCAAACTGTACCCATAAAGTTAGAAGTATACAATTCTTCAAAATGTCTTGGTATGCTGAAGGATTAACATTTCCCTTGACTGGAACAGTATGTGACTGGTAATTGGGTGCAGGTGCAATGGGGAGGAGAAACTGACTGGAAAATAGAAATAGGCCATGGCATGCTCAGTAGGAGAAACTGCAAGTTGTCCCCATGTACTTGATGTCAGAGATGACGTTCCTTCTAGTGATGCGCAAACGTGCTCGGATAAGGTGTTATCTAAGTACGCTCCGGCGCTTATCGAGTAGCTTCGGCGTGCTCGAATACTATCTTCGAGTCGCCGCGGCTGCATATCTCACATGCAGGGATTGCCTAACAAACAGGCAATCCCTGCATGTGTTGCGGCAGTCGAACAGCCGGAAGACATGCAACGACTCGAACATAGTATTTGGGCATGCCGAAGCTACTCAGGTATCACCCGAGAGTGCTAGGATAATGCCTTATCTGAGCACGTTCCTTCATTTACTGCAAATGATCTTGGTGGTAATGACTAAACCATTTCCCAAAGTAGAGTAGAATTAGTATAAGTCGGCATGAAATAAAACCCGTTAACCCGTGAATCTACATATTTTTGAAAATGTTAGAAATATTAAGCATAACATTTTTTTAAGGTGTATTGTTGATTGGAAGCTATGATTAAAGTGCAGACTGTGTAATGGCAGGGCATTTTTAAAAAAATGTTGCCTGGGTTCACCCACAATTTGAAGCTGATCTTTGGGGTCCAAAGAAATTGTGTACTTATCTTGTATATTCCTTCTTAGACAGGGAGAGTATTAAAAGCAGACAATCCCTGTATGGATTTGAAAGAATAGCTCAATACAAATTATGTCGGCATCTAAAATCTCTTAAAAATGATGTGTGTCATTAAAGGGGTTACGAAGATTAAATACAATATTGACTGTGACTTGGATTCTCTGAAAATAACAAAATTTGCGGTTTTCTCCCACTGTCACACCTGTGGATCTACTCCATGGTCTGTGCCGGTCTCGGAGGTGATGATCTCCCTGTCACAGGATCACTGCGACCTGAGATTGGATACATAGGTTAGGTGACTTCTCGGATACTTCTCTGATGATGTGCTATTTAAGTCAACTGACCTCTCTTGCTAATTGTGGGTCACAGAAGCCCTGTGACAGGGGAACAGTGATATCATCCGCTTGGGGGCCGGAACAGACCATGGTATATCTCGCACTGGAGCCGTGGGGGTGATAGCAGGTGAGTATGTTACATTATTTATTTTCAAAAAATACAAGCACATTGTCAACATTGTTGACAACTCCTTTAATGTATGCACTTTATTTCAATAGAGCAAAGAATTGTAAATGATATCAACAGAATGTAATACATGCCAAAATATAATGACACATCACGGCTGAAGCCAAGAATATTCTAGAGTTTCAGTGTTAACAAGTAGTTCTGCAATTTCCACAGTATGCAATATGGAAGGTTGGAGTGTGGGCCCTGCTTTGCTAATAGAAGCTGGTGAGGTGCTGGATGTCTATCATGACTCCATGTGGAGGAGCGTAGATTGGTGATACCAGATGTCAAAATTCAGCCTTTGCCTCTGCTCTATTAATTATACAAGTATTTAAAAGAGCAAATTATTTTGTATTTGCCTTAAAAAAAAACAAAATGAACCCTTATGGAAAGTAAACTCACAAAAATATTACCCTCTTCCCAACCAATTGGGCAACATTCCGTTTCTGCACTTAGGTTTTTTCCTCCTCTTCTTCATTCCATTTCTGCACTTAGATATTTTCCTCCTCTTCTTCATTCCATTTCTGCACTTAGGTTTTTTTCCTCCTCTTCTTCATTCCAGTTCTGCACTCAGGTTTTTCCTCCTCTTCTTCATTCCAGTTCTGCACTTAGGTTTTTTCCTCCTCTTCTTCCAGGAGCCTTAACTTTAATTTTCTGTCAACATAGACATGTGAAGACTTGTATTTTTGTGGGATGAGTTGTACTTTTTATAGACACCATCCACTTTATCATGCGATAGACTGAGGGAAAAAAAAATTCCAAGTACAGCAAAATAGTGAAAAAAGTGCAATTCTGCAATAGATTTTTGAGCTTATTTAAATTAGATTGTCATCATATGGTAAAAATGACATGGTAATATGATTCCCCAGGTCAGTATGGTTATGGTGATACCAAACATGCATAGTTTTTTTTATTTATGTAATTAAAACAATTCAGAAATTTTCCCCCCAAAAAAGTACATTTTGCTGGGGTCGACATTTTTTGTGATCTGATTTTCAGGTGGGCTGTGTAAGAACTTTTTGTTTTTTGCTTCCTGAGCAGATGTTTTTACTGATGTCATTTTTGGGTAGATAGGATGTTTTTATAGCTTCTTATTGCATCTTCTTGTGCAGTGCTGTGGCAACCGAAAAACTGCAATTTTGATTTTTTAGGTTCATTAATTTTATATTTTGATAGATTGGACTTTTATAAATGTGAGGATATCACATAAGTGTATTTTTAAAATATTTTTGTTTCTTAATTTTTAATGGGATATAAAGAGGATGATTCAAACTTTTATATATTTTTTAGGGTTCGCTCACACTCTACAACTTGATGTTTCATCGGATGGCACTCGCTCCAATATTATGCTATGGAGCAGCGCCGACTGGCATTTATTTTCTCATGCCGAGTCGGCATGAGAAACAAATCTCTGCATTCTGCAATTGGCAGCGTATATTGGACGGCGCGCACCCATACAAGTCAATGGGAGCGTGCAAAACATCGGACTGCACTTGGATATCATGCGAGTGCAGTCCGATATATGCCGACTCACCGAATGGAAAAGATGGAGAAATAAAGTTCTTAATCTTCTCCGCACCTGTTATCCGATTCTTGCATGCGAGATAATCGGAGCACAGAAATATGACACTCGGCTCACGTTGGCAGCAGAGTTTGAGCTGAGGGTCATTTGCAATATTACCACCAAATAGCGGTCACATAACAACACCATACTTTCCACACAATACTGCCATTTAGTGCCCAAATGGAACTACATTCAATGTCCAAATAATACTATCATACAATGCTTCAAAGGGGGTGTCTGAGATTTTTATGTTGATGATTGATGGCCTATCCTTAGGATAGGTCATCAATATCTGATCGGTTGCAGGTGCAATATTGGAAACCCCCACTAATCAGCCGTTTCCGGTGTCGGCTGGAAGTGCTCAGTTGCACAGAGAACAGCTGATCGGCTGAGGTTCCAGGAGTCACACCCCACCGATCAGATATTGATGACGTATCCTAAACATGGGCCATTAATGTAAAAGTCCCCGCAACCCCTAATCTGTCAGCAGAATTTCACACTTCAAACTACTTATATGTGCATGTAGCTTTTTCAAAGGTTAGTCCAGCAATACCTTTACATGACCAGCCCAGTCCTCTGTTACTGAGAAATTAGCTATTGAATTGATAAGCAAATGAGGCTAAAGGACTATGGTAGATCTGAAGCCTCTATCAATCCAGCTGTATTCCCTGCTGAATGAGCCGCTGCTGGGGGGTTTAATCAAATTAAACCACTTAAAGCAGGCATATATAGGACTATAGGCTCTATAAAAGTCAAACATTCAGTATAGATTTAACTTCTTTAGTTTTACATAAAAACTAGTTTATTTCATATGCAAATTCAGATTGAGCTGGAAAAAGGCTTCAGATCTACCATAGTCCTTTAACCTCATTTGCATATCAATTCAAACACTGGTTTTTCAGTAATGGAGGAATGGACTGGCCATGCAAAGGTATTGCTGGACTTGTCTTTTAAAGAGCTACACGCACATATAAATAGTTTGGGGGGTGAAATCCTGTTGATAGATTACCTTTAATAGTGAAGGAGTTGATGGGAAATATCTCAGATGCTTGAGGGCAATAAAGGATTACATGTTTCAGTTTCAGGTTACTCCTAGAGATCCATACCTTGAGGGCAAATGGAACCTAATTGCCTAGTTTTTCGGACAGTAAAACCAGCCCTGTTGATTAAAGAAGCCCTCCTCCCATCCAGTTGTTATCCTCTTAATATATTGCAGTCATCGAATTATACAGCGCTGTGTACTTACAATTGCTCATTTTACCTTTCTACCTAGATAATTCTTCTCTTTTCCATTAGGACTATTACATCACCTGATTAATAACTGACTAACTGAATCCTTCTAAGCTCTATGTAGAAACAGGAGGTCAATTTTTCCTATATTAGTTATCAGTCACTGCAAAAGTCCCTGGCAGGGGGAGGAGGGAACAGCTGGGTCAGGAGTTGAAGAGGGGATGATAAATGCAGAGACAAGAGACTTCCTGTTTCTACATAGAGCAGAGAAAAGAGATTAATTCACTGGTAAAAAACGCAAAATAAGCAATTGTAAGTATGTAGTGAGCTGGCAGGCTCTGGCTGTTCTGTGATAATTGAGACAGAGCCTGTGACAGAAATGATAACGCAGGATGGTGTTGCCACCTTGTGGCCAGAGGTTGCACCTGTGCAGGATGTGATGACAGAGGAAAAGACTGAGTCTCCTGTGTCCCTCCCTGGAGAGTCACGTGAGCAAAGTGAAAAAAAGCACGCGGAGAGTCTGAGGTGGTCTGTAAAAGAGAACCAGGACGGTGTGCAGGTACTCTTGTGTGCCGTAGAGGATACTCTCAACGTGGTTTCTGTTATCTGACATCTTATCCTCAGAGTTTTCCCCAGCTTCCGCACTGCTGAAAGATTCAGCTGTTACACTCCCCACTACTGGAGTGTGGACTACACAAGGGAATCCACAAGAGCTACTATCCGGATCAGAGAGACTGTAAGCGGGACCTCTGGCGAGAGGCCGAAGTATTCCTTCTGACGCGCCCCCTGGACCATGTTCAAGGGATACCCGGAGCCGGATCTGTATGGGGGTAGTAGTCCTTGTGGCGGTGACCCGGTCCGTGCCCAGGGTGTCAAACTAAGTGGCAGTCTATGGCAGTAGATGTTAATTTGATCGACTACGCCACCCGTTGAGTGCGGCTTTGAAGCCGCCGCTGCAGAGCAGTCCGCTGAGGCCGGTGGTATATGTGCAGCAGTGATGGTATAACCCCCAACGGGAGGGGTATGGCCTCAGGGCAGCAGGTGTGGATGATGGGGGTTGTGATGATGCAGGAAGGAGAGGCAGAGTCAGGAGATGCAGTTTCAGGGTTTTTACTCACTGATGTTGCTTTAGTCACTCTGGCCTTGAGTGACCACCCGAGCCGTGCTGCGTCCACCAGGTGCGGGACTCGGCTAACCCCCAGGCAGTTCCGGAGCGTGGTCCTGAGCTTCCCTCTCACTCTCTTTCTCCTGGCCGTCCCCACCAGGGATCCACCTCTGTCCAGCTCCCTCGGGCCTCTTAGTGGTTGAACCTTCTCTGGCTTCCCTGGCCCTACTCGTGGTGTGCCTTCCTGGTGGATATGGTGAGGGTCGTGGCAAAACTTGCCCACGACCTCCGGTTCCTGGTTAAGGGTTACTTCTGCCTCCGCCAGCTTGGGATCCGGTGCCCTCTTCTGCCAACCCTTCACCCTTTCTGGTCTGATTCTGGGATCTTAGGGTTCCCTCTGTCTCTGCTTCTCTGGGCCTTTCTTCCTCCTCTCTCTCTTCACTGCAGGCTTTGCTCTGGAGCTGGGCCCAGCCGGAGCCACAGCTCCCTGTCAGCCCTCCTGGCTGAACTCCTCTGCTCTGCTTCTCCTCAGGCTCTCTGACTAAAGACCCTATTCTAAGATGGTGCCCACCTTATATACTCCCTCTATGTGTGAACCCAGGTGACCAGCACCCAATGGGCTCCTAGCTTTACCCAGACTACTCCCCCTATCTGCCCCTACACTACTGGGATGTTCCACCCCCCTCCCACTCCAGCCAGGGACAGACGCTGTCGTACCTGCACATATACTGGTGGGAGTACCGTTGTTCTGTCCCCCGGAAATGGGATGTATGTAGTGCATGCAGCCTACTAAGCTCAGTTCCACACTCCATCCTTACCTGGGAGTGGAATACCACACCTCTGGCTTGAGGTGTAATACCCCTGTAGCAGCCGAGTCCTCAGGGTGCTACATTCCCCCCTGGTAAATCACAGCACGTCCTCGGGCTGTAAAAGAATAAAATATCCAAAAACATACAATTTTTTTTCAAAACATCATAAACATATAAAACACTATATATATTATCAGCAGCAATAAACTCTTCATATAAAACTTTTCATTATAAACATTCTTGTTCCTCCGGCCACGGTGCAACTTGTGACCAGGTAAGTGCCACAGTCTCTGGTAGAAAAAACAGTTTCCTTATAAAACCAGTAGGGGGCGCTTTAGAAAGCGCAACTATATACAAGGGGAGGTGGCCGCTCTCAGTCCTCGGCCAGTGGGATGAGGAAAGAATGACCGCTCTCAGTCCTCGGCCAGTGGGATAAAGGGACATACGGGTAACAGTTTAATTTGCTGGTCCCAACGGGGACTATAATGGTAACAGTTCCTGTACCCTGACAGGTAACTATTTTACAGTTCCATTTACCGTACTTTAGTAGCGGCGTCCTCCTAATACTTCCTCCGTGTACCCTTCAGACCCGTCCGGGTCCTCTTGAGTGAACCCGATGAGGTCTCCTCCAGTGGGGTCCCACGCAAACTGCGCTTCCTCCAACGAGAGTGGGGTGATCTTGACGGGCGCCGGAGCCGGGATCAGGGGTTCATCCAGAGGTCTTTCTTTCCGGAGTCGGGGATGGTGGTACTCCGGTGGCCACACAAAGGGCTGCCCATCCGGGCAAGTATGCTGGGTAAACAAGTCTTCTCCCAGTGGTAGCATGATGGAGGTTGCGGGCGCGATGATTGCCGCGGCGCCCGGGGGCACTCTGAATGTGAAGGGCACTGTGGAGACGGCTGCGCCCGGGGGTACTCTGCCCTGTGACCAGGCCGATGGCGCTTCCTGTTTGGTCGCACTCTGATTTGAGGCGCATGACGTAGCAGGGGGCGTGGCCGCGGCTCCTGCCGCTTGAGGCCTAGCTCGGAGCGGTGACGGTGCAACAACGTGAGTGGTGAGTGGGGTCTCGGGCTCTGCGACGGGGAGCTGGGGCAGGCTCACGGCTTCTCGGCTCGGGGTAGTGACGTCCCCTTTACCTGCCTCCGTTTCTTTAGCTCCTTCCTCGGCGTCGTCTCCGGCCTTGATTCCTCCTGCGCCATCCTCAGAGGCAGTCTGACTCCTCGTCTCGGGTGGCGTGCTCCTTTGGCGGGTTCCTGCTTGCAGGGCCATCTCTCTGCTCCATGTGGCCAGTACGTCTCGCTGCACTCGGGCCATCCTCTGAGCCAAGCCCTCCAGTGCGGTCCGTGCATGCTCCCGATCTCTGGGGAGCTGCGCCAGGATCTCCACCAGGCCTTCTGGGGTTGTCGCTTGCAACAGGCTCCTGACCGCTGGGTCGGTGCTGCCTGCCTCCCCCTCCATCTCCGGGTACGACTCCTCCAGACTCCTCCAAGCTGCTCCCATCTTCTCTCTTTGGTTCTCTCTCCGCCCCCATTGAGGGCAGTCCTGGGGCAACTTGGTGATTGTCAGTTCCAGGGGCAGTCCCCTCACGCTGATGGACATCTCAAGCATTGCAGTCTCTGCTGGTGGGGGCGGTCTTCGTTTTTGGCGCCATTCTTGGTCCTGGCCCACGATGGGAGGTGGCCTCTTGCCACCCTCTGGCACGCCCATAATGGCGTCCGCTCTGCCAAGGCGGGAAATCTTCTCAGATGGCGGGAACCGCTTCCCAATGGCGGGAAACTCTGTGGATGGCGGGAAAAGACTGCAGATGGCGGGCAAATGGCGGGAAACGATCCGAGATGGCGTCCGATGGCGGGGACCCTCCGGAACCGGCGGGAGACTTCTTTTTGAGGTAAATGCGAACTTTTCTTCAGGCACGCAGTACCCGGTGGTTGCGGGCACGTTATCCTGCCGACTAGGCCAAAAGTTGACGCGCCCCCTGGACCATGTTCAAGGGATACCCGGAGCCGGATCTGTATGGGGGTAGTAGTCCTTGTGGCGGTGACCCGGTCCGTGCCCAGGGTGTCAAACTAAGTGGCAGTCTATGGCAGTAGATGTTAATTTGATCGACTACGCCACCCGTTGAGTGCGGCTTTGAAGCCGCCGCTGCAGAGCAGTCCGCTGAGGCCGGTGGTATATGTGCAGCAGTGATGGTATAACCCCCAACGGGAGGGGTATGGCCTCAGGGCAGCAGGTGTGGATGATGGGGGTTGTGATGATGCAGGAAGGAGAGGCAGAGTCAGGAGATGCAGTTTCAGGGTTTTTACTCACTGATGTTGCTTTAGTCACTCTGGCCTTGAGTGACCACCCGAGCCGTGCTGCGTCCACCAGGTGCGGGACTCGGCTAACCCCCAGGCAGTTCCGGAGCGTGGTCCTGAGCTTCCCTCTCACTCTCTTTCTCCTGGCCGTCCCCACCAGGGATCCACCTCTGTCCAGCTCCCTCGGGCCTCTTAGTGGTTGAACCTTCTCTGGCTTCCCTGGCCCTACTCGTGGTGTGCCTTCCTGGTGGATATGGTGAGGGTCGTGGCAAAACTTGCCCACGACCTCCGGTTCCTGGTTAAGGGTTACTTCTGCCTCCGCCAGCTTGGGATCCGGTGCCCTCTTCTGCCAACCCTTCACCCTTTCTGGTCTGATTCTGGGATCTTAGGGTTCCCTCTGTCTCTGCTTCTCTGGGCCTTTCTTCCTCCTCTCTCTCTTCACTGCAGGCTTTGCTCTGGAGCTGGGCCCAGCCGGAGCCACAGCTCCCTGTCAGCCCTCCTGGCTGAACTCCTCTGCTCTGCTTCTCCTCAGGCTCTCTGACTAAAGACCCTATTCTAAGATGGTGCCCACCTTATATACTCCCTCTATGTGTGAACCCAGGTGACCAGCACCCAATGGGCTCCTAGCTTTACCCAGACTACTCCCCCTATCTGCCCCTACACTACTGGGATGTTCCACCCCCTCCCACTCCAGCCAGGGACAGACGCTGTCGTACCTGCACATATACTGGTGGGAGTACCGTTGTTCTGTCCCCCGGAAATGGGATGTATGTAGTGCATGCAGCCTACTAAGCTCAGTTCCACACTCCATCCTTACCCGGGAGTGGAATACCACACCTCTGGCTTGAGGTGTAATACCCCTGTAGCAGCCGAGTCCTCAGGGTGCTACACTTCCTTTCAGCGAAGTCTGCTGTTCCTGTTTTCTTCGGCTGGGACGCCTTCCTACAAAGACAGACAGGCCTGCGACGGGGGACACGTCCTTCTGGAGTAAGGGACTGGTAACGTGTGAGTAGGGACAGTGAGGGTCAGCTTATAAGTACACGTTATTGCTGTGAACATTTACGGTTGTCATTTACTGTGTTCTGCTGTGTTAAAAATGTATACGAGTAAAGATACGGTTATCAAGGTAGAGTCTGTGTGTGGGGATCTTGCTGGGCCAGATCACGGATATCAACGCGCGACCTTGCCCGCGGTCACTTCAAGTACACAGTGCTATATAATATGATGACTGCAATATATTAAGAGGATAAAAACTTTGATGGGAGGAGGAGTGCTTCTTTAATGCTACATACTAAGCTCATGAAAGCTGCACTTGGCTATCATTATACTTAAGGACAATACTTCATTTACATCTATGTGACAGATTTCTTCCAAAAATGATGGAAAAATAGAGCAGCATGCTGCACTATAACATAGTTAAATCGTGTGATAGATTCATTCCTGAGTTTTTCTGTTCCCATGAAGGACGCAGATATGAATATTGTCTGATGCTAGCATTTACCATCTTTTATATTATTAACATCAGGATAATTGCATAACTAGAACGTCTGGAGGAGGAATGCACACAGTGGCACGAACTAGATAAGCAGATCTCTGCAGTCAGTGTACCTGTGTTGACAGCTTATTTACGTACTTTACTAAGTCTTTGCTTTATACTTCGCTGTACATTATTTAACACTGAGGTAAAAGGTAAATGAGGACTGAAGGGGTTTTCCCATGAACAAAGTACATTTTAATCAATAGATCTTGGAATAATGATAAGTTCTCAATTGGATGTGTTAAGAAAAAATGTTCCTGTGCTGAGATAAACTTATAAATGTGCCCCTGCTGTGTACTGTGTAATGGCTGTGTCTGACCGTGCAGGAACATGGTCTGATCATACTACATCTCCTGGGCAGGGGAGGAAGGAAAAGACAATGCAGACATTACAGTAGGGGATCACAAATGTTGCTTTCTGTGAGGTAAAACATGCTTAAAAATAAGCAGCAATTGTTTTACCTCACAGAAAGAATCAGCTGTGATCCCGTGCTGTAATATCTGTATACTCTTTTGTTTCCTCCCCTGCCCAGGAGCTGTGGTATGATCAGACCATGTCCCTGTACGGTCAGACACAGCCATTACACAGTACACAGCAGGGGCACATTTATAAGATTATCTCAGCACAGGAACATTTTTTCTTAACTCATCCAATTGAGAACTTATTATTATTCCAAGATCTATTAATTAAAATGTACCTTGTTTATGGGAAAACCTCTTTATAGGGGAGTCTGTCACTCTCAAAAATCAAATTAAACCATTTAAAGCAGTCATATTTAGGACTATAAGCTTTGTAAAAGTCCCACATTCAGCATAGATTTAACTTCTTTAGTTTTACATAAAAAATAGTTTATTTCATATGCAAATAAAGGGTCGTCGGTGCATCCTTGGCCTGGCCAAGAGCTCAGTGTATCACTATAAATTAGTATCCTCTACATTTCTCTTTAACATGATTGGCAGCTCTCACATGCCCAGAGCGAGCGCTGCCTGAATTAAATCCCTGGTTATTGCATGTCCACACTGACACTGACACTGTAGGCAAACTTTCATCCCTCTCTACTGCCTCTATCGGCTGCCTGCTGCTATGTGATCCAGTGTGCAGCAAGCGGCCGCTGCAGACAAGAAAAAGGGATGAGAGCAGGCCCATACTAAAAATGTGTGTGTACGTGTGCTTGCTGGGCTCCCGCAGTGTCATTGTGGACTTGCAGAGCCAGGGATTTAAAGGGGTTTTCTCATTAACAAAAGTTCATTTTAATCAATAGATCTTGGAATGATAATAGGTTCCACAATTGGATGTTATTAAATAAAATGTTCCTGTGCTGAAATAATCTTATAAATGTGCCCCTGCTGTGTACTGTGTAATGGCTGAGTCTCACCATACAGGGACATGGTCTGATCATACCACATCTCCTGGGCAGGGGAGGAAGGAAAAGACAATACAGACATTACAACATGGGATCACAGTTGATTCTTTCTGTGAGGTAAAACATTTCACTGGTTGTTTTTAAACAATATTTTATTTCAAAGAAAGAATCAGCTGTGATCCCCTGCGGTCCTGTCTGTATACTCTCTTTTGCTTCCTCTCCTGCCCAGGAGCTGTGGTATGATCAGACCATGTTCCTGCACGGTCAGACACAGCCATTACACAGTACACAGCAGGGCACATTTATAACATTATCTCAGCACAGGAACATTTTATTTAAACACATCCAATTGTGGAACCTATTATCATTCCAAGATCTATTGATTAAAATTAACTTTTGTTCGTGGAAAAACCCCTTTAACTCAGAAAGCGCTTTCTCTTGGCAAACGAGGCACTATAAAATCAAGCTAAGGGGAAAAGTGTGAAAAATGATAATTGAGGGACGGAATGGCACACTGTTTTTGGTTGCACCAAGGGTGCACCGAGAACCCGTCATTTACATATATAATAAAACTAAATTAGTGAAATCTGTACTACAGATATGATTTTTAGAGGAGTTAAATCCCCTTTTTCACTATTAGTTGTTTAATTTGAGTTTGGGATTGGCAGAATCCTCCGTCAGCACTAGAACAAAACAGTCACCTACCCTCCCACGTGTGTTCTGCCAAATATTCAACAAGCTACATTGTTAATACAATAACATGCAAGAAGAAGTCCATTGAATAGCATAAAAAAAAGAAACATTATGTGAAAAACATGAATAAAGAAAATCAACAAGCATACAATTTACAACCATAGAACCCTAGAAGGATTTCATCTCATTCATTCGAAAGCATTAACTGGCCAAAAAAACATTGTATTTTCAGCTTCATTTGGATCTACATAAAGGCTTTAGGAGTTCTGAATGCTGTCACTATATGTGAACAATATTTACCAATATTACAGTAATCCCATCATAATAACAATTTCCCCTTACAAGGCTTCTTCCTTGGCAAATCTACTTAAAATACATGGCGGCAGTATTTTGGTGCACACACACTAACTAGGGAAAATGCAGGCAATCAGTGATATGCTCTTCAGCAGTAAGGGGTCAAAAATTAAAGAAGTGAATCCATACATATCTCATTACCCACTGATATCTATTTTCTGTTGCAGCCATGATGTCCTGACTCAGGGATATATGACCACTCTGACCAATCAGTCACGGCAGAGATGATCCAGGGCATCATCTCCACAGCAGAAAGACAAGCCTGATGGAGGAATGGAAAGAGCCTTTTGTAAATTAAACAAAAAAAAAACCTTAAAATTCAAAAATCTCCTCCTTGTGTACAGGAAACATATTTCTTTGTGTTAGCCAGTAGAAACAGAAATATTAAAATTTGAGAGTCCTCAGTGGTTGATACTTTTAATGGCAAAAGATGGTAATAAATAGCAAGCTATCAAGCTTAATTGCCTGACGAAGAGACCTGAGTAGTCTGGAAAGCTTGCAATTTGTTACCATCTTTTCAGTTAGCCATTAAAAGGTATCAACCACAGAGGACTCTCACATTTTAATATTTTTCTACTTGTGTACAAATACTTTTCTGCTCTCATTTTCACCTATTAAGGTACTGAACATTCTGTATGTGTTCTTCATTAAACTTGTGACCTACAACACTCATCCTTATACCGCACTCATATATCCATGTGTCATGGTTTGAGCACGAACAATGATTCACTGACTGTCTCAGGTCTCCTGATCTGAACTTGATAGCCCCACAGACATATATGAAGCTGTCAGGTTTGGGTCAGGAGACCCCACGGCCTGTCGGTGAATCACAGTCGGACACTGTTGGATGCGTGAACGTGACCATACTTACAACATTCTCTCACTAATGTCTGCAGAACTTCTCATATGCTGCACCCATTCTCTCTCACTGCCCCATAGGCCTCTTTCACATGTACGTGTTTCTGGTATGCGTGGTATCCTCTTTTCTTTCCACGGATAACACACGTACCCATTATGACTTATGGTGATCTTCACATGTCCGATTTTTCACAAGGACCGTGAACCCGTGTAAACCACACAAAGACATGTCCATTTTTTTCTGTCAGCACAGATGATAAGGGCCAATACAAGTCTATGGATCCGTGAAAAACACGTACAGCACACAAATGGCACCCGTGTGCGGTTCGTGTTTAACATTGCAAAGTATAAGAGAAGTTTTGTTTTTCTTTCTTTCTTTAGCCATACAGAAAAAATGGTGATGACACACTGATCCAAAAAACTGATGACACCGGTACTGTTTTTTCCGGTACTGGTTTTATATGGTGTGAAGGGGGTTTTACCACTAGGCCTCATTCAGACATTTATTTCTTGTCTGTGAAAAATTGGAAACATTTTTTATTGGTTTGCTGGATCAGATTTTTATCAATGTTTTCTGCGTGAGTCCAATTTACAGATGGCAGAAATAAGACTCTCGCCTTTCCAATGACTCACCGGGATTAGGCAGCTGCTACTTTGTGGATTCCATGGCCGACCACCCCCACCAGTGGCACCCCGCTTTTGGCAAACACCCACAGAGAGGAGGTAACGACAAGCTTAAGAAGCTGACAGTCCACTGAGGTATGTGGCCAGGAGACCCAAGGGTTCCAACCTGGCTTTTCCAAATATATCCATGGAATGAGGTGACTGGAATGTCTCACCCTCGCTTCTATGAGCGTATCCATGGGTTTCAGGAGACCAAAGGGTCCTAACCTGGCTACCCCAAACATCTCCATGGGACCAGGCGACTGGAGGGTCCAAACCTAGTTTCCCCAAATGTATCCATGGGTTCTGTGATAGTCAGTGAAGCAGATCTGTATTCTTCCAGCCAGGGCCGTGGTCCCTTAAGGTGGCATCCTGTAGAATTCAAATCTGTGTCTGTCTTGATGGAGCCATATGTCCTAGGTGCTGTTCTGAAGAGTCTCTCAGATTCTTTTTTCAGAACGATAGAAATATCTTTTTATATTTACATCTGTGGCTCAGGTCATCATCCACAGGTCAGGTGGGGAAAGTGGCAGGGGCTCATGTCTCATTCTTTGAGCATTTAATCAATTTGCATAGTTTGTCCTTCATTGCTCTGCGGGTCAACAAGCCACATGGACTTATACAATGGTAATCAACATATTTAGCAAACATCCATTGTTCAAAGACCCTGCGTCCCTGTCTTGCAATGATAACAGTACAATAAACTGTAGGAGCTGATATAAGAGGCAAGCGGCAGCCAGTCAACAATTTACAAATATAAATTCATCCTACAAGAAGAGTGAACATTGAGACTCATGAATAATAGTCCAAGTGTCTTGACCTACTGAAAATAGACGTCTGGATAATTAAGATTAAATGCTGTGTCGTCACACTTTTCCTCTGTTTCACTCCTGATTTTGGCTTACTTATGTAAATTACTGACCAAATATTGAATATGGCTTAATAGTGTTAAATCCATTTTTCTCATAGAAAAAAAGAAAAAAAAATCCCGATCTTCCCCAACCCATTAAACAGTAAAAATGAAAAAAACTCAGATGGCACAGACAACATCCGTGTTCTGTCTTTTTGTCACCCACTCTGATTAGAATGGGGGAGTTTGATCCATGATTCATATAAGGATAGGTTCTCATGAGCATATAAAAAAAATTAGTCAGAGTTTCATCCAGAAAAGTGGGATGATTTTTTTCTCACTTGTCACCTATGTCCATTTTTCAATAGCAATGGCTATTATTCATTTGCAGGACCATTTACAGTTTCCCATGTTACAGAATTGCAATGTATCCGTAAATGTCGGATGTTATACTGCAGCTCCTTATGGCATTCGATTTCTTTTACACACCCATAGACTTGAATGTGTGAGTCTCATCCAGCACATAGAAGAAACTAGTGCATTCTGCAATTTTTTTCACGCACGTTCGGTCAGCAGAAGAAAAAAAAAATCGGCCATCTGCACGGTCTCACTGAATAATATTGGTCAGAGTGCACTCTGATTTTTTCACGGACAGAACTCGGGCGGAATTACGGTGCCCTAAAAAATATACCTGCTTTTTTTTTTTCTTTTTTGCAGACACTTAGAGGAGAAGACACTTTCACTGCCAGCATCTGTGAATGAGTACAGTACATTCTGATATCAATGGAGCTAAAGGCAGACAAAGACACTGGGGAAAAACTAGGGTTTGAAAGCCAACTTATATGCCATTTTTTAAAATAGAAATAAAGAAGAGAAGAAGAGATGAAGACTATTCCCCTAATAAAGCGATTTGCAAAGTTTCAGAACTTTCCGTGCTGGTCAAAATTATAAAAAAAAAAAAAAAAAAACGAGAGTTTAGTTACTTTTTGAGCTGCAGCAATATACAGTCTTCTATGCGGATGATGGATTGAACATTAGATATAAGGAATTGAAACTCCATCAGAGAAAAATCAGGTCTAGATCAGTGGTGGTCTTCTAGAAAGGTTTGCACTGTATATATTTATTGGCTTCATCATATCTATTCTCCGGATGCGATAATCCTCTTCTTCACAGCATGAAGTAAAGTTTCGGATTCGCTTGGTTAAATCTCTGACCTCCTCATATCTCAGTTTCCAGGGCAGTAAACACTTAAAAGTTTTGTACCAACTGATTTTCTGCTTTAGCAAACTACTTACCTTCCTTGGAGAATTTTGCAATCTTTTTCTCTTTTAACAGTTAATAATACACAGGATAACAGGAAAGGGGATGGCAAGGCAGATAGGAATGAGAAGAAGATAATGTCTTTGTGATAGATTATAGCTTTCTAATTGATGGTGATATTAATATTTAAACATTTCTTGTCATTATTTATTAAATAGTTTAACTAAATATGGCAGCACATTCATACTCTTATGGCTCCACAATTCATTATCAACGTTGTCAATAATTGGTTTTACAGTAAATATCTCCATCTCTTCATTATAGAAAATTATAAGCCATTAGGTTGCAGCTTGTATAATTCAGAGGCATACATTAAAATGTATGGAAATATGAAGATAATACAGCCCAAGGTGGGGAATATACTGTAATGTACGTATTACACATGCAATAATTATTAATAAATGATTAAAAAAACACAAACCCTATATATTATGAAACTGACAAGCAGCATTTTATTTATTTTTTATAAACTTTACAGAAAACCAATTTTTGTAAAATCTCATATTCAACAGGATCCGCATCGTGCCTCTGTTACTCCTCCAGGAAATGTCTATAATAAATAGGCTGTTGGGTGTTAGCTTTTTTTCTCGTCAAAGAGGAATTTCACTATACTCCAATCAGTGTTGATATACCAAACTAAATAGGGTCACACATTAACAAAACATTATAAGGGCAGGTGCAGGCTAGCATATTTGCTGTCCGAATGCGATCTGATAAAACATTGGATTGCACTCAGGCTAATATTAGTCTATGAGGCTGTGCATAGAGTCTGTCCCAGGAAAAGAAATCACTGCATGCCCTAGTTTGATCCGATATTTGGATCGCACTCAGCCATGCCAGTCAATGAGAGCGTGGAAAACCTCGGACTGCACTCGGATGACAACTGAGTGGAGTCCGATTTTCACGCACTGGCGTAATAGAAATTTTTTTTTCTCCATCTTCTCCTCATCTGAGATAATCGGATCAAACTTTGATCAAACTCTCATTAGAGTTTGATCAGAGTGTCATTTGCATAATCGACCCGATTCTCTCAGATGAGCAAATATACGGTCATATGCTCCTGCCCTAAGGGCTTGTGCACATGACTCTTTAAATCAGATGAGTACTATCCGTGTTTCTGATGGATAGAACTCAAACCCATGTTAGGCCGGGGTCACACGAGTGTATAACATGGCCGAGTGCTTTGCGATAAAACATCACATAGCACTCGGCTCAGTGTTATTCTCTGGGGCAGCTCACAACTGCGATTGTTTTCTCATTCCGAACCGGCACGAGAGAACAGTTACAGCGTGCTGTGATTGGCAGCGAGAGTCGGCTCACTCACACCCGTACAAGTCTATGGGTGCGTGTGAAATATCGGACTGAACTCGGATGTCATCCCAGTGCAGTCCGATATACGCGGGCGATGGAGGAGATTGAGAAATTACTTTCTCTGTCTTCTCCGCACCTGTGCTGCGAGAGGATTGGAGCACAGAGCACTGACACTCGGATCATGCTCCCATCCGATGATATACACTAGTGTGACTACAACCTTATTCTAAGGGGCTGGGTGTTGCACACGTCTGATTTTTGACATGCAAGATTTTGATCTGAGTCTAGATCAAATTCAAGTCTAGGAGTCCAAGGAAAACATCGGACCATACTCAGATGACATCCGAGTCTGGTCCAATTTTCACGCACTGACTGAAGGGATAAGTTGGAGAAACTTCCGAGATGAAACTCTAATCCAACTCTGATTAGAGTCTGAGTAGACTAATAGGGCTGTTTTTCTCAGATGGAGAACATGTGGTTGTGAGACCTGAGCCTTAGGGCAGAGACAGACTACAGTATTTCTCATGCGAGGATCGCATCGTAAACCTCGTACTGGCCGGTAACTCTCCTGACCTGACATCGACAGCTGCATGAAAATCCATCACACCGTAATGCTCAGGTTAGGAGAGTAGCTGGCCAGTCCGTTCAGTGCAATGCGATCATCTCACAAGTTACACGGCAGTCTGTCTCTGTCCTTATACAAAGTTTAGACTTTAGTTACACATTTCCAGGAGAAATACAAGAGGAATGGGAAAATGCAGAGCTCTATGAAGAGGTGCCCAAGCATTGTTATTTCATAAGTAATACAGATACAAACGTGTAATGAGAAGTCGTCTTCAACAAGATGTGAAGACTCTCTGTAAGGTCTCTTTAATACATCCATGTTTAAACACGTATATGAAAAAATGGTACCGATGTCATCAGTGTTTTGGATCAGTGTGTCATCAGTGTTTGGTCCGTGTGTCCATTTTTACCATCAGTGTCATCAATGTTTAGTCTCTGTCCGTTTTTACCATCAGTGTGTCATCAGTGTTTTTCATGGATAGATAAATTGCAAAGCTTCCCCTATCCCTTGCAATGTTAAATACGGACAGCACACGGACTGTACACTGATACTATTGATGTGCTGTATGTGTTTTTCATGGACCCATAAACTTGTATTGGCCCTTTTCATCCGTGATACTAAAGAAAAATGAACATGTAAATAGCACAATAGATTATAATGGGTGTGTGTTCTATCCGTGGAAAAAATGGACAGAACACATAGGTCTGAATGAGGCCTAATGGTATGTTTACATGTGTTATTTTCACAGCGTTTTTTTCTGCAGATAAAACTTCCACTGTTGGCAGTAAAATAGCTGCGTTTTGCTGCATTTTTTTCAGACAGATTACATGTGCGATTTGTCTATTGTATATGTTAATACAATTAGTTTCGTTCACCAAAAACACTGGAAAAAAACTTTGCAAAAGCACAGCACAAATGTTATGCTGCATTTTTTGCACTTATTGCTTTCTATGGGTTAAAAACACAAAGAATTGACAAGCTGAAGCTTTTCAAGAATACTGCAATGTTTTAATTCATTAAGGGAAAAAAAAGCTACATGTCTACGAGACTTCTGAAATCTGAAAGCTTATGCTGGTACTGTAAAACGCAACTTCTTTTCTGCAGGAAAAAAAACTGCAGCAAAAACGCTGCATGTGAACATAGAGTAAGCAGTTGAGGGAGTGCAAGTTTGCCATATTCACGAGTAGAATTTTTGCAGCTTTTTTTACGATTTTTTATGCAAATAAGAAGCAAAAGCTATGAGTTGTGCACACTTGTTCTTCTTTTCACTGACTGAATTTGAGAAATGTAGCGGTTTTTGCAATCTTCAGCATGTCAATTCTTTCAAAGTTTTTTTTTTTTGCACCCATAAAAAGCAATGAGGAAGTGCAAAAATGCTTCAAAAATTGCAGCAAACAGGTTTTGCTTAGTCTGACAGGAGCGTTTGTAACTCTTGTATCCCTCTTTTTCTGAGCTCCTACCAGTTGATTTAGTAACATAGTAACATAGTTTATAAGGCCGAAAAAAGACAAGTGTCCAAGCAGTTCAGCCTATTTCTTGTGCACTGCAGCTATTCCGCAGCGTTGATCCAGGGGAAGGCAAAAAAAACCCATGCGGTATAGGCCAATTAACATCATTGAGGAAAAATTCACTTCCCGACACCAATCTGGCAGTCAGATTAAATCCCTGGATTAATTAACTATCACTAAGCATAAGATGTAATTTTATTGTTCTCAAGAAAGGCGTCCAGGCCTCTCTTGAACTCATTAAGTGAGTTGGACATCACCACTTCCTCTCCCAGAGAGTTCCAGAGTCTCACGGCTCTGACCGTAAAGAATCCCCTTCTATGCTGGTGCAGGAACCTCCTTTCCTCCAGACGCATAGTGTACCCTCTTGTCTTTGTCACCATCCTTGGTATAAACAGGTCATGGGAGAGATCTCTGTACTGCCCCCTGATGTATTTATACATGTTTATGAGGTCTCCCCTAAGCCTTCTCTTTTCCAACGTAAATAGGCCTAATTTTGACAACCTCTCTGGGTATTCTAGTCCCTCCATTCCCTTTATTACCTTAGTCGTCCTCCTTTGTACCCTCTCTAGCTCCAGCATGTCCTTCCTGAGCACCGGAGCCCAGAACTGTGCACAATATTCTAAGTGCGGCCTTACCAGCGCTTTATACAGAGGAAGAACAATGTTCTCATCATATGCCCCTATTCCTCTTCTGATGCATGCCATGACTCTATTTGCCTTCGCAGCTGCTGCCTGACACTGGGCACTCCAATTTAATTTGCTATTAACCAAGACGCCCAGGTCCTTCTCCATGTCAGATTTCCCCAACGGTTTCCCATTCAATATGTATGGGTGACTGCTGTTTTTCTTTCCCATGTGCATGACCTTACATTTATCGGCATTGAACCCCATTTGCCATTTTTTGGCCCAACTCCCCAATTTATCTAAATCCTCCTGTAGCTGTGCCCTATCCTCATCTGTGTTAACTACTTTACAAAGTTTAGTATCATCTGCAAATATTGCTATTTTACTATGCAACCCTTCCACTATATCATTAATAAATATATTAAATAATATAGGGCCCAAGACAGACCCTTGAGGCACCCCGCTAGTAACCCTGACACACCCTGAGCTTACTCCATTGATAACCACCCTCTGCTTTCTATCACTCAGCCAGCTATTTACCCACTTGCACACATTATTCCCCAGACCAAGCATTCTCATTTTATATACCACACCACATCATTTTAACACCACAGACCACTGCAAGGCTGAATGTGCAGGAAAACAAAGGCCCTGTAAAAGCAAAATGATGAACAATTTTAAATGAAACCCAAATACAAAAATTATTTTTGCCTTAATTCCATGCATGTAGGTAAAAAAAAAGTGTCCCTTTAGACAGTCTAGAAGCCGAATAGTACAACAGCAGTGACCCGTGATAGAGACTTTTCTTTTAAACTTTGCTACAATATTATTCAGGCAGACAAAATCTGATTTGTATGAACAGCTCACTCGACACAGTCTATATAACGGGAGAGGGAGACACCATTTTCTCTCACAAGAAAACAGAAATACTCCACTCTTCAACCACCGTTGACTTCCATCGTAAGGGCTTGTGCACACAACCAATTTTCTCGGACGAGTGCTATACATGGTTTTTACGGAGTGCACTTATGCCCATGATATTTTATGGGGCTGCGCACATGTCCATTTTTTTTCCTTCGACCAAGTGACATGACTCGTCACATCGGTTACGAGAGTCCAATCAAAATGGGCAATACAAGTCTATGGGACTGTGGTAAACATGGGACTTCACTTGGATGATATCCAAGTGTGGTCCGATTTTCAAGGACTGATAAAACGGAGAAGGTGGAGAACCTTTTTTTCTGAGAAAAACTGATATCACTCTGATCATAATCTCATCAGAATAATCAGACCGTCTTCCTCAGATGGAGGAAAACCAGTCGTATGACCCTACCCTAAGAGAATCACTCTGTAGTCACGCTCACCAACTTAGGACTTTATTTCCTAAGGGAAGCTCACACAAGAAGGCAGAAATAGGGGCAAAGACATGTCACGTTACAGATATCCACCCAACTAACAGAGTACCAAGCAGCCACCTTCTATATTGGCACACCATGTGCCTATGTGCTTGTGCGTCATGTCACCTAACAGGTGTTAAGGCCTTACCTAGCCGAGGGCATAGAGACAGCAGTCTCCACCGATATGGCTGGTTCTCCCATGCACCATCTCACCTAACAGGTGTCCTACTAACACCGCCAATCAAGAGAGAAAACACCACTTAGCTCAGTATAATAAAACACAACGTCCATGACATACTTAGGTGACATTAATAATGCACATTGAGCAGTACTGGCAACACTGCACAGCAGGCGATGAGGAGGACAAACTGCACTGTTAAAAGGCTCGGATGCCGCACACAGCACGCAGAGAGTATGGCAGAGGTTTAATTCAAGATTTGGTTTCTCCACGCAGGGAGTGTAAATTTAAGTAACACAACAATAAAACAGTAAAATCGGACAATAAACGATTGTGGTTTAACTATAACACGGAAAGGATGAACAATACGGCTCAGTCCCAAAAGTTCAGGCTGAATAAGAGAAGGTAGATTACTGGAGGCTTGCACTTATCTGTCCGTCTTCAGACACTCACTCCGGTCACCGTCAGATGTCTGGAAAAAAGTGGTGGTGCAGGTAACTGAACGATCACTTTCTGTAGGCCCGGTACAGACCGCACACCCCTTGTTTTGCGGCAAGCTGTGTCACCCGTTCATCCGTCACCACAGACAGGTCAGCACGTCTCTATTTCACCGAGGACAGGACAGCACGTCTCTCTCGTTGTCGGCAGGACAGACTGTTTCTCCCCAACTGCCGGTCTGCTCTCCACAACCAACTGTCTCTTTTGCGCGAGCCCAGACACCTGACATCCTCTTTTCCGTCCCTCTCCTCTGTCCCCCAGCACTGTTCAGGAAGTCCCCCATGCACTTTTAATCCCGTCCCCTGGCAACACTGGGCAGGACCCTGGCAGTTCCGGCGCCGGAGCTCCGCACCTGTCCCTAGGCAAGTCTTCCTTCTTACACTCCCGCTCCCTTTGAGCTCGACATTCCACGGGCGAGAGTTTTTTCACCAGGCGCTCACACTCTCTGACCTCTTGGATGATACGTTGCCAGATGAACTGATCCTGATTGTAGCGGATAGGAGGCACACCAGCAGTGGATCGTTCGGACCGGCGTAACGCAGTTGGAGCACAGGGTACTTGAGAGTCGCTGGGGTTCCCAACTTCGCCCGGCCCAGCCTGACGGAGTGGTGGGCCCTCCTCTCTCGTGTGGGAAGCTGTGGGTGATGTGAGACTGGGGATCGCAGCCACTATCGTCTCTTCCTCCTCATCATCGTAGACGGGCGCACTGGGTGTGGGATCTCTCGTCCTTGTGCTGAGTTCCTCCTTCTTTTCATCATCGCTAGACAAACAGGGCCGTAACATGCTTCGATGAACGATTCTAGTTGGAGCCGCTTCTTCCCTCTCAGGCTGAACCTCATACACCGGTCCTTCAGGACTAACTCTCCGTTTCACTCGCTACGGGGTCGACTCTCACCATCTACTCAGCTTGCCCCGGGGTCTCTTGTCCCGTACCAACACCCGTTCTCCGGACTTAAGGGCTGTCCCCGAAGAGGTGGCGCTTCATGGTGCCTATGTTCCTTAAACTTCTGCTGCACTAACCTCCAAAGATTCTGCAACCAGTGCCGATGCTCCCGGACCCAGGTAGATGGGCCCTTCCGGGGCCAGTCCTCCACGGGATTTAGTTCGAGCTCGGTGATCTCCCTACCCTTTTGTCCGAACAGCAGGGTGTAGGGGGTGAACCCTGTGGCACTATGTACCCGGTTATTATAGACACACACCAGCTCGGCCACAAACTCCGGCCAGCGTACCTTCCAATCTTCTTTCAAGGTTCGAAGCATCTGGATCAAAGTTCTGTTGAAGCGATCACAGGACCCATTCCCTTGCGGATGGTAAGGGGTAGTCCTAGACTTCTCGATCTTGTATAGCCGGTGCAGCTCCTCCATCACCCGTGCTTGGAAACAAGCTCCTTGATAGGAGTGAATTCTCTTCGGACAGCCATAGACCCTGATGAAGTCCCGACAGATAGCCTGGGCAGCAGATTCAGCTGTCTGATCCCTGGTCGGAGTTACCACAGCGAATTTCGTGAAGTGGTCGGTCATGACCAGGCAATGTCCATACCCGAGATGCGCCGGCCCGATGGTCAGGTAGTCGATCATCAACACCTCTAAGGGTGCAGCCGTCACAATGGTCTGGACGGGGGCCCGCTGCTTTGGGGTTTTCACCAACTCACAACTCCGGCAGTTCTGGCAGACGTTCTCCACTGCAACTCTTAGCTGGGGGTGGTACACCAGTCTCTGCAGCCACTGGAAGGTCTTTTCGGGTCCAAAGTGTGCTCCCCGCTCGTGTGCTTCCTTGGCCAGTGTCCCGATCACACTCTCTGGAACCAATACTTGCCAAGTGGGGCTTAATTCCTGTACCAACTGGACCCGTCTGTACAACAAGCCGTCCTGCAGGCTCAGTCTCTCCCACTGCCGCAGCATCTTCAGCCCCTCTGGCGTCAGGGTCCCCCTTTCTTCGCAGTTAGGGACTTGTTTCAAAGCCACCCACTGTCGCAACCGCGCAATCTCTCCATCCATTTGCTGTATCCGTACCCACTCGTCCCTGGGCCGCCCCAACACGTGTCCTTCTTTCACTTTCCCGATCTGTCCCTGCATAGCGGACAACGGGCTGCCAACCCTCCGGAAGCTGGGCACCTCTTCGGCCTCCAGTTCTTCGTCTCGGTCACGGTCGGGGTGCTCATGGGTCACCCTGGAGAGGGCATCAGCATGCGTGTTTTCAGCCCTAGGCCAGTAGGTGATCTTATACCGGTACTGAGCCATGCGAGTCACCCATCATTGTTCCAGGGCTCCCAACTTCGCGTTCTCCAGATGAGCCAACGGGTTGTTGTCTGCCTTCACCAACACTTCAGACCCCGACAAGTACTCCGCAAACTTTTCTGTCATTGCCCACACTACGGCCAACAATTCCAGTTTAAAGGAGCTGTAATTGTCTGGGTTCTTCTCCGAGTCTCGGAGGGAGCGACTCGCATATGCTATCACCCGCTCTCTCCCCTCCTGCTCCTGCGAGAGCACGGCCCCTAGACCAAGGAGACTTCCATCGGTGTGAAGAACAAAGGGCTGACAAAAGTCCGCATAGACCAGTATGGGAGCTTCCGTCAGGGCCATCTTCAAGGCCCTGAAGGCCTCCTCCTGTTCTCTTCCCCATTTCACTGTTCAATTTTTCGAGCCCGCAGGTATCCCTTGAAGGAGCTCCAGTAGCGGATTAGCGATGCGAGTGAAATTTTTCACGAATCTGCGGTAACACCCTGCGAGTCCTAGGAAGGCCCGCACGTCCTTTACAGTCTTCGGGGTGGGCCACTCTTGCATGGCGGCCACTTTCTCCTGAGTGGGCCTGACTCCTTCACCAGACACCGTGTGCCCAAGGTACTCAACCTGCTTGCGGAATATATGACATTTTTGTGGCTTCACCTTCAGGCCGTGATTTCGAAGGCGACTCAAGACTTGCTCCAGTCATCGTAGATGTTCCTGGAAGGTAGACGCATAGACGATTAATTCATCGAGGTAGATCAGTGTGGCCTCAAAGTTCAGATCGCCTAAACATCTCTCCATCAAGCGTTGAAAGGTCCTGGGAGCGTTGGTTAGGCCAAAAGGCATCCGATTAAACTCGAAGAGTCCCATGGGCAACACGAATGCGCGGTTGTGTTCAGCCACTGGCACTTGCCAGTATCTGCTGGCCAGATCCAGGGAGGAGAAGTATTTTGCCTTGCCTAGGGTGGATAGAGACTCCTCGATCCTGGGTAAAGGGTACGAGTCTCTTACGGTGCAAGCATTTAGCCCCCTGTAGTCCACACAGAATCGTAGGGTTCCATCCTTCTTCCTGACCAGGACGATTGGAGCCGCCCACGGGCTCTGGCTTTCCTGAATCACCCCGTTCTGTATCATATGGGCCAGCATTTCCTTCACTTCCTGGTATATTTGCGGGGGTATCTGTCTATACCGTTCCCGTACCGGAGCAGCATTTCCCGGAGGGATCTCATGGGTGATGGCCTCGGTTCATCCAAAGTCGTCCTCATGTCAGGCAAAGACGTCCTGGTACCGTCCCAGCATCTCTTCGACCAGGTACACCTGTTCCGTCGTGAGCCCTGTCAAATCAGCATGTATCTGTTCTAGGATCCTTCGACCGTCCTTAGTCTGAGGTCGAGGAGACCCCGATCGTATGGTGATCGCCAGGGTCCAGGGATCCCCCCTTACAGCTGACAATTATATCACATCTGGCGGTTCCAGCTGTTCTGGCATCCCCAGTATCTGGGCCATTTCGGTACTGGCGGGAAGAATGAGCTCACTTGGATTCAGGTTCACGCATCGTACCACCACGTTTCCCTTATGGACGGTAGCCAAGGTCCGCGCTACCAATAGACCTGGAGGCACCTTGTCCACGGTGGTTGACTCGTTCTGAATCTCTACCCCTTCTAGTGGGGTGCAGGCTCGGACGGGCAAAGTGAGGACTGTCTGTCCTGGTGGTAAGGTGAGGGTGTTGGTGGCGGGTATAATCACCTTTCCCAGAACTTTTCCCCCACTCGAGGTCTCTTGCGCCTGGGCAACCCTGATCAGCTGCTGGAGGGACTTCCTTTGAGGGGCTCTAGAGTTCCACCGCCCTAGCGTGAGCTCTCATGTTTCCCTAATCAGGATCTGCCCGATTTCCTTCAGCACGTTCATACCGAGGGTCACTGGTGGTCCTGGGCCGGCATCTCCGCCTGTCAGGATGACTCGTTTTCTTCCCACATCTTGTCCGCACACCTGGATGCATAACCACACTACTCCTGTGACGGAATGGGCAGTTGGTTAGCGGCTGTGAGCTTTATCAAGGGACCCCCTTCATTTCGTGCCATCTCGGGGTACCGCTGACGGAAATAAGTTTCTCCCATGGTGGTCACTTGAGATCCTGTGTCAATAAAGCAGTGAACCCACACTGTCGGGCTCATGGATATTAAGTCTTCGGGACTCACTGCCTTCCTCCGCTCCGGGTTGCGTCCCTCACACCCGGAGCCTGTCAGTTTAACGGCTGCCGGGACAGAGGCCTTCCTCGACTGGCACAGCTCCTGGCGTAATGCCCCATGCCCCCACAATTCCAACACGTTGGTCCCCTGTCTGCAGGGGGTCGTCGGGCCACCCGATTGGGCTCTGTTCCAACCCGGGGCTGGGCTCGTCCTTTACTTCGCCCGGGGGTCTCGGGTCAACTGTTCCGGCTCTCACTGATTGAGCCACTCGAATATTGTACCACTCTTCTCGCATTTCTTGGATCTCCCGCCGCATCACTCAGGCCCATTCTGGTTCGGCAGTGGGCGACGGAGGCACTGCATTGCCCCGGACCATCCCTGCCAGGGTCACTACCCCCCATCTCCTGTTCCCTCACGCAGGCCTCTGCACTTGCCTCCAGAAATGTCATACGTGGGTTGGTGCGCAAGCGCTCTCGCAAGGCCTGTCTCAGTTGCGCATCTCTGAGGCCGGCTACGAACTGGTCCCTAAGTACTAGGTCTGGGGGCCCCACTCCCACATCTTCTAAGTTCGTTTTCCTAGTGATGTAAGTGTACACACTCTGTAGGGAGTTGACATATTGGGTCACAGTCTCCCCCTCCCTTTGCACCTGTTGGAACAGTCGCATCCTTAACTCTGCCACATTAGAAGGGTCCCCATGCACTTCTTCTAGGATCCGTACCACCTTTTCCACCGTATTTTGGTCAGTGAGGGAACGAAACATTACTGACTGTCGAGCTTCTCCTTCTAAAGCCAGCAAAACTATCTCGGCTTGCATATCGGGTGTCATTGGGTGCATCCGTAACATGCTCTTAACCCGTTCTACCCAATCCCACAGCATCATGTTGTCTCCGGTAAACTTTGGGAGATTATTCAACATGGCGCCCAGGGGTAGGCTAGCTGTAGGGGCTCTCGCGCTGGCGTGGTCTGCCATGCCTGCAACTGCGTCTGGGGACGACATCCTGTCGACTACACCAAATGTTAAAAGGCTCGGATGCCGCACACAGCACGCAGAGAGTATGGCAGAGGTTTAATTCAAGATTTGGTTTCTCCACGCAGGGAGTGCAAATTTAAGTAACACAACAATAAAACAGTAAAATCAGACAATAAACGATTGTGGTTTAACTATAACACGGAAAGGATGAACAATACGGCGCAGTCCCAAAAGTTCAGGCTGAATAAGAGAAGGTAGGTTACTGGAGGCTTGCACTTATCTGTCCTTTAGCGATAACTGCGTCCGTCTTCAGACACTCACTCCGGAGGGTGTCCGTCTTCTGGCAGCAGTGGGCGGTCTCGGGTCTCACCCACTGGGCCCCCAGTCCTTTTGACCACACGACAGCGGTCACGACTCCTTTAAGAGCCGTAGAAAGCTCCTCCGGTGTACAACAAACTGCGTTAGGATCACTAATCCCGGGTGCGTCCTCACCCGTAGGTCACAGTCAGATGTCTGGAAAACTGTGGTGATGCAGGTAACTGAACGATCACTTTCTGTAGGCCTGGTACAGACCGCACGCCCCTTGTTTTGCGGCAAGCTGTGTCACCCGTTCGTCAGTCTCCGGAGACAGGTCAGCACGTCTCTATTTCACCGAGGACAGGACAGCATGTCTCTCTCTCGTTGTCGGCAGGATAGACTGTTTCTCCCCAACTGCCGGTCTGCCCTCCACAACCAACTGTCTCTTTCGCGTGAGCCCAGACACCTGACTTCATCTCTTCTGTCCCTCTCCTCTGTCCCCCAGCACTGTCCAGGAAGTCCCCCGTGCACTCTTTATCCCGTCCCCTGGCAACACAGGGCAGGACCCTGGCAGCTCCGGCGCCGGAGCTCCGCACCTGTCCCTAGGCGAGTCTTCCTTCTTACAGCACATCTTCCACCTTTCATCTCCATGACATTATTAGTCATTCTAATGACAGAAAGATACCTTATAAATAGTTTAAAAGAAATAGCAAATTTGTAGACATAAATAATAGCAGACATTTGATTAGCATTTAACTGGTGTCATAGTTCATCATTATTTACTCGGTTTTATTTTTAAATGAAATATTTTATGTATGTATTTTTGGCTAAAAACATTTTTGCAATTGGGTTTCATTACAAATGTTGCAGTGTTTCAATCTTACAGGCTCTTTGTATCCCTGCACATTCAATTTTGATGTTGCCTGTGGTCATAAATCAGCTGAGAGGAGCTCAGAAAAGACAGAAAAAAATGTCAGAAAGTGTTATAATAAACTTTCCGGTCAGACTGTCCTAGAGAGCTCCCTGATTCCCAGTTAACCCATTTTGCATCCAGAAATGGACAGCGCAACACAGAGTCCATAGAAGGCAATCGGTGCAAAATTCTTCAGCAAACCCAACTGTAAAAAAATGATATTTAGCCGAAAGTACAAACAAAAAAAAAAGTTAAAAAACAAAAAATGTCCCCAATGGCAATTTTTTTTATAGACCTACAGCCAGCTCTAAGCACGCTCAGTCCAGCCAAGTGTGTACGGTTTGTCCATGAGGAATAGGGAGAGACAATCTGTGAGGTCGGCTAATGCTTGGCAAAATATGAAAATGGGTATAAAAATCAAACATGCCCCATCTTTGTTACCCCCCATATCTGCCATGAAGAGGCTCTCCAGAGTATGAAATTTGCATTTGATTTTTCCAGAACAGTCAGGAATCATCCCTGCATATTGTAAGTGGATTGGATTATGGCATATTTTACACATTTTTATTTGATGGGGCCCAGTATTACTATTAGGCTAGGGTTACACGACTGCAGATTCTTTTTTTCTTTCTTTCTTTCGGGCCGACTATTCAAATGACGCTCTGATCAAACTCTTGAATCTGATCAGAGTGTCGGCATGGTGTGACTCTACTCTCTCGGATGAGAGAATCAGAGCACACTGTGAGGAGAAGATGGTGAACAAAATTTCTCCATCTTCTCCATTCTATGAGGCTGCGGAAATCGGACTACACTCAGATGTCACCCGAGTGCAGTCCAATAATTTCTACACACTCATTAACTTGAATAGGTGAGTGGCATCTTATTTCAAAGTCTTATGGCATGCTGTGAGTTTTCTTCACTGACAGAACCTGTCATCAGCACTGCCCCATTGAATAACAATGGTCAGTGTGCTAGCTGTTAAAAAACTGGATAGCACTCGTTCAATATATACGATGGCGTGACGAGCCATTACTAACAGAGTGTCCCAGTCATGTCTCAGCATCCCCGTTTTCTGTACAGGAAAGATTTGGATTTTCTTATAATACATATATATATATATATATATATATATATATATATATATATATATATATATATATATATATATATATATATATATATATATATATATATATATATATATATATATATAATCGCCTCCGGCGTGCATCCTGATTACCATGGGTACGCACGTGTCACTTCTGGTTGGCGCATTGCATCTTTGGGAGATGTGGCCGGCAACTAGGTTACCTACACTTCCGGTTCCGGGGGTGTGGGTGACAATCCGGGTCATCGCGACTCTATTGGCCAGCGGCCCCTTTTTATACCGGACACTATTTTATTTTGACAAAGGCTCGTTGCCGAAACGCGCATTGGGGTTGGCGCGTGGGTGGTGGTGGTGACTGGTGGCTTATATGATCGTAGGTAATTCCTTACGGCTGTGTGCATAGTGCACGATGCACACATGTACTGCCTATATATTCCCTTCACGATATTAGTTATAGCAGCTTCTCTCTGCCAACTAACCTTCCATCATTGTAGGTCATTTTGACCCATAGTAGTCCTAGTGATTGTTCATGTCTCTGTGACTGATATAGGCTAATAAAGGACTAGAGAAAGGTATTATCCACCATGAGCGCCATTTTAGTATACATTGTAGCTTTGTATGTGTATCTACTTACCTCACCTGTATGTTGAATCATCATTTTGGGCCTATGGTTCCTCCCCTTTTCCTCTCCAGTTGTTATATGATGATTTGGTTATGCTTTTAGTCCTAGGTGGGCAGGTATTAATGATGGATATTACTGATAGCTATGCATTGACACTGCCTTTATCTGCTAGCTATCTTTGTATAATTATATACAACTGTATACTTCTCATCCTGTCAACATACATGTAGATTGATGTATACTCCCAATATATATCACTGAAAGAAGAAAAAAGACAGGTACAAACCTAACCTACAGTACAGACCAAAAGTTTAGACACACCTTCTCATTTAAAGATTTTTCTGTATTTTCATGACTATGAAAATTGTACATTCACACTGAAGGCATCAAAACTATGAATTAACACATGTGGAATTATATACTTAACAAAAAAGTGTGAAACAACTGAAAATATGTCTTATATTCTAGGTTCTTCAAAGTAGCCACCTTTTGCTTTGATGACTGCTTTGCACACTCTTGACATTCTCTTGATGAGCTTCAAGTGGTAGTCACCGGAAATGGTCTTCCAACAATCTTGAAGGAGTTCCCAAAGATGCTTAGCACTTGTTGACTCTTTTGCCTTCATTTTGCAGTCCAGCTCACCCCAAACCATCTCGATTGGGTTCAGGTCTCGTGACTGTGGAGGCCAGGTCATCACTCTCCGTCTTGGTCAAGCAGCCCTTACACAGCCTGGAGGTGTGTTTGGGGTCATTGTCCTGTTGAAAAATAAATGATGGTCCAACTAAACGCAAACCAGATGGAATAGCATGCTGCTGCAAGATGCTGTGGTAGCCATGCTGGTTCAGTATGCCTTCAATTTTGAATAAATCCCCAACAGTGTCACCAGCAAAGCACCCCCACACCATCACACCACCTCCTCCATGCTTCACGGTGGGAACCAGGCATGTAGAGTCGATCCGTTCACCTTTTCTGCGTCGCACAAAGACACGGTGGTTGGAACCAAAGATCTCAAATTTGGACTCATCAGACCAAAGCACAGATTTCCACTGGTCTAATGTCCATTCCTTGTGTTCTTTAGCACAAACAAGTCTCTTCTGCTTTTTGCCTGTCCTTAGCAGTGGTTTCCTAGCAGTTATTTTACCATGAAGGCCTGCTGCACAAAGTCTCCTCTTAACAGTTATTGAAGAGATGTGTCTGCTGCTAGAACTCTGTGTGGCATTGACCTGGTCTCTAATCTGAGCTGCTGTTAACCTGCGATTTCTGAGGCTGGTGACTCGGATAAACTTATCCTCAGAAGCAGAGGTGACTCTTGGTGTTCCTTTCCTGGGGCGGTCCTCATGTGAGCCAGTTTCTTTGTAGCGCTTGATGGTTTTTGCAACTGAACTTGGGGACACTTTCAAAGTTTTCCCAATTTTTCGGACTGACTGACCTTCATTTCTTAAAGTAATGATGGCCACTCGTTTTTCTTTACTTAGCTGCTTTTTTCTTGCCATAATACAAATTCTAACAGTCTATTCAGTAGGACTATCAACTGTGTATCCACATGACTTCTACACAACACAACTGGTGGTCCCAACCCCATTTATAAGGCAAAAAATCCCACTTATTAAACCTGACAGGGCACACCTGTGAAGTGAAAACCATTTCCGGTGACTACCACTTGAAGCTCATCAAGAGAATGCCAAGAGTGTGCAAAGCAGTCATCAAAGCAAAAGGTGGCTACTTTGAAGAACCTAGAATATAAGACATATTTTCAGTTGTTTCACACTTTTTTGTTAAGTATATAATTCCACATGTGATAATTCATAGTTTTGATGCCTTCAGTGTGAATGTACAATTTTCATAGTCATGAAAATACAGAAAAATGTTTAAATGAGAAGGTGTGTCCAAACTTTAGGTCTGTACTGTATATATTGCTGCATATAACAAGGTACTTTAAAAAACCACCACATCCATAGTAAAATAGTCCCAAAACAGCAGTATGAAATGGCTGAGATCCACTGTAATATCAGATACATAATGGTACAGCCACACGATCTGTGGCCAATGCATCGTCATTATGGATGTCTCTCGGGTTGCACTGAAGCCTTATTCTAGCAAGCGGGGAAAATATTTAATAGAAACATATTGTTGAGTTCTTATTTTTCCTTATGCCAGCATGTGCATGTGTATAACCTATAAATAATAACTCACAGATGTGTGGTCACTCATGCCGCAAGAAATAAACAGATTAATACTAGGCAAGCGGGAAAGCATAATGTCAGCTACAGATCTGTTCGTCCTTACCTTTGCCTTTGGTTTGACATAACCCGAGACGATTGGCGCCAGAAAACCAGTTTTGAAAAAAAAAATGATTTTCTGATACTCTGTCAGGAGATATTTATGTTACATATGATACATATAAATACGTATATGTATATTGACACCTAGTGGTTGCGATATGAATTGCAGCTTGTGGAGCAAGTCTAGACAATGTATTGAATTTGTGTTAAAAAAATAGGGAGTCAATCTAATTTATGAAAAAGTAAAGGTGGACACAGCAGCGTATATTGTAAATGAATACATTTACTGGAGAATGTCGTCTGAATCCCAAAATAAATGGGGAAAGGAGTAGCACAATCAGAGGAGATGATCACATGGGACTTCTACCATTTGGAGCACACACAAATTCTGTTTGATATAATTTTGGGGGTCTGGGAGGTGTGCTTCTTTCCATTCTCTAAAAATAAGAGAGACGCCTCTAAAACATTAGACGCATGTTTGTAATGGCCATAGTGTTGGGCATTGGAGTCTGTCAGCCCAATCTGACAGTATAAATTAGGCACATAGCCTTGTAGGGGATATAGCCCTTTAAAAGATCACACCTTTGGTTTCTTTCTGCCTCCATTCTGCAGAAACTGAAAATTAATCAAAAATGCTAATTAGGGTGTTCAGTGCTACCTGGGTGTGGCTCAGTGCATTGTTCCACCCACTTGTTTTGCATACCCCACCTCCATCACTGTGATTGGCAGCACTGGTTTGCCTGAGCTTTCTCTGCAGACAGTACTCGCTTCAGCCAAACCAACACTGACAATCACCTGTCAGGGAGGCAAGAACATGCAAAATCAAACGGTGGAGCGGTGCACTAAGACACCAGGCCACAGCAAAGGTGCACCCAGCACCCTAATTAGCATGATCAATTAAACTTCATTTTCTGCAGAATGATAGCAGTGATTAGAACACTAAAGGCCCCGTCACACTTAGCGACGCTGCAACGATCCCGACAACGATACGACCTGTCAGGGATCGTTGCTGCGTCGCTATGTGGTCGCTGGTGAGCTGTCAAACAGGCAGGCTCACCAACGATCAGGGGAGCCGCGACATCGTGGAAAGAATCTTTCCACGATGTCCTGCTCCTGGTTACCAGCCTGCTGAAGCAGGAGCAGGCTGGTAAC
Source organism: Phyllobates terribilis (assembly GCF_046119375.1). NCBI lineage: Eukaryota > Metazoa > Chordata > Amphibia > Anura > Dendrobatidae > Phyllobates > Phyllobates terribilis. The sequence goes on from NW_027362762.1 coordinate 882,026,855, forward strand.
CATGATAAACATCGGGTTACTAGGGGCACACGCACACCTAGTAACCCGTTGTTTATCATGGTTACCACTCTGCTACGGTGAGCGGGAGGTTACCGCTCACTTTAGCAGGCTCGTAACCATGATAAACAGCGGGTTACTAAGTGCGCGTGTGCCCCTAGTAACCCGATGTTTATCATGGCTACCTGCCTGATCGCTGCTCCCGCTGGTCACACACAGCGATGTGTGCTGTTCAGCGGGAGAGCAACGACCAAAAAATGGTCCAGGACACTTTGCAGCGATCAGCGACCTCACAGCAGGGGCCTGATCGCTGCAAAGTGTCACACATAGCGACATCGCTGGTGAGGTCGCTGTTGCGTCACCAAAACCATGACACAGCAGCGATCTCTCTAGCGATCTCGCTATGTGAGACGGGGGCTTAAGGCCACTGCCCCACTATCAGTATTTGGTCAGTATTCAGTCAGTATTTTTTCTCAGGAGTGGGAGCCAAAACCAGGTGAGGAACAATCAGAGAAAAGGTATAATAGAAACAAGTCACCAATTCTGTATTTATCACCCACTCCAGGTTTTGGCTCCCACTCCTGAGAAAAAATACTGACCAAATACTGATAGTGGGACCGTGGCCTTATAGTGTCATTTTTACAGGGAATTTATCCTCTACAAGTCTATGTGCTCAGTTTACATTGTAATCCAAAAGGCAGCAAAAGGGAGACATAATATACTGCAAGTCCATTCATAAGTTTATATGAAAGTGGGCAATGATTCTCAAATTAACTTGTAGTCCATGGCAAATAAGTTACGTTGTGCCCCAAATAAATGCCACATATCTACATAGAGAGATAAAACACAGACACAAAGATGTGAAGCAGGAGTATAAAAAAAAATGTCTATTGAAAAAAATTAAATAATAATAATAGTTTAAAAAAAGATATACAAAGATGGCGACATCACTAGAGGGTCTTTGCTGACTCCTATCATCCACTTTCTTTTTAACAGGCTGTTACTTATCTCTGTGCATTTGGAATGCAGCATTTAGTGACCAAATGATCACTACTTAGGGTGCATTCAGGGACTCATTCAGTGGTCCCGTAAGGCTTGCGACCGAACCCCTCGCAAAACGAGCATATGCGCCGACGGGGCCATAAACTATAATGGCGCCAACAGAGCGAACATGCGCTCTGTTGTGCATAGTTTTTTAGGCATGTACCCTAATGGAGACAAAAACCTAGATGCAATCTACTACTTATTCATTTATTGCGCACGGGCACTGTGAACAATATTTTCAGCAAGGTCTAGATATATTCTTGAATATATAAATTCTTGTGTCATTGCACATACACATGACTTTATCCAAGTAGCATTCAATTTGCATTGTATTTATACTACAAATTTCAATTATTGTATATTTTATAATTGCACATTTATGTCTCCAGTAGTGATGAGCGAGTATGTTCTGTTAACCCTTTCGCCGAGTATGCTCGGGCCGAGCACCGAGTAGTTACAGCTGCTCGGTGTTATGTTTGAATCACTCCCGTGTGCATGATTTCCGACTATTTGACGGCGTTATTACATGTGAGGAATGTCTGCTTCTTACACATTCCTCACATGTATTAAAGCTGTCAAACAGTTGCAAATCATGCACACGGGAGTGATTCAAACATATCACCTAGCACGCTGTAAGTACTCGGTGCTCGCCCGAGCATACTCGGACAGAACATACTCGCTCACTAGTCTCCAGTAATGTTGCCATTAGAGATGGACGGATCATTTTGCACAACCCCGGTCCATGGTCCAGGTCAGTGCTCTCTGGACAGGAGATGTGCATGACGCACCCCCTGGGCCATATTCTTTAGGGGAATACCCGGAGCCGGATCAGATGGGGGTTGTAGTCTCCGAGTGGCTGTGACCCGGTCCGTGCCCAGGGTGTCAAACTCAGTGTATGTGGCAGTCCTACAGATGTTACAAAGTTCGTTATGTCGACTACGCCACCCGTTGGATTGCGGTCACTATGGCCGCCGCTGCAGCAGGGTCCGCTGAGGCTGATGGTGTTGGTGCAGCTTTAGATAGTATAACCCCCAACGGGAGGGGTATGGCCTCAGGGGGTCAGGTGCAGAGGATGGGGGTTGTGGTGGTGCAGCGTAGATGATTAAAGACAGAGTCGGGTTGTGCAGTTCAGGGTGTTTACTTACTGCAGATATTCCGGTCACTCCGGCCTTGAGTGACCACCCGAGCCGTGCTGCGTCCACCAGGTCCTGGATTCAGCCAACCCCCAAGCAAGTCCGGAGCGTGTCCCTGAGCCCTCCTTCTTGTCCTTTCTTCTGGCCGTCCCCACCAGGGATCCACCTAGGTCCAGCTCCCTCGGGCCTTCTGTTGGGAGACCCTTGGCCTTGGGTTCCCTGACCCTACACGTGGTTTGCCTTCAGGGTGGATGTAGTGGGTGGCCGTGGCAGATCCTGCTCACGGCCTCCGGTCTCTGGCTGAGGTATGCTTTAGCCCCCACCAGTTTGGGATCCGGTACCCTGTTGCCAACTCTTCACCCTAGGTTTGTATATGGGTTCTCAGAGTTCCTTTTTGTTTCCCCCTCTGGGTCTCTCTTTCTCTCTTCTCTCACTCTTGCTCTGGGGCTGCTCTGCTCCTCTTCCTCTGACTTCTCACAGACTGACTGACTGTGGCAGACTGACTGACCCTGATCTTAGATGGTGCCCACCTTAAATACTCCCTCTATGTGTGAGCTCAGGTGACCAGCACCCAATGAGCTCCTATCTTTACCCAGGCTGCTCCCCCTATCTGCCCCTACACTACTGGGATGTACCACCCCCCTCCCACTCCAGCCAGGAACAGACTCGGTCGTACCTGCACATTTCTAAGTGGGAGTACCGTTGGTCTGTTCCTCGGAAATGGGATGTGTGTAGTGCATGCAGCTTTCTGAGCTCAGTTCCACACTCCATCCTTACCCGGGAGTGGAATATCACACCTCTGGGTTGAGGTGCAATACCCCTGTAGCAGCCGAATCCTCAGGGTGCTACATTCCCCCCTGGTAAATCACAGCACGTCCTCGGGCTGTAAGATATAAAACATCATCCAAACATACAATTTTTTTTCATAAACAACATAATAAAACATATAAAACATATATATTAGCAGCATCATAAAACTTTTCATATTAACATTCTTGTTTCTGGTTCCTCCTCCGGACACTGTGCAACGTGTGCCCGGGAAAAGTGCAACAGTTTGTCTTAGAAAAATGGCCTTCCTATAAAACCGGTAGGGGGCGCTTAAGGAAGCGCAACTATTTACAAGGGGTAGTAGGACCGCTCTCAGTCCTCGGTCAGAGGGATTAAGGGAAATACGGGTAACAGTTCAATTCGCTGGTCCCAACGGGGACTATAATAGCAGCAGCAGTTCACTGTGCCCCGACGGGCAACTATATACAGCTTCTACTCTGCTGTACTCAACGACGACGTCCTCCTGCTCTTTCTTTGTGGACAGTTTCAGTTTCAGACCCGTCCGGGCATGTATGCTGGGCGAACAGGTCCTCACCCAGGTGCGGTACTTTAGGTGTTATGGGCGCAGTGGTGGTAGCGGCGCCCGGGTTGCCCAGGCCATGAGGCCAGGCCTGGGGCACCTGGAAAGTGAAGGGCACCGTAAGGACGGCGGCGCCCTGGGCTACTTGGCCCTGCGACCAGGCCGGTGGCTCCGCGGAGGTAGGGGGCGCTGTTGGTATTGCGGCACCCGGGGGTACTAGGCCCTGCGACCAGGCTGGTGGTACTTCCTGCTTGGTCACGCTCGGGGTCGAGGCATGTGACGTCACAGGGGTCGCGGCTGCGGCTTCCGGTTGAGGCCTAGTCTGTGGCGGTGACGTTGCGGTTACGGGCACGGCAGGGGATACTTCGGGCTCTGCGACGGGGAGCTGGGGCAGGTGCGCGGTTTCCCGGTTTGGGGTAGAGACGTCCCCTTTACCTGCCTCCTTTCGTTCGGCTCCCTTCTCGGCGCCGTCTCCGGCCTTCAGTCCTCCTGCGCCATCCTCAGAGGCGGTCTGTCTCCTCGTCTCGGGTGGCGTGCTCCGCTGACGGGTTCTTGTCTGCTGGGCCATCTCACGGCTCCACTCCGCCAACGTCTCTCGCTGCACCCGGGCCATCCTCCGTGCGAGGCCCTCCAGCGCAGTCTGTGCACACTCCCGGTCTCGGGGGAGCTGTGCCAGGACCTCCACTAAGCCTAGTGGGGTCGTTGCTTCTAGCAGGCTCCTGACCAACGGGTCGGTGCTGCTCTGCTCTCCTTCCGTTGTCTCCAGCAGGCTCCTGGCCAGCGGGCCGGTGCTGCTCTGCTCTTCTTCCATCTCCGGGTAAGCTTCTTCTGGACTCAGCTCTAGGCTTCTTGTCTCCGGGTGCGCTCTCTCCAGACTGCTCCAGGCGACACCCATCTTTGCTCTCTTCTTCTCAGTCCTCCCACTTCGAGGGCGGTCCCGGGGCCACTTGGTGATTGTCAGCTCCAGGGGCAGTTCTTTCACGCTGACAGACACCTCTAGCATCACAGTCTCTGTTGGTGGGGGCGGTTTCCACTTTTGGCGCCATTTTCGGTCCTGGCCCACGATGGGAGGTGGCCTCTTGCCACCCTCTGGCACGCCCATAATGGCGTCCGCTCTTCCAAGGCGGGAAATCTTCGGAAATGGCGGGAATCGTCTCCCAGTGGCGGGAAACTCTGCAGATGGCGGGAAAAAGCTGTTAATGGTGGACAACCGGCGGGAAACGACCTGTGATGGGGTCCGAGGCGGGGACCCTCCGGAACCGGCAGGAGACTTCTTTTTGAGGTAAACTTGTTCTTTTCTTCAGGCACGCAGTACCCGGGTGTTGCGGGCACGTAATCCTGCCGACTACGCCAAAGTTGACGCACCCCCTGGGCCATATTCTTTAGGGGAATACCCGGAGCCGGATCAGATGGGGGTTGTAGTCTCCGAGTGGCTGTGACCCGGTCCGTGCCCAGGGTGTCAAACTCAGTGTATGTGGCAGTCCTACAGATGTTACAAAGTTCGTTATGTCGACTACGCCACCCGTTGGATTGCGGTCACTATGGCCGCCGCTGCAGCAGGGTCCGCTGAGGCTGATGGTGTTGGTGCAGCTTTAGATAGTATAACCCCCAACGGGAGGGGTATGGCCTCAGGGGGTCAGGTGCAGAGGATGGGGGTTGTGGTGGTGCAGCGTAGATGATTAAAGACAGAGTCGGGTTGTGCAGTTCAGGGTGTTTACTTACTGCAGATATTCCGGTCACTCCGGCCTTGAGTGACCACCCGAGCCGTGCTGCGTCCACCAGGTCCTGGATTCAGCCAACCCCCAAGCAAGTCCGGAGCGTGTCCCTGAGCCCTCCTTCTTGTCCTTTCTTCTGGCCGTCCCCACCAGGGATCCACCTAGGTCCAGCTCCCTCGGGCCTTCTGTTGGGAGACCCTTGGCCTTGGGTTCCCTGACCCTACACGTGGTTTGCCTTCAGGGTGGATGTAGTGGGTGGCCGTGGCAGATCCTGCCCACGGCCTCCGGTCTCTGGCTGAGGTATGCTTTAGCCCCCACCAGTTTGGGATCCGGTACCCTGTTGCCAACTCTTCACCCTAGGTTTGTATATGGGTTCTCAGAGTTCCTTTTTGTTTCCCCCTCTGGGTCTCTCTTTCTCTCTTCTCTCACTCTTGCTCTGGGGCTGCTCTGCTCCTCTTCCTCTGACTTCTCACAGACTGACTGACTGTGGCAGACTGACTGACCCTGATCTTAGATGGTGCCCACCTTAAATACTCCCTCTATGTGTGAGCTCAGGTGACCAGCACCCAATGAGCTCCTATCTTTACCCAGGCTGCTCCCCCTATCTGCCCCTACACTACTGGGATGTACCACCCCCCTCCCACTCCAGCCAGGAACAGACTCGGTCGTACCTGCACATTTCTAAGTGGGAGTACCGTTGGTCTGTTCCTCGGAAATGGGATGTGTGTAGTGCATGCAGCTTTCTGAGCTCAGTTCCACACTCCATCCTTACCCGGGAGTGGAATATCACACCTCTGGGTTGAGGTGCAATACCCCTGTAGCAGCCGAATCCTCAGGGTGCTACATGCAAATTTTCTGAGCTTCCAAGTTCCCCAGTGCAGCATTTTTCATTTGCCGGCCCGGCATGATGTTATCTTTGAGGGGTGTAGTGCACAGGTGATATATCAGCAGCCAGGCTCATCATAAGATGGTCCTGGAATCCCAGAGGGGAAGGAAATTCGTGCAGTTCCTGACCACATCCAGAGAGAACTGACCAAGATCTTGGATCAGGGTTGCGTAAAACGATCCGCTGTAGTTGCCATCTTGTTAATATTTTTTCAATAAACATTTTGTTTTTAGACTCCGGTTTACATCTTTTTGTCTTAGTTCATACTGTCAGGTTGGGCCAACAGACTCCCTTGAACAAATGTACGTATGATCGGTGCTCATCCATAATCCGAATATTGGTCTATTCCTATCTTCCCCAGACTGCCACTATTAGATACTGTTAAGTAATTTGGTGGCTTAAAGAGGTTTGTCTCAATATAGACGACCCCTTACAGAATGTAGACCAAAAGTCCATCTGCCAGTAAAACTTTAGACAAGCTGCAGATGTATAACTGTCCATGTAATAATATAAGACAGCTCAACTCAATGCCAGCTGCCAATACACACTGGCTCTCCAATAGGGCTCATAGAGGGGTCCTTCATCAGACAACAATTTTAAAAATAACCATACCTTTGATAAAAAAAACATTAATGTAAAACATACTTTTCCATTTGTGTTATGGGATTATTAAAACTGGAGGAGTCACTGAGAGAGAAGGATGTGGGTGTCCTTGTACATCATGGACTAAATAACAGCATGCAATGTCAATCAGCTGCTATTAAGCAGGTTATGTCATGAATTATAAAAGGCATGATGGACTCGGGGGACAGTGACGTAATACTAACACTTTACAAAGCATTACTGCAACCCCATCTGGAATATGCAGTTCTGGACACCACTTCATAGAAAGGGGGCCCTAGAAAAAGAAAAGGTAGAACGAAGCCACAAAACTGATAAAGTAGCATGGAGGATCTTAGTTAAGGGGAAAGACTAGGAATCCTTACTATAAAGAAAAGATGTCTAAGGGAGTGGGAGGCTATAATTTGTAGAGGTATATAGTGTACAAGGCCCAAACAAATATAGGATAAATTAATCCATGTAAGATCCACTAAAAAGACAAGGGAGCACTCCCTCCAAATGGAGAAAAAAGGTTCAATCTCCAGAGGTGACAAAGCTTCTTTACTAGAGTTGTGAATCTGCGGAGAAGTCTAACCCAGGAGCTGGTCACAACAAGAAGTCCATGGCTTCAAAAAAGGCTTAGATCATTTTTTAGAGCAGAGCTACATCAACACTTATGTAAATGTATAGGATTTCTGTTTTTAATGTTGATCCAGTCTCATCGCCAATTGGCATCAGTAGGGAAAATTTTCCCTTTCGGGACAGCCTGACTCCTGCCTTATGGGTTTTTATTTTTCCTCCTCTACACCCCTTTGCTTTCAGAATGTCCTTTCCAATCATTATAGAATAGAGATACTTATCAACTAACTATGTAACCATATAACTTATTGCAGTCACAATTAAGTGGGACATACACATTTAATATATATTGATGGAACTTGGAAATTCCAGTACTGAACATTTAAAGAGAATCTGTCAGCAGGATTTCGCTAAGTAAAGTCATGGCCATATTGGCGCCATGATACTGATTAAATTGATATATGTGGTGAAGAAATTCACTTAGTGGCTTTTATTTAATCAGCATTTAAATGTTTTCTTGTAATGGTAGTTCCTTGCCCTAGGGCGGGACTGTGGGGCGGGTATTTTCTTCTTGCTTTGGCCCCTCCGTCTGCCTCCTGTGTTTGAAAGACAAGGAGGGCACTGATCCGTCAGTCACCTGCCTCTTATTTCAAATCTCATGGCAGCGCAGTCATTGTAGTGGTCTCTGATAAAACTACAGGTCTCCAAGAAAATGGCGACATTGGCCGTTGCCTCAAAAAGTTGCTCCGAGTTCTTATATTATTAATACCATGGTTGCCTTCATTAGCAAGCTATCCAGTGCACCAACATTATGTCTCCTCCCGTCTTGTCTGCGATCCTGCGCTAGTTGTCTGGACACAGTGGGCAGTGCTTGTGCTGATTGAGAACTTGGAACAATGACTTTCAGACCCAACGGTGCAATTTTCTTGGAGACCTGCTGTTTACCAAAGACCACTACAATGGCTGCACTGGCGCAATATAATGATATAGGAGTCAGGTGATGTTAGAACCTTGCTCTTAGGTTTTTTCCTTTGCTGGTCACATGACCTTGTTGGCCTATTTAATCCTGCTCCGCCCTTCTGGCTTTGCTGGACTTCATTGTATAACTACTTTCTAGCTAGCCTGTGCTCTGTATCTAACTCTGTTAGTTTGCTTGGTCTACGGACCTCTATGTTCTATATATTTTGTTTGTGCGTCTGTCTGCTACTATTTCTGTTAGGAGGTGTCCCATTTTCCTCCCAGTCCTTAGTACTTGTAGGGATTCCTTCCCCACATCTATAGGTCTCCGTACAGACTAGCTTAGGACTTTAGCAGGTCTGATCGCAGGATCAGGTTCCCTGTTACATCGTAGGGATTCAGCTGAGTTCTATCGTAGGGACAGATCTCCTCTCTTTCCTTAGCTCTGGTAGCAGAACATAACAGGTGACTGACGGATCAGTGCCCTTTCATGCAAACACATGACGCAGACGGAGGTGCCAGACAGGAAGAAAAGACCCTACCCACCAGGGGCGTACATAGAAATCATGGGGCCCCATAGCAGAAGCTCTAATTGCCCCCCCCAAATAAATAATTATTTGCCTGTGTCGCAGAAGAGCAGATCTCACAACTTTCCAGCCTTTACATAGTAATTTTCCTCCTGCTAAAGTCCTAGATCCCTCTTTCATTTCCCCATAAAGTATGATGCCAACAAAAGTGCCCCCCAAACACAGTATGATACCCCCATGGTGCACTCCTCCATATTAGCCTCCACATGCACAGTATAATGACCCTACAGTACCCCACTTCAACTCCCAAGGCAAAGTATGGTGACACCAACACAGTATGATCCCCCAACTGTGACCCCCACAGAGCCCTCCATACACTATAATGGGCTTGCATACAGTATAATGGCCTGCACTAGCCCTCCAAACAGTATAATGGCCCCCCACATAGCCCTCAAAATATTATAATGGCCCCACATAGCTTTCCATATAGTATAATAAGCCACTGATAATCCTCCATATAGTATATTGCGCCCCCATAATCCTCCATATAGTATAATGCGCCCCTCATAATCCTCCATATAGTATAATGAACTTCCCATGGTCCTCCATAGAATATAATTCACTCCCCACAGTCCTCCATACAGTATATTACACACCCCATAGGGTAAAATGCAGCCCCCATATAGTATAATGCACCCCACAGTCCTGCAGTATTATGGGCACCACGTACTCACTGATTTTTAAAATACCGTATATTTTAAATAAGCCAACCCGAGTATAAGCCGAGGCCCCTAATTTTACTACAAAAAAAACTGGAAAAACGTATTGACTCGAGTGTAAGCCTAGGGTGGGAAATACAGCAGCTAATAGTAAATTTCCCAATCCTAGTACGTATGGCACCCCTCATCCCCCAATCCTGGTACATATGGCACCCCTCATCCCCCAATCCTGGTATGTGTGGCCTCCTCAATCCCCCAATCCTGGTATGTGTGGCCTCCTCAATCCCCCAATACTGGTATGTGTGGCTTCCTCAATCCCCCAATACTGGTATGTGTGGCTTCCTCAATCCCCCAATACTGGTATGTGTGTTCTCTCCAATCCCCCAATCCTGGCATGTGTGGCCTCCTCAATCCCCCAATCCTGGTATGTGTGGCCTCCTCAATCCCCCAATACTGGTATGTGTGGCCTCCTCAATCACCTAATCCTGGTATGTGTGGTCTTCCCAATCCCCCAATCCTGGCATGTGTGGCCTCCTCAATCCCCCAATCCTGGTATATGTGACCTCCTCAATCCCCCAATCCTGGTATGTGTGGCTTCCTCAATCCCCCAATACTGGTATGCGTGGCCTCCTCAATCACCTAATCCTGGTATGCGTGGCCTCCTCAATCCCCCAATCCTGGCATGTGTGGCCTCCTCAATCCCCCAATCCTGGTATGTGTGACCTCCTCAATCCCCCAATCCTGGTATGTGTGGCTTCCTCAATCCCCCTATCCTGGTATGCGTGGCCTCCTCAATCCCCCAATCCTGGTATGCGTGGCCTCCTCAATCCCCCAATCCTGGTATGCGTGGCCCCCTCAATCCCCCAATCTTGGTATGTGTGGCCCCCCCAAACCCCCAATCCTGGTATATATGGCCCCCTCATCCCTCAATCACTGCACACACAAAAAAAATAAACACTAATACTCACCTTCCTTCCTCACCTCTCCTCCAGCGCTGCGTCCTGTCTGCTGCAGCTCATGTCGGCATCTGAGCAACGCGCATTCTCAGATCCCGAGGTGAGCTGCTGCTGCCGGCATATTCACTCCTCTCCAAGCCAGGACTATGGGCGTGGAGAAGCGTGAATATACATTCTCTTTAGTAGCGGACACTGTCAGCAGGAGCTGCGGCTCAGCGCTCCTCCGTGCCCACTAATAAAGAGAATGAATATTCCCTCTTCTCCACGCCCATGGGAGTGGAGAAGAGGGAATATTCATGTCCCTTTAGCAGCGGGCACACGTGATAGCTGCTTCAGCAGCTACTGTGTGTGCTCCGCTCTGCCGCAACCTCCCTCCCCCCACCACTATCCACCAATATTCACCTATACAACTCGTCCCCACGCTGCTTGGGTCCCCCCACGGCTTGGGGCCCCTCGGCTCACGGGCCCCCCGCGGTCACGGGCCCTATAGCAGTGGCGTGGTCTGCCGCCATTGGCGGTACGCCACTGCTACCCACAGTCCTGCCCTTGTGCACAGAACTATCATTACAAGAAAACTTAAAACGCTGATTAAACAAAAACCACTAAACAGATTTATTCACCACAGATATGAATTTAATCAGTATCTTAGTGCCAATATAGCAATTTCTTAACTTTACTTAGCAAAATACTGCTGACAGGTTCTCTATAATGTACTATATTTGAGGACCTCCCTATTCTTTTTGATGGTAGATGACGGGCAAAATAAGAATAAACAGCTGGATGTCAACTGCCTGTTGACGAGATAAGCTTCAGATTGCAGTATTATTGGCATTGGCTTAATCTTTTCTTCCTACTGAAAACATGAATGTTCAGCCAGACTGAATATGAATGTCAGAAGAAATGGATGACAAACTTTCAAGTCTTCATCCGACGATGGTCTCATGTGTCTCAACTGTAGAGACTAGGTAGGCCACTTGGTTCTGCTGCAGGACAAGGGTAGAGACACCAAGGACAGATGAGAAAAATAGTCATGTCAGCAGATAAGACCAGAACTCTCTGCCATTTTAGGCAAAATTTTGAGCTGCTCAATCCATTACAGTGATGGGAACAGTATGTCCTTCTTCTCTGTTTAGCATGTACTAGCGGTACAATAAAGACAGATTCAGCTAACGCTAGAGAGAACATTTGATTGACAACTGTAGCCCCAATCCCGAGGTCTTACACAGAAAAGGAAAAAGCTTTTTGCAAATTCAACAAGAATCTTTAAGCATGATTACATTTTTTTCACAAAAACCAAATGCTCTGTTAAGCAATTTCCCGTTTTACAACAACAGCAATAAAAGAACAGAAACATAAAAATGGAACATGATTTACAAGTCAAAAGACATTCTGATCTACTGTAGATCAAATAAAGTATTGTAATCGGCCTGCCTCCAATTTTGCAAATTGCTGAAGGTAATTCAGCCTGTAATTATCTTTATGTAAGATGGAATTCAGATCCCATCATATTGTAACATTTGTAAATGCTCTCTGCATTTCTTTCCTCTGACATGCCATAGATCAAGGTTGGTGGTGGCATCTCAGCACAATATTTGGTGAAAGCCCATAATGTCATATGAGTGGGTGATAAAATCTGGCTATGGATATTAAATAATAATCGGCACTGTTAATGCTATTGAAATCCAAAGGGCACCACTGACAAGTAAATGTATTTGTCGATGCCCGATGTTAGCCCAGCTTCTGCTGTGGTGGTAAACAAGGACTGGACATGTTGGATTTGAACATAGTTTAGTGGTCAACATGGAAATTAGAGCCAGAATTGTGTTCCAACCAATTATTTTCATCGCTCTATGGCAATAAGCATGCACTGACCAACTACTACTGGTCAGAAGTGCAGAAAAATGAAGCATTAGAGCTTGAAAAAAGAAAATCTGAGCTTAGATGACATGTAAAGCTGGCTAATCACCTTTCCTAAGGCTATGGTCAGATGGCGGTAGATTCTCTCAGCCGCCAGAATCGGGATCATTATGCAAATCACACTCTGATGCGAGTTTGATCCAAGTGTCAGCACAGTGTGATCTGATTCTCCCATATTAGATGGGGAACAAAATTTCTCCATCTTCTCCATTCTGTTAGTACGCGCTTGCATGGCCGAGTTTGCTGCGAATATTGGATAAAAATCTAGCATGCTTTGATTTTTTCCTCGCAGTCCTCAGTCCAACGAAAAAAAGAAATCGGTATGTGCGCGACACCAAAGAATAACATCAGTCTGAGTGCAGTCTGATGTTTTGTCCGATCGCACTCAGACCGAAAATACAGTCGTGTGCATCTGACCAAAAGGTCGATCAACAAAAGCGTATGCAAAATCATCTGTTCGATTTCCAGAAAAAAATGGTGATTTTTCATCCATATTGTTATCCGTATACCATCAGTGTGTCCATTTTTTTCAACCGTATGCAATCCGTATGTCCATTTTATCAATTTGTATGGCATCTGTTTTTTACATGAGAAATTTAATAACCAATAAAGGACACATACAATTTCCTCTCCTTATAATTGTAATGTATCCGTAAAAACCACATGACATGGATGGTAATCTGTATGTGATCCATTTTTTACGCACGCATTGACTGATAGTGGGCGAAGCTGATCTCGAATATGGAATAAAGTTGCACATGTTGCAATTTTTTACATGCAAACCATTGGCTCGGTATAAAAAGATTCACGTGCTGACTTTCATTGGTCCTTGTGCTGTCCGTATACCACCCGTTTGGCACACAGACAGTGCGCAGACCTTAAATACATTCATCTGAACGAGCCCTAACACATGCACATCCTAGCTCAGACTGTAGCTCAGAGATTTTCCTATGCCATGCTCGACGCACTCTTTACAGCTATGTTCATTGCCAACTTGGTTAACTACATAGTGTAACGTTGGCCAAAAAAATGCCCTCATATATCCTTGAAGACACAGTAAACAGCCATAACTGACCTCAACACACTAACTCACTTTTATATGGTGTTCAAAGGGGACTATTTCCTCCAACAATCAAAAATGTTCAACTCATGTTCGCGTGAATGACCTGGGCACCGACTAATAAGCTACTTTTTCAGAAGTGATCCATCCCAGGAGTAACATGTACACAACCGTTACTAGTGTGAACAGTTCTGCACCTTTTCTTTTTGTGATATTTAGAATAAGTTAAGAAAATTCATTTTATTCAATTATCAGATGAGAATATATTTTCATTATATTGACTATAGTGCCAATATGTAGACTGGTAATCCTCCAACAGAAGTCATACATAAAGTGTACCTATCTCTTACAGGAGACCTAGGAGGAGTTTTTCTCACAGTACCTGTAGACTTCACAGTTTCTTACTAGTTCTCCTCGCACCATTATAAAGCCACAAGCTGAGATGTCTACATTAAGAATGAGTCTGGATATTACCATTTGTGATCGTAAGAACATGTCAAAACAAGACTAGAGCTAAAAATTATGGTGCACCTACACTTATTCACTTTCTAAGCTTGAAAAAGACCTTTGTGTATTTGTTTGTTACATTTATGTCATGCTTTAAAAAAGGGAATCTAAATCTTTGGCTTCTTTCTTTCTCCAGTCTGACATTGCTATTAGTAGAATATTGAACCAGCAGGGATTTAGGATTGGTGCCAAGAACTCGTATTGTTATCTTAAACCACAGTTGTACTCTGTGATCGAAAATGTAGACTAAGGAATCATTCACACATCCTATTTTCATGTTTGAGATCTATCTGTGGTTTTCACAGATATAATTCGTACCAGTGATAATATATGGGGCCATGAAATCACGGAAAAATGTCCCATTTTTGATACGAGTGTCGGAACAAAATCGGCAATGCAAGTCAATGGACCCGAGAAAAAATTCAGGCCGCAATCAGATGACATCCAAGTGCGATCCAATTTTCACAGACTGTCAGGAAGGAAAAGCTAGAGAAACTTATTGTTAAAAATTTCTCCATGTGCCAGAAAAACTGATGACACTCGGACCACAATCTGTTCAAAGTCTGATCAGAATAATCGGTCCATTTTTCTTGTAGAAAAATAGGACGTGTAAATAAGCCTTAAACTGGCATACATACTGTATTAGGTTTCGTTCACACACATACCGTACTGTTGGCTGAACACTGCGTTGAGGTTCCCATCAGCATTGATGAAAACCCAACAAAATCCCAATAAGCCATTTACTATTATGAGAAAGACGGAGTCGCTTTGGACACTTCTGTCTTCCGTCCTGGCAGTGGTCTGCCACATTTTTGTGCATGTCTGAAATAGATTAAAAATTCCAGGATGTTTTTTATTTGGGGGGGGATTCTGATGAAAACCCTAACGCAGTGCTCATCTAAGAGTGTGTGTGAACCTAGCCTTAGATAGCTGTCCGCTGAACAGTCATTTGGCTGACAGCTACTTCTTTTGAAGCTCGACCAAGTGTTCCTGTATTCTCTATGAGAGAGCCGCTGCCATACTCCATTGGCAGCAGTTTATCTCCTTTTGGAACAAAAGGATCGGCCAATGAAATTCAACAAAACCAGATCCTTCGGTTACACAACATCATCTGTTGGGGAAGAGTCAGGAAGCCCCTATAGACATTATATGGTTGGCTGATTCTGCCAAAATCAGTGAGGGTCTCCATATCCTAGCACAAAAGTATCAGGGATTCCTGAGAATACTTTTTAGTATGTGCTACAATTTTAGGGCTCACAAGATCGATTTTCCTACAGATGGTTCATCCATCAAGTTGCCATGGCTCAAGGCAGTTAAATAATAAAAATCATATGTGGACCATATGTAGGTCCCACTATTACCCCTTTCTATAGTAGAAAAAAAAGATCTTTTGCCATGTTTTATGCTGTTCTTTTCCTAAAACCCCTTTCAGGTTTTTAAGGAGTAACTTAATTGGATATAAAACCACTCTTCTCTATAGTAGCCACAAGCCTATAATACAGTTGCCAACATTTATGTTGGTAATTTAGGAACATTTCACTCACAATTGAATTGCCAATTTGTGGATTTACCACTTTCGGACCAGGATGCTGCAAATTTTCTCAGATTGTTTCTGAAAAATTGTGACAGTCACAATAAATATATGCTATAATATACTGTATATATACTATCTAAGATACCTAACATACTAAACAATAGCATTTGATCCATCCATTTTATCAGCAATGAATGCCCTTTGTGTTCTTGTGTCTGATTCAAGCAACAAGCAGGTCCCTTCATGCAACAGTATATGTTTTAGAGCTTGTATATATATATATATATATATATATATATATATATATATATATATATATATATATACACACACACACACACACACACACACACACACACACACACAGTACAGACCAAAAGTTTGGACACACCTTCTCATTTAAAGATTTTTCTGTATTTTCATGACTATAAAAATTGTACATTCACACTGAAGGCATCAAAACTATGAATTAACACATGTGGAATTATATACTTAACAAAAAAGTGTGAAACAACTGAAAATATGTCTTATATTCTAGGTTCTTCAAAGTAGCCACCTTTTGCTTTGATGACTGCTATGCACACTCTTGGCATTCTCTTGATGAGCTTCAAGAGGTAGTCACCGGAAATGGTCTTCCAACAATCTTGAAGGAGTTCCCAGAGATGATTAGCACTTTTTGGCCCTTTTGCCTTCACTCTGCGGTCCAGCTCACCCCAAACCATCTCGATTGGGTTCAGGTCTTGTGACTGTGGAGGCCAGGTCATCTGGCATAGCACCCATCACTCTCCTTCTTGGTCAAATAGCCCTTACACAGCCTGGAGGTGTGTTTGGGGTCATTGTCCTGTTGAAAAATAAATGATGGTCCAACTAAACGCAAACCGGATGGAATAGCATGCCGCTGCAAGATGCTGTGGTAGTCATGCTGGTTCAGTATGCCTTCAATTTTGAATAAATCCCCAACAGTATCACCAGCAAAGCACCCCCACACCATCACTCCTCCTCCTGCATGCTTCACGGTGGGGACCAGGCATGTAGAGTCCATCCGTTCACCTTTTCTGCATCGCACAAAGACACGGTGGTTTGAACCAAAGATCTCAAATTTGGACTCATCAGACCAAAGCACAGATTTCCACTGGTCCAATGTCCATTCCTTGTGTTCTTTATCCCAAACAAGTCTCTTCTGCTTGTTGCCTGTCCTTAGCAGTGGTTTCCTAGCAGCTATTTTACCATGAAGGCCTGCTGCACAAAGTCTCCTCTTAACAGTTGTTGAAGAGATGTGTCTGCTGCTAGAACTCTGTGTGGCATTGACCTGGTCTCTAATCTAACCTGCGATTTCTGAGGCTGGTGACTCGGATAAAAATATCCTCAGAAGCAGAGGTGACTCTTGGTCTTCCTTTCCTGGGGCGGTCCTCATGTGAGCCAGTTTCTTTGTAGCGCTTGATGGTTTTTGCAACTGCACTTGGGGACACTTACAAAGTTTTCCCAATTTTTCAGACTGACTGACCTTCATTTCTTAAAGTAATGATGGCCACTCGTTTTTCTTTACTTAGCTGCTTTTTTCTTGCCATAATACAAATTCTAACAGTCTATTCAGTAGGACTATCAGCTGTGTATCCACCTGACTTCTGCACAACACAACTGATGGTCCCAACCCCATTTATAAGGCAAGAAATCCCAATTATTAAACCTGACAGGGCACACCTGTGAAGTGAAAACCATTTCCGGTGACTACCTCTTGAGGCTCATCAAGAGAATGCCAAGAGTGTGCAAAGCAGTCATCAAAGCAAAAGGTGGCTACTTTGAAGAACCTAGAATATAAGACATATTTTCAGTTGTTTCACACTTTTTTGTTAAGTATATATTTCCACATGTGTTAATTCATAGTTTTGATGCCTTCAGTGTGAATGTACAATTTTCATAGTCATGAAAATACAGAAAAATCTTCAAATGAGAAGGTGTGTCCAAACTTTTAGTCTGTACTGTATATGTAAAAATATATTCTATATATATAATATAGAAAAATATATTCTGTAAAATATAACATGTTCCATGTGCCCTTCTTTTTATCAACTGGAATTTTTCACATCTCCTACTTTTTTATAGAGTAATAATAATTTTTTTTATCCAGTGAACCCATTGCACAGATTATAATAATAAAGTAGAAAAACAACTTTTGTTGGAAAAAACTCAATAACAGAGTTTTATATTGTCTCATTCCAGACAACTCCCTTAACCCCCTTCTGGCAAATACCAAAATGTTATAAAAGCAATCAATAGATCGCAAAGTGGAGTCTCCTAGTGGGACTAAAAAAAATAATTAAATTTTATTAAAACAAAAAAAGTTCAAAGTTAAAAAAATAAAATTCCACATAGTTTTGCCACAGTCATAATCACCTGAAAAATCAAGCTGTGTTATCTAAATAGTGCAGTAAACTATTTATATATAAAATACAGGAAAAACAAACAATAGAGGAACTATTTTTTCTAAATTCCCTTCTTAAAAAAATTTCTACATACTTCAAAAGAGTTCCAGTAATAAGTATGACTGGTCCCACACTAAAAACAAGTCCACATACAGGGTATTTGACAAAAAGGTATATTTTTTTTATTATGAAATTTGTGTTTATGGGGTAAAAGTAATAAAACATAAAAAAATCTATAATTGTATTCTATAATTGTACCAATCAATAGAATAAAGGCAACTAATTATTTATTACAAGTGAACAGCTTAAAAATAAAATAAAATCAATGGCAAGTTATTTCTCTACCTCCCCCACAAAAAAAAGTTAACCAAAGCCTATCAGTAAATTATATGTACCCTAACATTTTTCAGATAAAAAATATTAATTCCTCTTCAAAAACAGGTATTTCTGCCATTGTTTACATAGTATTTCATTATCTAATTATAGTTTATAAATGTTTATATATTTAAAAAGTAATAAATGTTAAACATGATATTTAAAGATTTTTCCATCCTTAACACTATAATGACTAAATGTCGATGCTCCTCTAGGACCTAGCAATCAGATGATCGCTGTGTTCTGGGTTATCTGCCGGAATAGAATGACATTACCATTACTGTGCATAAGTTTGTTTTGTTTTTTACTTCATTTTTTGCGCCTTATCAGGCAGGTTAAATGACGAATACTGATGAAAAAGACATTGCGTGCACATAGACTCTGGAGGTCCGGGGCCCTGGGCGGTAGCCCAGATTGCCCTCATTATAATCCGCCTATGGTGCACATAGACTCTGGAGGTCTTTTTCAAAGCACAATCGTACGACTAATTTAAAACTTTGATTTTGCTGTAAATAAAATAACCAAGTTACAGTCAAGTTGCACAAAAGTCACATGTCGCATGCAACACATATTGAAGTCTATGGTAAGTACACCGTGTACGACTTGCAGCCAGTGACAACAAATCCAACACATCTGCAAACATTTGGGAATCTGTGTTGCAGTATGTCGCATGTCAAAAACGCGACAACATAGGAAATCATTAAATCCAATGTTGCAATGTATCACTGAGATTTCACTGTCATGTGACGCATGTCGCCATGCAGCCTTAGGGTAGATGTGGGTAACCGTAATATTTGTCCGACAAATCATCGGATCTCACTCGAACCAATGTTAGTACACATGTCCAATTTTTTCCTTGGACAGAGCCAGCCCAGAGAAAAAAAAATTGCAGCATGCCCGAGTTTGATCCAATATAAGGATTGGACTCGACCATGCCAAGTCAATGAGTTTGTAGAAAACATCAGACTGCATTCGGATTACATCTGAGTGCAGTCCGATTTCCACGGACTGACAGAATGGAGAAGATGGAGAAAATGTAAAAAACATTTTCATGTCAAAAGTGCACAGAGCCTTTAAAAGGCATTGTCTCAAGTTGTGCTCGGTTGGTCTTCGGCACTAAAATTAAGAATGAATGGAGCAGATGAGTGAATTATCCACCGCTCCATTTAGGGACCAGCTTCATGGGATCGGTGGGGATCCCAATAGCTGGACCCATAGTGAACATGAAGTCATGCCCTATCTTAAGGAGTGCGGATAACTTCCAAACTTGCGACAACTCCTTTAAGTTATTAAAAGGGTTTTCCAACACTGTTGTGATTTTTTAAAGATAGTTTTATTTAAAATTTCTGAAATGCCCCTTCCTCATCCACCACAACAAAAAGGTTCCTATTTATATAGAGTGGAAGTTGTGAAAGCTGCAGCTCTATTCACTGTCATTTGGACTAAGGCCACGGCCCCACTATCAGTATTCGGTCAGTATTCGGTCAGTATTTTTTCTCAAGAGTGGGAGACAAAACCTGAAGTGGAACAATCAGAGAAAAGGTATAATAGAAACAAGTCACCAATTCTGCATTTATCACCCACTCCTGAGAAAAAATACTGACCGAATACTGACCAAATACTGATAGTGGGGCTGTGGCCTAATGGAAATAGTAGAGCTCAGCTTTGTCAGCCCCATACTCAGAGGATGGAGAGGCTGCATGCAAGACTGTCGTTCCATTACAAAAAATCATGTTCTTGTGACTGGTCCCAACTGAGGATCTCCATCGATCAGACCCTTATCATGTATCCTGTAGGCAAGTGATAAGTTGTAATTTTGGGATAATATGTTTAAACTTTTGGTTTAGTAATATAGGGGATAATTTTATGTTTTGGGCAGAAATACATTGTTTATCAACAAAATGTAACAAGAATTAAGTATGGAAAAAAGAGAATTCTTCTCATTATATTAGGTGAGTTCAACATTAACAGTGATCTCTCTCCATGTTTTTGCTATGTAATCTGAGAGAGCCATGATGAGCCTGATTCCAGCCATGTGTCACTTATTAGAAACAGTGATTGTATCATAACCGCTCCACCAAGTAAACTAAGCGCTAGAATCAGGTTCTCTGTCCCTACATCATGCTGCAAAAACCTGTTTACAGATGCCCTTTAATAATCGGTGGGTTCAATATTTCTAATTCTTTTGGGGAGTGTGTACTTTTGTCTGATTGATAAAACTCTGCGTACATCTGTCTTTATTTTGTGTAGCACTGGCTTTTATTTTTCAGTCTTTGACTCCATTTTCCACTTTAGCCGACAATTTTATTATCTATTTCATATTCCGCACTTCAGATCCATTATTTCGGTCTTTGCATAAAGTTGAGGCAGTCAGTAAGGACTCCATTACATAACATTAATAAAAGTACTTGAGCTACAATGTGCTCCTCTCTTCTGTACCTCACATGCCTAGAACAGTATGAAGTCACCTTACTTGACTTCTTTAATATATTCAATAAGTTTTTCATTCTCATTTTTTCATTGCATAGGATTGTGGGTCATGTTCTATACTATTGTTGATGTTTTTACCCCTAGAATAATGCACACTCATACAAGTCGGCAATAAAAAACCCTGGGGAAACCTTACAGCCTTGTCTTATGATACTTTATTATTATTATTATAACCCCCTTTAATTATTATTTATATAGCACTAACATATTCCGCAGCACTTTACATTTTAGTGGGGACATATATAGACAATAAATTCAAGACAAGGTAAGACAGTTTAAACAGTTACATTAGGAGCGAGGTCCCTGCTCGCAAGCTTACATTCTACAAGGGAATGGGGGGGGGGTACAATAGGTGGAAAGTGCTTGTTATTTCAGGTCTGGCAATTATAATAAATAGGGATTTTCATATAAGGCAGCATGATCCGATCATCAGCCCGTATGTTTAAGTGCAATAATCAAGTATCAAGTGTAGTTATCGTGTGCATGGAGGGTGTGGAGACAGATGAATAAGAGGGAGCAGATTCTGAATAATATTTAGAAGGAAGGAACAGGGGAAAGATAGTTTACTGAGTAGTTGAGGTGGTAGGCTTGTTTAAAGAGATGGGTTTTTAAAGCACACTTGAAGTGGGGGCTAGACATCAGTCGCATCGTCTGGGGTAGAGCATTGCAGAGAACTGGCGTAGCACGAGAGAAGTCTTGGAGACGGAGGTGCAAGGTTCGGATTATGGGGGATGATAGTCTTACTGTAGGTCATTTGTAGAATGGAGGGCATGTGTGGGGCGATAGATAGAGATGAGAGAGGAGATATAAGGTGGTGCAGAACTGTGGAGAGCTTTGTGGGTGAGAGTGATGAGTTTATTTTGGACCCTGTAGCGAATGGGTAACCAGTGTAATGACTGGCACAAGGTGGAGGAATCGGTGAAGCAGCTGGACAGAAATACAACCCTGGCTGCCGCATTCAGGACGGATTGGAGAGGAGAGAGTTTGGTAAGAGGGAGACCGATCAGAAGGAGTTGCAGTAGTCCAGATGAGAGTGAATAAAAGCGACCCTATGAGTTTTAGCAGTTTCAAAGATGAGAAAAGGTCGGATTCTGGAGATGTTTTTAAGATGCAGGTGACAAGAGCGAGTGAGTGAGTGATCGGATATAGGGAGTAAAGGAAAGATTAGTGTCGAATATGACCCCAAGGCAGCGGGCGTGCTGCTTGGGAGTTATGGTTGAACCCTCCAAGGTAATTTCAATGTTAGAGTTAGATTAGTAGAGGGGAGAAACACAAGAAGTTCAGTTTTCGGGAGATTCAGTTTAAGATAGAGGGAGGACATGATGTTAGAGACAGCAGACAAACAATTCTTGGTATTTTGAATTAGGGTAGGGATCTTGTCTCATTATAGACAATTGTTTAGTAAAGAGAGGGAGAACCCTGAAAAACAGGTGTTTATGTCAGGGAATTCAGCTTTTAGTTGGGATTTAAGGGGGTAACATTTCTCCTTGTGGAGATTGACATGCCTAGCCTGGCATGTCAGTGTAAAGAGGCTTGTAAGCCATGCAATGCTCCTCTGGGAAATTAAATATGCAAATTGCCTCTTCAGAGAGGAAGAGGACTAGAATTTTAGTGCCGCCTATTGAAAATAGCAATCCTAAAAGTCAATATCGATCCTTTAACGAGCTTTGCCACATGACTTAGGATCAAAGCCAAACCAAAATCTCAGTTTGTAGGCACATGTTTTGGAGTGTTGCCCCTCCTCAGTGCAAAGCAAGAGATCTGATTTGGTTGTATGTGAGGCTTTTGACTGAGATCTAAAGTTTAACGTTTCTCCTTGTGGAGAGTGACATGCCTGATATGTTGCTAATTTTCCCTACAGCTCCCACTACAGGCAATATATGGTATTGCATGTAGCCATTCAAACAAATAGCTGATAGTCTTACACATGGACAGACTAAGATGACCAGAACAAGAGTCGCTGTTTGATAGCAGCACTCTGTTCTGGCTTTTAGAGGGGTCCCAAGTGACTTTCCTGATGGGATAAGCTTTTTACAGGAGTACTTTGGCTTCTTATATAAACTTTAATGGAACATGCCCTTGTAGTGTAAATCGGTTTATAATTTTATGCTCAAAGGTTTGTGGGTTCGGACTTGAATTGCCATAAGGGAAAATTATATGTATGTTCATGTGCCAATATTGATGACATCCTACCCAAATGAAGGCATGAAAACATACACCATCTAAGGTTAACTCTGAAGGACCAAATTGCAAAATGTGCCATCTACCCATGAAAGTATCATCCTAAGTACATCTTAATGCCTACATAATGCACCTTAATAATTGAATTCTTTCACATGTAATACAATTTATAGAACTAGGTCAGAAGACTAAAATTTATTCATCATAAAATGTATATTTCTCATTGTCAGCGCTGTGAACAAACATATGGTACGTGTAGGGTTAGCGAGGAATGAGGAAAGTTGGTTTTCATTCAATTCCCAGCGAGTATTCAAAAACATTGATCTGTAACCTTTAAAAATGTAAAGAATATTAAAAGTATTCATTTTGACCATATCATCTCACAGTCATTGAAAAGTCAAATATTACTTATTTCTTGACATTCTGACATTCAAGATATATGGTTGTAAATGTCAACATTTAATAAAGCTTATAATTTTATTGATTTTTGCTTTTGTTTTGAAAATATCTACTCCGAGCATGGGATAAAAATCAGATTTCTGAGCGAGTGTTCATCCGTAGACACAAGTGTCACCGTAAACTCCCCAAGATATCAACTGTCCCTAATTAATCTACTTCAATACATGAAAACCCAGCACCGAAAAAAAATGTAGTGGCAGAAAAAAAGTTACAATAATGAATCCGAGCTTTGGTAATTGTGTCAAAACATTAGATGACAATAGGACACCGGTGCTAAAAACATGGAGCAAATTACTGAGTGCAGAAATAAAAATAAAAGGGTGAACCGAAATGCAGATTATCAAGATTATCATCAACTTGTCAGACAATTATGAAGCATTATCTCAGATTATTAAATAAGATCGCTATGAATTAAGGCTGAAAACATTGTAATAAGTGGATTAAATGTATTTATGTTGTAAAAACTCAGTATAAAGTCAGAAAAGTGCAAAAATACTTTCAGGTCATAATCTATAATAGTGCCGTAAAGGAAAGACACGGCAGAACTGAGTTTCTCATTTAACTCTTTGTGGCTACAGTATGTGATTTATGCATCATGAGACCATACTATACTAACAGTCCTATGTAAAACCACATGCGATGAATATTTCCAATATACATTATTTATTTTACTCGCTTATATAGCTCCATTTATTCCGCATCCCTTTACAGGCATTTTTTTTATCACTGTCCCCATTGGGGCTCACAATCCAAATTCCGTATCTGTATGTCTTTGGAGCAGACTTTTAATTATTATGGAGCGAGATAGATATTTAGTGAAAAGTCTTCGATAGTCCACCATCTTGAGAAGACAATATCTCACCGGAATTAAAATGTGCAGCCCTTCTCTATGAGAAGACCACCCCTGCAATACACCATTTTTTACTGCAATTTTAGTTGCCCTATATATACATACAGATTATTACTAAACTATATTAAAGTGTACATGTTATATAGAACACTTAAAGGGATAGGGCATGTATTTAAAAAACTCTTTAAAACTGAGCTTGTAAACCTGTAGTACTCGGGTACCTCTATAAACACACCTTGTTCATAGGGGGTACCCGCACGGTCCTTCAATTGTGTTTTTCCTACTATAGGTGCTACACAGCGTATAGTATGTTCAGTGTTTTGGGGGGTACTTTGACATAATTGGAAATAATTGGGGATATTCTGCGAATGATAATAGAAAACAAGTATAAAAAAGTTAAAAAAAACTAAATATTTGATCTGCTGCTTTTGACCACTTAGTAACTACTTTATTATTTGCCAAACAACAACAAAAAAAAATGGCTGAAAACGCATTTATAACATTACATATATAATAAATACCCCTTAAAGGGATATAAAAAGTAATTTGGTTGGTTTCTTCTAACACAGTGTGACCTTTCTAGTACATGAAACCTATTGATTTCATCATGATAAATCAGTTACTTACACATACCATGTAATTATATAGCAATGTGCCCTTTTATTTTTTAGAATGTTTTGGCAAATTGAATTACAATGGGTTTTTTACTGATGTTTTTAAATGAGTAAGGTGGGACAACTAGATAAAAAAATAGCAATCATCCCATCAGATGGGGTCAGTTGTGCAACTGTAGACATTAATGTGCGTGCACCTCTATTTGTATATCTGTGAGTTTGTACTGTGATTTGAAGCAGTTTCTGTATTTTACCAATTTTTTTTTTTTTTTTTTTACGCAAAGGTCAGATATTGGTGCAATATGGACATGCAAATATCTGATACTAGATATAGAACAGTGACTGCATAATAAATGCTAGAGTGAGCCAAATACAACACTTCAGCTTGGAATATTCTGTGATTAGATTGTGAGCCTATAAGTAAAAGGAACTGGTATTTGACATTCCCTGTAGAATATATTGGTACTACAGTGTTACATTATTATGTAATAGCAAAATAACACTGATAAATATGTAAGAGGCCAGAAGACATGTCTGTCCATAGTGTCACGTTGTATGATACAAAACTGGCGAGCGTGTGTGAACAAGAACATTTTCCTGCAAATAGAATATAACTAGTAACTTACATAGATAGCAAATCACATCAGCTGAATAATTCCATCCATATTGTATAGTCTTGGACTGAGAAAAATCTAAAGTATATCTATTATCACAGCTGTACCTATACATAAGCTTACTTACAACACATAGACCCCAAGACACAATAAAACGAAAATTTGTAGGACAAGGGAAATTATGCATCCATTGATTGTGAAGCTTGGATGTGTCAGGGGAATATTTAGCTGCTTATGAGTAGTATACAGCATAAATATTGCAGTGGCACACAGCACCGGTGGGCACAACAATATTAGTACTGAATGATAATGCAATGTTATATTAAAGTGTGATCGGTATATTTGTGTTTCTGGACTTTCTTTTACTACATGTAGCTTTGAGGATGATCAGTTGTATTTGCCTCTAGCGCACACAATGTTACATAAACAACAAGGTAAAACTCATTCCATTGTAACCCTATGAATGAATATTGATCATCACAACTAGATAATGCAAACATTTCTTTCTGAAGCCACAAAACACAAATCCTCCTAAATAGGAGATCAATTTTATATAGGAAGGATTTTAGTAAAAAAAAAAAAAAATGAAAAATGAATTCTATTCCTGAAGTAGGCCATGGTACTGGAGATCCAGACTCTTTTCTTCTACTTTCAAGGATAGAAGAATGGACAAAATACTGCACACTTTAGGAGTCAGTTGCGCAACCAATGTAGCCAGGTTGACTTTTTCAGTGGCCAACAACTAATTTCATAGACAGGTGTAAAAAGTTCTAACATTAAAGTTTTTGGCTCAGTTCTGCTGGAAGTGTCTTCAGTATTACTTAAAAGATGTTACACTTCAGAATCACATTACAATTTTTTATCCATCTATCTATCAATCACATATCTATCTATATATATTTCTGTATCTATCTATCTATCACATATCTATCTCTAGCAATCACATATCTATCATTCTATCTATATCTATCTAGCTTTCATATCCACTGGTCTCGGTTTATAGGAAGATCATGAAAAAAATCTTCTATAGTCTAATATATGAAAAGTTATGCAAATGTGACCTAATTGTGACACCCTTCCTCTATTTAAGCTCAGGCAGTAAATTATTGATGAGATGTTTTATTAAACAGATATGCAATTTAAATTACTTTAAAGAAGATGTATAGATTTCACTTAATATAATGAATAGCAAAGAATTAGCATGGAGGCTAGAAAAAAATAGAATAAATTCCTTACCCTGATTATCAGAGAAGTGGTTGGAGCCAACAAAGTAGTTAATGAGTAGGGTCAGGAGGAGAGAAGCCCTCAAAACCAGAGTCCTCCCATCACAGGACCCCATGTCTAGTTGGCTCCCTCTGAAGACCACTCCAGCTCCTCTTCCTTTGCCACTGTACTAATCCAAGGCAGAAATAATTACTGGCTCCGTGGGGGTGGGCACTGAGCCTGCCCACCAGTAGAAATTAGAAAGGTCAAACTGCCAAAGTAGTCCTGTGCAAAACAGCAATGTATCCCAAATAGTCTTTCTAGATACCTCTGCACAAGCTTCCAATGTCCTAAGGTCTAGGATGATGTGCCAGGTGTCAGGTCAGGATCCCAGCGGGCAGGTCCAAAGAAGTTGCACCTTCAGGTCCTACAGAAGGATAAAGTCTCCAGGTGTCTCCTCACCAGGACTCATGGATCGTCCACATATGCGGCAGCCAGCTTCATGCAGTAATAAACGTCCCTTGCTCAGTTACACCTTGAGGCACGAGCCAGTAGCGCAGGATAAGACGCACCAGCCTATATTAGGCGCACCATGTAGCTTTGCCCTGCTCCCCTGATCCTGTGGATCTGTCGTCTTTGCAGTGCCATCTGCATCCTTGTGTTGGAAATAGCCATAGACTGGTAGCCAGTGCCAGAAGCCAGTAGCCCAGCGCAGGATGACTGGTGCATGTACTGGTGCGCACTGATGGCTTGCGCTGCTAGACAAGTGTTAATCCCAGCACAGACTGTACGTGAAGCATTATGTCCTGAAGAAACTCCACTGGTGATGCTGCCAGTAGCAGTGCTAGTTTGGCACAGGTCTAGCTTGCACCCTGGCTACTGGACGTGCAGGGAGTAGGTAGCAGACAGTGTGAGGTATTGGCTGTGGATGTGCAAGCTGTGCATGATGTATGAGATGAGCAGCAGTGGATCATGTGTGGTGGGCGCACCGACCCCCCACTGATCACTCATTTGCAGAGCACTAAGTCCTGCTCCTTGGCTACACCTCTGCTTTGGGCTGCAGGTGGGAAGTTTGAAGGCTCCTGGTAGGACCCTCCCTTCACATGACAGAGCCCCCATCCCCCTCTCCCATCAAACAGCAGATCTCCTTCCTCCCAAATCCTCTCCAGCAAAGTCAGTGGCAGGGAAATTCCATCTATCTCACCACACTCCGGGGAATCAGTGCTCAAGGTTGCAGACAGGACATCTTATGTTCCAGGCTCTCCATAGAAAAACTTGCAGCTCTTCCCCAAGATATAATCAAGTTGACAAGTGAATGCTTATCCACATATGACATTCAGGCTTTATGTCATGGAAAAAAAGCAGAAGGTAAGAGAGATCCCCATGAAAGTCAGTGTGCAGCTTCCAGAGCGCAGAGGAGAGGGAAGGATGCGGAGACTTGAGAGGATCCAGCTGCTCGGATGCTGCTCTCCACTGGAGGGGAATGCTGCTGGCTGGGCAGAGCTGGGCAGAGCTGGGCAGAGGTGCAGGGGGCTTCCCTGGCTGCTGTGTGCAGGTCACATGCCGAGCTCAGCACTAGGGGGGGTTAGGAGACCAGACAAGCCTCTGCTCCATGCATTAGGACAGACCGTGGGAAAAGCAGGTGCTTTCTTCTGAGGCTGCACAGGTTCAAATGCATAAAAGCTGGATTCACTTAACCACTTCTCAGTGCTCAGCAGAGATGGGGGGAGCTTTACTTAAAGCTGCAGTGCCAGAGATGTCTGCTGCTGCCCTGTACACTAATGCAATACAGCATGACCCACCATTCTACAGTATATTTCATGTTGGCTGATCCCCCACTTACTGACTACACCTGCCTGTGCCATAGAAAACATGTAGTACCATTTTACAATGAATGCACTTTCCTCCAGAACTCAAATAAATGTCAACTTAATTCTAAGCATGAAAAATGCAGCATAGAATATGTCCCATATGTTTTATCACAGATCTAACCATGCATTGCCTATACAATACCCTTAATAAGTTTGCCCTTTTGCACCAGGGTATAAGGCTACGTTCCCACAATAAGCTCTAGATGAGTTTTTGACTCTGGAGAATTTCTGCCCCATTTCGGTAGCTATTATTTACATTAGGTTACTTGCGTTTTTTTATTGCGTTTTTATCATGTTTTTGACTTGTTTTTGTCTCTTGTTGGTGTGCCATGCTTTAAATAAAGCTGCTTTGTTTTTGCTTTTTCCTCGTGTTTTTGGCTTTTACAAAACTTTACTGATATACTTAGGTGCGGATTACATGCGTTTTTGATGAGTTTCCACCTCGGAAATGCACTAAAAACACACATACGTTTTTTACCTGTGGATTTTCAGCATCTGATGCAAGTCTATAGGGAAAATCTGCACTGAAAACTCAGCATGCTCGCAAGAGAAAGTGACATGCTGCGGATTTGAAACCACAAGTCAGTTTATGGTGAGTAAAATAAAAACACAGTGAGCAAGAATTTCTATAAATCCCACCCATGTGGCTGGAACTGTAAGACACTGCATTTTTGAAGCAGCAAAATATGCAGCGTCAAAAATGCACCAAATACTCATCGTGGGAACATAGGGTTAACAGTGTTTATATATATATATATATATATATATATATATATATATATATATATATATATATATATATATGTAATCATTAAACTGGAAAATGCCCAACGTGTGTCAGTATTGTTATATCACCCAGTGCTGACATTGATATGTTCTTGTTTTGCTGAAGCTTCATATAATTGGTAGAAGGGAGGACATTTCTTAAATACTTGCGCTCAGGCGTCAGTAATCATCTGTCCCTCCTATTATATTTAACAATATTCTTGGAAATATTACGTTTTATGGCCATATAAATATTCCCTTTGCTTTTTGGCCAGAACTTCATGGCATATGAATCCCAGGATATAGATAGTGTGCTCTATAGGTCTAAGTTATGGTCACCTGTATTACTTATTCTGTGTCAATGTTTAATCATATAGTAACAATATTTATATTTTATGTTTCCTTTCTACATTCATAACATTTGTGTTTTTCTTCCCAAAGCAAACAATGTGGCCAATTCAGTCATGTTTTGGGTCAGTGTTTCCAAGCCAAGTACCCTCTTCTAAATTAAGTTACATCACGGTAACCCCTAAGGCTACAATCATTCACTGCTGGAAAAGCACAGTATGAGTATCTATTATAAATATGGCGTATACCTCCTGGGCAAATACCATAGGTTCAGAGATATACCTCCAGGTTATCGGGGGTCTTTGCTATGATATGGAAGTTATATATAACAAAATCCCTCATGACCTGACAGTTCATCAAATATGTTTTTTAATACTGGAAGGCTCAAGTATCAACACAGTTCATGGAAAGGATCTCAGTTATAGCAAAAGGTTATAACCGTTAAAGGGGATGTCCCATAAACAACATTTATATCCTATATTAATGAGAGCCCATCTTAAAGGCGTTGTCCACTATTTAGACAACCCTTCTCAATCTATATTTTTGTCCCCAATTAAATAATAACACCCATACTCACCTCCAGTGCTGGCTCCGTTCCAGTGTTTTCAGCACTGGCTTTCCCGGGGATTGCATAACAGTGTTATGTCACACGATCCCTGCAGCCAATCAGTGCTGGCTTCACTCTCTCCATCTTCGGATGTATCACATACATCTGGAGGAAGTGATAGAGCAGCAACTTTCACTTCCTCCAGATGTACACCACCGTTCAAAAGTTTGGGGTCACCCAAACAATTTTGTATTTTCCATGAAAACTCATACTCTTATTTATCAAATGAGTTGCAAAATGAATAGAAAATATAGTCCAGACATTGACAACTTTAGAAATAATGATTTTTATTTGAAAAAATAATTTTCTACTTCAAACTTTGCTTTTGCTCCCTTTGCAGCAATTACAGCATTGCAGACCTTTGGCATTCTAGGTGTTAATTTGTTGAGGTAATCTTGAGAAATTTCACCCCATGCTTCCTGAAGCCCCTCTCACAAGTTGGATTGGTTTGATGGGCACTATTTGCGTACCATACGGTCAAGCTGCTCCCACAACAGCTCAATGGGGTTGAGATCTGGTGACTGCGCTGGCCACTCCATTACAGATAAAATACCAGCTGCCTGCTTCTTCCCTAAATAGTTCATGCATAATTTGGAGGTGTGCTTTGGGTCATTGTCCTGTTGTAGGATGAAATTGGCTCCAATCAAGCGCTGTCCACGGGGTATGGAATGGCGTTGCAAAATGGAGCGATAGCCTTCCTTATTCAAAATCCCATTTACCTTGTACAAATCTCCAACTTAACCAGCACCAAAGCAACCCCAGACGATCACATTACCTCCACCATGCTTGACAGATGGCATCAGGCACTCTTCCAGCATCTTTTCAGTTGTTCTGCGTCTCACAAATGTTCTTCTGTGTGATCCAAACACCTCAAACTTTGATTTGCCTGTCCATAAAAGTTTTTTCCAATCTTCCTCTGTCCAATGTCTGTGTTCTTTTGCCCATATTAATCTTTTCCTTTTATTAGCCAGTATGAGATATGGCTTTTTCTTTGCCACTTTGCCCTGAAGGCCAGCATCCCGGAGATGCCTCTTCACTGTAGACATTGACACTGGCGTTTTGCGTGTACTATTTAATGAAGCTGACAGTTGAGGAGCTGTGAGGTGTCGATTTCTCAAACTAGAGACTCTAATGCACTAGTCTTGTTGCTCAGTTGTGCAGCGGGGCGCCCACTTCTCTTTCTACTCTGGTTAGAGCCTGTTTGTGCTCTCCTCTGAAGGGAGTAGTTCAAGCAGTTGTAGGAAATCTTCAGTTTCTTAGCAACTTCTCATATGGAATAGCCTTCATTTCTAAGAACAAAAATAGACTGTCGAGTTTCACATGAAAGTTCTCTTTTTCTGGCCATTTTGAGAGTTTCATAGAACAAACAAATGTAATGCTCCAGATTCTCAACTAGCTCAAAGGAAGGTCAATTTTATAGCTTTTCAAATCAGCCAAACCGTTTTCAGCTGGGCTAACATACTTGTGCAAGGGTTTTCTAGGGTTTTCTAAACATCCATTTGTCTTCTTACACAGTTAGCAAACACAATGTACCATTAAAACACTGGAGTGGTGGTTGTTGGAAATGGGTCTCTATACACCTATGTAGATATTGCAATAAAAGCAAGACGTTTGCAGCTAGAATAGTCATTTGCCACATTAACAATGTATAGAGTGTATTTCTGATTAATTTAATGTTAGCTTCATTGAAAAAAAATGTGCTTTTCTTTCAAAAATAATGAAATTTCTAAATGACCCCAAACTTTCGAACGGTGGTGTATGTTATTTGTCCAAAGGCGAGGAGAGGGAAGCCAGCGCTGATTGGCCGCAGGGATCATGTAATGTAACAATGGTACGCAATGGGCACCAAAGGTGAGTATAAGTGTTATTATTTTACTGGGGGCAAACATGCGGATAGAGAACGGGTTGTCTAAGTAGTGGACAACCCCTATTGATAAGTGACACACATGCTAACTGGAGGTCTGATAAGTGGTACCAAAAACAAAAATTGGGGTTCCTGAGTGAATGGAACAGTAATACGTATGCATGATCACCACCCCTATAAACAGTGAATAGAGCAGTGGTGAATAGAGCATGCACACTACTACTTCTTTCACACAGGGGACCTTGGGACTTCTGGTGAGTTGACACTAGTTGGACCCATAGCAATCAAATAGAGATGAGCGAATAAATTTGCAGTAGCCACGCCATTATTCCGTGGCTGACATTCAGGAGCCTTGCAAACCACCTCCTACTTGCCGTCATCCCCCGGCTTCTCATTTGATTAGCTGTAATGGGGCAACGTCATCATTGTGGCACAACACACTCACGATGTTGGACCAGGTTGGCTAATCAAAAGAGGAGTTGTGGGGATGCTCGCAGGTGGGAGGCGATTCACAGGGCTCTGAACCAGGACCGCGATGCATCTCTATGATTAAACATTTATCACATACCCTGTGGATTGTTGGTAAGTGCTGGTTATGGGACAACCCTGCATATTTTGCATTAGGGCTCGTATAGATGAGCGTATACTATGGTCGTGTGTTGTACTAGTAATAATCGGACAGCGCACTGACCAATGTAATTCCACATGGCTGGTCAGATGACAGGTTTTTTTTAAAAATTGCAGCATCTCGGAATCAGATCCTATATGGTTCATCCGTATTGTATCCGATTTTTATGGATAAATTGCCATTGTCAACCTAGGAAACTGGATTTGACCAGATATATATTAAACTATTGATGTGTAAAATTGGATGGGACATGAATGACCATATGGATGAAATGAGTTTTATGGATGAAACTTGGATGAATTTTCATACGCTCGTGTAACCCGACTCCAGCAAACCCATTAAAATGTGCAAAATGTTGATGAATTAGGCCCTAATAGATAACATATGAAACGTAAGTATCTCCTAGTACTAATCCTATTACCATACACATAGCACGCGCAGGTGTAAATAATGAATTGCCGTATATACTATTTGCAATATTATATTTAATTCTTTACATCTACATGTGCCGTGTACTTGCTAATAGCGTTACCTTGTTTGAGATACTCTTGTTTCATATCTACACAACTAGTGTAGCTGCGTTGTGACGCTCATTAACGCCGGTTTTCCTCCAGTATGCTCGTTATAACTTATCAATAAAATTGGTGTTCTCCAATATATCATTTTCTGTATGTTATATGTGTATAGCAGTGAGCTTTTCTATTTTCTATAGTGATGTTTATTTTTATGGCTTAGTTAGTATTTGTTTTGCTTTAAGCCAAGTTCCAACGAGTGTATCATACTGTATGTATTATACGTATCTGTGCTGCCCATGTTACCATCAGATAACACACAGACCAATGTTATTAATAGGGCTGTTCAGATTAGCGGACCCAATGTCCATGTGGAAGAAAAATCCAGCTTGCATTAGTATTTTTCATTATTTGGATGAGATTCACCCATTCAAATCTATGGGTGCGCAAAATAATAACAAAAATAAACAGATCCCGTACAGAACATCTATATTCCATCCTTTTTTATGGATACATTGCAAGTATTAACATAGGAAACTGTATTTGGTCTTGTACATTATTAAACTTTTACCCCTCTAGTTTTCATTCCAGGTACATTACTCAGCCTTACATTAATTTGGTTGTGGAGCCAGTAGTGCGATCATTTTTCCAATGTGTCCCAGGAGAGGTTTTTCAACATGACATCACCAGGCTGCATGTTGCTTTTGCTATGATGGGGAATGTGCGTGGCCTAAACCCGCTACCAGGTCCATCAGCTTCTCCAGGCTGGTCTCCCTTCGAGCTCATCTGGGATGTCATTGGTCATGAATTGCAAAGGAAGCTGCCAGCAGCAGATCTTGATGATTTGCCCAAGTGCATTCAGTGTGGCAGAACATTCCTCAGATAACGATTAATTGCCTTGTTGGTAGGTTACAAGGTGTGTAAGTGCGAGGATTTCTACATTTCAGTATTTGGTCATTTCTAAAATTTAGTTTACATTTTTTCATGTTTTGCATATCATTAACATGTTTATCGATCCTATGATTTCCATAATTTCATGGCATTTCCTTATTGGCCTTGCAATCTCAATGTTGAGGAGTGTATAAACTCTTGTCTGGACCCAGCACATGGTGGAAAATGCCTGTAGAGAGGGATATTAACACAGGATTACTTGTGCACAGTAGATGTGCCATGATAATGTTTCTTGAGGCTCCTGCACTTTCTGGCCCTGTCATTTCCACAAATTTATAAGTGCCTCTTCAACGAGCTGTCATTTAGGTAAGTTCATTCTCTCCCATTTCATGACAATGTTGTTATTGAGCTGCCTTTATTGATGCAGTTTGTCTACATTATTTCTACCATTTAGCAATCTTGGTTATTGCTGAGAAATAAAATAAAAAGTCTCCTTTTTTGCATCCTAATTGGAGAGTGCTAACTTATTTCCACATAGTTACTGCCTAGAGTTATCCCACCATGACAATCCTAAATCTTTGGTCCCGAATACATTTTTGGTCTGTGTATAGTGGATCTCTTTTTTTTTATTGGGGTCTCTGTGAACACCTCCTGTGCTCTCGGCATGCGTAGTGCTAAAACATGGATCTGTTAATAGATGACCATTATCTGCTATGGTCCATTCCCCAAGAAAATAGATTTTTTTTTTGGCTGTATTCAATGATTGTGCAAACAACATTAAAACATTAAAAAAATTTATATTGTAGCTGAAAACGAGACAAATGGAAGACATTTTATGATATTTCTATTTCCATTCAAATTAATTGATTCTGTCCTGGAACAATTTATTTCCATGTTTATGATCCTAAATCAAATACAAACACACAAAATAAATACGGAATATGTTTATTATTTATTTATTATGCTCGCTTATATAGTGCCATCATATTCCGCGGCTCTTTACAGACATCATCACTGTCCCCATTAGTGATCACAATCTACATTCCCTATTAGTATGTCGTTGGAGTTTGGGAGGAAACTGGAGAACCCGGCGGAAACCCACGCAAACACGGGGAGAACTTAGCAAACTCCTTGCAGATGTTGTCCTTGGTGGGATTTGAACCCAGGACCCCAGCACTGCAGTGCTAACCACTGAGCCACTGTTCTACCCTATATCTAAACAGCGTCTAACATTTCCAGAAATGCTGACATTTTATGCCAACAAAATAACTCTGACTCATCTAGGCAAGGACTCCACAACAACTTTAAGATCATTTCAAAGGTTTTCCACTTTCGGGAAAGTGAACCCCAAATGCTCTAAAATACCTAAAATGACCAACACTGCAGGTACTACTCACCCTTTCAACTTCTAGTACCTGCACCCCACCGCTGCTCAGGTCTAGGTGTTTTGGCTGCAGTTGTGATGTGCGCTGTTGAGCTGATGTCACCATTGCAACCAAAATACGAAGACCCAAGCAGCAGCGGGGAGCCTGCCCTGGACCCGGGGTGAGTGAGCATCTGCTTGGTTTGTCATTCTAGGTTATTTAGAGGATTTGGAGTCTACTTTCCTTTCAGTCCTGTAAGTTTCAAGTTAAAGTCTTCAAAGATTGGACTTGTTTTTCCGGCATGTCCCGGAAATGCTGGATCGGGTCAAGATCTGGGGAGTTTTGAAGCCAATTCATCACCTGGATTCCCTTTGCTGTATTTCTCAAACCATTTCTAAGCAATTTTTACACTTTGGCTGGGTGCATTACCACAGAGAATGCTATTACCATGAAGGGGTGTACTTGGTCTGTACAGTGTAGATGCAGGTGGTAGAGTACAAGTTAAAGTATCATCCACACAATGCCCAGGACCTGAAGTTTCCCAGCCGAACATTGCCAGATTGTCACATTGCATTTGTCAGCTTTTCTTCCAATGCCTTTTACAGGAATGTGAGCCACATTCATCCAATCATCATTATGATATACAAAAAAATAAAATTCAATCCTTGGTCCCATTCAAGCCCAGGTTCTTTCGGCTATGGGCAGATGTCAGCCCAGGCAGCTATGGTAGGTTCTTACCGGCAAGATAAGACCTGACGACAGGCCTCCTCTATCTTGCCGATCTGGCCTAGAGCACAAGGATAAGACTCTGCCTACAGTCCCGCCCCGGAGCACGAGCATATCATTAACTCAGAAACTGCGAACACTGATTACACAAGAACCACAAGACGGATTTCTTCACCTCAGGTATCATATTAATCAGTGCAGCCGCCTCAACATGACATTGCCTGTAGTTTACTTAGCAAAGTCCTGCTGACAGGTTCCCTTTAAGGCTGCTACAGACCCACAAGGAGATAAAAGTGTGAGGGGTGTGTGGAGAATGTCTGCTCCACTCCCCTGTAGAACTGTACTGTTTTAGTAATTCTCTAAATGTTGTATTCATCTGAAAATGTTCAGACATGGCCATTAGATGGCAGTAGAGTTTATACTTGTATTATCTTACCCTCATGGTAGTTGGGGGCACATAGAGGGTTAGCTTAGGATGGGCCAGGCTCAGTGACAATGGGGAACTGAGGGATCTCTGGGAGTTTAGTTTCGGCCATCTTGGTTCAGTAGTTGTTCAGGGACAGTGAAGAGTGGAGACGAGTCAGGAGGACGCAGGAAAAGTACAACAGAGGGTGTGTGTGTGGTTCAGTGAAAAAGGAAGGAAGTGTTCTCAGCGAAACCACAGAGCGACAGCGTTCTCCCGGACACAGGCAAGTTGGGGGACCTACAGTGAGGAAGAGACATTTTGAGGAAACTTTCTAAGGGAGTTGGTGGGAATGGCCCTAGTGCTGGATAGGCCCAAGAGCTGCAGTCAGATGGACGCAGACAGTGAGGTCTTGACACGTATTGGAAGAAGATAGTGGGAGAAGCCCCCTTACTTCTGTTCCCTAGGAAAGATTGGTCTGAGTGCAGTTCCACGTTGAAACACATCATCCCGGGTGGCGCTGCATTAGTAATATGAAGGTCCTCTGCCTAAACTGTGAATTGGCAGTAATGTTTGCCGCAAATATTGTGCCGTCGCCAGTAACCTGGTGCCTCTGTTTGGTGCATAAGTGAATAAGTGTAATTCCTGCTATCCTTTGTATGCTGATTGTTTGACAAGTAAAATGGACTTGGTTTTTATCAAACTGTCCGGTCTCCTCCTTCTGAAGGCTGAAAGAGTCGACACCCGGGATGGCGGGTCAGAAGTGAGTATGGAGGTTCCCTCCACAGAATCACAACAACACAGACACCCAGGGAATCTCAGAGTCCCCATCATCTGTAGCGGGCCAGGGTGAACATCCAAACACTGAAACTGATATGCCACTCGCCACCGATTGCCACCCTGCCCCCCGTTACATTTGGTGTAGTCGGCAGGATGCGAAGTCCTCGCATCCAAACAGTGGGGTGAATAGGTCCTGTGGCACAGGAGAGAAAATGCCGGATAAGGACAGCAAGAAAAATGCCCCTGGCGCAGATGAGGCGCCTGAAGATAAACAAAAAATAAGGGTGGCCAGGGTGAAGATCCAAACACTGAAGCTGACATGCCACTCGCCACCGACTGCCACCCTGCCCCCGGTTACAAAAACATAGGTAATGGAAAAAACAAATGGGTTGATTCTGCTCTGCTGTAGGAAGAAGAATGACAGATGCCAATCTAATGGTAAGTGGTTTAATCGTCAACACGATCATGGTTGTCCAGATGAAGAAGCTATATGCTTCTAAATAGGTTGTCAATTAAACCACTTACAATTAGATTGGCATCCGGCATTCTTCTTCCTACGGCAGCGCAGAATCAACCCATTTGTTTCTTCCATTACCTAAGAACTGACTGGCGACCTACTCCCTAATATATCACCCTCCTGCACAGGTGCCATTGTAATGGGATCATCACTTTTAGGGCTCGCTCACACTTGCGTATGTTTTCTCATGCAAGAGAATCAGGCCGATTATGCAAATGACACTCGGCTCAAACTATGTCAGAGTTCAGCAGAGTGTCATCTGAGTGTGATCCGATCCTCTCACATGGAGAAAAAAGTGAAATTTCTCCATCTTCTCCATTTTCTCTGTGTGCGTACATTGGACTGCACTCTGATGACATCTGAGTGCAGTCCAAATATTTCACACACACCCATAGACTTGTATGGGTGTGCGTGAGCCGATCATTGAATGCACCTGCAGCATGCTGAATCGGCACGAGAAAATAATTGCAGATCTGCACTGCCCCATAGTATAACGTGGGGCCGATAAAACATCAGAGAGCAATCGGCCATGTTATACGCCAGTGTGAGCAAGCTCTTATTCACTTTAACTGTCAGTGGCTTTATTGTGATGGCTGATAAGTGTATAACAGTTCAAATATTCTTTTTTTCCTGCCAGACCAAAGCATTTTGATTGGTGTGATATTTTCTATGATTTAATATTAGTTTTGGTAATAGGATTAAATGAGAGCAAAACTTTTTATTGTTGCTATGGTTACTTGAAAGCTAGAAATAGAAGGTGTATAAAATTTGTGCTACGAACACGAAGGAGACATAAAGTTATTATTTAGGTTTAGTTTGTTTTATATAATAAGGTTGGGGTCACATGACAGTATAAAAAAAAATAAGAAAAGTGAGATGATTTTTTTTCTCACTTGGCAGCAGTATATAATCCGTTTCCGTACTCAGCAGTTATTAATCATTTACAGCTTGTTACAGAACTGCAATATATCCGTAAATATCGGATGTTATACTGCGATTCTTTATGGCATCCGACTTTTTTTCTCGCATTCATCCGATTTCAGAGTGAAGTCACAGAATGCTACAATATTTCGGAAATCAGCACTGTCCCATTGAATAACATTGGTCCGAGGTGCTAACCAATAAAAAGAAAATTGGATAGCACCCGTCCGATATATATATGCTCATGTGAGCTAGCCCTATGAGAAAGAATTCCCCTTCAATAAATAAAATTCTGTAAATATACAGAAAAAGAAATTTGTCAGCAAGATTTCACCCCCAAAATATGCACATATAACCTTTAGTGCCACCACCATGCTTTTACTTAGGCAGGCTGTTTCTCCGCTACTAAGAATTCTCTGTTTGAATCAGTATGCAAATTAATCTGGAGTGTTTTGGGCGTGGGCTTCTGTCTCTGCAGCTTTATTTCCTGCTCTGTGCCACTATCCCCTGATTGACTGACAGCTCCGTTACTTGAAATCACAAATAAAAAGAACTGTCTGTCAAGAATGTAAATGCAGCACACGCTGAGGGATAGAGCTAAAGAGACAGAAATGTGACAAGTGCTTTGTCATGCCCAAAGCACTTCAGATTTGTTTGCATATTGAATCAAACGTCGGTTTTATGTAACGGTCTGGCTAGCTAAAGGTATGGATGGATTTGGTTTGCACTAACTACAGTACATAAACAGTTTGAGGGGGTTTGGGGAGGAAATCCTGCTGACATTTTCCCTTTAATTTAATATAGAGAATATATGGGGTGGACAGAAGTCGTAGAGTAATCTAGAGGAATATGCAGCAATTACCATGTCCGAAAAATATACTTCTAAGTGGGTCAGAACTTTTGTTGTTGTCCTTTATTCCCAAGTACGGCTCCTGAATCACTAATGGTTGACTGCAGCACATCAAATAAAAGACCAGCAGTGAGCGATGGAGCGACTGTAACTGTACAGTTTACTGTGTTATAAAACTAGGGAGATTTTCCATTCAATATGACATTGTATTCCGCTCCACACATGGACCCCAGTGTGATCTAATGAGTCGTAATTTCAGTCATATGAGTGAGAAGTGGACTGGAGCAGCGTTGGAAACCAGTGAAGATAGCTATCAGAAAGTATTTTATTGCACTTAAATTACACAGCACACATATTCAGCACATAAAAAATTTAATTGAAGGGCTTCTTTAACCCCTTCACGACCTTTGACATACATGTACGTCAAAGTTCGTGTCCCTAACTTTAATGTGGGTTCGCACGCCTAGCCTGTATTTTTCCTGACAGATGATGGCTGATTTAATTAGCCATCATGTGCCTTTTACCAGCTGCAGGTGGAGCGGTGCTGTTAACCTGTTAAATGCTGCTGACAATCTCTGACAGCGGCATATATCACACGCCAGCCGGAAGGGGGCGCGTCATTCCATCCGCCCATAGGTGTGACGCGCCCCCTGGGCCGAGGGGTTACTCGGCAGCCAGGCCTCTATGGATGCCGGTGGGGGATATCCCGGTGGCTGGCCCGGTCCATGACCCAGGGCGGTCAACAAAAAGGGGAATTATTTTTAGGGGATTTGGAAAGTTCGTGACGCCACCTGTGGAATGCGGCTAAAATGGAGCCGCCGCTGCGGAGCAGTTCTCTCAGGCAGATGTTAGGGAAGCTTATGATGGAACGGCTCCCCACAGGTGGAGAAGCAGGCCTCAGGTCAGTGTAGAAAGCGAGGGTTGTGCTGGGCGTTGTAGTGCAGGGAGGGGAAAGATGGCGCAGCTGAAATAATGGACGGAGGCAGTACGGTGCAGTCATCCGAGTCTTTACTCACAGTTCTTATGACAGTTCCACTGGTGCACTGTACGGGTGCCAGCCTCCCACGTCGCGCTGCGTTCACCAGGCAGGGGTTCAGCTCTTCCTCAGGCAGATTAGGAGCACCTGGCGGAACCCCACTTTCTTGTGTTCCTAGCTAGACCGTCTTCACGCTGGGTTTTCTCCCTCCTGCCCTGCGCTTCCCCACTCTCAATCCCGCTCAAGTTCTCTGAAGTCCCTCCTGTCTTGCTGGAGTTCCCAGACCTGCTTGACCCTCACGGGGATTAGAATAAGGCTGTGGCAACTGGTCTATGAAAGCCAGAAGCCTCCGGTTTTTCCAGCCGAGACTTGGAGTTACACGACTAGTCCAGGGGCCGGTCCCCTTCTTGCGGCCTACGATACCTCTGTCTTCTGACAGATTCGGGGCGTACGGGTGCTCTCCCGCACTCGGCGTACCCCCTGGGATCCCTTCTTTAGATCGGAGCCTACTCCTCTGCTCCCCTCCTGGGCCTTTAGGACTGGGCCCTACTTGTAGAGCAGAGCTCCTAAAGAGACTCTTCTCCCAGACTGACTTCTTCCTCTTACTGACCTACTGTCCTGCCACCCTAAGATGGCTTCCCTTTTTATATCTCGCTCTATAGTGCTCCCCTAAACTGCTTCCTCCACCCACACCCACTGCTGGTTCCCCCTACCTTTGGGTTCCCCCCACTCCAGCCAGGGACAGGGCTCAGCAGCTACGCACATGCATGTTGCCCTTCCAGCCGGCTTGGAGTAGTGTAGTGTTGAATGCGGGTGTTGGGGCTCCGGGTAGCACTCCCTCCTTACCTGAGAGAAGGAGACACCACACCTCTGGGTGAGATGCAGTACCTCTGTGGCGACTGAACCCTCAGGGGCGCCACAGAGGTACCTGATCGCAGGGTGCCAATGGGTCTGCTGCTTGTCATGAAATTCTCCTGTTAAAATCAGCGTTTAGCTGGCATTCATTGGAGATCGTGATTGTTCTTAGCAAGGCTGATGCACTTCTACGTATAGTACAAGCGATCAAACAGTCGCAACTTCAAGTACTCTTAAATTCAGTAAAAAAAAAGTTTTTCAAAAATATGAAAAAAAAGTTCAAATCAGTGTATAGTATACTGTACACACACCCATGATCAATATTCCCTGGAGATTGTTCAGCATCATTCTTATCAAGAACTGGGGAGAGTGACTGATGGAGCATGTGCCATGGATGCCAGGGTATTCTAATGTAAGGCTATGCAGTAAGGGTGTGGTAAGGGTTAATGCCTTAATTGGCACCAGTACAGCTGAAATGGTGTTCTTGCAAATGTTACTGCAATGGTTTTGAGATATCTAGCTGGCATCATCAAACATTTATAACTGCTTACCGTCAGGCCGAGGATCTGATCCAACATTTATAACTGGTAACAAAAAATATGCTGGTTACTTATCAATGAATTCATCGGTCGAGGAATTTCACTGATTCCGGTTTAATCTACACCAAATATTAAATGAATCTAATCCGAACAATGCCCCTTACTGTAGACACCGTCTAAATAATACGCTGCTCAACTGATCGCATCGTATTGCAACTCGCTGATCATGTATGCATCGTATGGATCACCTGCAGATAATGGAGTTAGATATTACTTAAAGTTCTCCTGGCAATACAGCGTGATAATAGTTAAGACATCAGTCCAACAAAAAATATATGCGTGATATTTCATTGTATGTATATAAAAGGAAAAGACGAAATATCAAGTTGAAATATTATTCATTGTACCTCTAAATGTTTAAGTATAGATACATACAGTAAAAGATTGCCAAGTTGCCCACTAGGTGGTGCTGTTTGAAGATTTTTCATTTTATGTTGGTACAATTGTAATAATTTTCTAGTATTGTTTTACATGTATTATCCTCATTATTGGTAAATAATAATAATTCAAACAATAAACTAATAATATATACCTATGATATAAATTTGAAGGTTCATCCACATCACTATATTGCAC
This sequence comes from Phyllobates terribilis, assembly GCF_046119375.1. NCBI lineage: Eukaryota > Metazoa > Chordata > Amphibia > Anura > Dendrobatidae > Phyllobates > Phyllobates terribilis. Next base: position 882,069,596 of record NW_027362762.1, read on the forward strand.
ATTTTTTGAGGGTCTCTCTGATTTTTATCATCTTAGACAACATTCTCTATAATTTTTCGGTGTGAAAGAGTAATAAAATTTGCCACAAGTGGTATTTACACAAATAAGTGTAATTTTTTTCAACTTTTGAGTCTGCTTTATTCTTTCCTAAAAAGTGGAAACCTAAAGCACTGAACTGGAATATAAGTTGGTGTGCATGCAGCGTGCAGGCACATGTTCACACTAGCCACTGAACAGACAAAACAAAATGAGCAAATACCCTGCCGTGAAAACAAAAATAGCAATAGTGCATGAAAATAATGTAGGGTCCATGGTCAACATAATTTTGATAAAAAAAAACGTAAAAGCCATCCCACCATGTCACAGTGACCCTATTCAGGATGGTCCCAACCTCTAGTATTAAAACTGTACCATGTGTCTTATGACATAAATGTGAATAAGGGCTGAGAAGCACGGAGGCCCCGACTAATGAACACCCAGCAGCAAGAGTTTTAAAAACGTAATGTCCAGCTCAAAGAAAAGGGAGGCCAAGCACTCATTTGCACAAAATGCAAAAACTGAAACAGAAACCAAAAGCACTGAATTGGAATATAAAGTTGGTGAGCATGCAGTGTCTAGGTGCATGTTCACACTGGCCACTGTTTCAGTTTTTGCACTCTGTGCATGTAAGTGCATAATCTAGTAGCATTTTTCTTTACACCTTTGCAATACATGAATACATGAAAACTAGAGATAAGCAAATGCGCCAGAATCAGCCTTTTATTTATTATTTAACAACCTTTAGCTCGGTCTTGAGCCATGTCGACTTGATGAATGACTGATCTATAGGAAGCTCAATCTTGTGCAAGCCTAGATAGATCCACCAGGGTCTTCTGCACCCTTATTTTGAAAGTATCAAGCCATCGGGTTGCTGGTCTTCCTCTTCGTCTTGTTCCTTCTATTCTTCCGACCATGATGTCCTTCTCCAGTGATTGCTCTCTTCTTATGATGTGTCCAAAGTAGGCAAGTCGTAGCTTGGTGATCCTTGCTTCCAGTGACATGTCTGGCTTGATTTTTTTCAAAATTAGATTTTTTCTTGTTCTTGCCATCCACGGTATTGATAACATCCTTCTCCAGCACCACATTTTCAATGCTTTGATTCTCCTTCTGTCCTGTTTCTTTATCATCCAGTTTTCGCATTCACATGTTACCACATAAAAGAACAAACTATGTACGAGCTGTGTCTTCATCGCCAGTGAAATGTTCCTCAATTTGAAGACCTTGTCCGTTGACTTCATTGTTGATTTTCTCATCTATCTTGACACGCCATAATAATTCCTTTGTTCCCTCTATGCATGTTGCTGTCCATGTTGTATCATCTAGGTATTGAAGATTGTTGATAATTCATTCAGCAATTTTGATACCTTCTTCTTTTTCAGCAAGTCCAGCTTTCTTGAAAATAGCCCCTGCATATAAATTAAAGAGAAATGGTGACAAGATGCTGCCTTGTCTGATACCTTTCTACTTTAGAGAGTTCTATTTGGACTGTTGCTTCTTCATTGATATAAAGGTTCAAAATGAAGCTTATCAGATGGTTCTACACACCCATATCCTTGATAGTATTCCAAAGTGTTTGATGATTAACACTATTGAAAACTTTGCTGTAGTTTATGAAGCAAAAATAGTTCTCCATGTCACATTCTTTGGCCTTTTCCATTATCCATCTAATGTTAGCAATCACATCTCTTGTTCCTCTGCCTTTTCTGAATCCTGCTTGTTTCCCTGGCAGCTCTTTGTCAAAGTAAGGCTGTAATCATCTTTGTAGGATCTTCAGTAGTATTTTGCTGGCATGAGGTATGAGCGCGATAGTCTGATAGTTTCCACAGTCGGTAACATCTACCTTCTTCGGAATAGGTATATACACCGATCTTGTCCAGTACAATCTGTTGACACAGGTATATGATGACATCAACTGTTGGTTTGGAAGAATTTATTAGCTCAAATGGAATTACAGCCAATCACAGTAATGCCACTAGCAAGATGGCTGCGGCATTACAGTGACTGGCAGGCAATCCCTGCATGTTTATTGGCTGTGTAAAAGGCTCCAAACATATGGGGCAGGGATTCGAGCTTCAGATTTGAGTACCAGCTTATGCTCGCCAGAGTGCCAAGCACATTTGAGCACCCAGATACTCGAGTGATATCCGAGTATCACTGAGCACGTTTGCTTATACCTACAGTCCATCAGCAATCACCCAACAAACGAGTAAAATGCTGCCTATTCATTAAGTGATTGAATTGTTCATGCCGAAACAAAAATCATTGTTCTCGACAGCACATCGCCTGGTGTAAACTGCTGATGTGCTGCTGATAACATGATAATGTATGGGGACTGACTTATCTATTAGCGATCGTTCTGTCCTCATCATTCTTCCTCAGCCTGTGTAAAGAGGCCGGAAAAAAAAGCGTCGAAAGACTTCACTATTGTCGATCGCACTCATTTAATGAAGGCCCCCCCCTCAGTAGGCCATTATGAGGGGGGTCTCATGATAATACAGACCCTTATATTCAATTTTTTGTGGTAGAATTACTCTGTTTTTCTTTTGGTTACGAAAGGGTTAACTGTGTTATACAGGTCAGCTGTGGTAGCCACGAGCAGATTAATCTGGTTTGAACTGGATTTTTTGGCGGTCAAATTTCCTTGATTTTGATTGGCTGTCAAGAAAAATGCGGGAAGAATGTGTGATATAAAAGACAGCTGTTCGCCAGCTGTGCGGCATTCCAGCTGTCAGAAGAAAAGAAGATAGAAGATGGAATCGCTTCTACAACAGCTGATTAGCAGAGCGGAGCAGGAGGGTGGCGTGGACTGGCTGAAGAGCTGCCTGGCTATAAAACCTGCTATGGAACTTGCCCCGGTATCTGGGGATATGGCAACTTCGGTGCCGGGACCGTCGCCTTCCCTCCCTTCTGCCCCAAGATCACCGCCGCTGCCCAGGAGAAGCAGGAGCACAAAGAGGAGCCTCAGACCCAGAGTGATTTACTCACTTCCATCTCCTCAGAACAGCCGAGTGGAGGAAACGAGCGGTACAAAGAAGCGGAGAGAACCCAGGAAGTCTCGCAGCCCGTCGCGAGAGCTGAGCCAGCGGGGAGGAGCGGAGCTGCCGGCGCTTCACGGACCGCATCAGCTGATAGGTCCGGCACTGTCAGCATCAGCTGGAACGGCAGGGGGCACATCTAGCTGCCGCAGTTAAAAAAGCACTGTGGCGGCCAAGGGATACCAACAGCCAGAGCCCCCCTGCTGGCTGCATCAGGGCTGCTGGCTGATAGAGCTTCAGCTAGATCCTGGAGGGCCCCAGCAGAAGAGGCAGAAGAAGATGATGAAGAAGATGCCATCGCTGCAGTTAACATGCCTCACTTGCCCCAATCACAGGGCTTGAGTGCTGGTGTGCAACAGGACAACATCCAAGTGCCAGCTGACAAAGGAAGGGGTGAGATAATCCATGTCCCCCTGTCTGTCCCCCAAAATGTCCCTCATAATGATATTAAGAGCCTTTTCTTAAATATGTTGAGCGAAGTATTAGGCACATCAGGTTATGATGTTCCCCATAATTCTTCCCAAAGTAGTATTAATAATGGTTTAAATTTTAATTTAAAGTCAGGCTTACCAGAAATCCATTTGAAAGAGGCACTTACATGCGAACTTTCGCCGTTAGGTTTTCATTTGAGTGCCTCTTTGAAAGAAAAAATTTGGAATAGGGACTAGTGTTGAGCCACCCCCGTAGTGTTCGAGTTCGGTTCGGTTCGTCGAACACCCGTGTGTTCGCCGAACTGTTCGTCGAACTGTTCGTCGAACACCTTCGAACACCGTTAAAACCAATGGCAGGCAAACAAAAACACATAGAAACACATAGAAAACACCTTCAAAGGTGTCCAAAAGCTGACAAACTGCTCAGAAGACATAACTAACACATGGAAAAGTGACAAGTACATATAGTCATGCGAAAATAAAAGAGGTGGAGGAGTAAAAGGAGGGGGAGACACAGATATAGGCATGTCATGCCCTTCTAAAATCCAAAAAGTGAGAAGCCGACACGGCCAGTCCGCTCCTGCCCGTGCCACCTCCGTGTCGCCGGGTTTGTGCCAGAGCCGCGGTGAACCCTGATGGCCAGCCCCCCTCTCCCAATACTGGTGCCTGTCCGCTGGTGGGTCGAGCGAGCCCCCCTGTGGTGGAGGCAGCTCTAAGCTTTTTAATTTAAATTGTCTCTCTAATTTGAATAAATACACTTTAAATCCATTTACAAGGATCTATTGGAGGGCAAGTCTCATGCCAGCAGCCGCGTAATTCCAGCTCCAGTAGCGTCCACTAAAGCTGCTGCAGTTAAAAAGCTTTTATAAGGATCGAGCTCGGCTGTCCACCGCAAGGCATCCTACTGCCAGTCCGAGCCCATATGCCTTGGGGTGCCTCCTGATGCTCTTCACTAAGTATCCCGTGGTCCCGAAGCATTTCCTTTGAAAAAATTAAGTGTCCAAACTACAGGTGGTGTAGCTTGCTAAACAGCCGGGATAATCCGCTGACTAGCAGACACTGCTACTAGGCACAAAGTATTTCCTGGGCTAGATGCAGTTAAAAATTTGTAATTAGATACTCTCGTTGGATGCTGAGAAAGCATTCCATAGAGTCTCCTGGCACGCCATATATGATTCTCTTAAAAAGCTTGGGGTAGGGGTCTAGGGGACCCTTTTATAGCCAAAATCACGGCCCTGTATCGCAATACGTCACCTAGGCTGAAGATAAATGGAACTGTAGCACCCTGAGGGCTCGGTTGCTACAGAGGTATTGCACCTCACCCAGAGGTGTGATATCTCACTCTCAGGTAAGGATGTAGTGTGGATCAGGACCCGACACCTGCATGCATTACACCACATTGCCGTGGGGCAGGGCGACCAATATGCCCCTGAGATGGGCACGACAGTCCCTGTCCCTGGCTGGAGTGGGGGGAGGGAACACTGAGGAAGGGGAACCCTGTAGTGCAGGAGCAGGGAGGAAGCAGTTCCTGGGTGCATTGAGAAGGGAGTATAAAAGGTGGGCACCACCTTAGTTCAGTGCAGAGAAGTCTGAGCAGAAGTGGCAGGGAGCAGGAGCTCTGCATGAGCTCTGCTCCGGAGGCGGGCCTAGTAACAGAGGCCCAGGCCTGGAAGAGGGAGAAGGAAGGAAGAGGAGCGGAGAAGGCTCCAGGAACGAGGAATGAAGGGATCCCAGGGGTGCGGACGGGCGAGTCGCCACCACACGCCCGAATCCACCTGCGTGGAGGGGTCAGGCCAAAGGGGGAGACCGGTCCCCGAACTAGTGGAGGCAGGAAACGACCCTCAGCTAGAAACCGGAGGCTCTGACATTTTATGTGGCGCAGCCCCTCGCTACACCCGCTAGGAAGGCACCACATAGGGTCAGGGAAACTGGCGCCAAGTTTACCAAGAGGAGGCCCGAGGCAGCCGGACAGAAGTGTTGGTAAGAAAGGCCATACAAAGGACACACAAAGGGGGTCCTGTGAAGTGCTCCAAAGTTATCTGGGAGTTGTCTGAGCCCCTCACCTGGTGAGCACAGTACGACGTGGGCAGCCGTTACCTGCAGACGTGGTCTGGATAATAAGAACTGTGAGTAAAGGCCCTGAACTGCATCACTGACTCCGTGTCGTTACTGCTGCTGCCCTGCACCATCACCCCCATCCTCCGCATACACTGCCCTGAGGCTATACTCCTCCCGTGGGGAGTTATGCTATGCTCTGCTGCACCCACAACACCAGCCTCAGCGGTCTGCCCTGTAGCGGCGGTTCACTCTGACCGCAATCCACGGGTGGCGTAGTCGTACATTTAAACATCACATAAATAGTTCCGCCACTGGTTTGACCGCCCTGAGCCACGGAACCGGGTCGCCGCCACGAAGACTACAACCACCAGCATCCACCAAAAAGGGTCCGGCTCCGGGTGTCCCAAGGCCCAGGGGGTGCGTCAGAACATTTTCATCACCTTTCACAATCACCAATGGGACTAGGCAGGGATGTCCTCTGTCCCCTCTCTTATACATCCTAGTGACGGAGCACCTGCTCTCATCAATTCGCCATAACCCCAATATTAGGTGGATTGAGGTGGGAGGCACCGAGTACAAGTGCTCTCTATTTGCTGATGATGTCCTAGTATATATCACTCAATCACATATATCCATCCATGCTGTTATGGCTGAAATAGATCACTTTGTTACATGGTCAAATTTTAAAATCAATGCAGCGAAGTCTGAGGCCCTCGATGTCTCCCTCCCCAAATCCATATAGGATTCCATCCAGTCCAACTTTCCCTTTGCCTGGCCCTCACAGGGTATCAAATACTTAGGAATTCCTATTCATAGAGACCTCTCCCATCTATGTTATCTTAATTTTGGGCCCTTTATTGAACAACTCCATACAGACCACGGTTGGCAAGTTAGAACTGTAAGATTCACTACGTGAACCGCTGGTGTTTTGTGGAAAAGCACATGTACACTGCGTTCCAAATTATTATGCAAAAAGTGTTTAGGAGTGATAAGGGAAGAATTTGTTTGTTTGTCAGTTAAACTCATTGATGGTGATGTGTGTCAGGGCTCTTTATATCACTGTAAGCAATTGCAGACACCTGTGCTAATTAGTTTGGCAGGTGTGTCCAATGAAAGGCAAGACTACTTAAGAAGGCTCTCTCACATTATTAAGCAGCCTACATTTTCTGCCAAAATGGGAAAGAAAAAGGATGTGTCGGCTGCTGAGAAGCAACAAATTGTGGAGTGTTTAGGTCAAGGCATGACTACAATCAACATTGTGCGATGATCAGGATGAAGTGTCTTGGCAATCAAGAAGTATGTAGCTGATTCACAGTACACACGTGTGCGTGCTGATAAGGGCAAATTGAGGACTCTTTCCTACAGGCAATTACGTCAGGTTGAAAGAGCAGCGGCAAAAAAGCCTTGTCATAGCAGCAGACAAGTTTTTGAAGCTGCTTGTGCCTCCAACGTCCCCCGAACAACAAGATGCAAGGTCCTTCAGAGGTTTGCAGCTGTGCATACGCCATCCTGTCGACCTCCTCTATCCACTTCACACAAGCAGAAACGGCTCCAGTGGGCCAAATATTACATGAAGACTGATTTCAAAACAGTTTTGTTCACGGATGAGTGCCGTGCAGCGCTCGATGGTCCAGATGGATGGAGTGGAGGATGGCTGGTTGATGGACACCCCACGCAAACACGGCTACAGCGCCAACAAGGAGGAGGTGGAGTAATGTTTTGGGCTGGAATCATGGGGAGAGAGATTGTCGGCCCCTTTAGGATCCCTGAAGGCGCTAAAGATGAACTCCATAATGTATGTGGATTTTCTCAAACAGCACTTCCTGCCATGGTTCAAGAAGAAGAACCGTGTATTTCACAGCAAGATCATTTTTCTGCATGATAATGCACCATCTCATGCTGCACATAAAACATCTGCATCTCTGGCTGATATGGGCATAAAAGGGGACAAACTTATGGTGTGACCCCCATGCTCCCCTGACCTCTACCCCATTCAGAACCTTTGGAGCATCATTAAAAGGAGTGTCTATGATGGCGGGAGGCAGTTCACATCTAAGCAACAGCTCTGGGAGGGTATTCTGTCCTCATGCAAAACAATTGAAGCAGAAACCATCCAAAACCTGACAAATTCAATGGACGAGAGAGTTCAGAAGCTCCTTTCGAACAAGGGGTCCTATGTGAAAATGTAACATCACCTAGAATAAAGTTTTGAGTTGAAAACTGTTTGATTTCAGTTTCTAACAACCTGCTAATGCTTATAATTTCAAAAATGACCATTTTTTTGGTCTTTATTAAAATGAAAAGGTTGATCGAAAAGTTTGGGGGATCTAAGAGTGTGGCAACCCAGTAGTCATGATTACTTCGAATTCTGACAATATGAGGGTCATGCTGCAGGTAGTGCAGCAAGAAGGCACTTATGTGTCTTGCGCATCTCGGAGCCCCAAAATTATTTTCCGGGCTAGATGCAGCTAAAAATTATTTTTAATTTTAAATCTGGTGAAGCTTTAGTATAGATGGCCTAATAGGATCAGTGCTGCACACTGCTACAAAGCCCAAATTATTTTCCAGCCAAGATACAGATAAACATGATTAGTAATTTGAAAGCTTAAAACGGTTGGTAGGGTGATTTTAACCAATCATCAAGCTTTTACTCTCCGCAGGATGACACAGGGGTAGAAAAGTCGTTTCTGATCCATGATTTGTTCATCTTTATGAACGTGAGTCTGTCTACATTATCAGTGGAGAGCCGCGTGCGCTTATCTGTCAGCACACCACCAGCAGCGCTGAACACACGTTCAGACAGAACGCTGGCTGCGGGGCATGACAAGATCTCCAAGGCGTAAGTGGTTAGCTCCGGCCATTTATCCAGATTGGAAGCCCAAAAAGAGCAAGGGTCCAGTGACACAGTCGTGGCTTCAATGTTTACTTGGAGATACTCCTGTACCATCGTCTCTAGGCGTTGACTATGTGTCAGACTTCTTGTCTCCTGTGGCCTTGCAAAGGATGGGCTAAAAAAGTGGTGAAATGATTCCGCAAAATTGATGTTACCAGCAGATACTGTGGTTCTGTTACGGTTTGAGTGCTGAACACTTGACGGTCCCACGGTTGGCAAGTTGGAACTGTGAGATTCACTACGTGCACCACTGGTATTTTGTGGAAAAGCACATGTAAGATTCTGCAACAGTCTCTGCTGATACTCCTGCATGCGTGCATCCCTTTCTATGGCAGGAATAATTTCTGCAAATTTACTTTTGTACCGGGGATCTAACAGTGTGGCAACCCAGTAGTCAGGATTATTTCTAATTCTCACAATTCGAGGGTCATGTTGCAGGTAGTGCAGCAAGAAGGCACTCATGTGTGTTGCGCATCCAGGAGCACCAAGTCCCTGTTGTGTTGGTGGCGAGGTAACAATCATGCTTCCTTCCTCTGTCCTCTCCCCCCAACCTCGCACAACAGAAATGTGATCAAGGTCTCCCTCATCTGATGAGTCTTCCATCAGTTCGTCCTCCACTTCTTCCTGGGCTCCTGCACCTTCCTCACTAGTTTGGCTGCTACCATGCGCCCTGGTAAAACCATCTCCCCCACCCTCACATGCCTGCCGCCTTGGTGCTGCCGACCGTCTGGACCTTGCAGATGTTAGCCCTTCCGCATACAACTCCTCCTCCTCTACTTCCTCCACCTCCTCTTGTGCCACCACCTGACTCCGAATTCTGTTTAACATGTGCTCCAGCATGTAAATCACCGGAATAGTCATGCTGATAATGGCATCGTCAGCACTAAACATCTTCGTCGCCATTTCAAAACTGTGCAGAAGGGTGCATAGGTCCCTGATCTGAGACCACTCCTCCAGCGTGATTTGCCCCACCTCTGAATCTCGTTGGCCCAGGCTATACGTCAGAACGTATTGCACCAGGGCTTGTCGGTGCTGCCACAGTCGCTGCAACATGTGCAGAGTTGAATTCCACCGGGTAGGCACATCGCATTTTAGCCGGTGAAGTGGCAGGCCCAACGACTTCTGTAGAGATGTAAGTCGCTGAGCTGCGGGATGCGAACGGCGGAAGTGAGCACACAGTGACCGTACCCTCTGCAGAAGGCCATCTAGTCTGGGATAGTGGGCTAAAAATTGCTGGACAACCAGGTTCAACACGTGAGCCATACAAGGCACGTGTGTGACATTGCCCCGGCGAAGGGCCGCACCCAGGTTTGCAGCATTGTCGCACATGGCCTTCCCTGGTTTCAGGTCCAGTGGAGACAACCATTCATGAAATTGGTTCTCCAGAGCTGACCACAACTCCTCAGCTGTGTGACTCACATTTCCCAGACATTTCAATGTAAAAACCACCTGATGACGTTGAGCCCTACTGCCAGCATAGTAAGGAGGTGTGCAGGATCCCTTCTGCGCAGTTAGAAAGCTTGTGGCATGACCAGACAGGCTTTGGGTGCAGGTGGAAGACCGAGAGGAGGTTGAGGAGGCAGAAGCAGTGGAGGAACTTTGACATAAAGAGGATTGACGCACAACTCGTGGGGACGGCAAGACTTGGACAGCAGCCCCTTGTCCTGCTGTCACCATAGTTAACCAGTGCCCAGTCAGCGACATGTAACGCCCCTGTCCATGCCTACTCGTCCAAGTGTCTGTGGTGAAATGCACCCTGTCACACACAGAGTTTCTCAAAGAAGCGGTGATGTTGTGTGCGACATGCTGGTGGAGCGCAGGCACACCTTTCTTTGAGAAGTAGTGCCGACTGGGCATCTGGTACTGGGGCACTGCGACGGACATAAGGTCTCGAAAATCCTCTGTGTCCACCAGGCGGAAAGGTAGCATTTCTGTAGCCAAGAGCTTGCAGATGGTGAAATTCAACCTCTTAGCTTTCTCATGGCTAGGAGGAAATGGTCTTTTACTTGTCCACATCTGAGGGACCGAGGGCTGGCTATTGTGCTTAGACGGGGTTGATAAGGGTGTCCCCGGCAAACTGCCGGTCTGTGAGGAAGATGCAGGCGGACATGTTAGGTTGCCTTGATCCAAAGGTGGTGCTATCGATGTCGGACAGCGCTCAACACCAGCTGGTGTTCCCACCTCCAAAGAAAATGATGACCTGCCAATCACGCTGGCTGTTGCGGGTAAAGAGGTGGCAGGTCTGCGCCCCAAAACAGGTGTGGCTGCTGTCCCCCCAGTCACAGAGGATGAAGAGGCCGCGGATGCACAAGATATGGCAGACGGTAGTTGGCCCGGCCGGCTAGGCCGCATTGTAGCACACTGAGCTTCCCACTGCAACTTATGCTTCATGTCCATGTGCCGGTTCATGCATGAAGTACTCAAACTATGTATTTTTTGGCCTCTACTTAGCTTTTGCTGACAAATGTTACAGATAACACGAGTTGGGTCATCTTTATCGATCTGAAAAAATGCCCAGGCTATGCAAGGCTTAGCACCCATGCGACCTGAAGAGCCACCACGACTTGTGGTGAGAGGCAGAGTTGTGTTTGAGGATGCAGTTGTTGACGTGCTTCCAGTACTACGTCTCTGTCCAGGAAGGCGCAACCTGACCTCGTCGTCACTAGCATCTTCCTCCACCTCCTCTGCTGACCTCATCTCTTGGCTGACTGTGGGTTGACAGTAAGTGGGATCTCCAACCTCATCATCATCACCCTGTGCGTTATCACACCCGTCGTCCTCAGAGCCAACCTGTTCCTGCCCTGACAAAAAACTAAAGTTGTCGCTCCAATCAGGTATTTGAGTCTTATCATCGTCTTCCTCATTGTCTCCACCAACAGGAGTTACAGTTTGGGAATGAGGGTCTACATTATGGTCAGAACCTTCTGCGTCTGGTCCTGGATCCGACTCATAAAGATTCTGGGCATCAGTGCAGATCATTTCCTCGTCTGGATTCACAGAAGCGCTGGAGTCGACCTCTGATTCCCAGGCTATAGTATGAGTAAACAGCTCTGCAGACTCAACCATCTGTTCTACCTCATACTCAGACGGGCAGCTGGAGATTTGGGAGCTGTGAGGAAGCAAGTGCGATTGGGGTGACACCTTTGAGGACTGGAGTATTTGTGATGTTGAAGTTGATGTGGAGGAGAGCCCACTTAAAGGAGCACTTGATATCCGTTGAAGCACCTGCTGTTTTTGTGCCTCATCTGGAATTTGTAGCGATTGGCGTGGCCGTAAGAAAGGGATCTTATCACATTGTCCGCTAAAAGAAGTAGACATTTTAGTTTGGCTGGAAGATGGTCTTTCTTCTGCAGATGTTACTGTTGCTTTAACACCTACCCCACGGACACAACCTTTTTTCCCCTTCCCAACACACCTATTCCCCTTTCCACCAGCAGCAGGCCTTTTTCCACTCATTTTGGTGGTTAACTAATTCACAACTCTGGAGTTGTTTGCACAAAAAAACAATGGATGGTAACCGAGCAGAGCTGAGTGGCCAAACTGTGGTATTAGGCCAAAACTATTGACTGGGTTAGATGCAGAAAAAAATTATATTCAATTTGCAACCTGATGGAGGTCAGTATAGATGGACTAATACAACAAGTCCCACACACAGCTAGAAGCCCAATATTTTTTCAGAGGTAGATGCAGAAAAAAATATATTCAGTTTGCAACCTGATGGAGGTCAGTATAGATGGACTAATACAACAAGTCCCACACACAGCTAGAAGCCCAATATTTTTTCAGAGGTAGATGCAGAAAAAAATATATTCAGTTTGCAACCTGATGGAGGTCAGTATAGATGGACTAATACAACAAGTCCCACACACAGCTAGAAGCCCAATATTTTTTCAGAGGTAGATGCAGAAAAAAATATATTCAGTTTGCAACCTGATGGAGGTCAGTATAGATGGACTAATACAACAAGACCCACACACAGCTAGAAGCCCAAATATTTTTTCAGAGGTACTGTAGATGCAGATAAAAATTATTTTTAATTTGCAACCTGATGGAGGTCAGTATAGATGGACTAATAGAGAAAGTCCGACACACTGCTAGAAGGCCAAATATTTTTTCAGAGCTAGATGCAGAAAAAAATTATATTCAGTTTGCAACCTGATGGAGGTCTGTATAGATGGATTAATAGAACAAGACCCACACACAGCTAGAAGCCCAATATTTTTTCAGAGGTAGATGCAGAAAAAAATATATTCAGTTTGCAACCTGATGGAGGTCAGTATAGATGGACTAATACAACAAGTCCCACACACAGCTAGAAGCCCAATATTTTTTCAGAGGTAGATGCAGAAAAAAATATATTCAGTTTGCAACCTGATGGAGGTCAGTATAGATGGCCTAATACAACAAGTCCCACAAACAGCTAGAAGCCCAATATTTTTTCAGAGGTAGATGCAGAAAAAAATATATTCAGTTTGCAACCTGATGGAGGTCAGTATAGATGGACTAATACAACAAGTCCCACACACAGCTAGAAGCCCAATATTTTTTCAGAGGTAGATGCAGAAAAAAATATATTCAGTTTGCAACCTGATGGAGGTCAGTATAGATGGACTAATACAACAAGTCCCACACACAGCTAGAAGCCCAAATATTTTTTCAGAGGTACTGTAGATGCAGATAAAAATTATTTTTAATTTGCAACCTGATGGAGGTCAGTATAGATGGACTAATAGAGAAAGTCCGACACACTGCTAGAAGGCCAAATATTTTTTCAGAGCTAGATGCAGAAAAAAATTATATTCAGTTTGCAACCTGATGGAGGTCTGTATAGATGGATTAATAGAACAAGACCCACACACAGCTAGAAGCCCAATATTTTTTCAGAGGTAGATGCAGAAAAAAATATATTCAGTTTGCAACCTGATGGAGGTCAGTATAGATGGACTAATACAACAAGTCCCACACACAGCTAGAAGCCCAATATTTTTTCAGAGGTAGATGCAGAAAAAAATATATTCAGTTTGCAACCTGATGGAGGTCAGTATAGATGGACTAATACAACAAGTCCCACACACAGCTAGAAGCCCAAATATTTTTTCAGAGGTACTGTAGATGCAGATAAAAATTATTTTTAATTTGCAACCTGATGGAGGTCAGTATAGATGGACTAATAGAGAAAGTCCGACACACTGCTAGAAGGCCAAATATTTTTTCAGAGCTAGATGCAGAAAAAAATTATATTCAGTTTGCAACCTGATGGAGGTCTGTATAGATGGATTAATAGAACAAGACCCACACACAGCTAGAAGCCCAATATTTTTTCAGAGGTAGATGCAGAAAAAAATATATTCAGTTTGCAACCTGATGGAGGTCAGTATAGATGGACTAATACAACAAGTCCCACACACAGCTAGAAGCCCAATATTTTTTCAGAGGTAGATGCAGAAAAAAATATATTCAGTTTGCAACCTGATGGAGGTCAGTATAGATGGACTAATACAACAAGTCCCACACACAGCTAGAAGCCCAAATATTTTTTCAGAGGTACTGTAGATGCAGATAAAAATTATTTTTAATTTGCAACCTGATGGAGGTCAGTATAGATGGACTAATAGAGAAAGTCCGACACACTGCTAGAAGGCCAAATATTTTTTCAGAGCTAGATGCAGAAAAAAATTATATTCAGTTTGCAACCTGATGGAGGTCTGTATAGATGGATTAATAGAACAAGACCCACACACAGCTAGAAGCCCAATATTTTTTCAGAGGTAGATGCAGAAAAAAATATATTCAGTTTGCAACCTGATGGAGGTCAGTATAGATGGACTAATACAACAAGTCCCACACACAGCTAGAAGCCCAATATTTTTTCAGAGGTAGATGCAGAAAAAAATATATTCAGTTTGCAACCTGATGGAGGTCAGTATAGATGGACTAATACAACAAGTCCCACACACAGCTAGAAGCCCAAATATTTTTTCAGAGGTACTGTAGATGCAGATAAAAATTATTTTTAATTTGCAACCTGATGGAGGTCAGTATAGATGGACTAATAGAGAAAGTCCGACACACTGCTAGAAGGCCAAATATTTTTTCAGAGCTAGATGCAGAAAAAAATTATATTCAGTTTGCAACCTGATGGAGGTCAGTATAGATGGACTAATAGAATGATGCTATGCCCAAAAGATTTTACTTCACTAGGTGCAGTAAAAAAATTGGTATTCTATACACAGGTGGTATATCTTGCAACACAGATAGGCTACTCCACTGACTAACACACTCTGCAATAGGCCAAAAAGGATTAGCTTTGCTAGATTCAGCCAAATGCTGTGAAAAAAACTTGCACAGCACTGGCACAGACCTGCCTGGCAAAAAGTGATAGGAACTGATGTAACCTAGTCCTGAAAAGGACTCCAATTACAATTAGTCTTTACTCCCACAATCTATCTATTTAAGAGCACAGACCTCCCTGATAAAAGTCGTAGGAAATGCTGTAACCTAGTCCTTAAAAGGACTGCAATCACAACTATTCCCTACTCCCAAGCTATCTGTATATTTGTGCGAAAATTGGCTTGAAATTAACAAGGTATAGCGCACACAGCAACAGCGGTGCCGTCTAACACACAGCTGCAGCAGTGAGAAAATGGTGGCGACGGGGAAAATGGCTTGGTCTTATAGGGCAAGGACATGTGACATACACTGCCAATGACACATGCCCTTGCTTGTGTGAAAAAAAAGCACTTCGCTCCGTGTGTGCGCTGCTGATAGGCTGACAGATTGCACCTCCCCACTGCAAATGCGGGAAAGAGAAAAAAAAATGGAGATCTTCATTGTTCCTGCAGAGATCCATCCCCTGCCCCTCCCCCCACCCCGCTGTACACTCAAACTGCGTATTAACATTAATTTTCATCATTACTGAGAAAAAATCCAGTTATGATTTTGGTGCACGAACAGTTATCGAACATAACCTCGAACAGCCGAATTTTTCTCAAATTGTTCGTGTTCGCCGAACGGCTCGAACACCGCCCAAAACAGCTCGAATTTGAGATTGGTGAACAGTTCGAGTAGAACAACGCTCATCTCTAATAGGGACTACATTGACATTTTCTCTTTACTACCATCCGCAAAAGAAAAGCTGAAAAAATATGATAAAAAAGATGATAAGCCTGAAGCTGATGAAAAAAGGCGTAATGCGCATAGATCCTTTAACAATTGGCTCCAGGCATTTGCTATTTATTCAGCCGTTCTAGGAGAGAAATACCCGAGTTTTTGTTCAGGTTTATTTCAGCATTTATAATGTAACCGGGGATGCGGGTCTCTGTCCGAAGCCTCGATAGACTGCTCATGCGTGACGCGTAGTCTGGCTCCAGACAGAAGACCGCATCCAGCCGTTACAGGTAAGACAGTGGCGTACAGCCAATGGCGGCAGACCACGCCACTGCTATGGGGCCCGTGGCCAGTGGGGGCCCATGAGGGCCCCAAGCAGCGTGGGAACGAGGAGGATAGGTGAGTAGGAGGTTGCGGCGGCAGAGGAGCGGGTTGCGGCAGTGGAGGAGCGGGACTCAGGCTGTAGCCGCTGCTGCAGCTATCACGTGTGCCCGCTGCTAAAGGGACATGAATATTCCCTCTTCTCCACTCCCATGGGCGTGGAGAAGACGGAATATTCATTCTCTTTAGTAGCGGGCACGGAGGAGCGCTGAGCCCCGGCTCCTGCTGTCAGTGCCCGCCACTAAAGAGAAAGCATATTCATGCTTCTCCACGCCCATAGTCCCGGCATGGAGAGGAGTGAATGTGCCGGCAGCAGCAGCAGCAGCTCACCTCGGCTTCTGAGAGCGCACGCAGCTCAGATGCCGACATGAGCTGCTGCAGACAGGACTCAGTGCTGGAACAGAGGTGAGGAAGGAAGGTGAGTATAAGAGTTTATTGTTTTATGTGTGCAGTGATTGGGGGGATGAGGAGGCCACACATACCAGGAATGGGGGATTGAGGAGGCCACACATATCAGGAATGGGGGATTGAGGAGGCCACACTTACCAGGATTTGGGGATTGAGGAGGCCACACATACCAGGGATTAGGGGATTGAGGAGGCCACACATACCAGGATACTTGGATTGAGGAGGCCACACATACCAGGGATTAGGGGATTGAGGAGGCCACACATACCAGGATACTTGGATTGAAGAGGCCACACATACCAGGAATGGGGCATACCGGGATTGGGAGTGAGGGATAGGGTGCCATGCATACCAGGATGAGGGATACCATACACACCAGGATAGGGATGAGGGGTGCCACGTATACCATGATTGGGGATGAGGGGAGCCACGCATACCGGAAATGGGGATGAGGGGAGCCACGCATACCAGAAATGGGGATGAGGGGAGCCATGCATACCAGAAATGGGGATGAGGGGAGCCACGCATACCGGAAATGGGGATGAGGGGAGCCACGCATACCGGAAATGGGGATGAGGGGAGCCACGCATACCGGAAATGGGGATGAGGGGAGCCACGCATACCGGAAAAGAGGATGAGGGGAGCCACGCATACCGGAAATGGGGATGAGGGGAGCCACGCATACCGGAAATGGGGATGAGGGGAGCCACGCATACCGGGATTGGGGATGAGGGGAGCCACGCATACCGGGATTGGGGATGAGGGGAGCCACGCATACCGGGATTGGGGATGAGGGGAGCCACGCATACCGGGATTGGGGATGAGGGGAGCCACGCATACCGGGATTGGGGATGAGGGGAGCCACGCATACCGGGATTGGGGATGAGGGGAGCCACGCATACCGGGATCGGGGATGAGGGGAGCCACGCATACCGGGATCGGTAATTTTTAATATTTGCCAAATGGCAGAATAATGAGAGAGAGAATATTGTAACACATTTTTATTACTTACTACAAAGTCAAAAGTTTACATACATTTCATTAGCATTTGGTACCATTGCCCTTAAATTGAATGACTTGGGTCAAATGTTTGGGATATCCTTCCACAAGCTTCTCACAATAGTTGGTTGGGATTTGGTCCCATTCCTCCTGACAAAACTGGTGTAACTGATCCAGGTTTGTAGGTCGCTTTGCTCGCACTTGCCTTTTCAGCTTTGCCCATAAATTTTCAATAGGATTGAGATCAGGGCTTTGTGATGGCCACTCCAAAACATTGACTTTGTTATCCTTAAGCCACTTTGTTACCATTTTGGCAGTATGCTTCAGTCATTGTCCTTTTAGACAACCCATTTCAGTCCAAGCTTTAATTTCCTGGCTGATGTTTTGAGATGTTTCTTCAGTATTGCCACATAATCTTCTTTTCTCATGATGCCATCTATTTTGTAAAGGGCACCTTTCCCTTGTGCAGCAAAACAACCCCACAACATGATGCTGTCACCCCTGTGTTTCACAGTTGGTATGGTGTTTTTAGGCTTCCAAGGTTCTCCCTTTTTCCTCCAAATGTAACGATGGTCATTATGCCCAAAAAGTTCAATTTTAGTTTCATCAGACCACAGGACAGGTCTCCAAAAAGTTAAGGTCTTTGTTCCTGTGTGCATTTGCAAACATTAATCTGGCTTTTTTATGTTTCTGTTGGAGTAATCGCTTCTTCCTGGCAGAGTGGTCTTTCAGCCCATGTTGATGCAGTACTTGTTTCACTGTGGATATTGACACAATCATAGCAGCTTCTGCCATCATCTTCACAAGGTCTTTTGCTTTTGTCCTTGGGTTGATATGCACATGTCGGACCAAAGCATGTTCATCTCTGGGACACAGAACCTGTCTACTTCCTGAGCGGTATGATGGATGGACATTCCCATCTTGTTTGTACTTGTATATAATTGTTTGTACAGATGAACGAGGCACCTTCAGGTATGTTGAAATTGTACCCAAGGATGAGCCAGACTTGTGCAAGTCCACAATTCTCTTCCTGATATCTTGGCTGATTTCTTTAGACTTTCCCATGATACTACACAAAGAAGCAGTGTGTTTCAGGTGTGCATTAAAATACATCCACATGTGTGTCTCTAATTAACTCAGAAGCTTCCAAACACATAATCGTATGGGCAGTTCAGAATTGTTTAAAGGCATAGTAATCTTAGTGTATGTAAACCTTTGACTTTGCAGTGAGTAATAAAAATGCCTTAAAACATTTTTTCTCTCAAATGATTCTGGCATTTGGCAAATACTAAAAATTATGGTAATCCTAATTGACCTAAAACGGGAAAGGTTTATTTTGTTTTCATGTCAAATATTGAGAAAAACATGCATATGCGTCTTTTTAAATAGTGTATGTAAACTTCAGGTTTCAACTGTATATTGCCACCAAAATTGCAATGTATGAGGGGCATCCATTAAAAATTTCCCCTGACCCACTTCCTGTGGACTGAGAGCAATGAAACTTAGCACAGTTATTAGTCCTTCTCTACACAGATGCCAACTAGGGACACACACTTCTCCCATCTCTTTAAGCAACTGTAAACACCTCGCTTGTAGAAGTCGACAGAAGCCACGTTGTGACTTTGGAAATCAGAGTCTCATCATCTGGAAAATGCTTGCCCTTCAAAAATAACTTCATTTTTGGAAAAAGGTGGAAGTCCGATGGTGCGAGGTTGGGTTCATAAGGGGGATGCAGTTGAATTTTAAAGCCACAAAAACATGCTTCCATTTGGGCAACATGTGAGTTGTGAACTGATGCATTGTCTTGCAGAAGGCGGACACCTTTGGTGAGCATGCTACGTCTCTTGGTATTGATGGCCTCCCGCAATTTCCGCAGCAGTGGAACATAGAATGCCCCATTGATCATGGTATCCTTTGCTAGGAAATCCATCAATACTACTCAGTGCTGGTCCCAAAATACTGTGAGCATGACCTCGCCTGCCGGGGGTTGGGCACGTGCCTTCTTTGGTGGCGGTGAGTCATGATGCTTCCATTGCATCGACTGGACTTTAGTCTCAGGATCATAGTGATGGACCCAGGGTTCATCCTGTGTGATCAGTCTGTTGAAAAAGTCCCCCTGGGAGCCTGAGAGCATTCGACTCCTGCTTCTGGAAAGGTGTGAGCAGTCGGGGAACCCAGCGAGCGGATACCTTATGCATGTGAAGATGGACTTGGATCTTTTTTTCCATGGACCCCACACTAATTTTGACATTTTGGGGTAGGTGTCGAATGGTTATGCTGCGATTTTCCAAAATGGTGACCTCCACTTGCTGGATGGTGTGTTCATCAATAGCAGAGTGGGGTTGCCCTGGAATTGGAGGTTTTTCACCGAAGTCCGACCACATTTCAATTGATGATGCCAGTTCTTGACTACATCATATGATGGGGAATCATCACCATAAACCTTTCATCTCATCGAACGTCTCCTTTGGTGTGTGGCCTTTCAAGTAAAGGAACTTGATGACTGCTCTGTATTCCACTGGGTCCATTATCGAACCTCACACCACTTCAGCACCTTTAAAATCAAGACCGTTATCAGTTCTGAGTTGCAAATTGGCACGTAACCTATAGAGACTTATATCATTACACATGTGAAATTTCAGCATCCTGTGATAAATAGAAGTGGGTCACAGGAAATCTTTAATGACCGCTCCTCGTAGCTCCAGTGTTGCTTCTTTTCTTATTTTAATGCATTGTCCAAAAATTTCAGGGGTTAGAAAACCCCTTTTACTAAATTCTTCATATATCTTTTCAGGGCTATTCCAGCAGTAAAGGCTTTTTTTTATCCAATGTTGTTAAGTTTATGAACCAGTTTTTAGTTGTCTTGATTTTTCCAAGCCATCTGATTTTAAAAGTGGAAAATAAATACTGTAGACATTGTCACCTCTATTATTGGAGGGATTTACTCTGCTGGTTTTATTGCGGTGATTCTATCAAGAACACTCTGATTTTTTTTTCTCTCTTTTACTCATCAGATTATTTTTGCTACTTAGCATTAGATACAATGCTGTGCATTGAATTTAATAAGGTGAATCAAAACTGCAAACCATTAGACTCAATTGTATTGGTGTAAATAGGTGCAAATGAGTACAAGTTGATAGCACATGCAATTCACCATCAGTTCTAGATTACATAAAACATTGTATTTTAGAACATTGTGTTATCAGCAGTTTTCATATATGCTTTTGAAATGCAGATAATCCTATTTTTTAAGTGCAGCAGGCATTGTGAAATCAGATTCCCTACATCTGCCTTTTCCATGTACCTACTCCAGAATACAGGTGATATTTGCAATAGTTGTATTCCAGGAGAGGGGTTGGCTCTTAACATCCCAGTCAGCTCTCTCCAGTCCATTGATTTCTATATAGCGGTTAGCTGCTCACCTCCCTTCCCTTCCATTCTCTCACTCATCTTCTGAAGAAATGAGCAGCTTTTACAGAAGGTCTCCTAATCTCATCTCTCTGCACTCCCTTTTGGACTTTTGGACTTGTTCAATTGCTTTATTATCTCTATGTGTAAATACAGTTATATGAAAAAGTTTGGGCACCCCTATTAATCTTAAGCTTAATGTTTTATAAAAATTGGTGTTTTTGCAACAGCTATTTCAGTTTGATATATGTAATAACTGTTGGACACAGTAATGTTTCTGCCTTGAAATGAGGTTTATTGTACTAACAGAAAATGTGCAATCTGCATTCAAACAAAATTTGACAGGTGCATAAGTATGGGCACCTCATCAGAAAAGTGACATTAATATTTAGTAGATCCTCATTTTGCAAAAATAACAGCCTCTAGTCGCTTCCTGTAGCTTTTAATGAGTTCCTGGATCCTGGATGAAGGTATTTTTGACCATTCCTCTTTACAAAACAATTCCAGTTCAGTAAAGTTTGATGGTCGCCGAGCATGGACAGCCCTCTTCAAATGATCCCACAGATGTTCAATGATATTCAGGTCTGGGGACTGGGATGGCCATTCCAGAACATTGTAATTGTTCCTCTGCATGAATGCCTGAGTAGATTTGGAGCAGTGTTTTGGATCATTGTCTAGCTGAAAGATCCATCCCCTGCGTAACTTCAACTTTATCACTGATTCTTGAACATTATTGTCAAGAATCTGCTGATACTGAGTGGAATCCATGCATCCCTCAACTTTAACAAGATTCCCGGTGCCAGCATTGGCCACACAGCCCCAAAGCATGATGGAACCTCCACCAAATTTTACTGTGGGTAGCAATTGTTTTTCTTGGAATGCTGTGGTTTTTTTGCCGCCATGCATAACGCCTTTTTGTATGACCAAACAACTCAATCTTGGTTTCATCAGTCCAACGGACCTTCTTCCAAAAATAAATTGGCTTCTCCAAATGTGCTTTTGCATACCTCAGCCGACTCTGTTTGTGGCGTGCTTGCAGAAACGGCTTCTTTCGCATCACTCTCCCATACAGCTTCTCCTTGTGCAAAGTGCGTTGTATAGTTGACCGATGCACAGTGACACCATCTGCAGCAAGTTGATGCTGCAGCTCTCTGGAGGTGGTCTGAGGATTGTCCTTGACTGATCTCACCATTCTTCTTCTCTGCCTTTCTGATGTTTTTCTTGGCCTGCCACTTCTGGCCTTAACAAGAACTGTCCCTGTGTTCTTCCATTTCCTTACTATGTT
The DNA here is from genome assembly GCF_046119375.1 of Phyllobates terribilis. Lineage (NCBI taxonomy): Eukaryota > Metazoa > Chordata > Amphibia > Anura > Dendrobatidae > Phyllobates > Phyllobates terribilis. Next base: position 882,091,640 of record NW_027362762.1, read on the forward strand.
CCTCACAGTGGAAACTGACAGCTTTTTGTATCCTTCCCCTGAACAACTATGTTGAATAATCTTTGTTTTCAGATCATTTGACAGTTGTTTTGAGGAGCCCATGATGCCACTCTTCAGAGGAGATTCAAACAGGAGAACAACTTGCAAGTGGCCACTTTAAGTAGCTTTTCTCATGATTGCATACACCTGGCAATGAAGTTCAAAGCTCAATGAGGTTACTAAACAAAAAAAAGTGCTTTAGTACGTCAGTAAAAAGTAGGTAGGAGTATTTAAAACAAGAAAATGATAAGGGTGCCCATACTTATGCACCTGTCAAATTTTGTTTGAATGCAGATTGCACATTTTCTGTTAGTACAATAAACCCCATTTCAAGGCAGAAACAATACTGTGTCCAACAGTTATTACATACATCAAACTGAAATAGCTGTTGCAAAAACACCAATTTTTATAAAACATTAAGCTTAAGATTAATAGGGGTGCCCAAACTTTTTCATATAACTGTATATCCAAAAATGACAAAGGCAGCACTCCATAGTCCAATAGTGGACGATTTATTGAAAAAGTTCCTCAGTTTGGAACAAAACGTCACCTTGATGCGATGGGTCAATAAATCATCACCTATTGGACTATGGAGCGCTGCCTTTGTCATTTTTGGATATCGGGAGGTTTGGTTTTGCCTGAAACGCGTTTTTTTGAATTGCCTTGCTGGTGCTGCACTTATATATTTTTTTACTAATGTGTAAATATAGGGATACAAATGTAGACCCCAGAACAAACCAGTGATGGCTGAATGTGTTATAGAAGAACTTGTGTTGAGTTTTACAGTTCTACTAATACTACAGTTCTATTCACCAGAGCTGTCACTCCAGGAGGAAATAATCCTCGAGAAAAGTCTTAGGCAGCTCAAACTGTCCTCCGGGCAAACAACACACTACGGTCACCTCGTGCAGCACACAGATTGGCAGCATATCTCCCTCTACAGTCCCTGGCAGCAATACCAGAAATATCCCCCTTTTTTTTGGTTACCTATATGATCCCTAAACTATTGTAACAGTTTGAGCTGCCTAAGACTTTTCTCGAGGATTATTCATCTTTTATGGTCCATATTCAACAAATCCAGACCCCTGATAAAAACCCCGGAGGGGTTGAAACGTTGGGTGATTACTTACTGGAGAACCATTAAAAGAAATTTGGTTTAAAATTGTAACTATTTGACTATTTATAACATTCTTTGAGTGCCGGAACCTTATTCTTTTTACTCCAGGAGGAAAGACCGCCCTGCCAGAAACCAGGAAGTAAGAAGACTGTAAGGAGATTGCATTGCTCCGAACTACTCAAGAGACAACAAGAGAATACCCCTTTAATGTTTGCTGGTGTGAGTCTCTGCTTGTTCCCAGCTACAGCAGCCTCTGTACACCATGCTCCCCATTCAGTGGTTACATGAGAAAAACAAATGTCACACTGAAAAAAATAGAAAAATCTACACATCAGCACACTGACGAAATACAGTTTCTAATATGCAAAACTACTAATATCTGAATTAGGCGCAAGCTTCACTTTAATTATATATAAATCAACTGCACATTTAAATATTTGTGCATTTTACACCTGGTATTGTAATGCAAAGGTGGCATTCTCCTATAGTTTCCCTATAGGATCAGCGTAAGTGCCTGAAAACCTCCTTAGCCACCAACAAATCTATCTAGAGTGAAACAGTTAACACGAAGAGCAAAACAATGGAGACATCTCATTGACCTCAAACACACAAAACAGCACTGACATCACCCCAGGAAAATGCTACCCACTCAGCAAGTACAGAGAAAGAAAATGTTTACTTACAGAACAGTAAATTAAGGTACGGGAAATGAAAAAATCCCAAAATGCACAAGTCACACCTAACATTTCTGGCTGCTCTACATCTTAGGCCTCATTCAGACGTCAGTTTTTCACATACATGTTCTATCCAAGGCTTTCACAGATAGAATACATAACCATTAATCTAAGGAGCTGCTCATATTTTTTTGCGAACTGTGTATCTGCAAAAAAAATCATAGAGACATGTTCCTTTTTGATTAATGTCGAGAATCAAAATTACAATACAAATCTAGGAATCCGTAAAAATCACAGACAGCACATCGATGACATCAGTGTGCAGTCCATGTGCTGTCTGTGGTTAACATTGTAAAGCCTTGAGACGTCTGTGTTGCATATGGGTGTTCTATCCGTTTTTTCACAGATACAAAATGTAACATTGTAATCTGTAGGTTTCTTTATATGTGAGTGTTTTTTTCACAGACTGTGTGTCTGTACAAAAACTCATGGAGACATATCCATTTTTTTCCAGCAGCACGGAAGAAAATGCTAATACAAGTCTATGGGTCCGTGAAACACGTATAGCACATGGATGGCATCAGTGTACAGTCTGTGTGCTGTCTGTGATTAACATTGCAAAGGTTAGAAGAAGCTTTGTCATTTACTTATTTATCCATCCATGAAAAACAATGATGACACTGATGGTAAAAACTGACACACTCATGACTCAGTGAACAAACACTGATGACACACTGACAAAACACTGATGACACATTGATAAAACACTCATACACTGATGATACACTGACCAAACAATGAGGACATATGAATACAAAATACTAATGAAACAAGTACCATTTTTTTGCATACGTGAAAAATATTGACGTCTATATGAGGCCTAATGTATAGGAGACGCTTTGTCAATTATTTATTTATTCATACATGAAAGTTACTGATGAAACTCTGATGGTAAAAAACTGACACACTGACCAAACACTGATGAAATATCATCCAAAACATTAATGACACTGGGACCGCCTCTTGCATAAGTGAAAAATTGCCTAAGAGCTCAGCCGTAAGCCCTGTTTTTTATTTTTGTACATGAGAAAAGCTAAACAATTTTCATGACTGTGCTGCATACAATTTTCAGCAGTGTTTAGTCCTTTTATCTGTTTTTACCATCAGTGTGGCACCCATGATTTTGTCAGGTTTTCTGCTGCCCTTCTACAGTTTGACCACTAGTGGCGGCTATTGTTCGCTTTAATAATTGTGCTGCAGTTTCACTCCTTACCACTGGAGGCTGCTGTTGTGTTCTGCAATTGCCCTTTACTAAGATGGTGGATTTTGTATCTATGGAATTTGTAGCATCGGCGTCTCTGCCCCCTGCCAGGCAGAGACGCCGTCCTTCTAACCTCTCTGCTCCCCGCGCGGTGTCCTCCCGCACTCCTCTTCCTGCTGCTGTCGGCGTGCGCAGCCTCCCGGGCACTGTGCTTAGGGCGCGCGCGCGCTCCCTCTCTCTTAAAGGGGCCGCGCGCCGTCCTAAGGAGTCCCCGGCCAATTGCCGGAGGACCTCCCATATATAAGGCACCTCCTCCAAAATGGAGGGTGCCGAGCAAAAGTTGTTGCACAGTATATTACCTCTGCTTCAGCCCTCAGGTCCCGTTGCCAGCCTGACTACTGTTCCAGTCCACCAGCCTGACTACTCTCCAGCCCGACAGTCTGCCTTCCGCTCTACCCGCCAGTCTGTCTATGGGCAAGCCCACCTGCTTACCAGGAAGCACCTGCCAGTTACCTGCCTGCTACCTGTCGTGCCTGCTAGCCTGCTCACCTGGGAGCACTCACCTGTTACCTGCCTGTTACCAGCTAGCCTACCTGGAGGCTCCTGCTGTCAGTTGCCGTGACCACCCGTCTGCTAACCCTGAGTCTTCAGCCTGCTCTGCTGTCACTTGCCGTGACCACCCGTCTGCTAACCCTGAGACTTCAGCCTGCTCTGCCGTCACGTGCCATGACCACCCGTCGGCTAAACCTAGAGACTCCTGCCTGCTTGGCCGTCACTTGCCGTGACCACCTGATAGCCTACCTGGAGGCTCCTGCTGTCACTTGCCGTGACCACCCATCTGCTAACCCAGAGACTTCTACCTGCTTGTCATGCCTACCCGCTATACCGGTCAGTCCAAGTCATCCGACCCATGGGAGCCACCTGCTCTCTTACAAGGTCGTCCCCAGAGTAGCACCTGGTCCCTCGGCTCGGTCCCTCCCTGGTCACGGAGTCGTTAGCTGCCGTACGACCAGGGTCGGTCTGAGTTGATACTTAGTCACGCCCCTCTGGGTCCCTCCTTGCACCACGGCACAGAGGTTCCACCACCCGGTGCCATGGAACCCAGTGGCACCCAAGCTCCCTCACTCTCTGACCTATTCCAGGAGGTGTCCCGTCAGAGATCCCAACAGGAGACCATCCTAAACTACCTGCGGAATGTCAACTCCCGCCTGGACACACTGAATGTTCCACCTGCATCTGCTGCGAGTCGTACGACTCCTGCTCCGGCAGTGCCGCTCTCCACCCATACCATTGCATCCAACCCCGGTCCCCGGCTTTCTGCACTGCCTCGTTTTGGTGGAGACCCCGCCTTGGATCGAGGTTTGATAAACCAGTGCACCCTGCACTTTCAACTCTTGGCACATCAGTTTATCTCTGACCGGGCCAAAGTGGCATTCATCATGTCCCATCTCACTGGGGAGGCACTGGCTTGGCTAAATCCCCTGTGGGAGAGAGGGGATCCCTTGGTGTCTGACCTGTCATCTTTCCTCTCTGCTTTCCGGAAAGTCTTCGATGAACCAGGACGAAAGACCTCATCAGCCTCCTCTCTGCTGCGTCTCCGCCAGGGAAGTCTCACCGTGGGCCAGTATGCCATACGGTTCCTCACCCTCGCTTCTGAGCTTGCCTGGGATAACGAGGCCCTGCTGTCCATCTTCTGGGAGGGTCTTTCCGGTCGGATTAAAGACGAGCTAGCCGGTCGGGACATTCCTACCACCCTGGATGAACTGGTGTCACTAGCTACCCGGATTGACATCTGGTTCATAGAACGCACCAAAGAGACCACCCGAGAGAGAAGGTTTCCCCGCCTTGCTCCCACTTTCCAGAGACCTGTCTCCTCATCTGTCACTCCCCGGGCGCACTCACCCGAGCCTATGCTGATCGACTAGACCAAGATGGTGAAATCTCGCCAAGAGTCACGCCGAGCCGAGGGGAGCTGTTTCTATTGTGGCAGTAAGGAGCACCTAATCCGTTTCTGCCCGGAGAGGCCAGGAAACTCCAGTGTCTAGGTCCGCTCAGAGAGGTCGCCCTAGACAAAAGTAAGCCCTCTCCATCCCTGACTTTGTCTGTCTCTATCTCCTGGGGAGAGAACCGTCACTTTGAACTCGCCCACCTAGATTCTGGAGCTGCTGGAAACCTCATCTCCCAGTCCCTGGTTTGGTATTCCCACTAAATCTCTGGCTGAACCATTGTCAGTCGCCTCCGTGGATGGAAGACTCCTTCCGGTGACCATCCTGCTCGTCACGGAACCCATAACCCTGCAGGTGGGAATGCTGCACTCTGAGAAAATCTCCTTCCATGTGCTACCCGGACTCTCTCACTCCCTATTGCTAGGCCTACCTTGGCTCCAGACACATGAACCCGTGTTGAATTGGCAATCCAGTGAAGTACTCCGGTGGGGGCCGGACTGCCATAGGACCTGCCTGGTTCCGGTTCACCTGGTTCGTCCACCACCTACCCCAGCTAATTTACCCGGTCTTCCGGCTCCTTACTGGCCCTATGCAGACATCTTCGGTAAAAAGGAAGCAGAGACATTACCACCTCATAGGCCATATGATTGCCCGATCGACCTGGTACCTGGCGCCACTCCTCCCCGTGGGCGTATTTACCCGTTGTCGGCGGCCGAAACCCAGGCCATGTCTGAGCACATTGAAGAGAATCTGGCTAGGGGATTCATCCGGAAGTCTACCTCCCCGGCTGGAGCCGGATTCTTCTTTGTCAAAAAAAAGGACGGCTCGCTACGCCCCTGTATTGTCTATGGAGGACTCAATCAGATCACGGTAAAAAATAAATACCCCCTGCCACTCATCTCCAAGTTGTTTAACTGCCTTAAAGGCGCCAGGATCTTTTCCAAGCTGGATCTACGTGGAGCATATAACCTAGTGCGTATCCGTCGAGGAGACGAGTGGAAGACGGCATTCAATACCCGGGACGGTCACTATGAGTACCGTGTGATGCCCTTCGGTCTCTGCAATGCTCCCGCCATCTTCCAGGAACAGGTCAACGACATCTTCCGTGATCTTCTTTATTCCTGCGTGGTGGTATACCTGGACGATATCTTGGTCTTCTCTCCGGATCTTCCCACACACCGGAGGGATGTTCGTCAGGTCCTGCTTAGGCTCAGGCAGAACCACCTCTATGCTAAATACGAGAAGTGCCTCTTCGAGCAGACCTCTCTTCCATTTCTGGGTTATGTTATCTCCCAGACAGGCTTGCAGATGGATCCTGAGAAACTCTCTGCTGTCCTAAAGTGGCCCCGTCTGGAGGGGTTGAAGGCGATACAGCGATTCCTGAGCTTCTCCAATTACTATCGTCTCTTCATTCCACACTTCTCGTCCCGGACTGCTCCCATATCTGGCTCACCCGTAAGGGGGCAAATCCCAAGATATGGTCGCCCAAAGCTGAGGAGGCCTTCCTTTCCTTAAAGCAAGCCTTCTCCTCTGCCCCAGTACTGCACCGTCCGGACTGCAATAAACAATTCTACCTGGAGGTTGATGCTTCTTCCTCCGGAGTCGGAGCGGTGCTCACCCAAAAATCTTCTTCCGGGAGAATGGTAAGCTGCGGCTTCTTCTCCAAAATCTTCTCCTCATCTGAACGCAACTACTCCATAGGAGACCGAGAATTGCTAGCCGTCAAATTGGCGCTGGAGGAGTGGCGCTACCTGCTTGAAGGGGCTCTATACCCGGTGATCATCTACATGGATCACAAAAATCTGCCATATCTCCAGAACGCCCAAAGACTCAATCCGCGTCAGGCCCGGTGGTCTTTGTTCTTGGCCCGCTTCGACTTCATCCTACATTTCCGGCCGGCGGACAAGAATGTCAAAGCCGATGCCTTGTCCCGATCCTTCCTGTCCTCCGATCAAGAGGAGGAGCCTATGCACATCATCGACCCCTCCAAGGTGATGAATGTGGCCCCCTTGGATGTGACTCGTCTTCCACCCGGTAAGACGTTTGTAGCGGTTCCAGACCGTGAGAGGGTTCTTCGCTGGGGTCATTCTTCTAAACTACCTGGCCATGCTGGCCAAAAGAAGACCTTCCTGCTCATTACCCGGCATTACTGGTGGCCTACCCTGCGTAAGGATGTGGTAGACTTTGTCTCAGCTTGTTCATCTTGTGCCCGCAACAAAGTTCCCAGACATTTACCAGCCGGTCATCTCCTGCCTCTTCCCGTACCTGCGGCCCCGTGGCAACACATTGCTATGGACTTTATTACCGATCTCCCTGTTTCTGCCGGTTGTACAGTCATTTGGGTGGTCATGGACCGCTTTTCTAAAATGGCCCACTTCATTCCTCCCATCTGCATCAGAGCTAGCTAAGGACTTCTTTCACCATATCTTTCATCTCCATGGTCTACCCCTCCACATCATGTCGGATCGAGGGGTTCAGTTCACCTCATGCTTCTGGAGAGCTACCTGTAAACTGCCGGATGTCACCCTGGATTTCTCCTCCGCTTACCATCCACAGTCCAATGGTCAAGTAGAGCGGATCAACCAGATCCTTACCAGCTACCTCTGGCACTTTGTCAATGCCCACCATACTGATTGGGTGGACCTCCTACCATGGGCCGAGTTCTCTTATAACAATCATGAGAGCGAATCCACTTCCAAGTCCCCATTCTTTATTGTCTATGGCCAACACCCCCGGATTCCATTTCCCGTCTCCGCTTCTGTGGACAACCCTGCTGCGGAGTCCCTGGTCAGTGATTTTTCCACCATTTGGGAGAATACTAGGTCAGCACTTCTTCAGTCTTCCGAGCGGATGAAGAGATTTGCTGACAAAAGACGTCTGGATCCGCCTCAATTCCGTCCGGGAGACAAGGTTTGGCTCTCCTCCAAACATGTGTGGCTCAAGATACCCTCCTACAAGCTGGGCCCTCGGTTGATCGGTCCATTTGAGGTCCTTAAACAGATCAATCCAGTGGCCTACAAGTTGAAGCTTCCACCCACCTTACGCATTCCCAACTCCTTCCACGTATCTCTCCTCAAACCTGCTGTCTTTAACTCTTTCTCCAATAATTCAGGTACTCCTCCTGCTCCGGTTTCTGCTGAGGACGTTTTTGAGGTAGAGTATATTCTGGCCACCAAGAGGGTAAGAGGGAAAACCTTTTTTCTGGTGGATTGGAAGGGGTTTGGCCCAGAGGAGAGAACTTGGGAACCCAGGGAGAACATCCATGCCCCGCTTCTCCTAGAATTTTTTTTATCTGGCCTAAATAAGAGGGGGCGTAAAGGGGGGGGGGGTACTGTAGCATCAGCGTCTCTGCCCCCTGCCAGGCAGAGACGCCGTCCTTCTCACCTCTCCGCTCCCCGCGCGGCGTCCTCCCGCGCTCCTCTTCCTGCTGCTTTCGGCGCGCGCAGCTTCGCGGACACTATGCTTAGGGCGCGCGCGAACGCTCCCTCAATTGCCGGAGGACCTCCCATATATAAGGCACCTCCTCCAAAATGGAGGTGCCCGAGCAAAAGTTGTTGCACAGTATATTACCTCTGCTTCAGCCCTCAGGTCCCGTTGCCAGCCTGACTACTGTTCCAGTCCGCCAGCCTGATTACTCTCCAGCCCAACAGTCTGCCTTCTGCTCTACCCGCCAGTCTGTCTATGGGCAAGCCCGCCTGCTTACCAGGAAGCACCTGCCAGATACCTGCCTGCTACCTGCCGTGCCTGCTAGCCTGCTCACCTGGGAGCACTCACCTGTTACCAGCCTGTTACCAGCTAGCCTACCTGGAGGCTCCTGCTGTCACTTGCCGTGACCACCCGTCTGCTAACCCTGAGTCTTCAGCCTGCTCTGCTGTCACTTGCCGTGACCACCCGTCTGCTAACCCTGAGACTTCAGCCTGCTCTGCCGTCACGTGCCGTGACCACCCGTCGGCTAAACCTAGAGACTCCTGTCTGCTTGGCCGTCACTTGCCGTGACCACCTGATAGCCTACCTGGAGGCTCCTGCTGTCACTTGCCGTGACCACCCGTCTGCTAACCCAGAGACTTCTACCTGCTTGTCGTGCCTACCCGCTATACCGGTCAGTCCCAGTCATCTGACCCGTGGGAGCCACTTGCTGTCTTACAAGGTCGTCCCCAGAGTAGCACCTGGTCCCTCGGCTCGGTCCCTCCCTGGTCACGGAGTCGTTAGCCGCCGTACGACCAGGGTCGGTCTGAGTTGATGCTTAGTCACGCCACTCTAGGTCCCTCCTTGAACCACGTCACAGAGGTTCCACCACCCGGACCCGTAACAGAATCCATCATGTTTCCTGTTTTTATTGCTTCAGTATTGTGTCTAGCTTTTAGCCTAGTTTTGGTCTCCAGCTCCTGAACATTCTTACCTAGACTGTTCTCATTCATCTACGGATTGTTTCCTACAACTCCTTGCTAACTCCAAGAACTTCTACTACTGCTTGCTGTTCCTGCTTGTGCTCCTTCGGCCACTGGTTTACAACAGTAGCAGTACGTTGCCAGTATCGTAACAGGAAAAGATAATTTTGCAGCATTATTCCATTCGGTATCAATCACTCACAGTCTGAATTCCGTGCGTATGATGCAACAGAGAGTTTACCCTAACGTAGCGCCATCAATGTAGCTGAAACTATTTTTGACGTATTTGTTTTATTTGGTTCTCTTTATCTACTTTTAGGACCTGTGTGAAAATCTGATGTTGTTAAAGACCAAATTATGTAGAAAAATGGAAAATTCTAAAAAGTTAACAAACTTTCAAGCACCACCATACATAACAGACTTATGGAAATGAATTAGCTGTACCATTTCCAATAGTAAACTCCAAACACCATGTGAATTGAGCCTTAGCTAGTGTTAGCACTGTTTTTTATGAATTATGTCTGGAGAACTCCATTATAATTGATGTGTTCAGCCAAATTAAAAGCAATACTATCATCTTTTATCACTGTAGTTATGGGTGGGATAATATAGATCTTAAACATTCAATCTATGTAAAAAAATATATAAAAACAGAATTAAATAAATCTTCCAATTTTATGTAAAAAATATATAATTTTCAAGATCTTTGTCTACTTTTTTCTTTCCTCCTTAAACTAATTTAAACCTCATTACTTCTCTCAGCCTTGACTTGCTACAAGCCAGAAACGCATCAGATGTTCTCTATGGAATATTCTCAATAATATGAAATGTTTTTTTAATCAATTCAAGATGGAAAAAAAATTTGATGTTTTTATACAAGGAATTGGGATGTGCACTTTTCCCTACTTTTTCCACTTGACTTTGCTAGAGTTGTATCTCGTTCTATGAGAACTAATGAAGGTCAAGTCTTGGTTTCTGTCCTCAAACCTCATGGTGCTTTAATTCTTTTTAGAAAGTGAACTCGCAGCTCATTACCATCAATTTAAAAGCAGTCTGCTGCCTAATATGTTTCTGCATTTAAACGTTTTCACAAAACATTGCAGTAACTGTTCCCATTACGCATTAGCATGGCGCTCTTACAGCCTCCGGATCTTGTTCAGCTGCAGATAATGAAAGCGAAGCTTGGAGCTGCACAACAAAATGGAGATTCTTTAAGTTCAAGTGACCTGATAAGAAGGACCTCACTGCTCTGTAAAAAAGAAGTGTCTCCGCTATATTAGATTCTCCAGCTGAGGCTTTATGTCATGTAAATCAGCCTAGAGTATCTATTAATCTCATTGCTGAATTTTACCTTTTGACAGTCCCCTGTGAAACCAACAGAAAGAAATTGGAGAAATGGAATTCAAAAAGGAAGAAATTAGGAAGATTTGTCTGACATATCTTTCAACGGAAACAATGCTGCAGTGGAGGCTTTTGGGTAAAGAATTGGGAATTATTTTCCTTTTTTTTCAGTTAAACCAGTCACCTCCAGAAACGCTATGTACCAGCACATATAGTGGTGATCTTAGAGCAAATAATATTTATATAATGCCTGCCTGGTTTATTGAAGCAGCGGCTACAGGGAGAAAATGAAGTTTAATTCTCTCTGCAGCCGCTCACGTCTAGTCTTTGGGCTGTGCAGGGGAGGTTATAGTCACTGCTGACTACTTAGTGAGGGCGATGTTATGACTTCCCAGCACATTGATTGGCAGCATGCTCGGCAGCATATGTATGCAGTATACACTGTGTACAGAATTATTAGGCAAATGAGTATTTTGATCACATGATACTTTTTATACATGTTGTCCTACTCCAAGCTGCATAGGCTTGAGAGCCAACTACCAATTAAGTAAATCTGGTGATGTGCATCTCTGTAATGAGGAGGGGTGTTGTCTAATGACATCAACACCCTATATAAGGTCTGCTTAATTATTAGGCAACTTTCTTTCCTTTGGCAAAATGGGTCAGAAGAGAGTTTTGATGGGCTCTGAAAAGTCCAAAATTGTGAGATGTCTTGCAGAGGGATGCAGCAGTCTTGAAATTTCCAAACTTTTGAAGCTTGATCACCGAACAATCAAGCGTTTCATGGAAAATAGCCAGCAAGGTCGCAAGAAGCATGTTGGCCAAAAAAGGCACAAAATAACTGCCCATGAATTGAGGAAAATCAAGTGTGAAGCTGCCAAGATGCCATTCGCCACCAGTTTTGCCATATTTCAGAGCTGCAATGTTACTGGAGTATCAAAAAGCACAAGGTGTGCAATACTCAGGGACATGGCCAAGGTAAGGAAGGCTGAAAAACGACCACCTTTGAACAAGAAACATAAGATAAAACTTCAAGAATGGTTCAAGAAATATCTTAAGACTGATTTGTCAAAGGTTTTATGGACTGATGAAATGAGAATGACTCGTGATGGGCCAGAGGCTGGATCAGTAAAGGGCAGAGAGCTCCACTCCGACTCAGAAGCCAGCAAGGTGGAGGTGGGGTACTGGTATGAGCTGGTATCATCAAAGATGAACTTGTGGGACCTTTTCGGGTTGAGGATGGAGAGAAGCTCAACTCCCAGACCTACTGCCAGTTTCTGGAAGACAACTTCTTCAAGCAGTGATACAGGAAGAAGTCAGTATCGTTCAAGAAAAACATGATTTTCATGCAGGACAATGCACCATCACATGCATTCAACTACTCCACAGCGTGGCTGGCCAGTAAAGGTCTAAAAGAAGGAAAAATAATGACATGGGCCCCTTGTTCACCTGATCTGAACTCCATAGAGAACCTATGGTCCATCATAAAATGTGAGATCTACAGGGAGGGAAAACAGTACACCTCTCGGAACAGAGTCTGGGAGGCTGTGGTGGCTGCTGCACGCAATGTTGATCGAAAACAGATCAAGCAACTGACAGAATCTATGGATGGAAGGCTGTTGAGTGTCATCATAAAGAAAGGTGGCTATATTGATTACTAATTATTTTGGTTTTTGTTTTTGCATGTCAGAAATGTTTATTTCTAAATTTTGTGCACTGATATTGGTTTACCTGGTGAAAATAAACAAGTGAGATGGGATTATATTTGTTTTTTATTAAGTTGCCTAATAATTCGGGACAGTAATAGTTACCTGCACAAACAGATATCCTCCTAAGATAGCCAAATCTAAAAAAACCCCACTCCAACTTCCAAAAATATTAAGCTTGGATATTTATGAGTCTTTTGGGTTGATTGAGAACATAGTTGTTGATCAATAATAAAAATAATCCTCTAAAATACAACTTGCCTAATAATTCAGAACACAGTGTATATGTGCAGAGCATGCTGTCAATCAAAGTATTGGCATGTGATTTCAGCTGCATTCACTGTGTAATGAGCGGTGACTGTTTTTGATGTGAGTTTTTGATGCCACAAGAACATGGTCCTAACATACTACAGCTCTTGGCCAAGGGAAAACACAAAAGAGAGTCTACAGACAGGGCAACATGGGATGGCATCTGAGTATTTCAGTGTGGTAAAGTATTGACTTATTGTTTCTAAACAGGATGTAAGGCTCACCTGATTAAGTGTACCCATAAAGCCCCTGGTCCAGAATGGTATACGGACCTCAAGTGTTTGCACATCTGGCAGGATGACATGTGGGGAGAAAGGACGTGGCACACACAGGAATCTTGGGAGCAGCAGGACGGATGAAGTGGAGGTCAGCAGGCATTGAAGCAGGTCAAGCACGCTGTGCACAGAAGGAGGAGTACACCCAACAAAAGCCTTGAATCTCAAGACACAGGTGTGTGTGTCAATGGGCCTTAAATAGGCTTAAGGAGATGATGTCATTGATCTACACCTGGCAACTTGCAAAACCTGATGTGGAGTAAGCAGAGGGCAGTGGTCCCAGGAGAAGAAAGCAAAGATACCCAGGTCAGGTGTGTAGCACAGGGGAATGTTTTACCTAACAGAAAGAATCAGCTGTGGTCCTGTCTGTAGACTCTCTTTTCCTTCCTCCCCTGCCCAGGAGCTGTGGTACTATCAGACCATGTTCTTGCACGGTAAGACACAGCCATTGCACAGTACACAACAGGGGAACATTTATAAGATTATAAGATTATCTAACATTTTTTTAACACATCCAATTGTGGAACTTATTATATTCCAAAATCTATTAATTAAAATGTACTTTGTTCATGATAAAACCCCTTTACAGTATGTGCAAATTAAATTTTTTTCAGGTGAATGAACTCGCTGAGTTTTCTAAAAGGAAAAAGCTTGAGAAAACATCAGCATTTTTTTTTTAATGTCCTGAACGCTTTTTCATTGTTTTTAACCTTCAGCAGTTTTTTTTAGGCTTCTCATTACTTTGTATGGTCAAGCATAGAGCTGAAGCCACCTGACGAATGGACCGGTCACTTCATTTCACCGTTTGGCGTCTTTGGAAACGCAGTTAAAAGATTCTCAAAAGCCTGAACATATTGACAGCAAGTAACTTTTACATAGAATTGCATAAGTTCATTCTTTTAAGTGCTTTCAGGTCCTTTTTAGTTTTGAAGCGGACTCTGCAGAAAAATATTTCTTGAGCATAAACCCTTACAGAGAACTAAAGTCGTTGAACCAAAATACACAGTTGGTGCTATCTATGGACCACGGCTAGTCATTTTAACCCTTTCTCGCTGTGCCTTATTTTTGTTTTTGCTTTAATTTTTTCCTCATCTTTTTCTAAGATCCATAACTTTTCTATTTTCTTTAGCAATATACCCATATGAGGGCTTGCTTTTTGCGAGATGAGTTTTAGTTTTGAATGGCACCATTTATTTTAACTTATAATGTAGTAAAGGACAATAAAAAAAATGAAATTGACGCCATTGCTTTTTGGGTTTTGTTTCTACAGTGTACAATGTATAGTAAAAATTACCTGGCATTAAGGTCAGTATGATTTCAATGATAAGAAACTCGTTCTATTCAGAAATCTGTAAAATAAATAGTTTTTTTGTCGCCATTTCTGTGAACCGTAGTTTTTCTATTTTCTTATCTATGGAGCTGTGTATAGGCTTGTTTTTGTGCGTCGCAAACTGTTTTTCTTTTCACCATTTTTTGATTTTTCCTTCTTCATGGTGTTTACCATTAAATCATTTTATGTTTTATGATTCCAATTAGCTTCATTTGTTTATTTTTTTTTTTAACTAGGCAAAAGAGGAGTGAAAGCAGACTTTTTATTATTATTATTATTATTATTATTATTATTTCTTTAACATTTAAATAACTATTTTTTCCCCCTAGGCAACTTAAACCTGTGATTGGTTGATCTCTTATTCAATATACTGATATACTGTAAAACCACAGTATTTAAGTATATAGACAAAATGATGATCTCATTCAAAGGAGCACAAAGAGGGCATCCATGGGGCCATCAACATATAGGATGATTTTACAACACAGGATAGTTGAGGGATCCCAAGAGGTGAAAATTTCAGGCCAAATGTTCCATTTGCACTTTCTGTAATGTGCCTTGTATGTTGTATAGCATGTTATGTAGTGGCCATTGATTCATTTAACCCCTTCACCCCGAAGCCTATTTTCACCTTCCTGACCAGGTCAATTTTTTAAATTCTGACCACTGTCACTTTATTAGGTAATAACTCTGGAACGCTTCAACGGATCCAGGTGATTCTGAGATTTTTTTTCCATGATATATTGTACTTCATGATAGTGGTAACATTTATTTGATATGACTTATGTTTATTTGTAAAAAAATCGGAAATTTGGCAAAAATTGTGAAAATTTTGCAATTTTCAAACTTTTAATATTTATGCCCTTAAACCAGAGAGTCATGTCACGCAAAATAGTTAATAAATAACATTTTCCACATGTGTACTTTACATCAGCACAATTTTGGAATCATAATTTTTTTTCGTTAGGAAGTTATAAGGGTTAAAAGTTGACCAGCAATTTCTCATTTTTACAAAAAAGTTTACAAAACCATTTTTTGTTAGGGACCACAGGACATTTGAAGTGACTTTGAGGGTTCTATACGAAAGAAAATACCAAAAAGTGACACCATTCAAAAAACTGCACCCCTCAATCTGCTTAAAACCACATTAAAGAAGTTTACTAACCCTTCACGTGCTTCACAGGAATTAATGGAATGTGGAAGGAAAAAATAAACATTTAATTATTTTTCGCAAAATTTTTAATTTAGACCCAATTTTTTCACTTTCACAAAGGTAACAGGAGAAAATGGACCCCAGCATTTGTTGTTCAATTTCTCCTGAGCACACCGATACCCAATATGTGGGGGAAAACCACTGTTTGGGTGCACGGCAGGGCTCTCAAGGGAATGAGCGACATTTGACTTTTTGATTGTAAAATTTGCAGACATAATTAGCGAATGCCATGTCGCATTTGGAGAGCCACTGATGTGCTTAAACAGTGGAAACCCTCCACAAGTGGCAACAATCTGGAAACTAGACCCCTCCGGGAGCTTGTATAGATGTGTAGTAAGCCCCTTGAACACCCAGTTTCTTAACAAAAGTTTATAATGTTGAGCCATTAAAATAAAAACAAAATTCACATTTTCCCCATGCAAATGTTTTTTAGTGCCATATTTTGCATTTTCTCAAGGGTAGCAGGCGAAATTGCACCATGCAATTTGTTGTGCAATTTCTCCAGAGTACACTGATTCCCGATATGTAGGGGAAAACTGCTGTTTGGGCGCAGGGAAAGAGCAGCATTTGACTTTTTTGAATGCAAAATTTACTGGAATAATTAGCGGACGCCATGTCGCATTTGTGCCTAAACTGAAGAAATCCCCCACAAGTGATACCATTTTGGAAACTAGACCCCTCAGGGAACTCTTCTAGATGTGTGGTGAGCACCTTGAAACCCCAAGTGTTTCACAGAAGTTTATAACATTGAGCCACAAAAATAAAAAAAATCACATTTTTCCCACGAGAATATTTTTTAGACCCAAATTTTGCATTTTCAGAAGGGTAACAGGAGAAAACTACTTTTGAGGCATAGTGCAAAGCTCAGAAGGAAAGAAGTGCCATATTGGAGTTCAGATATTGCTGGACTGGTTTGAGGGTGCCGTAAAGTCCGTGGGGTGCCAGATCAGCTGAACATCCCATACATGACCCCTTTTTACAAACTACACCTCTCAATGAATTCATCTAGGGGATCATGTTAACGCCAAAGGTGTGTCACAGCATTTTATACCATTGGGCAGTGAAGAAAAAATAATTACATTTTTACCACCAAAATTTTGTTTTAGCCCCAGATTTTACATTTTCACTCTGGGAAATGGGTAAAAATGACTCCAAAATTTGTCCCACAATTTCTGCTAAATGTAGAAATATTCCATATGTGGCTGTACAGTACTGCTTAGCAATACGACGAGATTCGGAGCGCTATTTGCCTGCTGGAGCGCAGATTTTCCTAGAATAGTTTGCAAACTCAATATACAGCGCCCCTAAGTGCCAGAAGAGCAGAGTTCCCCTAAAGTGACCCCATTTTGGAAATTATACCCCTTTGTGAATTTATCTGCAGGTGTAATGACGATTTTGACTCCATGGGTGTTTTCCAGAAACAAGCAGCAGTGGATGTTACTGAGTGAAGATTGCAAACTGCCGTTGTAGTGACCAGTAAGTTATGCCCAGCTCGTGCTTCTGGAAACATGCACCCGTAAATTAGGCTGGCTCTAATTGCTGCAGAAATGCCAAGCATGTGGACGCTAACTGTGGTTTGTACAAAGAAAGAAACAGAGGTGCTCTTATGTGTGAATCAGCCCAGACTGGCTTACTTGAGCCCAAAGGCTCATCTGGAATCGTTCTGCAATCTCCGGCATAACTCTGATGTAAGTGTGGCACCCCAAGGGTCTGGTTGCCACAGTGGCATTGCTTATCTCAAAAGAGGTAATGCCATACTTGGAAGCAAGCAGAGGTTCTTTTAGCCAGGTAACACAATACATGCAACACTTCCTGGCTCTAGACCAGCAAGGGGAGGACCCTCCCCTTGGCAACTGGATCTGGAGGCGGGGTTAGTTTAGCTTAGTGCAGGGAGTTGAGTTTAGGACATCGATGAGAGAGGAGCTAGGGACTGGAGCTGAGGAAGCTCGTCCTAGCTGAACTACACAAAGAACCGGACACCGGAGTCTGAGGCTGTGGGACCCTTCAGGCCCAGCAGCAGATACCGCAGGGCAAGAGATAGCAGGTCTCCTGGCCCCCATAAGATGCCCGGAGGCTCAGTAGCACAGAGGGACCAGTACCGCCACGGAAGAGCGAAGCATCCACAAGGCCCGCGCTACCAGCCATACGGGTGAGCACCGCACGTTACACTCAGGGACATTGGCTACAACACAGCTACAAGCAGGGAAGCCAAAGAGTATAGTAAGAACGGCAGGCCTACAACGCCACCTGGCAAGGAGGACTCTATGCTTGCTTCCAGGCTGACCGGACTCTTATCACTAGCCAGTACTCCAGTCCAGGCCTGTCTAAAGTGTCATCAGTAAAGACCCTGGGACTGCATCACACTGACTCCGTGTTTATTATTGACTTCCTGCACAATAACCACCATCATCCACACACACTGCCCTGAAGCTACACAGCTTCAGAGGACTGTTCCGCAGTGGCGGCCTCATTAGCCGCACTCCACAGGTGGCGTAGTCGGACATTATATCGCCTACATATTTATATTACCCTTGGATTGACCGCCCTGGGTCATGGACCGGGTCATCGCCACTGTGACTACAACCCCCAGCAACTACCGGCCTGGCACCGGGTACCCCACGGCCCAGGGGGCGCGTCTTAAGCAGACTGCAGCCCTCGTCATCAGCCCCCAACTGAGGGTGAAGATACAGATCCAAAATAAAAAATATTAAAACATGATCCAATGGCACAGTCACTCCAATGAATTATTAAAAAAAATGTTTTTATTAAAACAACGCGTTTCTAGAGCGCACTGCTCTCTTCATCAGGTACAAATAAAAACATACATTCAAATTAATCAGCATTATTATAAAACCCCTTAACCAGATGTGGGTATTTAAATTCATTAATCATTTAACCCCATCACCACTGCTCTATAGCTCCACAGCATTGTCAATGTGATGCATGTTAACCTGTATATTACCAGTGTGTATTAGCCTGTATACTCTATGCATTCATTTAGTGCCTCCAGGGCTAACGTAGATAATTTAATAATGCGATAACTTTCTCTATTTATCAGCCTTTGATATCTATCCATGAAATTGACCAATATTTTTTCTGTTATGGTAAGCTCTAAGTTAGTAGGATTTTTTTCATGTTCATTGAAAAAATGCCTCGACAGGCTATGATTAGTGATGAGCGAGTATGTTTTGTTAACCCTTTCGCCGAGTATACTCGGGCGAGCACTGAGTAGTTACATCTGCTCGGTGATATGTTTGAATCACTCCCGTGTGCATGATTTGCGACTGTTTGACAGCTTTGATACTTGCGAGGAATGTCTGCTTCTTACACATTCCTCACATGTATTGAAGCTGTCAAACAGTTGCAAATCATGCACAAGGGAGTGATTCAAACATATCACCGAGCAGCTGTAACTACTCGTTGTTCGCCCGAGCATACTCGGCGAAAGGGTTAACAAAACATACTCGCTCATCACTAGCTATGATCCATAGCTCCATTTATAATGTTAGACCTGTGCTTATTCATGCTAAGATGTATTGTCATAGTGGCCTGTCCCACATACTGCAATTTGCACTGACATTTTAGGACGTAAATCACATATGAACTTTGACAGCTTTATCTGATTTTGTGGTGATTTTAGCTAAACACTCATTCTGTGTAAGCCTTCAGGTCTTTTCATAAGCATCTTTTGTAAGTTGTTTGGGGTATCCCTTTTCTAAAAATCTCCCCCTTAAGATCTTAGACTCTTTATAAGGCCACAGCCCCACTATCAGTATTTGGTTAGTATTCGGTCAGTATTTTTTCTCAGTACTGGTAGCCAAAACCAGGTGAGGAACAATCAGAGAAAATGTATGAAAGAAACAAGTCACCAATTCTGCATTTATCACCCACTCCTGGTTTTGGCTCCCAGTCCTGAGAAAAAATACTGACCAAATACTGATAGTGGGGCTGTGGCCTAAAAGTCAGTTTCAGACGTACAATTCTTGCGAATCCCCCAAAACTCGCCATATGGAATGTTTTTCACCCAGCTAGGCAGCTTTCCACTATGGTAATCCAAATAGCTATTGACATCTACCTGCTTGAAATGCGAGTCTGAATAGTATCATTGTTCACAGAAATCACCAAATCTAAAAACTCAGTAGACCCATCTGAAAAAGTAGAGGTAACTTTCAAACCCCATTTGTTATTGTTCAGCTCTTGTGCGAAGCTATTTGCCTCTTCTAATGAGCCGATCCAAATAAAAAATAGGCCGTCTATGAACCGTTTATAAAATAGAATGCACTCCATCGGCAGGAGGGACTGGGCGATGTGCACCGACTCGAATATCCCCCATAACCAAATTAGCATAACTTGGATCAAATCTGATGCCCATCGCACAGCCCCTCAACTGTGATGGGCACCAGATTTGTGCACAACAACTTATAAAAGATGCTTTTGAACAGACTGGAAGGCTTACATAGAATGAGTGTTTAGGTAAAATCAACACAAAATCAGATAAAACTGTCTCTGCAAACAATAGGTTTCAATTTAGTTTTGTGGCAACTTTTAATAAATTATGTAAAAAGTGGAAGAATTCCTCAGAAAACATTGATTTTGAGGAATGATCCTATTTTATCCAAAAAATTGCGAACGGATCCAATGGTAAGTACAGATGCAACAAGAATATGAAAAATATGATAGTGCCTAGTCAGATTAGAAAGAAAATTAATTATCGGGGAGGGGATTATAGATATGGAGGCAATTTATTAACCAATAATGGAATTTTCAAATGTGGCAATCAAAAATGTTAGTGTTGTAAATGGATAGGCAAAAAACTATTTATATCCACAGTCACAGTCTGTCTGGCTTCTGTTCAGCATTGTCCTTTTCAGAAGTGCACAAAACTGTGGCCAACAGCACTTTTATGCATGCCTAATAAAAAGATGGACACCACTGGATCATAGACCAGACGGCATCCACAGTGCCTCCATCTGCCTCATTATAGGGAATCTTCTGCCGGGGTTTCCGCCTGAATCACGTATTTCCTAAATTTACACGGAAACCTCGGTGTAAGCGCAGGATAAATGTGCCCCGAGCCTTACTGCGATTTTTGAGAGGCAAAATGAACAAATCAACAGAAGGTGAAGAATTAGTTTTATCTATTTTTTATGCTGATCCTCTTGCGGTAGAAGTGAGTAGATGACTTTATTCTCCAGGTCGGTGTGATTACAGCGATACCAGATTTATATCGGGTTTTTATGATTGGCAGCTGTCACACACTAAAAGACTTTTTATTGTAAAAACTAGTTTTTGCATCGCCATATTTTGATAGCTATAATTTTTCCATATTTCTGTCGATAGAGTCATGTGATGGCTTGTTTTTTGCTGGTCGATTTGATGTTTTTATTGGCACTGTTTTTGGGCAAATGACATTTTTTGATCGCTTTCTATTCCATTTTATGGGAAGCAGAATGAACAAAAACCCCAGCAATTCAGGAATAGTTTTTTTGGGGATTCTTTTTATGCCATTAGGCGTGTGGTAAAATTGATAAGGCAGTTTTATTCTTTGGGTCAGTATGATTACAGCAATACCACATTTATATTGTTTTTTATGTTTTCCTGCTTCTACACAATAAAAACTATTTTATAGAAAAAAATAATCATTTTTGCATCGCTTTATTCTGAGAGCTGTAACTTTTTTTTTTTCCGCTCACGAAGCTGCATAGTTTCTTGTTTTTTGCAGGACAAGATGATGTTTTCAGCTATACCATTTTTATTTACATTTGTCTTTTTGGTTGAGTTTTATTCCACTTTTTGTTTGGTGGTATGGTGATACAGCATAATTTTTTTGCTTTGTTTTTCTTTTTTTTCGGTGTTCACTGAAGGGGTTAACTAGTAGGACAGTTTTATAGGACGGGTCGTTCCAGACGCGGCGATACCAAATATGTGTACTTTTTGTGTTTTTTTTTTAAACAAATACATTTATTTATTTCATTATTATTTCTTCTTTTTTTGTGTGATTTTTTTGTGATTTTTGTAAAATATTTTTCAAATTTTTATTAACTTTTTTTTACTGTTCTACATTGTCCAATGATGGGACATCAACTTCAAAGTGACAGACCGCTGATCTGATGCCCTGCAATACTTCTGCACTGTAGAGCATCAGATCAGCCTCTGACAAGCAGGAAGGAGGCATGTCAGCTCCTGCTCTCTGAGCAGGCACTGACAGGGCACCTTCCTGAAGGACCCTGCAGCCATCTTGTGACCCGGGATCACCATGGAGACCATCAGCACAACACGATCGCATAGTGCTGAAGGGAGCACTCCCTCTGCAATGCCCTGTGATGTCGCTGTCACTAATGAGAGCGGCATCACAAGGGTTAAATGCCCGTGATTGGTGCTAGCACCGATCGTGGGTGTTACTGCGGGGTGACACCTGCACTTGATCGTGGTGACGCATGTTGGGAAGGGGCTAAAGGGGTTTTCCCACAAACAAAAGTTCATCTTAATCAATATATCTTGGAATAATAATAACTTCCACAATTAAATGTGTTTAAATAAAAATATTCCTGTGCTGAGCTAATCTTATAAATGTGCCCCTGCTGTGTACCGTGTAATGGCTGTGTCTGACCGTACAGGAACATGGTCTGATCCTACCACATCTCCTGGGCAGGAGACAGACAGGACAGCCGGGGATCACAAGTGATCCTTTCTTTGAGGTAAAACGTTGCTTAAAACAGGCAGGGAAATGTTTTACCTCACAAAAAGAATCAGTTGTGATCCCCTGCTGTAACATCTGTATCATGTCTTTTGCTTCCTCCCTGCCCAGGAGATGTGGTAGGATCAGACTGTGT
This sequence comes from Phyllobates terribilis, assembly GCF_046119375.1. Lineage (NCBI taxonomy): Eukaryota > Metazoa > Chordata > Amphibia > Anura > Dendrobatidae > Phyllobates > Phyllobates terribilis. Next base: position 882,114,072 of record NW_027362762.1, read on the forward strand.
TCCTGTATGGTCAGACACAGCCATTACACAGTACACAACAGGGGCACATTTATAAGATTATCTCAGCACAGGAACATTTTATTTAAACACATCCAATTGTGGAACTTATTATTCTTGAAAGATCTATTGATTAATATGAACTTTTGTTCATGGGAAAAACTCCTTTAAGTGGTGCAGCATCAATGCAAACAGTACAAACATACATAGCAGAGGTGAACTAATATATTTGAGTGGAATTGAATTCTACTCAAATGCTACAAAAATCTGCATTTGCAAAAATGTGGATTTTCTGTAGTTTGCTTACGTACAGATTCACCGAAATGGCAGCTGAAAAAAAACAAAAGGTTAAAAAATAGCAAATGCAATACTAATACTCACGTCTTTGGCCCTTTCACTCCTCACTGTCACCCGTTCTGTCCTCAACACATCTTCTTATATCCACTATGAGTGCTGAATCCTTGGGCCTCTTCATGTTAGGCTAGGGTGTTCATGCACAAGCAAAAACAAGGTCACGGCGCACATTGTGATGTCTTGACATCGTGAGCTTGTGCGCGCTTGCACAGAAATGTCGACAAAGACGGAAGTCATCGGCTAGTGTGAAGAGACCTGGGGATTCAAGATTCAATGTTTACAGTGGTGATGCGAAGATTCAAGGAGGACCGGACTGGAGATGGTGAGGGGCAGAGGGGCTGGAGAGGTTAGCACTGAGGTGAGTATAAATATTTTTTTATATTTTACATCTAATGTTTAGTATGATCTGGAATTTGGAGGGACCTCATAGCATAATAAGGGACATTCAATTTGTAGAGAATAACTTGTCTACAAAATAAATTTCCTGGGAAAATTCACGACAACAGGCAAACTCAAATTTTGGATGATCCGCTCATCTCTAGGACATTGTAGTAGGCATCATTATGTGATCTAAATATTTTTTTTTACTGTAAATGATATGTTTAAAAATAGCAATTATTCAATATGTATCCCAACTGCAATTCTGATTTGATCAATAACATAGTGTTAATGGACTTGGAAGTGTCGACTGTGGACAGAGAAATTTTTAATGAACTCATTAATAGCAGCCCCCTGTCAGATGCATTTCAATTGTATTCCAGGATACCACATAATACATTTGGGAAGGAGGGTTGTAAAGATTAATTGCTTTAGCTTCATTTTGTTCTCATTGACAGGAAGAGCCTGCAAGGCGAGACTCTATGGAGAATAGATTTTATGAAGTTATGTCACTCACTGGAATTTCAGAAGTTTACTTGTGCCCCGTCCAAGAGCATATGTTGCAGAACCTAAAACATTCTGCACAACAAAGACCTAATCACTATCTACTCCAAAGTCTCTGATCCGTTTGCAATGCCATTGTTATGTTCACTGCTATAATACAAATAATACATGTTGCAAAAATAATAAATTAGTCTAAAGGGTACTGCAGTAGGCTATGTTCACACTAGCCATTTTTTCAGTGTTTTTTTATGCAGGAAAACCTGATCTCTTGGCAGTAAAGTTTGTGCCTAAAAAAAAGCAGGTTTTGCTTGGTTTTTGCTTGTTTTTTTTTGTAAAACCACTGAAAAAACGCTGAGAGAAGTGACATGCTCGATTGTGCAAAAAAACATGTAAAGCACAAAATACTGATGACGAAAAATAAACAATGTGTGTACATGAGATTTCTGAAATCTCATAGACTTTTCTGGTACTGTAAAACACAGCTGTAAAGTTGCATAAAAATATGCATCAATAAAATGCTGAAAAAATGCCTAGTGTGAACATGGCCATAGGTGAAGAAACACATGGAGACCATAAACACTGCCCACATGATTTTAATAAAAACAAAAAAAAAAACATATCAACATATAAAAAAGTGACTTTAATAAAAGGCACAAATGGAAAGATGAGTATGATGCAATACAAAACAAGGCTCAAAACACTAAAAACTCGACACAATACAGGGACAAATTCAATACTAAATAAGGCCGTTAATTTTCATTGTAAGCAATTCATTTTTTATTTAGATTCTAATACTTTAATGTCAAACTTCAAAGGTAATGATCTTCTGCACTCTCCTGTTGACAGCCCCTTTTCATATGCAGCCTAATCCAGGCTCTGAAATGCCTCATGGAAGTGGATTGGTCACGACTAGTGATGGGCGAGCACTAAAATGCTTGGGTCGAGCACATTGGAATACTTGGGTGCTCGACTCGAGCAACGAGCCCAATATAAGTCTATGGGAAACTCAAGCATTTTTCCGGCGACCCCCCTCCCCCTGCGTTCTGCAGAGGGCCTAGAAATTGCATAAATCGATGATCGATGGGAACAGTGCTCAAATGACATGGGAACAGCATGGGGAAGACCCCTGGAAGCATCTCTGACTCCCAGGTTACTGCTGTGTTGTCAAAGCCACTTTTACGGACTAACAATAAACATGCAAAAACGAAACCAAAATGGATTTTCCTGGGAAATATGTTAAAGAACATCCTGACCAGGGTAATGACTTGTATATAAGGCAAAATAAATAACCAAAAACAAAAATGCTGCTCCACACCTTGGGCAATGTTCACACATAGGGCTTTTTAAGCGTTTTTGCAGTTTTGCATTGCTTTCAACCAAGACAAATGCATTCACTGCGAAATGTCATTTTAACATTTTACAACCTTATCTGGCCATGTGGTGTGTAACAAATCATCAGACACATGCTGTATTTTACCAGGGGGGTGTGTGGCGCCCCTGAGGGTTCGGTCGCCACAGAGGTGTTGCATCTCATCCAGAGGTGTGGTACCTCGCTCTCAGGTAAGGAAGGAGTATGGCACAGGACCCTAACACCTGCATTCATTACAGCACATTTCCGGGGGACAGGGCGAAATTGCTCCTACGGGAGAGCACAGTCCCTGATCCCTGGCTGGAGTGGGGAGGAACCACTTAGAGAGGGGGAACTATGTAGTGGATGGGGTGGAGGACGTAGATCCTGGGAGCACATGACAAGGAGGTATAAAAACTAGACACCATCTTAGATCAGTGTGGAGTTCCAGACAGACAGTGATAGGAGGAAGGTGATAGGAGCAGAGGCTCTGCACGAGCTCTGCTCCGGAGGCTTGCCTAGCACTGAGGCCCAGGTCTGAAAGGAGAGGGAGCAGGAAGGCTCCAGGAATGAGGAGTGAAGGGACCCTAGGGGTACGGGCCATGCAGCAAGCCACCCGTACGCCCGCCGCTACTAGGAGGTAGGGGGGTCAGGCCAGAAAAGGGGAACCGGTCCCTCAACTAGCACAGAGCTACAAGGCCCAACTAGGAAACCGGAGGCTGCAGCATTTCAAATACTGCAGGCTACAAGTCCACACCGGTACACTAAGAAGGTAGCCGCACAGGACCCAGGGGACGGAACACACGTCGCCCGCCAAGACCCGAGGACACCAGATAAAAGTGCTACTTGGTGTGAGGTGCAGGGAGCAGGCCAGAGAGAGGACACACAGAAGGGGGTCCTGCAAAATACTCCGGAGTTACCTGAGGGTCGGCCGAGCCCCTCACTGGGTGAACACAGGACGCCGTGGGCCCCTACACTGGCCCTGTATCTGGAACTGCTACAATTGTGAGTAAAAGACCTGGGACTGCACTATCTGACTCCGTGTCATTACTGACTATCTGCACTATAACCACCATCATCCATACACGCTGCCCTGAATCTCCACTCTTCCTGTGGGGAGTTACATCACCTTGCTGCACATACCACCAGCTTCAGCGGACTGCTCCGCAGCGGCGGTTCCCAATAACCGCATTACACAGGTGGCGTAGTCGGACTATATATATAACAGATACACATAGACTACCCTGGTTTGACCGCCCTGGGTCACGGACCGGGTCGCCGCCACGGTGACTACAACCCCCAGCATCTACAAGGCCCGGCTTCGGGTGCCCCACAGCCCAGGGGGCGCGTCACATACAGTGTTGAAAAAACATGGGAACAGCATGAGGAAGACCTCTGGAAGCATCTCTGACTCCCAGGTCACTGCCTGAATGTGTGCCCATCATAAGTGATCCTTGGCGCATGCAAAGATGCCTCCCGCCATGCACCTGTCGTTGCAGACTTGCAATAATCACCGTCCACGTCCTTGTCCCACTGCAGCGTTCAGTTATCCCTACCTCATTCCTTGGAATGCAAGCGCAAGTATGCAGCTAGTCAGCCACCCACATACAGGCTGCAATACTATACTGCCACATTTTTGGACAGCAGCTTGTACTTGAAATGTGGCCTTTTAGGCTTGTGGAGACGGAAGTGTGGCGCCCCTGCGGGTTCAGTCGCCACAGAGGTACTGCATCTCACCCAGAGGTGTGGTATCTCACTCTCAGGTAAGGATAGAGTGCTGTTCGGGACCCTAACACCTGCATCCAACACTACACTCCTCCAGACCAGCTGGAAGGGCAAGATGCGTCGCACTTTCTGATGAGCCCTGTCCCTGGTTGGAGTGGGGGGAACCAAAGTAGGGGGAACCATGTATATGTTGTGGAATACCTAGACTAAGAGGACGTTCAATGGACCCTCTTGCTATATGCACTGCAGTCTGCCACATACACTGCCTGCCTGCCTAACTCCTGGTGTCACCACTGAATAGATGCAGCTAGATTAGTCTTCAGAAGGACTGTTAGTTCAGATGGATATAGATAGTTGTTGTGGTATACCTACACTAACTAATAAACAAGCAAATCTCTCCCTGACTCAGCAGCACCTCTCCCTACACTGTCTAATTCCGGAGTGACTGTGACGAGCATGGCGGCGCCAGGTCTTATAAAGACCTAATGATGCTGTGCTGCCAGCCAATCACTGTAATGCCACAACCAACATGGCTGCGGCATTACAGTGTGTGGTAGACAATCCCTGCATGTTTATTGGCTCTCTAAAGAGCGCCAAGCATGCAGGGATGGGACCCGAGCTCCCGCCCGAGTGGAAATACTCGCCAAGCGCCGAGCATCTCGAGCAGTGAGATGCTTGGGCGAGTACCGAGCAGTGGCGAGCACGTTCGCTCATCACTAGTCACGACGCATACATGCTAGTGCTTCAGCTATTTCCTATGGGACTGCCAGGCATAGCTGAGTACAGGGCTTGGCTTTCTCCAGAAGTCCCATAAAGAATAAATGTAGCGGTGGCACACAGTCATGGTCACTTCTCCAGTCTGGAAGGAGAATTTCTGTTCTTGTATCAATGGGGATCCTTTAATAGGTGATAACTTCTAACATTGGGATTGACTATTTAAGACAGATCAAAAAATGTCATTGTTTATGGTCTATTATTTGCGACTTCCAACATTTGAGAAGACTTAGAGATCCAATCTTATGCATTGAAGGAGTTTAGAATCATCCTTTGTACCATAATCCCAGTAGATCACACTCGTCAATGACTCTTACTAATATGTCTTAATGACTTGTCAAGAAATGTTCAATAATGAGTCTTTAATTTAAAGTGCTTCTCCAACATTTAGCATAAGGTAAAAGGGTTGGCAAGTGTTAGGCCACGTTAACACGTTCAGTATTTGGTCAGTATTTTACATCAGTATTTGTAAGCCAAAACCCGGAGTGGGTGATAAATACAGAAGTGGTGACGTGTTTCTTTTATACTTTTCCTCTGATTGTTTCACTCCTGATTTTGGATTACAAATCCGAATTTATGTCTGTCCTGGAAAATCCTGCCAGCGTGTACTATGCGAGCTGTGAGCATTCACAAGTCTGCAGTCACATTGAATGACTGCAGACTTGTATCCTAAGGCCATACAACCCCTTTAAAGATTAATTTCAAAGCCTTTTCTTTGCTTGGCTTTTTTTTTTTGCTCTTCAGGACAAAAAATCAGTTGATTTAACTGATTGTCAACTTGACATCAGCTTTTATTTTCTCATTCAAGGTCTGTACTGGTCATGACGTATCCTATACAGCAATTGATCACGATGGAAGTAATGGTAATGGATGCAATGGAAATGAATAGAATCCAATGATGGTCATGATCTGTTCAATATAAACACAACTGAGAGCTGAGCCTTATGGCTGAAAGTTTAAGGGGCTCAACCATACCTCTGCATACTGCTAATTTGAGATATGAGTATGGAAAATGTAATATTACATAATGAGATACAATATGACATGCTTAATCACATGCTGTATTACGACATGGCTGGGCACAATTCTGTATAAAGGCACCATAACATGACATAGACAGCATTTATAATTCCATATTATAGAGCCTCAGGGAATCCATGTGCCTCTGTATAGAGATGGTTCTGCATAAATAAAAAGCAAAGGTCCATATGCATGTATGGGCATCAAGGTGACTCAGTGGTTAAAACTTTTGCTTTATATCACTTGGATCCTTTGTCCAAATCCCACCAAAGATAACATTTGAAAAGAGTTTGTATGTCGTCCCCATGTTTGGGTAGGTTTTCCAATTTAGATTGTGAGTTCCTTTGGGACAGTGATGACAATGTCTGCCTGTAAAGCGCTGCAGAATATGTTGGTGCTACATAAGAAAGTCACATTTATTAAGTTAACAAGCAAATACTGAATACATTTAGCACTATTGTAAATGATGAAAAGCTTTCCTAATATTCCTCACCATCCTAATAATAATATTGTAGCCTCAGTTATGAGAGCATCCCATAATCACCGTGCCTGGATGTTGAGATTCAGTTAAGAGATAATGGACACTATAGTTTTGCTCTGTTAGATTTGGCTTCTCTTTATTTGCACAAACTAATTGAAATGTCCACTAAGCAGTGATTATCTGATAGAAACCGGTCTGATACCACCAGAAGGTAAACTTGGCTTGGCTTTATTTATACCAATGTAGTGTATTGGATCAGCAAAATAAACTTAAAAAGAATTAATGTAGCATGCCACAGCCAATCTACCGAGATATCACAGAGGAGAGAAAAACACTTATGTCAATCACTCTGTATTTGTAGTGATAAACACAATTTTTTTTATAGGGACCTCTAGGCTTAACCTCTTATTGGCAGGTGATTGTTTGCATCTTATTGACCATCATGTGAATACACAGACAGTCCACATTATTTCCTAATGAATCCAGGAATTATGTGTTCTTTTGTAATAAATGGATGCATAACATTACCGTGGGTTTCCTGACCGGAACTTACAGTCTCATAGACACATAAGAAGCTGTAAGCTCAAGTCAGGAGACCCATGGTCAGTCGTAAGAATGGCATCTGAACACAGACCATGAAATATGTCCGTCTACACCTGGCCTTAGTGCAGCTGTTTGGATACGTCTTGCATTACTAACATTTAACACTCATATTCTAGGTATTTTGCTTGATGTCCCAGATCTCTTAGCGCCATATATCATCACATTAAGGTTGTATTTGTAAAGGTGGAGAAGACAGTGTAACACCACCTCTGAAGACCTTTTTATTGTGTGTAAATTGTATTTTTTGGCATGTTTTACCCTCATGAAGGCTGCAGTTTCTATTAGTCAGGGGTGGCAGGGTTAACTGTAGGGCCAGCCCAGAGTGGGGGAAGAGTAATGGGCACTAGTGTATGACTGCCGGGATTTAGAAAGCAGTAGAGAGAGAGAGAGCTGGAGAGGAAGAAGGGCACCCTCAGATAGTTCTGTCATCATTGTGTGTGTAGTAACAGACAGACAAAGAAGCTAGTTATTCAGCAAGCAATCTACAGTGATGACAGTTTACCTCATAGCAGTCAAGTTGGGGCACCTATGCAAGAAGGTTTTCATCAAGTCCCAGTGTTAGTCAGACCTGGATGTCTTAGTTAAAGAATACAGGATCAGCCAGGCTAGGGCATGTCAGTAAGGTGGTACCTAGTGAGAGCTCACTTACACCATTCACAAGAGGGCAGTTAGGGTGCAGTGGCCACAGTGTAACACATTGACCTGTGTCCCTGTATCGGGAAGATGAAGGCCTCTGTGTAACCTGTCATGTATATGTAACGTTCTTGACAAGTAATGTGCCGCCATCCAAAATCACTACGAAGGTGCCTCTGTATTGTGTAGAGGAGAAGCATTGTTCCTGTTACCCCTTGTATATACAGTTAGTTTCAACCTCAGTAAACCAAACTTTATTTTTGCAAAACCGTCTGATTTCTTCATCGTAAAGTTCAAGGGGTCCAGCGCCACACAAATTGTACCAGAATGTATCCTGAAGGTGTACGTAACAGAATCGCAACTGCATGCAGACACCCAGGGACCCCTATGTAAAGTGTTTAGGTGCGCGAAAATAGATGTCAGACAAATTCCCCCCTTACATATTCACACATCCATGTGAAGAGTCCTAGTGCTGTCTGTTATTTTATTTTAGAGTTTCATTGATCCATACACATTTCAGTTTTAAAAATGGATCCGTGTGTCCGGTCTGTGAGAATAAGTTTTGCTGATCAAACTCATTGGGGATCTGTGCAAAATAGATGGCACACAGAAGACAGACTTTGTACTACAGTTTTTCATCCGACTTTCATCTGTTTTTAACTGATACATTGTTAAAGCACCACTCCAGCATTTTTTTTTATTTCAGCGCTGGAGTGGTGCAAACACTGGAGCGATCCGGCAGATCACAAGACCGGTCAGAGCGATCCCGATAAAAGATGAAGATGACGGAACAAAATCTGGAGCGTTGCTCAAAGAGTCAATGAATAAAAAAAGTTCTGACCGTCTGCATACTTAGGTGTCACCCTGGTTGCATCCATTTTTTCTCATCCTTTTTTCCACTTAAGAAAAAAAATTGGTCCATTTCTCTCAAAGATGTGTGAATGCAGCCTAATTTACATCTGCATTCACTCCACTGGCAACTCCTCATAATGCTCCACATCTCTTCAGAGTCCACCAATATACATGTTTGTAGCTTTACTTTCTATAGTTTCTTGTGTGTAGTGGAATCAATGGTTTGAATAATAGTTTGAGTCACAGAGCACATGCTGTAAACTTATCCCATTGCCTAATGTGAACTAAATGTTGTACCCAAAAGTTAATTTCAGTGACCGTGGTTCCATATTTTGTGACCCCACTGTTAGTAATACATTCATGTCTTACTTCAGGACCACCCACTTTTGGACAAGGTTTATATGAGAAAGTGCCATCAACATATGTGACTGACTCTTTAATTCTTGTTTTTATGCAGTGTAGTCAAGGCCAATATCTTATACAAACATGCCTATGCATCTTGTGCTCTGGAGCCAATTCTGCTCTACTTCTCAGACACTTAGAAACTAACATAGTAACATAGTAAAAAAAATGTATACAATAGAGAAAGCCAGAGGGAGTGGACTTCTAGTGTGCTGCTGATTGATGAACGGATTATAAAACAAATTAATTGAAGATGGTTTATTTGTCAACTCGTTTCAGAGTCAAATCTGACTCCTTCCTCAGGACAACCACATGTGAAAGTCCACACGCTCTGGCTTTCTGTATTGTATACAAATCTGTGGACGTTGCAGCAGCTGACAACTATGCCATGATAGTGTCTGTGTCACACACAACATCTACAGGTGAGAAGTTTTCAACTAAACGCCAAACCTTAATACCCAGATGAGACCCTATTGCGCTTTGTATCTTTTTACTGTATAGAAAAAAATGTAAGTAGAGTCACTATGTCAATTGTCTTCTACCGTCCTTCTAGAGATTCAGCTGTACGAAGTGCAGAGGTGGCAGTCACACTGGTACCCTATTATCCAAGGGCAGCGCTATGGCCTTTCTCACATAAAAGAAACCCAGTATAATAAAATGCAAGTGTGGCGCCCCTGGGAGTCAGTCGCCACAGAGGTACTGCATCTCACCCAGAGGTGTGGTATCCCACTCTCAGGTAAGGACGGAGTACTGCCCGGGACCCACCCACCTGCATCCAACACTACACCATTCCAGACCAGCAGTCGGGGCAAGATGCGCTGGCATATGCGGAGCCCTGTCCCTGGTTGGAAGCGGGGGAACCGAGAGAGGGGGAACCATGTAGTGGGTGTGGGTGGAGGAAGAAGTACAGGGGAACACTTGAGTAGGAGTATGAAAAGGGGAACCATCTTGGGAGAGAGAGTCCAGTCAGAGAGATCAGTCTGACAGGAGAAGTAGTGGGAGCAGGAGCTGTGTAGGAGCTCTGCTCAGAGAAGAGGGCCCAGATTGAGAGGTCCAGGAGGACAGGCTGGAAGAGGACGGGAGCAGAGGGAAGGCTCCAGAAGTGAGGTGATCCCAGGGGCAAGGCGAGTGTGGAAGCCACCCATGCGCCCGAATCTACCAGAGCGTGGAGGGATCAGGCCGCAAAGGGGACCGGCCCCTAACTAGTGGAGAACTACAAAGCTCAGCTAGAAACCGAAGGCTACTGTATCTTCAGGGTGCAGCTGCTCACAACCGCAACTAAATCGCTAAAAAGGTAACCGCATAGGATTCAGGGGACTGCACGTTGCCTGCCAAAATCCGAGGTTACCGACTTGGTACACTGGTTGCGAGGCGCAGGGCAGGAGGGTGAGAGCCAGCGCAGGAAGACGACCGAGGAAGGCACACAGAATGGGGTCCCGTTATGTACTCCTGAAACACCTGGGAGTTTGCTGAATACCTGCCTTGGCAAACACAGGACGGCGTGGGAGGTTACACTGGTACTGGGAACCTGGAGTCTGACAACTGTGAGTAAATCTGAAGACTGCACCCCACTGTGTTCTAGAAATATTATCTGCGCCATCACCTGCACCACACCACACAGCAACATCTACCTCATTAAATCATCACTGCACCGCCCTGGAGCTAAGCTCTGCCTGTGGAGAGCTGAACCAACTCTGCTGCGTCACCATCAGCTCCAGAGGATCTGCACCGCAGCGGCGGCCCCATATAGCCGCATACCACAGGTGGCGTCACGAACATTAACTTCTAAAAACTTATTTCCCTTTCACTTTTCCCCTTTAATTGACCGCCCTGGGTCACGGACCGGGTCACTGCCACTGTGACATTCCCCAGCTTGTGGATGGTTATAGGAAGTGATTGATTGCAGTTATTTATTCAAAAGGGTGTGCAACCAAATATTAAGTTGAGGGTGTCAACAATTTTGTCCTGTCATTTTTGGTGTTTTGTGTGAAATTATGTCCAATTTGCCTTTTTTTCTGAGTTTTTTTTATGTTGTTCCAATATACATAAAGGAAATAAACATGTGTATAACAAAACATATGTAATTGCAATAATTTTCTAGGAGAAATACTTCATTTTCTGGAACAATTTCAAGGGTACCTACACTTTTGGCCATCACTGTATAATAAAAAGTTTACAAAATAAAATTAGATTTCTTACTGACTCTTTCTTATTAAAAGAGTTAAAGAAGAAAAGAAGAAAGCAAAATGAGCATATACCATAGAGAAGGAAATAAGTAAATAGTAATAGTACATGTAAATAACATAGGGTACTTAGGTATCACTATTTTGATCAAACAGCGTCAAAGCCATCCCACTGCGATAAGGTGTACCCAGTTGAGATGCTCCTGACTCTTCTAATAAAACCTTCCCATGTGTCATCCAACCTCAATGTGAATAAGGGCAGTGCAGGACAAGAGTCCGACTAGTTCAGACACCTGCCCTTGGAAAGCTATGTAGATGAAATGTCAAGCGCAGAAAGAGGGGCCACACACCTGTTTGTACAACGAACAAAAAAAAGCAAAACAAAAGAAATGAGCTGGAGCATAAATTGGAATACGTGCAAAGTGTAAGAGCACGTTCACACTGTGGCAATTTCACAGGCAAAGCCAAGAAAAAAACAATATGGTCATTGCTGGGCAATGCAGTTCAGGGGCCCTGAGCAGGCGGGGGGGGGCCCACTCGCCATCGGGCACCCCGGCGCACTATGGGACCCGTGAGCGGAGGAGAGCAGTGCCAGCACCCGCAACCCCGCTTGCTCAGGGCCCCGGCACAATACTTACCCCTCCCAGTGCCTCCGCAGCAGCTCCGGTGTCATCCGCGGCTGCTGCACTGTGACGTCTCAGGTCAGAGAGCGCGGTGACGTCTTTCCAGAGCAGCGGCAGCAGCTGAGGAGAAGTGAGGTGAGTATTTGATTTTTTTTAATGTATGGAAGCATGGGGACTTATATGTGGGCGGTGACATCCTACATTATATGGGGGGAGTGACATCCTGCCTGGGACATTATAAAGGGGGGGAGAGGTGACATCCTGCATGGGACATTATAGGGGGGGTGACATCCTTCATGGGGCATTATATGGGGGGGTAACATCCTGCATGGGGTATTATATGGGGGGGGGAGTGACATCCTGCCTGGGGCATTATATGGGGGGAAGTGACATCCTGCATGGGACAATATATGGGGGTTGGAAGTGACATCCTGCATGTGGCATTATATGGGGGGAAGTGACATCCTGCATGGGGCACTATATGGGCGGTGAAATCCAGCATGGGGCATTATGTGGGGGGTGATGTCCTGCATGGGGCATTATATGAGGGGTGACATCCTGCATGGGTCATTATATGGGGGGTGACATCCTGCATGGTTCATTATATGGGGGGCAATGACATCCTGCATGGAGCATTATATGGGGTGGTGACATCCTGCATGGGGCATTATATGGGGGGAAGTGACATTCTGCATGGGGCATTATATGGTGGGGGGAAGTGACATCCTGCATGGGGCATTATATGGGGGGGGGAGTAACATCCTGCATGGGGCATTATATGGGGGGAATGACATCCTGCATGGGGCATTATATGGGGGGTGACATCCTGCATGGGGCATTATGTGGGGGGTGCATCCTGAATGGGGCATTATGTGGGGGAGGAACATCATGCATGGGGCATTATGTGGGGGGGGAGGTGACAGCCTGCATGTGGCATTATGTGGGGGGAACAGCTTGCATGGGGCATTATGTGGGTGGGGGGAACAGCCTGCATGGGGAATTATGTGGGGGGGCAGCCTGCATGGGTCATTATGTGGGGGGAACAACCTGCATAGGGCATTATGTTCGTGTGGGGAACAGCCTGCATGGGGCATTATGTGGGGGGCGCATCCTGCATGCGGCATTAAGTGGGGGGGGGCAGGCTGCATGGGGCTTTATGTGAGGGGGACAGCCTGCATGGGGCATTATGTGGGGGGGCAACCTGCATGAGGCATTATGTGGGGGGGTTGGGTGGGAACAGCCTGCATGGGGCATTATGTGGGGGGGACAGCCTGCATGGGGCATTATGGGGGGGGGGCAGCCTGCATGGGGCATTATATGGGGGCAAGTATTCTGTATGGCGCATTATATGGGGGCCAGTATTCTGTAAGGAGCGTTATGTGGGGGCCAGTATTCTGCATGGAGCATTATATGGGGTCAAGTATTCTGTATGGAGCATTTTATGGGGTCCATTATTCTGTATGGAGAATAATATGGGGTCAATTATTCTGTATGGCGCAATATATGGGGCCCATAATACTATATAGAGGACTATGTGGTGCCCATAATACTGTATGGAGGACTATACTGTCCGGTCTGCACTGTGCGCTGCGAGGATTCGCCGGTTTCTGAGCTATTGTAGAATTTACAATAGATATCGCTCATGTAATGTAAGAAGTGAAATCTTGGGCCTAGTACTATATACAGTACAGACCAAAAGTTTGGACACACCTTTTCATTTAAAGATTTTTCTGTATATTCAATACTATGAAAATTGTACGTTCACACTGAAGGCATCAAAACTATGAATTAACACATGTGGAATTATATACTTAACAAAAAAGTGTGAAACAACTGAAAATATGTCTTATATTCTAGGTTCTTCAAAGTAGCCACCTTTTGCTTTGATGACTGCTTTGCACACTCTTGGCATTCTCTTGATGAGCTTCAAGAGGTAGTCACCGGAAATTCATAGTTTTGATGCCTTCAGTGTGAATGTACAATTTTCATAGTCATGAAAATACAGAAAAATCTTTAAATGAGAAGGTGTGTCCAAAATTTTGGTCTGTACTGTATATATTTCTCTGCGGTATCTGTGCTTCATGAATCGTGGTATGTGTTAGGCTATGTGCCCACGTAGGGTTTTTGTAGCATTTTTACAGCCGCAAAAATGCTTGTAAAACAGTTTGCCATGCAAAGCAATGTGAATTCGGATGTGCTGTGCATATGATGCGCTAATTAGCGCTCTGAATTCGCATTGCGTTGCAATACGCAGCATGACCATTTCTACTGCGATTACGGTGCAAATTCGCAGCCATTGAGGAACATTGAAACGCAGCAAACCCGCAGGTATATGTGGATTTGCTGTGTTTCAATTAAATTCAATGGCCGTGAATTTGCAGCGTAATCGCGGTGCGTGTGGCACCCAGCTGATGGTCACGCGACCGCTGACGTCAGGTGATGGTCGCTTGACCATCAGCTGACTAAATGACGTCAAGGCAGGTCCTGCCAGTACACCGCGGGACGCCGAGGAGAGAGGATCGCCGCCGGGAGGAGACTGGAGAGGTGAGTATACAGGTTTTTTTTATTTTTAACTTTTTTATTTATTTTTTTTTTACTATAGATGCTGCATTTAAAGCATTTAAGTTGGTCGGTTGCATGGATTTATATTGTGTGACCAACTTGTCAAGCACTTTTCCAAGTGATGCTCAAAATCGCTTGGAAAAGTGCTTGAAAAAACACTTCTCTCTGGCAGAAAAAACGCATGTAAATCTGCATGCGTTTTTTTCTGCCAGAGAGAGGCAAACACGCTCTGCATCAAATCTGCTACATGGGCTCATACGTAGCCTTAAAGGGGCCCACTGAGACTCTTTCGCCCAGGGCCCACAAAAACCTGGAGCCGGCCCTGACACAGGGTACAGAGGCACAACAGCTGATCACCGGACGTGATAACCGCTGATTAGTCGGAGTACCAAGCATCGGCCCCCAAGCAATCCGATATTGATGACCAATTCCAAGAATAGTAATGGATAACCTTCTTGAAGTACAAAGCAGATCTGAGATTATAATCACAAGCCAGGAAAGTGATTAGAGATTGCTGAACAGCTTGAAAGTGGTGGCACGCAAAAATAATGAATTTATACGGTAAGTTGCTGTCATACAGTACATAAAACCATACGTACTCCAATTTACAGGTATTTTGTTAAGGTTTGTCCATAGTATGTTTACTATAGAAAAGGATAAAAAATAAAAGGAGCTCAAGTATTTAAAAGTACAATAGATGCCTATTTTGTTTTTTTTCATAGATCGTATTCTTTCAATGTGCATTTGTTTGCTTCAGAACATTTCCAGATCATTTTGTATATAAGGTGTTAATATTTGGACAGAACATTTGCAGCACAGATCACGTGTCATGTATTGCCCTGATTGTCATAGCAAAAAATGTCCATATAGTTGATTTATTACATCATGAATTCATTTCTGGGATAACATTTTATGATATGACCTTGTATGACAAGGCTGAAATGATGGTTGTACATAGAGTTATGTATTGCATATCCCCTCTTGACCTGGAAAATGAAGACTTAATCCGACATGCATGATCCTCATACAATAGAAGATATATGTATGTAATCTGTACTGTAAGTGGCTGGTAGGAGTAACACTGCTCAATGCCTTGTATTTTTATTGTAGGACGTCTGTGCATCCTTGTAAGTACATGCCTGCCCTTTCTCAAGGAGCCTATTCAATTTCATCCTGCATTCCCTAATGAATTTACAGTCGCTGTGGCTAGAGATAGCAAGTTTTCTTGTCGTACGAAAAGAACGCTGCTTCTTAACCAATCTGAATGTGTTATTGATCGCACTTGTAATGGCGCTCAAGTCCTCATGTTTTATCCTGTGTAGTAGAAGAGAAGAGATATTGTAGCTGTTTCTGTGTTTATTTGGGTATAATCACTGAATAATGCCTGCAAACATCGCCTGAGTAATGTGCTGCTGAGACGGTTTGCAGACACTAGGATCGCTTCCCAAGACGTTCAATTTCCCTAATGTTTTTTAAGGTTTGACTTTTTTTTCATGCTCAAAGAAGGAGAATAACATATCAGTTCATTATCCCAATGTCCTATCAGACAGGGTTCCGTTTCTCAAGGCTAGTGATGTAACTAGAGTCCTATGGGCCCAGGAGCAAAATTTTGACCCACTAGCATGTTGGTCAGATCTATGTACCCTGCAATAATGTCTTCCATCCTATTCCCTATCCTTGTAATAATGTCCTTTATCTTTGCCTCTTTCTGTAATAATGTCTCCTGTCCTGTAATAATGACCGCCATCTTGGACTCCATCCTGTAATAGTGTCCCCATCATGTAATAATGTCCCCCATTCTCACTCTGTCCTGTAATAATGTCCCTCATCCTAGTCCCTTCCTGTAATAATATCCCCCATCCTGTAATAATTTCTCCCATCCTGTAATAATGTCCCCTATGCTGTAAGAATATCCACCATCCTGGCCCCCATTCTGTAATAGTTTCTCCCAACTTATAATAATGTCCCCCATCCTCGCCCCGTCTCATAATAATGTCCCTCATCCTGGCCCCTTCTTGCAATAATGTCCCACATCCTGATCCCATCCTATAATAATGTCTTCCATCATGTAATAATGCCTGCCATCCTGGTCCTCATCCTGTATTAATGTCCCCCATCTTGGCCCCTTCCTATAATAATGTTCCCCTGGCTCCCATCTTGTAATAATGTACCCTGTCCTGTACTAATGTCCACCATCCTGGTCCCCATCCAGTAATAATGCCCCACATACTGGCCCTATCATTTAATAATGTTCCCCATCCTTTCCCCTTCCTGTAATAATGTCCCGCATCCCATAAAATAAGTGATAATTCTCACCTGTCGTCTCTCTCACAGCAAGCAGCCTCTTCCTCCTCTATAGCAAATGCAGGGGGGCAAGCGGCATAAGGCAATGACATCATGCACTGCCCTGGACAGGCACACCAATGATAGCTGCCGGCCTCTGATTGCGGCTGTGGTTACTGCAGCCCAGGAACTGGTGAATCTGTGTGCCAAAATAGATTTCAGCTGAATGTGCATCTGAGAAATGGGGGCTTTTTAAGATTTCAATTTTATATCCTATCAGGAATAATTTACAGGAGTTTCCTTATCATCGACGGCAGGATTACAGTGACAAATAATACTTCTATCAACAGCTGATAACACAGGATCCCCCAATCACAAAAGGCAATGTCACAGCTGACCCTGCTCACTCTTCAGTATAATAATTTTTGCACTTTGCACTTCATTAGACACTTCAATAAAAAATATATGGTTGGGATCTGACCATTATGGCTAATGTACATGTGTTGTTTCATGAAACAACAGGAAGTTAGAGTCTAAAAAAGCCCCAGTGGCCAATGTGAATATTGCAAGACTTATATTTTTTATTTTTAATACAGATTGTGACATGTAAAAAAAACACATCTCAAGACATTTACAATATTTTTAAAAAAAAAAATATGTTTAACACAAAAACCTGAATTAAATAATAGGTTATTTTCAAATAATAGCTTCCTTTTAAATGCTTCCATGGACCTCCATATATCAGAGTTCAGTGGAAGCTGTTTTTTTCCCTGCCATATTGCATTGGGAAAAAAAAATCTGTATACTGTCAAATGAAGTCAGAGGAATACTAGGAGCTGTGTGGCATTTATGCAACTCTACAGAAGCCCTAATTTGGCTCCATACAAAACAGCATCCCAATAATGTGCATGAACAGCTGATTAGCTGCCACTGTCACCTGACTTTCCCTGGCCAGAACAAGAAGCTGGGACACTTGCAGCAATACAGAGGTGCAGTGGGGGTCCTATAAGTGAATGTGTTTTTTTATGTTAAAACCTACAAGAAGCAAAATGAACATCAACCCCTTCTGTAATTAAATAAGTAACAAGCAAAAGTATAGATACAGTGGGGGAAGTAAGTATTTGATCCCTTGCTGTTTATGTAAGTTTGCCCACTGACAAAGACATGAACAGTATATAATTTTAAGGGTAGGTTAATTTTAACATTGAGAGATAGAATATCCGAAAAAAAATCAAGAAAATCACATTGTATAAATTAGATCATTTTTTTTTGCATTTTGCAGTAAGAAATAAGTATTTGATCTGCTACAAACCATTATGAGTTCTAGCTCCTACTGACCAGTCAGATGCTCCTAATCAACTCATTTCCTGCATTAAAGACAGCTGTCTTTCATAGTCACCTGTATAAAAGACTCCTGTCCACAGACTCAATTAATCAGTCAGACTCTAACCTCTACAACATGGGCAAGACCAAAGAGGTTTCTAAGGATAACAGGGAAAAGATCATATATCTGCACAAAGCTGGAATGGGCTACAAAACCATAAGTAAGACGCTGGGTGAAAGGGGACAATTGTTGGTGCAATAGTAAGAAAATGGAAGAAATACAAAATGACTGTCAATCAACATCGATCTGGGGCACCTTGTGGGGTATCCTTGATCATGAGGACGGTGAGAGATCAGCCTAAAACTACACGGGGGGAATTTGTTAATGATCTCAATTCAGCTGGGACCACAGTCACCAAGAAAACCATTGGTAACACATTATGCCTTAAAGGTTTAAAATCCTGCAGTGCCTGCAAGGTCCCCCTGCTCAAAAAGGCACATGTACAGGCCCTTCTGAAGTTTGCCAATGAACGCCTGAATGATTCTGTGAGTTATTGGGAGAAGGTGCTGTGGTCAGATGAGACAAAAATTGAGCTCTTTGGCATTAACTCATCTCGCCGTGTTTGGAGGAAGAAGAAGGATGGCTACAACTCTAAGAACATCGTCCCAACCGTGAAGCGTGGTGGGGGAAACAATATTCTTTGGGGATGCTTTTCTGCAAAGGGGAAATGACGAATGCACCGTACTGAAGGGAAGATGGATGTGGTCATGTATCGCAAAATTTTGGCCAACAACCTCCTTCCCTCAGTAAGAGCATTGAAGGTGGGTCGTGGCTGGGTCTTCCAGCAAGACAATGACCCAAAAAAACAGCCAAGGCAACAAAGGAGTGGATCAAAAAGAAGCACAGTAAGGTCATGGAGTGGCCTAGCCAGTCTCCAGACCTTAATCCCATAGAAAACTTAAGGAGGGAGTTGAAGCTCAGAGTTGCCAAGCGACAGCCTCAAAATCTTAATTATTTCGAGATGATCTGCAAAGAGGAGTGGACCAAAATTCCTTCTGACATGTGCGCAACCCTCATCATCAACTTCAAAAAACGTCTGACTGCTGTGCTTGCCAACAAGGGTTTTGCCATCAAGTATTAAGTGTTGTTTGCCAGAGGGATCAAATACTTATTTCTGACTGCAAAATGCAAAAAAATGTATCTAATTTATACAATGTGTTTCTGGATTTATTTTGGATATTCTCTCAATGTTAAAATTAACCTACCATTAAAATTATAGACTGTTCATGTCTTTGTCAGTGGGCAAACTTACAAAAACAGCAAGGGATCAAATACTTATTTCCCCACTGTAAATAGCATAGGATTCTTAGTAATAGTGTTTTTGATCAAAATAGCATAAAAGCCATCTCACCACATCAAGGTGACCCTATTTGGGAAGGTCCTACATTGTCTAATATTAAAACCTTACCATGTATCAGAAGTAACTTGTGTGAATAATGGCAGACAAAGGACTGTGTCCTGAACTCTAGACACTTCAGCCTTGGGAAGCTATATAAATGTAATGTCCAGCTCAAAGAGGAGGGGCAACATCCTCACTTTCACAAAATGCAAAAATCCAAGAAAAAACACACACATTGAGCTGAAGTTTGAGTTGGTATACATGCATGTTCACATTGGCCATAAAACATGACATTACATTTAATAAGATCCCCAAGGCTAAGGTGAGGCTGAGGAACCCTATGTTATTTAAATGCACTTTTGCTTTTTACTTATTTAGTTACAGCAGGGTTAATGTTCATTTCATTTCCTTTAGGTTTCATCTGTTTTATGGCCAATGTGAACATGCGTTTATATGTTGCATGTATACCAACTTAAACTCCAGCTCAATGTGTGAGTGTTTTTTAATGTTAGTATCATCATAGCCCATTATTAGACTAAAACAATCTATTACTATACTCTTGTAAAAATCAAGCTTCAACTCCACTTGCAACTTGAAACCACGTCAAGTACAACTCAACCCAACATATTTTCCAGCTCTTCTTTCCCTGTAAGAGAACAATTAGAATTGGAGAGCAGGAAGTGACTGACAGATGACAGACAGATGGCAGCATAAATTGACTCTTTACATGTATTAGTCGATGTCTTATAATGAGACGTTCCACTATTACATTATTGTGTCATTTGCAAGTCTCATGTGGCAACAATTTTACTAGAGAAATGTAATCAGTGTGAGTAATCGGGTTTAGGTCAAATGAGCCTTGTTGTGAATGCTTAAAGTGAAATTATATTCCAAAGAGAAGGAAGGTCTAATGAATTATTCAATCAATTAATCAAAGTGTATCATTTGCACACCAATGCTGCTTTTTGACCAGTATAAACTATGAAGAATACATTTTAGCTGGAATTAATTGAAAGTAAATCATCAATAATAATTTGACAGCAGGGATCTTATACAGAACACAAGCAATGCAGACTTTAAAATTACAAAAAAGGAAGGCCAGCAAGCTTGTCTCTGCTTTCCCAGGTCCACATCGTGTGCATGATCCCTCAATGGCGATGGAATATTAAGTTATCAGTGGTGAGTGCCACTATTTTTCAGCCTTTCTCTTATCTACTTTTGCAATAGTATTGCCCAATCGGCCCCCTGCGTGTCTTTCATCTGATTTCAACCTAAAGAAACAGACAAGAACACTTGCAAAAGCAAAATTGATGTTACCAAGCACAGAAAAGCTCTTTAATTACAACTTTTCGAAAAGTTCAGAGTTTTGCTTTTGAGCTGAGCCATATGCTTATTTTAATAGACATCTTTTAGTGCTATATCAGCGTTTTCTTTTCTACGAATGTGGAAATAGTTTACTCTAATATCCAAAAAGGTCTTGGCACTGACTTTTGCTATTTATGAACAAATGTATTTGGCACCAAGAGCTGTCAGTCTTGGGTCCAATAGTCCACATTGATTAAGAAAGCCATTGCTTTCATGTGCTTTAGTTTCTACAATTTGGTATATTATATTTGTATTCTGCATTAGAAGTAGATTGTCATGCTCAATTCAATTCTTCAGCTAGTGTTACCTCTACTTGGTACTGCATGCCCTCTGAAAATCCTTTTTGGCAGTGGCAAATCCAAAAGTTAATATGCTGGATCATATCCAATTCAATCTGTACCTGGCAGATACAGTCTATTTCTTTTCTATCATGCCGGATGGTTAGGCTTGCTTTTTTATGGAATTTACAGGCCAAACAACTCTATGAGGCACTGCAGGCAAAGCACACACTGTAAGCAGGTCTTAAGATTCATGATATGGAAATGAGGATTGCTATCTTGAAAGAAGCTCCTGGGCCCCACTGAAAAATTTGTAACAAGACCCTCAACAGGCATTTATAGCACTGGGGTCTCAAGGGCCAAGATACTGGCTAAATGACTGGTTTAGAGTGTTCCCAAAAACAGTTGGTCTTGTAGGGTCTTCCCAATATGCAGTGGCTATTACGTACTAGAAATGGCTCAGAGAAAGACAACCGGTAGATTGCTGAAAGGGCCATGCGCACCCATGCTGAGCTCAGGAGCATCACAACTAGATGATTGCGCAAAGGTCGTCTGGTGTGACGAATCATATTTTATTTTACATGTTATGGTTGGCCAGATGTATTCTTCCTTACATTATTCTTGGCTTGATAGGAACTCAAGATATGGAAGATTACCAGCTTGAAAAAACATGACTTCATAATAGTCTTTTAGGAGATGTTTAAACTATATGTGTCTGTGTGATTGTGATATGACTTGCAGTCTTTCTAGGATTTTCCTAACAAAATTTACATAAAAAGAAGGGTGGACATATCTGTACCTAACCATTGTTCCAGACCACTTAAACCCATAGTATTCAATAAAGGCAATGGTCAAAATTTTTTTGAAATGGTTTAAAGAGCATGACAAACAGTTCAAAGTATTGACCTTGCCTCCGAATTCCCAAGATCTCAATTTGATGAAGCATCTTGGCAAAACAAGTCTGAATCAACAACCTCCCAACTTAACCTTCAGTTAGTAATGCCAAAATACTTACATTATTAGTCGCAAACACCTTGATTTGGCAGGTGTAGTTGATGCCACATCTCACGATGCAATGAGGAGGAAGGGATGCACGAGTTAGGAAGCTACCGAAACGGATGGTTACCTACCTTCCATACTTGCGAAAATATACTGAAACCAAACTCCAATGGACCTCATGCGGCTAATTAAAGGTAAAAAGACTAAAAGGATCCATTGTTAACGTTTTTAAAACACTTCACTGACCAAAAACACAGCACTGAGCAATAGGGAAAGAAATTTGCCAGGAAGCATGGATGTCAGACCCAGATTTCCTTTTCAGGCAAACAAGACCAAGGAAAAAAAACAAGATCTTCCAGCATCCATTGATATAAAAAATACAAAAGTGCTCTATTTAGCTACCACCATGTCACACCATGTATCAGCCATGTCACACCATGTATCAGCCTGCACAGACACCTTTTTAGTATCACTATTAGCCACGTAAAGCACTTTTTAAATATTTTTTTCTGCCAAAAGATGTTGGTGGACTTATGTTTTTTCCTTTCTATTAATTTATTGGTTTCCCATACCATAGGAGTGCTTTCGAGGGTCTCCGATGACATGTCAGAGCTGTTTTGGCAGAAAAATGGGATCCTACAAAATAAAAGGCAGGGGGTATTAATATTGACTGATGAGCATTAGTGATGAGCGAGCGTGTTCTGTTAACCCTTTCGGCGAGCATGCTCAGGTGCTCGCCGAGTGTTTGCGGCGTGCTCTAATGTTATGTTTAAGTCACTGTGTGTGCATGATTTGAGACTGTTTGACAGCTTTAATATATGTGAGGAATTCCTAACAAACAGACATTCCTCACATGTATTAAAGCTGTCAAACAGTAGCAAATCATGCACACAGTGACTCAAACATAACATTTGAGCACGCCGAATATACTCAGAAAACACCCGAGCATACTCGTAAATTTTGAGTAAGAAGCATGCTCGCTCATCACTAATCGGCATATATCCCTTGAACAATTTTTTAGCAGCAAGAAGGCTGTAAATTTATATCAAAGGATGGGGTGTTGAAATTGATACTTGGAAATTCTCCTGTGCTAGAGGAGAGCTACGCAGCTGCACCCTTCCAGCAGACAGCCCAGGGAATTACTCCGAAGCATCTGGAGAAGGAGCAGATTTATGAGACATATAAACCCAGCCCTGACTTAGATATGCCAGCCTGTTTTTCCCTATCACGCACAGCCCCATTAATTTAGTAACAGTGTATTCTCATTGCAGAGATATGGCAGATAAATCCATCTTAATGTGGACCACATCATTTCCTGCAGGCTACAAAGCTTACCCAATGTTTCACTGAACATTTTGTTTTAGTAATTCTCACTGTTACTTTTTAATCACAGTGTACTTTCACGCTTTAACCCCTTGCGTGTCTGCTAGCTTTAGAAAGCAGAGACTTGCAATGCAGTGTATTGCTGCCCCCTCCAGCACTGTGGAGTTTAAAGCAGTCTCCTGTCTACGAGCTGATCCCTCTATAATTATTTTTCTAATAAAATTGTGAAATCCAGTTAATGTGTCAGATTAAGGCAAGTCATATCCTGGCTGCTCTGGGTGTTGATGGATTAAGTGCCAGAAACAATTTATGTCATGTGATTTCTTTGACACGTAAGTTTGCTTTGCTTGAGCTTTTGAATGAAGCATTGCTTCATCATCGGAAATAAGATGCATCTTCCATGGAAGTGTGTCTGGTATCAAATCTGATATAAAATCTGTTTTTTTTTTTCTGCCCTACTAATACTTTTGGCTTCTGGTTTGTCCATCTCTAATGCAGGAGAATGATATTATCACATTGCTTAAGGCAAATGACTCTTGTATATGTTTTAGTTTTATCAAACAGATGTTAGTCTGTTACGTTATAAAAATGTGTTTGTTCTTTATTCCCAATTTTCTACTTATTTTTGTTTTAGCTACTTAGATTTTATTTTTAAAATGGGGGTTGAAGGTGGAATTTTTTTTTTCAGATACAATTAATTCCTGTATTATCTGTATAGACAGAACAGCAGGGTTGTGAGCGCTTTAGGAAACCGTGGCTGAAATAAATTATAATCAATAGATTGAGACATTTCATAGAATATTTATTACAATTTTCAGAAAGTGAAACCAATAAATGCTTTCCAAAGACCTGAACAGTCAGATCTGGGTCCTGCTCTGCCCCCCCATCTGATTTGAAGTCTGTTGACAAAGAGAGAGGTGAACTATAATAGTTAAGGACCATCCCAACTGGT
Source organism: Phyllobates terribilis (assembly GCF_046119375.1). Lineage (NCBI taxonomy): Eukaryota > Metazoa > Chordata > Amphibia > Anura > Dendrobatidae > Phyllobates > Phyllobates terribilis. Next base: position 882,138,434 of record NW_027362762.1, read on the forward strand.
ACACCTTGTCCTTGTGATACCTAAGTACACTATGTTATTTATATGTACTATTACTTTTGTTTACTTACTACATGCTATTTTCTCATTTTTTTTTCTTAGGTTTAGTCTCCGTAAAGTGTTACAGTGGCAGATAAAGTGCATGCATACCATCTAATGATAAAATGACTCTGCTTATCCTGTCCCAGAATACACAGCTAAGCTAACAAGGTACAGAGAGTATGAATTGTTAGCATATTTTGTTTTCTCTAGTTGTTTTGTGAAAATAGGTTTCATATATGACTAGTACCAAGATATTAAAAATATAAAAATCTTATTTAAATAATGTTATTTTTTGATGATGCATTCTCTTGAAAAATGGAGGTCTAAAATGAAAATGAATATCTTGTATCTTCAGCATAAAGAAGAAAAATGAGTCCTAGAAGTGACAATATGGCCCCGACAAAGCCCTGATCTCAACATTAAGTCTGGCTGGATTACATGAAAAGACAGAACGATTTGCACAAGGCTACATTCACAGAATATCTGTGGTTAGTTTTTCAAGATGTTTGGAACAACCTCCTGGCTGAGTTCTTTCCTACCTAGAAGAATGGATGTTGTTTCGAAGGCAAAGGAAGGTAACATCAATTATTGATTTGATTTAGATTTCTCTTTTGTTCACTTACTTTGTAGTTAATTATTTCATAAAAATAAACCATCATTTCTATTTATTAAAGCATTCTTACTTTGGAGATTTTTTTTAGCACCAGCCTAATACATTGGCACAGTACTGTAGTAATGTGAAAAATTGTTCAAAATTGTAAAGTATTCTTAAATAATACATTTAATTTAATATCATGGGTAAAGCAGTAGGCTCATTCCCTGTTAAATAAGGTGTCTGACATCTAATGCATTTTGCTTAAAGTTGTAATTGCATAACTAACTGTGAATACTGCACATGTTAACCAGTCACTAGTAAAGGCACATGAGGAATTAAAACTGTAAGGTAAGATCTTTAAGAAACCATTTATATTTTAGTTTGTTATCCTTGGTTTGCAATAGGTGACATCTCAGAAGTCATATATCTAAAATAATCATAATAATGCATAATAAAAAGTTTACATCATTAAGTGATGGGTCTATTTGACTCTGCAAACTCCGTAAAAAAGCTACTTGAATACAGAGTAAATGAGTGGTTGTGCTACTCGTTCTATGATGCTTTAATATTTTGTTTCAACTTTATTGTTTTATGTGTACTTTTGTAATAACTTTATTTACAACATTTGTTCACGAATGCGCTACTTACATTTTCGGACACAAACCAAGCATTGAATGGTTCTCTATACCTGGTACTTTTTCATTTCATAATTTCATTATTTTAACTGCTATGGAGAGGACTGGGCTCAGCATTGTGCTTCACTTTCATTCCTGGGGAAGCCACCTAGTGGAGGCTATATGCATGGATTTCTGTTACGCTCACGCCAGGACTGTTTGGCGTGAGCGTGGTTAGTGGTCCCACTGGGCCACGAACCGAGGAGTTACTGGAGGGGCGTGACTAAGGACCTCGCCAGATCTGACCACGAACGCACGGCGGCTTAATCGACTCCGTGGTCCGAGGAGGGATGTGGGAGGTGGCCCAGGTGCTACTCCAGGTCAAACCCCGGTCACACAGCTGTTGACACACACTGGGGAATGCAGGAACGGGCAGGTTTGGCTGGTATGCAGACAGGCGGGTACTGGCAGGCACGGCTGTTATGCAGACAGGCGGGTACTGGCAGGCACGGTTGGTAGGCAGACAGGTGGGTACTGGCAAGCACGGCTGGTATGCAGACAGGCGGGTACTGGCAGGTAGGTAAACAGACTGGAAAGGGACCAGTACAGACTGGGATACAGGAGCAGAGCCACAGGTGCGGAGGGAAAGCGGATCAGGGCAGAGCAGAGCAGAGCCGCAGGTGTGGAGGGGAAGTGGAGCAGGGTAGAGCAGAGCAGAGCCGCAGGTGTGGAGGGGAAGCAGAGCAGGGCAGAGCAGAGCCGCAGGTGCGGAGGGGAAGCGGAGCAGGGCAGAGCAGAGCCACAGGTGCAGAGGGGAAGCGGAGCAGAGCAGAGCCGCAGGTGCGCAGGGGAACCCGAGCAGGGCAGAGCATAAAGTCACACAGCCTGACTAGTAGGGTAAATTTTTCATAGTGTGTTCATACATAATGGGAAGAGGGTGCGGAGGGGAAGCGGAACAGAGCAGAGCAGGAACAGACAGACAGGACAGGGCTCTGTTCACATGGAACAGACAAGGACAGGGAAACACAGGAAGATAGCTAGAACACAGGAGGTAGATACGGAGGCAGGGAAACGGGACAAGCAGAACTAGATACACACAAGGTACTTGCTATGAAGTAGCGAGTGGACACAAAACTCACAAACAAAAGTACAGAGACAACGAGTAGTAGTTAGGTACTGGTTCAGACACTGCAGCAAAAGGGATGGATCGGACATAGAGAAAAACAGGTAACGGGCAAGGACACAGTTCAGACAGGAACTGACACAGGAACGAGATACAGGAACAAGCCTGGGCATTCAGCCCCCAGGGTGGCGGAAATAGACTAGAAGTCACAGATACAGGTAAGAGGCCTGGGTACTCAGTCCCCAAGGTGGCAGAAATAGACTAGAAGTCACGGATACCGGTAACGGGCCTGGGTACTCAGCCCCCATGGTGGTGGAAACAGGCAAGATTCAGGACAGGACCTGGCAACTCACAGTTGCACAGAACACACTGTAAGAAAGTGTTGCTCAGGCCCCTCCCACTGGGTGGAGGAGGTTTAAGTATCCAGCGACTCACATCTATAGGCTGGGGACGCATTAGGACTGCGCACACTGTAACTTTAAGAATCAGGAAGTTCCAGCGCCGCCGCCCTAAGCCAGCAACAAGAGACATGCACACAGCAAGTAGAGGAGCATAGTGCACAGCCTGGACTGGTAGGTAAGTTGGCGGTCTTGCATGTTGGGAGATGGTATGCCACGCCACCATGCCGCCAGGGATGTTACAGGTTCACTCCTCATCCCATCTTTTACCTGATTTCACAGGTTCCTTTATTGATTATACAGCTTTTCTGTATCCCTCTTTCCTATCTACTTTGTTGGTTATCTATTGGTTACCCATCTCTACCTTGCTGTTGGTGTTACTCATGCATCATCTCTGCATACTTACTGCATATCGAGCACAAATATGTAGCCCAACGTAATTTGAGATATTTATTTTTATATGTTTTATGTTTTATGTCTCATATACAGTATCTCTCACCTACTGTATCCTCACCCATCCCTTGTAGACTGTGAGCCCTCGTGGGCAGGGTCCTCTCTCCTCCTGTACCAGTCAGTGACTTGTTTTGTTCATGATTATTGTACTTATTTTGATTATGTATATGTAATGCAGGTGCCGGAATGCAACGCATAGAGACGTAAGGCGAAGGCAGTCAGGGATGGATATAAACAGTTTATATATATATGCAACAGGTGTTCTAAACAAGGGAATGGTAACAGGGATAACAAAGGGTAATTTGAAGTAATAATGCAAAGTCTCTCAAGCTAGTGTGATGCACCCAATTGTGGAAGTCACCACGTTATCTGACCGCTCTTTCAGTGTATCATTCGCTGGCTCCACTTCTTCCCCTCTTCCTCTCACTATTGGGGTTCCATAGGGTTCAGTCCTTGGCCCTCTTCTCTTCTCATCAGCAAATTTGGTTTGCAGTACCATCTTTATGCTGATGACACACAACTATACACCTCATACCCTGACCTTACCCCCGCTGTACTACACAACACCAGTGACTGTCTGGCCGCAGTTTCTAACATCATGTCCGCCCTCTACCTGAAACAAAACCTTTCCAAAACTGAACTTATTTTGCTCCCGCCATCTACTCACCTCTCTAAATCTGATATCTCTCTCTCCGTGTGTTGCACCACAATAACACCGAGCCAGCAGGTGCGCTGTCTGGGCGTTGTGTTTGACACCAATCTTTCCTTCACCTTCCATATACAATCTCTTGCCCGCTCTTGTCACTTGCACCTGAAGAACATCTCTAGAATCCGCCCCTTTCTCACCTTGAAACAACAAAAACCCTCACTGTTGCCCCGATCCACTTCCGCCTTGACTACTGTAGCTCTCTATTAATTGGCCTCCCCCTCACTCGACTTTCCCCCCTCCAGTCCATCCTTAATGCTGCAGCCAGGGTCATCTACTTGGCTAACCGTTATTCAGACTCCTCCACTCTGTGTCAGTCATTGCACTGGCTGCCCATGAATTCTAGGATCCAATTTAAATTGCTTGTTGTCACCCACAAAGCTCTACACAGTGTGGCACCCCCCTACATCTCTTCCCTCATTTCTGTTTATCGGCCTACCCGTTCTCTACGCTCCGCAAGCGACTTTCGACTAACATCCCCACTAATCCGTACCTCCCACTCCCGGCTTCAAGACTTCTCCCGAGCTTCACCTATTCTTTGGAATGCTCTACCCCAAGAAATTAGGATGAACCACAACTTACACTGTTTTAGGCGCTCCCTAAAAACACACCTGTTTAGGGCAGCCTATCACCTTCCCTAATCAAAGTCCTTTTATCTTCTTATAGCCCATCCCTTATTTCTCTAAACATAAGTCTCCACCAAACCCAAAAGCACTACAGATACTGGCTGGTGATGAGCTCATGCAGCCTTTATCTATCCCTCATCCCCTCAAGATGGCTGGACCATCCTTGTAAATAAGCCATTGTACTTTGTATCACCCCCACCTCATTGTAGATTGTAAGCTCTTACGAGCAGGATCATCATTATTTTTGCTGTAATTATTGTATTATCTTTAGCTATGTTACTTATGACTGTTGTATATGAACCTGTGAATTGTTAAGCGCTGCGGAATATGTTGGCGCTATATAAATAAAGATTATTATTATTATAGTTAGTTCTTTAACTTAGTATATGGCCCAAGCGGGGGTCACCGGTTATTCCCACTAGACCGCAAGTCTTTTCCGGACAAAGTCAATCAAATTAACTTTAACTTCTCCCGCCCCAACCAGTCCCCTCCCAACCTGAGATCCTAAACTCAGCTGCCCCTGGTACAGGGGGTGAACAGTGGAAGTGATGGCCCTGTTCACTTTTGCAGCTCCTCTTGTTCCCCTGACGTGACTCTCTTGACGCAGCCTTCTCCCAGCTCCTCTCTGCTTGGCCGTTGGAGGCAGTCTCTCAAGCCTTGGGTAGGGGAGTCTAGACCTCGTCTGTTGGTGGGCGACGTCGGGTCCTGCGAACTCACTCAGCACCGCAAACAGGTCCCGACTCTCCTCAGCAGGCGCAGCACTCGAGGCACCTCTGTGGGGAATCCAGAGTTCATCCACCAAAAGGTGGCTACTTTGAAGAACCTAGAATATAAGACATATTTTCAGTTGTTTCATGCTTTTTTGCTAAGTATATAATTCCACATGTGTTAATTCATAGTTTTGATGCCTTCAGTGTGAATGTACAATTTTCATAGTCATGAAAATACAGAAAAATCTTTAAATGAGGTGTGTCCAAACTTTTGGTCTGTACTGTACATATCTCAATGTTGTCTTATGGAACATCATTATCTTTCACAGTGTTTTTTGAAAGGTTATGCTGACCGAAACATCACGTTAATACACCAAGATGGACCACATGTGTGCTCTACGTGTAAAATCATGGAAACCTGAGAAGTAATGGAATGAAACTGAAAGGGAGAAGATACAGATTAGATATTAGAAAAACCTTTTTGACAGTGAGGGTGATCAATGAGTGGGACAGGCTGGCACGAGAGGTTGTGACTAGTGTTGAGCAAAGTGTTCGCCACTGCTGGTTCCTCACCCGAGCATCACCCTGCTCGACAAGCTTGGCGCTCGGCGAGTATTTCGGGGTTGCTCGGGAGGGAGCTCGGGTCCCCACCCTGCATGTTTGGTGCACTTTAGAGAGCCAATGAACATGCAGGAATTGCCTGCCATGCATTGTATAGTCGTAGCCATGTTGGTTGTGGCATTACAGTGTTTGGCTGGGCGCATAACGTCATCAGGTCTATATAAGACCTGGTGATGCTAGGCTCGTCACAGTCTATCCCGGAAATAGGCAGTGTAGGGAGAGGTGCTGCTGTGTAAGGGACAGAATTGACAGTGTAATAGTTAAGTTATGGTAGTGGTACTCTAAGAGTATATATATATCCCTCTGAACTAACAGTGCTTCTGAGGACTAATCCAGCTGCATATATTAATCTTGATAGCAGGAGTTAGGCAGGCAGGTAGGCAGGGTTTGTGGCAGTGTATACATCACAAGAGAGTCCAGTACACGTTCTGTCTGCACCTGCTGTCACAGATATCCGTAGACATAGCCCCAGATATCAGGGGCCAGGGCTAATTTTTTTTTATCTTAATCCTGATTATTTGCTTAAAAAGCAATCCAGAGTACACAATTTTACTGCTCCATTTCCTTGTTTGCAGAATACAGACAGTTTTTTTTTTATTTTGTTCACATTACTGTATTGTGAAAGCAGAGAAACTTTTTAAATGAACAGACGTGATCCCATATGACTGCCGTAATAATACAGAAATTTTGTGGAGCGTGCCAAATATTCCACTGAATTTAAAATCAGCCAACTGTGTTTTGTTGAACCAATTGACACTTGGTCGATGACAAATACCATACTATTAGGTGACTGCCTGAAACTGTGGCCATCAGACGTTATCCCATATGACTGCCATAATAATATAATAATATAGAAATTTTGTGGAGCATGCCAAATATTACACTGTATTTAAAGTCAGCCAGCTGTGTTTCGTTCAACCAATTGACAATTGGTCGCTGACAAATATCATACTATTAGGTGACGGCCTGAAACCGTGGCCATCAAACGTGATCCCATATGTCTGCCATAATAATACAGAAATTTTGTGGAGCGTGCCAAATATTCCACTCTATTTAAAGTCAGACAGCTGTGTTTTGTTGAACCAATTGACACTTGGTTGCTGACAAATATCATACTATTAGGTGACGGCCTGAAACTGTGGCCATCAGACATGATCCCATATGACTGCCATAATAATACAGAAATTTTGTGGAGCGTGCCAAATATTCCACTCCATTTAAAGTCAGATAGCTGTGTTTTGTTGAACCAATTGACACAAATATCATACTATTAGGTGACTACATAAAACCATGGCCATCAGACGTGATCCCATATGACTGCCCTAATAATCCAGCAATTTTTGTAAATGTGTCAAATATTACACTCCATTTAAAGTATTGCAGCTGTGGATTCAAACCTATTAACAGCTGGTCGCTGACAAATAACATATCTGTGAACAATGTTGTCAGAGTATTACACCACTTTTACGGACTGACAAAAAAAAACCCGTAAAAAAAAAGCTAAAATGTAAAAAATGTTAAGAAACATTCTTTCCAGTGTAATGACTTGTATATAAGGACAAGGAAATACTAAAAAAAAAAGGTATGGACTGTGGAAGACATTTATGCGACCAGAATGAACACTTATCTGGAGCTGATTATACCACCTAGCAGCACCTGTCCCTATTGTAAATGCATCTAACAGTGTTATTGATAGGGAATAGAATAGATTTTACATTCTTTTGGGCAGCACCAGCAGCATGCAGTATAAGGCAATAATACCTGGCTGGATCAGTGTAATACGCTATCATACTGCAATACCTCACCTGTAAACAAATTTCAGATAAGATAGATATAGATTAGTGTTGAGCCACCCCCGTAGTGTTCGAGTTCGGTTCGGTTCGTCGAACACCCGTGTGTTCGCCGAACTGTTCGTCGAACTGTTCGTCGAACACCTTCGAACACCGTTAAAACCAATGGCAGGCAAACAAAAACACATAGAAACACATAGAAAACACCTTCAAAGGTGTCCAAAAGCTGACAAACTGCTCAGAAGACACAACTAACACATGGAAAAGTGACAAGTACATATAGTCATGCGAAAAGAAAAGAGGTGGAGGAGTAAAAGGAGGGAGAGACACAGATATAGGCATGTCATGCCCTTCTAAAATCCAAAAAGTGAGAAGCCGACACATTCAGTCCGCTCCTGCCCGTGCCACCTCCGTGTCGCCGGGTTTGTGCCAGAGCCGCGGTGAACCCTGACGGCCAGCCCCCCTCTCCCAATACTGGTGCCTGTCCGCTGGTGGGTCGAGCGAGCTCCCCTGTGGTGGAGGCAGCTCTAAGCTTTTTAATTTAAATTGTCTCTCTAATTTGAATAAATACACTTTAAATCCATTTACAAGGATCTATTGGAGGGCAAGTCTCATGCCAGCAGCCGCGTAATTCCAGCTCCAGTAGCGTCCACTAAAGCTGCTGCAGTTAAAAAGCTTTTATAAGGATCGAGCTCGGCTGTCCACCGCAAGGCATCCTACTGCCAGTCCGAGCCCCTATGCCTTGGGGTGCCTCCTGATGCTCTTCACTGAGTATCCCGTGGTCCCGAAGCATTTCCTTTGAAAAAATTAAGTGTCCAAACTACAGGTGGTGTAGCTTGCTTAACAGCCGGGATAATCCGCTGACTAGCAGACACTGCTACTAGGCACAAAGTATTTCCTGGGCTAGATGCAGTTAAAAATTTGTAATTAGATACTCTCGTTGGATGCTGAGAAAGCATTCCATAGAGTCTCCTGGCACGCCATATATGATTCTCTTAAAAAGCTTGGGGTAGGGGTCTAGGGGACCCTTTTATAGCCAAAATCACAGCCCTGTATCGCAATATGTCACCTAGGCTGAAGATAAATGGAACTGTAGCACCCTGAGGGCTCGGTTGCTACAGAGGTATTGCACCTCACCCAGAGGTGTGATATCTCACTCTCAGGTAAGGATGTAGTGTGGATCAGGACCCGACACCTGCATGCATTACACCACATTGCCGTGGGGCAGGGCGACCAATATGCCCCTGAGATGGGCACGACAGTCCCTGTCCCTGGCTGGAGTGGGGGGAGGGAACACTGAGGAAGGGGAACCCTGTAGTGCAGGAGCAGGGAGGAAGCAGTTCCTGGGTGCATTGAGAAGGGAGTATAAAAGGTGGGCACCATCTTAGTTCAGTGCAGAGAAGTCTGAGCAGAAGTGGCAGGGAGCAGGGGCTCTGCATGAGCTCTGCTCCGGAGGCGGGCCTAGTAACAGAGGCCCAGGCCTGGAAGAGGGAGAAGGAAGGAAGAGGAGCGGAGAAGGCTCCAGGAACGAGGAACGAAGGGATCTCAGGGGTGCGGACGGGCGAGTCGCCACCGCACGCCCGAATCCACCTGCGTGGAGGGGTCAGGCCAAAGGGGGAGACCGGTCCCCGAAACTAGTGGAGGCAGGAAACGACCCTCAGCTAGAAACAGGAGGCTGTGACATTTTATGTGGCGCAGCCCCCTCGCTACACCCGCTAGGAAGGCACCACATAGGGTCAGGGAAACTGGCGCCAAGTTTACCAAGAGGAGGCCCGAGGCAGCCGGACAGAAGGGTTGGTAAGAAAGGCCAGACAAAGGACACACAAAGGGGGTCCTGTGAAGCACTCCAAAGTTATCTGGGAGTTGTCTGAGCCCCTCACCTGGTGAGCACAGTACGACGTGGGCAGCCGTTACCTGCAGACGTGGTCTGGATAATAAGAACTGTGAGTAAAGACCCTGGACTGCATCACTGACTCCGTGTCATTACTGCTGCTGCCCTGCACCATCACCCCCATCCTCCGCATACACTGCCCTGAGGCTATACTCCTCCCGTGGGGAGTTATGCTACGCTCTGCTGCACTCACAACACCAGCCTCAGCGGTCTGCCCTGGAGCGGCGGTTCACTCTGACCGCAATCCACGGGTGGCGTAGTCGGACATTTAAACATCAAAACCACATAAATAGTTCCGCCACTGGTTTGACCGCCCTGAGCCACGGAACCGGGTTGCCGCCACGTAGACTACAACCACCAGCATCCACCAAAAAGGGTCCGGCTCCGGGTGTCCCAAGGCCCAGGGGGCGCGTCAGAACATTTTCATCACCTTTCACAATCACCAATGGGACAAGGCAGGGATGTTCTCTGTCCCCTCTCTTATACATCCTAGTGACGGAGCACCTGCTCTCATCAATTCGCCATAACCCCAATATTAGGTGGATTGAGGTGGGAGGCACCGAGTACAAGTGCTCTCTATTTGCTGATGATGTCCTAGTATATATCACTCAATCACATATATCCATCCATGCTGTTATGGCTGAAATAGATCACTTTGTTACATGGTCAAATTTTAAAATCAATGCAGCGAAGTCTGAGGCCCTCGATGTCTCCCTCCCCAAATCCATATAGGATTCCATCCAGTCCAACTTTCCCTTTGCCTGGCCCTCACAGGGTATCAAATACTTAGGAATTCCTATTCATAGAGACCTCTCCCATCTATGTTATCTTAATTTTGGGCCCTTTATTGAACAACTCCATACAGACCACGGTTGGCAAGTTAGAACTGTAAGATTCACTACGTGAACCACTGGTGTTTTGTGGAAAAGCACATGTACACTGTGTTCCAAATTATTATGCAAAAAGTGTTTAGGAGTGATAAGGGAAGAATTTGTTTGTTTGTCAGTTAAACTCATTGATGGTGATGTGTGTCAGGGCTCTTTATATCACTGTAAGCAATTGCAGACACCTGTGCTAATTAGTTTGGCAGGTGTGTCCAATGAAAGGCAAGACTACTTAAGAAGGCTGTCTCACATTATTAAGCAGCCTACATTTTCTGCCAAAATGGGAAAGAAAAAGGATGTGTCGGCTGCTGAGAAGCAACAAATTGTGGAGTGTTTAGGTCAAGGCATGACTACAATCAACATTGTGCGATGATCAAGATGAAGTGTCTTGACAATCAAGAAGTATGTAGATCATTCACAGTACACACGTGTGCGTGCTGATAAGGGCAAATTGAGGACTCTTTCCTACAGGCAATTACGTCAGGTTGAAAGAGCAGCGGCAAAAAAGCCTTGTCATAGCAGCAGACAAGTTTTTGAAGCTGCTTGTGCCTCCAACGTCCCCCGAACAACAAGATGCAGGGTCCTTCAGAGGTTTGCAGCTGTGCATACGCCATCCTGTTGACCTCCTCTATCCACTTCACACAAGCAGAAACGGCTCCAGTGGGCCAAACATTACATGAAGACTGATTTCAAAACTGTTTTGTTCACGGATGAGTGCCGTGCAGCGCTCGATGGTCCAGATGGATGGAGTGGAGAATGGCTGGTTGATGGACACCCCACGCAAACACGGCTACAGCGCCAACAAGGAGGAGGTGGAGTAATGTTTTGGGCTGGAATCATGGGGAGAGAGATTGTCGGCCCCTTTAGGATCCCTGAAGGCGCTAAAGATGAACTCCATAATGTATGTGGATTTTCTCAAACAGCACTTCCTGCCATGGTTCAAGAAGAAGAACCGTGTATTTCACAGCAAGATCATTTTTCTGCATGATAATTCACCATCTCATGCTGCACATAAAACATCTGCATCTCTGGCTGATATGGGCATAAAAGGGGACAAACTTATGGTGTGACCCCCATGCTCCCCTGACCTCTACCCCATTCAGAACCTTTGGAGCATCATTAAAAGGAGTGTCTATGATGGCGGGAGGCAGTTCACATCTAAGCAACAGCTCTGGGAGGGTATTCTGTCCTCATGCAAAACAATTGAAGCAGAAACCATCCAAAACCTGACAAATTCAATGGACGAGAGAGTTCAGAAGCTCCTTTCGAACAAGGGGTCCTATGTTAAAATGTAACATCACCTAGAATAAAGTTTTGAGTTGAAAACTGTTTGATTTCAGTTTCTAACAACCTGCTAATGCTTATAATTTCAAAAATGACCATTTTTTTGGTCTTTATTAAAATGAAAAGGTTGATCAAAAAGTTTGGGGGATCTAAGAGTGTGGCAACCCAGTAGTCATGATTACTTCGAATTCTGACAATATGAGGGTCATGCTGCAGGTAGTGCAGCAAGAAGGCACTTATGTGTCTTGCGCATCTCGGAGCCCCAAAATTATTTTCCGGGCTAGATGCAGCTAAAAATTATTTTTAATTTTAAATCTGGTGGAGCTTATTATAGATGGCCTAATAGGATCAGTGCTGCACACTGCTACAAAGCCCAAATTATTTTCCAGTCAAGATACAGATAAACATGATTAGTAATTTTAAATCTGGTGAAGCTTATTATAGATGGCCTAATAGAATCAGTGCTGCACACTGCTACAAAGCCCAAATTATTTTCCAGCCAAGATACAGATAAACATGATTAGTAATTTGAAAGCTTAAAACGGTTGGTAGGGTGATTTTAACCAATCATCAAGCTTTTACTCTCCCCAGGATGACACAGGGGTAGAAAAGTCGTTTCGGATCCATGATTTGTTCATCTTTATGAACGTGAGTCTGTCTACATTATCAGTGGAGAGCCGCGTGCGCTTATCTGTCAGCACACCACCAGCAGCGCTGAACACACGTTCAGACAGAACGCTGACTGCGGGGCATGACAAGATCTCCAAGGCGTAAGTGGCTAGCTCCGGCCATTTATCCAGATTGGAAGCCCAAAAAGAGCAAGGGTCCAGTGACACAGTCGTGGCTTCAATGTTTACTTGGAGATACTCCTGTACCATCGTCTCTAGGCGTTGACTATGTGTCAGACTTCTTGTCTCCTGTGGCCTTGCAAAGGATGGGCTAAAAAAGTGGTGAAATGATTCCGCAAAATTGATGTTACCAGCAGATACTGTGGTTCTGTTACGGTTTGAGTGCTGAACACTTGACGGTCCCACGGTTGGCAAGTTGGAACTGTGAGATTCACTACGTGCACCACTGGTATTTTGTGGAAAAACACATGTAAGATTCTGCAACAGTCTCTGCTGATACTCCTGCATGCGTGCATCCCTTTCTATGGCAGGAATAATTTCTGCAAATTTACTTTTGTACCGGGGATCTAACAGTGTGGCAACCCAGTAGTCAGGATTATTTCTAATTCTCACAATTCGAGGGTCATGTTGCAGGTAGTGCAGCAAGAAGGCACTCATGTGTGTTGCGCATCCAGGAGCACCAAGTCCCTGTTGTGTTGGTGGCGAGGTAACAATCATGCTTCCTTCCTCTGTCCTCTCCCCCCAACCTCGCACAACAGAAATGTGATCAAGGTCTCCCTCATCTGATGAGTCTTCCATCAGTTTGTCCTCCACTTCTTCCTGGGCTCCTGCACCTTCCTCACTAGTTTGGCTGCTACCATGCGCCCTGGTAAAACCATCTCCCCCACCCTCACATGCCTGCCGCCTTGGTGCTGCCGACCGTCTGGACCTTGCAGATATTAGCCCTTCCGCATACAACTCCTCCTCCTCTACTTCCTCCACCTCCTCTTGTGCCACCACCTGACTCCGAATTCTGTTTAACATGTGCTCCAGCATGTAAATCACCGGAATAGTCATGCTGATAATGGCATCGTCAGCACTAAACATCTTCGTCGCCATTTCAAAACTGTGCAGAAGGGTGCATAGGTCCCTGATCTGAGACCACTCCTCCAGCGTGATTTGCCCCACCTCTGGATCTCGTTGGCCCAGGCTATACGTCAGAACGTATTGCACCAGGGCTTGTCGGTGCTGCCACAGTTGCTGCAACATGTGCAGAGTTGAATTCCACCGGGTAGGCACATCGCATTTTAGCCGGTGAAGTGGCAGGCCCAACGACTTCTGTAGAGATGTAAGTCGCTGAGTTGCGGGATGCGAACGGCGAAAGTGAGCACACAGCGACCGTGCCCTCTGCAGAAGGCCATCTAGTCTGGGATAGTGGGCTAAAAATTGCTGGACAACCAGGTTCAACACGTGAGCCATACAAGGCACGTGTGTGACAATGCCCCGGCGAAGGGCCGCACCCAGGTTTGCAGCATTGTCGCACACGGCCTTCCCTGGTTTCAGGTCCAGTGGAGACAACCATTCATGAAATTGGTTCTCCAGAGCTGACCACAACTCCTCAGCTGTGTGACTCACATTTCCCAAACATTTCAATGTAAAAACCGCCTGATGACGTTGAGCCCTACTGCCAGCATAGTAAGGAGGTGTGCAGGATCCCTTCTGCGCAGTTAGAAAGCTTGTGGCATGACCAGACAGGCTTTGGGTGCAGGTGGAAGACCGAGAGGAGGTTGAGGAGGCAGAAGCAGTGGAGGAATTTTGACATAAAGAGGATTGACGCACAACTCGTGGGGACGGCAAGACTTGGACAGCAGCCCCTTGTCCTGCTGTCACTATAGTTACCCAGTGCCCAGTCAGCGACATGTAATGCCCCTGTCCATGCCTACTCGTCCAAGTGTCTGTGGTGAAATGCACCCTGTCACACACAGAGTTTCTCAAAGAAGCGGTGATGTTGTGTGCGACATGCTGGTGGAGCGCAGGCACACCTTTCTTTGAGAAGTAGTGCCGACTGGGCATCTGGTACTGGGGCACTGCGACGGACATAAGGTCTCGAAAATCCTCTGTGTCCACCAGGCGGAAAGGCAGCATTTCTGTAGCCAAGAACTTGCAGATGGTGAAATTCAACCTCTTAGCTTTCTCATGGCTAGGAGGAAATGGTCTTTTACTTGTCCACATCTGAGGGACCGAGGGCTGGCTATTGTGCTTAGACGGGGTTGATAAGGGTGTCCCCGGCAAACTGCCGGGCTGTGAGGTAGATGCAGGCGGACATGTTAGGTTGCCTTGATCCAAAGGTGGTGCTATCGATGTCGGACAGCGCTCAACACCAGCTGGTGTTACCACCTCCAAAGAAAATGATGACCTGCCAATCACGCTGGCTGTTGCAGGTAAAGAGGTGGCAGGTCTGCGCCCCAAAACAGGTGTGACTGCTGTCCCCCCAGTCACAGAGGATGAGGAGGCCGCGGTTGCACAAGATATGGCAGACGGTGGTTGGCCCGGCCGGCTAGGCCGCATTGTAGCACACTGAGCTTCCCACTGCAACTTATGCTTCATGTCCATGTGCCGGTTCATGCATGAAGTACTCAAACTATGTATTTTTTGGCCTCTACTTAGCTTTTGCTGACAAATGTTACAGATAACACGAGTTGGGTCATCTTTATCGATCTGAAAAAATGCCCAGGCTATGCAAGGCTTTGCACCCATGCGACCTGAAGAGCCACCACGACTTGTGGTGAGAGGCAGAGTTGTGTTTGAGGATGCAGTTGTTGACGTGCTTCCAGTACTACGTCTCTGTCCAGGAAGGCGCAACCTGACCTCGTCATCACTAGCATCTTCCTCCACCTCCTCTGCTGACCTCATCTCTTGGCTGACTGTGGGTTGACAGTAAGTGGGATCTCCAACCTCATCATCATCACCCTGAGCGTTATCACACCCGTCGTCCTCAGAGCCAACCTGTTCCTGCCCTGACAAAAAACTAAAGTTGTCGCTCCAATCAGGTATTTGAGTCTTATCATCGTCTTCCTCATTGTCTCCACCAACAGGAGTTACAGTTTGGGAATGAGGGTCTACATTATGGTCAGAACCTTCTGCGTCTGGTCCTGGATCCGACTCATAAAGATTCTGGGCATCAGTGCAGATCATTTCCTCGTCTGGATTCACAGAAGCGCTGGAGTCGACCTCTGATTCCCAGGCTATAGTATGAGTAAACAGCTCTGCAGACTCAACCATCTGTTCTACCTCATACTCAGACGGGCAGCTGGAGATTTGGGAGCTGTGAGGAAGCAAGTGCGATTGGGGTGACACCTTTGAGGACTGGAGTATTTGTGATGTTGAAGTTGATGTGGAGGAGAGCCCACTTAAAGGAGCACTTGATATCCGTTGAAGCACCTGCTGTTTTTGTGCCTCATCTGGAATTTGTAGCGATTGGCGTGGCCGTAAGAAAGGGATCTTATCACATTGTCCGCTAAAAGAAGTAGACATTTTAGTTTGGCTGGAAGATGGTCTTTCTTATGCAGATGTTACTGTTGCTTTAACACCTACCCCACGGACACAACCTTTTTTCCCCTTCCCAACACGCCTATTCCCCTTTCCACCAGCAGCAGGCCTTTTTCCACTCATTTTGGTGGTTAACTAATTAACAACTCTGGAGTTGTTTGCACAAAAAAACAATGGATGGGAACCGAGCAGAGCTGAGTGGCCAAACTGTGGTATTAGGCCAAAACTATTGGCTGGGTTAGATGCAGAAAAAAATTATATTCAATTTGCAACCTGATGGAGGTCAGTATAGATGGACTAATAGAGAAAGTCCCACACACTGCTAGAAGGCCAAATATTTTTTTCAGAGCTAGATGCAGAAAAAAATATATTCAGTTTGCAACCTGATGGAGGTCTGTATAGATGGATTAATAGAACAAGTCCCACACACAGCTAGAAGCCCAATATTTTTTCAGAGGTAGATGCAGAAAAAAATATATTCAGTTTGCAACCTGATGGAGGTCAGTATAGATGGACTAATACAACAAGTCCCACACACAGCTAGAAGCCCAATATATTTTCAGAGGTAGATGCAGAAAAAAATATATTCAGTTTGCAACCTGATGGAGGTCTATATAGATGGATTAATAGAACAAGTCCCACACACAGCTAGAAGCCCAATATTTTTTCAGAGGTAGATGCAGAAAAAAATATATTCAGTTTGCAACCTGATGGAGGTCAGTATAGATGGACTAATACAACAAGTCCCACACACAGCTAGAAGCCCAATATTTTTTCAGAGGTAGATGCAGAAAAAAATATGTTCAGTTTGCAACCTGATGGAGGTCTGTATAGATGGATTAATAGAACAAGTCCCACACACAGCTAGAAGCCCAATATTTTTTTCAGAGGTAGATGCAGAAAAAAATATATTCAGTTTGCAACCTGATGGAGGTCAGTATAGATGGACTAATACAACAAGTCCCACACACAGCTAGAAGCCCAATATTTTTTCAGAGGTAGATGCAGAAAAAAATATATTCAGTTTGCAACCTGATGGAGGTCTGTATAGATGGATTAATAGAACAAGTCCCACACACAGCTAGAAGCCCAATATTTTTTTCAGAGGTAGATGCAGAAAAAAATATATTCAGTTTGCAACCTGATGGAGGTCAGTATAGATGGACTAATACAACAAGTCCCACACACAGCTAGAAGCCCAATATTTTTTCAGAGGTAGATGCAGAAAAAAATATATTCAGTTTGCAACCTGATGGAGGTCTGTATAGATGGATTAATAGAACAAGTCCCACACACAGCTAGAAGCCCAATATTTTTTCAGAGGTAGATGCAGAAAAAAATATATTCAGTTTGCAACCTGATGGAGGTCAGTATAGATGGACTAATACAACAAGTCCCACACACAGCTAGAAGCCCAATATTTTTTCAGAGGTAGATGCAGAAAAAAATATATTCAGTTTGCAACCTGATGGAGGTCTGTATAGATGGATTAATAGAACAAGTCCCACACACAGCTAGAAGCCCAATATTTTTTCAGAGGTAGATGAAGAAAAAAATATATGCAGTTTGCAACCTGATGGAGGTCAGTATAGATGGACTAATACAACAAGTCCCACACACAGCTAGAAGCCCAATATTTTTTCAGAGCTAGATGCAGAAAAAAATTATATTCAATTTGCAACCTGATGGAGGTCAGTATAGATGAACTAATAGAATGATGCTATGCCCAAAAGATTTTACTTCACTAGGTGCAGTAAAAAAATTGGTATTCTATACACAGGTGGTATATCTTGCAACACAGATAGGCTACTCCACTGACTAACACACTCTGCAATAGGCCAAAAAGGATTAGCTTTGCTAGATTCAGCCAAATGCTGTGAAAAAAACTTGCACAGCACTGGCACAGACTTGCCTGGCAAAAACTGATAGGAACTGATGTAACCTGGTCCTGAAAAGGACTCCAATTACAATTAGTCTTTACTCCCACAATCTATTTATTTAAGAGCACAGACCTGCCTGATAAAAGTCGTAGGAAATGCTGTAACCTAGTCCTTAACAGGACTGCAATCACAACTATTCCCTACTCCCAAGCTATCTGTAGATTTGTGCGAAAATTGGCTTGAAATTAACAAGGTATAGCGCACACAGCAACAGCGGTGCCGTCTAACACGCAGCTGCAGCAGTGAGAAAATGGTGGCGATGGGGAAAATGGCTTGGTCTTATAGGGCAAGGACATGTGACATACACTGCCAATGACACATGCCCTTGCTTGTGTGAAAAAAAGCACTTCGCTCCGTGTGTGCGCTGCTGATAGGCTGACAGATTGCACCTCCCCACTGTAAATGCGGGAAAGAGAAAAAAAAAATGGAGATCTTCATTGTTCCTGCAGAGATCCATCCCCTGCCCCTCCCCCCACCCCGCTGTACACTCAAACTGCGTATTAACATTAATTTTCATCATTACTGAGAAAAAATCCAGTTATGATTTTGGTGCACGAACAGTTATCGAACATAACCTCGAACAGCCGAATTTTTCTCAAATTGTTCGTGTTCGCCGAACGGCTCGAACACCGCCCAAAACAGCTCGAATTTGAGATTGGCGAACAGTTCGAGTAGAACAACGCTCATCTCTAATATAGATATATCTAGAATATAGAATCTATTTGAATTGTCCTTCCCATTATTAATGAGTGGGTCTCCTATACTGTTATTGCATATGCAGCAACTTCAAGGGCTGCCAAAATTTAGGACTCACTCCAATACACATTTGAAGAGACATACAAAAAATAAAAATAAAAACACAGTAGGATCTTTCTTTAGCATAAAAACCAGACTCCCAATGTAACCTCAATGTAATCACATTGCTCAGCTCCAGCACCTTATCCTCCTCCACCTGTTCGGCCTCCATCTCCGAAATGACCACATCAGTCACAAGCTGGAAGCACTTGCACTGCCTTGGCCAAGCAGCAACAGGATGTGCTGAAGATAATATGCTTAATGCTTAGGTAACAAACCGCACACCACTGCGTTGTTGAAAGCAGTAACACAGCAGGCAGATATGTGGCTCTCACTGCTGAACATACAGCCTGGCATAGTCGTGTGTGACAATGGCCGGAACCTGGTGGTGGAGAAATGACAGCCGGAGTTGATACGATTTACCTGTATGCCAGTCCTTTCATCCGACCTAAAGAATATTGCTGTGGTGAAATTCAACTCTCTCTGAGAAGCAGCCCTGGCTAAGAAAAGTCTGTGTGAAGGTTCCCGGACTCTCTATAGCTGCTTTTTTTTACTGTGCATTGGACATGCTTATGCATGTTATTTCTCACACCACATTGCAGATCAGGCCATTGCCCAAATCTGTAGTCATGAAATTCAAGGCGCAAAGAAAGATCTTTGTGTGTCGAAGCACCACCGAGAAATGTGAGCTGATGTTGGATGGGCTGCCATTGCTTATGCAAAAAGCTGCATTAGAGGACTTCCTGGGAGAAATGACAACTGGAGTAGATACGGTTTCCCTCTATGCCAGTCCTTTCACCGAGCTAAAGAATATGGCTGTTGTGAAATACAACTCTCACCGAGAAGCAGTGTCAGACTGAAGAACATTGGGCCCACCAGAGGATTTGATTCTGAGGGCCCACTTTTTTCCTCCGCTCAAGAACCCCATAGCAGCTGCAAATTTTGCACTATGAACTCTCCTGATGGAGAAGCCAGGGCCGACCGGAGGATTCTCTGGTGGGCCCGTCCAACCCTGCCAAAAAGCAGCCCTGGCTATGAAAATTCTATGGAAAGGTTCCTGGACATTCGATGGCTTATTTTTTACTATAAACTGCCTCCAGCAATCTATAAGATTGCAATCTAAGATCCCTTCACTGGCTCCCAATTGCCCAGCGTATCCAGTTCAAACTACTAACACTGACCTACAAGGCCATCCATATACTTTCTCCTCTGTACATCTCTGAACTAATCTCTCCCGATTAGTGAAGAGCGGGCATACTCGCAAGTACTTGGTACTCGTCCAAGCATCTCAGTACTCGAGATGCTTGGGGCTCGCCGAGTACTTCCGTGATGCTCAGGCGGATGCTCGGGTCCCCTCCCTGCATGTTTGGCGCTCTTTAGAGCACCAATCAACATTCAGGGATTGTCTGCCACACACTGTAATGCCGCAGCCATGTTGGTTGTGGCATTACAGTGATTGGCTGGCCGCACAGCGTCATCAGGTATATATCAGAACTGGCACCGCAGACTGCAGTGCATATAGCAAGAGGGTCCATTCCTGTCTGCTGGTGCTTTTACAGATATTATATTTGTAGAAATAGCCCCAGGTATCAGGGGCCAGGAATATTTTTTTTTATCTTAATCCTGATTATTTGCTTAAAAAGCAATCCAGAGAACACTGTTTTTCTGCTCCATTTGCTTGTTGGCACTGCAGAATACAGCCAGGTCCTTTCCATATTACAGCGCTAAAAATCCAGCTATTTAAAACTGTGGTTTGTCTGTCACATGGATCACATATAATTGCGCTGAAAATTCTGCCATTTCAGGCCTCCATTGAAATTTTTTTGCAGTGTGTCAGCGAACTTATTGACAAGAGGTCGCTGTTAAAAATAGTTACCTACAGGCCAGCTGTTTAAAACTGTGGTTTGTCTGTCACACAGATCACATATAAGTTCACTCTAAGTTCTGCCATTTCTGGCCTCCATTGAATTTTTTTGCAGTGTGTCAGCAAACTTATTGACACGAGGTCACTGTTAAAAATAGTTACCTACAGGTCAGCTATTTAAAACTGTGGTTTGTCCATCACACGGATCACATATAAGTTCGCTCTAAATTCTGCCATTTCTGGCCTCCATTAAAATTTTGTTTCAGTGTGTCAGCGAACTTATTGACAAGAGGTCGCTGTTAAAAATAGTTACCTACAGGCCAGCTATTTAAAACTGTGGTTTGTCTGTCACACAGATCACATATAAGTTCACTCTAAGTTCTGCCATTTCTGGCCTCCATTAAAATTTTGTTTCAGTGTGTCAGCGAACTTATTGACAAGAGGTCGCTTTTAAAAATAGTTACCTACAGGCCAGCTATTTAAAACTGTGGTTTGTCCGTCACACGAATCACATATAATTGCGCTGAAATTTCTGCCATTTCTGGCCTCCATTAAAATTTTGTTTCAGTGTGTCAGTGACGTTATTGACACCAGGCTGCTGTTAAAAATAGTTACCTACAGGCGAGCTATTTAAAACTATGTTTTTTTTGGTCACACGGATCACATATAAGTACACTCCAAATTCAGCCATTTGTAGTCAGCGTGGAAGATATTGTCTTCCATTTAAAATGGGTAAGGTGCGTGGCAAGGGACAGGGAACTGGACATGATGGTGATGGTGCATTCAGAGGCCGAGGCCATGGGCAAGCTGAAATTGTGCCACAACAAACACCCACATCTTCTCGCTTGACTTTCCTGTCCCAATTAATAGGGGACCGCAGAACACCGATATTGAACACAGAGCAGTGTGAAAAGGTTATTGGTTGGATAGCAGATAATGCTTCCAGTCACTTAGCCACCACCACCACCCTGTCTTCCACACGGTCAATTCTCAGTAGAGAGTCTGGACTGCATATTCCTCACCCTAAGCCTCCTTCCTCCCACCATGCCGAGTGCCCAGAGATAACTGAGATCACATGTAGCGATGCCAAAATATTTGAACATCCACGGTCATATGAAGGCGACGGTGGGAAAGTGTCACAAGTAGTGTTGAGCATTCCGATACTGAAATATCGGGTATCGACCGATATTCGCGGTATCGGAGTTCCGATACTGAGTTCCGATACTTTTAGAATATCGAATACCGGAATCGGAAGTTCCCATAATGCCTGCGCTCTGCAGTGTCTTTGAAGGATGGCAAGCTGGATGGCAGTGCTCAGCTTACTGTACTTGTCATTTAGTGTTAAAGGATTTATTAAAAAAAATAATAGTGTTTTCATGCACCGTCTCTTTAAAAAAGCCGGCCGGCAATTCAACAGTGGCATACACCGGTACCCGACAATTTACAAAAGAAAGAATAGAGCATCACACATAGATTAGATAGATAGAAACATGTCATTCACATATATAAGAAGTACAGTGACAGTGTTGCTTACTGTACTTGTCATTTAGTGTTAAAGGATTAATTAAAAAAAATAATAGTGTTTTCATGCACCGTCACTTTAAAAAAGCCGGCCTGCAATTCAGCATCGGTACCCGACAATTTAGAATAGAAAGAATAGAGCATCACACATAGATTAGATACAAAGAAACATATCAGTCACATATATAAGAAGTACAGTGATAGTGTTGATTACTGTACTTGTCATTTAGTGTTAAAATAAAGGATTTATTAAAAAAAAAATTGGCGTTGGGTTCCCCGTAATTTTAGTCTCTAGCGGAGGTTAAGCAGACGGCTGGGGCAGATGTTTGAAACCTGGAAAGGGGGTAATACCCACGGAGCTTCCCAGGCTACTAATATCAGCCCCCAGCTGAATACCTAGCCTTTACTAGCTATTAAAATGGGGGACCCCCAAAAAAATGACGTGGGGTCCCCCCTATTTTAATAGCTAGCAAAGGCTGGGCTGGCTGCTGGGGCTGATATTAATAGCGCAGGAAGGGTGCCATGAATATTGGCCCCCTCCCAGGCTAGAAACACCAGCCGTCAGCCGCCCCAGAAATGGCGTATCCATAGGATGTGCCAATTCTGGCACTTAGCCTCGCTCTTCCCACTGCCCTGTAGCGGTGGCAGTGGGGTAATAGGTCTGGGGTTGATGTCAGCTTATAATGCCAGCTGACATCAAGCTCAGGTTAGTAATGGAGAGGCGTCTATAAGACACCCCCATTACTAACCCCATAGTCAAAGTTAAAAAACCCCCACAAACACCCAGAATAAAATCCTTTAATTGAAATAAACACACAATTCTTTAATGTTCTAAATTAAACCATACTTACCATCACGCCCATTCCAGCTGAAGCCAACGATCTCCTGCAATAAAAGTAAAATAATAAAGCAACCTCATCCTTACCTTTCCATGGTTCCCACGACAGCTTCAGCTCTGCTACATTGACATGACAGGCTGGATCGCAGCCGAAAGCTGCCATCCAGCTTGCCACGCTGCAGACACTGAGAAGCGCAGGCATGCTTGCGCTCCTCAGTGTCTCGCTGTGACGGCATAAAGATGAGCCGAGGTCAAGTCCAATGAACTCGGCTCACCTCATGCACGTTACTGACAGCGTGGGAGAATTCTCCTGCGCTCAGCGCTTGAGTAGGAGAATTCTCCTTTGCTGGGATGCCATTGAGATGACAGGCTGGATCACAGCTGAGTGCTGCCATCCAGCTTGTCATCCTTCAGAGACACTGCAGAGCGCAAGCATGCCTATGCTCTGCAGTGTCTATGAAGGATGGCATGCTGGATGGCAGCGCTCAGCTGCCATCCAGCCTGTCATCTCAATGCCATCCCAGCGTGGGAGAATTCTCCTGCTGATGCGCTGAGCGCAGGAGAATTTTCCCACGCTGTCAGTGACGTGCATGAGGTGAGCCGAGTTCATTGGACATGACCTCGGCTCATCTGGATGCCATCACAGCCAGACACTGAGGAGCGCAAGCATGCCTGTGCTTCTCCGTGTCTGCGGCATGGCAAGCTGGATGGCAGCTTTCGGCTGCGATCCAGCCTGTCATGTCAATGTAGCAGAGCTGAAGTTGTCGTGGGAACCATGGAAAGGTAAGGATGAGGTTGCTTTATTATTTTACTTTTATTGCAGAACACATTGGCTTCAGCTGGAATGGGCGTGATGGTAAGTATGGTTTAATTTAGAACATTAAAAAATTGTGTGTTTATTTCAATTAAAGGACTTTATTCTGGGTGTTGTGTTTTTTTAAATACTTTACTAGAAATTCATGGCGGTCATGTCTAATATTGGCGTGACCCCATGAATTTCGGGCTTAGGGCCAGCTGATAATGCCTAGCTGGCCCTAACCCCTTTATTACCCAGTGAGCCACCGCACCCGGGCCCTGGATGAGTTGGGTACAGCGCCAGAAGATGGCGCTTCTATGAACGCGCCATTTTCTGGGGTGGCTGCGGACTGCAATTTGCCTCGGGGGGGGGGGCCCAGAAAGCTTGGGCCTCCCTGCGCTGTGGATTCCAGCCCCCAGCAGCCTAGTTGTACCTGGCTGGACACAAAAATAGGGCGAAGCCCCACGTATTTTTTTTTTAATTATTTCATGAAATTTATGAAATAATAAAAAAAAAATAGGGTTACCTATATTGTTGTGTCCGGCCAGGTACAAATAGGCATCTGGTGGTTGGGGGCAGCCCGTTCCTGGATGCTGTACCTGGCTGGCATACAAAAATATGGCGAAGCCCGCCTCAAAATTTTTGGGAAAAATTAATTAAAAAATAATAAAAAATAATAATAATTTAGGGATTGCATCTTTATTAACCCCTCACGTGGAGGGGTTAATAAAGATGCAGTACCTAAATGTGGTTTTTTTTAAATTTTTTATTGAATTTTTCACCAAAAATTTGACGTGGCCTTCACCATATTTTTGTGTCCAGCCAGGTACAGCAGGCAGGAACGGGCTGCCCCCAACCCCCAGATACCTATTTGTACCTGGCTGGAAACTAAAATACAGGGAAGCCCTTTTTTTAATTATTTCATGAATTTCATGAAATAATTTTAAAAAAATTGCCGTGGGGCTTCGCCCTATTTTTGTGTCCAGACAGGTACAGCAGGCAGGAACGGGCTGCCCCCAACCACCAGCAGCCTATTTGTACCTGACCGGACACAACAATATAGGGAAGCCCTTATTTTTAAGCACAAGCATGCCTGCACTTCTCAGTGTCTGCGGCAT
The DNA here is from genome assembly GCF_046119375.1 of Phyllobates terribilis. NCBI lineage: Eukaryota > Metazoa > Chordata > Amphibia > Anura > Dendrobatidae > Phyllobates > Phyllobates terribilis. The sequence continues at coordinate 882,163,197 of NW_027362762.1, forward strand.
GGCAAGCTGGATGGCAGCTTTCGGCTGCGATCCAGCCTTTCATGTCAATGTAGCAGAGCTGAAGCTGTCGTGGGAACCATGGAAAGGTAAGGATGATGTTGCTTTATTATTTTACTTTTATTGCAGAAGACATTGGCTTCAGCTGGAATGGGCGTGATGGTAAGTATGGTTTAATTTAGAACAATAAAGAATTGTGTGTTTATTTCAATTTAAGGACTTTATTCTTGGTGTTTGTGTTTTTTTAACTTTGACTATGGGGTTAGTAATGGGGATGTCTTATAGACGCCTCTCCATTACTAACCTGGGCTTGATGTTAGCTGGCATTATAAGCTGACATCAACCCCAGCCCTATTACCCCACTGCCACCGCTACAGGGCAGTGGGAAGAGCGAGGCTAAGTTCCAGAATTGGTGCATCCTATGGATGCGCCATTTCTGTGGTGGCTGACAGCTGGTGTTTCTAGCCTGGGAGGGGGCCAATATTCATGGCACCCTTCCTGAGCTATTAATATCAGCCCCCAGCTGTCTGCCTAGCCTTTGCTAGCTATTAAAATAGGGGGGACCCCACGTCATTTTTTTGAGGGTCCCCCATTTTAATAGCTAGTAAAGGCTAGGTATTCAGCTGGGGGCTGATATTAGTAGCCTGGGAAGCTCCGTGGGTATTACCCCCTTCCCAGGCTTCAAACATCTGCCCCAGCCGTCTGCTTAACCTCCGCTAGAGACTAAAATTACGGGGAATCCTGCGCCAATTTTTTTTAGCCTAACATGCGAAAGCCGGGACCCAGTCGGACCTTAGGACGGAACACGTCCTCCCGACGCCGAGGATTGCGGGCCCTAGGTCAATCAGGGTTGCCCCCACAGTCTACAGCTCCTGCACCTCCTCTTCTTCAGCCTCCCCCATTCTCTTCAGCCTCCATCTCTGAAATTACCACATCAGTCACAAGCTGAAAGCACTGCAGCACTGCCTCAGCCAAGCGGCAACACGCTGTGCTGAAGCTAATATGCTTAGGTAACATACTGCACAATGCTGAAGAGTTGTGGACAGCTCTGAAAGAGCAGGCAGATCTGTGGCTGACACTGCTGAACCTACAGCCAGGCATGGTCGTGTGTGACAATGGCCGGAACCTGGTGGCAGTTCTGGGGTGAAGTGAGCTCACACATGTACCATGCCGGGCCCATGTGCTTAACCTCATGGTTCAGCGATTTCTCAAAACCTACCCGGAGCTGCCGGATCTGCTTATCAAAGTACGCCACCTGTGTGCCCATTTAGAAAGTCAGCTAGAGATTCCGCTGCCCTTGCCGTGCCTCAGCATTTGCAGTTTCTGACTCACCAACTGGTGTGTGATGTACCCATGCGTTGGAACTCTACACTGCAGATGTTGGGAAGGATTTGTGAGCAGAAGAGGGCAGTTGTTGAGTACCAGCATCAACAAGGCCGTCGGTATTCAGTTCAGACTCCACACATAAGACCTCAGGAGTGGACATGGATGTCAGACATCTGTGGCATCCTCCAAAACTTTGAAGACTGCACCAAGATGGTGAGAGCCGATGATGCCATAATTAGCAACACCATCCCGCTTCTCTGTCTTCTGAAACGCTCTCTGCTCACCATCAAAGAGGATGCATTGCAGGCGGAACACGATGAGATGGAGAAAGGAACCATACAGGGTGATTACACACAGCTCAGCCTCATCTCATCCCAATGTGGATTGGGTGACAATGAAGAAGAGGAGAGGAGGAGGAGGAAGAACAGGAGCTAGTTTTATGTGCTATAGATGGTACTACCTGCACAACTGTCATACCATCTGTTCAGCGTGGATGGCCTGAGGACAGAGAGGAGGAAGGGGAGGAGGAAGAGAGCATGATCAGTTGTCCTCTTGGTGAGGACACGGAAGTCTTGCCTGTTAGCAGTCTGGCACGCATGGCAGAGTTTATGTTACGCTGCCTTTCCCGTGACCCTCGCGTTCTCAAAATTTTGGTTGACAGTCATTACTGGTTGGTGACACTTCTAGACCCACGTTACAAGGAGAACTTTATATCTCTTATTCTTGAGGCGGACAGGTTTACAAAAATGGGACAGTACCAGAAGACCTTTGTTGTGGAAATATTAAAAAAATTCCCATCTGAAAACGCTGGCATCAGAGGTCACAGTCCGTTGGACAACCCAGGAGTACAGGCGAGAGAGACATAACTCGAATCCAGCAGAGGCAGGGGAACACTGACGCTAGAGTTTTATCAGAGCGGGTTTTTAGTGCCACTGGTGGAATTATAACTGATAAGCGCATCCGCCTGTCAACTGAAAATGCTGACAGGTTGACTCATAAAAATGAACAAGGGTTGGATTGGGCCAGACTTCTCAACACCACCGAATGATAGCAGCGTAACATAAACTCAAATCCAGTGTCTTTTTTTGGGAGGTGTATTCCCATGCACCTTTTCACACCCACACATGGGTATTCGCTTCCTGATTTTGGCTCCTCCTTCTCCTCATTCTCCACCACCATATCACCAGAGTGGCCGTGGTCCGTGATACAACACCCACATAATTTTTTTAAAGGGTGTTTATGATGCCTGTAAAAAAATTTTTTTTTACAGTATGTTCATGTATACCCCCCAGGGATAAAAGTTTGTCAGCCAATACACTTAGTGCATGGGCATTACAAGAAAAGGAGACCCGCTGCTTTCTAATGGGAACATTTTTTTATGAGGCCCTCTTCCACGTCTTTTCCAAGGTGGATTGGAGTGCCTCCCAATTTTTGGCAGCCCTTGCATTCACTGCATAGGCCAACACTATGGGAGACCCACTTCCTAATAATGGGAACATTTTTTCATGAGGCCCTCTACGATTCTTCCAAGGAGCATTGGAGTGCCTCCCATTTTTTGGTAGCCCTTGCATTCACTGCATAAGCCAACACTATGGGAGACCCACTTTCTAATAATGGGAACATTTTTTCATGAGGCCCTCTACGTCTCTTCCAAGGGGCATTTTAGTGCCTCCCAATTGTTTTTTCAGCCTTTGCATTCACTGCATAGGCCAACACTATGGGAGACCCACTTCCTAATAATGGGAAAATTTTTTCATGAGGCCCTCTACGTCTCTACCAAGGGGCATTGGAGTGACTCCAAATTTTTTGCAACCCTTGCATTCACTGCATAGGAAAACACAATGGGAGAACCACTTCCTAATAATGGGAACATTGTTTTCAAGAGACCCTCTGACCTCCACGTCTCTTCCAAGGGGCATTGGAGTGCCTCCAAATTTTTTGCAACCCTTGCATTCACTGCATAGGCAAACACAATGGGAGAACCACTTCCTAATAATGGGAACATTGTTTTCAAGAGACCCTCTGACCTCCACGTCTCTTCCAAGGGGCATTGGAGTGCCTCCAAATTTTTGGCAACCCTTGCATTCACTGCATAGGCAAACAGTATGGGAGACCCACTTCCTAATAATGGGAACATTATGTTCAGGAGGCCCTCCTCTAAGTCTCTTCAAAGGGGTATTGGGGTGCGTCCAAATTTTGGGCAGCCTTGCCACTCACTGCATACGCAATAACAGTATAGGAGACCCACTCTTTAGTAATGGGATCAACAAAGCATAGCCTGCTGATTATTATGATCTGCAACAAGTACTAAGGAAAGAAAGGGAAAAGCCATCCCTACAGTAAGACTTAGCTCAATCCCTATGATGTAGCGGGCTGCCTGTTCCTTGGGCCAGTCTAAACGAAGACCCTAAGCATAAATGAAGGGGTCCCTAAAAGAACTAAGGACTGGAACAAAAATGGGATCCTCCTGAACAGAGAAGGTTGTTGCAGAACACAAAAAGATAAACTGACAGAAAGGTACTAGAGGTCCCAGAAGGACCAAGCAAACTAACTGAGATAGGCACAGAAGCACCTGGCTAGCAAAACAGTCAAACAACACTTAAGTCCAGCACAGCCAAAAGGGCGGAACTGGAATATATAGGCAGATGGTCACGTGACCGCAAAACACAAGATGGAAAAAACGAACAGGAGGGTTCTAACACTGATGGCTCTCTAAGAATAGTGAGGGCCGACTGCTTGCCCATTAAGAATATTAAAGGCCGCCTGATGGCCCTATAAAAATAGGCTTTGTGACTTTCAGAGTCCCTTCTTCAAAAATGAAACAGGATGTGTCTGATCATGTCCCACACACCACATGGCCAGATAAGGTTATAAAATGCTAAAATGACATTTCCCAGTGAATGCATTTGTCACGGTTGAAAGCAATCAAAAGTGAAAAAACGCTACGTGTGAACATAGCCCAAGGTGTGGAGGAGTATTTTTGTTTTTGGTTATTTATTTGCCTTAGTTACAAGTCATTTCCCTGGAAAGGATGTTTCTTAACATATTTCCCAGGAAAATCCATTTTTGTTTCGTTTTTGTATGTTTTATTGTGAGTCCGCAAAAGTGGCGTAATACCTCTGACAACGTTGTTGACAGCAGTGACCTGGGAGTCAGAAATCCTTCCAGGGGTCTTCCCCATGCTGTTCCTATGTCATTTTAGCACTGTTACCATCGATTTGGGCAATTTTTAGGCCCTCTGCAGACCGCCAGGGGGAGCCACCTGAAAAATGATTTACATTGGGCTCGTTGCTCGGGTCGAGCACCCTAGTATTCCAATGTGCTCGACTCGAGCAACGAGCACCCGAGCATTTTAGTGCTTGCCCATCACTACTCCCGATATATTCCCTTACGTAATCTCCGGTCTAACATGCTGGAGAAACTTGCACCTACTGCCGGTCAGTATCTTCAGCTCCTTTGTGAGAAACTAATGTATTTGGGCAGCCACTAAATTTTACCAAATAAAATTCCTGAGAAGGAAATTGTGGATGGCTTTGCTACTGGTACTGGGGTCACTGCTAATACCATGGCATTGTGCCATAGTTCACTGGAAATATTCCAGCCAGGGCCCATCAGAGGAGTCTCCAGTTCTCTGGTGGGCCCGTCCAACCCTGCTGCCCTGCTGAGAAGCAGCTCTGGTTAAGAAAAATCTGTGGGAGGGTTTCCGAACACTATGTGGCTGCTTTTTTTACTGTGGACTGCCTCCAGCAATCGATAAGATCGCAGTCTATAAGATCCCTTCGCTGTTTCCCATTGCCCAGAGACTCCAGTTCAAAACCCTAACCATAACTTGCAAAGCCATACACAACCTGTCTCCTCCATATATCTGTGACCTAGTCTCCTGGTACATGCCTGCATGCAACCTCTGATCCTCACAAGATCTCCTTTTCTACTCCCGTCTTATCTCCTCTTCCCACAATCACATAAAATATTTCTCTATTGCATCCCCCCTACTCTGGAATTCTGTACCCCAACATATCAGACTCTCGCCTACTGTTTAAACCTTTAAAAAGGAAGCTGAAGACCCACCTCTTCCGACAAGTCTACAACCTGCAGTAACCCTCGCTCCACCATACCGCTGCACGACCAGCTGTACCCTCACCTACTGTAGCCTCATCCATCCCTTATAGACTGTTTGTGCGCCCTCATGGGCAGGGTCCCCTCTCCTCTTCTACCAGTCGGTGACCTCTTTTCACCATGGAATAAATGGCGCTATAATAATAAATAATAATAATTATACTACTTGTATTCTGGGTCAATTGATGGTGCTCTCCTGGTGTCTGCCCCTAAATTGCTGTGTTTTGGCAGCTTTTGGTCTCATGTGAAGGTATTGTATATGCGTTTGGTTCTGGCCCCCATTAAATCCAATGGCATTCGGCAATGTTCGGTAAATATTCGACAATTACATTGGCGAATATTGCAAAAACAGCGTTCGTAATCCGAAACAAATATTGAAATATTTGCTCATCTCTAATCAGAAACACCCTTAAAAAAATATGTGGGCATGGCATGATGGTCAACCTGGTGATATGGTGGTGGAGGATGAGGAGAAGGAGGAGGGCGAAAAACATTTACATTTACCCATGGGGGGTATACATGAACATACTGTATAACATACAGAATGTTAGAGGTAGGCCTCTAAAAAAAATTTCCTACGGGCATTATGAATACCCTTCCAAATAAATGATGTGGATGTTGCATCATGGTCACCCTGGTGATATGGTGGTGGAGGATAAGGAGAAGGAGGAGGGGGACATAAAATAGAACAATTCCTGAAGAGTTTACTCATGTCTGGGTGTGAAGGGGTCCATGGGAATAGACCCCCCAAAAAATAACCACTGGATTTGAGCTTATGTTTGATTCTATTATCTGGTGTGTTGAGATATCTGGCCCAATCCAGCCCTTTTTCATTTTAATAAGTCAACCTGTCAGCATTTTCAGTTGACAGGTGGATGCGCCTATCAGTTATAACAGTTATAATGCCCCCGGCGGCACTTAAAACCATCTCTGACAAAACGTTAGCGGCCAGGACCTCCAAGGCATAGAGAGACAATTCATGCCACTTGTCCAGCTTGGATATCCAAGACACAGAGAGGAATCATTGAGGATGCTTTTATGGTCGCCAAGATAGAGTACCCCGTCTATCAGGGCCTGGGCGCTGGGAGGTTCTGAGAAAACTGTCCCAGACCTTTGACAGCGTTCCCCTGCCTCTGCGGCATCTGGTTTGTGTCTCCCTCGCTTGCACTAATTGGTTGTCCAAAGAACTGTCTGTGACCTCTGCTGCCAGCGATGTCAGATGGGAATTTTTTTTTGATTATTCTTCAACAAGAGCCTGAACTTAATATTTCCAAAAATTAACTCCTTCGGTTTCCTCCCTCTACTAACCTACCTATGCCTGATGTGTCACCCTGGCCTGGATGCCACAAAATGTAATAAAGCTGTGTCTGAGAGCAAGGGGGAGGTTCTCTAGTCAGGGGAACATTAGCATGCAGTACCTCCTGTCTCAGGCCAGTAGGGGGAGCAGGCTGCCCCTATAAAAGCTGGAACTGGGGGCAGGGTTAGGGAGAACTGGATGACCTGTCTCAGTACTGAGACGTGTCCCGGAGCAGAGCAGGGACAGAAAGTTGTATTGCACCTAAGAGGAAGTGTGGCAGGAGGAGAGCCACAAGAGAGAGACAAGAGGCGAAGTGAGCCTGTCTTGGCAGATAAAGGACTTAATTTACCAGACTTTGGTGTCTGAGGCTGGCAGGATTCCACATTCTCCAGCAGATAACCAGTCCGCAGGGGACTGTATATTCCTTGGCCTAAGAAGCCTGAAGGCCCTGCCACAACAGAAGGGACCAGGAAAGCCGTACCAGGCCGGGAGCAGAAAGGAACCCACTTTGCAGGCCATACAGGCGAGAGTACACGGAGAGCTCGGAAACGTGGGCTGTTACCCTATAAGGAGGAGATAGCCAGAAGGAGCGCAGAAAGCACGGTAGGCCTACACCCTCACCCTGACCAGGGCCAATTTCCCCATTGCTCTCAGACATCCAGGTCCCCTCCTAGCCGGGACTGTTTATGGGTCAGTTTACCTGTTCTAGTAAAGACCCTGGACTGCAACCTGTTGTCTGTGTGCTCCTTCGCCCCTCCAGCACTACCGGTACTGGGACTCTCACCACCATCACTCCCACCATCCATTATACTGCCCTGGGGCCGCACTCTTCCCGTGGGGAGTCACACTACCCCAGCTGCACACCTCATCAGCCCCAGCGGTCTGCATGCAGCAGCGGTTCCTAATAACCGCAATCCACGGGTGGCGTAGTCGGACATAATCATCAGCACTTAACGGACTACCACTGGCCTGACCACCCTGAGCCACGGAACCGGGTTGCCACTACTACTCCCACCGTTTCCCTATTGCCCGGATCCGAGTGCCCCACGGTCACTGACATTGCAATTTCCTTTAGGTGGTGCCACCATAACTTCCACTCGGCACACGTGCTTTCTTGGAGTCATATTTGACACACAACTTTCCTTTATTCAATGTGGAAAATCACTCACTCGCTCATGTCATCTGCACCATAAAAACATCTCCAGAATTCGACTTTTTCTCACCTTTGATACTGCAAAAACTCTTACTGTCGCTCATATTCACTACTTCAACTTTCTTCTAATCGGTCTCCCTCTAAACAAACTGTCTCCTCTCCAATCCCTTCTGAATGCAGCAGCCAGGGTCGTCTTTCTATGAAGCCGCCTCACCGACGCCTCTACCCTGTACCAGTCATTGCACTGGTTAGGTTAAACAATCACTAAAGAATACAATACAAAATCATCTCTCTCACTCACCAAGCTGTCCACAGTTCTGCACCGCCCTATATCTCATCCCTCATTTCTGTGTATCACCCCTGATCTAAGACTGAGATCCTCCTTAATCAGAACCTCACACTTCCGTCTCCAAGAATTCTTTTGCTGTGCCAGTTTTCTGTAATGCCCAAAATGCGTACAATGCGAGGGTCATGGTAAAGGCAGCAGAACATAAAGTCGGTCATCTGTGCCAGACTGCCAGGAGTCAAGACTTCCCAGTTCTCACCAAAATGGTGACTGTCCATGTTATCTTCCTCCTCCTCCTCATTATCACCCAACCTGCATTGAGATGAGATGAGGCTGGGCTGAGTAGCATCACCTTGTATAGTTCCTTGCTCCTCCTCTTTAATTGTGAGCATTGAGTGTTTCAGTAGACAGAGAAGCAGGATGGTGATGCTAATTATGGCGTCCTCACCACTCACCATCTTGGTGGAGTCCTCAAAGTTTGGGAGGACGGCACAGATGTCAGACATCCATGCCCACTCATCAGCTCTTATGCGCGGAGGCTGACCTGAATGCCAACGGACGTGTTAAGGCTGGTAATCAACCACTGCTCTCTGCTGCTCAAAATCATTCCAAACATCTGCAACATTGATTTCCAATGCATGGTCACATCACACACCAGTCGGTGAGCTGGAAGCTGCAAACGCTGCTGAAGCCCTGCCAGGGCAGCGGAAGCTGTAGCTGACTTTCTGAAATGGGCACACACGTGACGTACTTTCAAAAGCCGCTCTGGCACATCTGGGTAGGTTTTGAGAAACCGCTGAACTACTATATTGAGCACATGGGCCAGGCATGGTACATGTGCGAGTTTGTCTAGCTTCAGAGCCGCCACCAGGTTCTCTGATACAGCTTTCAATAACTCTGCAATGGTGTGCGGTTTGTCTCCTAAGCACACAGTCCTGCTTACTGTTATTGGCACCCACAAATAATCTACATAATCTGGAATATCTTCTGAAGAAAATGAATCAAGTGATGGAGATGGAGACTGAAGAGGAGGAGGAGGTGGTGCAGGAGCTGTAGAATGTGGGGGCAACCCTGGTTGACCCAGGACCCGCAATCCTCTGCATTGGGAGGACTTATTCCATCCCAGAGTTCATCTGGGTCTCTGCTTCCACAGTATTAACCCAGTGAAATGTGTCAGTGAGATGTACCTTCCCTGGCCACATTCACTTGTCCACATGCTTGTGGTTATGCGGTCTTTCCCACTATCTGTGCTGGGAAGGGCACAGGTAGTGTTCTGGGACCCGTGCTTGGGTAAGGTGGGGACCACACAAGGAGAAATAGTGGCGGCTGGGGACCGAATACTGAGCCCCGGCCACCGCCATGACATTGTGGAAATCTTCCTCCTCCACGAGCCTAAAAGGCAACATTTTGAGTGCAAGCAGTCCAGAAATGTGGCAGTTTAATATTCAAGCCTGTGGGTGGTTGGCTGGCTGCATATTTGAGCTTACATTCGAAGGACTGGGGTAGGGACAACTGAATGCTGCGTTGGGACAAGGACGTGGACGGTGATGGTTGCAAGTCTGCAACGACAGGTGCAGGGCGGGAGGCATCTTCGCATGCACCATGGATAGGGGATTGGCGTGCACGCACAACAGTGGAAGAGGCAAGGATGTCACCCGCAGACACTGTTTCTGGACCTTGGCGTTCGGCCCAGCTAGTCAGGTGCTTTGCTGTCATGTGCCTGATCATGCTAGTGGTGGTCAGGCTGGTAGTTTTGCTGCTCTTGCTGATGCTGGCCTGGCAGATGTTGAAAATGGCCTTTTTGTGGGTTATCTAAACAGTCTTTAAAAAAGAACCAGACTTAGGAAGACCTAACAGTTGTACTGGCAACTTCAGTCATGTTGGTGTTCCGGGGAACAGTTGCCCACCTTGTGTCTGTGGCCACCATACTGCTTGTTCCTGCCTGTTGTGGTGCTATGTCTCCCTCCCCCTGTGAGCTGCGGTCCTCGCTCTGCATGTCTCTTTGTCAGGTTGGGTCAGTGACTTCATTTTCCACTGCTTCGTCTTCCACTTCCGCACCCTGGTCCTCCGCCTGACTTTCTGTCCATTGTGTCTCATCATTATACACCTCTTGTGACAATAATTGCACTTTCCCACCATAACCTTTAGGTGACCATGGCTGCTCAAATCGCTACATGCCATCTTCTGTTGCCCTGCTTGAAGCTGGCCGGGCGAGAGGCCTGAATCTATAAATGGAAGGGTGAACAGCTCTTGGGGTAACCGTGGACTCTAATTTCTCCTTCAAACCACATGTCCAAGCTCTTTCCACTTCCAAGCGGACTGAGCAAGAGGCCAGAATTTATAAATGGAAAGATGAACAAAACAGCTCTTCGGAGTGTCCAAGTGTGGGATCAGTTGTCTCAGGGCACTCGGAATGGTGGAAGGAAGGAGGATCAGGGTGAGGAAGATGCCGACTTCAAGTAAAAAAAATCTCCAGGATCCACACATTCCTCAACCATGAATCTACAAAAACACTAGTGCACGCCCTCATCATCTCCCGTCTTGACGACTGCAAACTCCTGCTCTGTGACCTCCCTTCTAACACTCTCGCATTGCTCCAATATAGCCTAAACTTTGTTGCCCGACCAAGCCACCTGTCCCCTCGCTATTCCTTGGCTTCTCCTCTCTGTCAATCCCTTCACTGGCTCCCCATTGCCCAAAGACTCCAGTTCAAAACCCTAACCTTGACATGCATAGTTTCCCGGTATTTACCAGAACGCAACCTCCGATCCTCACAAGATCTCCTTCTCTACTCCCTCTTATCTCTTCTTCCCACAATTGCATACAAGATGTCTCCCGTGCACCCCCCTTTCTCTGGAACTCTCTACCCCAACATTTCTGACTCTCACCTACTGTTGAAACCTTCTAAAGGCACCTGAAGACCCACCTCTTCCGACAAGCGTACAACCTGCAATAACTCTCGCTCCACCATACCGCTGCACGACTAGCTCTATCCTCACCCATCCCTTGTAGACTGTAAGCCCTCGCAGGGTCCTCTCCTCTCCTATACCAGTCGCTGTGACATTTTTTTTCAAGATTATCGTAATTGTTTTTGCGATGTATTTGTATACCCCTTTTTCACATGTAAAGAGCCATGGAATAAATGGCTCTAAAGTATTAATAGTAATGTGGTCCAGACTCACGGCTACTGAGACTGGACCATCTGGAAGACAGGGAGGTGGTGGTGGCAAACTGACTAGAAGCATTATCTCTCTGCTATCCAACCAACAACCTTTTCACTCTGCTCTGGCTTCAATAGCGTTGTTCCGCGGCCCGCTAGAAATTGGGATAGGAAGGTAGTTCGACATGATGTGGGTGTTTGTTGTGATCCCTCAGAAGGCATAGTTTCATCTTGCCCATGGCCTCTGCCTCTGTGTGCATCATCACCATTATGTCCACTTCCCTATCCCTTGTCACGAGCCTTGCCCATTTTAAATGGAGTTTAATATTTGTGACATTGCCAAAAATGTCTGTATTATTACCGCAGTAATATAGGATCACATCTGATGACCACAGTTTTAGGCAGTGACCTGAGAGTTAGAGATGCTTCCAGGAGTCTCCCCCATGCTGTTCCCATGTCTTTTCTGCACTGTATGGATGTGTCTGATCATGTCTCACACACCACATGGCCAGATAAGGTAGTAAAATGTTAAAATGACATTTACTGGTGATTGTATTTTTCACCGTTGAAAGCAACGCACAAGTGCAAAAACGCATCAGAAACGCTACGTGTGAACATAGCCCAAGGTGTGGAGGAGTATTTTTGTTTTTGGTTATTTTATGTTATATACAAGTCATTACCCTGGAAAGGGTGTTCCTTAACATTTTTTCCAGGAGATTCCATTTTGGTTTCGTTTTTGTATGTTTTATTGCCAGCCCGTAAAAGTGGCATAATACTCTGACAGCATTGTTCACAGCAGTGACCTGGGAGTCAGAGATGCTTCAAAGGGTCTTACCCATGCTGTTCCCATGTCACTTGAGCTCTGTTCCCGATTTCTGACTGAGCACTCGAGCATTCCAATTTCCTCGACTCGAGCAACGAGTACCCAAGCATTTTATTGCTCGCTCATCACTAGTTGTGACTTCTCCTTCAATGGAAGCCTTCAAGCAGAGGCTGGACAGACATTTGTCTGAGGTGGGAATTCTGCATTGAGCAGGGGGTTGGACACGATGACACTAACAACTCTAACATTTTATGATTCTATGGTGGGTAATGTATATGTCCAACATGTGAGTTGTGTGCGCTGTATGTGTCTAATGTATGCTGTATAGGTCTAATATGTCAACAGTGTGTACTATATACATCTAATATGGAGGGCACGGTCACAGACACCTTTTTATTTATAGCTATAGTTAAAGATCATGTCAGATTGTTAGAGGGATGCTATTTAGATCTACACTATACAGTATGTAAAGCCCTGGAGAGTCTAGAGGCTGTGCACTGAGCAGCAGCGTGCATGCCGCAGTCAATATGGAAACTCTAGCTCACTGCAAGCAGTAGCATAAGTGACTGATTGGCAATAATTGGATAGTTGTCATGCAGCCTGTGCTGTTCTGCTGGATAATTTGTCATCCAGAAAATTATAAGAGACAAAAACAGCATAAAAAATCTTGATTACGGGGAAGAATTCACCAGCAACAAGACCGGGAAGGAAGAAGGAATACTTATAGACCTGATAGCTATGCTTTCCTGATAGTATCCATAATTATCTGCAGAGCAGTAAAATTTCCATTTAATTATTAATAGTAAAATTTCAATATGGCCCTTGTTACTCACTGACCACTGAATGCAGCTTTACCTCTTTTTCCTGCTATTGAAACATGTTTTATCGAATTGATGCAAATCTGTATTACTCTGTCCTCACGTTACCTTTCCTTTTTGACTGTTTAAGGGTTAAATAAGACAATTTCACATGAAATGAAGGTTTAATGATTAATGACTGAAGCATATGAAGGACATATTTGTATTCTTTGCTTCATTAGGCAGGAAGGCAGGGCTCCAATCTGATCCAACTGTGCACTGAATTCACCATAAGGTATTACCAACACTTGCAGGCTTAGAAGCACAGAAGAAGTATAGGTGCAAGAAATCCACTAGTCTCATAACAATTCAAAGTAAAACTGGATAAAAACAATCCAAGGATCTTTACTAGCCATTAAATAGCAATTGTAGTATGTCTGTAGCATTTTTTTTTAATTATTTACTTTTTTAAGGCAGTACAGCTCATTTTGAATGTAAAGCATGTTGCTGATATAGCCTTTGACAATATCTTGTCATAATACGCTGGTTGCAGAGTGACTACATACTCATATCTTAAGCGATTAAAATAGCTGCATCTGCATATCAAATAATAGCAGCCAATTAATGAACGGTTTGATCCATGGAGGATTGAGTCAAGTCCAATTTCCTGAAATTTGCGCAATTCACGAGAATTCGAACATTTTGAGATTCGATTCACGGTTAGCAAAAAAACCCAACAACTTTGCCCAGCACTATTTCCCGCACTGCTGAAGCATCAGAGAGCAGCCCAATGTCATCATGCATTGCAGCACAGACTTTCCCATAATGCCCAGCAGCTATGACATCTAGCGGATTATCATACCTTGTACAGTGGTGGTCAGTACCGGGGCCATCACAGATCAGAGGTTACCAGTGGAGCACAGTTTGTAAGACAGTTGTTTTCCATCTCCAGAATCACTGGGTAAGTCTCTCTCTTTTGTAGAGTGGAAGCTCTTATGGTCAGCGGGGTTCTCTCTCTCTCCTCTTCCTCATGTGTGTTTTCCAAGCAGTTATAAGCTTTATAGTATTCAGATTTGTGTAAATTTATTGCCCACATATTGATTTTTTGGGGAAAATTCAGTGAAGTTGGGGAATTCTAATTTCAAAAGATCTGCTTATCTCTACAGCCAATAAAGTAATTTCAATCAGCAATCACTTTCTAACATCTACTATCTCCAAGTCATTATGCCTTAAGGCTGAGTTCACGCGTAGCGTTTTTCAAGCATTTTTGCTGTGTTTTTACAGCCGCGAAAATGCTTGTAAAACGGCCAGCAATGCAAATCAATGTGAATTTGCATGTGCTGTGCACATGATGCGTTAATTAACGCACCGAATTCGCAATGTGTTGTAAATCGCGGCAGGACCATTTTCTGTGCGATCCTGCGGCGAGTTCGCGTCCATAGGAGTGTATTGAAACACAGCAAATCTGCAAACACTGCAAAATACTTGCGTTTTTTCTGCAGATTTGCTGCGTTTTTGTGTGGAGGGGAACAGGAAGTGACGACAGTGCGATATGACCATCCCAATCCAGGAAGTAGAGAATCCCACAGAAGATTCCCTACTTCCTGTATAATGACCACTCTCCCAGCTTGGTATGCCCGCATGAGGATTGATGTCCCCAGGCTCATCCAGCTTGTAAGTTTCCCCGTGCATGTGTGTGGTCTGTGGTCTGTGTGTGCTAGTGGTCTAGTGGCTGTGTGTGTGTGTGCCGGTCCGGGTGTCCCTACTTGCTACTACTCCCATCTGCCTTCGTCTGTCCCCCGTGCTGCAGTGAGGGCAGGAGCAGCTCGATGGGAGCAGTAGTTCCCATCAGCGTGCTCCTGCTTTGTTTCCAGTTTAAATAAATATATAAAAAAGCAAAATAAAATTAAGCAGTTCATACTTACCCCAACGATATCACCCGCCCCCTAAAAAAAAATATATATACTCCTAAATCCCCAAAGCCATTGATCTCCTGTAATAAAATGTAAAATAATAAACCACAATCGTATCCTTACATCTCCGTCGTAGTCCAAGTAAAAACAAACCGAGTGTCCCACGAAGATCTAAGTTTAGAGCAGCCACATATGTGACTGCTCTAAACCATCACCACCGATACTCTGACGGGGCCGTAAAGCGTCCCCATCAGTGTATCAAGGAGTTCACCAGAGTTCAGTCAGCGCTGCTCCATTGAGCTCCTTTACGGCCCCGGCGCTCTGTGAGAAATTCCCACGGTACGCCAGGGCCGTAAAGGAGGTCACCGGAGCTGCGCTGACTGAATGCACTCCAGTGACCTCAGTCAGTGGCTCACGCTGCCGGGAGCGGACGTGTTCCCGGCAGTGTGAGCTTACAGCAGCCATGACAGCTGTCACATCTCCAGATGTGACAGCTGTGCATGGGAGATCAGCGCTGGAACATTTGAGGTAAGTATTTTTTTTTTAGTTAAATAAGAATTTAATAAACAAATGTCTCTTTATTTCAATAAATGTATTTTTTCTGGGTGTTGGTGTTTTTTTATTCTTTTTTAACTCTTTCTTGGTTAGTAATGGTGGCGTCTTATAGACACCCTCCACTACTAACCTGGGCTTCATGCCAGCTGCAGCTGACATGAACCCCAACACCATTACCCCACTGCCACCGCACCAGGGCAGTGGGAAGAGCGAGGCTAAGTGTGGCGCCCCTGAGGGTTCAGTCGCCACAGAGGTACTGCACCTCAACCAGAGGTGTGTTATCTCCTTCTCTCAGGTAACGAGGGAGTGCTGACTGGAACCCCAACACCTGCATCCAACACTACACTGCTTCAGGCCGGCTGGAAGGGCAAGATGCAATGTGTTTCCTGCTGAGCCCTGTCCCTGGCTGGAGTGGGGGGAACCCAGAGGTAGGGGGAACCAGTAGTGGGTGTGGGTGGAAGAAGCAGTTTAGGGGAGCACTATAGAGTGAGGTATATAAAGGGAAGCCATTTTAGGGTGGCAGTTCAGTCAGTAAGAGGAGTAGTGGGACAGTCAGTCCGGGAGCAGAGTCTCATTGGGAGCTCTACTCCACAAGTGAGGGCCCAGTACCAGAGGCCCAGGAGGGGAGCAGAGGAGTAGGCTCCGATCTACAGAAGGGATCCTAGGGGGTATGGCGAGTGCAGGATGGCACCCGTACGCCCCGAATCTGCCAGAAGACAGAGGGATCGTAGGCCGCAAGAAGGGGACCGGCCCCTGGTCCAGCCGTGTTACTCTACGTCTCGGCTGGGAAAACCGGAGGCTTTGGGCTTATATAATCAGTTGCCGAAGCCGCATTCTGGTCCCTGTGAGGGTCGGGCGGGTCCGGGGGCTCCGACGTACAGGAGGGACTTCGGAGCACCCGAGCTGGATTGGGAGTGGGCAGCGCAGGGCAGGAGGGAGAGGGACCCAGCGTGGGGACGGTCTGGCTGGGAACACAGGAGGGTGGGGTTCTGTCAGATGCTCCTGGTCTGCCTGGGGAGGTGCTGTACCCCTGCCTGGTGAGCGCGGCGCGACGTGGGAGGCTGACACCTGTACAGTGCACCAGTGGAACTGTCATAAGAACTGTGAGTGATGACTGCATCGTACTGCCTCCGTCCCTTCTTTCATCTGGGCCAGCTCTCCCTCCCGGCACTACAATGCCCAGCGCAACTTGCACCACCTACACTGCCCTGGAGCTAGCTCTACCTGTGGAGAGCCACACCATCCCTGCTGCCGTAGCACCAGCTCCAGAGGACTGCTCCGCAGTGGCGGCACCCTTTGGCCGCAGTCCACAGGTGGCGTCATGAACACTATTCCAAAAAAACCCCATATAAATAGAAATCTTCCCTTTTTACTGACCGCCCTGGGTCACGGACCGGGCCAGCCACCGTGATATCCCCCGTACCGGCACCCATAGGCCCGGCTGCCTAGTACCCCACGGCCCTGGGGGCGCGTCATCTCTGGCGTCACGAGCAGGATACGTGACCAGCCCGTTATCAGCGGGTATTGGGTGCCTAAGGACTGTTTTGCTACATTGAATGTGGCGCCCGCCCCAGAAGAACGGGCGCCATTCTGTGCGTGCTCAAGAACAACAAAATGGAACCTCCCATCATGGGCTGGGTCCCGAAATGGCAACCCTGCCCCTTGCAACAGTGACTGTCCGCATAGATTTGTCCGTCAAGGCAGGCAGGCCGTCACAGGGAGTGACCGACAGCAGATTGCCATGGGACCGCCCCCGAAAGAGTAGAGGAGTAGGAGAGAAGGAATGGAGACAGGGTGTGGTCTTAACCAGTCTAGACAGACCGCACCCGGCAGCCAGCATGGACGGACGCCAGGACCAAGCCTCCGCCTCTGGCCTGCTACAGTGGCAAGAGACCCCCCTCACCCCGGAGGGAGAAGCCAGTAAATTATCCCAGGAGGACGCGGAGTTCCTCCAGAGTGAGATTCTGGGACTAAGCCAACAGGTGGAATGGGCCCAGCAGACCACGGTCGTGAAGTGGAGGAGCGAGCTGCTAGAAAAGTTGGCAACACGGCGGAAAGCAGCACCGGATGCCAGCAGCGGCACCCCAGCCCCGGCGGAGTCCGCTGAGTAACAGGAGGCCGTATGCAGCACAGGAGCAGATAGGAAAGAATCCCCTGTCCCGGGCGCTGCAAGCGCCGACCTGCTCCTGGGCCTCTTTCACCAGCACTCCCCGTATTCCGCCATGACTTCTCTGGAGCAGCTGTTCAGCCTGGAACCTCCACCCCCGGGCGCTGACCCTGAGGACCTTCCATCTAGTGCCCTCCCAGAAACTCCACTCCCGGGCACTGAAGCCAGAGGCCTTCTACTGGATGCCCTCCCGGCGCCTCCTCCTCTGGCACCCGAATGAGTGTGCGGCGCGCCGGTCTTCGATTGGTCCGCCCGGTTCGAGGACCAGCAGCCGAGCATGCTACTCCCGACACCAGCACCCCTGGTTGCCTACTCTGCCGGAGAGGAGTTTTGCTGGGACAATCAGGGGGGGGACCTGATGGGGTTCCCGCGGGAGACCCAGGCCGAAGCACTGCAGAGGAAGGAGTTCTGCAGGCGGGAGCTCCGGCAGCTGGAGAAGGAGCGGCGTGCTCGGTGGGCGCGCTGTGAACGCCTGAAGGCCCGGGACAAGGCCGCAAAGGCTCAAGTTCACCAGGCTGAGTCAGCCCACCCTAGCCCCCGCGACGAAGGAGTCGTGGTAAAGTTTGACCTGAAGGCTGGGTGGGGCTTTATAAGAGATCCCAACTTTGCGAGGGACATCTTCGTAAACCAGCGGGATGTTGAGCCCGAGCTGGAAGAGGGCCATCCCGACCGGAATCTATACCCCGGTGACAGGGTCACCTACACACGTCACCACGGGGAGCGCGGGTGGTACGCCCTGCAAGTGTACCGCGTCAACGAGGACACCCCCCGCAGGACATTGCTAGTGACCCGGCTGGGTCCAGAAAGAACCAGCAGTACCCCAGGCGGGGACCCCACTACTAGGCCAGTAGCTGGGACTAACTGTAAATAGTCACCTGTAAGGGTACAGTGTGAAAGTTTAATAATGTTTTTCTAAAATAGTGTATGTTTCCATAAGTATCCATCAGGGTATACAGACTCCAGGCTGGGGACTGTGAACAGCCAGAAATTGATGTTGTAAATAGTTCCGCGCTTCGTAACGTGCACCCTATTGGTTTTATAAGTACGATCACATGACCTCAGAAGAAAAACCCGTTTGGTGTGGCGGAAGATGTGGTCCAACTCCCAGATCACGTATGCCCTGCAGTCATGCCCAGGGCCTACGTTGAGGGTTTGCGGACGGGTCCCTCATGCTGCTACTTGTTGTACCTGTGCAAAAGTAAATGGACACCCAGTTACAGCATGTACTGTAACCTGTTACAAGAACGATATGAAAAGTGTTTGAAAAATGTAACCTGTAACGTTAAAGAAATGTGCCTCCCATAAAGGGAAGAAAGTTTGATTATCTTATATGCGAATGCATTCTTAAAAATTTGCATGTCTATAATATGCCTTGTTTTACTCTGTTCCAGAGGGGGGAGTGTGGTTCAGTCGCCACAGAGGTACTGCACCTCAACCAGAGGTGTGGTATCTCCTTCTCTCAGGTAACGAGGGAGTGCTGCCCGGAACCCCAACACCTGCATCCAACACTACACTGCTCCAGGCCGGCTGGAAGGGCAAGATGCAATGTGTTTCCTGCTGAGCCCTGTCCCTGGCTGGAGTGGGGGGAACCCAGAGGTAGGGGGAACCAGTAGTGGGTGTGGGTGGAGGAAGCAGTTTAGGGGAGCACTATAGAGTGAGGTATATAAAGGGAAGCCATTTTAGGGTGGCAGTTCAGTCAGTAAGAGGAGAGAGTGGGACAGTCAGTCCGGGAGCAGAGTCTCATTGGGAGCTCTGCTCCACAAGTGAAGGCCTAGTACCAGAGGCCCAGGAGGGGAGCAGAGGAGTAGGCTCCGATCTACAGAAGGGATCCTAGGGGGTACGGCGAGTGCAGGACGGCACCCGTACGCACCGAATCTGTCAGAAGACAGAGGGATCGTAGGCCGCAAGAAGGGGACCGGCCCCTGGTCCAGCCGTGTTACTCTACGTCTCGGCTGGGAAAACCGGAGGCTTCTGGCTTATATAGTCAGTTGCCGAAGCCGCATTCTGGTCCCTGTGAGTGTCGGGCGGGTCCGGGGGCTCCGACGTACAGGAGGGACTTCAGAGCGCCCGACGGGGGATGGGAGTGGGCAGCGCAAGGCAGGAGGGAGAGGGACCCAGCGTGCGGACAGTCTGGCTGGGAACACGGGAGGGTGGGGCTCTGTCAGGTGCTCCTGGTCTGCCTGGGGAGATGCTGGACCCCTGCCTGGTGAGCGCGGCGCGACGTGGGAGGCTGACACCTGTACAGTGCACCAGTGGTACTGTCATAAGAGCTGTGAGTGAAGACTCGGATGACTGCACTGTACTGCCTCCGTCCCTTCTTTCATCTGCGCCAGCTCTCCCTCCGGGCACTACAACACCCAGCGCAACTTGCACCACCTACACTGCCCTGGAGCTAGCTCTACCTGTGGAGAGCCACACCATCCCTGCTGCCGTAGCACCAGCTCCAGAGGACAGCTCCGCAGCGGCGGCACCCTTTGGCCACAGTCCACAGGTGGCGTCACGAACACTATTCCAAAAAAACCCCATATAAATAGAAATCTTCCCTTTTTACTGACCGCCCTGGGTCACGGACCGGGCCAGCCACCGTGATATCCCCCGTACCGGCACCCATAGGCCCGGCTGCCGAGTACCCCACGGCCCTGGGGGCGCGTCATAAGCACCAGATTTGGCGCACAAAATTGATGTGCCAAATCTGGGGCGGCTGACAGCTGATATTATAGCCTGGAGGGGGTGGCAATATCCATGCCCCCTTTCTAGGCTATAAATATGAGCTGACATTTGTCCGCCTAGCCTTTGCTGGTTACAATTTATAGGGGGACCCCACATCATTTTTTTCTGGGGTGCCCTTGGAAAAAACAAAGTAAACTGCTGCGTATTAAAATTACGCACGTCCGCATATCTACGATACTGGAAAGAACAGTACTGTAGATATCTCAATGTCCAAGTGTGACACATGTGTGACAACCGTGTGCCGCCTTTGTACCGCATCAGGATCCCACGAACCATGGCGGTGAAATCAGCGCTATAGGTTTCACCGTTCATCCATGCGGTACATTTTGCCTACTGTGAGTTCTCCAAAAAAAGTTTTTGTCTTTTTTGGGATCACACGGGCAGTCTAAATACACTGAGTTGTGCACAGACCAACTTATTGCAACCGACACATTCTTTGGATCTACTGTATGTATGTATGTACGTATATATATGTATGTTGAATATACACATATTTCCGGTTAGACGTTATGTTCATTACATTATGTTTTTCATTTTAGGTGGAGAAGTATGAGGAGCTGTGGGATCCAGCATATCCGAGATACAAAGATAAACTCCAGAGGGATCAGTCTTGGCAGTCTATTTGCAAAACACTGTATCCAGAATTTGAGGAAGCTGCAAGAGGCGCACAGGATCATGTTGGTAAATTTTTATATAATTTTATTGTCATTTAAATTTTTTATTGGGATGTCCAAAATACAGTTTATAACCTGTGGTTTTGTATTGCAGTACAAGACTAGAGATGAGCGTTGTTCTACTCGAACTGTTCGCCAATCTCAAATTCGAGCTGTTTTGGGCGGTGTTCGAGCCGTTCGGCGAACACGAACAATTTGAGAAATATTCGGCTGTTCGAGGTTATGTTCGATAACTGTTCGTGCACCAAAATCATAACTGGATTTTTTCTCAGTAATCATGAAAATTAATGTTAATACGCAGTTTGAGTGTACAGCGGGGTGGGGGGAGGGGCAGGGGATGGATCTCTGCAGGAACAATGAAGATCTCCATTTTTTTTTTCTCTTTCCCGCATTTACAGTGGGGAGGTGCAATCTGTCAGCCTATCAGCAGCGCACGCACGGAGCGAAGTGCTTTTTTTCACACAAGCAAGGGCATGTGTCATTGGCAGTGTATGTCACATGTCCTTGCCCTATAAGACCAAGCCATTTTCCCCGTCGCAACCATTTTCTCACTGCTGCAGCTGCGTGTTAGACGGCACCGCTGTTGCTGTGTGCGCTATACCTTGTTAATTTCAAGCCAATTTTCGCACAAATCTACAGATAGCTTGGGAGTAGGGAATAGTTGTGATTGCAGTCCTTTTAAGGACTAGGTTACAGCATTTCCTATGACTTTTATCAGGCAGGTCTGTGCACTTAAATAGATAGGTTGTGGGAGTAAAGACTAATTGTAATTGGAGTCCTTTTCAGGACTAGGTTACATCAGTTCCTATCAGTTTTTGCCAGGCAGGTCTGTGCCAGTGCTGTGCAAGTTTTTTTCACAGCATTTGGCTGAATCTAGCAAAGCTAATCCTTTTTGGCCTATTGCAGAGTGTGTTAGTCAGTGGAGTAGCCTATCTGTATTGCAAGCTACACCACCTGTGTATAGAATACCAATTTTTTTACTGCACCTAGTGAAGTAAAATCTTTTGGGCATAGCATCATTCTATTAGTCCATCTATACTGACCTCCATCAGGTTGCAAATTGAATATAATTTTTTTCTGCATCTAGCTCTGAAAAAATATTCGGCTTCTAGCTGTGTGTGGGACTTGTTGTATTAGTCCATCTATACTGACCTCCATCAGGTTGCAAACTGAATATATTTTTTTCTGCATCTACCTCTGAAAAAATATTGGGCTTCTAGCTGTGTGTGGGACTTGTTCTATTAATCCATCTATACAGACCTCCATCAGGTTGCAAACTGAATATATTTTTTTCTGCATCTACCTCTGAAAAAATATTGGGCTTCTAGCTGTGTGTGGGACTTGTTGTATTAGTCCATCTATACTGACCTCCATCAGGTTGCAAATTAAAAATAATTTTTATCTGCATCTACAGTACCTCTGAAAAAATATTTGGGCTTCTAGCTGTGTGTGGGACTTGTTCTATTAGTCCATCTATACTGACCTCCATCAGGTTGCAAATTGAATATAATTTTTATCTGCATCTAACTCTGAAAAAATATTTGGCCTTCTAGCAGTGTGTGGGACTTTCTCTATTAGTCCATCTATACTGACCTCCATCAGGTTGCAAATTCAAAATAATTTTTTGTCTGCATCTAGCTCTGAAAAAATATTGGGCTTCTAGCTGTGTGTGGGACTTGTTGTATTAGTCCATCTATACTGACCTCCATCAGGTTGCAAATTAAAAATAATTTTTATCTGCATCTACAGTACCTCTGAAAAAATATTTGGGCTTCTAGCTGTGTGTGGGACTTATTCTATTAGTCCATCTATACTGACCTCCATCAGGTTGCAAATTGAATATAATTTTTATCTGCATCTAGCTCTGAAAAAATATTTGGCCTTCTAGCAGTGTGTGGGACTTTCTCTATTAGTCCATCTATACTGACCTCCATCAGGTTGCAAATTAAAAATAATTTTTATCTGCATCTACCTCTGAAAAAATATTTGGGCTTCTAGCTGTGTGTGGGACTTGTTCTATTAATCCATCTATACAGACCTCCATCAGGTTGCAAACTGAATATATTTTTTTCTGCATCTACCTGTGAAAAAATATTGGGCTTCTAGCTGTGTGTGGGACTTGTTGTATTAGTCCATCTATACTGACCTCCATCAGGTTGCAAATTAAAAATAATTTTTATCTGTATCTACAGTACCTCTGAAAAAATATTTGGGCTTCTAGCTGTGTGTGGGACTTGTTCTATTAGTCCATCTATACTGACCTCCATCAGGTTGCAAATTGAATATAATTTTTATCTGCATCTAGCTCTGAAAAAATATTTGGCCTTCTAGCAGTGTGTGGGACTTTCTCTATTAGTCCATCTATACTGACCTCCATCAGGTTGCAAATTCAAAATAATTTTTTGTCTGCATCTAGCTCTGAAAAAATATTGGGCTTCTAGCTGTGTGTGGGACTTGTTGTATTAGCCCATCTATACTGACCTCCATCAGGTTGCAAATTAAAAATAATTTTTATCTGCATCTACAGTACCTCTGAAAAAATATTTGGGCTTCTAACTGTGTGTGGGACTTGTTCTATTAGTCCATCTATACTGACCTCCATCAGGTTGCAAATTGAATATAATTTTTATCTGCATCTAGCTCTGAAAAAATATTTGGCCTTCTAGCAGTGTGTGGGACTTTCTCTATTAGTCCATCTATACTGACCTCCATCAGGTTGCAAATTAAAAATAATTTTTATCTGCATCTACCTCTGAAAAAATATTTGGGCTTCTAGCTGTGTGTGGGACTTGTTCTATTAATCCATCTATACAGACCTCCATCAGGTTGCAAACTGAATATATTTTTTTCTGCATCTACCTCTGAAAAAATATTGGGCTTCTAGCTGTGTGTGGAACTTGTTGTATTAGTCCATCTATACTGACCTCCATCAGGTTGCAAATTAAAAATAATTTTTATCTGCATCTACAGTACCTCTGAAAAAATATTTGGGCTTCTAGCTGTGTGTGGGACTTGTTCTATTAGTCCATCTATACTGACCTCCATCAGGTTGCAAATTGAATATAATTTTTATCTGCATCTAGCTCTGAAAAAATATTTGGCCTTCTAGCAGTGTGTGGGACTTTCTCTATTAGTCCATCTATACTGACCTCCATCAGGTTGCAAATTCAAAATAATTTTTTGTCTGCATCTAGCTCTGAAAAAATATTGGGCTTCTAGCTGTGTGTGGGACTTGTTGTATTAGTCCATCTATACTCACCTCCATCAGGTTGCAAATTAAAAATTATTTTTATCTGCATCTACAGTACCTCTGAAAAAATATTTGGGCTTCTAGCTGTGTGTGGGACTTGTTCTATTAGTCCATCTATACTGACCTCCATCAGGATGCAAATTGAATATAATTTTTATCTGCATCTAGCTCTGAAAAAATATTTGGCCTTCTAGCAGTGTGTGGGACTTTCTCTATTAGTCCATCTATACTGACCTCCATCAGGTTGCAAATTAAAAATAATTTTTATCTGCATCTACCTCTGAAAAAATATTTGGGCTTCTAGCTGTGTGTGGGACTTGTTCTATTAATCCATCTATACAGACCTCCATCAGGTTGCAAACTGAATATATTTTTTTCTGCATCTACCTCTGAAAAAATATTGGGCTTCTAGCTGTGTGTGGAACTTGTTGTATTAGTCCATCTATACTGACCTCCATCAGGTTGCAAATTAAAAATAATTTTTATCTGCATCTATAGTACCTCTGAAAAAATATTTGGGCTTCTAGCTGTGTGTGGGACTTGTTCTATTAGTCCATCTATACTGACCTCCATCAGGTTGCAAATTGAATATAATTTTTATCTGCATCTAGCTCTGAAAAAATATTTGGCCTTCTAGCAGTGTGTGGGACTTTCTCTATTAGTCCATCTTTACTGACCTCCATCAGGTTGCAAATTCAAAATAATTTTTTGTCTGCATCTAGCTCTGAAAAAATATTGGGCTTCTAGCTGTGTGTGGGACTTGTTGTATTAGTCCATCTATACTCACCTCCATCAGGTTGCAAATTAAAAATTATTTTTATCTGCATCTACAGTACCTCTGAAAAAATATTTGGGCTTCTAGCTGTGTGTGGGACATGTTCTATTAGTCCATCTATACTGACCTCCATCAGGTTGCAAATTGAATATAATTTTTATCTGCATCTAGCTCTGAAAAAATATTTGGCCATCTAGCAGTGTGTGGGACTTTCTCTATTAGTCCATCTATACTGACCTCCATCAGGTTACAAATTAAAAATAATTTTTATCTGCATCTACCTCTGAAAAAATATTTGGGCTTCTAGCTGTGTGTGGGACTTGTTCTATGAATCCATCTATACAGACCTCCATCAGGTTGCAAACTGAATATATTTTTTTCTGCATCTACCTCTGAAAAAATATTGGGCTTCAAGCTGTGTGTGGGACTTGTTCTATTAATCGATCTATACAGACCTCCATCAGGTTGCAAACTGAATATATTTTTTTCTGCATCTACCTCTGAAAAAATATGTGGCCTTCTAGCAGTGTGTGGGACTTTCTCTATTAGTCCATCTATACTGACCTCCATCAGGTTGCAAATTCAAAATAATTTTTTGTCTGCATCTAGCTCTGAAAAAATATTGGGCTTCTAGCTGTGTGCGGGACTTGTTGTATTAGTCCATCTATACTGACCTCCATCAGGTTGCAAACTGAATATATTTTTTTCTGCATCTACCTCTGAAAAAATATTGGGCTTCTAGCTGTGTGTGGGACTTGTTCTATTAATCGATCTATACAGACCTCCATCAGGTTGCAAACTGAATATATTTTTTTCTGCATCTACCTCTGAAAAAATATTGGGCTTCTAGCTGTGTGTGGGACTTGTTCTATTAATCCATCTATACAGACCTCCATCAGGTTGCAAACTGAATATATTTTTTTCTGCATCTACCTCTGAAAAAATATTGGGCTTCTAGCTGTGTGTGGGACTTGTTCTATTAATCCATCTATACAGACCTCCATCAGGTTGCAAACTGAATATATTTTTTTCTGCATCTACCTCTGAAAAAATATTGGGCTTCTAGCTGTGTGTGGGACTTGGTCAATTAATCCATCTATACAGACCTCCATCAGGTTGCAAACTGAATATATTTTTTTCTGCATCTACCTCTGAAAAAATATTGGGCTTCTAGCTGTGTGTGGGACTTGTTCTATTAATCCATCTATACAGACCTCCATCAGGTTGCAAACTGAATATATTTTTTTCTGCATCTACCTCTGAAAAAATATTGGGCTTCTAGCTGTGTGTGGGACTTGTTGTATTAGTCCATCTATACTGACCTCCATCAGGTTGCAAACTGAATATATTTTTTTCTGCATCTACCTCTGAAAAAATATTGGGCCTTCTAGCAGTGGGTGGGACTTTCTTTATTAGTCCATCTATACTGACCTCCATCAGGTTGCAAATTCAAAATAATTTTTGTCTGCATCTAGCTCTGAAAAAATATTGGGCTTCTAGCTGTGTGTGGGACTTGTTGTATTAGTCCATCTATACTGACCTCCATTAGGTTGCAAACTGAATATATTTTTTTCTGCATCTACCTCTGAAAAAATATTGGGCTTCTAGCTGTGTGTGGGACTTGTTCTATTAATCCATCTATACAGACCTCCATCAGGTTGCAAACTGAATATAATTTTTTCTGCATCTACCTCTGAAAAAATATTGGGCTTCTAGCTGTGTGTGGGACTTGTTCTATTAATCCATCTATACAGACCTCCATCAGGTTGCAAACTGAATATATTTTTTTCTGCATCTACCTCTGAAAAAATATTGGGCTTCTAGCTGTGTGTGGGACTTGTTGTATTAGTCCATCTATACTGACCTCCATCAGGTTGCAAATTCAAAATAATTTTTTGTCTGCATCTAGCTCTGAAAAAATATTGGGCTTCTAGCTGTGTGTGGGACTTGTTGTATTAGTCCATCTATACTGACCTCCATCTGGTTGCAAACTGAATATATTTTTTTCTGCATCTACCTCTGAAAAAATATTGGGCTTCTAGCTGTGTGTGGGACTTGTTCTATTAATCCATCTATACAGACCTCCATCAGGTTGCAAACTGAATATATTTTTTTCTGCATCTACCTCTGAAAAAATATTGGGCTTCTAGCTGTGTGTGGGACTTGTTCTATTAATCCATCTATACAGACCTCCATCAGGTTGCAAACTGAATATATTTTTTTCTGCATCTACCTGTGAAAAAATATTGGGCTTCTAGCTGTGTGTGGGACTTGTTGTATTAGTCCATCTATACTGACCTCCATCAGGTTGCAAATTAAAAATAATTTTTATCTGTATCTACAGTACCTCTGAAAAAATATTTGGGCTTCTAGCTGTGTGTGGGACTTGTTGTATTAGTCCATCTATACTGACCTCCATCAGGTTGCAAATTGAATATAATTTTTATCTGCATCTAGCTCTGAAAAAATATTTGGCCTTCTAGCAGTGTGTGGGACTTTCTCTATTAGTCCATCTATACTGACCTCCATCAGGTTGCAAATTCAAAATAATTTTTTGTCTGCATCTAGCTCTGAAAAAATATTGGGCTTCTAGCTGTGTGTGGGACTTGTATTAGCCCATCTATACTGACCTCCATCAGGTTGCAAATTAAAAATAATTTTTATCTGCATCTACAGTACCTGTGAAAAAATATTTGGGCTTCTAGCTGTGTGTGGGACTTGTTCTATTAGTCCATCTATACTAACCTCCATCAGGTTGCAGATTGAATATAATTTTTATCTGCATCTAGCTCTGAAAAAATATTTAGCCTTCTAGCAGTGTGTGGGACTTTCTCTATTAGTCCATCTATACTGACCTCCATCAGGTTGCAAATTAAAAATAATTTTTATCTGCATCTACCTCTGAAAAAATATTGGGCTTCTAGCTGTGTGTGGGACTTGTTCTATTAATCCATCTATACAGACCTCCATCAGGTTGCAAACTGAATATATTTTTTTCTGCATCTACCTCTGAAAAAATATTGGGCTTCTAGCTGTGTGTGGAACTTGTTGTATTAGTCCATCTATACTGACCTCCATCAGGTTGCAAAATAAAAATAATTTTTATCTGCATCTACAGTACCTCTGAAAAAATATTTGGGCTTCTAGCTGTGTGTGGGACTTGTTCTATTAGTCCATCTATACTGACCTCCATCAGGTTGCAAATTGAATATAATTTTTATCTGCATCTAGCTCTGAAAAAATATTTGGCCTTCTAGCAGTGTGTGGGACTTTCTCTATTAGTCCATCTATACTGACCTCCATCAGGTTGCAAATTCAAAATAATTTTTTGTCTGCATCTAGCTCTGAAAAAATATTGGGCTTCTAGCTGTGTGTGGGACTTGTTGTATTAGTCCATCTATACTCACCTCCATCAGGTTGCAAATTAAAAATAATTTTTATCTGCATCTACAGTACCTCTGAAAAAATATTTGGGCTTCTAGCTGTGTGTGGGACATGTTCTATTAGTCCATCTATACTGACCTCCATCAGGTTGCAAATTGAATATAATTTTTATCTGCATCTAGCTCTGAAAAAATATTTGGCCATCTAGCAGTGTGTGGGACTTTCTCTATTAGTCCATCTATACTGACCTCCATCAGGTTACAAATTAAAAATAATTTTTATCTGCATCTACCTCTGAAAAAATATTTGGGCTTCTAGCTGTGTGTGGGACTTGTTCTATGAATCCATCTATACAGACCTCCATCAGGTTGCAAACTGAATATATTTTTTTCTGCATCTACCTCTGAAAAAATATTGGGCTTCAAGCTGTGTGTGGGACTTGTTCTATTAATCGATCTATACAGACCTCCATCAGGTTGCAAACTGAATATATTTTTTTCTGCATCTACCTCTGAAAAAATATGTGGCCTTCTAGCAGTGTGTGGGACTTTCTCTATTAGTCCATCTATACTGACCTCCATCAGGTTGCAAATTCAAAATAATTTTTTGTCTGCATCTAGCTCTGAAAAAATATTGGGCTTCTAGCTGTGTGTGGGACTTGTTGTATTAGTCCATCTATACTGACCTCCATCAGGTTGCAAACTGAATATATTTTTTTCTGCATCTACCTCTGAAAAAATATTGGGCTTCTAGCTGTGTGTGGGACTTGTTCTATTAATCGATCTATACAGACCTCCATCAGGTTGCAAACTGAATATATTTTTTTCTGCATCTACCTCTGAAAAAATATTGGGCTTCTAGCTGTGTGTGGGACTTGTTCTATTAATCCATCTATACAGACCTCCATCAGGTTGCAAACTGAATATATTTTTTTCTGCATCTACCTCTGAAAAAATATTGGGCTTCTAGCTGTGTGTGGGACTTGTTCTATTAATCCATCTATACAGACCTCCATCAGGTTGCAAGCTGAATATATTTTTTTCTGCATCTACCTCTGAAAAAATATTGGGCTTCTAGCTGTGTGTGGGACTTGGTCAATTAATCCATCTATACTGACCTCCATCAGGTTGCAAACTGAATATATTTTTTTCTGCATCTACCTCTGAAAAAATATTGGGCCTTCTAGCAGTGGGTGGGACTTGTTGTATTAGTCCATCTATACTGACCTCCATCAGGTTGCAAACTGAATATATTTTTTTCTGCATCTACCTCTGAAAAAATATTGGGCTTCTAGCTGTGTGTGGGACTTGTTCTATTAATCCATCTATACAGACCTCCATCAGGTTGCAAACTGAATATATTTTTTTCTGCATCTACCTCTGAAAAAATATTGGGCTTCTAGCTGTGTGTGGGACTTGTTCTATTAATCCATCTATACAGACCTCCATCAGGTTGCAAACTGAATATATTTTTTTCTGCATCTACCTCTGAAAAAATATTGGGCTTCTAGCTGTGTGTGGGACTTGTTGTATTAGTCCATCTATACTGACCTCCATCAGGTTGCAAACTGAATATATTTTTTTCTGCATCTACCTCTGAAAAAATATTGGGCCTTCTAGCAGTGGGTGGGACTTGTTGTATTAGTCCATCTATACTGACCTCCATCAGGTTGCAAACTGAATATATTTTTTTCTGCATCTACCTCTGAAAAAATATTGGGCTTCTAGCTGTGTGTGGGACTTGTTCTATTAATCCATCTATACAGACCTCCATCAGGTTGCAAACTGAATATATTTTTTTCTGCATCTACCTCTGAAAAAATATTGGGCTTCTAGCTGTGTGTGGGACTTGTTCTATTAATCCATCTATACAGACCTCCATCAGGTTGCAAACTGAATATATTTTTTTCTGCATCTACCTCTGAAAAAATATTGGGCTTCTAGCTGTGTGTGGGACTTGTTGTATTAGTCCATCTATACTGACCTCCATCAGGTTGCAAACTGAATATATTTTTTTCTGCATCTACCTCTGAAAAAATATGTGGCCTTCTAGCAGTGTGTGGGACTTTCTCTATTAGTCCATCTATACTGACCTCCATCAGGTTGCAAATTCAAAATAATTTTTTGTCTGCATCTAGCTCTGAAAAAATATTGGGCTTCTAGCTGTGTGTGGGACTTGTTGTATTAGTCTATCTATACTGACCTCCATCTGGTTGCAAACTGAATATATTTTTTTCTGCATCTACCTCTGAAAAAATATTGGGCTTCTAGCTGTGTGTGGGACTTGTTCTATTAATCCATCTATACAGACCTCCATCAGGTTGCAAACTGAATATATTTTTTTCTGCATCTACCTCTGAAAAAATAGTGGGCTTCTAGCTGTGTGTGGGACTTGTTCTATTAATCCATCTATACAGACCTCCATCAGGTTGCAAACTGAATATATTTTTTTCTGCATCTACCTCTTAAAAAAATATTGGGCTTCTAGCTGTGTGTGGGACTTGTTCTATTAATCCATCTATACAGACCTCCATCAGGTTGCAAACTGAATATATTTTTTTCTGCATCTACCTCTGAAAAAATATTGGGCTTCTAGCTGTGTGTGGGACTTGTTCTATTAATCCATCTATACAGACCTCCATCAGGTTGCAAACTGAATATATTTTTTTCTGCATCTACCTCTGAAAAAATATTGGGCTTCTAGCTGTGTGTGGGACTTGTTGTATTAGTCCATCTATACTGACCTCCATCAGGTTGCAAACTGAATATATTTTTTTCTGCATTTACCTCTGAAAAAATATTGGGCCTTCTAGCAGTGTGTGGGACTTTCTCTATTAGTCCATCTATACTGACCTCCATCAGGTTGCAAATTCAAAATAAGTTTTTGTCTGCATCTAGCTCTGAAAAAATATTGGGCTTCTAGCTGTGTGTGGGACTTGTTGTATTAGTCCATCTATACTGACCTCCATCAGGTTGCAAATTGAATATAATTTTTATCTGCATCTTGCTCTGAAAAAATATTTGGCCTTCTAGCAGTGTGTGGGACTTTCTCTATTAGTCCATCTATACTGACCTCCATCAGGTTGCAAATTCAAAATAATTTTTATCTGCATCTACCTCTGAAAAAATATTTGGGCTTCTAGCAGTGTGTGGGACTCATTGTATTAGGCCATCTATACCAAGCTCCACCAGCTTTGAAATTAATAATAATTTTTAGCTGCATCTAGCCCTGAAAATAATTTTTCCCAATAGTGGTAGCAATAGAAATATGGGGCGCGCGCCTGGCTAACAAAAATATACGCTTCATAACACAAAACACCAGCCTAGCGCACTGCATTAATAAGATGGCATCATCGTCTCTCCCAGTGCTAGGCCTACTGCGCAGGCTAATATTCCTGTGCCTAAAACACAATGTATGGGTCCGCGCTAGCCACTATGCTGAGGGGTATAAAGCTGCTGCTAACGCTTTATAACAATTCAATTGGCAGATTTTCACAGAGCTCTTCCACAACGCCCACCCATCGGGCAACAGTTGCCCACCCTCCCTATGGGATCTAGTGGCGAATAGTTGATGCCATTAATCAGAGCGTCAGTTGCCCCGTCAACGTGGCAAGCATAAGGTAAGGCATGGGAAGAGTGGACACGACTAGTAGCAGGCAGACGGGTTGACCAATGTGAACAAGCCAGATCACAAGTCACCATAGAATTTCTCCACCAGCTAATGATGAGGGGCATATCAGGGGCGTCAGCGCAGCGGTGTCTGACCGGAGTAGCATTTCACTTCCAACTACTGAATTGGGGAGATGTGACAAAGATTCATCATCAGACAATCCATAAAAGGGTGGAAAAGGGGTCAGCCAAGTCAGGAATGTAGACGTCCCGTCCCGTGTCACTAAAACTGATTTCTCACATCTTATCCCTAACACCATTAACATGACACTCACAATTTTAAGCAACACTAATGTCTACTGCATTTGTGATCGCCTTCTTCAGGGCGCTATGTATAAGCGAATTAGTCCCTCAATCCAAAATTACCACCAGTGGACGCTTATTACACCAGGAAGTAGTCATAGCCAATAATGCAATACGTGTACGCATACACCAATCGAAAACGGTTCCAGCGGGCAGGGGTACTTGGGTACTTCTACAACCCACAAACGGTACACTGAGTCGGGTAACAATAGTAAAAACATATCTAACCATCAGATCACAATGTAATTTCTTCGTATCACACATTGGTGGAACGCCATTATCAAGATACCTGTTCCAAGCTATATTTAATAAATGCATAACATCGGCAGGGAACCACCCCAAAGATTACGGGACACACTCATTCCGCATAGGTGCGGCCACGGAAGCAGCAAGAGCAGGACTGTCAGAAACGGAAGTTCAGAGGATAGGGAGATGGCGATCCACGTGTTTGGCGAGATACATAAGACCGGACTTGTTATCCTAACGTGGTTTGTTTCTTTTACAGGTGACGCTAAGCCAACAGTGTGAGTGATAGGCCACTCGTATATATATTGGGCACAAAAAAGGGCGAAAGTCCGCCCAGGCGGGAGGAAATTAGAGTTTCATAACACATATTTCAACTGGAGAGGTATTAGAGGCCTGCTATGGCCACAGGTACTAATGGAGGTAATCAAGGTAGGGAGAGAGGCAAGAGGTCCGGTCATCTTAGTTATACAGGCCGGGGGAAACAACCTAGGTCATCACAAGAGCGCATAACTAATGGCAATAATGAAACTAGACACTGAGCGCTTCAGAGAATTTTTCACAAAATTAGCTATAGTATGGTCAGAGATTGTGCTGATAGCGGTATGGCAAGGTGCGCGAGACATCACGGCCATCGAATGGACAAGGCGGGTAATAAATATTCGGATGGCAAAATTTAGAAGAGACAGAGGCGGTGTAGTGATACTACACCGACAACTGGAAGGAGATAAAGCAGGCCTCATACGGCCCGACGGTGTTCACTTAACAGATATTGGACTGGACATATTCCTGTCAGGACTCCAGGACGGAGTGGAACAAGCGTTAAGAGTGATGGGTGGGGGTCAGAGTCCTGCATACGAGTACGCTGGATCCTCCGTGGCCTGGAAATAGAAAGGACATGTTGGAGAGTTACACTTGTTGGCCAACTTGCCGGAGTGGGGACCCAGGGCATGCTGCAACAAGCTGAATTATTTTAGAAATAAAATGCCTTTCTAATGGAATGAGTATAAAGAGTTAATAAAGCTGTGACCGATCCTCACCCATCCAGTTGTAAGAGTTACATTATTGGGTTGTCCATGAAAGGGGGGCGGTAGGGGGGCTGAGCATCTGGGTTTGGTTGGGGGTCCCCACAGTCTGCCTAGGCTAGATTAATTTAAAAATTCTTATTAGATACACAGGCGGTGCAGCTTGCTTCGCAGCTGGGCTACTACGCCCAAAGTATTGCCTAGGCTAGATGCAGTTAAAAATTCTACGCTGACTAGCAGACACTGAAGATTTGGAGCAGACCTCTGAGTAAACAGCTCTTCAGACTCAGCCATCTGTGTTACCCCAAGCCATAGTGTATGTAGTTTCTTACAGTTAAAAGGGGGGGTGCGACCCAACCCACCTGGAATTGACGATGCCAACGTCACGTAAGACACAGCAAGGGGACTCCCAAAATTGTGGCACAGACACCACTTAACCCTAGAATGCATACCTGTGGCCTTGCAGGCCCGCCCAGTTAATTGTTTTCTATTTTCTGCAAGATTGCTTTAGTTAGAATTTTGAAACTCTAGGTATTCTTCATGTATATAGTTGTTTGTTATTTGAGTTTGAGTTATTCCATGTTATTTGCACACGGGCCTAAAGGGCCCCAGGTATGTGAAAGTGTAGATTTTTATGGTCATGCGTTCTAGGGTTAAGTGGCATCAATTGCCCCACTGTTGCTTAAAACGGTTGGTGAGGTGATTTTACCAAATCCCCAAGCTTTTAGTCTCCCAAGGATGACACAGGGGTAGAAATGTCCTTGCGAATCCATGATTTGATCATCTTTATGAACGTGAGTCTGTCTACATTCTCAGCACACCACCAGCAGCGCTGAACACACGTTCAGAGAGAACGCTGGCTGCATGGCATGACAAGATTTCCAAGGCGTGAGTGGCAAGCTCCGGCGATTTTTCAAGATTGGAATACCAAAATGAGCAAGGGTCCAGTGACACAGTCATGGCTTCGATGTTCACTTGGAGATTCTCCTGTACCATCCTCTCTAGGCATTGACTATGTGTCAGACTTCTTGTCTCCTGTGGCCTTGCAAAGGATGGTCTAAAAAAGTGGTGAAACTATTCCACAAAATTGCTGTTACCAGCAGATACTGTGTTACTGTTACTGTTTGAGTGATGAAGACTCGACAGTCCCACCGTTGGCAAGTTAGAACTGTGAGATTCACTACGTGCACCACTGGTGTTTTGTGGAAAAGCACATGTAAGATTCTGCAACAGATACTCCTGCATTCGTCAATACCTTTTTATGGCAGGAATTATTTCGGCAAATATACTTTTGTACCGGGGATCTAAGAGTGTGGCAACCCAGTAGTCGGGATTACTTCGAATTCTGACAATCCGGGGGTCATGTTGCAGGTAGTGCAGCAAGAAGGCACTCATGTGTCTTGCGCATCCAGAAGGACCAAGTCCTTGTTGTGTTGGTAGCGAGGTAAGAATCATGCTTCCTTCCTCTGCCCTCTCCCTCCAACCTCGCACAACAGAAATGTGATCAAGGTCTCCCTCATCTGATGAGTCTTCCATGCCCATTGCCAGTTCGTCCTCCACTTCTTCCTTGGCTCCTGCACCTTCCTCAACAGTTTGGCTGCTACCATGCGCCCTGGTTAATCCCTCTCCCCCACCCTCCCATGGCTGCCGCCTTGGTGCTGCCAACCGTCTGGACCTTGGAGATGTTATCCCTTCCGCATACGACTCCTCCTCTACTTCCTCCACCTCCTCTTGTCCCACCACCTGACTCCGAATTCTGTTTAACATGTGCTCCAGCATGTAAATCACCGTAATAGTCATGCTGATAATGGCATCGTCAGCACTAAACATCTTCGTCGCCATTTCAAGACTGCAGAAGGGGGCATAGGTCCCTGATCTGAGACCACTCCTCCAGCGTGATTTGCCCCACCTCTGGATCTCGTTGGCCCAGGCTATACGTCAGAACGTATTGCACCAGGGCTTGTCGGTGCTGCCACAGTCGCTGCAACATGTGCAGAGTTGAATTCCACCGTGTCGGCACATCGCATTTCAGCCGGTGAACTGGCAGGCCCAACGACTTCTGTAGAGATGTAAGTCGTTGAACTGCGGGATGCGAACGGCGGAAGTGAGCACACAGCGACCGTGCACTCTGCAGAAGGCCATCTAGTCCGGGATAGTGGGCTAAAAATTGCTGGACAACCAGGTTCAACACGTGAGCCATACAAGGCACGTGTGTGACATTGCCCCGGCGAAGTGCCGCACCCAGGTTTGCAGCATTGTCGCACATGGCCTTCCCTGGTTGCAGGTCCAGTGGAGACAACCTTTCATGAAACTGGGTCTCCAGAGCTGACCAAAACTCCTCAGCTGTGTGACTCACATTTCCCAGACATTTCAAAGTAAACACTGATGCGTTGAGCCCTGCTGCCAGCATAGTAAGGAGGTGTGCAGGATTCCTTCTGCGCAGTTAGAAAGCAGGTGGCATTACCAGACAGGCTTTGGGTGCAGGTGGAGGACCGAGAGGAGGTTGAGGAGGCAGAAGCAGTGGAGGAAGTTCGAGATAAAGAGGATTAACACACAACTCGTGGGGACGGTAAGACTTGGACAGCAGCCCCTTGTCCTGCTGTCACCATAGTTACCCAGTGCCCAGTCAGCGACATGTAACGCCATTGTCCATGCCTTCTCGTCCAAGTGTCTGTGGTGAAGTGCACCCTGTCACACACAGAGTTTCTCAAAGAAGCGGTGATGTTGTGTGCGACATGCTAGTGGAGCGCAGGCACACCTTTCTTTGAGAAGTAGTGCCGACTGGGCATCTGGTACTGGGGCACTGTGACGGACATAAGGTCTTGAAAATCCTCTGTGTCCTCCAGGTGGAAAGGCAGCATTTCTGTAGCCAACAGCTTGCAGATGGTGAAATTCAACCTCTTAGCTTTCTCATGGCTAGGAGGAAATGGTCTTTTACTTTTCCACATCTGAGGGACCGAGGGCTGGCTGTTGTGCTTAGATGGTGTTGAGTAGGGTGTCCCCGGGAACTGCCTGTCTGTGAGGAAGATGCAGGCGGACATGTTAGGTTGCCTTGATCCAAAGGTGGTGCTCTCGATGTCGGAGAGCGCTCAACACTAGCAGGTGTTTCCACTTCCCAATGAACTGACGACCTGACAATCACACTGGCTGTTGCGGGTAAAGAGGTGGCAGGTCTGCGTCCAAAAACATGTGTGACTGCTGTCCCCCCAGTCACAGAGGATGAAGAGGCTGCGGATGCACAAGATGGGGCAGACGGTGGTTGGCCCAGCCGGCTAGGCCGCATTGTAGCACAGTGAGCTTCCCACTGCAACTTATGCTTCATATCCATGTGATGGTACATGCATGAAGTACTCAAACTATGTATTTTTTGGCCTCTACTTAGCTTTTGCTGACAAATATTACAGATAACACGAGTTGGGTCATCCTTATCGATCTGAATAAATGCCCAGGCTATGCAAGGCTTAGAGCCCATGTGACCTGAAGAGCCACCACGACTTGTGGTCAGAGGCAGAGTTGTGGTTGAGGATGCAGTTGTTGACGTGCTTCCAGTACTCCGTCTCTGTTCAGGAAGGCGCAACCTAACCTCGTCGTCAATAGCATCTGTGATGCCCCGCTGCGCTTGGTATCACAGATCCTACAAGAGTGCATTGATGGAATCCTCCACAAGAGGCCCCCATAAACATTCACACATCTCCACCTTCCACCTCAGACCAGCAGAGGGAGCCCGTTAGGGATATAAATAGGGAAGGTGGAGCTAGGCAGTTCAGTTCCTCTGAAGAGTTCCTGCAGTAGAGAAGCCTAAGAGAGGTCAGTCTGCAGTGGAGCTCAGTCTAGTCTAGAGAACGCAGTTAATAGTTCAGCAGTGGAGCACGAGGCTCCTGCTTGCTAGATTCAGGGAGCCCAGATAGAGCTTAAGGTGTGCCGGTGCCGTAAGATCAGTGAAGCGCGGCAAGCTGCCGTTAGTGTGTATAGCCTAGTGAGGGCCCGAGTACGCCGAAGGCGAGTGGCGAGTTAATACATAAGGGGCAGAGGAGCTTAACCAGCTCACCCCGAAGCATTTACCGGACACAGGATCTGAGCTTACCGGTATCTCTATGACCCAGTAAGGCATAACCGGAATCCCTGGAGAACTACAAGTCCCAGGATCGCTAAGGTGCTGATATGTAACAGAGCCAGGAGACGCTTAGGCCCCGCATACTGGGAGCGTGAACTCCAAGAGAAGGCTCTACCACAAGGTCAGCCAGCGCAGGACAGAGACAAAGTTAGGCCTAGCTCCAGGCAGGTCAGAAACTTACTGCGCAGAGGCAAGAAACAGGAGGCCCTACACCCGCTCATTGGGGAGGATCCTGATATGCACCCTTCACCCTACAGTGCTCCGGGATGTGCCTGAATTTCCACCAGTAAAAGGTACTGAAGTGACTACCGTGTCCGTTCCCGTTCTTGCTCTGACCCAGCTGGGTCTCGCCTGTCCTGCATTCCCCCTGCATACGCTGCCCTGAGACCTAGCTCCACCTGTGGGGAGCTATACCATCGAGCTGCCTTATCACCGGCCTCAGTGGACTGCTGCAGCGCTGGTGCTTGTCACCAGATACCACAGGTGGCGTCATGAACTCTTATAAAATTAACAATTATCCACCCTTTTAAAGAGAGACCCCAGGGTACGGGCCAGGGAGCCGACCACCGCGACATCCCCAAGGCCAGGCAAATGCCTGGGTACCGAGTCATCCCCATCCCCAGGGCTAGTCACATCCTCCTCCACCTCTTCTGCTGACCTCATCGACTGTCTGACTGTGGGTTGACAGTAAGTGGGATCTCCAACCTCGTCATCATCACCCTGTGTGTTATCACACCCGTCGCCCTCAGAGCCAACCTCTTCCTGCCCTGACCGAAAAGTCAAGTTGTCGCTCCAATCAGGTATTTGAGTCTCATCATCGTCTTCATCATTGTCTCCACCAACAGGAGTTACAGTTTGGGAACAAGGGTCTACATTATGCTCAGAACCTTCTTCATCTGGTCCTGGATCCAACTTATAAAGATTCTGGGCATCGGATCAGATCATTTCCTCATCTGGATTAACAGAAGCTCTGGAGCAGACCTCCGTTTCCCAGGCTATAGTATGAGTAAACAGCTGGGCAGACTCAGCCATCTGTGTTACCCCATACTCAGACGGGCAGCTGGAGACTTGGGAGCTGTGAGGAAGCAAGTGCGATTGGGGTGACACCTCTGAGGACTGGAGTATTTGTGATGTTGAAATTGAGGTGATGGAGAGCCCACTTGAAGGAGCACT
The DNA here is from genome assembly GCF_046119375.1 of Phyllobates terribilis. Taxonomy (NCBI): domain Eukaryota; kingdom Metazoa; phylum Chordata; class Amphibia; order Anura; family Dendrobatidae; genus Phyllobates; species Phyllobates terribilis. The sequence goes on from NW_027362762.1 coordinate 882,202,126, forward strand.
TGATATCCGTTGAAGCACCTGCTGATTTTGTGCCTCATCTAGAATTTGTAGCGATGGGCGTGTCCGTAAGAATGGGATCGTATCACATTGTCCACGAAAAGAAGTCGACATCTTAGTTTGGCTGGAAGATGGTCTTTCTTCTGCAGATGTTACTCCCCCCCCACACCGTGGGGGGCCTCGACCTACCGGCGGACAGGCACCAGTATTGGGATAGGGGGGCTGGCCGTCAGGGTCCACCGCGGCTCTGGCACAAACCCGGCGACACAGAGGTGGCACAGGCAGGAACGGACTGGCCGTGTCGGCTTCTCACTTTTTGGATTTTAGAAGGGCATGACATGCCTATATCTGTGTCTCCCCCTCCTTTTACTCCTCCACCTCTTTTCTTTTCGCATGACTATATGTACTTGTCACTTTTCCATGTGTTAGTTGTGTCTTCTGAGCAGTTTGTCAGCTTTTGGACACCTTTGAAGGTGTTTTCTATGTGTTTCTATGTGTTTTTGTTTGCCTGCCATTGGTTTTAACGGTGTTCGAAGGTGTTCGACGAACAGTTCGACGAACAGTTCGGCGAACACACGGGTGTTCGACGAACCGAACCGAACTCGAACACTACGGGGGTGGCTCAACACTATACAAGACATAAAAAAACGATGGCGTTCCGCCACTGATAGCTATGTGAGGGCTAGTGTTGAGCCACCCCCGTAGTGTTCGAGTTCGGTTCGGTTCGTCGAACACCCGTGTGTTCGCCGAACTGTTCGTCGAACTGTTCGTTGAACACCTTCGAACACCGTTAAAACCAATGGCAGGCAAACAAAAACACATAGAAACACATAGAAAACACCTTCAAAGGTGTCCAAAAGCTGACAAACTGCTCAGAAGATATAACTAACACATGGAAAAGTGACAAGTACATATAGTCATGCGAAAATAAAAGAGGTGGAGGAGTAAAAGGAGGGGGAGACACAGATATAGGCATGTCATGCCCTTCTAAAATCCAAAAAGTGAGAAGCCGACACGGCCAGTCCGCTCCTGCCCGTGCCACCTCCGTGTCGCCGGGTTTGTGCCAGAGCCGCGGTGAACCCTGACGGCCAGCCCCCCTCTCCCAATACTGGTGCCTGTCCGCTGGTGGGTCGAGCGAGCCCCCCTGTGGTGGAGGCAGCTCTAAGCTTTTTAATTTAAATTGTCTCTCTAATTTGAATGAATACACTTTAAATCCATTTACAAGGATCTATTGGAGGGCAAGTCTCATGCCAGCAGCCGCGGTAATTCCAGCTCCAGTAGCGTCCACTAAAGCTGCTGCAGTTAAAAAGCTTTTATAAGGATCGAGCTCGGCTGTCCACCGCAAGGCATCCTACTGCCAGTCCCAGCCCCTATGCCTTGGGGTGCCTCCTGATGCTCTTCACTGAGTATCCCGTGGTCCCGAAGCATTTCCTTTGAAAAAATTAAGTGTCTAAACTACAGGTGGTGTAGCTTGCTTAACAGCCGGGATAATCCGCTGACTAGCAGACACTGCTACTAGGCACAAAGTATTTCCTGGGCTAGATGCAGTTAAAAATTTGTAATTAGATACTCTCGTTGGATGCTGAGAAAGCATTCCATAGAGTCTCCTGGCACGCCATATATGATTCTCTTAAAGAGCTTGGGGTAGGGGTCTAGGGGACCCTTTTATAGCCAAAATCACGGCCCTGTATCGCAATACGTCACCTAGGCTGAAGATAAATGGAACTGTAGCACCCTGAGGGCTCGGTTGCTACAGATGTATTGCACCTCACCCAGAGGTGTGATATCTCACTCTCAGGTAAGGATGGAGTGTGGATCAGGACCCGACACCTGCATGCATTACACCACATTGCCGTGGGGCAGGGCGACCAATATGCCCCTGAGATGGGCACGACAGTCCCTGTCCCTGGCTGGAGTGGGGGGAGGGAACACTGAGGAAGGGGAACCCTGTAGTGCAGGAGCAGGGAGGAAGCAGTTCCTGGGTGCATTGAGAAGGGAGTATAAAAGGTGGGCACCATCTTAGTTCAGTGCAGAGAAGTCTGAGCAGAAGTGGCAGGGAGCAGGGGCTCTGCATGAGCTCTGCTCCGGAGGCGGGCCTAGTAACAGAGGCCCAGGCCTGCAAGAGGGAGAAGGAAGGAAGAGGAGCGGAGAAGGCTCCAGGAACGAGGAATGAAGGGTTCCCAGGGGTGCGGACGGGCGAGTCGCCACTGCACGCCCGAATCCACCTGCGTGGAGGGGTCAGGCCAAAGGGGGAGACCGGTCCCCGAACTAGTGGAGGCAGGAAACGACCCTCAGCTAGAAACCGGAGGCTCTGACATTTTATGTGGCGCAGCCCCTTGCTCCACCCGCTAGGAAGGCACCACATAGGGTTAGGGAAACTGGCGCCAAGTTTACCAAGAGGAGGCCCGAGGCAGCCGGACAGAAGTGTTGGTAAGAAAGTCCAGACAAAGGACACACAAAGGGGGTCCTGTGAAGCGCTCCAAAGTTATCTGGGAGTTGTCTGAGCCCCTCACCTGGTGAGCACAGTACGACGTGGGCAGCCGTTACCTGCAGACGTGGTCTGGATAATAAGAACTGTGAGTAAAGGCCCTGAACTGCATCACTGACTCCGTGTCATTACTGCTGCTGCCCTGCACCATCACCCCCATCCTCCGCATACACTGCCCTGAGGCTATACTCCTCCCGTGGGGAGTTATGCTACGCTCTGCTGCACCCACAACACCAGCCTTAGCGGTCTGCCCTGTAGCGGCGGTTCACTCTGACCGCAATCCACGGGTGGCGTAGTCGGACATTTAAACATCAAAACCACATAAATAGTTCCGCCACTGGTTTGACCGCCCTGAGCCACGGAACCGGATCGCCGCCACGAAGACTACAACCACCAGCATCCACCAAAAAGGGTCCGGCTCCGGGTGTCCCAAGGCCCAGGGGGTGCATCAGAACATTTTCATCACCTTTCACAATCACCAATGGGACAAGGCAGGGATGTCCTCTGTCCCCTCTCTTATACATCCTAGTGACGGAGCACCTGCTCTCATCAATTCGCCATAACCCCAATATTAGGTGGATTGAGGTGGGAGGCACCGAGTACAAGTGCTCTCTATTTGCTGATGATGTCCTAGTATATATCACTCAATCACATATATCCATCCCTGCTGTTATGGCTGAAATAGATCTCTTTGTTACATGGTAAAATTTTAAAATCAAAGCAGCGAAGTCTGAGGCCCTCGATGTCTCCCTCCCTAAATCCATATAGGATTCCATCCAGTCCAACTTTCCCTTTGCCTGGCCCTCACAGGGTATCAAATACTTAGGAATTCCTATTCATAGAGACCTTTCCCATCTATGTTATCTTAATTTTGGGCCCTTTATTGAACAATTCCATACAGACCACGTTTGGCAAGTTAGAACTGTAAGATTCACTACGTGAACCACTGGTGTTTTGTGGAAAAGCACATGTACACCGCGTTCCAAATTATTATGCAAAAAGTGTTTAGGAGTGATAAGGGAAGAATTTGTTTGTTTGTCAGTTAAACTCATTGATGGTGATGTGTGTCAGGGCTCTTTATATCACTGTAAGCAATTGCAGACACCTGTGCTAATTAGTTTGGCAGGTGTGTCCAATGAAAGGCAAGACTACTTAAGAAGGCTCTCTCACATTATTAAGCAGCCTACATTTTCTGCCAAAATGGGAAAGAAAAAGGATGTGTCGGCTGCTGAGAAGCAACAAATTGTGGAGTGTTTAGGTCAAGGCATGACTACAATCAACATTGTGCGATGATCAGGATGAAGTGTCTTGGCAATCAAGAAGTATGTAGCTGATTCACAGTACACACGTGTGCGTGCTGATAAGGGCAAATTGAGGACTCTTTCCTACAGGCAATTACGTCAGGTTGAAAGAGCAGCGGCAAAAAAGCCTTGTCATAGCAGCAGACAAGTTTTTGAAGCTGCTTGTGCCTCCAACGTCCCCCGAACAACAAGATGCAGGGTCCTTCAGAGGTTTGCAGCTGTGCATACGCCATCCTGTCGACCTCCTCTATCCACTTCACACAAGCAGAAACGGCTCCAGTGGGCCAAACATTACATGAAGACTGATTTCAAAACTGTTTTGTTCACGGATGAGTGCCGTGCAGCGCTCAATGGTCCAGATGAATGGAGTGGAGGATGGCTGGTTGATGGACACCCCATGCAAACACGGCTACAGCGCCAACAAGGAGGAGGTGGAGTAATGTTTTGGGCTGGAATCATGGGGAGAGAGATTGTCGGCCCCTTTAGGATCCCTGAAGGCGCTAAAGATGAACTCCATAATGTATGTGGATTTTCTCAAACAGCACTTCCTGCCATGGTTCAAGAAGAAGAACCGTGTATTTCACAGCAAGATCATTTTTCTGCATGATAATGCACCATCTCATGCTGCACATAAAACATCTGCATCTCTGGCTGATATGGGCATAAAAGGGGACAAACTTATGGTGTGACCCTCATGCTCCCCTGACCTCTACCCCATTCCGAACCTTTGGAGCATCATTAAAAGGAGTGTCTATGATGGCGGGAGGCAGTTCACATCTAAGCAACAGCTCTGGGAGGGTATTCTGTCCTCATTCAAAACAATTGAAGAAGAAACCATCCAAAACCTGACAAATTCAATGGACGAGAGAGTTCAGAAGCTCCTTTCGAACAAGGGGTCCTATGTGAAAATGTAACATCACCTAGAATAAAGTTTTGAGTTGAAAACTGTTTGATTTCAGTTTCTAACAACCTGCTAATGCTTATAATTTCAAAAATGACCATTTTTTTGGTCTTTATTAAAATGAAAAGGTTGATCGAAAAGTTTGGGGGATCTAAGAGTGTGGCAACCCAGTAGTCATGATTACTTCGAATTCTGACAATATGAGGGTCATGCTGCAGGTAGTGCAGCAAGAAGGCACTTATGTGTCTTGCGCATCTCGGAGCCCCAAAATTATTTTCCGGGCTAGATGCAGCTAAAAATCATTTTTAATTTTAAATCTGGTGAAGCTTATTATAGATGGCCTAATAGGATCAGTGCTGCACACTGCTACAAAGCCCAAATTATTTTCCAGTCAAGATACAGATAAACATGATTAGTAATTTGAAAGCTTAAAACGGTTGGTAGGGTGATTTTAACCAATCATCAAGCTTTTACTCTCCCCAGGATGACACAGAGGTAGAAAAGTCGTTTCGGATCCATGATTTGTTCATCTTTATGAACGTGAGTCTGTCTACATTATCAGTGGAGAGCCGCGTGCGCTTATCTGTCAGCACACCACCAGCAGCGCTGAACACAACTTCAGACAGAACGCTGGCTGCGGGGCATGACAAGATCTCCAAGGCGTAAGTGGCTAGCTCCGGCCATTTATCCAGATTGGAAGCCCAAAAAGAGCAAGGGTCCAGTGACACAGTCGTGGCTTCAATGTTTACTTGGAGATACTCCTGTACCATCGTCTCTAGGCGTTGACTATGTGTCAGACTTCTTGTCTCCTGTGGCCTTGCAAAGGATGGGCTAAAAAAGTGGTGAAATGATTCCGCAAAATTGATGTTACCAGCAGATACTGTGGTTCTGTTACGGTTTGAGTGCTGAACACTTGACGGTCCCACAGTTGGCAAGTTGGAACTGTGAGATTCACTACGTGCACCACTGGTATTTTGTGGAAAAGCACATGTAAGATTCTGCAACAGTCTCTGCTGATACTCCTGCATGCGTGCATCCCTTTCTATGGCAGGAATAATTTCTGCAAATTTACTTTTGTACCGGGGATCTAACAGTGTGGCAACCCAGTAGTCAGGATTATTTCTAATTCTCACAATTCGAGGGTCATGTTGCAGGTAGTGCAGCAAGAAGGCACTCATGTGTGTTGCGCATCCAGGAGCACCAAGTCCCTGTTGTGTTGGTGGCGAGGTAACAATCATGCTTCCTTCCTCTGTCCTCTCCCCCCAACCTCGCACAACAGAAATGTGATCAAGGTCTCCCTCATCTGATGAGTCTTCCATCAGTTCGTCCTCCACTTCTTCCTGGGCTCCTGCACCTTCCTCACTAGTTTGGCTGCTACCATGCGCCCTGGTAAAATCATCTCCCCCACCCTCACATGCCTGCCGCCTTGGTGCTGCCGACCGTCTGGACCTTGCAGATGTTAGCCCTTCCGCATACAACTCCTCCTCCTCTACTTCCTCCACCTCCTCTTGTGCCACCACCTGACTCCGAATTCTGTTTAACATGTGCTCCAGCATGTAAATCACCGGAATAGTCATGCTGATAATGGCATCGTCAGCACTAAACATCTTCGTCGCCATTTCAAAACTGTGCAGAAGGGTGCATAGGTCCCTGATCTGAGACCACTCCTCCAGCGTGATTTGCCCCACCTCTGAATCTCGTTGGCCCAGGCTATACGTCAGAACGTATTGCACCAGGGCTTGTCGGTGCTGCCACAGTCGCTGCAACATGTGCAGAGTTGAATTCCACCGGGTAGGCACATCGCATTTTAGCCGGTGAAGTGGCAGGCCCAACGACTTCTGTAGAGATATAAGTCGCTGAGCTGCGGGATGCGAACGGCGGAAGTGAGCACACAGCGACCGTGCCCTCTGCAGAAGGCCATCTAGTCTGGGATAGTGGGCTAAAAATTGCTGGACAACCAGGTTCAACACGTGAGCCATACAAGGCACGTGTGTGACATTGCCCCGGCGAAGGGCCGCACCCAGGTTTGCAGCATTGTCGCACACGGCCATCCCTGGTTTCAGGTCCAGTGGAGACAACCATTCATGAAATTGGTTCTCCAGAGCTGACCACAACTCCTCAGCTGTGTGACTCACATTTCCCAGACATTTCAATGTAAAAACCGCCTGATGACGTTGAGCCCTACTGCCAGCATAGTAAGGAGGTGTGCAGGATCCCTTCTGCGCAGTTAGAAAGCTTGTGGCATGACCAGACAGGCTTTGGGTGCAGGCGGAAGACCGAGAGGAGGTTGAGGAGGCAGAAGCAGTGGAGGAACTTTGACATAAAGAGGATTGACGCACAACTCGTGGGGACGGCAAGACTTGGACAGCAGCCCCTTGTCCTGCTGTCACCATAGTTACCCAGTGCCCAGTCAGCGACATGTAACGCCCCTGTCCATGCCTACTCGTCCAAGTGTCTGTGGTGAAATGCACCCTGTCACACACAGAGTTTCTCAAAGAAGCGATGATGTTGTGTGCGACATGCTGGTGGAGCGCAGGCACACCTTTCTTTGAGAAGTAGTGCCGACTGGGCATCTGGTACTGGGGCACTGCGACGGACATAAGGTCTCGAAAATCCTCTGTGTCCACCAGGCGGAAAGGCAGCATTTCTGTAGCCAAGAGCTTGCAGATGGTGAAATTCAACCTCTTAGCTTTCTCATGGCTAGGAGGAAATGGTCTTTTACTTGTCCACATCTGAGGGACCGAGGGCTGGCTATTGTGCTTAGACGGGGTTGATAAGGGTGTCCCCGGCAAACTGCCGGTCTGTGAGGAAGATGCAGGCGGACATGTTAGGTTGCCTTGATCCAAAGGTGGTGCTATCGATGTCGGACAGCGCTCAAGACCAGCTGGTGTTACCACCTCCAAAGAAAATGATGACCTGCCAATCACGCTGGCTGTTGCGGGTAAAGAGGTGGCAGGTCTGCGCCCCAAAACAGGTGTGACTGCTGTCCCCCCAGTCACAGAGGATGAAGAGGCCGCGGATGCACAAGGTATGGCAGACGGTGGTTGGCCCGGCCGGCTAGGCCGCATTGTAGCACACTGAGCTTCCCACTGCAACTTATGCTTCATGTCCATGTGCCGGTTCATGCATGAAGTACTCAAACTATGTATTTTTTGGCCTCTACTTAGCTTTTGCTGACAAATGTTACAGATAACACGAGTTGGGTCATCTTTATCGATCTGAAAAAATGCCCAGGCTATGCAAGGCTTAGCACCCATGCGACCTGAAGAGCCACCACGACTTGTGGTGAGAGGCAGAGTTGTGTTTGAGGATGCAGTTGTTGACGTGCTTCCAGTACTACGTCTCTGTCCAGGAAGGCGCAACCTGACCTCGTCGTCACTCGCATCTTCCTCCACCTCCTCTGCTGACCTCATCTCTTGGCTGACTGTGGGTTGACAGTAAGTGGGATCTCCGACCTCATCATTATCACCCTGGGCGTTATCACACTCGTCGTCCTCAGAGCCAACCTGTTCCTGCCCTGACAAAAAACTAAAGTTGTCGCTCCAATCAGGTATTTGAGTCTTATCATCGTCTTCCTCATTGTCTCCACCAACAGGAGTTACAGTTTGGGAATGAGGGTCTACATTATGGTCAGAACCTTCTGCGTCTGGTCCTGGATCTGACTCATAAAGATTCTGGGCATCAGTGCAGATCATTTCCTCGTCTGGATTCACAGAAGCGCTGGAGTCGACCTCTGATTCCCAGGCTATAGTATGAGTAAACAGCTCTGCAGACTCAACCATCTGTTCTACCTCATACTCAGACGGGCAGCTGGAGATTTGGGAGCTGTGAGGAAGCAAGTGCGATTTGGGTGACACCTTTGAGGACTGGAGTATTTGTGATGTTGAAGTTGATGTGGAGGAGAGCCCACTTAAAGGAGCACTTGATATCCGTTGAAGCACCTGCTGTTTTTGTGCCTCATCTGGAATTTGTAGCGATTGGCGTGGCCGTAAGAAAGGGATCTTATCACATTGTCCGCTAAAAGAAGTAGACATTTTAGTTTGGCTGGAAGATGGTCTTTCTTCTGCACCTACCCCACGGACACAACCTTTTTTCCCCTTCCCAACACGCCTATTCCCCTTTCCACCAGCAGCAGGCCTTTTTCCACTCATTTTGGTGGTTAACTAATTCACAACTCTGGAGTTGTTTGCACAAAAAAACAATGGATGGTAACCGAGCAGAGCTGAGTGGCCAAACTGTGGTATTAGGCCAAAACTATTGGCTGGGTTAGATGCAGAAAAAAATTATTTTTAATTTGCAACCTGATGGAGGTCAGTATAGATGGACTAATAGACCAAGTCCCACACACCGCTAGAAGCCCAAATATTTTTTCAGAGATAGATGCAGAAATTTTTTTTATTCAATTTGCAACCTGATGGAGGTCAGTATAGATGGACTAATAGACCAAGTCCCACACACTGCTAGAAGCCCAAATATTTTTTCAGAGCTAGATGCAGAAAAAAATTATTTTTAATTTGCAACCTGATGGAGGTCAGTATAGATGGACTAATAGACCAAGTCCCACACACCGCTAGAAGCCCAAATATTTTTTCAGAGCTAGATGCAGAAAAAAATTATATTCAATTTGCAACCTGCTGGAGGTCAGTATAGAAGGACTAATAGAATAAGTCCCACACACTGCTAGAAGCCCAAATATTTTTTCAGAGCTAAATGAAGAAAAAAATTATTTTTAATTTGCAACCTGATGGAGGTCAGTATAGATGGACTAATAGACCAAGTCCCACACACTGCTAGAAGCCCAAATATTTTTTCAGAGCTAGATGCAGAAAAAAAATATTTTTAATTTGCAACCTGATGGAGGTCAGTATAGATGGACTAATAGAACAAGTCCCACACGCTGCTAGAAGCCCAAATATTTTTTCAGAGATAAATGAAGAAAAAAATTATTTTTAATTTGCAACCTGATGGAGGTCAGTATAGATGGACTAATAGACCAAGTCCCACACACTGCTAGAAGCCCAAATATTTTTTCAGAGCTAGATGCAGAAAAAAATTATTTTTAATTTGCAACCTGATGGAGGTCAGTATAGATGGAATAATAGACCAAGTCCCACACACCGCTAGAAGCCCAAATATTTTTTCAGAGCTAGATGCAGAAATTTTTTTTATTCAATTTGCAACCTGATGGAGGTCAGTATAGATGGACTAATAGACCAAGTCCCACACACTGCTAGAAGCCCAAATATTTTTTCAGAGCTAGATGCAGAAAAAAATTATTTTTAATTTGCAACCTGATGGAGGTCAGTATAGATGGACTAATAGACCAAGTCCCACACACTGCTAGAAGCCCAAATATTTTTTCAGAGCTAGATGCAGAAAAAAATTATTTTTAATTTGCAACCTGATGGAGGTCAGTATAGATGGACTAATAGACCAAGTCCCACACACCGCTAGAAGCCCAAATATTTTTTCAGAGCTAGATGCAGAAAAAAATTATATTCAATTTGCAACCTGCTGGAGGTCAGTATAGAAGGACTAATAGAACAAGTCCCACACACTGCTAGAAGCCCAAATATTTTTTCAGAGCTAAATGAAGAAAAAAAATATTTTTAATTTGCAACCTGATGGAGGTCAGTATAGATGGACTAATAGACCAAGTCCCACACACTGCTAGAAGCCCAAATATTTTTTCAGAGCTAGATGCAGAAAAAAATTATATTCAGTTTGCAACCTGATGGAGGTCAGTATAGATGGACTAATAGAATGATGCTATGCCCAAAAGATTTTACTTCACTAGGTGCAGTAAAAAAATTGGTATTCTATACACAGGTGGTATATCTTGCAACACAGATAGGCTACTCCACTGACTAACACACTCTGCAATAGGCCAAAAAGGATTAGCTTTGCTAGATTCAGCCAAATGCTGTGAAAAAAACTTGCACAGCACTGGCACAGACCTGCCTGGCAAAAACTGATAGGAACTGATGTAACCTAGTCCTGAAAAGGACTCCAATTACAATTAGTCTTTACTCCCACAATCTATCTATTTAAGAGCACAGACCTGCTTGATAAAAGTCGTAGGAAATGCTGTAACCTAGTCCTTAAAAGGACTGCAATCACAACTATTCCCTACTCCCAAGCTATCTGTATATTTGTGCGAAAATTGGCTTGAAATTAACAAGGTATAGCGCACACAGCAACAGCGGTGCCGTCTAACACGCAGCTGCAGCAGTGAGAAAATGGTGGCGACGGGGAAAATGGCTTGGTCTTATAGGGCAAGGACATGTGACATACACTGCCAATCACACATGCCCTTGCTTGTGTGAAAAAAAGCACTTCGCTCCGTGTGTGCGCTGCTGATAGGCTGACAGATTGCACCTCCCCACTGCAAATGCGGGAAAGAGAAAAAAAAATGGAGATCTTCATTGTTCCTGCAGAGATCCATCCCCGGCCCCTCCCCCCGCCCCGCTGTACACTCAAACTGCGTATTAACATTAATTTTCATCATTACTGAGAAAAAATCCAGTTATGATTTTGGTGCACGAACAGTTATCGAACATAACCTCGAGCAGCCGAATTTTTCTCAAATTGTTCGTGTTCGCCGACCGGCTCGAACACCGTCCAAAACAGCTCGAATTTGAGATTGGCGAACAGTTCGAGTAGAACAACGCTCATCTCTAGTGAGGGCCACTTGGGCGAAAAGCGGTGCCTCCAGCAGACAGCGTAAGGTGCCGTATGGGGATCTGCTAGGCTTCATTGCCACCAGGCGGAGTTTGCGGAGGTAATTTAATAATAGTTTTATTAAAGTTTTAGTTTTTTTTTACATTAATGTTTTTATATATTTTTCACAGGACGGAAGGAAATATTACTGGCGAATGTCCGACTGAAGGTGTGGGAGAGGAGGTCTGCATTGAGATTGCATCAGGCCAGGAATCATACCACCAATTAATTGCATCCTATCCTGATCCTGACGCCGCTGCTGGCCCTACTTCAGCCGCTGCTGGCCCTACTTCATCCACAGCTGGCCCTACTTCATCCGCAGCTGGCCCTTTTTCTGCCCGTGCTGGCCCGTCTTCTGTCGCTGCTGTACTCGGTTCAGGGGCCACAGTGATGGGTGCTCCGGCTGCCTGTCCCGTGGTCCAAAGAAGTGCCCAAAGTAAAACCACACAAAAAAACACAAGGGCAAAGAGGAGAAAGAGGGTGTGACTGATCTTCATGCCCTCACAAGTCACAGCCTCGATCTTATTGGCCGTGCAAACAAGGTGGATGAGTTAGACCATTTTGCATCAGCAGTAGCAGGTCGGCTGCGGTCTCTTCCACGGGACAGGCAGTCAATTTTCATGGCGGTGAGCACCTCCTTGCTCATGGCTCTGGAGAGCCCATTGCCTGTGGCCCCTGGGCCGTCTATAATAAATGGTATTTTTAATTTAGTACAACCAAGTACCCCACCACCAATAACTGTAGTATCACAGCGACAGGCACAATCAGCAGCAGCTCGGGCTGAAGGTGAGGAGTCATCTGCCTTTTATGGCAACCCGACGCCCCCTGGATCTGCTGGCCAGTGTGCTGTGAGTTACTCGCAGGAGTTTTTCCCCAGTTACCCTTATGAACCCAATTACCATCAATTCCATTAACAGGATCACCAGTTTTGTAATGTTAATAACACTGTAGTTTATTTTTGATGTTTATTGTAAAATATATTTTTTTAAAAGAAATTGGTGTTGCTTTACATCTTTTTCACAACTGCTGCTATATATTTTTGTTTGTGTAGGATTGGTGTATTTTATAAAAAAACAAAAACCCCAAAAAAATAAAACCTGCGCTGACCTCACAAATGACCGCACAGATGAGGGGACTGCCCCCCGGAATGAGCAGGAGACAATGTTGAGTGATTACTACTCCACGCAGTATTTGTGAAGTTCCCTACTGTACCACACACTTTGTTCCGTACCTGATATATGAGGACGTGTGATGCATTGTTTTATGGGCGCTATACCCCACTACAATGCCATCTTGCGACCACTACTTCTGACCGATCTTAATCAGAGGTAACGGTCATGTAAGTGTATGATAGCCGCTTTCTACCCTTTTGTTGTGGCTGTCATAGACTTACATTCAGTTGTGAGTTGACAATTGACACGAAAACCATGGAGATGGCGATAATAAATGATGGGCAGGTTAAGTACACACGGAGACACAGGGGCTGGGCAGGGGCAAGGAAATTACATCAGAAGGTTTTTTTTTTCTTTTTCTTTTTTCAACCATCTTTATTTAAAACAATTCTGTCAAAACACGGTTCAGAAAAACGCGTCAAAAACGCATCAAAAAACGCATGAGTTTTTTCCTGCAAGGGAGAAGAAAAAACACTCAGGAAATTTCTGCTTCAAATCTGCATCGTGGGCACATAGCCACGCTATAATTATCCTTAAAATGCAGCTAATTAGAGTTAGACTTTGCAAATAAGCAAAATATAATATAGATTTTGGTATACAGTTATATGGTCTCTTGCAGATGACTGCATTATAGGTCCTAGTGTAATCCGACAAAACATCGGATCGCACTCGGACCAATGTTAGTCTATGGGGCTGTGCACATGTCTGACATTTTCATCGGACAGAGACTGCCCAAGGGAAAAATCTCTGCATGCCCAAGTTTGATCCGACATTCGGATCGCAATCAGCCGTGCAAGTCAATGAGTCCGTGAAAAACATCGGCCTGCACTTTGATGACATCTGAGTGCAGTCCGATTTTCGCACCAAATTATATTGTTTTATCTGCACAGATGTAAAAATATTGTACTGAATAGAGAAGTTTCATAATCTTCAGGATCTGCAAGGAAGAATGGCAGAGGATCCCCAAATCCAGGTGTGAAAAACTTGTTGCATCATTCCCAAGACAACTCATGGCTGTACTAGCTCAAAAGGGTGCTTCTACTCAATACTGAGCAAAGGGTCTGAATACTTATGACCATGTGATATTTCAGTTTTTTTTTTAATAAATTTGCTCTGTTTTTTTTTCAGTCAAGATGGGGTGCAGAGTGGACTTTATTGAGAAAATTTTTTTACCAAATGGCTGCAATGAAACGTAGAGTGAAAAATTTAAAGGGGTCTGAATACTTTCCATACCCACTGTATTCCAAAATGGGGACACTTGTGGGGGGGTTCTGCTGTTTTGGCATGTTAGGAGCTCTTTAAATGTGATATGGCATTTGCAATCTATTCCAGCCAAAACTGCGCTCCAGAATTCAATTGGCGCTCTTTCCCTTCTGAGCCCTGCCGTGTACCCAAACAACAGTAGTTTTCCACCACATATGGGGCATCAGTGTACTCAAGAGAAATTGCACAGCATAATGTATGGTCATTTTTCTTCTGTTACCCTTGTGAAAATGAAAAATTTTGGACTGAAGCAACATTTTTGTGTGAAAATTTTGTTTTTTAATTTTCACTGCTCAACGTTATACAATTCTGTTAAGCACCTGTGGGTTCAAGGTGCTCACCTTACCCCTAGATAAGTTCCTTAAGGGGTTTAGTTTTCAAAATGGGGTCACTTGTGGGGGGTTTCCACAGTTTAGGCATATCAGGGGCTCTGCAAACGCAACATGGCGTCCGCTATCTATTCCAGCCAATGTTGCACTCCAAAAGTCAAATGGTGCTCGTTCCCTTCCTAGCCCTGCTGTCTGCCCAAACAGTAATTTTCCCCCATATATGGGTATCTGCATGCTCATGAGAAATTGCACATCAATCTGTATGTTCCATTTTCTCCTGTTTCCCTTGTGAAAATGCAAAATTTGTGGCTAAAGCAACATTTTTGTGTGAAAAAGTAAAATTTTCATTTTTTGCTGCTACATTGCTTTAAACCCTGTGAAGCACGTGAAGGGTTAATAAACTTCTTGAATGTGGTTTTGAGCAATTTTAAGGGTGCAGTTTTTAAAATGGAGTCACTTTTGGGTATTTTCTGTTATATAGCCCCCTCAAGGTCACTTCAAATGTACTCTGGTACATAAAAAATAGTTTCGTAAATTGTATTGGAAAAATGAAAATGTGCTGATAAACTTTGAACATTTCTAACTCCCCACCAAAAAAAAAGTATTTAAAAAATGATGTTGATATAAAGTAGACATGTGACAAATGTTATTTATTAACTATTTTGTATAATATAACCATCTGTTTTAAGGGAATAAAAATTAAAAGTTGAAAAATTGCAAAATGTTCTAAATTTTCACGCAAATTTTGATATTTTCACAAATAAACGTAAACATATCGACTAGTGATTAGCGAACATGCTCGCTACTGCTCGGAGCTTGCCCGAGCAACTCACTGCTCGAGATGCTCAGTGCTCACCGAGTATTTCCGGGGTTGCTCGGCGGGAGCTCAGGTCCCCTCCCTGCATGTTTGGCGCTCTTTAGAGTGCCAATCAACATGCAGGGATTGTCTGCCACACACTGTGATGCCGCAGCCATGTTGGTTGTGGCATTACAGTGATTGGCTGGCCGCACAGCGTCATTGGGTCTATATCAGACCTGGCGCCGCCATACTCGTCACAGTCTACTCCGGAATCAGGTAGAATAGGGAGAGGTGCTGCTGAGCTAGGGAGAGATTTGCTTGTTTATTAGTTAGTGTAGGTATTCTACAAGATTCTCTACATATCCATCTCAACTAACAGTCCTTCAAGAGGGTCCATTCCAGTTCTGTCTACTGATGCTTTTACAGATATTTATAGATATAGCCCCAGGTATCAGGGGCCAGGAATAATTATTTTTTTTATCTTAATCCTGATTATTTGATTAAAAAGCAACACTGTTTTTCTGTGCGATTTGCTTGTTGGCACTGCAGAATAAAGCCAGATCTTTTCCATATTACAGCGCTAAAAATCCAGCTATTTTAAACTGTGGTTTGTCCATCACACGGATCACATATAATTGCGCTGAAAATATTGCCTTTTCTGGCCTCCATTGAAATTTTGTTGCAGTGTGTCAGCGAACTTATTGACACGAGGTCGGCGCTGTTAAAAATAGTTACCTACAGGCCAGCTATTTAAAACTGTGGTTTGTCCGTCACACGGATCACATATAATTGCGATGAAAATATTGCCTTTTTTGGCCTCTATTGAAATTTTGTTGCAGTGTGTCAGCGAACTTATTGACACAAGTTCGGCGCTGTTAAAAATAGTTACCTACATTACCTACAGGACAGCTATTTAATACGGTGGTTTGTCCTTCACACGGATCACATATAAGTTTGCTCCAAATTCAGCCATTTGTAGTGAGCGTGGAAGATATTGTCCTCCATTTAAAATGGGCAAGGCGCTTGGCAAGGGATGGGGAACTGGACGTGATGGTGATGGCGCATGGAGAGGCCGAGGCCGTGGGCAAGCTGAAATTGTGCCACAACAAACACCCTCATCTTCTCGCTCAACCTTCCTGTCCCAATTAGTAGGGGACCGCAGAACACCACTATTGAACATAGAGCAGTGCGAAAAGGTTATTGGTTGGATAGCAGATAATGCTTCCAGTCACTTAGCTACCACCACGACCGTAACCTTTTCTTCCACACTGTCAAGTCTCAGTAGCCATGAGTCTGGACCGCATATTCCTCACCCTGATCCTCCTTCCTCCTACCATGCCAAGTGCCCAGAGACAACTGATCCCACACTTTGAAACTCATAAGAGGTGTTCACTTTTTCATTTATAGATTCAGGCCTCTCGCCTGGTCCACTTGAAGCGGGGCAAGAGATCGCATGTAGCGATGCCCAAATATTTGAGCAGCCACGGTCATATGAAGGCGACGGTGGGAAAGTGTCACAAGAGGTGGACGATGATGAGACACAATTGCCAGAAAGTAAGGAGGAGGACGAGGGTGCAGAAGTGGAAGACGAGGTGGTGGATGATATAGTAACTGACCCAACCTGGCAGGAGGACATGCAGAGGGAGGACAGCAGCACACAGGGGGAGGGAGGCAGAGCACTCCAACAGGCAGGAAAAAACAGACAGATGGCGTGCAACTGTTCCCCGTAACACCAGCACGACGGAAATTGCCAGTGCAACTGTTAGGTTTTCTCGAGTCTGGTTGTTTTTTTTCTTCTGAATCGCTCTTTGCTCACAATCAAAGAGGATGCATTGCAGGCGGAGCATGATGAGATGAAGCAAGGAACCATACAGGGTGATTACACACAGCCCAGCCTCATCTCATCCCAACGTGGATTGGGTGACAATGAGGACGAGGAGGAGGAGTAAGAACAGGAGCTAGTTTCATGCGCTATAGACGGTACTACCTGCACAATTGTCATACTGTCTGTTCAGCGTGGATGGCCTGAGGACAGGGAGTAAGAGGAGGAGAGCATGGTCAGTCATCCTCTTGGTGAGGACATGGAAGTCTTGCCTGTTAGCAGTCTGGCACGCACGGCTGAGTTTATGTTACACTGCCTTTCCCATGACCCTCGCGTTCTCAAAATTTTGGGTGACAGTCATTACTGGTTGGTGACACTTCTAGACGCATGCAACAAGGAGAACTTTATATCTCTTAACTCCAATCCAGCAGAGGCAAGGGAACACTGTCAAAGGTCTTGGAGAGTTTTCTCAGCCCCTCCCATCGCACAGGCCCTGAGGCGTGGGGTACTCTCACGAGGAGTGCAAAGTTTGGGAAGACGCTGAGGGAGTACCTTGCCGACCGTACCAATGTCCTCCGTGATTCCTCTGTGCCTTATAATTATTGGGTATCCAAGCTGGACATGTGGAATCAACTGGCTCTCTACGCCTTGGAGGTCCTGGCCTGGCCTGCCCTGCCACTAGCGTTTTATAAGTGCGGGTTTTTAGTGCCGCTGGTGGAATTATAACTGATAAGCGCATCCGCCTGTCCACTGAAAATGCTGAAAGGCTGACTCTTATAAAAATGAACAAGGGCTGGATTGGGCCAGACTTCGCAACACCACTGAATGAGAGCAGCATAATATAAACTCAAATCCAGTGTCTTTTTTTGGGAGGTGTATTCCCATGCACCTTTTCACACCCACGCATGGGTATACGCTTCCTGATTTTGGCTATTTGCTTTTGTCCTCTTCCTTCTCCTCATCCTCATCCTCCACCACCATATCACCAGGGTGACTGTGGTCCGTGATGCAACACCTACATTATTTTTTAAAGGGTGTTTATGATGCCCATAAAAATAAATTTTATACAGTATGCTCATGTATACCCCCCAGGGGTAAATGTTTATCAGCCCATACACTTAGTGCATGGGCATTACAAGTATAGGAGACCCGCTCCTTTCTAATGGGAACATTTTTTCATGAGGCCCTCCTCTACGTCTTTTCCAAGGGACATTGGAGTGCCTCCCAATTTTTGGCAGCCCTTGCATTCACTGCATAGGCCAACACTATGGGACACCCACTTCCTAATAATGGGAACATTGTTTTCAGGAGGCCCTCTGACCTCCACGTCTCTTCCAAGAGGCATTGGAGTGCCTCCAAATTTTTGACAACCCTTGTATTGACTGCATAGGCCAACACTATGGGAGACCCACTTCCTAATAATGGGAACATTTTTTCATGAGGCCCTCTACGTCTCTTCCAAGGGCCATTGGAGTGTCTA
Source organism: Phyllobates terribilis (assembly GCF_046119375.1). Lineage (NCBI taxonomy): Eukaryota > Metazoa > Chordata > Amphibia > Anura > Dendrobatidae > Phyllobates > Phyllobates terribilis. The sequence continues at coordinate 882,220,398 of NW_027362762.1, forward strand.
TAAATTTTTTACAGCCCTTGCATTCACTGCATAGGCCAACATTATGGGAGACCCACTTCCTAATAATGGAAACATTTTTTCATGAGGCCCTCTACGTTTCTTCCAAGGGGCATTGGAGTGCCTCCAAATTTTTGGCAGCCCTTGCATTCACTGCATAGGCCAACATTATGGGAGACCCACTTCCTAATGATGGGAACATTTTTTCATGAGGCCCTCTACTTTTCTTCCAAGGGGCATTGGAGTGCCTCCAAATTTTTGGCAGCCCTTGCATTCACTGTATAGGTCAACACTATGGGAGACCCACTTCCTATTAATGGAAACATTTTTTCATGAGGCCCTCTACATTTCTTCCAAGGGGCATTGGAGTGACTCCAAATTTTTGGCAGCCCTTGCATTCACTGCATAGGCAAACACTATGGGAGACCCACTTCCTAATAATGGGAACATTTTTTCATGAGGCCCTCTACTTTTCTTCCAAGGGGCATTGGAGTGTCTCCAAATTTTTGGCAGCCCTTGCATTCACTGCATAGGCCAAAAGTATGTGAGACCCACTTCCTTATGATGGGAACATTTTTCATGAGGCCCTCTACGTCTCTTCCAAGGGACATTGGAGTATCTCCCAATTTTTGGCAGCCCTTGCATTCACTGCATAGGCAAACAGTATGGGAGACCCACTTCCTAATAATGGGAACATTGTTTTCAGGAGTCCCTCCTCTAAGTCTCTTCAAAGGGGTATTGGGGTGCATCCAAATTTTCAAAGGGGTATTGGGGTGCGTCCAAATTTTGGGCAGCCCTGCCACTCACTGCATATGCAAAATCAGTATAGGAGACCCACTCTTTAGTAATGGGAACAACAAAGCTTAGCCGGCTGATGGCTCTCTAACAATAGTGAGGGCCGACTGCTGGCCCTTTAAGAATAGTAAAGGTGGCCTCATGGCCCTGTAAAAATAGGCTTTGTGACTTTCAGAGTCCCTCCTTCATAAATGAAACAGGATTTGTCTGATGATGTGTCACACACCACATGGCCAGATAAGGTTTTAAAATGTTAAAATGGCATTTCCCGCTGAATGCATTTGTCACGTTTTAAAGCAATGCAAAAGTGCAAAAACGCTACGTGTGAACATAGCGCAAGTTGTGGAGGAGTATTTCTGTTTTTTGTTATTTATTTTGCCTTATATACAAGTCATTAACCTAGAAAGTATGTTCCTTAACATGTTTCCCAGGAAAATCCATTTTGGTTTCGTTTTTGTATGTTTTATTGTGAGTCCGTAAAAGTGGCGTAATACCTCTGACAACATTATTCACAGCAGTGACCTGGGAGTCAGAAATGCTTCCAGGGGTCTTCTCCATGCTGTTCCCATGTCATTTGAGAACAGCTCCCATTGATTTGGGCAATTTTTAGGCCCTCTGCGGACCGCCGGGTGGAGCCACCTGAAAAAATGGAAGGTGAAAACAGGCTGAGGGTTGAAGGGATTAAATGAAATCTGTCCGTAGCATCAACCTTCCTAAGCCATCTATATGGGCATGTAGGTCATAGGAAGCTGAATAAAATGATATCTTGATATCTCTGATCTGATGTTTTATTCAAGAGAAATTACTGTTTTCTTATATGAAAATTACATATTTCAGGCTATGGGAGGACACTGCCTGGAAGACAACTCTGCCTCCAGAGATTATTTGACATAAAAGGGTAAATTACCATTGTGAGACCAGTAACTAACATGGATCAGGAGAAATGAAATTTGTCTTCTTGCTAACAAATTTTTTGCAGCTCTCTGAGCTCTGCTGTACTGTAACAATATTGCAGTCCTGTCTGCTTGTGAGATGGAAGTTAATGCTGAAAGGAACCTGCAGATTTGTCACTTATAATCACACACAGCTCTGCAATGAGATCAGGAGAGCAGAGAGCGGCCATTATATATAATATCACATTGGGAACACCCCCTTCATGTAAAATAATCTCTGGAGACAGAGTTATATTCCAGGCAGTGTCCTCCCCAGAGCCTGGAAGAGGTCATTTATATAAAGTGGTAACAAATGATTTATCAATAAGGCATGTGATATGAGGCATACAGGTAGGACTCTTTCAGCATTTTATAGCCCATATTAATAGTTTAGATAGGTCAAATGTGGTGACAGATTCTCTTTAAGGAGCGCATAGGATTGCCTTAGTAACTGAGCACACAGAAGAGCAAGCAGAACTAGCTGAGGAGGAGCGAGGCAGCACTTGGTGCTGGAACTTGGACAGATGAGTAACAGACACCATCTATTGCCAACAATTAATGACACTGTATATTCACTATAATCAATAACGTTTAAAAAGAAGCATGACTTGTCTGGGGGATGCTTTGCTTTGACAACATAAGGTAAAAAAAACTTTAAAACATGAGAAAATTTCCGTCAACTCATAATGTTGTCTAGTTCACTAAATGCAGATATAGATGTAGATCTGCATAATGCACTTCACATGACACAATGCAATCTAATGAGTTATTCTCAATGTTAATGACATTCATAATTATTTTTCAGATTAGGCACAGCAAAAATATCTCATGGTATGAAAGCTGTGCAAATATTCGAGGCCACTAGAGGGACTTGTATAATCAGAACTCCCATCTAAGGTTGCATTCATGTGTCTATGTACAAAATCACCTATTATAAAGGAATTTACTTAACAAAGGTAAGAGATTGATAGAGAGATAGAAAGAGGTAATATTGCTGGACAAAAAGATAATATACTGTATATATTTTAATTTATAATAGATGGATAGGTAGCAAAATGGATAGATGGACAGAAACATAGAGATATATATAGATAGATACCATACCATAGATAGATAGATAGATAGATAGATAGATAGATAGATAGATAGATAGATAGAAAAACTTTTCATAATTTTCTTACTGTGCAAACAGGTTACTGATCACCCGGTGAATGAGCAAAATGCTCATTCATCAAATAAAATGATCTTTTGCGCAGCGCAAAAAATTGGACTAAGAAAATGAAAGAAAAATTCCACTAGAACAGCTGAACATTACATGGGGCTAATCAGAATCACCTGTGTACTGACTACTCTGTAACATGAGTTTTAATAGTTGACTGCCTAATTCTGAACACAACCACATCCCTAATCCCTAACATTAGGGCGTTCACATTCATGCAACTACATTATTTTGTTTTGATTATTTTTATCCTTCCCCCACAAAATGATTTCGGGGGTGTTGACTTTTTATATCCACTATATATTCAGTTAAAACCAGAAGTTTGCATACACTATATAAAAAGACACATCTGCATGTTTTTCTCAATATCTCACATGAAATCAGAATAAACCTTTCCCGTTTTAGGTCAATTAATACTACCATTATTTTTAATATTTGTCAAATGCTAGAATAATGAGAGAGAGAATGTTTTTAGGCCAATTTTATTACTTACTGCAAAGTCAAAAGTTTACATACACTAAGATTACTGTGCCTTTAAGCAATTCTGGACTGCCCATATGATGATGTCATGTGTTTGGTAGCTTTTTTTTTAGCAACAACTGAGTTAATTAGAGACACACCTGTGGATTTATTTTAATGCACACCTGAAACACACTGCTTCATAGTGTAGCATCATGGGAAAGTCTAAAGATATCAGGAAGAGAATTGTGGACTTGCACAAGTCTGGCTCATCCTTGGGTACAATTTCAAGATACCTGTAGGTGCCTCGTTCATCTGTAAAAACAATTATACGCAAGAACAAACAAGATGGGAATGTCAAGTTATCATACCGCTCAAGAAGGACATGGGTTCTGTGTCCCAGAGATTAATGGGCTTTGATCCGACATGTGCATATCAACCCAAGGACAAAAGCAAAAGACCTTGTGAAGATGATGGCGGAAGCTGGTAAGATTGTGTCAATATCCACAGTGAAACAAGTACTGTATCAACATGGGTTGAAAGGCCACTCTGCCAGGAAGAAGCCATTACTCCAAAAGAAACATAAAGAAGCCAGATTAATGTTTGCAAATGCACACAGAAACAAAGACCTTCATTTTTGGAGACATGTCCTGTGGTCTGATGAAACTTAAATTGAACCTATTGGGCATAATGGCCATCATTACGTTTGGAGGAAAAAGGTAGAAGCTTGGAAGCCCAAGAACATCATCCCATCTGTGAAACACGGGGACCGCAGCATCATGTTGTGGGGTTGTTTTGCTGCAGGAGGGACTGGTGCACTTCACAAAATAGATGGCATCATGAGAAAAGAAGGTTATGTGGGAATACTGAAGCAACATCTCAAGACATCAGCCAGGAAGCTAAAGCTTGGGCGGAAATGGGTCTTCCAAATGGACAATGACCCGAAGCATACTGCCAAAATGGTAACAAAGTGGCTTAAGGATAACAAAGTCATTGTTTTGGAGTGACCATGACAAAGCCCTGATCTCAATCCTATTGAAAATTTTTGGGCAAAGCTGAAAAGGCAGATGCGAGCAAGGTGACCTACAAACCTGGATCAGTTACACCAGTTTTGTCGGGAGGAATCGGCCCAAATTCCGACCAACTATTGTGAGAAGCTTGTGGAAGGATATCCTAAATGTTTGACCTAAGTCACTCAGTTTAAGGGCAATGGTACCAAATACTAATGAAACGTATGTAAACTTTTAACTTTATCTACCAAAAAAGACAATTACCCATTAAAAATTAACTTTTAATTTAAACACACTAAAATAATGTACTCAATAGTACAGTTGGGACAAACTAACATATAAGAAAGGAGACATAGAGGGATATAAAGGTGAAAAAGGAATAGAAATAGTGTAAATAATACGCTATACGGGATAATAGACTAACCCTTTCTGGCAGTGGAGTATATCAGCCCCAATATTCAAATAGTGCCCCCACTGTACCACGGCTATCCTTCACCTAGTCCCCAAGGAACCTTAATAATGCAATTCAACGAGTACACATATGAATTTTGCAAACAGCGTCCTCAGTAGTGTATTCAGCAAATATCCAATAATGACATCAATGGCATATAGAAAGCTAAATGTCCACAGTAATACTAACACCCCAATAAGTCAAAAAAATGAGGCGTATGGAAATGTAGTCCACCAGCATGCAGAGTCATGTAAGACTCAAAAAAAAAAAAAAGTCCACTTAAATCTTGAAATAAATATAAAGTCCAGAGTTTTTTCAAAAAGCCATATCAGATGACCAGTGTAAAGCAAAATAATAGTCCAGTAATCACCAAAACAGTTACAGGAAATATAGATGATATTAGAGGTGCTGATGGATACAAAAATGACAATGTCCCAAATAAAGAAAATCCAATGAGAAAAAAACGCTGCTAGTCAGAAAAAACATGTATACATGTAATAAAAATCAATGGACTTATCTTGTTGCATCCAAGAAATGTTCAGGCTGGTGTAAAGGCAAGTTCCACTTGTTGATCCAAAAATATTCAGTTTGTAGAGATCAAATTCAACGATGCGATCACCAGAGGAAAGAGTTAACATATATCCAAAAAGATATCAGTGCAGCAGGTTTCACTTCAATATGAAAATATACCAATGGATCAAATGTCCAAATGTCCAAAAAAAATTGTTCCCATAATTGCTATGCATTTCGCCCCCCCTCCTTGAATGTGGGGCTCATCAGGGGAAAAGAAGAAAGTTTAAATGATGGATAGGGTGCATCGATAATAGATGCTACCAAACCAGAATGCAGTCACTTTTAACTTTGCAGGAAGTAATAAAATGGATTAACCGCTTTACCCCCGAGGGTTGTTTGCACGTTAATGACCAGGCCAATTTTTACAATTCTGACCAATGTCACTTTATGAGGTAATAACTCTGAAAAGCTTCAACTGATTTCACTGATTCTGAGAACCTTTTTTCGTGACATATTGTACTTCATGGTACTGGTAAACTTTCTTCTATATGACTTGCGTTTATTTGTGAAAAAATCAGAAATTTGGTGAAAATTTAGAAAATTTTGCAATCTTCAAACTTTGAATTTTCATGCCCTTAAATCAGAGAGATATGTCGCACAAAATAGTTAATAAATAACATTTCCCACATGTCTACTTTACATCAGCACAATTTTTGAACCCAAATTTTTTTTTGTTAGGAAGCTATAAGGGTTAAAATTTGACCAGAGATTTTTCATTTTTCCAAAAAAATTTACAATGCCATTTTTTTAGGGACCACGTCATATTTGAAGAGACTTTGAAGGGCCTTTATGACAGAAAATACCCAAAAGTGACACCATTCTAAAAACTGTACCCCTCAAGGTGCTCAAAACCACATTCAAGAAGTTTATTAACCCTTCAGGTGCTTCACAGGAATTTTTGGAATGTAGAAGAAAAAAATGAACATATTTATTTTTTTTCACAAAAATGTTAATTTAGACCCCAATTTTTTTATTTTTGCAAGGGTAACAGTAAAAAATGGACCCCAAAATTTGTTGTACAATTTCTCCTGAGCACGCCAATACCCCATATGTGGGGGAAAACCACTGTTTGGGAGAGCACAGCAGGGTTCGGAAGGGAAGGAGCGCCATTTGACTTTTTGAATGTAAAATTGCTTGAATAATTAGCGGATGCCATGTTGCGTTTGGAGCGCCCCTGATGTGCCTAAACAGTGGAAACAAGTGACACCAATTTGGAAATTAGACCCCTCAGATGTGTGGTGAGAACCTTGAACCCCCTGGTGCATCACAGAAGTTTATAACATTGAGCCGTAAAAATACAATTTTCACATTTTTCCCACAAAAATGTTTTTCAGCCAACAATTTTGTATTTTCATAAGGGTAACAGGAAAAATTGCACCATACAATTTGATGTGAAATTTCTCCTGAGTAAGCCGATACCCCATATGTGGTGGAAAACTATTGTTTTGGCGCACAGCAGGGTTCGGAAGTGAAGGAGCGACATTTGACTTTTGGAATGTAAAATTTGCTTGAATAATTAGAGGAGTTTGAAGAGCCCTCGATGTGCCTAAACAGTGGAAATCCCCCACAAGTTACACCATTTTGGAAGCTAGACCCATCAAGGATTTTATCAAGGGGTATAGTGAACATTTTGAACCCAGAGGTACGACACAGAAATTGATAACATTAGGTCATCATATTGAATAAGTTGTCATTAGTCTTGAGCGCAAGTGCTCGCTACTTGAGTTTGCTCCGGGTACTGAGGTATGCACCATGTATTGTGGGTGTTCAAGTGACATGCTCGAATCCCCACCCCGCATGTTTCACGATTTTTAGACACCCAAAAAAAAATGCTGGGATTGCTCGTGCATGGCAGGCAATCCCCACAAAGTTTTTTTCGGCCACAAAGTATATTGGGTGGAGACTTGAGCATGTCACTCGAGCACCTACAATACTCCATGCATACCTGAGCACCCGATGCAATCTTAAGTAGCGAGCACTTGTGCGCAACACTAGTCGCCATATTGTCATCATTTTTTTCTTTACTTTTGAAAAAATCCCAACCATAACCCTAATCCTAGCACAACCCTAACCCTAGCCCTAACCCTAGCCCTAACCCTAGCACTTACTGTAGCACAACCCTAACCCTAGCACAGCCCTAACCGTAGCACAACCCTAACCCTAGCACAACCCTAACCCTAGAGTTTATTTTTTATGCCGTTCCTCGTGTGATATAAGTGATTAGGCGACTTTTTTCTTCAGGTCGGTGTGATTATAGCGATGCCAGATTCATATCGGGTTTTTATGATTGACATCTGTCACAAACTAAAATACACTTTTTTTTGCAAAGACTAGTTTTTGCATCGCCATACTTTGAGAACTATAATTTTTCCATATTTCGGCCGACAATCATGTGACAGCTTTTTTTTGCGGGACGAGTTGACGTTTTTATTGATACCATTTTCAGGTATGTGACATTTTTTGATCGCTTTCTATTCTGAATTTTGTGAGGCAGAATAAACAAAAACCAACAATTAAGGAATTTTTTATTTTTTTTTATGCCGTTCTGCGAGTGTTAAGATTGATAAGACAGCTTTATTCTTCAGGTTAGTATGTTTAGAGCGGTACCACATTTATATAATTTTTTTATGCTTTGGCGCTTTTACACAATAAAAGCTATTTTATAGAAAAAAAATGTTTTTGCATCGCTTTATTCTGAGAGCTATAACTTTTTTACTTTTCGGCTGATGGAGCTGTATGGCGGCTTGTTTTTTGTGCGACAAGATGACGTTTTCAGCAGTACCATTTTTATATACATTCGTCTTTTTTATCGTGTTTTATTCCATTTTATGTCTGGCGGTATGATGATTGTTTTTTGCTTCGTTTTTTTTTTTTTTTTTACCGTGTTCACTAAAGGGGTTAACTACTGGGACAGTTTTATAGGTCATACCAAATATGTGTACTTTTATTGTTTTTTTTTTTTAGAATAATATTTATTTATGGGTACAATATATTTTTATTTTTTGGGGATTATTTTTTTCATTTTTTTTTTTTACATTTTTACAATTTTTTTTACTTTTTTTTTCACTTTCTGATACTTTTTTTTTTACTTTTACACTTTGTCCCACTGTGGGACTTTCATTTTTTTCAACCAGATCGCTTGGATAGCATAGAAGTGCCGCAGCAGCATCTCTATGCTATGCAGGCTGCAGCCTTGCGCACACAAGTTAGTTAGACTGCGCACTGAGCACGGTCTACCTAACTTCCTGCTGTCTGGTGACCCGGATGTCGTCATCACAACCACCAGGACCTCGCACAGAAAGTGGGGGATGCTAGAGAGGAGGTAAGTATCGGCGCTTACCTCCCCTTGCCACAGGAATGCTGCCATCGACTTCGATCACAGCATTTCAGGGGTTAATGTGCCAGGACCACTCCTGGCACATAGTACCGGGTGTCAGCTGTGACACACTGTTTGTGTGCGGGCACGATCGCATTCTGCGTAATAGTACGTCCCTGGCCTAATAGGCCCAAGGCACAAGGACGTACTATTACCACAAATGTCAGAAAGGGGTTAAAATATTAAAAAAGTCTCTCACTTATTATTCTGGCATTTGGCAAATATAAAAAAATATGTTAATCCTAATTGATCTAAAACTGGAAAGGTTTATTCTGTTTTCATTTATGATAACAAACACTGCACTTCTGGGTATACTTCGGTGCACAAATAGGACCCCAATCCTTTAACCCCTTAACCCCCGAGGGTGGATTGCACGTTAATGACCAGGCCAATTTTTACAATTCTGACCACTGTCACTTTATGAGGTAATTACTCTGGAACGCTTCAACGGATCCCCCTGATTCTGAGATTGTTTTTACGTGACATATTGTACTTCATGATTTTGGTAAAATTTCTTCGATATCACTTGCGTTTATTTGTGAAAAAAATGGAAATTTGGTGAAAATTTTGAAAATTTTGCAATTTTCAAAATTTCAATTTTTATGCCCTTAAATCAGAGAGATATGTCACACAAAATACTTAATAAATAACATTTCCCACAAGTCTACTTTACATCAGCACAATTTTGGAACCAAATTTTTTTTGTTATGGAGCTATAAGGGTTAAAAGTTGACCAGCGATTTCTCATTTTTCCAACAAAATTTACAAAACCATTTTTTTAGGGACCACATCACATTTGAAGTCACTTTGAGAGGTCTTTATGACAGAAAATACCCAAAAGTGACACCATTCAAAAAACTACACCCCTCAAGGAGCTCAAAACCACATTCAAAAACTTTATTAACCCTTCAGGTGCTTCACAGGAATTTTTGGAATGTGGAAGAAAAAAATGAACATTTAACTTTTTTCACAAAAATGTTACTTTAGACCCAATTTTTTTTATTTTCACAGGGGTAACAAGTAAAAATGGACCCCAAAATTTGTTGTGCAATTTCCCCTGGGCACGGAGATAACCCATATGTGGGGAAAAAACACTGGGTGCACGGCAGGGCTCGGAAGGGAAGAAGCGCCATTTGACTTTTTGATTGTAAAATTTGCTTGAATAATTAGCGGACGCCATGTTCCGTTTGGAGAGCCCCTGATGTGCCTAAACATTGGAGCTCCCCCACAAGTGACCCCATTTAGGAAACTAGACCCCCCAAGGCCCTATCTACATGCATAGTGAGCACTTGGAACCCCCAGGTGCTTCACAAATTGATTTGTAAAAATGAAAAAGTGAAAAAAAAAACACTTTTTCATTTTTACGAATCAATTTGTGTAGCACCTGGGGGTTCCAAGTGCTCACTCTGCATCTAGATAGGTGCCTTGGGGGGTCTAGTTTCCAAAATGGGATCACCTGTGGGGGAGCTCCAATGTTTGGGCACACAGGGACTCTCCAAATGCAACATGGTGTCCGCTAACAAATTGAATGGAAAATCGGCTCAAATTGTTAGCGGACACCATGTTGTGTTTGGAGAGCCCCTGTGTGCCCAAACATTGGAGCTCCCCCACAAGTGACCCCATTTTGGAAACTAGACCCCCCAAGGCACCTATCTAGATGCATAGTGAGCACTTGGAACCCCCAGGTGCTTCACAAATTGATTTGTAAAAATGAAAAAGTGAAAAAAAAAAAACTTTTTTTTTTTTTATTCTGTTCCGCGTGTGGTAAAATTGATAAGGCAGCTTTATTCTTCAGGTCAGTACGTTTACAGCGGTACCACATTTATATCGTATTTCTATGTTTTGCACTTATACATAATAAAAGCAATTTTATAGAAAAAAATATTTTTTAGCATAGCTTTATTCTGAGAGCTATAACTTTTTTATTTTTCGGCTGATGGAGCTGTATTGTGGCTTGTTTTTTGCGGGACGAGATGACGTTTTCAGCGGTACCATTTTTATTTATTTTTGTCTTTTTGATCGCGTGTTATTCCATTTTTTGTTTGGCAGTATGGTGATAAAGCATTGTTTTTTGCTTCATTTTTTATTTTTATTTTTTACCGTGTTCACTGAAGGGGTTAACTAGTGGGACAGTTTTATAGGTCAGGTTGTTCCGGACGCGGCGATACCAAATATGTGTACTTTTATTGTTTTTTTTTTTTTTTTTTATAATAATATTTATTGATGGGTATATTATATTTTTATTTTTGGTGGATTACAATTTTTTTTTTTTCCACTTTCTGACAGTTTTTATACTTTATTACTTTGTCTCACTATGGGACCTTCACTTTTTTTTCTCTGATCGCCTGCATGGCACAGGAATGCAGCACCATCCCTGTGCCATGCAGGCTGTCAGCGCTGGACAGGGAGAAGATTGTTTGGAGATGCACTGTGCATGTCCAAACAATCTTCCTGCTGTCTGGTGACCCGGATGTTGTCATGACGACATCGGGTCATCATGGCAACATCCTGGAAGCCACGGCAGACAGCGCTGGAAGCCGGAAGAGGAGGTGAGTATCTGCGATCACCTCCCGTTGCCACCACAATGCTGCGATCGACTTCGATCGCAGCATCGCGGGGGTTAATGTGCTGGGAGCGGTGCGTGACCGCTCCCTGCACATAGTACCGGGTGTCAGCTGTGACAATCAGCTGACACCCGGCGGCGATCATGCCCGCACAGCCTGTGTGCGCGCGCGATCGCCATGACGTACTAATACGGGTCTGGCTCTTAAGTCCCAGGGCACAGACGCGTATTAGTACATCTAATGTTGTTAAGGGGTTAAACAGTGTAAGAAAGACTTGGCACTCACTTCTTCACGTAGACTGAATTATTTTATTGTTCATAAAAATTCCAGATTCAATAAAGACGTTTCGGTCAGTAAGACCTTCATCAGTTATCTGGGAGTTGATTACACTGCAGCAAGCAGCACTGAAAATGTGTCTGCAGTTTGCTCAGACACCCTTTCAGTGCTGCTTGCAGTGAGTGCCAAGTCTTTCTTACACTATTCTGATTTCATGTGAGATACTGAGAAAAACATGCATATGTGTCTTTTTATATAGTGTATATAAATTTCTGCTTTCAACTGCGTAACATCTGTGAAATCAAACTGTCCACTTAGGAAGCAACACTGATTGACAATCAATTTCACATAGTGGTGTGCAACTGGAATAGACAATAGATGGAAATTATTTGCAATTATCAAGACACACTCAATAAAGGAGTGGTTCTGCTGGTGGGGACCACAGACCACATCTCAGTACCAATGCTTTCTGGGTGATGTTTTGGTCACTTTTGAATGTTGGTTGTGCTTTCACACTCGTGGTAGCATGAGACGGACTCTACAACCCACAGAAGGTAGTGCATCTCATCCAGGATGACACATCAATGCGAGCTGTGGCAAGAAGGTTTGCTGTGTCAGCATAGCGTCCAGAGGCTGGAGGCACTACCAGGAGACAGGCCAGTGTACCAGGAGACGTAGAGGGGGCCGTAGGAGGGCAAAAACCCAGCAGCAGCACCACTACCTCTGCCTTTGTGCAAGGAGGAACAGGAGGAGCACTGCCAGAGCCCTGCAAAATGACCTCCTGCAGGCCACAAATGTGCATGTGTCTGCACAAACGGTTAGAAACCGACTCCATGAGGGTGGTATGAGGGCCCGACGTTCATAGATGGGGGTTGTGCTCACAGCCCAACACCGTGCATGACGCTTGGCATTTGCCACAGAACACCAGGATTGGCAAAGTCGCCACTGGTGCCTTGTGCTCTTCACAAATGAAAGCAGGTTCACACTGAGCACATGTGACAGATGTGACAGTCTGCAGATGCCATGGAGAGCGATCTGCTGCCTGCAACATCCTGCAACATGACCGGTTTGGCAGTGGGTCAGTAATGGTGTGGGGTAGCATTTCTTTTGAAGGCCGCACAGCCCTCCATGTGCTCACCAGAGGTAGCCTGACTGCCATTAGGTACCGAGATGAGATCCTCAGACCCCTTGTGAGACCATATGCTGGAGCGGTTGGCCCTGGGTTCCTCCTAATGCAGGACAATGCCAGACCTCATGTGGCTGGAGTGTGTCAGCAGTTCCTGCAAGATGAAGGCATTGAAGCTATGGACTGGCCCGCCCATTCCCCAGACCTGAATCCGATTGAGCACATCTGGGACATCATGTCTCACTCCATCCACCAACGTCACGTTGTACCACAGATTGTCCAGGAGTTGGCAGATGCTTTAGTCCAGTTCTGGGAGGAGATCCCACAGGAGACCCTCCTCAACCTCATCAGGAGCATGCCCAGGCATTGTAGGGAGGTCATACAGGCATGTGTAGGCCACACACAATACTGAGCCTCATTTTGACTTGTTTTAAGGACATTACATCAAAGTTGGATCAGCCTGTAGTGTGTTTTTCCACTTTAATTTTGGGGGTCACTCCAAATCCAGGCCTCCATTGGTTAATAAATTTGATATCAATTGATGATTTTTGTGTGATTTTGTTGTCAGCACATTCAGCTTTGTACAGAACAAAGTATTCAATGAGAATATTTCATTCATTCAGATCTAGGATGTGTTATTTGAGTGTTCCCTTTATTTTTTGAGCAGTGTATATATACGATATATATATATATATATATATATATATATATATATATATATATATATACAGTACAGACCAAAAGTTTGGACACACCTTCTCATTTAAAGATTTTTCTGTATTTTCATGACTATAAAAATTGTACATTCACACTGAAGGCATCAAAACTATGAATTACCACATGAGGAATCATATACTTAACAAAAGAGTGTGAAACAACTGAAAATATGTCTTATATTCTAGGTTCTTCAAAGTAGCTGCCTTCTGCTTTGATGACTGCTTTGCACACTCTTGGCATTCTCTTGATGAGCTTTAAGAGGTAGTCACCGGAAATGGTTTTCACTTCACAGGTGTGCCCTGACAGGTTTAATAAGTGGGATTTCTTGCCTTATAAATGGGGTTGGGACCATCAGTTGTGTTGTGCAGAAGTCAGGTGGATACACAGCTGATAGTCCTACTGAATAGACTGTTAGAATTTGTATTATGGCAAGAAAAAAGCAGCTAAGTAAAGAAAAACGAGTGGCCATCATTACTTTAAGAAATGAAGGTCAGTCAATGCGAAAAATTGGGAAAACTTTGAAAGTGTCCCCAAGTGCAGTTGCAAAAACCATCAAGGGCTACAAAGAAACTGGCTCACATGAGGACCGCCCCAGGAAAGGAAGACCATGAGTCACCTCTGCTTCTGAGGATAAGTTTATCCAAGTCACCAGCCTCAGAAATCGCAGGTTAACAGCAGCTCAGATTCGAGACCAGGTCAATGCCACACAGAGTTCTAGCAGCAGACACATCTCTACAACAACTGTTAAGAGGAGACTTTGTGCAGCAGGCCTTCATGGTAAATAGCTGCTAGGAAACCACTGCTAAGGACAGGCAACAAGCAGAAGAGACTTGCTTGGGCTAAAGAACACAAGGAATGGACATTAGACCAGTGGAAATCTGTGCTTTGGTCTGATGAGTCCAAATTTGAGATCTTTGGTTCCAACCACCGTGTCTTTGTGCGACGCAGAAAAGGTGAACGGATGGACTCTACATGCCTGGTTCCCACCGTGAAGCATGGAGGAGGAGGTGTGATGGTGTGGGGGGGCTTTGCTGGCGACACTGTTGGGGATTTATTCAAAATTGAAGGCATACTGAACCAGCATGGCTACCACAGCATCTTGCAGCGGCATGCTATTCCATCCGGTTTGCGTTTAGTTGGACCATCAATTATTTTTCAACAGGACAATGACCCCAAACACACCTCCAGGCTGTGTAAGGGCTATTTGACCAAGAAGCAGAGTGATGGGGTGCTACGCCAGATGACCTGGCCTCCACAGTCACCAGACCTGAACCCAATCGAGATGGTTTGGGGTGAGCTGGACCGCAGAGTGAAGGCAAAAGGGCCAACAAGTGCTAAGCATCTCTGGGAACTCCTTCAAGATTGTTGGAAGACCATTTCCGATGACTACCTCTTGAAGCTCATCAAGAGAATGCCAAGAGTGTGCAAAGCAGTCATCAAAGCAAAAGGTGGCTACTCTGAAGAACCTAGAATATAAGACATATTTTCAGTTGTTTCACACTTTTTTGTTAAGTATATAATTACACATGTGTTAATTCATAGTTTTGATGCCTTCAGTGTGAATGTACAATTTTCATAGTCATGAAAATACAGAAAAATCTTTAAATGATAAGGTGTGTCCAAACTTTTGGTCTGTACTGTATATATTTGTATATACAGTATATATAGATACACACAGGTAAGAGGATGTCTGCAGGGCTCTATATACTGTATACAGCTGAGATGAGCTTTGATCAATTGCTTCATTGTCAATTTTCCATAACTCCCACAGAAGTGAGTGGGAGTTACTATATATGTTTGGTTATCCTTCAAGTTATAGTAAATAATATAGTCATTAAAGGGAACCTGTCACCAAAGTTGTCACATACCAGTTTAAAATATCAACTTATTCAGCGTCTGCGCTTCTTTCCCCAAATCCTAATGTAACGCCCTGACTCCTCCTGTATGCCCCCGAAAAACATTTATAATTTCTCCCATGCTGTATTCTAATCAGGTCCGTCCGGTCCAATGGGCGTGGCTTCGAACACACCACTTCTCCCCCGGCTGCTGCTTGTAGTCCTTGACATCGTAGACGCCTCCTGCATTATCCTCAACGCTGCAAGAAATCGTGCGCCTGCGCATTATGCTTTGCCCAACCGCAGGCAAAGCCGAAAAACAGAATTGCACATGCACTGGCACACGTCTTTCCGGCCCACACACCAGAAGGATTTTGTGGCCATTGCTGTGTACATGCGCATTTCTGTTTTTCAGCAAAAGCATACTGCATAGGTGTGAGACGCTATTTCTTTGCCTTGACAAAGGCTCGTGCCGCAATGCGCCTCGGGGGATGTGCACAAGTTTGAGTCCTTAGAGTGATTGGCAGCTGCCTCAGAAATGCCCTCCATTTGACTAACATGAATAGATGCATACATGTATGATAATATGGGTGGTCTTCCATTCAGATTTACATGGATATATATGAAAAAAGTGTTAGGGCCTTGATATCCATAGACTACATGTTCTGATATTGATATCTGTAATCAGTATATATGCTATACAATGGGGAAAAGAAGTATTTAGTCAGCCACCAATTGTGGAAGTTCTCCCACTTAAAAAGATGAGAGAGGCCTGTAATTGACATCATAGTTAGACCTCAACTATGAGAGACAAAATGAGAAAACAAATCCTGAAAATCACATTGTCTGGTTTGGAAAGAATATTTTTTTTCAAATTTTGGTGGAAAATAAGTATTTGGTCAATTACAAAAGTTCATCTCAATACTTTGTTATATATCCTTTGTTGGCAATGACAGAGGTGAAATGTTTTCTGTAAGTCTTCACAAGGTTGGCACACACTGTGGCTGGTATATTGGCCCATTCCTCCATGCAGATCTCCTATAGAGCAGTTATGTTTTGGGGCTGTTGCTGGACAATGCAGACTTTCAACTCCCTTCAAAGGTTTTCTACAGGGTTTAGCTCTGGAGACTGGCTAGGCCACTCCAGGACCTTGAAATGTTTCTTACGAAGCCACTCTTTCATTGACCTGGCGGTGTGCTTGGGATCATTGTCATGCTGAAAGACCAAGCCACGTTTCATCTTGAATGTCCTTGCTGATGAAAGGATGTTTGCACTCAAAATCTCACGATACATGGCCCCATTCATTCTTTCATGTAAATGGATCCGTCGACCTGGTCCCTTGACAGAGAAATAGCCCCAAAGCATGATGTTGCCACCCCCATGCTTTACAATACAGTAGGTTTGATGTTCTTTGGATGCAACTTAGCATTCTTTCTCCTCCAAACACGACGCATTGTGTTTCTACCAAACAGTTCTACTTTGGTTTCATCTGACCATATGACATTCTCCCAATACTCTTCTGGATTATCCAAATGCTCTCTAGCAAACTTCAGACTGGCCTGGACATGTAATAGCTTAAGCAGGGGGACACTGGCACTGCAGGATCTGAGTCCCTGGCGGCCTAGTGTGTTACTGATGGTAGCCAGTGTAACGTTGGTCCCAGCTCTCTGCAGGTCATTCACTAGGTAACCCCATGTGGTTCTGGGATTTTTGCTCACCATTCTTGAGATCATTTTGACCCCACGGGGTGAGATCTTGTGTGGAGCCCCAGATCGAGGGAGATTATCAGTGATCTTGTATGTCTTCCATTTTCTAATTATTGCTCCCACAGTTGATTTCTTCACCCCAAGCTGCTTGCCTATTGCAGATTCAGTCTTCCCAACCTGGTGCAGGGCTACAATTTTGTTCATGGTGTCCTTCGACAGCTCTTTGGTCTTCACCATAGTGGAGTTTGGAGTGTGACTGTTTGAGGTTGTCAGACAGGTGTGTTTTATACTGATAACAAGTTCAAACAGGTGCCAGTACTACAGGTAATGAGTGGAGGACAGAGGAGCCTCTTAAAGAAGAAGTTACAGGTTTGTGAGAGACAGAAATCTTGCTTGTTTGTAATTGACTAAATACTTATTTTCCACCAAAATTTGAAAAAAAATTATCTCCAAATCAGACAATGTTATTTTCAGGATTTGTTTTCTCATTTTGTCTCTCATAGTTGAGGTCTACCTATGGTGTCAATTACATGACTCGCTCATCTTTTTAAGTGGGAGAACTTGAACAATTGGTGGCTGACTAAATACTTCTTTTCCTCACTGTATATGGGTGCTCCTGTGTGCTTGTTTTTAACATGTAATTATTTACATTTGTGCCTTGCTCCCTGTATCATCCCACCTACCTGCATATATTTTAATAATAAAGTTTTCTAGTTTTTCACCATGATGAACTTTGATGATCATCTGTCTAGGCTTTTGCCTCTCCTGTTCTATATTATCTATGATGATTTGTCTGTATTGATAGTCCTGTAGCTGGCAGTGAGATGGATAGAAATAAGGTGTACCTTTGTATTACATATATACTGCTCTATTCTGTAAGCCATTTTTTTGTTTGCGCAGACCCAAGATTTCTGATGGCGATGAGGATGACGCAGGAGGCGTTAACAACATGAAGGACGGAGAGCAGCACCCGGGGAGGAGTGGAGAGTCCGAAGCCACGCCCATCGGACTGGATGGACCCGATTAGAATACAATGCGGGACAAATTAATTTGATTTGGGGAAAGCAGCGTGGATACTAAATAAGTTGATATTTTAAGCAGATATTTGACAAATTTAGTGACAGGTTCCCTTTAAATCAATCCCTAAATATAAATTTGCTAAAATAACTGATTGCTGTCCTTAACTTTACAAAACTTGGCAGTGGCACCGGAGCATGCGGCCTCCACTGCTCTGACTGTGCCAGTTATGTCAGGTCTGTTGCCAGCTTAGTGTAGGCATCTTGGTATTCCATCTGGTCAGTCTTATTTAATCCTAACAGGTGCATCTTATGATTGTATGAAGAAGAGCCAAAGTATTATGTGTTATAAAAACTTACAGATTCCTTTCATACCATCTGAGTAACTCCTTTGTATGTCACAGAATCACAAAACTCAGGTTCACAATGCCAATGCACATTTGAAGTCTTTGGACTTGCAGGCAAAAGTTACAAAATGTTGGAAGGTGAAAAACAAAGGAAAATCTAAGAACTGTTCTAAGAGGGCTGGCATTCTCATAGCAGAAGAGCATAATATTTTTATCACACAGATTACTCACTAATTACAGTCCATCTGCCTGATTAATTAGTTTTATATTTTTCCAATGTAGTTATTTATGTGCGAAATAAAATGACTGCCTGCTCCTGGTGCTTGGAAGCAGCCAGGCAGAGCTGCCCGGATGGCAACGTAAATGAAATGTAAATGGGGTTAATTGGGGTAAAATCAGGTTTGCCGAGCTGAATGAGGAATGGGAGTTACCAAATGGATTCATGGAAATATTGTTACATTCTAATAATGTTCTGCACAATATAGCCATTTCAATATCCTAAGTTTGTGATAAAATAAATAATAATAATAAAAAAAATGGCTAAACACACATAAAAGTAATGATACATTTTCTAACATTTTCTAACTACTTAAATATTTTTGATGACTTTTAATAAGTCAAATGATACTTAAAAGCTCAAGCAAAGGCAAAATGTTAAATGTATATATAAACATGTTTCCAATTTAACTTTATATATGGGTTGTAGTGTTGAGCATTCCGATACTGAAATATCGGGTATCGGCCGATATTCGCGGTATCGGAATTCCAATACTTAATTCCGATACTTTTGCAATATCGTATACCGGAATCGGAAGTTCCCATAATGCAATGAGCCATTTTCATTTTATTCAGCCAATGAGGATCCTAAGAAGTGTGGGCACATCCTGTTAGGCATGTAGGCATGTTAACTAATGGCATGGCTGTGATTGGCTGCTGAAATGATGTCATGATGCACTATAAAAGCCGCCGCCGCCATTTTGAGCTCACTCTGCTGTGAATTCAGTTTGGGATAGGACGCTGTTTTTCTGAGGGACAGTTTTAGCTACCTATTTGGTCTATTCTGCTTTACCCAAGCTACTTTTTAAATCGCTGTGCCTTGCAGTGCTAGTGCACAGTTCTCTGTGCTGTTCACCGCTTTCTGCAAGGTCTCTGTGTGTGAGTGCAGCTCACCCTGTAGTGTGTGCTTCAGCCACGTCTGGTTATAGTGCGCTCAGTGTGTGTCACTGCCTCATACATTGTCCTTTTTTGCCAATTCATAATTTTTCCTGATATCTCCTATTAGTGTGGTGGTTCCATCCGTATTCAGCTAAATTGGTTCCAAACACACTATATAGGAGTAGATCGAGAAATTTTTTTGGTCTTGCAGAGCTAGTGCACAGTGCTCTGCATCTGTACTGTTCACCGCTGTCTGCAAGGTCTGGTGTGTGAGTGCAGCTCACCCTGTAGTGTGTGCTTCAACCACATCTGGTTGTAGTGCACTCAGTGTGTATCACTGCCTCATACATTGTCCTTTTTTGCCAATTCATAATTTTTCCTGATATCTCCTATTAGTGTGGTGGTTCCATCCGTATTCAGCTAAATTGGTTCCAAACACACTATATAGGAGTAGCTAGAGGAGCCTTTCTGCAGCATTGGGCCCTGCAGCCCCAGACAGATTAGTATTAGCCTATTTTTTGTAGCCTCATCTATTGCATTGTAGGTTACCTTCCTACATTGTAATAGCTACAAAAAGTTTGTGATACTATCGTTATTACATCTTTAGGCACATCCAGTGTCTTTTTGTGACAAAAAAACCCTAAATAAAGTTCACCAAACACTCCACTTTACAGTTGTGTAGGCCACATTAGCTCATATTAAAGTCTAGTCCACACTTTATAAAATTAGTGTTTCTTATACCTGTTAGCAGCTGTTCAGGAATAAGCACACTAAGCCCTTAGTACTTTTCTGCCTATCTTTATCAATCTACCAAGATGAAGAAGGCAGGGAGTAAGGCATGTGGTCGTGGGCGTGGGCGTGGGCGTGGAGTTTCTGCAGGGAGAGGACGTGAGGATTCTCTGCCTGCAGGGAGAGGACGTGGGGATTCTGTGCCTGCTGCGGGCACCAGTGACTCAGCATCCCCCAGTTTTACCAAGGAACAGTCCTTTATGCGCAGCTTTGTAGGAGCTAGCCGTACCCCACTGCTGCGGGAGGACCAAATTGAAGCCGTTGTCGGATGGATGGCAGCTAACGCATCGACTTCAATTAGTTCCAGATCCTCTCAGGTCCTGAGCACTGAAGAGCACCCATCTGTCTCTTCACCACCTGCCAAATTGCCCAGGCAGTCAGAGAGCCCTGGACAGGAGCCATCTCTACTTCTGTTCTCTGAATCTCTTGGCTTGGAAAGAGGGGGCCAGCCAAGCAGAATTCGAGAATTTGAAGAAGAGGTAGTATACAGTGATGCGCAACCGTTTTGTCTCTCTGAATCTGAAGAGGCGGGTGGGCCAGTGCCTATGGTCAGCAGCACACCACAGTACGCATCTGATGATGAGACTCAGGTGCCACTTTCTGGTGCGTACTGTGCTGTCGAGACTACCCAGGAGAAGCAGTTGTTTGAAGAGGGTGGTGTAGATGATGAGGTCCTTGACCCATCATGGCGTGAGGGACAGGAAGGTGGTGGGAGCAGCTCTGAGGAAGAAATTCCCCGAACAGCCCAAAAAGGAGGGAGAGGGAGGGGGCAGACTTGGTTGCCTGTAGCCTCCACTTCGGCACCCATTAGGAGCATGGCTCTTCCAAAATCCAAAGCGGGCACTCCCAAGACTTGCAGTGCCTGGTCCTTTTTTGACACAGTTGCAGATGACATTTGCTTTGTCAAATGCAAGCTGTGTAATCAGAAGGTGAAAAGAGGAAAAAGTGTCAGCAACCTCAATACCACAAATATGTGTTTTTTTCTTTGCAGTTAGTATGCTTGAGTGCATATAAAAGGGTGTGGCCGCCCTTTGTCTGGGCTGGGACGCTGATCCTGCCTCGGTTTTATGCTTGCACCAGGGATCCAGTCTTGCTGTCCTTGTCCATATGTATGTCACTTGACAAATGGTAAGGTTTTTAATATTAGAGTTAGGACTGTCCCACAAGGGATGCCGTGACGTGGCGGGACAGCTTTTACATTATTTTGATCAAAATTATGTTAACTAAATACCCTTTATTATTTATTATTATTTTTGCACTGTGCGATTTATATATTTACTTTTAATCATTTGGGTATTTTTCTTGTCTTTGGTTTCTCTTTGTTTAATGGCCTTGTGTGAACATGCATTTACATTTTGCATGCACATCAATTTATGTTCCAGTTCACACCTTCAGGTTTTTTCTTTGCAGTTAGTATGCTTGAGTGCATATAAAAGGGTGTGGCCGCCTTTTGTCTGGGCTGGGACGCTGATCCTGCCTCGGTTTTATGCTTACACCAGGGATCCACTCTCTCTGTCCTTGTCCATATGTATGTCACTTGACAAATGGTAAGGTTTTTAATATTAGAGTTAGGACTGTCCCACAAAGGATGCCGTGACGTTGCGGGACAGCTTTTACATTATTTTGATCAAAATTATGTTAACTAAATACCCTTTATTATTTATTATTATTTTTGCACTGTGCGATTTATATATTTACTTTTAATCATTTGGGTATTTTTCTTGTCTTTGGTTTCTCTTTGTTTAATGGCCTTGTGTGAACATGCATTTACATTTTGCATGCACATCAATTTATGTTCCAGTTCACACCTTCAGGTTTTTCCTTTGCAGTTAGTATGCTTGAGTGCATATAAAAGGGTGTGGCTGCCCTTTGTCTGGGCTGGGACGCTGATCCTGCCTCGGTTTTATGCTTGTGTGGCACCCCAGGGGTCTGGTTTCCACAGTAATAGCAATATTACGTCTGTGAGCAGGTGGGAGGTCTCCTGGGCAGGAATCCTGAGCATGCCACACCTCCTGCCCAGTCCTGGGAGGGGAAGAACTTCCCCTACATAAACTGGGGCTGAGGCAGGGTTAGAGAGAGGAGTTCCAGACAGAGACGGAGTCTGGTCTGGACACGCAGAAACAGGGACAGATAGACATCAGGAGCTCTGTAGGAGCCAAGGAGAAGCGCCAGGAGCTGGAGCTGTGCAGAGCTCGCCCTGGGAGAAAGTACTAAAACCGGACACAGGAGTCCGAGGCTGTGGGGACTAAGATATACCCAGCAGCAGAATCCATCCGGCAGGGGATTCCAGGTCCTCTGGCCATAAAAGCCCGGAGGCTCAGTCACAACGAAGGGACCAGCACCGCCATCCCGGAGCGGAGGCTAACAGGAGGCCCCAGGTCACCAGCCATACGGGTGAGCACCACACGGTATACCCAGGGACGTGGGCTACTTGTAACCGCCGAAAGCAGGGTAGCCAGGAAGGGTACAGACTAACGGGAAGGCCTACAACTCCACCTGGCCAGGGGAACTCCGGCTTACTCGCAGACTAACCAGGCCCCAACTACTAGCCAGTACTCCCGGAGGAATTTGCCTTGTACCATCAGTAAAGACCCTGAACTGTACTCTCGCGTCTCCGTGCTTCCTTGTCGCACCATTAGTGCTGGGACATCCACACCATCACTCCCAACATCAACCTCATCCTCTGCCCTGAGGCCATACCCCTCCCGTTGGGGGTTATACCATCCACGCTGCACATCCGTACCACCGGCCTCAGCGGACTGCCCTGCAGCGGCGGCTTCATAGCCGCATTCAACGGGTGGCGTAGTCGGACACTAATACCATCATACCAGTAACTGCCACTTAGTTTGACCACCCTGGGCACGGACCGGGTCACCGCCACACGAAGACTACTACCCCCATCGGATCCGGCTCCGGGTATTCCCCCGCGCACACGTGCGCCGCACTACAGCACTGGCCCAGGGGGTGAGTCACTTGCACCAGGGATCCAGCCTCTCTGTCCTTGTCCATATGTATGTCACTTGACAAATGGTAAGGTTTTTAATATTAGAGTTAGGACTGTCCCACAAGGGATGCCGTGACGTGGCGGGACAGCTTTTACATTATTTTGATCAAAATTATGTTAACTAAATACCCTTTATTATTTATTATTATTTTTGCACTGTGCGATTTATATATTTACTTTTAATCATTTGGGTATTTTTCTTGTCTTTGGTTTCTCTTTGTTTAATGGCCTTGTGTGAACATGCATTTACATTTTGCATGCACATCAATTTATGTTCCAGTTCACACCGTCAGGTTTTTTCTTTGCAGTTAGTATGCTTGAGTGCATATAAAACGGTGTGGCCGCCCTTTGTCTGGGCTGGGACGCTGATCCTGCCTCGGTTTTATGCTTGCACCAGGGATCCAGTCTCTCTGTCCTTGTCCATATGTATGTCACTTGACAAATGGTAAGGTTTTTAATATTAGAGTTAGGACTGTCCCACAAGGGATGCCGTGACGTGGCGGGACAGCTTTTACATTATTTTGATCAAAATTATGTTAACTAAATACCATTTATTATTTATTATTATTTTTGCACTGTGCGATTTATATATTTACTTTTAATCATTTGGGTATTTTTCTTGTCTTTGGTTTCTCTTTGTTTAATGGCCTTGTGTGAATATGCATTTACATTTTGCATGCACATCAATTTATGTTCCAGTTCACACCTTCAGGTTTTTTCTTTGCAGTTAGTATTCTTGAGTGCATATAAAAGGGTGTGGCTGCCCTTTGTCTGGGCTGGGACGCTGATCCTGCCTCGGTTTTATGCTTGCACCAGGGATCCAGTCTCTCTGTCCTTGTCCATATGTATGTCACTTGACAAATGGTAAAGTTTTTAATATTAGAGTTAGGACTGTCCCACAAGGGATGCCGTGACGTGGCGGGACAGCTTTTACATTATTTTGATCAAAATTATGTTAACTAAATACCCTTTATTATTTATTATTATTTTTGCACTGTGCGATTTATATATTTACTTTTAATCATTTGGGTATTTTTCTTGTCTTTGGTTTCTCTTTGTTTAATGGCCTTGTGTGAACATGCATTTACATTTTGCATGCACATCAATTTATGTTCCAGTTCACACCTTCAGGTTTTTTCTTTGCAGTTAGTATGCTTGAGTGCATATAAAAGGGTGTGGCCGCCCTTTGTCTGGGCTGGGACGCTGATCCTGCCTCGGTTTTATGCTTGCACCAGGGATCCAGTCTCTCTGTCCTTGTCCATATGTATGTCACTTGACAAATGGTAAGGTTTTTAATATTAGAGTTAGGACTGTCCCACAAGGGATGCTGTGACGTGGCGGGACAGCTTTTACATTATTTTGATCAAAATTATGTTAACTAAATACCCTTTATTATTCATTATTATTTTTGCACTGTGCGATTTATATATTTACTTTTAATCATTTTGGTATTTTTCTTGTCTTTTGTTTCTCTTTGTTTAATGGCCTTGTGTGAACATGCATTTACATTTTGCATGCACATCAATTTATGTTCCAGTTCACACCTTCAGGTTTTTTCTTTGCAGTTAGTATGCTTGAGTGCATATAAAAGGGTGTGGCTGCCCTTTGTCTGGGCTGGAACGCTGATCCTGCCTCGGTTTTATGCTTGCACCAGGGATCCAGTCTCTCTGTCCTTGTCCATATGTATGTCACTTGACAAATGGTAAGGTTTTTAATATTAGAGTTAGGGCTGTCCCACAAGGGATGCCGTGACGTGGCGGGACAGCTTTTACATTATTTTGATCAAAATTATGTTAACTAAATACCCTTTATTATTTATTATTATTTTTGCACTGTGCGATTTAAATATTTACTTTTAATCATTTGGGTAATTTTCTTGTCTTTGGTTTCTCCAAATATGTGGAAACATGTGCGGACCAAGCACGTGGTGGAGTTACAAAAACACACTGAAGACCTAGGCCAACCTACTGCGCCACCTACCACCTCTTCAGCTCATGTTGTAGCCTCTTCCTCCAGCTCACACACAGCTGGTTCGGCTTCCTCACAGGATCGCCATGGAAGAATCTCTGGCACTGTTGTACAGAGACACAGTGTAATTCCACCCACAGCACCACTTTCCCAGTCATCCTCACACTCCCAGGCCAGTCTACAGCCATCGTTAGCACAGGCATGGGAGAAAAGGCGCCCATACTCGGCAAACCACCCCCGAGCACAGGCTCTGAATGCTGGCATTGCTAAACTACTGGCCCTTGAAATGCTATCATTCAGGCTGGTGGAGACTGACACATTCCGCAACTTTATGGCATTGGCAGTCCCACAATACAACGTGCCCAGCCGCTTTTATTTTAGCAGGCAAGCCGTCCCTGCCCGGCAACATCATGTGGAGGGAAAAATTAAACATGCGCTACAAAACGCCGTCAGTAGCAAGGTCCACCTGACCACCGATGCGTGGACCAGTAAGCATGGACAGGGACGATACCTTTCCCTCACTGCCCATTGGGTAAATGTTGTGGAGCCGGGTACAGATCTTGAGAGTGGCGCTGTACGTGTTCTGCCAACTCCAAGGATTGCAGGAATCCAGTCTGTACACATTGACTCCTCCTCATACTCCAGTTCCTCTGAATCAGCGCTGCAGGAGCCGTCACGGTCTACCTCCACATCGACCCGTGACCGGTTACCTGTTATCGTGACCAATATGAGCACAGCCGTGGCCAAACGTTAACAGGCCGTATTAAAATTAATTTCTTTGGGGAATCGAAGCCACACAGCGCAGGAGCTCTGGAATGCCATCAAGCAGCAGAGCGACATATGGTTTGTGCCAGCGAATCTCCAGCCAGGCATGGTAGTGTGTGACAATGGCCGAAATCTGGTGGCAGCTCTGGGCCTAGGCAACCTCACTCACATCCCATGTCTGGCACATGTGCTCAACTTGGTCGTGCAGAGTTTTTTGAGGGACTATCCGGATCTTGATGCACTGCTTCACAAGGTCCGCATAGAGTGCGCTCACTTGCGGCGTTCCAGCAATGCAAGATCACGCATTGCAGCTCTGCAGCGCCGATTACGTCTTCCGGAACATCGCATCATATGTGACCTACCCACCAGGTGGAATTCAACGTTACATATGTTGGAGAGGTTGTGTGAGCAGCAGGCAGCAGTAATGGAGTACCAGCTGCAGCAGGCGCAAACAAGTCGCAGTGCGCGCCGTTCACACTTCACCACCACTGAGTGGGCCTCTATGAAGGACATTTGCCACGTTTTGCGTGCCTTCGATTATTCCACGCGGATGGCGAGTGCAGATGATGCACTAGTCAGCATGACTATCCCCCTTATCTGCCTGCTTGAAAAAACACTGCAAGCACTAAGGGACGAGGTTTTGGAAGAGGTGGAGGGTGAGGAGTCACAAATGCCATCTGCTTCTCTACAGTCTGCGCAACGTAGTTCCTCACAAAGGCCTAGGCAGGGGACACTTTGTGAGGAGGATGAGGAGGAGTTAATGGATGAGGAAGACATCTGTCCAGAGGAGGGAGGTACACAATGCTCTAGTAGTCAGTATCTAGAGCGAGGGTGGGGTGATGCAGAGCAGGCAGAGATCACGCCTCAAGCAGGGGACAGCGTTTCTTGGCCAGTTGGCAGTCTGCAGCACATGGTTGATTTCATGCTGCAGTGCCTGAGAAACGACCGCCGCATCGCCCACATTCTCAACACGGCTGATTATTGGGTGTCCACCCTCCTAGATCCTCGCTACCGGGACAACTTACAAAGCCTCATAACACCGTTGAACCGGGAGCGTAAAATGCGGGAGTACCAAGACGCACTGGTGCATTCCATCATGTTCTCCATTCCAACCGAGAGCAGTGCTGCTAGTATTTTTCAAAGCAGCTCAGTGCGTCGAGGCAGTGGAGGAAGCTCTGCACAAAGAGGGAGCAGAAGCAGCGCCTCAGCACAAGGCGAGACCAGTATGGCCGAAATGTGGCAAAGTTTTGTGCCCCCGCCGCCACAAATGTCTACACCATCACAGACTGCTCCAGTCAGCAGGAGGCAACGTTTCCGTCAGATGGTGACAGACTACATGTCTTGCCCTCTTAGTGTACTCTCAGACGGCTCTTCTCCCTTCAAGTTTTGGGTCTGTAAGCTGGATACATGGCCAGAGCTTAGTCAGTATGCATTGGAGGTGCTAGCTTGCCCTGCTGCTAGTGTATTATCGGAATGCGTCTTTAGTGCCGCAGGTGGTGTACTAACAGACCGTCGCATTCGACTATCCTCCGATAACGTTGACCGGCTTACTTTTCTCAAAATGAACAAGGCCTGGATGTCTCATGAATTTGCCAGTCCTCTTCCAGAATAAATAATTGGTTGGCAACAGTATCCAGGTCTCCTGTTCTGTTCATGTTTCTACCACCTGAACTGTAATCCCTGAGCTCCAACACCGCCAGTTGGCGCTCGGAAGTGCCGTCTGCACAGTCAACACTTGCTGCCGTGTTATTGGGGTTCAGTAACGTCAGCTGTTCCCCTGCTGTGCGGACGGCAATTTCTCCTGCTCTGTCCACATTCTCACTACTACAGATTTTAAAGTTGCTCCAATTACACCTCTGGCTCCTCTGTTTTCAGTATTATCCCTGAGCTCCAACACCGCCATTTGGCGCTCGGAAGTGCCGTCTGCACAGTCAACACTTGCTGCCATGTTATTGGGGTTCAGTAACGTCAGCTGTTCCCCTGCTGTGCGGACGGCAATTTCTCCTGCTCTGTCCACATCCACTGAACTACTGATTTAAAACCTCCAATTACACCTCTGGCTCCTCTGTTTTCAGTATAATCCCTGTGCTCCAACACCGCCAGTTGGCGCTCGGAAGTGCCTTCTGCACGGTCAACACTTGCTGCCATGTTATTGGGGTTCGGTAACGTCAGCTGTTCCCCTGCTGTGCGGACGGCTATTTCTCCTGCTCTGTCCACATTCTCACTACTACAGATTTTAAAGTTGCTCCAATTACACCTCTGGCTCCTCTGTTTTCAGTATTATCCCTGAGCTCCAACACTGCCAGTTGGCGCTCGGAAGTGCCGTCTGCACAGTCAACACTTGCTGCCGTGTTATTGGGGTCCCTCCTGCCCAGCCTGGTTACAGCACGCCAGCTGTTTCCGGGTAGTGTCAACGTCACTTTGCCTCCAATGCGTTGTCCTGTCGTGTTGCGGTCGGGTTAGCCGACTCTATGGGGCCTGCAGTTTAGGTGACTCCTATGTGGGCTGCGGGATCTGGCAATGAAGGCTGGTTCCATAGTGCCAATAGGACAAGCACCCCCTGTAGGACTGTGGGTTTTGGTAACTGCGGCCGGCTCGCCGCCTTGAACATTTTTTTACATGGGTACCTTCTGCTACCCATCCGGGTTCCAGTACCATCAGCTGGTTCTCGGCAGTGCCTTTGGATTAGGTGCCTCCTTCTCGGTATCCAAGTTCCACCAACGTCTGCTGGTCCTTGGTAGTGCTTTCTGGCACAGGTACCTCCTGCTTAGTAACCGAGTTCCAGTACCGTCAGCTGGTCTTCGGCAGTTCCATTGGCTCTTGTACCTTCTACTACCCATCCGGGTTCCAGTACCGTCAGCTGGTTCTCGGCAGTGTCTTTGGCACGGGTACTCCCTCCTGCCCAGCCTGGTTCCAGCAAGCCAGCTGTTTCCGGGTAGTGTCAACGTCACTTTGCCTCCAATGCGTTGTCCTGTCGTGTTGCAGTCGGGTTAGCCGACTCTATGGTGCCTGCAGTTTAGGTGACTCCTATGTGGGCTGCGGGATCTGGCAATGAAGGCTGGTTCCATAGTGCCAATAGGACAAGCACCCCCTGTAGGACTGTGGGTTTTGGTAACTGTGGCCGGCTCGTGGCCTTGAACTTTATTTTACATGGGTACCTTCTGCTACCCATCCGGGTTCCAGTACCGTCAGCTGGTTCTCGGCAGTGCCTTTGGATTAGGTGCCTCCTTCTCGGTATCCAAGTTCCACCAACGTCTGCTGGTCCTTGGTAGTGCTTTCTGGCACAGGTACCTCCTGCTTAGTAACCGAGTTCCAGTACCGTCAGCTGGTCTTCGGCAGTTCCATTGGCTCTTGTACCTTCTGCTACCCATCCGGGTTCCAGTACCGTCAGCTGGTCCTCGGTAGTTCCTCAGCTTTCTTGTACCTTCTGCTACATTTCCAAGTTCAAGCTTTTTGAAATGGTTCTTGGTAATCACTCTGGATCTCCCTGACGAGGACCCTGAAGACGAGGACCCTGAAGACCAACCCTAAGAAGACGAGGACCCCGAAGACAACGACCCTGAAGACGAGGACCCTGAAGACCACCCCGAAGAAGACGAGGACCCTGAAGACCACCCCGACGAAGACGAGGACCCTGAAGACCACCCCGAAGAAGACGAGGACTCTGAAGACCACCCTGAAGAAGACGAGGACCCCGAAGACGAGGACCTAGAAAACCAACCCGAAGAAGACGAGGACCCCGAAGACGAGGACCCCCGAAGACGACGACCCTGAAGACCACCCCGAAGAAGACCAAGAAGATGACCCTGAAGAAGTTGACCAAGAGGACAAAGAAGAGAAGACAAGCACCAAGATACAGAAGAACAAGAGACAGAAAACCAAGAAGCAGAAATACAAGAAGCTGCAGAACAAAAAGCGGAAGAACATTAAGCATAAGACTAAAAATCAGAGCAAAAGATAATGCTGCAGGCCAAACTGAATGCGGACAAATCCTGTTGTAAATCTTTTGTGACGGGCAGAACGAAAGGTGTAATGTCCAACCTTTTATAGATAACAACTACAGGAATGCCTGTCACAAATAAGAATATGATGAAGAAGAATATGAAGTAGAATATGAAGAATGAAAAAAAAAGAATAATACGAAGAAGGTGAAGAAGAAGAAGATGAATAAGGTGAAGAAGAAGTGGATGAAAAAGATGCTGAGGATGATCAAGGAGAAAGTGTGGGAGAAGTAAAATAGAAGGTGAAGAGCATGGAAGTAGTGAAACATAAATATCTGACAAAATATAAAAATACTTAACATAATCAATATTTCCGTAACTCAGAACGTCTTAAAAAAAATATTAATTCCTGCTATTCCATTTGATTGGGCTAAACCTCTATGCCTTTATTGTCTCCCCCACCTCCCCCAATACATTCTACATTATTCTTAGTTGTTTTCCTTCATGTAGAATTAACCTACAAGGAAAGAAAGGGTTTATTTTCATTCCGATATTTCCGTCCCATTGACTTGCATTGGTTTCCGGTATCGGAATCGGCGATATCCGATACTTTTTCGGTATCGGTCTGATCCAATCCGATCCGATATTTCCCGATATCGGAAGGTATCGCTCAACACTAATGGGTTGACATTCCGAAGCTCACATATCAGCTTTGCTGTATAAATATGGTAAGAATGAGTAGAGTCATCTCATGGCTATTAAAAGAATGGTCAAGGTAATGACAGCTCTATAATACTGTAATACTGCTCAGACCTTAAAGAGGTCGTCCACTACTTTAACATTGATAACCTATCCTTATAGGTTGTAGAGAACTGATATGCAACAATACTTTATTCCTCATATTCATGGTAATACAGCAATTCCAAATAAATGGCCCAAATACAATTGTCTTAGTCCACAAGATACCCTTCCCGAGACGGTTGTTCCACTGTTTTTGTGCCAGTATAGTCTGTAATCACAGTCCCCGATCCTCCAGACGACAGGTAAAAGGATGGAAGCACAGGTATCCAGTAGCAACAAGCCTTTAAGAAAGTTTAAATCCAAATGACAGATCCCATAACTGTAGCATGTTTATCCAGTTCAATCGGTAACTGATCTCCAACACTCCTTATGCCATGCATCCAGCCATCCTTCCAGGTCTTCAGTCTGGAGCCTAATCCTTCTATGTTCCACCAACTCCCCACTAAACATGTGGCTTCTTTTCTCCTTCACTGGGATAAGCCCCCTGAATGGGCAGAACTGCTCTCACTCTTCCCCCCAATGCTAAGTATGCATTAGTGGAGGTATTTTTTCTGGTCAAACCCATCATCTAGGTTGGTATGTGAGACTCCCTGTGGTGATGGCTCCGCTGAATCTTCTTTCAACACTCACACAATGGGCCTAGATGCTGTTTGAACAATGGTTAGAGGCTCCTGAGATACTAATGAGATTACTGGAATGCTAGACACTCTACAAGTAAAATTAGTGTACATAAACTGACGACCAAGCAGAACAATAAAATACAGCAAGCAAATCTCTAATAAAACACAATAATAATATCCACGAAAACAAAGCTCCGTGATGGAAAAGTCTCAAAGTCTTTAGTAAGTGGGCAGCTCCTCACTTAGGTCATCAATGTCTAATTGGTGGGAGTGCGACAACCCGCTGATCAGCTGTTCTCGGGGTTGGCCGGAACTGAGAAGTCACGGAGCTGCACAGAGCAGCTCCTTCTAATGTATAGTGGCCACAGCCAGGTATGGCACATCCTCCCTCTGATGTGAATTGATTTGAATAGGGGGCGGATTACAGTACCCGGCCGTGGCCATTATATAGTAGAGTTGTGCAGCTCCATGACTGGTCATTTCTGGCCATCACCGACACAAAGAACAACTTATTGGCAGGGGTGCCAGGTGTCACAACCCACTTATCAGACATTGATGAACTATCCTAAGTATAGGCCATCAATGATAAAGTAGTGGACAACCTCTTTAAATATGGCAGAATATTAACATTATATACTATACTTACTTACACAGGAAGAACCCCACAATGCCACAAGCTTTAATGCCAACATTTTCTAAGCTAAAGAAGCAAGAATTCTGGATTTATTTGCATTAAAAACTATCTTAAATTGCTTGTAATTAATTTATTATGTATCTTTCACATGTTTTCTGACTCATTTGACTCAATGAGAGAGGCTGTAGCTTTGAATAAAAACGACCATGACTGGAAATGATTAACCGTGCTCCAAAATTGTGCCCAAATACGTTGTATAAACTAGTCTAAAATTCACCAAATTAAACAG
Organism: Phyllobates terribilis; assembly: GCF_046119375.1. Lineage (NCBI taxonomy): Eukaryota > Metazoa > Chordata > Amphibia > Anura > Dendrobatidae > Phyllobates > Phyllobates terribilis. Next base: position 882,252,763 of record NW_027362762.1, read on the forward strand.
CATGAGCCCTCTTGATTTATATGATGCATTTTTTTTTTATTTTACTCAGATTCAATGCAATTGAATAAATTAAATATGTAAAACATTTCCTTTAAATGATGACTGAGAACCAAATTAACTTCTGAAATTTCTCCCAACAAGTAAAGACATTATTCTTCTCATGTCAATTATAATTGAGATTCAGCAAGGGAAATATATCTGAGTTCTGTATTTGTGTGCAGCTTGGAGTATGTCTTTGGGACAGTTCCCATTTCATTTACACTTGTCTAGAAAATATAGATAAAAATATTTCAGAATTCTAGGGTATGGATATTGTAATCTTGAAATCATACGCCTTAACATGCTATCATTGTTAAGTAGAACCAAAGAAGTGCCTAGATACAGGAGTCCGCTGGACATGAAAATTGTAGTGATGAGCTCGCCGAGTACTTGCGAGATGCTCGGGCAGATGCTCGGGTCCCCTCCCTGCATGTTTTGCCTGCCACTCATAGTAATGCCGCAGCCATGATGGTTGTGGCATTACAGTGATTGGATGACCACACAGCGTCATCAGGTCTATATCAGACCTGGCGCCGCCATGCTCGTCACAGTCACTCCCGATCAGACAGTGTAGGGAGAGGTGCTGCTGTGTCAGGGAGAGATTTGCTTCTGTATTAGGTAGTGTAGGGAGAAAAACTGTACATTACACATATCCATCTTAACAAACAGTCCTTCTGAGGTCTAACTAATCCATCTGCAGAGATATCAGGCAGGCAGTGTATATAGTCAGGCAGGGTATATAGTAGACTGCAGTGCATATAGCACAAGAGGCTCCATTGAAATTCTGCCTTCTGCTGCTGTTAGATATTTTTATACAAAGGACCAGGTCTCAGGGGCCAGGAATACTTTTTTTGGATCTTAATCCTCATTATTTGCTTGAAAAGCAATCCAGAGAACACAGTTTTTCTGTGTTTTTTTTTACTTGTTGGCACAGCAGAATACAGCCATGTCCTTTCCATATTACAGCGCTAGAAATACAGTTATTTAAAACTGTGTTTTCTCCATCACACGGATCACATATACGTTTTCAGAAAATACTGCCATTTTTGGCCTCCATTCCAATTTTTTTTCACTGTGTCAGCGAAGTTTTTGACACCAGTTTGCTGTTCAAACTAGTTACCTACAGGCCAGGTATTTAAAACTCTGTTTTCTCTGTCACACGGATCACATATACATTGTCAGAAAATACTGCCATTTCTGGCCTCCATTAAAAATTTCTTTCAATGTGTCAGTAAAGCAATTCACAACCAGTTTGCTGTTCAAACTAGTTATCTACAGGCCAGGTATTTAAAACTCTGTTTTCGCTGTCACAAGGATCACATATATGTTGTCAGGAAATACTGCTATTTCTGGCCTCCATTAAAATTTTCTTTCAGTTTGTCAGTGAAGAAATTCACACCAGTTTGCTATTAAAACTAGTTACTTACAGGCCAGGTATTTAAAACTCTGTTTTCTCCGTCACACGGATCACATATAAGTTTGCTCCAAACTCAGTCGTTTGTAGTGAGCGTGGAAGATACTTTCCTCCATTTAAAATGGGCAAGGCACGTGGCAAGGTCGGGGAACTGGATGTGATGGTGATGGTGCATGCAGAGGCCAAGGACAAGGCCATGGGCAAGCTGAAATTGTGCCACAACAAACACCCACATCTTCTCAACCGACCTTCCTGTCCCAATTCCTAGGGGACCGCAGCACACCACTATTGAACCCAAAGCAGTGTCAAAAGGTTGTTGGATGGATAGTGGACAATGCTTCCAGTCACTTAGCCACCACCGCCGTGAGTCTGGACCGCATATTCCTCACCCTGATCCTCCTTCCTCCCACCATGCCCACAACTGGACACTCTGAAGAGCTGTTCACTTTTCCATTTATAGATTCGGGCCTCTCACCCAGTCCACTTGAAGCGAGGCTAGAAGATATCACATGTAGCCATGCCTAAATATTTGAGCAGCTATGGTCACACAAAGGCGGTGGTGGGAAAGAGTCACTAGAGGTGGACGATGATGAGACACAATTGCCAGAAAGTCAGGAGGAGGACCAGGGTGCGGAAGTGAAAGACGAGGTGGTGGATGATATAGTAACTGACCCAACCTGGCAGGAGGACATGCAGAGCGAGAACAGCAGCACACAGGGGAGGGAGGCAGAACACACCAACAGGCAGGAAGAAGCAGTGTGGTGGCCGCAGACAGAAGGCAGGCAACCATTCCCCGTAACACCAACACGAAGGAAGTTGCCAGTACAACTGTTAGGTCTTCCCGAGTCTGGTTGTTTTTTAAAGACTCTGCCGATAACCCCAAAAAGGCCATTTGCACCACCTGCCAGGCCAGCATCAGCAGGGGTGGCAAAACAACCAGCCTGACCACCACCAGCATGATCAGGCATATGGCAGCAAAGCACCCGACTTTGTGGGCCGAATCCCAGGGTCCAGTAACAGTGTCTGCGGGTGGCACCATTGCTTCTTCCGCTGTTGTGCATGCAAGTCAATCACCTGTCCATGGTGCATGCGAATATGCCTCCTGCCCTGCACCTGTCGTTGCACACTCTCAAGTAGCAGCATCAGGAAGCACCTCCACGTTCTTGTCCCAGCGCAGTGTTCAGTTGTCTATACTTAAGTCCTTGGAATGCAAGTGTGGCGCCCCTGAGGGTTCGGTCGCCACAGAGGTACTGCATCTCACCCAGAGGTGTGGTATCTCACTCTCAGGTAAGGAAGGAGTACAGCCCAGGACCCAAACACCTGCATCCAACACTACACTGCTCCAGACCAGCTGGAAGGGCAAGATGTGTCGCGCTTCCTGCTGAGCCCTGTCCCTGGCTTGAGTGGGGGGAAATAAAGTAGGGGGAACCATGTAGTGGGTGTGGGTGGAGGAAGTAAATTAGGGGAGCATTGGAAGCAGTGATATAAATTGAGAAGCCATCTTGAAAGAACAGGTCAGTCAGAGGAGGAGAGTGAAAGGAGCAGGAGCTCTGTAGGAGCTCTGCTCAGGAGGAGGGCCTGAGGAGAGGCCCAGGACAGACTGAGGAGGAGAGGAGCAGGAGAAAGGCTCCAGGAACGTGGAAGGGACCCCAGGGGTACGGGAAGTGCTGGAGGCCACCCGTACACCCGAATCTGCCAGGCGGTGGAGGGGTCAGGTCGCACAGAGTGGACCAGTCCCTAAACTAGCAGAGTTCTTCAAGTCTCAACTAGGAAACCGAAGGCTGTAGTATTTCAGGTACTGCAGCAAAAATCCACATCTGTCTCACCAAGAAGGTAGCCATAGAGGACCCAGGGGACAGAGAAGATGTTGCCCGACAAGGTCCGCAGTCAATGGATTGGGACACTAGGTGTGAGGTGCAGGGAGACAGCCAGAAGGAACACACAGAAGAGGGTCCTGCTATGTACTCCGGAGGTACCTGAGGGTTGACTGAATCCCTCCCTGAGTAAGTACAGAACGACATGGGGAAGTTATCCTGGCCCTGGTAACTTGGAGTCTGAAAATCGTGAGTAAAACCCGGAAGACTGCACCCCACCGTCTCTGTCAGTTATTGCTGCTGCCCCATCACTCCCTGCCCCACACTGCACCCTGAGTGCTACTTCATAACAACAGCATGTACACTGCCCTGGAGCTAAGCTCTGCCTGTGGAGAGCTAAACCAACTCTGCTGCAGTCACACCAGCTCCAGAGGACCTGCTCCACAGTGGCGGCTCCACATAGCCGCATACCACAGGTGGTGTCACGAACTGTATATAAAAACTATAAATCCCTTGTAAATAATATTCCCCTTTTGATTGACTGCCCTGGGTCACAGACCGGGTCACCACTACGTGATATCTCCCCTAGCAACGACCGGCCAGACACCGAGTACCCCATGGCCCAGGGGGCACGTCACAAGCACAAATATGCAGCCAACGCCCCACAGGCCACACTACTAAATTCTCATATTTCACGACTGCTTGCGCTCGAAATGTTGCCTGATGGCGGCGGCCATCCCTCGGTACTTGGTCCTCAGCCGCCACTATTTCTTCCGGTGTGCCATCCCTGCATTACACAAGCACGTGTCCCAAAACATTAGCCGTGCCCTCAACAACACAGTTACCGGGAAAGTCCACCTAACCACGGACATGTGGACAAGTGCTTGTGGGCAGGGACGGTACATCTCGCTGACGGCAAACTGGGTTAACATAGTGGAAGTCGGGACCCAGTCGGACCGACCCCAAGATATTGAGGGCCCTAGGTCAATCAGAGTTGCCCCCATGGTCTACAGCTCCTGCACTTCATCCTCCTCAGCCTCCTCCTCCTCTTCAGCCTCCATCTCCGAAATGACCACATCAATCACAAGCTGGAAGCACTGTTGCACTGCTTCGGCCAAGCGGCAACAGGCTGTGCTGAAGCTAATATGCTTAGGTGACAAAACGCACAATGCTGAAGAGTTGTGGATAGCTCTGAAAGAGCCAGGCATGGTCGTGTGTGACAATGGCTGGAACCTGGTGGCGGCTCTGAGGCGAGGCGAGCTCACACATGTACCATGCCTGACCCATGTGCTTAACCTCGTGGTTCAGCGGTTTCTCAAATCCTACCTGGAGCTGCCGGATCTGCTTGTTAAAGTACGCCGCCTGTGTGCCCATTTTAGAAAGTCACCTACAGCTTCCGGCGCCCTTGCCATGTTTCAGCAGCGTTTGCAGCTTCCGGCTCACAGACTGGTGTGTGATGTCCCCACGTGTTTGAACTCTACACTGCAGATGTTGGGAAGGATTTGTGAGCAGAAGAGGGCAGTTGTTGAGTACCAGCATCAACAAGGCCGTCGGTATTCAGGTCAGACTCCACACATAAGACCTCAGGAGTGGACATAGATGTCAGACATATGTACCATCCTCCAAAACTTTGAGGACTCCACCAAGAGAGTGAGCGGTGATAACGCCATAATTACTGTCACCATCCCCCTTCTTTGTCTTCTGAAACGCTCTCTGCTCACAATCAAAGAGGATGCAGTGCAGGCGGAGCACGATGAGATGGAGCAAGGAACCATACAGGGTGATTATACACAGCTCAGCCTCATCTAATTCCAACGTGGATTGGGTGACAATGAGGAAGAGGAGGAGGAGGAGGAAGGACAGCAGCTAGTTTCATGCGCTATAGATGGTACTACCTGCACAGCTGTCATACCATCTGTTCAGCGTGGATGGACCGAGGACAGAGAGGAGGAGGAGGAGGAGAGCATGGTCAGTCATCCACTTGGTTCGGACACGGAAGTCTTGCCTGTTAGTAGTCTGGCACGCATGGCTGAGTTTATGTTACGCTGCCTTTCCCATGACCCTCGCATTCTCAAAATTTTTGGGTGACAGTCATTACTGGTTTGTGACACTTCTAGACCCACGCTACAAGGAGAACTTTTGTTGAACAACCAAGGAGTACAGGCGAGAGAGGCACAACTTCAATCCAGCAGAGGCAGGGGAACACTGTGAAAGTTCTGGGAGAGTTTTCTCAGTCCCTCCCATCGCACAGGCCCTGAGGCGCAGGGTACTCTCACAAGGAGAGCAAAGTTTGGGAAGATGCTGAGGGAGTACCTTGATGAGCGTACCAACATCCTCTGTGATTCCTCTGTGCCTTATAATTATTGGGTATCCAAGCTGGATATGTGGAATGAACTGGCTCTCTATGCCTTAGAGGTCCTGGCCTGCCCTGCTGCCAGCATTGAATCAGAGTGGGTTTTTAGTGCCGCTGGTGGAATTATAACTGATAAGCACATCCGCCTGTCAACTGAAAATGCTGACAGGCTGACTCTTATAAAAATGAACAAGGGCTGGATTGGGCCAGACTTCTCAACACCATGAATGATAGCAGCGTAACATAAACTCAAATCCAGTGTCCTTTCTTATGTGGTGTATTCCCATGCACCTTTTCACACCCAGACATGGGTATACGCTTCCTGATTTGGCTATTTGCTCTTTGTCCTCCTCCTTCTCCTCATCCTCCACCACCATATCACCAGGGTGACCGTGGTCCGTGATGCAACACCCACATAATTTTTTTAAAGGGTGTTTATGATGCCCGTAAAAAAAAAATGATACAGTATGTTCATGTATACCCCCCAGGGGTAAATGTTTGTCAGCCCATACACTTAGTGCATGGGCATTACAAGTATAGGAGGCCCGCTCCTTTCTAATGGGAACATTTTTTATGAGGCCCTTGGGGTGCATCGAAATTTTCAAAGTGGTATTGGGGTGCGTCCAAATTTTGGGCAGCCCTGGCACTCTCTGCATACGCAATAACAGTATAGAAGTCCCACTCTTTAGTAATGGGAACAATAAAACATAGCCGGCTGATGGCTCTCTAAGAATAGTGAGAGCCGACTGCTGGTCCTTTAGGAATAGTAAAGGCCGCCTGATGGCCCTATAAAAATAGGCTTTATGACTTTCAGAGTCCCTCCTTCATAAATGAAACTCAATGTGTCTGATGATATCTCACACACCACATGGCCAGATAAGGTTGTAAAATGTTAAAATGACATTTTCTGTTGAATGCATTAGTCACGGTTGAAAGCAATGCAACAGTGAAAAAACGCATCAAAAATGCTATGTGTGAACATAGTCCAAGGTGTGGAGGAGCATATTTGTTTTTGGTTATTTATTTTGCTTTATATACAAGTCATTACCCTGGAAAGGATGTTCCTTAACACATTTCCCAGGAAAATCCATTTTGGTTTCTTTTTGGTATGTTTTATTGTGAATCCGTAAAAGTGGCGTAATACTCTGACAATATTGTTGACAGAAGTTACCTGGGAGTCAGAAATGCTTCCAGGGGTCTTCCCCATGCTGTCCCCATTTCATTTGAGCACTGTTCCCATCGATTTGGGCTATTTTTAGGCCCTCTACAGACCGCCGGGGGGAGCCGCCTGAAAAATGCTTGAGTTTCCCATAGACTTACATTGGGCTCGTTGCTCGGGTCGAGCACCCGAGTATTCCAATGTGCTCAACCCGAGCATCGAGGACCCGATGCTCGATCATCACTAGAAAATTGCAATAAGGATTCAGTTCGAGTATGTCCTGAAACAAAGATAGATCTATCTCCTATGCAAAGTGTCTGGTTCAGATACTCTACTCCTTTCAACTGCTGCTCAGCAATATACATCAACTGCATTGAAGCAATCTGTGTATAGGATTTTCTCTCTCTGAATGATTCTACTACCCACTCTTTTACTGATAGAACAGGGTTGCAGAACATTTTTAGGTCCAAGGGCCTCTATGCCATATTGAACCAATCCCAAGGGCCACAAAAAATTTAAAGGGGTATTTACATGAATACATCACCAAGACCACCATCAGTACATTAATACATCACCAGAACAAAGTTTTGAGTATTTGAGGAGGATTTGGAGAGATTCTGCTCTGTTTCTGCTCCAAAAAATAAGAGTGAACATACGCTAACTTATACTGGGTTTTGGAGCAGAAACTGAGCAGAATCTCAAATCCTCATTATAATATTAAAGATAAGCTTTATCATAGCATGAAGATATGCTGAGACTTGCATTAGATGCGGAACATTAGCAGGTTAAAAATGCATGTAATCAGCACATGATTATACCAATAAAGTTTTGTCAAAGCCAAATACCAAGATGTATCAAAAACAGATAGCAGCTTTATTTAAAACATGATATACAAAAAAAGACAAAAACCAAAGCATTAAAAAGCACTCAAAAACGCAATGAAAAAAAAGCAAGTAACCTAATTGACCTAATAGGCGCAGAAATGCTGCAAAAAATCTGCAACATCAAAAGCTCACCAAATACTTTTTGCTGGAACGTAACCTAACAGATGATTGCACATATTTTTATACACAGGCACAGTACACTGGCATACAAGTATATTAATACCTCCCTTCTGTATATATACAGAGGAATAATAACACAACACATGCTGTGATGCTTCAGCAGCAGCAGACCACCCTACCACCCTCTGCCTCCCTTTTAACTGACTTGCCAACATGTTAAACACTATTGATTGGCTGTTAGTGGTGAGCTATTCACTAAGCCGTCAGTGGTCTTCAAAAATTATTCCATCATGTTGTGAAACATAAATAGCTTAAGTACAGTCGACTGGTTATATTATTGTCAAAATGTGAAAGTAAGGAAAAGAAAATTGCACTTTCCGTATATATGCAAACGTGATGAAATGGAGTTTTTCTTCATCCGCGCTCTATCAATACAATAAAGCTTCTTTTATTGTTTGCTGTACTAATGGATAAGATGTTTGTGTTCCAAAGAGCATTACTGAAAACCTATTGAAACAAGTCAATACCTGAACTGTCATTGTAGTCATTGTGCTTTACATGCATACTCTTAGAAGCCGTCAAGAGTTACAGGTTACATCTCCTTTTGAGAAGAAGATGTTTAATTTTTCTGTGCTTGGCCCCATTCATTTTATAATACATTAAAGCTTCATTAAAATTCACATTTTTGATCTCTAAATCTTTCTGGCAGACTTTTCACTGATTTATTTGCAAGTTATACAGATGAACATGCCAGATCAATAATGTTAGTAAAATGTGATATTGAACCTCTTAAGGACTTGCCGAACTTGGCACTTTAGGACTATTGATGAGCGAGCGTGCTCATTTAACCCTTTCGCCGAGCACACTCTGGTGCTTTCCGAGTATCTTCAGTGTGCTCGTATAAAAAGTTTGAGTACCTGCTCCTGCATGATTTATGGCTGTTAAACAGCCTCAACACATGCAGAGATTGCCTGTTTGTTAGGGAATCCTCACATGTGTTGAGACTGACTAACAGTCATAAATCATGCAGACGCAGGGACTCGAACTTAATATACGAGCACGCCGAAGATACTCGGAAAGCACCCGAGCGTGCTCAACGAAAGGGTTAAACGAGCACGCTCACTTATCACTAGTTAGGACATAACAAATATTTAAGTTTTTTTCATTGACGCATTCCAGTAGCCATAATATTTTTATTTTTTGTCAACGTAGCTGCATAAATTCTTGTTTTTATCAAGTTGTCTTTGTAAGGCCATGTTCACATGTTCAGTATTTGGTCAGTATTTTACATCAGTATTTGTAAGCCAAAACCAGGAGAGGAACAATCAGAGGAAAAGTATAATAGAAACACGTCACCACTTCTGTATTTATCACCCACTCCTGGTTTTGGCTTACAAATACTGATGTAAAATACTGACCAAATACTGAACGTGGCCTTACTGGCAACATTTTGTGGTGCTCATAAACATCACCTAACTTTTATTAATTTTATATGGGGAGAAAAATAAGAAAACAGTTATTTTATGTTTTTTATTTTTCGCTATTAACCCCTTAATAACATCTGACGTACTAATACGCGTCTGTGCCCTGGGACTTAAGAGCCAGACCCGTATTAGTACGTCATGGCGATCGCGCGCGCACACAGGCTGTGCGGGCGCGATCGCCGCCGGGTGTCAGCTGATTGTCACAGCTGACACCCGGTACTATGTGCAGGGAGCGGTCACGCACCGCTCCCAGCACATTAACCCCCGCGATGCTGCGATCGAAGTCGATCGAAGTCGATCGCGGCATTGCGGGGGCAAGGGGAGGTGATCGCCGATACTCACCTCCTCTTCCGGCTTCCAGCGCAGTCTGCAAAGGCTTCCCGGGTGTTGCCATGACGACCCGATGTCGTCATGACAACATCCGGGTCACCAGAGAGCAGGAAGATTGCTTGGACATGCGCAGTGCATCTCCAAGCAATCTTCACACTGTGCACTTCTGACAGCCTTCATGGCATAGGGATGGTGCTCCATTCCTGTGCCATGCAGGCGATCAGAAAAAAAAAAGTGAAAGTCCCAGAGTGGGACAAAGTAATAAAGTGTATAAACTGTGTGAAAGTGGAAAAAAAAAAAAAAAAAAAAATGTGCAAAAATATTATAAAAAAATAAAAAAAATAATACACCAAAAATAAAAATATAATGTACCCATCAATAAATATTATTATAAAAAAAATAAAAAAAAAAACAATAAAAGTACACATATTTGGTATCGCCGCGTCCGGAACAACCTGACCTATAAAACTGTCCCACTAGTTAACCCCTTCAGTGAACACGGAAAAAAAAAAAAAAAAAAAACAAGCAAAAAACAATGCTTTATCACCATACCGCCAAACAAAAAGTGGAATAACACGCGATCAAAAAGACGCATATAAATAAAAATGATACCGCTGAAAACGTCATCTCGTCCCGCAAAAAACAAGCCGCCATATAGCTCCATCAGCCGAAAAATAAAAAAGTTATAGCTCTCAGAATAAAGCGATACTAAAAAATATTTTTTTCTATAAAATAGCTTTTATTGTGTATAAGCGCCAAAACATAGAAAAATTATACAAATGTGGTACCGCTGTAAACGTACTGACCCGAAGAGTAAAGCTGCCTCATCAATTTTACCACACGCGGAACAGAATAAAAAAAAAAAAAAAAAAACAATTCCTGAATTGTTGGTTTTTGTTTATTCTGCCTCCCAAAAATCGGAATAGAAAGCGATCAAAAAATGTCACGTGCCTGAAAATGGCACCAATAACAACGTCAAGTCATCCCGCAAAAAACGAGCCGTCACATGACTGTCTGCCAAAATTTGGAAAAATTATAGCTCTCAAAATATGGCGATGCAAAAACTAGATTTTACAAAAAATGCGTCTTTTAGTGTGTGACAGCTGTCAGTCATAAAAACCCCATATGATTCTGGCATTGCTGTAATCACACCGACCCGAAGAATAAAGTCGTCTAATCACTTATACCGCACAAGGAACGGCGTCAAAAATAAACTCTTGAGTTAGGATTGGGCTAGGGTTAGGGCTGGGTTTGGGGCTAGGGTTGTGCTGGGGCTAGGGTTGTGCTGGGGCTAGGGTTGTGCTGGGGCTAGGGTTGTGCTGGGGCTAGGGTTGTGCTAGGGTTAGGGCTGGGGTTGGGATTTTTTTCAAAAGTAAGAAAAAAAGATGACGATATGGCGACTAGTGTTGAGAGCAAGTGCTCGCTACTTGAGTTTGCATCGGGTGCTCTGGTATGCATTTAGTATCGTGGGTATTTGAGTGACATGCTCGAGTCTCTGCCCCATATGCTTCGCGGCCAAAAAACTTTACGGGGATTGCCTGCCATGCACGAGCGATCCCCGCATGTTTTTTTTTGGGTGTCTAATAACCGTGAAACATGCGGAGCAGGGACTCGAGCATGTCACTCGAGCACACGCTGTACATGGTGCATACCTGAGTACCCGATGCAAACTCAAGTAGCGAGCACTTGCGCTCAAGAATAATGAAAACTTATTCAATATGATGACCTAATGTAAACAAATAATGTGCCGTACCTCTGGGTTCAAAATGTTCACTATACACCTTAATAAAATCTTTGAGGGGTATAGTTTCCAAAATGGGGACACTTGTGGGGGAGCTCCACTGTTTAGGCACATCACGGGCTCTCCAAACGCGACATGGTGTCCGCTAACAAATTGAATGGAAAATCGGCTCAAATTGTTAGCGGACGCCATGTTGCGTTTGGAGAGCCCCTGTGTGTCCAAACATTGGAGCTCCCCCACAAGTGACCCCATTTTGGAAACTAGACCCCCCAAGGCACCTATCTAGATGCATAGTGAGCACTTAGAACCCCCAGGTGCTTCACAAATTGATTCGTAAAAATGAAAAAGTGAAAATAAAACACTTTTTCATTTTTATGAATCAATTTGTGAAGCACCTGGGGTTCCAAGTGCTCACTATGAATCTAGATAGGTGCCTTGGGGGGTCTAGTTTCCAAAATGGGGTCACTTGTGGGGGAGCTCCAATGTTTGGGCACACAGGGACTCTCTAAATGCAACATGGTATCCGCTAACAAATTGAATGGAAAATCGGCTCAAATTGTTAGCGGACACCACATTGCGTTTGGAGAGCCCCTCTGTGCCCAAACTTTGGAGCTCCCCCACAAGTGACCCCATTTTGGAAACTAGACCCCCAAGGCACCTTTCTAGATGCATAGTGAGCACTTGGAACCCCCAGGTGCTTCACAAATTGATTCGTAAAAATGAAAAAGTGAAAAAAAAAACACTTTTTCATTTTTATGAATCAATTTGTGAAGCACCTGGGGTTCCAAGTGCTCACTATGAATCTAGATAGGTGCCTTGGGGGGTCTAGTTTCCAAAATGGGGTCACTTGTGGGGGAGCTCCAATGTTTGAGCACACAGGGACTCTCCAAATGCAACATGATATCCGCTAACAAATTGTCGGCTCAAATTGTTAGCGGATATCATGTTGCATTTGGAGAGTCCCTGTGTGCCCAAACATTGGAGCTCCTCCACAAGTGACCCCATTTTGGAAACTAGACCCCCCAAGGCACCTATCTAGATGCATAGTGAGCACTTGGAACCCCTAGGTGCTTCACAAATTAATTCGTAAAAATGAAAAAGTGTTTTTTTTTTCACTTTTTCATTATTACGAATCAATTTGTGAAGCACCTGGGGGTTCCAAGTGCTCACTATGCATCTAGAAAGGTGCCTTGGGGGGTCTAGTTTCCAAAATGGGGTCACTTGTGGGGGAGCTCCAAAGTTTGGGCACAGAGGGGCTCTCCAAACGCAATGTGGCGTCCGCTAACAATTTGAGCCGATTTTCCATTCAATTTGTTAGCGGATACCATGTTGCATTTAGAGAGTCCCTGTGTGCCCAAACATTGGAGCTCCCCCACAAGTGACCCCATTTTGGAAACTAGACCCCCCAAGGCACCTATCTAGATGCATAGTGAGCACTTGGAACCCCTAGGTGCTTCACAAATTGATTCGTAAAAATGAAAAAGTGTTTTTTTTTTCACTTTTTCATTATTACGAATCAATTTGTGAAGCACCTGGGGGTTCCAAGTGCTCACTATGCATCTAGAAAGGTGCCTTGGGGGGTCTAGTTTCCAAAATGGGGTCACTTGTGGGGGAGCTCCAAAGTTTGGGCACAGAGAAGCTCTCCAAACGCAATGTGGTGTCCGCTAACAATTTGAGCCGATTTTCCATTCAATTTGTTAGCGGATACCATGTTGCATTTAGAGAGTCCCTGTGTGCCCAAACATTGGAGCTCTCCCACAAGTGACCCCATTTTGGAAACTAGACCCCCCAAGGCACCTATCTAGATGCATAGTGAGCAGTTGGAACCCCCAGGTGCTTCACAAATTGATTCATAAAAATGAAAAAGTGTTTTTTTTTTCACTTTTTCATTGTTACGAATCAATTTGTGAAGCACCTGGGGGTTCCAAGTGCTCACTATGCATCTAGATAGGTGCCTTGGGGGGTCTAGTTTCCAAAATGGGGTCACTTGTGGGGGAGCTCCAATGTTTGGGCACACAGCAGCTCTCCAAACGCAACATGGTGTCGCTAACAATTTGAGCCAATTTTGCGTTAAATTTGTTAGCGGACACCATGTTGCATTTAGAGAGCCGCTGTGTGCCCAAATATTGGAGCTCCCCCACAAGTGACCCCATTTTGGAAACTAGACCACCCAAGGCACCTATCTAGATGCATACTGAGCACTTGGAACCCTCAGGTGCTTCACAAATTGATTCATACAAATGAAAAAGTGTTTTTTTTTTCACTTTTTCATTGTTACGAATCAATTTGTGAAGCACCTGGGGGTTCCAAGTGCTCACTATGCATCTAGATAGGTGCCTTGGGGGGTCTAGTTTCCAAAATGGGGTCACTTGTGGGGGAGCTCCAATGTTTGGGCACACAGGGACTCTCTAAATGCAACATGGTGTCCTCTAACAAATTTAACGGAAAATCGGCTCAAATTGTTAGCGACACCATGTTGCGTTTGGAGAGCCGCTGTGTGCCCAAACATTGGAGCTCCCCCACAAGTTACCCCATTTTGGAAACTAGACCCCCCAAGGCACCTATCTAGATGCATTGTGAGCACTTGGAACACTCAGGTGCTTCACAAATTGATTCATAAAAATGAAAAAGTGTTTTTTTTTTTCACTTTTTCATTGTTACGAATCAATTTGTGAAGCACCTGGGGGTTCCAAGTGCTCACTATGCATCTAGAAAGGTGCCTTGGGGGGTCTAGTTTCCAAAATGGGGTCACTTGTGGGGGAGCTCCAAAGTTTGGGCACACATGGGCTCTCCAAACACAACATGGCGTCCGCTAATTATTCAAGCAAATTTTACAATCAAAAAGTCAAATAGCGCTCCTTCCCTTCCGAGCCCTGCCGTGCGCCCAAACAGTATTTTTTCCCCAAATATTGGGTATCTGCGTGCCCAGGGGAAATTGCACAACAAATTTTGGGGTCCATTTTTTCTTGTTACCCCTGTGAAAATAAAAAAAATTGGGTCTAAATTAACATTTTTGTGAAAAAAGTTAAATGTTCATTTTTTTCTTCCACATTCAAAAAATTCCTGTGAAGCACCTGAAGGGTTAATAAAGTTCTTGAATGTGGTTTTGAGCACCTTGAGGGGTGCAGTTTTTAGAATGGTGTCACTTTTGGGTATTTTCTGTCATAAAGACCTCTCAAAGTGACTTCAAATGTGATGTGGTCCCTAAAAAAATGGTTTTGTAAATTTTGTTGGAAAAATGAGAAATCGCTGGTCAACTTTTAACCCTTATAGCTCCCTAACAAAAAAAAATTTTGGTTCCAAAATTGTGCTGATGTAAAGTAGACATGTGGGAAATGTTATTTATTAACTCTTTTGTGTGACATATCGCTCTGATTTCAGGGCTTAAAAATTCAAATTTTGAAAATTGCAAAATTTTCAAAATTTTCGCCAAATTTCCGTTTTTTTCACAAATAAACGCAAGTGATATCGAAGAAATTTTTCCACAATCATGAAGTACAATATGTCACGAAAAAACAATCTCAGAATCAGGGGGATCCGTTGAAGCGTTCGAGAGTAATTACCTCATAAAGTGACAGTGGTCAGAATTGTAAAAATTGGCCCGGTCATTAACGTGCAAACCACCCGCGGGGCTTAAGGGGTTAATATGATATACAAATAAAGTGTTAACTTAATTTTATGGATTAGAACGATTATGGCGATACCAAGTTTATATCGTTTTATTTATGTTTTACTACTTTTGCACATTAAATACACTGTTTGAAAAAAAAAAACCATTTGTTTTTATTTCGCCATATTCTGAGATCTGTCAATTTTTAAGGATCAAAAATTGAATTTTTAAAGGGCAAGATGACGTTTTCAGTGGTACCATTTTCCTGCACAAATTACTTTTTGATCACTCATCATTTCATTTTTTTGAACTTGCAATGAACAAGCAAAGAGTCAAATCTGACTTTTTTTTTTTTACTATTCAGTGTAGTTGACATTTTAACTTTATTCTGCAGATTGATATAGCGATAAAAATAATAACCAATTTCTATAGCAATTTACGTTTTACTGCTCTCATACAAAAAGATAAATACCGTATATGTTTTTTACATTTTTTGGGGGGCGGGGGAAGTTCACCAGATTCCAAGATGCATGCATTTTTCATTTTTCAGTAGACAAAGTTGTACAAGACCTTAATTTTTGCGTGGCAAGCAGTAGTTTTAACAGGTCCCATACAATTTTTTTATTTGCAGAGCTATATGAGGGCTTGTTTTTGTATAACAAGCTTTAGTGTTTATTAATAATATTTTGGAATACATAACATTTTTTAAACACTTCTTATGTAGTTTTATTTTTAAAAGGGATAAACTAAAATGGCTGTTTTGGTGAGTTTTTTTTACATATTTTTTCAGTACTCAAAGTGTGGGGAAAAAGTATGTTATTGTACATATCATTGCTGACTTGACAATACCAAATAAGTCACGCTTTGAAAGCTATGTGATTTTTTTCCTTTTTTTAAAAACTTTTTTTACTTTATTTTTGTAATATTTACTAGTCCTCAAAAAGGAATTTAACTTGTGATCTCGTGATCGCATCAGCAATACACAGTAGAGTAAGTATTACACTGCACCATTAGTGCTTGTCGGACAGTTGGGCTACAAGACCCCGACCCCGGGTGGGATCTGATTGACTGTGGTGTAGTGTATGACAAACCCAGAGGCTTTTTGTAGATTTCACGTTGCAAAAGCAACCCATCTGCATCTAGGATCACACAACAGGGGTGCCAATAGGCTGAGAGAGGGATCGCTTTCCCTCTGTCATAATTCTCATGTACTGCTGTCACCTGATCCTAGCATTTATAGCAGGTACCTGGCTGTTTGTAGCAGTCACGCTCCAGCAGATGATTGAATCAGTACAGGAGCTGTACTGTGTGATCAGCATGATGCATGTATCCATCATGGAGCACTATCCTCTTCGTGAAATCTATATCTGTCTTCTAATGTTACAGGGTTGATCTGTGCATTTAAAACTCTTTAGCTCAGAAGTCTCATCTGGTTTATAGTAACAAACAAACCAATCATTCATTTAGTTCTTTTCTTCCAGAGGCCTTTACAAAAATTTGATTGGTTGCTAAGAACTACTTTATTTTAAATTGAGTTTTGATTTTTTTTAAAGTTGAGATCTACCAGCAACTCACCTTTTCCATTTTACTTATGATATCAATAAACAACGGTGGACTCTGAAACGCGTAGACCATAAACCTACATTTTTAACCATACTAATGGTTTGTCGTGACTCCAGAGAGCGCAGAAACAACTTCCTTTCAAAGCATTTATCTCTGACATATCCATAGGAAGCTGCAGCATTTGGAGTCCAGGCTTTATTGGTGTTGTGTCCCACACAACCCTAATAGATGAGCAGTTTTTAATACTTTTATGTAACATTTATTAATTGGATAAGACCCTATTGCGCTCTTGCATTTTTCCATATCAATGAACAATGAACATCTTGACATAAAATTTTATTTTCCCTCCTGTTCTGCACTAAAATAGCACATCCAAATTGTCTATGTTAATAAAAATCAACATCCCCTTTTAATAAATAGATAAATAAATAAATAATGACTTTATTGGCTGTGAATAGTAAAACAAAAAGAGTAGCTATTTTGTATTTTTGCAATCAAAACAATCCTTACAATAAATGTAAAATATTTATACTATGTGGTTCATATAGAGAGAAATGAAAAATTGTCTTTATTCTCTTTAACTGCTTCCAGACCGCCCACTGTACATAAACGTCGGCGCTGCCTGGGCTCTGTGCAGCGCCGACGTTTATGAACGGTCGGTGGTCCCGCAGCCCTTGGGACCCCAAGGGTCCTGCAAGCGCTGCGTGTGAGGTGCAGAGCGACAGCTCTGACAGGGGACATCATCGGGACCTGATTGGATCAGGTCCCAATGATGTTAACCCTTTGCTATCTTCTATATGCCGCGATCTATAGTGATCGCGGCATTTAGGAGATAGTGAGAGGAGAGGGGGTCGTCCACTTACCTCTCCGACGGCCCCCTGATGTCTTACAGGATCTGCCATTGTCATGGCAGCCAGAGGTCACATGACCGCCTCCGGATTGCCATATATGGTGTCCTGCTAGGCTCAGCCTGCAGCTGAAGTCTAGCAGGAGACAGACAGTGTGAAACTGTCAGCAGAGCTCTCATGCAATGCAATACATGTCTATTGCATTGCATGAGAACAATGATTAGAAAAATAAAAATTAATGTCCTATACAGGGACTAAGTAAAAATGTAAAAAAAAGTCTAAAAAATGTTTTCAAACTGTTAAAAACAAAATCACAAAATAAATAAAAATAAATAAATAAAATATTAAACCAATAAATCCGTATATTTATACAAAAACAAAAAAAGTACACATATTTGGTATCGTCGCATCCGAAACAACCTGATCTATAAAACTGTCACACTAATTAACTCCTTCTGTGCACACCGTAAGAAAAATAAATAAAAAACGGAGCAAAAAACTATGCTTTTTCATCATATCGCCAAACAAAAAGTGGAAAAAAATGTGATCAAATAGCAAAATGGAAATAAAAATGGTACCGCTGAAAACGTCATCTTGTTCCGCAAAAAAAAAAGCTGCCATACAGCTCCATCAGTCGAAAAATAAAAAAGTTATAGCTCTCAGAATAAAGCGATGCAAAAAAAAAATTTTTTCTATAAAATTGTTTTATTGTGTAAAAGCGCCAAAACATAAAAAAAATACAGTAAGTGTAGTATCACTTTAAACGTACTGACCCGAAGAATAATGCTGCCTTATCACTGTTACCACACGCAGAACGGCATAAAAAAAACCCTCAAAAAACAATTCCTGAATTGTTGGTTTTTGTTAATTTTACCTCCCAAAAAACGGAATAGAAAGCGATCAAAAAATGTCACGTACCCAAAAATGGTACCAATAAAAATGTCAACTCGTCCCCCAAAAAACAAGCCATTACATGACTCTGTCGGCCATAATATAGAGAAATTATAGCTCTCAAAATATGGTGATGCAAAACCTAGATTTTGCAAAAAAAGCGTCTTTTAGTGTGACAGCTGTCAGTCATAAAAACCCGATATAAATCTGGTATCTCTGTAATCGCACCGACCCGAAGAATAAAGTAATCTCATCACTTATACCGCACGATGAACAGCGTAAAAAATAAATCAAACCAATTCTTCACCTGCTACTGATTTGTTTATTATGTCTCCCAAAGATCGCAGTAAGGCTCTGCTCACATTTATCCTGCGCTCTGCGCTGGGCACTTACACCAGAGTTTCCGTGTAATTCTCTGAAATAAGTGATTCAGACGGAACCCACGGCAGAAGATTCCCTGAAATGAGGCAGATATAGGCCACTGTGGATGCCGTCTGGCCTGTGATCCAACGGTGTCAGTTTTTTAAGGCGTGCATAAAAGTGCGGTTGGCCACCGTTTTGTGCACTTCTGAAAAAAATGACACCGCTAAACAGAGGCCAGACGGAGTCCAGAGTAACATCACTTGGAAATTTAGATGGAAACCCCGATGTAAGTGCTCAGCCAAGAGCGCCGGATAAACAATATGTAAAATGTTCCCAATAAAAGCTTCAACTCAGTCCTCAAAAAAAGCTAGTCCCCACTCAGGTCCGTTATCTGTTAAAAATATAAGGGACTTCCAAGTTACTGGTAGCAGAAAGGCTCTGGAAAAGCGAAATGGCCCTTGCCCCCCAAAAGAAATTCAGAAAATTTTGTGCTCCCAAATCCAAATGCCTATTCTACAATAATTTTTTCTCCAATTGTCAAATAGCGCTCCGTCCCTCCCAGATCTCGCCATATGGCTAAGCGGTACGATACAGCCACATATGGGGTATTGCCACTTTTAGAAGAAATTGTGTGACACATTTCGGCACCATTTTTACCCATTGCCCTGTGTGAAAATGTAAAATCTGAGGGTAAACATTTTTTGTGGTAAAAATATAATTATGTTTTCTTCACTGCCCAATGGTATAAATTAAAAAATTAAAAAATACTCACTACTTCCCTAGATGAATTCCTTGAGAGGTGTAGTTTACAAAATGGGGTCACTTGTGTTTTTTTTTGCTGTTTCGGCATGTCAGCGACTCTTCAAATGTAACATGGTGTCTGCAACCTATCCGAGCCAACATAGCGCTCCTTTCTCTTCCGAACCCTGCCGTACACCAAAGTAGTGGTTTTCCCCCACATATGGGATATCGGCGTACTCAGGAGAAATTGCACAACAAATTTCATGGTGCAATTTCTCCTGTTATCCTTATGATAATGCAAAATTGGGGGATGAAAAACATTTTTTGTGGGAAAAATGTGAAAATTTTATTTTTACGGCTCAATATTATAAACTTCTGTGAAGCACCTGGGGGAGCAAGGTGCTCACCACACATCTAGTTAAGTTCCCTAAGGGGTCTAGTTTCCAAAATGGTGTCACTTGTGGGGGTTTCCACTGTTTAGGCACATCAGGGGCTCCCCAAATGCAATATGGCGTCCGCTAATTATTCAAACAAATTTTACATTCAAAAGGTCTAATGGCGCTCCTTCCCTTCCGAACCATGCAGTGTGCCCAAACAGTGGTTTTCCCTCACATATGCGGTATCAGCGCGCTCATGAGAAATTGCACTACAAATTGTATAGTCCATTTTTTCCTGTTACCCTTGTGAAAATAAAAAAATTGGGTCTAAAGTAACATTTTTGTGAAAAAAAGTTAAATGTTCATTGTTTTCTTCCACATTCCAAAAATTCCCGTGAAACACCTGAATGGTTAATAAACTTCTTGAATGTGGTTTTGAGCACCTTGAGGGGTGCAGTTTTTAGAATGGTGTCATTTTTGTTTTATTTCTGTCATAAAGGCGCCTCAAAGTCACTTCAAATAAGATGTGGTCCCTAAAAAAATGTTTTTGTCAATTTTGTTTAAAAAATGACAAATTGCTGGTAAACTTTTAACCCATATAGCTTCCTAACAAAAAAAAATTTTGGTTCCAAAATTGTGCTGATGTAAAGTGGACATGAGGAAAATGTTATTTATTAACTATTTTGTTTGACATATCTCTCTGATTTAAGGGCATGAAATTGAAAGTTTGAAAATTGCAAAATTTCCAAAATTTTCGCCAAATTTCTGATTTTTTCACAAATAAACACAAGTGATATCAAAGAAATTTTACCACTATCATGAATTACAATATGTCACGAAAAAGCTATCTCAGAATCAGGGGAATCCATTGAAGCGTTCCAGAGTAATTACTTCATAAAGCAACAGTGGTCTGAATAGAAAAAATTTGCCTGGTCACAAAGGCAAAGACAGGCTCTGGCGCGAAGTGGTTACGGAGTTTTTCACTTTCAGTAAAGTGCATCCCAAATGTTCTGAAATATGTAAAATAACAAACCTGGATCCAGCCCCGGCTCCCTGCTGTTACTTGGGTCTCTGTGTTCTTATGTCTCATGGCCGTGTTCTTAGGCAAAATTCTGAGTGAGCTTACTCCTTTTGTATGAAAAGTCCAACACATGAATGGTCTCAGGATGCTTTACTGTTGGCCTAACACAGGACTCATCATAGCTCTCACGTTTTCTTCAGTCAGACTTCCAGATGTCAAAAACTTTCTGAAAGGTGCTTCATGAGATAAAATAACTTTGCAGGAAGTACAGAAATTGGACTGCAGAAGACTTGGGAGTAATTATTTTCTCTGATGAAGCCTTCTTCAGACTGAGTGTGAAGTGAATGCTAGCATGAGTTCTGTGTCATGTGAACAGTAAGGCATCCTGAGACCATTCATGTGTGGGGAGTTTTCGTCCATGGAGGGAGCTCACTCACAAATTTGTCTAAGAATAAAGAACGGGATCTAAACATCATAGAATTATAGAATCATAGAATGTTAGAGTTGGAAGGGACCTCCGGGGTCATCGTGCCCAACACCCTGCTCGATGCAGGATTTACTAAATCATCTCAGACATCCTCCAAGAGCAACTTTTGCCAACGATCCAGGAGCAATTTGATGACGAACAATGTTTTTCTAGCACATGTGAGCACCATGTCACAAGGCAAAAGAGAAAAAATGTAGCTCAGTGAAAAGAAACATTGAAACTCGTCAGCTCTCAGTCCAATTGAGAACCTGTGTTCAATTCTCAATAAATGGGTGGATAAACAATATCACAGAAATTGTGAAAATCTCCAATCAATGGATAGATAAGAATGCACTGTCATCAGGCAAGATTTGGCCCAGAAACTGGTATCCAGCTGCCAGGACAGATTGCACAATTGTAAAAATTAAAGGTCAACACTGTAAATATTGAGTCTTTGCATAAACATCATATGTTTGTGAATAAAAGTTTAAAAACCTATGAAATGCTTTAATATGTTTAGAAATGTGACTAAAAGATCTAAAAACACTGAAACAGTGAACTTTGTGAAAATCAAAATTTGTGTCAGCCTCAAAACTTTTGGCATGACTACTGCATGCTAAGGTCGCCCACTGCCTCTGTCTAATCACTTAGATATGTCAGTCAGTAATGACAGAGACATATAAGAAGTTAGGCAGCCAGGATATTTCAGATCCCGATCCTTCTCCGCTACATGTTACTGCTGACACCTGACATTGTTGGCACATTGATAGCACCATCAATATAATTTGGTTTGCACCAAGGATTTAAAGGATTATCTATATAGTTTTTTTTGCACCAATATATTATAATCAGTGATTTTCAAATTGAAAATATTTACAATTTATTCCCTGCTGTCTACTGAGATCAGTCACTGTTAATGTCGCAAGTAGTGTTGAGCGATACCTTCTGATATCGGGAAATATCGGATCGGATTGGATCGGACTGATACCGAAAAAGTATCGGATATCGCCGATTCCGATACCGGAAACCAATGCAAGTCAATGGGACAGAAATATCGGAATGAAAATAAACCCTTTCTTTCCTTGTAGGTTAATTCTACATGAAGGAAAACAACTAAGAATAATGTAGAATGTATTGGGGGAGGTGGGGGAGACAATAAAGGCATAGAGGTTTAGCCCAATCAAATGGAATAGCAGGAATTAATATTTTTTTTAAGACGTTCTGAGTTACGGAAATATTGACTATGTTAAGTATTTTTATATTTTGTCAGAAATTTATGTTTCACTACTTCCATGCTCTTCACCTTCTTTTTTACTTCTCCCACACTTTCTCCTTCATCATCCTCAGCATCTTTTTCATCCTCTTCTTCTTCACCTTCTCCATATTCTTCTTCTTCACCTTCTTCGTATTATTCTTTTTTTTACATTCTTCATATTCTACTTCTTCATCTTCTTCATATTCTTCTTCTTCATCATATTCTTATTTGTGACAGGCATTCCTGTAGTTGTTATCTATGAAAGGTTGGACATTACACCTTTCATTCTGCCCGTCACAAAAGATTTACAACAGGATTTGTCTGCGTTCAGTTTGGCCTGCAGCAGCAGGTCTTTTCCAGGGGCACCACGAGGAGGAACGGACTCACCCCCATACACTGCTTAGTCATCTTCTGCTTATAATTTAGATATTATCTTTGCTCTGATTTTTAGTCTTATGCTTAATGTTCTTCCGCTTTTTGTTCTGCAGCTTCTTGTATTTCTGCTTCTTGGTTTTCTGTCTCTTGTTCTTCTGTATCTTGGTGCTTGTCGTCTCTTCTTTGTCCTCTTGGTCAACTTCTTCAGGGTCATCTTCTTGGTCTTCTTCGGGGTGATCTTCAGGGTCGTCGTCTTCGGGGGTCCTCATCTTCTTCGGGTTGGTCTTCTGGGTCCTCGTCTTCGGGGTCCTCGTCTTCTTCGGGGTGGTCTTCAGGGTCCTCGTCTTCTTCGGGGTGGTCTTCAGGGTCCTCGTCTTCTTCGTGGTGGTCTTCAGGGTCCTCGTCTTCAGGGTCGTTGTCTTCGGGGTCCTCGTCTTCTTAGGGTTGGTCTTCGGGGTCCTCGTCTTCAGGGTCCTCGTCAAGGAGATCCAGAGTGATTACCAAGAACCATTTCTAAAAGCTTGAACTTGGAAATGTTGCAGAAGGTACAAGAAAGCTGAGGAATTACCGAGAACCAGCTGACGGTACTGGAACCCGGATGGGTAGCAGAAGGTACAAGAGCCAATGGAACTGCCGAAGACCAGCTGACGGTACTGGAACTCGGTTACTAAGCAGGAGGTACCTGTGCCAGAAAGCACTACCAAGGACCAGCAGACGTTGGTGGAACTTGGATACCGAGAAGGAGGCACCTAATCCAAAGGCACTGCTGAGAACCAGCTGACGGTACTGGAACCCGGATGGGTAGTAGAAGGTACAAGAGCAAATGGAACTACCGAGGACCAGCTGACGGTACTGGAACCCGGATGGGTAGCAGAAGGTACAAGAGCCAATGGAACTGCCGAAGACCAGCTGACGGTACTGGAACTCGGTTACTAAGCAGGAGGTACCTGTGCCAGAAAGCACTACCAAGGACCAGCAGACGTTGGTGGAACTTGGATACCGAGAAGGAGGCACCTAATCCAAAGGCACTGCCGAGAACCAGCTGACGGTACTGGAACCCGAATGGGTAGCAGAAGGTACCCATGTAAAAAAAAGTTCAAGGCCGCGAGCCGGCCGCAGTTACCAAAACCCAAAGTCCTACAGGGGGTGCTTGTCCGATTGGCACTATGGAACCAGCCTTCATTGCCAGATCCCGCAGCTCACATAGGAGTCACCTAAACTGCAGGCACCATAGAGTCGGCTAACCCGACCGCAACACGACAGGACAACGCATTGGAGGCAAAGTGACGTTGACACTACCCGGAAACAGCTGGCATGCTGGAACCAGGCTGGGCAGGAGGGAGTACCCGTGCCAAAGTCACTGCCGAGAACCAGCTGACGGTACTGAAACCCGGATTGGTAGTAGAAGGTACAAGAGCAAATGGAACTACCGAGGACCAGCTGACGGTACTGGAACCCGGATGGGTAGCAGAAAGTACAAGAGCCAATGGTACTGCCGAAGACCAGCTGACGGTACTGGAACTCAGTTACTTAGCAGGAGGTACCTGTGCCAGAAAGCACTACCAAGAACCAGCAGACGTTGGTGGAACTTGGATACCGAGAAGGAGGCACCTAATCCAAAGGCACTGCCGAGAACCAGCTGACGGTACTGGAACCCGGATGGGTAGTAGAAGGTACAAGAGCAAATGGAACTACCGAGAACCAGCTGGCGGTGCTGGAACCCAGGGTAAATACTAAAAACAGAGTGGAGCCAGAGGTGTAATTGGAGCAAGTAGTAGAGTGGATGTGGACAAAGCAGGAGAATTTGCCGGACACACAGCAGGGGAACAGCTGACGTTACTGAACCCCAATAACACTGGAGCAAGCGTTGACTGTGCAGACGGCACTTCTGAGCAGCAACTAGCGGTATTGGAGCCCAGGGTAAATACTAAAAACAGAGGAGCCAGAGGTGTATTTGGAGGAGGTTTTAAATCAGTAGTACAGTGGATGTGGACAGAGCAGGAGAAATTGCCGTCCGCACAGCAGGGGAACAGCTGATGTTACTGAACCCCAATGACACGGCAGCAAGTGTTGACTGTGCAGACAGCACTTCCGAGCGCCAACTGGCGGTGTTGGAGCTCAGGGATAATACTGAAAACAGAGGAGCCAGAGGTGTAATTGGAGCAACTTTAAAATCTGTAGTAGTGAGAATGTGGACAGAGCAGGAGAAATTGCCATCCGCACAGCAGGGGAACAGCTGACGTTACTGAACCCCAATGACACGGCAGCAAGTGTTGACTGTGCAGACGGCACTTCCGAGCGCCAACTGGCGGTGTTGGAGCTCAGGGATAATACTGAAAACAGAGGAGCCAGAGGTGTAATTGGAGCAACTCTAAAATCTGTAGTAGTGAGAATGTGGACAGAGCAGGAGAAATTGCCGTCCGCACAGCAGGGGAACAGCTGACGTTACTGAACCCCAATGACACGGCAGCAAGTGTTGACTGTGCAGACGGCACTTCCGAGCGCCAACTGGCGGTGTTGGAGCTCAGGGATAATACTGAAAACAGAGGAGCCAGAGGTGTAATTGGAGCAACTTTAAAATATGTAGTAGTGAGAATGTGGACAGAGCAGGAGAAATTGCCGTCCGCACAGCAGGGGAACAGCTGACGATACTGAACCCCAATGACACGGCAGCAAGTGTTGACTGTGCAGACGGCACTTCCGAGCGCCAACTGGCGGTGTTGGAGCTCAGGGATAATACTGAAAACAGAGGAGCCAGAGGTGTATTTGGAGGAGGTTTTAAATCAGTAGTACAGTGGATGTGGACAGAGCAGGAGAAATTGCCGTCCGCACAGCAGGGGAACAGCTGATGTTACTGAACCCCAATGACACGGCAGCAAGTGTTGACTGTGCAGACAGCACTTCCGAGCGCCAACTGGCGGTGTTGGAGCTCAGGGATAATACTGAAAACAGAGGAGCCAGAGGTGTAATTGGAGCAACTTTAAAATCTGTAGTAGTGAGAATTTGGACAGAGCAGGAGAAATTGCCATCCGCACAGCAGGGGAACAGCTGACGTTACTGAACCCCAATGACACGGCAGCAAGTGTTGACTGTGCAGACGGCACTTCCGAGCGCCAACTGGCGGTGTTGGAGCTCATTGATAATACTGAAAACAGAGGAGCCAGAGGTGTAATTGGAGCAACTTTAAAATATGTAGTAGTGAGAATGTGGACAGAGCAGGAGAAATTGCCGTCCGCACAGCAGGGGAACAGCTGACGATACTGAACCCCAATGACACGGCAGCAACTGTTGACTGTGCAGACGGCACTTCCGAGCGCCAACTGGCGGTGTTGGAGCTCAGGGATAATACTGAAAACAGAGGAGCCAGAGGTGTAATTGGAGCAACTCTAAAATCTGTAGTAGTGAGAATGTGGACAGAGCAGGAGAGATTGCCGTCCGCACAGCAGGGGAACAGCTGACGTTACTGAACCCCAATGACACGGCAGCAAGTGTTGACTGTGCAGACGGCACTTCCGAGCACCAACTGGCGGTGTTGGAGCTCAGGGATAATACTGAAAACAGAGGAGCCAGAGGTGTAATTGGAGCAACTTTAAAATCTGTAGTAGTGAGAATGTGGACAGAGCAGGAGAAATTGCCTTCCGCACAGCAGGGGAACAGCTGACGTTATTGAACCCCAATAACATGGCAGCAAGTGTTGACTGTGCAGACGGCACTTCCGAGCGCCAACTGGCGATGTTGGAGCTCAGGGATATTACTAAAAACAGAGGAGCCAGAGGTGTATTTGGAGGAGGTTTTAAATCAGTAGTACAGTGGATGTGGACAGAGCAGGAGAAATTGCCGTCCGCACAGCAGGGGATTAGCTGACGTTACTGAACCCCAATAACATGGCAGCAAGTGTTGACTGTGCAAACGGCACTTCCGAGCGCCAACTGGCGGTGTTGGAGCTCAGGGATAATACTGAAAACAGAGGAGCCAGAGGTGTATTTGGAGGAGGTTTTAAATCAGTAGTACAGTGGATGTGGACAGAGCAGGAGAAAGTGCCGTCCGCACAGCAGGGGAACAGCTGATGTTACTGAACCCCAATGACACGGCAGCAAGTGTTGACTGTGCAGACGGCACTACCGAGCGCCAACTGGCGGTGTTGGAGCTCAGGGATAATACTGAAAACAGAGGAGCCAGAGGTGTAATTGGAGCAACTTTAAAATCTGTAGTAGTGAGAATGTGGACAGAGCAGGAGAAATTGCCGTCCGCACAGCAGGGGAACAGCTGACGTTACTGAAGCCCAATGACACGGCAGCAAGTGTTGACTGTGCAGACGGCACTTCCGAGCGCCATCTGGCGGTGTTGGAGCTCAGGGATAATACTGAAAACAGAGGAGCCAGAAGTGTATTTGGAGGAGGTTTTAAATCAGTAGTACAGTGGATGTGGACAGAGCAGGAGAAATTGCCGTCCGCACAGCAGGGGAACAGCTGATGTTACTGAACCCCAATAACACGGCAGCAAGTGTTGACTGTGCAGACGGCACTTCCGAGCGCCAACTGGCGGTGTTGGAGCTCAGGGATAATACTGAAAACAGAGGAGCCAGAGGTGTAATTGGAGCAACTTTAAAATCTGTAGTAGTGAGAATGTGGACAGAGCAGGAGAAATTGCCGTCCGCACAGCAGGGGAACAGCTGACGTTACTGAACCCCAATAACATGGCAGTAAGTGTTGACTGTGCAGACGGCACTTCCGAGCGCCAACTGGCGATGTTGGAGCTCAGGGATAATACTGAAAACAGAGGAGCCAGAGGTGTATTTGGAGGAGGTTTTAAATCAGTAGTACAGTGGATGTGGACAGAGCAGGAGAAATTGCCGTCCGCACAGCAGGGGAACAGCTGATGTTACTGAACCCCAATGACACGGCAGCAAGTGTTGACTGTGCAGACGGCACTACCGAGCGCCAACTGGCGGTGTTGGAGCTCAGGGATAATACTGAAAACAGAGGAGCCAGAGGTGTATTTGGAGGAGGTTTTAAATCAGTAGTACAGTGGATGTGGACAGAGCAGGAGAAATTGCCGTCCGCACAGCCGGGGAACAGCTGACGTTACTGAACCCCAATGACACGGAAGCAAGTGTTGACTGTGCAGACGGCACTTCCGAGCACCAACTGGCGGTGTTGGAGCTCAGGGATAATACTGAAAACAGAGGAGCCAGAGGTGTAATTGGAGCAACTTTAAAATCTGTAGTAGTGAGAATGTGGACAGAGCAGGAGAAATTGCCGTCTGCACAGCAGGGGAACAGCTGACGTTACTGAACCCCAATGACATGGCAGCAAGTGTTGACTGTGCAGACGGCACTTCCGAGCACCAACTGGCGGTGTTGGAGCTCAGGGATAATACTGAAAACAGAGGAGCCAGAGGTGTAATTGGAGCAACTTTAAAATCTGTAGTAGTGAGAATGTGGACAGAGCAGGAGAAATTGCCGTCCGCACAGCCGGGGAACAGCTGACGTTACTGAACCCCAATGACACGGCAGCAAGTGTTGACTGTGCAGACAGCACTTCCAAGCGCCAACTGGCGGTGTTGGATCTCAGGGATTACAGTTCAGGTGGTAGAAACATGAACAGAACAGGAGACCTGGATACTTTTGCCAACAATTATTTATTCTGGAACAGGACTGGTAAATTCATGAGAGATCCAGGCCTTGTTCATTTTGAGAAAAGTAAGCCGGTCAACGTTATCGGAGGATAGTCGCATGCGACGGTCTGTTAGTACACCACCTGCGGCACTAAAGACGCGTTCCGATAATACACTAGCAGCAGGGCAATCTAGCACCTCCAATGCATACTGACTTAGCTCTGGCCATGTATCTAGCTTACAGACCCAAAACTTGAAGGGAGAAGAGCCGTCTGGGAGAACACTAAGAGGGCAAGACATGTAGTCTGTCACCATCTGACGGAAACGTTGCCTCCTGCTGACTGGAGCCGTCTGTGATGGTGTAGACATTTGTGGCGGCGGGGACACAAAACTTTGCCACATTTCGGCCATACTGGTCTTGCCTTGTGCTGAGGCGCTGCTTCTGCTCCCTCTTTGTGCAGAGCTTCCTCCACTGCCTCGACGCACTGAGCTGCTTTGTAAAGCACTAGCAGCACTGCTCTCGGTTGGAATGGAGAACATGATGGAATGTACCAGTGCGTCTTGGTACTCCCGCATTTTACGCTCCCGGTTCAACGGTGTTATGAGGCTTTGTAAGTTGTCCCGGTAGCGAGGATCTAGGAGGGTGGACACCCAATAATCAGCCGTGTTGAGAATGTGGGCGATGCGGCGGTCGTTTCTCAGGCACTGCAGCATGAAATCAACCATGTGCTGCAGACTGCCAACTGGCCAAGAAACGCTGTCCCCTGCTTGAGGCGTGATCTCTGCCTGCTCTGCATCACCCCACCCTCGCTCTAGATACTGACTACTAGAGCATTGTGTACCTCCCTCCTCTGGACAGATGTCTTCCTCATCCATTGACTCCTCCTCATCCTCCTCACAAAGTGTCCCCTGCCTAGGCCTTTGTGAGGAACCACGTTGCGCAGACTGTAGAGAAGCAGATGGCATTTGTGACTCCTCATCCTCCACCTCTTCCAAAACCTCGTCCCTTAGTGCTTGCAGTGTTTTTTCAAGCAGGCAGATAAGGGGGATAGTCATGCTGACTAGTGCATCATCTGCACTCGCCATCCGCGTGGAATAATCGAAGGCACGCAAAACGTGGCAAATGTCCTTCATAGAGGCCCACTCAGTGGTGGTGAAGTGTGAACGGCGCACACTGCGACTTGTTTGCGCCTGCTGCAGCTGGTACTCCATTACTGCTGCCTGCTGCTCACACAACCTCTCCAACATATATAACGTTGAATTCCACCTGGTGGGTAGGTCACATATGATGCGATGTTCCGGAAGACGTAATCGGCGCTGCAGAGCTGCAATGCGTGATCTTGCATTGCTGGAACGCCGCAAGTAAGCGCACTCTATGCGGACCTTGTGAAGCAGTGCATCAAGATCCGGATAGTCCCTCAAAAAACTCTGCATGACCAAGTTGAGCACATGTGCCACACATGGGATGTGAGTGAGGTTGCCTAGGCCCAGAGCTGCCACCAGATTTCGGCCATTGTCACACACTACCATGCCTGGCTGGAGATTCGCTGGCACAAACCACACGTCGCTCTGCTGCTTGATGGCATTCCAGAGCTCCTGCGCTGTGTGGCTTCGATTCCCCAAAGAAATTAATTTTAATACGGCCTGTTGACGTTTGGCCACGGCTGTGCTCATATTGGTCACCATAACAGGTAACCGTTCACGGGTCGATGTGGAGGTAGACCGTGACGGCTCCTGCAGCGCTGATTCAGAGGAACTGGAGTATGAGGAGGAGTCAATGTGTACAGACTGGATTCCTGCAAACCTTGGAGTTGGCAGAACACGTACAGCGCCACTCTCAAGATCTGTACCCGGCTCCACAACATTTACCCAATGGGCAGTGGGGGAAAGGTATCGTCCCTGTCCATGCTTACTGGTCCACGCATCGGTGGTCAGGTGGACCTTGCTACTGACGGCGTTTTGTAGCGCATGTTTAATTTTTCCCTCCACATGATGTTGCAGGGCAGGGACGGCTTGCCTGCTGAAACAAAATCGGCTGGGCACGTTGTATTGTGGGACTGCCAATGCCATAAAGTTACGGAATGTGTCAGTCTCCACCAGCCTGAATGATAGCATTTCAAGAGCCAGTAGTTTAGCAATGCCAGCATTCAGAGCCTGTGCTCGGGGGTGGTTTGCCGAGTATGGGCGCCTTTTCTCCAATGCCTGTGCTAACGATGGCTTTAGACTGGCCTGGGAGTGTGAGGATGACTGGGAAAGTGGTGCTGTGGGTGGAATTACACTGTGTCTCTGTACAACAGTGCCAGAGATTCTTCCATGGCGATCCTGTGAGGAAGCTGAACCAGCTGTGTGTGAGCTGGAGGAAGAGGCTACAACACGAGCTGAAGAGGTGGTAGGTGGCGCTGTAGGTTGGCCTAGGTCTTCAGTGTGTTTTTGTAACTCCACCACGTGCTTGGTCCGCACATGTTTCCACATATTTGTGGTATTGAGGTTGCTGACACTTTTCCCTCTTTTCACCTTCTGATTACACAGCTTGCATTTGACAAAGCAAATGTCATCTGCAACTGTGTCAAAAAAGGACCAGGCACTGCAAGTCTTGGGAGCGCCCGCTTTGGATTTTGGAAGAGCCATGCTCCTAATGGGTGCCGAAGTGGAGGCTACAGTCAACCAAGTCTGCCCCCTCCCTCTCCCTCCTTTTTGGGCTGTTCGGGGAATCTCTTCCTCAGAGCTGCTCCCACCACCTTCCTGTCCCTCACGCCATGATGGGTCAAGGACCTCATCATCTACACCACCCTCTTCAAACAACTGCTTCTCCTGGGTAGTCTCGACAGCACAGTACGCACCAGAAAGTGGCACCTGAGTCTCATCATCAGATGCGTACTGAGGTGTGCTGCTGACCATAGGCACTGGCCCACTCGCCTCTTCAGATTCAGAGAGACAAAACGGTTGCGCATCACTGCATACTACCTCTTCTTCAAATTATCGAATTCTGCTTGGCTGGCCCCCTCTTTCCAAGCCAAGAGATTCAGAGAACAGAAGTAGAGATGGCTCCTGTCCAGGGCTCTCTGACTGCCTGGGCAATTTGGCAGGTGGTGAAGAGACAGATGGGTGCTCTTCGGTGCTCAGGACCTGAGAGGATCTGGAACTAATTGAAGTCGATGCGTTAGCTGCCATCCATCCGACAACGGCTTCAATTTGGTCCTCCCGCAGCAGTGGGGTACGGCTAGCTCCTACAAAGCTGCGCATAAAGGACTGTTCCCTGGTAAAACTGGGGGATGCTGAGTCACTGGTGCCCGCAGCAGGCACAGAATCCCCACGTCCTCTCCCTGCAGGCACAGAATCCTCACGTCCTCTCCCTGCAGAAACTCCACGCCCACGCCCACACCCACAACCACATGCCTTACTCCCTGCCTTCTTCATCTTGGTAGACTGATAAAGATAGGCAGAAAAGTACTAAGGGCTTAGTGTGCTTATTCCTGAACAGCTGCTAACAGTTATAAGAAACACTAATTTTATAAAGTGTGGACTAGACTTTAATATGAGCTAATGTGGCCTACACAACTGTAAAGTGGAGTGTTTGGTGAACTTTATTTAGGTTTTTTTTGTCACAAAAAGACACTGGATGTGCCTAAAGATGTAATAACGATAGTATCACAAACTTTTTGTAGCTATTACAATGTAGGAAGGTAACCTACAATGCAATAGATGAGGCTGCAAAAAATAGGCTAATACTAATCTGGCTGGGGCTGCAGGGCCCAATGCTGCAGAAAGGCTCCTCTAACTACTCCTATATAGTGTGTTTGGAACCAATTTAGCTGAATACGGATGGAACCACTACACTAATAGGAGATATCAGGAAAAATTATGAATTGGCAAAAAAGGACAATGTATGAGGCAGTGACACACACTGAGTGCACTACAACCAGACGTGGTTGAAGCACACACTACAGGGTGAGCTGCACTCACACACCAGACCTTGGAGACAGCGGTGAACAGTACAGATGCAGAGCACTGTGCACTAGCGCTGCAAGACCAAAAAAAATTCTCTATCTACTCCTATATAGTGTGTTTGGAACAAATTTAGCTGAATACGGATGGAACCACCACACTAATAGGAGATATCAGGAAAAATTATGAATTGGCAAAAAAGGACGAAGTATGAGGCAGTGACACACACTGAGTGCACTATAACCAGACGTGGCTGAAGCACACACTACAGGGTGAGCTGCACTCACACACAGAGACCTTGCAGAAAGCGGTGAACAGCACAGAGAACTGTGCACTAGCACTGCAAGGCACAGCGATTTATAAAGTAGCTTGGGTAAAGCAGAATAGACCAAATAGGTAGCTAAAACTGTCCCTCCGAACAACAGCATCCTATCCCTAACTGAATTCACAGCAGAGTGAGCTCAAAATGGCGGCGGCGGCTTTTATAGTGCATCATGACATCATTTCAGCAGCCAATCACAGCCATGCCATTAGTTAAGATGCCTACATGCCTAAGAAGGATGTGCCCACACTTCTTAGGATCCTCATTGGCTGAATAAAATGAAAATGGCTCATTGCATTATGGGAACTTCCGATTCCGGTATACGATATTGCAAAAGTATCAGAATTAAGTATCGGAATTCCGATACCGCGAATATCGGCCGATACCCAATATTTCAGTATCGGAATGCTCAACACTAGTCGCAAGCTAAAATAATTTCCAAACTTAGCGTGATATTTAACAATGTTTACTCCTGTGTCAATTAATATAATAAATCATTAACAGAAAACCAATGTTTATTGTCTTACCTGACATCCCATCTCCAACAGTTGTAAGATGTTAGGCTAGTTTCACATTATATTTGGCCTTTACGTTCATCACTCAGTTGGGAACTTTTTCTGAATCCACATTTTACAGAGTGAAAGATTAGTGCAGGGGGAGAAAGAAACAGATTTTCCTGATAAGATACAGTCATAGCTGAAAGTATTGGCACCCTTGAAATTGTTCAAAATAATGAAGTATTTCTCCCAGAAAATTATTGCAATTACACATATTTTGCTATACACATTTGTATTTCCTTTGTGTGTATTGAAACAACACAAAAAAAACATAGAAAAAAAAGGCAAATTAGACATCATTTCACATAAAACCCAAAAAATGGGTTGGACAAAATTGTTGGCACCTTTCCAAAAAAAGGGGGTAAACAATTTTGTTTCAAACATGTGATGTGCGTTTAAACTTGTCTGTGGAAAGTAACAATATGAAAATCACACCTTAAACCAGATAAAAGGAGAAAAGTTGACTCAATTGTTGCATTGTTTGTCTGTGTGTGCCACATTAAGCATGGAGAACAGAAAGAGAAGAACTGTGTGAGGATTTGAGAACCAAAATTATTGACAAACATCAACAATCTCAAGGCTACAAGTCCATCACTGAAGACAGATTTTACCCAAAAAAATTACAATTTAAAGAATGAAACATCAGTCCAGAAGAAGAAGGTGAAAGAATCATATCTCTCAGATTAGAAATATTCCAACATTTTTTATTTTCAAGTGTACTATTGATTTATAAAAAAATTAAAACAATGGATACTCTATAAGGCATATTCAGAAGTAAATTTTTGACTAAATTCAATATGCAAATTGCCTCTTCAGGGAAAAAGAGGACTTGAACTCTATAGCATCACATATTGGAAGCAGCAATCCTACAAGTCACAATCGACCCTTTAAGGAGTCGTGCAATATGACTTAGGTTAAAAGCCAAATCAGATTCTCAATTTGCAGACACTGTGTTTCGGACTGTTGACCCTCGTCAGTGGAAAGTATGAGAACTGATTTGGCTAGGTGAGTGGCTCTGACAAATTCATAATTTTCTCAGTTAGTGCTCATACTTATTATAGTCTATGAGGTTATTCACTTGTCCGTACTTTTTTGTGGACTAAGTGGTCCACACAAAAACGCAGAGACTTGTCCGAATTTCATCCGAGTCACAGCTCAAACTTGCCCATGCAAGTCTATGGGTCTGTAAAAAAAGTCAGACAGCAGATGGTGAAAACTGACAGTATTACCAAACACCGATGAAAATCTGATAAAAAACACTATTCAAAACTGGTATTTTGCAAACCAGAAAAATCATTAACGTGTGAATGAGGCTGTACAAAAATCTCAAAACTTCTTAACTACATAGCATATAATTATCTACTGTTTTCCCAAGACAACTTTTATTATTACAGTTCCTACTTGGCCATGAGACCAGGAGCTATATGATATAAATTAAGTGCTCAACAGATAGAAACTAGACTAGAAATAAACCTTTGTAAAATGCTACAATATATATGCCAAACAATAGAAATAGAAATTCATGCTTAAACTACTGCGCCCATTAAACTGGGATACAAATAAAAATTAATTACCAATATGAATACATCTTTGACTCTTCCTCCCCCCAAGTGTTGTCACCCGGCATTCCTAAAGTCCTGAGGGGGGAAATGTATCACTGCAAAGCTACAAAGTCAATTGTAAAAGAAAATGTAATATTAGGATGGCTGGCATCCACATAGTCAATATACAATTGTCGATATCAATGGGTTCAGCCGACAGTCTACTGTGTATGTGGGAGTGGGTTGACTGATTGTAAGGGAAAATGTCGATCAGACATGTCACATTTCGGACTGCCAATCATATTGTTCTCCAAGAGATAAGCCACCAGTCAGTATGTCATCTGGCGGCCTTCTCATAGGGAATATAGGAGCGATCAGTGTGTATGGAAGAGTTGATCGTGATGGTTATAGGCCGAATGTTAGGCTGAAGCATCGCTCGGCCAACAGCCATCTAATATGTATGAGAGCCTTAAGTCTAAGAAACTGGAAACTTAAGGTTGTCCATAGTGATGAGCGAGCATGCTCGTTTAACCCTTTAAACGAGAATGCTCAGGTGCTTTCCGAGTATCTTCAGCTTGCTCATATATTATGTTTCAGTCCCTGCGTCTGCATGATTTATGGCTGTTACACATCCTAAACACATTCCGGGATTGCCTGTTTGTTAGGGAATCGTCACATGTGTTTAGGATGTGTAACAGCCATAAATCATGCAGACACAGGGACTGAAACATAATATACGAGCACGCAGAAGATATCCGAGAAGCTCCCGAGGTGCTCGGTGAAAGGGTTAAACGAGCCCGCTCGCTCATCACTAGTTGTCCCTGTGGAGGTTTCACCAATTTAAGATACACTAGGTAACTGCTCTCCTCCAAATTAAAGATATCCAAGTGCATGCAAAGAAGCTAATTAACCAAATTTGCTAATCTGGTTGAAAAACTTCACTCAGAGACCGAACCGCGCAAAATGGCACACTATATTACGTAGACATGGAGTTATATAGTATTCTACTTCTAGGTGGGATTAGTAAATTTCATAGCTTTTTCTGAAAACTTGGCACACTGCAATTTGCTCATCCATGTATCTCTTAGTCTGAGTAACGCCTTAGGAATTCTGATGGGAGGAGTGAGTTTGTCTTTCCATCTTTGCCAACTTGACATGGATCTCTCTGTTATCAGCCATGCACATGCATATGTCATTCCCAGGAAATCATTTAGTTGTTCATGTCTACAATAAAAACAGAAGCTGTTAGTTATATATTCATTAACTATTAACATAATCCATGTGCATATACACATTTGCATACATACTGTACATACACATACAGTGGTGGCCAAAAGTATTGGCACCCCTGCAATTCTGTCAGATAATACTCAGTTTCTTCCTGAAAATGATTGCAATCACAAATTCTTTGGTATTATTATCTTCATTTAATTTGTCTTCAATGAAAAAACACAAAAAGAATTGTCCTAAAGCCAAATTGGATATAATTCCACACCAAACCTAAAAAAGGGGGTGGACAAAAGTATTGGCACTGTTTGAAAAAGCATGTGATGCTTCTCTAATTCGTGTAATTAACAGCACCTGTAACTTAACTGTGGCACCTAACAGGTGTTGGCAATAACTAAATCACACTTGCAGCCAGTTAACATGGATTAAAGTTGACTCAACCTCTGTCCTGTGTCCTTGTGTGTACCACATTGAGCATGGAGAATAGAAAAAGACCAAAGAACTGTCTGAGGACTTGAGAAACCAAATTGTGAGGAAGCATGAGCAATCTCAAGGCTACAAGTCCATCTCCAAAGACTTGAATGCTCCTGTGTCTTCCGTGCGCAGTGTCATCAAGAAGTTTAAAGCCCATGGCACTGTGGCTAGCCTCCCTAGATGTGGACGGAAAAGAAAAATTGACGAGAGATTTCAACGCAAGATTGTGCGGATGGTGGATAAAGAACCTCGACTAACATCCAAACAAGTTCAAGCTGCCCGGCAGTCCGAGGGTACAACAGTGTCAACCCATACTATCCGTCTGCATCTGAATGAAAAGGGACTGTATGATAGGATACCCAGGAAGACCCCACTTCTTACCCCGAGACATAAAAAAGCCAGGCTGGAGTTTGCCAAAACTTACCTGAGAAAGCCTAAAACGTTTTGGAAGAATGTTCTCTGGTCAGATGAGACAAAAGTAGAGCTTTTTGGGAAAAAGCATCAACATAGAGTGTACAGGAAAAAAAAAGAGGCATTCAAAGAAAAGAACACAGTCCCTACAGTCAAACATGGCGGAGGTTCCCTGATGTTTTGGGGTCGCTTTGCTGCCTCTGGCACTGGACTGCTTGACCGTGTGCATGGCATTATGAAGTCTGAAGACTACCAACAAATTTTGCAGCATATTGTAGGGCCCAGTGTGAGAAAGCTGGGTCTCCCTCAGAGGTCATGGGTCTTCCAGCAGGACAATGACCCAAAACACACTTCCAAAAGCACTATAAAATGGTTTGAGAGAAAGCACTGGAGATATCTAAGGTGGCCAGCAATGAGTCCAGACCTGAATCCCATAGAACACCTGTGGAGAGATCTCAAAATGGCCGTTTGGAGAAGGCACCCTTCAAATATCAGGGACCTGGAGCAGTTTGCCAAAGAAGAATGGTCTACAATTCCAGCAGAGCATTGTAAGAAACTCATTGATGGTTACCGGAAGCGGTTGTTCGCAGTTATTTTGGCTAAAGGTTGTGCAACCAAGTATTAGGCTGAGGGTGCCAGTACTTTTGTCTGGCCCATTTTTGGAGTTTTGTGTGAAATGATCAATGATTTGATTTTTGCTTCATTCTCTTTTGTGTTTTTTCCTTGCAAGCAAATTAAATGA
This sequence comes from Phyllobates terribilis, assembly GCF_046119375.1. Taxonomy (NCBI): domain Eukaryota; kingdom Metazoa; phylum Chordata; class Amphibia; order Anura; family Dendrobatidae; genus Phyllobates; species Phyllobates terribilis. Next base: position 882,290,446 of record NW_027362762.1, read on the forward strand.
AGATAATAATACCAAAGAATTTGTGATTGCAATCATTTTCAGGAAGAAACTGAGTATTATCTGACAGAATTGCAGGGGTGCCAATACTTTTGGCCACCACTGTAGATTATTCCATCATCTCTTTATTAATTCACGCTGATTATGTAATCTATTAAAAGAAACTAATTGATTTTCTATAATATATATATTTTATCTTGACAGACCCCCCTAAAATCAATTATTTGCTTTTAATATCCATATGGTAAAAATCAGAGGGGGAGAAGGAATTGACCCTATGTTAAGACTATTCTGGAACTCTACGATCTGACGGGCGCCCCGTCCCTTTTATACGGACCCACCAATGTTCCTAAATCTAACTCAAAGGAAGACCTACAGGAAAGGGATGGAGACCCTAATAAGATCTAGTGACTGGGTAATCGAGGGCCACCCCTAACACAGAAATATTGATATATTTACTTTACAAACTCATTTACTTCTGGTAACCTCTCTGGTACAACACCTTTGTTCTAAGGGGAACTGTTTGTTCATAGGCCTCTTCATTAGATTTTTCGAACAAGACGCTGACAGGTACTGCTGCATCTACTGTTTTGGCAATTAACCTCTTGACACAGGGAATCACACAGATCAGCAATACACTAATTAGAATTATCACACTTAGTAAAAAAAATCCCCCTTGCATTAACCAACTCTTCCAATCTCTCATCCAAGAAAAATATTTATCCCAGGGATCAGTCACAACTGAATTCCTTTCCAGTTCTTCACTTAAATCTGTCAATTTTTTGAGAACCTTAGTAACTTTCCCTGTGGGGTCAGTATTGTCTGGGATATAAGTACAACAATGCTCACCTATCATTTTGCATACCCCTCCTTTTTCTGCAAGTAACATATCCAGAGCTATTCTGTTTTGGAAGGCCATGGTAGATGTGGGTGCTAGTTGGTCAGCTATACCTTGTAAGGCATCTTTGGTGGAATTGACAAATCTTTGTTGGTTATAATATATGTAATTTATCCAATCTACGTTCTTGTTAACGGTTATTATGGGTATTATGGACTCAAATCCCGCCTTCACTTGGTCGCGGGCCTTGAATTCATCTGGCACCCCCCTAAGCACTCCGAGAACATTAATATATATACAGTACAGACCAAAAGTTTGGACACACCTTCTCATTTAAAGATTTTTCTGTATTTTCATGACTATGAAAATTGTACATTCACACTGAAGGCATCAAAACTATGAATTAACACATGTGGGATTATATATTTAACAAAAAAGTGTGAAGCAACTGAAAATATGTCATATTCTAGGTTCTTCAAAGAAGCCACCTTTTGCTTTGATGACTGCTTTGCACACTCTTGGCATTCTCTTGATGAGCTTCAAGAGGTAGTCACCGGAAATGGTCTTCCAACAATCTTGAAGGAGATCCCAGAGATGCTTAGCACTTGTTGGCCCTTTTGCCTTCACTCTGCGGTCCAGCTCACCCCAAACCATCTAGATTGTGTTCAGGTCTGTTGACTGTGGAGGCCAGGTCATCTGGCATAGCACCCCATCACTCTCCTTCTTGGTCAAATAGCCCTTACATAGCCTGGAGGTGTGTTTGGGGTCATTGTCCATTTGAAAAATAAACGATGGTCCAACTAAACGCAAACCGGATGGAATAGTATGCAGCTGCAAGAAGCTGTGGTAGCCATGCTGGTTCAGTATGCCTTCAATTTTTAATAAATACCCAACAGTGTCACCAGCAAAGCACCCCCACACCATCACACCTCCTCCTCCATGCTTCATGGTGGGAACCAGGCATGTAGAGTCCATCCGTTCAATTTTTCTGCGTCGCACAAAGACACGGTGGTTGGAACCAAAGATCTCAAATTTGGACTCATCAGACCAAAGCACAGATTTCCACTGGTCTAATGTCCATTCCTTGTGTTCTTTAGCCCAAACAAGTTTCTTCTGCTTGTTGCCTGTCCTTAGCAGTGGTTTCCTAGCAGCTATTTTACCATGAAGGCCTGCTGCACAAAGTCTCCTCTTAACAGTTGTTGTAGAGATGTGTCTGCTGCTAGAACTCTGTGTGGCATTGACCTGGTCTCTAATCAGAGCTGCTGTTAGCCTGCGATTTCTGAGGCTGGTGACTCGGATAAACTTATCCTCAGAAGCAGAGGTGACTCTTGGTCTTTCCTTTCCTGGGGCAGTCCTCATGTGAGCCAGTTTCTTTGTAGCGCTTGATGTTTTTTGCAACTGCACTTGGGGACACTTTCAAAGTTTGCCCAATTTTTCAGACTGACTGACCTTAATTTCTTAAAGTAATGATGGCCCTCATTTTTCTTTACTTAGCTGCTTTTTTCTTGCCATAATACAAATTCTAACAGTCAATTCAGTAGGACTATCAGCTGTGTATCCACCTGACTTCTGCACAACACAACTGATGGTCCCAACCCCATTTATAAGGCAAGAAATCCCACTTATTAAAACTGACAGGGCACACCTGTGAATTGAAAACCATTTCCGGTAACTACCTCTTGAAGCTCATCAAGAGAATGCCAAGAGTGTGCAAAGCAGTCATCAAAGCAAAAGGTGGCTACTTTGAAGAACCTAGAATATAAGACATATTTTCAGTTGTTTCACATTTTTTTGTTAACTATATAATCCCACATGTGTTAATTCACAGTTTTGATGCCTTCAGTGTGAATGTACAATTTTCATAGTCATGAAAATACTAAAGAATCTTTAAATGAAAAGGTGTGTCCAAACTTTTGGTCTGTACTGTATGTGGGTCAAAACTGCCTTTGGGGTTAAATTCTCTCTTGGCCCTGTATGTACCAGAAAACTGGAATATCATTCTCTTTAGTAATAATTGCTTGGAATGCACGTGTTACCATAACAAAGGCTTCCCCCATAGCTACCATCATCAGAAAAAGGAACATCAGGGTTGTGGGTCTGAGACCGCCTTCTTGCAATGGGATGCGTGGACCCATGATGTTCGGCCTTCGACATTCACAGCCGTAGGTGATGTAAGCAACACTTGGTAGGGCTGTTCAAATCTGGCATCCAGTGTGCCTCGCACGTGATTCTTTGTCCAGACAAAATCTCCAGGCTGGATGCTGTGAGTACCTGGTTCAAGATCTGAGTCTGGAATAGAAGAGTACACTGTGTTACTTTTAACTCTTTAGCAAGTCCGACAACAAAATTCACAAGCTTATCATTCCCTGAACTAAGCTGCTGTGGGTAATATCGACCCATTCTAGGTGGTCCCCCCAACAAGATCTCATATGGTGCGAGCCCTGTGGGTTGTCTCGGGGTATTTCGGACTGAGTATAGGGCAATAGGTAGCACCTCTGGCTATGGAAGTGACAATTCTTTACTGGCTTTAAGAATTTCATTTTTCAAAGTACCATTAATCCTTTCAAATTTGAGAATGATAAGGAGTATGCAGGCCCAAATCTGCCTCAATCATCTCCCAGATTGATTTGGTAACTTCTGCAGTGAAGGCGGGTCCTTGATCACTTTCATTCACTTCTGGAATCCCGAATCTGCAGATAAGTTCTGCCAGAAGCCTTTTCACTGTAGTTCTAGCGGTCATGTTGGCTACTGGGTATGCTTCTGTCCAGCCGGAAAACATATCCACCACCACCAGAACATATTCATATCTTCCACTCTTGGGTAATTGCATATGATCAATTTGGATTCTCTGGAAAGGATACTGTGACTTTGCCAGTTTCTTCTTTGGCACATGTTCTGTTCTTCCGGGATTACAAGTGCTACAAATCTCAACTCCTAGTATAGTTTGTAGCAATAACTGAGATTTCGGGTGCAATATAGAGTTTATTGATAGCTGAAATCATCTGATTCTTCCCTCTATGTACCTTTCCATGAGCCCACTGAGCCACTGCAGAATACAGTGCTCTTGGCAGACATATTCTTCTTCCCACTCTCCAGATTCTGTCATTACAAAACGTTCCTCCCCGTCCGATCCATCCTTGTTTTTCTTCTTCTGTTACCGCATTCTGCCAGTCCACTAAAGTCCTGTGTGCCGGATTCTCTTCCAGTCTTTGCTCCTCTTCATCTTCCTCCTCTTCTTCTTCCAACCCCAAATTTCTCATTCCCGTTTCTTCCTCATCCCCTCGTTGTCTCTGACTTCTGGTGAGCACAAACACCTCTGTACCCCCCGACACCTCTGCTTTCTCTGAAAATATTGGTTAAATAGCTGCTGCTTTTGCTGTAATGTCAGCCAGATGATTCCCTTTGGCTTCTTCCAAATTCAGTTTCCCATGAGCCTTAATTTTGATCACATCCACTTGCCTAGGTAACTTCAGAGCTTCTAGCAGACTTCTCACTGCCGCTACATTCCGGATTGGAGCTCCACTGGCTGCCTTGTAGCCCCTCAGCTTCTTGAGCTGACATATAAGATGGCAGTAGTCCAGCAGAAACAACCGTTGGTGGGGACACCACCGCATATCCGTTATGGTAAGTTCCTTATTCATCTGCGTATCTGGACCCATCAGTATACAGTATCAGATCTGCTTTAGGCAGTGGCTGTTCAGAGACAGTAGGTAGGTGAGAGGTTTCTGCCTTCATGACCTCAAGGCAGTCATGGTCACTCGAATCAGGGTATTCATGGTCTTCTGAGGTCCCCCCTTGACAGAGGAAGCAGAGTGGAGGGGTTCAAGACAGTACATCGCCGAAGAGCTATATTTTCTGGTAAAAGGAGCTCACATTGGATTCTGACATGACGTTGCTTAGATAGATGGTTGTGCTGGGTTTGTGCAAGGATAGCTTTGAAATCATGAGTGGCCAGTATAGTTGTAGGATGGCCAAGTACAACATCTGCTGTTTTGTGAATGAGTTCTGTAGCTGCCAGCACTGCTTTTGAGACATGTTGGAGATGTTTTCGCCACTGGATCCAATTTACTGGAATAATATCCGATGGGTCTCATGTGGCCTCCATGTTGTTGTGCATGAGAACTGACACGATAGGGATCCACTGCCTGCAGTATGTGATCATTTCCAGGAAAGATTGGAGTTGTTTGACAGTTCTCGGGTACGGGATGTCACGGATGGCAGTTTTCCACTCTTCAGTGAGATGCTTGGTACCTTGGGATATGTAATGACCTAAAAACACAACTTTGTTACAACACCATTGTAGCTTTTGCAGAGTAACTTTGCATCCGATGGTGGCCAGAAATCAGAGCAAAGAATAACTTAACCTGTGGCAAGTTTGGTCATTGGGACAACAGAGGAGTAGATCATTGACATATTGCATCAATATGACTTCAGGGTTCTCACTCTTCCAGGGTTGGAGACAGGTAGTTAAGGCCAGTGTGAGGTGATGAGGAGAGTTCTGAGCTCCTTGAGGCATAACGGTCCACGTGTACTGCACTCCTCTGTGTGTAAAAGCAAAAAGATACTGACAGTCTGGATGCAGATGCACACTGAAGAAGGTGTTTGCCAAGTCGATTACTGTAAAATGCGTTGCCTCAGGGGGAATTTCACGGAGTAATGTATGTGGATTTGGCACCACTGCATCTCCAGGATTGTAACTGCATTCACAGGTCTCAGATCTTGCACCATCCTAAATTTATCTGGTTCTCCTCTTGCAGTATGTAACGGGTCTGGGAGGCGGAACCTCTGAGCTACTATACAAGGGGGCGGTCCTTGTAAGGGAGCGGGTGGCGACCAGGCAGGCAGTCACAGCAGGTGACCGGGACAGTCTCTAGAAGAACGGGCAGGAGGTCACGGCAAGTGACCGGGGCAGTCTCTGGATGAACGGGCAGATGGTCACAGCAAGTGACCGGGGCAGTCTCTGGGTGAACGGGCAGATGGTCACGGCAAGTGACCGGGGCAGTCTCTGGGTGAACGGGCAGATGGTCACGGCAAGTGACCGGGGCAGTCTCTGGGTAAAGGGTTGGTACGACCTGTGGCGGCTGATGGTAGACGTGAGCTCCCAGGTGAGCAGGCGAGAGTCTCTGGATAAACGGGTGGTCACAGCATGTGACGGCAGAGCCTCCAGGTAGGCTAGCAGACAGGCAGCAGATGAGCGCTCCCAGGTGAGCGGGCAGGAGTCACTGGACAGGCAGGTGGTCACAGCACGTGACGGCAGAGCCTCCAGGTAGGCTAGCAGGCAGTTAGCAGATGTGCGCTCCCAGGTGAGCGGGCAAGCTGGTCCATAGACAGACTGACAAGAGTTGGAAGGCAGACCGTCGGACCTCAGGCAAGCAGGCAGGTAGTTGATGTGCGCTCCCAGGTGAGCGGGCAAGCTGGTCCTTAGACAGACTGACAGGAGTAGTAAGGCAGACCGTCGGACCTCAGGCTAGCAGGCAGGTAGCAGGATATCAGGCAGGAATTAGACAGCAGACTGGCAGGAATCTGGCAGGTATCTGGCAGGTAACTGGCAACGGGACCTGAGGGCTGAAGCAGAGTAGTGAACAGTGCTACAACATTGCTCGGGCACCTCCATTTTGGAGGAGGTGCCTTTTATATGGGAGGTCCTCCGGCAATTGGCCGGGGACTCCTTAGGACGGCGCGCGCGGTCCCTTTAAGAGAGGGGGAGCGCGCGCGCGCCCTAAGCACACTGCCGGGGAAGGAGCGCGTGCCAGAAGCAGCGGGGAGAGCAGCGCTGGAGGACGCCGCGCCAGGAGCGGGTAGGTGAGAGGGACGGCGTCTCTGCCTAGAACGGGGCAGAGACGCCGATGCTACACAGTATTCTTCTTCACTGGAAACAATGGAGTATTAGCAGGAGAAACACAGGGAATTAATGATCTTTCTTGAGTATTTCTTATATCTGGGCATCTAATGACGCTTCTTGGGCTGCTTTCAGTGTGTACTGTGGGAGTCTGGGAATCCGTGCACCTTCTTTCAGGAAAACTTGGACTGGCGGGACAGGCAGCCGGCCTATATCATCAGGACCTTGAGACCAAAGTTCAGGTGGTATGAAGTCAAGATAATGCTGTGGTATGGTGGTTGTTGCAAATTGGATGACACACAATGGGAGGGCATGTACCTTTGTTTGTTCCTCTAATGATAACTGAATAGAGACATCTAGACACATTCCATTCTCATCATATGATATCTGAGCATTTAACTTCTGGAGTCGATCTGCTCCCAACAAATTAAGCGGGCAGGAGTCTGAAATGAGCAATGTGGCCAGCAGCTTCTGTTATTTCCTAATAGGCAATGGAAATGTTAGTCGGGATGAGTGTGGTTTTCCATCCACACCCACACATGAAAGGAAATCATCAGATATAAGTGATTCATAGGGTAAATCTCTTGAGCAGGTGCTGGAGCAGGCTCCGGAGGAGGCCTTGGTACAGCATTCAATTGTTTCTCTATAGCTTTAGCAATAAGGAGTACCTTCTGCGAGGACATGTCCACGTATTCTGGCCTGGAATCTGTAAGCTTCACTGAGATTTCCTCTCTGAGTCCCCTAACAAATGAAGTGAATAGCAGATTCTGTTGGATCCTCTGACCTTCATCGAACCGTTGATCCTTGAACACAGTATAGATTCTGGTGTAGAATTTTTCTACATTCTCCCCCGATTCTTGAGTACAGTCCAATATACTGGTAGATGAGTCTATGAGCCGCTCCTTGGCCCATTGCTGAAGTTGTCGACAAAAAGCTCCTCCTGATTGGTAAGTCTCCTTGTATGTAACTTGGCTGTCATTCAGAGATACTTGAATTATTGGGCAAAAGGCATCTCCCGCTTTAATGCTAGTGATTTCATAAAGATCTTTCCAAGTGGCTGAATAAGTTTGTTGAATTTGTCTGATTCTTCTGTAGACTGCCATAGGGTGTCTGTCTGGGTCAGGTAGTTGACTAATCAATCGATAAACTTGCGAAGGTGTGAATGCCACATATCTATTATGGTAATCTGGCACTGGAGATTCTGACTGAGGAGATGTGGAGGGAGATACCAGCAACACAGCTACAGGAGGTGGACTTGTTCATCCAGGAAATAGTTCGTTTGGGTTATCTTCTGAGGTCATCTGGTGGCTGAGTGAGTCTGATCTAGCTGTGGCACTTTCCACAGCTCGGGTGAGAATTTGAGATTTATGATAGTCATTGCTGATTAGTCTTATCTCCTCCAACATAGTTAGTCCTCTGTACTCCTGTATAGCTTGGACTATTGCTTGGGCACAGGCTTGCATAGGAAATCCATACATTCCAGAACTTATAGCAGGAAGAGCAATAGAAGTAAGACTCCTTGTTCCAGCATAATTCAGAATATTGTTGATTGTAGCCCTAAGTTGTGTTAAACACTGATCATGATGATCTTCATCATACACTGGACCTACTGCATGAATGATAAGCCTGCATGGTAATCTCTCTGGTCTGGTGGCTACCAGGTATGTTGCCTCGACCAGTCCTGAAGAATGTACAATGCTGTTACAGTCTTCTTGAATAGCATTACCTCCAGCTTGCACAATAGTCTTAGCCACTCCTCCCCTATGTTGTAATCTAGGGTTTGCTGCATTAACTATAGAATCCACCCGCTGTGTTACCAGATCCCCCAGACCTGCTGTTAGTATCGTTGATGACTTCCAAATCATTCTTTCTGTCCATGATTTCCACACCTGTGCGTATTCTTCATCTGAAAGGGTGGCATGGGAATCTCCCCGATCCGGAGATGAATTCTGATATTGGTGTACGAAATGTCACACAGGCCGGTTTACCTTCTGGATCGCTTATTGGTGTGGATGCTGATGGTGGTGGTGGTGGTGCTGCTGTCTCTTCATCCCACGGCTCCTCCGGTTCAATAGTATTTCGCCTTCGGTTAAGGGCCTGCCGGAACTCTGGACTATTAAATAGAGTTTCGGCACTAGGCAAATGAGGATAGAGAGGGACATAGTATTTTGGGACATAGAACGCACCATTCGGAGTGACAACCGGACACACTGGTATAGGAGTAAATGTTGCTGTTGATGTTCTGGGTGTAGTGTGTATTGTGGCCTGTATTCCGGGTGCGCCAAGATGGCCACCAGCGGAAGGAAGCACACTTCAGGAAGGGTGTGTGCCACTGGGAAGGAACACACCCACTGACATCTGGTCAGAGGCCGGAGGTGATGCAATGGGTGTAGTAACATGGCCGCTGCTGGAAGGGTTGGAACTTTGGATGGACATAGGTATAACAGATGAGAATGGGGCACTAGGAGTGGCTTGGGTAGCGAGGGGTGGGCCTCCTGGATGGGGCACGTGACATGCAACACAATATTCTGCTGAGAATGGATTCTGCTGGCCACAATTAGAACACACCCAACAATTCATTGCGCCGCCATTATAGGGCGGTGGCGGAGGCATGGTGGGGAGGGGAGGAACAGTGGGAGGTTAGGGACGTGGTGCCCCGCATGCAAGACAAGTATCTCTATTATCAGGATTCTGCTGACTGCAATTTGTACAGGTCCATCCCCCCGTCCGCCATTATCGGGCAGTGGCTGAAGAGCAGTATCTTTGTAATACACATAACATGGTGTCTTTCCCTTATTGTCTGTATTTTCTTCCTCCACCCACCCTTCTTTTGACAAATTCTCTGCTGTTCTATACCAAGCCAAAGCTGTTTGTAACAATCCTTCATCTTCTAGCTTGCCCTTTTTCATCTTCATAATTTCTTAGCATTCTAGCGGCTGTAACCAGCCCTTATCTAGTAGCTCGCATATTTTAGTTAAATGTTTAAGTTTCTGCACATGCTTTTTCCCTTCTTTCGATAAACTCAGCACAACCTTTTTCCACATGTATGCACTTTGTAACAACCCATTATCTTCCAGTTTTCCCCTGTTTTCACAAATTGCTGCATTCAACATCTCGTACTGTAATCTACCCTCCTGGTACAACCCACACAATGACATTACTTTTTGGGTTTTCTCTACATATTTCCTTCCTTCTCTTCTAGCAACTATATCTTTGGGGTCCTGTCACTCTTGATCGAGTGACCCCTGCGACATAAACAATGTCTTTAGTTTTTCCATGATTTTGGCTCCAGGTGTCCCGTCCCCTTAGATTTATGATCAGACCAGGCAGATGATACACAAGTAGAATTGTAACAGGTCCCTACACTCCCTACCAAGCACTGAATTGATTCTTTTACGACTTAATGAACCACTGAACACCCCGCGCACCCGCGTCCTAGTGACGTCTTAATATATGGCTTAACGATGCAGTTGGCTCCCCGCGTATCCCTGGTCTTAATAGAGGATTGGTTCACCCCGCGTGCCCGCGCCCTAATTACGTCTTAATACATGACTTATTAGTAACTTCACTCCCCGCGTGTCCCACGACTTAATACACGACTTAATAGAGGATTGGTTGGCCCCTCGCGCCCGTGTTCTAATGGCATCTTAATACACGACTTATCAGCAACAACGTCACTCCCCGTATACCCACGTTATAAACAAAGAAATTTTCCTAAATTTTCAAGTGTACACTTGTACACCCCTGCGTACAAAGATCGTTCTAATGGGACGGAACACCTCAGAAACTACAGAGCAGCAGTTAGCCAGGAGCGACTACACACCAGAGTACTTGGAATCACACAGCGAGGACCCGCCCATTCACACGGGGCTGTCCCTAAGGGCCAATCTAGACACCACAAACTCACCAGAGACCGCTCAAAATACAAGTAAGCACTACGGATTCATTAAATCTGCAGACTTACAGTATTCAGTGATGAGAGTTGATCAGGCTCTCGCTTTGAGCAGTCCCGGCTCATCCATAGGTGGTCCGGTGATGGGCACCCCAAGACCTAGAGTCCCCTCGAGTGTGATCCGAGTCATGACACCATTTGTGGAGGTTTCACCAATTTAAGATACACTAGGTAACTGCTCTCCTCCAAATTAAAGATGTCCGAGTGCATGCAAAGAAGCTAATTAACCAAATTTGCTAATCTGGTTGAAAAACTTCACTCAGAGACCGAACCACGCAAGATGGAATATTTTATTATGTAGACATTGAGTTATATAGTATTCTACTTCTGGGTGGGATTAGTAAAATTCATTGCTTTTTCTGATAACTTGGCACACTGCAATTTGCTCATCCATGTATCTCTTAGTCTCAGTAAAACCTTGGGAATTCTGATGAGAGGAGTGAGTTCGTCTTTTAGTGCCATCTTTGCCAACTCGACATGAATCTCTCTGTTTTCAGCCATGCACATGCATACGTCATTCCCAGGAAATCATTTAGTTGTTCATGTCTACAATAAAAACAGAAGCTGTTAGTTATATATTCATTAACTATTAACATAATCCATGTGCATATACACATTTGCATACATACATACACATAGATTATTCCATCATCTCTTTATTAATTCACACTGACTATGTAATCTATTAAAAGAAACTAATTGATTTTCTATAATATATATATTTTATCTTGACAACCATTACCCCCCAGCAAGGATGTAAGGACTCTTCTGCAGGGGGATTTTTAAGTTGTTGTCCTCTGAGCAGACACAAATTTGTGAATGTAGAAATGATAAAACAATGTTTAGAAATGGAGCCAGGGGATGTGACTAAGGATCCATTTACACCAGGCGATCTGCGTCATTAAATATGTGCCGATTAGCTACTTGCTTGCCAGTTAGGGGTCATTTAAAAACCTGTTTAAACCGATAGACCACGCTTCATATGCGCACAAAATGATCTGTAATAGCTCTTCAGTACGCATAGGCTGTCATAGTTCTTGGAAGCGCAGGTCCTGTTTACACTTGATGATGTGCTGCCAAAAATGATGACTCTTTGGAAAAGCCAAAAGAACATTTCTCCCAAATTTCAAGCATTTTGCTCATTTGTTGGGTGACTGGTAGTCTGTTTAGACCCCTTTAAAGAGTAATCAAAATGTGATAGAAAGGGGATAAACCAGGAGCATTGTCACAAAAAAAATTAGGCAGACAATCTGGACAAGACGAGATTACAGTAAGGAAAAGATCAGGAAAAGATCAGCAACAATCAGTAACATTAATTCCTCGTGCAGACGACTGTATTTTCGGTCTGAGTCTGATCCAACAAAATATCAAATCACACTCGGACCAATGTTATTCTATGGGGCCAGGCATATGTCTGATTTTTTCCTCTGGCTGAGTATGTCCAAGGGAAAAAAATCGCAGCATGCATGATTTGCATCCGATATTCAGATCGCATTCAGTCATGCAAGTCAATGAGTCATTGGAAAAAATTGGACTGCACTCGGATAATATCTCAGTGTGGTGCAATTTTCATGGACTGACAGAATGGAGAAGGTGGACACATTTTTTTTCCCATATTCTCCTCATCCGAGAGAATTGGATCACACTGCTCACACTCTGATAAAACTCTGATCAGAATGTGATCAGAGTGTGATTAGCATAATCAGACCAATTTTCTCAGATCACAGCCTAAGGGCAGAGACAGACTGCCGTATAACTCGTGCGATGATCGCATCGCATTGAACGGACTGGCCGGCACCTCTCCTGACCTGAGCATAACAGCGTGATGTATTTCTATGCCGCTGTCAAGTTCAGGTCAGGAGAGCCGATGGTCAGCATGAGGTTTACAGTGCGATCCTCGCACGAGAAATACGGCAGTCTGTCCCTGCCCTTACACAAATACCCATAAACAAGATCCAGAACAGGAGAAATCTTAGTGCGCCTAGAATGTAATAGTCTTGACTGATTTAAGGGAAATTACAACCAGGATGCAGGAGCCTCGGTACATCCTCCATAATCTGACACTATCAACGAATGAGGTGAGTGACACCTTCTAACATTTAAATCATAGACATTTTAAGCTCCTGAGTCCTACTACCAAGAATACACAATTTATGATCACGTGTGTCCCTGTTGTTAGGGAAAAAAAATAGTCATGTATTTTTGATTTTTGTACAGTCCATTTAAAAAGCAAAAGGCCTTATAATAAGTGCAATTTATCAGTATATAACAGTAACCATTTATCTGGGTACTGGGCATCAAGATCTGATGGTGGTCAACCCACTATTTAAAATCTATGTCACTGTCTTGTTCTGTTTTACTTTATACCCTTCACTATATTTTTAACTAATAAATATTTCACATACTGTACCCCAAATAACTCAGAAAAAGTATAAATTTGAAAACACTGTCACAATTCTTGGAGACAATAGTTATTATTTTTTTTTTTCTGTAGACTCGTTGTAGTAGAAATTAGTATGGCCCTTTCATAAAGATACAAGAGCGATGCAATGTTAACTACTTGCCCTTTAGCTCCTTATGTTGTGTAATTTGCAGGCGATCATGAAGGGCAAGGTTAAGTAAAATAATTGATCATTCTATCATCAAGGCATCATGTTCACAGGCACAGGCCACCATGTTTTCAGAGAGTTCAGCAGCATTTTATTGAAACTACGAGTCAGAGGGTGTCAATCATGCCGCAATGTTGTGTTATAATGAGAAGAAATAAACAAAGACCTCAACAACACCAATTCCCATATTGTGTAGCAGAAGAAAGAGAATGAACTCGACCTTCCCTTAATGTGGCAGAAAGTTGTTTGTGATTTGGTAATTGCATGACAGGGGTGCAGGGATCAGAGAATCGTCTTTTAGCAAAGTTGTTTTAATGGCTTTAAATATTTGTTCTCAGTCTCAATATGCATATAATATATTAACAAAATCATCTTTCTATCCATTCTCAGCAATAAAAGGCAGAACTAGGTTATAGACTCTGGATATTTGCTGTTTTTCTTTTTTTATTATTTAACATTTTGTTATTACTTTAATCATATAGTATTTTATTTACATTTTTATTAATTTTACTTACAAATATATACCTATGTGTTTATAGCTATTTTATGTATTTTTATACCTAGCATAAATGTATTGTAGAAAAAAAAATCCAACAGAGCATTTAAACCAATTTAAATGCCATTTGTAATGGGTTTGGATTTGCTCGCGGCATAGTGAAATGAAGAAACTTTAACCTTTCCACAGAGTTTTCCCTCATTTTCTGTTTATATAGATTGTATATATTTTTACCTTAAAAAAAGATCAATGGGTTATAAAAACAAAATAAAACTAAACAAATGATATACTCACCTAACGGACCAGTTTTGTTCCGCTGCACTGCTGGCTGTGTTGCCCATTTGTCTCCTGGCTTCTTCTGGCAGGGGACATTGCGTTACCACTGCAGTCAATCAACAGTTCTGATTGGCTGCAATCATCATATTCTGAAATGGAAGAAACAATCTCTCCCCCTGTTCGGATGGCATCTGAATGCTGCAGCCAATCAGTTGTAGCAGAGGTCATGTGATGACTTCTTAGAGAAAAGAAAAGACCAGCAAAGGATATGGCCACAGTGTAATGGAATGATGCTGGTCTTATAACTGAGTATATTTTTTTGTTTATATACCACATAGGTTCTTTGTAATCTAAAAAAAATATCCAACAATTTCTTAAAGATACATTCTTTGTATGTAATTGGTTTGACAAAGACAAATAATCTTGCTAAAATGTGTGGCAAAGATGACCACTTTTGTTAGAAAGTATACTTTGGCAAAAATTTGCTTGCAGATGTCTATCATATGTTTGTCTATGTTTGGCCATGCATTGTTTGTAAGACGTGACATCCAAGCTCTTTACCGTTATTCAGTGTGTAACCATCATGATAGACTGTCCGATATGCTTTCCTGTCTTACATTAATGTGGCACCCCAGAGGGTCTGGTTGCCACAGTGGTAGTAATTCCCTGTCTGGGAGAAAAACAGGAGTTTCCTGGTCAGGAACACATTACATGCATCACCTCCTGCCCCAGACCTGAAAGGGGGTGATCTTGCCCTTTATAACTGGATCTGGAGGCGGGGTGAGTGTAGAGTACAGTGTGTGTGGAGTCAAGTAGGACACGAAGGAGTAAAGAGCCAGGGACTAGAGCTGGAGTTAGCTCGTCCTGGATAGTATCCACAGAGGACCGGACGCCGGAGTCCGAGGCTGTGGGGATTGCATACCCAGCAGCAGATACCGCAGGGCAGGAGATTGCAGGTCTCCTGGCCCAACAGAAGCCTGGAGGCTCAGCCAAACGAAAGGACCCGTACCGCCACAGAGGAGCGAGGAATACACAAGGTCCGAGGCGCCAGCCATACGGGTGAGCGCAGCACGTTACACTCAGGGACGTGGGCTACAACATGACTATAAGCGGGATAGCCAAAGAGTATAGTCAGAACGGCAGGCCTACAACTTCACCTGGCTAGGAGGACTCTAGGATTGTTCCCAGACTGATCAGGCCCTCATCATTAGCCGGTACTCCCGTTGAGGTCCATATAATTGCCAACAGTAAAGACCCTGGGACTGCAATGCAAAGACTCCGTGTTGTCATTACTGATACCTTGCACTACCACCACCATCATCCATACACACTGCCCTGAAGCTCCACTCTTCCTGTGGGGAGTTACATCACCTTGCTGCACATACCACCAGCTTCAGCGGACTGCTCCGCAGCGGCGGTTCCCAATAACCGCATTCCACAGGTGGCTTAGTCGGACTATACATAACAAATATACATAAACTACCCTTAGATTGACCACCTGGGTCACGGACCGGGTCACCGCCACGGTGACTACAACCCCCAGCATCTACAGGCCCGGCTCCGGGTTCCCCACGGCCCAGGGGGCGCGTCAACTTTGGCGTAGTCGGCAGGATTGCGTGCCCGCTACCACCGGGTACTGCGCGCCTTCACAGACTGTGTCGCATACCGTGGTGAAGATTTCCCGACATTTGTCGCAGTTTTCCTGCCGTTGTCCGCCATTTTCGAGTCGCCGCGTGGGAAGAAGAGGGGCGTGATCGCTGGAAACGCGCGAAGTCCAAAGCCCCGCTCCACGCACGGACGCAGTGCCAGGTCCTGGAAGGAGCCACAGCGACCGCTGACGTCAGACGCGTGCGACGCCAGGTCCTCGACAGAGACCATCGCCTGCGGAACTGCGGCCTACAGAAGAAAAGAGAAGGAAGGTAGGCCACGGTTCAGTGGGGGAGAGGAAGACGCCCGATAGGGAGGGAACTTCAACCACCGGCGTGGCCGCTGCCGCGGTAATGCCATTCTCCATGCCATATATACCGGGGGCAGCGTGGTTGCCCCAGTACTCAGGAGAGTCGCACACCCTGAGTGACTTCAAGAAGAGACTAAGCAGTTTATTTAAAGTATACCCCCTGTCCGAGGAGCAGAAAGTGAGCATCCTCGTAGGCCAGTTGATTGGTGCAGCCCAGAAAGAAGTAAAATCCTGGTCGGCCAGAGAAAAGGGGACTGTAAAAGAGATACTGGCCCGCCTAAAGGAAACTTTTAACACCCGTACTATGGCAGAGATAAAGATGTTTTATGGGTGCAAACAACGGGCGCAGGACAGTGTATGGGAACCCTTACCTCCATCCAACCAGGCGGAGGGTAATGGCTTTGAGGGACAGATGGAGGACTGGTGTCAGAAGCTGCATGTGGGCACTGACTCCACCCCTCAACACCAAAAACAAGGAGTATACCGGGTGGTCCAAGAGTATGAAAGGGTCTTCAGTAAACACCCGCTCGACTTCGGGCAGGTAAAGGGGGTTCAACACCATATCCCCACGGGAGACCATCCACCCATTAAAGAAAGGTACCGGCCTGTACCGCCAGCACACTACCAAAATGCCAAAGGGATGTTGCGAGAGATGAAGGAAGCTGGGGTAATAAGAGACAGTTGTAGCCCCTGGGCAACTCCATTAGTTCTTGTAAAGAAAAAGGAAATGAGAATGTGTGTAGACTACAGGCAAATTAACCGCATAACACATAAAGATGCATACCCGCTACACAGGATAGAGGTGTCACTGGCTGCGTTAAAATCTGCTAATTATTTCTCTATTTTGGATCTTACTAGTGGGTATTGGCAGGTTCCTGTAGCAGAGGCGGATAAGGAAAAGACCGCATTCACCACCCAGATGGGCCTCAGTGAGTTCAACTGCATGTCATTCGGGCTCTGCAATGCCCCAGGAACCTTCCAGCGGTTGATGGAGTGCTGTCTAGGGCATAAGAATTTCGAGACAGTCCTGCTGTACCTGGATGATGTCGTAGTATACTCCAAGACATATGGGGATCATCTGAAGCACCTGGCGGAAGTGTTTGAAGACCTGGCTGGCTTTGGCCTGAAGGTGAAGCCGTCTAAGTGCCACCTGCTGAAGCCCAAAGTACAGTACTTAGGACTAGAGATGAGCGGTGTTCGACTACAACTGTTCGCCAATCTCAAATTTGAGCTGTTTTGGGCGGTGTTCGAGTTGTTCCACGAATCCGAACGATTTGCAAAAAATTCGGCTGTTCGAGGTTATGTTCGATAACTGTTCGTGCACCAAAAGCGTGTCCTGCATGTCTGGTGCTATTTAGAGCACCAATCATGCAGGGATTGTCTGCCACTCACTGTAATGCCACAGCCATGGTGGTTGTGGCATTAGAGTGATTGCCCAAATCGATGGGAACAGTGCTCACAGTGAAACACGAAAAGCCGGCAATTCAGCAGCGGCATACACCGGTACCCGACAATTTAGAACCGAAAGAATAGAGCTTCACACATAGATTAGATAGATATAAACATGTCAGCCACATATATACGAAGTACAGTGAAAGTGCTGCTTACTGTACTTGTCATTTAGCGTAAAGGATTTATCAAAAAAAATAATAGTGTTTTCATGCACCATCTCTTTAAAAAAGCCGGCCGGCAATTCAGCAGCGGTACCCAACAATTTAGAATAGAAGGAATAGAGAATCACACATAGATTAGATAGATAGAAACATGTCAGTCACATATATATGAAGTACAGTGACAGTGTTGCTTACTGTACTTGTCATTTAGTGTAAAGGATTTATTAAAAAAAGTAATAGTGTTTTCATGCACCGTCTCTTTAAGAAAGCCGGCCGGCAATTCAGCATCTGTACCCGACAATTTATAACAGACAGAATAGAGCTTCACACATAGATTAGATAGATAGAAACATGTCAGTCACATATATATGAAGTACAGTGATAGTGTTGGTTACTGTACTTGTCATTTAGTATTAAAATAAAGGATTTATTATTAAAAAAATTGGCGTGGGGTTCCCCTTAATTTTAGGCTCTAGCGGAGGTTAAGCAGACAGCTGGGGCAGATGTTTGAAGCCTGGGAAGGGGGTAATACCCACGGAGCTTCCCAGGCTACTAATATCAGCCCCCATCTGAATACATAGCCTTTACTAGCTATTAAAATGGGGGACCCCCCCAAAAAAATGACGTGGGGTCCCCCCTAATTTAATAGCTAGCAAAGGCTAGGCAGACAGCTGGGGGCTGATATTAATAGCCCAGGAAGGGAGCCATGAATATTGGCCCCCTCCCAGGCTAGAAACACCAGCCGTCAGCCGCCCCAGAAATGGCGCATTCATAGGATGCGCCAATTCTGGCACTTAGCCTCGCTCTTCCACGCTGCCCTGGTGCGGTGGCAGGGGGTAATAGGGCTGGGGTTGATGTCAGCTTATAATGCCAGCTGACATCAAGCCCAGGTTAGTAATGGAGAGGCGTCTATAAGACACCCCCATTACTAACCCCATAGTCAAAGTTAAAAAAAACACAAACACCCAGAATAAAGTCCTTTAATTGAAATAAAGACACAATTCTTTATTGTTCTAAATTAAACCATACTTACCATCACGCCCATTCCAGCTGAAGCCAACGATCTCCTGTAATAAAAATAAAATAATAAAGCAACCTCATCCTTACCTTTCCATGGTTCCCACGACAGCTTCAGCTCTGCTACATCGAGATGACAGGCTGGACCGCAGCAGAACGCCGCCATCCAGCCTGTCATCCCGCAGACACTGAGAAGAGCAGGCTTGCTTGCGCTCCACATTGTCTCTCTGTGACGGCATAAAGATGAGCCGAGGTCATGTCCAATGAACTCGGCTCACCTCATGCACGTCACTTACAGCGTGGGAGAATTCTCACGCTGAAGCGCTGAGTGCAGGAGAATTTTCCCACGCTGTCAGTGAGGTGCATGAGGTGAGCTGAGTTCATTGGACATGAGCTCACCTCATGCACGTCACTGACAGCGTGGGAGAATTCTCCTGCACTCAGCACTTCAGCGTGAGAATTTTCCCACGCTGTCAGTGACGTGCATGAGGTGAGCCGAGTTCATTGGACATGACCTCGGCTCATCTGGATGCCGTCACAGCGAGACACTGAGGAGCGCAAGCATGCCTGCTCTTCTTAGTGTCTGCGGCATGACAGGCTGGATGGCAGCGTTCTGCTGCGGTCCAGCCTGTCATCTCGATGTAGCAGAGCTGAAGATGTCGTGGGAACCATGGAAAGGTAAGGATGAGGTTGGTTTATTATTTTTCTTTTATTGCAGGAGATCGTTGGCTTCAGCTGGAATGGGCGTGATGGTAAGTATGGTTTAATTTAGAACAATAAAGAATTGTGTGTTTATTTCAATTAAAGGACTTTATTCTGGGTGTTGTGTTTTTTTTAAATACTTTACTAGAAATTCATGGTGGTCATGTCTAATACTGGCGTGACCCCATGAATTTTGGGCTTGGGGCCAGCTGATAATACCAAGCTGGCCCTAACCCCTTTATTACCCAGTGAGCCACCGCACCAGGGCCCTGGATGAGTTGGGTACAGCGCCAGAAGATGGCGCTTCTATGAACGCGCCATTTTCCGGGGTGGCTGCGGACTGCAATTTGCAGCGGGGGGGGCCCAGAAAGCTTGGGCCTCCCTGCGCTGCAGATTCCAGCCCCCAGCTGCCTAGTTGTACCTGGCTGGACACAAAAATAGGGCGAAGCCCCACGTATTTTTTTTTTAATTATTTCATGAAATTCATGAAATAATTAAGAAAAAAAGGGCTTCCCTATATTGTTGTGTCCGGCCAGGTACAAATAGGCAGCTGGTGGTTGGGGGCAGCCTGTTCCTGCCTGCTGTACCTGGCTGGACACAAATATAGTGCGAAGCCCCACTTCAATTTTTTTTAATTATTTCATGAAATTCATGAAATAATTAAGAAAAAAAGGCCTTCCCTATATTGTTGTGTCCGGCCAGGTACAAATAGTCAGCTGGTGGTTGGGGGCAGCCCGTTCCTGCCTGCTGTACCTGGCTGGACACAAATATAGTGCGAAGCCCGACTTCAATTTTTTTTAATTATTTCAGGAAATTCATGAAATAATTAAAAAAAAATTGACGTGGGGCTTCGCACTATATTTGTGTCCAGTCAGGTGCAGCAGGCAGGAACGGGCTGCCCCCAACCACCAGCTGCCTATTTGTACCTGGCCGGACACAACAATATAGGGAAGCCATTTTTTTCTTAATTATTTCATGAAATAATTTAAAGAAAATTGACGTGGGGCTTCGCCCTGTTTTTGTGTCCAGCCAGGTACAACTATGCAGCTGGGGGCTGGAATCCGCAGCGCAGGGAGGCCCAAGCTTTCTGGGCCACCCCCGCTGCAAATTGAAGTCCGCAGCCACCCCGGAAAATGGCGCGTTCATAGAAGTGCCATCTTCTGGCGCTGTATCCAACTCATCCAGGGCCCTGATGCGGTGGCTCACTGGGTAATAAAGGGGTTAGGGCCAGCTTGGCATTATCAGCTGGCCCTAAGCCCAAAATTCATGGGGTCACGCCAATATTAGACATGACCACCATGAATTTCTAGTAAAGTATTTAAAAAAAACACAACACCCAGAAAAAAGTCCTTTAATTGAAATAAACACACAATTCTTTATTGTTCTAAATTAAACCATACTTACCGTCACGCCCATTCCAGCTGAAGCCAACGATCTCCTGAAATAAAAGAAAAATAATAAAGCAACATCATCCTTACCTTTCCATGGTTCCCATGACAGCTTCAGCTCTGCTACATCGAGATGACAGGCTGGACCGCAGCAGAACGCTGCCATCCAGCCTGTCATCCCGCAGACACTGAGAAGCGCAGGCTTGCTTGCGCTCCACAGTGTCTCTCTGTGAGGGCATCCAGATGAGCCGAGTTAATGTCCAATGAACTCGGCTCACCTCATGCACGTCACTGACAGCGTGGGAAAATTCTCCTGCACTCAGTGCTTCAGCGTGGGAGAATTCTCACACTGAAGCGCTGAGTGCACGAGAATTCTCCCACGCTGTCAGTGACGTGCAGGAGGTGAGCTGAGTTCATTGGACATGAGCTCACCTTATGCACGTCACTGACAGCGTGGGAAAATTCTCCTGCACTCAGCGCTTCAGCGTGGGAGAATTCTCACGCTGAAGCGCTGAGTGCAGGAGAATTCTCCCACGCTGTCAGTGAGGTGCAGGAGGTGAGCTGAGTTCATTGGACATGAACTCACCTTATGCACGTCACTGACAGCGTGGGAGAATTCTCCTGCACTCAGCGCTTCAGCGTGAGAATTTTCCCACGCTGTCAGTGACGTGCATGAGGTGCGCCGAGTTCATTGGACATGAACTCGTCTCATCTTTATGCCGTCACAGCCAGACACTGCAGAGCGCAAGCATGCCTGCGCTTCTCAGTGTCTGCGGGATGACAGGCTGGATGGCAGCGTTCTGCTGCGGTCCAGCCTGTCATCTCGATGTAGCAGAGCTGAAGCTGTCGTGGGAACCATGGAAAGGTAAGGATGATGTTGCTTTATTATTTTTCTTTTATTGCAGGAGATCGTTGGCTTCAGCTGGAATGGGCGTGATGGTAAGTATGGTTTAATTTAGAACAATAAAGGATTGTGTCTTTATTTCAATTAAAGGACTTTATTCTGGGTGTTTGTGTTTTCTTTTAACTTTGACTATGGGGTTAGTAATGGGGGTGTCTTATAGACGCCTCTCCATTACTAACCTGGGCTTGATGTCAGCTGGCATTATAAGCTGACATCAACCCCAGCCCTATTACCCCCTGCCACCGCTACAGGGCAGCGTGGAAGAGCGAGGCTAAGTGCCAGAATTGGCGCATCCTATGAATGCGCCATTTCTGGGGCGGCTGACGGCTGGTGTTTCTAGCCTGGGAGGGGGCCAATATTCATGGCTCCCTTCCTGGGCTATTAATATCAGCCCCCAGCTGTCTGCCTAGCCTTTGCTAGCTATTAAATTAGGGGGGACCCCACGTCATTTTTTTGGGGGGGTCCCCCATTTTAATAGCTAGTAAAGGCTATGTATTCAGCTGGGGGCTCATATTAGTAGCCTGGGAAGCTCCGTGGGTATTACCCCCTTCCCAGGCTTCAAACATCTGCCCCAGCTGTCTGCTTAACCTCCGCTAGAGACTAAAATTAAGGGGAACCCCACGCCAATTTTTTTTAATAATAAATCCTTTATTTTAATACTAAATGACAAGTACAGTAACCAACACTATCACTGTACTTCATATATACGTGACTGACATGTTTCTATCTATCTAATCTATGTGTGAAGCTCTATTCTGTCTGTTATAAATTGTCGGGTACAGATGCTGAATTGCCGGCCGGCTTTTTTAAAGAGACAGTGCATGAAAACACTATTATATTTTTTAATAAATCCTTTACACTAAATGACAAGTACAGTAAGCAACACTGTCACTGTACTTCATATATATGTGACTGACATGTTTCTATCTATCTAATCTATGTGTGAGGCTCTATTCCTTCTTGTCTAAATTGTCGGGTACCGGTGTATGCCGCTGCTGAATTGCCGGCCGGCTTTTTTAAAGAAAGCGTCTTCTGAGCAGTTTGTCAGCTTTTGGACACCTTTGAAGGTGTTTTCTATGTGTTTCTATGTGTTTTTGTTTGCCTGCCATTGGTTTTAACGGTGTTCGACGGTGTTCTAAGGTGTTCGACGAACAGTTCGACGAACAGTTCCTCGAACATCCCGGTGTTCGACGAACCGAACCGAACCCGAACACTACGGGGGTGGCTCAACACTACTTAGGACATGTGGTAAGCGCTGACGGTGTTACACCAGACCCCGATAAGATCACCACAATCAAGGACTGGCCGAGACCTTCCACCATCAAAGAAGTGCGGCACTTCCTTGGGTTGGTAGGCTACTACCAAAGGTTTAAACCAGGCTTCACCAAGATGGCGGCACCGATGCAGGACCTCCTGATAGGCCAGTCCAGGAAGGCCAAGAACCAGAAACCACCATTCAAATGGGACAAGCTGGAAGATGAGTCCTTCATCAGGTTAAAGATGACCCTAACAGGAGACGAGGTCCTGGCCTACCCTGATTATGGCCAACCCTTCATCCTTCACACGGACACGAGCAACGTGGGACTAGGAGCGGAGCTGTCCCAGATCCAGCAAGGCAGAGAAAGAGTGATAGCCTACACCAGCAGGAAGCTCCGGCCCACAGAAAGAAACCCAGAAAACTACAGCTCCTTCAAGTTGGAGTTCCTTGCCATCGTCTGGGCTGTGACTGAGAGCTTCAAACATTATCTCGCCTCATCCAAATTCACTGTGTACATGGATAATAACCGGCTGATGTAACGGGTCTGGGAGGTGGAACCTCTGAGCAACGATACAAAGGGGCAGTCCTTGTAAGGAAGCGGGTGGCTCCCAGGGTAGGCGGGCAGGTAGTCACGGCAAGTGACGGGGACAGTCTCTGGGTAGAAGGGCAGGAGGTCACGGCAAGTGACGGGGACAGTCTCTGGGTAGAAGGGCAGGAGGTCACGGCAAGTGACGGGGACAGTCTCTGGGTAGAAGGGCTGGAGGTCACGGCAAGTGATGGGAACAGTCTCTTGACAGGCGGGTGGTCACGGCAAGTGACGGCTAAGCCTCCAGATAGGCTAGCAGGCGGGTAGCAGGTGGATGCTCCCTGGTGAGCGGGCAAGAGTCTCTGGACAGGCAGGTGGTCACAGCAGGTGACGGCAGAGCCTCCAGGTAGGCTAGCAGGCAGGTAGCAGGCGGACGCTCCCAGGTGAGCGGGTAAGAGTCTCTGGACAGGCAGGTGGTCACAGCACGTGACGGCAGAGCCTCCAGGTAGGCTAGAAGGCAGGTAGCAGGCGGACGCTCCCAGGTGAGCGGGTAAGAGTCTCTGGACAGGCAGGTGGTCACAGCACGTGACGGCAGAGCCTCCAGGTAGGCTAGCAGGCAGGTAGCAGATGAGCGCTCCCAGGTGAGCGGGTAAGAGTCTCTGGACAGGCAGGTGGTCACAGCACGAGACGGCAGAGCCTCCAGGTAGGCTAGCAGGCAGGTAGCAGATGAGCGCTCCCAGGTGAGCGGGCAATCAGATCCATAGACAGACTGGCAAGGCTGGTAGGCAGACTGTCGGACCGCAGGAATGCAAGTAGATAGACAAGTATCAGGCAGGTATCAAGCAGGAATCTGGCAGGTAACTGGCAGGTAACTGGCAGGTATCTGGTAACGGGACCTGAGGGCTGAAGCAGAGTGATAGGCTATGCAACAACATTGCTCGGGCACCTCCATTTTGGAGGAGGTGCCTTATATATGGAGAGGTCCTCCGGCCATTGGCCGGGGACTCCTTAGGACGGCGCGCGCGGCCCCTTTAAGAGAGGGGGAGCGCGCGCGCGCCCTAAGCACAGTGGCCGGGAAGCAGCGCGCGCTGCCAGCAGAGCGGGAGGAGGACGCCGGGCACGGAGCGGAGAGGTGAGGGGAACAGCGTCCCTGCCTAGCAGGAGGCAAGGACGCCGACGCTACAGCTGACACACCTGGACACTGCGAAACTTGGTGCACTGGAACAAAGATGGATGGTCCGACTGTCTAATTATGAATTCACCATCAAGTACCGGGCTGGGCACAAGAATGCAAACTCAGATGCGCTGTCCAGAATGCCTAACTTGCCAGACTGGGGAGAAGACCCAGAGGAGCTGGAAGAGATAGAAATCCCCGCGTTCCACCGCCATGGGATAAAGCAGTGCTCCCATTGTGTGAAGAACAGGTGCTCTGCCAACAGAGAAGCCACGTTCAATCCATTGCCCCACCATGGATGGGCAGAAACACAAGACAGTGACCCGGCTGTTCGCCTAGTCAAAGAGTTGCTGACACAAGCTGACTCATACCTTGATTCAGATGCTCCAGAAGAGACCAAACAGCTGTGGAAAGAAAAGAGCAAGCTTTTCATCTATGAAGGGAAGAAGTGTCGAAGAACTGTCAGCTCCCGGACACATGAGCTGGTCTGGCAGGTGGTAGTCCCGAGGCGAGATGCGTCTATGGTCCTGGAAGCATACCACGATGGAGCGGGACATTTTGGATGGAAGAAGCTGGAAGTCCTGCTACGTGAACGGTTCTATTGGGTTGGCATGAGGAAAACAGTCGAGAGGTGGTGTCGAGAATGCTGACTATGCAACCTGAGAAGAAAAGACCGTGACAGCCAGAGGGCTCCCCTGCAGCCCATCATCACCAAGCAGCCACTCGAAGTGGTAGCCCTGGACCATGTGAAGCTATCCCCGAGCAGGTCAGGCTATGTCTACACTCTCACCATCGTAGACCACTACTCCCGGTTCCTGGTAGTAGTGCCAGTCAAGGACCAAACGGCTCAGACAGCAGCCAGAGCTTTCCAACAGCACTTCTACCACCCGCAGGGTTACCCAGAATATGTGCTAACTGACCAAGGTCCGGCCTTCGAAGCAGAAGTATTCGAGGAATTCTGCAACCTGTACGGCTGCAAGAAGATCCGTACAACGCCTTATCATCCCCAGACCAACGGGATGTGTGAAAAGATGAATCAGGTGGTGATAGACCTACTGAAGACGTTGCCCCTGGAGGAACGCAGCCTGTGGCCAGAAAAGTTGCCAGACCTGGTGGATCTCTACAATCACATCCCAGTGAATTCCACCAACTGCACACCTGCTTACCTGATGAGAGCAAGACCAAAGTAAGCTGCCCATCAATCTGGATATGGGAGTTCTGACACCAGAGGACGCCTCACCAGATGCGGATTGGGATACTGAGTGGCAACAGCAATACCATAAGGTACAGGAAAGTGTTGAAAGAAGTCTGTCCCAAGCAAGAGAAAGGCAAGAGAGGATTTACAATCAACATGCAGCTGCTGCCCCCTTGTCACCTGGAGAGCATATCCTAAAGAGAAAAAGGCGGCTCCATAAATTGGACGACCAGTGGGAAAAAGAGCCGTACACCATTCTACCATCAAGGCATGATAATACCAAGGTGTACCTCATAAGTAAGGATGGAGGAGAAACAACAGCAACAGTTTTCAGAGACCACCTGAAGAAATGTCCCGAGCAGCTACAGCATGCTGAAGAAGGCCAAGATATCCCTCAACCCACAGAGGAAGTGGAAGAAATGGTCAGCACAGTACTCGGAGAATTTACCCGGTCATGGACGCAAGTGAATAATGCCATTGTTGTGCCAGTCCTTACATTTTTCCAACCAGCCCCTCAGGTAGCTGTAGAAGTCCCAGTAGAGTTGGAAGAACCATTGGCCCCAGAGACAGAAGATTCCTCATCAGCAGACCAGGAGAATCTACCCTCTGCTAGTAGCGAACCTGTCGTACCCACGGTAAGCCAAAGGATCCATAGGGAGCTGCCCAACCTACCAGAGACACCTCCAAACACCTGAAGTGTGGTGAACATTGAACCCACCACACCAGGGGTAAATACAGGGGACCAATGTAGAACACGGATAGACAGTGTGTTACGTAGATCTACCAAAAGCACCAGAGGTCAAATCCCTGCTCGCTGGAGGATTTAGATGTAACCTATAACTGTAGTATTGAAAATGTTGAAATGTTTTATATGTGTGTACTAATTATGTTTTTCCAGTTACCCGACAGGGTTCAAAGACTTTCAGGTTATGGACAGTGAGTAACCAAAAACTTACCCTGTAAATAGTTGCACCTATAAAGTGCCCCCTTTGCAACCGACCACGGAACAAAAACCCGTCTGGCGTGGCCCCACTTGTGGTCCAACGGGACTGCCTAAGCCTTGCAGCCACGCCCAAGGCCAACTTTGGGGTTTGTTTTGGACAGGTCCCCCATTCTACCTTGTTGGGTGAAATGGACACCTGGTCACGGATGATACCGTGACCTATAGGGACTGTAATGCCTGCAAATATATTCATGTATTGTTATTGCTATTGTTTATTGTTATCTGTTATATTTTTGCAAAATATGCTCAGTACCGGAGTACCGAAATTTACTAGGTGGGAATGTGGCACCCCAGAGGGTCTGGTTGCCACAGTGGTAGTAATACCATGTCTGGGAGCAAAACAGGAGTTTCCTGGTCAGGAACACATTACAAGCAACACCTCCTGCCCCAGACCAGAAAGGGGAGGATCCTGCCCTTTATAACTGGATCCGGAGGCGGGGTTAGTCAGTCGGAGTCTGAGTCTAGAGTACAGTGTGTGGAGTCAAGTAGGACACGAAGGAGAAAAGAGCCAGTGACTGGAGCTGGAGCTAGCTCATCCTGGATAGTATCCACAGAGAACCGGACGCCGGAGTCCGAGGGTGTGGGGATTGCATACCCAGCAGCAGATACCGCAGGGCAGGAGATTGCAGGTCTCCTGGCCCAACAGAAGCCCGGAGGCTCAGCCACACAAAAGGAACCGTACAGCCACAGAGGAGCGAGGAATACACAAGGTCCAAGTCGCCAGCCACACGACTGATACCTTGCACTACCACCACCATCATCCATACACGCTGCCCTGAAGCTCCACTCTTCCTGTGCGGAGTTACATCACCTCGCTGCACATACCACCAGCTTCAGGGGACTGCTCCGCAGCGGCGGTTCCCAATAACCGCATTCCACAGGTGGCGTAGTCGGACTATACATAACAGATATACATAAACTACCCTTAGATTGACCACCTGGGTCACGGACCGGGTCACCGCCACGGTGACTACAACCCCAAGCATCTACAGGCCCGGTTCCGGATACCCCACGGCCCAGGGGGCGCGTCATTAAGAAAAAGAGTTTCAATATCAATCACTGCACCACATTTATGTGGCAGTCATGTTTATGGTCAAAGGTCATTCATACAAAAAAATTATCTGCTTACATACCTGCTGCCAACACAATTATGAGCTTAAAAGCTCTGCAAAGTGCTTTACTATTGAGTACAATGTATGAAGCCTAACATATGTATAATTGTTATTTTTCTTTTAGCAGTGTCCACTTAGTGGCAAAAGGAAAAGTCGATCTTCACCTCGCTCTACCATACCAATATTGGACACCTAATAAAAATTAAATAACTTAGTGCAGATCCATCAGACTTCAAACAATCAGCAATTTTTGCTCAAGATGCTTGTAAACCAACTCGTGGCACACTTATCAATAATCCAACTCAAGGCTTCGCTCATTCGTCAGGCTTCTTCTTTGGATCAGTGTTCTATTAACCTTAATATAAATACTAGTATAATGATGTATCAGAAAATGAAGATATAATGAACTGACAATTCACTACAAAAAAAATTCTATTAAGACATCACTTTATGAAGTTACTAAACCCTTTTGACCTTTGACATAATGTGAATCAAAGCATTTATGCAAGAGTACTACCATCTCTTCTAATTACTTTGTCCTAAACCTTCAATCACCAGCCTTTCATTCATAGAAAATATTTTCACAAGGCCAAGAAAAAACACATGATCATAATCATCCAGTCATTGTTTTCATTCCCCACAAGCATTTAAAATGAGTTGCAAAAACAGTATATGCTACACTTAATGAACAGATTTCTATCTGCATAAAACATTTAATTTCAAATTCCACTTTAAGACCTTATGGAATATATGTCTTTAATTGACATATCTAAAACCTTACTTTCCTACACAATTCACTTAAAATCACAATTGTAATCGCTTATAATTACTTTACTACTACTGTATTTAGTCTCTAAACCCCAAAAATGTATCCCATCCGGGTTGTTGTTGTTATGTTATTATGTTATTTTAAAATGGAGTCAACGAACTTTGCATTTCCAATCCTATCCTGATGTTTCTACAATGCACCATAATTCTTGTTTTTATTTTATGTCTTGTTTAGTGATGAGAGCGCACACTCGCAAGTACTCGGTACTCACCTGAGCATCTCAGTACTCGAGATGCTCGGAGCTCGCCGAGTACTTGCGACGTAGTGTTGAGTAGTGTTGAGCCACCCCCGTAGTTTTCGAGTTCGGTTCGGTTCGTCGAACACCCGTATGTTCGCCGAACTGTTCGTCGAACTGTTCGTCGAACACCTTCGAACACCGTTAAAACCAATGGCAGGCAAACAAAAACACATAGAAATACATAGAAAACACCTTCAAAGGTGTCCAAAAGTTGACAAACTGCTCAGAAGACACAACTAACACATGGAAAAGTGACAAGTACATATAGTCATGTGAAAAGAAAAGAGGTGGAGGAGTAAAAGGAGGGGGAGACATAGATATAGGCATGTCATGCCCTTCTAAAACTAAAAAAGTGCAAAGCCGACACGGCCAGTCCGTTCCTGCCCGTGCGACCTCCGTGTCGCCGGGTTTGTGCCAGAGCTGCGGTGGATCCTGACGGCCAACCCCCTCTCCCAATACTGGTGCCTGTCCGCTGGTGGGTCGAGCGAGCCCCCCTGTGGTGGAGGCAGGTCTAAGCTTTTTAATTTAAATTGTCTCTCTAATTTGAATGAATACACTTTAAATCCTTTTACAAGGATCTATTGGAGTGCAAGTCTCATGCCAGCAGCCGCGTAATTCCAGCTCCAGTAGCGTCCACTAAAGCTGCTGCAGTTAAAAAGCTTTTATAAGGATCGAGCTCGGCAGTCCACCGCAAGGCGTCCTACTGCCAGTCCCAGCCCCTATGCCTTGGGGTGTCTCCCCGATGCTCTTCACTGAGTGTCCCGGGGGCCCGAACCATTTCATTTGAAAAAATTAAGTGTCCAAACTACAGGTGGTGTAGCTTGCTTAACAGCTGGGATAATCCGCTGACTAGCAGACACTGCTACTAGGCACAAAGTATTTCCTGGGCTAGATGCAGTTAAAAATTTCTAATTAGATATTCTCGCTGGATGCTAAGAAAGCATTCCATAGAGTCTCCTGGCACGCCATATATTATTCCCTTAAAAAGCTTGGGGTAGGGGTCTAGGGGAGCCTTTTATAGGCAAAATCACGGCCCTGTATCGCAATACGTCACCTAGGCTGAAGATAAATGGAACATTTTCATCACCTTTAATAATCACCAATGGGACAAGGTAGGAATGTCCTCTGTCCCCTCTCTTATACATCCTAGTGACGGAGCACCTGCTCTCATCAATTCGCCATAACCCCAATATTAGGTGGATTGAGGTGGGAGGCACCGAGTTCAAGTGCTCTGCATTTGCTGATGATATCCTAGTATATATCACTCAATCACATATATCCATCCATGCTGTTATGGCTGAAATAGATCACTTTGTTACATGGTCAAATTTTAAAATCAATGCAGCGAAGTCTGAGGCCCTCGATGTCTCCCTCCCCAAATCCATACAGGATTCCATCCAGTCCTACTTTCCCTTTGCCTGGCCCTCACAGGGTATCAAATACTTAGGAATTTGTATTCATAGAGACCTCTCTCGTCCAGTGTTATCTTAATTTTGGGCCCTTTATTGAACAACTCTATACAGACCACGGTTGGCAAGTTAGAACTGTAAGATTCACTACGTGAACCACTAGTGTTTTGTGGAAAAGCACATGTACACTGTGTTCCAAATTATTATGCAAAAAGCATTTAGGAGTGATAAGGGAAGAATTTGTTTGTTTGTCAGTTAAACTCATTGATGGTGATGTGTGTCAGGGCTCTTTATATCACTGTAAGCAATTGCAGACACCTGTGCTAATTAGTTTGGCAGGTGTGTCCAATGAAAGGCAAGACTACTTAAGAAGGCTGTCCCACATTATTAAGCAGCCTACATTTTCTGCCAAAATGGGAAAGAAAAAGGGTGTGTCGGCTGCTGAGAAGCAACAAATTGTGGAGTGTTTAGGTCAAGGCAAGACTACAATCAGCATTGCCAAGACACTTCATCCTGATCATCGCACAATCAAGAAGTATGTAGCTGATTCACAGTACACACGTGTGCGTGCTGATAAGGGAAAATTGAGGACTCTTTCCTCCAGGCAATTACGTCAGGTTAAAAGAGCAGCGGCAAAAAAGCCTTGTCATAGCAGCAGACAAGTTTTTGAAGCTGCTGGTGCCTCCAACGTCCCCCGAACAACAAGATGCAGAGTCCTTCTGAGGTTTGCAGCTGTGTGTAAGCCATCCTGTCGACCTCCTCTATCCACTGCACACAAGCAGAAACGGCTCCAGTGGGCCAAACAATACATGAAGACTGACTTCAAAACTGTTTTGTTCACCGATGAGTGCCGTGCAACGCTCGATGGTCCAGATGGATGGAGTGGAGGATGGCTGGTTGATGGACACCCCACGCAAACACGGCTACAGCGCCAACAAGGAGGAGGTGGACTGTTTTTAGCTGGAATCATGGGGAGAGAGATTGTCGGCCCCTTTAGGATCCCTGAACGGGTAAAGATGAACTCCATAATGTATGTGGAGTTTCTCAAACAGCACTTCCTGCCATGGTTCAAGAAGAAGAACTGTGTATTCTGCAGCAAGATCATTTTCATGCATGATAATGCACCGTCTCATGCTGCACATAACACATCTGCATCTCTGGCTGATATGGGCATAAAAGGGGACAAACTTATGGTGTGACCCCCATGCTCCCCTGACCTGAACCCCATTGAGAACCTGTGGAGCATCATCAAAAGGAGTGTCTATGATGGCGGGAGGCAGTTCACATCTAAGCAACAGCTCTGGGAGGGTATTCTGTCCTCATGCAAAACAATTGAAGCAGAAACCATCCAAAACCTGACAAATTCAATGGACGAGAGAGTTCAGAAGCTCCTTTCGAACAAGGGGTCCTATGTGCAAATTTAACATCACCTAGAATAAAGTTTTGAGTTGAAAACTGTTTGATTTCAGTTTCTAATAACCTGCTAATGCTTATAATTTCAAAAATTAACATTTTTTTGTTCTTTATTAAAATGAAAAGGTTGATTGAAGAGTGTGGGGGATCTAAGAGTGTGGCAACCCAGTAGTCAGGATTACTTCGAATTCTGACAATCTGAGGGTCATGTTGCAGGTAGTGCAGCAAGAAGGCACTCATGTGTCTTGCGCATCTAGGAGACCCAAAATTATTTTCCGGGCTAGATGCAGCTAAAAATTATTATTAATTTGAAAGCTGGTGGAGCTTAGTATAGATGGCCTAATAGAATCAGTACTGCAAACTGCTACAAAGCCCAAATTATTTTCCAGCCAAGATACAGATAAACATGATTAGTAATTTTAAATCTGGTGGAGCTTAGTATAGATGGCCTAATGGAATCAGTACTGCACACTGCTACAAGGCCCAAATTATTTTCCAGCCAAGATACAGATAAACATGATTAGTAATTTTAAAGCTTAAAATGGTTGGTGAGGTGATTTTAACAAATCATCAAGCTTTTACTCTCCCCAGGATGACACAGGGGTAGAATAGTCGTTTTTATGAACGTGCATCTGTGTACATTATCAGTGGAGAACCACGTGCGCTTATCTGTCAGCACACCACCAGCAGCGCTGAACACACGTTCAGACAGAACGCTGGCTGCAGGGCATGACAAGATCTCCAAGGCGTAAGTGGCTAGCTCCGGCCATTAATCCAGATTGGAAGCCCAAAAAGAGCAAGGGTCCAGTGACACAGTCATGGCTTCAATGTTTACTTGGAGATACTCCTGTACCATAGTCTCTAGGCGTTGACTATGTGTCAGGCTTCTTGTCTCCTGTGGCCTTGCAAAGGATGGGCTAAAAAAGTGGTGAAATGATTCCGCAAAATTGATGTTACCAGCAGACACTGTGTTTCTGTTACGGTTTGAGTGCTGAACACTCGACGGTCCCACGGTTGGCAACTTGGAACTGTGAGATTCACTACGTGCACCACTGGCGTTTTGTGGAAAAGCACATGTAAGATTCTGCAACAGTCTCTGCTGATACTCCTGCATGCGTGCATCCCTTTCTATGGCAGGAATAATTTCTGCAAATTTACTTTTGTACCGGGGATCTAACAGTGTGGCAACCCAGTAGTCAGGATTATTTCTAATTCTCACAATTCGAGGGTCATGTTGCAGGTAGTGCAGCAAGAAGGCACTCATGTGTCTTGCGCATCCAGGAGCACCAAGTCCCTGGTGTGTTGGTGTCGAGGTAACAATCATGCTTCCTTCCTCTGTCCTCTCTCCCCAACCTCGCACAGCAGAAATGTGATCAAGGTCTCCCTCAACTGATGAGTCTTCCATCAGTTCGTCCTCCACTTCTTCCTGGGCTCCTGCACCTTCCTCACTAGTTTGGCTGCTACCATGCGCCCTGGTAAAACCATCTCCCCGACCCTCACATGCCTGCCGCCTTGGTGCTGCCGACCGTCTGGACCTTGCAGATGTTAGCCCTTCCGCATACAACTCCTCCTCCTCTACTTCCTCCACCTCCTCTTGTGCCACCACCTGACTCTGAATTCTGTTTAACATGTGCTCCAGCATGTAAATCACCGGAATAGTCATGCTGATAATGGCATCATCAGCACTAAACATCTTCGTCGCCATTTCAAAACTGTGCAGAAGGGTGCATAGGTCCCTGATCTGAGACCACTCCTCCAGCGTGATTTGCCCCACCTCTGGATCTCGTTGGCCCAGGCTATACGTCAGAACGTATTGCACCAGGGCTTGTCGGTGCTGCCACAGTCGCTGCAACATGTGCAGAGTTGAATTCCACCGGGTAGGCACATCGCATTTTAGCCGGTGAAGTGGCAGACCCAACGACTTCTGTAGAGATGTAAGTCGCTGAGCTGCGGGATGTGAACGGCGGAAGTGAGCACACTGCGACCATGCCCTCTGCAGAAGGCCATCTAGTCCGGGATAGTGGGCTAAAAATTGCTGAACAACCAGATTCAACACGTGAGCCATACAAGGCACATGTGTGACATTGCCCCGGCGAAGGGCCGCACCCAGGTTTGCAGCATTGTCGCACACGGCCTTCCCTGGTTTCAGGTCCAGTGGAGACAACCATTCATGAAACTGGTTCTCCAGAGCTGACCACAACTCCTCAGCTGTGTGACTCACATTTCCCAGACATTTCAAAGTAAAAACCACCTGTTGACGTTGAGCCCTGCTGCCAGCATAGTAAGGAGGTGTGCAGGATCCCTTCTGCGCAGTTAGAAAGTTTGTGGCATGACCAGACAGGCTTTGGGTGCAGGTGGAGGACTGAGAGGAGGTTGAGGAGGCAGAAGCAGTGGAGGAACTTTGAGATAAAGAGGATTGACGCACAACTCGTGGGGACGGCAAGACTTGGACAGCAGCCCCTTGACCTGCTGTCACCATGGTTACCCAGTGCCCAGTCAGCGACATGTAACGCCCCTGTCCATGCCTACTCGTCCAAGTGTCTGTGGTGAAATGCACCCTGTCACACACAGAGTTTCTCAAAGAAGCGGTGATGTTGTGTGCGACATGCTGGTGGACCGCAGGCACTCCTTTCTTTGAGAAGTAGTGCCGACTGGGCATCTGGTACTGGGGCACTGCGACGGACATAAGGTCTCGAAAATCCTCTGTGTCCACCAGTTGGAAAGGAAGCATTTCTGTAGCCAAGAGCTTGCCGATGGTGAAATTCAACCTCTTAGCTTTCTCATGGCTAGGAGGAAATGGTATTTTACTTGTTCACATCTGAGGGACCGAGGGCTGGCTGTTGTGCTTAGATGGGGTTGAGAAAGGTGTCCCCGGCAAACTGCCGGTCTGTGAGGAAGATGCAGGCGGACATGTTAGGTTGCCTTGATCCAAAGGTGGTGCTATCGATGTCGGACAGCGCTGAACACCAGCTGGTGTTTCCACCTCCAAAGAAAATAATGACCTGCCAGTCACGCTGGCTGTTGCGGGTAAAGAGGTGGCAGGTCTGCGTCCCAAAACAGGTGTGACTGCTGTCCCCCCAGTCACAGAGGATGAAGAGGCTGCGGATGCACAAGATGGGGCAGACGGTGGTTGGCCCGGCCGGCTAGGCCGCATTGTAGCACAGTGAGCTTCCCACTGCAACTTATGCTTCATGTCCATGTGCCGGTTCATGCATGAAGTACTCAAACTATGGATTTTTTTTTCCTCTACTTAGCTTTTGCTGACAAATGTTACAGATAACACGAGTTGGGTCATCTTTTTCGATCTGAAAAAATGCCCAGGATATGCAAGGCTTAGCACCCATGCGACCTGAAGAGCCACTACGACTTGTGGTCAGAGGCAGAGTTGTGTCTGAGGATGCAGTTGTTGACGTGCTTCCAGTACTACGTCTCTGTCCAGGAAGGCGCAACCTGACCTCGTCGTCACTAGCATCCTCCTCCACCTCCTCTGCTGACCTCATCTCTTGGCTGACTGTGGGTTGACAGTAAGTGGGATCTCCAACCTCATCATCATCACCCTATGTGTTATCACTCCCGTCGTCCTCAGAGCCAACCTGTTCCTGCCCTGACAAAAAACTAAAGTTGCAGCTCCAATCAGGTATTTGAGTCTCATCATCGTCTTCCTCATTGTCTCCACCAACAGGAGTTACAGTTTGGGAACGAGGGTCTACATTATGGTCAGAACCTTCTGCGTCTGGTCCTGGATCCGACTCATAAAGATTCTGGGCATCAGTGCAGATCATTTCCTCGTCTGGATTCACAGAAGCTCTTGAGCCGACCTCTGATTCCCAGGCTATAGTATGAGTAAACAGCTCTGCAGACTCAACTATCTGTTCTACCTCATACTCAGACGGGCAGCTGGAGACTTGGGAGCTGTAAGGAAGCAAGTGCGATTGGGGTGACACCTCTGAGGACTGGAGTATTTGTGATGTTGAAGTTGAGGTGGAGGAGAGCCCACTTAAAGGAGCACTTGATATCCGTTGAAGCACCTGCTGTTTTTGTGCCTCATCTGGAATCTGTAGCGATTGGCGTGGCCGTAAGAAAGGGATCTTATCACATTGTCCGCTAAAAGAAGTAGACCTCTTAGTTTGGCTGGAAGATGGTCTTTCTTCTGCAGATGTTACTGTTGCTTTAACACCTACCCCACGGACACAACCTTTTTTCCCTTCCCAACACGCCTATTCCCCTTTCCACCAGCAGCAGGCCTTTTTCCACTCATTTTGGTGGTTAACTAATTCAAAACTCTGGAGTTGTTTGCACAAAAAACAATGGATGGGAACCGAGCAGAGCTGAGTGGCCAAACTGTGGTATTAGCCCAAAAGTATTGGCTGGGTTAGATGCAGAAAAAAATTATATTGAATTTGCAACCTGATGGAGGTCAGTATAGATGGACTAATAGAACAAGTCCCACACACTGCTACAAGCTGAAATATTTTTTCAGAGCTAGATGCAGAAAAAAATTATATTGAATTTGCAACCTGATGGAGGTCAGTATAGATGGACTAATAGAACAAGTCCCACACACTGCTAGAAGCCTAAATATTTTTTCAGAGCTAGATGCAGAAAAAAATTATATTGAATTTGCAACCTGATGGAGGTCAGTATAGATGGACTAATAGAACAAGTCCCACACACTGCTAGAAGGCTAAATATTATTTCAGAGCTCGATGCAGAAAAAAATTATATTGAATTTGCAACCTGGTGGAGGTTAGTATAGATGGACTAATAGAACATGTCCCACACACTGCTACAAGCTGAAATATTTTTTCAGAGCTAGATGCAGAAAAAAATTATATTGAATTTGCAACCTGATGGAGGTCAGTATAGATGGACTAATAGAACAAGTCCCACACACTGCTAGAAGCTTAAATATTTTTTCAGAGCTAGATGCAGAAAAAAAATATATTGAATTTGCAACCTGGTGGAGGTTAGTATAGATGGACTAATAGAACAAGTCCCACACACTGCTACAAGCTGAGATATTTTTTCAGAGCTAGATGCAGAAAAAAATTATATTGAATTTGCAACCTGATGGAGGTCAGTATAGATGGACTAATAGAACAAGTCCCACACACTGCTAGAAGCCTAAATATTTTTTCAGAGCTAGATGCAGAAAAAAATTATATTGAATTTGCAACGTGATGGAGGTCAGTATAGATGGACTAATAGAACAAGTCCCACACAATGCTAGAAGCCGAAATATTTTTTCAGAGCTAGATGCAGAAAAAAATTATATTGAATTTGCAACCTGATGGAGGTTAGTATAGATGGACTAATAGAACAAGTCCCACACACTGCTACAAGCTGAAATATTTTTTCAGAGCTAGATGCTGAAAAAATTATATTGAATTTGCAACCTGATGGAGGTCAGTATAGATGGACTAATAGAACAAGTCCCAAACACTGCTAGAAGCCTAAATATTTTTTCAGAGCTCGATGCAGAAAAAAAATTATATTGAATTTGCAACCTGGTGGAGGTTACTATAGATGGACTAATAGAACAAGTCCCAAACACTGCTACAAGCTGAAATATTTTTTCAGAGCTAGATGCAGAAAAAAATTATATTGAATTTGCAACCTGATGGAGGTCAGTATAGATGGACTAATAGAACAAGTCCCACACACTGCTAGAAGCCTAGATATTTTTTCAGAGCTCGATGCAGAGAAAAATTATATTGAATTTGCAACCTGGTGGAGGTTAATATAGATTGACTAATAGAACAAGTACAACACACTGCTAGAAGTCTAAATTGTTTTTCAGAGCTAGATGCAGAAAAAAATTATATTGAATTTGCAACCTGATGGAGGTCAGTATAGATGGACTAATAGAACAAGTCCCACACACTGCTAGAAGCCTAAATATTATTTCAGAGCTCGATGCAGAAAAAAATTATATTGAATTTGCAACCTGGTGGAGGTTAGTATAGATGGACTAATAGAACAAGTCCCACACACTGCTACAAGCTGAAATATTTTTTCAGAGCTAGATGCAGAAAAAAATGATATTGAATTTGCAACCTGATGGAGGTCAGTATAGATGGACTAATAGAACTAGTCCCACACACTGCTACAAGCTGAAATATTTTTTCAGAGCTAGATGCAGAAAAAAATTATATTAAATTTGCAACCTGATGGAGGTCAGTATAGATGGACTAATAGAACAAGTCCCACACACTGCTAGAAGCCTAAATATTTTTTCAGAGCTAGATGCAGAAAAAAATTATATTGAATTTGCAACCTGATGGAGGTTAGCATAGATGGACTAATAGAACAATTCCCACACACTGCTACAAGCTGAAATATTTGTTCAGAGCTAGATGCAGAAAAAAATTATATTGAATTTGCAACCTGATGGAGGTCAGTATAGATGGACTAATAGAACAAGTCCCACACACTGCTAGAAGCCTAAATATTTTTTCAGAGGTCGATGCAGAAAAAAAATTATATTGAATTTGCAACCTGGTGGGGGTTAGTATAGATGGACGAATAGAACAAGTCCCACACACAGCTACAAGCTGAAATATTTTTTCAGAGCTAGATGCAGAAAAAAATTATATTGAATTTGCAAACTGATGGAGGTCAGTATAAATGGACTAATAGAACAAGTCCAACACACTGCTAGAAGCCGAAATATTTTTTCAGAGCTAGATGCAGAAAAAAATTATATTGAATTTGCAACCTGATGGATGTCAGTATAGATGGACTAATAGAACAAGTCCCACACACTGCTAGAAGCCTAAATATTTTTTCAGAGCTAGATGCAGAAAAAAATTATATTGAATTTGCAACCTGATGGAGGTCAGTATAGATGGACTAATAGAACAAGTCCCACACACTGCTAGAAGCCTAAATATTATTTCAGAGCTCGATGCAGAAAAAAATTATATTGAATTTGCAACCTGGTGGAGGTTAGTATAGATGGACTAATAGAACAAGTCCCACACACTGCTACAAGCTTAAATATTTTTTCAGAGCTAGATGCAGAAAAAAATGATATTGAATTTGCAACCTGATGGAGGTCAGTATAGATGGACTAATAGAACAAGTCCCACACACTGCTAGAAGCTTACATATTTTTTCTGAGCTAGATTCTGAAAAAAATTATATTGAATTTGCAACCTGGTGGAGGTTAGTATAGATGGACTAATAGAACAAGTCCCACACACTGCTACAAGCTGAAATATTTTTTCAGAGCTAGATGCAGAAAAAAATTATATTGAATTTGCAACCTGATGGAGGTCAGTATAGATGGACTAATAGAATAAGTCCCACACACTGCTAGAAGCCTAAATATTTTTTCAGAGCAAGATGCAGAAAAAAATTATATTGAATTTGCAACCTGATGGAGATCAGTATAGATGGACTAATAGAACAAGTCCCACACACTGCTAGAAGCCGAAATATTTTTTCAGAGCTAGATGCAGAAAAAAATTATATTGAATTTGCAATCTGATGGAGGTCAGTATAGATGGACTAATAGAACAAGTCCCACACACTGCTAGAAGCCTAAATATTTTTTCAGAGCTCGATGCAGAAAAAAAATTATATTGAATTTGCAACCTGGTGGAGGTTAGTATAGATGGACTAATAGTACAAGTCCCACACACTGCTACAAGCTGAAATATTTTTTCAGAGCTAGATGCAGAAAAAAATTATATTGAATTTGCAACCTGATGGAGGTCAGTATAGATGGACTAATAGAACAAGTCAAACACACTGCTAGAAGCCGAAATATTTTTTCAGAGCTAGATGCAGAAAAAAATTATATTGAATTTGCAACCTGATGGAGGTCAGTATAGATGGACTAATAGAACAAGTCTACACACTGCTACAAGCTGAAATATTTTTTCAGAGCTAGATGCAGAAAAAAATTATACTGAATTTGCCACCTGATGGAGGTCAGTATAGATC
This sequence comes from Phyllobates terribilis, assembly GCF_046119375.1. Taxonomy (NCBI): domain Eukaryota; kingdom Metazoa; phylum Chordata; class Amphibia; order Anura; family Dendrobatidae; genus Phyllobates; species Phyllobates terribilis. The sequence goes on from NW_027362762.1 coordinate 882,330,141, forward strand.
GACTAATAGAACAAGTCCCACACACGGCTAGAAGCCTAAATATTTTTTCAGAGCTAGATGTAGAAAAAAATTATATTGAATTTGCAAACTGATGGAGGTCAGTATAGATGAACTAATAGAACAAGTCCCACAGACTGCTAGAAGCTTAAATATTTTTTCAGAGCTAGATGCAGAAAAAAATTATATTGAATTTGCAACCTGGTGGAGGTTAGTATAGATGGACCAATAGAACAAGTCCCACACACTGCTACAAGCTGAAATATTTTTTCAGAGCTAGATGCAGAAAAAAATTATATTGAATTTGCAACCTGATGGAGGTCAGTATAGATGGACTAATAGAACAAGTCCCACACACTGCTAGAAGCCTAAATATTTTTTCAGAGCTCGATGCAGAAAAAAATTATATTGAATTTGCAACCTGGTGGAGGTTAGTATAGATGGACTAATAGAACAAGTCCCACACACTGCTACAAGCTGAAATATTTTTTCAGAGCTAGATGCAGAAAAAAATTATATTGAATTTGCAACCTGATGGAGGTCAGTATAGATGGACTAATAGAACAAATCCAACACACTGCTAGAAGCCGAAACATTTTTTCAGAGCTAGATGCAGAAAAAAATTATATTGAATTTGCAACCTGATGGAGGTCAGTATAGATGGACTAATAGAACAAGTCCCACACACTGCTAGAAGCCTAAATATTTTTTCAGAGCTAGATGCAGAAAAAAATTATATTGAATTTGCAACCTGATGGAGGTCAATATAGATGGACTAATAGAACAAGTCAAACACACTGCTAGAAGCCGAAATATTTTTTCAGAGCTAGATGCAGAAAAAAATTATATTGAATTTGCAACCTGATGGAGGTCAGTATAGATGGACTAATAGAACAAGTCTACACACTGCTACAAGCTGAAATATTTTTTCAGAGCTAGATGCAGAAAAAAATTATACTGAATTTGCCACCTGATGGAGGTCAGTATAGATCGACTAATAGAACAAGTCCCACACACGGCTAGAAGCCTAAATATTTTTTCAGAGCTAGATGTAGAAAAAAATTATATTGAATTTGCAACCTGATGGAGGTCAGTATAGATGGACTAATAGAACAAGTCCCACAGACTGCTAGAAGCTTAAATATTTTTTCAGAGCTAGATGCAGAAAAAAATTATATTGAATTTGCAACCTGATGGAGGTCAGTATAGATGGACTAATAGAACAAGTCCCACACACTGCTAGAAGCCTAAATATTTTTTCAGAGCTCGATGCAGAAAAAAATTATATTGAATTTGCATTCTGGTGGAGGTTAGTATAGATGGACTAATAGAACAAGTCCCACACACTGCTACAAGCTGAAATATTTTTTCAGAGCTAGATGCAGAAAAAAATTATATTGAATTTGCAACCTGATGGAGGTCAGTATAGATGGACTAATAGAACAATTCCAACACACTGCTAGAAGCCGAAACATTTTTTCAGAGCTAGATGCAGAAAAAAATTATATTGAATTTGCAACCTGATGGAGGTCAGTATAGATGGACTAATAGAACAAGTCCCACACACTGCTAGAAGCCTAAATATTTTTTCAGAGCTAGATGCAGAAAAAAATTATATTGAATTTGCAACCTGATGGAGGTCAGTATAGATGGACTAATAGAACAAGTCCCACACACCGCTAGAAGCCTAAATATTATTTCAGAGCTCGATGCAGAAAAAAATTATATTAAATTTGCAACCTGGTGGAGGTTAGTATAGATGGACTAATAGAACAAGTCCCACACACTGCTACAAGCTGAAATATTTTTTCAGAGCTCGATGCAGAAAAAAATTATATTGAATTTGCAACCTGATGGAGGTCAGTATAGATGGACTAATAGAATAAGTCCCACACACTGCTAGAAGCCTAAATATTTTTTCAGAGCTAGATGCAGAAAAAAATTATATTGAATTTGCAACCTGATGGAGGTCAGTATAGATGGACTAATAGAACAAGTCCCACACACTGCTAGAACCCGAAATATTTTTTCAGAGCTAGATGCAGAAAAAAATTATATTGAATTTGCAACCTGATGGAAGTTAGTATAGATGGACTAATAGAACAAGTCCCACACACTGCTACAAGCTGAAATATTTTTTCAGAGCTAGATGCAGAAAAAAATTATATTGAATTTGCAACCTGATGGAGGTCAGTATAGATGGACTAATAGAACAAGTCAAACACACTGCTAGAAGCCGAAATATTTTTTCAGAGCTAGATGCAGAAAAAAATTATATTGAATTTGCAACCTGATGGAGGTCAGTATAGATGGACTAATAGAACAAGTTTACACACTGCTACAAGCTGAAATATTTTTTCAGAGCTAGATGTAGAAAAAAATTATACTGAATTTGCCACCTGATGGAGGTCAGTATAGATCGACTAATAGAACAAGTCCCACACACGGCTAGAAGCCTAAATATTCTTTCAGAGCTAGATGTAGAAAAAAATTATATTGAATTTGCAACCTGATGGAGGTCAGTATAGATGGACTAATAGAACAAGTCCCACAGACTGCTAGAAGCTTAAATATTTTTTCAGAGCTAGATGCAGAAAAAAATTATATTGAATTTGCAACCTGGTGGAGGTTAGTATAGATGGTCTAATAGAACAAGTCCCACACACTGCTACAAGCTGAAATATTTTTTCAGAGCTAGATGCAGAAAAAAATTATATTGAATTTGCAACCTGATGGAGGTCAGTATAGATGGACTAATAGAACAAATCCAACACACTGCTAGAAGCCGAAACATTTTTTCAGAGCTAGATGCAGAAAAAAATTATATTGAATTTGCAACCTGATGGAGGTCAGTATAGATGGACTAATAGAACAAGTCCCACACACTGCTAGAAGCCTAAATATTTTTTCAGAGCTAGATGCAGAAAAAAATTATATTGAATTTGCAACCTGATGGAGGTCAGTATAGATGGACTAATAGAACAAGTCCCACACACTGCTAGAAGCCTAAATATTATTTCAGAGCTCGATGCAGAAAAAAATTATATTGAATTAGCAACCTGGTGGAGGTTAGTATAGATGGACTAATAGAACAAGTCTCACACACTGCTACAAGCTGAAATATTTTTTCAGAGCTAGATGCAGAAAAAAATTATATTGAATTTGCAACCTGATGGAGGTCAATATAGATGGACTAATAGAACAAGTCCCACACACTGCTAGAAGCTTAAATATTTTTTCAGAGCTAGATGCAGAAAAAAAATATATTGAATTTGCAACCTGGTGGAGGTTAGTATAGATGGACTAATAGAACAAGTCCCACACACTGCTACAAGCTGAAATATTTTTTCAGAGCTAGATGCAGAAAAAAATTATATTAAATTTGCAACCTGATGGAGGTCAGTATAGATGGACTAATAGAACAAGTCCCACACACTGCTAGAAGCCTAAATATTTTTTCAGAGCTAGATGCAGAAAAAAATTATATTGAATTTGCAACGTGATGGAGGTCAGTATAGATGGACTAATAGAACAAGTCCCACACACTGCTAGAAGCCGAAATATTTTTTCAGAGCTAGATGCAGAAAAAAATTATATTGAATTTGCAACCTGATGGAGGTTAGTATAGATGGACTAATAGAACAAGTCCCACACACTGCTACAAGCTGAAATATTTTTTCAGAGCTAGATGCAGAAAAAAATTATATTGAATTTGTAACCTGATGGAGGTCAGTATAGATGGACTAATAGAACAAGTCCCATACACTGCTAGAAGCCTAAATATTTTTTCAGAGCTCGATGCAGAAAAAAAATTATATTGAATATGCAACCTGGTGGAGGTTAGTATAGATGGACTAATAGAACAAGTCCCACACACTGCTACAAGCTGAAATATTTTTTCAGAGCTAGATGCAGAAAAAAATTATATTGAATTTGCAACCTGATGGAGGTCAGTATAGATGGACTAATAGAACAAGTCTATACACTGCTACAAGCTGAAATATTTTTTCAGAGCTAGATGCAGAAAAAAATTATACTGAATTTGCCACCTGATGGAGGTCAGTATAGATCGACTAATAGAACAAGTCCCACACACGGCTAGAAGCCTAAATATTTTTTCAGAGCTAGATGTAGAATAAAATTATATTGAATTTGCAACCTGATGCAGGTCAGTATAGATGGACTAATAGAACAAGTCCCACAGACTGCTAGAAGCCGAAATATTTTTTCAGAGCTCGATGCAGAAAAAAATTATATTGAATTAGCAACCTGGTGGAGGTTAGTATAGATGGACTAATAGAACAACTCCCACACACTGCTACAAGCTGAAATATTTTTTCAGAGCTAGATGCAGAAAAAAATTATATTGAATTTGCAACCTGATGGAGGTCAGTATAGATGGACTAATAGAACAAGTCCCACACACTGCTAGAAGTTTAAATATTTTTTCAGAGCTAGATGCAGAAAAAAATTATATTGAATTTGCAACCTGGTGGAGGTTAGTATAGATGGACTAATAGAACAAGTCCCACACACTGCTACAAGCTGAAATATTTTTTCAGAGCTAGATGTAGAAAAAAATTATATTAAATTTGCAACCTGATGGAGGTCAGTATAGATGGACTAATAGAACAAGTCCCACACACTGCTAGAAGCCTAAATATTTTTTTCAGAGCTAGATGCAGAAAAAAATTATATTGAATTTGCAACGTGATGGAGGTCAGTATAGATGGACTAATAGAACAAGTCCCACACACTGCTAGAAGCCGAATTATTTTTTCAGAGCTAGATGCAGAAAAAAATTATATTGAATTTGCAACCTGATGGAGGTTAGTATAGATGGACTAATAGAACAAGTCCCACACACTGCTACAAGCTGAAATATTTTTTCAGAGCTAGATGCAGAAAAAAATTATATTGAATTTGCAACCTGATGGAGGTCAGTATAGATGGACTAATAGAACAAGTCCCACACACACTGCTAGAAGCCTAAATATTTTTTCAGAGCTAGATGCAGAAAAAAAATTATATTGAATTTGCAACCTGGTGGAGGTTAGTATAGATGGACTAATAGAACAAGTCCCACACACTGCTACAAGCTGAAATATTTTTTCAGAGCTAGATGCAGAAAAAAATTATATTGAATCTGCAACCTGATGGAGGTCAGTATAGATGGACTAATAGAACAAGTCAAACACACTGCTAGAAGCCGAAATATTTTTTCAGAGCTAGATGCAGAAAAAAATTATATTGAATTTGCAACCTGATGGAGGTCAGTATAGATGGACTAATAGAACAAGTCCCACACATTGCTACAAGCTGAAATATTTTTTCAGAGCTAGATGCAGAAAAAAATTATATTGAATTTGCAACCTGATGGAGGTCAGTATAGATGGACTAATAGAACAAGTCCCACACACTGCTAGAAGCCTAAATATTTTTTCAGAGCTAGATGCAGAAAAAAATTATATTGAATTTGCAACCTGATGGAGGTCAGTATAGATGGACTAATAGAACAAGTCCCACACACTGCTAGAAGCCTAAATATTATTTCAGAACTCGATGCAGAAAAAAATTATACTGAATTTGCAACCTGGTGGAGGTTAGTATAGATGGACTAATAGAACAAGTCCCACACACTGCTACAAGCTGAAATATTTTTTCAGAGCTAGATGCAGAAAAAAATTATACTGAATTTGCAACCTGATGGAGGTCAGTATAGATGGACTAATAGAACAAGTCCCACACACTGCTAGAAGTTTAAATATTTTTTCAGAGCTAGATGCAGAAAAAAATTATATTGAATTTGCAACCTGGTGGAGGTTAGTATAGATGGACTAATAGAACAAGTCCCACACACTGCTACAAGCTGAAATATTTTTTCAGAGCTAGATGTAGAAAAAAATTATATTAAATTTGCAACCTGATGGAGGTCAGTATAGATGGACTAATAGAACAAGTCCCACACACTGCTAGAAGCCTAAATATTTTTTTCAGAGCTAGATGCAGAAAAAAATTATATTGAATTTGCAACGTGATGGAGGTCAGTATAGATGGACTAATAGAACAAGTCCCACACACTGCTAGAAGCCGAAATATTTTTTCAGAGCTAGATGCAGAAAAAAATTATATTGAATTTGCAACCTGATGGAGGTTAGTATAGATGGACTAATAGAACAAGTCCCACACACTGCTACAAGCTGAAATATTTTTTCAGAGCTAGATGCAGAAAAAAATTATATTGAATTTGCAACCTGATGGAGGTCAGTATAGATGGACTAATAGAACAAGTCCCACACACACTGCTAGAAGCCTAAATATTTTTTCAGAGCTAGATGCAGAAAAAAAATTATATTGAATTTGCAACCTGGTGGAGGTTAGTATAGATGGACTAATAGAACAAGTCCCACACACTGCTACAAGCTGAAATATTTTTTCAGAGCTAGATGCAGAAAAAAATTATATTGAATCTGCAACCTGATGGAGGTCAGTATAGATGGACTAATAGAACAAGTCAAACACACTGCTAGAAGCCGAAATATTTTTTCAGAGCTAGATGCAGAAAAAAATTATATTGAATTTGCAACCTGATGGAGGTCAGTATAGATGGACTAATAGAACAAGTCCCACACATTGCTACAAGCTGAAATATTTTTTCAGAGCTAGATGCAGAAAAAAATTATATTGAATTTGCAACCTGATGGAGGTCAGTATAGATGGACTAATAGAACAAGTCCCACACACTGCTAGAAGCCTAAATATTTTTTCAGAGCTAGATGCAGAAAAAAATTATATTGAATTTGCAACCTGATGGAGGTCAGTATAGATGGACTAATAGAACAAGTCCCACACACTGCTAGAAGCCTAAATATTATTTCAGAACTCGATGCAGAAAAAAATTATACTGAATTTGCAACCTGGTGGAGGTTAGTATAGATGGACTAATAGAACAAGTCCCACACACTGCTACAAGCTGAAATATTTTTTCAGAGCTAGATGCAGAAAAAAATTATACTGAATTTGCAACCTGATGGAGTTCAGTATAGATGGACTAATAGAACAAGTCCCAAACACTGCTAGAAGCTTAAATATTTTTTCAGAGCGAGATGCAGAAAAAAATTATATTGAATTTGCAACCTGGTGGAGGTTAGTATAGATGGACTAATAGAACAAGTCCCACACACTGCTACAAGCTGAAATATTTTTTCAGAGCTAGATGCAGAAAAAAATTATATTGAATTTGCAACCTGATGGAGGTCAGTATAGATGGACTAATGGAACAAGTCCCACACACTGCTAGAAGCCTAAATATTTTTTCAGAGCTAGATGCAGAAAAAAATGATATTGAATTTGCAACCTGATGGAGTTTAGTATAGATGGACTAATAGAACAAGTCCCACACACTGCTACAAGCTGAAATATTTTTTCAGAGCTAGATGCAGAAAAAAATTATATTGAATTTGCAACCTGATGGAGGTCAGTATAGATGGACTAATAGAACAAGTCCAACACACTGCTAGAAGCCGAAATATTTTTTCAGAGCTAGATGCAGAAAAAAATTATATTGAATTTGCAACCTGATGGAGGTCAGTATAGATGGACTAATAGAACAAGTCCCACACACTGCTACAAGCTGAAATATTTTTTCAGAGCTAGATGCAGAAAAAAATTATATTGAATTTGCAACCTGATGGAGGTCAGTATAGATGGACTAATAGAAAAAGTCCCACACACTGCTAGAAGCCTAAATATTTTTTCAGAGCTAGATGCAGAAAAAAATTATATTGAATTTGCAACCTGATGGAGGTCAGTATAGATGGACTAATAGAACAAGTCCCACACACTGCTAGAAGCCTAAATATTATTTCAGAGCTCGATGCAGAAAAAAATTATACTGAATTTGCAACCTGGTGGAGGTTAGTATAGATGGACTAATAGAACAAGTACCACACACTGCTACAAGCTGAAATATTTTTTCAGAGCTAGATGCAGAAAAAAATTATACTGAATTTGCAACCTGATGGAGGTCAGTATAGATGGACTAATAGAACAAGTCCCACACACTGCTAGAAGCCGAAATATTTATTCAGAGCTAGATGCAGAAAAAAATTATATTGAATTTGCAACCTGGTGGAGGTTAGTATAGATGGACTAATAGAACAAGTCCCACACACTGCTACAAGCTGAAATATTTTTTCAGAGCTAGATGCAGAAAAAAATTATATTGAATTTGCAACCTGATGGAGGTCAGTATAGATGGACTAATAGAACAAGTCCCACACACTGCTAGAAGCTTAAATATTTTTTCAGAGCTAGATGCAGAAAAAAATTATATTGAATTTGCAACCTGGTGGAGGTTAGTATAGATTGACTAATAGAACAAGTCCCACACACTGCTACAAGCTGAAATATTTTTTCAGAGCTAGATGTAGAAAAAAATTATATTGAATTTGCAACCTGATGGAGGTCAGTATAGATGGACTAATAGAACAAGTCCCACACACTGCTACAAGCTGAAATATTTTTTCAGAGCTCGATGCAGAAAAAAAATAATATTGAATTTGCAACCTGGTGGAGGTTAGTATAGATGGACTAATACAACAAGTCCCACACACTGCAACAAGCTGAAATATTTTTTCAGAGCTAGATGCAGAAAAAAATTATATTGAATTTGCAACCTGATGGAGGTCAGTATAGATGGACTAATAGTACAAGTCCAACACATTGCTAGAAGCCGAAATATTTTTTCAGAGCTAGATGCAGAAAAAAATTATATTGAATTTGCAACCTGATGGAGGTCAGTATAGATGGACTAATAGAACAAGTCCCACACACTGCTAGAATCTTAAATATTTTTTCAGAGCTAGATGCAGAAAAAAATTATATTGAATTTGCAAGCTGGTGGAGGTTAGTATAGATGGACTAATAGAACATGTCCCACACACTGCTACAAGCTGAAATATTTTTTCAGAGCTAGATGCAGAAAAAAATTATATTGAATTTGCAACCTGATGGAGGTCAGTATAGATGGACTAATGGAACAAGTCCCACACACTGCTAGAAGCCTAAATATTTTTTCAGAGCTAGATGCAGAAAAAAATGATATTGAATTTGCAACCTGATGGAGGTCAGTATAGATGGACTAATAGAACAAGTCCCAAACACTGCTAGAAGCCAAAATATTTTTTCAGAGCTAGATGCAGAAAAAAATTATATTGAATTTGCAACCTGATGGAGGTTAGTATAGATGGACTAATAGAACAAGTCCCACACACTGCTACAAGTTGAAATATTTTTTCAGAGCTCGATGCAGAAAAAAAATTATATTGAATTTGCAACCTGGTGGAGGTTAGTATAGATGGACTAATAGAACAAGTAACACACATTACTACAAGCTGAAATATTTTTTCAGAGCTAGATGCAGAAAAAAATGATATTGAATTTGCAACCTGATGCAGGTCAGTATAGATGGACTAATAGAACAAGTCCAACACATTGCTAGAAGCCGAAATATTTTTTCAGAGCTAGATGCAGAAAAAAATTATATTGAATTTGCAACCTGATGGAGGTCAGTATAGATGGACTAATAGAACAAGTCCCACACACTGCTAGAAGCCTAAATAATTTTTCAGAGCTAGATGCAGAAAAAAATTATATTGAATTTGCAACATGATGGACGTCAGTATAGATGGACTAATAGAACAAGTCCCACACACTGCTAGAAGTCGAAATATTTTTTCAGAGCTAGATGCAGAAAAAAATTATATTGAATTTGCAACCTGATGGAGGTTAGTATAGATGGACTAATAGAACAAGTCCCACACACTGCTAGAAGCTGAAATATTTTTTCAGAGCTAGATGCAGAAAAAAATTATATTGAATTTGCAACCTGATGGAGGTCAGTATAGATGGACTAATAGAACAAGTCCCACACACTGCTAGAAGCCTAAATATTATTTCAGAGCTCGATGCAGAAAAAAATTATATTGAATTTGCAACCTGGTGGAGGTTAGTATAGATGGACTAATAGAACAAGTCCCACACACTGCTACAAGCTGAAATATTTTTTCAGAGCTAGATGCAGAAAAAAATTATATTGAATTTGCAACCTGATGGAGGTCAGTATAGATGGACTAATAGAACAAGTCCCACACACTGCTACAAGCTGAAATATTTTTTCAGAGCTAGATGCAGAAAAAAATTATATTGAATTTGCAACCTGATGGAGGTCAGTATAGATGGACTAATAGAACAAGTCCAACACACTGCTAGAAGCCGAAATATTTTTTCAGAGCTAGATGCAGAAAAAAATTATATTGAATTTGCAACCTGATGGAGGTTAGTATAGATGGACTAATAGAACAAGTCCCACACACTGCTACAAGCTGAAATATTTTTTCAGAGCTAGATGCAGAAAAAAATTATATTGAATTTGCAACCTGATGGAGGTCAGTATAGATGGACTAATAGAACAAGTCCAACACACTGCTAGAAGCCGAAATATTTTTTCAGAGCTAGATGCAGAAAAAAATTATATTGAATTTGCAACCTGATGGAGGTCAGTATAGATGGACTAATAGAACAAGTCCCACACACTGCTAGAAGCTTAAATATTTTTTCAGAGCTAGATGCAGAAAAAAATTATATTGAATTTGCAACCTGGTGGAGGTTAGTATAGATGGACTAATAGAACAAGTCCCACACACTGCTACAAGCTGAAATATTTTTTCAGAGCTAGATGCAGAAAAAAATTATATTGAATTTGCAACCTGATGGAGGTCAGTATAGATGGACTAATGGAACAAGTCCCACACACTGCTAGAAGCCTAAATATTTTTTCAGAGCTAGATGCAGAAAAAAATGATATTGAATTTGCAACCTGATGGAGGTCAGTATAGATGGACTAATGGAACAAGTCCCACACACTGCTAGAAGCATAAATATTTTTTCAGAGCTAGATGCAGAAAAAAATGATATTGAATTTGCAACCTGATGGAGGTCAGTATAGATGGTCTAATAGAACAAGTCTCAAACACTGCTAGAAGCCGAAATATTTTGTCATAGCTAGATGCAGAAAAAAATTATATTGAATTTGCAACCTGATGGAGGTTAGTATAGATGGACTAATAGAACAAGTCCCACACACTGCTACAAGCTGAAATATTTTTTCAGAGCTCGATGCAGAAAAAAAATTATATTGAATTTGCAACCTGGTGGAGGTTAGTATAGATGGACTAATAGAACAAGTCCCACACACTGCTACAAGCTGAAATATTTTTTCAGAGCTAGATGCAGAAAAAAATTATATTGAATTTGCAACCTGATGGAGGTCAGTATAGATGGACTAATAGAACAAGTCCAACACATTGCTAGAAGCCGAAATATCTTTTCAGAGCTAGATGCAGAAAAAAATTATATTGAATTTGCAACCTGATGGAGGTTAGTATAGATGGACTAATAGAACAAGTCCCACACACTGCTAGAATCTTAAATATTTTTTCAGAGCTAGATGCAGAAAAAAATTATATTGAATTTGCAACCTGGTGGAGGTTAGTATAGATGGACTAATAGAACAAGTCCCACACACTGCTACAAGCTGAAATATTTTTTCAGAGCTAGATGCAGAAAAAAATTATATTGAATTTGCAACCTGATGGAGGTCAGTATAGATGGAGTAATAGAACTAGTCCCACACACTGCTAGAAGCCGAAATATTTTTTCAGAGCTAGATGCAGAAAAAATTATATTGAATTTGCAACCTGATGGAGGTTAGTACAGATGGACTAATAGAACAAGTCCCACACACTGCTACAAGCTGAAATATTTTTTCAGAGCTAGATGCAGAAAAAAATTATATTGAATTTGCAACCTGATGGAGGTCAGTATAGATGGACTAATAGAACAAGCCCCACACACTGCTAGAAGCCTAAATATTTTTTCAGAGCTCGATGCAGAAAAAAAATTATATTGAATTTGCAACCTGCTGGAGGTTAGTATAGATGGACTAATAGAACAAGTCCCACACACTGCTACAAGCTGAAATATTTTTTCAGAGCTAGATGCAGAAAATAATTATATTGAATTTGCAACCTGATGGAGGTCAGTATAGATGGACTAATAGAACAAGTCCAACACACTGCTAGAAGCCGAAATATTTTTTCAGAGCTAGATGCAGAAAAAAATTATATTGAATTTGCAACCTGATGGAGGTCAGTATAGATGGACTAATAGAACAAGTCCCACTCACTGCTAGAAGCCTAAATATTTTTTGAGAGCTAGATGCAGAAAAAAATTATATTGAATTTGCAACCTGATGGAGGTCAGTATAGATGGACTAATAGAACAAGTCCCACACACTGCTAGAAGCTGAAATATTTTTTCAGAGCTAGATGCAGAAAAAAACTATACTGAATTTGCAACCTGATGGAGGTCAGTATAGATGGACTAATAGAACAAGTCCCACACACTGCTAGAAGCTTAAATATTTTTTCAGAGCTAGATGCAGAAAAAAATTATATTGAATTTGCAACCTGGTGAAGGTTAGTATAGATGGACTAATAGAACAAGTCCCACACACTGCTACAAGCTGAAATATTTTTTCAGAGCTAGATGCAGAAAAAAATTATATTGAATTTGCAACCTGATGGAGGTCAGTATACATGGACTAATGGAACAAGTCCCACACACTGCTAGAAGCCTAAATATTTTTTCAGAGCCAGATGCAGAAAAAAATGATATTGAATTTGCAACCTGATGGAGGTCAGTATAGATGGACTAATAGAACAAGTCCCACACACTGCTAGAAGCCGAAATATTTTTTCAGAGCTAGATGCAGAAAAAAATTATATTGAATTTGCAACCTGATGGAGGTTAGTATAGATGTACTAATAAAACAAGTCCCACACACTGCTACAAGCTGAAATATTTTTTCAGAGCTCAATGCAGAAAAAAAATTACATTGAATTTGCAACCTGGTGGAGGTTAGTATAGATGGACTAATAGAACAAGTCCCACACACTGCTAGAAGCCTAAATATTATTTCAGAGCTCGATGCAGAAAAAAATTATATTGAATTTGCAACCTGGTGGAGGTTAGTATAGATGGACTAATAGAACAAGTCCCACACACTGCTACAAGCTGAAATATTTTTTCAGAGCTAGATGCAGAAAAAAATTATATTGAATTTGCAACCTGATGGAGGTCAGTATAGATGGACTAATAGAACAAGTCCCACACACTGCTAGAAGCTGAAATATTTTTTCAGAGCTAGATGCAGAAAAAAATTATATTGAATTTGCAACCTGGTGGAGGTTAGTATAGATGGACTAATAGAACAAGTCCCACACACTGCTACAAGCTGAAATATTTTTTCAGAGCTAGATGCAGAAAATAATTATATTGAATTTGCAACCTGATGGAGGTCAGTATAGATGGACTAATAGAACAAGTCCAACACACTGCTAGAAGCCGAAATATTTTTTCAGAGCTAGATGCAGAAAAAAATTATATTGAATTTGCAACCTGATGGAGGTCAGTATAGATGGACTAATAGAACAAGTCCCACACACTGCTAGAAGCCTAAATATTTTTTCAGAGCTAGATGCAGAAAAAAATTATATTGAATTTGCAACCTGATGGAGGTCAGTATAGATGGACTAATAGAACAAGTCCCACACACTGCTAGAAGCTGAAATATTTTTTCAGAGCTAGATGCAGAAAAAAACTATACTGAATTTGCAACCTGATGGAGGTCAGTATAGATGGACTAATAGAACAAGTCCCACACACTGCTAGAAGCTTAAATATTTTTTCAGAGCTAGATGCAGAAAAAAATTATATTGAATTTGCAACCTGGTGGAGGTTAGTATAGATGGACTAATAGAACAAGTCCCACACACTGCTACAAGCTGAAATATTTTTTCAGAGCTAGATGCAGAAAAAAATTATATTGAATTTGCAACCTGATGGAGGTCAGTATAGATGGACTAATGGAACAAGTCCCACACACTGCTAGAAGCCTAAATATTTTTTCAGAGCTAGATGCAGAAAAAAATTATATTGAATTTGCAACCTGATGGAGGTCAGTATAGATGGACTAATAGAACAAGTCCCACACACTGCTAGAAGCCGAAATATTTTTTCAGAGCTAGATGCAGAAAAAAATTATATTGAATTTGCAACCTGATGGAGGTTAGTATAGATGGACTAATAGAACAAGTCCCACACTGCTACAAGCTGAAATATTTTTTCAGAGCTCGATGCAGAAAAAAAATTACATTGAATTTGCAACCTGGTGGAGGTTAGTATAGATGGACTAATAGAACAAGTCCCACACACTGCTACAAGCTGAAATATTTTTTCAGAGCTAGATGCAGAAAAAAATTATATTGAATTTGCAACCTGATGGAGGTCAGTATAGATGGACTAATAGAACAAGTCCCACACACCGCTAGAATCTTAAATATTTTTTCAGAGCTAGATGCAGAAAAAAATTATATTGAATTTGCAACCTGGTGGAGGTTATTATAGATGGACAAATAGAACAAGTCCCACACACTGCTACAAGCTGAAATATTTTTTCAGAGCTAGATGCAGAAAAAAATTATATTGAATTTGCAACCTGATGGAGGTCAGTATAGATGGACTAATACAAGTCCCACACACTGCTAGAAGCCTAAATAATTTTTCAGAGCTAGATGCAGAAAAAAATTATATTGAATTTTCAACATGATGGACGTCATTAAAGATGGACTAATAGAACAAGTCCCACACACTGCTAGAAGCCGAAATATTTTTTTTCAGAGCTAGATGCAGAAAAAAATTATATTGAATTTGCAACCTTTTGGAGGTCAGTATAGATGGACTAATAGAACAAGTCCCACACACTGCTAGAAGCCTAAATATTAGTTCAGAGCTCGATGCAGAAAAAAATTATATTGAATTTGCAACCTGGTGGAGGTTAGTATAGATGGACTAATAGAACAAGTCCCACACACTGCTACAAGCTGAGATATTTTTTCAGAGCTAGATGCAGAAAAAAATTATATTGAATTTGCAACCTGATGGAGGTCAGTATAGATGGACTAATAGAACAAGTCCCACACACTGCTAGAAGCCTAAATATTTTTCAGAGCAAGATGCAGAAAAAAATTATATTGAATTTGCAACCTGATGGAGGTCAGTATAGATGGACTAATAGAACAAGTCCCACACACTGCTAGAAGCCGAAATATTTTTTCAGAGCTAGATGCAGAAAAAAATTATATTGAATTTTCAACCTGATGGAGGTTAGTATAGATTGACTAATAGAACAAGTCCCACACACTGCTACAAGCTGAAATATTTTTTCAGAGCTAGATGCAGAAAAAAATTATATTGAATTTGCAACCTGATGGAGGTCAGTATAGATGGACTATTAGAACAAGTCCAACACACTGCTAGAAGCCGAAATATTTTTTCTGAGCTAGATGCAGAAAAAAATTATATTGAATTTGCAACCTGATGGAGGTCAGTATAGATGGACTAATAGAACAAGTCCCACACACTCCTAGAATCTTAAATATTTTTTCAGAGCTAGATGCAGAAAAAAATTATATTGAATTTGCAACCTGGTGGAGGTTAGTATAGATGGACTATTAGAACAAGTCCCACACACTGGTACAAGCTGAAATATTTTTTCAGAGCTAGATGCAGAAAAAAATTATATTGAATTTGCAACCTGATGGAGGTCAGTATAGATGGACTAATAGAACAAGTCCCACACACTGCTAGAAGCCAAAATATTTTTTCAGAGCTAGATGCAGAAAAAAATTATATTGAATTTGCAACATGATGGACGTCAGTATAGATGGACTAATAGAACAAGTCCCACACACTGCTAGAAGCCAAAATGTTTTTTCAGAGCTAGATGCAGAAAAAAATTATATTGAATTTGCAACCTGATGGAGGTTAGTATAGATGGACTAATATAACAAGTCCCACACACTGCTACAAGCTGAAATATTTTTTCAGAGCTAGATGCAGAAAAAAGTTATAATCAATTTGCAACCTGATGGAGGTCAGTATAAATGGACTAATAGAACAAGTCCCACACACTGCTAGAAGCCTAAATATTTTTCAGAGCTAGATGCAGAAAAAAATTATATTGAATTTGCAACCTGATGGAGGTCAGTATAGATGGACTAATAGAATAAGTCCCACACACTGCTAGAAGCCGAAATATTTTTTCATAGCTAGATGCAGAAAAAAATTATATTGAATTTGCAACCTGATGGAGGTTAGTATAGATGGACTAATAGAACAAGTCCCACACACTGCTACAAGCTGAAATATTTTTTCAGAGCTAGATGCAGAAAAAAATTATATTGAATTTGCAACCTGATGGAGGTCAGTATAGATGGACTGATAGAACAAGTACAACACACTGCTAGAAGCCGAAATATTTTTTCAGAGCTAGATGCAGAAAAAAATTATATTGAATTTGCAACCTGATGGAGGTCAGTATAGATGGACTAATAGAACAAGTCC
The DNA here is from genome assembly GCF_046119375.1 of Phyllobates terribilis. Taxonomy (NCBI): domain Eukaryota; kingdom Metazoa; phylum Chordata; class Amphibia; order Anura; family Dendrobatidae; genus Phyllobates; species Phyllobates terribilis. The sequence continues at coordinate 882,346,665 of NW_027362762.1, forward strand.
CACACACTGCTAGAATCTTAAATATTTTTTCAGAGCTAGATGCAGAAAAAAATTATATTGAATTTGCAACCTGGTGGAGGTTAGTATAGATGGACTAATAGAACAAGTCCCACACACTGCTACAAGCTGAAATATTTTTTCAGAGCTAGATGCAGAAAAAAATTATATTGAATTTGCAACCTGATGGAGGACAGTATAGATGGACTAATAAAACAAGTCCCACACACTGCTAGAAGCCTAAATATTTTTCAGAGCTAGATGCAGAAAAAAATTATATTGAATTTGCAACCTGATGGAGGTCAGTATAGATGGACTAATAGAACAAGTCCCACACACTGCTAGAAGCCGAAATATTTTTTCAGAGCTAGATGAAGAAAAAAATTACATTGAATTTGCAACTAGTGTTGAGCCACCCCCGTAGTGTTCGAGTTCGGTTCGGTTCGTCGAACACCCGTGTGTTCGCCGAACTGTTCGTCGAACTGTTCGTCGAACACCTTCGAACACCGTTAAAACCAATGGCAGGCAAACAAAAACACATAGAAACACATAGAAAACACCTTCAAAGGTGTCCAAAAGCTGACAAACTGCTCAGAAGACATAACTAACACATGGAAAAGTGACAAGTACATATAGTCATGCGAAAATAAAAGAGGTGGAGGAGTAAAAGGAGGGGGAGACACAGATATAGGCATGTCATGCCCTTCTAAAATCCAAAAAGTGAGAAGCCGACACCGCCAGTCCGCTCCTGCCCGTGCCACCTCCGTGTCGCCGGGTTTGTGCCAGAGCCGCGGTGAACCCTGACGGCCAGCCCCCCTCTCCCAATACTGGTGCCTGTCCGCTGGTGGGTCGCGCGAGCCCCCCTGTGGTGGAGGCAGCTCTAAGCTTTTTAATTTAAATTGTCTCTCTAATTTGAATGAATACACTTTAAATCCATTTACAAGGATCTATTGGAGGGCAAGTCTCATGCCAGCAGCCGCGGTAATTCCAGCTCCAGTAGCGTCCACTAAAGCTGCTGCAGTTAAAAAGCTTTTATAAGGATCGAGCTCGGCTGTCCACCGCAAGGCATCCTACTGCCAGTCCCAGCCCCTATGCCTTGGGGTGCCTCCTGATGCTCTTCACTAAGTATCCCATGGTCCCGAAGCATTTCCTTTGAAAAAATTAAGTGTCTAAACTACAGGTGGTGCAGCTTGCTTAACAGCCGGGATAATCCGCTGACTAGCAGACACTGCTACTAGGCACAAAGTATTTCCTGGGCTAGATGCAGTTAAAAATTTGTAATTAGATACTCTCGTTGGATGCTGAGAAAGCATTCCATAGAGTCTCCTGGCACGCCATATATGATTCTCTTAAAAAGCTTGGGGTAGCGGTCTAGGGGACCCTTTTATAGCCAAAATCACGGCCCTGTATCGCAATACGTCACCTAGGCTGAAGATAAATGGAACTGTAGCACCCTGAGGGCTCGGTTGCTACAGACGTATTGCACCTCACCCAGAGGTGTGATATCTCACTCTCAGGTAAGGATGGAGTTTGGATCAGGACCCGACACCTGCATGCATTACACCACATTGCCGTGGGGCAGGGCGACCAATATGCCCCTGAGATGGGCACGACAGTCCCTGTCCCTGGCTGGAGTGGGGGGAGGGAACACTGAGGAAGGGAACCCTGTAGTGCAGGAGCAGGGAGGAAGCAGTTCCTGGGTGCATTGAGAAGGGAGTATAAAAGGTGGGCACCATCTTAGTTCAGTGCAGAGAAGTCTGAGCAGAAGTGGCAGGGAGCAGGGGCTCTGCATGAGCTCTGCTCCGGAGGCGGGCCTAGTAACAGAGGCCCAGGCCTGGAAGAGGGAGAAGGAAGGAAGAGGAGCGGAGAAGGCTCCAGGAACGAGGAATGAAGGGATCCCAGGGGTGCGGACGGGCGAGTCGCCACCGCACGCCCGAATCCACCTGCGTGGAGGGGTCAGGCCAAAGGGGGAGACCGGTCCCCGAACTAGTGGAGGCAGGAAACGACCCTCAGCTAGAAACCGGAGGCTCTGACATTTTATGTGGCGCAGCCCCTCGCTACACCCGCTAGGAAGGCACCACATAGGGTCAGGGAAACTGGCGCCAAGTTTACCAAGAGGAGGCCCGAGGCAGCCGGACAGAAGTGTTGGTAAGAAAGGCCAGACAAAGGACACACAAAGGGGGTCCTGTGAAGTGCTCCAAAGTTATCTGGGAGTTGTCTGAGCCCCTCACCTGGTGAGCACAGTACGACGTGGGCAGCCGTTACCTGCAGACGTGGTCTGGATAATAAGAACTGTGAGTAAAGGCCCTGAACTGCATCACTGACTCCGTGTCGTTACTGCTGCTGCCCTGCACCATCACCCCCATCCTCCGCATACACTGCCCTGAGGCTATACTCCTCCCGTGGGGAGTTATGCTACGCTCTGCTGCACCCACAACACCAGCCTCAGCGGTCTGCCCTGTAGCGGCGGTTCACTCTGACCGCAATCCACGGGTGGCGTAGTCGGACATTTAAACATCAAAACCACATAAATAGTTCCGCCACTGGTTTGACCGCCCTGAGCCACGGAACCGGGTCGCCGCCACGAAGACTACAACCACCAGCATCCACCAAAAAGGGTCCGGCTCCGGGTGTCCCAAGGCCCAGGGGGTGCGTCAGAACATTTTCATCACCTTTCACAATCACCAATGGGACAAGGCAGTGATGTCCTCTGTCCCCTCCCTTATACATCCTAGTGACGGAGCACCTGCTCTCATCAATTCGCCATAACCCCAATATTAGGTGGATTGAGGTGGGAGGCACTGAGTACAAGTGCTCTCTATTTGCTGATGATGTCCTAGTATATATCACTCAATCACATATATCCATCCATGCTGTTATGGCTGAAATAGGTCACTTTGTTACATGGTAAAATTTTAAAATCAATGCAGCGAAGTCTGATGCCCTCGATGTCTCCCTCCCCAAATCCATATAGGATTCCATCCAGTCCAACTTTCCCTTTGCCTGGCCCTCACAGGGTATCAAATACTTAGGAATTCCTATTCATAGAGACCTCTCCCATCTATGTTATCTTAATTTTGGGCCCTTTATTGAACAACTCCATACAGACCACGGTTGGCAAGTTAGAACAGTAATATTCACTACGTGAACCACTGGTGTTTTGTGGAAAAGCACATGTACACTGCGTTCCAAATTATTATGCAAAAAGTGTTTAGGAGTGATAAGGGAAGAATTTGTTTGTTTGTCAGTTAAACTCATTGATGGTGATGTGTGTCAGGGCTCTTTATATCACTGTAAGCAATTGCAGACACCTGTGCTAATTAGTTTGGCAGGTGTGTCCAATGAAAGGCAAGACTACTTAAGAAGGCTGTCTCACATTATTAAGCAGCCTACATTTTCTGCCAAAATGGGAAAGAAAAAGGATGTGTCGACTGCTGAGAAGCAACAAATTGTGGAGTGTTTAGGTCAAGGCATGACTGCAATCAACATTGTGCGATGATCAGGATGAAGTGTCTTGGCAATCAAGAAGTATGTAGCTGATTCACAGTACACACGTGTGCGTGCTGATAAGGGCAAATTGAGGACTCTTTCCTACAGGCAATTACGTCAGGTTGAAAGAGCAGTGGCAAAAAAGCCTTGTCATAGCAGCAGACAAGTTTTTGAAGCTGCTTGTGCCTCCAACGTCCCCCGAACAACAAGATGCAGGGTCCTTCAGAGGTTTGCAGCTGTGCATGCGCCATCCTGTCGACCTCCTCTATCCACTGCACACAAGCAGAAACGGCTCCAGTGGGCCAAACATTACATGAAGACTGATTTCAAAACTGTTTTGTTCACGGATGAGTGCCGTGCAGTGCTCGATGGTCCAGATGGATGGAGTGGAGGATGGCTGGTTGATGGACACCCCACGCAAACACGGCTACAGCACCAACAAGGAGGAGGTGGAGTAATGTTTTGGGCTGGAATCATGGGGAGAGAGATTGTCGGCCCCTTTAGGATCCCTGAAGGCGCTAAAGATGAACTCCATAATGTATGTGGATTTTCTCAAACAGCACTTCCTGCCATGGTTCAAGAAGAAGAACCGTGTATTTCACAGCAAGATCATTTTTCTGCATGATAATGCACCATCTCATGCTGCACATAAAACATCTGCATCTCTGGCTGATATGGGCATAAAAGGGGACAAACTTATGGTGTGACCCCCATGCTCCCCTGACCTCTACCCCATTCAGAACCTTTGGAGCATCATTAAAAGGAGTGTCTATGATGGCGGGAGGCAGTTCACATCTAAGCAACAGCTCTGGGAGGGTATTCTGTCCTCATGCAAAACAATTGAAGCAGAAACCATCCAAAACCTGACAAATTCAATGGACGAGAGAGTTCAGAAGCTCCTTTCGAACAAGGGGTCCTATGTGAAAATGTAACATCACCTAGAATAAAGTTTTGAGTTGAAAACTGTTTGATTTCAGTTTCTAACAACCTGCTAATGCTTATAATTTCAAAAATGACCAATTTTTGGTCTTTATTAAAATGAAAAGGTTGATCGAAAAGTTTGGGGGATCTAAGAGTGTGGCAACCCAGTAGTCATGATTACTTCGAATTCTGACAATATGAGGGTCATGCTGCAGGTAGTGCAGCAAGAAGGCACTTATGTGCCTTGCGCATCTCGGAGCCCCAAAATTATTTTCCAGGCTAGATGCAGCTAAAAATTATTTTTAATTTTAAATCTGGTGAAGCTTTAGTATAGATGGCCTAATAGGATCAGTGCTGCACACTGCTACAAAGCCCAAATTATTTTCCAGTCAAGATACAGATAAACATGATTAGTAATTTGAAAGCTTAAAACGGATGGTACGGTGATTTTAACCAATCATCAAGCTTTTACTCTCCCCAGGATGACACAGGGGTAGAAAAGTCGTTTCGGATCCATGATTTGTTCATCTTTATGAACGTGAGTCTGTCTACATTATCAGTGGAGAGCCGCGTGCGCTTATCTGTCAGCACACCACCAGCAGCGCTGAACACACGTTCAGACAGAACGCTGGCTGCGGGGCATGACAAGATCTCCAAGGCGTAAGTGGCTAGCTCCGGCCATTTATCCAGATTGGAAGCCCAAAAAGAGCAAGGGTCCAGTGACACAGTCGTGGCTTCAATGTTTACTTGGAGATACTCCTGTACCATCGTCTCTAGGCGTTGACTATGTGTCAGACTTCTTGTCTCCTGTGGCCTTGCAAAGGATGGGCTAAAAAAGTGGTGAAATGATTCCGCAAAATTGATGTTACCAGCAGATACTGTGGTTCTGTTACGGTTTGAGTGCTGAACACTTGACGGTCCCACGGTTGGCAAGTTGGAACTGTGAGATTCACTACGTGCACCACTGGTATTTTGTGGAAAAGCACATGTAAGATTCTGCAACAGTCTCTGCTGATACTCCTGCATGCGTGCATCCCTTTCTATGGCAGGAATAATTTCTGCAAATTTACTTTTGTACCGGGGATCTAACAGTGTGGCAACCCAGTAGTCAGGATTATTTCTAATTCTCACAATTCGAGGGTCATGTTGCAGGTAGTGCAGCAAGAAGGCACTCATGTGTGTTGCGCATCCAGGAGCACCAAGTACCTGTTGTGTTGGTGGCGAGGTAACAATCATGCTTCCTTCCTCTGTCCTCTCCCCCCAACCTCGCACAACAGAAATGTGATCAAGGTCTCCCTCATCTGATGAGTCTTCCATCAGTTCGTCCTCCACTTCTTCCTGGGCTCCTGCACCTTCCTCACTAGTTTGGCTGCTACCATGCGCCCTGGTAAAACCATCTCCCCCACCCTCACATGCCTGCCGCCTTGGTGCTGCCGACCGTCTGGACCTTGCAGATGTTAGCCCTTCCGCATACAACTCCTCCTCCTCTACTTCCTCCACCTCCTCTTGTGCCACCACCTGACTCCGAATTCTGTTTAACATTTGCTCCAGCATGTAAATCACCGGAATAGTCATGCTGATAATGGCATCGTCAGCACTAAACATCTTCGTCGCCATTTCAAAACTGTGCAGAAGTGTGCATAGGTCCCTGATCTGAGACCACTCCTCCAGTGTGATTTGCCCCACCTCTGAATCTCGTTGGCCCAGGCTATACGTCAGAACGTATTGCACAAGGGCTTGTCGGTGCTGCCACAGTCGCTGCAACATGTGCAGAGTTGAATTCCACCGGGTAGGCACATCGCATTTTAGCCGGTGAAGTGGCAGGCCCAACGACTTCTGTAGAGATGTAAGTCGCTGAGCTGCGGGATGCAAACGGTGGAAGTGAGCACACAGCGACCGTGCCCTCTGCAGAAGGCCATCTAGTCTGGGATAGTGGGCTAAAAATTGCTGGACAACCAGGTTCAACACGTGAGCCATACAAGGCACGTGTGTGACATTGCCCCGGCGAAGGGCCGCACCCAGGTTTGCAGCATTGTCGCACACGGCCTTCCCTGGTTTCAGGTCCAGTGGAGACAACCATTCATGAAATTGGTTCTCCAGAGCTGACCACAACTCCTCAGCTGTGTGACTCACATTTCCCAGACATTTCAATGTAAAAACCGCCTGATGACGTTGAGCCCTACTGCCAGCATAGTAAGGAGGTGTGCAGGATCCCTTCTGCGCAGTTAGAAAGCTTGTGGCATGACCAGACAGGCTTTGGGTGCAGGTGGAAGACCGAGAGGAGGTTGAGGAGGCAGAAGCAGTGGAGGAACTTTGACATAAAGAGGATTGACGCACAACTCGTGGGGACGGCAAGACTTGGACAGCAGCCCCTTGTCCTGCTGTCACCATAGTTACCCAGTGCCCAGTCAGCGACATGTAACGCCCCTGTCCATGCCTACTCGTCCAAGTGTCTGTGGTGAAATGCACCCTGTCACACACAGAGTTTCTCAAAGAAGCGGTGATGTTATGTGCGACATGATGGTGGAGCGCAGGCACACCTTTCTTTGAGAAGTAGTGCCGACTGGGCATCTGGTACTGGGGCACTGCGACGGACATAAGGTCTCGAAAATCCTCTGTGTCCACCAGGCGGAAAGGCAGCATTTCTGTAGCCAAGAGCTTGCAGATGGTGAAATTCAACCTCTTAGCTTTCTCATGGCTAGGAGGAAATGGTTTTTTACTTGTCCACATCTGAGGGACCGAGGGCTGGCTATTGTGCTTAGACGGGGTTGATAAGGGTGTCCCCGGCAAACTGCCGGTCTGTGAGGAAGATGCAGGCGGACATGTTAGGTTGCCTTGATCCAAAGGTGGTGCTATCGATGTCGGACAGCGCTCAACACCAGCTGGTGTTACCACCTCCAAAGAAAATGATGACCTGCCAATCACGCTGGCTGTTGCGGGTAAAGAGGTGGCAGGTCTGCGCCCCAAAACAGGTGTGACTGCTGTCCCCCCAGTCACAGAGGATGAAGAGGCCGCGGATGCACAAGATATGGCAGACGGTGGTTGGCCCGGCCGGCTAGGCCGCATTGTAGCACACTGAGCTTCCCACTGCAACTTATGCTTCATGTCCATGTGCCGGTTCATGCATGAAGTACTCAAACTATGTAGTTTTTGGCCTCTACTTAGCTTTTGCTGACAAATGTTACAGATAACACGAGTTGGGTCATCTTTATCGATCTGAAAAAATGCCCAGGCTATGCAAGGCTTAGCACCCATGCGACCTGAAGAGCCACCACGACTTGTGGTGAGAGGCAGAGTTGTGTTTGAGGATGCAGTTGTTGACGTGCTTCCAGTACTACGTCTCTGTCCAGGAAGGCGCAACCTGACCTCGTCGTCACTAGCATCTTCCTCCACCTCCTCTGCTGACCTCATCTCTTGGCTGACTGTGGGTTGACAGTAAGTGGGATCTCCGACCTCATCATCATCACCCTGTGCGTTATCACACCCGTCGTCCTCAGAGCCAACCTGTTCCTGCCCTGACAAAAAACTAAAGTTGTCGCTCCAATCAGGTATTTGAGTCTTATCATCGTCTTCCTCATTGTCTCCACCAACAGGAGTTACAGTTTGGGAATGAGGGTCTACATTATGGTCAGAACCTTCTGCGTCTGGTCCTGGATCCGACTCATAAAGATTCTGGGATGCAGTGCAGATCATTTCCTCGTCTGGATTCACAGAAGCGCTGGAGTCGACCTCTGATTCCCAGGCTATAGTATGAGTAAACAGCTCTGCAGACTCAACCATCTGTTCTACCTCATACTCAGACGGGCAGCTGGAGATTTGGGAGCTGTGAGGAAGCAAGTGTGATTTGGGTGACACCTTTGAGGACTGGAGTATTTGTGATGTTGAAGTTGATGTGGAGGAGAGCCCACTTAAAGGAGCACTTGATATCCGTTGAAGCACCTGCTGTTTTTGTGCCTCATCTGGAATTTGTAGCGATTGGCGTGGCCGGAAGAAAGGGATCTTATCACATTGTCCGCTAAAAGAAGTAGACATTTTAGTTTGGCTGGAAGATGATCTTTCTTCTGCAGATGTTACTGTTGCTTTAACACCTACCCCACGGACACAACCTTTTTTCCCCTTCCCAACACGCCTATTCCCCTTTCCACCAGCAGCAGGCCTTTTTCCACTCATTTTGGTGGTTAACTAATTCACAACTCTGGAGTTGTTTGCACAAAAAAACAATGGATGGTAACCGAGCAGAGCTGAGTGGCCAAACTGTGGTATTAGGCCAAAACTATTGGCTGGGTTAGATGCAGAAAAAAATTATTTTGAATTTGCAACCTGATGGAGGTCAGTATAGATGGATTAATAGAACAAGTCCCACACACAGCTAGAAGCCCAATATTTTTTCAGAGGTAGATGCAGAAAAAAATATATTCAGTTTGCAACCTGATGGAGGTCAGTATAGATGGACTAATACAACAAGTCCCACTCACAGCTAGAAGCCCAATATTTTTTCAGAGGTAGATGCAGAAAAAAATATATTCAGTTTGCAACCTGATGGAGGTCAGTATAGATGGACTAATACAACAAGTCCCACACACAGCTAGAAGCCCAAATATTTTTTCAGAGGTACTGTAGATGCAGATAAAAATTAGTTTTAATTTGCAACCTGATGGAGGTCAGTATAGATGGACTAATAGAGAAAGTCCGACACACTACTAGAAGGCCAAATATTTTTTCAGAGCTAGATGCAGAAAAAAATTATATTCAGTTTGAAACCTGATGGAGGTCAGTATAGATGGATTAATAGAGCAAGACCCACACACAGCTAGAAGCCCAATATTTTTTCAGAGGTAGATGCAGAAAAAAATATATTCAGTTTGCAACCTGATGGAGGTCAGTATAGATGGACTAATACAACAAGTCCCACACACAGCTAGAAGCCCAATATTTTTTCAGAGGTAGATGCAGAAAAAAATATATTCAGTTTGCAACCTGATGGAGGTCAGTATAGATGGACTAATACAACAAGTCCCACACACAGCTAGAAGCCCAAATATTTTTTCAGAGGTACTGTAGATGCAGATAAAAATTAGTTTTAATTTGCAACCTGATGGAGGTCAGTATAGATGGACTAATAGAGAAAGTCCGACACACTACTAGAAGGCCAAATATTTTTTCAGAGCTAGATGCAGAAAAAAATTATATTCAGTTTGCAACCTGATGGAGGTCAGTATAGATGGACTAATAGAGAAAGTCCGACACACTACTAGAAGGCCAAATATTTTTTCAGAGCTAGATGCAGAAAAAAATTATATTCAGTTTGCAACCTGATGGAGGTCAGTATAGATGGATTAATAGAACAAGACCCACACACAGCTAGAAGCCCAATATTTTTTCAGAGGTAGATGCAGGAAAAAAATATATTCAGTTTGCAACCTGATGGAGGTCAGTATAGATGGACTAATACAACAAGTCCCACACACAGGTAGAAGCCCAAATATTTTTTCAGAGGTACTGTAGATGCAGATAAAAATTAGTTTTAATTTGCAACCTGATGGAGGTCAGTATAGATGGACTAATAGAATGATGCTATGCCCAAAAGATTTTACTTCACTAGGTGCAGTAAAAAAATTGGTATTCTATACACAGGTGGTATATCTTGCAACACAGATAGGCTACTCCACTGACTAACACACTCTGCAATAGGCCAAAAAGGATTAGCTTTGCTAGATTCAGCCAAATGCTGTGAAAAAAACTTGCACAGCACTGGCACAGACCTGCCTGGCAAAAACTGATAGGAACTGATGTAACCTAGTCCTGAAAAGGACTCCAATTACAATTAGTCTTTACTCCCACAACCTATCTATTTAAGAGCACAGACCTCCCTGATAAAAGTCGTAGGAAATGCTGTAACCTAGTCCTTAAAAGGACTGCAATCACAACTATTCCCTACTCCCAAGCTATCTGTATATTTGTGCGAAAATTGGCTTGAAATTAACAAGGTATAGCGCACACAGCAACAGCGGTGCCGTCTAACACGCAGCTGCAGCAGTGAGAAAATGGTGGCGACGGGGAAAATGGCTTGGTCTTATAGGGCAAGGACATGTGACATACACTGCCAATGACACATGCCCTTGCTTGTGTGAAAAAAAGCACTTCGCTCCGTGTGTGCGCTGCTGATAGGCTGACAGATTGCACCTCCCCACTGCAAATGCGGGAAAGAGAAAAAAAAATGGAGATCTTCATTGTTCCTGCAGAGATCCATCCCCTGCCCCTCCCCCCACCCCGCTGCACACTCAAACTGCGTATTAACATTAATTTTCATCATTACTGAGAAAAAATCCAGTTATGATTTTGGTGCACGAACAGTTATCGAACATAGCCTCGAACAGCCGAATTTTTCTCAAATTGTTCGTGTTCGCCGAACGGCTCGAACACCGCCCAAAACAGCTCGAATTTGAGATTGGCGAACAGTTCGAGTAGAACAACGCTCATCTCTATTTGCAACCTGATGGAGGTTAGTATAGATGGACTAATAGAACAAGTCCCACACACTGCTACAAGCTGAAATATTTTTTCAGAGCTAGATGCAGAAAAAAATTATATTGAATTTGCAACCTGATGGAGGTCAGTATAGATGGACTAATAGAACAAGTCCCACACACTGCTAGAAGCCTAAATATTTTTTCAGAGCTCGATGCAGAAAAAAAATTATATTGAATTTGCAACCTGGTGGAGGTTAGTATAGATGGACTAATAGAACAAGTCCCACACACTGCTACAAGCTGAAACATTTTTTCAGAGCTAGATGCAGAAAAAAATTATATTGAATTTGCAACCTGATGGAGGTCAGTATAGATGGACTAATAGAACAAGTCCAACACACTGCTAGAAGCCGAAATATTTTTTCAGAGCTAGATGCAGAAAAAAATTATATTGAATTTGCAACCTGATGGAGGTCAGTATAGATGGACTAATAGAACAAGTCTACACACTGCTACAAGCTGAAATATTTTTTCAGAGCTAGATGCAGAAAAAAATTATATTGAATTTGCAACCTGATGGAGGTCAGTATAGATGGACTAATAGAACAAGTCCCACAGACTGCTAGAAGCCGAAATATTTTTAAAGAGCTCGATGCAGAAAAAAATTATATTGAATTAGCAACCTGGTGGAGGTTAGTATAGATGGACTAATAGAACAAGTCCCACACACTGCTACAAGCTGAAATATTTTTTCAGAGCTAGATGCAGAAAAAAATTATATTGAATTTGCAACCTGATGGAGGTCAGTATAGATGGACTAATAGAACAAGTCCCACACACTGCTAGAAGCAGAAATATTTTTTCAGAGCACGAGACAGAAAAAAAATTATACTGAATTTGCAACCTGGTGGAGGTTAGTATAGATGGACTAATAGAACAAGTCCCACACACTGCTACAAACTGAAATATTTTTTCTGAGCTAGATGCAGAAAAAAATTATATTGAATTTGCAACCTGATGGAGGTCAGTATAGATGGACTAATAGAACATGTCCCACACACTGCTAGAAGCCGAAATATTTTTTCAGAGGTAGATGCAGAAAAAAATTATATTGAATTTGCAACCTGATGGAGGTCAGTATAGATGGACTAATAGAACAAGTCCAACACATTGCTAGAAGCCTAAATATTTTTTCAGAGCTCGATGCAGAAAAAAATTATATTGAATTTGCAACCTGATGGAGGTCAGTATAGATGGACTAATAGAACAAGTCCCACACACTGCTAGAAGCTTAAATATTTTTTCAGAGCTCGATGCAGAAAAAAATTATATTGAATTTGCAACCTGGTGGAGGTTAGTATAGATGAACTAATAGAACAAGTCCCACACACTGCTACAAGATGAAATATTTTTTCAGAGCTAGATGCAGAAAAAAATTATATTGAATTTGCAACCTGATGGAGGTCAGCATAGATGGACTAATAGAACAAGTCCCACACACTGCTAGAAGCCTAAATATTTTTTCAGAGCTCGATGCAGAAAAAAAATTATATTGAATTTGGAACCTGGTGGAGGTCAGTATAGATGTACTAATAGAACAAGTCCCACACACTGCTACAAGCTGAAATATTTTTTCAGAGCTCGATGCAGAAAAAAGTTCTATTGAATTTGCAACCTGATGGAGGTCAGTATAGATGGACTAATAAAACAAGTCCCACACACTGCTAGAAGCCTAAATATTTTTTCAGAGCTCGACGCAGAAAAAAATTATATTGAATTGGCAACCTGGTGGAGGTTAGTATAGATGGACTAATAGAACAAGTCCCACAAACTGCTACAAGCTATAATATTTTTTCAGAGCTAGATGCAGAAAAAAATTATATTGAATTTGCAACCTGATGGAGGTCAGTATAGATGGACTAATAGAACAAGTCCCACACACTGCTAGAAGCCTAAATATTTTTTCAGAGCTAGATGCAGAAAAAAATTATATTGAATTTGCAACCTGATGGAGGTTAGTATAGATGGACTAATAGAACAAGTCCCACACACTGCTACAAGCTGAAATATTTTTTTAGAGCTAGATGCAGAAAAAAATTATATTGAATTTGCAACCTGATGGAGGTCAGTATAGATGAACTAATAGAACAAGTCCCACACACTGCTAGAAGCCGAAAATTTTTTTCAAAGCTAGATGCAGAAAAAAATTATATTGAATTTGCAACCTGATGGAGGTCAGTATAGATTGACATATAGAACAAGTCCCACACACTGCTAGAAGCCGAAATATTTTTTCAGAGCTAGATGCAGAAAAAAATTATATTGAATTTGCAACCTGATGGAGGTCTGTATAGACTGACTCATAGAACAAGTCCAACACATTGCTAGAAGCCTAAATATTTTTTCAGAGCTAGATGCAGAAAAAAATTATATTGAATTTGCAACCTGATGGAGGTCAGTATAGAAGGACTAATAGAACAAGTCCCACACACTGCTAGAAGCCTAAATATTTTTTCAGAGCTAGATGCAGAAAAAAATTATATTGAATTTGCAACCTGATGGAGGTCAGTATAGATGAACTAATAGAACAAGTCCCACACACTGCTAGAAGCCTAAATATTTTTTCAGAGCTAGATGCAGAAAAAAATAATATTGAATTTGCAACCTGGTGGAGGTTAGTATAGATGGACTAATAGAAGAAGTCCCACACACTGCTACAAGCTGAAATATTTTTTCAGAGCTAGATGCAGAAAAAAATTATATTTAATTTGCAATCTGATAGAGGTCAGTATAGAAGAACGAATAGAACAAGTCCCACACAGTGTTAGAAGCCTAAATATTTTTTCAGAGCTAGATGCAGAAAAAAATTATATTGAATTTGCAACCTGATGGAGGTCAGTATAGATGGACTAATAGAACAAGTCCCACACACTGCTACAGGCTGAAATATTTTTTCAGAGCTAGATGCAGAAAAAAATTATATTGAATTTGCCACCTGATGGAGGTCAGTATAGATGGACTAATAGAACAAGTCCAACACACTGCTAGAAGCCGAAATATTTTTTCAGAGCTAGATGCAGAAAAAAATTATATTGAATTTGCAACCTGATGGAGGTCAGTATAGATGGACTAATAGAACATGTCCCACACACTGCTACAAGCTGAAATATTTTTTCACAGCTAGATGCAGAAAAAAATTATATTGAATTTGCAACCTGATGGAGGTCAGTATAGATGGACTAATAGAACAAGTCCCACACAATGCTAGAAGCCTAAATATTTTTTCAGAGCTAGATGCAGAAAAAAATTATATTGAATTTGCAACCTGATGGAGGTCAGTATAGATGGACTAATAGAACAAGTCCCACACACTGCTAGAAGCCTAAATATTATTTCAGAGCTCGATGCAGAAAAAAATTATATTGAATTTGCAACCTGGTGGAGGTTAGTATAGATGGACTAATAGAACAAGTCCCACACACTGCTACAAGCTGAAATATTTTTTCAGAGCTAGACGCAGAAAAAAATTATATTGAATTTGCAACCTGATGGAGGTCAGTATAGATGGACTAAGAAAACAAGTCCCACACACTGCTAGAAGCTTAAATATTTTTTCAGAGCTAGATGCAGAAAAAAATTATATTGAATTTGCAACCTGGTGGAGGTTAGTATAGATGGACTAATAGAACAAGTCCCACACACTGCTAGAAGCCTAAATATTTTTTCAGAGCTAGATGCAGAAAAAAATATATTGAATTTGCAACCTGATGGAGGTCAGTATAGATGAACTAATAGAACAAGTCCCACACACTGCTAGAAGCCTAAATATTTTTTCAGAGCTAGATGCAGAAAAAAATTATATTGAATTTGCAACCTGGTGGAGGTTAGTATAGATGGACTAATAGAACAAGTCCCACACACTGCTACAAGCTGAAATATTTTTTCAGAGCTAGATGCAGAAAAAAATTATATTGAATTTGCAACCTGATGGAGGTCAGTATAGATGAACTAATAGAACAAGTCCCACACACTGCTAGAAGCCTAAATATTTTTTCAGAGCTAGATGCAGAAAAAAATAATATTGAATTTGCAACCTGGTGGAGGTTAGTATAGATGGACTAATAGAAGAAGTCCCACACACTGCTACAAGCTGAAATATTTTTTCAGAGCTAGATGCAGAAAAAAATTATATTGAATTTGCAATCTGATGGAGGTCAGTATAGAAGAACGAATAGAACAAGTCCCACACAGTGTTAGAAGCCTAAATATTTTTTCAGAGCTAGATGCAGAAAAAAATTATATTGAATTTGCAACCTGATGGAGGTCAGTATAGATGGACTAATAGAACAAGTCCCACACACTGCTACAGGCTGAAATATTTTTTCAGAGCTAGATGCAGAAAAAAATTATATTGAATTTGCAACCTGATGGAGGTCAGTATAGATGGACTAATAGAACAAGTCCAACACACTGCTAGAAGCCGAAATATTTTTTCAGAGCTAGATGCAGAAATAAATTATATTGAATTTGCAACCTGATGGAGGTCAGTATAGATGGACTAATAGAACATGTCCCACACACTGCTACAAGCTGAAATATTTTTTCACAGCTAGATGCAGAAAAAAATTATATTGAATTTGCAACCTGATGGAGGTCAGTATAGATGGACTAATAGAACAAGTCCCACACAATGCTAGAAGCCTAAATATTTTTTCAGAGCTAGATGCAGAAAAAAATTATATTGAATTTGCAACCTGATGGAGGTCAGTATAGATGGACTAATAGAACAAGTCCCACACACTGCTAGAAGCCTAAATATTATTTCAGAGCTCGATGCAGAAAAAAATTATATTGAATTTGCAACCTGGTGGAGGTTAGTATAGATGGACTAATAGAACAAGTCCCACACACTGCTACAAGCTGAAATATTTTTTCAGAGCTAGACGCAGAAAAAAATTATATTGAATTTGCAACCTGATGGAGGTCAGTATAGATGGACTAAGAAAACAAGTCCCACACACTGCTAGAAGCTTAAATATTTTTTCAGAGCTAGATGCAGAAAAAAATTATATTGAATTTGCAACCTGGTGGAGGTTAGTATAGATGGACTAATAGAACAAGTCCCACACACTGCTACAAGCTGAAATATTTTTTTAAGAGCTAGATGCAGAAAAAAATGATATTGAATTTGCAACCTGATGGAGGTCAGTATAGATGGACTAATAGAACAAGTCCCACACACTGCTAGAAGCCTAAATTTTTTTACAGATCTCGATGTAGAAAAAAATTATATTGAATTTGCAACCTGATGGAGGTCAGTATAGAAGGACGAATAGAACAAGTCCCACACAGTGCTAGAAGTCTAAATATTTTTTCAGAGCTAGATGCAGAAAAAAATTATATTGAATTTGCAACCTGATGGAGGTCAGTATAGATGGACTAATAGAACAAGTCCCACACACTGTTACAAGCTGAAATATTTTTTCAAAGCTAGATGCAGAAAAAAATTATATTGAATTTGCAACCTGATGGAGGTCAGTATAGATGGACTAATAGAACAAGTCCAACACACTGCTAGAAGCCGAAATATTTTTTCAGAGCTAGATGCAGAAAAAAATTATATTGAATTTGCAACCTGATGGAGGTCAGTATAGAAGGACTAATAGAACAAGTCCCACACACTGCTAGAAGCCTAAATATTTTTTCAGAGCTAGATGCTGAAAAAAATATATTGAATTTGCAACCTGATGGAGGTCAGTATAGATGAACTAATAGAACAAGTCCCACACACTGCTAGAAGCCTAAATATTTTTTCAGAGCTAGATGCAGAAAAAAATTATATTGAATTTGCAACCTGATGGAGGTTAGTATAGATGGACTAATAGAACAAGTCCCACACACTGCTACAAGCTGAAATATTTTTTTAGAGCTAGATGCAGAAAAAAATTATATTGAATTTGCAACCTGATGGAGGTCAGTATAGATGAACTAATAGAACAAGTCCCACACACTGCTAGAAGCCGAAAAATTTTTTCAAAGCTAGATGCAGAAAAAAATTATATTGAATTTGCAACCTGATGGAGGTCAGTATAGATTGACATATAGAACAAGTCCCACACACTGCTAGAAGCCGAAATATTTTTTCAGAGCTAGATGCAGAAAAAAATTATATTGAATTTGCAACCTGATGGAGGTCTGTATAGACTGACTAATAGAACAAGTCCAACACACTGCTAGAAGCCTAAATATTTTTTCAGAGCTAGATGCAGAAAAAAATTATATTGAATTTGCAACCTGATGGAGGTCAGTATAGAAGGACTAATAGAACAAGTCCCACACACTGCTAGAAGCCTAAATATTTTTTCAGAGCTAGATGCAGAAAAAAATTATATTGAATTTGCAACCTGATGGAGGTCAGTATAGATGAACTAATAGAACAAGTCCCACACACTGCTAGAAGCCTAAATATTTTTTCAGAGCTAGATGCAGAAAAAAATAATATTGAATTTGCAACCTGGTGGAGGTTAGTATAGATGGACTAATAGAAGAAGTCCCACACACTGCTACAAGCTGAAATATTTTTTCAGAGCTAGATGCAGAAAAAAATTATATTGAATTTGCAATCTGATGGAGGTCAGTATAGAAGAACGAATAGAACAAGTCCCACACAGTGTTAGAAGCCTAAATATTTTTTCAGAGCTAGATGCAGAAAAAAATTATATTGAATTTGCAACCTGATGGAGGTCAGTATAGATGGACTAATAGAACAAGTCCCACACACTGCTACAGGCTGAAATATTTTTTCAGAGCTAGATGCAGAAAAAAATTATATTGAATTTGCAACCTGATGGAGGTCAGTATAGATGGACTAATAGAACAAGTCCAACACACTGCTAGAAGCCGAAATATTTTTTCAGAGCTAGATGCAGAAAAAAATTATATTGAATTTGCAACCTGATGGAGGTCAGTATAGATGGACTAATAGAACATGTCCCACACACTGCTACAAGCTGAAATATTTTTTCACAGCTAGATGCAGAAAAAAATTATATTGAATTTGCAACCTGATGGAGGTCAGTATAGATGGACTAATAGAACAAGTCCCACACAATGCTAGAAGCCTAAATATTTTTTCAGAGCTAGATGCAGAAAAAAATTATATTGAATTTGCAACCTGATGGAGGTCAGTATAGATGGACTAATAGAACAAGTCCCACACACTGCTAGAAGCCTAAATATTATTTCAGAGCTCGATGCAGAAAAAAATTATATTGAATTTGCAACCTGGTGGAGGTTAGTATAGATGGACTAATAGAACAAGTCCCACACACTGCTACAAGCTGAAATATTTTTTCAGAGCTAGACGCAGAAAAAAATTATATTGAATTTGCAACCTGATGGAGGTCAGTATAGATGGACTAAGAAAACAAGTCCCACACACTGCTAGAAGCTTAAATATTTTTTCAGAGCTAGATGCAGAAAAAAATTATATTGAATTTGCAACCTGGTGGAGGTTAGTATAGATGGACTAATAGAACAAGTCCCACACACTGCTACAAGCTGAAATATTTTTTCAGAGCTAGATGCAGAAAAAAATTATATTGAATTTGCAACCTGATGGAGGTCAGTATAGATGGACTAATAGAACAAGTCCCACACACTGCTAGAAGCCTAAATTTTTTTACAGATCTCGATGTAGAAAAAAATTATATTGAATTTGCAACCTGATGGAGGTCAGTATAGAAGGACGAATAGAACAAGTCCCACACAGTGCTAGAAGTCTAAATATTTTTTCAGAGCTAGATGCAGAAAAAAATTATATTGAATTTGCAACCTGATGGAGGTCAGTATAGATGGACTAATAGAACAAGTCCCACACACTGTTACAAGCTGAAATATTTTTTCAAAGCTAGATGCAGAAAAAAATTATATTGAATTTGCAACCTGATGGAGGTCAGTATAGATGGACTAATAGACCAAGTCCAACACACTGCTAGAAGCCGAAATATTTTTTCAGAGCTAGATGCAGAAAAAAATTATATTGAATTTGCAACCTGATGGAGGTCAGTATAGAAGGACTAATAGAACAAGTCCCACACACTGCTAGAAGCCTAAATATTTTTTCAGAGCTAGATGCAGAAAAAAATATATTGAATTTGCAACCTGATGGAGGTCAGTATAGATGAACTAATAGAACAAGTCCCACACACTGCTAGAAGCCTAAATATTTTTTCAGAGCTAGATGCAGAAAAAAATTATATTGAATTTGCAACCTGGTGGAGGTTAGTTTAGATGGACTAATAGAACAAGTCCCACACACTGCTACAAGCTGAAATATTTTTTCAGAGCTAGATGCAGAAAAAAATTATATTGAATTTGCAACCTGATGGAGGTCAGTATAGATGAACTAATAGAACAAGTCCCACACACTGCTAGAAGCCTAAATATTTTTTCAGAGCTAGATGCAGAAAAAAATAATATTGAATTTGCAACCTGGTGGAGGTTAGTATAGATGGACTAATAGAAGAAGTCCCACACACTGCTACAAGCTGAAATATTTTTTCAGAGCTAGATGCAGAAAAAAATTATATTGAATTTGCAATCTGATGGAGGTCAGTATAGAAGAACGAATAGAACAAGTCCCACACAGTGTTAGAAGCCTAAATATTTTTTCAGAGCTAGATGCAGAAAAAAATTATATTGAATTTGCAACCTGATGGAGGTCAGTATAGATGGACTAATAGAACAAGTCCCACACACTGCTACAGGCTGAAATATTTTTTCAGAGCTAGCTGCAGAAAAAAATTATATTGAATTTGCAACCTGATGGAGGTCAGTATAGATGGACTAATAGAACAAGTCCAACACACTGCTAGAAGCCGAAATATTTTTTCAGAGCTAGATGCAGAAATAAATTATATTGAATTTGCAACCTGATGGAGGTCAGTATAGATGGACTAATAGAACATGTCCCACACACTGCTACAAGCTGAAATATTTTTTCACAGCTAGATGCAGAAAAAAATTATATTGAATTTGCAACCTGATGGAGGTCAGTATAGATGGACTAATAGAACAAGTCCCACACAATGCTAGAAGCCTAAATATTTTTTCAGAGCTAGATGCAGAAAAAAATTATATTGAATTTGCAACCTGATGGAGGTCAGTATAGATGGACTAATAGAACAAGTCCCACACACTGCTAGAAGCCTAAATATTATTTCAGAGCTCGATGCAGAAAAAAATTATATTGAATTTGCAACCTGGTGGAGGTTAGTATAGATGGACTAATAGAACAAGTCCCACACACTGCTACAAGCTGAAATATTTTTTCAGAGCTAGACGCAGAAAAAAATTATATTGAATTTGCAACCTGATGGAGGTCAGTATAGATGGACTAAGAAAACAAGTCCCACACACTGCTAGAAGCTTAAATATTTTTTCAGAGCTAGATGCAGAAAAAAATTATATTGAATTTGCAACCTGGTGGAGGCTAGTATAGATGGACTAATAGAACAAGTCCCACACACTGCTACAAGCTGAAATATTTTTTCAGAGCTAGATGCAGAAAAAAATGATATTGAATTTGCAACCTGATGGAGGTCAGTATAGATGGACTAATAGAACAAGTCCCACACACTGCTAGAAGCCTAAATTTTTTTACAGATCTCGATGTAGAAAAAAATTATATTGAATTTGCAACCTGATGGAGGTCAGTATAGAAGGACGAATAGAACAAGTCCCACACAGTGCTAGAAGTCTAAATATTTTTTCAGAGCTAGATGCAGAAAAAAATTATATTGAATTTGCAACCTGATGGAGGTCAGTATAGATGGACTAATAGAACAAGTCCCACACACTGTTACAAGCTGAAATATTTTTTCAAAGCTAGATGCAGAAAAAAATTATATTGAATTTGCAACCTGATGGAGGTCAGTATAGATGGACTAATAGAACAAGTCCAACACACTGCTAGAAGCCGAAATATTTTTTCAGAGCTAGATGCAAAAAAAAATTATATTGAATTTGCAACCTGATGGAGGTCAGTATAGAAGGACTAATAGAACAAGTCCCACACACTGCTAGAAGCCTAAATATTTTTTCAGAGCTAGATGCAGAAAAAAATATATTGAATTTGCAACCTGATGGAGGTCAGTATAGATGAACTAATAGAACAAGTCCCACACACTGCTAGAAGCCTAAATATTTTTTCAGAGCTAGATGCAGAAAAAAATTATATTGAATTTGCAACCTGGTGGAGGTTAGTATAGATGGACTAATAGAACAAGTCCCACACACTGCTACAAGCTGAAATATTTTTTCAGAGCTAGATGCAGAAAAAAATTATATTGAATTTGCAATCTGATGGAGGTCAGTATAGATGGACTAATAGAACAAGTCCCACACACTGCTAGAAGCCTAAATATTTTTACAGATCTCGATGTAGAAAAAAATTATATTGAATTTGCAACCTGATGGAGGTCAGTATAGAAAAACGAATAGAACAAGTCCCACACAGTGCTAGAAGCCTAAATATTTTTTCAGAGCTAGATGCAGAAAAAAATTATATTGAATTTGCAACCTGATGGAGGTCAGTATAGATGGACTAATAGAACAAGTCCCACACACTGCTACAGGCTGAAATATTTTTTCAGAGCTAGATGCAGAAAAAAATTATATTGAATTTGCAACCTGATGGAGGTCAGTATAGATGGACTAATAGAACAAGTCCAACACACTGCTAGATGCCGAAATATTTTTTCAGATTTAGATGCAGAAAAAAATTATATTGAATTTGCAACCTGATGGAGGTCAGTATAGATGGACTAATAGAACAAGGCCCACACACTGCTACAAGCTGAAATATTTTTTCACAGCTAGATGCAGAAAAAAATTATATTGAATTTGCAACCTGATGGAGGTCAGTATAGATGGACTAATAGAACAAGTCCCACACAATGCTAGAAGCCTAAATATTTTTTCAGAGCTAGATGCAGAAAAAAATTATATTGAATTTGCAACCTGATGGAGGTCAGTATAGATGGACTAATAGAACAAGTCCCACACACTGCTAGAAGCCTAAATATTATTTCAGAGCTCGATGCAGAAAAAAATTATATTGAATTTGCAACCTGGTGGAGGTTAGTATAGATGGACTAATAGAACAAGTCCCACACACTGCTACAAGCTGAAATATTTTTTCAGAGCTAGACGCAGAAAAAAATTATATTGAATTTGCAACCTGATGGAGGTCAGTATAGATGGACTAATAGAACAAGTCCCACACACTGCTAGAAGCTTAAATATTTTTTCAGAGCTAGATGCAGAAAAAAATTATATTGAATTTGCAACCTGGTGGAGGTTAGTATACATGGACTAATAGAACAAGTCCCACACACTGCTACAAGCTGAAATATTTTTTCAGAGCTAGATGCACAAAAAAATTATATTGAATTTGCAACCTGATGGAGGTCAGTATAGATGGACTAATGGAAAAAGTCCCACACACTGCTAGAAGCCTAAATATTTTTTCAGAGCTAGATGCAGAAAAAAATTATATTGAATTTGCAACCTGATGGAGGTCAGTATAGATGGACTAATAGAACAAGTCCCACACACTGCTAGAAGCCGAAATATTTTTTCAGAGCTAGATGCAGAAAAAAATTATATTGAATTTGCATCCTGATGGAGGTTAGTATAGATGGACTAATAGAACAAGTCCCACACACTGCTACAAGGTGAAATATTTTTTCAGAGCTAGATGCAGAAAAAAATTATATTGAATTTGCAACCTGATGGAAGTCAGTATAGATGGACTAATAGAACAAGTCCCACACACTGCTAGAAGCCTAAATATTTTTTCAGAGCTCGATGGAGAAAAAAAATTATATTGAATTTGCAACCTGGTGGAGGTTTGTATAGATGTACTAATAGAACAAGTCCCACACACTGCTACAAGCTGAAATATTTTTTCAGAGCTAGATGCAGAAAAAAATTATATTGAATTTGCAACCTGATGGAGGTCATTATAGATGGACTAATAGAACAAGTCCAACACACTGCTAGAAGCCGAAATATTTTTTCAGAGCTAGATGCAGAAAAAAATTATATTGAATTTGCAACCTGATGGAGGTCAGTATAGATGGACTAATAGAACAAGTCCCACACACTGCTAGAATCTTATATATTTTTTCAGAGCTAGATGCAGAAAAAAATTATATTGAATTTGCAACCTGGTGGAGGTTAGTATAGATGGACTAATAGAACAAGTCCCACACACTGCTACAAGCTGAAATATTTTTTCAGAGCTAGATGCAGAAAAAAATTATATTGAATTTGCAACCTGATGGAGGTCAGTATAGATGTACTAATAAAACAAGTGCCACACACTGCTAGAAGCCTAAATATTTTTTCAGAGCTCGATGCAGAAAAAAATTATATAGAATTTGCAACCTGGTGGAGGATAGTATAGATGGACTAATAGAACAAGTCCCACACACTGCTACAAGTTGAAATATTTTTTCAGAGTTAGAAGCAGAAAAAAATTATATTGAATTTGCAACCTGATGGAGGTCAGTATAGATGGACTAATAGAACAAGTCCCACACACTGCTAGAAGCCTAAATATTTTTTCAGAGCTAGATGCAGAAAAAAATTATATTGAATTTGCAACCTGATGGAGGTCTGTATAGACTGACTAATAGAACAAGTCCAACACACTGCTAGAAGCCTAAATATTTTTTCAGAGCTAGATGCAGAAAAAAATTATATTGAATTTGCAACCTGATGGAGGTCAGTATAGAAGGACTAATAGAACAAGTCCCACACACTGCTAGAAGCCTAATTATTTTTTCAGAGCTAGATGCAGAAAAAAATATATTGAATTTGCAAACTGATGGAGGTCAGTATAGATGAACTAATAGAACAAGTCCCACATACTGCTAGAAGCCTAAATATTTTTTCAGAGCTAGATGCAGAAAAATATTATATTGAATTTGCAACCTGGTGGAGGTTAGTATAGATGGACTAATAGAACAAGTCCCACACACTGCTACAAGCTGAAATATTTTTTCAGAGCTAGATGCAGAAAAAAATTATATTGAATTTGCAACCTGATGGAGGTCAGTATAGATGGACTAATAGAATAAGTCCAACACACTGCTAGAAGCCTAAATTTTTTTACAGATCTCGATGTAGAAAAAAATTATATTGAATTTGCAACCTGATGGAGGTCAGTATAGAAGGACGAATAGAACAAGTCCCACACAGTGCTAGAAGTCTAAATATTTTTTCAGAGCTAGATGCAGAAAAAAATTATATTGAATTTGCAACCTGATGGAGGTCAGTATAGATGGACTAATAGAACAAGTCCCACACACTGTTACAAGCTGAAATATTTTTTCAGAGCTAGATGCAGAAAAAAATTATATTGAATTTGCAACCTGATGGAGGTCAGTATAGATGGACTAATAGAACAAGTCCAACACACTGCTAGAAGCCGAAATATTTTTTCAGAGCTAGATGCAGAAAAAAATTATATTGAATTTGCCACCTGATGGAGGTCAGTATAGATGGACTAATAGAACAAGTCCCACACACTGCTACAAGCTGAAATATTTTTTCAGAGCTAGATGCAGAAAAAAATTATATTGAATTTGCAACCAGATGGAGGTCAGTATAGATGGACTAATAGAACAAGTCCCACACACTGCTTCAAGCTGAAATATTTTTTCAGAGCTAGACGCAGAAAAAAATTATATTGAATTTGCAACCTGGTGGAGGTTAGTATAGATGGACTAATAGAACAAGTCCCACACACTGCTACAAGGTGAAATATGTTTTCAGAGCTAGATGCAGAAAAAAATTATATTGAATTTGCAACCTGATGGAGGTCAGTATAGATGGACTAATAAAACAAGTCCCACACACTGCTAGAAGCCTAAATATTTTTTCAGAGCTCGATGCAGAAAAAAATTATATTGAATTTGCAACCAGGTGGAGGTTAGTATAGATGGACTAATAGAACAAGTCCCACACACTGCTACAAGCTATAATATTTTTTTCAGAGCTAGATGCAGAAAAAAATTATATTGAATTTGCAACCTGATGGAGGTCAGTATAGATGGACTAATAGAACAAGTCCCACACACTGCTAGAAGCCTAAATATTTTTTCAGAGCTAGATGCAGAAAAAAATTATATTGAATTTGCAACCTGATGGAGGTCAGTATAGATGAACTAATAGAACAAGTCCCACACACTGCTAGAAGCTTAAGTATTTTTTTAGAGCTAGATGCAGAAAAAAATTATATTGAATTTGCAACCTGGTGGAGGTTAGTATAGATGGACTAATAGAACAAGTCCCACACATTGCTACAAGCTGAAATATTTTTTCAGAGCTAGATGCAGAAAAAAATTATATTGAATTTGCAACCTGATGGAGGTCAGTATAGATGGACTAATAGAACAAGTCCCACACACTGCTAGAAGCCTAAATATTTTTACAGATCTCGATGTAGAATAAAATTATATTGAATTTGCAACCTGATGGAGGTCAGTATGGAAGGACGAATAGAACAAGTCCCACACAGTGCTAGAAGTCTAAATATTTTTTCAGAGCTAGATGCAGAAAAAAATTATATTGAATTTGCAACCTGATGGAGGTCAGTATAGATGGAATAATAGATCAAGTCCCACACACTGTTACAAGCTGAAATATTTTTTCAGAGCTAGATGCAGAAAAAAATTATATTGAATTTGCAACCTGATGGAGTTCAGTATAGATGGACTAATAGAACAAGTCCAACACACTGCTAGAAGCCGAAATATTTTTTCAGAGCTAGATGCAGAAAAAAATTATATTGAATTTGCAACCTGATGGAGGTCAGTATAGATGGACTAATAGAACAAGTCCCACACACTGCTAGAAGCTGAAATATTTTTTCAGAGCTAGATGCAGAAAAAAATTATATTGAATTTGCAACCTGATGGAGGTCAGTATAGATGGACTAATAGAACAAGTCCCACACACTGCTAGAAGCTTAAATATTTTTTCAGAGCTAGATGCAGAAAAAAATTATATTGAATTTGCAACCTGGTGGAGGCTAGTATAGATCTACTAATAGAACAAGTCCCACACACTGCTACAAGCTGAAATATTTTTTCAGAGCTAGATGCAGAAAAAAATTATATTGAATTTGCAACCTGATGGAGGTCAGTATAGATGGACTAATGGAACAAGTCCCACACACTGCTAGAAGCCTAAATATTTTTTCAGAGCTAGATGCAGAAAAAAATTATATTGAATTTGCAACCTGATGGAGGTCAGTATAGATGGACTAATAGAACAAGTCCCACACACTGCTAGAAGCCGAAATATTTTTTCAGAGCTAGATGCAGAAAAAAATTATATTGAATTTGCAACCTGATGGAGGTTAGTATAGATGGACTAATAGAACAAGTCCCACACACTGCTACAAGCTGAAATATTTTTTCAGAGCTAGATGCAGAAAAAAAAATTGTATTGAATTTGCAACCTGATGGAGGTCAGTATAGATGGACTAATAGAACAAGCCCCACACACTGCTAGAAGCCTAAATATTTTTTCAGAGCTCGATGCAGAAAAAAAATTATATTGAATTTGCAACCTGGTGGAAGTTAGTATACATGGACTAATAGAACAAGTCCCACACACTGCTACAAGCTGAAATATTTTTTCAGAGCTAGATGCAGAAAAAAATTATATTGAATTTGCAACCTGATGGAGGTCACTATAGATGGACTAATAGAACAATTCCCACACACTGCTAGAAGCCTAAATATTTTTTCAGAGCTCGATGCAGAAAAAAATTATATTGAATTTGCAACCTGGTGGAGGTTAGTATAGATGGACTAATAGAGCAAGTCCCACACACTGCTACAAGCTCAAATATTTTTTCAGAGCTAGATGCAGAAAAAAATTATATTGAATTTGCAACCTGATGGAGGTCAGTATAGATGGACTAATAGAACAAGTCCCACACACTGCTAGAAGCTTAAATATTTTTTCAGAGCTCGATGCAGAAAAAAAATTATATTGAATTTGCAACCTGGTGGAAGTTAGTATAGATGGACTAATAGAACAAGTCCCACACACTGCTACAAGCTGAAATATTTTTTCAGAGCTAGATGCAGAAAAAAATTATATTGAATTTGCAACCTGATGGAGGTCACTATAGATGGACTAATAGAACAATTCCCACACACTGCTAGAAGCCTAAATATTTTTTCAGAGCTCGATGCAGAAAAAAATTATATTGAATTTGCAACCTGGTGGAGGTTAGTATAGATGGATTAATAGAGCAAGTCCCACACACTGCTACAAGCTCAAATATTTTTTCAGAGCTAGATGCAGAAAAAAATTATATTGAATTTGCAACCTGATGGACGTCAGTATAGATGGACTAATAGAACAAGTCCCACACACTGCTAGAAGCCTAAATATTTTTACAGATCTCGATGTAGAAAAAAATTATATTGAATTTGCAACCTGATGGAGGTCAGTATAGAAGGACGAATAGAACAAGTCCCACACAGTGCTAGAAGCCAAATATTTCTTCAGAGCTAGATGCAGAAAAAAATTATATTGAATTTGCAACCTGATGGAGGTCAGTATAGATGGACTAATAGAACAAGTCCCACACACTGCTACAAGCTGAAATATTTTTTCACAGCTAGATGCAGAAAAAATTATATTGAATTTGCAACCTGATGGAGGTCAGTATAGATGGACTAATACAACAAGTCCAACACACTGCTAGAAGCCGAAATATTTTTTCAGAGCTAGATGCAGAAAAAAATTATATTGAATTTGCAACCTGATGGAGGTCAGTATAGATGGACTAATAGAACAAGTCCCACACACTGCTACAAGCTGAAATATTTTTTCAGAGCTAGATGCAGAAAAAAATTATATTGAATTTGCAACCTGATGGAGGTCAGTATAGATGGACTAATAGAACAAGTCCCACACACTGCTACAAGCTGAAATATTTTTTCAGAGCTAGATGCAGAAAAAAAATAAATTGAATTTGCAACCTGGTGGAGGTTAGTATAGATGGACTAATAGAACAAGTCCAACACACTGCTAGAAGCCTAATTATTTTTTCAGAGCTAGATGCAGAAAAAAATTATACTGAATTTGCAACCTGATGGAGGTCAGTATAGAAGGACTAATAGAACAAGTCCCACACACTGCTAGAAGCCTAAATATTTTTTCAGAGTTAGATGCAGAAAAAAATATATTGAATTTGCAACCTGATGGAGGTCAGTATAGATGACCTAATAGAACAAGTCCCACACACTGCTAGAAGCCTAAATATTTTTTCAGAGCTAGATGCAGAAAAAAATTATATTGAATTTGCAACCTGGTGGAGGTTAGTATAGATGGACTAAAAGAACAAGTCCCACACACTGCTACAAGCTGAAATATTTTTTCAGAGCTAGATGCAGAAAAAAATTATATTGAATTTGCAACCTGATGGAGGTCAGTATAGATGGACTAATAGAACAAGTCCCACACACTGCTAGAAGCCTAAATATTTTTACAGATAAAAATTATATTGAATTTGCAACCTGATGGAGGTCAGTATAGAAGGACGAATAGAACAAGTCACACACAGTGCTAGAAGTCTAAATATTTTTTCAGAGCTAGATGCAGAAAAAAATTATATTGAATTTGCAACCTGATGGAGGTCAGTATAGATGGAATAATAGAACAAGTCCCACACACTGTTACAAGCTGAAATATTTTTTCAGAGCTAGATGCAGAAAAAAATTATATTGAATTTGCAACCTTTTGGAGGTCAGTATAGATGGACTAATAGAACAAGTCCAACACACTGCTAGAAGCCGAAATATTTTTTCAGAGCTAGATGCAGAAAAAAATTATATTGAATTTGCAACCTGATTGAGGTCAGTATAGATGGACTAATAGAACAAGTCCCACACACTGCTACAAGCTGAAATATTTTTTCAGAGCTAGATGCAGAAAAAAATTATATTGAATTTGCAACCTGATGGAGGTCAGTATAGATGGACTAATAGAACAAGTCCCACACACTGCTAGAAGCCTAAATATTTTTTCAGAGCTAGATGCAGAAAAAAATTATATTGAATTTGCAACCTGATGGAGGTCAGTATAGATGGACTAATAGAACAAGTCCCACACACTGCTAGAAGCCTAAATATTATTTCAGAGCTCGATGCAGAAAAAAATTATATTGAATTTGCAACCTGGTGGAGTTTAGTATAGATGGACTAATAGAACAAGTCCCACACACTGCTACAAGCTGAAATATTTTTTCAGAGCTAGATGCAGAAAAAAATTATATTGAATTTGCAACCTGATGGAGGTCAGTATAGATGGACTAATAGAACAAGTCCCACACACTGCTAGAAGCTTAAATATTTTTTCAGAGCTAGATGCAGAAAAAAATTATATTGAATTTGCAACCTGGTGGAGGCTAGTATAGATGGACTAATAGAACAAGTCCCACACACTGCTACAAGCTGAAATATTTTTTCAGAGCTAGATGCAGAAAAAAATTATATTGAATTTGCAACCTGATGGAGGTCAGTATAGATGGACTAATAAAACAAGTCCCACACACTGCTAGAAGCCTAAATATTTTTTCAGAGCTCGATGCAGAAAAAAATTATATTGAATTTGCAACCTGGTGGAGGTTAGTATAGATGGACTAATAGAACAAGTCCCACACACTGCTACAAGCTATAATATTTTTTTCAGAGCTAGATGCAGAAAAAAATTATATTGAATTTGCAACCTGATGGAGGTCAGTATAGATGGACTAATAGAATAAGTCCCACACACTGCTAGAAGCCTAAATATTTTTTCAGAGCTAGATGCAGAAAAAAATTATATTGAATTTGCAACCTGATGGAGGTCTGTATAGACTGACTAATAGAACAAGTCCAACACACTGCTAGAAGCCTAATTATTTTTTCAGAGCTAGATGCAGAAAAAAATTATATTGAATTTGCAACCTGATGGAGGTCAGTATAGAAGGACTAATAGAACAAGTCCCACACACTGCTAGAAGCCTAAATATTTTTTCAGAGTTAGATGCAGAAAAAAATATATTGAATTTGCAACCTGATGGAGGTCAGTATAGATGACCTAATAGAACAAGTCCCACACACTGCTAGAAGCCTAAATATTTTTTCAGAGCTAGATGCAGAAAAAAATTATATTGAATTTGCAACCTGGTGGAGGTTAGTATAGATGGACTAAAAGAACAAGTCCCACACACTGCTACAAGCTGAAATATTTTTTCAGAGCTAGATGCAGAAAAAAATTATATTGAATTTGCAACCTGATGGAGGTCAGTATAGATGGACTAATAGAACAAGTCCCACACACTGCTAGAAGCCTAAATATTTTTACAGATAAAAATTATATTGAATTTGCAACCTGATGGAGGTCAGTATAGAAGGACGAATAGAACAAGTCACACACAGTGCTAGAAGTCTAAATATTTTTTCAGAGCTAGATGCAGAAAAAAATTATATTGAATTTGCAACCTGATGGAGGTCAGTATAGATGGAATAATAGAACAAGTCCCACACACTGTTACAAGCTGAAATATTTTTTCAGAGCTAGATGCAGAAAAAAATTATATTGAATTTGCAACCTTTTGGAGGTCAGTATAGATGGACTAATAGAACAAGTCCAACACACTGCTAGAAGCCGAAATATTTTTTCAGAGCTAGATGCAGAAAAAAATTATATTGAATTTGCAACCTGATTGAGGTCAGTATAGATGGACTAATAGAACAAGTCCCACACACTGCTACAAGCTGAAATATTTTTTCAGAGCTAGATGCAGAAAAAAATTATATTGAATTTGCAACCTGATGGAGGTCAGTATAGATGGACTAATAGAACAAGTCCCACACACTGCTAGAAGCCTAAATATTTTTTCAGAGCTAGATGCAGAAAAAAATTATATTGAATTTGCAACCTGATGGAGGTCAGTATAGATGGACTAATAGAACAAGTCCCACACACTGCTAGAAGCCTAAATATTATTTCAGAGCTCGATGCAGAAAAAAATTATATTGAATTTGCAACCTGGTGGAGTTTAGTATAGATGGACTAATAGAACAAGTCCCACACACTGCTACAAGCTGAAATATTTTTTCAGAGCTAGATGCAGAAAAAAATTATATTGAATTTGCAACCTGATGGAGGTCAGTATAGATGGACTAATAGAACAAGTCCCACACACTGCTAGAAGCTTAAATATTTTTTCAGAGCTAGATGCAGAAAAAAATTATATTGAATTTGCAACCTGGTGGAGGCTAGTATAGATGGACTAATAGAACAAGTCCCACACACTGCTACAAGCTGAAATATTTTTTCAGAGCTAGATGCAGAAAAAAATTATATTGAATTTGCAACCTGATGGAGGTCAGTATAGATGGACTAATAAAACAAGTCCCACACACTGCTAGAAGCCTAAATATTTTTTCAGAGCTCGATGCAGAAAAAAATTATATTGAATTTGCAACCTGGTGGAGGTTAGTATAGATGGACTAATAGAACAAGTCCCACACACTGCTACAAGCTATAATATTTTTTTCAGAGCTAGATGCAGAAAAAAATTATATTGAATTTGCAACCTGATGGAGGTCAGTATAGATGGACTAATAGAATAAGTCCCACACACTGCTAGAAGCCTAAATATTTTTTCAGAGCTAGATGCAGAAAAAAATTATATTGAATTTGCAACCTGATGGAGGTCTGTATAGACTGACTAATAGAACAAGTCCAACACACTGCTAGAAGCCTAATTATTTTTTCAGAGCTAGATGCAGAAAAAAATTATATTGAATTTGCAACCTGATGGAGGTCAGTACAGAAGGACTAATAGAACAAGTCCCACACACTGCTAGAAGCCTAAATATTTTTTCAGAGTTAGATGCAGAAAAAAATATATTGAATTTGCAACCTGATGGAGGTCAGTATAGATGACCTAATAGCACAAGTCCCACACACTGCTAGAAGCCTAAATATTTTTTCAGAGCTAGATGCAGAAAAAAATTATATTGAATTTGCAACCTGGTGGAGGTTAGTATAGATGGACTAATAGAACAAGTCCCACACACTGCTACAAGCTGAAATATTTTTTCAGAGCTAGATGCAGAAAAAAATTATATTGAATTTGCAACCTGATGGAGGTCAGTATAGATGGACTAATAGAACAAGTCCCACACACTGCTAGAAGCCTAAATATTTTTACAGATCTCGATGTAGAAAAAAATTATATTGAATTTGCAACCTGATGGAGGTCAGTATAGAAGGACGAATAGAACAAGTCACACACAGTGCTAGAAGTCTAAATATTTTTTCAGAGCTAGATGCAGAAAAAAATTATATTGAATTTGCAACCTGATGGAGGTCAGTATAGATGGAATAATAGAACAAGTCCCACACACTGTTACAAGCTGAAATATTTTTTCAGAGCTAGATGCAGAAAAAAATTATATTGAATTTGCAACCTTTTGGAGGTCAGTATAGATGGACTAATAGAACAAGTCCAACACACTGCTAGAAGCCGAAATATTTTTTCAGAGCTAGATGCAGAAAAAAATTATATTGAATTTGCAACCTGATTGAGGTCAGTATAGATGGACTAATAGAACAAGTCCCACACACTGCTACAAGCTGAAATATTTTTTCAGAGCTAGATGCAGAAAAAAATTATATTGAATTTGCAACCTGATGGAGGTCAGTATAGATGGACTAATAGAACAAGTCCCACACACTGCTAGAAGCCTAAATATTTTTTCAGAGCTAGATGCAGAAAAAAATTATATTGAATTTGCAACCTGATGGAGGTCAGTATAGATGGACTAATAGAACAAGTCCCACACACTGCTAGAAGCCTAAATATTATTTCAGAGCTCGATGCAGAAAAAAATTATATTGAATTTGCAACCTGGTGGAGTTTAGTATAGATGGACTAATAGAACAAGTCCCACACACTGCTACAAGCTGAAATATTTTTTCAGAGCTAGATGCAGAAAAAAATTATATTGAATTTGCAACCTGATGGAGGTCAGTATAGATGGACTAATAGAACAAGTCCCACACACTGCTAGAAGCTTAAATATTTTTTCAGAGCTAGATGCAGAAAAAAATTATATTGAATTTGCAATCTGGTGGAGGCTAGTATAGATGGACTAATAGAACAAGTCCCACACACTGCTACAAGCTGAAATATTTTTTCAGAGCTAGATGCAGAAAAAAATTATATTGAATTTGCAACCTGATGGAGGTCAGTAAAGATGGACTAATGGAACAAGTCCCACACACTGCTAGAAGCCTAAATATTTTTTCAGAGCTAGATGCAGAAAAAATTATATTGAATTTGCAACCTGATGGAGGTCAGTATAGATGGACTAATAGAACAAGTCCCACACACTGCTAGAAGCCGAAATATTTTTTCAGAGCTAGATGCAGAAAAAAATTATATTGAATTTGCAACCTGATGGAGGTTAGTATAGATGGACTAATAGAACAAGTCCCACACACTGCTACAAGCTGAAATATTTTTTCAGAGCTAGATGCAGAAAAAAAATTGTATTGAATTTGTAACCTGATGGAGGTCAGTATAGATGGACTAATAGAACAAGTCCCACACACTGCTAGAAGCCTAAATATTTTTTCAGAGCTAGATACAGAAAAAAAATTATATTGAATTTGCAACCTGGTGGAAGTTAGTATAGATGGACTAATAGAAGAAGTCCCACACACTGCTACAAGCTGAAATATTTTCTCAGAGCTAGATGCAGAAAAAAATTATATTGAATTTGCAACCTGATGGAGGTCACTATAGATGGACTAATAGAACAATTCCCACACACTGCTAGAAGCCTAAATATTTTTTCAGAGCTCGATGCAGAAAAAAATTATATTGAATTTGCAACCTGGTGGAGGTTAGTATAGATGGACTAATAGAGCAAGTCCCACACACTGCTACAAGCTCAAATATTTTTTCAGAGCTAGATGCAGAAAAAAATTATATTGAATTTGCAACCTGATGGAGGTCAGTATAGATCGACTAATAGAACAAGTCCCACACACTGCTAGAAGCCTAAATATTTTTACAGATCTCGATGTAGAAAAAAATTATATTTAATTTGCAACCTGATGGAGGTCAGTATAGAAGGACGAATAGAACAAGTCCCACACAGTGCTAGAAGCCAAATATTTCTTCAGAGCTAGATGCAGAAAAAAATTATATTGAATTTGCAACCTGATGGAGGTCAGTATAGATGGACTAATAGAACAAGTCCCACACACTGCTACAAGCTGAAATATTTTTTCAGAGCTAGATGCAGAAAAAATTATATTGAATTTGCAACCTGATGGAGGTCAGTATAGATGGACTAATACAACAAGTCCAACACACTGCTAGAAGCCGAAATATTTTTTCAGAGCTAGATGCAGAAAAAAATTATATTGAATTTGCAACCTGATGGAGGTCAGTATAGATAGACTAATAGAACAAGTCCCACACACTGCTACAAGCTGGAATATTTTTTCAGAGCTAGATGCAGAAAAAAATTATATTGAATTTGCAACCTGATGGAGGTCAGTATAGATGGACTAATAGAACAAGTCCCACACACTGCTAGAAGCCTAAATATTTTTTCAGAGCTAGATGCAGAAAAAAATTATATTGAATTTGCAACCTGATGGAGGTCAGTATAGATGGACTAATAGAACAAGTCCCACACACTGCTAGAAGCCTAAATATTATTTCAGAGCTCGATGCAGAAAAAAATTATATTGAATTTGCAACCTGGTGGAGGTTAGTATAGATGGACTAATAGAACAAGTCCCACACACTGCTACAAGCTGAAATATTTTTTCAGAGCTAGATGCAGAAAAAAATTATATTGAATTTGCAACCTGGTGGAGGTTAGTATAGATGGACTAATAGAACAAGTCCCACACACTGCTACAAGCTGAAATATTTTTTCAGAGCTAGATGCAGAAAAAAATTATATTGAATTTGCAACCTGATGGAGGTCAGTATAGATGGACTAATAGAACAAGTCCCACACACTGCTACAAGCTGAAATATGTTTTCAGAGCTAGATGCAGAAAAAAAATATATTGAATTTGCAACCTGATGGAGGTCAGTATAGATGGACTAATAGAACAAGTCCCACACACTGCTAGAAGCCTAAATATTTTTACAGATCTCGATGTAGAAAAAAATTATATTGAATTTGCAACCTGATGGAGGTCAGTATAGAAGGATGAATAGAACAAGTCCCACACAGTGCTAGAAGTCTAAATATTTTTTCAGAGCTAGATGCAGAAAAAAATTATATTGAATTTGCAACCTGATGGAGGTCAGTATAGATGGAATAATAGAACAAGTCCCACACACTGTTACAAGCTGAAATATTTTTTCAGAGCTAGATGCAGAAAAAAATTATATTGAATTTGCAACCTGATGGAGGTCAGTATAGATGGACTAATAGAACAAGTCCAACACACTGCTAGAAGCCGAAATATTTTTTCAGAGCTAGATGCAGAAAAAAATTATATTGAATTTGCAACCTGATGGTGGTCAGTATAGATGGACTAATAGAACAAGTCCCACACACTGCTACAAGCTGAAATATTTTTTCAGAGCTAGATGCAGAAAAAAATTATATTGAATTTGCAACCTGATGGAGGTCAGTATAGATGGACAAATAGAACAAGTCCCACACACTGCTAGAAGCTTAAATATTTTTTCAGAGCTAGATGCAGAAAAAAATTATATTGAATTTGCAACCTGATGGAGGTCAGTATAGATGGACTAATAGAACAAGTCCCACACACTGCTAGAAGCTGAAATATTTTTTCAGAGCTAGATGCAGAAAAAAATTATATTGAATTTGCAACCTGATGGAGGTTAGCATAGATGGACTAATAGAACAAGTCCCACACACTGCTACAAGCTGAAATATTTTTTCAGAGCTAGATGCAGAAAAAAAAATTGTATTGAATTTGCAACCTGATGGAGGTCAGTATAGATGGACTAACAGAACAAGTCCCACACACTGCTAGAAGCCTAAATATTTTTTCAGAGCTCGATGCAGAAAAAAAATTATATTGAATTTGCAACCTGGTGGAAGTTAGTATAGATGGACTAATAGAACAAGTCCCACACACTGCTACAAGTGGAAATATTTTTTCAGAGCTAGATGCAGAAAAAAATTATATTGAATTTGCAACCTGATGGAGGTCACTATAGATGGACTAATAGAACAATTCCCACACACTGCTAGAAGCCTAAATATTTTTTCAGAGCTCGATGCAGAAAAAAATTATATTGAATTTGCTACCTGATGGAGGTTAGTATAGATGGACTAATAGAGCAAGTCCCACACACTGCTACAAGCTGAAATATTTTTTCACAGCTAGATGCAGAAAAAAATTATATTGAATTTGCAACCTGATGGAGGTCAGTATAGATGGACTAATAGAACAAGTCCCACACACTGCTAGAAGCCTAAATATTTTTACAGATCTCGATGTAGAAAAAAATTATATTGAATTTGCAACCTGATGGAGGTCAGTATAGAAGGACGAATAGAACAAGTCCCACACAGTGCTAGAAGCCAAATACTTCTTCAGAGCTAGATGCAGAAAAAAATTATATTGAATTTGCAACCTGATGGAGGTCAGTATAGATGGACTAATAGAACAAGTCCCACACACTGCTACAAGCTGAAATATTTTTTCAGAGCTAGATGCAGAAAAAAATTATATTGAATTTGCAACCTGATGGAGGTCAGTATAGATGGACTAATACAACAAGTCCAACACACTGCTAGAAGCCAAAATATTTTTTCAGAGCTAGATGCAGAAAAAAATTATATTGAATTTGCAACCTGATGGAGGTCAGTATAGATGGACTAATAGAACAATTCCCACACACTGCTACAAGCTGAAATATTTTTTCAGAGCTAGATGCAGAAAAAAATTATATTGAATTTGCAACCTGATGGAGGTCAGTATAGATGGACTAATAGAACAAGTCCCACACACTGCTAGAATCCTAAATATTTTTTCAGAGCTAGATGCAGAAAAAAATTATATTGCATTTGCAACCTGATGGAGGTCAGTATAGATCGACTAATAGAACAAGTCCCACACACTGCTAGAAGCCTAAATATTATTTCAGAGCTCGATGCAGAAAAAAATTATATTGAATTTGCAACCTGGTGGAGGTTAGTATAGATGGACTAATAGAACAAGTCCCACACACTGCTACAAGCTGAAATATTTTTTCAGAGCTAGATGCAGGAAAAAATTATATTGAATTTGCAACCTGGTGGAGGTTAGTATAGATGGACTAATAGAACAAGTCCCACACACTGCTACAAGCTGAAATATTTTTTCAGAGCTAGATGCAGAAAAAAATTATATTGAATTTGCAACCTGATGGAGGTCAGTATAGATGGACTAATGGAACAAGTCCCACACACTGCTAGAAGCCTAAATATTTTTTCAGAGCTAGATGCAGAAAAAAATTATATTGAATTTGCAACCTGATAGAGGTTAGTATAGATGGACTAATAGAACAAGTCCCACACACTGCTAGAAGCCGAAATATTTTTTCAGAGCTAGATGCAGAAAAAAATTATATTGAACTTGCAACCTGATGGAGGTTAGTATAGATGGACTAATAGAACAAGTCCCACACACTGCTACAAGCTGAAATATTTTTTCAGAGCTAGATGCAGAAAAAAATTGTATTGAATTTGCAACCTGATGGAGGTCAGTATAGATGGACTAATAGAACAAGTCCCACACACTGCTAGAAGCCTAAATATTTTTTCAGAGCTCGATGCAGAAAAAAAATTATATTAAATTTGCAACCTGGTGGAGGTTAGTATAGATGGACTAATAGAACAAGTCCCACACACTGCTACAAGCTGAAATATTTTTTCAGAGCTAGATGCAGAAAAAAATTATATTGAATTTGCAACCTGATGGAGGTCAGTATAGATGGACTAATAGAACAAGTCCAACACACTGCTAGAAGCCGAAATATTTTTTCAGAGCTAGATGCAGAAAAAAATTATATTGAATTTGCAACCTGATGGAGGTCAGTATAGATGGACTAATAGAACAAGTCCCACACACTGCTAGAATCTTAAATATTTTTTCAGAGCTAGATGCAGAAAAAAATTATATTGAATTTGCAATCTGGTGGAGGTTAGTATAGATGGACTAGTAGGACAAGTCCCACACACTGCTGCAAGCTGAAATATTTTTTCAGAGCTAGATGCAGAAAAAAATTATATTGAATTTGCAACCTGATGGAGGTTAGTATAGATGACCTAATAGAACAAGTCCCACACACTGCTAGAAGCTGAAATATTTTTTCAGAGCTAGATGCAGAAAAAAATTATATTGAATTTGCAACCTGATGGAGGTCAGTATAGATTGACTAATAGAACAAGTCCCACACACTGCTAGAAGCCTAAATATTTTTTCAGAGCTAGATGCAGAAAAAAATTATATTGAATTTGCAACCTGATGGAGGTCAGTATAGATGGTCTAATAGAACAAGTCCCACACACTGCTAGAAGCCGAAATATTTTTTCAGAGCTAGATGCAGAAAAAAATTATATTGAATTTGCAACCTGATGGAGGTTAGTATAGATGGACTAATAGAACAAGTCCCACACACTGCTACAAGCTGAAATATTTTTTCAGAGCTAGATGCAGAAAAAAATTGTATTGAATTTGCAATCTGATGGAGATCAGTATAGATGGACTAATAGAACAAGTCCCACACACTGCTAGAAGCCTAAATATTTTTTCAGAGCTCGATGCAGAAAAAAAATTATATTGAATTTGCAACCTGGTGGAGGTTAGTATAGATGACCTAATAGAACAAGTCCCACACACTGCTGGAAGCTGAAATATTTTTTCAGAGCTAGATGCAGAAAAAAATTATATTGAATTTGCAACCTGATGGAGGTCAGTATAGATGGACTAATAGAACAAGTCCCACACACTGCTAGAAGCCGAAATATTTTTTCAGAGCTAGATGCAGAAAAAAATTATATTGAACTTGCAACCTGATGGAGGTTAGTATAGATGGACTAATAGAACAAGTCCCACACACCGCTAGAAGCTGAAATATTTTTTCAGAGCTAGATGCAGAAAAAATTATATTGAATTTGCAACCTGATGGAGGTCAGTATAGATGGACAAATAGAACAAGTCCCACACACTGCTACAAGCTGAAATATTTTTTCAGAGCTAGATGCAGAAAAAAATTATATTGAATTTGCAACCTGATGGAGGTCAGTATAGATGGACTAATGGAACAAGTCCCACACACTGCTAGAAGCCTAAATATTTTTTCAGAGCTAGATGCAGAAAAAAATTATATTGAATTTGCAACCTGATGGAGGTTAGTATAGATGGACTAATAGAACAAGTCCCACACACTGCTAGAAGCCGAAATATTTTTTCAGAGCTAGATGCAGAAAAAAATTATATTGAACTTGCAACCTGATGGAGGTTAGTATAGATGGACTAATAGAACAAGTCCCACACACTGCTACAAGCTGAAATATTTTTTCAGAGCTAGATGCAGAAAAAAATTGTATTGAATTTGCAACCTGATGGAGGTCAGTATAGATGGACTAATAGAACAAGTCCCACACACTGCTAGAAGCCTAAATATTTTTCAGAGCTCGATGCAGAAAAAAAATTATATTAAATTTGCAACCTGGTGGAGGTTAGTATAGATGGACTAATAGAACAAGTCCCACACACTGCTACAAGCTGAAATATTTTTTCAGAGCTAGATGCAGAAAAAAATTATATTGAATTTGCAACCTGATGGAGGTCAGTATAGATGGACTAATAGAACAAGTCCAACACACTGCTAGAAGCCGAAATATTTTTTCAGAGCTAGATGCAGAAAAAAATTATATTGAATTTGCAACCTGATGGAGGTCAGTATAGATGGACTAATAGAACAAGTCCCACACACTGCTAGAATCTTAAATATTTTTTCAGAGCTAGATGCAGAAAAAAATTATATTGAATTTGCAACCTGGTGGAGGTTAGTATAGATGGACTAGTAGGACAAGTCCCACACACTGCTGCAAGCTGAAATATTTTTTCAGAGCTAGATGCAGAAAAAAATTATATTGAATTTGCAACCTGATGGAGGTTAGTATAGATGACCTAATAGAACAAGTCCCACACACTGCTAGAAGCTGAAATATTTTTTCAGAGCTAGATGCAGAAAAAAATTATATTGAATTTGCAACCTGATGGAGGTCAGTATAGATTGACTAATAGAACAAGTCCCACACACTGCTAGAAGCCTAAATATTTTTTCAGAGCTAGATGCAGAAAAAAATTATATTGAATTTGCAACCTGATGGAGGTCAGTATAGATGGTCTAATAGAACAAGTCCCACACACTGCTAGAAGCCGAAATATTTTTTCAGAGCTAGATGCAGAAAAAAATTATATTGAATTTGCAACCTGATGGAGGTTAGTATAGATGGACTAATAGAACAAGTCCCACACACTGCTACAAGCTGAAATATTTTTTCAGAGCTAGATGCAGAAAAAAATTGTATTGAATTTGCAACCTGATGGAGGTCAGTATAGATGGACTAATAGAACAAGTCCCACACACTGCTAGAAGCCTAAATATTTTTTCAGAGCTCGATGCAGAAAAAAAATTATATTGAATTTGCAACCTGGTGGAGGTTAGTATAGATGACCTAATAGAACAAGTCCCACACACTGCTAGAAGCTGAAATATTTTTTCAGAGCTAGATGCAGAAAAAAATTATATTGAATTTGCAACCTGATGGAGGTCAGTATAGATGGACTAATAGAACAAGTCCCACACACTGCTAGAAGCCTAAATATTTTTTCAGAGCTCGATGCAGAAAAAAAATTATATTGAATTTGCAACCTGGTGGAGGTTAGTATAGATGGACTAATAGAACAAGTCCCACACACTGCTACAAGCTGAAATATTTTTTCAGAGCTAGATGCAGAAAAAAATTATATTGAATTTGCAACCTGATGGAGGTCAGTATAGATGGACTAATAGAACAAGTCCAACACACTGCTAGAAGCAGAAATATTTTTTCAGAACTAGATGCAGAAAAAAATTATATTGAATTTGCAACCTGATGGAGGTCAGTATAGATGGACTAATAGAACAAGTCCCACACACTGCTAGAATCTTAAATATTTTTTCAGAGCTAGATGCAGAAAAAAAATATATTGAATTTGCAACCTGGTGGAGGTTAGTATAGATGGACTAATAGGACAAGTCCCACACACTTCTGCAAGCTGAAATATTTTTTCAGAGCTAGATGCAGAAAAAAATTGTATTGAATTTGCAACCTGATGGAGGTCAGTATAGATGGACTAATAGAACAAGTCCCAAACACTGCTAGAAGCCTAAATATTTTTTCAGAGCTCGATGCAGAAAAAAAATTATATTGAATTTGCAACCTAGTGGAGGTTAGTATAGATGGACTAATAGAACAAGTCCCACACACTGCTACAAGCTGAAATATATTTTCAGAGCTAGATGCAGAAAAAAATTATATTGAATTTGCAACCTG
This sequence comes from Phyllobates terribilis, assembly GCF_046119375.1. NCBI lineage: Eukaryota > Metazoa > Chordata > Amphibia > Anura > Dendrobatidae > Phyllobates > Phyllobates terribilis. The sequence goes on from NW_027362762.1 coordinate 882,388,240, forward strand.
ATGGAGGTCAGTATAGATGGACTAATAGAACAAGTCCAACACACTGCTAGAAGCCGAAATATTTTTTCAGAGCTAGATGCAGAAAAAAATTATATTGAATTTGCAACCTGATGGAGGTCAGTATAGATGGACTAATAGAACAAGTACCACACACTGTTAGAATCTTAAATATTTTTTCAGAGCTAGATGCAGAAAAAAATTATATTGAATTTGCAACCTGGTGGAGGTTAGTATAGATGGACTAATAGGACAAATCCCACACACTGCTGCAAGCTGAAATATTTTTTCAGAGCTAGATGCAGAAAAAAATTATATTGAATTTGCAACCTGATGGAGGTTAGTATAGATGACCTAATAGAACAAGTCCCACACACTGCTACAAGCTGAAATATTTTTTCAGAGCTAGATGCAGAAAAAAATTATATTGAATTTGCAACCTGATGGAGGTCAGTATAGATGGACTAATAGAACAAGTCCCACACACTGCTAGAAGCCTAAATATTTTATCAGAGCTAGATGCAGAAAAAAATTATATTGAATTTGCAACCTGATGGAGGTCAGTATAGATGGACTAATAGAGCAAGTCCCACACACTGCTAGAAACCTAAATATTATTTCAGAGCTCGATGCAGAAAAAAATTATATTGAATTTGCAACCTGGTGGAGGTTAGTATAGATGGACTAATAGAACAAGTCCCACACACTGATACAAGCTGAAATATTTTTTCAGAGCTAGATGCAGAAAAAAATTATATTGAATTTGCAACCTGGTGGAGGTTAGTATAGATGGACTAGTAGGACAAGTCCCACACACTGCTGCAAGCTGAAATATTTTTTCAGAGCTAGATGCAGAAAAAAATTATATTGAATTTGCAACCTGATGGAGGTTAGTATAGATGACCTAATAGAACAAGTCCCACACACTGCTAGAAGCTGAAATATTTTTTCAGAGCTAGATGCAGAAAAAAATTATATTGAATTTGCAACCTGATGGAGGTCAGTATAGATTGACTAATAGAACAAGTCCCACACACTGCTAGAAGCCTAAATATTTTTTCAGAGCTAGATGCAGAAAAAAATTATATTGAATTTGCAACCTGGTGGAGGTCAGTATAGATGGACTAATAGAACAAGTCCCACACACTGCTAGAAGCCGAAATATTTTTTCAGAGCTAGATGCAGAAAAAAATTATATTGAATTTGCAACCTGATGGAGGTTAGTATAGATGGACTAATAGAACAAGTCCCACACACTGCTACAAGCTGAAATATTTTTTCAGAGCTAGATGCAGAAAAAAATTGTATTGAATTTGCAACCTGATGGAGGTCAGTATAGATGGACTAACAGAACAAGTCCCACACACTGCTAGAAGCCTAAATATTTTTTCAGAGCTCGATGCAGAAAAAAAATTATATTGAATTTGCAACCTGGTGGAGATTAGTATAGATGACCTAATAGAACAAGTCCCACACACTGCTAGAAGCTGAAATATTTTTTCAGAGCTAGATGCAGAAAAAAATTATATTGAATTTGCAACCTGATGGAGGTCAGTATAGATGGACTAATAGAACAAGTCCCACACACTGCTAGAAGCCTAAATATTTTTTCAGAGCTAGATGCAGAAAAAAATTATATTGAATTTGCAACCTGATGGAGGTCAGTATAGATGGACTAATAGAACAAGTCCCACACACTGCTAGAAGCCGAAATATTTTTTCAGAGCTAGACGCAGAAAAAAATTATATTGAATTTGCAACCTGATGGAGGTTAGTATAGATGGACTAATAGAACAAGTCCCACACACTGCTACAAGCTGAAATATTTTTTCAGAGCTAGATGCAGAAAAAAATTGTATTGAATTTGCAACCTGATGGAGGTCAGTATAGATGGACTAATAGAACAAGTCCCACACACTGCTAGAAGCCTAAATATTTTTTCAGAGCTCGATGCAGAAAAAAAATTATATTGAATTTGCAACCTGGTGGAGGTTAGTATAGATGGACTAATAGAACAAGTCCCACACACTGCTACAAGCTGAAATATTTTTTCAGAGCTAGATGCAGAAAAAAATTATATTGAATTTGCAACCTGATGGAGGTCAGTATAGATGGACTAATAGAACAAGTCCAACACACTGCTAGAAGCCGAAATATTTTTTCAGAACCAGATGCAGAAATTTTTTTTATTGAATTTGCAACCTGATGGAGGTCAGTATAGATGGACTAATAGAACAAGTCCCACACCCTGCTAGAATCTTAAATATTTTTTCAGAGCTAGATGCAGAAAAAAATTATATGGAATTTGCAACCTGGTGGAGGTTAGTATAGATGGACTAATAGGACAAGTCCCACACACTGCTGCAAGCTGAAATATTTTTTCAGAGCTAGATGCAGAAAAAAATTGTATTGAATTTGCAACCTGATGGAGGTCAGTATAGATGGACTAATAGAACAAGTCCCAAACACTGCTAGAAGCCTAAATATTTTTTCAGAGCTCGATGCAGAAAAAAAATTATATTGAATTTGCAACCTGGTGGAGGTTAGTATAGATGGACTAATAGAACAAGTCCCACACACTGCTACAAGCTGAAATATATTTTCAGAGCTAGATGCAGAAAAAAATTATATTGAATTTGCAACCTGATGGAGGTCAGTATAGATGGACTAATAGAACAAGTCCAACACACTGCTAGAAGCCGAAATATTTTTTCAGAGCTAGATGCAGAAAAAAATTATATTGAATTTGCAACCTGATGGAGGTCAGTTTAGATGGACTAATAGAACAAGTACCACACACTGTTAGAATCTTAAATATTTTTTCGGAGCTAGATGCAGAAAAAAATTATATTGAATTTGCAACCTGGTGGAGGTTAGTATAGATGGACTAATAGGACAAATCCCACACACTGCTGCAAGCTGAAATATTTTTTCAGGGCTAGATGCAGAAAAAAATTATATTGAATTTGCAACCTGATGGAGGTTAGTATAGATGACCTAATAGAACAAGTCCCACACACTGCTACAAGCTGAAATATTTTTTCAGAGCTAGATGCAGAAAAAAATTATATTGAATTTGCAACCTGATGGAGGTCAGTATAGATGGACTAATAGAACAAGTCCCACACACTGCTAGAAGCCTAAATATTTTTTCAGAGCTAGATGCAGAAAAAAATTATATTGAATTTGCAACCTGATGGAGGTCAGTATAGATGGACTAATAGAGCAAGTCCCACACACTGCTAGAAACCTAAATATTATTTCAGAGCTCGATGCAGAAAAAAATTATATTGAATTTGCAACCTGGTGGAGGTTAGTATAGATGGACTAATAGAACAAGTCCCACACACTGATACAAGCTGAAATATTTTTTCAGAGCTAGATGCAGAAAAAAATTATATTGAATTTGCAACCTGGTGGAGGTTAGTATAGATGGACTAGTAGGACAAGTCCCACACACTGCTGCAAGCTGAAATATTTTTTCAGAGCTAGATGCAGAAAAAAATTATATTGAATTTGCAACCTGATGGAGGTTAGTATAGATGACCTAATAGAACAAGTCCCACACACTGCTAGAAGCTGAAATATTTTTTCAGAGCTAGATGCAGAAAAAAATTATATTGAATTTGCAACCTGATGGAGGTCAGTATAGATTGACTAATAGAACAAGTCCCACACACTGCTAGAAGCCTAAATATTTTTTCAGAGCTAGATGCAGAAAAAAATTATATTGAATTTGCAACCTGATGGAGGTCAGTATAGATGGACTAATAGAACAAGTCCCACACACTGCTAGAAGCCGAAATATTTTTTCAGAGCTAGATGCAGAAAAAAATTATATTGAATTTGCAACCTGATGGAGGTTAGTATAGATGGACTAATAGAACAAGTCCCACACACTGCTACAAGCTGAAATATTTTTTCAGAGCTAGATGCAGAAAAAAATTGTATTGAATTTGCAACCTGATGGAGGTCAGTATAGATGGACTAATAGAACAAGTCCCACACACTGCTAGAAGCCTAAATATTTTTTCAGAGCTCGATGCAGAAAAAAAATTATATTGAATTTGCAACCTGGTGGAGGTTAGTATAGATGACCTAATAGAACAAGTCCCACACACTGCTAGAAGCTGAAATATTTTTTCAGAGCTAGATGCAGAAAAAAATTATATTGAATTTGCAACCTGATGGAGGTCAGTATAGATGGACTAATAGAACAAGTCCCACACACTGCTAGAAGCCTAAATATTTTTTCAGAGCTAGATGCAGAAAAAAATTATATTGAATTTGCAACCTGATGGAGGTCAGTATAGATGGACTAATAGAACAAGTCCCACACACTGCTAGAAGCCGAAATATTTTTTCAGAGCTAGACGCAGAAAAAAATTATATTGAATTTGCAACCTGATGGAGGTTAGTATAGATGGACTAATAGAACAAGTCCCACACACTGCTACAAGCTGAAATATTTTTTCAGAGCTAGATGCAGAAAAAAATTGTATTGAATTTGCAACCTGATGGAGGTCAGTATAGATGGACTAATAGAACAAGTCCCACACACTGCTAGAAGCCTAAATATTTTTTCAGAGCTCGATGCAGAAAAAAAATTATATTGAATTTGCAACCTGGTGGAGGTTAGTATAGATGGACTAATAGAACAAGTCCCACACACTGCTACAAGCTGAAATATTTTTTCAGAGCTAGATGCAGAAAAAAATTATATTGAATTTGCAACCTGATGGAGGTCAGTATAGATGGACTAATAGAACAAGTCCAACACACTGCTAGAAGCCGAAATATTTTTTCATAACCAGATGCAGAAAATTTTTTTATTGAATTTGCAACCTGATGGAGGTCAGTATAGATGGACTAATAGAACAAGTCCCACACACTGCTAGAATCTTAAATATTTTTTCAGAGCTAGATGCAGAAAAAAATTATATTGAATTTGCAACCTGGTAGAGGTTAGTATAGATGGACTAATAGGACAAGTCCCACACACTGCTGCAAGCTGAAATATTTTTTCAGAGCTAGATGCAGAAAAAAATTGTATTGAATTTGCAACCTGATGGAGGTCAGTATAGATGGACTAATAGAACAAGTCCCAAACACTGCTAGAAGCCTAAATATTTTTTCAGAGCTCGATGCAGAAAAAAAATTATATTGAATTTGCAACCTGGTGGAGGTTAGTATAGATGGACTAATAGAACAAGTCCCACACACTGCTACAAGCTGAAATATATTTTCAGAGCTAGATGCAGAAAAAAATTATATTGAATTTGCAACCTGATGGAGGTCAGTATAGATGGACTAATAGAACAAGTCCAACACACTGCTAGAAGCCGAAATATTTTTTCAGAGCTAGATGCAGAAAAAAATTATATTGAATTTGCAACCTGATGGAGGTCAGTATAGATGGACTAATAGAACAAGTCCCACACACTGCTAGAATCTTAAATATTTTTTCAGAGCTAGATGCAGAAAAAAATTATATTGAATTTGCAACCTGGTGGAGGTTAGTATAGATGGACTAATAGGACAAATCCCACACACTGCTGCAAGCTGAAATATTTTTTCAGAGCTAGATGCAGAAAAAAATTATATTGAATTTGCAACCTTATGGAGGTTAGTATAGATGACCTAATAGAACAAGTCCCACACACTGCTACAAGCTGAAATATTTTTTCAGAGCTAGATGCAGAAAAAAATTATATTGAATTTGCAACCTGATGGAGGTCAGTATAGATGGACTAATAGAACAAGTCCCACACACTGCTAGAAGCCTAAATATTTTTTCAGAGCTAGATGCAGAAAAAAATTATATTGAACTTGCAACCTGATGGAGGTCAGTATAGATGGACTAATAGAACAAGTCCCACACACTGCTAGAAACCTAAATATTATTTCAGAGCTCGATGCAGAAAAAAATTATATTGAATTTGCAACCTGGTGGAGGTTAGTATAGATGGACTATTAGAACAAGTCCCACACACTGATACAAGCTGAAATATTTTTTCAGAGCTAGATGCAGAAAAAAATTATATTGAATTTGCAACCTGATGGAGGTCAGTATAGATGGACTAATGGAACAAGTCCCACACACTGCTAGAAGCCTAAATATTTTTTCAGAGCTAGATGCAGAAAAAGATTATATTGAATTTGCAACCTGATGGAGGTCAGTATAGATGGACTAATAGAACAAGTCCCACACACTGCTAGAAGCCGAAATATTTTTTCAGAGCTAGATGCAGAAAAAAATTATATTGAATTTGCAACCTGATGGAGGTTAGTATAGATGGACTAATAGAACAAGTCCCACACACTGCTACAAGCTGAAATATTTTTTCAGAGCTAGATGCAGAAAAAAAAATTGTATTGAATTTGCAACCTGATGGAGGTCAGTATAGATGGACTAATAGAAGAAGTCCCACACACTGCTAGAAGCCTAAATATTTTTTCAGAGCTCGATGCAGAAAAAAAATTATATTGAATTTGCAACCTGGTGGAAGTTAGTATAGATGGACTAATAGAACAAGTCCCACACACTGCTACAAGCTGAAATATTTTTTCAGAGCTAGATGCAGAAAAAAATTAAATTGAATTTGCAACCTGATGGAGGTCAGTATAGATGGACTAATAGAACCACTCCCACACACTGCTAGAAGCCTAAATATTTTTACAGATCTCGATGTAGAAAAAAATTATATTGAATTTGCAACCTGATGGAGGTCAGTATAGAAGGACGAATAGAACAAGTCCCACACAGTGCTAGAAGCCAAATACTTCTTCAGAGCTAGATGCAGAAAAAAATTATATTGAATTTGCAACCTGATGGAGGTCAGTATAGATGGAATAATAGAACAAGTCCCACACACTGCTACAAGCTGAAACATTTTTTCAGAGCTAGATGCAGAAAAAATTATATTGAAGTTGCAACCTGATGGAGGTCAGTATAGATGGACTAATACAACAAGTCCAACACACTGCTAGAAGCCGAAATATTTTTTCAGAGCTAGATGCAGAAAAAAATTATATTGAATTTGCAACCTGATGGAGGTCAGTATATATGGACTAATAGAACAAGTCCCACACACTTCTACAAGCTGAAATATTTTTTCAGAGCTAGATGCAGAAAAAAATTATATTGAATTTGCAACCTGATGGAGGTCAGTATAGATGGACTAATAGAACAAGTCCCACACACTGCTAGAAGCCTAAATATTTTTTCAGCGCTAGATGCAGAAAAAAATTATATTGAATTTGCAACCTGATGGAGGTCAGTATAGATGGACTAATAGAACAAGTCCCACACACTGCTAGAAGCCTAAATATTATTTCAGTGCTCGATGCAGAAAAAAATTATATTGAATTTGCAACCTGGTGGAGGTTAGTATAGATGGACTAATAGAACAAGTCCCACACACTGCTACAAGCTGAAATATTTTTTCAGTGCTAGATGCAGAAAAAAATTATATTGAATTTGCAACCTGGTGGAGGTTAGTATAGATGGACTAATAGAACAAGTCCCACACACTGCTACAAGCTGAAATAGTTTTTCAGTGCTAGATGCAGAAAAAAATTATATTGAATTTGCAACCTGATGGAGGTCAGTATAGATGGACTAATGGAACAAGTCCCACACACTGCTAGAAGCCTAAATATTTTTTCAGAGCTAGATGCAGAAAAAAATTATATTGAATTTGCAACCTGATGGAGGTCAGTATAGATGGACTAATAGAACAAGTCCCACACACTGCTAGAAGCCGAAATATTTTTTCAGAGCTAGATGCAGAAAAAAATTATATTTAATTTGCAACCTGATGGAGGTTAGTATAGATGGACTAATAGAACAAGTCCCACACACTGCTACAAGCTGAAATATTTTTTCAGAGCTAGATGCAGAAAAAAATTGTATTGAATTTGCAACCTGATGGAGGTCAGTATAGATGGACTAATAGAACAAGTCCCACACACTGCTAGAAGCCTAAATATTTTTTTAGAGCTAGATGCAGAAAAAAATTATATTGAATTTGCAACCTGATGGAGGTCAGTATAGATGGACTAATAGAACAAGTCCCACACACTGCTAGAAGCCGAAATATTTTTTCAGAGCTAGATGCAGAAAAAAATTATATTGAATTTGCAACCTGATGGAGGTTAGTATAGATGGACTAATAGAACAAGTCCCACACACTGCTACAAGCTGAAATATTTTTTCAGAGCTAGATGCAGAAAAAAATTGTATTGAATTTGCAACCTGATGGAGGTCAGTATAGATGGACTAATAGAACAAGTCCCACACACTGCTAGAAGCCTAAATATTTTTTCAGAGCTCGATGCAGAAAAAAAATTATATTGAATTTGCAACCTGGTGGAGGTTAGTATAGATGGACTAATAGAACAAGTCCCACACACTGCTGCAAGCTGAAATATTTTTTCAGAGCTAGATGCAGAAAAAAATTATATTGAATTTGCAACCTGGTGGAGGTTAGTATAGATGGACTAATAGGACAAGTCCTACACACTGCTGCAAGCTGAAATATTTTTTCAGAGCTAGATGCAGAAAAAAATTGTATTGAATTTGCAACCTGATGGAGGTCAGTATAGATGGACTAATAGAACAAGTCCCAAACACAGCTAGAAGCCTAAATATTTTTTCAGAGCTCGATGCAGAAAAAAAATTATATTGAATTTGCAACCTGGTGGAGGTTAGTATAGATGGACTAATAGAACAAGTCCCACACACTGCTACAAGCTGAAATATATTTTCAGAGCTAGATGCAGAAAAAAATTATATTGAATTTGCAACCTGATGGAGGTCAGTATAGATGGACTAATAGAACAAGTCCAACACACTGCTAGAAGCCGAAATATTTTTTCAGAGCTAGATGCAGAAAAAAATTATATTGAATTTGCAACCTGATGGAGGTCAGTATAGATGGACTAATAGAACAAGTCCCACACACTGCTAGAATCTTAAATATTTTTTCAGAGCTAGATGCAGAAAAAAATTATATTGAATTTGCAACCTGGTGGAGGTTAGTATAGATGGACTAATAGGACAAATCCCACACACTGCTGCAAGCTGAAATATTTTTTCAGAGCTAGATGCAGAAAAAAATTATATTGAATTTGCAACCTTATGGAGGTTAGTATAGATGGACTAATAGAACAAGTCCCACACACTGCTAGAAACCTAAATATTATTTCAGAGCTCGATGCAGAAAAAAATTATATTGAATTTGCAACCTGGTGGAGGTTAGTATAGATGGACTAATAGAACAAGTCCCACACACTGATACAAGCTGAAATATTTTTTCAGAGCTAGATGCAGAAAAAAATTATATTGAATTTGCAACCTGATGGAGGTCAGTATAGATGGACTAATGGAACAAGTCCCACACACTGCTAGAAGCCTAAATATTTTTTCAGAGCTAGATGCAGAAAAAGATTATATTGAATTTGCAACCTGATGGAGGTCAGTATAGATGGACTAATAGAACAAGTCCCACACACTGCTAGAAGCCGAAATATTTTTTCAGAGCTAGATGCAGAAAAAAATTATATTGAATTTGCAACCTGATGGAGGTTAGTATAGATGGACTAATAGAACAAGTCCCACACACTGCTACAAGCTGAAATATTTTTTCAGAGCTAGATGCAGAAAAAAAAATTGTATTGAATTTGCAACCTGATGGAGGTCAGTATAGATGGACTAATAGAAGAAGTCCCACACACTGCTAGAAGCCTAAATATTTTTTCAGAGCTCGATGCAGAAAAAAAATTATATTGAATTTGCAACCTGGTGGAAGTTAGTATAGATGGACTAATAGAACAAGTCCCACACACTGCTACAAGCTGAAATATTTTTTCAGAGCTAGATGCAGAAAAAAATTAAATTGAATTTGCAACCTGATGGAGGTCAGTATAGATGGACTAATAGAACCACTCCCACACACTGCTAGAAGCCTAAATATTTTTACAGATCTCGATGTAGAAAAAAATTATATTGAATTTGCAACCTGATGGAGGTCAGTATAGAAGGACGAATAGAACAAGTCCCACACAGTGCTAGAAGCCAAATACTTCTTCAGAGCTAGATGCAGAAAAAAATTATATTGAATTTGCAACCTGATGGAGGTCAGTATAGATGGAATAATAGAACAAGTCCCACACACTGCTACAAGCTGAAACATTTTTTCAGAGCTAGATGCAGAAAAAAATTATATTGAAGTTGCAACCTGATGGAGGTCAGTATAGATGGACTAATACAACAAGTCCAACACACTGCTAGAAGCCGAAATATTTTTTCAGAGCTAGATGCAGAAAAAAATTATATTGAATTTGCAACCTGATGGAGGTCAGTATATATGGACTAATAGAACAAGTCCCACACACTTCTACAAGCTGAAATATTTTTTCAGAGCTAGATGCAGAAAAAAATTATATTGAATTTGCAACCTGATGGAGGTCAGTATAGATGGACTAATAGAACAAGTCCCACACACTGCTAGAAGCCTAAATATTTTTTCAGCGCTAGATGCAGAAAAAAATTATATTGAATTTGCAACCTGATGGAGGTCAGTATAGATGGACTAATAGAACAAGTCCCACACACTGCTAGAAGCCTAAATATTATTTCAGTGCTCGATGCAGAAAAAAATTATATTGAATTTGCAACCTGGTGGAGGTTAGTATAGATGGACTAATAGAACAAGTCCCACACACTGCTAGAAGCCTAAATATTTTTTCAGAGCTAGATGCAGAAAAAGATTATATTGAATTTGCAACCTGATGGAGGTCAGTATAGATGGACTAATAGAACAAGTCCCACACACTGCTAGAAGCCGAAATATTTTTTCAGAGCTAGATGCAGAAAAAAATTATATTGAATTTGCAACCTGATGGAGGTTAGTATAGATGGACTAATAGAACAAGTCCCACACACTGCTACAAGCTGAAATATTTTTTCAGAGCTAGATGCAGAAAAAAAAATTGTATTGAATTTGCAACCTGATGGAGGTCAGTATAGATGGACTAATAGAAGAAGTCCCACACACTGCTAGAAGCCTAAATATTTTTTCAGAGCTCGATGCAGAAAAAAAATTATATTGAATTTGCAACCTGGTGGAAGTTAGTATAGATGGACTAATAGAACAAGTCCCACACACTGCTACAAGCTGAAATATTTTTTCAGAGCTAGATGCAGAAAAAAATTAAATTGAATTTGCAACCTGATGGAGGTCAGTATAGATGGACTAATAGAACCACTCCCACACACTGCTAGAAGCCTAAATATTTTTACAGATCTCGATGTAGAAAAAAATTATATTGAATTTGCAACCTGATGGAGGTCAGTATAGAAGGACGAATAGAACAAGTCCCACACAGTGCTAGAAGCCAAATACTTCTTCAGAGCTAGATGCAGAAAAAAATTATATTGAATTTGCAACCTGATGGAGGTCAGTATAGATGGAATAATAGAACAAGTCCCACACACTGCTACAAGCTGAAACATTTTTTCAGAGCTAGATGCAGAAAAAATTATATTGAAGTTGCAACCTGATGGAGGTCAGTATAGATGGACTAATACAACAAGTCCAACACACTGCTAGAAGCCGAAATATTTTTTCAGAGCTAGATGCAGAAAAAAATTATATTGAATTTGCAACCTGATGGAGGTCAGTATATATGGACTAATAGAACAAGTCCCACACACTTCTACAAGCTGAAATATTTTTTCAGAGCTAGATGCAGAAAAAAATTATATTGAATTTGCAACCTGATGGAGGTCAGTATAGATGGACTAATAGAACAAGTCCCACACACTGCTAGAAGCCTAAATATTTTTTCAGCGCTAGATGCAGAAAAAAATTATATTGAATTTGCAACCTGATGGAGGTCAGTATAGATGGACTAATAGAACAAGTCCCACACACTGCTAGAAGCCTAAATATTATTTCAGTGCTCGATGCAGAAAAAAATTATATTGAATTTGCAACCTGGTGGAGGTTAGTATAGATGGACTAATAGAACAAGTCCCACACACTGCTACAAGCTGAAATATTTTTTCAGTGCTAGATGCAGAAAAAAATTATATTGAATTTGCAACCTGGTGGAGGTTAGTATAGATGGACTAATAGAACAAGTCCCACACACTGCTACAAGCTGAAATAGTTTTTCAGTGCTAGATGCAGAAAAAAATTATATTGAATTTGCAACCTGATGGAGGTCAGTATAGATGGACTAATGGAACAAGTCCCACACACTGCTAGAAGCCTAAATATTTTTTCAGAGCTAGATGCAGAAAAAAATTATATTGAATTTGCAACCTGATGGAGGTCAGTATAGATGGACTAATAGAACAAGTCCCACACACTGCTAGAAGCCGAAATATTTTTTCAGAGCTAGATGCAGAAAAAAATTATATTTAATTTGCAACCTGATGGAGGTTAGTATAGATGGACTAATAGAACAAGTCCCACACACTGCTACAAGCTGAAATATTTTTTCAGAGCTAGATGCAGAAAAAAATTGTATTGAATTTGCAACCTGATGGAGGTCAGTATAGATGGACTAATAGAACAAGTCCCACACACTGCTAGAAGCCTAAATATTTTTTTAGAGCTAGATGCAGAAAAAAATTATATTGAATTTGCAACCTGATGGAGGTCAGTATAGATGGACTAATAGAACAAGTCCCACACACTGCTAGAAGCCGAAATATTTTTTCAGAGCTAGATGCAGAAAAAAATTATATTGAATTTGCAACCTGATGGAGGTTAGTATAGATGGACTAATAGAACAAGTCCCACACACTGCTACAAGCTGAAATATTTTTTCAGAGCTAGATGCAGAAAAAAATTGTATTGAATTTGCAACCTGATGGAGGTCAGTATAGATGGACTAATAGAACAAGTCCCACACACTGCTAGAAGCCTAAATATTTTTTCAGAGCTCGATGCAGAAAAAAAATTATATTGAATTTGCAACCTGGTGGAGGTTAGTATAGATGGACTAATAGAACAAGTCCCACACACTGCTGCAAGCTGAAATATTTTTTCAGAGCTAGATGCAGAAAAAAATTATATTGAATTTGCAACCTGGTGGAGGTTAGTATAGATGGACTAATAGGACAAGTCCTACACACTGCTGCAAGCTGAAATATTTTTTCAGAGCTAGATGCAGAAAAAAATTGTATTGAATTTGCAACCTGATGGAGGTCAGTATAGATGGACTAATAGAACAAGTCCCAAACACAGCTAGAAGCCTAAATATTTTTTCAGAGCTCGATGCAGAAAAAAAATTATATTGAATTTGCAACCTGGTGGAGGTTAGTATAGATGGACTAATAGAACAAGTCCCACACACTGCTACAAGCTGAAATATATTTTCAGAGCTAGATGCAGAAAAAAATTATATTGAATTTGCAACCTGATGGAGGTCAGTATAGATGGACTAATAGAACAAGTCCAACACACTGCTAGAAGCCGAAATATTTTTTCAGAGCTAGATGCAGAAAAAAATTATATTGAATTTGCAACCTGATGGAGGTCAGTATAGATGGACTAATAGAACAAGTCCCACACACTGCTAGAATCTTAAATATTTTTTCAGAGCTAGATGCAGAAAAAAATTATATTGAATTTGCAACCTGGTGGAGGTTAGTATAGATGGACTAATAGGACAAATCCCACACACTGCTGCAAGCTGAAATATTTTTTCAGAGCTAGATGCAGAAAAAAATTATATTGAATTTGCAACCTTATGGAGGTTAGTATAGATGGACTAATAGAACAAGTCCCACACACTGCTAGAAACCTAAATATTATTTCAGAGCTCGATGCAGAAAAAAATTATATTGAATTTGCAACCTGGTGGAGGTTAGTATAGATGGACTAATAGAACAAGTCCCACACACTGATACAAGCTGAAATATTTTTTCAGAGCTAGATGCAGAAAAAAATTATATTGAATTTGCAACCTGATGGAGGTCAGTATAGATGGACTAATGGAACAAGTCCCACACACTGCTAGAAGCCTAAATATTTTTTCAGAGCTAGATGCAGAAAAAGATTATATTGAATTTGCAACCTGATGGAGGTCAGTATAGATGGACTAATAGAACAAGTCCCACACACTGCTAGAAGCCGAAATATTTTTTCAGAGCTAGATGCAGAAAAAAATTATATTGAATTTGCAACCTGATGGAGGTTAGTATAGATGGACTAATAGAACAAGTCCCACACACTGCTACAAGCTGAAATATTTTTTCAGAGCTAGATGCAGAAAAAAAAATTGTATTGAATTTGCAACCTGATGGAGGTCAGTATAGATGGACTAATAGAAGAAGTCCCACACACTGCTAGAAGCCTAAATATTTTTTCAGAGCTCGATGCAGAAAAAAAATTATATTGAATTTGCAACCTGGTGGAAGTTAGTATAGATGGACTAATAGAACAAGTCCCACACACTGCTACAAGCTGAAATATTTTTTCAGAGCTAGATGCAGAAAAAAATTAAATTGAATTTGCAACCTGATGGAGGTCAGTATAGATGGACTAATAGAACCACTCCCACACACTGCTAGAAGCCTAAATATTTTTACAGATCTCGATGTAGAAAAAAATTATATTGAATTTGCAACCTGATGGAGGTCAGTATAGAAGGACGAATAGAACAAGTCCCACACAGTGCTAGAAGCCAAATACTTCTTCAGAGCTAGATGCAGAAAAAAATTATATTGAATTTGCAACCTGATGGAGGTCAGTATAGATGGAATAATAGAACAAGTCCCACACACTGCTACAAGCTGAAACATTTTTTCAGAGCTAGATGCAGAAAAAAATTATATTGAAGTTGCAACCTGATGGAGGTCAGTATAGATGGACTAATACAACAAGTCCAACACACTGCTAGAAGCCGAAATATTTTTTCAGAGCTAGATGCAGAAAAAAATTATATTGAATTTGCAACCTGATGGAGGTCAGTATATATGGACTAATAGAACAAGTCCCACACACTTCTACAAGCTGAAATATTTTTTCAGAGCTAGATGCAGAAAAAAATTATATTGAATTTGCAACCTGATGGAGGTCAGTATAGATGGACTAATAGAACAAGTCCCACACACTGCTAGAAGCCTAAATATTTTTTCAGCGCTAGATGCAGAAAAAAATTATATTGAATTTGCAACCTGATGGAGGTCAGTATAGATGGACTAATAGAACAAGTCCCACACACTGCTAGAAGCCTAAATATTATTTCAGTGCTCGATGCAGAAAAAAATTATATTGAATTTGCAACCTGGTGGAGGTTAGTATAGATGGACTAATAGAACAAGTCCCACACACTGCTACAAGCTGAAATATTTTTTCAGTGCTAGATGCAGAAAAAAATTATATTGAATTTGCAACCTGGTGGAGGTTAGTATAGATGGACTAATAGAACAAGTCCCACACACTGCTACAAGCTGAAATATTTTTTCAGTGCTAGATGCAGAAAAAAATTATATTGAATTTGCAACCTGATGGAGGTCAGTATAGATGGACTAATGGAACAAGTCCCACACACTGCTAGAAGCCTAAATATTTTTTCAGAGCTAGATGCAGAAAAAAATTATATTGAATTTGCAACCTGATGGAGGTCAGTATAGATGGACTAATAGAACAAGTCCCACACACTGCTAGAAGCCGAAATATTTTTTCAGAGCTAGATGCAGAAAAAAATTATATTTAATTTGCAACCTGATGGAGGTTAGTATAGATGGACTAATAGAACAAGTCCCACACACTGCTACAAGCTGAAATATTTTTTCAGAGCTAGATGCAGAAAAAAATTGTATTGAATTTGCAACCTGATGGAGGTCAGTATAGATGGACTAATAGAACAAGTCCCACACACTGCTAGAAGCCTAAATATTTTTTTAGAGCTAGATGCAGAAAAAAATTATATTGAATTTGCAACCTGATGGAGGTCAGTATAGATGGACTAATAGAACAAGTCCCACACACTGCTAGAAGCCGAAATATTTTTTCAGAGCTAGATGCAGAAAAAAATTATATTGAATTTGCAACCTGATGGAGGTTAGTATAGATGGACTAATAGAACAAGTCCCACACACTGCTACAAGCTGAAATATTTTTTCAGAGCTAGATGCAGAAAAAAATTGTATTGAATTTGCAACCTGATGGAGGTCAGTATAGATGGACTAATAGAACAAGTCCCACACACTGCTAGAAGCCTAAATATTTTTTCAGAGCTCGATGCAGAAAAAAAATTATATTGAATTTGCAACCTGGTGGAGGTTAGTATAGATGGACTAATAGAACAAGTCCCACACACTGCTGCAAGCTGAAATATTTTTTCAGAGCTAGATGCAGAAAAAAATTATATTGAATTTGCAACCTGGTGGAGGTTAGTATAGATGGACTAATAGGACAAGTCCTACACACTGCTGCAAGCTGAAATATTTTTTCAGAGCTAGATGCAGAAAAAAATTGTATTGAATTTGCAACCTGATGGAGGTCAGTATAGATGGACTAATAGAACAAGTCCCAAACACAGCTAGAAGCCTAAATATTTTTTCAGAGCTCGATGCAGAAAAAAAATTATATTGAATTTGCAACCTGGTGGAGGTTAGTATAGATGGACTAATAGAACAAGTCCCACACACTGCTACAAGCTGAAATATATTTTCAGAGCTAGATGCAGAAAAAAATTATATTGAATTTGCAACCTGATGGAGGTCAGTATAGATGGACTAATAGAACAAGTCCAACACACTGCTAGAAGCCGAAATATTTTTTCAGAGCTAGATGCAGAAAAAAATTATATTGAATTTGCAACCTGATGGAGGTCAGTATAGATGGACTAATAGAACAAGTCCCACACACTGCTAGAATCTTAAATATTTTTTCAGAGCTAGATGCAGAAAAAAATTATATTGAATTTGCAACCTGGTGGAGGTTAGTATAGATGGACTAATAGGACAAGTCCCACACACTGCTGCAAGCTGAAATATTTTTTCAGAGCTAGATGCAGAAAAAAATTATATTGAATTTGCAACCTGATGGAGGTTAGTATAGATGACCTAATAGAACAAGTCCCACACACTGATACAAGCTGAAATATTTTTTCAGAGCTAGATGCAGAAAAAAATTATATTGAATTTGCAACCTGATGGAGGTCAGTATAGATGGACTAATAGAACCACTCCCACACACTGCTAGAAGCCTAAATATTTTTACAGATCTCGATGTAGAAAAAAATTATATTGAATTTGCAACCTGATGGAGGTCAGTATAGAAGGACGAATAGAACAAGTCCCACACAGTGCTAGAAGCCAAATACTTCTTCAGAGCTAGATGCAGAAAAAAATTATATTGAATTTGCAACCTGATGGAGGTCAGTATAGATGGAATAATAGAACAAGTCCCACACACTGCTACAAGCTGAAACATTTTTTCAGAGCTAGATGCAGAAAAAAATTATATTGAAGTTGCAACCTGATGGAGGTCAGTATAGATGGACTAATACAACAAGTCCAACACACTGCTAGAAGCCGAAATATTTTTTCAGAGCTAGATGCAGAAAAAAATTATATTGAATTTGCAACCTGATGGAGGTCAGTATATATGGACTAATAGAACAAGTCCCACACACTTCTACAAGCTGAAATATTTTTTCAGAGCTAGATGCAGAAAAAAATTATATTGAATTTGCAACCTGATGGAGGTCAGTATAGATGGACTAATAGAACAAGTCCCACACACTGCTAGAAGCCTAAATATTTTTTCAGCGCTAGATGCAGAAAAAAATTTTATTGAATTTGCAACCTGATGGAGGTCAGTATAGATGGACTAATAGAACAAGTCCCACACACTGCTAGAAGCCTAAATATTATTTCAGTGCTCGATGCAGAAAAAAATTATATTGAATTTGCAACCTGGTGGAGGTTAGTATAGATGGACTAATAGAACAAGTCCCACACACTGCTACAAGCTGAAATATTTTTTCAGTGCTAGATGCAGAAAAAAATTATATTGAATTTGCAACCTGGTGGAGGTTAGTATAGATGGACTAATAGAACAAGTCCCACACACTGCTACAAGCTGAAATATTTTTTCAGTGCTAGATGCAGAAAAAAATTATATTGAATTTGCAACCTGATGGAGGTCAGTATAGATGGACTAATGGAACAAGTCCCACACACTGCTAGAAGCCTAAATATTTTTTCAGAGCTAGATGCAGAAAAAAATTATATTGAATTTGCAACCTGATGGAGGTCAGTATAGATGGACTAATAGAACAAGTCCCACACACTCCTAGAAGCCGAAATATTTTTTCAGAGCTAGATGCAGAAAAAAATTATATTTAATTTGCAACCTGATGGAGGTTAGTATAGATGGACTAATAGAACAAGTCCCACACACTGCTACAAGCTGAAATATTTTTTCAGAGCTAGATGCAGAAAAAAATTGTATTGAATTTGCAACCTGATGGAGGTCAGTATAGATGGACTAATAGAACAAGTCCCACACACTGCTAGAAGCCTAAATATTTTTTTAGAGCTAGATGCAGAAAAAAATTATATTGAATTTGCAACCTGATGGAGGTCAGTATAGATGGACTAATAGAACAAGTCCCACACACTGCTAGAAGCCGAAATATTTTTTCAGAGCTAGATGCAGAAAAAAATTATATTGAATTTGCAACCTGATGGAGGTTAGTATAGATGGACTAATAGAACAAGTCCCACACACTGCTACAAGCTGAAATATTTTTTCAGAGCTAGATGCAGAAAAAAATTGTATTGAATTTGCAACCTGATGGAGGTCAGTATAGATGGACTAATAGAACAAGTCCCACACACTGCTAGAAGCCTAAATATTTTTTCAGAGCTCGATGCAGAAAAAAAATTATATTGAATTTGCAACCTGGTGGAGGTTAGTATAGATGGACTAATAGAACAAGTCCCACACACTGCTGCAAGCTGAAATATTTTTTCAGAGCTAGATGCAGAAAAAAATTATATTGAATTTGCAACCTGGTGGAGGTTAGTATAGATGGACTAATAGGACAAGTCCTACACACTGCTGCAAGCTGAAATATTTTTTCAGAGCTAGATGCAGAAAAAAATTGTATTGAATTTGCAACCTGATGGAGGTCAGTATAGATGGACTAATAGAACAAGTCCCAAACACAGCTAGAAGCCTAAATATTTTTTCAGAGCTCGATGCAGAAAAAAAATTATATTGAATTTGCAACCTGGTGGAGGTTAGTATAGATGGACTAATAGAACAAGTCCCACACACTGCTACAAGCTGAAATATATTTTCAGAGCTAGATGCAGAAAAAAATTATATTGAATTTGCAACCTGATGGAGGTCAGTATAGATGGACTAATAGAACAAGTCCAACACACTGCTAGAAGCCGAAATATTTTTTCAGAGCTAGATGCAGAAAAAAATTATATTGAATTTGCAACCTGATGGAGGTCAGTATAGATGGACTAATAGAACAAGTCCCACACACTGCTAGAATCTTAAATATTTTTTCAGAGCTAGATGCAGAAAAAAATTATATTGAATTTGCAACCTGGTGGAGGTTAGTATAGATGGACTAATAGGACAAGTCCCACACACTGCTGCAAGCTGAAATATTTTTTCAGAGCTAGATGCAGAAAAAAATTATATTGAATTTGCAACCTGATGGAGGTTAGTATAGATGACCTAATAGAACAAGTCCCACACACTGATACAAGCTGAAATATTTTTTCAGAGCTAGATGCAGAAAAAAATTATATTGAATTTGCAACCTGATGGAGGTCAGTATAGATGGACTAATAGAACCACTCCCACACACTGCTAGAAGCCTAAATATTTTTACAGATCTCGATGTAGAAAAAAATTATATTGAATTTGCAACCTGATGGAGGTCAGTATAGAAGGACGAATAGAACAAGTCCCACACAGTGCTAGAAGCCAAATACTTCTTCAGAGCTAGATGCAGAAAAAAATTATATTGAATTTGCAACCTGATGGAGGTCAGTATAGATGGAATAATAGAACAAGTCCCACACACTGCTACAAGCTGAAACATTTTTTCAGAGCTAGATGCAGAAAAAAATTATATTGAAGTTGCAACCTGATGGAGGTCAGTATAGATGGACTAATACAACAAGTCCAACACACTGCTAGAAGCCGAAATATTTTTTCAGAGCTAGATGCAGAAAAAAATTATATTGAATTTGCAACCTGATGGAGGTCAGTATATATGGACTAATAGAACAAGTCCCACACACTTCTACAAGCTGAAATATTTTTTCAGAGCTAGATGCAGAAAAAAATTATATTGAATTTGCAACCTGATGGAGGTCAGTATAGATGGACTAATAGAACAAGTCCCACACACTGCTAGAAGCCTAAATATTTTTTCAGCGCTAGATGCAGAAAAAAATTATATTGAATTTGCAACCTGATGGAGGTCAGTATAGATGGACTAATAGAACAAGTCCCACACACTGCTAGAAGCCTAAATATTATTTCAGTGCTCGATGCAGAAAAAAATTATATTGAATTTGCAACCTGGTGGAGGTTAGTATAGATGGACTAATAGAACAAGTCCCACACACTGCTACAAGCTGAAATATTTTTTCAGTGCTAGATGCAGAAAAAAATTATATTGAATTTGCAACCTGGTGGAGGTTAGTATAGATGGACTAATAGAACAAGTCCCACACACTGCTACAAGCTGAAATATTTTTTCAGTGCTAGATGCAGAAAAAAATTATATTGAATTTGCAACCTGATGGAGGTCAGTATAGATGGACTAATGGAACAAGTCCCACACACTGCTAGAAGCCTAAATATTTTTTCAGAGCTAGATGCAGAAAAAAATTATATTGAATTTGCAACCTGATGGAGGTCAGTATAGATGGACTAATAGAACAAGTCCCACACACTCCTAGAAGCCGAAATATTTTTTCAGAGCTAGATGCAGAAAAAAATTATATTTAATTTGCAACCTGATGGAGGTTAGTATAGATGGACTAATAGAACAAGTCCCACACACTGCTACAAGCTGAAATATTTTTTCAGAGCTAGATGCAGAAAAAAATTGTATTGAATTTGCAACCTGATGGAGGTCAGTATAGATGGACTAATAGAACAAGTCCCACACACTGCTAGAAGCCTAAATATTTTTTTAGAGCTAGATGCAGAAAAAAATTATATTGAATTTGCAACCTGATGGAGGTCAGTATAGATGGACTAATAGAACAAGTCCCACACACTGCTAGAAGCCGAAATATTTTTTCAGAGCTAGATGCAGAAAAAAATTATATTGAATTTGCAACCTGATGGAGGTTAGTATAGATGGACTAATAGAACAAGTCCCACACACTGCTACAAGCTGAAATATTTTTTCAGAGCTAGATGCAGAAAAAAATTGTATTGAATTTGCAACCTGATGGAGGTCAGTATAGATGGACTAATAGAACAAGTCCCACACACTGCTAGAAGCCTAAATATTTTTTCAGAGCTCGATGCAGAAAAAAAATTATATTGAATTTGCAACCTGGTGGAGGTTAGTATAGATGGACTAATAGAACAAGTCCCACACACTGCTGCAAGCTGAAATATTTTTTCAGAGCTAGATGCAGAAAAAAATTATATTGAATTTGCAACCTGGTGGAGGTTAGTATAGATGGACTAATAGGACAAGTCCCACACACTGCTGCAAGCTGAAATATTTATTCAGAGCTAGATGCAGAAAAAAATTGTATTGAATTTGCAACCTGATGGAGGTCAGTATAGATGGACTAATAGAACAAGTCCCAAACACAGCTAGAAGCCTAAATATTTTTTCAGAGCTCGATGCAGAAAAAAAATTATATTGAATTTGCAACCTGGTGGAGGTTAGTATAGATGGACTAATAGAACAAGTCCCACACACTGCTACAAGCTGAAATATATTTTCAGAGCTAGATGCAGAAAAAAATTATATTGAATTTGCAACCTGATGGAGGTCAGTATAGATGGACTAATAGAACAAGTCCAACACACTGCTAGAAGCCGAAATATTTTTTCAGAGCTAGATGCAGAAAAAAATTATATTGAATTTGCAACCTGATGGAGGTCAGTATAGATGGACTAATAGAACAAGTCCCACACACTGCTAGAATCTTAAATATTTTTTCAGAGCTAGATGCAGAAAAAAATTATATTGAATTTGCAACCTGGTGGAGGTTAGTATAGATGGACTAATAGGACAAGTCCCACACACTGCTGCAAGCTGAAATATTTTTTCAGAGCTAGATGCAGAAAAAAATTATATTGAATTTGCAACCTGATGGAGGTTAGTATAGATGACCTAATAGAACAAGTCCCACACACTGATACAAGCTGAAATATTTTTTCAGAGCTAGATGCAGAAAAAAATTATATTGAATTTGCAACCTGATGGAGGTCAGTATAGATGGACTAATAGAACAAGTCCCACACACTGCTAGAAGCCTAAATATTTTTTCAGAGCTAGATGCAGAAAAAAATTATATTGAATTTGCAACCTGATGGAGGTCAGTATAGATGGACTAATAGAACAAGTCCCACACACTGCTAGAAACCTAAATATTATTTCAGAGCTCGATGCAGAAAAAAATTATATTGAATTTGCAACCTGGTGGAGGTTAGTATAGATGGACTAATAGAACAAGTCCCACACACTGATACGAGCTGAAATATTTTTTCAGAGCTAGATGCAGAAAAAAATTATATTGAATTTGCAACCTGATGGAGGTCAGTATAGATGGACTAATGGAACAAGTCCCACACACTGCTAGAAGCCTAAATATTTTTTCAGAGCTAGATGCAGAAAAAGATTATATTGAATTTGCAACCTGATGGAGGTCAGTATAGATGGACTAATAGAACAAGTCCCACACACTGCTAGAAGCCGAAATATTTTTTCAGAGCTAGATGCAGAAAAAAATTATATTGAATTTGCAACCTGATGGAGGTTAGTATAGAAGGACGAATAGAACAAGTCCCACACAGTGCTAGAAGCCAAATATTTCTTCAGAGCTAGATGCAGAAAAAAATTATATTGAATTTGCAACCTGATGGAGGTCAGTATAGATGGACTAATAGAACAAGTCCCACACACTGCTAGAAGCCTAAATATTTTTACAGATCTCGATGTAGAAAAAAATTATATTGAATTTGCAACCTGATGGAGGTCAGTATAGAAGGACGAATAGAACAAGTCCCACACAGTGCTAGAAACCAAATATTTCTTCAGAGCTAGATGCAGAAAAAAATTATATTGAATTTGCAACCTGATGGAGGTCAGTATAGATGGAATAATAGAACAAGTCCCACACACTGCTACAAGCTGAAACATTTTTTCAGAGCTAGATGCAGAAAAAAATTATATTGAATTTGCAACCTGATGGAGGTCAGTATAGATGGACTAATACAACAAGTCCAACACACTGCTAGAAGCCGAAATATTTTTTCAGAGCTAGATGCAGAAAAAAATTATATTGAATTTGCAACCTGATGGAGGTCAGTATAGATGGACTAATAGAACAAGTCCCACACACTGCTACAAGCTGAAATATTTTTTCAGAGCTAGATGCAGAAAAAAATTATATTGAATTTGCAACCTGATGGAGGTCAGTATAGATGGACTAATAGAACAAGTCCCACACACTGCTAGAAGCCTAAATATTTTTTCAGCGCTAGATGCAGAAAAAAATTATATTGAATTTGCAACCTGATGGAGGTCAGTATAGATGGACTAATAGAACAAGTCCCACACACTGCTAGAAGCCTAAATATTTTTTCAGCGCTAGATGCAGAAAAAAATTATATTGAATTTGCAACCTGATGGAGGTCAGTATAGATGGACTAATAGAACAAGTCCCACACACTGCTAGAAGCCTAAATATTTTTTTAGAGCTAGATGCAGAAAAAAATTATATTGAATTTGCAACCTGATGGAGGTCAGTATAGATGGACTAATAGAACAAGTCCCACACACTGCTAGAAGCCTAAATATTTTTTTAGAGCTAGATGCAGAAAAAAATTATATTGAATTTGCAACCTGATGGAGGTCAGTATAGATGGACTAATAGAACAAGTCCCACACACTGCTAGAAGCCGAAATATTTTTTCAGAGCTAGATGCAGAAAAAAATTATATTGAATTTGCAACCTGATGGAGGTTAGTATAGATGGACTAATAGAACAAGTCCCACACACTGCTGCAAGCTGAAATATTTTTTCAGAGCTAGATGCAGAAAAAAATTATATTGAATTTGCAACCTGATGGAGGTTAGTATAGATGACCTAATAGAACCAGTCCCACACACTGCTAGAAGATGAAATATTTTTTCAGAGCTAGATGCAGAAAAAAATTATATTGAATTTGCAACCTGATGGAGGTCAGTATAGATGGACTAATAGAACAAGTCCCACACACTGCTAGAAGCCTAAATATTTTTTCAGAGCTAGATGCAGAAACAATTATATTGAATTTGCAACCTGATGGAGGTCAGTATAGATGGACTAATAGAACAAGTCCCACACACTGCTAGAAGCCAAAATATTTTTTCAGAGCTAGATGCAGAAAAAAATTGTATTGAATTTGCAACCTGATGGAGGTCAGTATAGATGGACTAATAGAACAAGTCCCACACACTGCTAGAAGCCTAAATATTTTTTCAGAGCTCGATGCAGAAAAAAAATTATATTGAATTTGCAACCTGGTGGAGGTTAGTATAGATGGACTAATAGAACAAGTCCCACACACTGCTACAAGCTGAAATATTTTTTCAGAGCTAGATGCAGAAAAAAATTATATTGAATTTGCAACCTGATGGAGGTCAGTATAGATGGACTAATAGAACAAGTCCAACACACTGCTAGAAGCCGAAATATTTTTTCAGAGCTAGATGCAGAAAAAAATTATATTGAATTTGCAACCTGATGGAGGTCAGTATAGATGAACTAATAGAACAAGTCCCACACACTGCTAGAATCTTAAATATTTTTTCAGAGCTAGATGCAGAAAAAAATTATATTGAATTTGCAACCTGGTGGAGGTTAGTATAGATGGACTAATAGGACAAGTCCCACACACTGCTGCAAGCTGAAATATTTTTTCAGAGCTAGATGCAGAAAAAAATTGTATTGAATTTGCAACCTGATGGAGGTCAGTATAGATGGACTAATAGAACAAGTCCCACACACTGCTAGAAGCCTAAATAATTTTTCAGAACTCGATGCAGAAAAAAAATTATATTGAATTTGCAACCTGGTGGAGGTTAGTATAGATGGACTAATAGAACAAGTCCCACACACTGCTAAAAGCTCAAATATTTTTTCAGAGCTAGATGCAGAAAAAAATTATATTGAATTTGCAACCTGATGGAGGTCAGTATAGATGGACTAATAGAAGAAGTCCCACACACTGCTAGAAGCCTAAATATTTTTTCAGAGCTCGATGCAGAAAAAAAATTATATTGAATTTGCAACCTGGTGGAGGTTAGTATAGATGGACTAATAGAACAAGTCCCACACACTGCTACAAGCTCAAATATTTTTTCAGAGCTAGATGCAGAAAAAAATTATATTGAATTTGCAACCTGATGGAGGTCAGTATAGATGGACTAATAGAACAAGTCCCACACACTGCTAGAAGCATAATATTTTTACAGATCTCGATGTAGGAAAAAATTATATTGAATTTGCAACCTGATGGAGGTCAGTATAGAAGGACGAATAGAACAAGTCCCACACAGTGCTAGAAGCCAAATATTTCTTCAGAGCTAGATGCAGAAAAAAATTATATTGAATTTGCAACCTGATGGAGGTCAGTATAGATGGAGTAATAGAACAAGTCCCACACACTGCTACAAGCTGAAATATTTTTTCAGAGCTAGATGCAGAAAAAAATTATATTGAATTTGCAACCTGATGGAGGTCAGTATAGATGGACTAATAGAAGAAGTCCCACACACTGCTAGAAGCCTAAATATTTTTTCAGAGCTAGATGCAGAAAAAAATTATATTGAATTTGCAACCTGATGGAGGTCAGTATAGATGGACTAATAGAACAAGTCCCACACACTGCTAGAATCCTAAATATTATTTCAGAGCTCGATGCAGAAAAAAATTATATTGAATTTGCAACCTGGTGGAGGTTAGTATAGATGGACTAATAGAACAAGTCCCACACACTGCTACAAGCTGAAATATTTTTTCAGAGCTAGATGCAGAAAAAAATTATATTGAATTTGCAACCTGGTGGAGGTTAGTATAGATGGACTAATAGAACAAGTCCCACACACTGCTACAAGCTGAAATATTTTTTCAGAGCTAGATGCAGAAAAAAATTATATTGAATTTGCAACCTGATGGAGGTCAGTATAGATGGACTAATGGAACAAGTCCCACACACTGCTAGAAGCCTAAATATTTTTTCAGAGCTAGATGCAGAAAAAAATTATATTGAATTTGCAACCTGATGGAGGTCAGTATAGATGGACTAATAGAACAAGTCCCACACACTGCTAGAAGCCAAAATATTTTTTCAGAGCTAGATGCAGAAAAAAATTATATTGAATTTGCAACCTGATGGAGGTTAGTATAGATGGACTAAAAGAACAAGTCCCACACACTGCTACAAGCTGAAATATTTTTTCAGAGCTAGATGCAGAAAAAAATTGTATTGAATTTGCAACCTGATGGAGGTCAGCATAGATGGACTAATAGAACAAGTCCCACACACTGCTAGAAGCCTAAATATTTTTTCAGAGCTCGATGCAGAAAAAAAATTATATTGAATTTGCAACCTGGTGGAGGTTAGTATAGATGGACTAATAGAACAAGTCCCATACACTGCTACAAGCTTAAATATTTTTTCAGAGCTAGATGCAGAAAAAAATTATATTGAATTTGCAACCTGATGGAGGTCAGTATAGATGGACTAATAGAACAAGTCCAACACACTGCTAGAAGCCAAAATATTTTTTCAGAGCTAGATGCAGAAAAAAATTATATTGAATTTGCAACCTGATGGAGGTCAGTATACATGGACTAATAGAACAAGTCCCACACACTGCTAGAATTTTAAATATTTTTTCAGAGCTAGATGCAGAAAAAAATTATATTGAATTTGCAACCTGGTGGAGGTTAGTATAGATGGACTAATAGGACAAGTCCCACACACTGCTGCAAGCTGAAATATTTTTTCAGAGCTAGATGCAGAAAAAAATTATATTGAATTTGCAACCTCATGGAGGTTAGTATAGATGACCTAATAGAACAAGTCCCACACACTGCTAGAAGATGAAATATTTTTTCAGAGCTAGATGCAGAAAAAAATTATATTGAATTTGCAACCTGATGGAGGTCAGTATACATGGACTAATAGAACAAGTCCCACACACTGCTAGAAGCCTAAATATTTTTTTCAGAGCTAGATGCAGAAAAAAATTATATTGAATTTGCAACCTGATGGAGGTCAGTATAGATGGACTAATAGAACAAGTCCCACACACTGCTAGAAGCCGAAATATTTTTTCAGAGCTAGATGCAGAAAAAAATTATATTGAATTTGCAACCTGATGGAAGTTAGTATAGATGGACTAATAGAACAAGTCCCACACACTGCTACAAGCTGAAATATTTTTTCAGAGCTAGATGCAGAAAAAAATTGTATTGAATTTGCAATCTGATGGAGGTCAGTATAGATGGACTAATAGAACAAGTCCCACACACTGCTAGAAGCCTAAATATTTTTTCAGAGCTCGATGCAGAAAAAAAATTATATTGAATTTGCAACCTGGTGGAGGTTAGTATAGATGGACTAATAGAACAAGTCCAACACACTGCTACAAGCTGAAATATTTTTTCAGAGCTAGATGCAGAAAAAAATTATATTGAATTTGAAACCTGATGGAGGTCAGTATAGATGGACTAATAGAACAAGTCCCACACACTGCTAGAAGCCTAAATATTTTTCAGAGCTAGATGCAGAAAAAAATTATATTGAATTTGCAACCTGATGGAGGTCAGTATAGATGGACTAATAGAACAAGTCCCACACACTGCTAGAAGCCTAAATATTTTTTCAGAGCTCGATGCAGAAAAAAATGATATTGAATTTGCAACCTGGTGGAGGTTAGTATAGATGGACTAATAGAACAAGTCCCACACACTGCTACAAGCTGAAATATTTTTTCAGAGCTAGATGCAGAAAAAAATTATATTGAATTTGCAACCTGATGGAGGTCAGTATAGATGGACTAATAGAACAAGTCCCACACACTGCTAGAAGCCGAAATATTTTTTCAGAGCTCGAGGCAGAAAAAAAATTATATTGAATTTGCAACCTGGTGGAGGTTAGTATAGATGGACTAATAGAACAAGTCCCACACACTGCTACAAGCTGAAATATTTTTTCAGAGCTAGATGCAGAGAAAAGTTATTTTGAATTTGCAACCTGGTGGAGGTTAGTATAGATGGACTAATAGAACAAGTCCCACACACTGCTAGAAGCCTAAATATTTTTTCAGAGCTAGTTGCAGAAAAAAATTATATTGAATTTGCAACCTGATGGAGGTCAGTATAGATGGACTAATAGAACAAGTCCCACACACTGCTACAAGCTGAAATATTTTTTCAGAGCTAGATGCAGAAAAAAATTATATTGAATTTGCAACCTGATGGAGGTCAGTATAGAAGGACTAATACTGTAGAATAAGTCCCACACACTGCTAGAAGCCTAATTATTTTTACAGAGCTCGATGCAGAAAAAACTTATATTGAATTTGCAACCTGGTGGAGGTTACTATAGATGGACTAATAGAACAAGTCCCACACACTGCTACAAGCTGAAATATTTTTTCAGAGCTAGATGCAGAAAAAAATTATATTGAATTTGCAATCTGATGGAGGTTAGTATAGATGGACTAATAGAACAAGTCCCACACACTGCTAGAAGCCTAAATATTTTTTCAGAGCTCGATGCAGAAAAAAATTATATTGAATTTGCAACCTGGTGGAGGTTAGTATAGATGGACTAATAGAATGATGCTATGCCCAAAAGGTTTTACTTCACTAGGTGCAGTAAAAAAAATTGTATTCTATACACAGGTGGTGTAGCTTGCAACACAGATAGGATACTCCACTAACTAACACACTCTGCAATAGGCCAAAAAGGATTTGCTTTGCTAGATTTAGCCAAATGCTGTGAAAAAAAACTTGTACAGCACTGGCACAGACCTGCCTGGAAAAAAGTGATAGGAACTGTTGTAACCTAGCCTGAAAGTGACTGCAATTACATTTAGTCTTTACTCCCAACCTATCTATTTAAGAGCACAGACCTGCCTGATAAAATTCGTAGGAAATGATGTAACCTAGTCCTTAAAAGGACTGCAATCACAACTTTTCCCTACTCCCAAGCTATCTGTAGATTTGTGCGAAAATTGGCTTGAAATGAACAAACTATAGCGCACACAGCAACAGCGGTGCCGTCTAACACGCAGCTGCAGCAGTGAGAAAATGGTGGCGACGGGGAAAATGGCTGGGTCTTATATGGCAAGGACATGTGACAAACACTGCCAATGACACATGCCCTTGCTTGTGTGAAAAAAAGCACTTCGCTCCGTGTGTGCGCTGCTGATAGGCTGACAGACTACACCGCCCCACTGTAAATGCGGGGAAGAGAAAAAAAAATGGAGATCTTCATTATTTCAGCAGAGATCCATCCCCTGCCCCTCCCCCCGCCCCGCTGTAAACTCAAACTCCGTATTAACATTAATTTTCAGCATTACTGAGAAAAAATCCAGTTATGATTTTGGTGCACGAACAGTTATCGAACATAACCTCGAACAGCCAAATTTTTTTCAAATTGTTCGTGTTCGCCGAACGGCTCGAGCACCGCCCAAAACAGCTCGAATTTGAGATTGGCGAACAGTTCAAGTCGAACACCGCTCATCTCTAGTGTTGAGCCACCCCCGTAGTGTTTGGGTTCGGTTCGTCGAACACCGGGATGTTCGAGGAACTGTTCGTCGAACACCTTAGAACACCGTTGAACACCATCGAACACCATTAAAACCAATGGCAGGCAAACAAAAACACATAGAAACACATAGAACACACCTTCAAAGGTGTCCAAAAGCTGACAAACTGCTCAGAAGACACTCTCTTTAAAAAAGCCGGCCGGCAATTCAGCAGCGGCATACACCGGTACCCGACAATTTAGACAAGAAGGAATAGAGCATGAACTCGGCTCACATCATGCACGTCACTGACAGCGTGGGAAAATTCTCCTGCACTCACCGCATGCGCAGGAGAATTTTCCCGCGCTGTCAGTGACGTGCATGAGGAGAGCCGAGTTCATCGGACATGAGCTCACCTCATGCACGTCACTGACAGCGTGGGAAAATTATCCTGCACTCACCGCATGCGCAGGAGAATTTTCCTACGCTGTCAGTGACGTGCATGAGGTGAGCTGAGTTCATTGGACATGAACTCGGCTCATCTGGATGCCGTCACAGCCAGACACTGAGGAGCGCAAGCATACCTGCGCTTCTCAGTCTCTGCGGCATGGCAAGCTGGATGGCAGCGTTCTGCTGCGGTCCAGCCTGTTATGTGAATGTAGTAGAGCTGAAGCTGTCGTGGGAACCATGGAAAGGTAAGTATGATGTTGCTTTATTATTTTACTTTTATTGCAGGAGATCGTTGGCTTCAGCTGGAATGGGCGTGATGGTAAGTAGGGTTTAATTTAGAGCAATAAAGAATTGTGTCTTTATTTCAATTAAAGGACTTTATTCTGGGTGTTTGTGTTTTTTTTGTAACTTTGACTATGGGGTTAGTAATGAGGGTGTCTTATAAACGCCTCTCCATTACTAACCTGGGCTTGATGTCAGCTGGCATTATAAGCTGACATCAACCCCAACCCTATTACCCCACTGTCACCGCTACAGGGCAGTGGGAAGAGCAAGGCTAAGTGCCAGAATTGGCGCATCCTATGGATGCGCCATTTCTGGGGCGGCTGACGGCTGGTGTTTCTAGCCTGGGAGGGGGCCAATATTCATGGCACCCTTCCTGGGCTATTAATATCAGCCCCCAGCTGCCTGCCTAGCCTTTGCTAGCTATTAAAATAGGGGGGACCCCACGTCATTTTTTTTGGGGTCCCCCATTTTAATAGCTAGTAAAGGCTAGGTATTCAGCTGGGGGCTGATATTAGTAGCCTGGGAAGCTCTGTGGGTATTACCCCCTTCCCAGGCTTCAAACATCTGCCCCAGCCATCTGCTTAACCTCCGCTAGAGACTAAAATTACGGGGAACACAACGCCAATTTTTTTTTAAATAAATCCTTTATTTTAACACTAAATGACAAATACAGTAACCAACACTGTCACTGTACTTCTTATATATGTGACTGACATGTTTCTATCTATCTAATTTATGTGTGATGCTCTATCCTTTCTGTTATAAATTGTCAGGTACCGCTGCTGAATTGCCTGCCGGCTTTTTTAAAGAGACGGTGCATGAAAACACTAATATTTTTTTTAATAAATCCTTTACACTAAATGACAAGTACAGTAACCAACACTGTCACTGTACTTCTTATATATGTGACTGACATGTTTCTATCTATCTAATCTATGTGTGATACTGTATTCTTTCGGTTCTAAATTGTCGGGTACCGGTGTATGCCGCTGCTGAATTGCTGGCTTTTCATGTTTCACTGTGAGCACTGTTCCCATCGATTTGGGCAATCACTGTAATGCCACAACCACCATGGCTGTGGCATTACAGTGAGTGGCAGACAATCCCTGCATGATTGGTGCTCTAAATAGCGCCAGACATGCAGGACACGCTTTTGGTGCACGAACATTTATCGAACATAACCTCGAACAGCCGAATTTTTTGCAAACGACTCGAACACCGCCCAAAAAGCTCGAATTTGAGATTGGCGAACAGTTCTAGTCGAACACCACTCATCTCTACTTGCGAGATTCTCGGGCGGATGCTCAGGTCACCTCCCTACATGTTTGGCGCTCTATAGAGCGCCAATGAACATGCAGGGATTGCTTGCCACTCACTGTAATGCTGCAGCCATGTTGGTTGTGGCATTACAGTCACTGCTTGGCCGCACAGCATCATCAGGTCTATATCAGACCTGGCGCCGCTGTGCTCGTCAGTCTGCTCCACAATCCGGCAGTGTAGGAAGAGGTGCTGCTGAGCTAGGGAGAGATTTTGTTGTGTATTAGGTAGTTTAGGGAGAAAACAAGTACATTACACATATCCATCTCAACAAACAGTCCTTCTGAGGACTAGTCCATCTGCAGAGATATCAGGCAGGCAGTGTATATAGGCAGGTAGGCAGTGTATATAGCAGACTGCAATACATATCGCACAAGAGGCTCCATTCCAGTTCTGCTTTCTGCTGCTGTTAGATATTTCTGGATAAAATCCCAGGTCTCAGGGGCCAGGAATAATTTTTTTTGGATCTTAATCCTCATTATTTGCTTAAAAAGCAATCCAGAGAACACCGTTTTTCTGTGCCATTTGCTTGTTGGCACTGCACAATACAGCCAGGTCCTTTCCATATTACTGCGCTATAAATCCAGCTATTTAAAACTGTGGTTTGACCGTCACATGGATCACATATACGTTTTCTGAAAATTATGTCATTTCTGGCCTCCATTCTAATTTTTCTTCAGTGTATGAGCAAAGTTTTCAACACTGGTTTGCTGTTCAAAATAGTTACCTACAGGCCAGGTATTTAAAACTGTGGTTTCTCCATCACACGGATTACATATAACTTCGCTACAAATTCAGCCATTTGTAGTGAGTGTGGATGATATTGTCCTCCATTTAAAATGGGCAAGGAGCGTGGCAAGGGACGGAGAACTGGACGTGATGGTGATGGTGCATGCAGAGGCCGAGGCCGAGGCCGTGGGCAAGTACACCACTATTGAACCCAGAGCAGTGTCAAAAGGTTGTTGGCTGGATAGCAGATAATGCTTCCAGTCACTTTGCCACCACCACCACCCTATGTTCCACACTGTCAAGTCTCAGTAGCCGTGAGTCTGGAATGCATATTCCTCACCCTGATCCTCCTTCCTCCCACCATGCTGAGTGCCCGGAGACAACTGATATGCTGAAGATATCGCATGTAGCGATGCCCAAAAATTTGAGCAGCAATGGTCACACAAAGGTGACGGTGGAAAAGTGTCACAAGAGGTGGATGATGATGAGACACAATTGCCAGAGAGTCAGGAGGAGGACCAGGGTGTGGAAGTGGAAGACGAGGTGGTGGAGGATATATTAACTGACCCAACCTGGCAGGAGGACATGCAGAGTGAGGACAGCAGCACACAGGGGGAGGGAGGCAGAGCACCCCAACAGGCAGGAAGAAGCAGTGTGGTGGCCGCAGACAGAAGGCAGGCAACTGTTCCCCGTAACACCAACACGAAGGAAGTTGCCAGTACAACTGTTAGGTCTTCCCGAGTCTGGTTGTTTTTAAAAGACTCTGCTAATAATCCCAAAAAGGCCCTTTGCACCACTTGCCAAGTCCGTATCAGCAGGGGTGGCAAAACGACCAGCCTGACCACCACTAGCATGATCAGGCACATGGCAGCAAAGCACCCGACCTTGTGGGCCGAACCCCAGGGGCCAGGAACAGTGTCTGCAGGTGACACCATTGCTTCTTCCACTGTTGTGAATGCAAGCAAATTCCCTGTCCATGGTGCATGCGAAGATGACTCCTGCCCTGCACCTGTCGTTGCACACTCTCAAGTAGCAGCATCAGGAAGCACGTCCACGTCCTTGTCTCAGTGCAGCGTTCAGTTGTCCATACCCTAGTCCTTGGAATACAAGCGCAAATATGCAGCCAACGCCCCACAGGCCACACTACTAAATTCCCACATTTCATGACTACTTGCGCTCGAAATGTTGCCTTCTAGGCTCATGGAGACGGAAGCATTTGGCAACCTGATGGCGGCGGCCGTCCCTCGGTACTCGGTCCCCAGCCGCCACTATTTCTTCCAGTGTGCCGTCCCTGCATTGCACAAGCGTGTGTCCCACAATATTAGCCGTGCCCTCAACAACACAGTTACCGGGAAAGTCCACCTAACCACGGACACGTGGGCAAGTGCTTGTGGGCAGGGACGGTACATCTCGCTGACGGCACACTGGGTTAACATAGTGGAAGCCGGGACACAGTCGGACCTTGGAACGGAATACGTCCTCCCGATGCCAAAGATTTCGGGCCCTAGGTCAGTCAGGGTTGCCCCTACAGTCTACAGCTCCTGCATTTCATCCTCCTCAGCCTCCTCATCCTCTTCAGCCTCCTTCTCCAAAATGATCACATCAGTCACAAGCTGGAAGCACTGCAGCACTGGCTCGGCCAAGCAGCAACAGGCTGTGCTGAAGCTAATATGCTTAGGTGACAAACCGCACAATGCTGAAGAGTTGTGGACAGCTCTGAAACAGCAGGCAGATCTGTGGCTCACACCGCTGAACCTACAGCCAGGCATTGTCGTGTGTGAAAATGGCCGGAACCTGTAGAGGCTCTGAGGTGAGATGAGCTCACACATGTACCATGCCTGGCCCATGTGTTTAACCTCGTGGTTCAGCTGTTTCTCAAATCCTACCCGGAGCTGCCGGATCTGCTTGTTAAAGTACGCCGCCTGTGTGCCCATTTTAGAAAGTCACCTACAGCTTCTGCCGCTCTTGCCGTGTTTCAGCAGCTTTTTCAGCTTCCGGCTCACAGACTGGTGTGTGATGTCCCCACGGGTTGGAACTCTACACTGCAGATGTTGGGAAGGATTTGTGAGCAGAAGAGGGCAGTTGTTGAGTATCAGCATCAACAAAGCCGTCGGTATTCATTTCAGACTCCACACATAAGACTTCAGGAGTGGACATGGATGTCAGACATATGTACCATCCTGCAAAACTTTGAGGACTCCACCAAGATGGTGAGCGGCAGTGACACCATAATTAGCATCACCATCCCGCTTCTTTGTCTTCTGAAATGCTCTCTGCTCACAATCAAAGAGGATGCCTTGCAGGCGGAGCATGATGAGATGGAGCAAGGAACCATACAGGGTGATTACACACTGCCCAGCCTCATCTCGTCCCAATGTGGATTGGGTGACAATGAGGAAGAGGAGGAGGAAGAGCAGAAGCTAATTTCATGTAGACGGTACTACCTGCACAACTGTCATACCGTCTGTTCACCGTGGATAGACAGAGGACAGAGAGGAGGAGGAGGAGAGCATGGTCAGTCTTCCTTTAGGTGAGGACATGGAAGTCTTGCCTGTTAGGAGTCTGGCACGCATGGCTGAGTTTATGTTACGCTGCCTTTCCCATGACCCTCGGATTCTCAAAATTTTGGTTGACAGTCATTACTGGTTGGTGACACTTCTAGACCCACGCTACAAGGAGAACTTTATATCTCTTATTCCTGAGGCGAACAGATCTACAAAAATGGGGCAGTACCAGAAGACTCTTTTTTGCGGAACTATTAAAAAAATCCCATCTGAAAACGCTGGCGGCAGAGGTCACAATTCGTTGGACAACCAAGTAGAATTTTCTCAGCCCCTCCCATCGCACAAGCCCTGAGGCCCGGGGTACTCTTACAAGGAGTGCAAAGTTTGGGAGGATGCTAAGGGAGTACCTTGCCGTCTGTACCAACATCCTCCGTGATTCCTCTGTGCCTTATAATTACTGGGTATTCAACCTGGATACGTGAAATGAACTGGCTCTCTACGCCTTGGAGGTCCTGGCCTGCCCTGCCGCCAGCGTTTTATCAGATCATGTTTTTAATGCCGCTGGTGGAATTATAACTGATAAGCGCATCCGCCTATCAACTGAAAATGCTGACAGGCTGACTCTTATAAAAATAAACAAGGGCTGGATTGGGCCAGACTTTTCAACACCACTGAATGATAGCAGCGCAACATAAACTCAAATCCAGTGTCTTTTTTTGGGAGGTGTATTCCAATGGACCTCTTCACACCCACACATGGGTATACGCTTCCTGATTTTGGTTATTTGCTCTTGTCCTCCTCCTTCTCCTCATCCTCATCCTCCACCACATCACCACAGTGACCGTGGTCTGTGATGCAACACCCACATAATTTTTTTAAAGGGTGTTTATGATGCCCGTAAAACATTTTTTTTATACAGTATGTTCATGTATACCCCCCCAGGGGTAAATGTTTGTCATTTTATACACTTAGTGCATGGGCATTACAAGTATAGGGGACCCACTCCTTTCTAATGGGAACATTTTTTTATGAGGCCCTCCTTCACGTCTCTTCCAAGGGGCATTGGAGTGCCTCCAAATTTTTGGCAACCCTTGCATTTACTGCATAGGCAAACACAATGGGATACTCACTTCCTAATAATGGGAACATTGTTTCAAGGAGGCCCTCCGACCTCCACGTCTCTTCCAAGGGGCATTGGAGTGCCTCCAAATTTTTGGCCTCCCTTGCATTCACTTCATAGGCAAACAAAATGGGAGACCCACTTCCTAATAATGGGAACATTGTTTTCAGGAGACCCTCCGACCTCCACGTCTCTTTCAAGGGGCATTGGAGTGCCTCCAAATTTTTGGCAACACTTGCATTCACTTCATAGGCAAACAAAATGGGAGACCCACTTCCTAATAATGGGAACATTGTTTTCAGGAGGCCCTCCTGTAAGTCTCTTCAAAGGGGTATTGGGGTGCGTCCAAATTTTCAAAGTGGTATTGGGGTGCATCCAAATTTTGCGCAGCTCTGCCACTCACTGCATATGCAATAACAGTATAGGAGACCCACTCTTTAGTAATGAGAACAATAAAACATAGCCGTCTGATGGCTCTCTAAGAATAGTGAGGGCCGAATGCTGGCTCTTTAAGAATAGTAAAGGCCGCCTGATGGTCCTATAAAAATAGGCTTTGTGACTTTCAGAGTCCCTCCTTCATAAATGAAACACAATGTGTCTGATGATATCTCACACACCACATGGTCAGATAAGTTTGTAAAATGTTAAAATTACATTTCTTGGTGAATGCATTTGTCACGGTTGAAAGCAATGCAAAAGTGCAAAAACGCATCAAAAAACGCTACGTGTGAACATAGCCCAAGGTGTGGAGGAGCATTTTTGTTTTTGGTTATTTATTTTGCTTTATATACAAGTCATTACCCTGGAATGGATGTTCCTTAACATATTTCCCAGGAAAATCCATTTTAGTTTTGTTTTTGTATGTTTTATTGTGAGTTCGTAAAAGTGGCGTAATACCTCTGACAACGTTGTTGACAGCAGTGACCTGGGAGTCAGAAATGCTTCCAGTCGTCTTCCCCATACTTTTCCCATGTCATTTGAGCACTGTTCCCATCGATTTGGGCAATTTTTAGGCCCTCTGCAGACCACCGGGGGGAGCCGCCTGAAAAATACTCGAGTTTCCCATAGACTTACATTGGGCTCGTTGCTCGGGTCGAGCACCCGAGTATTCCAATGTGCTTGACCCGAGCATCGAGCACCCGAGCATTTTAGTGCTTGCCCATCACTAGTCTTGTTTTTCATACATAATACAGCACAAAGGATACCATTAGTAACATTGCTGCTATCGCAAGGAATGTAGTCCCTAATTTCATATTCTTTATGGTAAAGTGGGGATGAAAGTTTCTTTTTATCCATTCGACCTTTCCTATCTCCGACTTACCTACACCCTGCATCTTTCAGAGTTAAAAAAAAACTTTTTGCCTCAAATCTCTTTTTTATTACCATTTCACAAATAGCTCATATTTCCTTTCGATTAGGTAGTTTTCGAAAAGTTATATCTGGTTTGTCTTCCACTAACAGCCCTAAAACTGGATCACAATATAGCATTTTTGTAGCATCGGCGTCTCTGCTTCCTGCCGGGCAGAGACGCCGTTCCCCTCTCTGCGCGGTCCATGTCCGGGGTTCTCCTGCTCCCATGCTGCTGTGGTGCGCACCGCATGCAGCTTCCCAGGCACTGTGCTTAGGGCGTGCGCTCCCTCCCTCTTAAAGGGGCCATGCACACCGTCCTAAAGAGTCCCCGGCCAATGGCCGGAGGACTTCTCATATATAAGGCACCTCCTCCAAAATGGAGGTGCCTGTGCAAGGTTGTTGTTCTGTGTGCTAACACTTGCTTTAGCCTTCAGGTCCCGCTGCCTTTCAGTCCTGCCCGCCAGTCTGCCTGTCAGTCCTGCTCGCCAGTCTGTCTACAGTCCAGCCTGCCAGCCTGTCTATAGTTCTGCCCGCCAGCCTGCTTACCTAGAAGCACTTGCCAGTTACCTGCTGAGCCCGCCAGCCTGCTTACCTGGAGCACTTGCCAGTTACCTGTCATGCCCGTCACCTCGCCTACCTGGAGCACCCGTCTGGCTATCTGCCGAACCAGCCTGCTTATCTACCCTGACCACCCGTCAGCCTCCCTGCCGTGCTTATACGCTGTACCGGTCAGTTCCTGCCATCTGACCCGTGGGAATCACCTGCTCTCACACAAGGTCGGTCCCAGAGTGGCACGTGGTCCCTCTGCTCGGTCCCTCCCTGGTTCAAGGAGTCGACTAAGCCGCCGTGTGACCTGGTCGGTCCGAGTAGGTACTTAGTCAAGCTCCTCTGGCCTCTCTTTGCACTGAAGCAGTTAGGTTCTACCACCTGGACCTGTAACAATTTTTCTCTCAAAAATCTTCTATGCTCCCAATAATTTCTGAA
Source organism: Phyllobates terribilis (assembly GCF_046119375.1). Lineage (NCBI taxonomy): Eukaryota > Metazoa > Chordata > Amphibia > Anura > Dendrobatidae > Phyllobates > Phyllobates terribilis. The sequence goes on from NW_027362762.1 coordinate 882,426,988, forward strand.
AAAAATTGTTATTAAGAGGGGTTTCATCATATTAGTTCTCATTCTGTTTTTATTTTTATCTGATTCCTCCAAAACTTCTTTCAAAGCTTTGTCAACCAACTCTGAGTCATATTTCCTCTCAAAAACGTTAATTATTTCTGAATGGCTCCAAAAAGTTTTTTCTTTATCATTACAATTATGTTTTAATCTTCTAAGCGCTTCTTAACATGTAGGTTAACAGAGTATATTGATACTTTTGTTTGTTTTGGCTTGTTTTTTTATGTTGAAACCTCCCAAATAGTGTTGAGCCACCCCCGTAGTGTTCGAGTTCGGTTCGGTTCGTCGAACACCCGTGTGTTCGCCGAACTGTTCGTCGAACTGTTCGTCGAACACCTTCGAACACCGTTAAAACCAATGGCAGGCAAACAAAAACACATAGAAACACATAGAAAACACCTTCAAAGGTGTCCAAAAGCTGACAAACTGCTCAGAAGACACAACTAACACATGGAAAAGTGACAAGTACATATAGTCATGCGAAAAGAAAAGAGGTGGAGGAGTAAAAGGAGGGGGAGACACAGATATAGGCATGTCATGCCCTTCTAAAATCCAAAAAGTGAGAAGCCGAGACGGCCAGTCCGCTCCTGCCAGTGCCACCTCCGTGTCGCCGGGTTTTTGCCAGAGCCGCGGTGAACCCTGACGGCCAGCCCCCCTCTCCCAATACTGGTGCCTGTCCGCTGGTGGGTCGAGAGAGCCCCCCTGTGGTGGAGGCAGCTCTAAGCTTTTTAATTTAAATTGTCCCTCTAATTTGAATGAATACACTTTAAATCCATTTACAAGGATCTATTGGAGGGCAAGTCTCATGCCAGCAGCCGTGTAATTCCAGCTCCAGTAGCGTCCACTAAAGCTGCTGCAGTTAAAAAGCTTTTATAAGGATCGAGCTCGGCTGTCCACCGCAAGGCATCCTAGTGCCAGTCCCAGCCCCTATGCCTTGGGGTGCCTCCTGATGCTCTTCACTAAGTATCCCGTGGTCCCGAAGCATTTCCTTTGAAAAAATTAAGTGTCCAAACTACAGGTGGTGTAGCTTGCTTAACAGCCGGGATAATCCGCTGACTAGCAGACACTGGTACTAGGCACAAAGTATTTCCTGGGCTAGATGCAGTTAAAAATTTGTAAGTAGATACTCTCGTTGGATGCTGAGAAAGCATTCCATAGAGTCTCCTGGCACGCCATATATGATTCTCTTAAAAAGCTTGGGGTAGGGGTCTAGGGGACCCTTTTATAGCCAAAATCACGGCCCTGTATCACAATACGTCACCTAGGCTGAAGATAAATGGAACTGTAGCACCGAGGGCTCGGTTGCTACAGACGTATTGCACCTCACCCAGAGGTGTGATATCTCACTCTCAGATAAGGATGGAGTGTGGATCAGGACCCGACACCTGCATGCATTACACCACATTGCCGTGGGGCAGGGCGACCAATATGCCCCTGAGATGGGCACGACAGTCCCTGTCCCTGGCTGGAGTGGGGGGAGGGAACACTGAGGAAGGGGAACCCTGCAGTGCAGGAGCAGGGAGGAAGCAGTTCCTGGGTGCATTGAGAAGGGAGTATAAAAGGTGGGCACCATCTTAGTTCAGTGCAGAGAAGTCTGAGCAGAAGTGGCAGGGAGCAGGGGCTCTGCATGAGCTCTGCTCCGGAGGCGGGCCTAGTAACAGAGGCCCAGGCCTGCAAGAGGGAGAAGGAAGGAAGAGGAGCGGAGAAGGCTCCAGGAACGAGGAATGAAGGGATCCCAGGGGTGCGGACGGGCGAGTCGCCACCGCACGCCCGAATCCACCTGCGTGGAGGGGTCAGGCCAAAGGGGGAGACCGGTCCCCGAACTAGTGGAGGCAGGAAACGACCCTCAGCTAGAAACCGGAGGCTCTGACATTTTATGTGGCGCAGCCCCTTGCTCCACCCGCTAGGAAGGCACCACATAGGGTCAGGGAAACTGGCGCCAAGTTTACCAAGAGGAGGCCCGAGGCAGCCGGACAGAAGTGTTGGTAAGAAAGGCCAGACAAAGGACACACAAAGGGGGTCCTGTGAAGCGCTCCAAAGTTATCTGGGAGTTGTCTGAGCCCCTCACCTGGTGAGCACAGTACGACGTGGGCAGCCGTTACCTGCAGACGTGGTCTGGATAATAAGAACTGTGAGTAAAGGCCCTGAACTGCATCACTGACTCCGTGTCGTTACTGCTGCTGCCCTGCACCATCACCCCCATCCTCCGCATACTCTGCCCTGAGGCTATACTCCTCCTGTGGGGAGTTATGCTACGCTCTGCTGCACCCACAACACCAGCCTTAGCGGTCTGCCCTGTAGCGGCGGTTCACTCTGACCGCAATCCACGGGTGGCGTAGTCGGACATTTAAACATCAAAACCACATAAATAGTTCCGCCACTGGTTTGACCGCCCTGAGCCACGGAACCGGATCGCCGCCACGAAGACTACAACCACCAGCATCCACCAAAAAGGGTCCGGCTCCGGGTGTCCCAAGGCCCAGGGGGTGCGTCAGAACATTTTCATCACCTTTCACAATCACCAATGGGACAAGGCAGGGATGTCCTCTGTCCCCTCTCTTATACATCCTAGTGACGGAGCACCTGCTCTCATCAATTCGCCATAACCCCAATATTAGGTGGATTGAGGTGGGAGGCACCGAGTACAAGTGCTCTCTATTTGCTGATGATGTCCTAGTATATATCACTAGTGTTGAGCCAACCCCGTAGTGTTCGAGTTCGGTTCGGTTCGTCGAACACCCGTGTGTTCGCCGAACTGTTCGTCGAACTGTTCGTCGAACACCTTCGAACACCGTTAAAACCAATGGCAGGCAAACAAAAACACATAGAAACACATAGAAAACACCTTCAAAGGTGTCCAAAAGCTGACAAACTGCTCAGAAGACACAACTAACACATGGAAAAGTGACAAGTACATATAGTCATGCGAAAAGAAAGGTGGAGGAGTAAAAGGAGGGGGAGACACAGATATAGGCATGTCATGCCCTTCTAAAATCCAAAAAGTGAGAAGCCGAGACGGCCAGTCCGCTCCTGCCCGTGCCACCTCCGTGTCGCCGGGTTTGTGCCAGAGCCGCGGTGAACCCTGACGGCTAGCCCCCCTCTCTCAATACTGGTGCCTGTCCGCTGGTGGGTCGAGAGAGCCCCCCTGTGGTGGAGGCAGCTCTAAGCTTTTTAATTTAAATTGTCCCTCTAATTTGAATGAATACACTTTAAATCCATTTACAAGGATCTATTGGAGGGCAAGTCTCATGCCAGCAGCCGCGTAATTCCAGCTCCAGTAGCGTCCACTAAAGCTGCTGCAGTTAAAAAGCTTTTATAAGGATCGAGCTCGGCTGTCCACCGCAAGGCATCCTAGTGCCAGTCCCAGCCCCTATGCCTTGGGGTGCCTCCTGATGCTCTTCACTAAGTATCCCGTGGTCCCGAAGCATTTCCTTTGAAAAAATTAAGTGTCCAAACTACAGGTGGTGTAGCTTGCTTAACAGCCGGGATAATCCGCTGACTAGCAGACACTGGTACTAGGCACAAAGTATTTCCTGGGCTAGATGCAGTTAAAAATTTGTAAGTAGATACTCTCGTTGGATGCTGAGAAAGCATTCCATAGAGTCTCCTGGCACGCCATATATGATTCTCTTAAAAAGCTTGGGGTAGGGGTCTAGGGGACCCTTTTATAGCCAAAATCACGGCCCTGTATCACAATACGTCACCTAGGCTGAAGATAAATGGAACTGTAGCACCGAGGGCTCGGTTGCTACAGACGTATTGCACCTCACCCAGAGGTGTGATATCTCACTCTCAGATAAGGATGGAGTGTGGATCAGGACCCGACACCTGCATGCATTACACCACATTGCCGTGGGGCAGGGCGACCAATATGCCCCTGAGATGGGCACGACAGTCCCTGTCCCTGGCTGGAGTGGGGGGAGGGAACACTGAGGAAGGGGAACCCTGCAGTGCAGGAGCAGGGAGGAAGCAGTTCCTGGGTGCATTGAGAAGGGAGTATAAAAGGTGGGCACCATCTTAGTTCAGTGCAGAGAAGTCTGAGCAGAAGTGGCAGGGAGCAGGGGCTTTGCATGAGCTCTGCTCCGGAGGCGGGCCTAGTAACAGAGGCCCAGGCCTGCAAGAGGGAGAAGGAAGGAAGAGGAGCGGAGAAGGCTCCAGGAACGAGGAATGAAGGGATCCCAGGGGTGCGGACGGGCGAGTCGCCACCGCACGCCCGAATCCACCTGCGTGGAGGGGTCAGGCCAAAGGGGGAGACCGGTCCCCGAACTAGTGGAGGCAGGAAACGACCCTCAGCTAGAAACCGGAGGCTCTGACATTTTATGTGGCGCAGCCCCTTGCTCCACCCGCTAGGAAGGTACCACATAGGGTCAGGGAAACTGGCGCCAAGTTTACCAAGAGGAGGCCCGAGGCAGCCGGACAGAAGTGTTGGTAAGAAAGGCCAGACAAAGGACACACAAAGGGGGTCCTGTGAAGCGCTCCAAAGTTATCTGGGAGTTGTCTGAGCCCCTCACCTGGTGGGCACAGTACGACGTGGGCAGCCGTTACCTGCAGACGTGGTCTGGATAATAAGAACTGTGAGTAAAGGCCCTGAACTGCATCACTGACTCCGTGTCGTTACTGCTGCTGCCCTGCACCATCACCCCCATCCTCCGCATACACTGCCCTGAGGCTATACTCCTCCCGTGGGGAGTTATGCTACGCTCTGCTGCACCCACAACACCAGCCTTAGCGGTCTGCCCTGTAGCGGCGGTTCACTCTGACCGCAATCCACGGGTGGCGTAGTCGGACATTTAAACATCAAAACCACATAAATAGTTCCGCCACTGGTTTGACCGCCCTGAGCCACGGAACCGGATCGCCGCCACGAAGACTACAACCACCAGCATCCACCAAAAAGGGTCCGGCTCCGGGTGTCCCAAGGCCCAGGGGGTGCGTCAGAACATTTTCATCACCTTTCACAATCACCAATGGGACAAGGCAGGGATGTCCTCTGTCCCCTCTCTTATACATCCTAGTGACGGAGCACCTGCTCTCATCAATTCGCCATAACCCCAATATTAGGTGGATTGAGGTGGGAGGCACCGAGTACAAGTGCTCTCTATTTGCTGATGATGTCCTAGTATATATCACTCAATCACATATATCCATCCCTGCTGTTATGGCTGAAATAGATCACTTTGTTACATGGTAAAATTTTAAAATCAATGCAGCGAAGTCTGAGGCCCTCGATGTCTCCCTCCCTAAATCCATATAGGATTCCATCCAGCCCAACTTTCCCTTTGCCTGGCCCTCACAGGGTATCAAATACTTAGGAATTCCTATTCATAGAGACCTCTCCCATCTATGTTATCTTAATTTTGGGCCCTTTATTGAACAATTCCATACAGACCACGGTTGGCAAGTTAGAACTGTAAGATTCACTACGTGAACCACTGGTGTTTTGTGGAAAAGCACATGTACACCGCGTTCCAAATTATTATGCAAAAAGTGTTTAGGAGTGATAAGGGAAGAATTTGTTTGTTTGTCAGTTAAACTCATTGATGGTGATGTGTGTCAGGGCTCTTTATATCACTGTAAGCAATTGCAGACACCTGTGCTAATTAGTTTGGCAGGTGTGTCCAATGAAAGGCAAGACTACTTAAGAAGGCTGTCCCACATTATTAAGCAGCCTACATTTTCTGCCAAAATGGGAAAAAAAAAGGGTGTGTCGGCTGCTGAGAAGCAACAAATTGTGGAGTGTTTAGGTCAAGGCATGACTACAATCAACATTGTGCGATGATCAGGATGAAGTGTCTTGGCAATCAAGAAGTATGTAGCTGATTCACAGTACACACGTGTGCGTGCTGATAAGGGCAAATTGAGGACTCTTTCCTACAGGCAATTACGTCAGGTTGAAAGAGCAGCGGCAAAAAAGCCTTGTCATAGCAGCAGACAAGTTTTTGAAGCTGCTTGTGCCTCCAACGTCCCCCGAACAACAAGATGCAGGGTCCTTCAGAGGTTTGCAGCTGTGCATACGCCATCCTGTCGACCTCCTCTATCCACTTCACACAAGCAGAAACGGCTCCAGTGGGCCAAACATTACATGAAGACTGATTTCAAAACTGTTTTGTTCACGGATGAGTGCCGTGCAGCGCTCGATGGTCCAGATGAATGGAGTGGAGGATGGCTGGTTGATGGACACCCCACTCAAACACGGCTACAGCGCAAACAAGGAGGAGGTGGAGTAATGTTTTGGGCTGGAATCATGGGGAGAGAGATTGTCGGCCCCTTTAGGATCCCTGAAGGCGCTAAAGATGAACTCCATAATGTATGTGGATTTTCTCAAACAGCACTTCCTGCCATGGTTCAAGAAGAAGAACCGTGTATTTCACAGCAAGATCATTTTTCTGCATGATAATGCACCATCTCATGCTGCACATAAAACATCTGCATCTCTGGCTGATATGGGCATAAAAGGGGACAAACTTATGGTGTGACCCCCATGCTCCCCTGACCTCTACCCCATTCAGAACCTTTGGAGCATCATTAAAAGGAGTGTCTATGATGGCGGGAGGCAGTTCACATCTAAGCAACAGCTCTGGGAGGGTATTCTGTCCTCATGCAAAACAATTGAAGCAGAAACCATCCAAAACCTGACAAATTCAATGGACGAGAGAGTTCAGAAGCTCCTTTCGAACAAGGGGTCCTATGTGAAAATGTAACATCACCTAGAATAAAGTTTTGAGTTGAAAACTGTTTGATTTCAGTTTCTAACAACCTGCTAATGCTTATAATTTCAAAAATGACCATTTTTTTGGTCTTTATTAAAATGAAAAGGTTGATCGAAAAGTTTGGGGGATCTAAGAGTGTGGCAACCCAGTAGTCATGATTACTTCGAATTCTGACAATATGAGGGTCATGCTGCAGGTAGTGCAGCAAGAAGGCACTTATGTGTCTTGCGCATCTCGGAGCCCCAAAATTATTTTCCGGGCTAGATGCAGCTAAAAATTATTTTTAATTTTAAATCTGGTGAAGCTTATTATAGATGGCCTAATAGGATCAGTGCTGCACACTGCTACAAAGCCCAAATTATTTTCCAGTCAAGATACAGATAAACATGATTAGTAATTTGAAAGCTTAAAACGGTTGGTAGGGTGATTTTAACCAATCATCAAGCTTTTACTCTCCCCAGGATGACACAGGGGTAGAAAAGTCGTTTCGGATCCATGATTTGTTCATCTTTATGAACGTGAGTCTGTCTACATTATCAGTGGAGAGCCGCGTGCGCTTATCTGTCAGCACACCACCAGCAGCGCTGAACACACGTTCAGACAGAACGCTGGCTGCGGGGCATGACAAGATCTCCAAGGCGTAAGTGGCTAGCTCCGGCCATTTATCCAGATTGGAAGCCCAAAAAGAGCAAGGGTCCAGTGACACAGTCTTGGCTTCAATGTTTACTTGGAGATACTCCTGTACCATCGTCTCTAGGCGTTGACTATGTGTCAGACTTCTTGTCTCCTGTGGCCTTGCAAAGGATGGGCTAAAAAAGTGGTGAAATGATTCCGCAAAATTGATGTTACCAGCAGATACTGTGGTTCTGTTACGGTTTGAGTGCTGAACACTTGACGGTCCCACGGTTGGCAAGTTGGAACTGTGAGATTCACTACGTGCACCACTGGTATTTTGTGGAAAAGCACATGTAAGATTCTGCAACAGTCTCTGCTGATACTCCTGCATGCGTGCATCCCTTTCTATGGCAGGAATAATTTCTGCAAATTTACTTTTGCACCGGGGATCTAACAGTGTGGCAACCCAGTAGTCAGGATTATTTCTAATTCTCACAATTCGAGGGTCATGTTGCAGGTAGTGCAGCAAGAAGGCACTCATGTGTGTTGCGCATCCAGGAGCACCAAGTCCCTGTTGTGTTGGTGGCGAGGTAACAATCATGCTTCCTTCCTCTGTCCTCTCCCCCCAACCTCGCACAACAGAAATGTGATCAAGGTCTCCCTCATCTGATGAGTCTTCCATCTTCTTCCTGGGCTCCTGCACATTCCTCACTAGTTTGGCTGCTACCATGCGCCCTGGTAAAATCATCTCCCCCACCCTCACATGCCTGCCGCCCTGGTGCTGCCGACCGTCTGGACCTTGCAGATGTTAGCCCTTCCGCATACAACTCCTCCTCCTCTACTTCCTCCACCTCCTCTTGTGCCACCACCTGACTCCGAATTCTGTTTAACATGTGCTCCAGCATGTAAATCACCGGAATAGTCATGCTGATAATGGCATCGTCAGCACTAAACATCTTCGTCGCCATTTCAAAACTGTGCAGAAGGGTGCATAGGTCCCTGATCTGAGACCACTCCTCCAGCGTGATTTGCCCCACCTCTGAATCTCGTTGGCCCAGGCTATACGTCAGAACGTATTGCACCAGGGCTTGTCGGTGCTGCCACAGTCGCTGCAACATGTGCAGAGTTGAATTCCACCGGGTAGGCACATCGCATTTTAGCCGGTGAAGTGGCAGGCCCAACGACTTCTGTAGAGATGTAAGTCGCTGAGCTGCGGGATGCGAACGGCGGAAGTGAGCACACAGCGACCGTGCCCTCTGCAGAAGGCCATCTAGTCTGGGATAGTGGGCTAAAAATTGCTGGACAACCAGGTTCAACACGTGAGCCATACAAGGCACGTGTGTGACATTGCCCCGGCGAAGGGCCGCACCCAGGTTTGCAGCATTGTCGCACACGGCCTTCCCTGGTTTCAGGTCCAGTGGAGACAACCATTCATGAAATTGGTTCTCCAGAGCTGACCACAACTCCTCAGCTGTGTGACTCACATTTCCCAGACATTTCAATGTAAAAACCGCCTGATGACGTTGAGCCCTACTGCCAGCATAGTAAGGAGGTGTGCAGGATCCCTTCTGCGCAGTTAGAAAGCTTGTGGCATGACCAGACAGGCTTTGGGTGCAGGTGGAAGACCGAGAGGAGGTTGAGGAGGCAGAAGCAGTGGAGGAAAAATGACATAAAGAGGATTGACGCACAACTCGTGGGGACGGCAAGACTTGGACAGCAGCCCCTTGTCCTGCTGTCACCATAGTTACCCAGTGCCCAGTCAGCGACATGTAACGCCCCTGTCCATGCCTACTCGTCCAAGTGTCTGTGGTGAAATGCACCCTGTCACACACAGAGTTTCTCAAAGAAGCGGTGATGTTGTGTGCGACATGCTGGTGGAGCGCAGGCACACCTTTCTTTGAGAAGTAGTGCCGACTGGGCATCTGGTACTGGGGCACTGCGACGGACATAAGGTCTCGAAAATCCTCTGTGTCCACCAGGCGGAAAGGCAGCATTTCTGTAGCCAAGAGCTTGCAGATGGTGAAATTCAACCTCTTAGCTTTCTCATGGCTAGGAGGAAATGGTCTTTTACTTGTCCACATCTGAGGGACCGAGGGCTGGCTATTGTGCTTAGACGGGGTTGATAAGGGTGTCCCCGGCAAACTGCCGGTCTGTGAGGAAGATGCAGGCGGACATGTTAGGTTGCCTTGATCCAAAGGTGGTGCTATCGATGTCGGACAGCGCTCAAGACCAGCTGGTGTTACCACCTCCAAAGAAAATGATGACCTGCCAATCACGCTGGCTGTTGCGGGTAAAGAGGTGGCAGGTCTGCGCCCCAAAACAGGTGTGACTGCTGTCCCCCCAGTCACAGAGGATGAAGAGGCCGCGGATGCACAAGATATGGCAGACGGTGGTTGGCCCGGCCGGCTAGACCGCATTGTAGCACACTGAGCTTCCCACTGCAACTTATGCTTCATGTCCATGTGCCGGTTCATGCATGAAGTACTCAAACTATGTATTTTTTGGCCTCTACTTAGCTTTTGCTGACAAATGTTACAGATAACACGAGTTGGGTCATCTTTATCGATCTGAAAAAATGCCCAGGCTATGCAAGGCTTAGCACCCATGCGACCTGAAGAGCCACCACGACTTGTGGTGAGAGGCAGAGTTGTGTTTGAGGATGCAGTTGTTGACGTGCTTCCAGTACTACGTCTCTGTCCAGGAAGGCGCAACCTGACCTCGTCGTCACTAGCATCTTCCTCCACCTCCTCTGCTGACCTCATCTCTTGGCTGACTGTGGGTTGACAGTAAGTGGGATCTCCGACCTCATCATCATCACCCTGTGCGTTATCACACCCGTCGTCCTCAGAGCCAACCTGTTCCTGCCCTGACAAAAAACTAAAGTTGTCGCTCCAATCAGGTATTTGAGTCTTATCATCGTCTTCCTCATTGTCTCCACCAACAGGAGTTACAGTTTGGGAATGAGGGTCTACATTATGGTCAGAACCTTCTGCGTCTGGTCCTGGATCCGACTCATAAAGATTCTGGGCATCAGTGCAGATCATTTCCTCGTCTGGATTCACAGAAGCGCTGGAGTCGACCTCTGATTCCCAGGCTATAGTATGAGTAAACAGCTCTGCAGACTCAACCATCTGTTCTACCTCATACTCAGACGGGCAGCTGGAGATTTGGGAGCTGTGAGGAAGCAAGTGCGATTTGGGTGACACCTTTGAGGACTGGAGTATTTGTGATGTTGAAGTTGATGTGGAGGAGAGCCCACTTAAAGGAGCACTTGATATCCGTTGAAGCACCTGCTGTTTTTGTGCCTCATCTGGAATTTGTAGCGATTGGCGTGGCCGTAAGAAAGGGATCTTATCACATTGTCCGCTAAAAGAAGTAGACATTTTAGTTTGGCTGGAAGATGGTCTTTCTTCTGCACCTACCCCACGGACACAACCTTTTTTCCCCTTCCCAACACGCCTATTCCCCTTTCCACCAGCAGCAGGCCTTTTTCCACTCATTTTGGTGGTTAACTAATTCACAACTCTGGAGTTGTTTGCACAAAAAAACAATGGATGGTAACCGAGCAGAGCTGAGTGGCCAAACTGTGGTATTAGGCCAAAACTATTGGCTGGGTTAGATGCAGAAAAAAATTATTTTTAATTTGCAACCTGATGGAGGTCAGTATAGATGGACTAATAGACCAAGTCCCACACACCGCTAGAAGCCCAAATATTTTTTCAGAGCTAGATGCAGAAAATTTTTTTATTCAATTTGCAACCTGATGGAGGTCAGTATAGATGGACTAATAGACCAAGTCCCACACACTGCTAGAAGCCCAAATATTTTTTCAGAGCTAGATGCAGAAAAAAATTATTTTTAATTTGCAACCTGATGGAGGTCAGTATAGATGGACTAATAGACCAAGTCCCACACACTGCTAGAAGCCCAAATATTTTTTCAGAGCTAGATGCAGAAAAAAATTATTTTTAATTTGCAACCTGATGGAGGTCAGTATAGATGGACTAATAGAACAAGTCCCACACGCTGCTAGAAGCCCAAATATTTTTTCAGAGATAAATGAAGAAAAAAATTATTTTTAATTTGCAACCTGATGGAGGTCAGTATAGATGGACTAATAGACCAAGTCCCACACACTGCTAGAAGCCCAAATATTTTTTCAGAGCTAGATGCAGAAAAAAATTATTTTTAATTTGCAACCTGATGGAGGTCAGTATAGATGGACTAATAGACCAAGTCCCACACACCGCTAGAAGCCCAAATATTTTTTCAGAGCTAGATGCAGAAAAAAATTATATTCAATTTGCAACCTGCTGGAGGTCAGTATAGAAGGACTAATAGAACAAGTCCCACACACTGCTAGAAGCCCAAATATTTTTTCAGAGCTAAATGAAGAAAAAAATTATTTTTAATTTGCAACCTGATGGAGGTCAGTATAGATGGACTAATAGACCAAGTCCCACACACTGCTAGAAGCCCAAATATTTTTTCAGAGCTAGATGCAGAAAAAAATTATATTCAGTTTGCAACCTGATGGAGGTCAGTATAGATGGACTAATAGAATGATGCTATGCCCAAAAGATTTTACTTCACTAGGTGCAGTAAAAAAATTGGTATTCTATACACAGGTGGTATATCTTGCAACACAGATAGGCTACTCCACTGACTAACACACTCTGCAATAGGCCAAAAAGGATTAGCTTTGCTAGATTCAGCCAAATGCTGTGAAAAAAACTTGCACAGCACTGGCACAGACCTGCCTGGCAAAAACTGATAGGAACTGATGTAACCTAGTCCTGAAAAGGACTCCAATTACAATTAGTCTTTACTCCCACAATCTATCTATTTAAGAGCACAGACCTGCCTGATAAAAGTCGTAGGAAATGCTGTAACCTAGTCCTTAAAAGCACTGCAATCACAACTATTCCCTACTCCCAAGCTATCTGTATATTTGTGCGAAAATTGGCTTGAAATTAACAAGGTATAGCGCACACAGCAACAGCGGTGCCGTCTAACACGCAGCTGCAGCAGTGAGAAAATGGTGGCGACGGGGAAAATGGCTTGGTCTTATAGGGCAAGGACATGTGACATACACTGCCAATCACATATGCCCTTGCTTGTGTGAAAAAAGCACTTCGCTCCGTGTGTGCGCTGCTGATAGGCTGACAGATTGCACCTCCCCACTGCAAATGCGGGAAAGAGAAAAAAAAATGGAGATCTTCATTGTTCCTGCAGAGATCCATCCCCTGCCCCTCCCCCCGCCCCGCTGTACACTCAAACTGCGTATTAACATTAATTTTCATCATTACTGAGAAAAAATCCAGTTATGATTTTGGTGCACGAACAGTTATCGAACATAACCTCGAACAGCCGAATTTTTCTCAAATTGTTCGTGTTCGCCGACCGGCTCGAACACCGCCCAAAACAGCTCGAATTTGAGATTGGCGAACAGTTCGAGTAGAACAACGCTCATCTCTATATATCACTCAATCACATATATCCATCCCTGCTGTTATGGCTGAAATAGATCACTTTGTTACATGGTAAAATTTTAAAATCAATGCAGCGAAGTCTGAGGCCCTCGATGTCTCCCTCCCTAAATCCATATAGGATTCCATCCAGTCCAACTTTCCCTTTGCCTGGCCCTCACAGGGTATCAAATACTTAGGAATTCCTATTCATAGAGACCTCTCCCATCTATGTTATCTTAATTTTGGGCCCTTTATTGAACAATTCCATACAGACCACGGTTGGCAAGTTAGAACTGTACGATTCACTACGTGAACCACTGGTGTTTTGTGGAAAAGCACATGTACACCGCATTCCAAATTATTATGCAAAAAGTGTTTAGGAGTGATAAGGGAAGAATTTGTTTGTTTGTCAGTTAAACTCATTGATGGAGATGTGTGTCAGGGCTCTTTATATCACTGTAAGCAATTGCAGACACCTGTGCTAATTAGTTTGGCAGGTGTGTCCAATGAAAGGCAAGACTACTTAAGAAGGCTCTCTCACATTATTAAGCAGCCTACATTTTCTGCCAAAATGGGAAAGAAAAAGGATGTGTCGGCTGCTGAGAAGCAACAAATTGTGAAGTGTTTAGGTCAAGGCATGACTACAATCAACATTGTGCGATGATCAGGATGAAGTGTCTTGGCAATCAAGAAGTATGTAGCTGATTCACAGTACACACGTGTGCGTGCTGATAAGGGCAAATTGAGGACTCTTTCCTACAGGCAATTACGTCAGGTTGAAAGAGCAGCGGCAAAAAAGCCTTGTCATAGCAGCAGACAAGTTTTTGAAGCTGCTTGTGCCTCCAACGTCCCCCGAACAACAAGATGCAGGGTCCTTCAGAGGTTTGCAGCTGTGCATACGCCATCCTGTCGACCTCCTCTATCCACTTCACACAAGCAGAAACGGCTCCAGTGGGCCAAACATTACATGAAGACTGATTTCAAAACTGTTTTGTTCACGGATGAGTGCCGTGCAGCGCTCGATGGTCCAGATGAATGGAGTGGAGGATGGCTGGTTGATGGACACCCCACTCAAACACGGCTACAGCGCCAACAAGGAGGAGGTGGAGTAATGTTTTGGGCTGGAATCATGGGGAGAGAGATTGTCGGCCCCTTTAGGATCCCTGAAGGCGCTAAAGATGAACTCCATAATGTATGTGGATTTTCTCAAACAGCACTTCCTGCCATGGTTCAAGAAGAAGAACCCTGTATTTCACAGCAAGATCATTTTTCTGCATGATAATGCACCATCTCATGCTGCACATAAAACATCTGCATCTCTGGCTGATATGGGCATAAAAGGGGACAAACTTATGGTGTGACCCCCATGCTCCCCTGACCTCTACCCCATTCAGAACCTTTGGAGCATCATTAAAAGGAGTGTCTATGATGGCGGGAGGCAGTTCACATCTAAGCAACAGCTCTGGGAGGGTATTCTGTCCTCATGCAAAACAATTGAAGCAGAAACCATCCAAAACCTGACAAATTCAATGGACGAGAGAGTTCAGAAGCTCCTTTCGAACAAGGGGTCCTATGTGAAAATGTAACATCACCTAGAATAAAGTTTTGAGTTGAAAACTGTTTGATTTCAGTTTCTAACAACCTGCTAATGCTTATAATTTCAAAAATGACCATTTTTTTGGTCTTTATTAAAATGAAAAGGTTGATCGTAAAGTTTGGGGGATCTAAGAGTGTGGCAACCCAGTAGTCATGATTACTTCGAATTCTGACAATATGAGGGTCATGCTGCAGGTAGTGCAGCAAGAAGGCACTTATGTGTCTTGCGCATCTCGGAGCCCCAAAATTATTTTCCGGGCTAGATGCAGCTAAAAATTATTTTTAATTTTAAATCTGGTGAAGCTTATTATAGATGGCCTAATAGGATCAGTGCTGCACACTGCTACAAAGCCCAAATTATTTTCCAGTCAAGATACAGATAAACATGATTAGTAATTTGAAAGCTTAAAACGGTTGGTAGGGTGATTTTAACCAATCATCAAGCTTTTACTCTCCCCAGGATGACACAGGGGTAGAAAAGTCGTTTCGGATCCATGATTTGTTCATCTTTATGAACGTGAGTCTGTCTACATTATCAGTGGAGAGCCGCGTGCGCTTATCTGTCAGCACACCACCAGCAGCGCTGAACACACGTTCAGACAGAACGCTGGCTGCGGGGCATGACAAGATCTCCAAGGCGTAAGTGGCTAGCTCCGGCCATTTATCCAGATTGGAAGCCCAAAAAGAGCAAGGGTCCAGTGACACAGTCGTGGCTTCAATGTTTACTTGGAGATACTCCTGTACCATCGTCTCTAGGCGTTGACTATGTGTCAGACTTCTTGTCTCCTGTGGCCTTGCAAAGGATGGGCTAAAAAAGTGGTGAAATGATTCCGCAAAATTGATGTTACCAGCAGATACTGTGGTTCTGTTACGGTTTGAGTGCTGAACACTTGACGGTCCCACGGTTGGCAAGTTGGAACTGTGAGATTCACTACGTGCACCACTGGTATTTTGTGGAAAAGCACATGTAAGATTCTGCAGCAGTCTCTGCTGATACTCCTGCATGCGTGCATCCCTTTCTATGGCAGGAATAATTTCTGGAAATTTACTTTTGTACCGGGGATCTAACAGTGTGGCAACCCAGTAGTCAGGATTATTTCTAATTCTCACAATTCGAGGGTCATGTTGCAGGTAGTGCAGCAAGAAGGCACTCATGTGTGTTGCGCATCCAGGAGCACCAAGTCCCTGTTGTGTTGGTGGCGAGGTAACAATCATGCTTCCTTCCTCTGTCCTCTCCCCCCAACCTCGCACAACAGAAATGTGATCAAGGTCTCCCTCATCTGATGAGTCTTCCATCAGTTCGTCCTCCACTTCTTCCTGGGCTCCTGCACCTTCCTCACTAGTTTGGCTGCTACCATGCGCCCTGGTAAAATCATCTCCCCCACCCTCACATGCCTGCCGCCCTGGTGCTGCCGACCGTCTGGACCTTGCAGATGTTAGCCCTTCCGCATACAACTCCTCCTCCTCTACTTCCTCCACCTCCTCTTGTGCCACCACCTGACTCCGAATTCTGTTTAACATGTGCTCCAGCATGTAAATCACCGGAATAGTCATGCTGATAATGGCATCGTCAGCACTAAACATCTTCGTCGCCATTTCAAAACTGTGCAGAAGGGTGCATAGGTCCCTGATCTGAGACCACTCCTCCAGCGTGATTTGCCCCACCTCTGAATCTCGTTGGCCCAGGCTATACGTCAGAACGTATTGCACCAGGGCTTGTCGGTGCTGCCACAGTCGCTGCAACATGTGCAGAGTTGAATTCCACCGGGTAGGCACATCGCATTTTAGCCGGTGAAGTGGCAGGCCCAACGACTTCTGTAGAGATGTAAGTCGCTGAGCTGCGGGATGCGAACGGCGGAAGTGAGCACACAGCGACCGTGCCCTCTGCAGAAGGCCATCTAGTCTGGGATAGTGGGCTAAAAATTGCTGGACAACCAGGTTCAACACGTGAGCCATACAAGGCACGTGTGTGACATTGCCCCGGCGAAGGGCCGCACCCAGGTTTGCAGCATTGTCGCACACGGCCTTCCCTGGTTTCAGGTCCAGTGGAGACAACCATTCATGAAATTGGTTCTCCAGAGCTGACCACAACTCCTCAGCTGTGTGACTCACATTTCCCAGACATTTCAATGTAAAAACCGCCTGATGACGTTGAGCCCTACTGCCAGCATAGTAAGGAGGTGTGCAGGATCCCTTCTGCGCAGTTAGAAAGCTTGTGGCATGACCAGACAGGCTTTGGGTGCAGGTGGAAGACCGAGAGGAGGTTGAGGAGGCAGAAGCAGTGGAGGAAAAATGACATAAAGAGGATTGACGCACAACTCGTGGGGACGGCAAGACTTGGACAGCAGCCCCTTGTCCTGCTGTCACCATAGTTACCCAGTGCCCAGTCAGCGACATGTAACGCCCCTGTCCATGCCTACTCGTCCAAGTGTCTGTGGTGAAATGCACCCTGTCACACACAGAGTTTCTCAAAGAAGCGGTGATGTTGTGTGCGACATGCTGGTGGAGCGCAGGCACACCTTTCTTTGAGAAGTAGTGCCGACTGGGCATCTGGTACTGGGGCACTGCGACGGACATAAGGTCTCGAAAATCCTCTGTGTCCACCAGGCGGAAAGGCAGCATTTCTGTAGCCAAGAGCTTGCAGATGGTGAAATTCAACCTCTTAGCTTTCTCATGGCTAGGAGGAAATGGTCTTTTACTTGTCCACATCTGAGGGACCGAGGGCTGGCTATTGTGCTTAGACGGGGTTGATAAGGGTGTCCCCGGCAAACTGCCGGTCTGTGAGGAAGATGCAGGCGGACATGTTAGGTTGCCTTGATCCAAAGGTGGTGCTATCGATGTCGGACAGCGCTCAAGACCAGCTGGTGTTACCACCTCCAAAGAAAATGATGACCTGCCAATCACGCTGGCTGTTGCGGGTAAAGAGGTGGCAGGTCTGCGCCCCAAAACAGGTGTGACTGCTGTCCCCCCAGTCACAGAGGATGAAGAGGCCGCGGATGCACAAGATATGGCAGACGGTGGTTGGCCCGGCCGGCTAGACCGCATTGTAGCACACTGAGCTTCCCACTGCAACTTATGCTTCATGTCCATGTGCCGGTTCATGCATAAAGTACTCAAACTATGTATTTTTTGGCCTCTACTTAGCTTTTGCTGACAAATGTTACAGATAACACGAGTTGGGTCATCTTTATCGATCTGAAAAAATGCCCAGGCTATGCAAGGCTTAGCACCCATGCGACCTGAAGAGCCACCACGACTTGTGGTGAGAGGCAGAGTTGTGTTTGAGGATGCAGTTGTTGACGTGCTTCCAGTACTACGTCTCTGTCCAGGAAGGCGCAACCTGACCTCGTCGTCACTAGCATCTTCCTCCACCTCCTCTGCTGACCTCATCTCTTGGCTGACTGTGGGTTGACAGTAAGTGGGATCTCCGACCTCATCATCATCACCCTGTGCGTTATCACACCCGTCGTCCTCAGAGCCAACCTGTTCCTGCCCTGACAAAAAACTAAAGTTGTCGCTCCAATCAGGTATTTGAGTCTTATCATCGTCTTCCTCATTGTCTCCACCAACAGGAGTTACAGTTTGGGAATGAGGGTCTACATTATGGTCAGAACCTTCTGCGTCTGGTCCTGGATCCGACTCATAAAGATTCTGGGCATCAGTGCAGATCATTTCCTCGTCTGGATTCACAGAAGCGCTGGAGTCGACCTCTGATTCCCAGGCTATAGTATGAGTAAACAGCTCTGCAGACTCAACCATCTGTTCTACCTCATACTCAGACGGGCAGCTGGAGATTTGGGAGCTGTGAGGAAGCAAGTGCGATTTGGGTGACACCTTTGAGGACTGGAGTATTTGTGATGTTGAAGTTGATGTGGAGGAGAGCCCACTTAAAGGAGCACTTGATATCCGTTGAAGCACCTGCTGTTTTTGTGCCTCATCTGGAATTTGTAGCGATTGGCGTGGCCGTAAGAAAGGGATCTTATCACATTGTCCGCTAAAAGAAGTAGACATTTTAGTTTGGCTGGAAGATGGTCTTTCTTCTGCACCTACCCCACGGACACAACCTTTTTTCCCCTTCCCAACACGCCTATTCCCCTTTCCACCAGCAGCAGGCCTTTTTCCACTCATTTTGGTGGTTAACTAATTCACAACTCTGGAGTTGTTTGCACAAAAAAACAATGGATGGTAACCGAGCAGAGCTGAGTGGCCAAACTGTGGTATTAGGCCAAAACTATTGGCTGGGTTAGATGCAGAAAAAAAATATTTTTAATTTGCAACCTGATGGAGGTCAGTATAGATGGACTAATAGACCAAGTCCCACACACCGCTAGAAGCCCAAATATTTTTTCAGAGCTAGATGCAGAAAATTTTTTTATTCAATTTGCAACCTGATGGAGGTCAGTATAGATGGACTAATAGACCAAGTCCCACACACTGCTAGAAGCCCAAATATATTTTCAGAGCTAGATGCAGAAAAAAATTATTTTTAATTTGCAACCTGATGGAGGTCAGTATAGATGGACTAATAGACCAAGTCCCACACACCGCTAGAAGCCCAAATATTTTTTCAGAGCTAGATGCAGAAAAAAATTATTTTTAATTTGCAACCTGATGGAGGTCAGTATAGATGGACTAATAGACCAAGTCCCACACACTGCTAGAAGCCCAAATATTTTTTCAGAGCTAGATGCAGAAAAAAATTATATTCAGTTTGCAACCTGATGGAGGTCAGTATAGATGGACTAATAGAATGATGCTATGCCCAAAAGATTTTACTTCACTAGGTGCAGTAAAAAAATTGGTATTCTATACACAGGTGGTATATCTTGCAACACAGATAGGCTACTCCACTGACTAACACACTCTGCAATAGGCCAAAAAGGATTAGCTTTGCTAGATTCAGCCAAATGCTGTGAAAAAAACTTGCACAGCACTGGCACAGACCTGCCTGGCAAAAACTGATAGGAACTGATGTAACCTAGTCCTGAAAAGGACTCCAATTACAATTAGTCTTTACTCCCACAATCTATCTATTTAAGAGCACAGACCTGCCTGATAAAAGTCGTAGGAAATGCTGTAACCTAGTCCTTAAAAGGACTGCAATCACAACTATTCCCTACTCCCAAGCTATCTGTATATTTGTGCGAAAATTGGCTTGAAATTAACAAGGTATAGTGCACACAGCAACAGCGGTGCTGTCTAACACGCAGCTGCAGCAGTGAGAAAATGGTGGCGACGGGGAAAATGGCTTGGTCTTATAGGGCAAGGACATGTGACATACACTGCCAATCACACATGCCCTTGCTTGTGTGAAAAAAAGCACTTCGCTCCGTGTGTGCGCTGCTGATAGGCTGACAGATTGCACCTCCCCACTGCAAATGCGGGAAAGAGAAAAAAAAATGGAGATCTTCATTGTTCCTGCAGAGATCCATCCCCTGCCCCTCCCCCCGCCCCGCTGTACACTCAAACTGCGTATTAACATTAATTTTCATCATTACTGAGAAAAAATCCAGTTATGATTTTGGTGCACGAACAGTTATCGAACATAACCTCGAACAGCCGAATTTTTCTCAAATTGTTCGTGTTCGCCGACCGGCTCGAACACCGCCCAAAACAGCTCGAATTTGAGATTGGCGAACAGTTCGAGTAGAACAACGCTCATCTCTACTCCCAAAGCTGCATGCAGGAATATTTACATAGCTCTCAAAGCACAAAAAAATACAATCAAAAACCTATAAAGGTGCAAGGTGCCCCCAGAATTCATAAAAATAGCATTCCTTTATTAAATATACAATAATAATACAATTATATTATGGCAAAAACAGCTACTCAGACACATAAGAAACTTATGCTGGGGGAATCCAACAAGGGATATAATATCACATTGTATAGCAAACCCAGATGTGCTGCCTATTACATAGCAAAGAACAGTTAAATGCAAGTGCATCAAAAAGTACATGAGAGTATATTAGATCAAAGTATTGAAAACATGCCAAAAAGAAGGTCATCAACAGAATCAAAAACAGAGAAGTGTACACAAAATGAATAGGCAATGAAAAAGAAAAAAAAATGATGAAGAAGACTATACCCATCAATGCACATCCAATGCATATTTCGCCAATGGCCTCTCCAGACTTTGATCTCAGTATATCAGAAAAAGAAAAGCTGGCGTCTTCGGTAAAATTTGGCAACTTTACTACATTTACATTAAAATCAGGTCACAGACAGGACAGTGCTCTGGTGTTGACACATTTTGACCTTAGCAGTCTTAATCATAACGTAATTATTGTTACAATTAAGACTGCTAAAGGCGAAACGCGTCAACACCAGAGCACTGTCCTGTTTGTGACCTGATTTTAATGTAAATGTAATAAAGTTTCCAAGATTTTACCGGAGACACCAGCTTATCTTTTTCTGGTATATTGGATTCATTTGCCCATTTCCCTTGTTGGAGTCACCCAGCATATGTTTTTATGTCTATCAGTAGATGCTTTTAATATTATATAGTTGCCTTCTTTTTGCTTATTCAATATGGAAATACAATTGTATGTATTTTTGAGCCCCACTCCATTATTTGTAAGTTTCCTTTGTTATTTTTATAGCTCTCTGACAAGTTTGAACAAGCCTTGTCACACTGACATGTTTGGGTCTTATATATTAAAAGTTACCTTGTCTCCAAGTTCCAAGTCCAATTCCCTTGTGATATACCTGTGCAATTTTTCAAATTAAATTGGAAGATTAATGGATATATTTGTAAAAATAGAACATGACTTCTCCAATAAATAAATAAATAAATAAATCAAAAGATAAGTTCTCACCTAGAAGAAGATGAAATGTAGCTAGACAACTAGAGGTTGACATACTACATGTGCGTCCAATTCAACTGCATAGTGGCCTGTGCGAGAGGACAGCCGAGCAAGGAAGATCTTTAGGAATACTTAAGCTGGTGACACTGCATATTTCTCACTCAGGATACTGCTGTGTTTGTTCTGTTATCCCCATTTAGATTCTCCCCTGACAACTCATGATTTTGTACAGGCCTGACATTTGCATGTGTCTGATGGCTTTATATTTATTCTTAATAATTTACTTTTCTTAAAGTGTGTTTTTTTCCAGCATTCAAACCCATATGGCAGGCAGAAACTTTAATTGAGAGTCACAGACTGCACTGCTAATATAGGAGAATCTCTGCCTAAAGATCTAAATAGTAGTGTTGAGCGAGCACTAAAATGCTCGGTTGCTCAAAGCTCGGGCCGAGCTCGCCGTGATACTCGGGTGCTCGACCCGAGCAATGAGCCCAATGTTAGTCTACGGGAGACCTGAGCATTTTTGCGGAAGCACCCCCGGCAGTCTTTTAAAAGCCTAACAAGTGCCCAAAAAGATAGTGACAGTGCTCAAATGATATGGGGACAGCATGGGGACCGCCCCAGGAAGCATTTCTGACCCCCAGGTCACTGTGGTCAGAGGTATTAAACCACTTTTACAGGCTCATAATAAAATGTTCAAAAACGAAAGTGAAACTTTTTTCCTGTGAAATATGTAAAGGAATTTCTTTTCCAGGGTAAAGACTTGTGTATAAGGTAAAATAAATAACCAAAAACAAAAATACTCCTCCACACCTTGGGCTATGTTCACAAGTAGCATTTTTTATGCGTTTTTGCACTTTTGTATTGCTTTCAACTGTGACAAATGCATTCACCGGGAAATGTGATTTTAACATTTTACAACCTTATCTGGCTATGTGCTGTGTGACACATGCATACAGTGCTGAAAAGGCATGGGGACAGTATGGGGAAGAGCCCTGGAAGCATCTCTGACTGCCAGGTCACTGCCTAAAAGTGTGCCCATCAGAAGTGATCCTTGCCGTATCAGAAGATGCAGACTTGCAACCATCCCCGTGCAAGTCCTTGTCCCAGGGCAGTGTTCAATTGTACCTCCCCCATTCCTTGCAATGCAAGCGCAGATATGCAGCCAACCACCCACCCACCCGCAGGCTGCAATACCATACTGCTAGCTTGCACTTGAAATGGGGCCTTTTAGATTTGAGGAGGCCGAAGCTGGCCACTACCTCATGGCTGCTTCGGCAGCGAGGTATCCATACTCAGTCCCCAGCCGCCCGGCGGCCGGGTGTCCACGCTCGGTCCCCAGCTGCCAGGGGGAGGCCGGGTGTCCACACTCGGTCTCCAGCCGCCCTGATTTCTCCGCGGAACATCCCCACAGACTTTTCTTAACCCGGCCTACTTTAGGGCAGAATTGGATAAGCCCACCAGAGAACCAGACTCCTCCGGTGGGCCCTGACTTCTCCATCAATGGAGTTGAGAGTGCCAAGGTGAGGAGCATGATGGTGATATAAGTTAGCATCTGCTTTGTTTTGTTGGAATGCAAGCGTAAGTGTGCAACCTGCCACCCACCCACCCCCAGGCTTCAATACCATACTGCTAGCTTGCTTTCACTTGAAATTTGACCTTTTAGGCATGTGGAGGCAGATGCCGGCCACCATGTCATGGCTGCGTCGGCGGCCCTTTAATCCATTCTCAGTCCCCAGCCGCCCGGCGGCCGGGTGTCCACGCTCGGTCCCCAGCCTCCAGGGGGCGGCCGGGTGTCCATAAACAGTCCCCAGCCGCCCCGATTTCTCCTGTTACCGACCCACACACTTTTCTTAGACTGGCCTGCTTTAGGGCAGCATTGGACGAGCCCACCAGAGAACCAGACTCCTCCGGTGGGCCCTGGCTTCTCCATCAGGGGAGTTGAGAGTGCCAAGGTAAGGAGCATGATGATGATGATAGAAGTTAGCATTTGCTTTGTTTTCTTGCAATGCAAGCGCATGTATGTAGTAGCGGCTAGGCCTTAGGTGGTCAGCATTTTGGCGTACATCCTACCTCCTCCGAGGATTGCTGGATGTTTTTCTGCTACTATCCCAGTTCTATGACTCCTGTTAAAACAAAGCTACAGGTGATAAATGAAGGATGAGGTGGTGGCAAAGGAGAAAGAACAGGAGGAACAGGGACCATTCACATCAATATCAGGCCAGTCAACCACACATGTCTTGTAGGATATGTTTCTGTAACAAAAGGAGCGGTTATGATACACAGTTATAGGGCATACAGTGAGTGCAATGCCTACCAAACATTTTGAGGCACTCCAATGCCCCTTGGAAGTGACATGGAGGACAGAGGGCCTTAACTAAACCGTTTTTTCCCATTTATAGCAACTGGGTCTCCTGTACACTGTTGGCCTAAGCAGTGAATGGAAGGCTTTCCAAAAATTATGAGGAACTGCAATGCCCCTTGAAACAGACGTGGATTACAGCGTACTAAAAAACCTTCTACCCATTATTGGGGAGTGAGTCTCCGTTAGTTTTCGCCTTTGCATTAAAAAAAAAAAGCTGACTAAAATTAGGAGGAAATGCAATGCCCGTTGGAAGAGACGTGGAGGTTAGAGGTAATTAAAAACAACATTTCAATGCCCCTCGGAAGAGATGTGGAGGTCACAGTAGCTTAACAAGATGGGTTTAATGCCCCTTGAAAGAGACGTGGAGGTCGCAGTAGCATAACAAGACGCTTTTAATGCCCCTTGGAAAAGTGGTGGAGGTTGCAGTAGCTTAAAAAGATGCTTTTAATGCCCCTTTGAAGAGAGATGGAGGTTGCAGTAGCTTAACAAGACGGTTTTAATGCCCCTTGGAAGAGACGTGGAGGTCGCAGTAGCATAACAAGACGCTTTTAATGCCCCTTGTAAAAGTGGTGGAGGTCGCAGTAGCTTAACAAGACGCTTTTAATGCCTCTTTGAAGAGACATGGAGGTTGCAGTAGCATAACAAGACGGTTTTAATGCCCCTCGGAAGAGACGTGGAGGTCAGAGTTGTATAAAAAGACGGTTTTAATGCCCCTTGGAAGAGACGTGGAGGTCAGAGTGGTATAACAACACACTTTTAATGCCCCTCAAAAGAGACGTGGAGGTCCCAGTTGCTTAACAAGATGCTTTTAATTAGAGATCAGCGTTGTTCTACTCGAACTGTTCGCCAATCTCAAATTCGAGCTGTTTTGGGCGGTGTTCGAGCCGTTCGGCGAACACGAACAATTTGAGAAAAATTCGGCTGTTCGAGGTTATGTTCGATAACTGTTCGTGCACCAAAATCATAACTGGATTTTTTCTCAGTAATGATTAAAATTAATGTTAATACGCAGTTTGAGTGTACAGCGGGGTGGGGGGAGGGGCAGGGGATGGATCTCTGCAGGAACAATGAAGATCTCCATTTTTTTTTCTCTTTCCCGCATTTGCAGTGGGGAGGTGCAATCTGTCAGCCTATCAGCAGCGCACACACGGAGCGAAGTGCTTTTTTTCACACAAGCAAGGGCATGTGTCATTGGCAGTGTATGTCACATGTCCTTGCCCTATAATACCAAGCCATTTTCCCCGTCGCCACCATTTTCTCACTGCTGCAGCTGCGTGTTAGACGGCACCGCTGTTGCTGTGTGCGCTATACCTTGTTAATTTCAAGCCAATTTTCGCACAAATATACAGATAGCTTGGGAGTAGGGAATAGTTGTGATTGCAGTCCTTTTAAGGACTAGGTTACAGCATTTCCTACGACTTTTATCAGGGAGGTCTGTGCTCTTAAATAGATAGGTTGTGGGAGTAAAGACTAATTGTAATTGGAGTCCTTTTCAGGACTAGGTTACATCAGTTCCTATCAGTTTTTGCCAGGCAGGTCTGTGCCAGTGCTGTGCAAGTTTTTTTCACAGCATTTGGCTGAATCTAGCAAAGCTAATCCTTTTTGGCCTATTGCAGAGTGTGTTAGTCAGTGGAGTAGCCTATCTGTGTTGCAAGATATACCACCTGTGTATAGAATACCAATTTTTTTACTGCACCTAGTGAAGTAAAATCTTTTGGGCATAGCATCATTCTATTAGTCCATCTAAACTGACCTACATCAGGTTGCAAATTAAAACTAATTTTTATCTGCATCTACAGTACCTCTGAAAAAATATTTGGGCTTCTACCTGTGTGTGGGACTTGTTGTATTAGTCCATCTATACTGACCTCCATCAGGTTGCAAACTGAATATATTTTTTTCTGCATCTACCTCTGAAAAAATATTTGGCCTTCTAGTAGTGTGTCGGACTTTCTCTATTAGTCCATCTATACTGACCTCCATCAGGTTGCAAATTAAAACTAATTTTTATCTGCATGTACAGTACCTCTGAAAAAATATTTGGGCTTCTAGCTGTGTGTGGGACTTGTTGTATTAGTCCATCTATACTGACCTCCATCAGGTTGCAAACTGAATATATTTTTTTCCTGCATCTACCTCTGAAAAAATATTGGGCTTCTAGCTGTGTGTGGGTCTTGTTCTATTAATCCATCTATACTGACCTCCATCAGGTTGCAAATTCAAAATAATTTTTTTCTGCATCTAACCCAGCCAATAGTTTTGGCCTAATACCACAGTTTGGCCACTCAGCTCTGCTCGGTTACCATCCATTGTTTTTTTGTGCAATCAACTCCAGAGTTGTGAATTAGTTAACCAACAAAATGAGTGGAAAAAGGCCTGCTGCTGGTGGAAAGGGGAATAGGCGTGTTGGGAACGGGAAAAAAGGTTGTGTCCGTGGGGTAGGTGTTAAAGCAACAGTAACATCTGCAGAAGAAAGACCATCTTCCAGCTAAACTAAAATGTCTACTTCTTTTAGCGGACAATGTGATAAGTTCCCTTTCTTACGGCCACGCCAATCGCTACAAATTCCAGATGAGGCACAAAAACAGCAGGTGCTTCAACGGATATCAAGTGCTCCTTTAAGTGGGCTCTCCTCCACATCAACTTCAACATCACAAATACTCCAGTCCTCAAAGGTGTCACCCAAATCGCACTTGCTTCCTCACAGCTCCCAAATCTCCAGCTGCCCGTCTGAGTATGAGGTAGAACAGATGGTTGAGTCTGCAGAGCTGTTTACTCATACTATAGCCTGGGAATCAGAGGTCGACTCCAGCGCTTCTGTGAATCCAGATGAGGAAATGATCTGCACTGATGCCCAGAATCTTTATGAGTCGGATCCAGGACCAGACGCAGAAGGTTCTGACCATAATGTAGACCCTCATTCCCAAACTGTAACTCCTGTTGGTGGAGACAATGAGGAAGACGATGATAAGACTCAAATACCTGATTGGAGCGACAACTTTAGTTTTTTGTCAGGGCAGGAACAGGTTAGCTCTGAGGACGACGGGTGTGATAACGCACAGGGTGATGATGATAAGGTCGGAGATCCCACTTACTGTCAACCCACAGTCAGCCAAGAGATGAGGTCAGCAGAGGAGGTGGAGGAAGATGCTAGTGACGACGAGGTCAGGTTGCGCCTTCCTGGACAGAGACGTAGTACTGGAAGCACGTCAACAACTGCATCCTCAAACACAACTCTGCCTCTCACCACAAGTCGTGGTGGCTCTTCAGGTCGCATGGGTGCTAAGCCTTGCATAGCCTGGGCATTTTTTCAGATCGATAAAGATGACCCAACTCGTGTTATCTGTAACATTTGTCAGCAAAAGCTAAGTAGAGGCCAAAAAATACATAGTTTGAGTACTTCATGCATGAACCGGCACATGGACATGAAGCATAAGTTGCAGTGGGAAGCTCAGTGTGCTACAATGCGGCCTAGCCGGCCGGGCCAACCACCGTCTGCCATATCTTGTGCATCCGCGGCCTGTTCATCCTCTGTGACTGGGGGGACAGCAGTCACACCTGTTTTGGGGCGCAGACCTGCCACCTCTTTACCCGCAACAGCCAGCGTGATTGGCAGGTCATCATTTTCTGTGGAGGTGGTAACACCAGCTGGTGTTGAGCGCTGTCCGACATCGATAGCACCACCTTTGGATCAAGGCAACCTAACATGTCCGCCTGCATCTTCCTCACAGACCGGCAGTTTGCCGGGGACACCCTTATCAACCCCGTCTAAGCACAATAGCCAGCCCTCGGTCCCTCAGATGTGGACAAGTAAAAGACCATTTCCTCCTAGCCATGAGAAAGCTAAGAGGTTGAATTTCACCATCTGCAAGCTCTTGGCTACAGAAATGCTGCCTTTCCGCCTGGTGGACACAGAGGATTTTCGAGACCTTATGTCCGTCGCAGTGCCCCAGTACCAGATGCCCAGTCGGCACTACTTCTCAAAGAAAGGTGTGCCTGCGCTCCACCAGCATGTCGCACATAACATCACCGCTTCTTTGAGAAACTCTGTGTGTGACAGGGTGCATTTCACCACAGACACTTGGACGAGTAGGCATGGACAGGGGCGTTACATGTCGCTGACTGGGCACTGGGTAACTATGGTGACAGCAGGACAAGGGGCTGCTGTCCAAGTCTTGCCGTCCCCACGAGTTGTGCGTCAATCCTCTTTATGACAAGGTTCTTCCACTGCTTCTGCCTCCTCAACCTCCTCTCGGTCTTCCACCTGCACCCAAAGCCTGTCTGGTCATGCCACAAGCTTTCTAACTGCGCAGAAGGGATCCTGCACACCTCCTTACTATGCTGGCAGTAGGGCTCAACGTCATCAGGCGGTTTTTACATTGAAATGTCTGGGAAATGTGAGTCACACAGCTGAGGAGTTGTGGTCAGCTCTGGAGAACCAATTTCATGAATGGTTGTCTCCACTGGACCTGAAACCAGGGAAGGCCGTGTGCGACAATGCTGCAAACCTGGGTGCGGCCCTTCGCCGGGGCAATGTCACACACGTGCCTTGTATGGCTCACGTGTTGAACCTGGTTGTCCAGCAATTTTTAGCCCACTATCCCAGACTAGATGGCCTTCTGCAGAGGGCACGGTCGCTGTGTGCTCACTTCCGCCGTTCGCATCCCGCAGCTCAGCGACTTACATCTCTACAGAAGTCGTTGGGCCTGCCACTTCACCGGCTAAAATGCGATGTGCCTACCCGGTGGAATTCAACTCTGCACATGTTGCAGCGACTGTGGCAGCACCGACAAGCCCTGGTGCAATACGTTCTGACGTATAGCCTGGGCCAACGAGATCCAGAGGTGGGGCAAATCACGCTGGAGGAGTGGTCTCAGATCAGGGACCTATGCACCCTTCTGCACAGTTTTGAAATGGCGACGAAGATGTTTAGTGCTGACGATGCCATTATAAGCATGACTATTCCGGTGATTTACATGCTGGAGCACATGTTAAACAGAATTCGGAGTCAGGTGGTGGCACAAGAGGAGGTGGAGGAAGTAGAGGAGGAGGAGTTGTATGCGTAAGGGCTAACATCTGCAAGGTCCAGACGGTCGGCAGCACCAAGGCGGCAGGCATGTGAGGGTGGATGAGATGGTTGTACCAGGGCGCATGGTAGCAGCCAAACTAGTGAGGAAGGTGCAGGAGCCCAGGAAGAAGTGGAGGACGAACTGATGGAAGACTCATCAGATGAGGGAGACCTTGATCACATTTCTGTTGTGCGAGGTTGGGGGGAGAGGACAGAGGAAGGAAGCATGATTGTTACCTCGCCACCAACACAACAGGGACTTGGTGCTCCTGGATGCGCAACACACATGAGTGCCTTCTTGCTGCACTACCTGCAACATGACCCTCGAATTGTGAGAATTAGAAATAATCCTGACTACTGGGTTGCCACACTGTTAGATCCCCGGTACAAAAGTAAATTTGCCAAAATTATTCCTGCCATAGAAAGGGATGCACGCATGTAGGAGTATCAGCAGAGACTGTTGCAGAATCTTACATGTGCTTTTCCACAAAATACCAATGGTGCACGTAGTGAATCTCACAGTTCCAACTTGCCAACCGTGGGACTGTCAAGTGTTCAGCACTCAAACCGTAACAGAACCACAGTATCTGCTGGTAACATCAATTTTGCGGAATCATTTCACCACTTTTTTAGCCCATCCTTTGCAAGGCCACAGGAGACAAGAAGTCAGACACATAGTCAACGCCTAGAGACGATGGTACAGGAGTATCTCCAAGTAAACATTGAAGCCACGACTGTGTCACTGGACCCTTGCTCTTTTTGGGCTTCCAATCTGGATAAATGGCCGGAGCTAGCCACTTACGCCTTGGAGATCTTGTCATGCCCCGCAGCCAGCGTTCTGTCTGAACGTGTGTTCAGCGCTGCTGGTGGTGTGCTGACAGATAAGCGCACGCGGCTCTCCACTGATAATGTAGACAGACTCACGTTCATAAAGATGAACAAATCATGGATCCGAAACGACTTTTCTACCCCTGTGTCATCCTGGGGAGAGTAAAAGCTTGATGATTGGTTAAAATCACCCTACCAACCGTTTTAAGCTTTCAAATTACTAATCATGTTTATCTGTATCTTGACTGGAAAATAATTTGGTCTTTGTAGCAGTGTGCAGCACTGATCCTATTAGGCCATCTATACTAAAGCTTCACCAGATTTAAAATTAAAAATAATTTTTAGCTGCATCTAGCCCGGAAAATAATTTTGGGGCTCCGAGATGCGCAAGGCACATAAGTGCCTTCTTGCTGCACTACCTGCAGCATGACCCTCATATTGTCAGAATTCGAAGTAATCATGACTACTGGGTTGCCACACTCTTAGATCCCCCAAACTTTTCGATTAACCTTTTCATTTTAATAAAGACCAAAAAAATGGTCATTTTTGAAATTATATGCATTAGCAGGTTGTTAGAAACTGAAATCAAACAGTTTTCAACTCAAAACTTTATTCTAGGTGATGTTACATTTTCACATAGGACCCCGTGTTCGAAAGGAGCTTCTGAACTCTCTCGTCCATTGAATTTGTCAGGTTTTGGATGGTTTCTGCTTCAATTGTTTTGCATGAGGACAGAATACCCTCCCAGAGCTGTTGCTTAGATGTGAACTGCCTCCCGCCATCATAGACACTCCTTTTAATGATGCTCCAAAGGTTCTGAATGGGATAGAGGTCACGGGAGCATGGGGGTCACACCATAAGTTTGTCCCCTTTTATGCCCATATCAGCCAGAGATGCAGATGTTTTATGTGCAGCATGAGATGGTGCATTATCATGCAGAAAAATGATCTTGCTGTGAAATACACGGTTCTTCTTCTTGAACCATGGC
This sequence comes from Phyllobates terribilis, assembly GCF_046119375.1. Taxonomy (NCBI): domain Eukaryota; kingdom Metazoa; phylum Chordata; class Amphibia; order Anura; family Dendrobatidae; genus Phyllobates; species Phyllobates terribilis. The sequence goes on from NW_027362762.1 coordinate 882,457,471, forward strand.
AGGAAGTGCTGTTTGAGAAAATCCACATACATTATGGAGTTCATCTTTAGCGCCTTCAGGGATCCTAAAGGGGCCGACAATCTCTCTCCCCATGATTCCAGCCCAAAACATTACTCCACCTCCTCCTTGTTGGCGCTGTAGCCGTGTTTGCGTGGGGTGTCCATCAACCAGCCATCCTCCACTCCATCCTTCTGGACCATCGAGCGCTGCACGGCACTCATCCGTGAACAAAACAGTTTTGAAATCAGTCTTCATGTAATGTTTGGCCCACTGGAGCCGTTTCTGCTTGTGTGAAGTGGATAGAGGAGGTCGACAGGATGGCGCATGCACAGCTGCAAACCTCTGAAGGACCCTGCATCTTGTTGTTCGGGGGACGTTGGAGGCACAAGCAGCTTCAAAAACTTGTCTGCTGCTATGACAAGGCTTTTTTGCCGCTGCTCTTTCAACCTGACGTAATTGCCTGTAGGAAAGAGTCCTCAATTTGCCCTTATCAGCACGCACACGTGTGTACTGTGAATCAGCTACATACTTCTTGATTGCCAAGACACTTCATCCTGATCATCGCACAATGTTGATTGTAGTCATGCCTTGACCTAAACACTCCACAATTTGTTGCTTCTCAGCAGCCGACACATCCTTTTTCTTTCCCATTTTGGCAGAAAATGTAGGCTGCTTAATAATGTGAGAGAGCCTTCTTAAGTAGTCTTGCCTTTCATTGGACACACCTGCCAAACTAATTAGCACAGGTGTCTGCAATTGCTTACAGTGATATAAAGAGCCCTGACACACATCACCATCAATGAGTTTAACTGACAAACAAACAAATTCTTCCCTTATCACTCCTAAACACTTTTTGCATAATAATTTGGAACGCAGTGTACATGTGCTTTTCCACAAAACACCAGTGGTTCACGTAGTGAATCTTACAGTTCTAACTTGCCAACCGTGGTCTGTATGGAGTTGTTCAATAAAGGGCCCAAAATTAAGATAACATAGATGGGAGAGGTCTCTATGAATAGGAATTCCTAAGTATTTGATACCCTGTGAGGGCCAGGCAAAGGGAAAGTTGGACTGGATGGAATCCTATATGGATTTGGGGAGGGAGACATCGAGGGCCTCAGACTTCGCTGCATTGATTTTAAAATTTTACCATGTAACAAAGTGATCTATTTCAGCCATAACAGCATGGATGGATATATGTGATTGAGTGATATATACTAGGACATCATCAGCAAATAGAGAGCACTTGTACTCGGTGCCTCCCACCTCAATCCACCTAATATTGGGGTTATGGCGAATTGATGAGAGCAGGTGCTCCGTCACTAGGATGTATAAGAGAGGGGACAGAGGACATCACTGCCTTGTCCCATTGGTGATTGTGAAAGGTGATGAAAATGTTCTGACGCACCCCCTGGGCCTTGGGACACCCGGAGCCGGACCCTTTTTGGTGGATGCTGGTGGTTGTAGTCTTCGTGGCGGCGACCCGGTTCCGTGGCTCAGGGCGGTCAAACCAGTGGCGGAACTATTTATGTGGTTTTGATGTTTAAATGTCCGACTACGCCACCCGTGGATTGCGGTCAGAGTGAACCGCCGCTACAGGGCAGACCGGTGAGGCTGGTGTTGTGGGTGCAGCAGAGCGTAGCATAACTCCCCACGGGAGGAGTATAGCCTCAGGGCAGTGTATGCGGAGGATGGGGGTGATGGTGCAGGGCAGCAGCAGTAACGACACGGAGTCAGTGATGCAGTTCAGGGCCTTTACTCACAGTTCTTATTATCCAGACCACGTCTGCAGGTAACGGCTGCCCACGTCGTACTGTGCTCACCAGGTGAGGGGCTCAGACAACTCCCAGATAACTTTGGAGCACTTCACAGGACCCCCTTTGTGTGTCCTTTGTCTGGCCTCCTCTTGGTAAACTTGGCGCCAGTTTCCCTGACCCTATGTGGTGCCTTCCTAGCGGGTGTAGCGAGGGGCTGCGCCACATAAAATGTCAGAGCCTCCGGTTTCTAGCTGAGGGTCGTTTCCTGCCTCCACTAGTTCGGGGACCGGTCTCCCCCTTTGGCCTGACCCCTCCACGCAGGTGGATTCGGGCGTGCGGTGGCGACTCGCCCGTCCGCACCCCTGGGATCCCTTCATTCCTCGTTCCTGGAGCCTTCTCCGCTCCTCTTCCTTCCTTCTCCCTCTTCCAGGCCTGGGCCTCTGTTACTAGGCCCGCCTCCGGAGCAGAGCTCATGCAGAGCCCCTGCTCCCTGCCACTTCTGCTCAGACTTCTCTGCACTGAACTAAGATGGTGCCCACCTTTTATACTCCCTTCTCAATGCACCCAGGAACTGCTTCCTCCCTGCTCCTGCACTACAGGGTTCCCCTTCCTCAGTGTTCCCTCCCCCCACTCCAGCCAGGGACAGGGACTGTCGTGCCCATCTCAGGGGCATATTGGTCGCCCTGCCCCACGGCAATGTGGTGTAATGCATGCAGGTGTCGGGTCCTGATCCACACTCCATCCTTACCTGAGAGTGAGATATCACACCTCTGGGTGAGGTGCAATACGTCTGTAGCAACCGAGCCCTCAGGGTGCTACAGTTCCATTTATCTTCAGCCTAGGTGACGTATTGCGATACAGGGCCGTGATTTTGGCTATAAAAGGGTCCCCTAGACCCCTACACCAAGCTTTTTAAGAGAATCATATATGGCGTGCCAGGAGACTCTATGGAATGCTTTCTCAGCATCCAACGAGAGTTTCTAATTACAAATTTTTAACTGCATCTAGCCCAGGAAATACTTTGTGCCTAGTAGCAGTGTCTGTTAGTCAGCGGATTATCCCGGCTGTTAAGCAAGCTGCACCACCTGTAGTTTAGACACTTAATTTTTTCAAAGGAAATGCTTCGGGACCATGGGATACTTAGTGAAGAGCATCAGGAGGCACCCCAAGGCATAGGGGCTGGGACTGGCAGTAGGATGCCTTGCGGTGGACAGCCGAGCTCGATCCTTATGAAAGCTTTTTAACTGCAGCAGCTTTAGTGGACGCTACTGGAGCTGGAATTACCGCGGCTGCTGGCATGAGACTTGCCCTCCAATAGATCCTTGTAAATGGATTTAAAGTGTATTCATTCAAATTAGAGAGACAATTTAAATTAAAAAGCTTAGAGCTGCCTCCACCACAGGGGGGCTCGCTCGACCCACCAGCGGACAGGCACCAGTATTGGGAGAGGGGGGCTGGCCGTCAGGGTTCACCGCGGCTCTGGCACAAACCCGGCGACACGGAGGTGGCACGGGCAGGAGCGGACTGGCCGTGTCGGCTTCTCACTTTTTGGATTTTAGAAGGGCATGACATGCCTATATCTGTGTCTCCCCCTCCTTTTACTCCTCCACCTCTTTTATTTTCGCATGACTATATGTACTTGTCACTTTTCCATGTGTTAGTTATGTCTTCTGAGCAGTTTGTCAGCTTTTGGACACCTTTGAAGGTGTTTTCTATGTGTTTCTATGTGTTTTTGTTTGCCTGCCATTGGTTTTAACGGTGTTCAACGAACCGAACCGAACTCGAACACTACGGGGGTGGCTCAACACTACTTTTAATGCCCCTCAGAAGAGACGTGGAGGTCGCAGTAGCTTAACAAGATGGTTTTAATGCCCCTTACAAGAGCCATACAGTACAGCATATTACAAACATTATTCCCATTATTGTGAAGTGGGTCTCCCATAGTCTTTGCTTATGCCTTCCAAGCAAAAGGTGCCAAAAATTAGGACGAAGGAACTTGGAATACTCTTACAAGAGCCATGCAGTACAGCATATTACAAACATTATTCCCATTATTGGGAAGTTGGTCTCCCATAGTCTTTGCTTATGCCTTCCAAGCAAAAGCTGGCAAAAATTAGGACGGAGGAACTTGCAATACCCTTACAAGAGCCATGCAGTACAGCACATTACAAACATTATTCCCATTATTGGGGAGTGGGTCTCCCATATTATTTGCTTATGCCTTCCAAGCAAAATCTGCCAAAAATTATGAGGAAATGCAATGCTCGTTCGGAGAGTCGTGGAGGTTCCAGTAGCTTAACAAGACTGTTTTAATGCCCCTCAGAAGAGACGTGGAGGTCAGAGTGGTATAGCAACATGCTTCTAATGCCCCTCAGAAGAGACAGGGAGGTCAGAGTGGTATAACAAGACGGTTTTAATGCCCCTCAGAAGAGACGTGGAGGTCACAGTAGCTTAACAAGACGCTTTTAATGCCCCTCAGAAAAGTGGTGGAGGTCGCAGTAGCTTAACAAGACGCTTTTAATGCCCCTTACAAGAGCCATACAGTACAGCATCTTAAAAACCTTATCCCCATTATTGGGGAGTGGGTCTCCCATAGTCTTTGCTTATGCCTTCCAAGCAAAAGCTGCCAAAAATTAGGACGGAGGAACTTGCAATGCCCCTTACAAGAGCCATGCAGTACAGCATATTACAAACATTATTCCCATGATTGGGGAGTGGGTCTCGCATAGTCTTTGCTTATGCCTTCCAAGCAAAAGCTGCCAAAAATTAGGACGGAGGAACTTGCAATGCCCCATACAAGAGCCATGCAGTACAGCATATTACAAACATTATTCCCATTATTGGGGAGTGGGTCTCCCATAGCATTTGCTTATGCCTTCCAAGCAAAAGCTGCCAAAAATTAGGATGGAGGATCTTGCAATGCCCCTTACAAGAGCCATGCAGTACAGCATATTACAAACATTATTCCCATTATTGGGGAGTGTGTCTCCCATAGTCTTTGCTTATGCCTTCCAAGCAAAAGCTGCCAAAAATTAGGATGGAGGAACTTGCAATGCCCCATACAAGAGCCATGTAGTACAGCATATTACAAACATTATTCCCATTATTGGGGAGTGGGTCTCTCATAGTATTTGCTTATGCCTTCCAAGCAAAAGCTGCCAAAAATTAGGATGGAGGAACTTGCAATGCCCCTTACAAGAGCCATGCAGTACAGCATAATACAAACATTATTCCCATTATTGGGGAGTGTGTCTCCCATAGTCTTTGCTTATGCCTTCCAAGCAAAAGCTGCCAAAAATTAGGACGGAGGAACTTGCAATGCCCCATACATGAGCCATGCAGTACAGCATATTACAAACATTATTCCCATTATTGGGGAGTGGGTCTCCCACAGTCTTTGCTTATGCCTTCCAAGCAAAAGCTGACAAAAATAAGGACGGAGGAACTTTCAATAATGGCAACACTGACCACGGTCACCCTGGTGGTATAGTGGTGGTGGAGGCTGAGGATAAGGAGAAGAACCTAAAACAGCCGAAATGAGGAAGCGTATACCTATGTGTGGGTGTGAAGCGGTGCATGTGAATACACCTCCCGAAAAAACACAGAGGATTTGACTTAATGTTACTCTGCTGTCATTTGGTGGTGATGAGAAGTCTGGCCCAATCCAGCCCTTGTTCATTTTGATAAGGGTCAGCTTGTCAGCATTGTCAGTTGACAGGCGAGTGCGCTTATCAGTTATAATTCCCCCAGCGGCACTAAAAACACGCTCCGATAACACGCTAGCGGCAAGGCAGGCAAGGACCTCCAAGGTGTACAGAGCGAGTTCATTCCAAGTGTCTAGCTTGGATACCAAATAATTAAAAGGCACAGAGGAATCACGGAGGATGCTGGTACCATCGGCAAGGTACTACCTCACCATCTTTTGAAACTTTCCACTCCTTGTGAGAGTACCCCGCGCCTCAGGGCCTGTAAACTGGGCGGGTCTCAGAAAACTGTCCCAGAACATTGACAGTGTTCCCCTGCCTCTGCTGGATTGGAGTTGTCTGTCTCTCGTTTGTACGCCTTGGTTGGTCAACGAACTGTGACCTCTGCCGCTAGCGTGTTCAGATGAGAACTTTTTTAACAGTTCAGCAGCAAGGGCCTTCTGGTACTGCCCCATTTTTGTAGACCTCTCCACCTCAGGAATAAGAGAGTGAAAGTTCTCCTTGTAGCGGGGGTCTAAAAATGTCACCAACCAGTAATGACTGTCACCCAACATTTTTACAATGCGAGGGTCACGATTAAGGCAGCGTAACATAAAGTCAGCCATGCGTGCCAGACTGGTAACGGGCAAGACTTCCGTGCCCTCACCAAGATGACAACTGACCATGCTCTTCTCCTCCTCATCCTCCTCCCCCTTGTCCTCAGGCCACCCACGCTGAACCGACAGTAGGACAGTTGTACAGGTCCTACCGTCTACAGCGCATGACACAAGCTCCTGTTCTTCTTCCTCCTCCTCCTGCACGTTACGATGAGATGAGGCTGGGCTATGTGTAATTGACCGCTACGGCTTCTTGATCCATCTCATCACACTCTGGCTGCAATGCCTCCTCTTTAATTCTCTGCAGAGAGCGTTACAAAAGACAGACAAATGGAATGCTGACGCTAATGATGGCATCATCGGCACTCACCATCTGGGTGGACTCCTCAAAGTTTGTCAAGATGGTACAGATGTCAGACATCCAGGTCCACTCCTGAGGTCTTATGTGTGGAGTCTGACCTGAATATCGACGGCCTTGTTGCAGCTGGTACTCCACAACTTCTCTCTTCTGCTCACAAATCCTTTGCAACATGTGGAGGGTAGAGTTACAACGTGTGGGGACATCACACACCAGTCGGTGTGACGGAAGCTGCAAATGCTGCTGCAACACAGCAAGGGCGGCGGAAGCTGTAGCCGACTTGCGAAAATGAGCTGACAGGCGGCGTACTTTGACGAGCAGATCTGGCAACTCGGGGTACGATTTCAGAAACCGCTGAACCACGAGGTTAAGCACATGAGCCAGGCATGGTACGTGTGTGATCTCGCCTCGCCTCAGAGCCGCCAACAGGTTACGGCCATTGTCACACACGACCATGCCTGGATGTAGGTTCAGCGGTCTCAGCCAGAGCTCTGCCTGCTCTTTCACAGCTGTCCACAACTCACAAGCAGTGTGAGGTTTCTCACCTAAGCTTATGAGTTTCAGCACAGCCTTTTGCCGCTTGGCGGAGGCAGTACTGCAGTGCTTCCAGCATGTAACTGATGTGTTGATATCTGAGATGGAGGCTGAACATGAGGAGTCTTTAAAAAAATTCCAGACTCTGGAAGACCTACAGCTTGTACTGGCAACGTCCCTCGTGTTGGTGTTACGGGGAACGGTTGCCCGCCTTCTGTCTGCGGCCACCACACTGCTTCTTCCTGCCTGTTGGGGTACTCTGCCTCCCTCCCCCTTTGTGCTACTGGCCTCACTCTGCATGTCCTCCTGCCACGTTGGGTCAGTTACTAGATCATCCACCACCTCCTCCTCTACCACTTGCTCACCACGATCCTCCTCCTCACTTCCTGGCAATTGTGTCTCGTCATTGTCCACCTCTTGTGACAAATTGCCAGCGTCGACTTCCTGTAGCCGTGGCTGTTCAAATATTTGTGCATCGCTACATGGGATCTCCTCTTTCACCACTTCAAGCGGAGCAGGCGAGGGGCACAAATCTGGAAATGGACCAGTGAACAGCTCTTCAGAGTGTCCAAGTGTGGGATCACTTGCTGTCTGACGACACTCGGCATGGTGGGAGGAAGGAGCATCAGGGTGAGGAGGAGTATACGGTCGAGACTCACGGCTACTAAGAGTCGACCGTGTGGAAGACAGGCCGGAGGTGGTGGTGCCCAGGTAACTGGAAGTATTATCTGCTATCCAATTAATAACCTGTTCACACTGATCAGTTCGCAATACTGGTGTTGTTCTGTTCTTCCCTAGTAATTTGGTCAAGAAGTGGGAGCGAGAAGATGTGGCTGTTGGTTGTGGCACATTTTCACCTTGGCCACGGCCCCGTCCTCTGCACGCACCATCACCAGAAAGTCCACTTCCACGTCCCTTGCCACACGCCTTGCCCATTGTAAAGTAAGTAAAATAGCTTACACTCGCACTATCAATGGAAAAAGGGTAATAAAAAGTAGATTAGAACCGTGGAAGAGGAAAACCACAGTTCTGTTTCTTTGGCCTACACCCGACTCTTTTAAACAATCTGAACAATCAGGGAGAAAATATTACTGTTTTTCTTTACGGAAAAAATACCAAAAGCTGAATAATAGAGATTTCTTACCGTGGAACAGCAAAACCACAGTTATAATTTACTGGTGTATGTAGACGAGACTTTTTTAAATATATATATTTGCGGCTGAACAGTGAGCGACACACTCAAACTGTTTTTTTTAGATACAAATGGCCCAAAAGTGGATAATACAGAGGTTTGAACCGTGGAACTGCAAAAACACACTTGTATTTTTCGGGCCTACACCAGACTATTTTCAACAGATATATTTGTGTCTGAACAATCAGGAGACACTATTTATTTTTACGGCAAAAAATGCTAAAAGCAGGATAATAGAGATTTTTTACCGTGGAACAGCAAAACCACAGTTATAATTTACTGGTGTATACCAGACTTTTTTAAATATATATATATTTGCGGCTGAACAGTGATCGACACACTCAAACTGTTTTTTTAGATACAAATGGCCCAAAAGTGGATAATACAGAGGTTTGAACCGTGGAACTGCAAAACCACACTTGTATTTCTCAGGCCTACACCAGACTATTTTCAACAGATATATTTGTGTCTGAAAAATCAGGGAGACACTATTATTATTTTTTTACGGCAAAAAATGCCAAGAGCAGGATAATAGAGATTTTTTACTGTGGAACAGCAAAAGCACACTTCCGTCTCTCTGGCCTACACCAGACTGTTTTCAACAGATATATTTGTGTCTGAATAATCAGGAGACACTATTATTTATTTTTTACGGCAAAAAATGCCAAAAGCAGGATAATAGAGATTTTTTACCATGGAACAGCAAAACCACAGTTATAATTTACTGGTGTATACCAGACTTTTTTAAATATATATATATTTGTGGCTGAACAGTGTGCGACACACTCAAACTGTTTTTTTTTTAATACAAAAGGCCCAAAACTGGACTTTTTTTTTTGGGGGGGGGGGGGACACCAATAGGTTAATAAGACGGGTATTTGTACAGTGTGAAGGAGGAAAAAAAAGAGGATTTAGATGAAAAAAAGGATTTTTCCTGGCTCCCGAGACCTGTAGCTAAGTCCAGCAATTTCAGAAACAGGAGCACACAGGACTGTAATGCAGCGTTTGCTGGTATAACCCCACTGCGTCTCCTATACAGCCTGCCTGCCTGCCTGATATCTGGGATGGATATTAGTCCTCAAAAGGACTGTTTGTTTGATCTGGCAGGCTTTACAGACCCTACACTAACTATTTCGCAGGATAAATCTCTCCTTAGCTCAGCAGCGCTGTCCCTACACTGTCTAATCCGGACCGACTGTGTCCAAGATGGCGGCGCCCGGTTTTAAATACTCGAGGTGACGCTGTGCTGCCAGCCAATCACTGTAATGCCCACATTACAGTGACTGGCTGGGAATCTCTGCATGTTCATTGGCTCTGTAAAGAGCGCCAAACATGCAGGGCGGAGACCCGAGCTCCCGCCCGAGTAACCCGGAAATGCTCGGTGCTCGCCGAACATCCCGAGTAGCTTGATGCTTGGGCGAGTACCGAGCAGTGTCGAGCATGCTCGCTCAACACTACTAAATAGTATTCTTCATCCTTACAGTTATATTTTACTGTTACGCAACTCTAGATACCAGTCCATCTCTATATACCTGTATATTAGGTGTAAAAGAAAGGCTGAGATTTTTTAGTTTTGCTATACAATTGCTAAACAAAATGAAAAACATTGGTGTCATATTACAAACTGAGTATAACGTTCTTTTATGCATTTAATGAGAAAAATCAATAACAAGGGTTATGTGGCTTTAAGTGATGCAAACAAATACAGTGCTGTAAAATTGTGTCAAATAAATTTAATAAATTGGTGCACGTCTAACACACATATGGTGTTTTAGCTTAGACAGTCTGTATTTTTTTAATATATTCATTAACAAATTCATATTCTTGTTAAGATTAATTTGACCACCTGTACTCCAAAGCTGGCGCATGTAAATTATGATGAGCATAATGAAACATATTTTCAAACTTATTTAATATATGATACTGGAATTGCAAAATATCTATTTATTCACAATATATAACTTACCTTGATTTGTGTTAATCAGGAATATTTAGGTTACATTTTGTTTCAATACAACCAAAGCCAACATCTGCTTCAAACTTGTATATTCTCCCTGTTTTTATCTGGATTTCCTACAGGTATCATCAGGGTACACGAGGGTCAATGAGTGCTCTCGTCCGCTGGCCTGGCTGTCTTTAGAAGGATCGCACGAGCCAGGGCTTCTCCCACTGAATGCCCGTTGGCAGAACACTACTCAGATGACGCATGGTGAGGGTACCAAATTCCGGTAAGAATTTATTGGGTCACCAATAGTTAACAGCCTATATTACATTCTCAGCAAAGACACAAGATGGTGCAAGTGACAGAGTCTCACCCTTCTGCCACGGATTAGTACCTACGTGACTTCGGGGAATCCATGGCCAACTACCCCAACCAGCAACTCCCCACTTTTGGCGGGCACCCACTGAGAGGAGCACCGTGAGATATGTGACCAAGTGTCTGGATTGTCCCAACCTGGGTTCTCTAAAAGTCTTCCTGGGTTCAGTGATGGGCAGTGGAGAAGATCTGTAACTGGAACCATGGTCCCTAGGCTGAAGTCCCGTAAAATCATATTGATGACAAAAGCAGGCTCCTTTTTATATCCCTCAGTGCCCATTTCAGGGCATTGTGTCCCACATGACTGGGAGGAGATAATCATGGCTGTTCCTTCATTATTCGCTAGTCAATTAGACTGCATAATTGTCCTCCTAATTATGCAGACTAGTAAACTGCAGGGGGCTAAGGTAATCCGTAATCAACAGGCATTTCACAAATAAACATGCAAAAAGGGCACTGGACAGTCTCACATGAAACAATGGCTCATGTTCCTTGACTTCCCGAACAAAAGAATAGTACATCTGGCACAATTAAGAATGGTTCACCCCCTCACAAGTAGCCAGATTTTCCTCTTTGATGCTGAGTCGTCACAGCCTCCTTCAGATTTCTGTTTTATTTTGTTTATTTGTTTGTTTTTTGCATACAAGAAAAAACTAATCAGCATATTTCAGTGTTCTAGATTAGATTTTCATATTTTCATCCATTTGCATCTCTGTTTTTACTATCCATTTTTATCAAACGCAAAAAACTCACCTTTTTCCAGGCTTCTCCTCTCCATTCCAAACGGAAGACACCTGAATGAGGCCTAAGAAAGGTATTTGTAATGCATCTATTTATTGTTAAACAAATAGTAACCAAACAAAGCATGTTTAGAACATGGGGAAAAGTGTCAGTTTGTTATAAAAATGTTGAATAAACAAGACTTTTTGTCATTGCTATAACTGTTAGTGTGAACAGAGCCTAAGGGTTCATTCAGACTACAGTTTTTCTCACATGAGTTCTATCTCTGGTTTACATGGATAGAACTCGTACCTATAATAGTCTTTGGAGCTGTTCACATGTTCGTGTATTTTTTGCTGAGGGGTCTGCACAACATCACAGGGACTTGTCCGATTTTGATCCAAGTTTCAGATCAAACACAGCAATTCAAGTAATATAGGTCTGTGTAAAAAATCGGACAACACTTGGGTGCCATCCATGTGCTGTCTGTTTTTCATCGAGTGTTTGATAACAGAAGCTTGAGAAACCTCCATCAATTTATTTTTTCATCAAACTGATGAAACTCAGACCAAACTCAGATGATGAATATTGCCTTAACTGATGACACTAATCAAAAACACTTTTGAAACTAAGACCATTTTTTCTGTAGTAGAAAAATCACTGACATCTGAATGAGCCCTAATATATGTGTATGCAATGAATTGGCAAATATGTTTGTCTAGAAAAACAGTCATTCTGTGGAAAGACTAAAAAATAATGGAAATACTGTATTATATAAATTTCTACAGATATCAAAATATATACAATATGTAATCGACAGCTACATATAAGACTATAATAGTCTCCAGATCTAGGGGAGCCTCTTGCTATACAGCAAGTCCAGATTGAACACATGATCAGACCTTCTGCATCCTGCAGTTTTATTTCAACTCAGCTCTTGTTTTCCTAAGGTTAAGCTCACATGACAGTATGAAATGAAATAGTCAAGAGTAGTGATGAGCTAATGTCCATTCCTTGTGTTCTTTAGCCCAAACAAGTCTCTTCTCCTTGTTGCCTGTCCTTAGCAGTGGTTTCCTAGCAGCTATTTTACCATGAAGGCCTGCTGCACAAAGTCTCCTCTTAACAGTTGTTGTAGAGATGTGTCTGCTGCTAGAACTCTGTGTGGCATTGACCTGGTCTCTAATCTGAGCTGCTGTTAACCTGCGATTTCTGAGGCTGGTGACTCGGATAAACTTATCCTCAGAAGCAGAGGTGACTCTTGGTCTTCCTTTCCTGGGGCGGTCCTCATGTGAGCCAGTTTCTTTGTAGCGCTTGATGGGTTTTGCAACTGCACTTGGGGACACTTTCAAAGTTTGCCCAATTTTTCGGACTGACTGATCTTCATTTCTTAAAGTAATGATGGCCACTCGTTTTTCTTTACTTAGCTGCTTTTTTCTTGCCATAATACAAATTCTAACAGTCTATTTAGTAGGACTATCAGCTGCATATCCACCTGACTTCTGCACAACACAACTGATGGTCCCAACCCCATTTATAAGGCAAGAAATCCCACTTATTAAGCCTGACAGGGCACACCTGTGAAGTGAAAACCATTTCCGGTGACTACCTCTTGAAGCTCATCAAGAGAATGCCAAGAGTGTGCAAAACAGTCATCAAAGCAAAAGGTGGCTACTTTGAAGAACCTAGAATATAAGACATATTTTCAGTTGTTTCACACTTTTTTTGTTAAGTATATAATTCCAGATGTGTTAATTCATAGTTTTGATGCCTTCAATGTGAATATACAATTTTCATAGTCATGAAAATACAGAAAAATCTTTAAATGAGAAGGTGTGTCCAAACTTTTGGTCTGTACTGTATATATATATCCAACTAAACTAACAGTTCTTCTGAGGACTAATCCAGCTGCATATATTCAGTGGTGATAGCAGGAGTTAGGCAGGCGGGCAGTGTATGTGGCAGACTGCAGAGCATATAGTGCAAGAGGGTCCATTGAACGTCCTGTTAGTATAGGTATTCCACAACATATATATATCCATCTGAACTAACAATCCTTCTGAGGACTAATCTAGCTGCATATAATCGGTGCTAGGCAGGTGTTAGGCAGGCATGCGGTGTATGGGGCAGACTGCAGTGCATATAGCGCAAGAGGGTCCATTGAACGTCCTGTCTGCTGCTGCTGTAATAATACAGATATTTGTAGACATAGCCCCAGACATCAGGGGCCAGGGCAAATTTTTTTTTTATCTTAATCCTGGTTATTTGCTTAAAAAGCAATCCAGAGTACACAATTTTTCTGTTCCATTTGCTTGTTAGCACTGCACTGCAGAATACAGCCAGATCTGTTCCACATTTCAGGGATAAAAATCCAGAAATTTGAACTGAACGTGAAAAATATTGGCGTCCTTTTCCATTCTGTTTCTATGTGTCGGTCAAGCTATTCACACTAGGTGTCTGTGAAGAATAGTATTAGTAAATTACAGGCCTACTATTTAAAACCTTGGTTCTCTGTCAGACATATCACCTATAAGACTGTTCCAAAATCAGCCATTTCTTGCATTTTCATTTCGTTGCAGTGTGTCAGTCAAACTATTCACACTAGGTCTCTGTGTAGAATAATATTAGTAAATTACAGGCCTGCTATTTAAAACCGTGGTTCTCTGTCAGACCTATCACATATAACTGCGGTTCAAATCCAGCCATTTGTAGTGAACGTGGAAAATATTGTCCTCCATTTATAAATTGTAGCAGTGTCTCAGTGTACACTATTTTACAGCTCTGTTTGCTTGTTCGCAGAGTACAGACAGATTTTTTTAGTTTTATTCATATTACTGTATTGTGAAAGCAGAGGAACTTTCTTCAATGATCAGATGCACGTGATACATATGACTGCCGTAATACTACAGAAATTTTGTGGAGCGTGCCAAATATTCCACTCCTTTTAAAGTCAGCCACCTGTGTTTTGTTGAATCAATTGACACTTGGTTGCTGACAAATACAATACTGTTAGGTGACTGCCTGAAACCGTGGCCATCAGACATTATCCCATATGACTGCCCTAAAAATCCAGCATTTATTGTGAGTGTGTCAAATATTACACTCCATTTAAAGTATTTCAGTTGAGGGTTCAAACCTATTCTCAGTTGGCCGCTGACAAATAGCATATCTGTGAACAATGTTGTCAGAGTATTACATCACTTTTGCTGACTGACAAAAAAAAAAACATACAAAAAACAAGCTAAAATGGAAAAAATGTTATGAGACATTCTTTCCAGTTTAATGACTTGTATATAAGGCCAAAGAAATAAAAAAAAAAAATGGACTGTGGAAGAGATTTATGCGCCCAGAATGAACACTCATGTGTAGCTGGTGATGATACCACCTAGCAGCACCACCTGTTCCTATTGTAAATGCATCTGACAGCGTTATCGATAGGGAATAGAATAGATTTAAAAAAATTTTGGGCAGCACCAGCAGCACACAGTATAAGGCAATAATACCTAGCTGGATCAGTGTAATACACTATCCATACTGCGATACCTCACCCGTAAAAGAATTTCAGATAAGACAGTTAATATTCTAGAACATAGAATCTATTTGAATTGTGCTTCCCATTATTAAGGAGTGTGTCTCCTATACTGTTATTGCATATGCAACAATTTCAAGGGCTGCCAAAAATTAGGACACATTCCAATACACATTTGAAGAGACGTCAAAAAATAAATGAAAACACAGTAGGATCTTTCTTTAGTATAAAAACCAGAATCGCCAATGTAACCTCAATGTAATCATGTTGTTCAGCTCCTGCACCTCCTCCTCCAGTTCGGCCTCCATCTCCAAAATGACCACATCAGTCACAAGCTGGAAGGATTGCAGCACTGCCTTGGCCAAGCAGTAACAGGCAGTGCTGAAGATAATATGCTTAATGCTTCGGAGACAAACCACCCAACGCTGCAGAGTTGTTGAAAGCTATAACACAGCAGCCTGATCTGTGGCTCTCACCGCTGAACATACAGCCAGGCATGGTCGTGTGTGACAATGGTCGGAACCTGATGGAGGAGAAATGACAGCTGGAGTTTTCCCTCTATGCCAGTACTTTCACTGAGCTAAAGAATATGGCTGAGGTGAAATACAACTCTCAACAAGAAGCAGTGTCAGACTGAAAAGCATTGGGCCCACCAGAGGATTTGATTCTGAGTAGAGATGAGCGTTGTTCTACTCGAACTGTTCGCCAATCTCAAATTCGAGCTGTTTTGGGCGGTGTTCGAGCCGTTCGGCGAACACGAACAATTTGAGAAAAATTCGGCTGTTCGAGGTTATGTTCGATAACTGTTCGTGCACCAAAATCATAACTGGATTTTTTCTCAGTAATGATGAAAATTAATGTTAATACGCAGTTTGAGTGTACAGCGGGGTGGGGGGAGGGGCAGGGGATGGATCTCTGCAGGAACAATGAAGATCTCCATTTTTTTTTCTCTTTCCCGCATTTACAGTGAGGAGGTGCAATCTGTCAGCCTATCAGCAGCGCACACACGGAGCGAAGTGCTTTTTTTCACACAAGCAAGGGCATGTGTCATTGGCAGTGTATGTCACATGTCCTTGCCCTATAAGACCAAGCCATTTTCCCCGTCGCCACCATTTTCTCACTGCTGCAGCTGCGTGTTAGACGGCACCGCTGTTGCTGTGTGCGCTATACCTTGTTAATTTCAAGCCAATTTTCGCACAAATATACAGATAGCTTGGGAGTAGGGAATAGTTGTGATTGCAGTCCTTTTAAGGACTAGGTTACAGCATTTCCGGCGACTTTTATCAGGCAGGTCTGTGCTCTTAAATAGATAGGTTGTGGGAGTAAAGACTAATTGTAATTGGAGTCCTTTTCAGGACTAGGTTACATCAGTTCCTATCAGTTTTTGCCAGGCAGGTCTGTGCCAGTGCTGTGCAAGTTTTTTTCACAGCATTTGGCTGAATCTAGCAAAGCTAATCCTTTTTGGCCTATTGCAGAGTGTGTTAGTCAGTGGAGTAGCCTATCTGTGTTGCAAGATATACCACCTGTGTATAGAATACCAATTTTTTAACTGCACCTAGTGAAGTAAAATCTTTTGGGCATAGCATCATTCTATTAGTCCATCTATACTGACCTCCATCAGGTTGCAAACTGAATCTAATTTTTTTCTGCATCTAGCTCTGAAAAAATATTTGGCCTTCTAGCAGTGTGTGGGACTTGTTCTATTAGTCCACCTATACTGACCTCCATCAGGTTGCAAACTGAATATATTTTTTTCTGCATCTACCTCTGAAAAAATATTGGGCTTCTAGCTGTGTGTGGGACTTGTTGTATTAGTCCATCTATACTGACCTCCATCAGGTTGCAAACTGAATATATTTTTTTCTGCATCTACCTCTGAAAAAATATTGGGCTTCTAGCTGTGTGTGGGTCTTGTTCTATTAATCCATCTATACAGACCTCCATCAGGTTGCAAACTGAATATAATTTTTTTCTGCATCTAGCTCTGAAAAAATATTTGGCCTTCTAGCAGTGTGTGGGACTTGTTCTATTAGTCCACCTATACTGACCTCCATCAGGTTGCAAATTCAAAATAATTTTTTGTATGCATCTAGCTCTGAAAAAATATTTGGCCTTCTAGCAGTGTGTGGGACTTTCTCTGTTAGTCCATCTATACTGACCTCCATCAGGTTGCAAATTAAAAATAATTTTTATCTGCATCTACAGTACCTCTGAAAAAATATTTGGGCTTCTAGCTGTGTGTGGGACTTGTTGTATTAGTCCATCTATACTGACCTCCATCAGGTTGCAAACTGAATATATTTTTTTCTGCATCTACCTCTGAAAAAATATTGGGCTTCTAGCTGTGTGTGGGTCTTGTTCTATTAATCCATCTATACAGACCTCCATCAGGTTGCAAACTGAATATAATTTTTTTCTGCATCTACCTCTGAAAAAATATTGGGCTTCTAGCTGTGTGTGGGACTTGTTGTATTAGTCCATCTATACTGACCTCCATCAGGTTGCAAACTGAATATATTTTTTTCTGCATCTACCTCTGAAAAAATATTGGGCTTCTAGCTGTGTGTGGGACTTGTTCTATTAATCCATCTATACAGACCTCCATCAGGTTGCAAACTGAATATATTTTTTTCTCCATCTACCTCTGAAAAAATATTGGGCTTCTAGCTGTGTGTGGGACTTGTTGTATTAGTCCATCTATACTGACCTCCATCAGGTTGCAAACTGAATATATTTTTTTCTGCATCTACCTCTGAAAAAATATTGGGCTTCTAGCTGTGTGTGGGACTTGTTGTATTAGTCCATCTATACTGACCTCCATCAGGTTGCAAATTGAATATAATTTTTTTCTGCATCTAACCCAGCCAATAGTTTTGGCCTAATACCACAGTTTGGCCACTCAGCTCTGCTCGGTTACCATCCATTGTTTTTTTGTGCAAACAATTCCAGAGTTGTGAATTAGTTAACCACCAAAATGAGTGGAAAAAGGCCTGCTGCTGGTGGAAAGGGGAATAGGCGTGTTGGGAAGGGGAAAAAAGGTTGTGTCCGTGGGGTAGGTGTTAAAGCAACAGTAACATCTGCAGAAGAAAGACCATCTTCCAGCCAAACTAAAATGTCTACTTCTTTTAGCGGACAATGTGATAAGATCCCTTTCTTACGGCCACGCCAATCGCTACAAATTCCAGATAAGGCACAAAAACAGCAGGTGCTTCAACGGATATCAAGTGCTCCTTTAAGTGGGCTCTCCTCCACATCAACTTCAACATCACAAATACTCCAGTCCTCAAAGGTGTCATCCAAATCGCACTTGCTTCCTCACAGCTCCCAAATCTCCAGCTGCCCGTCTGAGTATGAGGTAGAACAGATGGTTGAGTCTGCAGAGCTGTTTACTCATACTATAGCCTGGGAATCAGAGGTCGACTCCAGCGCTTCTGTGAATCCAGACGAGGAAATGATCTGCACTGATGCCCAGAATCTTTATGAGTCGGATCCAGGACCAGACGCAGAAGGTTCTGACCATAATGTAGACCCTCATTCCCAAACTGTAACTCCTGTTGGTGGAGACAATGAGGAAGACGATGATAAGACTCAAATACCTGATTGGAGCGACAACTTTAGTTTTTTGTCAGGGCAGGAACAGGTTGGCTCTGAGGACGACGGGTGTGATAACACACAGGGTGATGATGATGAGGTTGGAGATCCCACTTACTGTCAACCCACAGTCAGCCAAGAGATGAGGTCAGCAGAGGAGGTGGAGGAAAATGCTAGTGACGACGAGGTCAGGTTGCGCCTTCCTGGACAGAGACGTAGTACTGGAAGCACGTCAACAACTGCATCCTCAAACACAACTCTGCCTCTCACCACAAGTCGTGGTGGCTCTTCAGGTCGCATGGGTGCTAAGCCTTGCATAGCCTGGGCATTTTTTCATATCGATAAAGATGACCCAACTCGTGTTATCTGTAACATTTGTCAGCAAAAGCTAAGTAGAGGCCAAAAAATACATAGTTTGAGTACTTCATGCATGAACCGGCACATGGACATGAAGCATAAGTTGCAGTGGGAAGCTCAGTGTGCTACAATGCGGCCTAGCCGGCCGGGCCAACCACCGTCTGCCATATCTTGTGCATCCGCGGCCTCTTCATCCTCTGTGACTGGGGGGACAGCAGTCACGCCTGTTTTGGGGCGCAGACCTGCCACCTCTTTACCCGCAACAGCCAGCGTGATTGGCAGGTCATCATTTTCTTTGGAGGTGGTAACACCAGCTGGTGTTGAGCGCTGTCCGACATCGATAGCACCACCTTTGGATCAAGGCAACCTAACATGTCCGCCTGCATCTTCCTCACAGACCGGCAGTTTGCCGGGGACACCCTTATCAACCCCGTCTAAGCACAATAGCCAGCCCTCGGTCCCTCAGATGTGGACAAGTAAAAGACCATTTCCTCCTAGCCATGAGAAAGCTAAGAGGTTGAATTTCACCATCTGCAAGCTCTTGGCTACAGAAATGCTGCCTTTCCGCCTGCTGGACACAGAGGATTTTCGAGACCTTATGTCCGTCGCAGTGCCCCAGTACCAGATGCCCAGTCGGCACTACTTCTCAAAGAAAGGTGTGCCTGCGCTCCACCAGCATGTCGCACACAACATCACCGCTTCTTTGAGAAACTCTGTGTGTGACAGGGTGCATTTCACCACAGACACTTGGACGAGTAGGCATGGACAGGGGCGTTACATGTCGCTGACTGGGCACTGGGTAACTATGGTGACAGCAGGACAAGGGGCTGCTGTCCAAGTCTTGCCGTCCCCACGAGTTGTGCGTCAATCCTCTTTATGTCAAAGTTCCTCCACTGCTTCTGCCTCCTCAACCTCCTCTCGGTCTTCCACCTGCACCCAAAGCCTGTCTGGTCATGCCACAAGCTTTCTAACTGCGCAGAAGGGATCCTGCACACCTCCTTACTATGCTGGCAGTAGGGCTCAACGTCATCAGGCGGTTTTTACTTTGAAATGTCTGGGAAATATGAGTCACACAGCTGAGGAGTTGTGGTCAGCTCTGGAGAACCAATTTCATGAATGGCTGTCTCCACTGGACCTGAAACCAGGGAAGGCCGTGTGCGACAATGCTGCAAACCTGGGTGCGGCCCTTCGCCGGGGCAATGTCACACACGTGCCTTGTATGGCTCACGTGTTGAACCTGGTTGTCCAGCAATTTTTAGCCCACTATCCCAGACTAGATGGCCTTCTGCAGAGGGCACGGTCGCTGTGTGCTCACTTCCGCCGTTCGCATCCCGCAGCTCAGCGACTTACATCTCTACAGAAGTCGTTGGGCCTGCCACTTCACCGGCTAAAATGCGATGTGCCTACCCGGTGGAATTCAACTCTGCACATGTTGCAGCGACTGTGGCAGCACCGACAAGCCCTGGTGCAATACGTTCTGACGTATAGCCTGGGCCAACGAGATCCAGAGGTGGGGCAAATCACGCTGGAGGAGTGGTCTCAGATCAGGGACCTATGCACCCTTCTGCACAGTTTTGAAATGGCGACGAAGATGTTTAGTGCTGATGATGCCATTATCAGCATGACTATTCCGGTGATTTACATGCTGGAGCACATGTTAAACAGAATTCGGAGTCAGGTGGTGGCACAAGAGGAGGTGGAGGAAGTAGAGGAGGAGGAGTTGTATGCGGAAGGGCTAACATCTGCAAGGTCCAGACGGTCGGCAGCACCAAGGCGGCAGGCATGTGAGGGTGGGGGAGATGGTTTTACCAGGGCACATGGTAGCAGCCAAACTAGTGAGGAAGGTGCAGGAGCCCAGGAAGAAGTGGAGGACGAACTGATGGAAGACTCATCAGATGAGGGAGACCTTGATCACATTTCTGTTGTGCGAGGTTGGGGGGAGAGGACAGAGGAAGGAAGAATGATTGTTACCTCGCCACCAACACAACAGGGACTTGGTGCTCCTGGATGCGCAACACACATGAGTGCCTTCTTGCTGCACTACCTGCAACATGACCCTCGAATTGTGAGAATTAGAAATAATCCTGACTACTGGGTTGCCACACTGTTAGATCCCCGGTACAAAAGTAAATTTGCCAAAATTATTCCTGCCATAGAAAGGGATGCACGCATGCAGGAGTATCAGCAGAGACTGTTGCAGAATCTTACATGTGCTTTTCCACAAAACACCAGTGGTGCACGTAGTGAATCTCACAGTTCCAACTTGCCAACCGTGGGACCGTCAAGTGTTCAGCACTCAAACCGTAACAGAACCACAGTATCTGCTGGTAACATCAATTTTGCGGAATCATTTCACCACTTTTTTAGCCCATCCTTTGCAAGGCCACAGGAGACAAGAAGTCTGACACATAGTCAACGCCTAGAGACGATGGTACAGGAGTATCTCCAAGTAAACATTGAAGCCACGACTGTGTCACTGGACCCTTGCTCTTTTTGGGCTTCCAATCTGGATAAATGGCCGGAGCTAGCCACTTATGCCTTGGAGATCTTGTCATGCCCCGCAGCCAGCGTTCTGTCTGAACGTGTGTTCAGCGCTGCTGGTGGTGTGCTGACAGATAAGCGCACGCGGCTCTCCACTGATAATGTAGACAGACTCACGTTCATAAAGATGAACAAATCATGGATCCGAAACGACTTTTCTACCCCTGTGTCATCCTGGGGAGAGTAAAAGCTTGATGATTGGTTAAAATCACCCTACCAACCGTTTTAAGCTTTCAAATTACTAATCATGTTTATCTGTATCTTGACTGGAAAATAATTTGGGCTTTGTAGCACAGTGCAGCACTGATCCTATTAGGCCATCTATAATAAGCTCCACCAGATTTAAAATTAAAAATAATTTTTAGCTGCTTCTAGCCCGGAAAATAATTTTGGGGCTCCGAGATGCGCAAGACACATAAGTGCCTTCTTGCTGCACTACCTGCAGCATGACCCTCATATTGTCAGAATTCGAAGTAATCATGACTACTGGGTTGCCATACTCTTAGATCCCCCAAACTTTTCGATCAACCTTTTCATTTTAATAAAGACCAAAAAAATGGTCATTTTTGAAATTATAAGCATTAGCAGGTTGTTAGAAACTGAAATCAAACAGTTTTCAACTCAAAACTTTATTCTAGGTGATGTTACATTTTCACATAGGACCCCTTGTTCGAAAGGAGCTTCTGAACTCTCTCGTCCTTTGAATTTGTCAGGTTTTGGATGGTTTCTGCTTCAATTGTTTTGCATGAGGACAGAATACCCTCCCAGAGCTGTTGCTTAGATGTGAACTGCCTCCCGCCATCATAGACACTCCTTTTAATGATGCTCCAAAGGTTCTGAATGGGGTAGAGGTCAGGGGAGCATGGGGGTCACACCATAAGTTTGTCCCCTTTTATGCCCATATCAGCCAGAGATGCAGATGTTTTATGTGCAGCATGAGATGGTGCATTATCATGCAGAAAAATGATCTTGCTGTGAAATACACGGTTCTTCTTCTTGAACCATGGCAGGAAGTGCTGTTTGAGAAAATCCACATACATTATGGAGTTCATCTTTAGCGCCTTCAGGGATCCTAAAGGGGCCGACAATCTCTCTCCCCATGATTCCAGCCCAAAACATTACTCCACCTCCTCCTTGTTGGCGCTGTAGCCGTGTTTGCGTGGGGTGTCCATCAACCAGCCATCCTCCACTCCATCCATCTGGACCATCGAGCGCTGCACGGCACTCATCCGTGAACAAAACAGTTTTGAAATCAGTCTTCATGTAATGTTTGGCCCACTGGAGCCGTTTCTGCTTGTGTGAAGTGGATAGAGGAGGTCGACAGGATGGCGTATGCACAGCTGCAAACCTCTGAAGGACCCTGCATCTTGTTGTTCGGGGGACGTTGGAGGCACAAGCAGCTTCAAAAACTTGTCTGCTGCTATGACAAGGCTTTTTTGCCGCTGCTCTTTCAACCTGACGTAATTGCCTGTAGGAAAAAGTCCTCAATTTGCCCTTATCAGCACGCACACGTGTGTACTGTGAATCAGCTACATACTTCTTGATTGCCAAGACACTTCATCCTGATTATCGCACAATGTTGATTGTAGTCATGCCTTGACCTAAACACTCCACAATTTGTTGCTTCTCAGCAGCCGACACATCCTTTTTCTTTCCCATTTTGGCAGAAAATGTAGGCTGCTTAATAATGTGAGAGAGCCTTCTTAAGTAGTGTTGCCTTTCATTGGACACACCTGCCAAACTAATTAGCACAGGTGTCTGCAATTGCTTACAGTGATATAAAGAGCCCTGACACACATCACCATCAATGAGTTTAACTGACAAACAAACAAATTCTTCCCTTATCACTCCTAAACACTTTTTGCATAATAATTTGGAACGCAGTGTACATGTGCTTTTCCACAAAACACCAGTGGTTCACGTAGTGAATCTTACAGTTCTAACTTGCCAACCGTGGTCTGTATGGAATTGTTCAATAAAGGGCCCAAAATTAAGATAACATAGATGGGAGAGGTCTCTATGAATAGGAATTCCTAAGTATTTGATACCCTGTGAGGGCCAGGCAAAGGGAAAGTTGGACTGGATGGAATCCTATATGGATTTGGGGAGGGAGACATCGAGGGCCTCAGACTTCGCTGCATTGATTTTAAAATTTTACCATGTAACAAAGTGATCTATTTCAGCCATAACAGCAGGGATGGATATATGTGATTGAGTGATATATACTAGGACATCATCAGCAAATAGAGAGCACTTGTACTCGGTGCCTCCCACCTCAATCCACCTAATATTGGGGTTATGGCGAATTGATGAGAGCAGGTGCTCCGTCACTAGGATGTATAAGAGAGGGGACAGAGGACATCCCTGCCTTGTCCCATTGGTGATTGTGAAAGGTGATGAAAATGTTCTGACGCACCCCCTGGGCCTTGGGACACCCGGAGCCGGACCCTTTTTGGTGGATGCTGGTGGTTGTAGTCTTCGTGTCGGCGACCCGGTTCCGTCGCTCAGGGCGGTCAAACCAGTGGCGGAACTATTTATGTGGTTTTGATGTTTAAATGTCCGACTACGCCACCCGTGGATTGCGGTCAGAGTGAACCGCCGCTACAGGGCAGACCGCTGAGGCTGGTGTTGTGGGTGCAGCAGAGCGTAGCATAACTCCCCACGGGAGGAGTATAGCCTCAGGGCAGTGTATGCGGAGGATGGGGGTGATGGTGCATGGCAGCAGCAGTAACGACACGGAGTCAGTGATGCAGTCCAGGGCTTTTACTCACAGTTCTTATTATCCAGACCACGTCTGCAGGTAACGGCTGCCCACGTCGTACTGTGCTCACCAGGTGAGGGGCTCAGACAACTCCCAGATAACTTTGGAGCACTTCACAGGACCCCCTTTGTGTGTCCTTTGTCTGGCCTTTCTTACCAACACTTCTGTCCGGCTGCCTCGGGCCTCCTCTTGGTAAACTTGGCGCCAGTTTCCCTGACCCTATGTGGTGCCTTCCTAGCGGGTGTAGCGAGGGGCTGCGCCACATAAAATGTCAGAGCCTCCGGTTTCTAGCTGAGGGTCATTTCCTGCCTCCACTAGTTCGGGGACCGGTCTCCCCCTTTGGCCTGACCCCTCCACGCATGTGGATTCGGGCGTGCGGTGGCGACTCGCCCGTCCGCACCCCTGGGATCCCTTCATTCCTCGTTCCTGGAGCCTTCTCCGCTCCTCTTCCTTCCTTCTCCCTCTTCCAGGCCTGGGCCTCTGTTACTAGGCCCGCCTCCGGAGCAGAGCTCATGCAGAGCCCCTGCTCCCTGCCACTTCTGCTCAGACTTCTCTGCACTGAACTAAGATGGTGCCCACCTTTTATACTCCCTTCTCAATGCACCCAGGAACTGCTTCCTCCCTGCTCCTGCACTACAGGGTTCCCCTTCCTCAGTGTTCCCTCCCCCCACTCCAGCCAGGGACAGGGACTGTCGTGCCCATCTCAGGGGCATATTGGTCGCCCTGCCCCACGGCAATGTGGTGTAATGCATGCAGGTGTCGGGTCCTGATCCACACTCCATCCTTACCTGAGAGTGAGATATCACACCTCTGGATGAGGTGCAATACGTCTGTAGCAACCGAGCCCTCAGGGTGCTACAGTTCCATTTATCTTCAGCCTAGGTGACGTATTGCGATACAGGGCCGTGATTTTGGCTATAAAAGGGTCCCCTAGACCCCTACCCCAAGCTTTTTAAGAGAATCATATATGGCGTGCCAGGAGACACTATGGAATGCTTTCTCAGCATCCAACGAGAGTATCTAATTACATATTTTTAACTGCATCTAGCCCAGGAAATACTTTGTACCTAGTAGCAGTGTCTGCTAGTCAGCGGATTATCCCGGCTGTTAAGCAAGCTACACCACCTGTAGTTTAGACACTTAATTTTTTCAAAGGAAATGCTTCGGGACCATGGGATACTTAGTGAAGAGCATCAGGAGGCACCCCAAGGCATAGGGGCTGGGACTGGCAGTAGGATGCCTTGCGGTGGACAGCCGAGCTCGATCCTTATAAAAGCTTTTTAACTGCAGCAGCTTTAGTGGACGCTACTGGAGCTGGAATTACCGCGGCTGCTGGCATGAGACTTGCCCTCCAATAGATCCTTGTAAATGGATTTAAAGTGTATTCATTCAAATTAGAGAGACAATTTAAATTAAAAAGCTTAGAGCTGCCTCCACCACAGGGGGGCTCGCTCGACCCACCAGCGGACAGGCACCAGTATTGGGAGAGGGGGGCTGGCCGTCAGGGTTCACCGCGGCTCTGGCACAAACCCGGCGACACGGAGGTGGCACGGGCAGGAGCGGACTGGCCGTGTCGGCTTCTCACTTTTTGGATTTTAGAAGGGCATGACATGCCTATATCTGTGTCTCCCCCTCCTTTTACTCCTCCACCTCTTTTATTTTCGCATGACTATATGTACTTGTCACTTTTCCATGTGTTAGTTATGTCTTCTGAGCAGTTTGTCAGCTTTTGGACACCTTTGAAGGTGTTTTCTATGTGTTTCTATGTGTTTTTGTTTGCCTGCCATTGGTTTTAACGGTGTTCGAAGGTGTTCGACGAACAGTTCGACGAACAGTTCGGCGAACACACGGGTGTTCGACGAACCGAACCGAACTCGAACACTACGGGGGTGGCTCAACACTAATTCTGAGGGCCCACCTTTCTCCCCCACTCAAGAGCCCTATAGCAGCTGTAACATTTGCGCTATTATGCTGGCCTGGCAGATGTTGCAAATTGCCTTTTTAGGCTTATCTAAACAGTCTTTGAAAAAGAACCAGATTCCGGAAGACCTAACAGTTGTACTGGCAACTTCCATCCTGTTGGTGTCCTGGAAGCAGTTGCCCGCCTTGTGTCTGTGGCCTCCACACTGCTAGTGAATGCGTTCATCTCCCTTCTCGACGACTGCAACCTCCTTCTCTTTGGCGTCCCTCCTAACACTCTCGCATGCCTCCAATCTATCCTAAACTCTGTTGCCCGACTAATCCACCTGTCCCCTTGCTATTCCCTGGTCTCTCCTCTCTATCAATCCATTCACTGGCTCCCCATTACCCAGAGACTCCTTTTCAAAACCCTAACCTTGAGATGCAAAGCTATCCACAACCTGTCTCCTCCATACATCTGTGACCTAGTCTCCCCGTACTTACCTGCACACAACCTTCGATCCTCACAAGATCTCCTTCCCTACTCCCCTCTTTTCTCCTCTTCCCACAATCGCATACAAGATTTCTGCCGTGCATCCCCCCCTTCTCTGGAACTCTCTACCCCACCATTTCTGACTCTCGCCTACTGTTGAAACCTTTAAAAGGAAGCTGAAGACCCACATCTTGCAACATGCATACAACCTGCAGTAACCCTCGCTCCACCATACCGCTGCAAGACCAGCTCTATCCTCACCTACTGTATCCTCACCCATGGCTTGTAGACTGAGCCCTTGCGGTCAGGGTCCTCTCCTCTCCTGTACCAGTCGCTGTCACATTTTTGTTCAAGATTATTGTAATTGTTTATGCGATCTATACCCCTTTTTCACATGTAAAGTGGCATGTAATACATGGCGATAAAGTAATAATAATAATGTGATCCAGACTCACATCTACTGAGACTGGTGGTGGTGGCAAACTGACTGGAAGCTTTATCTGCTATCCAACCAACAACCTTTTCACACTGCTCTGGCTTCAATAGTGATGTCCCACGGCCCCCTAGAAATTGGGACAGGAAGGTAGTTCGACATGACGTGGTTGTTTGTTGTGCTCCCTCAGCAGGCACAGTTTCATCTTGCCCACGGCCTCGGCGTGCACTATAACCATCACCATAATGTCCACTTCCCCGTCCCTTGCCACACACCTTGCCCATTTTAAATGGAGTTTAAGATTTGTCACGTTGCCAAAAATGTCTGTATTATTACAGCAGTAATATAGGATCACGTCTGATGAGATGACCACAGTTTTAGGCAGTGCCCTGGGAGTCAGAGTTGCTTTCAGGGGTCTTCCCCATGCTGTTCCCATGTCACACACAACATGACCAGATAAGGTTGTAAAATGTTGAAATTACATTTCCCGATGAATGCATTTGTCTTGGTTGAAAGCAATGCAAAAGTGTAAAAACGCATCAAAAAAGCTACGTGTGAACATAGCCCAAGGTGTGGAGGAGCATTTTTGTTTTTGGTTATTTACTTTGCTTTATATACAAGTCATTACCCTGGAAAGGATGTCCCTTAACATATTTCCCAGGAAAATCCATTTTGGTTTCATTTTTGTATGTTTTATTGTGAGTCCGTAAAAGTGGTGTAATACTCTGACAACATTGTTGACAACAGTGACCTGGGAGTCAGAGATGCTTCCAGGGGTCTTCCCCATGTTGTCCCCATGTCACTTGAGCACTGTTCACATCGATTTGGGCCATTTTTTAGGCCCTCTGCAAACCGCCGGGGGGGCCGCCTGAAAAATGCTTGCGCTTCCCATAGACTTACATTGGGCTCGTTACTCGGACCGAGCACTCGAGAATTCCAATTTGCACGACCCAAGCAACGAGTACCCGGGCATTTTAGTGCTCGCTCATCACTAGTCAAGAGTTTCATCCGGAAACCTTGGATGATTTTTTTTCACTTGTCATCCGTATACAATCTGATTTTTTTTTATAGCTACAGTTATTAATAATTTACAAGACCATTTACAGTTCTACGTTAAAGCATTGCAGTGTATCCATACAAAAACGCATGCTATACTGTGGCTCCTCATAGCATCCGATTTTTTTTACCGGTCCATAGACTTGAAAGGGTGAGTCTCATCCGACGCATGGAAGAAACTAGTGCATTCTGGAATTTTTTATTTTCACATGCATATTCGGTCAGTAACAAGAAAATCTCTCATCTGTACTGCCCCATTGAATAACATTGGTGAAAGTGCTGTCCGGTGGTGAGAACCTATCCTAACAGTAACTTTTATACCTCTAAGGCTATGTGCCCACGTAGCGTTTTTGTAACGTTTTTGCGGCGTATTTACGGCAGCGAAAATGCAGCGAAAACGCTTGTAAAACAGTCTGCCATGCAAAGCAATGTGAATTCGCATGTGCTGTGCACATGATGCGCTAATTTGCGCGCCGAATTCGCATTGCTTTGCAAAATGCAGCATGACCATTTCTACCGCGATTACGCTGCAGCGTAATCGCGGTGCGTATGGTACCTGGGATGAAGAGGAGACTACAACTCCTCTTCATCCCGGCTACCACACGGTGAAAAAAGAAATAAAAAAGTTAAAAATAA
Source organism: Phyllobates terribilis (assembly GCF_046119375.1). Classification (NCBI taxonomy): domain Eukaryota; kingdom Metazoa; phylum Chordata; class Amphibia; order Anura; family Dendrobatidae; genus Phyllobates; species Phyllobates terribilis. Next base: position 882,485,942 of record NW_027362762.1, read on the forward strand.
ACAAAACCTGTATATTCACCGGCCCCCGGTCTCCTCCGGTCTGCTCCCGGCCGCATCTTCTCTCTTTAGCGTCCTGCAGTGTACTGTCAGGACCTGTGGTGATGTCATTTAGTCACCTGATGGTCACGCGACCACTGACGTCGGCGGTCAGGTGATGGTCGCGTGACCATCAGCTGACTGACATCACCGCAGGTCCGGACAGTACACTGTGGGACGCTTAAGAGACAAGACACGGCCGGGAGCAGACTGGAGGAGACCGGAGAGCAGACCGGCGGCCGCCGGAGAGGTGAATATACAGGTTTTTTTTTATTTTTAACGTTTTAATTCTTTTTTTTACTATAGATGCTGCATTTAAAGCATCTAAGTTGTTCACACATTATAAATCCATGCCGGTTGCATGGATTTATATTGTGTGATCAACTTGTCAAGCACTTTTCCAAGTGATGCTCAAAATTGCTTGGAAAAGTGCTTGAAAAAACGCATGCGAAAACGCATGTAAAAACGCTTCTCTCTGGCAGAAAAAACGCATGTAAATCTGCATGCGTTTTTTCTGCCAGAGAGAGGCAAAACGCTCTGCATCAAATCTGCTACGTGGGCACATGGCCTTAGGCTATGTGCCCACGTTGCATTTATGAAGCAGAAAATTTCTGCTGCATAAATGCAAGTCCTCTCCCTGAAAAACGCATGCGGAATTCCGCACGCGTTTATCGCGCATTTTTCGTGCGTTTATCACGCGTTTTCCACATGCGGAATTGCCTTGCGTTTTTTATGCATTGGGCAAAGGCAATTCCGCTTGCGGAAACGCAAAATTAAATGACATGCTGCGGATTTTTGAACGCGGCATAAACGCTGCGGAAAAATCCGCAGCATGTGCATAGAACTTGCGGAATCCCATTGGGGAACATGGGGTGCGGATATACATGCGTTTTTCAAGCGTTTACGCTGCGGAAATTCCGCAGCATATACGCTTGAAAAATGCTACGTGGGCACACAGCCTTAGAGCTTCATGCACAGAACTCTAAGCACAGCTGGGGCTCTAAGTGATGTAGTTAGTTAGAGATATGGTCTTGTATTCTTCTGTGATAGTTTCCTTATCTGCAAAAATGCAAAGAGTCAAAATTGAAATGGCCAAACTAAAACACTTTACATGCAATGCATTATTTTATTTTGTAATAGGAGACTGATATGGTTCATAATAAGATATTGATGAGATTTTATAATAGGAGATTGACGAGATTGATACAAGAACAATAAGAGGTTCAATATAGAAATAAAAATGACACGTATTCCACATAAAGCTGGCGATCAATAGATTAACATGCAATGATTCAATTTACATGTAACAATAAGTATAAATATTTATACATCATGAATAAGAGAATAGAAATTCATCTTATATATCCTGCACAAAGTAGCCTCCTTGCTCAAGAAAGCTAAAAAATAGCCTTAACTCATGTTTTATCCTATACCATGGGCATCACTGTCCTGGTAACAGAATTTTGCTTAGTTCATTCCTGGTGTGAACAACACTGGATTGTTATCTAAATATTCTGTCCACCTGTTCATGCTGTCCAAACCTCAAGCAGCACGAATCAGATCCTTACTACTGAACTGCAGCCTGGTATGTCTTTATCTGAAACCAAGTTTGGAGAGATAGACGAAGATTATAGGGAAAAATGAGACTAATCCAGCAGCGCCCCTGACTGGCTTCTTCCCGCACAACTCCAAGATGGACAGGTCTCTCCCAAGTTTGTACATAGGAAGAAACATGTTAATCATTTAGAGAAGATGAGTTTCTACTTCTTGGTCCGATCTGAACTTACTGGAAATAGCCAAAAAGGCTAATTTAGCAAATCCCTGGATGAAGCAGTTACCAGACTCAGCAAGTGATTGATTATGCAGTCATTTCCAACCATTTCTGATACGTCAAAATGGGACATAGGGATCGGGTAAGTATTGGAATCCAAGCATTGGGGATGGGTGAGGAATTGTTTCTTTTAGTTTTTGTAGCGCCGGCGTCTCTGCCTCCTGCCGGGCATAGACGCCGACCCCCTTACCACCGCGGCTCTGGTCCGGCGTCCTCCGCTTCCCTGGCTGTGTGTCCCCGGGGTGTGTGCACCACTCGCAGATCCCCGGGCACTGTGCTTAAGGCGCAAGCGATCGCGTTCCCTGCTTCTTAAAGGTACCGTGCGTGCTTTCCTAATATGTCCCTAGCCAATGGCCAGAGGACAGCTGATATTTTAGGCACCTCCTGCAAAATGGAGGTGCCTGTGGAATGTTGTAGTTTGTGTGCTAACATTCTCTCCAGCCCACAGGTCCCAGTGCTGTTCACCAGCCTGTCTATCTGCTGTGCCCGCCAGCCTGTCTATAAGCCGTGCCCACCAATCAGCCTGCCAGCCGAGCCTGTCCGTCAGTCAGCTCCATCCGCCTGCCTACCAGCCGTGCACATCTGTCTGCCAATCTGTTGTGCCAGTCTGCTTCGTCTATCAGCCCCGTGGGAGTCGCCTGCTCTCACACGAGGTCGGTCCAAGAGTGGCACCTGGTTCACCTTCCCGGTCCCTCCTTGGTTCACAGAGTTGATTAAGCTGCCAGGTAGCCAGGGTTGGTCTGGGTAGGCACTTAGTTAGGTACCTCTGGTCCCTCCTTGTACCACAGCACAGTGGTTCCACCATCCGGACTTGTAGCAGCTTTTGTAGCAGTATGAGGTATTTAAAATAACATTTTTTATTCTGGCAGTGGCATATTTCCTTCTCCCTGTAGAGAATTTGCCAAGCAGGGCATAAATGCATATGAGGTGTTGTATATGGCCTGCTTTGGTGTTTTTCCAACTTTAGCTTTCTGTTTCAGTATCATACTTATCTATCCAAATGTCTGTAGAACAATACAGTATCTGTGTTTTTGTAAATCATTGGTACAATAGAGTTATATCCTTTTTTTTGACATTTCGAACTTAAAGAGGTTCTCCAAGAACAAAATGGCTGATGTAATTCAAACTGTAGCCCATCTGAGCCACGGGTCAGAACAGGCTGCAGACTGAAGACATACAGCTACTGCGAACTGTGTTGCAACTGACAAAATCTGTATCGCACATACCCTATAGATGGCCGGGAGCATGGCTGCAATATGTGAAGAAATATGTTTTAGCCCATGTTGTGTTTGACGAGGAGATCTTCAGCTTCATCCTCTTCCTCTGTCAGTATCCTCCGTCAGTATGACAGCATGGCTGTGATATGTGAAGAAATATGTTGGCGAGGAGATCTTCAGCTTAATCCTCCTCCTCTGTCAGTTTGACAGCTTTATAACAATGCACAGAGACTGACTGCGCCCAACTGGAAAACCAGTTAATAGTCTTTGTGCTCAGCAAGGAAGAGATATATTTCTTCACATATGACACATCTGGTGTGTATGATTGTCATTTTTCAGTTTCGGGACTCGATCTGGTGACTTCTTGCTGCTTGTTTGATTTTCCTTTCTGCTGAGCCACAGCCACTTTTGGTTTCTGTCCAACTGCTGATGGTATTTTGTCTTTTCTTTCTTTGGTTTGCTTCTATTCAGGTGTCTCTCACTTCCCAATTTGGTTCTCCTATTGCTTGTTATGAGGGGCTATTTATATTCACTTTGCACCTGCATTTTTGATGGCTATATTTCATGACAGATGGTGTTTGGAGATCCAGGTCCTCAGCTAGCTACCATTATATTTTGTTAATCTCTGTTGCTTTTCCTTCAGTTTGTTTGTGTGTCTTGCTCCTCAGTACCCTTTCCTTTTTTTTATGCTTGGAGTCAGGAAGTTTTTACACATATTCCATTTCATTTTATTCTTGGGGAACCCCTTAAATAATGCATAAAGGGGTCGGCCACTGCCATATATAAACTTTTTTGTATATAACCTTCTTTCTCAAATCTTTCTGTAACCTGAGCTGCTCTTCTGGTCACATGCTCTCTTGCTGAGAATCATCTGATTTCCTGTGATGTCATGTCAGATTCTCCCTGAGTTCCTGGCTCTGGAATCTAATGGGACATCACAATCATGTGACTTCCATGCTATGTGGGTAGGCGGGGCTTTATTCAGCAGAGCTCACTCTTTGCTTCTTTGCATATGGCTGTAGACACAGCTCTCCCATCTCCTTGCTCATGTTTCCCTATAGAGCTCTCCCTTGTATCTGTAGGTATAGTGCAAGGGGATTTCAATGCTTGTGGCAGTGATAAGAAGGTGTGACAACTACCGGATAGGTGATGGTGAGGAGCAGAGGTACCAGAGAGATGAGTGGTAAGGTGAGTAAAGGATTCATTTTTACCCTTTTGATGGCCCTTTTGTGGTTCAGAAAATGGCAGTCAGTGGTTGCTATTTTGCTGAATCCTCGCAGTAGCACATTATAAAAAATATGCATTAAGGCAAATACGAATTTTTGTAATATTCAAGTAGAATTTACTTCCACTTGAATATATTTACTTATCTCTACTTAACACATATTAAAATGCCTGCATTTCATTTAAGTGTTTGTAAATCTGAAGCCTTAGGAGATAAAGCATTTAAGTAAGGTAAGACATTAAAAGCTTTAGTAAATGTACCTGCAATCAATGTGTGATTTAATAGTCTTCTTCCTTTTCAATGCAATTTGTTTGAAAGCAGAATCTTCAGTATTGAACTTTACCTATTGCCGATAGGATGACTAACAGCAAGACCTCTACACTATCCACCCCTCACATACAGAGACACTAAGGCACCAGCTTCTTATCATACTTTTCTTCTGATTCTATTTTAGAACACTGAATACAGATCAATATACTTGTTGGTTAGATTTAAATATCATTTGATACCACATTACTCTCGGAAGTCATTCGATTTTGAGGAACGTCTTTTTGGTGGATGTTCTGTGATGGCGTCATGGGGGTTCAGGAATTTGAAACAGGTGATTTTGCCATTCTCTGGATCAATACGACATCTAAACTTAGTTCTTAATCAAACTCATTTGTCAGCCCCATCATTATTTTTTTTTGTTAACTTAAAGTAAAGAACATCATGTAGAAGAGAAGAGAGACCTCAAATGAAAATCAACAAAGTTGTTTTAACCTAGACCAAAGTTGTAGATTTTCTGCTGGGTCTCAGACCCACGGCTGTAGTATGGCTTTGCACAACCTTCAAACTGTATAAAGCCACAACAGGGCATTCATTCATAGGCTTCTTTGAGTCCCTACTTTACTGTACTTCTTTTTCCATAACAGGCTATGTTATATACTGTAAAAAAAAATAGAACAATGAGGATAACACCAAAACAATGCCAAATATATACAGTATGATGTAAATTTTAATATATTGATTACACGATTAGTGTTGAGCCACCCCCGTAGTGTTCGGGTTCGGTTCGGTTCGTCGAACACCGGGATGTTCGAGGAACTGTTCGTCGAACTGTTCGTCGAACACCTTAGAACACCGTCGAACACCGTTAAAACCAATGGCAGGCAAACAAAAACACATAGAAACACATAGAAAACACCTGCAAAGGTGTCCAAAAGCTGACAAACTGCTCAGAAGACACTCTCTTTAAAAAAGCCGGCCGGCAAATTCAGCAGCGGCATACACCGGTACCCGACAATTTAGACAAGAAGGAATAGAGCATCACACATAGATTAGATAGATAGAAACATGTCAGTCACACATATAAGAAGCACAGTGACAGTGTTGGTTACTGCACTTGTCATTTAGTGTAAAGGATTTATTAAAAAAAATATTAGTGTTTTCATGCACCGTCTCTTTAAAAAAGCCGGCCGGCAATTCAGCATCTGTACCCGACAATTTAGAACAGAAAGAATAGAGCTTCACACATAGATTAGATAAATAGAAACATGTCAGTCACATATATAATAAGTACAGTGATAGTGTTGCTTACTGTACTTGTCATTTAGTGTAAAGGATTTATTTAAAAAAATAATAGTGTTTTCATGCACTGTCTCTTTAAAAAAGCCGGCCGGCAATTCAGCAGCGGTACCCGACAATTTAGAACAGAAAGATAGAGCATCACACATAGATTAGATAGATAGAAACATGTCAGTCACATATATATGAAGTACAGTGATAGTGTTGGTTACTGTACTTGTCATTTAGTATTAAAATAAAGGATTTATTATTAAAAAAATTGGCGTGGGGTTCCCCTTAATTTTAGGCTCTAGCGGAGGTTAAGCAGACGGCTGGGGCAGATGTTTGAAGCCTGGGAAGGGGGTAATACCCACGGAGCTTCCCAGGCTACTAATATCAGCCCCCAGCTGAATACATAGCCTTTACTAGCTATTAAAATGGGGGACCCCCCAAAAAAAATGACGTGGGGTCCCCCCTAATTTAATAGCTAGCAAAGGCTAGGCAGACAGCTGGGGGCTGATATTAATAGCCCAGGAAGGGAGCCATGAATATTGGCCCCCTCCCAGGCTAGAAACACCAGCCGTCAGCCGCCCCAGAAATGGCGCATTCATAGGATGCGCCAATTCTGGCACTTAGCCTCGCTCTTCCACGCTGCCCTGGTGCGGTGGCAGGGGGTAATAGGGTTGGGGTTGATGTCAGCTTATAATGCCAGCTGACATCAAGCCCAGGTTAGTAATGGAGAGGCGTCTATAAGACACCCCCATTACTAACCCCATAGTCAAAGTTAAAAAAAACACAAACACCCAGAATAAAGTCCTTTAATTGAAATAAAGACACAATCCTTTATTGTTCTAAATTAAACCATACTTACCATCACGCCCATTCCAGCTGAAGCCAACGATCTCCTGCAATAAAAGAAAAATAATAAAGCAACCTCATCCTTACCTTTCCATGGTTCCCACGACAGCTTCAGCTCTGCTACATCGAGATGACAGGCTGGACCGCAGCAGAACGCTGCCATCCAGCCTGTCATCCCGCAGACACTGAGAAGCGCAGGCTTGCTTGCGCTGCTCAGCGTCTCTCTGTGACGACATCCAGATGAGCCGAGTTCATGTCCAATGAACTCGGCTCACCTCATGCACGTCACTGACAGCGTGGGAAAATTCTCACGCTGAAGCGCTGATTGCAGGAGAATTTTCCCACGCTGTCAGTGACGTGCAGGAGGTGAGCTGAGTTCATTGGACATGAGCTCACCTCATGCACATCACTGACAGCGTGGGAGAATTCTCCTGCACTCAGCACTTCAGCGTGAGAATTTTCCCACGCTGTCAGTGACGTGCATGAGGTGAGCCGAGTTCATTGGACATGACCTCGGCTCATCTGGATGCCGTCACAGCGAGACAGTGAGGAGCGCAAGCATGCCTGCGCTTCTCAGTGTCTGCGGGATGACAGACTGGATGGCAGCGTTCTGCTGCGGTCCAGCCAGTCATCTCGATGTAGCAGAGCTGAAGCTGTCGTGGGAACCATGGAAAGGTAAGGATGAGGTTGGTTTATTATTTTTCTTTTTTTGCAGGAGATCGTTGGCTTCAGCTGGAATGGGTGTGATGGTAAGTATGGTTTAATTTAGAACAATAAAGAATTGTGTCTTTATTTCAATTAAAGGACTTTATTCTGGGTGTTGTGTTTTTTTTAAATACTTTACTAGAAATTCATGGCGGTCATGTCTAATACTGGCGTGACCCCATGAATTTTGGGCTTGGGGCCAGCTGATAATACCAAGCTGGCCCTAACCCCTTTATTACCCAGTGAGCCACCGCACCAGGGCCCTGGATGAGTTGGGTACAGCGCCAGAAGATGGCGCTTCTATGAACGCGCCATTTTCCGGGGTGGCTGCGGACTGCAATTTGTAGCGGGGGGGGCCCAGAAAGCTTGGGCCTCCCTGCGCTGCAGATTCCAGCCCCCAGCTGCCTAGTTGTACCTGGCTGGACACAAAAATAGGGCGAAGCCCCACGTACTTTTTTTTTAATTATTTCATGAAATTCATGAAATAATTAAGAAAAAAAGGCCTTCCCTATATTGTTGTGTCCGGCCAGGTACAAATAGGCAGCTGGTGGTTGGGGGCAGCCCGTTCCTGCCTGCTGTACCTGGCTGGACACAAATATAGTGCGAAGCCCCACTTCAATTTTTTTTAATTATTTCATGAAATTCATGAAATAATTAAGAAAAAAAGGGCTTCCCTATATTGTTGTGTCCGGCCAGGTACAAATAGGCAGCTGGTGGATGGGGGCAGCCCGTTCCTGCCTGCTGTACCTGGCTGGACACAAATATAGTGCGAAGCCCCACTTCAATTTTTTTTAATTATTTCATGAAATTCATGAAATAATTAAGAAAAAAAGGGCTTCCCTATATTGTTGTGTCCGGCCAGGTACAAATAGGCAGCTGGTGGATGGGGGCAGCCCGTTCCTGCCTGCTGTACCTGGCTGGACACAAATATAGTGCGAAGCCCCACTTCAATTTTTTTAAATTATTTCAGGAAATTCATGAAATAATTTAAAAAAAATTGACGTGGGGCTTCGCACTATATTTGTGTCCAGCCAGGTACAGCAGGCAGGAACGGGCTGCCCCCAACCACCAGCTGCCTATTTGTACCTGGCCGGACACAACAATATAGGGAAGCCCTTTTTTTCTTAATTATTTCATGAAATAATTTAAAGAAAATTGACGTGGGGCTTCGCCCTGTTTTTGTGTCCAGCCAGGTACAACTAGGCAGCTGGGGGCTGGAATCCGCAGCGCAGGGAGGCCCAAGCTTTCTGGGCCACCCCCGCTGCAAATTGCAGTCCGCAGCCACCCCGGAAAATGGCGCGTTCATAGAAGCGCCATCTTCTGGCGCTGTACCCAACTCATCCAGGGCCCTGATGCGGTGGCTCACTGGGTAATAAAGGGGTTAGGGCCAGCTTGGCATTATCAGCTTGCCCTAAGCCCGAAATTCATGGGGTCACGCCAATATTAGACATGACCACCATGAATTTCTAGTAAAGTATTTAAAAAAAACACAACACCCAGAAAAAAGTCCTTTAATTGAAATAAACACACAATTCTTTATTGTTCTAAATTAAACCATACTTACCATCACGCCCATTCCAGCTGAAGCCAACGATCTCCTGAAATAAAAGAAAAATAATAAAGCAACATCATCCTTACCTTTCCATGGTTCCCATGACAGCTTCAGCTCTGCTACATCGAGATGACAGGCTGGACCGCAGCAGAACACTGCCATCCAGCCTCTCATCCCGCAGACACTGAGAAGCGCAGGCTTGCTTGCGCTCCACAGTGTCTCTCTGTGAGGGCATCCAGATGAGCCGAGTTAATGTCCAATGAACTTGGCTCACCTCATGCACGTCACTGACAGCGTGGGAAAATTCTCCTGCACTCAGCGCTTCAGCGTGGGAGAATTCTCACACTGAAGCGCTGAGTGCAGGAGAATTCTCCCACGCTGTCAGTGACGTGCAGGAGGTGAGCTGAGTTCATTGGACATGAGCTCACCTTATGCACGTCACTGACAGCGTGGGAAAATTCTCCTGCACTCAGCGCTTCAGCGTGGGAGAATTCTCACGCTGAAGCGCTGAGTGCAGGAGAATTCTCCCACGCTGTCAGTGACGTGCAGGAGGTGAGCTGAGTTCATTGGACATGAGCTCACCTTATGCACGTCACTGACAGCGTGGGAGAATTCTCCTGCACTCACCGCTTCAGCGTGAGAATTTTCCCACGCTGTCAGTGACGTGCATGAGGTGAGCCGAGTTCATTGGACATGAACTCGGCTCATCTGGATGTCGTCACAGAGAGACGCTGAGCAGCGCAAGCAAGCCTGCGCTTCTCAGTGTCTGCGGGATGAGAGGCTGGATGGCAGCGTTCTGCTGCGGTCCAGCCTGTCATCTCGATGTAGCAGAGCTGAAGCTGTCGTGGGAGCCATGGAAAGGTAAGGATGAGGTTGCTTTATTATTTTTCTTTTATTGCAGGAGATCGTTGGCTTCAGCTGGAATGGGCGTGACGGTAAGTATGGTTTAATTTAGAACAATAAAGGATTGTGTCTTTATTTCAATTAAAGGACTTTATTCTGGGTGTTTGTGTTTTTTTTAACTTTGACTATGGGGTTAGTAATGGGGGTGTCTTATAGACGCCTCTCCATTACTAACCTGGGCTTGATGTCAGCTGGCATTATAAGCTGACATCAACCCCAACCCTATTACCCCCTGCCACCGCACCAGGGCAGCGTGGAAGAGCGAGGCTAAGTGCCAGAATTGGCGCATCCTATGAATGCGCCATTTCTGGGGCGGCTGACGGCTGGTGTTTCTAGCCTGGGAGGGGGCCAATATTCATGGCTCCCTTCCTGGGCTATTAATATCAGCCCCCAGCTGTCTGCCTAGCCTTTGCTAGCTATTAAATTAGGGGGGACCCCACGTCATTTTTTTTGGGGTGTCCCCCATTTTAATAGCTAGTAAAGGCTATGTATTCAGCTGGGGGCTGATATTAGTAGCCTAGGAAGCTCCGTGGGTATTACCCCCTTCCCAGGCTTCAAACATCTGCCCCAGCCGTATGCTTAACCTCCGCTAGAGCCTAAAATTAAGGGGAACCCCACGCCAATTTTTTTAATAATAAATCCTTTATTTTAATACTAAATGACAAGTACAGTAACCAACACTATCACTGTACTTCATATATATGTGACTGACATGTTTCTATCTATCTAATCTATGTGTGAAGCTCTATTCTGTCTGTTATAAATTGTCGGGTACCGCTGCTGAATTGCCGGCCGGCTTTTTTAAAGAGACGGTGCATGAAAACACTATTATTTTTTTTGATAAATCCTTTACGCTAAATGACAAGTACAGTAAGCAGCACTTTCACTGTACTTCGTATATATGTGGCTGGCATGTTTATATCTATCTAATCTATGTGTGAAGCTCTATTCTTTCGGTTCTAAATTGTCGGGTACAGGTGTATGCCGCTGCTGAATTGCCGGCTTTTCATGTTTCACTGTTGGCACTGTTCCCATCGATTTGGGCAATCACTGTAATGCCACAACCACCATGGCTGTGGCATTACAGTGAGTGGCAGACAATCCCTGCATGATTGGTGCTCTAAATAGCGCCAGACATGCAGGACACGCTTTTGGTGCACGAACAGTTATCGAACATAACCTCGAACAGCTGAATTTTTTGCAAATCGTTCGGGTTCGTCGAACAACTCGAACACCGCCCAAAACAGCTCGAATTTGAGATTGGCGAACAGTTCTAGTCGAACACCGCTCATCTCTATACACGATTAAAGGGAATATGTCAGCAGGTTTTTGCTATGGACTGCTCATTGTAGTTTTAATAGAATCTCTGTTTTCTTTGTTATAGATGTATATACCCCGCCCACACTCCTGATTGGCAGATTGCTGTGTATACTGTACATTGTCAGCAAGCTGCCAATCAGTGGTGGGGGTGGGGTTACCCAGGTTAGCTGGACTGTCTGCCACAAAACACCTAGTCCTGCAGACATAATCTCCTGATGATAAAACACTGATTGTATTGAAACTACAGCATACAGCCCGGTAAGTGACACATTCCTGTAATCAAGCTCTCAGCCCTACATTATGATGCTCTCATATTAAATAGGAAAAACCTGCTGTCAGATTCCCTTTAAATTCAAAAAATTAAATATACAATATAAAAATAAAAAAACAGTCTACATGGGGAAATGACAAATGGCAGAAAAACCCCAGTATTACATATAATGAAAGAAACAAAAGTAAAAAGAAAGATAATAATGATAGTATGTGTAAAATACTGATAGGTACCAAATTCAGGGTGCTGATTAATAAGCAGAATATTATAACTTGTCACATGATATTGACCCAACAATTAGAATGTCAAATAGCTATAGGCAGTAAAATATAAAGAATACTAGACAATTTGAAATATAATCCATTGATAGTGTGTATGATAAGCAGATAAAGCACAGAGTTGCTAACTTGTTTTTTTATTTTTTCTGGATGCTAACATTTTTTATGGAAACATTAAATAAACAGAAAAAATCAGATCCACAAGAATTCAGCTGTGAAATTCTGTTTGCATCAAATGTAATCAATAGGAATTGAATAAGCCCAGTTTGCTGTAAAAGTAGGGAATTATTTACTCAGTTCTCCTGACCCGAAAGCATAATAAACAAATGGTTCAGAAGGGGTTTAAAAAACAATTAATCAACATACTCACCTCAATCCTCATATCTGTTGGCACCCCAAGGCATCGGCACATGCTTCCACTCCAGTATCTTATTTACTTGTGCTCCTGGTGATAGTATATTATGGCATGGCCTCTTTTTGGATCATGTGAATCCAGTAAAATGGCAGCTGACTGTCCAACATTTTGCTGGATTTGTGAGAGTCAAACTCACAAAAATTTGGAAGATTTGCTAAAAATTTTGGGTTTTAGGAAATTCTAAATCAATTAAATTAATTTACAATCAATTTGCTCATCTTTAGTATAAACCATGAACAAACTGTTGTATCAAGTGTGACATGCAGAAGTAGTGCTTTTGCAGAGTGTGACATGCAGAAGTAGTGCTGTAGCAGACTGTGACATGCAAAAGTAGTGCTGTTGCTTTAAAAACAATCAGCAACTATTAGAAGTAACACAAGCACATGAGACAGGAAGTGTTGTGCTCCAGAAGCATCCAGCAACTAGAGGGCTTAACACAATCACAGGAGAAGGGGAGTGTTTTAGCAGAGCCCCAGGGGGATTGTGGGGAAGTTGTTTACTGTCTGGCTGGAGCCAAAGAGAAAGGTGGTGTGTGTGTTCTGCATCTGACTGAAGTGCCCCTGCAAGTGAAAAGGATTCGAGTCAGGAATGAAGCTAAGCACAGGTCAGGTAGAGTTTCTGAACTAGCAGTGCAGAGTATTGTCAATCAGAAAGATAAGGACTGTAAGAAATGGTGTCACAGGGATCATCTCCCTCAGAAAACCCTCCCCCCTCCTCCATCTCACTGTGCTGTAAAGAATGCTGTGTTCATTAATGTGCCTTTGCTTTAGAACTGTTCTGTCCTGTACTACTGGGAAGACTGTGAACTGCTGTGCTGCTAAGGAAACTGTACTGTATGTCACTGGAGCCTCTTGCTCATAAGACTTAACTTGTACTGGCTGTGCGGCTTCTTATTAAATGCTACTGTTCTACCGTTTATGAGGATTCTTGTCAAGTGTGTCTGGTCAGCAAGTGAATACCCCTGTGTGCCTGAGAGAAGCTGCAGCATATGGTCTATGGTCGTCTTGAGTAACGGTTCCCCCAGGATTCCAAAGAATTCATGTAACCCAGTGTTTCCCAAACTCCAGTCCTCACGGACCCCAAAGGTCATGTTTTCAGGATTTCCATAGTATTGCACAGGTGAGAGAATTCCTGATGCCTTTATGATACCTCCATCACCTGTGCAATACTAAGGAAATCCTGAAAACATGATCTGTGGGGTCTGTGAGGACTGGAGTTTGAGAAACACTGATGTAACCTGTCTCGCCCCTATCTGAACCTATTGGCGTGCGTGTAACATTGGTGGCCCATACGGGGAGTCCTGAGTGGGAATTAGCGTGTAGAAGGAGAAGATGAAAAGTGTCTGGAAAAACACAGCAGCACAGCACCTCAACTCAGCTCTGCTACACCAATTAAAGGGGACCAGCCCTAAAGAAAACTCACTAGCAGCAATGGATGTGGAAATACAAATGGACAGAATTAGTGAACTGCTTCTTCAGTTAACCTGTGAAGAATTGAGAACAGTAGCAAAACATATAAAGATGTCAGAAGAACAGATTTCTAAAGCACACAACCGCAGGCAACTGTTGCAGACTGCCATTAATGCAAAAATGGATGAGCTGGGGGAGAAAGAAGCTGAAGACTTCATGGGGACATTCCTCCAGGAACTAACACAGATTCTAACCAGGTTGAAGTTGGAGGATGGAGGGGCGGCACCAATTACCAAAAGTGGGAATCTCTGTCCACAAACTGAACTACAGGAATTGAAAGAACAATTCAAAGCCCTAACAACAGCCCTGCAGAAATTGACCAAAACCTATGAACGGGTGACAGACTCAGACAGGACCCTTAACCTACTCGGGTTAGATAAATCAGGGAGACAGTCCTCTCTAACACCACAAATCACCATAAGGAAAGAATTCAAGATCCTGGGACAGATTGGAGAGTGTGAACAGAAAGAGAGACTGTCTTATATGAACTTGTTGCACCAGATCAATGCAGGCTTACAGAAAGGCTACCAGCCAGATAAAATTGTTGAGGGGGTGGTGAAAGCGATCAGCCCAGGACTGAACCTCCGTAGTATGCTAGAAATGAAGAGTCAACTGACCTTGTAACAGCTGAAGATGATTTTAAAAGGGCACTATAAAGAAGAGAATACTTGAATGAATGAGGCAGCTAGTTTGGAGTCAGAGGGCGAACAGAAGTTAAATAATGGCTCTGCTCCTAAAATCACCAAAATTAATCATCTGAAGTTAGAGACCCCCAGTGACCAGTCCGAAGATTATCATAGAGACCCTCCAGTGCCACCTCCGAGAGGGAACCTTAAATCACCAACAAAAGAGAGGACCGCCAGCGCTTACTGAGAGGAAGTAATAGAACTATGAGCCGAGTTGATTGAGGTGAAAAGTTGATTCGTTCCAGGCCAGAACTTTTAGGACCAGTGGAACTCCACAGCAAAGCTCTCAATCAGACCGGAATCCCTTTCATAGGCTGGGTAGAAGTGACTTTCCAACTGAGGGCCACGAAGAGCAGCAACACCATTGAGCTTTTGGTACCTTTTATCGTGACCAGTGATCAGAACGTGGCAGAGGATCCTATCCTGGGTTATAATGTAATCAGTGAGGTCATAACAAAACACAATGCAGGGACACTGGTGGTGGATGCAGTTGCCACATCATTTGCCATACCCAACGCTGTGGCAGAAAATGTGATTCATAGAGCAAAGAAAGCACAGAATACAATGGACCCAAAAGAAGTCAAGGTAGGCTGGCGCCCAGCCATCATCCCTGCAAACCAAATGGTGGGGGTGAGGTGTGGAGTCCGGGTATAACCGGGAAGAAAGGTCCAGAAAAGACTGTTTGTGCCAAAAGACTCCTCAGAAATTCCGGAAGGCCTAGTTCAAGGTGAGACTGTGCTTATGATTCCAACTGGTGGGTTTGTTCGAGTGACAGTACCGGTGATGAATACTACGAAACACGAAATTAGACTGGATCCAAAGACTGTGTTAGGTCACATTGAAACAGTTAAAACGGTATATCCAGCCGCGTGAGACCCGCCCAGGGGTCTACAGTGAATTCAGTCTCCCCACCAAGGAATAGGAGTCGCCCAGGGGAAGAAACTGCACGACCCACCTCAGAGTCCTGGGATCTCCCAGTACCCCTGGAACACTTGTGTGCTGAAGATCGAGCGGTAGCAAAACTGATGCTGAGAGAAGAGTGTCATGCATTCTCTAAAGATGACTCTGATATAGGCTGTATCCAATCGTTGCAGTTGAAAATCAATTTGAAAGACACGACCCCAGTAACCAGAAGTTACATGTCTGTGCCGAAACCATTACACTGTGAAGTGAAGGAGTATTTACAAGACCTAATCAACAGAGGTTGGGTCCAAAAGTCAAAGTCGTCTTATTCCTCTCCTATTGTTTGTGTTTGGAAGAAGGACAGAACATTAAGACTCTGCTGTGATTACCGGGAACTAAACCGAAAGTCAGGACCTGATCAGCACCGAATTCCAAAGATCCAAGATATGCTGGATAGCCTATCAGGAAGTATCTGGTTCTCTGTACTCGATCAGGGTAAGGCATACCACCAAGGGTTTGTCGAAGAGTCCAGTAGACGGCTGACAGCATTCATCACACCGTGGGGATTATATGAGTGGATCCGCATACAGTTTGGGCTCAGTTCAGCTCCAGCAGAATTCCAGAGGAGTATAGAGACATGTTTAGAAGGATTGAGGGATGATATCGGCCAGCTGTACTTGGATGACAATGTGGTACACAGCAAAACCTTCCGGGAGCATGTTGAACACGTGAGGACTGTATTACAACGGTATCAACAAAACGGAGTTAAGTTGACCCCAAAGAAGTGTGAACTGTTTAAAAGGCAAGTCCGATTTCTAGGGAAAATTGTGTCTGGAGAAGGATATACAGTACCATGGACCCAGCAGAAATTGCTCCGGTACTGGCCTTAAAAGACAAGCGGCCCTCTACCGTCGGGAAGTTGAGGCAGATATTAGGATTCCTCTCCTACTATCGTACTTACATTCGGAACTTCTCCAGGATTGCCGCCCCACTATACCTCCTGTTGGTGACGACGACAGAGATGACAACACCCACAGAGAAAAAGAAAAATGCGGGTAGGACCGGGCTTAAAAGAAACAACGCCATTTCGTCCCAATAGCCCATTCTCTGGACAGCAGACCACCAGGAGGTATTGGAAGAACTAGTAGACTACCTGGTAAAACCACCCATCTTGGGATATCCTGATTTCAATTTACCATTTGTTCTTTATTGTGACACTTCTCAAGTTGGACTGGGAGCTGCCCTGTATCAGCATCAAGATGGAAAATTGAGAGTCATCGGTTACGGTTCTAGAACATTGACAGATGCCGAGAAGAATTACCATCTGCATTCCGGAAAATTGGAGTTCCTGGCACTGAAATGGACTGTCTGTGAACGATTTAGAGATTATCTCTACTACAGCAAAGAGTTTGAGGTACACACTGACAACAACCCTTTGACCTATGTCCTTACTACAGCCAAACTGAATGCAATGGGTCAGAGATGGGTCGCTGAACTAGCTGACGTCAATTTCAGCATCAAATTTAGGCCTGGAAAATGCAATGCGGATGCTGACGGATTGTCAAGAATTCCACTAGAGCCTGAGGAGTTAATGCAACAAAGCTCGGAGGAAGTCAGTCTGTAAGCAATTAAGAGCACTCCACAAGCAGTACAAGCTTATCAGGAGGAAGACACACTATTGTGGTCCGTTGACGGTGGAAACCACCATAAATGCAAGAGAATAAGATCACACCCGGTCTATTCAACAACTACCAAAAGGGAAAATGCATAGAGCACAATGGGAATATCAGATAATTGGTTGAATACTACTTTATGTGGACCAAAATCTGTTTCCAAGTAAAGATGAGAGAGACAATGAGTCACCAGCAGTATCTGTTTTAATTGAAGAATGGGCGAAGCTCTACCTCAGTGAAGACAGTATCCTGTATCGTAAACGAGGACAAAACCGGCAGTCGGTACTACCCAGAGTATTCCGTAGGTTGGTCTTCAAAGAACTTCATTAAAACATGGGAGTGGAAAGGACAACCAGCTTGATCCATGAACGTTTCTTCTGGCCGTTACTTGCAGAGAGATATTGAGAGGTACGTGACCAGGGAGTGTGGGTGTCTGAAAGATAAACATCCCAACACATCAACCTGGGCACCTATGGGCAACATCCAAACTACGTATCCGTTTGAGACTTTCTACATCTCGAGACGTGCGAGGTTGGTTACAAATGCATCTTGATGGTGATGGACCATTTCACTCGATTTGCTCAAGCATCTGCCACCACCAATAAATCAGGTTGAACAGCGGCAGAGAAGATCTTCAATGATTTTGCTTTGAGGTTTGGGCTCCCGACGAGGTTACACCATGACCAAGGAAGAGAACTTGAGAACCAGCTCTTTGCCAAGCTAGGAAAGTACTGTAGAATTCAGAGATCCCACACAACGCCCTATCAACCAGAGGGTAATGGACAAGCAGAACGTTTCAACCGGACATTATTGTCGATGTTGCGCTCTTTAACAGCTGATGAGAAGAAAGACTGGAAGAGTTCTCTGTCAAAAGTGGTACATGCCTATAAGTGTACAAAAAGCGATGCAATGGGTTACTCACCCTTTTTCCTATTGTATGGACGATTGCCAAGGGTGTCAATTGACATCATGTTCGATACCCCTGTGTCAGAGACTTACAGAAAGTATCCGTAGTACATTCAGAAATGGAAGTAAAGGATGGCAGAGGCATACAACATAGCGTCCAAAGTTGTTACGCAAGGACAGAGCAAGAGTAAGAAGTACTATGATCGAAAATGTTATGGAGCAGAATTGGCACCGGGAAGCTGGGTGCTAGACAAGAACGTACATGAGAAAGGCGGTCCAGGAAAACTTTGTTTGTACTGGGAAGACAAACTGTATGTGGTTGTAAGGAGGAAAGCTGATGACAGCCCAGTGTATGAAATCCGATTGGAAATGGGAGACAAGAAAACCAGAATAGTCCATCGGAATTTACTACTACCCTGTGATTATCTCCCACCACAACAAGACTTCCCAGAAGTAGAACGACATCGTCCGAGATCGACTGAGGGACCAACACAGACTGAAGCTCCGGAGTAGTGTTGAGCCACCCCCGTAGTGTTCGGGTTCGGTTCGGTTCATCGAACACCGGGATGTTCGAGGAACTGTTCGTCGAACTGTTCGTCGAACACCTTAGAACACCGTCGAACACCGTTAAAACCAATGGCAGGCAAACAAAAACACATAGAAACACATAGAAAACACCTTCAAAGGTGTCCAAAAGCTGACAAACTGCTCAGAAGACGCTTTCTTTAAAAAAGCCGGCCGGCAATTCAGCAGCGGCATACACCGGTACCCGACAATTTAGACAAGAAGGAATAGAGCCTCACACATAGATTAGATAGATAGAAACATGTCAGTCACATATATATGAAGTACAGTGACAGTGTTGCTTACTGTACTTGTCATTTAGTGTAAAGGATTTATTAAAAAATATAATAGTGTTTTCATGCACTGTCTCTTTAATAAAGCCGGCCGGCAATTCAGCATCTGTACCCGACAATTTATAACAGACAGAATAGAGCTTCACACATAGATTAGATAGATAGAAACATGTCAGTCACATATATATGAAGTACAGTGATAGTGTTGGTTACTGTACTTGTCATTTAGTATTAAAATAAGGATTTATTATTAAAAAAAATTGGCGTGGGGTTCCCCTTAATTTTAGTCTCTAGCGGAGGTTAAGCAGACAGCTGGGGCAGATGTTTGAAGCCTGGGAAGGGGGTAATACCCACGGAGCTTCCCAGGCTACTAATATGAGCCCCCAGCTGAATACATAGCCTTTACTAGCTATTAAAATGGGGGACCCCCCAAAAAAAATGACGTGGGGTCCCCCCTAATTTAATAGCTAGCAAAGGCTAGGCAGACAGCTGGGGGCTGATATTAATAGCCCAGGAAGGGAGCCATGAATATTGGCCCCCTCCCAGGCTAGAAACACCAGCCGTCAGCCGCCCCAGAAATGGCGCATTCATAGGATGCGCCAATTCTGGCACTTAGCCTCGCTCTTCCACGCTGCCCTGTAGCGGTGGCAGGGGGTAATAGGGCTGGGGTTGATGTCAGCTTATAATGCCAGCTGACATCAAGCCCAGGTTAGTAATGGAGAGGCGTCTATAAGACACCCCCATTACTAACCCCATAGTCAAAGTTAAAAGAAAACACAAACACCCAGAATAAAGTCCTTTAATTGAAATAAAGACACAATCCTTTATTGTTCTAAATTAAACCATACTTACCAATGAACTCAGCTCACCTCCTGCACGTCACTGACAGCGTGGGAGAATTCTCCTGCACTCAGCGCTTCAGCGCTTCTCAGTGTCTGCGGGATGACAGGCTGGATGGCAGCGTTCTGCTGCGGTCCAGCCTGTCATCTCGATGTAGCAGAGCTGAAGCTGTCATGGGAACCATGGAAAGGTAAGGATGATGTTGCTTTATTATTTTTCTTTTATTTCAGGAGATCGTTGGCTTCAGCTGGAATGGGCGTGACGGTAAGTATGGTTTAATTTAGAACAATAAAGAATTGTGTGTTTATTTCAATTAAAGGACTTTTTTCTGGGTGTTGTGTTTTTTTTAAATACTTTACTAGAAATTCATGGTGGTCATGTCTAATATTGGCGTGACCCCATGAATTTTGGGCTTAGGGCCAACTGATAATGCCAAGCTGGCCCTAACCCCTTTATTACCCAGTGAGCCACCGCATCAGGGCCCTGGATGAGTTGGGTACAGCGCCAGAAGATGGCGCTTCTATGAACGCGCCATTTTCCGGGGTGGCTGCGGACTGCAATTTGCAGCGGGGGTGGCCCAGAAAGCTTGGGCCTCCCTGCGCTGCGGATTCCAGCCCCCAGCTGCCTAGTTGTACCTGGCTGGACACAAAAACAGGGCGAAGCCCCACGTCAATTTTCTTTAAATTATTTCATGAAATAATTAAGAAAAAAAGGGCTTCCCTATATTGTTGTGTCCGGCCAGGTACAAATAGGCAGCTGGTGGTTGGGGGCAGCCCGTTCCTGCCTGCTGCACCTGACTGGACACAAATATAGTGCGAAGCCCCACGTCAATTTTTTTTTAATTATTTCATGAATTTCATGAAATAATTTAAAAAAAAATACGTGGGGCTTCGCCCTATTTTTGTGTCCAGCCAGGTACAACTAGGCAGCTGGGGGCTGGAATCTGCAGCGCAGGGAGGCCCAAGCTTTCTGGGCCCCCCCAGCTGCAAATTACAGTCCGCAGCCACCCCGGAAAATGGCGCGTTCATAGAAGCGCCATCTTCTGGCGCTGTACCCAACTCATCCAGGGCCCTGGTGCGGTGGCTCACTGGGTAATAAAGGCGTTAGGGCCAGCTTGGTATTATCAGCTGGCCCCAAGCCCAAAATTCATGGGGTCACGCCAGTATTAGACATGACCGCCATGAATTTCTAGTAAAGTATTTAAAAAAAACACAACACCCAGAATAAAGTCCTTTAATTGAAATAAAGACACAATCCTTTATTGTTCTAAATTAAACCATACTTACCATCACGCCCATTCCAGCTGAAGCCAACGATCTCCTGTAATAAAAATAAAATAATAAAGCAACCTCATCCTTACCTTTCCATGGTTCCCACGACAGCTTCATCTCTGCTACATCGAGATGACAGGCTGGACCGCAGCAGAACGCTGCCATCCAGCCTGTCATGCCGCAGACACTGAGAAGAGCAGGCATGCTTGCGCTCCTCAGTGTCTCGCTGTGACGGCATCCAGATCAGCCGAGGTCATGTCCAATGAACTCGGCTCACCTCATGCACGTCACTGACAGCGTGGGAAAATTCTCACGCTGAAGTGCTGAGTGCAGAAGAATTCTCCCACGCTGTCAGTGACGTGCATGAGGTGAGCTCATGTCCAATGAACTCAGCTCACCTCATGCACCTCACTGACAGCGTGGGAAAATTGTCCTGCACTCAGCGCTTCAGCGTGAGAATTCTCCCACGCTGTAAGTGACGTGCATGAGGTGAGCCGAGTTCATTGGACATGACCTCGGCTCATCTTTATGCCGTCACAGAGAGACAATGTGGAGCGCAAGCAAGCCTTCTCTTCTCAGTGTCTGCGGGATGACAGGCTGGATGGCGGCGTTCTGCTGCGGTCCAGCCTGTCATCTCGATGTAGCAGAGCTGAAGCTGTCCTGGGAACCATGGAAAGGTAAGGATGAGGTTGCTTTATTATTTTATTTTTATTACAGGAGATCGTTGGCTTCAGCTGGAATGGGCGTGATGGTAAGTATGGTTTAATTTAGAACAATAAAGGATTGTGTCTTTATTTCAATTAAAGGACTTTATTCTGGGTGTTTGTGTTTTCTTTTAACTTTGACTATGGGGTTAGTAATGGGGGTGTCTTATAGACGCCTCTCCATTACTAACCTGGGCTTGATGTCAGCTGGCATTATAAGCTGACATCAACCCCAGCCCTATTACCCCCTGCCACCGCACCAGGGCAGCGTGGAAGAGCGAGGCTAAGTGCCAGAATTGGCGCATCCTATGAATGCGCCATTTCTGGGGCGGCTGACGGCTGGTGTTTCTAGCCTGGGAGGGGGCCAATATTCATGGCTCCCTTCCTGGGCTATTAATATCAGCCCCCAGCTGTCTGCCTAGCCTTTGCTAGCTATTAAATTAGGGGGGACCCCACGTCATTTTTTTGGGGGGGGTCCCCCATTTTAATAGCTAGTAAAGGCTAGGTATTCAGCTGGGGGCTGATATTAGTAGCCTGGGAAGTTCCGTGGGTATTACCCCCTTCCCAGGCTTCAAACATCTGCCCCAGCCGTCTGCTTAACCTCCGCTAGAGCCTAAAATTAAGGGGAACCCCACGCCAATTTTTTTAATAATAAATCCTTTATTTTAATACTAAATGACAAGTACAGTAACCAACACTATCACTGTACTTCATATATATGTGACTGACATGTTTCTATCTATCTAATCTATGTGTGAAGCTCTATTCTGTCTGTTATAAATTGTCGGGTACAGATGCTGAATTGCCGGCCGGCTTTCTTAAAGAGACGGTGCATGAAAACACTATTATTTTTTTTAATAAATCCTTTACACTAAATGACAAGTACAGTAAGCAACACTGTCACTGTACTTCATATATATGTGACTGACATGTTTCTATCTATCTAATCTATGTGTGATTCTCTATTCCTTCTATTCTAAATTGTCGGGTACCGCTGCTGAATTGCCGGCCGGCTTTTTTAAAGAGACGGTGCATGAAAACACTATTATTTTTTTTGATAAATCCTTTACGCTAAATGACAAGTACAGTAAGCAGCACTTTCACTGTACTTCGTATATATGTGGCTGACATGTTTATATCTATCTAATCTATGTGTGATGCTCTATTCTTTCGGTTCTAAATTGTTGGGTACCGGTGTATGCCGCTGCTGAATTGCCGGCTTTTCATGTTTCACTGTTGGCACTGTTCCCATCGATTTGGGCAATCACTGTAATGCCACAACCACCATGGCTGTGGCATTACAGTGAGTGGCAGACAATCCCTGCATGATTGGTGCTCTAAATAGCACCAGACATGCAGGACACGCTTTTGGTGCACGAACAGTTATCGAACATAACCTCGAACAGCCGAATTTTTTGCAAATCGTTCGGGTTCGTCGAACAACTCGAACACCGCCCAAAACAGCTCGAATTTGAGATTGGCGAACAGTTCTAGTCGAACACCGCTCATCTCTACTCCGGAGGTGGATAGTGACCTTGAAAGTTCTGATGGAGATGAACACATTGTTGTATTTCTTGGACCGGCAAGGAGAGGGATGTACCATCCTCAGGAGAGTGAACTAAGTCCTGAGGCTCCAGAGTTCATACCAAGGAGTACAGATGAAGTCCAATTCAGAACTGATGAACGAACACAGGTCCTTGAAGAGACCAATCGACACTCTGGATTAGCGGAATTACCAGACCATGTGGAAACAGGTGACTCAGGAGAAGTACATGAACTTAGAGAGACAGCTCCAAGAGCAACTGAGGAAGCACGGGAAATGAGTGCGGCGGAAGAAACTTCTGTGACCGAAGAACCTGTGGTCTCTGAGAAGCAACCCACCAGGAGGATGTCGACTCGAGAAGTGAGGAGGCCCCTGATGCTGACGTATGAGACACTCGGTGAACTGAGTCAAGTGCCAAGGACTGTCAACTGGAAATAGGTAACTCTGCCTGCGGACCAGGTAAAACCACTTCAGTGGTATTCACCACCGAGAGGCAGCATGGAAGATGTTGCCTACTGGAAAGACTTGTTTTCATGCTTTGATTTTTCTTAAAAGACTTTGTAGAAACAAAGAACTGTTAAAGCATAGAGAGAGAGAGCTGGTTGAAGGCGTAGAAAAAGCTCCAGCTGAAGAGATGCTAATTGTTTTAATTGTGTTAACTGTTTATTTCTTACAGGCATCCTACAAGAAAAAGGTCGTAAGATTAGGTTGTTATCAAGGTTTATGAATGTTATACCAATTTCACAATGCCAATTTGTATAGAAAGCTATCCAACTTTCACTGCTGTCTCACAATTGGTCAGATTGGCCAATTAAGCCGAATGTCGAGGACGACATTCAAAAAGGAGGAAAGAGTGTGACATGCAGAAGTAGTGCTGTTGCAGAGTGTGACATGCAGAAGCAGTGCTGTTGCTTTAAAAGCATTCAGCAACTATTAGAAGTAACACAAGTCCATGAGACAGGAAGTGTTGTGCTCCAAAAGCATCCAGCAACTAGAGGGGTTAACACAGTCACAGTAGAATGGGAGTGTTTTAGCAGAGCCGCAGAGGGATTGTGGGGAAGTTGTTTACTGTCTGGCTGGGGCTGAAAGAAAAGAGGTGTGTGTGTTCTGCATCTGACAGAAGTGCCCCTGCAAGTGAAAAGGATTCAAGTCAGGAGTGAAGCTAAGCACAGGTCAGGTAGAGTTCCTGAACTAGCAGTGCAGAGTATTGTCAGGCAGAAAGATAAGGACTGTAAGAAATGGTGTCACAGGGATCATCTCCCTCAGCAAACCCTCCTGCTGTGTTCATTAATGTGCCTTTGCTTTAGAACTGTGCTGTCCTGTACTACTGGGAAGACTTTGAACTGCTGTGCTACTAAGGAAACTGTACTGTTTGTCATTGGAGCCTGTTGCTCATAAGACTTAACTTGCACTGGCTGTGCGGCTTCTTATTAAATGTTGACTCTTGTCAAGTGTGTCTGGTCAGCAAGTGAAACAATCTACGTGTCTGTGCCTGAGGGTCAATACGCCTGTGTGCCAGAGAGAAGCTGCAGCACATGGTCTATGTTCACCCTGAGTAACGGTTCCCCCAGGATTCCAAAGAATTCATGTAACCTGTCTCTCCCCTATATGAACCTAGTGGCGTGCGTATAACACAAGGACTTATCATACATATTTTTTATTTCCTGATGCTTATATAGCACTTATATAGTCCACGTCCCTGAGCAAAGATTGCCATTAGTTCCTGCCCCACTCATGCTCACAATCTAATTTCCGTATCTTATACACATGGGCTAATTTTGCTATTAAGCTAAATGCACCTCTATAAAGTCTCATTCAGATCTCAGAGATCAGACCGCTAATGGACGGCCTGGCCATGGGTCACATGACTCAAGAGTGACAGCTTCATTTATTTCTGAGGTTGTCCTGCTCATGTTGGGAGAGCTGCAGCCAGTATGTACATTGCAATCCAATGACTGACTGATTTGTACGGACATCTGAATGAGTCCTAAGTCTTCTTTCAGACGACAATTATTCTTCTGATAGGCAGAAAAAGTGGTCTGATTTTAGTCACTGTTTTTGATCCAATTTTCTTTAGTGTTTGGTCAGTGTTTCTGTTTTTATCAAATATTTTCTTCTATGAAAAAAAAAAAAAAATTTGTAAAGCTTCTCCTACCTATTACAATTTGAAAAACTGGACCTCACATAGGTGGTAATGTGTACTGTCGGTGAATTTTCATCGACCCAAAGTATGTTTAATTTTGATCCACGACTTGGATCAAAAACTGAGACATATCTATGATTCTTTAGTAGATGCACTATCTGCCAAAAAAAGAAACATATGAACAGCTCCATAGATTATAATTAGTGATGAGCGAGTATGCTCGCTACTGCTCGGTGCTCGCCCGAGCATCTCACTGCTCAAGATGCTCGCCGCTCGCCGAGTACTTCCGGAGTTGCTCGGCGGGAGCTCGGATCCACTCCCTGCATGTTTGGCACTCTTTAGAGCGCCAATCAACATGCAGATTGCCTGCCACTCACTGTAATTCCATAGCCATGTTGGTTGTGGCATTACAGTGATTGGCTGGCCGCAGAGCGTCATCAGGTCTATATCAGACCTGGCGCCACCATGTTCATCACAGTCACTCCGGAATCAGACAGTGTAGGGAGAGGTGCTGCTGCGTCAGGGAGAGATTTGCTTGTGTATTAGGTAGTGTAGGGAGAAAAAATGTACATTACACATATCCATCTTAACAAACAGTCCTTCTGAGGACTAACTAATCCATCTGCAGAGATATCAGGCAGGCAGTGTATATAGGCAGGCAGGCAGGGTATATAGCACAAGAGGCTCCATTCCAATTCTGCCTTCTGCAGCTGTTAGATAATTCTATACAAAGGCCCAGGTCTCAGGGGCCAGGAATACTTTTCTTTGGATCTTAATCCTCTTTATTTGCTTAAAAAGCAATCCAGAGAACACCATTTTTCTGCGCCATTTGCTTGTTGGCACTGCAGAATACAGCCAGGTCCTTTCCATATTACAGTGCTAGAAATCCAGTTCTTCAAAACTGTGTTTTCTCCATCAAACGGATCACATATACGTTGTCAGAAAATACTGTCATTTCTGGCCTCCATTAAAAATTTCCTTTAGTGTGTCAGTGAAGCAATTCACAGCAGTTTGCTGTTCAAACTACTTACCTACAGGCCAGGTATTTAAAACTCTGTTTTCTCCGTCACACGGATCACATATATGATGTCAAAAAATACTGCCATTTCTGGCCTCCAATAAAAGTTTCCTTTAGTGTGTCAGTGAAACAATTCACAGCAGTTTGCTGTTCAAACTACTTACCTACAGGCCAGGTATTTAAAACTCTGTTTTCTCCGTCACACTGATCACATATAGGTTCGCTCCAAACTCAGTCATTTGTAGTGAGCGTGGAAGATACTGTCCTCCATTTAAAATGGGCAAGGCACGTGGCAAGGGACGGGGAACTGAACGTGATGGTAATGGTGCATGCAGAGGCCAAGGACAAGGCCGTGGGCAAGCTGAAATTGTGCCACAACAAATACCCACATCTTCTCGCCTGACCTTCCTGTCCCAATTTCTAGGGGACCGCAGCACACCACTAATGAACACAGAGCAGTGTCAAAAGTTTGTTGGTTGGATAGCGTATAATGCTTCCAGTCACTTAGCCATCACTACCACCCTGTCTTCCACACGGTCAAGTCTCAGTAGCCGTGAGTCAGGACCGCCTATTCCTCACCTTGATCCTCCTTCCTCCCACCATGCCGAGTGCCCAGAGACAACTGATCCCACACTTGGACACTCAGAACAGCTGTTCACTTTTCCATTTATAGATTCGGGCCTCTCGCCCGGTCCACTAGAAGCGGGGCAAGAGGAGATCACGTGTAGCGATGCTCAAATATTTGAGCAGCCACGGTCACACGAAGGCGACGGTGGGAAAGAGTCACAAGAGGTGGACAATGATGAGACACAATTGCCAGAAAGTCAGGAGGAGGACCAGGGTGCGGAAGTGGAAGACGAGGTGGTGGATGATATAGTAACTGACCCAACCTGGCAGGAGGACATGTAGAGTGAGGACAGCAGCACACAGGGGGAGGGAGGCAGAGCACACCAACAGGCAGGAAGAAGCAGTGTTGTGGCCGCAGACAGAAGGCAGGCAACCGTTTCCCATAACACCAATACGAAGGAAGTTGACAGTACAACTGTTAGGTCTTCCCGAGTCTGGTTGTTTTTTAAAGACTCTGCCAATAACCCAAATAAGACCATTTGCATCACCTGCCAGGCCAGCATCAGCAGAGGTGGCAAAACGACCAGCCTGACCACCACCAGCATGATCAGGCACATGGCAGTAAAGCACCCGACTTTGTGGGCCAAAGCCCAGGGTCCAGGAACAGTGTCTGCAGGTAGCACCATTGCGTCTTCTGCTGTTGTGCATGCAAGCCAATCCCCTGTCCATGGTGCATGCGAAGATGCCTCCTGCCCTGCACCTGTAGTTGCGCACTCTCAAGTAGCAGCATCAGGAAGCACGTCCATGTTCTTGTCCCAGCGCAGTGTTCAGTTGTCCATACCCCAGTCCGTGGAACGCAAGTGAAAATATGCAGCCAAAGCCCCACAGGCCACACTACTAAATTCTCACATTTCACAACTGCTTGCGCTCGAAATGTTGCCTTTTAGGCTCCTGGAGACGGAAGCATTCCGCAACCTGATGGCAGCGGCTGTCCCTTGGTACTCGGTCCCCAGGCGCCACTATTTCTCCCAGTGTGCCGTCCCCGTATTACACAAGCATGTGTCCCAAAACATTAGCCGTGCCCTCAACAACGCAGTTACTGGGAAAGTCCACCTAACCACGGACACGTGGACAAGTGCTTGTGGGCAGGGACGGTACATCTCGCTGATGGCACACTGGGTTAACACAGTGGAAGCCGGCACCCAGTCGGACCTTGGGACGGAACACGTCCTACCGACGCCAAGGATTGAGGGCCCTAGGTCAATCAGGGTTGCCCCCATGGTCTACACCTCCTGCACCTCATCCTCCTCAGCCTCCTCCTCTTCTACAGTCTCTATCTCCAAAATGACCACATCAGTCACAAGCTGGAAGCACAGCAGCACTGCCTCAGCCAAGCGGCAACAGGCTGTGCTGAAGCTAATATGCTTAAGTGACAAACCGCACAATGCTGAAGAGTTGTGGACAGCTCTGAAAGAGCACACAGATCTGTGGCTCACACCGCTGAACCTAAAGCCAGGTATGGTTGTGTGTGACAATGGCCGGAACCTGGTGGCGGCTCTGAGGCGAGGCGAGCTCACACACGTACCATGCCTGGCCCATGTGCTTAACCTCGTGGTTCAGCAGTTTCTCAAATCCTACTCGGAGCTTCCGGATCTGCTTGTTAAAGTACGCCGCCTGTGTGCCCATTTTAGAAATTCAGCTACAGCTTCCACCGCCATCGTTTCAGCAGCGTTTGCAGCTTCCGGCTCACAGACTGGTGTGTGATGTCCCCACGAGTTGGAACTCTACATTGCAGATGTTGGGAAGGATTTGTGAGCAGAAGAGGGCAGTTGTTGAGTACCAGCATCAACAGGGCCGTGGGTATTCAGTTCAGACTCCACACATAAGACCTCAGGAGTGGACATGGATGTCAGACATATGTACCATCCTCCAAAACTTTGAGGACTCCACCAGGATGGTGGGCAGTGATGACGCCATAATTAGCAATCCCATTCCGCTTCTCTGTCTTCTGAAATGCTCTCTGCTCACAATCAAAGAGGATGCATTGCAGGCGGAGCACGATGAGATGGAGCAAGGAACTATACAGGGTGATTACACACAGCCCAGCTTCATCTCATCCCAACGTGGATTGGGAGACAATGAGGAAGAGGAGGAGGAAGAGGAAGGACAGGATCAAGTTTCATGCACTATAGACGGTACTACCTGCACAGCTGTCATACTGTCTGTTCAGCTTGGATGGCCAGAGGACAGAGAGGAGGAGGAGGAGGAGGAGAGCATGGTCAGTCATCGGAAGTCTTGCCTGTTAGTAGTCTGGCGCGCATGGCTGAGTTTATGTTACGCTGCCTTTCCCATGACCCTTGCGTTCTCAAAATTTTGGGTGACAGTCATTACTGGTTGGTGACACTTCTAGACTCACGCTACAAGGATAACTTTATATCTCTTATTCCTGAGGCGGACAGGTCTACAAAAATGGGGCTATACCAGAAGGCCCTTGTTGCGGAACTATTAAAAAAATTCCCATCTGAAAACGCTGGTGGCAGAGGGCACACTTTATTGGACAACCAAGGAGTACAGGCGAGAGAGACTCAACTTCAATCCAGTAGAGGCAGGGGAACACTGTCAAAGTTCTGGGAGAGTTTTCTCAGCCCCTCCCATCACACAGGCCCTGAGGCGCGGGGTACTCTCACAAGGAGTGCAAAGTTTGCGAAGATTCCGCTGTACCTTAAAATTATTGGGTATCCAAGGTGGATGCGTGGAATGAACTGGATCTCTATGCCTTGGAGGTCCTGGAAAGCCCTGCCACCAGCGATTTTTCAGAGCTGGTTTTTAGTGCCGCTGGGGGTATTTTAACCGATAAGTGCATCCGCCTGTCCACTGAAAATGCTGACACGCTGACTCTTATAAAAATGAACAAGGGCTGGATTGGGCTAGACTTCTCACCACCGAATGATAGCAGCGTAGCATAAACTCAAATCCAGTGTCTTTTCTTGGGAGGTGTATTCCCATGCACCTTTTCACACCCACACATGGGTATACGCTTCCTGATTTTAGCTATTTGCTCTTGTCCTCCTCCTTCTCCTCATCCTCCACCACCATATCACCAGGGTGACCGTGGTCCGTGATGCAACACCCACATAATTTTTTTAAAGGGTGTTTATGATGCCCTTAAAAATTTTTTATACAGTATATTCATGTATACCCGCCAGGGGTAAATGTTTGTCAGCCCATACACTTAGTGCATGGGCATTACAAGTATAGGAGGCCCGCTCCTTTCTAATGGGAACATTTTTTTATGAGGCCCTCCTCCATGTCTCTTCCAAGGGACATTGAAGTGCCTCCAAATTTTTGGCAGCCCTTGCATTCCCTTCATAGGCCAACACTATGGGAGACGCTCTCCTTTCTAATGGGAATTTGTCGTTACTGTGGCCCTGCTCTATGTGTCTTTAAATTCTTAGTGGGGTTTTTCCTAAAATTGGTCAGCCATTGGACTCACTGCATACCCTATAACTGTATAAAACCAAAGACAAGAAAAATACCCAAATGACTGAAAGTAAATGGGTAGATTGCACAGTGCAAAAATAATAATAAATAATATAATTCCACCTTACCCCTCCACAAGCCTAAAAGGCCATATTTCAAGTGCAAGCAGCTGCCCAGAAATCTGGCAGTTTAGTGTTGCGGCCTGTGGGTGGGTGAGTGGCTGGCTGCATACTTGAGCTTGCATTCCAAGTAACAGAAAACTAAGCTGATGTTGGCCTCTATCATCATCATGGCCTCACCTCGGCACTATGAACTCTCCTGAAGGAGAAGCCAGGGCTACCAAGGAGTCTCCGGTTCTCTGGTGGGCCCGTCCAACCCTGCCGAGAAGCAGCCCTGGCTAATAAAAGTATGGGCGAAGGTTCCCGGACACTCTATGGCTGCTTTTTTAATGTGGATAGGACATGCTTATGCATGTTATTTCTTAAACCGCATTGCAGATCAGGCCATTGTCCAACTCTGTATTCATGAAATTAAATGCGCAAAGAACGTTGTTCGTGTGTCAAAGCACCACCGACAAATGCGAGTTGATGTTGGACGGGCTGCCATTGCTTCTGCAACAAGCTGCATTAGAGGACTTCCTGGGAGAAGTGACACCCAGGGTAGATACGGTTTCCCTCTATGCCAGTCCTTTCACCGAGCTAAATACAACTCTCAGCAAAAAAAGCTGTGGACTGGCTCCATACCTTCCCTGGCCACATTAACCTGTCCACGTGTCTGTGGTTAGGCGGTCCTTCCCAGTAAGTGCACTGTGGAGGGCACGGGTAATGTTGTGGGACCCGTGCTTGTGGAAGGCGGAGACGATACAGGGAGAAATAGTGGCGACTGGGGACCGAGTATGGACACCCAGCTGCCGCCGGCATGAGGTTGTGAAAAGCTTCTACCTCCACGAGCCTAAAAGGCCATATTTCAAGTGCAAGCAGCTGCCCAGAAATCTGGCAGTTTAGTGTTGCGGCCTGTGGGTGGGTGGCTGGCTGCATACTTGCACTTGCATTCCAAGGAATGGGGTAGGGACAACTGAACGCTGCACTGGTACAAGGGCGTGGACGGTGATTGTTGCAAGTATGCAACGACAGGTGCATGGCGGGAGGCATCTTCGCATGCGCCAAGGATCACTTATGATGGGCACACTTTTAGGCAGTGACCTGGGAGTCAGAAATGCTTCCAGAGGTTTTCCCCATGCTGTTCCCATGACTTTTCAGCACTGTATGCATGTGTCTGATGATGTGTCACACACCACATGGCCAGATAAGGTTGTAAAATGTTAAAATGACATTTCGCAGTGAATGCATTTGTCTTTGTTGAAAGCAATGCAAAAGTGCAAAAACACATCAAAAATTCTACGTGCGAACATAGCCCAAGGTGTGGAGGAGTATTTTTGGTTTTGGTTATTTATTTTGCCTTATATACAAGTCATTACCCGGGAAAGGATGTTCCTTAATATATTTCCCAGGAAAATCCATTTTGGTTTTATTGTGAATCCGTAAAAGTGGCTTAATACTCTGACAACGTTGTTGACAGCAGTGACCTGGGAGTCAGAAATGCTTGAGCACTGTTCCCATCGATTTGGGCAGTTTTTAGGCCCGCTGCAGACCGCCGGGGGGAGCCGCCTGAAAAATGCTCTAGTTTCCCATAGACTTACATTGGGCTCGTTGCTCGGGTCGAGCACCCGAGTATTCCAATTTGCTCGACCCGAGCAACGAGTACCCGAGCATTTTAGTGCTCGCTCATCACTAATTATAATGGGTACATGTTTTATAAGTCAAAAACATGTATAAAACATGCATGTGATTCATGGAATCTGAATGAGGCCTGACAGTGAAGCCTACAGATGTATTTAAAAGTTTCAAATCAATATATCAACTAAAGTCTGAATAGGTCAATACTCTGAGAACATACAATAGTTCTCTAGGATATAGTAAAATGTAAGAAAAATAACATCCATTTATCTCAGTATTTTATTTTTAAGATTCCTGGCAGCGTCTCCATCATGATCCCTTTATTTTATCCTCACTGCATTTTCATTATTTTGCAGGATGAGTTTGCCTGTGAAGCTGTCTTCTTTTATAATACTTTGAGGATTTTGTTGGGATTTAGCATTGTGTGAACGTGGTATATTTGATATACTGCAGACACTTTGTCATTGAATCAATCCTTTGGACTTCATTACATTGTTGCGGACTCATCGAGCACATCGCTGTTAATAATGTAATCAATGTAATAGCTACCCATTTCCTCTTTTCATATCACTTTACAGTGACAGCTGCTCTCAGCAACAATACCGTAATAACCAAACACTTCTAAGTGGAGTTTCCACCTTCTCTTTTATGGGGTATAATAAAAATTGTACTCTTAAAGCAAGTGACACTAATAACGAGATTGTAAATATTATTCTGAAAGTGCAAAATTGGATGGTTCACTGATAGTAATGATGAGGGAATCAATGCGCATGACCATGATCCAGCAGCCATGTCAGAATCCTGTAGCCGCCAGATGTGAGCTCAACATTAATATCACTAATGGCCTTATTTACAATAAAATCAATAAGAAATAAAACTATTCACATAATTTGACACCTGACAAAATATATTCATTGGCTTTGTTATGTTAAATAGAATCTGTCATCAGGATTTCACCCACAAACTGTTTGCATGCCCAAGTAGCTCTTGAAATGACAAGTCCACCGCATCTTTAGCTAACCAGTACGTACCTCCATTATTGAGAAATCGCAGTTTGAATATGGAAATGGGGCTGAAGTGCTTTCTCTCTGTGGAAGCTCTTCCCAAACCTCAATTTGGCTCGATTCCACACCCAGTGCTGCCTTCTGCAGCAAAGAAGCTGTTAGTCAAACAGGAGAAGGCAGTGTTGGGGAACAGAGCTGGAGTGACAGAGGCTTGGGTAGAGCTTTCATGTTCTGTAAGCACTTCAGCCTTATTTGCATATTGATTCAAACAGCAATTTCTCAATAATGGAGAAAGATACCAGTTAGTTAACGGTATTGCTGGACTTGTGTTTGCAAGAGCTACATATATAAAAAGATTAACAGTTTGGGGGGTGAACCCCTGCTGACAGATTCCCTTTAAATATTGAGAGTTTTTTGCAGTGTTATCTTTCTTGGCGGTTAGTTTAAAAGAGATATCCACTACTTGGACAACCCCTTCTCAATTACTATATTCCTTCCATGTTAAAAAAAACAAGCCTACACTCACCTTTGTTGCTGACGCCGTTCTAGCGATGTATGTCAGTACAGGTTAATTTTGCATGGGAAAATTGTCATTGAGAAGTAGTGGGCAACCCCTTTTACAATGTTCATATCGGCCTAAGGCATAGCTCTTGTGAGAACTACAGTGACATGTAAAACTTTGGGCACCCCTGGTCAAAATTAGTGTTATTGTGAACAGTTAAGCGAGTTGAAGATAAAATGATTAGTGATGCGCAAATGTGCTCAGAGAAGGGGTTATCCAAGCATGCTCAGGTGCTAGCTGAGTATAATCGGCGTGCTCGAAAAATAGGTTTGAGTCACCGCAGCTGCATTTCTCGCGGCTCTTTGACCGCCACAACACATTCAGATATTGCTAACAAATAGTCAATCTTTGCATGTGTTGTTGCTGTCGAACAGCCATGGCAACTGGAATCTATTTTTCGAGCATGTCAAAGATACTTGGTTAGCACGTTTACGCATCACTATAAATGATCTCTAAAAGGTCTAAAGTTAAAGATGACACATTTCCTTTGTATTTTAGGCAAAAAATATACACTGCTCAAAAAAATAAAGGAACACTCAAATAACACATCCTAGATCTGAATGAATGAAATATTCTCATTGAATACTTTGTTCTGTACAAAGTTGAATGTGTTGACAACAAAATCACACAAAAATCATCAATGGAAATCAAATTTATTAACCAATGGAGGCCTGGATTTGGAGTCACCCCCTAAATTAAAGTGGAAAAACACACTACACGCTGATACAACTTTGATGTAATGTTCTTAAATCAAGTCAAAATGAGGCTCAGTATTGTGTGTGGCCTCCACGTGCCTGTTTGACCTCCCTACTATACCTGGGGATGCTCCTGATGAGGTTGCGGATGGTCTCCTGTGGGATCTCCTCCCAGACCTGGACTAAAGCATCCGCCAACTCCTGGACAGTCTGTGGTGCAACGTGACGTTGGTGGATGGAGCGAGACATGATGTCCCAGATCTGCTCAATCGGATTCAGGTCTGGGGAACGGGCAGGCTAGTCCATAGCTTCAATGCCTTCAACTTGCAGGAACTGCTGACACACTCCAGCCACATCAGGTCTGGCATTGTCCTGCATTAGGAGGAACCCAGGGCCAACCGCACCAGAATATGGTCTCACAAGCTCTCTGAGGATCTCATCTCGGTACCTAATGGCAGTCAGGCTACCTCTGGCAAGCACATGGAGGTCTGTACGGCCCTCCAAAGAAATGCCACCCCACACCATTACTGACCCACTGCCAAACCGGTCATGCTGCAGAATGTTGCAGGCAGCAGATCGCTTTCCACGGGGTCTCCAGACTCTGTCACGTGTCACATGTGCTCAGTGTGAACCTGCTTTCATCTATGAAGAGCACAGGGCACTAGTGGCGACTTTGCCAATCCTGGTGTTCTGTTGCAAATGACAAGCGTCCTGCACGGTGTTGGGCTGTGAGCACAACCCCCATCTGTGGATGTCGGGCCCTCATACCACCCTCATGGAGTCGGTTTCTAACCATTTGTGCAGATACATGCACATTTGTGGCCTGCTGGAGGTCATTTTGCAAGGCTCTGGCAGTGCTCCTCCTGTTCCTCCTTGCACAAAGGCGGAGGTAGCGGTCCTGCTGCTGGGTTTTTGCCTACGGCCCCCTCCACATCTACTGGTGCACTGGCCTGTCTCCTGGTAGAGTATCCAGCCTCTGGACACTACGCTGACAGACACAGCAAACCTTCTTGCTATAGCTCGCATTGATGTGCCATCCTGGATGAGCTGCACTAACTGAGCAACTTCTGTGGGTTGTAGAGTCCGTCTCATGCTACCACGAGTGTGAAAGCACAACCAACATTCAAAAGTGACCAAAACATCAGCCAGAAAGCATTGGTATTGAGATGTGGTCTGTGGTCCCTACCTGCAGAAACACTCCTTTATTGAGGGTGTCTTGATAATTGCCAATAATTTCCATCCATTGTCTATTCTATTTGCACAACAGCATGTGAAATTGATTGTCAATCAGTGTTGCTCCCTAAGTGGACAGTTTGATTTCACAGAAGTTTGATTTACTTGGAGTTATATTCTGTTGTTTAAGTGTTCCCTTTATTTTTTTGAGCAGTGTATATATTGTCATTCTTTTCATCTTAAAACTAGAGTTGAGCCACCCCCGTAGTGTTCGGGTTCGGTTCGGTTCATCGAACACCGGTGTGTTCACCGAACTGTTCGTCGAACTGTTCGTCGAACACCGTCGAATAGTGTTGAGCCACCCCCGTAGTGTTCGGGTTCGGTTCGGTTCGTCGAACACCGGGATGTTCGAGGAACTGTTCGTCGAACTGTTCGTCGAACACCTTAGAACACCGTCGAACACCGTTAAAACCAATGGCAGGCAAACAAAAACACATAGAAACACATAGAAAACACCTTCAAAGGTGTCCAAAAGCTGACAAACTGCTCAGAAGACGCTTTCTTTAAAAAAGCCGGCCGGCAATTCAGCAGCGGCATACACCGGTACCCGACAATTTAGACAAGAAGGAATAGAGCCTCACACATAGATTAGATAGATAGAAACATGTCAGTCACATATATATGAAGTACAGTGACAATGTTGCTTACTGTACTTGTCATTTAGTGTAAAGGATTTATTAAAAAAAATAATAGTGTTTTCATGCACCGTCTCTTTAAAAAAGCCGGCCGGCAATTCAGCATCTGTACCCGACAATTTATAACAGACGGAATAGAGCTTCACTCAGAGATTAGATAGATAGAAACATGTCAGTCACATATATATGAAGTACAGTGATAGTGTTGGTTACTGTACTTGTCATTTAGTATTAAAATAAAGGATTTATTATTAAAAAAAATTGGCGTGGGGTTCCCCTTAATTTTAGTCTCTAGCGGAGGTTAAGCAGACAGCTGGGGCAGATGTTTGAAGCCTGGGAAGGGGGTAATACCCACGGAGCTTCCCAGGCTACTAATATGAGCCCCCAGCTGAATACATAGCCTTTACTAGCTATTAAAATGGGGGACCCCCCCAAAAAAATGACGTGGGGTCCCCCCTAATTTAATAGCTAGCAAAGGCTAGGCAGACAGCTGGGGGCTGATATTAATAGCCCAGGAAGGGTGCCATGAATATTGGCCCCCTCCCAGGCTAGAAACACCAGCCATCAGCTGCCCCAGAAATGGCGCATTCATAGGATGCGCCAATTCTGGCACTTAGCCTCGCTCTTCCACGCTGCCCTGGTGCGGTGGCAGGGGGTAATAGGGCTGGGGTTGATGTCAGCTTATAATGCCAGCTGACATCAAGCCCAGGTTAGTAATGGAGAGGCGTCTATAAGACACCCCCATTACTAACCCCATAGTCAAAGTTAAAAGAAAACACAAACACCCAGAATAAAGTCCTTTAATTGAAATAAAGACACAATCCTTTATTGTTCTAAATTAAACCATACTTACCGTCACGCCCATTCCAGCTGAAGCCAACGATCTCCTGCAATAAAAGAAAAATAATAAAGCAACATCATCCTTACCTTTCCATGGTTCCCACGACAGCTTCAGCTCTGCTACATCGAGATGACAGGCTGGACCGCAGCAGAAAGCTGCCATCCAGCCTGTCATCCCGCAGACACTGAGAAGCGCAGGCTTGCTTGCGCTCTGCAGTGTCTGGCTGTGACGGCATAAAGATGAGACGAGTTCATGTCCAATGAACTCGGCGCACCTCATGCATGTCACTGACAGCGTGGGAAAATTTTCATGCTGAAGCGCTGAGTGCAGGAGAATTCTCCCACGCTGTCAGTGACGTGCATAAGGTGAGCTCATGTCCAATGAACTCAGCTCACCTCCTGCACGTCACTGACAGCGTGGGAGAATTCTCCTGCACTCAGCGCTTCAGCGTGAGAATTCTCCCACGCTGAAGTGCTGAGTGCAGGAGAATTTTCCCACGCTGTCAGTGACGTGCATAAGGTGAGCTCATGTCCAATGAACTCAGCTCACCTCCTGCACGTCACTGACAGCGTGGGAGAATTCTCCTGCACTCAGCGCTTCAGTGTGAGAATTCTCCTACGCTGAAGCGCTGAGTGCAGGAGAATTTTCCCACGCTGTCAGTGACGTGCATGAGGTGAGCCGAGTTCATTGGACATTAACTCGGCTCATCTGGATGCCCTCACAGATAGACACTGTGGAGCGCAAGCAAGCCTGCGCTTCTCAGTGTCTGCGGGATGACAGGCTGGATGGCAGCGTTCTGCTGCGGTCCAGCCTGTCATCTCGATGTAGCAGAGCTGAAGCTGTCATGGGAACCATGGAAAGGTAAGGATGATGTTGCTTTATTATTTTTCTTTTATTTCAGGAGATCGTTGGCTTCAGCTGGAATGGGCGTGATGGTAAATATGGTTTAATTTAGAACAATAAAGAATTGTGTGTTTATTTCAATTAAAGGACTTTTTTCTGGGTGTTGTGTTTTTTTTAAATACTTTACTAGAAATTCATGGTGGTCATGTCTAATATTGGCATGACCCCATGAATTTTGGGCTTAGGGCCAGCTGATAATGCCAAGCTGGCCCTAACCCCTTTATTACCCAGTGAGCCACCGCATCAGGGCCCTGGATGAGTTGGGTACAGCGCCAGAAGATGGCGCTTCTATGAACGCGCCATTTTCCGGGGTGGCTGCGGACTGCAATTTGCAGCGGGGGTGGCCCAGAAAGCTTGGGCCTCCCTGCGCTGCGGATTCCAGCCCCCAGCTGCATAGTTGTACCTGGCTGGACACAAAAACACGGCGAAGCCCCACGTCAATTTTCTTTAAATTATTTCATGAAATAATTAAGAAAAAAAGGGCTTCCCTATATTGTTGTGTCCGGCCAGGTACAAATAGGCAGCTGGTGGTTGGGGGCAGCCAATTCCTGCCTGCTGTACCTGGCTGGACACAAATATAGTGCGAAGCCCCACGTCAATTTTTTTTTAATTATTTCATGAATTTCCTGAAATAATTTAAAAAACTTGAAGTGGGGCTTCGCACTATATTTGTGTCCAGTCAGGTACAGCAGGCAGGAATGGGCTGCCCCCAACCACCAGCTGCCTATTTGTACCTGGCCGGACACAACAATATAGGGAAGGCCTTTTTTTCTTAATTATTTCATGAATTTCATGAAATAATTAAAAAAAATTGAAGTGGGGCTTCGCACTATATTTGTGTCCAGCCAGGTACAGCAGGCAGGAACGGGCTGCCCCCAACCACCAGCTGACTATTTGTACCTGGCCGGACACAACAATATAGGGAAGGCCTTTTTTTCTTAATTATTTCATGAATTTCATGAAATAATTAAAAAAAAAATACGTGGGGCTTCGCCCTATTTTTGTGTCCAGCCAGGTACAACTAGGCAGCTGGGGGCTGGAATCTGCAGCGCAGGGAGGCCCAAGCTTTCTGGGCCCCCCCCGCTGCAAATTGCAGTCTGCAACCACCCCGGAAAATGGCGCGTTCATAGAAGCGCCATCTTCTGGCGCTGTACCCAACTCATCCAGGGCCCTGGTGCGGTGGCTCACTGGGTAATAAAGGGGTTAGGGCCAGCTTGGTATTATCAGCTGGCCCCAAGCCCAAAATTCATGGGGTCACGCCAGTATTAGACATGACCGCCATGAATTTCTAGTAAAGTATTTAAAAAAAACACAACACCCAGAATAAAGTCCTTTAATTGAAATAAACACACAATTCTTTATTGTTCTAAATTAAACTATACTTACCATCGCGCCCATTCCAGCTGAAGCCAACGATCTCCTGCAATAAAAGAAAAATAATAAACCAACCTCATCCTTACCTTTCCATGGTTCCCACGACAGCTTCAGCTCTGCTACATCGAGATGACAGGCTGGACCGCAGCAGAACGCTGCCATCCAGCCTGTCATGCCGCAGACACTGAGAAGAGCAGGCTTGCTTGCGCTCCTCAGTGTCTCGCTGTGACGGCATAAAGATGAGCCGAGGTCATGTCCAATGAACTCGGCTCACCTCATGCACGTCACTGACAGCGTGGGAAAATTCTCACGCTGAAGTGCTGAGTGCAGGAGAATTCTCCCACGCTGTCAGTGACGTGCATGAGGTGAGCTCATGTCCAATGAACTCAGCTCACCTCATGCACCTCACTGACAGCGTGGGAAAATTCTCCTGCACTCAGCGCTTCAGCGTGAGAATTCTCCCACGCTGTCAGTGACGTGCATGAGGTGAGCTGAGTTCATTGGACATGAGCTCACCTCATGCACGTCACTGACAGCGTGGGAGAATTCTCCTGCACTCAGCACTTCAGCGTGAGAATTTTCCCACGCTGTCAGTGACGTGCATGAGGTGAGCCGAGTTCATTGGACATGACCTCGGCTCATCTTTATGCCGTCACAGAGAGACAATGTGGAGCGCAAGCAAGCCTGCTCTTCTCAGTGTCTGCGGGATGACAGGCTGGATGGTGGCGTTCTGCTGCGGTCCAGCCTGTCATCTCGATGTAGCAGAGCTGAAGCTGTAGTGGGAACCATGGAAAGGTAAGGATGAGGTTGCTTTATTATTTTATTTTTATTACAGGAGATCGTTGGATTCAGCTGGAATGGGCGTGACGGTAAGTATGGTTTAATTTAGAACAATAAAGAATTGTGTCTTTATTTCAATTAAAGGACTTTATTCTGGGTGTTTGTGTTTTTTTTAACTTTGACTATGGGGTTAGTAATGGGGGTGTCTTATAGACGCCTCTCCATTACTAACCTGGGCTTGATGTCAGCTGGCATTATAAGCTGACATCAACCCCAGCCCTATTACCCCCTGCCACCGCACCAGGGCAGCGTGGAAGAGCGAGGCTAAGTGCCAGAATTGGCGCATCCTATGAATGCGCCATTTCTGGGGCGGCTGACGGCTGGTGTTTCTAGCCTGGGAGGGGGCCAATATTCATGGCTCCCTTCCTGGGCTATTAATATCAGCCCCCAGCTGTCTGCCTAGCCTTTGCTAGCTATTAAATTAGGGGGGACCCCACGTCATTTTTTTGGGGGGTCCCCCATTTTAATAGCTAGTAAAGGCTATGTATTCAGCTGGGGGCTCATATTAGTAGCCTGGGAAGCTCCGTGGGTATTACCCCCTTCCCAGGCTTCAAACATCTGCCCCAGCTGTCTGCTTAACCTCCGCTAGAGCCTAAAATTAAGGGGAACCCCACGCCAATTTTTTTAATAATGAATCCTTTATTTTAATACTAAATGACAAGTACAGTAACCAACACTATCACTGTACTTCATATATATGTGACTGACATGTTTCTATCTATCTAATCTATGTGTGAAGCTCTATTCTGTCTGTTATAAATTGTCGGGTACAGATGCTGAATTGCCGGCCGGCTTTCTTAAAGAGACGGTGCATGAAAACACTATTATTTTTTTTAATAAATCCTTTACACTAAATGACAAGTACAGTAAGCAACACTGTCACTGTACTTCATATATATGTGACTGACATGTTTCTATCTATCTAATCTATGTGTGATTCTCTATTCCTTCTATTTTAAATTGTTGGGTACAGATGCTGAATTGCCGGCCGGCTTTTTTAAAGAGACGGTGCATGAAAACACTAATATTTTTTTTGATAAATCCTTTACACTAAATGACAAGTACAGTAATCAACACTGTCACTGTACTTCATATATATGTGACTGACATGTTTCTATCTATCTAATCTATGTGTGATTCTCTATTCCTTCTATTCTAAATTGTCGGGTACCGCTGCTGAATTGCCGGCCGGCTTTTTTAAAGAGACGGTGCATGAAAACACTATTATTTATTTTGATAAATCCTTTACGCTAAATCACAAGTACAGTAAGCAGCACTTTCACTGTACTTCGTATATATGTGGCTGACATGTTTATATCTATCTAATCTATGTGTGATGCTCTATTCTTTCGGTTCTAAATTGTCGGGTACCGGTGTATGCCGCTGCTGAATTGCCGGCTTTTCATGTTTCACTGTTGGCACTGTTCCCATCGATTTGGGCAATCACTGTAATGCCACAACCACCATGGCTGTGGCATTACAGTGAGTGGCAGACAATCCCTGCATGATTGGTGCTCTAAATAGCACCAGACATGCAGGACACGCTTTTGGTGCACGAACAGTTATCGAACATAACCTCGAACAGCCGAATTTTTTGCAAATCGTTCGGGTTCGTCGAACAACTCGAACACCGCCCAAAACAGCTCGAATTTGAGATTGGCGAACAGTTCTAGTCGAACAACGCTCATCTCTACCGTCGAACACCGTTAAAACCAATGGCAGGCAAACAGAAACACATAGAAACACATAGAAAACACCTTCAAAGGTGTCCAAAAGCTGACAAACTGCTCAGAAGACACAACTAACACATGGAAAAGTGACAAGTACATATAGTCATGCGAAAATAAAAGAGGTGGAGGAGTAAAAGGAGGGGTGACACAGATATAGGCATGTCATGCCCTTCTAAAATCAAGAAAGGCTGGAGTAAAAATCTAAAATCAGCCTACCAACACCCAGACGTCGTGACAAGAAAATTAAAAAAAGGAATATCTTTAGGTTGAATGGCGGTTCCATTCAGAACACTTTCCTTACAAGACGTAGTGGTATCCCCGTTGTGAGTTGTGCCAAAAATGGAACCCAATACATTCAGACTAATCCACAATTTGTCATATCCAAGGGGCAGGTCAGTAAACGACAACATCGTCGCGGAACCAAGTACAGTAGTATATACTGTACATCATTTGACAAGGCAATCAGGCGGATCAAGAAGTTGGGAAGGGTCACCCTAATGGCCAAAACAGACATTGATGCGGCGTTCCGGTTACTTACTACCTGTGCCTCCGAATAGTGTCCACCTATTGGGCTGCTTCTGGGAAGGAGCATACTATATAGATCGCTGTTTGCCCATGGGGTGGTCCAGATCCTGTTCACTATTTGAGGCATTTAGTTGCTTCCTCGAATGGTTTGTAATGGACGTTTCTAAGGGGGCACATATTATCCATTACCTCGACAAATTCTTATGCCTGGGCCCAAAAGATTCGCCACAGTGTGAATACACGCGGTAGTTCACCTGTGAGAAGGAGAGAGCTGGAGGGAGAGCAGACACCACAGAGCCAAGGGGTTAGATGGAGAACGTAAGAAGGAAAGAGGGCGAGGGCGGTAAGGGAGTACAGTGGAAGGCCGACCTGAGCTCCGCCACGTTCCTGCTGGGCAGGGAACAGCCCTGGGAAGAAAAGCCGCTTGCGCATCCCTTTGAGGTTACGGGGGCGAGCGGGCAGAGGGACTACGCTGGAGAACAAAGCCGACACGGCCAGTCCGTTCCTGCCCATGCGACCTCCGTGTCGCCGGGTTTGTGCCAGAGCCGCGGTGGACCCTGACGGCCAGCCCCCCTCTCCCAATACTGGTGCCTGTCCACTGGTGGGTCGAGCCGCCCCGCGGAGGGGGGGGTAACTTCTGCAGAAGAAAGACCATCTTCCAGCCAAACTAAGATGTCTACTTCTTTTCGTGGACAATGTGATACGATCCCTTTCTTATGGACATGCCTATCGCTACAAATTCCAGATGAGGCGCAAAAACAGCAGGTGCTTCAACGGATATCAAGTGCTCCTTCAAGTGGGCTCTCCTCCACCTCAACTTCAACATCACAAATACTCCAGTCCTCAGAGGTGTCACCTAAATCGCACTTGATTCCTCACAGCTCCCAAGTCTCCAGCTGCCCGTCTGAGTATGGGGTAACACAGATGGTTGAGTCTGCACAGCTGTTTACTCATACTATAGCCT
This sequence comes from Phyllobates terribilis, assembly GCF_046119375.1. Classification (NCBI taxonomy): domain Eukaryota; kingdom Metazoa; phylum Chordata; class Amphibia; order Anura; family Dendrobatidae; genus Phyllobates; species Phyllobates terribilis. The sequence continues at coordinate 882,529,200 of NW_027362762.1, forward strand.
GGGAAACGGAGGTCTGCTCCAGAGCTTCTGTTAATCCAGACGAGGAAATGATCTGCACTGATGCCCAGAATCTTTATGAGTCGGATCCAGGACCATATGAAGAAGGTTCTGAGCATAATGTAGACCCTCGTTCCCAAACTGTAACTCCTGTTGGTGGAGACAATGATGAAGACGATGATGAGACTCAAATACCTGATTGGAGCGACAACTTGACTTTTCGGTCAGGGCAGGAAGAGGTTGGCTCTGAGGACGACGGGTGTGAGAACACTCAGGGTGATGATGACGAGGTTGGAGATCCCACTTACTGTCAACCCACAGTCAGCCAGTCGATGAGGTCAGCAGAGGAGGTGGAGGAGGATGCTATTGACGACGAGGTTAGGTTGCGCCTTCCTGGACAGAGATGGAGTACTGGAAGCACATCAACAACTGCATCCTCAACCACAACTCTGCCTCTGACTACAAGTCGTGGTGGCTCTTCAGGATGCATGGGCTCTAAGCCTTGCATAGCCTGGGCATTTTTTCAGATCGATAAGGATGACCCAACTCGTGTTATCTGTAATATTTGTCACCAAAAGCTAAGTAGAGGCCAAAAAATCCATTGTTTGAGTACTTCATGCATGAACCGTCACATGGATATGAAGCATAAGTTGCAGTGGGAAGCTCACTGTGCTACAATGACCATTTCCTCCTAGCCATGACAAAGCTAAGAGGTTGAATTTCACCATCTGCAAGCTCTTGGCTCCAGAAATGCTGTCTTTCCGCCTGGTGGACACAGAGGATTTTCGAGACCTTATGTCCGTCGCAGTGCCCCAGTACCAGATGCCCAGTCGGCACTACTTCTCAAAGAAAGGTGTGCCTGCGCTACACCAGCATGTCGCACAAAACATCACCGCTTCTTTGAGAAACTCTGTGTGTGACAGGGTGCATTTCACCACAGACACCTGGACGAGTAGGCATGGACAGGGGCGTTACATGTCGCTGACTGGGCACTGGGTAACTATGGTGACAGCAGGACAAGGGGCTGCTGTCCAAGTCTTGCCGTCCCCACGAGTTGTGCATCAATCCTCTTTATCTAGAAATTCCTCCACTGCTTCTGCCTCCTCAACCTCCTCTCGGTCCTCCACCTGCACCCAAAGCCTGTCTGGTAATGCCACCCGCTTTCTAACTGTGCAGAAGGAATCCTGCACACCGCCTTACTATGCTGGCAGCATGGCTCAATGGCATCAGGCGGTATTTACTTTGAAATGTCTGGGAAATGTGAGTCACACAGCTGAGGAGTTGTGGTCAACTCTGGAGACCCAGTTTCATGAATGGTTGTCTCCACTGGACCTGCAACCAGGGAAGGCCGTGTGCGACAATGCTGCAAACCTGGGTGCGGCCCTTCGCCGGGGCAATGTCACACACGTGCCTTGTATGGCTCACATGTTGAACCTGGTTGTCCAGCAATTTTTAGCCCACTATCCCGGAATGGATGGCTTTCTGCAGAGGGCACGGTCGCTGTGTGCTCACTTCCCCCATTCGCATCCCGCAGCTCAACGACTTACATCTCTGCAGAAGTCGTTGGGCCTGCCAGTTCACCGGCTGAAATGCGATGTGCCGACACGGTGGAATTCAACTCTGCACATGTTGCAGCGACTGTGGCAGCACCGACAAGCCCTGGTGCAATACGTTCTGACGTATAGCCTGGGCCAACGAGATCCAGAGGTGGGGCAAATCACGCTGCAGGAGTGGTCTCAGATCAGGGACCTATGCACCCTTCTGCACAGTTTTGAAATGGCGACGAAGATGTTTTGTGCTGACGATGCCATTATCAGCATGACTATTCCGGTGATTTACTTGCTGGAGCACACGTTAAACAGAATTCGGAGTCAGGTGGAGGGACAAGAGGAGGTGAAGGAAGTAGAGGAGGAGTCGTATGCGGAATGGCTAACATCTGCAAGGTCCAGAAGGTCGGCAGCACCAAGGCGGCAGGCATGGGAGTGTGGGGGAGAGGGATTAACCAGGGCGCATGGTAGCAGCCAAACTGTTGAGGAAGGTGCAGGAGCCGAGGAAGAAGTGGAGGACGAACTGGCGATGGGCATGGAAGACTCATCAGATGAGGGAGACCTTGATCACATTTCTGTTGTGCGAGGTTGGGGGGAGAGGGCAGAGGAAGGAAGCATGATTCTTACCTCGCTACCAACACAACAAGGACTTGGTCCTCCTGGATGCGCAAGACACATGAGTGCCTTCTTGCTGCACTACTTGCAACATGACCCTCGGATTGTCAGAATTCTAAGTAATCCCGACTACTGGGTTGCCACACTCTTAGATCCCCGGTACAAAAGTAAATTTGCCGCAATAATTCCTGCCATAGAAAGGGATTCACGCATGCAGGAGTATCAGCAGAGGCTGTTTCAGAATCTTACATGTGCTTTTCCACAAAACACCAGTGGTACACGTAGTGAATCTCACACTTCTAACTTGCCAACCGTAGGACTGTCGAGTCTTCATCACTCAAACCGTAACAGTAACACAGTATCAGCTGGTAACAGCAATTTTGTGGAATTGTTTCACCACTTTTTTAGACCATCCTTTGCAAGGCTACAGGAGACAAGAAGTCTGACACATAGTCAACGCCTAGAGAGGATGGTACAGTAGTATCTCCAAGTGAACATCGAAGCCATGACTGTGTCACTGGACCCTTGCTCATTTTGGGCTTCTAATCAGGAAAAATGTCCGGAGCTCACCATTCACGCCTTGGAGATCTTGTCATGCCCTGCAGCCAGCGTTCTGTCTGAACGTGTGTTCAGCGCTGCTGGTGGTGTGCTGACAGATAAAAACACGCGGCTGTCCACTGAGAATGTAGACAGACTCACGTTCATAAAGATGAACAAATCATGGATCCGCAAGAACTTTTCTACCCCTGTGTCATCCTGGGGAGACTAAAAGCTTGAGGATTTGGTAAAATCACCTCACCAACCGTTTTAAGCAACTCTGAGGCAATTGATGCCACTTAAGTGGTGTCTGTGCCACAATTTTTGGAAAAATGGAGACTCTTTTTGGAGTCCCCTTGCTGTGTTTTACGTGACGTTGGCATCGTCAATTTCAGGTGGGTCGCTCCCCCCCCCCCCTTTTAACCGTAAGAAACTACATACACTATGGCTTGGGGTAACACAGATGGTTGAGTCTGAATAGCTGTTTACTCAGAGGTCTGCTCCAAATCTTCAGTGTCTGCCAGTCAGCGTAGTAGCCCAGCTCTGAAGCAAGCTACACCGCCTGTGTATCTAATAAGAATTTTTAACTGCATCTAGCCTAGGCAGACTGTGGGGACCCCCAACCAAACCCAGACGCTCAGCCCCCCTACCGCCCCCCTTTCCTTGACAATACAATAATGTAACTCTTACCACTGGATGGGTGAGGATCGGTCACAGCTTTATTAACTCTTTATACTCATTCCATTAGAAAGGCATTTTATTTCCAAAATAATTCAGCTTGTTGCAGCATGCCCTGTGTCTTCACACCGGCAAGTTGGCCAACAAGTGTAACTCTCCAACATGTCCTTTCTATTTCCAGGCCATGGAGGATCCTGCGTACTCGTATGCAGGACTCTGACCCCCATCCATCACTCTTAACGCTTGTTCCACTCCGTCCTGAAGTCCTGACAGGAATATGTCCTGTCCAATATCCATTAAGTGAACACCGTCAGGCCGTATGAGGCCTGCTTTATCTCCTTCCAGTTGTCGGTGTCGTATCACTACACCGCCTCTGTCTCTTCTAAATTTTGCCATCCGAATATTTATTACTCGCCTTGTCCTTTCGATGGCCGTGATGTCCCGCGCACCTTGCCATACCGCTATCGGCACAATTTCTGACCATACTATAGTTAGTTTTGTGAAAAATTCTCTGAAGCGCTCAGTGTCTAGTTTCATTATTGCCATTAGTTATGCGCTCTTGTGATGACCTAGGTCGTTTCCCCCAGACTGTATAACTAAGATGAACAGACCTCTTGCCTCTCTCCCTACCATGATTACCTCCATTAGTACCTGTGGCCATTGCAGGCCTCTAATACCTCTCCAGTTGAAATATGTGTTATGAAACTCTAATTTCCTCCCGCCTGGGTGGACTTTAGCCCTTTTTTCTGCCCAATATATATACGAGTGGCCTATCACCCACACTGTTGGCTTAGCGTCACCTGTAAAAGAAACAAACCACGTTAGGATAACAAGTCCGGTCTTATGTATCTCGCCAAACATGTGGATTGCCATCTCCATATCCTCTGAACTTCCGTTTCTGACATTCCTGCTCTTGCTGCTTCCGTGTCCGCGCCTATGCGGAATGAGTGTGTCCCGTAATCTTTGGGGTGGTTCCCTGCCGATGTTACGCAATTATTAAATATAGCTTGGAACTGGTATCTTGATAATGGCGTTCCATCAATGTGTGATAGGAAGAAATTACTTTGTCATCTGATGGTTATTAGTGTTGAGCGAACATGCTCGACACTGCTCGGTACTCGCCCGAGCATCACGCTACTCAGGATGTTCGGCGAGCACCGAGCATTTCCGGGTTACTCGGGCGGGAGCTCGGGTCTCCGCCCTGCATGTTTGGCGCTCTTTACAGAGCCAATGAACATGCAGGGATTGCCAGCCAGTCACTGTAATGCTGCAGCCATGTTGGTTGTGGGCATTACAGTGATTGGCTGGCCGCACAGCGTCACCTCGAGTATTTAAAACCGGGCGCCGCTAGAGATGAGCGTTGTTCGACTCGAACTGTTCGCCAATCTCAAATTCGAGCTGTTTTGGGTGGTGTTCGAGCCGTTCGGCGAACACGAACGATTTGAGAAAAATTCGGCTGTTCGAGGTTATGTCGATAACTGTTCGTGCACCAAAATCATAACTGGATTTTTTCTCAGTAATGATGAAAATTAATGTTAATACGCAGTTTGAGTGTACAGCGGGGTGGGGGGAGGGGCAGGGGATGGATCTCTGCAGGAATAATGAAGATCTCCATTTTTTTTTCTCTTTCCCGCATTTACAGTGGGGAGGTGCAATCTGTCAGCCTATCAGCAGCGCACACACGGAGCGAAGTGCTTTTTTTCACACAAGCAAGGGCATGTGTCATTGGCAGTGTATGTCACATGTCCTTGCCCTATAAGACCAAGCCATTTTCCCCGTCGCCACCATTTTCTCACTGCTGCAGCTGCATGTTAGACGGCACCGCTGTTGCTGTGTGCGCTATACCTTGTTAATTTCAAGCCAATTTTCGCACAAATCTACAGATAGCTTGGGAGTAGGGAATAGTTGTGATTGCAGTCCTTTTAAGGACTAGGTTATAGCATTTCCTACGACGTTTATCAGGCAGGTCTGTGCTCTTAAATAGATAGATTGTGGGAGTAAAGACTAATTGTAATTGCAGTCCTTTTCAGGACTAGGTTACATCAGTTCCTATCAGTTTTTGCCAGGCAAGTCTGTGCCAGTGCTGTGCAAGTTTTTTTCACAGCATTTGGCTGAATCTAGTAAAGCTAATCCTTTTTGGCCTATTGCAGAGTGTGTTAGTCAGTGGAGTAGCCTATCTGTGTTGCAAGATATACCACCTGTGTATAGAATACCAATTTTTTTACTGCACCTAGTGAAGTAAAATCTTTTGGGCATAGCATCATTCTATTAGTCCATCTATACTGACCTCCATCAGGTTGCAAATTGAATATAATTTTTTTCTGCATCTAGCTCTGAAAAAATATTTGGGCTTCTAGCAGTGTGTGGGACTTGTTCTATTAGTCCATCTATACTGACCTCCATTAGGTTGTAAACTGAATATAATTTTTTTCTGCATCTACCTCTGAAAAAATATTTGGGCTTCTAGCTGTGTGTGGGACTTGTTCTATTAGTCCATCTATACTGACCTCCATCAGGTTGCAAACTGAATATAATTTTTTTCTGCATGTAGCTCTGAAAAAATATTTGGCCTTCTAGCAGTGTGTGGGACTTTCTCTATTAGTCAATCTATACTGACCTCCATCAGGTTGCAAATTAAAAATAATTTTTATCTGCATCTTGCTCTGAAAAAATATTTGGCCTTCTAGCAGTGTGTGGGACTTTCTCTATTAGTCCATCTATACTGACCTCCATCAGGTTGCAAATTAAAAATAATTTTTTGTCTGCATCTAGCTCTGAAAAAATATTTGGCCTTCTAGCAGTGTGTGGGACTTTCTCTATTAGTCCATCTATACTGACCTCCATCAGGTTGCAAATTCAAAATAATTTTTTGTCTGCATCTAGCTCTGAAAAAATATTTGGCCTTCTAGCAGTGTGTGGGACTTTCTCTATTAGTCCATCTATACTGACCTCCATCAGGCTGCAAATTAAAAATAATTTTTATCTGCATCTACCTCTGAAAAAATATTTGGCCTTCTAGCTGTGTGTGGGAATTGTTCTATTAGTCCATCTATACTGACCTCCATCAGGTTGCAAACTGAATATAATTTTTTTCTGCATCTAGCTCTGAAAAAATATTTGGCCTTCTAGCAGTGTGTGGGACTTTCTCTATTAGTCCATCTATACTGACCTCCATCAGGTTGCAAATTAAAAATAATTTATATCTGCATCTAGCTCTGAAAAAATATTTGGCCTTCTAGCAGTGTGTGGGACTTTCTCTATTAGTCCATCTATACTGACCTCCATCAGGTTGCAAATTAAAAATAATTTTTATCTGCATCTAGCTCTGAAAAAATATTTGGCCTTCTAGCAGTGTGTGAGACTTGCTCTATTAGTCCATCTATACTGACCTCCATCAGGTTGCAAATTCAAAAATAATTTTTTGTCTGCATCTAGCTCTGAAAAAATATTTGGCCTTCTAGCAGTGTGTGGGACTTTCTCTATTAGTCCATCTATACTGACCTCCATCAGGCTGCAAATTAAAAATAATTTTTATCTGCATCTACCTCTGAAAAAATATTTGGCCTTCTAGCTGTGTGTGGGACTTGTTCTATTAGTCCATCTATACTGACCTCCATCAGGTTGCAAACTGAATATAATTTTTTTCTGCATCTAGATCTGAAAAAATATTTGGCCTTCTAGCAGTGTGTGGGACTTTCTCTATTAGTCCATCTATACTGACCTCCATCAGGTTGCAAACTGAATATATTTTTTTTCCGCATCTACCTCTGAAAAAATATTGGGCTTCTAGCTGTGTGTGGGACTTGTTCTATTAATCCATCTATACAGACCTCCATCAGGTTGCAAACTGAATATAGATTTTTTCTGCATCTACCTCTGAAAAAATATTTGGGCTTCTAGCTGTGTGTGGGACTTGTTCTATTAGTCCATCTATACTGACCTCCATCAGGTTGCAAACTGAATATAATTTTTTTCTGCATCTACCTCTGAAAAAATATTTGGCCTTCTAGCAGTGTGGGGGACTTGTTCTATTAGTCCACCTATACTGACCTCCATCAGGTTGCAAATTCAAAATAATTTTTTGTCTGCATCTAGCTCTGAAAAAATATTTGGCCTTCTAGCAGTGTGTGGGACTTTCTCTATTAGTCCATCTATACTGACCTCCATCAGGTTGCAAACTGAATATATTTTTTTTCTGCATCTACCTCTGAAAAAATATTTGGGCTTCTAGCTGTGTGTGGGACTTGTTCTATTAGTCCATCTATACTGACCTCCATCAGGTTGCAAACTCAATATAATTTTTTTCTGCATCTACCTCTGAAAAAATATTTGGGCTTCTAGCTGTGTGTAGGACTTGTTCTATTAGTCCATCTATACTGACCTCCATCAGGTTGCAAACTGAATACAATTTTTTTCTGCATCTACCTCTGAAAAAATATTTGGGCTTCTAGCTGTGTGTGGGACTTGTTCTATTAATCCATCTATACTGACCTCCATCAGGTTGCAAATTGAATATAATTTTTTTCTGCATCTAACCCAGCCAATAGTTTTGGCCTAATACCACAGTTTGGCCACTCAGCTCTGCTCGGTTCCCATCCATTGTTTTTTTGTGCAAACAACTCCAGAGTTGTGAATTATTAACCACCAAAATGAGTGGAAAAAGGCCTGCTGCTGGTGGAAAGGGGAATAGGCGTGTTGGGAAGGGGAAAAAAGGTTGTGTCCGTGGGGTAGGTGTTAAAGCAACAGTAACATCTGCAGAAGAAAGACCATCTTCCAGCCAAACTAAAATGTCTACTTCTTTTAGCGGACAATGTGATAAGATCCCTTTCTTACGGCCACGCCAATCGTTACAAATTCCAGATGAGGCACAAAAACAGCAGGTGCTTCAACGGATATCAAGTGCTCCTTTAAGTGGGCTCTCCTCCACATCAACTTCAACATCACAAATACTCCAGTCCTCAAAGGTGTCACCCCAATCGCACTTGCTTCCTCACAGCTCCCAAATCTCCAGCTGCCCGTCTGAGTATGAGGTAGAACAGATGGTTGAGTCTGCAGAGCTGTTTACTCATACTATAGCCTGGGAATCAGAGGTCGACTCCAGCGCTTCTGTGAATCCAGATGAGGAAATGATCTGCACTGATGCCCAGAATCTTTATGAGTCGGATCCAGGACCAGACGCAGAAGGTTCTGACCATAATGTAGACCCTCATTCCCAAACTGTAACTCCTGTTGGTGGAGACAATGAGGAAGACGATGATGAGACTCAAATACCTGATTGGAGCGACAACTTTAGTTTTTTATCAGGGCAGGAACAGGCTGGCTCTGAGGACGACGGGTGTGATAACGCACAGGGTGATGATGATGAGGTTGGAGATCCCATTTACTGTCAACCCACAGTCAGCCAAGAGATGAGGTCAGCAGAGGAGGTGGAGGAAGATGCTAGTGACGACGAGGTCAGGTTGCGCCTTCCTGGACAGAGACGTAGTACTGGAAGCACGTCAACAACTGCATCCTCAAACACAACTCTGCCTCTCACCACAAGTCGTGGTGGCTCTTCAGGTCGCATGGGTGCTAAGCCTTGCATAGCCTGGGCATTTTTTCAGATCGATAAAGATGACCCAACTCGTGTTATCTGTAACATTTGTCAGCAAAAGCTAAGTAGAGGCCAAAAAATACATAGTTTGAGTACTTCATGCATGAACCGGCACATGGACATGAAGCATAAGTTGCAGTGGGAAGCTCAGTGTGCTACAATGCGGACTAGCCGGCCGGGCCAACCACCATCTGCCATATCTTGTGCATCCGCGGCCTCTTCATCCTCTGTGACTGGGGGGACAGCAGTCACACCTGTTTGGGGGCGCAGACCTGCCACCTCTTTACCCACAACAGCCAGCGTGATTGGCAGGTCATCATTTTCTTTGGAGGTGGTAACTAGTGTTGAGCCACCCCCGTAGTGTTCGAGTTCGGTTCGGTTCGTCGAACACCCGTGTGTTCGCCGAACTGTTCGTCGAACTGTTCGTCGAACACCTTCGAACACCGTTAAAAACAATGGCAGGCAAACAAAAACACATAGAAACACATAGAAAACACCTTCAAAGGTGTCCAAAAGCTGACAAACTGCTCAGAAGACATAACTAACACATGGAAAAGTGACAAGTACATATAGTCATGCGAAAATAAAAGAGGTGGAGGAGTAAAAGGAGGGGGAGACACAGATATAGGCATGTCATGCCCTTCTAAAATCCAAAAAGTGAGAAGCCGACACGGCCAGTCCGCTCCTGCCCGTGCCACCTCCGTGTCGCCGGGTTTGTGCCAGAGCCGCGGTGAACCCTGACGGCCAGCCCCCCTCTCCCAATACTGGTGCCTGTCCGCTGGTGGGTCGAGCGAGCCCCCCTGTGGTGGAGGCAGCTCTAAGCTTTTTAATTTAAATTGTCTCTCTAATTTGAATGAATACACTTTAAATCCATTTACAAGGATCTATTGGAGGGCAAGTCTCATGCCAGCAGCCGCGTAATTCCAGCTCCAGTAGCGTCCACTAAAGCTGCTGCAGTTAAAAAGCTTTTATAAGGATCGAGCTCGGCTGTCCACCGCAAGGCATCCTACTGCCAGTCCCAGCCCCTATGCCTTGGGGTGCCTCCTGATGCTCTTCACTAAGTATCCCATGGTCCCGAATCATTTCCTTTGAAAAAATTAAGTGTCTAAACTACAGGTGGTGTAGCTTGCTTAACAGCCGGGATAATCCGCTGACTAGCAGACACTGCTACTAGGCACAAAGTATTTCCTGGGCTAGATGCAGTTAAAAATTTGTAATTAGATACTCTCGTTGGATGCTGAGAAAGCATTCCATAGAGTCTCCTGGCACGCCATATATGATTCTCTTAAAAAGCTTGGGGTAGGGGTCTAGGGGACCCTTTTATAGCCAAAATCACGGCCCTGTATCGCAATACGTCACCTAGGCTGAAGATAAATGGAACTGTAGCACCCTGAGGGCTCGGTTGCTACAGACGTATTGCACCTCACCCAGAGGTGTGATATCTCACTCTCAGGTAAGGATGGAGTGTGGATCAGGACCCGACACCTGCATGCATTACACCACATTGCCGTGGGGCAGGGCGACCAATATGCCCCTGAGATGGGCACGACAGTCCCTGTCCCTGGCTGGAGTGGGGGGAGGGAACACTGAGGAAGGGGAACCCTGTAGTGCAGGAGCAAGGAGGAAGCAGTTCCTGGGTGCATTGAGAAGGGAGTATAAAAGGTGGGCACCATCTTAGTTCAGTGCAGAGAAGTCTGAGCAGAAGTGGCAGGGAGCAGGGGCTCTGCATGAGCTCTGCTCCGGAGGCGGGCATAGTAACAGAGGCCCAGGCCTGGAAGAGGGAGAAGGAAGGAAGAGGAGCGGAGAAGGCTCCAGGAACGAGGAATGAAGGGATCCCAGGGGTGCGGACGGGCGAGTCGCCACCGCACGCCCGAATCCACCTGCGTGGAGGGGTCAGGCCAAAGGGGGAGACCGGTCCCCGAACTAGTGGAGGCAGGAAACGACCCTCAGCTAGAAACCGGAGGCTCTGACATTTTATGTGGCGCAGCCCCTCGCTACACCCGCTAGGAAGGCACCACATAGGGTCAGGGAAACTGGCGCCAAGTTTACCAAGAGGAGGCCCGAGGCAGCCGGATAGAAGTGTTGGTAAGAAAGGCCAGACAAAGGACACACAAAGGGGGTCCTGTGAAGTGCTCCAAAGTTATCTGGGAGTTGTCTGAGCCCCTCACCTGGTGAGCACAGTACGACGTGGGCAGCCGTTACCTGCAGACGTGGTCTGGATAATAAGAACTGTGAGTAAAGGCCCTGGACTGCATCACTGACTCCGTGTCGTTACTGCTGCTGCCCTGCACCATCACCCCCATCATCCGCATACACTGCCCTGAGGCTATACTCCTCCCGTGGGGAGTTATGCTACGCTCTGCTGCACCCACAACACCAGCCTCAGCGCTCTGCCCTGGAGCGGCGGTTCACTCTGACCGCAATCCACGGGTGGCGTAGTCGGACATTTAAACATCAAAACCACATAAATAGTTCCGCCACTGGTTTGACCGCCCTGAGCCACGGAACCGGGTTGCCGCCACGGAGACTACAACCACCAGCATCCACCAAAAAGGGTCCGGCTCCGGGTGTCCCAAGGCCCAGGGGGTGCGTCAGAACATTTTCATCACCTTTCACAATCACCAATGGGACAAGGCAGGGATGTTCTCTGTCCCCTCTCTTATACATCCTAGTGACGGAGCACCTGCTCTCATCAATTCGCCATAACCCCAATATTAGGTGGATTGAAGTGGGAGGCACCGCGTACAAGTGCTCTCTATTTGCTGATGATGTCCTAGTATATATCACTCAATCACATATATCCATCCCTGCTGTTATGGCTGAAATAGATCACTTTGTTACATGGTCAAATTTTAAAATCAATGCAGCGAAGTCTGAGGCCCTCGATGTCTCCCTCCCCAAATCCATATAGGATTCCATCCAGTCCAACTTTCCCTTTGCCTGTCCCTCACAGGGTATCAAATACTTAGGAATTCCTATTCATAGAGACCTCTCCCATCTATGTTATCTTAATTTTGGGCCCTTTATTGAACAACTCCATACAGACCACGGTTGGCAAGTTAGAACTGTAAGATTCACTACGTGAACCGCTGGTGTTTTGTGGAAAAGCACATGTACACTGCGTTCCAAATTATTATGCAAAAAGTGTTTAGGAGTGATAAGGGAAGAATTTGTTTGTTTGTCAGTTAAACTCATTGATGGTGATGTGTGTCAGGGCTCTTTATATCACTGTAAGCAATTGCAGACACCTGTGCTAATTAGTTTGGCAGGTGTGTCCAATGAAAGGCAAGACTACTTAAGAAGGCTCTCTCACATTATTAAGCAGCCTACATTTTCTGCCAAAATGGGAAAGAAAAAGGATGTGTCGGCTGCTGAGAAGCAACAAATTGTGGAGTGTTTAGGTCAAGGCATGACTACAATCAACATTGTGCGATGATCAGGATGAAGTGTCTTGGCAATCAAGAAGTATGTAGCTGATTCACAGTACACACGTGTGCGTGCTGATAAGGGCAAATTGAGGACTCTTTCCTACAGGCAATTACGTCAGGTTGAAAGAGCAGCGGCCAAAAAGCCTTGTCATAGCAGCAGACAAGTTTTTGAAGCTGCTTGTGCCTCCAACGTCCCCCGAAAAACAAGATGCAGGGTCCTTCAGAGGTTTGCAGCTGTGCATACGCCATCCTGTCGACCTCCTCTATCCACTTCACACAAGCAGAAACGGCTCCAGTGGGCCAAACATTACATGAAGACTGATTTCAAAACAGTTTTGTTCACGGATGAGTGCCGTGCAGCGCTCGATGGTCCAGATGGATGGAGTGGAGGATGGCTGGTTGATGGACACCCCACGCAAACACGGCTACAGCGCCAACAAGGAGGAGGTGGAGTAATGTTTTGGGCTGGAATCATGGGGAGAGAGATTGTCGACCCCTTTAGGATCCCTGAAGGCGCTAAAGATGAACTCCATAATGTATGTGGATTTTCTCAAACAGCACTTCCTGCCATGGTTCAAGAAGAAGAACCGTGTATTTCACAGCAAGATCATTTTTCTGCATGATAATGCACCATCTCATGCTGCACATAAAACATCTGCATCTCTGGCTGATATGGGCATAAAAGGGGACAAACTTATGGTGTGACCCCCATGCTCCCCTGACCTCTACCCCATTCAGAACCTTTGGAGCATCATTAAAAGGAGTGTCTATGATGGCGGGAGGCAGTTCACATCTAAGCAACAGCTCTGGGAGGGTATTCTGTCCTCATGCAAAACAATTGAAGCAGAAACCATCCAAAACCTGACAAATTCAATGGACGAGAGAGTTCAGAAGCTCCTTTCGAACAAGGGGTCCTATGTGAAAATGTAACATCACCTAGAATAAAGTTTTGAGTTGAAAACTGTTTGATTTCAGTTTCTAACAACCTGCTAATGCTTATAATTTCAAAAATGACCATTTTTTTGGTCTTTATTAAAATGAAAAGGTTGATCGAAAAGTTTGGGGGATCTAAGAGTGTGGCAACCCAGTAGTCATGATTACTTCGAATTCTGACAATATGAGGGTCATGCTGCAGGTAGTGCAGCAAGAAGGCACTTATGTGTCTTGCGCATCTCGGAGCCCCAAAATTATTTTCCGGGCTAGATGCAGCTAAAAATTATTTTTAATTTTAAATCTGGTGAAGCTTTAGTATAGATGGCCTAATAGGATCAGTGCTGCACACTGCTACAAAGCCCAAATTATTTTCCAGTCAAGATACAGATAAACATGATTAGTAATTTGAAAGCTTAAAACGGTTGGTAGGGTGATTTTAACCAATCATCAAGCTTTTACTCTCCCCAGGATGACACAGGGGTAGAAAAGTCGTTTCGGATCCATGATTTGTTCATCTTTATGAACGTGAGTCTGTCTACATTATCAGTGGAGAGCCACATGCGCTTATCTGTCAGCACACCACCAGCAGCGCTGAACACACGTTCAGACAGAACGCTGGCTGCGGGGCATGACAAGATCTCCAAGGCGTAAGTGGCTAGCTCCGGCCATTTATCCAGATTGGAAGCCCAAAAAGAGCAAGGGTCCAGTGACACAGTCGTGGCTTCAATGTTTACTTGGAGATACTCCTGTACCATCGTCTCTAGGCGTTGACTATGTGTCAGACTTCTTGTCTCCTGTGGCCTTGCAAAGGATGGGCTAAAAAAGTGGTGAAATTATTCCGCAAAATTGATGTTACCAGCAGATACTGTGGTTCTGTTACGGTTTGAGTGCTGAACACTTGACGGTCCCACGGTTGGCAAGTTGGAACTGTGAGATTCACTACGTGCACCACTGGTATTTTGTGGAAAAGCACATGTAAGATTCTGCAACAGTCTCTGCTGATACTCCTGCATGCGTGCATCCCTTTCTATGGCAGGAATAATTTCTGCAAATTTACTTTTGTACCGGGGATCTAACAGTGTGGCAACCCAGTAGTCAGGGATTATTTCTAATTCTCACAATTCGATGGTCATGTTGCAGGTAGTGCAGCAAGAAGGCACTCATGTGTGTTGCGCATCCAGGAGCACCAAGTCCCTGTTGTGTTGGTGGCGAGGTAACAATCATGCTTCCTTCCTCTATCCTCTCCCCCCAACCTCGCACAACAGAAATGTGATCAAGGTCTCCCTCATCTGATGAGTCTTCCATCAGTTCGTCCTCCACTTCTTCCTGGGCTCCTGCACCTTCCTCACTAGTTTGGCTGCTACCATGCGCCCTGGTAAAACCATCTCCCCCACCCTCACATGCCTGCCGCCTTGGTGCTGCCGACCGTCTGGACCTTGCAGATGTTAGCCCTTCCGCATACAACTCCTCCTCCTCTACTTTCTCCACCTCCTCTCGTGCCACCACCTGACTCCGAATTCTGTTTAACATGTGCTCCAGCATGTAAATCACCGGAATAGTCATGCTGATAATGGCATCGTCAGCACTAAACATCTTCGTCGCCATTTCAAAACTGTGCAGAAGGGTGCATAGGTCCCTGATCTGAGACCACTCCTCCAGCGTGATTTGCCCCACCTCTGAAACTCGTTGGCCCAGGCTATACGTCAGAACGTATTGCACCAGGGCTTGTCGGTGCTGCCACAGTCGCTGCAACATGTGCAGAGTTGAATTCCACCGGGTAGGCACATCGCATTTTAGCCGGTGAAGTGGCAGGCCCAACGACTTCTGTAGAGATGTAAGTCGCTGAGCTGCGGGATGCGAACGGCGGAAGTGAGCACACAGCGACCGTGCCCTCTGCAGAAGGCCATCTAGTCTGGGATAGTGGGCTAAAAATTGCTGGACAACCAGGTTCAACACGTGAGCCATACAAGGCACGTGTGTGACATTGCCCCGGCGAAGGGCCGCACCCAGGTTTGCAGCATTGTCGCACACGGCCTTCCCTGGTTTCAGGTCCAGTGGACACAACCATTCATGAAATTGGTTCTCCAGAGCTGACCACAACTCCTCAGCTGTGTGACTCACATTTCCCAGACATTTCAATGTAAAAACCGCCTGATGACGTTGAGCCCTACTGCCAGCATAGTAAGGAGGTGTGCAGGATCCCTTCTGCGCAGTTAGAAAGCTTGTGGCATGACCAGACAGGCTTTGGGTGTAGGTGGAAGACCGAGAGGAGGTTGAGGAGGCAGAAGCAGTGGAGGAACTTTGACATAAAGAGGATTGACGCACAACTCGTGGGGACAGCAAGACTTGGACAGCAGCCCCTTGTCCTGCTGTCACCATAGTTACCCAGTGCCCAGTCAGCGACATGTAACGCCCCTGTCCATGCCTACTCGTCCAAGTGTCTGTGGTGAAATGCACCCTGTCACACACAGAGTTTCTCAAAGAAGCGGTGATGTTGTGTGCGACATGCTGGTGGAGCGCAGGCACACCTTTCTTTGAGAAGTAGTGCCGACTGGGCATCTGGTACTGGGGCACTGCGACGGACATAAGGTCTCGAAAATCCTCTGTGTCCACCAGGCGGAAAGGCAGCATTTCTGTAGCCAAGAGCTTGCAGATGGTGAAATTCAACCTCTTAGCTTTCTCATGGCTAGGAGGAAATGGTCTTTTACTTGTCCACATCTGAGGGACCGAGGGCTGGCTATTGTGCTTAGACGGGGTTGATAAGGGTGTCCCCGGCAAACTGCCGGTCTGTGAGGAAGATGCAGGCGGACATGTTAGGTTGCCTTGATCCAAAGGTGGTGCTATCGATGTCGGACATCGCTCAACACCAGCTGGTGTTCCGACCTCCAAAAAAAATGATGACCTGCCAATCACGCTGGCTGTTGCGGGTAAAGAGGTGGCAGGTCTGCGCCCCAAAACAGGTGTGACTGCTGTCCCCCCAGTCACAGAGGATGAAGAGGCCGCGGATGCACAAGATATGGCAGACGGTGGTTGGCCCGGCCGGCTAGGCCGCATTGTAGCACACTGAGCTTCCCACTGCAACTTATGCTTCATGTCCATGTGCCGGTTCATGCATGAAGTACTCAAACTATGTATTTTTTGGCCTCTACTTAGCTTTTGCTGACAAATGTTACAGATAACACGAGTTGGGTCATCTTTATCGATCTGAAAAAATGCCCAGGCTATGCAAGGCTTAGCACCCATGCGACCTGAAGAGCCACCACGACTTGTGGTGAGAGGCAGAGTTGTGTTTGAGGATGCAGTTGTTGACGTGCTTCCAGTACTACGTCTCTGTCCAGGAAGGTGCAACCTGACCTCGTCGTCACTAGCATCTTCCTCCACCTCCTCTGCTGACCTCATCTCTTGGCTGACTGTGGGTTGACAGTAAGTGGGATCTCCAACCTCATCATCATCACCCTGTGCGTTATCACACCCGTCGTCCTCAGAGCCAACCTGTTCCTGCCCTGACAAAAAACTAAACTTGTCGCTCCAATCAGGTATTTGAGTCTTATCATCGTCTTCCTCATTGTCTCCACCAACAGGAGTTACAGTTTGGGAATGAGGGTCTACATTATGGTCAGAACCTTCTGCGTCTGGTCCTGGATCCAACTCATAAAGATTCTGGGCATCAGTGCAGATCATTTCCTCGTCTGGATTCACAGAAGCGCTGGAGTCGACCTCTGATTCCCAGGCTATAGTATGAGTAAACAGCTCTGCAGACTCAACCATCTGTTCTACCTCACACTCAGATGGGCAGCTGGAGATTTGGGAGCTGTGAGGAAGCAAGTGCGATTTGGGTGACACCTTTGAGGACTGGAGTATTTGTGATGTTGAAGTTGATGTGGAGGAGAGCCCACTTAAAGGAGCACTTGATATCCGTTGAAGCACCTGCTGTTTTTGTGCCTCATCTGGAATTTGTAGCGATTGGCGTGGCCGTAAGAAAGGGATCTTATCACATTGTCCGCTAAAAGAAGTAGACATTTTAGTTTGGCTGGAAGATGGTCTTTCTTCTGCAGATGTTACTGTTGCTTTAACACCTACCCCACGGACACAACCTTTTTTCCCCTTCCCAACACGCCTATTCCCCTTTCCACCAGCAGCAGGCCTTTTTCCACTCATTTTGGTGGATAACTAATTCACAACTCTGGAGTTCTTTGCACAAAAAAACAATGGATGGTAACCGAGCAGAGCTGAGTGGCCAAACTGTGGTATTAGGCCAAAACTATTGGCTGGGTTAGATGCAGAAAAAAATTATATTCAATTTGCAACCTGATGGAGGTCAGTATAGATGGACTAATACAACAAGTCCCACACACAGCTAGAAGCCCAATATTTTTTCAGAGGTAGATGCAGAAAAAAATATATTCAGTTTGCAACCTGATGGAGGTCAGTATAGGTGGACTAATAGAACAAGTCCCACACACTGCTAGAAGGCCAAATATTTTTCAGAGCTAGATGCAGAAAAAAATTATATTCAGTTTGCAACCTGATGGAGGTCAGTATAGATGGATTAATAGAACAAGACCCACACACAGCTAGAAGCCCAATATTTTTTCAGAGGTAGATGCAGAAAAAAATATATTCAGTTTGCAACCTGATGGAGGTCAGTAGAGATGGACTAATACAACAAGTCCCACACACAGCTAGAAGCCCAATATTTTTTCAGAGGTAGATGCAGAAAAAAATATATTCAGTTTGCAACCTGATGGAGGTCAGTATAGGTGGACTAATAGAACAAGTCCCACACACTGCTAGAAGGCCAAATATTTTTTCAGAGCTAGATGCAGAAAAAAATTATATTCAGTTTGCAACCTGATGGAGGTCAGTATAGATGGATTAATAGAACAAGACCCACACACAGCTAGAAGCCCAATATTTTTTCAGAGCTAGATGCAGAAAAAAATTATATTCAGTTTGCAACCTGATGGAGGTCAGTATAGATGGATTAATAGAACAAGACCCACACACAGCTAGAAGCAGAATATTTTTTCAGAGCTAGATGCAGAAAAAAATTATATTCAGCTTGCAACCTGATGGAGGTCAGTATAGATGGATTAATAGAACAAGACCCACACACAGCTAGAAGCCCAATATTTTTTCAGAGGTAGATGCAGAAAAAAATATATTCAGTTTGCAACCTGATGGAGGTCAGTATAGATGGACTAATACAACAAGTCCCACACACAGCTAGAAGCCCAATATTTTTTCAGAGGTAGATGCAGAAAAAAATATATT
This sequence comes from Phyllobates terribilis, assembly GCF_046119375.1. Lineage (NCBI taxonomy): Eukaryota > Metazoa > Chordata > Amphibia > Anura > Dendrobatidae > Phyllobates > Phyllobates terribilis. The sequence goes on from NW_027362762.1 coordinate 882,547,802, forward strand.
CAGTTTGCAACCTGATGTAGGTCAGTATAGGTGGACTAATAGAACAAGTCTCACACACTGCTAGAAGGCCAAATATTTTTTCAGAGCTAGATGCAGAAAAAATTTATATTCAGTTTGCAACCTGATGGAGGTCAGTATAGATGGATTAATAGAACAAGTCCCACACACAGCTAGAAGCCCAATATTTTTTCAGAGGTAGATGCAGAAAAAATATATTCAGTTTGCAACCTGATGGAGGTCAGTATAGGTGGACTAATAGAACAAGTCCCACACACTGCTAGAAGGCCAAATATTTTTTCAGAGCTAGATGCAGAAAAAAATTATATTCAGTTTGCAACCTGATGGAGGTCAGTATAGATGGATTAATAGAACAAGACCCACACACAGCTAGAAGCCCAATATTTTTTCAGAGGTAGATGCAGAAAAAAATATATTCAGTTTGCAACCTGATGGAGGTCAGTATAGATGGATTAATAGAACAAGACCCACACACAGCTAGAAGCCCAATATTTTTTCAGAGCTAGATGCAGAAAAAAATTATATTCAGTTTGCAACCTGATGGAGGTCAGTATAGATGGATTAATAGAACAAGACCCACACACAGCTAGAAGCCCAATATTTTTTCAGAGGTAGATGCAGAAAAAAATATATTCAGTTTGCAACCTGATGGAGGTCAGTAGAGATGGACTAATACAACAAGTCCCACACACAGCTAGAAGCCCAATATTTTTTCTGAGGTAGATGCAGAAAAAAATATATTCAGTTTGCAACCTGATGGAGGTCAGTATAGGTGGACTAATAGAACAAGTCCCACACACTGCTAGAAGGCCAAATATTTTTTCAGAGCTAGATGCAGAAAAAAATTATATTCAGTTTGCAACCTGATGGAGGTCAGTATAGATGGATTAATAGAACAAGACCCACACACAGCTAGAAGCCCAATATTTTTTCAGAGCTAGATGCAGAAAAAAATTATATTCAGTTTGCAACCTGATGGAGGTCAGTATAGATGGATTAATAGAACAAGACCCACACACAGCTAGAAGCCCAATATTTTTTCAGAGCTAGATGCAGAAAAAAATTATATTCAGTTTGCAACCTGATGGAGGTCAGTATAGATGGATTAATAGAACAAGACCCACACACAGCTAGAAGTCCAATATTTTTTCAGAGCTAGATGCAGAAAAAAATTATATTCAGTTTGCAACCTGATGGAGGTCAGTATAGATGGATTAATAGAACAAGTCCCACACACAGCTAGAAGCCCAATATTTTTTCAGAGGTAGATGCAGAAAAAAATATATTCAGTTTGCAACCTGATGGAGGTCAGTATAGGTGGACTAATAGAACAAGTCCCACACACTGCTAGAAGGCCAAATATTTTTTCAGAGCTAGATGCAGAAAAAAATTATATTCAGTTTGCAACCTGATAGAGGTCAGTATAGATGGATTAATAGAACAAGACCCACACACAGCTAGAAGCCCAATATTTTTTCAGAGCTAGATGCAGAAAAAAAATATATTCAGTTTGCAACCTGATGGAGGTCAGTATAGATGGATTAATAGAACAAGACCCACACACAGCTAGAAGCCCAATATTTTTTCAGAGCTAGATGCAGAAAAAAATTATATTCAGTTTGCAACCTGATGGAGGTCAGTATAGATGGATTAATAGAACAAGACCCACACACAGCTAGAAGCCCAATATTTTTTCAGAGCTAGATGCAGAAAAAAATTAGATTCAGTTTGCAACCTGATGGAGGTCAGTATAGATGGACTAATAGAATGATGCTATGCCCAAAAGATTTTACTTCACTAGGTGCAGTAAAAAAATTGGTATTCTATACACAGGTGGTATATCTTGCAACACAGATAGGCTACTCCACTGACTAACACACTCTGCAATAGGCCAAAAAGGATTAGTTTTGCTAGATTCAGCCAAATGCTGTGAAAAAAACTTGCACAGCACTGGCACAGACCTGCCTGGCAAAAACTGATAGGAACTGATGTAACCTAGTCCTGAAAAGGACTCCAATTACAATTAGTCTTTACTCCCACAACCTATCTATTTAAGAGCACAGACCTGCCTGATAAAAGTCGTAGGAAATGCTGTAACCTAGTCCTTAAAAGGACTGCAATCACAACTATTCCCTACTCCCAAGCTATCTGTATATTTGTGCGAAAATTGGCTTGAAATTAACAAGGTATAGCGCACACAGCAACAGCGGTGCCGTCTAACACGCAGCTGCAGCAGTGAGAAAATGGTGGCGACGGGGAAAATGGCTTGGTCTTATAGGGCAAGGACATGTGACATACACTGCCAATGACACATGCCCTTGCTTGTGTGAAAAAAAGCACTTCGCTCCGTGTGTGCGCTGCTGATAGGCTGACAGATTGCACCTCCTCACTGTAAATGCGGGAAAGAGAAAAAAAAATGGAGATCTTCATTGTTCCTGCAGAGATCCATCCCCTGCCCCTCCCCCCACCCCGCTGTACACTCAAACTGCGTATTAACATTAATTTTCATCATTACTGAGAAAAAATCCAGTTATGATTTTGGTGCACGAACAGTTATCGAACATAACCTCGAACAGCCGAATTTTTCTCAAATTGTTCGTGTTCGCCGAACGGCTCGAACACCGACCAAAACAGCTCGAATTTGAGATTGGCGAACAGTTCGAGTAGAACAACGCTCATCTCTAGTGGTAACACCAGCTGGTGTTGAGCGCTGTCCGACATCGATAGCACCACCTTTGGATCAAGGCAACCTAACATGTCCGCCTGCATCTTCCTCACAGACCGGCAGTTTGCCGGGGACACCCTTATCAACCCCGTCTAAGCACAATAGCCAGCCCTCGATCCCTCAGATGTGGACAAGTAAAAGACCATTTCCTCCTAGCTATGAGAAAGCTAAGAGGTTGAATTTCACCATCTGCAAGCTCTTGGCTACAGAAATGCTGCCTTTCCGCCTGGTGGACACAGAGGATTTTCAAAACCTTATGTCCGTCGCAGTGCCCCAGTACCAGATGCCCAGTCGGCACTACTTCTCAAAGAAAGGTGTGCCTGCGCTCCACCAGCATGTCGCACACAACATCACCGCTTCTTTGAGAAACTCTGTGTGTGACAGGGTGCATTTCACCACAGACACTTGGACGAGTAGGCATGGACAGGGGCGTTACATGTCGCTGACTGGGCACTGGGTAACTATGGTGACAGCAGGACAAGGGGCTGCTGTCCAAGTCTTGCCATCCCCACGAGTTGTGCGTCAATCCTCTTTATGTCAAAGTTCCTCCACTGCTTCTGCCTCCTCAACCTCCTCTCGGTCTTCCACCTACACCCAAAGCCTGTCTGGTCATGCCACAAGCTTTCTAACTGCGCAGAAGGGATCCTGCACACCTCCTTACTATGCTGGCAGTAGGGCTCAACGTCATCAGGCGGTTTTTACTTTGAAATGTCTGGGAAATGTGAGTCACACAGCTGAGGAGTTGTGGTCAGCTCTGGAGAACCAATTTCATGAATGGTTGTCTCCACTGGACCTGAAACCAGGGAAGGCCGTGTGCGACAATGCTGCAAACCTGGGTGCGGCCCTTCGCCGGGGCAATGTCACACACGTGCCTTGTATGGCTCACGTGTTGAACCTGGTTGTCCAGCAATTTTTAGCCCACTATCCCAGACTAGATGGCCTTCTGCAGAGGGCACGGTCGCTGTGTGCTCACTTCCGCCGTTCGCATCCCGCAGCTCAGCGACTTACATCTCTACAGAAGTCGTTGGGCCTGCCACTTCACCGGCTAAAATGCGATGTGCCTACCCGGTGGAATTCAACTCTGCACATGTTGCAGCGACTGTGGCAGCACCGACAAGCCCTGGTGCAATATGTTCTGACATATAGCCTGGGCCAAAGAGATCCAGAGGTGGGGCAAATCACGCTGGAGGAGTGGTCTCAGATCAGGGACCTATGCACCCTTCTGCACAGTTTTGAAATGGCGACGAAGATGTTTAGTGCTGACGATGCCATTATCAGCATGACTATTCCGGTGATTTACATGCTGGAGCACATGTTAAACAGAATTCGGAGTCAGGTGGTGGCACAAGAGGAGGTGGAGGAAGTAGAGGAGGAGGAGTTGTATGCGGAAGGGCTAACATCTGCAAGGTCCAGACAGTCGGCAGCACCAAGGCGGCAGGCATGTGAGGGTGGGGGAGATGGTTTTACCAGGGCGCATGGTAGCAGCCAAACTAGTGAGGAAGGTGCAGGAGCCCAGGAAGAAGTGGAGGACGAACTGATGGAAGACTCATCAGATGAGGGAGACCTTGATCACATTTCTGTTGTGCGAGGTTGGGGGGAGAGGACAGAGGAAGGAAGCATGATTGTTACCTCGCCACCAACACAACAGGGACTTGGTGCTCCTGGATGCGCAACACACATGAGTGCCTTCTTGCTGCACTACCTGCAACATGACCCTCGAATTGTGAGAATTAGAAATAATCCTGACTACTGGGTTGCCACACTGTTAGATCCCCGGTACAAAAGTAAATTTGCAGAAATTATTCCTGCCATAGAAAGGGATGCACACATGCAGGAGTATCAGCAGAGACTGTTGCAGAATCTTACATGTGCTTTTCCACAAAACACCAGTGGTGCACGTAGTGAATCTCACAGTTCCAACTTGCCAACCGTGGGACAGTCAAGTGTTCAGCACTCAAACCGTAACAGAACCACAGTATCTGCTGGTAACATCAATTTTGCGGAATCATTTCACCACTTTTTTAGCCCATCCTTTGCAAGGCCACAGGAGACAAGAAGTCTGACACATAGTCAACGCCTAGAGATGATGGTACAGGAGTATCTCCAAGTAAACATTGAAGCCATGACTGTGTCACTGGACCCTTGCTCTTTTTGGGCTTCCAATCTGGATAAATATCCGGAGCTAGCCAGTTACGCCTTGGAGATCTTGTCATGCCCCGCAGCCAGCGTTCTGTCTGAACGTGTGTTCAGCGCTGCTGGTGGTGTGCTGACAGATAAGCGCACGCGGCTCTCCACTGATAATGTAGACAGACTCACGTTCATAAAGATGAACAAATCATGGATCCGAAGCGACTTTTCTACCCCTGTGTCATCCTGGGGAGAGTAAAAGCTTGATGATTGGTTAAAATCACCCTACCAACCGTTTTAAGCTTTCAAATTACTAATCATGTTTATCTGTATCTTGGCTGGAAAATAATTTGGGCTTTGTAGCAGTGTGCAGCACTGATTTTATTAGGCCATCTATAATAAGCTCCACCAGATTTAAAATTACTAATCATGTTTATCTGTATCTTGACTGGAAAATAATTTGGGCTTTGTAGCAGTGTGCAGCACTGATGCTATTAGGCCATCTATACTAAGCTCCACCAGATTTAAAATTATTAATAATTTTTAGCTGCATCTAGCCCGGAAAATAATTTTGGGGCTCCGAGATGCGCAAGACACATAAGTGCCTTCTTGCTGCACTACCTGCAACATGACCCTCATATTGTCAGAATTCGAAGTAATCATGACTACTGGGTTGCCACACTCTTAGATCCCCCAAACTTTTCGATCAACCTTTTCATTTTAATAAAGACCAAAAAAATGGTAATTTTTGAAATTATAAGCATTAGCAGGTTATTAGAAACTGAAATCAAACAGTTTTCAACTCAAAACTTTATTCTAGGTGATGTTACATTTTCACATAGGACCCCTTGTTCGAAAGGAGCTTCTGAACTCTCTCGTCCATTGAATTTGTCAGGTTTTGGATGGTTTCTGCTTCAATTGTTTTGCATGAGGACAGAATACCCTCACAGAGCTGTTGCTTAGATGTGAACTGCCTCCCGCCATCATAGACACTCCTTTTGATGATGCTCCAGAGGTTCTGAATGGGGTAGAGGTCAGGGGAGCATGGGGGTCACACCATAAGTTTGTCCCCTTTTATGACCATATCAGCCAGAGATGCAGATGTTTTATGTGCAGCATGAGATGGTGCATTATCATGCAAAGAAATGATCTTGCTGAGAAATACACGGTTCTTCTTCTTGAACCAAGGCAGGAAGTGCTGTTTGAGAAAATCCACATACATTATGGAGTTCATCTTTAGCGCCTTCTGGGATCCTAAAGGGGCCGACAATCTCTCTCCCCATGATTCCAGCCCAAAACATTACTCCACCTCCTCCTTGTTGGCGCTGTAGCCGTGTTTGCGTGGGGTGTCCATCAACCAGCCATCCTCCACTCCATCCATCTGGACCATCGAGCGCTGCACGGCACTCATCCGTGAACAAAACTGTTTTGAAATCAGTCTTCATGTAATGTTTGGCCCACTGGAGCCGTTTCTGCTTGTGTAAAGTGGATAGAGGAGGTCGACAGGATGGCGTATGCACAGCTGCAAACCTCTGAAGGACCCTGCATCTTGTTGTTCGGGGGACGTTGGAGGCACCAGCAGCTTCAAAAACTTGTCTGCTGCTATGACAAGGCTTTTTTGCCGCTGCTCTTTTAACCTGACGTAATTGCCTGTAGGAAAGAGTCCTCAATTTGCCCTTATCAGCACGCACACGTGTGTACTGTGAATCAGCTACATACTTCTTGATTGCCAAGACACTTCATCCTGATCATCGCACAATGTTGATTGTAGTCATGCCTTGACCTAAACACTCCACAATTTGTTGCTTCTCAGCAGCCGACACATCCTTTTTCTTTCCCATTTTGGCAGAAAATGTAGGCTGCTTAATAATGTGAGACAGCCTTCTTAAGTAGTTTTGCCTTTCATTAGACACACCTGCCAAACTAATTAGCACAGGTGTCTGCAATTGCTTACAGTGATATAAAGAGCCCTGACACACATCACCATCAATGAGTTTAACTGACAAACAAACAAATTCTTCCCTTATCACTCCTAAACACTTTTTGCATAATAATTTGGAACACAGTGTACATGTGCTTTTCCACAAAACACCAGTGGTTCACGTAGTGAATCTTACAGTTCTAACTTGCCAACCGTGGTCTGTATGGAGTTGTTCAATAAAGGGCCCAAAATTAAGATAACATAGATGGGAGAGGTCTCTATGAATAGGAATTCCTAAGTATTTGATACCTGTGAGGGCCAGGCAAAGGGAAAGTTGGACTGGATGGAATCCTATATGGATTTGGGGAGGGAGACATCGAGGGCCTCAGACTTCGCTGCATTGATTTTAAAATTTGACCATGTAGCAAAGTGATCTATTTCAGCCATAACAGCATGGATGGATATATGTGATTGAGTGATATATACTAGGACATCATCAGCAAATAGAGAGCACTTGTACTCGGTGTCTCCCACCTCAATCCACCTAATATTGGGGTTATGGCGAATTGATGAGAGCAGGTGCTCCGTCACTAGGATGTATAAGAGAGGGGACAGAGGACATCCCTGCCTTGTCCCATTGGTGATTGTGAAAGGTGATGAAAATGTTCTGATGCACCCCCTGGGCCTTGGGACACCCGGAGCCGGACCCTTTTTGGTGGTTGCTGGTGGTTGTAGTCTTCGTGGCGGCGACCCGGTTCCGTGGCTCAGGGTGGTCAAACCAGTGGCGGAACTATTTATGTGGTTTTGATGTTTAAATGTCCGACTACGCCACCCGTGGATTGCGGTCAGAGTGAACCGCCGCTGCAGGGCAGACCGCTGAGGCTGGTGTTGTGGGTGCAGCAGAGCGTAGCATAACTCCCCACGGGAGGAGTATAGCCTCAGGGCAGTGTATGCGGAAGATGGGGGTGATGGTGCAGGGCAGCAGCATTAACAACACGGAGTCAGTGATGCAGTCCAGGGCCTTTACTCACAGTTCTTATTATCCAGACCACGTCTGCAGGTAACGGCTGCCCACGTCGTACTGTGCTCACCAGGTGAGGGGCTCAGACAACTCCCAGATAACTTTGGAGCGCTTCACAGGACCCCCTTTGTGTGTCCTTTGTCTGGCCTTTCTTACCAACCCTTCTGTCCGGCTGCCTCGGGCCTCCTCTTGGTAAACTTGGCGCCAGTTTCCCTGACCCTATGTGGTGCCTTCCTAGCGGGTGTAGCGAGGGGCTGCGCCACATAAAATGTCACAGCCTCCGGTTTCTAGCTGAGGGTCGTTTCCTGCCTCCACTAGTTTCGGGGACCGGTCTCCCCCTTTGGCCTGACCCCTCCACGCAGGTGGATTCGGGCGTGCGGTGGCGACTCGCCCGTCCGCACCCCTGGGATCCCTTCATTCCTCGTTCCTGGAGCCTTCTCCGCTCCTCTTCCTTCCTTCTCCCTCTTCCAGGCCTGGGCCTCTGTTACTAGGCCCGCCTCCGGAGCAGAGCTCATGCAGAGCCCCTGCTCCCTGCCACTTCTGCTCAGACTTCTCTGCACTGAACTAAGATGGTGCCCACCTTTTATACTCCCTTCTCAATGCACCCAGGAACTGCTTCCTCCCTGCTCCTGCACTACAGGGTTCCCCTTCCTCAGTGTTCCCTCCCCCCACTCCAGCCATGGACAGGCACTGTCGTGCCCATCTCAGAGGCATATTGGTCGCCCTGCCCCACGGCAATGTGGTGTAATGCATGCAGGTGTCGGGTCCTGATCCACACTCCATCCTTACCTGAGAGTGAGATATCACATCTCTGGGTGAGGTGCAATACCTCTGTAGCAACCGAGCCCTCAGGGTGCTACAGTTCCATTTATCTTCAGCCTAGGTGACGTATTGTGATACAGGGCCGTGATTTGGCTATAAAAGGGTCCCCTAGACCCCTACCCCAAGCTTTTTAAGAGAATCATATATGGCGTGCCAGGAGACTCTATGGAATGCTTTCTCAGCATCCAACGAGAGTATCTAATTACAAATTTTTAACTGCATCTAGCCCAGGAAATACTTTGTGCCTAGTAGCAGTGTCTGCTAGTCAGCGGATTATCCCGGCTGTTAAGCAAGCTACACCACCTGTAGTTTGGACACTTAATTTTTTCAAAGGAAATGCTTCGGGACCACGGGATACTCAGTGAAGAGCATCAAGAGGCACCCCAAGGCATAGGGGCTGGGACTGGCAGTAGGATGCCTTGCGGTGGACAGCCGAGCTCGATCCTTATAAAAGCTTTTTAACTGCAGCAGCTTTAGTGGACGCTACTGGAGCTGGAATTACGCGGCTGCTGGCATGAGACTTGCCCTCCAATAGATCCTTGTAAATGGATTTAAAGTGTATTCATTCAAATTAGAGAGACAATTTAAATTAAAAAGCTTAGAGCTGCCTCCACCACAGGGGGGCTCGCTCGACCCACCAGCGGACAGGCACCAGTATTGGGAGAGGGGGGCTGGCCGTCAGGGTTCACCGCGGCTCTGGCACAAACCCGGCGACACGGAGGTGGCACGGGCAGGAGCGGACTGAACGTGTCGGCTTCTCACTTTTTGGATTTTAGAAGGGCATGACATGCCTATATCTGTGTCTCCCCCTCCTTTTACTCCTCCACCTCTTTTCTTTTCGCATGACTATATGTACTTGTCACTTTTCCATGTGTTAGTTGTGTCTTCTGAGCAGTTTGTCAGCTTTTGGACACCTTTGAAGGTGTTTTCTATGTGTTTCTATGTGTTTTTGTTTGCCTGCCATTGGTTTTAACGGTGTTCGAAGGTGTTCGATGAACAGTTCGACGAACAGTTCGGTGAACACACGGGTGTTCGACGAACCGAACCAAACTCGAACACTACGGGGGTGGCTCAACACTAGGCGCCGCCATCTTGCACACAGTCGCTCCGGATTAGACAGTGTAGGGACAGCGCTGCTGATTTAGGGAGAGATATAAACTGCAAAATAGTTAGTGTAGGGTCTGTAAAGGCTGCCAGAACAAACAAAGAGTCCTTTTCAGGACTAATATCCATCTCAGATACCAGGCAGGCAGGCTGTATAGGAGACACAGTGATTATACCAGCAAACGCTGCATTACAGTCCTGTGTGCTCCTGTTGCTGAAATTGCTGCACTTAGCACCAGGTGTCGGGGGCCAGGAAAAATCCTTTTTTTTCCATCTAAATCCTCCTTTTTTTTTCCTCCTTCACACTGTACAAATACCCGTCTTATTAACCTTTTGGTGTGTCCTCTCCCCCCCCCCCCCAAAAAAGCGTGTCTCTGATTTTTCAGACACAAATATAGCTGTTGAAAATAGTCTGGTGTAGGCTAGGGAAACAGAAGTGTTGTTTTGCACTTCCATGGTTCAAACCTCTGTATTATCCATTTTGGGCCATTTGTATCTAAAAAAAAAAACAGTTTGAGTGTGTCGCTCACTGTTCAGCCGCAAATATCTCTATTTAAAAAAGTGTGGTATACCGCAGTAAACAATAACTGTGGTTTTGCCATCCCACGGTAAAAAATCTCTATTATTCAGGTTTTGGTAGTTTTTTCAGTAAAGAAAAACAGTAGTGTCTCCTGACTGTTGTGACACAAAAATATATCTGTTGAAAATAGTCTTGTGTATGCCCGACATCCCAGTGTGGTTTCGCAGTTCCACGGGTCAAATCGCTGTACTATCCAGTTTTGGGCCTTTGGTAACTTAAAAAAAAGCAGTTTGAGTGTGTCGCTCACTGTTCAGCCGCAAATATCTCTATTTAAAAAAGTGTGGTATACCCCAGTAAACAATAGCTGTGGTTTTGCCATCCCACGGTAAAAAATCTCTATTATTCAGCTTTTGGTAGTTTTTTCCGTAAAGAAAAACAGTAGTGTCTCCTGACTGTTGTGACACAAAAATATATCTGTTGAAAATAGTCTTGTGTAGGCCCGACATCCCAGTGTGGTTTCGCAGTTCCACGGGTCAAATCGATGTACTATCCTTTTTTGGGCCTTTGGTATCTAAAAAAAGCAGTTTGAGCGTGTCGCTCACTGTTCAGCCACAAATATCTCTATTTAAAAAAGTGTGGTATACCCCAGTAAACAATAACTGTGGTTTTGCCATCCCACGGTAAAAAATCTCTATTATTCAGCTTTTGGTAGTTTTTTCCGTAAATTAAAACAGTAGTGTCTCCTGACTGTTGTGACACAAAAATATATCTGTTGAAAATAGTCTTGTGCAGGCCCGACATCCCAGTGTGGTTTCGCAGTTCCACGGGTCAAATCGATGTACTATCCTTTTTTGGGCCTTTGGTATCTAAAAAAAAAGCAGTTTGAGTGTGTCGCTCACTGTTCAGCTGCAAATATCTCTATGTAAAAAAGTGTGGTATACCCCAGTAAACAATAACTGTGGTTTTCCTCTTCCACGGTTCTAATCTACTCTTTATTACCCTTTTTCCATTGATAGTGCAAGTGTAAGCTATTTTACTTAATTTACAATGGGCAAGGCGCGTGGCAAGGGACGTGGAAGTGGACGTTCTGGTGATGGTTCGTGCAGAGGACGGGGCCGTGGCCAAGGTGAAAATGTGCCACAACCAACAGCCACATCTTCTCGCTCCCACTTCTTGACTGAATTACTAGGGAAGCACAGAACAACACCAGTATTGAGAACTGATCAGTGTGAACAGGTTATTAATTGGATAGCAGACAATACTTCCAGTTACCTGGGCACCACCACCTCCGGTCTGTCTTCCACACGGTCAACTCTTAGTAGCCGTGAGTCTCGACCGCATACTCCTCCTCACCCTGATGCTCCTTCCTCCCACCATGCCGAGTGTCGTCAGACAGCAAGTGATCCCACACTTGGACACTCTGAAGAGCTGTTCACTGGTCCATTTCCATATTTGGGCCCCTCGCCTGATACGCTTGAAGTGGTGGAAGAGGAGATCCCATGTTGCGATGCCCAAATATTTGAACAGCCACGGCCACAGGAAGTCGACGTTGGCAATCTGTCACAAGAGGTGGACGATGATGAGACACAATTGCCAGGAAGTGAGGAGTAGGATCGTGGTGCGCAAGTGGAAGAGGAGGAGGTGGTGGATGATCTAGTAACTGACCCAACGTGGAAGGAGGACATGCAGAGTGAGGCCAGCAGCACACAGGGGGAGGGAGGCAGAGTACCCCAACAGGCAGGAACAAGCAGTGTGGTGGCCGCAGACAGAAGGCAGGCAACCGTTCCCCGTAACACCAACACGAGGGACGTTGCCAGTACAAGCGGTAGGTCTTCCAGAGTCTGGAATTTTTTTAAAGACTCTGCTGATAACCCCAAAAAGGCCATATGTTCCACCTGCCATGGCAGCATCAGCAGGGGTGACAAAACTACCAGCCTGACCACCACCAGCATGATCAGGCACATGGCAGCAAAGCACCCGACTTTGTGGGGCGAAACCCAGGGTCCACGACCAGTGTCAGCGGGTGTCACCACTGCTTCTTCCACTGTTGTGCGTGCAATAGAACCCCCTGTTGTGTGTGCAAGGCAATCCCCTGTCCATACTGCATGTAAAGATGCCCCCTCCTCTCAGTCTTCACTTGTTATGGCAGTTTCTCAAGAAACAGCATCAACGTCCACGTCCACGTCCCACCGCAGCGTTGAATTGTCCATATCCCAGACCTTTGAACGAAAGCGGAAATTCGTAGCTAACGCCCCACAGGCCACAGTCCTAAATTCGCACATTTCACGACTGCTTGCATTGGAAATGCTGCCTTTTAGGCTGGTGGAGACGGAATCCTTCCGTAATCTTATGGCGGTGGCCGTCCCTCGGTACTCGGTCCCCAGCCGACACTATTTTGCCCGGTGTGCCATCCCCGCACTACACAAGCACGTGTCCCAAAGCATCTGCCGTGCCCTCAACAACGCAGTTACTGGGAGAGTCCACCTGACAACGGACACGTGGACAAGTGCTTGTGGCCAGGGATGGTACATCTCTCTGACGGCACACTGGGTAAACATAGTGGAAGCCGGGACCCAGTCGGACCTTGGGACGGAACACATCATCCCCACACCAAGGATTGCGGGCCCTGTGTCAGTCAGAGCGGCCCCCACAGTGTACAGCTCCTGCGCATCCTCCTCCTCCTCCTCCTCCTCCTCATGTTCAGCCTACATCTCAGATATCACCACATCAGTTACAAGCTGGAAGCATTGCAGTACTGCCTCCGCCAAGCGGCAACAGGCTGTGCTGAAACTCATAAGCTTAGGTGATAAACCTCACACTGCTTGTGAGTTGTGGACAGCTGTGAAAGAGCAGGCAGATCTGTGGCTGAGACCGCTGAACCTATATCCCAGCATGGTCGTGTGTGACAATGGCCGAAACCTGGTGGCGGCTCTGAGGCGAGGTGAGATCACACACGTACCATGCCTGGCTCATGTGCTTAACCTCGTGGTTCTGCGGTTTCTTAAATCGTACCCCGAGTTGCCAGATCTTCTCATGAAAGTACGCCGCCTGTCAGCTCATTTTTGCAAGTCGGCTACAGCTTTCGTCGCCCTTGCTGTGTTGCAGCAGCGTTTGCAGCTTCCGGCACACCGACTGGTGTGTGATGTCCCCACACGTTGGAACTCTACCCTCCACATGTTGCAAAGGATTTGTGAGCAGAAGAGAGCAGTTGTGGAGTACCAGCTGCAACAAGGCCGTCGATATTCAGGTCAGACTCCACACATAAGACCTCAGGAGTGGACCTGGATGTCTGACATATGTACCATCCTGACAAACTTTGAGGAGGCCACAAGATGGTGAGTGGCGATGACGCCATCATTAGTGTCAGCATCCCACTTGTCTGTCTTTTGCAACGCTCTCTGCAGAGAATTAAAGAGGAGGCATTGCAGCCAGAGTATGATGAGATGGATCAAGAAGCCGTAGCGGGCGATTACACACAGCCCAGTCTCATCTCATCCCAACGTGCATTGGGGGACAATGAGGGAGAGGAGGAGGAGGAGGAAGAACAGGAGCTGCTATCATGCGTTGTAGACGGTAGTACCTGTACAAGTGTCATACCGTCGGTTCAGCGTGGGTGGCCTGAGGACAGGGGGGAGGAGGAAGAGGAGGAGGATGAGAGCATGGTCAGTCGTCATCTTGGTGAGGACACGGAAATCTTGCCCGTTACCAGTCTGGCACGCATGGCTGACTTTATGTTACGCTGCCTTAACCGTGACCCTCGCGTTGTCAAAATGTTGGGTGACAGTCATTACTGGTTGGTGACACTTGTAGACCCCCGCTACAAGGAGAACTTTCACTCTCTTATTCCTGAGGTGGAGAGGTCTACAAAAATGGGGCAATACCAGAAGGCCCTTGCTGCAGAACTCTTAAAAAAATTCCCATCTGAACACGCTAGCGGCAGAGGTCACATTTCGTTGCCCAACCAAAGCGTACAGGCGAGAGAGATGCAACTCCAATCCAGCAGAGGCAGGGGAACACTGTCAATGTTCTGGGACAGTTATCTGACACCCGCCCAGCTTACAGGCCCTGAGGCGCGGGGTACTCTCACAAGAAATGGAAAGTTTCAAAAGATGGTGAGGGAGTACCTTGCCGATCGTACCAGCGTCCTCCGTGATTCCTCTGTGCCTTTTAATTATTGGGTATCCAAGCTGGACACTTGGAATGAACTCGCTCTGTACGCCTTGGAGGTCCTGGCCTGCTCTGCCGCTAGCGTGTTATCGGAGCGTGTTTTTAGTGCCGCTGGGGGAATTATAACTGATAAGCGCACTCGCCTGTCAACTGACAATGCTGACAAGCTGACCCTTATCAAAATGAACAAGGGCTGGATTGGGCCAGACTTCTCATCACCACCAAATGACAGCAGAGTAACATAAAGTCAAATCCACTGTGTTATTTCGGGAGGTGTATTCACATGCACCGCTTCACACCCACACATGGGTATACGCTTCCTCGTTTCGGCTGTTTAATCTTCTTCTCCTTATCCTCAGCCTCCAAAACCACTATACCACCAGGGTGCCAGCATTGCATGTTCCTCCGTCCTTATTTTTGGCAGCTTTTGCTTGCAAGGCATAAGCAAATACTATGGGACACCCACTCCCCAATAATGGGACTTAAGTTTGTAATATGCTCTACTGCATGGCTCTTGTAAGGGGCATTGCAAGTTGCTCCGTCCTAATTTTTGGCAGCTTTTGCTGGGAAAGCATAAGCAAATACTATGGGACACCCACTCCCCAATAATGGGACTTATATTTGTAATATGCTGTACTGCATGGCTCTTGTAAGGGGCATTGCAAGTTGCTCCTTCCTAATTTTTGGCAGCTTTTGCTGGGAAAGCATAAGCAAATACTATGGGACACCCACTCCCAAAATAATGGGACTTATGTTTGTAATATGCTGTACTGCATGTGACGTGCCCCCTGGGCCGTGTGTACACGTGTGTGGGATACCCGGTGCCGGGTCTCTGGGGTCTGTAGTCTCCGTGGCTGTGACCCAGACCCGTGGCTCAGGCTCGTCAAACCAGTGGCAGTCTTTCTTAGGTTTTGAGGTTAATTGTCCGACTGCGCCACCCGTGGATTGTGGTCAGGGAGTATCACCGCTGCGAGGCAGACCGCTGAGGCTGGTGTTGTGTGCGCAGCATAGAATGGGATAACTCCCCTCGGGAGGAGTATAGCCTCAGGGCAGTGAGTGTGGATGATGGGGGTGATGGTGCACGAGCACAGCAGGAATGACTCAGAGTCTTTGCAGTGCAGTTCAGGGTCTTTACTGATGATTATAAGGTAGACCCTCCCGGTAGTGCTGGCTAGCATAAGAGGCCTGGTCAGTCTGTGAGCAAGCAGGAGTTCCCCTGGCCAGGTGGAGTTGTAGGCCTCCCCGTCTGTCTGCACTCTTCCTGGCTACCTTGCTGTAAGCGGGTAGAAGTAGCCCATGTCCCTGAGTGTACCGTGTAGTGCTCACCCGTATGGCTGGTGACTTGGGGCCTTCTGTTAGCCTCCGCTCCACGACGGCGGTGCTGGTCCCTTGCTTGTGACTGAGCCTCCGGGCTTCTATGGCCAGAGGACCTGAAAACCCCCTGCCAGCTGGTTTCTGCTGCTGGATATATAAGTCCTCACAGCTTCGGACTCCTGTGTCCGGTTCCTATTGTCTTCTGCCAGGGCGAGCTCTGCTCAGCTTCCAGCCCCTGGTCTTTAGCTCCTAGCTCCTACAGAGCTCCTTGCTGTTACTTTCTCTTGCTCTCACTCTGACTCTGACTGTTCTCTGACTCACTCAACCCCGCCCCAGATCCAGTTTATAAGGGCAGAATTCTCCCCAGGATTGGGGCAGGAGGATGTTGCATGTTTAAGGGATCCTGACCAGGAAACCTCCCACTTGCTCTCCGACGTAATATCTCTATTACTGTGGTGACCAGACCCCTGGGGTGCCACACATGGCTCTTGTAAGGGGCATTGCAGTTCCTCATAATTTTTGTAAAGCCTTCCATTCACTGCTTAGGCCAACAGTGCACGGGAGACCCAGTTGCTATAAATGGAAAAAAAGGTTTAGTTAACGCACTCTGACATCCATGTCATTTCCAAGGGGCATTGGAGTGGCTCGAAATTTTTGGTAGGCATTGCACTCACTGTATGTCCTATAACTGTGTAACCGAACCGCTCCTTTTGTTGCAGAAACATATCCTACAAGACATATCTGGTTGACTGGCCTGATATTGATGTGAATGGTCCCTATTCCTCCTGCTCTTTCTCCTTTGCCACTACCTCATCCATCATTTATCACCTGAAGCTTTGTTTTAACGGGAGTCATAGAACTTGGATAGTAGCAGGAAAACGTCCAGCAATCCTCGGAGGAGGTAGGATATGCGCCAAAACGCTGACCACCTCAGGCCTAGCCTCTACTACATACATGCGCTTGCATTACAACAAAACAAAGCAGATGCTAACTTCTATCATCTTCATCATGCTCCTCACCTTGGCACTCTCAACTCCCCTGATGGAGAAGCCAGGGCCCACCAGAGGAGTCTGATAGTCCGGTGGGCTCGGCCAATGCTGCCCTAAAGCAGGCCAGGCTAAGAAAAGTGTGGGAAAGGTTACCGGGACAAGTAGGGGTGGCTGGGGACCGAGTATGGACACCCGGCCACCCCCTGGAGGCTGGGGAGCAAGCGGGAACACCCGGCCACCAGGCGGCTGGGGACTGAGTATGGATACCAGGCCGCCGACACAGCATGACGTGGTGGCCAGATTCCGCCTCCACATGCCTAAAAGGCCCAATTTAAAGTGCAAGCAAGCGGTATGGTATTGCAGCCTGCGGGTGGGTGGGTGGCAGGCTGCATACTTGCGCTTGCATTGCAAGGAATGGGAGAGGTACAATTGAACACTGCCCTAGGACAAGGACTTGAATGGGGATAGTTGCAAGTCTGCAATGACATGTGCAAGGTGGGAGGCATCTTCGCATGTACCATGAACAGGGGTTTGGTATGCACACACTACAGCGGAACAGGCTCTCCTTCCCACTAAATGCATTGGGGAGGGCACAGGTAATGTTTTGGTATACGCGCTTAATCTTATGTATAAGGCACACCAGGACAAATATGGGCGGCTGGGGACTGAGTATGGATACCTCGCTGCCGAAGCAGCCATGAGGTAGTGGCCAGCTTCGGCCTCCTCCAAACTAAAAGGCCCCATTTCAAGTGCAAGCTAGCAGTATGGAATTGCAGTCTGGGTGTGGGTGGGTGGCAGGCTGCACACTTACGCTTGCATTAAAAGAAAACATAGCAGATGCTAACTTCTATCATCATCATCATGCTCCTCACCTTGGAACTCTCAACTCCACCGATGGAGAAGTCAGGGCCCACCGGAGGAGTCTGGTTCTCTGGTGGGCTCGTCCAATGCTGCCTAAAGCAGGCCGGGCTAAGAAAAGTGTGTGGGGGGATGTTCCAAGGAGAAATAGGGGCGGCTGGGGACCGTTTATGGACACACGGCTGCCCCCAGGCGGCTGGGGACCGTGTGTGGACACGCGGCCGCGGGGCGGCTGGGGACCGAGTATGGACACCTGGCCGCCGGGCTGCTGGGGACTGAGTATGGATTCCAGGCCGCCAACACAGCCATGACGTGGTGGCCAGATTCCGCCTCCACATGCCTAAAAGGCCCAATTTCAAGTTCAAGCAAGAAAGCAGTACGGTATTGCAGCCTGGGGGTGGGTGGGTGGCAGGCTGCACACTTGAGCTTGTATTGCAAGGAATGGGGGAGGTACAATTGAACACTGCCCTGGGACTAGAACTTGCATGGGGATAGTTGCAAGTCTGCATCTTCTGATGCGGTAAGGATCACTTATGATGGGCACACTTTTAGACAGTGACCTGGGAGTCAGAGATGCTTCCAGGGGTCTTCCCCGTGCTGTTCCCTTGTCTTTTCAGCACTTTATGCATGTGTCACACAGCACATGGCCAGATAAGGTTGTAAAATGTTAAAATGACATTTCACGGTGAATGCATTTGTCATAGTTGAAAGCAATACAAAAGGGCAAAAACGCATAAAAAATGCTACTTGTGAACATAGCCGAAGGTGTAGAGGAGTATTTTTGTTTTTGGTCATTTATTTTAACTTATACACAAGTCTTTACCCTGGAAAGGATGTTCCTTAACATATTTCACAGGAAAAAAGTTTCACTTTCGTTTTTGAACGTTTTATTGTGAGCCTGTAAACGTGGCTTAATACCTCTGACCACGTTGTTGACAGCAGTGACCTGGGGGTCAGAATTGCTTCCTGGCGTGATCCCCATGCTGTCCCCATGTCATTTGAGCACTGTCACTATCGTTTTGGGCACTTGTTAGGCTTTTAAAAGACTGCCGGGGGTGCCACCGCAAAAATGCTCGAGTCTCCCATAGACTAACATTGGGCTCGTTGCTCGGGTCGAGCACCCGAGTATCACGGAGAGCTCGGCCCGAGCTTCGAGCACCCGAGCATTTTAGTGCTCGCTCAACACTAATGGTTATATATGTTTTTACTATTGCTATCGGACTCAGTGTACCGTTTGTGGGTTGTCCAAGTACCCAAATGCCCCTGCCCGCTGGAATCGTTTTTGATTTTCGTATGCGTAGACGTATTGCATTATTGGCTATGACTACGTCCTGGTGTAATAAGCCTAAACTGGTGGTAATTTTGGATTGAGGGACTAATTCGCTTATGCATAGCGCCCCGAAGAAGGCGATCGCAAATGCAGTAGACAGTAGTGTTGCTTCAAATTGTGAGTGTCATGTTAATGGTGTTAGGGATATGATGTGAGAAATCAGTTTTAGTGACACGGGACGGGACGTCTACACTCCTGACTTGGCTGACCCCTTTTCCACCCTTTTATTGATTGTCTGATGAGGAATCTCTTTGTCACATCTACCCAATTCAGTAGTTGGAAGTAAAATGCTACTCTGGTCAGACACCGCTGCGCTGACGCCCCTGATATGCCCCTCATCATTAGCTGGTGGAGAAATTCTATGGTGACTTGTAATCTGGCTTGTTCACATTGGTCAACCCGTCTGCCTGCTACTAGTCGTGTCCACTCTTCCCATGCCTTACCGTATGCTTGCCACGTCTGCCAATTGAATTGTGACAAAGCGTTAGCAGCATCGTTAGACCCCTCAGCATCGTGGCTAGCGTGGACCCATACATTGTGTTTTAGGCACAGGAATGCTAGCCGGTGTAGTAGGCCTAGCATTGGGAGAGACGATGATGCCATCTTATTAATGCAGTGCGCTAGGCTGGTGTTTTTTGTTATGAAGCGTATATTTTGTTAGCCAGGCGCGCGCCCCATATTTCTATTGCTACCATTATTGGGAAGAGTTCCAGGAGTGTCTGTTTTTTTGTCAGCACTTGTTCTGCCCAATACGGAGGCCATAAGCTTGGGCACCATTGGTTATTTAGTATCGCTGCATATCCATACAGATGGGCTACTCCAATGAGTAACAGACACTGCTACAGGCCCAAATGGTTTTGCTTGGCTAGATTCAGTAAAAAATTGTTATTAAATACAAAGGTGGTGTAGCTTGGTACAGATGGGCTACTACAATGAGTAACAGACACTGCTACAGGCCCAAATGTATTTACTAGGCTAGATGCAGTAAAAAATTGTTATTAAATACAAAGGTGGAGTAGCTTGGTACAGATGGGCTACTCCACTGACTACCAGACACTGCTATTATGCCCAAAAGGTTTTACTTGGCTAGATGCAGTAAAAAATTGTTATTAAATACAAAGGTGGTGTAGCTTGGTACAGATGGGCTACTCCACTGATTACCAGAGACTGCTACTATGGCCAAAAGGTTTTACTTGGCTAGATGCAGAATTTTTTTTTTATTAAATACAAAGGTGGTGTAGCTTGGTACAAATGGGCTACTGCAATGAGTAACAGACACTGCTACAGGCTCAAAAGTATTTACTGGGCTAGATGCAGTAAATAATTGTTATTAAATACAAAGGTGGTGTAGCTTGGTACAGATGGGCTACTCCACTGACTACCAGACACTGCTACTATGCCCAAAAGGTTTTACTTGGCTAGATGCAGTAAAAATTGTTATTAAATACAAAGATGGTGAAGCTTGGTACAGATGGGCTACTATGATGCGTAACAGACACTGCTACAGGCCCAAAAGTATTTACTGGGCTAGATGCAGTAAAAAATTGTTATTAAATACAAAGGTGGTGTAGCTTGGTACAGATGGGCTACTCCACTGACTACAATACACTGCTACTATGCCAATAAGGTTTTACTTGGCTAGATGCAGTAAAAAATTGTTATTAAATACAAAGGTGGTGTAGTTTGGTACAGATGGGCTACTACAATGAGTAACAGACACTGCTACAGGCCCAAAAAGTATTTACTGGGCTAGATGCAGTAAAAAATTGTTATTAAATACAAAGGTGGTGTAGCTTGGTACAGATGGGCTACTACAATGCCTAACAGACACTGCTACAGGCCCAAAAGGATTTACTTGGCTAGATGCAGCAAAAAAATATTATTAAATACAAAGGTAGTGTAGCTTGGTACAGATGGGCTCCTCCCCTGACTACCAGACACTGCTACTATGCCCAAAAAGGTTTACTGGGCTAAATGCAGTAAAAAAATGTTATTAAATACAAAGGTGGTGTAGCTTGGTACAGATGGGCTACTCCACTGACTACCAGACACAGCTACTATGCCCAAAAGGTTTTACTGGGCTAGATGCAGAAAAAATTGATATTAAATAAAAAGGTGGTGTAGCTTGGTACAGATGGGGTACTCCACTGACTACCAGACACTGCTATTATGCCCAAAAGGTTTTACTTGGCTAGATGCAGTAAAAAATTGTTATTAAATACAAAGGTATTGTAGCTTGGTACAAATGGGCTACTACAATGAGTAACAGACACTGCTACAGGCCCAAAAGTATTTACTGGGCTACATGCACTAAAAAATTGTTATTAAATACAAAGGTGGTGTAGCTTGGTACAGATGGACTACTCCACTGACTACCAGACACTGCTACTATGCCCCAAAGGTTTTACTTGTCTAGATGCAGTAAAAAATTGTTATTAAATACAAAGGTGGTGTAGCTTGGTACAGATGGGCTACTACAATGCGTAACAGACACTGCTACAGGCCTAAAAGTAGTTACTTGGCTAGTTGCAGTAAAAAATTGTTATTAAATACAAAGATAGTGGAGCTTGGTACAGATGGGCTACTACACTGATTACCAGACACTGCTACTATGGCCAAAAGGTTTTACTTGGCTAGATGCAGAAAAAAATTGTTATTAAATACAAAGGTGGTGTAGCTTGGTACAGATGGGCTACTGCACTGACTACCAGACACTGCTACTATGCCCAAAAGGTTTTACTTGGCTAGATGCAGCAAAAAATTGTTATTAAATACAAAGGTGGTGTAGCTTGGTACAGATGGGCTACTCCACTGACTACCAGACACTGCTGCTAAGCCCAAAAGGTTTTACTTGGCTAGATGCAGGAAAAAATTGTTATTAAATACAAAGGTGGTGTAGCTTGGTACAGATGGGCTACTACAATGAGTAACAGACACTGCTACAGGCCGAAAAGTATTTACTGGGCTAGATGCAGTAAAAAATTGTTATTAAATACAAAGGTGGTGTAGCTTGGAACAGATGGGCTACTCCACTGACTACCAGACACTGCTACTATGCTCAAAAGGTTTTACTTGGCTAGATGCAGTAAAAAATTGTTATTAAATACAAAGGTGGTGTAGCTTGGTACAGATGGGTACTACAATGCGTAAGAGACACTGCTACAGGCCCAAAAGTATTTACTGGGCTAGTTGCTGTAAAAAATTGTTATTAAATACAAAGGTGGTGTAGCTTGGTACAGATGGGCTACTCCACTGATTACCAGACACTGCTACTATGCCCAAAAAGTTTTACTTGGCCAGATGCAGAAAAAAAATGTTATTAAATACAAAGGTGGTGCAGCTTGATACAGATGGGCTACTGCAATGAGGAACAGACACTGCAACAGGCTCAAAAGTATTTACTGGGCTAGATGCAGTAAAAAATTGTTATTAAATACAAAGGTGGTGTAGCTTGGTACAGATGGGCTACTCCACTGACTACCAGACACTGCTACTATGCCCAAAAGGTTTTACTTGGCTAGATGCAGTAAAACATTGTTATTAAATACAAAGGTGGTATAGTTTGGTACAGATGGGCTACTACAATGAGTAACAGACACTGCTACAGGCCCAAATGTATTTATTGGGCTAGATGCAGTAAAAAATTGTTATTAAATACAAAGGTGGTGTAGCTTGGTACAGATGGGCTACTCCACTGATTACCAGACACTGCTACTATGCCCAAAAAGTTTTACTTGGCTAGATGCAGAAAAAAATTGTTATTAAATACAAAGGTGGTGTAGCTTGATACAGATGGGCTACTGCAATGAGGAACAGACACTGCTACAGGCTCAAAAGTATTTACTGGGCTAGATGCAGTAAAAAATTGTTATTAAATACAAAGGTGGTGTAGCTTGGTACAGATGGGCTACTCCACTGACTACCAGACACTGCTACTATGCCCAAAAGGTTTTACTTGGCTAGATGCAGTAAAAAATTGTTATTAAATACAAAGGTGGTATAGTTTGGTACAGATGGGCTACTACAATGAGTAACAGACACTGCTCAAGGCCCAAAAGGATTTACTGGGCTAGATGCAGTAAAAAAATGTTATTAAATACAAAGGTGGTGTTGCTTGGTACAGATGGGCTACTACAATGCGTAACAGACACTGCTCCAGGCCCAAAAGGATTTACTGGGCTAGATGCAGTAAAAAAATATTAATAAATACAAAGGTGGTGTAGCTTGGTACAGATGGGCTACTCCCCTGACTACCAGACACTGCTACTATGCCAAAAAGGTTTTACTGGGCTAGATGCAGTAAAAAATTGTTATTAAATACAAAGGTGGTGTAGCTTGGTACAGATGGGCTACTACAATGCGTAACAGACACTGCTACAGGCCCAAAAGTATTTACTGGGCTAGATGCAGTAAAAAATTGTTATTAAATACAAAGGTGGTGTAGCTTGGTACAGATGGGCTACTCCACTGACTACAAGACACTGCTACTATGCCAATAAGGTTTTACTTGGCTAGATGCAGTAAAAAATTGTTATTAAATACAGAGGTGGTGTAGTTTGGTACAGATGGGCTACTACAAATAGTAACAGACACTGCTACAGGCCCAAGAAGTATTTACTGGGCTAGATGCAGTAAAAAATTGTTATTAAATACAAAGGTGGTGTAGCTTGGTACAGATGGGCTACTATAATGCCTAACAGACACTGCTTCAGGCCCAAAAGGATTTACTTGGCTAGATGCAGCAAAAAAATATTATTAAATACAAAGGTGGTGTAGCTTGGTACAGATGGGCTATTCCCCTGACTACCAGACACTGCTACTATGCCCAAAAGGGTTTACTGGGCTAGACGCAGTAAAAAAATGTTATTAAATACAAAGGTGGTGTAGCTTGGTACAGATGGGCTACTCCACTGACTACCAGACACTGCTACTATGCCCAAAAGGTTTTACAGGGCTAGATGCAGAAAAAAATGTTTTTAAATACAAAGGTGGTGTAGCTTGGTACAGATGGGCTACTCCACTGACTACCAGACACTGCTACTATGCCGAAAAGGTTTTACTTGGCTAGATGCAGTAAAAAATTGTTATTAAATACAAAGGTATTGTAGCTTGGTACAGATGGGATACTACAATGAGTAACAGACACTGCTACAGGCCCAAAAGTATTTACTGGGCTAGATGCAGTAAAAAATTGTTATTAAATACAAAGGTGGTGTAGCTTGGTACAGATGGGCTACTCCACTGACTTCCAGACACTGCTACTATGCCCAAAAGGTTTTACTTGGCTAGATGCAGTAAAAATTTGTTATTAAATACAAAGGTGGTATAGTTTGGTACAGATGGGCTACTACAATGAGTAACAGACACTGCTACAGGCCCAAAAGTATTTATTGGGCTAGATGCAGTAAAAAATTGTTATTAAATACAAGGGTGGTGTTGCTTGGTACAGATGGGCTACTACAATGCGTAACAGACACTGCTCCAGGCCCAAAAGGATTTACTGGGCTAGATGCAGTAAAAAAATATTAATAAATACAAAGGTGGTGTAGCTTGGTACAGATGGGCTACTCCCCTGACTACCAGACACTGCTACTATGCCAAAAAGGTTTTACTGGGCTAGATGCAGTAAAAAATTGTTATTAAATACAAAGGTGGTGTAGCTTGGTACAGATGGGCTACTACAATGCGTAACAGACACTGCTACAGGCCCAAAAGTATTTACTGGGCTAGATGCAGTAAAAAATTGTTATTAAATACAAAGGTGGTGTAGCTTGGTACAGATGGGCTACTCCACTGACTACAAGACACTGCTACTATGCCAATAAGGTTTTACTTGGCTAGATGCAGTAAAAAATTGTTATTAAATACAGAGGTGGTGTAGTTTGGTACAGATGGGCTACTACAAATAGTAACAGACACTGCTACTATGCCCAAGAAGTATTTACTGGGCTAGATGCAGTAAAAAATTGTTATTAAATACAAAGGTGGTGTAGCTTGGTACAGATGGGCTACTATAATGCCTAACAGACACTGCTTCAGGCCCAAAAGGATTTACTTGGCTAGATGCAGCAAAAAAATATTATTAAATACAAAGGTGGTGTAGCTTGGTACAGATGGGCTATTCCCCTGACTACCAGACACTGCTACTATGCCCAAAAGGGTTTACTGGGCTAGACGCAGTAAAAAAATGTTATTAAATACAAAGGTGGTGTAGCTTGGTACAGATGGGCTACTCCACTGACTACCAGACACTGCTACTATGCCCAAAAGGTTTTACAGGGCTAGATGCAGAAAAAAATGTTTTTAAATACAAAGGTGGTGTAGCTTGGTACAGATGGGCTACTCCACTGACTACCAGACACTGCTACTATGCCGAAAAGGTTTTACTTGGCTAGATGCAGTAAAAAATTGTTATTAAATACAAAGGTATTGTAGCTTGGTACAGATGGGATACTACAATGAGTAACAGACACTGCTACAGGCCCAAAAGTATTTACTGGGCTAGATGCAGTAAAAAATTGTTATTAAATACAAACGTGGTGTAGCTTGGTACAGATGGGCTACTCCACTGATTTCCAGACACTGCTACTATGCCCAAAAGGTTTTACTTGGCTAGATGCAGTAAAAATTTGTTATTAAATACAAAGGTGGTATAGTTTGGTACAGATGGGCTACTACAATGAGTAACAGACACTGCTACAGGCCCAAAAGTATTTATTGGGCTAGATGCAGTAAAAAATTGTTATTAAATACAAGGGTGGTGTTGCTTGGTACAGATGGGCTACTACAATGCGTAACAGACACTGCTCCAGGCCCAAAAGGATTTACTGGGCTAGATGCAGTAAAAAAATATAAATAAATACAAAGGTCTTGTAGCTTGGTACAGATGGGCTACTCCCCTGACTACCAGACACTGCTACTATGCCAAAAAGGTTTTACTGGGCTAGATGCAGTAAAAAATTGTTATTTAATACAAAGGTGGTTTAGCTTGGTACAGATGGGCTACTCCACTGACTACCAGACACTGCTACTATGCCCAAAAGGTTTTACTTGGCTAGATGCCGTAAAAAATTGTTATTAAATGCAAAGGTGGTGTAGCTTGGTACAGATGGGCTACTACAATGCGTAACAGACACTGCTACAGGCCCAAAAGTATTTACTGGGCTAGTTGCAGTAAAAAATTGTTATTAAATACAAAGGTGGTGTAGCTTGGTACAGATGGGCTACTCCACTGACTACAAGACACTGCTACTATGCCAATAAGGTTTTACTTGGCTAGATGCAGTAAAAAATTATTAAATACAAAGGTGGTGTAGTTTGGTACAGATGGGCTACTACAATGAGTAACAGACACTGCTACAGGCCCAAGAAGTATTTACTGGGCTAGATGCAGTAAAAAATTGTTATTAAATAAAAAGGTGGTGTAGCTTGGTACAGATGGGCTACTATAATGCCTAACAGACACTGCTTCAGGCCCAAAAGGATTTACTTGGCTAGATGCAGCAAAAAAATATTATTAAATACAAAGGTGGTATAGCTTGGTACAGATGGGCTATTCCCCTGACTACCAGACACTGCAACTATGAACAAAAGTGTTTGCTGGGCTAGATGCAGTAAAAAAATGTTAATAAATACAAAGGTGGTGTAGCTTGGTACAGATGGGCTACTCCCCTGACTACCAGACACTGCTACTATGCCAAAAAGGTTTTACTGGGCTAGATGCAGTAAAAAATTGTTATTAAATACAAAGGTGGTTTAGCTTGGTACAGATGGGCTACTCCACTGACTACCAGACACTGCTACTATGCCCAAAAGGTTTTACTTGGCTAGATGCCGTAAAAAATTGTTATTAAATGCAAAGGTGGTGTAGCTTGGTACAGATGGGCTACTACAATGCGTAACAGACACTGCTACAGGCCCAAAAGTATTTACTGGGCTAGATGCAGTAAAAAATTGTTATTAAATACAAAGGTGGTGTAGCTTGGTACAGATGGGCTACTCCACTGACTACAAGACACTGCTACTATGCCAATAAGGTTTTACTTGGCTAGATGCAGTAAAAAATTGTTATTAAATACAAAGGTGGTGTAGTTTGGTACAGATGGGCTACTACAATGAGTAACAGACACTGCTACAGGCCCAAGAAGTATTTACTGGGCTAGATGCAGTAAAAAATTGTTATTAAATACAAAGGTAGTGTAGCTTGGTACAGATGGGCTACTATAATGCCTAACAGACACTGCTTCAGGCCCAAAAGGATTTACTTGGCTAGATGCAGCAAAAAAATATTATTAAATACAAAGGTGGTATAGCTTGGTACAGATGGGCTATTCCCCTGACTACCAGACACTGCAACTATGCCCAAAAGGGTTTACTGGGCTAGATGCAGTAAAAAAATGTTATTAAATACAAAGGTGGTGTAGCTTGGTACAGATGGGCTACTCCACTGACTACCAGACACTGCTACTATGCCCAAAAGGTTTTACAGGGCTAGATGCAGAAAAAACTGTTTTTAAATACAAAGGTGGTGTAGCTTGGTACAGATGGGCTACTCCACTGACTACCAGACACTGCTACTATGCCCAAAAGGTTTTACTTGGCTAGATGCCGTAAAAAATTGTTATTAAATGCAAAGGTGGTGTAGCTTGGTACAGATGGGCTACTACAATGCGTAACAGACACTGCTACAGGCCCAAAAGTATTTACTGGGCTAGATGCAGTAAAAAATTGTTATTAAATACAAAGGTGGTGTAGCTTGGTACAGATGGGCTACTCCACTGACTACAAGACACTGCTACTATGCCAATAAGGTTTTACTTGGCTAGATGCAGTAAAAAATTGTTATTAAATACAAAGGTGGTGTAGTTTGGTACAGATGGGCTACTACAATGAGTAACAGACACTGCTACAGGCCCAAGAAGTATTTACTGGGCTAGATGCAGTAAAAAATTGTTATTAAATAAAAAGGTGGTGTAGCTTGGTACAGATGGGCTACTATAATGCCTAACAGACACTGCTTCAGGCCCAAAAGGATTTACTTGGCTAGATGCAGCAAAAAAATATTATTAAATACAAAGGTGGTATAGCTTGGTACAGATGGGCTATTCCCCTGACTACCAGACACTGCAACTATGCCCAAAAGGGTTTACTGGGCTAGATGCAGTAAAAAAATGTTATTAAATACAAAGGTGGTGTAGCTTGGTACAGATGGGCTACTCCACTGACTACCAGACACTGCTACTATGCCCAAAAGGTTTTACTTGGCTAGATGCCGTAAAAAATTGTTATTAA
The DNA here is from genome assembly GCF_046119375.1 of Phyllobates terribilis. Lineage (NCBI taxonomy): Eukaryota > Metazoa > Chordata > Amphibia > Anura > Dendrobatidae > Phyllobates > Phyllobates terribilis. The sequence continues at coordinate 882,576,009 of NW_027362762.1, forward strand.
ATGCAAAGGTGGTGTAGCTTGGTACAGATGGGCTACTGCAATGAGCAACAGACACTGCTACAGGCCCAAAAGTATTTCCTGGGCTAGTTGCTGTAAAAAATTGTTATTAAATACAAAGGTGGTGTAGCTTGGTACAGATGAGATACTCCAATGATTACCAGACACTGCTACTATGCCCAAAAAGTTTTACTTGGCTAGATGCAGAAAAAAATTGTTATTAAATACAAAGGTGGTGTAGCTTGGTACAGATGGGCTACTGCAATGAGGAACAGACACTGCTACAGGCTCAAAAGTATTTACTGGGCTAGATGCAGCAAAAAATTGTTATTAAATACAAAGATGGTGTAGCTTGGTACAGATGGGCTACTCCACTGACTACCAGACACTTCTACTATGTCCAAAAGGTTTTACTTGGCTAGATGCAGCAAAAAATTGTTATTAAATACAAAGGTGGTGTAGCTTGGTACAGATGGGCTACTCCACTGACTACCAGACACTGCTGCTATGCCCAAAAGTTTTACTTGGCTAGATGCAGGAAAAAATTGTTATTAAATACAAAGGTGGTGTAGCTTGGTACAGATGGGCTACTACAATGAATAACAGACACTGCTACAGGCCGAAAAGTATTTACTGGGCTAGATGCAGTAAAAAATTGTTATTAAATACAAAGGTGGTGTAGCTTGGTACAGATGGGCTACTCCACTGACTACCAGACACTGCTACTATGCTCAAAAGGTTTTACTTGGCTAGATGCAGTAAAAAATTGTTATTAAATACAAAGGTGGTGTAGCTTGGTACAGATGGGTACTACAATGCGTAACAGACACTGCTACAGGCCCAAAAGTATTTTCTGGGCTAGTTGCTGTAAAAAATTGTTATTAAATACAAAGGTGGTGTAGCTTGGTACAGATGGGCTACTCCACTGATTACCAGACACTGCTACTATGCCCAAAAAGTTTTACTTGGCTAGATGCAGAAAAAAATTGTTATTAAATACAAAGGTGGTGTAGCTTGATACAGATGGGCTACTGCAATGAGGAACAGACACTGCTACAGGCTCAAAAGTATTTACTGGTCAAGATGCAGTAAAAAAATTGTTATTAAATACAAAGGTGGTGTTGCTTGGTACAGATGGGCTACTACAATGCTTAACAGACACTGCTCCAGGCCCAAAAGGATTTACTGGGCTAGATGCAGTAAAAAAATATTAATAAATACAAAGGTGGTATAGCTTGGTACAGATGGGCTACTCCCCTGACTACCAGACACTGCTACTATGCCAAAAAGGTTTTACTGGGCTAGATGCAGTAAAAAATTGTTATTAAATACAAAGGTGGTGCAGCTTGGTACAGATGGGCTACTACAATGCGTAACAGACACTGATACAGGCCCAAAAGTATTTACTGGGCTAGATGCAGTAAAAAATTGTTATTAAATACAAAGGTGGTGTAGCTTGGTACAGATGGGCTACTATAATGCCTAACAGACACTGCTTCAGGCCCAAAAGGATTTACTTGGCTAGATGCAGCAAAAAAATATTATTAAATACAAAGGTGGTGTAGCTTGGTACAGATGGGCTATTCCCCTGACTACCAGACACTGCTACTATGCCCAAAAGGGTTTACTGGGCTAGATGCAGTAAAAAAATGTTATTAAATACAAAGGTGGTGTAGCTTGGTACAGATGGGCTACTCCACTGACTACCAGACACTGCTACTATGCCCAAAACGTTTTACAGGGCTAGATGCAGAAAAAAATGTTTTTAAATACAAAGGTGGTGTAGCTTGGTACAGATGGGCTACTCCACTGACTACCAGACACTGCTACTAGGCCGAAAAGGTTTTACTTGGCTAGATGCAGTAAAAAATTGTTATTAAATACAAAGGTATTGTAGCTTGGTACAGATGGGCTACTACAATGAGTAACAGACACTGCTACAGGCCCAAAAGTATTTATTGGGCTAGATGCAGTAAAAAATTGTTATTAAATACAAAGGTGGTGTTGCTTGGTACAGATGGGCTACTACAATGTGTAACAGACACTGCTCCAGGCCCAAAAGGATTTACTGGGCTAGATGCAGTAAAAAAATATTAATAAATACAAAGGTGGTGTAGCTTGGTACAGATGGGCTACTCTCCTGACTACCAGACACTGCTACTATGCCAAAAAGGTTTTACTGGGCTAGATGCAGTAAAAAATTGTTATTAAATACAAAGGTGGTTTAGCTTGGTACAGATGGGCTACTCCACTGACTACCAGACTTTGCTACTATGCCCAAAAGGTTTTACTTGGCTAGATGCCGTAAAAAATTGTTATTAAATGCAAAGGTGGTGTAGCTTGGTACAGATGGGCTACTACAATGCGTAACAGACACTGCTACAGGCCCAAAAGTATTTACTGGGCTAGATGCAGTAAAAAATTGTTATTAAATACAAAGGTGGTGTAGCTTGGTACAGATGGGCTACTCCACTGACTACAAGACACTGCTACTATGCCAATAAGGTTTTACTTGGCTAGATGCAGTAAAAAATTGTTATTAAATACTAAGGTGGTGTAGTTTGGTACAGATGGGCTACTACAATGAGTAACAGACACTGCTACAGGCCCAAGAAGTATTTACTGGGCTAGATGCAGTAAAAAATTGTTATTAAATACAAAGGTGGTGTAGCTTGGTACAGATGGGCTACTATAATGCCTAACAGACACTGCTTCAGGCCCAAAAGGATTTACTTGGCTAGATGCAGCAAAAAAATATTATTAAATACAAAGGTGGTATAGCTTGGTACAGATGGGCTATTCCCCTGACTACCAGACACTGCAACTATGCCCAAAAGGGTTTACTGGGCTAGATGCAGTAAAAAAATGTTAATAAATACAAAGGTGGTGTAGCTTGGTACAGATGGGCTACTCCCCTGACTACCAGACACTGCTACTATGCCAAAAAGCTTTTACTGGGCTAGATGCAGTAAAAAATTGTTATTAAATACAAAGGTGGTTTAGCTTGGTACAGATGGGCTACTCCACTGACTACCAGACACTGCTACTATGCCCAAAAGGTTTTACTTGGCTAGATGCCGTAAAAAATTGTTATTAAATGCAAAGGTGGTGTAGCTTGGTACAGATGGGCTACTACAATGCGTAACAGACACTGCTACAGGCCCAAAAGTATTTACTGGGCTAGATGCAGTAAAAAATTGTTATTAAATACAAAGGTGGTGTAGCTTGGTACAGATGGGCTACTCCACTGACTACAAGACACTGCTACAATGCCAATAAGGTTTTACTTGGCTAGATGCAGTAAAAAATTGTTATTAAATACTAAGGTGGTGTAGTTTGGTACAGATGGGCTACTACAATGAGTAACAGACACTGCTACAGGCCCAAGAAGTATTTACTGGGCTAGATGCAGTAAAAAATTGTTATTAAATACAAAGGTGGTGTAGCTTGGTACAGATGGGCTACTATAATGCCTAACAGACACTGCTTCAGGCCCAAAAGGATTTACTTGGCTAGATGCAGCAAAAAAATATTATTAAATACAAAGGTGGTATAGCTTGGTACAGATGGGCTATTCCCCTGAATACCAGACACTGCAACTATGCCCAAAAGGGTTTACTGGGCTAGATGCAGTAAAAAAATGTTATTAAATACAAAGGTGGTGTAGCTTGGTACAGATGGGCTACTCCACTGACTACCAGACACTGCTACTATGCCCAAAAGGTTTTACAGGGCTAAATGCAGAAAAAAATGTTTTTAAATACAAAGGTGGTGTAGCTTGGTACAGATGGGCTACTCCACTGACTACCAGACACTGCTACTATGCCCAAAAGGTTTTACTTGGCTAGATTCCGTAAAAAATTGTTATTAAATGCAAAGGTGGTGTAGCTTGGTACAGATGGGCTACTGCAATGAGCAACAGACACTGCTACAGGCCCAAAAGTATTTCCTGGGCTAGTTGCTGTAAAAAATTGTTATTAAATACAAAGGTGGTGTAGCTTGGTACAGATGAGATACTCCACTGATTACCAGACACTGTTACTATGCCCAAAAAGTTTTACTTGGCTAGATGCAGAAAAAAATTGTTATTAAATTCAAAGGTGGTGTAGCTTGGTACAGATGGGCTACTGCAATGAGGAACAGACACTGCTACAGGCTCAAAAGTATATACTGGGCTAGATGCAGCAAAAAATTGTTATTAAATACAAAGGTGGTGTAGCTTGGTACAGATGGGCTACTCCACTGACTACCAGACACTGCTACTATGCCCAAAAGGTTTTACTTGCCTAGATGCAGTAAAAAATTGTTATTAAATACAAAGGTGGTATAGTTTGGTACAGATGGGCTACTACAATGAGTAACAGACACTGCTTCAGGCCCAAAAGGATTTACTGGGCTAGATGCAGTAAAAAAATATTAATAAATATAAAGGTGGTGTAGCTTGGTACAGATGGGCTACTCCACTGACTACCAGACACTGCTACTATGCCCAAAAGGTTTTACAGGGCTAGATGCAGAAAAAAATGTTTTTAGATACAAAGGTGGTGTAGCTTGGTACAGATGGGCTACTCCACTGACTACCAGACACTGCTACTATGCCGAAAAGGTTTTACTTGGCTAGATGCAGTAAAAAATTGTTATTAAATACAAAGGTATTGTAGCTTGGTACAGATGGGCTACTACAATGAGTAACAGACACTGCTACAGGCCCAAAAGTATTTACTGGGCTAGATGCAGTAAAAAATTGTTATTAAATACAAAGGTGGTGTAGCTTGGTACAGATGGACTACTCCACTGACTACCAGACACTGCTACTATGCCCCAATGGTTTTACTTGGCTAGATGCAGTAAAAAATTGTTATTAAATACAAAGGTGGTGTAGCTTGGTACAGATGGGCTACTACAATGCGTAACAGACACTGCTACAGGCCTAAAAGTATTTACTTGGTGAGTTGCAGTAAAAAATTGTTATTAAATACAAAGGTGGTGGAGCTTGGTACAGATGGGCTACTCCACTGATTACCAGACACTGCTGCTATGGCCAAAAGGTTTTACTTGGCTAGATGCAGAAAAAAATTGTTATTAAATACAAAGGTGGTGTAGCTTAATACAGATGGGCTACTGCACTGACTACCAGACACTGCTACTATGCCCAAAAGGTTTTACTTGGCTAGATGCAGCAAAAAATTGTTATTAAATACAAAGATGGTGTAGCTTGGTACAGATGGGCTACTCCACTGACTACCCGACACTGCTACTATGCCCAAAAGGTTTTACTTGGCTTGATGCAGTAAAAAATTGTTATTAAATACAAAGGTGGTGTAGCTTGGTACAGATGGGCTACTACAATGAGTAACAGACACTGCTACAGGCCAAAAAGTATTTTCTGGGCTAGATGCAGTAAAAAATTGGTATTAAATACAAAGGTGGTGTAGCTTGGTACAGATGGGCTACTCCACTGACTACCAGATACTGCTACTATGCTCAAAAGGTTTTACTTGGCTAGATGCAGTAAAAAATTGTTATTAAATACAAAGGTGGTGTAGCTTGGTACAGATGGGTACTACAATGCGTAACAGACACTGCTACAGGCCCAAAAGTATTTACTGGGCTAGTTGCAGTAAAAAATTGTTATTAAATACAAAGGTGGTGTAGCTTGGTACAGATGGGCTACTCCACTGATTACCAGACACTGCTACTATGGCCAAAAGGTTTTACTTGGCTAGATGCAGAATTTTTTTTTTATTAAATACAAAGGTGGTGTAGCTTGGTACAGATGGGCTACTGCAATGAGGAACAGACACTGCTACAGGCTCAAAAGTATTTACTGGGCTAGATGCAGTAAAAAATTGTTATTAAATACAAAGGTGGTGTAGCTTGGTACAGATGGGCTACTCCACTGACTACCAGACACTGTTAGTATGACCAAAAGGTTTTACTTGGCTAGATGCAGTAAAAAATTGTTATTAAATACAAAGGTGGTGTAGTTTGGTACAGATGGGTTACTACAATGAGTAACAGACACTGCTACAGGCCCAAAAAGTACTTACTGGGCTAGATGCAGTAAAAAATTGTTATTAAATACAAAGGTGGTGTAGCTTGGTACAGATGGGCTACTACAATGCCTAACAGACACTGCTACAGGCCCAAAAGGATTTACTTGGCTAGATGCAGCAAAAAAATATTATTAAATACAAAGGTAGTGTAGCTTGGTACAGATGGGCTACTCCCCTGACTACCAGACACTGCTACTATGCCCCAAAGGGTTTACTGGGCTAGATGCAGTAAAAAAATGTTATTAAATACAAAGGTGGTGTAGCTTAGTACAGATGGGCTACTCCACTGACTACCAGACACAGCTACTATGCCCAAAAGGTTTTACTGGGCTAGATGCAGAAAAAATTGATAGTAAATCCAAAGGTGGTGTAGCTTGGTACAGATGGGCTACTCCACTGACTACCAGACACTGCTACTATGCCCCAAAGGTTTTACTTGGCTAGATGCAGTAAAAAATTGTTATTAAATACAAATGTATTGTAGCTTGGTACAGATGGGCTACTACAATGCGTAACAGATACTGCTACAGGCCCAAAAGTATTTACTGGGCTAGATGCAGTTAAAAATTGTTATTAAATACAAAGGTGGTGTAGCTTGTTACAGATGGACTACTCCACTGACTACCAGACACTGCTACTATGCCCCAAAGGTTTTACTTGGCTAGATGCAGTAAAAAATTGTTATTAAATACAAAGGTGGTGTAGCTTGGTACAGATGGGCTACTACAATGCGTAACAGACACTGCTACAGGCCTAAAAGTATTGACTTGGCTAGTTGCAGTAAAACATTGTTATTAAATACAAAGATAGTGGAGCTTGGTACAAATGGGCTACTACACTGATTACCAGACACTGCTACTATGGCCAAAAGGTTTTACTTGGCTAGATGCAGAAAAAAATTGTTATTAAATACAAAGGTGGTGTAGCTTGGTACAGATGGGCTACTGCACTGACTACCAGACACTGCTACTATGCCCAAAAGGTTTTACTTGGCTAGATGCAGCAAAAAATTGTTATTAAATACAAAGGTGGTGTAGCTTGGTACAGATGGGCTACTCCACTGACTACCAGACACTGCTACTATGCCCAAAAGGTTTTACTTGGCTAGATGCAGTAAAAAATTGTTATTAAATACAACGGTGGTGTAGCTTGGTACAGATGGGCTACTACAATGAGTAACAGACACTGCTACAGGCCGAAAAGTATTTACTGGGCTAGATGCAGTAAAAAATTGTTATTAAATACAAAGGTGGTGTAGCTTGGTACAGATGGGCTACTCCACTGACTACCAGACACTGCTACTATGCTCAAAAGGTTTTACTTGGCTAGATGCAGTAAAAAATTGTTATTAAATACAAAGGTGGTGTAGCTTGGTACAGATGGGTACTACAATGCGTAACAGACACTGCTACAGGCCCAAAAGTATTTACTGGGCTAGTTGCTGTAAAAAAATTGTTATTAAATACAAAGGTGGTGTAGCTTGGTACAGATGGGCTACTCCACTGATTACCAGACACTGCTACAATGCCCAAAAGGTTTTACTTGGCTAGATGCAAAAAAAAATTGTTATTAAATACAAAGGTGGTGTAGCTTGGTACAGATGGGCTACTGCAATGAGGAACAGACACTGCTACAGGCTCAAAAGTATTTACTGGGCTAGATGCAGTAAAAAATTGTTATTAAATGCAAAGGTGGTGTAGCTTGGTACAGATGGGCTACTCCACTGACTACCAGACACTGCTACTATGCCCAAAAGGTTTTACTTGGCTAGATGCAGTAAAAGATTGTTATTAAATACAAAGGTGGTATAGTTTGGTACAGATGGGCTACTACAATGAGTAACAGACTCTGCTACAGGCCCAAAAGTATTTATTGGGCTAGATGCAGTAAAAAATTGTTATTAAATGCAAAGGTGGTGTTGCTTGGTACAGATGGGCTACTACAATCCATAACAGACACTGCTCCAGGCCCAAAAGGATTTACTGGGCTAGATGGAGTAAAAAAATATTAATAAATACAAAGGTGGTGTAGCTTGGTACAGATGGGCTACTCCCCTGACTACCAGACACTGCTACTATGCCAAAAAGGTTTTACTGGGCTAGATGCAGTAAAAATTGTTATTAAATACAAAGGTGGTGTAGCTTGGTACAGATGGGCTACTCCACTGACTACCAGACACTGCTACTATGCCCAAAAGATTTTACTTGGCTAGATGCCGTAAAAAATTGTTATTAAATGCAAAGGTGGTGTAGCTTGGTACAGATGGGCTACTACAATGCGTAACAGACACTGCTACAGACCCAAAAGTATTTACTGGGCTAGATGCAGTAAAAAATTGTTATTAAATACAAAGGTGGTGTAGCTTGGTACAGATGGGCTACTCCACTGACTACAAGACACTGCTACTATGCCAATAAGGTTTTACTTGGCTAGATGCAGTAAAAAATTGTTATTAAATACAAAGGTGGTGTAGTTTGGTACAGATGGGCTACTACAATGAGTAACAGACACTGCTACAGGCCCAAAAAGTATTTACTGGGCTAGATGCAGTAAAAAATTGTTATTAAATACAAAGGTGGTGTAGCTTGGTACAGATGGGCTACTATAATGCCTAACAGACACTGCTTCAGGCCCAAAAGGATTTTCTTGGCTAGATGCAGCAAAAAAATATTATTAAATACAAAGGTGGTGTAGCTTGGTACAGATGGGCTATTCCCCTGACTACCAGACACTGCTACTATGCCTAAAAGGGTTTACTGGGCTAGGTGCAGTAAAAAATTGTTATTAAATACAAAGGTGGTGTAGCTTGGTACAGATGGGCTACTCCACTGACTACCAGACACTGCTACTATGCCCAAAAGGTTTTACTGGGCTAGATGCAGAAAAAAATGTTTTTAAATACAAAGGTGGTGTAGCTTGGTACAGATGGGCTACTCCACTGACTACCAGACACTGCTACTATGCCCAAAAGGTTTTACTTGGCTAGATGTAGTAAAAAATTGTTATTAAATACAAAGGTGGTGTAGCTTGGTACAGATGGGCTACTACAATGCGTAACAGACACTACTACAGGCCTAAAAGTATTTACTTGGTGAGTTGCAGTAAAAAATTGTTATTAAATACAAAGGTGGTGGAGCTTGGTACAGATGGGCTACTCCACTGATTACCAGACACTGCTACTATGGCCAAAAGGTTTTACTTGGCTAGATGCAGAAAAAAAATATTATTAAATACAAAGGTGGTGTAGCTTGGTACAGATGAGCTACTGCACTGACTACCAGACACTGCTACTATGCCCAAAAGGTTTTACTTGGCTAGATGTAGCAAAAAATTGTTATTAAATACAAAGGTGGTGTAGCTTGGTACAGATGGGCTACTCCACTGACTACCCGACACTGCTACTATGCCCAAAAGGTTTTACTTGGCTAGATGCAGTAAAAAATTGTTATTAAATACAAAGCTGGTGTAGCTTGGTACAGATGGGCTACTACAATGAGTAACAGACACTGCTACAGGCCAAAAAGTATTTTCTGGGCTAGATGCAGTAAAAAATTGGTATTAAATACAAAGGTGGTGTAGCTTGGTACAGATGGGTACTACAATGCGTAACAGACACTGCTACAGGCCCAAAAGTATTTACTGGGCTAGTTGCAGTAAAAAATTGTTATTAAATACAAAGGTGGTGTAGCTTGGTACAGATGGGCTACTCCACTGATTACCAGACACTGCTACTATGGCCAAAAGGTTTTACTTGACTAGATGCAGAAAAAAATTGTTATTAAATACAAAGGTGGTGTAGCTTGGTACAGATGGGCTACTGCAATGAGGAACAGACACTGCTACAGGCTCAAAAGTATTTACTGGGCTAGATGCAGTAAAAAATTGTTATTAAATACAAAGGTGGTGTAGCTTGGTACAGATGGGCTACTCCACTGACTACCAGACACTGCTACTATGCCCAAAAGGTTTTACTTGGCTAGATGCAGTAAAAAATTGTTATTAAATACAAAGGTGGTGTAGTTTGGTACAGATGGGCTACTTCAATGAGTAACAGACACTGCTACAGGCCCAAAAGTATTTATTGGGCTAGATGCAGTAAAAAATTGTTATTAAATGCAAAGTTGGCGTTGCTTGGTAGAGATGGGCTACTACAATGCGTAACAGACACTGCTACAGGCCCAAAAGGATTTACTGGGCTAGATGCAGTAAAAAAATTGTTATTAAATACAAAGGTGGTGTAGCTTGGTACAGATGGGCTACTCCCCTGACTACCAGACACTGCTACTATGCCCAAAAGGTTTTACTGGGCTAGATGCAGTAAAAAATTGTTATTAAATACAAAGGTGGTGTAGCTTGGTACAGATGGGCTACTCCAATAAGTAACAGACACTGCTACAGGCCAAAAAGTATTTACTGGGCTAGATGCAGTAAGAAATTGTTATTAAATACAAAGGTGGTGTAGCTTGGTACAGATGGGCTACTACAATGCGTAACAGACACTGCTACAGGCCCAACAGGATTTACTGGGCTAGATGCAGTAAAAAATTGTTATGAAATACAAAGATGGTGTAGCTTGGTACAGATGGGCTACTACAATGAGTAACAGACACTGCTACAGGCCCAAAAGTATTTACTGGGCTAGGTGCTGTAAAAAATGGTATTAGATACACAGGTGGTGTAGCTTGAAACACAGATAGGCTACTCCACTGACTAACAAACACTACTAGAGGCCCAAAAGGATTGGCTTAGCTAGATTTAGCCAAATGCTGTGAAAAACACCTGCACAGCACTGGCACAGACCTGCCTGGCAAAAAGTGCTAGGAACTGCTGTAACCTAGCCCTCAAAAGGGCTGAAATTCCAACTAGTCCCTACTCCCTAAACCTATCTGTCTATTTAAGAGCAAATTCGCTTGCAATTCACACAGTTACAAAGTATAGCGCCCACAGCAGCAGCGGTGCCGTCTAACACTCAGCAGCAGCAGTGAGAAAATGGTGGCGATGGGCAAAATGGCTGGGTCTTATAGGGCAAGGACATGTGACATACACAGCCAATGACACATGCCCTTGCTTGTGTGAAAAAAATGCACTTCGCTGCGTGTGTGCACTGCTGCTAGGCTGACAGACTGCATCTTCCCACTGTAAATGCGGGAAACAAAAAAAAAAAATGGAGATCGGCATTATTTCTGCAGAGATCCATATCCTGCCCCTCCTCCTGCCCACTCTACACTGAAACTGTCTATTAACATTGATTAACAGTATTGCTGATTTTGGTGCATGAACAGTTATCGAACATAACCTCGAACAGCCGGATTTTTTGCAAATTGTTCGGGTTCGTCGAACGGCTCGAACACTGCCCAAAACAGCTCGAATTTGAGATTGGCGAACAGTTCGAGTCGAACACCGCTCATCTCTACTTAAAACGTACAAAAAGGAAAATGGCCTGCTGCCAAACTCTGGGCACCCTTTGAGATTTGTGTGCTCAGATAACTTTGACCAAGGTTTCAGACCTTAATTAGCCTGTTAGGGTTATGGCTTTTTCACGATCATCGTTGAGAAAGGCCAGGTGATGCAAATTTCTCAGCTTTAGAAAAACCCAGCCTCCCCTAACCTTGTGCTAAAAATCAGCAGCCATGGGTTCTTCTAAGCAGTTGCCTAGCGCTCTGAAAATGAAAATGATGGAGGCCCTTAAAGCAGGAGAAGGCTATTAGAAGATAGCAAAGCATTTAAGTTTGCCCTTTCCTCAGTTCAAAATGTAATTAAGAAATGTAATTAAGAAATGGCAGTTAACAGGAACAGTGGAGGACATGATAAAGTTTGGAAGACCAAGCAAAATTTCAGTGAGAAGTGCTCATAGGATTGCTAGAGAGGCAAATCAGAACCCCTGTTTGTCTGCAAAAGACCTTGAGCAAGATTTAGCAGACTCTGGAGTTGTGGTACATTGTTCTACTGTTCAGAGACACCTGCACAAATATGGCCTTAATGGTCAGCAAAGTCGGCGAATTCGACTTTCAAAAAATAAGCTCATCTATAGTCAACTAAAACATATTTTCTAGGGAAAAGTTCTAAAATTCCTCCAACATTGTGCTGATCTTATTTAAAAATACCAAACATTTAGTGGAAACGACTGCTGTAGATATTGACTCAAAAAAAGAAATGAATAGTACAACTGTGTGTTTTAAGTTTACTTAGATTAAGTTTGTCTATAGCTATAACATAGATAACAATCAGATAACATTTTGTTAGTAATCACTGAAAAAAATATCCAAAAAGATTCACTTACTTTTGCTTTCAGTGAAAGAACAGTGGTTCCGTTTAGTAATATAAAATAAAGACATGCAAAAAAAATTCAAAAAGCATTTTTATTATAGACACCAATGCCCATGATGAAAGGGTTAAAGTTTTTTTTTACAAATGGTTCACATGTAAAGAAATACAACAGGAAAATAGACATTTTGTAAAATAACAAAATTTGAATTAAGCACACACTGCGTTGCATGATTTTTCAACTACATGTATTCTAGTTTTATAGAATAATGGGAGACAATGATTTTTAGCTCCAAAACTCCATATACTTTGGACTCAGTATGTCTGCATGATTACACCTAAAAGTCTCAGTAGTGGCTGCGCTCCTAATGAGGCAATGCAAAATCATTAAAAAGTAATTGTGTGCAAGTTTTACAGATAAGGCTTCACACTGGGACAAAGCTATTCTGGCAGAATGCAATATTTCTTCAGCGGGTCTGCACTCCTCCTCTTATGCTTAATGAGGCATAGATGTTTAATCTGGGACTTTTTGATTGTAGGCAGAGAGAAGGTACAATAGATTTTGTCATGTAAATGTGAACATCTCTCCCAGAAACTCAACTGAGCTGTAATCATTTCAAGAATAGGCGAGATCTTAATAGAACTCTTTATTACCTTCATGGATAAAACACATTGGCAGGAATCGTTGAAGTCCTGTGGCATTTAAAGTAAAGTGATAGCGGGGTGGAAGAGTCTACAATTAAAACAAGTCTAATTTGGCAGAGTCTATACGTACATTACATTAAACCTATTCATGCACAGCATGTGGGTGCACTTATTGCTGAGGCTTATTCTATAGATTGCATCACAGGAAAACAGGGATATTTACCAATACCTGGTCAGTCACAATACCAATATTCTGCAGGATGCAGCATGTCCCAGTGATAAAAGGCGGAGGCAGAATAGGTGCAAAATTCTGATGAACAACCAGTCGTACATCTATAAATCATGGTGATGGGGTGGGGGTTTCTTGGCGTTTTAAATGCACACATATAGGGCTTGTATAAGGTGCTTTTTTTCTGTGATGTTTTTGGTTTTGATGGTTTAGTGAATTCTTCTGCAGTTTGCCTTCATCCTCATAGTTAATTGAAGCTTACATGTCTTAGCATAGGAGGCTTTGCACAATAATGTTTTAAAAATCAGAAATCTATGTACGACAAAAGGGATTTTTTCACTTGTAGCACTCACATAATATGCAACTTACCCATCTGTAGTCAAGGAGGTGTAGAACCTGATTATAAAAGTAAATCTGGCTGCACCTGATTCCTAATCATTGATGTCCCTGTGAATAGAGTACAGGATGATGCACCTTGCCTTCAGAATGATCAATTAGGACAGATTGGGTGGGATTAGCGTGTGGCAAGTACAGATGAGCAGATCAAGTTTGTGTCAAATTTCCTAAAATTCGCGGTTCCACGAGAATTTGAGCAGTTTGTGATATGATTCGCGGTTCACAAAAAAAGTTGCCCGGCAATATTTCCCACAGTGCTTAAGCATCAAAAAGTGGGATGACCTCATTTTGTGTTAACGTGCATGACTCCCCATAATGCTCTGAAGCATTGACATCTAGGGGATTATCATACCTTGTATACGAGAGGTTAGTACTTGGGTCATCTGAAATCAACTATTCTCAGTGGAGCACAGTTTGTACAGCAGAGTCATTTCCATCTCCAGAGTCACTGGGTAAGTCTCTCTATCCTGTAGAGTGTAAGCTCTTATAGTCAGCGGGGTTCCCCTCCAGATCAAACTCAGCCATGCAAGTCAATGAGTCCATGAAAAGCATTGAACTGCACTCGGGTGACATCTGAGTGCAGTCTAATTTTCATGGACTGGCAGAATGGAAAATTAGACATTTTTTTCTCCATCTTCTTTTCATCAGAGACAATCGAATCACATTATTCTCACTTTCTGATCAGAGTGTGATTTGCATAATCAACTCAATTCTCTCGAAAAAGAGAATATACGCTTCTGTGACCCTAGACTTATTGTCAGAAATATATATATATGTGTTTTTAACCATTTTTTTATGACTTTTGTTTTGAGTAATATTAGTTTTTATCTACAGGGGGATTCTTTAATTTTTAACTTAAACGTACTGTAAGGCAATATAGGTACATCTGACTCGCCCCGGGAGCCTTACTGTTTGGGGCAGTATATCACGGTGGCTGTCCCAGGACAGTCAGTGCACAAAAGGGGGTATCACTTATTAGTAAAAGTTCAAAGAGTTCGTGACGCCACCTGTGGTGTCTGGTGAGGATCACCAGCGCTGCAACAGTCCTCTGAGGCAGATGTCAGGGCAGCTAAAGATGGTACGGCTCCCCACAGGCGGAGCGGGCATCTGGGCAGTGTAAAAATAGATGAATGGTGCGCTGGGCATTGTAGTGCGGTGAGGATTAAAGGCGCCGGTGAAGAAACAAACAGAGGCTGTTCGATGCAGTCGTCCAAGGTTTTACTTACAGTTCTTAGGCAATTCACAAGTGCACTTTACAGGTGAAGGCCTCCCTTGTCGCGCGGCATTCACAGGGGCAGGGGCTCAGTCCTCCTTCAAGTAGCTTAAGAATGCCTGGCGGAACCCCACTTTCTCGTGTTCCTACTTTGACCGTCTTCACACTTGGTCCTACTCACCGCTGCCCTACACTGCCCGCTCGGGTATGCTGAAGTCCTTCCTGTACGTCGGATCCGGGACAAACCTGACCCTCTGGGGATTAGAATGAAGCAACCGATCCCTCCTGACACCTGGCAGGAGCGGGGCGTACGGGTGCCGTCCTGCACGCGCCTTACCCCCTGGGATCCTTTCTTTAGATCGGAGCCTACTCCCTGCTCCTTTCCGGGGCTTTTATCCTAGGCCCTAACTGGTGGAGCAGAGCTCTGACTGAGCCTCTGCTCCCGGTCTGCTAGACCACTGTTCTCAACTGCCACCCTAAGATGGATTCTCTGTTTAATATAATTTCTGTATCAGTGCTCCCCTGAATTCTTCCTCCACCCACACCCACTATTGGTTCCCCCTACCTTCGGGTTCCCCCCTACTCCAGCCAGGGTCAAGGCTCAGCAGAAAACTACATTGCGTCTTGCCCCTCCTGCTGGCCTGGAGCAGTGTGGTGTTGGATGTAGGTGTTTGGGGTTCCATGCAGCACTCCCAACTTACCTGAGAGAAGGGAGACACCACACTTCTGGGAGAGGTGCAGCATCTCTGTGGCGACTGAACCCTCAGGGGCGCCACACATCTACAGGATGTGGATTAACAGACACAGCTGTTAGAGCATGCCCACCTTAGTCTCCCCATTGAATTTATCAATTGATTGAGGCATCCAAAAATAGATGAAAAATAAAGAGAACGTGTCAGTATGATTTTGCAATCTAAAGTAAAGACATGGCTGTAATGGCGCTATAATATAAATTAAATTGTTACTTTTGGTGAATAAATCCACTTTGTAGTTTTTCTTTAATCATCATTTGAAGTTTTCTGCTAATTAGATTTTGGTGCACATGGGGCCGGACTGTACACTGGGTCTTCTCCCTGTCTGTGATTCCCCGGCTTCTCTGCGTGGCTCTGGTCTTTCAGTGACCTGTCTCCAGTGTTTGAAATCTCAGCAGTGACTTGTCATTCACAGACCGGAAGCAGGCGGAGGAGAAGACCCCGTGTACAGTCCGGCCCCTGTGCACCCAAATCTAATTAGCAGAAAACTTCAAATGGTGATTAAAGAGTAACAACAAAGAGGATTTCTTCACTAAAGGTATCAATTAGTGATGAGCGAGCACTAAAATGCTCGGATGCTCGTTACTCGAGTCCGGCAGACCCTACAAGGTGGTCTGGGGGCAGTGAAAATGTTGAAATGGATGTAAAAAGTGCTGAATCAAAGAAGAACAGCATGAGGAAGACCCCTGGAGGCATCTCTAACTCCCGGATCGCTGCTGAGAACAGTGGTGTCACACTTTTATTTCACTTTAAGGACTGACAATAAAACATTTAAAATCAAAGAGAATTTGGAGTTTACAGGAAAAAAAAAATGCTGAGATTCTTGCATTCTTTCCTGTATAATGATTTGTATATAAGGCAAATTTAAAAAGGATTTAAAAAATAATAATAATTTAAGCAAACCATAATTTACACTTTTATAAAAAAAAATTGGAAATTTCAGTGTAATTTATGAAGGAAGCAAGAACTGCCAAAAATTAGTTTGAAGAGGGACTCAGATATACCTGTATTAGACATAAAGGAGGGCCTCATACACATTATATTCAAATTGTCATGTAGTGGTACTCCTAGACTCATTAAAGATATGCACATAGTGCAAAGCCTGCCAAAATTACAAGCAGGGTAATCCATACACCCTTCAAGCCACCAACTGGAGTGCCTCATTCAAATATTGAAGATTAAAAACACTATGTGCTGCTGTCAACTGGTGGTGTGGAAAAGTCGGAGCTAATCCACGCTTTGTTCATTTTATCAGGATGATCCTGTCAGCATTTTTTCTTGACAGGCAAAAGAGCCTCTCTGTTATGACCCCCCCCCCCCGGCGATGCTAAAAACATGCTCAGACAAGACGCTAGTGGAATGGCAGCACAACACCTCCAAGGCATAGAGGGACAGCTCATGTCAGGGGTCCAGCTTTAAGACCCAATAGTTGAAGGTCGCAGAGGAATTAGGGAGTACACTGGTTTTGTCAGCCAGGTATTACTTGACCATCTTTAAAATAGTTTCCCTCCTTGTCAAAATTACCCGGTTATGAGGGCATGGACGCTGGAAGGGTGTCATGACATTGACCCAGTCCTTTGACAGTGTACCCCTGCCTCTGTTGTACCTGGTGTGTGTCTCCCTCACCTCTCCTCCTTGGTTGGGCAAGGAAGCTTGCCCTATGCCGATAGCCTCTTTGTATTGTGGCACCCCAGGGGTCTGGTTACCACAGTAATAGAAATATTACGTCTGAGAGCAAGTGGGAGGTTTCTCTGGTCAGGAGCCCTAAGCATGCAACACCGCCCGCCCAGACCTGGGAGGGGAGGAATCTGCCCTTATAAACTGGGTCTGGGGCAGGATTAGGTCAGTCAGAGCCTGGAGACAGTTCCAGACACAGGGAAAGTGTCAGCAAGGAGCTCTGTAGGAGCAGGAGCGAGTGCCAGGGGCTGGAAGCTAGATAGCTCGCCCTGGCTGAAGACATTAAGACCGGACACGGAGTCCGAGGCTGTGGGGACATCCAGGTCCAGCAGCAGAATCCAACCGGCAGGGGATTCCATGTCCTCTGGCCAGAGAAACCCGGAGGCACGGTCACAAGCAAGGGACCAGCACCGCCATCGTGAAGCGGAGGCTAACAGAAGGCCCCAAGTCACCGGCCGTACGGGTGAGCACCACACGGTATACTCAGGAATGTGGGCTACTTCTACCCACACACAGTAAGGTAGCCAGGAAAGAGTACAGATAGACGGGGAGGCCTACAACTCCACCTGGCCAGGGGAAATCCTGCTAGCTCTCAGACTGACCAGGCCTCTACTGCTAGCCAGTACTCCCGGGAGGGTCTGCTTTATAACATCAGTAAAGACCCTGAACTGCACTGCACGGACTCTGAGTTATTCCTGCTGCGCTCGTGCACCATCACTCCCATCATCCACACTAACTGCCCTGAGGCTATACTCCTCCTGTGGGGAGTCATCCCGTTCTTAGCTGCACACACACCGGCCTCAGCGGTCTGCCTTGCAGCGGCGGTCCCCACTGACCGCAATCCACGGGTGGCTTAGTCGGACTATTATCTCACTAATAAGACTGCCACTGAATTGACCACCCTGGGCACGGACCGGGTCAGCGCCACGGAGACTACAACCCCCAGCGATCCGGCTCCGGGTATTCCCTGTGCAACACAGGCCCAGGGGGCGCGTCAGTATCATGAGAATTTTTTACACATATTTTTCACAATGTCCTTCTAGTATAACAAGGTTCTCCTTTTAGCGTGGGTCTAGCAGGGTGAACAACCAGTACTCTTTTATGGCCAAGATGGATATAACGCGGAGGTCACGGGAAAGGCAGCGGTACATAAAGTTGGCTATACATGTTAAGCTCCCTACCGCCAACACTACCCTGACTCCACCATGATGACGACTCTCCATCTCCTCCTCCTCCCTCTCTTCCTCCACATTCCTCTCCTCAGCCCATTCATGTAGGAGAGATGGGACGAAGCTTGTGTGGGTGCTAGCTTCTGTTGCATAACCAACCAGCTCCTGGTCCTCCGCCTCCACCACCTCCTCATTGTTACCCAATCCATGTTGAGCAGATGAGATGAGGCAGGGCTGGGTAGTATCGCCCTGCCTCATATCTTTTTCCATCTCCACCTGTTCCACATACAAAGCTTCATGTTTATTTGTGAGCAGTGTTTGTTTAAGTAGGAACAGGAGCATGATAGTTGCACTGATGATGGTGTCATCGCTGCTCACCATCTTTGTGGAGTCCTCAAAGTCTTGGAAAACCGCCCAAATGTCAGACATCCATGCACAGTTTTCAGTTGTTATTAGAGTTGAGCCACCCCAGTAGTGTTCGGGTTCGGTTCGGTTCGTCGAACACCGGTGTGTTAGCCGAACTGTTTGCCGAACTTTTCGTCGAACACCGTTAAAACCAATGGCTGGCAAACAAAAACACATAGAAACACAGAAAACACCTTCAAAGGTGTCCAAAAGCTGACAAACTGCTCAGAAGACACAACTAACACATGGAAAAGTGACAAGTACATATAGTCATGCGAAAAGAAAAGAGGTAGAGGAGTAAAAGGAGGGGGAGACACAGATATAGGCATGTCATACCCTTCTAAAATCAAGAAAGGCTGGAGTAGAAATCTAAAATCAGCCTACCAACACCCAGACGTCGTGACAAGAAAATTAAAAAAAGAAATATCTTTAGGTAGAATGGTAGTTCCATTCAGAACACTTTCCTTACAAGACGTAGTGGTATCCCCGTTGTGAGTTGTGCCAAAAACGGAACTCAATACATTCGGACTAATCCACCATTTGTCATATCCAAGGGGCAGGTCAGTAAACGACAACATCGACGCGGAACCAAGTACAGTAGTATAAACTGTACATACTTTGACAAGGCAATCAGGCGGATCAAGAAGTTGGGAAGGGTCACCCTAATGGCCAAAACAGACATTGATGCGGCGTTTCGGTTATTTACTACCTGTGCCTCCGAATAGTGTCCACCTATTGGGCTGCTTCTGGGAAGGAGCATACTATATAGATCGCTGTTTGCCCATGGGGTGGTCCAGATCGTGCTCGCTATTTGAGGCATTTAGTTGCTTCCTCGAATGGGTTGTAATGGATGTTTCTAAGGGCGCACATATTATCCATTACTTTGACAACTTCTTAAGCCTGGGCCCAAAAGATTCGCCACAGTGTGAATACATGCGGTAGTCTACCTGTGAGAAGGAGAGAGCTGGAGGGAGAGCGGACACCACAGAGCCGAGGGGTTAGATGGAGAATGGAAGAAGGAAAGAGGGCGAGAGAGGTAAGGGAGTACAGTGGAAGGCCGACCTGAGCTCCCCCACGTTCCTGCTGGACGGGGAACAGCCCTGGGAAGAAAAGTCGCTTGCGCATCCCTTTGAGGTTACGGGCGCAAGCGGGCAGAGGGACTAATCTGGAGTGCGAAGCCGAAACGGCCAGTCCGTTCCTGCGCGTGCGACCTCCGTGTCGCCGGGTTTGTGCCAGAGCCGTGGTGGACCCTGACGGCCAGCCCCCCTCTCCCAATACTGGTGCCTGTCCGCTGGTGGGTCGAGCCCCCCGCGGTGGGGGGGGTAACATCTACAGAAGAAAGACCATCTTCCAGCCAAACTAAGATGTCTACTTCTTTTCGTGGACAATGTGATACGAACCCTTTCTTACAGACACGCCCATCGCTACAAATTCCAGATGAGGTACAAAAACATCATACTCATACTATAGCCTGGGAAAGGGAGGTCTG
Source organism: Phyllobates terribilis (assembly GCF_046119375.1). Lineage (NCBI taxonomy): Eukaryota > Metazoa > Chordata > Amphibia > Anura > Dendrobatidae > Phyllobates > Phyllobates terribilis. Next base: position 882,596,301 of record NW_027362762.1, read on the forward strand.
CTCCAGAGCTTCTGTTAATCCAGACGAGGAAATGATCTGCACTGATGCCCAGAATCTTTATGAGTCAGATCCAGGACCAGATGAAGAAGGTTCTGAGCATAATGTAGACCCTCGTTCCCAAACTGTAACTCCTGTTGGTGGAGACAATGATGAAGACGATGATGAGACTCAAATACCTGATTGGAGCGACAACTTGACTTTTCGGTCAGGGCAGGAAGAGGTTGGCTCTGAGGACGACGGGTGTGAGAACACACAGGGTGATGACGACGAGGTTGGAGATCCCACTTACTGTCAACCCACAGTCAGCCAGTCGATGAGGTCAGCAGAGGAGGTGGAGGAGGATGCTATTGACGACAAGGTTAGGTTGCGCCTTCCTGGATAGAGATGTAGTACTGGAAGCATGTTAACAACTGCATACTCAACCACAACTCTGCCTCTGACAAGTCGTGGTGGCTCTTCAGGTCGCATGGGCTCTAAGCCTTGCATAGCCTGGGCATTTTTTCAGATCGATAAGGATGACCCAACTCGTGATATCTGTAATATTTGTCACCAAAAGCTAAGTAGAGGCCAAGAAATCCATAGTTTGAGTACTTCATGCATGAACCGTCACATGGATATGAAGCATAAGTTGCAGTGGGAAGCTCACTGTGCTACAATGCGGCCTAGCCGGCCGGGCCAACCGCCGTCTGCCCCATCTTGTGCATCAGCGGCCTCTTCATCCTCTGTGACTGGGGGGACAGCAGTCACACATGCTTTTGGACGCAGACCTGCCACCTCTTTACCCGCAACAGCCAGTGCGATTGGCAGGTCATCATTTCATTTGGAAGTGGAAACATCAGCTGGTGTTGAGAACTCTCCGACATCGAGAGCACCACCTCTGGATCAAGGCAACCTAACTTTTCCGCCTGCATCTTCCTCACAGACCGGCAGTTTGCCGGGGACTCCCTACTCAACCCCGTCTAAGCACAACAGCCAGCCCTCGGTCCCTCAGATGTGGACAAGTTAAAGACCATTTCCTCCTAGCCATGATAAAGCTAAGAGGTTGAATTTCACCATCTGCAAGCTCTTGGCTACAGAAATGCTGCCTTTCCGCCTGGTGGACACAGAGGATTTTCGAGACCTTACGTCCGTCTCAGTGCCCCAGTACAAGATGCCCAGTCGGCACTACTTCTCAAAGAAAGGTGTGCCTGCGCTACACCAGCATGTCGCACACAACATCACCGCTTCTTTGAGAAACTCTGTGTGTGACAGGGTGCATTTCACCACAGACACTTGGACGAGTAGGCATGGACAGGGGCGTTACATGTCGCTGACTGGGCACTGGGTAACTATGGTGACAGCAGAACTAGGGGCTGCTGTCCAAGTCTTGCCGTCCCCACGAGTTGTGCGTCAATCCTCTTTATCTCGAAGTTCCTCCACTGCTTCTGCCTCCTCAACCTCCTCTCGGTCCTCAACCTGTACCCAAAGCCTGTCTGGTAATGCCACCCGCTTTCTAACTGCGCAGATGGAATCCTGCACACCTCCTTACTATGCTGGTAGCAGGGCTCAACGGCATCAGGCGGAGTTTACTTTGAAATATCTGGGAAATGTGAGTCACACAGCTGAGGAGTTGTGGTCAGCTCTGGAGACCCAGTTTCATGAATGGTTGTCTCCACTGGACCTGCAACCAGGGAAGGCCGTGTGCAACAATGCTGCAAACCTGTCTGCGGCCCTTCACCGGGGCAATGTCACACACATGCCTTGTAAGGCTCACGTGTTGAACCTGGTTGTCCAGCAATTTTTAGCCCACTATCCCAGACTAGATGGCTTTCAGCAGAGGGCACGGTCGCTGTGTGCTCACTTCCGCCGTTTGCATCCCGCAGCTCAATGACTTGCATCTCTACAGAAGTCGTTGGGCCTGCCAGTTCACCGGCAGAAATGCGATGTGCCGACACGGTGGAATTGAACTCTGCACATGTTGCAGTGACTGTGGCAGCACCGACAAGCCCTTGTGCAATACGGCCAACGAGATCCAGAGGTGGGGCAAATCAGGCTACAGGAGTGGTCTCAGATCAGGGACCTATGCACCCTTCTGCACAGTTTTGAAATGGCGACGAAGATGTTTAGTGCTGACGATGCCATTATCAGCATGACTATTCCGTTGATTTACATGATGGAGCACGTTAAACAAAATTCAGAGTCAGGTGGTGGGACAAGAGGAGGTGGAGGAAGTAGAGGAGGAGTCGTATGTGGAAGGCATAACATCTGCAAGGTCCAGACGGTCGGCAGCACCAAGGTGGCAGGCATGGTAGGGTGGGGGAGAGGAATTAACCAGGGCGCATGGTAGCAGCCAAACTGTTGAGGAAGGTGCCGCAACCGAGGAAGAAGTGGAGGATGAACTGGCAATGGGCATGGAAGACTCATCGGATGGGGGAGACCTTGATCACATTTCTGTTGTGCGAGTTTGGGGGGAGAGGGCAGAGGAAGGAAGCATGATTCTTACCTCGCTACCAACACAACAAGGACTTGGTCCTCCTGGATGTGCAAGACACTTGAGTGCCTTCTTGCTGCACTACTTGCAACTTGACCCTCGGATTGTCAGAATTCGAAGTAATCCCGACTACTGGGTTGCCACACTGTTAGATCCCTGGTACAAAAGTAAATTTGCCAAAATAATTCCTGCCATAGAAAGGGATTCACGCATGCAGGAGTATCAGCTGAGGCTGTTGCAGAATCTTACATGTGCTTTTTCACAAAACACCAGTGGTGCACGTAGTGAATCTCACAGTTCTAACTTGCCAACCGTGGGACTGTCGAGTCTTCATCACTCAAACCGTAACAGTAACACAGTATCTGCTGGTAACTTCAATTTTGTGGAATCGTTTCACCACTTTTTTAGACCATCCTTTGCAAGGCCACAGGAGACAAGAAGTCTGACACATAGTCAACGCCTAGAGAGGAAGGTACAGGAGTATCTCCAAGTGAACATCGAAGCCATGACTGTGTCACTGGACCCTTGCTAATTTTGGGCTTCTAATCTGGAAAAATGTCCGGAGCTCGCCACTCATGCCTTGGAGATCTTGTCATGCCCTGCAGCCAGCGTTCTCTCTGAACGTGTGTTCAGCGCTGCTGGTGGTGTGCTGACAGATAAGCGCACATGGCTGTCCACTGAGAATGTAGACAGACTCACGTTCATAAAGATGAACAAATCATGGATCCGCAAGGACTTTTCTACCCCTGTGTCATCCTGGGGAGGCTAAAAGCTTGAGGATTTGGTTAAATCACCTCACCAACCATTTTAAGCAACTCTGGGGCAATTGATGCCACTTAAGTGGTGTCTGTGCCATAATTTTTGGAAAAAATGGAGACTCTTTTTGGAGTCCTCTTGCTGTGTTTTACGTGACTTTGGTATCGTCAATTTCAGGTGGGTTGGGTCGCCCCCCCCCCTTTTAACCGTAAGAAACTGCATACACTATGGCTTGGGGTAACACAGATGGTTGAGTCTGAAGAGCTGTTTACTCAGAGGTCTGCTCCAAAGCTTCAGTGTCTGCCAGTCAGCGTAGTAGCCCAGCTCTGAAGCAAGCTACACCGCCTGTGTATCTAATAAGAATTTTTAACTGCATCTAGCCTAGGCAGACTGTGGGGAACCCCAACCAAACCCAGACGCTCAGCCCCCCTACCACCCCCTTTCCTTGACAATACAATAATGTAACTCTTACAACTGGATGGGTGAGGATCGGTCACAGCTTTATTAACTCTTTATACTCATTCCATTAGAAAGGCATTTTATTTCTAAAATAATTCAGCTTGTTACAGCATGCCCTGTGTCTCCACACCGGCATGTTGGCCAACAAGTATAACTCTCCAACATGTCCTTTCTATTTACAGGCCACGGAGGATCCTGCGTACTCGTATGCAGGACTCTGACCCCCATCCATCACTCTTAATGCTTGTTCCACTCCATCCTGGAGTCCTGACAGGAATATGTCCAGTCCAATATCCATTAAGTGAACACCATCGAGCCGTATGAGGCATGCTTTATCTCCTTCCAGTTGTCGGTGTCGTATCACTACACCGCCTCTGTCTCTTCTAAATTTTGCCATCCGAATATTTATTACCCGCCTTGTTCGTTCGATGGCCGTAATGTGTCGTGCACCTTGCCATACCGCTATCGGCACAATCTCTGACCATACTATAGTTAGTTTTGTGAAAAATTCTCTGAAGCGCTCAGTGTCTAGTTTCATTATTGCCATTAGTTATGCGCTCTTGTGATGACCTAGGTCGTTTCTCACGGCCTGTATAACTAAGATGACCGGACTTCTTGCCTCTCTCCCTACCTTGATCACCTCCATTAGTACCTGTGTCCATTGCAGGCCTCTAATACCTCTTCAGTTGAAATATGTGTTATGAAACTCTAATTTCCTCCCGCCTGGGCGGACTTTCGCCCTTTTTTCTGCCCAATATATATACGAGTGGCCTATCACCCACACTGTTGGCTTAGCGTCACCTGTAAAAGAAACAAACCACGTTAGGATAACAAGTCCGGTCTTATGTATTTCGCCAAACACGTGGATCGCCATCTCCATATCCTCTGAACTTCCGTTTCTGACAGTCCTGCGCCTATGGGGAATGAGTGTGTCCCGTAATCTTTGGGGTGGTTCCCTGCCGATGTTAGGCATTTATTAAATATATCTTGGAACTGGTATCTTGATAATGGCGTTCCATCAATGTGTGATAGGAAGAAATTACTTTGTGATCTGATGGTTATATATGTTTTTACTATTGTTACCCGACTCAGTGTCCCGTTTGTGGGTTGTAGAAGTACCCAAGTGCCCCTGCCCGCTGGAACCGTTTTCGATTTGCATATGCATAGACGTATTGCATTATTGGCTATGACTATGTCCTCGTGTAATAAGCCTCCACTGGTGGTAATTTTGGATTGAGGGACTAATTCGCTTATGCATAGCGCCCCGAAGAAGGCGATCGCAAATGCAGTAGACAGTAGTGTTGCTTCAAATTGTGAGTGTCATGTTCATGGTGTTAGGGATATGATGTGAGAAATCAGTTTTAGTGACACGGGACTGGACGTCTACACTACTGACTTGGCTGACCCCTTTTCCACCCTTTTATAGATTGTCTGATGATGAATCTCTTTGTCACATCTCCCCAATTCAGTAGTTGGAAATGAAATGCTACTCCAGTCAGACACCGCTGCGCTGACGCCCCTGATATGCCCCTCATGACTAGCTGGTGGAGAAATTCTATGGTGACTTGTAATCTGGCTGGTTCACATTGGTCAACCCGTCTGCCTGCTACTTGTCGTGTCCACTCTTCCCATGCCTTACTGTATGCTTGCCATGTCGACGGGACAACTGACGCTCTGATTAATGGCATCAACTATTCGCCACTAGATCCCATAAGGAGGGTGGGCAACTGTTGCCCAATGGATTGGTGTTGGGGAGGAGCTCTGTGAAAATCTGCCAATTGAATTGTGATAAAGCGTTAACAGCAGCGTTAGACCCCTCAGCATCATGGCTAGCGTGGACCCATACATTGTGTTTTAGGCTCAGGAATGCTAGCCGGCGTAGTAGGCCTAGCACTGGGAGAGACGATGATGCCATCTTATTAATACAGTGCGCTAGGCTGGTGTTTTTTGTTATGGAGCATATATTTTTGTTAGCCAGGCGCGCGCCCCATAGTTCTATTGCTACCACTATTGGGAAGAGTTCCAGTAATGTCTGTTTTTTTGTCAGCACTTGTTCTGCCCAATACGGAGGCCATAAGCTTGGGCACCATTGGATATTTAGTATCGCTGCATATCCATACAGATGGGCTACTCCAATGAGTAACAGACACTGCTACAGGCCCAAAAAGTTTTACTTGGCTAGATGCAGTAAAAAATTGTTATTAAATACAAAGGTGGTGTAGCTTTGTACAGATGGGCTACTACAATGAGTAACAGACACTGCTACAGGCCCAAAAGGTTTTACTTGGCTAGATGCATTAAAAAATTGTTATTAAATACAAAGGTGGTGTAGCTTGGTACAGATGGGCTACTACAATGAGTAACAGACACTGCTACAGGCCAAAAAGTATTTACTGGGCTAGATGCAGTAAAAAATTGTTATTAAATACAAAGGTGGTGTAGCTTGGTACAGATGGGCTACTACAATGCGTAACAGACACTGCTACAGGCCCAACAGGATTTACTGGGCTAGATGCAGTAAAAAATTGTTATTAAATACAAAGATGGTGTAGCTTGGTACAGATGGGCTACTACAATGAGTAACAGACACTGCTACAGGCCCAAAAGTATTTACTGGGCTAGGTGCAGTAAAAAATGGTATTAGATACACAGGTGGTGTAGCTTGCAACACAGATAGGCTACTCCACTGACTAACAAACACTACTAGAGGCCCAAAAGGATTGGCTTAGCTAGATTTAGCCAAATGCTGTGAAAAACACCTGCACAGCACTGGCACAGACCTGCCTGGCAAAAAGTGCTAGGAACTGCTGTAACCTAGCCCTCAAAAGGGCTGAAATTCCAACTAGTCCCTACTTCCTAAACCTATCTGTCTATTTAAGAGCAGATTCGCTTGCAATTCATACAGTTACAAAGTATAGCGCCCACAGCAGCAGCGGTGCCATCTAACACTCAGCTGCAGCAGTGAGAAAATGGTGGCGACGGGGAAAATGGCTGGGTCTTATAGGGCAAGGACATGTGACATACACAGCCAATGACACATGCCCTTGCTTGTGTGAAAAAAAAGCACTTCGCTGCGTGTGCGCGCTGCTGATAGGCTGACAGACTGCACCTCCCCACTGTAAATGCGGGAAAGGAAAAAAAAAAGGAGATTGGCATTATTTCTGCAGAGATCCTTCCCCTGCCCCTCCCCCCGCCCACTCTACACTGAAACTGTCTATTAACATTGATTAACAGTATTAATGTGAAAAAATCCAGTTACGATTTTGGTGCACGAACAGTTATCGAACATAACCTCGAACAGCCGGATTGTTTTGCAAATCGTTCGGGTTCGTCGAACGGCTCGAACACCGCCCAAAACAGCTCGAAATTAAGATTGGCGAACAGTTCGAGTCGAACACCGCTCATCTCTAGTTGCTATGTGCGGAGGCTGTCAAGAATACAGACGGCGTGTTGGAGCTGGTATTCAACAACTGGCCTCTGCTGCTCACAAAGTCTTGCAAGAATGTGCAGTGTGGAGTTCCAGTGTATGGTCACATCGCACAGCAGTCGATGATCTGGCACTTGCATGCGTTGCTGAAGCATTGCCAGAGTGGCGGCAGCTGTAGCTGAAATGTAGTGGAAATGGGTGCTGACGCGACATACCTTGACCAGAAGCTCTGGTAAATCTGGGTAGGTTTTCAGGAACTGCTGAACAACCAAGTTGAGCATGTGGGCAAGCATGGTATTTGTGTGAGCTTCACAGCCACCAGGCTATGGCCATTATCACACACGAACATGTCTAGTTGTAAGTTCAGCAGCGAGAGCCACAGATCTGTCTGCTATTCATTTCAATAACTCTGCGGCAGTGTGCTGTTTGTCTCCTAGACAAATTAGCTTCAGCAGCGCATGTTGCTGCTGCGCTGAGGCAGTGCTGCAGAGGTTCCAGCTTCCGGCTGATGGGGACGTCATGTTCTGAGATAACAAATTGGAGATGAACGATGAGGAGGAGCAAGAGTGGGTGCAGGAAATGGTATAGGAGGTGGAGGTAACCTTGATAGAAGTAGGGCCAGCAATCCTCAGTGTCTGTAGCACATGTGCCGTGCCAGGCTGGGACTCGGCCTCAGCCTCCACAATGTTCACCCAGTGTGCCATCATGGAAATGTACCATCCCTGGCCACAAGCACTTGTCCATGTGTTGGTTGTTAAGTGGACAATCCCAGTAAATGCGTTGGTAAGGGCATAGGTGATCTTCCTGGACACGTGCTGGTACAAGGTGGGGACACCACACTGGGAGAAATAGTGTCAACTGGGGACTGAGTATCGAGGGATAGCTGCCGCTATGAGTCGACGGAGTTCCTCCGTGTTCACAAGCCTAAATGGGCACATTTCCATGTTAAATAGCCTGTAAATGTGCCCTTTCAGTGTTTGGGCCTTTGGGTCAGTGGCTGGGGACTTTCTTTTTCATTCCAAAGCCTGGGGTAGGGACAGCTGAACGCTGTGCTGGGACAAGGATTTAGTATTGCCCGATGATGGTGCCTAAGAATGTGCAAGGAAGGGTGAGAGGCATCTGCACCAGTGTCATGGACTACAGATTGGCAAGTACCTAGCACAGGGGAATAGGCAGTGGTGTCACCCACTGGCACCAATTTTGGACCCAGGCATTCATCCCATCGAGTCGGATGCTTAAATGGCGTATGTCTGATCATGCTGGTGGTGGTTAGGCTCTTAATTCCTAGACTGTGAAACACCTAACTCTTTGACAGAGAAATTCACGAGTGTCGGTCCTCTGCGGAACAGTTGCCCGCCTTCTCCCTCTGGTCACCCCACTGCCTCTTCCTGCCTGTTTCGATGTTGCCGATCCCTCCTTCTCAGCGCTGCTGTCCTCGCTCTGCATGCCAGCTTCTCAAGTTAGGTCAGTGAATTCATCATCCACCATTTTGTCTTCCACTGCCGCACCCTGGTCCTCCTGGCTTGGTGACTTAACAACAACATGACTTATCCGCAACTATGTCTCATCACCATCTAACTCCTTAGACAAAATTTGCCGTTCCCCACTGTCATCTTCTTGTGGCCGGGGCTGCTCTAAGTTTTGTGCATCACCAAACAGCATGTCCTCCTGTCCCTCTTGGAACATGCAGTGCGAGAGGCCACAATCAAGAAATGATGATGTAAAGATCTCCTCGGAGTGTCCTAATATGGGATCACTGGTCTCCTGGGACTCGTCATAGTGGGAGGAAGGAGGATCAGGGTGAGGATGAAGTTATCCAGGCTCTTAGCTAGTGAGACTGGAACGTGTGGTAGACTGTTTGTTGCTGGAAAGCATGCTGGAAGCATTATCTGCTATCCAACCGACCACCTGTTTGTACTAGTGTGGCTTCAGAAGTGGTGTCTCGTGCCTCCCTGCAAAGTGGGACAGGAAACTATGTGTCATGGGTGGGCGTGTTGCTTCTGTTCCAGAAATAAGCGCAGTCCCACCTGCTTCATGTCCCCCCATCTGCGTACACCATCAACAGCACTTCCAATTCCCTATCCCTTACCACACACTTTACGCATTTTCTAATTGCTAGGTCTCTGGAAATCAAGTTTCATTGATTAATTGAAAATAATTTTTTTTAATAAAAGAAATGTGGTCACCTGTAGCAGGCCAAGCATTTTTTTTTTATTTGAAACCAACGTAATTTCCCACAAATCCGGTTAAACTGTATGGATGACAATAGTCAATTTTTTGTAAAAAAAAAAGCAAAAACCTGGGCACCTGTAGCACCACTGTTATTTCACACAAAGCAGGTTAAACTGTATGGATGACAATAAAGTACATTTTTTCACCCCCCAAAAAATGTGGTCACCTGCAGCAGCTATATATTTAGCAACAGACTGCAGAGCCCTAAGCCCTGCCTAGAGGGCTCTGCAGTCATCATCATCTAACTCCTTAGACAAAATTTGCCGTTGGTGGTCGCAGCCTCGCTCCATACCCTTGTATTCAGCAAGGCTGCGCCCCGATTTCTGATTCAGCCTCTCTCCCTGCTCCAGCATCTGTCCCTAGGCTGAATGCAAAATGTATCACATAGAAACAGCAAAGCACACGATTAGCCCTTGGAAGGACATTTAGTATGATGGTTCAGCAAATTATCACCACTAGAGGACTCTGATCCCTAACACTGTGCACACAGGCCTGGACAATTACTCTCTCCCACCAATCAGAACTGTCCCTGAGCTGTGCAATGGTGTCAGTGTACCAATCATCCTTTTATAACCGACTTCTGATGGGGCCATCCAGTGGGCGTGGCTAACTAGAGACTAGTGGGGTCGGCCTTGCTCCATACAATGTACAAGTGTATGGAGTGAAGCTACGCCCACTAGGCAGGCTCTGGCAGGAAGTATGTATAACGCATATATACCCTCCGGTCCCGGCTCAGAAACCGGTGAATCCCTGCAGCATACAGTGAGTGCACTGGGGGGATTGATAAGTCTGCAGTCACACAGACTAACTGCAGACTTATTGATTTGGGCCAAAACCTTTAATATATCATGTAATAGATTTTTAATAATGATGGCTATTTTAGCACAATTTTAACTATGAACAGTATATATATATATATATATATATATATATATATATATATATATATATATATATATATATATATTTATATATGTATATCTCATTTTTGCTCATACATGGTTGGAATACTGTGTTTCCATTGATAAATTCTGTCTACATTAAGTTTTACAAAAACAAGTAATGAGGCAAATATAATGAATTTTACATTGGGATTCTCACTATTTGCATAATAGTTTAATTATCTGTAATACAACCTCCAGTGCAAGGAAAGTTTTATAACTATCAAATGGGTTTTTATTATAGATTCACAGCTGGCAGTATTTTTACAGTATTTTTACATCTTAGTCTTAGGCTGAGTGCCCACGTAGCGTTTTTCAAGCGTTTATGCTGCGGAATTTCCGCAGCATAAACGCTTGTGAAACGCTAGATAATCCGCACCCCATGGTCCCCAAGGGGATTCCGCATGTTCTATGCACATGCTGCGGATTTTTCCGTAGCGTTTATGCTGCGTACAAAAATCTTCAGCATGTCATTTAATTTTGCGGAAGCGCAGCGGAACTCCCGCCATTGACTTGCATTGAGACGCATAGAAACCGCGACTGTACATTTTTACAAGCGGCTTCTATGCGTCTCTATGTGCGGATGGTACCCAGTTCTGGAGGAGAGGAGACTCTCATCCAGACCTGGGTACCATTGTACCTGTAAAAAAAGAATAAAATAACAAATAAAGTTTATATTCACCTGTCCGGTGGCTTCTCTCTGAATGCCGGCATCGCTTGAGGACCTGCAGTGACGTCACAGTCATGTGACCGCAGGCCCTTCACCGCTCTGTCTCGCGATATGCCGGCAGCCAGGAAGCAGAGAGGAACGAGCGCTGCAGCCACGCCGGGGCCTCGGGGGTGAGTATAGCTTTATTTGTTTTCATTTTTACGGTTCACACTATATAAATCCATGCTGTTTGAATGGATTTATACAGTGTGACCTAGTTGTCAAGCAATTTCCAACTGATGCTATCGCCTGGAAAGCGCTTGTCAATCTGCATGCGGAAACGCATGTGAATCCGCATGTGGATCCGCATGTATTCTGCAGGAAAAACGCATGCACAATCTGCATGCGTTTTTTCTGCCAGGGAGATGCAGAAATGCTGCAGAAATTTTCTGCTTCATTTCTGCATCGTGGGCACATAGCCTTAAAGCCCAGGATAACTTACAAGGTTAAAGGATATGGATACCTTCCTGTTCTTAGCCTCACCTGGTGAGATGGATTCACAAAGTCGTGGTTAGGGTGGACACATGGACCCTGGACATTGGTGCAGAAAGCTGGAGGGCACGTGGCACAGCTTGTATAAACTGGAAACCACAGGAATAGGAGAGAAGAAAAAGAAGAAAACAGAACTTCCTATACACCACTCAGTGAAAAAAGAAGAGAAGATTAATCTATAATATGAACAGATCCCAATAGCAGTTTGTAATATATTTTTTTTATCAAGACCCAATAGCAAAAAATTATTTTTTTTAGAGCAAAATACATGATTTTAATTAAAAATGAAGCAATGTGTAAGGTACAGTCTTACACACAGTATTCATACTTTCAACTTTTCAACATTTTTTATGTTACCCATACAAGCTTAAATGTATTTTATTAGGTTTTTTAAACATAATACTGGGGGCAGTTGAACAGCTTAAAACTATGTGACAGGTTCTCTTTAAATATTATCCACAAGATTTTGTGTCTATGTTATACCCTTTTATCAATACTGTATACAAGTGCAAAGATGTCAACTAACCATTTTTTTTATTAAAAGGTGATGAAAAACAGGATAAGTGTCGCAGAGTGCATCTTCTTACAGTCACCACTGTACTTACGAGAGCTTCAATCAGCAAGATATCTTGAGTAAACAGTATTTACTTCATACTGGTTAAACATGAGATACAATTCAGTGTCACACAGTCCGTGTGCTGCTTACATAACACATTCAGGAAAGAAAGAAAACACAGGAAGTAAAAACAACCAACAATTGAGAGCTTTCCTCCCACCATTACAGCAAGCATATAACTTTACACACTATGGCCATCTGCTGTCTGGTTAGTATAAAGTCCTCCTTTCACTTATAATAAGTTCTAATCTGTTGTATATGCCAACACCCTTTCTCAACAGTAAGGACTTATTCAATAAAACCCAACTTTTTATTAGTCTCTGGTCTTTATCAGCATTCAACGCCTTCGTGAAGATGTCTGCTGCCATTTCTTCAGTAGGACAATACTCCAACTTCAAGACTCCTTGTTCCTGATGATCTCTCAAAAAATGATATTTCACATCAATATGCTTGGTTCTTGGATTGACTCTTTCCATCTGAGCAAGAACAAGACATCCTTGATTGTCCCCTTTCAGTTTTGTTGGTTCCAACTGTGGTTGTCCTAATTCTGTCAACAATTGTCTTAACCACAGTACTTCTTGACTCGCATGTGCTGCGGCAACATATTCTGCTTCTGTTGAAGACAGTGTCACAATTGACTGTTTCTTACTTGTCCAACTTATTGGTCCACCTGAGAGAAAAAAAATATGTCCACTGGTAGATCTTCTGTCAGTTGGATCTCCAGCCCAATCTGCATCAAGATCCTGTTAAAATGCAATTATCACTTGTGGGTAATTTCAGCTTAACATTGCTAGTTCCTTTCAAATAATGCATTACTCTCTTCACGGCATTCCACTCAGCTTTATTTGGTTTTGATACCTTTCTACTCAGGATTCCTACTGCTGCTGCGGTGTCTGGTCTTGTAACGGTCGCTAGATACAGTAGTTTTCCTATTGCTGTTCTGTATTCTTCATTATTTGGTAGCATATTTTTTTCACTGTTCATCTCTTTGAGATAATTAGTTTCCATTGGAGACTTTACTGTTTTTGCATCCTTTAATCCAAATTTTTCTGTTATGTCTTGAATCATGTGATTTTGATTCAGTAGGAAACTTCCGTCTTCTTCTCTTTCTACCTGTATTCCTAGATACTGTTTCACATTTCCCAAGTCTTTGATTTCGAAATGTTGCTTCAGGATTTTTTAGAATGTTTTCTATATCCCTTTCTTGTTTAAAACAAATCAAAATGTCATCTACATATATGAGTACATAAATCCATCTATTAATCAGCCTTTTTGTGTACAAGCATGGATCAGCTTTGCTTCTTTGAAATTTTTCATTTGTAAGTACTTCCGTGATTTTGTCATTCCACGCTTTAGCTGCTTGCTTTAAACCATATATGCTTTTCTGTAGTTTGCAAACTTTGTTTGGATTTCTTTCATCTTTGAATTCTGGATGTTGTTCCATGTAAATGTCTTCTGTTAAATCTCAATTCAGAAAAGCTGTCTTTACATCCAGATGTCTCAGTTCCATCTGTTTCATTGCTGCAACTGTAAGTAAAGTTCTTATTGTAGTGTGTTTGACAACTGGAGCAAATGTCTCATCATAGTCTTCTCCATATTTTTGAGAATACCCTTTAGCTACGAGTCTTGCTCGGTATCTTTCAGCTGTGCCATCTGTTTGGTATTTTACTTTAAAAATCCATTTACATCCTATGGCTTTTCTTCCTTCTGGTAAATCTGTTAGTGTCCATGTATTTGAATCATGCATGGATTTAATTTCTGTTGCTTCTATCCATTTATTAGCTTCTTCTTCAGGAAGTTTAGATATGTCTTCCCAAGAGGTAGGCTCATAGATTTTTCTTATGCTTGTCTTGTATGAGAGATGTTTTGGTGGTTTTCATTTGTTCTCTCTCATTGAACATCTTGGTTCTGTGTCTGTTTGTAGTTGTGATTCTTCACTTTCAGTATTTTATTCTTCATTAATTTCTACTTCTTTCTCATCAGATATTTGTTCAGTTATGTCACTATTGTTTTTCTCATTTTTTGTTTCAACTGAAATCATACTGTCTTCATTTAAATCTTCAATGAATGTTACACTGTTAATCACCGTAACTCTGTCTGTTTTGGGATCTAGGATTCTATATCCTTTACAATTTTCACTATATCCAACGAATATTCCTTCCATGGATCTGTTTTGAAGTTTGGAAAGTTTTTCTGTTGGAATGAATATAAAAACTTTACATCCAAAAACTTTTAAATGATTGACACTTGGTTTCATACCTTGCCACAGTTCATATGGAGTTTTCATCAGTTTTCTGGAAAAATGTCGGTTCTGTAGATATGTAACTGTCATTGCTGCCTCTGGTAGTTTGGAATCCGTCAGCATACATCTTATCATTTCTGTTAGAGTTCTGTTTTTCCTTTCTGCTACTCCATTTTGTTCAGATGTGTATGGAACAGTTTTCTGGTGTTCTATTCCATTTTGTCTTAAGTAGTCTTCTATTCTGTGACCTGTAAATTCACCTCCATTATCACTTCTGATGACAATTGGCTTCCTTTGAAATTTGTTACTTGATCTTGTTACATAGTCTACAAGTTTATCAAAAACTTCACTTTGGTTCTTAATTAAGTATGTGACTGTGTATCTTGAGTAGTCGTCTATAAAAGTCAACATGTATCTATTGCCTCCTGATGTAGTCACTTTCATCGGTCCACATACGTCAGTATGCACCAAATAAAGTGGTCTTTCGCTTTTCATCTCACTTTCTTTTGGAATAGATATCCTTGTGGCTTTGGATTTTATACAACATTCACATCTTACGGTAATTGAGCAATCTGATATATTTAAATCTTTTGTCAATTCTTTTCTCTGTAGTTCCCTTATACTGTCAGGGTGTCTATGTCCTAGACGTCTATGCCACATGTGAATACAGTTTTTGTGATCATGTGTACATACCTTCATCTGTTCCTTTGGTGTGTCAAAATGATATAATTGTTCATCTGCCTTGACTTTGGTGAACACCTTGTTTTCTGCAATAATTGCACACTCATTGTCTTTGAATTTTACTGTAAGTCCTTTGCTGTTAGACGTTTCACAGATAATAATCCGCCTTCCAATTTTGGAACATACTACACATCCTGTACAAGTATCTTTGAATCTTGTCCGAACTTGTTTGAACAATTTAGCATACCTTGTCCGATACCTTCTGCGGTTATTTTGCTTCCATCTGCAAGATAAATGGCTTCTTTCTTATCGAAATCAAGATCAGTAAAGAAATTCTTGTCACTTGTCATATGACTCGTTGCTCCTGAATCAATAAACCAACCAAGTGATGATTTCTTGTCTGTTACTTTAAATGTGCCATTCCAATTAATCTCACATGAATCGGAAATTGTGTTTTTTACTTTCTGTGTATGCTTTTTATGTTGTAATTTTTGTTGTTCTGCTTTCCATATGGTACAGTCTTTCTTTAAATGACCTTTTTTCTTACATCTGAAGCATTCTCTTGTCTCTTTATTATAGGGGTTTTTAAATTCTGTAGCTTTAAGAGCGTTTTCACTGTTCTTTTCAGTAGAAGAATCATTTCTTTGTTCTTTTCTTCTCTGATATTCATCTATTAGTCTTGTTTTCACAAAATCTAATGCAATGTCAGTTTCTGGTCTTGTCTCAAGGGCATTTATCAAGGCTGTATACGAATCTGGTAAACTGCACAATAATATACATGACTATCTTTAATGTCTTCAGCAATAGATCTTAGCTGTGATATCACTTCCATCATTGAGAATATGTGCTTTTGCATGTCGTCATTTGCACTCAATCTCATACTGTAAAGCTTTCTTAATAAAATAACTTGTGATTCAAGCTAGGTCTTTCATACAGTTTTCTTAATTCTTCCCACATTCCTTTAGCTGTTTCTTCATTTCTTATATGTATTAATTGAGCATCATCCACTAATAAGCTAATGGTGGCTCTCGCTTGTCTATTCTTCTTATCCCTGGTTTGATTATCTTGTTCTGGTCTTTCTGTAACAATTACTTCCCTTAAATCATCCTTAGATAACAACATCTCTACTTTGAATTTCCATAACTGATAATTTTCACTATTCAGTTTAGCTACTGTGAATTTCAGTTCTGTGTTACTCATCATCTTTATATAGTCTTACTTGTTTAGAGAGTTGTACTGAAGATATTCTCCTGTTTTTTTTTTCTTGATAGTTCCGGTATGTCATGCTTGTGTTGAATTCTTTGTAATTATATCCAGCTCCTGGGATCATGAATTCGTCTGTCACTCTGTATCTGGATTTATTTCCTTCTGTTTACAGAGCTTATCTGTGTGCTCTGTTATCTGGGCTTTAGTGTCTGGGTTCCGGCCTGGGCCCATAACCTGTCACAGAGTGCATCTTCTTACAGTCACCACTGTACTTACGAGAGCTTCAATCAGCAAGATATCTTGAGTAAACGGTATTTACTTCATACTGGTTAAACATGAGATACAATTTTGTGTCACACAGTCTGTGTGCTGCTTACATAACACATTCAGGAAAGAAAGAAAACACAGGAAGTAAAAACAACCAACAATTGAGAGCTTTCCTCCCACCATTACAGCAAGCATATAACTTTACACACTATCGCCATCTGCTGTCTGGTTAGTATAAAGTACTCCTTTCACTTATAATAAGTTCTAATCTGTTGTATATGCCAACAATAAGTAGAAGAAACCTGTCAATGATATTGGTTTACACCGGATGGAGTAGCCCATTATAGGAACCAATAATGATCAGATGATCAGATTCTTTGCTGACTATGTATGGACAAATGATTGCCCAACTTGTATGGCTCAAAATAGTAATTTAGACAATTGGTTGAAATTTAAAAAAAATGGTAGAACTAAAAAAATAAGCAGCATGTATGTTACCACAAGTTTGGAAAAACAATATTTGTAATTATTGCAAAATTTAGGCATTGAAATAAAAAAAAGTTGTCCAAAATCCCTGGGCTACATGCAGTCGAAACTAACAGAGTAATCATTTCTTTCAGATGTTGAACGCTTCCCATTTGTACACAACAAATAGAGACTTGAAACCAACTATGAACTGTAGGAAAGCTTGCTCAAATATCAATTTACTGCTTTCCCGAGAGAATATAAAGATCTGTTTTCAAAATACATAAGGTGTGACCTCTGCCTCTGCTTTTGCTATTAAAAAGGAGTTTTGTGCAGCAAGATGTGCAAACAGAAGTCGATGCTCAGCAAATTCTACAGGAAAATAATAAACTTGGAACACAGAAAACAACAATAAATAATCGAAAACTAATTAAAGTCAACCATAATTGTAATAAAGGAGCAGATTAAATAAAAATGGTCTTTTTATATCAATAGGTGGAATTAATTAAAAAGACTGCTATAGTATCTTTTTCAAATGGATATATGTGGTATCCTTTGTATAAATTCCAATAGGTTTTATGAGTTTTTATCATATCTGCTCATTTATGTAGTCAATAAATTGAGAATATTTTTAATGTTTTTTTGCCACGTTGAGTATATAGCATTTCTAACTTTTTGCTCTTAACTACTTACTTTTTCAAATAAATATGTTTTACATTGTAAAACCTAATAGAATAAAATGAACAATTGAACCTTGTAATGAAATAATCTCTGTATATATTATTTTTCTGCTTTCTCATGCTGATTATGTGCAGCATAGACCAAACCATACTCCTCAACATTGAAATTGTAACAGCAAGAGGGAAAGGTCTTAGAGTTATAAAATGTTAAGATGGATAGACATGTTAATGATATGCAAATGATGAAAAAATGGAAACAACATTTTCAAAACATATTGATTTATTCAGTATTGAGCATGAGTGCCACATGCAGAAATCCCCGCACTTACAGTACATGTCTTGGATGCTTTTGATAAGGCTGTCTGAGTGCACTTGGGCAGCAAATCATCAAGATCCACTGCTAGCAGCTCCCTCTGTCAACATCTACTCACCCTCCAACCTCCACCTGACTGTCATATACCGCCCCCGCCAGGGTCAGCCAATGCATTTTGTGACCACTTCACCACCTGGCTACTTCATTTTTTTTCTGCTGATATCCCCATTATGATAATGGGTGACTTCCACATGCCCTTTGACACTTCACACTCAGTTGTCTCCAAGCTTCTAACACTCAATTCCTTCTTCGGCCTTGCTCAATGGTCCTCCGCAGCCACTGACAAAGAAGGCCACCCACTGGACCTCATCTTCACCTGTATTTTTCCCTATCTAAACTCTCTAACTCATTTCTTCCCATGTCTGACCACAACCTACTCACATCCTCTTCCTTCTCCTTTCCAAGTTCACAATCCCCACTCCACAAACTTGCACACCCTCACAGAAATATCAAACACCTTCATATACACTTTATGAGCCCCTTCTCCTTTTTGCAGACATAGGTTTCTTACATGATGCAGATGCTGCTGCCACTTTATATAACACCACAGCAGCTGCAGTTCTCAAAATGGTTGCCTCGCTCACAAATACCAAAGCTTGCACAATTAACAGGCAACCCTGGCACATCAACCTAACTAAAGAACGGAGGCGGGCTTCCAAGGTTGTTGCTCAGCGGAGATGGAAAAGATCCCACTTCAGCAAGCACTTCATCATATTCAAGCAGTCCCTCACTACTTTCGAGTTTACCCTCACTGCAGCAAGACAAACCTACTTCTCATCTCTCATATCCTCCGTCTCACAACCCTAAACAGCTATTCAACATTTCCAATTCTCTCTGCCATCCAACAGCATCTCCTCCCTCTCATCTCATCTCATCTGAAGACTTTTCCTAATATAAACAGATGATTGACAATATTAGGGAAAGCTTTGACCTATAGTCTACACAGCCCCTCCTACTAACTACTCAGTCCTCTTCTTTAAAAACCAGCTTATGCACCATTACAGAAGATAAACTTTCCTCTCTACTCTCCAGATCACATCTTACAACCTGTGCACTTGACCTGATCCCGTCCCTCCTCATCCCAAACCTTACAACAGTCTTCATCCCAACCCAAACCCATCTCATCAACCTTTTATTACCAACTGGTATCTTCCTCTCATGCTTTAAACATGCTTCAATCACACCCATCCTCAAAAAGCCCCCACTTGACCAATCCTTTGTGTCTAGCTATTAACCCTTATCACTTCTCCCCTATGCCTCAAAACTACTGAAACAGCAAGTTCATCTTGAACTGTCCTCCCACCTATCTTCCTGCTCCCTCTTTGACTGCTTACAATCTGGCTTCCAACCACATCATTCAACTGAACCTGCCCTAACTAAAGTCACCAATGACTTACTAACCACCAGAGGTAAGCTACACTACTCTCCTCCTCCTGGATCTGTCCTCTGCCTTCGACACAGTGGACCATTTCTTCTTACTACAGATTCTCTCATTTCTTGGCATCACAGACTTGGCCCTATCTTGGATCTCCTCATACCTAACAGACCTGACATTTAGTGCCTCCCACTCACACACCACCTCCTCATCTCGCCCCCTAACTGTCAGTGTTGCCCAAGGTTCAGTTCTAGAACCCCTGCTCTTCTGCATCTATACATTTAGCCTGGGACAGCTCATAGAGTCCCACGGCTTTCAGTAAAATCTCTATGCTGAAGACACACAGATCTACCTCTCTGGACCAGATATTGCCTCCTTACTAATCAGAATCCCACAATGTCTATCCGCTATTTCATTTTTCTTCTCTGCTCAACACGAACAAAACAGAATTCATCATCTTTCCCCCATCTCACTCAACCCCCTTCAACAAACCTATCCATCAAAGTCAGGGGCTACTCACTCTCCCCAGTCCCACAAGCTTCTTGACTTGAGGTAACCCTTAACTCTGCTGTCTCCTTAAAACTACATATCCAAGCCCTTTCTACCTCCTGTCAAATGCAGCTCAAAAATATTTCCTGGATCCGTATATATCTTAACCAAGCATCTGCAAAATCACTAGTGCATGCACTCATCATCTCCCGCCTTGACTACTGCAACATCCTGCTCTGTGGCCTTCCTTTTAACATTCTTGCACCCATCCAATCTATCCTAAACTCTGCTCCCCAACTAATCCATCTATCCCACTGCTATTCACCGGCCTCTCATCTCTGCCAATCCTTCACTGGCTTCCCATTGCCCAAAGACTCCTGTTCAAAACCCTAACCAAGACATACAAAGGCATCTACAACCTGTCCTCCATACATCTGTGACCTAGTCTCCAGGTACTTACCTGAATACAACCTTAGATCCTCATTAGATCTCCTTCTCTACTCCTATCTTAGCTCCTCTTCCCACAATCGCATTCGAGATTTCTCCCATGCATCCCCCTACTCTGGAACTCTTTACCCCAACACATCAGACTCTTGCCTACTGTGGAAACCTTCAATAGATACCTGAAGACCTGCCTCTTCCGACAAGCCTACAACATACAGTAATCCTCATTTCACTATACTGCAGCATGACAAGCTGTACCCTCACCTATTGTATCCTCACCCATCACTTTTAGACTTTGAGCCCTCGTAGGTAAGGTCCTCTTTCCGCCTGTACCAGTCGGTGATTTGTATTGTTCATGATTATTGGAGTTGTTTTTCATTATGTATACTCCTTTTCACATGTAAAGCGCCATGGAATAAATGGTGCTTAAATAATAATAATAAGAATGATATATCTTATCAGATAAATCTGATTCTTTCTCCTCCAGGAGTTTAAACTTTTATTTAATTAATGACTAGTACAGGTAAAATAAGCAACTTTGTAACATATTTTATCAGAGAAATCTGCTTCTTTCTCCTTCAAGACTAATCATTCATTCTCAAAACTCTCAATCTAAGGTAAAATGTGTTACTGTTGTTTAAACTTTTGTTTAATTAATCAATAGTACACATAAAAATAAGCAATATTTGTAATATATCCTATCAGAGAAAACTGCTTCTTTCTCCTTCAAGAATAATCATTAATTTTCAAAACTCTCAATTTACAGGTAAAATCTGTATTCAGAGAAGACAGATTGTTACATTACTAAGATAGGAGATGTCAGTTGCTACTAATAAGATTCTATGTAGAGGTAGCAGGAGAGGAGCTAGAGGCAGAGCTCTTCCCTCCTCCTCCTCTCCCATACAGAATCTTATCAGTAGCAACTGACATCTCCTAGCTTTGTAATGTAACAATCTGTCTTCACTGAATACAGATTTTACCTGTAAATTGAGAGTTTTGAGAATGAATGATTACTCTTGAAGGAGAAAGAAGCAGATTTCTCTGATAGAATATATTACAAATATTGCTTATATTTATGTGTAGTATTGATTAATTAAACAAAAGTTTAAACAACAGTTACACTTTAAGAAAATGGTAAGTAAAATATGTGTAAAGAAATGGAGAAGCTTTCAACACCCCCTTGAAGATCTTATTGTAACCTAATGCATAACAATGTTTTATATGCTGTTTTTTCTAGTTTGGGGCCTACAGCACTTAGTTGGCCAGTGGATAGAGTTAGCTACTGGGGCTAGCCCATGATGAGAATAGCTAAATGGACAATAGGAACTCATTTTCTGTTTGTCAGTGAGTAAGTGGAAAGTACTGAAATGTGAAGAACCTATGGCCCAGCAGACCTGCATTGCAAAGGGTGTAGTGTGTGATGAAGGTATACCTACAAGTGACACAGTGGCAGAAGGACTCCTTATCTCAGGCAAGTGGGGACGTACAGCAAGCAGTATCTATACTAAATTAGAGGTGGAAGTGTAGCCAGACCTGAGGGTCATATTGAAGATTGGCCAGGCTGGGACACATGTTCTCCTAAGGGGAATTGAAGATGCAGAGGCAGATCAAGGGTCATGTGATCCACATCAGTTTGAAGTGGAGAATAGTCATGAGGGGTCGTAGTGAGACAATAGAGAGGATGGAGACTCAATTATGATCTGTTTGTTTGACTGTAACATGTAATGGAAGAAATACACTGCCTCGTGAAACCGTGACGTTCCTTCCTCCGCCTTCTTTAAGTGTCATTCCTGCTATCAGATGTGTATACAATACAATTGCAATCGGTTTGTTTAGTAAAGAAAAGTTAACATTTACAGTCTGGACTCCACTTCATCAGGCCCTGGCTTGCCATGTCAAGCAGCAGCATGAGGTCAGCAGTAGCTTATCGCTAAGGTAACAGCACAGACTCCCAGCCAGGATCTCTATTTTTCTGTGACGTCCGGGGACGCAGTAAAAAACCCTCGGCCAGGGTGTCCACTATTGTTACATCTGTAGCACAAGTATGATTTTTATAGGGGTTAAGTTCTGTATATGAATGTATAAATGGTTTTATTCAACTACACCTGTCTCTACGTGCTCTTCTAAGTCTTCAATGTGTTCTTTGATCTTCAGTGTGAAATGTGATTATTGGTGCCTCTTGAATTTACTAGGCTTTGCTAATATCATGATGTGCATTACCTCACAACGTCATGAGTTTACAAGAACTGGTCAGTGCCAAAGGTGTTAAAGTCCACTGTGAAGACTGAACAGGACTGGAAGCAAATAGAAGTCAGTTAGCTCAAGTAAGCTGACCAGACTGGATGTGCCTTGGATCTAAAGAGAGAGACAGGCCAAAAACCCTCTCTGAGAAGAGCCTGCACAGACCATGGCAGACAACCACAAGTATCAGAGGTTGCAATTAGTGTTGATCCACCCTCGTAATGTTCGAGTTCGGTTCGGTTCGTCGAACACCCGTGTGTTCGCCGAACTGTTCGTCGAACTGCTCGTCGAACACCTTCGAACACCGTTAAAACCAATGGCAGGCAAACAAAAACACATAGAAACACATAGAAAACACCTTCAAAGGTGTCCAAAAGCTGACAAACTGCTCAGAAGACATAACTAACACATGGAAAAGTGACAAGTACATATAGTCATGCGAAAATAAAAGAGGTGGAGGAGTAAAAGGAGGGGGAGACACAGATATAGGCATGTCATGCCCTTCTAAAATCCAAAAAGTGAGAAGCCGACACGGCCAGTCCGCTCCTGCCCGTGCCACCTCCGTGTCGCCGGGTTTGTGCCAGAGCCGCGGTGAACCCTGATGGCCAGCCCCCCTCTCCCAATACTGGTGCCTGTCCGCTGGTGGGTCGAGCGAGCCCCCCTGTGGTGGAGGCAGCTCTAAGCTTTTTAATTTAAATTGTCTCTCTAATTTGAATGAATACACTTTAAATCCATTTACAAGGATCTATTGGAGGGCAAGTCTCATGACAGCAGCCGCGGTAATTCCAGCTCCAGTAGCGTCCACTAAAGCTGCTGCAGTTAAAAAGCTTTTAAAAGGATCGAGCTCGGCTGTCCACCGCAAGGCATCCTACTGCCAGTCCCAGCCCCTATGCCTTGGGGTGACTCCTGATGCTCTTCACTAAGTATCCCATGGTCCCGAAGCATTTCCTTTGAAAAAATTAAGTGTCTAAACTACAGGTGGTGCAGCTTGCTTAACAGCCGGGATAATCCGCTGACTAGCAGACACTGCTACTAGGCACAAAGTATTTCCTGGGCTAGATGCAGTTAAAAATTTGTAATTAGATACTCTCGTTGGATGCTGAGAAAGCATTCCATAGAGTCTCCTGGCACGCCATATATGATTCTCTTAAAAAGCTTGGGGTAGGGGTCTAGGGGACCCTTTTATAGCCAAAATCACGGCCCTGTATCGCAATACGTCACCTAGGCTGAAGATAAATGGAACTGTAGCACCCTGAGGGCTCGGTTGCTACAGACGTATTGCACCTCACCCAGAGGTGTGATATCTCACTCTCAGGTAAGGATGGAGTGTGGATCAGGACCCGACACCTGCATGCATTACACCACATTGCCGTGGGGCAGGGCGACCAATATGCCCCTGAGATGGGCACGACAGTCCCTGTCCCTGGCTGGAGTGGGGGGAGGGAACACTGAGGAAGGGGAACCCTGTAGTGCAGGAGCAGGGAGGAAGCAGTTCCTGGGTGCATTGAGAAGGGAGTATAAAAGGTGGGCACCATCTTAGTTCAGTGCAGAGAAGTCTGAGCAGAAGTGGCAGGGAGCAGGGGCTCTGCATGAGCTCTGCTCCGGAGGCGGGCCTAGTAACAGAGGCCCAGGCCTGGAAGAGGGAGAAGGAAGGAAGAGGAGCGGAGAAGGCTCCAGGAACGAGGAATGAAGGGATCCCAGGGGTGCGGACGGGCGAGTCGCCACCGCACGCCCGAATCCACCTGCGTGGAGGGGTCAGGCCAAAGGGGGAGACTGGTCCCCGAACTAGTGGAGGCAGGAAACGACCCTCAGCTAGAAACCGGAGGCTCTGACATTTTATGTGGTGCAGCCCCTCGCTACACCCGCTAGGAAGGCACCACATAGGGTCAGGGAAACTGGCGCCAAGTTTACCAAGAGGAGGCCCGAGGCAGCCGGACAGAAGTGTTGGTAAGAAAGGCCAGACAAAGGACACACAAAGGGGGTCCTGTGAAGTGCTCCAAAGTTATCTGGGAGTTGTCTGAGCCCCTCACCTGGTGAGCACAGTAAGACGTGGGCAGCCGTTACCTGCAGACGTGGTCTGGATAATAAGAACTGTGAGTAAAGGCCCTGGACTGCATCACTGACTCCGTGTCGTTACTGCTGCTGCCCTGCACCATCACCCCCATCCTCCGCATACACTGCCCTGAGGCTATACTCCTCCCGTGGGGAGTTATGCTACGCTCTGCTGCACCCACAACACCAGCCTCAGCGGTCTGCCCTGTAGCAGCAGTTCACTCTGACCGCAATCCACAGGTGGCGTAGTCGGACATTTAAACATCAAAACCACATAAATAGTTCCGCCACTGGTTTGACCGCCCTGAGCCACGGAACCGGGTCGCAGCCACGAAGACTACAACCACCAGCATCCACCAAAAAGGGTCCGGCTCCGGGTGTCCCAAGGCCCAGGGGGTGCGTCAGAACATTTTCATCACCTTTCACAATCACCAATGGGACAAGGCAGGGATGTCCTCTGTCCCCTCTCTTATACATCCTAGTGACGGAGCACCTGCTCTCATCAATTCGCCATAACCCCAATATTAGGTGGATTGAGGTGGGAGGCACCGAGTACAAGTGCTCTCTATTTGCTGATGATGTCCTAGTATATATCACTCAATCACATATATCCATCCCTGCTGTTATGGCTGAAATAGATCACTTTGTTACATGGTCAAATTTTAAAATCAATGCAGCGAAGTCTGAGGCCCTCGATGTCTCCCTCCCCAAATCCATATAGGATTCCATCCAGTCCAACTTTCCCTTTGCCTGTCCCTCACAGGGTATCAAATACTTAGGAATTCCTATTTATAGAGACCTCTCCCATCTATGTTATCTTAATTTTGGGCCCTTTATTGAACAACTCCATACAGACCACGGTTGGCAAGTTAGAACTGTAAGATTCACTACATGAACCGCTGGTGTTTTGTGGAAAAGCACATGTACACTGCGTTCCAAATTATTATGCAAAAAGTGTTTAGGAGTGATAAGGGAAGAATTTGTTTGTTTGTCAGTTAAACTCATTGATGGTGATGTGTGTCAGGGCTCTTTATATCACTGTAAGCAATTGCAGACACCTGTGCTAATTAGTTTGGCAGGTGTGTCCAATGAAAGGCAAGACTACTTAAGAAGGCTCTCTCACATTATTAAGCAGCCTACATTTTCTGCCAAAATGGGAAAGAAAAAGGATGTGTCGGCTGCTGAGAAGCAACAAATTGTGGAGTGTTTAGGTCAAGGCATGACTACAATCAACATTGTGCGATGATCAGGATGAAGTGTCTTGGCAATCAAGAAGTATGTAGCTGATTCACAGTACACACGTGTGCGTGCTGATAAGGGCAAATTGAGGACTCTTTCCTACAGGCAATTACGTCAGGTTGAAAGAGCAGCGGCCAAAAAGCCTTGTCATAGCAGCAGACAAGTTTTTGAAGCTGCTTGTGCCTCCAACGTCCCCCGAACAACAAGATGCAGGGTCCTTCAGAGGTTTGCAGCTGTGCATACGCCATCCTGTCGACCTCCTCTATCCACTTCACACAAGCAGAAACGGCTCCAGTGGGCCAAATATTACATGAAGACTGATTTCAAAACAGTTTTGTACACGGATGAGTGCCGTGCAGCGCTCGATGGTCCAGATGGATGGAGTGGAGGATGGCTGGTTGATGGACACCCCACGCAAACACGGCTACAGCGCCAACAAGGAGGAGGTGGAGTAATGTTTTGGGCTGGAATCATGGGGAGAGAGATTGTCGGCCCCTTTAGGATCCCTGAAGGCGCTAAAGATGAACTCCATAATGTATGTGGATTTTCTCAAACAGCACTTCCTGCCATGGTTCAAGAAGAAGAACCGTGTATTTCACAGCAAGATCATTTTTCTGCATGATAATGCACCATCTCATGCTGCACATAAAACATCTGCATCTCTGGCTGATATGGGCATAAAAGGGGACAAACTTATGGTGTGACCCCCATGCTCCCCTGACCTCTACCCCATTCAGAACCTTTGGAGCATCATTAAAAGGAGTGTCTATGATGGCGGGAGGCAGTTCACATCTAAGCAACAGCTCTGGGAGGGTATTCTGTCCTCATGCAAAACAATTGAAGCAGAAACCATCCAAAACCTGACAAATTCAATGGACGAGAGAGTTCAGAAGCTCCTTTCGAACAAGGGGTCCTATGTGAAAATGTAACATCACCTAGAATAAAGTTTTGAGTTGAAAACTGTTTGATTTCAGTTTCTAACAACCTGCTAATGCTTATAATTTCAAAAATGACCATTTTTTTGGTCTTTATTAAAATGAAAAGGTTGATCGAAAAGTTTGGGGGATCTAAGAGTGTGGCAACCCAGTAGTCATGATTACTTCGAATTCTGACAATATGAGGGTCATGCTGCAGGTAGTGCAGCAAGAAGGCACTTATGTGTCTTGCGCATCTCGGAGCCCCAAAATTATTTTCCAGGCTAGATGCAGCTAAAAATTATTTTTAATTTTAAATCTGGTGAAGCTTTAGTATAGATGGCCTAATAGGATCAGTGCTGCACACTGCTACAAAGCCCAAATTATTTTCCAGTCAAGATACAGATAAACATGATTAGTAATTTGAAAGCTTAAAACGGTTGGTAGGGTGATTTTAACCAATCATCAAGCTTTTACTCTCCCCAGGATGACACAGGGGTAGAAAAGTCGTTTCGGATCCATGATTTGTTCATCTTTATGAACGTGAGTCTGTCTACATTATCAGTGGAGAGCCGCGTGCGCTTATCTGTCAGCACACCACCAGCAGCGCTGAACACACGTTCAGACAGAACGCTGGCTGCGGGGCATGACAAGATCTCCAAGGCGTAAGTGGCTAGCTCCGGCCATTTATACAGATTGGAAGTCCAAAAAGAGCAAGAGTCCAGTGACACAGTCGTGGCTTCAATGTTTACTTGGAGATACTTCTGTACCATCGTCTCTAGGCGTTGACTATGTGTCAGACTTCTTGTCTCCTGTGGTCTTGCAAAGGATGGGCTAAAAAAGTGGTGAAATGATTCCGCAAAATTGATGTTACCAGCAGATACTGTGGTTCTGTTACGGTTTGAGTGCTGAACACTTGACGGTCCCACGGTTGGCAAGTTGGAACTGTGAGATTCACTACGTGCACCACTGGTATTTTGTGGTAAAGCACATGTAAGATTCTGCAACAGTCTCTGCTGATACTCCTGCATGCGTGCATCCCTTTCTATGGCAGGAACAATTTCTGCAAATTTACTTTTGTACCGGGGATCTAACAGTGTGGCAACCCAGTAGTCAGGATTATTTCTAATTCTCACAATTCGAGGGTCATGTTGCAGGTAGTGCAGCAAGAAGGCACTCATGTGTGTTGCGCATCCAGGAGCACCAAGTCCCTGTTGTGTTGGTGGCGAGGTAACAATCATGCTTCCTTCCTCTGTCCTCTCCCCCCAACCTCGCACAACAGAAATGTGATCAAGGTCTCCCTCATCTGATGAGTCTTCCATCAGTTCGTCCTCCACTTCTTCCTGGGCTCCTGCACCTTCCTCACTAGTTTGGCTGCTACCATGCACCCTGGTAAAACCATCTCCCCCACCCTCACATGCCTGCCGCCTTGGTGCTGCCGACCGTCTGGACCTTGCAGATGTTAGCCCTTCCGCATACAACTCCTCCTCCTCTACTTCCTCCACCTCCTCTTGTGCCACCACCTGACTCCGAATTCTGTTTAACATGTGCTCCAGCATGTAAATCACCGGAATAGTCATGCTGATAATGGCATCGTCAGCACTAAACATCTTCGTCGCCATTTCAAAACTGTGCAGAAGGGTGCATAGGTCCCTGATCTGAGACCACTCCTCCAGCGTGATTTGCCCCACCTCTGAATCTCGTTGGCCCAGGCTATACGTCAGAAGTTATTGCACCAGGGCTTGTCGGTGCTGCCACAGTCGCAGCAACATGTGCAGAGTTGAATTCCACCGGGTAGGCACATCGCATTTTAGCCGGTGAAGTGGCAGGCCCAACGACTTCTGTAGAGATGTAAGTCGCTGAGCTGCGGGATGCAAAAGGCGGAAGTGAGCACACAGCGACCGTGCCCTCTGCAGAAGGCCATCTAGTCTGGGATAGTGGGCTAAAAATTGCTGGACAACCAGTTTCAACCCGTGAGCCATACAAGGCACGTGTGTGACATTGCCCCGGCGAAGGGCCGCACCCAGGTTTGCAGCATTGTCGCACACGGCCTTCCCTGGTTTCAGGTCCAGTGGAGACAACCATTCATGAAATTGGTTCTCCAGAGCTGACCACAACTCCTCAGCTGTGTGACTCACATTTCCCAGACATTTCAATGTAAAAACCACCTGATGACGTTGAGCCCTACTGCCAGCATAGTAAGGAGGTGTGCAGGATCCCTTCTGCGCAGTTAGAAAGCTTGTGGCATGACCAGACAGGCTTTGGGTGCAGGTGGAAGACCGAGAGGAGGTTGAGGAGGCAGAAGCAGTGGAGGAACTTTGACATAAAGAGGATTGACGCACAACTCGTGGGGACGGCAAGACTTGGACAGCAGCCCCTTGTCCTGCTGTCAACATAGTTACCCAGTGCCCAATCAGCGACATGTAACGCCCCTGTCCATGCCTACTCGTCCAAGTGTCTGTGGTGAAATGCACCCTGTCACACACAGAGTTTCTCAAAGAAGCGGTGATGTTGTGTGCGACATGCTGGTGGAGCGCAGGCACACCTTTCTTTGAGAAGTAGTGCCGACTGGGCATCTGGTACTGGGGCACTGCGACGGACATAAGGTCTCGAAAATCCTCTGTGTCCACCAGGCGGAAAGGCAGCATTTCTGTAGCCAAGAGCTTGCAGATGGTGAAATTCAACCTCTTAGCTTTCTCATGGCTAGGAGGAAATGGTCTTTTACTTGTCCACATCTGAGGGACCGAGAGCTGGCTATTGTGCTTAGACGGGGTTGATAAGGGTGTCCCCGGCAAACTGCCAGTCTGAGAGGAAGATGCAGGCGGACATGTTAGGTTGCCTTGATCCAAAGGTGGTGCTATCGATGTCGGACAGCGCTCAACACCAGCTGGTGTTACCACCTCCAAAGAAAATGATGACCTGCCAATCACGCTGGCTGTTGCGGGTAAAGAGGTGGCAGGTCTGCGCCCCAAAACAGGTGTGACTGCTGTCCCCCCAGTCACAGAGGATGAAGAGGCCGCGGATGCACAAGATATGGCAGACGGTGGTTGGCCCGGCCGGCTAGGCCGCATTGTAGCACACTGAGCTTCCCACTGCAACTTATGCTTCATGTCCATGTGCCGGTTCATGCATGAAGTACTCAAACTCTGTATTTTTTGGCCTCTACTTAGCTTTTGCTGACAAATATTACAGATAACACGAGTTGGGTCATCTTTATCGATCTGAAAAAATGCCCAGGCTATGCAAGGCTTAGCACCCATGCGACCTGAAGAGCCACCACGACTTGTGGTGAGAGGCAGAGTTGTGTTTGAGGATGCAGTTGTTGACGTGCTTCCAGTAATACGTCTCTGTCCAGGAAGGCGCAACCTGACCTCGTCGTCACTAGCATCTTCCTCCACCTCCTCTGCTGACCTCATCTCTTGGCTGACTGTGGGTTGACAGTAAGTGGGATCTCCAACCTCATCATCATCACCCTGTGTGTTATCACACCCGTCGTCCTCAGAGCCAACCTGTTCCTGCCCTGACAAAAATCTAAAGTTGTCGCTCCAATCAGGTATTTGAGTCTTATCAACGTCTTCCTCATTGTCTCCACCAACAGGAGTTACAGTTTGGGAATGAGGGTCTACATTATGGTCAGAACCTTCTGCGTCTGGTCCTGGATCCGACTCATAAAGATTCTGGGCATCAGTGCAGATCATTTCCTCGTCTGGATTCACAGAAGCGCTGGAGTCGACCTCTGATTCCCAGGCTATAGTATGAGTAAACAGCTCTGCAGACTCAACCATCTGTTCTACCTCATACTCAGACGGGCAGCTGGAGATTTGGGAGCTGTGAGGAAGCAAGTGCGATTTGGGTGACACCTTTGAGGACTGGAGTATTTGTGATATTGAAGTTGATGTGGAGGAGAGCCCACTTAAAGGAGCACTTGATATCCGTTGAAGCACCTGCTGTTTTTGTGCCTCATCTGCAATTTGTAGCGATTGGCGTGGCCGTAAGAAAGGGATCTTATCACATTGTCCGCTAAAAGAAGTAGACATTTTAGTTTGGCTGGAAGATGGTCTTTCTTCTGCAGATGTTACTGTTGCTTTAACACCTACCCCACGGACACAACCTTTTTTCCCCTTCCCAACATGCCTATTCCCCTTTCCACCAGCAGCAGGCCTTTTTCCACTCATTTTGGTGGTTAACTAATTCACAACTCTGGAGTTGTTGGCACAAAAAAACAATTGATGGTAACCGAGCAGAGCTGAGTGGCCAAACTGTGGTATTAGGCCAAAACTATTGGCTGGGTTAGATGCAGAAAAAAATTATATTCAATTTGCAACCTGATGGAGGTCAGTATAGATGGACTAATACAACAAGTCCCACACACAGCTAGAAGCCCAATATTTTTTCAGAGCTAGATGCAGAAAAAAATTATATTCAGTTTGCAACCTGATGGAGGTCAGTATAGATGGATTAATAGAACAAGACCCACACACAGCTAGAAGCCCAATATTTTTTCAGAGCTAGATGCAGAAAAAAATTATATTCAGTTTGCAACCTGATGGAGGTCAGTATAGATGGACTAATATAACAAGTCCCACACACAGCTAGAAGCCCAATATTTTTTCAGAGGTAGATGCAGAAAAAAATATATTCAGTTTGCAACCTGATGGAGGTCAGTATAGGTGGACTAATAGAACAAGTCCCACACACTGCTAGAAGGCCCAATATTTTTTCAGAGCTAGATGCAGAAAAAAATTATATTCAGTTTGCAACCTGATGGAGGTCAGTATAGATGGATTAATAGAACAAGACCCACACACAGCTAGAAGCCCAATATTTTTTCAGAGCTAGATGCAGAAAAATATTATATTCAGTTTGCAACCTGATGGAGGTCAGTATAGATGGATTAATAGAACAAGACCCACACACAGCTAGAAGCCCAATATTTTTTCAGAGCTAGATGCAGAAAAAAATTATATTCAGTTTGCAACCTGATGGAGGTCAGTATAGGTGGACTAATAGAACAAGTCCCACACACTGCTAGAAGGCCCAATATTTTTTCAGAGCTAGATGCAGAAAAAAATTATATTCAGTTTGCAACCTGATTGAGGTCAGTATAGATGGATTAACAGAACAAGACCCACACAAAGCTAGAAGCCCAATATTTTTTCAGAGCTAGATGCAGAAAAAAATATATTCAGTTTGCAACCTGATGGAGGTCAGTATAGATGGATTAATAGAACAAGACCCACACACAGCTAGAAGCCCAATATTTTTTCAGAGCTAGATGCAGAAAAAAATTATATTCAGTTTGCAACCTGATGGAGGTCAGTATAGATGGACTAATACAACAAGTCCCACACACAGCTAGAAGCCCAATATTTTTTCAGATGTAGATGCAGAAAAAAATATATTCAGTTTGCAACCTGATGGAGGTCAGTATAGGTGGACTAATAGAACAAGTCCCACACACTGCTAGAAGGCCCAATATTTTTTCAGAGCTAGATGCAGAAAAAAATTATATTCAGTTTGCAACCTGATGGAGGTCAGTATAGATGGATTAATAGAACAAGACCCACACACAGCTAGAAGCCCAATATTTTTTCAGAGCTAGATGCAGAAAAAAATTATATTCAGTTTGCAACCTGATGGAGGTCAGTATAGATGGATTAATAGAACAAGACCCACACACAGCTAGAAGCCCAATATTTTTTCAGAGCTAGATGCAGAAAAAAATTATATTCAGTTTGCAACCTGATGGAGGTCAGTATAGATGGACTAATACAACAAGTCCCACACACAGCTAGAAGCCCAATATTTTTTCAGAGGTAGATGCAGAAAAAAATATATTCAGTTTGCAACCTGATGGAGGTCAGTATAGGTGGACTAATAGAACAAGTCCCACACACTGCTAGAAGGCCCAATATTTTTTCAGAGCTAGATGCAGAAAAAAATTACATTCAGTTTGAAACCTGATGGAGGTCAGTATAGATTGATTAATAGAACAAGACCCACACACAGCTAGAAGCCCAATATTTTTTCAGAGCTAGATGCAGAAAAAAATTATATTCAGTTTGCAACCTGATGGAGGTCAGTATAGATGGATTAATAGAACAAGACCCACACACAGCTA
Source organism: Phyllobates terribilis (assembly GCF_046119375.1). Lineage (NCBI taxonomy): Eukaryota > Metazoa > Chordata > Amphibia > Anura > Dendrobatidae > Phyllobates > Phyllobates terribilis. The sequence continues at coordinate 882,629,192 of NW_027362762.1, forward strand.
GAAGCCCAATATTTTTTCAGAGCTAGATGCAGAAAAAATTATATTCAGTTTTCAACCTGATGGAGGTCAGTATAGATGGATTAATAGAACAAGACCCACACACAGCTAGAAGCCCAATATTTTTTCAGAGCTAGATGCAGAAAAAAATTATATTCAGTTTGCAACCTGATGGAGGTCAGTATAGATGGATTAATAGAACAAGACCCACACACAGCTAGAAGCCCAATATTTTTTCAGAGCTAGATGCAGAAAAAAATTATATTCAGTTTGCAACCTGATGGAGGTCAGTATAGATGGACTAATACAACAAGTCCCACACACAGCTAGAAGCCCAATATTTTTTCAGAGGTAGATGCAGAAAAAAATATATTCAGTTTGCAACCTGATGGAGGTCAGTATAGGTGGACTAATAGAACAAGTCCCACACACTGCTAGAAGGCCCAATATTTTTTCAGAGCTAGATGCAGAAAAAAATTACATTCAGTTTGCAACCTGATGGAGGTCAGTATAGATTGATTAATAGAACAAGACCCACACACAGCTAGAAGCCCAATATTTTTTCAGAGCTAGATGCAGAAAAAAATTATATTCAGTTTGCAACCTGATGGAGGTCAGTATAGATGGATTAATAGAACAAGACCCACACACAGCTAGAAGCCCAATATTTTTTCAGAGCTAGATGCAGAAAAAATTATATTCAGTTTGCAACCTGATGGAGGTCAGTATAGATGGATTAATAGAACAAGACCCACACAGAGCTAGAAGCCCAATATTTTTTCAGAGCTAGATGCAGAAAAAAATTAGATTCAGTTTGCAACCTGATGGAGGTCAGTATAGATGGACTAATAGAATGATGCTATGCCCAAAAGATTTTACTTCACTAGGTGCAGTAAAAAAATTGGTATTCTATACACAGGTGGTATATCTTGCAACACAGATAGGCTACTCCACTGACTAACACACTCTGCAATAGGCCAAAAAGGATTAGCTTTGCTAGATTCAGCCAAATGCTGTGAAAAAAACTTGCACAGCACTGGCACAGACCTGCCTGGCAAAAACTGATAGGAACTGATGTAACCTAGTCCTGAAAAGGACTCCAATTACAATTAGTCTTTACTCCCACAACCTATCTATTTAAGAGCACAGACCTGCCTGATAAAAGTCGTAGGAAATGCTGTAACCTAGTCCTTAAAAGGACTGCAATCACAACTATTCCCTACTCCCAAGCTATCTGTATATTTGTGCGAAAATTGGCTTGAAATTAACAAGGTATAGCGCACACAGCAACAGCGGTGCTGTCTAACACGCAGCTGCAGCAGTGAGAAAATGGTGGCGACGGGGAAAATGGCTTGGTCTTATAGGGCAAGGACATGTGACATACACTGCCAATGACACATGCCCTTGCTTGTGTGAAAAAAAGCACTTCGCTCCGTGTGTGCGCTGCTGATAGGCTGACAGATTGCACCTCCCCACTGTAAATGCGGGAAAGAGAAAAAAAAATGGAGATCTTCATTGTTCCTGCAGAGATCCATCCCCTGCCCCTCCCCCCGCCCCGCTGTACATTCAAACTGCGTATTAACATTAATTTTCATCATTACTGAGAAAAAATCCAGTTATGATTTTGGTGCACGAACAGTTATCGAACATAACCTCGAACTGCCGAATTTTTCTCAAATTGTTCGTGTTCGCCGAACGGCTCGAACACCGCCCAAAACAGCTCGAATTTGAGATTGGCGAACAGTTCGAGTAGAACAACGCTCATCTCTAGTTGCAATAAACAATGGCTTTTTGTTTGACCGAACTAGGGCTAGCTCAGCTGTATATGAGCAGCCTGTTTAGTTAGTGCCAAGAAAAGGCTAGGGGTTTATGTTTCTGAGTTTGTTTTGGTGCTATGCAGCCTGTGGAAAGCAATAAAAACTACATGTGTTTGGACCGAAACTGCATTGCCTGTGTAAACGCTACTTAAGGCCGAATGCCTAATGCCTACCAGAGAGAATGGTTGAAATGCGGGTGTGAAGTCCCAGAGAGCACAGGCGATTTCAGTGTAAAGATTGAATGCCCTGGGCAAAGGCAGATACAGCATTGCAAACACCGTCTGAAAGCATGGAGGAGCTTGTTAAGCAATTAGTCTAGGTTCAGCAACAGCAGTAGCAGACCCAACAGGATACCAACAAACTCATGATCCAGCAGTATCAACAGTGGAAGTTAAAGCAGCTGTTTCAGCAGCAGTTTCAGCAGCAGCATCAGCAGCAGATGGCTCTCCTGGCAGAAAATTTCTGGGCCAGGGAGATGGCATCACCTGTCAGCCAAAGTATAAGTATCCAGGTAAGCCGAAGGGTATGAGAGTCCTTAGGCCTTACAAAAGATGACTCTGGAAGATGACATTGAGGCTTTCTTGACTGCATTGGAGAGGGTGGAAGACAGAGATAAACTGCCCCCAGAGCCATGGGCATAGGTTCTAGCGCCATACCTTATGGGTGAACTGCAGAAAGCATACTACAACCTTGCCCTGCAGCATGCCAAGGAGCATGACAAGCTGAGGGCGGAGATTATGAGACATTTGGGCATCATCCTGGTAGTCTGAGCACAACTGGTGCACCTTTGGCATTACCAAACGGACAAGCCTTCCCAGTTCCAGATGTTTGTACTTGTTACACCTGATTAAAAATGGTTGCAGCAGGAGACTTGCTCTTCAGCACAGATAATAGAAAAAGTGGTGATGTACCGATTTATCCACTCACTACCAAAATACGTGCAAAGTTGGTTTGCCCTAATAGATTCCCAGAATGCAGATGACCTTATGAGACTTGTGGAAGGATACTTGGCCATGGAGAACTCCCTGAGCAATGCCAAGTGACTGTGACGGGACTTCTGGATTCAGGGAGTTTTGTGACCCTGGCAAGGGCCACATTTCCACGTATGCGAGTCCCTGGGACGGGGGTGGGGGTAAGATGCATTCATTGAGATGCCAAGAACTATCCCATGGCCTAGGTCGACATACGCACAAACTGTGGTTCCATTTCCTACCAAGCGGGAGTGGTCAAGGACTTGTTGCATGCTATTGTTATCGGTTGAGATTTTCCTTTGTTCTGGGACCTGTAGGCTAAAGCTGAAGCAACCAGTAGTCCAGAATGATGCTAGAAGCCGGCTATGGTAACAAAGTCACATGATGTAAATGGTGATTTTCTATTATCTGTACTGGCTATAAGGCCCTGAATAAAATAAGGAAAGGGCCTAGGACTGTGAGGGAGTTGGTGGTGGGTCCCTTGAGGGTTAATTAAAAAGTGAGGGAAGTGGCTGGGGCTGCAGGAGAGATTTGGGGGCGTGGTATTCAAATGGTTATACACATGAGGGAAAGGCGGCAAAGATCAGTCACACAGCGTCTTACCTGAGAAGAAGAAAGAAGATGTCCGGCTTGGAAGTGTTTTTAAGGGAGAAGATTTCCTAGGAAGGAGTCGGCTGGTTGCAGGCATTCATAGCTAACCCCCTTCACCCCCCGGAGGCCTTGGGTGAAACACAGGACACCAGATTAAAGCAGGGTCGTCCCAGATGGTGTTCAAGGCCTCCAACACATCTTAGCCCAAGTCCAGGACCATGTACAGGAAGGCGTCGGGCTCGCATGGATGACATCAGTGGAAGTAGCTCAGTTCAAAGAAAAAGACCTTCATCTACCAGGACTGTACAGGAGAGGAATGCAGCTGAGCTGGAGAAGTCTGGTGATCAGGAGGACAATGTATGGCTGCTACAGCACAGGGAGCAGTTTAATGATATAGATAAGGGGGGAGAAGGTATACACAGCCAGAGAGAGGAGACAAGGGGAGGAGCAAGCTGCCTAGAGAACTGGAGGGGGGATGTGACAGCAGGCAATACAATGTTAACCCCTTCAGGAGTTATGCAGATGGAAAGTAATAAACAAATGGACACAGAACAGATGTCAGGAAGAGAAGAATCAATGGGCAGAAGGGTGCCTTCCACAAGTAGGAGCAACTTGATCAATAGTCAAGGCAGGGGTTGTGTTTCTGATCACACAACAAATAGTGCTCGGTCCACATATAGATGTGGAGCTGAATGTTATAAAAATGTGAATATTATATCGGGGAGGGATGATCACGGGAGTTGCCGCTTTCATCGCATGAACGGAGATATTTCGGAAGCAGTTTCGTCTTCGGATCATTCTTTTGCAGGGCTCGGCATAATTACGGAAAGGAAGGCACAGAGACAGAGTGTGATAAGGGGACATCGCAGTTACGGTAGAAGACGACATGAAGGGAAAAGAATTTCGCTGGTCGATAGCCGCTCATCCTCTCGGTCTGGCACTTCGGTCTCTTCACCTGAAAAAGAATGGCATAGACAGCACACGATTCCTTGCGGATGCAAGGATGATCGTTTTGCGGCACGGGGAGATGGAGCATCTGCACGGCCGGTGACGGGAGTTTCCACACAGAGAACAGAGCTGGATATACAACTCAGGGAGCCGGCTGGTGCAACATCAAGGACACAAATCGGGAGTTGTATGGAGGGTGAGTGTCCCGTGCTACGGGCATGGTCCACATAACTTCAAACACAGAATACAAATAAAGATTCAGTTGCTGTTTTAAAAAATGTGATAAAAAGTTTGGAACAGGAAAGTGGGCAGTGTATCCCTCCTTTAACAACAGGTGGGGAGTGTTCTCTTCAGCCTGGGGTGGATTCTATAACACAGGGTTTGATTTTCAGGGACTCCGTTTATTGCGGAGTAGCACCTTTGGGTACTCACCTAGTTGGGGAAACAAGGGAGAAGATCAGGCGTGGTGAATATATTGATATTTGGTCTCTTGTTTCCGCTGATCAGGTGACTAATGATAAAGAACGTTCTTTTGAAAGGAACGACAAAAAGGTTAAAGTGGCCAAGACATTCGGGAATTGGTTACAGGCTTTTCTTGTCTTGGTTCATGAGACCTGTCAGTTACAGCAGGAAAAGGTCCTAAATTGATGGTTTACATGGATACCATATTTAGTGCCCATAAATTACACTGGGGATCGGCCTGGTGGAAATGCGATGAGGAGTTCCGCCGACGCATGGCACTATGTCCAGGGGTTGGTTGGGCCACAAAAGCAACGGATGTATGGATTCAATTAATTTTGGCCCAGAGACCACAACAGCGGTCCTTTCCCGTTAGCTCATCTTCCACCAGTCAGTCCCATGTGTCAGCTACTCCAAAGCCTAGTGGGACATGTTGGTTATACAATAAGGGACACTGCCGATTTTATGCGACATGCAAATTTAAGCATGAAGGCACAATATGTGGGGGAGCACATGCCGCATTGCGGTGTTTCTGGAGACAAAAACAGAATACCAGAGTGGGTTCTACTGGTGCAAATGAGAACACCAGTGAAAAAGGAAGCTCTACTGTATTGGCTAGATCGGTATCACAAGAGGGAGGAAGCAAAGGTCCTACAGGAGTGGTTTTGTGAGGGTTTTAGGATAACTTTTCAATTTTCAGCAGTGTCTCTGTTCAGTTCAAACTTAAAGTCAATTGAAGATAAAAAGGATATAGTGAAGGAGAAACTGATGAAGGAGGTGGAGCTTGGCAGAATGGCTGGACCATTTTCGGTTCCTCCAATTGAAAACCTGAGAGTGTCTCCTCTGGGTTTAGTACCAAAGAAGGAGCCAGGCAAATACCGCCTCATTCATCATTTGTCATTTCCACAAGGGTTATCCGTCAACGATGGTATATCGAAAGAGGAAGCAAGGATGAAATATACATCTTTTGATTGGGCAATATTCTTGGTCAAACAAGTAGGTAAAGGCGCTTTATTAGCAAAGTCAGACATTGAAGCAGCCTTTAGGCTCTTGCCAACACATGTGGATTGTATACACTTACTGGGTTGCCATTTGGATGGAGAGTTTTTTGTAGATATGTGCCTACCAATGGGATGTTCTATATCTTGTTTTTATTTTGAAATGTTTAGTTGTTTTTTAGAATGGTTGCTGAAGTGGGAGACTGGGTTATGTTCCTTGACGCATTGTCTGGATGATTTTTTGTTCGTAGGCCCAGATGATTCCCAGATTTGTCTGTACTTGTTACTTACTTTTCGTAAGTTGATGAAGACATTGGGTGTCCCTTTGTCAGAGGAGAAGACAGAGGGCCCAGTGAGTTGTTTGACGTTTTTAGGGATAGAGATCGACACGGAGCAGTTTGTTTTGCGGTTGCCCATGGAGAAAGTTGAGAAATTGCAGTTTTGCGTGGATCAGGTTAGCAGTTCTAAAAAAGTTACGCTACACCAATTACAGGCTTTGTTAGGTTTGTTGAATTTCGCGTGTAAAGTGATCCCAATGGGCAGAGTTTTTTCCAGGAGATTGTCTCTTGCAGCCAGAGGCATTGGGCAAGTGCATCACTTTATTAGGGTGACTCGGAATATGAAGGATGATTTATTGGTCTGGAAAGAATTTTTGCTCACATTCAATGGCAGAACGTTATTTCAAGAGGAGGAGGTCTCTAGTAATGATATGGGCTTATTCACTGATGCAGCGGGAGGGGATGGATTTGCAGCGATTTTTGGTAATCAGTAGTGTTGAGCGAGCACTAAAATGCTCGGGTGCTCGAAGCTCGGGCCGAGCTCGCCGTGATACTCGGGTGCTCGACCCGAGCAACGAGCCCTATGTTAGTCTATGGGAGACCCGAACATTTTTGCGGCGGCTCCCCCGGCAGTCTGTAGAAAGCCTAAAAAGTGCCCAAAACGATAGTGACAGTGCTCAAATGACATGGGGACAGCATGGGGATCGCCCCTGGAAGCATTTCTGACCCCCAGGTCACTGCTGTCAACAACGTGGTCAGCGGTATTAATCCACTTTTACAGGCTCACAATAAAACGTTCAAAAACGAAAGTGAAAGTGCTTTCCTGTGAAATATGTTAACCCCTTAACGACCATGGGTCTTTCTGTTTTTTTGTTTTCCTTTTTTGCTCCCCTTCTTCCCAGAGCCAGAACTTTTTTAATTTTCGTTCAATATGGCCATGTGAGGGCTTATTTTTTGCGGGACGAGTTGTCCTTTTAAACACCATCACTGGTTTTACCATATCGTGTGCTGGAAAATGGGAAAAAAATTCCAAGTGCTGTGAAACTGCAAAAAAAATGCAATTCCACAGTTGTTTTTTGGGTTCTTTTTTTACCACGTTCACAGATTGCTAAAACTGACCTGCCATCATTATTTTCCAGGTCGTTACGAGTTCATAGACACCAAACATGTATAGGTTCTTTTTATTTAAGTGGTGAAAAAAAAATCCAAAGCTTGCTAAAAAAACAAAAAAGAATGACGCCATTTTCCGAGACCCTTAGCTTCTCCTTTTTTCGGGATCTGGGGCCAGGTGAGGGCTTATTTTTTGCGTGCCGGGCTGACGTTTTTATTGATACTATTTTGGGGTAGATCCGATGTTTTAATCGCCCGTTATTGCATTTTATTGCAAAGTTGTAGCGACCAAAAAAACTTAATTCTGGCGTTTAAAATTTTTTTCTCGTTACGCCGTTTACTGATTGTATTAATTCTTCTTTTATATTGATAGATTGGGCGATTCTGAACGCGGCGATACCAAATATGTGTATGTGTTTTTTTTTTTATATATATATATTTTATTTTGAATGGGGCGAAAGGGGGGGTGACTTAAACTTTTATATATTTTTTATTTTTTTTATTTTTTTAAAAACTTTTTTTTTACACTTTCTGCTTGCTTCTATAGTCTCCAGAGGAGACTAGAAGCAGCAGTTGTCTGATTGCTTCTACTGCATACAAGCGATGAGCAGATCGCTTGTATGCAGGAGAAATGCTCACTTGCTATGAGCGCTGACCACTAGGTGGCGCTCATAGCAATTGAGACATGACAACCACAGGTGTCTGCTGCAGACCCTGAGTTGTCATGCCCACCCATTGGTGACCCGCGATCACGTGACGGGGGTCACTGATGGGCGGGGCTTAGGACTCCCGGAAGCGCGAGTTAAATGCCAGTGTCAGAGATTTAACATGTTAACAGCCGCGGGTGGATTGCGATTCAAATAATCAGCTGACATGTGCTCGCTTCAGTGCGGGCTCACCGCCGGAGCCCCCGCTGAACCGGCCTTCCCGACCTGGTGCGTACTATTACTGACCAGGTCGGAAAGGGGTTAAGGAACATCCTTTCCAGGGTAAAGACTTGTGTATAAGGTAAAATAAATAACCAAAAACAAAAATACTCCTCCACACCTTGGGCTATGTTCACAAGTAGCATTTTTTATACGTTTTTGCACGTTTGTATTGCTTTCAACCGTGACAAATGCATTCACCGGGAAATGTCATTTTAACATTTTACAACCTTATCTGGCCATGTGCTGTGTGACACATGCATACAGTGCTAAAAAGACATGGGAACAGCATGGGGAAGACCCCTGGAAGCATCTCTGACACCCAGGTCACTGCCTAAAAGTGTGCCCATCAGAAGTGATCCTTGCCGCATCAGAAGATGCAGACTTGCAACTATCCCCGTGCAAGTCCTTGTCCCAGGGCAGTGTTCAATTGTACCTCCCCCATAACTTGCAATACAAGCGCAAGTATGCAGCCTGCCACCCACCCACCCCCAGGCTGCAATACCATACTGCTAGCTTGCTTGCACTTGAAATTGGGCCTTTTAGGCATGTAGAGGTGGAATCTGGCCACCACGTCATGGCTGCGTCGGTAGCCTGGTATTCATACTCAGTCCCCAGCCGCCCGGCGGCCGGGTGTCCACGCTCGGTCCCCAGCCGCCAGGGGGCGGCTGGGTGCCCACACACAGTCCCCAGCCGCGTGGGGGTCGCCGGGTGTCCATAAACGGTCCCCAGCAGCCCCTATTTGTCCCGGTGCGCCTTATACACAAGCACGCATACCAAAACATTACCTGTGCCCTCCCCAGTGCATTTAGTGGGAAGGACAGCCTAACCACAAACACGTGGACAAGTGAATGTGGCCAGGAATGGTCCATCTCACTGACGCCTTCACACTGGGTTAATATTGTGGAAGCCGGGACACAGTTGGACACTGGGATGCAACACGTCCTCCAGACATAGAGGATTGCGGGTCCTGGGTCAATCAGGCTTCAACACAAAGTTCAGAAGGTAGACAGCAGCAGTGGTCGGCCTCCTACACAATGAGTAAATTATTCATGATCATGAGGCCATCCACCTCCTTAGCTTTCTGTTCCTTGGAATGCAAGCGCATGTATGTAGTAGCAGCTAGGCCTGAGGTGGTCAGCGTTTTGGCGCATTTTCTACCTCCTTCGAGGATTGCTGGATGTTTTCCTGCTACTATCCCAGTTCTATGACTCCCGTTAAAACAAAGCTTCAGGTGATGAATGATGGATGAGGTGGTGGCAAAGGAGAAAGAGCAGGAGGAACAGGGACCATTCACATCAATATCAGGCCAGTCAACCACACATGTCTTGTAGGATATGTTTCTGTACCAAAAGGAGCGGTTCAGCTACACAGTTATAAGGCATACAGTGAATGCAATGCCTACCAAAAATTTCGAGGCACTCCAATGCCCCTTGGAAGTGACATGGAGGTCAGAGGGCCTTAACTAAACCATTTTTTCCATTTATAGCAACTGGGTCTCCTGTACACTGTTGGCCTAAGCAGGGAATGGAAGGCTTTCCAAAAATTATTAGGCACTGCAATGCCCCTTGAAACAGACGTGGATTACAGCGTATTAAAAACCTTCTACCCATTATTGGGGAGTGGGTCTCCCTTAGTGTTCGCCTATGCATTGAAAAGCAAAAGCTGACAAAAATTAGGAGGAAATGTAATGTCCGTTGCAAGAGTCGTGGAGGTTAGAGGTAATTAAAAACAACATGTCAATGCCCCTTGGAAGAGCTGTGGAGTTCAGAGTGGTTTAACAAGACGGTTTTAATGCCCCTTAGAAGAGACGTGGAGTTCAGAGTGGTTTAATAAGACAGTTTTAATGCTCCTTGGAAGAGATGTGAAGGTCACAGTAGCTTAACAAGATGGTTTTAATGCCCCTTGGAAGAGACGTGGAGTTCAGAGTGGTTTAACAAGACAGTTTTAATGCCCCTTGGAAGAGTGGTGGAGGTTACAGTGGAATAAAAAGACAATATCAATGCCCCGTGGAAGAGACGTGTAGGTCACAGTAGCTTAACAAAACGGTTTTAATGCCCCTTGGAAGAGTGGTGGAGGTCGCAGTGGAATAAAAAGACAATATCAATGCCCCTTGGAAGAGTGGTGGAGGTTACAGTGGAATAAAAAGACAATATTAATGACCCTTGGAAGAGACGTGGAGGTCACAGTAGCTTAACAAGACGATTTTAATGCCCCTTATAAGAGCCATGCAGTAAAGCATATTAAAAACATTATTCCCATTATTGGGGAGTGGGTCTCCCATAGTCTTTGCCTATGCCTTCCAATCAAAAGCTGCCAAAAATTAGGAAGGGGGAACTTGCAATGTCGCTTACAAGAGCCATGCAGTACAGCATATTAAAAACATTATTCCCATTATTGGGGAGTGGGTCTCCCATAGTCTTTGCCTATGCCTTCCAAGCAAAAGCTGCCAAAAATTAGGACAGAGGACCTTGCAATGCTGGCAACATGGACCACGGTCACCCTGGTGGTATAGTGGTCGTGGAGGCTGAGGATAAGGAGAAGAGCAAAAACAGCCGAAATAAGGAAGCATATACCCATGTGTGGTTGTGAAGCGATGCATGGGAATACACCTCCCGAAATAACACAGTGGATTTGACTTTATGTTACTCTGCTGTCATTTGGTGGTGATGAGAAGTCTGGCCCAATCCAGCCCTTGTTCATTTTGATAAGGGTCAGCTTGTCAGCATTGTCAGTTGACAGGCGAGTGCGCTTATCAGTTATAATTCCCCCAGCGGCACTAAAAACACGCTCCGATAACACGCTAGCGGCAGGGCAGGCCAGGACCTCCATGGCATACAGAGTGAGTTCATTCCAAGTGTCCAGCTTGGATACCCAATAATTAAAAGGCACAGAGGAATTACGGAGGACGCTGGTACTCCCTCACCATGTTTTGAAACTTTCCACTCCTTGTGAGAGTACCCTGCGCCTCAGGGCCTGTAAGCTGGGCAGGTCTCAGAAAACTGTCCTAGAACATTGACAGTGATCCCCTGCCTCTGCTGGATTGGAGTTGCGTCTCTCTCGCCTGTATGCCTTAGTTGGGCAGCGAACTGTGACCTCTGCCGCTAGCGTGTTCAGATGGGAATTTTTTTAACAGTTCTGCAGCAAGGGCCTTCTGGTACTGCCCCATTTTTGTAGACCTCTCCAACTCAGGAATAAGAGATTGAAAGTTCTCCTTGTAGAGGGGGTCTAAAAGTGTCATCAACCACTAATGACTGTCACCCAACATTTTGACAATGCGAGGGTCACGGTTAAGGCAGCGTAACATAAAGTCAGCCATGGGTGCCAGACTGGGAACAGGCAAGACTTCCGTGTCCTCACCAAGATGACGACTGATAGTGTTGAGCGATCACTAAAATGCTCGGGTGCTCGAAGCTCGGGCCGAGCTTACCGTGATAGTCGGGTGCTGGACCCGAGCAACGAGCCCAATGTTAGTCTATGAGAGACCCGAGCATTTTTGCGGCAGCACCCCCGGCAGTCTGTAGAAAGCCTAAAAAGTGCCCAAAACGATAGTGACAGTGCTCAAAAGACATGGGGGCAGCATGGGGATCGCCCCTGGAAGCATTTCTGTCCCCCAGGTCACTGCTGTCAACAACATGGTCAAAGGTATTAAGCCACTTTTGCGGGCTCACAATAAAATGTTCAAAAACGAAACTGAAACGGTTTTCCTGTGAAATATGTTAAGGAATTTCCTTTCCAGGGTAAAAACTTGTGTATAAGGTAAAATAAATAACCAAAAACAAAAATACTCCTCCACACCTTGGGCTATGTTGACAAGTAGCATTTTTCATGCGTTTTTGCACTTTTGTATTGCTTTCAACCGTGACAAATGCGTTCACCGGGAAATGTCATTTTAACATTTTCCAACCTTATCTGGCCATGTGCTGTGTGACACATGCATACAGTGCTGAAAAGACAAGGGATCAGCATGGGGAAGACCCCTGGAAGCATCTCTGACCCCCAGGTCACTGTCTAAAAGTGTGCCCATCAGAAGTGATCCTTGCCGCATCAGAAGATGCAGACTTGCAACTATCCCCGTGCAAGTTCTTGTCCCAGGGCAGTGTTCAATTGTACCTCCTCCATTCCTTGCAATGCAAGCGAAAATATGCAGCCAACCACCCACCCACCCGCAGGCTGCAATACCATACTGCTAGCTTTCACTTGAAATGGGGCCTTTTAGTTTGGAGGAGGCCAAAGCTGGCCACTACCTCATGGCCGCTTCGGCAGCGAGGTATCCATACTCTGTCCCCAGCCGCCCGGCGGCCGGGTGTCCACGCTCGGTCCCCAGCCGCCAGGTGGCGGCCAGGTGTCCATACTCGGTCCCCACCCGCCCTGATTTCTCCTGCCACCTTCCCCCACACTTTTCTTAGCCTGGCCTGCTTTAGGGCAGCATTGGACGAGCCCACCAGAGAACCAGACTCCTCCTGTGGGCCCTGGCTTCTCCATCAGGGGAGTTGAGAGTGCCTAGGTGAGAAGCATGATGATGATGATAGAAGTTAGCATCTGCTTTGTTTTCTTGGAATGCGTTAACTAAACCTTTTTTTCTATTTATAGCAACTGGGTCTCCCGTGCACTGTTGGCCTAAGCAGTGAATGGAAGGCTTTCCAAAAATTATGAGGAACTGCAATGCCCCTTACAAGAGCCATGTGTGGCACCCCAGGGGTCTGGTCACCACAGTAATAGAGATATTACGTCGGAGAGCAAGTGGGAGGTTTCCTGGTCAGGATCCCTTAAACATGCAACATCCTCCTGCCCCAGTCCTGGGAGGGGGGAATTCTGCCCTTATAAACTGGATCTGGGGCGGGGTTGAGTGAGTCAGAGAACAGTCAGAGTCAGAGTGAGAGCAAGGGAAAGCAACAGGAAGGAGCTCTGTAGGAGCTAAAGACCAGGGGATGGAAGCTGAGCAGAGCTCGCCCTGGCAGAAGACAATAGGAACCGGACACAGGAGTCCGAAGCTGTGAGGACTTATATATCCAGCAGCAGAAACCAGCCGGCAGGGGATTTCAGGTCCTCTGGCCATAGAAGCCCGGAGGCTCAGTCACAAGCAAGGGACCAGCACCGCCGTTGTGGAGCGGAGGCTAACAGAAGGCCCCAAGTCACCAGCCATACGGGTGAGCACTACACGGTACACTCAGGAACGTGGGCTACTTCTACCCGCTTACAGCAAGGTAGCCAGGAAGAGTGCAGACAGATGGGGAGGCCTACAACTCCACCTGGCCAGGGGAACTCCTGCTTGCTCACAGACTGACCAGGCCTCTTATGCTAGCCAGTACTCCCGGGAGGGTCTACCTTATAATCATCAGTAAAGACCCTGAACTGCACTGCAAAGACTCTGAGTCGTTCCTGCTGCACTCGTGCACCATCACCCACATCATCCACACTCACTGCCCTGAGGCTATACTCCTCCCGAGGGGAGTTATCCCATTCTATGCTGCGCACACAACACCAGCCTCAGCGGTCTGCCTTGCAGCGGTGGTACTCCCTGACCGCAATCCACGGGTGGCGCAGTCGGACAATTAACCTCAAAACCTAAGAAAGACTGCCATTGGTTTGACCAGCCTGAGCCACGGGACCGGGTCACCGCCACGGAGACTACAGACCCCAGAGACCCGGCACCGGGTATCCCACACACGTGTACACACGGCCCAGAGGGCGCGTCACATGCAGTACAGCATATTACAAACATAAGTCCCATTATTGGGGAGTGGGTGTCCCATAGTATTTGCTTATGCCTTGCAAGCAAAAGCTGCCAAAAATTAGGACGGAGCAACTTGCAATGCCCCTTACAAGAGCCATGCAGTACAGCATATTACAAACATAAGTCCCATTATTGGGGAGTGGGTCTCCCATAGTATTTGCTTATGCCTTGCAAGCAAAAGCTGCCAAAAATTAGGACGGAGCAACTTGCAATGCCCCTTACAAGAGCCATGCAGTACAGCATATTACAAACATAAGTCCCATTATTGGGGAGTGGGACTCCCATAGTATTTGCTTATGCCTTGCAAGCAAAAGCTGCCAAAAATTAGGACGGAGCAACTTGCAATGCCCCTTACAAGAGCCATGCAGTACAGCATATTACAAACATAAGTCCCATTATTGGGGAGTGCGTCTCCCATAGTATTTGCTTATGCTTTCCCAGCAAAAGCTGCCAAAAATTAGGACGGAGCAACTTGCAATGCCCCTTACAAGAGCCATGCAGTACAGCATATTACAAACATAAGTCCCATTATTGGGGAGTGGGTGTCCCATAGTATTTGCTTATGCCTTGCAAGCAAAAGCTGCCAAAAATTAGGACGGAGCAACTTGCAATGCCCCTTACAAGAGCCATGCAGTACAGCATATTACAAACATAAGTCTCATTATTAGGGAGTGGGTCTCCCATAGTATTTGCTTATGCCTTGCAAGCAAAAGCTGCCAAGTATTAGGACGGAGCAACTTGCAATGCCCCTTACAAGAGCCATGCAGTACAGCATATTACAAACATAAGTCCCATTATTGGGGAGTGGGTCTCCCATAGTATCTGCTTATGCTTTCCCAGCAAAAGCTGCCAAAAATTAGGACGGAGCAACTTGCAATGCCCCTTACAAGAGCCATGCAGTACAGCCCTTTACAAACATAAGTCCCATTATTGGGGTGTGGGTCTCCCATAGTATTTGCTTATGCTTTCCCAGCAAAAGCTGCCAAAAATTAGGACGGAGCAACTTGCAATGCCCCTTACAAGAGCCATGCAGTACAGCATATTACAAACATAAGTCCCATTATTGGGGAGTGGGTTTCCTATAGTATTTGCTTATGCATTCCCAGCAAAAGCTGCCAAAAATTAGGACGGAGCAACTTGCAATGCCCCTTACAAGAGCCATGCAGTACAGCATATTACAAACATAAGTCCCATTATTGGGGAGTGGGTCTCCCATAGTATTTGCTTATGCTTTCCCAGCAAAAGCTGCCAAAAATTAGGACGGAGCAACTTGCAATGCCCCTTACAAGAGCCATGCAGTACAGCATATTTCAAACATAAGTCCCATTATTGGGGAGTGGGTCTCCCATAGTATTTGCATATGCTTTCCCAGCAAAAGCTGCCAAAAATTAGGATGGAGCAACTTGCAATGCCCCTTACAAGAGCCATGCAGTACAGCATATTACAAACGTAAGTCCCATTATTGGGGAGTGGGTGTCCCATAGTATTTGCTTATGCCTTGCAAGCAAAAGCTGCCAAAAATTAGGACGGAGCAACTTGCAATGCCCCTTACAAGAGCCATGCAGTACAGCATATTACAAACATAAGTCCCATTATTGGGGAGTGGGTCTCCCATAGTATTTGCTTATGCCTTGCAAGCAAAAGCTGCCAAGAATTAGGACGGAGCAACTTGCAATGCCCCTTACAAGAGCCATGCAGTACAGCATATTATAAACATAAGTCCCATTATTGGGGAGTGGGTCTCCCATAGTATCTGCTTATGCTTTCCCAGCAAAAGCTGCCAAAAATTAGGACGGAGCAACTTGCAATGCCCCTTACAAGAGCCATGCAGTACAGCCCTTTACAAACATAAGTCCCATTATTGGGGTGTGGGTCTCCCATAGTATTTGCTTATGCTTTCCCAGCAAAAGCTGCCAAAAATTAGGACGGAGCAACTTGAAATGCCCCTTACAAGAGCCATGCAGTACAGCATATTACAAACATAAGTCCCATTATTGGGGAGTGGGTTTCCCATAGTATTTGCTTATGCTTTCCCAGCAAAAGCTGCCAAAAATTAGGACGGAGCAACTTGCAATGCCCCTTA
Source organism: Phyllobates terribilis (assembly GCF_046119375.1). Classification (NCBI taxonomy): domain Eukaryota; kingdom Metazoa; phylum Chordata; class Amphibia; order Anura; family Dendrobatidae; genus Phyllobates; species Phyllobates terribilis. The sequence continues at coordinate 882,645,107 of NW_027362762.1, forward strand.
CAAGAGCCATGCAGTACAGCATATTACAAACATAAGTCCCATTATTGGGGAGTGGGTCTCCCATAGTATTTGCACATGCTTTCCCAGCAAAAGCTGCCAAAAATTAGGACGGAGCAACTTGCAATGCCCCTTACAAGAGCCATGCAGTACAGCATATTACAAACATAAGTCCCATTATTGGGGAGTGGGTCTCCCATAGTATTTGCATATGCTTTCCCAGCAAAAGCTGCCAAAAATTAGGACGGAGCAACTTGCAATGCCCCTTACAAGAGCCATGCAGTACAGCATATTACAAACATAAGTCCCATTATTGGGGAGTGGGTCTCCCATAGTATTTGCTTATGCTTTCCCAGCAAAAGCTGCCAAAAATTAGGACGGAGCAACTTGCAATGCCCCTTACAAGAGCCATGCAGTACAGCATATTACAAACGTAAGTCCCATTATTGAGGAGTGGGTCTCCCATAGTATTTGCTTATGCCTTGCAAGCAAAAGCTGCCAAAAATTAGGACAGAGCAACTTGCAATGCCCCTTACAAGAGCCATGCAGTACAGCATATTACAAACATAAGTCCCATTATTGGGGAGTGGGTCTCCCATAGTATTTGCTTATGCTTTAACAGCAAAAGCTGCCAAAAATTAGGACGGAGCAACTTGCAATGCCCCTTACAAGAGCCATGCAGTACAGCATATTACAAACATAAGTCCCATTATTGGGGAGTGGGTGTCCCATGGTATTTGCTTATGCTTTCCCAGCAAAAGCTGCCAAAAATTAGGACGGAGAAACTTGCAATGCTGGCACCCTGGTGGTATAGTGGTGGTGGAGGCTGAGGATAAGTAGAAGAAGATTAAACAGTCGAAACGAGGAAGCGTATACCCATGTGTGGGAGTGAAGCGGTGCATGTGAATACACCTCCCGAAATAACACAGTGGATTTGACTTTATGTTACTCTGCTGTCATTTGGTGGTGATGAGAAGTCTGGCCCAATCCAGCCCTTGTTCATTTTGATAAGGGTCAGCTTGTCAGCATTGTCAGTTGACAGGCGAGTGCGCTTATCAGTTATAATTCCCACAGCGGCACTAAAAACACGCTCCGATAACACGCTAGCGGCAGGGCAGGTCAGGACATCCAAGGCGTACAGAACGAGTACATTCCAAGTGTCCAGCTTGTATACCCAATAATTAAAAGGCACAGAGGAATCACGGAGGATGCTGGTACGATCGGCAAGGTACTCCCTCACCATCTTTTGAAACTTTCCACTCCTTGTGAGAGTACCCCGCGCCTCAGGGCCTGTAAACTGGGCGGGTGTCAGAAAACTGTCCCAGAACGTTGACAGTGTTCCCCTGCCTCTGCTGGATTGGAGTTGCATCTCTCTCGCCTGTACGCCTTGGTTGGGCAACGAACTGTGACTAGTGTTGAGCCACCCCCGTAGTGTTCGAGTTCGGTTCGGTTCGTCGAACACCCGTGTGTTCGCCGAACTGTTCGTCGAACTGTTCGTCGAACACCTTCGAACACCATTAAAACCAATGGCAGGCAAACAAAAACACATAGAAACACATAGAAAACACCTTCAAAGGTGTCCAAAAGCTGACAAACTGCTCAGAAGACACAACTAACACATGGAAAAGTGACAAGTACATATAGTCATGCGAAAAGAAAAGAGGTGGAGGAGTAAAAGGAGGGGGAGACACAGATATAGGCATGTCATGCCCTTCTAAAATCCAAAAAGTGAGAAGCCGACACGTTCAGTCCGCTCCTGCCCGTGCCACCTCCATGTCGCCGGGTTTGTGCCAGAGCCGCGGTGAACCCTGACGGCCAGCCCCCCTCTCCCAATACTGGTGCCTGTCCGCTGGTGGGTCGAGCGAGCCCCCCTGTGGTGGAGGCAGCTCTAAGATTTTTAATTTAAATTGTCTCTCTAATTTGAATGAATACACTTTAAATCCATTTACAAGGATCTATTGGAGGGCAAGTCTCATGCCAGCAGCCACGTAATTCCAGCTCCAGTAGCGTCCACTAAAGCTGCTGCAGTTAAAAAGCTTTTATAAGGATCGAGCTCGGCTGTCCACCGCAAGGCATCCTACTGCCAGTCCCAGCCCCTATGCCTTGGGGTGCCTCCTGATGCTCTTCACTGAGTATCCCGTGGTCCCGAAGCATTTCCTTTGAAAAAATTAAGTGTCCAAACTACAGGTGGTGTAGCTTGCTTAAGAGCCGGGATAATCCGCTGACTAGCAGACACTGCTTCTAGGCACAAAGTATTTCCTGGGCTAGATGCAGTTAAAAATTTGTAATTAGATACTCTCGTTGGATGCTGAGAAAGCATTCCATAGAGTCTCCTGGCACGCCATATATGATTCTCTTAAAAAGCTTGGGGTAGGGGTCTAGGGGACCCTTTTATAGCCAAAATCACGGCCCTGTATCACAATACGTCACCTAGGCTGAAGATAAATGGAACTGTAGCACCCTGAGGGCTCGGTTGCTACAGACGTATTGCACCTCACCCAGAGGTGTGATATATCACTCTCAGGTAAGGATGGAGTGTGGATCAGGACCCCGACACCTGCATGCATTACACCACATTGCCGTGGGGCAGGGCGACCAATATGCCCCTGAGATGGGCACGACAGTCACTGACCTGGCTGGAGTGGGGGGAGGGAACACTGAGGATGGGGAACCCTGTAGTGCAGGAGCAGGGGGGAAGCAGTTCCTGGGTGCATTGATAAGGGAGTATAAAAGGTGGGCACCATATTAGTTCAGTGCAGAGAAGTCTGAGCAGAAGTGACAGGGAGCAGGGGCTCTGCATGAGCTCTGCTCCGGAGGCGGGCCTAGTAACACAGGCCCAGGCCTGGAAGAGGGAGAAGGAAGGAAGAGGAGCGGAGAAGGCTCCAGGAACGAGGAACGAAGGGATCCCAGGGTTGCGGACGGGCGTGTCGCCACCGCACACTCGAATCCACCTGCGTAGAGGGGTCAGGCCAAAGGGGGAGACCGGTCCCTGAAACTAGTGGAGGCGGGAAACGACCCTCAGCTAGAAACCGGAGGCTGTGACATTTTATGTGGCGCAGCCCCTCACTACACCCGCTAGGAAGGCACCACATAGGGTCAGGGAAACTGGTGCCAAGTTTACCAAGAGGAGGCCCGAGGCAGCCGGACAGAAGCGTTGGTAAGAAAGGCCAGACAAAGGACACACAAAGGGGGTCCTGTGAAGCGCTTCAAAGTTATCTGGGAGTTGTCTGAGCCCCTCACCTGGTGAGCACAGTACGACGTTGGCAGCCGTTACCTGCAGACGTGGTCTGGATAATAAGAACTGTGAGTAAAGGCCCTGGACTGCATCACTGACTCCGTGTCGTTACTGCTGCTGCCCTGCACCATCACCCCCATCCTCCGCATACACTGCCCTGAGGCTATACTCCTCCCGTGGGGAGTTATGCTACGCTCTGCTGCACCCACAACACCAGCCTCAGCGGTCTGCCCTGCAGCGGCGGTTCACTCTGACCGCAATCCACGGGTGGCGTAGTCGGACATTTAAACATCAAAACCACATAAATAGTTCCGCCACTGGTTTGACCACCCTGAGCCACGGAACCGGGTCGCCGCCACGAAGACTACAACCACCAGCATCCACCAAAAAGGGTCCGGCTCCGGGTGTCCCAAGGCCCAGGGGGTGCATCAGAACATTTTCATCACCTTTCACAATCACCAATGGGACAAGGCAGGGATGTCCTCTGTCCCCTCTCTTATACATCCTAGTGACGGAGCAGCTGCTCTCATCAATTCGCCATAACCCCAATATTAGGTGGATTGAGGTGGGAGGCACCGAGTACAAGTGCTCTCTATTTGCTGATGATGTCCTAGTATATATCACTCAATCACATATATCCATCCATGCTGTTATGGCTGAAATAGATCACTTTGTTACATGGTCAAATTTTAAAATCAATGCAGCGAAGTCTGAGGCCCTCGATGTCTCCCTCCCCAAATCCATATAGGATTCCATCCAGTCCAACTTTCCCTTTGCCTGGCCCTCACATTGTATCAAATACTTAGGAATTCCTATTCATAGAGACCTCTCCCATCTATGTTATCTTAATTTTGGGCCATTTATTGAACAACTCCATACAGACCACGGTTGGCAAGTTAGAACTGTAAGATTCACTACGTGAACCACTGGTGTTTTGTGGAAAAGCACATGTACACTGTGTTCCAAATTATTATGCAAAAAGTGTTTAGGAGTGATAAGGGAAGAATTTGTTTGTTTGTCAGTTAAACTCATTGATGGTGATGTGTGTCAGGGCTCTTTATACTGTAAGCAATTGCAGACACCTGTGCTAATTAGTTTGGCAGGTGTGTCCAATGAAAGGCAAGACTACTTAAGAAGGCTGGCTCACATTATTAAGCAGCCTACATTTTCTGCCAAAATGGGAAAGAAAAAGGATGTGTCGGCTGCTGAGAAGCAACAAATTGTGGAGTGTTTAGGTCAAGGCATGACTACAATCAACATTGTGCGATGATCAGGATGAAGTGTCTTGGCAATCAAGAAGTATGTAGCTGATTCACAGTACACACGTGTGCGTGCTGATAAGGGCAAATTGAGGACTCTTTCCTACAGGCAATTACGTGAGGTTAAAAGAGCAGTGGCAAAAAAGCCTTGTCATAGCAGCAGACAAGTTTTTGAAGCTGCTGGTGCCTCCAACGTCCCCCGAACAACAAGATGCAGGGTCTTTCAGAGGTTTGCAGCTGTGCATACGCCATCCTGTCGACCTCCTCTATCCACTTCACGCAAGCAGAAATGGCTCCAGTGGGCCAAACATTACATGAAGACTGATTTCAAAACTGTTTTGTTCATGGATGAGTGCCGTGCAGCGCTCGATGGTCCAGATGGATGGAGTGGAGGATGGCTGGTTGATGGACACCCCACGCAAACACGGCTACAGCGCCAACAAGGAGGAGGTGGAGTAATGTTTTGGGCTGGAATCATGGGGAGAGAGATTGCCGGCCCCTTTAGGATCCCTGAAGGCGCTAAAGATGAACTCCATAATGTATGTGGATTTTCTCAAACAGCACTTCCTGCCATGGTTCAAGAAGAAGAACCGTGTATTTCGCAGCAAGATCATTTTTTTGCATGATAATGCACCATCTCATGCTGCACATAAAACATCTGCATCTCTGGCTGATATGGGCATAAAAGGGGACAAACTTATGGTGTGACCCCCATGCTCCCCTGACCTCTACCCCATTCAGAACCTCTGGAGCATCATCAAAAGGAGTGTCTATGATGGCGGGAGGCAGTTCACATCTAAGCAACAGCTCTGGGAGGGTATTATGTCCTCATGCAAAACAATTGAAGCAGAAACCATCCAAAACCTGACAAATTCAATGGACGAGAGAGTTCAGAAGCTCCTTTCGAACAAGGGGTCCTATGTGAAAATGTAACATCACCTAGAATAAAGTTTTGAGTTGAAAACTGTTTGATTTCAGTTTCTAATAACCTGCTAATGCTTATAATTTCAAAAATGACCATTTTTTTGGTCTTTATTAAAATGAAAAGGTTGATCGAAAAGTTTGGGGGATCTAAGAGTGTGGCAACCCAGTAGTCATGATTACTTCGAATTCTGACAATATGAGGGTCATGTTGCAGGTAGTGCAGCAAGAAGGCACTTATGTGTCTTGCGCATCTCGGAGCCCCAAAATTATTTTCCGGGCTAGATGCAGCTAAAAATTATTATTAATTTTAAATCTGGTGGAGCTTAGTATAGATGGCCTAATAGGATCAGTGCTGCACACTGCTACAAAGCCCAAATTATTTTCCAGTCAAGATACAGATAAACATGATTAGTAATTTTAAATCTGGTGGAGCTTATTATAGATGGCCTAATAGAATCAGTGCTGCACACTGCTACAAAGCCCAAATTATTTTCCAGCCAAGACACAGATAAATATGATTAGTAATTTGAAAGCTTAAAACGGTTGGTAGGGTGATTTTAACCAATCATCAAGCTTTTACTCTCCCCAGGATGACACAGGGGTAGAAAAGTCGTTTCGGATCCATGATTTGTTCATCTTTATGAACGTGAGTCTGTCTACATTATCAGTGGAGAGCCGCGTGCGCTTATCTGTCAGCACACCACCAGCAACGCTGAACACACGTTCAGACAGAACGCTGGCTGCGGGGCATGACAAGATCTCCAAGGCGTAACTGGCTAGCTACGGCCATTTATCCAGATTGGAAGCCCAAAAAGAGCAAGGGTCCAGTGACACAGTCATGGCTTCAATGTTTACTTGGAGATACTTCTGTACCATCGCCTCTAGGCGTTGACTATGTGTCAGACTTCTTGTCTCCTGTGGCCTTGCAAAGGATGGGCTAAAAAAGTGGTGAAATGATTCCGCAAAATTGATGTTACCAGCAGATACTGTGGTTCTGTTACGGTTTGAGTGCTGCTGAACACTTGACGGTCCCACGGTTGGCAAGTTGGAACTGTGAGATTCACTACGTGCACCACTGGTGTTTTGTGGAAAAGCACATGCAAGATTCTGCAACAGTCTCTGCTGATACTCCTGCATGCGTGCATCCCTTTCTATGGCAGGAATAATTTCTGCAAATTTACTTTTGTACCGGGGATCTAACTGTGTGGCAACCCAGTAGTCAGGATTATTTCTAATTCTCACAATTCGAGGGTCATGTTGCAGGTAGTGCAGCAAGAAGGCACTCATGTGTGTTGCGCATCCAGGAGAACCAAGTCCCTGTTGTGTTGGTGGCGAGGTAACAATCATGCTTCCTTCCTCTGTCCTCTCCCCCCAACCTCGCACAACAGAAATGTGATCAAGGTCTCCCTCATCTGATGAGTCTTCCATCAGTTCGTCCTCCACTTCTTCCTGGGCTCCTGCACCTTCCTCACTAGTTTGGCTGCTACCATGCGCCCTGGTAATACCATCTCCCGCACTCTCACATGCCTGCTGCCTTGGTGCTGCCGACCGTCTGGACCTTGCAGATGTTAGCCCTTCCGCATACAACTCCTCCTCCTCTACTTCCTCCACCTCCCCTTGTGCCACCACCTGACTCCGAATTCTGTTTAACATGTGCTCCAGCATGTAAATCACCGGAATAGTCATGCTGATAATGGCATCGTCAGCACTAAACATCTTCGTCGCCATTTCAAAACTGTGCAGAAGGGTGCATAGGTCCCTGATCTGAGACCACTCCTCCAGCGTGATTTGCCCCACCTCTGGATCTCGTTGGCCCAGGCTATACGTCAGAACGTATTGCACCAGGACTTGTCGGTGCTGCCACAGTCGCTGCAACATGTGCAGAGTTGAATTCCACCGGGTAGGCACATCGCATTTTAGCCGGTGAAGTGGCAGGCCCAACGACTTCTGTAGAGATGTAAGTCGCTGAGCTGCGGGATGCGAACGGCGGAAGTGAGCACACAGCGACCGTGCCCTCTGCAGAAGGCCATCTAGTCTGGGATAGTGGGCTAAAAATTGCTGGACAACCAGGTTCAACCCGTGAGCCATACAAGGCACGTGTGTGACATTGCCCCGACGAAGGGCTGCACCCAGGTTTGCAGCATTGTCGCACACGGCCTTCCCTGGTTTCAGGTCCAGTGGAGACAACCATTCATGAAATTGGTTCTCCAGAGCTGACCACAACTCCTCAGCTGTGTGACTCACATTTCCCACACATTTCAAAGTAAAAACATTTTTGAGCCCTACTGCCAGCATAGTAAGGTGGTGTGCAGGATCCCTTCTGCGCAGTTAGAAAGCTTGTGGCATGACCAGACAGGCTTTGGGTGCAGGTGGAAGACCGAGAGGAGGTTGAGGAGGCAGAACCAGTGGAGGAACTTTGACATAAAGAGGATTGACGCACAACTCGTGGGGACGGCAAGACTTGGACAGCAGCCCCTTGTCCTGCTGTCACCATAGTTACCCAGTGCCCAGTCAGCGACATGTAACGCCCCTGTCCATGCCTACTCGTCCAAGTGTCTGTGGTGAAATGCACCCTGTCACACACAGAGTTTCTCAAAGAAGCGGTGATGTTGTGTGCGACATGCTGGTGGAGCGCAGGCACACCTTTCTTTGAGAAGTAGTGCCGACTGGGCATCTGGTACTGGGGCACTCCGACGGACATAAGGTCTCGAAAATCCTCTGTGTCCACCAGGCGGAAAGGCAGCATTTCTGTAGCCAAGAGCTTGCAGATGGTGAAATTCAACCTCTTAGCTTTCTCATGGCTAGGAGGAAATGGTCTTTTACTTGTCCACATCTGAGGGACCGAGGGCTGGCTATTGTTCTTAGACGGGGTTGATAAGGGTGTCCCCGGCAAACTGACGGTCTGTGAGGAAGATGCAGGCGGACATGTTAGGTTGCCTTGATCCAAAGGTGGTGCTATCGATGTCGGACAGCACTCAACACCAGCTGGTGTTACCACCTCCAAAGAAAATGATGACCTGCCAATCACGCTGGCTGTTGCGGGTAAAGAGGTGGCAGGTCTGCGCCCCAAAACAGGTGTGACTGCTGTCCCCCCAGTCACAGAGGATGAAGAGGCCGCGGATGCACAAGATATGGCAGAGGGTGGTTGGCCCGGCCGGCTAGGCTGCATTGTAGCACACTGAGCTTCCCACTGCAACTTATGCTTCATGTCCATGTGCCGGTTCATGCATGAAGTACTCAAACTATGTATTTTTTGGCCTCTACTTAGCTTTTGCTGACAAATGTTACAGATAACACGAGTTGGGTCATCTTTATCGATCTGAAAAAATGCCCAGGCTATGCAAGGCTTAGCACCCATGCGACCTGAAGAGCCACCACGACTTGTGGTGAGAGGCAGAGTTGTGTTTGAGGATGCAGTTGTTGACGTGCTTCCAGTACTACGTCTCTGTCCAGGAAGGCGCAACCTGACCTCGTCGTCTCTAGCATCTTCCTCCACCTCCTCTGCTGACCTCATCTCTTGGCTGACTGTGGGTTGACAGTAAGTGGGATCTCCAACCTCATCATCATCACCCTGTGCGTTATCACACCCGTCGTCCTCAAAGCCAACCTGTCTCCATCAACAGGAGTTACAGTTTGGGAATGAGGGTCTACATTATGGTCAGAACCTTCTGCGTCTGGTCCTGGATCCGACTCATAAAGATTCTGGGCATCAGTGCAGATCATTTCCTCGTCTGGATTCACAGAAGCGCTGGAGTCGACCTCTGATTTCCCAGGCTATAGTATGAGTAAACAGCTTTGCAGACTCAGCCATCTGTTTTACCTCATACTCAGACGGGCAGCTGGAGATTTGGGAGCTGTGAGGAAGCAAGTGCGATTGGGGTGACACCTTTGAGGACTGGAGTATTTGTGATGTTGAAGTTGATGTGGAGGAGAGCCCACTTAAAGGAGCACTTGATATCCGTTGAAGCACCTGCTGTTTTTGTGCCTCATCTGGAATTTGTAGCGATTGGCGTGGCCGTAAGAAAGGGATCTTATCACATTGTCCGCTAAAAGAAGTAGACATTTTAGTTTGGCAGGAAGATGGTCTTTCTTCTGCAGATGTTACTGTTGCTTTAACACCTACCTCCACCAGCAGCAGGCCTTTTTCCACTCATTTTGGTGGTTAACTAATTCACAACTCTGGAGTTGTTTGCACAAAAAAACAATGGATGGGAACCAAGCAGAGCTGAGTGGCCAAACTGTGGTATTAGGCCAAAACTATTGGCTGGGTTAGATGCAGAAAAAAATTATATTCAATTTGCAACCTGATGGAGGTCAGTATAGATGGACTAATAGAACAAGTCCCACACACAGCTAGAAGCCCAAATATTTTTTCAGAGGTAGATGCAGAAAAAAATTGAATTCAGTTTACAACCTGATGGAGGTCAGTATAGATGGACTAATAGAACAAGTCCTACACACAGCTAGAAGCCCAAATATTTTTTCAGAGGTAGATGCAGAAAAAAAATATATTCAGTTTGCAACCTGATGGAGGTCAGTATAGATGGACTAATAGAGAAAGTCCCACACACTGCTAGAAGGCCAAATATTTTTTCAGAGCTAGATGCAGATATAAATTATTTTTAATTTGCAACCTGATGGAGGTCAGTATAGATGGACTAATATAGAAAGTCCCACACACTGCTGGAAGGCCAAATATTTTTTCAGAGCTAGATGCAGAAAAAAATTATATTCAGTTTGCAACCTGATGGAGGTCAGTATAGATGGACTAATAGAACAAGTCCCACACACAGCTAGAAGGCAAAATATTTTTCCAGAGGTAGATGCAGATAAAAATTATTTTTAATTTGCAGCCTGATGGAGGTCAGTATAGATGGACTAATAGAGAAAGTCCCACACACTGCTAGAAGGCCAAATATTTTTTCAGAGCTAGATGCAGATATAAATTATTTTTAATTTGCAACCTGATGGAGGTCAGTATAGATGGACTAATAGAGAAAGTCCCACACACTGCTAGAAGGCCAAATATTTTTTCAGAGCTAGATGCAGAAAAAAATTATATTCAGTTTGCAACCTGATGGAGGTCAGTATAGATGGACTAATAGAACAAGTCCCACACACAGCTAGAAGGCCAAATATTTTTTCAGAGGTACATGCAGATAAAAATTATTTTTAATTTGCAGCCTGATGGAGGTCAGTAGAGATGGACTAATAGAGAAAGTCCCACACACTGCTAGAAGGCCAAATATTTTTTCAGAGCTAGATGCAGATATAAATTATTTTTAATTTGCAACCTGATGGAGGTCAGTATAGATGGACTAATAGAGAAAGTCCCACACACTGCTAGAAGGCCAAATATTTTTTCAGAGCTAGATGCAGAAAAAAATTATATTCAGTTTGCAACCTGATGGAGGTCAGTATAGATGGACTAATAGAACTAGTCCCACACACAGCTAGAAGGCCAAATATTTTTTCAGAGGTAGATGCAGATAAAAATTATTTTTAATTTGGAGCCTGATGGAGGTCAGCATAGATGGACTAATAGAGAAAGTCCCACACACTGCTAGAAGGCCAAATATTTTTTCAGAGCTAGATGTAGACAAAAAATTATTTTGAATTTGCAACCTGATGCAGTTTAGTATAGATGGACTAATAGAGAAAGTCCCACACACTGCTAGAAGGCCAAATATTTTTTGAGAGCTAGATGCAGATAAAAATTATTTTGAATTTGCAACCTGATGGAGGTCAGTATAGATGGACTAATAGAGAAAGTCCCACACACTGCTAGAAGGCCAAATATTTTTTCAGAGCTAGATGCAGAAAAAAATTAAATTCAGTTTGCAACCTGATGGAGGTCAGTATAGATGGACTAATAGTACAAGTCCCACACACAGCTAGAAGCCCAAATATTTTTTCAAAGGTAGATGCAGAAAAAAATTATATTCAGTTTGCAACCTGATGGAGGTCTGTATAGATGGATTAATAGAACAAGTCCCACACACAGCTAGAAGCCCAAATATTTTTTCAGAGGTAGATGCAGAAAAAAATTATATTCAGTTTGCAACCTGATGGAGGTCTGTATAGATGGATTAATAGAACAAGTCCCACACACAGCTAGAAGCCCAATATTTTTTCAGAGGTAGATGCAGATAAAAATATATTCAGTTTGCAACCTGATGGAGGTCAGTATAGATGGACTAATAGAGAAAATCCCACACACTGCTAGAAGGCCAAATATTTTTTCAGAGCTAGATGCAGACAAAAAAATATTTTTAATTTGCAACCTGATGGAGGTCAGTATAGATTGACTAATAGAGAAAGTCCCACACACTGCTAGAAGGCCAAATATTTTTTCAGAGCTAGATGCAGACAAAAAATTATTTTTAATTTGCAACCTGATGGAGGTCAGTATAGATGGACTAATAGAGAAAGTCCCACACACTGCTAGAAGGCCAAATATTTTTTCAGAGCTAGATGCAGACAAAAAATTATTTTGAATTTGCAACCTGATGGAGGTCAGTATAGATGGACTAATAGAGAAAGTCCCACACACTGCTAGAAGGCTAAATATTTTTTCAGAGCTAGATGCAGATAAAAATTATTTTTAATTTGCAACCTGATGGAGGTCAGTATAGATGGACTAATAGAGAAAGTCCCACACACTGCTAGAAGGCCAAATATTTTTTCAGAGCTAGATGCAGAAAAAAATTATATTCAGTTTGCAACCTGATGGAGGTCTGTATAGATGGATTAATAGAACAAGTCCCACACACAGCTAGAGGCCCAAATATTTTTTCAGAGGTAGATGCAGAAAAAAATTATATTCAGTTTGCAACCTGATGGAGGTCTGTATAGATAGATTAATAGAACAAGTCCCACACACAGCTAGAAGCCCAATATTTTTTCAGAGGTAGATGCAGAAAAAAAATATATTCAGTTTGCAACCTGATGGAGGTCAGTATATATGGACTAATAGAGAAAGTCCCACACACTGCTAGAAGGCCAAATATTTTTTCAGAGCTAGATGCAGACAAAAAATTATTTTTAATTTGCAACCTGATGGAGGTCAGTATAGATGGACTAATAGAAAAAGTCCCACACACTGCTAGAAGGGCAAATATTTTTTCAGAGCTAGATGCAGATATAAATTATTTTTAATTTGCAACCTGATGGAGGTCAGTATAGATGGACTAATAGAGAAAGTCCCACACACTGCTAGAAGGCCAAATATTTTTTCAGAGCTAGATGCAGACAAAAAATAATTTTGAATTTGTAACCTGATGCAGGTCAGTATAGATGGACTAATAGAGAAAGTCCCACACACTGCTAGAAGGCCAAATATTTTTTCAGAGCTAGATGCAGATAAAAATTATTTTTAATTTGCAACCTGATGGAGGTCAGTATAGATGGACTAATAGAGAAAGTCCCACACACTGCTAGAAGGCCAAATATTTTTTCAGAGCTAGATGCAGAAAAAAATTATATTCAGTTTGCAACCTGATGGAGGTCAGTATAGATGGACTAATAGAACAAGTCCCACACACAGCTAGAAGCCCAAATATTTTTTCAGAGGTAGATGCAGAAAAAAATTATATTCAGTTTGCAACCTGATGGAGGTCTGTATAGATGGATTAATAGAACAAGTCCCACACACAGCTAGAAGCCCAAATATTTTTTCAGAGGTAGATGCAGAAAAAAATTATATTCAGTTTGCAACCTGATGGAGGTCTGTATAGATGGATTAATAGAACAAGTCCCACACACAGCTAGAAGCCCAATATTTTTTCAGAGGTAGATGCAGATAAAAATATATTCAGTTTGCAACCTGATGGAGGTCAGTATAGATGGACTAATAGAGAAAATCCCACACACTGCTAGAAGGCCAAATATTTTTTCAGAGCTAGATGCAGACAAAAAAATATTTTTAATTTGCAACCTGATGGAGATCAGTATAGATAGACTAATAGAGAAAGTCCCACACACTGCTAGAAGGCCAAATATTTTTTCAGAACTAGATGCAGATATAAATTATTTTTAATTTGCAACCTGATGGAGGTCAGTATAGATGGACTAATAGAGAAAGTCCCACACACTGCTAGAAGGCCAAATATTTTTTCAGATCTAGATGCAGACAAAAAATTATTTTGAATTTGCAACCTGATGGAGGTCAGTATAGATGGACTAATAGAGAAAGTCCCACATACTGCTAGAAGGCCAAATATTTTTTCAGAGCTAGATGCAGATAAAAATTATTTTTAATTTGCAACCTGATGGAGGTCAGTATAGATGGACTAATAGAGAAAGTCCCACACACTGCTAGAAGGCCAAATATTTTTTCAGAGCTAGATGGAGAAAAAAATTATATTCAGTTTGCAACCTGATGGAGGTCAGTATAGATGGACTAATAGAAAAAGGCCCACACACAGCTAGAAGCCCAAATATTTTTTCAGAGGTAGATGCAGAAAAAAATTATATTCAGTTTGCAACCTGATGGAGGTCTGTATAGATGGATTAATAGAACAAGTCCCACACACAGCTAGAAGCCCAATATTTTTTCAGAGGTAGATGCAGAAAAAAAATATATTCAGTTTGCAACCTGATGGAGGTCAGTATATATGGACTAATAGAGAAAGTCCCACACACTGCTAGAAGGCCAAATATTTTTTCAGAGCTAGATGCAGACAAAAAATTATTTTTAATTTGCAACCTGATGGAGGTCAGTATAGATGGACTAATAGAGAAAGTCCCACACACTGCTAGAAGGCCAAATATTTTTTCAGATCTAGATGCAGACAAAAAATTATTTTGAATTTGCAACCTGATGGAGGTCAGTATAGATGGACTAATAGAGAAAGTCCCACATACTGCTAGAAGGCCAAATATTTTTTCAGAGCTAGATGCAGATAAAAATTATTTTTAATTTGCAACCTGATGGAGGTCAGTATAGATGGACTAATAGAGAAAGTCCCACACACTGCTAGAAGGCCAAATATTTTTTCAGAGCTAGATGGAGAAAAAAATTATATTCAGTTTGCAACCTGATGGTGGTCAGTATAGATGGACTAATAGAACAAGTCCCACACACAGCTAGAAGCCCAAATATTTTTTCAGAGGTAGATGCAGAAAAAAATTATATTCAGTTTGCAACCTGATGGAGGTCTGTATAGATGGATTAATAGAACAAGTCCCACACACAGCTAGAAGCCCAATATTTTTTCAGAGGTAGATGCAGAAAAAAAATATATTCAGTTTGCAACCTGATGGAGGTCAGTATATATGGACTAATAGAGAAAGTCCCACACACTGCTAGAAGGCCAAATATTTTTTCAGAGCTAGATGCAGACAAAAAATTATTTTTAATTTGCAACCTGATGGAGGTCAGTATAGATGGACTAATAGAAAAAGTCCCACACACTGCTAGAAGGCCAAATATTTTTTCAGAGCTAGATGCAGATATAAATTATTTTTAATTTGCAACCTGATGGAGGTCAGTATAGATGGACTAATAGAGAAAGTCCCACACACTGCTAGAAGGCCAAATATTTTTTCAGAGCTAGATGCAGAAAAAAATTATATTCAGTTTGCAACCTGATGGAGGTCAGTATAGATGGACTAATAGAACAAGTCCCACACACAGCTAGAAGCCCAAATATTTTTTCAGAGGTAGATGCAGAAAAAAATTATATTCAGTTTGCAACCTGATGGAGGTCTGTATAGATGGATTAATAGAACAAGTCCCACACACAGCTAGAAGCCCAAATATTTTTTCAGAGGTAGATGCAGAAAAAAATTATATTCAGTTTGCAACCTGATGGAGGTCTGTATAGATGGATTAATAGAACAAGTCCCACACACAGCTAGAAGCCCAATATTTTTTCAGAGGTAGATGCAGATAAAAATATATTCAGTTTGCAACCTGATGGAGGTCAGTATAGATGGACTAATAGAGAAAATCCCACACACTGCTAGAAGGCCAAATATTTTTTCAGAGCTAGATGCAGACAAAAAAATATTTTTAATTTGCAACCTGATGGAGGTCAGTATAGATAGACTAATAGAGAAAGTCCCACACACTGCTAGAAGGCCAAATATTTTTTCAGAGCTAGATGCAGATATAAATTATTTTTAATTTGCAACCTGATGGAGGTCAGTATAGATGGACTAATAGAGAAAGTCCCACACACTGCTAGAAGGCCAAATATTTTTTCAGATCTAGATGCAGACAAAAAATTATTTTGAATTTGCAACCTGATGGAGGTCAGTATAGATGGACTAATAGAGAAAGTCCCACATACTGCTAGAAGGCCAAATATTTTTTCAGAGCTAGATGCAGATAAAAATTATTTTTAATTTGCAACCTGATGGAGGTCAGTATAGATGGACTAATAGAGAAAGTCCCACACACTGCTAGAAGTCCAAATATTTTTTCAGAGGTAGATGCAGAAAAAAATTATATTCAGTTTGCAACCTGATGGAGGTCTGTATAGATGGATTAATAGAACAAGTCCCACACACAGCTAGAAGCCCAAATATTTTTTCAGAGGTAGATGCAGAAAAAAATTATATTCAGTTTGCAACCTGATGGAGGTCTGTATAGATGGATTAATAGAACAAGTCCCACACACAGCTAGAAGCCCAATATTTTTTCAGAGGTAGATGCAGATAAAAATATATTCAGTTTGCAACCTGATGGAGGTCAGTATAGATGGACTAATAGAGAAAATCCCACACACTGCTAGAAGGCCAAATATTTTTTCAGAGCTAGATGCAGACAAAAAAATATTTTTAATTTGCAACCTGATGGAGGTCAGTATAGATAGACTAATAGAGAAAGTCCCACACACTGCTAGAAGGCCAAATATTTTTTCAGAGCTAGATGCAGATATAAATTATTTTTAATTTGCAACCTGATGGAGGTCAGTATAGATGGACTAATAGAGAAAGTCCCACACACTGCTAGAAGGCCAAATATTTTTTCAGATCTAGATGCAGACAAAAAATTATTTTGAATTTGCAACCTGATGGAGGTCAGTATAGATGGACTAATAGAGAAAGTCCCACATACTGCTAGAAGGCCAAATATTTTTTCAGAGCTAGATGCAGATAAAAATTATTTTTAATTTGCAACCTGATGGAGGTCAGCATAGATGGACTAATAGAGAAAGTCCCACACACTGCTAGAAGGCCAAATATTTTTTCAGAGCTAGATGGAGAAAAAAATTATATTCAGTTTGCAACCTGATGGAGGTCAGTATATATGGACTAATAGAGAAAGTCCCACACACTGCTAGAAGGCCAAATATTTTTTCAGAGCTAGATGCAGACAAAAAATTATTTTTAATTTGCAACCTGATGGAGGTCAGTATAGATGGACTAATAGAAAAAGTCCCACACACTGCTAGAAGGCCAAATATTTTTTCAGAGCTAGATGCAGATATAAATTATTTTTAATTTGCAACCTGATGGAGGTCAGTATAGATGGACTAATAGAGAAAGTCCCACACACTGCTAGAAGGCCAAATATTTTTTCAGAGCTAGATGCAGACAAAAAATTATTTTGAATTTGTAACCTGATGCAGGTCAGTATAGATGGACTAATAGAGAAAGTCCCACACACTGCTAGAAGGCCAAATATTTTTTCAGAGCTAGATGCAGATAAAAATTATTTTTAATTTGCAACCTGATGGAGGTCAGTATAGATGGACTAATAGAGAAAGTCCCACACACTGCTAGAAGGCCAAATATTTTTTCAGAGCTAGATGCAGAAAAAAATTATATTCAGTTTGCAACCTGATGGAGGTCAGTATAGATGGACTAATAGAACAAGTCCCACACACAGCTAGAAGCCCAAATATTTTTTCAGAGGTAGATGCAGAAAAAAATTATATTCAGTTTGCAACCTGATGGAGGTCTGTATAGATGGATTAATAGAACAAGTCCCACACACAGCTAGAAGCCCAAATATTTTTTCAGAGGTAGATGCAGAAAAAAATTATATTCAGTTTGCAACCTGATGGAGGTCTGTATAGATGGATTAATAGAACAAGTCCCACACACAGCTAGAAGCCCAATATTTTTTCAGAGGTAGATGCAGATAAAAATATATTCAGTTTGCAACCTGATGGAGGTCAGTATAGATGGACTAATAGAGAAAATCCCACACACTGCTAGAAGGCCAAATATTTTTTCAGAGCTAGATGCAGACAAAAAAATATTTTTAATTTGCAACCTGATGGAGGTCAGTATAGATAGACTAATAGAGAAAGTCCCACACACTGCTAGAAGGCCAAATATTTTTTCAGAGCTAGATGCAGATATAAATTATTTTTAATTTGCAACCTGATGGAGGTCAGTATAGATGGACTAATAGAGAAAGTCCCACACACTGCTAGAAGGCCAAATATTTTTTCAGATCTAGATGCAGACAAAAAATTATTTTGAATTTGCAACCTGATGGAGGTCAGTATAGATGGAATAATAGAGAAAGTCCCACATACTGCTAGAAGGCCAAATATTTTTTCAGAGCTAGATGCAGATAAAAATTATTTTTAATTTGCAACCTGATGGAGGTCAGTATAGATGGACTAATAGAGAAAGTCCCACACACTGCTAGAAGGCCAAATATTTTTTCAGAGCTAGATGGAGAAAAAAATTATATTCAGTTTGCAACCTGATGGAGGTCAGTATAGATGGACTAATAGAACACGTCCCACACACAGCTAGAAGCCCAAATATTTTTTCAGAGGTAGATGCAGAAAAAAATTATATTCAGTTTGCAACCTGATGGAGGTCTGTATAGATGGATTAATAGAACAAGTCCCACACACAGCTAGAAGCCCAATATTTTTTCAGAGGTAGATGCAGAAAAAAAATATATTCAGTTTGCAACCTGATGGAGGTCAGTATATATGGACTAATAGAGAAAGTCCCACACACTGCTAGAAGGCCAAATATTTTTTCAGAGCTAGATGCAGACAAAAAATTATTTTTAATTTGCAACCTGATGGAGGTCAGTATAGATGGACTAATAGAAAAAGTCCCACACACTGCTAGAAGGCCAAATATTTTTTCAGAGCTAGATGCAGATATAAATTATTTTTAATTTGCAACCTGATGGAGGTCAGTATAGATGGACTAATAGAGAAAGTCCCACACACTGCTAGAAGGCCAAATATTTTTTCAGATCTAGATGCAGACAAAAAATTATTTTGAATTTGCAACCTGATGTAGGTCAGTATAGATGGACTAATAGAGAAAGTCCCACATACTGCTAGAAGGCCAAATATTTTTTCAGAGGTAGATGCAGACAAAAAATTATTTTGAATTTGCAACCTGATGGAGGTCAGTATAGATGGACTAATAGAGAAAGTCCCACATACTGCTAGAAGGCCAAATATTTTTTTCAGAGCTAGATGCAGATATAAATTATTTTTAATTTGCAACCTGATGGAGGTCAGTATAGATGGACTAATAGAGAAAGTCCCACACACTGCTAGAAGGCCAAATATTTTTTCAGAGCTAGATGCAGAAAAAATTATTTTGAATTTGCAACCTGATGGAGGTCAGTATAGATGGACTAATAGAGAAAGTCCCACACACTGCTAGAAGGCCAAATATTTTTTCAGAGCTAGATGCAGACAAAAAATTATTTTTAATTTGCAACCTGATGGAGGTCAGTATAGATGGACTAATAGAGAAAGTCCCACACACTGCTAGAAGGCCAAATATTTTTTCAGAGCTCGATGCAGAAAAAAATTATATTCAATTTGCAACCTGATGGAGGTCAGTATAGATGGACTAATAGAATGGTGCTATGCCCAAAAGATTTTACTTCACTAGGTGCAGTAAAAAAATTGGTATTCTATACACAGGTGGTATATCTTGCAACACAGGCTACTCCACTGACTAACACACTCTGCAATAGGCCAAAAAGGATTAGCTTTGCTAGATTCAGCCAAATGCTGTGAAAAAAACTTGCACAGCACTGGCACAGACCTGCCTGGCAAAAACTGATAGGAACTGATGTAACCTAGTCCTGAAAAGGACTGCAATTACAATTTGTCTTTACTCCCACAATCTATCTATTTAAGAGCACAGACCTGCCTGATAAAAGTCGTAGGAAATGCTGTAACCTAGTCCTTAAAAGGACTGCAATCACAACTATTCCCTACTCCCAAGCTATCTGTAGATTTGTGCGAAAATTGGCTTGAAATTAACAAGGTATAGCGCACACAGCAACAGCGGTGCCGCCTAACACGCAGCTGCAGCAGTGAGAAAATGGTGGCGACGGGGAAAATGGCTTGGTCTTATAGGGCAAGGACATGTGACATACACTGCCAATGACACATGCCCTTGCTTTTGTGAAAAAAAGCACTTCGCTCCGTGTGTGCGCTGCTGATAGGCTGACAGATTGCACCTCCCCACTGTAAATGCGGGAAAGAGAAAAAAAAATGGAGATCTTCATTATTCCTGCAGAGATCCATCCCCTGCCCCTCCCCCCACCCCGCTGTACACTCAAACTGCGTATTAACATTAATTTTCATCATTACTGAGAAAAAATCCAGTTATGATTTTGGTGCATGAACAGTTATCGAACATAACCTCGAACAGCCGAATTTTTCTCAAATCGTTCGTGTTCGCCGAACGGCTCGAACACCGCCCAAAACAGCTCGAATTTGAGATTGGCGAACAGTTCGAGTCGAACAACGCTCATCTCTAACTGTGACCTCTGCCGCTATCGTGTTCAGATGGGAATTTTTTTAAGAGTTCTGCAGCAAGGGCCTTCTGGTATTGCCCCATTTTTGCAGACCTCTCCACCTCAGGAATAAGAGAGTGAAAGTTCTCCTTGTAGCGGGGTTCTACAAGTGTCACCAACCAGTAATGACTGTCACCCAACATTTTGACAACGCGAGGGTCACGTTTAAGGCAGCGTAACATAAAGTCAGCCATGCGTGCCAGACTGGTAACGGGCAAGATTTTCGTGTCCTCACCAAGATGACGACTGACCATGCTCTCCTCCTCCTCCTCCTCCCCCCTGTCCTCAGGCCACCCACGCTGAACCGACGGTATGACACTTGTAAAGGTACTACCGTCTACAACGCATGATATCAGCTCCTGTTCTTCCTCCTCCTTCTCCTCCTCCTCCTCTCCCTCATTGTCCCCCAATGCACGTTGGGATGAGATGAGGCTGGGCTGTGTGTAATCTCCCGCTACGGCTTCTTGATCCATCTCATCATACTCTGGCTGCAATGCCTCCTCTTTAATTCTCTGCAGAGAGCGTTGCAAATGACAGACAAGTGGGATGCTGACACTAATGATGGCGTCATCGCCACTCACCATCTTGGTGGCCTCCTCAAAGTTTGTCAGGATGGTACATATGTCAGACATCCAGGTCCACTCCTGACGTCTTATGTGTGGAGTCTGACCTGAATATCGACGGCCTTGTTGCAGCTGGTACTCCACAACTGCTCTCTTCTGCTCACAAATCCTTTGCAACATGTGGAGGGTAGAGTTCCAACGTGTGGGAACATCACACACCAGTCGGTGTGCCGGAAGCTGCAAACGCTGCTGCAACACAGCAAGGGAGGCGGAAGCTGTAGCCGACTTGCAAAAATGAGCTGACAGGCGGCGTACTTTCATGAGCAGATCTGGCAACTCGGGGTACGATTTAAGAAACCGCTGAACCACGAGGTTAAGCACATGAGCCAGGCATGGTACGTGTGTGATCTCACCTCGCCTCAGAGCCGCCACCAGGTTACAGCCATTGTCACACACGACCATGCCGGGATGTAGGTTCAACGGTCTCAGCCACACATCTGCCTGCTCTTTCACAGCTGTCCACAACTCACAAGCAGTGTGAGGTTTATCACCTAAGCTTATGAGTTTCAGCACAGCCTGTTGCCGCTTGGTGGAGGTAGTACTGCAATGCTTCCAGCTTGTAACTGATGTGGTGATATCTGAGATGGAGGCTGAACATGAGGAGGAGGAGGAGGAGGAGGATGCGCAGGAGTTGTACACTGTGGGGGCAACTCTGACTGACATAGGGCCCGCAATCCTCGGTGTGGGGAGGATGTGTTCCATCCCAAGGTCCCGGCTTCCACTATGTTTACCCAGTGTGCCGTCAGAGAGATGTACCATCCCTGGCCACAAGCACTTGTCCACGTGTCCGTTGTCAGGTGGACTCTCCCAGTAACTGCGTTGTTGAGGGCACGGCAGATGCTTTGGGACACGTGCTTGTGTAGTGCGGGGATGGCACACCGGGCAAAATAGTGTCGGCTGGGGACCGAGTATCGAGGGACAGCCACCGCCATAAGATTGCGGAAGGATTCCGTCTCCACCAGCCTAAAAGGCAGCATTTCCAATGCAAGCAGTCGTGAAATGTGCGAATTTAGGACTATGGCCTGTGGGGCGTTAGCTGCGAATTTCCGCTTTCGTTCAAAGGTCTGGGATATGGACAATTGAACGCTGCGGTGGGACGTGGATGTGGACTTTGATGCTGTTTCTTGAGAAACTGCCATAACAAGTGAAGACTGAGAGGAGGGGGCATCTTTACATGCAGTATGGACAGGGGATTGCCTTGCACACACAACAGGGGGTTCTATTGCACGCACAACAATGGAAGAAGCAGTGGTGACACCCGCTGACACTGGTCGTGGACCCTGGGTTTCGCCCCACAAAGTCGAGTGCTTTGCTGCCATGTGCCTGATCATGCTGGTGGTGGTCAGGCTGGTAGTTTTGTCACCCCTGCTGATGCTGGCATGGCAGGTGGAACATATGGCCTTTTTGGGGTTATCAGCAGAGTCTTTAAAAAAATTCCAGACTCTGGAAGAACTACCGCTTGTACTGGCAACGTCCCTCATGTTGGTGTTACGGGGAACGGTTGCCTGCCTTCTGTCTGCGGCCACCACACTGCTTCTTCCTGCCTGTTGGGGTACTCTGCCTCCCTCCCCATGTGTGCTGCTGGCCTCACTCTGCATGTCCTCCTTCCACGTTGGGTCAGTTACTAGATCATCCACCACCTCCTCCTCTTCCACTTGCGCACCACGATCCTCCTCCTCACTTCCTGGCAATTGTGTCTCGTCAACGTCCACCTCTTGTGACAGATTGCCAACGTCGACTTCCTGTGGCCGTGGCTGTTCAAATATTTGGGCATCGCAACATGGGATCTCCTTTTCCACCACTTCAAGCGTATCAGGCGAGGGGCCCAAATATGCAAATGGACCAGTGAACAGCTCTTCAGAGTGTCCAAGTGTGGGATCCCTTGCTGTCTGACGACACTCGGCATGGTGGGAGGAAGGAGCATCAGGGTGAGGAGGAGTATGCGGTCGAGACTCACAGCTACTAAGAGTTGACCGTGTGGAAGACAGACCGGAGGTGGTGGTGCCCAGGTAACTGGAAGTATTGTCTGCTATCCAATTAATAACCTGTTCACACTGATCAGTTCTCAATACTGGTGTTGTTCTGTGCTTCCCTAGTAATTCGGTCAAGAAGTGGGAGCGAGAAGATGTGGCTGTTGGTTGTGGCACATTTTCACCTTGGCCACGGCCCCGTCCTCTGCACGAACCATCACCAGAACGTCCACTTCCACGTCCCTTGCCACGCGCCTTGCCCATTGTAAATGAAGTAAAATAGCTTACACTTTCACTATCAATGGAAAAAGGGTGATAAAGAGTAGATTAGAACCGTGGAAGAGGAAAACCACAGTTATTGTTTACTGGGGTATACCACACTTTTTTAAATAGAGATATTTGCGGCTGAACAGTGAGCGACACACTCAAACTGCTTTTTTTTTAGATACCAAAGGCCCAAAACTGGATAGTACAGCGATTTGACCCGTGGAACTGCGAAACCACACTGGGATGTCGGGCCTACACAAGACTATTTTCAACAAATATATTTTTGTGTCACAACAGTCAGGAGACACTATTGTTTTTCTTTACGGAAAAAACTACCAAAACCTGAATAATAGAGTTTTTTTACCATGGAACAGCAAAACCACAGTTATAATTTACTGGTGTATACCAGGCTTTTTAAAATATATATATATTTGCGGCTGAACAGTGAGCGACACACTCAAACTGTTTTTTTTAGATACAAATGGCCCAAAAGTGGATAATACAGAGGTTTGTACCGTGGAACTGCAAAACCACACTTGTATTTCTCGGGCCTACACCAGACTATTTTCAACAGATATATTTGTGTCTGAAAAATCAGGGAGACACTATTTTTTTTTTTTTCACAGCAAAAAATGCAAAAAGCAGGATAATAGAGATTTTTTACCGTGGAACAGCAAAAAGCACACTTCTGTCTCTCTGGCCTACACCACACTATTTTCAACAGATATATTTGTGTCTGAAAAATCAGGGAGACACTATTATTATTTTTATACAGCAAAAAATGCCAAAAACAGGATAATAGAGATGTTTTACCGTGGAACATCAAAACCACAGTAATAATTTACTGGTGTATACCAGGCTTTTTAAAATATATATATATTTGCGGCTGAACAGTGAGCGACACACTCAAACTGTTTTTTTTAGATACAAATGGCCCAAAAGTGGATAGTACAGAGGTTTGTACCGTGGAACTGCAAAACCACACTTGTATTTCTCGGGCCTACACCAGACTATTTTCAACAGATATATTTGTGTCTGAAAAATCAGGAAGACACTATTTTTTTTTTTTTTTCAGCAAAAAATGCAAAAAGCAGGATAATAGAGATTTTTTACCGTGGAACAGCAAAAGCACACTTCTGTCTCTCTGGCCTACACCAGACTATTTTCAACAGATATATTTGTGTCTGAAAAATCAGGGAGACACTATTATTATTTTTATACAGCAAAAAATGCCAAAAACAGGATAATAGAGATGTTTTACCGTGGAACATCAAAACCACAGTAATAATTTACTGGTGTATACCAGGCTTTTTAAAATATATATATGCGGCTGAACAGTGAGCGACACACTCAAACTGGTTTTTTTAGATACAAATGGCCCAAAAGTGGATAATACAGAGGTTTATACCGTGGAACTGCAAAACCACACTTGTATTTCTCGGGCCTACACCAGACTATTTTCAACAGATATATTTGTGTCTGAAAAATCAGGGAGACACTATTTTTTTTTTTTTACAGCAAAAAATGCAAAAAGCAGGATACTAGAGATTTTTTACCGTGGAACAGCAAAAGCACACTTTTGTCTCTCTGGCCTACACCAGACTATTTTCAACAGATATATTTGTGTCTGAAAAATCAGGGAGACACTATTATTATTTTTATACAGCAAAAAATGCCAAAAACAGGATAATAGAGATGTTTTACCGTGGAACATCAAAACCACAGTAATAATTTACTGGTGTATACCAGACTTTTTAAAATATATATATATTTACGGCTGAACAGTGAGCGACACACTCAAACTGTTTTTTTTAGATACAAATGGCCCAAAAGTGGATAGTACAGAGGTTTGTACCGTGGAACTGCAAAACCACACTTGTATTTCTCGGGCCTACACCAGACTATTTTCAACAGATATATTTGTGTCTGAAAAATCAGGGAGACACTATTTTTTTTTTTTACAGCAAAAAATGCAAAAAGCAGGATACTAGAGATTTCTTACCGTGGAACAGCAAAAGCACACTTTTATCTCTCTGGCCTACACCAGACTATTTTCAACAGATATATTTGTGTCTGAAAAATCAGGGAGACACTATTATTATTTTTATACAGCAAAAAATGCCAAAAACAGGATAATAGAGATGTTTTACCGTGGAACATCAAAACCACAGTAATAATTTACTGGTGTATACCAGGCTTTTTAAAATATATATATATTTACGGCTGAACAGTGAGCGACACACTCAAACTGTTTTTTTTAGATACAAATGGCCCAAAAGTGGATAATACAGAGGTTTGTACCGTGGAACTGCAAAACCACACTTGTATTTCTCGGGCCTACACCAGACTATTTTCAACAGATATATTTGTGTCTGAAAAATCAGGGAGACACTATTTTTTTTTTTTTTACAGCAAAAAATGCAAAAAGCAGGATAATAGAGATTTTTTACCGTGGAACAGCAAAAGCACACTTCTGTCTCTCTGGCCTACACCAGACTATTTTCAACAGATATATTTGTGTCTGAAAAATCAGGGAGACACTTATTATTTTTATACAGCAAAAAATGCCAAAAACAGGATAATAGAGATGTTTTACCGTGGAACATCAAAACCACAGTAATAATTTACTGGTGTATACCAGGCTTTTTAAAATATATATATATTTGCGGCTGAACAGTGAGCGACACACTCAAACTGTTTTTTTTAGAGACAAATGGCCCATAGAACTGCAAAACCACACTTCTATTTCTCTGGCCTACACCAGACTATTTTCAACAGATATATTTGTGTCTGAAAAATCAGAGGCACACTTTTTTTTTGGGGGGGGGGCACCAAAAGGTTAATAAGATGGGTATTTGTACATTGTGAAGGAGGAAAAAAAAAAGAGGATTTAGATAAAAAAAAAAGGATTTTTCCTGGCCCCCGGGACCTGGAGCTAAGTCCAGCAATTTCAGCAACAGGAGCAGCACACAGGACTGTAATGCAGTGTTTACTGGTATAACCACTGCGTCTCCTATACAGCCTGCCTGCCTGCCTGCCTGATATACCTGGGATGGATATTAGTCCTGAGAAGGACTGTTTGTTTGATCTGGCAGCCTTTACAGACCCTACACTAACTATTTTGCAGGATATATCTCTCCCTAAATCAGCAGCACTGTCCCTACACTGTCTGATCCGGAGCGACTGTGTCCAAGATGGCGTCGCCCGGTTTTAAATACTCGAGGTGACGCTGTGCGGCCAGACAATCACTGTAATGCCCACAAACAACATGGCTGCGGCATTACAGTGACTGGCTGGTAACCCCTGCATGTTCATTGGCTCTGTAAAGAGCGCCAAACATGCAGGGCAGAGACCCGAGCTCCTGCCCGAGTAACCAGGAAATGCTCGGTGCTCGCCGGACATCAAGGGTAGCGTGATGCTCGGGCGAGTACCGAGCAGTGTCGAGCATGTTCGCTCAACACTAGTAATCAGTGGTGTAGGGAGCAATGGCCGCAGCATTGGCGTGATTTGGGTCTGATCAAGAATATTGCACTATTAGAGTTATTCCCAATAGTGGTGGCTTTGGAAGTTTGGGGTAAGCCGTTTAGTAGTAAAAGGATTTGTTGCTGGACAGATAACATGGTGGTCGTATCGGCCATTAATTCACAAACGTCGTCATCCCCACCGGTCTAAGCTTTGATAAGACACTTAGTGCTCAGGTGTCTGCAACAAAATATTTGGTTTAGGGCCAAACATGTTCCGGGATCACAAAATGTTGTGGCTCATACTCTATCTCGTTCTTAAATGCAGGTTTTTCGGGAACTTCATCCATCAGCGGATCCGGTGGGTTGTCATTGCCCTTGTGGAGCATCGTAGAGGGGAACTTGGCGATTTAGTCAGGAATTCGGTATCGGCTGATACGTGGCGAGGACATGAAAGAGCGTGGATGGATTGGTTAGTATGTTCAAACGGCAAAGCTCTGGATGAGCCTATGGATTTGTTATCGGTAACTTTGGATTATTTAAGAGTTTTAAGGCAGGTGGGTGCTTCGGCAAGCAAGGTGACAAAGTGTTTATCTGGCATAGCTTTCTTTCTAAAATTGCATGATAAAAGGGATGTGACAAAATTTTTCGCAGTGCGACATATAGTAAAATGATAGCACAAGGAGACAGTGGTTTTGGACAAGCTCCGCCCCATATCTTATCAATTATTGGTTAAATTGATGCGTATTATGGTTGTGATTTGTAGGGACATGGAGGAGGTATCGCTATTTAGAGCAGCTTTCTCATTGGTATTTTTTGGAACATTAAGGATTGGGGAGTTAGTTCCACATTCAAAGAAATCGACAAACGGGCTGTTGGTGTCGGATGTGGTGATTTGCGGGGGAATATTAAAAATATGTATTAGAAGATCTAAGATGGATGTGTTTGGACGGGGCACTTGGTTATCTGTTAATGAGTTACAGACTGATTTCTGCCCAGTAAAATTGATAAAGGAGTATATAGCGATCAGAGGTGAGGGTAGTTTTTTCATGTTACACAGGAATAACACACCTATGACTCATTACCAGTTTTCAGCAGTTTTTAAAAAGGCTATTGGTGAATTAGGATTAGATCCCTCGGAATTTCTGACACACTCTTTTCGTATAGGCGCAGCGACGACAGCAGATGCGTGCGGTATGTCATCAAGGGAAGTCAAAGCACTGGGTAGATGGAAATCGGATAGTTTTAGAAGATACATTCGTCCCGATTTAGTGATATAGATTTCATGTTTATGGTTAACATCAAGTGTTTTTATAGTTGGCATAGCATTTTGACTCTATGGTTAGTCGTTTTTGTCTCTTTCGGTTTCAGGTTTCCTGCCGAAACAAACGTTTTTTGTAATAGGACATTCTTTCATTTTTTGGGGCAGAAAAAAGAGCAGGTATATGTCCATTGGGTCTTAACTTGGGATCTTCAGAGGTTTCGGTCTTTTGGAAGGGAGTCAGAGGTCTTCGATGGAAACAGGTGCTGCCTATGGTGGTACAATGCAGCCGACAGTTTGGAGGCAAGGTAATTTTGATAATCCACGCAGGGGTTAATGACCTGTGCAAGGTGAAGGTAGGACATTTGTTGTCCTTGATGAAGCAGGATTTTGACAGATTTAAAGAATTCTTTTCAAGTGCAACGATAGTATGGTCAGAAATTGTACCTAGAAGCAATTGGCGAGAGGCAAGGAGCGTAGCTGGTGTTGAGCGAGCAAGACGATTGTTGAATTTTAGGATTTCAAAGCACGTTCAGGCTTTGGGCGGGGTGGCAGTGAGACATAGGGTGTTAGAAGGGGAAAACAAGGATTTGCTTAGGAGTGATGGGGTTCATCTTAATGAGATAGGTATGGATATTTTTTTGTCAGGACTACAGGATGGATTGGAAAGGGCGTTATTATTTTCGGGTGGGGTTGGTTGCAATTCAATGTAGGTATACATTGCCTTCCGCCATGGTGGTTCTCGTCCATGCTCGATAAGTTTTATTCACAAGGCCCGCTGTAAACCAGTGGTTGGCCTTTGGTATTTTATTGTTGGTTAAAAAAGCAGAAAATGAGCATGGACGATGAAGGTTTTTTGGCAATATATGTATGGTGGTTTTTTGGTTAAATAAAAAAGCTGTGGCGAACCCACATAACCCAACATTGGTTTTACAGTTTCTTTATTAAAAGTGGCTTCTCAGGCTCGGTCAATGTTTGGTTAATGCAGCCCCAGGACACTGGTAAGAAAAGGCATGGTGATGTGTTACACTCCTCGCAGTCTAAAAAGAAGGATAAGAAAGCATCCCCTAAAGCCAATATTCCTGACATGGAGGAGTCCTAGGACAACTCTGGAACTGCTCAGCTCAGAGACTTAACAGTAAAAAGTATTCTGGAAAATGTAAATGGGGTTCCCCAGGAGCTCGTAGTCAGTTTCTGCAAGAGGCCAGGCATAATGATTTGTTGTGTCATTGGAACAAAGGAAAGGGACACATAAAAGAGCGCCTCCTCAAGGCCCAAGAGGGAAAATCCAGGAAACTTAATAAATTGGGTCGAGTGAGACAATTTAAGCCTGGGGATCTGGTACTTGTGTTAGTTTCAACAGGGGAGGCAAGTTCCTTACTCAGTGGCAGGGGCCCTATAGGGTGGTGGAAAAAGTGGGAGAGGTCAACTATAAAGTTCACAAAGCAGGGAAAAGGAAGTCCTTTCCCATATATTATGGCAACCTACTAAAACCCTGGAAGGGTAGGTACCTGCTCGTTACCCCTTGCTGGTTGGCTTGGTCAGAAGCCAACCTTGCAGGTGTCAAATTGGCAGGAACTTTGCCACCTTCCAAAAATTAGCACGGCGAAAAATCAGTACCCAAAAATAGGGGCAGGTTCTTGGAGTTACTAGGTCACCCTCATGTCGTCAAGCATGAGCCTCACGATTGGGCCAATTTAAAGCCCTGTAGGCTCTGCGTGTTGGCAGGCGGTGCCCATCCCCCAACTTTGGGCCGGGGGGAGGGGTATGTAGCAAAGCCAGGTAGGCTAGGGTTAGCTGTTTTATTTGACCGAGCTGGGGCTAGCTTTGCCGTGTATGTGTAGCTAGGGTCTGTTCTGTTTAGTTAACCCTTCTGTTAAGGGTTAATATATATATTTAACCCTTTCCCTTCCCTTTACCATATTGCTAGATTTGTCTGAAGAGGACTGCAAAGAGATTGATTGCTCATCTCCATATATGACCTAATATAAATGGAAAAGGTCATGACTGCCAAAAATAGCACCTAACCAAACGGAGCACCAAGACATTGAATGCAAAAAAATGTGAGATCTTGAAGCATTTAATAAAATTCTTTCACTATATGAATGGGTTTTTGTACTATTAAAGTTATTCTAAACTGTTTCTTTATCTTTCAAACACACGGTTAACATTTACCCCAAGAGGAGTAAAATGACCTCCTCCGGTATCAGACGTCCCTAAAGAGACCGCTGTTCTATAAAGAATGTGCAGCAGATTATGCTTAATGACATAGATTTTATTAGCTATAATAAGACTAAGCGCTAAGAAATAGGGCATTAACAGGCCACTAACAGCTTAACAGGTTAATCCTTTCCATAAAGCATTAATGCATAGATACGGTCGCTTCCTCCTGTATAATTGCTATTTGAAATTAAACTTTCTGACTCACGATTGCTTTAGACTTGATAAGCTGTGAATTTTCATTCCTTCAGGCCCTTGAATGTGAAGAATATTCTTGTAATTTTATGGAATTCAAATAAGTCCCTATGTGTCATTTTTATACGCTTGTTTCTCCAGTTGAAAACGGCGGCTAATTTGTCATATTTAGCAATATATAAAGATTTTGCAAGAATGCTCGACTAATAAACACCGAAAAAGTCTCTCCTCCACGTCGGCCTGCTATTAGCAATTCAGCTTTGCATATTATGCCTATGTATTTTGAAACATATTTATCCTAAATGATACTCCAACCTGTATATGTCTGCACTGCATCTGGGTGTAGAATATGCCGATTTAATGTATAAAATGGAACTCATAAATATTCAGCAAATGTCTGCTCATATAAAGCTTTACAAATTCCATTCTTATAGATTCCCCAGGGATTGAGATTATCGAATAACTCATCCATATGAAAATGTGATTGCACTATGTAAAATTTGATCATTCGTTGTATGCAATCTAGCCTCATGCATATGAAGACTTGTACGGTATTTCCTATTTAATCTATCCTAGCTGAAGGGTTCATCAAAACTTGAGATATGGCTGTAGCCCTGCAGGGGTTAAATTATATTTTTTTCCTATTCCAATTGATCTACCTTGCGCAAGTGATGCGTGATGGCTGAAAGGATTGCCTTTATCATATTCAAATAAAATCTGTATTAAGCAGCATTAAAACAGGGGAGGTTACAGCTGAAGGACAATTTATTATAAGTAAAGAAAATGAAAGCCGAGATATATCAAATAATAACATAGAAACTCCACTTGCACGCTGAGATTCCCTGTAGTGGAAAATGAGCATGGATCAGAATACAGACCATACAAGAAAGCTAGCTATGCACATTATTAATATTTCCTGCTAAAGGGTTTAAGGTAAAGGGGTGGGATTTTTTTCAAAACATCAAAAATAATGGCTCACGGAATCTTAAGCATGGATAAACGCCAAGCACATAGGGGAAGTTTTGTTGGAGTATACAACAGCTGCAGGCTTATGTTGAGACTGTGTTGAGCAGACAGGGGATGTCATTGTGTTAACAGTTTCAGCTTGTTGATATGTATGTAGTCCCTCTCTAGACTCTACTTTTTGACTTCTTTATTATACTTGTGTCAATTCTTTTCTGTAATCCTCCATGTTGTTGATAATGAAGCTCAGGTGGGTAACTAGATTGCTTTGACCCCCAGAGCATACTTTTGAATGGCGCCCCATATTAAACAAGGCTAAGATCACAAGAATGTAGATTCTTTCATCTGAGAGAATGGTATAATTATACTAATGACGCTGTGTACCACCTCTGATCAGAGTTTGATCCGAGTGTCAGCATAGTGTGATCTGATTCTCTTGGATGTGAGAATAGGAGCACTCTATGGGGAGAAAATGGAGAAATTTTGTTCTCCATTTTCTCCATTCTGTGAGTCCGCGGAAATTGGCGATTTGTTTCTCACGCTAAATCGGTATGAGAAAAAATACTTTGATCAGCACTGCCTCATGTCATTGGTCCAAGTGCTATCAGATAAAAAATCAGATGGCATTCGTCCGATTAATACAGTGGTGTGAACGAGCCCTAACACTAAGACTTATTACTGAAAAGACCACTACCTTGTATGCTGGCTGCCTGTTCAGTAATAAGTTAAAGGTGTTGTCCAACGGACATGGTACATTCTAACTAACAAATCTTGGAATAATAATAAGTTCCACAATTAAATGTGTTAAAAAAGATTTCCACTGCTGAGATAATCTTATAAATGGACCCCTATTATGTACTGCCCATAATATGTGTGCATGCATGAGCTATAAGGTTAAATCAAGTTATGGAAAAGAATAATTTTTAGAACCAAAGTAACAGTAAATTTAGCCTCCACCAGTGGTTTACCGCCAATGATGGCAGACAACGCAGCTGCTATGGGGTTCATGAGATGGGGAAGGGGCAGTGCCAGCATTTCATCGCACCTTCGAACTGTATGAGCATCCTTGCTGCTGATACAGTTGAAGGAATGACAAAAGAGGGAGGGTCAGCTGATGCTTCCTCCTCCAACATTCCTCAGCATCTGAGGTCTCAGCGCAGGGGGTGCTATGATGTCACTACATGGAGCATGCTGCGCTGAGATGTGCCCTGCTTCGGAGTGCTTCCTGCAGAGACCAGAGCAGTGGGGGAACGAGAAGGAGGGGTGAGTATAGTTTTTTTTTTTTTAAATAAAATTAGTAAGTACATTGTGGTGGCCATAATACTGTATGGAGGACTATGGGGAGTGCATAATACTATATGAAAGACTATGGGGAGTTCATTATACTACATGGAGGACTTTTGGGGTGCAGTATATAATATGCAGGATTTTGGGGTGTAGTATACTATATGGAGTGCTATGTGGGGGCTATTATAATATATGAAGGGCTATATGGGGGCCATTATAATATTTGGAGGGCTATGTGGGGGTCATTATAATATTTAGAGGGCTAGTGTGGGTCATTATACAGTGTGGTGAGGTGTGGGGTCATTTTTCTTTGTGTAGGCCCTTTATACTGCATGAAGGGCTGTGTTGGGAGTCATAGTTGAATGATCATACTTTGCCGGGGGAGTTGAGGAATGGGGTACAGTAGAGTCAGTAGAGTCATGATACTGTATATCCGGAGGGTACTATGGAGGAATTGACTTTATGGGTGCAATGAAAGGGCAATCTAGGGCTTCAGTAGGAAGAAAATTACTTTGCAAAGTTGGGAGAAATGCTCGTCTGTGACCCTGTCTAATATATATATATATATATATATATATATATATATATATATATATATATATATATACACAGTACAGACCAAAAGTTTGGACACACCTTCTTATTTAAAGATTTTTCTGTATTTTCATGACTTTGAAAATTGTACATTCACACTGAAGACATCAAAACTATGAATTAACACATGTAGAAATATATACTTAACAAAAAAGTGTGAAACAACTGAAAATATGTCTTATATTCTAGGTTCTTCAAAGTAGCCACCTTTTGCTTTGATGACTAGTGTTGAGCCACCCCCGTAGTGTTCGAGTTCGGTTCGGTTCGTCGAACACCCTTGTGTTCGCCGAACTGTTCGTCGAACACCTTCGAACACCATTAAAACCAATGGCAGGCAAACAAAAACACATAGAAACACATAGAAAACACCTTCAAAGGTGTCCAAAAGCGGACAAACTGCTCAGAAGACATAACTAACACATGGAAAAGTGACAAGTACATATAGTCATGCGTAAAGAAAAGAGGTGGAG
This sequence comes from Phyllobates terribilis, assembly GCF_046119375.1. NCBI lineage: Eukaryota > Metazoa > Chordata > Amphibia > Anura > Dendrobatidae > Phyllobates > Phyllobates terribilis. Next base: position 882,678,588 of record NW_027362762.1, read on the forward strand.
AAGTAAAAGGAGGGGGAGATACAGATATAGGCATGTCATGCCCTTCTAAAATCCAAAAAGTGAGAAGCCGACAAGGCCAGTCCGTTCCTGCCCGTGCCACCTCCGTGTCGCCGGGTTTGTGCCAGAGCCACGGTGGACCCTGACGGCCAGCCCCCCTCTCCCAATACTGGTGCCTGTCCGCTGGTGGGTCGAGCCCCCCCGCGGTGGGGGGGGAGTAACATATGCAGAAGAAAGACCATCTTCCAGCCAAACTAACATGTCGACTTCTTTTCGTGGACAATGTGATACGATCCCTTTGTTACGGACACGCCCATCGCTACAAATTCCAGATGAGGCACAAAAACAGCAGGTGCTTCAGCGGATATCAAGGGCTCCTTCAAGTGGGCTCTCCTCCACCTCAACTTCAACATCACAAATACTCCAGTCCTCAGAGGTGTCACCCCAATCGCACTTGCTTCCTCACAGCTCCCAAGTCTCCAGCTGCCCGTCTGAGTATGGGGTAACACAGATGGTTGAGTCTGCAGAGCTGTTTACTCATACTATAGCCTGGGAAACGGAGGTCTGCTCCAGAGCTTCTGTTAATCCAGATGAGGAAATGATCTGCACTGATGCCCAGAATCTTTATAAGTCGGATCCAGGACCAGATGAAGAAGGTTCTGAGCATAATGTAGACCCTCGTTCCCAAACTGTAACTCCTGTTGGTGGAGACAATGATGAAGATGATGATGAGACTCAAACACCTGATTGGAGCGACAACTTGACTTTTCGGTCAGGGCAGGAAGAGGTTGGTTTTGAGGACGACGGGTGTGATAACACACAGGGTGATGATGACAAGGTTGGAGATCCCACTTACTGTCAACCCACAGTCAGCCAGTCGATAAGGTCACCCGGGCCTTTGCCTGGCCTTGGGGATGTCGCGGTGGTCGGCTCCCTGGCCCGTACCCTGGGGTCACTCTTTAAAAGGTTGGATAATTGTTCATTTTATAAGAGTTCGTGACGCCACCTGTGGTATCTGGTGAGAAGCACCAGCGCTGCAGCAGTCCACTGAGGCTCGTGATAAGGCAGCTCGATGGTATAGCTCCCCACAGGTGGAGCTAGGTCTCAGGGCAGCGTATGCAGGGGGAATGCAGGACAGGCAAGACCCATCTGGGTCAGAGCAAGAACGGGAACGGACAAGGTAATCACTTCAGTACCTTTTACTGGAGGAAATTCAGGCACATCCCGGAGCACTGTAGGGTGAAGGGTGCATATCAGGATCCTCCCCAATGAGCGGGTGTAGGGCCTCCTGTTTCTTGCCTCTGCGTAGTAAGTTTCTGACCTGCCTGGAGCTAGGCCTAACTTTGTCACTGACTTGCGCTGGCTGACCTTGTGGTAGGGCCTTCTCTTGGAGTTCACGCTCCCAGTATGTGGGGCCTAAGCGTCTCCTGGCTCTGTTACGTATCAGCAACTTAGCGATGCTGGGACTTGTAGTTCTCCAGGGATTCCGGTTATGCCTTACTGGGTCATAGAGATCCCGGTAAGCTCGGATCCGGTGTCCGGTAAATGCTTCGGGGTGAGCTGGTTAAGCTCCTCTGCCCCTTATGTACTAACTCGCCACTCGCCTTCGGCCTACTCGGGCCCTCACTAGGCTATACACACTAACAGCAGCTTGCCGCACTTCACCGATCTTATGGCGCCGGCACACCTTAAGCTCTATCTGGGCTCCCTGAATCTAGCTAGCAGGAGCCTCGTGCTCCACTGCTGAACAATTAACTGAGTTCTCTAGACTAGACTGAGCTCCACTGCAGACTGACCTCTCTTAGGCTTCTCTACTGCAGGAACTCTTCAGAGGAACTGGACTGCCTAGCTCCACCTTCCCTATTTATATTCCTAATGGGCTCCCTCTACTGGTCTGAGGTGGAAGGTGGAGATGTGTGAATGTTTATGGGGGCCTCTTGTAGAGGATTCCATCAATACACTTTTCTAGGATCTGTGATACCAAGCGCAGCAGGGCGTCACAGATGCTATTGACGACGAGGTTAGGTTGCGCCTTCCTGGACAGAGACGGAGTACTGGAAGCACGTCAACAACTGCATCCTCAACCACAACTCTGCCTCTGACCACAAGTAGTAGTGGCTCTTCAGGTCGCATGGGCTCTAAGCCTTGCATAGCCTGGGCATTTATTCAGATCGATAAGGATGACCCAACTCGTGTTATCTGTAATATTTGTCACCAAAAGCTAAGTAGAGGCCAAAAAATCCATAGTTTGAGTACTTCATGCATGTACCGTCACATGGATATGAAGCATAAGTTGCAGTGGGAAGCTCAATGTGCTACAATGCGACCTAGCAGGCTGGGCCAACCACCGTCTGCCCTATCTTGTGCATCCGCGGCCTCTTCATCCTCTGTGACTTGGGGGACAGCAGTCACACATGTTTTTGGACGCAGACCTGCCACCTCTTTACCTGCAACAGCCAGTGTGATTGGCAGGTCGTCAGTTCATTGGGAAGTGGAAGCACCTGCTGGTGTTGAGCGCTCTCTGACATCGAGAGCACCACCTTTGGATCAAGGCAACCTAACATGTCCGCCTGCATCTTCCTCACAGACCGGCAGTTTGCCGGTGACACCCTACTCAACCCCGTCAAAGCACAACAGCCAGCCCTCGGTCCCTCAGATGTGGAAAAGTAAAAGACCATTTCCTCCTAGCCATGAGAAAGCTAAGAGGTTGAAATTCACCACCTGCAAGCTGTTGGCTACAGAAATGCTGCCTTTCCGCCTGGAGGACACAGTGGATTTTCGAGACCTTATGTCCGTGGCAGTGCCCCAGTACCAGATGCCCAGTCGGCACTACTTCTCAAAGAAAGGTGTGCCTGCGCTCCACCAGCATGTCGCACACAACATCACCGCTTCTTTGAGAAACTCTGTGTGTGATAGGGTGCATTTCACCACAGACACTTGGACGAGTAGGCATGGACAGGGGCGTTACATGTCGCTGACTGGGCACTTTACTCACAGTTGTTGCAGTCCAGATTACAGGTACCAGAGCCATCTCACCCGTCGTGCTGTGCGTACTCAGTGAGGGGCTCAGTCCATCCCCAGATAGCTCCGGAGTACTTAGCAGGACCCCCTTCTGTGTGTCCTTTCTCTGGCCTTCTCCCTGCACCTCACACCCAGTGACACTTCTATCCGGTATCCTCGGGCCTTGGCGGGCGACTTGTGTTCCGTCCCCTGGGTCCTATGTGGCTACCTTCTTAGTGAGACTGGTGTGGACTTTTGCCTGCAGTACATGAAATGCTGCAGCCTCCAGTTTCTAGTTGAGCCTTGCTGTTTCTCCTCTAGTTGAGGGCCCGGTTCCCCTTATCTGGTCTGACCCCTCTACCTCCTGGTAGCAGCGGGAGTACGAGTGGCCTTCTGCACGGCCCATAGCCCTAGGGTCCCTTTGGTTCCTGGAGCCTTCCTGCTCCCACTCCTCTCTTCTCTCCTTCAGTCCTTGGCCTCCCAGGCTAGGCCCGCCTCCGGAGCAGAGCTCATGCCGAGCCTCTGCTCCTGTCACTTTTCCTCCTCTGACTGGCTTGCTCTTTCTAAGATGGCTTCCTATTTATACTCTCCCTGTCATGTGCTCCCCTAAGCTGCTCCCCTAAGCACCCACTACATAGGACCCTCCCACCAGCTAGGGACCTGGGACTGTGCTCTCCCTTAGGAGCAATCTCGCCCTACCCCCACTGCGGGTATGTGTTGGATGCAGGTGTTAGGGTCCCGAGCCATACGCCTTCCTTACCTGAAGGTGAGATACCACATCTCTGGGTGAGATGCAGTAACTCTGTGGCGACTGAACCCTCAGGGGCGCCACACACCCTTCTGCACAGTTTTGAAATGGCGCCGAAAATGTTTAGTGCTGACGACGATGTCATTATCAGCATGACTATTCCGGTGATTTACATGCTGGAGCACACATTAAACAGAATTCAGAGTCAGGTGGTGGGACAAGAGGAGTTGGAGGAAGTAGAGGAGGAGTCGTATGCGGAAGGGATAACATCTCCAAGATCCAGACGGTTGGCAGCACCAAGGCGGCAGGCATGGGAGGGTGGGGGAGAGGGATTAACCAGGGCGCATGGTAGCAGCCAAACTGTTGAGGAAGGTGCAGGAGCCGAGGAAGAAGTGGAGGATGAACTAGCGATGGGCATGGAAGACTCATCAGATGAGCGAGACCTTGATCACATTTCTTTTGTGCGAGGTTGGGGGGAGAGGGCAGAGGAAGGAAGCATGATTCTTACCTCGCTACCAACACAACAAGGACTTGGTCCTCCTGGATGCGCAAGACACATGAGTGCCTTCTTGCTGCACTACCTGCAACATGACATTCAGATTGCAGAATTCGAAGTAATCCCGACTACTGGGTTGCCACACTCTTAGATTCCCGGTACAAAAGTAAATTTGCCGAAATAATTCCTGCCATAAAAAGGGATTGACGCATGCAGGAGTATCTGCAGATGCTGTTGCAGAATCTTACATGTGCTTTTCCACAAAACACCAGTGGTGCACGAAGTGAATCTCACAGTTCTAACTTGCCAACCGTGGGACTGTCAAGTCTTCATCACTCAAACCGTAACAGTAACACAGTATCTGCTGGTAACAGCAATTTTGTGGAATCGTTTCACCAATTTTTTAGACCATCCTTTGCAAGGCCAGAGGAGACAAGAAGTCTGACACATAGTCAATGCCTAGAGAGGATGGTGCAGGAGTATCTCCAAGTGAACATCGAAGCCATGACTGTGTCACTGGACCCTTGCTCATTTTGGTATTCCAATCTGGAAAAATGGCCAGAGCTCGCCACTCACGCCTTGGAGATCTTGTCATGCCCTGCAGCCAGTGTTCTCTCTGAACGTGTGTTCAGCGCTGCTGATGGTGTGCTGACAGATAAGCGCACGCGGCTGTCCACTGAGAATGTAGACAGACTCACGTTCATAAAGATGAACAAATCATGGATTCGCAAGGACTTTCTACCCCTGTGTTATCCTTGGGGGACTAAAAGCTTGAGGATTTGGTAATATCACCTCACCAACCGTTTTAAGCAACTGTGGGGCAATTGATGCCACTTAACCCTAGAACGCATGACCATAAAAATCTACACTTTCATATACCTGGGGCCTTTTAGGCCCGTGTGCAAATAACATGGAATAACTCATACTCAAATGACAAACAACTATATACATGAAGAATACCAAGAGTTTCAAAATTCTAACTAAAGTAATCTTGCAGAAAATAGAAAACAATTAACAGGGCGGGACTGCGAGGCCCCAGGTATGCGTTCTAGGGTTAAGTGGTGTCTGTGCCACAATTTTGGGAAAAAATGGAGACTCTTTTTGGAGTCCCCTTGCTGTGTCTTACGTGACGTTGGCATCTTCAATTCCAGGTGGGTTGGGTCGCTCCCCCCCCTTTTAACTGTAAGAAACTACATACACTATGGCTTGGGGTAACACAGATGGTTAAGTCTGAAGAGTTGTTTACTCAGAGGTCTGCTCCAAATCTTCAGAGTCTGCTAGTCAGCGTAGAATTTTTAACTGCATCTAGCCTAAGCAATACTTTGGGCGCAGTAGCCCAGCTGTGAAGCAAGCTGCACCGCCTGTGTATCTAATCAGAATTTTTAAATGCATCTAGCCTAGGCAGACTGTGGGGACCCCCAACCAAACCCAGACGCTCAGCCCCCCTACCGCCCCCCTTTCCTTAACAATACAATAATGTAACTCTTACAACTGGATGGGTGAGGATCGGTCACAGCTTTATTAACTCTTTATACTCATTCCATTAGAAAGGCATTTTATTTCTAAAATAATTCAGCTTGTTCCAGCATGCCCTGGGTCTCCACTCCGGCAACTTGGCCAACAAGTGTAACTCTCCAACATGTCCTTTCTATTTCCAGGTCACGGAGGATCCTGCGTACTCGTATGCAGGACTCTGACCCCCACCCATCACTCTTAATGCTTTTTCCACTCCGTACTGGAGTCCTGACCGGAATATGTCCAGTCCAATATCCATTAAGTGAACACCGTCGGGCCGTATGAGGCCTGCTTTATCTCCTTCCAGTTGTCGGTGTCGTACCACTACACCGCCTCTGTCTCTTCTAAATTTTGCCATCCGAATATTTATTACCCGCCTTGTCCGTTCGATGGCCGTGATGTCTCGCGCACCTTGCCATACCGCTATCGGCACAATCTCTGACCATACTATAGCTAGTTTTGTGAAAAATTCTCTGAAGCGCTCAGTGTCTAGTTTCATTATTGCCATTAGTTATGCGCTCTTGTGATGACCTAGGTTGTTTCCCCCGGCCTGTATAACTAAGATGACCGGACATCTTGCCTCTCTCCCTACCTTGATTACCTCCATTAGTACCTGTGGCCATAGCAGGCCTCTAATACCTCTCCAGTTGAAATATGTGTTATGAAACTCTAATTTCCTCCCGCCTGGGCGGACTTTCTCCCTTTTTTCTGCCCAATATATATACGAGTGGCCTATCACCCACACTGTTGGCTTATCGTCACCTGTAAAAGAAACAAACCACGTTAGGATAACAAGTCCGGTCTTATGTATCTTGCCAAACACGTGGATCGCCATCTCCCTATCCTCTGAACTTCCGTTTCTGACAGTCCTGCTCTTGCTGCTTCCGTGGCCGCGCCTATGCGGAATGAGTGTGTCCCTTAATCTTTGGGGTGGTTCCCTGCCGATGTTATGCATTTATTAAATATAGCTTGGAACTGGTATCTTGATAATGGCGTTCCATCAATGTGTGATAGGAAGAAATTACTTTGTGATCTGATGGTTAGATATGTTTTTACTATTGTTACCCGACTCAGTGTACCGTTTGTGGGTTGTAGAAGTACCCAAGTGCCCCTGCCCGCTGGAACCGTTTTCGATTTGTGTATGCGTAGACGTATTGCATTATTGGCTATGACTACGTCCTGGTGTAATAAGCCTCCACTGGTGGTAATTTTGGATTGAGGGACTAATTCGCTTATGCATAGCGCCCCGAAGAAGGCGATCACAAATGCAGTAGACAGTAGTGTTGCTTCAAATTGTTAGTGTCATGTTAATGGTGTTAGGGATATGATGTGAGAAATCAGTTTTAGTGACACGGGACGGGGCGTCTATACTCCTGACTTGGCTGACCCATTTTCCACCCTTTTATGGATTGTCTGATGATGAATCTTTGTCACATCTCCCCAATTCAGTAGTTGGAAGTGAAATGCTACTCCGGTCAGACACCGCTGCGCTGACGCCCCTGATATGCCCCTCATCATTAGCTGGTGGAGAAATTCTATGGTGACTTGTGATCTGGCTTGTTCACATTGGTCAACCCGTCTGCCTGCTACTAGTCGTGTCCACTCTTCCCATGCCTTACCGTATGCTTGCCACGTCGACGGGGCAACTGACGCTCTGATTAATGGCATCAACTATTAGCCACTAGATCCCATAGGGAAGGTGGGTAACTGTTGCTCGATGGGTGGGCATTGTGGAAGAGCTCTGTGAAAATCTGCCAATTGAATTGTTATAAAGCGTTAGCCGCAGCTTTAGACCCCTCAGCATAGTGGCTAGCGCGGACCCATACATTGTGTTTTAGGCACAGGAATGCTAGCCTGGGTAGTAGGCCTAGCACTGGGAGAGACGATGATGCCATCTTATTAATGCAGTGCGCTAGGCTGGTGTTTTTTGCTATGAAGCGTATATTTTTGAAAGCCAGGAGCGCGCCCCATATTTATATTGCTACCACTATTGGGAAGAAAAATTATTTTCAGGGCTAGATGCAGCTAAAAATTATTATTAATTTAAAAGCTGGTGGAGCTTGGTATAGATGGCCTAATACAATGAGTCCCACACACTGCTAGAAGGCCAAATATTTTTTCAGAGCTAGATGCAGATAAAAATTATTTTGAATTTGCATCCTGATGGAGGTCAGTATAGATGGACTAATAGAACAAGTTCCACACACAGCTAGAAGGCCAAATATTTTTTCAGAGCTAGATGCAGATAAAAATTATTTTTAATTTGCAACCTGATGGAGGTCAGTATAGATGGAATAATAGAACAAGTCCCACACACTGCTAGAAGGCCAAATATTTTTTCAGAGCTAGATGCAGATAAAAATTATTTTTAATTTGCAACCTGATGGAGGTCAGTAAAGATGGACTAATAGAACAAGTCCCACACACTGCTAGAAGGCCAAATATTTTTTCAGAGCTAGATGCAGATAAAAATTATTTTTAATTTGCAACCTGATGGAGGTCAGTATAGATGGACTAATAGAACAAGTCCCACACACTGCTAGAAGGCCAAATATTTTTTCAGAGCTAGATGCAGACAAAAAATAATTTTGAATTTGCAACCTGATGGAGGTCAGTATAGATGGACTAATAGAACAAGTCCCACACACTGCTAGAAGGCCAAATATTTTTTCAGAGCTAGATGCAGATAAAAATTATTTTTAATTTGCAACCTGATGGAGGTCAGTATAGATGGACTAATAGAACAAGTCCCACACACTGCTAGAAGGCCAAATATTTTTTCAGAGCTAGATGTAGACAAAAAATTATTTTGAATTTGCAACCTGATGGAGGTCAGTATAGATGGACTAATAGAACAAGTCCCACACACTGCTAGAAGGCCAAATATTTTTTCAGAGCTAGATGCAGACAAAAAATTATTTTGAATTTGCAACCTGATGGAGGTCAGTATAGATGGACTAATAGACCAAGTCCCACACACTGCTAGAAGGCCAAATATTTTTTCAGAGCTAGATGCAGATAAAAATTATTTTTAATTTGCAACCTGATGGAGGTCAGTATAGATGGACTAATAGACCAAGTCCCACACACTGCTAGAAGGCCAAATATTTTTTCAGAGCTAGATGCAGATAAAAATTATTTTTAATTTGCAACCTGATGGAGGTCAGTAAAGATGGACTAATAGAACAAGTCCCACACACTGCTAGAAGGCCCAATATTTTTTCAGAGCTAGATGCAGATAAAAATTATATTCAATTTGCAACCTGGTGGAGGTCAGTATAGATGGACTAATAGAACAAGTCCCACACACAGCTAGAAGACCAAATATTTTTTCAGAGCTAGATGCATAAAAATATTATATTCCATTTGCAACCTGATGGAGGTCAGTATAGATGGACTAATAGAACAAGTCCCACAGACTGCTAGAAGGCCAAATATTTTTTCAGAGCTAGATGCAGAAAAAAATTATATTCAATTTGCAACCTGATGGAGGTCAGTATAGATGGACTAATAGAACAAGTACTACACACAGCTAGAAGCCCAAATATTTTTTCAGAGGTAGATGCAGAAAAAAATTATATTCAATTTGCAACCTTATGGAGGTCAGTATAGATGGACTAATAGAATGATGCTATGCCCAAAAGGTTTTACTTCACTAGGTGCAGTAAAAAAATTGGTATTCTATACACAGGTGGTGTAGCTTGCAACACAGATAGGCTACTCCACTGACTAACACACTCTGCAATAGGCCAAAAAGGATTAGCTTTGCTAGTTTGAGCCAAATGCTGTGAAAAAAAACTTGCACAGCACTGGCACAGACCTGACTGGCAAAAACTGATAGGAACTGATCTAACTTAGTCCTGAAAAGGACTGCAATTACAATTATTCTTTACTCCCAACCTATCTATTTAAGAGCACAGACCAGCCTGATAAAAGTCATAGGAAATGCTGTAACCTAGTCCTTAAAAGGACTGCAATCACAACTATTCCCTACTCCCAAGCTATCTGTAGATTTGTGCGAAAATTGGCTTGAAATTAACAAGGTATAGCGCACACAGCAACAGCGGTGCCGTCTAACACGCAGCTGCAGCAGTGAGAAAATGGTGGCGACGGGGAAAATGGCTGGGTCTTATAGGGCAAGGACATGTGACATACACTGCCAATGACACATGCCCTTGCTTGTGTGAAAAATAGCACTTCGCTCCGTGTGTGCGCTGCTGATAGGCTGACAGATTGCACCTCCTCACTGTAAATGCGGGAAAGAGAAAAAAAATGGAGATCTTCATTATTCCTGCAGAGATCCATCCCCTGCCCCTCCCCCCGCCCCGCTGTACACTCAAACTGCGTATTAACATTAATTTTCATCATTACTGAGAAAAAATCCAGTTATGATTTTGGTGCACGAACAGTTATCGAACATAACCTCGAACAGCCAAATTTTTTTCAAATCGTTCGTGTTCGCCGAACGGCTCGAACACCGCCCAAAACAGCTCGAATTTGAGATTGGCGAACAGTTCAAGTCGAACACCGCTCATTTCTATTGATGACTGCTTTGCACATTCTTGGCATTCTCTTGATGAGCTTCAAGAGGTAGTCACCGGAAATGGTTTTCACTTCACAGGTGTGCCCTGTTAGGTTTAATAAGTGGGATTTCTTGCCTTATAAATGGGGTTGGGACCATCAGTTGTGTTGTGCAGAAGTCAGGTGGATACACAGCTGATTGTCCTACTGAATAGACTGGTAGAATTTGTATTATGGCAAGAAAAAAGCAGCTAAGTAAAGGAAAACGAGTGGCCATCATTACTTTAAGAAATGAAGGTCAATCAGTCTGAAAAATTGGGCAAACTTTGAAAGTGTCCCCAAGTGCAGTTGCAAAACCCATCACTCGCTACAAAGAAACTGGCTCACATGAGGACTGCCCCAGGAAAGGAAGAACAAGAGTCACCTCTGCTTCTGAGGATAAGTTTACCGAGTCTCCAGCCTCAGAAATCGCAGGTTAACAGCAGCTCAGATTAGAGACCAGGTCAATGCCACACAGAGTTCTAGCAGCAGACACATCTCTACAACAACTGTTAAGAGGAGACTTTGTGCAGCAGGTCTTCATGGTAAAATAGCTGCTAGGAAACCACTGCTAAGGACAGGCAACAAGCAGAAGAGACTTGTTTGGGCTAAAGAACACAAAGAATGGACATTAGACCAGTGGAAATCTGTGCTTTGGTCTGATGAGTACAAATTTGAGATCTTTGGTTCCAACCACCGTGTCTTTGTGCGACGCAGAAAAGGTGAACGGATGGACTCTACATGCCTGGTTCCCACCGTGAAGCATGGAGGAGGAGGTGTGATGGTGTGGGGGTGCTTTGCTGGTGACACTGTTGGGGATTTATTCAAAACTGAAGGCATACTGAACCAGCATGGCTACCACAGCATCTTGCAGCGGCAGGCTATTCCATCCGGTTTGCGTTTAGTTGGACCATCATTTATTTTTCAACATGACAATGACCCCAAACACACCTCCAGGCTGTGTAAGGGCTTTTTGACCAAGAAGGAGAGTGATGGGGTGCTATGCCAGATGACCTGGCCTCCACAGTCACCAGACCTGAACCCAATCGAGATGGTTTGGGGTGAGCTGGACCGCAGAGTGAAGACAAAAGGGCCAACAAGTGCTAAGCATCTCTGGGAACTAATTCAAGATTGTTGGAAGACCATTTCCGGTGACTACGTTTTGAAGCTCATCAAGAGAATGCCAAGAGTGTGCAAAGCAGTCTTCAAAGCAAAATGTGTCTACTTTGAAGAACCTAGAATATAAGACATATTTTCAGTTGTTTCACACTTTTTTGTTAAGTATATAATTCCACATGTGTTAATTCATAGTTTTGATGCTTTCAGTGTGAATGTACAATTTTCATAGTCATGAAAATACAGAAAAATCTTTAAATGAGAAGGTGTGTCCAAACTTTTGGTCTGTACTGTATATGCACACATTTTTTTTGAGGGGAGGGCAATGTGATTTCAATGTATGCCCCTCGCCTCCACCCAGAAATCATAAGGTGGTAAATCTTCCTGCCAAGTAACTTTCCTGCATTTTCATTTGAAGGATATGCTAAAGGCCAATAGTTTCACTTGTAAGTTTCAAAGTCCCCATACACTTAAGATAACTGTTGGCCAAAAGTTTGGTCAGGTGACAGCTATCTCCCAACTTCATCATATGTATGCCTAGCTAAGCAGAGTGTGCATATGTTTTGCATGAAGACTCAAGAGCAGAGTAAGCCTCTGCAAGACTTTGGCTGCATGTACAGTATTTCCTCGGAGAACAAAAGGATCGAGCTTTTGAATTCAAGGTACAAACCTCTCTCACCCCAAATATCATATGTTGAGAGAGAGTCGAGATATCCCCATTTACATCAGATTGTCAGCTGCTATTGCCAAATATAGGCCATTTTTTCTGACTTTAACCTAACATATTTGGGGACCTTCACCCAACTAAAACCAAAGAACATAGCTCAATGACAAATTATTTTTTTTTTCTTTTAAGGAGAACTGCCCACTAAGATACAAGAAGTTTAGAATCACAATGAAAGTTACTCCAAATCTTATCCTTCAACACCTCATCTCTTCACTAATGACTACATTGTCATGTTTATACGGGAATAAAAGTGAGCTGTTATAAATAGAAATAAAAAAAATCCACTTGTCAGTATCGACTTGACGTCTTTTGTGAAACGGCTCCTTTGGGGGAAAAACAATTAAGCTTTCTTAATGTGGTACACCAATTTATCATACTCTTATCAACATCAGTTAGAGAGCTGGTTGTTCTGAACACAATCTCCGCTCATCTCCTGGCAATTTTTGGGCGTTGCAGTCATTTTACACTTCATTGCCGTAATTACGTGACCTTGTCCAAGCTAGATTAAACATACCCTCCAGAGTATAATCTCATTTTTCTGTTTGAGAGACCCTAGTTCTATCTTACCATTAATTATGTTGGAACAGCTGGTGACTGGTTACTTTTTATGTATTACTATCCCATTGCAAGATCTTTGTCTTTGTCATTACTTGGAGGAATGCAGCAGGTCAAACCCATTCATAAAAGAAATGAAGCCAGCAGTTAATCATAACAAAGTCTAATTGTATAGCATTATTATTCTGAATAATTATGTTTTCATTACACATTAGAAGTCATTATCGAGGCTATAAAATATGTAGATGACACTGACAACAACAATATAATTAAGTCGTGGATGCCTTTTATACTTTAGTATGTTAACACTTCTCTACTCCTAATGCAGCTATTGATTTTGATTACTTCTCACTGTATGAATTCTGCACTGAAGGCCACTATAAAACCCCTAAAATGGAAACTCTCCAAATGTGATCTGAAAATCTATGGTCTTAAATATATTTCCTGACAAATGACATTTGCTTTCTAATAACAGGCTAGGTGATAAATGTATGATCTCTGAGACTCCAATTAAACAGGGTCCCGAGTCCTTTGCCCTCCTTACTACATGACCTCAATGAGAAGGACTGTAAGTGTCGCATGGGCCAAGATGTATAGTTGCGATAGTAAGCATCCAGTAAAGATAGTTTCTGAGTGTATGTAATAATGTCTCTTAATCAGAAGAAATAACTTATGGTTTACAGGTAATCTCAACAGAGCTCTCCATCTGTACTAAGCTTCTGTCATAGCTCAGGCCTGCTTGTCAAGCCCACCAATGCTCCCAGGTCTGGCCTTCACGCAACCTCTGTCCCTTCACAATCCTGTGCTGTCTCCTGGTCCACACTAACCCATGGCTATATGTTCAGACCTCTGGCTTTCTGTACTCCAGGAGCTTAGCTTTTCAATCTACTGCTTCTTCCCTCACTGTTATGGCACCCCTGCTTGCATTCTGGCATTCTGTTTCCAGATATTTTGCCAATTCCTCTGTGTCAAACTTGCTATCTGTATCTCTGTATCCCCTTCCTTAAACACACACCAAATAGCAGCCTAGTTGGTCACGTTGCCTTTTTATGAACCTCTCTTCTGACAACAACTCTATACTAACTGACTCTGCCACTAGAAACTTCCTCATTTACATCTCCAAAATCTTTACCCCGCTATTGGGACTGGCTAGCTATTAACTCTCTCCTCATTCTGTGCCTGCAACATTAGTTTCATTTTCCCAACATAATACATTTGTAAAGCATAATAATAATGTGAATAATTGAATGAAACTTCAACTATATATAATGCATATCACATTAGAAGTAGTTAGAACATCTTCAGAGAATGCCAGTCTATTTTATGATTGAAGATGCCACTCAATTCAAAGTATATGGGACTGATGGAGACAGCCAAGCATATAAATGTGGTGGGCTCTCTCAGTAATCATTAGTGTTGAGCCACCCCCGTAGTGTTCGGGTTCGGTTCGGTTCGTCGAACACCGGGATGTTCGAGGAACTGTTCGTCGAACTGTTCGTCGAACACCTTAGAACACCGTCGAACACCGTTAAAACCAATGGCAGGCAAACAAAAACACATAGAAACACATAGAAAACACCTTCAAAGGTGTCCAAAAGCTGACAAACTGCTCAGAAGACGCTTTCTTTAAAAAAGCCGGCCGGCAATTCAGCAGCGGCATACACCGGTACCCGACAATTTAGACAAGAAGGAATAAAGCCTCACACATAGATTAGATAGATAGAAACATGTCAGTCACATATATATGAAGTACAGTGACAGTGTTGCTTACTGTACTTGTCATTTAGTGTAAAGGATTTATTAAAAAATATAATAGTGTTTTCATGCACTGTCTCTTTAAAAAAGCCGGCCGGCAATTCAGCATCTGTACCCGACAATTTATAACAGACAGAATAGAGCTTCACACATAGATTAGATAGATAGAAACATGTCAGTCACATATATATGAAGTACAGTGACAATGTTGCTTACTGTACTTGTCATTTAGTGTAAAGGATTTATTAAAAAAAATAATAGTGTTTTCATGCACCGTCTCTTTAAAAAAGCCGGCCGGCAATTCAGCATCTATACCCGACAATTTATAACAGACAGAATAGAGCTTCACACATAGATTAGATAGATAGAAACATGTCAGTCACATATATATGAAGTACAGTGACAGTGTTGCTTACTGTACTTGTCATTTAGTGTAAAGGATTTATTAAAAAATATAATAGTGTTTTCATGCACTGTCTCTTTAAAAAAGCCGGCCGGCAATTCAGCATCTGCACCCGACAATTTATAACAGACAGAATAGAGCTTCACACATAGATTAGATAGATAGAAACATGTCAGTCACATATATATGAAGTACAGTGACAATGTTGCTTACTGTACTTGTCATTTAGTGTAAAGGATTTATTAAAAAAAATAATAGTGTTTTCATGCACCGTCTCTTTAAAAAAGCCGGCCGGCAATTCAGCATCTGTACCCGACAATTTATAACAGACAGAATAGAGCTTCACACATAGATTATATAGATAGAAACATGTCAGTCACATATATATGAAGTACAGTAATAGTGTTGGTTACTGTACTTGTCATTTAGTATTAAAATAAAGGATTTATTATTAAAAAAAATTGGCGTGGGGTTCCCCTTAATTTTAGTCTCTAGCGGAGGTTAAGCAGACAGCTGGGGCAGATGTTTGAAGCCTGGGAAGGGGGTAATACCCACGGAGCTTCCCAGGCTACTAATATGAGCCCCCAGCTGAATACATAGCCTTTACTAGCTATTAAAATGGGGGACCCTCCCAAAAAAATGACGTGGGGTCCCCCCTAATTTAATAGCTAGCAAAGGCTAGGCAGACAGCTGGGGGCTGATATTAATAGCCCAGGAAGGGAGCCATGAATATTGGCCCCCTCCCAGGCTAGAAACACCAGCCGTCAGCCGCCCAAGAAATGGCGCATTCATAGGATGCGCCAATTCTGGCACTTAGCCTCGCTCTTCCACGCTGCCCTGTAGCGGTGGCAGGGGGTAATAGGGCTGGGGTTGATGTCAGCTTATAATGCCAGCTGACATCAAGCCCAGGTTAGTAATGGAGAGGCATCTATAAGACACCCCCATTACTAACCCCATAGTCAAAGTTAAAAGAAAACACAAACACCCAGAATAAAGTCCTTTAATTGAAATAAAGACACAATCCTTTATTGTTCTAAATTAAACCATACTTACCATCACGCCCATTCCAGCTGAAGCCAACGATCTCCTGCAATAAAAGAAAAATAATAAAGCAACATCATCCTTACCTTTCCATGGTTCCCACGACAGCTTCAGCTCTGCTAGATCGAGATGACAGGCTGGACCGCAGCAGAACGCTGCCATCCAGCCTGTCATCCCGCAGACACTGAGAAGCGCAGGCATGCTTGCGCTCTGCAGTGTCTGGCTGTGACGGCATAAAGATGAGACGAGTTCATGTCCAATGAACTCGGCGCACCTCATGCACGTCACTGACAGCGTGGGAAAATTCTCACGCTGAAGCGCTGAGTGCAGGAGAATTCTCCCACGCTGTCAGTGACGTGCATAAGGTGAGCTCATGTCCAATGAACTCAGCTCACCTCCTGCACATCACTGACAGCGTGGGAGAATTCTCCTGCACTCAGCGCTTCAGCATGAGAATTCTCCCACGCTGAAGCGCTGAGTGCAGGAGAATTTTCCCACGCTGTCAGTGACGTGCATGAGGTGAGCCGAGTTCATTGGACATTAACTCGGCTCATCTGGATGCCCTCACAGAGAGACACTGTGGAGCGCAAGCAAGCCTGCGCTTCTCAGTGTCTGCGGGATGACAGGCTGGATGGCAGCGTTCTGCTGCGGTCCAGCCTGTCATCTCGATGTAGCAGAGCTGAAGCTGTCATGGGAACCATGGAAAGGTAAGGATGATGTTGCTTTATTATTTTTCTTTTATTTCAGGAGATCGTTGGCTTCAGCTGGAATGGGCGTGACGGTAAGTATGGTTTAATTTAGAACAATAAAGAATTGTGTGTTTATTTCAATTAAAGGACTTTTTTCTGGGTGTTGTGTTTTTTTTAAATACTTTACTAGAAATTCATGGTGGTCATGTCTAATATTGGCGTGACCCCATGAATTTTGGGCTTAGGGCCAGCTGATAATGCCAAGCTGGCCCTAACCCCTTTATTACCCAGTGAGCCACCGCATCAGGGCCCTGGATGAGTTGGGTACAGCGCCAGAAGATGGCGCTTCTATGAACGCGCCATTTTCCGGGGTGGCTGCGGACTGCAATTTGCAGCGGGGGTGGCCCAGAAAGCTTGGGCCTCCCTGCGCTGCGGATTCCAGCCCCCAGCTGCCTAGTTGTACCTGGCTGGACACAAAAACAGGGCAAAGCCCCACGTCAATTTTCTTTAAATTATTTCATGAAATAATTAAGAAAAAAAGGGCTTCCCTATATTGTTGTGTCCGGCCAGGTACAAATAGGCAGCTGGTGGTTGGGGGCAGCCCGTTCCTGCCTGCTGCACCTGACTGGACACAAATATAGTGCGAAGCCCCACGTCAATTTTTTTTTAATTATTTCATGAATTTCCTGAAATAATTTAAAAAAATTGAAGTGGGGCTTCGCACTATATTTGTGTCCAGCCAGGAACAGCAGGCAGGAATGGGCTGCCCCCAACCACCAGCTGCCTATTTGTACCTGGCCGGACACAATAATATAGGGAAGGCCTTTTTTTCTTAATTATTTCATGAATTTCGTGAAATAATTAAAAAAAATTGAAGTGGGGCTTCGCACTATATTTGTGTCCAGCCAGGTACAGCAGGCAGGAACGGGCTGCCCCCAACCACCAGCTGACTATTTGTACCTGGCCGGACACAACAATATAGGGAAGGCCTTTTTTTCTTAATTATTTCATGAATTTCATGAAATAATTAAAAAAAAAATACGTGGGGCTTCGCCCTATTTTTGTGTCCAGCCAGCTACAACTAGGCAGCTGGGGGCTGGAATCTGCAGCGCAGGGAGGCCCAAGCTTTCTGGGCCCCCCCCGCTGCAAATTGCAGTCCGCAGCCACCCCGGAAAATGGCGCGTTCATAGAAGCGCCATCTTCTGGCGCTGTACCCAACTCATCCAGGGCCCTGGTGCGGTGGCTCACTGGGTAATAAAGGGGTTAGGGCCAGCTTGGTATTATCAGCTGGCCCCAAGCCCAAAATTCATGGGGTCACGCCAGTATTAGACATGACCGCCATGAATTTCTAGTAAAGTATTTAAAAAAAACACAACACCCAGAATAAAGTCCTTTAATTGAAATAAACACACAATTCTTTATTGTTCTAAATTAAACTATACTTACCATCACGCCCATTCCAGCTGAAGCCAATGATCTCCTGCAATAAAAGAAAAATAATAAACCAACCTCATCCTTACCTTTCCATGGTTCCCACGACAGCTTCAGCTCTGCTACATCGAGATGACAGGCTGGACCGCAGCAGAACGCTGCCATCCAGCCTGTCATCCCGCAGACACTGAGAAGAGCAGGCATGCTTGCGCTCCTCAGTGTCTCGCTGTGACGGCATCCAGATGAGCCGAGGTCATGTCCAATGAACTCGGCTCACCTCATGCACGTCACTGACAGCGTGGGAAAATTCTCACGCTGAAGTGCTGAGTGCAGGAGAATTCTCCCACGTTGTCAGTGACGTGCATGAGGTGAGCTCATGTCCAATGAACTCAGCTCACCTCATGCACCTCACTGACAGCGTGGGAAAATTTTCCTGCACTCAGCGCTTCAGCGTGAGAATTCTCCCACGCTGTAAGTGACGTGCATGACGTGAGCCGAGTTCATTGGACATGACCTCGGCTCATCTTTATGCCGTCACAGAGAGACAATGTGGAGCGCAAGCAAGCCTGCGCTTCTCAGTGTCTGCGGGATGACAGGCTGGATGGCGGCGTTCTGCTGCGGTCCAGCCTGTCATCTCGATGTAGCAGAGCTGAAGCTGTCGTGGGAACCATGGAAAGGTAAGGATGAGGTTGGTTTATTATTTTTCTTTTATTGCAGGAGATCATTGGCTTCAGCTGGAATGGGCGTGATGGTAAGTATAGTTTAATTTAGAACAATAAAGAATTGTGTGTTTATTTCAATTAAAGGACTTTATTCTGGGTGTTTGTGTTTTTTTTAACTTTGACTATGGGGTTAGTAATGGGGGTGTCTTATAGACGCCTCTCCATTACTAACCTGGGCTTGATGTCAGCTGGCATTATAAGCTGACATCAACCCCAGCCCTATTACCCCCTGCCACCGCACCAGGGCAGCGTGGAAGAGCGAGGCTAAGTGCCAGAATTGGCGCATCCTATGAATGCGCCATTTCTGGGGCGGCTGACGGCTGGTGTTTCTAGCCTGGGAGGGGGCCAATATTCATGGCTCCCTTCCTGGGCTATTAATATCAGCCCCCAGCTGTCTGCCTAGCCTTTGCTAGCTATTAAATTAGGGGGGACCCCACGTCATTTTTTTGGGGGGGTCCCCCATTTTAATAGCTAGTAAAGGCTATGTATTCAGCTGGGGGCTGATATTAGTAGCCTGGGAAGCTCCGTGGGTATTACCCCCTTCCCAGGCTTCAAACATCTGCCCCAGCTGTCTGCTTAACCTCCGCTAGAGCCTAAAATTAAGGGGAACCCCACGCAAATTTTTTTAATAATAAATCCTTTATTTTAATACTAAATGACAAGTACAGTAACCAACACTATCACTGTACTTCATATATATGTGACTGACATGTTTCTATCTATCTAATCTATGTGTGAAGCTCTATTCTGTCTGTTATAAATTGTCGGGTACAGATGCTGAATTGCCGGCCGGCTTTCTTAAAGAGACGGTGCATGAAAACACTATTATTTTTTTTAATAAATCCTTTACACTAAATGACAAGTACAGTAAGCAACACTGTCACTGTACTTCATATATATGTGACTGAAATGTTTCTATCTATCTAATCTATGTGTGATTCTCTATTCCTTCTATTCTAAATTGTTGGGTACAGATGCTGAATTGCCGGCCGGCTTTTTTAAAGAGACGGTGCATGAAAACACTATTATTTTTTTTGATAAATCCTTTACGCTAAATGACAAGTACAGTAAGCAGCACTTTCACTGTACTTCGTATATATGTGGCTGACATGTTTATATCTATCTAATCTATGTGTGAAGCTCTATTCTTTCGGTTCTAAATTGTCGGGTACCGGTGTATGCGGCTGCTGAATTGCCGGCTTTTCATGTTTCACTGTTGGCACTGTTCCCATCGATTTGGGCAATCACTGTAATGCCACAACCACCATGGCTGTGGCATTACAGTGAGTGGCAGACAATCCCTGCATGATTGGTGCTCTAAATAGCGCCAGACATGCAGGACACGCTTTTGGTGCACGAACAGTTATCGAACATAACCTCGAACAGCCGAATTTTTTGCAAATCGTTCGGGTTCGTCGAACAACTCGAACACCGCCCAAAACAGCTCGAATTTGAGATTGGCGAACAGTTCTAGTCGAACACCGCTCATCTCTAGTAATCATACCATTTTCTCCTATCCTGTGGATAGGTGATAACTGGAACTTGTAGGGAAAGGTCTTTTAAAGGTCTTATCTCATGAGGACAACCAGTTCTAACATGCTCTATAGGATGGAAAGAGGTAGATTTTCCAGCAGAAAACCAGCAGATCCCACTCTGGCAGACCCCAGCTAACCATGTGCTACTTGGTTTGTCATTCGTTCAAAAGACTGCCATGAACTAATACAGAAATACATATAAGATTTTTACTCTTTTGCTAATTTATTTTTAATATTTGACAACTGCACAGAGGATTTTACTAGGGGAAGATTCAGTTGGCTTTAGAATTCTCGTGTTGCTGCCACTGCAGGGTAAATGTACAGATTTAGCATTTTTTAGTTTAAAACAGAACATATTAACTATTACTTAACGCAGAGAAATAACTTGATCCAGAAAACTGTAACTGTAACCCTTATCTCAACGCTGGAGATGTTGTGAATCAATTTATATGACTTGGTCATGTCACTAATCTGTGGCAACGAGACAGGAGCCCTGTGAAACAGTAGCTCTTCTTTTGATTAGCCTGGCACACCGCAATGATGACATCAAGCCAGGCTAACCAATCCAAATAGGAGCATGAGAAGCCATCAGGGAAAAGGGCAGGGCTTCCATCCTGCCGTCACAGATTACTGATTTGACCAAGTCCTGTGAGACAAGTTGCACCATTTCTGCTCAGCCTAAGTCATTGAACATGTCAAACTAAGTGCTACAGTTTTCTGAATCAAGATATTTTCCTCTATCCATGTATGTATGTATGCTTCATCTCTAGTATAAAATGATGGCTATTCAGATTCATGGCCATTAAGTGTGAGTAAAAACTGTGGCTTGAACGTTGCTTCAAGGTTCTTAGAAGGTTTCTGAATGGTGCAACATTCTTTATGATGTCCATACTGATTCCCTCCTGCTTCTCTTCCAAAGCTACCTGGATCTCCTGCCAGAATTCTAGTTCATTGATTGTCTGCAATAGTCATAGGAAATATGGAGATTGGCAGGGCACATAGTGCAGCATTAGGAGTGAAATGGAAGAGGATCGGAAAGGTGAGTATTCTTTTTTCCATTATTTTATAGCATTCTATATTTTTTTTTTAATTCGACTTTGGTAATTGCTTTAAGGATCTTTTCTCAAGGTAACGCCTTCATTCATAATATGGTCATAAAATACAAAATTTCTCCTGAACCCACAATAATCATCCGTTTTAACAATTTTACTGTTTTTCCCATTTGGCACCAATAATTAAACATCAGCCAGATTATTTTTCTGGGGAAGGATACTTTTCCTGTGTATCAGCCATTGCAATATAAATCTAGTGTAACAAGTGGATTACTCCAATGAATGAATGAATCTAATCTAATGTAATACATGGAGTACACCAGAGTGAGAAATTATGCTTGACAGCAGTTCTTCAGGCAGGCTCATAGAGAGGAACTTGGAGTGGTGTGACATCCTATGTGATATGCAAATGTCCTAGTATAACAGAGGTTGACCTGATGGGACAATACCTTGAAATTGCAACATTTTTTGCTGACCACTCTGGCTTTTAAACCTTCAGTATCTCAGTGGTATTTACTGCACATATTACTTTTTTTTAAGGCTCAATTTAGAGAACAATAGCACAATATTCAGCAAATCTGAGACTAACCGTGACTTTTTGTAGTGACTTTTTAATGAACTCTCCTGCTACTTTGACTCTGCAGCAGAATTTCCTGTATTTATCTTTAAACTTCTAAGGCAAACATCACATTTTTGCATATGGGGTAATATTTTTACATAGTCATTAACTTCAGTACATCACAGACTATACAGAAAGCTTATTCGGCTTTCTTTGTCAGATAACAAGGATGGAGCACAGATGATTTATGCAGATGGTGACTGCATATTAATGTGTTTCATAAAGTGAGTATATTTAAAAAGAGTATTCCAGTCATTGTAAGTGAAGGCATATCTCTAGGATATGCTTTAATTTACTGCTGTCCAGGAGCTGTCCAGGTGCTGAAACAATGTACTTGGCTATCTACGGCAGTCCCATAGACAAATAAATGGAGCAGAGTTCAAAGATTTGCCAAGGGGGGGAAGACCCCCAGTGATCAGTAAGTTATCCCCCATCCTACAGGTTATAACTTATATACTTGGTACAAACACTTTAATCTTAAAAGTGTTGTCTTGGCAAAAAATAAATTTTTACCAGGGGCTTGGTATATTAAAAAAAATAACAAACAAAGCTATACTCCCTTACCGGAACTTACTGGTATCCAGCGTAGGACGCTCTGTGATCAGCATTTACACTGGAAGGACCACTGGGATATTTGACCTGTGATTGGCTGCTGTGTTCAGGTGACTTCAGAAGTGCGTCATCGCTGACATCACTGGTCATGCGTTGCTGAAGTCACCTGACCGCGGCAACCAATGACAGGTTCCAGCAGTCCTGTTGCTGCTTTAAATGGTGACAACTTCCTTCTGGTGTAAAAGCTGACCACAGACTGGACTACGCTGGGAAGTGCCGGCAAGGAAGTATGTATTTGTTTATTATTTAATATATCAAGCTACTGGTAAAATGTTAATTTTGCTCGGACATCCCCTTTAACTTCAGTCTGATTGTCTTCCGGATGATTTTTTTTCAATTATAAGACAATTGACCTTTAAAGGATTATCAGGGTACTTTCCTCTCTATCAAGATTTCTCTTTCCACCTATTACGCTACCACTCCTCTCATAGGCAGAATGTGACATGCAATTTTGCAATCATGGTAACTATTCAAATTATATGCAAAATTTGGTTGTAAATATGGATCAAATCATGCATGGCACAGCTAAGGGACATAGAGACTGAGGATTTTATTTATGCTAACTTTACTTTTTATTCGGGAACAGTATTGTCATAGGCAGCACTGAGGTACCATGCACTGTGAGTCCATTGTGAGAAAAGCGCAATACAAATGTTATAATTGTTGTAGAACCTGCATGGGCTTAAAAAGGGTTGTCCACTACTAGGATATCCCCTTCTTCATCTGAATGTTTGCCCCCATGAAAATAAAAACACTTGTTAAATATATATATATATATATATATATATATATATATATATATATACATACCACGATGGGGCTAGGATGAGGGACATATACGCCAGGATGGAGGATATATACAGTACAGACCAAAAGTTTGGACACACCTTCTCATTTAAGGATTTTTCTGTATTTTCATGACTTTGAAAATTGTACATTCACACTGAAGGCATCAAAACTATGAATTAACACATGTGGAATTATATACTTAACAAAAAAGTGTGAAACAACTGAAAATATGTCTTATATTCTAGGTTCTTCAAAGTAGCCACCTTTTGCTTTGATGACTGCTTTGCACACTCTTGGCATTCTCTTGATGAGCTTCAAGAGGTAGTCACCGGAAATAGTTTTTGTAACGGGTCTGGGAGGCGGAACCTCTGAGCTACTATACAAGGGGGCAGTCCTTGTAAAGGAGCGGGTGGCGACCAGGGAAGACGGGCAGGCAGTCACAGCAGGTGACCGGGACAGTCTCTGAGTGAACGGGCTGGAGGTCACGGCAAGTGAACGGGGCAGTCTCAGGATGAATGGGCTGGAGGTCACGGCAAGTGACCGGGGCAGTCTCTGGATGAACGGGCAGGAGGTCACGGCAAGTGACCGGGGCAGTCTCTGGATGAACGGGCAGGAGGTCACGGCAAGTGACCGGGGCAGTCTCTGGGTAAAGGGTAGGTACGACCTGTGATGGCAGAGCCTTCAGGTAGGCTAGCAGGCAGATGGTAGATGTGTGCTCCCAGGTGAGCAAGCAATAGTCTCTGGAATGGCAGGTGGTCACAGCACGTGACGGCGGAGCCTCCAGGTAGGCTAGCAGGCAGGTAGCAGGTGTGCGCTCCCAGGTGAGCGGGCAGGAGTCTCTGGAATGGCAGGTGGTCACAGCACGTGACGGCGGAGCCTCCAGGTAGGCTAGCAGGCAGGTAGCAGGTGTGCGCTCCCAGGTGAGCGGGCAGGAGTCTCTGGAATGGCAGGTGGTCACAGCACGTGACGGCGGAGCCTCCAGGTAGGCTAGCAGGCAGGTAGCAGGTGTGCGCTCCCAGGTGAGCGGACAGGAGTCTCTGGAATGGCAGGTGGTCACAGCACGTGACGGCGGAGCCTCCAGGTAGGCTAGCAGGCAGGTAGCAGGTGTGCGCTCCCAGGTGAGCGGGCAGGAGTCTCTGGAATGGCAGGTGGTCACAGCACGTGACGGCGGAGCCTCCAGGTAGGCTAGCAGGCAGGTAGCAGATGTGCGCTCCCAGGTGAGCGGGCAAGCTGGTCCATAGACAGACTGACAGGAGTTGGAGGGCAGACCGTCGGACCTCAGGCTAGCAGGCAGGTAGCAGAGGAGCGCTCCCAGGTGAGCGGGCAAGCTGGTCCTTAGACAGACTGACAGGAGTCGGTAGGCAGACCGTCGGACCTCAGGCTAGCAGGCAGGTAAGCAGAATATCAGGCAGGAATCAGACAGCAAACTGGCAGGAATCTGGCAGGTAACTGGCAACAGGACCTGAGGGCTGAAGCAGAGTAGTGAACAGTGCAACAACATTGCTCGGGCACCTCCATTTTGGAGGAGGTGCCTTATATATGGTGAAGTCCTCCGGCCATTGGCCGGGGACTCCTTAGGACGACGCGCGCGGCCCCTTTAAAAGGGAGGGAGCGCGCGCGCGCCCTAAGCACAGTGGCCGGGAAGGAGCGCGCGCTGCCAGCAGAGCGGGAGGAGGACGCCGGGCTCGGAGCAGAGGGGTGAGGGGAACAGCGTCCCTGCCTAGCAGAGGGCAGGGACGCCGGCGCTACAGTACTCCCCCCTTTAGGCCCCCCTTTTTTAGGCCAGAGAGAAATTTAGCTAGGATGAGAGGGGCATGGATGTTCTCCCGGGGCTCCCACGTTCTCTCCTCAGGACCAAACTCCTTCCAATCTACTAGAAAAAAGGTCTTCCCTCTTACCCTTTTGGTGGCCAGAATGTTCTCTACCTCAAACTCGTTTTTAGCGGAAACCGGAGCAGGAGGCGTACCTGTAGACTTAGAAAAAGAGTTAAGTACCACAGGTTTGAGGAGAGATACATGGAAGGAGTTAGGGATCCGCAAGTTGGCCGGGAGTTTCAATTTATAGGCCACCGGGTTGATCTGACTGATGACCTCCAGAGGACCGATGAACCGAGGCCCTAACTTATAGGAAGGAATCTTGAGCCGGACATACTTGGACGAGAGCCAGACCTTATCCCCTGGACGGAATTGAGGAGGATCCAGACGTTTTTTGTCAGCATGTCTTTTCATACTCTCCCATATGGAGGAAAATTTGTTAACAAGAGATTCCGCAGCCGGATTGTCCACCGAGGTGGAGACGGGAAATGGGATCCGAGGATGCTGACCGAAGACAACAAAAAACGGGGATTTGGAGGAAGATTCGCTCTCGTGATTGTTGTAAGAAAATTCGGCCCATGGCAGGAAATCCACCCAGTCTGAATGGTGGGCATTAACGAAGTGCCGGAGGTAACTGGTCAGGTTCTGATTGATCCGCTCCACTTGACCATTAGACTGTGGGTGGTAAGCGGAGGAGAAGTCCAGGGTGACGTCTAGCAGTTTACAAGTGGCTCTCCAGAAGCGTGAGGTGAACTGTACCCCACGATCCGACACGATGTGGAGGGGCAGGCCATGAAGACGGAAGATGTGGCGGATAAAGTCTTTAGCCAGCTCGGGTGCAGACGGGAGGCCTGGCAGGGGAACGAAATGAGCCATCTTGGAAAAGCGGTCAGCGACCACCCAAATGACCGTACAACCGGCAGAGATGGGGAGATCAGTTATAAAGTCCATTGCTATATGCTGCCAGGGGGCAGCAGGTACTGGGAGCGGAAGGAGGCGACCGGCTGGCAGATGTCTCGGAACCTTGTTGCGGGCGCAGGACACACAGGCAGAAACAAAGTCTATTACGTCCTTGTGCAGGGTAGGCCACCAGTAGTGCCGGGTAATAAGCTGGAGGGTCTTTTTCTGACCGGCGTGGCCAGCTAGTTTAGACGAGTGACCCCAGTGTAGGATCTTCTCCCGATCAGGTACTGATACGAACGTCTTACCGGGAGGGAGACGATTTAGACTCACGGGAGCCACCTGCATTACTCTGGCGGGATCGATGATGTTTTTCGGTTCCTCCTCGAGATCAGACACCAGAAAGGATCGGGACAAGGCGTCCGCCTTGATGTTTTTGTCAGCCGGGCGAAAATGAAGAATAAAATCAAAGCGAGCAAAAAACAAGGACCACCGAGCTTGGCGCGGGTTACGTCTCTGGGCATGCTGGAGGTAAGCCAAGTTCTTGTGGTCAGTGTAAATTATTACCGGGTGAAGAGCCCCTTCGAGCAGGTAACGCCACTCCTCCAATGCCAGCTTGATGGCCAATAACTCTCGATCTCCTATGGAATAGTTGCGCTCAGAAGAGGAGAAGAGTTTGGAGAAGAAGCCACAAGTTACCATTCTCCCGGAAGATGATTTTTGGGTAAGTACCGCTCCGGCTCCAGAGGAGGAGTCGTCAACCTCCAGGAAGAACTGCTTGTTGCCATCTGGGCGATGCAGCACTGGGGCGGAAGAGAAGGCCTGTTTTAAGGAAAGAAAGGCCTCCTCTGCTTCGGGTGGCCACTCTCTGGGATTAGTGCCCTTACGAGTGAGCGCGGAAATTGGGGCAGTCCGGGAAGAGAAGTGCGGTATGAAGAGGCGGTAGTAGTTGGCGAAGCCCAGGAACCGCTGGATGGCCTTCAACCCCTCCGGTCGGGGCCATTTCTCGATGGCAGACAGCTTCTCTGGATCCATTCGAAGGCCGGTCTGAGAAATAATGTAGCCCAAAAACGGAAGCGAGGTCTGCTCAAAGAGGCACTTCTCATATTTAGCGAAGAGGTCATTCTGCCTGAGCCTGAGCAGGACCTGACGAACGTCTCTCCGGTGAGTCTGGAGATCCGGAGAGAAGACCAAGATGTCGTCCAGGTACACCACTACGCAGAAGTAGAGAAGGTCCCGGAAGATGTCATTGACCAACTCTTGAAAGACGGCAGGAGCGTTACAGAGACCAAAGGGCATTACCAGATATTCATAGTGGCCGTCCCGGGTGTTGAATGCAGTCTTCCATTCATCCCCTTGACGGATACGGACCAGGTTGTACGCCCCACGGAGGTCCAATTTGGTGAAGATTCTAGCCCCCCTCAGACGATCAAAAAATTCTGGAATGAGCGGAAGGGGGTACTTATTCTTCACCGTGATCTGGTTAAGGCCTCTATAGTCTATACAGGGACGGAGAGAGCCGTCCTTCTTTTTTACGAAAAAGAAGCCTGCTCCTGCCGGGGAGGTAGATTTCCAGATGAATCCCCTGGCCAAATTCTCCTCAATATATTCGGACATCGACCGGGTCTCAGCAGCGGACAATGGGTAAATACGGCCACGGGGAGGCGTAGTACCGGGTAACAGGTCGATAGGACAGTCGTATGGTCTATGAGGGGGTAATGTCTCTGCCTCCTTTTTATTAAAGACATCAGCAAATGACCAATAGGGAATCGGAAGTCCAGGTAGATTAGTTGGGGTAGGAGAAGGACGGGCGGGATGAACAGGAACCAAACAAGTCTTATGACAGTCCTGTCCCCAGCGAAGGACTTCTCCGGTCTGCCAGTCAAGCACGGGTGCATGTCTCTGGAGCCAAGGTAGACCTAGTAAGAGGGCGTGAGAGAGTCCAGGCAGAACATGAAAAGAGATGCTCTCAGAATGCAGCATTCCCACCTGCAGAGTTACGGATTCGGTGATGAGTTGGATGGGACGTGGTAAGAGGCCCCCATCCACAGCAGCGACAGATAATGGTATAGCCAGAGGTTTGGTGGGAATGCGGTATTTTTCTACCAGGACCTGTGAAATAAGATTCCCGGCCGCTCCAGAGTCAAGTCGGGCTAGTTCGAAATAACGATTCTCCCCGCAGATAATTGAGACTGACAGCAGCAGAGATGGAGAGGATTTATTCTTGTCTAGGTCGACCTTTCTGAGCGAACCTAGACACAGGCGTTTCCCGACCTCTCCGGGCAGGTACAGATCCGGTGCTCCTTACTGCCACAGTAGAAGCAGCTCCCCTCGGCACGGCGTAAGTCCTGACGGGTTTTGACCATCTTGGTCTGGTCGACCTGCATAGGCTCAGGAGAGTGTACCTGGGGAGAAACGGAGGGAGTGACGGATTTCTGAAAAGTAGGAGCTAGACGTGGAAACCTCCTCTCACGGGTGACTTCTTTGGCACGCTCCTGGAACCATAGGTCAATCCGGGTGGCAAGAGTTATTAGGTCATCGAGAGTGGTAGGAATGTCTCGACCGGCAAGTTCATCTTTAATACGGCCGGACAGACCCTCCCAGAAGACAGATACCAGAGCGTCGTTATCCCAGGCCAGCTCCGAGGCAAGGGTACGGAACCGTATGGCATATTGGCCCACGGTGAGACTTCCCTGACGGAGGCGTAGCAGAGATGATGCGGACGAGGTCTTCCGTCCAGGTTCGTCGAAGACTTTCCGGAAAGCCGTGAGAAAGGCAGGCAAGTCGGACACCAGGGGGTCTCCTCTCTCCCATAGAGGATTTAGCCAGGCCAGGGCCTCCCCGGTGAGATGGGACATGATGAAGGCAATTTTGGCCCGGTCGGAGTTAAACTGGTGGGACAGGAGTTCAAAGTGCAGGGTGCACTGATTTATAAAGCCCCGAGCCTGAGCGGAGTCGCCTCCGAAGCGAGGAGGTGCAGAAAGCCGGGGTCCGGGGTAGGATACCATAGTATTGGTGGGCAGCGGAGCTGCCGGATTGCGAGTCATGGTTCTGGCGGTGGTTGCTGGTGGAGCAGTCAGAGTGTCCAGGCGAGTATTGACATTCCGCAGGTGACCCAGGATGGACTCCTGTTGGGACCTCTGATGGGACAGTTCATGAAACAGGTCCGAGAGTGAGGGAGCTTGGGTGCCACCGGGTTCCATGGCCCGAGCAAACTGTAACGGGTCTGGGAGGCGGAACCTCTGAGCTACTATACAAGGGGGCGGTCCTTGTAAGGGAGCGGGTGGCGACCAGGGAAGACGGGCAGGCAGTCACAGCAGGTGACCGGGACAGTCTCTGAGTGAATGGGCTGGAGGTCACGGCAAATGACCGGGGCAGTCTCTGGATGAACGGGCTGGAGGTCACGGCAAGTGACCGGGGCAGTCTCTGGATGAACGGGCAGGAGGTCACGGCAAGTGACCGGGGCAGTCTCTGGATGAACGGGCAGGAGGTCACGGCAAGTGACCGGGGCAGTCTCTGGGTAAAGGGTAGGTACGACCTGTGATGGCAGAGCCTCCAGGTAGGCTAGCAGGCAGATGGTAGATGTGTGCTCCCAGGTGAGCAAGCAATAGTCTCTGGAATGGCAGGTGGTCACAGCACGTGACGGCGGAGCCTCCAGGTAGGCTAGCAGGCAGGTAACAGGTGTGCGCTCCCAGGTGAGCGGGCAGGAGTCTCTGGAATGGCAGGTGGTCACAGCACGTGACGGCGGAGCCTCCAGGTAGGCTAGCAGGCAGGTAGCAGGTGTGCGCTCCCAGGTGAGCGGGCAGGAGTCTCTGGAATGGCAGGTGGTCACAGCACGTGACGGCGGAGCCTCCAGGTAGGCTAGCAGGCAGGTAGCAGATGTGCGCTCCCAGGTGAGCGGGCAAGCTGGTCCATAGACAGACTGACAGGAGTTGGAGGGCAGACCGTCGGACCTCAGGCTAGCAGGCAGGTAAGCAGAATATCAGGCAGGAATCAGACAGCAAACTGGCAGGAATCTGGCAGGTAACTGGCAACGGGACCTGAGGGCTGAAGCAGAGTAGTGAACAGTGCAACAACATTGCTCGGGCACCTCCATTTTGGAGGAGGTGCCTTATATATGGTGAAGTCCTCCGGCCATTGGCCGGAGACTCCTTAGGACGACGCTCGCGGCCCCTTTAAGAGGGAGGGAGCGCGCGCGCGCGCGCCCTAAGCACAGTGGCCGGGAAGGAGCGCGCGCTGCCAGCAGAGCGGGAGGAGGACGCCGGGCTCGGAGCAGAGGGGTGAGGGGAACAGCGTCCCTGCCTAGCAGAGGGCAGGGACGCCGGCGCTACAGTTTTCACTACACAGGTGTGCCCTGTTAGGTTTAATAAGTGGGATTTCTTGCCTTATAAATGGGGTTGGGACCATCAGTTGTGTTGTGCAGAAGTCTGGTGGATACACAGCTGATAGTCCTACATAATAGACTGTTAGAATTTGTATTATGGCAAGAAAAAAGAAGCTAAGTAAAGAAAAACGAGTGGACATCATTACTTTATATTTACTTTAATTTAATTTACTTTAATTTTATAAGCATGGTCTGTTTGACATTACTGCCATTTACAATAATTCATATACAGTGGGGAAAATAAGTATTTGATACACTGCCGATTTTTCAAGTTTTCCCACCTACAAAGAATGGAGAGGTCTGTAATTTTTATCGTAGGTACACTTCAACTGTGAGACACAGAATCTACAACTAAAAAGCAGAAAATTACATTGTATGATTTTTAAATTAAATTGCATTTTATTGCATGCATGAAATAAGTATGTGAAAACCTACCAACCCGCAAGAATTCTGGCTCTCACAGACCTGTTAGTTTTTCTTTAAGAAGCCATCCTACTCTGCACTCATTACCTGTATTAATTGCACCTGTTTGAACTCGTTACCTATATAAAAGACACCTGTCCACACACTCAATCAATCACATTCCAACCTCTCCACCATGGCCAAGACCAAAGAGCTGTGTAAGGACACCAGGGACAAAATTGTAGACCTGCACAAGGCTGGGATGGGTTATAGGACAATATGCAAGCAGCTTGGTGAGAAGGCAACAACTGTTGAAACAATTATTGGAAAATGGAAGAAACACAAGATGACTGTCAATCTTCCTTGGTCTGCGGCTTCATGCAAGATCTCGCCTCGTGGGGTAAGGATGATTCTGAGAAAGGTCAGGAATCAGCCCAGAACTACACGGGAGGACCTGAAGAGAGCTGGGACCACAGTGTCAAACATTAGCGATAGTAACACACTATGCTGTCATGGATTAAAATCCTGCAGGGCACTCAAGGTCCCACTGTTCTCGCCAGCACATATCTAGGCCCATTTAAAGTTCACCAATGACCATCTAGATGATCCAGTGGAGGCATGGTAGAAGGTTATGTGATCAGATGAGACCAAAATAGACCTTTTTGGTATCAACTTCACTCGCCATGTTTGGAGAAAGAAGAATGATGAGTACAATCCCAAGAATCCCGATCAAAATACGATCGGCTGAACAAATTGAGACCCCTAATTTCACTCCTACAATATTCCTTTCTAAATTCCTACACCCCAGAACAAAATGTGGCAGTGGACGAGTCCCTGATGATTTACAAGGACCGTCTATCCTTCGACAATTCATCCCCTCCAAGCACGCCAAATATAGCATCAAATTGTACAAGATGTTTGAGAGCTCATCAGGGTACACATCCACCTTCTTGATATATGAAGGTAGGGACCACCAAATTAGCCCCCCAAACTGCCCTTAAACAATTGGCATCCCAGGGAAAATTGTGCGGGAGCTAATGACGCCCTTCCTCCATCTAGGCTACTATGTGTATACAGACAACTATTACACGAGCATCCCCTTATACCAATCCCTCCACGCTGCAAATACAGGGGCCTGTGGGACAGTCAGGAAAAACAGAGTGGGGTTTCTGTCACAGTTGGTGTCCAGACATTTGCAGAAGGGGGCGTCATTTTCACTTGCAAGTGACCAACTTCTTGCAGTGAAATGGCGTGACAGGAAAGACATCTACATGCTGACCACACTGCATGAGGACACCACTGTGACGGTCAGAGACAGGGGAACCACCAGGGACAAGGGAAGACCGGTCTGCGTCACCAATTATAACAAATATATGGGAGGCGCTGACTTGTCGGACCAGGTGCTTCAACCATATCTGGTGAAGTGGAAGACCAGGGCCTGGTACAAAATGGTGGCATTCTACCTTATTCAGATTACCACTTACAATGGCTTCGTCCTCTATAAAAAAAAAACAAGTACCACTGACATTTCTCCAATATCAGGAGAAAATTGTGGAGTGCCTCATATTTGAATGAACAGCACAGGAGGAAGCCTTCGAGTCCGAGGATGTTCGGAGACTTGCAAAGCATCACTTTATTTGCTCCGTCCCTGCCAATCCCACCAAAAAGTATCCCCAAAAAAGATGTTGAGTTTTCAGTAAGCACGGTAGAAGGAGTGATTCCCAGTACTATTGCCCCACGTGCCCATCCCAACCAGGTCTTTGTATCTACCCCTGTTTTGAGACTTATCACATGTCTTACCATTATTAGGTTGTTGTTTTTTTTCAAATAATTTATATTTTCTGTTTAGTGTGCCCCAGTAGTGTAATTTTTATGGAACAAGTAATGAAGAGAATATTTTCATCAGTAAATCACATTTTACCCCATTTCACAATTAATTCCAGGACTTGATCAATCACATACCAAACTACTAATCAGACAAATTCTCGGCCACATGTCACATCTGTGTACCCCAGAATGTGGACCCCACAAATTTTCTTGAAAATAGTCAGGTCATCTGACAATTAATTCCAGGACTTGATTGCTCACATAAATATTTTTGAGCATTTATCTTAGTTTGACTGTCTTTACGACTAGGTCTTGCTACACGCTTCGCTGATTGGTCACACCCGCCCGGCCGCGACCAATCAGCGATATTGGCGTGAAATTTAAAACACCGCTTCTCTGATTGGTCGCGGCCAGCCGGAGATCAGCGGCGACGCAGCTGGGAGATGACCGGTGCTAGCCGGTCATCTCCCGGCTGCTCGCAGCAGAAGTACCCCGACCGGCGGCCTCGCTCCCTGGTCCTCCCTTCAGACTTGCCGTCGGGAGATCAGCAGCCCTAGCCACTGATCTCCTGATGGTAGCCGCATGGAGGTCAGCGGCGATGCAGCCGGGAGATGAAATACCCGCACAGGCAGCGCCGCTCCCCGGTCATCACTAACACGGTTCGCGATATTGGCGCCAAATTTAAACACTGCTCTTGCGATTGGTCATGGCTGCCCGGCCGCGACCAATCAGCGATATTGGCGCAAAATTTAAAACACCGCTTCTCTGACTGGCGCAGCACGGCCGCGGATTGGCGCCGGATTTGCAACACGCAGGCCACCGTCGGGAGATCAGCGGCGACGCAGCCGGGAGATGACCGATGCTAGCTCTCCGGTCCTCCCTTCACGCTTGCCGCGTGGTCAGCGATGTTGTCACAAGCAGTATTGACAACATGACGTAATTACAGAATTCTTTAGGGGCTCCGGGGGGATACATTGGGGGGTTAATTTGCACAACCAATTTAAACACTGCTTCGCTGATTAGTCGCGCCCAGTCGGCCGTATACATATTCTAGAATACCCGATGCGTTAGAATCGGGCCACCATCTAGTAGTAACATAGTTTTTAAGGTTGAAGAAGACTAAGTCCATCTAGTTCAACCCATAGCCTAACATGTTGATCCAGAGGAAGGCGAAAAAAAAAACATGTGGCAAACACCAAGCTCCACATTGGGGAAAAAAATTCCTTCCCGACTCCATACAACAATCAGACTAGTTCCCTGGATCAACCCCCTATCAAGGAATCTAGTATATATAACCTGTAATGTTATACTTTTCAAGAAAGGCATCCATGCCCTTCTTAAATTTTAGTAGTGAATCACTCATTACAACATCAAAGAGTTCCATAGTCTTAATGCTCTTACAGTAAAGAATCAGCGTCTGTGATTATGATTAAACCTTCTTTTCTCCAGACGTAGAAGATGCCCCCTTGTCCCCTTCTCAGGTCTCAGAGTAAAAAGATCAGTAGAAAGGTCTTTGTACTGTCCCCTCATATATTTGTACATACTGTAGTTATAAGATCACCCCTAAGCCTTCATTTTTCCAAACTAAATAACCCCAAGTGTAATAACCTGTCTTGGTATTGTAGACCCCCAGTCCTCTAATAACCTTGGTAGCTCTTCTCTGCACCCGCTCCAGTTCAGCTATGTCTTTCTTATACACCGGAGACCAGAACTGTACACAGTATTCTAAGTGTGGTCGCACTAGTGACTTGTATAGAGGTAAAATGATGTTCTCCTCGTGAGCATCTATGCCTCTTTTAATGCATCCCATTATTTTATTTGCCTTTGCAGCAGCTGCCTGACACTGGCCACCAAACGTGAGCTTGTCGTCCACCAATACACCCAGGTCTTTTTCAGTTACAGTTTTGCCCAGTGTTTTACAATTAAACATATAATTATACATTTTATTTCCTCTGCCCAAGTGCATTACCTTACATTTATCCCCATTAAAGCTCATTTGCCATTTATCAGTCCAAGCTACTAGTTTACATAGATCCTCCTGTAATATAAAATTGTCCTCCTCCGTATTGATTACCCTGCAGAGTTTAGTGTCATCTGCAAATATTGAAATACTATTCTGTATGTCCCCTACAAGCAAGGTCATTAATAAACATGTTAAAAAGAAGCGGGCCCAATACTGACCCCTGTGGTACCCGACTGTTAACTGACCCAGTCTGAGTGTGTTCCATTAATAACCACCCTTTGTTTCCTATCACTGAGCCAGTTCTTAGCCCACATACATATATTTTCCCCTATCCCCATTGTTCTCATTTTATGTATCAACCTTTTGTGTGGAACCGTATCAAAAGCCTCTGCATTTCCTTGGTCCAGTCCGGAACTTGCCTCCTCATAAAAGCTGATCAGATTAGTTTAACAGGAACTGTCCCTCGTAAACCCATGTTGATATTGGGTCATGAGGTTATTCTTCTTCAGATACTCTAGTATAGCGTCTCTTAGGAAACCCTCCAGGATTTTACCCACAGTAGAGGTTAAGCTTACTGGCCTATAATTTCCAAGTTCGGTTTTTGTTCCCTTTTTGAATATTGCACCACATTTGCTATTGCTATTTGTGGTACAGACCCTGTTATTATGGAATTTTAAAGATTAAAAATAATGGTCTATCTATGACGTACTTAATTCCTGCAGTACTCGCAGGTGTACAGTCCCTGACAGAAGTTATGTCGCTTATCCATGTTATGTAAATAAAAGCTTATAACCTGACGTTAAATTTATCCATTGGTTTTATAAATTACTCTTTTGAAAGCTGAAACCCTCCCAAATTTGGTTTGGGTTAAGAAAATAATTTGGCATCAATGCTGAAATATTGATCATTTCATGAACACAGAATGGTCAGATTTTGGCAAGACAAAAGTTTTGTCGCCCACAGAAAGTAATGTGATATTCAAACAAATAATTATCTTAAAATACAAATATATGTTGCATAACATTGGTGAATGAAGTTGTGCTGTTATTAGAGTCATATTTAATATTTTGTGTGACTTCCATGAGCTTGAAGGACTGCATCCATCCGGTTCAACAATGATTCATACAATTTATTAATGAAGTCATCAGGAATAGCAGAGAATGCCTTCTTACATGCCTCCCAGAGTTCATCTAGATTCTTTGGTTTTGTCTTCCAAGCTTCCTCTTTCATCCTACCCCAAACATGCTGAATGATGTTCATGTCTGGTGACTGGGCTGGCCAGTCCTTGAGCACCTTGATCTTTTTTGCCTGGAGGAACTTTGTTGTAGAGATGGATGTATGAGATGGAGCACCATCCTGCTGCAGAATTTGACCCCTTTTATTATTTGGAATGAAAGAGGTAGCTAATACTTCTTGATATTTTAGGCTATTGATATTGCCTTCCACCTTGCAAATGTTTCGCACACCCCCATACTGAATGTAACCCCAGACCATGATCTTTCCACCACCAAATGTAACTGTTTTCTGGGTGTATTTTGGATCCATACGGGCTCCAGTAGGTCTCCTGCAGTATTTGCAGCGGCTGTGGTGTAATTCTACTGAAGATTCATCAGAGAAATCCACCTTCTGCCACTTTTCCAGCGTCCATCTGTTTAGCAGGCTGTTGGACTTTGCAACTGCTTTTTATTTGCCTTTTGTTTAGTGTTGGCTTCTGGGCACTGATTCGACCATGGAGGCCATTTCGAGACAGAATCCTACAAACTGTTCTAGTTGACACAGGGACTTGAGGTGACCAGGCCTGTTGGAGCTCTGCTGCAGTGGAAGAGGGGCTTGCTTTGGATTTTCTAACCAACAAACGTTCCTCCTGAGCAGTTGTCTTGGCGGGTCTGCTAGATATGGGCTTGTCAAACATATCTCAAGTCTCTTCAAATCTTTTTTTAATTCTTTGTACTTGAAGCTAAGACACATTAAAGGTGCCAGCCACCTCTGCAGTGGATCTGGTCTTCAGCCTCTTGATAATCAAGGCTTTGGTCACAGGATGAATTTTTGGCATGTTGTCAGAGCTCAAGTTGCAGTTAAAGTGGAGGTCTGGGGTGCTGGGTTTCTTTTTATACACACCCACTAATTAACCGATCATTTACTGAGCACTGGTGAGGATGTAAACTAGGAATTGGGTGCATTATATCACCCGGCGGCAAAACTTTTGTCTTGCCAAAATCTGACCATTCTGTGTTCATTAAATGATCAATATTTCAGCATTGATGCCAATTTATATTCTTAACCTAAACCAAATTTGGGAGGGTTTCAGCTTTCAAAAGAGTAATTTATAAAACCAATGGATGAATTTAACGTCAGGTTATAAGCTTTTATTTACATAAAATGGATAAGTGACATAACTTCTGTCAGGGAGTGTATCTCATCTGGGCCCGGGGATTTGTCAACTTTAGTGACTTTTAGACACCGCCGTACTTCCTGCTGGGTTAAGCAAGTGACATTTAATGGAGGATTTTTGTCATCACTAATCATGTTTTCTGTCATGCGATTTTCTTGTGTAAACACTGTTGAAAAAAAATCATTTAGCTTATTTGCTTTTTCCTCGTCCTCATCCACCATTTCACCCAGACTATTTTTAAGAGGGCCAACCCAATAATTTTTTAGTTTTTTACTATTTATGTAGTTAAAGAATATTTTGGGATTAGTTTTACTTTCTCTGGCAATGAGTCTCTCTGTCTCAATCTTTGCTGCCTTGATTTGGTTTTTATAGAATTTATTTAATTTTCTGTATTTATTTAATGCCTCATCACTACCTACTTGCTTTAGTTCTCTAAATGCTTTCTTTTTGTCACTTATTGCGCCCCTTACAGCTCTATTTAGCCATAGTGGTTTCCTCCTATTTCTAGCATGTTTATTCCCATAGGGTATATATTGTGCACAGGTCCTATTCAGGATGCTAATAAATGCCTCCCATTTGCTTTGTGTAGTTTTATGTCTCAGGATATTGTCCAAGTTTATTGCACTAAGATCATCTCTCAACTGTTGGAAATTTGCCTTCCTGAAGTTTAGTGTCCTTGTAACCCATCTACTACACATCTTATTAAAGGATACATGAAAACATATTATTTTGTGATCACTATTACCTAAGTGACCCCCAGCTCGTATATTTGATATGCGGTCTGGCCTGTTGGTTAATATTAGGTCTTGTAGTGCACCCCTTCTTGTTGGGTCCTGAACCAGTTGTGAAAGGTAATTGCCTCTCATAGTTGTCAAAAACCTATTACCTTTGCTTGAACTACAGGTTTCTGTTCCCCAATGTATTTCAGGGTAGTTGAAGTCCCCCATAATAATGACTTCTCCTTGAGTCGCTGCTTCATCTATTTGCTTTATGAGGATATTCTCCGCTGCTTCCATTATTTTTGGAGACTTATAACAAACCTCTATCAGTAATTTATTATTTTTTGCCCCTCCCCTTATCTCCACCCACAGGGACTCTACATTTTCATTAGATTCACATATATTCTCACGCAAGATGGGTTTTAAGGATGATTTTACATATAAATGTAGCACCCTGAGGATTCGGCTGCTACAGGGGTATTGCACCTCAACCCAGAGGTGTGATATTCCACTCCCGGGTAAGGATGGAGTGTGGAACTGAGCTCAGTTAGCTGCATGCACTACACACATCCCATTTCCGGGGAACAGACCGACGGTACTCCCACCAGTTTATGTGCAGGTACGACAGTGTCTGTTCCTGGCTGGAGTGGGAGGGGGGTGGAACATCCCAGTAGTGTAGGGGCAGATAGGGGGAGCAGTCTGGGTAGTGCTAGGAGCTCATTGGGTGCTGGTCACCTGAGCTCACACATAGAGGGAGTATATAAGGTGGGAACCATCTTAGATCAGGGTCAGTCTGTCAGAGTTGAGTCAGAGAAGCAGAGCAGCTCAGCCAGCTCCAAGGCCAAGAGAGAGAGAGAGGAGAAAGAAAGACCCAGAGGGGGAGAAAGAAGGAACTCCAAGAGCCCAAATTAGACCAGAGGGTGAAGAGTTGGCAACAGGGTACCGGATCCCAAGCTGGCAGAGGCTACAGCACACCTTAGCCAGGAACCGGAGGTCGTGGGCAGGATCTGCCACGATCACCCACTAAATCCACCCGGAAGGCAGACCACGAATAGGGTCAGGGAACCCAGAGACAAGGGTTTACCACCAAGAGGCCCGAGGGAGCCGGACATAGGTGGATCCCTGGTGGGGAAGGCCAGAGAAGAGGACAGGACAGAAAGGGAGCTCAGGACCACGCTCCAGAATCACCTGGGGGTTGGCCGAGTCCAGGACCTGGTGGACGCAGCACGGCTCGGGTGGTCACTTAAGGCCGGAGTGACCAGAACAACTGCAGTAAGTAAACAAACCCTGAACTGCACAGCCCGACTCTGAGTCTCATTTCCATCCCCGCTGCACCACCACAACCCCCATCCTCTGCAACTGACCCCCTGAGGCTATACCCCTCCCGTTGGGGGTTATACTACCTGAGCTGCACATACATCACCAGCCTCAGCGGACCCTGCTGCAGCGGCGGCCGTATTGACCGCAATTCAACGGGTGGCGTAGTCGACACAAAAGAACATCTAGAAACATCATAAGGACTGCCACACACTGAGCTTGACACCCTGGGCACGGACCGGGTCACAGCCACTCGGAGACTACAACCCCCATCTGATCCGGCTCCGGGTATCCCCAACAACACTGGCCCAGGGGGCGCGTCAACTTTGGCATAGTCGGCAGGATAACGTGCCCGCAACAACCGGGTACTGCGTGCCTGAAGAAAAGTTCATCGTTACCTTAAAAAGAAGTCTCCCGCCGGTTCCGGAGGGTCCCCGCCAACGGACCCCATCACAGGTCGTTTCCCGCCGGTTGTCCGCCATTTGCAGCTTTTTCCCGCCATCCATGGAGTTTCCCGCCACTGGGAGACGATTCCCGCCATTTCCAAAGATTTCCCGCCTTGGAAGAGCGGACGCCATTATGGGCGTGCCAGAGGGTGGCAAGAGGCCACCTCCCATCGTGGGCCAGGTCGAAGAATGGCGCAAAAAGCGGAAACCGCGCCCACCAACAGAGACTGTGATGCTGGAAGTGTCCATCAGCGTAAGAGAACTGCCCCTGGAACTGAAGTTGCCCCGGGACCACCCTCAATGTGGGCGGAGACAGAAGAAGAGAACGAAGATGGGTGTCGCCTGGAGCAGTCTGGAGAGAGCGCACCCGGAGACAAGACGTCTGGAAGAGAGTCCAGAGAGAGCCTACCCGGAGATGGAGGGAGAGTCAGGCAGCACCGACCCAGTGGTCAGGAGCCTGTTGCAGGTCGCCACTCCAGAAGGCCTGCTGGAGATCCTAGCACAGCTCCCCCGAGACCGGGAGTGTGCACAGACCGCGCTGGAGGGCCTCGCACGGAGGATGGCCCGGGTGCAGCGGGAGACGTTGGCGGAGTGGAGCCGAGAGATGGCCCAGCAGACCGAAATCCGTCAGCGGAGCACGCCACCTGAGACAAGGAGACAGACCGCCTCTGAGGATGGCGCAGGAGGAATGAAGGTAGGAGACGGCGCCGAGAAGGGAGCTGAACGGACGGAGGCAGGTAAAGGGGATGTCTCTACCCCGAGCCGGGAAACCGCGTGCCTGCCCCAGCTCCCCGTCGCAGAGCCCGAAATTCCCCCTGCCGTGCCCGTCGCTGCATCGTCACCGCCGCCGACTAGGCCTCAACCGGAAACCGCGGCCGCGACCCCTGTGACGTCACACGCCTCGACCTCGAGCGTGGCAAAGCAGGAAATACCATCGGCCTGGTCGCAAGGCCTAGTACCCCCGGGCGCGGCAATAACAACAGCGCCCCCTACCTCCGCGGAGCCACCGGCCTGGTCGCAAGGCCGAATAACCCAGGGCGCCGCCGTTCTTACGGTGCCCTTTGCCTTTAAGGTGCCCCAGGCCTGGTCGCAAGGCCTGGTTAACCCGGGCGCCGCTACCATCAACGCGCCCTCAGCATCTAGAGTGCCGCACCTGGGTGAAGATCTATTTGCCCAGCATACGTGCCCGGATGGGCAGCCCTTTGTATGGCCCCAGGAGTACATTCAGCTGGAACTCCAGAGAGCAAGGCCCATGTGCGAGCCCCTGATTCCGGCTCCGAAGCCCGTAAAGAGGACCTCGCCCCCGCTGGAGGAGGCACAGTTCGAGTGGGACCCCACCGGAGAAGACCTCATGGGGTTCACTCAGGAGACTCGGGCGGCCGCAGCGGAGCGTGCAGAGTGCTGCCGCCAGCAGCTCGAAGTCTTCGAGAGGGAGCGGAGAGAGAGGCGGGTCCGGGAACAGCAAGCGCAGATAAGGAGCGCGGAGCAGAAGAGCCGGACCAGGAGGAATCCCCGTGCAGCTCATGGTCCCCCTTCCACCGGGACTGTGATAAAATTCAACATGCAGCACGGATGGGGCTTTATTAGAGACCATCAGACCCCCGGCGACGTCTTTGTAACCCGCAGAGACGTAGAAAGCCATCTGCCGGAGGTACACAGAGGTCGTGACCTGTATGTAGGGGACGAGGTCACCTTCACCCGGCACAAGTGTGCCAAAGGACCCTACGCCCTCCATGTGCATCGCCTGACGGAGGAGGAGCTGCGGTGTGAGGAGGAGCAAGAGGACCCGAACGGGTCTGAAGAATCTAAAGAAGGAGCAGGAGGACGCCGTCGTTGAAGTACGGTAGAGAGAGACTGTATAAAGTTGCCCGTCGGGGTACCAAGAACTGTTACTTATTTAAAATATGTTCCCCGTTGGGACAAAAGTGTAAACTGTTAACCCCGTGTGTCCCTATTCCCACTGACCGAGGACTGAGAACGGTCAATCCTCCCTAATACCTGGCCGAGGACTGAGAGCGGCCATATCCCCTTGTATATAGTTGCGCTTCCTAAAGCGCCCCCTACCGGTTTTATAGGAAACTGTTTTATTCCAAGAGAGACTGTCGCACTTTACCCGGTCACAAGTTGCACCGTGACCGGAGGAACCAGAAACAAGAATGTTTATATGAAAAGTTTATTGCTGCTGATGATGTTTTATATGTTTTATATGTTTATGTTTTATGAAAAAAAAAATGTATGTTTTTGGATGTTTTGTTATTTTACAGCCCGAGGACGTGCTGTGATTTACCAGGGGGGAATGTAGCACCCTGAGGATTCGGCTGCTACAGGGGTATTGCACCTCAACCCAGAGGTGTGATATTCCACTCCCGGGTAAGGATGGAGTGTGGAACTGAGCTCAGTTAGCTGCATGCACTACACACATCCCATTTCCGGGGAACAGACCGACGGTACTCCCACCAGTTTATGTGCAGGTACGACAGTGTCTGTTCCTGGCTGGAGTGGGAGGGGGGTGGAACATCCCAGTAGTGTAGGGGCAGATAGGGGGAGCAGTCTGGGTAGTGCTAGGAGCTCATTGGGTGCTGGTCACCTGAGCTCACACATAGAGGGAGTATATAAGGTGGGAACCATCTTAGATCAGGGTCAGTCTGTCAGAGTTGAGTCAGAGAAGCAGAGCAGCTCAGCCAGCTCCAAGGCCAAGAGAGAGAGAGAGGAGAAAGAAAGACCCAGAGGGGGAGAAAGAAGGAACTCCAAGAGCCCAAATTAGACCAGAGGGTGAAGAGTTGGCAACAGGGTACCGGATCCCAAGCTGGCAGAGGCTACAGCACACCTTAGCCAGGAACCGGAGGTCGTGGGCAGGATCTGCCACGATCACCCACTAAATCCACCCGGAAGGCAGACCACGAATAGGGTCAGGGAACCCAGAGACAAGGGTTTACCACCAAGAGGCCCGAGGGAGCCGGACATAGGTGGATCCCTGGTGGGGAAGGCCAGAGAAGAGGACAGGACAGAAAGGGAGCTCAGGACCACGCTCCAGAATCACCTGGGGGTTGGCCGAGTCCAGGACCTGGTGGACGCAGCACGGCTCGGGTGGTCACTTAAGGCCGGAGTGACCAGAACAACTGCAGTAAGTAAACAAACCCTGAACTGCACAGCCCGACTCTGAGTCTCATTTCCATCCACGCTGCACCACCACAACCCCCATCCTCTGCAACTGACCCCCTGAGGCTATACCCCTCCCGTTGGGGGTTATACTACCTGAGCTGCACATACATCACCAGCCTCAGCGGACCCTGCTGCAGCGGCGGCCGTATTGACCGCAATTCAACGGGTGGCGTAGTCGACACAAAAGAACATCTAGAAACATCATAAGGACTGCCACACACTGAGCTTGACACCCTGGGCACGGACCGGGTCACAGCCACTCGGAGACTACAACCCCCATCTGATCCGGCTCCGGGTATCCCCAACAACACTGGCCCAGGGGGCGCGTCATAAACACCCCCCCCTCGCTTGTTTGTACGGTCATTTCTGAACAGACTATAACCCTATAAATTAACTGCCCAGTCATGGCTCTCGTACAGCCATGTCTCAGATAGCTCTCTGCAGGATGACTGGATCTTCTCCTGATGAACCAATTGTTAATGGGGAAACGC
This sequence comes from Phyllobates terribilis, assembly GCF_046119375.1. NCBI lineage: Eukaryota > Metazoa > Chordata > Amphibia > Anura > Dendrobatidae > Phyllobates > Phyllobates terribilis. The sequence continues at coordinate 882,721,767 of NW_027362762.1, forward strand.
ATCGAGGAGTTCTTGGGGCAACCTAATACTTTTGCAAGATAAGTTCTATTTTGTTTTTCTATATGTTATGTTACTATTATGTAACGACAGATGTGGCAGAAATATATGTCTGCCACTCTAAAGCAATAACTGTGGGTCTATCAGCATTAAGAATCACAGGGGCACTGCATTCAGAATAGGATATACTGATAGTGTTTTGGCTTATCTTGCTGGTTGTATCCTTGATTTGTTTTTTGTGTCATCTATTCATTGAATTTAGTTTGGAGGATTGGATTAGTATGATCTAACAACATCAAACATGAGCATGCACCCCCTGGCTACATTTTCCAGCTGTTTTTAAGACAAGTGATTTGTTGCATATAAGGTGTTTTTTGGTTAACCTCACACTAACATATTGTATATCCAGTGGCAAAAACATTTTTTCATTTTCTCTTGTGGGGGTGTGAGGGAAGTGACCTCATAGGGTCAATATCTATATAACTACCTGCACTAAGTCACTTTTTTATGGGCACTTTATTCATGTTGTATGTGTCATGCTGTGATTATTAAAGATTATCTTTTTATGAAAAAGGGTTTGTTCATGTTACATGTCTCAGTTATCCCCACCATGTCATAATTATTTTCCAACAAAATTAATTCTAATTCCTCCATTTTGTTGGTGAGGCTTCTGGAATTAGTGTACATGCATTTTATGTATCTCTCTGTACCTCTATTTCTACTTACTATATTGACTGTTCCAACCCCACCCCCAATTTCTTTATTTGTGCCCAGGTCACTATCTGCACTATCTTCCCCACCTATAAAATGAATACCCTGCCCCCAATCCCTAGTTTAAACACTCCTCCAACCTTCTAGCCTTTTTCTCCCACCATTTTCTCCCCCCTTCTAGCCATTTTCTCCCCCCAGGTGCAGCCCGTCCCTAGCGTAGAACCTGTAGCCAGCTGAGAAGTCGGCCCAGTTCTCCAGGAACCCAAACCCCTCCTTCCTACAGCAATTCCTGAGCCACTTATTTATCTCCCTAATCTCCCATTGCCTCTCTGGCGTGGCACGTGGTACAGGCAGTATTTCAGAGAATACCACCTTGGAGGTTCTTGCTTTAAGCTTGCAGCCTAATTCCCTGAAAACATCTTTAAGGACCTTCAACCTACCTCTCACTTTGTCATTTGTGCCAATGTGCACCATGACTACTGGGTCCTCACCAGCCCCTCCCAGTAATCTGTCAACCCGATCAGCCATGTGCCGGACTCGAGCGCCAGGTAGGCAGCACATTGTTCAACGATCCCTGTCTTTTTGACAGATTGCCCTATCTGTTCCCCTAATAATTGAGTCCCCCATTTGTCCAAACAGAACTTTTTGTGGGATATTGCCGCGCTCGTAAGAAAGTGGTTAACAAATTGTGGGGTCCACTTTTTGGTGTTACTGACGCGCCCAGGGGATGGGGATGACTCGGCGCCCGGGCCTTGTTGCCTGGTCTTGGGGATGTCGCGGTGGCCGGCTCTCGGGCCCGTACCTTGGGCCTCTCTTTAAAAGAGTGGATAATTATCTAAAAGTTCGTGACGCCACCTGTGGTGTCTGGTGAGGATCACCAGTGCTGCGGCAGCCCACTGAGGCCGGTGTTAAGGCAGCTTGCGTGGTACAGCTCCCCACAGGTGGAGCTAGGCCTCAGGGCAGCGGGGATGTAAGGATGCAGGACAGATGGGACCCAGCCGGGTCAGAGCAAGAACAGGGACAGACATGATAGTCACTTCAGTACCTTTTACTGATGGTATTCAAGGCACAATCCGGAGCACTGTAGGGTGAAGGGTGCATATCAGGATCCTCCCCAGTGAGCGGGTGTAGGGCCTCCTGTTTCTTGCCTTTGTGTAGTAAGTTTCTGACCTGCCTGGAGCTAGGCCTAACTTTGTCTCTGTCCTGCATCGGCTGACTTTTTGGTAGGGCATTTTCTTGGAGTACACGCTCCCAGCTTGCGGGGCCTCCGTGACTCCTGGCTCTGGTATGTATTAGCTCTTAGGTGATCCTGGGACCTGAAGTTTTCCAGGGGTCTCCGGTTGTCTCTACAGGGGGATATACGGCCCTGTAGACGTGGACCCGGTGTCCGGTATATGCTTTCTGGGGTGAGCTTGTACAGCTCCTCTGCCCCCAATGCTACTCACTCCTCTAGCCTTCGGCCTCACTAGGCTATAAACACTAGCGGCAGCTTGCCGCGCTTCACCGCTCTTATGGCGTCGGCACGCCTTGGGCTCACTAACCTGAACTCTCTCTGGACTGAGCTCCACTGCAGGCTGACCTCTCTGAGGCTTCTCTACTGCAGGAACTCACTGCCTAGCTCCACCTTCCCTTTTTATATCCCTAACAGGCTCCCTCTGGTGGTCTGAGGTGGAAGGTGGAGGGGTGTGTATGCTGTGAGGGCCTCTTGTGGAGGAAACCATTCATGCACCCCTCTAGGATCCGTGGCACTCATGCACAGCAGGGGCGCCACATTACCTCTGGAAAAAGTGAGAAATTTGTGGCTAATGCAAGATTTTTATGAAAAAAATGAACTTTTTCAACATGATGATCTAACGTTATCAAATTCTGTGTCGTACCAGTGGATTCAAAATGCTCACTATACCCATGGATAAAATCCTTGAGAGGTCTAGTTTCCAAAATTTGGTCACTTGTGTGGGGTTTCCACTGTTTATAGCACCTTGCAGGCCCTGCAAACAAGACATGGTACCCGCCATCTCTTTCAGACAAATTTATGTTCCAAAATTCAAATATTGCTCCTTCCTCTCCGAGCTCTGCTATTTGTCCAAACAGAACTTTTTGACTACATGTGGGGTATAGCCGGGCTCTTAAGAAAGTGGATAACAAATTGTGGGGTCCATTTCCTCTTGTTACCCTTGTGAAAGTAAAAAAGTTTGGGTCTGAAATAAATGTTTTGGAAAAAAAAGTTAAATGTTAATTACCTTCCACATTACTTCAGTTCCTGTGAAGCACGTGAAGCACTTCTTGAATGTGGTTTTGAGCACCTTGAGGGGTGCAATTTTTAGAATGGTGTCACTTTTGGGTATTTTCAGTCATAAAGGCCCCTCAAAGTCACTTCAAACGTGATGTGGTCCCTAAAAAAAATGGTTTTGTAAATTTTGTTGGAAAAATGAGAAATTGCTGGTCAACTTTTAACCCTTATAACTTCCTAACAAAAAAAAATTTGGTTCCAAAATTGTGCTAATGTAAAGTAGACATGTGGGAAATGTTATTTATTGACTATTTTGTGTGACATTTCTTTCTGATTTAAGGGCATGAAAAGTAAAATTTATAAAATTGTGCAATTTTCAAAATTTTGGCCACATTTCTGATTTTTCGCAAAGAAACGCAAGTGATATCGAAGAAATTTTATCACTATCATGAAGTACAATATATCACGAAAAAACATTCTCAGAATCAGCAGGATCTGTTTAAGCGTTCCAGAGTTATTACCTCATAAAGTGACAGTGGTCAGAATTGTAAAAATTGGCTTGGTCATTAAGTACATAATTGGCTCTGTCCTTAAGGGGTAACATAGCACTAAAATGTACCAATAAAAATGCTCACCACCTGGGCGTAGAACGGGTTCAATAGCTTGTGCTGGTATATGCTACCCTAGACTGATATATGTTCCCCCCAGCCTGGTATAGTCTCCTCCATCCTGATATATGCCCGCCCAGTATGGAATATGCTCACCCAGAGTGGGATATGCACCCCCAGTGTGGTATATGCTTCCCCAGCATGGTATATGTGCTCCCCTCATCCTAGTCCCCTATCCTATTATATGCTCCACCCATCCTGGTCCCCCATCCAAGTATATGCTCCCCCCATCCTGGTCCCCCATCCTGGTATATGCTCCCCCATCCTGGTATATGCTCCCCCATTCTTTTGCATGCTCCCTCATCCTGGTCCCCCATCCTGGTATATTCTTCCCTATCCTGGTCACCAATCCTGTATATGCTCCCCCATCCTGGTCCCATCCTGGTATATGCTCCCCCCCATCCTTGCCCCCATCCTGGTATATGCTTCCCCATTTTGATATATGCTCCCCCATCCTGGTCCCCCATCCTGGTATATGCTCCCCCATCCTGGTCCACCATCCTGGTATATGCTTCCCCATCTTGGTCGCCCATAATAGCATATGCTCCCTCATCCTGGTCCCCCATCCTATTATATGCTCCCCCATCCTGGTACATGCTCCCTCATCCTGGTGTATGCCCCCCCATCCTGGTGCCCCATCCTGGTATATGCTCCTCCATCCTGGTCCCCCATCCAGGTATATGATCTTCCATCCCGGTATATGTTCCACCATCCTGGTCCCCCATAATAGTATATGCTCCCCCATCTTGCCTACACTGCTGTTGTTCCATACATACATACATGCAAGCAAAAAAAAAAAAACTCTCCTACTCACCTTTGCCCCACTCCCCTGCAGCGCGTCATTTGTGTTAAATATTTAAATAAGATGGCGCTGGAGTCAGCCCATGTGCATACTGCGCTATCCGACGCCTTTTTGTTGAAGACACTGTGTGCGAATTTGTCTTCAGTAAAATAATAGCGGAGATCACGCTATGTGCAGGCACTGACGCCAGCACCACACTCCTCCTCCAGCCTTGTTGCCTGGTCTTGGGGATGTCGCGGTGGCCGGCTCTCGGGCCCGTACCTTGGGCCTCTCTTTAAAAGAGTGGATAATTATCTAAAAGTTCGTGACGCCACCTGTGGTGTCTGGTGAGGATCACCAGTGCTGCGGCAGCCCACTGAGGCCGGTGTTAAGGCAGCTTGCGTGGTACAGCTCCCCACAGGTGGAGCTAGGCCTCAGGGCAGCGGGGATGTAAGGATGCAGCACAGATGGGACCCAGCCGGGTCAGAGCAAGAACAGGGACAGACATGATAGTCACTTCAGTACCTTTTACTGATGGTATTCAAGGCACAATCCGGAGCACTGTAGGGTGAAGGGTGCATATCAGGATCCTCCCCAGTGAGCGGGTGTAGGGCCTCCTGTTTCTTGCCTTTGTGTAGTAAGTTTCTGACCTGCCTGGAGCTAGGCCTAACTTTGTCTCTGTCCTGCATCGGCTGACTTTTTGGTAGGGCATTTTCTTGGAGTACACGCTCCCAGCTTGCGGGGCCTCCGTGACTCCTGGCTCTGGTATGTATTAGCTCTTAGGTGATCCTGGGACCTGAAGTATTCCAGGAGTCTCCGGTTGTCTCTACAGGGGGATATACGGCCCTGTAGACGTGGACCCGGTGTCCGGTATATGCTTTCTGGGGTGAGCTTGTACAGCTCCTCTGCCCCCAATGCTACTCACTCCTCTAGCCTTCGGCCTCACTAGGCTATAAACACTAGCGGCAGCTTGCCGCGCTTCACCGCTCTTATGGCGTCGGCACGCCTTGGGCTCACTAACCTGAACTCTCTCTGGACTGAGCTCCACTGCAGGCTGACCTCTCTGAGGCTTCTCTACTGCAGGAACTCACTGCCTAGCTCCACCTTCCCTTTTTTATCCCTAACAGGCTCCCTCTGGTGGTCTGAGGTGGAAGGTGGAGGTGTGTGTATGCTGTGAGGGCCTCTTGTGGAGGAATCCATTCATGCACCCCTCTAGGATCTGTGGCACTCATGCACAGCAGGGGCGCCACATTACCTCTGGAAAAAGTGAGAAATTTGTGGCTAATGCAAGATTTTTATGAAAAAAATGAACTTTTTCAACATGATGATCTAACGTTATTAAATTCTGTGTCGTACCAGTGGATTCAAAATGCTCACTATACCCATGGATAAAATCCTTGAGAGGTCTAGTTTCCAAAATTTGGTCACTTGTGTGGGGTTTCCACTGTTTATAGCACCTTGCAGGCCCTGCAAACAAGACATGGTACCCGCCATCTCTTTCAGACAAATTTATGTTCCAAAATTCAAATATTGCTCCTTCCTCTCCGAGCTCTGCTATTTGTCCAAACAGAACTTTTTGACTACATGTGGGGTATAGCCGGGCTCTTAAGAAAGTGGGTAACAAATTGTGGGGTCCATTTCCTCTTGTTACCCTTGTGAAAGTAAAAAAGTTTGGGTCTGAAATAAATGTTTTGGAAAAAAAAGTTAAATGTTAATTTATCTTCCACATTACTTCAGTTCCTGTGAAGCACGTGAAGCACTTCTTGAATGTGGTTTTGAGCACCTTGAGGGGTGCAGTTTTTAGAATGGTGTCACTTTTGGGTATTTTCAGTCATAAAGGCCCCTCAAAGTCACTTCAAACGTGATGTGGTCCCTAAAAAAAATGGTTTTGTAAATTTTGTTGGAAAAATGAGAAATTGCTGGTCAACTTTTAACCCTTATAACTTCCTAACAAAAAAAAAATTTGGTTCCAAAATTGTGCTAATGTAAAGTAGACATGTGGGAAATGTTATTTATTGACTATTTTGTGTGACATTTCTTTCTGATTTAAGGGCATGAAAAGTAAAATTTATAAAATTGTGCAATTTTCAAAATTTTGGCCACATTTCTGATTTTTCGCAAAGAAACGCAAGTGATATCGAAGAAATTTTATCACTATCATGAAGTACAATATGTCACGAAAAAACATTCTCAGAATCAGCAGGATCTGTTTAAGCGTTCCAGAGTTATTACCTCATAAAGTGACAGTGGTCAGAATTGTAAAAATTGGCTTGGTCATTAAGTACATAATTGGCTCTGTCCTTAAGGGGTAACATAGCACTAAAATGTACCAATAAAAATGCTCACCACCTGGGCGTAGAACGGGTTCAATAGCTTGTGCTGGTATATGCTACCTTAGACTGATATATGTTCCCCCCAGCCTGGTATAGTCTCCTCCATCCTGATATATGCCCGCCCAGTATGGAATATGCTCACCCAGAGTGGGATATGCACCCCCAGTGTGGTATATGCTTCCCCATCATGGTATATGTGCTCCCCTCATCCTAGTCCCCTATCCTATTATATGCTCCACCCATCCTGGTCCCCCATCCAAGTATATGCTCCCCCATCCTGGTCCCCCATCCTGGTATATGCTCCCCCATCCTGGTATATGCTCCCCCATTCTTTTGCATGCTCCCTCATCCTGGTCCTCCATCCTGGTATATTCTTCCCTATCCTGGTCACCAATCCTGTATATGTTCCCCCATCCTGGTATATGCTCCCCCCGATCCTTGCCCCCATCCTGGTATATGCTTCCCCATTTTGATATATGCTCCCCCATCCTGGTCCCCCATCCTGGTATATGCTCCCCCATCCTGGTCCACCATCCTGGTATATGCTTCCCCATCTTGGTCGCCCATAATAGTATATGCTCCCTCATCCTGGTCCCCCATCCTATTATATGCTCCCCCATCCTGGTACATGCTCCCTCATCCTGGTGTATGCCCCCCCATCCTGGTGCCCCATCCTGGTATATGCTCCTCCATCCTGGTCCCCCATCCAGGTATATGATCTTCCATCCTGGTATATGCTCCACCACCCTGGTCCCCCATAATAGTATATGCTCCCCCATCTTGCCTACACTGCTGTTGTTCCATACATACATACATGCAAGCAAAAAAAAAAAAACTCTCCTACTCACCTTTGCCCCACTCCCCTGCAGCGCGTCATTTGTGTTAAATATTTAAATAAGATGGCGCTGGAGTCAGCCCATGTGCATAATGCGCTATCCGACGCCTTTTTGTTGAAGACACTGTGTGCGAATTTGTCTTCAGTAAAATAATAGCGGAGATCACGCTATGTGCAGGCACTGACGCCAGCACCACACTCCTCCTCCAGCCTTGCAGGAGATGGCGGTATGTCCTCATGGCACCGGAGATCGCGGTATGCAGTCAGCGCCTACACATACCGGGATCTCCAGCTCCATACTCCTCCTCCAGCCTCGTCCTCCTCCCAGTTTAATAATGCTGGATGCGTTCTTCTGACTCCGGCGCAATGCACAGGCGCAGTCTATACTGGCTTCGGACAGAAGGACCCATCCAGGATTAAATTATAGATACATTATTCAAATAACGCATGATCAAGTAACCAGCCAGTTGATATATAGTGCATGGAGGGTGTGTAAACAGATGCTGCGAGGGACCACATACTGAGGAGAGTTTTGGAAAGGCAAAAAAGCGAATAGTTATATAAGTGAGGTAAGGTGATAGACCAATCTAAAAAAATGCATTTTTAGGGCACGTTTAAAAACATGGATACTGGGAATTAATCGAATTGTCTGGGGTTGTGCATTCCAGAGAATTTGCACGGGAATGAGAGGTTTATTAATATGGAACATATTAGTCTTAGGTCATTAGCGGAATGGAAGTCACGGGTAGGGTGATAGACAGAGATGAGGGAGGAGATGTAGGGTGGTGCAGAACTTTGTGGGTGAGAGTTATAAGTTTATATTGGACTCTGTAGCATACGGGCAACCAATGCATTGGCTGGCACATGTTGGAAGCATCGGTGTTGCGGTTGGAGAGGAATATGATCCTGGCTGCTGCATTTAGGATAGATTGGAGAGGGGAGAGTTTAGAAAGAGTGAGACCAATCAGTAGAGAGTTGCAGTAGTCCAGACAAGAATGAATAAGAGCAGCAGTAAGAGTTTTTGCAAAGTCAAAGGTAAGAAAAGATCAGATTCTGGAGATGTTATTGAGGTGCAAGTGGCAAGAGCAAGCAAGTGATCAGATACAGGGAGTGAATGAAAGATCAGAGTCAAATATAACCCCAAGACAGTGGGCGTGCTGCTTGGGAATTACATTAGAACTGCACAGGAAATGGCAATGTTGGGTTTGGGAAGGTTAGTGAAGAGAAGAAACATAAAGAGTTCAGTTTTTGACAAATTCAGTTTTAGATAGAGGGAGGAGATAATGTTGCAGACAGAAACTCACTGGTGTTTTGTAGTAATGTAGAGGTGATGTCAGGAGAGGATATGGATAATTTGGTGTCATTAGCATAGAGATGGTACTGGAAACCAAATCTAGTTATCTTTGGTCCATCCATCCATCCAATTGATCTTTCTGTTTTTTGAGGACTGCACTAGTTCATGTAGCTGTGCTGCTGTTGACTCTACTACAATTAAAGTCCACGAACTGGAGGCATATTCCTATCTTTTGTAAGGCAGCTACTGGACATACAGTCGATGGGAGGTATGTCTCATAGAGATGGTTGTCATCTGTGATGTAATCCTGGAGTGTTGCTCTAATGCACATAGCACTAAGAGGATTGTTTGGTGCGTCCAGGTTTTACGGGCAGCCTGAGAGACGGGCAAGTCTGGCTGCCCACATAACTCACCTCGGGGTTTGGTTAAGAGGTTAAAACGGAGTCCATTGTTTGATACATGGTCTGTGTGTGTGGAGGAAAAAGGCATCCTGTGTAATATCCAGACTAAGCCAGTGGACTGGATGCTCTCCAGCCTGTGTGACCACAGGACTGCTTAACCTGATACTTTGTCTAAAGGACTGTTTTCTTTGTTTTGCCTGCACTGAAGGCTGTTTATTTTCCCTTTTGCTTGTGGATGGTTTATGGAGCAATAAACCAACATGAACATTTAAACAGAAATGCTTCCTGTTTTGCCTCCCGATGCATCCAAGTGAGTAGCACCCCTACACTTTGCTTTTCAAACCTGTGCATATAATTACCATAGTTCATCGACTTTTGCTACTGAATTTGAAAATTCCAATGCATCAGCCAGGTCAGTAAGCTGTGACCACTGGATGCAAAGGCTCTTCTCCTCTCAGCATTCTCGGCTTGATTAGCTGGGATGATGTGACATCATTATTGTAGCATGACACACACATGACTTCGTGCCATCCTGGCTAAACAATAGGTAAGGAGTAGTGTTGAGCCACCCCCGTAGTGTTCGGGTTCGGTTCGTCGAACACCGGCATGTTCATCGAACGGTTCGTCGAACACCGTCGAACACCTTTAAAAACAAAAACACATAGAAACACATAGAAAACACATAGAAAACACCTTCAAAGGTGTCCAAAAGCTGACAAACTGCTCAGAATAGAATAGAATAGAATAGAATAGAGCATTAGTGTTTTCATGCACCCGTCTCTTTAAAAAAGCCGGCCGGCAATTCATCAGCGGCATACATTGCTACCCGACAATTTAGAAAAGAAAGAATAGAGCATCACACATAGATTAGATAGATAAAAACATGTCAGTCACATATATAATAAGTACAGTGACAGTGTTGGTTGCTGTACTTGTCATTTAGTGTTAAAATAAAGGATTTATAAAAAAAAAAAATTGGCGTGTGGTTCCCTGTAATTTTAGTCTCTAGCGGAGGTTAAGCAGATGGCTGAGGCAGATGTTTGAAGCCTGGGAAGGGGGTAATACCTACGAGTTTCCCAAGCAACTAATATCAGCCCCCAGCTGAATACCTAGCCTTTACTAGCTATTAAAATGGGGGACCCCCCAAAAAAATGATGTGGGGTCCCCCCTATTTTAATAGCTATCAAAGGCTAGGCAGACAGCTTGGGGCTGATATTAATAGCCCAGGAAGGGTGCCATGAATATTGGCCCCCTCCCAGGCTAGAAACACCAGCCGTCAGCCGCCCCAGAAATAGCGCATCCATAGGATGCACCAATTCTGGCACTTAGCCTCTCTCTTCCCACTGCCCTGTAGTGGTGGCAGTGGGGTAATAGGGCAGGGGTTGATGTCAGCTTATAATGCCAGCTGACATCAAGCCAAGGTTAGTAATGGAGAGGCATCTATAAGACGCCCACATTACTAACCCCATAGTGAAAGTTAAAAAAAACACAAACACCCAGAATAAAATCCTTTAATTGAAATAAAGATACAATTCTTTAATGTTCTAAATTAAACTCTACTTACCGTCCAGCATGCCATCCTTCAGAGACACTGCGGAGCGCAGGCAATATCTCTGAAGAATGACAAGCTGGATGGCAGCATTCTGCTACCATCCAGCCTGCCATCTCAATGCCATCCCAGCATGGGAGAATTATCCTGCTCAAGCGGTGACGTCATTTGCCGACACTGCATGCGCAGGAGAATTCTCTCACGCTGTCAGTGACGTGCATGAGGTGAGCTGAGTTCATTGGACATGAACTCGGCTCATCTGGATGCAGTCACAGCGAGACACTGAGGAGCGCAAGCATGCCTGCGCTTCTCAGTGTCTGTGGCATGGCAAGCTGGATGGCAGCTTTCTGCTGTGATCCAGCCTGTCATGTCAATGTAACAGAGCTGAAGCCGTCCTGGGAACCATGGAAAGGTAAGGATGAGGTTGGTTTATTATTATACTTTTATTGCAGAAGACATTGGGTTCAGCTGGAATGGGCGATACGGTAAGTAGAGTTTAATTTAGAACATTAAAGGAATGTGTGTTTATTTCAATTAAAGGACTTTATTCTGAGTGTTGTGTTTTTTTTAAATACTTTACTAGAAATTCATGGCGGTTATGTCTAATATTGGCGTGACCCAATGAATTTCGGGCTTAGGGCCAGCTGATAAAACCAAGCTGGCCCTAACCCCTTTATTACCCTGTGAGCTACTGTACCAGGGCCCTGGATGAGTTGGGTAAAGTGCCAGAAGGTGGCGCTTCTATGAACGCAATTTGCAGTGGGGGGGGGCCAGAAAGCTTGGGCCACCCTACACTGCGGATTCCAGCCCCCAGCTGCTTAGTTGTACTTGGCTGGACACAAAAATAGGGCAAAGCCCCACATCAATTTTTTTAAATTATTTCAAGAAATTCATGAAATAATTAAAAAAAGGGTCTCCCTGTATTTTTGTTTGAAGCCAGGTACAAATAGGCATCTGGGGGTTCGGGGCAGCCCGTTCCTGCCTGCTGTACCTGGCTGGACACAAAAATATGGCGAAGACGTCAAATTTTTGGCGAAAAATTCATTAAAATTTAAAAAAAAAAACACATTTAGGGACTGCATCTTTATTAACCCCTCCACTTGAGGGGTTAATAAAGATACAGTCCCTAAATTATTATTGTTATTTATTTTTTTTAAATTAATTTTTCCCAAAAATTTTGACATGAGCTTTGCCATATTTTTGTATGCCAGCCAGGTACAGCATCCAGGAATGGGCTGCCCCCAACCCCCAGCTGCCTATTTGTACCTGGCCGGACACAACAATATAGGGAAGCGCTTTTTTTTAAATTATTTCATGAATTTCATGAAATAATTAAAAAAAAAATAAGTGGGGCTTTGCCCTATTTTTGTGTCCAGCCAGGTACAACTAGGCAGCTGGGGGCTGGAATCCGCAGTGCAGGGGGGCCCAAGCTTTCTGCCCCCCCCGCTGCGAATTGCAGTCCGCAGCCACCCCAGAAAATGGCGTGTTCATAGAAGCGCCATCTTCTGGCGCTGTACCCAACTCATCCAGGGCCCTGGTGCGGTGGCTCACTGGGTAATAAAGGGGTTAGTGCCAGCTTGGTATTATGAGCTGGCTCTAAGCCCGAAATTCATGGGGTCACGCCAATATTAGATATGACCGCCATGAATTTCTAGTAAAGTATTTAAAAAAAACACAACACCCAGAATAAAGTCCTTTAATTGAAATAAACACACATTCCTTTAATGTTCTAAATTAAACTCTACTTACCGTATCGCCCATTCCAGCTGAAGCTAATGTCTTCTGCAATAAAAGTAAAATAATAAACCAACATCATCCTTACCTTTCCATGGTTCCCAGGACAGCTTCAGCTCTGCTACATTGACAAGACAGGCTGGAGCGCAGCAGAACGATGCCATCCAGCTTGCCATGCCGCAGACACTGAGAAGCTCCTCAGTGAAGCTCCTCAGTGTCTCGCTGTGACGGCATCCAGATGAGCCGAGTTCATGTCCAATGAACTCAGCTCACCTCATGCACATCGTCACTGACAGCGTGGGAGAATTCTCCTGCGCTCACCGCTTGTGACGCGCCCCTGGGCCTGTGTCGCGCCGCGTTGCGCACGCGGGAGCTTACCCAGAGCCGGATCTGTTGAGGGTTGTAGTCTCGTGGCGGTGACCTGGTCCGTGCCCAGGGAGTCAAACTGAGCGGCGATGTATCAGCGGTAGATGTTGGTCGACTACGCCACCCGTTGAGTACAGCTAAGGAGCTGCTGCTGCAGGGCAGACCGCTGAGGCCGGTGGTAGGATTGTGCAGCGTGATAGTATAACCCCCAACGGGAGGGGTATGGCCTCAGGGCAGCCGACGTGGATGATGGGGGTAGCAGGAACCACTCGGAGACGGTACGGTGTAGTTCAGGGTCTTTACTGGTGACAAAGATAGACCCTCCCGGAGTACTGGCTAGCGATTGGGGCCTGGTCAGTCCTTGAGCAGATGGGATCTCCCCTGGCCAGGCGGAGTTGTAGGCCTCCCAAACTAACTGTACTCTTCTGGCTACCTTGCTAGAGGCGGGTATAAGTAGCCCACGTCCCTGAGTGTACCGTGTGGTGCTCACCCGTATGGCCGGTGACTCGGGGCCTTCGGGTTTCTTGGCCAGAGGACCTGGAATCCCCTGCCTGACGGATTCTGCTGCTGGGTAGGAGTTAGTCCCCACAGCCTCGGACTCCGGGTCCGGTAAGAAATCTTCTCAGTCAGGGCGAGCTCTGCAGCTGCCAGCCCCTGACTCCTTGTAACACTGCTCCCACAGAGCTCCTGATGTTCTGTTCCTATATTTGCTTCTTTTCTCTGTCTCTACTTCTTCTCTACTCCTAACCCTGCTTCAGCCCCGGGTTTATATAGGGGAAGTTCTTCCCCTCCCAATACTGGGCAGGAGGTGTGGCATGCACAGGATCCCTGACCAAAGGACCTCCCACCTGCTCTCAGACGTAATATCTCTATCACTGTGGCAACCAGACCCCTGGGGTGTCACACTTGAGCAGGAGAATTCTCCCACGCTGGGATGGCATTGAGATGACAGGCTGGATCGCAGCAGAGCGCTGCCATCCAGCTTGTCATCCTTCAGAGACACTGCAGAGCGCAGGCATGCTTGCGCTCTGCAGTGTCTCTGAAGCGCTACCTGCAGTGTCTCTGAAGCGCTGGATCGCAGCAGAGCGCTACCATCCAGCTTGTCATCCTTCAGAGACACTGCAAAGCGCAAGCATGCCTGCGCTCTGCAGTGTCTCTGAAGGATGGCATGCTGGATGGCAGCATTCTGCTACCATCCAGCCTGCCATCTCAATGCCGTCCCAGCGTGGGAAAATTCTCCTGCTCAAGCGATGACGTCATTTGCCGACACCGCATGCGCAGTAGAATTTTCCCACGCTGTCAGTGACGTGCGTGAGGTGAGCTGAGTTCATTGGACATGAACTCGGCTCATCTGGATGCCGTCACAGCGAGACACTGAGTAGCGCAAGCATGCCTGCCCTTCTCAGTGTCTGTGGCATGGCAAGCTGGATGGTAGCTTTCTGCTGTGATCCAGCCTGTCATGTCAATGTAGCAGAGCTGAAGCCGTCCTGGGAACCATGGAAAGGTAAGAATGAGGTTGGTTTATTATTTTACTTTTATTGCAGAAGACATTGGCTTCAGCTGGAATGGGCATGACGTAGAGTTTAAGTAGAGTTTAATTTAGAACATTAAAGAATTGTGTCTTTATTTCAATTAAAGGACTTTATTCTGGGTGTTTGTGTTTTTTTTTAACTTTCACTATGGGGTTAGTAATGGGGGCGTCTCATAGACGCCTCTCCATTACTAACCTGGGCATGATGTCAGCTGGCATTATAAGCTGACATCAACCCCAGCCCTATTGCCCCACTGCCACCGCTACAGGGCAGTAGGAAGAGCGAGGCTAAGTGCCAGAATTGGAGCATCCTATGGATGCGCCATTTCTGGGGCGGCTGACGGCTGGTGTTTCTAGCCTGGGAGGGGGCCAATATTCATGGCATCCTTCCTGGGCTATTAATATCAGCCCCAAGCTGTCTGCCTAGCCTTTGCTAGCTATTAAAATAGGGGGGACCCCACGTCATTTTTTTTGGGTCCCCCATTTTAATAGCTAGTAAAGGCTAGGTATTCAGCTGGGGGCTGATATTAGTAGCCTGGGTAGCTCCGTGGGTATTACCCCCTTCCCAGGCTTCAAACATCTGCCCCAGCCGTCTGCTTAACCTCCGCTAGAGACTAAAATTACGGGGAACCCCACGCCAATTTTTTTTTTAATAAATCCTTTATTCTAAAACTAAATGACAAGTACAGTAACCAACACTGTCACTGTACTTATTATATATGTGACTGACATGTTTCTATCTATCTAATCTATGTGTGATGCTCTATTCTTTCGGTACTAAATTGTCGGGTACTGATGTATGCAGCTGATGAATTGCCGGCTTTTCATGTTTCACGGTGAGCACTGTTCCCATCGATTTGGGCAATCACTGTAATGCCACAACCACAATGGCTGTGACATTACAGTGAGTGGCAGACAATCCCTGCATGATTGGTGCTTTAAATAGAGCCAAACATGCAGTACGGGGACCCGAGCTCCCGCCCGAGCATCGCGCAAGTACTTGACGAGCTCCGAGCATCTCGAGTACTGAGATGCTCGGGTGAGTACCGAGCAGTGGCGAGCATGCTCGCTCATCACTAATTAACAGTATTACTGTGAAAAAATCCAGTTACGCTTTTGGTGCACGAACAGTTATCGAACATAAACTCGAACAGCCTAATTTTTTGCAAATCGTTCGGGTTCGTCGAACGACTCGAACACCGCCCAAAACAGCTCGAATTTGAGATTGGCGAACAGTTTGAGTCGAACACCGCTTATCTCTAATAAGGAGAACCGAGAGGAAAGGAGATTCACAGGCCTCCCATCCAATGGTCACAGATTAGTGACCTGACTGATGCACCGGAGTGCTGCAAATTGATTCTCCCATCTCTAAAAGTATCAGATAATATATTAGGAAATCAGATTAGCATTATTACCTTTATGAACCTATATGTTAAGGTGAATTAGAGCTGAATTTGCCCTTTAATCTTTTGGGTCTGCATTTACTGTGCATGTGACTATTGGCTCTACTTTCAGACCTATATAAATCACAGATAACAGCTTATATTATCTTGGTAGCTTGCACCATATTACAGGGTCAGTTCTACTCTATTTAACATAAAGGGCTCAGCTATATCAGTGAATACAGCTTTATATTGGATCAAATGTCACGTTCTTTGAAATGTATTTGCACAGTAGCATTTCATCCAACCATTTATAGAAGTTTTACTCCCGAGGAAGCCTCTCGCTGTGTATACATTTCTTGGTGCAGTTGCTTTCCTCTCCTTCAGGCATTAGGTTATTGAGAATTTTCCAGATATCTTTCTCATCTCAGAAAACCACACACTGTTTACTTCTCTGTAGCACATGAGATTTCACCACAGTGTTATTAATCTTATATGTGGAAACTGTACCGCTCTTCTGGTGACTGCTGGGGGTTAAGAACAAGTACAAAAAGGTTATTGAAATGGCAGGACCGTATTCTAACAATATACTGGAAAGTGTAGGTCACAATAAAACAAAGCCTTCTGTGGAAAGGAAAAATACAATATGGAAAACAATTGTGCACCTACTGGAGGATGGAAACGTCACTGGAAACAGAACAGCTTGGATCTTGCTGCATTAAAAGGAATGTTTCTCTGCCTAAATTGGAGAATAAAAGCAAATAAAAAGTATATACCTGCAGTGGTTAAGCTTGCAAAACTCCTCTAAAAGTAATTTATTTCCTGTAATTTATATGGCTCCATCATATTCAGAAGTGTTGTACAAAGTATGAACTCACAATCTCTATCCATCACTATCAATTTCAATATTTTAATATTATCGATTATTATTGCCAACCAATAAGCAAAACTGCGTTTGATATCTGACTTCTTCTTGTATGCGAGCAGCAACGGAAGCGGCTGTGGGTGGTCTTAGTGGGGAGACTATACAGCGCATTGGGCGCTGGGAATCGAGGCGTTATCGGAGTTATATCAGGCCTCAGGCTCAGGGTAAAATACAACTTTAATGTTTGATTTACGGCAGGTGTTGTTATTGCGAGAGTTGTTCAAGTTTGTTTGTATTTTCTGCAGGTTCCAATTTCGCGTTGGTATGGATTCTGGGACACTCCTACGTGCACACTACATGGGATCCTACCCAAAAAGGGTGTTTAGATGAGTGATAGTCTTGTGATATTGCCAATCAGGACTCACTAGGGCAGGGAAGGTCCATGTAAATCAGGCATAAATTAACTGTTTTTACCATTCTTATCTTTCCCTACTATAGGGTATCACGTTCTAGGGAAGCCGCTTGAACAGGAAGCCACAGGGTGTTTACCTGAGAAATGGAATAGAGTTTATTTCCACTGGTTGCCCAGCACCTAAAGCAAAACCGTAAATATAAAATTCCTAGCCTTGTTCAGTCTGTGCAGTCTCTTCTCAGATAAATTCTGATATATATTTCTGCAGCTTCAACACAACCCACTCTGGTCAACTTCCCCCAGCTGACTGACTAGTGAACACATCGCCTAGTTCTAGTCATAGCTATCCATGTGCACCTGATTAGGACCTGTAGTGCTAGGATTTAACCCTAGCCTACCTGGTTTTCCTACACTACTAAATGAATGGGCACTTTTTTTATTTCTAAGAAAGAAACTTAGGAAAGTGTCAGATACTTTTAGTGCCACATGTCTTGGCAAAAATGAAAAATAAACAAAGAACAATTAAATACTCAACCTGTCTTATTATTTTATCATCCGTAAAATATATCAGAGAACAGCCATTATGCTCGTAGACACTTTTCTTGGACAGCATAAAGGAGGTTTCCAGCCTGAACATTTTTTTTATAAAACACACATAAAAGGGCACCTATTATAAAAAATTTCCATTTACTAATACACTATATGGATAAAACAGGGACATTTACACAGGAGCTTTTATGACATCCCATACTAAATTTATAAGCATTGGGAAGACACTCTATAAGATATTGAATGGTGTTTATGAAAATCTTTGCCCATTCATTCATAAGAAAAAAAAAGTCTTCTCCAAACTCTTCTCCCAAAGTTGGAAGCTACAATTGTCTAAAAGGTCTTGGTATTCTAAAACATTAAATTTACCTTCACTGCAATTTCAGTAAGTGCCCTAGGCTGACCTAAGAACAACATAGCATTGTCCCTCCTCCACCAAACGTTGTAGTTGGCACAATACAGTCAGGTGGGAAACATTCCCTTGGCATTTACTGAACTTAGCTTAGGCTCTACAAAGAAAGATCTGAGACTGACATCATTGATGGGCTCTTCCCAAATGTATTTATGGCTTTTCATCTCATTGGAGTTCTGTTGATAGGGAAGCTCATGTAAAAAGAAAAGAAGCCATCAATTATAATCACTCATGTATAATAGAAAAGCACAACTAAGGGGGCTGCTGACGTAGTGAACAACTGATACGTTAAGAAGCACAAAACCCTTTTGTCACATAAGTATACATTTAAATTCTATTAATACAAATAGCACATTATTACTGGGGGACCCTGTCATAGATTTTTTTTATTGGTGTCCAGGAACTTCAATTTACTCATCTGCTCTAATAATTGCATTTGCTTTCTTCATGTTTCCTGCGCATCAACCATTGTTTATTTGGAACTTATCTCGAAAGTGGTATAAGCCAATGAGAGAGGTTAATGTTAACCTATTTTGTACACAGTGGATACATTTCTACTATATTTTTTAACTCATTGGTTTAAACAGCAAACAAGTCATAAATTGCCAAGATCTGTTACTGTGAACAAGAAAATCATGCCTCTATATCATGCGCAGAATGTTGCATAGCACAGCCCTATGCTATGCATGATCAATGGACTTACTTCTGTGCACAGCATGTAAAGTCCAAGTGAGATTCTTCATTTCAAAGTAACAAGGGCAAATACGACTGACAAGATGTGCATGTTTAACATAGCTACATATCATATAGTGTAACAAGTCTAAATACATACAAAAGAAGTCGTGGGCCCCGCAGGAAGTACCCCTGATGTGCGTTTTGTGTTTGCTTCTTCTGAAGCGGAGTGAGGGAATATAGGCACTGACCTTTTAAGTTCATCTTGCCCAATAGTAGCGGTCAGTGATGGCGCGCATACTGCCGACCTCCAACCTGGATCCCCATTGACTTGGCGTCATTTATAAAAAATCATGTGAGTTATATTATGCAATCACTGCACAGACAGCTCAGGACGCAACTGCACCAGACTAGACGACTGAGCTGTCAATCACTTTGTCCTAAGACACACTGAGGGATGGAATCATTTCACTAACAAAGCCAGTTGCTGTTGGTGAAATCACTGGATCACCATCATCCTGTAGAGATTCAATCTGTCAACTTTTGTCTTACATAATGGCTTATGGTACTTATTCATTTGAGGCACTACAGTAGGGACAAATGACTATAAATCCCCAGCGTTAATCAATGGACTTTAAAATATTTTTTTTCTACTATTTGTATGAAAAAACGGTATGAGAGGAAAACACATGGGACTTTATATCTTCCTGCCAGTGATTCTTTTAAAAGTATATAAGTCTGTATTGACAGATTTACCGTATATCTAGAGGATTTCCTCATCCTGTACAAAGCACAATTGCTGATAATGCAGTTTTCTGTGTATATGTATACCTAACCAAAGTTTTACTGCAAAAAATGTAGAAATGGAACTTAGCAGATATGATAACGACTTGTATATTATGGAAATGCTTCCTTGACTTTTTGACTTTTAACATTAAATCAGCAGATTTTAAGTAAAAGAATGAATAAACTAAAAACAGCACTGAAGAGATTTGTATAATAAAGTCACGGAGAATTTACATGTTTCCCACAATATTTAAATGTAAACTTATTAAAGAACACAAAGCCGAGGAGAACAAACAGTAGAGGACAGTGATGGTATGGAAAGAAGGGACTTTGTTAAATATTTAATTGCATATTGAATACGTACATTTTAATAATATGCTGCTGAACTGTACTTGAACTCATCAGGGCTCCCCACTTATTAATACATAACTATTAGCTATGGCAGATCTATGCAATCTACTTATTGCACATATACTTTATTAGCATTTTATTTATTAATACATCAACTATAAAACATTTTGGAATATATATAAATAGCCAATATCAGAAACTGCCACTGCTTATCTTGTTTTATATATAACGATAGTGGAGGAAATAAATATTTGTAGGAAATATAGAGAAAATAAATTGCAAAAACAAAACATCAGTGGGACTGGACAGGAGCATGACAATTAGATATTTTGAAAAAAAGATATAATTCAAGTGTAAATGTAGAAAATATTCAGAAAGAGAGTACAAAATAAAACAGTGTATAGCAGGTGTGGGCAAGTCATTTTCTAGAGGTGCCACATGACAGATTGTGACTGTTGTGGAGGGCCAAGCCAGTAGGCTGAAATTAATTCTGTTCAATATTAATATTAACATACAGTATTAATTATAATTATTTATATTAATATTAATTGTATTACTTAATATTGAGCAAAATTAAGTATGCTGACATCCCCTTATATATTGTATGAGCCTGCACACAGCCCAACTATATATCGTAAGAGCCCACACACAGCCTCTATATACAGTATGAGCCCCTACATAGCCTCCTATATACAATATGAGCCACAACATAGCCTTTATATATACAGCATGAGCCTCCAAATAGCTTCCATATATACAGTGTGAGCCACACATAGCCTCCATATATACAGTGTGAGTCTCAGCATGATGAAATGATGCATTACGTCTGATGTCTCACATGCTGATTGGTGGGAGATGGAGCCAATGGCCCCTTACTCCACCAATGTATTCACATCCTGAGGATACAGATAGCGGTGACAGCGGGCAGCAGCGGTGGATGGATGGTGGGTGGGGGAGGGCATGGTGTGGCTCGTGGGCCGGATTAGAACAGCCAGACGGCTAGATGTGGGCAACGGGCTGCAGTTTGCCCAGGTCTGGTCTATAGTGCTCTGTTATATGTAAGTCAATTTTCTCAGTATTAAGTTAGTGATAAGAATATTAATATGAAAAAAAACCTCTGAATATACAGTACAGACCAAAGGTTTGGACACACCTTCTCATTTAAAGATTTTTCTGTATTTTCATGAATTTGAAAATTGTACATTCACACTGAAGGCATCAAAACTATGAATTAACACATGTGGAATTATATACTTAACAAAAAAGTGTGAAACAACTGAAAATATGTCTTATATTCTAGGTTCTTCAAAGTAGCCACCTTTTGCTTTGATGACTGCTTTGCACACTGTTGCCATTCTCTTGATGAGCTTCAAGAGGTAGTCACCGGAAATGGTTTTCACTTCACAGGTGTACCCTGTCAGGTTTAATAAGTGGGATTTCTTGCCTTATAAATGGGGTTGGGACCATCAGTTGTGTTGTGCAGAAGGCCAAAGTCTAAAACCTTGGTGGTCAGACGTCATCCGATATTACTGCGGTAATAATCGTCACATTTTTTGGAGCATGCCAAATATTACACTCCAGTTAAACAGTTAAAGTCTGCCAGTTGTGTGGTCATCAGACGTGATCCGATATTACTGCAGTAATAATCATCACATATTTTGTAGCGTGCAAAATATTATACTCTAGTTAAAATAGGCAAGGCGCGTGGCAAAGAATGGGGAAGTGGACGTAATACTGATGGTGCACGCAGAGGCCAAGGCCATGGGCAAGATGAAACTGTGCCTGCTGAGGAAGCACAACAATCACCCAAATCATGTCAAACTACCTTCCTGTCCCAATTTGTAAGGGGCAGAGCAGTGTGAAAAGGTTGTTGGCTGGATAGCAGATAATGCTTCCAGTCAGTTTGCCACCACCACCACCCTGTCTTCCACACGGTCCAGTCTCAGTAGCCATGAGTCTGGACCACATATTCATCACCCTAATCATCCTTCCTCCCATCATGCAGAGTGCCCGGAGACAAGTGATCCCACACTTGGACACTCCGAAGAGCTGTTCACTTTTTCATTTATAGATTCGGGCCTCTGGCCTGGCACGCTTCAAGTGGGGCAAGAGGAGATCGCATGTAGCGATACCCAGATAATTGAGCAGCCATGGTTGCACAAAGGTAACAGTGGGAAACTGCAATTGCTGTCGCAAGAGGTGGATGATGATGATGAGACACAATTGCCAGCAAGTCAGGAGGAGGCCCACGGTGCGTACACAGAAGACGAGGTGGTGGACGATGAAGTCATTAACCCAACCTGGAAAGGTGACATGCATAGCGAGGACAGCAGCACAGAGAGAGGGAGGCATAGCACCACAACAGGCAGGAAAAAGCAGTGGGGTGGCCACACACATGGCAGGCAACTGTTCCCAGGAACACCAACCCGAGGGAAGTTGCCAGTCCAACTGTTAGGTCTTCCAGAGACTGGCTATTTTTTAAAGATTGTCCAGATAACTCCAATAAAGGTTAATTGCAACATCTGCCATGCCCACATCAGCATGGGCAGCAAAACTACCAGCCTGACCACTACCACCATGCTCAGGCACATGAGAGCAAAGCACAAGACTAGGTGGGCCGAATGCCAGAGTCAAGAAACAGTGTCTGCGGGTGACACCACTGCCTGCTCCGCTGTTGTGCGTGCATGCCAATCCCCTGTCTATGGCGCAGGTAAAGATACCTCCCACCCTGCACCTGTCACTGCACACTTGCAACCATCACCGTGTCCTTGTCCCTGCGCAGCGTTCAGTTGTTCCTATCCCAGTCCTTGGTATGCAAGTGCAAATACGCATCCAATGCTCCACAAGCCACACTACTAAACTCACACATTTCTTGAATGCTTGCATTTGAAATGTTGCCTTTTAGGCTTGTGGAGACTGAATCTTTTTGCAACCTGATGGCGCCCATCCCTTGGTACTCTATCCCCAGCCACGACTATTTCTCCCGGTGTGCCTTCCCTGCATTACACAAGCAGGTGTCCCAGAAAATTAGCCGTGCCCTCAACAACAAAGTTACTGGGAAGGTCCACCTAACCACGGACACGTGGGCAAGTGCTTGTGGCTCGAGACCCAGTCGGACCTTGGGACGGAACACATCCTCCCGAAGCCGAGGATAGCGGGCCCTGGGTCAACTAGGGTTGCCTCCACATTCTATAGCTCCTGCACCTCCTCCTCTTCAGCCTCCATCTCATAAATGTCCACATCAGTCGAAAGCTGGAAGTACTGCAGCAACAGGCTGTGCTGAAGCTAATATGCTTAAAAGACAAACCGCACACAATTAAGAAGTTGTTAACAGCTGTAACAGAGCAGGCAGATCTGTGGTTGGCATTGCTGAACCTACAGCCAGGCATGGTCGTGTGTGACGATGGCTGGAACCGGGTGGCGGCTCTGAAGCTTGGCAACCTCGCTCACGTACCATGCCTGGCCCATGTGCTCAACCTAGTAATTCAGCGGTTTCTCAAAACCTACCCTGATCTGCTTGTCAAAGTACGCTGCATGTCTGAACATTTTAGAAAGTCACCTTCAGCATCCGCCACCCTCGATATGCTTCAGCAGCGTCTGCAGCTTCCAGCTCACCGACTGGTGTGCAATGTTTCCACGCACTGGAACTCGACGTTGCATATGTTGGGAAGGATTTGTGAGCAGCAGAGGGCAGTTGTTGAGTACCAGCCTAAACACGACAGTCTGTATTCAGATCAGCCTCCGCACATAAGAGCTGATGAGTGGGCGTGAAAGTCTGACATCTGTGCCGTCCGCCTAAACTTTGAGAACTCCACTAAGATGATGAGCGGCGATGACGCCATAATTAGCGTCACCATCCCACTTCTCTGTCATCTACTGAAATTCTCGCTGCTCACAATTAAAAAGGAGGCATTCCAGGTGGAGCATGATGAGATGGAGCGAGGAACTATGCAAGGTGATGCCACACAGCCCAGCCTCATCTCACCTCTGATAATGTGGAGGAGGAGGAAGATGAGAAGAAACAGAAGCTGTTTTACAGCGCTACAAACAGTACCACCCACACAACAGTCATATTTTGTTCAGCGTTGGTGGGCTGAGGATAGGGAGAACAAGGAGTAGGACCAGGAGGAGTATGAGGATGAGAGAATGGACAGTCATCCTCTTGGTCAGGACAGTGAAGCATTGGCTGTTGCCAGTCTGGCACACATGGCTGAATTTATGTTCCGCTGCCTTTCCCGTGACCTTCGTGTTGTATGCATTTTGGGCAACAGTACTTGCTGGTTGGTAACATTTCTAGACCCACGCTACAAGGAGAACTTTCTATCTCTCCTTCCCATTGGCGGAGAGGTCTAATAAAATTGTGCTGTACCAGAAGGCTCTTATTGAGGAATTATTAAAAAAATTCCCATAAGAAAATGCTGTCGGCAGAGGTCTCAGTTTGTTGGACAACCAAGGAGTACAGGAGTACAGGTGAGGGAGGCACAAGTACAATGCAGCAGAGACAGGGAAACACTGTCAAAGGTGTGGGACAATTTTCTCATACCCTTCCAGCTTACAGGCCCTGATGCGCGGGGTACTCTGACAAGGAGAGAAAAGTTTTGGAAGATGCTGACGGAGTACCTTGCTGACCATACCAATGTCCTCCATGATTCCTCTGTGCCTTATACCTATTGGGTATCCAAGCTGGTCACATGGCATGAACTGGCCCTCTACGCCTTGGAGGTCCAGGCCTGCCCTGCCGCTAGCGTTTTGTCAGAGCGGGTTTTTAGTGCCCCCGTTTGTTATTATCACTGATAGGCGCATCCACCTGTCAACTGAAAATGCTGACAGGCTGACTCCTATCAAAACGAAAAAGAGCTAGATTTTTAAAGGACATATTGATATTCATGCTAAGGCAACTCCATTTTGTCTGCTTGTTTCAAAATCATGTTATTATACTCTTTGCATAACATACATTCTTTCCTTCTTTCCTTCTTGATTCACATGCAACTTTCCCACACTAACCTTTTCTCTCAGGAACATTCTATGAGACACCCTGCTCCTGTTATCTAGCTAGTCTGAGCCGGGATGGGTAACCTTGTAAATTTCCATCATGCACCGAACTAACGATAATATGACCATATATGTGTTTCCGTAATAATTACACTAACATTGGCTCAAGCCTGTAGTACTGTAGTATGGCTGTAGGTGATTGGATATTGATATACTCAAAACAATATAAAATGCTAAGTAGAAATAAACGGGATTAGAGATTCTCTGAATCCTCCCATACAGAGCACTGTCTCCATTTGGTTTTCTGTGGATTGCGCAATCATCATAATAATTTGACACTCACTTGGTCAACCATGAAGGGACGCTGGTACCCTCCCTCAACAGATTGAGCCAGACTTCTCAACACCTCTGGATGATAGCAGCGAAACATAAAGTCAAATCTAGTGGTTTTTTTTTGGGGGGGTCTATTTCCATGCACCTCCTCACACCCAGACATGGGTATATGCTTTCTGATTTTGTCTATTTTCTGTTTTCCTCCTCCTTCTCTTTCTCCTCATCCTCCACCACCATATCACCAGGGTGACTGTGATGCAACACTCACATAATTTTCTTAAGGGTGTTTATGATGCCAGTAGGAAATAATTTTAGAGGCCTACCTCTAACATTCTGTATGTTATACAGTATGTTCTTGTATAGCCCCCAGGGGAAAATGTTTTTTAGCTTAGGCACAATTTTTTAAAATATGAGCTCCTCTACGTCTCTTCAAAGGAGTATTGGAGCGCGTCCAATTTTTTGGCCATCCTTGCCGTCACTTCATGGGCATTACCGTTATAGGAGACCCACTCCTTAACAATGGGAACAATTTTTTTTTAATGAGGCTCTCCTCTACATCTCTTCAAAGGGGTATTGGAGTGCGTCCAGTTTTTTGTCAGCCCTTGCAGTCACTGCATGGACATTACCACTATAAGAGACCCACTCTTTAATAATGGGAACAATTTTTTTAATGAGGCCCTCCTCTACGTCTCTTTAAGGGGGTATTATTGGAGTGCGTCCAATTTTTTGGCCACCCTTGCAGTCACTGTATTGGCATTACCAGCATATGAGACCCACTCCTTAAAATTGGAACAATTTTTTTTAATGAGGCCCTCCTCTATGTATCTTCAAATGGGTATTTGAGTGCGTCCTAATTTTTGTCAGCCCTTGTAGTCACTGAGTCACTGCATACACAATAGTGGTATAGGAGACTCACTCCTTAATAATGGAAACAACAAAGCATAGCTGGCTGATGGCCCTCTAACAATAGTGAGGGACGACTGCTGGTCCTTTAACAATAGCAAGGGCCACCTGATGGCCTTGTAAAAATAGGCTTTGTGACTTTCACAGTCCTATTCATGAATGAAACAGGATGAGTCTGATCATGTCTCACACACCACATGGCCAGATAAGGTAGTAAAATGTTAAGATTACATTTACCGGTGAAAGAATTTTTCACCGTTGAAAGCAATGCAAAAGTGCAAAAATGCATCAAATACGCTATGTGTGAACAAAGGCCAAGATGTGGAGATGCATTTTTGTTTTTTGGTTATTTATTTTGCCTTATATACAAGTCATTACCATATAAAGAATGTTCCTTAACATTTTTTCCAGGAAAATCCATTTTGGCTTAGTTGCTGTATGTTTTATTGTGAGTCCGTAAAAGTTGCGTAATATTCTGACAACATTGTTCACAGCAGTGACCTGGGAGTCAGAGATGCTTCCAGGGGTCTTCTCCATGCTGTTCCCATATCATATTAGCACTGTTCCCATCGATTTGGCCAATTTTTAGGCCCTCTCCAGACCTCCGGGGGGGTGGCTGCCGGAAAAATGCAAAAAAGCAATTACCTTCATAAGTCAGTTCGTCTGTGTGCAACCTAAGTGTCACATAGTCTGTCAGTGTATACACACTTTTTCTGAAAGCAACAGAGGCTGCAACACCATTAAACAAGAAGCACTACTAACCAAACAACACTATGAAGACCAAGGAGATCCTCTCAACAAATCAGCGACAAGGTTGTTGGGTTATAAAAAAATATCCCAATCTCTGATGATACCTGGAACATCATCAAATGGAAAGAACATGGTACAACAAAAAATCTGCCAAAATAGGGCCGCCCACTAAAATTCTCAGTCTGGGCAAAGAGGGTATTAATCAGAGAGGCAGCAAAGCGATCAAAAGTAAACCTGGAGGAACTGCAGAGTTCCCAAGCAGAGACTGGAGTATCTGTCTATATGACCACAATAAGCTGTACACTCAATAAAGGTGGCCTTTATGGAAGAGTGGGCAGAAAAAAGGCTTTTTCTTACACGAAAAAATTGGAAGGTTGGTTTTGAGTTTGCCAAAAGACATGTAGGAAACTCCCCAAATATATGGAGGAAGGTGCTGTGGTCAGATGAGTCCAAAATTGAACTTTTTGGCCACCAAGGTAAACGTTATGACTGGCACCAAACCAACACTCCTTATCACCTCAAGAACACCATCCTCACAGTGAAACATGGTGGTGGCAGCATCATGCTTTGGGGATGTTTCTCGGCAGCAGGGACAGAGAAAATGGTCCAAGTAGAGGGGAAGATGGGTTGTGCGAAATACAGGGACGGAGGTTCACCTTCCAACAAGACAATGTCCCAAGGCATACTGCCTAAAAATAAAAAAATACATACACCATATGGACAAAAGTATTGGTACACTTTTCTTAATCATTGAATTCAGATTTTTTTATTTAGTCCCCTTACCACAGGTATAACCAAAAATAGAAGCAAAATAAGCATATACCCAGCTGTGTGCCCGTACAGTCTGGCCTCGATCGTTCTCTGCCCCCATCTACATTGAGGTCATCTGATAAAAGGTGAGGTTTTAATACTAGAGGTTAAGACCATCCCAATTTGGGTACACCTTGTTATCGTGGTATGGCACTTATGTTTTTTTAATCAAAAACAGTGTTTATTAAGTACCCTATGTTATTTTATGCACTATTGCTTTTTACTTACAGCAGGGTATATATTCAGCTCCTGTAATTTCCAACCTGCTAAATACTCTGAACCTCTTTTGGCATTAACATCAGCACAAAAACTGTGAGCCCGGATCTTCATGGCATTCATTAACATAGCGTTAGTGCATACACCCTTACAATGCACAATGCCAAGCGTCACATGGAAATGTACTGGATTTTAGCAGTGGCAATGTGTTGTTTGGAGTGACAAATCACACTTCTGAATCTGACAACTCAATGGTCAACTTCACTCCGTGAGACAGCACATTGTGAAACGCATGTTGGAGTGAGGGGTTGGCGTGGATACATCCCCAGCATAAACTTGGGTCAGTATACCTTACTCTACTCAGTTTTAGCACTGCATATTGTGATGCTATATTGATTTATAAGCAGATTTACTTTTGATTAAAGTATATGCACTATCTGCAATATGGCAATTGTCCTTTATGTGCATTAAGCACCTTATAAGAATTTATATTATTTATATGTGCTTATATCTCTTGACTTCTGACCCTGCACATCATGTATATTATATTTTGCTGATACTGATATCTCCTTGCCTTTTTCCCTTTTTTTATTCATATTTTAATCATGTCTTTATGTTTTTTATGAGTGTCTGTCATGTGGTGTCTTTAAATAAATTGACTTTGTTTAAATATATTATGGTATATATATATTTTTTATATATCCCCCCCCCAAATAGTTCTCTAAATGCTGTGGTTCCAACTATTTGGGCTATGCCACATTGTACTTTTAGTTTTGAAATTTGGGTTATGTTCTTCCTATTATAGGTCTAAAACTCAACTGACAAGTCTGGGTTTGGTGAATTCCAGAAAAACGTTATCTGCCTGACAGTATTGTGCCAGCTGTAAAACTTGGTGGAAGAGTGATAATGCTATTATACCCGTATGTCCTTAATATTGGATCACTTAACGAATTTTGCGGACTATAAGATGCACTGGACCATAAGACTCATCCCAAATTTTGAGTAGGAAAAAAAACTCCGCCCCTCTCCTGCCGCCGCTGGCTTCCTGGAGCCTCCCTGCCTCCTGTGACCCCGCTCTACCACTGCCACCCCTGGACTATAAGACACATCCCCATTTTACTCCCAAATTTAGGGGGAAAATACGTGTCTTATAGTCCTCAAAATATGGTACCTTTTCTAAAAGGATTGTCCATTCAGAATATATTGATGACATCCAGCACCCCCATCAATGAGCTTTTACAAGGTCCAGTGGCAGTCAGATGGAATGAAGTTGCACTACTCAGCACTATTCATTGTGTGGCGGTTGCTCCCAGCTACTGCAAAACAGGTTCTATTCAAAAGAATAGGATCTGTTCTGCAGTACTCGGCAGCCACACATGGAATGGAGTTAAGCCGTGCAGCTCTGTTCCATGTGTTTACAAAAGGCTGCCACCGAAGCTGGCAACAGCAGATTGATGGGGGTCAAACTCCCACCAATCTGATATTGATGACCTATCATAAAAATGGGTCATCAATAGTGATGAGCGAGTACTAAAATGCTCGGGTACTCATTGCTCGGGTCGAGCAAATTGGAATACTCGGGTGCTCGACCCGAGCAACGAGCTCAATGTAAGTCTATGGGAAACTCGAGCATTTTTCAGGCGGCTCCCCTCGGCGGTCTGCAGAGGGCCTAAAAATTGCCCAAATCGATGGGAACAGTGCTCAAGTGACATGGGAACAGCATGGGGAAGACCCTTGGAAGCATTTCTGACTCCCAGGTCACTGCTGTCAACAACGTTGTCAGAGTATTACGCCACTTTTACGGACTCGCAATAAAACATACAAAAACGAAACCAAAAAGGATTTTACTGGGAAATATGTTAAGGAACATCCTTTCCAGGGTAATGACTTGTATATGAGGCAAAATAAATAACCAAAACCAAAAATACTCCTCCACACCTTGGGCTATGTTCACACATAGCGTTTTTGATGCATTTTTGCACTTTTGCATTGCTTTCAACAAAGACAAATGCATTCATGGGAAATGTCATTTTAAAATTTTGCAACCTTATCTGGCCATGTGGTGTGTGACACATCATCAGACACATGCATACAGTGCTGAAAAGACATGGGAACATCATGGGAAAGACCTCTGGAAGCATTTCTGACTCGCAGGTCACTGCCTAAAAGTGTGCCTGTGACACCTCTGCTCGTAAAAGCCCGTGTTTTACCCTGGGTGTTGGGGGACTCGGTGTCGGGCCCCGCGATGGAGAGATGGGTTGCAGCCGTGACCCAGGCCCGACCCGTGCTCAGGGCCGTCACAGTTAAAAAGAGATGGTGTGGGCTTGTCCGGGTTGAGTGGCTAATTAACGACTACGCCACCTGTGGTGCCTGGTGAAGGAGAATGGGGAACAGGAACAGGAAGATGGGGGTAGTAGTGGAGGAGAAGGGACACAGCGTCCCGCGGTGTGGCGCAGAAATAAGAGTCCGGAGGCCATAGGGGTGAACTTCCAAGGCTTTACTCAGTTAGTTGGCAAAGGAAGGCAACTCCCAGCTCCTCGCGGGGTCCTGTGCTCACCAGGGACCGGGGTCCGACAACATCTGAGTAAGTCCAGCTTTCAGTCGGGACCCTACAGCAGAGTGTTCTTGAACTACAGACCGAATCCTTTCCTGTCCGTGTGTGTGAGAATAGGCCGGGACTCCCTCTGAGTTCCTCTCAGGACAAGGGTACGGGTGTCAGCTCCGCTCCGTCCAATACCCGGAGGAATCCTCAGGGCCTACCGGGCTTTCCCGACCAGGACATGGAGTAGCAAGGTTGGGTGTCGGGAGCCCGTACCCCTTTTGCAGCCGGAGTCCCTCTGAATATATCAGGTTGGTGAGGACAGGTGGGGTACTCCGCTCCAGCTGCATCCTGCCTGGGATCCATTTGCTGTGGAGCCACACTCTAGAGCTCCGGGCCTTCTTGCTCATGGTCCTCGACCGGGCTGAGATATTCCTTATCTCCCGCCTGCCCATCATCCCAAGGCCTAGGGACTAGGGCCGTGTCTCCATCCCCTGCAGGCCCACACAGGATCCACTTTCAGGGTAGGAGATCACGTTCTGACACAAGTCAGGGTACAGCCATAGTACAGCCAAGTGCTGTCAGGATACAGTCAAGAACCAAGATCAAAGATGGCTCTCTATTAAATATCAAATTGAAAGTGTAACTAACTTGTAGGTCCTCCACCCTCACCCACTAACTGGTTCCCCTAACTCTTGGTTCCCAGTCTCCCTTTAACCAGGGGAGCAGCACCAAGTGCATACCAGCTCCCTCTGGTGGAGAAATGTGGTGTTGGATGCAAGGGCTGGGTCACGACTATCACACTGGCCTTACCTCAGAGGAGGAACACTACACTCCATTAAAGAAGTGCAGCATCCCTGTGGCGGTCGAACCCTCAGGGGCGCCACATTCCCCCCTGGTAAAACACAGCACGTCCGCGGGCTGCAAAAGAAGTAACACCCAGAAAATTTTCTTTTCAATATAACAAAACTATCTTCCCTTTATGGGAGGCACATTTTCTTAAACGTTGCGTAACAGGGTATACAGTATAAAAGTATAAAATTATAAAAGTGCTAGCATTTTTCCAGAGACATTTGTGCAAACAGACAGATTAAAGTGCTAAGAAGCAAAGTCAGTTTATAAGTGCAAGGAGCCTGTCTCAAACCCTCCACGTGGGCCCTGGGGTGGCTGCAGGGCATAAAGATCCCGAGTTGGACCTCCCAGAGAGCCACCCTGACAGGTTTTCCTCCTGATTTGTTGAGGTAGAAGAAAAGGCACGGTCTTACATAAAACCAATATGGAGCACCTAAAAAGATGCAAACTATTTACAATGGAAGGAGTCTGTCTGCTGAAAGTCCGCAGGGACACATGTCTTTAGAAAATCAAAGTAAATATAATATAGCAAACAACCAATTTAACTCAACTGTAACAGCAGCCGGGGGCTGCTCAGTCCATGTGTTCCCGCCGGGGAAAGGGTTCATTCCTTCCGACAGAGGCCAGCCGGTCCTCCGCAGAGGAGTGCGCAGGGGCCTCGCTCCTGGACATTTTATGGATATCCAGGGCGTACCAACCGCACTCTCCATGGTGGCGGGTGTACGTTACCATGTCACCCACGGCGAGACTCCGGCCAGGGTGTCCCTTTTTGAGCTGGGGCTCGATGTCACGCCGGTTAAAGAAGACGTCCCGCTCCAGTTCGGGACTCCTTATGAAGCCCCATCCTGCCTCACGGTGGAAGCGGACCACCTGCCCTTCTTCAGGGGGGCTTGGTTTGGACGCCTCCCTCTGGTGGGCCCTGGACTTGGCAGCTTTGGCCCGCACTTGAAGCTGCTCACAGCGAAGCTCCAGTTCCTGCTGCTCCTGACTCAACTGCTGAATTTGCTGGGAGCAGTTCTCGCTCCTCCTCTGAGCTTCAGCTCGGGTCTCCCTGGGGAAGCCCATTAGGTTGCCCCCCTGGTTATCCCAGGCCCACTCTTCTGCCGTCGGGCAGGTAACTGTGGGGGCCGGAAGCGGCATTAGGGGTTGCTGCAGCAGGCCCGAGTAAGCGAACCATTCCGGGTTGGGGCCCGTAGACCCCCATGCAGATCCGGGTTCCTCTGGAACGGGAGGTGAGAGCGCACGGAGGTCTCTGGAGATGGCGGCGGTTTGGAGCCCCGCGGAGAAGGCTTCCTCCCAGGATACCGCACCTGGGAACTGGCACTCGGACCACAGGTCCAGGAGGGGCTCGGTCTGTTCCGCGGCCAGGGTAAGGGCTTCCGACTCACCGGATGCTAGGCCGCGGGCGCCCTCCTGGGACTCTTCTTCTGGGGCAGCCGCCTCTTGGGTAAAGGCCTCACTCCTCCGCCGCTGCTCCTCTCGCTTCCGCATAGCTGCCTCCATGAACTCCCGGTCCAGGTTGCCCGGTCCATAGCTGGGGACCGCAGGGGCTCCCAGGTGGGCATTGGATCTGGCTCCGTCTCCACCGGCATCCATCGTCGCTGCTCGTGGTGACGATGCTGGAACTCGAAAAAAATGGCTGCACCTCTTCATCTCCACCTCCTTTTTGGGGCGACTCTAGGGCTGCAGGCCGACTGGCACTCCCTTGGACGTCCCCTCCGGGGTGATGGACACTACCCCGCGGACAGTCTCTAATGGAAGGGGCGGTCTGATCTCTTGGCGCCATTGGGGAGCCAGGCCCACGATGGGAGGTGCTGAGACACTGTCCTTCCTTCACATTATGGCGTCCGTTCTTCTTGGGCGGGCGCCATTTTAAGTGGAAAATGACAGTCTGTTTAGAAAGGCGTGCAGTACCCGGTAGCAATGGGCACTCTTCTCCGTTGCTGCGGGCACGAGATCCTGCCGACTACGCCAGTCCTGTGATGCCTCTGCTCGTAAAAGCCCATGTTTTACCCTGGGTGTTTAGGGACTCGGTGTCGGGCCCCGCGATGGAGAGATGGGTTGCAGTCATGGCCCGGGCCCGACCCGTGCTCAGGGCCGTCACAGTTAAAAAGAGATGGTGCGGGCTTGTCCGGGTTGAGAGGCTAATTAACGACTACGCCACCTGTGGTGCCTGGCGAAGGGTCACCAGCACCGCTGCAGTCCGCTGAGGCATGGTGTTAGTGTGGCCAGAGTTCATACTACTCCCCACAGGCGGAGCAAGGCCTCAGGGCAGAGGAACAAGAAGATGGGGGTAGTAGTGGAGGAGAAGGGACACAGCGTCCCGCGGTGTGGCGCAGAAATAAGAGTCCGGAGGCCATACGGGTGAACTTCCAAGGCTTTACTCACTTAGTTGGCAAAGGAAGGCGACTCCCAGCTCCCCGCGGGGTCCTGCGCTCACCAGGGACGGGGGTCCGACAACCTCCGAGTAAGTCCAGCATTCTGTCGGGACCCTACAGCAGAGTGTTCCTGAATGTCTGTGTGTGTGAGAATAGTCCGGGACTCCCTCTGAGCTCCTCTCAGGACAAGGGTACGGGTGGCAGCTCCGCTCCGTCCGATACCCGGTGGGATCCTCAGGGCCTACCGGGCTTTCCCGACCAGGACATGGAGTAGCAAGGTCGGGTGTCGGGGGCCGGTACCCTTTTAGCAGCCGGAGTCCCTCTGAATATATCAGGTTGGCGAAGAAAGGTGGCGTACTCTGCTCCGTCTGCATACTGCCTGGGATCCATTTGCTGTGGAGCCACAATTTAGAGCTCCGGGCCGTCTTGCTCATGGTCCTCGACCAGGCAGAGATATTCCTTGTCTCCCGCCTGCCCATCATCCCAAGGCCTAGGGACTAGGGCCGTGTCTCCATCCCCTGCAGGCCCACACAGGATCCAATTTCAGGGTAGGAGATCACGTTCTGACACCAGTCAGGGTACAGCCATAGTACAGCCGAGGGCTGTCAGGATACAGTCAAGAACCAAGATCAAAGATGGCTCTCTATTAAATATCAAATTTAAAGTGTAACTAACTTGTAGGTCCGCCACCTTCACCCACTAACTGGTTCCCCTAACTCTTGGTTCCCAGTCTCCCTGTAGCCAGGGGAGCAGCACCTAGTGCATACCAGCTCCCTCTGGTGGAGAAATGTGGTGTTGGATGCAAGGGCTGGGTCACGACTCTCACACTGGCCTTACCTCAGAGGAGGAACACTACACTCCATTAAAGAAGTGCAGCATCCCTGTGGCGGTCGAACCCTCAGGGGCGCCACATGCCCATCATAAGTGATCCTTGGTGCATGCGAAGATGCCTCCCGCCATGCCACCTGTCATTGTAGACTTGCAACAATCACCGTCCATGTCCTTGTCCCAGTGCAGCGTTCAGTTGTCCCTACCCCATTCCTTGGAATGCAAACGCAAGTATGCAGCCAGGCACCCACCCTCCCAGACGAAAGCTGTCCACAATCTTATGGCGGCAGCGGCGACCGGGTATCCATACTTGGTCCCCAGCCGCCACTATTTTTCCTGGTATCGTCTCCGCCTTCCACAAGCATGGGTCCCACAACATTAACCGTGCCTTCCCCAGTGCACTTACTGGGAAGGACCACCTACCCACAAACACGTGGACAGGTGAATGTGGCCAGGGACAGTACAGAGCCAGTCCACAGCTTTTTTTGCTGAGAGTAGTATTTAGCTCGGTGAAAGGACTGGCATAGAGGGAAACCGTATCTACTATTGGTGTCAATTCTCCCTGAAAGTCCTCTAATGCAGCTTGTTGCAGAAGCTATGGCAGCCTGTCCAACATCAACTCGCACTTGACGGTGGTGCTTTGACACACACACGTCTTTCTTTGCGCATTTAATTTCATGACTAAAGAGTTGGGCAATGGCCTGATCTGCAATGCGGTTTGAGAAATGACATGCATAAGCACCTCTGATATGCATTAAAAAAGCAGCCATAGAGTGTCCGGGAACCTTCCCCCACACTTTTCTTAGCCAGGACTGTGTCTCAGCAGGGTTGGACGGTCCCACCAGAGACTCCTCTGGTGTGCCTTGGCTTCTACCTCAGGAGACTTCATGGTAGCGGTAGAGATGAGCGGTGTTCGACTCGAACTGTTCGCCAATCTCAAATTCGAGCTGTTTTGGGCGGTGTTCGAGCCGTTCGGCGAACACGAACAATTTGAAAAAAATTCGGCTGTTCGAGGTTATGTTCGATAACTGTTCATGCACCTAAATCATAACTGGATTTTTTCTCAGTAATGCTGAAAATTAATGTTAATACGCAGTTTGAGTGTACAGAGGGGCGGGGGGAGGGGCAGGGGATGGATCTCTGCAGAAATAATGAAGATCTCCATTTTTTTTTCTCTTTCCCGCATTTACAGTGGGGAGGTGCAATCTGTCAGCCTATCAGCAGCGCACACACAGAGCGAACTGCTTTTTTTCACACAAGCAAAGGCATGTGTCATTGGCAGTGTATGTCACATGTCCTTGCCCTATAAGACCCAGCCATTTTCGCCGTCGCCACCATTTTCTCACTGCTGCAGCTGCGTGTTAGACGGCACCGCTGTTGCTGTGTGCGCTATACTTTGTTAATTTCAAGCCAATTTTCGCACAAATCTACAGATAGCTTGGGAGTAGGGAATAGTTGCGATTGCAGTCCTTTTAAGGACTAGGTTACATCATTTCCTAAGACTTTTATCAGGCAGGTCTGTGCTCTTAAATAGATAGGTTGGGAGGAAAGACTAATTGTAATTGCAGTCCTTTTCAGGGCTAGGTTACATCAGTTCCTATCACTTTTATCAGGCAGGTCTGTGCTCTTAAATAAACAGGTTGGGAGTAAAGACTAATTGTAATTGCAGTCCTTTTGAGGGCTAGGTTACATCAGTTCCTATCACTTTTGCCAGGCAGGTCTGTGCCAGTGCTGTGCAAGTTTTTTTTCACAGCATTTGGCTAAATCTATCAAAGCAAATCCTTTTTGGCCTCTTGCAGTGTGTGTTAGTCAGTGGAGTAGCCTATCTGTGTTGCAAGCTACACCACCTGTGTTTAGAATACAATTTTTTTTACTGCACCTAGTGAAGTAAAACCTTT
Organism: Phyllobates terribilis; assembly: GCF_046119375.1. NCBI lineage: Eukaryota > Metazoa > Chordata > Amphibia > Anura > Dendrobatidae > Phyllobates > Phyllobates terribilis. The sequence continues at coordinate 882,758,125 of NW_027362762.1, forward strand.
TGGGCAATGCATCATTCTATTATTCCATCTATACTAACCTCCACCAGGTTGCAAATTCAATATAATTTTTTACTGCATCTAGCTCTGAAAAAATATTTCGGCTTGGAGCAGTGTGTGGGACTTGTTCTATTAGTCCATCTATACTAACCTCCACCAGGTTGCAAATTCAATATAAATTTTATCGGCATCTAGCTCTGAAAAAATATTTCGGCTTGTAGCAGTGTGTGGGACTTGTTCTATTAGTCCACCTATACTAACCTCCAACAGGTTGCAAATTCAATATAATTTTTATCTGCATCTAGCTCTGAAAAAGTATTTTGGCTTGTAGCAGTGTGTGGGACTTGTTCTATTAGTCCATCTATACTGACCTCCACCAGGTTGCAAATTCAATATAATTTTAATCTGCATCTAGCTCTGAAAAAATATTTCAGCTTGTAGCAGTGTGTGGGACTTGTTCTATTAGTCCATCTATACTAACCTCCACCAGGTTGCAAATTCAATATAATTTTTATCTGCATCTAGCTCTGAAAAAATATTTCGGCTTGTAGCAGTGTGTGGGACTTGTGCTATTAGTCCATCTATACTAACCTCCACCAGGTTGCAAATTGAATATAATTTTTTTCTGCATCTAGCTCTGAAAAAATATTTCAGCTTGTAGCAGTGTGTGGGACTTGTTCTATTAGTCCATCTATACTAACCTCCACCAGGTTGCAAATTCAATATAATTTTATGTGCATCTAGCTCTGAAAAAATATTTCGGCTTGTAGCAGTGTGTGGGACTTGTTCTATTAGTCCATCTATACTAACCTCCACCAGGTTGCAAATTCAATCTAATTTTTATCTGCATCTAGCTCTGAAAAAATATTTCGGCTTGTAGCAGTGTGTGGGACTTGTCCTATTAGTCCATCTATACTAACCTCCACCAGGTTGCAAATTCAATATAATTTTTTTCTGCATCTAGCTCTGAAAAAATATTTCGGCTTGTAGCAGTGTGTGGGACTTGTTCTATTAGTCCATCTATACTAACCTCCACCAGGTTGCAAATTCAATATAATATTTTCTGCATCTAGGTCTAAAAAAATATTTCGGCTTGTAGCAGTGTGTGTGACTTGTTCTATTAGTCCATCTATACTAACCTCCACCAGGTTGCAAATTCAATATAATTTTTAGCTGCATTTAACCCAGCCAATACTCTTGGGCTAATACCCCAGTTTGGCCACTCAGCTCTGCTCAGTTCCCATCCATTGTTTTTTGTGCAAACAACTCCAGAGTTGTGAATTAGTTAACCACCAAAATAAGTGGAAAAAGGCCTGCTGCTGGTGGAAAGGGAAATAGGCATGTTGGGAAGGGAAATAAAGGTTGTGTCCGTGGGGTAGGTGTTAAAGCAACAGTAACATCTGCAGAAGAAAGACCATCTTCCAGCCAAACTAAGATGTCTACTTCTTTTAGCGGACAATGTGATAAGATCCCTACAAATTCCAGATGAGGCACAAAAACAGTAGGTGCTTCAACGGATATCAAGTGCTCCTTTAAGTGGGCTCTCCTCCACCTCAACTTCAACATCACAAATACTCCAGTCCTCAGAGGTGTCACCCCAATCGCACTTGCTTCCTCACAGCTCCCAAGTCTCCAGCTGGCCGTCTGAGTATGGGGTAGAACAGATGGTTGAGTCTGCAGAGCTGTTTACTCATACTATAGCCTGGGAATCAGAGGTCGGCTCCAGAGCTTCTGTGAATCCAGACGAGGAAATGATCTGCACTGATGCCCAGAATCTTTATGAGTCGGATCCAGGACCAGACGTAGAAGGTTCTGACCATAATGTAGAACCTCGTTCCCAAACTGTAACTCCTGTTGGTGGAGACAATGAGGAAGACGGTGATGAGACTCAAATACCTGATTGGAGCGACAACTTTAGTTTTTTGTCAGGGCAAGAAGAGGTTGGCTCTGAGGACGACGGGTGTGATAACACAGAGGGTGATGATGACGAGGTTGGAGATCCCACTTACTGTCAACCCACAGTCAGCCAGTCGATGAGGTCAGCAGAGGATGTGGAGAAGGATGCTAGTGACGACGAGGTCAGGTTGCGCCTTCCTGGACAGAGATGTAGTACTGGAAGCACGTCAACAACTGCATCCTCAAACACAACTCTGCCTCTGACCACAAGTCGTGGTGGCTCTTCAGGTCGCATGGGTGCTAAGCCTTGCATAGCCTGGGCATTTTTTCAGATCGATAAAGATGACCCAACTCGTGTTATCTGTAACATTTGTCAGCAAAAGCTAAGTAGAGGCCAAAAAATACATAGTTTGAGTTCTTCATGCATGAACCGGCACATGGATATGAAGCATAAGTTGCAGTGGGAAGCTCACTGTGCTACAATGCGGCCTAGCCGGCCGGGCCAACCAACGTCTGCCACATCTTGAGCATCCGCGGCCTCTTCATCCTCTGTGACTGAGGGGACAGCAGTCACACCTGTTTTGGGGCGCAGACCTGCCACCTCTTTACCCGCAACAGCCAGAGTGATTGGCAGGTCATCATTTTCTTTGGAGGTGGAAACACCAGCTGGTGTTCAGCGCTGTCCGACATCGATAGCACCACCTTTGGATCAAGGCAACCTAACATGTCCGCCTGCATCTTCCTCACAGACTGGCAGTTTGCCGGGGTCACCCTTCTCAACCCCGTCTAAGCACAACAGCCAGCCCTCGGTCCCTCAGATGTGGACGAGTAAAAGACCATTTCCTCCTAGCCATGAGAAAGCTAAGAGGTTGAATTTCACCATCTGCAAGCTCTTGGCTTCAGAAATGCTGCCTTTCCGCCTGGTGGACACAGAGGATTTTTGAGACCTTATGTCCGTCACAGTGCCCTAGTACCAAATGCCCAGTCGGCACTACTTCTCAAAGAAAGGTGTGCCTGCGCTCCACCAGCATGTCAAACACAACATCACTGCTTCTTTGAGAAACTCTGTGTGCGACAGGGTGCATTTCACCACAGACACTTGGACGAGTAGGCATGGACAGGGGCGTTACATGTCACTGACTGGGCACTGGGTAACTATGGTGACAGCAGGACAAAAGGCTGCTGTTCAAGTCTTGCCGTCCCCACGAGTTGTGTGTCAATCCTATTTATCTCAAAGTTCCTCCACTGCTTCTGCCTCCTCAACCTCCTCTCGGTCCTCCACCTGCACCCAAAGCCTGTCTGGTCATGCCACAAGCTTTCTAACTGCGCAGAAGGGATCATGCACACCTCCTTACTATGTTGGCAGCAGGGCTCAACGTCATCAGGCGGTTTTTACTTTGAAATGTCTGGGAAATGTGAGTTACACAGCTGAGGAGTTGTGGTCAGCTCTGGAGAACCAGTTTCATGAATGGTTGTCTCCACTGGACCTGAAACCAGGGAAGGCCGTGTGTGACAATGCTGCAAACCTGGGTGCGGCCCTTCGCCGGGGCAATGTCACACACGTGCCTTGTATGGCCCACGTGTTGAACCTGGTTGTCCAGCAATTTTTAGCCCACTATCCCAGACTAGATGGCCTTCTGCAGAGGGCACGGTCGCTGTGTGCTCACTTCCGCCGTTCGCATCCCGCAGCTCAGCGACTTACATCTCTACAGAAGTCGTTGGGCCTGCCACTACACCGGCTAAAATGCTATGTGCCTACCCGGTGGAATTCAACTCTGCACATGTTGTAGCGACTGTGGCAGCACCGACAAGCCCTGGTGCAATATGTTCTGACGTATAGCCTGGGCCAACGAGATCCAGAGGTGGGGCAAATCACGCTGGCGGAGTGGTCTCAGATCAGGGACCTATGCACCCTTCTGCACAGTTTTGAAATGGCGACGAAGATGTTTAATGCTGACGATGCCATTATCAGCATGACTATTCCGGTAATTTACATGCTGGAGCACATGTTAAACAGAATTCGGAGTCAGGTGGTGGCACAAGAGGAGGAGGAGGAAGTAGAGGAGGAGGAGTTGTATGCAGAAGGGCTAACATCTGCAAGGTCCAGACGGTCGGCAGCACCAAGGCGGCAGGCATGTGAGGGTGGGGGAGATGGTTTTACCAGGGCGCATGGCAGCAGCCAAACTAGTGAGGAAGGTGCAGGAGCCCAGGAAGAAGTGGAGGACGAACTGATGGAAGACTCATCAGATGAGGGAGACCTTGATCACATTTCTGTTGTGCGAGGTTGGGGGGAGAGGGCAGAGGAAGGAAGCATGATTGTTACCTCGCCACCAACACAACAGGGACCTGGTGCACCTGAATGCGCAAGACACATTAGTGCCTTCTTGCTGCACTACCTGCAACATGACCCTCGAATTGTGAGAATTAGAAATAATCCTTACTACTGAGTTGCTACACTGTTAGATCCCCGGTACAAAAGTAAATTTGCAGAAATTATTCCTGCCATAGAAAGAGATGCACGCATGCAGGAGTATCAGCAGAGACTGTGGCAGAATCTTACATGTGCTTTTCCCCAAAACACTAGTGGTGCACGTAGTGAATCTCACAGTTCCAACTTGCCAACCGTGGGACCGTCGAGTGTTCAGCACTCAATACGTAACAGAAACACAGTATCTGCTGGTAACATCAATTTTGCGGAATCATTTCACCACTTTTTTAGTCCATCCTTTGCAAGGCCACAGGAGACAAGAAGTCTGACACATAGTCAACGCCTAGAGACGATGGTACAGGAGTATCTCCAAGTAAACATTGAAGCTATGACTGTGTCACTGGACCCTTGCTCTTTTTGGGCTTCCAATATGGATAAATGGCCAGAGCTTGCCACTTACGCCTTGGAGATCTTGTCATGCCCCGCAGCCAGCGTTCTGTCTGAACGTGTGTTCAGCGCTGCTGGTGGTGTGCTGACAGATAAGCGCACGCGGCTCTCCACTGATAATGTAGACAGACTCACGTTCATAAAGATGAACAAATCATGGATCCGAAAGGACTTTTCTACCCCCGTGTCATCCTGGGGAGAGTAAAAGCTTGATGATTTGTTAAAATCACCTCACCAACCGTTTTAAGTTTCAAATTACTAATCATGTTTATCTGTATCTTGGCTGGAAAATAATTTGGGCCTTGTAGCAGTGTGCAGTATTTCTTCTATTAGGCCATCTATACTAAACTCCACCAGATTTAAAATTACTAATCATGTTTATCTGTATCTTGGCTGGAAAATAATTTGGGCCTTGCAGCAGTGTGCAGTACTGATTCTATTAGGCCATCTATACTAAACTCCACCAGATTTAAAATTACTAATCATGTTTATCTGTATATTGGCTGGAAAATAATTTGGGCCTTGTAGCAGTTTGCAGTACTGACTCTATTAGGCCATCTATACTAAGCTCCACCAGCTTTCAAATTAATAATAATTTTTAGCTGCATCTAGCCCGGAAAATAATTTTGGGGCTCCTAGATGCGCAAGACACATGAGTGCCTTCTTGCTGCACTACCTGCAACATGACCCTCAGATTGTCTGAATTCGAAATAATTCTGACTACTGGGTTGCCACACTCTTAGATACCCCACACTCTTCGATCAACCTTTTCATTTTAATAAAGAACAAAAAAATGGTCATTTTTGAAATTATAAGCATTAGCAGGTTATTAGAAACTGAAATGAAACAGTTTTCAACTCAAAACTTTATTCTAGGTGATGTTACATTTGCACATAGGAACCCTTGTTCGAAAGGAGCTTCTGAACTCTCTCTGAATTTGTCAGGTTTTGGATGGTTTCTGCTTCAATTGTTTTGCATGAGGACAGAATACCCTCCCAGAGCTGTTGCTTAGATATGATCTGCCTCCCGCCATCATAGACACACTTTTTGATGATGCTCCAGAGGTTCTCAATGGGGTTGAGGTCAGGGGAGCATGGAGGTCACACCATAAGTTTGTCTCCTTTTATGCCTATATCAGCCAGAGATGCAGATGTGTTATGTGCAGCATGAGACGGTGCATTATCATGCATGAAAATGATCTTGCTGCAGAATACACGGTTCTTCTTCTTGAACCATGGCAGGAAGTGCTGTTTGAGAAACTCCACATACATTATGGAGTTCATCTTTACCCCTTCAGGGATCCTAAAGGGGCTGACAATCTCTCTCCCCATGATTCCATCCCAAAACATTACTCCACCTCCTCCTTGTTGGCACCATAGTCGTGTTTGCATGGGGTGTCCATCAACCAGCCATCCTCCACTCCATCCATCTGGACCATCGAGCGTTGCACGGCACTCATCGGTGAGCAAAACAGTTTTGAAGTCAGTCTTCATGTATTGTTTGGCCCACTGGAGCCGTTTCTGCTTGTGTACAGTGGATAGAGAAGGTCGACAGGATGGCTTACGCACAGCTGCAAACCTCTGAAGGACCCTGCATGTTGTTGTTCGGGGGACGTTGAAGGCACCAGCAGCTTCAAAAACTTGTCTGCTGCTATGACAAGGCTTTTTTGCCACTGCTCTTTTAACCTGAAGTAATTGCCTGTAGGAAAGAGTCCTCAATTTGCCCTTATCAGCACGCACACGTGTGTACTGTGAATCAGCTACATACTTCTTGATTGTGCGATGATCAGGATGAAGTGTCTTGGCAATGTTGATTGTAGTCATGCCTTGACCTAAACACTCCACAATTTGTTGCTTCTCAGCAGCCGACACATCCTTTTTCTTTCCCATTTTGGCAGAAAATGTAGGCTGCTTAATAATGTGGGACAGCCTTCTTAAGTAGTCTTGCCTTTCATTGGACACACCTGCCAAACTAATTAGCACAGGTGTCTGCAATTGCTTACAGTGATATAAAGAGCCCTGACACACATCACCATCAATGAGTTTAACTGACAAACAAAAAAATTCTTACCTTATCACTCCTAAACACTTTTTGCATAATAATTTGGAACACAGTGTACATGTGCTTTTCCACGAAACACCAGTGGTTCACGTAGTGCATCTTACAGTCCTAACTTGCCAACCGTGGTCTGTATGGAGTTGTTCAATAAAGGGCCCAAAATTAAGATAACATAGACGGGAGAGGTCTCTATGAATACGAATTCCTAAGTATTTGATACCCTGTGAGGGCCAGGCAAAGGGAAATTTGGACTGGATGGAATCGTGTATGGATTTGGGGAGGGAGACATCGAGGGCCTCAGACTTCGCTGCATTTATTTTAAAATTTGACCATGTAACAAAGTGATCTATTTCAGCCATAACAGCAGGGATGGATATATGTGATTGAGTGATATATACTAGGACATCATCAGCAAATGCAGAGCACTTGTACTTGGTGCCTCCCACCTCAATCCACCTAATATTGGGGTTATGGCGAATTGATGAGAGCAGGTGCTCCGTCACTAGGATGTATAAGAGAGGGGACAGAGGACATCCCTGCCTTGTCCCATTGGTGATTATGAAAGGTGATGAAAATGTTCCATTTATCTTCAGCCTAGGTGACGTATTGCGATACAGGGCCGTAATTTTGGCTATAAAAGGGTCCTCTAGACCCCTACCCCAAGCTTTTTAAGAGAATAATTTATGGCGTGCCAGGAGACTCTATGGAATGCTTTCTCAGCATCCAACGAGATTATCTAATTACAAATTTTTAACTGCATCTAGCCCAAGAAATACTTTGTGCCTAGTAGCAGTGTCTGCTAGTCAGCGGATTATCCCAGCTGTTATGCAAGCTTCACCACCTGTAGTTTGGACACTTAATCTTTTTAAAGGAAATGGTTCGGGCCCCCGGGACACTCAGTAAAGAGCATCGGGAGGCACTCCAAGGCATAGGGGCTGGGACTGGCGGTAGGACGCCTTGCGGTGGACCCCAAGCTCGATCCTTATAAAAGCTTTTTAACTGCAGCAGCTTTAGTGGACGCTACTGGAGCTGGAATTACCGCGGCTGCTGGCATGAGACTTGCCCTTCAATAGATCCTTGTAAAAGGATTTAAAGTGTACTCATTCAAATTAGACAGACAATTTAAATGAAAAAGATTAGACCTGCCTCCACCGCAGGGGTGCTCGCTCGACCCATCAGCGGACAGGCACCAGTATTGGGAGAGGGTGGCTGGCCATCAGGGTCCACCGCGGCTCTGGCACAAACCCGGCGATACGGAGGTCGCACGGGCAGGAACGGACTGGCCATGTCGGCTTCGCACTTTTTTGGTTTTAATATAGGGCATGACATGTCTATATTTGTGTCTCCCCCTCCTTTTACTCCTCCATCTCTTTTCTTTTCGCTTGACTATATGTACTTCTCACTTTTCCATGTGTTAGTTGTGTCTTCTGAGCAGTTTGTCAGGTTTTGGACACCTTTGAAGGTGTTTTCTATATGTTTCTATGTGTTTTTGTTTGCCTGCCATTGGTTTTAACGGTGTTCGAAGGTGTTCGACGAACAGTTTGGCGAACATAAGGGTGTTCGACGAACCGAACCGCACTCGAACACTACGGGGGTGGCTCAACACTAGATAGCGCTAACTTTGCAGCTGCTATGGGGCTCTTGAACGGGGGAGAAAGGTGAGCCCTTAGAATCAAATCCTCTGGAGGGCACAATGTTTTTCAATCTGAAACAGCTTCTCAGTGAAAGTTGTATCTCACCACAGCCATGAACCGTATCTACTCCGGCTGTCATTTCTCCGTCACCAGGTTCCGTCCATTGTCACACATGACCATGCCTGGCTGTATGCTCAGCGGTGAGAGCCACATAGGCAGCTGTGTTACAGCTTTCAACAACTCTGCAGCGCTGGGTGGTTTGTCACCTAAGCATTAAGCTTGTTATCTTCAGCACAGCCTACCGCTTTGCCCAGGCAGTGCTGCAGTGCTGTCAGCTTGTGACTGATGTGGTCATTTTGGAGATGAAGGAGGAGGTGCAGGAGCTGAACAATGTGATTACATTGAGGTTAAATTGGTGATGCTGTTTTATATACTAAAGTAAGATCCTATCGTTTTGGGTTTTTTTTACGTTATTTTTTAAAACAAATGCATTCACAGGGAAATGTCATTTTAACATTTTACAACCTTATCTGGCAATGTGTTGTGTGAGACATCATCAGACACATCCTGTTTTATGTATAATGGAGGGACTCTGAAAGTCATAAAGCCTATTTTTATAGGGCCATCAGAAGGCCCTTACTATTCTTAAAAGACCAGCAGTAGGCCCTCGCTATTTTAGAGAGCCATCAGACGGCTATGCTTTGATGTTCCCATTATTAACAACTGGGACTCCTATACTATTATTGCATATCCAGTGACTGCAAGGGTTGCCAAAAAATTGGACGCAACCCAAAACCCCTTTGAAGAAACATAGAGGAGGGTCTCAGTAAAAAAAATATTCCCATTATCAAGGAGCGGGTCTCCTATAGTGTTAATGCCCATGCTGTGACAGCAAGGACTGCCAAAGTTTGGAAAAAAGCCCACTAAGAATTTAAAGACACATAGAGCAGGGCCACAGAAACAAGTATGACATGTTCCGATTAGAAAGGAGAGAGTCTGCTATACAGTTATAGGGTATGCAGTGAGTCCAACGGATGACCAGTTTTAAGTAAAACCCACTAAGAATTTAAAGACACATAGAGCAGGGCCACAGTAATGACTAATTCCCATTAGAAAGGAGAGAGTTTGCTATACAGTGATAGGATATGCAGTGAGTCCAAAGGCTGACCAATTTTAGGAAAAACCCCACTAAGAATTTAAAGACACATAGAGCAGGGCCACAGTAACAAAAAATTCCCATTAGAAATGAGAGTGTCTGCTATACAGTTATAGGGTATGCAGTGAGTCCAACGGCTGACCGATTTTAGGAAAAACACCACTAAGAATTTAAAGACACATAGAGCAGGGCCACAGTAACGACAAATTCCCATTAGAAAGGAGAGGGTATGCTATACAGTTATAAGGTATGCAGTGAGTCCAACGGCTGACCATTTTTAAGAAAAACCCCACTAAGAATTTAAAGACACATAAAGCAGGGCCACAGTAACGACAAATTCCCATTAGAACAGAGAGAGTCTGCTATACAGTTATATGGTATGCAGTGAGTCCAACGGCTGACCAATTTTAGGAACAAACCCACTAAGAATTTAAAGACACATAGAGCAGGGCCACAGTAACGACAAATTCCCATTAGAAAGGAGAGAGTCTGGTATACAGTTATAGGGTGTGCAGTGAGTCCAACGGCTGACCAGTTTTAATAAAAACCCCACTAAGAATTTAAAGACACATAGAGCAGAGCCACAGTAACAAGGTACGACATGTTCCCATTAGAAAGGAGAGGGTCTGCTATTTACTTATAGAGTATGCAGTGAGTCCAACAGCTGACCAATTTAAGGAATAAACCCACTAAGAATTTAAAGACACATACAGCAGGGCCACAGTAATGACAAATTCCCATTAGAAAGGAGAGAGTCTGCTATACAGTTATAGGGTACGCAGTGAGTCCAACGGCTGACCAATTTTAGGAAAAACCCCACTAAGAATTTAAAGACACATAGAGCAGGGCCACAGCAACGACAAATTCTCATTAGAATGGAGAGGGTCTCCTATAGTGTTGGACTGAGCAGTGAATGCAAGGGCTGTCAAATTTTGGGAGGCACTTCAATACCCCTTGGAAGAGACTTAGAGGGCCTCATAAAAAAATGTTCCCATTAGAAAGAAGCGGGTCTTCTATACTTGGAATGCCCTTGCACTAAGTGTATGGGCTGACAAACATTTACCCCTGGGGGGTATACATGTACATACTGTATAATTTTTTTTTTTTTTATGGGCATCATAAATGACTCGCCCAGGGGGATATGGGGGACTTGGTACCCGGGGCCTTTACCTTCTTGGGATGTCATGGCAGTCAGCTCCCGGGCCCGTACCCTGGGGTCACTCTTTAAAAGGGGTTCTGTTACTCGAAGGGATGAATAACGGTTTTGTCTCATGACGCCACCTGTGGTTCCTGGTAATGGGTACCAGCGCTGCTTCAGACCTCCGGGTGTGATTCAATGGCAGCTGAGATGTCTCTGCTCCCCACAGGTGGAGCGGAACCCTGGGGCAGGGTTGACGGAAGGGATGCAGGTGAGAGTTGGCCAGGTCGAGTCAGGGGAGAATAACAGACACGCACACAGGGGGTTCGCTTCAGTACCTTTACTGGTGTAGATGGCAGGTACGGTCCAGGGTACTTGATAGAAAGGGTGCACTTCTGGACTCTCCCCAGTGAGTGGGTATAAGGCCTCCTGATCCGTTTCTTCTTCTCACTCTGAAGCTTCTGACCAGCCTGAAACTAGGCCTAGCTTCTGTACTCTTTCACTCTCCTAACCTGTATGCTTGGTGGTAAGAACTTTCCTCTGGATACCACTATCCCTGTACGCTGGGGCCTTCATGGTTCCTAGTTCTTTAGATGATTGTAGCTTCAGGTTGACCAGGGGACTAGAATCCTCCTGGTATACCGGTTATTCCTACTGGGCGTAGAGGACCCTGTAGGCACAGACCCGGTGTCCGGTTTCTGTTCTGAGGTAAGCCTAAGATGCTCCTCTGCCCCCATAACTCCTCTCACTTTTCTCCTTGCCTCCGGCCACGCTCTAAACCCTGAGGCTTCAGCACGTGCTTTAGACCCTGGCTGGCCCTCAGCACAGCAGCTCACATGCTGCTTCTTAGCTGAACAAAAGTGTCAGCACACTCTGCCTACCTAACTCCACCTTCCAGTATATATATCCCTAACAGGGCTCCCTCTGGTGGTATGAGGTGGAAGGGTGGAGGTGTCTGTTATGTAATGAGGGCCTCTTGTGGAGAAGTCCGTCCATGCACCCATTTGGGTCCTGTGGTACCTGTAATAGCAGGGTGCCACATAAACACCCTTTAAAAAAATTATGTGGGTGTTGCATCACGGACCACGGTCACCCTTGTGATATGGTGGTGGAGGATGAGGAAGAGGAGAAGGAGAAGGACAAGAGCAAATAGCCAAAATCAGGAAGCGTATGCCCATGTGTGGATGTGAAAAGGTGCATGGGAATACACCTCCAAAAAAAAGACACAGGAATTGAGTTTATGTTACGCTGCTATCATTCAGTGGTGTTGAGAAGTCTGGCCAAATCCAGCCCATGTTCATTTTTATAAGAGTCAGCCTGTCAGCATTTTCAGTTGACAGGCGGATGCGCTTATCAGTTATAATTCCACCAGTAACACTAAAAACCCGCATTGATAAAATGAAAGCAGCAGGGCAGACCAGGACCTCCAAGGCGTAGAGAGTCAGTTCATTCCACGTATCCAGCTTGGATACCCAATAATTAAAAGGCACAAAGGAATCATGGAGGATATTGGTACGGTCGGCATCTTCCCAAACTTTGCACTCCTTGTGAGAGTACTCCGCACTTCAGGACCTGTGCAATGGGAGGGTCTGAGAAAAAAGTCCCAGAACTTTGAGAGTGTTCCCCTGTCTCTGCTGGATTGCATTTGTGTCTCTCTTGCCTGTACTCCTTGGTTGTCCAACGAACTGTGACCTCTGCCACCAGCGTTTTCAGATGGGAATTTCTTAATAGTTCCGCAACAAGGGCCTTCTGGTACTGCACCATTTTTGTAGATCTGTCCGCCTCAGGAATAAGAGATATAAAGTTCTCATTGTAGCGTGGGTCTAGAAGTGTCACCAATAGTGTTGAGCCACCCCCGTAGTGTTCGAGTTCGGTTCGGTTCGTCGAACACCCGTGTGTTCGCCGAACTGTTCGTCGAACTGTTCGTCGAACACCTTCGAACACCGTTAAAACCAATGGCAGGCAAACAAAAACACATAGAAACACATAGAAAACACCTTCAAAGGTGTCCAAAAGCTGACAAACTGCTCAGAAGACACAACTAACACATGGAAAAGTGACAAGTACATATAGTCATGCGAAAAGAAAAGAGGTGGAGGAGTAAAAGGAGGGGGAGACACAGATATAGGCATGTCATGCCCTTCTAAAATCCAAAAAGTGAGAAGCCGAGACGGCCAGTCCGCTCCTGCCCGTGCCACCTCCGTGTCGCCGGGTTTGTGCCAGAGCCGCGGTGAACCCTGACGGCCAGCCCCCCTCTCCCAATACTGGTGCCTGTCCGCTGGTGGGTCGAGAGAGCCCCCCTGTGGTGGAGGCAGCTCTAAGCTTTTTAATTTAAATTGTCCCTCTAATTTAAATGAATACACTTTAAATCCATTTACAAGGATCTATTGGAGGGCAAGTCTCATGCCAGCAGCCGCGTAATTCCAGCTCCAGTAGCGTCCACTAAAGCTGCTGCAGTTAAAAAGCTTTTATAAGGATCGAGCTCGGCTGTCCACCGCAAGGCATCCTAGTGCCAGTCCCAGCCCCTATGCCTTGGGGTGCCTCCTGATGCTCTTCACTAAGTATCCCGTGGTCCCGAAGCATTTCCTTTGAAAAAATTAAGTGTCCAAACTACAGGTGGTGTAGCTTGCTTAACAGCCGGGATAATCCACTGACTAGCAGACACTGCTACTAGGCACAAAGTATTTCCTGGGCTAGATGCAGTTAAAAATTTGTAAGTAGATACTCTCGTTGGATGCTGAGAAAGCATTCCATAGAGTCTCCTGGCACGCCATATATGATTCTCTTAAAAAGCTTGGGGTAGGGGTCTAGGGGACCCTTTTATAGCCAAAATCACGGCCCTGTATCACAATACGTCACCTAGGCTGAAGATAAATGGAACTGTAGCACCGAGGGCTCGGTTGCTACAGACGTATTGCACCTCACCCAGAGGTGTGATATCTCACTCTCAGATAAGGATGGAGTGTGGATCAGGACCCGACACCTGCATGCATTACACCACATTGCCGTGGGGCAGGGCGACCAATATGCCCCTGAGATGGGCACGACAGTCCCTGTCCCTGGCTGGAGTGGGGGGAGGGAACACTGAGGAAGGGGAACCCTGCAGTGCAGGAGCAGGGAGGAAGCAGTTCCTGGGTGCATTGAGAAGGGAGTATAAAAGGTGGGCACCATCTTAGTTCAGTGCAGAGAAGTCTGAGCAGAAGTGGCAGGGAGCAGGGGCTCTGCATGAGCTCTGCTCCGGAGGCGGGCCTAGTAACAGAGGCCCAGGCCTGCAAGAGGGAGAAGGAAGGAAGAGGAGCGGAGAAGGCTCCAGGAACGAGGAATGAAGGGATCCCAGGGGTGCGGACGGGCGAGTCGCCACCGCACGCCCGAATCCACCTGCGTGGAGGGGTCAGGCCAAAGGGGGAAACCGGTCCCCGAACTAGTGGAGGCAGGAAACGACCCTCAGCTAGAAACCGGAGGCTCTGACATTTTATGTGGCGCAGCCCCTTGCTCCACCCGCTAGGAAGGCACCACATAGGGTCAGGGAAACTGGCGCCAAGTTTACCAAGAGGAGGCCCGAGGCAGCCGGACAGAAGTGTTGGTAAGAAAGGCCAGAGAAAGGACACACAAAGGGGGTCCTGTGAAGTGCTCCAAAGTTATCTGGGAGTTGTCTGAGCCCCTCACCTGGTGAGCACAGTACGACGTGGGCAGCCGTTACCTGCAGACGTGGTCTGGATAATAAGAACTGTGAGTAAAGGCCCTGAACTGCATCACTGACTCCGTGTCGTTACTGCTGCTGCCCTGCACCATCACCCCCATCCTCCGCATACACTGCCCTGAGGCTATACTCCTCCCGTGGGGAGTTATGCTACGCTCTGCTGCACCCACAACACCAGCCTTAGCGGTCTGCCCTGTAGCGGCGGTTCACTCTGACCGCAATCCACGGGTGGCGTAGTCGGACATTTAAACATCAAAACCACATAAATAGTTCCGCCACTGGTTTGACCGCCCTGAGCCACGGAACCGGATCGCCGCCACGAAGACTACAACCACCAGCATCCACCAAAAAGTGTCCGGCTTCGGGTGTCCCAAGGCCCAGGGGGTGCGTCAGAACATTTTCATCACCTTTCACAATCACCAATGGGACAAGGCAGGGATGTCCTCTGTCCCCTCTCTTATACATCCTAGTGACGGAGCACCTGCTCTCATCAATTCGCCATAACCCCAATATTAGGTGGATTGAGGTGGGAGGCACCGAGTACAAGTGCTCTCTATTTGCTGATGATGTCCTAGTATATATCACTCAATCACATATATCCATCCCTGCTGTTATGGCTGAAATAGATCACTTTGTTACATGGTAAAATTTTAAAATCAATGCAGCGAAGTCTGAGGCCCTCGATGTCTCCCTCCCTAAATCCATATAGGATTCCATCCAGTCCAACTTTCCCTTTGCCTGGCCCTCACAGGGTATCAAATACTTAGGAATTCCTATTCATAGAGACCTCTCCCATCTATGTTATCTTAATTTTGGGCCCTTTATTGAACAATTCCATACAGACCACGGTTGGCAAGTTAGAACTGTAAGATTCACTACGTGAACCACTGGTGTTTTGTGGAAAAGCACATGTACACCGCGTTCCAAATTATTATGCAAAAAGTGTTTAGGAGTGATAAGGGAAGAATTTGTTTGTTTGTCAGTTAAACTCATTGATGGTGATGTGTGTCAGGGCTCTTTATATCACTGTAAGCAATTGCAGACACCTGTGCTAATTAGTTTGGCAGGTGTGTCCAATGAAAGGCAAGACTACTTAAGAAGGCTCTCTCACATTATTAAGCAGCCTACATTTTCTGCCAAAATGGGAAAGAAAAAGGATGTGTCGGCTGCTGAGAAGCAACAAATTGTGGAGTGTTTAGGTCAAGGCATGACTACAATCAACATTGTGCGATGATCAGGATGAAGTGTCTTGGCAATCAAGAAGTATGTAGCTGATTCACAGTACACACGTGTGCGTGCTGATAAGGGCAAATTGAGGACTCTTTCCTACAGGCAATTACGTCAGGTTGAAACAGCAGCGGCAAAAAAGCCTTGTCATAGCAGCAGACAAGTTTTTGAAGCTGCTTGTGCCTCCAACGTCCCCCGAACAACAAGATGCAGGGTCCTTCAGAGGTTTGCAGCTGTGCATATGCCATCCTGTCGACCTCCTCTATCCACTTCACACAAGCAGAAACGGCTCCAGTGGGCCAAACATTACATGAAGACTGATTTCAAAACTGTTTTGTTCACGGATGAGTGGCGTGCAGCGCTCGATGGTCCAGATGAATGGAGTGGAGGATGGCTGGTTGATGGACACCCCACGCAAACACGGCTACAGCGCCAACAAGGAGGAGGTGGAGTAATGTTTTGGGCTGGAATCATGGGGAGAGAGATTGTCGGCCCCTTTAGGATCCCTGAAGGCGCTAAAGATGAACTCCATAATGTATGTGGATTTTCTCAAACAGCACTTCCTGCCATGGTTCAAGAAGAAGAACCGTGTATTTCACAGCAAGATCATTTTTCTGCATGATAATGCACCATCTCATGCTGCACATAAAACATCTGCATCTCTGGCTGATATGGGCATAAAAGGGGACAAACTTATGGTGTGACCCCCATGCTCCCCTGACCTCTACCCCATTCAGAACCTTTGGAGCATCATTAAAAGGAGTGTCTATGATGGCGGGAGGCAGTTCACATCTAAGCAACAGCTCTGGGAGGGTATTCTGTCCTCATGCAAAACAATTGAAGCAGAAACCATCCAAAACCTGACAAATTCAATGGACGAGAGAGTTCAGAAGCTCCTTTCGAACAAGGGGTCCTATGTGAAAATGTAACATCACCTAGAATAAAGTTTTGAGTTGAAAACTGTTTGATTTCAGTTTCTAACAACCTGCTAATGCTTATAATTTCAAAAATGACCATTTTTTTGGTCTTTATTAAAATGAAAAGGTTGATCGAAAAGTTTGGGGGATCTAAGAGTGTGGCAACCCAGTAGTCATGATTACTTAGAATTCTGACAATATGAGGGTCATGCTGCAGGTAGTGCAGCAAGAAGGCACTTATGTGTCTTGCGCATCTCGGAGCCCCAAAATTATTTTCCGGGCTAGATGCAGCTAAAAATTATTTTTAATTTTAAATCTGGTGAAGCTTATTATAGATGGCCTAATAGGATCAGTGCTGCACACTGCTACAAAGCCCAAATTATTTTCCAGTCAAGATACAGATAAACATGATTAGTAATTTGAAAGCTTAAAACGGTTGGTAGGGTGATTTTAACCAATCATCAAGCTTTTACTCTCCCCAGGATGACACAGGGGTAGAAAAGTCGTTTCGGATCCATGATTTGTTCATCTTTATGATCGTGAGTCTGTCTACATTATCAGTGGAGAGCCGCGTGCGCTTATCTGTCAGCACACCACCAGCAGCGCTGAACACACGTTCAGACAGAACGCTGGCTGCGGGGCATGACAAGATCTCCAAGGCGTAAGTGGCTAGCTCCGGCCATTTATCCAGATTGGAAGCCCAAAAAGAGCAAGGGTCCAGTGACACAGTCGTGGCTTCAATGTTTACTTGGAGATACTCCTGTACCATCGTCTCTAGGCGTTGACTATGTGTCAGACTTCTTGTCTCCTGTGGCCTTGCAAAGGATGGGCTAAAAAAGTGGTGAAATGATTCCGCAAAATTGATGTTACCAGCAGATACTGTGGTTCTGTTACGGTTTGAGTGCTGAACACTTGACGGTCCCACGGTTGGCAAGTTGGAACTGTGAGATTCACTACGTGCACCACTGGTATTTTGTGGAAAAGCACATGTAAGATTCTGCAACAGTCTCTGCTGATACTCCTGCATGCGTGCATCCCTTTCTATGGCAGGAATAATTTCTGCAAATTTACTTTTGTACCGGGGATCTAACAGTGTGGCAACCCAGTAGTCAGGATTATTTCTAATTCTCACAATTCGAGGGTCATGTTGCAGGTAGTGCAGCAAGAAGGCACTCATGTGTGTTGCGCATCCAGGAGCACCAAGTCCCTGTTGTGTTGGTGGCGAGGTAGCAATCATGCTTCCTTCCTCTGTCCTCTCCCCCCAACCTCACACAACAGAAATGTGATCAAGGTCTCCCTCATCTGATGAGTCTTCCATCAGTTCGTCCTCCACTTCTTCCTGGGCTCCTGCACCTTCCTCACTAGTTTGGCTGCTACCATGCGCCCTGGTAAAATCATCTCCCCCACCCTCACATGCCTGCCGCCTTGGTGCTGCCGACCGTCTGGACCTTGCAGATGTTAGCCCTTCCGCATACAACTCCTCCTCCTCTACTTCCTCCACCTCCTCTTGTGCCACCACCTGACTCCGAATTCTGTTTAACATGTGCTCCAGCATGTAAATCACCGGAATAGTCATGCTGATAATGGCATCGTCAGCACTAAACATCTTCGTCGCCATTTCAAAACTGTGCAGAAGGGTGCATAGGTCCCTGATCTGAGACCACTCCTCCAGCGTGATTTAACCCACCTCTGAATCTCGTTGGCCCAGGCTATACGTCAGAACGTATTGCACCAGGGCTTGTCGGTGCTGCCACAGTCGCTGCAACATGTGCAGAGTTGAATTCCACCAGGTAGGCACATCGCATTTTAGCCGGTGAAGTGGCAGGCCCAACGACTTCTGTAGAGATGTAAGTCGCTGAGCTGCGGGATGCGAACGGCGGAAGTGAGCACACAGCGACCGTGCCCTCTGCAGAAGGCCATCTAGTCTGGGATAGTGGGCTAAAAATTGCTGGACAACACGTGAGCCATACAAGGCACGTGTGTGACATTGCCCCGGCGAAGGGCCGCACCCAGGTTTGCAGCATTGTCGCACACGGCCTTCCCTGGTTTCAGGTCCAGTGGAGACAACCATTCATGAAATTGGTTCTCCAGAGCTGACCACAACTCCTCAGCTGTGTGACTCACATTTCCCAGACATTTCAATGTAAAAACCGCCTGATGACGTTGAGCCCTACTGCCAGCATAGTAAGGAGGTGTGCAGGATCCCTTCTGCGCAGTTAGAAAGCTTGTGGCATGACCAGACAGGCTTTGGGTGCAGGTGGAAGACCGAGAGGAGGTTGAGGAGGCAGAAGCAGTGGAGGAAAAATGACATAAAGAGGATTGACGCACAACTCTTGGGGACGGCAAGACTTGGACAGCAGCCCCTTGTCCTGCTGTCACCATAGTTACCCAGTGCCCAGTCAGCGACATGTAACGCCCCTGTCCATGCCTACTCGTCCAAGTGTCTGTGGTGAAATGCACCCTGTCACACACAGAGTTTCTCAAAGAAGCGGTGATGTTGTGTGCGACATGCTGGTGGAGCGCAGGCACACCTTTCTTTGAGAAGTAGTGCCGACTGGGCATCTGGTACTGGGGCACTGCGACGGACATAAGGACTCGAAAATCCTCTGTGTCCACCAGGCGGAAAGGCAGCATTTCTGTAGCCAAGAGCTTGCAGATGGTGAAATTCAACCTCTTAGCTTTCTCATGGCTAGGAGGAAATGGTCTTTTACTTGTCCACATCTGAGGGACCGAGGGCTGGCTATTGTGCTTAGACGGGGTTGATAAGGGTGTCCCCGGCAAACTGACGGTCTGTGAGGAAGATGCAGGCGGACATGTTAGGTTGCCTTGATCCAAAGGTGGTGCTATCGATGTCGGACAGTGCTCAAGACCAGCTGGTGTTACCACCTCCAAAGAAAATGATGACCTGCCAATCACGCTGGCTGTTGCGGGTAAAGAGGTGGCAGGTCTGTGCCCCAAAACAGGTGTGACTGCTGTCCCCCCAGTCACAGAGGATGAAGAGGCCGCGGATGCACAAGATATGGCAGACGGTGGTTGGCCCGGCCGGCTAGACCGCATTGTAGCACACTGAGCTTCCCACTGCAACTTATGCTTCATGTCCATGTGCCGGTTCATGCATGAAGTACTCAAACTATGTATTTTTTGGCCTCTACTTAGCTTTTGCTGACAAATGTTACAGATAACACGAGTTGGGTCATCTTTATCGATCTGAAAAAATGCCCAGGCTATGCAAGGCTTAGCACCCATGCGACCTGAAGAGCCACCACGACTTGTGGTGAGAGGCAGAGTTGTGTTTGAGGATGCAGTTGTTGACGTGCTTCCAGTACTACGTCTCTGTCCAGGAAGGCGCAACCTGACCTCGTCGTCACTAGCATCTTCCTCCACCTCCTCTGCTGACCTCATCTCTTGGCTGACTGTGGGTTGACAGTAAGTGGGATCTCCGACCTCATCATCATCACCCTGTGCGTTATCACACCCGTCGTCCTCAGAGCCAACCTGTTCCTGCCCTGACAAAAAACTAAAGTTGTCGCTCCAATCAGGTATTTGAGTCTTATCATCGTCTTCCTCATTGTCTCCACCAACAGGAGTTACAGTTTGGGAATGAGGGTCTACATTATGGTCAGAACCTTCTGCGTCTGGTCCTGGATCCGACTCATAAAGATTCTGGGCATCAGTGCAGATCATTTCCTCGTCTGGATTCACAGAAGCGCTGGAGTCGACCTCTGATTCCCAGGCTATAGTATGAGTAAACAGCTCTGCAGACTCAACCATCTGTTCTACCTCATACTCAGACGGGCAGCTGGAGATTTGGGAGCTGTGAGGAAGCAAGTGCGATTTGGGTGACACCTTTGAGGACTGGAGTATTTGTGATGTTGAAGTTGATGTGGAGGAGAGCCCACTTAAAGGAGCACTTGATATCCGTTGAAGCACCTGCTGTTTTTGTGCCTCATCTGGAATTTGTAGCGATTGGCGTGGCCGTAAGAAAGGGATCTTATCACATTGTCCGCTAAAAGAAGTAGACATTTTAGTTTGGCTGGAAGATGGTCTTTCTTCTGCACCTACCCCACGGACACAACCTTTTTTCCCCTTCCCAACACGCCGATTCCCCTTTCCACCAGCAGCAGGCCTTTTTCCACTCATTTTGATGGTTAACTAATTCACAACTCTGGAGTTGTTTGCACAAAAAAACAATGGATGGTAACCGAGCAGAGCTGAGTGGCCAAACTGTGGTATTAGGCCAAAACTATTGGCTGGGTTAGATGCAGAAAAAAATTATTTTTAATTTGCAACCTGATGGAGGTCAGTATAGATGGACTAATAGACCAAGTCCCACACACCGCTAGAAGCCCAAATATTTTTTCAGAGCTAGATGCAGAAAATTTTTTTATTCAATTTGCAACCTGATGGAGGTCAGTATAGATGGACTAATAGACCAAGTCCCACACACTGCTAGAAGCCCAAATATATTTTCAGAGCTAGATGCAGAAAAAAAATATTTTTAATTTGCAACCTGATGGAGGTCAGTATAGATGGACTAATAGACCAAGTCCCACACACTGCTAGAAGCCCAAATATTATTTCAGAGCTAGATGCAGAAAAAAAATATTTTTAATTTGCAACCTGATGGAGGTCAGTATAGATGGACTAATAGACCAAGTCCCACACACTGCTAGAAGCCCAAATATTTTTTCAGAGCTAGATGCAGAAAAAAATTATTTTTAATTTGCAACCTGATGGAGGTCAGTATAGATGGACTAATAGAACAAGTCCCACACGCTGCTAGAAGCCCAAATATTTTTTCAGAGATAAATGAAGAAAAAAATTATTTTTAATTTACAACCTGATGGAGGTCAGTATAGATGGACTAATAGACCAAGTCCCACACACTGCTAGAAGCCCAAATATTTTTTCAGAGCTAGATGCAGAAAAAAATTATTTTTAATTTGCAACCTGATGGAGGTCAGTATAGATGGACTAATAGAACAAGTCCCACACGCTGCTAGAAGCCCAAATATTTTTTCAGAGATAAATGAAGAAAAAAATTATTTTTAATTTGCAACCTGATGGAGGTCAGTATAGATGGACTAATAGACCAAGTCCCACACACTGCTAGAAGCCCAAATATTTTTTCAGAGCTAGATGCAGAAAAAAATTATTTTTAATTTGCAACCTGATGGAGGTCAGTATAGATGGACTAATAGACCAAGTCCCACACACCGCTAGAAGCCCAAATATTTTTTCAGAGCTAGATGCAGAAAAAAATTATATTCAATTTGCAACCTGCTGGAGGTCAGTATAGAAGGACTAATAGAACAAGTCCCACACACTGCTAGAAGCCCAAATATTTTTTCAGAGCTAAATGAAGAAAAAAATTATTTTTAATTTGCAACCTGATGGAGGTCAGTATAGATGGACTAATAGACCAAGTCCCACACACTGCTAGAAGCCCAAATATTTTTTCAGAGCTAGATGCAGAAAAAAATTATTTTTAATTTGCAACCTGATGGAGGTCAGTATAGATGGACTAATAGACCAAGTCCCACACACCGCTAGAAGCCCAAATATTTTTTCAGAGCTAGATGCAGAAAATTTTTTTATTCAATTTGCAACCTGATGGAGGTCAGTATAGATGGACTAATAGACCAAGTCCCACACACTGCTAGAAGCCCAAATATTTTTTCAGAGCTAGATGCAGAAAAAAATTATTTTTAATTTGCAACCTGATGGAGGTCAGTATAGATGGACTAATAGACCAAGTCCCACACACTGCTAGAAGCCCAAATATTTTTTCAGAGCTAGATGCAGAAAAAAATTATTTTTAATTTGCAACCTGATGGAGGTCAGTATAGATGGACTAATAGAACAAGTCCCACACGCTGCTAGAAGCCCAAATATTTTTTCAGAGATAAATGAAGAAAAAAATTATTTTTAATTTGCAACCTGATGGAGGTCAGTATAGATGGACTAATAGACCAAGTCCCACACACTGCTAGAAGCCCAAATATTTTTTCAGAGCTAGATGCAGAAAAAAATTATTTTTAATTTGCAACCTGATGGAGGTCAGTATAGATGGACTAATAGACCAAGTCCCACACACCGCTAGAAGCCCAAATATTTTTTCAGAGCTAGATGCAGAAAAAAATTATATTCAATTTGCAACCTGCTGGAGGTCAGTATAGAAGGACTAATAGAACAAGTCCCACACACTGCTAGAAGCCCAAATATTTTTTCAGAGCTAATTGAAGAAAAAAATTATTTTTAATTTGCAACCTGATGGAGGTCAGTATGGATGGACTAATAGACCAAGTCCCACACACCGCTAGACGCCCAAATATTTTTTCAGAGCTAGATGCAGAAAAAAATTATATTCAATTTGCAACCTGCTGGAGGTCAGTATAGAAGGACTAATAGAACAAGTCCCACACACTGCTAGAAGCCCAAATATTTTTTCAGAGCTAAATGAAGAAAAAAATTATTTTTAATTTGCAACCTGATGGAGGTCAGTATAGATGGACTAATAGACCAAGTCCCACACACCGCTAGAAGCCCAAATATTTTTTCAGAGCTAGATGCAGAAAAAAATTATATTCAATTTGCAACCTGCTGGAGGTCAGTATAGATGGACTAATAGAATGATGCTATGCCCAAAAGATTTTACTTCACTAGGTGCAGTAAAAAAATTGGTATTCTATACACAGGTGGTATATCTTGCAACACAGATAGGCTACTCCACTGACTAACACACTCTGCAATAGGCCAAAAAGGATTAGCTTTGCTAGATTCAGCCAAATGCTGTGAAAAAAACTTGCACAGCACTGGCACAGACCTGCCTGGCAAAAACTGATAGGAACTGATGTAACCTAGTCCTGAAAAGGACTCCAATTACAATTAGTCTTTACTCCCACAATCTATCTATTTAAGAGCACAGACCTGCCTGATAAAAGTCGTAGGAAATGCTGTAACCTAGTCCTTAAAAGGACTGCAATCACAACTATTCCCTACTCCCAAGCTATCTGTATATTTGTGCGAAAATTGGCTTGAAATTAACAAGGTATAGCGCACACAGCAACAGCGGTGCCGTCTAACACGCAGCTGCAGCAGTGAGAAAATGGTGGCGACGGGGAAAATGGCTTGGTCTTATAGGGCAAGGACATGTGACATACACTGCCAATCACACATGCCCTTGCTTGTGTGAAAAAAAGCACTTCGCTCCGTGTGTGCGCTGCTGATAGGCTGACAGATTGCACCTCCCCACTGCAAATGCGGGAAAGAGAAAAAAAAATGGAGATCTTCATTGTTCCTGCAGAGATCCATCCCCTGCCCCTCCCCCCGCCCCACTGTACACTCAAACTGCGTATTAACATTAATTTTCATCATTACTGAGAAAAAATCCAGTTATGATTTTGGTGCACGAACAGTTATCGAACATAACCTCGAACAGCCGAATTTTTCTCAAATTGTTCGTGTTCGCCGATCGGCTCGAACACCGCCCAAAACAGCTTGAATTTGAGATTGGCGAACAGTTCGAGTAGAACAACGCTGATCTCTAGTCACCAACCAGCAATGACTGTCACCCTAAATTTTGAGAACGCGAGGGTCATGGGAAAGGCAGCGTAACATAAACTCAGCCATGCGTGCCAGACTACTAACAGGCAAGACTTCCGTGTCCTCACCAAGAGGATGACTGACCATGCTCTCCTCCTCCTCTCTGTCCTATGGCCATCCACGCTGAACAGATGGTATGACAGTTGTGCAGGTCGTACCGTCTCCAGCGCATGAAACTAGCTCCTTTTCTTCCTCCTTCTCTTCCTCATTGTCACCCAATTCACGTTGGGATGAGATGAGGCTGGGCTGTGTGTAATCACCCTGTATGGTTCCTTGTTCCATCTCATCGTGCTCCGCCTGCAATGCATCCTCTTTGATAGTGAGCAGAGAGAGTTTCAGAAGACAGAGAAGTGGGATGGTGATGCTAATAAAGCGTCATCGCCGCTCACCATCTTGGTGGAGTCCTCAAAGTTTTGGAGGATGGTACATATGTCTGACATCCATGTCCACTCCTGAGATCTTATGTGTGGAGTCTGAACTGAATACCGACCGCCTTGTTGATGCTGGTACTCAAAAACTGCCCTCTTCTGCTCACAAATCCTTCCCAACATCTGCAGTGTAGAGTTCCAATGCATGGGAACATTACATACCAGTCTGTGAGCCGGAAGCTTCAAATGCTGCAGAAACACGGCAAGGGCGGCGGAAGCTGTAGGTGGCTTTCTAAAATGGGCTCACAGGCGGCGTACTTTAAGAAACTGATACGGCAGCTCCTGGTAGAATATGAGAAACCGCTGAACCACGAGGTTAAGCACATGGGCCATGCATGGTACGTGTGCAAGCTCGCCTCGCCTCAGAGCCGCCACCAGGTTCCGGCCATTGTCACACATGACCATGCCTGGCTGTAGGTTCAACGGTGTAAGCCACAGATCTGACTGCTCTTTCAGAGCTGTCCACAACTCCTCATCATTGTGTGGTTTGTCACCTAAGCATATTAGCTTCAGCAGAGCCTGTTGCCGCTTGGCCGAGGCAGTGCTGCAGTGCTTCCAGCTTGTGACTGATGTGGTCATTTCGGAGATGGAGGCTGAAGAGGAGGAGGAGGCTGAGGAGGATGAGGTGCAGGAGCAGTAAACTGAAATAGTGGCAGCTGGGGACCGAGTACCGTGGGACTGCCGCCGCCATCAGGTTGCGGAATGTTTCCATCTCCACGAGCCTAAAAGGCAACATTCCGAGTGCAAGCAGTCGTGAAATGTGGGAATTTAGTTCCTTGGCCTGTGGGGCGTTGACTGCGTATTTGCGCTTGCATTCCATGGGACAAGGATGTGGACATGCTTCCTGATGCTGCTACTGGAGAGTGTGCAATGACAGGTGCAGGGCAGGAGGCATCTTCGCATGCACCATGGACAGAGGATTTGCTTGCATGCACAACAGCGGAAAAAGCAATGGTGCCACCCGCAGACACTGTTCCTAGACCCTGGGGTTAAGCCCACAAAGTAGGGTGCTTTGCTGCCATGTGCCTGATCATGCTGGTGGTGGTCAGGCTAGTCGTTTTGCCACCCCTGCTGATGCTGGCCTGGCATGTGGTGCAAGTGGCCTTTTTGGGGTTATCAGCAGACTAGGGAAGACCTAACAGTTGTACTGGCAACTTCCTTCGTGTTGGTGATACGGGGAACAGTTGCCTGCCTTCTTTCTGTGGCCACCACACTGCTTCTTCCTGCCTGTTGCGGTGCTCTGCCTCCCTCCCCCTGTGTGCTATTTTACTTGCTCTGCATGTCCTCCTGCCAGGTTGGGTCAGTTACTAGATCATCCACCACCTCGTCTTCCACTTCCGCACTCTGATCCTCCTCCTGACTTTCTGGCAATTGTGTCTTATCATCGTCCACCTCTTGGGACACTTTCCCACCGTCGCCTTCGTGAGACCTTGGCTGCTCAAATTTTGGGCATCGCTACATGCAATCTCCTCTTGCCCTGCTTCAAGTGGAGGGGCGAGTGGCCTGAATCTATAAATGGAAAAGTAAACAGCTCTTCAGAGTGTCCAAGTGTGAGATCAGTTGTCTCTGGGCACTCAGCATGGTGGGAGGAAGGAGGTTCAGGGTGAGAAATATGCGGTCCAGACTCACAGCTACTGAGACTTGACAGTGTGGAAGACAAAGTGGTGGTGGTGGTGGCTAAGTAACTGGAAGCATTATGTGCTATCCAACCAATAACCTTTTGACACTGCTCTGTGTTCAATAGTGGTGTTCTGCAGTCCCCTATTAATTGGGACAGGAAGGTCGAGCGAGAAGATGTGGGTGTTTGTTGTGGCACAATTTCAGCTTGCCCATGGCCTCGGCCTCTGCATGCATCATCATCACCATCACATCCAGTTCCTCGTCCCTTGCCACGTGTCTTGCCCATTTTAAATGGAGGACAATATCTTCCACGCTCACAACAAATGACTGAATTTGGATCAAACTTATATGTGATCCGTATGACAGACAAACCACAGTTTTAAATACCTGACCTGTAGGTAACTATTTTGAACAGCAAACTGGTGTCAATTGCTTCACTGACACACTGAAACAAATTTTTAATGGATGCCAGAAACGGCAGTATTTTCTGAAAACGTATATGTGATCTATGTGATGCAGAAAACACAGTTTTGAATACCTGGCCTGTAGGTAACTATTTTGAACAGCAATCTGGTGTCAATTGCTTCACTGACACACTGCAACAAATTTTTAATGGAGGCCAGAAATGGCAGTATTTTCTGAAAAAGTATATGTGATCCGTGTGACCGAGAAAACACAGTTTTAAATACCTGGCCTGTAGGTAACTGTTTTGAACAGAAAGCCGGTGTCAAAAACTTTGCTGACACACTGAAAAATTTTTTTAATGGAGGCCAGAAATGGCAGTATTTTCTGAAAACGTATATGTGATCCGTGTGACGGAGAAATCACAGTTTTAAATACCTTGCCTGTAGGTAACTATTTTGAACAGCAATCTGGTGTCAATTGCTTCACTGACACACTGAAACAAATTTTTAATGAAGATCCGAAATTGCAGTATTTTCTGAAAACGTATATGTGATCCGTGTGACGGAGAAAACACAGTTTTAAATACCTGGCCTGTAGGTAACTATTTTGAACAGCAATCTGGTGTCAATTGCTTCACTGACACACTGAAACAAATTTTTAATGAAGATCCGAAATTGCAGTATTTTCTGAAAACGTATATGTGATCCGTGTGACGGAGAAAACACAGTTTTAAATACCTTGCCTGTAGGTAACTATTTTGAACAGCAATCTGGTGTCAATTGCTTCACTGACACACTGAAATAAATTTTTAATGGAGGCCAGAAATGGCAATATTTTCTGAAAACGTATATGTGATCTGTGTGACGGAGAAAACACAGTTTTAAACACCTTGCCTGTAGGTAACTATTTTGAACAGCAAACCGGTGTCAAAAACTTTGCTGACACACTGAAAAAAAAATGTAATTGAGGCCAGAAATGGCAGTATTTTCTGAAAACATATATGTGATCCATGTGATGGAGAAAACACAGTTTTGAATAGCTGGATTTTTAGCGCTGTAATATGGAAAGGACCTGGATGTATTCTGCAGTGCCAATAAGCAAATGGCGCAGAAAAACGGTGTTCTCTGGATTGCTTTTAAAATCCAAAAAAATTTATTCCTGGCCCCTGAGACCTGGGCCTTTGTCTAGAATTATCTAACAGCAGCAGAAGGCAGAACTGGAATGGAGCCTCTTGTGCTATGCGAACTGCAGTCTGCTCTATACCCTGCCTGCCTGCCTATATACACTGCCTTCCTGATATCTCTGCAGATGGATTAGTCCTCAGAAGGACTGTTTGTTGAGATAGATATGTGTCTCTAATACATTCTGTACACCTACACTAACTAGAAACAAGCGAATCTCTCCATAGTTCAGCAGCAGCTCTCCCTACACTGTTTATTCCCGAGTGACTGTGATGAGCATGGTGGCACCAGGTCTGAAATAGACCTGATTATGCTGTGCCGCCAGCCAATCACTGTAATGCCACAACCAACATGGCTACGGCATTACAGTGAGTGGCATGCAATCCCTGCATGTTCATTGGCTCTCTAAAGAGCGCCAAGCATGCAGGAAGGAGACCCGAGCTCCCACCGAGCAACCCGGAAATACTCTGCGAGCGCCGAGCATGTCGAGCAGTGAGATGCTCGGGCGAGCACCGAGCAGTAGCGAACAAGCTCGCTCATCACTAGTCATCAATATAATTTGTCCCATCATACACATTAATATTTGTTGTTCTTTAATCATCCTTTATGTTCTATTAACAACATTGATTGTAATGACAGAAAATACGAAAAGATAGAACAACACTTATATGATTAAAATGTTGTCTTGTCTATTTCTTATTATTATTTTAGCACTCAGTGCAAAATGTCCTAGCTGCCTTATTATTGCATAAGATAGGCTGTGCTCTGCAAGACGCCGTCCTCTATTACAATACTAACAATGTAAAGTGAAACTCAAGACAATTTTTTATAATTAGCAAAATAAACCTACTAGGGTCATGTAACATGCCAGGTCTATCAATTCCCTAACTTTGATCAACAAAGCAGGAAAAATAATAACATGGCTGCATGTTACAGGGTTGTATATAAGTGGTTTTATTTCCATATAAAATTATCTGATATAGCTTCCTAGATTCCAGTTTTTGGTTGAAGCTTCATCACAGACTTCCCATTCTTGCCACCCCTAACTTGCATTATACTCATAATGTACTGAGAACTTTCTGCTCACTTACAGTTATTTCCCTTTGCTGTCTAGTCCAAATTCAAGAGAAATTATTTAAAATTAATTAAAAATGAAAAAAAAAAGTAGGTTAATTTTATTTTTTATGCAAAGATCTATTTTCAGGATGTAAAGATCTACTATCATGATTAATAAAGTCGTCATACAGCTTTTTTTCATATTCTACAGCATTGTTCCCCAACTCCAGTCCTCAAGTGCCACCAACAGATCATGTTTTCAGGATTTCATTACTAATACCCAGGTAATTCCATCACCTGTACAATACTAAGGAAATCCTGAAAACATGATCTGTTGGTGGTTCTTAAGGATGGGAGTTGGGGTACACTGTACTAGAGCATAGGGAGAGCTGTCAATCATTGTGTGTGGGCAAGCAAAGCTAGCATTAAGTCATAGCAGCATCTACTACTGTTATGAAGCCTACCTGAGATATGTAGACCTCTGCTGGGTTGCTACAGATTTGGATTTGGACTAAACAAGGGAGTAGAATCTAAGAAATCGTAAGTTCTTGATCCTAAACATGTGCAAGAAGTTTTGGACTTTCTTACAGGGAATCCTCAGATCACTACTACTGGATGAACTAGAGGTGCCGGTTTGTGATACAAATATAGCAAGTCTGTTCTGATGGGCAGCCAGGAGAGGCAAAATATATTTACAATGGTAAACAGGCTGAGGGCAGGTCTTGTCGGGTTCAAGCACTACGGTAGGAAGGCAGAATCTCATACAA
Organism: Phyllobates terribilis; assembly: GCF_046119375.1. Lineage (NCBI taxonomy): Eukaryota > Metazoa > Chordata > Amphibia > Anura > Dendrobatidae > Phyllobates > Phyllobates terribilis. Next base: position 882,787,785 of record NW_027362762.1, read on the forward strand.
GCAACATATGGATTAAGAAGGTTAAAAGACAAGCCAGGTCAATGACAATACAGGACAGAAATATAGAGTGCAGATTACCGGTACCTGAACAAACGGATTGCTCATATATTAGACAATCAGTGAAGAGTCCTTAAAGGGGTTTTCCTACGAACAAAAGTTAATTTTATTCACTAGATCTTGGAATAATAATAAGTTCCACAATCGGATGTGATTAAAAAAAATGTCACTGTGCTGAGATAATCTTATAAATGTGCCCCTACTGTGTAATGGTTATGTCATACTGTACAGGGACATGGTCTGATCATACCACATCTCCTGGGCAGGGGAGGAAGCAAAAAGAGTATGCAGACTCTCTGTATACACTCTCTGTGTATGGAATCGCAGCTGATTCTTTTTGTGAGCAAAACATTTCCCTGACCAGTTTTAAGCAATGTTTTACCTCACAGAAAGAATCAGCTGCGATTCTATGCTGTAATGTCTGTATATTCTCTTTCTTCCTGCCCAGGAGCTGTGGTATGATCAGACCATGTCCCTGTACGGTAAGACACAGCCATTACACAGTACACAGCAGGGGCACATTTATAAGATTATCTCAACACAGGAACATTTTATTTAAACGCATCCAATTGTGGAAATTATTATTATTCCAAGATCTACTTATTAACCCCTCAACCCCCGAAGTGCTTTGCACTTTAATGACCAGGCCAATTTTTACAATTCTGACTAGTGTTGAGCCACCCCCGTAGTGTTCGGGTTCGGTTCGGTTCGTCGAACACCGGGATGTTCGAGGAACTGTTCGTCGAACTGTTCGTCGAACACCTTAGAACACCGTCGAACACCGTTAAAACCAATGGCAGGCAAACAAAAACACATAGAAACACATAGAAAACACCTGCAAAGGTGTCCAAAAGCTGACAAACTGCTCAGAATACACTCTCTTTAAAAAAGCCGGCCGGCAAATTCAGCAGCGGCATACACCGGTACCCGACAATTTAGACAAGAAGGAATAGAGCATCACACATAGATTAGATAGATAGAAACATGTCAGTCACACATATAAGAAGCACAGTGACAGTGTTGGTTACTGCACTTGTCATTTAGTGTAAAGGATTTATTAAAAAAAATATTAGCGTTTTCATGCACCGTCTCTTTAAAAAAGCCCGCCGGCAATTCAGCAGCGGTACCCGACAATTTAGAACAGAAAGAATAGAGCTTCACACATAGATTAGATAGATAGAAACATGTCAGTCACATATATAATAAGTACAGTGATAGTGTTGCTTACTGTACTTGTCATTTAGTGTAAAGGATTTATTTAAAAAAATAATAGTGTTTTCATGCACTGTCTCTTTAAAAAAGCCGGCCGGCAATTCAGCAGCGGTACCCGACAATTTAGAACAGAAAGATAGAGCATCACACATAGATTAGATAGATAGAAACATGTCAGTCACATATATATGAAGTACAGTGATAGTGTTGGTTACTGTACTTGTCATTTAGTATTAAAATAAAGGATTTATTATTAAAAAAATTGGCGTGGGGTTCCCCTTAATTTTAGGCTCTAGCGGAGGTTAAGCAGACGGCTGGGGCAGATGTTTGAAGCCTGGGAAGGGGTAATACCCACGGAGCTTCCCAGGCTACTAATATCAGCCCCCAGCTGAAAACATAGCCTTTACTAGCTATTAAAATGGGGGACCCCCCCAAAAAAATGACGTGGGGTCCCCCCTAATTTAATAGCTAGCAAAGGCTAGGCAGACAGCTGGGGGCTGATATTAATAGCCCAGGAAGGGAGCCATGAATATTGGCCCCCTCCCAGGCTAGAAACACCAGCCGTCAGCCGCCCCAGAAATGGCGCATTCATAGGATGCGCCAATTCTGGCACTTAGCCTCGCTCTTCCACGCTGCCCTGGTGCGGTGGCAGGGGGTAATAGGGTTGGGGTTGATGTCAGCTTATTATGCCAGCTGACATCAAACCCAGGTTAGTAATGGAGAGGCGTCTATAAGACACCCCCATTACTAACCCCATAGTCAAAGTTAAAAAAAACACAAACACGCAGAATAAAGTCCTTTAATTGAAATAAAGACACAATCCTTTATTGTTCTAAATTAAACCATACTTACCATCACGCCCATTCCAGCTGAAGCCAACGATCTCCTGCCATAAAAGAAAAATAATAAAGCAACCTCATCCTTACCTTTCCATGGTTCCCACGAAAGCTTCAGCTCTGCTACATCGAGATGACAGGCTGGACCGCAGCAGAACGCTGCCATCCAGCCTGTCATCCCGCAGACACTGAGAAGCGCAGGCTTGCTTGCGCTGCTCAGCGTCTCTCTGTGACGACATCCAGATGAGCCGAGTTCATGTCCAATGAACTCGGCTCACCTCATGCACGTCACTGACAGCGTGGGAAAATTCTCACGCTGAAGCGCTGATTGCAGGAGAATTTTCCCACGCTGTCAGTGACGTGCAGAAGGTGAGCTGAGTTCATTGGACATGAGCTCACCTCATGCACATCACTGACAGCGTGGGAGAATTCTCCTGCACTCAGCACTTCAGCGTGAGAATTTTCCCACGCTGTCAGTGACGTGCATGAGGTGAGCCGAGTTCATTGGACATGACCTCGGCTCATCTGGATGCCGTCACAGCGAGACAGTGAGGAGCGCAAGCATGCCTGCGCTTCTCAGTGTCTGCGGGATGACAGACTGGATGGCAGCGTTCTGCTGCGGTCCAGCCAGTCATCTCGATGTAGCAGAGCTGAAGCTGTCGTGGGAACCATGGAAAGGTAAGGATGAGGTTGGTTTATTATTTTTCTTTTATTGCAGGAGATCGTTGGCTTCAGCTGGAATGGGTGTGATGGTAAGTATGGTTTAATTTAGAACAATAAAGAATTGTGTCTTTATTTCAATTAAAGGACTTTATTCTGGGTGTTGTGTTTTTTTTAAATACTTTACTAGAAATTCATGGCGGTCATGTCTAATACTGGCGTGACCCCATGAATTTTGGGCTTGGGGCAAGCTGATAATACCAAGCTGGCCCTAACCCCTTTATTACCCAGTGAGCCACCGCACCAGGGCCCTGGATGAGTTGGGTACAGCGCCAGAAGATGGCGCTTCTATGAACGCGCCATTTTCCGGGGTGGCTGCGGACTGCAATTTGTAGCGGGGGGGGGCCCAGAAAGCTTGGGCCTCCCTGCGCTGCAGATTCCAGCCCCCAGCTGCCTAGTTGTACCTGGCTGGACACAAAAATAGGGCGAAGCCCCACGTACTTTTTTTTTAATTATTTCATGAAATTCATGAAATAATTAAGAAAAAAAGGCCTTCCCTATATTGTTGTGTCCGGCCAGGTACAAATAGGCAGCTGGTGGTTGGGGGCAGCCCGTTCCTGCCTGCTGTACCTGGCTGGACACAAATATAGTGCGAAGCCCCACTTCAATTTTTTTTAATTATTTCATGAAATTCATGAAATAATTAAGAAAAAAAGGGCTTCCCTATATTGTTGTGTCCGGCCAGGTACAAATAGGCAGCTGGTGGATGGGGGCAGCCCGTTCCTGCCTGCTGTACCTGGCTGGACACAAATATAGTGCGAAGCCCCACTTCAATTTATTTTAATTATTTCATGAAATTCATGAAATAATTAAGAAAAAAGGGCTTCCCTATATTGTTGTGTCCGGCCAGGTACAAATAGGCAGCTGGTGGATGGGGGCAGCCCGTTCCTGCCTGCTGTACCTGGCTGGACACAAATATAGTGCGAAGCCCCACTTCAATTTTTTTAAATTATTTCAGGAAATTCATGAAATAATTAAAAAAAAATTGACGTGGGGCTTCGCACTATATTTGTGTCCAGCCAGGTACAGCAGGCAGGAACGGGCTGCCCCCAACCACCAGCTGCCTATTTGTACCTGGCCGGACACAACAATATAGGGAAGCCCTTTTTTTCTTAATTATTTCATGAAATAATTTAAAGAAAATTGACGTGGGGCTTCGCCCTGTTTTTGTGTCCAGCCAGGTACAACTAGGCAGCTGGGGGCTGGAATCCGCAGCGCAGGGAGGCCCAAGCTTTCTGGGCCACCCCCGCTGCAAATTGCAGTCCGCAGCCACCCCGGAAAATGGCGCGTTCATAGAAGCGCCATCTTCTGGCGCTGTACCCAACTCATCCAGGGCCCTGATGCGGTGGCTCACTGGGTAATAAAGGGGTTAGGGCCAGCTTGGCATTATCAGCTGGCCCTAAGCCCGAAATTCATGGGGTCACGCCAATATTAGACATGACCACCATGAATTTCTAGTAAAGTATTTAAAAAAAACACAACACCCAGAAAAAAGTCCTTTAATTGAAATAAACACACAATTCTTTATTGTTCTAAATTAAACCATACTTACCATCACGCCCATTCCAGCTGAAGCCAACGATCTCCTGAAATAAAAGAAAAATAATAAAGCAACATCATCCTTACCTTTCCATGGTTCCCATGACAGCTTCAGCTCTGCTACATCGAGATGACAGGCTGGACCGCAGCAGAACGCTGCCATCCAGCCTGTCATCCCGCAGACACTGAGAAGCGCAGGCTTGCTTGCGCTCCACAGTGTCTCTCTGTGAGGGCATCCAGATGAGCCGAGTTAATGTCCAATGAACTCGGCTCACCTCATGCACGTCACTGACAGCGTGGGAAAATTCTCCTGCACTCAGCGCTTCAGCGTGGGAGAATTCTCACACTGAAGCGCTGAGTGCAGGAGAATTCTCCCACGCTGTCAGTGACGTGCAGGAGGTGAGCTGAGTTCATTGGACATGAGCTCACCTTATGCACGTCACTGACAGTGTGGGAAAATTCTCCTGCACTCAGCGCTTCAGCGTGGGAGAATTCTCACGCTGAAGCGCTGAGTGCAGGAGAATTCTTCCACGCTGTCAGTGACGTGCAGGAGGTGAGCTGAGTTCATTGGACATGAGCTCACCTTATGCACGTCACTGACAGCGTGGGAGAATTCTCCTGCACTCACCGCTTCAGCGTGAGAATTTTCCCACGCTGTCAGTGACGTGCATGAGGTGAGCCGAGATCATTGGACATGAACTCGGCTCATCTGGATGTCGTCACAGAGAGACGCTGAGCAGCGCAAGCAAGCCTGCGCTTCTCAGTGTCTGCGGGATGAGAGGCTGGATGGCAGCGTTCTGCTGCGGTCCAGCCTGTCATCTCGATGTAGCAGAGCTGAAGCTGTCGTGGGAACCATGGAAAGGTAAGGATGAGGTAGCTTTATTATTTTTCTTTTATTGCAGGAGATCGTTGGCTTCAGCTGGAATGGGCGTGACGGTAAGTATGGTTTAATTTAGAACAATAAAGGATTGTGTCTTTATTTCAATTAAAGGACTTTATTCTGGGTGTTTGTGTTTTTTTTAACTTTGACTATGGGGTTAGTAATGGGGGTGTCTTATAGACGCCTCTCCATTACTAACCTGGGCTTGATGTCAGCTGGCATTATAAGCTGACATCAACCCCAACCCTATTACCCCCTGCCACCGCACCAGGGCAGCGTGGAAGAGCGAGGCTAAGTGCCAGAATTGGCGCATCCTATGAATGCGCCATTTCTGGGGCGGCTGACGGCTGGTGTTTCTAGCCTGGGATGGGGCCAATATTCATGGCTCCCTTCCTGGGCTATTAATATCAGCCCCCAGCTGTCTGCCTAGCCTTTGCTAGCTATTAAATTAGGGGGGACCCAACGTCATTTTTTTGGGGGGGTCCCCCATTTTAATAGCTAGTAAAGGCTATGTATTCAGCTGGGGGCTGATATTAGTAGCCTGGGAAGCTCCGTGGGTATTACCCCCTTCCCAGGCTTCAAACATCTGCCCCAGCCGTCTGCTTAACCTCCGCTAGAGCCTAAAATTAAGGGGAACCCCACGCCAATTTTTTTAATAATAAATCCTTTATTTTAATACTAAATGACAAGTACAGTAACCAACACTATCACTGTACTTCATATATATGTGACTGACATGTTTCTATCTATCTAATCTATGTGTGAAGCTCTATTCTGTCTGTTATAAATTGTCGGGTACCGCTGCTGAATTGCCGGCCGGCTTTTTTAAAGAGACGGTGCATGAAAACACTATTATTTTTTTTGATAAATCCTTTACGCTAAATGACAAGTACAGTAAGCAGCACTTTCACTGTACTTCGTATATATGTGGCTGACATGTTTATATCTATCTAATCTATGTGTGAAGCTCAATTCTTTCGGTTCTAAATTGTCGGGTACAGGTGTATGCCGCTGCTGAATTGCCGGCTTTTCATGTTTCACTGTTGGCACTGTTCCCATCGATTTGGGCAATCACTGTAATGCCACAACCACCATGGCTGTGGCATTACAGTGAGTGGCAGACAATCCCTGCATGATTGGTGCTCTAAATAGCGCCAGACATGCAGGACACGCTTTTGGTGCACGAACAGTTATCGAACATAACCTCGAACAGCCGAATATTTTGCAAATCGTTCGGGTTCGTCGAACAACTCGAACACCGCCCAAAACAGCTCGAATTTGAGATTGGCGAACAGTTCTAGTCGAACACCGCTCATCTCTAATTCTGACCACTGCCATTTTATGAGGTTATACCTCTGGAATGCTTCAACGGATCCCATTGATTCTGAGATTGTTTTTTCATGACATATTGTAATTCATGATAGTGGTAAAATTTCTTCAATATGACTTGCGTTTATTTGTTAAAAAATCAGAAATTTGGTGAAAATTTTGAAAATTTTGCAGTTTAAAACTTTGAATTTTCATGTCCTCAAATCAGAGAGATATGTCACACAAAATTGTTAATAAATAACATTTCACACATGTCTACTTTACATCAGCACAATTTTGGAACCAAATTTTTTTTTTGTTAGGAAGTTATAAGGGTTAAAAGTTGACCGGCAAGTTCTCATTGTTCCAACAAAATTTACAAAACCATTTTTTTAGGGACCACATCACATTTGAAGTGACTTTGAGGGGCCTTTATGTCAGAAAATACCCAAAAGTGACACCATTCTAAAAACTGCACCCCTCAAGGTGCTCAAAACCACATTCAAGAAGTTGATTAACCCTTCACGTGCTTCATAGGAATTTTTGGAATGTGGAAGAAAAAAATTAACATTTAACTTTTTTCACAAAAATGTTACTTTAGACCCATTTTTTTTATTTTTGCAACAGTAACAGGAAAAAATGGACCACAAAATTTGTTGTGCAATTTCTCCTTAGCATGCCAATACCCCATATGTGGGGGAAAACCACTGTTTGGGCACAGGGTTCGGAAGGGAAGGAGTGTCATTTGACTTTTTGAATGTAAAATTTGCTTGAATAATTAGCGGACACCATGTTGCGTTTGGAGAGTCCCTGATGTGCCTAAACAGTGGAAACTCCCCACAAGTGACACCATTTTGGAAACTAGACACCTCAGGGAACTTATCTAGATGTCTGGTGAGCACCTTGAACCCCCAGGTGCTTCACAGAAGTTTATAACATTGAGCCGTATAAATAAAATTTTCACTTTTTTCCCACAAAAATGTTTTTCAGACCCCAATTTTGCATTTTCATAAGGGTAACAGGAGAAATTGCACCATGCAATTTGTTGTACAATTTCTTCTGAGTAAGCTAATACCCCATCTGTGGGAGAAAACCACTGTTTGAGCGCCCGGCATGGTTTGAAAAATTAGCAGACGACATGTTGCATTTGGGGAGCTCCTAATGTGCCTAAACAGTGGAAACCCCCACAAGCGACACCATTTTGGAAACTAGACACCTCAAGGATTTTATCAAGGGCTATAGTGAACATTTTGAACCCAGAGGTTTGACTCAGAATTTGATAACATTAGGTTATCATATTGAATAAGTTGTGATTAGTCTTGAGCGCAAGTGCTCACTACTTGAGTTTCCATCAGGTACTCAGGTATGCACCATGTATTGCGGGTGCTCGAGGGACATGCTAGAGTCCCCGCCCTGCATGTTTCACGGTTGTTAGACAGCCAAAAAAAACTTGCAGTGATCGCTCGTGCATGGCAGGCAATCCCCACAAGGTTTTTTTGGCCGTAAAACATATGGGGCGGAGACACAAGCATGTCACTCGAGCACCCGATGCAAACTCAAGTAGAGAGCACTTGCACTCAACACTAGCCGCCATATCGTCATCATTTTTTTTTTTTACTTTTGAAAAAATCCCAACCCCAACACAACCCTAACCCCAACCATAATACAACCCAAACCCTAGCACAACACTAACCCTAACCCTAGCCCAACCCTAACCCTAGCACAACCCTAACCCAAGCACAACCCTAGCCCTAGCAAAACCCTAACCCTAGCACAACCCTAACCCTAGCACAGCCCTAGCCCTAACACAACCCTAACCCTAGAGTTTATTTTTTATGCCGTTCCTCGTGCGGTATAAGTGATTAGATGACTTTATTCTTCAGGTGGGTGTGATTACAGCGATACCAGATTCATATCGGGTTTTAATGTTTGGCAGCTGTCACACTAAAAGACGTTTTTTTTTTTGCAAAGACTAGTTTTTGCAATCATTTGGCCAACACTGTCATGTAATGGCTTGTTTTGTGGGACGTTTTTATTGGTACCATTTTCGGGCAAACAACATTTTTTGATCGCTTTCTATTCTGATTTTTGGGAGGCAGAATAAACAAAAACCAACAATTCAGTAATTGTTTTTTTTTTTTTTTTATGCTGTTCCGCATGTGGTAAAATTCATAAGGCAACTTTAGTCTTTTTATGTTTTGGAGCTTTTGCACAATAAAAACTATTTTATAGAAAAAATAATTTTTTTGGATCACTTTATTCTGAGAGCTATAACTTTTTATTTTTTAGCTGATGAAGCTGTATGGTGGCTTGTTTTTTGTGGGACAAGATGATGTTTTCAGCTGTACTATTTTTATTTACATTAGTCTTTTTGATTGCGTTTTATTTCATTTTTTGTTTGACGGTATGATGATAAAGCATCGTTTTTTGCTTTGTTTTTTATTTTATTTTTTTACCGTGTTAATGAAAGGGGTTAACTAATGGGACAGTTTTATAGGTCAGGTCATTCTGGACGCAGCGATACCAAATATGTGTACTTTTATTGGTTTGTTCTTTTTTTTTCATAATATTATTTATTTATGGGTACAGCATATTTTTATTTCTTTGGATTCTTATTTTCTTTTTTTTTATATATATTTTTACAATTTTTTTATTTACTTTTTCACACTGTTTTTCATTTTTACACTTTGTCCCACTATGGGACTTTCATTTTTTGCATGCTGATCGCTTGCATAGCATAGGGATGCAGCAGCATCCCCTATGCAGTGCAGGCTGTCAGCCCTGCAAACACAAGTTACTTTGATCGTGCACTGCGCATGATCAAAGTAATTTCCTGATGCCTGGTGACCCGAATGTCGACATGACAACATTGGGTCACCATGGCAATGATCGGAACCCCATGCACACAGCACGGGGTCCTGTTTCAAGGTAAGAGGGGCTCTCTTACCTCTCCTTGCTCACGGAATGCAGCGATTGACTTCGATCACAGCATTTTAGGGGTTAATGTGCCGGGAGCGGTGCGTGGCCGCTCCTGGCACATAGTACCAAGTGTCAGCTGTGAGAATCAGCTGACACCCGGTGGCGATCGTCAATAAGGCCCAGGGCACAGGTATGTACTATTACTGACAATGTCAGTAAGGGGTTAAAATCAACTTTTGTTCTTGGGAAAACCCCTTTAAAGGGAATCTGTCAGCAGGTTTTTGCTGCCTCAGCTGAGAGCAGCATAATGTAAGAAAAGAGAACCTGACTCCAGCAATGTATCTCTTAGTTTATTGGGTGCTGCAGTTGTGACACAATCAGAACTTTTAGGTGTAGCATGTAGTAGAGCTCAGAAAGCTGCCGCCGCCCACACCAGGCTCTCTATGTACATTGTACATTGACAGTGAGCTGCTTTTCACAGGAGTGACGTGGTCAGACCAGGGCTCACAAGAGCTTTAGTCCAGCAGTGATGATCTCCTGGTGATAAAACATTCATTGTATGGAAACAACAGCACACAGCCCAATAAGTGATGCATCCCTGAAATCTGTGTCTCAGCCCCTACCTCATGCTGTCCTTAGATTACATAGCAAAAACTTGCTGACAGATTCCCTTTTAGTAAGACTGGGACTTCTGGATATTTGATGGAGAGGGAATTGCTTTGGAGTGTTAGCCTTTAGGCACCAAAAGGACCAGCAAGAGAGCAATGGTGATGAGTTGGACCCAAAGCTTGGGATGATGGGGAGAACTAAGAACAGGACAGCAGTATGTGACAACTGTACACTGCTTTTTACAATAAATACTAAATTAAATTATAGAAGACAATATAACCTAATAAAATAAACGTGTAGAAAACTAATTAGATCAGCTTTCAAACTCCAGGCTAGGTAGGAAATAATTGTCTCTATGTCTTTCCTTTCTATACACTGTAAGGTCTCATTCAGACGTCAGTATTTTTCACGTATGCAAAAAAAAATGATGTTGGTGTCATCAGGGTTTTGGATCCATGTATCATCAGTATTTTTCACGTATGGATAAAAAAATACCTTACAAAAATTCTCCTATCCTTTGTAATGTTAAATACAGACATCACACGGACTATACACTGATGCCATCCATGTGCTGTACGTGTTTTTCACGGATTCATAGACTTGGCACTTTTCATACGTGATTCCAAGAAAAAATGGACATGTTTCTGTGAATTTTGTACAGATACACGGTCCATGAAAAAATACGGACACATGAACAACCCTATAGACTACAATGGGTATGTTTTATATCCGTGAAAAACACGGATAGAACACGTATGTGCAACATGAACATCTGAATGAGGCCTAAGCATGAAAAAGAGGTTTTCTATCTTGGTACTAGGAAGTTTCTGGAGTTGAGCTGTGAATTCCCTTTATTCGTACACTATTATTATTTCAACCATTGCTGATCATTCGAGGATAATCTTATATTGAAGCCACGTGTCAGTACATTTCTTAAAGTATTTTTATTTTTCTGTGCGGTTTATTGCATCGTGTATGATCAGCATAAATTCCTGGGTAATTGCAAATATTATTCCCATGGGGATTTGAACATTTTTTTTTTATTTCTAATCTATCAAAATGGATGTTGTTTATTTGAATAAGATACAGATGTAATTAATCAAGCCGTAAGCTTACCATATATTTAATATCTTTGACAAGAAAAATTGCTCATTAAGACTGCAGCAAGAGTTTCTCAGCAGGAAGAGTTTATTCGACAGTGTTAATTAATGACATTGTGCCAGATACATTGTAAGACAGTCATTGCTGCAAATTATGAAAAGATCTGAACAGTCTTTTTGTAATTGCGGGCAGAGATATAATTGTGTCTTTTGTTTAGATTAATAAAACATGTAGTGACTTATTAAATGAGAAATGTTCTCAAAATAATGCTGGAAAGCATGCTGAACTGTAGAATAAGAATAATTGTTATAGAAAGCAACATATGACATGAGGCATGCTTGATACATATTGTGTTTAATCCCATAAACTTTCCCTGGTAAATTATCATATAACTGCAGAATAGGCCATAGCTAGATAATTACTGGAGAACCTAACATTGGGACCCCCATATAGCTATGTCTAGCAATCCTATAGAAAATAAATGGAATGATGGTGCAGATTCAAGGCTATCAATCTATTCAAATGAGTTAATTCAGAGCCCTGTTCTTGAGTAGTGTTGAGCCACCCCCGTAGTGTTCGAGTTCGTTTCGGTTCGTGGAACACCCGTCTGTTCGCCGAACTGTTCGTCGAACTGTTCGTCGAACACCTTCGAACACCATTAAAACCAATGGCAGGCAAACAAAAACACATAGAAACACATAGAAAACACCTTCAAAGGTGTCCAAAAGCTGACAAACTGCTCAGAAGACATAACTAACACATGGAAAAGTGACAAGTACATATAGTCATGCGAAAAGAAAAGAGGTGGAGGAGTAAAAGGAGGGGGAGACACAGATATAGGCATCTGAGTGAGAAGTGAGAAGCCGACACGGCCAGTCCGCTCCTGCCCGTGCCACCTCCGTGTCGCCGGGTATGTGCCAGAGCCGCGGTGAACCCTGACGGCCAGCCCCCCTCTCCCAATACTGGTGCCTGTCCGCTGGTGGGTCGAGCGAGCCCCACTGTGGTGGAGGCAGCTCTAAGCTTTTTAATTTAAATTGTCTCTCTAATTTGAATGAATACACTTTAAATCCATTTACAAGGATCTATTGGAGGGCAAGTCTCATGCCAGCAGCCGCGTAATTCCAGCTCCAGTAGCGTCCACTAAAGCTGCTGCAGTTAAAAAGCTTTTATAAGGATCGAGCTCGGCTGTCCACCGCAAGGCATCCTACTGCCAGTCCCAGCCCCTATGCCTTGGGGTGCCTCCTGATGCTCTTCACTGAGTATCCCGTGGTCCTGAAGCATTTCCTTTGAAAAAATTAAGTGTCCAAACTACAGGTGGTGTAGCTTGCTTAACAGCCGGGATAATCCGCTGATTAGCAGACACTGCTACTAGGCACAAAGTATTTCCTGGGCTAGATGCAGTTAAAAATTTGTAATTAGATACTCTCATTGGATGCTGAGAAAGCATTCCATAGAGTCTCCTGGCACGCCATATATTATTCTCTTAAAAAGTTTGGGGTAGGGGTCTAGGGGACCCTTTTATAGCCAAAATCACGGCCCTGTATCGCAATATGTCACCTAGGCTGAAGATAAATGGAACTGTAGCACCCTGAGGGCTTGGTTGCTACATAGGTATTGCACCTCACCCAGAGGTGTGATATCTCACTCTCAGGTAAGGATGGAGTGTGGATCAGGACCCGACACCTGCATGCATTACACCACATTGCCGTGGGGCAGGGCGACCAATATGCCCCTGAGATGGGCACGACAGTCCCTGTCCCTGGCTGGAGTGGGGGAGGGAACACTGAGGAAGGGGAACCCTGTAGTGCAGAAGCAGGGAGGAAGCAGTTCCTGGGTGCATTGAGAAGGGAGTATAAAAGGTGGGCACCTTCTTAGTTCAGTGCAGAGAAGTCTGAGCAGAAGTGACAGGGAGCATGGGCTCTGCATGAGCTCTGCTCCGGAGGCGGGCCTAGTAACAGAGGCAAAGGCCTGGAAGAGGGAGAAGGAAGGAAGAGGAGCGGAGAAGGCTCCAGGAACGAGGAACAAAGGGATCCCAGGGGTGCGGACGGGCGAGTCGCCACCGCACGCCCGAATCCACCTGCGTGGAGGGGTCAGGCCAAAGGTGGAGACCGGTCCCCGAAACTAGTGGAGGCGGGAAACGACCCTCAGCTAGAAACCGGAGGCTGTGACATTTTATGTGGCGCAGCCCCTCGCTACACCCGCTAGGAAGGCACCACATAGGGTCAGGGAAACTGGCGCCAAGTTTACCAAGAGGAGGCCCGAGGCAGCAGAACAGAAGGGTTGGTAAGAAAGGCCAAACAAATGACACACAAAGAGGGTCCTGTGAAGCGCTCCAAAGTTATCTGGGAGTTGTCTGAGCCCCTCACCTGGTGAGCACAGTACGACGTGGGCAGCCGTTACCTGCAGACGTGGTCTGGATAATAAGAACTGTGAGTAAAGGCCCTGGACTGCATCACTGACTCCGTGTCGTTACTGCTGCTGCCCTGCACCATCACCCCCATCCTCCGCATACACTGCCCTGAGGCTATACTCCTCCCGTGGGGAGTTATGCTACGCTCTGCTGCACCCACAACACCAGCCTCAGCGGTCTGCCCTGCAGCGGCGTTTCACTCTGACCGCAATCCACGGGTGGCGTAGTCGGACATTTAAACATCAAAACCACATAAATAGTTCCGCCACTGGTTTGACCGCCCTGAGCCACGGAACCGGGTCGCCGCCACGGAGACTACAACCACCAGCATCCACCAAAAAGGGTCCGGCTCCGGGTGTCCCAAGGCCCAGGGGGCGCGTCAGAACATTTTGATCACCTTTCATAATCACCAATGGGACAAGGCAGGGATGTCCTCTGTCCCCTGTCTTATACATCCTAGTGACGGAGCACCTGCTCTCATCAATTCGCCATAACACCAATATTAGGTGGATTGAGGTGGGAGGCACCGAGTACAAGTGCTCTCTATTTGCTGATGACGTCCTAGTATATATCACTCAATCACATATATCCATCCCTGCTGTTATGGCTGAAATAGATCACTTTGTTACATGGTCAAATTTTAAAATCAATGCAGCGAAGTCTGAGGCCCTCAATGTCTCCCTCCCCAAATCCATACAGGATTCCATCCAGTCCAACTTTCCCTTTGCCTGGCCCTCACAGGGTATCAAATACTTAGGAATTCCTATTCATAGAGACCTCTCCCATCTATGCTATCTTAATTTTGGGCCCTTTATTGAACAACTCCATACAGACCACAGTTGGCAAGTTAGAACTGTAAGATTCACTACGTGAACCACTGGTGTTTTGTGGAAAAGCACATGTACACTGTGTTCCAAATTATTATACAAAAAGTGTTTAGGAGTGATAAGGGAAGAATTTGTTTGTTTGTCAGTTAAACTCATTGATGGTGATGTGTGTCAGGGCTCTTTATATCACTGTAATCAATTGCAGACTCCTGTGCTAATTAGTTTGGCAGGTGTGTCCAATGAAAGGCAAGACTACTTAAGAAGGCTGTCCCACATTATTAAGCAGCCTACATTTTCTGCCAAAATGGGAAAGAAAAAGGATGTGTCGGCTGCTGAGAAGCAACAAATTGTGGAGTGTTTAGGTCAAGGCATGACTACAATCAACATTGTGCGATGATCAGGATGAAGTGTCTTGGCAATCAAGAAGTATGTAGCTGATTCACAGTACACACGTGTGCGTGCTGATAAGGGCAAATTAAGGACTCTTTCCTACAGGCAATTACGTCAGGTTAAAAGAGCAGTGGCAAAAAAGCCTTGTCATAGCAGCAGACAAGTTTTTGAAGCTGCTGGTGCCTCCAACGTCCCCCGAACAACAAGATGCAGGGTCCTTCAGAGGTTTGCAGCTGTGCATACGCCATCCTGTCGACCTCCTCTATCCACTTCACACAAGCAGAAATGGCTCCAGTGGGCCAAACATTACATGAAGACTGATTTCAAAACTGTTTTGTTCACGGGTGAGTGCCGTGCAACGCTCGATGGTCCAGATGGATGGAGTGGAGGATGGCTGGTTGATGGACACCCCACGCAAACACGGCTACAGCGCCAACAAGGAGGAGGTGGAGTAATGTTTTGGGCTGGAATCATGGGGAGAGAGATTGTCGGCCCCTTTAGGATCCCTGAAGGGGTAAAGATGAACTCCATAATATATGTGGAGTTTCTCAAACAGCACTTCCTGCCATGGTTCAAGAAGAAGAACCGTGTATTCCACAGCAAGATCATTTTTATGCATGATATTGCACCGTCTCATGCTGCACATAACACATCTGCATCTCTGGCTGATATGGGCATAAAAGGGGACAAACTTATGGTGTGACCCCCATGCTCCCCTGACCTCTACCCCATTCAGAACCTCTGGAGCATCATCAAAAGGAGTGTCTATGATGGCGGGAGGCAGTTCACATCTAAGCAACAGCTCTGGGAGGGTATTCTGTCCTCATGCAAAACAATTGAAGCAGAAACCATCCAAAACCTGACAAATTCAATGGACGAGAGAGTTCAGAAGCTCCTTTCGAACAAGGGGTCCTATGTGCAAATGTAACATCACCTAGAATAAAGTTTTGAGTTGAAAACTGTTTGATTTCAGTTTCTAATATCCTGCTAATGCTTATAATTTCAAAAATGACCATTTTTTTGGTCTTTATTAAAATGAAAAGGTTGATCGAAGAGTGTGGGGGATCTAAGAGTGTGGCAACCCAGTAGTCATGATTACTTCGAATTCTGACAATCTGAGGGTCATGTTGCAGGTAGTGCAGCAAGAAGGCACTTATGTGTCTTGCGCATCTCGGAGCCCCAAAATTATTTTCCGGGCTAGATGCAGCTAAAAATTATTATTAATTTTAAATCTGGTGGAGCTTAGTATAGTTGGCCTAATAGAATCAGTACTGCACACTGCTACAAAGCCCAAATAATTTTCCAGCCAAGATACAGATAAACATGATTAGTAATTTGAAAGCTTAAAATGGTTGGTGAGGTGATTTTAACCAATCATCAAGCTTTTACTCTCCCCAGGATGACACATGGATAGAAAAGTCGTTTCGGATCCATGATTTGTTCATCTTTATAAACGTGAGTCTGTCTACATTATCAGTGGAGAGCCGCGTGCGCTTATCTGTCAGCACACCACCAGCAGCGCTGAACACATGTTCAGACAGAACGCTGGCTGCGGGGCATGACAAGATCTCCAAGGCGTAAGTGGCTAGCTCCAGCCATTTATCCAGATTGGAAGCCCAAAAAGAGCAAGGGTCCAGTGACACAGTCATGGCTTCAATGTTTACTTGGAGATACTCCCGTACCATCGTCTCTAGGCGTTGACTATGTGTCAGACTTCTTGTCTTCTGTGGCCTTGCAAAGGATGGGCTAAAAAAGTGGTGAAATGATTCCGCAAAATTGATGTTACCAGCAGATACTGTGGTTCTGTTATGGTTTGAGTGCTGAACACTCGACGGTCCCATGGTTGGCAAGTTGGAACTGTGAGATTCAGTACGTGCACCACTGGTGTTTTGTGGAAAAGCACATGTAAGATTCTGCAACAGTCTCTGCTGATACTCCTGCATGCGTGCATCCCTTTCTATGGCAGGAATAATTTCTGCAAATTTACTTTTGTACCGGGGATCTAACAGTGTGGCAACTCAGTAGTCAGGATTATTTCTAATTCTCACAATTCGAGGGTCATGTTGCAGGTAGTGCAGCAAGAAGGCACTCATGTGTGTTGCGCATCCAGGAGCACCAAGTCCCTGTTGTGTTGGTGGCGAGGTAACAATCATGCTTCCTTCCTCTGTCCTCTCCCCCCAACCTCGAACAACAGAAATGTGATCAAGGTCTCCCTCATCTGATGAGTCTTCCATCAGTTCGTCCTCCACTTCTTCCTGGGCTCCTGCACCTTCCTCACTAGTTTGGCTGCTACCATGCGCCCTGGTAAAACCATCTGCCCCACCCTCACATGCCTGTCGCCTTGGTGCTGCCGACCATCTGGACCTTGCAGATGTTAGCCCTTCCGCATACAACTCCTCCTCCTCTACTTCCTCCACCTCCTCTTGTGCCACTACCTGACTCCGAATTCTGTTTAACATGCGCTCCAGCATGTAAATCACCGGAATAGTCATGCTGATAATGGCATTGTCAGCACTAAACATCTTCGTCGCCATTTCAAAACTGTGCAGAAGGGTGCAGAGGTCCCTGATCTGAGACCACTCCTCCAGCGTGATTTGCCCCACCTCTGGATCTCGTTAGCCCAGGCTATACGTCAGAACGTATTGCACCAGGGCTTGTCGGTGCTGCCACAGTCGCTGGAACATGTGTAGAGTTGAATTCCACCGGGTTGGCACATCGCATTTTAGCCGGTGAAGTGGCAGGCCCAACGACTTCTGTAGAGATGTAAGTCGCTGAGCTGCGGGATGCGAACGGCGGAAGTGAGCACACAGCAACCGTGCCCTCTGCAGAAGGCCATCTAGTCCAGGATAGTGGGCTAAAAATTGCTGGACAACCAGGTTCAACACGCAAGCCATACAAGGCACGTGTGTGACATTGCCCCGGCGAAGGGCCGCACCCAGGTTTGCAGCATTGTCGCACACGGCCTTCCCTGGTTTCAGGTCCAGTGGAGACAACCATTCATGAAATTGGTTCTTCAAAGCTGACCACAACTCCTCAGCTGTGTGACTCACATTTCCCAGACATTTCAAAGTAAAAACCGCCTGATGACGTTGAGCCCTACTGCCAGCATAGTAATGAGTTGTGCAGGATTCCTTCTGCGCAGTTAGAAAGCTTGTGGCATGACCAGACAGGCTTTGGGTGCGGGTGGAGGACCGAGAGGAGGTTGAGGAGGCAGAAGCAGTGGAGGAACTTTGAGATAAAGAGGATTGACGCACAACTCGTGGGGACGGCAAGACTTGGACAGCAGCCCCTTGTCCTGCTGTCACCATAGTTACCCAGTGCCCAGTCAGCGACATGTAACGCCCCTGTCCATGCCTACTCGTCCAAGTGTCTGAGGTGAAATGCACCCTATCCCACACAGAGTTTCTCAAAGAAGCGGTGATGTTGTGTGTGACATGCTGGTGGAGCGCAGGCACACCTTTCTTTGAGAAGTAGTGCCGACTGGGCATCTGGTACTGGAACACTGCGACGGACATAAAGTCTCGAAAATCCTCTGTGTCCACCAGGTGGAAAGGCAGCATTTCTGTGGCCAAGAGCTTGCAGATGGTGAAATTCAAACTCTTAGCTTTCTCATGGCTAGGAGGAAATGGTCTTTTACTTGTCCACATCTGAGGGACCGAGGGCTGGCTAATGTGCTTAGACGGGGTTGATAAGGGTGTACCCGGCAAACTGCCTGTCTGTGAGGAAGATGCAGGCGGACATGTTAGGTTGCCTTGATCCAAAGGTGGTGCTATCAATGTCGGACAGCACTCAACACCAGCTGGTGTTACCACCTCCAAAGAAAATGATGACCTGCCAATCACGCTGGCTGTTGCGGGTAAAGAGGTGGCAGGTCTGCGCCCCAAAACAGGTGTGACTGCTGTCCCCCCAGTCACAGAGGATGAAGAGGCCGCGGATGCACAAGATATGGCAGACGGTGGTTGGCCCGGCCGGCTAGGCCGCATTGTAGCACAGTGAGCTTCCCACTGCAAATTATGCTTCATGTCCATGTGCCGGTTCATGCATGAAGTACTCAAACTATGTATTTTTTGGCCTCTACTTAGCTTTTGCTGACAAATGTTACAGATAACACGAGTTGGGTCATCTTTATCGATCTGAAAAAATGCCCAGACTATGCAAGGCTTAGCACCCATGCGACCTGAAGAGCCACCACAACTTGTGGTGAGAGGCAGAGTTGTGTTTGAGGATGCAGTTGTTGACGTGCTTCCAGTACTACGTCTCTGTCCAGGAAGGCGCAACCTGAACTCGTCGTCACTAGCATTCTCCTCCACCTCCTCTGCTGACCTAATCTCTTGGCTGACTGTGGGTTCAAAGTAAGTGGGATCTCCAACCTCATCTTCATCACCCCGTGCGTTATCACACCCGTCATCCTCAGAGCCAACCTGTTCCTGCCCTGACAAAAAACTAAAGTTGTCGCTCCAATCAGGTATTTGAGTCTCATCATCGTCTTCCTCATTGTCTCCACCAACAGGAGTTACAGTTTGGGAACGAGGGTCTACATTATGGTCAGAACCTTCTGCGTCTGGTCCTGGATCCGACTCATAAAGATTCTGGGCATCAGTGCAAATCATTTCCTCGTCTGGATTCACAGAAGCGCTGGAGCCGACCTCTGATTCCCAGGCTATAGTATGAGTAAACAGCTCTGCAGACTCAACCATCTGTTCTACCTCATACTCAGACAGGCAGCTGGAGATTTGGGAGCTGTGAGGAAGCAAGTGCGATTGGGGTGACACCTTTGAGGACTGGAGTATTTGTGATGTTGAAGTTGATGTGGAGGAGAGCCCACTTAAAGGAACACTTGATATCCGTTGAAGCACCTGCTGTTTTTGTGCCTCATCTGAAATTTGTAGCGATTGGCGTGGCCGTAAGAAAGGGATCTTATCACATTGTCCGCTAAAATAAGTAGACATTTTAGTTTGGCTGGAAGATGGTCTTTCTTCTACAGATGTTACTGTTGCTTTAACACCTACCCCACGGACACAACCTTTTTTCCCCTTCCCAACACGCCTATTCCCCTTTCCACCAGCAGCAGGCCTTTTTCCACTCATTTTGGTGGTTAACTAATTCACAACTCTGGAGTTGTTTGCACAAGAAAACAATGGATGGGAACCGAGCAGAGCTGAGTGGCCAAACTGTGGTATTAGGCCAAAACTATTGGCTGGGTTAGATGCAGAAAAAAATTATATTCAATTTGCAACCTGATGGAGGTCAGTATAGATGGACTAATAGAACAAGTCCTGCACACAGCTAGAAGCCAAATATTTTTTCAGAGGTAGATGCAGAAAAAATTATATTCAGTTTGCAACCTGATGGAGGTCAGTATAGATGGACTAATAGAACAAATCCCACACACTGCTAGAAGCCCAAATATTTTTTCAGAGCTAGATGCAGAAAAAAAATATATTCAATTTGCAACCTGATGGAGGTCAGTATAGATGGACTAATAGAACAAGTCCCACACACAGCTAGAAGCCCAAATATTTTTTCCGAGGTAGATGCAGAAAAAAATTATATTGAATTTGCAACCTGATGGAGGTCAGTATAGATGGACTAATAGAACAAGTCCCACACACTGCTAGAAGGCCAAATATTTTTTCAGAGCTAGATGCAGACAAAAATTATTTTGAATTTGCAACCTGATGGAGGTCAGTATAGATGGACTAGTAGAACAAGTCCCACACACTGCTAGAAGGACAAATATTTTTTCATAGCTAGATGCAGAAAAAAAATATATTCAATTTGCAACCTTATGGAGGTCAGTATAGATGGACTAATAGAATGATACTATGCCCAAAAGGTTTTACTTCACTAGGTGCAGTAAAAAAATTGGTATTATATACACAGGTGGTGTATCTTGCAACACAGATAGGCTACTCCACTGACTAACACAATCTGCAATAGACCAAAAAGGATTAGCTTTGCTAGATTCAGCCAAATGCTGTGAAAAAAACTTGCACAGCACTGGCACAGACCTGCCTGGCAAAAACTGATAGGAACTGATGTAACTTAGTCCTGAAAAGGACTACAATTACAATTAGTCTTTACTCCCACAACCTATCTATTTAAGAGCACAGACCAGCCTGATAAAAGTCATAGGAAATGCTGTAACCTAGTCCGTAAAAGGACTGCAATCACAACTATTCCCTACTCCCAAGCTATCTGTAGATTTGCGCGAAAATTGGCTTGAAATTAACAAGGTATAGCGCACACAGCAACAGCGGTGCCGTCTAACACGCAGCTGCAGCAGTGGGAAAATGGTGGCGACGGGGAAAGTGGCTGGGTCTTATAGGGCAAGGACATGTGAGCTACACTGCCAATGACACATGCCCTTGCTTGTGTGAAAAAAAGCACTTCGCTCCGTGTGTGCGCTGCTGATAGGCTGACAGATTGCACCTCCCCACTGTAAATGCGGGAAAGAGAAAAAAAAATGGAGATCTTCATTATTCCTGCAGAGATCCATCCCCTGCCCCTCCCCCCGCCCCGCTGTACACTCAAACTGCGTATTAACATTAATTTTCATCATTACTGAGAAAAAATCCAGTTATGATTTTGGTGCACGAACAGTTATCGAACATAACCTCGAACAGCCGAATTTTTCTCAAATCGTTCGTGTTCGCCGAACAGCTCGAACACCGCCCAAAACAGCTCGAATTTGAGATTGGCGAACAGTTCGAGTCGAACAACGCTCATCTCTATTCTTGAGATCAATGAGGGTCTCAGTGATGGGACACTCAGTGATCAGCAAGCTATTACCTATCCTGTAAATATCTTTTTAAGTTTGCACAATACAATCTTTAATAGAAACATAAGCCCCTCTCCATTATTGGTCTCACAATATAAAAAAACACAAATGTGATCCCAGGAAATAGCAAATAAACAAAATCAAATGCAAAAAAAACATATAACAGCCCCAAGTCATCATTGCCATTGCGCCTGTATTTTTGTCTAATTTTGTCTGTTTTTCACCTTTTTTTATTTGTATACAATTAATTATTCTGTTTGCGTCCTTTTTTAACTTTATTTTACATGTGCTCGTCTGGTTTTTTGTTTAATGCTTCGTGCGCCATTCCAGAAATTTTAGCCTGATTCATCAATTGCGATGAAAAATTGGAAAATTTGGAGCAACTTCACTCGAGACCCCCCCCCCGCCGCCTTCCCGGTGTATTTTTGTGTATGCTCAAATTTTGGCACAAAACTTGGCCAGGAAAAGAGGAAAAGAGCCCATTTTTGACTTTGTTCCTAATTCTTGAGTTGTGTGCACCATTATGATTAATTTTGTTGCAAAAACGGCAAATAATACCACAAGATAAAAAAAGAGATAGTGACTCAACAAATGCAAATGATGAATCTGTGCCTAAGTCTTTTTTTTATCTTTGACCTTAATTTTAGGACTCTAGTAAAAAGAGGAGATCATACAAATTCCAGGCAGATGTTGATCCTGTGTGGTTTTGAACCTCAGATCTGCAAAGGAATGCTGGTGTCCACTGAGTACTTTTACTGCTCATAGAAAAATACTTCTTTGTTTCTTAACATATTTGTAGAAAAAGATAGTACATCCAAAACTTGTACAATGATTTATTGTGGCTCAGCAAAAATTTGGAAAGCTGATCATGAGGTTCTTAGCATTCTGACCTGACCAGACAGTATAAAGCCAACTGCCAAGTCACAGTTAGTGACCTCTTAGTGGAGTTCTAACCTTAAAAGTGCGCCAACCACTGCCGTAATGATACTGCAACAGTAGGGGAAGCCACCCAGGTGCCCCACAGCACCCAAGCTCCAAAACAAAGCCCCCCAGCTCCAGGTCACACTAGCCCACAGGTACAGCACCACAGCAACAATGGCCACCACACAGCTCCAACACAAGTGAAAGAAGCTAAGAAAACTCACCTTCCACAAGGTCTCAGACAAAAAACTGAGAACAAAATAGGCTAAGCAGCAATAGACCAATATATAAGTTTTGGATATGCGGTCAAAGTCTTTTTCTATAGTTATGTTGACTCCTTGATTACTTGCAATAGGTGATGGAATAACTATTACTATCACTTTTTTAAAATAGTGAAACAACTCAAGATGGCATGAAATGGATTGTCCCTTCGGATAGACCATCATTGTTAGACTCCTGCCAATGCGCATGAAGAAGGAGCTACAGCCTTAAGTGTTATTGTAACAAAACTGTCAGCAAGTGGACTTCCATGATGAGTCTTGGTTGGAGCTAGCCGCTCCACTGAACAGGGTTTAGAAGCTCACTAGTTTGTATTGCTTACCGTAATACAGAAGTATAGTCCATACTGCAGTGGCCAGGTAAGGCAGAACAAAGCAGAAAGAAGGCAAGCAGTCCAAGGGTCAAACCAATGAATGCATCCATGGGAAAGTCAGGAAAATGGTGAGGAAGTAAGTTGGTGAAAACACAGAATTAGCAATCCAAAAGTACACCAGTATAGTATCCAAAAGTATGTGATAGCCATCATAGCTCAAAAGACTAGGACGATTTATAAAAGGCACCAGTAGCTTCTTCTGGCCCTCGGAACTGTCATATGTTTTTTTTTTGCCCATTGGCTTTTCTGATTGGTTGGTCAACTGAACCTCTTACTTGGTCAGAACTAGTGTTTTACAAGCCGGTTGGACACTGGATGTGCCACCTATTGTCTTTGTCATTACTGCCACAGTGATTGAATCGGTGGTGACAGAGATGATCGGTGTGGCTCCTATATAAGGAAATACATTGTACCCTATCATATACAGTGACAGATGCTCTAATTCCTCCTTCATGCAAATAACACTTTCAATTACTGATCTGTGACAACAGTTTTGGACATGTCTGCTCCAATGAATCTGACCTTATCTGCTCTCCTCTTACAAAGGGTTTATTACTCTTAGTTCTGCTTGATCTTTTCATGCATCCCCTGATCCCCGCTGGTGAATATTTAGATCTGTTTATTTGTTGTAGACATCTGAAACACTTGACGGAGACAAGTAAATATGGTTTAGACATTAAACCTGTCGGACAACATGTTAATCCTTAATGACTGAGAAATTTGCAGACAAAAATTGAATGTGACAAGATTTAATTGCCAAAATCCTGCATAAATCATTTGTGCTTTAGAGCTAGTTAATAATGTAACCTATCTGTATTACATTTATGTTGTTTCGAGTTTACTATTAGTTAATATTTTTTGTAAAATGACATTAATGTTTAGCCCCATAGCACCGGAACAGATTTGGTCTTTAGGACCTGTAGACATTTTTCATTTTGGCAATCACACATTTTGTGAAACAAGTTTTGTTTCGATTTTTTTTTTTGGGGGGGGGTAGGAGGGTACATATATATTAGCATTTATTTTTCACCAATTTATAATATGGGGAAATACATAAAAACATTTGTCATAGTTTTTTTATGCCTCTCATCAATCATCAAAAATGGTACCATAAATTGTTTGAAGAGGTAAATTAAATTAAATTAATTAAACACAGCCATCTGTGTGTTGTACGTATTTTTCGGTTCGACCCACAGACTTGTATTGGCCCTTGCCATCCGTGGTGCTGAAAAAATAAAACAAACATGTTTTGTGTGTTTTACATAGACACACGGACATGTGCAATGCACCATAGGTTATAATAGGTACGTGTGGGATCTGTTAAAAAAATGGAAAACACACATACTGGAAACACGGACATGTTAAGGAGGCCAAGTGGTTAGCACTGCAGCCTTTGCAGCGCTGGGGTCCTGGGTTCAAATCCCACCAAGGACAACATCTGCAAGGAGTCTGTATGATCTCCCCGTGTTTGTGTGGGTTTCTTTCGGGTTCTCTGGTTTCCTCCCACACTCCAAAGACATACTGATAGGGAATGTAGATTGCGAGCCCAAATGGGGACAGTGATGATAATGTCTGTTAAGTTCTGTGGAATTAATGGCGCTATATAAGTGAGTAAAATAAATTAATAAATATAATGAAATTCCACCAAAAATATCCTAATTCTTAGCGGGGTTATTACTTACTTTTTGAGTATTGCACTTTCTTGAGTCTTTATCGTGGTTGGATCTTGGTTGGATCTTTGTGGTGTTGAGCAGACCAAGTCTTTAGTGATTTAAATGAAGTGATGCAATATGATTTCCAATTATATATGGAATAGCACTTTTTTATGCTACAGTGGAAATTTCCACAAAGTCGGCTCTTAGTTTTGAAGAGTTTAGCTCTTACAACATTGACTGTTAATCAGATTGAATTTATTCATTTTTCACTGGTGCCAGTGAGCAGTTAACATGACTGTTCGACACAGGTGATGGTTATTCTTATGTAGTGTTTGATGAACCGAGCGCTATTTATGATAGGATAGCATTCTTTGTGCATTGCAATTATGTATTCTCTAGAGGCATTGTCATTCTATTTATATCTAGCCTTCTTTTGGGAACACAGGAAAAGCTTAAAAGCGAATAAAGATATGACAGATTCTTCCACATGACTGTCATTTTATTATATGATTAAAGCACCTTCAAGACTTCACGACAATGTATTCTGTAATCTTAGAAAGCCTTGCAAAAAAAATCAGGTTCAGATGTTGCTTCTGCATAATACTAAATATTATGATGCTGATAAAGAATTTCAATCCTCCATTCACTTGGTTCATGCAACAATTAAACTGAAATCACTCAATATATTCAGATTTTTCTAATTATGCACCACTTTTGTTTCGTGAATGGAGGTACGGCAATAAGCACTTTGACTATTACACTGTAAAATGTGACGTTGGTGAATAAAGGTCATAAAATCAATGCAGACATTTCCTCCTGTTGACCTTTACATACTTCACAATAATTGGATAATGACACTTATTGATAGAGGGAACCGAAATACATTGCTGCAATTTTTGATCAGGTCAAGAGCTCTGGAAATAATATATCTGATGAATTATGGATAGCTTTAAATCATACCTTTGGTTTATTAGATATTTATTTTTAATAAATCAGTAGTACGTGTGACTATAGGACATGGGTAGTAAAATCCTCCAACATGTGCTGAAAGTGGCAGACATGAGAATTTTTCTGCCACATGTCGAAGAATTCAAGTGTTCTAAGTCATACAGCATCAGACAGGGAGAAGTTGATTGATGAACCAGTTATAGTTCTCCAAAAGGCACATAGTGACATCCACAGTATTGACTGCTCTTTTCCTGCCACTCGCTACAATGTTTTTTTCCCCCAAAATCACATTAAAACCATGCTGTGGTTTCGAGAGATAACTGAAAAAAGCTCACTTTTTTGTAATCTGTGAACCTAGCCTAGAGACCTAGTATGTCCATGTTCCACAGGGTCATTGTAAGGATGTAACATCACATTTCGGAAATAGTTGCTGCGTCTGCAGGAAAATAAGCCATCAGTCATCATTAGAACTGCAATTCTACATTACTGCAAAGTCCCTGGCAGGGGATAGGAGGGAGCGGCTGGGGCAGGAGTTAAAGAGGGGGGTGACTTATGCAGGGAAAAGAGACTTCCTTTTTCTACATAGAGCTTAGAAGGATTCAGCTAGTCTGTTTCTAATCACGTGATGTCATAGACCTAATGGAAAACAGAAGAATTATCTGGGTAGAAGAGCAAAATGAGCAATTGTAAGTACACAGCGCTTTATAATATGATGACTAAAATATATTAAGAAGGTAAAAACTTTGATGGGAGTGCTTTTTTAACTCTTCTATTGCCATGATCACTGCCATTATAATTCTCTTTTTACAAAAAAAAAATTCTTCTTGTGTAATAGAGGGATAATTACATTTTTAACTTTTAGCACTTTAAGGGCACTTGATTTAAACAAAGCTAAATGCTTAACAGGCTAGTTGCTATTATAAATGAACGGTCACAAGCAAGTATTTATTTGCCTTTTTCTTTATGTATTTTTTTATTTTCTGCATTTTTGAGGAATAACATCAGGGCCATCTACTTAGAGGTTAAGTAGTATACAATACTGAACTAGGCCCACTCTGAAAATATGGTCCCCTCTAAGTAGACATGAAATTTGCAGCTAATGGATCCCTAACAAAGCCCCTAAGAGGGCATTTCACCAACCCACCAACCATTTGCAATTTGTAATTGAGGTAGAATGTGCCTTATGAGGTAGACTTTGTGCAGAATCAAACACGAGGATCCCTATTTCAGCCTTACAATTGCATCCCTTATACCTACCCCATATAAATATGACTTTATAATCTTTTTAGTCTTCAGAAAGGAGGTAAAGTCATTGGAGGTAAAGAAATTTTTGCTTTCATATAAAATTGCACACCAGAGCTCCTCTAGAAAAGTACTATGTCTCTGTTACCAACTTTAGATAGCACAGATTCTGAGAAAGAACGAGAGGAACATTTTTGTTCCTTTTTGGGAGGGAGGAGATATTTTATACACTGTGTGCAGAATTATTAGGCAAGTTGTATTTTAGAGGATTATTTTTATTATTGATCAACAACTATGTTCTCAATCAACCCAAAAGACTCATAAATATCCAAGCTTAATATTTTTGGAAGTTGGAGTGGGTTTTTTTTAGATTTGGCTATCTTAGGAGGATATCTGTTTGTGCAGGTAACTATTACTGTGCAGAATTATTAGGCAACTTAATAAAAACCAAATATAATCCCATATCACTTGTTTATTTTCACCAGGTAAACCAATATCAGTGCACAAAATTTAGAAATAAACATTTCTGACATGCAAAAACAAAAACCCAAAAAATTAGTGATCAGTATAGCCACCTTTCTTTATGATGACACTCAACAGCCTTCCATCCATAGATTCTGTCAGTTGCTTGATCTGTTTTCGATCAACATTGCGTGCAGCAGCCACCACAGCCTCCCAGACACTGTTCCGAGAGGTGTACTGCTTTCCCTCCCTGTAGATCTTACATTTTATGATGGACCACAGGTTCTCTATGGGGTTCAGATCAGGTGAACAAGGGGGCCATGTCATTATTTTTTCTTCTTTTAGACCTTAACTGGCCAGCCACGCTGTGGAGTAGTTTTATGCATGTGATGGAGCATTGTCCTGCATGAAAATCATGTTTTTCTTGAACGATACCAACTTCTTCCTGTACCACTGCTTGAAGAAATTGTCTTCCAGAAACTGGCAGTAGGTCTGCGAGTTGAGCTTCACTCCATCCTCAACCCGAAAAAGTCCCACAAGTTCGTCTTTGATGATACCAGCCCATACCAGTACCCCACCTCCACCTTGCTGGCGTCTGAGTAGGAGTGGAGCTCTCTGCCCTTTATTGGTCCAACCTCTGGCCCATCCATCTGGTCCATCAACAGTCACTCTCATTTCATCAGTCCATAAAACCTTTGAAAAATCAGTCTTAAGATATTTCTTGGCCCATTCTTGATGTTTTATCTTATGTTTCTTGTTCAAAGGTGGTCGTTTTTCAGCCTTCCTTACCTTGGCCATGTCCCTGAGTATCGCACACCTTGTGCTTTTTGATACTCCAGTAACGTTGCAGCTCTGATATATGGCAAAACTAGTGGCGAATGACATCTTGGCAGCTTCACGCTTGATTTTCCTCAATTCATGGGCAGTTATTTTGCGCCTTTTTTGGCCAACACACTTCTTGCGACCCTGTTGGCTATTTGCCATGAAACGTTTGATTGTTCGGTGATCACGCTTCAAAAGTTTGGAAATTTCAATACTGCTGCATCCCTCTGCAAGACATTTCACAATTTTGGACTTTTCAGAGCCCGTCAAATCTCTCTTCTGACCCATTTTGCCAAAGGAAAGGAAGTTGCCTAACAATTAAGCAGCCTTATATAGGGTGTTGATGTCTTTAGACAACACCCCTCCTCATTACAGAGATGCACATCACCAGATTTACTTAATTGGTAGTTGGCTCTCAAGCCTATGCAGCTTGGAGTAGGACAACATGTATAAAAAGTATCAAAGTGATCAAAATACGCATTTACCTAATAATTCTGCACGCGGTGTATATTATCCACAAAATAGTCAATGATTGTTGGAGATTAGTGAATCTTCCAAAATTTTACTTTTAAGGCAGATTTGCTTTAATAGTCTTGCAGATTCGATTCGGCCCTCAACTGAATCCTTTTGCTGACTCCACCGCACTTTTCCAGTCCCACAAGCTGGGCGATGATTTTTCTGGAATTGAGGTAGCATGGTGGTGGCTCAGTGGTAAGCATTGTTGCTTTGCAGCACTTGTGTTCTGGGTGAATATCCCACCAAGGACAACATCTACAAGGAGTGTGTATGTTCCTCCCGTGTTCGCGTGGGTTTCTTCAAGATGCTCTGGTTTCCTTCCATATTCCAGGGAGGTAGTTATGGATCCAATGTAGCAGTTAGGTGGGGTCCTAGGACAGTTATTTATGTAGTCTTTTTTGTTTGCTTTTTTTAACCCCCTTCCCAGCTTACAAGATAATGCAGCAAAGAATCAGCCATTTTTCTGAATTCATATTATATAAATCCTGAATTTTTCAGTTTCTCTAAAATTATTATTTATTGTTATAGCGCCATTTATTCCATGGCGCTTTACATGTGAAAAAGGGGTTATACATTGCAAAAACAATTACACTAATCTTGAATAAAACATGACGGCGACTGGTACAGGAGGAGAGAGGACCCTGCCCACGAGGGCTCACAGTCTGCAAGGGATGGGTGAAGATACAGTAGGTGGGGGTAGAGCTGACATTTCTGAGAAATTTGTAATTAATTCAATTTTCTACAGATCAATTAGCTCATCTCTTACATAACCGGCTACAAAGGAATCTCACCCAGCGAACCAGAAACCAACTTTGTACTGATCAGGAGCAATGGCTTCAAAACAGCGATGTCTACAGATGTCTCTAGTTTGGCTGATATAGTTTTTCACTTTTCAAGGCTCTTTCAAGGGTTGGACTTCTTTTGCAGGGTAGTTGCCTATAGGATGCACTAAAGAGGAAATTATTCCCATTTTGGATGTAGCTCTATTGCATAATTTTACTAGGATTATCCTCTGAATCTACACAAGGAAAATGAGTACCAACAAAAACATAAAAATACTAAATAAACTTCATGTTGAAATAATCTGTGATGTTTGTACTGCCAATTAGTGCAATGCAGTCCTTCATCTTTCCATATCTGAAAAATGTAGAATATTGCCAAATGGCTGTATTCATTCTCTACTATTCCAAGAAAACAGTCCAAGAGTCCAAGAAACAGATAATGATTCAGCTTGTGCATAGCTATATTTTCCCACACTAATAAATAGCAAGTTTTCAATTTTAAAGTTTTTTTTAACTACAAAAGTTGACTTTTAAGTTCACTTGTTTAAATTTTTCTTCCAACTTCTTGCTCAGAGAGCTTTTTTTATAGCTGTACCATGTTTCTGACTCTGGAGTAAAGACCAATAAGAAAGCTATAGTGCATCCGCTCAGAATTAATTGGTATTCAAGCTTCTAATTACTGTCTCTGTCAAATAGATCTATTCTGATTATTTTGCTTTATTAGTACTGTCACTCCCTTTAAGTCCTAACAGAATATTTAAATAAACCTGTCTCTACTAATTTACATGATTTATACAATTACACAAGTGATAATTACAATAGCTGAGACATCAACCAAAAGTGGCTCTAGAAATATAGACTTAAACATTTTATGCATTAGCCAATTACCTCACAAATCAGAAACCTTGTAATTCCCCACATAAGTAAAATGTGATATTTCTCCAGTGATTTCACTGCCTGCTTTATATTAATTGAAAGAAAACAAATTGCTGTAGATCCTTGAAAGTATGACTAATACATATCACCACAATTAGGGATCATGGAGAATCCAAAGCCTGTGTATGAAGAATGTATTGAGGGACTTGATGCTGGTGCAGAGCCGCAATATGGAGTAATACATACGAGTATTGCACGCCCTATAAGCCTCCATACACTGGCATGTCAGAAATGTCACTCTTCATAAGGAGAAACATTACTCCTTAGACGAGGCCTCTCATACAGCCAAATCAGATCTCATACTTTTCACTGAGGGGGGGCAATACCTCAAAACACGTGTCTGCAAATTGAGATTCTGGTTTGGTTTTTAGTCTAAGTCATGTAGCAAGGATCAATAAAGAGTCAGTATTGACTTTTAGGATTGCTACATCCACTGTAGTTCAAGTTCTCCACTTCTCTGAAGAGGCAATTTGCATATACAAGGAAATGAGTTCTACTAGGGTAGCTTTACGTAAAGACAGAAGTGCACCTAGCAAGTAGGAGATGTATAACTCTGAATAATAATAATCTTTTTATATGTAACATATTCCGCAGCGCTTTCCAATTTAGACAATTTGCAGACATTATGGGCACTGTCCCCATTGGGGCTCACAATCTACATTCCCTATCAGTATGTCTTTGGCGTATGGGAGGAAACCGGAGAACTCCTTGCAGATGTTGTCCTTGGTGGGATTTGAACCCAGGACCCCAGCACTGCAAGGCTACAGTGCCAACCACTGAGCCATCGTGCTGTCCAAACTCTTCTCTCTAAATTCGCCATTACTTTTCTATTCACTATCGGCTTTGACCTAAAAGTGTTTTTTTGTTTTCTTTTACAAAAAGCATTTTATATTAAACCCTAAGGGTATGTACATACAGCAACTGCTGTACGCCGACATACTCAACTTGATTTTGGAGCAGAAATTGCTTCAAGAAAATGCCACCTAAGTTTTCCTTCTTATAATTCCATATTTGACATATTGGCTGCTTCCGAGTTAAATCCACCAGAAGAATGGACCTGTCACTTCTTTTAGCTGCTTCGCAGCTTTCAAAGCCTGACAAAAGATGGAACATATGCACAGCAAGTTGTTTTGACATTGCTTTACATATGTTTATTCATTTTAGCATTTTTTAACACTTTTTTACTTGGGTTTCATCTAAAAAAGACATAGTGTGATCATACGCTTAAGGAGATATTGTAGCCCAGAAGTCATGACTCTAGTAAACAATACCTCAATAACAGTGTCAGATAGAGCATGCCCTGATTTAATTAGATTCATAGGAAATAGAATATTAAAAAATGCCAGTAATACCTGTGTAAGATATTTGCGATACACAGAAACCCTGTAGCAAGTGGAAATAAATAAATAAAGCAGGATCTGATAGACTTTTTTAGGTGATAAATTATGGACCAATACAACTCAGAGGTTGTACATTGTCATAACAGAATCACATTTAAAATGCTAGACGGAATCCCCTATATTCTCCATGTAAATAAAAAAAAATCTATGTCCGGGTATCACTGGGGTCATACCTCAGTAGTATCAATTGTAATCACTTTCTTTTAATGATGATGTCTCAATGTCTACCACATACTGTATGTGTGGCCATATTGTGAAAATTTCATAAACTGATTGCAATGTCTTCTATACATGTATATAACTAACTGGTGTACAGAATTGTCAAAAGTTAACAGATATCATCATGTCTTTTATGGTTTACACTCTCTTATCATATTTTCATAAGTTTCAGCGATCCCACTGAGAGTCATGAGCAACATTTAAGGCTATGTTCGTATATATTCATTTTTTGATCTTGATGCAACTAAATGGACCAGAAGATGAAAGATACTTGTCACTCCAAATAGTATAATCAATCTTTATTTAGGCAATTCAAAATTGAGTCAATGACATTTCAGCCTTACAACATGGGCCTTCATCAGACGCTACATGCAAAAGAAAACAAAAGGGGTTCAAAATATGACCACATACATATGAAAAATAAATTAAATGATATAAGTTTTTAAATTCATGTACATATGTACATAATACATCAAAATTAATTTACAGAATTGGTTACATCACCATAATCCAAATCTAATAAAGAAAAATTTCTGAACTATACAGATTTATCTCATGGTATCCTATAGATGTGGCATATAAATCTAAATAGTGTAGATATACAGTATTTAAATAATATTGATACTGTATATTATGGACATGTCGGAGAAGAAAAATAATTATGTAGATATACAGTTGTGCTCAAAATTTGACTTACCCCGGCAGAATTTTTCCTTTCTTGGGCTTGTTTCAGAGAATATGAATGATAACAAAAAACTTTTTCTCCACTCATGGTTATTGGTTGGGTGAAGCCATTTATTGTCAAACTACTGTGTTTTTTCTTTTGAAATCTTAATGACAACCAAAAACATCCAAATGACCCTGATCAAAAGTTCACATACCCTAGTGATTTTGGCCTGATAATATGCACAGAATTTGACACAAATGAGTTTGAATGACTACTAAAGGTAACATCCTCACCTGTTACCTGTTTGCTTGTAATGTGTGTGTCTGCATAAAAGCTGAGTGAGTTGCAGGGATCCAGACAGACTCTTGCATCTTTCGTCCAGCCACTGACGTTTCTGGATTGTGAATCATGGAGAAAGCAAAAGAATTGTCAACGGATCTACGCGAAAAGGTAGTTGAACTGTTTAACACAGGAAAGGAATTTATAATGCCAGTCAGCAGCGTTCAAACCATGATTAACAAGTGGAAAATCAGGGGCTCTGTAAAAACCAAACCATGGTCAGGTATACCAACAAAAATTTCAGCCACAACTGCCAGGAAAATTGTTCGGGATGCAAAAAAAACCCCACAAATAACATCAGCTGAAATTCAGGACTCCCTGAAAACTAGCGGTGTGGCTGTTTCAAGATGCACAATAAGGAGGCACTTGAAGAAAAATGGGCTGCATGGTCGAGTCGCCAGAAGAAAGCCATTACTGCGCAAATGCCAAAAAAGTATGTCGCCTACAATATGACAAACAGCAGAGAGACAAGCCTCAAAACTTCGGGAGCAAGGTAATTTGGAGTGATGAGACCAAACTTTAACTTTTTGGGATTTGTGAGCTACAAAGGCACAGGAAACTTGGTAAAAGTTGAAGGAAAGATGAATGCAGTACGTTATCAGCAAATACTGGAGGCAAATTTGCACCCATCAGCCCAGAAGCTGCGCATGGGACGTACTAGGACATTCCAACATGACAACGATCCAAAACACAAGGCCAAGTCGACCTGTCATTGGCTACAGCAGAACAAAGTGAAGGTTCTGGAGTGGCCATCTCAGTCTCCTGACCTCAACATCATTGAGCTACTCTGGGGAGATCTAGAGCGCAGTTCATGCTAGACAGCCCAAGAATTTACAGGATCTGGAGGCTTTGTACCAAGAAGAATGGACAGCTTTACCATCTGAGAAAATAAAGAACCTCATCCACAACTACCACAAAAGACTTCAAGCTGTCATTGATGTTAGAGGGGGTAATACATGGTATTAAGAACTTTTGATCACGGTCATTTGGCTGTTTTTTGGTTGTCAGTAAGATTTAAAAAGAGAAAACACAGAAGTTTGACAATAAATGGCTTCATCCAACCAATAACCATGAGTGGAGAAAAAGTTTTTTATTATCATTCATATTCTCTGAAACAAGGCCAAGAAAGGAAAAATTCTGCCGGGGTATGTAAACTTTTGAGCACAACTGTATGACTATATATCATCTGATATAATTCAGTGCATAATTCAGTTACTCCTGCCAAGCCCTGACGTAGTTCCCAAAAGCCAGTATACAACCCTCTGGTTCAGGAGGCACGCTGTAATAATGGTATAAATTCTTGACCACCCTTTATCAAGAAGAGTTTTAGGACACCTAAGCATCTTCATCAAATATTCTTGGCATGTAGAAAGCAATAGATTAAGGTTTCTCCAAATCAAAAAGTGATTTTTTATATGGCATCCGAGTCAGGAATAAATCTTGAACACTAATTTATAATATATGATGATGTGCTGCTTTATATTATCATTATAATAAAATGTAATATAGACAGCACTGTTAATCTCCTCACACTTACTGTAGGTGTCCCCTATCCAGGGACTCCTTTATGTGGCACCCCATTTAGTAGAGTGCAATAGTGGTACAAAGAAAATAATAGTTTTACTGGGAACTTGGTTAAACCATATTAAAAAGTGGTTTTCTCATCAATAAGGCCATATAGATGTCCATATGAGTCACAATGGAGAATCCTAACTGCACTTTCATTATAAAGGCTCACAAGAAATTCTATATCTCCCCATACATGTGTAGTAGGTATAGATGATAAATAGATTTTACTGGTAAGTAAGCATCAGCTTTACCACAAAACTACATGACCATTAGCCTTATTAATAACAACTCGTTCTGATCGCTAAAGTTGCTACTCTCCCATGTGGCTACGGGTGTTCATACCATAATTGACTGGATTATTTTCCACCAATATCTGAATTTTTACAAAAATAAAGCACATTAGTATGCAAGCCATGGGGGAGAAGGGGTACTTTTGGATAAAGCAATGGGGTCAAATTAATAATGATAAATAAATAGGGGGGTAACTTTCTGAAATATGATAGGCTTGCCTTGCCTAAAAAGATGCTGTTTAGGGCACACTTACAACTAAGGATGTTAATCTGATTGTCTGAGAAAGAGCATTCTAGAAAGCTGGTTAAGCACAAAAAAGTCTTGGAGACTGGAGTGAAAGGTTCAGATAATGCAGATGTCTATTTAGATCTTTGGTAAAATGTAGAGCACAGTGATAGCAGAGATGAGGGAAGAGATTAAGGACAGTTGAGAGCTTTGTGGGTGACAGAGATGAGATTAAATTATATTCATTCTATGATCGGTTGGGACTGGAACATAGGGTTGAACTTACACTGGCCGATTATTGGGGACTTCATTTCAAGAAATTCTCTTTCCTGATAATCAACCAGCGAAAATAGGCTGTTAATCACCCAGTGATCAAGCAAAATGCTTGCTTAAACATCATCGTTCTCTAAAGCATATTGTTCTGTGCAAGTAGGACATGTGCTTCCGAGAGCAAAGATAGTTGATTTGCACAAAACGATTGCATTACTGATCATCTTGTATTAGAGTTGGGAAAATTTATGAGAGTGGAACTGAGTTCTACTCGCATATCAAAAAAATCCCTATTACCCATAATGCAGATTTTTTTTGTAATTTATTCTGCGAAAATTCAGCAAAATGGTGGCCATCTGGCCTCCATTTTTTTGAACCACAGGACAGGCAAAAAGTAATAAAAAATAATAGTAATCCTCATTTCACCACTCACCTCTCCAGTCACCTTCGCAGCTCACTCTCGTCCATACAGTCCACAGCACTCTTCTTACTGCCGCCATGTTCTGAAACCCTGGGTGTCTTCATGCTAAGCTAGGACTACTGGCTGCAACTGACCTGGGACATCCCTGTGCATACACATTAATATCTTTTGCCTAGTCTTTAGGCCGGAAGTCCTGGTCTAGAGTGTTCAATATAAGGTCACAGTGTACATTGTGACATAATAATGTTGTTATGAGCTTACAACTTATATGCATAGAGATTTCCGAAGCCTCCACTGCTCACTGTCCTCCATATGATCATCAGCATATTGTCGTTGCTGTAAATTATAGTCTCTGGGTCTTCCGGGTCTTCCGGCTGTGACTAGGCCCAGGACATCACATTCAAGTTGTAAGGTCGCAATGACATTGTGATGTTACGATGTGAGCTACTACCTTATGACACACCTCGCAACCTTGCCCAGGACTCGTGGATGCGACTAGGCCCAGGACCCACCCTCCGAATGTGCAAGGACATTACAGGCCTATTCTTGCCTTGGAAGTCCTGACCTAGCGTGAAGATCCTCAGAGTTTCAGAGCACAGTGGAAGTAGGAAGAGCTGCCGAAAGTCTATGGGGGATAGTGAGCAGTGCAGGTGAGTGGTAAGGTCAGTATTAGTTGTTTTAATGTTTTCTTACTTCTTAAGTTTATTATGCCCTGGGGTCTCTCCAGAACAAAGGACATAATAAGGGACATTCATTTTGTGGAGAATAAATTTGCTGCAAATCGAATTTTCCAGTGAAATCTGAGCAATTTGGCAAATTCCAATCTCACCAGATCTGCTCAAT
The DNA here is from genome assembly GCF_046119375.1 of Phyllobates terribilis. Lineage (NCBI taxonomy): Eukaryota > Metazoa > Chordata > Amphibia > Anura > Dendrobatidae > Phyllobates > Phyllobates terribilis. Next base: position 882,824,554 of record NW_027362762.1, read on the forward strand.
GCTCATCTCAATTCTGAACACATGAAAAGTGCAATCTGCCTGTCTAAACTACTAATCGGCTTCTAGAGACAGTAGAGATGAGCGTTGTTCTACTCGAACTGTTCGCCAATCTCAAATTCGAGCTGTTTTGGGCGGTGTTCGAGCCGTTCGGCGAACACGAACAATTTGAGAAAAATTCGGCTGTTCGAGGTTATGTTCGATAACTGTTCGTGCACCAAAATCATAACTGGATTTTTTCTCAGTAATGATGAAAATTAATGTTAAATACACAGTTTGAGTGTACAGCGGGGTGGGGGGAGGGGCAGGGGATGGATCTCTGCAGGAACAATGAAGATCTCCATTTTTTTTTTCTCTTTCCCGCATTTACAGTGGGGAGGTGCAATCTGTCAGCCTATCAGCAGCGCACACACGGAGCGAAGTGCTTTTTTTCACACAAGCAAGGGCATGTGTCATTGGCAGTGTATGTCACATGTACTTGCCCTATAAGACCAAGCCATTTTCCCCGTCGCCACCATTTTCTCACTGCTGCAGCTGCGTGTTAGACGGCACCGCTGTTGCTGTGTGCGCTATACCTTGTTAATTTCAAGCCAATTTTCGCACAAATCTACAGATAGCTTGGGAGTAGGGAATAGTTGTGACTGCAGTCCTTTTAAGGACTAGGTTACAGCATTTCCTACGACTTTTATCAGGCAGGTCTGTGCTCTTAAATAGATAGATTGTGGGAGTAAAGACTAATTGTAATTGTAGTCCTTTTCAGGACTAGGTTATATCAGTTCCTATCAGTTTTTGCCAGGCAGGTCTGTGCCAGTGCTGTGCAAGTTTTTTTCACAGCATTTGGCTGAATCTAGCAAAGCTAATCCTTTTTGGCCTATTGCAGAGTGTGTTAGTCAGTGGAGTAGCCTATCTGTGTTGCAAGATATACCACCTGTGTATAGAATACCAATTTTTTTACTGCAAATAGTGAAGTAAAATCTTTTGAGCATAGCATCATTCTATTAGTCCATCTATACTGACCTCCATCAGGTTGCAAATTGAATATAATTTTTTTCTGCATCTAGCTCTGAAAAAATATTGGGCTTCTAGCTGTGTGTGGGACTTGTTGTATTAGTCCATCTATACTGACCTCCATCAGGTTGCAAACTGCATATATTTTTTTCTTCATCTACCTCTGAAAAAATATTGGGCTTCTAGCTGTGTGTGGGACTTGTTGTATTAGTCCATCTATACAGACCTCCATCAGGTTGCAAACTGAATATATTTTTTTCTGCATCTACCTCTGAAAAAATATTGGGCTTCTAGCTGTGTGTGGGACTTGTTGTATTAGTCCATCTATACTGACCTCCATCAGGTTGCAAACTGAATATATTTTTTTCTGCATCTACCTCTGAAAAAATATTGGGCTTCTAGCTGTGTGTGGGACTTGTTCTATTAATCCATCTATACAGACCTCCATCAGGTTGCAAACTAAATATATTTTTTCTGCATTTACCTCTGAAAAAATATTGGGCTTCTAGCTGTGTGTGGGACATGTTCTATTAATCCATCTATACAGACCTCCATCAGGTTGCAAACTGAATATATTTTTTTCTGCATCTACCTCTGAAAAAATATTGGGCTTCTAGCTGTGTGTGGGACTTGTTGTATTAGTCCATCTATACTGACCTCCATCAGGTTGCAAACTGAATATATTTTTTTCTGCATCTGACTCTGAAAAAATATTGGGCTTCTAGCTGTGTGTGGGACTTGTTCTATTAATCCATCTATACAGACCTCCATCAGGTTGCAAACTGAATATATTTTTTTCTGCATCTACCTCTGAAAAAATATTGGGCTTCTAGCTGTGTGTGGGACTTGTTGTATTAGTCCATCTATACTGACCTCCATCAGGTTGCAAACTGAATATATTTTTTTCTGCATCTCCCTCTGAAAAAATATTGGGCTTCTAGCTGTGTGTGGGACTTGTTCTATTAATCCATCTATACAGACCTCCATCAGGTTGCAAACTGAATATATTTTTTTCTGCATCTAGCTCTGAAAAAATATTTGGCCTTCTAGCAGTGTGTGGGACTTTCTCTATTAGTCCATCTATACTGACCTCCATCAGGTTGCAAACTGAATATATTTTTTTCTGCATCTACCTCTGAAAAAATATTGGGCTTCTAGCTCTGTGTGGGACTTGTTCTATTAATCCATCTATACAGACCTCCATCAGGTTGCAAACTGAATATATTTTTTTCTGCATCTACCTCTGAAAAAATATTGGGCTTCTAGCTGTGTGTGGGACTTGTTGTATTAGTCCATCTATACTGACCTCCATCAGGTTGCAAACTGAATATATTTTTTTCTGCATCTACCTCTGAAAAAATATTGGGCTTCTAGCTGTGTGGGACTTGTTCTATTAATCCATCTATACAGACCTCCATCAGGTTGCAAACTGAATATATTTTTTTCTGCATCTACCTCTGAAAAAATATTGGGCTTCTAGCTGTGTGTGGGACTTGTTGTATTAGTCCATCTATACTGACCTCCATCAGGTTGCAAACTGAATATATTTTTTTCTGCATCTACCTCTAAAAAAATATTGGGCTTCTAGCTGTGTGTGGGACTTGTTCTATTAATCCATCTATACAGACCTCCATCAGGTTGCAAACTGAATATATTTTTTTCTGCATCTAGCTCTGAAAAAATATTTGGCCTTCTAGCAGTGTGTGGGACTTTCTCTATTAGTCCATCTATACTGACCTCCATCAGGTTGCAAACTGAATATATTTTTTTCTGCATCTACCTCTGAAAAAATATTGGGCTTCTAGCTGTGTGTGGGACTTGTTCTATTAATCCATCTATACAGACCTCCATCAGGTTGCAAACTGAATATATTTTTTTCTGCATCTACCTCTGAAAAAATATTGGGCTTCTAGCTGTGTGTGGGACTTGTATTAGTCCATCTATACTGACCTCCATCAGGTTGCAAACTGAATATATTTTTTTCTGCATCTACCTCTGAAAAAATATTGGGCTTCTAGCTGTGTGTGGGACTTGTTCTATTAATCCATCTATACAGACCTCCATCAGGTTGCAAACTGAATATATTTTTTTCTGCATCTAGCTCTGAAAAAATATTTGGCCTTCTAGCAGTGTGTGGGACTTTCTCTATTAGTCCATCTATACTAACCTACATCAGGTTGCAAATTGAATATAATTTTTTTCTGCATCTAACCCAGACAATAGTTTTGGCCTAACACCACAGTTTGGCCACTCAGCTCTGCTCGGTTCCCATCCATTGTTTTTTGGTGCAAACAACTCCAGAGTTGTTAATTAGTTAACCACCAAAATGAGTGGAAAAAGGCCTGCTGCTGGTGGAAAGGGGAATAGGCGTGTTGGGAAGGGGAAAAAAGGTTGTGTCCGTGGGGTAGGTGTTAAAGCAACAGTAACATCTGCAGAAGAAAGACCATGTTCCAGCCAAACTAAATTGTCTACTTCTTTTAGCAGACAATGTGATAAGATCCCTTTCTTACGGCCACGCCAATCGCTGCAAATTTCAGATGAGGCACAAAAACAGCAGGTGCTTCGACGGATATCAAGTGCTCCTTTAAGTGGGCTCTCCTCCACATCAACTTCAACATCACAAATACTCCAGTCCTCAAAGGTGTCACCCCAATCGCACTTTCTTCCTCACAGCTCCCAAATCTCCAGCTGCCCGTCTGAGTATGAGGTAGAACAGATGGTTGAGTCTGCAGAGCTGTTTACTCATACTATAGCCTGGGAATCAGAGGTCGACTCCAGCGCTTCTGTGAATCCAGACGAGGAAATGATCTGCACTGATGCCCAGAATCTTTATGAGTCGGATACAGGACCAGACGCAGAAGGTTCTGACCATAATGTAGACCCTCATTCCCAAACTGTAACTCCTGTTGGTGGAGACAATGAGGAAGACGATGATAAGACTTAAATACCTGATTGGAGCGACAACTTTAGTTTTTTGTCAGGGCAGGAACAGGTTGGCTCTGAGGACGACGGGTGTGATAACGCACAGGGTGATGATGATGAGGTTGGAGATCCCACTTACTGTCAACCCACAGTCAGCCAAGAGATGAGGTCAGCAGAGGAGGTGGAGGAAGATCCTAGTGACGACGAGGTCAGGTTGCGCCTTCCTGGACAGAGACGTAGTACTGGAAGCACGTCAACAACTGCATCCTCAAACACAACTCTGCCTCTCACCACAAGTCGTGGTGGCTCTTCAGGTCGCATGGGTGCTAAGCCTTGCATAGTCTGGGCATTTTTTCAGATCGATAAAGATGACCCAACTCGTGTTATCTGTAACATTTGTCAGCAAAAGCTAAGCAGAGGCCAAAAAATACATAGTTTGAGTACTTCATGCATGAACCGGCACATGGACATGAAGCATAAGTTGCAGTGGGAAGCTCAGTGTGCTACAATGCGGCCTAGCCGGCCGGGCCAACCGCCGTCTGCCATATCTTGTGCATCCGCGGCCTCTTCATCCTCTGTGACTCGGGGGACAGCAGTCACACCTGTTTTGGGGCGCAGACCTGCCACCTCTTTACCCGCAACAGCCAGCGTGATTGGCAGGTCATCATTTTCTTTGGAGGTGGTAACACCAGCTGGTGTTGAGCGCTGTCCGACATCGATAGCACCACCTTTGGATCAAGGCAACCTAACATGTCCGCCTGCATCTTCCTCACAGACCGGCAGTTTGCCGGGGACACCCTTATCAACCCCGTCTAAGCACAATAGCCAGCCCTCGGTCCCTCAGATGTGGACAAGTAAAAGACCATTTCCTCCTAGCCATGAGAAAGCTAAGAGGTTGAATTTCACCATCTGCAAGTTCTTGGCTACAGAAATGCTGCCTTTCCGCCTGGTGGACACAGAGGATTTTCGAGACCTTATGTCCGTCGCAGTGCCCCAGTACCAGATGCCCAGTCGGCACTACTTCTCAAAGAAAGGTGTGCCTGCGCTCCACCAGCATGTCCAACACAACATCACCGCTTCTTTGAGAAACTCTGTGTGTGACAGGGTGCATTTCACCACAGACACTTGGACGAGTAGGCATGGACAGGGGCGTTACATGTCGCTGACTGGGCACTGGTTAACTATGGTGACAGCAGGACAAGGGGCTGCTGTCCAAGTCTTGCCGTCCCCACGAGTTGTGCATCAATCCTCTTTATGTCAAAGTTCTTCCACTGCTTCTGCCTCCTCAACCTCCTCTCGGTCTTCCACCTGCACCCAAAGCCTGTCTGGTCATGCCACAAGCTTTCTAACTGCGCAGAAGGGATCCTGCACACCTCCTTACTATGCTGGCAGTAGGGCTCAACGTCATCAGGCGGTTTTTACATTGAAATGTCTGGGAAATGTGAGTCACACAGCTGAGGAGTTGTGGTCAGCTCTGGAGAACCAATTTCATGAATGGTTGTCTCCACTGGACCTGAAACCAGGGAAGGCCGTGTGCGACAATGCTGCAAACCTGGGTGCGGCCCTTCGCCGGGGCAATGTCACACACGTGCCATGTATGGCTCACGTGTTGAACCTGGTTGTCCAGCAATTTTTAGCCCACTATCCCAGACTAGATGGCCTTCTGCAGAGGGCACGGTCGCTGTGTGCTCACTTTCACCATTCGCAGCTCAGCGACTTACAACTCTACAGAAGTCGTTGGGCCTGCCACTTCACCGGCTAAAATGCGATGTGCCTAACGGGTGGAATTCAACTCTGCACATGTTGCAGCGACTGTGGCAGCACCGACAAGCCCTGGTGCAATACGTTCTGACGTATAGCCTGGGCCAACGAGATCCAGAGGTGGGGCAAATCACGCTGGAGGAGTGGTCTCAGATCAGGGACCTATGCACCCTTCTGCACAGTTTTGAAATGGCGACGAAGATGTTTATTGCTGACGATGCCATTATCTGCATGACTATTCCGGTGATTTACATGCTGGAGCACATGTTAAACAGAATTCGGAGTCAGGTGGTGGCACAAGAGGAGGTGGAGGAAGTAGAGGAGGAGGAGTTGTATGCGGAAGGGCTAACATCTGCAAGGTCCAGACGGTCGGCAGCACCAAGGCGGCAGGCATGTGAGGGTGGGGGAGATGGTTTTACCAGGGCGCATGGTAGCAGCCAAACTAGTGAGGAAGGTGCAGGAGCCCAGGAAGAAGTGGAGGACGAACTGATGGAAGACTCATCAGATGAGGGAGACCTTGATCACATTTCTGTTGTGCGAGGTTGGGGGGAGAGGACAGAAGAAGGAAGCATGATTGTTACCTCGCCACCAACACAACAGGGACTTGGTGCTCCTGGATGCGCAACACACATGAGTGCCTTCTTGCTGCACTACCTGCAACATGACCCTCGAATTGTGAGAATTAGAAATAATCCTGACTACTGGGTTGCCACACTGTTAGATCCCCGGTACAAAATGTAAATTTGCAGAAATTATTCCTGCCATAGAAAGGGATGCACGCATGCAGGAGTATCAGCAGAGACTGTTGCAGAATCTTACATGTGCTTTTCCACAAAATACCAGTGGTGCACGTAGTGAATCTCACAGTTCCAACTTGCCAACCGTGGGACCGTCAAGTGTTCAGCACTCAAACCGTAACAGAACCACAGTATCTGCTGGTAACATCAATTTTGCGGAATCATTTCACCACTTTTTTAGCCCATCCTTTGCAAGGCCACAGGAGACAAGAAGTCTGACACATAGTCAACGCCTAGAGACGATGGTACAGGAGTATCTCCAAGTAAACATTGAAGCCACGACTGTGTCACTGGACCCTTGCTCTTTTTGGGCTTCCAATCTGGATAAATGGCCGGAGCTAGCCACTTACGCCTTGGAGATCTTGTCATGCCCCGCAGCCAGCGTTCTGTCTGAACGTGTGTTCAGCGCTGCTGGTGGTGTGCTGACAGATAAGCGCACGCGGCTCTCCACTGATAATGTAGACAGACTCACGTTCATAAAGATGAACAAATCATGGATCCGAAATGACTTTTCTACCCCTGTGTCATCCTGGGGAGAGTAAAAGCTTGATGATTGGTTAAAATCACCCTACCAACCGTTTTAAGCTTTCAAATTACTAATCATGTTTATCTGTATCTTGGCTGGAAAATAATTTGGGCTTTGTAGCAGTGTGCAGCACTGATTCTATTAGGCCATCTATAATAAGCTCCACCAGATATAAAATTACTAATCATGTTTATCTGTATCTTGACTGGAAAATAATTTGGGCTTTGTAGCAGTGTGCAGCACTGATCCTATTAGGCCATCTATACTAAAGCTTCACCAGATTTAAAATTAATAATAATTTTTAGCTGCATCTAGCCCGGAAAATAATTTTGGGGCTCCGATATACGCAAGACACATAAGTGCCTTCTTGCTGCACTACCTGCAGCATGACCCTCATATTGTCAGAATTCGAAGTAATCATGACTACTGGGTTGCCACACTCTTAGATCCCCCAAACTTTTCGATCAACCTTTTCATTTTAATAAAGACCAAAAAAATGGTCATTTTTGAAATTATAAGCATTAGCAGGTTGTTAGAAACTGAAATCAAACAGTTTTCAACTCAAAACTTTATTCTAGGTGATGTTACATTTTCACATAGGACCCCTTGTTCGAAAGGAGCTTCTGAACTCTCTCGTCCATTGAATTTGTCAGGTTTTGGATGGTTTCTGCTTCAATTGTTTTGCATGAGGACAGAATACCCTCCCAGAGCTGTTGCTTAGATGTGAACTGCCTCCCACCATCATAGACACTCCTTTTAATGATGCTCCAAAGGTTCTGAATGGGGTAGAGGTCAGGGGAGCATGGGGGTCACACCATAAGTTTGTCCCCTTTTATGCCCATATCAGCCAGAGATGCAGATGTTTTATGTGCAGCATGAGATGGTGCATTATCATGCAGAAAAATGATCTTGCTGTGAAATACACGGTTCTTCTTCTTGAACCATGGCAGGAAGTGCTGTTTGAGAAAATCCACATACATTATGGAGTTCATCTTTAGCGCCTTCACGGATCCTAAAGGGGCCGACAATCTCTCTCCCCATGATTCCAGCCCAAAACATTACTCCACCTCCTCCTTGTTGGCGCTGTAGCCGTGTTTGCGTGGGGTGTCCATCAACCAGCCATCCTCCACTCCATCCATCTGGACCATCGAGCGCTGCACGGCACTCATCCGTGAACAAAACAGTTTTGAAATCAGTCTTCATGTAATGTTTGGCCCACTGGAGCCGTTTCTGCTTGTGTGAAGTGGATAGAGGAGGTCGACAGGATGGCGTATGCACAGCTGCAAACCTCTGAAGGACCCTGCATCTTGTTGTTCGGGGGACGTTGGAGGCACCAGCAGCTTCAAAAACTTGTCTGCTGCTATGACAAGGCTTTTTTGCCACTGCTCTTTTAACCTGACGTAATTGCCTGTAGGAAAGAGTCCTCAATTTGCCCTTATCAGCACGCACACGTGTGTACTGTGAATCAGCTACATACTTCTTGATTGCCAAGACACTTCATCCTGATCATCGCACAATGTTGATTGTAGTCATGCCTTGACCTAAACACTCCACAATTTGTTGCTTCTCAGCAGCCGACACATCCTTTTTCTTTCCCATTTTGGCAGAAAATGTAGGCTGCTTAATAATGTGAGACAGCCTTCTTAAGTAGTCTTGCCTTTCATTGGACACACCTGCCAAACTAATTAGCACAGGTGTCTGCAATTGCTTACAGTGATATAAAGAGCCCTGACACACATCACCATCAATGAGTTTAACTGACAAACAAACAAATTCTTCCCTTATCACTCCTAAACACTTTTTGCATAATAATTTGGAACGCAGTGTACATGTGCTTTTCCACAAAACACCAGCGGTTCACGTAGTGAATCTTACAGTTCTAACTTGCCAACCGTGGTCTGTATGGAGTTGTTCAATAAAGGGCCCAAAATTAAGATAACATAGATGGGAGAGGTCTCTATGAATAGAAATTCCTAAGTATTTCATACCCTGTGAGGGCCAGGCAAAGGGAAAGTTGGACTGGATGGAATCCTATATGGATTTGGGGAGGGAGACATCGAGGGCCTCAGACTTCGCTGCATTGATTTTAAAATTTTACCATGTAACAAAGTGATCTATTTCAGCCATAACAGCATGGATTGATATATGTGATTGAGTGATATATACTAGGACATCATCAGCAAATAGAGAGCACTTGTACTCGGTGCCTCCCACCTCAATCCACCTAATATTGGGTTTATGGCGAATTGATGAGAGCAGGTGCTCCGTCACTAGGATGTATAAGAGAGGGGACAGAGAACATCCCTGCCTAGTCCCATTGGTGATTGTGAAAGGTGATGAAAATGTTCTGACGCGCCCCCTGGGCCTTGGGACACCCGGAGCCGGACCCTTTTTGGTGGATGCTGGTGGTTGTAGTCTCCGTGGCGGCAACCCGGTTCCGTGGCTCAGGGCGGTCAAACCAGTGGCGGAACTATTTATGTGGTTTTGATGTTTAAATGTCCGACTACGCCACCCGTGGATTGCGGTCAGAGTGAACCGCCGCTCCAGGGCAGACCGCTGAGGCTGGTGTTGTGGGTGCAGCAGAGCGTAGCATAACTCCCCACGGGAGGAGTATAGCCTCAGGGAAGTGTATGCGGAGAATTGGGGTGATGGTGCAGGGCAGCAGCAGTAATGACACGGAGTCAGTGATGCAGTCAAGGGCCTTTACTCACAGTTCTTATTATCCAGACCACGTCTGCAGGTAACGGCTGCCCACGTCGTACTGTGCTCACCAGGTGAGGGGCTCAGACAACTCTCAGATAACTTTGGAGTGCTTCACAGGACCCCCTTTGTGTGTCCTTTGTCTGGCCTTTCTTACCAACCCTTCTGTCCGGCTGCCTCGGGCCTCCTCTTGGTAAACTTGGCGCCAGTTTCCCTGACCCTATGTGGTGCCTTCCTAGCGGATGTAGCGAGGGGCTGCGCCACATAAAATGTCACAGCCTCCTGTTTCTAGCTGAGGGTCGTTTCCTGCCTCCACTATTTTCGGGGACCGGTCTCCCCCTTTGGCCTGACCCCTCCACGCAGGTGGATTCTGGCGTGCGGTGGCGACTCGCCCGTCCGCACCCCTGAGATCCCTTCGTTCCTCGTTCCTGGAGCCTTCTCCGCTCCTCTTCCTTCCTTCTCCCTCTTCCAGGCCTGGGCCTCTGTTACTAGGCCCGCCTCCGGAGCAGAGCTCATGCAGAGCCCCTGCTCCCTGCCACTTCTGCTCAGACTTCTCTGCACTGAACTAAGATGGTGCCCAACTTTTATACTCCCTTCTCAATGCACCCAGGAACTGCTTCCTCCCTGCTCCTGCACTACAGGGTTCCCCTTCCTCAGTGTTCCCTCCCCCCACTCCAGCCAGGGACAGGGACTGTCATGCCCATCTCAGGGGCATATTGGTCGCCCTGCCCCACGGCAATGTGGTGTAATGCATGCAGGTGTCGGGTCCTGATCCACACTACATCCTTACCTGAGAGTGAGATATCACACCTCTGGGTGAGGTGCAATACCTCTGTAGCAACCGAGCCCTCAGGGTGCTACAGTTCCATTTATCTTCAGCCTAGGTGACGTATTGCGATACAGGGCCATGATTTTGGCTATAAAAGGGTCCCCTAGACCCCTACCCCAAGCTTTTTAAGAGAATCATATATGGCGTGCCAGGAGACTCTATGGAATGCTTTCTCAGCATCCAACGAGAGTATCTAATTACAAATTTTTAACTGCATCTAGCCCAGGAAATACTTTGTGCCTAGTAGCAGGGTCTGCTAGTCAGCGGATTATCTCGGCTGTTAAGCAAGCTACACCACCTGTAGTTTGGACACTTCATTTTTTCAAAGGAAATGCTTCGGGACCACGGGATACTCAGTGAAGAGCATCAGGAGGCACCCCAAGGCATAGGGGCTCGGACTGGCAGTAGGATGCCTTGCGGTGGACAGCCAAGCTCGATCCTTATAAAAGCTTTTTAACTGCAGCAGCTTTAGTGGACGCTACTGGAGCTGGAATTACGCGGCTGCTGGCACGAGACTTGCCCTCCAATAGATCCTTGTAAATGGATTTAAAGTGTATTTATTCAAATTAGAGAGACAATTTAAATTAAAAAGCTTAGAGCTGCCTCCACCACAGGGGGGCTCGCTCGACCCACCAGCGGACAGGCACCAGTATTGGGAAAGGGGGGCTGGCCGTCAGGGTTCACCGCGGCTCTGGCCAAACCCGGCGACACGGAGGTGGCACGGGCAGGAGCGGACTGAACGTGTCGGCTTCTCACTTTTTGGATTTTAGAAGGGCATGACATGCCTATATCTGTGTCTCCCCCTCCTTTTACTCCTCCACCTCTTTTCTTTTCGCATGACTATATGTACTTGTCACTTTTCCATGTGTTAGTTGTGTCTTCTGAGCAGTTTGTCAGCTTTTGGACACCTTTGAAGGTATTTTCTATGTGTTTCTATGTGTTTTTGTTTGCCTGCCATTGGTTTTAACGGTGTTCGAAGGTGTTCGACGAACAGTTCGACGAACAGTTCGGCGAACACACGGGTGTTCGAAGAACCGAACCGAACTCGAACACTACGGGGGTGGCTCAACACTAATAGACAGTTTATCTATAGCCTTCATATCCTCTATCAGCACTAGTTGAATTTACAACACCAGTATACACTGGAGATGAGTGTATCTTCTGAGATTTGAATAAAGTAGATTAATTGATTTTGACATGGAAATTTGATTTGCAACTAAGGTATATGATGTTCCTTATTATGCTTTGAGTTCACTACAGATGCCAAAACGTAGGGTGAAAAAAAAATATATATATATATTCTCAGGTAACCATTCACCTGTTCTGTCGATACTGCAGCCAACTGTACAGTCCATTTTTCCCCTTCTTTCCTCCTTCCTCCAGTACGCGACCTCCCTAATGGGCATCTTCATTCACTCATGACGTTCAAACAAGTGTCACCCAAGGCCTAGTCAACACCTTGCGCGGTGCACGCTATGATGTGCTGTGACATTTTTTCAAGATGTCAGCAGTCTTCTGGGCACTGGAAGCCCCAATGCAGAGCAAAATATACCCAAAGAAGAGGTACTAGAGAAAAGAAGAGAGAAAAAACTCTATGAAACACAAGAACAAACGGTAGGCTAAAGGCAACGGCAGGACAGGTGAGACGTGATGTGAGAATGTTTTTTAAGTCCTTTCCCAACCTTCTACAATTCAGATGGCTGACTACCACTTTGGTGAATTGACATAAAACAAACTGAAAAAATTTGGAGTATAGTAAAATCTACTTTATTTGCAAAATTCAAGTGGAATTTAATTTGCCATGAACAAATTCTCTTATATCTAATATCTTCACTTTTGGTATTTGTAACAACTTTATCTCCTACATTAACTGGGCTCATATCTATAACATCTCCTCTGTGTACACCTCAAGAATCTAAACCATTATCATCATCTTGAATCCATATCCCCTCCATTCCAGTATGTACACTACATGCATCAATCAATGAAATGAATAAACCTTAACAGTGAGAGAAAATTAATTTATAAGTTTAATAAAGGAAAAAGGTTTTGAAATGTCTTTGATTAAGCAGAATGATCCACCTAATATTTGTGGATCATGTTAACGTCTATTAACATTGTGGTGCAATAAACAATTGTTCATTCATTTCAGTAAAGATCCTCGTAAACCTTTGGAAAAATATCAAGCATTTCTCTATCTTTCACACTAATACATAAGCCTGGATGTGGCTTCACCTTTGCTATTTCCTTGCAAATTTCTATCCACATTACAGTTTAAGTGAAAATGTAATGACACAACAAAGCGTCCATAGAAAGCATAAACAAGTAATTTCATAGTACAAGCCTCCATAAATAGAGTTTAATTCCTTTTAGCCATAGACTATTTGTCTTTCTGCATCGATGAGCTCAAAGAAAAGTATTATGGTAAAGTATTAGTAATTAGAATCTTTTCAGAAAACAGGAATAGGAAACGATCTCTAAACATGACACGGATAACACCACCGTGTCGCCCAAGGATGAAATTTTAAATTACTTTGAAAGATTTGTTGTCCCAAAGCGCAACTGATCTGATACACCATAGGAATTGTGTTTGCAATTGGAATTTAACACCATGACTATCGAATTAAACTAATTTACAACACATGGATTGTTTCAAAGAAAAGCATACACCATGATTTCCAGTGTCTGTCTGGCAATTGTACAATGATTGGGATATAAAATAATAAAATGCTGCTGACCCTTTTCCACTTATTTGATTCTAACATATTTTTTGTTATTATTGTAAATTTTTGCCATGTCAAATCATAAGCAACAAGTTACTCCTGTTTTCCTTCACAAAGCATGATTATTCATTTGCGTCTATTCAAGGACTTATCCATCCCTTATTTTTTCTCAATAATGGGTTCAGCGTGATCCAACATTTAAAAAAATAAAATCTACTCTCACGTACTAATTTCTTTGACTAATTCCCTGCTGCAACTTCTTAGCATTATCATGATTCCCTGCAACTCTCTTTACTTGCTCCTCGGGTGGGGACAGGCTCGGGCTGGCCTACAGGAGAACAGGAGAATCCTCCGGTGGGCCCCTATGAAAGAGTGAGACATTTACCCCCAACATGAGCAGTAGTTAGCCAATACATTAATTCAAAGCAGGATTTTAATCATTCATTCAACAAACTATCTAGTTTATTTTTATACAGCAGCAGAAGTAAATTTGTGAAAGAGGGTAATATAATATTTGCATGAAGCTGAACAGTGGCCACCCCCCAAGTCAATGTTACTAGTGGGTCCTTGACACTGGGAACTGCCATGTGATCTCTGCAGCCAAATAGTGACCACAGCTAGTGATTGGCTGTAGCTTGCCAATCCTTGGCATAGGCTATCAATATCTGATTGTTGTAGGTGTGACACCAGACACCCCAGTCGATCAGCTGTTGCTTGCGCCCGACATAAGTTCTCAGATCCTGCTGGAACACATCAGCTTCGTTATTTCTATAATGGTGATAGCCGGGTACTGCAGATCCACCCCCTACTTAAATGAAATGAATCCACCCCCTATTAAGTTCCACTCAAAAAAAATCGCCCAGCTCTATTGTGTCAGTCAGATCTACACAACTTTTGAGCTTTTAACATAATGTAATTAAAAAAAATAATAATAATAATTTCAAAGTAAGTATGCGTTCAGTTGGTATTATAACTAGTGATGGGCGAGCACTAAAATGCTCGACCTGAGCAACGAGCCCAATGTAAGTCTACAGGAAACTTGAGCATTTTTCAGGCAGCTCCCCCCCGGCGATCTGCAGAGGGCCTAGAAAATGCCCAAATCAATGGGAACAGTGCTCAAATGACATGGGAACAGCATGGGGAAGACCCCTGGAAGCATTTCTGACTCCCAGGTCACTACTGTCAACAACGTTGTCAGAGGTAATATGCCACTTTTACGGACCCGCAATAAAACATACAAAAACGAAACAAAAATGTATTTTCCGGGGAAATATGTTAAGGAACATCCTTTCCAGGGTAATGACTTGTATATAAGGCAAAATAAATAACCAAAAACAAGAATACTCCTCCACACCTTGGGCTATCTTCACACGTAGCGTTTTTGATGCGTTTTCGCACTTTTGCATTGCTTTCAATCGTGTCAAATGCATTCACTGGGAAATGTCATTTTAACATTTTACAACGTTATTTGGCCATGTGTTGTGTGAGACATGATCAGACACATTCTGTTTCATTTATGAAGGAGGGACTATGAAAGTCACAAAGCCTATTTTTAAAGGTCCATCAGGCGGCCTTTACTATTCGTAAAGGGCCAGCAGTCGGCCATTGCTATTCTTAGAGAGCAATCAGCTGGAAATGCTTTGTTGCTCCCATTACTAAAGAGTGGGTCTCCTATACTGTTATTGCGTATGCAGTGAGTGGCAGGTCTGCCCAAAATTTGGACGCACCCCAACACCCGTTTGAAAATTTGGACGCACCCCAATGCCCCTTTGAAGAGACTTAGAGACTCAGGGCCTCCTGAAAACAATGTTTTCATTATTAGGAAGTGGATCTCCCATACTGTTTTCCTATGCAGTGAATGCAAGAGCTGCCAAAAAAATGGACCTACTCCAATGACCCTTGGAAGAGACGAAGAGGAGGGACTCCTAAAAACAATGTTCCCATTATTAGGAAGTGGGTCTCCCATTGTGTTTGCCTATGCAGTGAATGCAAGGGCTGCCAAAAAATTAGAGGCACTACAATGCCCCTTGGAAGAGAGGTGGCGGTCAGAGGGCCTCCTGAAAACAATAGTCCCATTATTAGGAAGTGGGTCTCCCATAGTGTTGGCCTATGCAGTGAATGCAAGGGCTGCCAAAAATTGGGAGGCACTCCAATGTCCCTTGGAAGAGATGTATAGAGGGCATCATGAAAAAATGTTTCCATTATTAGGAAGTGGGTCTCCCATAGTGTTGGCCTATGCAGTGAATGCAAGTGCTGCCAAAAATTGGGAGGCGCTTCAATGCACCTTGGAAAAGACGTGGAGGAGGGCCTCATAAAAAAATGTTCCCATTAGAAAGGAGTGGGTCTCCTATACTTGTAATGCCCATGCACTAGGTGTATGAGCTGACAAACATTTAACCCTGGGGGGTATACATGAACATATTTTATAAAAAAAATTTTTACGGGCATCATAAACACCCTTTAAAAAAATTATGTGGGTGTTGCATCACGGACCACAGTCACCCTGGTGATATGGTGGTGGAGGATGAGGATGAGGAGAAGGAGGAGGACAAGAGCACATAGTCAAAATCAGGAAGCGTATACCCATGTGTGGGTGTGAAAAGGTGCATGGGAATACACCTCCCAAAAAAAGACACTGTATTTAAGTTTATGTTATGCTGCTATCATTCGGTGGTGTTGAGGAATCTGGCCCAATCCAGCCCTTGTTCATTTTTATAAAAGTCAGCCTGTCAGCATATTCAGTTGACAGGCGGATGCGGTTATCAGTTATAATTCCACGAGCGACACTTAAAACCCGCTCTGATAAAACGCTAGCGGCAGGGCAGGCCAGGACCTCCAAGGCGTAGAGAGCCAGTTCATTCCACGTTTCCAGCTTGCATACCCAACAATTATAAGGCACAGAGGAATCACGGAGGACATTGGTATGGTCAGCAAGGTACTCCCTCAGCATCTTCCCAAACTTTGCACTGCTTGTGAGAGTACCCCGCGCCTCAGGGCCTGTGCGATGGGAGGGGCTGAGAAAACTCTCCCAGAACTTTGACAGTGTTCCCTTGCCTCTGGTGGATTGGAGTTGTGTCTCTCTTGCCTGTACTCCTTGGTTGTCCAACAAACTGTGACCTCTGCCGCCAGCATATTCAGATGGGAATTTTTTGAATAGTTCCGCAACAAGGGCCTTCTACTTCTGCCCCATTTTTGGGGACCTGTCCGCCTCAGGAATAAGAGATATAAAGTTCTCCTTGTAGTGTGGGTTTAGAAGTGTCACCAACCAGTAATGACTGTCACCCAAAATTTTGAGAACGCAAGAGTCACGGGAAAGGCAGCGTAACATAAACTCAGCCATGCGTGTCAGACTGCTATCAGGCAAGACTTCCGTGTCCTCACCAAGAGGATGACTGACCATGATCTCCTCCTCCTTCCTGTCCTCAGGCCATCCACGCTGAAAAGATGGTATGACAGTAGTGTAGGTAGTACCATCTATAGCGCTTGAAACTAGCTCCTGTTCTTCCTCCTCCTCTTCCTCATTGTCACCCAGTCCACATTGGGATGAGATGAGGCTGGGCTGTGTGTAATCCCCTTGCAATGCATCCTCTTTGATTGTGAGCATAGAGCCTTTCGGAAGACAGAGAAGCGGGATGGTGATGCTAATTTTGGCGTCATCACCGCTCACCATCTTGGTGGAGGCCTCAAAGTTTTGGAGGATGGTACATATGTCTGACATCCATGTCCACTCCTGAGGTCTTATGTGTGGAGTCTGAACTGAATACCGACAGCCTTGTTGATGCTGGTAGTCAACAACTGCCCTCTTCTGCTCACAAATACTTCCCAACATCTGCAGTGTAGAGTTCCAAAGCATGGGGACATCACACATCAGTCGGTGATCCGGAAGATGCAAACACTGCTGAAGCACGGCAAGGGCGGCGGAAGCTGTTGCTGACTTTCTAAAATGGGCACACAGGCGGCGTACTTTGACAAGCAGATCCGGCAGCACCGGGTAGGATTTGAGAAACCACTGAACCACGAGGTTAAGCACATGGGCCAGGCATGGTACATGTGTGTACTCGCCTCAGAGCCACCACCAGATTCCTGCCATTATCACACACGACCATGCCAGACTGTAAGTTCAGCGGTGTCAGCCACAGATCTGCCTGCTGTTTCAGAGCTTTTTCGGGTTATCGGCAGAGTCTTTAAAAAACAACCAGACTCGCAGACTCGGGAAGACCTAACAGTTGTACTGGCAACTTTCGTCTTGTTGGTGTTACGGGGAACGGTTGCCCCCTTCTGTTTGTGGCCACCACACTGCCTCTTCCTGCCTGTTGGGGTACTCTGCCTCCCTTCCCTTGTGTGCTCCTGTCCTCACTCTGCAAGTCCTCCTGCCAGGTTGGGTCAGTTACTATATCATACACCACCTCGTCTTCCTCTTCCGCAGCCTGGTTCTCCTCCTGACTTTCTGCCAATTGTGTCTCATCATCTTCCACCTCTTGTGACACTTTCCCACCATCGCCTTCATATGACCGTGGCTGCTCAAATATTTGGGCATCGCTACAAGCAATCTCCTCTTGCCCCGCGTCAAGTGGACCAGGCGAGAGGCCCGAATCTATAAATGGAAAAGTGAACAACTCTTCTGAGTGTCCAAGTGTGGGATCAGTTGTGTCTGGGCACTCGGCATGATGGGAGGAAGGAGGATCAGGGTGAAGAATAAGCAGTCCAGACTCACGGCTACTGAGACTTGACAGTGTGGTGGTGGTGGTGGTGGCTAAGTGACTGGAAGCATTATCTGCTCTCCAACCAATAACCTTTTCACACTGCTCTGTGATCAAGAGTGGTGTTCTGAGTTTCCCTATTAATTGGGACAGGACGGTCAACGGGGAGGTGTGGGTGTTTGTTGTGGCACAATTTCAGCTTGCCCATGGCCTCGGTCTCTGCATGCACCATCACCATCACGTCCAGATCACGGGGAGTCCCTTGCCAAGTGCGTTGCCCATTTTAAATGGAGGACAATATCTTCCATGCTCACTAGAAATGGCTGAATTTGGAGCGAACTTATATGTGATCTGTGTGACGGACAAACCAGCGCCAACCTTGTATCAAAAAGTTCACTGACACACTGCAACAAAATTTCAATGGAGGCCAGAAATGGCAATATTTTCGATTATATGTGATCTGTGTGACGGACAAACCACAATTTTAAATTGCTGAATTTTTAGCACTGTAATATGGAAAGGACCTGACTGTATTCTGCAGTGCCAACAAGCAAATGGCGCACAAAAACGGTGTTCTCTGGATTGCTTTTTAATCAAATAATCTGGATTAAGATTAAAAAAAAATTATTCCTGGCCCCAGGGGCTATTTCTACAAATATCTGTAAAAGCACCAGCAGACAGAACAGGAATGGACCCTCTTGCTATGTGCACTGCAGTCTGCTATATACCCTGCTTGCCTGCCTAGCACTGATATCTCTGCAGCTGGATTAGTCCTCAGGACTGTTAGTTGAGATAGATATGTAGAGAACCTTGTAGAATACCTAAACTAACTAATAAACAACCAAATCTCTCCCTAGCTGTGCAGCACATCTCCCTACACTATTAACCATATATTCATCAGGTACATTGTAACAAACCACTCTACCCAAAATGGGTTCCCAAAAATTGGAAAAGTGGAAACTTATGCCACTCCATAAGATAAATATGCATAATACCACAAACCACAAACCACAGGAGTTTTTTGGCAATAATAAAAAGGCAAATATTTTATTAGACACTTAAAGACATAGGACATACAACAAGGAACAACCCGGCATAAAAAGTGGGGCTGCATATATACATATATTCAGATTAGCCAAACGTAGAGAGTATTAGAGAGTATAATTAACAATGGATAAAAAGAGGGGGTGCCACAATGTTTAACCCCTAGTGGGATAGTTGTCTAAGTGCTGCATACAGTAAAAATCTATAAAAATATGTATTCTTAGTATAATAGATCGTGTCAGCACATAAACCCCTATAATGAATGTTCAGATCATAGTATTGCACGCTTACCCATTGCTAAATAGCAGCCACACAAGAAAAATCCCCAACGCACGTTTCGCTTGGTGTGTTCAATCGCTTCCTCGGGGGGAATGCAGAAAAGGACCTTCCATGTAGATTTAAGTATGTTCAGGACCTGCGGTCACATGGTCACAATGGACCAATCGCGTAATGGTATGTCGGCACATGCGCACTGAGCCGTGCGCGTCAGCCGCACCGCCCACGGCCATCAAGGTAGACTGCACGTGTCAGGAAGAGCAGGGTAAGTTACCATGACTCCCAGACAACAAACAGGCTCCATAAAGATGCCGGGGGCGGAGCGGGGACAGCAGACAGCGCAGCACACACGCGCACACCATTTAATACAAGTTAGTGGCAGCAACCCATACATATATATATATAAAAAACACCAAATGACAATTATAAATCCAGTCCAAATGGTATGAATTCATAGATTAGAGGGTGGTGCCAATTCATGCCGCAGGATAATGAGTCAAGCTATGGAAGAGAGAAGAAAAAGTATGTATAAACAAGACAAGAGACATAACGAAGCAATAAAAAATGTAATAAGTAGTGTTGAGCCACCCCCGTAGTGTTCGGGTTCGGTTCGGTTCGTCGAACACCGGGATGTTCGAGGAACTGTTCGTCGAACTGTTCGTCGAACACCTTAGAACACCGTCGAACACCGTTAAAACCAATGGCAGGCAAACAAAAACACATAGAAACACATAGAAAACACCTTCAAAGGTGTCCAAAAGCTGACAAACTGCTCAGAACACGCTTTCTTTAAAAAAGCCGGCCGGCAATTCAGCAGCGGCATACACCGGTACCCGACAATTTAGACAAGAAGGAATAGAGCCTCACACATAGATTAGATAGATAGACACATGCCAGTCACATATATATGAAGTACAGTGACAGTGTTGCTTACTGTACTTGTCATTTAGTGTAAAGGATTTATTAAAAAATATAATAGTGTTTTCATGCACTGTCTCTTTAAAAAAGCCGGCCGGCAATTCAGCAGCGGTACCCGACAATTTATAACAGACAGAATAGAGCATCACACATAGATTAGATAGATAGAAACATGTCAGTCACATATATATGAAGCACAGTGACAATGTTGCTTACTGTACTTGTCATTTAGTGTAAAGTATATATTAAAAAAAATAATAGTGTTTTCATGCACCGTCTCTTTAAAAAAGCCGGCCGGCAATTCAGCATCTGTACCCGACAATTTATAACAGAAAGAATAGAGCATCACACATAGATTAGATAGATAGAAACATGTCAGTCACATATATATGAAGTACAGTGATAGTGTTGGTTACTGTACTTGTCATTTAGTATTAAAATAAAGGATTTATTATTAAAAAAAATTGGCGTGGGGTTCCCCTTAATTTTAGTCTCTAGCGGAGGTTAAGCAGACAGCTGGGGCAGATGTTTGAAGCCTGGGAAGGGGGTAATACCCACGGAGCTTCCCAGGCTACTAATATGAGCCCCCAGCTGAATACATAGCCTTTACTAGCTATTAAAATGGGGGACCCCCCTAAAAAAATGACGTGGGGTCCCCCCTAATTTAATAGCTAGCAAAGGCTAGGCAGACAGCTGGGGGCTGATATTAATAGCCCAGGAAGGGAGCCATGAATATTGGCCCCCTCCCAGGCTAGAAACACCAGCCATCAGCCGCCCCAGAAATGGCGCATTCATAGGATGCGCCAATTCTGGCACTTAGCCTCGCTCTTCCACGCTGCCCTGTAGCGGTGGCAGGGGGTAATAGGGCTGGGGTTGATGTCAGCTTATAATGCCAGCTGACATCAAGCCCAGGTTAGTAATGGAGAGGCGTCTATAAGACACCCCCATTACTAACCCCATAGTCAAAGTTAAAAGAAAACACATACACCCAGAATAAAGTCCTTTAATTGAAATAAAGACACAATCCTTTATTGTTCTAAATTAAACCATACTTACCATCACGCCCATTCCAGCTGAAGCCAACGATCTCCTGCAATAAAAGAAAATAATAAAGCAACATCATCCTTACCTTTCCATGGTTCCCACGACAGCTTCAGCTCTGCTACATCGAGATGACAGGCTGGACCGCAGCAGAACGCTGCCATCCAGCCTGTCATCCCGCAGACACTGAGAAGCGCAGGCATGCTTGCGCTCTGCAGTGTCTGGCTGTGACGGCATAAAGATGAGACGAGTTCATGTCCAATGAACTCGGCGCACCTCATGCACGTCACTGACAGCGTGGGAAAATTCTCACGCTGAAGCGCTGAGTGCAGGAGAATTCTCCCACGCTGTCAGTGACGTGCATAAGGTGAGCTCATGTCCAATGAACTCAGCTCACCTCCTGCACGTCACTGACAGCGTGGGAGAATTCTCCTGCACTCAGCGCTTCAGCGTGAGAATTCTCCCACGCTGAAGCGCTGAGTGCAGGAGAATTTTCCCACGCTGTCAGTGACGTGCATAAGGTGAGCTCATGTCCAATGAACTCAGCTCACCTCCTGCACGTCACTGACAGCGTGGGAGAATTCTCCTGCACTCAGCGCTTCAGTGTGAGAATTCTCCCACGCTGAAGCGCTGAGTGCAGGAGAATTTTCCCACGCTGTCAGTGACGTGCATGAGGTGAGCCGAGTTCATTTGGACATTAACTCGGCTCATCTGGATGCCCTCACAGAGAGACACTGTGGAGCGCAAGCAAGCCTGCGCTTCTCAGTGTCTGCGGGATGACAGGCTGGATGGCAGCGTTCTGCTGCGGTCCAGCCTGTCATCTCGATGTAGCAGAGCTGAAGCTGTCATGGGAACCATGGAAAGGTAAGGATGATGTTGCTTTATTATTTTTCTTTTATTTCAGGAGATCGTTGGCTTCAGCTGGAATGGGCGTGACGGTAAGTATGGTTTAATTTAGAACAATAAAGAATTGTGTGTTTATTTCAATTAAAGGACTTTTTTCTGGGTGTTGTGTTTTTTTTAAATACTTTACTAGAAATTCATGGTGGTCATGTCTAATATTGGCGTGACCCCATGAATTTTGGGCTTAGGGCCAGCTGATAATGCCAAGCTGGCCTTAACCCCTTTATTACCTAGTGAGCCACCGCATCAGGGCCCTGGATGAGTTGGGTACAGCGCCAGAAGATGGCGCTTCTATGAACGCGCCATTTTCCGGGGTGGCTGCGGACTGCAATTTGCAGCGGGGGTGGCCCAGAAAGCTTGGGCCTCCCTGCGCTGCGGATTCCAGCCTCCAGCTGCCTAGTTGTACCTGGCTGGACACAAAAACAGGGCGAAGCCCCACGTCAATTTTCTTTAAATTATTTCATGAAATAATTAAGAAAAAAAGGGCTTCCCTATATTGATGTGTCCGGCCAGGTACAAATAGGCAGCTGGTGGTTGGGGGCAGCCCGTTCCTGCCTGCTGCACCTGACTGGACACAAATATAGTGCGAAGCCCCACGTCAATTTTTTTTTAATTATTTCATGAATTTCCTGAAATAATTTAAAAAAATTGAAGTGGGGCTTCGCACTATATTTGTGTCCAGCCAGGTACAGCAGGCAGGAATGGGCTGCCCCCAACCACCAGCTGCCTATTTGTACCTGGCCGGACACAACAATATAGGGAAGGCCTTTTTTTCTTAATTATTTCATGAATTTCATGAAATAATTAAAAAAAATTGAAGTGGGGCTTTGCACTATATTTGTGTCCAGCCAGGTACAGCAGGCAGGAACGGGCTGCCCCCAACCACCAGCTGACTATTTGTACCTGGCCGGACACAACAATATAGGGAAGGCCTTTTTTTCTTAATTATTTCATGAATTTCATGAAATAATTAAAAAAAAAATACGTGGGGCTTCGCCCTATTTTTGTGTCCAGCCAGGTACAACTAGGCAGCTGGGGGCTGGAATCTGCAGCGCAGGGAGGCCCAAGCTTTCTGGGCCCCCCCCGCTGCAAATTGCAGTCCGCAGCCACCCCGGAAAATGGCGCGTTCATAGAAGCGCCATCTTCTGGCGCTGTACCCAACTCATCCAGGGCCCTGGTGCGGTGGCTCACTGGGTAATAAAGGGGTTAGGGTGAGCTTGGTATTATCAGCTGGCCCCAAGCCCAAAATTCATGGGGTCACGCCAGGATTAGACATGACCGCCATGAATTTCTAGTAAAGTATTTAAAAAAAACACAACACCCAGAATAAAGTCCTTTAATTGAAATAAACACACAATTCTTTATTGTTCTAAATTAAACTATACTTACCATCACGCCCATTCCAGCTGAAGCCAACGATCTCCTGCAATAAAAGAAAAATAATAAACCAACCTCATCCTTACCTTTCCATGGTGCCCACGACAGCTTCAGCTCTGCTACATCGAGATGACAGGCTGGACCGCAGCAGCACGCTGCCATCCAGCCTGTCATGCCGCAGACACTGAGAAGAGCAGGCATGCTTGCGCTCCTCAGTGTCTCTCTGTGACGGCATCCAGATGAGCCGAGGTCATGTCCAATGAACTCGGCTCACCTCATGCACGTCACTGACAGCGTGGGAAAATTCTCACGCTGAAGTGCTGAGTGCAGGAGAATTCTCCCACGCTGTCAGTGACGTGCATGAGGTGAGCTCATGTCCAATGAACTCAGCTCACCTCATGCACCTCACTGACAGCGTGGGAAAATTCTCCTGCACTCAGCGCTTCAGCGTGAGAATTCTCCCACGCTGTAAGTGACGTGCATGAGGTGAGCTGAGATCATTGGACATGAGCTCACCTCATGCACGTCACTGACAGCGTGGGAGAATTCTCCTGCACTCAGCACTTCAGTGTGAGAATTCTCCCACGCTGTCAGTGACGTGCATGAGGTGAGCCGAGTTCATTGGACATGACCTCGGCTCATCTTTATGCCGTCACAGAGAGACAATGTGGAGCGCAAGCAAGCCTGCGCTTCTCAGTGTCTGCGGGATGACAGGCTGGATGGCGGCGTTCTGCTGCGGTCCAGCCTGTCATCTCGATGTAGCAGAGCTGAAGCTGTCGTGGGAACCATGGAAAGGTAAGGATGAGGTTGCTTTATTATTTTATTTTTATTACAGGAGATCGTTGGCTTCAGCTGGAATGGGTGTGATGGTAAGTATGGTTTAATTTAGAACAATAAAGAATTGTGTCTTTATTTCAATTAAAGGACTTTATTCTGGGTGTTTGTGTTTTTTTGTAACTTTGACTATGGGGTTAGTAATGGGGGTGTCTTATAGACGCCTCTCCATTACTAACCTGGGCTTGATGTCAGCTGGCATTATAAGCTGACATCAACCCCAGCCCTATTACCCCCTGCCACTGCACCAGGGCAGCGTGGAAGAGCGAGGCTAAGTGCCAGAATTGGCGCATCCTATGAATGCGCCATTTCTGGGGCTGCTGACGGCTGGTGTTTCTAGCCTGGGAGGGGGCCAATATTCATGGCTCCCTTCCTGGGCTATTAATATCAGCCCCCAGCTGTCTGCCTAGCCTTTGCTAGCTATTAAATTAGGGGGGACCCCACGTCATTTTTTTGGGGGGGTCCCCCATTTTAATAGCTAGTAAAGGCTATGTATTCAGCTGGGGGCTGATATTAGTAGCCTGGGAAGCTCCGTGGGTATTACCCCCTTCCCAGGCTTCAAACATCTGCCCCAGCTGTCTGCTTAACCTCCGCTAGAGCCTAAAATTAAGGGGAACCCCACGCCAATTTTTTTAATAATAAATCCTTTATTTTAATACTAAATGACAAGTACAGTAACCAACACTATCACTGTACTTCATATATATGTGACTGACATGTTTCTATCTATCTAATCTATGTGTGAAGCTCTATTCTGTCTGTTATAAATTGTTGGGTACAGATGCTGAATTGCCGGCCGGCTTTTTTAAAGAGACGGTGCATGAAAACACTATTATTTTTTTTATTAAATCCTTTACACTAAATGACAAGTACAGTAAGCAACACTGTCACTGTACTTCATATATATGTGACTGACATGTTTCTATCTATCTAATCTATGTGTGATTCTCTATTCCTTCTATTCTAAATTGTTGGGTACAGATGCTGAATTGCCGGCCGGCTTTTTTAAAGAGACGGTGCATGAAAACACTATTATTTTTTTTGATAAATCCTTTACGCTAAATGACAAGTACAGTAAGCAGCACTTTCACTGTACTTCGTATATATGTGGCTGACATGTTTATATCTATCTAATCTATGTGTGAAGCTCTATTCTTTCGGTTCTAAATTGTCGGGTACCGGTGTATGCCGCTGCTGAATTGCCGGCTTTTCATGTTTCACTGTTGGCACTGTTCCCATCGATTTGGGCAATCACTCTAATGCCATAACCACCATGGCTGTGGCATTACAGTGAGTGGCAGACAATCCCTGCATGATTGGTGCTCTAAATAGCGCCAGACATGCAGTACACGCTTTTGGTGCACGAACAGTTATCGAACATAACCTCGAACAGCCGAATTTTTTGCAAATCGTTCGGGTTCGTCAAACAACTCGAACACCGCCCAAAACAGTTCGAATTTGAGATTGGGGAACAGTTCTAGTCGAACACTGCTCATCTCTAGTAATAAGTTAAAATGACATTAAAACAATATACCAAAGGGTTGCTATTGTTCACAAAAACGGGGCGAAGCTTAACATTTCATTGAGGCCATTGGGAATCATAGTTCCCAGTTCTACTATCCATTTAGCCTCTCTCTGAGCTAGAAGTTTTTTTATGTTGCCTCCTCGGATACCACCATGGATGACCTCAATTCCCCTTACCATGAAGGTTTTGGGGTTACTGTCATGATGTTGCCTAAAATGGTGTGGGACAGTTTTTAATGAAGAAATGTCTGCCACCGTCCTTGCTGCACCAATATCTCTCACATGCACTCTAATCCTCACCCGCATTTCTCTAGATGTGAGTCCGATGTATATTTTTCCACACCCACAAGTTGCATGATATACAACATTAGAAGTCCCACATGAAATGTATTCATTAATTTTATAGTGGCGGCTTCCAGAGGAATTAGAGAACTCAGTGCTGCGAGGGACATTGGTGCATGCCAGACAGTGACCACATGGCACGCACCCCTTCCTTGGTCCCCTTGACCCAAATGGATTAGGCTTAGGCGCAATGTAGTGGCTTTTAACCAGAATATCTTTGATATTTCTGCATCTCCTGGAAGTCATAAGAGGAGATCCTGAAATATGCGGAGCCAGTGAAGGTTCAGTCAATAAGATCGACCAATGTCGTTGCATAATTGTTCTCATAAACGACCAGTCTTGATTATACGTGGAGATGAATCTAGGTGGTCCAAAATTTTCCTTTGATTTTGTAATGGAGCCCAACAGCTTATTGCGTGGGGTAGCCCTTGCTCTCCTATACCCCTGTTTAACACAACGTTTGCTGTAGCCTCTCTCCGTAAAACGTCGGGAAAGGTCCATGGCCTGATCCTCAAATTTAGCCTCAGAAGAGCATATCTGCTTCATCCTGAGGAATTGACCAACTGGGACAGCCCTGACCGTAGAGAAATGATGTGCTGAATCAGCATGTAATAATGCATTCACTGATGTAGATTTGCGATGGACATCAGTTTGGATATATCCTTGTTCATCTACCTCAAGGGAGATATCTAGAAAATCAATTTTTTTCACACTATATGGGAAGGTCAGTTTAATGTTAAAAGGGTTGTCATTAAGTCGGTCCATGAATTGCTCCAGCTCACAGGCTTGCCAAATAATGAAAAGATCATCGATATATCGCAGCCAACACTGCACATGGTCGGCAGCCCGCGCCCCCGCATCAATCAAACAAACACCTCTCCCAGAAACCAAGGAAAAGGTTTGCGTATGCGGGCGCGCAGGCCGCTCCCATGGCAGTGCCGCGTCTCTGCAAATAGAATATATCCTTAAAAACTTAAAAATTGTGTGTTAATATGAACCGGAGCAATTCAAGGACCAAATCCCCCAATTGGCTGTCCCAGTTTGAACTCCCCAGGAAGAAGCGGACAGCTCTAATACCATCATCATGGTCAATGCAAGTGTAAAGGGATTCGATATCCGCAGTAACCAACAACATATCAGGTTCCACAAAGATCCCGTCCACCCGCCTTAGCACGTCCGTTGTATCCTTAACAAATGATGGTAAAGTTTCCACCATAGGTTTTAAATAGTAATCTATAAACTTACACACTGGTTCACATAAACCATCTATTCCTGACACAATCGGACGGCCAGGAGGGTCGACGGGATCCTTGTGGACTTTGGGAAGAAGGTAAAAAGTTGGGACTTTTGGGTATTTTACCATTAGTCCCTCAAAAATTTGTTTCGTGATAATACCTTGATCAAAGGCTTCACAAAGTATAGAGTGCAGCTGAGCCGAAAAGGAAGCGAGAGGTGAGAAGGCTAGTTTTTCATAAGTGTTTCTATCTCTCAGTTGTCTGTGAGCCTCTTTCTCATATTTATTTATTGGCCAGATGACGATATTTCCCCCCTTGTCCGCAGCCTTGAAGACTACATCATCAAGCGCCTGCAGCTCTTTCAAGGCTTGTCTTTGTCTATAGCTAAGATTACTGTGTCTTGGTTGTGTAGAGATTTTCTTGAAATCATCCAAAACTAATTTAGTGAAGATTTCAACAGCTGGACATAAGGACAAGGGGGGAAACCTCGTCGATCTGGGTATCACGTCCTGAGGAAACGTACCTTGTTTCTCAATACTCTGCTCTTGTAATAATTCCTCCAAAATGGAGAGGGCTTCCCGCTCAGCTGCACTATCCAGGCCAAAGTCCAATGTACCACGATTATGTAGTTTTTTCATGATCAGTTTACGGGAAAAGATATAGAGATCTTTCATGGCTGTAAACAGATGAAATGGGTTAGTTGGTGCAAAAGACAAACCTCTACTCAGTACTTCACATTGTGCTGAACTGAGATTATGAGATGATAAATTAATTACCTGCAGACTTGTCTTAGTTTTTTTATCCTGTTGATTACTTGTCAAATTCTTGCGTTTAGTAGCCAATCTAGTTTTGTTATATCTGAAAATAGGGTTTTGGCCATCATTTCCCTCCATATTTGTCTTAGTTTGACTTTCATCCCCAGATGTAAGGGATACACTCGATCCTGATCTAGAACGAGATCTGGGTCTAGTATGATACGTGGTACGTGATCGATTAGTATTCATCTTCCACCTATAAACCCGACTGGTCGCTTTGTCATTAAAGTCTCTCTGAAACTTCTTTGTTTTAATAGATACAATTTCTTTCTCCCATGATTGGAGATCATGATCTAGCTCCTCACTGAGTTTTTTCAATGCGTCAGCTGATAATTCCTTTTTCAAGATATCTTGTAATTCCTCTATCTCGTTTTCAAGACTATTCAATGTAGTTTGATTAAAGTTACATAATAATTCCATAAATCCTTTTGCACATGAGTCTGCCAAGTCCTCCCATTTGGCCTTAAAGACGTCATCTTCCAAAGGGAAGGATGGGAACACCTGTACCCTCAATCCACGGGGAATCAATCCTCTTTGAATATACTTCTCGAGGAAAGCACGGTTCCACCATGTTTTAATACTTTTGTTTAAAAGGCTCTTAAGTCTCACCACCGTTTCTTGTAAACCCTTGTCACTGGTATCAATCATAGAGCCAGAGTCATCCTTGAACACTTCATTTAATTTAAGAAGCCACGCCTGATCGCGGGCCCTAAAGTCCATATTACCCTTTGAATCTGCTGTGAATGACACAGAAAAATAGACAATTAACCATATATTCATCAGGTACATTGTAACAATCCACTCTACCCAAAATGGGTTCCCAAAAATTGGAAAAGTGGAAACTTCTGCCACTCCATAAGATAAATATGCATACTACCACAAGCCACAAACCACAGGAGTTTTTTGGCAATAATAAAAAGGCAAATATTTTATTAGACACTTAAAGACATAGGACATACAACAAGGAACAACCCGGCATAAAAAGTGGGGCTGCATATATACATATATTCAGATTAGCCAAACGTAGAGAGTATAATTAACAATGGATAAAAAGAGGGGGTGCCACAATGTTTAACCATTAGTGGGATAGTTGTCTAAGTGCTGCATACAGTAAAAATCTATAAAAATATGTATTCTTAGTATAATAGATCGTGTCAGCACATAAACCCCTATAATCAATGTTCAGATCATAGTATTGCATGCTTACCCATTGCTAAATAGCAGCCACACAAGAAAAATCCCCAACGCACGTTTCGCTTGGTGTGTTCAATCGCTTCCTAGGGGGGAATGCAGAAAAGGACCTTCCATGTAGATTTAAGTATGTTCAGGACCTGCGGTCACATGGTCACAATGGACCAATCGCGTAATGGTATGTCGGCGCATGCGCACTGAGCCGTGCGCGTCAGCCGCACCACCCACGGCCATCAAGGTAGACTGCACGTGTCAGGAAGAGCAGGGTAAGTTACCATGACTCCCAGACAACAAACAGGCTCCATAAAGATGCCGGGGGCGGAGCGGGGACAACACACAGCGCAGCACACACGCGCACACCATTTAATACAAGTTAGTGGCAGCAACCCATACATATATATATATAAAAAACACCAAATGACAATTATAAATCCAGTCCAAATGGTATGAATTCATAGATTAGAGGGTGGTGCCAATTCATGCCGCAGGATAATGAGTCAAGCTATGGAAGAGAGAAGAAAAAGTATGTATAAACAGGACAAGAGACATAACGAAGCAATAAAAAATGTAATAAGATAAAATGACATTAAAACAATATACCAAAGGGTTGCTATTGTTCACAAAAACAGGGCGAAGCTTAACATTTCATTGAGGCCATTGGGAATCATAGTTCCCAGTTCTACTATCCATTTAGCCTCTCTCTGAGCTAGAAGTTTTTTTATGTTGCCTCCTCGGATACCACCATGGATGACCTCAATTCCCCGTACCATGAAGGTTTTGGGGTTACTGTCATGATGTTGCCTAAAATGGCGTGGGACAGTTTTTAATGAAGAAATGTCTGCCACCGTCCTTGCTGCACCAATGTCTCTCACATGCTCTCTAATCCTCACCCGCATTTCTCTAGATGTGAGTCCCATGTATATTTTTCCACACCCACAAGTTGCATGATATACAACATTAGAAGTCCCACATGAAATGTATTCATTAATTTTATAGTGGCGGCTTCCAGAGGAATTAGAGAACTCAGTGCTGCGAGGGACATTGGTGCATGCCAGACAGTGACCACATGGCACGCACCCCTTCCTTGGTCCCCTTGACCCAAATGGATTAGGCTTAGGCGCAATGTAGTGGCTTTTAACCAGAATATCTTTGATATTTCTGCATCTCCTGGAAGTCATAAGAGGAGATGCTGAAATATGCGGAGCCAGTGAAGGTTCAGTCAATAAGATCGACCAATGTCGTTGCATAATTGTTCTCATAAGCGACCAGTCTTGATTATACGTGGAGATGAATCTTGGTGGTCCAAAATTTTCCTTTGATTTTGTAATGGAGCCCAACAGCTTATTGCGTGGGGTAGCCCTTGCTCTCCTTTACCCCTGTTTAACACAACGTTTGCTGTAGTCTCTCTCCGTAAAACGTCGGGAAAGGTCCATGGCCTGATCCTCAAATTTAGCCTCAGAAGAGCATATCCGCTTTATCCTGAGGAATTGACCAACTGGGACAGCCCTGACCGTAGAGAAATTATGTGCTGAATCAGCATGTAATAATGCATTCACTGATGTAGATTTGTCTGGCATGCACCAATGTCCCTCGCAGCACTGAGTTCTCTAATTCCTCAGGAAGCCGCCACTATAAAATTAATGAATACATTTCATGTGGGACTTCTAATGTTGTATATCATGCAACTTGTGGGTGTGGAAAAATATACATCGGACTCACATCTAGAGAAATGCGGGTGAGGATTAGAGAGCATGTGAGAGACATTGGTGCAGCAAGGACGGTGGCAGACATTTCTTCATTAAAAACTGTCCCACGCCATTTTAGGCAACATCGTAACAGTAACCCCAAAACCTTCATGGTACGGGGAATTGAGGTCATCCATGGTGGTATCCGAGGAGGCAACATAAAAAAACTTCTAGCTCAGAGAGAGGCTTAATGGATAGTAGAACTGGGAACTATGATTCCCAATGGCCTCAATGAAATGTTAAGCTTCGCCCCGTTTTTGTGAATAATAGCAACCCTTTGGTATATTGTTTTAATGTCATTTTATCTTATTACATTTTTTATTGCTTCGCTATGTCTCTTGTCCTGTTTATACATACTTTTTCTTCTCTCTTCCATAGCTTGACTCATCATCCTGCGGCATGAATTGGCACCACCCTCTAATCTATGAATTCATACCATTTGGACGGGATTTATAACTGTCATTTGGTGTTTTTTATATATATATATGTATGGGTTGCTGCCACTAACTTGTATTAATTGGTGTGCGCGTGTGTGCTGCGCTGTCTGTTGTCCCCGCTCCGCCCCCGGCATCTTTATGGAGCCTATTTGTTGTCTGGGAGTCATGGTAACTTACTCTGCTCTTCCTGACACGTGCAGTCTACCTTGATGGCCGTGGGCGGTGCGGCTGACGCGCACGGCTCAGTACGCATGCGCCGACATACCATTACGCGATTGGTCCATTGTGACCATGTGACCGCAGGTCCTGAACATACTTAAATCTACATGGAAGGTCCTTTTCTGCATTCCCCCCGAGGAAGCGATTGAACACACCAAGCGAAACGTGCGTTGGGGATTTTTCTTGTGTGGCTGCTATTTAGCAATGGGTAAGCGTGCAATACTATGATCTGAACATTGATTATAGGGGTTTATGTGCTGACACGATCTATTATACTTAGAATACATATTTTTATAGATTTTTACTGTATGCAGCACTTAGACAACTATCCCACTAGGGGTTAAACATTGTGGCACCCCCTCTTTTTATCCATTGTTAATTATACTCTCTACGTTTGGCTAATCTGAATATATGTATATATGCAGCCCCACTTTTTATGCCGGGTTGTTCCTTGTTGTATGTCATATGTCTTTAAGTGTCTAATAAAATATTTGCCTTTTTATTATTGCCAAAAAACTCCTGTTGTTTGTGGTTTGTGGTAGTATGCATATACATCTCCCTACACTGCCTGATTGCGGAGTAGACTGTGATGAGCACGGTGGCGCCAGGTCTGATATAGACCTAATGACGCTATGCGGCCAGCCAATCACTGTAATGCCACAACCAACATGGCTGCGGCATTACAGTGTGTGGTAGACAATCCTCGCATGTTGATTGGTGGTCTAAAGAGCGCCAAACATGCAGGGGGGAGACCTAATCTCCCACCGAGCAACCCCGGAAATACTCGGCGAGGGCCGAGCATCTCGAGCAGTGAGCATGCTCGCTCATCCCCAATTATAACAGCAACGCTATAAATATAATATTTTTAAAAGTTTATACAAAATATAACCTTTTCTGTTTGTAAACATGTATTTTATTGGAACAAAATGCAAATTCGATTTTTATCCTACATAGATCTTTCTCATGTGTATTGCTTTATCAGTCAATTACTTTTATATATGTCGCCTCAGCTTCATTCATTTACCAGGACCATATGTAAAACATAAATTTTCTTGCTGTCCAGAAAGCAAAGAAATTGTGACAATGTATCTTATGTCTGGGGGCTATACTGCGTATTAAAATTTAGTGCAAAACAAAATGGCAAGTACAAGACAGAGAGATTATTTTAGTTAGCGTCGGATGCTGCGCTGCTTACCAATATGAAATCCTCAATCTGGTAGTTGTAAATTGATGGATAAAGGCCAGCTGTCAGACTGTGCAATCACCAGCTACAAGCGTGTCTATTCCAATCTTTCTATTGCAATAGCTTATTGTACCCCTAGGGTTATTACTTTAAAATCCAGATTAGTAGCCTTCTGTTACTTGGCCTACAGAGGTTGTCAAAAATAAAACCAGGATATTGCCGCTGTGACTTTAGTGTAGACACCTAGAAGTGTGTATCATACTTCATGATTTCCTTTCACATTCTTCTTCTTGAAAAGAAAAAGTTAGAGATTGAACTAAACAAAAAACCTTTAACTGTTTCACAATTAGATTTATTATAACTGTCTCTGTGTTGCTTAAGGTTAGAGAAAGCGAGAATTTATATACATGGAGCCACTATAAAGATGCAACATGCATTACATTGCCACTCAATACGTAGGGCGGCACAGTAATATTTTGTATTGTCGCCTAAGGAACACAATAATCATGACAATGTTATTGCAGAGCAGAAGTATAGTGTATAATGATGGCTGCATTATGCATTTCTACCACTAGTTGATTCTTAATATATAGTCCAACACTTGCCTCAGTAGAAGTGATTTTTGATCCACGTTGATCGTATTTCTACTTAACAGCACACCTTATTGTCAGAAAAGGTATTGCAAATAAAATTTAGGAATGATTTATTATATAGTGTTAGCACTGTAAAGAGATTCTGTCGTTTAATTGCCTCTATACCTGGCTGTGTACACTTTTGCCTTTAATTTATTTGCTTTTTAAATGAAATATTAAGCAACTTTATAAATTGTTTTTATTAAAGTTTTCATCAATTTAATGGTACAGATAATGTTTAGGTCTATCACGTAGCAAGCAAGCAGATGTGAAATATCTGACAAAATACATCTTGGCTAAGCTCCTTTCTCTGACCACTTTCTCTGATTTCTTCTTCCCTTCTCTCAGTGTTAGAGATAGCAACTAGAATGGGAAGGGGGTTGTATCTTTTACAGATCATAAAATAGAGAGAGGACAAAGCATTTGTGTTATTAGGGCGAGCAGCGCACTTAGATTTTAGATAGGGAGGAAATCACAAGAGCTGTGAAAGAGGAAATCACAAGAGAAATTAAGCTGTGCTGATATATATGAGATCAAGAGACGGAATGGAAAGAGGAAATCACAGGAAAAATGAAATTGTGCTGATACATGAGATCTAGAGATGGAATCCTGGTCACACGAACCTCACGTCCATCTTGCATTAATGAGAGGGACATGTCCACAAGAAAATAATCTGAAACTAAGAGAAAGCTACTAATTGGTTGCTTAGTGCATTTAACTCACACATGTCAAACTCTAGCCCATGGGCCAAATCAAGCCTGCAGGGTGGTTTTATTGGGCCCCAACACCAGAACCACTACCCCTATGTGGGGCCATTATTCTGCATGTAGGTCTATGAGGGGACCGTTATTGAATATGGAGGACTATGTGGGGCCCATGACATTGTATGGAGGACTATGTGGGATCCATTATTCTGCATGGAGGACTATGTGGGGCTCATTATTCTGTATGGAGGACTATGTGGGGCCCATAGCATTGTATGGAGGACTATGTGGGATCCATTATTCTGTAAGGAGGACTGCTTGGGGCCCATAACATTATATGGAGGACTATGTATACCCATTATTCTGTATGGATGACTATGTGGGACCCATTATACTGTATGGAGGACTATGTGGGACCCATTATTCTGTATGGAGGACTATGTGGGGCCCATAACATTTTATGGAGGACTATGTGGGACCCATTATTCTGTGTGGAGGACCATGTGGGGCCCATAACATTGTATGGAGGACTATGTGAGACCCATTATTCTGTATGGAGGACTATGTGGGACCCATAACATTGTATGGAGGACTATGTGGTGCCCATTATTCTATATGGAGAACTATGTGGGACCCATTATTCTGTATGGAGGACTATGTCTGGCCCATAACATTGTATGGAGGACTATGTGGGGCCCATTATTCGGTATGGAGAACTATGTGGGGCCCATTATTCTGTATGGAGAACTATGTAGGGCCCATTACATTGTATATAGGTTGGCCTGCGACTTTGTCCAAGTTTTTCATTTTGGCCCTCTGCGTGTTTGAGTTTGACATCCCTGATCTAACTAAAGGTTACCTCTAACATGTCATATCTAGTGATGAGCTCAATTGCTCATTACTCGAGGTTGCCTAGGGTGCTCGGTTATGCACCCAGTATCGCAGGCTTATGTGACATGTTCGTGTCCCCCCGACTGCATGTTTCGTGGCTGTTAGATAGCCACAAATATGCAGGGATCACCCATGTTTGTCAGGCAATCCTCGCATGTAGTGTGGCTGTCTAACAGCTGTGAAACATGCGGCCGCGGGGACATGAACATGTCACTCGAGCACCCCCGATACTTGGTGCATATCTGAGTACCCTAGACAAATTCGAGTAACGAGCACTTGCGCTTATCACAAATCATATCATGTCATATCATATTTTCATTATCAAAATTTTCCATATTTTCCATGTCTTCAGTCTTTAAGATGACCTATCACTTTTATGAAAAGCAGAAAAATGAGACCGAAGATGTACAGAAATAGTATGATTTTTCTGAAATACATGTCATAAGCACTGCTGTTGATTTCCCTCAGTATTAAAACAACACAGGTTCTAATTTCATTATACCACAGTGACCTGATGAGATAGTTTTCTCTGGTAGATATCAACGTAAAGTGGGATTTAAAGTATTAAAGCCTTTTACATAGATCTTGCAGAATTTGGCCTGTTTCACCGTTTTTTCTAATTGTTGCTCCATAGAATACAGAGGAAGAAATTATATACCTATTATTCTCATAAATTTGAAAAAGCAAAGTACAAACATGGTAAGTTAATTCAGCATTGCATCCCAATGGGCTGTGAATCAGCAAAAACCCAAATCAGGCAAATAATTTTTTCACCTCTCGCTAGAAGCTTGAACTTTACTTCACATAGAATATTGTTTTTTATCAGCTTTGTAAATAAGATATCCTATCCCTGTGTATTATGCAGCTAAGATAAAGGAGGAGGACACAGCTGTTTTTAAAGGGTTAATCTGGAACAGGAGGAGGATATAGTTGTTCCTAAGCGCTTAATCTACTAGAAGAGGAAACAGCTGCTTGTAAAAGGTTAATCCACAATGGGGAGAGACAGCTGCTCTTTATGTGAATGTATCACTATTGTACATGCACAGGGACTACACATTGGGATGCTGTGAATGGTTTTACATTTGTGACTGCTTCTTATATCTACCTACTTCCTTTGATGCCCCATTATTATATTCACACGTTGCTTTTTTACGCTTTTTTCTGCAATCAAAACTTGATTTGTTGGCAGTAGAAAAGCTGCAGACAAAAAGCATGTTTTACTGGCTTTTTTTGCTGCTTTTCCTGCTGTGTTTTTTGCTGCATTTTTTAGAATCCCAAAGTTCAGCTTTGCTTCCACCATACAAGCATGAACAATACAAAGAATTAGGCCATCAATGCAAGATGTATGTGAAACCATAAAACATTTTTGGAAAAAAGGGCAATTTGATTAAATTATTTAGTGGAAAAAGTTTGTTACGTCTGAAAAAATAGTGACTATTCTGAGCGAAAAATTTCATATGAGTTCATGAAAAAATACACAATTGCAAATGTAAAAACAACGCGGAAAACTTTAATTGGTAGGGTATTGTTTACCTAATACATTTGTAGGGCATTGAGTTGGTAGGGTATTCTTTACTTTCACACATTGGTCAGGCATTGAGATGGTCGGGCTTTGTTTACTTTAGCACACATCAATAATTTAATTAAAATGTACTAATACTAACTGTCATGCCATGTGAGGACTCCAAGACATGTAAACTTGGGGAAATCACAAAAATAAATGGGTTTCACATTCTGCTGTACCTGCGTTTCTTTCACCAAAAACACTGCAAAAACTGATGACAGTGTTTTTGCTGCGCTTTTGCTGCCTTTTTTGCACTCACTCATTGCTTTCTATGGGTGAAGAAATGCTGCAAAAATGCGACAAAATCACTGAAAGAATTGACATGCTGCAGATTTAAAAAATGCAGCAGTTTTCCAATTCAGTCAGGAAAAAAACAAAGGTACACCTGAGATTTCTGAAATCTCATAGCTTTAACTGGTAACTGTAAAAAGCAACTTTTAGTTCATTATAAAAGCAGCAAAAGCGCAACATGTGAACATAGCCAAAGTTGTCAAGATATTAAGAATGTGGAGAGCCTGACTTCAGCTTTTCTTTCGAAAAGGGTTATTATCACTAGTTAGGATTTTTTTTTACTTTTCATATTTATCAATATTGAACAAAGGATTACATTCTACTACACTCTTATCTCATGAGGTTTCCCTGGAGGTTATAGGCTATTTTTTAGAAAGAGAGCTTTAGGCTATGTGCCCACGATGCAGAAATGAAGCAGAAAATTTCTGCAGCATTTCTGCATCTCCCTGGCAGAAAAAACGCATGCAGATTGTGCATGCGTTTTTCCTGCAGAATACATGCGGATCCACATGCGGATTCACATGCGTTTCCGCATGCAGATTGACAAGCGCTTTCCAGGCGATAGCATCACTTGGAAAGTGCTTGACAACTAGGTCACACTGTATAAATCCATGCAAACAGCATGGATTTATACAGTGTGAACCGTAAAAATTAAAACAAATAAAGCTATACTCACCCCCGAGGCCCCGGCGTGGCTGCAGCGCTGCATCCTGGCTGGTTCCCGGCTGCCGGCATATCGCGAGACAGAGCGGTGAAGGGCCTGCGGTCACATGACTGTGACGTCACCGAAGGTCCTTCAGCGCTGCTGGCATTCAGAGAGAAGCCTTCGGAAAGGTGAGTATAAACTTTATTTGTTATTTTTTTCTTTTTTTACAGGTACAATGGTACCCAGGTCTGGATGAGAGTCTCCTCTCCTCCAGAACTGGGTACCATCCGCACATAGAGACGCATAGAAGCCACTTGTAAAAATGTACAGTCGCGGTTTCTGTGCGTCTCAATGCAAGTCAATGGCGGGAGTTCCGCTGCGCTTCCGCAAAATTAAATGACATGCTGCGGATTTTTGTACGCAGCATAAACACTGCGGAAAAATCCGCAGCATGTGCATAGAACATGCGGAATCCCCTTGGGGACCATGGGGTGTGGATTACCTAGCGTTTAACAAGCGTTTCCGCTGCAGAAAATCCGCAGCAAAAACGCTTGTAATCCGCAACGTGGGCACGCAGCCTTAGAACACAGACTGTCTTCATTTTATCTTAATTCCTTCCAGTAGACTAATATCATCTTTTCACCTTTTTTCTTTTGAAAAAAACATATACATAACAAATCTTTAGGAAGCCAGTGAGAATTTTTAGACATCTTCCTCTATGTAAAATTATATACATTATATTTGCTATTATTATTTTGTTTTAAATATTGTAGATTACAAAGTTCTTGAATTTTTGGAACATTCACATCAGAAAAGTGAAAAGATCTAAAGTGCTCTGTATGCTCACTAATCTTCTGATATGTGAGATATACAAATAATAAAATCAGTGCCTCCACTAAAAAACTATTAAAGTTTATTTGACATATCCATGGATTGAAAACTGGTGTACACAGAAAATCAGAAGTACACGTAATGCAGGTGTCGGAATGCAACACACAGAGACACAAGGCAAAGACAGTCAGAGATGAATATAAACAGTTTATATATAGATATAACAGGTATTCTGAACAAGGGAAAGGCAACAGGGGTAATGAACAGTAATATGAAATATTAACAAAATACAAAGTCTCTCAAGGTAGTGTGGTGCACCCAATCATGGGAGTCACCACGTCAGTTCTTTAACTCTGTATATGGCCCTAGCGGGGGTCACCGGTTATTCCCGCTAGGCCAAAAGTCTTTTCCGGACAAAGTCAATTAAATCACATTTAGCTTCTTCCGCCCCAACCGTTCCCCTCTCAACCTGATTACCTAAACCCAACTGGCCCCGGTACTGTGAGTGAACAGTAGAAGTGACGGCCCTATTCACGTATGCAGCTCCTCTGCTTTCACTG
The DNA here is from genome assembly GCF_046119375.1 of Phyllobates terribilis. Taxonomy (NCBI): domain Eukaryota; kingdom Metazoa; phylum Chordata; class Amphibia; order Anura; family Dendrobatidae; genus Phyllobates; species Phyllobates terribilis. Next base: position 882,863,720 of record NW_027362762.1, read on the forward strand.
GCGTGACTTTCCTGGCACAGCCGTCTCCCAACTCCTCTCTTCCTGGCCGTTGGAGGCAGTCTCTCAAGCCGTGGATAAGGGGTCCAGACCTCGTCTGTCGGCGGGCGAAGTCGGGTTCCACAAACTCACTCAGCACCGCAAGCAGGTTCCGACTCTCCTCAGTAGGCACAGCACTCGGGTCACATCTGTGAGGGATCCGGAGCTCATCCACCGGTGTCCGGCTGTGGCACCTCGCAGGCCTCTGGCTTAGGCCTGCCACGCGGGGCTTCTCAGCACGTAAGGCGCATGTCTGCTCCTCTCTGCTGCTGGCCGCCAAAACCACCTGAGGCTTGGCACGCTGGCCTCCTATACCCAGAAACTCCTTCCTAGAAGTCACCTGACTGGGTCCAGCGTCTAAATCTGCTCCAACTTCAACTTCCCTTGCATATCTTGGCTCCGCTTGACTGTGCCTGACCAGCAGATGGCAATCTCTTTCCATCTTTGAAGCATCATGTAAGAATTCTCTTAAAGGCTCTCTTGCCTCTAATACATTCCTCCCTCCTTTTTGTTCGCCAGTCCTCGGGCCAGTGGATTTCTTGCGGGATTGATGTCTCTTTCCAGGCAGTGCAAGTTCAGACAGGAGTTGGGCACACACGTTTTCTGTTGGATCTGAGACCAGATAAACTCTTCTTCAGCATACCGGTTAGGAGGAATTCTGGCAATAGCCCGCTCAGTTCTGCGGGTCTTCTCCTGCGGAGGTGACTCCGGGATATCCGATGAATCAACCATTGTGGATTGCAAGTCACTTCCAAATTCATTCTGGGTCCCACTTGGGGTTGGCATCGATGGTTCTGACTGGCCCAACTGCATTGTGGTCCATCCTTCTTCATCCCCAAAGGTTCCTGTATGTGGCACTTCAGCCAATTCGTTTGAAGGCCCAACTCCGTTACAAGCATCTGCTTCAGAGCAAGCAAGGTCGCAGTATATTGTGGTGCAACACCCTGGGTGTCGCGGCGTTATTCCCTTCGGGCTTAACCTCGTAGACTGGGTTGTCTGGGTGAATCTTCTTCACCACCCAATATGGTATCGCATCCCAACGATGGTCCAGTTTACTCCCAAATCGATTGACCCTTACCAGCACACGGTCTCCTGGCTGGAGTGATCCACCTGAGGTCGGGGGTATGCTCTACTTCCTGAAACTTCTGCGCAACCAATCTTCTTACTGTATGAAGACTGCGCTTGTGTTCTCGAATCCAAGTACTCGGGCTACTGCCCGGGCTGGAGTCTTCTGAGTCTAGCTCTAGTTCAGTAATTTCTCGCCCACTCCTTCCAAACAGCAACATGTAAGGGGTGTAGCCAGTAGTCGCATGAACTCAATTATTATACACCCACACCAGCTCGGACACGAATTCGGGCCACTTCATCTTTTTGTCCGCTTCCAACGTTCGCAACATTTGCAACAGAGTTCGGTTGAAGCTCTCGCATGCGCCGTTCCCTTGAGGGTGGTAGGGCTTTGTTCGGGATTGGTCGATCCCATAGATACAGTATAGTTCATCCATCACTCGTCCTTGGAAGCAGGCCCCCTGGTCAGAATATATTCGCTTCTGGCACCCATAAATCCGGATGAAATCCTGACAGATGGCCTTAGCTGCGGCTTCTGCTGTTTGGTCTCGGGCAGGCGTCACCACTGCGAACTTGGTGAAGTGATCAGTCATTACCAAACAGTGTCCGTAACCATTGTATGAAGTTCCAATCATCAGGTGGTCAATCATCAGGACTTCCAAGGGTGCAGAAGTTTGGATGGTCTGAATGGGAGCTCTTTGTTCCGGGGGCTTATTCAACTCACACTGGCGACATGTTCAGCAGACCCCTTCGACTTCTTGCCAAAGTTGAGGCCAATACCCCTGCCATTGTAACTACCGAAAGGTCTTCTCCACACCGAAGTGAGCACCTCTTCTATGAGCTTCCTGGGCTAGCTGCATTACCAGTGCTTCTGGAACTACTACTTGCCAGGTACCATCAAACTCTCGAGGTAGCTGGATTCTTTGGCATAGCAAGCCATCCTTCAGGAAGAGCCTCTCCCACTGGCCTAGGATTTGTAGGATAGTTGGAAGTTGGCTTCCTGGTTCGGTCTTTGACCCAGGGCGACCCATTATCCCAGCTTTGCCAGCTCTGGGTTGGATCGTTGCAGATGTATCTACTCGTCTCTTGAGCGGCCCAGAATTTGAGTGGGCCTCGGCGCCTCTCTGGTCTTCTGAGCGTCGACCACGGCAGCGGCGAACTGGCTGAAATCCAGAATCTCGTTGCCTTCAAGCTCATCTCTGTCCCTCTTCGGCCCCGTCTGAGTGACTCGGGACAGGGCATCTGCATGAGTGTTCAGGGCCTTTAACCGATAGGCGATTTTATACTGGTATTTGGACATCCTTGTGACCCACCACTGTTCTAATGTGCCCTGCTTGGCGTTCTCAAAGTGGGCCAAAGGGTTGGTATCTGTCTGCACTTGCACTTCTGACCCCGACAAGTACTCAGCAAATTTCTCGGTCATGGCTCACACCAGTGCCAGTAGCTCCAGCTTGAACGAACTATAGTTGCCCGAATTCTTCTCCGTATCTCGGAGCGACCTGCTAGCATAAGCGATCACCCGCTCTTTTCCTCTTTGCACTTGAGCCAAGACTGCTCCCAGTCCATGCAAGCTTCCATCAGTGTACAACATGAAAGGCTGCAAAAAGTCAGCATAGGTCAGAATTGGGGCATCCGCTAGCGCCATTTTCAATGCTCGGAATGCCTCTCCTTGTCGTGGGCCCCACTGAATGGGCTGCCGCTTGGCTCCCCCAGCCATTCCTCTCAGCAATTCATTGAGCGGGACTGCAATCCTAGTGAAGTCTTTAATGAATCTGTGGTAGTATCCAGCGAGCCCCAGGAATGCCCTCAGTTCTCTTAGATTGGCAGGTGTGGGCCACTTCTGCACGGCGGCTACTTTCTCCGCAGTGGGGTGCACTTCTGCACTGGACACAGTGTGCCCCAGATATTCAATTTCTCACTTGAAGAGACGACACTTAAGAGGCTTAATTTTCAGGCCGTGCCTCTGAAGCCGTTCTAACACTTGTTCCAGTCGGAGGAGATGATCTTCAAATGTAGCGGAATATATAATTATATCATCCAGATATATTAAAGTGACTTCAAAGTTGAGGTCCCCCAAGCATCTCTCCATCAGTCTTTGGAAGGTTCCCAGTGCATTTGTTAGCCCGAACGGCATCCGATTGAACTCAAACAACCCCTTAGGGAGGACAAAAGCTGTCTTCGGAGGATCCTTCTCAGCTACTGGAACCTGTCAATAGTCACTAGCCAGGTTGAGAGAAGAGAAGAACTTGGCGCTTCCTAGTGCAGATAGAGACTCTTCAATTTGGGGGAGTGGAAAGGAGTCCCACACTGTACATGCATTCAGCTTCCTCCGATAGTCTACACAAAATCTCAGGGTACCATCCTTCTTCCGGACCAGCATGATAGGAGCCGCCCAAGGACTCTGACTTTTGCGGATCACGCCGTTCCGCAACATGTGGGCCAACAGTTCTTTCACCTCCTGGTACATTTGAGGTGGGATCTGCCGATATCTCTCTCGAATGGGAGCAGTATTTCAAGTGGGTATTTCGTGCTGAATGTCCCGAGTGCACCCGAAATTGTCTTCATGATGTGCAAACACTCCCTGGTACCGCTGTAGAAGTTGTTCGATCTGTCTGACTTGTCCAGCAAAAAACTCAGGAAGATTAGCCTCCATTTTCTCCAAGAGATGGCGCCCAGCCAATGCTTCTCTTCCATTCTCTTGGCTGTTGAGGGACACCTCCAGGGTCCATGGCTCTCCTTCCACAGGTGCCTGTCCTATAGCGTCAGCTCTAGTAAGGACCTCTGGCATTATGCAGACTCACGCCACCTCTTGTCGGGGCAACAACTGTAAACTCGTACCAATTAGATTGATGCAACGCACGGGCACAACAAGGAGTCTAGAGGGCTCTTCCTCTCGATCCATTGGTTCAATTTGAATGTCCATTCCCTCTAAGGACACATGTGCCAGTACCGGTAAAGTGAGTACAGTCTGTCCCACTGGCAGTGTCATTGTGTCTTTGGGCGGTATCGATACCTTACCAAGGTACTGACAGATAGCGGGCAATTTTTGAATTTGACTGACTCGCATGAGATGCTGAAATACTCTCTTGTTAGCTGGGTCATGAGTGACATGGGTCCAGTTGTTTTTGTTAGAGCCCTCAGCCAGGAACTGTCCGACCTCCTTCAGCACATTCATGCCCAGGGTTACAATGGGCCCCAGCCTCTGGACCCTGTAGTCAGCATTATCCCTTTCCGACCGAGGTCCTTTCCGCATGCCCGGGCAGACATCCATACTACTCCCGCTACTGGGATAGGTAATTGATTAGCCGCCACCAGTTTGACAGTGGGTTCCCACCAGGAACGAGCAACTTCAGGAAAGTGACTTTGGAAATACGTCTCAGGCATAGTGGTCACCTGAGACCCAGTGTCCATTAGACAGCGCATCCGCTGCCCATTAAATTCAGCCCAGATAATTGGCCTCTCAGAGACAATGTCTTCAGAGCTCCCTCTTCCACTCTCTGAAGCTCGAGACCCCACGGTATGCTCCACAACCGTGTCGCATCTTACTTTAATGGCTGCCCCCGCCTCCTCCTTTCTTGGTTTGGACAGTCTTTGGAGATATGCTCCCTACCGCCGCAGGTCCAACACTCTGGTCCTTGTTCTACCGATAGGTTGGGTACATGACGTGCTGGGGCCTGGTAGGAACGTCTTTAAAGCTCTGGTCTCCGTCCACGTGGGGCAGTACGGTCCATCAGCAAGGGAGCAGCAGGGGTCTTTCTAATAGTGTTCAGCTCACCACGAATATCTCGAATTTCCTGATGTATCTCCCGTACCCAATCAGGCTCTTTTTGGGTGAATCCAGGGGCAATTGCCTCATGACTTCTAACTGTGGCTTTGAGAACAGGAACTTCTTTCTCCAGGACAATTGCTTCAGCCCCTACTTCCAGGAAGCCCAGATCGTGGCTCAAACGCAGCCGCTCCTTCAAGATCTGCCTCAGGGAAGGGTCTTTCAAGCCAGCAATCAGTTGGTCATGCAACACTTCATCCAATGGTCCCAGTCCTCGGTTCCCATCTCAAGCCTTCCTAACGATATGGGCCTTCATTTCCTGTAATGCATTAACATACTGATTTATGGTCTCATTTTCCCCTTGGACTCGCTGAAATAACCATAGGCATAAGTGTCCCAGATCCGTGGTGTCACCGTGCATGTACTCTAGAATTTTTATCACTTTGTCCATGGTGTCACGGTCCCCAGGTGGGCAGTACATCACAGTTTGCCGGGCCTCTCCATCAAGGGTTAGGAGGGCCAGTTCTGCCTGGGCTAGGTTATCGAGGGGATACATACTGTACGTAGCATACTTCTCAGTCTTTCTACCCAGTACCACAGAGACATATCATCACCCGTGAACTTGGGAAGATGGCTGAGCATAGCCCCCAGTGGTATATGGCTCCAGCCAGACCCAGCCACAAACTTATCCGCCATCTCTGCATCTGAATGTTGCATCCTGCCGACTACACCAAATGTACTGCAGGTGCTGGAATGCAACACACAGAGACACAAGGCGAGGACAGTCAGAGATGAATATAAACAGTTAATATATATATAACAGGTATTCTGAACAAGGGAATGGAAACAGTGGTAATGAACGGTAATTTGAAATATTAACAAAATACGAAGTCTCTCATGGTAGAGTGGTGCACCCAATCATGGGAGTCACCACATCAGTTCTTAACTCTGTATATGGCCCTAGTGGGGGTCACCGGTTATTCCCGCTAGGCCGAAAGTCTTTTCCGGACAAAGTCAATTAAATCACTTTAGCTTCTTCAACCACAACCGTTCCCCTCCCAACCTGAGTACCTAAACCCAACTGGCCCTGGTACCGTGAGTGAACAGTAGAAATGACGGCTGTTATGATCTGCAACATGTACTAAGGATAGAAAGGGGAAAGCTGTCCCTACAGTAAGACTGTAGCGGGCTGCCTGTTCCTAGCGAACAGACCCGCCTTAGTCCTCGGCTAGTCTGAACGAAGACATATAGCATTAAGGGAGGGGTCCCTAAAAGAACTAAGGACTGGGACAAAATGGGACACCTCCTAAACAGAGAAGTTGTTGCAGAACACAAAAAGACAAACTGACAAAAAGATACTAGAGGTCCCAGAAGGACCAAGCGAACTGACAGAGAAAGGCACAGAAGAACCTGGCTAGAGAAACAGTCAAGCACTGAAGTCCAGCACAGCCAAAAGGGCGGAGCTGGAATATAAAGTCAGATGGTCATGTGACCGCAAAACACAAGATGGAAAAAACAAACAGGAGGGTTATAACAATGGCCATGTTCCTCTGCTTTCACTGGCTTGACCTTCCTGGCGCAGCCGTCTCCCAACTCCTCTCTTCCTGGCCGTTGGAGGCAGTCTCTCAAGCCGTGGATAGGGGGGTCCAGACCTCGTCTTTTGGTGGGCGACGTCGGGTTCCACCATCTCACTCAGCACCACAAGCAGGTTCCGACTCTCCTCAGTAGGCACAGCACTCGGGTCACATCTGTGAGGGATCCGGAGCTCATCCAATGGTTTCCGGCTGTGGCACCTCCCAGGCCTATGGCTTAGGCCTGCCATGCGGGGCTTCTCAGCACGTAGGGCGCACGTCTGCTCCTCTCTGCTGCTTGCTGACAAAACCACCTGAGACTTGGCACGCTGACCTCCTATGCCCAGGAACTCCTTCCTGGAAGTCACCTGACTGGGTCCAGCATCTAAATCTGCTCCCCCTTCATCTTCCCTTGCATATCTTGGTTCCGCTTGACTGTGCCTGACCAGCAGATGGCAATCTCGCTCCATCTTTGAAGCATCATGTAAGAATTCTCTTAAAGGCTCTCTTGCCTCTACTACATACAGAAAATAACAAGGGTCATATTGTATGGCAGAATATTACAGGCCCCATCCTATAATGCACACCCAACTAATAAAAAAATAGAAATTTGTGATAAATTTATGTTCATAATAATGTTAGGTCAGACAGGAATCGGTGCCATAGTCATAGACTGTAATGTTATAAAATAACTGTAATGTAATGTAATTATAAAATACACATGTTGGCAGAGGGCGACCGGAGAAAATTTGAAAAATATAGTAGATACAAATGTAGAGATGAGCAGATCGATTCGCCAAGAATCAAGTTTGAGTGGAATCTTTGAAATTTGCGGTTTCACACAAATTCATACATCGTTTGAGGTTCGCAAAAAAAAAATAACCAGCACCATTTTCCACATTGCTAAAGCATCAGAGAGCAGGAAAATGTCATTTTTTTCACTGCCTCATGGACTTCACCAATATGCCCTGCTGCTATGACATCTAGCAGATTATCATATCTTGTACAGTGTCGTCAGTACCGGGGCCATCACAGATCAGCGATGCCCAGCGGAGCACAGTTTGTACAGTAGAGCTGTTTTCCATCTCCAGAGCCACTGGGTAAGTCTTTCTCTTCTGTAGAGTGTAAGCTCTTATGATCAGTGCGGCTCTCTCTCTCCTGTAGAGTGTACCATATTGTGGTCAACGGGATCCTCTCACTCTCTCTACTCTAGAGTGAAAGTTCTTATGATCAGTGAGGTCCTCTCTCACTTTCTCGTCTGTAAAGTGTAAGCTCTTATGGTCAGTGAGGTACTCTCTCACTCTCTCCTCTCCTCATGTGTAGTTTACGAGCTTTCCAGTATTGAAATTTGTAATAACTTATTTGCCGCAAATCAAAATTTTGGGAAAATTCATCAAAGTCAGTAAATTCGAATTTCAAAAGATTCTCTCATCTCTAATACAATGGTTATTTTTTAATTCTTTTATGGAATTTTGTGGTAGATACAGGGTTAGTTTTGTGTTATGGAAAACCTATGACAAGTAGTGTTGAGCGATACCTTCCGATATCGGGAAATATCGGATCGGATTGGATCGGACCGATACCGAAAAAGTATCGGATATCGCCGATTCCGATACCGGAAACCAATGCAAGTCAATGGGACAGAAATATCGGAATGAAAATAAACCCTTTCTTTCCTTGTAGGTTAATTCTACATGAAGGAAAACAACTAAGAATAATGTAGAATGTATTGGGGGAGGTGGGGGAGACAATAAAGGCATAGAGGTTTAGCCCAATCAAATGGAATAGCAGGAATTAATATTTTTTTTTAAGACGTTCTGAGTTACGGAAATATTGACTATGTTAAGTATTTTTAGATTTTGTCAGATATTTATGTTTCACTACTTCCATGCTCTTCACCTTCTTTTTTACTTCTCCCACACTTTCTCCTTCATCATCCTCAGCATCTTTTTCATCCTCTTCTTCTTCACCTTCTTCATCTTCTTCTTCTTCACCTTCTTCGTATTATTCTTTTTTTTTACATTCTTCATATTCTACTTCTTCATCTTCTTCATCTTCTTCTTCTTCATCATATTCTTATTTGTGGTAGGCATTCTTGTAGTTGTTATCTATAAAAGGTTGGACATTACACCTTTCGTTCTGCCCGTCACAAAAGATTTACAACAGGATTTGTCCGCGTTCAGTTTGGCCTGCAGCAGCAGGTCTTTTCCAGGGGCACCACGAGGAGGAACGGACTTACCCCCATACACTGCTTAGTCATCTTCTGCTTATAATTTAGATATTATCTTTTGCTCTGATTTTTAGTCTTATGCTTAATGTTCTTCCGCTTTTTGTTCTGCAGCTTCTTGTATTTCTGCTTCTTGGTTTTCTGTCTCTTGTTCTTCTGTATCTTGGTGCTTGTCTTCTCTTCTTTGTCCTCTTGGTCAACTTCTTCAGGGTCATCTTCTTGGTCTTCTTCGGGGTGGTCTTCAGGGTCCTCGTCTTCGGGGGTCCTCGTCTTCGGGGTCCTCGTCTTCTTCGGGTTGGTCTTCTGGGTCCTCGTCTTCGGGGTCCTCGTCTTCTTCGGGGTGGTCTTCAGGGTCCTCGTCTTCTTCAGCGTGGTCTTCAGGGTCCTCGTCTTCTTCGGGGTGGTCTTCAGGGTCCTCGTCTTCAGGGTCGTCGTCTTCGGGGTCCTCGTCTTCTTAGGGTTGGTCTTCAGGGTCCTCGTCTTCAGGGTCCTCGTCAGGGAGATCTAGAGTGATTACCAAGAAGCATTTCAAAAAGCTTGAACTTGGAAATGTAGCAGAAGGTACAAGAAAGCTGAGGAACTACCGAGGACCAGCTGACGGTATTGGAACCCGGATGGGTAGCAGAAGGTACAAGAGCCAATGGAACTGCCGAAGACCAGCTGACGGTACTGGAACTCGGTTACTAAGCAGGAGGTACCTGTGCCAGAAAGCACTACCAAGGACAAGCAGACGTTGGTGGAACTTGGATACCGAGAAGGAGGCACCTAATCCAAAGGCACTGCCGAGAACCAGCTGACGGTACTGGAACCCGGATGGGTAGCAGAAGGTACCCATGTAAAAAAAAGTTCAAGGCCGCGAGCCGGCCGCAGTTACCAAAACCCACAGTCCTACAGGGGGTGCTTGTCCTATTGGCACTATGGAACCAGCCTTCATTGACAGATCCCGCAGCCCACATAGGAGTCACCTAAACTGCAGGCACCATAGAGTCGGCTAACCCGACCGCAACACGACAGGACAACGCATTGGAGGCAAAGTGACGTTGACACTACCCGGAAACAGCTGGCGTGCTGGAACCAGGCTGGGCAGGAGGGAGTACCCGTGCCAAAGTTACTGCCGAGAACCAGCTGACGGTATTGGAACCCGGATGGGTAGCAGAAGGTACAAGAGCCAATGGAACTGCCGAAGACCAGCTGACTGTACTGGAACTCGGTTACTAAGCAGGAGGTACCTGTGCCAGAAAGCACTACCAAGGACCAGCAGACGTTGGTGGAACTTGGATACCGAGAAGGAGGCACCTAATCCAAAGGCACTGCCAAGAACCAGCTGACGGTACTGGAACCCGGATGGGTAGCAGAAGGTACCCATGTAAAAAAAAGTTCAAGGCCGCGAGCCGGCCGCAGTTACCAAAACCCACAGTCCTACAGGGGGTGCTTGTCCTATTGGCACTATGGAACCAGCCTTCATTGCCAGATCCCGCAGCCCACATAGGAGTCACCTAAACTGCAGGCACCATAGAGTCGGCTAACCCGACCGCAACACGACAGGACAACGCATTGGAGGCAAAGTGACGTTGACACTACCCGGAAACAGCTGGCGTGCTGGACCAGGCTGGGCAGGAGGGAGTACTCGTGCCAAAGTCACTGCCGAGAACCAGCTGACGGTACTGGAACCCGGATGGGTAGCAGAAGGTACAAGAGCCGATGGAACTGCCGAGAACCAGCTGGCGGTGATGGAACCCAGGGTAAATACTAAAACAGAGTGGAGCCAGAGGTGTAATTGGAGCAAGTTTTAAATCCGTAGTACAGTGGATGTGGACAAAGCAGGAGAATTTGCCGGACACACAGCTGGGGATCAGCTGACGTTATTGAACCCCAATAACACTGGAGCAAGCGTTAACTGTGCAGACGGCACTTCTGAGCAGCAACTAGCGGTATTGAAGCCCAGGGTAAATACTAAAAACGGAGGAGCCAGAGGTGTATTTGGAGGAGGTTTTAAATCCGTAGTACAGTGGATGTGGACAGAGCAGGAGAAATTGCCGTCCGCACAGCAGGGGAACGGCTGACGTTACTGAACCCCAATAACACGGCAGCAAGTGTTGACTGTGCAGACGGCACTTCCGAGCGCCAACTGGCGGTGTTGGAGCTCAGGGATAATACTGAAAACAGAGGAGCCAGAGGTGTAATTGGAGAAACTTTCAAATCTGTAGTAGTGAGAATGTGGACAGAGCAGGAGAAATTGCCGTCCGCACAGCAGGGGAACAGCTGACGTTACTGAACCCCAATAACACGGCAGCAAGTGTTGACTGTGCAGACGGCACTTCCGAGCGCCAACTGGCGGTGTTGGAGCTCAGGGATAATACTGAAAACAGAGGAGCCAGAGGTGTAATTGGGGAAACTTTCAAATCTGTAATAGTGAGAATGTGGACAGAGCAGGAGAAATTGCGGTCCACACAGCAGGGGAACAGCTGACGTTACTGAACCCCAATAACACGGCAGCAAGTGTTGACTGTGCAGACGGCACTTCCGAGTGCCAACTGGCGGTGTTGGAGCTCAGGGATAATACTGAAAACAGAGGAGCCAGAGGTGTAATTGTAGAAACTTTCAAATCTGTAGTAGTGAGAATGTGGACAGAGCAGGAGAAATTGCCGTCCGCACAGCAGGGGAACAGCTGACGTTACTGAACCCCAATATCACGGCAGCAAGTGTTGACTGTGCAGACGGCACTTCCGAGCGCCAACTGGCGGTGTTGGAGCTCAGGGATAATACTGAAAACAGAGGAGCCAGAGGTGTAATTGGAGAAACTTTCAAATCTGTAGTAGTGAGAATGTGGACAGAGGAGGAGAAATTGCCGTCCGCACAGCAGGGGAACAGCTGACGTTACTGAACCCCAATAACACGGCAGCAAGTGTTGACTGTGCAGACGGCACTTCCGAGCGCCAACTGGCGGTGTTGGAGCTCAGGGGTAATACTGAAAACAGAGGAGCCAGAGGTGTAATTGGAGAAACTTTCAAATCTGTAGTAGTGAGAATGTGGACAGAGCAGGAGAAATTGCCGTCCGCACAGCAGGGGAACAGCTGACGTTACTGAACCCCAATAACACGGCAGCAAGTGTTGACTGTGCAGACGGCACTTCCGAGCGCCAACTGGCGGTGTTGGAGCTCAGGGATAATACTGAAAACAGAGGAGCCAGAGGTGTAATTGGAGAAACTTTCAAATCTGTAGTAGTGAGAATGTGGACAGAGCAGGAGAAATTGCCGTCCGCACAGCAGGGGAACAGCTGACGTTACTGAACCCCAATAACACGGCAGCAAGTGTTGACTGTGCAAACGGCACTTCTGAGTGCCAACTGGCGGTGTTGGAGCTCAGGGATAATACTGAAAACAGAGGAGCCAGAGGTGTAATTGGAGAAACTTTCAAATCTGTAGTAGTGAGAATGTGGACAGAGCAGGAGAAATTGCCGTCCGCACAGCAGGGGAACAGCTGACGTTACTGAACCCCAATAACACGGCAGAAAGTGTTGACTGTGCAGACGGCACTTCCGAGCGCCAACTGGCGGTGTTGGAGCTCAGGGATTACAGTTCAGGTGGTAGAAACATGAACAGAAAAGGAGACCTGGATACTGTTGCCAACCAATTATTTATTCTGGAAGAGGACTGGCAAATTCATGAGAGATCCAGGCCTTGTTCATTTTGAGAAAAGTAAGCCGGTCAACGTTATCGGAGGATAGTCGCATGCGACGGTCTGTTAGCACACCACCTGCGGCACTAAAGACGCGTTCCGATAATACACTAGCAGCAGGGCAAGCTAGCACCTCCAATGCATACTGACTAAGCTCTGGCCATGTATCCAGCTTACATACCCAAAACTTGAAGGGAGAAGAGCCGTCTGGGAGTACACTAAGAGGGCAAGACATGTAGTCTGTCACCATCTGACGGAAACGTTGCCTCCTGCTGACTGGAGCCGTCTGTGATAGTGTAGACATTTGTGGCGGCGGGGACACAAAACTTTGCCACATTTCGGCCATACTGGTCTTGCCTTGTGCTGAGGCGCTGCTTCTGCTCCCTTTTTGTGCAGAGCTTCCTCCACTGCCTCGACGCACTGAGCTGCTTTGTAAAGCACTAGCAGCACTGCTCTCAGTTGGAATGGAGAACATGATGGAATGCACCAGTGCGTCTTGGTACTCCCGCATTTTACGCTCCCGGTTCAACGGTGTTATGAGGCTTTGTAAGTTGTCCCGGTAGCGAGGATCTAGGAGGGTGGACACCCAATAATCAGCCGTGTTGAGAATGTGGGCGATGCGGCGGTCGTTTCTCAGGCACTGCAGCATGAAATCAACCATGTGCTGCAGACTGCCAACTGGCCAAGAAACACTGTCCCCTGCTTGAGGCGTGATCTCTGCCTGCTCTGCATCACCCCACCCTCGCTCTAGATGCTGACTACTAGAGCATTGTGTACCTCCCTCCTCTGGACAGATGTCTTCCTCATCCATTGACTCCTCCTCATCCTCCTCACAAAGTGTCCCCTGCCTAGGCCTTTGTGAGGAACCACGTTGCGCAGACTGTAGAGAAGCAGATGGCATTTGTGACTCCTCATCCTCCACCTCTTCCAAAACCTCGTCCCTTAGTGCTTGCAGTGTTTTTTCAAGCAGGCAGATAAGGGGGATAGTCATGCTGACTAGTGCATCATCTGCACTCGCCATCCGCGTGGAATAATCGAAGGCACGCAAAACGTGGCAAATGTCCTTCATAGAGGCCCACTCAGTGGTGGTGAAGTGTGAACGGCGCGCACTGCGACTTGTTTGCGCCTGCTGCAGCTGGTACTCCATTACTGCTGCCTGCTGCTCACACAACCTCTCCAACATATGTAACGTTGAATTCCACCTGGTGGGTAGGTCACATATGATGCGATGTTCCGGAAGACGTAATCGGCGCTGCAGAGCTGCAATGCGTGATCTTGCATTGCTGGAACGCCGCAAGTGAGCGCACTCTATGCGGACCTTGTGAAGCAGTGCATCAAGATCCGGATAGTCCCTCAAAAAACTCTGCACGACCAAGTTGAGCACATGTGCCAGACATGGGATGTGAGTGAGGTTGCCTAGGGCCAGAGCTGCCACCAGATTTCGGCCATTGTCACACACTACCATGCCTGGCTGGAGATTCGCTGGCACAAACCACACATCGCTCTGCTGCTTGATGGCATTCCAGAGCTCCTGCGCTGTGTGACTTCGATTCCCCAAAGAAATTAATTTTAATACGGCCTGTTGACGTTTGGCCACGGCTGTGCTCATATCGGTCATCATAACAGGTAACCGTTCACGGGTCGATGTGGAGGTAGACCGTGACGGCTCCTGCAGCGCTGATTCAGAGGAACTGGAGTATGAGGAGGAGTCAATGTGTACAGACTGGATTCCTGCAATCCTTGGAGTTGGCAGAACACGTACAGCGCCACTCTCAAGATTTGTACCCGGCTCCACAACATTTACCCAATGGGCAGTGAGGTATCGTCCCTGTCCATGCTTACTGGTCCACGCATCGGTGGTCAGGTGGACCTTGCTACTGACGGCGTATTGTAGCGCATGTTTAATTTTTCCCTCCACATGATGTTGCAGGGCAGGGACGGCTTGCCTGCTGAAATAAAAGCGGCTGGGCCCGTTGTATTGTGGGACTGCCAATGCCATAAAGTTACGGAATGTGTCAGTCTCCACCAGCCTGAATGATAGCATTTCAAGGGCCAGTAGTTTAGCAATGCCAGCATTCAGAGCCTGTGCTCGGGGGTGGTTTGCCGAGTATGGGCGCCTTTTCTCCCATGCCTGTGCTAACGATGGCTGTAGACTGGCCTGGGAGTGTGAGGATGACTGGGAAAGTGGTGCTGTGGGTGGAATTACACTGTGTCTCTGTACAACAGTGCCAGAGATTCTTCCATGGCGATCCTGTGAGGAAGCCGAACCAGCTGTGTGTGAGCTGGAGGAAGAGGCTACAACACGAGCTGAAGAGGTGGTAGGTGGCGCTGTAGGTTGGCCTAGGTCTTCAGTGTGTTTTTGTAACTCCACCACGTGCTTGGTCCGCACATGTTTCCACATATTTGTGGTATTGAGGTTGCTGACACTTTTCCCTCTTTTCACCTTCTGATTACACAGCTTGCATTTGACAAAGCAAATGTCATCTGCAACTGTGTCAAAAAAGGACCAGGCACTGCAAGTCTTGGGAGCGCCCGCTTTGGATTTTGGAAGAGCCATGCTCCTAATGGGTGCCGAAGTGGAGGCTACAGGCAACCAACTCTGCCCCCTCCCTCTCCCTCCTTTTTGGGCCGTTCGGGGAATCTCTTCCTCAGAGCTGCTCCCACCACCTTCCTGTCCCTCACGCCATGATGGGTCAAGGACCTCATCATCTACACCACCCTCTTCAAACAACTGCTTCTCCTGGGTAGTCTCGACAGCACAGTACGCACCAGAAAGTGGCACCTGAGTCTCATCATCAGATGCGTACTGAGGTGTGCTGCTGACCATAGGCACTGGCCCACCCGCCTCTTCAGATTCAGAGAGACAAAACGGTTGCGCATCACTGCATACTACCTCTTCTTCAAATTCTAGAATTCTGCTTGGCTGGCCCCCTCTTTCCAAGCCAAGAGATTCAGAGAACAGAAGTAGAGATGGCTCCTGTCCAGGGCTCTCTGACTGCCTGGGCAATTTGGCAGGTGGTGAAGAGACAGATGGGTGCTCTTCAGTGCTCAGGACCTGAGAGGATCTGGAACTAATTGAAGTCGATGCATTAGCTGCCATCCATCCGACAACGGCTTCAATTTGGTCCTCGCACAGCAGTGGGGTACGGCTAGCTCCTACAAAGCTGCGCATAAAGGACTGTTCCCTGGTAAAACTGGGGGATGCTGAGTCACTGGAGCCCGCAGCAGGCACAGAATCCCCACGTCCTCTCCCTGCAGGCACAGAATCCTCACGTCCTCTCCCTGCAGAAACTCCATGCCCACGCCCACGCCCACGACCACATGCCTTACTCCCTGCCTTCTTCATCTTGGTAGACTGATAAAGATAGGCAGAAAAGTACTAAGGGCTTAGTGTGCTTATTCCTGAACAGCTGCTAACAGGTATAAGAAACACTAATTTTATAAAGTGTGGACTAGACTTTAATATGAGCTAATGTGGCCTACACAACTGTAAAGTGGAGTGTTTGGTGAACTTTATTTAGGTTTTTTTTGTCACAAAAAGACACTGGATGTGCCTAAAGATGTAATAACAATAGTATCACAAACTTTTTGTAGCTATTACAATGTAGGAAGGTAACCTACACTGCAATAGATGAGGCTGCAAAAAATAGGCTAATACTAATCTGGCTGGGGCTGCAGGGCCCAATGCTGCAGAAAGGCTCCTCTATCTACTCCTATATAGTGTGTTTGGAACCAATTTAGCTGAATACGGATGGAACCACCACACTAATAGGAGATATCAGGAAAAATTATGAATTGGCAATAAAGGACAATGTATGAGGCAGTGACACACACTGAGTGCAATACAACCAGACAGGGTTGAAGCACACACTACAGGGTGAGCTGCACTCACACACCAGACCTTGCAGACAGCGGTGAACAGTACAGATGCAGAGCACTGTGCACTAGCGCTGCAAGACCAAAAAAATTTCTCTATCTACTCCTATATAGTGTGTTTGGAACCAATTTAGCTGAATACGGATGGAACCACCACACTAATAGGAGATATCAGGAAAAATTATGAATTGGCAATAAAGGACAATGTATGAGGCAGTGACACACACTGAGTGCACTACAACCAGACGGGGTTGAAGCACACACTACAGGGTGAGCTGCACTCACACACCAGACCTTGCAGACAGCGGTGAACAGTACAGATGCAGAGCACTGTGCACTAGCGCTGCAAGACCAAAAAAATTTCTCTATCTACTCCTATATAGTGTGTTTGGAACCAATTTAGCTGAATACGGATGGAACCACCACACTAATAGGAGATATCAGGAAAAATTATGAATTGGCAATAAAGGACAATGTATGAGGCAGTGACACACACTGAGTGCACTACAACCAGACGGGGTTGAAGCACACACTACAGGGTGAGCTGCACTCACACACCAGACCTTGCAGACAGCGGTGAACAGTACAGATGCAGAGCACTGTGCACTAGCGCTGCAAGACCAAAAAATTTCTCTATCTACTCCTACATAGTGTGTTTGGAACCAATTTAGCTGAATACGGATAGAACCACCACACTAATAGGAGATATCAGGAAAAATTATGAATTGGCAATAAAGGACAATGTATGAGGCAGTGACACACACTGAGTGCACTACAACCAGACGGGGTTGAAGCACTGCACTCACACAGAGAGACCTTGCAGAAAGCGGTGAACAGCACAGAGAACTGTGCACTAGCACTGCAAGGCACAGCGATTTATAAAGTAGCTTGGGTAAAGCAGAATAGACCAAATAGGTAGCTAAAACTGTCCCTCAGAACAACAGCGTCCTATCCCTAACTGAATTCACAGCAGAGTGAGCTCAAAATGGCGGCGGCGGCTTTTATAGTGCATCATGACATCATTTCAGCAGCCAATCACAGCCATGCCATTAGTTAAGATGCCTACATGCCTAACAGGATGTGCCCACACTTCTTAGGATCCTCATTGGCTGAATAAAATGAAAATGGCTCATTGCATTATGGGAACTTCCGATTCCGGTATACGATATTGCAAAAGTATCGGAATTAAGTATCGGAATTCCGATACTGCGAATATCGGCCGATACCCGATATTTCAGTATCGGAATGCTCAACACTAATGACAAGATAATCAGCTCTAGAACAGTAGCACATAGCCAGATTCTAACTGTTATTGCATGGCATTTTAATGTCTGTATTACACCAACAGTTTGATAACTGGTTGTGCAGTTTTGCCTTATACTTGGGAATTAAGGCAGAAAGCAAACTAATACCTATTGACCAAAAGATGGATTGTTTCTTAACACAAAGGAAATGTAAAACATTCCTTGACATTTACTTATGATATAAGTAAATGACTGAAAAGCTAGAATGCTGATAAATGGTTGTGTTCTGTAGGCACAAGATAGAGATATAGGTGTCCGCAGAGACCATGGTACTATACAAATATTTGCCTTGTATGCCAAAGTGTAAATAATATGTTCCATAAATCTATGCATTATAAAATAGGGAATGTTTATTAATGACAGGCGAGCAGGCGCTGAACAATAAATATCCAACTATGTAACAGGCATGCTACGTTAATAGCCTGGGATGTGAGATTGATTGACCAATCTGTTCTTAACTGTCTAGGTCAAGTGATTACCAAGTTTAATAAGGTTGACAGTGGTTTTCCCAGAAAGCGCCAGTAGATTTATGACAATTTCGAGGTAGCATTTCCTGACATTCAAAGCTAGAGAAACATTTCGATACAACTACAATTTAAACCGAGTGAAGACCTGGGAGGGTCATAACTCTTACAGAGCGTTCTTCTCCCGCTTGTCACTTCATTTGTCAAATCAATGAATGCAAATCAGGCAATCAAATATCTTTATTTGCCATTGTTTTATCATTATTTAGTAGTGGTCAATATTTAGAAATGGGCAATGCTTCCGAGAAAAAAAGAATGTGATGTTTGTTGCAAATGAATCGCTAGTTGGATTTTTCTTGCAAGCTATAACTAAAAAGAATTATCCCGAATTGCTGGATAAAGAAATAAATGGAAATGTCTATATTTGGACTTCTCTCCTAATTATTGTGTTTAGGTGTTTCAGCTTCACCCTTTGCAATAGGATGAATGAAATCAAGCACACAGCCTTGCATACGCTAACATTTGTAGTAGTATACATCGTACCGAAGGACTAAGTGAGTTTTAATGTTGCATTATCATAAAATATCACATTTTCCACAAGACAGTATGTAAAATTTATGATCTACTGGATAGGACATTCCTTGTGAAGTTGCCTTGTGAAGGCATTTTTATGTATCTCATCCCACCAGTTTCAAATGCTATCATGGTGTAGAGCATGATGGCAATTTAGGTCTATGATCATCAGCAATGCATTCCAGTTTATGACTTGGACACAATGATAGCCAGAGGTCGGTCTGGAGACTATGTGGGCAATGCCATGAAGAGGCCTCCATAAGGTAAGGTCACGCTGGTTCTACTCCCAGGATTTTGGTAAAGGGTGGCAAAATATGCAGTAGCTGAACCCCTCTTGTCTTCATTCCAGAGACACTAACAAGTTGGCGTTGCATTGATTTGGATGTGTAACCAGTGGTACGACTATTTCTCCAAAGTGTCCCAGGAGCCGTTTTTTCAATACGACAACAGGCCTCACGTAAATCATGTTACTTTAAGCAGCCTGTGTGGCCTAACTGTGCTAACATGGCCTGCAGTATCTCTGGACTTGTCTCGCATGGAGCATTTAGGTCATTAGTCAGCAATTACAAAAAGGGAGCTGCCAGCAGCGGATCTTGATGATTTGTGTGCTAAAGTGCATTCAGCGTCACAGTATACTCCTCAGACAGCCATTAATAACCTCATTAATAGCAGCGAAAGTATAAATTTGTGTATATCAGTGTGTGGCGCTCATACTAGATACTGAATAAATTGAGATGTATTCAAAATAATGTTTAAATTTTTTTTCATCACTTGCATATCATTAACATGTCTATTGATCTTGTAATTTCCATAATTCCACAACTTTTCCTTCTTGGTGTTGCAATTTCAATGATTAGAAATGTATAAATTGACTATTCCATGTTGCATCATTCACTACAAAGTTTCAAACTAGCTCAGGAAACAATTCTAAGGATGCCACGGCCCCACTATCAGTATATGGTCAGTATTCGGTCTAAAAAAAGTTTGGTTTGAGTACCAGAACAGTATCTGAACTCAAAACTGAACCCGGAACCCATTCAGATCAATGGGGGGGCCCAAACATCAATACATAACCACGCTCCTGTGTCAGTGTGTTCCGGCTCGTGTGGAGAGCAGTCATGCTCTCCAAATCATCCGGATTGTTGTGAGACACATATGGATTATCGTCGGACAGGTGAGGAATATGATGATTTATTATTTTTTTCTTTTACAGGTGACAAGGACTTCAGTGGATTAGGTGTTATAATGAGAATTATGGTGTTTTTTTCTTTCTTTTCTTTTACAGGTGACATTGGCTTCAGTGGATTAGGCATTAAGGTGAGTATAATGCTTTATTATTTTTATTTCAAATAAAGGTGTCAGTGTCATTATTTAAATTAAAAGACTTTATTTGTGCTGTGTCTTTATTACAATTTGATCATGGGGTTAGCGTGTGCTGGATGCTGGGCTATGATGTGCGGTGAAACACTGCCCACAGCCCATCAATCAGTGGTGTGCGTGTCACTGGGTCACGCCTCGTGATGCCTAGTGAGCGGTCAGCGATAGCGCTGCTCACAGGCAAGAATAACAGTGCAAGGTATTTACTAAAAATATTATTTTCACAGTTTACGTCGATGAGGGCATTTTGTATAGTAGTGGAAACCTCTTTAACTAGGAGAATCATATTGCTAGGTTAGTATTGCTGTATAGTCAACATGGTATAGAACCCCTCTCACCCAAAAAAAAATTTGAAATTGCACTTTTTTTCAACACACTTTGGAATAGTTTTCCTGCTTTCCAGTGCATGATATGATAAAATGAATGATGTCATTCAAAAGAATAACTTGTCCCGCAGAAAACAAGCACTCATACAGATATGTTGACGGAAAAATGTGAAAAACTTATGGCCCTTGGAAGAAGGAGAGCAAAAACAGAAACGAAAAAATAGAAAACTGTCCGGGGGTGAAGCGGTTAAGCAATGAATAAAATGTCAGGATTTTTTTTTAAATGAAAATATTTACAAAACGCTCAAAAAGTGCGTAGCCATTTTCCAGCATTATGAGCGGTGGCTGTAACCATGCTATGGCACTTACTGACAGCCTTCTAAGCACTGATACACTCCAGAGCTGGCTGTCAGTCAGTGCCAGGGTGTGATTACAGCTAACGCTCACTATGTACTGAACAGCGACTGAAGCTTCGCCTCTATGACTGATAGTTGTAGGCTGCCTGAAGGAATAAACTTAATTTCCTCCCAGCATCTAAGCTATCAGTACTATTATCCTGCAGATAATCTGCAGATTTATAGTGTTTTTGACATTGAAGGGTTCCTTTAATTGCTTGGAATTTTTGAAAGCCTTAAGCATTAAAGGGTACATACATGGGAGTTTTTTTCCCACTACAAATTTTCCAGTGGAAACTTCTTCAGAAAACTTTCTTTCTTTGGGGAGTTTTTAGAGAATTGCATTTCCTGAAGATTTTACTGCAATGGTTATTAGAGATAAGCGGTGTTCGATTCGAACTGTTCGCCAATCTCAAATTCGAGCTGTTTTGGGCGGTGATCGAGCCGTTCGGTGAACACGAACAATTTGAAAAAAATTCGGCTGTTCGAGGTTATGTTCGATAAATGTTCGTGCACCAAAATCATAACTGCATTTTTTCTCAGTAATGCTGAAAATTAATGTTAATACGCAGTTTGAGTGTACAGTGGGGCGGGGGGAGGGGCAGGGGATGGATCTCTGCATAAATAATGAAGATCTCCATTTTTTTTTTCTCTTTCCCGCATTTAGAGTGGGGAGGTGCAATCTGTCAGCCTATCAGCAGCGCACACACGGAGCAAACTGCTTTTTTTCACACAAGCAAGGGCATGTGTCATTGGCAGTGTATGTCACATGTCCTTGCCCTATAAGATCCAGCCATTTTCCACGTAGCCACCATTTTCTCACTGCTGCAGCTGTGTGTTAGACGGCACCGCTGTTGCTGTGTGCGCTATACTTTGAGTGTTAATTTCAAGCCAATTTTCGCACAAATCTACAGATAGCTTGGGAGTAGGGAATAGTTGTGATTGCAGTCCTTTTGAGGACTAGGTTACATCATTTCCTACGACTTTTATCAGGCAGGTCTGTGCTCTTAAATAGATAGGTTGGGAGTAAAGACTAATTGTAATTGCAGTCCTTTTGAGGGCTAGGTTACATCAGTTCCTATCACTTTTATCAGGCAGGTCTGTGCTCTTAAATAGATAGGTTGGGAGTAAAGACTAATTGTAATTGCAGTCCTTTTGAGGGCTAGGTTACATCAGTTCCTATCACTTTTATCCGGCAGGTCTGTGCTCTTAAATAGATAGGTTGGGAGTAAAGACTAATTGTAATTGCCGTCCTTTTGAGGGCTAGGTTACATCAGTTCCTATCACTTTTTGCCAGGCAGGTCTGTGCTAGTGCTGTGCAAGTTTTTTTCACAGCATTTGGCTAAATCTAGCTAAGCAAATCCTTTTTGGCCTCTTGCAGTGTGTGTTAGTCAGTGAAGTAGCCAATCTGTGTTGCAAGCTACACCACCTGTGTATAGAATACAATATTTTTTACTGCACCTAGCCAAGTAAAACCTTTTGGGCATAGCATCATTCTATTTGTCCATCTATACTAACCTCCACCAGGTTGCAAATTCAAAATAATTGTTATCTGCATCTAGCTCTGAAAAAATATTTGGGTTTGGGCTTGTAGCAGTGTATGGGACTTGTTCTATTAGTCCATCTATACTAACCTTCACCAGGTTGCAATTTCAAAATAATTTTTATCTGCATCTAGCTCTGAAAAAATATTTGGCTTGGGCTTGCAGCAGCGTGTGGGACTTGTTCTATTATGCCATCTATACTAACCTCCACCAGGATGCAAGTTCAAAATAATTTTTATCTGCATCTATCTCTGAAAAAATATTTGGCTTGGGCTTGTAGCAGTGTGTGGGACTTGTTCTATTAGTCCATCTATACTAACCTCCACCAGGTTGCAAATTCAAAATAATTTTTATCTGCATCTAGCTCTGAAAAAATATTTGGGCTTGGGCTTGTAGCAGTGTGTGGGACTTGTTCTATTAGTCCATCTATACTAACCTCCACCAGGTTGCAAATTCAAAATAATCGTTATCTGCATCTAGCTCTGAAAAAATATTTGGGCTTCGGCTTGTAGCAGTGTGTGGGACTTGTTCTATTAGTCTATCTATACTAACCTCCACCAGGTTGCAAATTCAAAATAATTTTTATCTGCATCTAGCTCTGAAAAAATATTTGGGCTTGGGCTTGTAGCAGTGTGTGGGACTTGTTCTATTAGTCCATCTATACTAACCTCCACCAGGTTGCAAATTCAAAATAATTTTTATCTGCATCTAGCTCTGAAAAAATATTTGGGCTTGGGCTTGTAGCAGTGTGTGGGACTTGTTCTATTAGTCCATCTATACTGACCTCCAGCAGGTTGCAAATTCAAAATAATTTTTATCTGCATCTAGCTCTGTAAAAATATTTGGCTTGGGCTTGCAGCAGTGTGTGAGACTTGCTCTATTATGCGATCTATACTAACCTCCACCAGGATGCAAATTCAAAATAATTTTTATCTGCATCTATCTCTGAAAAAATATTTGGCTTGGGCTTGTAGCAGTGTGTGGGACTTGTTCTATTAGTCCATCTATAATAACCTCCACCAGGTTGCAAATTCAAAATAATTTTTATCTGCATCTAGCTCTGAAAAAATATTTGGGCTTGGGCGTGTAGCAGTGTGTGGGACTTGTTCTATTAGTCCATCTATACTAACCTCCACCAGGTTGCAAATTCAAAATAATTTTTATCTGCATCTAGCTCTGAAAAAATATTTGGGCTTTGGCTTGTAGCAGTGTGTGGGACTTGTTCTATTATTCCATCTATACTAACCTCCACCAGGTTGCAAATTCAAAATAATTTTTATCTGCATCTAGCTCTGAAAAAATATTTGGGCTTTGGCTTGTAGCAGTGTGTGGGACTTGTTCTATTAGTCCATCTATACTAACCTCCACCAGGTTGCAAATTCAAAATAATTTTTATCTGCATCTAGCTCTGAAAAAATATTTCGGCTTGGGCTTGTAGCAGTGTGTGGGACTTGTTCTATTAGCCAATCTATACTAACCTCCACCAGGTTGCAAATTCAAAATAATTTTTATCTGCATCTAGCTCTGAAAAAATCTTTCGGCTTTGGCTTGTAGCAGTGTGTGGGACTTGTTCTATTAGTCCATCTATACTAACCTCCACCAGGTTGCAAATTCAAAATAATTTTTATCTGCATCTAGCTCTGAAAAAATATTTCGGCTTGGGCTTGTAGCAGTGTATGGGACTTGTTCTATTAGTCCATCTATACTAACCTCCACCAGGTTGCAAATTCAAAATAATTTTTATCTGCATTTAGCTCTGAAAAATATTTGGCTTTGACTTGTAGCAGTGTGTGGGACTTGTTCTATTAGTCCTTCTATACTAACCTCCACCACCTGTGCATGTAATGAAATTGTTTTACTGCATTTAACCCAGCCAATACTTTTGGGCTAATACCACAGTTTGGCCTATCATCTCTGCTCGATTCCCATCCATTGTTTTTTGTGAAAACAACTCCAGAGTAGTGTTGAGCCACCCCCGTAGTGCTCGAGTTCGGTTCGGTTCGTCGAACACCCGTGTGTTCGCCGAACTGTTCGTCGAACTGTTCGTCGAACACCTTCGAACACCGTTAAAACCAATGGCAGGCAAACAAAAACACATAGAAACACATAGAAAACACCTTCAAAGGTGTCCAAAAGCTGACAAACTGCTCAGAAGACACAACTAACACATGGAAAAGTGACAAGTACATATAGTCATGCGAAAAGAAAAGAGGTGGAGGAGTAAAAGGAGGGGGAGACACAGATATAGGCATGTCATGCCCTTCTAAAATCCAAAAAGTGAGAAGCCGAGACGGCCAGTCCGCTCCTGCCCGTGCCACCTCCGTGTCGCCGGGTTTGTGCGAGAGTCGCGGTGAACCCTGACGGCCAGCCCCCCTCTCCCAATACTGGTGCCTGTCCGCTGGTGGGTCGAGAGAGCCCCCCTGTGGTGGAGGCAGCTCTAAGCTTTTTAATTTAAATTGTCTCTCTAATTTGAATGAATACACTTTAAATCCATTTACAAGGATCTATTGGAGGGCAAGTCTCATGCCAGCAGCCGCGTAATTCCAGCTCCAGTAGCGTCCACTAAAGCTGCTGCAGTTAAAAAGCTTTTATAAGGATCGAGCTCGGCTGTCCACCGCAAGGCATCCTAGTGCCAGTCCCAGCCCCTATGCCTTGGGGTGCCTCCTGATGCTCTTCACTAAGTATCCCGTGGTCCCGAAGCATTTCCTTTGAAAAAATTAAGTGTCCAAACTACAGGTGGTGTAGCTTGCTTAACAGCCGGGATAATCCGCTGACTAGCAGACACTGCTACTAGGCACAAAGTATTTCCTGGGCTAGATGCAGTTAAAAATTTGTAAGTAGATACTCTCGTTGGATGCTGAGAAAGCATTCCATAGAGTCTCCTGGCACGCCATATATGATTCTCTTAAAAAGCTTGGGGTAGGGGTCTAGGGGACCCTTTTATAGCCAAAATCACGGCCCTGTATCACAATACGTCACCTAGGCTGAAGATAAATGGAACTGTAGCACCGAGGGCTCGGTTGCTACAGACGTATTGCACCTCACCCAGAGGTGTGATATCTCACTCTCAGATAAGGATGGAGTGTGGATCAGGACCCGACACCTGCATGCATTACACCACATTGCCGTGGGGCAGGGCGACCAATATGCCCCTGAGATGGGCACGACAGTCCCTGTCCCTGGCTGGAGTGGGGGGAGGGAACACTGAGGAAGGGGAACCCTGCAGTGCAGGAGCAGGGAGGAAGCAGTTCCTGGGTGCATTGAGAAGGGAGTATAAAAGGTGGGCACCATCTTAGTTCAGTGCAGAGAAGTCTGAGCAGAAGTGGCAGGGAGCAGGGGCTCTGCATGAGCTCTGCTCCGGAGGCGGGCCTAGTAACAGAGGCCCAGGCCTGCAAGAGGGAGAAGGAAGGAAGAGGAGCGGAGAAGGCTCCAGGAACGAGGAATGAAGGGATCCCAGGGGTGCGGACAGGCGAGTCGCCACCGCACGCCCGAATCCACCTGCGTGGAGGGGTCAGGCCAAAGGGGGAGACCGGTCCCCGAACTAGTGGAGGCAGGAAACGACCCTCAGCTAGAAACCGGAGGCTCTGACATTTTATGTGGCGCAGCCCCTTGCTCCACCCGCTAGGAAGGCACCACATAGGGTCAGGGAAACTGGCGCCAAGTTTACCAAGAGGAGGCCCGAGGCAGCCGGACAGAAGTGTTGGTAAGAAAGGCCAGACAAAGGACACACAAAGGGGGTCCTGTGAAGCGCTCCAAAGTTATCTGGGAGTTGTCTGAGCCCCTCACCTGGTGAGCATAGTACGACGTGGGCAGCCGTTACCTGCAGACGTGGTCTGGATAATAAGAACTGTGAGTAAAGGCCCTGAACTGCATCACTGACTCCGTGTCGTTACTGCTGCTGCCCTGCACCATCACCCCCATCCTCCGCATACACTGCCCTGAGGCTATACTCCTCCCGTGGGGAGTTATGCTACGCTCTGCTGCACCCACAACACCAGCCTTAGCGGTCTGCCCTGTAGCGGCGGTTCACTCTGACCGCAATCCACGGGTGGCGTAGTCGGACATTTAAACATCAAAACCACATAAATAGTTCCGCCACTGGTTTGACCGCCCTGAGCCACGGAACCGGATCGCCGCCACGAAGACTACAACCACCAGCATCCACCAAAAAGGGTCCGGCTCCGGGTGTCCCAAGGCCCAGGGGGTGCGTCAGAACATTTTCATCACCTTTCACAATCACCAATGGGACAAGGCAGGGATGTCCTCTGTCCCCTCTCTTATACATCCTAGTGACGGAGCACCTGCTCTCATCAATTCGCCATAACCCCAATATTAGGTGGATTGAGGTGGGAGGCACCGAGTACAAGTGCTCTCTATTTGCTGATGATGTCCTAGTATATATCACTCAATCACATATATCCATCCCTGCTGTTATGGCTGAAATAGATCACTTTGTTACATGGTAAAATTTTAAAATCAATGCAGCGAAGTCTGAGGCCCTCGATGTCTCCCTCCCTAAATCCATATAGGATTCCATCCAGTCCAACTTTCCCTTTGCCTGGCCCTCACAGGGTATCAAATACTTAGGAATTCCTATTCATAGAGACCTCTCCCATCTATGTTATCTTAATTTTGGGCCCTTTATTGAGCAATTCCATACAGACCACGGTTGGCAAGTTGGAACTGTGAGATTCACTACGTGCACCACTGGTATTTTGTGGAAAAGCACATGTAAGATTCTGCAACAGTCTCTGCTGATACTCCTGCATGCGTGCATCCCTTTCTATGGCAGGAATAATTTCTGCAAATTTACTTTTGTACCGGGGATCTAACAGTGTGGCAACCCAGTAGTCAGGATTATTTCTAATTCTCACAATTCGAGGGTCATGTTGCAGGTAGTGCAGCAAGAAGGCACTCATGTGTGTTGCGCATCCAGGAGCACCAAGTCCCTGTTGTGTTGGTGGCGAGGTAACAATCATGCTTCCTTCCTCTGTCCTCTCCCCCCAACCTCGCACAACAGAAATGTGATCAAGGTCTCCCTCATCTGATGAGTCTTCCATCAGTTCGTCCTCCACTTCTTCCTGGGCTCCTGCACCTTCCTCACTAGTTTGGCTGCTATCGTGCGCCCTGGTAAAATCATCTCCCCCACCCTCACATGCCTGCCGCCCTGGTGCTGCCGACCGTCTGGACCTTGCAGATGTTAGCCCTTCCGCATACAACTCCTCCTCCTCTACTTCCTCCACCTCCTCTTGTGCCACCACCTGACTCCGAATTCTGTTTAACATGTGCTCCAGCATGTAAATCACCAGAATAGTCATGCTGATAATGGCATCGTCAGCACTAAACATCTTCGTCGCCATTTCAAAACTGTGCAGAAGGGTGCATAGGTCCCTGATCTGAGACCACTCCTCCAGCGTGATTTGCCCCACCTCTGAATCTCGTTGGCCCAGGCTATACGTCAGAACGTATTGCTCCAGGGCTTGTCGGTGCTGCCACAGTCGCTGCAACATGTGCAGAGTTGAATTCCACCGGGTAGGCACATCGCATTTTAGCCGGTGAAGTGGCAGGCCCAACGACTTCTGTAGAGATGTAAGTCGCTGAGCTGCGGGATGCGAACGGCGGAAGTGAGCACACAGCGACTGTGCCCTCTGCAGAAGGCCATCTAGTCTGGGATAGTGGGCTAAAAATTGCTGGACAACCAGGTTCAACACGTGAGCCATACAAGGCACGTGTGTGACATTGCCCCGGCGAAGGGCCGCACCCAGGTTTGCAGCATTGTCGCACATGGCCTTCCCTGGTTTCAGGTCCAGTGGAGACAACCATTCATGAAATTGGTTCTCCAGAGCTGACCACAACTCCTCAGCTGTGTGACTCACAATTCCCAGACATTTCAATGTAAAAACCGCCTGATGACGTTGAGCCCTACTGCCAGCATAGTAAGGAGGTGTGCAGGATCCCTTCTGCGCAGTTAGAAAGCTTGTGGCATGACCAGACAGGCTTTGGGTGCAGGTGGAAGACCGAGAGGAGGTTGAGGAGGCAGAAGCAGTGGAGGAAAAATGACATAAAGAGGATTGACGCACAACTCGTGGGGACGGCAAGACTTGGACAGCAGCCCCTTGTCCTGCTGTCACCATAGTTACCCAGTGCCCAGTCAGCGACATGTAACGCCCCTGTCCATGCCTACTCGTCCAAGTGTCTGTGGTGAAATGCACCCTGTCACACACAGAGTTTCTCAAAGAAGCGGTGATGTTGTGTGCGACATGCTGGTGGAGCGCAGGCACACCTTTCTTTGAGAAGTAGTGCCGACTGGGCATCTGGTACTGGGGCACTGCGACGGACATAAGGTCTCGAAAATCCTCTGTGTCCACCAGGCGGAAAGGCAGCATTTCTGTAGCCAAGAGCTTGCAGATGGTGAAATTCACCCTCTTAGCTTTCTCATGGCTAGGAGGAAATGGTCTTTTACTTGTCCACATCTGAGGGACCGAGGGCTGGCTATTGTGCTTAGACGGGGTTGATAAGGGTGTCCCCGGCAAACTGCCGGTCTGTGAGGAAGATGCAGGCGGACATGTTAGGTTGCCTTGATCCAAAGGTGGTGCTATCGATGTCGGACAGCGCTCAAGACAAGCTGGTGTTACCACCTCCAAAGAAAATGATGACCTGCCAATCACGCTGGCTGTTGCGGGTAAAGAGGTGGCAGGTCTGCGCCCCAAAACAGGTGTGACTGCTGTCCCCCCAGTCACAGAGGATGAAGAGGCTGCGGATGCACAAGATATGGCAGACGGTGGTTGGCCCGGCCGGCTAGACCGCATTGTAGCACACTGAGCTTCCCACTGCAACTTATGCTTCATGTCCATGTGCCGGTTCATGCATGAAGTACTCAAACTATGTATTTTTTGGCCTCTACTTAGCTTTTGCTGACAAATGTTACAGATAACACGAGTTGGGTCATCTTTATCGATCTGAAAAAATGCCCAGGCTATGCAAGGCTTAGCACCCATGCGACCTGAAGAGCCACCACGACTTGTGGTGAGAGGCAGAGTTGTGTTTGAGGATGCAGTTGTTGACGTGCTTCCAGTACTACGTCTCTGTCCAGGAAGGCGCAACCTGACCTCGTCGTCACTAGCATCTTCCTCCACCTCCTCTGCTGACCTCATCTCTTGGCTGACTGTGGGTTGACAGTAAGTGGGATCTCCGACCTCATCATCATCACCCTGTGCGTTATCACACCCGTCGTCCTCAGAGCCAACCTGTTCCTGCCCTGACAAAAAACTAAAGTTGTCGCTCCAATCAGGTATTTGAGTCTTATCATCGTCTTCCTCATTGTCTCCACCAACAGGAGTTACAGTTTGGGAATGAGGGTCTACATTATGGTCAGAACCTTCTGCGTCTGGTCCTGGATCCGACTCATAAAGATTCTGGGCATCAGTGCAGATCATTTCCTCGTCTGGATTCACAGAAGCGCTGGAGTCGACCTCTGATTCCCAGGCTATAGTATGAGTAAACAGCTCTGCAGACTCAACCATCTGTTCTACCTCATACTCAGACGGGCAGCTGGAGATTTGGGAGCTGTGAGGAAGCAAGTGCGATTTGGGTGACACCTTTGAGGACTGGAGTATTTGTGATGTTGAAGTTGATGTGGAGGAGAGCCCACTTAAAGGAGCACTTGATATCCGTTGAAGCACCTGCTGTTTTTGTGCCTCATCTGGAATTTGTAGCGATTGGCGTGGCCGTAAGAAAGGGATCTTATCACATTGTCCGCTAAAAGAAGTAGACATTTTAGTTTGGCTGGAAGATGGTCTTTCTTCTGCACCTACCCCACGGACACAACCTTTTTTCCCCTTCCCAACACGCCTATTCCCCTTTCCACCAGCAGCAGGCCTTTTTCCACTCATTTTGGTGGTTAACTAATTCACAACTCTGGAGTTGTTTGCACAAAAAAACAATGGATGGTAACCGAGCAGAGCTGAGTGGCCAAACTGTGGTATTAGGCCAAAACTATTGGCTGGGTTAGATGCAGAAAAAAAATATTTTTAATTTGCAACCTGATGGAGGTCAGTATAGATGGACTAATAGACCAAGTCCCACACACCGCTAGAAGCCCAAATATTTTTTCAGAGCTAGATGCAGAAAATTTTTTTATTCAATTTGCAACCTGAAGGAGGTCAGTATAGATGGACTAATAGACCAAGTCCCACACACTGCTAGAAGCCCAAATATTTTTTCAGAGCTAGATGCAGAAAAAAATTATTTTTAATTTGCAACCTGATGGAGGTCAGTATAGATGGACTAATAGACCAAGTCCCACACACCGCTAGAAGCCCAAATATTTTTTCAGAGCTAGATGCAGAAAAAAATTATATTCAATTTGCAACCTGCTGGACGTCAGTATAGAAGGACTAATAGAACAAGTCCCACACACTGCTAGAAGCCCAAATATTTTTTCAGAGCTAAATGAAGAAAAAAATTATTTTTAATTTGCAACCTGATGGAGGTCAGTATAGATGGACTAATAGACCAAGTCCCACACACTGCTAGAAGCCCAAATATTTTTTCAGAGCTAGATGCAGAAAAAAATTATTTTTAATTTGCAACCTGATGGAGGTCAGTATAGATGGACTAATAGACCAAGTCCCACACACCGCTAGAAGCCCAAATATTTTTTCAGAGCTAGATGCAGAAAATTTTTTTATTCAATTTGCAACCTGATGGAGGTCAGTATAGATGGACTAATAGACCAAGTCCCACACACTGCTAGAAGCCCAAATATTTTTTCAGAGCTAGATGCAGAAAAAAATTATTTTTAATTTGCAACCTGATGGAGGTCAGTATAGATGGACTAATAGACCAAGTCCCACACACTGCTAGAAGCCCAAATATTTTTTCAGAGCTAGATGCAGAAAAAAATTATTTTTAATTTGCAACCTGATGGAGGTCAGTATAGATGGACTAATAGAACAAGTCCCACACGCTGCTAGAAGCCCAAATATTTTATCAGAGATAAATGAAGAAAAAAATTATTTTTAATTTGCAACCTGATGGAGGTCAGTATAGATGGACTAATAGACCAAGTCCCACACACTGCTAGAAGCCCAAATATTTTTTCAGAGCTAGATGCAGAAAAAAATTATTTTTAATTTGCAACCTGATGGAGGTCAGTATAGATGGACTAATAGGCCAAGTCCCACACACCGCTAGAAGCCCAAATATTTTTTCAGAGCTAGATGCAGAAAAAAATTATATTCAATTTGCAACCTGCTGGAGGTCAGTATAGAAGGACTAATAGAACAAGTCCCACACACTGCTAGAAGCCCAAATATTTTTTCAGAGCTAAATGAAGAAAAAAATTATTTTTAATTTGCAACCTGATGGAGGTCAGTATAGATGGACTAATAGACCAAGTCCCACACACTGCTAGAAGCCCAAATATTTTTTTTCAGAGCTAGATGCAGAAAAAAATTATATTCAGTTTGCAACCTGATGGAGGTCAGTATAGATGGACTAATAGAATGATGCTATGCCCAAAAGATTTTACTTCACTAGGTGCAGTAAAAAAATTGGTATTCTATACACAGGTGGTATATCTTGCAACACAGATAGGCTACTCCACTGACTAACACACTCTGCAATAGGCCAAAAAGGATTAGCTTTGCTAGATTCAGCCAAATGCTGTGAAAAAAACTTGCACAGCACTGGCACAGACCTGCCTGGCAAAAACTGATAGGAACTGATGTAACCTAGTCCTGAAAAGGACTCCAATTACAATTAGTCTTTACTCCCACAATCTATCTATTTAAGAGCACAGACCTGCCTGATAAAAGTCGTAGGAAATGCTGTAACCTAGTCCTTAAAAGGACTGCAATCACAACTATTCCCTACTCCCAAGCTATCTGTATATTTGTGCGAAAATTGGCTTGAAATTAACAAGGTATAGCGCACACAGCAACAGCGGTGCCGTCTAACATGCAGCTGCAGCAGTGAGAAAATGGTGGCGACGGGGAAAATGGCTTGGTCTTATAGGGCAAGGACATGTGACATACACTGCCAATCACACATGCCCTTGCTTGTGTGAAAAAAAGCACTTCGCTCCGTGTGTGCGCTGCTGATAGGCTGACAGATTGCACCTCCCCACTGCAAATGCGGGAAAAAGAAAAAAAAATGGAGATCTTCATTGTTCCTGCAGAGATCCATCCCCTGCCCCTCCCCCCGCCCCGCTGTACACTCAAACTGCGTATTAACATTAATTTTCATCATTACTGAGAAAAAATCCAGTTATGATTTTGGTGCACGAACAGTTATCGAACATAACCTCGAACAGCCGAATTTTTCTCAAATTGTTCGTGTTCGCCGACCGGCTCGAACACCGCCCAAAACAGCTCGAATTTGAGATTAGCGAACAGTTCGAGTAGAACAACGCTCATCTCTACTCCAGAGTTGTCAATTAGTTAACCACCAAAATGAGTGGAAAAAGGCCTGCTGCTGGTGGAAAGGGGAATAGGCGTGTTGGGAAGGGAAAAAAAGGTTGTGTCCGTGGGATAGGTGTTAAAGGAACAGTAACATCTGCAGAAGAAAGACCATCTTCCAGCAAAACTAAGATGTCTACTTCTTTTAGCGGGCAATGTGATAAGATCCATGCCAATCGCTACAAATTCCAGATGAGGCACAAAAACAGCAGGTGCTTCAACGGATATCAAGCGCTCCTTTAAGTGGGCTCTCCTCCACCTCAACTTCAACATCACAAATACTCCAGTCCTCAGAGGTGTCACCCCAATCGCACGTGCTTCCTCACAGCTCCCAAGTCTCCAGCTGCCCATCTGAGTATGGGGTAGAACATATGGTTGAGTCTGCAGAGCTGTTTACTCATATTATAGCCTGGGAATCAGAGGTCGGCTCCAGAGCTTCTGTGAATCCAGACGAGGAAATGATCTGCACTGATGCCCAGAATCTTTATGAGTCGGATGCAGGAACAGACGCAGGAGGTTCTGACCATAATGTAGACCCTTGTTTCCAAACTGTAACTTCTGTTGGTGGAGACAATGAGGAAGACGATGATGAGGCTCAAATACCTGATTGGAGCGACAACTTTAATTTTTTGTCAGGGCAGGAAGAGGTTGGCTCTGAGGACGACAGGTGTGAAAACACACAGGGTGATGATGACGAGGTTGGAGATCCCACTTACTGTCAACTCACAGTCAGCCAGTTGATGAGGTCAGCAGAGGAGGTGGAGGAGGATTCTAGTGACGACGAGGTCAGGTTGCGCCTTCCTGGACAGAGACGTAGTACTGGAAGCACGTCAACAACTGCATCCTCAAACACAACTCTGCCTCTGACCACAAGTCGTGGTGGCTCTTCAGGTCGCATGGGTGCTAAGCCTTGCATAGCCTGGGCATTTTTTCAGATCGATAAGGATGACCCAACTCGTGTTATCTGTAACATTTGTCAGCAAAAGCTAAGTAGAGGCCAAAAAATACATAGTTTGAGTACTTCATGCATGAACCGGCACATGGATATGAAGCATAAGTTGCAGTGGGAAGCTCACTGTGCTCCAATGCGGCCTAACCGGCCGGGCCAACCACCGTCTGCCACATCTTGTGCATCTGCGGCCTCTTCATCCTCTGTGACTGGGGGGACAGCAGTCACACCTGTTTTGGGACGCAGACCTGCCACCTCTTTACCCGCAACAGCCAGCGTGATTGGCAGGTCATCATTTTCTTTGGAGGTGGAAACACCAGCTGGTGTTCAGCGCTGTCCGACCTTGATAGCACCACCTTTGGATCAAGGCAACCTAACATGTCCGCCTGCATCTTACTCACAGATCGGCAGTTTGCCGGGGACACCCTTCTCAACCCCGTCTAAGCATAACAGCCAGCCCTCGGTCCCTCAGATGTGGACAAGTAAAAGGCCAATTTCCTCCTAGCCATGAGAAAGCTAAGAGGTTGAATTTCACCATCTGCAAGCTCTTGGCTACAGAAATGCTGCCTTTCCGCCTCATGGACACAGAGGATTTTCGAGACATTATGTCCGTCACAGTGCCTCAGTACCAGATGACCAGTCGGCACTACTTCTCAAAGAAAGGTGTGCCTGCGCTCCACCAGCATGTCTCACACAACATCACCGCTTCTTTGAGAAACTCTGTGTGTGACAGGGTGCATTTCACCACAGACACTTGGACGAGTAGGCATGGACAGGGGCGTTACATGTCGCTGACTGGGCACTGGGTGACTATGGTGACAGCAGGACAAGGGGCTGCTGTCCAAGTCTTGCCATCCCCACGAGTTGTGCGTCAATTCTCTTTATCTCAAAGTTCCTCCACTGCTTCTGCCTCCTCAACCTCCTCTCAGTCCTCCACCTGCACCCAAAGCCTGTCTGGTCATGCCACAAGCTTTCTAACTGCGCAGAAGGGATCCTGCACACCTCCTTACTATGCTGGCAGCAGGGCTCAATGTCATCAGGCGGTTTTTACTTTGAAATGTCTGGGAAATGTGAGTCACACAGCTGAAGAGTTGTGGTCAGCTCTGGAGAACCAGTTTCATGAATGGTTGTCTCCACTGGACCTGAAACCAGGGAAGGCCGTGTGCGACAATGCTGCAAACCTGGGTGCGGCCCTTCGCCAGGGCAATGTCACACACGTGCCTTGTATGGCTCACGTGTTGAACGTGGTTGTCCAGCAATTTTTAGCCCACTCCTCCCAGACTAGATGGCCTTCTGCAGAGGGCACGGTCGCTGTGTGCTCACTTCCGCCTTTCGCATCCCGCAGCTCAGCGACTTACATCTCTACAGAAGTCGTTGGGCCTGCCACTTCACCGGCTAAAATGCGATGTGCCTACCCGGTGGAATTCAACTCTGCACATGTTGCAGCGACTGTGGCAGCACCGACAAGCCCTGGTGCAATACGTTCTGACGTATAGCCTGGGCCAACGAGATCCAGAGGTAGGGCAAATCACGCTGGAGGAGTGGTCTCAGATCAGGGACCTATGCACCCTTCTGCACAGTTTTGAAATGGCGAGGAAGATGTTTAGTGCTGACGATGCCATTATCAGCATGACTATTCCGGTGATTTACATGCTGGAGCACATGTTAAACAGAATTCGGAGTCAGGTGGTGGCACAAGAGGAGGTGGAGGAAGTAGAGGAGGAGGAGTTGTATGCGGAAGGGCTAGCATCTGCAAGGTCCAGATGGTCGGCAGCACCAAGGCGGCAGGCATGTGAGGGTGGGGGAGATGGTTTTTCCAGGGTGCATGGTAGCAGCCAAACTAGTGAGGAAGGTGTAGGAGCCCAGGAAGAAGTGGAGGACGAAGTGATGGAATACTCATCAGATGAGGGAGACCTTGATCACATTTCTGTTGTGCGAGGTTGGGGGGAGAGGACAGAGGAAGGAAGCATGATTGTTACCTCGCCACCAACACAACAGGGACTTGGTGCTCCTGGATGCGCAAGACACATGAGTGCCTTCTTGCTGCACTATCTGCAACATGACCCTCGAATTGTGAGAATTAGAAATAATCCTGACTACTGGGTTGCCACACTGTTAGATCCCCGGTACAAAAGTAAATTTGCAGAAATTATTCCTGTCATAGAAAGAGATGCACGCATGCAGGAGTATCAGCAGAGACTGTTGCAGAATCTTACATGTGCTTTTTCCCAAAACACTACTGGAGCACGTAGTGAATCTCACAGTTCCAACTTGCCAATCGTGGGACCGTCGAGTGTTCAGCACTCAAAACGTAACAGAAACACAGTATCTGCTGGTAGCATCAATTTTGCGGAATCATTTCACCACTTTTTTAGCTCATCCTTTGCAAGGCCACAGGAGACAAGAAGTCTGACACATAGTCAACGCCTAGAGACGATTGTACAGGAGTATCTCCAAGTAAGCATTGAAGCCATGACTGTGTCACTGGACCCTTGCTCTTTTTGGGCTTCCAATTAGGATAAATGGCTGGAGCTCGCCACTTACGCCTTGGAGATCTTGTCATGCCCCGCAGCCAGCTTTCTGTCTGAACGTGTGTTAAGCGCTGCTGGTGGTGTGCTGACAGATAAGCGCACGCGGCTCTCCACTGATAATGTAGACAGACTCACGTTCATAAAGATGAACAAATCATGGATCCGAAACGACTTTTCTACACCTGTGTCATCCTGGGGAGAGTAAAAGCTTGATGACTGGTTAAAATTACCTCACCAACCGTTTTAAGCTTTCAAATTACTAATCATGTTTATCAGTATCTTGGCTGGAAAATAATTTGGGCCTTGTAGCAGTGTGCAGTACTGATTCTATTAGGCCATCTATACTAAACTCCACCAGATTTAAAATTACTTATAATGTTTATCTGTATCTTTGCTGGAAAATAATTTGGGCCTTGTAGAAGTGTGCAGTACTGATTCTTTTAGGCCATCTATACTAAACTCCACCAGATTTAAAATTACTAATCATGTTTATCTGTATCTTGGCTGGAAAATAATTTGGGCCTTGTAGGAGTTTGCAGTACTGATTCTATTAGGCCATCTATACTAAACTCCACCAGATTTAAAATTACTTATAATGTTTATCTGTATCTTTGCTGGAAAATAATTTGGGCCTTGTAGAAGTGTGCAGTACTGATTCTTTTAGGCCATCTATACTAAACTCCACCAGATTTAAAATTACTAATCATGTTTATCTGTATCTTGGCTGGAAAATAATTTGGGCCTTGTAGCAGTTTGCAGTACTGATTCTATTAGGCCATCTATACTAAGCTCCACCAGCTTTCAAATTAATAATAATTTTTAGCTGCATCTAGCCCGGAAAATAATTTTGGGGCTTCTAGATGCACAAGACACATGAGTGCCTTCTTGCTGCATTACCTACAACATGACACTCAGATTGTCAGAATTCGAAATAATCCTGACTACTGGGTTGCCACACTCTTAGATCCCCCACACTCTTCGATCAACCTTTTCATTTTAATAAAGAACAAAAAATTGGTCATTTTTGAAATTATAAGCATTAGCAGGATATTAGAAACTGAAATCAACAGTTTTCAACTCAAAACTTTATTCTAGGTGATGTTACATTTGCACATAGGACCCCTTGTTGGAAAGGAGCTTCTGAACTGTCTTGTCTATTGAATTTGTCAGGTTTTGGATGATTTCTGCTTCAATTGTTTTGCATGAGGACAGAATACCCTCCCAGAGCTGTTGCTTAGATGTGAACTGCCTCCCGCCATCATAGACACTCCTTTTGATGATGTTCCAGAGGTTCTGAATGGGGTTGAGGTCAGGGGAGCATGGGGGTCACACCATAAGTTTGTCCCCTTTTATGCCCATATCAGCCAGAGACGCAGATGTGTTATGTGCAGCATGAGACGGTGCATTATCATGCATGAAAATGATCTTGCTGTGGAATACACGGTTCTTCTTCTTGAACCATGGCAGGAAGTGCTGTTTGAGAAACTCCACATACATTATGGAGTTCATCTTTACCCCTTCAGGGATCCTAAAGGGGCCAAAAATCTCTCTCCCCATGATTCCAGCCAAAACATTACTCCACCTCCTCCTTGTTGGCGCCGTTGCCGTGTTTGCATGGGGTGTCCATCAACCAGCCATCCTTCACTCCATCCATATGGACTATCGAGCGTTGCATGGCACTCATCGGTGAACAAAACAGTTTTGAAGTCTGTCTTCATGTATTGTTTGGCCCACTGGAGCCATTTCTGCTTGTGTACAGTGGATAGAGGAGGTCGACAGGATGGATTACGCACAGCTGCAAACCTCTGAACGACTCTGCATCTTGTTGTTCGGGGGCCGAAGGAGGCACCAGCTGCTTCAAAAACTTGTCTGCTGCTATGACAAGGCTTTTTTGCCGCTGCTCTTTTAACCTGACGTAATTGCCTGTAGGAAAGAGTCCTCAAATTTCCCTTATCAGCACGCACACGTGTGTACTGTGAATCAGCTACATACTTCTTGATTGTGCGATGATCAGGATGAACTGTCTTGGCAATGTTGATGGTAGTCATGCCTTGACCTAAACACTCCACAATTTGTTGCTTCTCAGCAACCGACACGTCCTTTTTCTTTCCGGTTTTGGCAGAAAATGTAGGCTGCTTAATAATGTGGGACTACCTTCTTAAGTAGTCTTGCCTTTCATTGGACACACCTGCCAAACTAATTAGCACAGGTGTCTGCAATTGCTTACAGTGATATAAGGAGCCCTGACACACATCACCATCAATGAGTTTAACTGACAAACAAAAAAATTCTTACCTTATCACTCCTAAATAGAGATGAGCGATGTTCGACTCGAACTGTTCGCCAATCTCAAATTCGAGCTGTTTTGGGCGGTGTTCGAGCCGTTCGGCGAACATGAACGATTTGAAAAAAATTCGGCTGTTCGAGGTTATGTTCGATAACTGTTCGTGCACCAAAATCATAACTGGATTTTTTCTCAGTAATGCTGAAAATTATTGTTAATACGCAGTTTGAGTGTACAGCGGGGCAGGGGGAGCGGCAGGGGATGGATCTCTGCAGGAATAATGAAGATCTCCATTTTTTTTTTTTCTTTCCCGCATTTACAGTGGGGAGGTGCAATCTGTCAGCCTATCAGCAGCGCACACACGGAGCGAAGTGCTTTTTTTCACACAAACAAGGGCATGTGTCATTGGCAGTGTATGTCACATGTCCTTGCCCTATAAGACCCAGCCATTTTCCCCGTCGCCACCATTTTCTCACTGCTGCAGCTGCGTGTTAGACGGCACCGCTGTTGCTGTGTGCGCTATACCTTGTTAATTTCAAGCCAATTTTCGCACAAATCTACAGATAGCTTGGGAGTAGGGAAGAGTTGTGATTGCAGTCCTTTTAAGGACTAGGTTACAGAATTTACTACGACTTTTATCAGGCAGGTCTGTGCTCTTAAATAGATAGGTTGGGAGTAAAGACTAATTGTAATTGCAGTCCCTTTCAGGACTAAGTTACATCAGTTCCTATCAGTTTTTGCCAGGCAGGTCTGTGCCAGTGCTGTGCAAGTTTTTTTCACAGCATTTGGCTAAATCTAGCAAAGCAAATCCTTTTTGGCCTATTGCAGAGTGTATTAGTCAGTGGAGTAGCCTATCTGTGTTGCAAGCTACACCACCTGTGTATAGAATACCAATTTTTTTACTGCACCTAGTGAAGTAAAACCTTCTGGGCATAGCATCATTCTATTAGTCCATCTATACTAACCTCCACCAGGTTGCAAATTGAATATAATTTTTTTCTGCATCTAGCTCTGAAAAAATATTTGGGCTTCTAGCAGTGTGTGGGACTTGGTCTATTAGTCCATCTATACTGACCTCCATCAGGTTGCAAATTCAATATCATTTTTTTCTGCATCTAGCTCTGAAAAAATATTAGGTCTTCTAGCAGTGTGTGGGACTTGGTCTATTAGTCCATCTATACTGATCTCCATCAGGTTGCAAATTGAATATAATTTTTTTCTGCACCTAGCTCTGAAAAAATATTTGGGCTTCTAGCAGTGTGTGGGACTTCGTCTTTTAGTCCATCTATACTGACCTCCATCAGGTTGCAAATTGAATATAATTTTTTCTGCATCTAGCTCTGAAAAAATATTTGGGCTTCTAGCAGTGGGTGGGACTTGGTCTATTAGTCCATATATATTGACCTCCATCAGGTTGCAAATTCGATATAATTTTTTTCTGCATCTAGCTCTGAAAAAATATTTGGGCTTCTAGCAGTGTGTGGGACTTGGTCTATTAGTCCATCTATACTAACCTCCACCAGGTTGCAAATTAAAAATAATTTTTATCTGCATCTAGCTCTGAAAAAATATTTGGGCTCCTAGCAGTGTGTGGGACTGGGTCTATTAGTCCATCTATACTGACCTCCATCAGGTTGCAAATTCAATATAATTTTTTTCTGCATCTAGCTCTGAAAAAATATTTGGGCTTCTAGCAGTGTGTGGGACTTGGTCTATTAGTCCATCTATACTGACCTCCATCAGGTTGCAAATTCAATATAATTTTTTTCTGCATCTTGCTCTGAAAAAATATTTGGGCTTCTAGCAATGTGTGGGACTTGGTCTATTAGTCCATCTATACTGACCTCCATCAGGTTGCAAATTCAATATAATTTTTTTCTGCATCTAGCTCTGAATAAATATTTGGGCTTCTATCAGAGTGGGACTTGGTCTATTAGTCCATCTATACTGACCTCCATCAGGTTGCAAATTGAATATAATTTTTTTCTGCATCTAGCTCTGAAAAAATATTTGGGCTTCTAGCAATGTGTGGGACTTGGTCTATTAGTCCATCTATACTGACCTCCATCAGGTTGCAAATTGAATATAATTTTTTTCTGCATCTAGCTCTGAAAAAATATTTGGGTTTCTAGCAGTGTGTGGGACTGGGTCTACTAGTCCATCTATACTGACCTCCATCAGGTTGCAAATTGAATATAATTTTTTTCTGCATCTAGCTCTGAAAAAATATTTGGGTTTCTAGCAGTGTGTGGGACTGGGTCTATTAGTCCATCTATACTGACCTCAATCAGGTTGCAAATTCAATATAATTTTTTTCTGCATCTAGCTCTGAAAAAATATTTGGGCTTCTAGCAGTGTGTGGGACTTCGTCTTTTAGTCCATCTATACTGACCTCCATCAAGTTGCAAATTGAATATAATTTTTTCTGCATCTAGCTCTGAAAAAATATTTGGGCTTCTAGCAGTGTGTGGGACTTGGTCTATTAGTCCATCTATACTGACCTCCATCAGGTTGCAAACTGAATATAATTTTTTTCTGCATCTAGCGCTGAAAAAGTATTTGGGCTTCTAGCAGTGTGTGGGACTTGGTCTATTAGTCCATCTATACTGACCTCCATCAGGTTGCAAATTCAATATAATTTTTTCTGCATCTAGCTCTGAAAAAATATTTGGGCTTCTAGCAGTGTGTGGGACTGGGTCTATTAGTCCATCTATACTGACCTCAATCAGGTTGCAAATTCAATATAATTTTTTTCTGCATCTAGCTCTGAAAAAATATTTGGGCTTCTAGCAGTGTGTGGGACTTGGTCTATTAGTCCATCTATACTGACCTCCATCAGGTTGCAAATTGAATATAATTTTTTTCTGCATCTAGCTCTGAAAAAATAT
Organism: Phyllobates terribilis; assembly: GCF_046119375.1. Taxonomy (NCBI): domain Eukaryota; kingdom Metazoa; phylum Chordata; class Amphibia; order Anura; family Dendrobatidae; genus Phyllobates; species Phyllobates terribilis. The sequence goes on from NW_027362762.1 coordinate 882,905,034, forward strand.
TTGGGCTTCCAGCAGTGTTGGGACTTGGTCTATTAGTCCATCTATACTGACCTCCATCTGGTTGCAAATTGAAGATAATTTTTTTCTGCATCTAGCTTTGAAAAAATATTTGGGCTTCTTGCAGTGTGTGGGACTTGGTCTATTAGTCCATCTATACTGACCTCCACCAGGTTGCAAATTAAAAATAATTTTTATCTGCATCTAGCTCTGAAAAAATATTTGGGCTTCTAGCAGTGTGTGGGACTTGGTCTATTAGTCCATCTATACTGACCTCCGTCAGGTTGCAAATTCAATATAATTTTTTTCTGCATCTAGCTCTGAAAAAATATTTGGGCTTCTAGCAGTGTGTGGGACTTGGTCTATTAGTCCATCTATACTGACCTCCATCAGGTTGCAAATTGAATATAATTTTTTTCTGCATCTAACCCAGCCAATACTTTTGGCCTAATACCACAGTTTGGCCACTCAGCTCTGCTCGGTTCCCATCCATTGTTTTTTTGTGCAAACAACTCCAGAGTTGTGAATTTGTTAACTACCAAAATGAGTGGAAAAAGGCCTGCTGCAGGTGGAAAGGGGAATAGGCGTGTTGGGAAGGGGAAAAAAGGTTGTGTCCGTGGGGTAGGTGTTAAAGCAACAGTAACATCTGCAGAAGAAAGAACATCTTCCAGCCAAACTAAAATGTCTACTTCTTTTAGCGGACAATGTGATAAGATCCCTTTCTTAAGGCCACGCCAATTGCTACAAATTCCAGATGAGGCACAAAAACAGCAGGTGCTTCAACGGATATCAAGTCCTCCTTTAAGTGGGCTCTCCTCCACCTCAACTTCAACATCACAAATACTCCAGTCCTCAGAGGTGTCACCCCAATCGCACTTGCTTCCTCACAGCTCCCAAATCTCCAGCTGCCCGTCTGAGTATGGGGTAGAACAGATGGTTGAGTCTGCAGAGCTGTTTACTCATACTATAGCCTGGGAATCAGAGGTCGGCTCCAGAGCTTCTGTGAATCCAGACGAGGAAATGATCTGCACTGATGCCCAGAATCTTTATGAGTCGGATCCAGGACCAGACGCAGAAAGTTCTGACCATAATGTAGATCCTCGTTCCCAAACTGTAACTCCTGTTGGTGGAGACAATGAGGAAGACGATGATGAGACTCAAATACCTGATAGGAGCGACAACTTTAGTTTTTTGTCAGGGCAGGAAGAGGGTGGCTCTGAGGACGACGGGTGTGATAACACACAGGGTGATGATGATGAGGTTGGAGATCCCACTTGCTGTCAACCCACAGTCAGCCAAGAGATGAGGTCAGCATAGGAGGTGGAGGAGGATGCTAGTGACGACGAGGTCAGGTTGCGCCTTCCTGGACAGAGACGTAGTACTGGAAGCACGTCAACAACTGCATCCTCAAACACAACTCTGCCTCTGACCACATGTCGTGGTGGCTCATCAGGTCGCATGGGTGCTAAGCCTTGCATAGCTTAAGCACTTTTTCAGATCGATAAAGATGACCCAACTCGTGTTATCTGTAACATTTGTCAGCAAAAGCTAAGTAGAGGCCAAAAATTACATAGTTTGAGTACTTCATGCATGAACCGGCACATGGACATGAAGCATAATTTGCAGTGGGAAGCTCACTGTGCTCCAATGCGGCCTAGCTGGCCGGGCCAACCACCGTCTGCCACATCTTGTGCATCCGCGGCCTCCTCATCCTCTGTGACTGGGGGGACAGCAGTCACACCTGTTTTGGGACGCAGACCTGCCACCTCTTTACCCGCAACAGCCAGCGTGATTGGCAGGTCATCATTTTCTTTGGAGTTGGTAACACCAGCTGGTGTTGAGCGCTGTCCGACATCGATAGCACCACTTTTGGATCAAGGCAACCTAGCATGTCCACCTGCATCTTCCTCACAGACCGGCAGTTTGCCGGGGACACCCTTATCAACCCCGTCTAAGCACAACAGCCAGCCCTCGGTCCCTCAGATGTGGACAAGTAAAAGACCATTTCCTCCTAGCCATGAGAAAGCTAAGAGGTTGAATTTCACCATCTGCAAGCTCTTGGCTACAGAAATGCTGCCTTTCCGCCTGGTGGACACAGAGGATTTTCGAGACCTTATCTCAGTCGCAGTGCCCCAGTACCAGTTGCCTAGTCAGCACTACTTCTCAAAGAAAGGTATGCCTGCGCTACACCAGCATGTCGCATACAACATCACCGCTTCTTTGAGAAACTCTGTGTGTGACAGGGTGCATTTCACCACAGACACTTGGACGAGTAGGCATGGACAGGGGCGTTACATGTCGCTGACTGGGCACTGGGTAACTATGGTGATAGCAGGACAAGGGGCTGCTGTCCAAGTCTTGCCGTCCCCTTGAGTTGTGCGTCAATCCTCTTTATATCAAAGTTCCTCCACTGCTCCTGCCTCCTCAACCTCCTCTCGGCCCTCCACCTGCACCTAAAGCCTGTCTGGTCATGACACAAGCTTTCTAACTGCGCAGAAGAGATCCTGCACACCTCCTTACTATGCTGGCAGTAGGGCTCAACGTCATGAGGCGGTTTTTACTTTGAAATGTCTGGGAAATGTGAGTCACACAGCTGAGGAGTTGTGGTCAGCTCTGGAGAACCAATTTCATGAATGGTTGTCTCCACTGGACCTGAAACCAGGGAAGGCCATGTGTGACAATGCGGCAAACCTGTGTTTGGCCCTTCGCCGGGGCAATGTCACACACGTGCCTTGTATGGCTCACGTGTTGAACCTGGTTGTCCAGCAATTTTTAGCCCACTATCCCGGACTAGATGGCCTTCTGCAGAGGGCACGGTCGCTGTGTGCTCACTTCTGCCGTTCGCATCCCGCAGCTCAGCGACTTACATCTCTACAGAAGTCGTTGGCCTGCCACTTCACCGGCTAAAAATACGATGTGCCTACCCGGTGGAATTCAACTCTGCACATGTTGCAGCGACTGTGGCAGCACCGACAAGCCCTGGTGCAATACGTTCTGACGTATAGCCAGGGCAAACGAGATCCAGAGGTGGGGCAAATCACGCTGGAGGAGTGGTCTCAGATCAGGGACCTATGCACCCTTCTGCACAGTTTTGAAATGGCGACGAAGATGTTTAGTGCTGACGTTGCCATTTTCAGCATGACTATTCCCGTGATTTACATGCTGGAGCACATGTTAAACAGAATTCGGAGTCAGATGATGGCACAAGAGGAGGTGGAGGAAGTAGAGGAGGAGGAGTTGTATGCGGAAGGGCTAACATCTGCAAGGTCCAGACGGTCGGCAGCACCAAGGCGGCAGGCATGCGAGGGTGGGGGAGATGGTTTTACCAGGGAGCATGGTAGCAGCCAAACTAGTGAGGAAGGTGTAGGAGCCCAGGAAGAAGTGGAGGACGAAGTGATGGAATACTCATCAGATGAGGGAGACCTTGATCACATTTCTTTTGTGCGAGGTTGGGGGGAGAGGGCAGAGGAAGGAAGCATGATTGTTACCTCGCCACCAACACAACAGGGACTTGGTGCTCCTGGATGCGCAAGACACATGAGTGCCTTCTTGCTGCACTACCTGCAACATGACCCTCGAATTGTGAGAATTAGAAATAATCCTGACTACTGGGTTGCCACACTGGTAGATCCCCGGTACAAAAGTAAATTTGCAGAAATTATTCCTGCCATAGAGAGGGATACACGCATGCAGGAGTATCAGCAGAGACTGTTGCAGAATCTTACATGTGCTTTTCCACAAAACACCAGTGGTGCACGTAGTGAATCTTACAGTTCCAACTTGCCAGCCGTGGGACCGTCGAGTGTTCAACACTCAAACCGTAACAGAAACACAGTATCTGCTGGTAACATCAATTTTGCGGAATCATTTCACCACTTTTTTAGCCCATCCTTTGCAAGGCCACAGGAGACAAGAAGTCTGACACATAGTCAACGCCTAGAGACGATGGTACAGGAGTATCTCCAAGTAAACATTGAAGCCATGACTGTGTCACTGGACCCTAGCTCTTTTTGGGCTTCCAATCTGGATAAATGGCCGGTGCTCGCCACTTACGCCTTGGAGATCTTGTCATTCCCCGCAGCCAGCGTTCTGTCTGAACGTGTGTTCAGCGCTGCTGGTGGTGTGCTGACAGATAAGCGCACGCGGCTCTCCACTGATAATGTAGACAGACTCACATTCATAAAGATGAACAAATCATGGCTCCGAAACGACTTTTCTACCCCTGTGTCATCCTGGGGAGAGTAAAAGCTTGATGATTGGTTAAAATCACCTCACCAACCGTTTTAAGCTTTCAAATTACTAATCATGTTTATCTGTATCTTGGCTGGAAAATTATTTGGGCTTTGTAGCAGTGTGCAGCATTGATTCTATTAGGCCATCTATAATAAGCTCCACCAGATTTAAAATTACTAATCATGTTTATCTGTATCTTGGCTGGAAAATAATTTGGGCTTTGTAGCAGTGTGCAGTACTGATTCTATTAGGCCATCTATACTAAGCTCCACCAGATATAAAATTACTAATCATGTTTATCTGTATCTTGGCTGGAAAATTATTTGGGCTTCGTAGCAGTGTGCAGTACTGATTCTATTAGGCCATCTATACTAAGCTCCACCAGATTTAAAATTACTAATCATGTTTATCTGTATCTTGGCTGGAAAATTATTTGGGCTTTGTAGCAGTGTGCAGTACTGATTCTATTAGGCCATCTAAACTAAGCTCCACCAGATTTAAAATTACTAATCATGTTTATCTGTATCTTGGCTGGAAAATTATTTGGGCTTTGTAGCAGTGTGCAGTACTGATTCTATTAGGCCATCTATACTAAGCTCCACCAGATTTAAAATTACGAATCATGTTTATCTGTATCTTGGCTGGAAAATTATTTGGGCTTTGTAGCAGTGTACAGTACTAATTCTATAAGGCCATCTATACTAAGCTCCACCAGATTTAAAATTAATAATAATTTTTAGCTGCATCTAGCCCGGAAAATAATTTTAGGGCTCCTAGATGCGCAAGACACATGATTGCCTTCTTGCTGCACTACCTGCAACATGACCCTCAGATTGTCAGAATTCGAAGTAATCCTGACTACTGGGTTGCCACTAGTGTTGAGCCACCCCCGTAGTGTTCGTGTTCGGTTCGGTTTGTCGAACACCCGTGTGTTCGCCGAACTGTTCGTCGAACTGTTCGTCGAACACCTTCGAACACCGTTAAAACCAATGGCAGGCAAATAAAAACACATAGAAACACATAGAAAACACCTTCAAAGGTGTCCAAAAGCTGACAAACTGCTCAGAAGACACAACTAACACATGGAAAAGTGACAAGTACATATAGTCATGCGAAAAGAAAAGAGGTGGAGGAGTAAAAGGAGGGGGAGACACAGATATAGGCATGTCATGCCCTTCTAAAATTCAAAAAGTGAGAAGCCGACACGTTCAGTCCGCTCCTGCCCGTGCCACCTCCGTGTCGCCGGGTTTGTGCCAGAGCCGCGGTGAACCCTGACGGCCAGCCCCCCTCTCCCAATACTGGTGCCTGTCCGCTGGTGGGTCGAGCGAGCCCCCCTGTGGTGGAGGCAGCTCTAAGCTTTTTAATTTAAATTGTCTCTCTAATTTGAATGAATACACTTTAAATCCATTTACAAGGATCTATTGGAGGGCAAGTCTCATGCCAGCAGCCGCGTAATTCCAGCTCCAGTAGCGTCCACTAAAGCTGCTGCAGTTAAAAAGCTTTTATAAGGATCGAGCTCGGCTGTCCACCGCAAGGCATCCTACTGCCAGTCCGAGCCCCTATGCCTTGGGGTGCCTCCTGATGCTCTTCACTGAGTATCCCGTGGTCCCGAAGCATTTCCTTTGAAAAAATGAAGTGTCCAAACTACAGGTGGTGTAGCTTGCTTAACAGCCGGGATAATCCGCTGACTAGCAGACCCTGCTACTAGGCACAAAGTATTTCCTGGGCTAGATGCAGTTAAAAATTTGTAATTAGATACTCTCGTTGGATGCTGAGAAAGCATTCCATAGAGTCTCCTGGCACGCCATATATGATTCTCTTAAAATGCTTGGGGTAGGGGTCTAGGGGACCCTTTTATAGCCAAAATCACGGCCCTGTATCGCAATACGTCACCTAGGCTGAAGATAAATTGAACTGTAGCACCCTGAGGGCTCGGTTGCTACAGAGGTATTGCACCTCACCCAGAGGTGTGATATCTCACTCTCAGGTAAGGATGTAGTGTGGATCAGGACCCGACACCTGCATGCATTACACCACATTGCCGTGGGGCAGGGCGACCAATATGCCCCTGAGATGGGCACGACAGTCCCTGTCCCTGGCTGAAGTGGGGGGAGGGAACACTGAGGAAGGGGAACGCTGTAGTGCAGGAGCAGGGAGGAAGCAGTTCCTGGGTGCATTAAGAAGGGAGTATAAAAGGTGGGCACCATCTTAGTTCAGTGCAGAGAAGTCTGAGCAGAAGTGGCAGGGAGCAGGGGCTCTGCATGAGCTCTGCTCCGGAGGCGGGCCTAGTAACAGAGGCCCAGACCTGGAAGAGGGAGAAGGAAGGAAGAGGAGCGGAGAAGGCTCCAGGAACGAGGAACGAAGGGATCTCAGGGGTGCGGTCGGGCGAGTCGCCACCGCACACCCGAATCCACCTGCGTGGAGGGGTCAGGCCAAAGGGGGAGACCGGTCCCCGAAACTAGTGGAGGCAGGAAACGACCCTCAGCTAGAAACAGGAGGCTGTGACATTTTATGTGGCGCAGACCCTCGCTACACCCGCTAGGAAGGCACCACATAGGGTCAGGGAAACTGGCGCCAAGTTTACCAAGGGGAGGCCCGAGGCAGCCGGACAGAAGGGTTGGTAAGAAAGGCCAGACAAAGGACACACAAAGGGGGTCCTGTGAAGCACTCCAAAGTTATCTGGGAGTTGTCTGAGCCCCTCACCTGGTGAGCACAGTACGACGTGGGCAGCCGTTACCTGCAGACGTGGTCTGGATAATAAGAACTGTGAGTAAAGGCCCTGGACTGCATCACTGACTCCGTGTCGTTACTGCTGCTGCCCTGCACCATCACCCCCATCCTCCGCATACACTGCCCTGAGGCTATACTCCTCCCGTGGGGAGTTATGCTACGCTCTGCTGCACCCACAACACCAGCCTCAGCGGTCTGCCCTGGAGCGGCGGTTCACTCTGACCGCAATCCACGGGTGGCGTAGTCGGACATTTAAACATCAAAACCACATAAATAGTTCCGCCACTGGTTTGACCGCCCTGAGCCACGGAACCGGGTTGCCGCCACGGAGACTACAACCACCAGCATCCACCAAAAAGGTTCCGGCTCCGGGTGTCCCAAGGCCCAGGGGGCGCGTCAGAACATTTTCATCACCTTTCACAATCACCAATGGGACAAGGCAGGGATGTTCTCTGTCTCCTCTCTTATACATCCTAGTGACGGAGCACCTGCTCTCATCAATTCGCCATAACCCCAATATTAGGTGGATTGAGGTGGGAGGCACCGAGTACAAGTGCTCTCTATTTGCTGATGATGTCCTAGTATATATCACTCAATCACATATATCCATCCATGCTGTTATGGCTGAAATAGATCACTTTGTTACATGGTCAAATTTTAAAATCAATGCAGCGAAGTCTGAGGCCCTCGATGTCTCCCTCCCCAAATCCATATAGGATTCCATCCAGTCCAACTTTCCCTTTGCCTGGCCCTCACAGGGTATCAAATACTTAGGAATTCCTATTCATAGAGACCTCTCCCATCTATGTTATCTTAATTTTGGGCCCTTTATTGAACAACTCCATACAGACCACGGTTGGCAAGTTAGAACTGTAAGATTCACTACGTGAACCACTGGTGTTTTGTGGAAAAGCACATGTACACTGTGTTCCAAATTATTATGCAAAAAGTGTTTAGAAGTGATAAGGGAAGAATTTGTTTGTTTGTCAGTTAAACTCATTGATGGTGATGTGTGTCAGGGCTCTTTATATCACTGTAAGCAATTGCAGACACCTGTGCTAATTAGTTTGGCAGGTGTGTCCAATGAAAGGCAAGACTACTTAAGAAGGCTGTCTCACATTATTAAGCAGCCTACATTTTCTGCCAAAATGGGAAAGAAAAAGGATGTGTCGGCTGCTGAGAAGCAACAAATTGTGGAGTGTTTAGGTCAAGGCATGACTACAATCAACATTGTGCGATGATCAAGTGTCTTGGCAATCAAGAAGTATGTAGCTGATTCACAGTACACACGTGTGCGTGCTGATAAGGGCAAATTGAGGACTCTTTTCTACAGGCAATTACGTCAGGTTGAAAGAGCAGCGGCAAAAAAGCCTTGTCATAGCAGCAGACAAGTTTTTGAAGCTGCTTGTGCCTCCAACGTCCCCCGAACAACAAGATGCAGGGTCCTTCAGAGGTTTGCAGCTGTGCATACGCCATCCTGTCGACCTCCTCTATCCACTTCACACAAGCAGAAACGGCTCCAGTGGGCCAAACATTACATGAAGACTGATTTCAAAACTGTTTTGTTCACGGATGAGTGCCGTGCAGCGCTCGATGGTCCAGATGGATTGAGTGGAGGATGGCTGGTTGATGGACACCCCACGCAAACACGGCTACAGCGCCAACAAGGAGGAGGTGGAGTAATGTTTTGGGCTGGAATCATGGGGAGAGAGATTGTCGGCCCCTTTAGGATCCCTGAAGGCGCTAAAGATGAACTCCATAATGTATGTGGATTTTCTCAAACAGCACTTCCTGCCATGGTTCAAGAAGAAGAACCGTGTATTTCACAGCAAGATCATTTTTCTGCATGATAATGCACCATATCATGCTGCACATAAAACATCTGCATCTCTGGCTGATATGGGCATAAAAGGGGACAAACTTATGGTGTGACCCCCATGCTCCCCTGACCTCTACCCCATTCAGAACCTTTCGAGCATCATTAAAAGGAGTGTCTATGATGGCGGGAGGCAGTTCACATCTAAGCAACAGCTCTGGGAGGGTATTCTGTCCTCATGCAAAACAATTGAAGCAGAAACCATCCAAAACCTGACAAATTCAATGGACGAGAGAGTTCAGAAGCTCCTTTCGAACAAGGGGTCCTATGTGAAAATGTAACATCACCTAGAATAAAGTTTTGAGTTGAAAACTGTTTGATTTCAGTTTCTAACAACCTGCTAATGCTTATAATTTCAAAAATGACCATTTTTTTGGTCTTTATTAAAATGAAAAGGTTGATCGAAAAGTTTGGGGGATCTAAGAGTGTGGCAACCCAGTAGTCATGATTACTTCGAATTCTGACAATATGAGGGTCATGCTGCAGGTAGTGCAGCAAAAAGGCACTTATGTGTCTTGCGCATCTCGGAGCCCCAAAATTATTTTCCGGGCTAGATGCAGCTAAAAATTATTATTAATTTTAAATCTGGTGAAGCTTTAGTATAGATGGCCTAATAGGATCACTGCTGCACACTGCTACAAAGCCCAAATAATTTTCCAGTCAAGATACAGATAAACATGATTAGTAATTTTAAATCTGGTGGAGCTTATTATAGATGGCCTAATAGAATCAGTGCTGCACACTGCTACAAAGCCCAAATTATTTTCCAGCCAAGATACTGATAAACATGATTAGTAATTTGAAAGCTTAAAACGGTTGGTAGGGTGATTTTAACCAATCATCAAGCTTTTACTCTCCCCAGGATGACACAGGGGTAGAAAAGTCGTTTCGGATCCATGATTTGTTCATCTTTATGAACGTGAGTCTGTCTACATTATCAGTGGAGAGCCACGTGCGCTTATCTGTCAGCACACCACCAGCAGCGCTGAACACACGTTCAGACAGAACGCTGGCTGCGGGGCATGACAAGATCTCCAAGGCGTAAGTGGCTAGCTCCGGCCATTTATCCAGATTGGAAGCCCAAAAAGAGCAAGGGTCCAGTGACACAGTCGTGGCTTCAATGTTTACTTGGAGATACTCCTGTACCATCGTCTCTAGGCGTTGACTATGTGTCAGACATCTTGTCTCCTGTGGCCTTGCAAAGGATGGGCTAAAAAAGTGGTGAAATGATTCCGCAAAATTGATGTTACCAGCAGATACTGTGTTTCTGTTATGGTTTGAGTGTTGAACACTCGACGGTCCAACGGTTGGCAAGTTGGAACTGTGAGATTCACTACGTGCACCACTGGTATTTTGTGGAAAAGCACATGTAAGATTCTGCAACAGTCTCTGCTGATACTCCTGCATGCGTGCATCCCTTTCTATGGCAGGAATAATTTCGGCAAATTTACTTTTGTACCGGGGATCTAACAGTGTGGCAACCCAGTAGTCAGGATTATTTCTAATTCTCACAATTCGAGGGTCATGTTGCAGGTAGTACAGCAAGAAGGCACTCATGTGTGTTGCGCATCCAGGAGCACCAAGTCCCTGTTGTGTTGGTGGCGAGGTAACAATCATGCTTCCTTCCTCTGTCCTCTCCCCCCAACCTCGCACAACAGAAATGTGATCAAGGTCTACCTCATCTGATGAGTCTTCCATCAGTTCGTCCTCCACTTCTTCCTGGGCTCCTGCACCTTCCTCAATAGTTTGGCTGCTACCATGCGCCCTGGTAAAACCATCTCCCCCACCCTCACATGCCTGCCGCCTTGGTGCTGCCGACCGTCTGGACCTTGCAGATGTTAGCCCTTCCGCATACAACTCCTCCTCCTCTACTTCCTCCACCTCCTCTTGTGCCACCACCTGACTCCGAATTCTGTTTAACATGTGCTCCAGCATGTAAATCACCGGAATAGTCATGCTGATAATGGCATCGTCAGCACTAAACATCTTCGTCGCCATTTCAAAACTGTGCAGAAGGGTGAATAGGTCCCTGATCTGAGACCACTCCTCCAGCGTGATTTGCCCCACCTCTGGATCTCGTTGGCCCAGGCTATACGTCAGAACGTATTGCACCAGGGCTTGTCGGTGCTGCCACAGTCGCTGCAACATGTGCAGAGTTGAATTCCACCGGGTAGGCACATCGCATTTTAGCCGGTGAAGTGGCAGGCCCAACGACTTCTGTAGAGATGTAAGTCGCTGAGCTGCGGGATGCGAACGGCGAAAGTGAGCACACAGCGACCGTGCCCTCTGCAGAAGGCCATCTAGTCTGGGATAGTGGGCTAAAAATTGCTGGACAACCAGGTTCAACACGTGAGCCATACAAGGCACGTGTGTGACATTGCCCCGGCGAAGGCCCGCACCCAGGTTTGCAGCATTGTCGCACACGGCCTTCCCTGGTTTCAGGTCCAGTGGAGACAACCATTCATGAAATTGGTTCTCCGGAGCTGACCACAACTCCTCAGCTGTGTGACTCACATTTCCCAGACATTTCAATGTAAAAACCGCCTGATGACGTTGAGCTCTACTGCCAGCATAGTAAGGAGGTGTGCAGGATCCCTTCTGCGCAGTTAGAAAGCTTGTGGCATGACCAGACAGGCTTTGGGTGCAGGTGGAAGACCGAGAGGAGGTTGAGGAGGCAGAAGCAGTGGAGGAACTTTGACATAAAGAGGATTGACGCACAACTCGTGGGGATGGCAAGACTTGGACAGCAGCCCCTTGTCCTGCTGTCACCATAGTTACCCAGTGCCCAGTCAGCGACATGTAACGCCCCTGTCCATGCCTACTCGTCCAAGTGTCTGTGGTGAAATGCACCCTGTCACACATAGAGTTTCTCAAAGAAGCGGTGATGTTGTGTGCGACATGCTGGTGGAGCGCAGGCACACCTTTCTTTGAGAAGTAGTGCCGACTGGGCATCTGGTACTGGGGCACTGCGACGGACATAAGGTCTCGAAAATCCTCTGTGTCCACCAGGCGGAAAGGCAGCATTTCTGTAGCAAAGAACTTGCAGATGGTGAAATTCAACCTCTTAGCTTTCTCATGGCTAGGAGGAAATGGTCTTTTACTTGTCCACATCTGAGGGACCGAGGGCTGGCTATTGTGCTTAGACGGGGTTGATAAGGGTGTCCCCGGCAAACTGCCGGTCTGTGAGGAAGATGAAGGCGGACATGTTAGGTTGCCTTGATCCAAAGGTGGTGCTATCGATGTCGGACAGCGCTCAACACCAGCTGGTGTTACCACCTCCAAAGAAAATGATGACCTGCCAATCACGCTGCCTGTTGCGGGTAAAGAGGTGGCAGGTCTGCGCCCCAAAACAGGTGTGACTGCTGTCCACCCAGTCACAGAGGATGAAGAGGCCGCGGATGCACAAGATATGGCAGACGGTGGTTGGCCCACTGAGCTTCCCACTGCAACTTATGCTTCATGTCCATGTGCCGGTTCATGCATGAAGTACTCAAACTATGTATTTTTTGGCCTCTACTTAGCTTTTGCTGACAAATGTTACAGATAACACGAGTTGGGTCATCTTTATCGATCTGAAAAAATGCCCAGGCTATGCAAGGCTTAGCACCCATGCGACCTGAAGAGCCACCACGACTTGTGGTGAGAGGCAGAGTTGTGTTTGAGGATGCAGTTGTTGACGTGCTTCCAGTACTACGTCTCTGTCCAGGAAGGCGCAACCTGACCTCGTCGTCACTAGCATCTTTCTCCACCTCCTCTGCTGACCTCATCTCTTGGCTGACTGTGGGTTGACAGTAAGTGGGATCTCCAACCTCATCATCATCACCCTGTGCGTTATCACACCCGTCGTCCTCAGAGCCAACCTGTTCCTGCCCTGACAAAAAACTAAAGTTGTCGCTCCAATCAGGTATTTGAGTCTTATCATCATCTTCCTCATTGTCTCCACCAACAGGAGTTACAGTTTGGGAATGAGGGTCTACATTATGGTCAGAACCTTCTGCGTTTGGTCCTGGATCCGACTCATAAAGATTCTGGGCATCAGTGCAGATCATTTCCTCGTCTGGATTCACAGAAGCGCTGGAGTCGACCTCTGATTCCCAGGCTATAGTATGAGTAAACAGCTCTGCAGACTCAACCATCTGTTCTACCTCATACTCAGACGGGCAGCTGGAGATTTGGGAGCTGTGAGGAAGCAAGTGCGATTGGGGTGACACCTTTGAGGACTGGAGTATTTGTGATGTTGAAGTTGATGTGGAGGAGAGCCCACTTAAAGGAGCACTTGATATCCATTGAAGCACCTGCTGTTTTTGTGCCTCATTTGGAATTTGTAGCGATTGGCGTGGCCGTAAGAAAGGGATCTTATCACATTGTCCGCTAAAAGAAGTAGACATTTTAGTTTGGCTGGAAGATGGTCTTTCTTCTGCAGATTTTACTGTTGCTTTAACACCTACCCCACGGACACAACCTTTTTCCCCTTCCCAACACGCCTATTCCCCTTTCCACCAGCAGCAGGCCTTTTTCCACTCATTTTGGTGGCTAACTAATTAACAACTCTGGAGTTGTTTGCACAAAAAAACAATGGATGGGAAACGAGCAGAGCTGAGTGGCCAAACTGTGGTATTAGGCCAAATCTATTGGCTGGGTTAGATGCAGAAAAAAATTATATTCAATTTGCAACCTGATGGAGGTCAGTATAGATGGACTAATAGAGAAAGTCCCACACACTGCTAGAAGGCCAAATATTTTTTCAGAGCTAGATGCAGACAAAAATATATTCAGTTTGCAACCTGATGAAGGTCTGTATAGATGGATTAATAGAACAAGTCCCACACACAGCTAGAAGCCCAATATTTTTTCAGAGGTAGATGCAGAAAAAAATATATTCAGTTTGCAACCTGATGGAGGTCAGTATAGATGGACTAATACAACAAGTCCCACACACAGCTAGAAGCCCAATATTTTTTCAGAGGTAGATGCAGAAAAAAATATATTCAGTTTGCAACCTGATGGAGGTCTGTATAGATGGATTAATAGAGCAAATCCCACACACAGCTAGAAGCCCAATATTTTTTCAGAGGTAGATGCAGAAAAAAATATATTAAGTTTGCAACCTGATGGAGGTCTGTATAGATGGATTAATAGAACAAGTCCCACACACAGCTAGAAGCCCAATATTTATTCAGAGGTAGATGCAGAAAAAAATATATTCAGTTTGCAACCTGATGGAGGTCAGTATAGATGGACTAATACAACAAGTCCCACACACAGCTAGAAGCCCAATATTTTTTCAGAGGTAGATGCAGAAAAAAATATATTCAGTTTGCAACCTGATGGAGGTCTGTATAGATGGACTAATACAACAAGTCCCACACACAGCTAGAAGCCCAATATTTTTTCAGAGGTAGATGCAGAAAAAAATATATTCAGTTTGCAACCTGATGGAGGTCAGTATAGATGGACTAATACAACAAGTCCCACACACAGCTAGAAGCCCAATTTTTTTTCAGAGCTAGATGCAGAAAAAAATTATATTCAATTTGCAACCTGATGGAGGTCAGTATAGATGGACTAATAGAATGATGCTATGCCCAAAAGATTTTACTTCACTAGGTGCAGTAAAAAAATTGGTATTCTATACACAGGTGGTATATCTTGCAACACAGATAGGCTACTCCACTGACTAACACACTCTGCAATAGGCCAAAAAGGATTAGCTATGCTAGATTCAGCCAAATCCTGTGAAAAAAACTTGCACAGCACTGGCACAGACCTGCCTGGCAAAAACTGATAGGAACTGATGTAACCTAGTCCTGAAAAGGACTCCAATTACAATTAGTCTTTACTCCCACAATCTATCTATTTAAGAGCACAGACCTGCCTGATAAAAGTCGTAGGAAATGCTGTAACCTAGTCCTTAAAAGGACTGCAATCACAACTATTCCCTACTCCCAAGCTATCTGTAGATTTGTGCGAAAATTGGCTTGAAATTAACAAGGTATAGCGCACACAGCAACAGCGGTGCCGTCTAACACGCAGCTGCAGCAGTGAGAAAATGGTGGCGACGGGGAAAATGGCTTGGTCTTATAGGGCAAGGACATGTAACATACACTGCCAATGACACATGCCCTTGCTTGTGTGAAAAAAAGCACTTCGCTTCGTGTGTGCGCTGCTGATAGGCTGACAGATTGCACCTCCCCACTGTAAATGCGGGAAAGAGAAAAAAAAAATGGAGATCTTCATTGTTCCTGCAGAGATCCATCCCCTGCCCCTCCCCCCACCCCGCTGTACACTCAAACTGCGTATTAACATTAATTTTCATCATTACTGAGAAAAAATCCAGTTATGATTTTGGTGCACGAACAGTTATCGAACATAACCTCGAACAGCCGAATTTTTCTCAAATTGTTTGTGTTCGCCGAACGGCTCGAACACCGCCCAAAACAGCTCGAATTTGAGATTGGCGAACAGTTCGAGTAGAACAACGCTCATCTCTAGTTGCCACACTCTTAGATCTCCCACACTCTTCGATCAACCTTTTCATTTTAATAAAGAACAAAAAAATGGTCATTTTTGAAATTATAAGCATTAGGAGGTTATTAGAAACTGAAATCAAACAGTTTTCAACTCAAAACTTTATCCTAGGTGATGTTACATTTGCACATAGGACCCCTTGTTCGAAAGAAGCTTCTCAACTCTCTCGTCCATTGAATTTGTCAGGTTTTGGATGGTTTCTGCTTCAATTGTTTTGTATGAGGACAGAATACCCTCCCAGAGCTGTTGCTTAGATGTGAACTGCCTCCCGCCATCATAGACACTCCTTTTGATGATGCTCCAGAGGTTCTGAATGGGGTAGAGGTCAGGGGAGCATGGGGGTCACACCTTAAGTTTGTCCCCTTTTATGCCCATATCAGCCAGAGATGCAGATGTGTTATGTGCAGCATGAGACGGTGCATTATCATGCATGAAAATGATCTTGCTGTGGAATACACGGTTCTTCTTCTTGAACCATGGCAGGAAGTGCTGTTTGAGAAACTCCACATACATTATGGAGTTCATCTTTACCCCTTGAGGGATCCTAAAAGGGCCGACAATCTCTCTACCCAAGATTCCAGCCCAAAACATTACTCCACCTCCTCCTTGTTGGCGCTGTAGCCGTGTTTGCGTGGGGTGTCCATCAACCAGCCATCCACTCCATCCATCTGGACCATCGAGCGTTGCACGGCACTCATCCGTGAACAAAACAGTTTTGAAGTCAGTCTTCATGTATTGTTTGGCCCACTGGAGCCGTTTCTGCTTGTGTTCAGTGGATAGACGAGGTCGACAGGATGGCTTACGCACAGCTGCAAACCTCTGAAGGACCCTGCATCTTGTTGTTCGGGGGACATTGGAGGCACCAGCAGCTTCAAAAACTTGTCTGCTGCTTTTTTGCCGCTGCTCTTTTAACTTGACGTAATTGCCTGTAGGAAAGAGTCCTCAATTTGCCACGTGTGTACTGTGAATCAGCTACATACTTCTTGATTGCCAAGACACTTCATCCTGATCATCGCACAATGCTGATTGTAGTCATGCCTTGACCTAAACACTCCACAATTTGTTGCTTCTCAGCAGCCGGGCACATCCTTTTTCTTTCCCATTTTGGCAGAAAATGTAGGCTGCTTAATAATGTGGGACAGCCTTTTTAAGTAGTCTTGCCTTTCATTGGACACACCTGCCAAACTAATTAGCACAGGTGTCTGCAATTGATTACAGTGATATAAAGAGCCCTGACACACATAACCATCAATGAGTTTAACTGACAAAGAAAAAAATTCTTCCCTTATCACTCCTAAACACTTTTTGCATAATAATTTGAAACACAGTGTACATGTGCTTTTCCATAAAACACCAGTGGTTCACGTAGTGAATATTACAGTTCTAACTTGCCATCCGTGGTCTGTATGGAGTTGTTCAATAAAGGGCCCAAAATTAAGATAACATAGACGGGAGAGGTCTCTATGAATAGGAATTCCTAAGTATTTGATACCCTGTGAGGGCCAGGCAAAGGGAAAGTTGGACTGGATGGAATCCTGTATGGATTTGGGGAGGGAGACATCGAGGGCCTCAGACTTCGCTGCATTGATTTTAAAATTTGACCATGTAACAAAGTGATCTATTTCAGCCATAACAGCAGGGATGGATATATGTGATTGAGTGATATATACTAGGACATCGTCAACAAATAGAGAGCACTTGTACTCGGTGCCTCCCACCTCAATCCACCTAATATTGGGGTTATGGCGAATTGATGAGAGCAGGTGCTCCGTCACTAGGATGTATAAGAGAGGGGTCAGAGGACATCCCTGCCTTGTCCCATTGGTGATTATGAAAGGTGATGAAAATGTTCTGACGCGCCCCCAGGGCCTTGGGACACCCGGAACCGGACCCTTTTTGGTGGATGCTGGTGGTTGTAGTCTCCGTGGCGGCGACCCGGTTCCGTGGCTCAGGGCGGTCAAACCAGTGGCGGAACTATTTATGTGGTTTTGATGTTTAAATGTCCGACTACGCCACCCATGGATTGCGGTCAGAGTGAGCCGCCGCTGCAGGGCAGACCGCAGAGGCTGGTGTTGGGGGTGCAGCAGAGCGTAGTATAACTCCCCACGGGAGGAGTATAGCCTCAGGGCAGTGTATGGAGAGAATGGGGGTGATGGTGCAGGGCAGCAGCAGTAACGACACGGAGTCAGTGATGCAGTCCAGGGCCTTTACTCACAGTTCTTATTATCCAGACCACTTCTGCAGGTAACGGCTGCCCACGTCGTACTGTGCTCACCAGGTGAGGGGCTCAGACAACTCCCAGATAACTTTGGAGCGCTTCACAGGACACCCTTTGTGTGTCCTTTGTCTGGATTTTCTTACCAACGCTTCTGTCCAGCTGCCTCGGGCCTCCTCTTGGTAAACTTGGCGCCAGTTTCCCTGACCCTATGTGGTGCCTTCCTAGCAGGTGTAGCGAGGGGCTGCGCCACATAAAATGTCTCAGCCTCCGGTTTCTAGCTGAGGGTCGTTTCCCGCCTCCAATAGTTTCGGGGACCGGTCTCCCCCTTTGGCCTGACCCCTCCACGCAGGTGGATTCGGGCGTGTGGTGGCGACTCGCCCGTCCACACCCCTGGGATCCCGTCATTCCTCGTTCCTGGAACCTTCTCCGCTCCTCTTCCCTCTTCCAGGCCTGGGCCTCTGTTACTAAGCCCGCCTCCGGAGCAGAGCTCATGCAGAGCCCCTGCTCCCTGTCACTTCTGCTCAGACTTCTCTGCACTGAACTTAGATGGTGCCCACCTTTTTTACTCCCTTCTCAATGCACCCAGGAACTGCTTCCTCCCTGCTCCTGCACTACAGGGTTCCCCTTCCTCAGTGTTCCCTCCCCCCACTCCAGCCAGGGACAGGGACTGTCGTGCCCATCTCAGGGGCATATTGGTCGCCCTGCCCCACGGCAATGTGGTGTAATGCATGCAGGTGTCGGGGTCCTGATCCACACTCCATCCTTACCTGAGAGTGAGATATCACACCTCTGGGTGAGGTGCCATACCTCTGTAGCAACCGAGCCCTCGGGGTGCTACAGTTCCATTTATCTACAGCCTAGGTGACGTATTGCGATACAGGGCCGTGATTTTGGCTATAAAAGGGTCCCCTAGACCCCTACTCCAAGCTTTTTAAGAGAATAATATGTGGCACGCCAGGAGACTCTATGGAATGCTTTCTCAGCATCCAACGAGAGTATCTAATTACAAATTTTTAACTGCATCTAGCCCAGGAAATACTTTGCGCCTAGTAGCAATGTCTGCTAGTCAGCGGATTATTCCAGCTGTTAAGCAAGCTACACCACCTGTAGTTTGGACTCTTAATTTTTTCAAAGGAAATGGTTCGGGCCCCTGGGACACTCAGTGAAGAGCATTGGGGAGGCACCCCAAGGCACAGGGGCTGGGACTGGCGGTAGGACGCCTTGGAATGGACCGCCAAGCTCGATCCTTATAAAAGCTTTTTAACTGCAGCAGCTTTAGTGGACGCTACTGGAGCTGGAATTACGCGGCTGCTGGCATGAGACTTGCCCTCCAATAGATCCTTGTAAAAGGATTTAAAGTGTATTCATTCAAATTAGAGAGACAATTTAAATTAAAAAGCTTAGACCTGCCTCCACCACAGGGAGGCTTGCTCGACCCACCAGCGGACAGGCACCAGTATTGGGAGAGGGGGGCTGGCCATCAGGGTCCACCGCGGCTCTGGCACAAACCCGGCTACACGGAGTTTGCACGGGCAGGAACGGACTGGCCATGTCGGCTTTGCACTTTTTTGGTTTTAGAAGGACATGACATGCCTATATCTGTGTCTCCCCCTCCTTTTACTCCTCCACCTCTTTTCTTTTCGCATGACTATATGTACTTGTCACTTTTCCATGTGTTAGTTGTGTCTTCTGAGCAGTTTGTCAGCTTTTGGACAGCTTTGAAGTGTTTTCTATGTGTTTTCTATGTGTTTCTATGTGTTTTTGTTTGCCTGCCATTGGTTTTAATGGTGTTCGAAGGTGCTCGATGAACAGTTCGACAAACAGTTCAGCGAACATACGGGTGTTCGACGAACGGAACCGAATTCGAACACTGCGGGGGTGGCTCAACACTAATGGTTATGAAGCATTTTTAAAAGTTTTTTTTTTGCAAAATTGTTTTTCCTGATTTTTCTTTTTTTGCAGCCTCATAGTTTTTGAAAGCTAAAAAAGAAAAACGCTGTGTGCACACACCCTTAAACAGATTTTATTACATCAATAAGATGAATCATAACAGATGTAAAACATCATTAATGGATTCTATAAAAACGGAAGCCATCCATTCAGTTTTTCAGTGAGTAATGAATCTAAAACTAGAAGTACTTTAAATGTAGCCCAAGGAAAATAGAGATTTTTTTGTATTGCTGCATTGTGTCTATGTAGAAATATTACTAAGGTGGACTTACTCTTTAAATTTACTGTCACAATTGTTATTTATTACCATTAGACAATATGTGCAAATAGCTAATAATAACATTTGATCAAAATGACTATTTTTAAAACATTAATTCTTGTACTTGGGCAATATTTCCTGCAAAAAGTGAGTTTTACAAATGTGCACATTTATATCCCATCTATAGTTTTGCCCAAGCATGTGTCTATTATAAGACTAATGGAAAGGTGAACATGACTGTACTGCGTTCAGCTTATAACTCTCATCATATATGAGTTCTCTGAATGCTATCATATGTAACTCAAAGCATTCATGCTCTAATTGCCTCTGCATAGCAGGCAGTAAATGCTGACACGTGTGGAATTTTGTGTTCTTTGCCACATGCTGGTAATGAGAGCATGAATGTGCTGACTTTCACAGGTGAACACACAGAACACCATTTAGACACTCTAATTTTATTATGTTATGTAACTGTGTCATGTCGATATTGCTTTTACTCCTTAGAGTCTGGCATTGGTTTTCTACGCAATTTAGCCTGCACTGAAGTGAAACAAGTAATCATGGTACCCTATAGCAAAATATGTATGAATCCTACCTTAGACATGGTCATACTTGGTAAAGGACAAACACACACATACATACTAGTATATGTGTATATAAAACCGTTCAAGACAGAAAAAAGAGCATTTTTGACTTTCCTGAATCGTGTGAGGCAGTTTGTAGAATTTGTCACCAGTCTAGCAGTTTATGTATTGGAGAGTTTGACGTAGTGATCCCATTATCAGGTGCTCCTAGACCATGGAATAGTGGTAATAAATAAAAAGAAACACCTGTCCACCCAGATCATAGCTATGAATAAGGGTAGACACATCTGAAATGTTTAGGCTCTAGTCTTGACAGCAGCACCTGGCTTCATGTGCTTTTAACTATGATTGACTAAAGGAATGACATTTTTACACCAGTTCCTGTAATTTTATACATTTCGTAGAAATGGCCAAACCTCTTGTTCCACCACCAAATTAATGTAACATCAAGCTTTTATTGTGCATGGAATGAAGACTAGAGGGGTCAGGCTACCATAAATTATGCCACCCCACAGCATAATCCCAGGAGTCAAACTAGTGTGAAATTCCTTCTTCTGGCAAATCTCCACCTATCATTTCGTCCAAGACAAGAGCAAAGAGGATAGGTCTCCATTCCAGCCTCCATTGCTCACTTCTAATCTCTGGTCTCCATCTGAAAACAACATGGACAATGCCATGAGAGGACTTCATGAGATAACATCACACCTTTTGAACTCCCTAGACTATGGTGTTAGGTGGCATAATGTATGCTAGCCGGACCCGTCTAGACTTCATTCAAAATACACTAATAACTTGGTGTTACATTGATTTGATTGAACCAGTGGTGCGGTCATTTGTCATTTGTTATATCGGGAGCCATTTGGCAACACAGCAACACCTGGCGACATGTTGCTCATATTATGGTAAGCAGCCTGCATGGCCTAGATGTGTCACCATAGAGTCCAAAAGATGTATCGGCACTACATGTGAAGTGATGCTCGAGTTACCCTTGGGTTACCCTTTATATGTTGTACAAATCTTTCTTTTCCCATCATTAATGAAAGCCTGGGATGGGCTGAAATGTGTCGTAATTGGATTTATATGTTTATTGGATTAAAACCTGATTCATCAGTACGTGAGTGGCGGGACCTCTTTTAAATTCTAAATGTGACCCCATTGCCTGCAGAATCTCCAGAGTTGTTTCTCAACAAACACATCTGCAACCCCATTGGTTTGCACTCTATACATCGCATTTTCCTCGAGCATCACTTCACACAGTGTGCCAATCCACTTTTTGGACAGTTATTTTACTTGAGATACGTGCACCCACTATCTACATGTCGGTCATTAGTCGGGCCTTCAGTGATGATGAAGCTGCAAGGATAATTGCACAAACTATGATTCCTACTGATTTTTTGAGAGTTCCAGAAAATGAGTTTAAGAGACAGGATTTGGAGAAGGAATCAAGGAGATTAATATCATATGAGCTACATGCTGCTACATTAACCAAATATTATTAGGAGAAGAAAATCTTTCTTTTCCCATTATTGATGAAAACCTGGGATGAACTGAAACACATTCTTATTGGATACATGTGTTTATTAGATTAAAAGCTTGAGTCATCAATACATGAGTGCTTGAACCTTTTTTGATTTCTAAACTTGCCACCATGGCCGGCAGCATCTCCAGAGTTGTCTCTCAACAAGCACATCTGCATTGGTTGGCAATTACAAAGAAAGCTGCCAGCAGGGAGTCTTGATGATTTGCCCAAGTGCATTCAGTGCAGCAGAACATTCCTCAGAGGACTATTAATAACCTCATAGATAGCAGCAAAGGAATTTAAGTGCCTGTATTCCTTAGCGTGGCGCTCATACTCAATATTAAATAAATCGAGATGTTTTGAAAATTGTATTAACATGTTTTCATCATTTACACATTATTAACATGTTTTCCATCGTGTGATTTCCATAATTCCTTGACAATTTTAATGTTGAGGTCTAACCTGTTGGTTTTGGTAGGTTCATCTAACATTAGTGTAATGTGTATGGGGACCTAAAATGACCACTGAGCAGCTGCTGAAAATGATAATTTTTAGTGCAGCACTAAAGATCTGTTCACTCATTCACTAAGGATCATTCACACTCACTCAAATTACACTGTCTACAACCACAAATAAGTACTATAATTAAATGCTAATAATACTGATCAAATTAATAGCATGTTTTAAGTATCCATACTATTATGTAGCAACAGTTCAAGAACTAATAGAAGTAAATATTAAAATAAATTTCAGAGTTTACAGAATTGGGATCCAAGGTGTGACGTTTCTCCTTGTGGAGAGTGACATGCCAAGTCTGACTTGCCAATGTGAGGAGACTTTTAAACCTTGCAATGCTCCCTTGGGAAATTAAATATGCAAATTGTCTCTTCAGAGAGGAAAAGGACTTGAACTCTAGTGCCACCTACAGGAAGTAGCAATCATAAAAGTCAATATCAACCCTTAAACGAGCCTTGTCATATGACTTAGGATAAAAGTCAAACCAGAATCTCAAATTGTAGGCACTGTGTTTTGGGCTGCTGCCCCTCATCAGTGCAAAGTGTGATATCTGGTTTGGCTAGATGAGAGGCGTTACAGAAAAAAATCTATAAAGGCTTGTTCACACGCTGTATTTTTGCAGTGGTATTTTTATTTATTTTTTTTTTTTAAGGCTAAAAACCTCTTATGCACATATTGCTCATATTTTCCTTGTATTTTCCTTGCAGATTTAAACAATCAAAGCGTTTTTTTCAAATCTGTAACATGTCAACATTTTTAGTGATTTTGCAATGTTTATCACCCACTCAAACGAATAGAAAAAAATGCAATTAGAAATGCATAAAAAATAAAAAGGCAGCAATATGTGGATATGTTATGCTGTGTTTTCCCTGCTGTTTTTTTGGTGCAAAACAAATCTGCTGCAATTCCTCAATATGTGCACATACCCTCAGTGTGGTTCGACATATGTTTTTAACCTTTTACTGGTGTTTTTATTGTGCTTGTTGGCAGTAATTCAACTGAAATCTGAACTTGTCAGGACAATTTTGCTACTGAAATTTGAGGAATAGCTATATAGAACCTTGTAAACCTTGATTTGAAATGGTCACTTTTTGTCATGTTTCCAGTTATGTGAGAAGGAAGCCTAAAGAAGAACCCAGAAAGACAGAACCAAAATACTGTATTAAGGCTCGTACACATGACTGTATTTTTGGTCCAAGTGCTGTCCGTGAAAAAAGCAGACAGCACTCGGACCAATGTTATTAAATGGGGCAGTGCAGGAAAGCAATTTATTGCACTGACCGAATCTGCATGTGAAAAAAATCACAGCATGCATTAGTTTCTTCAGACTAGTCTCACCTATTCAAGTCTATGACTGTGCAAGAAAAATCGGATGCCATACGGAGCCACAGTATAACATCTGATTTTTACAGATACATTGCAATTCTGGAACATAGGAAGCTGTAAATGGTCTAGTAAATTATTAATAGCTGTAACTGTAAAAAAGGTATAGTAAACGGATGACAAGTGAAAAAAATGTTCAGTTTTTCTGGATGAAACTCTAAATGATTTTTTATACGCTCGTGTGAACTTGCCCTTATGCCCAGTATTGCACTTAAAGATACAGTGCATTAATAAGGACTTCTCTCTTTTTGTTGTTCTTCAAAGGAAAACAGTCAGGAGATTTATGCTGCTCTAACCAGAGGAAGGCGTAAATACTGACTGGCTCCTCATTACAAAAAATATATATTTTCTATGAAATGTTCAAGATAAAACATGGTTAGAAATAGAGCAAAATCCGGAGGAAAGTGTCCACTGGGAGGTTCCTCTCTAGCTGCTTCCCGCCTTGACTCTACTTGATTGACAGATTGTTTCTTATATGCAAATATGGAGAGATCTTTAAATTAGACTGAGCTGTGCAGAGACACACTCCAACCCAGGCATAGTAGTGCGTTAATACTGTAGATTATTAGCATATATTTATAAAAATACATTGAATTGTGCTTGGAAGAATTAACTGCAGAAAATGTTTTCTTATGATAATCAAGTAGAGAGAGTGATGATAACAAGCCATCAAAGCCCCTTTAATAGTCATAACCTCCCACGTTCCAACTTTGTGACCAAGTAGGCTGTAGGAAGTCAACAACCGTGACAGGTCAGTATGATTGGTTTTAATTGGGAGTTTAATTTCATAAAGAGAAGAGCACAAATGACAGGCTACATGAACAGCATGCAGAGTGAATCACTTCCAAGCCAACTGTTCATGATTGTCCAAAAAAGAAGCTTCCTGCTGCTTGATGTTACATTCTTCATCTTAAACTGACAGCTCCAGTACAAACTATTTATAATTTATTCATGTTAGCTAATTTTATTAGTTTATGTGAACTTCAAACTTAATAGAAACTTTACTAATACACAGCAAACAAAATACTACCTCCAGTATTGAGAATTGTGCTGCGGATTGTAAGTTAAAAATTTATTGAAGGTGATCTACCACTAATAATGAACCAAATGGGAAAACCCATATAATTATCCCTCTCTAAACAGGCTATAAAATTTAACTTTTAATCTTTATATTAAAATGTGAATGTAGATGGTATTAAAATATTATCCCTAATCAGCCAAAATGATAAATAGACTAAAATCTATGACGTTATGATGTTACCGTGGGGTGTCATCACTAGAGCTGAATGGGATAAATAAATCTCAGCATAAGTCCCCCCAACCTGTTTCTCCGCACTAGCGGCGTCATCAGGGGATGGGACACTAAAATAGCTTGTTTAGAGAAGGATAATTATATGGGTTTTGCCATTTGGTTCATTATTTGTACTGTATATACATTCCTCCAAGGCTATCCTGTTCCTCTTTGGTTGTGATATTTCATCTACACTATTCTCAAGGTTAAACTGGTCTCCACCAATTTTGGGATTCATTATAGGGTCCCAGTCAATTGTTAACCGGTTTAGGGACAGTATAAGAATATGCACAATCAGGAAGTTATTCCCTCTATAGGATCTCAGAAGGTTTAGAATATCTTATGTCTTGGACCTGAGAAGGTAAACAACCCCCCAGGAAGATTTTGTAAGTAGAGATGAATGGATATTTTGAAATTCAAATTTGTTGCCTTCAATTAATTTTTCCCCAAAAATTGATTTGAGGTGAATAAATTGTGTGAATTACAATACTGGAAAGCTTGTAATTGCTCGTAAAATACACATGGGGTAGAGGAAAGAGAGAGCGAGAACCTTGCCTATCAAAAGAGCTTACACTTTACAGGCGAGAAACAGAGGACCCCGTTTACCATAAGAGCTTACAATTTATAGGAAAGAAAGAAAGAGGACCCACTGACCATAAGAACATACACTCTGTAGAAGAGAGATAGTCTTATACAGTGACTCTGAAGATGGAAAATGACTCTTTCGTACAAACTGTGCTCTACTGGGAACTTCTGATCTGTGATGGCCCCCGTACTGACCACCACTGTACAAGTTATGATAATCCGCTAGACATCATAGCTGGAGAGGGGCATTATGGGGAAGCTCATGCAGACACCTAAAATTATGTTTGCCAGCTCTCTGATGCTTCAGCTGTGTGGGAAATGGTGCCAGGCAAGTTTTATTTGCAATCCGCGAATCTAATCTCAAAATGTTCTAATTTGCAAGAAATCGTGAATTTTAGAAAATTTGACTCAAATTCGATCCTCCATGAATTGAGTTTCTCAACCTTATTAGTAAGTGTACCATTTAGTTTGGGAGTACTTTTATACTGGGCAGAGCCTGGATTTTCTTGCTATGGGTCATTTAAAAGTCATTCTCAAAAAAATTGAAAAATGAAATAAACTTGGAAGGCTATATTCACATTCATGCTGTGGATATCTTTCATAAAGGAAGCTAAGGCATGCTGATAGATTTTTCATATGAACAGACTCCACCGAACCCCTTCAAAGTGAGGAGTATTTCTGTATGCTGAGATATTCCTCTAATCAATTGAATTTGGCGCATGTTGCTACTTATTAAACCATTAAACAACATACTCAGACTAGAGGTGAGCCCAAGACAAGGAGAGAACCATAGTTAAAAGTTAATTATTCTTTATTAGAGTGAAAATAAAACTGATTAAAAAACAAGTAAAAATACAAAGTGCTTCGTAAGCGAGACGCCACTGCGCATTGACTACAAAAAAAAACCTGCCTAGATATAATGGGATTTAAAGAGATGAAGATCTTTATAGAACTAGCCAAGTGACCCCCCCTATAACCTGTGACGCTGAGTCACTTTTCACGGCCAAGCCGTGAGACGGAATAGTCAAGGAGTCCAAAGTCAAAAGCCAGGAGGGCACGTCATAAACAGAGGGAAGAGGCAAAGGCATAGTCAGGTAACGTTCCGTTGGTCAGAATGCCAGGAGGATAGAGGATAAAAGCAGAAGGGGTTAAACAGACGGATGGTCAGAATGAGGTCCAAGGTCAGGCATCAGAAAATCAAAACACAGAACACTTAGGCACAGAGACACAAACGTCACACTAGCTGAATGTATGTCTGACAGAGGTCTGCGAGAAACAGCCCAGTTAAGTAGCCTGGCAGTAACCTGGGATCATGAACACCTGGAGATAGCCAGTTCCTGCCAGTCTCCACTTGGACAACCGAACTGTCAATCAACACACTGACAGCTTCAGCACCCCCCTTTTACCAGACTGGATGACCGAGCTGTCAATCAAAGTACCGACAGCTCCAGCATGCCCCTGTATAAGATTGGATGGTTGAGCTGTCAGTAACTGCATCCCAGACACAGTGAGAGGTGGAACTGTGACATAATCCAGTATAGTTAACTGTGAGAAAAAAATCTTTAACATTATTAATATAGAATAGATAAGAATAAAATTTAGCAGTGCATACTGACACCCGATGCCAGGTATATAGAAATAAAGGGCAAATCAAACTAACACAGTTATAAACCTCCCAAAGTGGTCATGATAATGTAACAATGTGTTGGTGTCTACAGAGTTCCAAATCAATCCTATATTACATATATTGTACAACACTTAGACATTCAGTAAATGGATAATGTCCTACATGGGCTAAATGCAGCGACATATAAATATTGAAGCCCAATAGATACCTGTATACTGAAGAGGTCAGAAGAGGAACAAGGTAGGAGAGGTTAGGATGGCTCACAGTGGCGTCCCCCCACACTGACGCATGCTTCTATCATTTCAGAACAAGCATGGCTTTGAATTTGTAATAAGAATGTAGATACAACAAATTGTGCCATATATCAAGAAACACTCATAGTACATCTGCTCCCATATTTTGGAAAATGTTTGCACATTTTTGTTGTCTTTGGTAGCCCAAAATGCAGCATTTCCATATTTTTTTCTATAAAGGATTGTGCACATGACATCTTTTAGACTCCAGAGTCCTGCTTAGCTTTTCCTCATCTTCAGAAAAGTGTTTTTTTGTCTTTTTTTTTTCTTTGACATCTTTTGTGGTGTTTTTATTTTATATTGTATGTAATAATAATGAAGCCGCCAGAAGAATGGACCAATTGCTTCTTTTAACCACTTTGTGGCTCTGAATGCCTGAAGCGGTTCAAAGAAATGAAAAAAAGACTGAACATGTGAACAGCAAGTCATTTTGACATTTCAGGGCATACGTTCATTCTGTTTGCCTATTTTTAATGCTTTTATTCATGCAGATTCCAATCGGATTAAGCCTGAAAGACATGCTGTGGCACATACCTCAAGAATAAAATTGCGTGAAGGAAAAATATATAAATAAAGACGCAAAAAATCCCACTTTCGTCTTACGTGTGTGAACATAGCCTTACAAGAAAGAAAATAAGGCTTAAAAAACCCCAATTTTGAAGAAAATCTTTTGCAAAAAATTATAGCTTGTCCAGTGGTTATTCTAAGTTTTGAGAATTCAGTAGGTTAATTCCACTTATCTAAATAAGTGTCTAATAATTGAATAACAAAACAAAATTAACTTTATAATTTTATAAAAATATTGCCTCCATTGTATAATTCCAGGGGCAAAAGTTTTGACTTTTCAAGACTAGAAGCCTTATTTATATGATGTACCTGATAACAAAGGGCTCATTGCCTTAATGTAAAGTATGACCTTGAGTATTCTCTACCAATATGTAATAATTCTTTAGGATTTATGTATATACAATAATCCTTTAAGCAGCAGCATTTTTCAAAAGTGACACAATTTCAATTCACAGTACTGCATTATTTTTTCATATCTCATATTCAGAAGGAAAAAAAAAAGCAAAGAAGATTGGAACCTTTCCAGAGAACAAAAGCATTTAGATGAATTTTAGCAATAGGGCTAGAAATGTCATATCTACATTTTATGTCATATTGTGCTGTTGAATAATTGATATTTTTAATTGGCTGTCAGAAACCTGACTTCGTATTTAAAATACATATATTGTTCTTGCGTGATTAAACTATTTTTGACTTTGAGCCTTTTCTATCTACAGAAAAAGAAGTTTTGTTGGATTTAAATTGGTAATCAGTCTGTTTGAGCAGACTCTGCTTCAAAATACACATCAAAATCTGCTTTAAGGACTCTTTAAATAAGCTTCTTATTGGGAAAACCACATTGATGTCCATAGGGCAAGTTTTTTTTTTTTAACAATGTTTCGAAAACCACGCAGTAGACTTAAAAGAAAAAGGTGGCAAGTTGCTTCTTTGATGAAACATGATTCAAAGACTGTAAATATATATATTTATATATATATATATATATATATATACATATTAGGCCCAACATAAGAAACCCAACAGCTCACAACACCGGCAATGGCTTTATCCAGGGTGCTCAGCAGCTCGAGGAGAGCTTGTCAATATAATCTAGTAAGAGATAGGGACTTCTTGAGTAGACTTCATTCCACTGAACACAGGCCATCAAACATATGACGCGTTTCGGACACGTTTCAGAAGTAAACTTCCTTATTCATAGCTGTTTGGAAAAACATACAATCACCCTTAAAAACAGTAAGGGAAAAAATACAAGGTAGGTATATAACACACACTACTGACAGACACAATAAACATAATGAAAGTGAATATAACACATTTATTTAAAAAAACATGCTTGTAATAATAACGTACTAATAATGGTAGGTTAAATGATGCCAATAATTAAGGCCAAAAATTGTCTTATCAGAAATACAAATGTACAATGGGCTTCTCTGCTGAGCTAGTAATCTCCTATGATCCCCACCTCTCACACATGCATTAACCTTTTCTATGCCAATAGCCCTCAGGTTGTCAGTATTGCCTGTATGACCTTGGGCAAAAAATGTCTGGACACCACAAAAATATCCTATCATTCTTTTTTTATGACAGTCCAATAAAAGCTTCTGTATCCTAATCTTTAAGTGACATATGGTGCAAACTTTATATAAAAATCACTAAATAGATTCCAAAATGACTATTTTCAGGGTGATGGTATGAATAAGGAAGTTTACTCCCAGTGTTTGATGATCTGTGTTCAGTGGTTTTCGCATGCATGGAATAAAATTGCAAAACTATATGATGGTATGATGTTTTTTTCAGTTTTTCAAAATGAAGACATCTCAGGAAACATCAGCGCCTTTTTTTATGATGCATATTTATTGGAGGGTTTTTTTGGGGGTCTTTTCCGAAAACCTTTGGTTCTGGTTATTGTAGCGTTTTTCCAGTATTTTTAGGTCATTTTTCTTTTACTGGTGTCTTCTAGTCATTATTTATAACTTCATTCAATATTGAAGAAACTGTTAGCGATTTTTCAAGCAAAAATGTTGGCAAAATGGATGTTTTTAGATCCTTCCCTATGATTTCTGTTATAAAACATAGAGCACAATCAGAGCAGTAAATGTCTAAAAAATGGTCAGTTCGCATCTTTTAACCACTTAGTGTCTTTGGAAACCTGAACCAGTTAAAAGATGCTCAAAATACTAAGTTCATTCATTTAAGAATTTTGTTGGCTCTTTCTCAGGCAGTTTTCAGAGAACATTGAAAAGAATATATTGATTTTAGAGATGAAAGAATCAATCTACTTCAAGTTCAATTTCCAGAAATTCGTAGGTCACATCGAATTAGAACAATTTGCAATTCGATTCACATGGATTAAAAAAGGATAAAAATGCAGACGCAGCAGCGTAAGCTTCCCCATTTTGCCTTGCAGCTATCACATTACATGGTCTACTGCAGCCAAACAGGTGGGACTATCACAGGGTTTATAAAAGAGGGCAAGGAAATCAGTAGCCATTTTACAGATATGGTTAAAAAGAAAGGCCAAAATCTGATTGTGGTATACAATTGTAGCACTGAAGAACATTGTAAATGGAAGTGGTAGTTTCATTCTGTGTGTAATAATAAAAAGATACAAGTAATAGGGAGGTGCTGGACCTGCAGTGTCAGTGTGACTGAATTGATTGCTCAGTGATATACTGCAGGACAGCACCTTAATAACACAATTTTTTCATCCTTGTTGCAGGCAGTTTAATACTCTTCTGTTGTAATTTTACTTTTGAAGAAAAATACTGAACCAAGTGTTGAGTGTCAGAGGAAGTCTGCAAACTTTTGTGAAAAACCTGGACAACCCCTTTAAACGGAACATTGTACTTCCCTAAAATAATACAACAAAATGCTATCAAAATGTCCTGTGTACCCCAGAATGATATCAAGAAAAACAAGCCCTCACACATGGAAAAAATAAGCCTTAACACAACTTCACAGATGAAAAAATATTATTTTCAAGGTTATGTTTTTTAGCCACTAAAATATATAATTAAGATGTTATAAGTTTGCTATCATCATAACCATAATGACTTGGAGAATCATGTTGCCAGGTCTTTTTTACTGCATAATAAACGCTGTAAAAATAACACAAACAACAGTGGAGGAAGTTTGGGGGAGGCTTTTTCACCAAATCAAGCCCTCAAATGGCTCAATAGATGGTAAAAAAAGGTTAAGGCTCTTGGAAGTAGAGGAAGAAAAACAAATGTCCGGGTCCTGAAAGGGTTCTAAATTTGTCTGTGATAGGAGATAACTTGGTAATCACTGTCAGAGAAAGCGAAGTATAGCATGTGGATACCAGATAACTAACTATTGTGGAGATAACCCTTTAAAGGGGTTGTCCAATCAAAAGTGATAAGTCTGCAGTCACTCTGAGGATTTTGTGGTGCCCATTATACTGCATGGTGGACTATGTGGGGCCCATTATTCTGTATGGAGGACTATGTGGGGCCCATTATTCTGTATGGAGGACTATGTGGGGCCCATTATTCTGTATGGAGGACTATGTGGAGTCCATTATTCTGTATGGAGGACTATGTGGGGCCTATTATACTGTATGGAGGACTATGTGGGGCCCATTATTCTGTATGGAGGACTATGTGGGGCCCATTATTCTGTATGGAGGACTTTGTGGGGCCCATTATTCTGTATGGAGGACTATGTGGGGCCCATTATTCTGTATGGAGGACTATGTGGGGCCCATTATTCTGTATGGAGGACTATGTAGGGCCCATTATTCTGTATGGAGGACTATGTGGGGCCCATTATTCTGTATGGAGGACTATGTAGGGCCCATTATTCTGTATGGAGGACTATGTAGGGCCCATTATTCTGTATGGAAGACTATGTGGGGCCAATTATTCTGTATGGAGGACTATGTAGGGCCCATTATTCTGTATGGAGGACTATGTATGGCCCATTATTCTGAATGGAGATTTATGTGGGGCATTATACCCTGTGGAGGATTATGTGGTGTTCATTATTCTGTATTCAGCACTATGTGGGGCCCATTATTCTGTATGGATGACTATGTGGGGTCCATTATTCTGTATTGAGGACTATATGGGGCCCATTATTCTTTATGAAGGACTATTTGGGGCCCATTATTCTGTAAAGAATGATAAAGAAAAACGTTCTCAATTTTATTCAATTTTTTTTATAAATAACAAGGTTGGCCCACTGCTTTGTCAAAGTTTTTAATTTTGTCCCTCTGTGTGTTTGAGTTTGACATCCCTGCTTTAAGTGAAAGATGTTCTTTTGTTCTTTTTTCCTGTTCTGTTTACAAATAGCAAGTAACAATTGTAAGTGTAATTTTCCTCTTTTTATAGAAAAGGTAAAGAAGCTTCTAGAAATTATAGAATATTTTCCCAAAAATGACATCATGATTCATGACCTAAACATTTCAAAAAATATTCCTATGCTTTGTGAATCGTATTCAGATCTTGCAAATGGCTACAGCATATTCCATATTATGTAGTTTGCCATCTTAGCCTCCAGCAGTAATAATAAAAATAAAAAATAATGTTTGCATGTTCGATATCTACAGGGCAACCAGTCATTGCTTTGGGTTTATTTAGAGAAGTGACTCTGAAGATATAGCATGTTAAAATATCATTCTTTTTGACAACAATTATTTATTTGGTAGCATGCCTTATGGACTAGCATGGGAAGTGAATGTAGTTGCTGTGCTAAATAACAGGATTGAGGAATTCATCAATTAGTAAAAAATATATATGTTGCAAAATATATTGTGTTATACCATGATTCTACAGTTGATTGTATGTTATGTAATAATAATGTTAGAGTGATCTTTACCTTTAACACTATGTTGATTTTGGTATGATTAATTTATTAACATAACCGCATCTAGGTCTTACTGTGACTAAATCTTTATGCCATGAGATGTAACATTTCCAGTGTAGACATAGGAGTTGTCTGAAACTGTCATGTTATACGTCAGTCCAAAGGGAAATTAATCAAACTGAAATGTGCCAAATGAAAAGAAAAGCCTTTCCTGTAAATCTACATCAAATATTTGGAACCTGGTATCAGAAAAACCTCGCGGTGACCTATTTGCTCCATAAGTGCATATTAATAGAATTTGAGAACATAACTTTGCTCCTATTTAGATAAATAAAAACAAGAACACAAATGAAAATAATACTATGGTGTTTAACACCTTCATGACCAGGCAATTTGTGTGTTTGCTTTCAACAACAAGAAGCCCATATAAGGGCCTGTTTTTGTTTTTGCAGGATGACTTGTAATTTTGAATGACATGCTTTATTTTCCCAAATGATGTACTGAAAAAATAGAAATATAATCCAAGTATTTTAAAATATAAAAAAATGTAATTCTGTCATTGCTTTTTTTTGGGTTCAACTACAGTATTTATTGAGGAATTGAGAATTGAGAATATACATACAGAGAGAGAGAGCGATGGATATATTTTAGTGGTTATAAATATATATATTTGTGTATATACATTGTAAGGAGGCTAATGGTCGTGTAGTCGACGGGAGGTATGTATCACAGAGATGGCCGGTCTCTGTGGTGTAACCCAGAGTATTTTCTCTAGTGCACATAAGCACTAAGAGGACTGATTGTTGCACCTGGGAGTCGGGTTACGGGAAGCTAGGAGAGAATGGCGGGTCCAGCTACCCACATACCTCACCTCTGGGTGTGGTTAACAGCCTATATAATGGAGGCTGTTGTTTGGCACATGGTCTGTGTGTTTGAAGGGAGAAGGCCTCCTGTGTGTGGTTGGCTCCAGACCAAGCCAGGATACTGGATATGACGCAGCCTGTGTGCCCACAGGACTGATCAAGCAGAGACTTGCTAAGGACACTTTACTTTGTTTGACTGAACTAAAGGCCATTTGTTTTCTTTTCTTGCTTGTTGGTTTATGAAGCAATAAACCGACATGGACTCTTAAAGGAACATGCTCCCTGTTTTCCTCCCGTTGCACCCAAGTGAGTAAAACTACAACATATATATATATATTTACAGTGTATATTTATATATATATGTATACAGTGCCTACAAGTAGTATTCAACCCCCTGCAGATTTAGCTGGTTGACACATGCGGAATTAACTTGGCATTGTGACATTTGTACTGTAGATCAGCCTGGAAGTGGGAAATGCACTGCAGCAATTTTTTTTTTTTTTTTTTAAATGTTAAAAGTTAATTCAGAGTGTCATTTATTATTCAACCCCTCAAACCACAAGAATTCTGTTTGGTCCCCCTAAAGTATTAAGAAGTAGTTCAGGCACCAAGAATAATGAGCTTCACATGTGTGGATTAAAGATCTCTTTTGCCAGCCTTTTCTGACTATTTAAGACCCTCCCCAAACTTGTGAACAGCACTCAGACATGGTCAACATGGGAAAGACAAAGGAGCATTCCAAGGCCATCAGAGACAAGATCGTGGAGGGTCACAAGGCTGGCAAGGGGTACAAAACCCTTTCCAAGGAGTTGGGCCTACCTGTCTCCACTGTTGGGAGCATCATCCGTAAGTGGAAGGCTTATGGAACTACTGTTAGCCTTCCACGGCCAGGACAGCCTTTGAAAGTGTCCTCCCGTGCCGAGGCCAGGCTTGTCCGAAGAGTCAAGGCTAACCCAAGGACAACAAGGAAGGAGCTCCGGGAAGATCTCATGGCAGTGGGGACATTGGTTTCAGTCAATACCATAAGTAACGTACTCCACCGCAATGGTCTCCGTTCCAGACGAGCCCGTAAGGTACCTTTACTTTCAAAGCGTCATGTCAAGGCTCGTCTACAGTTTGCTCATGATCACTTGGAGGACTCTGAGACAGACTGGTTCAAGGTTCTATGGTCTGATGACAACCACACACGTGACGTTTGGAGACTGGATGGCACTGCATACGACCCCAAGAATACCATCCCTACAGTCAAGCATGGTGGTGGCAGCATCATGCTGTGGGGCTGTTTCTCTGCCAAGGGGCCTGGCCATCTGGTCCGCATCCATGGGAAGATGGATAGCATGGCCTACCTGGAGATTTTGGCCAAGAACCTCCGCTCCTCCATCAAGGATCTTAAGATGGGTCGTAATTTCATCTTCCAACAAGACAACGACCCAAAGCACACAGCCAAGAAAACCAAGGCCTGGTTCAAGAGGGAAAAAGTCAAGGTGTTGGAGTGGCCTAGTCAGTCTCCTGACCTTAACCCAATTGAAAACTTGTGGAAGGAGATCAAGAATAAAGTCCACATGAGACACCCAAAGAACCTAGATAACTTGGAGAAGATTTGCATGGAGGAGTGGGCCAAGATAACTCCACAGACCTGTGCCGGCCTGATCAGGTCTTTTAAAAGACGATTATTAGCTGTAATTGCAAACAAGGGTTATTTCACAAAATATTAAACATAGGGGTTGTATAATAATTGACCCACACTTTTATGTTTAAAATTTAATAAAATTCAACTGAGCAACATAACTTTTTGGTTTGTAAGATTTATGCTTCTGTTCATAAAACCTACTCTCATTTGCAGTTTGAAGGCTCTAACTTATTTGCATCTTATCAAACCAGCTAAATCTGCAGGGGGTTGACTACTACTTGTAGGCACTGTATATATATATATATATATATATATATATATATATATATATATATATATATACACATATGTGCACATATATATATATATATATATATACATGGTGACACAAGTCAGTTTTTAATTTTATATATAAACAACGAAAAATTGCAGCACAGTCTCAATGTTGCAGGTGCAATACTTCTATAAGCCAAATTGATTCAAAGCCAATGGAAATCAATGAAAAAAGTGGACTTTATTCACACAGACACATGCATCATTTCAGCTCCTCACTTGAAGTTTTCATCAAGCATTATTCACTAATTTCTACTGGAGTGCTGCTTACAATCTAATATATACACTGCTCAAAAAAATAAAGGGAACACTTAAACAACAGAATATAACTCCAAGTAAATCAAACTTCTGTGAAATCAAACTGTCCACTTAGGAAGCGACACTGATTGACAATCAATTTCACATGCTGGTGTGCAAATGGAATAGACAATAGATGGAAATTATTGGCAATTATCAAGACACCCTCAATAAAGGAGTGGTTCTGCAGGTGGGGACCACAGACCACATCTCAGCATCAATGCTTTCTGGCTGATGTTTTAGTCACTTTTGAATGTTGGTTGTGCTTTCACACTCGTGGTAGCATGAGACGGACTCTACAACACACAGAAGTTGCTCAGGTAATGCAGCTCATCCCGGATGGCACATCAATGCGAGCTGTGGCAAGAAGGTTTGCTGTGTCTGTCAGCGTAGTGTCCAGAGGCTGGAGGCACTACCAGGAGACATGCCAGTACATGAGGAGATGTGGAGTGGGCCATAGGAGGGCAACATCCCAGCAGCAGGACCGCTACCTCCGCCTTTGTGCAAGGAGGAACAGGAGGAGCACTGCCAGAGCCTTGCAAAATGACCTCCAGCAGGCCACAAATGTGCATGTGTCTGCACAAACGGTTAGAAACCGACTCCATGAGAGTGGTATGAGGGCTCGATGTCCACAGATGTAGGTTGTGCTCACAGTCCAACACTGTGCAGGACACTTGGCATTTGCCACAGAACACCAGGATTGGCAAATTCGCCACTGGCGCCTTGTGCTCTTCACACATGAAAGCAGGTTCACACTGAGCACATGTGACAGATGTGACAGAGTCTGGAGATGCCATGGAGAGCAATCTGCTGCCTGCAATATCCTTCAGCATGACCGGTTTGGCAGTGGGTCGGTAATGGTGTGGGGTGGCATTTCTTTGTAGGTATAAAGAAGGTAAAATCCGGTGCCACATGCGATAAATCCTTTTATTACAAAATTCAAAATCACAACATGTCCCTCCATGTGCTCGCCAGAGGTAGCCTGACTGCCGTTAGGTACCTAGATGAGATCCTCAGACCCCTTGTGAGACCATATGCTGGTGCGGTTGGCCCTGGGTTCCTCCTAATGCAGGACAGTGCCAGACCTCATGTGGCTGGAGTGTTTCAGCAATTCCTGCAAGATGAAGGCGTTGAAGCTATGGACTGGCCCGCCCGTTCCCCAGACCTGAATCTGATTGAGCACATCTGGGACATCATGTCTCGCTCCATCCACCAACGTCATGTTGCACCACAGACTGTCCAGGAGTTGGCGGATGCTTTAGTCCAGGTCTGGGAGGAGATCCCACAGGAGACCATCCGCAACCTCATCAGGAGCATGGCCAGACATTGTAGGAGGTCATACAGGCACGTGGAGGCCACACACAATACTGAGCCTCATTTTGACTTGTTTTAAGGACATTACATCAAAGTTGGATCAGCCTGTAGGGTGTTTTACCACTTTAATTTTGGAGGTGACTCCAAGTCCAGGCCTCCATTGGTTAATAAAATTGATTTCCATTGATGATTTTTATGTGATTTTGTTGTCAGCACATTCAACTTTGTACAGAACAAACTATTCAATGAGAATATTTCATTCATTCAGATCTAGGATGTGTTATTTGATTGTTCCTTTATTTTTTTGTGCAGTGTATATATATATATACTAGCTTTTACCTGCGGCTTCGCTCGCGTAGAATTTGATCTGCCACATTAAGTTTCGTGACAGATCATTTTAATAGTAAAAAAAATAATCTTACTAGTTAAAAAAAATAATCTTAATAGTAAAAAAAAATAATCTTATTTAGTTACTCGTACATCCAAAATTTCAGATGTCTAACTTCAAAACTGACGGATTCCATACAATCTTTGAACCCCTATAATATGAAGAGGGAAACTCTTGAGGGTGGAATTATCAAAATTCCTTTCTTAGTGCTCATTTAAGCTATAATAGAACCTATCTGCAAATTTCAAGATGCTAAGTTCAGTGGTTTCGGCTGTGCGTTGACCGCTAGGTGTGTCAGTCAATCAGGTTTACAGTTTTATATAATCTTCGCCTGTATGGTGTGTTTATAAAAAGTAGCCCTATGTCCTTCCCCAGGCTTGAAATTATCCATATCAAATTTCATCACAAACGGATTACTAAACACTGATTAATAAACAGGATGGACTGAAGTTACTTGCGTTTAATATTGTTCGTGTTAGTAAAGAATTAGTATGTAATTGGAATAATGGACATCTGCAGGTAATTTATCTATGTGTTTTTACTGCAATATACTCCTGTAAAATATGTTATTTGATTTCTTTCGTTCAGCGAAAATATGTAGATTTTGCGATTTAGAAACACGTGAGCAAGCTACCTATAGCTGACCGTGGGAAAAACAGGGCGTGCCTAAATGTATCCCCGCTACCTTCAAAGTTTGCCCTTGCGATTTATTGATGGTCATTGAAAATACAACTTTAAGTGGGAACTGCAAACGTTTGAAATTAAAGCGTAAGTTATTGGGTATTATTGGGAT
This sequence comes from Phyllobates terribilis, assembly GCF_046119375.1. Taxonomy (NCBI): domain Eukaryota; kingdom Metazoa; phylum Chordata; class Amphibia; order Anura; family Dendrobatidae; genus Phyllobates; species Phyllobates terribilis. Next base: position 882,943,632 of record NW_027362762.1, read on the forward strand.
GCGTGGTATAAGAATATTTTTACCCTTAGCTTCTCCAGTTAAAATTGTGGTCTTTACAATGTGCCTGCCTAGTTCAGTGACTCGCAATCTAGTGCCATTACATAATCTCGGGGCGTCCAAGTTGCGCATTAACAAAACGGGTATACCGACCTTTAATTCGAGCTTATGAGATGGGACCCCGGATAGCTCCAAAGAGTTAAGAAACTCCACGGGGTAGCTCGTACAGTCTTCAGATGACATGACTGTGTCGATGGAGTTGTAGGTAGAGATGAGCGGTGTTCGACTAGAACTGTTCGCCAATCTCAAATTCGAGCTGTTTTGGGCGGTGTTCGAGTTGTTCCACGAACCCGAACGATTTGCAAAAAATTCGGCTGTTCGAGGTTATGTTCGATAACTGTTCGTGCACCAAAAGCGTGTCCTGCATGTCTGGCGCTATTTAAAGCACCAATCATGCAGGGATTGTCTGCCACTCACTGTAATGCCACAGCCATGGTGGTTGTGGCATTACAGTGGTTGCCCAAATCGATGGGAACAGTGCCAACAGTGAAACATGAAAAGCCGGCAATTCAGCAGCGGCATACACCTGTACCCGACAATTTAGAACCGAAAGAATAGGGCATCACACATAGATTAGATAGATAGAAACATGTCAGCCACATATATACGAAGTACAGTGAAAGTGTTGCTTACTGTACTTGTCATTTAGTGTAAAGGATTTATCAAAAAAAATAATAGTGTTTTCATGCACCGTCTCTTTAAAAAAGCCGGCCGGCAATTCAACAGCGGTACCCGACAATTTATAACAGACAGAATAGAGCTTCACACATAGATTAGATAGATAGAAACATGTCAGCCACATATATACGAAGTACAGTGACAGTGTTGCTTACTGTACTTGTCATTTAGCGTAAAGGATTTATCAAAAAAAATAATAGTGTTTTCATGCACTGTCTCTTTAAAAAAGCCGGCCGGCAATTCAGCAGCGGTACCCGACAATTTATAACAGACAGAATAGAGCTTCACACATAGATTAGATAGATAGAAACATGTCAGTCACATATATATGAAGTACAGTGATAGTGTTGGTTACTGTACTTGTCATTTAGTATTAAAATAAAGGATTTATTATTAAAAAAATTGGCGTGGGGTTCCCCTTAATTTTAGGCTCTAGCGGAGGTTAAGCAGACGGCTGGGGCAGATGTTTGAAGCCTGGGAAGGGGGTAATACCCACGGAGCTTCCCAGGCTACTAATATCAGCCCCCAGCTGAATACATAGCCTTTACTAGCTATTAAAATGGGGGACACCCCAAAAAAAATGACGTGGGGTCCCCCCTAATTTAATAGCTAGCAAAGGCTAGGCAGACAGCTGGGGGCTGATATTAATAGCCCAGGAAGGGAGCCATGAATATTGGCCCCCTCCCAGGCTAGAAACACCAGCCGTCAGCCGCCCCAGAAATGGCGCATTCATAGGATGCGCCAATTCTGGCACTTAGCCTCGCTCTTCCACGCTGCCCTGGTGCGGTGGCAGGGGGTAATAGGGTTGGGGTTGATGTCAGCTTATAATGCCAGCTGACATCAAGCCCAGGTTAGTAATGGAGAGGCGTCTATAAGACACCCCCATTACTAACCCCATAGTCAAAGTTAAAAAAAACACAAACACCCAGAATAAAGTCCTTTAATTGAAATAAAGACACAATCCTTTATTGTTCTAAATTAAACCATACTTACTGTCACGCCCATTCCAGCTGAAGCCAACGATCTCCTGCAATAAAAGAAAAATAATAAAGCAACCTCATCCTTACCTTTCCATGGTTCCCACGACAGCTTCAGCTCTGCTACATCGAGATGACAGGCTGGACCGCAGCAGAACGCTGCCATCCAGCCTCTCATCCCGCAGACATTGAGAAGCGCAGGCTTGCTTGCGCTGCTCAGCGTCTCTCTGTGACGACATCCAGATGAGCCGAGTTCATGTCCAATGAACTCGGCTCACCTCATGCACGTCACTGACAGCGTGGGAAAATTCTCACGCTGAAGCGGTGAGTGCAGGAGAATTCTCCCACGCTGTCAGTGACGTGCATAAGGTGAGCTCATGTCCAATGAACTCAGCTCACCTCCTGCACTTCACTGACAGCGTGGGAGAATTCTCCTGCACTCAGCGCTTCAGCGTGAGAATTCTCCCACGCTGAAGCGCTGAGTGCAGGAGAATTTTCCCACGCTGTCAGTGACGTGCATAAGGTGAGCTCATGTCCAATGAACTCAGCTCACCTCCTGCACGTCACTGACAGCGTGGGAGAATTCTCCTGCACTCAGCGCTTCAGTGTGAGAATTCTCCCACGCTGAAGCGCTGAGTGCAGGAGAATTTTCCCACGCTGTCAGTGACGTGCATGAGGTGAGCCGAGTTCATTGGACATTAACTCGGCTCATCTGGATGCCCTCACAGAGAGACACTGTGGAGCGCAAGCAAGCCTGCGCTTCTCAGTGTCTGCGGGATGAGAGGCTGGATGGCAGCGTTCTGCTGCGGTCCAGCCTGTCATCTCGATGTAGCAGAGCTGAAGCTGTCATGGGAACCATGGAAAGGTAAGGATGATGTTGCTTTATTATTTTTCTTTTATTTCAGGAGATCGTTGGCTTCAGCTGGAATGGGCGTGATGGTAAGTATGGTTTAATTTAGAACAATAAAGAATTGTGTGTTTATTTCAATTAAAGGACTTTTTTCTGGGTGTTGTGTTTTTTTTTAAATACTTTACTAGAAATTCATGGTGGTCATGTCTAATATTGGCGTGACCCCATGAATTTCGGGCTTAGGGCCAGCTGGTAATGCCAAGCTGGCCCTAACCCCTTTATTACCCAGTGAGCCACCGCACCAGGGCCCTGGATGAGTTGGGTACAGCGCCAGAAGATGGCGCTTCTATGAACGCGCCATTTTCCGGGGTGGCTGCGGACTGCAATTTGTAGCGGGGGGGGGCCCAGAAAGCTTGGGCCTCCCTGCGCTGCAGATTCCAGCCCCCAGCTGCCTAGTTGTACCTGGCTGGACACAAAAATAGGGCGAAGCCCCACGTACTTTTTTTTTAATTATTTCATGAATTTCATGAAATAATTAAGAAAAAAAGGCCTTCCCTATATTGTTGTGTCCGGCCAGGTACAAATAGGCAGCTGGTGGTTGGGGGCAGCCCGTTCCTGCCTGCTGTACCTGGCTGGACACAAATATAGTGCGAAGCCCCACTTCAATTTTTTTAAATTATTTCAGGAAATTCATGAAATAATTTAAAAAAAATTGACGTGGGGCTTCGCACTATATTTGTGTCCAGCCAGGTACAGCAGGCAGGAACGGGCTGCCCCCAACCACCAGCTGCCTATTTGTACCTGGCCGGACACAACAATATAGGGAAGGCCTTTTTTTCTTAATTATTTCATGAAATTCATGAAATAATTAAAAAAAAAGTACGTGGGGCTTCGCCCTATTTTTGTGTCCAGCCAGGTACAACTAGGCAGCTGGGGGCTGGAATCTGCAGCGCAGGGAGGCCCAAGCTTTCTGGGCCCCTCCCCCGCTACAAATTGCAGTCCGCAGCCACCCCGGAAAATGGCGCGTTCATAGAAGCGCCATCTTCTGGCGCTGTACCCAACTCATCCAAGGCCCTGGTGCGGTGGCTCACTGGGTAATAAAGGGGTTAGGGCCAGCTTGGTATTATCAGCTGGCCCCAAGCCCAAAATTCATGGGGTCACGCCAGTATTAGACATGACCGCCATGAATTTCTAGTAAAGTATTTAAAAAAAACACAACACCCAGAATAAAGTCCTTTAATTGAAATAAAGACACAATTCTTTATTGTTCTAAATTAAACCATACTTACCATCACACCCATTCCAGCTGAAGCCAACGATCTCCTGCAATAAAAGAAAAATAATAAACCAACCTCATCCTTACCTTTCCATGGTTCCCACGACAGCTTCAGCTCTGCTACATCGAGATGACTGGCTGGACCGCAGCAGAACGCTGCCATCCAGTCTGTCATCCCGCAGACACTGAGAAGCGCAGGCATGCTTGCGCTCCTCACTGTCTCGCTGTGACGGCATCCAGATGAGCCGAGTTCATTGGACATGAACTCGGCTCATCTGGATGTCGTCACAGAGAGACGCTGAGCAGCGCAAGCAAGCCTGCGCTTCTCAATGTCTGCGGGATGAGAGGCTGGATGGCGGCGTTCTGCTGCGGTCCAGCCTGTCATCTCGATGTAGCAGAGCTGAAGCTGTCGTGGGAACCATGGAAAGGTAAGGATGAGGTTGCTTTATTATTTTTCTTTTATTGCAGGAGATCGTTGGCTTCAGCTGGAATGGGCGTGATGGTAGGTATGGTTTAATTTAGAACAATAAAGGATTGTGTCTTTATTTCAATTAAAGGACTTTATTCTGGGTGTTTGTGTTTTTTTTAACTTTGACTATGGGGTTAGTAATGGGGGTGTCTTATAGACGCCTCTCCATTACTAACCTGGGCTTGATGTCAGCTGGCATTATAAGCTGACATCAACCCCAACCCTATTACCCCCTGCCACCGCACCAGGGCAGCGTGGAAGAGCGAGGCTAAGTGCCAGAATTGGCGCATCCTATGAATGCGCCATTTCTGGGGCGGCTGACGGCTGGTGTTTCTAGCCTGGGAGGGGGCCAATATTCATGGCTCCCTTCCTGGGCTATTAATATCAGCCCTCAGCTGTCTGCCTAGCCTTTGCTAGCTATTAAATTAGGGGGGACCCCACGTCATTTTTTTGGGGGGGTCCCCCATTTTAATAGCTAGTAAAGGCTATGTATTCAGCTGGGGGCTGATATTAGTAGCCTGGGAAGCTCCGTGGGTATTACCCCCTTCCCAGGCTTCAAACATCTGCCCCAGCCGTCTGCTTAACCTCCGCTAGAGCCTAAAATTAAGGGGAACCCCACGCCAATTTTTTTAATAATAAATCCTTTATTTTAATACTAAATGACAAGTACAGTAACCAACACTATCACTGTACTTCATATATATGTGACTGACATGTTTCTATCTATCTAATCTATGTGTGATGCTCTATCTTTCTGTTCTAAATTGTCGGGTACCGCTGCTGAATTGCCGGCCGGCTTTTTTAAAGAGACAGTGCATGAAAACACTATTATTTTTTTAAATAAATCCTTTACACTAAATGACAAGTACAGTAAGCAACACTATCACTGTACTTATTATATATGTGACTGACATGTTTCTATCTATCTAATCTATGTGTGAAGCTCTATTCTTTCTGTTCTAAATTGTCGGGTACAGATGCTGAATTGCCGGCCGGCTTTTTTAAAGAGACAGTGCATGAAAACACTAATATTTTTTTTAATAAATCCTTTACACTAAATGACAAATGCAGTAACCAACACTGTCACTGTGCTTCTTATATGTGTGACTGACATGTTTCTATCTATCTAATCTATGTGTGATGCTCTATTCCTTCTTGTCTAAATTGTCGGGTACCGGTGTATGCCGCTGCTGAATTTGCCGGCCGGCTTTTTTAAACAGAGTGTCTTCTGAGCAGTTTGTCAGCTTTTGGACACCTTTGCAGGTGTTTTCTATGTGTTTCTATGTGTTTTTGTTTGCCTGCCATTGGTTTTAACGGTGTTCGACGGTGTTCTAAGGTGTTCGACGAACAGTTCGACGAACAGTTCCTCGAACATCCCGGTGTTCGACGAACCGAACCGAACCCGAACACTACGGGGGTGGCTCAACACTAGTTGTAGGTTGTTGCATCGCTGGATACTTGGTCCATGATAATTTTATTGATTTTCGCAACTGTTTCATTTCTTGGTGCTAGTATAGTTCTTTCATATAGCCAATTTTCATCGTGGATGTTTTGTTGCAAATTTGGAAAAACTTGAGCAATAAGTGTGTCTTCCGAATCCACAACATGACAAAATTGGTTAGTGAATAGAACCATACCTTCTTCGTCAGTTTCGATTCGACCTTCACCGATCTCGAGCAGTTTCTCAGCGCATGCGCCCGACTCTAGATCACTGAATAACTGGACACGCATGTTGGTGGTGAGGTGCAGCTTTTCAACTTTGGTCCATAAATATGAGGATTTCAGACATGCGTTAATTTCGTCTGCTGCAGTGCCTCGCTCGATGAAAAGCAAAGTTTGCCTAAAGTCCCCAGCCAATAAAACAACCACACCACCCATTATTGTTTGTTTACTGTGTAAGTCTTGTAGACAACGATCAAGAGCTTCGATGGCGCGTTTGTGTGACATTGTGCACTCGTCCCACATGATTAGTTTGCACTGTTGCAACAAGAGGCCAAGGGCGTTGCTCTTGCTGATATTACACAATGGGGTTTCATCATTCACCAGATTAAGAGGTAATTTAAAGAATGAATGTGCCGTCCGTCCACCGCTTAGCAATGTTGCAGCAATTCCAGAGGAAGCCACAGCTAATGCAACGTTATGACCGCTACGAATTTTCGCTAAAAGTAAATTAAGCAAGAAAGTTTTTCCTGTACCACCCGGGGCATCAAGGAAAAAAAGTCCGCCTTCACCATTCTCAACTCGTCCTACTATTTTGTGATAAATCTCTCTTTGATCAGGTAGCAAACGTGGCTCAGTTTCGCAAACGTGAGCGTCTAACTGGTTGGTATCATAGCTTAGCTCTTTTATCAACTCGTTCGACAGCTCTCCTCCACGCCGCGGTGAGGGTAGACCAAAATCGGACAATTTCTTTCCAGAAATTATTAATATTTTGTCCTCGATAAGCCCCAACGCCTCATTGAAACAGAGATCATCGTTAGCGTGATCCATTCTTTCAAATCTGTGCATGATATCCTCTGATAACGCAGTTTTATACTTGTGCCAGAGTTGTAGAGGATTGGATAAACCGCAAGTGCATATCAATATGGCAAACAGCTCTCTTATTTGCGCCGTGGAGCGACATAGCATGGCCTCTTCTAAGGTGGTATCCCAGTGGTTATCATCTTCCAACAACCCCATCTTCTCACACACCTGCCGAAAAGTTGCAAGTTCTTGACCTTCAAATGTTTTTAAATCCGAGAAGTTGGTTGGACCCCTTATTACATTCAGCAGCATACGCAAGCAATAACATTAAAAATTGCTAACGTGCACCGTGTAAATGCGACCTAGAGCGTCTCCTGCCTTCACACCTGGCCAGCCATCGACAGGTGTTCCTTGTAAACGACGTTTCCATTGCTTCCGTGCCACATTCCAAGTATAGTAGAGAGGCACGTCAATGTAAAGTAATGCTTTTGCAAACGTATCACTTTGGCACAACAGGAAAAATGCAGTTAGTGTAGTTTTAGGTGGTGCTTCTAATCTCTCTCTAAAATTATTTTCCGTAAAGTAAACCCTCTCGCCATTGGGTAAATGAATCGCGAGATGAGTGACGGTTGGGTGTCTCTCGTGCAGAGGCAGACCTAAGATCCGCCACGCTGCTTCATTTCTACTAACATATCGGCCGGTTCTAAAGGTCTGCACCTCATCTCTTGGGTCAATGTTAACATTCCCTTGCTGGCGGATGTTAAAAATAGCCTGGTCGCTACCCTTATTAATATATTTACAAATATATTTTATCGCCTGTACCGTATTACAGAACTCTACATTTAAATGAGAATTAACATTTTTTGATAAGAGTGGAGAATATGGGACCACCCAGCTATTGTCCACCAATATTTCCTGTGTTCCTCTACGGGTTTTTATAATTGTCGTGCATCCACCATTCTCTGGTGCTCTGCGCCTGTACAAAGGATAACCTTTGTCATTGGTTTGAGTATCTTTTAAAAGCTTCCTCGGATATTTTTTGGTACATTTTCCTTCCTTCATGCATGGCGATGAAGAATTGAATGTACCACATGGCCCGTGAATCATATTATTTGTCACTGTATCATAGAGCTTTTGATCGGTTTCTGGGTTTGGTTTCTCAGCACATATGATTTCGTCAATTTGGTTCGGATGCAATTTTTCCTTTAACCACAGCAGTAAGTGCACATGAGGCAAACCTCGCTTTTGCCACTCGATCGAGTACATGAAGCATTGCATATCACCAAATATGTTACCTTTTGTAAGTAGAGCTACCAACTTCTGTACTTTAATTCTAAATACTCGAGCTGTTAAGTCATGTCTGTCCGTCAAATTTTGACCAGCCATAAGCTCTTTGGTGATTTCTGGCCAAGCGGGGTTGCAAGTCATTGTAATAAATAAATCAGGCCTCCCATAATTACGTACGTATGTGAACGCATCTTGTGTGTATTCGTGTAGGTATCTCGGGCTATTTACAAATGATGACGGGAGAATCACCATCTGACCTAAGTTATTTGGATCCAAATCTGCATCATTTCTTATTGCATCTTGCAAGTGAATATAATTTTCTGCGTGCAGTTTTTTTTTTATTTAAAGAAATGAACCTTAAGCGCTCACTTTCCATCTTTACATACATGTCGACCAGAAACTGATGAAGTAGGAGCGTACACTTAAGCATCAAATTAAAATTGCTGCGACGGACCATCAAGTGAAAGGCATAAAAATCTTTGCAGGACTCCTTTTTGCCTGGCATTGCTTGTTTGGTAATTGGATTTATCTGAGGAATATCAATGCTGTACCCCTCTTGTCCTTTCCAAAAAATTATTGGGTACTTGAGAGCGTCATAGAATCTATGTGTATCTGGAACCCTAGTGAGCATGCCATCGGGCGGCTGCACAACGATGTCCCGAGACATAGTTTGTTCGCTACTAACTATTACAGCAGCTATTTCATTTGTAGTAGGGGCATTGAATCGTCTCTCATGTTGACCACGTGGTACACGGTCTGGGTGAATCACTACTTTGAAATGATCGTCATTGATCATTCTGTCTCTAGCCGTTTTAAATTCATGCACCAAAATGTTGTGGTCGTGAAGTACTCGTTGTATTTTTTTAGCTATGTTTCTATCTACGCTTTGCACGCACTCAGTACGCCTGTTGATTTGTTCTTCTTCGTCACCTATGAAATAAACTTGTAAAAATTGTGGTTGTGAAATGGACGTAGGAATTAAAGAACCGATACGGTGGTATACTTGTCCTTGTATTGTAAAGGTCGGGCAAAACCCTGGCATTGAGACAATTTGATCTGCTCCAAAAGACGTCATATGAAAGCACATGTTGTATTTTCTTATATTATTTAGAAAAAGGCGAGATTCATCAGTTTCATTAGAGAAAAGCTCTTTTAAAGGTTGAACTGGCTCGTCTATATAAGGAAGAGCTACTTTCCCGCCCAAACAACACATAACTGCTGCTTCCTCTTTCCACTTAAGAGCTCCGCAATATTTGCAATCTATGGTCATTGCTTCTATTTTTGTAAGCTTGTGAGTTTCATAATCAAGAGTCTCGTCATACTCAAATGCAGCTTTATTAAAAAATATCCATGTATTTCTTGTAAATGTTTGACGTCGCTGTGCTGCCCTATCAGCAACAGTGCGTCTGCGAGATTCGGCCATTTCATAAGTTTCAGTGGCTCTTTGGGACGCCATGTAAGGCGCTTGCTGCTGACGTCGAGCATGGGACTGTTCTGGAGTTTCAGCAGCCCGTTGAGACGCCAGATACTCCGCATGCTGTTCACGTCGGGCTTGGGACTGTTCTTGAGTTTCAGCAGCCCGTTGAGATGCCAAAAACTCCGCATTCCGGTCACATCGGGCTTGGGATTGTTCTGGAGTCTCTGCAGCTCTATGTGCCGCACAACGCACCGCCTGCTCAAGCCTTCGTTGCTCGGCTTGTTGAGACGTCTCATCACGTCTAATTATTTTCATAGCTCGGGCTTTATTAGAGCTTTGCGAAATGTTAGACTTACGCTTTCGCGGCATTTTTATAAGTACTAATTACAAAATAGGTACTTAGCAAAGTTCAAACAAAATACTAAAACAATCTATTTAGTTATATTACGATCGCTGTACAGACGATATTAGTTATATATGACTGGTCTATGAGGAGCAGCTGTGGCGCGGTTACCTATGGCAACCATTCCCAGCGCTCTGTGGGAGCTGAGAGCAGCCTGCTGGTGCTGTGGGTGACATGCTGCGCTGCACACACACACAGGGCTGTGCTGCACACGGGAGGAGAGGACGCCATTGGTGTAGCGCTGCTGCCGGTGCTGTCAGGCTGCAGTGTGTGCATCCTCCTTGGAGCTGCGCTCAGGTTACTGCCCCTCCCCGTGTGTGAGTCACTTCCCCTCCGCCCAGGTGAGGCGCTCGGAACTTTCCCGGCTGCAGCAGCTGGCGCAGGTGAGCGCATGTTTTATTATACGGTGTTATGTGGAGGGACAATGGCGGCAGGGACCCCCTGTGTGAGGACAATGACGGCACGGTGCCCCCGGGCAACCTGAAGGAGAAAGCCTCACACTCCCCCCGGGCTGTGGGGGCGGGCAGGCCGTGCTGGGACATGTAGTTCCCTAGTAACCTGTTCCTGACATATGGGCTGTTTTCTGTGTTTTTTTTTTTTTTTTTAAAGTCTGAGAAAATGTCATAAATTTTCCTTCTCCCTTCAGCTGTTTCCAGAGTGTAATGTATCAGGGTGAGCTCATGACTAGAGATGAGCGTTGTTCTACTCGAACTGTTCGCCAATCTCAAATTCGAGCTGTTTTGGGCGGTGTTCGAGCCGTTCGGCGAACACGAACAATTTGAGAAAAATTCGGCTGTTCGAGGTTATGTTCGATAACTGTTCGTGCACCAAAATCATAACTGGATTTTTTCTCAGTAATGATGAAAATTAATGTTAATACGCAGTTTGAGTGTACAGCGGGGTGGGGGGAGGGGCAGGGGATGGATCTCTGCAGGAACAATGAAGATCTCCATTTTTTTTTCTCTTTCCCGCATTTACAGTGGGGAGGTGCAATCTGTCAGCCTATCAGCAGCGCACACACGGAGCGAAGTGCTTTTTTTCACACAAGCAAGGGCATGTGTCATTGGCAGTGTATGTCACATGTCCTTGCCCTATAAGACCAAGCCATTTTCCCCGTCGCCACCATTTTCTCACTGCTGCAGCTGCGTGTTAGACGGCACCGCTGTTGCTGTGTGCGCTATACCTTGTTAATTTCAAGCCAATTTTCGCACAAATCTACAGATAGCTTGGGAGTAGGGAATAGTTGTGATTGCAGTCCTTTTAAGGACTAGGTTACAGCATTTCCTACGACTTTTATCAGGGAGGTCTGTGCTCTTAAATAGATAGGTTGTGGGAGTAAAGACTAATTGTAATTGGAGTCCTTTTCAGGACTAGGTTACATGAGTTCCTATCAGTTTTTGCCAGGCAGGTCTGTGCCAGTGCTGTGCAAGTTTTTTTCACAGCATTTGGCTGAATCTAGCAAAGCTAATCCTTTTTGGCCTATTGCAGAGTGTGTTAGTCAGTGGAGTAGCCTATCTGTGTTGCAAGATATACCACCTGTGTATAGAATACCAATTTTTTTACTGCACCTAGTGAAGTAAAATCTTTTGGGCATAGCATCATTCTATTAGTCCATCTATACTGACCTCCATCAGGTTGCAAATTAAAACTAATTTTTATCTGCATCTACAGTACCTCTGAAAAAATATTTGGGCTTCTAGCAGTGTGTGGGACTTGTTCTATTAGTCCATCTATACTGACCTCCATCAGGTTGCAAACTGAATATATTTTTTTCTGCATCTACCTCTGAAAAAATATTGGGCTTCTAGCTGTGTGTGGGTCTTGTTCTATTAATCCATCTATACTGACCTCCATCAGGTTGCAAACTGAATATAATTTTTTTCTGCATCTAGCTCTGAAAAAATATTTGGCCTTCTAGTAGTGTGTCGGACTTTCTCTATTAGTCCATCTATACTGACCTCCATCAGGTTGCAAATTAAAAATAATTTTTATCTGCATCTACAGTACCTCTGAAAAAATATTTGGGCTTCTAGCTGTGTGCGGGACTTGTTGTATTAGTCCATCTATACTGACCTCCATCAGGTTGCAAACTGAATATATTTTTTTCTGCATCTTCCTCTGAAAAAATATTTGGCCTTCTAGTAGTGTGTCGGACTTTCTCTATTAGTCCATCTATACTGACCTCCATCAGGTTGCAAACTGAATATAATTTTTTTCTGCATCTAGCTCTGAAAAAATATTTGGCCTTCTAGTAGTGTGTCGGACTTTCTCTATTAGTCCATCTATACTGACCTCCATCAGGTTGCAAACTGAATATATTTTTTTCTGCATCTACCTCTGAAAAAATATTGGGCTTCTAGCTGTGTGTGGGTCTTGTTCTATTATTCCATCTATACTGACCTCCATCAGGTTGCAAACTGAATATATTTTTTTCTGCATCTACCTCTGAAAAAATATTTGGCCTTCTAGTAGTGTGTCGGACTTTCTCTATTAGTCCATCTATACTGACCTCCATCAGGTTGCAAACTGAATATATTTTTTTCTTCATCTACCTCTGAAAAAATATTGGGCTTCTAGCTGTGTGTGGGTCTTGTTCTATTAATCCATCTATACTGACCTCCATCAGGTTGCAAACTGAATATATTTTTTTCTGCATCTACCTCTGAAAAAATATTTGGCCTTCTAGTAGTGTGTCGGACTTTCTCTATTAGTCCATCTATACTGACCTCCATCAGGTTGCAAATTAAAACTAATTTTTATCTGCATCTACAGTACCTCTGAAAAAATATTTGGGCTTCTAGCAGTGTGTGGGACTTGTTCTATTAGTCCATCTATACTGACCTCCATCAGGTTGCAAACTGAATATATTTTTTTCTGCATCTACCTCTGAAAAAATATTGGGCTTCTAGCTGTGTGTGGGTCTTGTTCTATTAATCCATCTATACTGACCTCCATCAGGTTGCAAACTGAATATAATTTTTTTCTGCATCTAGCTCTGAAAAAATATTTGGCCTTCTAGTAGTGTGTCGGACTTTCTCTATTAGTCCATCTATACTGACCTCCATCAGGTTGCAAATTAAAAATAATTTTTATCTGCATCTACAGTACCTCTGAAAAAATATTTGGGCTTCTAGCTGTGTGCGGGACTTGTTGTATTAGTCCATCTATACTGACCTCCATCAGGTTGCAAACTGAATATATTTTTTTCTGCATCTTCCTCTGAAAAAATATTTGGCCTTCTAGTAGTGTGTCGGACTTTCTCTATTAGTCCATCTATACTGACCTCCATCAGGTTGCAAACTGAATATAATTTTTTTCTGCATCTAGCTCTGAAAAAATATTTGGCCTTCTAGTAGTGTGTCGGACTTTCTCTATTAGTCCATCTATACTGACCTCCATCAGGTTGCAAACTGAATATATTTTTTTCTGCATCTACCTCTGAAAAAATATTGGGCTTCTAGCTGTGTGTGGGTCTTGTTCTATTAATCCATCTATACTGACCTCCATCAGGTTGCAAACTGAATATATTTTTTTCTGCATCTACCTCTGAAAAAATATTTGGCCTTCTAGTAGTGTGTCGGACTTTCTCTATTAGTCCATCTATACTGACCTCCATCAGGTTGCAAACTGAATATATTTTTTTCTTCATCTACCTCTGAAAAAATATTGGGCTTCTAGCTGTGTGTGGGTCTTGTTCTATTAATCCATCTATACTGACCTCCATCAGGTTGCAAACTGAATATATTTTTTTCTGCATCTACCTCTGAAAAAATATTTGGCCTTCTAGTAGTGTGTCGGACTTTCTCTATTAGTCCATCTATACTGACCTCCATCAGGTTGCAAATTAAAACTAATTTTTATCTGCATCTACAGTACCTCTGAAAAAAAATTTGGGCTTCTAGCAGTGTGTGGGACTTGTTCTATTAGTCCATCTATACTGACCTCCATCAGGTTGCAAACTGAATATATTTTTTTCTGCATCTACCTCTGAAAAAATATTTGGCCTTCTAGTAGTGTGTCGGACTATCTCTATTAGTCCATCTATACTGACCTCCATCAGGTTGCAAACTGAATATAATTTTTTTCTGCATCTAGCTCTGAAAAAATATTTGGCCTTCTTGTAGTGTGTCGGACTTTCTCTATTAGTCCATCTATACTGACCTCCATCAGGTTGCAAATTAAAACTAATTTTTATCTGCATCTACAGTACCTCTGAAAAAATATTTGGGCTTCTAGCAGTGTGTGGGACTTGTTCTATTAGTCCATCTATACTGACCTCCATCATGTTGCAAACTGAATATATTTTATTCTGCATCTACCTCTGAAAAAATATTGGGCTTCTAGCTGTGTGTGGGTCTTGTTCTATTAATCCATCTATACTGACCTCCATCAGGTTGAAAACTGAATATAATTTTTTTCTGCATCTAGCTCTGAAAAAATATTTGGCCTTCTAGTAGTGTGTCGGACTTTCTCTATTAGTCCATCTATACTGACCTCCATCAGGTTGCAAATTAAAACTAATTTTTATCTGCATCTACAGTACCTCTGAAAAAATATTTGGGCTTCTAGCTGTGTGTGGGACTTGTTGTATTAGTCCATCTATACTGACCTCCATCAGGTTGCAAATTCAAAATAATTTTTTTCTGCATCTAACCCAGCCAATAGTTTTGGCCTAATACCACAGTTTGGCCACTCAGCTCTGCTCGGTTACCATCCATTGTTTTTTTGTGCAAACAACTCCAGAGTTGTGAATTAGTTAACCACCAAAATGAGTGGAAAAAGGCCTGCTGCTGGTGGAAAGGGGAATAGGCGTGTTGGGAAGGGGAAAAAAGGTTGTGTCCGTGGGGTAGGTGTTAAAGCAACAGTAACATCTGCAGAAGAAAGACCATCTTCCAGCCAAACTAAAATGTCTACTTCTTTTAGCGGACAATGTGATAAGATCCCTTTCTTACGGCCACGCCAATCGCTACAAATTCCAGATGAGGCACAAAAACAGCAGGTGCTTCAACGGATATCAAGTGCTCCTTTAAGTGGGCTCTCCTCCACATCAACTTCAACATCACAAATACTCCAGTCCTCAAAGGTGTCACCCAAATCGCACTTGCTTCCTCACAGCTCCCAAATCTTCAGCTGCCCGTCTGAGTATGAGGTAGAACAGATGGTTGAGTCTGCAGAGCTGTTTACTCATACTATAGCCTGGGAATCAGAGGTCGACTCCAGTGCTTCTGTGAATCCAGACGAGGAAATGATCTGCACTGATGCCCAGAATCTTTATGAGTCGGATCCAGGACCAGACGCAGAAGGTTCTGACCATAATGTAGACCCTCATTCCCAAACTGTAACTCCTGTTGGTGGAGACAATGAGGAAGACGATGATAAGACTCAAATACCTGATTGGAGCGACAACTTTAGTTTTTTGTCAGGGCAGGAACAGGTTGGCTCTGAGGACGACGGGTGTGATAACGCACAGGGTGATGATGATGAGGTCGGAGATCCCACTTACTGTCAACCCACAGTCAGCCAAGAGATGAGGTCAGCAGAGGAGGTGGAGGAAGATGCTAGTGACGACGAGGTCAGGTTGCGCCTTCCTGGACAGAGACGTAGTACTGGAAGCACGTCAACAACTGCATCCTCAAACACAACTCTGCCTCTCACCACAAGTCGTGGTGGCTCTTCAGTAGTGTTGAGCCACCCCGTAGTGTTCGGGTTCGGTTCGGTTCGTCGAACACCGGGATGTTCGAGGAACTGTTCGTCGAACTGTTCGTCGAACACCTTAGAACACCGTCGAACACCGTTAAAACCAATGGCAGGCAAACAAAAACACATAGAAACACATAGAAAACACCTGCAAAGGTGTCCAAAAGCTGACAAACTGCTCAGAAGACACTCTCTTTAAAAAAGCCGGCCGGCAAATTCAGCAGCGGCATACACCGGTACCCGACAATTTAGACAAGAAGGAATAGAGCATCACACATAGATTAGATAGATAGAAACATGTCAGTCACACATATAAGAAGCACAGTGACAGTGTTGGTTACTGCACTTGTCATTTAGTGTAAAGGATTTATTAAAAAAAATATTAGTGTTTTCATGCACTGTCTCTTTAAAAAAGCCGGCCGGCAATTCAGCATCTGTACCCGACAATTTAGAACAGAAAGAATAGAGCTTCACACATAGATTAGATAGATAGAAACATGTCAGTCACATATATAATAAGTACAGTGATAGTGTTGCTTACTGTACTTGTCATTTAGTGTAAAGGATTTATTTAAAAAAATAATAGTGTTTTCATGCACTGTCTCTTTAAAAAAGCCGGCCGGCAATTCAGCAGCGGTACCCGACAATTTAGAACAGAAAGATAGAGCATCACACATAGATTAGATAGATAGAAACATGTCAGTCACATATATATGAAGTACAGTGATAGTGTTGGTTACTGTACTTGTCATTTAGTATTAAAATAAAGGATTTATTATTAAAAAAATTGGCGTGGGGTTCCCCTTAATTTTAGGCTCTAGCGGAGGTTAAGCAGACGGCTGGGGCAGATGTTTGAAGCCTGGGAAGGGGGTAATACCCACGGAGCTTCCCAGGCTACTAATATCAGCCCCCAGCTGAATACATAGCCTTTACTAGCTATTAAAATGGGGGACCCCCCAAAAAAAATGACGTGGGGTCCCCCCTAATTTAATAGCTAGCAAAGGCTAGGCAGACAGCTGGGGGCTGATATTAATAGCCCAGGAAGGGAGCCATGAATATTGGCCCCCTCCCAGGCTAGAAACACCAGCCGTCAGCCGCCCCAGAAATGGCGCATTCATAGGATGCGCCAATTCTGGCACTTAGCCTCGCTCTTCCACGCTGCCCTGGTGCGGTGGCAGGGGGTAATAGGGTTGGGGTTGATGTCAGCTTATAATGCCAGCTGACATCAAGCCCAGGTTAGTAATGGAGAGGCGTCTATGAGACACCCCCATTACTAACCCCATAGTCAAAGTTAAAAAAAAACACAAACACCCAGAATAAAGTCCTTTAATTGAAATAAAGACACAATCCTTTATTGTTCTAAATTAAACCATACTTACCATCACGCCCATTCCAGCTGAAGCCAACGATCTCCTGCAATAAAAGAAAAATAATAAAGCAACCTCATCCTTACCTTTCCATGGTTCCCACGACAGCTTCAGCTCTGCTACATCGAGATGACAGGCTGGACCGCAGCAGAACGCTGCCATCCAGCCTGTCATCCCGCAGACACTGAGAAGCGCAGGCTTGCTTGCGCTGCTCAGCGTCTCTCTGTGACGACATCCAGATGAGCCGAGTTCATGTCCAATGAACTCGGCTCACCTCATGCACGTCACTGACAGCGTGGGAAAATTCTCACGCTGAAGCGCTGATTGCAGGAGAATTTTCCCACGCTGTCAGTGACGTGCAGGAGGTGAGCTGAGTTCATTGGACATGAGCTCACCTCATGCACATCACTGACAGCGTGGGAGAATTCTCCTGCACTCAGCACTTCAGCGTGAGAATTTTCCCACGCTGTCAGTGACGTGCATGAGGTGAGCCGAGTTCATTGGACATGACCTCGGCTCATCTGGATGCCGTCACAGCGAGACAGTGAGGAGCGCAAGCATGCCTGCGCTTCTCAGTGTCTGCGGGATGACAGACTGGATGGCAGCGTTCTGCTGCGGTCCAGCCAGTCATCTCGATGTAGCAGAGCTGAAGCTGTCGTGGGAACCATGGAAAGGTAAGGATGAGGTTGGTTTATTATTTTTCTTTTATTGCAGATCGTTGGCTTCAGCTGGAATGGGTGTGATGGTAAGTATGGTTTAATTTAGAACAATAAAGAATTGTGTCTTTATTTCAATTAAAGGACTTTATTCTGGGTGTTGTGTTTTTTTTAAATACTTTACTAGAAATTCATGGCGGTCATGTCTAATACTGGCGTGACCCCAAGAATTTTGGGCTTGGGGCCAGCTGATAATACCAAGCTGGCCCTAACCCCTTTATTACCCAGTGAGCCACCGCACCAGGGCCCTGGATGAGTTGGGTACAGCACCAGAAGATGGCGCTTCTATGAACGCTCCATTTTCCGGGGTGGCTGCGGACTGCAATTTGCAGCGGGGGGGGCCCAGAAAGCTTGGGCCTCCCTGCGCTGCAGATTCCAGCCCCCAGCTGCCTAGTTGTACCTGGCTGGACACAAAAATAGGGCGAAGCCCCACGTACTTTTTTTTTAATTATTTCATGAAATTCATGAAATAATTAAGAAAAAAAGGGCTTCCCTATATTGTTGTGTCCGGCCAGGTACAAATAGGCAGCTGGTGGTTGGGGGCAGCCCGTTCCTGCCTGCTGTACCTGGCTGGACACAAATATAGTGCGAAGCCCCACTTCAATTTTTTTTAATTATTTCATGAAATTCATGAAATAATTAAGAAAAAAAGGGCTTCCCTATATTGTTGTGTCCGGCCAGGTACAAATAGGCAGCTGGTGGATGGGGGCAGCCCGTTCCTGCCTGCTGTACCTGGCTGGACACAAATATAGTGCGAAGCCCCACTTCAATTTTTTTAAATTATTTCAGGAAATTCATGAAATAATTAAAAAAAAATTGACGTGGGGCTTCGCACTATATTTGTGTCCAGCCAGGTACAGCAGGCAGGAACGGGCTGCCCCCAACCACCAGCTGCCTATTTGTACCTGGCCGGACACAACAATATAGGGAAGCCCTTTTTTTCTTAATTATTTCATGAAATAATTTAAAGAAAATTGACGTGGGGCTTCGCCCTGTTTTTGTGTCCAGCCAGGTACAACTAGGCAGCTGGGGGCTGGAATCCGCAGCGCAGGGAGGCCCAAGCTTTCTGGGCCACCCCCGCTGCAAATTGCAGTCCGCAGCCACCCCGGAAAATGGCGCGTTCATAGAAGCGCCATCTTCTGGCGCTGTACCCAACTCATCCAGGGCCCTGATGCGGTGGCTCACTGGGTAATAAAGGGGTTAGGGCCAGCTTGGCATTATCAGCTGGCCCTAAGCCCGAAATTCATGGGGTCACGCCAATATTAGACATGACCACCATGAATTTCTAGTAAAGTATTTAAAAAAAACACAACACCCAGAAAAAAGTCCTTTAATTGAAATAAACACACAATTCTTTATTGTTCTAAATTAAACCATACTTACCATCACGCCCATTCCAGTTGAAGCCAACGATCTCCTGAAATAAAAGAAAAATAATAAAGCAACATCATCCTTACCTTTCCATGGTTCCCAGGACCGGTCCAGCTCTGCTACATCGAGATGACAGGCTGGACCGCAGCAGAACGCTGCCATCCAGCCTCTCATCCCGCAGACACTGAGAAGCGCAGGCTTGCTTGCGCTCCACAGTGTCTCTCTGTGAGGGCATCCAGATGAGCCGAGTTCATGTCCAATGAACTCGGCTCACCTCATGCACGTCACTGACAGCGTGGGAAAATTCTCCTGCACTCAGCGCTTCAGCGTGGGAGAATTCTCACACTGAAGCGCTGAGTGCAGGAGAATTCTCCCACGCTGTCAGTGACGTGCAGGAGGTGAGCTGAGTTCATTGGACATGAGCTCACCTTATGCACGTCACTGACAGCGTGGGAGAATTCTCCTGCACTCACCGCTTCAGCGTGAGAATTTTCCCACGCTGTCAGTGACGTGCATGAGGTGAGCCGAGTTCATTGGACATGAACTCGGCTCATCTGGATGTCGTCACAGAGAGACGCTGAGCAGCGCAAGCAAGCCTGCGCTTCTCAGTGTCT
Organism: Phyllobates terribilis; assembly: GCF_046119375.1. Taxonomy (NCBI): domain Eukaryota; kingdom Metazoa; phylum Chordata; class Amphibia; order Anura; family Dendrobatidae; genus Phyllobates; species Phyllobates terribilis. The sequence goes on from NW_027362762.1 coordinate 882,963,274, forward strand.
GCGGGATGAGAGGCTGGATGGCAGCGTTCTGCTGCGGTCCAGCCTGTCATCTCGATGTAGCAGAGCTGAAGCTGTCGTGGTAACCATGGAAAGGTAAGGATGAGGTTGCTTTATTATTTTTCTTTTATTGCAGGAGATCGTTGGCTTCAGCTGGAATGGGCGTGACGGTAAGTATGGTTTAATTTAGAACAATAAAGGATTGTGTCTTTATTTCAATTAAAGGACTTTATTCTGGGTGTTTGTGTTTTTTTTAACTTTGACTATGGGGTTAGTAATGGGGGTGTCTTATAGACGCCTCTCCATTACTAACCTGGGCTTGATGTCAGCTGGCATTATAAGCTGACATCAACCCCAACCCTATTACCCCACTGCCACCGCACCAGGGCAGCGTGGAAGAGCGAGGCTAAGTGCCAGAATTGGCGCATCCTATGAATGCGCCATTTCTGGGGCGGCTGACGGCTGGTGTTTCTAGCCTGGGAGGGGGCCAATATTCATGGCTCCCTTCCTGGGCTATTAATATCAGCCCCCAGCTGTCTGCCTAGCCTTTGCTAGCTATTAAATTAGGGGGGACCCCACGTCATTTTTTTTGGGGTGTCCCCCATTTTAATAGCTAGTAAAGGCTATGTATTCAGCTGGGGGCTGATATTAGTAGCCTGGGAAGCTCCGTGGGTATTACCCCCTTCCCAGGCTTCAAACATCAGCCCCAGCCGTCTGCTTAACCTCCGCTAGAGCCTAAAATTAAGGGGAGCCCCACGCCAATTTTTTTAATAATAAATCCTTTATTTTAATACTAAATGACAAGTACAGTAACCAACACTATCACTGTACTTCATATATATGTGACTGACATGTTTCTATCTATCTAATCTATGTGTGAAGCTCTATTCTGTCTGTTATAAATTGTCGGGTACCGCTGCTGAATTGCCGGCCGGCTTTTTTAAAGAGACGGTGCATGAAAACACTATTATTTTTTTTGATAAATCCTTTACGCTAAATGACAAGTACAGTAAGCAACATTGTCACTGTACTTCATATATATGTGGCTGACATGTTTCTATCTATCTAATCTATGTGTGAAGCTCTATTCTGTCTGTTATAAATTGTCGGGTACCGCTGCTGAATTGCCGGCCGGCTTTCTTAAAGAGACGGTGCATGAAAACACTATTATTTTTTTTGATAAATCCTTTACGCTAAATGACAAGTACAGTAAGCAGCACTTTCACTGTACTTCGTATATATGTGGCTGACATGTTTATATCTATCTAATCTATGTGTGAAGCTCTATTCTTTCGGTTCTAAATTGTCGGGTACCGGTGAATGCCGCTGCTGAATTGCCGGCTTTTCATGTTTCACTGTTGGCACTGTTCCCATCGATTTGGGCAATCACTGTAATGCCACAACCACCATGGCTGTGACATTACAGTGAGTGGCAGACAATCCCTGCATGATTGGTGCTCTAAATAGCGCCAGACATGCAGGACACGCTTTTGGTGCACGAACAGTTATCGAACATAACCTCGAACAGCCGAATTTTTTGCAAATCGTTTGGGTTCGTCGAACAACTCGAACACCGCCCAAAACAGCTCGAATTTGAGATTGGCGAACAGTTCTAGTCGAACACCGCTCATCTCTACTCTTCAGGTCGCATGGGTGCTAAGCCTTGCATAGCCTGGGCATTTTTTCAGATCGATAAAGATGACCCAACTTTATCTGTAACATTTGTCAGCAAAAGCTAAGTAGAGGCCAAAAAATACATAGTTTGAGTACTTCATGCATGAACCGGCACATGGACATGAAGCATAAGTTGCAGTGGGAAGCTCAGTGTGCTACAATGCGGCCTAGCCGGCCGGGCCAACCACCGTCTGCCATATCTTGTGCATCCGCGGCCTCTTCATCCTCTGTGACTGGGGTGACAGCGGTCACACCTGTTTTGGCGCGCAGACCTGCCACCTCTTTACCCGCAACAGCCAGCGTGATTGGCAGGTCATCATTTTCTTTGGAGGTGGTAACACCAGCTGGTCTTGAGTGCTGTCCGACATCGATAGCACCACCTTTGGATGAAGGCAACCTAACATGTCCGCCTGCATCTTCCTCACAGACCGGCAGTTTGCCGGGGACACCCTTATCAACCCCGTCTAAGCACAATAGCCAGCCCTCGGTCCCTCAGATGTGGACAAGTAAAAGACCATTTCCTCCTAGCCATGAGAAAGCTAAGAGGTTGAATTTCACCATCTGCAAGCTCTTGGCTACAGAAATGCTGCCTTTCCGCCTGGTGGACACAGAGGATTTTCGAGATCTTATGTCCGTCGCAGTGCCCCAGTACCAGATGCCCAGTCGGCACTACTTCTCAAAGAAAGGTGTGCCTGCGCTCCACCAGCATGTCGCACACAACATCACCGCTTCTTTGAGAAACTCTGTGTGTGACAGGGTGCATTTCACCACAGACACTTGGACGAGTAGGCATGGACAGGGGCGTTACATGTCGCTGACTGGGCACTGGGTAACTATGGTGACAGCAGGACAAGGGGCTGCTGTCCAAGTCTTGCCGTCCCCACGAGTTGTGCGTCAATCCTCTTTATGTAAAAGTTCCTCCACTGCTTCTGCCTCCTCAACCTCCTCTCGGTCTTCCACCTGCACCCAAAGCCTGTCTGGTCATGCCACAAGCTTTCTAACTGCGCAGAAGGGATCCTGCACACCTCCTTACTATGCTGGCAGTAGGGCTCAACGTCATCAGGCGGTTTTTACATTGAAATGTCTGGGAAATGTGAGTCACACAGCTGAGGAGTTGTGGTCAGCTCTGGAGAACCAATTTCATGAATGGTTGTCTCCACTGGACCTGAAACCAGGGAAGGCCGTGTGCGACAATGCTGCAAACCTGGGTGCGGCCCTTCGCCGGGGCAATGTCACACACGTGCCTTGTATGGCTCACGTGTTGAACCTGGTTGTCCAGCAATTTTTAGCCCACTATCCCAGACTAGATGGCCTTCTGCAGAGGGCACGGTCGCTGTGTGCTCACTTCCGCCGTTCGCATCCCGCAGCTCAGCAACTTACATCTCTACAGAAGTCGTTGGGCCTGCCACTTCACCGGCTAAAATGCGATGTGCCTACCCGGTGGAATTCAACTCTGCACATGTTGCAGCGACTGTGGCAGCACCGACAAGCCCTGGTGCAATACGTTCTGACGTATAGCCTGGGCCAACGAGATTCAGAGGTGGTGCAAATCGCGCTGGAGGAGTGGTCTCAGATCAGGGACCTATGCACACTTCTGCATAGTTTTGAAATGGCGACGAAGATGTTTAGTGCTGACGATGCCATTATCAGCATGACTATTACGGTGATGTACATGCTGGAGCACATGTTAAACAGAATTCGGAGTCAGGTGGTGGCACAAGAGGAGGTGGAGGAAGTAGAGGAGGAGGAGTTGTATGCGGAAGGGCTAACATCTGCAAGGTCCAGAAGGTCGGCAGCACCAAGGCGGCAGGCATGTGAGGGTGGGGGAGATGGTTTTACCAGGGCGCATGGTAGCAGCCAAACTAGTGAGGAAGGTGCAGGAGCCCAGGAAGAAGTGGAGGACGAACTGATGGAAGACTCATCAGATGAGGGAGACCTTGATCACATTTCTGTTGTGCGAGGTTGGGGGGAGAGGACAGAGGAAGGAAGCATGATTGCTACCTCGCCACCAACACAACAGGGACTTGGTGCTCCTGGATGCGCAACACACATGAGTGCCTTCTTGCTGCACTACCTGCAACATGACCCTCGAATTGTGAGAATTAGAAATAATCCTGACTACTGGGTTGCCACACTGTTAGATCCCCGGTACAAAAGTAAATTTGCAGAAATTATTCCTGCCATAGAAAGGGATGCACGCATGCAGGAGTATCAGCAGAGACTGTTGCAGAATCTTACATGTGCTTTTCCACAAAATACCAGTGGTGCACGTAGTGAATCTCACAGTTCCAACTTGCCAACCGTGGGACCGTCAAGTGTTCAGCACTCAAACCGTAACAGAACCACAGTATCTGCTGGTAACATCAATTTTGCGGAATCATTTCACCACTTTTTTAGCCCATCCTTTGCAAGGCCACAGGAGACAAGAAGTCTGACACATAGTCAACGCCTAGAGACGATGGTACAGGAGTATCTCCAAGTAAACATTGAAGCCACGACTGTGTCACTGGACCCTTGCTCTTTTTGGGCTTCCAATCTGGATAAATGGCCGGAGCTAGCCACTTACGCCTTGGAGATCTTGTCATGCCCCGCAGCCAGCGTTCTGTCTGAACGTGTGTTCAGCTCTGCTGGTGGTGTGCGGACAGATAAGCGCACGCGGCTCTCCACTGATAATGTAGACAGACTCACGTTCATAAAGATGAACAAATCATGGATCCGAAACGACTTTTCTACCCCTGTGTCATCCTGGGGAGAGTAAAAGCTTGATGATTGGTTAAAATCACCCTACCAAACGTTTTAAGCTTTCAAATTACTAATCATGTTTATCTGTATCTTGACTGGAAAATAATTTGGGCTTTGCAGCAGTGTGCAGCACTGATCCTATTAGGCCATCTATAATAAGCTCCACCAGATTTAAAATTAAAAATAATTTTTAAGGTGCATCTAGCCCGGAAAATAATTTTGGGGCTCCGAGATGCGCAAGACACATAAGTGCCTTCTTGCTGCACTACCTGCAGCATGACCCTCATATTGTCAGAATTCGAAGTAATCATGACTACTGGGTTGCCACACTCTTAGATCCCCCAAACTTTTCGATCAACCTTTTCATTTTAATAAAGACCAAAAAAATGGTCATTTTTGAAATTATAAGCATTAGCAGGTTGTTAGAAACTGAAATCAAACAGTTTTCAACTCAAAACTTTATTCTAGGTGATGTTACATTTTCACATAGGACCCCTTGTTCGAAAGGAGCTTCTGAACTCTCTCGTCCATTGAATTTGTCAGGTTTTGGATGGTTTCTGCTTCAATTGTTTTGCATGAGGACAGAATACCCTCCCAGAGCTGTTGCTTTGATGTGAACTGCCTCCCGCCATCATAGACACTCCTTTTAATGATGCTCCAAAGATTCTGAATGGGGTAGAAGTCAGGGGAGCATGGGGGTCACACCATAAGTTTGTCCCCTTTTATGCCCATATCAGCCAGAGATGCAGATGTTTTATGTGCAGCATGAGATGGTGCATTATCATGCAGAAAAATGATCTTGCTGTGAAATACACGGTTCTTCTTCTTGAACCATGGCAGGAAGTGCTGTTTTAGAAAATCCACATACATTATGGAGTTCATCTTTAGCGCCTTCAGGGATCCTAAAGGGGCCGACAATCTCTCTCCCCATGATTCCAGCCCAAAACATTACTCCACCTCCTCCTTGTTGGCGCTGTAGCCGTGTTTGCGTGGGGTGTCCATCAACCAGCCATCCTCCACTCCATCCATCTGGACCATCGAGCGCTGCACGGCACTCATCCGTGAACAAAACAGTTTTGAAATCAGTCTTCATGTAATGTTTGGCCCACTGGAGCCGTTTCTGCTTGTGTGAAGTGGATAGAGGAGGTCGACAGGATGGCGTATGCACAGCTGCAAGCCTCTGAAGGACCCTGCATCTTGTTGTTCGGGGGACGTTGGAGGCACAAGCAGCTTCAAAAACTTGTCTGCTGCTATGACAAGGCTTTTTTGCCGCTGCTCTTTCAACCTGACGTAATTGCCTGTAGGAAAGAGTCCTCAATTTGCCCTTATCAGCACGCACACGTGTGTACTGTGAATCAGCTACATACTTCTTGATTGCCAAGACACTTCATCCTGATCATCGCACAATGTTGATTGTAGTCATGCCTTGACCTAAACACTCCACAATTTGTTGCTTCTCAGCAGCCGACACATCCTTTTTCTTTCCCAATTTGGCAGAAAATGTAGGCTGCTTAATAATGTGAGAGAGCCTTCTTAAGTAGTCTTGCCTTTCATTGGACACACCTGCCAAACTAATTAGCACAGGTGTCTGCAATTGCTTACAGTGATATAAAGAGCCCTGACACACATCACCATCAATGAGTTTAACTGACAAACAAACAAATTCTTCCCTTATCACTCCTAAACACTTTTTGCATAATAATTTGTAACGCGGTGTACATGTGCTTTTCCACAAAACACCAGCGGTTCACGTAGTGAATCTTACAGTTCTAACTTGCCAACCGTGGTCTGTATGGAATTGTTCAATAAAGGGCCCAAAATTAAGATAACATAGATGGGAGAGGTCTCTATGAATAGGAATTCCTAAGTATTTGATACCCTGTGAGGGCCAGGCAAAGGGAAAGTTGGACTGGATGGAATCCTATATGGATTTGGGGAGGGAGACATCGAGGGCCTCAGACTTCGCTGCATTGATTTTAAAATTTTACCATGTAACAAAGTGATCTATTTCAGCCATAACAGCATGGATGGATATATGTGATTGAGTGATATATACTAGGACATCATCAGCAAATAGAGAGCACTTGTACTCGGTGCCTCCCACCTCAATCCACCTAATATTGGGGTTATGGCGAATTGATGAGAGCAGGTGCTCCGTCACTAGGATGTATAAGAGAGGGGACAGAGGACATCCCTGCCTTGTCCCATTGGTGATTGTGAAAGTTGATGAAAATGTTCTGACGCACCCCCTGGGCCTTGGGACACCCGGAGCCGAACCCTTTTTGGTGGATGCTGGTGGTTGTAGTCTTCGTGGCGGCGACCCGGTTCCGTGGCTCAGGGCGGTCAAACCGGTGGCGGAACTATTTATGTGGTTTTGATGTTTAAATGTCCGACTACGCCACCCGTGGATTGCGGTCAGAGTGAACCGCCGCTACAGGGCAGACCGCTGAGGCTGGTGTTGTGGGTGCAGCAGAGCATAGCATAACTCCCCACGGGAGGAGTATAGCCTCAGGGCAGTGTATGCGGTGGATGGGGGTGATGGTGCAGGGCAGCAGCAGTAACGACACGGAGTCAGTGATGCAGTCCAGGGCCTTTACTCACAGTTCTTATTATCCAGACCACGTCTGCAGGTAACGGCTGCCCACGTCGTACTGTGCTCACCAGGTGAGGGGCTCAGACAACTCCCAGATAACTTTGGAGCACTTCACAGGACCCCCTTTGTGTGTCCTTTGTCTGGCCTTTCTTACCAACACTTCTGTCCGGCTGCCTCGGGCCTCCTCTTGGTAAACTTGGCGCCAGTTTCCCTGACCCTATGTGGTGCCTTCCTAGCGGGTGTAGCGAGGGGCTGCGCCACATAAAATGTCAGAGCCTCCGGTTTCTAGCTGAGGGTCGTTTCCTGCCTCCACTAGTTCGGGGACCGGTCTCCCCCTTTGGCCTGACCCCTCCACGCAGGTGGATTCGGGCGTGCGGTGGCGACTCGCCCGTCCGCACCCCTGGGATCCCTTCATTCCTCATTCCTGGAGCCTTCTCCGCTCCTCTTCCTTCCTTCTCCTTCTTCCAGGCCTGGGCCTCTGTTACTAGGCCCGCCTCCGGAGCAGAGCTCATGCAGAGCCCCTGCTCCCTGCCACTTCTGCTCAGACTTCTCTGCACTGAACTAAGATGGTGCCCACCTTTTATACTCCCTTCTCAATGCACCCAGGAACTGCTTCCTCCCTGCTCCTGCACTACAGGGTTCCCCTTCCTCAGTGTTCCCTCCCCCCACTCCAGCCAGGGACAGGGACTGTCGTGCCCATCTCAGGGGCATATTGGTCGCCCTGCCCCACGGCAATGTGGTGTAATGCATGCAGGTGTCGGGTCCTGATCCACACTCCATCCTTACCTGAGAGTGAGATATCACACCTCTGGGTGAGGTGCAATACGTCTGTAGCAACCGAGCCCTCAGGGTGCTACAGTTCCATTTATCTTCAGCCTAGGTGACGTATTGCGATACAGGGCCGTGATTTTGGCTATAAAAGGGTCCCCTAGACCCCTACCCCAAGCTTTTTAAGAGAATCATATATGGCGTGCCAGGAGACTCTATGGAATGCTTTCTCAGCATCCAACGAGAGTATCTAATTACAAATTTTTAACTGCATCTAGCCCAGGAAATACTTTGTGCCTAGTAGCAGTGTCTGCTAGTCAGCGGATTATCCCGGCTGTTAAGCAAGCTACAACACCTGTAGTTTAGACACTTAATTTTTTCAAAGGAAATGCTTCGGGACCATGGGATACTCAGTGAAGAGCATCAGGAGGCACCCCAAGGCATAGGGGCTGGGACTGGCAGTAGGATGCCTTGCGGTGGACAGCCGAGCTCGATCCTTATAAAAGCTTTTTAACTGCAGCAGCTTTAGTGGACGCTACTGGAGCTGGAATTACGTGGCTGCTGGCATGAGACTTGCCCTCCAATAGATCCTTGTAAATGGATTTAAAGTGTATTCATTCAAATTAGAGAGACAATTTAAATTAAAAAGCTTAGAGCTGCCTCCACCACAGGGGGGCTCGCTCGACCCACCAGCGGACAGGCACCAGTATTGGGAGAGGGGGGCTGGCCATCAGGGTTCACCGCGGCTCTGGCACAAACCCGGCGACACGGAGGTGGCACGGGCAGGAGCGGACTGGCCGTGTCGGCTTCTCACTTTTTGGATTTTAGAAGGGCATGACATGCCTATATCTGTGTCTCCCCCTCCTTTTACTCCTCCACCTCTTTTCTTTTCGCATGAATATATGTACTTGTCACTTTTCCATGTGTTAGTTGTGTCTTCTGAGCAGTTTGTCAGCTTTTGGACACCTTTGAAGGTGTTTTCTATGTGTTTCTATGTGTTTTTGTTTGCCTGCCATTGGTTTTAACGGTGTTCGAAGGTGTTCGACGAACAGTTCGACGAACAGTTCGGCGAACACACGGGTGTTCGACGAACCGAACCGAACTCGAACACTACGGGGGTGGCTCAACACTACTCATGACTGACAGCTGCCAAAGTTTCTAGGAAATGTCAGTCCCTGGGGGTCGTGTGTGAACCCCCTGTGCCACAATTGTACCTGGCCACGGTATATGATCACCCCTGTATTCTGACTGTGGACAGGCGGCAACTGTGACCTCACTATACAATGATCCACTATGGGCAAATTATTGTATTATCAATCTCTTCTGACTGCTGTAAATCAGCCATTTAAATATCACCTGTGTATGTGTGTATATAAGTGAGCTCTCAGAGGCCAGATTTTTTTCCGACTTAATTGACATGTATCGTTATATTACGACCAAAATTACATAAAATCATTACAAATTGTAGCCTATACGTTATTCCGATATATAATCTATATTACTGTAAAGTTTCATGCAAATCCGTCCAGTAGTTTTTTCGTGAAAGAGTAACAAACATACATACTCACAAACTTTCGAATTTATAATATTAGTAGGATATATATATATATGTATATATATATATATATATATATATATATATATATATATATATATATATATGTTGTAAGATGGCTGCCAGGCATGTCCTTGATGGGAGATATGTATCGCTGAGGTTGGCAGCTTCAGTGATGTAAAACCGGGAAAGCATGCTCCAGCACACATAATGTCCATAGCTAAGGACTACCCTGTGGCCCGAGTGGTCATAGACACAAACTGTGGCACCGAGTCCCATGAGGTCAATGTAGTCAAAAACCTGTTGCACCCTGTGATAATAGGGCGGGACTTTGCCTTGTTCTGGGACTTGAGGGAGAGGGGGAGGAAGTCGGGTTGTCCAGACAACACCAAGTTGGCGCTGATGAAACCTCATCACAGGCTGCAGCCGATGAGTTTCCCTTTTGTGTGCTTGTTGGGAATGAGGATGAGGCAGCTTCCCCTGTAAAAGAGGAATTCAATAATGTAACTGTTCTTAATGGTATTGCTCAGGAGCCAGGGGGCTGACACCCGATATCCGCACTTTGCCGTAAATGGGGAGTTACTATATCGGGTCACCAAGCTCAGAGGAGAGGTAATTGAGCAGTTACTAGTACCAGGGCCCTAGAGACGCAGGGTGTTAGATATGGCCCATGCGCATGTCTTGGGTGGCCATCTGGCGGTTGAAATAACCGAGGAAAGGGTCCTCCAGAGGTTCTACTGGCCCGGGTGTCACAGAGAGATTGTGAGCTATTGTGGGTCATGTCCCACCTGTCAGCTGACCTCCCTGGTGGCTCACTTCCGTAGCCTTTTAGTGCCTCTGCTTGTCATTGAGATCCCGTTTGAGTGCATCGCCATGGATCTAGTGGGACCCCTTGTCAAGTCCGCCAGAGAACATCAGTACATCCTGGTCATACTGGACTATGTTACACGGTATCCAGAGGCCATGCCGCTACGAAACTCTTCCTCCAAATGTATAGCCCTGGAGTTGGTCCATATCTTTTCCAGGATGGGGTTGCCTAAAGAGATTCTAATGGACCAAGGGACTTCATTTATGTCAAAGGTGATGAGGGAGTAGTGCATGATCCTGAAAATCACACAACTATGGACCTCAGTCTACCATCCACAAATGGACGGCTTGGTGGAAAGGTTCAACAAAACCTTGAAGGCCATGTTAAAGAAGGTCATAGAGAAGGATAGCCGAGACTGGGACTGCCTACTGCCATACCTTCTTTTCTCCATCAGAGAGGTAACCCAGTCCTCCATTAGATTCTCCCATTTCGAGCTGTTGAATGGCCGGCAATCCCGTTGACTCCTGGACGTAGCAAAGGAGACCTGGGAGGCTGAGTCTACACCCTACAGGAGTGTAGTCAAACATGTGGAACAGATGCAAGAGAGGATTGCCGAAGTAATTACCATTGTGCAAGAACACCTCCTCAAAGCACAAGAGGCACAGTCAAGGGTGTACAACAGGTCAGCGAGGGTGAGACACTTCAACCCTGGAGATTGGATACTGGTGCTGGTATCTACAGTGGAGAACAAATTCCTGACCAAGTGGCAGGGCCCCTATGAAGTGGTTGAAAAGGTTGGCGATGTCAACTATAGGGTTCACCAACCTGGGAGAAGGAAGCCCTACCAGGTGTACCAAGTCAACCTGATAAAGCCATGGCGAGATAGGGAGCCTGTGGAAGCTCCGTGATTGATGGCGAAGTCGGAAGCCAACATGGGAGACGTCAAGGTGGCAGAATTGCTGTCATGAGCCCAGGAGCAACAATGTCAAGAGTTGCTGCAACAGAACAAGGACCTGTTCTCGAATCTACCTGGGTGTTCTCAGATCGTAGAACATGAGGTGCTTACGAAGCCTCATGTCTGAGTGAACCTGATGCCATATCGGATTCCCGAAGCCCGCCGAGAGGTAATCTGGAAGGAAGTGGAGCGGATGCTACGTCTGGGAGTAATTGAAGAATCCAAGAGTGGCTGGTCCAGTCCCATAGTCTTGGTGCTGAAACCAAATGGAGAATGGCGGTTTTGCAACGACTATAGAAAACTGAATGAGGTCTCTAAGTTTGATTCATACCCAATGCCCAGGGTAGATCAACTAATTGAAAGACTAGGACTGGCCAGGTACATCACCACTCTTGACCTCACAAAAGGGTATTGGCAAATTCCTATGGCCCAAGATGCCAAGGAGAAGACAGCCTTTTCAACTCCAGATGGGTGTTTTTAGTACACCAAGATGCTGTTTTGGTTGCAAGGGGCTCCAGCTACCTTCCAGAGAGCCATGGACCAGATCCTAGCTCCCCACAAGAAGTATGCAGCGGCTTACCTGGATGATATTGTGATCTACAGCCAGGATTGGGGAAGCCATCTGAGCAAAGTCCAGGCGATATTCAATGCTCTACGGAATGCAAGGTTTTTCATCAACCAGAAAAAATGTGCCATGGGCATGGAGGAAGCCAAGTATTTGGGCTATGTTGTGGGCAGAGGCGTGATCAAGCCCCAAATAAATAAAATTAACGCGATCCAGGGTTGGCCACAACCTCTCTCAAAAAAACATGTTAGAGTATTCCTGGGCATCATGGGCTACTACTGCCGGTTCATCCCCAACTTCGCCACGGTAGCCGCCCCTTTGACAGACCTCATTAAAGGGACAAAGTCGGCTATGGCTAAGTGGTCTCCAGAAACGGATATAGCTTCCCAGGAACTAAAGCAGGCTCTATGCAAACAGCCAGTGCTGGTGGCTCGGGATTTCTTGAAGAAGTTTGTGGTCCAGACGAACGTGTCAGATGTCAGTCTGGGTGCTGCCCTATCACAAGAGGTGAATGGGGAAGAGCACTCCATAATGTATTTAAGCCGGAAGCTGACATCCTGTGAGAAAAAATTACTCCATAGTGGAGAAGGAATGTTTAGCCATCAAGTTGGCCTTGGACACCCTAAGGTACTACCTCTTAGGCAGGAAATTCAGGCTGGTGTCAGACCATGCCCCACTAAGGTGGATGAGCGAAAAGAAAGGGAACAATGCTTGAGTGACCAGGTGGTTCCTAGCCCTTCAGGATTTTAGTTTCTGTGTAGAGCACAGGCCTGGGAAACTGCATGCAAATGCTGATGCATTGTCGAGGGTCCACTGTTTATTAGCGGAAGGTGCCAAGCCCCCCGGCTTTAGGCAGAGGGGTGGTATGTATGATGGCTGCCGGACATGCCCTTGACGGGAGATATGTATCGCTGAGGTTGGCAACTTCAGTGATGTAAAACTGGGAAAGCATGCTCCAGCACACATAGTGCTGAGAGGGTTAATTGAGCATATCAGGGCCTGTTTTTACGAGCAGTCATAAGAGACAGGTGGAATTGGCTTCTCACATATCCCCACCCCCAGGGCATGTGTATAAAATGGAGACCGAGTGTCTCATTCAGTGTCTGTGGCTGGAGGTGTGGAGACCTCCAGCGTGTCTCTGCTACAGGACACTGACTGATAGCGAGTGAACCCGCAGCACTGTATGGACTGTTTTGCTTGTTTTGTTACTTTGTGCAGGAGAAGGCTATATTTCATTTACCTGGAGAGTGCGGTTTATGAAGTATGAATAAACCTGCCTTGGACATTTTTAAAGAACTGACTCCTGTGATTACCTTGAAAGCGGCTGAGTGAGTACCAACCCCTTTACAATATATATATACAGTACAGACCAAAAGTTTGGACACACCTTCTCATTTAAAGATTTTTCTGTGTTTTCATGACTTTGAAAATTGTACATTCACACTGAAGGCATCAAAAATATGAATTAACACATGTGGAATTATATACTTAACAAAAAAAGTGTGAAACAACTGAAAATATGTCTTATATTCTAGGTTCTTCAAAGCAGCCACCTTTTGCTTTGATGACTGCTTTGCACACTCTTGGCATTCTCTTGATGAGCTTCAAGAGGTAGTCACCGAAAATGGTTTTCACTTCACAGGTGTGCCCTGTCAGGTTTAATAAGTGGGATTTATTGCCTTATAAATTTGGTTGGGACCATCAGTTGTGTTGTGCAGAAGTCAGGTGGATACGCAGCTGAAAGTCCTACTGAATAGACTGTTAGAATTTGTATTATGGCAAGAAAAAGCAGCTAAGTAAAGAAAAACGAGTGGCCATCATTACTTTAAGAAATGAAGGTCAGTCAGTGCGAAAAATTGGCCAAACTTTGAAAGTGTCCACAAGTGCAGTTGCAAAAACCATCAAGCGCTACAAAGAAACTGGCTCACATGAGGACCGCCCCAGGAAAGGAAGACAAAGAGTCACCTCTGCTTCTGAGGATAAGTTTATCTGAGTCACCAGCCTCAGAAATCGCAGGTTAACAGCAGCTCAGATTAGAGACCAGGTCAATACCACACAGAATTCTAGCAGCAGACACATCTCTTCAACAACTTTTAAGAGGAGACTTTGTGCAGCAGGCCTTCATGGTAAAACAGCTGCTAGAAAACCACTGCTAAGGACAGGCAACAAGCAGAAGAGACTTGTTTGGGCTAAAGAACACAAGGAATGGACATTAGACCAGTGGAAATCTGTGCTTTGGTCTGATGAGTCCAAATTTGAGATCTTTGGTTTCAACCACCGTGTCTTTGTGCGACGCTGAAAAGGTGAACGGATGGACTCTACATGCCTGGTTCCCACCATAAAGCATGGAGGAGGAGGTGTGATGGTGTGGAGGTGCTTTGCTGGTGACACTGTTGGGGATTTATTCAAAATTGAAGGCATACTGAACCAGCATGGCTACCACAGCATCTTGCAGCGGCATGCTATTCCATCCGGTTTGCGTTTAGTTGGACCATCATTTATTTTTCAACAGGACATTGACCCCAAACACACCTCCAGGCTGTGTAAGGGCTATTTGACCAAGAAGGAGAGTGATGGGGTGCTACGCCAGATGACCTGGCCTCCACAGTCACCAGACCTGAACCCAATCGAGATGGTTTGGGGTGAGCTGGACCGCAGAGTGCAGGCAAAAGGGCCAACAAGTGCTAAGCATCTCTGGGAGCTCCTTCAAGATTGTTGGAAGACCATTTCCGGTGACTGCCTCTTGAAGCTCATCAAGAGAATGCCAAGGGTGTGCAAAGCAGTCATCAAAGCAAAAGGTGGCTATTTTGAAGAACCTAGAATATAAGACATATTTACAGTTGTTTCACACTTTTTTGATAAGTATATAATTCCACATGTGTTAATTCATAGTTTTGATGCCTTCAGTGTGAATATACAATTTTCATAGTCATGAAAATACAGAAAAATCTTTAAATGAGAAGGTGTGTCCAAACTTTTGGTCTGTACAGTATATATATATATATATATATTTTTATATTATACCCATTAGTGGCTGAAAATAACTCAGTCCTCTTAAAAAAAATAATTTTTGTCATCAAGTTCCAGGACCCAAATATTTTTTTATTTTTCCATTAATAGTCCTATTGGAGGATTTGTTTGTTTGGTGCTAAGTAGGAATGAGCGAGTATACTCATTACTATTCGGTACTCGCCGAATAGTACAGTACTTGGGCTACTCGTTACTCCCCGAGTTTCCTTGTGATTATTCGCTATGAGTAACAAGTACAATGTAAGTCAATGGGAAATGCGACTAAGCCGAGTAAGTGTCTGCTGGAGCCTATAAAGCGGTCTGGGGGCTGAGGAAATGGCTGAAATGGGAGCATGATTGTTTAAAAGCCGGCGGTAAAAAGCCGCCGGCTTTTAAACAATCACTCAGCCCCATACTCGCTTCCCAGCAGCCTCCTATCCCAATCCTCCATTCCCCCCACCGCCTCCCATCCCGATCCTAAGTTAGGACCGGGCAGTGAGCGAAGCACCAGGGAGCGGGGAGCGCAGCACCAGTGAGCGGGGAGCGAAGGACCCGGGCGGGGAAGCCGGCAATGAAAAGACTTCACCGCCGGCTTTCCCATTCAGTGCTGCACTCCCAGCTCCCTGATGTACTCTCCCCGCTCCCTGGTGCTTCTCTCCCCGCCCGGCCCTAACTTAGGATCGGGATGGGAGGCGGCGGGGCAGCGGGGAGAGTACAAAATTGCCCAAATCGATGGGAACAGTGCTCAATTAAACGTCAGGCAGGCAGAATATATAGGCAGACAGGCAGGCAGGGTATATAGGAGGCTGTATGAAAAACATAGCAAGGCACTTGGACCACACTAGTGCCCTCAGATTTTCATGCACCCGTCTCTTTAAAAAAGCCGGCCAGCAATTCATCAGCGGCATACACCGGTAGCCGACAATTTAGAACAGAAAGAATAGAGCATCACACATAGATTAGATAGATAGAAACATGTCAGTCACATATATAATAAGTACAGTGATAGTGTTGGTTACTGTACTTGTCATTTAGTGTTAAAATAAAGGATTTATTAAAAAAAAATTGGCGTGGGGTTCCCTGTAATTTTAGTCTCTAGCGGAGGTTAAGCAGACGGCAGGGGCAGATGTTTGAAGCCTGGGAAGAGGGTAATACCCACTGAGCTTCCCAGGCTCCCCAGGCAGAGCACAGGCATTGTATCCGCAGTGTCTGTGAAGGATGACAACCCTGTGTAAAGTTCACGATCTTTGCCTCTGCATATTGCACCCTGTCAGGTTGATCATAAATCATCCCTAAGGCATCAAAAAAGGTGTCAACACAACAGAAGACCATTCTGGGGCTAGTGGGGACAAATAAAATGCCCAAGTCTGAGGACCCCCTAGCAGTAGGGACATCATTATTCCCACCCACTGGGACTCATCCCCTGAAGACCAGGGTTGTAAGGTCAAATATAGTCTACAGCTCTCCCTGAATATCATAAATTGGACTCTCTCCATCAAATGTGTATCAGGAAGTGTGACTACTGGTTCGAACAGACCAACTGCATGTCAGTATGTACAGAAGTCATAACTTCAGTCGGTAGCAGAGAGCTTTGGGAAGCATTCATGGCACTAGAAAACTGACCCTACAGAAGGAACAGTAAAGATTCTAGCTTCTGGTGCTCCCTGGCCAGATCGTGGACCATCTGGGTCAAATTCACCATCTAATCACAAAGTGTAAGAACTGGATCTATTGATGGGGAAAAAAAGTATATAGCCAATCTTAAAATGATGCTAGTCACTAGTCACGGACAAGCTGTGACGCAGGGTATTCAAACATTCCAGGGTCAGATACCAAGAGAGCACATCGTAAACTAAAGGGGAAAGACAATGGCATAGTCAGGTCATGGTCTGAGGTCAGAATACCATGAAGATAGCAAAACCGAGCAAAGGGGCTAGGCAAATAGATAGCAAGAATGAGGTCCAAAGTAGCAGCAATAGATCAACAAACAGAGCACAGGAATACAGGCAAACATGTCTAAAAGGCCCCGACTGCTAACGGCGGGGGTAAGATTCCGTTTTGATACAGTGATGCCACTGACAGGACAGATGAGCTTCAAAAGAAAAACGGTGGTAAAACAATAACAAGATTTATTGTAACAAAACTCACCCCTGTATGTATGGGGAAGAAAAGTGAATAAAATAAACAGTAAAATTTTTAATCCAACAACTCGTACAAAAGAATTGTGTTTTATTTTTCTTACCAGGAGAACAGACACCTATCCCTGGTCCTGGTAAGGGGATGTCTTCCCTTGGGCCAATAATGCCACCCCTCTCCTCTAAATGTGTTCGGACTTAAACAGGGCTAGTTCCTAAGGGGAAGCCGTAATATGTGTCTTTTCTCTTGGTTCACAATCTTAATACTATTCCCAATCAATAAACTTTCTGGGATCCCAATATGACCAAACTCAGCTGTACAGCTAGGCGTATTAAAGCCCAAGTTCACCTAACAAGAATAACATATAAAATTAACAACCATATTCGATTCCCATTTACAAGAGCACAGATGATAGCAAATTCATTTGATTAGCATGCTCTGTGGAAAATTCAATCCAGACAGGTGAGTGCCTTGGTAGCTTCACCATGGACTGTGACCTTTCTGAACTTCGCACTGCGCTATCAACAATTGTTGACAAGATGAACATAGTTCGTGCCTCACTGACACCGTCCCATAGAGACTAGTCATTTAGATTGGTCTCAACACCTAGCTGACCCTAACTAACTCATTGGACCGGTCAGGGAGAATTTAAAATAAGAAGAAGAACATGAGGTACCTCATCCTTGTTTAAAACATAGGGTGCTTTACCCTCTGCGGGGCCTTGTCACACTTCACAAGATTCTTTTTAATGTTATCCCACTGTTGCACTTCCCCGCACTATTCACCAAACAGAAAGAGAGGATTATTGTCCCAGACGTCACCAATCACAGGAGCACAAAACCGCTACACTCCAAGGAACCAGGTTCGCCTACTCCGGACCTTCCTTTTTTTCCAGCTCCGTCTCCCTCGCAACCCAACCTCTCTACACCAAACAAACTTTATCCATCCTCAGCTTGAGTGGCAATGATGCAATGAAAGTATTTTATAACTCAAGCAGCAAAATTGCATTTTCACTGCACAGTTCGTCTATTATTTGCATCGCAGCATTCATAAAATTATTCAAGGATTGTTTTGTTAACACTTAATAAAATTTAGATCAACAGTGAGTGTCACTGACATCTAGTGGTCAGATGTCATTGTTACTACTCTCAGTCATCACCAACACACATATCTCTATACACCATCTTACACATGCACCACCAAGCAAATGCTATGATTGGCAGAGATTTGGGACTGAGAGCATAACTAAGTAGCTTTGTAATCACCTAGAATAGGGAACACCTGAAGGAAGCTCAGCACCTCCCAGTCTCAGATTGGACACCTGAACTGTTTATCAAAATACCCACAGCTCAGCACGCCCCTGCACTCGATTGGACAATTAATCTGTCACTCACTGCGTCCAAGACACACTGAGCAGAGGAATCAGGACAAAGAAGGATTTGCACAAGCAATATCCACAGAAGATCTGTAGTTAGTTTTCCAAGATGTTTGGAACAACATCCCTGCTGAGTTCTTTCAAAAACTGTGTGCAAGTATAAGTGTACCTACAAAAATGAATGCTTTATGCTGTTTTGAAGGCTAAGAGTGGTCACACCAAATATTGATTTGATTTGGTTTTCTTTTTTGTTCATTCACTTTTCATTTTGTTAATAGATACAATTTTTTGTACTAAAGGAGATTAGTTGGGGACTAAGGTAGCACTGAGCTGAAATTACTTATGCTTATTTGACACTTATTAGTATCTTTTCGCCAATATAACTTAAAGAAAAAGTGATTCTTCACAAACTCACTGGTACCAGATTTGGAAATATTCTTTACATCAATTATTAGCTTTTAAATTAAAGGGAATCTGTCAGTAGGATCAACCCTCCTAAGCAATCTATATGGGCATGTAGGTCATAGGAAGCTGAAAAAGGTGATCATGAGATTAAACTATGATCTTGTAGATAAGGAGAGCAGACTGTCAGTCATTGCATATCTCACACTGACAACTCCCCTTTCAATTACAATAAGCTCTGCAGGCAGATTCACAGGGAGATTTTATCCTACCCATAGATCTTACCAGCTCATTTATGTATAAGAAAAACATGTATTTCTCTGGAATAAAATATTGGATCTCAGATATTGAGATACCATTTTTTTCAATTTTCTATAACCTACATGATCATATGAATGGCTTAGGAGGATTGATCCTACTGACAGATTCCCTTTAATTTAAAATGTATCCATCGCTTACTCAAAGAAAGTCACTGAAGTCAATTATATTGTTTGTTTTTAAAAATAATTAAACTTTACCAAATTGACGGTGATACCTTAAAAAATTAGATAAATATCACTTTGTAATTTAGGAATATTGTATTAAGCAAAACTTTGTGTAAATCAGGTAGAAAATTTTAGAACATATAGATAAAGAGATTGCAGGTAGACAGTTCATTTTGTAGAAACCAGAATCAGAATTTATATCTCCAATATCATCGTTTTTAGCAATTGGATAAGAATGGTCAAGTAATCACACTTAAATATCAATATAAAGTATGAAAAATATACTTTATTCAAGTACTTAAAATATAGAAACTTTCCAACTTGTTAGAAGTTCAGATAAATGCTAATATAGTGAAAATCACAATCCTATTTAGATTGTTAGTTTGGAATATGTGATTCTGAGATAAATTTCCATGCATTCTTATTGTTTGAAGGAATTTTTTTTGCGCATTCCTGAAACCTGGAAATCAAGTATAGAACACAGGTGTAAATTTTCATCTGGTCTCCATTTTTCAGTTTATTAAATATCCAATAAATTATTATTTGCCTTGAAGCCTATTTATATTTTATACCTTCACATAGTGGACTTTACTATTTGATTGGACTGGAAAACTATTGCACATGTGGACAGACTACCCAAGGATTGCCACAATTTATAACTTTAAATACTGTAGCCCTTTCTCATTTATATAGTTAACATACAGCGCTCAAGTAGAAATAATAATAATAAAAAACATTTAAAAAACCTGAATCTTAATACCTGTAGAAATGTTCTGTGACTAGATTTAGCATTTAATATTTATGGAAAATAAAATAAGTGTTGATACAAAATTAATAATGTTAAACTTGTTTGTCATCTTTGGTGTAGCAAATCAAGCAGCGTGATAGTTTAATGGAATTTTAAATTTTCTATACAGTATATGCTTTTTAGTAGTCCATTACTACTTTACCCAGAGTGTAATTATTTGTTTCTAAACCTACTTAATAAAATCTGGAAAAAAGCAACAACCCACAGTCAAATATTTGGTATTCCAATAAACTATCTGCATATTGCAAAAAGTGTATTTAAATGA
Organism: Phyllobates terribilis; assembly: GCF_046119375.1. Lineage (NCBI taxonomy): Eukaryota > Metazoa > Chordata > Amphibia > Anura > Dendrobatidae > Phyllobates > Phyllobates terribilis. The sequence continues at coordinate 882,983,411 of NW_027362762.1, forward strand.
GAATTAAATGGTTCCGGTAATCAAATTTTAACAAGATACTATATACGTTCTATACATATATGTATACACACATGTATTTTTCTTGTTTTAGTAGATGTATTTTGTCTTTTGTAATTATTTTTCAAATACATATTGCACATTTTTTGAGAAAAAAATATTCTTGTGCATTTATATATAAATATATTTCATATAATATAACAATATTATACTATAGTTTTTTAGATGTGATACATTATCAAAAGCAAAATTATATACATTGCTATGATTTTTGTGTTCTTTCATTTTCTTATGTACTTTATTATTTTTGCATTGTCCATAAGGTTTTTTTTTGTAATGTGTTGCTTCTCCAATAATTACTATGGAATGTAAGGCAAAAGCAGGAATGTATTAGTTAAATTAATAAAAATGAAAATGATTTAAAAATATATTGATAAAAGTCAAAAGGTATTTTTTGATGGAAGAAAACATTTAAAACATACTCTGATTTTGTGTTCAGCTTTTTATATCAGGTTGCAAACTGAAAACTGCGTGAAAAAAAATATATTTTCTCATTCAAGTGATCCTTTTATAGCTTCAGCGTTTTAACGTCCTTCCATTTGGCCTGTTATGTGTTATATTTTTTTGTGCTCGCAACCATCGCTTGTCCCAGTTCACCTCTTCCGTGACAACAGCATGGAATCTGGGCTGATGCTAATCTAGACAGACAGTCGAAGCTCATAAAAGAATTATCACTGCTAATCAAATCAGAGCGGAAACCTACCACACTGCATCGTTGGAGACATTTCACGTCCTGAATATTTCATGGGATGAGGGCTGCGGACAAAGACAGAACATTATCTACAGCTTCATGTTGCGTGCAAATATTTACTTAAACACTCTTGTGTGGTCAAACTGATATGTAGCAACACTATTAAGCTTTGAGTGATCCTTATAAATAATGGTAATTACATTTGGCACCACTTTTACCGGGTCAAAATGGCTTAAAGTCAACCCCATTGAATTGTCAAAGCTCTCCTTCCCTGCATGATTAAGTGGGCAATGTGCCACAGGAAATTTGATGCATACTAGATGACAAATGTCTGTTTTGGCTGCTGAGAATTGAACTGAATCGTAGATCTGCAGAAACATCAAAACACAATCAAGAACTGACATCAAACCCATGAGCCAGGAGAATTCCTCAGGCAAGAGGGGCTGAACTCAAAGCTCAGTAAACAGGTGCTCCGTCTCTTCACATGCCGTATCAGCAATTCATTTCCACTGGCTTAGGAAATGGATTGCATCTGCCTTTTCACAGTTAATTTTAACCACTTTCTTTTACAGCCACTCCATGACTTTTAACGGCTGTAAATAAAAGCATGGTAATAGTAAATGAGGGATTTGCACTCGCTCCAGGGAATTCAGCAGAGCCTTCAAGTCAAACTGTGATTTCTGCTTTTTATGAATCTGTATATGTAAGCAATTTAGATTTGTCATATATTGTACCAATTACAAACTGCATTAAAAATGATTACATCCCAATATTTAAATCAGTAATAATGTGACAATAATAAATAATTGTTTAGCATGGGCTCGTTGATGACTACCTATATAGTAGGTAGTAGCTGTTCTTATTATTTCACATAATATGTGCTTAACTCCTTACTGACATATAGCATACAGTTACTTCATAAGGCAGCTTTGATGCAAGCTCAGAAGCTTTCCCAGCAGATGATGGCTGTGATACTCAGCCATCATCTCCCTCTAACAGCCACACATGGAGCACAACCTGCAGCTGTTATCCTGTTTAATGCTGCTGTCGTGGCATTTTACAGTGTGCAAGCAGGGGGCGCATCATTCCATGTGCCCATCGGTAACCCGTGATCACAGAGTGCCGATGAGTTGCAATGACTTGACTGTTGTGGGTCTGCTGAAGACTTCTTTGCCTGTTATGATGATGCTCCTGTGAACACCAGCTTGTTCATAGGAGACAATGATTTTTGCTATATACAGCAAAACTGTGGTATTGTTGTATATAGTACTAGCAATCCGATTTTTTAACAAGTAAAAAATTTTCAAAACTTTAAATCACCTTACTTTTGCCCCATTAAAAATAAATAGAAAAAGTAAAAAAATACACATACAGTGAAGGAAATAATTATTTGATCCCTTTGCTGTTTTTGTAAGTTTGCCCACTGACAAAGACATGAACAGTCTATAATTTTAAGGGTAAGTTAATTTTAACATTGAGAGATAGAATATCCAAAAAAAATCAAGAAAATCCCATTGTATAAGTAAGATGATTTTTTTTGCGTTTTGAAGTGAGAAATAAGTATCTGAAGTTTGCCAATGAACACCTGGATGTTTCTGTGAGTTATTGGGAGAAGGTGCTGTGGTCAGATGAGACAAAAATTGAGCTCTTTGGCGTTAACTCAACTCTCCATGTTTGGAGGAAGAGAAATGATGCCTATGACCCAAAGAACACCATCCCCACTGTCAAGCATGGAGGTGGAAACATTATGTTTTGGGGGTGTTTCTCTGCTAAGGGCACAGGACTACTTCACCACATCAATGGGAGAATGGATGGAGCCATGTACTGTAAAATCCTGAGTGACAACCTCCTTCACTCCGCCAGGAAAGTAAAAATAGGTCATGGTTGGGTCTTCCAGTAAGATAATGACCCAAAACATACAGCCAAGGCAACAAAGGAGTGGCTCAAAAAGAAGCACATTAAGGTCATAGAGTGGCCTAGCCAGTCTCCAGACCTTAATCCCATAGAAAACTTATGGAGGGAGTTGAAGCTCTGAGTTGCCAAGTGACAGCCTCAAAATCTTAATGATTTAGAGATGATCTACAAAGAGGAGTGGACCAAAATTCCTCCTGACATGTGCGCAAGCCTCATCATCAACTACAAAAAACGTCTGACTGCTGTGCTTGCCAACAAGGCTTTTGCCACCTAGTATTAAGTGCTGTTTGACATGTTTGAATCAAATACTTATTTCTCACTGTAAAATGCAAATAAATGTATCTAATTAATACAATGTGATTTTCTTGATTTTTTTGTGGGGATATTCTATCTCTCAATGTTAAAATTAACCTACCCTTAAAATTATAGACTGTTCATGTCTCTGTCAGTGGGCAAACTTACAAAAACAGGAAGGGATCAAATAATTATTTCCTTCACTGTATATGGTATTATTATGTTTGTAAAATTCCGGTCAATCAAAATATAAAATTTACTAACCCTATTGGTAAACAAAGTAATGAGAAAAAAAATTCTAAATGAGAGATTTACGTTTTTTTGAACATCGCAACACTGCAAAAAATGCATTAAGAGGAGATCAAAAAATCTACCCCAAATGGTATTAATAAAAACGTCAGCTCAGGGCACAAAAAACAAGCCCTAGCACAGCCCCATCAACCAACAATTGGAAACATTATGGGTCTCGGAAAATGAGCATACAATTTTTTACAAATTTCCAAATTTTTTTCCACTTAAATAAAAAAACTATATATGTTTGGTATTTCCATTATCGTACTGACCTGAAGAATCATATTGCCAGGTAATTTTAGTGAACATGATCAATAAAAAAAAAACATTTATGGAATTGTTCTTCTTTTGTAATTTTGCCGCACTTGGAATTTATTTTCAGCATTTGAGTACATCACATGATAAAAGAATGATGTCGTTCAAAAGCACAACTCGTCCTTCAAAAGAAACAAGCCATCATGTGGTTGAATGGACTGAAAAATAAATAAGTTATGGATCTTGGAAGAAGAAAATGAAAAAACAAAAATGGAAAATAGCCATGTCAGGAAAGGGTTAAAGGAGATGTTCGTGTTGTACAATTCTTTTGTATTAGAAAGAATCCATTCTGGACCCAGAGTCATCAGCAGGGCAAGTTGGTAGCAATTATTCTGTTCCTCTGTGGCATCACCATAGGAGAACTAAAGTATCAGTTCTCATTGAAATTCATGTAATGCATAGACATACTGCATCTCCAAGGCCATTTGTAACCACCTTTAGCTTTGCTAATTGCAGGGCTACCAACTATATACTTAGAATACTTCAAAATAATATTTGTCAACAGGCAAATAGCCTTGTCAGAGAGGATGAGGACTTGAACTCTAGTGCCACCTGCTTGACTTAGCAATCCTAAAGGTTAACATTGACCCCTTGAGCCTTACAACATGACTCAAGATAGGAAGCCAAACCAGACACTTCTGAGTCATGTGCTAAGTTGAGGAGTTAGTGTTGTCTTTTAGGATTGCTACATCCAATAGAGTTCAAGTATAGATACATAAGTATATAATATGTAGGAAATATATTGACAATGCAAACTGTCCTAAAATGCATTAAATTTATAACTGTGGCTCATTGAAAGTGTCCACCACCTATTGGTTTTCTTATATGCCAAAATTCATCTAAAAAATTTGGGTTTTCATGCTATTTTTGCAAATAATGTTACATATCAGGCACATCTCTTTCGTGTGAAGTCACACAACTTATTGAGTGAGACACAAAATAGTGTCAAAAACACATAAAAATGTGGCACAAGGCATTTGCAACAGTTTTATGGTACAAATTGGACCTGAATGCTTGAACATTTAGCTTCGTAAATCTCTCCAATGGATTTTCTTAACTTATATTACCCATATAAAATGATAGGTTAAGGGTAAGTTCACATGATCTTATTTTTGGTCCATGTGCTGTGTTCAAAACAGACCACACACAAATAGCACTTGGATCAATGTTAGTCAATATTAATAGTACTTCACATGAACGATTTCCACATGGACCAACATTCTGCATTGAAAATAAATTGCAGGAGGCGCTAGTTTAATCCAGTTTTTTTATAAGATTCAATTAAAGATGTGCAAATTTATTCAATTGGAATTAATTTCTACTTGAATCTCACAAGCATCCGCATCCTGTAAACTATACATTTTTTGTAATTCTCTCCAAGCGAATTCAGCAAAATGGCAGTCGGCTGTGGATGCCATCTTGCTGAAAGTAGATGGCCGGCAAAAGGTTAAAAATAAATAAAAAGCTCCCAATGCCCCCTGCCTGCTTTCAGATTTTCAGTGCCTCCTTTACATGGGATCTCTGGCCCAGTGTTCAGTCTAGGCAGGAGGTTTTGGTCGTGGGTAGGCCCAGGAGTTTACTGGGCATATTCCAGGCCCTGCTCACATCCAGAAGTCTTGGCCTATGAACACTGTGCAAGAAATGCAGCTCCATTGGGGTTTTGGGGTATTGCACCATGAACAGCCTCAATTTAAAAAGTAAGAAAAGGCCTTATACAGTTTCCTATGTAATGACTGCAATGGATAAATTAAAAATAGATACCTTACAGATTGTGTCAGTATGGCACTGTTGCTTTTTCTTTTAAAACAAAATCCATTTAATGCTATGAACGTGTCTAATCCGAAAAAAATAAGATACTAGACAGTGCTTTCTTTCCCACATGGACACATTTTTTTTCACAAGGAAATACCTTGTTCTGTCTGTATGTCATTCATTTTGCTATCCAGATTTGGTCCGTGTTGTATGTTCATGTGTACTAGGGTGACAGTCAAAAAAATTTTGTGCAAATTTTTAGGTCTCACCCCTTGGTATAATTCCCTTTGTTGTGATTGTAACATAAAATTTCGTAACAATGCAACATTGTTTACTGTTAGCTCAATCATCACAAAACTAACAATTGTTACTAACAAAATAAATGTCTTGCAGCAAATTAAATGTACAATTTTACAGTAGTTTCACGTTTTCACTTTTTTTTTTAACGAAACCTGCTTTATTTGGTTCAGGAAAGTCAAGTCGATGCTTCTCCACACACTGGAGCATAAACTATTTCCGGTCTTCTTGAGCGCTCAGTAACGAATTGAATGCACTCATGAACGCAATGAAGCGTTCGGCGGCATCATTCACGATTTTCAATCAGGCGACTATTTAGGATGCATTGATGTAACTTGCATTGGTGCTACAGAAGAAGAAAATCTTGGTTTATTTCCAGTGCAACAAACAGTCTTTTATGTTGGACGACATAAAGTGATGAAGCTTCATGTGTTACACAAGGTCTTCGGCAAGCTGCACGCGAGTTGAGCAGACATCGTTGCCTTCCTTCTACAGAGCCAGAACCATCTCAAGCTTTTCTATGGTTTGAACCTCACTGTCAAAAAAAGCCAAACCCACCATAATCTCACTGAGGTACCACAGGTGTCTGCTGAAAGTTTTTCTTGCTGCCTCAGCAACAGGTGCGTTGATTCCTTTGTATGCTACAAGTTCTTGCAGTAATTTTAAATCATTTTGCAGCGATGTGGCTGGGATTTGACAGAGGTACCAAGCCTTCAAGTAAAAGCCGAGAGTAAAAGTGCAAAATTGTCAGAGAATTTTTAACTCCGTTAAAGTTAAACGAAACTGTAAATGAAACATGAAGATCTTCAGAGCATATATGAGCTTGACCAGCCATCGGGCCGGATATTAGGCTCCAGGAGTGTTAATATGTACGTCTGGGTTTGCCGGGCGAACCAAGGAACAGGAGTGCCAGTAGACTGCTGCGTAAATATTCAAAGATTAGATTTAGCTAAAACAGTGAATAATACTGAATGCTGTCTGTAATCTGGCAACTTTACTTTGAATCGGGAAATGTAAACTAATATTAAGAATATTAAATATTCTTTACAAATAAGAAAATTGGAGACAGTTTCAAGGAGCGATGGGGCCCTTATTGCTGCTCTATATTAAAACTACCCAAATCATATTTTAACTGCTAGTAAGTGTTCAAGGGCTAACATAGAGGACATTGAGCCACCTTTTAAACACAACCAAAAGAAATTATTTTTTAAAGGATGTTACAGATCATTATGTGTAACAATTGTAGGGGGTGAGACTGAATAAAACTAATTTTTATTTTTTCTATAGAATGCATTGTCACCCTAGTGTGTACCCAACCTAAAGGTTAAAGCACACAAAAAAATAAAACATTTCTAAATAAATATTGAATAGTGGAACTTTGTTGAATGGCCTGATGGTGTAAAAGAAACACATAATGCACAATTAAAACATGAAAATTGACATGAAAAAAGCATTCAGAAGTACCATGGACAACATAGGTCATAACGATCCTATTTCCAAAAATTGTAGCAAAAGGATTACCATTATTAGAATCTTCTCTGTAGTCAGTCTTGTAAGAGTATTTTAGTGGTCACTTGAAGGTTGTGTTAAACACTTTGCAGATCCAATGGAGAATATGTGTGCTCAAAGATGTATTCAGAGGTCATTCTAGGCAATGTGTGTAAATTGAGATAACCATTCTTGCTAATATCATTAGCGCAGTCATATTTTGTGTATACAGATAATGGAAATTAGTGACACCATGGACTTCATTTACTCTCATCACTCAGCTCAAACTAAACGTGGTCTGTTCATAAACATAACGAGAAAAAAAAAGCTATACACAAAAATGAGAAGTTTTTTTTACGCACAGAAATATAGTTGATATATACATTGATTCATGCTATTATAAATTGTACACCTAAAACTAAACTGCAATTCATAATATATTATGATTGAAAAGAAAAATACTAAAAACAATAGGGTAGATTCATCAGCATTGTCTAATTCTTAACCAGTACAAACTTACACAAAAAAGTATTAAAATGTGCTAGATTGATTAAAGTGGTTTATGTTGTTTGATAAACCTGGTATATTTTAAGACTATTATTTGACTTACGGTACTTTGTGCCAAAAATGAACGCCTTCTCCCCGAAGCCTATTTTCACGTTCATGACCAGGCCAAATTGTACAATTCTGTGTCACGTTATGTGGTAATAACTCTGGATGCTTCAACGAATCCCACTGATTCTGAGAATGTTTTTCTCATGACACATTGTCCTTTATGTTATTGGTAACTTTACTTCAATATTTTTGGTGTTTATTTGTCAAAATATAGGAATTTTGGCGAAAATTTCGCAATTTTTAAACTTTAAATTTTAATATTCTTAAAACAGTTAGGCATGCTGTAAAAAACTAATCTATAAATAACATTTCCCATATGTGTACTTTACATCAGCATAATTTTAGAAACAACTGCATAAAATTGTATCTCCTAACGTAATGGGAAAGACTGTCTTCTTCACTGAATACAGATTTTACCACAGGATTGAGAATTTTGATAATGACTGATCCATTTGAATGACCCGATAATCAGACTGTAACACTAATTATCTCCTCCACTGAACAGCATAAAAAAAATAAAAAAATTGACAAAAAAGCGATACTTTTTCATCATGCCATCGAACAAAAAGTGGAATAAAACACAATCAAAAAGTAAAATGTAATTAAAAATGGTATCTCTGAAAGCATCATCTTACCCCTCAAAATACAAGCCAATGTACAGCTTCATCAGCGGAAAAATAAAAAAGCTATAGCTCTCAGAATATGGAAATAAGGAAGTTCACTACATCAAATATTGTTCGGAATACATCGGAAAGTTGAGGAATGGGTGTAAATTCCTACTGGTGAAGCTCAGCTATTGTAGAACAGACAGAGAAAAAATGATTTTCCAGCACTTCCATCCATAAAATTAAATTTTTAATAAAAAATAATTTAAAAACAGGAGGATCCAGCAAGAGGATAAAACCTTATTTGTTTCTAGTGTACACTGCACCCTTAGTCATAGCAATAGAGAGATGCAAAATCAATTATTTTTTTTATAAAAATGTTTTTATTGTGTAAAAGTGTCAAAACATAAAAAAATGGTTTAAATGAGGTATCGCTGTAATGGTATTGACCAGAAGAATAAATGGTACCAATAAAAGTGTCAATTCATTCCGCAAATAACAAGCCCTCAAATGACTCTGTCTGCAGAAACAGGAAAAAATTATAGCTATCAAAATATGGCTATGCAAAAACTTTGTATTGCAAAAAAAAGTGTTTTTTAGTGTGTGACAGCAGCTAAACAAAATAAATCTGGTATCGCTGTAATCGCATCGACATGAAAAATTAAATCGTCTAATCAATTAAAAAGCACGAGGAACGGTGTAAAAAAAAAATTAAACCAATTTTTGACATGTTGTTGATTTGTTCATTCTGCCTCTCAAAGATCGCAGTAAGGCTTAGTGCACATTTATCCTGTGCTTTACACTGAGTGCTTACACTTACACAGGGTTTCTGTCTAAATCTCTGAAATACATGATTCAGACAGAACCCCCGGCAGAAGATTCCCTGTAATGAAGAAGGCAATGTGGATACCGTCTGGCCTGTAATCCGATGGTGTTCATCTTTTTAAGCGTGCATAAAAGCACAGTCAGCCACAGTTTTGTGCACCTCTGGAAAGAAGGACACCACTTCACCACTAGAGTAGCTCTGCTCCCTCATTATAGGGAATGGAGCCCTCAGGAATTTTATCTGAATAATGTCATTGAAAGATTTAGATGGAAACTGCGATGTAAGTGCTCAGCAAAGAACACAGGATAAATGTGATCCAAAATTTACCTCTGCAAGAGCCCCAGAAAGAGAAACCAGAAGATAAAATGAGAAGACCCTGAAAAAATAGCAAACCTAATGCTACCACCTCTCATCACCACAGCATATGGAACTGCAATAAACAGCAAAACACTGAGCAGGAAGCAGGATTAAATAGGCCGCCTAATGATCAGTTGTTGACTACCTCCCAATCATCCCCAGACAGCCACTCCCTGCTAGCTTGCAAAGCAGAAAGAACACAATTCCACCACTGCTCAGTGCCAGAAAAATCAGCATCCTGCGTTGCCTGGCAAATGGGGAAATCAGTGAGAGACACGGCGTCCCGTGTTCTCACACATCCTAGAACACCATAATGTGATGCTCCATAAGATTGGGACAGTCTCTGAGCATGCATAGTAGCTCCACCTCCAGGGTAAGGACAATGGCGGCGCCTGCGACCAGAGTAGTGTAGCACCGGACCTGCTCCATTTCCAGGTGGGAACACAGAACAACAATTCCTAACATGAACACAATCCAAAAAAAAGCAAGTCCCCACTCAGGTCTGTCATCTGTCAATGTAAATATAGGGGGCTTTCATGTTACTGGTAGTAAAAAGTCTCTAGTAAAGTACTATGGTTCCTCACCCCCAAAAGAAAAACAGTGACTTCAGCACTCCCAAATCCAAATGCCTCCCCCCTAAGCAGCACTGTACATATGGAGTATTGCATGTTCTGCAGAAATTATGTGACAGATTTTGATGCAATTCTTACCCATTTACCCTTGTGAAAATGTAAAATCTGGGTCTGAAATAAATTTTTTGTGGCAAAAATGTAATTATTTTTCTTCACCGCCCAATAGTATAAAATTCTATGACACACCTGTGGTGTCAATATGATCACTGCACCCCTAGATGAATTCATAGAGAGGTGTAGTTTGTAAAATGAGGTCACTTATGGGGGATTCTGCTGTTCTGGCTTCTCAGAGACATTATTGCGCTCCTTCCCTTCTGAGCTTTGCACTGTGCCTCAAAAGTATTTTTTGACCACATATGGGGTATTGGCATACTCAGGAGGAGTTGCGTAACAAACTGTACCATTCACACTAGGTGTTCGTAATTCTTATTGTGTACTAATGCCAACATATGGTGGAGTATTATATTTTAAAGGCTAAATGAAAGCTAAGTTTTACTAACTTTTTAGCAATTACCGATGGATTTTTTTTTTTCCTAGTTCACACTAGGTGTTTGGTACGGATCCCGAACTTTATTGTTCGGGTTCGCCCATCTCTACATGGGATGTGTAGATTCATTACTGGTTTTATCTTTCCATACTTCATGTTTTGAAAAGCAGTCTTATATCAGATTTAATGAATCATTAAAATTTCAAAGCAGACAAAACTATACTAAAAATTTCCTGTTGAATAACCTGTAGAATTGAAACTGAGCAGAAAATAATTGTGAAAAAGACACAGTACTAAATTAAAGCTGCAGCCCTTTAGTTGCCCAATGACAAGAAATTACTGATGTATCCAATCAATCTCATAAAAAATTACCCTTTTCATTTTATTTACATGTGTAATTATATCACAAATGTATCATGCATTACTTTTCCAGTGACGATCATCCATCCTTTGTCCACCATTGTTTTAATTCACTTAGCCATATTAATAAAATATAAATATATCTTATAGCTATTGGTGTTTTTTAACTAGTGCAAAAAAAAAATATCAAAGCCTCCCTTTGAATGATTTTTTGTGAGGACTGTCTACAGCTCATATGATCCAATTCTGTTTCTGGTACAAATAATAGTGATCTCATATGGACTGTGTGAAGGGGACAATATGAAAACAACATAATGAGGCATAAATGTTGTAAATGTCATGTTCTAGACAATGGGTGCAAAACATTTTTTGGACTGAAGGCTACATTATCAGCCTAAACTAATCCCAATTATCACATTAAACTTAAAGGGGTGATCCGAAGTCCAAAGTAATTTTCATTCTAAATATCTATTTAGTGCCATAATCTAACCTATTTTCTAATATACAGTCATGGCCAAAAGTATTGAGAATGAGATAAATAGTAATTTTTCCAAAGTTTACTGCTTCATTTTTTGTAATGGCAATTTGCATATACTCCTGAATGTCAAAGAGTGATCAGCTTAACAGCAATTACTGTACTTGCAAAGTCAATATTTGCCCAGAAAATGAACTTTAACCCCCAAAACACATTTCAACATCATTGCAGTCCTGCCTTAAAAGGAGCAGCTAACATCGTTTTAGTGATTGATCCAATAACACAGGTGTGGGTGTTGATGAGGACAGGGCTGGCGATCAATCAGTCATGATTAAGTAAGAATGACATCACTGGACACTTTAAAAGGAGGCTGGTTCTTGGTATCATTGTTTCTCTTCAGTTAACCATGGTTATCTCTAAAGAAACACGTGCAGTCATCATTGCACTGCACAAAAATGGCCTAACAGGGAAGAGTATCGCAGCTACAAAGATTGCACCTCAGTCAACAATCTATCGCATCATCAAGAACTTCAAGGAGAGAGCTTCCATTGTTGTCAAAAAGGCTCCAGGGCTCCCAAGAAAGACCAGCAAGCGCCAGGACCGTATCTTAAAACTGTTTCAGCTGCGGGATCGGACTACCAGCAGTGCCGAGCTTGCTCAGGAATGGCAGCAGGCTGGTGTGAGTGCTTCTGCACGCACTGTGAGGCGGAGACTCTTTGAGCAAGGGCTGGTTTCAAGGAGGGCAGCAAAGAAGCCACTTCTCTCCAGAAAAAAACATAAGGGACCGACTGATATTCTGCAAAAGGTACAGGGAGTGGACCGCTGAGGACTGGGGCAAAGTCATTTTCTCTGATGAATCCCCTTTTCGATTGTTTGGGACATCTGGAAAACAGCTTATTCGGAGAAGAAGAGGTGAGCGCTACCACCAGTCTTGTCTCATGCCAACTGTAAAGCATCCTGATACCATTCATGTGTGGGGTTGCTTCTCAGCCAAGGGAATCGGCTCACTCACAGTCTTGCCTAAAAACACAGCCATGAATAAAGAATGGTAGCAGAATGTCCTCCAAGAGCAACTTCTCCCAACCGTCCAAGAGCAGTTTGGCGCCCAACAATGCCTTTTCCAGCATGATGGAGCACCTTGCCATAAAGCAAAGGTGATAACTAAATGGCTCATGGAACAAAACACAGAGATTTTGGAGATTTTGGGTCCATGGCCTGGAAACTCCCCAGATCTTAATCCCATTGAGAACTTGTGGTCAATCATCAAGAGATGGGTGGACAAACAAAAACCAACAAATTCTGGCAAAATGCAAGCATTGATTATGCAAGAATGGACTGCTATCAGTCAGGATTTGGTCCAAAAGTTGATTGAGAGCATGCCAGGGAGAATTACAGAGGTCTTGAAGAAGAAGGGGCAACACTGCAAATATTGACTTGCTGCATTAACTCATTCTAACTGTCAATATAACCTATTGGTACTCATAATATGATTGCAATTATATTTCTGTATGTGATATAAACATCAGACAAACACTAATAAAAACCAGAGGCCAGCAGATCATGTGAAAATATAATTTTGGTGTCATTCTCAAAACTTTTGGCCATGACTGTACTGGCACTACCAATTCCCTATCCTTCCTTAACTATTCTATCTAACTGCTTTTCTATTTTTTTCTTCCTTTTTGATGATGCTTCATTTGAGAATCACTGTGTATGTGTTTGACCCCTCCTGTTAGTTTTTTCTATCCTGTGTTTTGGTCACGTGACCATCTGCCTATATATTCCAGCTCCGCCCTTCTGGCTTTGCTGGACTCCAGTGTTGTTTGACTGTTTTGCTAGCCTGGTGCTTCGATGCCTATCTCTGTCAGTTTGCTTCGTCCTCTTGGACCTCTAGTACTTTTTGTCAGTTTGTCTTTTGTGTTCTACAACAATTTCTGCTTAGGAGGTGTCCCATTTTTGTCCCAGTCCTTAGTTCTTTTAGGGACCCCTCCCTTAATTCTATAGGTCTTTGTTCAGACTAGCCGAGGACGAAGGTGGGTCTGTTCACTAGGAACAGGCAGCCCGCTATATCGTAGGGATTCAGCTTAGTCTTACTGTAGGGACAGCATTCCCATATCTTTCCTTAGTTCTTGTTGCAGATCTTAACAGTAAGTCGAGCCCAAAAAAACTAAAAGGAAAGAAATTCGGGGATCAGTATGGTTTCCGTCCAGAAGTTGGCTCAACGCCTGCAGGGATTGTCTCTGGAGGTGGCCGAGCTTCAGCAACACGTGAGTAGCTGTCCTGGACCGCATTTTGTGGAACCGAAGGTAGGACTGCCTGATGTTTTTTATGGTAAACAGCAAGATTTTTTTCCTTTAAAAATGCTTGTTTGTTATATTTTCATTAGAGACCAAGATCCTCTGGGAATGAATCACAGTGCATTGGTTTTATTATGTCACTTTTGCGCAAAGAACCACAGGATTGGGTTTTTTCTCTCCAGCCTAATGATCCGTGTTTAAGGTCTGTTGAAGAATTTTTTTCTGCTATGGGGCTATATATGACGATCCTGATGGAATCTCATCTGCTGAATCAGAACTTAGACGTTTGAATTAGGGGTCTGATGATGTTGAAAATTATTGCACACACTTCAGGAGATGGGCTTCAGAAGTTAAGTGGAATGATTCGGCGCTGAGATGTTTATTTCTTGCTGGTCTGAGTGAAAGGGTTAAGGATTTGCTAATTGCATTCCCTGCACCTGAGACTCTGCAGGAAGCTATGCAGTTAGCTGTTCGTATAGACAGGAGACTGAGGTGCAGGCTCAATGAGGTAAAGACTCCTGTAATGTCAGGTCCTAGTCCCCAGAAAATCTGCTCTGACAGTGGGGAACCGATGGAGGTTGGGGGGATGTCACTCCGCTCTCAGGAAAAAGACCGGAGATTCGCCGAGGGATTGTGTCTTTATTGTGATAAAGGTGACCATATGATTAAGTATTGTGAGCGTTGTTTAAATAAACAAAAAATAAAAGGTCAGTTACGCCCGTATAGCTTGTTTAAGCTCTGTAGTAGTATTTCTTTCTGGGAGAACTACTCTGCAGGGAGATTTGATTGAATTTCATGTATTTGTGGATTGTGGTTCAACACGTAATGTGATTGATAAAGGCTTTTTGGAAAACCTTAAATTGAAATCCAAACCTTTGTCATCACCTATTTCTGTGGTTGCTATTGATGATAACAGTCCTTTGAAATGTATTACTCACAAGACTGCTGCATTTCCTCTCACTATCAATGGAGTTCACCAAGAAATTTTGGACTTGTTTTTTTTGGATAATTTACCCTATCCAGTTGTTCTAGGATTGCCTTGGTTAAAACTGCACAATCCTTTATTGGACTGGTCTACTAATGTGATTAAGTCTTGGAGTCCGAAGTGCTATGATAAATGTTGTAATGGTCGAATTGCGGCTGTGGAAAAAGGGGAATTACCTGTACCTATTCAAGATTTTTGGAGGTTTTTTTCGGAGGAGTCGCAAGTTTTACCTCCTCATAGGGATTATGATTGCGCCATTGAGTTTGTTCCGGGTGCTACTCTTCTCAAAAGTTGCTTGTTTAATCTGACTATCCCTGAAAGAAAGGCGTTGGAGGAGTACAGACAGACTAGCCTGGCTGCTGGTCACATTAGACCTTCTAAGTCGCCTGTGGCAGTTGGATTCTTCTTTGTTAAAAAGAAGGACGGCGGTTTACGTCAATGTCTGGATTTTCGTGAAATTAAAAAGATTACCGTACGCAATTCCTACCCATTACCGTTAATTCCTGACTCGTTTAACCAGTTAGTGGGAGCCAAGTGGTTCTCCAAAATTGATCTCCGGGGGGCAATTTGTTACGTGTGAAGGAGGGTGATGAATGGAAAACTGCTTTTAACACTTCGGTAGGTCATTTTGAGAGTCTGGTGATGCCTTTTGGTCTTACCAATGCACCTGCATTTTTTCAGAACCTTATTAATGACATCCTGAGACCTCTGATTGGTAAGAATGTGGTTGTGTATTTGGATGACATTTTGATTTATTCACCAGATCTCAAGTCCCATTGGCAGAGTGTACGTGAAGTTTTGCAGTTATTGGGTGATAATTCACTCTTTGCTAAGCTGGAGAAACGTGAGTTCGCTGTGCAGAAAATTAGTTTTTTGGGCTATATTGTCTCCAGAGAGTGCTTTGAGATGGACCCTGTGAAGGTTTAGGCTGTGCAGAAATGGCCTAGGCCTATTGGTTTGAAATCTATGCAGAGATTTTTGGGTTTTGCCAATTATTACAGGAAATTCATTAAGAATTTTTCTGCAATTGTTAAACCTCTAACCAATCTCATCAGGAAAGGTGCGAATACGGCCCAGTGGACTACTGAGGCCATTGAAGCATTTGAGTATCTCAAAGAGAGGTTCAGTTCTGCCCCTATCCTTATGCAGCCTGATGAGACCAAGCCTTTTTTGGTCGAGGTCGATGCTTCATCAGTGGGGGTCGGAGCAGTTTTGTCTCAGGAGAACAAGGGTGGAGTACATCCTAGCGCCTTCTTTTCCAAAAAAAATTTCGGAAACCAAACTGAATTATGATGTTGGAAATCGGGAGTTGCTGACTATTAAACTCGCGTTTGAATATTGGCGTCATTTTTTGGAAGGCCCTAGATTTCCTATTCAGGTTTTCACAGATCATAAGAATTTGATCTATATGGATGCTGCCAAGCACTTGAATGCCCGTCAAGCTAGGTGGGCACTTTTTTTTTCTCGGTTTCATGTTTCTATTCCCTATATCCCTGGTACTAAGAATGTTAAAGCCGATGCTTTATCTCGCAGCTTCTCTCCTACGGTCGGTGCCGAGGAGGAGGAGAGCATATTACACAAAGGAGTTGTGGTGGCGGCTTTGGACTCCGTTTTGGAGAATGGGATTCTGAAAGCTCAAGATGATTCTCCATCTAATACTCCCTATGGGAGGTTGTTCATGCCTAGAGCCTTTAGGAGAGATTTGTTTGTGGAGTGTCATGAGACTCTGTTGGCAGGTCATCCTGGAATTTCAGA
Source organism: Phyllobates terribilis (assembly GCF_046119375.1). NCBI lineage: Eukaryota > Metazoa > Chordata > Amphibia > Anura > Dendrobatidae > Phyllobates > Phyllobates terribilis. The sequence continues at coordinate 882,999,904 of NW_027362762.1, forward strand.
GATTAAGAGACTGATCAGTCGCAGTTTTTGGTGGCCTGGATGGCAGAAGGAAGTCATCAAGTGGGTGCGTCAGTGTACTGTGTGTGCTAGCTCAAAGGCTTCACATACTCCTGCTGCGGGGTTGCTTTGCCCTCTGGAGGTTCCTAGTGCGCCTTGGACGCATCTCACTATGGATTTTATTACTGATCTTCCTGTGTCCGAGGGTTTTACTGTCATCTGGTTGGTCGTGGACCGTTTTAGTAAGATGTGTCATTTGGTTCCATTCATTAAGTTGCCCTGCGCCAAGACACTCACTAAGGCATTTGTAAAGGAGATTGTCAAGCTCCATGGCGTTCCCACGGATATTGTTTCTGATAGAGGACCTCAGTTTGTGGCTCACTTTTGGCATGCTTTTAGAGACATTTTGGGATTCCATTTGTCATTTTCGTCTGGTTATCATCCTGAGTCTAATGGACAGACTGAAAGAAAGAACCAGGATTTTGAGCAGTTTTTGCGTTGTTTTGTGGCGGACAATCAAGAGGTGTGGTCGGAGTTTCTGCCTCTCGCAGAATTTGCTCTTAACAATCATATATCCTCCTCTGCTGGGTGTTCTCTTTTTTTTGTTGTACTGGGAGACATCCGTCTTTTGGTTCGTTCTCCAAATTGGGGTCGGCGGTGCCGGAGGAGGAGAAGTTTTCCGGTGATTTGGAGAGAGTTTGGACTAATGTACGTTGCAACCTTCAAGAGGCTAACAAAAAGTCCAAGAAGTATTTTGACAGGAAACATAAAGAGGTTTTGTTTACTGTGGGTGACATGGTTTGGTTGTCCTCGAAGAACCTGCGGTTGAGGATTCCCTCTAAAAAACTGGGTCCTAAGTTTGTGGGTCCATTTAAAGTGCTTCAGGTTGTTAACCCGTCTGCTGTTAGGTTGGATGTCCCTACTTCCTGGAAGATTAATCCTGTGCTTCATGTTTCCTTGTTGAAAAAGGCTGACGTATCTGATAGCGATGTCACTGTCACAGTTCCTCCTGTGGTGGAAGACGGCGAATATGAAGTTTTGCGTATCTTTAATTCTAGATGGCATAGAGGGAGATTACAGTATCTTGTCTCCTAGAAGGGTTTCGGTCCCGAAGACAACTCCTGGGTAAGGACGGATGATGTCTCTGCTCCTAGGCTTGTTAAAGCTTTCCACAGGAGGTTTCCAGATAGGCCTGGGCCTGGAGGATCTGGAGGATCCTCATAAAAGAGGTACTGTTAGAACCCTCCTGTTAGTTTTTTCTATCTTGTGTTTGCGGTCACGTGACCATCTGCCTATATATTCCAGCTCCGCACTTCTGGCTTTCTTGGACTTCAGTGTTGTTTGACTGTTTTGCTAGCCTGGTGTTTCGGTGCCTATCTCTGTCAGTTTGCTTGGTCCTCTTGGACCTCTAGTACTTTTTGTCAGTTTGTCTTTTGTGTTCTACAACAATTTCTGTTTAGGAGGTGTCCCATTTTTGTCCCAGTCCTTAGTTCTTTTAGGGACCCCTCCCTTAATTCTATAGGTCTTCGTTCAGACTAGCCGAGGACGAAGGCGGGTCTGTTCACTAGGAACAGGCAGCCCGCTACATCGTAGGGATTCAGTTTAGTCTTACTGTAGGGACAGCTTTCCCCTATCTTTCCTTAGTTCTTGTTGCAGATCATAACAGTATGCTGTAATATTCAAATGAAACGTCATCAGGGGGCGGAGGCGGCAATCACTACCTCAACCTCTGCCCCCTCCTTGAAATGAAGAGTCATCAGTAACGTACATTTCAGGGGCTGTGCTAGTCCCTGTGCTATGTGCACAATGACAGTATGCTCTCTCGCTGCCTCAGATCAGCATTAATGGGCCGGCAACAGACAGTCTTGTCAGAATACCCAGCATGCAGAGACCAGAGCTGACCCCGCAAGTGACATCACTGGTCTCTGCATTTTGCGTATTCTGACACTGCTCTGTTACCAGCTTGTCTGAGCCCGTAACAGAGAGTGCGCTGTCATTGTGCACATTGCACAGTTCACATCGCTCGGGACTAGTACAGCCCCTGAAATGAGCATCACTGGTGATGCTTCCTTTCAGGAAGGCGGCAGGGTCTGTGTCAGTGACCGCAGCCATTTCCCCTGATGATGCTTTGTTTGAGTATTCCAGCATGGTCTGGGATTCTCAAATAATCCACCATCAAAAAGGAAGTGAAAAAAATAGAAAATCAGTTAGTGTAGTGAGGTAAAGATGGGGAATTTATAATTTAAGTATGTTAGAAAATAGCTTAGATTATTATCACACTAAATAAATAGGGATTTACAGTGAAAATTACTTGGATTTCAATCCACCCCTTTAAACGTGTATTACTGAAACATTTGTAACCACAGGAATGTTAAAGGGGTTGTCCTATCCAAATCAATAAGTATGCAGTCACTCTGTGTGACTATAGACTTATGAATCCCCCCAGCATACGTACTGTGCATTGTTGGGATTCGCCAGTTTCAAGACCTGAGTGTATGTATGTGGAAAGAGCGGCACTACCACAGGTAAAATAAAAGCACAATTTTATTTCTTTATACCATAAAACCCAACATACAAAGATATAAAACTGATGTGTTTCTGGCATCCTAGACGCCCTTAATCAAGCATAATTAAGGGCGTCTAGGTTTCCAGAAACGGTTCAGATTTTATCTTTGTATGTGTTGGGTTTAATGGTATAAAGAAATGAAACAGTGCTTTTACTTTACCTGTGGAAGTGCCGCTCTTTTCATTTTTCTATATATCTTAGTGTGTTAGCACACTGCAAACACTGAACAAAGTCATCACTGACCAATCACCATAACTGATCCATTAAAACATTGGTCATACATATTTTATTATGTGATCATCACCAATTTGTGCACATTTCAATGAAACCATGTTAATAAATCCCTTTTATTTAAGTCTTCACTTTTTGTCAATTTTTACTTGACCTACAGCCCAAAGATCCATTAAAGCCAGCAACTAGAGGGCTGCAGACACTTCAACCACGATGGAATGGAGTAAAGATGACACTGTCTCTACATTAACAGAACTAAATTCATCCAAAAGAAAAGTCAATTTTTTTCCCCCTGCTGGGAAGTCAAGATCTCCAGAGAATCATTCTAGAATAAAGAACATGATATGAAAATCAATAAAAGGCATATTGTGCTAGGGATGTGTCCGGTAAGTGTCATCTTATATCTTCCCAGTGTATAGCTCAAGAAAGTTTAGGCTTTCATGCTGACAATAATTAAATAAGCCCTTTTTCATCAATGATCTTTTATTACACTGCTCAAAGAGAAAAAAGTACCTTCTAGCTCACAAGTGAAATATAATATTTTGAAATACACTGAATGATTTATGTTTTTATTCATGATAACAAAAGATCAATTTCTAAGGGAACAGTTTTTATCTTTAAGCTTAAAAGGGTTTTAAAAGAAACTAATACTTTTTGTATACACACACATATGGTCAAAATTGTTGGTACCCCTCGTTTAATGAAAGAAAAACCCACAATGGTCACAGAAATAACTTGAATCTGACAAAAGTAATAATAAATTAAAAATCTATGAAAATGAACAAGTGAAAGTCAGACATTGTTGAAGGTTGTTCAACAAAATATTAAGTTAAGAGTACCATCATTTCGGTCCAGGCCTATTTCATGAGTTTATTTTTTTTTAAATTCTGTGGAATCAGTGTTGAAAAGCAATGTCTGACTTTCATTTGTTCATTTTCATAGATTTTTAGTTTATTATTACTTTTGTCTGATTCAAGTTATTTCTGTGACCATTGTGCGTTTTTCTTTCATTAAATGAGGGGTACCAACAATTTTGACCACATGTATATGTGTATATATACAGTACAGACCAAAAGTTTGGACACACCTTCTCATTTAAAGATTTTTCTGTATTTTCATGACTATAAAAATTATATATTCACACTGAAGGCATCAAAACTATGAATTAACACATGTGGAATTATATACTTAACAAAAAAGTGTGAAACAACTGAAAATATGTCTTATATTCTAGGTTCTTCAAAGTAGCCACCTTTTGTTTTGATGACTGCTTTGCGCACACTTTGCATTCTCTTGATGAGCTTCAAGAGATAGTCACCGGAAATGGTCTTCCAACAATCTTGAAGGAGTTCCCAGAGATGCTTAGCACTTGTTGGCCCTTTTGCCTTCACTCTGCGGTCCAGCTCACCCCAAACCATCTCGATTGGGTTCAGGTCTGGTGACTGTGGAGGCCAGGTCATCTGGCGTAGCACCCCATCACTCTCCTTCTTGGTCAAATAGCCCTTACACAGGCTGGAGGTGTGTTTGGGGTCATTGTCCTGTTGAAAAATAAATGATTGTCCAACTAAACGCAAACCGGATGGAATAGCATGCCGCTGCAAGATGCTGTGGTACCCATGCTGGTTCAGTATGCCTTCAATTTTGAATAAATTCCCAACAGTGTCACCAGTAAAGCACCCCCACACCATCACACTTCCTCTTCCATGCTTCACGGTGGGAACCAGGCATGTAGAGTCCATCCGTTCACCTTTTCTGCATCGCCCAAAGACACTGTGGTTGGAACCAAAGATCTCAAATTTGGACTCATCAGACCAAAGCAGATTTCCACTGGTCTAATGTCCATTCCTTGTGTTCTTTAGCCCAAACAAGTCTCTTCTGCTTGTTGCCTGTCCTTAGCAGTGGTTTCCTAGAAGCTATTTTACCATGAAGGCCTGCTGCACAAAGTCTCCTTTTAACAGTTGTTGAAGAGATGTGTCTGCTGCTAGAACTCTGTGTGGCATTGACCTGGTCTCTAATCTGAGCTGCTGTTAACCTGCGATTTCTGAGGCTGGTGACTCGGATAAACTTAGCCTCAGAAGCAGAGGTGACTCTTGGTCTTCCTTTCCTGGGGCGGTCCTCATGTGAGCCAGTTTCTTTGTAGCGCTTGATGGTTTTTGCAACTTCACTTGGGGACACTTTCAAAGTTTTCCCAATTTTTCGCACTGGCTGACCTTCATTTCTTAAAGTAATGATGACCACTCGTTTTTCTTTACTTAGAATTTGTATTATGGCAAGAAAAAAGCAGCTAACAGTCTATTCAGTAGGAATATCAGCTGTGTTTCCACCAGACTTATGCACAACACAACTGATGGTCCCAACCCTATTTATAAGGCAAGAAATCCCACTTATTAAACCTGACAGGGCACACCTGTGAAGTGAAAACCATTTCCGGTGACTACCTCTTGAAGCTCATCAAGAGAATGCCAAGAGTGTGCAAAGCAGTAATCAAAGCAAAAGGTGGCTACTTTGAAGAACCTAGAATATAAGACATATTTTCAGTTGTTTCACACTTTTTTGTTAAGTATATAATTCCACATGTGTTAATTCATAGTTTTGATGCCTTCAGTGTGAATGCACAATTTTCATAGTCATGAAAATGCTGAAAAATATTTAAATGAAAAGGTGTGTCCAAACTTTTGGTCTGTACTGTATATATATATATTGCGAGGCAGTGAAGGGGATCATATGTGAGGAGCGGTATGTATCCCCCAGGATGTGCATAGAAAGTTATTGAACCCGCTGGAGTGCATTGCAATCACAGACACAGCTGTGGTTGCAGTGCAAAATAAAAGTAAGTTTGAACTTGGTCAAGCTATTTGTCCAAGTTGGATTAATATATCTAGAGTTCCAGGTCTTCATATATCTAGAGTCCCAGGTCTGGCAAAGACCATGGGTCTGGCTCTGAAGGGTTGATCTTAAGGGTCTAATAGAAATATTCCAGAAATGGGCCAGAAGTGACCAGAAGGTACGAATATTTATTTACTAATTGTAGTTAGTTTCTCTAATTTATTCACACTTATACTTTCACCATGCTTACATATGGCCTTACTGTCTTAGCACCACTAATCCCTACTCTCCTTCACTATCTCCAAACCCCAGCACCCTCTAACCAAATAATCAACTCTCCTTCCCACTTACCTCCCCACATGACCTCATCTGCAGGCCTTCTCCTCAACCTCAGATCTATCCCACCAAAACATAAAACAAGCCGGCTACTTTCCTTCTCCCACCTGTTCTCCCTCTCTCTGCTTCTTCTCACTGATGGTAACATATCTCCTAATCCTGGACCTCCACAGCTTACACCTCCCACCAATTCCCCCTCCTATCGCTTCCAACCAATTGCAAACTAACGCAACCTCTCCAACGTAAAACCAGCACCCTGGACGCCCACCCCCCTACTCCCTCTCTCTGGAGCACTCTGGAATGCCCTCTCTGTCTGCAACAAGCTCCATCTTTTCCACAACCTCTTTACCTCTCACAATCTCTCCTTGCTAGGCATCACAGAGACAAAGCTGACAACCTCCGAGACTGCCTCCCCTGCTTCGCTGTGTTACCGTGGCCTCCACTTCACCCACACTCCTCGCCCTGGTAACTGACATGAGGGAGGAGTGGGTCTTCTGCTTTCTACCAGTCAATAGGCAACCCTGGCATAACAACCTCACTAAACAGCTTTGGCAAGCGTCCAGGGTTTCAGAGCGGCGTGGGAAGAAAACACATTCACAAGATGACTTCACTGCATTCAAACAAGCAACACTCACATTCAAATCAGCCTTCATCTCTGTTAAACAGGCATACATCACAACCCTCATATCTTCCTTATCTTACAACCCCAAACAATTATTCAACTCTTTTAACTCTCTCTTCCGCCTTCCACTGCCCCCTCCGACCTCCATCATCTTTGCTGGGGAGTTTGCGACACACTTCAAAAGCAAGATTGACCAAAAAAGGCAAGTCTTTACTGTCCAACCACCACAACCCTTTTGTTTTCCAGACCATTGCACTTCCCCCATAACCTTCATTTCCAATATCATGAAAGGATATCTGACTAAAGGATATCTTACTCATCTCCTCTTCATATCACACCTCACCACTTGTGCACTCGACTCCATCCCATCCCACCTCCTCCCCAACCTCACCCGCACACTCATCTCATCCCTAGCCCATCTTTTCAACCTGTCACTAACTTCTTCCCTGCTGCATTCAAACATCCCACAATCACGCCCATCCTCAAAAAACCATCCTTCGACCCAACCGACGTGTCCAGCTACTGCCCAATATCGCTGCTCCCATTTGCCTCCAAACTCCTTGAGCAACAGGTCCACGCTGAACTTTCCTCTTACTTCTCATCTAACTCTCCCTTTGACAACCGACAATCTGGCTACCTCCTCCACCATTCCATTGAATCTGCCCTTACCAAAATTACTAATGACTTATTTACAGCCAAAGCTAACAGACAATTCTCTGTGCTCCTACATCTTAATCTGTCCTCTGCCTTCGACAGAGTTGACCACTGCGTCCTACTACAGATCCTCTCTTTCTTTGGTGTCAAAGACCTTGCCCTTTCTAACCGCACATTTAGCGTCTCCCACTCCCACACTGCCTCCTCATCCCACCTCCTCTCTGTTGGAGTCCCTCAAGGTTCTTTCCAAGACCCTTACTCTTGTAAATATATACCCTTGGCCTGGAACAGCTCATAAAATCCCATGGCTTCCAGTACCATCTGTACGCTGATGACACCCAGATCTACCTCTCTGGCCCAGACTTCACCTCTCTGCTGTCCAGAATCCCAGCATGTCTATCAGTCATATCCTCCTTCTTCTCTTGCTTCCTCATGCTCAATGTGGACAAAACTGAATTCATCATCTTTTCCCCATCTCGCATATGTTCACTACCTGATCTTCTATTACAATAAATGACATCACGCTTTCCCCTGTACCGGCAATCCGCTGTCTCGGAGTAACCCTGGACTCTGCCCTGTCCTTCAAACTCCACATCCAAGCTCTCACCACCTCCTGTCGCCTCCAGCTCAAAAATATTTCCAGAATCCGTTCTTTCCTCAACCCTCAATCTACTAAACTGCATGCAGATGCCCTCATCATCTCCCGCCTCGACTACTGCAACACCCTCTTCTGTGGCCTACCTGCTAACACTCTCGCACCCCTCCAGTCCATCCTTAACTCTGCTGAGTGACTAGTTCATCTCTCGCCTCACTACTCCTTTGCTATCCCCCTTTGCAAATCCCTTCACTGGCTCTCAATTGCCCAGCGTATCCAGTTCAAACTACTATCACTGATCTGCAAAGCCATCCATAACTTTTCTCCTCCGTGCATCTCTGAACTCTCCCAATATACTCTCTTAAATAACCTCCGGTCCTCTCAAGACCTCTTTCTCTCCTCCACACCTATTCGTTCGTCACTCAATTGCCTCCAAGATTTCTCCTGAATATCCCCCATCCTATGGAATTCTGTGCCTCAACACATCCGATTAGCCTCTACATTTGGATCCTTCAGACGGAACCTGAAAACTCATCTCTTCAAACATGCTTATAGCCTGCCATAACCTTGCTTGCTGACACCACAACATCACCGGAGCTGCTACAACCCCGGAACCTACTGTCTCCTTCCCCATTCCTGTAAAATGTAAGCCCACAAGTGCAGGGTCCTCTTCCCTCTGTACCAGTCTATCATTTTTAGTTTGTTTACTGTAAGTGATATCTGTATATAGGAGAGACAAGAGAAATTCCAGCAGCAGGCAGGTCCGGTAAAAATTCCAAAGATTAATTCAAATAATTAATAAAATCCACCTGACACTCCTCACCCACCACCACATGTACAGTTAAATGGTCAGGCAGATGCGTTTCAGATACATGTCCTAAATCATTGCACTGATATCTGTATTTGGTATGTAACCCCTTCTTATGTACAGCACCATGGAATCAATGGCGCTATATAAATAAATAAAAATAATAATAATAAAAATGAAGAAAACCCATGCGCTTTTATTTTTGGAGTGATCTGCAGGATGGCAGTGGGGCGGTTCACTCCCTCCAGTCCGGCTCTTACAAGCGGCTCATATCTGCAGTTTTCATTTAAAAACCTGCAGCAAAGGTTTGGATGTGTCAGTGGTTTGTTTGCTAGCTGCAGGGCATAACACAGGCCTGTGAAGGCAATGTAATTGGCGCACCTCTGAGCAAAATGGCACTGCCGTCGCCAACGGCAACCAGTTTATACGGACTATTTGGACCACCCAGCTGCGATCCGGAGGACAGCATTTGCATTTAAGTTGTGAGTTTTTGCAAATAAAGACATTTAAGTTGAACTTTCCTTGGGTCACTGCCTCATTACCGCACAGTGTGAACACCGCCGCACTACAATATATATATATACTGTATGAATGTATTAATACACTCCTCATTAGAAATATAATATTATAAGAAACACTTAGAAGAAACACTGAAGCAAAAAATATAGAATTTTTCCCAGTATGTTACCTTGAAAGTGACTTTTGATACATAGAATTCACATACAAAAACTATATTAATTCTCTTTGTTTTTTCTATTTGTTTTAGTTTTTAAAAAAAGGTTCTGTAAAAGTAAAGAAAAAAAAAACTCCAACTTTTCCAAAACCGATTTTCAGGCATCTGTTCTTTTTGTCAGAAATTAAAGTATATAATATTAATATAATAAGAATAATAGTAATGATAACAACTGTTACGTAATGGTAATTCTGAATATTGTATTTCACTTATAAGTTTATATCAAGGTTCTACATGCAAACTTTTTTTTTACATTATAACTTTTTTTATCTTAAAGAAACAAAATCTGTATATGGATATCGCATACTTTAACTTAATATTTAATATATTATCTCATAATTTATAATTTAGCTATCATTTTAAATATGTGCTGCCTTAAATGGCAATTTAAAGGGGTTTTCCCACAATCAAACTTACATCCCCTTAATAAACATCAACGAGTATGATTTCTTACTGCATGATCCATGGTTTCCACTGTCAGCTTTATTCTTGATTTCTCACCCCTGTAGATCCATTCTCTGCTTCCAGTGCACAGCCATAGATGGGTGGTCCACCAATGTCCAATGTCTGTCATATGACTACTGTTCTAATAGAAAAATCAAAGAAATGACCCAGAGCATAAGAGCACGTTCACACTGTGGCCATTTAACAGACAAAACCTAACATAGAAACAAAATGAGCATATATCCTGCTGTAAGTAAGTCAATAGAAATTATACATACAAATAACATTGGGTACTTAGTAAACACTGTTTTTAATTAAAAAAAAAAAATAAATAAATCCCACCGTAACACGATGTACTCCAGTCAGGATGGTCCTAACCTCTAGTATTAAAACCTCACTTTGTGTCAGATGAACTCAATGTAGAAAGGAGCACACCAGGACTGGGGTCCTGTTTTAATAGGTAAAACTACATTACCCAGGAACTCACTGAACTTTTATAAGATAACTCATAACAAATCTGGTCAAAAAGAACACTTCCAAACATTTTGTGGTATTGAAACCTTTTATTGTACCCCACAAAAAACTGTGAGGATAATGAAAGAATCAAGCATAGTGGATGTTGCTCATATATGAAGACTGATCTGCGCATTCCAGCCCCCCACTGCCATGATAGAGTAAGTGTGCATGCTACATATGGTAAACCTGCAATTCCCAGTCTGCGCATGTTCAGACTGTACGAATAGAAACTATCAGACATAACAAGTGGCCAAAGTCTCAGAACAATTGTAAGAGTTGGGGTGCCCAGGGGAAAATTTTCTCTTGAACTGGTTTGGCTTTTATCCTAAGTCATGTGGAAAGGCTCGCTAAATTTTATTTATTTATTTATTTTACTCACTTATATAGCGCCATTAATTCCACAGCGCTTTACAGACATTATGCCATTGGGGCTCATAATCTAGATTCCCTATCAGTATGTCTTTGGAATGTGGGAGGAAACCAGAGAACCAAGAGGAAACCCACACAAACACTGGGAGAACATACAAACTCCTTGCAGATGTTGTCCTTGGTGGGATTTGAACTCAGGACCCCAGCGCTGCAAGGCTGCAGTGCTAACCACTGAGCAACCATGTTAAAGTGTTAATATTGACTTTTAGGATTGCTACTTTCAATAGGTGGTACTAAATTTGAAATGCCGAACAAATTCTCTCAACACTAATCACTACTGCCAAAAACTCAATGCCTTTTCACACTAGGCTGGAACGTTCAAATTTCAGGAGGCCTGGGCCATTTCCGTGCATACATGCATAAGGTCACGACATGGGTCCTGATATCATGACGCTGTGACCTTACGTGCCCTTGAACAGAAACGTTCCATGCTCATTAGAGCCTAAAGTCCCAGCCTACCATGAAGAAGCCTGGGAATTCAGCATTTGGCTGCAGTGATAAGAACATGTACCAGTTGACCGGACGGGGAACGCTGCAGAGTAGATGGTCCGGAGAGGTGAGAGGTAAGCTGAGGATTAGTATTTTTTTATTTTCTACACCTTATGATTGTTATGCTCTGGAGTTCAGAGCATAATAAAGGACATTTAGTTCACTGAGAATAACTTCTCTGCAAATTGAATTTCCCCCAAAAATCTGCATAATTTGTTGGCATTACATTTTGTGAAATCCATTTGTCTCTAGTTATAACCATTGTTGACAAAAAACAAGTGTTTTTTTCCCTAAAATATGAACATAAATAGGTTATTGGCATAACAACCTTACTTAATAGTACATGCCTTATACTTAAAGGATAAAACTTTCTAGACTAAGATATCTTTTCAAAAGAATGTACTTCAGAAAGAGACAGGAAAAGAAAAGCTATACAAACAATAGAGCACCTTATAAGAGAATTATAAGAAGAAAACCAAGGACACCATAAGGTGATAACACGAGACCTCTTTAATAGGCTTCAACTAAAGATGCCAAACTGAAAAAAAGCAAATTCACATCACATAAAACAGAGAATAGAGTGAAAAGCATTCAAGCTTATTCCTTTAAAATGAAAAAGCAGTGATGAAAAGACAGATTTTTCTTTTCTATTTAATACCATCAGAGAGCGAAATAAAGTGAATTCTATACCAGAAAAGATCTAAACGGGTCTAGATTAAACCTTTTGAGGTTTGACGCTCTTCAAAGCATGACAAAAAGAAAAGACTGGCTGTGGTCAATACAAAAACACTTAAAGAGAGACTTCATAATAGGTTGCAATGGAAAAGTTACACTATATATGTCATTATGTGGAGTGTAGACCTTACTTTGTTTGTGTATTTGGTGGTCTGGGCTTTGTAAAAGAGTCATGGACCCAAATTCCTTGTGTAACCAAAGTATTTTAGAGCATTTTCTCACTAAAATTCCTCAGCTTTCCACTTGTGAGAAGTCATAATATTCTATCCAACCTTTTCTGAACTGTTTAAAGGGGCAGGTTATAGAAAAGGAGGAGCTGAGCAGATTGACACATTATTTGGTAGATTGAGAATTATTATAACTTGTGTTTTATTTATTTAAATCCCTGATTTTATTATTCTTAGGAGTCAGTAGGCAGTCGCAATTAATGATTAACAGCTATCTATGTACTGTATGCATACCCATAATGGGAAGGTGGTCACTGAATAGGACCATCCACTGGACTCATAAGTATAGCAATAATAAGGATATAAATAAATAAAACTAGCACAGAATCTTTTAAAGACATATATCTACATTTCCAGCTTCAAATGCTATATACCATGTTGCCTACAAATCAGGCTCCATGTTCAATGTGGATTTCTAAAGTTGATGGCATTTAATCACATTCATAAAATTGGGCTGCAATGTCAGAGAAAGTCCGTGGAAAAGAGAGGTGCTCTTCCTGTGGAGAAAAAAGGCCGCTTTTTGTTCTTTCATATATTAGCTTTAAAGGGTTTGTCCACTACTCGGACAGCCCTTTCTTATTTCCTATGTTTACCAACTGTAAAATAATAAAACCTATACTCACCTCTGGTGCAGGCATTGTTACAATGGTGTTGACACTGGCTCTAGCACAATCCCTGGGGCCCATCATCACTGGCCTCACACTCCCCTCCTTCGGATAAATTAGACATTTGGAGGAAGTGAGAGAGCAGCTGCAGCTCTCACTTCCTCCAGATGTTAGTTGCGTCCAAAGGAGAAGAGCGTAAAATCACCGCTGATTGACCACAGGGATCACGTGACATAACAATGTCAAGCGAGCCCCGGGAGAACCGATGCCGACATTGCTGGAAAGTTGCCATCACCGGATTTGGAAGGGGTTGTCCACATATTGGATATTCACTTTAAGCACATTAATACTATTATTATTAATTATTATTATATAGTCACCGAATAACTAATCACATCAAGCTGTACTTATGTAACACAAAAGCATTTAAAGGATTTGGACAAAAGTCTTCAGTTACTTTATGTGACTGTGGACTGCTGAGTTGTGACAGTGAGTGATGAGCATGTTGTCTTTTTTCCCCAGTATTCCAGGTGCAAGTGGGCGGTCATATAACCGAATCTATTAATTTTGCATACTTGCGGTCACGGGATAAATAGATGTGAATTGAGGAAAGCTCAAGTCTAGTCGGCAAATTGCATACATGTGGTCATGTGACCTCAAATTTCAAATGTGACCCCTTTAAAAACATGTGTACAAACAAAAAAACAGGCAAGAACCAAGAACATGGTTTTATTGAGTGATAGAGTGCTACGTAAGAAGAGAGGCCAAGCTCATAAAGCTCATAAAGCTTGAATGGACGAAATGCAAACAGTATAATGAAGCCCACACAAACATGGAGAGTTAACGTAAATATTGCCTTAAAAATCCAACCATATCAAAAGGTCATTAATAGTGTTGAGCGAGCACTAAAATGCTCTGGTGCTCGAAGCTCGGGCCGAGCTCACCGTGATACTCGGGTGCTCAACCCGAGCAACGAGCCCAATGTTAGTCTATGGGAGACCCGAGCATTTTTGCGGCGGCACCCCCGGCAGTCTGTAGAAAGCCTAAAAAGTGCCTAAAATGATAGTAACAGTGCTCAAATGACATGTGGACAGCATGGGGATCGCCCCAGGAAGCATTTCTGACCCCCAGGTCACTGCTGTCAACAACGTGGTCAAAGGCATTAAGACACTTTTACGGGCTCACAATAAAACATTCAAAAACGAAACTGAAACTGTTTTCATGTGAAATATGTTAAGGAACATCCTTTCCAGGGTAAAGACTTGTGTATAAGGTAAAATAAATAATCAAAAACAAAAATACTCCTCCACACCTTGGGCTATGTTCACACGTAGCATTTTTTATGCGTTTTTGCACATTTTTATTGCTTTCAACCGTGACAAATGCATTCACCAGGAAAATGTCATTTTAACATTTTACAACCTTATCTGGCCATGTGTTGTGTGACACATGCATACAGTGCTGAAAAGACATGGGAATAGCATGGGGAAGACCCCTGGAAGCATCTCTGACACCCAGATAACTGCCTAAAAGTGTGCCCATCAGAAGTGATCCTTGCCGCATCAGAAGATGCAGACTTGCAACTATCCCCGTGCAAGTCCTTGTCCCAGGGCAGTGTTCAATTGTACCTCCCCCATTCCTTGCAATGCAAGTGCAAATATGCAGCGTGCCACCCACCCACCCGCAGGCTGCATTACTATACTGCTAGCTTGCACTTGAAATGGGGACTTTTAGCTTGAAGGAGGCCGAAGCTGGCCACTACCTCATGGCTGCGTCGGCGACGAGGTCTCCATACTCAGTCCCCAGCCGCCACTATTTGTCCCGGGAACCTTCCCCACACTTTTCTTAGCCTGCTTTAGGGCAGCATTGGACGAGCCCACCAGAAAACCAGAGACTCCTCCGGTGGGCCCTGGCTTCTCCATCAGGGGAGTTGAGAGTGCCAAGGTGAGGAGCATGATGATGATGATAGAAGTTAGCATCTTTTTTGTTTTCTTGAAATGCAAGCGTAAGTGTGCAGCCTGCCACCCACCCACCCGCAGGCTGCAATACCATACTGCTAGCTTGCACTTGAAATGGGGCCTTTTAGTTTGGAGGAAGCCGAAGCTGGCCACTACCTCATGGCTGCTTCGGCAGCGAGGTCTCCATACTCAGTCCCCAGCCGCCACTCTTTGTCCCAGGAACCTTCCCCACACTTTTCTTAGCCTGGCCTGCATTAGGGCAGCATTGGACGAGCCCACCAGACAACCAGACTCCTCCAGTGGGCCCTGGCTTCTCCATCAGGGGAGTTGAGAGTTCCAAGGTGAGGAGCATGATGATGATGATAGTAGTAGTTAGCATCTGCTTTGTTTTTTTGGAATGCAAGCGTAAGTGTGCAGCCTGCCACCCACCCACCCCCAGGCTGCAATACCATACTGCTAGCTTGCTTGCACTTGAAATGGGGCCTTTTAGGCTTGTGGAGGCGGATGCTGGCCACCATGTCATGGCTGCTTCGGAGGCCTGGTATGCATACTCAGTCCCCAGCCGCCTGGCGGCCGGGTGTCCACACACGGTCCCCAGCCGCCAGGGGGTGGCCCGGTGTCCATACTCGGTCCCCAGCCGCCCCTATTTGTCCCGGTGCGCCTTATACACAAGTGCGCATACCAAAACATTACCTGTGCCCTCCCCAGTGCAATTAGTGGGAAGGACAGCCTATTCCTCTGTAATGTGTGCACCCAAACCCCCTGTTCATTGCACATGCAAAGATGCCTCCTGTCCTGCACCTGTCTTTGCAGACTTGCAACTATCCCCGTTCAAGTCCTTGACCCAGGGCAGTGTTAAATTGTACCTCACCTATTCCTTCAATGCAAGCACAAGTATGCAGCCTGCCACCCACCCACCCCCAGGCTGCAATACCATACTGCTTGCTTGCACTTGAAATTGGGCCTTTTAGGCAAGTGGAGTCAGAATCTAGCCACCACGTCATCTCTGCGTCGGCGGCCTGGTATCCTTACTCAGTCCCCAGCCGCCCGGCAGCCGGGTGTCCACGCTCGGTCCCCAGCCGCCTGGGGGTGGCTGGGTGTCCATAAACGGTCCCCAGCCACCCCTATTTGTCCCGGTGCGCCTTATACACAAGCACGCATACCAAAACATTACCTGTGCCCTCCCCAGTGCATTTAGTGGGAAGGACAGCCTAACCACAAACACGTAGACAAGTGAATGTGGCCAGGGATGGTCCATCTCACTGACGCCTTCACACTGGGTTAATATTGTGGAAGCCAGGACACAGTTGGACACTGGGATGCAACACGTCCTTCAGACATAGAGGATTGCGGGTCCTGGGTCAATCAGGCTTCAACACAAAGTTCAGAAGGTAGACAGCAGCAGTGGTTGGCCTCCTACACAACGAGTAAATTATTCATGATCATGAGGCCATCCATCTCCTTATCTTTCTGTTCCTTGGAATGCAAGCGCATGTATGTAGTAGCGGCTAGGCCTGAGGTGGTCAGAGTTTTGGCGCATATCCTACCTCCTCTAAGGATTGCTGAATGTTTTCCTGCTACTCTCCCAGTTCTATGACTCCTGTTAAAACAAAGCTTCAGGTGATGAATGATGGACGAGGTGTTGGCAAATGAGAAAGAGCAGGAGGAACGGGGACCATTCACATCAATATCAGGCCAGTCAACCACACATGTCTTGTAGGATATGTTTCTGTACCAAAAGGAGCAGTTTGGCTACACAGTTATAGGGCATACAGTGAGTGCAATGCCTACCAAAAATTTCGAGGCACTCCAATGCCCCTTGGAAGTGACATGGAGGTCAGAGGGCCTTAGCTAAACCGTTTTTTCCATTTATAGCAACTGGGTCTCCTGTACACTGTTGGCCTAAGCAGTAAATGGAAAGCTTTCCAAAAATTATGGGGAACTGCAATGCCCCTTGAAACAGACGTGGATTACAGCGTACTGAAAACCTTCTACCCATTATTGGGGAGTGAGTCTCCCTTAGTGTTTGCCTATACATGGAAAAGCAAAGGCTGACTAAAATTAGGAGGAAATGCAATGCCCATTGGAAGAGTCATGGAGGTTAGAGGTAATTAAAAACAACATTTCAATGCCCCTTGGAAGAGCTGTGGAGTTCAGACTTGTTTAACAATACCGTTTTTATTCCCCCTCGGAAGAGTGGTGGAGGTCATAGTAGCTTAACAAGATGGTTTTAATGCCCCTTGGAAGAGTGGTGTAGGTTACAGTGGAATAAAAAGACAATATCAATGCCCCGTGGAAGAGACGTGTAGGTCACAGAAGCTTAACAAGATGGTTTTAATGCCCCTTGGAAGAGTGGTGGAGTTCGTAGTGGAATAAAATGACAATATCAATGCCCCTTGGAAGAGACGTGGAGGTCCCAGTGGAAGAAAAAGACAATATCAATGCCCCTTGGAAGAGACGTGGAAGTCACAGTAGCTTAACAAGATGATTTTAATGCCCCTTACAAGAGCCATGCAGTACTGCATATTAAAAACATTATTCCCATTATTGGGGAGTGGGTCTCCCATAGTCTGTGCCTATGCCTTACAAGCAAAAGCTGCCAAAAATTAGGATGGAGGAACTTACAATGCTGGCAACATGGACCACGGTCACCCTGGTGGTATAGTGGTGGTGGAGGCTGAGGATAAGGAGAAGAGCAAAAAACTGCCGAAATGAGGAAGCGTAGACCCATGTGTAAGTGTGAAGAGGTGCATGGGAATTCACCTCCCGAAATAACACAGTGGATTTGACTTTATGTTACTCGGCTGTCATTTGGTGGTGATGAGAAGACTCGCCCAATCCAGCCCTTGTTCATTTCGATAAGTTTCAGCTTGTCAGCATTGTCAGTTGACAGGTGAGTGCACTTATCAGTTATAATTCCCCCAGCGGCACTAAAAACACGCTCCAATAACACGCTAGCGGCAGGGCAGGCCAGGACCTCCAAGGCATACAGAGCGAGTTCATTCCAAGTGTCCAGCTTGGATACCCAATTATTAAAAGGCACAGAGGAATCACGGAGGATGCTGGTACGGTCGGCAAGGTACTCCCTCACCATCTTTTGAAACTTTCCACTCCTTGTGATAGTACCCCGCGCCTCAGGGCCTGTAAGCTGGGAAGGTCTAATAAAACTGTCCCAGAACATTGACAGTGTTCCCCTGCCTCTGCTGGATTGGAGTTGCGTCTCTCTCGCCTGTACGCCTTGGTTGGTCAACGAACTGTGACCTCTGCTGCTAGCGTGCTCAGATGGGAATTTTTTTACCAGTTCTTCAGCAAGGGCCTTCTGGTACTGCCCCATTTTTGTAGACCTCTCCACCTCAGGAATAAGAGAGTGAAAGTTCTCCTTGTAGCGGGGGTCTAAAAGTGTCACTAACCAGTAATGACTGTCACCCAACATTTTGACAACGCGAGCGTCTTGGTTAAGGCAGCGTAACATAAAGTCAGTCATGCGTGCCAGACTGGTAACGGGCAAGACTTCCGTGTCCTCACCAAGATGACAAACGACCATGCTCTCCTCCTCCTCCTCCTCCCCCCTGTCCTCTGGCCACCCACGCTGAACCGACTTTATGACAGTTGTATAGGTACTACCGTCTACAGCGCATGATACCAGCTCCTATTCTCCTCCTCCTCCTCCTCTCCCTCATTGTCCCCCAATGCAAGTTGGGATGAGATGAGGCTTGGCTGTGTGTAATCGCACGCTATGGCTTCTTGATCCATCTCATGATACTCTGGCTGCAATGCCTCCTCTTTAATTCTCTGCAGAGAGTGTTGCAAAAGACAGACAAGTGGGATGCTGACGCTAATGATGGCGTCATCGCCACTCACCATCTTGGTGGACTCATCAAAGTTTGTCGGGATGGTGCATATGTCAGACATCCAGGTCCACTCCTGAGGTCTTATGTGTGGAGTCTGACCTGAATATCGACGGCCTTGTTGCAGCTGGTACTCCACAACTGCTCTCTTCTGCTCACAAATCCTTTGCAACATGTGGAGGGTAGAGTTCCAACATGTGGGGACATCACACACCAGTCGGTGTGCCGGAAGCTGCAAACGCTGCTGCAACACAGCAAGGGCGGCGGAAGCTGAAGCCGACTTGCGAAAATGAGCTGACAGGCGGCGTACTTTGACAAGCAGATCTCGCAACTCGGGGTACGATTTAAGAAACTGCTGAACCACGAAGTTAAGCACATGAGCCAGGCATGGAACATGTGTGATCTCGCCTCGCCTCAGAGCCGCCACCAGGTTACGGCCATTGTCACACACGACCATGCCTGGATGTAGGTTCAGTGGTCTCAGCCACAGATCAGCCTGCTCTTTCACAGCTGTCCAAAACTCACAAGCAGTGTGAGGTTTATCACCTAAGCTTACGAGTTTCAGCACAGCCTGTTGCCACTTGGCTGAGGCAGTACTGCAGTGCTTCCAGCTTGTAACTGATGTGGTGATATCTGAGATGGAGGCTGAACATGAGGTGGAGGAGGAGGAGGATGTGCAGGAGCTGTACACTGTGGGGGCAACTCTGATTGACATAGGGCCCACAATACCCGGTGTGCGGAGGATGTGTTCCCTCCCAAGATCTGACTGGGTCCCGGCTTCCACTATGTTTACCCAATTGTACTGACATGGAGATGTACCGTCCCTGGCCACAAGCACTTGTCCACGTGTCCGTTGTCAGGTGGACTCTCCCAGTAACTGCGTTGTTGAGGGCACAGCAGATGTTTTGGGACACGTGCTTGTGTAGTGCGGGGATGGCACACTGGGCAAAATAGTGTCGGTTGAGGACCGGGTACCGAGGGATGGCCACCGCCATAAGGTTGCGGAAGGATTCCGTCTCCACCAGCCTAAAAGGCTGCATTTCCAACGCAAGCAGTCGTGAAATGTGCGAATTTAGAACTGTGGCCTGTGGGGCATTGCCTGTGAATTTGCGCTTTCGTGGGACGTGGACGTTGATGCTGTTTCTTGAGAAACTGCCATAACAAGTGAAGACTGAGAGGAGGGGGCATCTTTGCATGTAGTATGGACAGGGGATTGCCTTGCATGCACAACAGGGGGTTCTCTTACAGGCACAACAGCGGAAGAAGCAGTGGTGACCCCCTCTGACACTGGTCGTGGACCCTAGGATTCGCCCCACAAACTCGGGTTCTTTGCTGATTTGTGCCTGATCATGCTGGTGGTGGTCAGGCTGGTAGTTTTGTCACCCCTGCTGATGCTGGCCTGGCAGGTGGTACAAATGGTCTTTTTAGGGTTATCAGCAAAGTCTTTAAAAAAATTCCAGACTATGGAAGACCTACAGGTTGTACTGGCAACGTCCCTCGTGTTGGTGTTACGGGGAATGGTTGCCCGCCTTCTGTCTGCGGCCACCACACTGCTTCTTCCTGCCTGTTGGGGTACTCTGCCTCCCATCCCCTGTGTGCTGCTGGCCTCGCTCTGCGTGTCCTCCTGCCACGTTGGGTCAGTTACTAGATTATCCACCACATCCTCCTCTTGCACTTCCGCACCATGGTCCTCCTCCTCACTCCGTGGAAATTGTGTCTCGTCATCGTCCACCTCTTGTGACAAATTGCCAGTGTCGCCTTCCTGTGGCCGTGGCTGTTCAAATATTTGGCCATCGCTACATGGGATCTCCTCTTCCACCACTTCAAGCGGCGGAGCAGGCGAGGGGTACAAATATGGAAATGGACCAGTGAACAGCTCTTCACAGTGTCCAACTGTGCGATCAGTTGCTGTGTGACGACACTCGGCATGATGGAAGGAAGGAGCATCAGGGTGAGGAGGAGTATGCAGTCGAGACTCACGGCTACTAAGACTTGACCATGTGGAAGACAGACCAGAGGTGGTGGTGCCCAGGTGAATGGAAGTATTATCTGCTATCCAATTAATAACCTGTTCACACTGATCAGTTGGCAATAGTGGTGTTGTTGTGTGCTTCTCTCGTAATTCGGTCAAGAACTGGAAGCGAGAAGATGTGGCTGTTGGTTGTGGCACATTTTCACCTTGGCCACGGCCCCGTCCTCTGCACGCACCATCACCAGAACGTCCAGTTCCACGTCCCTTGCCACGAGCCTTGCCCATTGTAAATGAAGTAAAATAGCTTACACTCGCACTATCAATGGCAAAAGGGTAATAAAAAGGACATTAGAACCGTGGAAGAGGAAAACCACAGTTCTAGTTCTCTGGCCTACACCAGAATCTTTTAAACAGATATACTTGTGTCTGAACAGTCAGCGAGACACTCAAACTGTTTTTTTTTATGCAAAAAAGGCAAAAAGGTGGATTACACCCAGATTTGAACCGTGGAAGAGGAAAACCACAGTTCTATTTCTCTGGCCTACACCAGAATCTTTTAAACAGATATATTTGTGTCTGAACAGTCAGCGAGACACTCAAATTGTTTTTTTTTATATAAAAAAGGCAAAAAGGTGGATTACACCCAGATTTGAACCGTGGAAGAGGAAAACAATAGTTCTATTTCTCTGGCCTACACCAGAATCTTTTAAACAGATATATTTGTGTCTGAACATTCAGCGAGACACTCAAACAGTTTTTTTTATGCAAAAAGGTGGATTACACCCAGATTTGAACCGTGGAAGAGAAAAACCACAGTTCTAGT
This sequence comes from Phyllobates terribilis, assembly GCF_046119375.1. Taxonomy (NCBI): domain Eukaryota; kingdom Metazoa; phylum Chordata; class Amphibia; order Anura; family Dendrobatidae; genus Phyllobates; species Phyllobates terribilis. The sequence continues at coordinate 883,021,318 of NW_027362762.1, forward strand.
TTTCTGTCCAAAACCAGACTCTTTTAAACAGATATATTTGTGTCTGAACACTCACAGACACACTCAATTTTTTCTTGGGGGGGGGGAACCAAAAGGTTAATAACACGGGTATTTGTACAGTCTGACTGAGGAAAAAAAAAAGAGGATTTAGATGAAAAAAAAGGATTTTTCCTGGCCCCTGAGACCCGGGGCTAAGTCTAGCAATTTGAGCAGTGGTATCACACAGGACTGTAATGCAGTGTTTGTTGGTATAACTACTGCGTCTCCTATACAGCCTGCTTGCCTGACTGCCTGATATCTGGGATGGATATTAGTCCTGAAAAGGACTGTTTGTTTGATTTTCCAGGCTTTAGAGACCCTACACTACCTATATCACAGTATAAATCTCTTCCTAGCTCAGCAGCACTCTCCCTACACTGTCTGATCCGGAGCGACTGTGTCCAAGATGGCGGCGCCCGGTTTTAAATACTCGAGGTGACGCTGTGCGGCCAGCCAATCACTGTAATGCCCACAACCAACATGGCTGCGGCATTACAGTGACTGGCTGGCAATCCTTGCATGTTCATTGGCTCTGTAAAGAGCGCCAAACATGCAGGGCGGAGACCCGAGCTCCCGCCCGAGTAACCAGAAAATGCTCGGTGCTTGCCGAACATCTCGAGTAGTGAGATGCTCGGGCGAGTACCGAGCAGTGTCGAGCATGCTCGCTCAACACTAGTCATTAACAATAATCCGACCTTATCAAACAGACCTGTGAATAAATATATGATAAGGAGAAAGCTACTTGTATAATCTGATGTTTGTGATATTCCTAAGCTTTTCTTATCAATCAGCAATCATGATGTTAAAATTTATATGCAAGTAACATAATTTTCCTCATTCTGGTTTCTATTTGTGTGATCTCAGTTGCATCGATTTATTGTCTCAGACTAAATTAGACGTAAAAAGAATAAATACAATTACAACATGCTTTGTACATTCTATATTTTCAATGCAATTATGTCAAATTGCTTCCCATTAGATTTGGAACATGTCATTATTTTCGCTATGAAAATGTATTTTAAATGTATTTTTCACTTAAAAAGTAATTTCATTAAGCACCGTCATTTGTGTTTTTTCCATTGTCTCCCTTCTCAACAGTTTTATAGCTGCCCATTTACACATCAGTTAACATTAAATTTATACATTCTTCTATGGTACTAAATCAATTTGAATTTATATTTTCTCTTCTTCAGTCTTTGAACAAAATATTAAAAGAATGAAAACAAAATTCTATTACTGTTTTTTGTATTTATATTATCTTATATTTCACTTTTTGCTTGAAAATATGTAATTAAATACACTGATATTTATTTATTCTTTATTTATTTCTTTATTTTCTTTAAATGCAGTTGAAGTAAACAGTATATAGTTTATACTACACCGAAAAGTTGTATTGGGGTTAGATAAATCTGTAAATTTAAATGTTTTCTAAAATGTCATAACTATTATTTTTCATTTTCAAATTTATATATGATCCTAAATAGCTGTTCAATGACATAAAACTTTATGGCTATAACATACTCACCTTACCCATTCCCAATAACAATTGCTGCCACTGTCAGGTGCCATTGCTCCAGCTACATGGGCAGCGCTATAGCAGGGGTAATTGTATTGACTTGATTGCTGGACCCCTTTCACCCCAATTATTTCTTAGTATTTCCAATATAGCAGTGTGATCTCCTCTCATGCTGGTCAGCAATTTAATTCTATGTTTAAAGGGAAGCTGCCATGTAAAATAATGCTGGCATGGCTTCAATCATCGCTCTGTGTATAGAGAGCGGCAGCTGTAACTGCACCCCTGGCACTGACTGGCAGCAGGATCAGCATTAGAGGCGGCTGTTAGTCAGTGGCGTGCGTTACAGCAGACGATCTCTATACACTGAGCGCTGACTGAAACCGCCCCCTATGACTAGAAGCCGAATGCTGCCAGCGGAATAAAATTATTTACCTTCTGTCAGCGGGGATCTCATTGCCGGCGCCGCACAGTGTCAGAATGCTATTACCTGCAGATAGGACCCATATCTGCAGATTATTAGTGTTATTTTCCATGACAGGTTCCCTTTAATGCATGTAGATGACCACTCATGACCACTCTATGGCTGTAGCCAGTTAGTAGTCGTCAATTGATAGGACAGGATTCATTGACCAATAAGTGAGTGCAGCGTTCTATTAAAATTTGCATGTGACAGCTGCTCACATGCCCAGTGCCAATTACTGTTGGTGCTTGTTTTTTTCTGATTAATTTTCTGCATTTTTTCCTGGAAATTGAATCTACTACTCTGATCGGTTGGCTTTACCCCGGACTACTTTGTACCTCTTTTAACTTGGTTCCCTTCACCCTGGCTATTCATCAGCCATGCCTTTCGCTACTGATTCTGTCATTGTCCTCATTTCATTGGTGCTGACCTGGCTTAACGTCTATTAAATCCTCATCTTGCACTGTTGACCAGTATTTATGGACCTCTACTGCAATGTCCAGATTCCTGTATAGGATTGATAGTTTTAACACCAGAGCAAAAGTAAAGAGGTTTGGACAAAGTCAGGCAGTGGAAGTTCTATTTAGAGCTGGCAGACCGCGTAACAATGGCCTATTCTATAATAAGTGGTCAAAACTTATTTAGTGTGGGCCCAGCCTCAGGAACAATGACTTTGCTAGTTATAAGCCTTCTTCATTGTTAACCCAAGCACAGCGGGTGATTAATTTGTGGGCCTGTGCCTTGTACAGCCGCTCATTACATTCGAGTAACGATCAAGGAAGAGCCTTCAGCTTACCACTGACATCCTGCAGTTTAAAATCTAGGCAATTACCATCTCATAGTTGTCCTGCAGCCACATCACCACAAATTTGCCTTAAGAAGTGCTTGTATTTTGTCAGAAACATTATGATTTATCCTTTGTCTGTGACATTAGCTCTAATAAATTCTTGAATTTGAAAGCAACTCAAATGAAAATTGTCTTCATGTTTCTGGATATATAGCACAACAGAAAGAAAAGAGGCATTCAAAAGGTCATTTATCAAGAAATATATATTTGTAAAGTGTATTATCAACTAGACGTCCCATGTGTATCAGCCCACAATGGTGACTTTCTCAGGGAACTTTCAGGATAGAGACAGGTTAGACAAAATATTTATGGCTGCACTGTGTCTAATCTAGAGATCAGGAAATCGTTACTTCAATTGATCTAATCAGCGGACACTGCCATAATGAAGTGTGTGTGCTGATTTGTTGTCTAGTAGAATCTTTCTGCAGTAAACTGTAATATTTATTGCACTGCCATCTACCTGTGCCATAATGAAATTCTCCAGAGGACCCTATGTGGTGCTGTCAAAGGGGCACTGTGCGGGATAGCCTGTTAACTGGGGCACTGTGCTTGATAGCATATCAAACTTAGCACTAACCACTTTGTCTACCACATCTCTGTGCAGGGGTTGCCTTGTCCTTCACCCTTTAACACCTGCACAGGGATCTGGACCTTTATAAGGGCCCTGTGGTTGAGTCCACAGAGTAGCTGCTGGCAAAGGATGTTCAGGATGTCACATCAGTAATACAGATGGATGGTCTAAACATGGGAGTTCAAATAGGGGAAGCTGGACAGAGCCTGAGCTACCCCGAGCTTTAGTCATTACATCTCCATGGTGGAGACAGAGAGCAGTAGGATTTGCTGTACAAGTTGTTTTACAGAACTCTTAGTATTGACCTCAAGTTAGAAACTAATTACTATCTTACAGCAGTTTTTTTTTATATTTATATATTTATAAATTAGTTATATGATTTTTTTATTTTTGCCATTAAGGCCAAAGAGCAATGTAGAGTTATGGTCTATCATCTTGCAATCTATTAATATAGTAACTTGAGGGAGTACTGATACTTTTGTAATTGATAGACTGATTGCATACGGTATACTGTCAGGAAAGTTATTTAATAGTTAAATTATACAATTAGAATCTTTTATTGAAAGATCTGATTAAAGTCTCATAGAATTAATTAAAGTGTAACTTAAAAGTCTTTAAGAAAAAAATAATAATTTGATATTTAGGGTTATCTTCACTTCAAACAGAGTAAGAAATATCAAACTACTTAAATTTACAGTTCCCTCTGTTGTACAGTTTCTCTGGAACCATATAAATGAGTGCTCAGATTAAAATGAAGGCCAATTAGATGAGCATTGAAATTCATAATTGCTTTAAATTAAAGGGTCTTGTGAAGCAGTAACTTTCAGTCAATACAATCTCCTTCCCAATAATTCTGGATTCTATATTAATAGAGAGATTGATCTCAATGTGCTTAATATTTTTCTTAAAACGTTCACAATGAAGACACTACATGAAGCCTTAAAAAATACATTGCACATTAGGATGCCATTAGCAGAATATAGCTAGGACTCTATGCTATTTCTCACATGGAGTTCCATCTTAATGACAAATTGGACAGGCTTATAATCGAGGAATGAGCATTCTTATGTAGTGTTGAGCCACCCCCGTAGTGTTCGGGCTCGGCTCGGTTTGTCAAACACCGGTATGTTCGCCGAACTGTTCGTCGAACTGTTCGTCGAACACCGTCGAACACCGTTAAAACCAATGGCAGGCAAACAAAAACACATAGAAAAACATAGAAAACACCTTCAAAGGTGTCCAAAAGCTGACAAACTGCTCAGAAGACACAACTAACACATGGAAAAGTGACAAGTACATATAGTCATGCGAAAAGAAAAGAGGTGGAGGAGTAAAAGGAGGGGGAGACACAGATATAGGCATGTCATGCCCTTTTAACACTAGAACTACTGATGGAGTCATTTTGACTCCTTTCGTTTTTTATTTCTCTTCTGTGACTACATTTTTCAGAATTCCGGCTTGAAACTCGGTGACTTTTCCTCAAATATGATGTGAAAAAAGATTTTGTGAGAATAAATAATTTTGGTGAAAAATTTGCGCGTTTTTTTCAAAATTTACCAAGAACTACTGAAGGGAGTCATTTTGACTCCCTACTATATTTTGAGGTCCTTTTGTCACTAAATGTTGCTATAAAGTTTTGTGCATAATTTTTTCACTCTGTCTTATTTATCCTGATGTTCATATAGATGTAGTTCAATTTACATGTCAACTTTTCACATTTTCCTTGTGTTTTACCTGCTTGTATTACTGTGTAATGCTGAACAAAATAGCTTGTTTACTCTAGGCTCTTATCTTATGCTAATGAAGGGTGGTGTTTTTCTAAGGTCCTAGCAGGAGACAGTATTCTGGATAGTAACTTTACTTTCAGTTCAGCTGAAGAGACAAAGAGAACAGACGCAGACATACGAGCTCTGAAGACTCATACAGGTATGAATTGTTATGAAATAGTTTAGCTGTCTGTCAACTGATTCAGCCCACCTACTTTTGAAGGTGGCAGAACAGTTATTATTTCTTTTAGTTTTCATTTCATTTCTATTTTTAAGCAGGGAACTATATAGAATTATGGAATTTGTGAGAAATATGGAGAGAAGACGTTTGATAAAGCCTCAGGATATTCTGGCTACTTTGCAATCCATACCGGAAGATGACTCGGAATCCGAATTGCAGGAACATGTATTTGATTCTGACAGTGATGAAGATTTCATTCCTCAGAACATATCAAGTGAATCTGAAGACTCAGAAGGAACAAATCCAGAAGGTAAGTAGTTATGTGTATTTATTTGTTCTTCCACACACTGAGTTAGGGCCTGTGTACACTAGCAGAATTCTGGCTGAATAGCCATCTGGATATTCTTGCCGCAATACAGGCCGTACCTGCCCGCTCATGCCTGAAGCTCCGCTCCGAACCCCGGGCTGGAGCCGCTGTCAGGGACAGAGCAGCGCTTGCTTACGCGCGAGCACGGCTCCGTCCCAGACAGCGGCTCCAGCCCGGGGTTCGGAGCGGAGCTTCAGGTATGAAACTCCATTCTGTACCTGAGCGGGCAGGTACGGGCCGGATTGTGGTGAGAATATCCGGTCGGATATTCCGCCGCTAATCCAGCCAGTGTGCACGGACCCTTACAAAACAAAAATTCTAAATATTCATCAACTTTTTTACAGATATTCCAAGCACATCAACTGGGGATCGGGCTCATGCAGTTATGTTGCCTCGTGACCATCCTCCTGGTCGTGGACAGAAAAAATCAGCAAAACGTCCCAGAAATGAAAGAACAACAGATAACGATGGCGGCGAAGGTAATGCAACAACAAACACCAGAGAAGGCGAATCTGAAGGAATACTAGTTTCAGCGGATGGTATTCAATGGAAACCTGTTGAAATTGGAGAACACCTGGTAGGCGTGACAGCCAAAATATTCTTCGAGAAGCACCTGGCCCTACAGGATACGCCAGAAGAAATATCATTATCGATAGTCCTTTGAGCGCATGGCGTTTATTTTTTGATTCATGTATATTGACACATATAAAGAACTGTACGCTTGCAGAAGCATGCAGGAACAATAATTTACAGTTTACTCTATCTGATGAGGAGCTAGATGCATTCATTGCGATATTCTATGCTCGTGGAATATCTGGCACGAACCGTCACTCGATTAGCAGTATTTGGTGTAATGACTGGGGAATACCGTTTTGCAAAGCGACAATGTCTAGGGACCGCTTTGTTGAAATTATGAAGTTTCTCAGATTTTATGAGAAATCTACTCGATTGGAGAGACTGCAAACGGACAAGTTTGCTCTATTTTCTACTGTGTGGGACAGGTTTATTGAAAATTGTATTGCGTGTTACAAACCTGGCCCATACATAACGGTGGATGAGCAACTTTTCCCAAGCAAAACTAGGTGTCCATTCACGCAGTACATGCCTTCCAAACCAGATAAATATGGCCACAAATATTGGCTAGCTGTTGATAAGAGGAGCAAATATCTGGCAAATGGCTTCCCTTATCTAGGCAAAGATGACACACGCCGTGCTGAGGACCGTTTAGCTGACCATGTGGTAATGAAGTTATTGGACCCGTTTTTGAAAAAAGGTCACAATGTTACAACCGATAATTATTTTACTTCAGTAAAATTAGCTAAACAGCTAAAAAGCAAAGGAACAACCATCGTAGGAACACTGAACAAGATAAGGCGAGAAGTGCCTAAAGAAATAAAATCCATGAAAGAGGAATTGTACAACACTAAAGTGTTTAGAAATGAAGACAATTTTACACTTACAGTATATCAAGGAAAGCCCAACAAAAATGTTGTCATTTTGAGTTCCGTCCATCCAGATGTTGTTGTTGCGTCTGATTCCGCTAAAAAAACTCCAGAAACCGTAAAGTTTTACAATGAAACAAAATATGGAGTAGATGTAGTGGATCAGATGGCACGAAAATATACCACACGAACATGCACAAGGAGATGGCCTGTTCATGCATTTGAAAATGCCTTAGACTTTGCGGGCATAAATGCATGGATAATATTCAAGGAGATTACCCGCCAAAAAATGTCACGCAAGGCATTTTTGCAAACGCTTGTGAGAGAGTTGAGTGGTCCTTATGTCACAGATAGGGAAAAGGGTTCCATGTCCCAAGTTTCTACATGCTCAGAAGTGATGGTTCAAACAAAATTTTGTCAGATCAAAGAAAAGTGCAAGAAAAATAGATCTGTCGGAAATTGTAAGACTTGTGGTAAGTCTTTGTGTGGGCAATGTACTGCCATAAATCTAAGGCAATGCCTAAAATGCGAAACACCAAATGTTTAGAAGGTGAATTCTGCGCCATATTTTCATTTTTATGCTCCTCCACCTACATTTTCTCTGCTTTTTGTTCTTCAGTTGTTTATATGTGTGCACTTGAATAAAAAAAAATGTTTGAAAAACGTCTATTATAATTATTGTTATTTTCTGTAGAAAAATAAGAAAAGCAGAAAAAAAACAATCAAAAGCATTACTGTTGGATCTCACAATAATAATACATTACAAAAAATATAATTATTAATAAATAACCACAAATGAAACTCTAAAAATAAGCGAAAACAAGCAAGGAGTCAAAATGACTCCTTTCAGTAGTTCTAGGTGGGGTCACGAGTCCAGTAGTCCTAGTGTTAAAATCAAGAAAGGCTGGAGTAAAAATCTAAAATCAGCCTACCAACACCCAGACGTCGTGACAAGAAAATTAAAAAAAGAAATATCTTTAGGTAGAATGGCGGTTCCATTCAGAACACTTTCCTTACAAGACGTAGTGGTATCCCCGTTGTGAGTTGTGCCAAAAACGGAACCCAATACATTCGGACTAATCCACCATTTGTCATATCCAAGGGGCAGGTGAGTAAACGACAACATCGATGCGGAACCAAGTACAGTAGTATATACTGTACATCCTTTGACAAGGCAATCAGGCGGATCAAGAAGTTGGGAAGGGTCACCCTAATGGCCAAAACAGACATTGAGGGGGTGTTCTGGTTACTTACTACCTGTGCCGCCGAATAGTGTCCACCTATTGGGCTGCTTCTGGGAAGGAGCACACTATATAGATCGCTGTTTGCCCATGGGGTGGTCCAGATCCTGCTCACTATTTGAGGCATTTAGTTGCTTCCTCGAATGGGTTGTAATGGACATTTCTAAGGGGGCACATATTATCCATTACCTCGACAACTTCTTATGCCTGGGCCCAAAAGATTCGCCACAGTGTGAATACACGCGGTAGTCCACCTGTGAGAAGGAGAGAGAAGGAGGGAGAGCAGACACCACAGAGCCGAGGGGTTAGATGGAGAACGGAAGAAGGAAAGAGGGCGAGGGAGGTAAGGGAGTACAGTGGAAGGCCGACCTGAGCTCCCCCACATTCCTGCTGGGTGAGGAACAGCCCTGGGAAGAAAAGCCGCTTGTGCATCCCTTTGAGGTTACGGGCGCAAGCGGGCAGAGGGACTACGCTGGAGTGGGTAGCCGACACGGCCAGTCCGTTCCTGCCCATGCGACCTCCATGTCGCCGGGTTTGTGCCAGAGCCATGGTGGACCCTGACTGCCAGACCCTCTCTCCCAATACTGGTGCCTGTCCGCCGGTGGGTCGAGCCCCCCCGTGGTGGGGGGGGAGTAACATCTGCAGAAGAAAGACCATCTTCCAGCCAAACTAAGATGTCTACTTCTTTTTGTGGACAATGTGATACGATCCCTTTCTTACGGACACGCCCATCGCAACAAATTCCAGATGAGGCACAAAAACAGCAGGTGCTTCAACGGATATCAAGTGCTCCTTCAAGTGGGCTCTCCTCCACCTCAACTTCAACGTCACAAATACTCCAGTCCTCAGCGGTGTCACCCCAATCGCACTTGCTTCCTCACAGCTCCCAAGACTCCAGCTGCCCGTCTGAGTATGGGGTAACACAGATGGTTGAGTCTGCACAGCTGTTTACTCATACTATAACCTGGGAAACGGAGGTCTGCTCCAGAGCTTCTGTTAATCCAGACGAGGAAATTATCTGCACTGATGCCCAGAATCTTTATGAGTCAGATCCAGGACCAGATGAAGAAGGTTCTGAGCATAATGTAGACCCTCATTCCCAAACTGTAACTCCTGTTGGTGGAGACAATGATGAAGACGATGATGAAACTCAAATACCTGATTGGAGCAACAACTTGACATTCAGGTCAGGGCAGGAAGAGGTTGGCTCTGAGGACGACGGGTGTGAGAACACACAGGGTGATGATGACGAGGTTGGAGATTTCACTTACTGTCAACCCACAGTCAGCCAGTCGATGAGGTCAGCAGAGAAGGTGGAGGAGGATGCTATTGATGACAAGGTTAGGTTGCGCCTTCCTGGACAGAGACGGAGTACTGGAAGCACGTCAACAACTGCATCCTCAAGCACAACTCTGCCTCTGACCACAAGTCGTAGTGGCTCTTCAGGTCGCATGGGCTCTAAGCCTTGCATAGCCTGGGCATTTTTTCAGATCGATAAGGAAGACCCAACTCGTGTTATCTGTAATATTAGTCACCAAAAGCTAGGTAGAGGCCAAAAAATCCATAGTTTGAGTCCTTCATGCATGAACTGTCACATGGATATGAAGCATAAGTTGCAGTGGGAAGCTCACTGTGCTACAATGCGGCCTAGCGGGCCGGGCCAACAACCGTCTGCCCCATCTTGTGCATCCGTGGCCTCTTCATCCTCTGTGACTGGGGGGACAACAGTCACACATGTTTTTGGATGCAGACCTGCCACCTCTTTACCCGCAACAGCCAGTGTGATTGGCAGGTCATCATTTCATTTGGAAGTGGAAACACCAGCTGGTGTTGAGCATGGACAGGGGCGTTACATGTCGCTGACTGGGCACTGAGTAACTATGGTGACAGCAGGACAAGGGGCTGCTGTCCAAGTCTTGCTGTCCCCACGAGTTGTGCGTCATTCCTCTTAATCTAGAAGCTCCTCCACTGCTTCTGCCTCCTCAACCTCCTCTCTGTCCTCCACCTGCACCCAAAGCCTGTCTGGTAATGCCACCCGCTTTCTAACTGTGCAGAAGGAATCCTGCAAACCTCCTTACTATGATGACAGCAGGGCTCAACGGCATCAGGCGGTGTTTACTTTGAAATGTCTGGGAAATGTGAGTCACACAGCTGAGGAGTTGTGGTCAGCTCTGGAGACCCAGTTTCATGAATGGTTGTCTCCACTGGACCTGCAACCAGGGAAGGCCGTGTGCGACAATGCTGCAAACCTGGGTGCGGCCCTTCGCCGGGGCTAGGTCACACACATGCCTTGTATGGCTCACGTGTTGAACCTGGTTGTCCAGCAATTTTTAGCCCACTATCCCGGACTAGATGGCTTTCTGCAGAGGGCACGGTCGCTGTGTGCTCACTTCCGCCATTCACATCCCGCAGCTCAACGACTTACATCTCTACAGAAGTCGTTGGGCCTGCCAGTTCACCGGCTGAAATGCGATGTGCCGACACGGTGGAATTCAACTCTGCACATGTTGCAGTGACTGTGGCAGCACCGACAAGCCCTGGTGCAATATGATCTGATGTATAGCCTGGGCCAACGAGATCCAGAGGTGGGGCAAATCACGCTGCAGGAGTGGTCTCAGATCAGGGACCTATGCACCCTTCTGCACAGTTTTGAAATGGCGATGAAGATGTTTAGTGCTGACGATGCCATTACCAGCATGACTATTCCGGTGATTTACATGCTGGAGCACACGTTAAACAGAATTCGGAGTCAGGTGGTGGGACAAGAGGAGGTGGAGGAAGTAGAGGAGGAGTCGTATGCGGAAGGGATAACATCTCCAAGGTCCAGACGGTCGGCAGCACCAAGGCGACAGGCATGGGAGGGTGGGGGAGAGGGGTTAACCAGGGTGCATGGTAGCAGCCAAACTGTTGAGGAAGGTGCAGGAGCCGAGGAAGAAGTGGAGGACGAACTGGCGATGGGCATGGAAGACTCATCAGATGAGGGAGACCTTGATCACATTTCTGTTGTGCGAGGTTGGGGGGAGAGGGCAGAGGAAGGAAGCATGATTCTTACCTCGCTACCAACACAACGAGGACTTGGTCCTCCTGGATGCGTAAGACACATGAGTGCCTTCTTGCTGCACTACCTGCAACATGACACTCGGATTGTCAGAATTCGAAGTAATCCCGACTACTGGGTGGCCACACTCTTAGATCCCCGGTACAAAGATAAATTTGCCGAAATAATTCCTGCCATAGAAAGGGATTCACGCATGCTGGAGTATCAACAGAGGCTGTTGCAGAATCTTACATGTGCTTTTCCACAAAACACCAGTGGTGCACGTAGTGAATCTCACAGTTCTAACTTGCCAATCGTGGGACTGTTGAGTCTTCATCACTCAAATCGTAACAGTAACACAGTATCTGCTGGTAACAGCAATTTTGTGGAAACGTTTCACCACTTTTTTAGACCATCCTTTGCAAGGCCACAGGAGACAAGAAGTCTGACACATAGTCAACACCTAGAGAGGATGGTACAGGAGTATCTCCAAGTGAACATCGAAGCCATGACTGTGTCACTGGACCCTTGCTCATTTTGGGATTCCAATCTGGAAAAATGGCCGGAGCTCGCCACTCACGCCTTGGAGATCTTGTCATGCCCTGCAGCCATCGTTCTCTCAGAACGTGTGTTCAGCGCTGCTGGTGGTGTGCTGACAGATAAGCGCACGCGGCTGTCCACTGAGAATGTAGATAGACTCACGTTCATAAAGATGAACAAATCATGGATTCGAAAGGACTTTTCGACCCCTGTGTCATCCTGAGGAGACTCAAAGCTTGAGGATTTGGTAAAATCACTTCACCAACCATTTTAAGCAACTGTGGGGCAATTGATGCAACTTAGCCCTAGAACGCATGACCATAAAAATCTACACTTTCACATACCTGGGGCCTTTTAGGCCCGTGTGCAAATAACATGGAATAACTCAAACTCAAATGACAAACAACTATATACATGAAGAATACCTAGAGTTTCAAAATTCTAACTAAAGTAATCTTGCAAAAAAATAGAAAACAATTAACAGGGCGGGCCTGCAAGGCCCCAGGTATGCGTTCTAGGGTTAAGTGGTGTCTGAGCCACAATTTTGGGAAAAAATGGAGACTCTTTTTGGAGTCCCCTTGCTTTGTCTTACGTGATGTTGGCATCGTCAATTCCAGGTGGGTTGGGTCGCTCCCCCACCCCCTTTTAACTGTAAGAAACTACATACACTATGGCTTGGGGTAACACAGGTGGTTGAGTCTGAAAAGCTGTTTACTCAGAGGTCTGCTCCAAAGCTTCAGTGTCTGCTAGTCAGCGTAGAATTTTTAACTGCATCTGGCCTAGGCAATACTTTGGGCGTAGTAGCCCAGCTGCGAAGCAAGCTGCACCGCCTGTGTATCTAATAAGAATTTTTAAATGCATCTAGCCTAGGCAGACTGTGGGGACCCCCAACCAAACCCAGACGCTCAGCCCCCCTACCGCCCCCCTTTCCTTGACAATACGATAATGTAACTCTTACAACTGGATGGGTGAGGATTGGTCACAGCTTTATTAACTCTTTATACTCATTCCATTAGAAAGGCATTTTATTTCTAAAATAATTCAGCTTGTTGCAGCATGCCCTGGGTCTCCACTCCGGCAAGTTGGCCAACAAGTGTAACTCTCCAACATGTCCTTTCTATTTCCAGGCCACGGAGCATCCTTTGTGCTCGTATGCAGGACTCTGACCCCCACGCATCACTCTTAACGCTTGTTCCACTCCGTCCTGGAGTCCTGACATGAATAAGTCCTGTCCAATATCCATTAAGTGAACACCGTCGGGCCGTATGAGGCCTGCTTTATCTCCTTCCAGTTGTCGGTGTCGTATCACTACACCGCCTCTGTCTCTTCTAAATTTTGCCATCCGAATATTTATTACCCGCCTTGTCCGTTCGATGGCCGTGATGTCTCGCGCACCTTGCCATACCGCTACCGGCACAATCTCTGACCATACTATAGTTAGTTTTGCGAAAAATTCTCTTGAGATACATAGTTGAGATACATAGTTTGTAAAGCCGAATAAAGACTTGCGTCCATCAAGTTCGACCTGTAAGTTCTGTAGTTGCTAAAGTTGATCCAGAGGAGGGCAAAAACCCCAAATGATTTAGCCAATCTTCACCTGAGGAAAAATTCCCTCCCGACTCTGAAACCAGCAGTCAGAATAAATCCCTGTATCAACCTACTATTTTATTCTATTTTTAAGTATATGCAGAAATCTGCCTGGTATCTAGAAAAGCATCCAGTCCCCGCTTGAACTGGTGTAGTGAATCCGACATTACCGTCTCCTCACTCAGTGAATTCCATATTCTCACTGCTCTTACCGTAAAGAACCCCTTACTATGCTGGTGCTGAAACCTTTTCTCTTCCAGTCTTAGTGAGTGCCCTCTTGTTACCGTAATATCCCTCCTTTTGAACAAATCCCGGGCAAGGTCTCTATACTGTCCCCTAACATATTTGTACACATTTATTATGTCCCCCCTCAACCTTCTCTTTTCCAGGCTGAATAGTCCTAGTTTTGCCAACCTCTCTGGGTATTGCAGTCCCTCCATTCCCTTTATTAATTTTGTTGCCCTCCTTTGTACCTTTTCAAGCTCATTTATATCCTTTCTATATATTGGGGCCCATAACTGAGCACAGTATTCCAAGTGTGGTCTGACCAGTGCTTTGTACAGTGGAAGAACAATGTTCTCATCCTTTGCAGCTATACCTCTTCTGATACATCCCATTACCCTGTTTGCCCTTACAGCAGCGGCCTGACTTTGGGCACTCCAATTTAGTTTGCTATCAATCAAGATGCCCAAGTCCTTCTCCATCTCTGAATTCCCCAATGATTTCCCATTCAGTGAGTACTGGTGACTTCCATTTTTCCTTCCCATATGTATGACCTTACATTTCTCCTCGTTAAACCTCATTTGCCATTTAATGCTCCACCTACCCAGCTTATCCAAATCCCTCTGAAGGTCTTCACTATCCTCTTTTGTATTAATTGTTTTACATAACTTTGTGTCATCTGCAAATATTGATATTTTACTATTTATCCCGTTGACTATGTCGTTAATAAAGATATTAAATAACATTGGGCCTAGTACAGACCCCTGTGGTACCCCACTAGTGACGCTTACCCAATCTGAGTATATTCCATTTATAACCACCCTCTGCCTTCTATCCTTTAGCCAGTTAGCTACCCACTTGCAGACATTTTCCCCCAGCCCCATCATTCTCATTTTGTATACCAACCTATTATGTGGCACGCTATCGAACGCTTTTGAGAAGTCGAGATACACGACATCCACTGGTTCCCCCTGATCTACTCGAGAGCTAACCTCCTCGTAGAAGTCAATCAGGTTTGTTTGGCAGGAGCGATTCCTCATGAATCCATGTTGGTTCGGGGTTAATAGATTATTAGCGTCAAGATGCTCCATGATTGCCTCATTAATAAAGCCTTCAAAAATTTTGCCCACAACGGACGTCAGACTCACCGGCCGATAGTTTCCGGCGTCACTTTTTGCTCCCTTTTTAAATATTGGCACTACATTCGCCTGTCGCCAATCAAGTGGTACAGACCCAGTCTCAACAGAGTCCTTAAATATAAGATATAACGGTCTGTCTATCACATTACTTAGTTCCCTTAGTACCCGTGGGTGTATGCCATCAGGTCCTGGTGATTTGTTTATTTTAATGTTACTGAGGCGTTTCTGTACCCCAGCTTGGGTTAGATTTGTCATACTTAGTGGAGGATTAAGCTTGTCACTTCTCATTTCGCCTGTTAGTTCTTTTTCCTTTGTGAAAGTTGACGAAAAAAATGTATTTAATAGATTAGCTTTATCCTCATCTTTCTCTATGATTTTGCCTTCATCACTTTTTATCGGTCCAATATTATTCGATTTAATCCTTTTACTATTTATATACGTAAAGAACAGTTTGGGATTTGATCTACTTTCCCTAGCAATACGTCTCTCTGTTTCCTCCTTTGCTATTTTTATTTGTTTTTTGCAGGTTCTCATTTTTTCCTTGTAACACATTAGTGCCTCCTTGCTGTTTTCCTGTTTTAATCTCTTGAATGCCTCTTTTTTGCTATTTAACGCCCCTTTTACGTTCTTATTCAACCATATTGGTTTCCTCTTATTTCTGGCCCTATTATTCCCATACGGTATATACCTCTCGCACTGAGTATTCAGAATTCTTTTGAAGGTTTCCCATTTACTATTCGTATTTCCTTGATTAAGAACTTTGTCCCAGTCTATAAGTTGAAGGTTTTCTTTCAGCTGATCAAACTTCGCCCTCCTAAAGTTTAATGTTTTAGTTGTTCCCTTATTGATAACCCTACTGAAGGGCATTTTGAAATTGATAATATTATGATCGCTATTACCTAGGTGCCCCCCTATCTGTACCTCAGTTATTCTATCAGGCCTATTAGTCAATATTAAGTCCAACACTGCCTTCCCTCTCGTTGGTTCCTGCACTAGTTGGGAGAGATAATTATCCTTGATATTTGTCAAGAACCTTTTTCCTTTCTGCGATCTACAGGTTTCTGTTTCCCAGTCAATATCCGGGTAGTTGAAGTCCCCCATTACAATCACTTCATTATGTTTTGCTACTTTGTCTATTTGTCCTAATAGCAGTTTCTCATTCTCCTCTGTTATATTGGGTGGCTTATAGCAGACCCCCAGTAATATTTTATTATTATTTTTTGCCCCCTCTATCTCTACCCACATGGACTCGACCCCCTCTTCTCCCTCTCCTATATCTTCCCTTAGTCTGGGCTTTAGACGTGACTTTACATATAAGCAGACTCCTCCGCCCTTCCCCTGTTTCCGGTCCCTTCTAAATAAACTATAATCTGTTAAATTTACCGCCCAGTCGTAGCTATCGTCTAGCCAAGTCTCTGTTATACCTACGATGTCATACCTCTCCTCCGATATAAGCGCCCGCAGCTCATCCGCCTTATTGGTCAGGCTTCTTGCATTGGTCAGCATGCAAGATAAAACTTTGGGGTTATTTAGCATCCTATTCTTCTCTAACGATCTAACTGTACTATCCCCACCCCCCTCTCCACCCTCATTATATTCACTTCTCCCCTTCCCCCTTGCTTGCCTCACATCCCACCTATTTCCTTGGTTTCCCCCCCCCGTCTCTAGTTTAAAAACTCCTCCAACCTATTAGCCATCTTCTTCCTCAGCACCGCTGCACCCTCCCCATTGAGGTGCAGCCCGTCCCTACGGTAGAGCCTGTAGCCGACAGCGAAGTCGGCCCAGTTCTCCATGAACCCAAACCCTTCTGCCTTGCACCAACTCTTTAGCCACTTATTCACCTCCCTAACCTCCCGTTGGCGCTCCTGTGTGGCTCGCGGGATTGGTAGTATTTCTGAGAAAACTACCTTGGAGGTCCTTGCCCTAAGCTTCCTACCTAGATCCCTGAAATCATTTTTAAGGACCCTCCATCTACCACTCACTTTGTCATTGGTGCCAATGTGGACCATGACCGCTGGGTCTTCGCCAGCCCCACCCAGTAACCTGTCAACCCGATCCGCGATGTGCCGGACTCGAGCGCCAGGGAGGCAGCACACCGTTCGGCGATCCCGGTCTTTGTGACAGATTGCCCTGTCTGTCCCCCTAATAATAGAGTCACCCACTACCAGGACCTGTCTAGCCTGCCCTACACTTCCCCCCTCCCCCTCATTACTGGAGCATACACTCCCCCGGCGCTCAGTGTCTAGTTTCATTATTGCCATTAGTCATGCGCTCTTGTGATGACCTAGGCTGTTTCCCCCGGCCTGTATAACTAAGATGACCAGACCTCTTGCCTCTCTCCCTACCTTGATTACCTCCATTAGTACCTGTGGCCATAGCAGGCCTCTAATACCTCTCCAGTTGAAATATGTGTTATGAAACTCTAATTTCCTCCTGCCTGGGCAGACTTTCGCCCTTTTCTGCCCAATATATATACGAGTGGCCTATCACCCACACTTTTGGCTTAGCGTCACCTGTAATAGAAACAAATCACGTTAAGATAACAAGTTCGGTCTTATGTATCTCGCCAAACACGTGGATCGCCGTCTCCCTATCCTCTGAACTTCCGTTTCTGACAGTCCTGCTCTTGCTGCTTCCATGGCCACGCCTATGCGGAATGAGTGTGTCCCGTAATCTTTGGGGTGGTTCCCTGCCGATGTTAGGCATTTATTAAATATAGCTTGGAACTGGTATCTTGATAATGGCGTTCCATCAATGTGTGATAGGAAGAAATTACTTTGTGATCTGATGGTTAGATATGTTTTTACTATTGTTTCCCGACTCAGTGTACCGTTTGTGGGTTGTAGAAGTACCCAAGTGCCCCTGCCCGCTGGAACCGTTTTCGATTGGCGTATGCTTAGATGTATTGCATTATTGGCTATGACTACGTGTAATAAGCCTCCACTGGTGGTAACTTTGGATTGAGGGACTAATTCGCTTATGCATAGCGCCCCGAAGAAGGCAATCGCAAATGAAGTAGACAGTAGTGTTGCTTCAAATTGTGAGTGTCATGTTAATGGTGTTAGGGATATGATGTGAGAAATCAGTTTTAGTGACATGGGATGGGACTTCTACACTCCTGACTTGGCTGACCCCTTTTCCACCCTTTTATGGATTGTCTGATGATGAATCTTTGTCACATCTCCCCAATTCAGTAGTTGGAAGTGAAATGCTACTCCGGTCAGACACCACTGCGCTGACGCCCCTGATATGCCCCTCATCATTAGCTGGTGGAGAAATTCTATGGTGACTTGTGATCTGGCTTGTTCACATTGGTCAACCCGTCTGCCTGCTACTAGTCGTGTCCACTCTTCCCATGCCTTACCGTATGCTTGCCACGTCGACGGGGCAACTGACGCTCTGATTAATGGCATCAACTATTCGCGACTAGATCCCATAGGGAGGGTGGGCAACTGTTGCCCAATGGGTGGGCGTTGGGGAAGAGCTCTGTGAAAATCTGCCAATTGAATTGTGATAAAGCGTTAGCAGCAGCTTTAGACCCCTCAGCATCGTGGCTAGCGCGGACCCATACATTGTGTTTTAGGCACAGGAATGCTAGCCGGCATAGTAGGCCTAGCACTGGGAGAGACGATGCCATCTTATTAATGCAGTGCGCTAGGCTGGTGTTTTTTGTTATGAAGCGTATATTTTTGTTAGCCAGGCGCGCGCCCCATATTTCTATTGCTACCACTATTGGGAAGAAAAATTATTTTCAGGGCTAGATGCAGCTAAAAATTATTATTAATTTCAAAGCAGGTGGAGCTTGGTATAGATGGCCTAATATAATGAGTACCACACACTGCTACAAGCACAAATATTTTCTCCAGAGCTAGATGCAGATAAAAATTATTTTTAATTTGCAACCTGGTGGAGGTTAGTATAGATGGACTAATATATCAAGTCCCACACACTGCTACAAGCCCAAATATTTTTTCAGAGCTAGATGCAGATAAAAATTATATTGAATTTGCAACCTGGTGGAGGTTAGTATAGATGGACTAATAGAACAAGTCCCACACACTGCTACAAGCCGAAATATTTTTTCAAAGCTAGATGCAGAAAAAAATTATATTGAATTTGCAAGCTGGTGGAGGTTAGCATTGATGGACTAATAGAACAAGTCTCACACACTGCTACAAGCCAAAATATTTTTTCAGAGCTAGATGCAGAAAAAAATTATATTGAATTTGCAACCTGGTGGAGGTTAGTATAGATGGACTAATAGAACAAGTCCCACACAATGCTACAAGTCGAAGCCCAAATATTTTTTCAGAGCTAGATGCAGGTAAAAATTATATTGAATTTGCAACCTGGTGGAGGTTAGTATAGATGGACTAATAGAACAAGTCTCACACACTGCTATAAGTCAAAATATTTTTTCAGAGCTAGATGCAGAAAAAAATTATATTGAATTTGCAACCTGGTGGAGGTTAGTATAGATGGACTAATAGAACAAGTCCCACACACTGCTACAAGCCAAAATATTTTTTCAGAGCTAGATGCAGATAAAAATTATATTGAATTTGCAACCTGGTGGAGGTTAGTATAGATGGACTAACAGAACAAGTCCCACACACTGATACAAGCCGAAATATTTTTTCAGAGCTAGATGCAGAAAAAAATTATATTGAATTTGCAACCTGGTGGAGGTTAGTATAGATTGACTAATAGAACATGTCCCACACACTGCTACAAGCCGAAATATTTTTTCAGAGCTAGATGCAGAAAAAAATTATATTGAATTTGCAACCTGGTGGAGGTTAATATAGATGGACTAATAGAACAAGTCCCACACACTGCTACAAGCCAAAATATTTTTTCAGAGCTAGATGCAGAAAAAAAATATATTGAATTTGTAACCTGGCGGAGGTTAGTATAGATGGACTAATAAAACAAGTCTCACACACTGCTATAAGTCAAAATATTTTTTCAGAGCTAGATGCAGAAAAAAATTATATTGAATTTGCAACCTGGTTTAGGTTAGTATAGATGGACTAATAGAACAAGTCCCACACACTGCTACAAGCCAAAATATTTTTTCAGAGCTAGATGCAGATAAAAATTATATTGAATTTGCAACCTGGTGGAGGTTAGTATAGATGGACTAACAGAACAAGTCCCACACACTGATACAAGCCGAAATATTTTTTCAGAGCTAGATGCAGAAAAAAATTATATTGAATTTGCAACCTGGTGGAGGTTAGTATAGATTGACTAATAGAACAAGTCCCACACACTGCTACAAGCCCAAATATTTTTTCAGAGCTAGATGCAGAAAAAAATTATATTGAATTTGCAACCTGGTGGAGGTTAGTATAGATGGACTAATAGAACAAGTCCCGCACACTGCTACAAGCCCAAATATTTTTTCAGAGCTAGATGCAGATAAAAATTACATTGAATTTGCAACCTGGTGGAGGTCAGTATAGATGGACTACTAAAACAAGTCCCACACACTGCTACAAGCCAAAATATTTTTTCAGAGCTAGATGCAGATAAAAATTATATTGAGTTTGCAACCTTGTGGAGGTTAGTATAGATGGACTAATAGAACAAGTCTCACACACTGCTACAAGCCGAAATATTTTTTCAGAGCTAGATGCAGATAAAAATTATATTGAATTTGCAACCTGGTGGAGGTTAATATAGATGGACTAATAGAACAAGTCCCACACACTGCTACAAGCCAAAATATTTTTTCAGAGCTAGATGCAGAAAAAAAATATATTGAATTTGTAACCTGGCGGAGGTTAGTATAGATGGACTAATAGAACAAGTCTCACACACTTCTACAAGCCAAAATATTTTTTCAGAGCTAGATGCAGAAAAAAATTATATTGAATTTGCAACCTGGTGGAGGTTAGTATAGATGGACTAATAGAACAAGTCTCACACACTGCTACAAGCCGAAATATTTTTTCAGAGCTAGATGCAGAAAAAAATTATATTGAATTTGCAACCTGGTGGAGGTTAGTATAGATGGACTAATAGAACAAGTCCCACACAATGCTCCAAGCCGAAGACCAAATATTTTTTCAGAGCTAGATGCAGATAAAAATTATATTGAATTTGCAACCTGGTGGAGGTTAGTATAGATTGACTAATAGAACAAGTCTCACACACTGCTACAAGCCGAAATTTTTTTCAGAGCTAGATGCAGAAAAAAATTATATTGAATTTGCAACTTGGTGGAGGTTAGTATAGATGGACTAATAGAACAAGTCCCACACACTGCTACAAGCCGAAGCCCAAATATTTTTTCAGAGCTAGATGCAGATAAAAATTATATTGAATTTTCAACCTGGTGGAGGTTAGTATAGATGGACTAATAGAACAAGTCCCACACACTGCTACAAGCCGAAATATTTTTTCAGATCTAGATGCAGATAAAAATTATATTGAATTTGCAACCTGGTGGAGGTTAGTATAGATGGACTAATAGAATGATGCTATGCCCAAAAGGTTTTACTTCACTTGGTGCAGTAAAAAAATTGGTATTCTATACACAGGTTGTGTAGCTTGCAACACAGATAGGCTACTCCACTGACTAACACACATTGCAAGAGGCCAAAAAGGATTTGCTTTGCTAGATTTAGCCAAATGCTGTGAAAAAAACTTGCACAGCACTAAAACAGACCTGCCTGGCAAAAAGTGATAGGAACTGATGTAAGCTAGCCCTCAAAAGGACTACAATTAAAATTAGTCTTTACTCCCAACCTATCTATTTAAGAGCACAGACCTGCCTGATAAAAGTGATAGGAACTGATGTAACCTAGCCCTGAAAAGGACTGCAATTACAATTAGTCTTTACTCCCAACCTATCTATTTAAGATCACAGACCTGCCTGATAAAAGTCGTAGGAAATGACGTAACCTAGTCCTTAAAAGGACTGCAATCACAACTATTCCCTACTCCCAAGCTATCTGTAGATTTGTGCGAAAATTGGCTTGAAATTAACAAAGTATAGCGCACACAGCAACAGTGGTGCCGTCTAACACGCAGCTGCAGAAGTGAGAAAATGGTGGCGACGGGGAAAATGGCTGGGTCTTATAGGGCAAGGACATGTGACATACACTGCCAATGACACATGCCCTTGCTTGTGTGAAAAAAAGCAGTTCGCTCCTTGTGTGCGCTGCAGATAGGCTGACAGATTGCACCTCCCCACTGTAAATGCGGGAAAGAGAAAAAAAAATGGAGATGTTCCCCTGCCCCTCCCCCAGCCCCGCTGTACACTCAAACTGCGTATTAACATTAATTTTCATCATTACTGAGAAAAAATCCAGTTATGATTTTGGTGCACGAACAGTTATCGAACATAACCTCGAACAGCCGAATATTTTTCAAATCGTTCGTGTTCACCGAATGGCTCGAACACCGCCCAAATCTGTTTGAATTTGAGATTGGCGAACAGTTCGATTCGAACACCGCTCATCTCTACTCTTCAGGTCGCATGGGCTCTAAGCCTTGCATTGCCTGGGCATTTTTTCAGATCGATAAGGAAGACCCAACTCGTGTTATCTGTAATATTTGTCACCAAAAGCTAAGTAGAGGCCAAAAAATCCATACTTTGAGTACTTCATGCATGAACCGTCACATGGATATGAAGCATAAGTTGCAGTGGGAAGCGCACTGTGCTACAATGCGGCCTAGCGGGCCGGGCAAACCACCGTCTGCCCCATCTTGTGCATCTGCGGCCTCTTCATTCTCTGTGACTGGGGGGACAGCAGTCACACATGTTTTTGGACGCAGACCTGCCACCTCTTTACCCGCAACAGCCAGTGTTATTGGCAGGTCATCATTTCATTTGGAAGTGGAAACACCAGGTGGTGTTGAGCGCTCTCCGACATCGAGAGCACCACCTTTGGATCAAGGCAACCTAACTTTTCCACCTGCATCCTCCTCACAGACCGGCAGTTTGCCGGGGACACCCTACTCAACCCCGTCTAAGCACAACAGCCAGCCCTCGGTCCCTCAGATGTGGACAAGTAAAAGACCATTTCCTCCTAGCCATGACAAAGCTAAGAGGTTGAATTTCACCATCTGCAAGCTGTTGGCTACAGAAATGCTGCCTTTCCACCTAGTGGACACAGAGGATTTTCGAGACCTTATGTCCGTCGCAGTGCCCCAGTACCATATGCCCAGTCGGCACTACTTCTCAAAGAAAGGTGTGCCTGCGCTACACCAGCATGTCACACACAACATCACCGCTTCTTTGAGAAACTCTGTGTGTGACAGGGTGCATTTCACCACAGACACTTGGACGAGTAGGCATGGACAGGGGTGTTACATGTCGCTGACTGGGCACTGAGTAACTATGGTGACAGCAGGACAAGGGGCTGCTGTCCAAGTCTTGCTGTCCCCTCTTAATATAGAAGTTCCTCCACTGCTTCTGCCTCCTCAACCTCCTTTCGGTCCTTCACCTGCACCCAAAGCCTGTCTGGTAATGCCACCCGCTTTCTAAGTGTGCAGAAGGAATCCTGCAAACCTCCTTACCATGATGACAGCAGGGCTCAACGGCATCAGGTGGTGTTTACTTTGAAATGTGTGGGAAATGTGAGTCACACAGCTGAAGAGTTGTGGTCAGCTCTGGAGACCCAGTTTCATGAATGGTTGTCTCCACTGGACCTGCAACCAGGGAAGGCCATGTGCGACAATGCTGCAAACCTGGGTGCGGCCCTTCGCCGGGGCAATTTCACACACATGCCTTGTATGGCTCACGTGTTGAACCTGGTTGTCCAGCAATTTTTAGCCTACTATCCCGGACTAGATGGCTTTCTGCAGAGGGCACGGTCGCTGTGTGCTCACTTCCGCCGTTCGCATCCTGCAGCTCAACGACTTACATCTCTACAGAAGTCGTTGGGCCTGCCAGTTCACCGGCTGAAATGCGATGTGCCGACACGGTGGAATTCAACTCTGCACATGTTGCAGCGACTGTGGTAGCACTGACAAGCCCTGGTGCAATACGATCTGACGTATAGCCTGGGCCAACGAGATCCAGAGGTGGGGCAAATCACGCTGCAGGAGTGGTCTCAGATCAGGGACCTATGCACCCTTCTGCACAGTTTTGAAATGGCGACGAAGATGTTTAGTGCTGACGATGCCATTACCAGCATGACTATTCCGGTGATTTACATGCTGGAGCACACGTTAAACAGAATTCGGAGTCAGGTGGAGGGACAAGAGGAGGTGGAGGAAGTAGAGGAGGAGTCGTATGCGGAAGGGATAACATCTCCAAGGTCCAGACGGTCGGCAGCACCAAGGCGACAGGCATGGGAGGGTGGGGGAGAGGGATTAACCAGGGCACATGGTAGCAGTCAAACTGTTGAGGAAGGTGCAGGAGCCGATGAAGAAGTGGAGGATGAACTGGCGATGGGCATGGAAGACTCATCAGATGAGGGAGACCTTGATCACATTTCTGTTGTGCGAGGTTGGGGGGAGAGGGCAGAGGAAGGAAGCATGATTCTTACCTCGCTACCAACACAACAAGGACTTGGTCCTCCTGGATGCGTAAGACACATGAGTGCCTTCTTGCTGCACTACCTACAACATGACACTTGGATTGTCAGAATTCAAAGTAATCCCGACTACTGGGTGGCCACACTCTTAGATCCCCGGTACAAAAATAAATTTGGCGAAATAATTCCTGCCATAGAAAGGGATTCACGCATGCAGGAGTATCAGCAGAGGCTGTTGCAGAATCTTACAAGTGCTTTTCCATAAAACACCAGTGGTGCACCTAGTGAATCTCACAGTTCTAACTTGCCAACCGTGGGACTGTTGAGTCTTCATTACTCAAACCGTAACAGTAACACAGTATCTGCTGGTAACAGCAATTTTGTGGAATCGTTTCACCACTTTCTTAGACCATCCTTTGCAAGGCCACAAGAGACAAGAAGTCTGACACATAGTCAACGCCTAGAGAGGATGGTACAGGAGTATCTCCAAGTGAACATCGAAGCAATGACTGTGTCACTGGACCTTTGCTCATTTTGGGCTTCTAATCTGGAAAAATGGCCAGAGTTCGCCACTCACGCCTTGGAGATCTTGTCATGCCCTGCAGCCAGCGTTCTCTCTGAACGTGTGTTCAGCGCTGCTGGTGGTGTTTTGACAGATAAGCGCATGCGGCAGTCCACTGAGAATGTAGACAGACTCACGTTCATAAAGATGAACGAATCATGGATCCGCAAGGACTTTTCTACCCCTGTGTCATCCTGGGGAGACTAAAAGCTTGAGGATTTGGTAAAATCACCTCACCAACCGTTTTAAGCAACTCTGAGGCAATTGATGCCACTTAAGTGGTGTCTGTGCCACAATTTTTGGAAAAAATGGAGACTCTTTTTGGAGTCCCCTTGCTGTGTTTTACGTGATGTTGGCATCGTCAATTCCAGGTGTGCTGGGTCGCTCGCTCCCCCTTTTAACCATAAGAAACTACATACACTCTGGCTTGGGGTAACACAGATGGTTTAGTCTGAAGAGCTGTTTACTCAGAGGTCTGCTCCAAAGCTTCAGTGTCTGCTAGTCAGCGTAGTAGCCCAGCTCTGAAGCAAGCTACACCACCTGTGTATCTAATAAGAATTTTTAACTGCATCTAGCCTAGGCAGACTGTGGGGACCCCCAACCAAACCCAGACGCCCAGCCCCCCTACTGCCCCCTTTCCTTGACAATACAATAATGTAACTCTTACAACTGGATGGGTGAGTATCGGTCACAGCTTTATTAACTCTTTATACTCATTCCATTAGAAAGGCATTTTATTTCTAAAATAATTCAGCTTATTGCAGCATGCCCTGTGTCTCCACACCGGCAAGTTGGCCAACAAGTGTAACTCTCCAACATGTCCTTTCTATTTCCAAGCCACGGAAGATCCTGTGCACTCGTATGCAGGACTCTGACCCCCATCCATCACTCTTAACGCTTGTTCTAATCCTTCCTGGAGTCCTGACAGGAATATGTCCCGTCCAATATCCATTATGTGAACACCGTCGGGCCGTATGAGGCCTGCTTTATCTCCTTCCAGTTGTCGGTGTCGTATCACTACACCGCCTCTGTCTCTTCTAAATTTTGCCATCCGAATATTTATTCCCCGCCTTGTCCGTTCGATGGCCGTGATGTCTCGCGCACCTTGCCATACCGCTATTGGCACAATCTCTGACCATACTATAGTTAGTTTTGTGAAAAATTCTCTGAAGCGCTCTGTGTCTAGTTTCATTATTGCCATTAGTTATGCGCTCTTGTGATGACCTAGGTCATTTCCCCCGGCTTGTATAACTAAGATGACAGGACCTCTTGCCTCTCTCCCTACCTTGATTACCTCCATTAGTACATGTGGCCATTGCAGGCCTCTAATACCTCTCCAGTTAAAATATGTGTTATGAAACTCTAATTTCCTCCCACCTGGTCGGACTTTCGCCCTTTTTTCTGCCCAATATATATACGAGTGGCCTATCACCCACACTGTTGGCTTAGCGTCACCTGTAAAAGAAACAAACCACGTTAGGATAACAAGTCCGGTCTTATGTATCTCACCAAACACATGGATCACCATCTCCCTATCCTCTGAACTTCCATTTCTGACAGTCCTGTTCTTGCTGCTTCCGTGGCCACTCATATGCGGAATGAGTGTGTCCCGTAATCTTTGGGGTGGTTCCCTGCCGATGTTAGGCATTTATTAAATATAGCTTGGAACTGGTATCTTGATAATGGCGTTCCATCAATGTGTGATAGGAAGAAATTACTTTGTAATCTGTTGGTTATATATGTTTTTACTATTGTTACCCGACTCAGTGTACCGTTTGTGGGTTGTAGAAGTACCCAAGTGCCCCTGCCCGCTGGAACCGTTTTCGATTTGCGCATGCGTAGACGTATTGCATTATTGGCTATGACTACGTCCTGGTGTAATAAGCCTCCACTGGTGGTAATTTTGGATTGAGGGACTAATTCGCTTATGCATAGCGCCCCGAAGAAGGCGATCGCAAATGCAGTAGACAGTAGTGTTGCTTCAAATTGTGAGTGTCATGTTAATGGTGTTAGGGATATGATGTTAGGGATATCATGCCTTACCGTATGCTTGCCACGTCGACGGGGCAACTGACGCTCTGATTAATGGCATCAACTATTCGCCACTAGATCCCATAGGGAGGGTGGGCAACTGTTGCCCGATGGGTGGGCGTTGGGGAGGAGCTCTGTGAAAATCTGCCAATTGAATTGTGATAAAGCGTTAGCAGCAGCGTTAGACCCCTCAGCATCGTGGCTAGCGCGGACCCATACATTGTGTTTTAGGCACAGGAATGCTAGCCGGCGTAGTAGGCCTAGCACTGGGAGAGACGATGATCCCATCTTATTAATGCAGTGCGCTAGGCTGGTGTTTTTTGTTATGAAGCGTATATTTTTGTTAGCCAGGCGCGCGCCCCATATTTCTATTGCTACCACTATTGGGAAGAAAAATTATTTTCCGGGCTAGATGCAGCTAAAACATAGTAACATAGTAACATAGTTTGTAAAGCCGAATAAAGACTTGCGTCCATCAAGTTCAACCTGTTAGTTCAGTGATTGCTAAAGTTGATCCAGAGGAGGGCAAAAACCCCAAATGATTTAGCCAATCTTCACCTGAGGAAAAATTCCCTCCCGACTCTGAAACCAGCAGTCAGAATAAATCCCTGTATCAACCTACTATTTTATTTTATTTTTAAGTATATGCTGAAATCTGCCTGGTATCTAGAAATGCATCCAGTCCCCGCTTGAACTGGTGTAGTGAATCTGACATTACCGTCTCCTCACTCAGTGAATTCCATATTCTCACTGCTCTTACTGTAAAGAACCCCTTCCTATGCTGGTGCTGAAATCTTTTCTCTTCCAGTCTTAGTGAATGCCCTCTTGTTACCGTAATATCCCTCCTTTTGAACAAATCCCGGGCAAGATCTCTATACTGTCCCCTAACATATTTGTACACATTTATTATGTCCCCCCTCAACCTTCTCTTTTCCAGGCTGAATAGTCCTAGTTTTGCCAACCTCTCTGGGTATTGCAGTCCCTCCATTCCCTTTATTAATTTTGTTGCCCTCCTTGGTACCTTTTCAAGCTCATTTATATCCTTTCTATATATTGGGGCCCATAACTGGGCACAGCATTCCAAGTGTGGTCTGACCAGTGCTTTGTGCAGTGGAAGAACAATGTTCTCATCCTTTGCAGCTATACCTCTTCTGATACATCCCATTACCCTGTTTGCCCTTACAGCAGCGGCCTGACTTTGGGCACTCCAATTTAGTTTGCTATCAATCAAGATGCCCAAGTTCTTCTCCATCTCTGAATTCCCCAATGATTTTCCATTCAGTGAGTACTGGTGACTTCCATTTTTCCTTCCCATATGTATGACCTTACATTTCTCTTCGTTAAACCTCATTTGCCATTTAATGCTCCACCTACCCAGCTTATCCAAATCCCTCTGTAGGTCTGCACTGTCCTCTTTTGTATTAATTGTTTTACATAACTTAGTGTCATCTGCAAATATTGATATTTTACTATTTATCCCGTTGACTATGTCGTTAATAAAGATATTAAATAACATTGGGCCTAGTACAGACCCCTGTGGTACCCCACTAGTGACGCTTACCCAATCTGAGTATATTCCATTTATAACCACCCTCTGCCTTCTATCCTTTAGCCAGTTAGCTACCCACTTGCAGACATTTTCCCCCAGCCCCATCATTCTCATTTTGTATACTAACCTATTATGTGGCACGCTATCGAACGCTTTTGAGAAGTCGAGATACACGACATCCACTGGTTCCCCCTGATCTACTCGAGAGCTAACCTCCTCGTAGAAGTCAATCAGGTTTATTTGGCAGGAGCGATTCCTCGTGAATCCATGTTGGTTCGGGATTAAAAGATTATTAGCATCAAGATGCTCCGTAATTGCCTCTTTAATGAAGCTTTCAAAAATTTTGCTCACAACGGACGTCAGACTCACCGGCCAATAGTTTCCGGCGTCACTTTTCGCTCCCTTTTTGAATATTGGCACTACATTTGCCTGTCGCCAATCAAGTGGCACAGACCCAGTCTCAACAGAGTCCTTAAATATAAGATATAATGGTCTGTCTATCACATTACTTAGTTCCCTTAGTACCCGTGGGTGTATGCCATCAGGTCCTGGTGATTTGTTTATTTTAATGTTACTGAGGCGTTTCTGTACCTCAACTTGGGTTAGATTTGTCATACTTAGTGGAGGATTAAGCTTGTCACTTCTCATTTCTCCTGTTAGTTCTATTTCCTTTGTGAAAGTTGTCGAAAAAAAATTATTTAATAGATTAGCTTTATTCTCATCTTTCTCTATGATTTTGCCTTCCTCACTTTTTATCGGTCCAATATTATCCGATTTAATCCTTTTACTATTTATATACGTAAAGAACAGTTTGGGATTTGATCTACTTTCCCTAGCAATATGTTTCTCTGTTTCCTCCTTCGCTATTTTTATTTGTTTTTTACAGGTTCTCATTTTTTCCTTGTAACACATTAGTGCCTCCTTACTGTTTTCCTGTTTTAATCTCTTGAATGCCTCTTTTTTGCTATTTAACGCCCCTTTTACGCTCTTGTTCAACCATATTGGTTTCCTCTTATTTCTGGCCCTTTTATTCCCATACGGTATATACCTCTCGCACTGAGTATTCAGAATTCTTTTGAAGGTTTCCCATTTACTATTCGTATTCCATTGATTAAGTACTTTGTCCCAGTCAATAAGTTGAAGGTTTTCTATCAGCTGATCAAACTTCGCCCTCCTAAAGTTTAATATTTTTGTTGTTCCCTTATTGATAACCCTACTGAAGGGCATTTTGAAGTCGATAATATTATGATCGCTATTACCTAGGTGCCCCCCTATCTGTACCTCAGTTATTCTATCAGGCCTATTAGTCAATATTAAGTCCAACACGGCCTTCCCTCTCGTTGGTTCCTGCACTAGCTGGGAGAGATAATTATCCTTAATATTTGTCAAGAACCTTTTTCCTTTCTGAGATCTACAGGTTTCTGTTTCCCAGTCAATATTCGGGTAGTTGAAATCCCCCATTACAATCACTTCATTATGTTTTGCTACTTTGTCTATTTGTCCTAATAGCAGATTCTCATTCTCCTCTGTTATATTTGGTGGCTTATAGCAGACCCCCAATAATATTTTATTATTATTTTTTGCCCCCTCTATCTCTACCCACATGGACTCGACCCCCTCTTCTCCCTCTCCTATATCTTCCCTTAGTCTGGGTTTTAGACATGACTTTACATATAAGCAGACTCCTCCGCCTTTCCCCTGTTTCCGGTCCCTTCTAAATAAACTATAATCTAATAAATTTACCGCCCAGTCGTAGCTATCGTCTAGCCAAGTATCTGTTATACCTACGATGTCATACCTCTCCTCCGATATAAGCGCCCGCAGCTCATCCGCCTTATTGGTCAGGCTTCTTGCGTTGGTCAGCATGCAAGATAAAACTTTGGGGTTATTTAGCATCCTATTCTTCTCTAACAATCTAACTGTACTATCCCCACCCACCTCTCCACCCTCATTATATTCACTTCTCCCCTTCCCCCTTGCTTGCCTCACATCCCACCTATTTCCTTGGTTTCCCCCCCGTCTCTAGTTTAAAAACTCCTCCAACCTATTAGCCATCTTCTTCCCCAGCACCGCTGCACCCTCCCCATTGAGGTGCAGCCCGTCCCTACGGTAGAGCCTGTAGCCGACAGCGAAGTCGGCCCAGTTCTCCATGAACCCAAACCCTTCTGCCTTGCACCAACTCTTTAGCCACTTATTCACCTCCCTAACTTCCCGTTGGCGCTCCTGTGTGGCTCGCGGGATTGGTAGTATTTCTGAGAAAACTACCTTGGAGGTCCTTGCCCTAAGCTTCCTACCTAGGTCCCTGAAATCATTTTTAAGGACCCTCCATCTACCACTCACTTTGTCATTGGTGCCGATGTGGACCATGACCGCTGGGTCTTCGCCAGCCCCACCCAGTAACCTGTGAACCCGATCCGCGATGTGCCGGACTCGAGCGCCAGGGAGGCAGCACACCGTTCGGCGATCCCGGTCTTTGTGACAGATTGCCCTGTCTGTCCCCCTAATAATAGAGTCACCCACTACCAGAACCTGTCTTGCCTGCCCTACACTTCCCCCCTCCCCCTCATTACTGGAGCATACACTCCCCTGGCGGTCAGAGGATCTGTCGTGCTCCAATAATGCCGGTTCTGAAGCAGCCTTCCTATACTTCTTCCCTCTATCCCTCCTAACTGTTATCCAGCTCCCTGCCTGTTCAGCCTGCACTTCCCCTCTATGCTTCACCCCCAGTATTGACCCATTGAGTATTATTAATTTCAAAGCTGGTGGAGCTTGGAATAGATGGCCTAATACAATGAGTACCACACACTGCTACTATGCCCAAAATTATTTTCCGGGCTAGATGCAGCTAAAAATTATTATTAATTTCAAAGCTGGTGGAGCTTGGTATAGATGCCCTAATACAATGAGTACCACACACTGCTACTATGCCCATAATTATTTTCCGGGCTAGATGCAGCTAAAAATTATTATTAATTTGAAAGCTGGTGGAGCTTGGTATAGATGGCCTAATACAATGAGTACCACACACTGCTACTATGCCCAAAATTACTTTCCAGGCTAGATGCAGCTAAAAATTATTATTAATTTCAAAGCTGGTGGAGCTTGGTATAGATGGCCTAATACAATGAGTACCACACACTGCTACTATGCCCAAAATTATTTTCCGGGCTAGATGCAGCTAAAAATTATTATTAATTTCAAAGCTGGTGGTGCTTAGTATAGATGGCCTAATAGATTGAGTACCACACACTGCTACTATGCCCAAAAGGTTTTACTTGGCTAGGTGCAGTAAAAAATCCATATTACATACACAGGTGGTGCAGCTTGCAACACAGATAGGCTACTCCACTGACTAACACACACTGCAAGAGGCCCAAAAGGATTTGCTTAGCTAGATTTAGCCAAATGCTGTGAAAAACACTTGCACAGCACTAAAACAGACCTGCATGGCAAAAAGTCCTAGGAAATGCTGTAACCTAGCCCTCAAAAGGGCTGCGATTACAACTAGTCCCTACTCCCAACCTATCTGTCTATTTAAGAGCAAATTCACTTGCAATTCACACAGTTAGAAAGTATAGCGCCCACAGCAGCAGCGGTGCCGTCTAACACTCAGCTGCAGCAGTGAGAAAATGGTGGCGACGTGGAAAATGACTGGGTCTTATAGGGCAAGGATATGTGACATACACAGCCAATGACACATGCCCTTGCTTGTGTGAAAAAAAGCACTTTGCTGCGTGTGTGCGCTGCTGATAGGCTGACAGACTGCACCTCCCCACTGTAAATGCGGGAAAGAAAAAAAAAATGGAGATCTTCATTATTTCTGCAGAGATCCATCCCCTCCCCCCACCCACTGTACACTCAAACTGTGTATTAACATTGATTAACAGCATTACTGTGAAAAAATCCAGTTACGATTTTGGTGCACGAACAGTTATCGAACATAACCTCGAACAGCCGGATTTTTTTCAAATCGTTCGGGTTCGTCGAACGGCTCGAACACCACCCAAAACAGCTCGAATTTGAGATTGGCGAACAGTTCAAGTCGAACACCGCTCATCTCTATTCATATGAATGCTCATTTCTATTCATCAGCCAGTCTAAACGGGCCCACACACACTTATTGAACAAGAAAAAGTCTTGTTCATCAGGTGTGTTGACTTTTAAGCTAGCTTTAAAATTATAGTTAGGGCACAGGCAGTGCATGGATTGGTCTCCTGGTGGGTCTCCTGACCTGAGTGTAACAGTTTCATATATTTCTATGAAGTTGTCAAGCTCAGGTCGGGAGACCCTCTGGCCAGTCTATGCATTACGTACCGATCTCGGTCCAATTTATATGATCATCTGACAACATAGGTACTGCGCTGCTGATAACATGATATTCATGATATTCTATGTGCACATCAACTGTCTATTAAGATTTTACATAGATAGCATGTGCAGCATGGCAGTCCACTGAGTAACATTTCAGGGTTTGCCCTCGCTCTCAAGCATGCATGGTGTTTGCAAGTGTCAGAGTAAATAGCATTGTAACTGAAGTGATTAATTCAAATATAATACAAAGAAGTGAGAAGCACATTTTGACACCTATCCAACCTCACAGACACTGTTCAACCCCTGTCATTTTTTGGGACAAGATGTAGAGGCTGACTTTCTTGCTCAGCTTGCTAAGCCAGTCCTCTTCTCTCTCTGCATTAACCATGGCAGATAACAAAGCTGACTTAGCTAATTAACTTAGCCACACAGACAACCACCAAAACCGATTAGGAGTATAAGCTTTCTGAATTTGTCAAAAGAAATGCAAAAGTGGACCTTCTTGGACCACAGTAGCAGTACTGAATTCAGAATATCAAGGCAGATTTTATACTTATAAGAGAACTGTATTTTCAACAAACTTTGCATACATCAATAGCAAAGGGAAATATCAGTAGCATCAGCAACTTAAAATTCTGCTTCTTTTTCTACTTTTATGCCAATTCTTCCCTTCCCCTGTCTCCTAAACTCATCATCCTCCCTGAAAAAGAAACAGTTCAAGTTTGTCTTAGTCAATAAAAGATGGACTGCTAGCACAATGAGAGGTCATGTTACATAGCCTATTATACTCTATGGAGAGGGGAGAGGGTAGAAAGAAAGAATGAGGAGCAGAGTGAGAAAATAAGCAAAGTGAGACACAGGAAGATTGTGCTGAACTTTGTAACAAGTCTTTCACTCTTCCCAGTGGTGGAAAATAAGTGTTTGGTCAATTACAAACAAAGACAACCATAAGGTAAAACTCCCCTAAAAAATAGCTTTTAATGGTAAATTCTAAAAAGGACTGTAGGCAATCCATAGACAAACAACAAAGATACTCATAATATTAGGACATCAATGGTACACCGAAAAAGGTCGGAATACAGATTAATTCTGTCCCTATTCTGTCCCTAATTTCTTTCCCTTCCTAGCAGCGGAGGTTGGCACCCTAATTTGTACTTTGTGGCGCCCCCATTCAACGTCGGTGTCCCTAAATGTCCCTATAAGAACCCTTACTTAAATAAACCAAAACTACAATGGTGAAAAAGGGTAAGAAAAGAAGTGAACGCTGTAACGGGTCTGGGAGGTGGAACCTCTGAGCAACTATACAAAGGGGCAGTCCTTGTAAGGAAGCGGGTGGCTCCCAGGGAAGGCGGGCAGGTAGTCACGGCAAGTGACAGGGACAGTCTCTGGGTAGAAAGGCAGGAAGTCACGGCAAGTGACGGGGACAGTCTCTTGACAGGCGGATGGTCACGGCAAGTGACAGCAGGGAAAGAGTCTCTAGACGGGCAGGTGGTCACGGCAAGTGACAGCAGGGAAGAGTCTCTAGATAGGCTATCAGGCAGGTAGCAGGTGAGCGCTCCCAGGTGAGCGGGCAAGAGTCTTTGGACAGGCAGGTGGTCACGGCAAGTGCTGGTAGGCAGACTGTCGGCCACAGGATAGCAAGCAGGTAAGCAGATATCAGGCAGGTATCAGGCAGGTATCTGGCAGGTGACTGGCAGGTAACTGGTAACGGGACCTGAGGGCTGAAGCAGAGTTGAAAGGCTTTGCAACAATATTGCTCGGGCACCTCCATTTTGGAGGAGGTGCCTTAGATGGTGAGGTCGTCCGGCCATCGGCCGGGGACTCCTTAGGACGGCGCGCGCGGCCCCTTTAAGAGAGGGGGAGCGCGCACGCGTGCGCCCTAAGCACAGAGACCGGGAAGCAGCGCGCGCTGCCAGCAGAGCGGGAGGAAGCCGCTGGGCACGGAGCGGAGAGGTGAGGGGAACGGCGTCCCTGTCTGGCAGGAGGCAGGGACGCCGACGCTACAGTACCCCCCCCTTTAGGCCCCCCTTTTTTAGGCCAGAGAGAAATTTATCAAGGATGAGCGGGGCATGGATGTTGTCCCGGGGCTCCCATGTTCTCCTCTTAAGACCAAACCCCTTCCAATCCACTAGAAAAAAGGACTTTCCTCTTACCCTTTTGGTGGCCAGAATGTTCTCTACCTCAAACTCGTTTTCAGCGGAAACCGGAGCAGGAGGCGTACCTGTAGACTTGGAAAAAGAGTTAAGTACCACGGGTTTGAGTAGAGATACATGGAAGGAGTTAAGAATAGAGATGAGCGCTGTTCTACTTGAACTGTTCGCCAATCTCAAATTCGAGCTGTTTTGGGCGGTGTTCGAGCCGGTCGGCGAACACGAACAATTTGAGAAAAATTCGGCTGTTCGAGGTTATGTTCGATAACTGTTCGTGCACCAAAATCATAACTGGATTTTTTCTCAGTAATGATGAAAATTAATATTAATACGCAGTTTGAGTGTACAGCGGGGCGGGGGGAGGGGCAGGGGATGGATCTCTGCAGGAACAATGAAGATCTCCATTTTTTTTTCTCTTTCCCGCATTTGCAGTGGGGAGGTGCAATCTGTCAGCCTATCAGCAGCGCACACACGGAGCGAAGTGCTTTTTTTCACACAAGCAAGGGCATGTGTCATTGGCAGTGTATGTCACATGTCCTTGCCCTATAAGACCAAGCCATTTTCCCCGTCGCCACCATTTTCTCACTGCTGCAGCTGCGTGTTAGACGGCACCGCTGTTGCTGTGTGCGCTATACCTTGTTAATTTCAAGCCAATTTTCGCACAAATATACAGATAGCTTGGGGGTAGGGAATAGTTGTGATTGCAGTCCTTTTAAGGACTAGGTTACAGCATTTCCTACGACTTTTATCAAGCAGGTCTGTGCTCTTAAATAGATAGATTGTGGGAGTAAAAACTAATTGTAATTGGAGTCCTTTTCAGGACTAGGTTACATCAGTTCCTATCAGTTTTTGCCAGGCAGGTCTGTGCCAGTGCTGTGCAAGTTTTTTTCACAGCATTTGGCTGAATCTAGCAAAGCTAATCCTTTATGGCCTATTGCAGAGTGTGTTAGTCAGTGGAGTAGCCTATCTGTGTTGCAAGATATACCACCTGTGTATAGAATACCAATTTTTTTACTGCACCTAGTGAAGTAAAATCTTTTGGGCATAGCATCATTCTATTAGTCCATCTATACTGACCTCCATCAGGTTGCAAATTAAAAATAATTTTTTTCTGCATCTAGCTCTGAAAAAATATTTGGGCTTCTAGCAGTGTGTGGGACTTGGTCTATTAGTCCATCTATACTGACCTCCATCAGGTTGCAAATTAAAAATAATTTTTTTCTTCATTTATCTCTGAAAAAATATTTGGGCTTCTAGCAGCGTGTGGGACTTGTTCTATTAGTCCATCTATACTGACCTCCATCAGGTTGCAAATTAAAAATAATTTTTTTCTGCATCTAGCTCTGAAAAAATATTTGGGCTTCTAGCAGTGTGTGGGACTTGGTCTATTAGTCCATCTATACTGACCTCCATCAGGTTGCAAATTAAAAATATTTTTTTTCTGCATCTAGCTCTGAAAAAATGTTTGGGCTTCTAGCAGTGTGTGGGACTTGGTCTATTAGTCCATCTATACTGACCTCCATCAGGTTGCAAATTGAATAAAAAAAATTTCTGCATCTAGCTCTGAAAAAATATTTGGGCTTCTAGCGGTGTGTGGGACTTGGTCTATTAGTCCATCTATACTGACCTCCATCAGGTTGCAAATTAAAAATAATTTTTTTCTGCATCTAGCTCTGAAAAAATATTTGGGCTTCTAGCAGTGTGTGGGACTTGGTCTATTAGTCCATCTATACTGACCTCCATCAGGTTGCAAATTAAAAATAATTTTTTTCTTCATTTAGCCCTGAAAAAATATTTGGGCTTCTAGCAGTGTGTGGGACTTGTTCTATTAGTCCTTCTATACTGACCTCCAGCAGGTTGCAAATTGAATATAATTGTTTTCTGCATCTAGCTCTGAAAAAATATTTGGGCTTCTAGCGGTGTGTGGGACTTGGTCTATTAGTCCATCTATACTGACCTCCATCAGGTTTCAAATTAAAAATAATTTTTTTCTGCATCTAGCTCTGAAAAAATATTTGGGCTTCTAGCAGTGTGTGGGACTTGGTCTATTAGTCCATCTATACTGACCTCCATCAGGTTGCAAATTAAAAATAATTTTTTTCTTCATTTATCTCTGAAAAAATATTTGGGCTTCTAGCAGCGTGTGGGACTTGTTCTATTAGTCCATCTATACTGACCTCCATCAGGTTGCAAATTAAAAATATTTTTTTTCTGCATCTAGCTCTGAAAAAATATTTGGGCTTCTAGCAGTGTGTGGGACTTGGTCTATTAGTCCATCTATACTGACCTCCATCAGGTTGCAAATTAAAAATAATTTTTTTCTTCATTTATCTCTGAAAAAATATTTGGGCTTCTAGCAGTGTGTGGGACTTGGTCTATTAGTCCATCTATACTGACCTCCATCAGGTTGCAAATTAAAAATAATTTTTTTCTTCATTTAGCTCTGAAAAAATATTTGGGCTTCTAGCAGTGTGTGGGACTTGTTCTATTAGTCCTTCTATACTGACCTCCAGCAGGTTGCAAATTGAATATAATTTTTTTCTGCATCTAGCTCTGAAAAAATATTTGGGCTTCTAGCGGTGTGTGGGACTTGGTCTATTAGTCCATCTATACTGACCTCCATCAGGTTGCAAATTAAAAATAATTTTTTTCTGCATCTAGCTCTGAAAAAATATTTGGGCTTCTAGCAGTGTGTGGGACTTGGTCTATTAGTCCATCTATACTGACGTCCATCAGGTTGCAAATTAAAAATAATTTTTTTCTTCATTTATCTCTGAAAAAATATTTGGGCTTCTAGCAGCGTGTGGGACTTGTTCTATTAGTCCATCTATACTGACCTCCATCAGGTTGCAAATTAAAAATAATTTTTTTCTGCATCTAGCTCTGAAAAAATATTTGGGCTTCTATCAGTGTGTGGGACTTGGTCTATTAGTCCATCTATACTGACCTCCATCAGGTTGCAAATTAAAAATATTTTTTTTCTGCATCTAGCTCTGAAAAAATATTTGGGCTTCTAGCAGTGTGTGGGACTTGGTCTATTAGTCCATCTATACTGACCTCCATCAGGTTGCAAATTGAATAAAAAAAATTTCTGCATCTAGCTCTGAAAAAATATTTGGGCTTCTAGCGGTGTGTGGGACTTTATCTATTAGTCCATCTATACTGACCTCCATCAGGTTGCAAATTAAAAATAATTTTTTTCTGCATCTAGCTCTGAAAAAATATTTGGGCTTCTAGCAGTGTGTGGGACTTGGTCTATTAGTCCATCTATACTGACCTCCATCAGGTTGCAAATTAAAAATAATTTTTTTCTTCATTTAGCTCTGAAAAAATATT
Source organism: Phyllobates terribilis (assembly GCF_046119375.1). Classification (NCBI taxonomy): domain Eukaryota; kingdom Metazoa; phylum Chordata; class Amphibia; order Anura; family Dendrobatidae; genus Phyllobates; species Phyllobates terribilis. Next base: position 883,059,706 of record NW_027362762.1, read on the forward strand.
TGGGCTTCTAGCAGTGTGTGGGACTTGTTCTATTAGTCCTTCTATACTGACCTCCAGCAGGTTGCAAATTGAATATAATTTTTTTCGGCATCTAGCTCTGAAAAAATATTTGGGCTTCTAGCGTTGTGTGGGACTTGGTCTATTAGTCCATCTATACTGACCTCCATCAGGTTGCAAATTAAAAATAATTTTTTTCTGCATCTAGCTCTGAAAAAATATTTGGGCTTCTAGCAGTGTGTGGGACTTGGTCTATTAGTCCATCTATACTGACCTCCATCAGGTTGCAAATTAAAAATAATTTTTTTCTTCATTTATCTCTGAAAAAATATTTGGGCTTCTAGCAGCGTGTGGGACTTGTTCTATTAGTCCATCTATACTGACCTCCATCAGGTTGCAAATTAAAAATAATTTTTTTCTGCATCTAGCTCTGAAAAAATATTTGGGCTTCTAGCAGTGTGTGGGACTTGGTCTATTAGTCCATCTATACTGACCTCCATCAGGTTGCAAATTAAAAATAATTTTTTTCTTCATTTATCTCTGAAAAAATATTTGGGCTTCTAGCAGCGTGTGGGACTTGTTCTATTAGTCCATCTATACTGACCTCCATCAGGTTGCAAATTAAAAATAATTTTTTTCTGCATCCAGCTCTGAAAAAATATTTGGGCTTCTAGCAGTGTGTGGGACTTGGTCTATTAGTCCATCTATACTGACCTCCATCAGGTTGCAAATTAAAAATAATTTTTTTCTTCATTTAGCTCTGAAAAAATATTTGGGCTTCTAGCAGTGTGTGGGACTTGTTCTATTAGTCCTTCTATACTGACCTCCAGCAGGTTGCAAATTGAATATATTTTTTTTCTGCATCTAGCTCTGAAAAAATATTTGGGCTTCTAGCGGTGTGTGGGACTTGGTCTATTAGTCCATCTATACTGACCTCCATCAGGTTGCAAATTAAAAATAATTTTTTTCTGCATCTAGCTCTGAAAAAATATTTGGGCTTCTAGCAGTGTGTGGGACTTGGTCTATTAGTCCATCTATACTGACCTCCATCAGGTTGCAAATTGAATAAAAAAATTTTCTGCATCTAGCTCTGAAAAAATATTTGGGCTTCTAGCGGTGTGTGGGACTTGGTCTATTAGTCCATCTATACTGACCTCCATCAGGTTGCAAATTAAAAATAATTTTTTTCTGCATCTAACCCAGCCAATAGTTTTGGCCTAATACCACAGTTTGGCCACTCAGCTCTGCTCGGTTACCATCCATTGTTTTTTTGTGCAAACAACTCCAGAGTTGTGAATTAGTTAACCACCAAAATGAGTGGAAAAAGGCCTGCTGCTGGTGGAAAGGGGAATAGGCGTGTTGGGAAGGGGAAAAAAGGTTGTGTCCGTGGGGTAGGTGCAGAAGAAAGACCATCTTCCAGCCAAACTAAAATGTCTACTTCTTTTAGCGGACAATGTGATAAGATCCCTTTCTTACGGCCACGCCAATCGCTACAAATTCCAGATGAGGCACAAAAACAGCAGGTGCTTCAACGGATATCAAGTGCTCCTTTAAGTGGGCTCTCCTCCACATCAACTTCAACATCACAAATACTCCAGTCCTCAAAGGTGTCACCCAAATCGCACTTGCTTCCTCACAGCTCCCAAATCTCCAGCTGCCCGTCTGAGTATGAGGTAGAACAGATGGTTGAGTCTGCAGAGCTGTTTACTCATACTATAGCCTGGGAATCAGAGGTCGACTCCAGCGCTTCTGTGAATCCAGACGAGGAAATGATCTGCACTGATGCCCAGAATCTTTATGAGTCGGATCCAGGACCAGACGCAGAAGGTTCTGACCATAATGTAGACCCTCATTCCCAAACTGTAACTCCTGTTGGTGGAGACAATGAGGAAGACGATGATAAGACTCAAATACCTGATTGGAGCGACAACTTTAGTTTTTTGTCAGGGCAGGAACAGGTTGGCTCTGAGGACGACGAGTGTGATGATGATGAGGTCGGAGATCCCACTTACTGTCAACCCACAGTCAGCCAAGAGATGAGGTCAGCAGAGGAGGTGGAGGAAGATGCTAGTGACGACGAGGTCAGGTTGCGCCTTCCTGGACAGAGACGTAGTACTGGAAGCACGTCAACAACTGCATCCTCAAACACAACTCTGCCTCTCACCACAAGTCGTGGTGGCTCTTCAGGTCGCTTGGGTGCTAAGCCTTGCATAGCCTGGGCATTTTTTCAGATCGATAAAGATGACCCAACTCGTGATATCTGTAACATTTGTCAGCAAAAGCTAAGTAGAGGCCAAAAAATACATAGTTTGAGTACTTCATGCATGAACCGGCACATGGACATGAAGCATAAGTTGCAGTGGGAAGCTCAGTGTGCTACAATGCGGCCTAGTCGGCCGGGCCAACCACCGTCTGCCATATCTTGTGCATCCGCGGCCTCTTCATCCTCTGTGACTGGGGCGACAGCAGTCACACCTGTTCTGGGGCGCAGACCTGCCACCTCTTTACCCGCAACAGCCAGCGTGATTGGCAGGTCATCATTTTCTTTGGAGGTGGTAACACCAGCTGGTCTTGAGCGCTGTCCGACATCGATAGCACCACCTTTGGATCAAGGCAACCTAACATGTCCGCCTGCATCTTCCTCACAGACTGGCAGTTTGCCGGGGACACCCTTATCAACCCCGTCTAAGCACAATAGCCAGTCCTCGGTCCCTCAGATGTGGACAAGTAAAAGACCATTTCCTCCTAGCCATGAGAAAGCTAAGAGGTTGAATTTCACCATCTGCAAGCTCTTGGCTACAGAAATGCTGCCTTTCCGCCTGGTGGACACAGAGGATTTTCGAGACCTTATGTCCGTCGCAGTTCCCCAGTACCAGATGCCCAGTTGGCACTACTTCTCAAAGAAAGGTGTGCCTGCGCTCCACCAGCATGTCGCACACAACATCACCGCTTCTTTGAGAAACTCTGTGTGTGACAGGGTGCATTTCACCACAGACACTTGGACGAGTAGGCATGGACAGGGGCGTTACATGTCGCTGACTGGGCACTGGGTAACTATGGTGACAGCAGGACAAGGGGCTGCTGTCCAAGTCTTGCCGTCCCCACGAGTTCTGCGTCAATCCTCTTTATGTCAAAGTTCCTCCACTGCTTCTGCCTCCTCAACCTCCTCTCGGTCTTCCACCTGCACCCAAAGCCTGTCTGGTCATGCCACAAGCTTTCTAACTGCGCAGAAGGGATCCTGCACACCTCCTTACTATGCTGGCAGTAGGGCTCAACGTCATCAGGCGGTTTTTACATTGAAATGTCTGGGAAATGTGAGTCACACAGCTGAGGAGTTGTGGTCAGCTCTGAAGAACCAATTTCATGAATGGTTGTCTCCACTGGACCTGAAACCAGGGAAGGCCGTGTGCAACAATGCTGCAAACCTGGGTGCGGCCCTTCGCCGGGGCAATGTCACACACGTGCCTTGTATGGCTCACGTGTTGAACCTGGTTGTCCAGCAATTTTTAGCCCACTATCCCAGACTAGATGGCCTTCTGCAGAGGGCACGGTCGATGTGTGCTCACTTCCGCCGTTCGCATCCCGCAGCTCAGCGACTTACATCTCTACAGAAGTCGTTGGGCCTGCCACTTCACCGGCTAAAATGTGATGTGCCTACCCGGTGGAATTCAACTCTGCACATGTTGCAGCGACTGTGGCAGCACCGACAAGCCCTGGTGCAATACGTTCTGACGTATAGCCTGGGCCAACGAGATTCAGAGGTGGGGAAAATCACGCTGGAGGAGTGGTCTCAGATCAGGGACCTATGCACCCTTCTGCACAGTTTTGAAATGGCGACGAAGATGTTTACTGCTGACCATGCCATTATCAGCATGACTATTCCGGTGATTTACATGCTGGAGCACATGTTAAACAGAATTCGGAGTCAGGTGGTGGCACAAGAGGAGGTGGAGGAAGTAGAGGAGGAGGAGTTGTATGCGGAAGGGCTAACATCTGCAAGGTCCAGACGGTCGGCAGCACCAAGGCGGCAGGCATGTGAGGGTGGGGGAGATGATTTTACCAGGGCGCATGGTAGCAGCCAAACTAGTGAGGAAGGTGCAGGAGCCCAGGAAGAAGTGGAGGACGAACTGATGGAAGACTCATCAGATGAGGGAGACCTTGATCACATTTCTGTTGTGCGAGGTTGGGGGGAGAGGACAGAGGAAGGAAGCATGATTGTTACCTCGCCACCAACACAACAGGGACTTGGTGCTCCTGGATGCGCAACACACATGAGTGCCTTCTTGCTGCACTACCTGCAACATGACCCTCGAATTGTGAGAATTAGAAATAATCCTGACTACTGGGTTGCCACACTGTTAGATCCCCGGTACAAAAGTAAATTTGCAGAAATTATTCCTGCCATAGAAAGGGATGCACGCATGCAGGAGTATCAGCAGAGACTGTTGCAGAATCTTACATGTGCTTTTCCACAAAATACCAGTGGTGCACGTAGTGAATCTCACAGTTCCAACTTGCCAACTGTGGGACCGTCAAGTGTTCAGCACTCAAACCGTAACAGAACCACAGTATCTGCTGGTAACATCAATTTTGCGGAATCATTTCACCACTTTTTTAGCCCATCCTTTGCAAGGCCACAGGAGACAAGGAGTCTGACACATAGTCAACGCCTAGAGACGATGGTACAGGAGTATCTCCAAGTAAACATTGAAGCCACGACTGTGTCACTGGAACCTTGCTCTTTTTGGGCTTCCAATCTGGATAAATGGCCGGAGCTAGCCACTTACGCCTTGGAGATCTTGTCATGCCCCGCAGCCAGCGTTCTGTCTGAACGTGTGTTCAGCGCTGCTGGTGGTGTGCTGACAGATAAGCGCACGCGGCTCTCCACTGATAATGTAGACAGACTCACGTTCATAAAGATGAACAAATCATGGATCCGAAACGACTTTTCTACCCCTGTGTCATCCTGGGGAGAGTAAAAGCTTGATGATTGGTTAAAATCACCCTACCAACCGTTTTAAGCTTTCAAATTACTAATCATGTTTATCTGTATCTTGACTGGAAAATAATTTGGGCTTTGTAGCAGTGTGCAGCACTGATCCTATTAGGCCATCTATAATAAGCTTCACCAGATTTAAAATTAAAAATAATTTTTAGCTGCATCTAGCCCGGAAAATAATTTTGGGGCTCCGAGATGCGCAAGACACATAAGTGCCTTCTTGCTGCACTACCTGCAGCATGACCCTCATATTGTCAGAATTCGAAGTAATCATGACTACTGGGTTGCCACACTCTTAGATCCTCCAAACTTTTCGATCAACCTTTTCATTTTAATAAAGACCAAAAAAATGGTCATTTTTGAAATTATAAGCATTAGCAGGTTGTTAGAAACTGAAATCAAACAGTTTTCAACTCAAAACTTTATTCTAGGTGATGTTACATTTTCACATAGGACCCCTTGTTCGAAAGGAGCTTCTGAACTCTCTCGTCCATTGAATTTGTCAGGTTTTGGATGGTTTCTGCTTCAATTGTTTTGCATGAGGACAGAATACCCTCCCAGAGCTGTTGCTTAGATGTGAACTGCCTCCCGCCATCATAGACACTCCTTTTAATGATGCTCCAAAGGTTCTGAATGGGGTAGAGGTCAGGGGAGCATGGGGGTCACACCATAAGTTTGTCCCCTTTTATGCCCATATCAGCCAGAGATGCAGATGTTTTATGTGCAGCATGAGATGGTGCATTATCATGCAGAAAAATGATCTTGCTGTGAAATACACGGTTCTTCTTCTTGAACCATGGCAGGAAGTGCTGTTTGAGAAAATCCACATACATTATGGAGTTCATCTTTAGCGCCTTCAGGGATCCTAAAGGGGCCGACAATCTCTCTCCCCATGATTCCAGCCCAAAACATTACTCCACCTCCTCCTTGTTGGCGCTGTAGCCGTGTTTGCGTGGGGTGTCCATCAACCAGCCATCCTCCACTCCATTCATCTGGACCATCGAGCGCTGCACGGCACTCATCCGTGAACAAAACAGTTTTGAAATCAGTCTTCATGTAATGTTTGGCCCACTGGAGCCGTTTCTGCTTTTGTGAAGTGGATAGAGGAGGTCGACAGGATGGCGTATGCACAGCTGCAAACCTCTGAAGGACCCTGCATCTTGTTGTTCGGGGGACGTTGGAGGCACAAGCAGCTTCAAAAACTTGTCTGCTGCTATGATAAGGCTTTTTTGCCGCTGCTCTTTCAACCTGACGTAATTGCCTGTAGGAAAGAGTCCTCAATTTGCCCTTATCAGCACGCACACGTGTGTACTGTGAATCAGCTACATACTTCTTGATTGCCAAGACACTTCATCCTGATCATCGCACAATGTTGATTGTAGTCATGCCTTGACCTAAACACTCCACAATTTGTTGCTTCTCAGCAGCCGACACATCCTTTTTCTTTCCCATTTTGGCAGAAAATGTAGGCTGCTTAATAATGTGAGAGAGCCTTCTTAAGTAGTCTTGCCTTTCATTGGACACACCTGCCAAACTAATTAGCACAGGTGTCTGCAATTGCTTACAGTGATATAAAGAGCCCTGACACACATCACCATCAATGAGTTTAACTGACAAACAAACAAATTCTTCCCTTATCACTCCTAAACACTTTTTGCATAATAATTTGGAACGTGGTGTACATGTGCTTTTCCACAAAACACCAGTGGTTCACGTAGTGAATCTTACAGTTCTAACTTGCCAACCGTGGTCTGTATGGAATTGTACAATAAAGGGCCCAAAATTAAGATAACATAGATGGGAGAGGTCTCTATGAATAGGAATTCCTAAGTATTTGATACCCTGTGAGGGCCAGGCAAAGGGAAAGTTGGACTGGATGGAATCCTATATGGATTTAGGGAGGGAGACATCGAGGGCCTCAGACTTCGCTGCATTGATTTTAAAATTTTACCATGTAACAAAGTGATCTATTTCAGCCATAACAGCAGGGATGGATATATGTGATTGAGTGATATATACTAGGACATCATCAGCAAATAGAGAGCACTTGTACTCGGTGCCTCCCACCTCAATCCACCTAATATTGGGGTTATGGCGAATTGATGAGAGCAGGTGCTCCGTCACTAGGATGTATAAGAGAGGGGACAGAGGACATCCCTGCCTTGTCCCATTGGTGATTGTGAAAGGTGATGAAAATGTTCTGATGCACCCCCTGGGCCTTGGGACACCCGGAGCCGGACCCTTTTTGGTGGATGCTGGTGGTTGTAGTCTTCGTGGCGGCGATCCGGTTCCGTGGCTCAGGGCGGTCAAACCAGTGGCGGAACTATTTATGTGGTTTTGATGTTTAAATGTCCGACTACGCCACCCGTGGATTGCGGTCAGAGTGAACCGCCGCTACAGGGCAGACCGCTAAGGCTGGTGTTGTGGGTGCAGCAGAGCGTAGCATAACTCCCCACGGGAGGAGTATAGCCTCAGGGCAGTGTATGCGGAGGATGGGGGTGATGGTGCAGGGCAGCAGCAGTAACGACACGGAGTCAGTGATGCAGTTCAGGGCCTTTACTCACAGTTCTTATTATCCAGACCACGTCTGCAGGTAACGGCTGCCCACGTCGTACTGTGCTCACCAGGTGAGGGGCTCAGACAACTCCCAGATAACTTTGGAGCGCTTCACAGGACCCCCTTTGTGTGTCCTTTGTCTGGCCTTTCTTACCAACACTTCTGTCCGGCTGCCTCGGGCCTCCTCTTGGTAAACTTGGCGCCAGTTTCCCTGACCCTATGTGGTGCCTTCCTAGCGGGTGGAGCAAGGGGCTGCGCCACATAAAATGTCAGAGCCTCCGGTTTCTAGCTGAGGGTCGTTTCCTGCCTCCACTAGTTCGGGGACCGGTCTCCCCCTTTGGCCTGACCCCTCCACGCAGGTGGATTCGGGCGTGCGGTGGCGACTCGCCCGTCCGCACCCCTGGGATCCCTTCATTCCTCGTTCCTAGAGCCTTCTCCGCTCCTCTTCCTTCCTTCTCCCTCTTGCAGGCCTGGGCCTCTGTTACTAGGCCCGCCTCCGGAGCAGAGCTCATGCAGAGCCCCTGCTCCCTGCCACTTCTGCTCAGACTTCTCTGCACTGAACTAAGATGGTGCCCACATTTTATACTCCCTTCTCAATGCGCCCAGGAACTGCTTCCTCCCTGCTCCTGCACTGCAGGGTTCCCCTTCCTCAGTGTTCCCTCCCCCCACTCCAGCCAGGGACAGGGACTGTCGTGCCCATCTCAGGGGCATATTGGTCGCCCTGCCCCACGGCAATGTGGTGTAATGCATGCAGGTGTCGGGTCCTGATCCACACTCCATCCTTATCTGAGAGTGAGATATCACACCTCTGGGTGAGGTGCAATACGTCTGTAGCAACCGAGCCCTCGGTGCTACAGTTCCATTTATCTTCAGCCTAGGTGACGTATTGTGATACAGGGCCGTGATTTTGGCTATAAAAGGGTCCCCTAGACCCCTACCCCAAGCTTTTTAAGAGAATCGTATATGGCGTGCCAGGAGACTCTATGGAATGCTTTCTCAGCATCCAACGAGAGTATCTACTTACAAATTTTTAACTGCATCTAGCCCAGGAAATACTTTGTGCCTAGTAGCAGTGTCTGCTAGTCAGCGGATTATCCCGGCTGTTAAGCAAGCTACACCACCTGTAGTTTGGACACTTAATTTTTTCAAAGGAAATGCTTCGGGACCACGGGATACTCAGTGAAGAGCATCAGGAGGCACCCCAAGGCATAGGGGCTGGGACTGGCACTAGGATGCCTTGCGGTGGACAGCCGAGCTCGATCCTTATAAAAGCTTTTTAACTGCAGCAGCTTTAGTGGACGCTACTGGAGCTGGAATTACGCGGCTGCTGGCATGAGACTTGCCCTCCAATAGATCCTTGTAAATGGATTTAAAGTGTATTCATTCAAATTAGAGGGACAATTTAAATTAAAAAGCTTAGAGCTGCCTCTACCACAGGGGGGCTCTCTCGACCCACCAGCGGACAGGCACCAGTATTGGGAGAGGGGGGCTGGCCGTCAGGGTTCACCGCGGCTCTGGCACAAACCCGGCGACACGGAGGTGGCACGGGCAGGAGCGGACTGGCCGTCTCGGCTTCACACTTTTTGGATTTTAGAAGGGCATGACATGCCTATATCTGTGTCTCCCCCTCCTTTTACTCCTTCACCTCTTTTCTTTTCGCATGACTATATGTACTTGTCACTTTTCCATGTGTTAGTTGTGTCTTCTGAGCAGTTTGTCAGCTTTTGGACACCTTTGAAGGTGTTTTCTATGTGTTTCTATGTGTTTTTGTTTGCCTGCCATTGGTTTTAACGGTGTTCGAAGGTGTTCGACGAACAGTTCGGCGAACACACGGGTGTTCGACGAACCGAACCGAACTCGAACACTACGGGGGTGGCTCAACACTAGTTAAGAATCCGCAAATTGGCCGGGAGTTTCAATTTATAGGCCACCGGGTTGATTTGTTTGATAACTTCCAGTGGGCCGATGAACCGAGGCCCTAACTTGTAGGAAGGAATCTTGAGCCGGACATACTTGGACGAGAGCCAGACCTTATCTCCAGGATGGAATTGTGGTGGATCCAGACGTCTTTTGTCAGCCTGTTTTTTCATCCGCTCGGATGACTGAAGAAGTGCAGATCTGGTACTCTCCCAAATGGAGGAAAATTCGTTAACGAGAGATTCCGCAGCCGGATTGTCCACCGAGGTGGAGACGGGAAACGGGATCCGAGGATGCTGACCGAAGACTACAAAAACCGGGGATTTGGAGGAAGATTCGCTCTCGAATTATTGTAAGAAAATTCGGCCCACGGTAAAAGATCCACCCAGTCGGAATGGTGAGCATTAACAAAGTGCCGGAGGTAACTGGTTAAAATTTGGTTGATCCGTTCTACTTGGCCATTGGACTGTGGGTGATATGCAGAAGAAAAGTCCAAGGTGACCCCCAGCAGTTTACACATGGCTCGCCAAAAACGAGAGGTGAACTGAACCCCTCGGTCGGATACGATGTGGAGAGGAAGACCGTGTAGATGGAAGACATGATGGATAAAGTCTTTAGCTAACTCTGATGCAGACGGGAGACCCGGCAGGGGAATAAAGTAAGCCATTTTGGAAAAGCGGTCAGCGACCACCCATATGACCGTACAACCGGCAGAGACAGGGAGGTCCGTTATAAAGTCCATAGCTATATGTTGCCATGGGGCAGCAGGTACAGGAAGAGGAAGGAGACGGCCGGCTGGCAGATGTCTCGGAACCTTGTTGCGGGCACAGGACACACAGGCTGAAACAAAGTCTATTACGTCCTTGTGCAGGGTAGGCCACCAGTAATTCCGGGAAATAAGCTGGAGGGTCTTTTTCTGACCAGCGTGGCCAGCTAGCTTGGACGAGTGTCCCCAGTGTAGAACCTTCTCACGATCAGGTACAGTTACGAACGTCTTACCGGGTGGAAGACGATTTAGATGCACGGGGGCCACCTGCATTACTCTGGCGGGGTCAATGATGTGTTTAGGCTCCTCCTCAAGATCAGAGACCAAAAAGGATCGGGATAAGGCATCAGCTTTGATGTTTTTGTCAGCCGGGCGAAAATGAAGAATGAAATTAAAGCGGGCGAAGAGCAAGGACCACCGGGCTTGGCGCGGGTTAAGTGGGCACTCTGGAGGTTAGCCAAGTTCTTGTGGTCCGTGTAAATTATTACCGGGTGAAGAGCCCCCTCGAGCAGGTAACGCCACTCCTCCAGTGCCAGCTTAATGGCCAACAATTATCGGTCTCCTATAGAATAATTGCGCTCCGATGAGGAGAAGAGTTTGGAGAAGAAGCCGCAGGTTACCATTCTTCCGGAAGACGACTTTTGAGTAAGTACTGCTCCGGCTCCGGAGGAGGAAGCGTCGACTTCTAGAAAGAATTGTTTGTTGCCGTCCGGACGATGCAGCACAGGGGCAGAGGAAAGAGCTCATTTTAAGGAAAGGAAGACCTCCTCTGCTTCGAGCGGCCATTCTCTGGGATTAGCGCCCTTACGGGTGAGCGCCGAGATACGGGCAGTCCGGGAAGAGAAGTGCGGAATGAAGAGGCGGTAGTAGTTGGCGAAGCCCAGGAACCGCTGAATAGCCTTCAACCCCTCGGGTCGGGGCCACTTCTGGATAGCAGCCAGTTTCTCAGGGTCCATTTGTAGGCCGGTCTGAGAGATTATGTAGCCCAGAAACGGAAGCGAGGTCTGCTCAAAGAGGCACTTCTCATATTTAGCGTAGAGGTGGTTCTGCCTGAGCCTGAGCAGGACCTGACGAACATCCCTCCGGTGAGTGAGAAGATCCGGAGAGAAGACCAAGATGTCGTCCAGGTACACCAGCACGCAGGAGTAGAGAAGGTCACGGAAGATGTCATTGACCAACTCTTGAAAGATGGCGGGAGCATTACAGAGACCGAAGGGCATTACAACATATTCATAGTGACCGTCCCGGGTGTTGAATGCCATCTTCCATTCATCCCCCTGACGGATACGGACCAGATTATACGCCCCACGGAGGTCCAACTTGGTGAAGATTCTAGCCCCCCTCAGACGCTCAAATAATTCAGGAATGAGCGGAAGGGGGTATTTATTCTTCACTGTGATCTGGTTAAGGCCTCCATAGTCTATACAGGGACGGAGTGAGCCGTCCTTCTTTTTGACGAAGAAGAAGCCTGCTCCCGCCGGGGAGGTAGATTTCCGGATAAATCCCCGGGCCAGATTCTCCTCAATATATTCAGACATGGACCGGGTCTCAGCAGCGGACAAAGGGTAAATACGCCCACGGGGAGGAGTAGCGCCGGGCATCAGGTCAATTGGGCAGTCGTATGGTCTATGAGGGGGTAATGTCTCTGCCTCTCTTTTATTAAAAACGTCCGCAAAAGACCAATAGGGAACCGGTAGGCCGGGTAGATTGGCTGGGGTAGGAGAAGGACGGGCAGGATGACCGGGAACTAAACAAGTCTTATGGCAGTCCTGACCCCAGCGAAGAACTTCTCTGGTCTGCCAATCAAGCACGGGTGCGTGTTTCTGGAGCCAAGGTAGGCCTAGCAAGAGGGCGTGAGAGAGTGCAGGCAGAACATGAAAGAAGATGCTCTCAGAGTGCAGCATTCCCACCTGCAAAGTTATGGATTCGGTGATGAGTTGGATGGGATGAGGTAAGAGACCTCCATCCACGGCGGCGACAGATAAGGGTACAGCCAGAGGTTTGGTGGGAATGCGGTATTTCTCTACCAGGGACTGAGAAATGAGATTTCCGGCAGCTCCAGAGTCGAGTTGAGCCAGTTCAAAATAACGGTTCTCCCCGCAGATGACAGAGACCGACAGCATTAGAGATGGAGAGGGTTTATTTCTGTCTAGGGTGACCTCTCTGAGCGACCCTAGACACAGGCGTTTCCCAACCTCTCTGGGCAGGAACGGATCCGGAGCTCCTTACTGCCACAGTAGAAGCAGTTCCCTTCGGCATGGCGTAATTCTTGACGGGTCTTGACCATCTTGGTCTGGTCGACCTGCATAGGCTCAGGTGAGTGCGCAGGGGAGTAACGGAGGAAGTGACGGGTCTCTGGAAGGTAGGGGCAAGGCGTGGAAACCTCCTCTCACGGGTGGCCTCTTTGGTGCGCTCCTGGAATCGGATGTCAATCCGGGTGGCAAGTGTAATTAAGTCGTCGAGAGTGGTAGGAATGTCCCGACCGGCGAGTTCATCTTTAATACGGCCGGACAGACCCTCCCAGAAGACGGACACCAGGGCGTCGTTATCCCTGGCAAGCTCTGAAGCAAGGGTACGGAACCGTATGGCATATTGACCCACGGTGAGACTTCCTTGACGGAGGCGTAGCAGAGATGAGGCGGATGAAGTCTTCCGTCCTGGTTCGTCGAAGACTTTCTGGAAAGCCGTGAGAAAGGCTGGCAGGTTGGACACCAGGGGGTCTCCTCTCTCCCATAGAGGATTTAGCCAAGCCAGCGCCTCCCCCGTGAGATGGGACATGATGAAGGCTACTTTGGCTCGGTCGGTGGAAAACTGGTGTGCCAACAGTTCGAAATGCAGAGTGCACTGATTAATGAAGCCACGTGCCTGGACGGGATCTCCGCCAAAACGAGGCGGGGCGGAGAGGCGGGGACCGGGAAGAGATGCCATGGTATTGATGGGCAGCGGTGGTGCCAGAGTTGTAAGTGTGCGAGTGGAGGCAGCTCCCGATGAGGCAGTAAATGTGTCCAGGCGGGAGTTAACACTACGCAGGTGACTCAGGATGGACTCCTGTTGGGACCTCTGACGGGAAAGTTCACGACATAGGTCCGAGAGCGAGGGAGCTTGGGTGACACCGGGTTCCATGGCCCGAGCAAACTGTAACGGGTCTGGGAGGTGGAACCTCTGAGCAACTATACAAAGGGGCAGTCCTTGTAAGGAAGCGGGTGGCTCCCAGGGAAGGCGGGCAGGTAGTCACGGCAAGTGACAGGGACAGTCTCTGGGTAGAAAGGCAGGAAGTCACGGCAAGTGACGGGGACAGTCTCTTAGAAGGCGGATGGTCACGGCAAGTGACAGCAGGGAAAGAGTCTCTAGACGGGCAGGTGGTCACGGCAAGTGACAGCAGGGAAGAGTCTCTAGATAGGCTATCAGGCAGGTAGCAGGTGAGCGCTCCCAGCTGAGCGGGCAAGAGTCTCTGGACAGGCAGGTGGTCACGGCAAGTGACGGCAGAGCGTCCAGGTAGGCTAGCAGGCAGGTAGCAGGTGAGCGCTCCCAGGTGAGCGGGCAAGAGTCTCTGGACAGGCAGGTGGTCACAGCAAGTGACGGCTAAGCCTCCAGGTAGGCTAGCAGGTAGGTAGCAGGTACGCGCTCCCAGGTGAGCGAGTAAGAGTCTCTGGACAGGCAAGTGATCACAGCAAGTGACGGCTAAACCTCCAGGTAGGCTAGCAGGCAGGTAGCAGGTGAGCGCTCCCAGGTGAGCGAGTAAGAGTCTCTGGACAGGCAGGCAGGTATCAGGCAGGTATCTGGCAGGTACTTCCTGGTCCGCAGGCGGACTGATCCATAGACAGACTGGCAGGTGCTGGTAGGCAGACTGTTGGACCACAGGATAGCAAGCAGGTAAGCAGATATCAGGCAGGTATCAGGCAGGTATCTGGCAGGTGACTGGCAGGTAACTGGTAACGGGATAAAGAAGCCAGTTATAGATGGTCAAATACATATAGTACTATATATATCAGTGCTCATGAATTTAGGAGCACAATCTATTCCCTGCCACAGCCAGAACCATCAATTTATAGCCAGAGCAGTTAATCAGTTTGTAGACACATACTTAACATACTTGTACTTAGCATTGGCTGTCTAGCTAAATATAGTACCACATGTACAAGACCTCGCATCTATAACATAATGTCAAAACTAAATTTTCTGACAAAGACATAGCAGCCAAACAGATATTAAAGAGTAGATATTCATTAGTAAGTAAAAATGACACTCATTATCGATAATCCCTGGTCCCTTACAGACAGTTAGAGATAACAGTCACAAATAAATATTCATTCATAAATAGAAAGTAACACTTATCGTTAGCAGTCCCTAGTCCCAATGAGTTTCCCCCTAGTTTCCACCAGGGTTCATCAGGGGACCTGGGAAGGACATCAATCCCTCTCCCCAGATTGCCAGTCAATGTTGCATGTGTAAGAATTCGACCGTATACCCTCCTTATATCAAATAAAACGTGACCTCCACAGATGTTGTTAATTAACATAGCACGTCTTGCTGCCATAATATACATATCCGGCATTTACAACCAGATACAGGTCCGTGAACCGCACGTGGAATGCACAGATCCGGAAGTGACAATACACTAATGAAACCCACCGGAAGTGACGTTGCTGGAATGCATACAGACCGGTGGAACGCTCATGGATCGCATGCACCCGGAAGTGACAATGCACTAATGACGCCAACCGGAAATGACGTCACCAAAATGACAGAGCACATAGCTAAAGAGCAGAATTGACGCCCATGCACACACACAGTTGCTAATAATTATCGTGATAGCCAGTTAATGTTCACATCAGCCCAAGATGTCCATCCCACATCAGGATGCATCACACAATACATGCCATATGCTAAAAAAGTTCGACAATTATTCAGAGCAATTGAATATACACGCTGTGTATCAAGGAGGCAATGAAAATAGTAAGGGAGAATTGAGTATCTTATCATACTATAACTAAAGTGTTATCCACATATTTCAGTGTCATTTATCATTCACAGAGCATTCAAAGCTGTTTAGAATAGGGATTAAAAAGTACCCAAGAAAAAATAAAAATATACAGTTTGCCACAATGGGCATATATGCATGTTGGTCCATAGACCAATACCATAAAAGGCTGGATCTAATTGGCCCTTAATATCACATATGGATTCAGATGAAGCTCGAGAAGCTCAACTGTTCATTAACGCCCCCAGGGGCCATTGATGACATCCAAAAGATCCACCGGGCTTCCCGTTGAAGTATTTTTTTATTCCAGTCCCCCTTTCAGACTGACTGTGCCACCACTTCCAGGACCCTAAAAGACATGCATCCCATGTCTCCTCCATGTTTAGATAATATGTGCCTGGTGAGTGGAGTATCTCTGTTATGTCTCACATCTCCAAGGTGCTCACCTATCCAAACACGCAATTCACGTTTCGTTTTTCCAATATAATCCATTGGACACGTGCATGTGCAGAGATACACCACTCCTAACGTTCTGCAATTGGCAAAATCTCTCATTTCATATGTGCGTTTGGTCACTGCACTCACAAAGTTTTTTGATGGTGTAACAAATTTACAGATTGGAATGTGCTGGTTCATATCTTGGGTTAATATTGCGGATCTCTTCTGAGACTAATTTCAGAAATATATCGATGCCCCTGTTATAGCAGAAGATGGAGTCCCTCAAGTTTAAAGGCCCCATCTATGCTATATAAGTCTGACAGTTATTTTAGGTGAAAACAACAGCTATGAATGTTCCTTCTTGTATCAATAGCGTGTCCTTGGGAGAAGATAAAGTGATTCTCCCTGGCCAGATGTTTCTTCTTGTAGCAATAATGTGTTCTTGCAGAAAGATGAAATGACCTTGCTAACTAGATAAGTCTAATTAAATATTTTAAAGCATACAGAAACTAGCTTTTTTCGCTTGTTCAGCTAAACTGTATAATCGAACCATATATGGCAAATCCGTTTCCTGCCTTTACGGTGTATATTAGCCCTGTGTTTTGTAATAAAGTTTTTTAGAGTATGTTTAGACAAAAACATCCTGTCCTGTGTCTTCATTCTCTCCGAGCTCGTAATCCAAAGGATAGAAGACCCAAAATTCAGAGACGACAGTTGGCGCCTCGAACAGGGACCTTGAGTTAATCTACCCAAGGGTGCTCGACCGGTCCGAGACGTGGGATGAGTGAAGCTCTCTGTTGGTGATATATACAGCGCTGAGGTAAGAATAACTGTTATATTCTACCTAATTATATCACTGCATAGAAGAGACTCCCTCACCCCCGAGCGGTCGGCTCCCCAGGTAATTCAACAGATTGTTGTCTGGCTCAGGTCCCTTTGAACCAGTAGAATCCCTCAGATAAATTGACAGTCCTGCCTTCTATCCTTTGGAGAATTTAAGAATGAAAGTATGGATCCGATGATTGTGTTGTGGATGTGTCCCGGGATTGATGTTTTTGGTCGGTTTTTCTGGTTGGCGTATAAGTCCTAGAGAGGCTAGTAGTGGAATGGCTCAGAAACCTTTGTGGCCCATTGTCTAAGTGACTGAGGAGTCTCTTCTAGGTGAGGAGAACCAAAAAAAATGGGGAACCAAAATGCCAAGGAAGGCATTATAGCCAAAGACTTAGTGGTACGCAGAGAAGGGAAACAGGCACTGATTGGAATTGACAAAATATTGTGTAAAGCGGGAATGAATGAGAATGGAGAGATGAATGGAGAGAAATGGAAATCCTTCTTTAACTCCTATCATGGATGGTTGAAAGATAAGGGTCTGTTAAGGACAGTAGATGTATGGATGAATGCATGCGCTTATTTTGAAGGAAAGATTGAAGAATTAGGAGACGGACGTTACAGACTGACAAAAACTGGAATGACAGATTTTCCTCCCTGTCCGCTCCCGACGTCACCCCCACCCCAGTACCAGAATTCCCAGGAACCTAATGTTGGGTTTGCCCCAGATGTGGACAGCAGAATCCCTTGACAGTAGACATCTGTGTGGCATGTGGAGGACCGAGACCCCACCCAGCTAGACAATTCCCAATGAGAACGGTAGTTGTGCCAGGAGCACCGGGTGCAGCAGCAGCAGCAGCGGGGGGGGATGCAGTGGTTCCAGGTCAGGAAGCTCACACAATGTTAATGTATAGACCATGGAGTCCTTCAGAGCAGTTGGCGTTGATCTCCCAGCTGTCAGACCCATCCCAGTCCCCTATGGGTTTTGCTAGAATGATCACCACCATACAGGATGCATATCATGCCACTAGAATAGATCTGCAGGGGGTAATTAAGGGAAAATTGGCAGATGAAGCCCGCTATGATAGGTTGATAGATGAGACAAAAAAACAGTATGCCAATAGGACCGGACCCGTAGATGCAGAATCTAATGATGCAGCAGCTGGAGTCCTATTCGCAGCAGCGTTGGTAAAAGCATGTCAAGACAGGCAAGCAGAAAAGCAAGTTACACTAGAAGATAGAGTGCAGGGAAAGGAGGAAGATCCTAAGGATTATTTCTATGAACTAAAGAAAACCTGGTCAGAAATGGGGTTCAACCCCGGGAATAAGACTAGTGAGAGGGTATTAGCAAGTGCTTTCATGAATGGACTAAAGAAAGAGATTGCAGAGAAGGTAAAAGCAAGTAGACCAGACTGGAGATCAGTGAAGGCAGAATATTTAGCTAGAATAGCTCAGGGGGCACAACATGACATAGCGCAGGCAAAAAGAGCTGCCAGAATACATATAGTAGAGACGACCCCCAGAAACAACAGAGGCAGAGGACGGACTGAAGGAGGAGGACAGAAACTGTGTTACGGATGTAAATAGCCAGGACATTTTAGAAAGAACTGTAGGACCAACCCGTATCCAAATGCTCAGAGTACGGGTCCTCCAGCCGACCAAACAACGCCCCCATAGGATGAGGGTAGCTTGCACATGAACCCCCTCATCTCCTTACCCCCATCTCCCAGTTGTATAGTGCAGGTGAACCTACCAGAGGGACATGAAATCAATTTCCAAGTAGATACGGGGGCTGACAATTCAGTAATTACGCAAGGTGATTGGCCATACACTGACACTGATTTTTTCACATCATGTCATTGCCACCCCCTTCAATTCCCTGTCTGTCCTGCTCCCTGTCACTAAAAGAATTCCCCTGCAAATTCAAGGAGCTACTGTACATAGCCAGCTCATGGTATCGCCCCGAGGCCAATGTAACCTTTTGGGAAATAATGTGTTGTCCCAATTGCAAGCACATATTGAGTATCATCCTGATGGCACTGTCACCATGACCCCAGGTTTAAAACCAAGTACCCTTTGCAAAATTATGTCACTAGATATTGCCAGCATAGAAGAGACAAATGAGTTTCCCCCGATATTGGAGCAGGCTGTACCACATGATTTTTGGGCCTCAGACAAAACAGATGTTGGTAGGTTAAGAGTTCAACCAGTAATGGTGAAATTAAAACCAGGAGCCATCTTGCCTCAACAGAGGCAGTATCCCTATAGCTCGGCTCAGGAGAATGCCATAGCCCAGCAAGTCCAAAAATTACTACACAGAGGAGTCCTAGTCAAAACCCAGTCCCCTTGCAACACTCCCCTGTTCCCAGTAAAGAAAAAGAGCGTGCCAGGACAACCAGCCGCATATAGAATGGTCCATGACCTCCGGTTTGTTAACAAAGCCACAGAACTTCTAACACCAGTTGTGCCCAACCCGCATACTCTTCTGTCACAGATACCTTCTAACTCTCTTTGCTTTTCAGTGGTTGTTTTGGCAAATGCATTTTTCAGTGTACCATTACATCCTGACTGCCAGTACCTGTTTGCTTTCACATTCCAGGGTAATCAGTATACATGGACAGTGTTGCCACAGGGTGCCCAGAATTCACCCACAATGTACACTGCAAGTCTGCAGGAAATACTGGAGGGATGGTCTGAACCACATATCGTTGTTTTGCAATATGTCGATGACCTGCTCATTTGTGCCCCCTCCAGGAAACAATGTCATAGTGCAACTATATCGCTTATGTTGCTTCTCTATCACGCTGGCTGCAAGGCATCGAAAGATAAGCTTCAGTTTTGTAAATCTTCAGTCACCTTTTTGGGACATTGCATTACACCAGGAGCTCGTCAATTAACAAATGCACGGAAACAAGCAGTACAGGCATTCACCGTCCCCATTAATGTTGCAGCCCTCAGAACTTTTCTTGGACTTGTTTCCTATTGCAGACAGTGGATTCATGCCGTCTCTATTTTGATGCAGCCCCTCTATGACTGTCTTACTCCAACACCTTTTGTACTAACAGCAGAGGCAATAGACTGTTTTTATTCTCTCAAGAACCGTATTTTGGCCGCTCCAGCTTTGGGTACCCCTAATTATGAGCTCCCATTTACTCTGTACCTTCATGAACAAGCTGGACATGCAGCAGGAGTTTTAACTCAAACACACGGTGATAATCAGAGACCTGTTGCCTACTTTAGTGGCAGATTGGATGCGGTAGCCAGAGGTGCACCATCCTGCGTACGTGCTCTGCATGCTGTTGGACTATTACTCCATAAATCTGCAGACATTGTTGTAGATCATCTGCTCACCGTGCTAACACCTCATGATGTCTACACTATATTGAATCAAGAGCAACCCGCTCACCTCTCAGCAGCACGTCATCTCAGGTTACAATGTGCACTGTTAATGCCTCCCAATGTTTCTTTACAGAGGTGTACTACCCTGAATCCAGCAACTTTGTTACCTCTCTCGGATCTAAAGGAGGAGTCAGGTACTGTGCTTTTTAAGGAAGATCCAAGAGAGGAAGTTCCTCATGACTGTGTACAAATGATGGCACAAGAAACGGCAGGTTTACCTACTGTATTTGAACATGAATTACAAAATGCAGATTTTGAATTTTTTGTAGATGGATCCCGTCATCAGGACGATTCAGGTACCTTCCATACTGGATATGCAGTTGTCTCCCTCAATGCAGTAATCAAGGCAGAACCAATGCTCCCACACCAGTCAGCTCAAGAAGCTGAACTTAGGGCCCTAACCGAGGCCTGTAAACTAGAGGAAGGTAGTATTGTTAACATTTACACAGATTCTAGGTACGCATTCGGTATATTGCATGATTTTGGTCCAATATGGAAGTCAAGAGGTTTCCTGACGGCAGCAGGACACCCCATTAAGAATGCTGATGCGGTCCAGCAGTTAATTGATGCGCTACAACTACCCAAACAAGTAGCTGTCATAAAGGTAAGAGCACATACCAGACGCACCGACCAGGTAAGCAGAGGAAACGCGATGGCAGATGCAGCGGCAAAAACAGCAGCCTGTAAGCCGCAACAAGGGTCAACAGTACGTCAGTTAAGTGCCCCTAAAAACCCCTTTGTGTCGGAGGACATCTTATCCCAAATGCAGGCTCAGGCTCAAAAGGAGGAGGTTGATAAGTGGTTAAAGGAAGTTGCATGCCTGAATGAAGCAAATGGGGTATGGGAGAAAGGGACACGACGATGCCTTCCAAGGGCACTGTACCCAGCAGCTGCCCAGATACTACATGGGCCGACACACCAATCTTAAATGGGTGTGATGAGTGTGATGCAGAAACATTGGGTGGCACCAGGATTCTCCACCTGTATTGAAAACCTGGTACAAGGGTGCATGATATGTGCTACACATAATCAGGGTAGAGTAGTTAAAACACCACCCAAACACACCCCCCGGCCCCTCTATCCATTCCAGAGACTGCAAATTGATTATATTCAGCTGCCAAAGTCAGGATCATGGGAATATGTGTTGGTCTGTATTGATTTGTTCTCAGGATGGCCAGAGGCTTTCCCGATTGCCAAAGCCACGGCTGCGGCAACCGCAAAGAAACTGCTTGCGGAGGTGGTCTGCAGGTATGGGGTACCAGAGGTAATTGAGAGTGACAGAGGTACACACTTCACAGGTGAAATAATGAATGAAGTCATGTCAGCTCTAGGAATTCAACAAGCATTCCATACCCCATATCACCCACAAAGTAGTGGTAAAGTGGAAAGACTGAATGGGACATTGAAATTAAAAATTCAGAAAGCCATGGCTGAGACAGGAAAACCATGGCCGGACTGTTTACCACTTGCTCTGTTTTCAGTAAGATACACACCTAATAGAAAGACTGGACTCTCTCCATATGAGATATTGTTTGGCAACGTACCCAGCCTAGGGTGTTTCTATCTGCAAGCATTAGAAATGAACAACCATGTGCTAAGTTCCTATGTGAGGGCTTTACACAAAAAGATTAAGCAAGTACATGATAATGTCTTCAGTTCTCTTCCAGATCCAGATCAAGACTCTAGCAGCCATATGCTGCAACCTGGAGACTGGGTGGTTATAAAAA
Organism: Phyllobates terribilis; assembly: GCF_046119375.1. Taxonomy (NCBI): domain Eukaryota; kingdom Metazoa; phylum Chordata; class Amphibia; order Anura; family Dendrobatidae; genus Phyllobates; species Phyllobates terribilis. Next base: position 883,081,314 of record NW_027362762.1, read on the forward strand.
GACACGTGAGGAAAAGCCTAGATCCACGGTTTGACGGACCCTTTCAAGTTCTGCTGACCACAAGTACAGCCGTTAAGCTAGAGGTAAAAGAGACCTGGATCCACGCATCCCATTGCAAAAAGATACTAGGAGAACCAGCGGACAAAGAATGATGACATTGTTTATACTTACCTGCATCCTTGCGACCACAGGTGCATGGACTACGTTAGGCACCATGGATGGAGATGACAATAGATTCATTAGACACCATCTTGCTCTAATTGATGGACTAAAGGAGCAAAACCAGACCATTGCTAATTGTTGGATATGTACACATGCCCCTGTGACGTCCACTAGCATACCCTTTCTCGCTGTCCCAGTCTCATGGGAAGAGATAAACTTTTGGGTGAACTGTTCAGATACTTTGGCCAATAATTCCACACAGAGATTTTCCTTTCTAAATCCCGCAAATTGGTTTAAAGGTATTGGTGGGTGGTTGGCTGGTATAGTACAAGCTATTTTACAGGTTTTGCTAATGTGTCTTGCGGTTTATTTGTTTTTTTTTTAAGCTTTTTTTTTTTTAATGTGTATTCAGCGCTGTACTAAAATTCGTATTGATAAATGAAGGAACAAAAGGATGGAATGTTATAGCAGAAGATGGAGTCCCTCAAGTTTAAAGGCCCCATCTGTGCTATATAAGTCTGACAGTTATTTTAGGTGAAAACAACAGCTATGAATGTTCCTTCTTGTATCAATAGCGTGTCCTTGGGAGAAGATAAAGTGATTCTCCCTGGCCAGATGTTTCTTCTTGTAGCAATAATGTGTTCTTGCAGAAAGATGAAATGACCTTGCTAACTAGATAAGTCTAATTAAATATTTTAAAGCATACAGAAACTAGCTTTTTTCGCTTGTTCAGCTAAACTGTATAATCGAACCATATATGGCAAATCCGTTTCCTGCCTTTAGGGTGTATATTAGCCCTGTGTTTTGTAATAAAGTTTTTTAGAGTATGTTTAGACACAAACATCCTGTCCTGTGTCTTCATTCTCTCCGAGCTCGTAATCCAAAGGATAGAAGACCCAAAATTCAGAGACGACACCCCCTATATCACCGACTGGGGTCCAACGCCAACACCCCTCCATCCCTCCTCTGATAATTCTGATAGTATTATTACGTCTGGGAGATCCAGATTTTTCTGAATAACGACACATTGAAGTGCCAACAATTGGGCATATCTTTGGAGGATCTCCCAGACGTAACAACACTATCAGAATTATCAGAGGAGGGACGGAGGGGTGTTGGCGTTGGACCCTTCTCTGACCTCAAACCTAGGAGTAGTAGGATGCCCCCGGTCGGCGATATTGGGGTCATCGATATATTTCTGAAATTAGTCTCAGAAGAGATCCGCAATATTAACCCAAGATATGAACCAGCACGTTCCAATCTATCTCTGACTGAGAAAAGGGCTTTGGAATCACTGAGTGTAAATAATGCAATAGTGTTGAAGCCCTCGGATAAGGGCGGTAACATTGTTGTTTTGGATGACAGGCAGTACATTGCAATGTGCCAGGGACTCCTATCAGATGTGTCTACATATGAAGTCTTACGGAAAGATCCCACCAAGGAATATATGGTGGGATTATCTAAGATTCTGTCGTGTGCATTGGCAATGAATCTGCTTTTGAAAAATGAATATGATTTTCTCCTCCCAAAATGGCCCGTTACAGCTACAGTTTATGCACTTCCAAAAATACATAAGGGCATTAACCCCCTAAAGGGAAGACCCATTGTTGCAGGGATTGATGCCCTGTGTCAGAATTCTAGTGTATATTTGGACAAAATCCTGAGACCTTTTGTTTTGGCCCTTCCATCATATCTGAGAGATACGATGGATCTTCTGAATAAATTGGAAGGCGTGTCCATTGACTCTAATACAATCCTGGCCTTAATTGACGTTGAGGCCTTATATAGTAGCATTCGACACGACGTGGGTCTAGCAGCTGCTGAATATTATCTGAAAAGTAGAGGGACACATTTGGGGCCACACAACAAATTCCTCTTAGAACTCTTGGATTTTGTCCTGCGACACAATTGCTTCCTGTACAATGGAAAATATTACCACCAACTCAGGGGCACAGCAATGGGGAGCCCGTGTACCCCCACTTACCCCAATCTGCTCCTGGGTTGGTGGGAAGATACTATTGTGTTTAGGGACGAGGATGTCGTCTGGGCCCCACGAATCCTTTTCTGGGGTAGATATATTGACGACATCCTCGTCCTATGGGCAGGGGACGAGACATCTTTTCGGACTTTTGTAGCACATCTGAATACGAACCTAATTGGACTATCCTTTACATGTGAGGTGGGAGTGGAAGAGATCTCCTTCCTTGACCTAAAGATCTCGAGAAATGGTGATGGTATTTTAAAACTTCACTGTATCGCAAACCTTCTGCGACCAATAGCCTTTTAGATTGGAGGAGTTTCCATCCTCCACCTTTAAAAAGAGGCATCCCTAAGGGACAGTTCCTTAGGGTGTGGAGGAACTGCTCCTCGCGGAACGATTTCCAGTCCGAATCGTGTGATTTGTCTCACAGGTTTCGGAGTAGGGGATACCCTGAAGGAGTTATAGACAAGGCATATCAACATGCTAGGAAAATAGAAAGATCATTCCTCCTCACCCCTAGAGACAGATCTAGCTCTGAATCTATTACACGATTGATAGGGACCTATGACGATCAGTCAAATAAAGTTATGGGTATTCTTGAAAAACACTGGGGAATCCTCCGAGCAGATCCGGATGTGGCAGGTTTGGTCTCTGAAACACCTTCAGTTACATTTATTAGGGGGAGATCTGTTAAAGATTTAGTTGTCCACAGCCACTTCACTCCGCAGAGGAAGGACACCACATGGCTACGGAATAGGTCGAAGGGTATGTTTAGATGTGGTCACTGCTCTTTTTGTAAATTTGTTACACCATCAAAAAACTTTGTGAGTGCAGTGACCAAACGCACATATGAAATGAGAGATTTTGCCAATTGCAGAACGTCAGGAGTGGTGTATCTCTGCACATGCACGTGTCCAATGGATTATATTGGAAAAACGAAAAGCGAATTGCATGTTCGGATAGGTGAGCACCTTGGAGATGTGAGACATAACAGAGATACTCCACTCGCCAGGCACATATTATCTAAACATGGAGGAGACGTGGGATGCATGTCTTTTAGGGTCCTGGAAGTGGTGGCACAGTCAGTCAGACAGGGGGACTGGAATAAAAAAATACTCCAACGGGAAGCCGGGTGGCTCTTTTGGATGGAATCAATGGCCCCTGGGGGCATTAATAAACAGTTGAGCTTCTCAAGCTTCGTCTGAATCCATATGTGATATTAAGGGCCAAATTAGATCCAGCCTTTTATGGTATTGGTCTATGGACCAACATGCATATATGCCCATTTTGGCAAACTGTATATTTGTTTTTTTCCTGGGGACTTTTTAATCCCTATTCTAAACAGCTTTGAATGCTCTGTGAATGATAAATGACACTGAAATATGTGGATAACACTTTAGTTATACTATGATCAGATACTCAATTCCCCCTTACTATTTTCATTACCTCCTTGATACACAGCGTCTATATTCAATTGCTCTGAATAATTGCATATGGCATGTATTGTGTGATGCATCTTGTTGTGGGATGGACTTCTTGGGCTGATGTGAACATTAACTGGCTATCATGATAATTATTAGCAACTGTGTGTGTGCATGGGCGTCAATTCTGCTCTTTAGCTATGTGCTGCGTTATTTTTGTGACGTCATTTCCGGTTGGCGTCATTAGTGCATTGTCACTTCCGGGTGCGTGCGTTCCATGAGCGTTCCACCGGTCTGTATGCATTCCGGCAACGTCACTTCCGGTGGGTGTCATTAGTGTATTGTCACTTCCAGATCTGTGCGTTCCACGTGTGGCTTACGGACCTGTATCCGGTTGTAGACACCGGATATGTATACTATGACAGCAAGATATGTGCTATGTTAATTAACAACATCTGTGGGGGTCACGTTTTCTTTGATATAAGGAGGGTATACGGTCGAATTCTTACACATGCAACATTGACTGGCAATCTGGGGAGAGGGATTGATGTCCTCCCCAGGTCCCTTGATGAACCCTGGTGGAAACTAGGGGGAAATGCGTTGGGACTAGGGACTACTAACGATAAGTGTTACTTTCTATTTATGAATGAATATTTATTTGTGACTGTTATCTCTAACTGTCTGTAAGGGACCAGGGATTATCGATAATGAGTATCATTTTTTACTTACTAATGAATATCTACTAATGGATATCTATGTTTGACTGCCATGTCTTTGTCGGAAAATTTAGTTTTGACATTATGTTATAGATGCGAGGTCTTGTACATGTGGTACTATATTTAGCTAGACAGCCAATGCTAAGTACAAGTATGTTAAGTATGTGTCTACAAACTGATTAACTGCTCTGGCTATAAATTGATGGATCTGGCTGTGGCGGGGAATAGATTGTGCTCCTAAATTCATGAGCACTGATATATATCCTACTATATGTATTTGACCATCTATAACTGGGGAATAAGGCTTATCGGCTTCTTTAGCTATATGTTCACTTCTTTTCTTACCCTTTTTCACCATTGTAGTTTTGGTTTATTTAAGTAAGGGTTCTTATAGGGACATTTAGGGACACCGACGTTGAGCGGGGGCGCCACGAAGTACAAATTAGGGTGCCAACCTCCGCTGCTAGGAAGGGAAAGAAATTAGGGACAGAATAAGGACAGAATTAATCTGTATTCCCACCTTTTTTGGTGTACCTTTGATGTCCTAATATTATGAGCATCTTTGTTGTTTGTCTATGGATTGCCTACAGTCCTTTTTAGAATTTACCATTAAAAGCTATTTTTTAGGGAGCTTTTACCTTATGGTTGTCTTTGTCTATTTGGCCCCTTTTTTGATATTTTGTCTAGGTGTCTAATCAATTACAAACAAGCAAGATTTCTGGCTCTCACAGACCTGTAACTTCTTCTTTAAGAGGCTCCTCTGTCCTCCACTCATTACTTGTAGTACTGGCACCTGTTTGAACTTGTGATCTGTATAAAAGACACCTGTCCACAACCTCAAACAGTCATACTCCAAACACCACTATGGTGAAGACCAAAGAGCTGTCGAAGGACACCTGAAACAAAATTGCAGCCCTGCACAAGGCTGGGAAGACTGAATCTGCAATAGGCAAGCAGCTTGGTGTGAAGAAATCAACTGTAGGAGCAATAATTAGAAAATGGAAGACATACAAGACCACTGATAATCTCCCTCGATCTGGGACTCCACACAAGATCTCACCCCGTGGAGTAAAAATGATCTCAAGAACGGTGAGCAAAAATCCCAGAACGACAAGGGGGCACCTAGTGAATGACTTGCAGAGAACTGGGACCAAAGTTACACAGGCTACGATCAGTAACACACTACGCCAGCAGGGACTCAGATCCTACAGTACCAGAAGTGTAACCCTGCTTAAGCTATTACATGTCCGGGCCTGTCTGAAGTTTGCTAGTGAGCATTTGGATTATCCAGAAGACTATTGGGAGAATGTCACATGGTCAGATGATACCAAAGTAGAACTGTTTGGTAGAAACACAACCCGTCGTGTTTGGAGGAGAAAGAATGCTGAGTTGCATCCAAAGAACACCATATCTACTGTGAAGCATGGGGGTGGCAATATCATGCTTTGGGGCTGTTTCTCTACCAAAGCACCTGGACGACTGATCCGTGTACATGAAAGAATGAATGGGGCCATGTATCGTGAGATCTTGAGTGCAAACCTCCTTCCATCAGCAAGGGCATTGAAGATGAAACGTGGCTGGGTCTTTCAGCATAACAATGATCCCAAGCACACCACCAGGGCAACGAAGGAGTGGCTTTGTAAGAAGCATTTCAAGGTCCTGGAGTGACCTAGCCAGTCTCCAGATCTAAAACCTATAGAAAACCTTTGGAGGGAGTTGAAAGTCCGTGTTGCCCAGTGACAGCCCCAAAACATCACTGCTCTAGAGGAGATCTGCAAAGAGGAATGGGCCAACATACCAGCAGCAGTGTGTGCCAACCTTGTGAAGACTTACAGAAAACATTTGACCTCTGTCATTGCCAACAAAGGATATATAACAAAGTATTGAGATGAACTTTTGTAATTGACCAAATACTTATTTTCCACCAAAATTTGAAAAAAATTTCTTCCCAAATCAGACAATGTGATTTGCAGGATTTGTTTTCCCATTTTGTCTCTCATAGTTGAGGTCTACCTATGATGTTAATTACAGGCCTCTCTCATCTTTTTAAGTGGGAGAACTTGCACAATTGATGGCTGACTAAATATTTTTTTCCCCACTGTAGCTCTTTTCTTCCAACCAGCTTGAGAATTCAATAACAGAAATTTTTATTTCTTCTGTAACTGTACCATTTACAGTATTTTTAACGATGAAAAAATGTAATTGATAATGAGTAAGTATTCACTTCATGCATTCTTGGCTTAATTGCATTTCTTGTGGTCTAACCATTACTGTTTCATATATAATTTTTACAGTTATCATTAAAATAATTATGTTATAAAATTTAATGTCCAAGATTGCTGGGACCAATATACTAAACATTAAAGACCCCATCAGGAGTGTGCAAGCAATAAAAGCAGGTGTTTCTAATAAATACACATTAGTATGTGTTAATGTGTTAATGAATATTGTAAAAATTTAACTTTCAGATACGAGCAGTAATTACTATGTCTTGTACAAATGAATAGTATTAATGACAAATTCTTGACATTGACAGACTGCATTCTGCTTATGTGTAGAACATATTCACTATATATGTACATGTATACATGTACTCTACTTTATTCATGTACTCTACTTTATATATGAAGCGATTGTGACAATTTGATCACAGTTTTTCTAAATTTCACATCTTTTTTATCAATTTTCAGTTTAAATCTGAAAAAAAAATGTAATAAACTCACATTCTCACACCAACCAAAGGGGGTTCATAAGGATAAGACATAACTATTTAAAGAGAACCTGTCAGTAGGATCAACTCTCCTAAGACATCTATATGGGCACGTAGGTCATAGGAAGCTGAATAAAATGATACCTTGATATCTGAGATTTGATGTCTCATTCCAGAGAAATCCATGTTTTTTTAATATGTAGATGAGCTGTTAAGATCTATGGGCCGGACACAGATCTCTCTGGAAATATGCCTGTAGAGCTTACTTTATATGAAAGGGGGTGTTACCAGTGGAAAACATGTAATGACTGACAGTCTGTTCCACTGATCTTACTGTACAGCTATACAAAGAGATGAGTGAACCAGACAAAATTAAAATTTGCTTGCTCATGTGGATTTTCCTAGGAAATTTAATTCATAGGGAAGGGAAGGTATTTATTTATTTTACTCACTTACATAGCACCATTAATTCCAAAGCACTTTACATTATCATCACTGTCCCCAATGGGACTCACAATCTAGATTCTAGAATCAGTCTGTCTTTGGAATGTGGGAGGAAACTGGAGAACCTGGAGGAAGCCCATGCAAACATGGGGATAACATACAAACTCCTAACAGATGTTGTCCTTGGTGGGATTTGAATCCAAGATCCCAGTGCTGCAAGGCTACAGTGCTAACCACTGAGCCACCATGCTCACTAATTTTAATGTGCCTTATTATGGTCTGGGGTCTCTCCAACCCCAGAGCATAATAAATGTAACATATAAAAATTAGAAATCCTTATACTCACCTCACCGCTCACCTTTCTGGCCCCTCTGCTCCTCACCATCACCCATCCAGTTCCCTGTTGCATCTTCTGATCATACGCAGCCTGTGCTGAAATCCAAGTGCATGCAAGTTCATGGCATTGTGAATCATGAGGGAAGGGGAAAGAAGAGAAAAGAATGTAAATAAATTTAAAATATAACTTTTATTATTTAATCTAAAATCTGAATGAATTCATGTATATAAAATCACAATAATTTGTAAAGTCGTGTTAATTTATACTAAACCATATATCCTATATGGATGTATATAGGGTCACTACAATTTAATTATATAATCAGACCCTGTAAATCCTGGAATGTATAAAACAGCCAGTAAAATTATATAGTTCCACCACCAGTGTCCCTTAAAATTAAAAGGTGGGGAAATATGTCCTTCCAAATGCCCCAATTGTATACGTCCCCCAATATGACCAAAGTCAGTGGAATATTTTAGGGAACTATGCGGATTTCCGCTACAATCTTCATAATCAGGTTGATAAATCACCTATGGGTCACTGTGAGACCGCATTGCCGATGTCAGGAGGGAAAGTGCAGCCTCATGCTTAGCCGCTTATGATGAGGCACCGCCTGCTCTCTGATACTGTTGCAGAGGTTGAGAATTACGGCCCCGCACAATTCATACAACGGGGGTATAATCACATTTATATTTGGTCCAGTCAGTGAGGGAGAATCCTCTTGCGGGGATTCCTAATGTGGTACCGCTTGATTTATTTATATGGTCGCTTGTAATATAAAAGCGACCTTTACCAACGATCTGGCAGTTTATACATCATTGACAACAATATAGTTGTTACACTGCACAGTGACCCATAGGTGATTTATCAACCTGATTATGAAGATTGTAGTGGAGATCCGCATAGTTCCCTAAAATATTCCACTGACTTTGGTCATATTGGGGGACGTATACAATTGGGGCATTTGGAAGGACATATTTCCCTACCTTTTAATTTTAAGGGACACTGGTGGTGGTCTGAGTATATAATTAAATAGTAGTGACTCTATATACATCTATATAGGATATATGGTTTAGTATAAATTAACACGACTTTACAAATTATTATGATTTTATATACATGAATTCATTCAGATTTTAGATTAAATAATAAAAGTTATATTTTACATTTATTCACATTCTTTTCCCTTCTTTCCCCTTCCCTCATGATTTACTATCTATTTGGTGGTGTTCATCAGTGTGAATATTGTCCAATATAATCGGACTTTATTGAGTTTCATGGCATTGTGCATGCAAGTTCAAAGCAACTTAACTCAATTTATTCACTCATCTCTAGCTGTATCTGATTACAACTAACACTTCTTTAGCTTCCATCTCACAGGCCACCAGTGTGGTGGGAAAGGCAGTACATCAGAACTTTGTCTCATTACAAACATCTGCAGCAAAAGTTGTCTTTTCATAGTGCTGTTAACTCTGCTTCGGAGCTGTGCCTAATTATAATGAACACATTACAGAAGAGTTGAGTTTTGTCTCATTACCCATTTTAAGCATCTCTCTTTACATAGTGTGGTCCACTTTGCTGTACTGCCCTTCCCCCACTCTGACTGCCTGTGAGATGGAAGCCAAAGCACTAGGAGAAGATAATTGCAACTGCAAGTGTGTTTGTAATGAGACAAAGCACAGCTCTGCTGTACTGTGTTAGACATGATTACACACATATTTGTAGTGAGATCAGGTGAGCAGACTGTCAGTCATTAAATGTCTCATACCAGTAATGCCAAATTTAATTTAAAAGCAGATTATCATGGTTATCTTTTTCTTGCCCGTAGATCTTAACAGCTGATTTGCATATTAAGAAAAATGCTTTTTTTCGCTGGAGTAGGACATTGGATCACAATTATCAAGGTATACTGTTATAGCAGAAGATGAGGCCCCTCAAATTCAAAGACCCCATCTATGCTATATAAGTCTGAAAGTTACTTTAGGTCAAAATAACACCAGCAGTGAATGTTCCTTCTTGAATCAATAATGCGTCCTTGCTAGTCATCAGAATGTATCTGATAAAATGTGTCTAATCAATTGTGTCCGATTGAATGTTTCAACACAAGCACGAGAATAGAAATCAGTCTTTGTGTGCTAAAATTGTTTAATCAAACCATATATGGTAAATCCGTTTCCTGCCTTCAGGGTGGATATAAAACCCATGCTTTGTAATAAAGTTTAGAGTTTGTTTGACACACATCCTGTCCTGTGTCTCATCTCTCCGAGCTCATAATCCAAAGGATAGAAGACTCAGAATGCAGTGACCACAATACCATATAGATAGCTTGGAGGGTTGATCCTACTGATAGATTCCTTTTAATATGTTGGAGTGCCAACTCTATGACTCCATCTAACAGGAAAACTGAAGTCACCCAACATGTGAGGTGCATGCAGACCAAAGAATATGCCATCAATGGCTCATATAGGAGAACATATGTGAGGTAGGCCATCAATATTAAATCTATTTGGGTCTGACTATTGATTTCCTTGCCATTGTAGTACTCATGTGTAGTGTTGAGCCACCCCCGTAGTGTTCGAGTTCGGTTCGGTTCGTCGAACACCCGTGTGTTCGCCGAACTGTTCGTCGAACTGTTCGTCGAACACCTTCGAACACCGTTAAAACCAATGGCAGGCAAACAAAAACACATAGAAACACATAGAAAACACCTTCAAAGGTGTCCAAAAGCTGACAAACTGCTCAGAAGACATAACTAACACATGGAAAAGTGACAAGTACATATAGTCATGCGAAAATAAAAGAGGTGGAGGAGTAAAAGGAGGGGGAGACACAGATATAGGCATGTCATGCCCTTCTAAAATCCAAAAAGTGAGAAGCCGACACGGCCAGTCCGCTCCTGCCCGTGCCACCTCCGTGTCGCCGGGTTTGTGCCAGAGCCGCGGTGAACCCTGACGGCCAGCCCCCCTCTCCCAATACTGGTGCCTGTCCGCTGGTGGGTCGAGCGAGCCCCCCTGTGGTGGAGGCAGCTCTAAGCTTTTTTAAGCCGCGTAATTCCAGCTCCAGTAGCGTCCACTAAAGCTGCTGCAGTTAAAAAGCTTTTATAAGGATCGAGCTCGGCTGTCCACCGCAAGGCATCCTACTGCCAGTCCGAGCCCCTATGCCTTGGGGTGCCTCCTGATGCTCTTCACTGAGTATCCCGTGGTCCCGAAGCATTTCCTTTGAAAAAATGAAGTGTCTAAACTACAGGTGGTGTAGCTTGCTTAACAGCCGGGATAATCCGCTGACTAGCAGACACTGCTACTAGGCACAAAGTATTTCCTGGGCTAGATGCAGTTAAAAATTTGTAATTAGATACTCTCGTTGGATGCTGAGAATGCATTCCATAGAGTCTCCTGGCACGCCATATATGATTCTCTTAAAAAGCTTGGGGTAGGGGTCTAGGGGACCCTTTTATAGCCAAAATCACGGCCCTGTATCGCAATACGTCACCTATGCTGAAGATAAATGGAACTGTAGCACCCTGAGGGCTCGGTTGCTACAGACGTATTGCACCTCACCCAGAGGTGTGATATCTCACTCTCAGGTAAGGATGGAGTGTGGATCAGGACCCGACACCTGCATGCATTACACCACATTGCCGTGGGGCAGGGCGACCAATATGCCCCTGAGATGGACACGACAGTCCCTGTCCCTGGCTGGAGTGGGGGGAGGGAACACTGAGGAAGGGGAACCCTGTAGTGCAGGAGCAGGGAGGAAGCAGTTCCTGGGTGCATTGAGAAGGGAGTATAAAAGGTGGGCACCATCTTAGTTCAGTGCAGAGAAGTCTGAGCAGAAGTGGCAGGGAGCAGGGGCTCTGCATGAGCTCTGCTCCGGAGGCGGGCCTAGTAACAGAGGCCCAGGCCTGGAAGAGGGAGAAGGAAGGAAGAGGAGCGGAGAAGGCTCCAGGAACGAGGAATGAAGGGATCCCAGGGGTGCGGACGGGCGAGTCGCCACCGCACGCCCGAATCCACCTGCGTGGAGGGGTCAGGCCAAAGGGGGAGACCGGTCCCCGAACTAGTGGAGGCAGGAAACGACCCTCAGCTAGAAACCGGAGGCTCTGACATTTTATGTGGCGCAGCCCCTCGCTACACCCGCTAGGAAGGCACCACATAGGGTCAGGGAAACTGGCGCCAAGTTTACCAAGAGGAGGCCCGAGGCAGCCGGACAGAAGTGTTGGTAAGAAAGGCCAGACAAAGGACACACAAAGGGGGTCCTGTGAAGTGCTCCAAAGTTATCTGGGAGTTGTCTGAGCCCCTCACCTGGTGAGCACAGTACGACGTGGGCAGCCGTTACCTGCAGACGTGGTCTGGATAATAAGAACTGTGAGTAAAGGCCCTGGACTGCATCACTGACTCTGTGTCATTACTGCTGCTGCCCTGCACCATCACCCCCATCCTCCGCATACACTGCCCTGAGGCTATACTCCTCCCGTGGGGAGTTATGCTATGCTCTGCTGCACCCACAACACCAGCCTCAGCGGTCTGCCCTGTAGCGGCGGTTCACTCTGACCGCAATCCACGGGTGGCGTAGTCGGACATTTAAACATCAAAACCACATAAATAGTTCCGCCACTGGTTTGAACGCCCTGAGCCATGGAACCGGGTCGCCGCCACGAAAACTACAACCACCAGCATCCACCAAAAAGGGTCCGGCTCCGGGTGTCCCAAGGCCCAGAGGGTGCGTCAGAACATTTTCATCACCTTTCACAATCACCAATGGGACAAGGCAGGGATGTCCTCTGTCCCCTCTCTTATACATCCTAGTGACGGAGCACCTGCACTCATCAATTCGCCATAACCCCAATATTAGGTGGATTGAGGTGGGAGGCACCGAGTACAAGTGCTCTCTATTTGCTGATGATGTCCTAGTATATATCACTCAATCACATATATCCATCCCTGCTGTTATGGCTGAAATAGATCACTTTGTTACATGGTAAAATTTTAAAATCAATGCAGCGAAGTCTGAGGCCCTCGATGTCTCCCTCCCCAAATCCATATAGGATTCCATCCAGTCCAACTTTCCCTTTGCCTGGCCCTCACAGGGTATCAAATACTTAGGAATTCCTATTCATAGAGACCTCTCCCATCTATGTTATCTTAATTTTGGGCCCTTTATTGAACAATTCCATACAGACCACGGTTGGCAAGTTAGAACTGTAAGATTCACTACGTGAACCACTGGTGTTTTGTGGAAAAGCACATGTACACTGCGTTCCAAATTATTATGCAAAAAGTGTTTAGGAGTGATAAGGGAAGAATTTGTTTGTCAGTTAAACTCATTGATGGTGATGTGTGTCAGGGCTCTTTATATCACTGTAAGCAATTGCAGACACCTGTGCTAATTAGTTTGGCAGGTGTGTCCAATGAAAGGCAAGACTACTTAAGAAGGCTCTCTCACATTATTAAGCAGCCTACATTTTCTGCCAAAATGGGAAAGAAAAAGGATGTGTCGGCTGCTGAGAAGCAACAAATTGTGGAGTGTTTAGGTCAAGGCATGACTACAATCAACATTGTGCGATGATCAGGATGAAGTGTCTTGGCAATCAAGAAGTATGTAGCTGATTCACAGTACACACGTGTGCGTGCTGATAAGGGCAAATTGAGGACTCTTTCCTACAGGCAATTACGTCAGGTTGAAAGAGCAGCGGCAAAAAAGCCTTGTCATAGCAGCAGACAAGTTTTTGAAGCTGCTTGTGCCTCCAACGTCCCCCGAACAACAAGATGCAGGGTCCTTCAGAGGTTTGCAGCTGTGCATACGCCATCCTGTCGACCTCCTCTATCCACTTCACACAAGCAGAAACGGCTCCAGTGGGCCAAACATTACATGAAGACTGATTTCAAAACTGTTTTGTTCACGGATGAGTGCCGTGCAGCGCTCGATGGTCCAGATGGATGGAGTGGAGGATGGCTGGTTGATGGACACCCCACGCAAACATGGCTACAGCGCCAACAAGGAGGAGGTGGAGTAATGTTTTGGGCTGGAATCATGGGGAGAGAGATTGTCGGCCCCTTTAGGATCCCTGAAGGCGCTAAAGATGAACTCCATAATGTATGTGGATTTTCTCAAACAGCACTTCCTGCCATGGTTCAAGAAGAAGAACCGTGTATTTCACAGCAAGATCATTTTTCTGCATGATAATGCACCATCTCATGCTGCACATAAAACATCTGCATCTCTGGCTGATATGGGCATAAAAGGGGACAAACTTATGGTGTGACCCCCATGCTCCCCTGACCTCTACCCGATTCAGAACCTTTGGAGCATCATTAAAAGGAGTGTCTATGATGGCGGGAGGCAGTTCACATCTAAGCAACAGCTCTGGGAGGGTATTCTGTCCTCATGCAAAACAATTGAAGCAGAAACCATCCAAAACCTGACAAATTCAATGGACGAGAGAGTTCAGAAGCTCCTTTCGAACAAGGGGTCCTATGTGAAAATGTAACATCACCTAGAATAAAGTTTTGAGTTGAAAACTGTTTGATTTCAGTTTCTAACAACCTGCTAATGCTTATAATTTCAAAAATGACCATTTTTTTGGTCTTTATTAAAATGAAAAGGTTGATCGAAAAGTTTGGGGGATCTAAGAGTGTGGCAACCCAGTAGTCATGATTACTTCGAATTCTGACAATATGAGGGTCATGCTGCAGGTAGTGCAGCAAGAAGGCACTTATGTGTCTTGCGCATCTCGGAGCCCCAAAATTATTTTCCGGGCTAGATGCAGCTAAAAATTATTTTTAATTTTAAATCTGGTGGAGCTTATTATAGATGGCATAATAGGATCAGTGCTGCACACTGCTACAAAGCCCAAATTATTTTCCAGTCAAGATACAGATAAACATGATTAGTAATTTGAAAGCTTAAAACGGTTGGTAGGGTGATTTTAACCAATCATCAAGCTTTTACTCTCCCCAGGATGACACAGGGGTAGAAAAGTCGTTTCGGATCCATGATTTGTTCATCTTTATGAACGTGAGTCTGTCTACATTATCAGTGGAGAGCCGCGTGCGCTTATCTGTCAGCACACCACCAGCAGCGCTGAACACACGTTCAGACAGAACGCTGGCTGCGGGGCATGACAAGATCTCCAAGGCGTAAGTGGCTAGCTCCGGCCATTTATCCAGATTGGAAGCCCAAAAAGAGCAAGGGTCCAGTGACACAGTCGTGGCTTCAATGTTTACTTGGAGATACTCCTGTGCCATCGTCTCTAGGCGTTGACTATGTGTCAGACTTCTTGTCTCCTGTGGCCTTGCAAAGGATGGGCTAAAAAAGTGGTGAAATGATTCCGCAAAATTGATGTTACCAGCAGATACTGTGGTTCTGTTACGGTTTGAGTGCTGAACACTTGACGGTCCCACGGTTGGCAAGTTGGAACTGTGAGATTCACTACGTGCACCACTGGTGTTTTGTGGAAAAGCACATGTAAGATTCTGCAACAGTCTCTGCTGATACTCCTGCATGCGTGCATCCCTTTCTATGGCAGGAATAATTTCGGCAAATTTACTTTTGTACCGGGGATCTAACAGTGTGGCAACCCAGTAGTCAGGATTATTTCTAATTCTCACAATTCGAGGGTCATGTTGCAGGTAGTGCAGCAAGAAGGCACTCATGTGTGTTGCGCATCCAGGAGCACCAAGTCCCTGTTGTGTTGATGGCGAGGTAACAATCATGCTTCCTTCCTCTGTCCTCTCCCCCCAACCTCGCACAACAGAAATGTGATCAAGGTCTCCCTCATCTGATGAGTCTTCCATCAGTTCGTCCTCCACTTCTTCCTGGACTCCTGCACCTTCCTCACTAGTTTGGCTGCTACCATGCGCCCTGGTAAAACCATCTCCCCCACCCTCACATGCCTGCCGCCTTGGTGCTGCCGACCGTCTGGACCTTGCAGATGTTAGCCCTTCCGCATACAACTCCTCCTCCTCTACTTCCTCCACCTCCTCTTGTGCCACCACCTGACTCCGAATTCTGTTTAACATGTGCTCCAGTATGTAAATCACCGGAATAGTCATGCTGATAATGGCATCATCAGCACTAAACATCTTCGTCGCCATTTCAAAACTGTGCAGAAGGGTGCATAGGTCCCTGATCTGAGACCACTCCTCCAGCGTGATTTGCCCCACCTCTGGATCTCGTTGGCCCAGGCTATACGTCAGAACGTATTGCACCAGGGCTTGTCGGTGCTGCCACAGTCGCTGCAACATGTGCAGAGTTGAATTCCACCGGGTAGGCACATCGCATTTTAGCCGGTGAAGTGGCAGGCCCAACGACTTCTGTAGAGATGTAAGTCGCTGAGCTGCGGGATGCGAACGGCGGAAGTGAGCACACAGCGACCGTGCCCTCTGCAGAAGGCCATCTAGTCTGGGATAGTGGGCTAAAAATTGCTGGACAACCAGGTTCAACACGTGAGCCATACAAGGCACGTGTGTGACATTGCCCCGGCGAAGGGCCGCACCCAGGTTTGCAGCATTGTCGCACACGGCCTTCCCTGGTTTCAGGTCCAGTGGAGACAGCCATTCATGAAATTGGTTCTCCAGAGCTGACCACAACTCCTCAGCTGTGTGACTCACATTTCCCAGACATTTCAAAGTAAAAACCGCCTGATGACGTTGAGCCCTACTGCCAGCATAGTAAGGAGGTGTGCAGGATCCCTTCTGCGCAGTTAGAAAGCTTGTGGCATGACCAGACAGGCTTTGGGTGCAGGTGGAAGACCGAGAGGAGGTTGAGGAGGCAGAAGCAGTGGAGGAACTTTGACATAAAGAGGATTGACGCACAACTCGTGGGGACGGCAAGACTTGGACAGCAGCCCCTTGTCCTGCTGTCACCATAGTTACCCAGTGCCCAGTCAGCGACATGTAACGCCCCTGTCCATGCCTACTCGTCCAAGTGTCTGTGGTGAAATGCACCCTGTCACACACAGAGTTTCTCAAAGAAGCGGTGATGTTGTGTGCGACATGCTGGTGGAGCGCAGGCACACCTTTCTTTGAGAAGTAGTGCCGACTGGGCATCTGGTACTGGGGCACTGCGACGGACATAAGGTCTCGAAAATCCTCTGTGTCCACCAGGCGGAAAGGCAGCATTTCTGTAGCCAAGAGCTTGCAGATGGTGAAATTCAACCTCTTAGCTTTCTCATGGCTAGGAGGAAATGGTCTTTTACTTCTCCACATCTGAGGGACCGAGGGCTGGCTATTGTGCTTAGACGGGGTTGATAAGGGTGTCCCCGGCAAACTGCCGGTCTGTGAGGAAGATGCAGGCGGACATGTTAGGTTGCCTTGATCCAAAGGTGGTGCTATCGATGTCGGACAGCGCTCAACACCAGCTGGTGTTACCACCTCCAAAGAAAATGATGACCTGCCAATCACGCTGGCTGTTGCGGGTAAAGAGGTGGCAGGTCTGCGCCCCAAAACAGGTGTGACTGCTGTCTCCCCAGTCACAGAGGATGAAGAGGCCGCGGATGCACAAGATATGGCAGACGGTGGTTGGCCCGGCCGGCTAGGCCGCATTGTAGCACACTGAGCTTCCCACTGCAACTTATGCTTCATGTCCATGTGCCGGTTCATGCATGAAGTACTCAAACTATGTATTTTTTGGCCTCTACTTAGCTTTTGCTGACAAATGTTACAGATAATACGAGTTGGGTCATCTTTATCGATCTGAAAAAATGCCCAGGCTATGCAAGGCTTAGCACCCATGCGACCTGAAGAGCCACCACGACTTGTGGTGAGAGGCAGAGTTGTGTTTGAGGATGCAGTTGTTGACGTGCTTCCAGTACTACGTCTCTGTCCAGGAAGGCGCAACCTGACCTCGTCGTCACTAGCATCTTCCTCCACCTCCTCTGCTGACCTCATCTCTTGGCTGACTGTGGGTTGACAGTAAGTTGGATCTCCAACCTCATCATCATCACCCTGTGTGTTAACACACCCGTCGTCCTCAGAGCCAACCTGTTCCTGCCCTGACAAAAAACTAAAGTTGTCGCTCCAATCAGGTATTTGAGTCTTATCATCGTCTTCCTCATTGTCTCCACCAACAGGAGTTACAGTTTGGGAATGAGGGTCTACATTATGGTCAGAACCTTCTGCGTCTGGTCCTGGATCCGACTCATAAAGATTCTGGGCATCAGTGCAGATCATTTCCTCGTCTGGATTCACAGAAGCGCTGGAGTCGACCTCTGATTCCCAGGCTATAGTATGAGTAAACAGCTCTGCAGACTCAACCATCTGTTCTACCTCATACTCAGACGGGCAGCTGGAGATTTGGGAGCTGTGAGGAAGCAAGTGCGATTTGGGTGACACCTTTGAGGACTGGAGTATTTATGATGTTGAAGTTGATGTGGAGGAGAGCCCACTTAAAGGAGCACTTGATATCCGTTGAAGCACCTGCTGTTTTTGTGCCTCATCTGGAATTTGTAGCGATTGGCGTGGCCGTAAGAAAGGGATCTTATTACATTGTCCGCTAAAAGAAGTAGACATTTTAGTTTGGCTGGAAGATGGTCTTTCTTCTGCAGATGTTACTGTTGCTTTAACACCTACCCCACGGACACAACCTTTTTTCCCCTTCCCAACACGCCTATTCCCCTTTCCACCAGCAGCAGGCCTTTTTCCACTCATTTTGGTGGTTAACTAATTCACAACTCTGGAGTTGTTTGCACAAAAAACAATGGATGGTAACCGAGCAGAGCTGAGTGGCCAAACTGTGGTATTAGGCCAAAACTATTGGCTGGGTTAGATGCAGAAAAAAATTATATTCAATTTGCAACCTGATGGAGGTCAGTATAGATGGACTAATACAACAAGTCCCACACACAGCTAGAAGCCCAATATTTTTTCAGAGGTAGATGCAGAAAAAAATATATTCAGTTTGCAACCTGATGGAGGTCAGTATAGATGGACTAATACAACAAGTCCCACACACAGCTAGAAGCCCAAATATTTTTTCAGAGGTACTGTAGATGCAGATAAAAATTATTTTTAATTTGCAACCTGATGGAGGTCAGTATAGATGGGCTAACAGAGAAAGTCCCACACACTGCTAGAAGGCCAAATATTTTTTCAGAGCTAGATGCATACAAAAAATTATTTTGAATTTGCAACCTGATGGAGGTCAGTATAGGTGGACTAATAAAACAAGTCCCACACACTGCTAGAAGGCCAAATATTTTTTCAGAGCTAGATGCAGAAAAAAATTATATTCAGTTTGCAACCTGATGGAGGTCTGTATAGATGGATTAATAGAACAAGACCCACACACAGCTAGAAGCCCAATATTTTTTCAGAGGTAGATGCAGAAAAAAATATATTCAGTTTGCAACCTGATGGAGGTCAGTATAGATGGACGAATACAACAAGTCCCACACACAGCTAGAAGCCCAATATTTTTTCAGATGTAGATGCAGAAAAAAATATATTCAGTTTGCAACCTGATGGAGGTCAGTATAGATGGACTAATACAACAAGTCCCACACACAGCTAGAAGCCCAAATATTTTTTCAGAGGTACTGTAGATGCAGATAAAAATTATTTTTAATTTGCAACCTGATGGAGGTCAGTATAGATGGACTAATAGAGAAAGTCCGACACACTACTAGAAGGCCAAATATTTTTTCAGAGCTAGATGCAGAAAAAAATTATATTCAGTTTTCAACCTGATGGAGGTCTGTATAGATGGATTAATAGAACAAGACCCACACACAGCTAGAAGCCCAATATTTTTTCAGAGGTAGATGCAGAAAAAAATATATTCAGTTTGCAACCTGATGGAGGTCAGTATAGATGGACTAACAGAGAAAGTCCCACACACTACTAGAAGGCCAAATATTTTTTCAGAGCTAGATGCAGAAAAAAATGATATTCAGTTTGCAACCTGATGGAGGTCTGTATAGATGGATTAATAGAACAAGACCCACACACAGCTAGAAGCCCAATATTTTTTCAGAGGTAGATGCAGAAAAAAATATATTCAGTTTGCAACCTGATGGAGGTCAGTATAGATGGACTAATACAACAAGTCCCACACACAGCTAGAAGCCCAATATTTTTTCAGAGGTAGATGCAGAAAAAATATATTCAGTTTGCAACCTGATGGAGGTCAGTATAGGTGGACTAATAGAACAAGTCCCACACACTGCTAGAAGGCCAAATATTTTTTCAGAGCTAGATGCAGAAAAAAATTAGATTCAGTTTGCAACCTGATGGAGGTCAGTATAGATGGACTAATAGAATGATGCTATGCCCAAAAGATTTTACTTCACTAGGTGCAGTAAAAAAATTGGTATTCTATACACAGGTGGTATATCTTGCAACACAGATAGGCTACTCCACTGACTAACACACTCTGCAATAGGCCAAAAAGGATTAGCTTTGCTAGATTCAGCCAAATGCTGTGAAAAAAACTTGCACAGCACTGGCACAGACCTGCCTGGCAAAAACTGATAGGAACTGATGTAACCTAGTCCTGAAAAGGACTCCAATTACAATTAGTCTTTACTCCCACAACCTATCTATTTAAGAGCACAGACCTGCCTGATAAAAGTCGTAGGAAATGCTGTAACCTAGTCCTTAAAAGGACTGCAATCACAACTATTCCCTACTCCCAAGCTATCTGTATATTTGTGCGAAAATTGGCTTGAAATTAACAAGGTATAGCGCACACAGCAACAGTGGTGCCGTCTAACACGCAGCTGCAGCAGTGAGAAAATGGTGGCGACGGGGAAAATGGCTTGGTCTTATAGGGCAAGGACATGTGACATACACTGCCAATGACACATGCCCTTGCTTGTGTGAAAAAAAGCACTTCGCTCCGTGTGTGCGCTGCTGATAGGCTGACAGATTGCACCTCCCCACTGTAAATGCGGGAAAGAGAAAAAAAAATGGAGATCTTCATTGTTCCTGCAGAGATCCATCCCATGCCCCTCCCCCCACCCCGCTGTACACTCAAACTGCGTATTAACATTAATTTTCATCATTACTGAGAAAAAATCCAGTTATGATTTTGGTGCACGAACAGTTATCGAACATAACCTCGAACAGCCGAATTTTTCTCAAATTGTTCGTTTTCGCCGAACGGCTCGAACACCGCCCAAAACAGCTCGAATTTGAGATTGGCGAACAGTTCGAGTAGAACAACGCTCATCTCTACTCATGTGTACTTAAAGTAGGTCGTTTTGCCTTGCTACCCAGTTAATTCTTCTCTTTTCCATTTGGTTTATGACATCATGAGATTAAAAACTGACTAGCTGAATCATTCTAAGCTTTATGTAGAAACAGGAAGTCTCGATTCCCTGCATGAGTCATCATTTCAACTACAATTCTAAGTTGATGCAAAGTCTCTAGCAGGGGGCGAGGAGCAAAACAGCTGGGTCAGAAGTTAAAGAGAAGATGGAGCTGGGCTGCCAGGAACTTTGCAGTGATGTAGAATTGCAGTTTTATTGATGACTCATGTAAGGAAAAGAGACTTCCTGTTTCTACATAAAGCTTAGAAGGATTCATCCAGGCAGTTTTTAATCACATGATGCCATCAACCTAATGGAAAAGAGAAGAATTAACTGGGTAGAAAGGCAAAATGAGCAAGTGTAAGTACACAGCGCTATATAATATAATGATTGCAATATATTAAGGGGAAAAAATCTTTGATGGGAGGAGTGCTTCTTTAAAGATAAAAGGAAGCAAAATAGGGTAATAAAATATATTACAAAGATTTATAACTTTACAAAGGCTAATCAATAATAATATAATAATAATAATAATAATAATAAAGATCAGTTACTCTTTAAATTACATATCTGCGCTATTAAACCTGAGCTAATAGGCAGCCAGTTAACACAAACTTGTTGTACAGAAGGCACATTCAACAAATTGTTTAATTTTCCTGTTGTTATACTCAGGTTTTGTAACCTCTTCATCTTTTCCAGGTAGATGTTACATATTGCACAGTTTATCTTACAGACAATATATTGTATGTATCCATTCTGGTCTCTTTACTGGTGTTATTAGATGATCCTTTATTCTTGTCACCATTATCACAGGAGATCTAGCTATGTGAGGGCTAAATTACTTTTCCAGCAACGGATGTGAGCAATCTACAGGATAATCTCTCTATCCTGATGCTGTAATCTTTGCCATCATGGGGTAATGACATTTTTGATAACTGAGCTCTTTTTCAGTGAGTTATACAGTATGTAATAATTGACAAGTGGGGAACTGAAGAATCTTTAAAGATTTAAACAATACATTGTAGATCGTAGAAAAAACAGTCAAGAAAAGCTATGATAACTTAATGGTGTCTAACTCTATACATCAACGATCAGACAAATTATACAAATCTTGCCATGTTACTTGCATGCCTTGGTAAGAAAACCTCTTTAGTATATGTTTTTTATGTTTTTGGTAAAGGATGGGCAGCATACTGATGCAGACAGGAGTGGGTGTAGACAAAAGAGGGTCCCAGTGCAAAAAACTGCACATGGGTCACTTTGCTAATAACATACTATACAGCAACTCCTTTATATTTTTGAACACTAAATATATCAGTACTTGAAAGTCAAGGAATATTTTAGCTGAGACCCAGAGCCCTCTCACATGTTTAGCTGCAAACATTGCAAATATGGTCTATCCATCCACATGTGTTAACTATGATAAAATGCACATTCTATTGTAACTTCCATAAAAAAAAAAAATTCAGGAGTTATGCAAGGTCATATTCGTCTGAGTATTTAACCTTTTCATGTCGTGGCCATTTTTTTGCTTTTTTCATTTTTGTGTTTACTTCTCCATCTTCCACGAGCCATAACTTTTCAGATTTTTCTGTCAATATAGCCATATGAAGGCTTGTTTTTGTGTGACAAGTTGTACTTCTGAATGACTATTCATTTTATCATATGATGCACTAGAAAGCGGGAAAACAATTCCAAGTGCTGTGAAATTGCAAAAAAAGTGCAATTTTACAATTGTTTTTGTTTTTTTTATTTACCATGTTCACTATACGATAAAACTGACCTGGCAATATGATTCTCCAACTAGGTCGATACCAAACATGTGAAGTTTTTATTTTTAATTTAAGTTGTGAAAAAATTGGAGAATCGTTATAAAATAAACACTTTGATTGTGTCGCTATTTTCCAAGACCCTTTAAATTTTTGGGAAATGGGGCTGCATGAGAGCTTATTTTTTGCACCTTGAGCAGATATTTTTCCTGAAACTATTTTGGCGTAGATGCAATGTTTTGATCGCATCTTATTACATGTTATTGCAATGTTGCGGCAGCCAAAAAAAATTATTCTGGCTATTGATTTTTTACTCGTTGCACTCTTTACTGATTGAATTAATTTGTTTAATATTTAGATTTTTTATGAATGTATCAATACTAAATATGTGTATTTTTTTCATTTTTTAACCCTAGAACGCATACCTGGGGCCTCGCAGGCCCGCCCTGTTAATTGTTTTCTATTTTCTGCAAGATTACTTAAGTTAGAATTTTGAAACTCTAGGTATTCCTCAGGTATATAGTTGTTTGTCATTTTTGTTTGAGTTATTCCATGTTATTTGCACACGGGCCTAAAAGGCCCCAGGTATGTGAAAATGTAGATTTTTATGGTCATGCATTCTAGGGTTAAATTGTTTTATTTTTAATGGGGCAAAAGGGGTGTGATTTAAACTTTTGTGTTTTTTTCATTTTTTTCATATTTGTAAAAACATTTTCTTTTACTATTTGCTGTATTTAACTTGAAGTTGCAGTGATCTGATTGCTTGTGCTATACATAGCAGTGCATCAGAACTACTATGCATAGAGAAAATCACGATCTCTTATGAACGCTAAACTCTGGATGACATCCCATCGGCTTTCCGCGATATAGTCACGGGTGCACTGATGGGCTTGGGAATGACTGCCCCCATGTTAGCTGTTGCTGTCAGAGATTGACTGTTAGAACTCTCCTGTTGTTTTTTTTCTTGTTTGCTGGTCACATGACCTTTTTTGCCTATTTAATCCGGCTCCGCCCTCCTGGCCTTGCTGGACTTCATTGTAATTACTACTCTTGAGCTAGCTTGGTGCTCTGTTACATTTCTCTGTTAGTTTTGCTAGGTCATCTGACCTCTATGTTCTATGTTGTGTGTTTGTCTTTTACTGCTACAATTTCTGCAAGGAGGTGTCCAACTTTATCCCAGTCCCTAGTTCTTGTAGGGATCCCTCCCTTGCATCTATAGGTCTTCGTACAGACTAGCTGAGGACTTTAGCGGGTCTGATTGCAGGATCAAGTTCCCCGTTACATCGTAGGGATCCAGTTTAGTTCTATTGTAGGGACAGATCTCCTCTCTTTCCTTAGTGCTTGTAGCAGATCATAACAGTAAGTCCAGCCCAAAAAAAAAAAAAAAAAAAATTTCTCTAAGGAAAGACCTCCAGTTTCCATCATGGTCTCGGTTCAAGATTTGGCTCAACGCTTGCAGGGACTCTCTCTGGAGGTGGCCGAGCTCCAACAACACATGAGTAGCTGTTCTGGAGCACATTTTGTGGAGCAAAAGGTACGTCTGCCTGATCTATTTTTTGGTGAACAACAAGATTTTTTTTCTTTTAAAAATATTTGTTTATTGTATTTTCATTTAAGACCCAGATCCTCTGGTGATGAATCACAGCGCATAGGGTTCATAATGTCACTTTTGCGCAAAGATCCTCAGGGATGGGCTTTTTCTCTCCAACCTAGTGAACCGTGCTTTAGATCAGTGGATAGTTTTTTTTCTGCTTTGGGTTTGTTGTACGATGATCCTGATCGTGTCTCATCTGCTGAGTCTGAATTGAGACATCTGAGGCAGGGATCAGGTAATGTGGAAAAATATTGTTCTCACTTCCGTCGGTGGTCTGCCCAGGTGGGGTGGAACGATTCAGCTTTGAAAAGTTTGCTTCTTGCAGGGCTAGGTGAAAGGGTTAAGGATTTGCTGATTGCTTATCCCACACCTGGAAACTTGCAGGAGGCAATGCAATTAGCTATACGGGTGGACAGGAGACTGCGTGCAAGGGTTAATGAGAGTAAATCCTCTGCCATGTCAGCTCCGAGTCTTGAGAGGGTCTGTGCTGACAAAGGAGAGCCGATGGAGATTGGGGCGATGGCACCCCGCTCTCAGGAAAAAGACTGCAGGCTTTCTGGAGTTTTGTGCTTCTATTGCGGAAATTCTGGTCATTTCATTAAGAACTGTGTGCTTCGTATGAACAAAGAAAAAAAAATGGTCAGTCATGCACGTATAGCCTGTTTAAATATTAAGGGAGTATTCCTATCTGCTACTACCGCTGCTCAGGAAGAATTAATTGAATTTCGGGTATTTGTGGATTGCGGTCCTACTCTGAATGTGATTGATGGGGGATTCTTGGAAAAACTTAAATTAAAACCTAAACCTTTGTCATCCCCTATTGCTGTGGTTTCTGTTGATGGCTCTCCCTTGAGGAGTGTTACTCACAAGGTCTGTGAATTTCCTCTCACTATTAATGGTATTCATCAAGAGAATTTGGATTTGGTAGTATTAAATAATTTGCCTTCTCCAGTAATTTTGGGGTTGCCCTGGTTAAAATTGCACAATCCTGTACTGGATTGGTCTACCAATGAAATTAAGTCCTGGAGCCCTAAATGTTATGACAAGTGTTGTAATGGACGTATTGCTGCGGTGGAAAAAGGGGAATTACCTGTACCTATTCAGGATTTTTGGAGAGTTTTTTCTGAGGAGGAGTCACAAATTTTGCCTCCCCATAGAGACTATGATTGTACCATTGAATTTGTCCCTGGAGCGACTCTTCCTAAAAGTCGTTTATTTAATCTTACTATTCCTGAGAGAAAGGCTTTGGAGGAATACATACAGACAAGCTTGGCCGCCGGTCACATTAGGCCTTCCAAGTCTCCTGTGGCTGTTGGATTTTTTTTTGTAAAAAAAAAGATGGCGGTTTACGTCCTTGTCTGGACTTTCGTGAGATTAATAAAATTACTGTACGCAATCCTTACCCACTGGCATTGATTCCTGATTTGTTTAACCAGTTAGTGGGGGCCAAGTGGTTCTCTAAAATTGATCTCCGGGGGGCATACAATTTGTTGTGCATGAAGGAGGGTGATGAATGGAAGACTGCTTTTAACACTCCTGTGGGTCATTTTGAGAATCTGGTTATGCCTTTTGGTCTTACCAATGCTCCAGCATTTTTTCAGAATCTTATTAATGACATCCTTAGACCTTTGATCGGCAAAAATGTGGTTGTGTATTTGGATGACATTCTGATTTATTCGCCTGATCTGGAGTCTCATTGGTGGAGCGTACGTGAGGTTTTACAGTTATTAATGGACAATTCGCTTTTTGCTAAGCTAGAGAAATGTGAGTTCGCTGTACAGAGAATTAGTTTTTTGGGTTACATTATCTCCAGTGAAGGTTTTGAGATGGACCCGGTTAAAGTTCAGGCTGTGCAGGAATGGCCTAGGCCTATTGGTTTGAAATCGATACAGGTTTTTGGGTTTCGACAATTATTACAGAAAATTCATAAAAATTTTTGCTATTATTGTCAAACCGCTGACCGATCTCACCAGGAAAGGTGCTAATGCGGTTCAGTGGACTTCTGAGGCCATTGAAGCTTTTGTGCTTCTAAAGGAGAGGTTCACCTCTGCTCCCATCCTTATGCAGCCTGATGTGACTAAGCCGTTTTTGGTTGAGGTTGATGCTTCTTCTGTGGGGGTCGGTGCGGTGTTATCTCAGGAAAGCAAGGATGGAGTACATCCCTGTGCCTCTTTTTCAAAAATTTTTTCTGAGACTGAACTTAATTACGATATTGGTAATCGGGAATTGCTGGCTATTAAACTCGCATTTGAACACTGGCGTCATCTCTTGGAAGGTGTTGAATTTCCTATTCAGGTTTTCACTGATCATAAAAATCTGATCTATCTTGATGCTGCCAAGCGCTTGAATGCCCGTCAGGCTAGGTGGGCACTTTTTTTCTCGCGGTTTAATTTTTCCGTTACTTACATCCCGGGTACCAAGAATGTTAAAGCGGATGCTTTGTCTCGCAGCTTTTCTCCCATGGTCGGTGCTGAGGAGAAGGAGGAGAGCATTTTACAAGAAGGTGTTGTGATTGCTGCTTTGAACTCCGTTTTGGAGGATGAGATTCTTAAAGCTCAGGAGAATGCCCCATCTAACACTCCCCATGGGAGGTTGTTTGTGCCTAGGACCTTTAGGAGAGATTTGTTTGTTGAGTGTCATGAGTCTCAGTTGGCAGGTCATCCAGGAATTTCTGAGACCAAGAGACTTGTGGGTCGCAGTTTTTGGTGGCCTGGATGGCAGAAGGAAGTCATTAAGTGGGAGCGTCAATGTACTGTGTGTGCTAGATCTAAGTCTTCGCATGCTCCTGCTGCGGGGTTGCTTTGCCCTCTGGAGGTTCCTAGTGCACCTTGGACACATCTGGCTATGGACTTTATTACTGACCTTCCCCCCTCTGAAGGTTTCACGGTCATCTGGGTGGTCGTGGACCGTTTTAGCAAGATGTGTCACTTGGTTCCCTTCATCAAACTGCCTTGCGCTAAGACACTCGCTAAGGCCTTTGTCAAGGAAATTGTCAGACTACATGGCGTTCCTACTGACATTGTTTCTGATAGGGGACCTCAGTTCGTGGCTCGTTTTTGGCGTGCCTTTTGTGACAGGTTGGGAGTTCATTTGTCGTTTTCATCCGGATATCATCCTGAGTCTAATGGCCAGACAGAAAGAAAGAACCAGGATGTTGAGCAGTTCTTGCGTTGCTTTGTGGCAGACAATCACGAGGGGTGGTCTGAGTTTCTGCCACTTGCTGAATTTGCTCTTAACAACCATGCATCCTCTTCTGCTGGGTGTTCGCCTTTTTTTTGTTGTTCTGGGAGACATCTGTCTTTTGGGTCATTCTCCAAATTGGTAACGGCTGTGCCTGAGGAGGAGAGTTTTTCCGGTGATTTGGAGAGAGTTTGGACGGATGTGCGTGATAATCTTCAGGAGGCTAACAAAAAATCTAAGAGGTACTTTGACAGGAAACGGCAAGAGGTTTCGTTTGCTATTGGTGACATGGTTTGGTTGTCCTCTTAGAATCTGCGATTGAGGATTCCTTCTAAAAAATTGGGTCCCAAGTTTGTAGGGCCCTTTAAGGTGCTTCAGATAGTTAACCAATCTGCTGTTAGGTTGGAGGTTCCTACCTCCTGGAAGATTAATCCGGTGTTTCATGTTTCTCTGTTAAAAAGAGCTGATGTGTCGGTTGGTGATGCCTCTGCCACTGTTCCTCCAGTGGTGGAGGACGGGGAATATGAAATTTCCCGCATCCTAAATTCTAGACGGTATAGAGGGAGTTTGCAGTATCTCGTCGCTTGGAAGGGTTTCGGACCCGAGGATAACTCATGGGTGGGGGCGGATGATGTTTCTGCTTCCAGACTTGTCAGAGCGTTTCACAGGAGGTTTCCTGATAAGCCCGGGCCTAGGGGATCCGGAGGATCCTCTTAGAAGAGGGGGTACTGTTAGAACTCTCCTGTTGTTTTTTTTCTTGTTTGCTGGTCACATGACCTTTTTTGCCTATTTAATCCGGCTTTGCCCTCCTGGCCTTGCTGGACTTCATTGTAATTACTACTCTTGAGCTAGCTTGGTGCTCTGTTACCTTTCTCTGTTAGTTTTGCTAGGTCATCTGACATCTATGTTCTATGTTGTATGTTTGTCTTTTACTGCTACAATTTCTGCTAGGAGGTGTCCAACTTTATCCCAGTCCCTAGTTCTTGTAGGGATCCCTCCCTTGCATCTATAGGTCTTCGTACAGACTAGCTGAGGACTTTAGCGGGTCTGATCGCAGGATCAGGTTCCCCGTTACATCGTAGGGATCCAGTTTAGTTCTATTGTAGGGACAGATCTCCTGTCTTTCCTTAGTGCTTGTAGCAGATCATAACATTGACAGCAGGATATAACAGGTTAACAGTCACGAGCAGAGCTCCACTCAATCTAAGGCTGTTGGAGGCACATGATGGCTGATAAAATCAGCCGTGTAGTATCCAAATAGACTTGAAGGCACAACTCAAAAAACATTGTTACCAGACCTTCTCTTTCTGAATATCGACGCCGGGTCAGTATAGATATCAAAGGTAAGCATGAAAAATTTGAAATTGCTAATTATCTGTGAAATTCCCAGAAACTAAAATCGATATATATATATATATATATATATATATATATAGTATATACACAGTTGAAACCAGAAGTTTACATACACTATATAAAAAAACACATATGCATGTTTTTCTCAATATCTGACTTTAAATCAGAATAAACCTTTCCCGTTTTAGGTCAGTTAGGATTACCATAATTTTTTTGACTTTGCAGTAAGTAATAAAAATGCCTTAAAACATTCTCTCTCATTATTCTGGCATTTGGTAAATATTAAAAATTTATGGTAATCCTAATTGACCTAAAATGGGAAAGGTTTATTCTGATTTTATGTCAGATATTGAGAAAAACATGCATATGAGTATTTTTATGTAGTGTATGTAAACTTCTGGCTTCAACTGTATGTATATATATATATATATATATATATATATATATATATATATATATATATATATATATATATATATAGTGGTGTGAAAAAGTGTTTTCCCCCTTCCTGATTTCTTATTCTATTGCACATTTGTCACACTTAAATGTTTTAGATCACAAAATGAATTTAAATATTAGACAAATATAACACAAGTAAACACAAAATGCAGTTTTTAAATGATGGTCTTTATTATTAAGGGAAAAAAGAGATCAAAGCCTACAGAGCCCTGTGTGAAATAGTGATTGCCCCGCCCCCCCGCTGAAAACATAAATTAACTGTTGTTTATCACATATTTGGGAAGCTGATTTTAATTTCACTAGCCACACACAGGCCTGATTACTGCCACACCTATTCTCAATCAGGAAATAACTTAAATAGGACCTGCCTAACAAAGTGAAGAAGACTAAAAGATCCTCAAAAGCTAGACATCATGCTTCAATCCAAAGAAATTCAGGAACAAATGATAAGCAAAGCAATTGAGATCTATCAGTCTGGAAGACTTTCTGTGGTAAATGGAACCCTGAATTCTGCTGTCTACCAAACAGTCCTGAAGGAGAATGTCCAGCCATCTGTTCGTGATCTCAAGCTGAAGTGCACTTGGGTTATGCAGCAGGAAAATGATCCAAAATACACCAGCAAGTCCACCTCTGAATGGCTTAAAAAAAAACAAAATTAAGACTTTGGAGTGGCCTAGTCAAAGTCATGAACTTAATCCGATTGAGATGCTGTGGCATGACCATAAAAAGTGGTTCATGCTCGGAAACCCTCTAATGTGGCTGAATTACAACAATTTTGCAAAGATGAGTGGGCCAATAATCTTCCAGAGAGTTGTAAAAGACTCATTGCCAGTTATCGCAAATACTTGATTTCAGTTGTTGCTGCTAACGGTGGCCTAATCAGTTATTAGGCTTAGGGGACAATCACTTTTTAGATTTGGATTTAATTTTCCTTTAATAATAAAGACCTTCATTTAAAAATTGCATTTTGTGTTTACTTTTGTTATCTTTATCTAATATTTAAATTTGTTTCATGATTTGAAACATTTAAGTATGGCAAACATGCAAAACAATGAGAAATCAGGAAGGGGCAAACGCTATAAATAGATACACACGTGGTTAAAATTGTTGGTACCCCTCGTTTAATGAAAGAAAAACCCACAATGGTCACAGAAATAACTTGAATCTGACAAAAGTAATCATAAATTAAAAATCTATGAAAATGAACAAATGAAAGCCAGACATTGTTTTTCAACACTGCTTCCACAGAATTTTTAGAAAATTAAACTCATGAAGTAGGCTTGGACAGAAATGATGGTACCCCTGAAAATAATGTGACAAAAGGGACATGTTTAATCAAGTTGTGTCCACTAATTCGCATCACCGGTGTCTATAATCTTGTAATCAGTCAGTGGGCCTGTATATAGGGCTACAGATACTCACTGTGCTGTTTGGTGACATGGTGTGTACCACACTCAACATGAACCAAAGGAAGCAAAGGATACAGTTGTCTCAGGAGATTGGAAAAAGAATTATAGACAAGCATGTTAAAGGTAAAGGTTATAAGACCATCTCCAAGCAGCTTGATGTTCCTGTGACTACAGTTGCACATATTATTCAGAAATTTAAGATCCATGGGACTGTAGCCAACCTCCCTGGACGTGGCCGCAGGAGGAAAATTGATGACAAATCAAAGAGACGGATAATACGAATGGTAACAAAATAGCCCAGGATAAATTCTAAAGACATTAAAGGTGAACTTCAAGCTCAAGGAACATCAGTGTCAGATCGCACCATCCGTCATTGTTTAATCCAAAGTGGACTTCGTGGGAGACCACCAAGGAGAACACCATTTTGAAAAAAAAAATGATAAAAAGCCAGAGTGGAATTTGCCAAACTACATGTTGACAAGCCACAAATCTTCTAGGAGAATGTCCTATAGACAGGTGAGACAAAAATGGAAGTTTTTGGCAAGGCACATCAGCTCTATGTTCACAGACGGAAAAATGAAGCATATCAAGAAAAGAACACCGTCCCTACTGTGAAACATAGAGGAGGCTCTGTTATGTTCTTGGGCTGCTTTAATGCATCTGGCACAGGGTGTCTTGAATAGGCATTAGCGAACATTTCAATGTTAGGTTTGGAAAAGTTCGACGAACAAATTGATATTTGCCGAATTTATTCCGAATCCCATAGGAGTCAATGGGGGGATCAAAAAATTGCATATACAACACCTAGAAATGGGACAAAAAGCTGGCAGAACACATCAAATTTGATGTAGACACCAGGGAAGTGCCATCAATTGACCCAGAGTACAAGAACTATAATTATTATTACTGTGACAGCAACATTTATTCAGTTGCGCTTTACATGTCAAAAGGGGTCACCAACTGGTACAACCGGAGAGAGGACCCTGCCTGAGAGGGCGCACTGTCATGGATGTGGTTTGTGGAACCACTGCGCCACGGACCCCGGAGAGCCTGGATGGGCGTGACTAGCGAGCACCGGACTGTTAACTAGAGCCTCTGAGGGTGAGGTTAGACTTGGCTCCCAATGAATGCCAGGTGCCATTCCAGAACAGACCAATGAACGCGCCGCAGCTGAACCCAGTAGGACAGACTAGATGGTGCAGAAGGCAGAGTCTGTATCGGAG
The DNA here is from genome assembly GCF_046119375.1 of Phyllobates terribilis. Taxonomy (NCBI): domain Eukaryota; kingdom Metazoa; phylum Chordata; class Amphibia; order Anura; family Dendrobatidae; genus Phyllobates; species Phyllobates terribilis. The sequence goes on from NW_027362762.1 coordinate 883,113,318, forward strand.
TGCAGCAGGCAGACTCTGTATCAGATTGCAGCAGGCAGAGTCTCTATCAGAGTGCAGCAGGCAGAGTCTGTATCAGGAGTGCAGCAGGCAGAGTCTGTATCAGGAGTGCAGCAGGAAAAGTCTTTATCAGAGTACAGCAGGCAGAGTCTGTATCAGAGTGCAGCAGGCAGAGTCTGAATCAGAGTGCAGCAGGCAGAGTTTGCATCAGAGTGTAGCAGGCAGAGCCTAAATCAGGAGTGCAGCAGGCAGAGTCAGTTTCAGGAGTGAAGCATGCAGAGTCTGTATCAGAGTGCAGCAGGCAGAGTCTGTATTAGAGTGGAGCAGGCAGATTCTGTATCAGGAGTGCAGCAGGCAGAGTCTGTAGCAGGTGAGCAGCAGGCAGAGTCTGTATCAGAGTGCAGCAGGCAGACTCTGTATCAGAAGTGCAGCAAGCAAGGTCGGTTTCAGGAGTGAAGCAGGCAGGGTCTGTATCAGAGTTCAGCAGACAGAGTCTGTATCAGGAGTGCAGCAGGAAGCGTCTGTATCAGAGTGCAGCAGGCAGAGTCTGTAGCAGGTGTGCAGCAGGCGGAGTCTGTATCAGAGTGCAGCAGGCAGAGTCTGTATCAGGAGTGTAGCAGGCAGAGTCTGTATCAGAGTGCAGCAGATAGAGTCTGTATCAGAGTGCAGCAGGCAGAGTCTGTATCAGAGTGCAGCAGGCAGAGTCTGTATCAGAGTGCAGCAAGCAGAGTCTGTATCAGGAGTGCAGAAGGCAGAATTTGTATCAGGAGTGCAGCAGGCAGAGTTTGTATCAGAGTGCAGCAGGCAGAGTCTGTATCAGAGTGCAGCAGGCAGAGTCTGTATCAAGAGTGCAGCAGGCAGAGTCTGTATCAGTAGTGCAGCAGGCAGAGTCTGTATCAGAAGTGCAGAAGGCAGAGTCTGTATCAGAAGTGCAGCAGGCAGAGTCTGTATCAGAAGTGCAGCAGGCAGAGTCTGTTTCAGGAGTGAAGCAGGCAAGGTCTGTAACAGAGTGCAGCAGGCAAAGTCTGCATCAGGAGTTCAGCAGGCAGAGTCTGTATCAGAGTTCAGCAGGCAGAGTCTGTATCAGAGTGCAGTAGGCAGAGTATGTATCAGGAGTGCAACAAGCAGAGTCTGTATCAGGAGTGGAGCAGGCAGACTCTCTATCAGGAGTGCAGCAGGCAGAGTCTTTATCAGGATTGCAGCATGCAAAGTCTGTATCAGGAGTGCAGCAGGCAGAGTCTGTGTCAGGAGTGCAGCAGGCAGAGTCTGTATCAGGAGTGTAACAGGCAGAATCTGTATCAGAGCGCAGCAGGCCGAGTCTGTATCAGCGTGCAGCAGGCAGAGCCTGTATGAGGAATGCAGCAGGCAGAGTCTGCATCAGGAGTGCAGCTGGCAAAGTCTGTATCAGAGTGCAACAGGCAGAGTCTGTAGCAGGTGTGCAGCAGGCAGAGTCTGTATCAGAGTGCAGCAGGCATAGTCTGTATCAGGAGTGCAGCAGGCAGAGTCTGTATCAGAGTGCAGAAGGCAGAGTCTGTATCAAAGTGCAGCAGGCAGAGTCTGTATCAGAGGGCAGCAGATAGAGTCTGTATCAGAGTGCAGCAGGCAGAGTCTGTTTCAGAGTGCAGTAGGCAGTGTCTGTATCAAAGTGCAGCAATCAGAGTCTGTATCAGGAGTGCAGCAGGCAGAGTTTGTATCAGGAGTGCAGCAGGAAGAGTGTGTATCAGAGTGCAGCAGGCAGAGTCTGTATCAGGAGTGCAGCAGGCAGAGTCTATATCAGGAATGCAGCAGGCAGAGTCTGTACCAGGAGTGCAGCAGGCAGAGTCTGTATCAGGAATGCAGCAGGCAGTCTGCTTCTGGTTCGAAGAAGTCAGAGTATGTATCAGAGTGCAGCAGGCAGAGTCTGTATCAGGAGTGCAGCAGACAGAGTCTGTATCAGAGTGCAGCAGGCAGAGTCTGTATTAGGAGTGCAGTAGGCAGAGTCTGTATCAGTAGTGCAGCAGGCAGTCTGCTTCAGGAGTGAAGCAGGCAGAGTATGCATCAGAGTGCAGCAGGCAGAGTCAGTATCAGGAGTGCAGCAGGCAGAGTCTGTATCAGAAGTGCAGCAGGCAGAGTCTGTATCAGCAGTGCAGCAGGCAGAGTCTGTATCAGGAGTGCAGCAGGCAGAGTCTGTATCAGAGCGCAGCAGGCCGAGTCTCTATCAGCGTGCAGCAGGCAGAGCCTGTATGAGGAATGCAGCAGGCAGAGTCTGCATCAGGAGTGCAGCTGGCAAAGTCTGTATCAGAGTTCAACAGGCAGAGTCTGTAGCAGGTGTGCAGCAGGCAGAGTCTGTATCAGAGTGCAGCAGGCATAGTCTGTATCAGGAGTGCAGCAGGCAGAGTCTGTATCAGAGTGCAGCAGGCAGAGTCGGTATCAAAGTGCAGCAGGCAGAGTCTGTATCAGAGGGCAGCAGATAGAGTCTGTATCAGAGTGCAGCAGGCAGAGTCTGTATCAGAGTGCAGTAGGCAGAGTCTGTATCAAAGTGCAGCAATCAGAGTCTGTATCAGGAGTGCAGCAGGCAAAGTTTGTATCAGGAGTGCAGCAGGAAGAGTGTGTATCAGAGTGCAGCAGGCAGAGTCTGTATCAGGAGTGCAGCAGGCAGAGTCTGTATCAGGAATGCAGCAGGCAGAGTCTGTTTCAGGAGTGCAGCAGGCAGAGTCTGTATCAGAGTGCAGCACGCAGAGTCTAAATCAGAGTGCAGCAGGCAGAGTCTGTATCAGAAGTGCAGCAGGCAGAGTCTTTATCACGAGTGCAGCAGGCAGAGTCTTTATCAGGAGTGCAGCAGGCAAAGCCTGTATCAGGAGTGAAGCAGGCAGAGTCTGTATCAAGAGTGCAGCAGGCAGAGTCTGCATCAAGAGTGCAGCAGGCAGAGTCAGTATCAGAGTTCAGCAGGCAGAGTCTGTATCAGAGTACAGCAGGCGGAGTCTGTATCAGGAGTGGAGCAGCTAGACTCTGTATCAGGAGTGCAGCAGGCAGAGTCTGTATCATGAGTGCAGCAGGCAGAGTCTGTAAGAGGACTGCAGCAGGCAGAGTCTGCATCAGGATTGCAGCAGGCAGAGTCTATATGAGAGTGCAGCAGGCAGAGTCTGTATTAGAGTGCATTAGGCAGTGTCTATATGAGAGTGCAGCAGGCTGAGTCTGTATCAGAAGTGCAGCAGGCAGACTTTGTAGCAGAGTGCAGCACGTACAGTCTGTATCAGAGTGCAGCAGGCAGAGTCTGTATCAGAGTGCAGCAAGCAGAGTCTGTATCAGAGTGCAGCAGATAGAGTCTGTATCAGAGTGCAGCAGATAGAGTCTGTATCAGAGTGCTGCTGGCAGAGTCTGTATCAGGAGTGCAGCAGTCAGAGTCTGTATCAGAGTTCAGCAGGCAGAGTCTGTATCAGAGTGCAGCAGGCAGAGTCTGTATCAGAGTACAGCAAGCAGAGTCTGTATCAGAGGGCAGCAGATAGAATCTGTATCAGAGTGCAGCCGGCAGAGTCTGTATCAGAGCACAGCAGGCAGCGTCTGTATCAGAGTGCAGCAGGCAGAGTCTGTATCAGAGTGCAGCAGGCAGAGTCTGTATCAGAGTGCAGCAGGCAGAGTCTGTATCAGGAGTGCAGCAGGCAGAGTCTGTATCAGTGTGCAGCAGGCAGAGTCTGTATCAGAAGTGCAGCAAGGACAGGTATGCAACCTTATACAACTTCGACTACAGAACAGGAAGGTTCCACTACAGCCATCTTAATGTACAGTATGTAGACCCAATCAGGATTCCCCACATTGAAAAAAAATTAGTGGCAGAAGCCAGCAAAGTGGCATCAATTTCACTACTGTAGAAATAGTGTAAATAAGACCCACACCTCTTCCAGTACAGCCAACCAAGGAGATGGAGACCTAACCAGCAGTGTTCACATTGCCCCAAATGAGGGCCAACACCACTGATGTGGCATCAATGTCATCAGACTACAAGTAGTTTAACGCAGACCCATACCTGTCCCACTACAGCCAACCCAGAAGATGCAGACTCAATCGGAAGTGTTTACTTTTAAAAAAATAGAGCCTAAGACCACCATTTCCGTGGCCAACAGATTTGAGATGGTGGAGTACAACCTCTTAGCTTTGTCATGTGTAGGATAAAACAAACTTTTACGTGACCACAACAGCGGGATTGAGGGCTAGTTGCAATGCTGAGAGAGGGCAGATTACAATGAAACGGACAAACCGATAGACCGTGAGTGAAGTGCAGGCGGAGATGTTACGGTGGATTGAGAAACGTGTAGTGTGCTCAAAGAGACAAACACAGGAGGCATGTCCGCTTCACCTATAGCTGACGGGTTGTCACTCAGCCTAACTGCAGCGGGTATACAGCTGGTTCTGTCGGACACCTGCGTGACACAACTTGGCACAATAACAGAGGAGGAGGAAAAAGCAGCAGAGGTGTTTGATGGGGCGGCTGATGGTTGTTTATTGAAAATCAATTTAAAGTTTATCATGTTTGTGTACCCATTTGGGGAGAATAATATCTGCACCAAATGCTCAATTTCACTACAGTTTAACTATAGAAATGCATGGAGACCAAAACCTCTTCCACTACAGTCAACCCAATGGATGGAGACTAGTGTTGAGCGAGTATGTTCTGTTAACCCTTTCGCCGAGGACGCTCGGGCCTAGCATCGAGTATTTATAGCTGCTCGGTGATATGCTTGAATCACTCCCATGTGCATGATTTGCGACTGTTTGACAGTTTTATTACATGGGAGGAATGTCTATTTCTTACACATTCCTCACATGTAATAAAGCTGCCAAACAGTTGCAAATCATGCACACGGGAGCAATTTAACTTTATCACCGAGCAGCTATAAATACTGGGAGCTCGGCCCGAACATACTCGCTCAACACTAATGGAGACCCATTCAGGATTCCCCACATTTCCAAAAATTAGCGGCAGACGCCAGCAAAGTGTAATTAATTTCACTACAGTAGAAATAGTGTAAATGAGACCCACATCTCTTCCAGTACAGACAACCTAAGAGATGGAGACTTAACTAGGAGTGTTCACATTGCCCTAAATGAGGGCCTAACAAACACCACCGAAGTGGCATCAATTTCACTAGAGTATAAGTATTGCAAAGGAGGCCAAACCAGTTCCTCTACAGCCAACCCGATAGACGGACACCCAATCATGATTCTCCATATTTCAAAAAAATTGTGGCAGACACTAGCAATGTCTGATCAATTTCACTACAGTAGAAATAGTGTAAATAAGACCCACACCTGTTCCAGTACAGCCAACCCAGGAGATGGAGACCTAACCAGGAGTGTTCACATTGCCCTAAATGAGGATATAACACCACCGAAGTGGCATAAATTTCACTAGAGTATAAGTATTGCAAAGGAGGCCTAAACAAGTTCCACTACAGCCAACCCAATAGATGGAGACCCAATCAGGATTCCCCACATTTAAAAAAATTAGTGGCAGACGTCAGCAAAGTGGCATCAATTTCACTACTGTACAAATAGTGTAAATAAGACCCAAACCTCTTCTAGTACAGCCAACCCAGGAGATGGAGAACTAACAGGAGTGTTCACATTGCCCTAAATGAGGGTCTAACACCAATGAAGTGGCATCAATGTCATCAGACTACAAGTAGTTTAGTGCAGACGCAAACCTGTCCCACTACAGCTAACCCAATGGATGGAGACACAATCAGAATTCTCCACATTTCCCAAAATTAGTGCCTAAAACCTGCAGCATCAGCAGCAGCAAGAGCAGGCACAGAAGCCATATCACAGACTGCAATTTCAAGTGATCAACGCAGCACACTCAAAACGACAACATCGCCTACTCTGTACAGTCGGCAATTGGGGTGCAAAAGTCCTTGGAGATCCATGACTTGTTCATCTTGATGAAAGTTAGGCAGTCTTCACTTTCAGGGGACAGCCGGGGCGTTTATCCATCAAAACACTACCAGCAGCGCTGAAGACACGTTCAGAGAGAACGCTGGCTGCCGGGCATGATAAAACCTCCAAGGCGTGAGAGCAGAGCTCTGGCCTTTCATCCATTTTTGACGACCAAAATGTAAAATGGTCTAAAACCCTCCATGATGGTATTGATATTGAACTCTATATACTCCTGCACCATCCTCTCCCATCGTTCACCACGTGTCAGACTTGTACTCTGTTGTGCTGGTGCACGAGCTGGTGCAAAAAATGTGTGAAAGGACTCCCACAAACTGCTTCTGCCACTTACTCTGCTGCTACAGCTAATGTTTTGGCGTTAATGAACTGACATGCCGGAGGTTGAAAGACTACAGCTGCGATGCACACTGTGGGCCTCACTGTTATCATGGTGAAAACCTCTATTAAGGTTGCTAAAATCTTGCTTCAAAACTCCAACATAAGCGGGTCCCTTTCCAAGGTGGGAAGCATCTGGAAAAATTGACTCTTATAACATGGATCTAACAGAGTGGCAACCCAGTACTCAGCATTATTTCGAATCCTAACTATACGGGGATCATGTTGCAGTTAGTGCATCAAGAAGGCACTCATATGTCAGGCTCTTCCAGGAGGTCCAAAGCCAGGCTGTATTGTGGGCTGCATAACATTGATGCTTGTTTCCTCCGTGCCCTCCTGCCAACCACGTTCAAAGGAGAGGGGATGATTATCCTCTTCATTCTCTCTGACAGCTGCTCGCCCATCACCTCATCCTCCTCCATTAGTTCCTCGGCTCTTGCAACTTCACAAACAGTTTGCCTGGTATCACCAAACCCCCTTGATCACTGTAATCCACCATCACTTGGCATCCGCCTGTGTGACGACAGTCTGGAAATTTGAGACATTGGTATCCCTTCCGCATCCTCCTCTTCTTCTGGGGCCACCACCTCCTGCTGCAGGTTATTCAAAGTTTGCTCCAGCATGTATATGACCGGAATAGTGATGCTGATGATGTCATCGTCAGCTCTAACCAGTTTAGTAGCCATTTTATAACCATGCAGAAGTGTGCAAATGTCCTTAATCTGTTCCCACTTCACAAACGTGATATGCCCCAAGTCCGTACTGCGTTGCTCCAAGCTATACGTCATGACATACGGCGTCAGAGCTTGTTGCTGCTGGCACAGTCGCTGCACCATGTGCAGAGTGGAATTCCACCACGTTGGCACATCACAGATCAACCGATTAACTGGCACGGACAAAGACCTCTGTATCGATGCAAGTCGATGACATGAGGGGCTGCGAACAGCAGAAGTGAGCACACAGCTTCCCTATTTTGTGAAGTAGCTCACCCTGGCCAGGATAGTGGTGGAGAAATCGCTGTACCACCAGATTGAGGACATGAGCCATGCAAGGCACGTGTGCGAGCTTGCCTCGGCTTAGGGCCGCTAACAGGTTCCCACTGTAATCGAACACGGCCTTCCCTGGCTCTAGGTTCAGCGGAGACAGTCATTGCTCAAACTGAGCCTGGAGAGCTGCCAATAATGACTGCAATCTCCAAGCCATATTAATTTGAAGACTGCCTGATTATGGTGATCCCTGACTGCTCAGTGTGGAGGTGGTGTGTATTCGCTCCGCACCATTGGAACGTGTGTCTCGTAAGGTGGTTGTGTGCGCAGGTGGAGGCCCTAGAGGAGGTGGAATATGGAGAAGCAGTGGAGGAAGTGGGAAATACAGAGGTTTCTTCTGCAAGCCTTGGGGATTCCAATAGTTTTGGAGCAGCCCCTTCCCCACCTGCCCCCACAGTCACCAGAGTCACCCAGTGCCCAGTGAGCGAGATGTAACGCCCTTGGCCATGCTTACTCGTCCAGGTGTCTGTGGTGAAATGTACCCTGGCACACGTAGATTTAGACAAGGAATGGGTGATGTTGTCTGCGACATGCTGGTGTAGCGCAGGCACAGCTTTCTTAGAGAAGCTACGGCAACTGGTACTGGGGGACTGCGACGGACATCAGTTTTCGGAAACCATCTTTATCTACCAGGCGGAAAGGCAGCATTTCCATGGCCAACAGATTGGAGATGGTGGAGTCCAACCTCTTAGCTTTATCATGCACAGGATGAAACAATCTTTTACGTGACCACAACTGCGGGACCGAGAGCTGGCTAAGGTGCTGAGTAGAGATGAGCGTTGTTCTACTCGAACTGTTCGCCAATCTCAAATTCGAGCTGTTTTGGGCGGTGTTCGAGCCGGTCGGCGAACACGAACAATTTGAGAAAAATTCGGCTGTTCGAGGTTATGTTCGATAACTGTTCGTGCACCAAAATCATAACTGGATTTTTTCTCAGTAATGATGAAAATTAATGTTAATACGCAGTTTGAGTGTACAGCGGGGCGGGGGGAGGGGCAGGGGATGGATCTCTGCAGGAACAATGAAGATCTCCATTTTTTTTTCTCTTTCCCGCATTTGCAGTGGGGAGGTGCAATCTGTCAGCCTATCAGCAGCGCACACACGGAGCGAAGTGCTTTTTTTCACACAAGCAAGGGCATGTGTGATTGGCAGTGTATGTCACATGTCCTTGCCCTATAAGACCAAGCCATTTTCCCCGTCGCCACCATTTTCTCACTGCTGCAGCTGCGTGTTAGACGGCACCGCTGTTGCTGTGTGCGCTATACCTTGTTAATTTCAAGCCAATTTTCGCACAAATATACAGATAGCTTGGGAGTAGGGAATAGTTGTGATTGCAGTCCTTTTAAGGACTAGGTTACTGCATTTCCTACGACTTTTATCAGGCAGGTCTGTGCTCTTAAATAGATAGATTGTGGGAGTAAAGACTAATTGTAATTGGAGTCCTTTTCAGGACTAGGTTACATCAGTTCCTATCAGTTTTTGCCAGGCAGGTCTGTGCCAGTGCTGTGCAAGTTTTTTTCACAGCATTTGACTGAATCTAGAAAAGCTAATCCTTTTTGGCCTATTGCAGAGTGTGTTAGTCAGTGGAGTAGCCTATCTGTGTTGCAAGATATACCACCTGTGTATAGAATACCAATTTTTTTACTGCACCTAGTGAAGTAAAATCTTTTGGGCATAGCATCATTCTATTAGTCCATCTATACTGACCTCCATCAGGTTGCAAACTGAATATAATTTTTTTCTGCATCTAGCTCTGAAAAAATATTTGGGCTTCTAGCAGTGTGTGGGACTTGGTCTATTAGTCCATCTATACTGACCTCCATCAGGTTGCAAATTAAAAATAATTTTTTTCTTCATTTAGCTCTGAAAAAATATTTGGGCTTCTAGCAGTGTGTGGGACTTGTTCTATTAGTCCTTCTATACTGACCTCCAGCAGGTTGCAAATTGAATATAATTTTTTTCTGCATCTAGCTCTGAAAAAATATTTGGGCTTCTAGCGGTGTGTGGGACTTGGTCTATTAGTCCATCTATACTGATCTCCATCAGGTTGCAAATTAAAAATAATTTTTTTCTGCATCTAGCTCTGAAAAAATATTTGGGCTTCTAGCAGTGTGTGGGACTTGGTCTATTAGTCCATCTATACTGACCTCCATCAGGTTGCAAATTAAAAATAATTTTTTTCTTCATTTATCTCTGAAAAAATATTTGGGCTTCTAGCAGCATGTGGGACTTGTTCTATTAGTCCATCTATACTGACCTCCATCAGGTTGCAAATTAAAAATAATTTTTTTCTGCATCTAGCTCTGAAAAAATATTTGGGCTTCTAGCAGTGTGTGGGACTTGGTCTATTAGTCCATCTATACTGACCTCCATCAGGTTGCAAATTAAAAATAATTTTTTTCTGCATCTAGCTCTGAAAAAATATTTGGGCTTCTAGCAGTGTGTGGGACTTGGTCTATTAGTCCATCTATACTGACCTCCATCAGGTTGCAAATTGAATAAAAAAAATTTCTGCATCTAGCTCTGAAAAAATATTTGGGCTTCTAGCGGTGTGTGGGACTTGGTCTATTAGTCCATCTATACTGACCTCCATCAGGTTGCAAATTAAAAATAATTTTTTTCTGCATCTAGCTCTGAAAAAATATTTGGGCTTCTAGCAGTGTGTGGGACTTGGTCTATTAGTCCATCTATACTGACCTCCATCAGGTTGCAAATTAAAAATAATTTTTTTCTTCATTTAGCTCTGAAAAAATATTTGGGCTTCTAGCAGTGTGTGGGACTTGTTCTATTAGTCCTTCTATACTGACGTCCAGCAGGTTGCAAATTGAATATAATTTTTTTCTGCATCTAGCTCTGAAAAAATATTTGGGCTTCTAGCGGTGTGTGGGACTTGGTCTATTAGTCCATCTATACTGACCTCCATCAGGTTGCAAATTAAAAATAATTTTTTTCTGCATCTAGCTCTGAAAAAATATTTGGGCTTCTAGCAGTGTGTGGGACTTGGTCTATTAGTCCATCTATACTGACCTCCATCAGGTTGCAAATTAAAAATAATTTTTTTCTGCATCTAGCTCTGAAAAAATATTTGGGCTTCTAGCAGTGTGTGGGACTTGGTCTATTAGTCCATCTATACTGACCTCCATCAGGTTGCAAATTAAAAATAATTTTTTTCTTCATTTAGCTCTGAAAAAATATTTGGGCTTCTAGCAGTGTGTGGGACTTGTTCTATTAGTCCTTCTATACTGACCTCCAGCAGGTTGCAAATTGAATATAATTTTTTTCTGCATCTAGCTCTGAAAAAATATTTGGGCTTCTAGCGGTGTGTGGGACTTGGTCTATTAGTCCATCTATACTGACCTCCATCAGGTTGCAAATTAAAAATAATTTTTTTCTGCATCTAGCTCTGAAAAAATATTTGGGCTTCTAGCAGTGTGTGGGACTTGGTCTATTAGTCCATCTATACTGACCTCCATCAGGTTGCAAATTGAATAAAAACATTTTCTGCATCTAGCTCTGAAAAAATATTTGGGCTTGTAGCGGTGTGTGGGACTTGGTCTATTAGTCCATCTATACTGACCTCCATCAGGTTGCAAATTAAAAATAATTTTTTTCTGCATCTAACCCAGCCAATAGTTTTGGCCTAATACCACAGTTTGGCCACTCAGCTCTGCTCGGTTACCATCCATTGTTTTTTTGTGCAAACAACTCCAGAGTTGTGAATTAGTTAACCACCAAAATGAGTGGAAAAAGGCCTGCTGCTGGTGGAAAGGGGAATAGGCGTGTTGGGAAGGGGAAAAAAGGTTGTGTCCGTGGGGTAGGTGCAGAAGAAAGACCATCTTCCAGCCAAACTAAAATGTCTACTTCTTTTAGCGGACAATGTGATAAGATCCCTTTCTTACGGCCACGCCAATCGCTACAAATTCCAGATGAGGCACAAAAACAGCAGGTGCTTCAACGGATATCAAGTGCTCCTTTAAGTGGGCTCTCCTCCACATCAACTTCAACATCACAAATACTCCAGTCCTCAAAGGTGTCACCCAAATCGCACTTGCTTCCTCACAGCTCCCAAATCTCCAGCTGCCCGTCTGAGTATGAGGTAGAACAGATGGTTGAGTCTGCAGAGCTGTTTACTCATACTATAGCCTGGGAATCAGAGGTCGACTCCAGCGCTTCTGTGAATCCAGACGAGGAAATGATCTGCACTGATACCCAGAATCTTTATGAGTCGGATCCAGGACCAGACGCAGAAGGTTCTGACCATAATGTAGACCCTCATTCCCAAACTGTAACTCCTGTTGGTGGAGACAATGAGGAAGACGATGATAAGACTCAAATACCTGATTGGAGCGACAACTTTAGTTTTTTGTCAGGGCAGGAACAGGTTGGCTCTGAGGACGACGGGTGTGATAACGCACAGGGTGATGATGATGAGGTCGGAGATCCCACTTACTGTCAACCCACAGTCAGCCAAGAGATGAGGTCAGCAGAGGAGGTGGAGGAAGATGCTAGTGACGACGAGGTCAGGTTGCGCCTTCCTGGACAGAGACGTAGTACTGGAAGCACGTCAACAACTGCATCCTCAAACACAACTCTGCCTCTCACCACAAGTCGTGGTGACTCTTCAGGTCGCATGGGTGCTAAGCCTTGCATAGCCTGGGCATTTTTTCAGATCGATAAAGATGACCCAACTCGTGTTATCTGTAACATTTGTCAGCAAAAGCTAAGTAGAGGCCAAAAAATACATAGTTTGAGTACTTCATGCATGAACCGGCACATGGACATGAAGCATAAGTTGCAGTGGGAAGCTCAGTGTGCTACAATGCGGTCTAGCCGGCCGGGCCAACCACCGTCTGCCATATCTTGTGCATCCGCGGCCTCTTCATCCTCTGTGACTGGGGGGACAGCAGTCACACCTGTTTTGGGGCGCAGACCTGCCACCTCTTTACCCGCAACAGCCAGCGTGATTGGCAGGTCATCATTTTCTTTGGAAGTGGTAACACCAGCTGGTCTTGAGCGCTGTCCGACATCGATAGCACCACCTTTGGATCAAGGCAACCTAACATGTCCGCCTGCATCTTCCTCACAGACCGGCAGTTTGCCGGGGACACCCTTATCAACCCCGTCTAAGCACAATAGCCAGCCCTCGGTCCCTCAGATGTGGACAAGTAAAAGACCATTTCCTCCTAGCCATGAGAAGGCTAAGAGGTTGAATTTCACCATCTGCAAGGTCTTGGCTACAGAAATGCTGCCTTTCCGCCTGGTGGACACAGAGGATTTTCGAGACCTTATGTCCGTCGCAGTGCCCCAGTACCAGATGCCCAGTCGGCACTACTTCTCAAAGAAAGGTGTGCCTGCGCTCCCCCAGCATGTCGCACACAACATCACCGCTTCTTTGAGAAACTCTGTGTGTGACAGGGTGCATTTCACCACAGACACTTGGACGAGTAGGCATGGACAGGGGCGTTACATGTCGCTGACTGGGCACTGGGTAACTATGGTGACAGCAGGACAAGGGGCTGCTGTCCAAGTCTTGCCGTCCCCACGAGTTGTGCGTCAGTCCTCTTTATGTCATTTTTCCTCCACTGCTTCTGCCTCCTCAACCTCCTCTCGGTCTTCCACCTGCACCCAAAGCCTGTCTGGTCATGCCACAAGCTTTCTAACTGCGCAGAAGGGATCCTGCACACCTCCTTACTATGCTGGCAGTAGGGCTCAACGTCATCAGGCGGTTTTTACATTGAAATGTCTGGGAAATGTGAGTCACACAGCTGAGGAGTTGTGGTCAGCTCTGGAGAACCAATTTCATGAATGGTTGTCTCCACTGGACCTGAAACCAGGGAAGGCCGTGTGCGACAATGCTGCAAACCTGGGTGCGGCCCTTCGCCGGGGCAATGTCACACACGTGCCTTGTATGGCTCACGTGTTGAACCTGGTTGTCCAGCAATTTTTAGCCCACTATCCCAGACTAGATGGCCTTCTGCAGAGGGCACGGTCGCTGTGTGCTCACTTCCGCCGTTCGCATCCCGCAGCTCAGCGACTTACATCTCTACAGAAGTCGTTGGGCCTGCCACTTCACCGGCTAAAATGCGATGTGCCTACCCGGTGGAATTCAACTCTGCACATGTTGCAGCGACTGTGGCAGCACCGACAAGCCCTGGTGCAATACGTTCTGACGTATAGCCTGGGCCAACGAGATTCAGAGGTGGGGCAAATCACGCTGGAGGAGTGGTCTCAGATCAGGGACCTATGCACCCTTCCGCACAGTTTTGAAATGGCGACAAAGATGTTTAGTGCTGACGATGCCATTATCAGCATGACTATTCCGGTGATTTACATGCTGGAGCACATGTTAAACAGAATTCGGAGTCAGGTGGTGGCACAAGAGGAGGTGGAGGAAGTAGAGGAGGAGGAGTTGTATGCGGAAGGGCTAACATCTGCAAGGTCCAGACGGTCGGCAGCACCAGGGCGGCAGGCATGTGAGGGTGGGGGAGATGATTTTACCAGGGCGCATGGTAGCAGCCAAACTAGTGAGGAAGGTGCAGGAGCCCAGGAAGAAGTGGAGGACGAACTGATGGAAGACTCATCAGATGAGGGAGACCTTGATCACATTTCTGTTGTGCGAGGTTGGGGGGAGAGGACAGAGGAAGGAAGCATGATTGTTACCTCGCCACCAACACAACAGGGACTTGGTGCTCCTGGATGCGCAACACACATGAGTGCCTTCTTGCTGCACTACCTGCAACATGACCCTCGAATTGTGAGAATTAGAAATAATCCTGACTACTGGGTTGCCACACTGTTAGATCCCCGGTACAAAAGTAAATTTGCAGAAATTATTCCTGCCATAGAAAGGGATGCACGCATGCAGGAGTATCAGCAGAGACTGTTGCAGAATCTTACATGTGCTTTTCCACAAAATACCAGTGGTGCACATAGTGAATCTCACAGTTCCAACTTGCCAACCGTGGTCTGTATGGAATTGTTCAATAAAGGGCCCAAAATTAAGATAACATAGATGGGAGAGGTCTCTATGAATAGGAATTCCTAAGTATTTGATACCCTGTGAGGGCCAGGCAAAGGGAAAGTTGGACTGGATGGAATCCTATATGGATTTAGGGAGGGAGACATCGAGGGCCTCAGACTTCGCTGCATTGATTTTAAAATTTTACCATGTAACAAAGTGATCTATTTCAGCCATAACAGCAGGGATGGATATATGTGATTGAGTGATATATACTAGGACATCATCAGCAAATAGAGAGCACTTGTACTCGGTGCCTCCCACCTCAATCCACCTAATATTGGGGTTATGGCGAATTGATGAGAGCAGGTGCTCCATCACTAGGATGTATAAGAGAGGGGACAGAGGACATCCCTGCCTTGTCCCATTGGTGATTGTGAAAGGTGATGAAAATGTTCTGACGCACCCCCTGGGCCTTGGGACACCCGGAGCCGGACCCTTTTTGGTGGATGCTGGTGGTTGTAGTCTTCGAGGCGGCGATCCGGTTCCGTGGCTCAGGGCGGTCAAACCAGTGGCGGAACTATTTATGTGGTTTTGATGTTTAAATGTCCGACTACGCCACCCGTGGATTGCGGTCAGAGTGAACCGCCGCTACAGGGCAGACCGCTAAGGCTGGTGTTGTGGGTGCAGCAGAGCGTAGCATAACTCCCCACGGGAGGAGTATAGCCTCAGGGCAGTGTATGCGGAGGATGGGGGTGATGGTGCAGGGCAGCAGCAGTAACGACACGGAGTCAGTGATGCAGTTCAGGGCCTTTACTCACAGTTCTTATTATCCAGACCACGTCTGCAGGTAACGGCTGCCCACGTCGTACTGTGCTCACCAGGTGAGGGGCTCAGACAACTCCCAGATAACTTTGGAGCGCTTCACAGGACCCCCTTTGTGTGTCCTTTGTCTGGCCTTTCTTACCAACACTTCTGTCCGGCTGCCTCGGGCCTCCTCTTGGTAAACTTGGCGCCAGTTTCCCTGACCCTATGTGGTGCCTTCCTAGCGGGTGGAGCAAGGGGCTGCGCCACATAAAATGTCAGAGCCTCCGGTTTCTAGCTGAGGGTCGTTTCCTGCCTCCACTAGTTCGGGGACCGGTCTCCCCCTTTGGCCTGACCCCTCCACGCAGGTGGATTCGGGCGTGCGGTGGCGACTCGCCCGTCCGCACCCCTGGGATCCCTTCATTCCTCGTTCCTAGAGCCTTCTCCGCTCCTCTTCCTTCCTTCTCCCTCTTGCAGGCCTGGGCCTCTGTTACTAGGCCCGCCTCCGGAGCAGAGCTCATGCAGAGCCCCTGCTCCCTGCCACTTCTGCTCAGACTTCTCTGCACTGAACTAAGATGGTGCCCACCTTTTATACTCCCTTCTCAATGCACCCAGGAACTGCTTCCTCCCTGCTCCTGCACTGCAGGGTTCCCCTTCCTCAGTGTTCCCTCCCCCCACTCCAGCCAGGGACAGGGACTGTCGTGCCCATCTCAGGGGCATATTGGTCGCCCTGCCCCACGGCAATGTGGTGTAATGCATGCAGGTGTCGGGTCCTGATCCACACTCCATCCTTATCTGAGAGTGAGATATCACACCTCTGGGTGAGGTGCAATACGTCTGTAGCAACCGAGCCCTCGGTGCTGCAGTTCCATTTATCTTCAGCCTAGGTGACGTATTGTGATACAGGGCCGTGATTTTGGCTATAAAAGGGTCCCCTAGACCCCTACCCCAAGCTTTTTAAGAGAATCATATATGGCGTGCCAGGAGACTCTATGGAATGCTTTCTCAGCATCCAACGAGAGTATCTACTTACAAATTTTTAACTGCATCTAGCCCAGGAAATACTTTGTGCCTAGTAGCAGTGTCTGCTAGTCAGCGGATTATCCCGGCTGTTAAGCAAGCTACACCACCTGTAGTTTGGACACTTAATTTTTTCAAAGGAAATGCTTCGGGACCACGGGATACTTAGTGAAGAGCATCAGGAGGCACCCCAAGGCATAGGGGCTGGGACTGGCACTAGGATGCCTTGCGGTGGACAGCCGAGCTCGATCCTTATAAAAGCTTTTTAACTGCAGCAGCTTTAGTGGACGCTACTGGAGCTGGAATTACGCGGCTGCTGGCATGAGACTTGCCCTCCAATAGATCCTTGTAAATGGATTTAAAGTGTATTCATTCAAATTAGAGGGACAATTTAAATTAAAAAGCTTAGAGCTGCCTCCACCACAGGGGGGCTCTCTCGACCCACCAGCGGACAGGCACCAGTATTGGGAGAGGGGGGCTGGCCGTCAGGGTTCACCGCGGCTCTGGCACAAACCCGGCGACACGGAGGTGGCACGGGCAGGAGCGGACTGGCCGTCTCGGCTTCTCACTTTTTGGATTTTAGAAGGGCATGACATGCCTATATCTGTGTCTCCCCCTCCTTTTACTCCTCCACCTCTTTTCTTTTCGCATGACTATATGTACTTGTCACTTTTCCATGTGTTAGTTGTGTCTTCTGAGCAGTTTGTCAGCTTTTGGACACCTTTGAAGGTGTTTTCTATGTGTTTCTATGTGTTTTTGTTTGCCTGCCATTGGTTTTAACGGTGTTCGAAGGTGTTCGACGAACAGTTCGACGAACAGTTCGGCGAACACACGGGTGTTCGACGAACCGAACCGAACTCGAACTCTACGGGGGTGGCTCAACACTAGACTGCTGAGAGAGGCAGAGTATGGTGAACCGTGTCTGTGCCGTAGAGCGAAATGTAACCACCTCGTCTTCCTCCTCCACCTCCTCAGATGAGCTACTCGGCTGCGTGATTCTGGGTTCACACCAAGTAGGATCTTCAACCTTGTCATCATCCAATGTATTATCCCATTCCTCGTCCTCAGAGTGACCCCTCTCCTATTGTTGCCCTGACAGCACAGTACAGTCCACATGAGCCTCAGGTATCTGAGTCTCATTGGGATCACTTCCTTCCCCTGCGGTAAACGTCTGGTGACGAGGGTCAGGAACCTGCTCGGACCCTACTTCTTCCTGCCCGGAATTCAAGCTAAAAAGATTTTGGGCATCGCTGCAGATACTTTCCCCCCCTTGACTCTGTGACTGTTTGGAATACACTTCTGACGCCCATGGCATAGAATAGGTGAAGAGTTCTACAGACTCTCCCATCTGTCGTTCGCTACAATCAGTTGGGCAGTTGGCCAGTTGTAATGCGGGGGGAAGTATGGGTAATTGGGGTGCCACCTCTGTGGACTGTACTGTGTGTGATGTTGAGGTGGAGGAAGAAGAGGAGAGGGCACTGGAAGCAGAGCTTGCCATCCAATGGAGAACCTGCTCTTTCTGGGCCTTATCAACAAGGTGTATCGCTGTGCGGCTGCCAAAGGTAGGGAGTGCAGTAGGCCGTCCACTAACATAAGTTGTCAGTTGTCTTTGGATAGGACCTGTTTGTGTTGGTTCACTAGTGCCTTTACTAACATTACCACGTACCCCATGTACACCATGAACACCAAGCCTATTCCCCCTTCCACCACACCCTCTCTTTTTCCCACTCATGTTGGTCAGATACAGTGGTAGGAGCATGCAATTAACTAAAGAAAAATACGTTTTTTTCCTGTGCAATAGCTCAGCACACACCTGAATTTCAGCGACACTAAATGATAAGGTAAGATATGGCCTGCCGTATAACGCTACTGACAGACAAAATAAATTTGTTAGTGTGCATGAGGCTGATAAAACCTATGAGATATTCTCCAAACAATTTCAAACTGAGATGTCCCCTGCTGTATTACTTTAGGAACAGAAGAATTTTTTTTTTTAATGTGGATGAGGCAAGTATGACATAGAATATATGCTCTAAAATATTTCAAATTGATACCTAGTCAGCTGTATCACTTTACTCAAAGCAAAAAATATTTTTGGGCTACTCTGCATAAGCTCTGCGTCCAGCTGACTTTGATCGCCACTGACGTAGTAGCTGGCTTATTGCACTGTATGACTTTTGGCACAGGAAAAGATATTTTTTGGACTGGGACTAGTAAGAGAAGTTTGTCTTTTTTTTTACTGTGAAACCAGGACAAGTTCAACGCCACTAAAATAGGATCTGCCTTTTAGCAGACTTGATCAACTTTGCCACAGTAAAAAACCTTTGGTGGACTCTGCCTGCCAACCGAAAATATATATAGGTTTGGCTGTGCATACAAGTTGAATTTGACCGCCACTGATGTATTAGCTGCCAGCTAGTAGCTGGCTTATAGCACTGAATGACTTTTGGCACAGGAAAAAAAACACCTGAAGTTCAACTCCACTAAAATAGTATCTGACACTAAAAAAACTTTAGTGCACACAGCTTTCAATATCACAATAGCAACAGAAAAAAAAGAAAACAGATTTTGTGCTCTGCAATAAGAAGCTCTGCAGACTGTGCAGAGCACAATTTCATCCCCACTAAATGAAAAGGTGCATTGCGCTTGCTTGATCACATTAGCAAGTGCAAAAAAAGATTCAAGGTATACTGAGACATGGAGCTCTACACCAGCGGTGCACAGCACTATTGTATTGCATGGACCCTCTGTTTCTGTCAGAATCTCAGTACTTGCACAAGAACATCAAAAATGTGCTGCACCAGAGGTTGCAGAGGTACACATGCCAGGAATTACCTACACTAACTGACTACCACACAAGCGCCCATCTATCTAGCTAATATCTCTCATTACACAGGAGAACACTGAGCTGCATCTGTCTCCAGCAGTAACGAGGATATAATGGCACTGAGGGAACATGGCCTCTTTTTATAATAATAATAATAATTTTTATTTATATAGCGCCAACATATTCCGCAGCACTTTACAATTAAGCGGGGACATGTACAAACAATAAATTCAATACAAGGTGAGACAGTTTAACAGTTACATCAGGAGTGAGGTCCCTGCTCGCAAGCTTACAATCTACATGGAAATGGGGGGACACAATAGGTGGAAAGTGCTTGTTATTTCAGGTCTGGCAATTATAATAAGTCGGGATTATCATATAAAGCTGTATGATCCGGTCATCAGCTTGTATGTTAAAGTGCAATACTCAATTACCGAGTGCAGTTATCGAGTGCATGGAGGGTGTAGAAACAGATGAACAGTAGGGTGCAGATTCTGAATAGTATTTAGGAGGGAACAGGGGAAAGTTAGTTTACTGAGTAGTTGAGGTGGTAGGCTTGTTTAAAGAGATGGGTTTTTAAAGCGCGCTTGAAGACATCGGGGCTAGGCATCAATCGGATCGTCTGGGGTAGAGCATTCCAGAGAACTGGTGCAGCACGAGAGAAGTCTTGGAGACGGAGGTGTGAGGTTCGGATTATGGGGGATGTTAGCCTTAGGTCATTTGTGGAACGGAGGGCACGTGTAGGACGATAGACTGAGATGAGAGAGGAGATATAAGGTGGTGCAGAACTGTAGAGAGCTTTGTGGGTGAGAGCAATGAGTTTATATTGGACCCTGTAGTGAATGGGTAACCAGTGTAATGACTGGCACAAGGTGGAGGCATCGGTGAAGCGGCTGGACATAAATACGACCCTGGCTGCCGCATTCAGGAAAGATTGGAGAGGGGAAATTTTGGTAAGAGGGAGACCGATCAGAAGAGAGTTGCAGTAGTCCAGACGAGAGTGAATAAGAGCGACAGTAAGAGTTTTAGCAGTTTCCAAAGTGAGAAAAGGTCGGATTCTGGAGATGTTTTTCAGATGCAGGTGACAAGAGCGAGTGAGTGATCGGATATAGGGAGTAAAGGAAAGGTTAGTGTCGAATATGACCCCAAGGCAGCGGGCGTGCTGCTTGGGAGTTATGGTTGACCCCTCCAAGGTAATTTCGATATTAGGTAGAGTTAGGTTACTAGAGAGGGGAAACACAAGAAGTTCAGTTTTGGAGAGATTCAATTTGAGATAGAGGGAGGACATGATGCTAGACACAGCAGATAAACAATCCTTGGTGTTTTGTATTAGGGTAGGGGTGATGTCAGGGGAAGAAGTGTATAGTTGGGTGTCGTCAGCATAGAGATGATACTGGAACCCAAATCTGCTGATTGTTTGTACAATAGGGGCAGTGTATAGAGAGAAGAGGAGGGGGCGTAGGACTGAGCCCTGAGGAACCCCGATAGTAAGGGGATGAGGAGGGGAAGAGGAGCCGGCAAAAGATACAGTGAAGGAGCGGTCAGAGAGGTAGGAGGAGAACCAGGAGAGAACAGTTTCCTTGAGGCCTATAGAGCGGAGCATAGTGAGGAGAAGCTGGTGATCCACAGTGTCAAATGCTGCAGAGAGATCCAGGAGAATCAGCAGGGAGCAGTGACCTTTGGATTTGGCTGTTAGTAGATCGTTAGAGACTTTAGTGAGGGCAGTTTCAGTGGAGTGTAAGGAGCGGAAACCAGATTGTAGAGGGTCGAGGAGAGAGTTATCTGAGAGATAGCGGATTAGACGGGAGTGGACCAAGCGTTCCAGGAGTTTAGAGATGAAGGGAAGATTAGAGACAGGTCTATAGTTAGCAGTGCAGTTCTGGTCCAGGGATGGCTTTTAAAGTAAAGGGGTTATGATGGCATGTTTAAATGAGGAGGGAAAGATACCTGACGAAAGAGAGAGGTTAAATATTTTAGTCAGGTGAGTGGTGACCACCGGTGAGAGGGACTGCAGGAGATGTGAAGGAATGGGGTCACTGTTGCAGGTTGTAGGCCGAGAAGAAGCGAGGAGCTGGGTAACCTCTTCTTCTGTGACAGGCTCAAAGATGGCTAGTGAGCTTGAAGTGCAGTAGGGAAGGGGATCCAGGCACTGAGGAGATTGGGCTGAGATGTCCTGATGGATGTGGTTGATTTTTTCCAAGAAATAAGTGGCCAGATCCTCACTGCTGAGGTTGGTGGTGGGGGCCTGTGCTTTAGGTTTCAGGAGGGAGTTTAAGGTTTCGAAAAGTCGTTTTGGGTTGTTGGACATTGAAGTGATGAGGGTGGTGAAGTAGGATTGTTTGGCCAGATGAAGGGCAGAGTTATAGGTTTTGAGCATGAATTTATAGTGGATGAAGTCCTCTGCTAAAAGAGATTTTCTCCACTGACGCTCAGCACACCTCGAGCAACGTTGAAGAAAGCGTGTTTGCATCGTGTGCCAGGGCTGCCGTTGTCTGTGTCGGATCTTTCTGCGAGTAGAAGGAGCTGCTTCATCTAGGGCGCTCTTCAGTGTATTGTTGTAGTGTGACAATGCCAAGTCTGGACAGGAGAAGGAGGAGATGGGGGCTAAAGATGTGTGGAGATTGTCCATAAGCTGCTGGGTATTAATGGTACGTGTATTCCTATAAGTGTGGTAAGTGGGGGTGTCCCGGGTGAGGAGACAATTCTTAACAGAGAAGGAGAGAAGGTTGTGGTCCGAGAGCGGGAGAGGGAAGTTGGTAAAGTCATCCAGCAAGCAGAGACTGGAAAAAAACAGGTCCAGAGTGTTCCCGTCTTCATGGGTAGGAGAATTCGTAAACTGTGAGAGACGGAATGAAGAAGTTAGAGAAAGTAGATGAGAGGCAGATTGGGAGAGGGGGTCATCGATGGGGATGTTAAAGTCGCCCATGATGAGGGTGGGGATGTCACAGGATAGAAAGTGAGGAAGCCAGGTGGCAAAGTGATCCAAGAACTGGCGGGCGGAGCCTGGAGGGCGATACACGACTGCCACTCGCAGGGAGAAGGGTTTAAAGAGTCTGATGGTGTGGACTTCAAAGGAAGGAAACATAAGTGAGGGAACCGGGGGGATGACCTGGAAAGCACATTGTGAGGAAAGGAGCAGACCAACACCTCCACCCTGTCTGTTGCCATGTCTGGCGGTATGTGAAAATTTCAGCCCACCAAACGAGAGAGCAGCAGCAGCGGTGGTGTCTAGCTGCTGAATCCAGGTTTCTGTGATAGCCAGAAGGTTAAGAGAATTAGAGAGGAAAAAATCATGGATGTAAGTTAGTTTGTTACACACAGACCGTGCGTTCCAGAGAGCGCAATGGAAATCAATAGGAGAGGGCATGCACTGAACGGTAATAAGATTAGCAGGGTTTCTATATGCAGCTGGAGGAGAGTGGGGTACGCTAGTGGAGGGGGGCCCAGGTTGGGGGAGATGTCGCCTGCGACTAGTAAAAGGAGAAAGAAGAGAAAGATCAGGTGGTCTAATGATTTGTATGAACGTTTTGAATGCTGTATGGAGGTAGAGGATGGTTTGCAGTGGGTGAGGAATATCAGTAGAGCCTCAGAGTTATACATGGGAGAGGGGAGAAGGGAGGGGCTGATATAGAGAGAGTGCACAGAATGTTTTGAAGGGCGGGTGAGTTGTGAGAAAGCAGAAGTCAAAACAAATAAAAAGCAGATTGATAAGACTAATGCATAATGCACTATGACTGACCAAGAAGCATGTTTGTATGAAAATTTTATGCACCTTACCTGTCTCCTGCCCAACTGCCATGGTCTAACTGCACTTGTAATTATTGCACTTAAAATCTATTGCACGCGTGACCCAGCACGCGTGCTATTCCCAGCCAGAGCTGAATATATATGAAATGAAATGTCTGCTAGAGGCCAGCACCAGTTGGTCATACTGAGTAATTAGCACTGGGCTAGAGCAGGCAATGCTATGTAAGATAAACACAGAGGCCATAAACCAGTGAAAGAGAAGGCTTTGAACATTTTAAAATAGAAACAAAACAAAAAGACAAAAAGATGCAAGACCAAACAATTAAATACCATGGAAAAATGTTGTTAGAGAATATGACTCTGTTCACACTTATCAGACAGCACACAAACGGATGGATGGATTAAATACCATGGAAAAATGTTGCTAGAGAATATGACTCTGTTCACACTTATCAGACAGCACACAAACGGATGGATGGATTAAATACCAAGGAAAAATGTTGCATTATATTGAGAGAACATGTGATTTCTGCAGCCAATTGCAGAAGCCCTTATGTCTGGACAGTGTAGATGCTTCCTTTGCTATGATTGACTGGCCGCGTTTTCCTCAGTTATAGTTACCACCCACAGGAAAAAAACAAAAAAACAAAACAGTGCGCCGCTGTACTAACCTGTTCTAAGCTCTCCACAGCCCCCACACTCACCTGTCACATGTCACCGCTCATCATAAACTTGCACTATACTAACAAAACCGTTCAAAACGCCGTGGTTGCCCTGTATTCACGGTCCTGCGCAAATTCGTCAAACTTTTCCGATTTTAAGAAAATTTGCTTGCCTTTGCGATCACGAATCCGAATGTGCCATATTTGTGCCGAATTTGAAACTTTCGAACATTCGCTGAATAAATACGCTCAACACTAGTCTTGGATCTGTGCAGGGTACAATGAAATCTTAAGACTATCAAGGGATTCTAGAGAGAAATGTGTTGCCCAGTGTCAGAAAGCTTGGTCTCAGTCGCAGATCATGGGTCTTGTAACAGGATAATGACCCAAAACACACAGCTAAAAGCACCCAAGAATGGCTAAGAGGAAAACATTGGACTATTCTGCAGTGGCCTTCAATGATCCCTGGCCTAAATCCTATTGAGCATCTTTGGAAAGAGCTGAAACATGCCGTCTGGAAAAGGCAACCTTCAAACATGAGACAACTGCAGCAGTTTGCTCATGAGTAGTGTTGAGCATTCCGATACTGAAATATTGGGTATCGGCCGATATTCACGGTATCAGAATTCCGATACTTAATTCCGATACTTTTGCAATATCGTATACCGGAATCGGAAGTTCCCATAATGCAATGAGCCAGTTTCATTTTATTCAGCCAATGAGGATCCTAAGAAGTGTGGGCACATCCTGTTAGGCATGTAGGCATCTTAACTAATGGCATGGCTGTGATTGGCTGCTGAAATGATGTCATGATGCACTGTAAAAGCCGCCGCCGCCATTTTGAGCTCACTCTGCTGTGAATTCAGTTAGGGATAGAACACTGTTGTTCTGAAGGACAGTTTTAGCTACCTATTTGGTCTATTCTGCTTTACCCAAGCTACTTTATAAATCGCTGTGCCTTGCAGCGCTAGTGTAGTGTGTGCTTCAACCACGTCTGGTTGTAGTGCACTCAGTGTGTGTCACTGCCTCATACATTGTCCTTTTTTGCCAATTCATAATTTTTCCTGATATCTCCTATTAGTGTGGTGGTTCCATCCGTATTCAGCTAAATTGGTTCCAAACACACTATATAGGAGTAGTTAGAGGAGCATTTCTGCAGCATTGGGCCCTGCAGCCCCAGCCAGATTAGTATTAGCCTATTTTTTGTAGCATCATCTATTGCATTGTAGGTTACCTTCCTACATTGTAATAGCTACAAAAAGTTTGTGATACTATCGGTATTACATCTTTAGGCACATCCAGTGTCTTTTTGTGACAAAAAAAACCTAAATAAAGTTCACCAAACACTCCACTTTACAGTTGTGTAGGCCACATTAGCTCATATTAAAGTCTAGTCCACACTTTATAAAATTAGTGTTTCTTATACCTGTTAGCAGCTGTTCAGGAATAAGCACACTAAGCCCTTAGTACTTTTCTGCCTATCTTTATCAGTCTACCAAGATAAAGAAGGCAGGGAGTAAGGCATGTGGTCGTGGGCGTGGGCGTGGAGTTTCTGCAGGGAGAGGACGCGAGGATTCTGTGCCTGCAGGGAGAGGACGTGGGGATTCTGTGCCTGCTGCGGGCACCAGTGACTCAGCATCCCCCAGTTTTACCAGGGAACAGTCCTTTATGCGCAGCTTTGTAGGAGCTAGCCGTACCCCACTGCTGCGGGAGGACCAAATTGAAGCCGTTGTCGGATGGATTGCAGCTGACACATCGACTTCAATTAGTTCCAGATCCTCTCAGGTCCTGAGCACTGAAGAGCACCCATCTGTCTCCTCACCACCTGCCAAATTGTCCAGGCAGTCAGAGAGCCCTGGACAGGAGCCATCTCTACTTCTGTTCTCTGAATCTCTTGGCTTGGAAAGAGGGGGCCAGCCAAGCAGAATTCGAGAATTTGAAGAAGAATTAGTATGCAGTGATGCGCAACCGTTTTGTCTCTCTGAATCTGAAGAGGCGGGTGGGCCAGTGCCTATGGTCAGCAGCTCACCTCAGTACGCATCTGATGATGAGACTCAGGTGCCACTTTCTGGTGCGTACTGTGCTGTCGAGACTACCCAGGAGAAGCAGTTGTTTGAAGAGGGTGGTGTAGATGATGAGGTCCTTGACCCATCATGGCGTGAGGGACAGGAAGTTGGTGGGAGCAGCTCTGAGGAAGAGATTCCCCGAACAGCCCAAAAAGGAGGGAGAGGGAGGGGGCAGACGTGGTTGCCTGTAGCCTCCACTTCGGCACCCATTAGGAGCATGGCTCTTCCAAAAGCCAAAGCGGGCACTCCCAAGACTTGCAGTGCCTGGTCCTTTTTTGACACAGTTGCAGATGACATTTGCTTTGTCAAATGCAAGCTGTGTAATCAGAAGGTGAAAAGAGGGAAAAGTGTCAGCAACCTCAATGCCACAAATATGTGGAAACATGTGCGGACCAAGCACGTGGTGGAGTTACAAAAACACACTGAAGACCTAGGCCAACCTACAGTGCCACCTACCACCTCTTCAGCTCGTGTTGTAGCCTCTTCCTCCAGCTCACACACAGCTGGTTCGGCTTCCTCACAGGATCGCCATGGAAGAATCTCTGGCACTGTTGTACAGAGACACAGTGTAATTCCACCCACAGCACCACTTTCCCAGTCATCCTCACACTTCCAGGCCAGTCTACAGCCATCGTTAGCACAGGCATGGGAGAAAAGGCGCCCATACTCGGCAAACCACCCCCGAGCACAGGCTCTGAGTGCTGGCATTGCTAAACTACTGGCCCTTGAAATGCTATCATTCAGGCTGGTGGAGACTGACACATTCCGTAACTTTATGGCATTGGCAGTCCCACAATACAACGTGCCCAGCCGCTTTTATTTCAGCAGGCAAGCCGTCCCTGCCCTGCAACATCATGTGGAGGGAAAAATAAAACATGCGTTACAAAACGCCGTCAGTAGCAAGGTCCACCTGACCACCGATGCGTGGACCAGTAAGCATGGACAGGGACGATACCTTTCCCTCACTGCCCATTGGGTAAATGTTGTGGAGCCCGGTACAGATCTTGAGAGTGGCACTGTACGTGTTCTGCCAACTCCAAGGATTGCACGAATCCAGTCTGTACACATTGACTCCTCCTCATACTCCAGTTCCTCTGAATCAGCGCTGCAGGAGCCGTCACGGTCTACCTCCACATCGACCCGTGAACGGTTACCTGTTATGATGACCGATATGAGCACAGCCATGGCCAAACGTCAACAGGCCGTATTAAAATTAATTTATTTGGGGAATCGAAGCCACACAGCGCAGGAGCTCTGGAATGCCATCAAGCAGCAGAGCGACGTGTGGTTTGTGCCAGCGAATCTCCAGCCAGGCATGGTAGTGTGTGACAATGGCCGAAATCTGGTGGCAGCTCTGGGCCTAGGCAACCTCACTCACATCCCATGTCTGGCACATGTGCTCAACTTGGTCGTGCAGAGTTTTTTGAGGGACTATCCGGATCTTGATGCACTGCTTCACAAGGTCCGCATAGAGTGCGCTCACTTGCGGCCTTCCAGCAACGCAAGATCACGCATTGCAGCTCTGCAGCGCCGATTACGTCTTCAGGAACATCGCATCATATGTGACCTACCCACCAGGTGGAATTCAACGTTACATATGTTGGAGAGGTTGTGTGAGCAGCAGGCAGCAGTAATGGAGTACCAGCTGCAGCAGGCGCAAACAAGTCGCAGTGCGCGCCGTTCACACTTCACCACCACTGAGTGGGCCTCTATGAAGGACATTTGCCACGTTTTGCGTGCCTTCGATTATTCCACGCGGATGGTGAGTGCACATGATGCACTAGTCAGCATGACTATCCCCCTTATCTGCCTGCTTGAAAAAACACTGCAAGCACTAAGGGACGAGGTTTTGGAAGAGGTGGAGGATGAGGAGTCACAAATGCCATCTGCTTCTCTACAGTCTGCACAACGTGGTTCCTCACAAGGGCCTAGGCAGGGGACACTTTGTGAGGAGGATGAGGAGGAGTCAATGGATGAGGAAGACATCTGTCCAGAGGAGGGAGGTACACAATGCTCTAGTAGTCAGTATCTAGAGCGAGGGTGGGGTGATGCAGAGCAGGCAGAGATCACGCCTCAAGCAGGGGACAGCGTTTCTTGGCCAGTTGGCAGTCTGCAGCACATGGTTGATTTCATGCTGCAGTGCCTGAGAAACGACCGCCGCATCGCCCACATTCTCAACACGGCTGATTATTGGGTGTCCACCCTCCTAGATCCTCGCTACCGGGACAACTTACAAAGTCTCATAACACCGTTGAACCGGGAGCGTAAAATGCGGGAGTACCAAGACGCACTGGTGCATTCCATCATGTTCTCCATTCCAACCGAGAGCAGTGCTGCTAGTGCTTTACAAAGCAGCTCAGTGCGTCGAGGCAGTGGAGGAAGCTCTGCACAAAGAGGGAGCAGAAGCAGCGCCTCAGCACAAGGCAAGACCAGTGTGGCCGAAATGTGGCAAAGTTTTGAGTCCCCGCCGCCACAAATGTCTACACCATCACAGACGGCTCCAGTCAGCAGGAGGCAACGTTTCCGTCAGATGGTGACAGACTACATGTCTTGCCCTCTTAGTGTACTACCAGACGGCTCTTCTCCCTTCAAGTTTTGGGTCTGTAAGCTGGATACATGGCCAGAGCTTAGTCAGTATGCATTGGAGGTGCTAGCTTGCCCTGCTGCTAGTGTATTATCGGAACGCGTCTTTAGTGCCACAGGTGGTGTACTAATAGACCGTCGCATGCGACTATCCTCCGATAACGTTGACCGGCTTACTTTTCTCAAAATGAACAAGGCCTGGATCTCTCATGAATTTGCCACTCCTCTTCCAGAATAAATAATTGGTTGTCAACAGTATCCAGGTCTCCTGTTGTGTTAATGTTTCTACCACCTGAACTGTAATCCCTGAGCTCCAACACCACCAGTTGGCGCTCGGAAGTGCCGTCTGCAAAGTCAACACTTGCTGCCGTGTTATTGGGGTTCAGTAACGTCAGCTGTTCCCCTGCTGTGCGGACGGCAATTTCTCCTGCTCTGTCCACATTCTCACTACTACAGATTTTAAAGTTGCTCCAATTACACCTCTGGTTCCTCTGTTTTTAGTATTTACCCTGGGCTCCAATACCACCAGTTGCTGCTCAGAAGTGCCGTCTACACAGTCAACGCTTGCTCCAGTGTTATTGGGGTTCAGTAACGTCAGCTGTTCCCCAGCTGTGTGTCCGTCAAATTCTCCTGCTCTGTCCACATTCACACTACTACTGATTTTAAAGTTGCTCCAATTACGCCTCTGGCTCCACTCTGTTTTTAGTATTTACCCTGGGTTCCAGCACCGCCAGCTGTTTCCTAGCAGTGTCTTTGGCACGGGTACTCCCTCCTGCCCAGCCTTTGTCCACATCCACTGTACTACTGATTTAAAACTTGCTCCAATTACAACCCTGGCTCCTCTGTTTTTAGTATTTACCCTGGGCTCCAATACCGCTAGTTGCTGCTCAGAACTGCCGTCTGCATAGTCAACGCATGCTCCAGTGTTATTGGGGTTCAGTAACGTCAGCTGTTCCCCAGCTGTGTGTCCGGCAAATTCTCCTGCTTTGTCCACATCCACTGTACTACTGATTTAAAACTTGCTCCAATTACACCTCTGGCTCCTCTGTTTTTAGTATTTACCCTGGGCTCCAATACCGCTAGTTGCTGCTCAGAAGTGCCGTCTGCACAGTCAACGCTTGCTCCAGTGTTATTGGGGTTCAGTAACGTCAGCTGTTCCCCAGCTGTGTGTCCGGCAAATTCTCCTTCTTTGTCCACATCCACTGTACTACTGATTTAAAACTTGCTCTAATTACACCTCTGGCTCCTCTGTTTTTAGTATTTACCCTTGGCTCCAATACCGCTAGTTGCTGCTCAGAAGTGCCGTCTGCACAGTCAATGCTTGCTCCAGTGTTATTGGGGTTCAGTAACATCAGCTGTTCCCCAGCTGTGTGTCCGGCAAATTCTCCTGCTTTGTCCACATCCACTGTACTACTGATTTAAAACTTGCTCCAATTACACCTCTGGCTCCTCTGATTTAGTATTTACCCTGGGCTCCAATACCGCTAGTTGCTGCTCAGAAGTGCCGTCTGCATAGTCAACGCTTGCTCCAGTGTTATTGGGGTTCAGTAACGTCAGCTGTTCCCCAACTGTGTGTCCGGCAAATTCTCCTGCTTTGTCCACATACACTGTACTACTGATTTAAAACTTGCTCCAATTACACCTCTGGCTCCTCTGTTTTTAGTATTTACCCTGGGCTCCAATACCGCTAGTTGCTGCTCAGAAGTGCCGTCTGCACAGTCAACGCTTGCTCCAGTGTTATTGGGGTTCAGTAACGTCAGCTGTTCCCCAGCTGTGTGTCCGGCAAATTCTCCTTCTTTGTCCACATCCACTGTACTACTGATTTAAAACTTGCACTAATTACACCTCTGGCTCCTCTGTTTTTAGTATTTACCCTGGGCTCCAATACCGCTAGTTGCTGCTCAGAAGTGCCGTCTGCACAGTCAACGCTTGCTCCAGTGTTATTGGGGTTCAGTAACATCAGCTGTTCCCCAGCTGTGTGTCCGGCAAATTCTCCTGCTTTGTCCACATCCAGTGTACTACTGATTTAAAACTTGCTCCAATTACACCTCTGGCTCCTCTGTTTTTAGTATTTACCCTGGGCTCCAATACCGCTAGTTGCTGCTCAGAAGTGCCGTCTGCATAGCCAACGCTTGCTCCAGTGTTATTGGGGTTCAGTAACGTCAGCTGTTCCCCAGCTGTGTGTCCGGCAAATTCTCCTGCTTTGTCCACATCCACTGTACTACTGATTTAAAACTTGCTCCAATTACACCTCTGGCTCCTCTGTTTTTAGTATTTACCCTGGGCTCCAATACCGCTAGTTGCTGCTCAGAAGTGACGTCTGCACAGTCAACGCTTGCTCCAGTGTTATTGGGGTTCAGTAACGTCAGCTGTTCCCCAGCTGTGTGTCCGGCAAATTCTCCTGCTTTGTCCACATTCAGTGTACTACTGATTTAAAACTTGCTCCAATTACACCTCTGGCTCCTCTGTTTTAGTATTTACCCTGGGCTCCAATACCGCTAGTTGCTGCTCAGAAGTGCCGTCTGCACAGTCAACGCTTGCTCCAGTGTTATTGGGGTTCAGTAACATCAGCTGTTCCCCAGCTGTGTGTCCGGCAAATTCTCCTGCTTTGTCCACATCCACTGTACTACTGATTTAAAACTTGCTCCAATTACACCTCTGGCTCCTCTGTTTTTAGTATTTACCCTGGGCTCCAATACCGCTAGTTGCTGCTCAGAAGTGCCATCTGCATAGTCAACGCTTGATCCAGTGTTATTGGGGTTCAGTAACGTCAGCTGTTCCCCAGCTGTGTGTCCGGCAAATTCTCCTGCTTTGTCCACATCCACTGTACTACTGATTTAAAACTTGCTCCAATTACACCTCTGGCTCCTCTGTTTATAGTATTTACCCTGGGCTCCAATACCGCTAGTTGCTGCTCAGAAGTGCCATCTGCACAGTCAACGCTTGCTCCAGTGTTATTGGGGTTCAGTAACGTCAGCTGTTCCCCGGCTGTGTGTCCGGCAAATTCTCCTGCTTTGTCCACATCCACTGTACTACTGATTTAAAACTTGCTCCAATTACACCTCTGGCTCCTCTGTTTTTAGTATTTACCCTGGGCTCCAATACCGCTAGTTGCTGCTCAGAAGTGCCATCTGCATAGTCAACGCTTGATCCAGTGTTATTGGGGTTCAGTAACGTCAGCTGTTCCCCAGCTGTGTGTCCGGCAAATTCTCCTGCTTTGTCCACATCCACTGTACTACTGATTTAAAACTTGCTCCAATTACACCTCTGGCTCCTCTGTTTATAGTATTTACCCTGGGCTCCAATACCGCTAGTTGCTGCTCAGAAGTGCCGTCTGCACAGTCAACGCTTGCTCCAGTGTTATTGGGGTTCAGTAACGTCAGCTGTTCCCCAGCTGTGTGTCCAGCAAATTCTCCTGCTCTGTCCACATTCACACTACTACTGATTTTAAAGTTGCTCCAATTACGCCTCTGGCTCCACTCTGTTTTTAGTATTTACCCTGGGTTCCAGCACCGCCAGCTGTTTCCTAGCAGTGTCTTTGGCACGGGTACTCCCTCCTGCCCAGCCTGGTTCCAGCACGCCAGCTGTTTCCGGGTAGTGTCAACGTCACTTTGCCTCCAATGCGTTGTCCTGTGGTGTTGCGGTCGGGTTAGCCGACTCTATGGTGCCTGCAGTTTAGGTGACTCCTATGTGTGCTGCGGGATCTGGCAATGAAGGCTGGCTCCATAGTGCCAATAGGACAAGCACCCCCTGTAGGACTGTGGGTTTTGGTAACTGCGGCCGGCTCGCGGCCTTGAAACTTTTTTTACATGGGTACCTTCTGCTACGCATCCGGGTTCCAGTACCGTCAGCTGGTTCTCGGCAGTGCCTTTGGATTAGCTGCCTCCTTCTCGGTATCCAAGTTCCACCAACGTCTGCTGGTCCTTGGTAGTGCTTTCTGGCACAGGTACCTCCTGCTTAGTAACCGAGTTCCAGTACCGTCAGCTGGTCTTCGGCAGTTCCATTGGCTCTTGTACCTTCTGCTACCCATCGGGGTTCCAGTACCGTCAGCTGGTCCTCGGTAGTTCCATTTGCTCTTGTACCTTCTACTATCCATCCGGATTCCAGTACCGTCAGCTGGTTCTCGGCAGTGTCTTTGGCACGGGTACTCCCTCCTGCCCAGCCTGGTTCCAGCACGCCAGCTGTTTCCGGGTAGTGTCAACGTCACTTTGCCTCCAATGCGTTGTCCTGTCGTGTTGCGGTCGGGTTAGCCGACTCTATGGTGCCTGCAGTTTAGGTGACTCCTATGTGGGCTGCGGGATCTGGCAATGAAGGCTGGTTCCATAGTGCCAATAGGACAAGCACCCCCTGTAGGACTGTGGGTTTTGGTAACTGCGGCCGGCTCGCGGCCTTGAAACTTTTTTTTACATGGGTACCTTCTGCTACCCATCCGGGTTCCAGTACCGTCAGCTGGTTCTCGGCAGTGCCTTTGGATTAGGTGCCTCCTTCTCGGTATCCAAGTTCCACCAACGTCTGCTGGTCCTTGGTAGTGCTTTCTGGCACAGGTACCTCCTGCTTAGTAACCGAGTTCCAGTATCGTCAGCTGGTCTTCGGCAGTTCCATTGGCTCTTGTACCTTCTACTACCCATCCGGGTTCCAGTACCGTCAGCTGGTCCTCGGTAGTTCCATTTGCTCTTGTACCTTCTACTACCCATCCGGGTTCCAATACCGTCAGCTGGTTCTCGGCAGTGTCTTTGGCACGGGTACTCCCTCCTGCCCAGCCTGGTTCCAGCACGCCAGCTGTTTCCGGGTAGTGTCAACGTCACTTTGCCTCCAATGCGTTGTCCTGTCGTGTTGCGGTCGGGTTAGCCGACTCTATGGTGCCTGCAGTTTAGGTGACTCCTATGTGGGCTGCGGGATCTGGCAATGAAGGCTGGTTCCATAGTGCCAATAGGACAAGCACCCCCTGTAGGACTGTGGGTTTTGGTAACTGCGGCCGGCTCGCGGCCTTGAAACATTTTTTTACATGGGTACCTTCTGCTACCCATCCGGGTTCCAGTACCGTCAGCTGGTTCTCGGCAGTGCCTTTGGATTAGGTGCCTCCTTCTCGGTATCCAAGTTCCACCAATGTCTGCTGTCCTTGGTAGTGCTTTCTGGCACAGGTACCTCCTGCTTAGTAACCGAGTTCCAGTGCCGTCAGCTGGTCCTCGGTAGTTCCATTGGCTCTTGTACCTTCTGCTACCCATCCGGGTTCCAGTACCGTCAGGTGGTCCTCGGTAGTTCCTCAGCCTTCTTGTACCTTCTGCTACATTTCCAAGTTCAAGCTTTTTGAAATGGTTCTTGGTAATCACTCTGGATCTCCCTGACGAGGACCCTGAAGACGAGGACCCTGAAGACCAACCCGAAGAAGACGAGGACCCCGAAGATGACGACCCTGAAGACGAGGACCCTGAAGACCACCCCGAAGAAGATGAGGACCCTGAAGACCACCCCGAAGAAGACGAGGACCCCGAAGATGAGGACCCAGAAGACCAACCCGAAGAAGACGAGGACCCTGAAGACGACGACCCCCGAATACGACGACCCTGAAGACCACTCCAAAGAAGACCAAGAAGATGACCCTGAAGAAGTTGACCAAGAGGACAAAGAAGAGAAGACAAGCACCAAGATACAGAAGAACAAGAGACAGAAAACCAAGAAGCAGAAATACAAGAAGCTGCAGAACAAAAAGCGGAAGAACATTAAGCATAAGACTAAAAATCAGAGCAAAAGATAATATCTAAATTATATGCAGAAGATGACTAAGCAGTGTATGGGGGTGAGTCCGTTCCTCCTCATGGTGCCCCTGGAAAAGACCTGCTGCTGCAGGCCAAACTGAACGCGAACAAATCCTGTTGTAAATCTTTTGTGACGGGCAGAACGAAAGGTGTAATGTCCAACCTTTTATAGATAACAACTACAGGAATGCCTGTCACAAATAAGAATATGATGAAGAAGAAGAAGATGAAGAAGATGAAGAAGTAGAATATGAAGAATGTAAAAAAAAAGAATAATACGAAGAAGGTGAAGAAGAAGAAGATGAAGAAGGTGAAGAAGAAGTGGATGAAAATGATGCTGAGGATAATGAAGGAGAAAGCATGGGAGAAGTAAAAAAGAAGGTGAAGAGCATGGAAGTAGTGAAACATAAATATCTGACAAAATATAAAAATACTTAACATAGTCAATATTTCCGTAACTCAGAACGTCTTAAAAAAAATATTAATTCCTGCTATTCCATTGGATTGGGCTAAACCTCTATGCCTTTATTGTCTCCCCCACCTCCCCCAATACATTCTACATTATTCTTAGTTGTTTTCCTTCATGTAGAATTAACCTACAAGGAAAGAAAGGGTTTATTTTCATTCCGATATTTCTGTCCCATTGACTTGCATTGGTTTCCGGTATCGGAATCGGCGATATCCGATAATTTTTCGGTATCGGTCCGATCCAATCCGATCCGATATTTCCCGATATCGGAAGGTATCGCTCAACACTACTCATGAGGAGTGGGACAAAATACCTATCGAGAGGTGCAGAAGTCTCATTGACAGTTACAAGAATCGTTTGATTGTAATGATTGCCTCAAAGGGTTGTTCAACAAAATATTAAGTTAAGAGTACCATCATTTCTGTCCAGGCATATTTCATGATTTTTTTTTTTTAAATTCTGTGGAAGCAGGACTGAAAAGCAATGTCTGACTTTCATTTGTTCATTTTCATAGATTTTTAACTTATTATTACTTTTGTCAGATTCAAGTTATTTCTGTGACCATTGTGGGTTTTTCTTTCATTAAACGAGGGGTACCAACAATTTTGACCACGTGTGTATATACAGGTGCTTCTTACTAAATTAGAATATCATCAAAAAAGTTCATCAAAGTTGGATCAGCCTGTAGTGTGATTTTCCACTTTAATTTTGGGGGTGACTCCAAATCCAGGCCTCCATTTGTTAATAAATTTGATTTCCATTGATGATTTTTGTGTGATTTTGTTGTCAGCACTAGTGTTGAGCCACCCCCGTAGTGTTCGGGTTCGGTTCGGTTCGTCGAACACCGGGATGTTCGAGGAACTGTTCGTCGAACTGTTCGTCGAACACCTTAGAACACCGTCGAACACCGTTAAAACCAATGGCAGGCAAACAAAAACACATAGAAACACATAGAAAACACCTTCAAAGGTGTCCAAAAGCTGACAAACTGCTCAGAAGACGCTTTCTTTAAAAAAGCCGGCCGGCAATTCAGCAGCGGCATACACCGGTACCCGACAATTTAGACAAGAAGGAATAGAGCCTCACACATAGATTAGATAGATAGAAACATGTCAGTCACATATATATGAAGTACAGTGACAGTGTTGCTTACTGTACTTGTCATTTAGTGTAAAGGATTTCTTAAAAAATATAATAGTGTTTTCATGCACCGTCTCTTTAAAAAAGCCGGCCGGCAATTCAGCAACTGTACCCGACAATTTATAACAGACAGAATAGAGCTTCACACATAGATTAGATAGATAGAAACATGTCAGTCACATATATATGAAGTACAGTGATAGTGTTGGTTACTGTACTTGTCATTTAGTATTTAAATAAAGGATTTATTATTAAAAAAAATTGGCGTGGGGTTCCCCTTAATTTTAGTCTCTAGCGGAGGTTAAGCAGACAGCTGGGGCAGATGTTTGAAGCCTGGGAAGGGGGTAATACCCACGGAGCTTCCCAGGCTACTAATATGAGCCCCCAGCTGAATACATAGCCTTTACTAGCTATTAAAATGGGGGACCCCCCAAAAAAAATGATGTGGGGTCCCCCCTAATTTAATAGCTAGCAAAGGCTAGGCAGACAGCTCGGGGCTGATATTAATAGCCCAGGAAGGGTGCCATGAATATTGGCCCCCTCCCAGGCTAGAGACACCAGCCATCAGCCGCCCCAGAAATGGCGCATTCATAGGATGCGCCAATTCTGGCACTTAGCCTCGCTCTTCCACGCTGCCCTGTAGCGGTGGCAGGGGGTAATAGGGCTGGGGTTGATGTCAGCTTATAATGCCAGCTGACATCAAGCCCAGGTTAGTAATGGAGAGGCGTCTATAAGACACCCCCATTACTAACCCCATAGTCAAAGTTAAAAGAAAACACAAACACCCAGAATAAAGTCCTTTAATTGAAATAAAGACACAATCCTTTATTGTTCTAAATTAAACCATACTTACCGTCACGCCCATTCCTGCTGAAGCCAACGATCTCCTGCAATAAAAGAAAAATAATAAAGCAACATCATCCTTACCTTTCCATGGTTCCCACGACAGCTTCAGCCCTGCTACATCGAGATGACAGGCTGGACCGCAGCAGAAAGCTGCCATCCAGCCTGTCATCCCGCAGATACTGAGAAGCGCAGGCATGCTTGCGCTCTGCAGTGTCTGGCTGTGACGGCATAAAGATGAGACGAGTTCATGTCCAATGAACTCGGCGCACCTCATGCACGTCACTGACAGCGTGGGAAAATTCTCATGCTGAAGCGCTGAGTGCAGGAGAATTCTCCCACGCTGTCAGTGACGTGCATAAGGTGAGCTCATGTCCAATGAACTCAGCTCACCTCCTGCACGTCACTGACAGCGTGGGAGAATTCTCCTGCACTCAGCACTTCAGGGTGAGAATTCTCCCACGCTGAAGTGCTGAGTGCAGGAGAATTTTCCCACGCTGTCAGTGACGTGCATAAGGTGAGCTCATGTCCAATGAACTCAGCTCACCTCCTGCACGTCACTGACAGCGTGGGAGAATTCTCCTGCACTCAGCGCTTCAGTGTGAGAATTCTCCTACGCTGAAGCGATGAGTGCAGGAGAATTTTCCCACGCTGTCAGTGACATGCATGAGGTGAGCCGAGTTCATTGGACATTAACTCGGCTCATCTGGATGCCCTCACAGATAGACACTGTGGAGCGCAAGCAAGCCTGCGCTTCTCAGTGTCTGCGGGATGACAGGCTGGATGGCAGCGTTCTGCTGCGGTCCAGCCTGTCATCTCGATGTAGCAGAGCTGAAGCTGTCATGGGAACCATGGAAAGGTAAGGATGATGTTGCTTTATTATTTTTCTTTTATTTCAGGAGATCGTTGGCTTCAGCTGGAATGGGCGTGACGGTAAGTATGGTTTAATTTAGAACAATAAAGAATTGTGTGTTTATTTCAATTAAAGGACTTTTTTCTGGGTGTTGTGTTTTTTTTAAATACTTTACTAGAAATTCATGGTGGTCATGTCTAATATTGGCGTGACCCCATGAATTTTGGGCTTAGGGCCAGCTGATAATGCCAAGCTGGCCCTAACCCCTTTATTACCCAGTGAGCCACCGCATCAGGGCCCTGGATGAGTTGGGTACAGCGCCAGAAGATGGCGCTTCTATGAACGCGCCATTTTCCGGGGTGGCTGCGGACTGCAATTTGCAGCGGGGGTGGCCCAGGAAGCTTGGGCCTCCCTGCGCTGCGGATTCCAGCCCCCAGCTGCATAGTTGTACCTGGCTGGACACAAAAACAGGGCGAAGCCCCACGTCAATTTTCTTTAAATTATTTCATGAAATAATTAAGAAAAAAAGGGCTTCCCTATATTGTTGTGTCCGGCGAGGTACAAATAGGCAGCTGGTGGTTGGGGGCAGCCCGTTCCTGCCTGCTGCACCTGACTGGACACAAATATAGTGCGAAGCCCCACGTCAATTTTTTTTTAATTATTTCATGAATTTCCTGAAATAATTTAAAAAAATTGAAGTGGGGCTTCGCACTATATTTGTGTCCAGCCAGGTACAGCAGGCAGGAATGGGCTGCCCCCAACCACCAGCTGCCTATTTGTACCTGGCCGGACACAACAATATAGGGAAGGCCTTTTTTTCTTAATTATTTCATGAATTTCATGAAATAATTAAAAAAAATTGAAGTGGGGCTTCGCACTATATTTGTGTCCAGCCAGGTACAGCAGGCAGGAACGGGCTGCCCCCAACCACCAGCTGACTATTTGTACCTGGCCGGACACAACAATATAGGGAAGGCCTTTTTTTCTTAATTATTTCAAGAATTTCATGAAATAATTAAAAAAAAAATACGTGGGGCTTCGCCCTATTTTTGTGTCCAGCCAGGTACAACTAGGCAGCTGGGGGCTGGAATCTGCAGCGCAGGGAGGCCCAAGCTTTCTGCCCCCCCCCGCTGCAAATTGCAGTCCGCAGCCACCCCGGAAAATGGCGCGTTCATAGAAGCGCCATCTTCTGGCGCTGTACCCAACTCATCCAGGGCCCTGGTGCGGTGGCTCACTGGATAATAAAGGGGTTAGGGCCAGCTTGGTATTATCAGCTGGCAGCAAGCCCAAAATTCATGGGGTCACGCCAGTATTAGACATGACCGCCATGAATTTCTAGTAAAGTATTTAAAAAAAACACAACACCCAGAATAAAGTCCTTTAATTGAAATAAACACACAATTCTTTATTGTTCTAAATTAAACTATACTTACCATCACGCCCATTCCAGCTGAAGCCAACGATCTCCTGCAATAAAAGAAAAATAATAAAGCAACCTCATCCTTACCTTTCCATGGTTCCCACGACAGCTTCAGCTCTGCTACATCGAGATGACAGGCTGGACCGCAGCAGAACGCTGCCATCCAGCCTGTCATGCCGCAGACACTGAGAAGAGCAGGCATGCTTGCGCTCCTCAGTGTCTCGCTGTGACGGCATAAAGATGAGCCGAGGTCATGTCCAATGAACTCGGCTCACCTCATGCACGTCACTGACAGCATGGGGAAATTCTCACGCTGAAGTGCTGAGTGCAGGAGAATTCTCCCACGCTGTCAGTGACGTGCATGAGGTGAGCTCATGTCCAATGAACTCAGCTCACCTCATGCACCTCACTGACAGCGTGGGAAAATTCTCCTGCACTCAGCGCTTCAGCGTGAGAATTCTCCCACGCTGTCAGTGACGTGCATGAGGTGAGCCGAGTTCATTGGACATGTCCTCGGCTCATCTTTATGCCGTCACAGAGAGACACTGAGGAGCGCAAGCATGCCTGCTCTTCTCAGTGTCTGCGGGATGACAGGCTGGATGGCGGCGTTCTGCTGCGGTCCAGCCTGTCATCTCGATGTAGCAGAGCTGAAGCTGTCGTGGGAACCATGGAAAGGTAAGGATGAGGTTGGTTTATTATTTTATTTTTATTACAGGAGATCGTTGGCTTCAGCTGGAATGGGCGTGACGGTAAGTATGGTTTAATTTAGAACAATAAAGAATTGTGTCTTTATTTCAATTAAAGGACTTAATTCTGGGTGTTTGTGTTTTTTTGTAACTTTGACTATGGGGTTAGTAATGGGGGTGTCTTATAGACGCCTCTCCATTACTAACCTGGGCTTGATGTCAGCTGGCATTATAAGTTGACATCAACCCCAGCCCTATTACCCCCTGCCACCGCACCAGGGCAGCGTGGAAGAGCGAGGCTAAGTGCCAGAATTGGCGCATCCTATGAATGCGCCATTTCTGGGGCGGCTGACGGCTGGTGTTTCTAGCCTGGGAGGGGGCCAATATTCATGGCTCCCTTCCTGGGCTATGAATATCAGCCCCCAGCTGTCTGCCTAGCCTTTGCTAGCTATTAAATTAGGGGGGACCCCACGTCATTTTTTGGGGGGGGGTCCCCCATTTTAATAGCTAGTAAAGGCTATGTATTCAGCTGGGGGCTGATATTAGTAGCCTGGGAAGCTCCGTGGGTATTACCCCCTTCCCAGGCTTCAAACATCTGCCCCAGCTGTCTGCTTAACCTCCGCTAGAGCCTAAAATTAAGGGGAACCCCACGCCAATTTTTTTAATATTAAATCCTTTATTTTAATACTAAATGACAAGTACAGTAACCAACACTATCACTGTACTTCATATATATGTGACTGACATGTTTCTATCTATCTAATCTATGTGTGAAGCTCTATTCTGTCTGTTATAAATTGTCGGGTACAGACGCTGAATTGCCGGCCGGCTTTCTTAAAGAGACGGTGCATGAAAACACTATTATTTTTTTTAATAAATCCTTTACACTAAATGACAAGTACAGTAAGCAACACTGTCACTGTGCTTCATATATATGTGACTGACATGTTTCTATCTATCTAATCTATGTGTGATTCTCTATTCCTTCTATTCTAAATTGTCGGGTACCGCTGCTGAATTGCCGGCCGGCTTTTTTAAAGAGACGGTGCATGAAAACACTATTATTTTTTTTGATAAATCCTTTACGCTAAATGACAAGTACAGTAAGCAGCACTTTCACTGTACTTCGTATATATGTGGCTGACATGTTTATATCTATCTAATCTATGTGTGAAGCTCTATTCTTTCGGTTCTAAATTGTCGGGTAGCGGTGTATGCCGCTGCTGAATTGCCGGCTTTTCATGTTTCACTGTTGGCACTGTTCCCATCGATTTGGGCAATCACTGTAATGCCACAACCACCATGGCTGTGGCATTACAGTGAGTGGCAGACAATCCCTGCATGATTGGTGCTCTAAATAGCGCCAGACATGCAGGACACGCTTTTGGTGCACAAACAGTTATCGAACATAACCTCGAACAGCCGAATTTTTTGCAAATCGTTCGGGTTCGTCGAACAACTCGAACACCGCCCAAAACAGCTCGAATTTGAGATTGGCGAACAGTTCTAGTCGAACAACGCTCATCTCTAGTCAGCACATTCAACTTTGAACAGAACAAAGTATTCAATGAAAATATTTCATTCATTCAGATGTAGGATGTGTTATTTGAGTGTTCCCTTTATTTTTTTGAGCGGTGTATATATAATATATGTATATACAAGTGCTTCTCAAAAAATTAGAATATCAGCAAAAAGTTAATTTATTTCAATTCTTCAATCCACAAAGTGAAACTCATATATTATATAGAGTCATTACCAACAGAGATCTATTTCAAGTGTTTATTTCTGTTAATGTTGATGATTATGGCTTACACCCAATGAAAACACAAAAGTCATTATCACAGTAAATTAGAATATTTTATAACAACAGCTTGAAAAATGTTTTTAAAATCCGAAATGTTGGCCTACTGAAATGTATTTTCAGTAAATGCACTCAATACTTGGTTGGGGCTCCTTTTGCATCAATTACTGCATCAATGCGGTGTGGCATGGAGGCTATCAGCCTATGGCACTGCTGAGGTGTTATGGAAGCCCAGGTTGTTTTGATAGCAGCCTTCAGCTCATCTGCATTGTTGGGTCTGGTGTCTCTCATCTTCCTCTTGACAATACCCCATAGATTCTCTATGGGGTTAAGGTCTGGCGAGTTTGCTGGCCAATCAAGCACAGTGATACAGTTGTTTTTAAACCAGGTATTGGTACTTTTGGCTGTGTGGACAGGTGCCAAGTCCTGCTGGAGAATGAAATTTCCAACTCCAAAAAGCTTATCGTCCGAGGGAAGCATTAATTGCTGTAAAATTTCCTGGTAGACGGCTGTGCTGACTTTGGTCTTGATAAAACACAGTGGACCTACACCAGCTGATGACATGGCTCCCCAAACCAACACTGATTGTGGAAACTCCACACTCAAGCAGCTTGGATTGTGGCCTCTCCATTCTTCCTCCAGACTCTGGGACCTTTATTTCCAAATGAAAATTGGAACTCTGGGACCTTGTAGAGTGTGTCAATGTCTGCTTTCTGGACATCTGTCAAGTCAGCAGTCTTCCCCATGATTGTGGAGCCTTACTGAAACAGACTAAGGGACCCTTTTAAACGCTTAGGAAGCCTTTGCAGGTGTTTTTTGATAATTATTTTAATTTACTGAGATAATGACTTTTGTGTTTTCATTGGCTGTAAGCCATAATCATCAACATTAACAGAAATAAACACTTGAAATAGATCATGCTGTTTGTAATGACTCTATATAATATATGAGTTTCACTTTTCGTATAGAAGAACTGAAATAAATTAACTTTTTAATGATATTCTAATTTAGTGAGATGCACCTGTATACATATACAGTGCCTACAAGTAGTATTCAACCCCCTGCAGATTTAGCTGGTTTGATAAGATGCAAATAAGTTAGAGCCTTCAAACTGCAAACGAGAGTAGGTTTTATGAACAGAAGCATAAATCTTACAAACCAAAAAGTTATGTTGCTCAGTTGAATTTTATTCAATTTTAAACATAAAAGTGTGGGTCAATTATTATACAACCCCTATGTTTAATATTTTGTGGAATAACCCTTGTTTGCAATTACAGCTAATAATCGTCTTTTATAAGACCTGATCAGGCCGGCACAGGTCTGTGGAGTTATCTTGGCCCACTCCTCCATGCAGATCTTCTCCAAGTTATCTAGGTTCTTTGGGTGTCTCATGTGGACTTTATTCTTGAGCTCCTTCCACAAGTTTTCAATTGGGTTAAGGTCAGGAGACTGACTAGGCCACTCCAACACCTTGACTTTTTCCCTCTTGAACAAGGTCTTGGTTTTCTTGGCTGTGTGCTTTGGGTCGTTGTCTTGTTGGAAGATGAAATTACGACCCATCTTAAGATCCTTGATGGAGGAGCGGAGGTTCTTGGCCAAAATCTCCAGGTAGGCCGTGCTATCCATCTTCCCATGGATGCGGACCAGATGGCCAGGCCCCTTGGCAGAGAAACAGCCCCACAGCATGTTGCTGCCACCACCATGCTTGACTGTAGGGATGGTATTCTTGGGGTCGTATGCAGTGCCATCCAGTCTCCAAACGTCATGTGTGTGGTTGGCACCAATGATCTCGATCTTGGTCTCATCAGACCATAGAACCTTAAACCAGTCTGTCTCAGAGTCCTCCAAGTGATCATGAGCAAACTGTAGACGAGCCTTGACATGACGCTTTGAAAGTAAAGGTACCTTACGGGCTCGTCTGGAACGGAGACCATTGCGGTGGAGTACGTTACTTATGGTATTGACTGAAACCAATGTCCCCACTGCCATGAGATCTTCCCGGAGCTCCTTCCTTGTTGTCCTTGGATTAGCCTTGACTCTTCGGACAAGCCTGGCCTCGGCACGGGAGGACACTTTCAAAGGCTGTCCTGGCCTTGGAAGGCTAACAGTAGTTCCATAAGCCTTCCACTTACGGATGATGCTCCCAACAGTGGAGACAGGTAGGCCCAACTCCTTGGAAAGGGTTTTTGTACCCCTTGCCAGCCTTGTGACCCTCCACGATCTTGTCTCTGATGGCCTTGGAATGCTCCTTTGTCTTTCCCATGTTGACCATGTCTGAGTGCTGTTCACAAGTTTGGGGAGGGTCTTAAATAGTCAGAAAAGGCTGGCAAAAGAGATCTTTAATCCACACATGTGAAGCTCATTATTCTTGGTGCCTGAACTACTTCTTAATACTTTTGGGGGACCAAACAGAATTCTTGTGTTTTGAGGGGTTGAATAATAAATGACACTCTGAATTAACTTTTAACGTTTTTAAAAAAAACAAAAAAAAAAAAACAAAAACAAAATTTGCTGCAGT
Organism: Phyllobates terribilis; assembly: GCF_046119375.1. Taxonomy (NCBI): domain Eukaryota; kingdom Metazoa; phylum Chordata; class Amphibia; order Anura; family Dendrobatidae; genus Phyllobates; species Phyllobates terribilis. The sequence goes on from NW_027362762.1 coordinate 883,156,820, forward strand.
GCATTTCCCACTTCCAGGCTGATCTACAGTACAAATGTCACAATGCCAAGTTAATTCCGCATGTGTCAACCAGCTAAATCTGCAGGGGGTTGAATACTACTTGTAGGCACTGTATATAAATATACACTGTATATGTAGGATCATCGTTCTACATTGTGGTGGAAAGTATAAAATGCATTTCAAGTGCATACCACTCCTGGTTTCCTTTACCTGATGAAGAGAGAAGTATGCTTTCTAAAGTAATAGTATAGGGGGTATTTTTTAAGATAAAGCAGTTTTGTGTGTGTGCATCTAAGGACTGAAGCGACCCTGCTTGACCGAGGACTGACGAGTTTAAAGAAAAAAGGAATGTAAGCCATGGTTGGGTACTTCACATCTGCCCACTATTGATTTGAATAGGGGGCGGATGTGCAGTACTCGGCCGCAGCCACTATACAGTTGATGGAACTGCACGGATGAGTTAAAGGATAAGTTGTACTTTTGAATGACACCATTGATTTTACCATATAGCGTACTATAAAACAGGAAAAAGATTCCAAATTTGGTGAAATTGTAAAAAAAAGTGCAAAACCACAGATGTTTTTGTTTTTTTTACTTACCATGTTCACTAAATGCTAAAACTGACCTGGTAATATGATTCCCCAGGTCAGTAGGAGTATGCAGATACCAAACATGTATAGGTTATTTTTTATTTAAGTGGTGAAAATACAATCCGAAATTTGAAGGAAAAACAAAAATTGCTTGTTGACATTTTCAGAGACCAGTGCTTCTCCATTTTTCATGATTTGGGGCTGTCTAATGGCTTAATTTTTGTGCTTTGAGCTGACGTGCTCATTGATACCATTTTGGGGTAGATACAATGTTTTGATCGCCCGTTATAGCATTTTATTGCAATGTTGTAGCGGCCAAAAAAACATAATTATGTCATTTAGATTTTTTTCGCGTTACGACGTTTATTGGTCGGATTCATTTAATTTATATTTTGATAGATCAGACATTTCTAGTGATACCAAATATATGTATTTTTTATTTGTTTTATTTTCAATGGGCAAAAGGGGGGTGATTTAAAATTTGGTGGTTTTTTTTAATACTTTTTAAAACGTTTTTTAAAAATTTGTTACTGGCTTCAATAGTCCCCTTAGGAGACTTGAAGTTGCGATCATCTAATCGCCTGAACTACACATAGCAGGGCTTCAGCGCTGGTATGTGCAGCAAAAATCACGATCTCCTATGAATGCTGGCCAAGAGCCGGTGTTCATAGGAGATTCACAATGACTGGCACAGTAGTCTTCTGCAGACCCCCAGCTGTAATGGCAAACCACTGACGTCCCGTGATAATGTGTCAGTGGTGCAGATTGGGCGGAACTTGTGATGCGCTTCTGGCAGACATGTGTTAAATGCCGCTGTCAGTGATTGACAGCAGAATTTAACTGGTTAACAACCACGGGTGGATCTCAGATCCACTCGCGACTGTTAGAGCCCTATGACAGCTGATCAGATCAGCTGTCATGTGTAGGGAAAGATGCGGACTCAGCATCGCTGCCCGCATCAAAGGCAGGGACATGACCTTGGATGTACCTATATGTCCAAGATTGTGAAGGGGTTGATGACAGCCTATTTTTTAAAGTCTTTCAGGCCTTAAAACATGTACCCATTATAATTTATGATGCTGTTTACATGTCCTTGATTTTTTGCAGATAGTGTTTCTGCAAAAACATTACGGAGATATGTCCATTTTTGATTCAATTCAGAGGTCAAAATTACCTATACAAGTCTATGGGTCTGTGAAAAATCACTGACAGTACACATTGCCGACAATGTTCTCTCTATGTGCTGTCCATGAGTAACACTGTCCATGAAGCTGTGCAATGTATTTATTAATTTTTTCATGCAAGAAAATTACTGATTAAACACTGATGGTTAAAACTGACAAACTGACCAAACACTCAAGAAAATCGGTTCCAAAATAGTTATGACACTCAGACCATTTTTTGAGTAGCAGAAAAATCAAGGGCATGTGAATGAGGTCTAAAATTTATTTGGATCCAGAAATCTATTACTGTGGTATCCCACAAAGTGGCCATCTCAGCCGGATACCGGATGTATAGTGTGTTCCATGCAAAAACTGTGATGTCTGTGTAAACTGTATGTTGCCGCACATTGTGAGACCAGCAGTCAGGCAGCACAAAAAGGGTTTATCTCCACCACAGAGGCTTGTTCATGTGACCCAGCTTTGTTTAGTATGAAGTAGCTTCTGAAAAGAGCTGGAGCAAACTCCCCTAGGCAATCAACCAATGACTGCAGCAGTAAGAGTCACATGAGTGTGGGAGTAGCTAACTCCTGTGAGATAGCGAGGATTGAGCCATGTGTAAGGGGTCAGCCATTATGAGAGATGAGTGCGAAGAGGAAGGCAGGGAGACAACCCTCTGCCGTACACCACTTTAGGTTACCGCATTCCTATAACATGCATCCATCTAATATTATTCCGCTTTCCATTCGTCAGTTTCCACACATCTCGGAAGACAGATAAATGAACATAAGTTATGCCCTATTCATAATTTTTAAATAAAATAAAGAGCTTTATCGCTTCTTCAATACCTTCTCTTCAGGTAGAAAGAATCATTTTTGTGTGTCATCATTAATTCTCATTTTTGGCGAATTTTCTTCCTATGGATTTATTCTCTCTCTTCTAACTGAGCAATCATTTACAAAATGATTGGAGATTGGTCTTCAGGTCAGTGCGGCAGTCTATTGATCTAACACATTAAGATGATAAGGTTGAATCTGAAGGTTCAATACTGGAGTAGTACAGGAATGAGCCATCTTTTCAACATGAGAATAAAATTATTACTTTGGCTGGCAAAAGAAATACAATCGAGCAATTGAAAATATGACATTAAAACAGGAAACGGCTTACATGTTGTGTTATGTAAAAAAAAATGTTACCCAATTGCCCAAGAGAAAATAGAGATCAACATGACACAAATGACACATTTATCCTCTAAAGAATGTTTTATAGATACTATGAGCCATCTTACCAGGAGATTAACGCAAGCTGAGATCAGCTCGATAGCAGTATTATTTATTGTAGAAAGAAAAAGGTAAGAAAGAAATTATGGGAGAAGAAACCAAATCATAAAACAAAGGGAAAAGGAAAAACTTTCATAATTTTTAATTATTAATCCTATGTAAATCTATATCTGCCCTTTTTTCTATTTTCTTTTCTGAATCTGCAGATTTGAATTCTAATTACTGTGCATGATTTTGGGGACATCCATCTAGCTTTAGCTGCGTCTCCTTGTTGTAAACTGCAGTTTAGAGATTTGCTTTATAGCAGCCACATTAGACAGAACAAATAGAAAACGGCTCATTGGGAGAGTGTTTTGGGCATGTTTGCAGATATCTAGGGAACATATATCAGGTGAAATAAGTATTGAACACATTATCAATTTTTTAAGTAAATATCTCTTTGGCTACCATAATACGTTTCATGTTTGGAGACCAAAAGGCACTACATATCGCCTAAAAAACACCATACCAACAGTGAAGTTTAGAGTTGTGGGGCTGTTTTTTAGCATACGGCACTGGCAAACTTCATATAATTGAAGGAAGGTTGAATGGACAAATGTACAGACACATTCTTAATAAAAATCTGCTGCAATCTACCAGGATGATAAAGATGAAACAGGGGTGGACATTTCAGCAAGACAATGATCCCAAACACACAGCCAAGGAAACTGTCAATTGGTTTCTGAGAAAGAAAATAAAGCTGCTTGAATGGCCCAGCCAATCACCTGACCCGAACCCAATAGAAAACATATGGCAAGAACTAAAGCTCAGAGTTCATAGAAAGAGCCCACAAAACCTTCAGGATTTGAAGATTGTTTGTGTGATGGAATGGGCCAAATTCACACCTGAGCAATGCATGCACCTAGTTTCTCCATACAGGAGGCGTCTTAAAGCTGTCATCACCAATAAAGGCTTTTGTACAAAGAATTAAATACATTTCAGTAAGCGTGTTCAATACTTTTTCCCTGTGTTAGTTCTCATTATTGCGCATAATTTATGGACATCTATGGTTTGGTTTCTTTGCCTGTGTGGATTGGATGGGTTGTTACCGACATCTAGTGAGAATTTCATGTCAATAACATCTTTAGAAATATATTTACTTAAAAAATTGGGAATATGAGTATGTTTTTCACTTTTTTGTATAAAAAAGGGCAAACACAGACTGGTGATAACTACTCTTTAAGTTTTGCAAAATGACTGCACAATACTTAGCTTTTTATTAAAATGTTATATTTATTCATAAGTGTTTATTCAAAAATCTGATATGAGAATTCCCTTTTTAATATACTTTTACATTTCTGTTCTAAAACCAATTAACATATTGTTTATTACATGCTAAGACTTAAAAATATTACTAATAATAATAAATTCCCAATGCATTTGCAACAGTTGTTAAGCCATCCCTCAATAAACCCTTTCAAATTCAATATGAAGGTTAACAGAACACATGGTTCGCTGAACTGACTGAGACAGCAAGAAGTAATAAAGAAACATATTTCTCTTGGGGGAAAGGGCTTTTTTTTCTGTCATTTACTTGAGAATCGCAGCACAAAAGAAAACTTCAAGCATGATGATGTTAAAAATGAGTTTAAATGTCAGTAAACTGCATTACTCTACTCCAAAGGAAAAAAAATCCTTTCATTGGTTTAGTCAACCCAAAGACTAGAGGCTAAAGTTTCAATTTATTATTACACACTTTGGGTAAGCAATGTTCTGAATCTGTACTCAGATAGTCTGGCTCTGGTGATTTGGATTTGAGAATATGAAGGTTTTGCTTCTTTTGTGTTTCTGATTTGTGCACTAGATAAAAAACTGTTTCATCGATTTGACAGGTTTCCTTTATCAGATAATAATTACTTAGCTGGTTAGAATTTAGGTAATTTGGTCATATGTTCATGTAAAGTGGATTTCCCTTTCAACTGAGAAGTCATACATTTCCATAATAATTTCTAGGCCAAAGGGAATACTTTATTTAGTAAAATTGTGCTGTTATAATATAGGGGTGAGAGCACACAGGGAAGAGGTCCCATGCTTGGTGCTGGTAGTCAGCCCCTTTACCTTTTGGCCCCTGTGTGACTGCACAGGTGGTATCAGTGGTATGTCCGCCCCTGTTATAATGTTTTCTCATGGGAGTTTTCAGTATACAGTATTTTAATCTCCCTTTAAAGTGACTCTGCACCCTTGGACTAAAAAGTGACTATTAGTGAGCACTAAAATGCTCGGGTATTCGTTACTCAGGTCGAGAAACTCCAATGCTCGAGTGCTCGGTCCAAGTAACGAGCCCAATGTAAGTCTATGGGAAACTCGAGAATTCTGCAGAGGGCCTAAAAATGTCCCAATTTAATAGGGACAGTGATCAAATGACATAGGAACAGCATGGAGAAGACCTTTGGAAGCATTTCTGACTCCCAGGTTACTGCTATCAACAATGTTGTCAGAGGTATTACGCCATTTTTACGGACTCACAATAAAATATACAAAAACAAAACCAAAATGGATTTTCCTGGGAAATATGTTAAGGAACATCCTTTCCAAGGTAATGACTTGTATATAAGGCAAAATTTATAACCAAAAACAAAAATGCTTCTCCACACCTTGGGCTGTGTTCACACGTAGCGTTTTTGATGCGTTTTTGCATTTTTGCATTGCTTTCATTCGTGACAAATGCATTCACCAGGAAATATAATTTTAACATTTTACAACCTTATCTGGCCAGGTGGTGTGTGAAACATCATCAGACACATCCTGTTTCATTTATGAAAGAGGGATTGTGAAAGTCACAAACACTATTTTTGCAGCCTTACTATTCTTAAAGGGCCAGCAGTCGGCTATGCTTTGTTGTTCCCATTATTAAATAGTGGGTCTCCTATACTGTTATTGCGTATGCAGTGACTGCAAGGGCTGCCAAAAATTTGGACGCAACCCAAGACCCCTTTGAAGAGACATAGAGGAGGGTCCCAGTAAAAAAAATGTTCCCATTATAAAGGATTGGGTCTCCTATAGGTGTAATGCCAATGCTGTGACTGCAAGGGCTGCCAAAATTTGGGAAAAACCCCACTAACAATTTAAAGACACATAGAGCTGGGCCACAGTAACGAGTACGACATGTTCCCATGAGAAAGGAGAAGGTCTGTTATACAGTTATAGGGTATGCAATGAGTCCAACGGCTGCCAAAATTTAGGAAAAACCCCACTAACAATTTAAACCCACATAGAGCTGGGCCACAGTAACGAGTACGACATATTCCCATTAGAAAGGAGAGTCTGCTACACAGTTATAGGGTATGCAGTGAGTCCAACGGCTGCCAAAATTTAGGAAAAACGCCACTAACAATTTAAACACACATAGAGCTGGGACACAGTAATGGCATGTTCCCATTAGAAAGGAGAGGGTCTGCTATACAGTTATAGGGTTTGCAGTGAGTCCAACGGCTGACCAAATTTAGCAGAAACCCCACTAACAATTTTAAGACACATAGAGCTGGGCCACAGTAACAATATGTTCCCATTAAAAAGGAGAAGGTCTGCTATACAGTTATAGGGTATGCAGTGAGTCCAACGGCTGCCAAAATTTAAGAAAAACCCCACTAACAATTTGAACACACATAGAGCTGGACCACAGTAACAACATGTTCCCATTAGAAAGGAGCGGGTCTGCTATACAGTGATAGGGTATGTAGTGAGTCCAACGGCTGCCAAAATTTAGGAAAAACCCTACTAACAATTTAAAGACACATAGAGCTGGGCTACAGTAATGAGTACGACATGTTCCCATTAAAAAGAGTGGGTCTCCCATACTGTTTGCCTATGGAGTGAATGCAACGGCTGCCATAAATTTGGAGGAACTTCAATGCCCCTTGCAAGAGACGTAGAGGTCAGAGGGCCTCCTAAAAACAATGTTCCCATTATTAGGAAGTGGGTCTCCCATACTGTTTGCCTATGCAGTGAATGCAACGGCTGCCAAAAATATGGAGGAACTCCAATGTCCTTTGCAAGAAACGTAGAGGTCAGAGGGCCTCCTGAAAACAATGTTCCCATTATTAGGAAGTGTGTCTCCCATACTGTTTGCCTCTGCAGTGAATGCAACGGATGCCAAAAATTTGGAGGAACTTGCAAGAGACATAGATATGGTGATATGCTAGATACAGTGGTGATATGGAGGAGGATGAGGTGAAGGAGGAGGACAAGAGCAAATAGACAAAATCATGAAGCGTATATGTGGCACCCTGCTGCGCATTGGTGCTACAGAACCCAGAAGGGTGCATGGATGGACTTCTCCACAAGAGGCCCTCACACATTCACACACCTCCACCCTACCACCTCAGACCAGCAGAGGGAGCCTGTTAGGGATATATAAAGGGAGGGTGGAGCCAGGCAGCTCAGTTAGTTACAGTTTAGAGTCAGACAGAGAGAGTCTGAGAGCGTGCTGACGCTCAGAGAGCAGCGAAGTGGCAGCACGCTGGCTGCCGTGCTTAGGCGAGTCAAGGCCTACAGCACGAGTGAAGGCCTAGTGAGGGCCCTGAGTGGGCCGAAGGCGAGAGGAGAAGGAAGAAGTAGCGAGGGGGCAGAGGAGCATACCAGGCTCACCCCGATATATATATCGGACACCGGGTCCGCACCTACAGGGACCCTTTACACCCAGTAGGAACCACAAAAACCCCTGGAGGACTACAGGTCCCAGGTTTACCAAATGCTGACTACAGTACCAGGGCTAGGAGTCACGGAGGCCCCAGCGACCAGGGAGAGTGATCTCCAAGAAAAGGCCCTACCACCAGGTCAGCAGGTGCAAGGGAGAGAGAGAGACAGTAACCAAGCTTGGCCTAGCTCCAGGCAGATCAGAAGCAAAGCGAGTAAAGCAACGGATCAGGAGGCCTTATACCCGCTCACTGGGGAGAGTCCAAAAGTGCGCCCTTCGTCCGGAGTACCCTGGACCGTGCCTGCATCATCACCAGTAAATGTACTGAAGCTTACCCCCGTGTGAGTGTCCGTCTTTCTTCCGGGACCGCCCTGCCGTCTCTCACCGGCATCCACCATTCACCGCTACACTGCCCTGGAGCTAGCTCTACCTGTGGAGAGCCACACCATCCCTGCTGCTGTAACACCAGCTCCAGAGGACTGCTCCGCAGCGGCGGCACCCTTTAGCCGCAATCCACAGGTGGCGTCACAAACACTTTCCCAAATCCCCTATAAACTATTCCCCCTTTTACTGACTGCCCTGGGTCACGGACCGGGCCAGCTACCGTGATATCCCCCAGCAACCAGAGGCCCGGCTGCCGAGTACCCCACGGCCCAGGGGGTGCGTCCTATACCCATGTTTGGGTGTGAAGACAGAGGTTCATGGGAATAGAGTTAGACCCCCCCCCAAAAAAAACCACTGTATTTGAGTTTATGTTACGCTGCTATTCGGTGGTGTTGAGAAGTCTGGCCCAATCCAGCCCTTGTTCATTTTTATAAGAGTCAGCCTGTCAGCATTTTCAGTTGACAGGCGGATGCACCTATCGGTTATAATTCCACCGGCGGCACTAAAATCCCGCTCTGACAAAACGCTAGCGGCAGGGCAGGCCAGGCCAGGCCAGGACCTCCAAGGCGTAGAGAGCCAGTTCATGCCATTTGTCCAGCTTGGATATCCAATAATTATAAGGCACAGAGGAATCAAGAAGGATGTTGGTGTGGTCGGCAAGGTACTCCCTCACCATCTTCCGAAATTTTTCCCTCCTTGGGAGAGTACCCCACACCTCAGGACCAGTGCAATAGGAGCTTCTGAGTAAACTGTACCAGAACTTAGACAGTGTTCCCCTGCCTCTGCTGGATTGCATTTGTGTCTCTCTCGCCTCTTCTCCTTGGTTGTCCAATGAACTGTGACCTCTGCCGCCAGCGTTTTCAGATGGGAAATTTTTTAATTATTCCGCAACGAGGGCCTTCTCGCACTTCACCATTTTATTAGGCCTGTCCTGCAAGGGAATAAGAGATGGAAAGTACTCCTTGTAGCACGGGTCTAGAAATGTCACCAACCAGTAATGACTGTCACCCAAAATTTGGACAACGTAAGAGTCAGGCAGCGTAACATAAACTCAGCCATGTGTGCCAGACTGCTAACAGGCAAGATTTCTATGTCCTCACCAAGAGGACGACTGACCATGCTCTCCTCCTCCTCCCTGTCTTCAGGCCATCCATGCTTAAGAAACGGTATTACAGTTGTGCAGATAGTACCGTCTATAGCGCAGGAAACTAGCTCCTGTTCTTCCTCCTCTTCCTCATTGTCAACCAATCCACGTTGGGATGAGATGATGCTGGGCTGTGTGGAATCACTCTGTATGGTTCCTTGCTCCATCTCATCGTGCTCCGCCTGGTATGCAGCCTCTTTAATTGTGAGCAGAGAGCGTTTCAGAAGACAAAGAAACGGGATGGTGATGCTAATTACGGTGTCATCGCCGCTCACCATCTTGGTGGAGTCCTCAAAGTTTTGGAGAATGGTACATATGTCTGACATCCATGTCCACTCCTGAGGTCTTATGTGTGGATTCTGAACTGAATACCGACGGCCTTGTTGATGCTGGTAGTCAACAACTGCCCTCTTCTGCTCACAAATTCTTCCCAACATCTGCAATGTAGAGTTCCAACGCGTGGGGACATCGCAAATCAGTCGGTGAGCTGAATCTGCAAACGCTGCTGAAGCACGGCAAGGGTGGTGGAAGCTGTAGCTGACTTTCTAAAATAGGCACACAGGCGGCGTACTTTAACACGCAGATCTGACAGTTCCAGGTAGGTTTTGAGAAACCGCTGAACCACGAGGTTAAGCACATGGGCCAGGCATGGTATGTGTGTGAGCTCGCCTCGTCTCAGAGCCGCCACCAGGTTCCGGCCATAGTCACACATGACCATGCCTGGCTATAGGTTCAGTGGCATCAGCCACAGATCTACCTGCTCTTTCAGAGCTGTCCACAACTCTTCAGCATTGTGCCCTAAGCATATTATCTTCAGCACAGCTTGTTGCCGCTTGGCCGAGGCACTGCTGCAGTGCTTCCAGCTTGCGACTGATGTGGTTATTTCGTAGAAGGAGGCTGAAGAGGAGGAGGAGGTGGTGCAGGAGCTGTAGAGTGTGGGGTAAACCCTGATTGACCTAGGGCCTCCAATCCTCGGAGTCGGGAGGACGTGTTCCTTCCCAAGGTCTGACTGGGTCCCGGCTTCCACTATCTTAATCCAGTGTGCCGTCAGTGAGATGTACTGTCCCTGCCCACAAGCACTTGTCCATGTGTGCGTGGTTAGGTGGATTTTCCAAATTATTGTTGAGGGCACACCTAATGTTGCGGGACATGCGCTTGTGTAATGCGGGGACGGCACACCTGGAGAAATAGAAATAGAAAGCCTAAAAGTCAACATTTTGAGTGCAAGTAGTCCCGAAATGCGTGAATTTAGTAGTGTGGCCTGTGGGGCGTTGGCTGTGTATTTGTGCTTGCAGTCCAAGGACTGGGGTAGGGACAACTGAACGCTGCAATGGGACAAGGACGTGGACGTGCTTGCTGATGGTGCTATGTGAGAGTGTGCAACGACACGTGCAGGGCGGGAAGCATCTTGACATGCGCCATGGACAGGGGATTGGCGTGCACAGTGAAAGAGGCAGTGGTGTCACCTGCAGACACTGTTGCTGGACCCTGGGGTTCGGACCACTTATTCGGGTGCATGGCTGTTCAGTGAAGCTATAAAAAAAAATGCAATTCCACCACGTTTTGGGGGATTTTGTTTCAATGCTATTCATTCTATGGAAAAAATGACTCTGAATCATGATTTTCCAGGACAGTATAGTTATGGCAATACCAAACTTGCATCATTTTTTTTCTTTCATTGAAGTGGACTAAATATGTTGAATTTTTTTTTTAAACATTTTTTGGGTGTTTTGTCTCCATTTTTAGAAGCCCACTTTTTTTTTAAACAAAAGCTATTTGAGAGCTTGATTTTTTGGGGGGGCATGGTGAACAGTTGGTTTTTTTATGTCAATTTGGGGTACATATGATATTTTAATCTGTTTTTATTTCAATTTTTAGAAAGGTTAGGCTTTTTAGTGAGCTGAAGTATAGCAATTCTGCTGTTTGTATTTTTTCTTCTTACATAGATTACTGATTGGGTTAAATAATAGCAAATATGTTTATTTCTTATTTTTAGAATTCCTTTATTTTTAATTGGGAAAAGGGTGGATGATTTAAATTTTGATATACAGTGGGGAAAAAAAGTATTTTGTCAGCCACCAATTGTGCAAGTTCTCCCACTTAGAAAGATGATAGAGGCCTGTAATTGACATCATAGGTAGACCTCAACTATGAGAGACAAAATGAGAAAACAAATCCTGAAAATCACATTGTCTGATTTGGAAAGAAATTTTTTTCAAATTTTGGTGGAAAATGAGTATTTGGTCAATTACAGAAGTTCATCTCAATACTTTGTTATATATCCTTTGTTGGCAATGACAGAGGTCAAATGTTTTCTGTAAGTCTTCACAAGGTTGGCACACACTGTTGCTGGTATGTTCGCCCATTCCTTATTGCAGATCTCCTCTAGAACAGTGACGTTTTGGGGCAGTTACTGGGAAACACAGACTTTCAACTCCCTCCAAAGGTTTTCTATAGGTTTTAGATCTGGAGACTGGCTAGGCCACTCCAGGATCTTAAAATGCTTCTTACGAAGCCACTCCTCTGTTGCCCTGGTGGTGTGCTTGGGATCATTGTCATGCTGAAACACCCAGCCACGTTTCATCTTCAATGTCCTTGCTGATGGAAGGAGGTTTGCACTCAAATCTCACGATACATGGCCCCATTCATTCTTTCATGTACACGGATCAATCGTCCTGGTCCCTTGGCAGAGAAACAGCCCCAAAGCATGATGTTGCCACCCCCATGCTTCACAGTAGATATGGTGTTCTTTGGATGCAACTCAGCATTCTTTCTCCTCCAAACACACCGAGTTGTGTTTCTACCAAACAATTCTACTTTGGTCTCATCTGATAATATAATATTCTCCCAATACTCTTCTGGATCATCCAAATGCTCTCTAGCAAACTTCAGACGGGCCCAGACATGTAATGGCTTAAGCAGGGGGACACGTCTGGCACTGCAGGATCTGAGTCCCTGCCGGCGTAGTGTGTTACTGATGGTAGCCTGTGTAACGTTGGTCCAAGCTCTCTGCAGGACATTCACTAGGTCCCCCCGTGTGGTTCTTGGATTTTTGAGTTCTTGAGTTCTTGAGATCATATTGACCCAAAGGGGTAAGATCTTGTGTGGAGCCACAGATCGAAGGAAATTATCAGTGGCCTTGTATGTCTTCCATTTTCTAATTATTGCTCCCATCTTCACACCAAGCTGCTTGCCTATTGCAGATTCAGTATTCCCAGCCGGGTGCAGGGCTACAATTTTTTTTCTGGTGTCCTTCGACAGCTCTTTGGTCTTCACCATAGTGGAGTTTGTAGTGTAACTGTTTGAGGATGTGGACAGGTGTCTTTTATACTTATAATAAGTTCAAACAGGTGCCAGTACTACAGGTAATGAGTGGAGGACAGAGGAGCCTCTTAAAGAAGAAGTCACAGGTCTCAGAGAGCCAGAAATCTTGCTTGTTTGTTATTGACCAAATACTTATTTTCCACCAAGATTTGAAAAAAAATGTGATTTTCAGGATTTGTATTCTCATTTTGTCTCTCATAGTTGAGGTCTACCTATTATGTCAATTACAGACCTCTCATCTTTTTAAGTGGGAGAACTTGCACAATTGGTGGCTGACTAAATACTTTTTTCCTCACTGTACAGGGTGATTATAAAAGATTCATTGGGTTTTTCATTCATATTACTGCAAAGATATAAATTTCATTTGTTTGTAATAATAATGTATCAAAAGGTCACATCTCAGAGTCTGTAACTCACGCTTGCAGACTCGTTGTGACTCACTTTACTGTAAGAGCAGTGAGACTATGGAACTCTCTACTGCATGATGTTGTAATGAGTGATTCAGTACAAAAATTTAAGAAGGGCATGGATGCCTTTCTTGAAAAGTATAATATTAGAGGTTATATATACAAGATTCCTTGTTAGGGCGTTGATCCAGGGAACTAGTCTGATTGCCGTATGGAGTCAGGAAGGAATTTTTTTCCCCAATGCGAAGCTTAGTGTTTGCCACATGGTTTTTTTTTGCCTTCCTCTGGATCAACATGTTAGGCTATGGATTGAACTAGATGGACTTAGTCTTCCTTCAACCTTAAAAACTATGTTACTAGGTGGCAGGGCGGCATCAGATCCCAAAATGGCGACTATGCAAAGGAAAGCGTTTTGTGTTTTAGAGTATGAGAAGTGAAAATCAATTGTTACCGTGCAGAGAGCATTACGAAGACAGTATGAAAGTGACCCACCTGGTCACCAGATCATTCTGAAGTGGTATTGATGATTTATGGACACAAGATGTGTAAACGTAAAAGCCCCAGATGACCGAGTGTTTCAGGCGAAGCAGTGGAAAGGGTTCGAGAGACCTTTGCATGAAGCCCACAGAAATCAACACGCTGCGCAAGTTGTGAACTTGTCATTCCTCAGCTGACTATTTGGAACATTCTGCAATGGTGACTGCGCCAGAAACCATATCACATACAGCTACATTGCAACATTTACGGCCAGATGATCACGGCATCCAATTAGAATTCTGTGCACTTTTTCAGGCAGCATTGGAAGATGACGAATTCGCTTCCCAGCTAGTGTTCAAAGACAAGGCAACCCTCTACTTAATCGGAAAGTGAACTGCCTCAATGTCCGAATATGAGGAATGGAAAATCCCAATGCCACTGCAGAAATCGAAAGAGATTCTCTGAAAGTAATGTTTTGTGTGTAATCTCGAAAATAAAAGTGTAAGGGCCCTTTTTTTTCGCTGAAAAGACTGTGACGCATACATCATACCTCAACATGTTACAATTATAGTTGTTTCCACAACCTGACAATTGATTTCAGAAACTTAATTTTCAAACAAGATGGAGCTCCACCCCACTGGCATTGAGAGGTGCATCACTATCTCAACAAGGAACTCCCAATCCCATGGACTGGGTGCTGTCTGACAGTGTGTGACTTCTTCCTTTGTGGGTATGTCAAAGACATTGTTTACATGCCAACTTTGCTTGCAACATTGGATGAGCTCCAGGACCACATTACTGCAGCTCTAATGATCATTGACGGGGGCAGCATGTTTGGGTTAAACTGGACTACCGCAAAGATTGTGTGTCGTGTGACAAAAGGAGGACACATAGAACATTCAAAAAAACATTATGTGCTAAATTTGGAGAGTTTATGTTCATTATCATGTGCTTTCTACAATTGTGCATGTAATACATTTTGGAATATACCTCTTTGAAACCCAGTGAATCTTTTATAATTATCTGTATATATTTTTTTTAACATTTAATAAAAAAAAATAGAGCAACACTTCTTACCAATTAGGGTGCAGAGACTCCCTGGCAAATAACAAACCATCCAGATAAAAAAGAAAAACTGGAGGCAGCACACCAAAAAAAGTGTTCAAAAATTGATTATTTATTTATAGGCCCATTGTGGCGACGATTCGGTTCCAAACTGTTAAGCTTTTTCAAACAGTCAGCAGAGTGCAATAGACATATATTTACAGGTGCAGTGATTACAAAAATAATTATGTATCATGAATGAAATACATTTACATCGCATATAACATCCTAATACAACACATATCATAATATGCTTTTGTGCATACATATCACAAACATTGCAAATATTGCAAATATTAGTGAAAAAATAACATAGTGTACTATATAAAGTGCAAAGTGTTTAATTACACCAAAACATAAAAAGTGTGTTTGCAATAATAACATATAAAACCATAGGTGACTCGCCCTATCAAAGGAGAGAGATGTATAGAGCAAAAACGCTATTTTATATCCCATAATATATGGGGTCATCATACTATGTGGAGGGCTATTTGTGGGGCCATCATACTATTTGGAATGCTATTTATGTGGCCATCATACTATGTGGAGGGCTATTTATGCGGCCATCATACTATGCAGAGGACGATTTATGTTACCATCGTACTATATAGGGGACTATTTGTGGGGCTATCATACTATGTGGAGAGCTATTTGTGGGGCCATCATACTATTTGGAGTGCTGTTTGTGCAGCCATCATACTGTGTAGAGAACTATTTATGGTGCCATCATACCATGTTGAGGAGTATTTGTGGAGCAATTATACTATTTGGAGAACTATATGTGGGACCGTCATATTATGTGGAGAGCTATTTGGGGGGCCAATATACTATGTGGAGGACTATTTGTGGGGAAATCATACTATTTGAAGGGCTAAATTGGGGGGCAATCGTAGTATTTAGAGTGCTTTGTGGGGGGTAATCATGCTATTTAGAGTGCTATGTGGAGGCTATCATACTATTTGGAGTGCTATGGGTGGAATGATGCTATTTGGGGGGCCATCATACTATTTGTAGGGCTTTGTGGGAGTCCATCATACTATTTGGGGATGCATTTTGCTATTTGGGGGCCATCATAGTATTTAGAGGACTATGTGGGGGCTATTATACTGTTTACAGACCTTGCAGGGGCCAATAATACTGTTTGGAGGGCTATGTTGGGGCCAATTAAACTGTTTGGAGTGCTGTGTGGGGTCCATTATACTGTGTGGTGGGTTGTGTGGGGCCTATTATACTGTGTGGAGGGTTGTGTGGGGGCAAATATACTGTATGGAGGGCCACTATACTGTATTGAGGGCCATCATACTATATGGAAGGATAGGAGGGTATGAAATTGTGTAGCGGGCTGTGTCGGGGCCATAATATCGTGTTTGGGTCACTGTGAGGGTATCATACTTTGTGGGGGGGTGCTAAAGGGTTATCATACTGTGTGCATGGAGGGTACTGTGGAGAAATTCAGTGTGAGGGTATCTTACTGTGTTTGAGGAACACATTTGTTAGCATCATACTTTATGGGGGCCATGAAAGGGTATCTCAGTGTGTGGGAACACAAAGGGGCTTCAATAGGGGCAAAATTACTTTGTAAGGGATGCAAAATTGTAGTGTATGCTCTTCTGTGACCCCAATGAATATTTTTTTGTGGGGGTGGAGGAGCCCAATTAGGACTTTTGCTATAGGGCCTCATGATTTCTATGTATGCACCTGCCCCCAACGTCTACAGCAGAAATTACATTGATAAAAGTTCTGCATTTTCAATGTAATTTCCGATGTGGAGACAGCTTAAGGACGTTCAGTGACATCACAGTCATGTGATCGTGATGTCATCACAGGTCCTGCACTGTACAGGAGTTTAGAAGAAATGAAGAAGTGGAGACAAGTTAGTACTATATATATACATATATATATATATATATATATATATATATACAGTGCCTACAAGTAGTATTCAACCCCCTGCAGATTTAGCTGGTTTGATAAGATGCAAATAAGTTAGAGCCTTCAAACTGCAAACGAGAGTAGGTTTTATGAACAGAAGCATAAATCTTACAAACCAAAAAGTTATGTTGCTCAGTTGAATTTTATTAAATTTTAAACATAAAAATGTGGGTCAATTATTATACAACCCCTATGTTTAATATTTTGTGGAATAACCCTTGTTTGCAATTACAGCTAATAATCGTCTTTTATAAGACCTGATCAGGCCGGCACAGGTCTGTGGAGTTATCTTGGCCCACTCCTCCATGCAGATCTTCTCCAAGTTATCTAGGTTCTTTGGGTGTCTCATGTGGACTTTATTCTTGAGCTCCTTCCACAAGTTTTCAATTGGGTTAAGGTCAGGAGACTGACTAGGCCACTCCAACACCTTGACTTTTTCCCTCTTGAACCAGGCCTTGGTTTTCTTGGCTGTGTGCTTTGGGTCGTTGTCTTGTTGGAAGATGAAATTATGACCCATCTTAAGATCCTTGATGGAGGAGCGGAGGTTCTTGGCCAAAATCTCCAGGTAGGCCGTGCTATCCATCTTCCCATGGATGCGGACCAGATGGCCAGGCCCCTTGGCAGAGAAACAGCCCCACAGCATGATGCTGCCACTACCATGCTTGACTGTAGGGATGGTATTCTTGGGGTCGTATGCAGTGCCATCCAGTCTCCAAACGTCACGTGTGTGGTTGGCACCAAAGATCTCGATCTTGGTCTCATCAGACCATAGAACCTTGAACCAGTCTGTCTCAGAGTCCTCCAAGTGATCATGAGCAAACTGTAGACGAGCCTTGACATGACGCTTTGAAAGTAAAAGAACCTTACGGGCTCGTCTGGAACGGAGACCATTGCGGTGGAGTACCTTACTTATGGTATTGACTGAAACCAATGTCCCCACTGCCATGAGATCTTCCCGGAGCTCCTTCCTTGTTGTCCTTGGGTTAGCCTTGACTCTTCGGACAAGCCTGGCCTCGGCACGGGAGGACACTTTCAAAGGCTGTCCTGGCCGTGGAAGGCTAACAGTAGTTCCATAAGCCTTCCACTTACGGATGATGCTCCCAACAGTTGAGACAGGTAGGCCCAACTCCTTGGAAAGGGTTTTGTACCCCTTGCCAGCCTTGTGACCCTCCACGATCTTGTCTCTGATGGCCTTGGAATGCTCCTTTGTCTTTCCCATGTTGACCTTGTCTGAGTGCTGTTCACAAGTTTGGGGAGGGTCTTAAATAGTCAGAAAAGGCTGGCAAAAGAGATCTTTAATCCACACATGTGAAGCTCATTATTCTTGGTGCCTGAACTACTTCTTAATACTTTTGGGGGACCAAACAGAATTCTTGTGGTTTGAGGGGTTGAATAATAAATGACACTCTGAATTAACTTTTATCGTTTTAAAAAAAAACAAAAAAAAAAAACAAAAACAAAATTTGCTGCAGTGCATTTCCCACTTCCAGGCTGATCTACAATACAAATGTCACAATGCCAAGTTAATTCCGCATGTGTCAACCAGCTAAATCTGCAGGGGGTTGAATACTACTTGTAGGCACTGTATATATACACATACATACTGTCATGGCCGAAGGTGTTGGCACCCTCGAAATTGTTCCAGAAAAAAAAGTATTTCTCCCTGACAATTTTTCCAATTACACATTTGCATGTTTTGTTATACACGTCTATTTCCTTTGTGTGTTTTGAAACAACATAAAAAAACAGACAAAAAAACGCAAATTGTACATCATTTCACACAAAACTGCAAAAATGGGAAGGACAAAATTTTTGGGACCCTCAACTTAATTTTTGGTTGCAAATACACACTTTGGAATAAATAACTGCAATTATCACTTCCTATAACCATCAAGAAGCTTCTTACACCTGGAATTTTGGACCTCTCTTCTTTAGCAAACTGCTCCAGGTCTCTCATATTTGTAGGACGTCTTCCCCTACCAGCAATTTTAAGATCTCTCCACAGTTGTTCAATGGGATTTGGATCCGGACTCATTGCTGACCACTTCAGAACTCTCCACTGCTTTGTTTCCATGCATTTCTGGGAGCTTCTTGAAGTATGTTTGCAAAGATTTAGTCAACTTCTCTTTTTATCTTGTTTCAGGTGTGATTTTCTTATTGCCCACACCTGTTACTTACCACAGGTGAGCTTAAACGAGCATCACATGCTTGAAAATACATTGTTTACTAACAATTTTGGAAAGGTGCCAACAATTTTGTCCACCCCATTTTGAGGGTTTTGTGTGAAATTCTGTCCAGTTTGCCTTTTTTTCTCAGTTTTTTTTGTGTTGTTCCAATACACACAAAGGAAATAAGCATGTGTATAACAAAAACATGTGTAATTGCAATAATTTCCTGGTTGATATACTTTTCTGAAACAATTTCAAGAGAGCCAACACTTTTACCCATGATTTTGTGTGTGTGTATATATATATACAGTACAGACCAAAAGTTTGGATACACCTTCTCATTTAAAGATTTTCTGCATTTTCATGACTTTGAAAATTGTACATTCACACTGAAGGCATCAAAACTATGAATTAACACATGTGGAATTATATACTTAACAAAAAAGTGTGAAACAACTGAAATATGTCTTATATTCTAGGTTCTTCAAAGTTGCCACCTTTTGCTTTGATGACTGCTTTGCACACTCTTGGCATTCTCTTGATGAGCTTCAAGAGGTAGTCACCGGAAATGGTTTTCACTTCACAGGTGTGCCCTGTCAGGTTTAATAAGTGGGATTTTTTGCCTTATAAATGGGGTTGGGACCATCAGTTGTGTTGTGCAGAAGTCAGGTGGATACACAGCTGACAGTCCTACTGAATAGACTGTTAGTATTTGTATTATGGCAAGAAAAAAGCAAGAAATGAAGGTCAGTCAGTCCGAAAACAATAAAAGTACACATATTTGGTATCGCCGCGTCCGGAATGACCTGACCTATACAATTATCCCACTAGTTAACCCCTTTCATGAACACGGTAAAAAAAAAAAATAAAAAACGAAGCAAATAACAATGCTTTATCATCATACCGCCAAGCAAAAAATGGAATAACACGCGATCAAAAAGACGAATATAAATAAAAATAGTACCGCAGAAAATGTCATCTTGTCCTGCAAAAAACAAGCTACCATACAGCTCCATCAGCCAAAAAATAAAAAAGTTATTTCTCTCATAATAAAGCGATGCAAAAAAAATGTTTTCTATAAAATTGCTTTTATTATGGAAAAGCGCCAAAACATAGAAAAACTATATAAATGTGGTACCGCTGTAAATGTACTGACCCGAAGAATAAAGATACCTTATCAATTTTACCACACGCGGAACAAAATTAAAAAAATAAAAAAAAAAAAACAATTCCTGAATTGTTGATTTTTGCTTATTCTGCCTCCCAAAAATCAGAATAGAAAGCGATCAAAAAATGTCACGTGCCTGAAAATGACACCAATAAAAACGTCAACTCATCCCGCAAAAAACAAGCCATCACATGACTCTGTCGGCCAAAATATGGAAAATTATAGCTCTCAAAATATGGCGATGCAAAAATTAGATTTTACAAAACAACGACCTGAAGAATAAAGTCGTCTAATCACTTATACAGCATGAGGAACGGCTTAAAAAATAAACTCTCGGGTTAGGGTTAGGGTTGTGCTAGGGTTAGGATTAGGGTTGGGGTTGGGGTTAGGGTTGTGCTAGGGTTAGGATTAGGGTTGGGGTTGGGCTAGGGTTAGGGTTGGGTTTTTTTTCAAAAGTTAAAAAAAAAAAAAGATGACGATATGGCAACTAGTGTTGAGCGCAAGTGCTCGCTACTTGAGTTTGCATCGGGTGCTCGGGTATGCATTGATTATTGCGGGTGCTCGAGTGACATGCTCGAGTCTCCGCCCCATATGCTTCGCGGCCAAAAAAACCTCGCGGGGATTGCCTGCCATGCACGAGCGATCCCCGCATGTATTTTTGGGTGTCTAATAACCGTGAAACATGCGGGCGGGGACTCGAGAATGTCACTCGAGCACCCGTGATACATGGTGCATACCTGAGTACCTGATGTAAACTCAAGTAGCGAGCACTTGTGCTCAAGACTAATGACAACTTATTCAATATGATGACCTAATGTTATCAAATTCTGTGTCGTACCTCTGGGTTCAAAATGTTCACTATACCCCTTGATAAAATCCTTGAGGGGTATAGTTTCCAAAATGAGGTCACGTGTGGGGGGTTTCCACTATTTAGGCACATCAGGGGCTCTCCAAACGTGACATGACATCCGCTCTCGATTCCAGACAATTTTACGTTCAAAAAGTCACACAGTGCTCCTTCCCTTCTGAACTCTGTCATGCACCCAAACACTGTATTTTCCCCACATATGGGGTATTAACATACTCAGGAGAAATTGCACAAAAGTTTTTGGGGTCCATTTTCTCCTCTTACCCTTGTAAAAATAAAAAAATTGAGGCTAAAACATCATTTTTGTGGAAAAAGTTTGATTTTTTCATTTTCACGGCTCAATGTTATAAACTTCTGTAAAACACTTGGGGGTTCAGGGTGCTCACCACACATCTAGATAAGTTCCCTGAGGGGTCTAGTTTCCAAAATGGTGTCACTTGTTGGGGGGTTTCACTGTTTAGGCACATCAGGGGCACATCCACTAATTATTCAAGCAAATTTTACATTCAAAAAGTTAAATGGTGCTCCTTCCATTCCAAACCCTGCCATATGCCCAAGCAGTGGTTTTCCCCCACATATGGGGTATCTGCTTACTCAGGAGAAATTGCACAACAAACTGCATTGTGCAATTTCTCCTATTACCCTTATGAAAATGCAAAATTGGGGGCTGAAAAACATTTTTGTGGGAAAAATGTGAAAATTTTATTTTTATGGCTCAATGTTATAAACTTCTGTGAAGCACCTGGGGGTTCAAGCTGCTCACCACACATCTAGAAAAGTTCCCTGAGGGGTCTAGTTTCCAAAATAGTGTCACTTGTGGGTGGTTTCCACTGTTTAGGCACATCAGGGGCTCCCTAAATACAACATGGTGTCTGCTAATTATTCAAGCAAATTTTACATTCAAAAAGTCAAATGGCGCTACTTCCCTTCCAAACCCTGCCGTGCGCCCAATCAGTGTTTTTTTCCCACATATGGGGTGCCGGCGTGCCCAGGGGAAATTGCACAAAAATTTTGGGGTTGAATTTTTCCTGTTACCCCTGCGAAAATAAAAAAAATTGGGTCTAAAGTAACATTTTTGAGAAAAAAGTTAAATGTTCACTTTTTTCTTCCACATTCCAAAAATTCCTGTGAAGCACCTGAAGGGTCAATACAGTTCTTGAATTTGGTTTTGAGCACCTTGAGGGGTGCAGTTTTTAGAATAGTGTCACTTTTGGGTATTTTCTGTCATAAAGACCCCTCAAAGTGACTTCAAATGTGATATGGTCCCTAAAAAAATGGTTTTGTAAATTTTGTTGGAAAAAAGAGAAATTGCTGGTCAACTTTTAAACCTTATAGCTCCCTAATAAAAAAGAAATTTGGTTCAAAAAGTGTGCTGATGTAAAGTAGATATGTGGGAAATGTTATTTATTAACTATTTTGCGTGACATACAGTACAGACCAAAAGTTTGGACACACCTTCTCATTTAAAGATTTTTCTGTATTTTCATGACTATGAAAATTGTACATTCACACTGAAGGAATCAAAACTATGAATTAACACATGTGGAATTGTATACTTAACAAAAAAGTGTGAAACAGCTACCTCTTGAAGCTCATCAAGAGAATGCCAAGAGT
Organism: Phyllobates terribilis; assembly: GCF_046119375.1. Classification (NCBI taxonomy): domain Eukaryota; kingdom Metazoa; phylum Chordata; class Amphibia; order Anura; family Dendrobatidae; genus Phyllobates; species Phyllobates terribilis. Next base: position 883,179,115 of record NW_027362762.1, read on the forward strand.
GTGCAAAGCAGTCATCAAAGCAAAAGGTGGCTACTTTGAAGAACCTAGAATATAAGACATATTTTCAGTTGTTTCACACTTTTTTTGTTAAGTATATAATTCCACATGTGTTAATTCATAGTTTTGATGCCTTCAGTGTGAATGTACAATTTTCATAGTCATGAAAATACAAAAAAATCTTTAAATGAGAAGGTGTGTCTAAACTTTTGGTCTGTACTGTATCTCTCTGATTTAAGGGCATAAAAATTAAAATTTTGAAAATTGCAAAATTTTCAAAATTTTCCCCAAATTTCTGTTTTTTTCACAAATAAACGCAAGTGATATCGAAGAAATTTTAGCACAATCATGAAGTACAATATGTCACGAAAAAACAATCTCAGAATCAGGGGGATCCGTTGAAGCGTTCCAGAATAATTACCTCATAAATTGTCTGTGGTTAGAATTGGCCTGGTCATTAACGTGCAAACCACCTTGGGTTGAAAAGGGGTTAAGGACATTACATCAAAGTTGGATCAGCCTGTAGTGTGTTTTTCCACTTTCATTTAGGGGGTGACTCCAAATCCAGGCCTCCATTGGTTAATAAATTTGATTTACATTGATGATTTTTGTGTGATTTTGTTGTCAGCACATTCAACTTTGTAAAGAACAAAGTATTCAATGAGAAAATTTCATTCATTCAGATCTAGGATGTGTTATTTGAGTGTTCCCTTTATTTTTTTGAGCAGTGTATATTTATACATAATATATGTATATACAAGTGCTTCTCACAAAATTAGAATATCATCAAAAGTTAATTTGTTTCAGTTCTTCAATCCACAAAGTGAATCTCATACATTATATAGAGTCATTACAAACATGATGATTATGGCTTACAGTCAATGGAAACACAAAAATCATTATCTCAGTAATTAGAATACTTTATAACAACAGCTTGAAAAATGTTTTTAAAATTCGAAATGTTGGCCTACTGAAATGCATGTTCAGTAAATGCACTCAATACTTGGTCGGGGCTTCTTTTGCATCAATTACTACATCAATGCGGTGTGGCATGGAGGCGATCAGCCTGTGGCACTGCTGAGGTGCTATGAAAGCCCAGATTGCTTTGATAGCAGTCTTCAGTTCGTCTGCATTGTTGGGTCTTGTGTCTCTCATCTTCTTATTGAGGTTAGGCCGAGTTTGCTGACCAATCAAGCACAGTGATACTGTTGCTTTTAAACCAGGTATTGGTACTTTTGGCAGTGTAGACAGGTGCCAAGTCCTGCTGGAGAATGAAATTTCCATCTCCAAAAAGTTTGTTGGCAGAAGGAAGCATAAAGTGCTCTAAAATTTCCTGGTAGCCGCCTGCGCTGACTTTGGTCTTGATAAAACACAGTTGACCTACACCAGCAGATGACATCGCTCCCCAAACTATCACTGAGTGTGGAGACTTCACACTAGACCTCAAGCAGCTTGGATTGTGTGCCTCTCCACTCTTTCCCCAGACTCTGGGATCTTGGTTTCCAAATGAAATGCAAAATTTACTTTCATCTGAAAAACAACGCCTTGGACCACTGAGCAACAGTCCAGGTCTTTTCTCCTTGGCTCAGGTAAGACGCTTCTGACGTTTTCTATTGGTTGTGAGTGGCTTGACACAAGGAATGCGACACTTGTAGCCCATGTCCTGTATACGTCTGTGTGTGGTGGCTCTTGAAGCAATGACGCCAGCCGCAGTCCACTCCTTGTGAATCTCCCCCAAATTTTTGAATGGCCTTTTCTTAACAATCCTTTCAAGGCTACGGTTATTCCGGTTGCTTATGCACCTTTTTCTACCACACTATTTTCTTCCACTCAACTTTCCATTAATATGCTTAGATACAGCACTATGTGAACAGCCAGCTTCTTTAGCAATAACCTTTTGTGGCTTACCCTCCTTGTGGACTGTGTCAATGACTTCCTTCTGGACATCTCTCAAGTCAGCAGTCTTCCCCATGATTGTGGAGCCTACTGAAACAGACTAAGGGACCTTTTTAAATACGTAGGAAGCCTTTTCAGGTATATTTTGTTAATTTTTCTAATTTACTGAGATAATGACTTTTGTGTTTTCATTGGCTGTAAGCCATAATCATCATCATTAACTGAAATAAACACTTGAAATAGATCACTCTGTTTGTAGTGACTATATAATATATGAGTTTCACTTTTTGGATTGAAGAACTGAAATAAATGATATTCTAATTTTGTGAGAAGCACTTGTATATACACACAGTGGCTTGTAAAAGTTTTCACCCCCCCCCTTAGCTTTTTACCTACAGTATTTTGTAACATTACAACCTGTGTTTAAATATTTCTGTAATATAATTTGTGTGAATGCATCAGTACTAAATAGTTTATGTTGGTTAAGTGAAGTGAAAAAAATATAGGCATAAATTAAATGTATGGGATCAAATAACTGAAAAATGGCATGTGCAGAAGTATTCACCCCATTACTTATGAAGCCCCTAAAAATTTCTAGCCCAATCTATTACCTTCATAAGTCACATGCATAATGAAATGGAGTTCACCTGTGTGCAATCTAAGTGTCATGTAGTATATCAGTACATACACACACCTTTTCAAAAAGGTAACAGAGACTGCAACACTATTAAGCAAGAGGCACCACTAACCAAACAAAACCATGAAGAGCAAGGAGATCTCCAAACAAGTCAGAGGTAAAGTTGTTGAAAAGTACAAGTCAGGGTTGGGTTATAAAACACTATCCCAATCTTAGATGATCCCCTGGAGCACCATAAAATCCATTATCATCAAATGGAAAGAACATGGTACCACAACAAACCGGCTAGGAAAGGGCCGCCCATCAAAACTCTCAGCTCCGACAAGAAGGGCATTAATCAGAGAGGCAGCACAGAGACCAAAGGTAACCCTGAAAGAGCTGCAGAGTTCCCAGAGACTGGAGTATCTGTCCACACAACAACAATAAGCCGTACACTCCATAGAGGAGGCCTTTATGGAAGAGTGGGCAAAAAAAAGCCTCTACTTATCTTTACTACACACAGAAATTGTAAGGCTCGGTTTGAGTTTGCCAAAAAACACGTGGGAGACTACTCAAATGTTTGGAGGAAGGTGCTGTGGTGAGATGAGACCAATATTTAACTTTTTGTGCATCAAGGTAAACGCTATGTCTGGCACCAAACCAGCACAGCTCATCACCCCAAGAACACCATCCTCTCAGTGAAAGATTGTGATGGCAGCATCATGCTGTGGGGATGTTTTTCAGTAGCAAAAACAAGGAAAATGAGTTGAGGGGAAGATGGATGGTGCGAAATACAGGGATATTCTTGAGCAAAACCTGTTTCAGTCTGTCAGTGATTTGAGACTGAGACGAAGGTTTACCTTCCAACAAGTCCATGATCCAAAGAATACTGCTAAAGCAACATTCGAGTGGCTTAAGGGGAAATGTGAAAATGTTTTGGAGTGGCCTAGTCAAACCCACGAAAACACAAAAAATGCCAAAGAAGGGGGGTTGAATACTTTTGCAAACCACTGTATGTGTGTATGTGCTCTGTGCATGCATATATCTGTATGTATGTGCTCTATGTCAGCATGTATCTTTGGCAGTGATGAGCGAACATGCTCGCCACTACTCTGTACTCACTCGAGAATTATGGTGCTCGACAAGCTTGGCGATCTGCGAGTATTTCCGGGTTGCTCGGGCGGGAACTCGGGTCCCCTCCCTGCATGTTTAGCGCTCTTTAGAGAGCCAATGAACATGCAGGGATTGCTTGCCATGCACTGTAATGCCGTAGCCATGTTGGTTGTGGACATTACAGTGATTGGCTGGCCGCACAGCGTCATCAGGTGTATATCAGAACTGGCGCTGCCATGCTCGTCACAGTCACTCCGGATCAGACAGTGTAGGGAGAGCTGCTGCTGTTTCAGGGAGAGATTTGCTTGTGTATTAGGTAGTGTAGGAAGAAAAACTGTACATTACACATATGCATCTTAACAAACAGTCCTTTTGAGGACTAACTAATCCATCTGCAGAGATATCAGGCAGGCAGTGTATATAGGCAGGCAGGCAGTGTATATAGCAGACTGCAGTGCACATAGCACTCCAGTCCAGTTCTGTCAGCTGCTGCTGTTAGATATTTCTGGAAATAGGCCCAGGTCTCAAGGGCCAGGAATAATTTTTTTGCATCTTAATCCTTATTATTTTCTTAAAAAGCAACCCAGAGAACACAGTTTTTCTGCGTCATTTGCTTGTTGGCACTGCAGAATACAGCCAGGTCCTTTCCATATTACAGCGCTAAAAATCCATCTATTTAAAACTGTGTTTTCTCTGTCACACGGATCACATACACGTTTTCAGAAAATACTGCCATTTCTGGCCTCCATTAAAATTTTTTTCAGTGTGTCAGCGAAGTTTTTGACACTGGTTTGCTGTTCAAAACAGTTACCTACAGGCCAGGTATCTAAAACTGTGTTTTCTCCGTCACACGGATCACATATACGTTTTCAGAAAATACTGCCATTTCTGGCCTCCTTTAAAATAAACTTTCCAGTGTGTCAGTGAAGCAACTGACATCAGATTGCTGTTCAAACTACTTACCTACAGGCCAGGTATTTAAAACTGTGTTTTCTCCGTCGCACGGATTACATATATGTTTTCAGAAAATACTGCCATTTCTGGCCTCCATTAAAAAAAATTTCAGTTTGTCAGTAAAGCAATTGACACCAGATTGCTGTTCAAAATAGTTACCTACAGACCAGGTATTTAAAACTGCGTTTTCTCCGTCACACGGCTCACATATACGTTGTCAGAAAATACTGCCATTTCTGGCCTCCCATAAATTTTTTTTCAGTGTGTCAGCAAAGTTTTTGACACTGGTTTGCTGTTCAAAACAGTTACCTACAGGTCAGGTATTCAAAACTGTGTTTTCTCCGTCACACGGATTACATATACGTTTTCAGAAAATACTGCCATTTCTGGCCTCCATTAAAAAAAATTTTCAGTGTGTCAGTGAAGCAATTGACACCAGATTGCTGTTCAAAATAGTTAGCTACAGGCCAGGTATTTAAAACTGCGTTTTCTCCGTCACACGGCTCGCTCACATATATGTTGTCAAAAACTACTGCCATTTCTGGCCTCCATTAAAAATTTCTTTCAGTGTATCAGTGAAGCAATTCACAGCAGTTTGCTGGTCAAACTACTTACCTACAAGCCAGGTATTTAAAACTCTGTTTTCTCCATCACATGGATCACATATAAATTCGTACCAAACTCAGTCATTTGTAGTGAGCGTCGAAGATACTGTCCTCCATTTAAAATGGGCAAGGCACGTGGCAAGGGACGAGGAACTGGACGTGATGGTAATGGTGCATGCAGAGGCCGAGGACAAGGCCGTGGGCAAGCCGAAAACACCCACATCTTCTCGCCTGACCTTCCTGTCCCAATTTCTAGGGGACCACAGCACACCACCATTGAACCCGGAGCAGTGTCAAAAGGTTGTTGGTTGGATAGCGGATAATGCTTCCAGTCACTTAGCCACCACCACCACCACCCTGTCTTCCACACGGTCAAGTCTCAGTAGCAGTGAGTCTAGACCGCATATTCCTCACCCTGATCCTCCTTCCTCCCACCATGCCGAGTACCCAGAGACAACTGATCCCACACTTGGACACTGTGAAGAGCTGTTCACTTTTCCATTTAGAGATTTGGGCCTCTCGCCCGGTCACCTTGAAGCAGGGCAAGAGGAGATTGCGTGTAGCGATGCCCAAATATTTGAGCAGCCACGGTCACACGAAGGCGACGGTGGGAAAGTGTCACAAGAGGTGGACGATGATGAGACACAATTTCCAGAGAGTCAGGAGGAGGACCAGGGTGCGGAAGTGGAAGACGAGGTGGTGGATGATATAGTAACTGACCCAACCCTGGCAGGAGGACATGCAGAGCGAGGACAGCAGCACCCATGGGGAGGGAGGCAGAGCACCCCAACAGGCAGGAAGAAGCAGTGTGGTGGCCGCAGACAGAAGGCAGGCAACCATTCCCCGTAACACCAACACGAAGGAAGTTGCTAGTACAACTGTTAGGTCTTCCCGAGTCTGGTTGTTTTTTAAAGGCTCTGCCGATAACCCCAAAAAGGCCATTTGCACCACCTGCCAGGCCAGCATCAGCAGGGATATCAAAACGACCAGCCTGACCAGCACCAGCATGATCAGGCACATGGCAGCAAAGTATCCGACTTTGTGGGCTGAACCCCAGGGTCCAGGAACAGTGTCTGCGGGTGGCACCATTGTTTCTTCCACTGTTGTGCATGCAAGCCAATCCCCTGTCCATGGTGCATGCGAAGATTCCTCCTGCCCTGCACCTGTCGTTGCACACTCTCAAGTAGCAGCATCAGGAAGCACATCCATGTCCTTGTCCCAGCGCAGCGTTCAGTTGTCCATACCCCAGTCCTTGGAACGCAAGCGCAAAAATGCAGCCAACAACCCACAGGCCACATTACTAAATTCTCACATTTCACGACTGCTTGCGCTCGAAATGTTGCCTTTTAGGCTCGTGGAGATGGAAGCATTCTGCAACCTGATGGCGGTGGCCATCCCTCGGTACTCGGTCCCCAGCCTCCACTATTTCTCCCGGTGTGCCGTCCCCGCATTATACAAGCACGTGTCCCAAAACATTAGTCGTGCTCTCAACAACGCAATTACCGGTAAAGTCCACCTAACCATGGACACGTGGACAAGTGCTTGTGGGCAGGGACATCTCGCTGACGGCACACTGGGTTAACATAGTGGAAGCCGGGACATAGTCGGACCTTGGGATGGAACATGTCCTCCCGACGCCAAGGATTGCGGACCCTAGGTCAATCAGGGTTGCTCCCACGGTCTACAGCTCCATTTCCAAAATGACCACATCAGTCACAAGCTGGAAGCACTGCAGCACTGCCTCGGCCAAGCGGCAACAGGCTGTGCTGAAGCTAATATGATTAGGTGAAAAACCACACAATTCTGAAGAGTTGTGGGCAGCTCTGAAAGAGCAGGCAGATCTGTGGCTCACACCGCTGAACCTACAGCCAGGCATGGTCGTGTGTGACAATGGCCGGAACCTGTGGACACTCTGAGGCGAGCTCACGCACGTACCATGCCTGGCCCATGTGCTTAACCTCGTGGTTCAGCGTTTTCTCAAATGCTACCTGGAGCTGCTGGATCTGCTCGTTAAAGTACTCCGCATGTGTGCCCATTTTAGAAAGTCAGCTACAGCTTCCGCCGCCCTTGCAGTGTTTCAGCAGCGTTTGCAGCTTCCGGCTCACAAACTGGTGTGTGATGTCCCCACGCGTTGGAACGCTACACTGCAGATGTTGGGAAGGATTTGTGAGCAGAAGAGGGCAGTTGTTGAGTGCCAGCATCAACAAGCCCGTCGGTATTCAGTTCAGATTCCACACATAAGACCTCAGGAGTGGACATGGATGCCAGACATATGAACCATCCTCCAAAACTTTGAGGACTCCACACAGATGGTGAGCAGCGATGACGCCACAATTAGCGTCACCATCCCGCTTCTCTGTCTTCTGAAACGCTCTCTGCTCACAATCAAAGAGAATGCATTGCAGGCGGAGCACGATGAGATGGAGCAAGGAAACATACAGGGTGAGTACACACAGCCAAGCCTCATCTCATCCCAACGTGGATTGGGTGACAATGAGGAAGAGGAGGAGGAAGAACAGGAGCTAGTTTCATGCGCTTTAGATGCTACTACCTGCACAACTGTCATACCGTCTGTTCAGCATGGATGACCTGAGGACAGAGAGGAGGAGGAGGAGAGCATGGTCAGTCATCCTCTTGGTGAGGACACGGAAGTCTTGCCTGTTAGTAGTCTGGCATGCATGGCCGAGTTTATGTTATGCTGCCTTTCCCATGACCCTCGCGTTCTAAAAATGTTGGGTGACAGTCATTACTGGTTGGTGACACTTTTAGACCCATGCTACAAGGAGAACTTTATATTTCTTATTCCTGAGACGGACAGGTCTACAAAAATGTGGCTGTACCAGAAGACACTTGTTGCGGAACTATTAAAAAAATTCCCATATGAAAACGCTGGCGGCAGAGGGCACACTTCGTTGGACAACCAAGGAGTACAGGCGAGAGAGATACAACTTCAATCCAGCAGAGGTAGGGGAACACTGTCAAAGTTCTGGGAGAGTTTTCCCCGACCCTCCTATCGCACAGGCCCTGAGGCGCGGGGTACTCTCACAGGGATTGCAAAGTTTGGGAAGATGCTGAGGGAGTACCTTGCCGAACGTACCAACATCCTCTGTGATTCCGCTGTGCTTTATAATTATTGGGTATCCAAGCTGGATACGTGGAATGAACTGGCTCTCTATGCCTTGGAGGTCCTGGCCTGCCCTGCCGCCAGCGTTTTATCAGAGCGGGTTTTAGTGCCGCTGGTGGAATTATAACTGATAAGCACACCCGCCTGTCAACTGAAAATGCTGAAAGGCTGACTCTTATAAAAATGAACAAGGGCTGGATTGGGCCAGACTTCTCAACACCACCGAATGATAGCAGTGTAACATAAACTACAATCCAGTGTCTTTTCTTTGGAGGTGTATTCCCATGCACCTTTTCACACCCACACATGGGTATACGCTTTCTGATTTGGGCTATTTGCTCTTGTCCTCCTCCTTCTCCTCATCCTCCACCACCATATTACCAGGGTGACCGTGGTCCGGGATGCAACACCCACCTAATTTTTGGAAAGGGTGTTTATGATGCCCGTAAAAAATTTTTTTTATACAGTATGTTCATGTATTCCCCCCAGGGGTAAATGTTTGTCAGCCCATACACTTAGTATAGGAGGCCCGCTCCATTCTAATGGGAACATTTTTTTATGAGGCCCTCCTCCACGTCTCTTCCAAGGGGCATTGAAGTGCCTCCAAATTTTTGGCAGCCCTTGCATTCACTGCATAGGCCAACACTATGGGAGACTCTCTCCTTTCCTAAAATTGGTCAGCGGTTGGACTCACTGCATACCCTATAACAAAAACTCCTTTCTAATGGGAACATGTCGTACCTTGTTACTGTGGCCCTGCTCTGTGTGTCTTTAAATTCTTAGTGCGGTCTTTCCTAAAATTGTCAGCCATTGGACTCACTGCATACCCTATAACTGTATAGCAGACTCTCTCCTTTCTAATGGGAACATGTCGTACTTGTTAGTGTGGCCCTGCTCCATGTGTCTTTAAATTCTTAGTGGGGTTTTTACTAAAATTAGTCAGCCGTTGGACTCACTGCATACCCTATAACTGTATAGCAGACCCTCTCCTTTCTAATTGGAACATGTCGCACCTTTTTACTGTGGCCCTGCTCTATGTGTCTTTAAATTCTTATGGGTGTTTTTACTAAAATTGGACAACCGTTGGACTCACTGCGTACCCTATAACTGTATAGCAGACCCTCTCCTTTCTAATAGGAACATGTCGTACCTTGTTACTGTGTCCCTGCTCTGTGTGTCTTTAAATTCTTAGTGGGGTTTTTCCTAAAATTGTCAGCCGTTGGACTCACTGCATACCCTATAACTGTATAGCAGACTCTCTCTTTTCTAATGGGAACATGTCGTACCTTGTTACTGTGGCCCTGCTCTATGTGTCTTTAAATTATTAGTTGGGTTTTTCCCAAATTTTGGCAGCCCTTGCAGTCACAGCATGGGCTTTACCACTTTAGTAGACCCACTTTTTAATAAAGGGAACAACAAAGCATAGCCGGCTGATGGCTCTCATACAAAAACTAGGGCCAACTGCTGGGCTTTTAAGAATAGTAAGGGCCGTCTGATGGCCCTATAAAAATAGGCTCTATGACTTTCAGAGTCCCTCCATCATAAATAAAACAGGATGTGTCTGATGATGTGTCACACACCACATTGCCAGATAAGGTTGGTCGTGTGTGACCACGGGCGGAACCTGGAGACGGAGAAATGACAGCCGGGGTAGATACGGTTTCCCTCTATGCCAGTCCTTTAACCGAGCTAAAGAATATGTCTGTGGTGAAATACAACTCCCACTGAGAAGCTGTTTCAGATTGAAAACCATTGTGCCCACTAGAGGATTTGATTCTGAGGGCTAACCTTTCTCCCCCACTCAAGAGCCCCATAGCAGCTGCAAAGTTAGTGCTATCATGAACTCTCCTGAGGTAGAAGCCAAGGCACACCAGAGGATTCTCTGGTGGTACCGTCCAACCCTGCCAAGAAGCAGTCCTGGCTAAGAAAAGTGTGTGGAAAGGTTCCTGGATACTCTATGGCTGCTTTTTTACTGATAAGGGGGGATTGTTCCTCTGTGAAGCAGAGAAACAAAAAGATGGCCACACAAGTTCAAAATTGTAAAGAAGTAAGAAAATTCCTTTATTAACACATGTAGTAAACACAAATTACAAAGATAAATGCGGACGACAGAGTAGACACAGAGTGCTGGATCCACATGAATAAAACAATGTTAAAAACTGTGACACAGCGCCCGAAAGGTCAGCCTATATAGCAAGTGGAAATATAAGGGGGGGGACAGCGACAGGGTCACATGTATTAATAAATATATACCACCCATCATGAATACCTTTTACAAATAGTACCCCCAAAGCAATAATATCCCATCACAATCAAAATACCCAGAAACAAAAGGGTTAAAACCCTTATACAGATGGAAGTAATGCAACCAATTGGTCTTAAATAAGCTAAAATAGCTATGTACCTGGGTAAGGCCACCAGACAGGCTCTGCTACTGTCACCCCGACGCACGTTTCGGTAGGAAAACCTTTTTCAAGGGGTAATACTGCACACCAACTATCCACCTTTTATACCCCCACATCCATATCTGCAGTGTGCACATGTTGCACAGTAAAGCGGAAGTGCCATGTAACTGACTTCCTGTTTCACTCACTGCATGTAACTGACTTCCTGCCTCACTCACAGCGTCTCCATGGAGAGGCGTCAACAACCCTGTCATGTGGCTCCAGGCTCCACCCCCTCGCTTCACATGATCAAGCCCAAGTAACTGACTTCCTGTCTCACTCACTGCTTGTAACTGACTTCCTGCCACATTCACTACGTCTCCATAGCGAGGCATAAACAGCCCTATCATGTGGCTCCAAGTTCCACCCCCTCACTTCACATGATCAAGCCCGAGTAACTGGCTTCCTGTCTCACTCACTGCATGTGACTAACTTCCTGCCACATTCACTGCGTATCCATTGAGAGGCATCAACAGCCCTGTCATGTGGCTCCAAGTTCCGCCCCCTCGCTTCACATGCTCAAGCCCAAGGTGCCACCCCCATGATCATGGGATATAAACACCACCGCTGCCCGGCCAAAAATGGAGAGGTTTTATGCCCGTGGTTATAGCCGTAGATCTGTGAAAAAGGCCTTTAATAGGGCTAAATACTCTGCACGAGATGATCTCTTATATGGGTCAAGAGATGATACCAACACTGAGATCGTTAGGTTCATCACTAAGTACCACACTCAAGCACCGGCTATGAGGAGAGCACTGGAGAAAGCGTGGCCGGTGCTCATGAATGACCCGATTCTAACGAGATATGTGTCTGAAAAACCATGCATGACTTTCAGACGCGCTAAAAATTTAGGGGATCATCTCGTGCGGAGTCATTATGAGGGGGTACCGCGACAGACTTTTTTGAGTGGTGTGGGTGGTGCACGGCGTGGATGTAGTCCGTGTGGCCGGTGTGTCGCCTGTCCCAACATTGATCGAAGTAATGAATTTTGGGACTCTGACGGTAATAGACTTCCGATCACTAGTTACATCACCTGCCAAACACGGTACGTGATATACCATGCAACCTGTCCGTGTGGTCTCATCTATGTGGGCATGACTACTCGTCAGTTTAAAACACGGGTAAGGGAACACGTACTGGGCATAGAGGCGGCACTTGGCCACACTGATGCATCCACCCTCAAGACCATCCCACGCCACTTCAAATTATACCATGGATGTGACTCCACTGGGCTGCGTGTGAGAGGTATAGACAATATAGTTGTGGGTATCCGTGGTGGTCGAGTGACCCAGAGGTTGGCCCAGCTGGAGTCTAAATGGATATGGGCACTTAAAACCCTGCAACCGAAGGGGTTGAACGAGAGTATTAGCTTCGTCCCATTTCTTTAATTTCCGGTCTGCATGTGATGTCCTCAGTTGTTTTTATATTCTTTTTTGCATTTCAGATTTTATCATTGTTCTTATTTTAATGCTGCACATTGACTTTCCACTAGATTGTTGCCCGTGACATATTGTCTGCCCTGTTGCCAGTGATGAGTGAGTTGCCCTTACCTCCCGGTTCTCCATTGTTTGACATCATGCAGCTATCTACCTGGATTCCATGGAGGATGGTGATGATGTAGTCTTGCAGACACCATGAGAAGATGATTGCATAATTCATCGATATAGCATATATTGAGAGATATATGTGGTTTTTGCTGTTACATCAATGTATTATTTTTTCTAATGAGATGAATCTGCAGAAGATTGTATTGCACAATGCTCTAATGGGATTGATATTTATGTACTCTATATTGTATGTACTGATATGGATATAGGTTAACAGTTTTGGATATACATATGTCTTCCACCTATTATGGTAATACTTTTGATTGCAGTACTTATTTGTATACACATTTCTTATTTGCTCCCTTTCTTGTCTGCCTCCTATGTTCCACCTGAGTCAATTTTGTCCTCTCCTCCTTCTCCTTTAAATCTTTCTTCTTTCGTTCCCTTTCTTTGTCTTCTGCCAGCTGTCAGGTGCCTTGGTGGTGGCTCCGGTGTACGCCATCGCTGTCTGGCCGGTACGCGGTCCCTCCGCTTCGCGCATGCGCCCAGTGGCTCTCGACGTCCTTGTGATGCCGACGCCGCTGTGCGCCTGTGGTGCGGCGGAGTTTCCGCGTCATTTTTGGCCGGGCAGCGGTGGTGTTTATATCCCATGATCATGGGGGTGGCACCTTGGGCTTGAGCATGTGAAGCGAGGGGGCGGAACTTGGAGCCACATGACAGGGCTGTTGATGCCTCTCAATGGATACGCAGTGAATGTGGCAGGAAGTTAGTCACATGCAGTGAGTGAGACAGGAAGCCAGTTACTCAGGCTTGATCATGTGAAGTGAGGGGGTGGAACTTGGAGCCACATGATAGGGCTGTTTATGCCTCGCCATGGAGACGTAGTGAATGTGGCAGGAAGTCAGTTACAAGCAGTGAGTGAGACAGGAAGTCAGTTACTTGGGCTTGATCATGTGAAGCGAGGGGGTGGAGCCTGGAGCCACATGACAGGGCTGTTGACGCCTCTCCATGGAGACGCTGTGAGTGAGGCAGGAAGTCAGTTACATGCAGTGAGTGAAACAGGAAGTCAGTTACATGGCACTTCCGCTTTACTGTGCAACATGTGCACACTGCAGATATGGATGTGGGGGTATAAAAGGTGGATAGTTGGTGTGCAGTATTACCCCTTGAAAAAGGTTTTCCTACCGAAACGTGCGTCGGGGTGACGGTAGCAGAGCCTGTCTGGTGGCCTTACCCAGGTACATAGCTATTTTAGCTTATTTAATACCAATTGGTTGCATTACTTCCATCTGTATAAGGGTTTTAACCCTTTTGTTTCTGGGTATTTTGATTGTAATGGAATATTATTGCTTTGGGGGTACTATTTGTAAAAGGTATTCATGATGGGTGGTATATATTTATTAATACATGTGACCCTGTCGCTGTCCCCCCCCTTATATTTCCACTTGCTATATAGGCTGACCTTTCGGGCGCTGTGTCACAGTTTTTAACATTGTTTTATTCATGTGGATCCAGCACTCTGTGTCTACTCTGTCGTCCGCATTTATCTTTGTAATTTGTGTTTACTACATGTGTTAATAAAGGAATTTTCTTACTTCTTTACAATTTTGAACTTGTGTGGCCATCTTTTTGTTTCTCTGCTTCACAGAGGAACAATCCCCCCTTATCATTATTGTTACAAGATGATGGCCCGTTCTCTTTATTAGTCCTATATGCAATAACATGGGTCCATTGGGATTAGATTTATCTTTACTGTGTTGTTTGCATCTGAGTTTCTGTCTCTCACTATATATATCTACTGTGTTCAGCACAGGTTTGGCTACTGAGACCATGGACTACAGAGCCAAAGAACGTACTTGGCATTTACAAGCGGAGCAGGTTTTTGGGGCAGAGGCTGGTGGTTCACAGCAGATCGGAGATGCGAAGTGGGATGATGAATCTAATAATCTACAGGGGCTACTATGTAGACGTACTAAATTATGGTGGAACCGTGCCCTGCTGGAAACCTATATATCGAGAAAATTGATTCCAAGGGGGTTACGTGTTCGAGTGGTGCCGGCCTTTCATGTGGAGGATGACGAATTTGTAGCAAAGTGGGAGGAATTAAGCAACAGTTGTTCAATTGGATTTATGAAATTATTAATAGGTTTAAATACCCACACGATCGACAAATTGGACAGTCTGATTGATGCCTCTCAGGCCTCTATTAAATTGGACCCTAAGTCTGATAGATTGACCAAGTTTGAAACCACGACTGATCAGATGATCGATGACCTTGTCAAAAAAATTCAAATAAACCATGCTGCTAAACTCAAGAGGGATACACGTGATTATCAAATGAAGCAAGTGTATAAATGGAGACCATCCCCTAGTGCACGATCCAATGTACCTCGTATGTCATTTGCGGCTTCTACGTCTTCCCTAAGTGATATTTCTGATGGGTCCACCTCATCGATTACAACGGGACCTGGGACATATACCAGAAAGTACCGTAATTTTCATCCGTATAAACGTCGTAATGGTGGACCTCCTGAACAATCTGATCGTGGGAATGCTAAGGTAAACAGTTCCTCCAGTGCTGTTGTACATCATACGTGCATAGGCAGTGATTCTGATAATAAGGTGGTTAACCTTAGTGGTCATTTACTCTCTGCGGAGGACCTGTCGCTTCTCAGCAGGGGCCTTTCCTTTTCGCCGTCTGCTGGGTTCGATGAGTTCACCGCGGTGAAGGACCTACATATGTTTGCACGATCATTGCTGTTCAAGCGCCATTTTCATAATGATAATACCTGCAAATTATTTCCTTCAGAAAAAGAACAAATGGCATTAAAAGCACTGGAGGAACTGGCAGTAGATCATAATACATCTGAAAGCGGTAAGATACCCCCTTCCATCCGCCCTAGATCAAAGAAATTCCCTCCATTATCCTCCTGTACCAATGTGGACGTGTTTGTTCAGATTGTCAGCAAAGAATTTCATAAAATTCCTAAATACATATCTGGTGACAATCTGACCAAGAATGAAAGGAGGAGATTAAAGGTACTTAGGGAACTTCCAGGAGTAGTAATTAAGCCTGCCGACAAGGGGGGAAACGTTGTTATCTGGCCTCTTGATATGTATGAATGCGAAGCATTCCGCCAGCTTCACAATAAAAATTGCTACAAGAAGCTCACGTTCAACCCCTTGTCGGCATTCTGTGTACAATTGGAATCTATTTTGGATAGGGCGAGTGGAGAGGGGGTGATCACCCGTGAACTAGCGTCAGCATTGAGAGTGACTGAGCCTACCATCCCTACAATGTACCTACTCCCGAAATTACATAAAAACATTAATAAACCACCTGGGCGTCCGATAATTTCGGGAAGGGGTAACTTTCTCGAGAATGTTAGCCGCTGGATTGATTCCAAATTGCAGCCTTTGGTAGAGAACCTCCCATCATTTCCACGGGATACGGGTGATCTCCTTAGGAGAGTTGATGGCCTTTATTTAGATCATGACACCATGATGGTAACAGTGGATATTGAATCCCTGTATACCAATATCAAGCATGCTGACGGTTTACGGACTGTGGCTTTTTTCCTGGGGGGATCTAACCTGTCAGAAGAAATGAGGTCCTTACTGGTGGAATTGTTGGATTTCACACTGACGCATAATTTTTTTATTTTTAAGGGGTCTTTCTACCTACAGCTCCAGGGGACAGCGATGGGGGCGGCTTTCGCCCCTTCATACGCTAACCTCTTCCTGGGGCTGTGGGAGAGAGACCTCTCCCTGTCAGATCTAGGGTCGTCGATGGACCGTGTCCTCTTTTGGGCACGCTACATCGACGACATCTTCCTGATCTGGCAGGGCTCACAGCAATGCTTAATTGAATTTATGGACAAACTCAATTGCAATAACGTAAATATCCACGTTACATATCAGTGTGATCCCAACAGGGCAGAATTTCTGGACGTGACTCTTAATAGAGAAGCGAATCAGAGCATTAAGACCAATATATTCAGGAAACCCACATCCACCAATACATTGCTGCATGCATCGTCATCCCACCCACAACACATGATAAGGTCGGTTCCGGTGGGCCAATTTCTGCGTTTAAGACGGCTCTGCTCAACGGACAGTGATTTTCTCACTCAGTCCAGGGAGTTAATGGAGAGGTTTTATGCCCGTGGTTATAGCCGTAGATCTGTGAAAAAGGCCTTTAATAGGGCTAAATACTCTGCACGAGATGATCTCTTATATGGGTCAAGAGATGATACCAACACTGAGATCGTTAGGTTCATCACTAAGTACCACACTCAAGCACCGGCTATGAGGAGAGCACTGGAGAAAGCGTGGCCGGTGCTCATGAATGACCCGATTCTAACGAGATATGTGTCTGAAAAACCATGCATAACTTTCAGACGCGCTAAAAATTTAGGGGATCATCTCGTGCGGAGTCATTATGAGGGGGTACCGCGACAGATTTTTTTGAGTGGTGTGGGTGGTGCACGGCGTGGATGTAGTCCGTGTGGCCGGTGTGTCGCCTGTCCCAACATTGATCGAAGTAATGAATTTTGGGACTCTGACGGTAATAGACTTCCGATCACTAGTTACATCACCTGCCAAACACGGTACGTGATATACCATGCAACCTGTCCGTGTGGTCTCATCTATGTGGGCATGACTACTCGTCAGTTTAAAACACGGGTAAGGGAACACGTACTGGGCATAGAGGCGGCACTTGGCCACACTGATGCATCCACCCTCAAGACCATCCCACGCCACTTCAAATTATACCATGGATGTGACTCCACTGGGCTGCGTGTGAGAGGTATAGACAATATAGTTGTGGGTATCCGTGGTGGTCGAGTGACCCAGAGGTTGGCCCAGCTGGAGTCTAAATGGATATGGGCACTTAAAACCCTGCAACCGAAGGGGTTGAACGAGAGTATTAGCTTCGTCCCATTTCTTTAATTTCCGGTCTGCATGTGATGTCCTCAGTTGTTTTTATATTCTTTTTTGCATTTCAGATTTTATCATTGTTCTTATTTTAATGCTGCACATTGACTTTCCACTAGATTGTTGCCCGTGACATATTGTCTGCCCTGTTGCCAGTGATGAGTGAGTTGCCCTTACCTCCCGGTTCTCCATTGTTTGACATCATGCCGCTATCTACCTGGATTCCATGGAGGATGGTGATGATGTAGTCTTGCAGACACCATGAGAAGATGATTGCATAATTCATCGATATAGCATATATTGAGAGATATATGTGGTTTTTGCTGTTACATCAATGTATTATTTTTTCTAATGAGATGAATCTGCAGAAGATTGTATTGCACAATGCTCTAATGGGATTGATATTTATGTACTCTATATTGTATGTACTGATATGGATATAGGTTAACAGTTTTGGATATACATATGTCTTCCACCTATTATGGTAATACTTTTGATTGCAGTACTTATTTGTATGCACATTTCTTATTTGCTCCCTTTCTTGTCTGCCTCCTATGTTCCACCTGAGTCAATTTTGTCCTCTCCTCCTTCTCCTTTAAATCTTTCTTCTTTCGTTCCCTTTCTTTGTCTTCTGCCAGCTGTCAGGTGCCTTGGTGGTGGCTCCGGTGTACGCCATCGCTGTCTGGCCGGTACGCGGTCCCTCCGCTTTGCGCATGTGCCCAGTGGCTCTCGACGTCCTTGTGATGCCGACGCCGCTGTGCGCCTGTGGTGCGGCGGAGTTTCCGCGTCATTTTTGGCCGGGCAGCGGTGGTGTTTATATCCCATGATCATGGGGTTGGCACCTTGGGCTTGAGCATGTGAAGCGAGGGGGCGGAACTTGGAGCCACATGACAGGGCTGTTGATGCCTCTCAATGGATACGCAGTGAATGTGGCAGGAAGTTAGTCACATGCAGTGAGTGAGACAGGAAGCCAGTTACTCGGGTTTGATCATGTGAAGTGAGGGGGTGGAACTTGGAGCCACATGATAGGGCTGTTTATGCCTCGCCATGGAGACGTAGTGAATGTGGCAGGAAGTCAGTTACAAGCAGTGAGTGAGACAGGAAGTCAGTTACTTGGGCTTGATCATGTGAAGCGAGGGGGTGGAGCCTGGAGCCACATGACAGGGCTGTTGACGCCTCTCCATGGAGATGCTGTGAGTGAGGCAGGAAGTCAGTTACATGCAGTGAGTGAAACAGGAAGTCAGTTACATGGCACTTCCGCTTTACTGTGCAACATGTGCACACTGCAGATATGGATGTGGGGGTATAAAAGGTGGATAGTTGGTGTGCAGTATTACCCCTTGAAAAAGGTTTTCCTACCGAAACGTGCGTCGGGGTGATGGTAGCAGAGCCTGTCTGGTGGCCTTACCCAGGTACATAGCTATTTTAGCTTATTTAAGACCAATTGGTTGCATTACTTCCATCTGTATAAGGGTTTTAACCCTTTTGTTTCTGGGTATTTTGATTGTGATGGGATATTATTGCTTTGGGGGTACTATTTGTAAAAGGTATTCATGATGGGTGGTATATATTTATTAATACATGTGACCCTGTCGCTGTCCCCCCCCCTTATATTTCCACTTGCTATATAGGCTGACCTTTCGGGCGCTGTGTCACAGTTTTTAACATTGTTTTATTCATGTGGATCCAGCACTCTGTGTCTACTCTGTCGTCCGCATTTATCTTTGTAATTTGTGTTTACTACATGTGTTAATAAAGGAATTTTCTTACTTCTTTACAATTTTGAACTTGTGTGGCCATCTTTTTGTTTCTCTGCTTCACAGAGGAACAATCCCCCCTTATCTTTATTGTTACAAGATGATGGCCCGTTCTCTTTATTAGTCCTATATGCAATAACATGGGTCCATTGGGATTAGATTTATCTTTACTGTGTTGTTTGCATCTGAGTTTCTGTCTCTCACTGCTTTTTTACTGAGGAGGAAACACACACAAACATGGGGAGAACATACAAAGTCCTTGCAGATATTATCCTTGCTGGGATTTGAACCCAGGATACCAGCGCTGCAAGTCTTCAGTGCTAACCACTGATCCAATGTGCTCTTGTTCACCCTCTAATATCTAACAGGCTGGAGAAACTTGCATTTACTGCCACTCTATCTTCAGCTCCTTTGTGAGAAAATGTATTTGGGCAGCCATTCAGTCTACCAAATAAAATTCTTGAGAAGGAAATTGGGGATGGCTTCACTACTGGTACTGGGGGCAGTGCTAATACCATGGCATCGTACCATAGTTTGCTGGAAATATTCCAGGCTGGTAGGAGGCAAGCAAATTCCCACAGAAAAGTACCAGCAGTAATGTTCAGGGACCCGTGCTTGTAGAAGACGGAGACAACACCGGGAGAAATAGTGATGGCTGGGGACCGAGTATGGACACGAGGCATGAGGCATGTGGTTGTGAAAAGCTTCTGCCTCCAAGAGCCTCCTAGGGCGGCACGGTGGCGCAGTGGTTAGCACTGCAGCCTTGCAGCGCTGGGGTCCTGGGTTCAAATCCCACCAAGGACAACATCTGTAAGGAGTTTGCATGTTCTGAGGGTGCGTGGGTTTTCTCCGGGTTCTCCAGTTTCCTCCCACACTCCAAAGACATTCTGATAGGGAATCTAGATTGTGAACCCCGATGGGGACAGTGACGATAATGTATGTAAAGCGCTGCGGAATATGTTAGCGCTATATAAAAATAAAGATTATTATTATTAAGAGCCTAAAAGGCCACATTTCAAGTGCAAGCAGCTTTAGAGGACTTCCTGTGAGAAATGACACACAGGGTAGATAGGGTTTCCCTCTATGCCAGTCTATGCCACCAAGCTAAATACAACTGTCAGCAAAAAAAGTTGTGGACTGGCTCCGTACCATCCCTTGCCACATTCACCTGTCCACGTGTTTGTGGTTAGGCGGTCCTTCCCAGTAAGTGCACTGGGGAGGGCACGGGTAATGTTGTGGGACCCGTGCTTGTGGAAGGCGGAGGCGATACCAGGAAATATAGTGGCGGCTGGGGACCGAGTACGGACACCCAGCATGAGGTTATGAAAAGCTTCCGCCTCCACGAGCCTAAAAGGCCGCATTTCAATTGCAAGCAGCTGTCAAAAATTTGGCAGTATAGTATTGCAGCCTGTGGGTGGGTGGCTGCCTGCATACTTGCGCCTGCATTCCAAGGAATGGGGTAGGGACAACTGAACGCTGCAGTGGGACAAGGACATGGACGGTGATTGTTGCAAGTCTGCAATGACAGGTTCATGGCGGGAGGCATCTTCGCATGCACCAAGGATCACTTAAGATGGGTACACTTTTAGGCAGTGAACTGGGAGTCAGAGATGCTTCCAGAGGTCTTCCCCATGCTGTTCCCATGACTTTTCAGCACTTTGTCTGATGATGTGTCACACACCACATGGCCAGATTAGTTTGTAAAATGTTAAAATTAAAGCAGTGAATATTCATTTTCTTTAGCAGTGGGCACAGTGTAGGCTGCAGCAGGCAGCTGCTGCCTCATGTGCCCGGCTCATCCCCCGCTGCCACTCCCCCCACACACCCCATCACCCACAGCCATAGTATATAGAGGGTGCATGGCAGTGATGCCATGCACGGCTCACACAGTGAGATCAGTGTCGGCAGCAGAGACGGACGCAGCGCTGGAGCAGAGAGGAGGTGAGTAAAATTCTTTGTTTTTTGTGTGCAGCATGATGGGAATCAGGGGGTGCCGAGCATACCAGGATGGAGGGGTGCCAAGAATACCAGGAAGAGGGATGAGGGGTGCCATAGATACCAGGAAGAGGGATAAAGGGTGCCATACATACCAGGAAGAGGGATGAGGGGGGTCATACATACCAGTATGTCGGATGAGGGGGGCCATACATAACTGGATGAGGGATGCCATGCATACTTGGATGAGGGATGAGGGGTGCCCTGCATACCAGGATGAGGGATGGGGCGCCATACATACCAGGAAGAGGGATGAAGAATTGCATACATTCCAGGATGAAGGATGAAGGGTGCCATACATACCAGGGAGAGGGATAACAGGTTGAGGGGTGCCATGCATACTTGGATGAGGGATGAGGGTTGCCATGCATACCAGGATGAGGGGTGGCATGCATACCAGGATGAGGGGTGGCATGCATACTAGGATGAGGGGTGCCATGCATACCAGGATGAGGGGTGCCTTTCATACCAGGATGCTCACCCTTCCCCACCCTTACCCACACAGAGGAGAGAAGGGGGAAAGCGAAAAAGTAGAAAACAAAACAAAAAACGAAAAACTATCAATCAATAATTCTTGCCTATTTTTAAAGGACTTTTCCCTTATTTTTATTATCTCAGCTGTTAGTAAATTGCAATCTATACCTTTGCCTGACCTGTTGTTTCTATAAAAGAATATTTCTAGAAGTTATCCAGTTCTTGGCAATGACTTGACAATGACTGAAAAATAATAGATCATTAGTTTGAGAATCCATCTTGACCCCTGCCTCCAAATAAACAAACAAAAAAAGACTCAGGTGACAAAATAATATTCAGTCTCTCAACAAGTGAAATAACCTGTTCCCAAAATTCTCTAACGGATGCACAATCCCAGTGCGTGTGGAATCGATCTGTTACCTCTGACTTGCACTTAGGATATTTAGAATTTCTAATATGTCTGATTTTATGCATCAATGCAGAGGACATTTAACTGGGATTGAAAGTAAATACACTAGAATGGTAGCATAATAAAATGTGAAAGCAAAAACAAGTTTTCTGCATTTCATTTTCTGATCAAAAAATCCAAGCTTTATCTAGAAAATGTCAACATGGAGGGCAGATAGAAGTAGAACATATGAGAGCACAGGGTCTCTCAACAGGTGATTTCCTTTCCCATTTGTTTTAATTTACTTTATTAAGTATTGTAAAATGCATGGAACAACTCCCACTGATGTTGCCGGATGGAGCTGCTGTGAATTTTATGCATTAAATTCATTATGAGTGCCCCACACTCCTCTGCATTTTATGACTGCTTTAATGAATAAGTCACTTCTCTTATCAGCTTCAGTGCTCCAATTTCAATACATGTATAATGCACCTGGATTCTCTTTTCCACACTGAATATACAGCAAATAAAGATGCAGTTTATTATACGTACAATGCAAGGGTTACTATAGTAAGATTATCTAAAGGAAATGAAAGCCATATATATATATATATATATATATATATATATATATATATATATACAGTGCCTACAAGTAGTATTCAACCCCCTGCTGATTTAGCTGGTTTGATAAGATGCAAATAAGTTAGAGCCTTCAAACTGCAAACGAGAGTAGGTTTTATGAACAGAAGCATAAATCTTACAAACCAAAAAGTTATGTTGCTCAGTTGAATTTTATTAAATTTTAAACATAAAAGTGTGGGTCAATTATTATACAACCCCTATGTTTAATATTTTGTGGAATAACCCTTGTTTGCAATTACAGCTAATAATCGTCTTTTATAAGGCCTGATCAGGCCGTCACAGGTCTGTGGAGTTATCTTGGCCCACTCCTCCATGCAGATCTTCTCCAAGTTATCTAGGTTCTTTGGGTGTCTCATGTGGACTTTATTCTTGATCTCCTTCCACAAGTTTTCAATTGGGTTAAGGTCAGGAGACTGACTAGGCCACTCCAACACCTTGACTTTTTCCCTATTGAACCAGGCCTTGGTTTTCTTGGCTGTGTGCTTTGGGTCGTTGTCTTGTTGGAAGATGAAATTACGACCCATCTTAAGATCCTTGATGGAGGAGCGGAGGTTCTTGGCCAAAATCTCCAGGTAGGCCGTGCTATCCATCTTCCCATGGATGCGGACCAGATGGCCAGGCCCCTTGGCAGAGAAACAGCCCCACAGCTTGATGCTGCCACCACCATGCTTGACTGTAGGGATGGTATTCTTGGGGTCGTATGCAGTGCCATCCAGTCTCCAAACGTCATGTGTGTGGTTGGCACCAAAGATCTCGCTCTTGGTCTCATCAAACCATAGAACCTTGAACCAGTCTGTCTCAGAGTCCTCCAAGGGATCATGAGCAAACTGTAGACGAGCCTTGACATGACGCTTTGAAAGTAAAGGTACCTTACGGGCTCGTCTGGAACGGAGACCATTGCGGTAGAGTACGTTACTTATGGTATTGACTGAAACCAATGTCCCCACTGCCATGAGATCTTCCCGGAGCTCCTTCCTTGTTGTCCTTGGGTTAGCCTTGACTCTTCGGACAAGCCTGGCCTCGGCACGGGAGGACACTTTCAAAGGCTGTCCTGGCCGTGGAAGGCTAACAGTAGTTCCATAAGCCTTCCACTTACGGATGATGCTCCCAACAGTGGAGACAGGTAGGCCCAACTCCTTGGAAAAGGTTTTGTACCCCTTGCCAGCCTTGTGACCCTCCACGATCTTGTCTCTGATGGCCTTGGAATGCTCCTTTGTCTTTCCCATGTTGACCATGTCTGAGTGCTGTTCACAAGTTTGGGGAGGGTCTTAAATAGTCAGAAAAGGCTGGCAAAAGAGATCTTTAATCCACACATGTGAAGCTCATTATTCTTGGTGCCTGAACTACTTCTTAATACTTTAGGGTGACCAAACAGAATTCTTGTGGTTTGAGGGGTTGAATAATAAATGACACTCTGAATTAACTTTTTACGTTTTAAAAAGAAAAAAAAAAAAAAAAAATTTGCTGCAGTGCATTTCCCACTTCCAGGCTGATCTACAGTACAAATGTCACAATGCCAAGTTAATTCCGCATGTGTCAACCAGCTAAATCTGCAGGGGGTTGAATACTACTTGTAGGCACTGTATATATATATATATATTCAAAGCTGCTTCTTAGAATTCTGCACAGTTTGAATGCAGTGGAAGCAATGGCATAACTGGAGTCCTATGGTTCCCAATGCAAAATTTGGACCTGGGTGGTCCTCCAGCAGCACATTGGTCCCTGTAGTGTTCAAGATCCTATAAAGACATAAGTGTTCGCTGCCCACCCATTAAAAAAAGTCTACAGATATAATATATAAATCTCACAGAAAACACGGCAATAAGATCATCTTCTAAGTAGTACATCTAAATAGAAGTCATATACTGTAGTTGCCAAATAACAGATATCGCAATATGGTTACTGAACAAGTTTACTATCTCAAATCTAATATACCAATAATAAACCACATAAAAGGGTTAATTACCACCAAACAATGACCATGTATCACGCCAAATAGGGTCTGAGTATAAAGAACATCATGTTACTGAATAAAATCCACTGATAACAATAATATCACATACTAGAGATAAATACCACCACACCATGACCGGACCACATACAGTATTACCACCACATAGTAACCGAATAAAACCACTATATTGACCATTATCAAAAACCACAGTACAAACATGAATATTACCACTACTGACATTTACACACAGGAGCTGTACACAGAACCTCCCACAGTAGAACTTCCCTCCTCTGTTGTCCTCAAGCAATATTAACACTTATCTCCCCTTTATTGCCCCCCCTACAATACTAAAATTCCTCTTTATGACCAAATTCAGTAGTAATGTCTGTCTTTTTGCTCAAATATAATAGTAATGCCTCCTCCAAGGTGGCAACATTCCAGTAATACTGTCATAAACTACTGGTGTACTGTATGTTCCTCATTTTTGCGCCCCTACATTAATTATCTCAACATCTTGTAAAAATTTCCCTCATCCTGATCCCATTCTTTAACTCCTTTACGCTGCTGCCAATTTCCTGTTTGTTTTTTTTTGTTTTTTTTCCTCCCCTTCTTCCAAGATCCATAACTTCTTTATTTTTCTGTTCGTCCAACCATATGAGGGCTTGTGTTTTAGGTACAAGTTTTATTTTTCAGTGTCAATGTCAAATTCCAAGTGTGTTGAAATTGCAAAAAGAAGTGCAATTCCATAATTGTTTTTTTTTATTTGTTTATTTACCATGTTCACTTTAAGGTAATTGACCTTGTAATATGGTTCTCCAGGTCAGTTTAATTACGCAGATAACAAACATGAATATGATTTTGTCAATTCAAGTGGTGACATTTTTTTACTGATACCATTTTGGGGTAAATGCAATGCTTTAATTGCCTCTTATTGCATTTTACTGCAATGTTGCGGCAACCAAAAAAACGTAATTCTGGCATTTTGTTTAGTTAATCCTGCGATCGTCTGATCGCCTGTACTATATACATAGGTTTATTGTGCTATACAAATATAGCGAAAAGCATGGTCTCCTATGAATGAAAGCTAAATATTGGGTTTCACAGAGGAATCATTATGACAAGCATAGAGGTCTTCAGCAGAACACCGACTGTCATGGCAATCCATCAGCGCTCTGCGATCATTTCACGGCCACACCGATGGGCGCTTGGAATGAAGTGTTCCCCTGACGGTGCATGTTAGATGCCGCTGTCAGAAATTGACTGAGACATTTCACAGGTTAACAGCTACTGGCGGAGCTCTGCTCTACTGGCTGTTAGAAGCAGATGATGGCTGAATAATTCAGATTCAGAGACATGATATATGATGTAAATGTACATCATATGTCGTGAGGGGATTAACTATATTTCCCATCATGTAATGATGTTCCGCATTCTGGCCCCTTTCTTTAATAATCTTTCTACATCTGGTTCCTTTTTTTAATAATGTTCCACATCTAGGTTACTTCCAGTAAAAATGCTGTCATTGTAGCCCCTTTCTTTAATAATGTCTCCCATCTTGTAATAATGTCCTAAAACTGGCCCCTTTGTTTAATATTGTCCCCTATACTGGCCCCTTCCTTTAATAATGTTCCCCATCCTTGCCTCTTTGTTTAATAATGTCCCCCATCCTGGCCCCTTTGCTTACAGATTCTTCTAACCTCTACCTGTTCCTATGACATGCAGCCTCCTCCCCTTCACCGCCGGTGGTTTGCACGCGCATGGCAGTGACATCTTGTGCCGCTTTCAAAGGGCACTCCGATTTCAGTTGCTGAACTCTGGTTGATTGACTGGTGGCATGTATAACAATTGCAGTACAGGGAGATGGTGGTTCTCTGAGCTGTGATGCATGGAAGCCGAATGTGCGCTGGCGGGTCCCTCCTCATACACAGGCCCAGTTGTGGTTGCACTCTTTGCGACAGCAATTGTTACATCATTGAGTGGGAGAGTGATTGCTCAGCCGTCACTCCATTCAAACTTCCCCTCCTTAGGGTATGCAGGTGAGCAAGGTGGACTCAAAACTACTGTTCTATTGACCAGTGGGGTTCTCAGCAATGGTATCCTCAATAATTAAGCATTTATTAGCTATTCTTTGGATAGGTATTTTAAGATGGCCGCCAGACACATCATTGACGGGAAATATGTATCACGGAGGTGGTTATCCTCAGTGATGCAAGCTCCTGCACATATAGTGCTGAGAGTCCTAATATTGCATGGCAAGGCCAGGCTTGAAAGCAGTCAGAGAGATGGGTGGGACTGGTTGCTCACATATCCCCACCCTGGAGCGTGGTATAGCAGATATAAGGAAGTCCACTAGTATCATTAGTAAACACGGAGTGGAGTTAAGAAGGCCTCCTGTGTGTTGCCTCCAGACTAAATTTGTATACTGGATGCTATCCAGCTGAGTCTATTGGACTATCACTAAAGTGCCATTATTTGAACTGTTTATTTTGTTTTGCCTGCACTGAAAGGCCATTTAATTTCCTTTGCTTGTGGCATGGTTTATGGAATCTTAATAATCCAGCTTGGATATTTTTCTTAAACCGCTTCCCATGCCTACCTCAACACAAGAAAATGAGTAGAAACTTTACAGTATGTTTTGCAATAATTAGTTTTGTTAGTTATTAGTGATGAGTGAACGTGCTTGGTGATACTCGGATATCATTCGAGTATCTGGGTGCTCAGCACTTGGCGAGCATTAGCCGGAGGTCGATTTCATACTCGAATCCCCACCCAGCATGTTTAGCACCTGTTACACTGCCAATAAGCATGTGGGGATTACCTCTGAGTCACTATAATGCCGTAGCCATCTTGGTAGTGGCATTACTGTGATTGGCTGGCCGTATGACATCTTCAGGGGTTATAAAAGGACAAGCACCGCCACGCTCAGAACACTAACACCATTGCACAGCTCAGGGACAGTTCTTAATGGAGGGATAGAGTGGTTGTCCAGGCGTGTGTGTGTGCACAGTTTTACAAATCAGAGTCCTGGTGCTGAAGCTGAACCATCATACTAACAGTCCTTGTAAGCGCTAAATTTGTGCTTTGCAGTTTGTGTCAGATACATTCTGCATTTAGCCTAGGGAGGTAGAGCGAGTTGCAGGAGCAGGGAGAGTGGGTGAATACAGTCTCTAAACAGGGATTAGGGCTTTCCAGTCTGTTGTTAAATACATAGCTGTGGCAGTCAACCATATTATTTTTCGGGAGGGGGGGTGAAAAAATTTCTATATTGTCATCCATAGAGTATTACATGTTTTGTGGCACATTTCGGTGTTACATAACACTCCCAAAAAGCTTTGAAACATTTTTCTGGATTCAATTTCTCACCCAATGAGTATAACGTGCATTGTGGATCATTTCGGTGTTATATAATGTAACGGGTCTGGGAGGTGGAACCTCTGAGCAACTATACAAAGGGGCAGTCCTTGTAAGGAAGTGGGTGGCTCCCAGGGAAGGCAGGCAGGTAGTCACGGCAAGTGACAGGGACAGTCTCTGGGTAGAAGGGGCAGGAAGTCACGGCAAGTGACGGGGACAGTCTCTTGACAGGCGGATGGTCACGGCAAGTGACAGCAGGGTAAGAGTCTCTAGACGGGCAGGTGGTCACGGCAAGTGACAGCAGGGAAAGAGTCTCTAGACGGGCAGATGGTCACGGCAAGTGACAGCAGGGAAGAGTCTCTAGATAGGCTAGCAGGCAGGTAGCAGGTGAGCGCTCCCAGGTGAGCAGGCAAGAGTCTCTGGACAGGCAAGTGGTCACGGCAAGTGACGGCAGGGCCTCCAGGTAGGCTAGCAGGCAGGTAGTAGGTGAGCGCTCCCAGGTGAGCAGGCAAGAGTCTCTGGACAGGCAGGTGGTCACGGCAAGTGACGGCAGAGCCTCCAGGTAGGCTAGCAGGCAGGTAGCAGGTGAGCGCTCCCAGGTGAGCGGGCAAGAGTCTCTGGACAGGCAGGTGGTCACAGCGAGTGACGGCAGAGCCTCCAGGTAGGCTAACAGGCAGGTAGCAGGTGAGCGCTCCCAGGTGAGCGGGCAAGAGTCTCTGGACAGGCAGGTGGTCACAGCGAGTGACGGCTAAGCCTCCAGGTAGGCTAGCAGGTAGGCGCTCCAGGTGAGCGAGTAAGAGTCTCTGGACTGGCAAGCAGGTATCAGGCAGGTATCTGGCAGGTACTTCCTGGTCTGCAGGCGGACTGATCCATAGACAGACTGGCAGGTGCTGGTAGGCAGACTGTCGGACCACAGGATAGCAAGCAGGTAAGCAGATATCAGGCAGGTATCAGGCAGGTATCAAGCAGGAATCTGGCAGGTGACTGGCAGGTAACTGGTAACGGGACCTGAGGGCTGAAGCAGAGTTGAAAGGCTTTGCAACAACATTGCTCGGGCACCTCCATTTTGGAGGAGGTGCCTTATATATGGTGAGGTCCTCTGGCCATTGGCCGGGGACTCCTTAGGACGGCGCGCACGGCCCCTTTAAGGGAGGGGGAGCGCGCGCGCGCCCTAAGCACAGAGGCCGGGAAGCAGCGCGCGCTGCCAGCAGAGCGGGAGGAAGACGCCGGGCACGGAGCGGAGAGGTGAGGGGAACGGCGTCCCTGCCTAGCAGGAGGCAGGGACGCCGATGCTACATATAACAGTCCAAAAAAGCGTTGAAACATTTTTCTGGATTCAATTACTCATCCATAGGGTATTACGTGCTCTGGGGTACATTTCTTTAGTATATAACACTCCAAAAAAGCTTTCAAAAATGTATCTGGATTCAATTACTGATCCATAGTGTAATACATGCTTTCTCTTACATTTCAGTGGTATATAAGACTCCAAAAAAGCGTTGAAAAAACTTTATGTTTTCAATTACTCATCCATAGAGTATTACATGCTCTGGGGTACATTTATGTGGTATATAACACTCCAAAAAAGCGTTCAAAAATTTTTCGATATTCAATTAGTAATCCATACAGTGTAATGTGCTTAGTGGGCAACAAGGCGACCAAGATGGCAGAATCCTGTGAGACCCCGATGGAGCGACCGAAGGAATATTGGAGCCTGACCAAGTTAGAGCGACAGCGAGGGTGGCAGTAGCTTGTGGTGAGGACCTGTCTGCTTTTCCAGAAACACCAAGGCCTAAACCCAGGCCGCGGCCTTCACCATTGGGGTTCTTGCAGACTGAAGATGGGAGAGCTAGGATTCAGTAGCCTAGGCTGGTCAGAAGAGAGAAGTAGGCGAGCCAGAACCACGGCTGGTGAAATGCTAGCAGGCCCCCTAGCCGCAAGGTACCGACAGTTCGCGTCCTGGGGGGGAGGTTGTTAAGTACGACCGGTAGCGGAGATGGGGGTCCATAGAAGAGTTTGGGACCCAAATTCACATCTCGTTCAACCAGCGGGCAGTAGAGATGGAACACTTGCCTCGAAGGCTGCAAGAGCTGATGGCTGGAACCAGGGTCACATTCTTCAAAATGGAGGGTCAAAATTGCTGGTATGTGGTGGGTGTGATTCGAGAAGGAAAGGAGCAGGATGAATCCATCTTGAGAAATGAACGGGCCGGGAGAGGTTCCTTAAGGTGGCTCGAGAAGGGGCTACAACCCCCAAGAGATCATACTGTACTTGCGGTTCCCCACCCCCTATGCTGGAGCAGGCGATGGTGCAGGTGACACAGGGGGCTGTCACCCATTTCTACTTGTAGGGAGCTCCAGCACTACCCAAAGCCAGGTCACTTATAACCCAGGCACCTGAGAATCAGGCTCCAGGAAGCAGGTGGAGGCAGTCCCCCCAGCATCCCGAGTAAGGAGAAGAAGAAGCTGACACCTGAAGAGGATTATTGTATTACTTTCTGTATAATTTTTTCTGAAAAGCATTTATGAGTGTAGGAGTACATCAACTACACTTTCAAATATTTACATTTAATTTTTTTTCTGGATTCAATTCAATAGTCATTCATACAGTTTAACGCAGTTATTGTTACATTACAGTGCTATTTAAAACTCCAAAAAAAGTTCAATTTTTTTTTCTGGATTCAATTAGTCATCCATACAGTTTAACATGCTTTGTGTAAAATTACGGTGGGTTAAATTTTTTTAAAACCGCTTGGCCTGGTACAATTCACAAAATATTTTTGTTCCAAAAATTGACTATTGTCATATATACTGTAGAACCTGCTTTGTGTGAAACTTTGTTGGTTTAAAATATAAACAAAACATGGCCTGCTACAGGTGTAGAAATTTGGTTGTTCAAAAATTGACTATTACCATCAAGATTCTTTTATTATTATATATTTTTTTACAACAAACACATTTTGTCACACAGTTTTCTTTTGCTTAACAATCTTTTAAGTAAAAGATGTTGAATTTCTTGCAAAACTGTAGTTAAAAAAATGTAAAATAATGGAGAAAAAAAGGTGGGTTAGTTATATATACTGTAGAACTTGGTTTGTATGAAGTTTTGTTAATTTGAAATAAAAACCTAAATTGGCCTGCTACAGGTGTAGAAATTTGGTTGTTCCAAAATTAACTATTGTCATATATACTCTAGAACTTGGTTTGTGTGAAATTTTGTTCGTCTGAAATAAAAACTTAAATTGAACTGTTACAGGTGTAGAAATTTGGTTGTTCAAAAATTGATTATTGTCATATGCTGTATACTGCAGAATTTGGTTTGTGTGAAATTTTATTTGATTGAAATCTAAAAGAAATATTGTCCTGCTATAGGTGTACAAATTTGGTCCCTCAACACTCGGTCCCCAGCAGCCACTATTTTTCCCATTGTGGCGTCCTCGCCTTGTACCAGCACGTAGCCAGGAATATCACCCATGTCCTTACCATCGCGGTTACTGGGATTGTCCACTTAACGACCGACAGGAGGACAAGCGCTTGTGACGAGGCACGCTACATTTCACTGATAGCTCACTGGGTGAACATTGTAGAGGCTGGGGCAGAGTCACGCCCTCACATGGCACATTTGCTACCGACACCGAAGATTGCTGGCACTACTTCTATCAGGGTTTCCTTCACCAACTACACCAGATCCTGAAAACACTCCTGCTCCTCCTCATCCTCCATCTCTGATGTGCTATCTCAGAGCACGTCATCCACATCAGCCGGAAGTTGGAAGTTTTGCAGCACTGTGTGCGCCCCTGAGGGTACAGTCACCACAGAGGTACTGCACCTCACCCAGAGGTGTGGTGTCTCCTTCTCTCAGGTAAGGAGGGAGTGCTTCTCGGAACCCCAACACCCACATCCAACACACACCTCTCCAGGCCAGCAGGAAGGGCAAGATGCATGTGCACAGTGCTGAGCCCTGTCCCTGGCTGGAGAGGGGGGAGCCCAAAGGTAGGGGGAACCAGTAGTGGGTGTGGGTGGAGGAAGCAGTTTAGGGGAGCACCATTGTAGGAGGTATAAAAAGGGAAGCCATCTTAGGGTGGCAGGTCAGTTCAGGAGATGAGAAGAGAGTGTTAGTCAGTCAGGGAGCAGAGTTTCTTTAGGAGCTCTGCCCCACAAGCAGGGCCTAGTGCAAGAGGCCCAGGGCGGAGCAGAGGAGGAAGGGATCCCAGGGGGTACGGCGAGTGCAGGACAGCACCTGTACGGCCAGAATCTGTCAGAAGACAGATGGTTCGTAGGCCGCAAGAAGGGGACCGGCCCCTCGACCAGCCGTGTTACTCCAGGTCTCGGCTGGAAAAACCAGAGGCTTCTGGCTTTTATAGTCCAGTTGCCAAAGCCTCATTCTAATCTCCATGAGGGTCAAGCAGGTCCGGGAACTCCAGTTAGAAAAGGAGGGCCTTCAGAGCACCCGAGCGGGACTGAGAGTGGGGAAGCGCAGGGCAGGAGGGAGAAGACCCAGCGTGAAGACGGTCTAGAGAGGAACACAAGAAAGCGGGGTTCCATCAGGTGCTCCTAACCTACCTGAGAAAGAGGTGAACCCTGTTCTGGTGAACGCAGCGCGACGTGGGAGGCTGACACCCGTACAGTGCACCTGTGGAACTTATATAAGAACTGTGAGTAAAGACTCGGATGACTGCACCGTACTGCCTCCATCCATTATTTAAGCTGTGCCATCTTTCCCCCTGCACAACAACACCCAGCGCAACCAACAACACCTACACTGCCCTGGAGCTAGCTCTTCCTATGGAGAGCCACACCATCCCTGCTGCAGTAACATCAGCTTCAGAGGACTACTCCGCAGCGGTGGCTCCCTTTGGCCGCATTCCACAGGTGGCGTCACGAACTTTACAAATCCCCTATAAATATTTCCCCTTTTTGTTGACCGCCCTGGGCCATGGACCGGGCCAGCCACCATGATAACCCTCCCACCAGCATCCATAGGCCCAGCTGCCGAGTACCCCACGGCCCTGGGGGCGTGTCAACTGCCTCAGTGAAGCGGCAACAGACTCTGCTGAAGATTATTTGTCTAGGAGACAAACCGCACACCGCGGCAGAGTAATTGAAAAGAAATAAGAGACCAGGCAAATCTGTGGTTTTTGCAGCTGAACCTCCTACGAGGCATGGTCGTGTGTGATAATGGGTATCGCCTTGTGGCGGCTGTGAAGCAGGGCAAGCTCACACATGTACCATGATTGGCCCACGTGCTCAACTTGGTAGTTCAGCGGTTTATGAACACTTACCCAGATCTGTCAGAGCTTCTGGTCAAGGTACGCCATGTCAGTGCCCCTTTCCGCAAGTCAACTACAGCTGCCACCGTTCTGGCGGTGATGTAGCAGCACAAGCAACTGCCAGCTCACTGACTGGTGTGCGACCTGACCATGCGCTGAAACTATATACTACACATGCTGACAAGGCTTTGTAAGGAGCAGAGGCGAGTTGTGGAACACCAGCTCCAACACACCCGTCAGTATTCTGGTCAGCCTCCATACATAACAACTGAAGAGTGGGCATGGATGTCTGACATTTGTGCAGTTTTCCAAGACTTTGAGGACTCCACAAAGATGGTGAGCGGAGATGATGCCGTCATCAGCGCAACAATCCAACTTCTGTGCCTACTTAAGAAGTCTCTGTTGACAATTAAACATGAAGCTTTGCATGTGGACCAGGTAGAGATGGAGGAAGACATGAGACAGGGAGATACTACCCAACCTCATCACATGTGCTTAGTGCAGATTGGGTAACAATGAGGAGGTGGAGGCTGAGGAAGAGGAGGAGGAACAGGAGCTGGCTGGCACAACAGAGGCAAGTACCCACACAAGCTTTGTCCCATCTCTCCTATGTGAATGAACTGAGGAGGGGAATGAGGAGGAAGAGATGGAGGAGGAGGAGATGGAGAGTAGTCATCATGGTGGAGACAGGGAAGTGTTGACTGCCAGAACCTTGGCACATATGGCAGACTTTATGCACCGCTGCTTTTTCCGTGACCCTCGCATTACATTCATCTTGGCCAAAAAAAAAGTACTGGTTGTTCACTCTGCTAGACCCACACTGCAAGGAGAACCTTGCATCTCTCCTTTCTGAGGTGGGGAGGTCTACTAAAATGGTGCTTTACATGAAGGCCATTTTGGAAAATATGTTGAAAAAATTCCCATTAGACAATGCTAGAGGCAGGGGGCAAGCTTCCTTGCCCAACAAAGGAGGAGGGAAGAGGGAAACAGATACCTGGCACAGCAGAGGTAGGGGTACAGTGTCAAAGACATGGACTAATTTAATGACACCCTCCCAGCTTCCATGCCCCCATGACCTGGTATTTTTGACAAGGTGCATTGGAGTGCCTCCCAATTTTTGGCAGCCCTTGCATTCACTGCATAGGCCAACACTATGGAAGACCCACTTACTAATAATGGGAACATTTTTTCATGAGGCCCTCTACGTCTCTTCCAAGGGGAATTGGAGTGCCTCCAAATTTTTGGCAACCCTTGCATTCACTGCATAGGCAGACAGTATGGAAGACCCACTTCCTAATAATGGGAAGATTGTTTTCAGGAGGCCCTCCTCTAAGTCTCTTCAAAGGGGTATTGGGGTGCGTCCAAATTTTCAAAGGGGTATTGGGGTGCGTCCAAATTTTGGGCAGCCCTGCCACTCACTGCATGCGCAATAACAGTATAGGAGACCAGCTGATAGCTCTCTAAGAATAGTGAGGGCCGACAGTTGGCCCTTTAAGAATAATAAAGGCCGCTTGATGGCCCTATAAAAATAGGCTTTGTGACTTTCAGAGTCCCTCCTTCAAAAATGAAACAGGATGTGTCTGATCATGTCTCACTTACCACATGGCCAGATAAGGTTGTAAAATGTTAAAATTACATTTCCCAGTGAATGCATTTGTCACGGTTGAAATCAATGCAGATTGCAAAAACCGCATCAAAAACACCACGTGTGAACATAGCCCAAGGTGTAGAGGAGCATTTTTGTTTTTGGCTATTTATTTTGCCTTATATACAAGTCATTACCCTGGAAAGGATGTTCCTTAACATTTTACCCAGGAAAATCCATTTTGGTTTCGTTTTTGTATGTTTTATTGTGAGTCCGTAAAAGTGGCGTAATACCTGTGACATTGTTGACAGTAGTGAACTGGGAGTCAGAGATGCATCCAGGGGTCTTTCCCATGCTGTTTTCATGTCATTTGAATTTGAGCACTGTTCCCATCGATTTGGGCAATTTTTAGGCCCTCTGCAGACCGCCGGGGGGGGGGGGGGGTAGGGCGCACTGGAAAAATGCTTGAGTTTCCCATAGACTTACATTGGGCTTGTTACTCAGAACGAGAACTCGAGCATTCCAATTTGCTCGACCCGAGCAACGAGTACCTGAGCATTTTAGTGCTCGCTCATCACTACTGAAGATCCAAAGCACACCACATCCTTAGCCCCAAAATTTGATCTTATGAACATGGCCTTAGACAAAATAAGTTGATCTTGCCTGACACATACATAATATATAATGCATAATTATTTTTCATTGTATTGTTGATATACTGTTTGTATGGATGTATTAACCCTTTCACCAAAAATCCTGTTTTCACCTACTGGACCAGGCCAATTTTTTAAATTCTGACCAGTGTCAGTTTATGAGGTAATATCTCTGGAATACTTCAACAGATCCTACTGATCCTGAGAGTGACTTTGAAGGTTCTATATGACAGAAAATACCCAAAAGTGACACCTTTCTAAAAACTGCACCCCTCAAGGTGCTCAAAACCACATTCAAGAAGTTTAATAACCATCAATTAATCAATGAAATGTGGTAGGAAAAAAATAAATATTTAACTTTTTTCTCAAAAAAAAAAAATTTTAAACTTATATTTTTTACTTTTACAAGGTTAACAGGAGAAAATGGACTCTGAAATTTGTTGTGCAATTTCTTTCCAGCACACCGATACCAAATATGTGGGGGAAAACCACTTTTTGGAGCACGGCAGGGCTTGGAAGGGAATGAGCGCCATTTGACTTTTTGAATGTAAAATTTTCTGGCTTAATTAGCGGACGCCATGTCGCGTTTGCAGAGCCCCTGATGTGCCTAAACAGTGGAAAACCCCCACAATTGACACGATTCTGGAAACTATACCCCTCAGGGAACTTTTATAGATATGTAGTGAGCAACATGAACCCCCAGGTGCTTCAAAGAAGTTTATAATGTTGAGCCATGAAAATGTAAAAAAAATCACATTTTCCCACAAAATGGTTTTTTAGCCCCAAATATTGCATTTTAACTAGGGTAACAGGAGAAATTGCGCCATACAATTTGGTGTGCAATTTCTCTTGAATATGTGGAGGAAAACTACTGTCTGGACACACGACAGGGCATGGAAGTGAAGGAGTGCCATTTGACCTTTTGATTTAAAAATTTGCTGGAATAATTAGCTGATGCCATGTTGTATTTTGAGAGCCTCTGATGTGCCTACACAGTGGAAGTTACACCATTTTGCAAACTAGACCCCTTGGGGAACTTATCTAGATTTTTGGTGATCACCTTGAACCCCCAGGTACTTCATAGAAGTTTATAACATTGAGTCGTGAAAAAAAAATAAATAACATTTTTCCCACAGAATTGTTTTTTAGTTCCAAATTTTGAATTTTCACAAGGGTAACAGGAGAAAACGGACCCCAAAATTTGTTGTGCAATTTCTCCTGAGTATGCAAATACTCCATATGTGGTTGAAAACTACTTTTGAAGCATACTGCAAAGCTCAGAAGGGATGAAGCACCATATTGGAGTTCAGATTTTGCTGGACTGGTTTGAGGGTGCCATGTCACCTTGGCAGAGCTCCTGAGGTGTCAGAATAGCAGACCGCCCATAAGTGACCCCATTTTACAAACTACACCTTTCAATGAATTCATCTAGGGGTGCAATTATCATATTTACACCACAGATGTGTCACAGCATTTTACACCATTTGGCAGTGAAGAAAAAATAATTACATTTTTACCATCAAAATTTTTTTTTTCACACTGGGAAATGGGTAAAAATGGCACCAAATTTTGTCTTCCAAATTCTGCTAAATGTAGAAATACCCCATATGTGTATGGGGTATGTGCAAGAAGGTATGCCTACCTGTTACCATTGACGGTCAGGATGTGGAGATGGTGGACAGTTTCAAATATTTGGGGGTTTACCTGGATAGCAAGCTAGACTGGAAGTGCCACATGGAGAAGGTCTACAAGAAGGGGATGAGTAGATTGTACTTCCTAAGGAAGTTAAGGTCTTTTAATGTGTGTGGCAAAATGCTTGAGGTGTTCTACCAATCCATTGTGGCTAGTGCCACCTTTGCGGCAATAATTTGCTGGGGTAACAGTGGGCGTGTTGCTGACGCCAACAAGCTCAACAAACTTATAAAGAAGGCTAGCGCGATGGTTGGCCTACAGC
Source organism: Phyllobates terribilis (assembly GCF_046119375.1). NCBI lineage: Eukaryota > Metazoa > Chordata > Amphibia > Anura > Dendrobatidae > Phyllobates > Phyllobates terribilis. The sequence goes on from NW_027362762.1 coordinate 883,216,374, forward strand.
TTGGGACTTTTGAAGAGGTGGTAGAGGATAGGATTAAGAAGAAGTGCAGAGCTATAATGGGCAACAACACACACCCGCTTTATGAACTGTTTGCGAAACAGAAGAGCACATTCAGCAATCGCCTAATACAACTAAGGTGTAAAAAGGAAAAATACAGGAAATCGTTTGTTCCAACAGCTATGGGGGTGTTTAACAAATGTCTGAAAAGCAATGTCTAAAGCATTCCAAATGTTATGTTATCATATGTGTCATGTTCGAGATCTGTGTTCTGCTGCTGTGATACCGCAATTTCCTCCAGGATAAATAAAGTATATCTTATCTTATCTTATCTTATCTTATATGTGGCGGTACAGTACTGCTTAGTCATATGGCAAGACTCGGGAGGGACGGATCGCTTTATGCCTCCTGGAGTGCAGATTTTCCTTGAATAGTTTGCGGACTACATATACAGAGCCCCTTTGTGCTAGAAGAGCAGAATCCCCCTCAAGTGATATCATTTTGGAAATTATACCCTTTAGTGAATTTATCTACAGGTGTAGTGACAATTTAGACTCCATGGGTGTTTTCTAGAAACAAGCAGCAGTGGATGTTGCTGAGTGAAAATTGCAAACTGCCATTGTAGTGACCAGTACATTGTAGTGACCAGCACATTGTAGTGACCAGTATGTTATGTCTTGCTCATGCTTCTGGAGAAATGCACCCGTAAATAAGGTGGGCTCTCATCGCTAAAATTGATAAATTTGTAAAAAAAAAATAGTTTGTGTTGTCATTTTCCAAAACTTACAACGTTTTCATTTTTACATCCATGGAGTTGTGTTAGGGCTTATTTTTTGTGTGGTGTTTTTTATTCATATCATTTCGTGCATTTTCACTGTGTGTAGTCAATATCTCAGCTGATGCATGTTATGATGTTGGGATGTCAGAGGTCTACTCAGTGTTGAAATCCCTAGTGCAGGGTGAAGATGGAGGAAAATGAGGAAAGAAAAAAGAGGCCTGAAAAGTGCTGAAACAAGGAAGAGGCTAGTGTGAACTGCCCGAAGACTGGATATCCCTATAACATGGATCCTGAGAAGTGTCACTCTTTTCTTTCTCATGCCATGTCAACATTGTGTTGGAATTACAATGGTTTTGGTGATTACTCATATATTGAAAGTACATAAGGCTGACAAACAGTACTGACTAAAGCCAGTGGCTATTTCTGTGGGCCACATTGACACTGAATGGAGCAACAATATGCATATATAACCACCACTCAATGCAAACCTATCACTTCTAGTGATTGTGTAATGCAATCTAGCAATTATACATTCAATTTTTAATGTTATTATCTTTCGAATGATGCCCTTTAAGTAATAGATTTCATTACATGCCAACTAGGTCTACCTTTGGTTAATTTTAGTTTGCATTCTCTCTTTTCTTCCATGGAATGACTGTTTAAATACTAACATTTCTAATAAAATATATATTATGAATGTCAAAGTGCTGAGCAGATATTCACACTTAGTTTAAGTCATATTCCTCTGGATAAATGCTAACCTTTTCTCATAAAACAAATATGCTGAAATAATTGCACCAGCCTTTGTAAGACAAATTCAGGCTCCACCAGACACTGTAATTTTTTACAGCACCATTTTATTTAAACACAGACATGAAGTTACTGTACATTTTATTCCTAAGCTGCTAGACACCAGACTGGCTTGCAAAATAGTGTGTCTGACCTTCATAGAGCAAATGGAGTTCTCACTATGCTGTGGCTGTGACATCAGAAGAAGCTTTGAAACTGGTTTATATAAATATAGGTTTTAGTCTTATACTCACAGTCAGGGATAGTATCATGGATGTACTCTCTGTGCAATACAAAGGGTATATTAGTCAAGCAGCACCGCCAGGTATTATTTAGACATTGTATAGCAGTGTTTTCAGATTACTTAGTGCATGTGGCTGTATATTGGTATCATGTTTTGGCACTGCAACTAGACACTGTATTATATATTACTGCAATATATGTGAATAATGGCACTGTATAAGTCCCTTAGGCCATGTTCACATGTTCAGTATTTGGTCAGTATGCTACATCAGTATTTGTAAGCCGAAACCAGGAGTGGGTAATAAATACAGAAGTGGTGCACAATGTTTCTATTATATTTTTCCTCTGATTGTTACACTCCAGATTCTGCCTTACAAATATTGATGTAAAATGCTGACCACATACTGAATGTATGAATGTTACCTCACATAGATAATTATACGTACATTTTATTTGCTCATAGTACTTTTATTGTACATAGTATATAAAGAGGACATTTCACCAAATTTTTTCATGTTGAACTGGACACATGATGTAATGGTAGCAGAATAAAGTACGTTTTCTTTTTTTTTGTTTTTTTTCTGCCTCTCTATTACGGAGATATTAGCAATCAAAGAAATTAGTAGCTAATGAGTTAATTTTTGTAAAGTCCAAGTGGGCATCATGAGATTTTCACAGGAGTAACCTGTTCTAAGCAATGGTGGGGGCATGCTCTTCTTTCCTTTGAGTGTTGCTATCTGCTTATGATGGCGTATTAATACGTATCTGTGCCCTGGGCCTTATGGATAGCATTAAAATTCCGGTGCCATCTTACCTTAGGGTAGATGGGGCCGGCATCTCGGGGGGTGTCACCGCCCCTTCACACCCATGATCGCTGTGATTGGCTGTTCAATTCTGAACAGCCAATCACAGCATTTCTCACTGTTTCCGGCAATCAGATTGCCGGAAACAGTGACGTGCAGCCTAGGATCGGTGCTCCTAAGAGCACCGATCCTAGGCTGTTGCCTAGTAACCCCAGCGCTCTCCCCAAACTGCTAGGATCGGTGCGATCGCCGATCAAATCGATCGCACCGATCACAGTGGGAACGCGCAGTAACATGGCGGTCACGGGGCGCTGACCGGCTTGTGACCTGCCTGTCACCTCCCCATGACCCCCTGTGATGTCATAGATCCCCAGCCAGCTCTGATTGGAGCGATCGATGATGACATCGATCGCTCCAATCAGAGTACCTGAACACAGGTGACAGGTCGGTCACAGGGCAGTGACCGGCTTGTGACCTGCCTATCACCTCCCTGTGACCCCCTGTGGTGCGTGCCCAGGCCCCAGCCATCTCTGATTGGTCCGATCGATGTCATCAATCAGAGTACCAGACCGGGAGGTGACCGGGTGGTGACCGACCTGTGACCTGCCTGTCACCACCCTGTCACCCCCCATGTGACTGCCCGGCAGATCCTCACACTTGGTGAGGATTTCTACAGAGTGGTCACGTCTGATCTGCGCTGTGTTGGGCCTTGTAGTGCCACTGAATCTTCTGTTATACTCCAAGACCTTTCTCCTACCTTTCTCCAGTCTCTGCTGCTGCTCCGGCATCCTGCTGCGGTCTCCAGGTTGCTGGGTCTCCAGCTTCGGCATCCTGCTGCTGTCTCCAGGGTCCTGGGTCTCCAGCTCCTTATCCTGCTGCTGCGGATCCTGCTCCAGAGCCTCTTCCAGAACCTGCTGCTGATCCTGCTGAAAGAAGAACAGAGAAGACTTTGGTAAGTCCATCTCTGTTCTCCCCTCATCCACCCCTCTCCCTCCTCCTCTCCCCCCTCCTTTTACCCCTAATCCTCCTCCCCCCCTGTTTTTTTTTTTTTTTCGTGCGTCCTTCAGCGGCCGAGCGCTGAGCAGTGTAAACGTCACTGATCAACGTCCGTGCTCGCTGCTTTTCAGGACTTTTTCTTGTACCTGTCAATTCCCCCCCCCCACCTTTGTACCACATCCACGCACACACCCAGCAGCTGCTGAGAGTTGATTGGTGACATAGTTCACCGATCCTCACTCGTGCTCGTTGTTTGCACCACCTACGGTAGTTCCTTTTTTTCTCTTTTTTTTTTCAGAAAAAAAAAGTTCACACCAAGCACACTGACACACACACACTCTAAATAAAGTACTGACACACACGCACCACATACACGAGAAAAAAAAAATGTCCGGCTCATCCCAAACTCGCTGTTCAGCGGAGGAGGCATACGCTATTGTTGCCTCCGACACTGAGACTGACAGGGAGGGCGAGGATCCCACATTTCTTTACTTTTCCGACGCCTCATTGTCCTCCTCTTCCTCCTCTTCTTCCTCCTCTTCCTCCTCAGGTGCTGCTGGACCGCCCCCCACTACTGATCCCGTATGGACCTTGCCCCCTGAAAATTTTGAGCCACTGATTCCTGATTTTGTGGCGGAATCAGGAATCAAGTTTGACACCACCAGCCTCACAGAAATAGACTTTTTCAAAGTCTTTTTCTCTGAGGATTTTATAAACCTCATGGTGGGCCAAACTAATTTGTATGCTCATCAATTTTTGGAACAAAACCCCTCTTCATCATTTTCTAACTAGTCTCCTGTAGACGCAGAATAAATGATGAAGTTTTGGGGCCTGGTCCTTCATATGGGGATCCTGAAAAAAACAGAGGTTCAGCAATACTGGAGTGTTGACGTTTTGTTTAACACTCCAGTGTTCCGAATGGTCATGACCCGGACACGTTTTGAGGCCATCCACAAGTTCTTGCATTACCAAGATAATGCAAGGGGTCCTGCACGTGGTGACCCGAACTTTGATCTTCTTTTCAAAGTTCGGCCAGTCATCGAGCACTTCAACAACAAGTTTGGTGAAATGTACGTGCCCCAAAGGGACATCTGCGTGGATGAGTCCTTAATTTCTTTTAAGGGGCGGCTTGGATTCTGGCAGTACCTGCCCAGTGAAAGGTCCAGGTACGGGATCAAGCTGTATAAACTTTGTGAGAGTACCTCAGGGTACACTCACAAGTTTAGAGTTTATGAAGGGAAGGACTCCCGGATTGAACCCCCTGAATGCCCCCCTGTTCTGGGAGTGAGTGGGAAAATTGTGTGGGACTTGGTGCACCCACTGCCGGATAAAGGTTATCACCTGTACGTGGATAACTTTTATACAAGTATCCCGCTCTTCAAGTCCCTCTCTACACGACATACCGCAGCTTGCGGTACTGTCCGCAAAAATCAGAAAGGCCTCCCAAAGACACTAATTAGGCAGCTGCTCAGAAGTGGTGAGAGCAGAGCCCAATGTACCTCTTGGTGGTCAAGTATAAGGACAAGAGGGATGTCCTTCTCTTGACCACCATACATGGTGATGGCAGCACCCTCAGCACTGTAAGAGGTTCCACTACACAGGTCGCCAAACCAGACTGTGTAGTGGGGTACAACAAGTACAAGGGGGGAGTTGATCTCTCCAATCAAGTCCTCCAGCCGTACAATGCTTTGAGAAAGGCCAAGGTATGGTATAAGAAGCTGGCCATGCACATTGTTCAGATGGCAATGCACAACGCTTTCCTTCTGTCAAAATGTGCAGGCCAGACTTCTGCATCGTATCTTCATTTTCAGGAGACAGTTATCAAGGCCCTGATATTTGGCAGTGGTGGCGGAGCGGGCCCCACTACTTCTGGAACTGAAGGACCTCGAATTGTACCGGGACAGCATTTCCCGGGGCAGATCCCTCACAGCGGAAAAAAAGGTAAGTCACAAAAGAAGTGCCGAGTGTGTTACCGAAGGGGAATACGCAAGGACAAAATTTACCAATGTGACACCTGCCCTGACAAACCTGGCCTCTGCATGAAAGACTGCTTCAAAAGGTACCATACTTCCATGGACTATTGAATTAATTTCTGACGTATGACAACCTTACGAACACTACACAGCTGACGTAGTGTTCGTCAGGTTGTCATACTTCAGTTGTGTAGTGTTTTCAGGTTGTCCTACACAACTGGCGTATAACACTACATTATAAAATTAACAAATCAGGTATCCGCTCCAAAAAGGGGGCACTTGTTGGGCATTTCCACTGTTTAGGCACATCAGGGACTCTGAGAACGTGACATGACGCCCGGAGACCATTCCATCAAAGTCTGCATTTCAAAGCGTCTCTCCTTCCCTTCCGAGCCCTGACATGCGCAAAAACAGTAGTTTTCTCCAACACATGGGGTATCAGCGTACTCAGGAGAAATTGCACAACAACTTTTGGGGTCCAATTTCTCCTAGTACCCTCGTGAAAATAAAAATATTGTGGCTAAAAGAGCGTTTTTGTGGAAAAAAATGATTTTTTTTTTCACGGCTCTACGTCATAAACCTTTGCAAAACACTTGGGGGTTCAAAGTGCTCACCACACATCTAGATAAGTTCCCTGAGGGGTCTAGTTTCCAAAATGGGGTGACTTGTGGGGGGGCTTCAATGCTTAGGCACACAGAGGCTCTCCAAACGCGACATGGTGTCCGCTAACAAATTGGAACCATGTAGCATTTGGAGAGCCCCTGTGTGCCTAAACATAAGAGCTCCCCCATAAGTGACCTCATTTTGGAAACTAGGTCCCCCAAGGCACCTATCTAGATGTATAGTGAGCACTTGGAGCCCCCAGGTGCTTCACAAATTAATCCGTAAAAATAAAAAAGTGTTTTTTTTCCACTTTTTCTTTCTTACGAATCAATTTGTGAAGTACCTGGGGGTTCCAAGTGCTCACTATGCATCTATATAGGTGCCTTGGGGAATCTAGTTTCCAAAATGGGGTCACTTGTGGGGGAGCTCCAATGTGAAGCACCTGAAGGGTTAATAAAGTTCTTGAATGTGGTTTTGAGCACCTTGAGGGGTGCAGTTTTTAGAATGGTGTCACTTTTGGGTATTTTCTGTCATAAAGACCTCTCAAAGTGACTTCAAATGTGATGTGGTCCCTAAAAAAATGGTTTTGTAAATTTTGTTGGAAAAATGAGAAAGTGCTGGTCAACTTTTAACCCTTATAGCTCCCTAACAAAAAAAAATTTTGGTTCCAAAATTGTGCTGATGTAAAGTAAGTATGTGGTAAATGTTATTTATTAACTATTTTGAGTCACATATCTCTCTGATTTAAGGGCATAAAATTTCAAATTTTCAAAATTGCAAAATTTTCTAAATTTTCACCAAATTTACGTTTTTTTCACAAATAAACGCAAGTGATATCGAAGAAATTTTACCACAATCATGAAGTACAATATGTCACGAAAAAACACTCTCAGAATCAGGGGGATCCGTTGAAGCATTCCAGAGTAATTACCTCATAAAGTGACAGTGGTCAGAATTGTAAAAATTGGCCTGGTAATTAACGTGCAAACCACCCTCGGGGGTAAAGGAGTTAAATTTATCAAAAATGAACTCAATAGTTGCCAAATACAGTGATTGCTATTATCTCCACAGCAGAGATACAAATTCTTAAAAATTATATCATGGGCAGCACGGTAGCTCCTTGGTTAGCATTATTGCTTGGCAGCACAGGGGTCACATCCTACCAAAGGCAACATTTGCAAGTACGCTCTCCCCGTATTTGCATGGGTTTCCTCTAGGTTCTCTGGTTTCCTCCCACACTCCAAAGTCATACTGAAAGGGAATTTTGATTATGAGCCCCAATGTTAACATCGATGACAATATCTGTAAAGCGCTGAGGATGATTTCACTATATAAGTAAGCATAATAAATAAATATGTCCAGTTCAACATGAACAATTTGATGAAAAGTCCCTTTTAAGCTTCATTTTATATGATAAAAAGTTTAACAATTTTCTAATATGCGTTCTGTAGCAATTACTTACAGATTTTAAAATCTCTGCCGGTAGACATTCAATATGAATTTTTAACTGTGAGGAATTAATACAAAAAGTATATTGAAAGAGAAAATGAGAAAACCACTTTTTAGCAATCTCAGCAAGCACCCACAATTTACAATATAATTGGTTAAAGGGTTGTACGTGCTTGGGACAAAAATGTGCAGTTGCTCGATGTGACCTCAGACTTAAGAATTGTAACAGCATCACAGTGTCATGATTCAGCAGTCTGCAGTCACATACAATGACTGCAGACTTTTGTCCCCAAACTGGACCACACCTATACCAGGGCTATGATCATCAGTGCATTTTCACTTTTAAAATATATTACATTTCATAAAATATATTTCCAATAGCTGGCACTAGAGTTCAAGTCCTTTTTCTCTCTGAAGAGACAATTTGCATATGATATTATCTAGCAAGACTAAGAACATGCCATCATTTCTTGAAAGGCTGAAGGATCTATAAGCTGAACCATCAGCAACTTGACAAGATGCAAGTTTAGTTGGCAAACCATCAGTTGACTTAGAGTGGATATTTTTTTTCCTGAGCACACAATTAAATGGTGATGGATATTAAACTACACTGCTCAAAAAAATAAAGGGAACACTTAAACAACAGAACATAACTCCAAGTAAATCAAACTTCTGTGAAATCAAACTGTCCACTTAGGAAGCAACACTGATTGACAACCAATTTCACATGCTGTTGTGCAAATGGAATAGACAATAGATGGAAATTATTGGCAATTATCAAGACACCCTCAATAAAGGAGTGTTTCTGCAGGTGGGGACCACAGTACCAATGCTTTCTGGCTGATTTTTTGGTCACTTTTGAATGTTGGTTGTGCTTTCACACTCGTGGTAGCATGAGATGGACTCTACATCCCACAGAAGTTGCTCTGGTAGAGCAGCTCATCCAGGATGGCACATCAATGCGAGCTGTGGCAAGAAGGTTAAGAAATCCATCTTGTGGTTCTTGTGTAATCAGTGTTTGCAGTTTTGAGTTAATGATATGCCATGCTCCGCCGTGGGACTGTAGGTAGAGTCTTTCCTTGGTGCTCTAGGCCAGATCAGCAAAGTAAGACCTGCCCACAGGCTCGCCCCGAAGCACAAGTATGTTCCTCATTGTTGAGACAGCCAGCCAGAGAGAAAGATAGGAGTGGGCCTGTGGGAAGTTCTTTTCTTGCTGATCTAATAATAAAAATTATTATTTTAGCATCACTTGGAAAGTATTTGACAACTTGGCCACACTATATAAATCCATGCAAACGGCATGGATTTTATATAGTGTGACGAAGTTAGTTTAAAAAATGAATGAAAATGGTAAAAAAACAAACAAACATATACTTCCGATGGCCCCCGGTCTCCTTATCCGATGCGTCCGGTCTTCCCGGTGTCTCGCAGTTGTGTAAAAGGACCTTCCATGACGTAATTTAGTCATGTGACAGGTCACGCGACCACCGACATCAGCAGTCGCGTGACCCGTCACATAACTAAATGACGTCATGGCAGGTCCTTTTAGACCATTGCGAGCTGCCGGGGAGCCAGGACGCATCGCTATGGAGACTGCAGGCCATCAGAAGGTGAGTATAATGTATATTTTTTATTTTAATTCTTTTTTTTTACAGGTACTATGGTACCCGGGTCTGGAGGAGAGTCTCCTCTTCTCCAGACCCAGGTACCATCCGCACATTGAATCACTTAATATCCGCATGTGCACATGTAGTCATGTGGATATTAAGCGATTCAATGCAAGTCAATGGCGGTGAAAACGCCGCGATGACGCAAAATAATTGGTAATGCTTTGGATTTTTTGGTTTAATCCGCAGCGTAAATTTCCGCAGCATGTGCACAGCACATGCAGATTATCATTGGGGAGCATTGCAGACCTTCTACCAAGCGTTTTTTAAGCGTTTCTGCAGCAGAATTGCCGCTGCAGAAACGCTTAAAAAACGCATAGTGGGCACACAGCCTAACGTACACTTTTGCCTTGCATGACCAGGGTATTTGGATTGAATCTGGTAAGAAAACATCTGCAAGACCTTTGAATATACTCCCCTTATCTGTGTTGGTTTTTTCCTGTTTATTCCCACTCCAAAAATATACTGTAAATTTAATTTCTTATGAAATTAATATTTGTATGTGTGAGATAAGGAAATTATATTTTGAACTCCTTAAGGAAAAATTATGTTATATAAATAAGAGTAAATAAATATTATACATTTTCATTAGCCATAAGTGGAAATATAATACTAAAGACATTAGAAAATAATATGAAAAAAGCAGAATTGATTTGGTTTTTTTACATGAATTCCCTAACTTTAAAGTAAAAATTGATGTTTACATCTTAGAAAATACTCTGGGTTGTTTTGATCTATCACATCTCAAACCCCCAATGAAAGCAATATATGGAATACAAATCAATACAGTAATGAGCAAGAATAGATATAAAAATTGCCTGAGCATTTATATATATATACAGAAATATATATTGGATCAATGTGTATTTCTGCTGACCCCTGCTGGTAATACTCCATATACTGTATAATGTATATATGATATCTGCAGATAGAACTGACTTCACTTAGAAATGATTAGGTAGTTCACTAGATATGTCAGTATCTAATCATTGACGGTATGTATGGCATGGTGGTATCTTTGGTCAAAAGTTATAACGGGGCAAATTACTATGTTTCTCTCTCTCTTTTGGAAAACAATGGCAAATATGCAGCATGACTACAAATGTGTGCATACAGTCATATAAATAATAAACTGCATTTAGTGAATTTACAAACTCTTTAATGCAGGTTTAATTAAAGATTGATGTATTTACCTGAATTTTAGTTTATCCTTGTTGCTACTTTGTTTTGCTTTATGCTTCTTACAGTGTCTGCCCCTTACACACCAGATCTAATAATAGAGATGTGACCAATAGACTATTAGCCAGTATGGCATATGTCATCATTAGTGATGGGCGAGCACTAAAATGCTCGGGTGCTCGATGCTCGGGTCGAGCTAATTGGAATGCTCGGGTGCTCGACCCAAGCAACAAGCCCAATGTAAGTCTGTGGGAAACTCGAGCATTTTCCAGAAAGCTCCCCCCGGCAGTCTGCAGAGGGCCTAAAAATTGCCCAAATCGATGGGAACAGTGCTCAAATGACATGGGAACAACATGGGGAAGACCCCTGGAAGCATTTCTGACTCCCAGGTCACTGCTGTCAACAACGTTGTCAGAAGTATTACGCCACTTTTACGGACTCACAATAAAACATACAAAAACAAAACCAAAATGGATTTTGCTGGGAAATATGTGAAGGAACATCCTTTCCAGGGTAATGACTTGCACATAAGGCAAAATAAATAACCAAAAACAAAAATACTCCGCCACACCTTGGGTTATGTTCACACATAGCGTTTTTGTGGCGTTTTTGCACTTTTGCATTGCTTTCAACCGTGACAAATGCATTCACCGGGAAATATAATTTAAACATTTTATAACCTTATCTGGCCATGTGATGTGTGAGACATGATCAGACACATCCTGTTTCATTTATGAAGGAGGGACTCTGAAAGTCACAAAGCCTATTTTTATAGAGCCATCAGGTGGCCTTTACTATTCTTAAAAGGCCAGCTGTTAGCCCTCGCTATTCTTAGAGAGCCATTAGCCGGCTATGCTTTGCTGTTCCCATTACTAAAGAGTAGTGTTGAGCCACCCCCGTAGTGTTCGAGTTCGGTTTGGTTCGTCGAACACCCGTGTGTTCGCCGAACTGTTCGTCGAACTGTTCGTCGAACACCTTCGAACACCGTTAAAACCAATGGCAGGCAAACAAAAACACATAGAAACACATAGAAAACACCTTCAAAGGTGTCCAAAAGCTGACAAACTGCTCAGAAGACATAACTAACACATGGAAAAGTGACAAGTACATATAGTCATGCGAAAATAAAAGAGGTGGAGGAGTAAAAGGAGGGGGAGACACAGATATAGGCATGTCATGCCCTTCTAAAATCCAAAAAGTGAGAAGCCGACACGGCCAGTCCGCTCCTGCCCGTGCCACCTCCGTGTCGCCGGGTTTGTGCCAGAGCCGCGGTGAACCCTGACGGCCAGCCTCCCTCTCCCAATACTGGTGCCTGTCCGCTGGTGGGTCGAGCGAGCCCCCATGTGGTGGAGGCAGCTCTAAGCTTTTTAATTTAAATTGTCTCTCTAATTTGAATGAATACACTTTAAATCCATTTACAAGGATCTATTGGAGTGCAAGTCTCATGCCAGCAGCCGCGGTAATTCCAGCTCCAGTAGCGTCCACTAAAGCTGCTGCAGTTAAAAAGCTTTTATAAGGATCGAGCTCGGCTGTCCACCGCAAGGCATCCTACTGCCAGTCCCAGCCCCTATGCCTTGGGGTGCCTCCTGATGCTCTTCACTAAGTATCCCATGGTCCCGAAGCATTTCCTTTGAAAAAATTAAGTGTCTAAACTACAGGTGGTGTAGCTTGCTTAACAGCCGGGATAATCCGCTGACTAGCAGACACTGCTACTAGGCACAAAGTATTTCCTGGGCTAGATGCAGTTAAAAATTTGTAATTAGATACTCTCGTTGGATGCTGAGAAAGCATTCCATAGAGTCTCCTGGCACGCCATATATGATTCTCTTAAAAAGCTTGGGGTAGGGGTCTAGGGGACCCTTTTATAGCCAAAATCACGGCCCTGTATCGCAATACGTCACCTAGGCTGAAGATAAATGGAACTGTAGCACCCTGAGGGCTCGGTTGCTACAGACGTATTGCACCTCACCCAGAGGTGTGATATCTCACTCTCAGGTAAGGATGGAGTGTGGATCAGGACCCGACACCTGCATGCATTACACCACATTGCCGTGGTGCAGGGCGACCAATATGCCCCTGAGATGGGCACGACAGTCCCTGTCCCTGGCTGGAGTGGGGGGAGGGAACACTGAGGAAGGGGAACCCTGTAGTGCAGGAGCAGGGAGGAAGCAGTTCCTGGGTGCATTGAGAAGGGAGTATAAAAGGTGGGCACCATCTTAGTTCAGTGCAGAGAAGTCTGAGCAGAAGTGGCAGGGAGCAGGGGCTCTGCATGAGCTCTGCTCCGGAGGCGGGCCTAGTAACAGAGGCCCAGGCCTGGAAGAGGGAGAAGGAAGGAAGAGGAGCGGAGAAGGCTCCAGGAACGAGGAATGAAGGGATCCCAGGGGTGCGGACGGGCGAGTCGCCACCGCACGCCCGAATCCACCTGCGTGGAGGGGTCAGGCCAAAGGGGGAGACCGGTCCCCGAACTAGTGGAGGCAGGAAACGACCCTCAGCTAGAAACCGGAGGCTCTGACATTTTATGTGGCGCAGCCCCTCGCTACACCCGCTAGGAAGGCACCACATAGGGTCAGGGAAACTGGCGCCAAGTTTACCAAGAGGAGGCCCGAGGCAGCCGGACAGAAGTGTTGGTAAGAAAGGCCAGACAAAGGACACACAAAGGGGGTCCTGTGAAGTGCTCCAAAGTTATCTGGGAGTTGTCTGAGCCCCTCACCTGGTGAGCACAGTACGACGTGGGCAGCCGTTACCTGCAGACGTGGTCTGGATAATAAGAACTGTGAGTAAAGGCCCTGGACTGCATCACTGACTCCGTGTCGTTACTGCTGCTGCCCTGCACCATCACCCCCATCCTCCGCATACACTGCCCTGAGGCTATACTCCTCCCGTGGGGAGTTATGCTACGCTCTGCTGCACCTACAACACCAGCCTCAGCGGTCTGCCCTGTAGCGGCGGTTCACTCTGACCGCAATCCACGAGTGGCGTAGTCGGACATTTAAACATCAAAACCACATAAATAGTTCCGCCACTGGTTTGACCAGCCCTGAGCCACGGAACCGGGTCGCCGCCACGAAGACTACAACCACCAGCATCCACCAAAAAGGGTCCGGCTCCGGGTGTCCCAAGGCCCAGGGGGTGCGTCAGAACATTTTCATCACCTTTCACAATCACCAATGGGACAAGGCAGGGATGTCCTCTGTCCCCTCTCTTATACATCCTAGTGAAGGAGCACCTGCTCTCATCAATTCGCCATAACCCCAATATTAGGTGGATTGAGGTGGGAGGCACCGAGTACAAGTGCTCTCTATTTGCTGATGATGTCCTAGTATATATCACTCAATCACATATATCCATCCCTGCTGTTATGGCTGAAATAGATCACTTTGTTACATGGTAAAATTTTAAAATCAATGCAGCGAAGTCTGAGGCCCTCGATGTCTCCCTCCCCAAATCCATATAGGATTCCATCCAGTCCAACTTTCCCTTTGCCTGGCCCTCACAGGGTATCAAATACTTAGGAATTCCTATTCATAGAGACCTCTCCCATCTATGTTATCTTAATTTTGGGCCCTTTATTGAACAATTCCATACAGACCACGGTTGGCAAGTTAGAACTGTAAGATTCACTACGTGAACCACTGGTGTTTTGTGGAAAAGCACATGTACACTGCGTTCCAAATTATTATGCAAAAAGTGTTTAGGAGTGATAAGGGAAGAATTTGTTTGTTTGTCAGTTAAACTCATTGATGGTGATGTGTGTCAGGGCTCTTTATATCACTGTAAGCAATTGCAGACACCTGTGCTAATTAGTTTGGCAGGTGTGTCCAATGAAAGGCAAGACTACTTAAGAAGGCTCTCTCACATTATTAAGCAGCCTACATTTTCTGCCAAAATGGGAAAGAAAAAGGATGTGTCGGCTGCTGAGAAGCAACAAATTGTGGAGTGTTTAGGTCAAGGCATGACTACAATCAACATTGTGCGATGATCAGGATGAAGTGTCTTGGCAATCAAGAAGTATGTAGCTGATTCACAGTACACACGTGTGCGTGCTGATAAGGGCAAATTGAGGACTCTTTCCTACAGGCAATTACGTCAGGTTGAAAGAGCAGCGGCAAAAAAGCCTTGTCATAGCAGCAGACAAGTTTTTGAAGCTGCTTGTGCCTCCAACGTCCCCCGAACAACAAGATGCAGGGTCCTTCAGAGGTTTGCAGCTGTGCATACGCCATCCTGTCGACCTCCTCTATCCACTTCACACAAGCAGAAACGGCTCCAGTGGGCCAAACATTACATGAAGACTGATTTCAAAACTGTTTTGTTCACGGATGAGTGCCGTGCAGCGCTCGATGGTCCAGATGGATGGAGTGGAGGATGGCTGGTTGATGGACACCCCACGCAAACACGGCTACAGCGCCAACAAGGAGGAGGTGGAGTAATGTTTTGGGCTGGAATCATGGGGAGAGAGATTGTCGGCCCCTTTAGGATCCCTGAAGGCGCTAAAGATGAACTCCATAATGTATGTGGATTTTCTCAAACAGCACTTCCTGCCATGGTTCAAGAAGAAGAACCGTGTATTTCACAGCAAGATCATTTTTCTGCATGATAATGCACCATCTCATGCTGCACATAAAACATCTGCATCTCTGGCTGATATGGGCATAAAAGGGGACAAACTTATGGTGTGACCCCCATGCTCCCCTGACCTCTACCCCATTCAGAACCTTTGGAGCATCATTAAAAGGAGTGTCTATGATGGCGGGAGGCAGTTCACATCTAAGCAACAGCTCTGGGAGGGTATTCTGTCCTCATGCAAAACAATTGAAGCAGAAACCATCCAAAACCTGACAAATTCAATGGACGAGAGAGTTCAGAAGCTCCTTTCGAACAAGGGGTCCTATGTGAAAATGTAACATCACCTAGAATAAAGTTTTGAGTTGAAAACTGTTTGATTTCAGTTTCTAACAACCTGCTAATGCTTATAATTTCAAAAATGACCATTTTTTTGGTCTTTATTAAAATGAAAAGGTTGATCGAAAAGTTTGGGGGATCGAAGAGTGTGGCAACCCAGTAGTCATGATTACTTCGAATTCTGACAATATGAGGGTCATGCTGCAGGTAGTGCAGCAAGAAGGCACTTATGTGTCTTGCGCATCTCGGAGCCCCAAAATTATTTTCCGGGCTAGATGCAGCTAAAAATTATTTTTAATATTAAATCTGGTGGAGCTTATTATAGATGGCCTAATAGGATCAGTGCTGCACACTGCTACAAAGCCCAAATTATTTTCCAGTCAAGATACAGATAAACATGATTAGTAATTTGAAAGCTTAAAACGGTTGGTAGGGTGATTTTAACCAATCATCAAGCTTTTACTCTCCCCAGGATGACACAGGGGTAGAAAAGTCGTTTCGGATCCATGATTTGTTCATCTTTATGAACGTGAGTCTGTCTACATTATCAGTGGAGAGCCGCGTGCGCTTATCTGTCAGCACACCACCAGCAGCGCTGAACACACGTTCAGACAGAACGCTGGCTGCGGGGCATGACAAGATCTCCAAGGCGTAAGTGGCTAGCTCCGGCCATTTATCCAGATCGGAAGCCCAAAAAGAGCAAGGGTCCAGTGACACAGTCGTGGCTTCAATGTTTACTTGGAGATACTCCTGTACCATCGTCTCTAGGCGTTGACTATGTGTCAGACTTCTTGTCTCCTGTGGCCTTGCAAAGGATGGGCTAAAAAAGTGGTGAAATGATTCCGCAAAATTGATGTTACCAGCAGATACTGTGGTTCTGTTACGGTTTGAGTGCTGAACACTTGACGGTCCCACGGTTGGCAAGTTGGAACTGTGAGATTCACTACGTGCACCACTGGTGTTTTGTGGAAAAGCACATGTAAGATTCTGCAACAGTCTCTGCTGATACTCCTGCATGCGTGCATCCCTTTCTATGGCCGGAATAATTTCGGCAAATTTACTTTTGTACCAGGGATCTAACAGTGTGGCAACCCAGTAGTCAGGATTATTTCTAATTCTCACAATTCGAGGGTCATGTTGCAGGTAGTGCAGCAAGAAGGCACTCATGTGTGTTGCGCATCCAGGAGCACCAAGTCCCTGTTGTGTTGGTGGCGAGGTAACAATCATGCTTTCTTCCTCTGTCCTCTCCCCCCAACCTCGCACAACAGAAATGTGATCAAGGTCTCCCTCATCTGATGAGTCTTCCATCAGTTCGTCCTCCACTCCTTCCTGGGCTCCTGCACCTTCCTCACTAGTTTGGCTGCTACCATGCGCCCTGGTTAAACCATCTCCCCCACCCTCACATGCCTGCCGCCTTGGTGCTGCCGACCATCTGGACCTTGCAGATGTTAGCCCTTCCGCATACAACTCCTCCTCCTCTACTTCCTCCACCTCCTCTTGTGCCACCACCTGACTCCGAATTCTGTTTAACATGTGCTCCAGCATGTAAATCACCGGAATAGTCATGCTGATAATGGCATCATCAGCACTAAACATCTTCGTCGCCATTTCAAAACTGTGCAGAAGGGTGCATAGGTCCCTGATCTGAGACCACTCCTCCAGCGTGATTTGCCCCACCTCTGGATCTCGTTGGCCCAGGCTATACGTCAGAACGTATTGCACCAGGGCTTGTCGGTGCTGCCACAGTCGCTGCAACATGTGCAGAGTTGAATTCCACCGGGTAGGCACATCGCATTTTAGCCGGTGAAGTGGCAGGCCCAACGACTTCTGTAGAGATGTAAGTCGCTGAGCTGCGGGATGCGAACGGCGGAAGTGAGCACACAGCGACCGTGCCCTCTGCAGAAGGCCATCTAGTCTGGGATAGTGGGCTAAAAATTGCTGGACAACCAGGTTCAACACGTGAGCCATACAAGGCACGTGTGTGACATTGCCCCGGCGAAGGGCCGCACCCAGGTTTGCAGCATTGTCGCACACGGCCTTCCCTGGTTTCAGGTCCAGTGGAGACAGCCATTCATGAAATTGGTTCTCCAGAGCTGACCACAACTCCTCAGCTGTGTGACTCACATTTCCCAGACATTTCAAAGTAAAAACCGCCTGATGACGTTGAGCCCTACTGCCAGCATAGTAAGGAGGTGTGCAGGATCCCTTCTGCGCAGTTAGAAAGCTTGTGGCATGACCAGACAGGCTTTAGGTGCAGGGGGAAGACCGAGAGGAGGTTGAGGAGGCAGAAGCAGTGGAGGAACTTTGACATAAAGAGGATTGACGCACAACTCGTGGGGACGGCAAGACTTGGACAGCAGCCCCTTGTCCTGCTGTCACCATAGTTACCCAGTGCCCAGTCAGCGACATGTAACGCCCCTGTCCATGCCTACTCGTCCAAGTGTCTGTGGTGAAATGCACCCTGTCACACACTGAGTTTCTCAAAGAAGCGGTGATGTTGTGTGCGACATGCTGGTGGAGCGCAGGCACACCTTTCTTTGAGAAGTAGTACCGACTGGGCATCTGGTACTGGGGCACTGCGACGGACATAAGGTCTCGAAAATCCTCTGTGTCCACCAGGCGGAAAGGCAGCATTTCTGTAGCCAAGAGCTTGCAGATGGTGAAATTCAACCTCTTAGCTTTCTCATGGCTAGGAGGAAATGGTCTTTTACTTGTCCACATCTGAGGGACCGAGGGCTGGCTATTGTGCTTAGACGGGGTTGATAAGGGTGTCCCCGGCAAACTGCCGGTCTGTGAGGAAGATGCAGGTGGACATGTTAGGTTGCCTTGATCCAAAGGTGATGCTATCGATGTCGGACAGCGCTCAACACCAGCTGGTGTTACCACCTCCAAAGAAAATGATGACCTGCCAATCACGCTGGCTGTTGCGGGTAAAGAGGTGGCAGGTCTGCGCCCCAAAACAGGTGTGACTGCTGTCCCCCCAGTCACAGAGGATGAAGAGGCCGCGGATGCACAAGATATGGCAGACGGTGGTTGGCCCGGCCGGCTAGGCCGCATTGTAGCACACTGAGCTTCCCACTGCAACTTATGCTTCATGTCCATGTGCCGGTTCATGCATGAAGTACTCAAACTATGTATTTTTTGGCCTCTACTTAGCTTTTGCTGACAAATGTTACAGATAACACGAGTTGGGTCATCTTTATCGATCTGAAAAAATGCCCAGGCTATGCAAGGCTTAGCACCCATGCGACCTGAAGAGCCACCACGACTTGTGGTGAGAGGCAGAGTTGTGTTTGAGGATGCAGTTGTTGACGTGCTTCCAGTACTACGTCTCTGTCCAGGAAGGCGCAACCTGACCTCGTCGTCACTAGCATCTTCCTCCACCTCCTCTGCTGACCTCATCTCTTGGCTGACTGTGGGTTGACAGTAAGTGGCATCTCCAACCTCATCATCATCACCCTGTGTGTTATCACACCCGTCGTCCTCAGAGCCAACCTGTTCCTGCCCTGACAAAAAACTAAAGTTGTCGCTCCAATCAGGTATTTGAGTCTTATCATCGTCTTCCTCATTGTCTCCACCAACAGGAGTTACAGTTTGGGAATGAGGGTCTACATTATGGTCAGAACCTTCTGCGTCTGGTCCTGGATCCGACTCATAAAGATTCTGGGCATCAGTGCAGATCATTTCCTCGTCTGGATTCACAGAAGCGCTGGAGTCGACCTCTGATTCCCAGGCTATAGTATGAGTAAACAGCTCTGCAGACTCAACCATCTGTTCTACCTCATACTCAGACGGGCAGCTGGAGATTTGGGAGCTGTGAGGAAGCAAGTGCGATTTGGGTGACACCTTTGAGGACTGGAGTATTTGTGATGTTGAAGTTGATGTGGAGGAGAGCCCACTTAAAGGAGCACTTGATATCCGTTGAAGCACCTGCTGTTTTTGTGCCTCATCTGGAATTTGTAGCGATTGGCGTGGCCGTAAGAAAGGGATCTTATCACATTGTCCGCTAAAAGAAGTAGACATTTTAGTTTGGCTGGAAGATGGTCTTTCTTCTGCAGATGTTACTGTTGCTTTAACACCTACCCCACGGACACAAACTTTTTTCCCCTTCCCAACACGCCTATTCCCCTTTCCACCAGCAGCAGGCCTTTTTCCACTCATTTTGGTGGTTAACTAATTCACAACTCTGGAGTTGTTTGCACAAAAAAACAATGGATGGTAACCGAGCAGAGCTGAGTGGCCAAACTGTGGTATTAGGCCAAAACTATTGGCTGGGTTAGATGCAGAAAAAAATTATATTCAATTTGCAACCTGATGGAGGTCAGTATAGATGGACTAATACAACAAGTCCCACACACAGCTAGAAGCCCAATATTTTTTCAGAGGTAGATGCAGAAAAAAATATATTCAGTTTGCAACCTGATGGAGGTCAGTATAGATGGACTAATACAACAAGTCCCACACACAGCTAGAAGCCCAATATTTTTTCAGAGGTAGATGCAGAAAAAAATATATTCAGTTTGCAACCTGATGGAGGTCTGTATAGATGGATTAATAGAACAAGTCCCACACACAGCTAGAAGCCCAATATTTTTTCAGAGGTAGATGCAGAAAAAAATATATTCAGTTTACAACCTGATGGAGGTCAGTATAGATGGACTAATACAACAAGTCCCACACACAGCTAGAAGCCCAATATTTTTTCAGAGGTAGATGCAGAAAAAAATTATATTCAGTTTGCAACCTGATGGAGGTCTGTATAGATGGATTAATAGAACAAGACCCACACACAGCTAGAAGCCCAATATTTTTTCAGAGGTAGATGCAGAAAAAAATATATTCAGTTTGCAACCTGATGGAGGTCAGTATAGATGGACTAATACAACAAGTCCCACACACAGCTAGAAGCCCAAATATTTTTTCAGAGGTACTGTAGATGCAGATAAAAATTATTTTTAATTTGCAACCTGATGGAGGTCAGTATAGATGGACTAACAGAGAAAGTCCCACACACTGCTAGAAGGCCAAATATTTTTTCAGAGCTAGATGCATCCAAAAAATTATTTTGAATTTGCAACCTGATGGAGGTCAGTATAGGTGGACTAATAGAACAAGTCCCACACACTGCTAGAAGGCCAAATATTTTTTCAGAGCTAGATGCAGAAAAAAATTATATTCAGTTTGCAACCTGATGGAGGTCTGTATAGATGGATTAATAGAACAAGACCCACACACAGCTAGAAGCCCAATATTTTTTCAGAGGTAGATGCAGAAAAAAATATATTCAGTTTGCAACCTGATGGAGGTCAGTATAGATGGACTAATACAACAAGTCCCACACACAGCTAGAAGCCCAATATTTTTTCAGAGGTAGATGCAGAAAAAAATATATTCAGTTTGCAACCTGATGGAGGTCAGTATAGATGGACTAATACAACAAGTCCCACACACAGCTAGAAGCCCAAATATTTTTTCAGAGGTACTGTAGATGCAGATAAAAATTATTTTTAATTTGCAACCTGATGGAGGTCAGTATAGATGGACTAATAGAGAAAGTCCGACACACTACTAGAAGGCCAAATATTTTTTCAGAGCTAGATGCAGAAAAAAATTAAATTCAGTTTGCAACCTGATGGAGGTCAGTATAGATGGATTAATAGAACAAGACCCACACACAGCTAGAAGCCCAATATTTTTTCAGAGGTAGATGCAGAAAAAATATATTCAGTTTGCAACCTGATGGAGGTCAGTATAGATGGACTAACAGAGAAAGTCCCACACACTACTAGAAGGCCAAATATTTTTTCAGAGCTAGATGCAGAAAAAAATTATATTCAGTTTGCAACCTGATGGAGGTCTGTATAGATGGATTAATAGAACAAGACCCACACACAGCTAGAAGCCCAATATTTTTTCAGAGGTAGATGCAGAAAAAAATATATTCAGTTTGCAACCTGATGGAGGTCAGTATAGATGGACTAACAGAGAAAGTCCCACACACTACTAGAAGGCCAAATATTTTTTCAGAGCTAGATGCAGAAAAAAATTATATTCAGTTTGCAACCTGATGGAGGTCTGTATAGATGGATTAATAGAACAAGACCCACACACTGCTAGAAGCCCAATATTTTTTCAGAGGTAGATGCAGAAAAAAATATATTCAGTTTGCAACCTGATGGAGGTCAGTATAGATGGACTAATACAACAAGTCCCACACACAGCTAGAAGCCCAATATTTTTTCAGAGGTAGATGCAGAAAAAAATATATTCAGTTTTCAACCTGATGGAGGTCAGTATAGGTGGACTAATAGAACAAGTCCCACACACTGCTAGAAGGCCAAATATTTTTTCAGAGCTAGATGCAGAAAAAAATTAGATTCAGTTTGCAACCTGATGGAGGTCAGTATAGATGGACTAATAGAATGATGCTATGCCCAAAAGATTTTACTTCACTAGGTGCAGTAAAAAAATTGGTATTCTATACACAGGTGGTATATCTTGCAACACAGATAGGCTACTCCACTGACTAACACACTCTGCAATAGGCCAAAAAGGATTAGCTTTGCTAGATTCAGCCAAATGCTGTGAAAAAAACTTGCACAGCACTGGCAGAGACCTGCCTGGCAAAAACTGATAGGAACTGATGTAACCTAGTCCTGAAAAGGACTCCAATTACAATTAGTCTTTACTCCCACAACCTATCTATTTAAGAGCACAGACCTGCCTGATAAAAGTCGTAGGAAATGCTGTAACCTAGTCCTTAAAAGGACTGCAATCACAACTATTCCCTACTCCCAAGCTATCTGTATATTTGTGCGAAAATTGGCTTGAAATTAACAAGGTATAGCGCACACAGCAACAGCGGTGCCGTCTAACACGCAGCTGCAGCAGTGAGAAAATGGTGGCGACGGGGAAAATGGCTTGGTCTTATAGGGCAAGGACATGTGACATACACTGCCAATGACACATGCCCTTGCTTGTGTGAAAAAAAGCACTTCGCTCCGTGTGTGCGCTGCTGATAGGCTGACAGATTGCACCTCCCCACTGTAAATGCGGGAAAGAGAAAAAAAAATGGAGATCTTCATTGTTCCTGCAGAGATCCATCCCCTGCCCCTCCCCCCACCCCGCTGTACACTCAAACTGCGTATTAACATTAATTTTCATCATTACTGAGAAAAAATCCAGTTATGATTTTGGTGCACGAACAGTTATCGAACATAACCTCGAACAGCCGAATTTTTCTCAAATTGTTCGTGTTCGCCGAACGGCTCGAACACCGCCCAAAACAGCTCGAATTTGAGATTGGCGAACAGTTCGAGTAGAACAACGCTCATCTCTACTAAAGAGTGGGTCTCCTAGACTGTTATTGCGTATGCAGTGAGTGGCAGGGCTGCCCAAAATTTGGACGCACCCCAATACCCCTTTGAAAATTTGGACGCACCCCAATACCCCTTTGAAGAGACGTAGAGGAGGAAGGGTATCCTGAAAAAAATGTTCCCATTATTAGGAAGTGGGTCTCCCATTGTGTTTGCCTAAGCAGTGAATGCAAGGGTTGAAAAAAATTTGGAGGCACTCCAATGCCCCTTGGAAGAGACGTGGAGGTCAGAGGGCCTACTGAAAACAATGCTCCCATTATTAGGAAGTGGGTCTCCCATTGTGTTTGCCTATGCAGTGAATGCAAGGGTTGCCAAAAATTTGGAGGCACTCCAATGCACCTTGGAAGAGATGTTGATGTCAGAGGGCCTCCTGAAAACAATGTTCCCATTATTAGGAAGTGGGTCTCCCATACTGTTTGCCTATGCAGTAAATGCAAGGGTTGCCAAAAATTTGGAGGCACTCCAATGCCCCTTGGAAGACACGTGGAAGTCAGAGGGCCTCCTGAAAACAATGTTCCCATTATTAGGAAGTGGGTCTCCCATAGTGTTGGCCTATGCAGTGAATGCAAGGGCTGCTAAAAATTATGAGACACTCCAATGCCCCTTGGAAGAGACATAGAGGGCCTCATGTAAAAATGTTCCCATTATTAGGAAGTAGGTCTCCCATAGTGTTGGCCTTTACAGTGAATGCAAGGGCTGAAAAAAAAATTGTGAGGCACTCCAATGCCCCTTGGAGAGACGTAGAGGGCCTCGTGAAAAAATGTTCCCATTATTAGGAAGTGGGCCTCCCATTGTGTTGGCCTATGCAGTGAATGCCAGGGCTGCCAAAAATTGGGAGGCACTCTAATGCACCTTGGAAAAGACGTGGAGGAGGGCCTCATAAAAAAATGTTCCCATTAGGAAGGAGCGGGTCTTCTATACTTTTAAAGCCCATGCACTAAGTGTATGGGCCGACAAATATTTACCCCTGGGGGGTGTACATGAACATACTGTATAATTTTTTTTTAGTTACGGGCATCATAAACATCCTTTAAAAAAATTGTGTGGGTGTTGCATCACGGACCACGGTCACCCTGGTGATATGGTGGTGGATGATGAGGATGAGGAGAAGGAGGAGGACAACAGCAAATAGCCAAAATCAGTAGACGTATACCCATGTGTGGGTGTGAAAAGGTGCATGGGAATACACCTCCCAAAAAAAGACACTGTATTGGAGTTTATGTTATGCTGCTATCATTCGTTGGTGTTGAGAAGTCTGGCCAAATCCAGCCCTTATTGATTTTTATAAGAGTCAGCCTGTCAGCATTTTCAGTTGACAGGTAGATGCGCTTATCAGTTATAATTCCACCAGCGGCACTAAAAGCTGATAAAACGCTAGCGGCAGGGCAGGCTAGGACCTCCAAGGCATAGAGAGTCAGTTCATTCCACATGTCCAGCTTGGATACCCAAAAATTATGAGGCACAGAGGAATCACGGAGGACGTTGGTACGGTCCGCAAGGTACTCTCTCAGCATCTTCCCAAACTTTGCACTCCTTGTGAGAGTACCCCGCACCTCAGGGCTTGTGCGATGGGAGGGGCTGAGAAAACTCTCCCAGAACTTTAACAATGTTCCCCTGCCTCTGCTGGATTGGAGTTGTGTCTCTCTCGCCTGTAGTCTTTGGTTGTCCAACAAACTATGACCTCTTCCGCCAGCGTTTTCAGATGGGAATTTTTTTAATAGTTCCGCAAAAAGGACCTACTGGTACTGCCCCATTTTTGTAGACCTGTCCGCCTCAGGTATAAGAGATATAAAGTTTTCCTTGTAGCGTGGGTCTAGAAGTGTCACCAACCAGTAATGACTCTCACGCAAAATTTTGAGAACGCGAGGCTCACGGGAAAGGCAGCGTAACATAAACTCAGCCATGCGTGCCAGACTGCTAACAGGCAAGACTTCCTTGTCCTCACCAAGATGACGACTGACCATGCTCTCCTCCTCCTCCCTGTCCTTAGGTCATCCACGCTGAACAGACGGTATGACAGTTGTGCAGGTAGTACCATCTATAGCGCATGAAACTAGCTCCTGTTCTTCCTCCTTCTCTTCCTCATTGTCACCCAATCCACATTGGGATGAAAGGAGGCTGGGTTCTGTGTAATCACCTTGCATGGTTCCATCTCACCTTACTCCATCTCATCGTGCTCCGCCTGCAATGCATCCTCTTTGATTGTGAGCAGAGAGTGTTTCAGAAGACAGAGAAGCGGGATGGTGATGCTAATTATGGCGTCATCGGCGCTCACCATCTTGGTGGAGTCTTCAAAGTTTTGGAGGATGGTACAGATGTCTGACATCCATGTCCACTCCTGAGGTCTTATGTGTGGAGTCTGAACTGAATACTGACAGCCTTGTTGATGCTGGTAGTCAACAACTGTCCTCTACTGCTCATAAATCCTTCCCAACATCTGCAGTGTAGAGTTTCAATGCGTGGGGACATCACACACCAGTCGGTGATCCGGAAGCTGCAAACGCTGCTGAAGCACGGCAAGGGCGGCGGAAGCTGTAGCTGACTTTCTAAAATGGGCACACAGATGGTGTACTTTGACAAGCAGATCTGGCAGCTCCGGGTAGGTTTTGAGAAACCACTGACCCACAAGGTTAAGCACATGGGCCAGGCATGGTACATGTGTGAGCTCGCCTCGTCTCAGTGCCCCCACCAGGTTCCGGCAATTGTCATACCTGACCATGCCTGGCTGTAGGTTCAGGGGGTTAGCCACAGATGTGCCTGCTCTTTCAGAGCTGCCCACAACTCTTCAGCATTGTGCGGTTTGTCACTTAAGTATATTAGCTTCAGCACAACCTGTTGCCACTTGGCCAAGGCAGTGCTGCTGTGCTTCCAGCTTGTGACTGATGAGGTCATTTCGGAGATGGAGGCTAAAGAGGAGAAGGAGGCTGAGGAGAATGAGGTACAGGAGCTATAAACTGTGGGGGCAACCCTGATTGACCTAGGACCCACAATCCTCGGTGTGGGAGGATGTGTTCCATCCCAAGGTCCGACTGGGTCCCGGCTTCCACTATGTTAACCCAGTGTGCCGTCAGCGAGATGTACCGTCCCTGCCCACAAGCACTTGTCCATGTGTCCGTGGTTAGGTGGACTTTCTCATTAACTTCATTGTTGAGGGCATGGCTAATGCTGTAGGACAAGTGCTTGTGTAATGTGGGGACGGCACACCGGGAGAAACAGTGGCGGCTGGGGACCGAGTCCCGAGGGACAGCCTCCGCCATCTGGTTACGGAAAGCTTCCGTCTCCATGAGCCTAAAAGGCAATATTTAGAGCACAAGCAGTCATGAAATGTGGGAATTGAGTAGTGTGGCCTGTGGGGCGTTAGCTGTGTATTTGCGCTTGCATTCCAAGGACTGGGGTATTGTCAACTGAACGCTGCCCTGGATCAAGGATGTGGACGTGCTCTCTGATGGTGCTAGTTGAGAGTGTTCAATGACAGGTACAGGACAGGAGGCATCTTGGCATTGCCCATGGACAGGGGATTGGCATGCACGCACAACAGCGGAACAAGTAGTGGTGTCACCCACAGACAGTGTTGCTGGACCCTGGGGTTTGGCGCACTTAGTCGGGTGTATGTTGCCATGTGCCTCATCATGCTGGTGGTCATCAGGCTGGTAGTTATGCTTCTTCTGCTGATGCTGGCCTCGCAGATGGTGCAAATGGCCTTTTTGGGGTTATCGGCCACCACACTTCTTCTTCCTGCCTGTTGGGGTGCTCTGCCTCCCTCGCCCTGTGTGCTGCTGTCCTCGCTCTGCATGTCCTCCTGCCAGGTTAGGTCAGTTACTATATCATCTACCACCTCGTCTTCTACTTCCACACCCTGATCCTCCTCCTGACTTTCTGGCAATTGTGTCTCATCATCGTCCACTTCTCGTGACACTTTCCCACCGTCACTTTCGTATGACCGTGGCTGCTCAAATATTTGGGCATCGCTACTTGCGATCTCCTCTTGCCCCACTTCAAGTGGACCAGGCGTGGAGCCCGAATCTATAAATGGAAAAGTGAACAGCTCTTCGGAGTGTCCAAGTGTGGGATCAGTTGTGTCTGGGCACTCTGCATGGTGGGAGCAAGGAGGATCAGTTTGAGGAATATGCAGTCCAGACTCATGGCTACTGAGACTTGACCATGTGGAAGACAGGGTGGTGGTGGTGGCTAAGTGACTGGAAGCAGTATCCGCTATCCAACCAACAACCTTTTGACACTGCTCTGGGTTCAATAGTGGTGTTCTGCGGTCCCCTATTAATTGAGACAGGAAAGTCGAGCGAGAAGATGTGGGTGCTTGTTGTGGCACAATTTCAGCTTGCCCATGGCCTCGGTCTCTGCATGCACCATCACCATCATCTCCAGTTCCCCGTCCCTTGCCACGTGCCTTGCCCATTTTAAATGCAGGACAATATCTTCCACGCTCACTATAAATGGCTGAATTTGGAGCAAACTTATATGTGATCCGTGTGATGGACAAACCACAGTTTTAAATAGCTAGCCTGTAGGTAACTATTTTTAAAAGCGCCGACCTCGTGTCAACAAATTCGCTGACACACTGCAACAAAATTTCAATGGAGGCCAGAAATGGCAATATTTTCAGCGCAATTATATGTGATCCGTGTGACGGATAAACCTCAGTTTTAAATAGCTGGATTTTTAGCGCTGTAATATGGAAAGGACCTGGCTGTACTCTGTAGTGCTAACAAGCAAATGGTGCAGAAAAACTGTGTTCTCTGGATTGCTTTTTAAGCAAATAATCAGGATTAATTTAAAAAATAAAATTATTCCTGACCCCTGATACCTGGGGCTATTTCTACAAATATCTGTAAAAGCACCAGCAGACAGAACTAGAAGGGACCCTCTTGCTATGTGCACTGCAGTCTGCTATATACCTTGCCTGCCTGCCTAGCACTGATATCTCTGCAGCTGGATTAGTCCTCAGAAGGACTGTTAGTTGAAATGGATATGTAGAGAATCTTGTAGAATACCTACACTAACTAATAAACAACCAAATCTCTCCCTAGCTCAGCAGCACCTCTCCCTACACTGCCTGATTGCGGAATAGACTGTGACGAGCACGGCGGCGCCCGGTCTGATATGGACCTGATGACACTGTGCGGCCAGCCAATCACTGCAAAGCCACACCAATATGGCTGCGGCATTACAGTGTGTGGCAGATAATCCCTGCATGTTGATTGTCGCTCTAAAGAGCGCCAAACATGCAGGGAGGGGACCTGATGTCCCGCCGAGCAACCCCGGAAATACTCGGCATGCACCGAGGATCTCGAGCAGTGCGATGCTCAGGCGAGCATCGAGCAGTCGCTCATCATTAGTCATCACGTGTCTTGCATCTTATAGAATCCTTATTTGTGTGCATTTTGAATACCTAGCATCGGTGAAGAGTAGTAGCAAATCTACTAAAAGTTGATTCAGCAAATCAGTTGAAATTTAATTGGGAAATTCAATTTGCATCGAATTTATTAGTTGCAAATGGAATGTGCCTTATTATGTTCAAACGTCCCTCCAGACCTCAAAGAATATTAAGTATAGGTTAAAGCAAAAAATATATAAACTTACCTCTGCTTGGCCCTCACCTGCCAAGAAGCTCTGTTCCAGTCTTCAGGAGTTACTTCCTGCCTCATCCCGGCATCTTTGGCCTTTCAAGACGATGTTATGATGCTTTGCCTAATCAGAGTAAAGGGGATTAAGGTTTCAGGATGCAATGGGAGAAGACATCTGAATGGTGGACCATAGAGAATTGGGGCAAGGCGAGAATAATTTTTTCAATTTTATTTTAACCCTTTTCTGGCCCTGTAGAAAACAGTGAAATGTGTCTGACAACTTGGCCATCACTTTGCTGAAATTGTGAGAAACAAATTACAAAAAAATTAGATTCTGGCAAATCCAACATTTTTTTGCAAAATTTCAAAGCAAGTTTGTTTCTCTTCAAAGCAATTTGCTCACTGCTTCTTAGCATCCTCAACTTATGGATGATGTGAGAGGATGTTTATCAGTATTTTTCACCAGTGAAACCATACACAAAATCCAAATCTCCATCATATTCCATTGGACTGGGGAGTAATGCAACCTGGAAAATAACAATAAAATACACATTAAATATGCACTAAAACATTATAAACACTAATATGCATCAGTCCAGGG
Source organism: Phyllobates terribilis (assembly GCF_046119375.1). NCBI lineage: Eukaryota > Metazoa > Chordata > Amphibia > Anura > Dendrobatidae > Phyllobates > Phyllobates terribilis. The sequence goes on from NW_027362762.1 coordinate 883,245,309, forward strand.
AAGATCCTAGAACTTATCATTGTTTTTTATGTATGACCTTATTGGAATAGGTATTGGCAAATCAGCAATGAATTCACTGGACAAGATCGTCAAATCGAGTAACATTTCATTGATGACAAAGACTCGGCTCGTACACAGTTTGGTCTTTTCTGTGGTAACAGACGGATGCGAAACCTTGACGAAAAAGAAACAAGACACAAGAAGAATCTTCTAATTTGAAATGTGGTGCTGGAGAAGGTTGTTATCAATACCATGGACGGCAAGAAGAACTATTTTGGAGGCACACTCTTTTTTTTGTTGGCACACTCTAAGGGTATGCAATCCTCTAAATTGTCTAATGCCAATTCTGATATTAAGATGGAGGTGCATGCACATACAGAGAATAATGACACTTGACTCAAGTTGAATCAAAAGCGGAAGTCTCTGTTATTAAGGAAGTAACACATGCTTATATAGCCACTCTCTTGGGGAGTTTCCAAGGGTGCATATCTTTATTCAATAGGTTCAGTTGCAGTTATCACCTTTTATGATTATAGTATCCGTAGCTGGGCAATTAGCTGTATTAGTAAAGAGTAGAGGAAAGTCCCTAAAAATGTTATGATCTCTAAACAACATGGGTGCGGTACAGAATGCCAGCGCCATTTTGTATATCTCTATTTGATTACTGATATCTCTATAGAACAAACTAATCAATTTTGGTACAAATCAAGCCAAACATGTCACTCGAAGCAAGGATCACAAAGCTTCGACTTGCCTACTTTGGACACATCATACGAAGAAAGCAATCAGGGGAGAAGAAAATCATGGTTGGACGAATAGAAGGAACAAGGGGAAGTGGAGGACCAGCAACCCGATGATTTTATACTATTAAAATAATGGCAGTGAAGACTCTGGGGGACCTATCTAGGTTTGCACAAGTTCGATCTTTCTGCAGATCGTTCATTCATCAATTCACTATGGCTCAAGATCGAGTCAAAGGTCATAAAAAAAAAGAAATTGGCCTTTTTAATGATTTATTTTAATTTTGATTTTCTTTTCTGTAAATTGCTTTTTTAGTACTAATGTTTAGAAATGTTTTACAAAATATACATTAAATGCAATTTGACTTAAACAGTTCTGAAACTTTGCTATGTTGTGTCCATAAGGTAGAGAAGATGAACACAATTCCCTTAAGGAATGCTTGGCGAAGTAGATGACTATAACTCAGTGATTGCTTGTAAAATTCCCAGCGAAACAGCACCCGTCATAACTTAATTTTATGTAAAACCTATTATCTATGATTGTCCAAGGACTGCAGGTATAAATCTTCTGCAGTGTCTTAAATGTTGTTTAACTTTGCATGAATCAATAGTAAGAATAAATATAAGACATTTTGTAATATGTGTTATCTGAGAAATATCTTACTTTCTTCACTTATAAGCCATTTCTTCTACTCCGTCTCCTCAACGGATCATTATTTCTTAAAAGCGGTTCAAAACAAGACAGGCTGCCAGCTCAATTAGGGATCAGATTACAGCTGCATACTTAATTCTATGGAGAAGGGAGGGGAGGAGCAGGAAAGAGAAGATTGAGAGGCAGAGACTTACACAGACCACACTGCTGCTTTCCAGTATTTATAATAATGTTTAGTGCTGAATAGTGTTCCCCATATTGCTGCTGCTTCTGGATGTGTGCTACCCAGAGACAAGACAACTGAAAATTAGAACCCGCTGAGGGGAAAATTGGTAAAAATTGCAGAACATAAGTCACATAATGGCCAGAAATAGTAATATTCCTCATACATATATGACAACTTATTCTGAAAAAAAAAATCTGAAAAGACAAGTTCAATTTAATTCATGATCTCATCACAAGACAAAAAAACTGCAGCTCTATTACACTTCTAAGCGAGAACAATTTGTTTGACATGTTTGAAATAAAATACATATTAACATCAACATAGCCAGGAATCCTGGGAATAAGCAGAGCGATGTCCGTTATTATATAACAGTAACCCTCACTAAAGATTGTGAATGACTTCCATTTCCGCTTTTTCTGTTTGCTGTTTTCGATTATTTCCTTACAATGGAATGCAATTGTTTTTGTTGAATATTTATGGAAATAAGATGTAAAGTACAACATAATAGCAATATATTGTCACAGTCCTGAAGCTACATTTTTGCTTTATGATATCAAGTACAATTAACATCTGCCAGTTGTTTAGGAAGAAACTTGTATAATTTTTCGTGCTCATTTCCCTTCCAGAAGGGGATTAAATAATAGCAGCAGAAAGTTGAAAGTGTTCAGTAAATTTATGTTGCAAATTATTTTGTATTGTGCATAATTTTGCTTGGCTCTCATGGAGCTAATGAAGTCCGTCATTTTTCTCTATGTATGTTTATGTAACTCACATGATTAATGCATATGATGGAGCTGTGCGATTGCTTATTTTTTGTAGGGCGAGACAATATTTTTATTTATACCATTTTGGGATACCACATATTTATATATATTTTTTTATTTTTTTTTATTATCTTTCTTTTTAATAGGGTTAAAGAGGGTGATTTTAACTTTTGTGTTTTTATGATTTTTTTCATATTTCTTAAAACATTTTTTTTTTACTTTTCATTGTACTTGTTTGTCCCCTAAAGGGATTAAAACCTGCAATTGTCTGATTGCCTGTGCTATGTACAGCAATATCACAATATTGCTGCATATAGTAAAAATCGAAATCTTCTTTGGAGCCTTTTCACATGCATGATTTCAAGGGAGCTCCGTAATGACAAGCACAGAGTTCTTCAGCAGACCTGCTACTGTTATAGCAACCCATCGGTGACCCGAGATCCAGTCTCGAGTGCGCCTATTGGAGCATAGATTAATGCCCCCCATGCTGGCGTGCTATTATGCCACTGTCAGAGGTTCTATTTATTATTTTAGTGGTTGTTAAAGGCAGGTCCTGGCTGTAACACACAGCCATTACCTACTGAGAATGGAACTAGCTTACCCAGTGTGCCCGCTCCATAAACCCATTATAAACTTGTAAGCAAAAGATGTACAGTGGATGTAAGTAAGAGTTTAAAACATGGTATATTACAAAAGCTTTTCTGGGCAGTTCAATGATAAAATATAGACTGTGTGAAGACATGAGGGTCAATGGGTGCTCACAAGATGGTGCAAATGACAGAGTCTCACCCTTCCGCTGGCTCGCCAGGGATTAGAACCTCTGCGACTTTGGGTCATCCAGGGCCAACTACCCCAACCAGCAGCACCCCACTTTTGGTGTGCATCCACAGAGAGGAGGTAGCAGCAAGCTTAGGAAGCTGACCGAGCACAATGAGGTGTGTGGCCAGGTGACCTGATTGTCCCAAGCTGAGTTATCCAAACAAATTTGTGGGCTCAGTGTTGGGCATTGGAGCAAATCTGTAGTCCACCAGCTGGAATCATGGTCCCTGAGATGATATCCTGCAGAACCCCACCGGTGACAGGTGTTATGTTCTGCAACTAAGAACTAAGGAATAGGAGGGAAAAGCTGTCCCTGCACTGAGACTCTGCTTAAACCCTACACTGGGGTGGGTGCCCTATTCCTTGTGAATAGCCCCACCAAAGATCCTGCACTGAACTCAAACGAAGACCTGAAGGAAGGGGAAAGGGTGTCCCTAAAAGATCTAAGGACTAGGAGCAAAGACAGGTGACCTCCTATTAGAAAAGTTAGTTGCAGAAATGAAGATTAAAGGAAACAAAACTGGTGGAACAAGAAGTCCCAGGATATCAATTGTCCAAAGCACAAAGAACTAACAAGGCAACTGAGCCAGAGCACAAGCTTAACAACACTGATGTCCAGCGAGGAATGGAAGACAGGTGCTGAGTAATAAAGAGTGAGGAGCTCACGTGACCAAGACACCCAGCACCAGAGGAAAAGACTAGAAGCAAGCAAGCCACAAAAAGATGGCCGAAAAGTAAAACAACATAGATTCTAACAGTACCTTCCCTTTTATGAGGATCCTCCGGATCCCCTAGGCCGGGACTTACCAGGATATCTCCTATGAAAAGCCTTAATTAACCTTGAGGCCGAGGCGTCCTCGGCCTTCACCCAGCAATTATCCTCGGGGCCGAATCCTCTCCAGGTCACAAGATACTGTAATCTCCCTCTATGCCACCTGGAATCCAAAATGCGAGAAATCTCAAATTCACCGTCCTCATCAACAGGAGGAACAGTAGGCTTAACCTGCTTATCAGGCGTGTCCGCCTTCTTAAGTAACGACACATGAAAAACAGAATTAATCCTCCAGGATGAGGGAATGCCCAACCTCACCGCTCCCGAGTTGACAATCTGAACCACTTTGAAAGGACCCATAAATTTAGGCCCCAGTTTTTTAGAAGGAATTTTCAAACAAAGATTCCTAGAGGACAACCAAACCATGTCCCCAACAGCAAACAAGGACTCCTTTCTTTTTTTTGTCAAAATACCTTTTTGATCTCCTGTTAGCCTCTTTAAGAGTCAAGCGTACACTGGTCCAAACCCTCTCCAAATCACCAGAAAAATTGTCTTCCTCCGGCACAGCAGCCCCAGCTTTGGAAAATGGACCAAAAGATGGATACCTGCCAGTACAACAAAAAAAAGGAGAACACCAAGCCGAGAAAGGATTATGATTATTAAGGGCAAACTCCTCAAGTGGTAAAAATTCCGACCACATTTCCTGATTGTCTGCCACAAAACATCTCAAAAACTGCTCGACATCCTGGTTCTTCCTTTCAGTCTGTCCATTTGAATCTGGATGATACCCCGACGAGAATGACAAATGAATTTTCAATCTGTCACAAAAAGCACGCCAAAAGCGAGCCACAAACTGCGGTCCTCTATCGGAAACAATGTCCATGGGAACACCATAGAGCCTGACAATCTCCTTCACAAAAGCCTTAGCAAGAGTCTTGGCACAAGGTAACTTGTTGAACGGAACCAGATCACACATTTTACTAAACCGGTCCACAACAACCCAGATGACAAAAAAAATCCTCCGATACAGGCAGATCGGTGATAAAATCCACGGCAAGGTGCATCCATGGAGAACTAGGAACTTCTAATGGGCATAGCAACCACGCAGCCAGAGCGTGAGAGGCCTTCGACCTAGCGCACACAGAACACTGACGCACCCACTTGATGACTTCTCTTTGCCACACTGGCCACCAGAAACTCAGACCGATAGACTTCCTAGTTTCTGAAATCCCTGGGTGGCCCGCCAACCGAGACTGATGACATTCAACAAACAATGCTCTCCACAAGGCTCTAGGCACACAAATATTTACCACATGGAGTGTTAGTTGGTACCGCACTCTGAGTTCCTAGGATGCTATTCTCCAACTCTGTATCCAATGCGGCCACCACCACCCTCTCTGCAAAATACACTCCTCTCTCTCAGCATTCACGGCTGGAGAGAAATTACGAGACAAAGCGTCAGCCTTAACATTTTTTGTCCCCGGGACAAAGGTTACGGAAGAATTAAACCGGGCAAAAAACAGTGCCCACCTAGCCTGATGGGCATTCAAACATTTAACTGCGTCCAGATAAATTAAATTCTTATGATCAGTGAAAACCTGTATAGGATGTCGAGCCCCCTCCAAAAAATGTCGCCAATGCTCAAACGCAAGTTTAAGAGCTAACAACTCACGATTCCCAACATCATAGTTGAGCTCTGTCTCAGAAATGTTTTTGAAAAGAAAGCAAAGGGATGCACCCCATCCTCTACCTCCTGGGACAGAACTGCCCCCACGCCTATAGATGAGGCATCCACCTCAACCAAAAATCTCTTGGTCTCATCTGTCTGGATAAGAACAGGAGCAAAGCTGAACCTCTCCTTGAGATACTCAAAAGCTTCAATTGCCTCAGTGGACCATTGGACTGTATTAGCACCCTTCTTGGTGAGATCAGTAATGGGCTTAACGATGACAGAGAAATTCTTTATGAATTTCCTGTCATAATTGGCAAACCCCAAAAACCTCTGCACGGACTTCAAACCTTCAGGCCTCGGCCACTCCAGCACAGCCTGAACTTTCACCGGGTGAATCTCAAAACCATCACAAGAGACAAAGTAACCCAAAAAATTATTTTCTGGACAGCAAACTGGCACTTCTCCAATTTAGCAAAGAGTGTGTTATCTCTCAGTATCTGAAGAACTTCGCAGACTCTCTGCCAATGACACTCAAGATCCGATGAATAAATCAAAATATCATCCAGATAAACAATAACACTCATACCGATCAAGGGTCTCAGAATGTCATTGATGAAATTTTGAAAAAATGCAGGAGCATTAGTAAGCCCAAAAGGCATATTCATCTCCGTCCTTCACCCACAGCAAATTATATGCCCCATGAAGGTCAATCTTAGAAAACCATTTAGCTCCGGTCAATTGGTTAAGCAAATCCGGAATACGTGGTAACGGGTAAGGATTGCGCACTGTGATCTTACTAATCTCCTGAAAATCCAGACATGGCCTAAGACCCCCATCCTTCTTTTTGACAAAAAAGAACCCAACCACCACAGGAAACTTAGAGGGTCTTATGTGACCTGCAGCTAAACTAATCTGAAGGTATTCTTTCAAAGCCTCCCTCTCGGGAATTGTCAGATTAAACAACCGACTCTTTGGGAGCTTAGCATCAGGGGCGAACTCAATAGCGCAATCGTAATCTCTATGAGGTGGTAAAGCTTTCGACTCCACCTCCGAAAAAACCCTCCAAAAATCCTGAATGGGTTCAGGTAACTCCCTCTTCACAAAAGCCGCAATGTGAACATTACAACACTTACCATAACACCACTGACCCCAGGATCTTATGGAACCAGACGACCAGTCCAGCAAAGTATTATGCACTTTTAAATAGGGCAACCCCAGGATGACCGGGGAAGGCAATTTAGCAAGTACAAATAAGTAAGTCTTCTCCTGATGTTCCATATTCATAGTAAGCTGAAACCCAGTGACCTTTCGAAGAATGCTCCCATGCTCCAGGGGAGTATTATCAATCGCCACCACAGGAAAAGGAGACGACAAAGATTCAGAACCGAACTTATACTTTTCAAGAAATTGTTGATCAAACAAATTAAGTGCAGAACCACAATCCACCATTACCTGAAACTCTATCGAATGACCCTGACAGGTAGTATTACCAGGAAAAAACACCCCAGCAGAACGTAAAAACGCAATGCGAATGGGAGTGTTATTTCTACTCACCATTTTTTTTTATTTCCTTAAGCGAACCTCGCATTGCTTTAAAAAATGATCAGCCTTACCGCAATACAAGCAAAGCCCCTCAGAGAACCTCCTGTCCCTCTCCTTGGAACGGGATGACATTGCCCCCACCCGCATAGGTTCCCCAATGTTGGCAGGAATATTGTGAGAAACAAAATCCAACGATATAATAATAATAATTTTAATTTTTATAGCGCCAACATATTCCGCAGCACTTTACATATTTTATGGGGGACTTGTACAAACAATACAGAATAAACATATCTCATATCAAAAGGAGTGAGGGCCCTGCTCGCAAGCTTACAGTCTATGAGGAAATGGGGGAGATTCAAAAGGTAGAATGTACATATATTGTATAATGCAGCCTTAATATACTAAATAGGATAAATAATACATGGACTGGTCGCCTGCCAATATGTGTGCAGTCCTGACCGAGGCTAATATGTGCATGGTTGGTATGAATCTGAAATTGAAGAATATTTTAATATGGGGTAAAACTGGGACGGACAACTGGGATGGACAGATAGTGTGTGGAGGAGATACGCCAGTCTAAAGAAATGGGTTTTTAGGGTCCTCTTGAAACAGTGGGTATTGGGAAATAATCGAACTGTCCTGTGTAGTGCATTCCAAAGAATTGGCGCAGCACGTGAGAAATCTTGGAGACGGGAGTGGGAAGTTCGGATTATGGAGGATTTTAGTTTTAAGTCACTGGCAGAACGGAGGGCACGTGTAGGGTGGTAGACTGAGACAAGGGAGGAGATGTAGGGGGGTACTGAAGCATGGAGCACTTTGTGGGTAAGCGTGATAAGTTTAAATTGAACTCTATATTGGATGGGTAACCAATGCAATGACTGGCACAGGGAAGAGGCATCAGTGTAGCGGTTGGCGAGGAATATGATCCTGGCTACTGCGTTAAGAACGGATTGGAGAGGGGAGAGTTTAGTAAGAGGGAGCCCGATAAGTAGAGAGTTGCAGTAGTCCAGACAGGAATGAATAAGAGCTACAGTAAGAGTTTTTGCCGAGTTAATGGTGACAAAAGTCCTGATTCTTGAGATGTTTTTGAGGTGTAGATGACATGAACGAGAGAGTGATTTGATGTGAGGAGTGTAGGAAAGATCTGAGTCAAAAATTACCCCAAGACAGCGGGCTTGTTGCTGGGGAGTAATGGTTGAGCCACAAATGGAAATGGCAATATTGGGCACAGGTAGGTTAGTGGAGGGAGGAAATACGAGTAGTTCAGTTTTTGACAGTTCAGTTTTAGACAGAGGGAGGACATAATGTTAGACACAGCAGAAAGACAATCACTGGTCTTTTGTAGTAATGCAGGGGTGATGTCAAGAGCAGAGGTGTATAATTGGGTGTCATCAGCATAGAGATGGTACTGAAAACCGAATCTGCTGATTGTTTGTCCAATGGGAGCGGTGTATAAGGAGAAAAGAAGGGGGCCAAGGCTGATCCTTGAGGGACCCAGACAGTAAGGGGAAGGAGAGAGGAGGAGGAGCCAGTGAAAGACACAGAGAAGGAGCGGTCAGAGAGATAGGAGGAGAACCAGGAGAGAACAGTGTCCTTGAGGACAATAGTGTGGACCATAGTGAGGAGGAGCTGGTGATCCACAGTGTCGAATGCTGCAGAGAGATCCAGGAGAATCAGCAGGGAATAGTGACTATTAGATTTAGCTGTTAGTAGATCATTAGAGACTTTAGTGAGAGCAGTTTCAGTAGAATGTAAAGAGCGGAAACCAGATTGTAAAGGGTCAAGAAGAGAGTTGTCTGAGAGATAGTGGATTAGACGGGAATGGACCAGGCGTTCCAGGAGTTTTAGAGATAAAGGGAAGATTGGAAACAGGTCTGTAGTTGGCCGTGCAGTTCTGGTCAAGGGATGTTTTTTTAAGTAATGGATGTATGCTGGCATGTTTAAAAGAAGAGGGAAAGATACCAGATGAGAGGGAGAGGTTGAAAATTTTAGTTAGGTGAGTGGTGACAGCTGGAGCAAGGGACTGAAGGAGATGTGAGGGAATAGGGTCACTGGTGCAGGTGGTAGGGCGAGACGATGCAAGGAGCCTGATCACTTCATCTTCCGTGACTGGTTCGAAATCAGAAAGTGAGCAAGATACAATGTGGTGGGGGAGAGCATGCATAACGTTTGGGGATTGGGAGAAAATTTCCTGTCTGATATGGTCAATTTTTTCTTTGAAATAATTGGCCAGATCGTCTGCGCTGAGGTCGGTGATCGGGGCCTGTGCTCTTTGATTGAGGAGAGAATGAAATGTGTCAAAGAGTCGTTTAGGATTATTGGAAAGTGAGATTATGAGGTTGTTAAAGTAGGTTTGTTTGGAGAGGGGAAGCGCAGAGTTATATGTTTTCAGCATAAATTTATAATGGAGGAAATCTTCGGGCAGATTAGATTTTCTCCACAGCCTTTCAGCACACCTGGAACACCGCTGGAGAAGACGTGTTTGAGGTGTGTGCTAGGGTTGTCGCCGTCTATGCCGAATTGTTCTTTGTGTAGGAGGTGAGGCTTCATCCAGGGCGCATAGCATTATTTCGTTACAATGCTTCAATGCAGAGTCGGAGATGAGAGGGAGGAGATTGGGGCCAATGATGATTGCAACTTTTTCATAGGAAACTTCTCCTCATTCTGTATGGCCCTCAACCTTCTATCCACACGGATAGCTAACTGCATGGCAACTTGCAAAGTATCAGGTGCAGGGAATGCAATGAGCAAATCTTTAACCCTTTCACTCAAGCCTGCCAGAAACTAAAACTTGAGTGCAGGGTCGTTCCACCTGACCTCTGCAGACCATAGTCTTTTAGATGACTGAGCTCTGCCTCAGCTGATGTAACCCGATCAGGATGATCATATAGCAAACCCATGGCATCAAAACATGCCTCCACAGACCTCAAACAATGATCATCAAAGACAAGGAAAAAGCCCAGATTTGAGGTTCTTTATGCAATAGGGACAAAATAATCCCTAAAGGCTGTAGTTCACTCCCAGAAGATCTAGGTCTGAGCCAAAAATACAACAAACAAGCATTTTTAAATGAAAAAAAATCCTGTCATTTCCCCGAGAAACACTCAGATAATCCTATCTTAGGTTCTTCATAGCGTTCTGCAGGGTATTTACTCACGTACTGCTGAAGACCGGCAACCTCCAGAGTCAACCCTTTCAAGCGTTGAGCAAGCTCCTGGATGGTACTCTTACTGAAGAAAACCCAGGAAGAGGAGAGGGAAAAAAAACCCTTTTTTTTTTTTTTCTTTTTAAATGGGGCTGGACATACTGTTATGTTCTGCAACTAAGAACTAAGGAATAGGAGTGAAAAAATGTCCCCGCACTGAGACTCTGCTTAAACCCTATGCTGGGGTGGGTGCCCTATTCCTTCTAAAAGATCTAAGAACTGGGAGCAAAAACAGGTGACCTCATGTTAGAAAAGTTAGTTGCAGAAACGAAGATTAAAGGAAACAAAACTGGTGGAACAAGAAGTCCCAGGATATCAATTGCCCAAAGCACAAAGAACTAACAAGACAACTGAGCCAGAGCACAAGCGTAACAACACTGATGTCCAGCGAGGAATGGAAGATAGGTGCTGAGTAATAGTGAGGAGATCACGTGACCAAGACACCCAACACCAGAGGAAAAGACTAGAAGCAAGCAAACCACAAAAAGATGGCCGAAAAGTAAAACAACATAGATTCTAACAACAGGAGCAGGGCCCTTTTATAACCCTCAGCTCCCATTTCAGGGCATTGTTTCACAGGATTTGGGGGAGGTAGTCATGGCTGTTCCCTCATTGTTCAATTGTTCAATCATTCTGTATAAATGTCCTCCAAGTGGTGCAGACTTGTACACCTCCAGGGGCTGATGCAATCCATAATCAGCAGGAATTCCAGAAATTAACATACAAAAAGGCTCATCTGACAGTCTCACATGAAACAACGGCTCATGTCCCTTAACTTACTGAACAAAGGAATAGTATGTCTGGCATAATTCAGAATAATTCACCCCTGCACAACTGACCAGATTGACGCTGAGCTGTCACAGACTGCTATGTTGATGAGATGGTTTACTAACAGCATCTGCAGTTAAGTAGTGTGGGTTGTGAATGTGTTGATCTGTAAAGCTTTTCCAGTGTCATAATTTTATTGGAGAATTGCTAATAGTGCATGTAATATCACTTAATTGTTGACTTGTATGTCAGTCTGATAATATTTTACAGTATTTGGATTACAGTGTAATATTTCATATCCAGTTATACACACTATAAATTGGGAACAAGAAATCTGAAAAAAATTATATTCTGTTTTAGGGGGGTTAAGAAAGTTCTGTTTCAAGATAGGACTTTCTGGACCTGGTGAAGTACTTTATGTGAGTCATTTTGTGCTCTGAGAATTTCTCAACTTGATGACTCTTTTTAATTTTCGCTGTTGAGCAGCCTGCTTGAATAGAATCTGTCAACAGGATTTCACACCCCAGAATACTTATATGTGCATTACATACGTATTTATATGTAAGCATTACATATACTATTAATTTAATTTCTTTATGGTTACAGAATTAGAGGCTTGTATAGTAGTAATATTTAGACACTGAATGATGGTTTTATTTGTGAATTGTTTACAACATTTAATAATGCTAATAATAATAATAGTTATTATTATTATTGTTATTATTACAGACAATGGTGGTATTATTTTGTCTCTTTGGCAGAATTATTTGAATATTGTTTGATGGTTTTACTTGGAACAAACCAAAACTTAGTAGGGGTCTTTAAATATATCTGACAAAATATTCTGGGGACTTTTACTTTCTGAACATTGTCAATAATATAAAATATTCAATTTTCTTTTATGCTATCTGGAATATCATCCTTTAATATTCTAATCTAAGCCTTTTGTTCGTTAGAAGGCTCACAGAATTATTTCTTGTGTTTCCTGATTTATTCAGATTTAGAGAAGCACAGCTAATTCAGATTTTCTGGTTCAAGCCAAAGGTTTCTGCAGGTTAATACTCATCAACTCTCCTGTGTGCAATTGGTTATACTGTGCATTGGCCAAAAATGAATGTTCTTATGACCATTGGGGTATGGTTAAGCTTAGTAATTTACAAATGAGTGAATAGTCCATCAATTTAGAGAAAAAAAATTAATTTACAGCACCTGAAATTTACTTTAAGACTTCAATTTATCAGCATAAGGATAGGATATTTATGTATTATATTTTTAGTGTTCTACTGCAATAACTAAAGACAGAACTATAACTTAAAAACACAGTTTCCAGCATTTACTATAAGTTGTGGAGTTGATTTACCTTTCCTATTCTGCTCTAAAGTTTCAGTGAAAGATAACTTTATGATTAATCTTGCGAACCACAGGAAGCTCTAGTGCTATGTACAATTGTGCCATTTTATTTTCCAATTTGTAATTTTTAATTTCTAATTTCATTTTTTACCTCTGTGATATTCCTTAGTGGCTGTGGTCTCTTTTAGCTGCACAAAGACAATATATTTGTGCAGAAAACTTTAACCAGATGCCATTAATCTGGTTGCCATTTAACATGTCATGTTAAATGTCAAGTTACAAAAATGGAATCTTGCTGATTTTTGGTATCTCTATTAAAAATGTTACATTTGTGCCTTTTGATTTTTTGGCTACTTGCTATGTTCCAATAATCCAAAAAGCTACTTTTAACTGGGCATATTTTGTGGACTTATTTCTGCTACAACATTGTTTATTTATTTGTTCATTATGGTAAGAAAAGAGGGCATGAGCGGATACAACAAAGTCACCTTTGTATCTGCCAATGCTTACTGAAAGTAATTAACTAATTCATTATGCTCTTTATCTACAAATCACATTGGTCTTGCAAACAAAAAAGAAAAGCAACAGATTAAACAACAAGAACAGACAATTATTATCAGGTATGAAATACATAGGCTAGCATAGAAAATGAAGCAGAATATTAGGTCTATAATATTAAATGGTTATTCCCATAATCACATTGTTTTCACAAAACACAATAAATTCATACTTATTGTTAACAGACAGAACAAACAAACAAAAATATATTTCTTGTATCTGAGATTTCTTATTTTATTTCCATTACTGATGAGTGAGCACTAAAATGCTCGGGTGCTCGCTGCTCGGGGTAATGCTCCAATGCTTGACCCGAGCAATGAGCCCAATGTAAGTCAATGGGAAACTCGAGCATTTTTCTGGCAGCACCCGCCGGAGGTTTGGAAGGGGTCTAAAAATTGGCCAAATTGATGGGAACAGTGCTCAAATGATATGGGAACAGCATAAGGAAGACCCCTGGAAGCATCTCTGACTCCCAGGTCACTGCTGTGAGCAATGTTGTCAAAGGTATTACGTCACTTTTGTGAACTCGCAATAAAACATACAAAAACAAAGCCAAAATGGATTTTCCTGGAAAAAATGTTAAGGAACATTCTGTCCAGGGTAATGACTTGTCTATAAGGCAAATAAATAATCAAAAACAAAAATGCTCCTCAACATCTTAGCCTATGTTTAAAGGTAGAATTGTTTAAGCATTTTTGCACTTTTGCATTGTTTTCAACGTTGAAAAATTAATTCACCGGTAAGTGTAATTTTAACATTTTACTACCTTAACTGGCCATGTGGTGTGTGAGACATGATCAGACACATCCTGTTTCATTTATAAAGGAGTGACTCTGAAAGTCACAAAGCCTATTTTTACAAGGCCATCAGGTGGCCCTTACTATTGTTAGAGGGCCAGCAGTCGTCTCTCACTATTGTTAGAGGGCCATCAGCTGGTTAAGCTTTGTTGTTCCCATTATTACGGAGTGGTTCTCCTATACTGTTATTGTGTATGCAGTGACTGCAAGGGCTGCGAAAAATAAGGACACACTCCAATACCCCTTTGAAGATACGTAGATTAGGGCCTCATTAAAAAAATGTTCACATTATTAAGGAGTGGGTCTGTTATAATGGTAATGTCCATGCATTGACTGCAATGGCTGCCAAAAAATTGGACACACTCCAGTACCCCTTTGAAGAGACATAGAAGAGGGCCTCATTAAAAGAATTGTTCCCATTTTTAAGGAGTGCTTCTCCTATAGTGGTAATGCCCATGCAGTGTGTAACATACCTGGCGTGCACTTGATTTCCAGTCCAGACTATCACTTTGGCTTCTTTCCATGTGGTCTGCTTTGCTCTGCTCTGTCTGCTTAGGGCGACGCCCGTTGAACTTCCTGTTTCTTGTAGCTGCTGCAGACACACCCCTTATGCTTCCTCAGCCTATTGCTGTCTGTCACCTGGTATTTAACCCAGCTCCTCCCGGGAATCCTTGCCTGAGCATCTTGTTCTGTCAGTTGGCGTCTAGTCACTGATGTGCCAGGTCCTGTCTATGTTTCCTGCCTTGCGTTATCAGTTCCCGTGTCTGAACTGTGTCCTGTCTGTGTACTCTAGCCAGCTGCCTTTCCTGGAGGCTGTAATTCCAGGCCCGTGTGAACACGCTCTTTGCCTGTTCCTTCCGCCCTCTAGGGGCCGCATACCTAGATCTGTTGTCTGTGTCCTTTCCCAGTGTCTGTTCCTGCCCTAACCATCTTCCAGCCTGTTTCCTGTTTCTCTCTACGCCCATATCTTCCCTTTTTCTGCAGAGTCTGAACTCGTACCTAACTCCTGCTCGTTGTCACTGTACTTCCGTTTGTGATATTGTGGTCCACTCGCTACTTCACTGCAAGTACCCTGTGGGTATCTGGTTCTGCCTTTCCCTTCCTGTCTGTTCCATGTGAACAGAGCCCTGTCCCTTCTGCTCTGCCTTGCTCGCCGCTCCGGCGGTTCTTGCCTGCTCTGCCTTGCTCACCGCTCCGGCGGTTCTTGCCTGCTCTGCCTTTGCTCACTGCTCCAGCAGTCTCGCTCTCCTCTGACCCTTTGCTTGCTGCTCTGGCAGTCTCGCTCTGCTCTGACCCTTTGCTCGCTGCTCCGGCAGTCTCGCTCTGCTCTGACCCTTTGCTCGCTGCTTTAGCAGTCTCGCTCTGCTCTGACCCTTTGCTCGCTGCTCCGGCAGTCTCGCTCTGCTCTGACCCTTTGCTCACTGCTCCAGGCGGCCTCGTCCTGCTCTACTCTCGCTCACCATTCCAGGTGGTCTCATCTTGCTCTGCTCTTGCTCGCCACTCCGGGCGGCCTCACTCTGCTGTGTTTGTCCACCGCATCTGCCGTTCAGTTCCTGAGTCCCAGTCTGCAATGGGTCCTATCCACTCTGTGCTCCAACCTGTCGTACCTGCCAGTACCTCCCTGCCTGCATACCAGTCGTGCTTACCAACATCCACCTGCCTGCATACCGGCCGTACCTGTCAGTACCTCCCTGTTTGCATACCAGTCGTGCTTGCCTGCATCCACCCGTCTGCATACCTGCCGTGTCTGCCTGTACCCACCAGTCTGTGTGCCAGCCTAACCTGCCTGTTCCTGTATTCCCCAGTGTGGGTCAACAGCTGTATCCGGGGTCTGAAATGGAGTAGCACCTGGTCCCTCTGCTCGGTCCCTCCTTGGTGCACTGGCGTCGTATGCCATCGTGCGACCTTGGTCGGATCGGGTGGATACTTAGTTACGCCCCTCCAGGCATTCACTCTCCGGTACGGTCCAGTGGAATCACTACATATACACGCACACGCCAGTCAGTCCGGGCGTGTGCATTACACAGTGACTGCAAGGCTGCCAAAAAATTGGATGCTCTCCAATACCCCTTTGAAGACACATTGAGGAGTTCCTCATTAAAAAAATTGTTACTATTGTGAAGGAGTGGGTCTCCTATACTGGTAATGCCCATGCACTAAGTTTTTTTTCCCCTGGGGGGAATACATGGCCATACTGTATAACATACAGAATATTTGAGGGCCTCTAAAAAATTTCCGATGGGCATCATAAACAACCTTAAAAAAATTATGTGGGTGTTGCATCAAGGTCACTTTGGTGATATGGTGGTGGAGGATGAGGAGAAGGAGGAGGACGACAGAAAGTAGACAAAATCTTGAAGCGTATACCCATATCTGGGTGTGAAAAGGTGCATGGGAATAGACCCCAACCCAAAAAAAGCACTGGATTTGACTTCATGTTCCACTGCTATCATCTGGTGGTGTTGAGAAGTCTGGCTCAATCCAGCCCTTGTTCGTTTTGATAAGAGTCAGCCTGTTAGCATTTTCAGTTGACAGGCGGATGTGCCTTTCAGTTATAATACCCCTGGCGGCACCAAAAACCCGCTGTGACAAAACGCTAGCAGCAGGGCAGGCCAGGACCTCCAAGGTGTAGAGAGCCAGTTCATGCCACATGTCCAGATTGGATACCCATTAGCTATAAGGCACAGAAGAATCACGGAGGGCATTGGTGTGGTTAGCAAGGTACTCCTTCAGCATCTTTCAAAACTTTTCACTCCTTGTCAGAGTACCCCGCACATCAGGGCCTGGGCGTTGGGAGGGTCTGAGAAAACTGTCCCACAACTTTGACAGTGTTCTCTTGCCTCTGCTTCATCGTATTTGTGCCTCCCTCGCCTGTACTCCTTGGTTGTCCACTGAACTGTGACCTCCGCCGCCTTTGTTTTCCGGTGGGAATTTTTTTAATAATTCCTCAACAAGGGCCTTCTGGTACTGCAACAATTTATTAATCCTCTCCGCCATAGGAAGGAGGGATAGAAAGTTCTCCTTGTAGCGTGGGTCTAGAAGTGTGGCTAACCAGTAATTACTGTCTGCCAAAATGTGTCAACTCGAGGTTCACAGGAAAGGCAGCTGAACATAAAGTTAGCCTTGTGTGCTAGACTGCCAACAGCCAAGTCTTCCCTGTCCTGACCAAGAGGATGACTGTCCCTGCTCTCCTTCTCCTCAACCTCCTCCTTGTCCTCTTCCTTATTCTCCCTTTCCTCAGGCCATCCACACTGAACAGATGATATGACTGTTGTGTGGGTAGTACCGTCTGTAGCGCAGGAAAACATCTCCTGTTCCTCCTCCTCTTCGTTCATTGAGATGAGAGAGTTTCAGTAGACAGAGAACCGGGATGGTGATGCTAATTGATGCGTCATCGCCATTCACCATCTTGGTGGACTCCTCAAAGTTTTGGAGGATGGCACATATGTCAGACATCCATGCCCACTCGTCAGCTCTTATGTGCAAAGACTAACCTGAATACCGACAGGCGTGTTGAAGCTGGTACTCAACAACTGCCCTCCGCTGGTCACAAATCCTTCCCAACATATGCAACATTGAGTTTCAATGCGTGGTGATATTGCACACCAGTCGGTAAGCTGGAGGATGCAAATGCTGCTGAAGCACGGCAAGGGTGGAAGAAGCTGTAGTTGACTTTCTGAAATGGGCACATACGCGGCGTACTTTCACAAGCAAAGCCGGCAGATCCGGGTAGGTTTTGAGAAACCGCTGAACCACTAGGATGAGCGCATGGGCTAGGCATGGTATTTATGCGAGCTCGCCTAGCTTCAGAGCCGCCACCAGGTTCTGGCCATTGTCACACATGACCATGCCTGGCTGAAGGCTCAGCAGTAATAGCCACAGGTCTTCCTGCTCTGTTACAGCTGTCAACAACTCTGCAGCGGTGTGTCGTTTGTCTCCTAAGCATATTAGCTTCAGCACAGCCTGTTGCCACTTGGTTGAGGCAGTGCTGCAGTGCTTCCCTCATCTGACTGATGTGGTCATTTTGGAGATGGAGCATGAAGAGGAAGAAGAGAGGAGGTGCAGGAGTGGAGAATTTGGGGGCAATCCCGATTGACCTAGGGCCCACAATCCTCAGCGTTAGGAGGACATGTTTCGTCCCAGGGTCCGACTGGGACCCAGCTTCCACTATGTTAACCCAGTGTGCCATCAGCAAGATGTACTATCCCGGGCCACAAGCACTTGTTCATGTGTCCGTGGTTAGGTGGACCTTTCCTGTAGCTGCATTGTTGAGGGCACAGGCAATGTTCTGGGACACGTGCTTGTGTAAGGCGGGGACAGCACACCGGTAGAAACAGTGGTGGCTGGGGACCGAGTGTCGAGGGATAGCCACTGCCATGATGTTGAGGAAAGATTCCGTCTCCATGAGCCTAAAAGGCAACATTTCAAGTGCAAGCAATCTAGAAATGTGGCAGTTTAGCGGTGTGGACTGTGGGTGGTTGGCTGCGTGTTTGTGCATGCGTTCAAAGGACTGGGGTAGGGACAACTGAATGCTGTGCTGGGACAAGGACGCGGACATGGTTGCTGATGGTGGTGGTTGTGAGAGTGCAACGACAAGTGCAGGGTGGGAGGCATCGTTGCCTGTGCCATGGACAGGGGATTGGCGTGCATGCACAACAGCGGAACAGGCAGTGGTGTCTCCCGCAGTCACTGATTGTGAACCCAGGTGTTCAGCCCACCTAGTCAGTTGCTTTGCTGTCATGTGCCTGAGCATTCTGGTGGTAGTCAAACAGGTAGTTTTGCTGCCCCTGCTGATGCTGGCATGGCAGATGTTGCAAATGACCATTTTGGGGTTATCTAAACAGTCTTTAAAAAAGAGCCAGACTCTGAAATACCTAACAGTTGGACTGGCAGCTTTGCTTGTGTTGGTGTTCCGAGGATCAGTTGCCCGCCTTGTTTCTGTGGCCACCCCACTGCTTGTTCCTGCCTGTTGTGGTGCTATGCCTCCCTTGCCCTCTGTGCTGCTATCCTCGCTATGCATGTCACCTTTTCAGGTTGGGTCATTGACTTCATCGTCCAACACCTCATCTTCCACGTATGCACCCTGAGCCTCCTCCTGACTTGCTGGAAATCATGTCTCATCATCATCATCCTCCTCTTGTGACAGTAATTGAACTTTTCATCATCGCTTTAGTGTGAACTTGGCTGCTCAAATATTTGAAGTAATAAAAGGCTGCGTGGCACTCTCTTAGGGGGTGCTCAAATAGGATACCACTGTAGAAATAAGAAAAATAGATTTGGCGCTCCAAGATTTCATGTAGAAAAAATAAATTTATTGTGCAAAAACAATCCAGTTTGTCGCCAATATATGTTAACGTTTCTGCCTATTTATTGGCCTTCTTCAGAACTAAATGTTGTGGCAGAGTAAGTATAGCTGGAGAAAGAGCCAGGGAGTGCTAGCAAAATGCATGCATCAGAAAATCCTGTATGGCACTGTGAGGAAAAGTACCTGCCATACTAACTCTGCCACAACATTCTGTTCTGAAGAAGGCCAATAAATAGGCCGAAATGTTAACATATATTGGCGACAAACTGGATTGTTTTTCACAATAAATTTATTGAAGTGCCTATTCTATTTTCTTGCTTAAATATTTGGGCATCACTACATGCGCTCTCCTCTAGCCCGCTAGAAGCAGGCCGGGCGAGAGGCCCGAATCTATAAATGCAAAAGTGAGCAGCTCTTTGGAGTGTCCAAGTGTGGGATCATTTGTCACCGGGCACTTGACATGGTGGGAGGAAGGAGGATCAGTGTGAGGAATATGTGGTCCAGACTCACGGCTACTGAGACTGAACCATGTGGAAGACATGGTGGTGGCGGTGGCAAACTGACTGGAAGCATTATCTGCTATTTAACCAACAACCTTTTCATACTGCTCTGGCCTCAATAGCTGTGTTCTGTGGCCCCCTAGAAATTGGAACAGGAAGGTAGTTCGACATGATGTGGGTGTTTCTTGTGCTCCCTCAGCAGGTACAGTTTCACCTTGCCCATGACCTCAACCTCTGTGTGAACCATCAGCATCACGTTCACTTCCCCGTCCCTTGCTACACGCCTTGTCCATTTTAAATGGAGTGTAAGATTTGTCACGCTCCAAAAAATGTGACGATTATTACTGCAGTAATATAGGTTCACATCTGATGACCACCATTTTAGGCAGTGGCCTATTAGTATGATATTAGTCAGCGACCAAGTGTGAATAGTTTTGAACTACACCCAACTGGCAGACTTTAAATGGAGTGTAATATCTGGCACTCTCCCACAAATTTCTGGATTATTAACGCAGTAATATCTGATCCCGTCTGATGATCACTGTTTTAGGCAGTGGCGTTAGAGATATGGTATTGGTCAGTGACTAAGTGTGAATAGGTTGAACAACATACAACTGTCAGACTTTAAGTGGAGTATAATATTTGGCACGCTCAAAAAATATCACGATTATTACCGCAGTAATATGGGATCACGTCTGATGACCACGGTTTTAGGCAGTGGCCTATTAGTATGATATTGGTCAGCGACCAAGTGTGAATGGGTTTGAACAACACCCAACTGACAGACTTTAACTGGAGTGTAATATTTGGCACGCTTCAAAAAATGTCACAATTATTACCGCAGTAATATCGGATCATGTCTGATGATGGACAAGTTTCTATGCTTCCACAATACAGCAATGAAAATAAAATCCCCAAAATCTTGCTGAATTCTGGTAACAAGCAAATGGAGCAGTAAAATTGTGTACAGTATTGCTTTTTAAGCAAATTATCAGGATTAAGAGCAAAAGAAAAAATTTGCCTTGATTAGTGATGAGTGAGTATGTTCTGTTAACCCTTTCGCCGAGTATGCTTGGGCGAGCACCAAGTAATTACAGCTGCTCGGTGTTATGTTTGAATCACTCCCGCATCCATGATTTGCGACTGTTTGACAGCTTTGATACATGTGAGGAATGTATATTTCTTACACATTCCTCACATGTATTAAAGCTGTCAAACAGTTGCAAATCATGCACATGGGAGTGATTCAAACAGAGCAGCTGTAAATACTGAAAGTTAAATATGTGCAATATAATACAATGGAGGTGTGTTATTTTCGGATAAGATTTAGAATTGTATAGTGCAAGAGAAAAGTTCTTGACCTCGATGGCTGGTGAATATTGTTGAGCGATACCTTCCGATATCAGGAAATATCGGATCGGATTGGATCGGGCCGATACCCAAAAAGTATCGGATATCGCCGATTCCGATACCGGAAACCAATGCAAGTCAATGGGACACAAATATCGGAATGAAAATAAACCCTTTCTTTCCTTGTAGGTTAATTCTACATGAAGGAAAACAACTAACTATAATGTAGAATGTATTGGGGGAGGTGGTTGCCCAAATCGATGGGAACAGTGCTCACAGTGAAACATGAAAAGCCGGCAATTCAGCAGCGGCATACACCGGTACCCGACAATTTAGAACAGAAAGAATAGAGCTTCACACATAGATTAGATAGATAGAAACATGTCAGTCACATATATAATAAGTACAGTGACAGTGTTGCTTACTGTACTTGTCATTTAGTGTAAAGGATTTATTTAAAAAAAAGGTTAGTGTTTTCATGCACCGTCTCTTTAAAAAAGCCGGCCGGCAATTCAGCAGCGGTACCCGACAATTTATAACAGAAAGAATAGAGCATCACACATAGATTAGATAGATAGAAACATGTCAGTCAAATATATATTAAGTACAGTGATAGTATTGGTTACTGTACTTGTCATTTAGTGTTAAAATAAAGGATTTATAAAAAAAAAAAATTGGCGTGGGGTTCCCCGTAATTTTAGTCTCTAGCGGAGGTTAAGCAGACAGCTGGGGCAGATGTTTGAAGCCTGGGAAGAGGGTAATACCCACGGAGCTTCCCAGGCTACTAATATCAGCCCCCAGCTGAATACCTAGCCTTTACTAGCTATTAAAATGGGGGACCCCCCCAAAAAAATGACGTGAGGTCCCCACTATTTTAATAGCTAGCAAAGGCTAGGCAGACAGCTGGGGGCTGATATTAATAGCCCAGAAAGGGTGCTATGAATATTGGCCCCCTCCCAGGCTAGAAACATCAGCCGTCAGCCGCCCCAGAAATGGCGCATCCATAGGATGCCCCAATTCTGGCTCTTAGCCTCGCTTTTCCCACTGCCCTGTAGCGGTGGCAGTGGGGTAATAAGGTTGGGGTTGATGTCAGCTTATAATGCCAGCTGACATCAAGCCCAGGTTAGTAATGGAGAGGAGTCTAAAAGACACCCCCATTACTAACCCCATAGTCAAAGTTAAAAAAAAGCACAAACACCCAGAATAAAGTCCTTTAATTGAAATAAAGACACAATACTTTATTGTTCTAAATGAAACCATACAACTAGGCAGCTGGGGGCTGGAATCTGCACCGCAGGGAGGCCCAAGCTTTCTGGGCCCCCCCCCGCTGCAAATTACAGTCCGCAGCCACCCCGGAAAATGGCGCGTTCATAGAAGTGCCATCTTCTGGCGCTGTAGCCAACTCATCCAGGGCCCTGGTGCGGTGGCTCACTGGGTAATAAAGGGGTTAGGGTCAGCTTGGTATTATCAGTATCAAAAAGGAATAGTCGGCACTCCGTATAGCTAGAGTGGTGCACGTGGAAAACAATGTCTGTGGGAAAAGAAAATCCCGGCACTCACGTGTTGATAATCAGTTGATTTATTCCACAACTCACACAAGACGTTTCAGCCTGTCCAAGGCTTTTTTCAATTGTGGTTAAATACATTCAGTCAAGATATTTATAAACAAATCCCCGGAAATGACATAATTCTCATTAACATAAAAAAAGAGTAGACCAATAAAAAAATTATATATAACAGAATTTACAACAACATACAAAAAATTAAGCAATAATAAACTCAAGTTGCACAATGAAAAAGAACAAGTGAATTCATATATTTAAATAATCCCCAATTACACATAAGACCATATACATCGCAGATTGTAAAATTTATTGCATGCATATACCACATTATTTCTTTATTTCTCCATATTCTTTTAACTAAAAATATGTAACATTTCATAGTTTTTCCAGAAAAAATCCTTAATGTTTTTAAGATTTTTTAATATTTCCCATGGAATCAAATATATCAATGACAAGTAAATTCATATATATAAATAATCTCCAACCAAATATGAGAATATAAATCCTAAAACATGGATTCCATTTCATAAATGTATCAAAGATATTCCCATCTAAATTTCTCAATGTTCTTTTTATTAAACACATTCAACATTATATCATTTTTCTGGAAAAAATTCCTTGATATTTTTAGATTTTTTCAAAAAGATTTTTATTAGAACAATACTGTTTATTACATTTGTACATACAACTGATTCCTCATGAACAGCCTGCAACAAGTGACTAAATCTATCTTCTATTCTCTTGCCCTTTATAATTCTATTAGTAAATACCTTATAAAGAGATCAGTATACTGCCATATTCCCATAGATCCCAATTCACATAGTAGAAAAAATTCATCATATTATTTCTATATCACTTTATATCTCATTATAAATTGTAACTACATATAAAGCTACTACTGAAGGAATAATCACAGACGTACGGGAATAGAGAACATCTATGTCCTAAGTGATTCTCACCTCCCCCAGATCGTTGTCTGAGATAAGAGTGACTTTTTAAATTTATCCTTTGTTATCCTCTATTCCCTAAATTAGACCTTCTTTATTTCGTTAAAGGTGACAGTATAATTAACTGTCCACCCGTGATTCCTAAAAATACATAGGGAAGCCGTCCAGCTTACACCATGTCTTATCTCCGCATTCAATCTTATTTAACCCGACAAAATGTGGCAAGTACAATATGCATCCCATTTGTTCATATGCAGATACTTCAGGATTTCATCGCATCTGAGATGTCTAGAAAGAAAAATAGGATGTATATATTACTCATTATCCTAATCACATAATGCCACTAACATCATATTCTCGATTCAGGCCATTCGGATATAAAGTTCCCAAAGTATAAATCCAAAAGGCTTCTCTACGTAAAAGGATTTTTTTTGATACTGCCTCCTCTTCTAGGTGTATCTATTTGTTCTAACACCTGATATTTCAATTGGGCTATTGAATGTCCTTTTTCCTTAAAATGTAATGGAAGGGGAAGCGAAGTATCTCCACACCTGATAGTGGATTTATGTTTATTAACCCGTGTTCCAACTGACTGCATTGTTTCTCCAATATGTGAAAAGCCGCACGGACATTTTATCTGGTAAACCACATTTGTAGATTTACACGTGTAGAAGCCCTTAATATTAAATCTTTTACCTGTCCTAGGATAACTAAAATATTCCCCCTTAATTACATTACTACCTTGAGCACAATTCAGACAGGGATACGTTCCTTTATTTTTTTGTTGAAAGAAAAGTTTGTCTTGGAATTATTGTATCGCTCCCAACATCCGCCCGTATTAGTTTATCCTTCACATTGGGCAATCTCTTGTTACAGATAAGGGGAGGTATATTAAATTCCATCACACTCGGATATGCCTGCCCTAGAATATGCCAATATTTCTTTATAATCTGATCTACTTTTAAATTGACCGGATGATATTCCCTCACAAAGCATATACGTGATTCATCCCTTCTACGTGTTTTTTCATCAGTAACCACCTCTCTTAATGCCCCATCTAGAATACGTTGGGGATAGTCTCTCAATCTAAAATTTTCACACATTTCCTCAATTCTTTTTGAACAGATGGAGGGGTTGGTAACAATCCTAGTCACTCGCTGAAACTGTGATTTGGAGATAGCCTTTTTAACAGAATATGGGTGTGCACTCCTAAAATGTAAGATACTATTCCTATCCATGTCTTTTTTATATAAATCTGTCTCAAAGTCCCCTTTCTCATTCCTAATTACCATAGTGTCCAAAAAATTTATCCTCTCAGTGCTATATGAAATGGTAAATTTTAGTTCACTCCATACACTATTCAAATCATCATAGAATGTCATTAGGGTTTCTTGGGGCCCCTCCCATACGCAAAAAATGTCATCTATGAACCTAAACCAGGCTCTTCCATATATCTTGAATAGAGGATGTTCATAGACATAATGCTCCTCAAAAAATGACATATATGTATTTGCGTATGGGGGGGCCACATTCGCACCCATTGCCGATCCCCTCTTCTGCTTATAATATACATCTTGGAATAAAAAATAGTTCTCATACAGAACCACCCTTAGTAACTCCATCACTATATCTCTTTGAACCCCTGGAAATTCATTAATCTCAAGAAGCCACCTCACTGCGTTTAATCCTTTTTCATGTTCTATTGATGTATATAAACTTATAACATCGATTGTAGTAATGATGGCATCTGCAGATATATTATGAATAGTTTTAATTTTTTCCAAAAAATCTCCTGTATCTAATAAAAAAGATTTATTTTTCTTTACTAGAGGGGTCAAAATGTGTTCCAATGTTATAGATAGAGGGGATAATACTGACTCTGTGGACGCCACAATTGGTCTGCCTGGAGGATCAATCAAAGTTTTATGCACTTTCGGTAATATATAAAATACTGGGGTGATAGGATCATCTTTAATCAAAAAATCAGCCAACTTTGAATCAATATTACCCCCTAATTTATATCTATCTATCATTATCTCAATTTTCCTTTGTATATCTTTCAATGGGTTCCCTTTTAATGGTTGATAAGTTGTAGAATCTGATAATTGTCTCATTATCTCCCCAATATATCTCTCCCTATCCATTATTACAATTGATCCCCCTTTGTCAGCAGGCTTTATCTCTATCGTCTTATCATCCTGTAAAAGTTTAAGGGCTTCCCTTTCTTTCGCTTCTCAGTGTCCGCGGGATGACAGGCTGCATGGCAGCTTTCTGCTGCGGTCCAGCCTGTCATCTCGATGTAGCAGAGCTGAAGCTGTCCTGGGAACCATGGAAAGGTAAGGATGATGTTGCTTTATTATTTTTCTTTTATTGCAGGAGATCGTTGGCTTCAGCTGGAATGGGCGTGATGGTAAGTATGGTTTAATTTAGAACAATAAAGAATTGTGTCTTTATTTCAATTAAAGGACTTTATTCTGGGTGTTTGTGTTTTTTTTTAAATACTTTACTAGAAATTCATGGCGGTCATGTCTAATATTGTCGTGACCCCATGAATTTCGGGCTTAGGGCCAGCTGATAATGCCAAGCTGGCCCTAACCCCTTTATTACCCAGTGAGCCACCGCACCAGGGCCCTGGATGAGTTGGTTACAGCGCCAGAAGATGGCGCTTCTATGAACGCGCCATTTTCCGGGGTGGCTGCGGACTGCAATTTGCAGCGGGTGGGGCCCAGAAAGCTTGGGCCTCCCTGCGCTGCAGATTTCAGCCCGCAGCTGCCTTGTTGTACCTGGCTGGACATAAAAATGGGGCGAAGCCCCACGTATTTTTTTTTTTAATTATTTCATGAAATTCATGAAATAATTAAGAAAAAAAGGGATTCCCTATATTGTTGTGTCCGGCCAGGTACAAATAGGCAGCTGGTTGTTGGGGGCAGACCGTTCCTGCCTGCTGTACCTGGCTGGACAAAAATATAGGGCAAAGCCCCACATCAATTTTTTTGTAATTATTTCATGAATTTCCTGAAATAATTAAAAAATAAATTGACGTGGGGCTTCTCACTATACTTGTGTCCAGCCAGGTACAGCAGGCAGGAACGAGCTGACCCCAACCACCAGCTGCCTATTTGTACTTGGTTGGACACAACAATATAGGGAAGCCCTTTTTTTCTTAATTATTTCATGAATTTCATGAAATAATTAAAAAAAAAATACGTGGGGTTTCGCCCTATTTTTTTGTCCAGACAGGTACAACTAGGCAGCTGGGGGCTGGAATCTGCACCGCAGGGAGGCCCAAGCTTTCTGGGCCCCCCCCGCTGCAAATTACAGTCCGCAGCCACCCCGGAAAATGGCGCCTTTATAGAAGTGCCATCTTCTGGCGCTGTACCCAACTCATTCAGGGCCCTGGTGCGGTGGCTCACTGGGTAATAAAGGGGTTAGGGTCAGCTTGGTATTATCAGCTGGCCCTAAGCCCGAAATTCATGGGGTCATGCCCATATTAGACATGACCGCCATGAATTTCTAGTAAAGTATTTAAAAAAAACACAACACCCAGAATAAAGTCCTTTAATTGAAATAAACACACAATTCTTTATTGTTCTAAATTAAACCATACCTACCATCACGCCCATTCCAGCTGAAGCCAACGATCTCCTGCAATGAAAGAAAAATAATAAACCAATATCATCCTTACCTTTCGATGGTTCCCAGGACAGCTCCGGCTCTGCTACATCGAGATGACAGGCTGGATCTCAGCAGAAAGCTGCCATCCAGCCTGTCATCCCGCAGACACTGAGAAGCGCAGGCATGCTTGCGCTCCTCAGTGTCAGGCTGTGACGGCATCCAGATGAGCCAAGTCTCTCACGCTCACCACATGCGCAGGAGAATTCTCCCACGCTGTCTGTGACGTGCATGAGGTGAGCTGAGTTCATTGTCGGCTCATCGGGATGCCGTCACAGCCTGACACTGAGGAGCGCAAGCATGCCTGCGCTTCTCAGTGTCTGCAGGATGACTGGCTGGATGGCAGCTTTCTGCTGCGATCCAGCCTGTCATGTGAATGTAGCAGAGCTGATGCTGTCCTGGGAACCATGGAAAGGTAAGGATGATGTTGCTTTATTATTTTACTTTTATTGCAGGAGATCGTTGGCTTCAGCTGGAATCGGTGTGACGGTAAGTAGAGTTTAATTTAGAACAATAAAGAATTGTGTGTTTATTTCAATGAAAGGACTTTATTCTGGGTGTTGTGTTTTTTTTAAATACTTTACTAGAAATTCATGGCGGTCATGTCTAATATTGGCGTGACCCCATGAATTTCGGGCTTAGGGCCAGCGGAAAATACAAAGTTGGCCCTAACCCCTTTATTACCCAGTGAGCCACCGCACCAGGGCCCTGGATGAGCTGGATACAGCGCCAGAAGATGGCGCTTCTATGAACGCAACATTTTCTGGGGCGGCTGCGGACTGCAGTTCGCAGCAGGGGGGGCCCACAAATCTTGGGCCACCCTGCGCTGTGGATTCCAGCCCCCAGCTGCTTAGTTGTACCTGGCTGGACACAAAAATAGGGCGAAGCCCCACGTATTTTTTTTTTTAAACTTATTTCATGAAATTCATGAAATAATAAAAAAAAAAAAGGCTTCCCTATATTGTTGTGTCCGGCCAGGTACAAATAGGCAGCTGGGAGTTGGGGGCAGCCCGTTCCTGGATGCTGTACCTGGCTGACATACAAAAATATGGCAAAGCCCACATCAAAATTTTTGGGTAAAATTAATTAAAAAATAAATAATAATTTAAGGACTGCATCTTTATTAACCCCTCAAGTGTCATTTAGTGTTAAAATAAAGGATTTATAAAAAAAAAATTGGCGTGGGATCCCCCTTAATTTTAGTCTCTAGCGGAGGTTAAGCAGACAGCTGGGGCAGATGTTTGAAGCCTGGGAAGGGGGTAATACCCACGGAGCTTCCCAGGCTACTAATATCAGCCCCCAGCTGAATACCTAGCCTTTACTAGCTATTAAAATGGGAGACCCCCCCAAAAAAATGACGTGGGGTCCCCCCTATTTTAATAGCTAGCAAAGGCTAGGCAGACAGCTGGGGGCTGATATTAATAGCCCAGGAAGGGTTCCATGAATATTGGCCCCCTCCCAGGCTAGAAACACCAGCCGTCAGCCGCCCCAGAAATGGCACATTTTATTTAATTCTTAGTTTACTAAAAAAAAATAGTTACCTGTCCACGTTCCTGCGCTGATCTCCCATGCACAGCTGTCACATCTGGAGATGCTGACAGCTGTGCATGGCTGCTGTAAGCTCACGCTGCCGGGAACACGTCCGCTCCCGGCAGCGTGATCCCCTGACTGAGGTCACCGGAGTGCAGTCAGTCAGCGCAGCTCCGGAGACCTCCTTTACGGCACTGCTGTACCGTGGGAATTTCGCACGGTACAGCAGGGCCGTAAAGGAGCTGACCGGAGCAGCGCTGCCTGAACTCCGGCGAACCCGCTTATGCAATGACGGGGCTGCTTTACGGCCCTGTCATTCTAGCGGCGGCAGCGGTTCAGAGAGGTCACATTCTATGTGGCTGCTCTAAACTGGAGATCATCATGGGACACTCGTGGACTACTACGGAGGGGTAAGGATAAGGTTGTGGTTTATTATTTTATATTTTATTACAGGAGATCTATGGCTTCGGGGAATTAGGTGTCTAGGTGAGTATAGGTGTATTTTTTATTTTTTACTTTATTTTAGGTGGCGATCGGCGGGGGCAGGTAATGTATAAACTAATTTATTTTAGGTAACCACTGGCCACCAATGAAATGTATTTAAAATTTATTGGGGACACAGTAGGGCAATTTAAATAGCAGGATCAGGCTGATGGGAACTACTGCTCCTATCAAGCTGATCCTGCTGGCACGAGTGGACGGGGGACAGACATAGGCCGATGGGAGTAGTAGTGTCACATCGGCCTATGTCTGCCTGCACGCACACACCAATCATGACGCGCTGATGGTCTGCGAGGTGTGGCTGACCTGTGCGGCCGTGGGAAAGTTCATTTGAGTTCATGCAATGCAGTGAAGCATGATCTCACATGAACCCTCTGAGGGCACCGCGGCTAATTCAAATGAACAGCTGATCAGCATCACCTGATACCTCAGCTGTTCATTTGAAATAACCGGCGGGAGAGCGCAGCACAGAACGGGAAAGCCGGCGGTGAAGTCTTTTCATTGCCGGCTTCCCCGCCCGGGTCCTTCGCACCCCGCTCCTTGGTGCTGCGCTCCCCGCCCGGTCCTAACTTACGATCGGGATGGGAGGTGGCGAGGGGAGCGGAGGATCGGGGTAGGAGGCAGCGGGGAAGCGAGTATGGGGCTGAGTGATTGTTTAAAAGCCGGCGGGTGGTAAAAAACCGCCGGCTTTTAAACAATCAGGAGAATTCTCTCACGCTGGGATGGCATTCTGATGACAGGCTGGATCGCAGCTGAGCGCTGCCATCCAGCTTGTCATTCTTCAGAGACACTGCAGAGCGCAGGCATTATGGGAACTTCCGATTCCGGTATTCGATATTGTAAAAATATCGGAACTCAGTATCGGAACTCCGATACCGCGAATATCGGCCGATACCCGATATTACAGTATCGGAATGCTCAACACTACTGGTGATATCTAATGACAGAAGATTGAGAATATTTAAACCTTCTCTGTTGCATTAACTTCTTTATGTGGTTTTATTTGAGAAAGGGTCTGGTATGGACCTGGAACATGTAATAAAGACTAACTTAAGCCTAAGAACTAGCATGAAACTACTATTCATGCACAGCAGCGCGGTTATTTAAACATCAAGCTCCTCTACTTCTACATTTCAACGTTATACCTGTCAATGCAGGGTAGCGATTGAGGAGAAGCTACCGGGAACCGTCCTATCCGACTAGTCTCCAGCATTGCTTAAAATATCTTTTTCTCTGAAATACTGCAGCGTTTCAGAGTCAAACGTGCCTGGCTGAGTTTATACAGCCAGTGGCTGATACATGCTGCCGTGAGAGCATGTATCAGCTGTCAGGTTCACTTTAACATTAGATAATATTTTGGACCATAAATAGATGGAAGACAATGGAAACAAAATATATCTATACAAGTGTTTATGTATTTTGATACTGCTTTAAAAGTATTATGGGGTTTTCATCTCTCAACAAAAGTTTTAATCTGATGAAGTCACCGTGTGTGGCGACACGCGTAGGGCATTGACAGCCCATCGACGCCGTCCCATGGTCTCTACTTAAATTGATTGATCCTTTCTACTCAGGACACGCTATTATCATCATGGCCACTCATATTGGGCGCCGGGCCTTATTGGCTGTACAGGTAGTTTAAACAGGGTCCCCCCTGTTTTATCAATTTCTGCTTTGGTTTAACATATGTATATTTCACACTGTGTGACTTCTTAATCCTGTTATTTTGCCTGTTAGTTTACTAGCTATATTTTAGGGGTCGTTTTTACACACTGTTTCCATTTAGCAGTTGTGGCACATTGATCATCAGTAACAGCTCATACTAGTTCTGCCTTTTTATTTAGTATGAGACCTTTTGTGGGATGCCTTTTCAGGGTGGATGGGTTTTTACTCAGCGAGGGGTTCGCTGGCTTTTTACTTGTGTGTTATTCTGTATAGTGTTGTGTGATGTGTATTTATTCAAATACAATTTATATTTCTATAATATCCATATTTGCTTATGTAGCGCCCCGAGGGTTCGGCCGCTACAGGGGTATTGAACCTCAGACCAGAGGTGTGATATTCCACTCCCAGGTAAGGATGGAGTATGGACCAGGGCTCAGTTAGCTGCATACAGCACACACACCCCATTTCCGAGGGACAGCTCAACTGTGCTCCCACTAGACAGAAGTGCAGGCACGACCGGCTATGTCCCTGCCTGGAGTGGGGAGGGGGGGTGGAACACCCAGTGCTGTAGGGGCAGATAGGGGTTGGTTCCTGAGCGTAGGTAGGAGCCCATTGGTTGCTGGTCACCTGGGCTCATGGTCAGAGGGAGGTATAAAAGGTGGGCACCATCTTAGCTCTGAGAGAAGAGAAGTTCGTTCAGTTAGAGGAGAAGACAGGGAGTAGAGGCTCTATAGGAGCTCTACTCCAGGAGGGCCTAGTGAGAGGCCGAGGAGGAGGTGAAGGGGAGCTGAGATTTTGGCTCATCTCAGCTCCAAGAGAACGGAACATAAAGGAACAGGAAGGAACGGAAAGGGAGAAGAAGAGACAGAGAAACAGAAGGGCTCAGGAACAAGAAGGTGGAAGGGACCCTAAGAACCCACGAGAATCCAGGGTTAACGGTCAGGCAGATTAAGGGTACCGGATCCCAAGTTGGTGGAGGAGAAACTACCCTCAGCCAAAGACCGGTCGTCGTGATCATCTATTGGTGCGACACCTCATCAAGCCTGCTAGGAAGGCACCATATAGGACAGCGGAGGACGGGGCCCACGTTTAACCGCACAAGTCCGCGGCAGCTGGACAAAAGTGGGTCACTGGTGAGGCAGGCCAAAGAAGGGATTAAAGGGGGTCCTGTGCCATGCTCCTGAACTGCCTGTGAGTTGACCGAGCCCCACACCTGGTGGACGCAGCACGGCTTGGGCGGTCACTGCTGACAGAAGTGACCCGGAACAAATGAACTGTGGGTAAAGACCCTGGACTGTAACTTGTTGTCTGTGTGCTCCTTCGCGCCTCCAGCACTACCGGTACTGGGACTCTCACCACCATCACTCCCACCATCCACTACACTGCCCTGGGGCCGCACTCTTCCCGTGGGGAGTCACACCATCCCAGCTGCATTCATCATCAGCCCCAGCGGACTGCCTTGCAGCGGCGGTTCCTAATAACCGAAATCTACGGGTGGCGTAGTCGGACATTATCTGAAGCACGTCTGACCACCCTGAGCCGCGGGACCGGGCCGCCACTACTACTCCCAGCATCTCCCTATCGCCCAGATCCGCGTGCCCCACGGCCCAGGGGGCGAGTCACTTATATATGGTGATCATGGCTTCATAGCATGTCTCTTTTCTCTGTTAATTCATAATCTGATTTATGGAGACACAGCCAGCAGATCAGGTGGTACTAAGGCTATGCAATAGGGACAATTGGCTTACAATAAAAATGTGAAAATATTTATGAAATCTAATTTTTATGCTGAAATATAATAATTCAAAGTTATAAATACAAAGCCTTTGGATGCACTACTGTGAGACTCTGATGGTAGCATGCTGATTTCTAAATTCTGTTACTGCAGATAGTCATTGAAGCAATACTGGCATCAAAATCAACATCAAATTAATATCTATATTCTGCTCATCTAGAAGTTTGAATTTTGTCACAAGTATGTGTATCTGTACAGAAACTTAGAAAGTGGATAATGTGAGTCCACACACCAAAAAAAATAGGTTTCCAAAAGTAAAATGGTAAGTGTTATAACCATAAAACTCTCAGTAGTACCGCCTCTGTGGGCTTGTAATGTTATTCTCAGTCAGCATAGATGTAAGATGTTAAAGGGGTGTTCCGGTCACATGATATTGATAACCTATATTTAAGATGTCAGGATCCCACTGATCAGCTGTTGTTAGCTCTAGAGGCTACAATATGTAAACTTTGCATAGAGCTTCACTCAACAGTATAAATTAATTTGTAGCAGCCACTACCATGTACTTAAGATCAGCTTCTATATTTCAGATGATCTGCAATTTCAAATTCTTTAAATTGTTTCTGCACTCATCATCACTTAATAGCTAAAGTTACTTTTGCATCAAGTTCTCAAACACATCCATTAAAATTGTTTTTCTCTAGATTTTTTTTTATTAAGTTGAAGGAAAGCAGGATAATTTCCTTAAAAGCATCTATATTTCTGCTGTAGTTTAGGAGATGTAGTGATAAAGATATATAAAGGGCCTGATATTACTCTGGGGAGAAGAAAAAGAAGAAAATTGTTTGCATAGTTCATTTAGTACCTTCTCCTTATAAAGACCCTAGCAACCTCTTTATCTTCATTTAATTGTCTTATCAGATTTGTGTATGCACCGATAGAACATGCTTTATTCCGTCTTTTGGAATCTGGGATACTGATGATAATGATATAGCTCATGATAATATTTTTCATTACATAAATACATTTTTTTCAAGCAATACCATACCTACACGGCTCACTGTTAAAGGGAAATATGTCTATGTGTATTACTATGTAGTGATGTTTTCTCTAGTGGAAATTTTCTTTACACCTTTGTAATACATAAATACATGAAAACGACAGATAAGCGAATGCGCCAAGAATCAGCATTAATATTTTATTTATTATTTAACGGCCTTCGACCTTCTCAAGCCATGTCGACTTGATGGATAAATACTCTATACGAAGATCGATCTTGTGCAAGCCTAGATAGGTCCACCAGGGTCTTCTCCGCTATTATCTTGAGAGTATCAAGCCATCAGGTTGCTGGCATTCCTCTTCATCTTGTTCCTTCTAGTCTTCCGACCATAATGTCCTTCTCCAGTGATTGTTCTCTTCATATGATGTGTCCAGAGTAGGCAAGTCGCAGCTTAATGATCTTTGCTTCAAGTTACATGTCTGGATTGACTTGTTTTAACCCCTTTCTGACCTTGTCAGTAATAATACGTAGCTGCGCCCTGGGCCTATAGGGCCAGCTACATACTATTACGTGCGCTGCGATCGCGCCTGCACACAAGCGGTGTGGGGCGATCGCCGCGGGGAGTCAGCTGATTGCCACAGCTGACACCCAGTGCTATGTGCCAGGAGCAGTCCCGCGCCGCTGCTGGCACATTAACCCCTGCAATGCTGTGATCGAAGTCGATCGCAGCATTGCGGGGGCAAGGGGAGGTAAGCGCCGCTACTCGCCTCCTCTCCGGCGTTCCGCAATGTCTGCAGCGGCTCCCGGATGTTGTCATGACGACCCAATGTCGTCATGACAACATCTGGGTCACCAGACAGCAGGAAGTTACTTTGGTCATGCGCAGTGCATGACCAAAGTCATTTCTCCCTGTGCAGCGCTGACAGGCTGCATAGCATAGGGAACTGCTGCTCTCTATGCTATACAGCCGATCAGGCTGCAAAAAGTGAAAGTCCCATAGTGGGACAAAGTGTAAAAGTAATAAAAAGTGGCAGAAAGTGAAAAAAAACAATGCTTTATCATCATACCGCCAAACAAAAAATGGAATAAAATGCGTTAAAAAAGACGAATGCAAATAAAAATGGTACCACTCAAAATGTCATCATGCCCCGCAAAAACAAGCCACCATACAGCTCCAACGACAGAAAAATAAAAAAGTTATAGCTCTCAGAATAAAGCAATGCAAAAACAATTCTTTTTTCTATAAAATAGTTTTTAATGTGTAAAAGCGCCAAAACATAAAAAAAATATAAATGTGGTAATGCTGTAAACGTACTGACCCAAAGAATAAAGCTGCCTTATCAATTTTACCACACGCGGAACAGCATAAAATTTAAAAAAAAGAACAATTCCTGAATAGTTGTTTTTTGTTTATTCTGCCTCCCAAAAATCGGAATAGAAAGCGATCAAAAAATGTTACGTGGCCGAAAATGGTACCAATAGAAACGTCAACATGTCCCGCAAAAAACATGCCATCACTTGACTCTGTCGGCCGAAATATGGAAAAATTATAGCTTTCAAAATATGCAGAAAAATAGCGTCTTTTAGTGTGTGATAGCTGTCAATCATAAAACTCCGATATGAATCTGTCATCGCTGTAATCACACTGACCCGAAGGATAAAGTCGTCTAATCACTTATACCGCACGAGGAACGGCGTAAATAATAAACTCTAGGGTTAGGGTTGTGCTAGGATTAGGGTTGGTTTAGGGTTAGGGTTGGGCTAGGGTTAGGGTTGTACTAGGGTTAGGGTTGGGTTAGGGTTAAGGTTAGGGTTAGGGTTGGGCTAGGGCTAGGGTTGTGCTAGGGCTAGGGTTGGGGTTGGGCTAGGGTTATGGTTGGACTAGGGTTAGGGTTGGGGTTGTGCTAGGGTTGGGGTTGTATTAGGATGGGGGTTAGGGTTGTGTTGGGGTTGGGATTTTTACAAAAAGTGCTCGTTACTTGAGTTTGCATTGAGTGCTCGGGTATGCACCGAGTATTGCAGGTGCTCGAGTCTCTGCCCCATATGTTTTGCAGCTGTTATACAGCCCAAAAAAACTCGAGGGGATTGCCTGCCATGCACGAGCGATCCCCGCATGCTTTTTTTTGGGTGTCTAATAACCATGAAACATGCTGGGTGAGGACTTGAGCATGTCACTTGAGCACCCGAGATACACGGTGCATACCGGAGCAACCGATGCAAACTCAATTAGCAAGCACTTGCTCTCAAGACTAATGACAACTTATTCAATATGATGACCTAATGTTATCAAATTCTGTGTCGTACAAAATGTTCACTATAAACCTTGATAAAATACTTGAGGGGTCTAGTTTCCAAAATAGAGTCACTTCTGGGGGGTTTCCACTGTTTATGCGCTTCAGGGGCTCTACAAAAGCGACATGGTGTCTGCTCTCGATTCCAGCCATTTTTGCACTCAAAAAGTCACACAGAGCTCCTTCCTCTTACCTTTGTGAAAATAAAAAAATTTGGGGCTCAAACATCATTTTTGTGGAAAAAGTTTGATTTGTTTATTTTCACGGCGCCATGTTACAAACTACTGTGAAGCACCTGGGGGTTCAGGGTGCTCACCACACATCTAGATAAGTTCCCTGAGGGGTATAATTTCCAAAATGGTGTCACTTGTGGGGGGGTTCCACTGTTTAAGCACATTAGGGGCTCTCCAAACACAACATGGCGTCCACTAGTTATTCAAGCAAATTTTACATTCAAAAAGTCAAATGGCGCTCCTTCCCTTCCGAACCCTGCCGTTCGCCCAAACAGTGGTTTTCTCCCACATATGGGGTATCGGCTTTCTCAGGGGAAATTGCACAACAAATGGAATGGTGCAATTTCTCTTGTTACTATTATGAAAATGCTAAATTGGGGGCTGAAAAACATTTTTGTGGGAAAAATGTGAAAATTTTATTTTTATGGCTCAATGTTATAAATTTCTGTGAAGCACCTGAGGGTTCAGGGTGCTCACCATACATCTAGATAAGTTCCCTGAGGGGACTAGTTTCCAAAATGCTGTCACTTGTGGGGGATTTCCATTCTTTAGGCACATCATGGGCTCCCCAAACTCAACATGGCATCCGCTAATTATTTAAGAAAATATTACATTCAAAAAGTCAAATGGCGCTCCTTCCCTTCCGAACTCTGCCGTGCATCTAAACAGTGGTTTTCCCCCACACATGAGCAGTAGGCGTGCTCAGGAGTAATTGCAAAACAAATTTTGGGGTCCTTTTTTTAATGATACCCTTGCAAAAATAAAAAAATTGGGGTCTAAAGTAACATTTTTGTGAAAAAAAATAAATGTTAATTTTTTTCTTCCACATTCCAAAAATTCCTATGAAGCACCGGAAGGGTTAATAAACTTGTTGAATGTGGTTTTCAGCACTTTGAGGGGTAAAGTTTTTAGAATGATGTCACTTTTGGGTATTTTCTGTAATAAAGGCCTCTCAAAGTCACTTCAAATGTGATGTGATCCCTAAAAAAATGGTTTTCTAAATTTTGTTGTAAAAATGAAAAATCGCTGGTCAACTTTTAACCCTTATAGCTCCCTACCAAAAAAAATTTTGGTTCCAAGATTGTGCTGATGTAAAGTAGACATGTGGGAAATGTTATTTATTAACTAATTTAAGGGCATGAAAATTAGAAGTTTGAAAATTGCGAAATCTTTTGCCAAATTTCTGTTTTTTTCACAAATAAACGCATGTGATATCGAAGAAATTTTACCACTATCATGAAGTACAATATGTCACGAAAAAACAGTCTCAGAATCAGTGGGATCCGTGGAAGCGTTCCAGAGTAATTACCTCATACAAGTTTCGCATCTGTATATTACCAAAGAAAAGACCAAACTATGTATGAACCTTGCCTTCGTCATCAGTGAAATGTTCCTCGATTTGAAGACCTTGTCCAGTGACTTCATTGTTTATTTGCCCCTAGCTATTCTACAATACACTTTCGTTGTTGTTGCTACATCTTGAGTTATGGTCGAATCTAGTAGGCTAAAGTCCTTTACAACTTCCAATTCATCGCCGTCCATCTCAAATGTGTAATATCGAATCTGGCAGTAGTCAATACTTTTGTCTTTTTTGTGTTGAGTAGCATTCCCATGTTCGAGCTTTCCATCTTGACACTGCGTAATAAGTTTTCATTCCATCTACGCTTGTTGCTATCAAGTTGTGTCATTTGATTATTTAAGATTGTTTGATGATTCATCCAACAATTTTGATTCCTTCTTTTTTTTGGCAAGTCCAACCTTCTTGAAAATATCTTATGCACATACAGTAAATTGAAGAGAAATGGTGACAGGACGCAGCCTTCTGTGACTCCTTGCTCTACATTTAACCATGCCATATTCTGTTTGGACTCTTGCTTCTTGGTCAATGTAAAGGTTCCTAATGAGACTGATCAGATGATTCGGCACACCCATATCCTCCATGGTATTCAAAAGTTTCTGGTGATCAACACAATCAAACGCTTTGTGATGAAGCTAAAATATATCTCCTTGTTGTGTTCTTTGGCCTTTTCTATTATCCATCTAATGTTAGCAATCACATATCTTGTTCCTCTGCCTCTCTGAATCCTGCTTGTTCCTCTGGTAGCTCTTTGTCAAAGTAAGGTTGTAACCAACTTTGCAGGATCTTCAGTAGTATTTTACTGGCGTGAGGTTTGAGCCCAATAGTCTGATAGTTTGCACAATATGTAGCATCTACCTGCTGCGGAGTAGGAATAAACACGGATGTTGTCCAGTCCTTGCGCCATTTATCAGTTGTCCATATCTGTTGACACAGGCATGTCAGTGATATCAACTGCTGCTTCAGAAGACTTTATTAGCTCTGTTGGAATATTGTCAAATCCAGGTGCTTTGTTGTTTGACAGAAGCTTTATCACAGCAACAACTTTGTATTTGAGGATGGCTGTTTGGCTCTCTATCATTTCCAGTCTCAGTTTCTTCCCGTGTCACTGAGTCATTCTTGTAGAGATGCTCTGTGTACTCTTTCCATCTTTCCATCATTTGTTCTGGTTCAGTTAGTTTATTTATATTGGCATCTTTCAACATGCCCATTCTTGGTTGTAACTTTCATTGTATCTCTGTGATCTTTAGGTAAACCTTCCTGGTCTAACCCCTCAGATCTTTTCCTTCTATTTCTGTACACATCTTTTAATAATAAAGTTCTTCGTCTGCTTCAATGGCTCTCTTTAGTCTTTTACTGATGGTGTCTGCATCCTGCGTGTTACCTTTTGCTTTTGCCATTTGTCTTTCTTTGATGATCTTTAGGGTCTCTTTTGTTGAACATGGCTACGGGGGTCTCTTATGCCTCTTATTTAATGTCTTACTAGCTTCTTCAGTAATAATAGTCTTTATACAGTACAGACCAAAAGTTTGGATACACCTTCTCATTTAAAGACTTTTCTGTATTTTCATGACTATGAAAATTTTAC
This sequence comes from Phyllobates terribilis, assembly GCF_046119375.1. NCBI lineage: Eukaryota > Metazoa > Chordata > Amphibia > Anura > Dendrobatidae > Phyllobates > Phyllobates terribilis. Next base: position 883,284,416 of record NW_027362762.1, read on the forward strand.
ATTCACATTGAAGGCATCAAAACTATGAATTAACACATGTGGAATTATATACTTACCAAAAATTGTGAAACAACTGTAAATATGTCTTATATTCTACGTTCTTCAAAGTAGCCACCTTTTGCTTTGATGACTGCTTTACACACTCTTGGCATTCTCTTGATGAACTTCAAGAAGTAGTCACCGGAAATGGTCTTGCAACAATCTTGAAGGGGTTCCCAGAGATGCTTAGCACTTGTTGGCCCTTTTGCCTTCACTCTGTGGTCCAGCTCACCCCAAACCATCTCGATTGGGTTCAGGTCTGGTGACTGTGGAGGCCAGGTCATCTGGCGTAGCACCCCATCACTCTCTTTCTTGGTCAAATAGCCCTTACACAGCCTGGAGGTGTGTTTGGGGTCATTGTCGTGTTGAAAAATAAATGATGGTCCAACTAAATGCAAACCGGATGGAATAGCATGTCGCTGCAAGATGCTGTGGTAGCCATGCTGGTTCAGTGTGCCTTCAATTTTGAATAAATCCCCAACAGTGTCACCAGCAAAGCACCCCCACACCATCACACCTCCTCCTCCATGCTTCACGGTGGGAACCAGGCATATAGAGTCCATCCGTTCACCTTTTCTGCGTCGCACAAAGACAAAGGTTGGAACCAAAGATCTCATATTTGGACTCATCAGACCAAAGCACAGATTTCCACTGGTCTAATGTCCATTCCTTGTGTTCTTTAGCCCAAACAAGTCTCTTCTGCTTGTTGCCTGTCCTTAGCAGTGGTTTCCTAGCAGCTATTTTACCATGAAAGCCTGCTGCACAAAGTCTCCTCTTAACAGTTTTTGAAGAGATGTGTCTGCTGCTAGAACTCTGTGTGGCATTGACCTGGTCTCTAATCTGAGCTGCTGTTAACCTGCGATTTTTGAGGCTGGTGACTCTGATAAATTTATCCTCAGAAGTAGAGGTGACTCTTGGCCTTCCTTTCCAGGGGCAGTCCTTATGTGAGCCAGTTTCTTTGTAGTCTATTCAGTAGGACTATCAGCTGTGTATCCACCAGACTTCTGCACAACACAACTGATGGTCCCAACCCCATTTATAAGACAAGAAATCCTACTTATTAAACCTGACAGGGCACACCTGTGAAGTGAAAACCATTTCCGGTGACAACCTCTTGAAGCTCATCAAGAGAATGCCAAGAGTGTGCAAAGCAGTCATCAAAGCAAAAGGTGGCTACTTTGAAGAACCTACAATATAAGACATATTTTCAGTTGTTTCACACTTTTTTGTTAAGTATATAATTCCACATGTGTTAATTCATAGTTTTGATGCCTTCAGTGTGAATGTACAATTTTCCTAGTCATGAAAATACAGAAAAATCTTTAAATGAGAAGGTGTGTCTAAACTTTTGGTCTGTACTGTATGTGTCCATATTTTCTAAGCCTTTTTTTCTTCTGTGTTCAGTGATGAAAATCGGTTGTGCACTACTAAGGTGCTCAAACTTGGCAGGGAAGTTCATTTGGCTTCAAAAATTTTCAATGAGAATCTAATGTTACTAGACTCCAAAGCATAAAAAGTAGGATGTTAGAAACAAAAGTTTCTAACAGACAAGGGCCGGGCATGAGAGCTAGTAATAACACTATCTGAGTTCCTGGGCACCTTTCTTGTGATGTACGTCATTGGATAGGAATCAGTTAAATGCTACAAAAAAAATCTAAGTGTTTCACAAAAAAAGAAACAAACATATCATAGTTAGAGATGAGCGGTGTTCGACTAGAACTGTTCGCCAATCTCAAATTCGAGCTGTTTTGGTCGGTGTTCGAGTTGTTCGACGAACCCGAACGATTTGCAAAAAATTCGGCTGTTCGAGGTTATGTTCGATAACTGTTCGTGCACCAAAAGCGTGTCCTGCATGTCTGGTGCTATTTAGAGCACCAATCATGCAGGGATTGTCTGCCACTCACTGTAATGCCACAGCCATGGTGGTTGTGGCATTACAGTGATTGCCCAAATCGATGGGAACAGTGCCAACAGTGAAACATGAAAAGCCGGCAATTCAGCAGGGGCATACACCGGTACCCGACAATTTAGAACCGAAAGAATAGAGCTTCACACATAGATTAGATAGATATAAACATGTCAGCCACATATATACGAAGTACAGTGAAAGTGCAGCTTACTGTACTTGTCATTTAGCGTAAAGGATTTATCAAAAAAAATAATAGTGTTTTCATGCACCGTCTCTTTAAGAAAGCCGGCCGGCAATTCAGCAGCGGTACCCGACAATTTAGAATAGAAGGAATAGAGAATCACACATAGATTAGATAGATAGAAACATGTCAGTCACATATATATGAAGTACAGTGACAGTGTTGATTACTGTACTTGTCATTTAGTGTAAAGGATTTATCAAAAAAAATAATAGTGTTTTCATGCACTGTCTCTTTAAGAAAGCCGGCCGGCAATTCAGCAGCGGTACCCGACAATTTAGAATAGAAGGAAAAGAGAATCACACATAGATTAGATAGATAGAAACATGTCAGTCACATATATATGAAGTACAGTGACAGTGTTGATTACTGTACTTGTCATTAAGTGTAAAGGATTTATCAAAAAAAATAATAGTGTTTTCATGCACTGTCTCTTTAAAAAAGCCGGCCGGCAATTCAGCATCTGTACCCGACAATTTAGAATAGAAGGAATAGAGAATCACTCATAGATTAGATAGATAGAAACATGTCAGTCACATATATATGAAGTACAGTGACAGTGTTGCTTACTGTACTTGTCATTTAGTGTAAAGGATTTATTAAAAAAAATAATAGTGTTTTCATGCACCGTCTCTTTAAGAAAGCCGGCCGGCAATTCAGCATCTGTACCCGACAATTTATAACAGACAGAATAGAGCTTCACACATAGATTAGATAGATAGAAACATGTCAGTCACATATATATGAAGTACAGTGATAGTGTTGGTTACTGTACTTGTCATTTAGTATTAAAATAAAGGATTTATTATTAAAAAAATTGGCGTGGGGTTCCCCTTAATTTTAGGCTCTAGCGGAGGTTAAGCAGACAGCTGGGGCAGATGTTTGAAGCCTGGGAAGGGGGTAATACCCACGGAGCTTCCCAGGCTACTAATATCAGCCCCCAGCTGAATACATAGCCTTTACTAGCTATTAAAATGGGGGACCCCCCCAAAAAAATGACGTGGGGTCCCCCCTAATTTAATAGCTAGCAAAGGCTAGGCAGACAGCTGGGGGCTGATATTAATAGCCCAGGAAGGGAGCCATGAATATTGGCCCCCTCCCAGGCTAGAAACACCAGCCGTCAGCCGCCCCAGAAATGGCGCATTCATAGGATGCGCCAATTCTGGCACTTAGCCTCGCTCTTCCACGCTGCCCTGGTGCGGTGGCAGGGGGTAATAGGGCTGGGGTTGATGTCAGCTTATAATGCCAGCTGACATCAAGCCCAGGTTAGAAATGGAGAGGCGTCTATAAGACACCCCCATTACTAACCCCATAGTCAAAGTTAAAAAAAACACAAACACCCAGAATAAAGTCCTTTAATTGAAATAAAGACACAATTCTTTATTGTTCTAAATTAAACCATACTTACCGTCACGCCCATTCCAGCTGAAGCCAACGATCTCCTGTAATAAAAATAAAATAATAAAGCAACCTCATCCTTACCTTTCCATGGTTCCCACGACAGCTTCAGCTCTGCTACATCGAGATGACAGGCTGGACCGCAGCAGAACGCCGCCATCCAGCCTGTCATCCCGCAGACACTGAGAAGGGCAGGCTTGCTTGCGCTCCACATTGTCTCTCTGTGACGGCATAAAGATGAGCCGAGGTCATGTCCAATGAACTCGGCTCACCTCATGCACGTCACTGACAGCGTGGGAAAATTCTCCAGCACTCAGCGCTTCAGCGTGGGAGAATTCTCACACTGAAGCGCTGAGTGCAGGAGAATTCTCCCACGCTGTCAGTGACGTGCAGGAGGTGAGCTGAGTTCATTGGACATGAGCTCACCTTATGCACGTCACTGACAGCGTGGGAAAATTCTCCTGCACTCAGCGCTTCAGCGTGGGAGAATTCTCACGCTGAAGCGCTGAGTGCAGGAGAATTCTCCCACGCTGTCAGTGACGTGCAGGAGGTGAGCTGAGTTCATTGGACATGAGCTCACCTTATGCACGTCACTGACAGCGTGGGAGAATTCTCCTGCACTCAGCGCTTCAGCGTGAGAATTTTCCCACGCTGTCAGTGACGTGCATGAGGTGCGCCGAGTTCATTGGACATGAACTCGTCTCATCTTTATGCCGTCACAGCCAGACACTGCAGAGCGCAAGCATGCCTGCGCTTCTCAGTGTCTGCGGGATGACAGGCTGGATGGCAGCGTTCTGCTGCGGTCCAGCCTGTCATCTCGATGTAGCAGAGCTGAAGCTGTCGTGGGAACCATGGAAAGGTAAGGATGATGTTGCTTTATTATTTTTCTTTTATTGCAGGAGATCGTTGGCTTCAGCTGGAATGGGCGTGATGGTAAGTATGGTTTAATTTAGAACAATAAAGGATTGTGTCTTTATTTCATATAAAGGACTTTATTCTGGGTGTTTGTGTTTTCTTTTAACTTTGACTATGGGGTTAGTAATGGGGGTGTCTTATAGACGCCTCTCCATTACTAACCTGGGCTTGATGTCAGCTGGCATTATAAGCTGACATCAACCCCAGCCCTATTACCCCCTGCTACCGCTACAGGGCAGCGTGGAAGAGCGAGGCTAAGTGCCAGAATTGGCGCATCCTATGAATGCGCCATTTCTGGGGCGGCTGACGGCTGGTGTTTCTAGCCTGGGAGGGGGCCAATATTCATGGCTCCCTTCCTGGGCTATTAATATCAGCCCCCAGCTGTCTGCCTAGCCTTTGCTAGCTATTAAATTAGGGGGGACCCCATGTCATTTTTTGGGGGGGTCCCCCATTTTAATAGCTAGTAAAGGCTATGTATTCAGCTGGGAGCTCATATTAGTAGCCTGGGAAGCTCCGTGGGTATTACCCCCTTCCCAGGCTTCAAACATCTGCCCCAGCCGTCTGCTTAACCTCCGCTAGAGCCTAAAATTAAGGGGAACCCCACGCCAATTTTTTTAATAATAAATCCTTTATTTTAATACTAAATGACAAGTACAGTAACCAACACTATCACTGTACTTCATATATATGTGACTGACATGTTTCTATCTATCTAATCTATGTGTGAAGCTCTATTCTGTCTGTTATAAATTGTCGGGTACAGATGCTGAATTGCCGGCCGGCTTTTTTAAAGAGACGGTGCATGAAAACACTATTATTTTTTTTAATAAATCCTTTACACTAAATGACAAGTACAGTAAGCAACATTGTCACTGTGCTTCATATATATGTGACTGACATGTTTCTATCTATCTAATCTATGTGTGAAGCTCTATTCTGTCTGTTATAAATTGTCGGGTACAGATGCTGAATTGCCGGCCGTCTTTTTTAAAGAGACAGTGCATGAAAACACTATTATATTTTTTAATAAATCCTTTACACTAAATGACAAGTACAGTAAGCAACACTGTCACTGTACTTCATATATATGTGACTGACATGTTTCTATCTATGTAATCTATGTGTGAGGCTCTATTCCTTCTTGTCTAAATTGTCGGGTACCGGTGTAAGCCGCTGCTGAATTGCCGGCCGGCTTTTTTAAAGAAAGCTTCTTCTGAGCAGTTTGTTAGCTTTTGGACACCTTTGAAGGTGTTTTCTATGTGTTTCTATGTGTTTTTGTTTGCCTGCCATTGGTTTTAACGGTGTTCGACGGTGTTCTAAGGTGTTCGATGAACAGTTCGACGAACAGTTCCTCGAACATCCCGGTGTTCGACGAACCGAACCCGCACACTACGGGGGTGGCTCAACACTAATCATAGTCTAAGAAACTCCAAAAGGTGAAACTGTAGTCTTGCCGTGAGAACACTAAACATCTATGATCATGAACAGGTTAGTTGACGCCTTTAGCTCAATGAAAGTTTAGTTGTAAATTTCAAATATTTGTAGATTTTTAATTTGCAAATCAATATGAAGTCGACTGAAAATATACCTAAAGTAAGTTACAGTAACTCAAAAAGTAACTGCACGTCAGAAGCAGAATGACAAATTAAAAGTCACTATACACACATAATATGAATAATTTTCTACCTTGGACAGAGATCTAACCATGAGTATTTGCCTTACTCAAATAAATCACAAAGACAGCTTCAGTCACACACTGTCAATGTAATTGCACCCCACAAGCTGAAGCCAGTAAATAGGATTACATAGCGAGTAATACCGCAGAGCTACTTAATTCTATAAATAATTCATAGATTGTAATGGGGATCCTAAGGGTCATGTATCTTTTTCTATTAACTTTCTTAGACTCTCGCCTAAATCAGCATTTCTGTCTGGTCTGTAGCTTGAAAATTTCCCTAACTCTACAAATAAAAGCAGTCAGCTTTCTGAGTCTTCAATTTGCAACTTATAATTATCTGGCTTTTTTAGTATCATTAGGGAACATCAAATTCAAAGCCGTGCAAAACAACACAACTGATGCACTGTCTGTTAGGCTGTCATTTTGTAGACACAAACATTTTTTCTGTCGATAGTGCAAAATTGTATCTAAATTTGTCTGCTGGTGCATTTAGTAGTTATTGGTGGTGGCCATTGATAGAAAAACTTTGACTTTTAAAATCATAAACTATTATGAAACTATGATTCAAACTAATTAAGCTTTTTACTCTCATCCCAAAAACTGTATACATTTCAGCATTGCACTAAACTTTATGCTCCAAATCTGTGTGCTACCCTTATGATGCTTTCTATTTTGCCAGTGATCTAACACTAACATCCTCCATAATTCAAATCTCTTCTGTCTGTTATGCTGCACCATTTCTCTCGTATACACTACCCCGTGGACAACCAGATTAATTTCCAAGATTTATCATTTTAGATATCCCTTAAACCATATATACTGTATGTAGGCAGGCTATTCATATTCATTAAAAAAATTCTTTGTCTCTCTTGTTTGTAATTAAATGAATTTGCCTATGAACAAAGTACATTTACATCTAGGAATATTACTGCACTAAGCTAATCTTATAAATGTGTCCATGCTATATACTGTTATTTACTGTGTCTGATCATGTAGAGCTGCTCCAGTTCATGGTCAGCACATACCACAGTTCCTGGCCACAGAAGATAGCATAAGTCACTTATGATATGTGAGTAGACAGACAAAACAGCAGGTGCTCACAGCTGCTGCTTTCTGAGGTAACACATTTCTCTCTCTGAATTAACACATTTCCCTGCCTGAGGTAACACATTTCTCTGCCTGAGGTAGCACATTTCTCTGCCTGAGGTAACGCATTTCTCTGTCTGAATTAACACATTTCCCTGCCTGAGATAATGCATTTCTCTGCCTGAGGTAACACATTTCTCTGCCTGAGGTAACGCATTTCTCTGAAGCAACTAGAAGCAATGGGATGAAACTAAATGGGAGGAGACACAGATTAGATATTAGAAAAAACTTTTTGACAGTTAGGGTGATTAATGAGTGGAACAGGCTGCCACGAGAGGTGGTTAGTTCCCCTTCAATGGACGTCTTCAAACAGAGGCTGGACAGACATCTGTCTGAGATGATCTAGTGAATCCTGCTTTGAGCAGGGGGTTGGACCAGATGACCCAGGAGGTCCCTTCCAACTCTACCATTCTATGATTCTATGATTCTGCCTGAGGTAACGCATTTCTCTGTCTGAATTAACACATTTCCCTGCCTGAGATAATGTATTTCTCTGCCTGAGGTAACACAATCCTCTGCTTGGGGTAACACATTTTACTGCCTGAGGTAACACAGGAATTATTGTCTTCAGACCTCTGAGCTCATCTTAAATCAAGTCAGTGAGGTAGGAGCCTCTAGTGACCTGAGGTAACATATTTCCCTGTCTGAGGTGACTTTTTCCATGCCTGAGGAAACACATTTCCCTGCCTGATGTAATGCATTTCCCTGCCTGAGGTAACACATTTCTTTGTCTGAATTAACACATTTCCCTGCCTGATGTAACACATTTCCATGCCCGAGGAAACACATTTCCCTGCCTGAGGTAACGTATTTTCCTGCGTGAGGTAATACAATTCTCTGCTTGAGGCAACACATTTCCCTGCCTGAGGTAACACACTTTCCTGCCTGGGGTAACACATTTCCCTGTCTGAGGTAACTTTTTCCATGCCTGAGTTAACACATTTCCCTGCCTGATGTAACACATTTCCCTATCTGAGGTAACATATTTCCCAGCCTGAGATAACACATTTCTGTGTTTGAATTAACACATTTCCATGCTTGAGGTACCACATTTTCCTGCCTTAGGTAACATGGGAATTATTTTCTACAGACCTCTGAGCTCATCATTAATCAAGTCAGTGAGGTAGGAGCTGTGGTGTCTGACTTGATTTATCATGAGCTCTCAAGACTGGAGTTGTGTAAGAAACACTTACTCCTGTGATAAAACAAGGAAATGTGTTATCTCAGGCAGTGAAATTTGTTACCTCATAATGTAGAGCAGTGAAAACCTGCTGCTTTGTCTGTATGCTCACTTATCATAACAAGGGCAACCTCTTTAGGTTCTGGCTTCTGTCAAGTCTAAGTACTCATGAGTACAAACGAAAACCTTGGGAGATATGCATACACACCAAGAGTATGAAAAATGGTATGATGTTTGTTGAAAAAAAATGTAATTGAAAACAGTAACATCCAGCAGACATACAGTTGTGCTCAAAAGTTTACATATCCCGGCAGAATTTTTCCTTTCTTGGCCTTGTTTCAGAGAATATGAATGATAACAAAAAATCCTTTTCTCCACTCATGGTTATTGGTTGGGTGAAGCCATTTATTGTCAAACTGCTGTGTTTTCTCTTTTTAAATCTTAATGACAACCAAAAAAATTTCAGCTGATGTTTTATGCTCATGATTATGGATTACAGCCAGTGAAAACACAAAAGTCATTATCTCAGTAAATTAGAATACGTAAATTAGAATACTTTATAACAGCAGCTTGAAAAATGTTTCTAAAATCTGAAATGTTGGCCTACTGAAAAGTATGTTCAGTAAATGCACTCAATACTTGGTCCGGGCTCCTTTTGCATCAATAACTACATCAATGCGGCGTGGCATGGAGGCGATCAGCCTGCGACACTGCTGAGGTGTTATAGAAGCTCAGATTGCTTTGATAGCAGCCTTCAGCTCGTCTGCATTGTTGGGTCTGGTGTCTCTCATCTTCCTCTTGACAATACTCCATAGATTCTCTATGGGGTTAAGATCACAGGAGTTTGCTGGCCAATCAAGCACAGTGATACTGTTGTTTGTAAACCAGGTATTGGTACTTTTGGCAGTGTGGAGAGGTGCCAAGTCCTGCTGGAGAATGACATTTCCATCTCCAAAAGCTTGCTGGCAGAGGGAAGCATGAAGTGCTCTAAAATTTCCTGGTAGACGGCTGCGCTGACTTTGGTCTTGATAAAACACAGTGGACCTACACCAGCAGATGACATGGCTCCCCAAACCATCACTGATAGTGGAAACTTCACACTATATCTCAAGCAGCTTGGATTGTGGCCTCTCCACTCTTCCCCCAGACTCTGGGACCTTGATTTCCAAAAGAAATTCAAAATTTACTTTCATCTGAAAACAACACCTTGGACCACTGAGCAACAGTCCAGGTCTTTTTCTCCTTGGCCCAGGTAAGACGCTTCTGGCGTTGTTGATTGGTAATGAGTGGCTTGACACAAGAAATGCAACACTTGTAGTTTATGTCCTGGATACATCTGTGTGTGGTGGATCTTGAAGCAATGACTCTAGCAGCAGTCCACTCTTTGTGAATCTCCCCCCAATTTTTTAATGGCCTTTTCTTAACAATCCTTTCAAGGCTGCGGTTATCCCGATTTCTTGTGAACCTTTTCCTACCACACTTGAAATAGGTCACTCTGACTCTATATAATACATGAGTTTCACTTTTTGTATTGAAGAACTGAAATAATTAAAATTTTTGATGATATTCTAATTTTGTGAGATGCACCTATATGTATATTTTGACAGTTAGAAATGCACAGTACAGCATGCTTGTGTATCCATTTGAGAGATTAATCAGCAGGCACAATAAAATATCCAAATGAAGGTAAATACTCAGACTAGTCTATATAACTGATCAGTACCTGTGTACCATAAGCTTCTCAGTTTTCATAGTGATATCATATCACGTGGTTATGTCCATGAACTGGGAGTTACCATTTATCTTGTCAAAGAAATTGTTCCTACACAGTCTGATATTACAAATAGTGATGGGCGAACCCGTGGATATTCGGGTCATTGGGGTTCGGCCAAACATTTTTAAAAAATTTGGTTCGGGTGCAAAAACGGTACCCAAACTCGAACCTGAACTCGGACCCCATTCAGATGAATGGGGCGCATGAAAATTTGTTGTTTCCCATGCTGTCATTTGCATGACAGTGATGGAAACATGGGCTCTGATCAGCAGTAAGATCGTTACTGGCAGTCAGAGCACTGTGGCTACCACCGTTTCAGATGACAGCATGTGAGAGAGCAGCTCTGACCGGCGATAAAATGATTACCGCTGGTTACAGGTGTCGGCTGATGAGAATACTACTCTCATCATCCTACACCTGCACTCAGCGATAGCAGCGAAAACAGGCGGGGCTGATGAGAGTATTCATCAGCCGACGCCTGTGCAATATATAAATATACAGTACAGATTTTTTAAAATGATGTGGGGTCTCTTCTATTTTTGATAGCCAGCGCAGGAAAAACTTAGAGCGTTATGTCACACAAGATGCAATGGGTACGGAAAGTATTCAGACCCCCTTAAATTTTTCACTCTTTGTTTCATTGCAGCCATTTGGTAAATTCTAAAAAGTTCATTCTTTTTTCGGATTAAAGTACACTCTGCACCCCATCTTAACTGAAAATAAATAGAAATGTAGAAATTTTTGCAAATTTATTAAAAAAGAAAAACTGAAATATCACATTGTCATAAGTATTCAGACCCTTTGCTCAGTATTGAGTAGAAGCACCCTTTTGAGCTAGTACAGCCATGAGTCTTCTTGGGATTGATGCAACAAGTTTTTCACACCTGGATTTGTGGATCCTCTGCCATTCTTCCTTGCAGATTCTCTCCAGTTCCATCAGGTTGGATGGTGAACGTTGGTGGACAGCCAATTTCAGGTCTCTCCAGAGATGCTCAATTGGGTTTAGGTCAGGGCTCTGGCTGGGCCAGTCAAGAATGGTCACAGAGTTGTTCTGAAGCCACTCCTTTGTTATTTTAGCTGTGTGCTTAGGGTCATTGTCTTGTTGAAAGGTGAACCTTCGGCCAAGTCTGAGGTCCAGATCACACTGGAAGACGCTTTAATCCAGGATATCTCTGTACTTGACTGCATTCATGTCTCCTTCAATTGCAACCAGTCGTCCTGTCCCAGCAGCTGAAAAACACCCCCATAGCATGATGCTGCCACCATCATGTTTCATTGTTGGGATTGTATTGAGCAGGTGATGAGCAGTGCCTGATTTTCTCCATACATACCACTTAGAATTATCACCAAAAAGTTATATCTTTGTCTCATCAGACCAGAGAATTTTATTTCTCATAGTCTGGGAGTCCTTCATGTGTTTTTGAGCAAACTCTATGAGGGCTTTTGTGGTACCCCTGAAGGTTCAGTCGCCACAGAGGTACTGCATCTCACCCAGAGGTGTGGTATCCCACTCTCAGGTAAGGATAGAGTGTTGCCCGGGAACCTAACACCTGCATCCAACACGTCCACTTCAGTAGGGCAGGGCAAGATTGCTCCTAAGGGAGAGCACAGTCCCTGGTCCCTGGCTGGAGTGGAGGGGAACCAAGTGAGGGGAAACCATGTGTGGGTGTGGGTGGGGACGTAGATCAGGGGAGCACATGAGAGGAAGGTATAAATAGAGAAGCCATCTTAGAGAGTGTAGCTAGTCAGAGGAGGAGAAGTGAAAGGAGCAGAAGCTCTGCAGGAGCGCTGCTCGGGAGGCGGGCCTAGCCTGAGAGGCCCAGGACTGAGAGAGGAGAGGAAGCAGGAGAAAGGCTCCAGGAACAGAAGGGATCCCAGGGGTATGGGAAGTGCTGGAAGCCACCCGTACGCCCGAATCTGCGAGGCGGTGGAGGGATCGAGCCGCAGAGGGGACCGGCCCCTAAACTAGTTTAGAACTACAAGGTTCAGGTAGGAACTGGAGGCTGCTGTACTTGCAAGGTGCAGTGGCCGCAACTGCAATTATATCGCTGAAAAGGTGGCCACAAAGGGTCCAGGAGACTGCAGGTCGCCCGACAAGACCCAAGGCTACTGTATTGGGACACTGATTGCGAGGCACAGGGCAAAAGGGCGAGAGCCAGCCCAGGAAGATGACTGAGGAAGGCACATAGAAAGGGGTCCTGTCAGGCACCCTTGAACTACCTGAGGGATTGCTGAACCCCTGCCTGGTGAACGCAGCACGACGTGGGAGGTTGTAGTCCGGAACCTGTAACCTGAGGAACTTATCAACTGTGAGTAAACTCGGAAGACTGCACCCCACTGTCTCTGTGATTATTATCTGCACCATCACCCCTGCACTACAACACCCAGCACAACCTACTACATCTACACTGCCCTGGAGCTAAGCTCTACCTGTTGAGAGCCACACCAGCTTTGCTGCACTAACTTCAGCTCCAGAGGACCTGCTCCGCAGCGGCGGCTCCCTTTAGCCGCATACCACAGGTGGCGTCACGAACTTTGTACATAAATCCCCTGTAAATATTCCCCTATTGAATGACCGCCCTGGGTCACGAGCCGGGTCACCGCTACTGCGACATATCCCCGAGTAATGACCGGCCCGAAACCGAGTACCCCATGGCCCAGGGGGCGCATCACTTTCATATGTCTTGCACTGAGGAAAGGCTTCCGTTGGGCCACTCTGCCATAAAGGCCTGACTGGTGGAGGGCTGCAGTGATAGTTGACATTGTGGCAGCTGGAGGTCACATGACTGCCTCCAGATCTGCCATATATGGTGTCCTGCCAGGCTCAGCCTGCAGCTGAAGCCTGGCAGGACACACTGACTGTGAAACAGTCAGCAAAGATCTCATGTAATGTAATACATGTCTATTACATTACATGAGATCAGTGATCAGAAAAATAAAAATTAATGTCCCATACAGGGACTAAGTAAAATGTAAAAAAAAGTAAAAAAAAATGTTTTTAAACTGTTAAAAAAAAAATCACAAAATAAATAAAAATAAATAAATAAAATATTAAACCAATAAATCCGTATATTTATGCAAAACCCAAAAAAGTACACATATTTGGTATCGCCGCGTCCGAAACAACCCGATCTATAAAACGGTCACACTAATTAACTCCTTCTGTGCACACCGTAATAAAACGAAATAAAAATCGGAGCAAAAAAATATGCTTTTTCATCATATCGCCAAACAAAAAGTGGAAAAAAATGCGATCAAAAAGCAAAATGGAAATAAAAATGGTACTGCTGAAAATGTCATCTTGTTCCGCAAAAAAAAGCTGCCATACAGCTCCATCAGCCGAAAAATAAAAAAGTTATAGCGCTCAGAATAAAGCAATGCAAAAAAAATATTTTTTCTATAAAATTGTTTTATTGTGTAAAAGCGCCAAAACATAAAAAAAAATACAGTAAGTATAGTATCACTGTAAACGTACTGACCTGAAGAATAACGCTGCCTGATCACTTTTACCACACACAGAACGGCATAAAAAAAAACTCAAAAAACAATTCCTGAATTGTTGTTTTTTGTTAATTTTACCTCCCAAATAACGGAATAGAAAGCGATCAAAAAATGTCACGTACCCAAAAATGGTACCAATAAAAATGTCAACTCGTCCCGCAAAAAACATACCATCACATTACTCTGTCGGCCGAAATATTAAAAAATTATAGCTCTCAAAATATGGCGATGCAAAAACTAGATTTTGCAAAAAAAAGCGTCTCTTAGTGTGTGACAGCTGTCAGTCATAAAAACCCGATATAAATCTGGTATCTCTGTAATCGCACCGACCCGAAGAATTATGTAATCTAATCAGTTATATCACACGAGGAACGGCGTAAAAAATAAATAAAACCAATTCTTCACCTGCTACTGATTTGTTTATTATGTCTCCCAAAGATCGCAGTAAGGCTCTGCTCACATTTATCCTGCGCTCTGCGCTAAGCGCTTACACCAGCGTTTCCGTGTAAATCTCTGAAATACGTGAATCAGACCGAACCCATGACGGAAGATTCCCTGTAATGAGGCAGATATAGGCTACTGTGGATGCCGTCTGGCCTGTGATCCCACGGTGTCATTTGTTTTAGGCGTGCATAAAAGTTGGCCACAGTTTTGTGCACTTCTGAAAAAAAGGACACCGCTAAAGAGAGGCCAGACGGAGTCCAGAGTAACTCTGCTGCCTCATTACAGTGAATGGATCCCGCAGGGGTTTCATCTGAATTACATCACTTGGAAATTTAGATGGAAAAACCGATGTAAGTGCTCAGCCTAGAGCGCCGGATAAATGTTATGTAAAATGTTCCCAATAAAAGCTTCAACTCAGTCCTCAAAAAAAGCTAGTCCCCACTCAGGTCCATCATCTGTTAAAAATATAAGGGACTTCCAAGTTACTGGTAGCAGAAAGGCTCTGGAAAAGCGAAATGGCCCTTGCCCCCCAAAAGAAATTCAGAAAATTTTGTGCTCCCAAATCCAAATACCTATTCTACAATAATTTGTTCTCCAATTGTCAAATAGCACTCCGTCCCCCCCAGATCTCGCCGTATGGCTGAGCGGTACGATACAGCCACATATGGGGTATTGCCACTTTTAGAAGAAATTGTGTGACACATTTCGGCACCATTTTTACCCATTGCCCTGTGTGAAAATGTAAAATCTGAGGGTAAAACATTTTTTGTGGTAAAAATATAATTATGCTTTTTTTACTGCCCAATGGTATAAATTAAAAAATTAAAAAATACTCACTACTTCCCTAGATGAATTCCTTGAGAGGTGTAGTTTACAAAATGGGGTCACTTGTGGGGGTTTCCACTGTTTAGGCACATCAGGGGCTCCCTAAATGCAACATGGCGTCCGCTAATTATTCAAACAAATTTTACATTCAAAAAGTCAAATGGCGCTCCTTCCCTTTCAAACCCTTCCGTGCGCCAAAACAGTGGTTTGCGTCCACATATGGGGTATCGGCGTGTTCAGGAGAAATTGCGCAACAAATTTCATGGTGCAATTTATCCTATTACCCTTATGATAATGCAAAATTAAGGGATGTAAAACGTTTTTGTGGGAAAAATGTGAAAATTTTATTTTTACAACTCATTATTATAAACTTCTGTGAAGCACCTTGGGGTTCAAGGTGCTCACCACACATCTAGATAAGTTCCCTAAGGGGTCTCATTTCCCAAATGGTGTTACTTGTGGGGGGTTTCCACTGTTTAGGCACATCAGGGGCTCCCCAAATGCAACATGGCGTCCACTAATTATTCAAACAAATTTTATATTGAAAAAGTCAAATGGCGCTCCTTCCCTTTCAAACCCTACCGTGCACCCAAACAGTGGTTTGCCTCCATATATGGGGTATCCGCGTGTTCAGAAGAAATTGCGCAACAAATTTCATGGTGCAATTTATCCTATTACCCTTATGATAATGCAAAATTAAGGGATGAAAAACGTTTTTGTGGGAAAAATGTGAAAATTTTATTTTTACAGCTCAATATTATAAACTTCTGTGAAGCACCTTGGGGTTCAAGGTGCTCACCACACATCTAGATAAGTTCCCTAAGGGGTCTAGTTTCCAAAATGGTGTCACTTGTGGGGGGTTTCCACTGTTTAGGGACATCAGGAGCTCTCCAAACGCAACATGGCGTCTGCTAATTATTTAAACAAATTTTACATTCAAAAAGTCTAATGGCGCTCCTTCCCTTCCGAACCCTGCAGTGCACCCAAACAGTGGTTTTCCCTCACATATGGGGTATCAGCGTGCTCAAGAGAAATTGCACAAAAAATTTTGGGGTCCATTTTTTCCTGTTACCCCTGCGAAAATAAAAAAATTGGGTCTAAAGTAACATTTTTGTGAAAAAAGTTAGATGTTAATTTTTTTCTTCCACATTCCAAAAATTCCTGTGAAGAACCTGAAGGGTTAATAAACTTCTTGAATGTGGTTTTGAGCACCTTGAGGGGTGCCGTTTTTATAATGGTGTCACTTTTGGGTATTTTCTGTCATAAAGACCCCTCAAAGTGACTTCAAATATGATGTGGTCCCTAAAAAATTGTTTTTGTAAATTTTGTTGGAAAAATGAGAAATCGCTGATCAACTTTTAACCCTTATAGCTTCCTAACAAATAAAAATTTTGGTTCCAAAATTGTGCTGATGTAAAGTAGACATTTGGGAAATGTTATTTATTAACTATTTTGTGTGACATATCTCTCTGATTTAAGGGCATGAAAATTCAAAGTTTGAAAATTGCAACATTTTCAAAATTTTCGCCAAATTTCCGATTTTTTCACAGCTAAACACAAGTGATATCGAAGAAATTTTAAAACTATCATGAATTACAATATGTCACGAAAAAACACTCTCAGAATCAGGGGGATCCGTTGAAGCGTTCCAGAGTAATTGCTTCATAAAGTGACAGTGGTCAGAATTGAAAAAATTGGCCCGGTCACGAAGGCAAAAACAGGCTCTGGTGCGAAGTTGTTAAGGATTATGGAGGCCACTGTGATGTTAGGAAAACAAAATAAATGAAAAATTTTGAAAAATTTTTAGCCCATGTAAATAAGAAGTATGAAATATGAATTGCATTACTGCTGTAGAAAATAAAAATAAATGAGAAATCTTAGCACATAAATTGGCCAATTCATGTGTACCTGACAGCCGCGGTACGGCCTTTCTCAATGTCAGGACCCTACCAATGTGAATACCTCTCTAAGAGACATCCGTCTGCTTATATGTGGGAAAGTAAGATCCTACTGCAATTAAAACCACCTTTGGCATATGGGTGAAGTGCTTAGTCAAAGCTTAAACATAGAAACAGAAAAAACTGAAGGCACTTCCAATACAAGAAATAGGTGTGAACAGGTGCTTACTAGGAGAAGCTACATCCATATACAATTATACAATTATACAATTAACAAATAAAGTAGCACTCTGTAACGCTGAGTATGTAAATATGAAGTATGAAATATGAATAGCATTACTGCTGTAGAAAATAGAAATAAATGAGAAATCTTAGCGCATAAATTGGCCAATTCATTTGTACCTGTAGGAGGAAGGAGGATCAGGGTGAGGAATTCGTGGTACAGACTAACTGCTACTGAGACTGAACCGTGTGGAAGAGAGGGAGGTGGTGGCAAAGTGACTGGAAGCATTATCTGCTATCCAACCAACAACCTTTTCACACTTCTCTGGCTTTAAGAGTGGTGTTCTGCGGCCTCCTAGAAATTGGGACAGGAAGGTAGGTCAATATAATGTGGGTGTTTATTGTGCTCCATCAGCAGGCACAGTTTAATCTTGCCCATGACTTCGGCCTCTGAGT
Organism: Phyllobates terribilis; assembly: GCF_046119375.1. Taxonomy (NCBI): domain Eukaryota; kingdom Metazoa; phylum Chordata; class Amphibia; order Anura; family Dendrobatidae; genus Phyllobates; species Phyllobates terribilis. The sequence continues at coordinate 883,302,042 of NW_027362762.1, forward strand.
GCGCCATCAGCATCACGTCCACTTCCCCGTCCCTTACCACATGACTTGCCCATTTTAAATGGACTAAAACATTTTGCAGCTTGCAAAAAAAATCAGAATTTATACCGCAGTATTTGATCACGTCTGATGACTAATTCTTTTGCCCAGTGAGGGTAGAGCGATGCTATTGGTCAGTGAACAATGTGAATATACTTGGGACAGTAAGGTAGGTCAATATAATGTGGGTGTTTTTTGTGCTCCCTCAGCAGGCACAGTTTCATCTTGCCCATGATCTCGGCCTCTGCGTGCACCATCAGCATCACATCCACTTCCCCGTGCCTTGCCACATGCCTTGTCCATTTTAAATGGACTATAACATTTTGCAGCTTGCAAAAAAAAATCAGAATTTATACCACAGTATTTGATCACGTCTGATGACCAATTCTTTTGTCCAGTGAGGGTATAGCGATGCTCTTGGTCAGTGAACAAATGTGAATATATTTTTAACACCCAAGTAGCAGACTTTGAATGGAGTATAATCTTTTGCAGATTAAAAAAAAACAGGATTAGTTCAGCAGTAATATTTAACCACCTGAGATGATGGACAAGTTTTCTCTGCTAACACAATACAGCAATGCTATTCAAATCAACCAAATCTGGCAGTATGCTGCTAACAAGCAAATGGAGCAGTAAAGATGATGTATTATCTTGCTTTTCACCAAAATTAGCAGGACTAAGAGCAAAGAGAATATTATCAACCCTAATATCTAGGGCTATTGATAGGAATTCCAGCAGCAGAAAGAATGTGCAATAGACCATATTCTGCACTATACTAGCTCTCCACAAACTCTGCCTAACTCGTGCTATTATGCACTTAGGGACATCCACACTCATGGGAATAAGTCATTTAGAGACACAACGGTCAATATGACCACTCCACCATAAATTGTAAGTAATGTGTGGACACAATAAATGGCAGACCATTTGGTTGAGAACACAAGAGGAAGGAGAAGCACCAAATGTCCAGTCCAATATTCCAAAAACATGAACCAATATTTATATAAAAGACCTTTATTGAAAGAATTGGTCAAAGTGGTGCTACAAACACATGAAATGCCGCCATACCAAATTTTGCACATGCAACATTGCTGAAAATAAATAGCACAATAAATATACAAATAATTGTGATAGATATAACAATTTGCAAACCCACAGAAGATTGTTACATATATGTATATGAAAGGTATGCCAGAGACAAGTATTATACTAAATATAAAACAAGGGTGGTACCATGTATAAACAAAGTGTGTATGTGAAAAGTGAGGACTACTACCATTGTTCAAGAAAAAATCATTGCAGAGTGCAAATTGCTGGGATATATATAATCGCAGGGTAACTGCACAAACTGGAGAAAAAGAAAATCATAGGGTTGATGGAGATAATGCAGAGTGCAACTTGCTGTAATATAATGTTGTAAAGTGCTCGGCAAGGGGCAGAGACCATCAAACTGACATACCTGTTGGTGGGATGCAAAGAGGAGAAATGCACGGCTGACCCCGACGCACGATTCGGACTGGGGTGTCCTTCGTCAGGGGGTGACGAAGGACACCCCAGTCCAAAACGCGCGTCGGGGTCTGCCACGCATTCCTCCTCTTTGCATCCCACCAACAGGTATGTCAGTTTGATGGTCTCTGTCCCTTGCCGAGCACTTTACAACATTATATTACAGCAATTTGCACTCGGCATTATCTCCATCAACCCTATGATTTTCTTTTTCTCCAGTTTGTGCAGTTACCCTGCGTTTATATATATCCCAGCAATTTGCACTCTGCAATGATTTTTTCTTGAACAATGGTAATGGTCCTCACTTTTCACATACACACTTTGTTTATACATGGTACCATCCTTGTTTTATGTTTAGGATAATACTTGTCTCTGGCATACCTTTCATATACATATATGTAACAATCTTCTGTGGGTTTGCAAATTGTTATATCTATCAAAATTATTTGTATATTTACACTGCTGTTTATTTTCAGCAATGTTGCATGTACATAATTTGGTATGGCGGCTTTTCATGTGTTTGTAGCACCACTTTGACCAATTCTTTCAATAAAGGTCTTTTATATAAATATTGGTTCATGTTTTTGGAATATTGGACTGGACATTCGGTGGTTCTCCTTCCTAACTAGTGCTATCAGCAGGATTAATATTTTCTTCAGAATGAGCCCTTGCAAGGACTGTTAGAGTAGATTTCTAATAGTGGTGTGGAATCTCTGTTTAAAATAACTATCAATTTTCTCCCTCGCTCAGTTGCAGCTCTCCCTACTTTGTCTATTTGTTCTTTAGACTGTGACGAGCATGGGGTCCCGGGTGTTATATAGACACAATGACGCTATGCAGCCAGCCAATCACTGTAATGCAACAACCAACATGACTATGGCATTATAGTGACTGTCACGCAATCCTTGCATAGTAATTGGCTGCCTAAAATGTGTACAACATGAGGGGTGGGGACTCAAGCTCCCGCCTGAGCATTTGAAATTACTCGCCCGAGCACTGTGATGCTCGGGCGAATAATGAATAGTGGCGAGCATGCACACTCATCACTATTAAATATCTATCTAACGTGATGGAAGGGTGCTCTGTCCCAACAATATCCTGCTGCACCCCTTCCTAATTGCAGGAGGTGGCACCCTAAGAGGATAAATGAGTTTGGCGCACCCGCTCTTGCATCGTCTTTCCCTAGGTACCCTAAGTATAGGTGGACAGGAATCAACTTTCACTAATTGACCATATATAGTTTGTATTGCAAAGGAGACACATACAATGCTCCAAATTATATTATAAAAGGTGGCATGGCAACAGAAAGTCAGTCAAAAATAGATACATCTACACATAAAATACACATAAAGCTATACACAATATATCATCCACTGCTTCCTCATATAGACATGTTCATGAGAGTAGATATCTCTAGATAGTCTGCCCAAATGTCACCACAAGTGTTTCCTGGATTAAGCAAAATATCAGTATCAATGGCACTTGCAGTGTCATAAAGAGCATACGATTATCAGTAAAATAGATGGATAAAAATTGATCCCCACCGCGTAAAAAGGGAGCACAAGCATAAGATTTATGTGTATTTTATGTGTAGATTTATTTATTTTTGACTAATTTTCTGCTGCCATGTCACCTTATATGTAGTGTTGAGCCACCCCCGTAGTGTTCGAGTTCGGTTCGATTCGTCGAACACCCATGTGTTCGCCGAACTGTTCGTCTAACTGTTCGTCGAACACCTTCGAACACCGTTAAAACCAATGGCAGGCAAACAAAAACACATAGAAACACATAGAAAACACCTTCAAAGGTGTCCAAAAGCTGACAAACTGCTCAGAAGACACAACTAACACATGGAAAAGTGACAAGTACATATAGTCATGCGAAAAGAAAAGAGGTGGAGGAGTAAAAGGAGGGGGAGACACAGATATAGGCATGTCATGCCCTTCTAAAATCCAAAAAGTGAGAAGCCGACACGTTCAGTCCGCTCCTGCCCGTGCCACCTCCGTGTCGCCGGGTTTGTGCCAGAGCCGCGGTGAACCCTGACGGCCAGCCCCCCTCTCCCAATACTGGTGCCTGTCCGCTGGTGGGTCGAGCGAGCCCCCCTGTGGTGGAGGCAGCTCTAAGCTTTTTAATTTAAATTGTCTCTCTAATTTGAATGAATACACTTTAAATCCATTTACAAGGATCTATTGGAGGGCAAGTCTCATGCCAGCAGCCGCGTAATTACAGCTCCAGTAGCGTCCACTAAAGCTGCTGCAGTTAAAAAGCTTTTATAAAGATCGAGCTCGGCTGTCCACCGCAAGGCATCCTACTGCCAGTCCCAGCCCCTATGCCTTGGGGTGCCTCCTGATGCTCTTCACTGAGTATCCCGTGGTCCCGAAGCATTTCCTTGGAAAAAATTAAGTGTCCAAACTACAGGTGGTGTAGTTTGCTTAACAGCCGGAATAATCCGCTGACTAGCAGACACTGCTACTAGGCACAAAGTATTTCCTGGGCTAGATGCAGTTAAAAATTTGTAATTAGGTACTCTCGTTGGATGCTGAGAAAGCATTCCATAGAGTCTCCTGGCACGCCATATATGATTCTCTTAAAAAGCTTGGGATAGGGGTCTAGGGGACTCTTTTATAGCCAAAATCATGGCCCTGTATCACAATACGTCACCTAGGCTGAAGATAAATGGAACTGTAGCACACTGAGGGCTCGGTTGCTACAGAGGTATTGCACCTCACCCAGAGGTGTGATATCTCACTCTCAGGTAAGGATGGAGTGTGGATCAGGACCCGACACCTGCATGCATTACACCACATTGCCGTGGGGCAGGGCGACCAATATGCCTCTGAGATGGGCACGACAGTCCCTGTCCCTGGCTGGAGTGGGGGGAGGGAACACTGAGGAAGGGGAACCCTGTAGTGCAGGAGCAGGGAGGAAGCAGTTCCTGGGTGCATTGAGAAGGGAGTATAAAAGGTGGGCACCATCTTAGTTCAGTGCAGAGAAGTCTGAGCAGAAGTGGCAGAGAGCAGGGGCTCTGCATGAGCTCTGCTCCAGAGGCGGGCCTAGTAACAGAGGCCCAGGCCTGGAAGAGGGAGAAGGAAGGAAGAGGAGCGGAGAAGGCTCCAGGAACGAGGAATGAAGGGATCCCAGGGGTGCGGACGGGCGAGTCGCCACCGCACGCCCGAATCCACCTGCGTGGAGGGGTCAGGCCAAAGGGGGAGACCGGTCCCCGAAACTAGTGGAGGCAGGAAATGACCCTCAGCTAGAAACCGGAGGCTGTGACATTTTATGTGGCGCAGCCCCTCGCTACACCCGCTAGGACGGCACCACATAGGGTAAGGGAAACTGGCGCCAAGTTTACCAAGAGGAGGCCCGAGGCAGCCGGACAGAAGGGTTGGTAAGAAAGGCCAGACAAAGGACACACATAGGGGGTCCTATGAAGTGCTCCAAAGTTATCTGGGAGTTGTCTGAGCCCCTCACCTGGTGAGCACAGTACGACGTGGGCAGCCGTTACCTGCAGACGTGGTCTGGATAATAAGAACTGTGAGTAAAGGCCCTGGACTGCATCACTGACTCCGTGTCGTTACTGCTGCTGCCCTGCACCATCACCCCCATCCTCCGCATACACTGCCCTGAGGCTATACTCCTCCCGTGGGGAGTTATGCTACGCTCTGCTGCACCCACAACACCAGCCTCAGCGGTCTGCCCTGCAGCGGCGGTTCACTCTGACCGCAATCCACGGGTGGCGTAGTCGGACATTTAAACATCAAAACCACATAAATAGTTCCGCCACTGGTTTGACCACCCTGAGCCACGGAACCGGGTCGCCGCAACGAAGACTACAACCACCAGCATCCACCAAAAAGGGTCCGGCTCCGGGTGTCCCAAGGCCCAGGGGGTGCATCAGAACATTTTCATCACCTTTCACAATCACCAATGGGACAAGGCAGGGATGTCCTCTGTCCCCTCTCTTATACATCCTAGTGACGGAGCACCTGCTCTCATCAATTCGCCATAACCCCAATATTAGGTGGATTGAGGTGGGAGGCACCGAGTACAAGTGCTCTCTATTTGCTGATGATGTCCTAGTATATATCACTCAATCACATATATCCATCCATGCTGTTATGGCTGAAATAGATCACTTTGTTACATGGTCAAATTTTAAAATCAATGCAGCGAAGTCTGAGGCCCTCGATGTCTCCCTCCCCAAATTCATATAGGATTCCATCCAGTCCAACTTTCCCTTTGCCTGGCCCTCACAGGGTATCAAATACTTAGGAATTCCTATTCATAGAGACCTCTCCCATCTATGTTATCTTAATTTTGGGCCCTTTATTGAACAACTCCATACAGACCACGGTTGGCAAGTTAGAACTGTAAGATTCACTACGTGAACCACTGGTGTTTTGTGGAAAAGCACATGTACACTGTGTTCCAAATTATTATGCAAAAAGTGTTTAGGAGTGATAAGGGAAGAATTTGTTTGTTTGTCAGTTAAACTCATTGATGGTGATGTGTGTCAGGGCTCTTTATATCACTGTAAGCAATTGCAGACACCTGTGCTAATTAGTTTGGCAGGTGTGTCCAATGAAAGGCAAGACTACTTAAGAAGGCTGTCTCACATTATTAAGCAGCCTATATTTTCTGCCAAAATGGGAAAGAAAAAGGATGTGTCGGCTGCTGAGAAGCAACAAATTGTGGAGTGTTTAGGTCAAGGCATGACTACAATCAACATTGTGCGATGATCAGGATGAAGTGTCTTGGCAATCAAGAAGTATGTAGCTGATTCACAGTACACACGTGTGCGTGCTGATTAGAGATGAGCGTTGTTCTACTCGAACTGTTCGCCAATCTCAAATTCGAGCTGTTTTGGGCGGTGTTCGAGCCGGTCGGCGAACACGAACAATTTGAGAAAAATTCGGCTGTTCGAGGTTATGTTCGATAACTGTTCGTGCACCAAAATCATAACTGGATTTTTTCTCAGTAATGATGAAAATTAATGTTAATACGCAGTTTGAGTGTACAGCGGGGCGGGGGGAGGGGCAGGGGATGGATCTCTGCAGGAACAATGAAGATCTCCATTTTTTTTTCTCTTTCCCGCATTTGCAGTGGGGAGGTGCAATCTGTCAGCCTATCAGCTGCGCACACACGGAGCGAAGTGCTTTTTTTCACACAAGCAAGGGCATGTGTGATTGGCAGTGTATGTCACATGTCCTTGCCCTATAAGACCAAGCCATTTTCCCCGTCGCCACCATTTTCTCACTGCTGCAGCTGCGTGTTAGACGGCACCGCTGTTGCTGTGTGCGCTATACCTTGTTAATTTCAAGCCAATTTTCGCACAAATATACAGATAGCTTGGGAGTAGGGAATAGTTGTGATTGCAGTCCTTTTAAGGACTAGGTTACAGCATTTCCTACGACTTTTATCAGGCAGGTCTGTGCTCTTAAATAGATAGATTGTGGGAGTAAAGACTAATTGTAATTGGAGTCCTTTTCAGGACTAGGTTACATCAGTTCCTATCAGTTTTTGCCAGGCAGGTCTGTGCCAGTGCTGTGCAAGTTTTTTTCACAGCATTTGGCTGAATCTAGCAAAGCTAATCCTTTTTGGCCTATTGCAGAGTGTGTTAGTCAGTGGAGTAGCCTATCTGTGTTGCAAGATATACCACCTGTGTATAGAATACCAATTTTTTTACTGCACCTAGTGAAGTAAAATCTTTTGGGCATAGCATCATTCTATTAGTCCATCTATACTGACCTCCATCAGGTTGCAAACTGAATATAATTTTTTTCTGCATCTAGCTCTGAAAAAATATTTGGGCTTCTAGCGGTGTGTGAGACTTGGTCTATTAGTCCATCTATACTGACCTCCATCAGGTTGCAAATTAAAAATAATTTTTTTCTGCATCTAGCTCTGAAAAAATATTTGGGCTTCTAGCAGTGTGTGGGACTTGGTCTATTAGTCCATCTATACTGACCTCCATCAGGTTGCAAATTAAAAATAATTTTTTTCTGCATCTAGCTCTGAAAAAATATTTGGGCTTCTAGCAGTGTGTGGGACTTGGTCTATTAGTCCATCTATACTGACCTCCATCAGGTTGCAAATTAAAAATAATTTTTTTCTTCATTTATCTCTGAAAAAATATTTGGGCTTCTAGCATCGTGTGGGACTTGTTCTATTAGTCCATCTATACTGACCTCCATCAGGTTGCAAATTAAAAATAATTTTTTTCTGCATCTAGCTCTGAAAAAATATTTGGGCTTCTAGCAGTGTGTGGGACTTGGTCTATTAGTCCATCTATACTGACCTCCATCAGGTTGCAAATTAAAAATAATTTTTTTCTGCATCTAGCTCTGAAAAAATATTTGGGCTTCTAGCAGTGTGTGGGACTTGGTCTATTAGTCCATCTATACTGACCTCCATCAGGTTGCAAATTAAAAATAATTTTTTTCTTCATTTATCTCTGAAAAAATATTTGGGCTTCTAGCAGCGTGTGGGACTTGTTCTATTAGTCCATCTATACTGACCTCCATCAGGTTGCAAATTAAAAATAATTTTTTTCTTCATTTATCTCTGAAAAAATATTTGGGCTTCTAGCAGCGTGTGGGACTTGTTCTATTAGTCCATCTATACTGACCTCCATCAGGTTGCAAATTAAAAATAATTTTTTTCTGCATCGAGCTCTGAAAAAATATTTGGGCTTCTAGCAGTGTGTGGGACTTGGTCTATTAGTCCATCTATACTGACCTCCATCAGGTTGCAAATTAAAAATAATTTTTTTCTGCATCTAGCTCTGAAAAAATATTTGGGCTTCTAGCAGTGTGTGGGACTTGGTCTATTAGTCCATCTATACTGACCTCCATCAGGTTGCAAATTAAAAATAATTTTTTTCTTCATTTATCTCTGAAAAAATATTTGGGCTTCTAGCAGCGTGTGGGACTTGTTCTATTAGTCCATCTATACTGACCTCCATCAGGTTGCAAATTAAAAATAATTTTTTTCTGCATCTAGCTCTGAAAAAATATTTGGGCTTCTAGCAGTGTGTGGGACTTGGTCTATTAGTCCATCTATACTGACCTCCATCAGGTTGCAAATTAAAAATAATTTTTTTCTGCATCTAGCTCTGAAAAAATATTTGGGCTTCTAGCAGTGTGTGGGACTTGGTCTATTAGTCCATCTATACTGACCTCCATCAGGTTGCAAATTAAAAATAATTTTTTTCTGCATGTAGCTCTGAAAAAATATTTGGGCTTCTAGCAGTGTGTGGGACTTGGTCTATTAGTCCATCTATACTGACCTCCATCAGGTTGCAAATTAAAAATAATTTTTTTCTTCATTTATCTCTGAAAAAATATTTGGGCTTCTAGCAGCGTGTGGGACTTGTTCTATTAGTCCATCTATACTGACCTCCATCAGGTTGCAAATTAAAAATAATTTTTTTCTTCATTTATCTCTGAAAAAATATTTGGGCTTCTAGCAGCGTGTGGGACTTGTTCTATTAGTCCATCTATACTGACCTCCATCAGGTTGCAAATTAAAAATAATTTTTTTCTGCATCTAGCTCTGAAAAAATATTTGGGCTTCTAGCAGTGTGTGGGACTTGGTCTATTAGTCCATCTATACTGACCTCCATCAGGTTGCAAATTAAAAATAATTTTTTTCTGCATCTAGCTCTGAAAAAATATTTGGGCTTCTAGCAGTGTGTGGGACTTGGTCTATTAGTCCATCTATACTGACCTCCATCAGGTTGCAAATTAAAAATAATTTTTTTCTGCATGTAGCTCTGAAAAAATATTTGGGCTTCTAGCAGTGTGTGGGACTTGGTCTATTAGTCCATCTATACTGACCTCCATCAGGTTGCAAATTAAAAATAATTTTTTTCTGCATCTAGCTCTGAAAAAATATTTGGGCTTCTAGCAGTGTGTGGGACTTGGTCTATTAGTCCATCTATACTGACCTCCATCAGGTTGCAAATTAAAAATAATTTTTTTCTGCATCTAGCTCTGAAAAAATATTTGGGCTTCTAGCAGTGTGTGGGACTTGGTCTATTAGTCCATCTATACTGACCTCCATCAGGTTGCAAATTAAAAATAATTTTTTTCTTCATTTATCTCTGAAAAAATATTTGGGCTTCTAGCAGCGTGTGGGACTTGTTCTATTAGTCCATCTATACTGACCTCCATCAGGTTGCAAATTAAAAATAATTTTTTTCTTCATTTATCTCTGAAAAAATATTTGGGCTTCTAGCAGCGTGTGGGACTTGTTCTATTAGTCCATCTATACTGACCTCCATCAGGTTGCAAATTAAAAATAATTTTTTTCTGCATCTAGCTCTGAAAAAATATTTGGGCTTCTAGCAGTGTGTGGGACTTGGTCTATTAGTCCATCTATACTGACCTCCATCAGGTTGCAAATTAAAAATAATTTTTTTCTGCATCTAGCTCTGAAAAAATATTTGGGCTTCTAGCAGTGTGTGGGACTTGGTCTATTAGTCCATCTATACTGACCTCCATCAGGTTGCAAATTAAAAATAATTTTTTTCTTCATTTATCTCTGAAAAAATATTTGGGCTTCTAGCAGCGTGTGGGACTTGTTCTATTAGTCCATCTATACTGACCTCCATCAGGTTGCAAATTAAAAATAATTTTTTTCTGCATCTAGCTCTGAAAAAATATTTGGGCTTCTAGCAGTGTGTGGGACTTGGTCTATTAGTCCATCTATACTGACCTCCATCAGGTTGCAAATTAAAAATAATTTTTTTCTGCATCTAGCTCTGAAAAAATATTTGGGCTTCTAGCAGTGTGTGGGACTTGGTCTATTAGTCCATCTATACTGACCTCCATCAGGTTGCAAATTAAAAATAATTTTTTTCTGCATGTAGCTCTGAAAAAATATTTGGGCTTCTAGCAGTGTGTGGGACTTGGTCTATTAGTCCATCTATACTGACCTCCATCAGGTTGCAAATTAAAAATAATTTTTTTCTGCATCTAGCTCTGAAAAAATATTTGGGCTTCTAGCAGTGTGTGGGACTTGGTCTATTAGTCGATCTATACTGACCTCCATCAGGTTGCAAATTAAAAATAATTTTTTTCTGCATCTAGCTCTGAAAAAATATTTGGGCTTCTAGCAGTGTGTGGGACTTGGTCTATTAGTCCATCTATACTGACCTCCATCAGGTTGCAAATTGAATAAAAAAATTTTCTGCATCTAGCTCTGAAAAAATATTTGGGCTTCTAGCAGTGTGTGGGACTTGGTCTATTAGTCCATCTATACTGACCTCCATCAGGTTGCAAATTGAATAAAAAAAATTTCTGCATCTAGCTCTGAAAAAATATTTGGGCTTCTAGCAGTGTGTGGGACTTGGTCTATTAGTCCATCTATACTGACCTCCATCAGGTTGCAAATTGAATAAAAAAATTTTCTGCATCTAGCTCTGAAAAAATATTTGGGCTTCTAGCGGTGTGTGGGACTTGGTCTATTAGTCCATCTATACTGACCTCCATCAGGTTGCAAATTAAAAATAATTTTTTTCTGCATCTAGCTCTGAAAAAATATTTGGGCTTCTAGCAGTGTGTGGGACTTGGTCTATTAGTCCATCTATACTGACCTCCATCAGGTTGCAAATTAAAAATAATTTTTTTCTTCATTTATCTCTGAAAAAATATTTGGGCTTCTAGCAGCATGTGGGACTTGTTCTATTAGTCCATCTATACTGACCTCCATCAGGTTGCAAATTAAAAATAATTTTTTTCTTCATTTATCTCTGAAAAAATATTTGGGCTTCTAGCAGCGTGTGGGACTTGTTCTATTAGTCCATCTATACTGACCTCCATCAGGTTGCAAATTAAAAATAATTTTTTTCTTCATTTATCTCTGAAAAAATATTTGGGCTTCTAGCAGCGTGTGGGACTTGTTCTATTAGTCCATCTATACTGACCTCCATCAGGTTGCAAATTAAAAATAATTTTTTTCTGCATGTAGCTCTGAAAAAATATTTGGGCTTCTAGCAGTGTGTGGGACTTGGTCTATTAGTCCATCTATACTGACCTCTATCAGGTTGCAAATTAAAAATAATTTTTTTCTGCATCTAGCTCTGAAAAAATATTTGGGCTTCTAGCAGTGTGTGGGACTTGGTCTATTAGTACATCTATACTGACCTCCATCAGGTTGCAAATTGAATAAAAAAAATTTCTGCATCTAGCTCTGAAAAAATATTTGGGCTTCTAGCAGTGTGTGGGACTTGGTCTATTAGTCCATCTATACTGACCTCCATCAGGTTGCAAATTGAATAAAAAAATTTTCTGCATCTAGCTCTGAAAAAATATTTGGGCTTCTAGCGGTGTGTGGGACTTGGTCTATTAGTCCATCTATACTGACCTCCATCAGGTTGCAAATTAAAAATAATTTTTTTTTGCATCTAGCTCTGAAAAAATATTTGGGCTTCTAGCAGTGTGTGGGACTTGGTCTATTAGTCCATCTATACTGACCTCCATCAGGTTGCAAATTAAAAATAATTTTTTTCTTCATTTATCTCTGAAAAAATATTTGGGCTTCTAGCAGCGTGTGGGACTTGTTCTATTAGTCCATCTATACTGACCTCCATCAGGTTGCAAATTAAAAATAATTTTTTTCTGCATCTAGCCCAGCCAATAGTTTTGGCCTAATACCACAGTTTGGCCACTCAGCTCTGCTCGGTTACCATCCATTGTTTTTTTGTGCAAACAACTCCAGAGTTGTGAATTAGTTAACCACCAAAATGAGTGGAAAAAGGCCTGCTGCTGGTGGAAAGGGGAATAGGCGTGTTGGGAAGGGGAAAAAAGGTTGTTTCCGTGGGGTAGGTGCAGAAGAAAGACCATCTTCCAGCCAAACTAAAATGTCTACTTCTTTTAGCGGACAATGTGATAAGATCCCTTTCTTACGGCCACGCCAATCGCTACAAATTCCAGATGAGGCACAAAAACAGCAGGTGCTTCAACGGATATCAAGTGCTCCTTTAAGTGGGCTCTCCTCCACATCAACTTCAACATCACAAATACTCCAGTCCTCAAAGGTGTCACCCAAATCGCACTTGCTTCCTCACAGCTCCCAAATCTCCAGCTGCCCGTCTGAGTATGAGGTAGAACAGATGGTTGAGTCTGCAGAGCTGTTTACTCATACTATAGCCTGGGAATCAGAGGTCGACTCCAGCGCTTCTGTGAATCCAGACGAGGAAATGATCTGCACTGATGCCCAGAATCTTTATGAGTCGGATCCAGGACCAGACGCAGAAGGTTCTGACCATAATGTAGACCCTCATTCCCAAACTGTAACTCCTGTTGGTGGAGACAATGAGGAAGACGATGATAAGACTCAAATACCTGATTGGAGCGACAACTTTAGTTTTTTGTCAGGGCAGGAACAGGTTGGCTCTGAGGACGACGGGTGTGATAACGCACAGGGTGATGATGATGAGGTCGGAGATCCCACTTACTGTCAACCCACAGTCAGCCAAGAGATGAGGTCAGCAGAGGAGGTGGAGGAAGATGCTAGTGACGACGAGGTCAGGTTGCGCCTTCCTGGACAGAGACGTAGTACTGGAAGCACGTCAACAACTGCATCCTCAAACACAACTCTGCCTCTCACCAAAAGTCGTGGTGGCTCTTCAGGTCGCATGGGTGCTAAGCCTTGCATAGCCTGGGCATTTTTTCAGATCGATAAAGATGACCCAACTCGTGTTATCTGTAACATTTGTCAGCAAAAGCTAAGTAGAGGCCAAAAAATACATAGTTTGAGTACTTCATGCATGAACCGGCACATGGACATGAAGCATAAGTTGCAGTGGGAAGCTCAGTGTGCTACAATGCGGCCTAGCCGGCCGGGCCAATCACCGTCTGCCATATCTTGTGCATCCGCGGCCTCTTCATCCTCTGTGACTGGGGGGACAGCAGTCACACCTGTTTTGGGGCGCAGACCTGCCACCTCTTTACCCGCAACAGCCAGCGTGATTGGCAGGTCATCATTTTCTTTGGAGGTGGTAACACCAGCTGGTGTTGAGCGCTGTCCGACATCGATAGCACCACCTTTGGATCAAGGCAACCTAACATGTCCGCCTGCATCTTCCTCACAGACCGGCAGTTTGCCGGGGACACCCTTATCAACCCCATCTAAGCACAATAGCCAGCCCTCGGTCCCTCAGATGTGGAAAAGTAAAAGACCATTTCCTCCTAGCCATGAGAAAGCTAAGAGGTTGAATTTCACCATCTGCAAGCTCTTGGCTACAGAAATGCTGCCTTTCCGCCTGGTGGACACAGAGGATTTTCGAGACCTTATGTCCGTCGCAGTGCCCCAGTACCAGATGCCCAGTCGGCACTACTTCTCAAAGAAAGGTGTGCCTGCGCTCCACCAGCATGTCGCACACAACATCACCGCTTCTTTGAGAAACTCTGTGTGTGACAGGGTGCATTTCACCACAGACACTTGGACGAGTAGGCATGGACAGGGGCGTTACATGTCGCTGACTGGGCACTGGGTAACTATGGTGACAGCAGGGCAAGGGGCTGCTGTCCAAGTCTTGCCGTCCCCACGAGTTGTGCGTCAATCCTCTTTATGTCAAAGTTCCTCCACTGCTTCTGCCTCCTCAACCTCCTCTCGGTCTTCCACCTGCACCCAAAGCCTGTCTGGTCATGCCACAAGCTTTCTAACTGCGCAGAAGGGATCCTGCACACCTCCTTACTATGCTGGCAGTAGGGCTCAACGTCATCAGGCGGTTTTTACATTGAAATGTCTGGGAAATGTGAGTCACACAGCTGAGGAGTTGTGGTCAGCTCTGGAGAACCAATTTCATGAATGGTTGTCTCCACTGGACCTGAAACCAGGGAAGGCCGTGTGCGACAATGCTGCAAACCTGGGTGCGGCCCTTCGCCGGGGCAATGTCACACACGTGCCTTGTATGGCTCACGTGTTGAACCTGGTTGTCCAGCAATTTTTAGCCCACTATCCCAGACTAGATGGCCTTCTGCAGAGGGCACGGTCGCTGTGTGCTCACTTCCGCCGTTCGCATTCCGCAGCTCAGCGACTTACATCTCTACAGAAGTCGTTGGGCCTGCCACTTCACCGGCTAAAATGCGATGTGCCTACCCGGTGGAATTCAACTCTGCACATGTTGCAGCGACTGTGGCAGCACCGACAAGCCCTGGTGCAATACGTTCTGACGTATAGCCTGGGCCAACGAGATTCAGAGGTGGGGCAAATCACGCTGGAGGAGTGGTCTCAGATCAGGAACCTATGCACCCTTCTGCACAGTTTTGAAATGGCGACGAAGATGTTTAGTGCTGACGATGCCATTATCAGCATGACTATTCCGGTGATTTACATGCTGGAGCACATGTTAAACAGAATTCGGAGTCAGGTGGTGGCACAAGAGGAGGTGGAGGAAGTAGAGGAGGAGGAGTTGTATGCGGAAGGGCTAACATCTGCAAGGTCCAGACGGTCGGCAGCACCAAGGCGGCAGGCATGTGAGGGTGGGGGAGATGGTTTTACCAGGGCGCATGGTAGCAGCCAAACTAGTGAGGAAGGTGCAGGAGCCCAGGAAGAAGTAGAGGACGAACTGATGGAAGACTCATCAGATGAGGGAGACCTTGATCACATTTCTGTTGTGCGAGGTTGGGGGGAGAGGACAGAGGAAGGAAGCATGATTGTTACCTCGCCACCAACACAACAGGGACTTGGTGCTCCTGGATGCGCAACACACATGAGTGCCTTCTTGCTGCACTACCTGCAACATGACCCTCGAATTGTGAGAATTAGAAATAATCCTGACTACTGGGTTGCCACACTGTTAGATCCCCGGTACAAAAGTAAATTTGCAGAAATTATTCCTGCCATAGAAAGGGATGCACGCATGCAGGAGTATCAGCAGAGACTGTTGCAGAATCTTACATGTGCTTTTCCACAAAATACCAGTGGTGCACGTAGTGAATCTCACAGTTCCAACTTGCCAACCGTGGGACCGTCAAGTGTTCAGCACTCAAACCGTAACAGAACCACAGTATCTGCTGGTAACATCAATTTTGCGGAATCATTTCACCACTTTTTTAGCCCATCCTTTGCAAGGCCACAGGAAACAAGAAGTCTGACACATAGTCAACGCCTAGAGACGATGGTACAGGAGTATCTCCAAGTAAACATTGAAGCCACGACTGTGTCACTGGACCCTTGCTCTTTTTGGGCTTCCAATCTGGATAAATGGCCGGAGCTAGCCACTTACGCCTTGGAGATCTTGTCATGCCCCGCAGCCAGCGTTCTGTCTGAACGTGTGTTCAGCGCTGCTGGTGGTGTGCTGACAGATAAGCGCACGCGGCTCTCCACTGATAATGTAGACAGACTCACGTTCATAAAGATGAACAAATCATGGATCCGAAACGACTTTTCTACCCCTGTGTCATCCTGGGGAGAGTAAAAGCTTGATGATTGGTTAAAACACCCTACCAACCGTTTTAAGCTTTCAAATTACTAATCATGTTTATCTGTATCTTGACTGGAAAATAATTTGGGCTTTGTAGCAGTGTGCAGCACTGATCCTATTAGGCCATCTATAATAAGCTTCACCAGATTTAAAATTAAAAATAATTTTTAGCTGCATCTAGCCCGGAAAATAATTTTGGGGCTCCGAGATGCGCAAGACACATAAGTGCCTTCTTGCTGCACTACCTGCAGCATGACCCTCATATTGTCAGAATTCGAAGTAATCATGACTACTGGGTTGCCACACTCTTAGATCCCCCAAACTTTTCGATCAACCTTTTCATTTTAATAAAGACCAAAAAAATGGTCATTTTTGAAATTATAAGCATTAGCAGGTTGTTAGAAACTGAAATCAAACAGTTTTCAACTCAAAACTTTATTCTAGGTGATGTTACATTTTCACATAGGACCCCTTGTTCGAAAGGAGCTTCTGAACTCTCTCGTCCATTGAATTTGTCAGGTTTTGGATGGTTTCTGCTTCAATTGTTTTGCATGAGGACAGAATACCCTCCCAGAGCTGTTGCTTAGATGTGAACTGCCTCCCGCCATCATAGACACTCCTTTTAATGATGCTCCAAAGGTTCTGAATGGGGTAGAGGTCAGGGGAGCATGGGGGTCACACCATAAGTTTGTCCCCTTTTATGCCCATATCAGCCAGAGATGCAGATGTTTTATGTGCGGCATGAGATGGTGCATTATCATGCAGAAAAATGATCTTGCTGTGAAATAAACGGTTCTTCTTCTTGAACCATGGCAGGAAGTGCTGTTGGAGAAAATCCACATACATTATGGAGTTCATCTTTAGCGCATTCAGGGATCCTAAAGGGGCCGACAATCTCTCTCCCCATGATTCCAGCCCAAAACATTACTCCACCTCCTCCTTGTTGGCGCTGTAGCCGTGTTTGCGTGGGGTGTCCATCAACCAGCCATCCTCCACTCCATTCATCTGGACCATCGAGCGCTGCACGGCACTCATCCGTGAACAAAACAGTTTTGAAATCAGTCTTCATGTAATGTTTGGCCCACTGGAGCCGTTTCTGCTTGTGTGAAGTGGATAGAGGAGGTCGACAGGATGGCATATGCACAGCTGAAAACCTCTGAAGGACCCTGCATCTTGTTGTTCGGGGGACGTTGGAGGCACAAGCAGCTTCAAAAACTTGTCTGCTGCTATGACAAGGCTTTTTTGCCGCTGCTGTTTCAACCTGACGTAATTGCCTGTAGGAAAGAGTCCTCAATTTGCCCTTATCAGCACGCACACGTGTGTACTGTGAATCAGCTACATACTTCTTGATTGCCAAGACACTTCATCCTGATCATCGCACAATGTTGATTGTAGTCATGCCTTGACCTAAACACTCCACAATTTGTTGCTTCTCAGCAGCCGACACATCCTTTTTCTTTCCCATTTTGGCAGAAAATGTAGGCTGCTTAATAATGTGAGAGAGCCTTCTTAAGTAGTCTTGCCTTTCATTGGACACACCTGCCAAACTAATTAGCACAGGTGTCTGCAATTGCTTACAGTGATATAAAGAGCCCTGACACACATCACCATCAATGAGTTTAACTGACAAACAAACAAATTCTTCCCTTATCACTCCTAAACACTTTTTGCATAATAATTTGGAACGCGGTGTACATGTGCTTTTCCACAAAACACCAGTGGTTCACGTAGTGAATCTTACAGTTCTAACTTGCCAACCGTGGTCTGTATGGAATTGTTCAATAAAGGGCCCAAAATTAAGATAACATAGATGGGAGAGGTCTCTATGAATAGGAATTCCTAAGTATTTGATACCCTGTGAGGGCCAGGCAAAGGGAAAGTTGGACTGGATGGAATCCTATATGGATTTAGGGAGGGAGACATCGAGGGCCTCAGACTTCGCTGCATTGATTTTAAAATTTTACCATGTAACAAAGTGATCTATTTCAGCCATAACAGCAGGGATGGATATATGTGATTGAGTGATATATACTAGGACATCAGCAGCAAATAGAGAGCACTTGTACTCGGTGCCTCCCACCTCAATCCACCTAATATTGGGGTTATGGCGAATTGATGAGAGCAGGTGCTCCGTCACTAGGATGTATAAGAGAGGGGACAGAGGACATCCCTGCCTTGTCCCATTGGTGATTGTGAAAGGTGATGAAAATGTTCTGACGCACCCCCTGGGCCTTGGGACACCCGGAGCCGGACACTTTTTGGTGGATGCTGGTGGTTGTAGTCTTCGTGGCGGCGATCCGGTTCCGTGGCTCAGGGCGGTCAAACCAGTGGCGGAACTATTTATGTGGTTTTGATGTTTAAATGTCCGACTACGCCACCCGTGGATTGCGGTCTGAGTGAACCGCCGCTACAGGGCAGACCGCTAAGGCTGGTGTTGTGGGTGCAGCAGAGCGTAGCATAACTCCCCACGGGAGGAGTATAGCCTCAGGGCAGTGTATGCGGAGGATGGGGGTGATGGTGCAGGGCAGCAGCAGTAACGACACGGAGTCAGTGATGCAGTTCAGGGCCTTTACTCACAGTTCTTATTATCCAGACCACGTCTGCAGGTAACGGCTGCCCACGTCGTACTGTGCTCACCAGGTGAGGGGCTCAGACAACTCCCAGATAACTTTGGAGCGCTTCACAGGACCCCCTTTGTGTGTCCTTTGTCTGGCCTTTCTTACCAACACTTCTGTCCGGCTGCCTCGGGCCTCCTCTTGGTAAACTTGGCGCCAGTTTCCCTGACCCTATGTGGTGCCTTCCTAGCGGGTGGAGCAAGGGGCTGCGCCACATAAAATGTCAGAGCCTCCGGTTTCTAGCTGAGGGTCGTTTCCTGCCTCCACTAGTTCGGGGACCGGTCTCCCCCTTTGGCCTGACCCCTCCACGCAGGTGGATTCGGGCGTGCGGTGGCGACTCGCCCATCCGCACCCCTGGGATCCCTTCATTCCTCGTTCCTGGAGCCTTCTCCGCTCCTCTTCCTTCCTTCTCCCTCTTGCAGGCCTGGGCCTCTGTTACTAGGCCCGCCTCCGGAGCAGAGCTCATGCAGAGCCCCTGCTCCCTGCCACTTCTGCTCAAACTTCTCTGCACTGAACTAAGATGGTGCCCACCTTTTATACTCCCTTCTCAATGCACCCAGGAACTGCTTCCTCCCTGCTCCTGCACTGCAGGGTTCCCCTTCCTCAGTGTTCCCTCCCCCCACTCCAGCCAGGGACAGGGACTGTCGTGCCCATCTCAGGGGCATATTGGTCGCCCTGCCCCACGGCAATGTGGTGTAATGCATGCAGGTGTCGGGTCCTGATCCACACTCCATCCTTATCTGAGAGTGAGATATCACACCTCTGGGTGAGGTGCAATACGTCTGTAGCAACCGAGCCCTCGGTGCTACAGTTCCATTTATCTTCAGCCTAGGTGACGTATTGTGATACAGGGCCGTGATTTTGGCTATAAAAGGGTCCCCTAGACCCCTACCCCAAGCTTTTTAAGAGAATCATATATGGCGTGCCAGGAGACTCTATGGAATGCTTTCTCAGCATCCAACGAGAGTATCTACTTACAAATTTTTAACTGCATCTAGCCCAGGAAATACTTTGTGCCTAGTAGCAGTGTCTGCTAGTCAGCGGATTATCCCGGCTGTTAAGCAAGCTACACCACCTGTAGTTTGGACACTTAATTTTTTCAAAGGAAATGCTTCGGGACCATGGGATACTTAGTGAAGAGCATCAGGAGGCACCCCAAGGCATAGGGGCTGGGACTGGCACTAGGATGCCTTGCGGTGGACAGCCGAGCTCGATCCTTATAAAAGCTTTTTAACTGCAGCAGCTTTAGTGGACGCTACTGGAGCTGGAATTACGCGGCTGCTGGCATGAGACTTGCCCTCCAATAGATCCTTGTAAATGGATTTAAAGTGTATTCATTCAAATTAGAGGGACAATTTAAATTAAAAAGCTTAGAGCTGCCTCCACCACAGGGGGGCTCTCTCGACCCACCAGCGGACAGGCACCAGTATTGGGAGAGGGGGGCTGGCCGTCAGGGTTCACCGCGGCTCTGGCACAAACCCGGCGACACGGAGGTGGCACGGGCAGGAGCGGACTGGCCGTCTCGGCTTCTCACTTTTTGGATTTTAGAAGGGCATGACATGCCTATATCTGTGTCTCCCCCTCCTTTTACTCCTCCACCTCTTTTCTTTTCGCATGACTATATGTACTTGTCACTTTTCCATGTGTTAGTTGTGTCTTCTGAGCAGTTTGTCAGCTTTTGGACACCTTTGAAGGTGTTTTCTATGTGTTTCTATGTGTTTTTGTTTGCCTGCCATTGGTTTTAACGGTGTTCGAAGGTGTTCGACGAACAGTTCGACGAACAGTTCGGCGAACACACGGGTGTTCGACGAACCGAACCGAACTCGAACACTACGGGGGTGGCTCAACACTAGTGCTGATAAGGGCAAATTGAGGACTCTTTCCTACAGGCAATTACGTCAGGTTAAAAGAGCAGCGGCAAAAAAGCCTTGTCATAGCAGCAGACAAGTTTTTGAAGCTGCTGGTGCCTCCAACGTCCCCCGAACAACAAGATGCAGGGTCCTTCAGAGGTTTGCAGCTGTGCATACGCCATCCTGTCGACCTCCTCTATCCACTTCACAGAAGCAGAAACGGCTCCAGTGGGCCAAACATTACATGAAGACTGATTTCAAAACTGTTTTGTTCACGGATGAGTGCCGTGCAGCGCTCGATGGTCCAGATGGATGGAGTGGAGGATGGCTGGTTGATGGACACCCCACGCAAACACGGCTACAGCGCCAACAAGGAGGAGGTGGAGTAATGTTTTGGGCTGGAATCATGGGGAGAGAGATTGTCGGCCCCTTTAGGATCCCTGAAGGCGCTAAAGATGAATTCCATAATGTATGTGGATTTTCTCAAACAGCACTTCCTGCCATGGTTCAAGAAGAAGAACCGTGTATTTCACAGCAAGATCATTTTTTTGCATGATAATGCACCATCTCATGCTGCACATAAAACATCTGCATCTCTGACTGATATGGGTATAAAAGGGGACAAACTTATGGTGTGACCCCCATGCTCCCCTGACCTCTACCCCATTCAGAACCTCTGGAGCATCATCAAAAGGAGTGTCTATGATGGCGGGAGGCAGTTCACATCTAATCAACAGCTCTGGGAGGGTATTCTGTCCTCATGCAAAACAATTGAAGCAGAAACCATCCAAAACCTGACAAATTCAATGGACGAGAGAGTTCAGAAGCTCCTTTCGAACAAGGGGTCCTATGTGAAAATGTAACATCACCTAGAATAAAGTTTTGAGTTGAAAACTGTTTGATTTCAGTTTCTAATAACCTGCTAACGCTTATAATTTCAAAAATGACCATTTTTTTGGTCTTTATTAAAATGAAAAGGTTGATCGAAAAGTTTGGGGGATCTAAGAGTGTGGCAACCCAGTAGTCATGATTACTTCGAATTCTGACAATATGAGGGTCATGTTGCAGGTAGTGCAGCAAGAAAGCACTTATGTGTCTTGCGCATCTCGGAGCCCCAAAATTATTTTCCGGGCTAGATGCAGCTAAAAATTATTATTAATTTTAAATCTGGTGGAGCTTAGTATAGATGGCCTAATAGGATCAGTGATGCACACTGCTACAAAGCCCAAATTATTTTCCAGTCAAGATACAGATAAACATGATTAGTAATTTTAAATCTGGTGGAGCTTATTATAGATGGCCTAATAGAATCAGTGCTGCACACTGCTACAAAGCCCAAATTATTTTCCAGCCAAGATACAGATAAACATGATTAGTAATTTGAAAGCTTAAAACGGTTGGTAGGGTGATTTTAACCAATCATCAAGCTTTTACTCTCCCCAGGATGACACAGGGGTAGAAAAGTCGTTTCGGATCCATGATTTGTTCATCTTTATGAACGTGAGTCTGTCTACATTATCAGTGGAGAGCCGCGTGCGCTTATCTGTCAGCACACCACCAGCAGCGCTGAACACACGTTCAGACAGAACGCTGGCTGCGGGGCATGACAAGATCTCCAAGGCGTAAGTGGCTAGCTCCGGCCATTTATCCAGATTGGAAGCCCAAAAAGAGCAAGGGTCCAGTGACAGAGTCATGGCTTCAATGTTTACTTGGAGATACTCCTGTACCATCATCTCTAGGCGTTGACTATGTGTCAGACTTCATGTCTCCTGTGGCCTTGCAAAGGATGGGCTAAAAAAGTGGTGAAATGATTCCGCAAAATTGATGTTACCAGCAGATACTGTGGTTCTGTTATGGTTTGAGTGCTGAACACTTGACGGTCCCACGGTTGGCAAGTTGGAACTGTGAGATTCACTACGTGCACCACTGGTGTTTTGTGGAAAAGCACATGTAAGATTCTGCAACAGTCTCTGCTGATACTCCTGCATGCGTGCATCCCTTTCTATGGCAGGAATAATTTCTGCAAATTTACTTTTGTACCGGGGATCTAACAGTGTGGCAACCCAGTAGTCAGGATTATTTCTAATTCTCACAATTCGAGGGTCATGTTGCAGGTAGTGCAGCAAGAAGGCACTCATGTGTGTTGCGCATCCAGGAGCACCAAGTCCCTGTTGTGTTGGTGGCAAGGTAACAATCATGCTTCCTTCCTCTGTCCTCTCCCCCCAACCTCGCACAACAGAAATGTGATCAAGTTCTCCCTCATCTGATGAGTCTTCCATCAGTTCGTCCTCCACTTCTTCCTGGGCTCCTGCACCTTCCTCACTAGTTTGGCTGCTACCATGCGCCCTGGTAAAACCATCTCCCCCACCCTCACATGCCTGCCGCCTTGGTGCTGCCGACCGTCTGGACCTTGCAGATGCTAGCCCTTCCGCATACAACTCCTCCTCCTCTACTTCATCCACCTCCTCTTGTGCCACCACCTGACTCCGAATTCTGTTTAACATGTGCTACATCATGTAAATCACCGGAATAGTCATGCTGATAATGGCATCGTCAGCACTAAACATCTTCGTCGCCATTTCAAAACTGTGCAGAAGGGTGCATAGGTCCCTGATCTGAGACCACTCCTCCAGCGTGATTTGCCCCACCTCTGGATCTCGTTGGCCCAGGCTATACGTCAGAACGTATTGCACCAGGTCTTGTCGGTGCTGCCACAGTCGCTGCAACATGTGCAGAGTTGAATTCCACCTGGTAGGCACATCGCATTTTAGCCGGTGAAGTGGCAGGCCCAACGACTTCTGTAGAGATGTAAGTCGCTGAGCTGCGGGATGCGAACGGCGGAAGTGAGCACACAGCGACCGTGCCCTCTGCAGAAGGCCATCTAGTCTGGGATAGTGGGCTAAAAATTGCTGGACAACCAGGTTCAACACGTGAGCCATACAAGGCACGTGTGTGACATTGCCCCGGCGAAGGGCCGCACCCAGGTTTGCAGCATTGTCGCACACGGCCTTCCCTGGTTTCAGGTCCAGTGGAGACAACCATTCATGAAATTGGTTCTCCAGAGCTGACCACAACTCCTCAGCTGTGTGACTCACATTTCCCAGACATTTCAATGTAAAAACCGCCTGATGACGTTGAGCCCTACTGCCAGCATAGTAAGGAGGTGTGCAGGATCCCTTCTGCGCAGTTAGAAAGCTTGTGGCATGACCAGACAGGCTTTGAGTGCAGGTGGAAGACCGAGAGGAGGTTGAGGAGGCAGAAGCAGTGGAGGAACTTTGACATAAAGAGGATTGACGCACAACTCGTGGGGACGGCAAGGCTTGGACAGCAGCCCCTTGTCCTGCTGTCACCATAGTTACCCAGTGCCCAGTCAGCGACATGTAACGCCCCTGTCCATGCCTACTCGTCCAAGTGTCTGTGGTGAAATGCACCCTGTCACACACAGAGTTTCTCAAAGAAGCGGTGATGTTATGTGCGACATGCTGGTGGAGCGCAGGCACACCTTTCTTTGAGAAGTAGTGCCGACTGGGCATCTGGTACTGGGGCACTGCGACGGACATAAGGTCTCGAAAATCCTCTGTGTCCACCAGGCGGAAAGGCAGCATTGCTGTAGCCAAGAACTTGCAGATGGTGAAATTCAACCTCTTAGCTTTCTCATGGCTAGGAGGAAATGGTCTTTTACTTGTCCACATCTGAGGGACCGAGGGCTGGCTATTGTGCTTAGACGGGGTTGATAAGGGTGTCCCCGGCAAACTGTCGGTCTGTGAGGAAGATGCAGGCGGACATGTTAGGTTGCCTTGATCCAAAGGTGGCGCTATTGATGTCGGACAGCGCTCAACACCAGCTGGTGTTACCACCTCCAAAGAAAATGATGACCTGCCAATCACGCTGGCTGTTGCGGGTAAAGAGGTGGCAGGTCTGCGCCCCAAAACAGGTGTGACTGCTGTCCCCCCAGTCACAGAGGATGAAGAGGCCGCGGATGCACAAGATATGGCAGACGGTGGTTGGAACGGCCGGCTAGGCCGCATTGTAGCACACTGAGCTTCCCACTGCAACTTATGCTTCATGTCCATGTGCCAGTTCATGCATGAAGTACTCAAACTATGTATTTTTTGGCCTCTAGTTAGCTTTTGATGACAAATGTTACAGATAACACGAGTTGGGTCATCTTTATCGTTCTGAAAAAATGCCCAGGCTATGCAAGGCTTAGCACCCATGCGACCTGAAGAGCCACCACGACTTGTGGTGAGAGGCAGAGTTGTGTTTGAGGATGCAGTTGTTGACGTGCTTCCAGTACTACGCCTCTGTCCAGGAAGGCGCAACCTGACCTCGTCGTCACTAGCATCTTCCTCCACCTCCTCTGCTGACCTCATCTCTTGGCTGACTGTGGGTTGACAGTAAGTGGGAGGTCCAACCTCATCATCATCACCCTGTGCGTTATCACTAGAGATGAGCGGTGTTCGACTAGAACTGTTCGCCAATCTCAAATTCGAGCTGTTTTGGGCGGTGTTCGAGTTGTTCGACGAATCCGAACGATTTGCAAAAAATTCGGCTGTTCGAGGTTATGTTCGATAACTGTTCGTGCACCAAAAGCGTGTCCTGCATGTCTGGCGCTATTTAGAGCACCAATCATGCAGGGATTGTCTGCCACTCACTGTAATGCCACAGCCATGGTGGTTGTGGCATTACAGTGATTGCCCAAATCGATGGGAACAGTGCTCACAGTGAAACATGAAAAGCCGGCAATTCAGCAGCGGCATACGCCGTTACCCGACAATTTAGAACCGAAAGAATAGAGCATCACAAATAGATTAGATAGATAGAAACATGTCAGTCACATATATATGAAGTACAGTGACAGTGTTGATTACTGTACTTGTCATTTAGTGTAAAGGATTTATAAAAAAAAATATTAGTGTTTTCATGCACCGTCTCTTTAAAAAAGCCGGCCGGCAATTCAGCAGTGGTACCCGACAATTTAGAATGGAAGCAATAGAGCATCACACATAGATTAGATAGATAGAAACATGTCAGTCACATATATATGAAGTACAGTGACAGTGTTGATTACTGTACTTGTCATTTAGTGTTAAAATAAAGGATTTATTTAAAAAAAAATTGGCGTGGGATCCCCCATAATTTTAGTCTCTAGCGGAGGTTAAGCAGACGGCTGGGGCAGATGTTTGAAGCCTGGGAAGGGGTAATACCCACGGAGCTTCCCAGGCTACTAATATCAGCCCCCAGCTGAATGCCTATCCTTTACTAGCTATTAAAATGGGGGACCCCCCAAAAAATTGACGTGGGGTCCCCCCTATTTTAATAGCTAGCAAAGGCTAGGCAGACAGCTGGGGGCTGATATTAATGGCCCAGGAAGGGAGCCATGAATATTGGCCCCCTCCCAGGCTAGAAACACCAGCCGTCAGCCGCCCCAGAAATGGCACATCCATAGGATGCGCCAATTCTGGCACTTAGCCTCGCTCTTCCCACTGACCTGTAGCGGTGGCAGTGGGGTAATAGGGCTGGGGTTGATGTCAGCTTATAATGCCAGCTGACATCAAGCCCAGGTTAGTAATGGAGAGGCGTCTATAAGACACCCCCATTACTAACCCCATAGTCAAAGTTAAAAAAACACACAAACACCCAGAATAAAGTCCTTTAATTGAAATAAAGACACAATTCTTTATTGTTCTAAATTAAACTCTACTTACCATCACGCCCATTCCAGCTGAAGCCAACGATCCCCTGCAATAAAAGAAAAATAATAAAGCAACATAATCCTTACCTTCCCATGGTTCCCACGACAGCTTCAGCTCTGCTACATCGAGATGACAGGCTGGACCGCAGCAGAAAGCTGCCATCCAGCCTGTCATCCCGCAGACACTGAGAAGCGCAGGCTTGCTTGCGCTCCTCAGCGTCTCTCTGTGACGGCATCCAGATGAGCCGAGTTCATGTCCAATGAACTCGGCTCACCTCATGCACGTCACTGACAGCGTGGGAAAATTCTCACGCTGAAGCGCTGAGTGCAGGAGAATTCTCCCACGCTGTCAGTGACGTGCATAAGGTGAGCTCATGTCCAATGAACTCAGCTCACCTCCTGCACGTCACTGACAGCGTGGGAGAATTCTCCTGCACTCAGCGCTTCAGCGTGAGAATTCTCCCACGCTGAAGCGCTGAGTGCAGGAGAATTTTCCCACGCTGTCAGTGATGTGCATAAGGTGAGCTCATGTCCAATGAACTCAGCTCACCTCCTGCATGTCACTGACAGCGTGGGAGAATTCTCCTGCACTCAGCGCTTCAGTGTGAGAATTCTCCCACGCTGAAGCGCTGAGTGCAGGAGAATTTTCCCACGCTGTCAGTGACGTGCATGAGGTGAGCCGAGTTCATTGGACATTAACTCGGCTCATCTGGATGCCCTCACAGAGAGACACTGTGGAGCGCAAGCAAGCCTGCGCTTCTCAGTGTCTGCGGGATGACAGGCTGGATGGCAGCGTTCTGCTGCGGTCCAGCCTGTCATCTCGATGTAGCAGAGCTGAAGCTGTCATGGGAACCATGGAAAGGTAAGGATGATGTTGCTTTATTATTTTTCTTTTATTTCAGGAGATCGTTGGCTTCAGCTGGAATGGGCGTGACGGTATGTATGGTTTAATTTAGAACAATAAAGAATTGTGTGTTTATTTCAATTAAAGGACTTTTTTCTGGGTGTTGTGTTTTTTTTAAATACTTTACTAGAAATTCATGGCGGTCATGTCTAATATTGACGTGACCCCATGAATTTTGGGCTTAGGGCCAGCTGATAATGCCAAGCTGGCCCTAACCCCTTTATTACCCAGTGAGCCACCGCATCAGGGCCCTGGATGAGTTGGGTACAGCGCCAGAAGATGGCGCTTCTATGAACGCGCCATTTTCTGGGGTGGCTGCGGACTGCAATTTGCAGCGGGGGTGGCCCAGAAAGCTTGGGCCTCCCTGCGCTGCGGATTCCAGCCCCCAGCTGCCTAGTTGTACCTGGCTGGACACAAAAACAGGGCGAAGCCCCACGTCAATTTTCTTTAAATTATTTCATGAAATAATTAAGAAAAAAAGGGCTTCCCTATATTGTTGTGTCCGGCCAGGTACAAATAGGCAGCTGGTGGTTGGGGGCAGCCCGTTCCTGCCTGCTGCACCTGACTGGACACAAATATAGTGCGTAGCCCCACGTCAATTTTTTTTTAATTATTTCATGAATTTCCTGAAATAATTTAAAATTTGAAGTGGGGCTTCGCACTATATTTGTGTCCAGCCAGGTACAGCAGGCAGGAACGGGCTGCCCCCAACCACCAGCTGCCTATTTGTACCTGGCCGGACACAACAATATAGGGAAGGCATTTTTTTCTTAATTATTTCATGAATTTCATGAAATAATTAAAAAAAATTGAAGTGGGGCTTCGCACTATATTTGTGTCCAGCCAGGTACAGCAGGCAGGAACGGGCTGCCCCCAACCACCAGCTGACTATTTGTACCTGGCCGGACACAACAATATAGGGAAGGCCTTTTTTTCTTAATTATTTCATGAATTTCATGAAATAATTAAAAAAAAAATACGTGGGGCTTCGCCCTATTTTTGTGTCCAGCCAGGTACAACTAGGCAGCTGGGGGCTGGAATCTGCAGCGCAGGGAGGCCCAAGCTTTCTGGGCCCCCCCCCGCTGCAAATTGCAGTCCGCAGCCACCCCGGAAAATGGCGCGTTCACAGAAGCGCCATCTTCTGGCGCTGTACCCAACTCATCCAGGGCCCTGGTGCGGTGGCTCACTGGGTAATAAAGGGGTTAGGGCCAGCTTGGTATTATCAGCTGGCCCCATGCCCAAAATTCATGGGGTCACGCCAGTATTAGACATGACCGCCATGAATTTCTAGTAAAGTATTTAAAAAAAACACAACACCCAGAATAAAGTCCTTTAATTGAAATAAACACACAATTCTTTATTGTTCTAAATTAAACTATACTTACCATCACGCCCATTCCAGCTGAAGCCAACGATCCCCTGCAATAAAAGAAAAATAATAAAGCAACCTCATCCTTACCTTTCCATGGTTCCCACGACAGCTTCAGCTCTGCTACATCGAGATGACAGGCTGGACCGCAGGAGAACGCTGCCATCCAGCCTGTCATCCCGCAGACACTGAGAAGCGCAGGCATGCTTGCGCTCCTCAGTGTCACGCTGTGACGGTATCCAGATGAGCCGAGGTCATGTCCAATGAACTCGGCTCACCTCATGCACGTCACTGACAGCGTGGGAAAATTCTCACGCTGAAGTGCTGAGTGCAGGAGAATTCTCCCACGCTGTCAGTGACGTGCATGAGGTGAGCCGAGTTCATTGGACATGACCTCGGCTCATCTTTATGCCGTCACAGAGAGACACTGTGGAGCGCAAGCAAGCCTGCTCTTCTCAGTGTCTGCGGGATGACAGGCTGGATGGCGGCGTTCTGCTGCGGTCCAGCCTGTCATCTCGATGTAGCAGAGCTGAAGCTGTCGTGGGAACCATGGAAAGGTAAGGATGAGGTTGGTTTATTATTTTATTTTTATTACAGGAGATCGTTGGCTTCAGCTGGAATGGGCGTGACGGTAAGTATGGTTTAATTTAGAACAATAAAGAATTGTGTCTTTATTTCAATTAAAGGACTTTATTCTGGGTGTTTGTGTTTTTTTTAACTTTGACTATTGGGTTAGTAATGGGGGTGTCTTATAGACGCCTCTCCATTACTAACCTGGGCTTGATGTCAGCTGGCATTATAAGCTGACATCAACCCCAGCCCTATTACCCCACTGCCACCGCTACAGGTCAGTGGGAAGAGCGAGGCTAAGTGCCAGAATTGGCGCATCCTATGGATGCGCCATTTCTGGGGTGGCTGACGGCTGGTGTTTCTAGCCTGGGAGGGGGCCAATATTCATGGCACCCTTCCTGGGCTATTAATATCAGCCCCCAGCTGTCTGCCTAGCCTTTGCTAGCTATTAAAATAGGGGGGACCCCACGTCATTTTTTTGGGGGGTCCCCCATTTTAATAGCTAGTAAAGGCTATGTATTCAGCTGGGGGCTGATATTAGTAGTCTGGGAAGCTCCGTGGGTATTACCCCCTTCCGAGACTTCAAAGATCTGCCCCAGCCGTCTGTTTAACCTCCGCTAGAGCCTAAAATTATGGGGGATCCCCACGCCAATTTTTATTTTAATAAATCCTTTATTTTAACACTAAATGACAAGTACAGTAACCAACACTGTCACTGTACTTATTATAAATGTGACTGACATGTTTCTATCTATCTAATCTATGTGTGATGCTCTATCTTTCTGTTCTAAATTGTCGGGTACCGCTGCTGAATTGCCGGCCGGCTTTTTTAAAGAGACGGTGCATGAAAACACTATTATTTTTTTAAATAAATCCTTTACACTAAATGACAAGTACAGTAAGCAACACTGTCACTGTACTTATTATATATGTGACTGACATGTTTCTATCTA
This sequence comes from Phyllobates terribilis, assembly GCF_046119375.1. Lineage (NCBI taxonomy): Eukaryota > Metazoa > Chordata > Amphibia > Anura > Dendrobatidae > Phyllobates > Phyllobates terribilis. The sequence continues at coordinate 883,331,974 of NW_027362762.1, forward strand.
TCTAATTTATGTGTGAAGCTCTATTCTTTCTGTTATAAATTGTCGGGTACAGATGCTGAATTGCCGGCCGGCTTTTTTAAAGAGACGGTGCATGAAAACACTAATATTTTTTTTAATAAATCCTTTACACTAAATGACAAGTGCAGTAACCAACACTGTCACTATACTTCTTATATGTGTGACTGACATGTTTCTATCTATCTAATCTATGTGTGATGCTCTATTCCTTCTTGTCTAAATTGTCGGGTAACGGTGTATGCCGCTGCTGAATTTGCCGGCCGGCTTTTTTAAAGAGAGTGTCTTCTGAGCAGTTTGTCAGCTTTTGGACACCTTTGCAGGTGTTTTCTATGTGTTTCTATGTGTTTTTGTTTGCCTGCCATTGGTTTTAACGGTGTTCGACGGTGTTCTAAGGTGTTCTACGAACAGTTCGACGAACAGTTCCTCGAACACCCCGGTGTTCGACGAACCGAACCGAACCCGAACACTACGGGGGTGGCTCAACACTAGTTATCACACCCGTCGTCCTCAGAGCCAACCTGTTCCTGCCCTGACAAAAAACTAAAGTTGTCGCTCCAATCAGGTATTTGAGTCTCATCATCGTCTTCCTCATTGTCTCCACCAACAGGAGTTACAGTTTGGGAATGAGGGTCTACATTATGGTCAGAACCTTCTGCGTCTGGTCCTGGATCCGACTCATAAAGATTCTGGGCATCAGTGCAGGTCAGTTCCTCGTCTGGATTCACAGAAGCGCTGGAGTCGACCTCTGATTTCCAGGCTATAGTATGAGTAAACAGCTCTGCAGACTCAACCATCTGTTCTACCTCATACTCAGACAGGCAGCTGGAGATTTGGGAGCTGTGAGGAAGCAAGTGCGATTGGGGTGACACCTTTGAGGACTGGAGTATTTGTGATGTTGAAGTTGATGTGGAGGAGAGCCCACTTAAAGGAGCACTTGATATCCGTTGAAGCACCTGCTGTTTTTGTGCCTCATCTGGAATTTGTAGCGATTGGCGTGGCCGTAAGAAAGGGATCTTATCACATTGTCCGCTGAAAGAAGTAGACATTTTAGTTTGGCTGGAAGATGGTCTTTCTTCTGCAGATGTTACTGTTGCTTTAACACCTACCCCACGGACACAACCTTTTTTCCCCTTCCCAACACGCCTATTCCCCTTTCCACCAGCAGCAGGCCTTTTTCCACTCATTTTGGTGGTTAACTAATTCACAACTCTGGAGTTGTTTGCACAAAAAAACAATGGATGGGAACCGAGCAGAGCTGAGTGGCCAAACTGTGGTATTAGGCCAAAACTATTTCCTGGGTTAGATGCAGAAAAAAATTATATTCAATTTGCAACCTGATGGAGGTCAGTATAGATGGACTAATAGAACAAGTCCCACACACAGCTAGAAGCCCAAATATTTTTTCAGAGGTAGATGCAGAAAAAAATTGTATTCAGTTTACAACCTGATGGAGGTCAGTATAGATGTACTAATAGAACAAGTCCTACACACAGCTAGAAGCCCAAATATTTTTTCAGAGGTAGATGCAGAAAAAAAATATATTCAGTTTGCAACCTGATGGAGGTCAGTATAGATGGACTAATAGAGAAAGTCCCACACACTGCTAGAAGGCCAAATATTTTTTCAGAGCTAGATGCAGACAAAAAATTATTTTTAATTTGCAACCTGATGGAGGTCAGTATAGATGGACTAATAGAGAAAGTCCCACACACTGCTAGAAGGCCAAATATTTTTTCAGAGCTAGATGCAGATAAAAATTATTTTTAATTTGCAACCTGATGGAGGTCAGTATAGATGGACTAATAGAGAAAGTCCCACACACTGCTAGAAGGCCAAATATTTTTTCAGAGCTAGATGCAGAAAAAAATTATATTCAGTTTGCAACCTGATGGAGGTCAGTATAGATGGACTAATAGAACAAGTCCCACACACAGCTAGAAGGCCAAATATTTTTTCAGAGGTAGATGCAGATAAAAATTATTTTTAATTTGCAGCCTGATGGAGGTCAGTATAGATGGACTAATAGAGAAAGTCCCACACACTGCTAGAAGGCCAAATATTTTTTCAGAGCTAGATGCAGACAAAAAATTATTTTTAATTTGCAACCTGATGGAGGTCAGTATAGATGGACTAATAGAGAAAGTCCCACACACTGCTAGAAGGCCAAATATTTTTTCAGAGCTAGATGCAGACAAAAAATTATTTTTAATTTGCAACCTGATGGAGGTCAGTATAGATGGACTAATAGAGAAAGTCCCACACACTGCTAGAAGGCCAAATATTTTTTCAGAGCTAGATGCAGATATAAATTATTTTTAATTTGCAACCTGATGGAGGTCAATATAGATGGACTAATAGAGAAAGTCCCACACACTGCTAGAAGGCCAAATATTTTTTCAGAGCTAGATGCAGAAAAAATTATATTCAGTTTGCAACCTGATGGAGGTCAGTATAGATGGACTAATAGAACAAGTCCCACACACAGCTAGAAGCCCAAATATTTTTTCAGAGGTAGATGCAGAAAAAAATTATATTCAGTTTGCAACCTGATGGAGGTCTGTATAGATGGATTAATAGAACAAGTCCCACACACAGCTAGAAGCTCAATATTTTTTCAGAGGTAGATGCAGAAAAAAAATATATTCAGTTTGCAACCTGATGGAGGTCAGTATAGATGGACTAATAGAGAAAGTCCCACACACTGCTAGAAGGCCAAATATTTTTTCAGAGCTAGATGCAGACAAAAAATTATTTTTAATTTGCAACCTGATGGAGGTCAGTATAGATGGACTAATAGAGAAAGTCCCACACACTGCTAGAAGGCCAAATATTTTTTCAGAGCTAGATGCAGATGTAAATTATTTTTAATTTGCAACCTGATGGAGGTCAGTATAGATGGACTAATAGAGAAAGTCCCACACACTGCTAGATGGCCAAATATTTTTTCAGGGCTAGATGCAGAAAAAAATTATATTCAGTTTGCAACCTGATGGAGGTCAGTATAGATGGACTAATAGAACAAGTCCCACACACAGCTAGAAGGACAAATATTTTTTCAGAGGTAGATGCAGATAAAAATTATTTTTAATTTGCAGCCTGATGGAGGTCAGTATAGATGGACTAATAGAGAAAGTCCCACACACTGCTAGAAGGCCAAATATTTTTTCAGAGCTAGATGCAGACAAAAAATTATTTTGAATTTGCAACCTGATGGAGGTCAGTATAGATGGACTAATAGAGAAAGTCCCACACACTGCTAGAAGGCCAAATATTTTTTCAGAGCTAGATGCAGACAAAAAATTATTTTTAATTTGCAACCTGATGGAGGTCAGTATAGATGGACTAATAGAGAAAGTCCCACACACTGCTAGAAGGCCAAATATTTTTTCAGAGCTAGAAGCAGATAAAAATTATTTTTAATTTGCAACCTGATGGAGGTCAGTATAGATGGACTAATAGAGAAAGTCCCACACACTGCTAGAAGGCCAAATATTTTTTCAGAGCTAGATGCAGAAAAATATTATATTCAGTTTGCAACCTGATGGAGGTCAGTATAGATGGACTAATAGAACAAGTCCCACACACAGCTAGAAGCCCAAATATATTTTCAGAGGTAGATGTAGATAAAAATTATTTTTAATTTGCAACCTGATGGAGGTCAGTATAGATGGACTAATAGAGAAAGTCCCACACACTGCTAGAAGGCCAAATATTTTTTCAGAGCTAGATGCAGACAAAAATTTATTTTGAATTTGCAGCGTGATGGAGGTCAGTATAGATGGACTAATAGAACAAGTCCCACACACTGCTAGAAGGCCAAATATTTTTTCAGAGCTAGATGCAGAAAAAAATTATATTCAGTTTGCAACCTGATGAAGGTCAGTATAGATGGACTAATAGAACAAGTCCCACACACTGCTAGAAGCCCAAATATTTTTTCAGAGCTAGATGCAGAAAAAAATTATATTCAATTTGCAACCTGATGGAGGTCAGTATAGATGGACTAATAGAATGATGCTATGCTCAAAAGATTTTACTTCACTAGGTGCCGTAAAAAAATTGGTATTCTATACACAGGTGGTATATCTTGCAACACAGATAGGCTACTCCACTGACTAACACACTCTGTAATAGGCCAAAAAGGATTAGCTTTGCTAGATTCAGCCAAATGCTGTGAAAAAAACTTGCACAGCACTGGCACAGACCTGCCTGGCAAAAACTGATAGGAACTGATGTAACCTAGTCCTGAAAAGGACTGCAATTACAATTAGTCTTTACTCCCACAATCTATCTATTTAAGAGCACAGACCTGCCTGATAAAAGTCGTAGGAAATGCTGTAACCTAGTCCTTAAAAGGACTGCAATCACAACTATTCCCTACTCCCAAGCTATCTGTAATTTTGTGCGAAAATTGGCTTGAAATTAACAAGGTATAGCGCACACAGCAACAGCGGTGCCGTCTAACACGCAGCTGCAGCAGTGAGAAAATGGTGGCGACGGGGAAAATGGCTTGGTCTTATAGGGCAAGGACATGTGACATACACTGCCGATGACACATGCCCTTGCTTGTGTGGAAAAAAGCACTTCGCTTCTTGTGTGCGCTGCTGATAGGCTGACAGATTGCACCTCCCCACTGTAAATGCGGGAAAGAGAAAAAAAAATGGAGATCTTTATTATTCCTGCAGAGATCCATCCCCTGCCCCTCCCCCCACCCCGCTGTACACTCAAACTGCGTATTAACATTAATTTTCATCATTACTGAGAAAAAATCCAGTTATCATTTTGGTGCACGAACAGTTATCGAACATAACCTCGAACAGCCGAATTTTTCTCAAATCGTTCGTGTTCGCCGAACGGCTCGAACACCGCCCAAAACAGCTCGAATTTGAGATTGGCGAACAGTTCGAGTCGAACAACGCTTATCTCTTCTTATATGATATATTTTGGAGCATTGTATGTGTCTGCCTTGCAGTATAAACTAAACTATATATCGTCAATTATTAAACATTGATTTCTGTCCGTCTATACTTATGTTTACATTAGGGCAGTCTAGGGACAGAAGACTGATGAGCAGGGGGGACAATCTCATTTATACTCTAAGGCCATGGCCCCGCTATCAGTATTTGGTCAGTATTCGTTCAGTATTTTTTCACAGGATTGGGAGCCAATACAAGGTGAGGAGCAATCAGAGAAAAGGTATAATAGAAAAAAGTGCACCAATTCTGCATTTATCACCCACTCCTGTTTTTTTTTCCCACTCCTGAGAAAAAATACTGACCGAATACTGATAGTGGGGCTGTGGCCTTACGGTTCTTACCTACACAGTTAGGAAGGGCTGCAGTAGGATATTGTTGGGATAGAACACCCTTCCCTCACTTTAGATAGATATTTAACTTCATTGCACTAATTCACTTTTGCAATTTGAACTTTAGTTAAGGTTTGGTTCTGTATGAGTAATTTTAACATTACTTAATAAAGGTTATTTTTAATAGGGTTTTTCATGTAAGCCCACAGGTGCTCCACAGAATTTTAAGACATTCTGTGAAAATGAAAAATAAATATTTTTCCTACAAAAATGTTGTTTTAGCTCAATTTTTTTCATTTTCGCAAGGATAGCAGGAGAAAATGGACCCCAAAATTGTTTGTGCAATTTCTCCTGAGTACACTGATTACTGCTAAAACTACTTTTGAGGCACAGTGCAAAAGCTCAGAAGGGAAGAAGCTCCACATTGGAGTTCAGATTTTGCTGGACTGGTTTGATGGTGCCATGTCGCATTGGTAGAGCCCCTGAGTTGCCAGAACATCAGAACCAGCTATAAGTGACCCCATTTTACAAAATACACATCTTAATGAATTCATATAGGGGTGCAGTGATCATTTTGACATCACAGGTGTGTCACATAATTTTATACCAATGGGCAGTGAAGAAAAAATAATTACATTTTTACTACCAAATTTTTGTTTTAGCCCCAGATTTTACATTTTCAAAAGGGGAAATAGGTTAAAATGGATCCAAAATTTGTCCGACAATTTCTGCTGAATGTAGACATACCCCATATGTGGCTGTACTGTACTGTTTAGCCATACAGCATGACTCGGGAAGGACAGAACGCTATTTGCCTCCTGGAGTGCATCTTTTCCTAGAATAGTTTGCAGACTCCATATACAGGGGCCCTAAGTGCTAACAGAACAGCAGAATCCCCCTCTTAAGTGACCTCATTTTGAAAATTACACTCCTTTAGGAATTTATGTACAAGTGTAGTAACGATTTTGATTGCTTGGGTGTTTTCCAGAAACAAGCAGCAGTGAATGTTGCTGAGTTAAAATTGTAAACTGCTATTGTAGTGCCCAGAACGTTGTAGTACCCAGTATGTTGTAGTTTCCATATGTTGTAGTGCTCAGTACTTTGTAGTGACCAGTACATTGTAGTGACAAGTACGTTGTAGAGACCAGTAGGCTATAGTGCCCAGTGCATTGTTGTGACCAGTATGTTGTAGTAAACAGCTCGTGCTTCTGAAGGCATGCACCCATAAATTAGGCGGTCTCTCATCGCTACAGAAATTCCAAACATGTGTTCACTAAATTTCGTTTAAGCACACTGGGGCTCAGAAGGGAGGTGGGTAATGGGATTTGGGAGTGCAGAATTCGATGAATTTCTTTTGGGGATTGAGGAGCCATAGCACTTTTCCAGAGCCTTTGTACTACCATGGAAGCCCCTTATATTTCCGTAAACAGATGATGTACCTGAATGGGGACTTGCTTTTTTTGTGGATTGAGTTGAAGGTTTTATTGGGAATATTTTACATAACTTTTGAGATCAAATTTATCCTGCGCTCTACGCTCAGCACTTACATTGGTGTTTCCATCTAAATCTACAAGTGACGTGATTGAAATGAAACCCCCAAGGGATCCATTCACTATAATGAGGCAGCAGAGTTACTCTGGACTCCGTCTTGACTCTGTTCAGTGGTGTCCTTCTTTTGAGAAGTGCACAAAACTGTGGCGGACTGCGCTTTATGCATGCCTAAAAAGATGGACAGCGCCGGATCACTGGTCAGACGTCGTCCATAGTGTCTCCATCTACCTCATTATAGGGAATCTTCGTCTGGGGATTCCTTCTGAATCACATATTTCAGATATTTACACGAAAACCCCAGAGTAAGCGCTCAGTGCAGGGCGCAGATTGAATGTGAACCGAGCCTTACTGCAATCTTTGGGAGGCAGAATGAAAAAATCAACAGCAAGAATAGGTTTTATTTTATTTTTTTCCTTGGGTGGTATAAGTGATTAGGCGACTTTATTCTTCAGGTCCGTGCAATTACAGCAATACCAGATTTACATAGTTTTTTTAATGTTTGGCTGCTGTCACACGCTAAAGAATACTTTTTATTGTGAAAACAAGTTTTTGCATCTCCATGTTTTGATAGCTTGAATTTTTCCATATTTTGCGGAATTATGTGAGGGCTTGTTTTTTGCGGGATGAGTTTTCATTTTTATTGTCTAAGGGGTAACGTTTCTCCTTATGGAGAGTGACACACCAGCTCTGGCACGTAAAACTAAGGAGGCTTATTCGCCATGCAATGCTCCTCTGGGAAATTTAACATGCAAATTGCCTCTTCAGAGAAAAAGAGGACTTATACTCTATAGCACCACCTATTGGAAGCAGCAATCCTACAAGTCACAATCAACCCTTTAACGAGTTGTGCAATATGACTTAGGATAAAAGCCAAATCAGAATCTCAATTTGCAGACACAGTGTTTCAGGCTGTTGGTTCTCGTCAGTGCAAAGTATGAGAACTGATTTGGCTAGGTGAGAGGCTCTGGACTGAGGTCTAAGGGGTAACATTTCTCCTTATGGAGAGTGACACACCAGCTCTGGCACGTCAAGGTAAGGAGGCTTATTCGCCATGCAATGCTCCTCTGGGAAATTTAATATGCAAATTGCCTCTTCAGAGAAAAAGAGGACTTGTACTCTATAGCACCACCTATTGGAAGCAAATTTATTATTGCTGGTATTTGTGCTGCCCCCCTCCTGGTATTTGTGCTGCCCCCATCCTGGAATTTGTGCTGCCCCCATCCTGGTATTTGTGCTCCCCAATTCTGTTCCCCCATCCCGTTATGTTCTGCCCTCATCCCTATCCTGGTATGCATGGCACCTCTCACCCTCAATCCTGGTACGCGTGGCAGCCCACACCCTCAATCCTGGTACGCATGGCAACCCTCACCTCGAATCCTGGTATGTATGGCACCTCTCACCACTAATTCTGGTATGCATGGCAGCCCTCATCCCTATCCTCTGTAAAGAGCACCAAACATGCAAGGCAGAGACCCGAGCTCCCGCCCGAGTAACCCGGAAACGGTCGATGCTCGCCGAACATCCAGAGTAGCGAGATGCTCGGCCGAGTACCGAGCAGTGTCGAGCATGCTCGCTCAACACTAGTTACCCCCCTTTCAGATGACAGCATGTGAGCGAGCAGCTCTGACCGGCGATAAAAAGGTTCCCGCTGGTTACAGGTGTCGGCAGATGAGAATACTACTCTCATCATTCTACACCTGCACTCAGTGATAGCAGCGAAAACAGGCGAGGCTGATGAGAGTATTCATCAGCTGATGCCTGTGCAATAAATAAATATATATATATTTTAAAATGATGTGGGGTCTCTTCTATTTTTGATAACCAGCGCAGGAAAACTTAGAGAGTTATGTCACAGAAGATACAGTGGGTACGGAAAGTATTCAGACCCCTTTAAATTTTTCACTCTTTGTTACATTGCAGCCATTTGGTAAATTCTAAACAGTTCATTTTTTTTCTCATTAAATTACACTCTTCACCCCATCTTGACTGAAAATAAACAGAAATGTAGAAATTTTTGCAAATTTATTAAAAAAGAAAAACTGAAATATCACATTGTCATAAGTATTTTGACCCTTTGCTCAGTATTGAGTAGAAGCACCCTTTTGAGCTAGTACAGCCATGAGTCTTATTGGGAATGATGCAACAAGTTTTTCACACCTGGATTTGGGGATCCTCTGCCATTCTTCCTTGCAGATCCTCTCCAGTTCCATCAGGTTGGATGGTGAACGTTGGTGGACAGCCAATTTCAGGTCTCTCCAGAGATGCTCAATTGGGCTTAAGTCAGGGCTCTGGCTTGGCCAGTCAAGAATGGTCATAGAGTTGTTCTGAAGCCACTCCTTTGTTATTTTAGCTGTGTGCTTAGGGTCATTGTCTTGTTGAAAGGTGAACCTTCGGCCAAGTCTGAGGTCCAGATCACACTGGAAGAAGCTTTCATCCAGGATATCTCTGTACTTAACTTCATTCATGTCTCCTTCAATTACAACCAGTCATCCTCACGCAGCTGCTGAAAAACACATAGCATGATCCTGCCACCACCATGTTTCACTGTTGGGATTGTATTGAGCAGGTGATGAGCAGTGCCTCATTTTCTCCACACATACCACTTAGAATTATCACCAAAAAGTTCTATCTTTGTCTCATCAGACCAGAGAATCTTATTTTGCATAGTGTGGGAGTCCTTCATGTATTTTTGAGCAAACTCTATGCAGGCTTTCATATGTCTTGCACTGAGGAGAGGCTTCTGTTGGGCCACTGTGCCACAAAGGCATGACTGGTGGAGGGCTGCAGTGATATTTGACTTTGTGGAGCATTCTCCCATCTCCCTCTCTGGAGCTCAGCCACAGTTATCTTTGGGTTCTTCTTTACCTCTCTCACCAAGGCTCTTCTCCCACGCATGCTCAGTTTGGTTGGACGGCCAGGTCTAGGAAGAATTCTGGTGGTCCTAAACTTCTTCCATTTAAGGATTATGGAGGCCACTGTGCTTTTAGGGAAAAGAAATAAATGAAACATTTTGAAAAAATGTTAGCGCATGTAAATATGAAGTATGAATTATGAATAGCATTACTGCTGTAGAAAATAAAAATAAATGAGAAATTTTAGAGCATAAATTGGCCAATTCATTTGTACCTGTAGGATGAAGGAGGATCAGGGTGAGGCATTTGTGGTACAGACTAACGGCTACTGAAACTGAACCGTGTGGAAGAGAGGGAGGTGGTGGCAAAGTGACTTGAAGCACTATCTGCTATCCAACCAACAACCTTTTCACACTGCTCTAGCTTTAAGAATGGTGTTCTGTGGCCTCCTAGAAATTGGGACAGGAAGGTAGGTCAATATAATGTGGGTGTTTATTGTGCTCCATCAGCAGGCACAGTTTAATCTTGCCCATGACTTCGGCCTCTGAGTGCGCCATCAGCATCACGTCCACTTCCCTGTCCCTTACCACATGCCATGCCCATTTTAAATGGACTATAACATTTTGCAGCTTGCAAAAAAAATCTGAATTTATACCGCAGTATTTGATCACGTCTGATTACTAATTCTTTTGCCCAGTGAGGGTAGAGTGATGTTATTGGTCAGCGAACAATGTGAATATACTTGGGACAGGAAGGTAGGTCAATATAATGTGGGTGTTTTTTGTGCTCCCTCAGCAAGCACAGTTTCATCTTGTCCATGACCTCGGCCTCTGCGTGCTCCATCAGCATCACGTCCACTTCCCCGTGCCTTGCCACATGCTTTGCCCATTTTAAATGGACTATAACATTTTGCAGCTTGCAAAAAAAAATCTGAATTTATACCGCAGTATTTGATCACGTCTGATGACCAATTCTTTTGCCCAGTGAGGGTATAGCGATGCTATTGGTCAGTGAACAAATGTGAATATATTTTTAACACCCAAGTAGCAGACTTTGAATGGAGTATAATCTTTTGCAGATTAAAAAAAAAAAAAAAAAAAAGGATTAGATCAGCAGTAATATTTGACCACCTGAGATGATGGACAAGTTTTCTTTGCTTCCACAATACAGCAATGCTATTCAAATCAACCAAATCTGGCAGTATGCTGCTAACAAGCAAATGGAGCAGTAAAAATGATGTATTATCTTGCTTTTCACCAAAACTAGCAGGACTAAGAGCAAAGAGAATATTATCAACCCTAATATCTAGGGCTATTGATAGGAATTCCAGCAGCAGAATGAACGAGCAATAGACCCTATTCTGCACTATACTAGCTCTCCAAAAACTCTGCCTAACTAGTGCTAACAGAGGATTAATATTTTCTTCAGAATGAGCCCTTACAAGGACTGTTAGAGTAGATTTCTAATAGTGGTGTGGAATCTCTGTTTAAAATAACCGCCAATTTTCTCCCTCGCTCAGTTGCAGCTCTCCCTACTTTGTCTATTTGTTCTTTAGACTGTGACGAGAATAGGGTTCCGGGTGTTATATAAACACAATGACGCTATGCAGCCAGCCAATCACTGTAATGCCACAACCAACATGACTATGGTATTATATTGACTGTCACGCAATCCCTGCATAGTAATTGGCTGCCTAAAATGTGCACAAAATGAGGGGTGGGGACTCAAGCTCCCTCCTGAGCATTTGAAATTACTCGCCCGAGCACTGTGATGCTCGGGCGAGTAATGAATAGTGGCGAGCATGCACACTCATCATTATTAAATATCTATCTAATGTGATGGAAGGGTGCTCTGTCTCAACAATATCCTGTTGCACCCCGTCCTAATTGCAGGGGGTGGCACCCTAAGAGGATAAATGAGATTGGCTCCCCCGCTCATGCATCATCTGTCCCTAGGATGCCCTAATGTACCCTAAGTATAGGTGGACAGGAATCAACTTTCACTAATTGACCATATATAGTTTATATTGCAAGGCAGACACATACAACGCTCCAAATTATATTATATAAGGTGGCATGGCAACAGAAAGTCGGTAAAAAATAGATACATCTACACATAAAATACACGTAAAGCTATACACAATATATCATCCACTGCTTTCTCATATAGACATGCTCATGAGAGTAGATATCTCTAGATAGTCTGCCCAAATGCCACCACATGTGTTTCCTGGATTAAACAAAATATCAATATCAATGGCACTTGCAGTGTCATGAAGAGCATACGATTATCAGTAAAATAGATAGATAAAAATTGATCCCCATCGGGGAAAAAGGGAGCACAAGCATAAGATTTATGTGTATTTTATGTGTAGATTTATTTATTTTTGACTGATTTTCTGCTGCTATGTCACCTTATATAATATATTTTGGAGCATTGTACTGTATGTGTCTGCCTTGCAGTATAAACTAAACTATATATGGTCAATTAGTAAACATTAATTTCTGTCCGTCTATACTTAGGTTACATTAGGGCAGTCTAGGGACAGACGACGCATGAGCTGGGGCGACAATCTCATTTATGCTCTAAGGCCATGGCCCCACTATCAGTATTTGGTCAGTATACGTTCAGTATTTTTTCTCAGGAGTGGGAGCCAAAACCAGGTGAGGAGCAATCAGAGAAAAGGTATAATAGAAAAAAGTGCACCAATTCTGCATTTATCACCCACTCCTGAGAAAAAATACTGACCGAATACTGACCAAATACTGATAGTGGGGCTGTGGCCTTAGGGTGCTTACCTCCGCAGTTAGGAAGGGCTGCAGTAGGATATTGTTGGGATTGAGCACCGTTCCCTCACTTTAGATAGATATTTAACTTTATTGCACTGATTCACTTTTTTGCAATTTGAACTTTAGTTAAGGTTTGGTTCTGTACGAGTAATTTTAACATTACCTAATAAATGTTATTTTTAATAGGATTTTTCATGCAAGCCCACAGGTGCTCCACCGAATTTTAAGACATTCTGTGAAAATTAAAAATAAATATTTTTCCTACAAAAATGTTGTTTTAGCTCAATTTTTTCCATTTTCGCAAGGATAGCAGGAGAAAATGGACCCCAAAATTGTTTGTGCAATTTCTCCTGAGTACACTGATTGCTTCTAAAACTACTTTTGAGGCACAGTGCAAAAGCTCAGAAGGGAAGAAGCTCCACATTGGAGTTCAGATTTTGCTGGACTGGTTTGAGGGTACCATGTAGCATTGGTAGAGCCCCTGAGTTGCCAGAACATCAGAACCAGCCATAAGTGACCCCATTTTACAAAATACACATCTTAATGAATTCATATAGGGGTGCAGTGATCATTTTGACATCACAGGTGTGTCGCATATTTTTATACCAATGGGCAGTGAAGAAAAAATAATTACATTTTTACTACCAAATTTTTGTTTTAGCCCCAGATTTTACATTTTCAAAAGGGGAAATAGGTTAAAATGGCTCCAAAATTTGTCCCACAATTTCTGCTGAATGTAGACATACCCCATATGTGGCTGTACTGTACTGTTTAGCCATACAGCATGACTCAGGAAGGACAGAATGCTATTTGCCTTCTGGAGTGCATCTTTTCCTAAAATAGTTTGCAGACTCCATATACAGAGGCCCTAAGTGCTAAAAGAACAGCAGAATCCCCCCCTTAAGTGACCTCATTTTGGAAATTACACTCCTTTTGGAATTTATGTACAAGTGTAGTAACGATTTTGATTGCATGGGTGTTTTCCAGAAACAAGCAGCAGTGAATGTTGCTGAGTTAAAATTGTAAACTGCTATTGTAGTGCCCAGAACGTTGTAGTACCCAGTATGTTGTAGTTTCCATATGTTGTAGTACTCAGTACTTTGTAGTGACCAGTACGTTGTAGTGACAAGTACGTTTTAGTGACCAGTAGGCTGCAGTGCCCAGTACATTGTAGTGACCAGTATCTTGTAGTGCACAGCTCGTGCTTCTGAAGGCACGCACACATAAATTAGGCGGGCTCTCATCGCTACAGAAATTGCAAAAATGTGCTCACTAAATTTGGTTTAAGCACACTGTGGCTCAGAAGGGAGGTGGGTAATGGGATTTGGGAGTGCAGAATTTGATGAATTTCTTTTGGGGATTGAGGAGCCATAGCGCTTTTCCAGAGCCTTTGTACTACCCTTATATTTCCGTAAACAGATGATGTACCTGAATGGGGACTTGCTTTTTTTGTGGATTGAGTTGAAGGTTTTATTGGGAATATTTTACATAACGTTTGAGATCAAATTTATCCTGCACTCTACGCTGAGCACTTACATTGGTTTTTCCATCTAAATTTCCAAGTGACGTGATTGAAATGAAACCCCCAAGGGATCCATTCACTATAATGAGGCAGCAGAGTTACTCTGGAGTCCGTCTTGACTCTGTTCGGTGGTGTCCTTCTTTTGAGAAGTGCACAAAACTGTGACGAACTGCGCTTTATGCATGCCTAAAAAGATGGACACCGCCGGATCGCTGGTCAGACGTTGTCCATAGTGTCTCCATCTGCCTCATTATAGGGAATCTTCGTCTGGGGATTCCTTCTGAATCACATATTTCAGATATTTACACGAAAACCCCAGAGTAATCGCTCAGTGCAGGGCGCAGATTGAATGTGAACCGAGCCTTACTGCAATCTTTGGGAGGCAGAATGAAAAAATCAACAGCAAGAATTGGTTTTATTTTTTTTTATATTCCTTGGGTGGTATAAGTGATTAGGCGACTTTATTCTTCAGGTCAGTGCAATTACAGCGATACCAGATTTATATAGTTTTTTTATGTTTGGCTGCTGTCACATGCTAAAGAACACTTTTTATTGTGAAAACAAGTTTTTGCATCTCCATGTTTTGATAGCTATAATTTTTCCATATTTTGGCCAATGGAATTATGTGAGGGCTTGTTTTTTTGCAGGACTAGTTTTCATTTTTATTGTCCAAGGGGTAACGTTTCTCCTTATGGAGAGTGACACACTAGCTCTCGCACGTCAAGCTAAGGAGGCTTATTCGCCATGCAATGCTCCTCTGGGAAATTTAATATGCAAATTGCCTCTTCAGAGAAAAAGAGGACTTGTACTCTATAGCACCACCTATTGGAAGCAGCAATCCTACAAGTCACAGTCAACCTTTAATGAGTTGTGCGATAAAAATAAAAATAAAGCAATTAAAATAAATAAAAAAATACACATACTTGGTATCGCTGCGGTCATAAAAGTCTGACATCAAAATATTAAATAAATTAATCCAATCGGTAAACAGCGTAATAAGAAAAAAATCAAAATGGCAGAATTAGGGGTTTTTGGCCACCGCAACATTGCAATAAAATGCAATAAGAGACAATCAAAACATTGTATCTACAACAAAATTGTATCAGTAAAGCCATCTACCCAGGATGCAAAAAGCAAAACCATATCCAGGAAAATTAAAACATTATGGGTCTCTGAAAATGTTGTTATTACAACATTTGGGGGCTTTTTTTATAATGAATTTCTGAATTTTTTTCACCTTTTAAATAAAAAAAAAACCTGCATGTTTTATTATCTACATAATTGTACTGACCTGGAGAATCATATTGTCAGGCCAGTTTTACCATATAGTGAACATGGTAAAGAAAAAAAACATAAAACAATAGTGAAATTGCACTTTCAGCGCACTTGGAATTTTTTCTCACTTTCCAATGCATCACATGATAAAATGAATGATGTCATTCAAAAGTAAAACTTGTCCCGCCATAAACAAGCCCTCTTATGTCTATATTAAGTAAAATATAAAAAAGTTAGGGCTCCTTAAGAAGGGGAGGAAAAAACAAAGATTTAAAAAGTGGAAAATGGTCACGGCGTTAAGGGCTTAAGAAGAGGCTTGAAATAATAAGTAAATATTTAAATTAAAATTGGAAGCGAAATTGTAAATTTCAAGTTATGTCAACAGAAAACTTTGGAGTATATTGTACTATTCTTTGATTTTGTCTTTTATACGTCAGTTTAAAAGTATTTAAATGTAAATTAAGGTCAAATATGTAAAACACTGAAATTACTAGAAAGATACCGTATTTTACTATTACATTTGAATGTAAATGAATGCTTATTTGCAACCCAATCAGCAGGACCAAAGAAATTTGGGAAAAGTTGCTGTAGCGTAAGTCTTCATATGTCAATAGAAACAGCCAGGGAAATGATAGAATGAATAATACTGCTTCATATTTAAAATCAACGATTTAAATGAGCCTTGAGATTTTCTTCTCCTTTCTCCCCAAAGAACAGAAATCTGCACATTTTAGTTAAGGAAAATTTGCTTTCAGAAGGGTTGAAGTACATAAATCTGCATGTGGGTTTTTAAATATTATCATAAAGGATAAATGAGTATATAAATACGAAAGATGACAGGCATTAATCAGTTTCTTTAGGATGATGGATGGATTTAATTGAAGCTTTATGGATGTTCATGTTAAAAAGAAATTTTCTTTCATCATATGTTGCATAAAAGTGAAATTCTTCCTTGGTATCAATAGCAATATACAGAATATGGAGGATCATGAGACAAGGTTTTTCTTTTTACTGTAGGTATATTATGATATATTAAGACTAGCTATTGAGCCAGTTCTACGTCCGGGTGGCGAGCATTTTTATTGGTATATGGTCTCCCATGCTGGTATTTGTGCTTCCCCCCTCCTGGTATTTGTGCTGCCCCCATCCTGGCATTTGTGCTGCCCCCATTCTGGTATTTGTGCTCCCCAATCCTGTTCCCCCATCCCCTTATGTGCTGCCCTCATCCCTATCCTGGTATGGGTGGCACCCCTCACCCTCAATCCTGGTATGCATGGCACCCCTCACCCTCAATCCTGGTACGCATGGCAACCCTCACCCGAAATCCTGGTATGCATGGCACCTCTCACCACTTATCCTGGTATGCATGGCACCCCTCATCCCCAGTCCTGGTGTGCATGGCACCCCTCATCCCCAATCCTGGTATGCATGGCACCCCTCATCCCAAATCCTGGCATGCATGGCACCCCTCATCCCCAATCCTGGCATTCATGGCGCTTCTCATCCTGGTATGCATGGTACCCCTCATCCCTATCCTGGTATACATAGTACCCCTCATCGCTATCCTGGTATGCATGGTGCCCCTCATCCCCCAATCCTGGTATGCATGGTACCCCTCATCCCCCAATGCTGGTATGCATGGTGCCCCTCATCCCCCAATCCTGGTATGCATGGTACCCCTCATCCCCCAATCCTTGTATGCATGGTACCATTCATCCCCCAATCCTGGTATGAATGGTACCCCTCACCCCTCAATCCCTGTATGCATGGCACCCTTCACCCCTCAATCCTGGTATGCATGGGACTCCTCACCCCTCAATCCTGGTATGCATGGCACCCCTCTTCCCCCAATCCTGGTATGTATGGCACCCCTCATCCCCAATCCTGGTATGCATGGCACTCCTCCTCCCCCAATCCTGGTATGCATGGCACTCCTCATCCCCCAATCCTGGCATGCATGATACCCCTCATCCCCCAATCCTGGTTTGCATGGTACCTCTCATCCCCCAATCCTGGTTTGCATGGTACCCCTCACCCCTCTATCCTAGTATGCATGGCACCCTTCACTCCTCAATCCTGGTATGCATGGCACCCTTCACCCCTCAATCCTGGTATGCATGGCACCCCTCACCCCTCAATCCTGGTATGCATGGCACACCTCTTCCCCCAATCCTGGTATGCATGGCACCCCTCATCCCCAATCCTGGTATGCATGGTACCCCTCATCACCCAATCCTGGTATGCATGGCACCCCTCATCCCTCAATCCTGGAATGCATGGTACCCCTCATCCCCCAATCCTGGTATGTATAGTACCCCTCATCCCCCAATCCTGGTATGCATGGCCCCCTCATCCCTCAATCCTGGTATGCATGGTCCCCTCACCCCCAATCCTGATATGCATGGTCTCCTTATCCCCCAATCATGGTATGCATGGTCCCCTCATCCCTCAATCCTGGCATGTATGGTACCCCTCATCCCCCAATCCTGGTATGTGTGGCCCCCTCATCCCCCAATCCTGGTATGTATTGTACCCCTCATCCCCCAATCCTGGTATGTGTGGCCCCCTCATTTCAACCCAATCCTGATATGCATGGTACCCCTCATCCTTCAATTCTGGTATGTGTGGTACCCCTGTCCAGCGCCATTTTGCTGAAGACACAAATGTGTCTTCAGTAAAATGGCGCCGAATAACGCTATGCGCATGCGCTGACTCCGACGCCTTCACTCCGACCCTGGTCTCCGGCCACAAGAGAGGAGCCGCGGCAATGCTCCTCCCGGCAATGCTCCTCCCGGTCAGGTAAGTATGTAAGCATGGCGCCGGAGGTCGCGGTATGTGTTCAGTGTCTACGCATTCCGCAATCTCCGGCGCCATACACACCTCTTACCTGTAACGGCTTTATGCGTTCTGTCTGGAGCCAGACTGAGTGTCGCGCATACGCAGTCTATAGAGGCTTCAGACAAAGGGACGCTTGGCCGGTTATATTATAGATTTAATAGATTATGTCAGCAGGTTTTTGCTTTGTAATCTAGGAGCAGGATAATGTATGGGCATAGAGTCTAATTCCAGCGATGTATCACTTACTGGACTGCTTGGTGCAGTTTTAATAAAATCACAGTTTTCTCTGCTGTATATATAGCACTGCTGTGAATGCTGAGCTCTATATAACTTCGCCCACAACTCTGACGCCCCCGGAAGAATCTGGCGGCAAAACACAGGTTCAGCAGAGCGAGATTTTGCTGACCGGTACTACACATCGGTGACTCACAGGTACTTATAATTGATTTGGATATACCACTGCGTCTGAGATACTGGTCGCACTCTACAGTGATTTGGGGTTATATTAGTCTAGGCTTTTTTCTATCTTATCCTCACATCTGACACCTACTATTAATTTAGGACTTCGGTCCATTCAGATACAAATTTCCTTGCACTGAATACTGCAAAGTTACATTGTGTGTCGGTATTAGTGATGAGCAAGCATACTCGCAAGTACTCGGCGCCAATCAACATGCAGGGATTGCCTGCCATTCATTGTAATGCCGCAGCCATGGTGGTTGTGGCATTACAGTGATTGGCTGGCCGCACAGTGTCATCAGGTCTATATCAGACCTGGCGCCGCCATGCTCGTCACAGTCACTCCAGCATCAGGCAGAGTAGGGAGAGGTGCTGCTGAGCTAGGGAGAGATTTGCTTGTGTATTAGGTAGTGTAGGGAGAAAAATCATACATTACACATATCCATCTTAACAAACAGTCTTTCTGAGGACTAATCCATCTGCAGAGATATCAGGCAGGCAGTGTATATAGGCAGGCAGTAAATATAGCAGACTGTAGTGCATATAACACAAGAGGCTCCATTCCAATTCTGCCTTCTGCTGCTGTTAGATATTTCTAGACAAAGGCCCAGGACTCAGGGGCCAGGAATACTTTTTTTTTGGATCTTAATCCTCATTATTATCTTAAAGAGCAATCCAGAGAACACCGTTTTTCAGCGCCATTTGCTTGTTGGTATTGTAGAATACAGCCAGGTCCTTTCCATATTACAGCGCTAAAAATCCAGCTATTAAAAACTGTGTTTACTCCTTCTCATGGATCACATATACTTTTTCAAAAAATACTGCCATTTCTGGCCTCCATTAAAAATTTGTTTCAGTGTGTCAGTGAAGCAATTGACACCAGTTTCCAGTTCAAAATAGTTACCTACAGGCCTGGTATTTAAAACTGTGTTTTCTCTGTCACACGGATCACATGTACGTTTTCAGATAATACTGCCATTTCTGGCCTCCATTAAAAATTTGTTTCAGTATGTCAGTGAAGCAAATGACACGAGTTTGCTGTTCAAAATAGTTACCTACAGGCCAGGTATTTAAAACTGTGGTTTTTCAGTCACACGGATCACATATAAATTCGCGCCAAATTCAGTCATTTGTAGTGAGTAGTGTTGAGCGAGCATGCTCGACACTGCTCGGTACTCGCCCGAGCATCTCACTACTCGGGATGTTCGGCGAGTACCGAGCATTTTCTGGTTACTCGGGCGGGAGCTCGGGTCTCCGCCCTGCATGTTTGGCGCTCTTTACAGAGCCAATGAACATGCAGGGATTGCCAGCCAGTCACTGTAATGCCGCAGCCATGTTGGTTGTGGGCATTACATTGATTGGCTGGCCGCACAGCGTCACCTTGAGTATTTAAAACCGGGCGCTGCCATCTTGGACACAGTCGCTCCGGATCAGACAGTGTAGGGTCAGTGCTGCAGAGCTAGGGAGAGATTTATACTGTGAAATAGTTAGTGTAGTGTCTCTAAAGCCAGCCAAATCAAACAAACAATCCTTCTCAGGACTAATATTCATCCCAGATATCAGGCAGGCAGGCAGGCTGTATAGGAGACGCAGTGGTTATACCAACAAACACTGCATTACAGTCCTGTGTGCTCCTGCTGGTCAAATTGCTAGACTTATCCCCCAGTCTCAGGGGCCAGGAAAAATCCTTTTTTTTCATCTAAATCCTATATATTTTTTTTCCTTAGCCAGACTGTACAAATACGCATCTTATTAGCCTTTTGGTATCCCCCCCCCCTCCCCCCCAAAAAATGGAGTGTTTCTGTGACTGTTTAGACACGAATATATCTGTTTAAAATATTCTGGTGTAGGCCAGATAACTAGAAGTTTTGATTTGCAGTTCCACGGTTTAAATCTCTGTATTATGCAGCTTTTGGCCTTTTTTACTTAAAAAAAACAGTAATAGTGTCTCCCTGACTGTTCAGACACAAATATATCTGTTTAAAATATTCTGGTGTAGGCCAGATAACTAGAAGTTTGGTTTTGCAGTTCCACGGTTCAAATCTCTTTATTATGTAGCTTTTGGCCTTTTTAACATAAAAAAAAACAGTAATAGTGTCTCCCTGACTGTTCAGACACAAATATATCTGTTTAAAATATTCTGGTGTAGGCCAGATAGCTAGAAGTTTGGTTTTGCAGTTCCACGGTTCAAATCTCAGTATTATCCAGCTTTTGACCTTTTTTACATAAAAAAAACAGTAATAGTGTCTCCCTGACTGTTCAGACACAAATACATCTGTTTAAAATATTCTGGTTTAGGCCAGATAACTAGAAGTTTGGTTTTGCAGTTCCACGGTTCAAATCTCTTTATTATGCAGCTTTTGGCCTTTTTTACATAAAAAAAAAACAGTAATAGTATCTCCCTGACTGTTCAGACTCAAATATATCTGTTTAAAATATTCTGGTGTAGGCCAGATAACTAGATGTTTGGTTTTGCAGTTCCACAGTTAAAATCTCAGTATTATTCAGCTTTTGGCCTTTTTTAGATAAAAAAAACCCAGTAATAGTGTCTAGAGATGAGCAGTGTTCGACTCGAACTGTTCGCCAATCTCAAATTCGAGCTGTTTTGAGCGGTGTTCGAGCCGTTCGGCGAACACGAACGATTTGAAAAAAATCCGGCTGTTCGAGGTTATGTTCGATAACTGTTCGTGCACCAAAATCATAGCTTTTTTCACAGTAATGCTGATAATCAATGTTGATACGCAGTTTGAGTGTACAGCGGGGCAGGGGATGGATCTCTGCATAAATAATGAAGATCTCCATTTTTTTTTCTCTTTCCCGCATTTACAGTGGGGAGGTGCAATCTGTCAGCCTATCAGCGGCGCACACACGGAGCGAACTGCTTTTTTTCACACAAGCAAGGGCATGTGTCATTGGCTGTGTATGTCACATGTCCTTGCCCTATAAGACCCAGCCATTTTCCCCGTCGCCACCATTTTCTCACTGCTGCAGCTGCGTGTTAGACGGCACCGCTGTTGCTGTGTGCGCTATACTTTCAGTGTTAATTTCAAGCCAATTTTCTCAGAAATCTACAGATAGCTTGGGAGTAGGGAATAGTTGTGATTGCAGTCCTTTTGAGGACTAGGTTACAGCATTTCCTATGACTTTTAGCAGGCAGGTCTGTGCTCTTAAATAGATAGGTTGGGAGTAGGGACTAATTGTAATTGCAGTCCTTTTGAGGACTAGGTTACAGCATTTCCTAGGACTTTTTGCCAGGCAGATCTGTGCCAGTGCTGTGCAAGTGTTTTTCACAGCATTTGGCTAAATCTAGCTAAGCAAATCCTTTTTGGCCTCTTGCAGTGTGTGTTAGTCAGTAGAGTAGCGTATCTGTGTTGCAAGCTACACCACCTGTGTATAGAATACAATTTTTTTTACTGCACCTAGCCAAGTAAAACCTTATGGGCATAGTATCATTCCATTAGGCCATATATACTAAGCTCCACCAGCTTGCAAATTAGTAATAATTTTTATCTGCATCTAGCTCGGAAAATAATTTTGGGCTTGTAGCAGTGTGTGGGACTTATTCTTAGTCCATCTATACTAAGCTCCACCAGCTTGCAAATAACAAATAATTTTTATCTGCATCTAGCTTGGAAAATAATTTTGGGCTTGTAGCAGTGAGTGGGACTTATTCTTAGTCCATCTATACTAAGTTCCATCAGCTTGCAAATTACAAATAATTTTTATCTGCATCTAGCTCGGAAAATAATATTGGGCTTGTAGCAGTGTGTGGGACTTATTCTTAGTCCATCTATACTAAGCTCCACCAGCTTGCAAATTACAAATAATTTTTATCTGCATCTAGCTCGGAAAATAATTTTGGGCTTGTAGCAGTGTGTGGGACTTATTCTTAGTCCATCTATACTAAGCTCCACCAGCTTGCAAATTATAAATAATTTTTAGCTGCATCTTGTCTGGAAAATAATTTTGGGCATATTAGCAGTGTGTGGTACTCATTCTATTAGGCCATCTATACTAAGCTCCACCAGCTTTCAAATAACTAATAATTTTTAGCTGCATTTTGCCTGGAAAATAATTTTGGGCATAGTAGCAGTGTGTGGTGCTCATTGTATTAGGCCATCTATACCAAGCTCTACCAGCTTTGAAATTAATAATAATTTTTAGCTGCATCTTGCCTGTAAAATAATTTTGGGCATATTAGCAGTGTGTGGTACTCATTCTATTAGGCCATCTATACTAAGCTCCACCAGCTTTCAAATTACTAATAATTTTTAGCTGCATCTTGTCTGGAAAATAATTTTGGGCATAGTAGCAGTGTGTGGCACTCATTCTGTTAGGCCATCTATACTAAACTCCACCAGCTTGCAAATTACAAATAATTTTTAGCTGCATCTTGTCTGGAAAATAATTTTGGGCATAGTAGCAGTGTGTGGTACTCATTCTATTAGGCCATCTATACTAAGCTCCACCAGCTTTGAAATTACTAATAATTTTTAGCTGCATCTTGCCTGTAAAATAATTTTGGGCACATTAGCAGTGTGTGGTACTCATTCTATTAGGCCATCTATACTAAGCTCCATCAGCTTGCAAATTACAAATAATTTTTAGCTGCATCTTGTCTGGAAAATAATTTTGGGCATAGTCGCAGTGTGTGGTACTCATTGTATTAGGCGATCTATACCAAGCTCCACCAGTTTTGAAATTAATAATATTTTTTAGCTGAATCTAGCTCGGAAAATAACTTTTCTTCCCAATAGTGGTAGCAATAGAAATATGGGGCGCGCGCCTGGCTAATAATAATATACGCTTCATAACAAAAAACACCAGCCTAGCGCACTGCATTAATAAGATGGCATCATCGTCTCTCCCAGTGCTAGGCCTACTACGCCGGCTAGCATTCCTGTGCCTAAAACACATTGTATGGGTCCGTGCTAGCCACGATGCTGAGGGGTCTAAAGCTGCTGCTAACGCTTTATCACAATTCAATTGGCAGATTTTCACAGAGCTCCTCCCCAACGCCCACCCATCGGGCAACAGTTGCCCACTCTCCCTATGGGATCTAGTGGCGAATAGTTGATGCTATTAATCAGAGCGTCAGTTGCCCCGTCGACGTGGCAAGCATACGGTAAGGCATGGGAAGAGTGGACACGACTAGTAGCAGGAAGACGGGTTGACCAATGTGAACAAGCCAGATTACAAGTCACCATAGAATTTCTCCACCAGCTAATGATGAGGGGCATATCAGGGGCGTCAGCGCAGTGGTGTCTGACCGGAGTAGCATTTCACTTCCAACTACTGAATTGGGGAGATGTGACAAAGAGATTCATCATCAGACAATCTATAAAAGGGTGGAAAAGGGGTCAGCCAAGTCAGGAGTGTAGACCTCCCATCCCGTGTCACTAAAACTGATTTCTCACATCATATCCCTAACACCATTAACATGACACTCACAATTTGAAGCAACACTACTGTCTACTGCATTTGCGATCGCCTTCATCGGGGCGCTATGCATAAGCAAATTAGTCCCTCAATCCAAAATTACCACCAGTGGAGGCTTATTACACCAGGACATAGTCATAGCCAATAATGCAATACGTCTACGCATATGCCAATCGAAAATGGTTCCAGCGGGCAGGGGCACTTGGGTACTTCTACAACCCACAAACGGTACACTGAGTAAGGGGACCAATAGTAAAAACATATATAACTATCAGATCACAAAGTAATTTCTTCCTATCACACATTGATGGAATGCCATTATCAAGATACCAGTTCCAAGCTATATTTAATAAATGCATAACATCGACAGGGAACCACCCCAAAGATTACAGGACACACTCATTCAGCATAGGCGCGGCCACAGAAGCAGCAAGAGCAGGACTGTCAGAAACGGAAGTTCAGAGGATAGGGAGATGGCGATCCACGTGTTTGGCAAGATACTTAAGACCGGACTTGTTATCCTAACGTGGTTTGTTTCTTTTGCAGGTGACGCTAAGCCAACAGTGTGGGTGATAGGCCACTCGTATATATATTGGGCAGAAAAAAGGGTGAAAGTCCGCCCAGGCGGGAGGAAATTAGAGTTTCATGACACATATTTCAACTGGAGAGGTATTAGAGGCCTGCTATGGCCACAGGTACTAATGGAGGTAATCAAGGTAGGGAGAGAGGCAAGAGGTCCGGTCATCTTAATTATACAGGCCGGGGGAAACGACCTAGGTCATCACAAGAGCGCATAACTAATGGCAATAATGAAACTAGACACTGAGCGATTCAGAGAATTTTTCACAAAACTAACTATAGTATGGTCAGAGGTTGTGCCGATAGCGGTATGGCAAGGTGCGCGAGACATCATGGCCATCGAACGGACAAGGCGGGTAATAAATATTTGGATGTCAAAATTTAGAAGAGACTGAGGTGGTGTAGTGATACAACACCGACAACTGGAAGGAGATAAAGCAGGCCTCATACGGCCCGACGGTGTTCACTTAATGGATATTGGACTGGACATATTCCTGTCAGGACTCCAGGACGGAGTGGAACAAGCGTTAAGAGTGATGGATGGGGGTCAGAGTCCTGCATACGAGTACGCAGGATCCTCCATGGCCTGGAAATAGAAAGGACATGTTGGAGAGTTACACTTGTTGGCCAACTTGCCGGTGTGGAGACCCTGGGCATGCTGCAACAAGCTGACCTATTTTAGAAATAAAATGCCTTTCTAATGGAATGAGTGTAAAGAGTTAATAAAGTTGTGACCGATCCTCACCCATCCAGTTGTAAGAGTTACATTATTGTATTTTCAAGGAAAGGGGGACGGTAGGGGGGCTGAGGGTCTGGGTTTGGTTGGGGGTCCCCACAGTCTGCCTAGGCTAGATGCATTTAAAAATTCTTATTAGATACACAGGCGGTGCAGCTTGCTTTGCAGCTGGGCTACTACACCCAAAGTATTGCCTAGGCTAGATGCAGTTAAAAATTCTACGCTGACTAGCAGACACTGAAGCTTTGGAGCAGACCTCTGAGTAAACAACTCTTCAGACTCAACCATCTGTATTACCCCAAGCCATAGTGTATGTTGTTGTTTCTTACAGTTAAAAGGGGGGGGGGCGACCCAACCCACCTGGAATTGACGATGCCAACGTCACGTAAAACACAGCAAGGGGACTCCAAAAAGAGTCTCCATTTTTTCCAAAAATTGTGGCACAGACACCACTTCAGTGGCATCAATTGCCCCAGAGTTGCTTAAAATGGTTGGTGAGGTGATTTTACCAAATTCTCAAGCTTTTAGTCTCCCCAGGATGACACAGGGGTAGAAAAGTCCTTGTGGATCTATGATTTGTTCATCTTTATGAACGTGAGTCTGTCTACATTCTCAGTGGACAGCCGCGTGCGCTTATCTGTCAGCACACCACCAGCAGCGCTGAACACACATTCAGATAGAACGCTGGCTGCAGGGCATGACAAGATCTCCAAGGTGTGAGTGGCGAGCTCCGGACATTTTTCCTGATTGGAATCCCAAAATGAGCAAGGGTCCAGTGACACAGTCATGGCTTCGATGTTCACTTGGAGATACTCCTGTACCATCCTCTCTAGGCGTTGACTATGTGTCAGACTTCTTGTCTCCTGTGGCCTTGCAAAGGATGGTCTAAAAAAGTGGTGAAACGATTCCACAAAATTGCTGTTACCAGCAGATACTGTGTTACTGTTACGGTTTGAGTAATGAAGACTCGACAGTCCCACGGTTTGCAAGTTAGAACTGTGAGATTCACTACGTGCACCACTGGTGTTTTGTGGAAAAGCACATGTAAGATTCTGCAACAGCCTCTGCTGATACTCCTGCATGCGTGAATCCCTTTCTATGGCAGGAATTATTTCAGCAAATTTACTTTTGTACCGGGGATCTAAGAGTGTGGCACTGGCAACCCAGTAGTCGGGATTACTTCGAATTCTGACAATCCAAGGGTCATGTTGCAGGTAGTGCAGCAAGAAGGCTCTCATGTGTCTTGCGCATCCAAGAGGACCAAGTCCTTGTTGTGTTGGTAGCGAGGTAAGAATCATGCTTCCTTCCTCTGCCCTCTCCCCCCAACCTCACACAACAGAAATGTGATCAAGGTCTCCCTCATCTGATGAGTCTTACATGCCCATCGCCAGTTCGTCCTCCACTTCTTCCTCGGCTCCTGCACCTTCCTCAACAGTTTGGCTGCTACCATGCGCCCTGGTTAATCCCTCTCCCCCACCCTCCCATGCCTGCCGCCTTGGTGCTGCCGACCGTCTGGACCTTGGAGATGTTATCCCTTCCGCATACGACTCCTCCTCTACTTCCTCCACCTCCTCTTGTCCCACCACCTGACTCTGAATTCTGTTTAACATTTGCTCCAGCATATAAATCACCAGAATAGTCATGCTGATAATGGCATCGTCAGCACTAAACATCTTCGTTGCCATTTCAAAACTGTGCAGAAGGGTGTGTGGCGCCCCTGAGGGTTCAGTCGCCACAGAGGTACTTGATCTCACCCAGAGGTGTGGTATCTCACCCTCAGGTAAGGAAGGAGTATGGCTCGGGACCCTAACACCTGCATCCAACACATACCCGCAGTGGGGGTAGGGCGAGATTGCTCCTAAGGGAGAGCACAGTCCCAGGTCCCTAGCTGGCGGGATGGTCCTATGTAGTGGGTGTGGGTGGAGAAAGCAGCTTAGGGGAGCACATGACAGGGAGAGTATAAATAGGAAGCAATCTTAGAAAGAGCAAGCCAGTCAGAGGAGGAGAAGTGACAGGAGCAGAGGCTCTGCATGAGCTCTGCTCCGGAGGCTGGCCTAGCCTGGGAGTCCCAGGACTGAAGGAGAGAAGAGAGGAGTGGGAGCAGGAAGGCTCCAGGAACCGAAGGGACCCTAGGGGTACGGGCCGTGCAGAAGGCCTCCCGTACGCCCGCTGCTACCAGGAGGTAGAGGGGTCAGGCCAGATAAGGGGAACCGGTTCCTCAACTAGCGGAGAAACAGCAAGGCTCAAGAAGAAACCGGATGTTGCAGCATTTCATGTACTTCAGGCCAAAGTCCTCACCAGTCTCACTAAGAAGGTAGCCACATAGGACCCAGGGGACCAAACACACGTCGCCTGCCAAGGCCCGAGGATACCGGATAGAAGTATCACTGGGTGTGAGGTGCAGGGAGAAGGCCAGAGAAAGGACACACAGAAGGGGGTCCTGCTAAGTTCTCCGGAGCTATCTGTGGGTGGACTGAGCCCCTCACTGAGTACGCACAGCACGACGGGGGAGATTGCTCTGGTACCTGTAATCTGGACTGCAACAACTGTGAGTAAAGATCTTGGGACTGCATCACACTGACTCTGTGTTCATTACTGACTCCCTGCACTACAACCACCATCATCCACCCACACTGCCCTGAAGCTACACTCTTCCTGTGGGGAGTAATAATACTATTGCTGCAAAACCACCAGCTTCAGAGGACTGTTCCGCAGCGGCGGCCCCTTTGGCCGCACTCCAGAGGTGGCGTAGTCGGACATTATAAAACCCATATATACAAATTACCCTTGGATTGACCGCCCTGGGTCACGGACCGGGTCACTGCCACAGTGACTACAACCCCCAGCGTCTACCGGCCCGGCTCCGGGTACCCCACGGCCCAAGGGGCGCGTCAACTTCATAGGTCCCTGATCTGAGACAACTCCTGCAGCGTGATGTGCCCCACCTCTGGATCTCGTTGGCCCAGGTTATACGTCAGAACGTATTGCACCAGGGCTTGTCGGTGCTGCCACAGTCGCTGAAACATGTGCAGAGTTGAATTCCACCGTGTCGGCACATCGCATTTCAGCCGGTGAACTGGCAGGCCCAACGACTTCTGTGGAGATGTAAGTCGTTGAGCTGTGGGATGCGAACGGCGGAAGTGAGCACACAGCGACCGTGCCCTCTGCAGAAAGCCATCTAGTCCGGGATAGTGGGCTAAAAATTGCTGGACAACCAGGTTCAACACGTGAGCCATACAAGGCACGTGTGTGACATTGCCCCGGCGAAGGGCCACACCCAGGTTTGCAGCATTGTCGCACACAGCCTTCTCTGGTTGCAGGTCCAGTGGAGACAACCATTCATGAAACTGGGTCTCCAGAGCTGACCACAACTCCTCAGCTGTGTGACTCACATTTCCCAGACATTTCAAAGTAAACACCATCTGATGCCGTTGAGCCCTGCTGCCAGCATAGTAAGGAGGTGTGCAGGATTCCTTCTGTGCAGTTAGAAAGCGGGTGGCTTGACCAGACAGGCTTTGGGTGCAGGTGGAGGACCGAGAGGAGGTTGAGGAGGCAGAAGCAGTGGAGGAACTTCTAGATAAAGAAGATTGACGTACAACTCGTGGGGACGGCAAGACTTGGACAGCAGCCCCTTGTCCTGCTGTCACCATAGTTACCCAGTGCCCAGTCAGCGACATGTAACGCCCCTGTCCATGCCTACTTGTCCAAGTGTCTGTGGTGAAATGCACCCTGTCACACACAGAGTTTCTCAAAGAAGCGGTGATGTTGTGTGCGACATGCTGGTGGAGCGCAGGCACACCTTTCTTTGAGAAGTAGTGCCGACTGGGCATCTGGTACTGGGGCACTGCAACGGACATAAGGTCTCGAAAATCCTCCAGGCGGAAAGGCAGCATTTCTGTAGCCAACAGCTTGCAGATGGTGAAATTCAAGCTCTTAGCTTTCTTATGGCTAGGAGGAAATGGTCTTTTACTTGTCCACATCTGAGGGACCGAGGGCTGGCTGTTGTGCTTAGACGGGGTTGAGTAGGGTGTCCCCGGCACACTGCCGGTCTGTGAGGAAGATGCAGGCGGAAAAGTTAGGTTGCCTTGATCCAAAGGTGGTGCTCTCGATGTCGGAGAGCGCTCAACACCAGCTGGTGTTTCCACTTCCAAATGAAATGATGACCTGCCAATCACACTGGCTGTTGCGGGTAAAGAGGTAGCAGGTCTGCGTCCAAAAACATGTGTTACTGCTGTCCCCCCAGTCACAGGGGATGAAGAGGCCGCGGATGCACAAGATGGGGCAGACGGTGCTTGGCCCGGCCCGCTAGGCCGCATTGTAGCACAGTGAGCTTCCCACTGCAACTTATGCTTCATATCCATGTGACGGTTCATGCATGAAGTACTCAAACTATGGATTTTTTGGCCTCTACTTAGCTTTTGGTGACAAATATTACAGATAACACGAGTTGGGTCATCCTTATCAATCTGAAAAAATGCCCAGGCTTTGCAAGGCTTAGAGCCCATGCGACCTGAAGAGCCACTGCGACTTGTGGTCAGAGGCAGAGTTGTGGTTGAGGATGCAGTTGTTGACGTGCTTCCAGTACTCCGTCTCTGTCCAGGAAGGCGCAACCTAACCTCGTCGTCAATAGCATCTGTGACGCCCAGCTGCGCTTGGTATCACAGATCCTAGAAGAGTGCATTGATGGAATCCTCCACAAGAGGCCCCCATAAACATTCACACATCTCCTCCTTCCACCTCAGACCAGCAGAGGGAGCCCCTTAGGGATATAAATAGGGAAGGTGGAGCTAGGCAGTTCAGTTCCTCTGAAGAGTTCCTGCAGTAGAGAAGCCTAAGAGAGGTCAGTCTGCAATGGAGCTCAGTCTAGTCTAGAGAACTCAGTTAATAGTTCAGCAGTGGAGCACGAGGCTCCTGCTAGCTAGATTCAGGGAGCCCAGTTAGATATTAAGGTGTGCCGGCGCCATAAGATCGGTGAAGCGCGGCAAGCTGCCATTAGTGTGTATAGCCTAGAGCGGGCCCGAGTAGGCCGAAGGCGAGTGGAGAGTTAGTACATAGGGGGTAGAGGAGCTTAACCAGCTCACCCAGAAGCATTTACCGGACACCGGATCCGAGCTTACCGGGATCTCTATGACCCAGTAAGGCATAACCGGAATCCCTGGAGAACTACAAGTCCCAGGATCGCTAAGGTGCTGATACGTAACAGAGCCAGGAGACTCTTAGGCCCCACATACTGGGAGCATGAACTCCAAGACAAGGCAATACCACAAGGTCAGCCAGCGCAGGACAGAGACAAAGTTAGGCCTAGCTCCAGGCAGGTGAGAAACTTACTACGCAGAGGCAAGAAACAGGAGTCCCTACACCCGCTCATTGGGGAGGATCCTGATATGCACCCTTCACCCTACAGTGCTCCAGGATGTGCCTGAATTTCCACCAGTAAAAGGTACTGAAGTGACTACCGTGTCCGTTCCCGTTCTTGCTCTGACCCAGCTGGGTCTCACCTGTCCTGCATTCCCTCTGCATACGCTTTTCTGAGGCCTAGCTCCACCTGTGGGGAGCTATACCATCGAGCTGCCTTATCACCGGCCTCAGTGGACTGCTGCAGCGCTGGTACTTCTCACCAGATACCACAGGTGGCGTCACGAACTCTTATAAAATTAACAATTATCCACCCGTTTAAAGAGTGACCCCAGGGTACGGGCCCGGGAGCCGACCACCGCGATATCCCCAAGGCCAGGCAAAGGCCCGGGTACCGAGTCATCCCCATCCCCTGGGCTAGTCACATCCTCCTCCACCTCCTCTGCTGACCTCATCAACTGGCTGACTGTGGATTGACAGTAAGTGGGATCTACAACCTTCTTGTTATGCACACGCCCGGGCTAAGCGGCGTGTGCGTGTGATTGGTAGTGATTCCACTGGACCGTGCCGGAGAGTGAATGCCTGGAGGGGCGTGACTAGGTATTCACCCGATCCGACCAGGGTCGCACGACGGCATACGACGCCAGTGCACCAAGGAGGAACCGAGCAGAGGGACCAGGTGCTACTCCAGGACAGACCCCGGACACGGCTGTTGACCCACACAGGGGAATACAGGAACAGGCTGGTAGGCTGGCACACAGACTGGTGGGTATAGGCAGGCACGACTGGTATGCAGGCAGGCGGGTATGCAGGCAGGGGGGTAAAGGCAAGCACAGCTAGAGTGCAGACAGGGAGGCACTAGCAGGTAGGAACACAGGCGGGATAGGACCCAGTACACACCGGGACTCAGGAACAATACAGGCAGAAGGGTACAGGCAGGGCAGGACAGGACTGCCGGAGCAGCGGGCAGAAGCAGGGCAGGGCAGGACTGCCGGAGCAGCGGGCAGAAGCAGGGCAGGACAGGACTGCCGGAGCAGCGGGCAGAAGCAGGGCAGGACAGGACTGCCGGAGCAGCGGGCAGAAACAGGGCAGGACAGGACTCTGTTCACACGGAACAGACAGGAAGGGAAAGACAGAGCCAGACACCCACAGGGTACTTGCAGTGAAGTAGCGAGTGGACCACAAACTCACAAACGGGAGTACAGAGACAACAGGCAGGAGTTAGGTACGAGTTCAGACTCTGCAGAAAAAGGAAGGGAACGGACATAGAGGAAAAACAGGTAAAGGATAGGAGAGAGTTCAGACTGGAACTGAGTGTACGGAGGAGACCGACACTGCAGCGGGATACAGGAGCGGGTCTGGGAATACTGCCCCCAGAGAGGCGGGACGAACAGGCAAGGAGCGTGTTCAGACAGGACAGACAAGATACAGGAGCGGGTCTAGGTAATCGGCCCCTAGAAGGCGGGAGGAACAGGCTAGGAGCGTGTTCAGACAGGACAGACAAGATACACAGAAAGGACTCAGTTCAGACACGGGAACTAATACCGCAAAGCAGGAGACATACAGGACTAAGTTCAGACAGGCCTGGAAATACAGCCTCCAGGAAAGGCAGACAAGGAAACAAAGACGGGACCTGGCACCTTCAGAGTGCAAGCACACACTGAAGGAAAAACACTTATGCTCAGGCAGGGATAGAAGGGAGCTGCTGAGCTATATACCAAGTGTCAGACAGCAATAGGCTGAGGACGCACAAGGGGTGTGACCCACAGCAGGTACAAAAAGCAGGAAGTGATCGGGCGCCGCCCTTAAGCAGCAGAGACAGACACAAACAGACAGCATGGAGGGAAGCCAGAGAGACATTCTGGACAGGAGATCAAGTGCGCTCTCTTGCACAGTGGGAGATGGACCACCATGCAAGGACGCCGCCAGGTATGTTACAGTACCTCCCCCCTTACGCCCCCTCTTCTTCAGGCCTGCCAGAATCTTCCGCAGGGAATTCGAGGACCAGTCGTTCACTGGGTTGGAGGGGGACAGAGACTTGAGGGTAATCTCTGCTTCGAGGTACATCTTGTCAAGCTCACAGGAAAAAATAGACGGGTTATCAGGTACATAATGAGGAAAAGTCACTGTCTCTTTGTTATCTGGTGGTACCCCGGAGGATTCAGGAAACAACTGGAGGTCCTCCGCCGGGTCAGAAGAGTGCAGAGGCTCAGAGAAAACAACTGCTTCAGAGTACACTAGGTCGGACTCACTGGAGGAAGCAGGCGAGGTATCGGGTACCGAGTATAGGAAAGTCTCTGTCCATTCACCACCAGGTGGCACCCCGAAGGGTTCTGAACACAACTGGAGGTCCTCCGCCTGGTCGGAGGGGTGTAGAGACTCGGGAGTAACCTCTGCTTCGGAGTACACTAGGTTGGACTCACTGGAGGAAGCAGGCGAGGTATCGGGTACCGAGTATAGGAAAGTCTCTGTCCATTCACCACCAGGTGGCACCCCGAAGGGTTCTGGAGACAGCTGGCGGTCCTCCGCCTGGTCAGAGGGGTGTAGAGACTCACAGGTAACCTCTGCTTCAGAGTACACTAGGTCGGACTCACTGGACGAAGCAAGCGAGGTATCAGATCCAGGATATAGGAGAGTCTCTGTCCTTTCGCTACCAGGTAGCACCCCGAAGGGTTCAGGAGACAACTGGAGATCCTCCGCCTGGTCGGAGGGGTGTAGAGACTCGGAGGTAACTACCACTTTGGGGTACCCATTGTCAGGCTCACAGGACGAAGCGGACAAAGTATTGAGTACCGGGTGTAGAGAAGTCTCTCTCCATTTGTCATCGAGTGGTATCCCGGAGGATTCAGGAGGCAACAGGGGATCCTCCGCCAGGTAGTAGAGGTGCACAGACTCAGAGGTAACCACAGCTTTGGAGCATCCTTGGACATGCACACCGGTTAAAGAGAGAGAAGCATCTGATACCGGGTGCAGGAAGTTCTCCAGTGTGGAGTCAGGATGGGCAGAAGTCTCTTCGGGCAGGAGAACTGGTGCACTACCCACGCACATTACCCATTGGGGTTTCTCCGGGATACAGGGAGGTGAAGCTTCAGTAGGGACTTCAAGGTTGGGGTCAGGAGGTCTCAGGGAGGACAGACCCTGGCGTGACGGCTTGCCTCTAAGTCTAGCACGTCTGGACTGCCTCTTGAGGTTGAGAGAAGTATTCCGGAAAGCGTAGTCACCCTGTGAGGATTCTGGGTGGGCAGTAGTCTCATTGGGCTGGAGGACTATTGCGCTACCCACACACATTACCCATCGGGGCTGCTCCGGGATATTGGGAGGTGAAGCTTCAGCAGGAGCCTCCGGGTTAGGATCATCGAAGACCATTAGAAAGGCCACCAGGAAGGCCATTAGGTCCCGGAGGATCGGATCCTGTGTTTCATATAGGGGGTTGATCCATTCCAAGGCATCACCCGCCAGGTAAGACATAATAAAGGCCACTTTAGCCCAATCGGAAGGAAAATAGAGAGGGTAGGCCTTAAAGTGTAGCATGCATTGCTCCACAAATGCACGACACTGTCTTGGATCCCCATAGTAACGTGGCGGATCCGCAGGAACGAGAGCTGATAGATCCATCTGGACGGTGCGTAATTTCGCCTGGAACTCAGCTAAGAGAAAAAAATTTATTTATTTATTTTAATGCATATATTCGCTGGAAAACTTCTCAGAGGGCGAAGGCCGTGGGGCTCAACGGGAACCATGGCCTGAGCATGCTGTTATGCACACGCCCGGGCTAAGCGGCGTGTGCGTGTGATTGGTAGTGATTCCACTGGACCGTGCCGGAGAGTGAATGCCTGGAGGGGCGTGACTAGGTATTCACCCGATCCGACCAGGGTCGCACGACGGCATACGACGCCAGTGCACCAAGGAGGAACCGAGCAGAGGGACCAGGTGCTACTCCAGGACAGACCCCGGACACGGCTGTTGACCCACACAGGGGAATACAGGAACAGGCTGGTAGGCTGGCACACAGACTGGTGGGTATAGGCAGGCACGACTGGTATGCAGGCAGGCGGGTATGCAGGCAGGGGGGTAAAGGCAAGCACAGCTAGAGTGCAGACAGGGAGGCACTAGCAGGTAGGAACACAGGCGGGATAGGACCCAGTACACACCGGGACTCAGGAACAATACAGGCAGAAGGGTACAGGCAGGGCAGGACAGGACTGCCGGAGCAGCGGGCAGAAGCAGGGCAGGGCAGGACTGCCGGAGCAGCGGGCAGAAGCAGGGCAGGACAGGACTGCCGGAGCAGCGGGCAGAAGCAGGGCAGGACAGGACTGCCGGAGCAGCGGGCAGAAACAGGGCAGGACAGGACTCTGTTCACACGGAACAGACAGGAAGGGAAAGACAGAGCCAGACACCCACAGGGTACTTGCAGTGAAGTAGCGAGTGGACCACAAACTCACAAACGGGAGTACAGAGACAACAGGCAGGAGTTAGGTACGAGTTCAGACTCTGCAGAAAAAGGAAGGGAACGGACATAGAGGAAAAACAGGTAAAGGATAGGAGAGAGTTCAGACTGGAACTGAGTGTACGGAGGAGACCGACACTGCAGCGGGATACAGGAGCGGGTCTGGGAATACTGCCCCCAGAGAGGCGGGACGAACAGGCAAGGAGCGTGTTCAGACAGGACAGACAAGATACAGGAGCGGGTCTAGGTAATCGGCCCCTAGAAGGCGGGAGGAACAGGCTAGGAGCGTGTTCAGACAGGACAGACAAGATACACAGAAAGGACTCAGTTCAGACACGGGAACTAATACCGCAAAGCAGGAGACATACAGGACTAAGTTCAGACAGGCCTGGAAATACAGCCTCCAGGAAAGGCAGACAAGGAAACAAAGACGGGACCTGGCACCTTCAGAGTGCAAGCACACACTGAAGGAAAAACACTTATGCTCAGGCAGGGATAGAAGGGAGCTGCTGAGCTATATACCAAGTGTCAGACAGCAATAGGCTGAGGACGCACAAGGGGTGTGACCCACAGCAGGTACAAAAAGCAGGAAGTGATCGGGCGCCGCCCTTAAGCAGCAGAGACAGACACAAACAGACAGCATGGAGGGAAGCCAGAGAGACATTCTGGACAGGAGATCAAGTGCGCTCTCTTGCACAGTGGGAGATGGACCACCATGCAAGGACGCCGCCAGGTATGTTACACTTCTTCATCATCACCCTGTGTGTTCTCACACCCGTCGCCCTCAGAGCCAACCTCTTCCTGCCCTGAACGAAAAGTCAAGTTGTCGCTCCAATCAGGTATTTGAGTCTCATCATCGTCTTCATCATTGTCTCCACCAACAGGAGTTACAGTTTGGGAACTATGGTCTACATTATGCTCAGAACCTTCTTCATCTGGTCCTGGATCCGACTCATAAAGATTCTGGGCATCAGTGCAGATAATTTCCTCGTCTGGATTAACAGAAGCTCTGGAGCAGACCTCCGTTTCCCAGGCTATAGTATGAGTAAACAGCTTTGCAGACTCAGCCATCTGTGTTACCCCTTACTCAGACGGGCAGCTGGAGACTTGGCAGCTGTGAGGAAGCAAGTGTGATTGGGGTGACACCTCTGAGGACTGGAGTACTTGTGATGTTGAAGTTGAGGTGGAGGAGAGCCCACTTGAAGGAGCACTTGATATCCGTTGAAGCACCTGCTGTTTTTGTGCCTCATCTGGAATTTGTAGCGATGGGCGTGTCCGTAAGAAAGGGATCTTATCACATTGTCCACGAAAAGAAGTAGACATCTTAGTTTGGCTGGAAGATGGTCTTTCTTCTGCAGATGTTACTCCACCCCCACCGCAGGGGGGC
This sequence comes from Phyllobates terribilis, assembly GCF_046119375.1. NCBI lineage: Eukaryota > Metazoa > Chordata > Amphibia > Anura > Dendrobatidae > Phyllobates > Phyllobates terribilis. The sequence goes on from NW_027362762.1 coordinate 883,368,526, forward strand.
TCGACCCACCAGCGGATAGGCACCAGTATTGGGAGAGGGGGGCTGGCCGTCAGGGTCCACCGCGGCTCTGGCACAAACCCGGCGACACGGAGGTCGCAAGGGCAGGAACGGACTGGCCGTGTCGGCTTCGCACTCCAGCATAGTCCCTCTGCCCGCTTGCGCCCGTAACCTCAAAGGGATGCGCAAGCGGCTTTTCTTCCCAGGGCTGTTCCCCGCCCAGCAGGAACGTGGGGGAGCTCAGGTCGGCCTTCCATTGTACTCCCTTACCTCCCTCGCCCTCTTTCCTTCTTCCATTCTCCATCTAACCCCTCTGCTCTGTGGTGTCCGCTCTCCCTCCAGCTCTCTCCTTCTCACAGGTGGACTACCATGTGTATTCACACTGTGGCAAATCTTTTGGGCCCAGGCATAAGAAGTTGTCGAGGTAATGGATAATATGTGCCCCCTTAGAAACGTCCATTACAACCCATTCGTGGAAGCAACTAAACGCCTCAAATAGTGAGCAGGATCTGGACCACCCCATAGGCAAACAGCGATCTATATAGTATGCTCCTTCCCAGAAGCAGCCCAATAGGTGGAGATTATTCGGAGGAACAGGTAGTAAGTAACTGGAATGCCACCTCAATGTCTATTTTGGCCATAATGGTGACCCTTCCCAACTTCTTGATCCACCTGATTGCCTTGTCAAAGGATGTACAGTATATACTACTGTACTTGGTTCCGCGTCGATGTTGTCATTTACGGACCTGCCCCTTGGATATGACAAATGGTGGATTAGTCCGAATGTATCAGGCTCCGTTTTTGACACAACTCACAACGGGGATACCACTACGTCTTGTAAGGAAAGTGTTCTGAATGGAACCGCCACTCTATCTGAAGATATTTCTTTTTTTAATTTTCTTGTCACGATGTCTGGGTGTTGGTAGGCAGATTTTAGATTTTTACTCCAGCCTTTCTTGATTTTAGAAGGGCATGACATGCCTATATCTGTGTCTCCCCCTCCTTTTACTCCTCCACCTCTTTTCTTTTCGCATGACTATATGTACTTGTCACTTTTCCATGTGTTAGTTGGGTCTTCTGAGCAATTTGTCAGCTTTTGGACACCTTTGAAGTGTTTTCTATTTGTTTTCTATGTGTTTCTATGTGTTTTTGTTTGCCTGCCATTGGTTTTAACGGTGTTCGCCGAACAGTTCGACGAACATACGGGTGTTCGACCAAACGAACCGAACTCGAACACTACGGGGGTGGCTCAACTCTAATAGTGTCTCCCTGACTGTTCAGACACAAATACATCTGTTTAAAATATTCTGGTGTAGGCCAGATAACTATAAGTTTGGTTTTTAAGTTCCACGGTTCAAATCTCAGTATTATCCAGCTCTTGGTGTTTTTTACACAAAAAAAGCAGTAATAGTGTCTGCCTGACTGTTTTGACACAAATATATCTGTTTAAAATTTTCTGGTGTAGGCCAGATAACTAGAAGTTTGGTTTTGCAGTTCCACGGTTCAAATTTCAGTATTATCCAGCTTTTGGCCTTTTTTACATATAAAAAACAGTAATAGTGTCTCCTTGACTGTTCAGACACAAATATATCTGTTTAAAATATTCTGGTGTAGGCCAGATAACTAGAAGTTTGGTTTTGCAGCTGCACGGTTCAAATCTCTGTATTATCCAGCTTTTGGACTTTTTTACATAAAAAAAAACAGTAATAGTGTCTCCCTGACTGTTCAGACATAAATATATCTGTTTAAAATATTCTGGTGTAGGCCAGATAACTAGAAGTTTGGTTGTGCAGTTCCACGGTTCAAATCCCAGTATTATCCAGCTTTTGGCATTTTTTGCATAAAAAAAAACAGTAATAGTGTCTCTCTGACTGTTCAGACACAAATATATCTGTTTAAAATATTCTGGTGTAGGCCAGATAAGTAGAAGTTTGGTTTTGAAGTTACAAGGTTCAAATCTCTGTATTATGCCGCTTTTGGCCTTTTTTACATAAAAAAACATTAATAGTGTCTCCCTGACTGTTCAGACACAAATATATCTGTTTAAAATATTCTGGTGTAGGCCAGATAACTAGAAGTTTGGTTTTGCAGATGCACGGTTCAAATCTCTGTATTATCCAGCTTTTGGCCTTTTTTACATAAAAAAAACAGTAATAGTGTCTCCCTGACTGTTCAGACACAAATATATCTGTTTACAATATTCTGGTGTAGGCCAGATAACTAGATGTTTGGTTTTGCAGTTCCATGGTTCAAATCTCTGTATTATCCAGCTATTGGCATTTTTTACATGAAAAAAAACAGTAATAGTGTCTCCCTGACTGTTCAGACATAAATATATCTGTTTAAAATATTCTGGTGTAGGCCAGATAACTATAAGTTTAGATTTGCAGTTCCACGGACCAAATCTCTGTATTATGCAGCTTTTGGCCTTTTTTACATAAAAAAAACAGTTATAGTGTCTCCTTGACTGTTCAGACACAAATATATCTGTTTAAAATATTCTGGTGTAGGCCTGATAACTAGAAGTTTGGTTTTGTAGCTCCACGGTTCAAATCTCAGTATTATCCAGCTTTTGGCCTTTTTTACATAAAAAATCAGTAATAGTGTCTACCTGACTATTCAGACACAAATATATCTGTTTAAAAGATTCTGGTGTAGGCCAGAAAAATAGAACTCTGGTTTTCCTTTTTATCACCCTTTTTCCATTGATAGTGCGAGTGTAAGCTATTTTATTACATGTACAATGGGCAAGGCGCGTGGCAAGGGACGTGGAACTGGACGTTTTAGTGATAGTGTGAATAGAGGACGGGGCCGTGGCCAAGGTGAAAATGTGACACAACCAACAGCCACATCTTCTCGCTCCCACTTCTTGACCGGATTACTAGGGAAGCACACTACAACACCAGTATTGCGAACTGATCAGTGTGAACAGGTTAGTAATTGGATAGCAGATAATACTTCTAGTTACCTGGGCACCACCACCTCCAGTCTGTCTTCCACATGGTCAAGTTTTAGTAGTCGTGAGTTTGGACCGCATACTCCTCCTCACCCTGATGCTCCTTCCTCCCACCATGCCGAGTGTCGTCAGACAGCAACTGATCCCTCAGTTGGACACTCTGAAGAGCTGTTCACTGGTCCATTTCCATATTTGTGCCCCTCGCCTGCTCCGTTTGAAGTAGTGGAAGAGGAGATCCCATGTAGCGATACCCAAATATTTGAACAGCCACGGCCAGAGGAAGTCGACGCTGGCAATTTGTCACAAGAGGTGGACGATGACGAGACACAATTGCCACGAATTGTGGAGGAGGATCGTGGTGCGCAAGTAGAAGAGGAGGAGGTGGTGGATGATCTAGTAACTGACCCAACGTGGCAGGAGGACACGCAGAGCGGGCCCAGCAGCACACAGGGGGAGGGAGGCAGAGCACCCCAACAGGAAGGAAGAAGCAGTGTGGTGGCCGCACACAGAAGGCGGGCAACAGTTCCCCGTAACACCAACACGAGGGATGTTTCCAGTGCAACCGGTAGGTATTCCAAAGTCTGGAATTTTTTTAAAGACTCTGCTGATAACCCCAAAAAGCCCATTTGTACCACCTGCCATGCCAGCATCAGCAGGGGTGACAAAACCACCAGCCTGACCACCACCAGCATGATCAGGCACATGGCAGCAAAGCACCCGACTTTGTGGGACAAACCCCAGGGTCCACAACCAGTGTCAGCGGGTGTCACTACTGCTTCTTCCGCTGTTGTGCGTGTAAGAGAACCCCCTGTTGTGCATGCAAGGCAATCCCCTGTCCATACTGCATGCAAAGATGCCCCCTCCTCTCAGTCTTCACTTGTTAGGGCAGTTTTTCAAGAAACAGCATCAACATCCACGTCCCACTGCAGCATTCAATTGTCCATATCCCAGAAGTTTGAACGAAAGCGCAAATTCGCAGCCAACGCCCCACAGACCACAGTCCTAAATTCGCACATTTCACGACTGCTTGCGTTGGAAATGTTTCCTTTTAGGCTGGTGGAGACGGAATCCTTCTGCAACCTTATGGCGGTGGCCGTCCCTCGGCACTCGGTCCCCAGCCGACACTATTTTGCCCGGTGTGCCATCCCCGCACTATACAAGCACGTGTCCCAAAACATCTGCCGTGCCCTCAACAACGCAGTTACTGGGAGCGTCCACCTGACAACGGACACGTGGACAAGTGCTTGTGGCCAGGGGCGGTACATCTCCCTGATGGCACACTGGGTAAACAAAGTGGAAGCCGGGACCCAGTCGGACCTTGGAATGGAACACATCCTCCCCACACCAAGGATTGCGGGCCCTATGTCAGTCAGAGTTGTCCCCACAGTGTACAGCTCCTGCGCATCATCCTCCTCCTCCTCCTCATGTTCAGCCTCCATCTCAGATATCACCACATCAGTTACAAGCTGGAAGCACTGCAGTACTGCCTCAGCCAAGCAACAACAGGCTGTGCTGAAACTCATAAGCTTAGGTGATAAACCTCACACTGCTTGTGAGCTGTGGACAGCTGTGAAAGAGCAGGCAGATCTGTGGCTGAGACCGCTGAACCTACATCCAGGCATGGTCGTGTGTGACAATGGCCATAACCTGGTGGCGGCTCTGAGGCGAGGCGAGATCACACACGTACCATGCCAGGCTCATGTGCTTAACCTCGTGGTTCAGCGGTTTGTTATGTAATGCACACGCCCGGACTGACTGGCGTGTATGTGTTTAGTGATTCCACTGTGCCATGAACCGGAGAGTGCTTGGAGGGGCGTAACTAAGTATCTGCCCGATCCGACCAATGTCGCATGATGGCATACGACGCCAGTGCACCAGGGAGGAACCGGGCAGAGGGACCAGGTTCTACTCCAGGTCAGACCCCGGACACGGCTGTTGACCCACACAGGGGAATACTGGAACAGGCAGGTTAGGCTGGCACACCGACTGGTGGGTATAGGCAGACACGGCTGGAATACAGACGGGTGGATGCTGGCGAGCATGACTGGTATGTAGGCAGGGAGGTACTGGCTGGTATGACAGGTTGGAGCACAGAGTGGATAGGACCCAGTTCAGACTGGGACTCAGGAACAGAACCGCAGACGCGGTGGACAAACAGCAGAGTGAGGCCGCCCAGAGCGGCGAGCTAGAGCAGAATAAGACGAGACCGCCTGGAGCGGTGAGCGAGAGAAGAGCAGGACAAGGCCGCCTGGAGCGGTGAGCGAGAGAGGAGCAGGACGAGACTGCCGAGGCAGCGAGCAAAGGGTCGGAGCAGAGCGAGACTGCCGGAGCAGCGAGCAAAGGGTCAGAGCAGAGCGAGACTGCCGGAGCAGCGAGAAAAGGGTCAGAGCAAAGCGAGACTGCCGGAGCAGCGAGCAAAGGGTCAGAGCAGAGCGAGACTGCCGGAGCAGCGAGCAAAGGGTCAGAGCAGAGCAAGACTGCCGGAGCAGCGAGCAAAGGGTCAGAGCAGAGCGAGACTGCCGGAGCAGCAAGAAAAGGGTCAGAGCAGAGCGAGACTGCCAGAGCAAAGGGTCAGAGCAGAGCGAGACTGCCGGAGCAGCGAGCAAAGGGTCAGAGCAGAATGAGACTGCCAGAGCAGCGAGCAAAGGGTCAGAGCAGAGCGAGACTGCCAGAGCAGCGAGCAAAGGGTCAGAGCAGAGCGAGACTGCCGGAGCAGCGAGCAAAGGGTCAGAGCAGAGCGAGACTGCCGGAGCAGCGAGCAAAGGGTCAGAGCAGAGCGAGACTTCTGGAGCAGCGAGCAAAGGGTGAGAGCAGAGCGAGACTGCCGGAGCAGCGAGCAAAGGGTCAGTGCGGAGGAAGACTGCCGGAGCAGTGAGCAAAGGGTCAGAGCAGGCCAGAACCGCCAGAGCAGTGAGCAAAGGCAGAGCAGGCTAGAACCGCCGGAGCGGTGAGCAAGGCAGAGCAGGAGGGACAAGGCTCTGTTCACACGGAACAGACAGGAAGGGAAAGGCAGAACCAGATACCCACAGGGTACTTGCAGTGAAGTAGCGAGTGGACCACAAACTCACAAACGGGAGTACAGGGACAACGAGTAGGAGTTAGGTACGAGTTCAGACTCTGCAGAAAAAGGAAAGGTACGGACATAGAGAAAAACGGGAAACAGGCTAGAAGAGTATTCAGACAAGAACAGACACAGTAGCAAGATACAGGAGCGGGTCTAGGTATGCAGCCCTTAGAAGGCGGAAAGAACAGGCTAGGAGCGTGTTCAGACAGGACAGGCGAGATGCAGGAGCGGGTCTAGGAATGCAGCCCCAAGAAGGCGAAAGGAACAGGCTAGGAGCGAGTTCAGAGAGGCCTGGAAATACAGCCTCCAGGAAAGGCAGGCAAGCAAACACAGAAAGGGACCTGGCACCTTCAGAGAGAAAGAGCACACTGAATGAAACACAATGCTCAGGCAGGGTTTCTTGGGAGGAGCTGGGTAAAATACCAGGTGACAGACAGCAATAGGCTGAGGACGCATCAGGGGTGTGTCTGCAGCAGGTACAAGAAACAGGAAGTGATCGGGCGCCGCCTTTAAGCTGCAGAAACAGAGGCAAGCAGACAGGATGGAGGGAAGTCAGGCTAGCAGACTGGACTGGAGATCAAGTGCGCGCTCTTGCACAGTGGGAGATGGACCACTATGCAAGGACGCCGCCAGGTATGTTACATCTTAAACCGTTCCCCGAGTTGCCAGATCTGCTCGACAAAGTATGCCGCCTGTCAGCTCATTTTCGGAAGTTGGCTACAGCTTCCGCCGCCCTTGCTGTGTTGCAGAAGCGTTTGCAGCTTTCGGCACACTGACTGGTGTGTGATGTCACCACACATTGGAACTCTATCCTCCACATGTTGCAAAGGATTTGTGAGCAGAAGAGAGCAGTTGTGGAGTACCAGCTGTAACAAGGCCGTCGATATTCAGGTCAGACTCGACACATAAGACCTCAGAAGTGGACCTGTATGTCTGACATATGTACCATCCTGACAAACTTTGAGGAGTCCACAAAGATGGTGAGTGGCGTTCACGCCATCATTAGCATCAGCATCCCACTTGTCTGTCTTTTGCAACGCTCTCTGCAGAGAATGAAAGAGGAGGCATTGCAGCCAGAGTATGATGAGATGGAACAAGAAGCCTTAATGGGCGAATACACACAGCCCAGCCTCATCTCATCCCAATGTGCATTGGGGGAAAATGAGGGATGGAGGAGGAGGAGGAGGAGGAAGAACAGGAGCTGGTATCATGCGCTGTAGACGGTAGTACCTGTACAACTGTCATACCGTCATTTCAGCGTGGGTGGCCTGAGGACAGGGGGGGAGGAGGAGGAGGAGGAGGAGGAGAGCATGGTCAGTCGTCATCTTGGTGAGAACATGGAAGTCTTGCCCATTACCAGTCTAGCATGCATAGCTGACTTTATGTTACGCTGCCTTAACCGTGACCCTCGCGTTGTCAAAATGTTGGGTGACTGTCATTACTGGTTGGTGACACTTTTAGACCCCCGCTACAAGGAGAACTTTCACTCTCTTATTCCTGAGGTGGAAAGGTCTACAAAAATAGGGCAGTACCAAAAGGCCCTTGCTGCAGAACTGTTAAAAAAATTCCCATCTGAACACGCTAGCAGCAGAGGTCACAGTTCGTTGACCAACCAAGGCGTACAGGCGAAAGAGACGCAACTCCAATCCAGCAGAGGCAGGGGAACACTGTCAACGTTCTGGAACAGTTTTCTGAGACCCGCCAAGCTTACAGGCCCTGAGGCGCGGGATACTCTCACAAGGAGTGGAAAGTTTCAAAAGATGGTGAGGGAGTACCTTGCTGACCGTACCAGCGTCCTCCGTGATCCCTCTCTGCCTTTTAATTATTGGGTATCCAAGCTGTACACTTGGAATGAACTCGCTCTGTACGCCTTGGAGGTTCTGGCCTGCCCTACCGCTAGAGTGTTATCGGAGCGTGTCTTTAGTGCGGCTGGGGAAATTATAACTGATAAGCGCACTCGCTGTCAACTGACAATGCTGACATGCTGACCCTTATCAAATTGAACAAGGGCTGGATTGGGCCAGACTTCTCCTCACCATCAAATGACAGCAGAGTAACATAAAGTCAAATCCACTGTGTTATTTCGGGACATGTATTCCCATGCACTGCTTCACACCCACACATGGGTATACGCTTCCTCATTTCGGCTGTATTTTGCTCTTCTCCTTATCCTCAGTCTCCACCACCACTATACCACCAGGGTGACCGTGGTCCGTGTTGCCAGCATTGCAAGTTCCTCCGTCCTAATTTTTGGCAGCTTTTGCTTGGAAGGCATAGGCAAAGACTATGGGAGACCCATTCCCCAGTAATGGGAATAATGTTTTTAATATGTTGTACTGCATGGCTCTTGTTTGCCAGCATTGCAAGTTCCTACGTCCTAATTTTTGGCAGCTTTTGCTTGGTAGGCATAGGCAAAGACTATGGGAGACCCACTCCCCAATAATGGGAATAATGTTTTTAATATGCTGTACTGCACGATTCTTGTAAGGGGCATGAAAACCATCTTGTTAAGCTACTCTGAACTCCACGTCTCTTCCAAGGGGCATTAAAACCATATTGTTAAGTTACTGTGACCTCCACGTCTCTTCCAAGGGGCATTGAAACCGTATTGTTAAGTTACTGTGACCTCCACGTCTCTTCCAAGGGGCATTAAAACTGTCTTGTTAAGTTACTGTGACCTCCACGTCTCTTCCTAAGGGCATTAAATCAGTCTTGTTAAACCACTCTGACCTCAAAGTCTCTTCCAAGGGGAATTAAAACCATCTTGTTAATTTACTGTGACCTCCACATCTCTTCCAAGGGGCATTAAAACCGTCGTGTTAAGTTACTGTGACCTCCACCGCTTTTCCAAGGGGCATTAAAACTGTCTTGTTAAGTTACTGTGACCTCCACCACTCTTCCAAGGGGCATAAAAACTGTCTTGTTAAGCTACTGCGACCTCCACCACTCTTCCAAGGGGCATTGATATTGTCTTTTTATTCCACTGCGACCTCCACCACTCTTCCAAGGGGCATTAAAACTGTCTTGTTAAGCTACTGCGACCTCCACCGCTCTTCCAAGGGGCATTAAAACAGTCTTGTTAAGCTACTGCGACCTCCACCACTCTTCCAAGGGGCATTGATATTGTCTTTTTATTCCACTGCGACCTCCACCACTCTTCCAAGGGGCATTAAAACCATCTTGTAAAGTTACCGTGTCCTCCACCACTCTTCCAAGGGTCATTAAAACCGTCTTATTAAGCTACTGCGACATTCACGTCTCTTCCAAGGGGCATTGGTATTGTCTTTTTATTCCATTGCAACCTCCACCACTCTTCCAAGGGGCATTAAAACCATTTTGTTAAGCTACTGCGACCTCCACCGCTTTTCCAAGGGGCATTAAAACCATCTTGTTAAGCTACTGTGACCTCCACCGCTCTTCCAAGGGGCATAAAAAACGTCTTGTTAAGCTACTGCGACATCCATGTCTCTTCCAAGGGGCATTGGTATTGTCTTTTTATTCCACTGCGACCTCCACCACTCTTCCAAGGGGCATTAAAACCGTCTTGTTAAGCTACTGTGACCTCCACCGCTCTTCCAAGGGGCATTAAAACCGTCTTGTTAAGCTACTTCGACCTCCACCTGTTATGATCTACTACAAGAACTAAGGAAAGATAGGAAAACTGTCCCTACAATAGGACTAAGCTGATTTCCTACGATGCAGCGGGCAACCTGTTCCTTGTGAACAGACCTGCCTTCGTCCTCAGCTAGTCTGAATGCAGACCTATAGATATAAGGGAGGAGTCCCTAAAAGTACTAAGGACTGGGACAAAAATTGGACACCTCCTAGCAGAAGTTGTAGCGTAGCAAAAAGACAAACAGACAAAAAAACTTAGAGGTCCAAGGACCAAGCAAACTATAGAGATAGGTACAAAGCACTTGGCTAGATTAAGAGTCAAAGTAACACTGGAGTCCAGCAAAGCCAGAAGGGCGGAGCTGGAATAAATAGGCAGCAGGTCACGTGACCATAAAATAGAAAAAAACTAACAGGAGGGTTCTAACAGTACCCCCTCTTCTATGAGGATCCTCCAGATCCTCCAGGCCCAGGCCTATCAGGAAACCTCCTGTGAAACGCTCTGATAAGTCTAGGAGCAGAGAAATCATCTGCCCTTACCCAGGAGTTATCCTCAGGGCCGAAACCTTTCCAAGCGACGAGATACTGCAATCTCCCTCTATGCCTTCTGGAATTCAGGATACGAGAAATTTCATATTCACCGTCTTCCACCACCGGAGGAACTGTGACAGTGGCATCCTTATCCGATACATCAGCTTTTTTCAGCAAGGAAACATGAAACACCTGATTAATCTTCCAGGAGGAGGGAACCTCCAACCTAACAGCAGACTGGTTAACCACCTGAAGCACCTTAAATGGTCACACAAACTTCGGACCCAATTTCTTAGAAGGAATCCTCAACCGCAGATTCTTTGAGGACAACCAAACCATGTCACCAACCGTAAACAAAACCTCTTGACGTTTCCTGTTAAAATACTTCTTAGACTTTTTGTTAGCCTCTTGAAGGTTACAACGTACATCAGTCCAAACTCTCTCCAAATCACCGGAAAAATTCTCCTCCTCCGGCACCGCCGACTCCAATTTGGAGAACGAACCAAACAACGGATGTCTCCCAGTACAGCAAAAAAACTGAGAAAACCCAGCAGAAGAGGATGTATGGTTGTTAAGAGCAAATTCAGCTAGTGGCAGAAACTCAGACCACCTCTCTTGATTGTCTGCCACAAAACAACGCAAAAACTGCTCAACATCCTGTTTTTTTCTTTCTGTCTGTCCATTAGACTCAGGATGATACCCAGATGAAAATGACAAATGGACTCCCAACCTGTCACAAAAGGCACGCCAAAAACGAGCCACAAACTGAGGTGCCCTATCAGAAACAATGTCGGTGGGAACACCATGGAGTCTGACAATTTCCTTGACAAAAGCCTTAGCGAGTGTCTTAGTGCAGGGTAGTTTAATGAAAGGAACCAAGTGACACATCTTGCTAAAACGGTCCACGACCACCCAGATGACAGTGAAACCCTCGGACACAGGAAGATCAGTAATAAAATCCATTGCAAGATGCTTCCAAGGTGCACTAGGAACCTCCAGAGGGCAAAGCAACCCCGCAGCAGGAGCATGTGAATGTTAGAACCTTGCTCTTAGGTTTTTTCTTTTGCTGGTCACATGACCTTGTTGGCCTATTTAATCCTGCTCCGCCCTTCTGGCTTTGCTGGACTTCATTGTATAACTACTTTCTAGCTAGCCTGTGCTCTGTATCTAACTCTGTTAGTTTGCTTGGTCTACGGAGCTCTATGTTCTATATATTTTGTTTGTTCGTCTGTCTGCTACTATTTCTGTTAGGAGGTGTCCCATTTTCCTCCCAGTCCTTAGTACTTGTAGGGATTCCTTCCCCACATCTATAGGTCTCCGTACAGACTAGCTTAGGACTTTAGCAGGTCTGATCGCAGGATCAGGTTCCCTGTTACATCGTAGGGATTCAGCTAAGTTCTATCGTAGGGACAGATCTCCTCTCTTTCCTTAGCTCTGGTAGCAGAACATAACAGTAAGTCCAGCCAGCAAATTCTCTAAGGAAAGATTTTTCTGTTCCATCATGGTGTCGGTTCAGGATTTGGCTCATCGCCTGCAGGGACTCTCTCTGGAGGTGGCCGAGCTCCGTCAGCACGTGAGTAACTGTCCTGGAGCACATTTCTTGGAGCCTAAGGTATGTTTGCCGGATTTATTTTTTGGTGAACACCGAGAATTTTTTTCATTTAAAAATGCTTGCTTATTGTATTTTCGTTTGAGATCCAAGTCCTCTGGGGATGAATCCCAGCGCATAGGGTTCATAATGTCACTTTTGCGCAAAGAGCCTCAGGAGTGGGCCTTTTCTTTGCAACCTAGTGATACATGCTTCAGATCAGTGGATAGTTTTTTTTCTGCTTTGGGACTATTATATGATGATCCTGACTGTGTTGCATCAGCTGAGACTGAGTTGAGACGTTTGAAACAGGGATCAGGTAATGTGGAAAAATATTGTACTCATTTCAGTCATTGGTCTACTCAAACAGGGTGGAACGATTCTGCTCTGAAAAGTCTATTTCTTGCTGGGCTCAATGAAAGGGTTAAAGACCTGCTAATTGCTTATCCTACACCTGAAGATTTGCAACAGGCTATGCAATTAGCTATACGGGTGGATAGGAGACTGCGTGCAAGGGTTAATGAGAGCAAATCCTCTGCTATGTCAGTTTCTGGTTATGAGAATGTGTGTACTAACAGTGGTGAACCGATGGAGATTGGATCGGTGGCACCTCGCTCTCAAGAAAAAGACCGTAGATTTTCTGAAGGCTTGTGTTTCTATTGCGGAAAATCTGGTCATTTGATTAAAGGCTGTGAGCTTCATATGAAGAAAGAAAAAAAAATGGTCAGTCATGCCCGTGTTGCCTGTTTAAATTCCAAGGGTGTATTTTTAGCTGCTTCCACGATTGCTCATGAAAAATTAATGGAATTTCGGGTGTTTGTTGATTGTGGGTCTACTCTGAATGTAATTGATGGGGGATTCTTGGAAAGACTCAATTTAAAACCCGAACCTTTATCATCCCCCATTGCTGTGGTTTCTGTGGATGGTTCCCCTTTGAAGAATATTACTCTCAAGGTCTGTGAATTTCCTCTCACTATTAATGGTGTTCACCATGAGAAATTGGATTTGGTAGTTTTGAATAACTTGCCTTCTCCAGTAATATTGGGATTGCCCTGGTTAAAATTTCACAATCCTGTACTGGATTGGTCTACCAGTGAAATTAAATCCTGGAGCCATAAATGTTATGACAAGTGTTGTAACGGGCGTATTGCAGCTTTGGATAGGGGAGAATTGCCTGTTCCTATTCAGGATTTTTGGAGAGTTTTTTCTGAGAAGGAATCGCAGGTTTTGCCTCCCCATAGAGACTATGATTGTTCTATTGAATTTGTCCCTGGAGCGACTCTTCCTAAAAGTCGTTTATTTAACCTTACTATTCCTGAGAGGAAGGCTTTGGAGGAATACATACAGACAAGTTTGGCCGCCGGTCACATTAGGCCCTCTAAGTCTCCTGTGGCGGTTGGATTTTTTTTTGTAAAAAAAAAGGACAGCGGTTTACGTCCTTGTCTGGATTTTCGTGAGATTAACAAAATTACTGTACGCAATCCTTACCCACTGCCATTGATTCCTGATCTGTTTAACCAGTTAATGGGGGCCAAGTGGTTCTCTAAAATTGACCTTAAGGGGGCATACAATCTGTTGCGCATGAAGGAGGGTGACGAATGGAAGACTGCTTTTAACACTCCTGTGGGTCATTTTGAGAATCTGGTTATGCCTTTTGGTCTTACTAATGCTCCTGCATTTTTTCAGAATCTTATTAATGACATCCTTAGACCTTTGATCGGCAAAAATGTGGTTGTGTATTTGGATGACATTTTGATTTATTCGCCGGATCTGGAGTCTCATTGGCGGAGCGTACGTGAGGTATTACAGTTATTAATGGACAATTCGCTTTTTGCTAAGCTGGAGAAATGTGAGTTCGCTGTACAGAGAATTAGTTTTTTGGGTTACATTATCTCCAGCGAAGGTTTTGAGATGGACCCAGTTAAAGTTCAAGCTGTACAGGAATGGCCTAGGCCTATTGATTTGAAATCAATACAGAGGTATTTAGGTTTCGCCAATTATTACAGAAAATTCATAAAAATTTTTTCTAGTATTGTCAAACCTCTGACCGATCTCACCAGGAAAGGTGCTGATGCGGTTCAGTGGTCTTCTGAGGCCATTGAAGCTTTTGTGTATCTCAAGGAGAGGTTCACCTCTGCTCCCATCCTTATGCAGCCTGATGTGACTAAGCCGTTTTTGGTTGAGGTTGATGCTTCCTCTGTGGGGGTTGGCGCAGTATTGTCTCAGGATAACGGGGATGGATTACATCCCTGTGCCTTTTTTTCAAAAAATTTTTCGGAGACTGAACTGAATTACGATATTGGTAATCGGGAATTATTGGCTATTAAACTCGCATTTGAACACTGGCGCCACTTCTTGGAAGGTGCAGAATTTCCCGTTCAGGTTCTTACGGATCATAAAAATCTGATATATCTTGATGCTGCCAAGCGCCTGAATGCCCGTCAGGCTAGGTGGGCACTGTTTTTCTCGCGGTTTAATTTCTCCATTACTTACATCCCTGGTACTAAGAATGTTAAGGCGGATGCCTTGTCTCGCAGTTTTTCTCCCATAGTCGGTGCTGAGAAAGAGGAGAACATTTTACAAGAAGGTGTTGTGATAGCTGCTTTGGACTCCGTTTTGGAAGATGAGATTCTTAAAGCACTCTAGAATGCCCCATCTAACACTCCTCATGGGAGGTTGTTTGTGCCTGGGACCTTTAGGAGAGATTTGTTTGTTGAGTGTCACGAATCTCGGTTGGCAGGTCATCCCGGAATCTCTGAGACCAAGAGACTGGTGGGTCGCAGTTTTTGGTGGCCTGGATGGCAGAAGGAAGTCATTAAGTGGGTGCGTCAATGTACTATATGTGCTAGATCTAAGTCCTCACATACTCCTGCTGCGGGGTTGCTTTGTCCTTTGGAGGTTCCCAGTGCTCCTTGGACACATTTGGCTATGTACTTTATAACTGACCTTCCCCCCTCTGAGGGTTTTACTGTCATCTGGGTGGTCGTGGACCGTTTTAGCAAGATGTGTCACTTGGTTCCCTTCGTCAAACTGCCCTGCGCTAAAACTCTCGCTAAGGCCTTTGTCAAGGAAATTGTCAGACTTCATGGCGTTCCTACTGACATTGTTTCTGATAGGGGTCCTCAGTTCGTGGCTCGTTTTTGGCGTGCCTTTTGTGACAGGTTGGGAGTTCATTTGTCATTCTCGTCCGGATATCATCCTGAATCTAATGGCCAGACAGAAAGGAAAAACCAGGATGTTGAGCAGTTCTTGCGTTGTTTTGTGGCAGACAATCAAGAGGGGTGGTCTGAGTTTCTGCCACTTGCTGAATTTGCTCTGAACAATCATACATCTTCTTCTGCTGGTTGTTCGCCTTTTTTTTGTTGTTCTGGGAGACATCCGTCGTTTGGGTCGTTCTCCAAGTTGGGATCTGCCGTGCCTGAGGAGGAGAATTAATCCGGTATTTCATGTCTCTCTGTTAAAAAAAGCTGTTGTGTCGGATGGTGACGCCTCTGCCTCTGTTCCTCCGGTGGTGGAGGACGGGGAATATGAAATTTCTCGCATCCTTAACTCTAGACGTTATAGAGGTAGTTTGCAGTATCTTGTGGCCTGGAAAGGTTTCGGACCCGAGGATAACTCTTGGGTGAGGTCAGATGATGTTTCCGCGTCCAGACTTATCAGAGCGTTTCACAGGAGATTTCCTGATAAGCCTGGTCCTAGGGGATCCGGAGGATCCTCTTAGAAGGGGGGGTACTGTTAGAACCTTGCTCTTAGGTTTTTTCCTTTGCTGGTCACATGACCTTGTTGGCCTATTTAATCCTGCTCCGCCCTTCTGGCTTTGCTGGACTTCATTGTATAACTACTTTCTAGCTAGCCTGTGCTCTGTATCTAACTCTGTTAGTTTGCTTGGTCTACGGACCTCTATGTTCTATATATTTTGTTTGTTCGTCTGTCTGCTACTATTTCTGTTAGGAGGTGTCCCATTTTCCTCCCAGTCCTTAGTACTTGTAGGGATTCCTTCCCCACATCTATAGGTCTCCGTACAGACTAGCTTAGGACTTTAGCAGGTCTGATCGCAGAATCAGGTTCCCTGTTACATCGTAGGGATTCAGCTAAGTTCTATCGTAGGGACAGATCTCCTCTCTTTCCTTAACTCTGGTAGCAGAACATAACAGTGAAGCCTTTGATCTAGCACACACCGTACATTGACGCACCCATTTAATGATTTCCTTCTGCCACCCAGGCCACCAAAACTGCGACCTACCAGTCTCTTAGTCTCAGAAATTCCTGGATGACCTGCCAACCGAGACTCATGATACTCCACAAACAACTCTCTCCTAAAGGTTCTAGGTACAAACAACCTCCCATGGGGAGTGTTAGATGGGGCATCCTCCTGGGCTTTCAGAATCCCATCTTCCAAAATGGAGTCCAATGCTGCTATCACAACTACTCCCTGTAAAATGCTCTCCTCCTTGGTACCAACCATGGGAGAAAAGCTGCGAGATAAAGCATCAGCTTTAACATTCTTAGTACCCGGGATGTAAGTAACAGAAAAATTAAACCGCGAAAAAAAAGTGCCCACCTAGCCTGACGGGCATTCAAGCGCTTGGCAGCATCTAGATAGATCAGATTCTTATGATCAGTGAAAACCTGAATGGGAAATTTAGCACCTTTCAAGAAATGACACCAATGTTCAAATGCGAGTTTGATAGCCAGCAATTCCCGATTACCAACATCGTAATTAAGTTCGGCTTCAGAAAATTTTTTCGAAAAAAAAGCACAGGGATGAAACCCATCCTTGTTCTCCTGAGACAAAACCGCTCCGACCCCCACCGAAGAAGCATCAACCTCGACCAAAATAGGCTTGGTCTCATCAGGCTGCATAAGGATGGGGGCAGAACTGAACCTCTCCTTGAGATACACAAAAGCGTCAATGGTCTCAGTAGTCCACTGGACCGTATTCGCACCTTTCCTGGTGAGATCGGCTTAACAATTATAGAAAAATTCTTATTGAATTTTCTGTAATAATTGGCGAAACCCAAAAATCTCTGTATCGATTTTAAACCAATAGGCCTAGGCCATTCCTGCACAGCCTGAACCTTCACCGGATCCATCTCAAAGCCCTCGCTGGAGATAATGTAGCCCAAAAAACTAATTCTCTGCACAGCGAACTCACATTTCTCCAGCTTAGCAAAAAGTGAATTGTCACTTAATAACTGCAATACCTCATGTATTCTCTGCCAATGAGACTCCAGATCTGGCGAATAAATCAAAATGTCATCCAAATACACCACCACATTCTTACCAATCAAAGGTCTCAGGATGTCATTAATAAGGTTCTGAAAAAACGCTGGTGCATTGGTAAGACCAAAAGGCATAACCAGATTCTCAAAATGACCCACCGGAGAGTTAAAAGCAGTCTTCCATTCATCACCCTCCTTCATTTGCAACAAATTGTATGCCCCCGGAGATCAATTTTAGAGAACCACTTGGCCCCCACTAACTGGTTAAACAAGTCAGGAATTAACGGCAGTGGGTAGGGATTGCGTACGGTAATTTTATTAATTTCGCGAAAGTCCAGACATGGACGTAAACCGTCGTCCTTTTTTTTTACAAAAAAAAAATCCAACAGCCACAGGTGACTTAGAAGGTCTAATGTGACCAGCAGCCAAGCTCATCTGTATGTATTCCTCCAAGGCCTTTCTTTCAGGGATAGTAAGATTAAATAAGCGACTCTTGGGAAGAGTAGCACCAGGAACAAACTCAATGGTGCAATCATAGTCCCTATGAGGACGTAGAATTTGTCACTCCTCCTCCGAAAAAACCTTCCAAAAATCCTGAATAGGTACAGGTAATTCCCCTTTTTCCACAGCAGCAATGCGACCGTTACAACATTTATCATAACACTTAGGACTCCAAGATTTAATCTCATTAGTAGACCAGTCCAGTAAAGGATTGTGCAGTTTTAACCAAGGCAAACCTAAAACTACTGGAGAAGTTAAATTATTTAACCCTCCGTCACATACAATAGGCCTGACAGGCACATCTCTTTTACTTTCATTTCTCCTTCCTCACCAGATTGTGAGGAAATCCCCTCCCTCCAGGTAGTCTCCTGTCTCTAGCAGCTCTATGAAACCTCATACCACAGTTGGATTGCAGAGCTTCAGAAGGACAGATATAACTGCGCTAATCTCTCAGGCTCATTGTATGTGAACACGTCACACTCAATAAGGTTGGTATTTTATGTTTTTATTCACCACAATTGTTTATTTAGCTTGTTTTATGAATGTATAGCACAAAGTGTGAGGACATTTCATAGAAATAAGGCAGATTAAAAAAGAAAGTGTGCTTCAGATTATCTGCTGAAATGGAGAGGAAAATGTACAATTTATCAAAAAACCTTGATGTTGAGGAAGTAACAAACATGCTGTTAGATGATGCAGACCCCACACTGAATGAGGATTTAGGAGAGGAAAGTGAGATTGATTCTCATGATGAGGTGGAAGTATGTGAAGTGGATTCTGAAACAGAGCAAGATGGTGACAGTGATGAGGATGAAGATGTAGAATCTTATTATATGGGAAAAGATAAAAAAAACCAATGGAACAAGAAGCCACTCCAGAAAAAATGTAGGGAACCTCAAAACATTATTACTCACCTTCCTGCAGTTATAGGAACTGCAAGTAATGCAAAAACTGCAGTTGAATGCTGGAATAGTTTATTCACAGATGACATTCTGGACTCTATTGTCACATATACCAACCAATATGTAGACATTATAAAGGACAAGTTCATCTGCAACAGAACCATCAAGGCCACAGATGAAATAGAACTGCGTGCTTTTTTTTGATTATTATACCTTGCAGGGGCTTATAGGGCAAGTAGACAAAGTTTGGAGGAACTTTGGAGTAAAGATGGGGATGGAGTTGAAAAATTTGGCCTTGTTATGTCCATAAACAGATTCAAGCTTCTAATTTGTTGCCTTCGGTTTGACGACAGAACTACCCGAACCGAACGTAAAACACATGACCGACTTGCTCCAATTCGTGATATATTCCAAAAATTTGTTGAAAACTGTAAAAAAAGCTATTGCCCTGGGGAGAATCTCACTATTGATGAAATGCTCCCTGGTTTTCGTGGTAAATGTGCCTTTCGTCAATATATTCCATCAAAGCCTAACAAATATGGAATAAAAATGTATGCCCTTGTTGATGCCAGTAAGACCTACACTTACAACCTGGAAGTTTATGCAGGAAAACAACCAGAAGGTCCTTACTGTGTCAGCAACAAACCCAGTGATGTTGTAAAAAGACTGTCTGAGCCCTTATTTGGATCGGGTCGCAATATAACAGCTGACAATTGGTTTTCAAATTGTGATCTGATTGATTATCTGAAAATGCAGAAGCTTTCATATGTCGGAACTGTAATAAAAAATAAAAAAGAATTGCCTACACAGTTTGTGAGTGTGAAAGGGAGACAACAGTACAGCAGTATGTTTGCATTTCATAATGGAAAGGTTTTGGTTTCCTATGTACCACAAGCAAAAAAAATTGTACTTCTTCTATCAACACTTCATGATGATGATGCCATCGATCCTGGGACTGAGGCACAAAAAAACCCGGAGATAATTACATTTTATAATGCAACCAAAGAGGGTGTTGATACAGCTGATCAGATGTGCTCAACTTTCAACGTCAGCAGAAACACCAAACGCTGGCCAATGGTCATATTTTTTGCTATGTTGAATTTGGGTGGTATAAATTCACAAGTCATTTACCTTGAAAACAAGCTTGAACCACTCCGTAGACGATTCTATCTGAAAAAATTGGCCCATGAACTAGTGCTTGGAGAGCTACGCAGGAGAAGTATGAAAACAATCGGTATCCCCTCTCGCCTTCAAGTTCAGCTGAAAAGATTCCGCCCAGAAGATGATAGTGAAAATTCACCACCTGCACCACCTCCCAAAAGAAGGAGCTGCACCACCTGCACCACGGAAAGCGGAATCAGAAGGCATTCTAATTATGAATGTCACAAATGTCATAATGCAATCTGCCTGACACATGCAAAAATGATGTGTAATTCTTGCTCTTTGCTCTGCAAGTGTAATTTTTATGGGGAAACTTCAGGATCTAATTCTGATTGAATATGTGTTTAATAGTGCTTTAGGTACCTTAAAATTAAGATTGTTTCCATAAATTTTCTTTGCAGAGTTTTTTGACAGAGTCGAACTGGGGACTATTTGGCGGGAGTTTTGAAATGTTTGTATTTCAGAGTTATTAGTTTTATGTTAAGTAAATGTTTTTTTTTGCACCTGATTATGTGTAGTCTCTTTTATTACATCCATATGAAGGTCACTGATCACTTTTAGAGCACTGAAATTGCAAACATTAGATATTATAGGTTTTTTTCTAGCCTGCGCCTGACAGTCACATTGTATGTGAACTCGTTAGAACCGATATCGTATGTGACGGAGGGTTAATACCACTAAATCCAAATTCTCTTGGTGAATACCATTAATAGTGAAGGGAAATTCAAAAACCTTGTGAGTAACACATTTCAAAGGAGTGTTATCAACAGCAACCACAGAAATAGGAGATGACAAAGGTTTGGGTTCCAATTTAAGTTTTTCCAAAAATCCCTTATTAATCACATTCAGTGTATAACCACAATCCACAAATACCTGAAATTCAATCAACTCCTCCTGCAATGAGGTGCTCCCTGAAAGAAATACTCCCTTAGAGTTTAAACAAGCAATATGGGCGTAACTGACCTTTTTTTTTCTTTGTTTAACAGAAGCTCACAGTTCTTAACAAAATGATCAGATTTACCACAATAAAAACACAATCCCTTGGAAAACCTGTGGTCTTTTTCCTGAGAGCGGAGTGGCATCGCCCCAATCTTCATCAGTTCTCCGTCATCCGAGCAGACCCTCTGATGACTAGGAGCTGCCATAGCAGGAGTTTTCTCCTCATTAACCCTAGCACGCCGTCTCCTGTCCACCCGTATAGCTAATTGCATGGCTTCTTGCAAGGTTCCAGGTGCAGGAAAAGCAATCAGCAGATCCTTAACCCTTTCACTTAAACCAGCAAGAAACAAACATTTTAACGCTGAATCATTCCATTCCACTTCAGAAGACCACCTACTGTGTACAATAATTTTCAACATCACCTGACCCCTGCTTTAAATGTCTCAGATGTGTCTCAGCAGATGAGACTCGATCAGGATCGTCATACAACAGCCCCATAGCAGAAAAAAATCTTCCACTGATCTAAAACACGGATCATTAGGTTGGAGAGAAAAGGCCCATCCCAGTGGATCCTTGCGCAAAAGTGACATGATAAGCCCAATGCGCTGTGATTCATTCCCAGAGGACCTGGGTCTCAAACGAAAATATAATAAACAAGCATTTTTAAAGGAAAAAAAATCTTGTTGTTTACCATAAAAAAAACTAGGCAGTCCTACCTTCGGTTCAACAAAATGCACTCCAGGACAGCTACTCACGTGTTGCTTCAGCTCGGCCACCTCAAGAGACAATCCCTGTAGGTGTTGAGCCAATTCCGGAACAGACACCATGCTGATCTCCGGATCTCGTTTCTTAGGATTTTTTTTTTTTTTTTTTTGATTTTGGGCTGGGCTTACTGTTATGATCTGCTACAAGAACTAAGGAAAGATAGGAAAACTGTCCCTACAATAGGACTAAGCTGATTCCCTACGATGCAGCGGGCAACCTGTTCCTTGTGAACAGACCCGGCTTTGTCCTCAGCTAGTCTGAACACAGACCTATAGATATAAGGGAGGGGTCCCTAAAAGTACTAAGGACTGGGACAAAATTGGACACCTCCTAGCATAAGTTGTAGCGGAGCAAAAAGACAAACAGACAAAAATACTTAGACATCCAAGGACCAAGCAAACTATAGAGATAGGTACAAAGCACCTGGCTAGATTAAGAGTCAAAGTAACACTGGAGTCCAGCAAAGCCAGAAGGGCGGAGCTGGAATAAATAGGCAGCAGGTCACGTGACCACAAAATAGAAGAAAAATAACAGGAGGGTTCTAACACCACCACTCTTCCAAGGGGCATTGATATTGTCTTTTTTTCCACTGCGACCTCCACCACTCTTCCAAGGGGCATTAAAACCGTCTTGTTAAGCTACTGCGACCTCCACCACTCTTCCAAGGGGCATTAAAACCGTCTTGTTAAGCAACTTTGACCTCCACCACTCTTCCAAGGGGCATTGTTATAGTCTTTTTATTCCACTGCGACCTCCACCACTCTTCCAAGGGGCATTAAAACTGTCTTGTTAAGCTACTGCGACCTCCACCGGTCTTCCAAGGGGCATTAAAACCATCTTGTTAAGCTGATGCGACCTCCACCACTCTTCCAAGGGGCATTAAAACCGTCTTGTTAAGCTGCTACGACCTCCACCACTCTTCCAAGGGGCATTAAAACAGTCTTGTTATGCTACTGTGACCTCCTCCGCTCTTCCAAGGGGCGTTAAAATTGTCTTTTTATTCCACTGCGACCTCCACTACTCTTCCAAGCGGCATTAAAACCATCTAGTTAAGCTACTGTGACCTCCTCCGCTCTTCCATGGGGCATTAAAATTGTCTTGTTAAGCTACTGCGATCTCCACCACTCTTCCAAGGTGCATTGATATTGTCTTTTTATTCCACTGCGACCTCCACCACTCTTCCAAAGGGCATTAAAACTGTCTTGTTAAGCTACTGCGACCTCCACCGCTTTTCCAAGGGGCATAAAAACTGTCTTGTTAAGCTACTGCCACCTCCACCACTCTTCCAAGGGGCATTGATATTGTCTTTTTATTCCACTGCGACCTCCACCACTCTTCCAAGGGGTATTAAAACCATCTTGTTAAGCTGCTGTGACCTCCACCACTCTTCCATGGGGCATTGATATTGTTTTTTTATTCGACTGTGACCTCCACCACTCTTCCAAGGGGCATTTAAACCGTCTTGTTAAGCTACTGCGACGTCCTCCACTCTTACAAGGGGCATTGAAACCATCTTGTTAAGCTACTGCGACCTCCACCACTCTTCCAAGGGGCATTAAAAGCATCTTTTTAAGCTACTGCGCCCTCCCCCGCTCTTCCAAAGGGCATTAAAACCGTCTTGTTAAGCTACTGCCACCTCCACCACTCTTCCAAGGGGCATTGATATTGTCTTTTTATTCCACTTCGACCTCCACCACTCTTCCAAAGGGCATTAAAACCATCTTGTTAAGGTACTTCGAACTCCACCACTCTTCCAAGGGGCATTGATATTGCCATTTATTACACTGCGACCTCCACCACTCTTCCAAAGGGCATTAAAACCGTCTTCTTAAGCTACTGTGACCTCCACCGCTATTCCAAGGCGCATTAAAACCATCTTGTTAAGCTACTGCGACCTACACCACTCTTCCAAGGGGCATTGATATTGTCTTTTTATTCCACTGAGACCTCCACCATTCTTCCAAGGGGCATTAAAATTGTATTGTTAAGCTACTACGACCACCACCACTCTTCCAAGGGGCATTGATATTGTTTTTTATTCCACTGTGACCTCGACGTCTCTTCGAAGAGGCATTTAAACTGTCTTGTTAAGCTACTGTGACCTCCACGTTTCTTCCACGGGGCATTAAAACCATCTTGTTAAGCTACTGCGACCTCCACCACTCTTCCGAGGGGCATTGATATTGTCTTTTTATTCCACTGTGACCTCCACCACTATTCCAAAGGGCATTAAAACCGTCTTGTTAAGCTACTGCGACCTCCACCACTCTTCCAAGGGTCATTGATATTGTCTTTTTATTCCACTGTGACCTCCACGTCTCTTCCAAGTGGCATTTAAACCATCTTGTTAAGCCACTGCAACCTCCACCACTCTTCCAAAGGGCATTAAAACCATCTTGTTAAGCTACTGTGACCTCCACCGCTCTTCCAAGGGGCATTAAAACCATCTTGTTAAGCTACTGCGACCCCCACCGCTCTTCCAAGGGGCATTAAAACCATCTTGTTAAGCTACTGTGACCTCCACATCTTTTCCACGGGGCATTGATATTGTCTTTTTATTCCACTGCGACCTCCACCACTCTTCCAAGGGGCATTAAAACCGTCTTGTTAAGCTACTGTGACCTCCACGTCTTTTCCACGGGGCATTGATAACTTCTTTTTATTCCACTGCGACCTCCACCACTCTTCCAAGGAGCATTAAAACCATCTTGTTAAGCTACTGCGACCTCCACCGCTCTTCCAAGGGTCATTAAAACCATCTTCTTAAGCTACTGCGACCTACACCACTCTTCCAAGGGGCATTGATATTGTCTTTTTATTCCATTGAGACCTCCACCATTCTTCCAAGGGGCATTAAAATTGTATTGTTAAGCTACTACGACCACCACCACTCTTCCAAGGGGCATTGATATTGTTTTTTATTCCACTGTGACCTCGACGTCTCTTCGAAGAGGCATTTAAACTGTCTTGTTAAGCTACTGTGACCTCCACGTTTCTTCCACGGGGCATTAAAACCGTCTTGTTAAGCTACTGCGACCTCCACCACTCTTCCGAGGGGCATTGATATTGTCTTTTTATTCCACTGTGACCTCCACCACTATTCCAAAGGGCATTAAAACCGTCTTGTTAAGCTACTGCGACCTCCACCACTCTTCCAAGGGGCATTGATATTGTCTTTTTATTCCACTGTGACCTCCACGTCTCTTCCAAGTGGCATTTAAACCATCTTGTTAAGCCACTGCAACCTCCACCACTCTTCCAAAGGGCATTAAAACCATCTTGTTAAGCTACTGTGACCTCCACCGCTCTTCCAAGGGGCATTAAAACCATCTTGTTAAGCTACTGCGACCCCCACCGCTCTTCCAAGGGGCATTAAAACCATCTTGTTAAGCTACTGTGACCTCCACATCTTTTCCACGGGGCATTGATATTGTCTTTTTATTCCACTGCGACCTCCACCACTCTTCCAAGGGGCATTAAAACCATCTTGTTAAGCTACTGTGACCTCCACGTCTTTTCCACGGGGCATTGATAACTTCTTTTTATTCCACTGCGACCTCCACCACTCTTCCAAGGAGCATTAAAACCATCTTGTTAAGCTACTGCGACCTCCACCGCTCTTCCAAGGGTCATTAAAACCATCTTGTTAAGTTACTGCGACCCCCTCCGCTCTTCCAAGGGGCATTAAAACCGTCTTGTTAAGCTAATGTGACCTCCACGTCTTTTCCACGGGGCATTGATATTGTCTTTTTATTCCACTGCGACCTCCACCACTCTTCCAAGGGGCATTAAAACCGTCTTGTTAAGCTACTGTGACCTCCACGTCTTTTCCACGGGGCATTGATATTGTCTTTTTATTCCACTGCCACCTCCACCACTCTTGCAAGGAGCATTAAAACCATTTTGTTAAGCTACTGCGACCTCCACCGCTCTTCCAAGGGGCATTAAAACCTTCTTGTTAAGCTACTGCGACCTCCACCACTCTTCCAAGGGGCATTAAAACCATCTTTTTAAGCTACTGCAACCTCCACAACTCTTCCAAGGGGCATTAAAACAGTCTTGTTAAGCTGATACGACCTCCACCACTCTTCCAAGGGGCATTAATATTGTCTTTTTGTTCCACTGCGTCCTCCTCCACTCTCCCAAGGGGCATTAAAACCGTCTTGTTAAGCTACTGCGACCTCCACCGCTCTTCCAAGGGGCATTAAATCCATCTTGTTAAGCTACTGCGACCTCCACCACTCTTCCAAGGGGCATTGATATTGTCTTATTATTCCACTGTGACCTCCACGTCTCTTCCAAGGGGCATTTAAACCATCTTGCTAAGCTACTGCGACCTCCACCACTCTTCCAAAGGGGCATTAAAACCTTCTTGTTAAGCTACTGCGACATCCATCGCTCTTCCAAGGTGCATTAAAACTGTCTTGTTAAGCTACTGCGACCCCCATCGCTCTTCCAAGGGACATTAAAACCATCTTGTTAAGCTACTGTGACCTCCATGTCTTTTCCACGGGGCATTGATATTGTCTTTTTATTCCACTGTGACATCCACCACTCTTCCGAGGGGCAATAAAATCGTCTTGTTAAGCTACTGCGACCTCCACCATTCTTCCAAGGGGCATTAAAACCATCTTGTTAAGCTACTGCGACCTCAACCGCTCTTCCAAGGGGCATTAAAACCGTCTTGATAAGCTACTGCGACCTCCACCGCTCTTCCAAGGGGCATTAAAACCGTCTTGTTAAGCTACTGCGACCTCCACCACTCTTCCACGGGGCATTAAAACCGTCTTGTTAAGCTACTGCGACCTCCACCGCTCTTCCAAATGGCATTAAATCCATCTTGTTAAGCTACTGCGACCTCCACCACTCTTCCAAGGGGCATTAAAACTGTCTTGTTAAGCTACTGTGACCTCCACGTCTCTTCAAAGGGGCATTAAAACCGTCTTCTTAAAGCACTCTGAACTCCACAGCTCTTTCAACGGGCATAGAATTGTTGTTTTTAATTAACTCTAACCTCCACGACTCTTCCATCGGGCTTTGCAATTCCTCCTAATTTTAGTCAGCTTTTGCTTTTCAATGCAAAGGCGAACACTAAGGAAGACACACTCCCCAATAATGGGTAGAAGGTTTTTAGTACGCTGTAATCCACGTACTAAGCAGCCTTCCATTCACTGCTTAGGCCAACAGTGTACAGGAGACACAGTTGCTATAAATGGAAAAAACGGTTTACTTAAGGCCCTCTGACCTCCATGTCACTTCCAAGGGGCATTGGAGTGCCTCGAAATTTTTGGTAGGCATTGCACTCACTGCATGCCCTATAACTGTGTAGCTGAACACTCCTTTTGGTACAGAAACATATCCTACAAGACATGTGTGGTTGACTGGCCTGATATTGATGTGAATAGTCCCTCTTCCTCCTGCTCTTTCTCCTTTGCCACCACCTCATCCATCATTCATCACCTGAAGCTTTGTTTTAACGGGAGTCATAGAGCTGGGATAGTAGCAGGAAAACATCCAGCAATTCTCGGAGGAGGTAGGATATGCGCCAAAACGCTGACCACCTCAGGCCTAACCGCTACTACATACATGTGCTTGCATTCCAAGGAACAGATAGCTAAGGAGATGGATGGTCTCATGATCATGAGTAATTTACTCATTGTGTAGGAGGCCGACCACTGCTGCTGTCTACCTTCTGAACTTTGTGTTGAAGCCTGATTTACCCAGGACCCGCAATCCTCTATGTCTGGAGGACGTGTTGCATCCCAGTGTCCAACTGTGTCCCGGCTTCCACAATATTAACCCAGTGTGAAGGCGCCAGTGAGATGGACCATCCCTGGCCACATTCACTTGTCCACATGTTTGTGGTTAGGCTGTCCTTCAAATAGGGGCGGCTGGGGACCATTTATGGATACCCGGCCACCCCCTGGTGGCTGGGGACCAATCGTGGACACCCGGCCACAGGGCGGCTGGGGACTGAGTATGGATACCATGCCGCCGATGCAGCCATGATGTGGTGGCCAGATTCCGCCTCCACATGCCTAAAAGGCCCAATTTCAAGTGCAAGCAAGCTAGCAGTATGGTATTTCAGCCTGGGGGTGGGTGGGTGAGTGGCAGGCTGCACACTTACGCTTGCATTCCAAGAAAACAAAGCAGATGCTAACTTCTATCATCATCATCATGCTCCTCACCTTGGCACTCTCAACTCCCCTGATGGGGAAGCCAGAGCCCACCGGAGGAGTCTGGTTGTCTGGTGAGCTCGGCCAATGCTGACCTAAAGCAGGCCAGGCTAAGAAAAGTGTGGGGAAGATTACCGGGACAAATAGGGGCGGCTGGGGACCGAGTATGGACACCCGTTTGCCCCCTGGTGGCTGGGGACCAAGAGTGGACACCTGGCTGCCGGGCGGCTGGGGACTGGGTATGGATACCAGGCCACCGACGCAGCCATGACGTGGTGGCCAGATTCCGCCTCCACATGCCTAAAAGGCCCAATTTCAAGTGCAAGCTAGCAGTATGGTATTGCAGCCTGGGGGTGGGTGGGTGGCAGGCTGCATACTTGTGCTTGCATTGCAAGGAATGGGGAGGTACAATTGAACACAGCCCTGGGACAAGGACTTGCACGGGGATAGTTGCAAGTTGGCATCTTCTGATGCGGCAAGGATCACTTCTGATGGGCACACTTTTAGGCAGTGACCTGGGTGTCAGAGATGCTTCCAGGGGTCTTCCTCATGCTGTTCCCATGTCTTTTCAGTACTGTATGCATGTGTCACAAAGGACATGGCCAGATAAGGTTGTAAAATGTTAAAATGACATTTCCCAGTGAATGCATTTGTCACGGTTGAAAGCCATACAAAAGTGCAAAAATGCATAAAAAATGCTACTTGTGAACATAGCCCAAGGTGTGGAGGAGCATTTTTGCTTTTTGTTATTTATTTTAACTTATACACAAGTCTTTACCCTGGAAAGGATGTTCCTTAACATATTTCATAGGAAAGCAGTTTCAGTTTTGTTTTTCAACGTTTTATTGTGAGCCCTTAAAAGTGGCTTAATACCTCTGACCACGTTGTTGACAGCAGTGACCTGGGGGTCAGAAATGCTTCCTGGGGCGATCCCCATGCTGTCCCCATGTAATTGGAGCACTGTCACTATCGTTTTGGGCACTTTTTAGGCTTTCTACAGACTGCCGGGGGTGCCGCCGCAAAAATGCTCGGGTCTCCCGTAGACTAACATTGGGCTCATTGCTCGGGTCGAGCACCCGAGTATCACGGTGAGCTCGGCCCGAGCTTCGAGCACCCTAGCATTTTAGTGCTCGCTCAACACTAGTAGTGAGCGTGGAAGATATTGTCCTCCATTTAAAATGGGCATGGCACGTGTTGAGGGTCGGGGAACTGGACATGATGGTGATGGTGCATGCGGAGGCCGAGGACAAGGCCATGGGCAAGCTGAATTTGTGCCACAAAAAACACCCACATCAGCTCACCTGACCTTCCTGTCCCAATTCATAAGGGACCACAGCACACCACTATTTAACCCAGACCAGTGTCAAAAGATTGTTGGTTGGATAGCGGATAATGCTTCCAGTCACTTAGCCACCACCACCCTGTCTTTCACACGGTCAAGTCTCAGTAGCCATGAGTCTGGACCGCATATTCCTCACCCTGATCCTCCTTCCTCCCACCTTGCTGAGTGCCCAGAGACAACTGATCCCCCACTTGGACACTCTGAAGAGCTGTTCACTTTTCCATTTATAGATTCGGGATTCTCGCCCGATCCACATGAAGCGGGGCAAGAGGAGATCGCATGCAGCAATGCCCAAATATTTGAGCAGCCACGGTCACACGAAGGCGACGGTGGGAAAGTGTCACAAGATGTGGACGATAATGAGACACAATTGCCAGAAAGTCAGGAGGAGGACCAGGGTGTGGAAGTGGAAGACGAGGTGGTGGATGATATAGTAACTGACCCAACCTGGCAGGAGGACATGCAGAGCCAGGACAGCAGCACACAGGGAGAGGGAGGCAGAGCACCCCAACAGGCAGGAAGAAGCAGTGTGGTGGCTGCAGACAGAAGGCAGGCAACCGAACCCCGTAACACCATCACGAAGGAAGTTGCCAGTACAACTGTTAGGTCTTCCCGAGTCTGGTTGTTTTTTAAAGACTCTGCCGATAACCCCAAAAAGGCCCTTTGCACCACCTGCCAGTCCAGCATCAGCAGGGGTGGAAAATCGACCAGCCTGACCATCACCAGCATGATCAGGCCCATGGCAGCAAAGCACCTGACTTTGTGGGCTGAACCCCAGGGTCCAGGAACAGTGTCTGCGGGTGGCACCATTGCTTCTACCACTGTTGTGCATGCAAGCCAATCCCATGTCCGTGGTGCATACAAAGATGCCTCCTGCAGTGCATCTGTCATTGCACACTCTCAAGTAGCAGCATCAGGAAGCACATCCACGTCCTTGTCCCAGGGCAGCGTTCGGTTGTCCATAGCCCAGTCCTTGGAATGCAAGCGCAAATACGCAGCCAACGCCTCACAGGCCACACTACTAAATTCTCACATTTCATGACTGCTTGCGCTCGAAATGTTGCCTTTTAGGCTCGTGGAAACGGAAGCATTCCGCAAACTGATGGCGGCGGCCATCCCTCGGTACTTGGTCCCCAGCTGCCACTTTTTTTCCCAGTGTGCCATCCCCACATTACACAAGGACATGTCCCAAAACATTAGCCGTGCCCTCAACAACGCAGTTACCAGGAAAGTCCACCTAACCACGGACACGTGGACAAGTGCTTGTGGGCAGGGACGGTCCATCTCGCTGACGGCACACTGTGTTAAAATAGTGGAAGCCGGGACCCAGTCGGACCTTGGGACGGAACACGTCCT
The DNA here is from genome assembly GCF_046119375.1 of Phyllobates terribilis. Taxonomy (NCBI): domain Eukaryota; kingdom Metazoa; phylum Chordata; class Amphibia; order Anura; family Dendrobatidae; genus Phyllobates; species Phyllobates terribilis. The sequence goes on from NW_027362762.1 coordinate 883,398,638, forward strand.
CCCGACGCTAAGGATAGCGGGCCCTAGGTCAATCAGGGTGGCCCCCACGGTCTACAGCTCCTGCACCTCATCCTCCTCCGCCTCCTCCTCTTCAGCCTCCATCTCCGAAATGACCACATCAGTCACAAGCTGGAGCACTGCAGCACTGCCTCGGCCAAGCGGCAACAGGCTGTGCTGATGCTAATATGCTTAGGTGACAAACCGCACGATGCTGAAGGCGACAATGGCCAGAATCTGGTGGCGGCTCTGAGGCGAGGCGAGCTCACACACGTATCGTGCTTAACCTCGTGGTTCAGCGGTTTCTCAAATCCTACTCGGAGCTGCCGGATCTGCTTTTAAAAGTACGCTGCCTTTGTGCCCATTTTAGAAAGTCACCAACAGCTTTCACCGCCCTTGCCGTGTTTCAGCAGCGTTTGCAGCTTCCCGCTCACAGACTGGAGTGTGATGTTCCCACGCGTTGGAACTCAGCACTGCAGATGTTGGGAAGGATTTGTGAGCAGAAGAGGGCAGTTGTTGAGTACCAGCATCAACAAGGCCATTGGTATTCAGTTCAAACTCCACACATAAGACATACAGTGGTAGCCAAAAGTATTGGCACCCCTGCAATTCTGTCAGATAATACTCAGTTTCTTCCTGAAAATGATTGCAATCACAAATTCTTTGGTATTATTATCTTCATTTAATTTGTCTTCAATGAAAAAACACAAAACAAATTGTCCTAAAGCCAAATTGGATATAATTCCACACCAAACCGAAAAAAGGGGGTGGACAAAAGTATTGGCACTGTTTGAAAAATCATGTGATGCTTCTCTAATTCGTGTAATTAACAGCACCTGTAACTTACCTGTGGCACCTAACAGGTGTTGGCAATAACTAAATCACACTTGCAGCCAGTTAACATGGATTAAAGTTGACTCAACCGCTGTCCTGTGTCCTTGTGTGTACCACATTGAGCATGGAGAGAAGAAAGAAGACCAAAGAACTGTCTGAGGACTTGAGAAACCAAATTATGAGGAAGCATGAGCAATCTCAAGGCTACAAGTCCATCTCCAAAGACCTGAATGTTCCTGTGTCTTCCGTGCGCAGTGTCATCAAGAAGTTTAAAGCCCATGGCACTGTGGCTAACCTCCCTAGATGTGGACGGAAAAGAAAAATAGACAAGAGATTTCAACGCAAGATTGTGCGGATGGTGGATAAAGAACCTCGACTAACATCCAAACAAGTTCAAGCTGCCCTGCAGTCCGAGGGTACAACAGTGTCAACCCGTACTATCCGTCGGCGTCTGAATGAAAAGGGACTGTATGGTAGGATACCCAGGAAGACCCCACTTCTTACCCCGAGACATAAAAAAGCCAGGCTGGAGTTTTCCAAAACTTACCTGAGAAAGCCTAAAACGTTTTGGAAGAATGTTCTCTGGTCTGATGAGACAAAAGTAGAGCTTTTTGGCAAAAAGCATCAACATAGAGTGTACAGGGAAAAAAAAGAGGCATTGAAAGAAAAGAACACGGTCCCTACTGTCAAACAAGGCGGAGGTTCCCTGATGTTTTGGGGTTGCTTTGCTGCCTCTGGCACTGGACTGCTTGACCGTGCGCATGGCATTATGAAGTCTGAAGACTACCAACAAATTTTGCAGCATAATGTAGGGCCCAGTGTGAGAAAGCTGGGTCTCGCTCAGAGGTCATGGGTCTTCCAGCAGGATAATGACCCAAAACACACTTCCAAAAGCACTATAAAATGGTTTGAGAGAAAGCACTGGAGACTTCTAAGGTGGCCAGCAATGAGTCCGGACCTGAATCCCATAGAACACCTGTGGAGAGATCTCAAAATGGCAGTTTGGAGAAGGCACCCTTCAAATATCAGGGACCTGGAGCAGTTTGCCAAAGAAGAATGGTCTACAATTCCAGCAGAGCATTGTAAGAAACTCATTGATGGTTACCGGAAGCGGTTGTTCGCAGTTATTTTGGCTAAAGGTTGTGCAACCAAGCATTAGGCTGAGGGTGCCAATACTTTTGTCTGACCCATTTTTGGAGTTTTGTGTGAAATGATCAATGATTTGATTTTTGCTTCATTCTCTTTTGTGTTTTTTCCTTTCAAGCAAATTAAATGAAGATAACAATACCAAAGAATTTGTGATTGCAATCATTTTCAGGAAGAAACTGAGTATTATCTGACAGAATTGCAGGGGTGCCAATACTTTTGGCCACGACTGTATGTACCATCCTCCAAAACTTTGAGGACTCCACCATGATGGTGAGCGATGATGATGCCATAATTAGCGTCACCATCCCTCTACTCTGTCTTCTGAAACGCTCTCTGCTCACAATCAAAGAGGTAGCATTGCAGGCGGAGCACGATGAGATGGAGCAAGGAACCATACAGGGTGATTAGACAATCATGATCATGATTAAGGCTTTTCTAAGCTGAAACACGTAGCATTTTTTTTACTCTGTTTGCCCATATGGTGTGAATTGGCTCTTTTTGTAAGTGCATTTTTTATGGAAATATCATCCTTCAAATAAATGGAAATTTTAATTACACCATATCGCTGGTGTCTCCTCACTCGCTGGCTTTTGGTTTGAAGTTGTGTTCAATGCAGCAGCCTGCTGATATCCGAGCAGAAAGGAGGAAACACCAGGAAGGAGTTTATAGTTGAGCAGACTTCATCATTTTCTTCATACTCTTTAGTAATGGGAGCAATAAAACATAGCCAGCTGATGGCTCTCTAAGAATAGTGAGGGCCAACTGCTGGCCCTTTAAGAATTGTAAAGGCCACCTGATGGCCCTATAAAAATAGACTTTGTGACTTTCAGAGTCCCTCCTTCATAAATGAAAAGCATATTTTAGCAGCTGCTAGGGACTAAGCAGCGCTTGAGACTAGTCAGGCAGGCAGGATCCTGGCAACTTCTCCCCACCCATTGCTCTAGATTGACATGTGTGTATAGGCAAAGACCTGTCAATACAGGGCATCAGGTGGGATTAAGCCGCCGGGTTTCCACCTATTCAACTAGTCTACAGCGCGGCTTGATGCTCGGCAGCTATTAAACTATGTTTCTCTCTAAAAAGCTGGAATCGTGCAGCCATAGTGTGATACATGATAATTGTGGACTGGGCAGCATGTATTAGCTATTAGGTTCACTTTAAACACATTTAGCTATATTACTTTTGTAGCTACTCAAACCCTTCAATGTCCAATTTTGGATTGCCAATCCTTTTCTAGAACATTACCCTCTCGCTACAAATAATAAATGTATTAAAATCCAAAAATATATCACATCAGAACTTGCTCTAAGTATCATATCCCTGAACAGTTCTAAGGGCCAAGAAGGTTGTTTTATTTATTGGAAAAGAGATTTTAATTACAAACATTAATGAGAAATGATGAAAGTTGACATGTCAGTACCATCTCTCACTTCTCATTTTCAAAGTGTTGTAACATTTTCAAATGTTTATTATCTTTGATGTTTTTGACATTTAAAAAAATATATTTTTTATTTTAATAACTGTGTTCTTCAGACCTTTACGATGACAGCTCTAAAAATAGACAAATATGTATAAAATATCAATGCAATCCTTTAGTATTCATAGGGCAACTTATCATTTTCATATATGCATGTGCTTATTTCTGCAAAATAGGTGATTTTCAATGGATGAAACAGAGACTAGTGGCTATATATAGGATTATGCCTAGGGCTAACCAGCTACATGGGTGATGTGACAGTCAGTCTGACAAGACACGCAATGCAACCATTTGTGCAACTTGTCTGAAACTTGTTGCATGTCAAATTTAGAGCTGCATTTTCGCTGTAAAAATGTTTCAAAATCACAGGAGATTGCATATGAATTGCAAGGTGCAAGCAATTTTCTTTGAAGAAGAACTTGCTTTTGAAGAAAAAATTGTATGTGATTTGCAACAATTATGTCATGGATGTGATGGTCGTGGGTGCCAAGGCAACTTCATTGATAATTAATTAATGTAGTATCGCAATGCCAAATTACAATCGTAACCCCTTCATGACCTTGGGATTTTCCTTTTTTGCGTTTTCGTTTTTTTGCTCCTCTTCTTCCCAGAGCCATAACTTTTTTATTTTTATGTCAATATGGCCATGTGAGGGCTTGTTTTTTTGCAGGAATCATACACAAAACAACTGCAACCAAGAAAAACTACAGTAAAGTGACTGAATCCAAGAAAGTCTATCACCAGCAGAAAACACCAGTAGGAGAAGGGATTTAAAGCTGCACTCGAAAAGTGATAGGACAGACAAACAGAGTAAATGAAGAATACCTGTGTTAAACTAGATAGACTGCAGCCAGAATAGCAGAACCCAAACACCCAGAGAAAAGGTGGCTCCTATGTCTCGGCAGAAAGAGAAACCGACCAGAGAACACAAACGCAAGGGATAAAATCAAGGAGCATGACACCTATTCTGGGAGTAGCATAATGTAGAGAAAGAGATTCCAGTATACCACTTACTGGGCTGCTTGCTGTAGTTTTTTTCAGCAGGAGAACATCACTAGAGGACTACTTGGCCTGCTGCAAGGTTTTCTTACCCTGCCGTCAACACTCATTGGCAGATTCCAGCCTACGTATGTATAATCAACAAAAAAGCTGCCAATCAGTGTTGTGGGCAAAGTTATCCAGAGCTCAGCATTTAGCAAACTGGGAGACCTGCAGCAGATAAAGAATCAGTGATTTATTAAAATGATAGCATGCAGACCAGTAAATGATACATTGCTGGAATCAGGGTCCCTGTCCCTATCAGGGTCCCTGTCCCTACATTATGCTGCTCTCAGATGGGGTAAGGCCTGAATTATGCCTTTTAAATGTATGTACTTCAGAAACTGAAATAAATGTGTTTAAAAATTAGACTGAAATGTTTTTTTAGCACGTTATCTCATTCATATGCTGGCATTCTTATAGACTGGTTACAAATTATATAAAAAATTGTCCAATCCTGACATTTTATTCATTCTATTTGTATTGTATTTTCTATATACTATACTCGATTAGATTATTTTATTTAATATATGTTGTAAATATTTAAATATCAAAATTTTCATTATATTGGTTTAATCTCCTAGAAAAAAATTTCTATCAGAGAATAAAAATAATACTGAAAAAGTAATCACGATTATTCAACATCTTAAATATTAATATGTTTCATATTACTCCATTATTTCTTTATTTGAACACTGACTTTTTTAGTCAATAGAGGATATTTTCCTGATAAAACAATGCACAGACAAAAGATAAATAATTTAACGTAAATGCAGAATAAAATAAAAAGGAAATGAAAAAATAAAGAGCTCAAAATGTATTGCCATTGTTTGTGCCATTTGCTTGCTGTGCACATTAGATATTGGTATTTAAGTGCAAATAACGGGCGCATACTTATAAATCTACATATATAGTTCAATTTTACAAACCGAGTTTTCTAGAATTTTAGCATTTTTCTCTTAAAACCAAGAAAGAATTTTAGAAGTTTTACCCTGTGGTGAGATCACAGCCATCTATCACCAAATTATTCACACAAAGGAAAGGGCTATTACTTTTATCAGTTTACTTTTATAGATCATCTCAGGGGCCAGCTAACTTTGGACCTTCAGGACCAAGCAATTTTTTTATTGACTCATTTCAAAAGTCATAACTTTTCCATTTTTCCATTCTTAGAAGGTAAAATTTACAATTCCTTTTTTACTCAAGGTCTCAACAGTAATACATTATTTATTAGCATAACATCTATAAGGCAACACCTTTAATAACAGACTAAACTATTGCCTATCAACACATTGGGCTACAATATAATATAAAAGCACATGTATCTGACCACTGATTGATCTTCATTTATCGATTTTTTAAATATATTTTTAAAGGGAACCTGCCACCTCGGAAAACACTATTTACCTGCAGATTTTGTGGTAATCTGCAGGTAAAAAGTGTTAAAAGTACAGTAGCCAGGAGAAAATGAACTTACTGTATTTGCTCCTGCAAGCAACTGACTTTCAATAATAGGGCCATGCACAGGATGACTACAGTCACCACTCACTATATTATGAGTGGCAACTGTCAACATTCCCCGATAGCTCACAATGCAGTGCATCTTTGCAGAATGGGCTGTCAATCAAAGTGCCGGGGTGTGCTTACAGCAGCCGTTCACAGTATGGTGAGTGGTGCTGTGAGCGGTGACTGTAGCCGCTCTGTTCACGCCCGCATGACTAACAGCCGGAGCCTCCCAGGAGGAAATAAGTTCATTTTCTCCTGGTAACCACACTTTCAGGAAGACGGCTGGGAATCATTGTATTTACCTTCAAATTAACCCTACATCATCAGGAAAATAGCATTTTCCGAGGTGACAGGTTCTTTTAATATGTTTTTTTTATATAGAATTATTCCCTTATTTTACGACATGGAGATCAACATTATTTTTTTGTCCTACTGACTTCTTCCTCTAGAAATTAGATCTAGTTTTAATCTTAATATAGATAATATTTTCATTAGAAAGGACAATGGGAGATGTACGTTTACAAAAAAACACCTCTTGGTTGGTTGCTTAAATACATCTATCCAATGCATAAACATTTAAGAGTTTATTAGCTATGATCTACATGTCATTCAGATGTACATTTTTTATGCGTTGACGTGTTCTAGCATTTTTATTCAAACGTAGAAGACACAGTCTTTATAATCTATGTGGTTGTTCATGTTTTGTTTTTTTGCGGACCACTCGGTGATGGAGATTTGTCTGTTTTTAATCCAAGTCATGGCTCAAAATCACCCATAAAAGTCTATGGGTCCATGAAAATTAAATGCAACACAAGGCTGTCATATTCAATCATTGTTCTATTTGTTTTTAACATTATAATGGGTAGAAGAAGTGCTGCAATTTTTTTAAAACATTTGAGAAAACCTGACACACTCACCAAACACTAATATCAAACCCTGTTGGAAATGGACGTCGGAGTGAAGCCTTATTTATTAATTTAAAGTGGTAACTATTTTTCTCAACTAGATGAAGGTTCAACAGGTCCCAGTGAATTCCTGTTGTGGTTTCCTATACACACTATTGCTCCACTCACTCAGTAGACATTAGGACCCATTTCCTTCAGATCATTTATCGCCTTAGTGGTTGGACCCTTAAAGATCATACATTTGTAACCTAACCTGTGGGTAGGTGATATACACGCATATGGATTAAATTGTTGGCACCATTCTGTTAAGGTAAGAAAAAAACACAATGGTCACTGAAATAACTTGAAACTAACAAAAATAACTTTCATTTTAAATTTACTGAATATCAACTAATGAAAATCAGACATTGCTTCTGAATTGTGGTTCAAGAGAATGTTCAGAAAAAAACTTATGAAAATGGCCCAGATAAAAATTATGGTAAACCTAGAAAAGATTGAAAATAATTTGGCCATAGGGGCATGGTAAACTATGATTTGTCCTTTAAATAATATCACATGTGTCTACAAACAGTCAGTCTGCCTATGTAGAGGGTGAAAAGTAGTCTATGTGCTGTTTGGTATCATGGTGTGTACAACACTGAACATGGATCAAAAAAAGTCAAGGAGAGAGTTGTAACAGGAAATAAGAGAGACAGTTATAAACAAATATGTTAAAGATCAAGACTATAAGACAATCTCCTGTTCCTGTTACTACAGTTGCACATATTATTCAGAAGTTTAAAGGGAAACTGTCATCTGAAATAATGATATTAACCTGCAGATATGGGGTTAATCTGCAGTTTAATAGTATTCTGAAGCCATACGGCCACCGCACTGCAATCTCAGCTGCTGGTATAGTTACAGCTGCCGCTCACTATGTATTGAGCGGTGACTGAAGCCGCACAGGCAGCGCCTCTGTGACTGAAAGCCCAATACTGCTGGAAGGAATAAAGTACATTTCTTCCTGGCAGTCATAGTTTCAGTATGCTATTGACCTGCAGATTAAAAGGGTGGGAAAAAAATAACCTTTTATTCTATCTGCCTTAAAATTATGCTCTACTGGATACAAAGACATACACATTACACAAACATATATTTATATACTATTAAAAACCATCCCATTAGTTATCCAGCACTCAAATGTTAATGGACCACCCAGGGTGTTAAATCTGTCACCGTTGGTATAACAAAGGAAGATATAGCATATTGTGAAGAGAAAAAAGAAAACTCATCATTTCTTAAGGCCCCGTCACACTAAGCGATGCAGCAGCGATCCCGACAATGATATGACCTGTCAGGGATCGTTGCTGCGTCGCTATGTGGTCGCTGGTGAGCTGTCAAACAGGCAGGCTCACCAACGATCAGGGGAGCAGCGACATCGTGGAAAGAATCGTTCCACGATGTCCTGCTCCCGGTTACCAGCCTGCTGCTGAAGCAGGAGCAGGCTCGTAACCATGATAAACATCGGGTTACTAAGTGCGCGTGTGCCCCTGGTAACACGCTGTTTACCATGGATACCACTCTGCTACCGTGCGCAGGAGGTTAGCGTTCTCCTTAGCAGAGTCGTATCCATGATAAACATCAGGTTACTAGGGGCATACGCGCACTTAGTAACCCGATGTTTATCATGGATACGACTCTGCTAAGGTGAGCGGTAACCTCCCGCGCACCGTAGCAGAGAGGTATCCATGGTAAACAGCGGGTTACTAAGTGCGTGCGTGCCCCTAGTAACCCGATGTTTACCATAGTTACCAGCCTGATCGTTGGTCCCGCTGGTCACACACAGCGATGTGTGCAGGTCAGCAGGAGGCCAACGACCAAAAAATGGTCCAGGACACTTTGCAGCGATCAGCGACCTCACAGCAGGGGCCTGATCGTTGCAAAGTGTCACACATAGCGACATCGCTGGTGAGGTCACTGTTGCATCACCAAAACCTTGACTCCGCAGCGATCTCGCTAGCGTTATCGCTATGTGAGACGGGGGCTTTAGTCATATTAATGAGAAAGGGAACAATCTCAGAAAGGGAACAAATGTTTGCCCCCTTCCTGATTTCTTTTTCTTTTGCATGTTTGTCACACTTAAATGTTTCAGATCACAAAACAAATTTAAATATTTGACAAAGAAAATACAAGTAAACACCAAATGCAGTTTTTAAATTAAAGTCTTTATTACTAAGGGAAAAAGAAACCAAACCTATAGGGCTCTGAGTGAAAAAGTGATTGCCCCCTAAACCTAATAACAAGTTGGGCCACCTTTAGCAGCAACAACTGCAATCAAGCGTTTGTGACATCAAGCAATAAGTATTTTACAATGCTCTGCAGGAATTTTAGTCCACTCATCTTTGCAAAATTGTTGTAATTCAGCCACATTGGAGGATTTCCGAACATGAACCACCTTTTTAAGGTCATGCTACAGCATCTCAATCGGATTAAGATTAGGAATTTGATTAGGCCACTCCAAATCTTTTTATTTTTTTTTCTTAAGCCATACAGAGGTGGACTTGCTGGTGTGTTTTGGATCATTGTCCTTCTCTATAACCCAAGTGCGCTTCAGCTTGAAGTCATGAACAAATGGCCGGACATTCTCCTTCAAGATTTTCTGATAGACAGCAGAATTCATGGTTCCATTTACCACATCAAATCTTCCAGGTCCTGAAGTTGCAAAACAGTCCCACACCATCACAGTACATCACACTACCACCACCATATTTTGCAGTTGGTAGGATCCTCCTTTTCTGAAATGCTGTGTTAGTTCTACGCTAGATCTAATGGGGTATACAGCTTCCAAAAACTCCAACTTTTGTCTCGTCAGTGCACAGAGTATTCTCCCAAATGTCTTGGTGATTATCAAGATGTTTTCTGGCAAAATTGAGATGAGCCTTTATGTTCTTTTTGCTCAGTAGTGGTTTTTGTCTTGGAACTCTGCCATTCATGCCATTTTTGCCCAGTCTCTTTCTTATGGTGGAGTCATAAACAATGACCTTAACTGAGGCAAGTGAAGCATGCAGTTCTTTGGATGCTGTTCTGGTTTTTTTTGTGACCTCTAGAATGAGTCGCCGCTGTATTCTTGGGGTAATTTTGGTTGGCCGGCCACTCTTGGGAAGGTTCACCACTGTTACATGTTTTCTCTATTTCTGGATAATGGCTCTCACTGTGGTTCACAGGAGTTCCAAAGCTTTAGAAATGGCTTTATAACCTTTTCCAGACTGATAGATCTCAATTACTTTGTTTCTCATTTGTTCCTGAATTTCTTTGGATCGTAGCATGATGTCTAGCTTTTGAGGATATTTTGGTCTACTTCACTTTGTCAGGCAGGTCCTATTTAAGTAATTTCTTGATTGAGAACAGGTGTGGCAGTAATCAGGAATCATTGAAACTTGGTGGGACGATACACATGATTGGAATAAAAGGCTAAAAGGATACAACTTATTTGCAAGAAACAGACTTGATAAACGAGGAGGAGGTGTCGCATTGTATGTTAGAAAAGCGTATATCTGCACAGAGATTGAAGCTTCAGAGACTGGGAGTTCTGTGGAAACTGTTTGGGTAAGAATACAAGGAGAGAACAACGGAAAGGACACCATTGTAGGCATTTACTACAGGCCACCTGGGCAAGCTGAAGATATGGATGAACTCTTTATGTATCAAATGACCAAGTTCTCAAAAAAATAGTGGTCATGGGAGATTTCAACTATCCAGACATTTGTTGGGAATCTCTCTCAAGTAAAACTAACAGGTCAAGCAAATTCTTATCCTCTCTTGCTGACAACTTTATCTTCCAAAAGGTAGGGGAGAAAACAAGGGGATCTGCTACTTTGGATCTAATCCTTATAAACAGGGATGAAATGGTTGAGGAGGTAAAGGTGGCTGGGATCCTAGGAGGCAGCGATCATTCTATTATAGAATTTTTGATAACTAGAGGAGGAAGACATGTGAAGACTCAAACTTCAAGGTTAGATTTTAGAAAGGCAGATTTTAAGAGACTCAGAAAGAGAATAGGAGGGATCCAATGGCTGGATGTCCTTAAGGACAAAAATGTCCAGGAAGGATGGGAAATTTTTAAAACTGAGATTCTCAAAGCACAATCGTTAACAATCCCGAAAAGTAGGAAGAATGGGAAGCATTTAAGGAAACCAGGATGGATGAACACAGAACTTAAACACATGCTAAAAAGAAAGAAAGAAATGTTTATTAAATGGAAAGAGGGAGGCATATCTAAAGAAGATTATAATGCAGTCTGCAGATCCTGTAGGGCACATATCAGGTTAGCTAAAGCTGACAATGAATTAAGGCTTGCAAGAGATGTCAAAAGCAACAAAAAAGGATTTTGGGGGTATGTCAAAAGTAAAAGAAAAGTCAAAGATGCTATAGGATTTTTACAGGATGAAAATGGAGAAATGGTAAGAGAGGATGTTGAGAAGGCCGAACTTTTTAATTCCTATTTTGCATCTGTTTTCTCTCAGAAAGAAAATGTATCATCAACTGATCTTCACTGTCGTTTTAAAGGAATAGAAGAATCCAAGTTATCTGTAAACAGAAAGATTGTGAGGGAATATTTAGCTAACATAAATGAGTTCAAGTCTCCAGGTCCAGATGAATTACACCCCAGAGTACTGAAGGAGATCATAGAAGAAATTTTAGAACCACTCTCCATAATCTTTGAAAATTCTTGGAGAACAGAAGAAGTCCCAGAAGACTGTAGAAGAACAAATGTTGTTCCTATCTTCAAAAAGGGGAAGAAGGTGGACCCAGGGAACTATAGGCCGGTGAGTCTGACTTCTATACCAGGAAAGATCTTTGAACAAATTATTAAACAACATGTAGGTAAGTACATGGATAAGAATGAAGTGATTAACCAGAGTCAGCATGGGTTTGTAACTAACAAGTCATGTCAGACAAACTTAATTTCCTTCTATGACAGAATCATTGACTGGGTGGATCAGGGAAATGCTGTAGATATAGTATATCTTGACTTCAGCAAAGCATTTGACAAAGTATCTCACACCATCCTTATTGAAAAAATGACCAAGTATGCAATGGACCAGGCAACTGTTAGGTGGATTCATAACTGGCTTAGTGATCGGACTCAAAGGGTGGTTGTAAATGGCTTCACATCCAGCTGGATGAATGTCTCAAGTGGGGTAGCACAGGGCTCCGTCCTGGGACCTTTATTGTTCAACATCTTTATCAATGATTTAGATGAAGGAATTGAGGGTAAACTGATTAAATTTGCTGATGACACAAAGCTAGGAGGGATAGCTAATACTAGAGAAGAGAGAGAGAGGATTCAAAAAGACCTAAATAAACTGGAGCAGTGGGCAGCAACCAACAGAATGGTTTCTAACAGGGAAAAATGCAAAGTACTACATCTGGGCAATAAAAATGAAAAAAGCATATACAGAATGGGAGGAATAGAGCTAAGCAACAGTACATGTGAAAAAGACTTAGGTATACTAATAGATCATAGACTGAACATGAGTCAACAGTGTGATGCAGCAGCAAAAAAGGCAAATACAATTCTGGGATGTATTAACAGAAGCATACAGTCTAGATCACGTGAAGTCATTATCGGACTTTACTCCTCTTTGGTCAGACCTCATCTGGAATACTGTGTACAGTTTTGGGCACCACATTTTAAAAAAGACATAGACAAACTGGAGCAAGTTCAGAGAAGAGCGACCAGAATGGTGACTGGTCTGCAAACCATGTCCTATGAGGAACGGTTGCAAGATTTGGGAATGTTTAGCTTGCAAAAAAGAAGACTGAGAGGAGACTTAATAGCTGTCTACAAATATGTCAAGGGCTGTCACATTGTAGAAGGATCATCTTTATTCTCATTTGCACAAGGAAAGACTAGAAGCAATGGGATGAAACTAAATGGGAGGAGACACAGATTAGATATTAGAAAAAACTTTTTGACAGTGAGGGTGATCAATGAGTGGAACAGGCTGCCACGAGAGGTGGTGAGTTCCCCTTCAATGGACGTCTTCAAACAGAGGCTGGACAGACATCTGTTTGAGATGATTTAGTGAATCCTGCTTTGAGCATGGGGTTGGACCAGATGACCCACGAGGTCCCTTCCAACTCTACATTCTATGATTCTATGATTCTATGATTCTATGAGGCCTGTGTGTGGCTAGGGAAAGTGAACTCAGCTTCCAAAGATGTGATAAACCACAGTTAATTTATTTTTAAGAGGGAGAGAGCATTCACTTCTTCACACAGGGCGCTGCAGGTTTGGATTTCTTTTTCCCTTAATAATAAAGACCTTGATTTAAAAACTGCATTTTGTGTTTACTTGTGTTATCTTTGTCTAATATTTAAATTTGTTTTGTGATCTGAAACATTTAAGTGTGACAAACATGCAAAAGAATAAGAAATCAGGAAGGGGGCAAACACTATTTTCACACCACTGTAATTAGGGAAAGTGAGGAGCAATTGTCACATATCTACAGTCCACCTTCACCCAGGGGGTCAAGTGCCAGGTTTATAAGGTGTGGTGCAGTAAAAGGTGTAGTACTGGATGGAAGGTATATTTCTCCCAGCAAGATAAAATGTGGCCTGGATTTTCCCTAACTCTCCGGGTTTTTAGCGCAACACCTGACATACACAGCTGCAGCAATTAAGCCTGCATAAGACAGTTAGGGGGGAAATCTCAGTGCGTGAGGAGCTAGGCTACAGTGAGCCTGAATTTGTGTTGCTGTTTGGATACATGCTGGAAAGGTCTGTGACAAAGATTCAAGCAACCCTGGGAATGGCATCTGGTGGTCGTCTGTGGCCTGCAAGTAACCACATCACTAGTGGTGACCAGGCGGCCGCTTAGTTAAGCCTGTCCCATGCAAGGGTGAGTCTGAGACCATTGGTTCTTCAAGTTGGAGTACATTTACGTTGTTTTTTTTTTCCATTTCTGCCACCTGCTCTTTAAAGTGTGAATAAAACACTGAAGTTTGGACTTTAAGCCTGTGTGTTGCCTCATTACTGCGTGCCTGCCCCTGCCTACCAGAGCAAATCCCTACAATGGGTATATTCACAAGTTGCGTAATTGCAGCATTTTTGTCTTAACCGAAAAACAGAGAGTTGGCAGGAAATTACTGCTTACAATACACTCTTTTTTATGCTTTTTACATGCATTTGTTTTGCAGAGTTTTAACTTGTCTTTTTCACCCTTTCATTTAAATGGATGAAAGGAGCTGCACAAATGCTGAAAAAAATTGTCAAGCTGCACCTTTGCAAAAATGTAGCTGGGGTCAAAATACGTGTTTAAAAAAAGCAGCATGTGTATGTAATTTCAGAAATCTGACTAATTATGCTGGTGTAATAGTGAAGAAGGGTGTAACCTTCCTTTGGTACTAAAGTAGTTAGAATAACATGTTCCCATAGTTAGGTCTCTCTTTGAACTGTTGATAGGTCAAGTTAAGGGGTTAGCTTCAGTGGTACAGTCAGTAGAGTAGAGGGGGGAATGCAGTGTTTCGGTCAGGCGTGGAGTATATCTGGGGTTTCGTTTGAAATATTTCCTTGTGAGGCTGTAGTACTTTTAATCGGCCAAAAGATGCCACTGTTGGGCGCAGCTGTTAGTGAGAGCCTGCTACCAGAATGACAGTGAGGAATTAACTGCCGCAGGGAGCAGGGCATCCTAGGTAACGTCTGGAGAATTTTCCAGAAAGTGTCAGTTGGAATCCTGTCAGAGTTGTAACAGGAAGCCTTACAGGTGGACAGCCAGGGAAATTGGCTGCTAGGGTAGACGGGGGCTCCCTACCCTCAGACAGTGAATTAGCAGTTTAAATATCTCCTCACCAGGAGTCCCATTAGCTGGCCGGAGAAACTCAACAAAGCTATTGAGAACCCTGTGGCACTTCTAGTCTGCAGGTAGCCGAGTAAATTAGGACTCCAGGTTAAGCTGTGAGGGAGATATAGGATCCAGACACACTAAGGCTGGTGAGGAAACATCTGTTGGGACAGAGAATAGAATTAGAGAGATGCTTCACTTAAAATAGGCACCAGGACTGAAGATGTTTCTAGCACCTGTATGGGAGATAAAAACCTGTTGGTCCTTAACTAATGTACCTGACTGTAAATACTGTATATACTCCTCTCCTCCAAGTAAAATCCCAGTTATGGTTAAGAACTTCGTGTCCGCTGAATTTATTGCTGCCCTGGTCCCAGGAGAGAAATGCCTAGAGACAGCCGCAATCGGATGGTTTGAAGTAAGTGAAGAATGCCACATACCCAGCCACACATTAGAGGGAGGACACAAATTGTCTGTAGGGTGTCAAAGTGAGCAGGGGCTACAACTGAGCCATGACTACCTCACTGGGGTACGTTACATTTGGCATAGTCATCAGGATGCAAGCTTCTCGCATGAAGAAAACGGGGAAGAGCCGACGCAGAACACTGAGGAGAAAGTGATGGAAGACATGTGGCACAAGATGGTGGTCAGAAGCATGGATTCTAAGATGGCGACGATGGCGGTAAAGTATAGGAGTGGAACCGTTTATCGTGGGAGTGGACGGCGCCGGAGAGCGCGAAAAGGTGTCCAGCCCCTGCGAGTTCCAGCCCAGAGAAGAATGGACCCAGCAGTAAAAATGCGTCCCAGTATGGGACATCCAGTAAAAGAGAGGGCGCAGCACAGCGCAAAGCCCGGTCCAGTGAGTATTAGTGCATCAAGAGTTGGGTCGTCGCTGAATGTCGGCGCTGCCGGGAGAGATTTGTGATGCGGCCGGGCACTTTGGGAGCCCGGCCTAGAAATAGGAGGAGTTTGATGCGCAGGAAGCACATCACCGGTCAGCGACCAGCGCCATTCCTGTGTAAGCCTGCGACAGAGAAGGAGCAGAGAGAGGATGCCAGGAAGAATATGGCATGCGGCGGGTTGATTCAGGAGCAGCGCACTGTGCTCCGCACCTATCTAAGCGGGAGAGAAGAAGCAACAGGCAGCGCGGCTGAAGACCAGTCAGCCGCATCATGGACACCCGGGTCCATGGAGGAGGAAGTCCTCTGACGGAGGCCCAAAAGAGAGGCTCTGCATCGGTGGGCTAGGGAGGCCCCTAAAGGATTTTTACCCCCACCCAAGGCTGATGTCACTCAAGAGGAGGAACCCAAGAAACGCCAATGGGGAGAGGTTGGTAGCGAAGAGAAAGAAGGCTTCGCAAGCTGCGGGGAAGCGGAGCCTTCTGGTGAGGCGCATGCTGTCAGCTCCACGCCAAAACAACCAGGAAGGGTTGAAGGAGCTGGTCAGGGGACTGCCGGGGATTCTCAAGCTGGCACCACAAACGTGGTCCACAACTTTAGGGTTACCAGCTACGGCCCTGCCCAAGTTGGCTGCAGCAGCACTACATCCTCAGATGAGGAGCCCGGGCCCAGCAGGTACCCTGACCAGCCTTGGAGGTGGAAGAAACCACCTTCATCTGCAGCATGGGCTGCCTTCATGAAGGAGCAGAAGGAGGCCCAGAAGAAGTGAGCACTTTTACCCAAAAGGTCCATTGACCTTCCTGTTGCTTTAAAAATAGGACCCACTGGTGGTGGTTCCTACCAGGGACTGTTTCCAAATGAGGGCAGATCGCCCTATGTTAGCCTAAGTGCCAGAAAAATAGGAGGATTGTTTCCCTACCTCCCAGGCCAAGGAGGCCTCAAGCAGCACCAAGTTGTGTACATAAGTGAGCTGCTATTTTTTTTCTATTTTTATTTTTATTTTTCTTGCGACCGTTGTGCCTTTTTCAGCTGGAATTTACAACACTGAGGCACATCTGGAGGTTTGATAGTCTCTACCACGAAGAGACTTGCAGCCTAGCGGGAAGAACCGGTGACCCCCGCAAGGGCCAGAAAGAAAGAGACTCA
Organism: Phyllobates terribilis; assembly: GCF_046119375.1. Lineage (NCBI taxonomy): Eukaryota > Metazoa > Chordata > Amphibia > Anura > Dendrobatidae > Phyllobates > Phyllobates terribilis. The sequence goes on from NW_027362762.1 coordinate 883,415,414, forward strand.
TGGGGTGTTCCCTGTGACCATGTGCCTCAGAATGTAGCCCTTAAAAGAGATTGAGAGCTAGTGGCGTGTTTGCCTGTCTTAATAAAATGGACATGGACACAGTGTTTCCGGGGTCCTTACCAAGAAGGACCAGTATTTTTGAGCACTGTTGAAGGTTATGAAAATGGACTGTTTGAGTTGCTGTTCCGGTACCCTTAACCGAGAAGGGCCAGTCTCCACCCGAGAAGAAGACTTCAGGAGTCGCCGTGTACTAAAATGTTTAGTTATTTGATATATGCTATGTATGTTAATTGTGGTTGGTTTCCTGGTATGGTCGAGGACAGCCATCATTAAAGTGTGGGGGAATGTAATAGTGAAGAAGGGGTAACCTTCCTTTGGTACTAAAGTAGTTAGAATAACATGTTCCCAAAGTTAGGTCTCTCTGAACTGCTGTTAGGTCAAGTTAAGGGGTTAGCTTCAGTGGTACAGTCAGTAGAGTAGAGGGGGAATGCAGTGTCTCTGTCAGGCGTGGAGTATATCTGGGGTTTAGTTTGACATATTTCCTTGTTGGGCTGTAGTACTTTTAATCAGCCACAAGATGCCACTGTTGGGCGCAGCTGTTAGTGAGAGCCTGCTACCAGAATGACAGTGAGGAATTAACTGCTGCAGGGGCGGGGCATCCTAGGTAACGTCTGGAGAATTTTTCCGGAAAGTGTCAGTTGGAGTCCTGTCAGAGTTGTGACAGGAAGCCTTACAGGTGGACAGCCAGGGAAATTGGCTGCTAGGGTAGACGGGGGCTCCCTACCCTCAGACAGTGGATAAGCAGTGCAAATATCTCCTCACGCAGGAGTCCCATTAGCTGGCCGGAGAAACTCAACAGAGATATTGAGGACCCCGTGGCACTTCTAGTCTGCAGGTAGCAGAGGAAGATAGGGCTCCAGGTTAAGCCGTGAGGGAGATATAGGATGCAGACACACTATCGCTGGTGAGGAAACATCTCTTGGGACAGAGAATAGAATTAGAGCGATGCTTCACCTAAAGAGGGAACCAGGGCTGAAGATGTTTCTAGCACCTGTATGGGAGATGAAAACCTGTTGGGCGTTATCCAATGTACCTGACTGTAAATACTGTACATACTCCTCTCCTCCAAGAAAATCCCAGTTATGGTTAAGAACTTTGTGTCCTCTGAATTTATTGCTGCCCTGGTCCTAGAAGAGAAATTTGTGATGACAGCCACGATCGGATGGTTTGAAGTAAGTGAAGAATGTCACATACCCAGCCACACATCAGAGGGAGGACACAAATTGTCTGTAGGGTGTCAAAGCGAGCAGGGGCTTCAACTCTCCCATGACTACCTCGCTGGGGCACCTTAAATTGGTCCTATAAAATGCTGTGTACTTTACATACCAAATATGCTGCATAAAATACATAGCTATGATGCTTCAAAAACGACACATTTGCTTGTATGAAAAATTAAGTATTAGCAATGCCTACTGTAATCAGTGGGATGCCCATGCATATGTTAGGTAAGGCAAAGTGAAAGAAACCAGTACACTTCTCAAATAAATACTAATTTTCTAAGGCTGTGTGCCCACGATGCGTTTTTTAAGCGTTTCCGCAGAGGCAAAAACACTGCAGAAACGCTTAAAAAACGCATGGTAGAAGGCCTGCCATATTCCCAATGACAATCCGCATGTGCTGTGCACATGCTGCGGAAATTTCCACTGCGGATTATCATTGCAGAAAAAAACGCAGCTCTACCAATTATTTTGCGGAAGTGCTGCGTTTTCGCCGCCATTGAATTGCATTAGAACGCATGGATTACGCATCACTGTATATGTAGATGCGCATTCCATGTGCTCTAATGTGCGGATGGTGCCCAGGTCTAGAGAAGAGGAGACTCTCCTTCAGACCTGGGTACCATAGAAAACTGTAAAAAAAAAAAAGAATAAAATAAAAAATAAATATATACTTACCATCTGGCAGCCCCCGATTCGCTCCTCCTCTCATGCCGGCAGTTCGCGATGGACTGAAGGACCTGCGCTGACGTCATAGTCGTGTCACGGGTCACGCGACGCTGACGTCGGCAGGTCCTTCAGTGTAACGCGATCTGCCGGCAGCCGGGACGGTGAAACAAGACACCGGGGGCCATCGGAAGGTAAGTATAGATTTATTTTTTATTTTTTGACATTCTCTCGGGTCACACTATATAAATCCATGCTGTTTGCATGGATTTATATAGTGTGACCAAGTTGTCAAGCACTTTCCAAGTGATGCTAAAATCGCTTGGAAAGCGCTTGACAACCCGCATGCGGAAATGCATGTGAAGAACGCTTCACATCCGCATGTCCCTGGCAGGAAAAACGCATGTACAATCCGCATGCATTTTTTCTGCCAGGGGAGATGCAGAAACGCTCAAGAAAAATCCAGAGCATTTCTGCATCGTGGGCACATAGCCTAAGAGAAGATTTAAAATTGGTATTTACCATATAAACCAAACATCCATATGAATCATCTGAAACTCATAGGATCAAATGGTGAATAGTGTAAATCAATGTTGGATTAAAGCACAAGAAATAGTGACTAAACGATGGACTGAAATGAGACTTTTTTTAAAACATGGTTATATTTATATATATATATCTGAAGAAGGAACATAGACTTTTTTTTACTTTTCTTCAGAATTTAATTTGTAATATTCTTTTAATGGCGGTGAATGTTAATAGCACGCACATCCTGTGAAACGTTAACAAATTCATTTAAAATCTAATTATAGCTCTCAGTAATGTCTTATCTGGTAATGAAGTTTAATTTAAGGCCACACATATCACCTATTGTATTAAACATGGAGTCAGCTCCTAGCTGATGTATGGCTGTCACATTAACACTCTGTTAAATAGGTAATTTGATGATGGAATAGAAAAATTAATGACTTCTTAATGTTATTGAGAAATACAGAAACAATATGTGAATTGAGTTAGAGAAATGATTTAATCAAAATGTAACAGAGATGAAAAAGAAGAGGAAATTATATAAAAAATTATAACATCCTTCAATAATAAATTATATAACTTACATAGACTTAAAATTAGTTTCCAGGACTTAAATAATGGTGGCTATCCTTTGGAAATGTCCTCATCATCACGTGTGGGGGGTGGCCTGACACCCGATGCCCACCGATCCACTGTTATCCACTCTTTAGGTTGCTGGGGCAGAACACAGCAGCCCTGTACACTGATGTTAGTCACCTATATTACTGATAGGTCATCAATATGTAAGTCCATGACAAACCCTTTAAAGCATACTTAAAGTCTACTGCTATATCACATTTTTCTCATCTTTTTTTTTATTTTTTACGAAAAAACTTTCTAAGCTTTAATTTTTTTTTATTTAACATAAAAGTCTGCATTTACACTGGTTAATTATTGCCATAAAACTTACATTGATCAGCAACACATAAGTCAATCAGCAGTGGTGTAGTATCCTGTTGACAGGTCGACCTCACTTCCATGCACACAAAAGGATCCTTAATACACAGTCTGGATGTTATGGCTCATATGTAGGAGTGGTGGAGGCGATGGTCTGCTCCCTGACACTCTAAAGGATTAAAAGTGTGTTTCTAAAGGTAGGACCCTCTGGGGTTCCAGTTTAGCCTAAGTAGGGTTAACTGTAACGACTGGCCCAGTTGAGGGTGGGGGATGAGAGTTAGTGTCAAGTTAGTGTCAAGTTTAGGAAGTGAGACTTGGTTGTGAGAGGTGACAGACAGCTGTGGCAGGTTACGGGCTGCTAGGGACAACATGGGCCTAGTACCTCAAGGCAGTGAATTGCCAGAAAACCTCTCCACACGAGTCCAACTGCCGGCCTGGGAACCTTGAGACAAACGTTAGAACCTGGGGGCACACTCTACCTGCTAAGCTGCAGGAGATATTGGACTCAAGTTCTCAAAGGCAGAGTGAGAGGGAATCCGAACAAACTGCTAGTGGTGGAGAAGAATCTCTAGGTAGGGTTAGAGAAGTTAGTAAGAGGGATCCTCTATCTATACCGAGAACCAGGAATAAAGTTGTGTCCATTACTTGTGAGAAAGATGACAACCCATTGGGCCTTATCCTTTATGTCTGCCTGTAAACCCTGCCATTTACCCAGTAATAGTTTGATTGTTTTTATGAACCTCGTGTCTCCTGGATTGATTGCTGCCCTGGCTTCAGAAGCGGAATTCCTGGAGTCAGAGGAGGCCTGTGGGCCAGAAATAAGTAGGAAACACCACATGCACAGAAGCACACTGGGACAGGGACAGACTTTGTCTATAGGGTGCCAGAGCAAGTAGAAGCAACAGCTCGCCAACGACTACCTCGCTCGGGCACCTTACACATATGTAGATTGTGAAAATTGATATCTATACTCAGTCTTATGAGAAACGATATTCCAGAATTGTTATTTCCAGGCAGATTGAAGTCATTACTAATACCAACATGTTAAGACCACATCCACAATTTAAATATTTGGACAGTATTTTACATCAGTATTTGTAAGCCAAAACCAGGAGTGGGACAATCCAAGGAAAAATATAATAGAAACACGTCACCACTTCTGTATTTCTCACACACTCCTGGTTTTGGCTTACAAATACTGATGTAAAATACTGAACCAAATACTGAACGTGTGAACGTGGCCTAAGAACCTAAGAATGTTCAATAGCCTTCTTTAGGCTTTATTCACACATCAGTATTTTTAATTGACATTTCATTAATATTTCTATGCCAAAACCAGCAGTGTCTCCAAAACACACAACAGGTGTCAGTACTGTTCCACTTCTGATTTTGGCATTCAAACACTGATGTAAATTACTTACCAAATATTGACAAGTGAATGAGGCCCTAGTTCCATAAAAAGCAAGCACCTTAAAGTGACAGTGCTTGGTTCTGTGGTTTTTATCCCATTATAGCTAATATACAAGGTTTGCTTAAAGCTCCTGCACCTGCTATCTAGCAGGAGCATCTGTCAGACACAGCCGGGGACCTGCTGGCATAGCAGGGCTGTTGGGTCCTAGAAGACCAATATCAGCTCTGCTAGGGACTTATGTGATGCTAATGTGCTAGTTTTCCCTCTTATTGATGCCCCAGTTACTGTGAAAAAAAAAACTATCAATAAGGAAAAAAACTGTTACCTATAGATCTTTGATGATCTCTTAGAAGACAAATTATTGAATGAATTCTCCAGGTTATTACGGTCATGTGGACAACGAATGTTTGTAGTTTTTCTTTGTTAGGTGTGTGTGTAATTAAATGTGGTTTACATGCAAAAAAAAATATTTTTTTTATTATATATTTTAAAAATTTTTGTAGATGTTTTATTTGTGTTTAGCATTATTTGACCATAATAACCTGGAGAATTAATTCAATAGGTTATTTGGCGTCAAAAGTTGCTTTGTAGAAAAACTACAAATTAATATTAGTGATGAGCGAGCACTAAAATGCTCGGGTACTCGTTGCTAGGGTCGAGAAAATTGGAATACTCGGGTGCTCGACCCGAAGAACGAGCCCAATGTAAGTCTATGGGAAACTCGAGCATTTATCAGGCGGCTCCCCCCAGCGCTCTGCAGAGGGCCTAAAAATTGCCCAGATCGATAGGAATAGTGCTCAAATGACATGGGAGCAGCATGGGGAAGACCCCTGGAAGCATTTCTGACTCCCAGGTCACTGCTGTCAAAAACGTTGTCAAAGTATTAAGCCACTTTTACGGACTCACAATAAAACATACAAAAACAAAACCAAAATGGATTTTCCTTGGAAATATATTAAGGAACAATCTTTCCAGGGTAATGACTTGTATATAAGGCAAAATAAATAACCAAAACCAAAAATACTCCTCCACACCTTGGACTATGTTCACACAAAGTGTTTTTGATGCGTTTTTTCACTTTTGCATTGCTTTCAACCGTGACAAATGCATTCACTGGGAATTGTCATTTTAACATTTTACAACCTTATCTGGCCATGTGGTGTGTGACACATCATCAGACACATGCATATAGTGCTGAAAAGACATGGGAACAGCATGGGGAAGACCTCTGGAAGCATTTCTGACTCCCAGGTCACTGCCAAAAAGTGTGCCCATCATAAGTGATGCTTGGCGCATGCGAAGATGACTCCCGTAATGCACCTGACATTGCAGACTTACAACAATCACCATCCACATCCTTGTCGCAGTGCAGCTTTCAGTTGTCCCTACCCCATTTTTTGGAATGCAAGCTCAAGTATGCAGCCAGCCACCCACCCACCCACGGGCTGCAATACTATACTGCCAAATTTTTGACAGCTGCTTGCACTTGAAATGTGGCCTTTTAGGCTCGTGGAGGCGGAAGCTTTTCATAACCTAATGCCGGCGGCGGCCGGGTGTCCATACTTGGTCCCCAGCCGCCACTGTTTCTCCCGATGTCGTCTCCGCCTTCCACAAGCATGGTTCCCACAACATTACCCGTGCCCTCCCGAGTGCACTTACTGGGAAGGACCGCCTAAACACAAACATGTGGACAGGTGAATGTGGCCAGGGACGGTACGGAGCCAGTCCACAGCGTTTTTGCTGAGTTGTAGTTCACCACAGCCATATTCTTTAGCTTGGTGACAGGAATTGGGAAATCATATCTAACCAGCTGTCATTTCTCCCAGTAAGTCCTCTAAAGCTGTTTTCACTTGAAATGTGGCCTTTTAGGCTCGTGGAGGCAGAAGCTTTTCATAATCTCATGCTGGCGGTGGCCGGGTGTCCATACTCGGTTCCCAGCCGCCACTATTTCTTACGGTAAGGTCTCCGCCTTCCACAAGCATGGGTGCCACAACATTACCCGTGCCCTCCCCAGTGCACTTACTGGGAAAGAACGCCTACCCACAAACACGTGGACAGGTGAATGTGGCCAGGGATGGTACGGAGCCAGTTCACAGCTTTTTTAGCTGAGAGTTGCATTTAGCTCAGTGAAAGGACTGGCATAGAGGGAAACCGTATGTACCCTGGTTGTCATTTCTCCCAGGAAGTCCTCTAATGCAGCTTATTGCAGAAGCAATGGCAGCCCGTCCAACATCAACTCGCACTAGTCGGTGGTTCTTTGACACACATACAACTTTCTTTGCGCATTTAATTTCATGAATACAGATGGCCTGATCTGCAATGCAGTTTAAGAAATAACATGCATATGCATGTCCGATCCACATTAAAAAAAAAGCCATAGAGTGTCCGGGAACCTTCCCCCACACTTTTCTAAGCCAGGGCTGCTTCTCGGCAGGGTTGGATGGGCCAACCAGAGAACCGGAGACTCCTCCGGTGGGCCCTGGCTTCTCCTTCAAGAGAGTTCATAATGCCAAGGTGAGCCCATGATAATGATAGAGGCCACCATCTGCTTAGTTTTCTGTTACTTGGAACACAAGCACAAGTATGCAGCCAGTCACCCACCCACCCACAGACCGCAACATTAAACTGCCAGATTTCTTTGCAGCTGCTTGCACTTGAAATATGGCCTTTTAGGCTCATGGTGGCGGAAGCTTTTCACAACCTCATGCCGCAGTGGCCGGGTGTCCATACTCAACCCCCAGTCGCCACTATTTCTCCCGGTGTTGTCTCCGCCTTCCACAAGCACGGGTCCCACAGCATTACCCATGCCCTCCCAAGTGCACTTACTGGGAAGAACCGCCTAACCACAAACACGTGGACAGGTGAATGTGGCCAGGTACGGTACGGAGCCAGTCCACAGCTTTTTTTGCTGAATTGTATTTCACCACAGCCATATTCTTTAGCTTGGTGAAAGGACTTGGGAAACCATATCTACCCAGTTGTCATTTCTCCCAGGAAGTCCTCTAAAGCTGCTTTGACTTGAAATGTGGCCTTTTAGGCTAATGGAGGCAGAAGCTTTTCACAACCTCATACCGGCGGCGGCCGGGTATCCATACTTGGTCACCAGCCGCCATTATTTTTCCCGGTATCGTCTCCGCCTTCCACAAGCCCGGGTCCCACAGCATTACCCGTGCCCTCCCCAGTGCACTTACTGGGAAGGACTGCCTACCCACAAACACGGGGACAGGTGAATGTGGCCAGGGACGGTACAGACCCAGTCCACAGCTATTTTTGCTGACAGTTGTATTTAGCTCGGTGAAAATACTGGCATAGAGGGAAACCGTATCTACTCTGGGTGTCATTTCTCCGTCACCAGGTTCCGCCCATTGTCACACACGACCATTCCTGGCTGTATGTACAGCGGTGAGAGCCACAGATCAGGCTGCTGTGTTACTGCTTTCCACAACTCTGCAGCGCTTGGCGGTTTGTCAATTAAGCATGTTTTCTTCAGCACAACCTGTTGCCGCTTGGCCAAGACAGTGCTGCAGTGCTGTCAGCTTGTGACTGATGTGGTCATTTCGGAGATGGAGGAGGTGCAGGAGCTGAACAATGTGATTATATTGAGGTTAAATTGGTGACGCTGTTTTTTATACTAAAGAAAGATCCTATTGTTCTGTTTTTTAAGACAAATGCATTCACCGGGAAATGTCATTTTAACATTTTACAACCTTATCTGACAATGTGGTGTGTGACACATCATCAGACACATCCTGTTTTATTTATGATGGAGGGACTCTGAAAGTCATAAAGCCTATGCTGTTATTGCATATCCAATGACTGCAAGGGCTGCCAAAAATTTGGACGCAACCCAATACCCCTTTGAAGAGAAATAGAAGAGGGTCTCAGTAAAAAAAATGCTCTCTTTATAAAGGAGCGGGTCTCCTATAGTGGTAATGCCCATGCTGTGACTGCAAGTGCTGCCCAAATTTGGGAAAAACCCCACTAAGAATTTAAAGACACATAGAGCAGGGCCACAGTAACAACAATTTCCCATTAGAAAGGATAGAGTCTGCTATACAGTTATAGGTTATGCAATGAGTCCAACTGGCTGACCAATTTTAGGAAAAACACCACTAAGAATTTAAAGACACATAGAGCAGTCTCACAGTAACAAGTACGACATGCTCCCATTAAAAAGGAGAGGGTCTGCTATACAGTTATAGGGTATGCAGTGAGTCCAATGGCTGACCAATTTTATGAAAACCCCACTAAGAATTTAAAGACACATAGAGCAGGGCCACAGTAACGACAAATTCCCATAAGAAAGGAGAGAGTCTGCTATACAGTTATAGGGTATGCTGTGAATCCAACGGCTGAACAATTTTAGGAAAAGCCCCACTAAGAATTTAAAGACACATAGAGCAGGGCCACAGTAATGACAAATTCCCATTAGAAAGGAGAGACTCTGCTATACAGTTATAGGGTATGCAGTGAGTCCAACAGCTGAACAATTTTAGGAAAAGCCCCACTAAGATTTTAAAGACACATAGAGCAGGGCCACAGTAATGACAAATTCCCATTAGAAAGGAGAGAGTCTCCCATAGTGTTGGCCTATGCAGTGAATGCAAGGGCTGCAAAAAAATTTGGAGGCACTTCAATACCCCTTGGAAGAGACGTGGAGGAGGGCCTCATAAAAAAATGTTCCCATTAGAAAGTAGCGGGCCTCCTATACTTGTAATGCCCATGCACTAAGTGTATGGGCTGACAAAAAATTACCCCTGGGGGGTATACATTTACATACTGTATAAAAAATTTTTTTTTACGGGCATCATAAACACCCTTTAAAAAAATTATGCGGGTGTTGCATCATGGACCACGGTCACCCTGGTGATATGGTGGTGAAGGAAGAGGAGATGGAGGAGGACAAGAGTAAATAGCCAAAATCAGGAAGCGTATACCCATGTCTGGGTGTGAAAAAGTGCATGGGAATACACCTCCCAAGGAAAGACACTGGATTTGAGTTTATGTTACGCTGCTATCATTCGGTGGTATAGAGTAATCTGGCCCAATCCAGCCCTTGTTCATTTTTATAAGAGTCAGCCTGTCAGCATTTTCAGTTGACAGGCGGATGCACTTATCAGTTATAATTCCACCAGCGCCACTAAAAACTCACTCTGATATAACGCTGGCAGTAGGACAGGCCAGGACCTCCAAGGCATAGAGAGCCAGTTCATTCCACATGTCCAGCTTGAATACCCAATAATAAAAAGGCATAGAGGAATTACGGAGTACATTGGTACGGTCGGAAAGGTACTCCCCCAGCATCTTCCAAAACTTTGCACTCCTTGTGAGTGTACCCCGCGCCTCAGGGCCTGTGCGATGGGAGGCTCTAGGAAAACTTTCCCAGAACTTTGACAGTGTTCCCCTGCCTCTGCGGGATTGGAGTTGTGTCTCTCATGCCTGTACTCCTTGGTTGTTCAACGAAGTGTGCCCTCTACCACCAGCGTTTTCAGATGGGAATTTTTTAATAGTTCCGCAACAAGGTCCATCTGGTACAACCCCATTATTGCAGACCTGTCCGTCTCAAGAATAAGAGATATAAAGTTCTCCTTGTTGCTTGGATCTAGAAGTGTCACCAACAGGTAATGACTGTCACCAAAAATTTTGAGAATGCGAGGGTCTTGGGAAAGGCAGCGTAACAAAAACTCAGCCATGCATGCCATACTACTAACAGGCAAGACTTCCGTGTCCTCACCAAGAGGATGACTGACCATGCTCTCCTCCTCCTGTCTGTCCTCTGGCCATCCACGCTGAACCGACGGTATGACAGCTGTGCAGGTAGTAACGTCTATAGTGCATTAAACTAGCTCCTGTCCTTCCTTATCCTCCTCTTCTTCATTGTCATCCAATCCACGTTGGGATGAGATGAGACTTGGCTGTGTGTAATAACCCTGTATGGTTCCTTGATCTATCTCATCGTGCTCCGCCTGCAATTCATCCTCTTTGATTGTGAGCAGAGAGCGTTTCAGAAGACAGAGAAGCGGGATGGTGACGCTAATTTTGGCATCATCGCCGCTCACCATCTTGGTGGAGTCCTCAAAGTTTTAGAGGCTGGTACATATGTCTGACATCCATGTGCACTCCTGAGGTCTTATGTGTGGAGTCTGAACTGAATACCGACCGCCTTGTTTATGCTGGTACTCAACAACTGCCCTCTTCCGCTCACAAATCCTTCCCAACATCTGCAGTGTAGAGTTCCAATGTGTGGGGACATCACACACCAGTCTGTGAGCCGGAAGCTGCAAACGCTGCTGAAATACGGCAAGGGCAGCGGAAGCTGCAGCTGACTTTCTAAAATGGGCACACAGGCGGCGTACTTTAACAAGCAGATCCGGCAGCTCAGGGTCGGATTTGAGAAACTGCTGAACCACGAGGTTAAGCACATGGGCCAGGCATGGTACGTGTGTGCGCTCGCCTCGCCTTAGAGACGCCACCACGTTCCGGCTATTGTCACACACGACCATGCCTGGCTGTAGGTTCAGCGGTGTGAGCCACAGATCTTCCTGCTCTTTTAGAGCTGTCCACAACTCTTCAGCATTGTGCGGTTTGTCACCTAAGCATATAAGCTTCAGCACAGCCTGTTGCCACTTGGCCGAGGCAGTGCTACAGTGCTTCCAGCTTGTGATTGATGTGGTCATTTTGGAGATGGAGGCTGAAGAGGAGGAGGAGGCTGAGGAGGATGAGGTGCAGAAGCTGTTGACCATGGGGGCAACTCTGATTGACCTAGGGCCTGCAATCCTTGGTGTAGGGTGGACGTGTTCCATCCCAAGGTCCGACTCAGTCCCGGCTTCCACTATGTTAACCCAGTGTGCCGTCAGTGAGATGTATCGCCCCTGCCCATAAGCACATGTCCACGTGTCCATGGTTAGGACTTTCCCGGTAACTGCATTGCTGAAGGCACGGCCAATATTTTGGGACACGTGCTTGTGTAATGTGAGGACGGCACACCAGGAGAAATAGTGGCGGCTGGGGACCGAGTACCGAGGGACGGCTGCCGCCATCACGTTGCAGAATGCTTCCGTCTCCACGAGCCTAAAAGGCAACATTTTCAGTGCAAGCAGTCATGAAATGTGGGAATTTAGTAGTGTGGCCTGTGGGGCGTTGGCTGCATATTTGCGCTTGCGTTCAAAGGACTGGGGTATGGACAACTGAACGCTGCGCTGGGGCAAGGACATGGACGTGCTTCTTGATGCTGCTACTTGAGAGTGCACAATGACAGGTGCAGGGCAGGAGGCATCTTCGCATGCACTATGGACAGGGGATTGGCTTGCATGCACTACAGCGGAAGAAGCAATGGTGCGACCTGCAGACACTGTTCCTGGACCCTGGGGTTTGGCCCACAAAGTCGGGTGCTTTGCTGCCATGTGCCTGATCATGCTGGTCGTTTTGCCACCCCTGCTGATGTTGGCCTGGCAAGTGGTGCAAATGGCTTTTTTGGGGTTATCGGCAGAATCTTTAAAAAACAACCAGACTCGGGAAGACCTAACAGTTCTACTGGCAACTTCTTTCGTGTTGGTGTTACGGAGAACGGTTGCCTGCCTTTTGTCTGCGGCCACCACACTGCTTCTTCCTGCCTGTTGGGGTGCTCTGTCTCCCTCCCCCTGTGTGCTGCTGTCCTCGCTCTGCATGTCCTCCTGCCAGGTTGGGACAGTTACTGTATCATCCACCACCTCGTCTTACACTTCCGCACCCTGGTCCTCCTCCTGACTTTCTGGCAATTGTGTCTCATCATCGTCCACCTCTTGTGACACTTTCCCAACCTCGCCTTTGTGTGACCGTGGCTACTCAAATATTTGGGCATCGCTACACGCGATCTACTCATCTCCTCTTGCCCTGCTTCAAGTGGACTGGGCGAGAGGCCCAAATCTTTGAATGGAAAAGTGAACAGCTTTTCAGAGTGTTCAAGTGTGGGATCAGTTGTTTCTGGGCACTTGGCAGGGTGGGAGGAAGGAGGATCAGGGTGAGGAATATGCGGTCCAGACTCACTGCTACTGAGACTTGACCGTGTGGAAGGCAGGGTGGTGGTGGTGGTGGTGGCTAAGTGACTGGAAGCATTATCTGCTATCCAACCAACAACCTTTTGACACTGCTCTGGGTTCAATAGTGGTGTTCTGCGGTCCCCTAGAAAGTGGGACAGGAAGGTCAGGCGAGAATATGTGGGTGTTTGTTGTTTCACAATTTCAGCTTGTCCACGGCCTTGTCCTCAGCCTCTGCATGCACCATTACCATCACATCCAGTTTCCCGTCCCTTGCCAGGTGCCTTGCCCATTTTAAATGGAGGACAGTATCTTCCACTCTCAATACAAATGACTGAGTTTGGAGCGTACTTATATGTGATCAGTGTGACGGAGAAAGCAGAGTTTTAAATACCTCACCTGTAGGTAAGTAGTTTGAACAGCAAACTGCTGTGAATTGCTTCACTGACACACTAAAATAATTTTTTAATGGAGGCCAGAAATGGCAGTATTTTCTGACAACGTATATGTGATCCGTGTGACGGAGATAACAGAGTTTTAAGTACCTGGCCTGTAGGTAAGTAGTTTGAGCTGCAAACTGCTGTGAATTGATTCACTGACACACTGAAATAAATTTTTATGTGATCCTTGTGATGGAGAAAACAGAGTTTTAAATACTTGGCTTGTAGGTAAGTAGTTTGAACTGCAAACTGCTGTGAATTGATTCACTGACACACTGAAATAAATTTTTATGTGATCCTTGTGATGGAGAAAACAGAGTTTTAAATACCTGGCTTGTAGGTAAGTAGTTTGAACAGCAAACTGCTGTGAAGTGCTTCACTGACACACTAAAGGAAATTTTTAATGGAGGCCAGAAATGGCAGTATTTTCTGACAATGTATATGTGATCCGTGTGACGGAGAAAACAGAGTTTTAAATACCTGGCCTGTAGGTAAGTAGTTTGAACAGCAAACTGCTGTGAATTGCTTCACTGACACACTAAAAGAAATTTTTAATGGAGGCCAGAAATGACAATATTTTCTGACAACGTATATGTGATCCGTGTTACATAGAAAACAGAGTTTTAAATACCTGGCCTGTAGGTAAGTAGTTTGAAGAGCAAACTGCGGTGAATTGCTTCACTGACACACTAAAGGAAATTTTTAATGGAGGCCAGAAATGGCAGTATTTTCTGACAACGTATATGTGATCCGTTTGATGGAAAAAACACAGTTTTATATAGATAGATTTCTAGCGCTGTAATATGGAAAGGACCTGGCTGTATTCTGCAGTGCCAACAAGCAAATGGTGCAGAAAAACAGTGTTCTCTGGATTGCTTTTTAAGCAAATAATGAGGATTAACATCCAAAGAAAAGTATTCCTGGCCCCTGAGACCTGGGCCATTGTATAGAAATATCTAACAGCAGCAGAAGGCAGAATTGGAATTGAGCCTCTTGTGCTATATGCACTGCAGTCTGCTATATGCACTGCCTGCCTGCCTATATACTCTGCCTGCCTGATATCTCTGCAGATGGATTAGTTAGTCCTCAAATGGACTGTTTGTTAAGATGGATATGTGTAATGTACGGTTTTTCTCCCTACACTACCTAATACACAAGCAAATCTCTCCTTGACGCAATAGCACCTCTCCCTACACTGTCTAATTCCGGAGTGACTGTGACGAGCACAGCGGCGCCAGGTCTGATATAGACCTGATGACACTGTGCGGCCAGCCAATCACTGTAATGCCACAACCAACATGGCTACGGCATTACAGTGAGTGGCAGGCAATCCCTGCATGTTGATTGGCAATATAAAGAGTGCCAAACATGCAGGGAGGGGACCCGAGCTCCTGCCAAGCAACCCCGGAAATATTTGGCGAGCGCCGAGCATCTCGAGTAGTGAGATGCTCGGGCGAGCACCGAGCACTAGCGAGCATGCTCGCTCATCACTAATTAATATGCCCTGCGTAAAACGGAGCCTCATACAGCCACTGAAGTGAAAAAATTAAATAGTTATGGCAGCTGAAGAGCAAAGAGGCAAAAATGAATAAAATTGGCCAGACATTTTAATGCTTTATGGACTGGTCATTAAGGGGATAAACGTACAGTTAAATTTATTCCAAAATGGTGTAAAAGCATTAGTATAAAGCTTATATATAGCTACATTACTACTTAAAATGAGAAAAAAATGTTTATGCTTTTATTGTGCAAAAGTTGGAAAACAAAAAAAGGTTTACAAATAGTTATGGTTCCACTGACGGTAAGATAAACAGCAGTCTGTCACCTGAAGAGGCACCTACAGAGAAAATGGTAAATGTTTAACCCATTATAGATTGACATGGGTTATTAATACTTTTACATACAATATTTTCAGTACCAACATTTTCTTACAGATTTTTTTTTAGATAATATACACATGTATTCAGTTTTTGAATAGAAAATCAGCATAAAATAGTAAAATATATTTTTTTCTTTTATTGTCTTTACAATTGTCTTTATTGTCTTTACAATTTCTCATTATCATGAATAATTTACATCTTATTGTTCTGACAGTTTGCCACAGTTTGCAACTGTACCTGTTGGGTTCTCGCTGCATGTTACTCTGTGACGAGGTAAACAAACCTATTCTCCAATGAACAAGACTGCAGAATTTACTGAATGTGGTGATACTTGAAAACAGTGGAGCAAAAAGTATGAATTAACTCATGTTGAAGGTGATATAACAGCATATCACAAAAGTGATGCAACTAGAGATAAGCAAATCTATCAAAATTCATATTCACCAAATCCCATGGATTTTACCGTGAAATTTGATTTAAAACATAGTTATTCTCCAAGAAATGAATGTCAGACTCCAGAGCATAGTAAACGTAAGATGTTAAAAACAATAAAAAACCTAACACTCACCTCACCACTCACTTATCTGGCCTCCCCATCTGCTCACTGCCTGCCGCCTGGTCCTCTTTGCCTCTTTTTCCACCATTGCTCCATCTTTGGTGTCTTTAATATAGGCTGGTACTTCTGGCTGTGACCAGCCTCGAATCTCCCTTTGCTCCATGCCGATGCCTAGTACCATTGATGTCAAGATGTTATGATGATCGTCTCATCTTTTGGACGTGCAGTGACCTCCAAGACTTGGTCGGGGCCCAAAGTCACGGCTTAGAATGAAGACATCAGAGGTGTGGTACGACAGCAGAGAGAAGAATGGAGTACTGGACGGTGGGCTGTGAGCAACGGTATACTTATTTTTTTAACCTTTTGCCAATCCTATGAAGAATATAGATTTTTATTAAATTTGAGTAAAATTAAATTCCCCTTGAAAATGTTCTCCTATTTCAAGCTGCAACATAACAGGTTATCAAACAAGGATGAGCATGAGGGTACTCTAACACATGTATACCTAGGACTAGTTACAGAGGTGGCCAACAGTATTGGCACCCCTGAAATTCTGTCAGATAATACTCAGTTTCTTCCTGAAAATGATTGCAATCAAAATTCTTTGGTATTATTATCTTCATTTAATTTGTATTCAATGAAGAAACACAAAAATAATTGTGCTAAAGCCAAATTGGATACAATTCCACACCAAACCTAAAAAAGGGGGTGGACAAAAGTATTGGCACTGTTGAAAAATCATGTGATGCTTCTCTAATTCGTGTAATTAACAGCTCCTGTAACTTACCTGTGGCACCTAACAGGTGTTGGCAATAACTAAATCACACTTGCAGCCAGTTAACATGGATTAAAGTTGACTCAACCTCTGTCCTGTGTCCTTGTGTGTACCACATTGAGCATGGAGAAAAGAAAGAAGACCAAGGAACTGTCTGAGGACTTGAGAAACCAAATTGTGAGGAAGCATGAGCAATCTCAAGGCTACAAGTCCATCTCCAAAGACCTGATTGTTCCTGTGTCTTCCGTGCGCAGTGTCATCAAGAAGTTTAAAGCCCATGGCACTGTGGCTAACCTCCCTAGATGTGGACGGAAAAGAAAAATTGACGAGAGATTTCAACGCAAGATTATGCGGATGGTGGATAAAAAACCTCGACTAACATCCAAACAATTTCAAGCTGCCCTGCAGTCCGAGGGTACAACAGTGTCAACCCATACTATCCGTCGGCATCTGAATGAAAAGGGACTGTATAGTAGGATACCCAGGAAGACCCCACTTCTTACCCCGAGACATAAAAAAGCCAGGCTAGAGTTTGCCAAAACTTACTTGAGAATGCCTAAAACGTTTTGGAAGAATATTCTCTGGTCAGATGAGACAAAAGTAGAGCTTTGTGGGAAAAAGCATCAACATAGAGTGTACAGGAAAAAAAAAGAGGCATTGAAAGAAAAGAACACGGTCCCTACAGTCAAACATGGCGGAGGTTCCCTGATGTTTTGGGGTTGCTTTGCTGCCTCTGGCACTGGACTGCTTGACCGTGCGCATGGCATTATGAAGTCTGAAGACTACCAACAAATTTTGCAGCATAATGTAGGGCCCAGTGTGAGAAAGCTGGGTCTCGCTCAGAGGTCATGGGTCTTCCAGCAGGACAATGACCCAAAACACACTTCCAAAAGCACTATAAAATGGTTTGAGAGAAAGCACTGGAGACTTCTAAGGTGGCCAGCCATGAGTTCAGACCTGAATCCCATAGAACACCTGTGGAGAGATCTCAAAATGGCAGTTTGGAGAAGGCACCCTTCAAATATCAGGGACCTGGAGCAGTTTGCCAAAGAAGAATGGTCTACAATTCCAGCAGAGCATTGTAAAAAACTCATTGATGGTTACCGGAAGCGGTTGTTCGCAGTTATTTTGGCTAAAGGTTGTGCAACGAAGTATTAGTCTGAGGGTGCCAATACTTTTGTCTGGCCCATTTTTGGAGTTTTGTGTGAAATTATCAATGAATTGATTTTTGCTTCATTCTCTTTTGTGTTTTTCCTTGCAAGCAAATTAAATGAAGATAATAATACCAAAGAATTTGTGATTGCAATCATTTTCAGGAAGAAACTGAGTATTATCTGACAGAATTGCAGGGGTGCCAATACTTTTGGTCACCACTGTATGAGCTTGGGAGCGATATGGAATTCAATTTGCATGAACACAGCAAAATAGAGACAGGCTGAGGTGTTGTTGGAAACAAAAGAGCTAGGAAGAGGTTAAAAAATAAAAAAAATACTCACACTGCTCTTACCTCTTTTCTATGATCCAATCACCCATGCAGTCTTCACTGACCCATTGTCTTTATCTTCCAGACATCTTTGAGATCTCATGCACTGTATAGCCCATGATGTTGCATCACATCATATTGTCAAAGTCTTGCTGAAGATCCTGGGGGACACAAGACACTGAAGATTCTGGGTGCCGGAAGATGTCAACGATGGCCCACTGAAAACCACACTTGTGACTGCACTAGAGAAGAGGACCTGATCCTATCACCCATGTCTTCTATGGTCCGTCACCCATGTAGTCTTCACTGAGCCCTCTTCAAGACATCTTTTGATGTATTGTGCCCGAAGTAGCCCATTTTGTCCAGCATCTGAAACAATGGATACTGGAAGCCTGTGCTAGCATTTCTTCTGCTGTGTTGCTATCAGTGTGTCAAGAGTGGGAGAAGAGGGTTGCATTGACAATCCAACACAATGGGCAGTACTTTGAACACATTTTATAAGTGGTCATAAACTTGTAAAAATCTCATGAAAGAATAAAGTTACGTTAAAACCAAGTACACCATTGTTTTTCTTATGAAATTCTCAATAAGTTTGATGTGTCACATGAGCCTCTTCCCATTGAAAAAAATGAAGTTGGATCCAAAATGGCCAACTTCAAAATGGCCACCATGGTCACCACCCATCTGGAAAAGTTTTTCCCCTCCCATATACAAATGTGCCACAAACAGGAAGTTGATATCACCAATAGTGTTGAGCGATACCTTCCGATATCAGGAAATATCGTATCGGATTGGATCGGGCCGATACCCAAAAAGTATCGGATATCGCCGATTCCGATACCGGAAACCAATGCAAGTCAATGGGACACAAATATCGGAATGAAAATAAACCCTTTCTTTCCTTGTAGGTTAATTCTACATGAAGTAAAACAACTAAGAATAATGTAGAATGACATGAAAAGCCGGCAATTCATCAGCGGCATACACCGGTACCCGACAATTTACAACAGAAAGAATAGAGCTTCACACATAGATTAGATAGATAGAAACATGTCAGTCACATATATATGAAGTACAGTGACAGTGTTGCTTACTGTACTTGTCATTTAGAGTAAAGGATTTATTAAAAAAATTTTAGTGTTTTCGTGCACCGTCTCTTTAAAAAAGCCGGCCGGCAATTCAGCAGCGGTACCCGACAATTTATAACAGAAAGAATAGAGCTTCACACATAGATTAGATAGATAGAAACATGTCAGCCACATATATAAGAAGTACAGTGACAGTGTTGCTTACTGTACTTGTCATTTAGTGTAAAGGATTTATTTAAAAAAATAATAGTGTTTTCATGCACCGTCTCTTTAAGAAAGCCGGCCGGCAATTCAGCATCTGTACCCAACAATTTATAACAGAAAGAATAGAGAATCACACATAGATTAGATAGATAGAAACATGTCACTCACATATATATGAAGTACAGTGACAGTGTTGATTACTGTACTTGTCATTTAGTGTTAAAATAAAGGATTTATTTAAAAAAAAATTGGCGTGGGGTTCCCCTTAATTTTAGTCTCTAGCGGAGGTTAAGCAGACGGCTGGGGAAAATGTTTGAAGCCTGGGAAGGGGGTAATACCCACGGAGCTTCCCAGGCTACTAATATCAGCCCCCAGCTGAATACCTAGCCTTTACTAGCTATTAAAATGGGGGAACCCCCCCAAAAAAATAACGTGGGGTCCCCCCTAATTTAATAGCTAGCACAGGCTAGGCAGACAGCTGGGGGCTGATATTAATAGCCCAGGAAGGGTGCCATGAATATTGGCCCCCTCCCAGGCTAGAAACACCAGCCGTCAGCCGCCCCAGAAATGGCGCATCCATAGGATGCGCCAATTCTGGCACTTAGCCTCGCTCTTCCACGCTGCCCTGGTGCGGTGGCAGGGGGTAATAGGGCTGGGGTTGATGTCAACTTATAATGCCAGCTGACATCAAGCCCAGGTTAGTAATGGAGAGGCGTCTATAAGACACCCCCATTACTAACCCCATAGTCAAAGTTAAAAGAAAACACAAACACCCAGAATAAAGTCCTTTAATTGAAATAAAGACACAATTCTTTATTGTTCTAAATTAAACCATACTTACCATCACGCCCATTCCAGCTGAAGCCAACGATCTCCTGCAATAAAAGTAAAATAATAAAGCAACCTCATCCTTACCTTTCTATGGTTCCCAGGACAGCTTCAGCTCTGCTACATCGAGATGACAGGCTGGACCGCAGCAGAAAGCTGCCATCCAGCCTGTCATCCCGCAGACACTGAGAAGCGCAGGCATGCTTGCGCTCCTCAGTGTCTCTCTGTGACGTCATCCAGATGAGCCGAGTTCATGTCCAATGAACTCAGCTCACCTCATGCACGTCACTGACAGCGTGGGAAAATTCTCACGCTGAAGTGCTGAGTGCAGGAGAATTTTCCCACGCTGTCAGTGACGTACATGAGGTGAGCTGAGTTCATTGGACATGACCTCGGCTCATCTGGATGCCGTCACAGCCAGACACTGAGGAGTGGAAGTATTCCTGCGCTTCTCAGTGTCTGCGGGATGACAGGATGGATGGCAGCGTTCTGCTGCGGTCCAGCCTGTCATCTCGATGTAGCAGAGCTGAAGCTGTCGTGGGAGCCATGGAAAGGTAAGGATGATGTTGCTTTATTATTTTACTTTTATTGCAGGAGATCGTTGGCTTCAGCTGGAATGGGCGTGATGGTAAGTATGGTTTAATTTAGAACAATAAAGAATTGTGTGTTTATTTCAATTAAAGGACTTTTTTTCTGGGTGTTTGTGTTTTTTTTAAATACTTTACTAGAAATTCATGGTGGTCATGTCTAATATTGGCGTGACCCCATGAATTTCGGGCTTAGGGGCAGCTGATAATGCCAAGCTGGCCTTAACCCCTTTATTACCCAGTGAGCCACCGCACCAGGGCCCTGGATGAGTTGGGTACAGCGCCAGAAGATGGCGCTTCTATGAACGCGCCATTTTCTGGGGCGGCTGCGGACTGCAATTTGCAGCGGGGGTGGCCCAGAAAGCTTGGGTCTCCCTGCGCTGCGGATTCCAGCCCCCAGCTGCCTAGTTGTATCTGGCTGGACACAAAAATAGGGCGAAGCCCCACGCATTATTTTTTTAAATTATTTCATGAAATTCATGGAATAATTAAGAAAAAAAGGGCTTCCCTATATTGTTGTGTCCAACCAGGTACAAATAGGCAGCTGGTGGTTGGGGGCAGCCCATTCCTGCCTGCTGTACCTGGCTGGACACAAATATAGTGCGAAGCCCCACGTCAATTTTTTTTTAATTATTTCATAAAATGATTTTTTTAAAAAAGGGCTTCCCTATATTGTTGTGACCGGCCAGGTACAAATAGGCAGCTGGTGGTTGGGGGCAGCCTGTTCCTGCCTGCTGTACCTGGCTGGACACAAATATAGGGCGAAGCCCCACGTCAATTTTTTTTAAAATAAATCCTTTATTTTAACACTAAATGACATTTGAGGAGTTAATAAGGATGCAGTCCCTAAATTATTATTTATTTTTTAATTAATTTTTCCCAAAACTTTTGACGTGGGCTTCGCCATATTTTTGTATGCCAGCCAGGTACAGCATCCAGCTTCTATGAACGCGCCATTTTCCGGGGTGGCTGCGGACTGCAATTTTCAGCGGGGGGGGGGCAGAAAGCTTGGGCCTCCCTGCGCTGCAGATTCCATCCCCCAGCTGCCTAGTTGTACCTGGCTGGACACAAAAATAGGGAGAAGCTTCACGTATTTTTTTTTTTTAATTATTTCATGAAATTCATGAAATAATTAAGAAAAAAAGGGCTTCCCTATATTGTTGTGTCCAACCAGGTACAAATAGGCAGCTGGTGGTTGGGGGCAGCCCGTTCCTGCCTGCTGTACCTGGCTGGACACAAATATAGTGCGAAGCCCCACGTCAATTTTTTTTAAATCATTTCAGGAAATTCATGAAATAATTAAAAAAAATTGATGTGGGGCTTCGCCCTATATTTGTGTCCAGTCAGGTACAGCAGGCAGGAACGGGCTGCCCCCAACCACCAGCTGCCTATTTGTACCTAGCCAGACACAACAATATAGGGAAGCCCTTTTTTTCTTAATTATTCCATGAATTTCATGAATTTAAAAAAAAAAAACGTGGAGCTTCGCCCTATTTTTGTGTCCAGCCAGGTACAACTAGGCAGCTGGGGGCTGGAATCTGCAGCGCAGGGAGGCCCAAGCTTTCTGGGCCCCACCCGCTGCAAATTGCAGTCCGCAGCCACCCCGGAAAATGGCGCGTTCATAGAAGCGCCATCTTCTGGCGCTGTACCCAACTCATCCAGGGCCCTGGTGCGGTGGCTCACTGGGTAATAAAGGGGTTAAGGCCAGCTTGGCATTATCAGCTGGCCCTAAGACCGAAATTCATGGGGTCACGCCAATATTAGACATGACCACCATGAATTTCTAGTAAAGTATTTAAAAAAAACACAAACACCCAGAAAAAAGTCCTTTAATTGAAATAAACACACAATTCTTTATTGTTCTAAATTAAACCATACTTACCATCACGCCCATTCCAGCTGAAGCCAACGATCTCCTGCAATAAAAGAAAAATAATAAAGCAACCTCACCCTTACCTTTCCATGGCTCCCACGACGGCTCCAGCTCTGCTACATCGAGATGACAGGCTGGACCGCAGCAGAACGCTGCCATCCAGCCTGTCATCCCGCAGACACTGAGAAGCGCAGGCATACTTCCACTCCTCAGTGTCTGGCTGTGACGGCATCCAGATGAGCCGACAATGAACTCGGCTCACCTCATGTACGTCACTGACAGCGTGGGAGAATTCTCCTGCACTCAGCGCTTCAGCGTGAGAATTTTCCCACGCTGTCAGTGACGTGCATGAGGTGAGGTCATGTCCAATGAACTCGGCGCACCTCATGCACGTCACTGACAGCGTGGGAAAATTCTCACGCTGAAGCGCTGAGTGCAGGAGAATTTTCCCACGCTGTCAGTGACGTGCATGAGGTGAGCTGAGTTCATTGGACATGACCTCGGCTCATCTGGATGCCGTCACAGCGAGACACTGAGGAGCGCAAGCATGCCTGCGCTTCTCAGTGTCTGCGGGATGACAGGCTGGATGGCAGCGTTCTGCTGCGGTCCAGCCTGTCATCTCGATGTAGCAGAGCTGAAGCTGTCCTGGGAACCATGGAAAGGTAAGGATGAGGTTGCTTTATTATTTTACTTTTATTGCAGGAGATCGTTGGCTTCAGCTGGAATGGGCGTGACTGTAAGTATGGTTTAATTTAGAACAATAATGAATTGTGTCTTTATTTCAATTAAAGGACTTTTTTCTGGGTGTTTGTGTTTTTTTTAAATACTTTACTAGAAATTCATGGTGGTCATGTCTAATATTGGCGTGACCCCATGAATTTCGGGCTTAGGGCCAGCTGATAATGCCAAGCTGGCCTTAACCCCTTTATTACCCAGTGAGCCACCGCACCAGGGCCCTGGATGAGTTGGGTACAGCGCCAGAAGATGGCGCTTCTATGAACGCGCCATTTTCCGGGGCGGCTGCGGACTGCAATTTGCAGCGGGTGGGGCCCAGAAAGCTTGGGCCTCCCTGCGCAGCGGATTCCAGCCCCCAGCTGCCTTGTTGTACCTGGCTGGACACAAAAATAGGGCGAAGCCCCACGTATTTTTTTTTTTAATTATTTCATGAAATTCATGGAATAATTAAGAAAAAAAGGGCTTCCCTATATTGTTGTGTCCGGCTAGGTACAAATAGGCAGCTGGTGGTTGGGGGCAGCCCGTTCCTGCCTGCTGTACCTGACTGGACACAAATATAGGGCGAAGCCCCACATAATTTTTTTTTAATTATTTCATGAATTTCCTGAAATAATTAAAAAAAAATTGACGTGGGGCTTTGCACTATATTTGGGTCCAGCCAGGTACAGCAGGCAGGAACGGGCTGCCCCCAACCACCAGCTGCCTATTTGTACCTGGTTGGACACAACAATATAGGGAAGCCCTTTTTTTCTTAATTATTCCATGAATTTCATGAAATAATTAAAAAAAAAAAAAACGTGGAGCTTCTTCCTATTTTTGTGTCCAGCCAGGTACAACTAGGCAGCTGGGGGATGGAATCTGCAGCGCAGGGAGGCCCAAGCTTTCTACCCCCCGCTGAAAATTGCAGTCCGCAGCCGCCCCGGAAAATGGCGCGTTCATAGAAGCTGGATGCTGTACCTGGCTGGCATACAAAAATATGGCGAAGCCCACGTCAAAAGTTTTGGGAAAAATTAATTAAAAAATAAATAATAATTTAGGGACTGCATCTTTATTAACTCCTCAAATGTCATTTAGTGTTAAAATAATGGATTTATTTAAAAAAAAAATGGCGTGGGATCCCCCATAATTTTAGTCTCTAGCGGAGGTTAAGCAGACGGCTGGGGCAGATGTTTGAAGCCTGGGAAGGGGGTAAAACCCACGGAGCTTCCCAGGCTACTAATATCAGCCCCCAGCTGAATACCTAGCCTTTACTAGCTATTAAAATGGGGGACCCCCCCCAAAAAAATGACGTGGGGTCCCCCCTATTTTAATAGCTAGCAAAGGCTAGGCAGACAGCTGGGGGCTGATATTAATAGCCCAGGAAGGGTGCCATGAATATTGGCCCCCTCCCAGGCTAGAAACACCAGTCGTCAGCCGCCCCAGAAATGGCGCATCCATAGGATGCGCCAACTCTGGCACTTAGCCTCGCTCTTCCACGCTGCTCTGGTGCGGTGGCAGGGGGTAATAGTGGTGGGGTTCATGTCAGCGCCAGCTGCCATGAAGCCCAGGTTAGTAATGATGGGCGTCTATAAGACACCCCCATTACTAACCTACAAAGTGTTAAAAAGAAAAAACACACTACACCCAGAAAAAAATAATTTATTTGAAATAAAACACACAATTTTATTTAATTCTTAGTTTACTAAAAATAATAGTTACCTGTCCATGTTCCTGCGCTGATCTCCCATGCACAGCTGTCACATCTGGAGATGGTGACAGCTGTGCATGGCTGCTGTAAGCTCACGCTGCCGGGAACACGTCCGCTCCCGGCAGCGGGAGCCACTGACTGAGGTCACCGGAGTGAATTCAGGCAACGCAGCTCCGGAGACCTCCTTTACGGCACTGCTGTACCGTGGGAATTTCTCACGATACAGCAGGGCCGTAAAGGAGCTAACCGGAGCAGCGCTGCCTGAACTCCGGTGAACCCTTACGGCCCCGTCATTCTAGCGGCGGCAGCGGTTCAGAGCGGTCACATTCTATGTGGCTGCTCTGAACTGGAGATCATCGTGGGACACTCGTGGACTACTACGGAGGGGTAAGGATAAGGTTGTGGTTTATTATTTTATATTTTATTACAGGAGATCGATGGCTTCGGGGAATTAGGTGTCTAGGTGAGTATAGGTGTAATTTTTTATTTTTTACTTTATTTTAGGTGGCGATCGGCGGGGACAGGTAATGTATGAACTAATTTATTGTAGGTAACCACTGGCCACCAATGACATGTATCTAACATTTATTGGGGACACAGTAGGGCAATTTAAATAGCAGGATCAGTCTGATGGGAACTACTGCTCCCATCGAGCTGATCCTGCTGGCAGGAGTGGACGGGGGACAGACATAGGCCGATGGGAGTAGTAGTGTCACATCGGCCTATGTCTGCCTGCACGCACACACCCGCACAGACACCGCACACACCCGCACACATCGCACAGACACCGCGCACACCCGCACAAACATCGCGCACACACCCCGCACACACACCCCGCACACACACTAATCATGACGGGCTGATGGTCTGGGAGGTGAGGCTGACCTGTGCGGCCGTGGGAAAGTTCATGTGAGTTCATGCAGTCAAGCATGAACTCACATGAACCCTCTGAGGGCAACGCGGCGACTTCAAATGAACAGCTGATCGGCATCAGCTGATACCTCAGCTGTTCATTTGAAATAACCGGCGGGAAAGCGCAGCACAGAACGGGAAAGCCGGCGGTGAAGTCTTTTCACTGCCGGCTTCCCCGCCCGGGTCCTTCACTCCCCGCTCCTTGGAGCTGCGCTCCCCGCCCGGTCCTAACTTACGATCGGGATGGGAGGTGGCGAGGGGAGCGGAAGATCGGGGTGGGAGGCTGCGGGGAAGCAGTATGGGGCTGTGTGATTGTTTAAAAGCCGGCGGCTTTTTACCACGCGCCGGCTTTTAAACAATCAGGAGAATTCTCCCCCGCTGGGATGGCATTCTGATGACAGGCTGGATCGCGCTGCCATCCAACTTGTCATCCTTCACAGACACTGCAGAGCGCAGGCATTATGGGAACTTCCGATTCCGGTATCCGATATTGTAAAAGTATCGGAATTAAGTATCGGAATTCCGATACCGCGAATATCGGCCGATACCCGATATTTCAGTATCGGAATGCTCAACACTAATCACCAACCTTTCCCATTTAATTTAGGTGTATTCATAGAAGTGGCCCACCCTGTAGAATGTCTCAAATTATCCCCAGGAAATATAAAAAAAATTGAACATGTATTTATTTTAAATTACATGTTTGAATAATAGTGATAACATTTTTATTCGGTACTACAAAGTATTATATGGTAATACCGAAAAAAACAAAACTTTTTTCTTCAAAAACAAAATGCAGAAAAAATGTACTATATGAAGATACATTTAAATAACCCCAATACAAGTATTCATAGCTTCACAAACTAAGCTTACTGCTTTGAATCCTTATACTAATTGCTTTCAAATCCTCCAAAAATAATGAGACATTTTAATTTTTCAGAAACAAAGCAATGGCTTTACTTCTAATACCGATACAGAGTGTAATGTGGTTCTCTTTTGTATAATAAATAGCTTTATCACTGAGGGAAATGAATTATTTTTTGTCTCATAGAAGCTTTTTTTTCTCGCATACAACAGATGTTGTTGCCACAAATTAGTTCATAATTTCTTTCATAACTCAGTCAGAACAACCCTTCAATTTATTGTCAGGAAATGGATTTAGCACTGCATATAATGTTTGTAATTATGTAACAAAACTGCACTTTGCTAGATGAAAAGCTCAGGCATCAATCATTCAGTTTAGTGCATGGGTAACTTAATCTTTGGTACCAGCTGTGCATTGCCCGACTACATTCACAAAGGTTTCGGTATATTGCCGATGTGTGAGGGGTATTTACAATATTTACATGATAGCGATAACAATTAAACATACCCATAAGATACGGCAAGTTACTCTGCCCGGTACATTACTCCAGCCCAGTATTACTCTGTGATTTACTATTATTATGCCTAATGTGTATGTGTAGTTACAGTGTAATAATTATGATAGATTCCGGGGTTGCAATCTAATTTACAATAAAAGAAAAGCAATCATGATCATGCAAATTTTGATATTTAGAAATCTATTCATTAAAAGTGTTTATTTATCTCATGAGACAATCAACCGCCTGTTGCGTTTTTCTAGCTAATAACGAAAGAGTAATCAATTTTCATCACTAGTGACCTAATGTCATACTATGATATTAACGGGGTTGTTTGAAAATAGAAAAAAATATATAAACTAACAGGAAGAAATAAAAACAAGATGAAAAAATAAAATAAGAAAATAATAAGAAAAAGTAAATGTTACTCAACTGATAAATTCTGATTTATTCTAGTGCCAAAATGCAGGTAGTCCCTGTCAGTTATAGTTAATTATCCGACATTGGTAATTTGTCTTAAGATTCAACCAAGTGACCACTGCAACCAATCATAGGCTTCAAAGGTGGTGTGCCATACATGATGGGGTCCTCACTAAAATCATTGATTGGCTGCAGCAGTCAAATTGATAATACAGAATATTGAAGAGGACTTGTCAGATTTCTGTAGTGAGCATTTGTAATATTTATCAATAATGTCCATATACTGTATAAGTGTGTGGCACTTCAATAAATTCTTATAACAACCTATTTTCTGTGTTACTATTCCTTATTCAGAAAAAAACTAAGAGATCCATAACATAAAATATAATATAGTTTATTTATACATATTTATACATATTAAAAAAGAGAATATTAGGGAATGTCTCACAAAAATGGGACTCAAAACACACCCGACTAAAGTATGACAATACAATAAAGTCAACTATTATAGTAAAAAAATTGCATAAAGAGCCAACAGGGATACAAGAATTATCAAGGACTGAATGCCTACAACATGTAAATTCAGTGATTCTCCTTTAAATAACTACAGCTGTAAGGCAGCGGTGTTCACACCATGCAGTAACTGAGGCAGTGACACAAGCAAGTCCAACATAAGCAGCTTTTATTCAGCAACTCACGGGTAAATTAGAAAGTCCTCCGGTTCGCAGCTGGGTTAACAAAAGTCCAAAAACAACGGTTGCCGTGGGCAACAGCCGCATCGGGCCGCTCAGAGCCTGATGGGTGCAGAGCCTTCCCAGGCGTAGGTTCAGCTACACACAGGCCTGCCGAGCTTTCCTGCTATACTCCTAGCAGGTCTCAACACTGAACAACACTAATCCTTAATGCAGGGTTTTTAAAGGACCTGTGGCAAGAGCCACTGGAAAACCCAGGTTGGAGGGAGGAGGCTGCCCCACTGCATTCCTGTAGCCTCCTCCAAGAAATGAAGGCCCTACTGGGTTTTACTAATCTGCCTTAGCCAGATAGCCTGACCAGGTCAATGCTCACCTTCATTCCTGCATTGCAGCCTCAGGTGTGTCTGTGACTGCGCTGCACTCCAATGGATTTAATAGGTCTCTGTACACATTTTGGGGATATATAACATCCCTCGTATATGATCCCAGTCACTGCCTCACATATCTCCCCCCTCTGTTCAAACTTGTGGGGTTGAACATTTGTCACCATACAGGGTGCCCGGGACAGGGCAACCGCGTTTGCCTGCGACTTCTACAGAGAGACTGAAATTTTGCAGAAACCGCCTGATGACTAGCGCATTCCTTGATAACTCCTAACTGGAGCATTTATTTACCTCAGCCGTGCTGGCTTGCCTCTGGGCTTCGAGTACTCGGTATGGTCTCATTACCCTTACACAAGGTTCGGCGACAATGTCATGCTGGAGAACCTCAGTCCTACCCGGTAGCTCTGAGAACACGTCGGTATACCGCTGCACCAGCCAGCGAGCCTCCCGTTGCTGCTGTTTAGTGAGAGCATCACTTATCCTGACCTCTCCCCCCGGATGCACCCCTGGCTGAGGGTACACGTACTACTACCCGATCGCCCTTGTTAAAAGACCTGACTGTGGCTCTTTTATTATATACGTTTCTGTGCTGCCTGGGCATCTAACAGATGTTTTTTCACGTTGGGCATGACCGCCGCGATCCGGTCCTTCATACTAGCCACGTGTTCATTTATACTCCTTTGTGGAGTCGTCTCTTGTCCCCACGTCTCTTTGGCTATGTCGAACAGACCCCTAGGGTGTCTGTCGTACAATAACTAAAAGGGAGAGAACCCTGTGGAAGCCTGGGGTACCTCACGGATGGCGACCATCAGATAGGGTAGTAACATGTCCCAATCCCTTCCTTCCTTAGAAACCACCTTTTTAACATGGATTTGAGGGTTTTATTGAACCGTTCTACAAGCCCGTCGGTTTGATGGTGGTATGCCGAGGTGCGCAATTGTTTTATTTTTAGCAGTTTGCACAGTTCTCTCGTCACCTTGGACATAAAAGGGGTCCCTTGATTTGTCAGGAACTCCTTAGGTAGCCCAAGGTGACAGAACATGGCAAACAGCTCCTGTGCAATCAGTTTTGCCGAGGTGTGGCGTAGCGGTATAGCCTCCGGGTACCGGGTGGCACAGTCGACGACCACAAGTATATGCTGGTGACCACGAGCGGATTTTACAATGGGCCCTACCAAGTCTATTGCAATCCGTGCAAAAGGTACCTCTATCACTGGTACCAATGGACCACGGAAGTTTGCGGTGGGTGTGGGCAGCTGACACTCGGGGCAGGATTCGCAGTACTTTTGAACCTCCGTGTAAATCCCCGGCCAAAAGAATCACTGCAAGATACGCTCTTGCGTCTTTTTAACCCCTAAGTGTCCACCCAGCAGGTATGTGTGTGCCATCTCCAGAACCGCCCGACGGTACAACTGAGGTACCACTAACTGTTCCACGACCTCATCCCTGATTTTGTCTACCCTATAGAGCAACTCACCGTTGATGACCATGTGTGGAATCACAGTATCTACACCGGGCTGTTGAGCTGCACTATTTACCTCTGTAACCCTTTTCTGCGCCCGTGTCAGGGTTGGATCCTGTAGCTGAGCTGTCCCAAACGTGCCCCGGGACACTTCCAGCTCGGGGATCAATGGG
This sequence comes from Phyllobates terribilis, assembly GCF_046119375.1. NCBI lineage: Eukaryota > Metazoa > Chordata > Amphibia > Anura > Dendrobatidae > Phyllobates > Phyllobates terribilis. The sequence continues at coordinate 883,445,785 of NW_027362762.1, forward strand.
GTCTCCTCGACCTCTCCTGCCAGCACCTCTAGGGGAAACCTATCGGGGTTACACTCTGTCCCTAAGTTGGACACCCCTACGACCGGTACCCCTGACTCAGGTTCTTCGGGTACAGTGCCCGTAATAAATTTTACCGGGGAAGAGTGTTTTTTGCTTTCCCACAGAGTCCAGAACAGGGGCAAGTCTATTCCCAACACAGTCCCAAAGGGAAGAGTTTTTACCACCCCACCGCATGTTTCGTGTCACCACATGGCGTGGACAATAGTGTTGAGCCACCCCCGTAGTGTTCGAGTTCGGTTCGGTTCGTCGAACACCCGTGTGTTCGCCGAACTGTTCGTCGAACTGTTCGTCGAACACCTTCGAACACCGTTAAAACCAATGGCAGGCAAACAAAAACACATAGAAACACATAGAAAACACCTTCAAAGGTGTCCAAAAGCTGACAAACTGCTCAGAAGACACAACTAACACATGGAAAAGTGACAAGTACATATAGTAATGCAAAAATAAAAGAGGTGGAGGAGTAAAAGGAGGGGGAGACACAGATATAGGCATGTCATGCCCTTCTAAAATCCAAAAAGTGAGAAGCCGACACGGCCAGTCCGCTCCTGCCCGTGCCACCTCCGTGTCGCCGGGTTTGTGCCAGAGCCGCGGTGAACCCTGATGGCCAGCCCCCCTCTCCCAATACTGGTGCCTGTCCGCTGGTGGGTCGAGCGAGCCCCCCTGTGGTGGAGGCAGCTCTAAGTTTTTTAATTTAAATTGTCTCTCTAATTTGAATGAATACACTTTAAATCCATTTACAAGGATCTATTGGAGGGCAAGTCTCATGCCAGCAGCCGCGTAATTCCAGCTCCAGTAGCGTCCACTAAAGCTGCTGCAGTTAAAAAGCTTTTATAAGGATCGAGCTCGGCTGTCCACCGCAAGGCATCCTACTGCCAGTCCCAGCCCCTATGCCTTGGGGTGCCTCCTGATGCTCTTCACTGAGTATCCAAGGGTCCCGAAACATTTCCTTTGAAAAAATTAAGTGTCTAAACTACAGGTGGTGTAGCTTGCTTAACAGCCGGGATAATCCGCTGACTAGCAGACACTGCTACTAGGCACAAAGTATTTCCTGGGCTAGATGCAGTTAAAAATTTGTAATTAGATACTCTCATTGGATGCTGAGAAAGCATTCCATAGAGTCTCCTGGCACGCCATATATGATTGTCTTAAAAAGCTTGGGGTAGGGGTCTAGGGGACCCTTTTATAGCCAAAATCACGGCCCTGTATCGCAATACGTCACCTAGGCTGAAGATAAATGGAACTGTAGCACCCTGAGGGCTCGGTTGCTACAGACGTATTGCACCTCACCCAGAGGTGTGATATCTCACTCTCAGGTAAGGATGGAGTGTGGATCAGGACCCGACACCTGCATGCATTACACCACATTGCCGTGGGGCAGGGCGACCAATATGCCCCTGAGATGGGCACGACAGTCCCTGTCCCTGGTTGGAGTGGGGGGAGGGAACACTGAGGAAGGGGAACCCTGTAGTGCAGGAGCAGGGAGGAAGCAGTTCTTGGGTGCATTGAGAAGGGAGTATAAAAGGTGGGCACCATCTTAGTTCAGTGCAGAGAAGTCTGAGCAGAAGTGGCAGGGAGCAGGGGCTCTGCATGAGCTCTGCTCCGGAGGCGGGCCTAGTAACAGAGGCCCAGGCCTGGAAGAGGGAGAAGGAAGGAAGAGGAGCGGAGAAGGCTCCAGGAACGAGGAATGAAGGGATCCCAGGGGTGCGGACGGGCGAGTCGCCACCGCACGCCCGAATCCACCTGCGTGGAGGGGTCAGGCCAAAGGGGGAGACCGGTCCGTGAACTAGTGGAGGTAGGAAACGACCCTCAGCTAGAAACCGGAGGCTCTGACATTTTATGTGGCGCAGCCCCTCGCTACACCCGCTAGGAAGGCACCACATAGGGTCAGGGAAACTGGCGCCAAGTTTACCAAGAGGAGGCCCGAGGCAGCCGGACAGAAGTGTTGGTAAGAAAGGCCAGACAAAGGACACACAAAGGGGGTCCTGTGAAGTGCTCCAAAGTTATCTGGGAGTTGTCTGAGCCCCTCACCTGGTGAGCACAGTACGACGTGGGCAGCCGTTACCTGCAGACGTGGTCTGGATAATAAGAACTGTGAGTAAAGGCCCTGGACTGCATCACTGACTCCATGTCGTTACTGCTGCTGCCCTGCACCATCACCCCCATCCTCCGCATACACTGCCCTGAGGCTATACTCCTCCCGTGGGGAGTTATGCTACGCTCTGCTGCACCCACAACACCAGCCTCAGCGGTCTGCCCTGTAGCGGCGATTCACTCTGACCGCAATCCACGCGTGGCGTAGTCGGACATTTAAACATCAAAACCACATAAATAGTTTCGCCACTGGTTTGACCGCCCTGAGCCACGGAACCGGGTCGCCGCCACGAAGACTACAACCACCAGCATCCACCAAAAAGGGTCCGGCTCCGGGTGTCCCAAGGCCCAGGGGGTGCGTCAGAACATTTTCATCACCTTTAACAATCACCAATGGGACAAGGCAGGGATGTCCTCTGTCCCCTCTCTTATACATCCTAGTGACGGAGCACCTGCTCTCATCAATTCGCCATAACCCCAATATTAGGTGGATTGAGGTGGGAGGCACCGAGTACAAGTGCTCTCTATTTGCTGATGATGTCCTAGTATATATCACTCAATCACATATATCCATCCATGCTGTTATGGCTGAAATAGATCACTTTGTTACATGGTAAAATTTTAAAATCAATGCAGCGAAGTCTGAGGCCCTCGATGTCTCCCTCCCCAAATCCATATAGGATTCCATCCAGTCCAACTTTCCCTTTGCCTGGCCCTCACAGGGTATCAAATACTTAGGAATTCCTATTCATAGAGACCTCTCCCATCTATGTTATCTTAATTTTGGGCCCTTTATTGAACAATTCCATACAGACCACGGTTGGCAAGTTAGAACTGTAAGATTCACTACGTGAACCGCTGGTGTTTTGTGGAAAAGCACATGTACACCGCGTTCCAAATTATTATGCAAAAAGTGTTTAGGAGTGATAAGGGAAGAATTTGTTTGTTTGTCAGTTAAACTCATTGATGGTGATGTGTGTCAGGGCTCTTTATATCACTGTAAGCAATTGCAGACACCTGTGCTAATTAGTTTGGCAGGTGTGTCCAATGAAAGGCAAGACTACTTAAGAAGGCTCTCTCACATTATTAAGCAGCCTACATTTTCTGCCAAAATGGGAAAGAAAAACGATGTGTCGGCTGCTGAGAAGCAACAAATTGTGGAGTGTTTAGGTCAAGGCATGACTACAATCAACATTGTGCGATGATCAGGATGAAGTGTCTTGGCAATCAAGAAGTATGTAGCTGATTCACAGTACACACGTGTGCGTGCTGATAAGGGCAAATTGAGGACTCTTTCCTACAGGCAATTACGTCAGGTTGAAAGAGCAGCGGCAAAAAAGCCTTGTCATAGCAGCAGACAAGTTTTTGAAGCTGCTTGTGCCTCCAACGTACCCCGAACAACAAGATGCAGGGTCCTTCAGAGGTTTGCAGCTGTGCATACGCCATCCTGTCGACCTCCTCTATCCACTTCACACAAGCAGAAACGGCTCCAGTGGGCCAAACATTACATGAAGACTGATTTCAAAACTGTTTTGTTCACGGATGAGTGCCGTGCAGCGCTCGATGGTCCAGATGGATGGAGTGGAGGATGGCTGGTTGATGGACACCCCACGCAAACACGGCTACAGCGCCAACAAGGAGGAGGTGGAGTAATGTTTTGGGCTGAAATCATGGGGAGAGAGATTGTCGGCCCCTTTAGGATCCCTGAAGGCGCTAAAGATGAACTCCATAATGTATGTGGATTTTCTCAAACAGCACTTCCTGCCATGGTTCAAGAAGAAGAACCGTGTATTTCACAGCAAGATCATTTTTCTGCATGATAATGCACCATCTCATGCTGCACATAAAACATCTGCATCTCTGGCTGATATGGGCATAAAAGGGGATAAACTTATGGTGTGACCCCCATGCTCCCCTGACCTCTACCCCATTCAGAACCTTTGGAGCATCATTAAAAGGAGTGTCTATGATGGCGGGAGGCAGTTCACATCTAAGCAACAGCTCTGGGAGGGTATTCTGTCCTCATGCAAAACAATTGAAGCAGAAACCATCCAAAACCTGACAAATTCAATGGACGAGAGAGTTCAGAAGCTCCTTTCGAACAAGGGGTCCTATGTGAAAATGTAACATCACCTAGAATAAAGTTTTGAGTTGAAAACTGTTTGATTTCAGTTTCTAACAACCTGCTAATGCTTATAATTTCAAAAATGACCATTTTTTTGGTCTTTATTAAAATGAAAAGGTTGATCGAAAAGTTTGGGGGATCTAAGAGTGTGGCAACCCAGTAGTCATGATTACTTCGAATTCTGACAATATGAGGGTCATGCTGCAGGTAGTGCAGCAAGAAGGCACTTATGTGTCTTGCGCATCTCGGAGCCCCAAAATTATTTTCCGGGCTAGATGCAGCTAAAAATTATTTTTAATTTTAAATCTGGTGGAGCTTATTATAGATGGCCTAATAGGATCAGTGCTGCACACTGCTACAAAGCCCAAATTATTTTCCAGTCAAGATACAGATAAACATGATTAGTAATTTGAAAGCTTAAAACGTTTGGTAGGGTGATTTTAACCAATCATCAAGCTTTTACTCTCCCCAGGATGACACAGGGGTAGAAAAGTCGTTTCGGATCCATGATTTGTTCATCTTTATGAACGTGAGTCTGTCTACATTATCAGTGGAGAGCCGAGTGCGCTTATCTGTCAGCACACCACCAGCAGCGCTGAACACACGTTCAGACAGAACGCTGGCTGCGGGGCATGACAAGATCTCCAAGGCGTAAGTGGCTAGCTCCGGCCATTTATCCAGATTGGAAGCCCAAAAAGAGCAAGGGTCCAGTGACACAGTCGTGGCTTCAATGTTTACTTGGAGATACTCCTGTACCATCGTCTCTAGGCGTTGACTATGTGTCAGACTTCTTGTCTCCTGTGGCCTTGCAAAGGATGGGCTAAAAAAGTGGTGAAATGATTCCGCAAAATTGATGTTACCAGCAGATACTGTGGTTCTGTTACGGTTTGAGTGCTGAACACTTGACGGTCCCACGGTTGGCAAGTTGGAACTGTGAGATTCACTACGTGCACCACTGGTATTTTGTGGAAAAGCACATGTAAGATTCTGCAACAGTCTCTGCTGATACTCCTGCATGCGTGCATCCCTTTCTATGGCAGGAATAATTTCTGCAAATTTACTTTTGTACCGGGGATCTAACAGTGTGGCAACCCAGTAGTCAGGATTATTTCTAATTCTCACAATTCGAGGGTCATGTTGCAGGTAGTGCAGCAAGAAGGCACTCATGTGTGTTGCGCATCCAGGAGCACCAAGTCCCTGTTGTGTTGGTGGCGAGGTAACAATCATGCTTCCTTCCTCTGTCCTCTCCCCCCAACCTCGCACAACAGAAATGTGATCAAGGTCTCCCTCATCTGATGAGTCTTCCATCAGTTCGTCCTCCACTTCTTCCTGGGCTCCTGCACCTTCCTCACTAGTTTGGCTGCTACCATGCGCCCTGGTAAAACCATCTCCCCCACCCTCACATGCCTGCCGCCTTGGTGCTGCCGACCTTCTGGACCTTGCAGATGTTAGCCCTTCCGCATACAACTCCTCCTCCTCTACTTCCTCCACCTCCTCTTGTGCCACCACCTGACTCCGAATTCTGTTTAACATGTGCTCCAGCATGTAAATCACCGGAATAGTCATGCTGATAATGGCATCGTCAGTAGTGTTGAGCCACCCCCGTAGTGTTCGGGTTCGGTTCGGTTCGTCGAACACCGGGATGTTCGAGGAACTGTTCGTCGAACTGTTCGTCGAACACCTTAGAACACCGTCGAACACCGTTAAAACCAATGGCAGGCAAACAAAAACACATAGAAACACATAGAAAACACCTTCAAAGGTGTCCAAAAGCTGACAAACTGCTCAGAAGACGCTTTCTTTAAAAAAGCCGGCCGGCAATTCAGCAGCGGCATACACCGGTACCCGACAATTTAGACAAGAAGGAATAGAGCCTCACACATAGATTAGATAGATAGAAACATGTCAGTCACATATATATGAAGTACCGTGACAGTGTTGCTTACTGTACTTGTCATTTAGTGTAAAGGATTTATTAAAAAATATAATAGTGTTTTCATGCACTGTCTCTTTAAAAAAGCCGGCCGGCAATTCAGCATCTGTACCCGACAATTTATAACAGACAGAATAGAGCTTCACACATAGATTAGATAGATAGAAACATGTCAGTCACATATATATGAAGTACAGTGATAGTGTTGGTTACTGTACTTGTCATTTAGTATTAAAATAAAGGATTTATTATTAAAAAAAATTGGCGTGGGGTTCCCCTTAATTTTAGTCTCTAGCGGAGGTTAAGCAGACAGCTGGGGCAGATGTTTGAAGCCTGGGAAGGGGGTAATACCCACGGAGCTTCCCAGGCTACTAATATGAGCCCCCAGCTGAATACATAGCCTTTACTAGCTATTAAAATGGGGGACCCCCCAAAAAAAATGACGTGGGGTCCCCCCTAATTTAATAGCTAGCAAAGGCTAGGCAGACAGCTGGGGGCTGATATTAATAGCCCAGGAAGGGAGCCATGAATATTGGCCCCCTCCCAGGCTAGAAACACCAGCCGTCAGCCGCCCCAGAAATGGCGCATTCATAGGATGCGCCAATTCTGGCACTTAGCCTCGCTCTTCCACGCTGCCCTGTAGCGGTGGCAGGGGGTAATAGGGCTGGGGTTGATGTCAGCTTATAATGCCAGCTGACATCAAGCCCAGGTTAGTAATGGAGAGGCGTCTATAAGACACCCCCATTACTAACCCCATAGTCAAAGTTAAAAGAAAACACAAACACCCAGAATAAAGTCCTTTAATTGAAATAAAGACACAATCCTTTATTGTTCTAAATTAAACCATACTTACCGTCACGCCCATTCCAGCTGAAGCCAACGATCTCCTGCAATAAAAGAAAAATAATAAAGCAACCTCATCCTTACCTTTCCATGGTTCCCACGACAGCTTCAGCTCTGCTACATCAAGATGACAGGCTGGACCGCAGCAGAACGCTGCCATCCAGCCTGTCATCCCGCAGACACTGAGAAGCGCAGGCATGCTTGCGCTCTGCAGTGTCTGGCTGTGACGGCATAAAGATGAGACGAGTTCATGTCCAATGAACTCGGCGCACCTCATGCACGTCACTGACAGCGTGGGAAAATTCTCACGCTGAAGCGCTGAGTGCAGGAGAATTCTCCCACGCTGTCAGTGACGTGCATAAGGTGAGCTCATGTCCAATGAACTCAGCTCACCTCCTGCACTTCACTGACAGCGGGGGAGAATTCTCCTGCACTCAGCGCTTCAGCGTGAGAATTCTCCCACGCTGAAGCGCTGAGTGCAGGAGAATTTTCCCACGCTGTCAGTGACGTGCATAAGGTGAGCTCATGTCCAATGAACTCAGCTCACCTCCTGCACGTCACTGACAGCGTGGGAGAATTCTCCTGCACTCAGCGCTTCAGTGTGAGAATTCTCCCACACTGAAGCGCTGAGTGCAGGAGAATTTTCCCACGCTATCAGTGACGTGCATGAGGTGAGCCGAGTTCATTGGACATTAACTCGGCTCATCTGGATGCCCTCACAGAGAGACACTGTGGAGCGCAAGCAAGCCTGCGCTTCTCAATGTCTGCGGGATGACAGGCTGGATGGCAGCGTTCTGCTGCGGTCCAGCCTGTCATCTCGATGTAGCAGAGCTGAAGCTGTCATGGGAACCATGGAAAGAATAGGATGATGTTGCTTTATTATTTTTCTTTTATTTCAGGAGATCGTTGGCTTCAGCTGGAATGGGCGTGACGGTAAGTATGGTTTAATTTAGAACAATTAAGAATTGTGTGTTTATTTCAATTAAAGGACTTTTTCCTGGGTGTTGTGTTTTTTTTAAATACTTTACTAGAAATTCATGGTGGTCATGTCTAATATTGGCGTGACCCCATGAATTTTGGGCTTAGGGCCAGCTGATAATGCCAAGCTGGCCCTAACCCCTTTATTACCCAGTGAGCCACCGCTTCAGGGCCCTGGATGAGTTGGGTACAGCGCCAGAAGATGGCGCTTCTATGAACGCGCCATTTTCCGGGGTGGTTGCGGACTGCAATTTGCAGCGGGGGTGGCCCAGAACGCTTGGGCCTCCCTGCGCTGCGGATTCCAGCCCCCAGCTGCCTAGTTGTACCTGGCTGGACACAAAAACAGGGCGAAGCCCCACGTCAATTTTCTTTAAATTATTTCATGAAATAATTAAGAAAAAAGGGCTTCCCTATATTGTTGTGTCCGGCCAGGTACAAATAGGCAGCTGGTGGTTGGGGGCAGCGCGTTCCTGCCTGCTGCACCTGACTGGACACAAATATAGTGCGAAGCCCCACGTCAATTTTTTTTTAATTATTTCATGAATTTCCTGAAATAATTTAAAAAAATTGAAGTGGGGCTTCGCACTATATTTGTGTCCAGCCAGGTACAGCAGGCAGGAATGGGCTGCCCCCAACTACCAGCTGCCTATTTGTACCTGGCCGGACACAACAATATAGGGAAGGCCTTTTTTTCTTAATTATTTCATGAATTTCATGAAATGATTAAAAAAAATTGAAGTGGGGCTTCGCACTATATTTGTGTCCAGCCAGGTACAGCAGGCAGGAATGGGCTGCCCCCAACTACCAGCTGCCTATTTGTACCTGGCCGGACACAACAATATAGGGAAGGCCTTTTTTTCTTAATTATTTCATGAATTTCATGAAATAATTAAAAAAAATTGAAGTGGGGCTTCGCACTATATTTGTGTCCAGTCTGGTACAGCAGGCAGGAACGGGCTGCCCCCAACCACCAGCTGACTATTTGTACCTGGCCGGACACAACAATATAGGGAAGCCCTTTTTTTCTTAATTATTTCATGAATTTCATGAAATAATTAAAAAAAAAATACGTGGGGCTTCGCCCTATTTTTGTGTCCAGCCAGGTACAACTAGGCAGCTGGGGGCTGGAATCTGCAGCGCAGGGAGGCCCAAGCTTTCTGGGCCCCCCCCGCTGCAAATTGCAGTCCGCAGCCACCCCGGAAAATGGCGCGTTCATAGAAGCGCCATCTTCTGGCGCTGTACCCAACTCATCCAGGGCCCTGGTGCGGTGGCTCACTGGGTAATAAAGGGGTTAGGGCCAGCTTGGTATTATCAGCTGGCCCCAAGCCCAAAATTCATGGGGTCACGCCAGTATTAGACATGACCGCCATGAATTTCTAGTAAAGTATTTAAAAAAAACACAACACCCAGAATAAAGTCCTTTAATTGAAATAAACACACAATTCTTTATTGTTCTAAATTAAACCATACTTACCATCACGCCCATTCCAGCTGAAGCCAACGATCTCCTGCAATAAAAGAAAAATAATAAACCAACCTCATCCTTTCCTTTCCATGGTTCCCTCGACAGCTTCAGCTCTGCTACATCGAGATGACAGGCTGGACCGCAGCAGAACGCTGCCATCCAGCCTGTCATCCCGCAGACACTGAGAAGAGCAGGCATGCTTGTGCTCCTCAGTGTCTGACTGTGACGGCATCCAGATGAGCCGAGGTCATGTCCAATGAACTCGGCTCACCTCATGCACGTCACTGACAGCGTGGGAAAATTCTCCTGCACTCAGCGCTTCAGCGTGAGAATTCTCCCACGCTGTCAGTGATGTGCATGAGGTGAGCCGAGTTCATTGGACATGACCTCGGCTCATCTTTATGCCGTCACAGAGAGACAATGTGGAGCGCAAGCAAGCCTGCTCTTCTCAGTGTCTGCGGGATGACAGGCTGGATGGCGGCGTTCTGCTGCGGTCCAGCCTGTCATCTCGATGTAGCAGAGTTGGAGCTGTCGTGGGAACCATGGAAAGGTAAGGATGAGGTTGCTTTATTATTTTATTTTTATTACAGGAGATCGTTGGCTTCTGCTGGAATGGGCGTGACGGTAAGTATGGTTTAATTTAGAACAATAAAGAATTGTGTCTTTATTTCAATTAAAGGACTTTATTCTGGGTGTTTGTGTTTTTTTTAACTTTGACTATGGGGTTAGTAATGGGGGTGTCTTATAGACGACTCTCCATTACTAACCTGGGCTTGATGTCAGCTGGCATTATAAGCTGACATCAACCCCAGCCCTATTACCCCCTGCCACCGCACCAGGGCAGCGTGGAAGAGCGAGGCTAAGTGCCAGAATTGGCGCATCCTATGAATGCGCCATTTCTGGGGCGGCTGACGGCTGGTGTTTCTAGCCTGGGAGGGGGCCAATATTCATGGCTCCCTTCCTGGGCTATTAATATCAGCCCCCAGCTGTCTGCATAGCCTTTGCTAGCTATTAAATTAGGGGGGACCCCACGTCATTTTTTTGGGGGGGGTCCCCCATTTTAATAGCTAGTAAAGGCTATGTATTCAGCTGGGGGCTGATATTAGTAGCCTGGGAAGCTCTGTGGGTATTACCCCCTTCCCAGGCTTCAAACATCTGCCCCAGCTGTCTGCTTAACCTCCGCTAGAGCCTAAAATTAAGGGGAACCCCACGCCAATTTTTTTAATAATAAATCCTTTATTTTAATACTAAATGACAAGTACAGTAACCAACACTATCACTGTACTTCATATATATGTGACTGACATGTTTCTATCTATCTAATCTATGTGTGAAGCTCTATTCTGTCTGTTATAAATTGTCGGGTACAGATGCTGAATTGCCGGCCGGCTTTCTTAAAAAGACGGTGCATGAAAACACTATTATTTTTTTTAATAAATCCTTTACACTAAATGACAAGTACAGTAAGCAACACTGTCACTGTACTTCATATATATGTGACTGACATGTTTCTATCTATCTAATCTATGTGTGATTCTCTATTCCTTCTATTCTAAATTGTCGGGTACCGCTGCTGAATTGCCGGCCGGCTTTTTTAAAGAGACGGTGCATGAAAACACTATTATTTTTTTTTATAAATCCTTTACGCTAAATGACAAGTACAGTAAGCAGCACTTTCACTGTACTTCGTATATATGTGGCTGACATGTTTATATCTATCTAATCTATGTGTGAAGCTCTATTCTTTCGGTTCTAAATTGTCGGGTACCGGTGTATGCCGCTGTTGAATTGCCGGCTTTTCATGTTTCACTGTTGGCACTGTTCCCATCGATTTGGGCAATCACTGTAATGCCACAACCTCCATGGCTGTGGCATTACAGTGAGTGGCAGACAATCCCTGCATGATTGGTGCTCTAAATAGCGCCAGACATGCAGGACACGCTTTTGGTGCATGAACAGTTATCGAACATAACCTCGAACAGCCGAATTTTTTGCAAATCGTTCGGGTTCGTCGAACAACTCGAACACCGCCCAAAACAGCTCGAATTTGAGATTGGCGAACAGTTCTAGTCGAACACCGCTCATCTCTAATCGTCAGCACTAAACATCTTCGTCGCCATTTCAAAACTGTGCAGAAGGGTGCATAGGTCCCTGATCTGAGACCACTCCTCCAGCGTGATTTGCCCCACCTCTGAATCTCGTTGGCCCAGGCTATACGTCAGAACGTATTGCACCAGGGCTTGTCGGTGCTGCCACAGTCGCTGCAACATGTGCAGAGTTGAATTCCACCGGGTAGGCACATCGCATTTTAGCCGGTGAAGTGGCAGGCCCAACGACTTCTGTAGAGATGTAAGTCGCTGAGCTGCGGGATGCGAACGGCGGACTGAGCACACAGCGACCGTGCCCTCTGCAGAAGGCCATCTAGTCTGGGATAGTGGGCTAAAAATTGCTGGACAACCAGGTTCAACACGTGAGCCATACAAGGCACGTGTGTGACATTGCCCCGGCGAAGGGCCGCACCCAGGTTTGCAGCATTGTCGCACACGGCCTTCCCTGGTTTCAGGTCCAGTGGAGACAACCATTCATGAAATTGGTTCTCCAGAGCTGACCACAACTCCTCAGCTGTGTGACTCACATTTCCCAGACATTTCAATGTAAAAACCGCCTGATGACGTTGATCCCTACTGCCAGCATAGTAAGGAGGTGTGCAGGATCCCTTCTGCGCAGTTAGAAAGCTTGTGGCATGACCAGACAGGCTTTGGGTGCAGGTGGAAGACCGAGAGGAGGTTGAGGAGGCAGAAGCAGTGGAGGAACTTTGACATAAAGAGGATTGACGCACAACTCGTGGGGACGGCAAGACTTGGACAGCAGCCCCTTGTCCTGCTGTCACCATAGTTACCCAGTGCCCAGTCAGCGACATGTAACGCCCCTGTCCATGCCTACTCGTCCAAGTGTCTGTGGTGAAATGCACCCTGTCACACACAGAGTTTCTCAAAGAAGCGGTGATGTTGTGTGCGACATGCTGGTGGAGCGCAGGCACACCTTTCTTTGAGAAGTAGTGCCGACTGGGCATCTGGTACTGGGGCACTGCGACGGACATAAGGTCTCGAAAATCCTTTGTGTCCACCAGGCGGAAAGGCAGCATTTCTGTAGCCAAGAGCTTGCAGATGGTGAAATTCAACCTCTTAGCTTTCTCATGGCTAGGAAGAAATGGTCTTTTACTTGTCCACATCTGAGGGACCGAGGGCTGGCTATTGTGCTTAGACGGGGTTGATAAGGGTGTCCCCGGCAAACTGCCGGTCTGTGAGGAAGATGCAGGCGGACATGTTAGGTTGCCTTCATCCAAAGGTGGTGCTATCGATGTCGGACAGCGCTCAACACCAGCTGGTGTTACCACCTCCAAAGAAAATGATGACCTGCCAATCACGCTGGCTGTTGCGGGTAAAGAGGTGGCATGTCTGCGCCCCAAAACAGGTGTGACTGCTGTCCCCCCAGTCACAGAGGATGAAGAGGCCGCGGATGCACAAGATATGGCAGACGGTGGTTGGCCCGGCCGGCTAGGCCGCATTGTAGCACACTGAGCTTCCCACTGCAACTTATGCTTCATGTATATGTGCCGGTTCATGCATGAAGTACTCAAACTATGTATTTTTTGGCCTCTACTTAGCTTTTGCTGACAAATGTTACAGATAACACGAGTTGGGTCATCTTTATCGATCTGAAAAAATGCCCAGGCTATGCAAGGCTTAGCACCCATGCGACCTGAAGAGCCACCACGACTTGTGGTGAGAGGCAGAGTTGTGTTTGAGGATGCAGTTGTTGACATGCTTCCAGTACTACGTCTCTGTCCAGGAAGGCGCAACCTGACCTCGTCGTCACTAGCATCTTCCTCCACCTCCTCTGCTGACCTCATCTCTTGGCTGACTGTGGGTTGACAGTAAGTGGGATCTCCAACCTCATCATCATCACCCTGTGCGTTATCACACCCGTCGTCCTCAGAGCCAACCTGTTCCTGCCCTGACAAAAAACTAAAGTTGTCGCTCCAATCAGGTATTTGAGTCTTATCATCGTCTTCCTCATTGTCTCCACCAACAGGAGTTACAGTTTGGGAATGAGGGTCTACATTATGGTCAGAACCTTCTGCGTCTGGTCCTGTATCCAACTCATAAAGATTCTGGGCATCAGTGCAGATCATTTCCTCGTCTGGATTCACAGAAGCGCTGGAGTCTACCTCTGATTCCCAGGCTATAGTATGAGTAAACAGCTCTGCAGACTCAACCATCTGTTCTACCTCATACTCAGACGGGCAGCTGTAGATTTGGGAGCTGTGAGGAAGCAAGTGCGATTTGGGTGACACCTTTGAGGACTGGAGTATTTGTGATGTTGAAGTTGATGTGGAGGAGAGCCCACTTAAAGGAGCACTTGATATCCGTTGAAGCACCTGCTGTTTTTGTGCCTCATCTGGAATTTGTAGCGATTGGCGTGGCCGTAAGAAAGGGATCTTATCACATTGTCCTCTAAAAGAAGTAGACATTTTAGTTTGGCTGGAAGATGGTCTTTCTTCTGCAGATGTTACTGTTGCTTTAACACCTACCCCACGGACACAACCTTTTTTCCCCTTCCCAACACGCCTATTCCCCTTTCCACCAGCAGCAGGCCTTTTTCCACTCATTTTGGTGGTTAACTAATTCACAACTCTGGAGTTGTTTGCACAAAAAAACAATGGATGGAAACCGAGCAGAGCTGAGTGGCCAAACTGTGGTATTAGGCCAAAACTATTGGCTGGGTTAGATGCAGAAAAAATTATTTTGAATTTGCAACCTGATGGAGGTCAGTATAGATGGACTAATAGAGAAAGTCCCACACACTACTAGAAGGCCAAATATTTTTTCAGAGGTAGATGCAGAAAAAAATATATTCAGTTTGCAACCTGATGGAGGTCAGTATAGATGGATTAATAGAACAAGACCCACACACAGCTAGAAGCCCAATATTTTTTCAGAGGTAGATGCAGAAAAAAATATATTCAGTTTGCAACCTGATGGAGGTCAGTATAGATGGACTAATAGAACAAGTCCCACACACTGCTAGAAGCCCAAATATTTTTTCAGAGGTACTGTAGATGCAGATAAAAATTAGTTTTAATTTGCAACCTGATGGAGGTCAGTATAGATGGACTAATAGAGAAAGTCCGACACACTACTAGAAGGCCAAATATTTTTTCAGAGGTAGATGCAGAAAAAAATATATTCAGTTTGCAACCTGATGGAGGTCAGTATAGATGGATTAATAGAACAAGACCCACACACAGCTAGAAGCCCAATATTTTTTCAGAGGTAGATGCAGAAAAAACTATATTCAGTTTGCAACCTGTGGGAGGTCAGTATAGATGGACTAATAGAACAAGTCCCACACACTGCTAGAAGCCCAAATATTTTTTCAGAGGTACTGTAGATGCAGATAAAAATTAGTTTTAATTTGCAACCTGATGGAGGTCAGTATAGATGGACTAATAGAGAAAGTCCGACACACTACTAGAAGGCCAAATATTTTTTCAGAGGTAGATGCAGAAAAAAATATATTCAGTTTGCAACCTGATGGAGGTCAGTATAGATGGATTAATAGAACAAGACCCACACACAGCTAGAAGCCCAATATTTTTTCAGAGGTAGATGCAGAAAAAAATATATTCAGTTTGCAACCTGATGGAGGTCAGTATAGATGGACTAATAGAACAAGTCCCACACACTGCTAGAAGCCCAAATATTTTTTCAGAGGTACTGTAGATGCAAATAAAAATTAGTTTTAATTTGCAACCTGATGGAGGTCAGTATAGATGGACTAATAGAGAAAGTCCGACACACTACTAGAAGGCCAAATATTTTTTCAGAGGTAGATGCAGAAAAAAATATATTCAGTTTGCAACCTGATGGAGGTCAGTATAGATGGATTAATAGAACAAGACCCACACACAGCTAGAAGCCCAATATTTTTTCAGAGGTAGATGCAGAAAAAACTATATTCAGTTTGCAACCTGATGGAGGTCAGTATAGATGGACTAATAGAACAAGTCCCACACACTGCTAGAAGCCCAAATATTTTTTCAGAGGTACTGTAGATGCAGATAAAAATTAGTTTTCATTTGCAACCTGATGGAGGTCAGTATAGATGGACTAATAGAGAAAGTCCGACACACTACTAGAAGGCCAAATATTTTTTCAGAGGTAGATGCAGAAAAAAATATATTCAGTTTGCAACCTGATGGAGGTCAGTATAGATGGATTAATAGAACAAGACCCACACACAGCTAGAAGCCCAATATTTTTTCAGAGGTAGATGCAGAAAAAACTATATTCAGTTTGCAACCTGATGGAGGTCAGTATAGATGGACTAATAGAACAAGTCCCACACACTGCTAGAAGCCCAAATATTTTTTCAGAGGTACTGTAGATGCAGATAAAAATTAGTTTTAATTTGCAACCTGATGGAGGTCAGTATAGATGGACTAATAGAGAAAGTCCGACACACTACTAGAAGGCCAAATATTTTTTCAGAGGTAGATGCAGAAAAAAATATATTCAGTTTGCAACCTGATGGAGGTCAGTATAGATGGATTAATAGAACAAGACCCACACACAGCTAGAAGCCCAATATTTTTTCAGAGGTAGATGCATAAAAAAATATATTCAGTTTGCAACCTGATGGAGGTCAGTATAGATGGACTAATAGAACAAGTCCCACACACTGCTAGAAGCCCAAATATTTTTTCAGAGGTACTGTAGATGCAGATAAAAATTAGTTTTAATTTGCAACCTGATGGAGGTCAGTATAGATGGACTAATAGAATGATGCTATGCCCAAAAGATTTTACTTCACTAGGTGCAGTAAAAAAATTGGTATTCTATACACAGGTGGTATATCTTGCAACACAGATAGGCTACTCCACTGACTAACACACTCTGCAATAGGCCAAAAAGGATTAGCTTTGCTAGATTCAGCCAAATGCTGTGAAAAAAACTTGCACAGCACTGGCACAGACCTGCCTGGCAAAAACTGATAGGAACTCATGTAACCTAGTCCTGAAAAGGACTGCAATTACAATTAGTCTTTACTCCCACAACCGATCTATTTAAGAGCACAGACCTCCCTGATAAAAGTCGTAGGAAATGCTGTAACCTAGTCCTTAAAAGGACTGCAATCACAACTATTCCCTACTCCCAAGCTATCTGTATATTTGTGCGAAAATTGGCTTGAAATTAACAAGGTATAGCGCACACAGCAACAGCGGTGCCGTCTAACACGCAGCTGCAGCAGTGAGAAAATGGTGGCGACGGGGAAAATGGCTTGGTCTTATAGGGCAAGGACATGTGACATACACTGCCAATGACACATGCCCTTGCTTGTGTGAAAAAAAGCACTTCGCTCCGTGTGTGCGCTGCTGATAGGCTGACAGATTGCACCTCCCCACTGTAAATGCGGGAAAGAGAAAAAAAAATGGAGATCTTCATTGTTCCTGCAGAGATCCATCCCCTGCCCCTCCCCCCACCCCGCTGTACACTCAAACTGCGTATTAACATTAATTTTCATCATTACTGAGAAAAAATCCAGTTATGATTTTGGTGCACGAACAGTTATCGAACATAACCTCGAACAGCCGAATTTTTCTCAAATTGTTCGTGTTCGCCGAACGGCTCGAACACCGCCCAAAACAGCTCGAATTTGAGATTGGCGAACAGTTCGAGTAGAACAACGCTCATCTCTAGTGGACAACACTACCTCCACTGTTGGGTATTCTCGGAGGTCCCCATGGATACACACCACCTCGACTGTCCGTCCTCTGGGGTTGTCTCCTGCCACCAGCGACTCATGTACCAAAGTCACTAGGCTCCCCGAGTCTAAGAGGGCCTCCGTTGGGTACCCATTAACCAGTACCTGGTACAGTTGGGGTTCACTGCCCAGGAGGTCGGCACTTGCAGAGCAGACGGTCTGGGTGTACAGTGAGACCTGGCGGTTATACCCGCAGTCCATGGGCTCTGTAGTCAGGGGGCAGTTAGCAACCACATGTCCCGGCCCCTGACACCGCCAGCACCTAATGGCGGAGGTACTGTATCCATCTGATACATATAGAAGTAACACCGTGGTTCCCCTTATGTAGACCCGCTGTAATTAACAGTCACCAATAATATAAAAATGTCCATAGGCTAAAGCAAGTGCTGACTCATTCATAAAGTAAATGTTATATGGTTACATATTATTGCAGAAAATGCCAGGTCACAATGGATGTCAGGCATGGTATCCCCCACCCCAACACGTGCTTCACTTCACTTCTTCGGTGAACGTGTGGATAGTACAGAATATTGAAGAGGACTTTTCAGATTTTTGGACTGATCATTTCTAATTATGTATTGAATTTTATTTGTGCAAAATTGGGGTCCATAAAGGTTATGGACACTTTGAGGAATGATTATTTTTCCTTACATAACACAATCACGACATATGACGTTCTTAATCTTTTATTTAGCATTTTGTGGTTTGTTTTTCTCACTCTGGGATCTCTGTCAGCACACTTTCCCTTCTGTTGGTAATTTGCACTCTGCTTTCACCAACTACAATACTCTTTTTATACCCACTTTATAGTATGATATCCTCAAAAATGCTCCCAAAGCACAGTATAATATGCAACAGTGAATTCTCACACACAATTTGCCCTTACAGTACCCTTCACATGTACAGTATAATGACCCAAAAGCAAGTCCCCACAGTATTATGCCCCCACTCTGACTCCCCATAGTATAATGACTGCACAGTGATCCCCCTCACAGTTTAATTCCCCCCTAGCTTTCCCCACCCACCACACAATGTGAATCCCACAGTACATCCCCCACACAGTATAATGCTTGCACAGCGACCCACCCCACAGTATGATGTCACCACATTAATCCCTTCACAGTAGGAAGGGCCCAAACCTCTCAAAGTTACCCCCAGTATGATGCCCCAGAGCCCCCACACAGTATTATGGTTCGAAAGTCCCCTAAATAGTATCATGATCCAGAGCTTCCCAAACAGTATGATGGTCCCACAGCCTCCCAACACTATAGTTGTCCAACAGATACTCAAATATTATAATGGTTGAACAGCCCTATAAACCATATGATGGTCCCACGGCTTCCAAAACAGTATGATGTCCACACAAGCCTCACACAATATGATGTCCCTGCAGCATGATGGTACCCACAGCTACCCACACAGCATGATCAACCCATAGCCCCCACACAGAATGGTGCCCACAGAGTACCCTCAAAAGGCAATGACTGAAAATATTTGGCCTATGTTTGTTGTCTGGACTAAGCCTCCATACAGCAAGCGCAATGTAGTGATGCCATTGTGCCTGCCGTACTGAGACTCAGGCGGAGTGGTGGCACAGAGAGCTGACAACTCCCTGTTCCATCATTATATTCAATAGCATTTGCATCCTGAGGATCTAGATATTATTGAAATCAAAAAATCCTGCCAAGGGGTGCTCGGGCCAACGGTGTCACTTGTCACCAGGCTCCCCCACAGGTGATCTGCCACTTTTCAACAGTATAACTATAATTTTAATCAGTAGACCTTGGAATATTAAGAAGTTCCACAATTGGATCTGCTTGAAAAAAGGTTGTTGTATTGCGATAAGCTTAGAAAGGTACACCTATTGTATACTGTCTAGATAGCTGCGTCTGACGATGTATAGATGCAGCAGCAAATTTTGGCAAAGGGATGATGCATAAGTGAATATACTGATGCCATGAGCAGGACTCTTTGAGCTGATTTTTTTTATATGAATTAACACATTTCACTGCTTGCTTTTATGAAAGAGCAAGTGTTTCTGATATTTCACTGGTCCGATGTGCTTATTTAAATAAATCAAGTCAGCTGAGTACGAGCTCAGCCACAGCATGACAACTAAACTGAGCACCCATTTCATAATTACAATAAAACCTGAGACAACACTGAGAGTGTAGCACCATAGTTAGTCTAAAGTCCAATAAAATTAAAATTTTGATATACAGTGGGGAAAAAAAAGTATTTAGTCAGCGACCAATTGTGCAAGTTCTCCCACTTAAAAAGATGAGAAATGCCTGTAATTGACATCATAGGTAGACCTCAACTATGAGAGAGAAAATGAGAAAACAAATCCTGAAAATCACATTGTCTGAATTTTTTATCAAATTTTGGTGGAAAATAAGTATTTGGTCAATTACAAAAGTTCATCTCATTACTTTGTTATATAACCTTTGTTGGCAATGACAGAGGTCAAACGTTTTCTGTAAGGCTGTGTGCCCACGATGCGTTTTTTAAGCGTTTCCGCAGAGGCAATAACGCAGCAGAAATGCTTAAAAAATTCTTGGTAGAAGGCCTACCATGTTCCCCAATGATAATCTGCATGTGCTGTTCACATGCTGCGGAAATTTCCGCTGCGGGTTATCATTGCGGAAAAATCCACAGCACTACCAATTATTTTGCGGAAGTGCTGCGTTTTTGACTTGCATTGGAACGTATGGATTCCGCATCACTGCATCTGTAGATGTGCATTCCATGCGTTTCAATGTGCGGATGGTACCCGAGTCTGGAGGAGAGGAGACTCTCCTCCGGACCTGGGTACCATAGAACATGTAAAAAAAAGAATAAAATAAAAAATAAATATTATACTTACCTTCTAATGGCCTCCGGTGTGCTTGTCTTCGCTTGCTGGAAGATAGCGGTGGACTGAAGGACCTGCGCTGAAGTCATTTAGTCATGTGATGGCAGGTCCTTCAGTGTACCGCGAGCTGCCGGCAAGCCAGGACGTAGCAAATAAAGACTGCGGGGGCCATCAGAAGGTAAGTATATATTTATTTTTTTATTTTTTACCATTCTTTGGGGTCACACTAAGTAAATCCATGCCGTTTTCATGGATTTATATAGTGTGACCAAGTTGTCAAGCACTTTCCAAGTGATGCTAAAATCGCTTGGAAAGCGCTTGTCAACCCACATGCGGAAATGCATGTGAAGAACGCTTCACATCCGCTTGTCCCTGGCAGGAAAAAAGCATGTACAATCCGCATGCGTTTTTTCTGCCATGGAGATGCAGGAATGCTCAGGAAAAAATCCGGAGCATTTCTGCATCGTGGGCACATAGCCTAAGTCTTCACAAGGTTGGCACACACTGTTGCTGGTACAGTATTTGGCCCATTCCTCCATGCAGATCTCCTCTAGTGCAGTGATGTTTTGGGGCTGTCGCTGGGCAACACAGACTTTCAACTCCTTCCAAAGGTTTTCTATAGGGTTTAGATCTGGAGACTGGCTATGCTATTCCAGGACCTTGAAATACTTCTTATGAAGCCAGTCCTTGGTTGCCCTGGTGGTGTTCTTGGGCTCATTTTCATGCTAAAAGACCCAGCCACATTTCATCTTCAATGGCCTTGCCAATGGAGGTTTGCACTCAAAATCTCATGATACATGGCCCCATTCATTCTTTCATGTACACGGATCAGTTGTCCTGGTCCCTTGGCAGAGAAACAGCCCCAAAGCATGATGTTTCCACCCCCATGCTTCACAGTAGGTATGGTGTTCTTTGGATGCAACTCAGCATTCTTTCTCCTCCAAACACGCCGAGTTGTGTTTCTACCAAACAGTTCTACTTTGGTTTCATCTGACCATATGACATTCTCTCAATGCTCTTCTGGATCATCCAAAAGCTCTCTAGCAAACTTCAGACGGGCCCGGACATGTAATGGCTTAAGCAGGGGGACACATCTGGCACAGCAGGATCCGAGTCCCTGGCGGCGTAGTGTGCTACTGATGGTAGCTTGTGTAACATTGGTCCCAGCTCTCTGCAGGTCATTCACTAGGCCCCCCGTGTGGTTCTGGGATTTTTGCTCACCATTCTTGAGATCATTTTGACCCCACGGGGTGAGATCTTGTGTGGAGCCCCAGATCGAGGGAGATTATCAGTGGTCTTGTATGTCTTCCATTTTCTAATTATTACTCCCACAGTTGATTTCTTCACACCAAGCTGCTTGCCTATTGCATATTAAGTCTTCCCAGCCTGGTGAAGGGCTAAAATTTTGTTTCTGGTGTCCTTCGACAACTCTTTGGTCTTCACCATAGTGGAGTTGAAGTATGACTGTTTGAGGTTGCGGACAGGTGTCTTTTATACTGATAACAAGTTCAAACAGGTGCCAGAACTACAGGTAATGAGTGGAGGACAGAGGAGCCTCTTAAAGAAGAAGTTACAGGTCTGTGAGAGCAAGAAATCTTGCTTGTTTGTAATTGACCAAATACTTATTTTCCACCAAAATTTAAAAAAAATTCTTTCCAAATCAGACAATGTGATTTTCAGGATTTGTTTTCTCATTTTGTTTCTCATAGTTGAGGTCTAGCTCTGATGTCAGTTACAGGACTCTCATCTTTTTAAGTGGGAGAACTTGCACAATTGGTGGCTGACTAAATACTTTTTTCCCCACAGTATGCTTAGTCCTCAGTTAAAAGGAACAACCAGGAAAATGTTGTTCACTCAGAAATCAGCTGTCAAGAGCTCAGGAAACAACAAATCAAACAGTTACAGATTCTTTCTCAAAACAAGCTTACTGATAAATTCTTAGTTAACACATTTTGCAGTCAGCCTCTTTAAGGCTATGTGCCCACGATGCAGAAATGCTTTGGATTTTTTCCTGAGCATTTCTGCAACTCCCTGGCAGAAAAAACGCATGCGGATTGTACATGCGCTTTTCCAGCCAGGGACAAGCGGATGTTAAGTGTTCTTCACATGCACTTCTGCATGCAGGTTGACAAGCGCTTTCCAAGCGATTTTAGCATCAATTGGAAAGTGCTTGACAACTTGGTCACACTATATAAATCCATGCAAACGGCATGGATTTATATAGTGTGACCAAAAGAATGTTAAAAAATAAAAAATAAATATCATACTTACCTTCTGATGGCCCCCGGAGTCTTTATTCGATGTGTCTCGGCTTGCCGCCAGCTCATGGTACACTGAAAGGACCTGCTGACGTCAGTGGTTGCGTGACCCGTCACATGACTAAATGACGTCATGGCAGGTCCTTGAGTCCACCGCGATCTGCAGGCAAGCAGAGAAAAGCACACCAGGGGCAATCAGAAGGTAAGTATAATATTTATTTTTTATTTTATTCTTTTTTTACAGGTTTTATGGTACCCGGGACCGGAGGAGAGTTTCCTCTTCTCCAGACCCGGGTACCATCTGCACATTGAAACGCATGGATTCTGCATGTACAGATCCAGTGATGCGGATTCCATACGTTCCAATGCAAGTCAATGGCAGCGAAAACGCAAATAATTGGTAGTGCTGCAGATTTTTCTGCAATGATAATCCGCAACGGAAATTTGCACAGCACATGTGGATTATCATTGGGGAACATGGCAGGCCTTCTGCCAAGTGTTTTTTAAGCGTTTCTGCAGCGGAATTGCCGCTGCGGAAAAACTTAAAAAATGCACCGTGGGCACACAGCCTAAAGGAGTTGTTTTATGAAGACAACAACTATTAAGGTTGATGTATTGCCAGTGCTTAACAAGGGTCTGCTCCAGAAACCGAAAGCAATTCGCAGATAGCCATTTCAGCAGCCAGTGCAGTGGATATGTGGCACTACATACAAACCATTCACATTAATTTATGACTATGTAATAAATAGACATAAAATGGCTCACCAGACTGAGAGATGCATTTTGTGATTAGCTCCCAATTTTGGTTTCAAGAGAACGGACTCATTTGGGGAGGCTACCACTATGATATCATGGGCAAAACCTAAAGAACCAAGAAAACAATATGGGGGTGTGATCTGACTACTAAGACCCCAATCAATGCCAAAAACAGGGGGCCCAAAGTCCCTTATATTAGTGGAGTGTAAATGAGCATGTGTAACTGCCACTTCTATAGACAGTAAATAGAACTCCTTTCACACAGGAGAGTTTTTACCCCTATTCTTATAATTGTGGGGGTCTCAGCGGTGTTCTAACATTTTTTTCCTATCTTGTGGATAGATTATACAGTATATGTTGGCTATGGGCCTTAGATATGGTCTTGAATAGGTACTGCTTAGATAATGTACTGTATTTGTCGATGATATATTCCTTTAGTAACAGAGACTATTAAATACATTTAAACTGCATAAATAATTAATCATTTCATCACTTTTGTGTTATTTGTTAATTAGCCAAAATATTAGGTGACTTCTTCTTTAGGACCCTTTTGTCTGCCCAAGTTCTCTTGTACTTACAACTCAAACTCTTTATCACTGTAACATGCATGATTAGTCTTAAAAGGTCTCTGTGGTGATTTTCGTTTTTAATGAACTGGTCTGAATTCATTAAACAGTAATTGTACAGAGGTATTAGCGCCAAGCTTCTGTCTTAGACTTTCTGCTGTTAACAGCCTGTCATTTTATGCTGGAAAAAAGACAAATCGATACACATTTTGTCTATGATAAATGACCAAGATGTTAATGTGGAGCTACCTAAGAGTACAGAGTGCTGAGTTTTTTTTCCTGAATTAGCAAAACTATTAATTTTTATAGCAATGGCTAGAGATGGGTGAATCTTTTGAAATCCAGATTTGCATATATTGTCTAATTTTTGTTAGAACCTTGCTGTTAGGTTTTTTTTCCTTTGCTGGTCACATGACCTTGTTGGCCTATTTAGTCCTGCTCCGCCCTTCTGGCTTTGCTGGACTTCATTGTATTTCTACTTTCTAGCTAGCCTGTGCTCTGTATCTAACTCTGTTAGTTTGCTTGGTCTACGGACCTCTATGTTCTATCTATTTTGTTTGTTTCTGTCTGCTACTATTTCTGTTAGGAGGTGTCCCATATTCCTCCCAGTCCTTAGTACTTGTAGGGATTCCCTCCCCACATCTATAGGTCTTCGTACAGACTAGATTAGGACTTTAGCAGGTCTGATCGCAGGATCAGGTTCCCTGTTACATCGTAGGGATTCAGCGGAGTCTCATAGTAGGGACAGATCTCCTCTCTTTCCTTAGCTTTGGTAGCAGAACATAACAGTAAGTCCAGCCCGCAAATTCTCTAAGGAAAGATTTTTCTGTTCCATCATGGTGTCAGTTCAGGATTTGGCTCATCGCCTGCAGGGACTCTCTCTGGAGGTGGCCGAGCTCCGTCAGCACGTGAGTAACTGTCCTGGAGCACATTTCTTGGAGCCTAAGGTATGTTTGCCGGATTTGTTTTTTGGTGAACACCGAGAATTTTTTTCATTTAAAAATGCTTGCTTATTGTATTTTCGTTTGAGACCTAAGTCCTCTGGGGATGAATCCCAGCGCGTAGGGTTCATAATGTCACTTTTGCGCAAAGAGCCTCAGGAGTGGGCCTTTTCTTTGCAACCTAGTGATTCATGCTTCAGATCAGTGGATAGTTTTTTTTCTGCTTTGGGACTATTATATGATGATCCTGACCGTGTCGCATCAGCTGAGACTGAGTTGAGACGTCTAAAACAAGGATCGGGTAATGTGGAAAAATATTGTACACATTTTCGTCGTTGGTCCACTCAAACAGGGTGGAACGATTCTGCTCTGAAAAGTCTATTTCTTGCTGGGCTCAGTGAAAGGGTTAAAGACCTGCTAATTGCTTATCCTACACCTGAAGATTTGCAACAGGCTATGCAATTAGCTATACGGGTGGATAGAAGACTGCGTGCTAGGGTTAATGAGAGCAAATCCTCTGCTATGTCAGTTTCTGGTTATGATAATGTGTGTACTAACAGTGGTGAACCGATGGAGATTGGATCGGTGGCACCTCGCTCTCAAGAAAAAGACCGTCGTTTTTCGCAAGGCTTGTGTTTCTACTGCGGAAAATCTGGTCATTTGATTAAAGGCTGTGAGCTTCGTATGAAGAAAGAAAAAAAAATGGTCAGTCACGCCCGTATTGCCTGTTTAAATTCCAAGGGTATATTTTTAGCTGCTTCCACGATTGCTCAGGAAAAATTAATGGAATTTCGGGTGTTTGTTGATTGCGGGTCTACACTGAATGTAATTGATGGGGGATTTGTGGAAAAACTCAATTTAAAACCTGAACCTTTGTCATCCCCCATTGCTGTGGTTTCTGTGGATGGCTCCCCTTTGAAGAATATTACTCTCAAGGTCAGTGAATTTCCTCTCACTATTAATGGTGTTCACCATGAGAAATTGGATTTGGTAGTGTTGAATAACTTGCCTTCTCCAGTAATATTGGGTTTGCCCTGGTTAAAATTTCACAATCCTGTACTGGATTGGTCTACCAGTGAAATTAAATCCTGGAGCCATAAATGTTATGACAAGTGTTGTAACGGGCGTATTGCAGCTTTGGATAGGGGAGAATTGCCTGTTCCTATTCAGGATTTTTGGAGAGTTTTTTCTGAGAAGGAATCGCAGGTTTTGCCTCCCCATAGAGACTATGATTGTTCTATTGAATTTGTCCCTGGAGCGACTCTTCCTAAGAGTCGTTTATTTAACCTTACTATTCCTGAGAGGAAGGCTTTGGAGGAATACATACAGACAAGCTTGGCCGCCGGTCACATTAGGCTATCTAAGTCTCCTGTGGCGGTTGGATTTTTTTTTGTAAAAAAAAAGGACGGCGGTTTACGTCCTTGTCTGGATTTTCGTGAGATTAACAAAATTACGGTACGCAATCCTTACCCACTGCTATTGATTCCTGATCTGTTTAACCAGTTATTGGGGGCCAAGTGGTTCTCTAAAATTGACCTTAAGGGGGCATACAATCTGTTGCGCATGAAGGAGGGTGATGAATGGAAGACTGCTTTTAACACTCCTGTGGGTCATTTTGAGAATCTGGTTATGCCTTTTGGTCTCACTAATGCTCCTGCATTTTTTCAGAATCTGATTAATGACATCCTTAGACCTTTGATCGGTAAAAATGTGGTTGTGTATTTGGATGACATTTTGATTTATTCGCCAGATCTGGAGTCTCATTGGCGGAGCGTGCGTGAGGTATTACAGTTATTAATGGACAATTCGCTTTTTGCTAAGCTGGAGAAATGTGAGTTCGCTGTACAGAGAATTAGTTTTTTGGGCTACATTATCTCCAGCAAAGGTTTTGAGATGGATCCGGTTAAGGTTCAGGCTGTGCAGGAATGGCCTAGGCCTATTGGTTTGAAATCGATACAGAGGTTTTTGGGTTTCGCCAATTACTATAGAAAGTTCATAAAAAATTTTTCTAGTATTGTCAAACCTCTGACTGATCTCACCAGGAAAGGTGCTGATGCGGTTCAGTGGTCTTCTGAGGCCATTGAAGCTTTTGTGTATCTCAAGGAGAGGTTCACCTCTGCTCCCATCCTTATGCAGCCTGATGTTACTAGGCCGTTTTTGGTTGAGGTTGATGCTTCCTCTGTGGGGGTTGGCGCAGTATTGTCTCAGGATAACGGGGATGGATTACATCCCTGTGCCTTTTTTTCAAAAAAATTTTCGGAGACTGAATTGAATTACGATATTGGTAATCGGGAATTATTGGCTATTAAACTCGCATTTGAACACTGGCGCCACTTCTTGGAAGGTGCGGAATTTCCCGTTCAGGTTCTTACGGATCATAAAAATCTGATATATCTTGATGCTGCCAAGCGCCTGAATGCCCGTCAGGCTAGGTGGGCACTGTTTTTCTCGCGGTTTAATTTCTCCGTTACTTACATCCCTGGTACTAAGAATGTTAAGACGGATGCCTTGTCTCGCAGTTTTTCTCCCATAGTCGGTGCTGAGAAAGAGGAAAACATTTTACAAGAAGGTGTTGTGATAGCTGCTTTAGACTCCGTTTTGGAAGATGAGATTCTTAAAGCTCAGGAGAATGCCCCATCTAACACTCCTCATGGGAGGTTGTTTGTGCCTGAGACCTTTAGGAGAGATTTGTTTGTTGAGTGTCACGAATCTCGGTTGGCAGGTCATCCCGGAATCTCTGAGACCAAGAGACTGGTGGGTCGCAGTTTTTGGTGGCCTGGATGGCAGAAGGAAGTCATTAAGTGGGTGCGCCAATGTACTATATGTGCTAGATCTAAGTCCTCACATACTCCTGCTGCGGGGTTGCTTTGTCCTTTGGAGGTCCCCAGTGCTCCTTGGACACATTTGGCTATGGACTTTATAACTGACCTTCCCCCCTCTGAGGGTTTTACTGTCATCTGGGTGGTCGTGGACCGCTTTAGCAAGATGTGTCACTTGGTTCCCTTCGTCAAACTGCCCTGCGCTAAAACTCTCGCTAAGGCCTTTGTCAAGGAAATTGTCAGACTTCATGGCGTTCCTACTGACATTGTTTCTGATAGGGGTCCTCAGTTCGTGGCTCGTTTTTGGCGTGCCTTTTGTGACAGGTTGGGAATTCATTTGTCGTTTTCGTCCGGATATCATCCTGAATCTAATGGCCAGACAGAAAGGAAAAACCAGGATGTTGAGCAGTTCTTGCGTTGTTTTGTGGCAGACAATCAAGAGGGGTGGTCTGAGTTTCTGCCACTTGCCGAATTTGCTCTGAACAATCATACATCTTCTTCTGCTGGTTGTTCGCCTTTTTTTTGTTGTTCTGGGAGACATCCGTCGTTTGGGTCGTTCTCCAAGTTGGGATCTGCCGTGCCTGAGGAGGAGAATTTTTCCGGTGATTTGGAAAGAGTTTGGACGGATGTGCGTGGTAATCTTCAGGAGGCCAACAGAAAATCTAAAGACTACTTTGATAGGAAACGACAGGAGGTTTTGTTCGCTGTTGGTGACATGGTTTGGTTGTCCTCTAGGAATCTGCGGTTGAGGATTCCTTCTAAGAAATTGGGTCCCAAGTTTGTAGGGCCCTTTAAGGTGCTTCAGGTTGTCAACCAATCTGCTGTTAGGTTGGAGGTTCCTACCTCCTGGAGAATTAATCCGGTCTTTCATGTCTCTCTGTTAAAAAAAGCTGTTGTGTCGGATGGTGACGCCTCTGCCTCTGTTCCTCCGGTGGTGGAGGACGGGGAATATGAAATTTCTCGCATCCTTGACTCTAGACGGTATAGAGGTAGTTTGCAGTATCTTGTGGCCTGGAAAGGTTTCGGACCCGAGGATAACTCTTGGGTGAGGTCAGATGATGTTTCCGCGTCCAGACTTATCAGAGCGTTTCACAGGAGATTTCCTGATAAGCCTGGTCCTAGGGGATCCGGAGGATCCTCTTAGAAGGGGGGGTACTGTTAGAACCTTGCTGTTAGGTTTTTTTTCCTTTGCTGGTCACATGACCTTGTTGGCCTATTTAGTCCTGCTCCGCCCTTCTGGCTTTGCTGGACTTCATTGTATTTCTACTTTCTAGCTAGCCTGTGCTCTGTATCTAACTCTGTTAGTTTGCTTGGTCTACGGACCTCTATGTTCTATCTATTTTGTTTGTTTCTGTCTGCTACTATTTCTGTTAGGAGGTGTCCCATATTCCTCCCAGTCCTTAGTACTTGTAGGGATTCCCTCCCCACATCTATAGGTCTTCGTACAGACTAGATTAGGACTTTAGCAGGTCTGATCGCAGGATCAGGTTCCCTGTTACATCGTAGGGATTCAGCGGAGTCTCATAGTAGGGACAGATCTCCTCTCTTTCCTTAGCTTTGGTAGCAGAACATAACAATTTTCCCAAAAATGTGATTTGCAAGTAATTGATTCTCTGAAAATTGCAAATACTGCAAAGCTTTCAGTTGCCCAAAAATACTTTTGCAAAATTCTGATCTCTCCTAGGACTTTTAAAACCCCTTGCAAGCTCTTTAGTACAAACAGCTTTAGTCATGTCAAAGTGACCTCAACATATATGACTATTGGTAAAGGGATGGTAACTAGAAGTAGCCTGTTTAATAACATACTGCATTAACAGACTTTTTAGGAATTGTAAAACATACAAATGGTTAAAAAAATATCCCTTTTGACAACCGATAACTGTCATGCCAGTGTTTAAACACAGACAGTATATACAGAAGAAACTATGGCATTTTGATGATGGTCCAAAAATGATTCCTGTTTGGGGAGAAGCATGAAGATTGTTGTTTCTTAAATGAAAAGGAGAGTTTTTTCAAGTCATCCAAAAATTATTATTTTTTTGGGAACAGCCATAGGTTCCCTATGTGGAAAAAGTAAAAGCAATGGCTTTTTGACAAGGCATCCAACAATTATCTCTATTTTGAGATCAGTGACAGGTCAGCTGTTCAGAAAAGTAGAAAGCAATGTCTTTTAACAATTTGTCTTAAAAATAATCTTTTTTTTTGGGAGCAAGGTGAAAAAGCTATGACTATTTAAAGAGGCCCTGTTATCAGGTCAGTGTCCAGTTTTTCTCTGATTTTGGCTTTTTTTCCTTTTATAAATCAGCCATTCACTTCTAGAGTCATGGGCGGCTTCTTTATTTAGTGCTCTTTTGCTAACCAAGGGAGTGTGGCTCACAAGCTTTTCCGGGTGCATGTCTTTAAATTACTCTATATTATAACCCTGTGAGTCCTTGCCTCCTTGGTAAACACCATGAAATGTAGCACTAAATGAAAAGGTCCATATCTCTGGAACCGTTTGTCAACTTACAACCAAACAAAAATGGAATAATCAGGAAAGCAACAGAAATAAAATAAGAGCAAAAACTTGACGATTTAAGCTGGTGACAGGTCCTTTTTAACAGGCCATCCAAAAATTATCCCTGTTTTTGGGAGAGCAATTTCAGGTTCATTTACCTTGTGCATTTTAACTTAAGGTAGTATATATTACTATAGAACGCAGGAAATGTATGGCTGTCTTTTGGCAGTTGCAGGGGAAGCAACAGTAATCGGACAGTATCGAATATTATTGGAAAGACAAGGAAATGTTTGACTGTATAAGGCCAGAGCTGGAAGCAGCAGTATATTATAGCTATAGAACAGAATGGACAAGCAGGAGATGTCAGTAGAAGTGACAGTAGCAGCACAGTATAGAATATAATGGGACAAACTATATATGTCCTGCTTTGAAGGGTAAGCACTAAATGTCCCAACATGGGCGTGGGGAGCAGTGAATATTCATGCTCCTTAATAGCCGGCACGCAGCGTAGCCGCAGCGCGGCTCCTGCTACTGTTGGGCGATACCGTGTGCCTGCTATTAAAAAGCATGAATATTCACCCCATCACCACGCCCATGGGCGTGGATAGGGGTGAATATTCAGCTCTTTAACAGCAGGCACACGCGATCGTCCAGCAGCAGCAGGAGCCGTGCTGAGGCTACACTGTGTGCCGCTATTAAGGAGCATGAATATTCACTGCTCCCCATGCCCATAGGCATGGGGAGCAGTGAATATTAATTTTCTCTAGCAGCGGGCACAAGGTAGGCAGCAGCAGGTGACTGCTGCCTTCTGTGCCCCGCTCCTCCGCTGCTACCGCTTCCCCCTCAACCCACACAGTATATATATACCCCTCAACATTCGGACTATAAGACGCACCCCCCATTTTCCTCCAAAATTTTGGAGGAAAAAAGTGTATCTTATAGTCCGAAAAATACTGTAAGTAAAAACAAAATGCAGTTTTTAAATTAAGGTCTTTATTATTAAGGGAAGAAGAAATCCAAACAACAGCTTCACCTGGTCAGTTTTCCATCTGTATTTTCAATGTACATCGACCTTTAATCCTAAAGAAAGTGAATTAAATAATATACACAAATAAAGAATTCCTACTGTATGCGATTACAGCATTAGGTTCAAATTCTAACCTTCCCAAAATTTATGTCATTCCATATTCAAAATTGCCAATCAAGGACCATAAATCTGTAAATTCACAAATTATAAAATGCTGTGTAAACAACAAAATTGTATCTATGTATTTTCTCGAATTTCTTTTTAGTATGCTTTAAGTTTTATTGCACATCTTTGCTTAAAATATAACTATATATCAGGAGAACTTGGAGCAGAATGTCTGTTTCTGCCTCTACCTCCTTCCCCCTCCTCCCCTCTCATAATGACAAAAGGATAAAAATTAAAAAGAATATAATCTTCACTTATACTATTGATTTATGAAAAAAAGATAGCTAGTTGGGTTAAAAACTTATAATTTTTTATCAACATGTCCTTGCTTTTTTCCTACCTGTAGGCTTAGCCAGTAATTTTGATGCTTATTATCTTCCTTATGTTGGTGGGTAATAGGAAAATTACAGAATCCACAAAATCATGGAGTTACTTTGGTTTCAGCAAAGTGAGCAGTGTCTAATAGATCCCATTTAACCCTTTTGTCTCTGTGATTCCTTATAGTAAGTTTTAAACTATCGCAGTCATGAAGATAACAGCTCAAAGGCTGGAAAAACAAATAGACATTAAACTTAGAGTTGAGCCACCCCCGTAGTGTTCGGGTTCGGTTCAGTTCGTCGAACACCGGGATGTTCGTGGAACTGTTCGTCGAACACCTTAGAACACCATCGAACACCGTTAAAACCAATGGCAGGCAAACAAAAACACATAGAAACACATAGAAAACACCCTCAAAGGTGTCTAAAAGCTGACAAACTGCTCAGAAGACACTCTCTTTAAAAAAGCCGGCCGGCAATTCAGCAGCGGCATACACCGGTACCCGACAATTTAGAACAGAAAGAATAGAGCATCACACATAGATTAGATAGAAACATGTCAGTCACATATATAAGAAGTACAGTGATAGTGTTGATTACTGTACTTGTCATTTAGTGTTAAAATAAGGGATTTATTAAAAAAAAAATTGGCGTGGGGTTCCCTGTAATTTTAGTCTCTAGCGGAGGTTAAGCAGACGGCTGGGGCAGATGTTTGAAGCCTGGGAAGGGGGTAATACCCATGGAGCTTCCCAGGCTACTAATATCAGCCCCCAGCTGAATACCTAGCTCCCCAGGAACGAGCTGCCCCCAACCACCAGATGCCTATTTGTACCTGGCCAGACACAACAATATAGGTAACCCTTTTTTTTTTAATTATTTCATGAATTTCATGAAATAATTAAAAAAAAATTGCCGTGGGGCTTCGCCCTATTTTTGTGTCCAGCCAGGTACAGCAGGCAGGAACGGGCTGCCCCCAACCACCAGCTGCCTATTTGTACCTGGACGGACACAACAATATAGGGAAGCCCTTTTTTTTTCAATTATTTCATGAATTTCATGAAATAATTAAAAAAAAAAATACGTGGGGCTTCGCCGTATTTTTGTGTCCAGCCAGGTACATCTAGGCAGCTGGGGGCTGGAATCCACAGTGCAGGGAGGCCCAAGATTTCTGGGCCCCCCCCCCCCGCTGCAAATTGCAGTC
Organism: Phyllobates terribilis; assembly: GCF_046119375.1. Classification (NCBI taxonomy): domain Eukaryota; kingdom Metazoa; phylum Chordata; class Amphibia; order Anura; family Dendrobatidae; genus Phyllobates; species Phyllobates terribilis. Next base: position 883,478,511 of record NW_027362762.1, read on the forward strand.
CGCAGCCACCCCAGAAAATGGTGCGTTCATAGAAGCACCATCTTCTGGCACTGTACCAAACTCATTCAGGGCCCTGGTGCGGTGGCTCACTGGGTAATAAAGGGGTTAGGGCCAGCTAGGCATTATCAGCTGGCCCTAAGCCCGAAATTCATGGGGTCACGCCAATATTAGACATGACCGCCATGAATTTCTAGTAAAGTTTTTAAAAAAACAAAACACCCAGAATAAAGTCCTTTAATTGAAATAAACAAACAATTTTTTAATGTTCTAAATTAAACCATACTTACCATCACGCCCATTCCAGCTGAAGCCAATGTCTTCTGCAATAAAAGTAAAATAATAAAGCAACATCATCCTTACCTTTCCATGGTTCCCACGACAGATTCAACTCTGCTACATTCACATGACAGGCTGGATCGCAGACGAAAGCTGCCATCCAGCTTGCCATGCCGTAGACACTGAGAAGCGCAGGCATGCTTGCACTCCTCAGTGTCTGGCTGTGACGGCATCCAGATGAGCCGAGGTCATGTCCAATGAACTCGGCTCACCTCATGCACATCACTGACAGCGTGGGAAAATTCTCCTGCGCTCAACGCTTGAGCAGGGGAATTCTCCCATGCTGGGATGGCATTGAAATGACAGGCTGGATGGCAGCTGAGTGCTGCCATCCAGCATGCCATCCTTCATAGACACTACGCCATTTCTGGGGCGGCTGACGGCTGGTGTTTCTAGCCTGGGAGCGGGCAAATATTCATGGCACCCTTCCTGGGCTATTAATATCAGCCCCCAGCTGTCTGCCTAGCTTTTGCTGGCTATTAAAATAGGGGGGACCCCACGTCATTTCTTTGGGGGTCCCCCCATTTTAATAGCTAGTAAAGGCTAGGTATTCAGCTGGGGGCTGATATTAGTAGCCTGGGAAGCTCCGAGGGTATTACCCCCTTCCCAGGCTTCAAACATCTGCCCCAGCCGGCTGCTTAACCTCCGCTAGAGACTAAAATTACGGGGAACCCCACGCCAATTTTTTTTTTTAATAAATCCTTTATTTTAACACTAAATGACAAGTACAGTAATCAACACCATCACTGTACTTCTTATATATGTGACTGACATGTTTCTATCTATCTAATCTATGTGTGATGCTCTATTCTTTCTGTTATAAATTGTCGGGTACCGATGCTGAATTGCCTGCCGGCTTTTTTAAAGAGACGGTGAATGAAAACACTATTATTTTTTTTAATAAATCCTTTAACACTAAATGACAAGTACAGTAAGCAACACTGTCACTGTACTTCTCATATATGTGACTGACATGTTTCTATCTATCTAATCTATGTGTGATACTCTATTCTTTCTGTTCTAAATTGTCGGGTACCAGTGTATGCCGCTGCTGAATTGCCGGCTTTTCATGCTTCACTGTGAGCACTGTTCCCATCGATTTGGGCAACCACTGTAATGCCACAACCACCATGGCTGTGGCATGACAGTGAGTGGCAGACAATCCCTGCATGATTGGTGCTCTAAATAGCACCAGACATGACTTCCATTTTGTATGTGATTGGTGAACAATGGTTTATATACCATGGGTATGCCATTTGCAAGCCAGTCTTGACAAAGAACGCATCTTTAGCGTTCGAACCGCATTGCCCTGGCTACACTATGTGACTATGGAATCTGTTTTTAAGAGCTTTTTTCACAATAAAGAATCCTATTTTTTGAACTTTTCATGAAGCTGGTTATCCTTTCTCTTTATGCTGTGGAACTACTGCGAATGGTTCATCGCACCTTGCTTCAGGACGTCATTGCTCAGGTGAGCTGGTGTTAACTTATTACTGCTCTAAATAGCGCCAGACATGCAGGACACGCTTTTGGTGCACGAACAGTTATCGAACATAACCTCGAACAGCCGAATTTTTTGCAAATCGTTTGCCTTCATCAAACAACTTGAACACCGTCCAAAACAGCTCAAATTTGAGATTGGCGAACAGTTCTAGTCGAACACCGATCATCTCTAATTAAACTTTATCAATTTTAAAAAAGTGATTAGATATTTTTAAAGCAAAGCTATAAAAACTTAAATCAGATGTTTGAGGAATATTGAAATAAAATAAAAATGTATCCTAATAAACAACTATAAGCCAACACTGAACTGTGCTAGCTATATTTCTCTTTAAGTGACACACTCATTTGCCACTTGCTGCTGTTGCATGCTGATATTTGTTTGGAATCTGTGTAAAAGAGTGGAGAAGCTGTCGACATCCCCTTTGAAGATCTTTTGATAATACAATGTATTGTCATGCTCGATATGTTGTTTTATCTATTTCTTTGCCTGCAAAATCTAGCTAACCAGTGGACAGAGTTAACTATTGGGCCAGCCCATGATGGGGAAAGTACATGGGCAAAGGAAGTAGGTTCCTGCTTGTCAGGCACTAAGTGAAAACTACTGAAAAATAAATGAGCTATGGTCCAGCAGAACTGCATCAAAATGGTTATTTTGTGTGAAGAAGGGAGACCATACTCGGATAGCGCGTTCTGGAGTAAACAAGTATCAAGTGGCAGAAGGATCCTTATCTCAGGCAAGTGCAGGCCTACAGTAAGCATTATCTATACTAGATAAGAAGTGTAAGTGTAGCCAGGCCTGCGCAGGTGCTCAAAAGGTGAAGGGTCTGCTAACAGCGAGCTATTGAATTGCAGAGGGATCCTCATTTACTGTTCTAGCAAAAGGGGAGTACTTCTGTTCGTGTTCCACCTCACTTTCAGTGAATATGGAAACAAAAATCACATATTCATTGAAACCAAAAGAGAAAAGACCTAAATATGTGGCTCACTCAAAACATGTCTACCTGTTTAGTGATGAGCAGATCTGCAAAACTCACGTGATTTTCCAAGTAAATTCAATTTGATGAGAAGTTCACTCCAAATTGAATGTCCGTTACTATCATCTGGGGTTTCTACAGAACCCAGAGTATAATAAACATAATATGTAAAAAATAAAATAAATACTTATAGTCACATCGTTGCTGACCTCTCCAGCTCCTCCGCTCATACCCATCCCACAACCGGTCAATGGGCATCTTCTGAAATCCCGGATCTCTTTACACTAGGCCAGCTCTGATGAGGCCCGGGACGGTTCGGCACTTGCAAATATAAGGTCACTACACCTGTCGCGCACATTCGCAGAAAAGTACAGGGCTTCATAAGTAGTGTTGAGCCACCCCCGTAGTGTTCGAGTTCGGTTCGGTTCGTCGAACACCCGTGTGTTCGCCGAACTGTTCGTCGAACTGTTCGTCGAACACCTTCGAACACCGTTAAAACCAATGGCAGGCAAACAAAAACACATAGAAACACATAGAAAACACCTTCAAAGGTGTCCAAAAGCTGACAAACTGCTCAGAAGACACAACTAACACATGGAAAAGTGACAAGTACATATAGTCATGCGAAAAGAAAAGAGGTGGAGGAGTAAAAGGAGGGGGAGACACAGATATAGGCATGTCATGCCCTTCTAAAATCCAAAAAGTGAGAAGCCGAGACGGCCAGTCCGCTCCTGCCCATGCCACCTCCGTGTCGCCGGGTTTGTGCCAGAGCCGCGGTGAACCCTGACGGCCAGCCCCCCTCTCCCAATACTGGTGCCTGTCCGCTGGTGGGTCGAGAGAGCCCCCCTGTGGTGGAGGCAGCTCTAAGCTTTTTAATTTAAATTGTCCCTCTAATTTGAATGAATACACTTTAAATCCATTTACAAGGATCTATTGGAGGGCAAGTCTCATGCCAGCAGCCGCGTAATTCCAGCTCCAGTAGCGTCCACTAAAGCTGCTGCAGTTAAAAAGCTTTTATAAGGATCGAGCTCGGCTGTCCACCGCAAGGCATCCTAGTGCCAGTCCCAGCCCCTATGCCTTGGGGTGCCTCCTGATGCTCTTCACTAAGTATCCCGTGGTCCCGAAGCATTTCCTTTGAAAAAATTAAGTGTCCAAACTACAGGTGGTGTAGCTTGCTTAACAGCCGGGATAATCCGCTGACTAGCAGACACTGCTACTAGGCACAAAGTATTTCCTGGGCTAGATGCAGTTAAAAATTTGTAAGTAGATACTCTCGTTGGATGCTGAGAAAGCATTCCATAGAGTCTCCTGGCACGCCATATATGATTCTCTTAAAAAGCTTGGGGTAGGGGTCTAGGGGACCCTTTTATAGCCAAAATCACGGCCCTGTATCACAATACGTCACCTAGGCTGAAGATAAATGGAACTGTAGCACCGAGGGCTCGGTTGCTACAGACGTATTGCACCTCACCCAGAGGTGTGATATCTCACTCTCAGATAAGGATGGAGTGTGGATCAGGACCCGACACCTGCATGCATTACACCACATTGCCGTGGGGCAGGGCGACCAATATGCCCCTGAGATGGGCACGACAGTCCCTGTCCCTGGCTGGAGTGGGGGGAGGGAACATTGAGGAAGGGGAACCCTGCAGTGCAGGAGCAGGGAGGAAGCAGTTCCTGGGTGCATTGAGAAGGGAGTATAAAAGGTGGACACCATCTTAGTTCAGTGCAGAGAAGTCTGAGCAGAAGTGGCAGGGAGCAGGGGCTCTGCATGAGCTCTGCTCCGGAGGCGGGCCTAGTAACAGAGGCCCAGGCCTGCAAGAGGGAGAAGGAAGGAAGAGGAGCGGAGAAGGCTCCAGGAACGAGGAATGAAGGGATCCCAGGGGTGCGGACGGGCGAGTCGCCACCGCACGCCCGAATCCACCTGCGTGGAGGGGTCAGGCCAAAGGGGGAGACCGGTCCCCGAACTAGTGGAGGCAGGAAACGACCCTCAGCTAGAAACCGGAGGCTCTGACATTTTATGTGGCGCAGCCCCTTGCTCCACCCGCTAGGAAGGCACCACATAGGGTCAGGGAAACTGGCGCCAAGTTTACCAAGAGGAGGCCCGAGGCAGCCGGACAGAAGTGTTGGTAAGAAAGGCCAGACAAAGGACACACAAAGGGGGTCCTGTGAAGCGCTCCAAAGTTATCTGGGAGTTGTCTGAGCCCCTCACCTGGTGAGCACAGTACGACGTGGGCAGCCGTTACCTGCAGACGTGGTCTGGATAATAAGAACTGTGAGTAAAGGCCCTGAACTGCATCACTGACTCCGTGTCGTTACTGCTGCTGCCCTGCACCATCACCCCCATCCTCCGCATACACTGCCCTGAGGCTATACTCCTCCCGTGGGGAGTTATGCTACGCTCTGCTGCACCCACAACACCAGCCTTAGCGGTCTGCCCTGTAGCGGCGGTTCACTCTGACCGCAATCCACGGGTGGCGTAGTCGGACATTTAAACATCAAAACCACATAAATAGTTCCGCCACTGGTTTGACCGCCCTGAGCCACGGAACCGGATCGCCGCCACGAAGACTACAACCACCAGCATCCACCAAAAAGGGTCCGGCTCCGGGTGTCCCAAGGCCCAGGGGGTGCGTCAGAACATTTTCATCACCTTTCACAATCACCAATGGGACAAGGCAGGGATGTTCTCTGTCCCCTCTCTTATACATCCTAGTGACGGAGCACCTGCTCTCATCAATTCGCCATAACCCCAATATTAGGTGGATTGAGGTGGGAGGCACCGAGTACAAGTGCTCTCTATTTGCTGATGATGTCCTAGTATATATCACTCAATCACATATATCCATCCCTGCTGTTATGGCTGAAATAGATCACTTTGTTACATGGTAAAATTTTAAAATCAATGCAGCGAAGTCTGAGGCCCTCGATGTCTCCCTCCCTAAATCCATATAGGATTCCATCCAGTCCAACTTTCCCTTTGCCTGGCCCTCACAGGGTATCAAATACTTAGGAATTCCTATTCATAGAGACCTCTCCCATCTATGTTATCTTAATTTTGGGCCCTTTATTGAACAATTCCATACAGACCACGGTTGGCAAGTTAGAACTGTAAGATTCACTACGTGAACCACTGGTGTTTTGTGGAAAAGCACATGTACACCGCGTTCCAAATTATTATGCAAAAAGTGTTTAGGAGTGATAAGGGAAGAATTTGTTTGTTTGTCAGTTAAACTCATTGATGGTGATGTGTGTCAGGGCTCTTTATATCACTGTAAGCAATTGCAGACACCTGTGCTAATTAGTTTGGCAGGTGTGTCCAATGAAAGGCAAGACTACTTAAGAAGGCTCTCTCACATTATTAAGCAGCCTACATTTTCTGCCAAAATGGGAAAGAAAAAGGATGTGTCGGCTGCTGAGAAGCAACAAATTGTGGAGTGTTTAGGTCAAGGCATGACTACAATCAACATTGTGCGATGATCAGGATGAAGTGTCTTGGCAATCAAGAAGTATGTAGCTGATTCACAGTACACACGTGTGCGTGCTGATAAGGGCAAATTGAGGACTCTTTCCTACAGGCAATTACGTCAGGTTGAAAGAGCAGCGGCAAAAAAGCCTTGTCATAGCAGCAGACAAGTTTTTGAAGCTGCTTGTGCCTCCAACGTCCCCCGAACAACAAGATGCAGGGTCCTTCAGAGGTTTGCAGCTGTGAATACGCCATCCTGTCGACCTCCTCTATCCACTTCACACAAGCAGAAACGGCTCCAGTGGGCCAAACATTACATGAAGACTGATTTCAAAACTGTTTTGTTCACGGATGAGTGCCGTGCAGCGCTCGATGGTCCAGATGAATGGAGTGGAGGATGGCTGGTTGATGGACACCCCACGCAAACACGGCTACAGCGCCAACAAGGAGGAGGTGGAGTAATGTTTTGGGCTGGAATCATGGGGAGAGAGATTGTCGGCCCCTTTAGGATCCCTGAAGGCGCTAAAGATGAACTCCATAATGTATGTGGATTTTCTCAAACAGCACTTCCTGCCATGGTTCAAGAAGAAGAACCGTGTATTTCACAGCAAGATCATTTTTCTGCATGATAATGCACCATCTCATGCTGCACATAAAACATCTGCATCTCTGGCTGATATGGGCATAAAAGGGGACAAACTTATGGTGTGACCCCCATGCTCCCCTGACCTCTACCCCATTCAGAACCTTTGGAGCATCATTAAAAGGAGTGTCTATGATGGCGGGAGGCAGTTCACATCTAAGCGACAGCTCTGGGAGGGTATTCTGTCCTCATGCAAAACAATTGAAGCAGAAACCATCCAAAACCTGACAAATTCAATGGACGAGAGAGTTCAGAAGCTCCTTTCGAACAAGGGGTCCTATGTGAAAATGTAACATCACCTAGAATAAAGTTTTGAGTTGAAAACTGTTTGATTTCAGTTTCTAACAACCTGCTAATGCTTATAATTTCAAAAATGACCATTTTTTTGGTCTTTATTAAAATGAAAAGGTTGATCGAAAAGTTTGGGGGATCTAAGAGTGTGGCAACCCAGTAGTCATGATTACTTGGAATTCTGACAATATGAGGGTCATGCTGCAGGTAGTGCAGCAAGAAGGCACTTATGTGTCTTGCGCATTTCGGAGCCCCAAAATTATTTTCCGGGCTAGATGCAGCTAAAAATTATTTTTAATTTTAAATCTGGTGAAAGTCGTTTCGGATCCATGATTTGTTCATCTTTATGAACGTGAGTCTGTCTACATTATCAGTGGAGAGCCGCGTGCGCTTATCTGTCAGCACACCACCAGCAGCGCTGAACACACGTTCAGACAGAACGCTGGCTGCGGGGCATGACAAGATCTCCAAGGCGTAAGTGGCTAGCTCCGGCCATTTATCCAGATTGGAAGCCCAAAAAGAGCAAGGGTCCAGTGACACAGTCGTGGCTTCAATGTTTACTTGGAGATACTCCTGTACCATCGTCTCTAGGCGTTGACTATGTGTCAGACTTCTTGTCTCCTGTGGCCTTGCAAAGGATGGGCTAAAAAAGTGGTGAAATGATTCCGCAAAATTGATGTTTCCAGCAGATACTGTGGTTCTGTTACGGTTTGAGTGCTGAACACTTGACGGTCCCACGGTTGGCAAGTTGGAACTGTGAGATTCACTACGTGCACCACTGGTATTTTGTGGAAAAGCACATGTAAGATTCTGCAACAGTCTCTGCTGATACTCCTGCATGCGTGCATCCCTTTCTATGGCAGGAATAATTTCTGCAAATTTACTTTTGTACCGGGGATCTAACAGTGTGGCAACCCAGTAGTCAGGATTATTTCTAATTCTCACAATTCGAGGGTCATGTTGCAGGTAGTGCAGCAAGAAGGCACTCATGTGTGTTGCGCATCCAGGAGCACCAAGTCCCTGTTGTGTTGGTGGCGAGGTAACAATCATGCTTCCTTCCTCTGTCCTCTCCCCCCAACCTCGCACAACAGAAATGTGATCAAGGTCTCCCTCATCTGATGAGTCTTCCATCAGTTCGTCCTCCACTTCTTCCTGGGCTCCTGCACCTTCCTCACTAGTTTGGCTGCTACCATGCGCCCTGGTAAAATCATCTCCCCCACCCTCACATGCCTGCCGCCCTGGTGCTGCCGACCGTCTGGACCTTGCAGATGTTAGCCCTTCCGCATACAACTCCTCCTCCTCTACTTCCTCCACCTCCTCTTGTGCCACCACCTGACTCCGAATTCTGTTTAACATGTGCTCCAGCATGTAAATCACCGGAATAGTCATGCTGATAATGGCATCGTCAGCACTAAACATCTTCATCGCCATTTCAAAACTGTGCAGAAGGGTGCATAGGTCCCTGATCTGAGACCACTCCTCCAGCGTGATTTGCCCCACCTCTGAATCTCGTTGGCCAAGGCTATACGTCAGAACGTATTGCACCAGGGCTTGTCGGTGCTGCCACAGTGGCTGCAACATGTGCAGAGTTGAATTCCACCGGGTAGGCACATCGCATTTTAGCCGGTGAAGTGGCAGGCCCAACGACTTCTGTAGAGATGTAAGTCGCTGAGCTGCGGGATGCGAATGGCGGAAGTGAGCACACAGCGACCGTGCCCTCTGCAGAAGGCCATCTAGTCTGGGATAGTGGGCTAAAAATTGCTGGACAACCAGGTTCAACACGTGAGCCATACAAGGCACGTGTGTGACATTGCCCCGGCGAAGGGCCGCACCCAGGTTTGCAGCATTGTCGCACACGGCCTTCCCTGGTTTCAGGTCCAGTGGAGACAACCATTCATGAAATTGGTTCTCCAGAGCTGACCACAACTCCTCAGCTGTGTGACTCACATTTCCCAGACATTTCAATGTAAAAACCGCCTGATGACGTTGAGCCCTACTGCCAGCATAGTAAGGAGGTGTGCAGGATCCCTTCTGCGCAGTTAGAAAGCTTGTGGCATGACCAGACAGGCTTTGGGTGCAGGTGGAAGACCGAGAGGAGGTTGAGGAGGCAGAAGCAGTGGAGGAAAAATGACATAAAGAGGATTGACGCACAACTCGTGGGGACGGCAAGACTTGGACAGCAGCCCCTTGTCCTGCTGTCACCATAGTTACCCAGTGCCCAGTCAGCGACATGTAACGCCCCTGTCCATGCCTACTCGTCCAAGTGTCTGTGGTGAAATGCACCCTGTCACACACAGAGTTTCTCAAAGAAGCGGTGATGTTGTGTGCGACATGCTGGTGGAGCGCAGGCACACCTTTCTTTGAGAAGTAGTGCCGACTGGGCATCTGGTATTGGGGCACTGCGACGGACATAAGGTCTCGAAAATCCTCTGTGTCCACAAGGCGGAAAGGCAGCATTTCTGTAGCCAAGAGCTTGCAGATGGTGAAATTCAACCTCTTAGCTTTCTCATGGCTAGGAGGAAATGGTCTTTTACTTGTCCACATCTGAGGGACCGAGGGCTGGCTATTGTGCTTAGACGGGGTTGATAAGGGTGTCCCCGGCAAACTGCCGGTCTGTGAGGAAGATGCAGGCGGACATGTTAGGTTGCCTTGATCCAAAGGTGCTGCTATCGATGTCGGACAGCGCTCAAGACCAGCTGGTGTTACCACCTCCAAAGAAAATGATGACCTGCCAATCACGCTGGCTGTTGCGGGTAAAGAGGTGGCAGGTCTGCGCCCCAAAACAGGTGTGACTGCTGTCCCCCCAGTCACAGAGGATGAAGAGGCCGCGGATGCACAAGATATGGCAGACGGTGGTTGGCCCGGCCGGCTAGACCGCATTGTAGCACACTGAGCTTCCCACTGCAACTTATGCTTCATGTCCATGTGCCGGTTCATGCATGAAGTACTCAAACTATGTATTTTTTGGCCTCTACTTAGCTTTTGCTGACAAATGTTACAGATAACACGAGTTGGGTCATCTTTATCGATCTGAAAAAATGCCCAGGCTATGCAAGGCTTAGCACCCATGCGACCTGAAGAGCCACCACGACTTGTGGTGAGAGGCAGAGTTGTGTTTGAGGATGCAGTTGTTGACGTGCTTCCAGTACTACGTCTCTGTCCAGGAAGGCGCAACCTGACCTCGTCGTCACTAGCATCTTCCTCCACCTCCTCTGCTGACCTCATCTCTTGGCTGACTGTGGGTTGACAGTAAGTGGGATCTCCGACCTCATCATCATCACCCTGTGCGTTATCACACCCGTCGTCCTCAGAGCCAACCTGTTCCTGCCCTGACAAAAAACTAAAGTTGTCGCTCAAATCAGGTATTTGAGTCTTATCATCGTCTTCCTCATTGTCTCCACCAACAGGAGTTACAGTTTGGGAATGAGGGTCTACATTATGGTCAGAACCTTCTGCGTCTGGTCCTGGATCCGACTCATAAAGATTCTGGGCATCAGTGCAGATCATTTCCTCGTCTGGATTCACAGAAGCGCTGGAGTCGACCTCTGATTCCCAGGCTATAGTATGAGTAAACAGCTCTGCAGACTCAACCATCTGTTCTACCTCATACTCAGACGGGCAGCTGGAGATTTGGGAGCTGTGAGGAAGCAAGTGCGATTTGGGTGACACCTTTGAGGACTGGAGTATTTGTGATGTTGAAGTTGATGTGGAGGAGAGCCCACTTAAAGGAGCACTTGATATCCGTTGAAGCACCTGCTGTTTTTGTGCCTCATCTGGAATTTGTAGCGATTGGCGTGGCCGTAAGAAAGGGATCTTATCACATTGTCCGCTAAAAGAAGTAGACATTTTAGTTTGGCTGGAATATGGTCTTTCTTCTGCACCTACCCCACGGACACAACCTTTTTTCCCCTTCCCAACACGCCTATTCCCCTTTCCACCAGCAGCAGGCCTTTTTCCACTCATTTTGGTGGTTAACTAATTCACAACTCTGGAGTTGTTTGCACAAAAAAACAATGGATGGTAACCGAGCAGAGCTGAGTGGCCAAACTGTGGTATTAGGCCAAAACTATTGGCTGGGTTAGATGCAGAAAAAAATTATTTTTAATTTGCAACCTGATGGAGGTCAGTATAGATGGACTAATAGACCAAGTCCCACACACCGCTAGAAGCCCAAATATTTTTTCAGAGCTAGATGCAGAAAATGTTTTTATTCAATTTGCAACCTGATGGAGGTCAGTATAGATGGACTAATAGACCAAGTCCCACACACTGCTAGAAGCCCAAATATTTTTTCAGAGCTAGATGCAGAAAAAAATTATTTTTAATTTGCAACCTGATGGAGGTCAGTATAGATGGACTAATAGACCAAGTCCCACACACTGCTAGAAGCCCAAATATTTTTTCAGAGCTAGATGCAGAAAAAAATTATTTTTAATTTGCAACCTGATGGAGGTCAGTATAGATGGACTAATAGAACAAGTCCCACACGCTGCTAGAAGCCCAAATATTTTTTCAGATATAAATGAAGAAAAAAATTATTTTTAATTTGCAACCTGATGGAGGTCAGTATAGATCGACTAATAGACCAAGTCCCACACACTGCTAGAAGCCCAAATATTTTTTCAGAGCTAGATGCAGAAAAAAATTATATTCAACTTGCAACCTGCTGGAGGTCAGTATAGAAGGACTAATAGAACAAGTCCCACACACTGCTAGAAGCCCAAATATTTTTTCAGAGCTAAATGAAGAAAAAAATTATTTTTAATTTGCAACCTGATGGAGGTCAGTATAGATGGACTAATAGACCAAGTCCCACACACTGCTAGAAGCCCAAATATTTTTTCAGAGCTAGATGCAGAAAAAAATTATATTCAGTTTGCAACCTGATGGAGGTCAGTATAGATGGACTAATAGAATGATGCTATGCCCAAAAGATTTTACTTCACTAGGTGCAGTAAAAAAATTGGTATTCTATACACAGGTGGTATATCTTGCAACACAGATAGGCTACTCCACTGACTAACACACTCTGCAATAGGCCAAAAAGGATTAGCTTTGCTAGATTCAGCCAAATGCTGTGAAAAAAACTTGCACAGCACTGGCACAGACCTGCCTGGCAAAAACTGATAGGAACTGATGTAACCTAGTCCTGAAAAGGACTCCAATTACAATTAGTCTTTACTCCCACAATCTATCTATTTAAGAGCACAGACCTGCCTGATAAAAGTCGTAGGAAATGCTGTAACCTAGTCCTTAAAAGGACTGCAATCACAACTATTCCCTACTCCCAAGCTATCTGTATATTTGTGCGAAAATTGGCTTGAAATTAACAAGGTATAGCGCACACAGCAACAGCGGTGCCGTCTAACACGCAGCTGCAGCAGTGAGAAAATGGTGGCGACGGGGAAAATGGCTTGGTCTTATAGGGCAAGGACATGTGACATACACTGCCAATCACACATGCCCTTGCTTGTGTGAAAAAAAGCACTTCGCTCCGTGTGTGCGCTGCTGATAGGCTGACAGATTGCACCTCCCCACTGCAAATGCGGGAAAGAGAAAAAAAAATGGAGATCTTCATTGTTCCTGCAGAGATCCATCCCCTGCCCCTCCCCCCGCCCCGCTGTACACTCAAACTGCGTATTAACATTAATTTTCATCATTACTGAGAAAAAGTCCAGTTATGATTTTGGTGCACGAACAGTTATCGAACATAACCTCGAACAGCCGAATTTTTCTCAAATTGTTCGTGTTCGCCGACCGGCTCGAACACCGCCCAAAACAGCTCGAATTTGAGATTGGCGAACAGTTCGAGTAGAACAACGCTCATCTCTATTCATAAGAGTTAGAAGTAGAGATGAGCGTTGTTCTACTCGAACTGTTTGCCAATCTCAAATTCGAGCTGTTTTGGGCGGTGTTCGAGCCGTTCGGCGAACACGAACGATTTGAGAAAAATTCGGCTGTTCAAGGTTATGATCGATAACTGTTCGTGCACCAAAATCATAACTGGATTTTTTCTCAGTAATGATGAAAATTAATGTTAATACGCAGTTTGAGTGTACAGCGGGGTGGGGGGAGGGGCAGGGGATGGATCTCTGCAGGAATAATGAAGATCTCCATTTTTTTTTCTCTTTCCCGCATTTACAGTGGGGAGGTGCAATCTGTCAGCCTATCAGCAGCGCACACCCGGAGCGAAGTGCTTTTTTTCACACAAGCAAGGGCATGTGTCATTGGCAGTGTATGTCACATGTCCTTGCCCTATAAGACCAAGCCATTTTCCCCGTCGCCACCATTTTCTCACTGCTGCAGCTGCGTGTTAGATGGCACCGCTGTTGCTGTGTGCGCTATACCTTGTTAATTTCAAGCCAATTTTCGCACAAATCTACAGATAGCTTGGGAGTAGGGAATAGTTGTGATTGCAGTCCTTTTAAGGACTAGGTTACAGCATTTCCTACGATTTTATCAGGCAGGTCTGTGCTGTTAAATAGATAGGTTGTGGGAGTAAAGACTAATTGTAATTGGAGTCCTTTTCAGGACTAGGTTACATCAGTTCCTATCAGTTTTTGCCAGGCAGGTCTGTGCCAGTGCTGTGCAAGTTTTTTTCACAGCATTTGGCTGAATCTAGCAAAGCTAATCCTTTTAGGCCTATTGCAGAGTGTGTTAGTCAGTGGAGTAGCCTATCTGTGTTGCAAGATATACCACCTGTGTATAGAATACCAATTTTTTTACTGCACCTAGTGAAGTAAAATCTTTTGGGCATAGCATCATTCTATTAGTCCATCTATACTGACCTCCATCAGGTTGCAAATTGAATATAATTTTTTTCTGCATCTAGCTCTGAAAAAATATTTGGGCTTCTAGCAGTGTGTGGGACTTTCTCTATTAGTCCATCTATACTGACCTCCATCAGATTGCAAACTGAATATATTTTTTTCTGCATCTACCTCTGAAAAAATATTGGGCTTGTAGCTGTGTGTGGGACTTGTTCTATTAATCCATCTATACAGACCTCCATCAGGTTGCAAACAGAATATAATTTTTTTCTGCATCTACCTCTGAAAAAATATTTGGGCTTCTAGCTGTGTGTGGGACTTGTTCTATTACTCCATCTATACTGACCTCCATCAGGTTGCAAATTGAATATAATTTTTTTCTGCATCTAGCTCTGAAAAAATATTGAGCTTCTAGCTGTGTGTGGGACTTGTTGTATTAGTCCATCTATACTGACCTCCATCAGGTTGCAAACTGAATATATTTTTTTCTGCATCTACCTCTGAAAAAATATTGGGCTTCTAGCTGTGTGTGGGACTTGTTCTATTAATCCATCGATACAGACCTCCATCAGGTTGCAAACTGAATATAATTTTTTTCTGCATCAAGCTCTGAAAAAATATTTGGCCATCTAGCAGTGTGTGGGACTTTCTCTATTAGTCCATCTATACTGACCTCCATCAGGTTGCAAATTAAAAATAATTTTTATCTGCATCTACCTCTGAAAAAATATTTGGGCTTCTAGCTGTGTGTGGGACGTGTTCTATTAGTCCATCTATACTGACCTCCATCACGCTGCAAATTCAAAATAATTTTTTGTCTGCATCTAGCTCTGAAAAAATATTTGGCCTTCTAGCAGTGTGTGGGACTTTCTCTATTAGTCCATCTATACTGACCTCCATCAGGTTGCAAATTAAAAATAATTTTTATCTGCATCTAGCTCTGAAAAAATATTGGGCTTCTAGCTGTGTGTGGGACTTGTTGTATTAGTCCATCTATACTGACCTCCATCAGGTTGCAAACTGAATATATTTTTTTCTGCATCTACCTCTGAAAAAATATTGGGCTTGTAGCTGTGTGTGGGACTTGTTCTATTAATCCATCTATACAGACCTCCATCAGGTTGCAAACTGAATATAATTTTTTTCTGCATCTACCTCTGAAAAAATATTTGGGCTTCTAGCTGTGTGTAGGACTTGTTCTATTACTCCATCTATACTGACCTCCATCAGGTTGCAAATTGAATATAATTTTTTTCTGCATCTAGCTCTGAAAAAATATTTGGCCTTCTAGCAGTGTGTGGGACTTTCTCTATTAGTCCATCTATACTGACCTCCATCAGGTTGCAAATTGAATATAATTTTTTTCTGCATCTAACCCAGCCAATAGTTTTGGCCTAATACCACAGTTTGGCCACTCAGCTCTGCTCGGTTCCCATCCATTGTTTTTTTGTGCAAACAACTCCAGAGTTGTGAATTAGTTAACCACCAAAATGAGTGGAAAAAGGCCTGCTGCTGGTGGAAAGGGGAATAGGCATGTTGGGAAGGGGAAAAAAGGTTGTGTCCGTGGGGTAGGTGTTAAAGCAACAGTAACATCTGCAGAAGAAAGACCATCTTCCATCCAAACTAAAATGTCTACTTCTCTTAGCGGACAATGTGATAAGATCCCTTTCTTACGGCCACGCCAATCGCTACAAATTCCAGATGAGGCACAAAAACAGCAGGTGCTTCAACGGATATCAAGTGCTCCTTTAAGTGGGCTCTCCTCCACATCAACTTCAACATCACAAATACTCCAGTCCTCAAAGGTGTCACCCCAATCGCACTTGCTTCCTCACAGCAACCAAATCTCCAGCTGCCCGTCTGAGTATGAAGTAGAACAGATGGTTGAGTCTGCAGAGCTGTTTACTCATACTATAGCCTGGAAATCAGAGGTCGACTCCAGCGCTTCTGTGAATTCAGACGAGGAAATGATCTGCACTGATGCACAGAATCTTTATGAGTCGGATCCAGGACCAGACGCAGAAGGTTCTGACCATAATGTAGACCCTCATTCCCAAACTGTAACTCCTGTTGGTGGAGACAATGAGGAAGACGATGATGAGACTCAAATACCTGATTGGAGCGACAACTTTAGTTTTTTGTCAGGGCAGGAACAGGTTGGCTCTGAGGACGACGGGTGTGATAACGCACAGGGTGATGATGATGAGGTTGGAGATCCCACTTACTGTCAACCCACAGTCAGCCAAGAGATGAGGTCAGCAGAGGAGGTGGAGGAAGATGCCAGTGACGACGAGGTCAGGTTGCGCCTTCCTGGACAGAGACGTAGTACTGGAAGCACGTCAACAACTGCATCCTCAAACACAACTCTGCCTCTCACCACAAGTCGTGGTGGCTCTTCAGGTCGCATGGGTGCTAAGCCTTGCATAGCCTGGGCATTTTTTCAGATCGATAAAGATGACCCAACTCGTGTTATCTGTAACATTTGTCAGCAAAAGCTAAGTAGAGGCCAAAAAATACATAGTTTGAGTACTTCATGCATGAACCGGCACATGGACATGAAGCATAAGTTGCAGTGGGAAGCTCAGTGTGCTACAATGCGGCCTAGCCGGCCGGGCCAACCACCGTCTGCCATATCTTGTGCATCCGCGGCCTCTTCATCCTCTGTGACTGGGGGGACAGCAGTCACACCTCTTTTGGGGCGCAGACCTGCCACCTCTTTACCCGCAACAGCCAGCGTGATTGGCAGGTCATCATTTTCTTTGGAGGTGGTAACACCAGCTGGTGTTGAGCGCTGTACGACATCGATAGCACCACCTTTGGATCAAGGCAACCTAACATGTCCGCCTGCATCTTCCTCACAGACCGGCAGTTTGCCGGGGACACCCTTATCAACCCCATCTAAGCACAATAGCCAGCCCTCGGTCCCTCAGATGTGGACAAGTAAAAGACCATTTCCTCCTAGCCATGAGAAAGCTAAGAGGTTGAATTTCACCATCTGCAAGCTCTTGGCTACAGAAATGCTGCCTTTCCGCCTGGTGGACACAGAGGATTTTCGAGACCTTATGTCAGTCGCAGTGCCCCAGTACCAGATGACCAGTCGGCAATACTTCTCAAAGAAAGGTGTGCCTGCGCTCCACCAGCATGTCGCACACAACATCACCGCTTCTTTGAGAAACTCTGTGTGTGACAGGGTGCATTTCACCACATACACTTGGACGAGTAGGCATGGACAGGGGCGTTACATGTCGCTGACTGGGCACTGGGTAACTATGGTGACAGCAGGACAAGGGGCTGCTGTCCAAGTCTTGCTGTCCCCACGAGTTGTGCGTCAATCCTCTTTATGTCAAAGTTCCTCCACTGCTTCTGCCTCCTCAACCTCCTCTCGGTCTTCCACCTGCACCCAAAGCCTGTCTGGTCATGCCACAAGCTTTCTAACTGCGCAGAAGGGATCCTGCACACCTCCTTACTATGCTGGCAGTAGGGCTCAACGTCATCAGGCGGGTTTTACTTTGAAATGTTTGGGAAATGTGAGTCACACAGCTGAGGAGTTGTGGTCAGCTCTGGAGAACCAATTTCATGAATGGTTGTCTCCACTGGACCTGAAACCAGGGAAGGCCGTGTGCGACAATGCTGCAAACCTGGGTGCGGCCCTTCGCCGGGGCAATGTCACACACGTGCCTTGTATGGCTCACATGTTGAACCTGGTTGTCCAGCAATTTTTAGCCCACTATCCCAGACTAGATGGCCTTCTGCAGAGGGCACGGTCGCTTTGTGCTCACTTCCGCCGTTCGCATCCCGCAGCTCAGCGACTTACATCTCTACAGAAGTCGTTGGGCCTGCCACTTCACCGGCTAAAATGCGATGTGCCTACCCGGTGGAATTCAACTCTGCACATGTTGCACCGACAAGCCCTGGTGCAATACGTTCTGACCTATAGCCTGGGCCAACGAAATTCAGACGTGGGGCAAATCACGCTGGAGGAGTGGTCTCAGATCAGGGACCTATGCACCCTTCTGCACAGTTTTGAAATGGCGACGAAGATGTTTAGTGCTGACGATGCCATTATCAGCATGACTATTCCGGTGATTTACATGCTGGAGCACATGTTAAACAGAATTCGGAGTCAGGTGGTGGCACAAGAGGAGGTGGAGGAAGTAGAGGAGGAGGAGTTGTATGCGGAAGGGCTAACATCTGCAAGGTCCAGACGGTCGGCAGCACCAAGGCGGCAGGCATGTGAGGATGGGGGAGATGGTTTTACCAGGGCGCATGGTAGCAGCCAAACTAGTGAGGAAGGTGCAGGAGCCCAGGAAGAAGTGGAGGACGAACTGATGGAAGACTCATCAGATGAGGGAGACCTTGATCACATTTCTGTTGTGCGAGGTTGGGGGGAGAGGACAGAGGAAGGAAGCATGATTGTTACCTCGCCACCAACACAACAGGGACTTGGTGCTCCTGGATGCGCAACACACGAGTGCCTTCTTGCTGCACTACCTGCAACATGACCCTCGAATTGTGAGAATTAGAAATTATCCTGACTACTGGGTTGCCACACTGTTAGATCCCCGGTACAAAAGTAAATTTGCAGAAATTATTCCTGCCATAGAAAGGGATGCACGCATGCAGGAGTATCAGCAGAGACTGTTGCAGAATCTTACATGTGCTTTTCCACAAAACACTAGTGGTGCACGTAGTGAATCTCACAGTTCCAACTTGCCAACCGTGGGACCGTCAAGTGTTCAGCACTCCAACCATAACAGAACCACAGTATCTGCTGGTAACATCAATTTTGCACAATCATTTCACCACTTTTTTAGCCCATCCTTTGCAAGGCCACAGGAGACAAGAAGTCTGACACATAGTCAACGCCTAGAGACGATGGTACAGGAGTATCTCCAAGTAAACATTGAAGCCATGACTGTGTCACTGGACCCTTGCTCTTTTTGAGCTTCCAATCTGGATAAATGGCCGGAGCTAGCCACTTACGCCTTGGAGATCTTGTCATGCCCGCAGCCAGCGTTCTGTCTGTGTGTTCAGCGCTGCTGGTGGTGTGCTGACAGATAAGCGCATGCGGCTCTCCACTGATAATGTAGACAGACTCACGTTCATAAAGATGAACAAATCATGGATCCCTAACGACTTTTCTACCCCCGTGTCATCCTGGGGAGAGTAAAAGATGGATGATTGGTTAAAATCACCCTACCAACCGTTTTAAGCTTTCAAATTACTAATCATGTTTATCTGTATCTTGGCTGGAAAATAATTTGGGCTTTGTAGCAGTGTGCAGCACTGATTCTATTAGGCCATCTATAATAAGCTCCACCAGATTTAAAATTACTAATCATGTTTATCTGTATCTTGGCTGGAAAATAATTTGGGCTTTGTAGCAGTGTGCAGCACTGATCCTATTAGGCCATCTATACTAAGCTCCACCAGATTTAAAATTAATAATAATTTTTAGCTGCATCTAGCCCGGAAAATAATTTTGGGGCTCCGAGATGCGCAAGACACATAAGTGCCTTCTTGCTGCACTACCTGCAACATGACCCTCATATTGTCAGAATTCGAAGTAATCATGACTACTGGGTTGCCACACTCTTAGATCCCCCAAACTTTTCGATCAACCTTTTCATTTTAATAAAGACCAAAAAAATGGTCATTTTTGAAATTATAAGCATTAGCAGGTTATTAGAAACTGAAATCAAACAGTTTTCAACTCAAAACTTTATTCTAGGTGATGTTACATTTTCACATAGGACCCCTTGTTCGAAAGGAGCTTCTGAACTCTCTCGTCCATTTAATTTGTCAGGTTTTGGATGGTTTCTGCTTCAATTGTTTTGCATGAGGACAGAATACCCTCACAGAGCTGTTGCTTAGATGTGAACTGCCTCCCGCCATCATAGACACTCCTTTTGATGATGCTCCAGAGGTTCTGAATGGGGTAGAGGTCAGGGGAGCATGGGGGTCACACCATAAGTTTGTCCCCTTTTATGCCCATATCAGCCAGAGATGCAGATGTTTTATGTGCAGCATGAGATGGTGCATTATCATGCAAAAAAATGATCTTGCTGTGAAATACACGGTTCTTCTTCTTGAACCATGGCAGGAAGTGCTGTTTGAGAAAATCCACATACATTATGGAGTTCATCTTTAGCGCCTTCAGGGATCCTAAAGGGGCCGACAATCTCTCTCCCCATGATTCCAGCCCAAAACATTACTCCACCTCCTCCTTGTTGGCGCTGTAGCCGTGTTTGCGTGGGGTGTCCATCAACCAGCCATCCTCCACTCCATCCATCTGGACCATCGAGCGCTGCACGGCACTCATCCGTGAACAAAACAGTTTTGAAATCAGTCTTCATGTAATGTTTGGCCCACTGGAGCCGTTTCTGCTTTTGTGAAGTGGATAGAGGAGGTCGACAGGATGGCGTATGCACAGCTGCAAACCTCTGAAGGACCCTGCATCTTGTTGTTCGGGGGACGTTGGAGGCACCAGCAGCTTCAAAAACTTGTCTGCTGCTATGACAAGGCTTTTTTGCCGCTGCTCTTTTAACCTGACGTAATTGCCTGTAGGAAAGAGTCCTCAATTTGCCCTTATCAGCACGCACACGTGTGTACTGTGAATCAGCTACATACTTCTTGATTGCCAAGACACTTCATCCTGATCATCGCACAATGTTGATTGTAGTCATGCCTTGACCTAAACACTCCACAATTTGTTGCTTCTCAGCAGCCGACACATCCTTTTTCTTTCCCATTTTGGCAGAAAATGTAGGCTGCTTAATAATGTGAGACAGCCTTCTTAAGTAGTCTTGCCTTTCATTGGACACACCTGCCAAACTAATTAGCACAGGTGTCTGCAATTGCTTACAGTGATATAAAGAGCCCTGACACACATCACCATCAATGAGTTTAACTGACAAACAAACAAATTCTTCCCTTATCACTCCTAAACACTTTTTGCATAATAATTTGGAACACAGTGTACATGTGCTTTTCCACAAAACACCAGTGGTTCACGTAGTGAATCTTACAGTTCTAACTTGCCAACCGTGGTCTGTATGGAGTTGTTCAATAAAGGGCCCAAAAATAAGATAACATAGAAGGGAGAGGTCTCTATGAATAGGAATTCCTAAGTATTTGATACCCTGTGAGGGCCAGACAAAGGGAAAGTTGGACTGGATGGAATCCTATATGTATTTGGGGAGGGAGACATCGAGGGCCTCAGACTTCGCTGCATTGATTTTAAAATTTGACCATGTAACAAAGTGATCTATTTCAGCCATAACAGCATGGATGGATATATGTGATTGAGTGATATATACTAGGACATCATCAGCAAATAGAGAGCACTTGTACTCGGTGCCTCCCACCTCAATCCACCTAATATTGGGGTTATGGCGAATTGATGAGAGCAGGTGCTCCGTCACTAGGATGTATAAGAGAGGGGACCGAGAACATCCCTGCCTTGTCCCATTGGTGATTGTGAAAGGTGATGAAAATGTTCTGACGCGCCCCCTGGGCCTTGGGACACCCGGAGCCGGACCCTTTTTGGTGGATGCTGGTGGTTGTAGTCTCCGCGGCGGCGACCCGTTTCCGTGGCTCAGGGCGGTCAAACCAGTGGCGGAACTATTTATGTGGTTTTGATGTTTAAATGTCCGACTATGCCACCTGTGGATTGCGGTCAGAGTGAACCGCCGCTCCTGGGCAGACTGCTGAGGCTGGTGTTGTGGGTGCAGCAGAGTGTAGCATAACTCCGCACGGGAGGAGTATAGCCTCAGGGCAGTGTATGCGGAGGATGGGGGTGATGGTGCAGGGCAGCAGCAGTAATGACACGGAGTCAGTGATGCAGTCCAGGGCCTTTACTCACAGTTCTTATTATCCAGACCACGTTTGCAGGTAACGGCTGCCCACGTCGTACTGTGCTCACCAGGTGAGGGGCTCAGACAACTCCCAGATAACTTTGGAGCGCTTCACAGGACCCCCTTTGTGTGTCCTTTGTCTGGCCTTTCTTACCAACCTTTCTGTCCGGCTGCCTCGGGCCTCCTCTTGGTAAACTTGGCGCCAGTTTCCCTGACCCTATGTGGTGCCTTCCTAGCGGGTGTAGCGAGGGGCTGCGCCACATAAAATGTCACAGCCTCCTGTTTCTAGCTGAGGGTCGTTTCCTGCCTCCACTAGTTTCGGGGACCGGTCTCCCCCTTTGGCCTGACCCCTCCACGCAGGTGGATTCGGGCGTGCGGTGGCGACTCGCCCGTCCGCACCCCTGGGATCCCTTCGTTCCTCGTTCCTGGAGCCTTCTCCGCTCCTCTTCCTTCCTTCTCCCTCTTCCAGGCCTGGGCCTCTGTTACTAGACCCGCCTCCGGAGCAGAGCTCATGCAGAGCCGCTGCTCCCTGCCACTTCTGCTCAGACTTCTCTGCACTGAACTAAGATGGTGCCCACCTTTTATGCTCCCTTCTCAATGCACCCAGGAACTGCTTCCTCCCTGCTCCTGCACAACAGGGTTCCCCTTCCTCAGTGTTCCCTCCCCCCACTCCAGCCAGGGACAGGGACTGTCGTGCCCATCTCAGGGGCATATTGGTCGCCCTGCCCCACGGCAATGTGGTGTAATGCAGTAAACACCACTGCACGACCAGCTCTACCCTCACCTACTGTATCCTCACCCATCCCTCGTAGACTGTGAGCCCTCGCGGGCAGGGTCCTCGCTCCTCCTGTACCAGTCGCTGACTCGTTTTGTTAAGATTATGTAAATGCTTTTGTTATGTATATCCCTATCACATGCAAAGCGCCATGGAATAAATGGCGCTATAATAATAAATAATAATAATAATAATAATAATGCATGCAGGTGTCGGGTCCTGATCCACACTCCATCCTTACCTGAGAGTGAGATATCACACCTCTGGGTGAGGTGCAATACCTCTGCAGCAACCGAGCCCTCAGGGTGCTACAGTTTCATTTATCTTCAGCCTAGGTGACGTATTGTGATACAGGGCCGTGATTTTGGCTATAAAAGGTTCCCTAGACCCCTACCCCAAGCTTTTTAAGAGAATCATATATGGCGTGCCAGGAGACTCTATGGAATGCTTTCTCAGCATCCAACGAGAGTATCTAATTACAAATTTTTAACTGCATCTAGCCCAGGAAATACTTTGTGCCTAGTAGCAGTGTCTGCTAGTCAGCGGATTATCCCGGCTGTTAAGCAAGCTACACCACCTGTAGTTTTGACACTTAATTTTTTCAAAGGAAATGCTTCGGGACCACGGGATACTCAGTGAAGAGCATCAGGAGGCACCCCAAGGCATAGGGGCTGGAACTGGCAGTAGGATGCCTTGCGGTGGACAGCCGAGCTCGATCCTTATAAAAGCTTTTTAACTGCAGCAGCTTTAGTGGACGCTACTGGAGCTGGAATTACGCGGCTGCTGGCATGAGACTTGCCCTCCAATAGATCCTTGTAAATGGATTTAAAGTGTATTCATTCAAATTAGAGAGACAATTTAAATTAAAAAGCTTAGAGCTGCCTCCACCACAGGGGGGCTCGCTCGACCCACCAGCGGACAGGCACCAGTATTGGGAGAGGGGGGCTGGCCGTCAGGGTTCACCGCGGCTCTGGCACAAACCCGGCGACGCGGAGGTGGCACGGGCAGGAGCGGACTGAACGTGTCAGCTTCTCACTTTTTGGATTTTAGAAGGGCATGACATGCCTATATCTGTGTCTCCCCCTCCTTTTACTCCTCCACCTCTTTTCTTTTCGCATGACTATATGTACTTGTCACTTTTCCATGTGTTAGTTGTGTCTTCAGAGCAGTTTGTCAGCTTTTGGACACCTTTGAAGGTGTTTTCTATGTGTTTCTATGTGTTTTTGTTTGCCTGCCATTGGTTTTAACGGTGTTCGAAGGTGTTCGACGAACAGTTCGACGAACAGTTCGGCGAACACACGGGTGTTCGACGAACCGAACCGAACTCGAACACTACGGGGGTGGCTCAACACTAGTTAGAAGAGTCCCCCGATTTCAGTACTAGTGGTGACAGAAAGAAGATGCAATGAGGACCAGACCACCAGGGGTTGTTGAGGAGCTGAGGGGTAGGAAAGGTGAGTGTAAGGTGAGTATAAGTATTTTTTTTAACCTTTTCATTGCCCTTTATGATTCAGCAAAATGATGGTCAGCCACCATTTTGCTGAATAAACTTGGATGTGAATGTAAAGAAGCACTAACATTACAGTTTTTATCCTTTTAATATACTGCAATTATCATATTATTTCACCCTATGTACTTACAATTGCCCATTTACCTTTCTGCCCAGTTAATTATTCTCTCTTCCTTTAGGTCTATAACATCAAATGATTAAAAAATAACTAGCTGAATCCTTCTAATCTCTATGGAGAAACAGGAAGTAAATTTTCCCTGCATGAGTCATCACTAGAACTACAATTCTACTCACGACAACGTCCCTGTCAGGAGGAGGAGCAAAGCAGCTGGGTCAGTAGTTAAAGAGGGGGATGACTCATGCGGGAAAAGAGACTTCCTGTTTCTAAATAGCAGAGAAAAGAGAAGAATTAGTTAGACAAAAAGGCAACAAGAGCAATTGTAAGTACACAGTGCTATATAATATGATGACTTTAATATATTAAAAGGATAAAAACTTTGATGGGTGTTCTTCTTTAAAAAAAATATAGCATTTTGACTAATGTTGATGCTTGTAACATTTTTGGAGAATTCAGTTCCATGTGAATAAACATTCTCATCTCTACTAGCTGTGTTAAATGTATAAAAAGCATAAGAACCATGTATTAATTATCAGTAATCTTCACCATGGAGTATTGGTATGATTTGACAGGACTTGTACTTTTTATTTTTAGGCTGATATTCCTAAAGTCTTTTCTAGTTTTGTTGCCAGAAATATATATTATTATATGATATACATAACATGAAATGCATTATTAACAGCATTTATCTTTTTCATTTTGCTTATTATCTCTCTACAGTTTAATTTCGCCGACATCCTTATATCTCCTTGGCACACAATAATGCTGTATCAGTAGAATCTTATCGAAAGTGGAAAAGATTCTATTTTACACATTTATACTGTGGAATCTGCTCCAGCTCATTGAGATAATGTATTGTCTTATTACATTCCCTCTGCAGCTGCCACTCTGCCAGATATTCAAATTTATAAATGAACTGTGACAAGTCATTTAGCTGGTAATTCAGTGACAAAATGTAAAAATACACTTCCTGCTCCATGTAGTATTCATTTTTCTAGGAAACGAGAAGTAAAATATAGACTGTGGCTCAGTATTAGAAGCAAAAGATATATAGACATTGCTTGGAAGGAAACGTTTAGTCAAGATGCTATTGACAGCGTATTGTGAAGCAAAGTCATTGACCGGAGGTCAGAACTGTGATTTTTCTTCTTGCATTCAAACAAATATCATTGGGGCAATGTGATCATTTAACATTGATTTCTGGGGCTTCTATAACAGCAAACAATCAGTCATTTCACAAAAGCGATTTATCTTTCATTCCTATGGGACCATGTTTATTTTTGTACAAGACGCGTAATTGAAGGACTTGTATGTGCAGATTTCATTCTTTGGTGTACATGAAATTTTGTCTGCTATGCATACCATGTTTTTTTTTTAATGGATTAATAACCAAATTGATATAAATACATTGATAAAACTGTTCTATTGTTTGCAGTGAGAGGATAAATATTTGGAGAAAGCATTTAACTGTATGGCTTTTGCTTTTGCAATTAA
Organism: Phyllobates terribilis; assembly: GCF_046119375.1. Taxonomy (NCBI): domain Eukaryota; kingdom Metazoa; phylum Chordata; class Amphibia; order Anura; family Dendrobatidae; genus Phyllobates; species Phyllobates terribilis. Next base: position 883,504,247 of record NW_027362762.1, read on the forward strand.
AAAAAAAAAAGAAAATTCTTGATCTTGCACTCCCTTTACCTTCCGAATAAAAAAATCAAAAAATTAAATAAATGTGCTGTGGATTAGCTATATTCAATTACAATAAAGCTAATCCATTTATAGAATAGATGAGCTGGACAATAAGCTCTATAATATCCTGGGGAAAAATGTGTTTGGTAAAATGAATTTTACATGGATATACTGTTCTCATCAATTTGCTTGAATAGGGCAAAAAGTAGTACTCTAGTAAGACTTAAAAGGATTGGTTAAACCACCAGTCAATCAAGAATTGCTGAATTAATCCTAAGAATGATTAAAAGTTTATGATTGTGATTTTTTTTTATCAACCATTATGGCTGCGCTACCAATTTTACTTTAATTCCTTGTGTTCCATGCTTAATACAAAAGTGGTATTACCCTACTTGATTCATAGCAATAAATTCTATTGCACAATATTTGCCCCTATCTTTACCCTGTGTTTAAGTAGGATCAACCCTTCTAAGCTGTCTATTTGCTCCTGCAGTCTTTAGAGAACTGAAGAAAACCATACCTTGCTATCTGCGATCCAATGTCTTATTGTAGATAAAACCATGGTTTTTATATGCACTTCCGTCCTGTGGAGATGAATGTCAAAGTAGATACTCTGTCTCGATCCCTTGATATGACTGAATCCGTGGAGGAGTCACAGCTAGTGATGAGCGAGCATACTCGCAAGTCCTCGGTACTCGCCCGAGCAATCCCTGCATGTTTGGTGCTCTTTAGGGTGCCAATCGACATGCAGGGATTGCCTGCCACTCATTGTAATGCTGCAGCCATAAAGGTTGTGGTATTACAGTGATTGGCTGGCAACACAGCGCCATCAGGTCTAAATCAGACCTGGCGCTGCTGTGCTTGTCACAGTCACTCCAGAATCAGACAGTGTAGGGAGAGGTGCTGCTGCATCAGGGAGAGATTTGCTTGTCTATTAGGTAGTGTAGGGAGAAAAAAACATACATTACACATATCCATCTTAACAAACAGTCCTTCTGATGACTAATCCATCTGCAGATAGATCAGGCAGGCAGGGTGTATAGGCAGGCAGGCAGTGTATATAGCAGACTGTAGTGCATCTTGCACAAGAGGCTCCATTCCAATTCTGCCTTCTGCTGCTGTTAGATATTTCTAGATAAAGGCCTAGGTCTCAGGGGCCAGGAATACTTATTTTGGAACTTAATCCTCATTATTTGCTTAAAAAGCAATCCAGAGAACACAGTTTTTCTGTGCCATTTGCTTGTTGGCACTGCAGAATACAGCCAGGTACTTTCCATATTGCAGCACTAGAAATCCAGTTACTTAAAACTGTGTTTTCTCCGGCACACGGATCACATATACATTTTCAGAAAATACCGCCATTTCTGGCCTCCACTAAAAATTTGTTTCAGTGTGTCAGTGAAGCAATTGACACCAGTCTACTGTTCAAACTAGTTACCTACAGGCCAGGTATTTAAAACTGTGTTTTCTCTGTCACACAGATCACATATACAGTACGTTGTCAGAAAATACTGCCATTTCTGGCCTCCATTAAAAATTTGTTTCAGTGTGTCAGTGAAGCAATTGACACCAGTTTGCTGTTCAAACTAGATACCTACAGGCCAGGTATTTAAAACTCTGTTTTCTCTGTCACACTGATCACATATAAGTTCACTCCAAACTCAGTCGTTTGTAGTGAGCGCGGAAGATATTGTCCTCCATTTAAAATGGGCAAGGCACGTGGCAAGGGAGGGGGAACTGGACGTGATGGTGATGGTGAATGCAGAGGCCGAGGACAAGGCCATGGGCAAGCTGAAATTGTGCCACAACAAAAACCCACATCTTGTCGCCCAACCATCCTGTCCCAATTCCTAGGGGACCGCAGCCCACCACTATTGAACACAGATCAGTGTCAAAAGTGTCAAAAGGTTGTTGGTTGGATAGCGGAAAATGCTTCCAGTCACCTAGCCAAAACCACCACCACCCTGTCTTCCACACGGTCAAGTCTCAGAAGCCATGAGTCTGGACCGCATATTCCTCACCCAGATCCTCCTTCCTCCCACCATACTGAGTGCCCAGAGACAACTGATCCCACACTTGGACACTCTGTAGAGCTATTCACTTTTCCATTCATAGATTCGGGCCTCTCGCCCAATCCACTTGAAGCGGGGCAAGAGGAGATCGCATGTAGCGTTGCCCAAATATTTGAGCAGCCACAGTCACACGAAGGTGACGGTGGGAAAGTGTCACAAAAGGTGGATGATGATGAGACACAATTGCCAGAAAGTCAGGAGGAGGACGAGGGTGCGGAAGTGGAAGCCTACGGGGTGGATGATATAGTAACTGACCAACCCTGGCAGGAGGACATGCAGAGTGAGGACAGCAGCAAACGGGGAGGGAGGCAGAGCACCCCAACAGGCAGGAAGAAGCAGTGTGGTGGCCGCAGACAGAAGGCAGGCAATTATTCCCCGTAACACCAACAAGAAGGAAGTTGCCAGTACAACTGTTAGGTCTTCCCGAGTCTGGTTGTTATTTAAAGACTCTGCCGATAACCCCAAAAAGGCCATTTGCACCACCTGCCAGGCCAGCATCAGCAGGGGTAGCAAAATGACCAGCCTGACAACCACCTGCATGATCAGGCACATGGCAGCAAAGCACCCGACTTTGTGGGCCGAACCCCAGGGTCCAGGAACAGTGTCTGTGGGTGGCACCATTGCTTCTTCCACTGTTGTGCATGCAAGCCAATCCCCTGGTGCATGCGAAGATGCCTCCTGCCCTGCACCTGTCGTTGCACACTCTAATGTAGCAGCATCAGGAAGCACGTCCATGTCCTTGTCCCAGCCCAGCGTTCAGTTGTCCATACCCCAGTCTTTGGAATGCAAGCGCAAATATGCAGCCAACGACCCACAGGCTACAATACTAAATTCTCACATTTCATGACTGCTTGCGCTCGAAATGTTGCCTTTTAGGCTCGTGGAGACGGAAGCATTCCGCAACCTGATGGCAGTGATACTCGGTCCCCAGCCGCCACTATTTCTCCCGGTGTGCGGGCCCCAAATTACACAAGCACGTGTCCCAAAACACGTTGCCAGCCATGCCCTTAACAATGCAGTTACCGGGAAACTCCACCTAACCACGGACACGTGGACAAGTACTTGTGGGCAGGGACGACACTGGGATAACATAGTGTAAGCCGGGACCCAGTCGGACCTTGGAAGAAGACGTCATCCCGACGCCAAGGATTGGGGGCCCTAGGTCAATCAGGGTTGACCCCACAGTCTACAGCTCCTGCACCTCATCCTCCTCAGCCTCCTCCTCCTTTTCAGTCTCCATCTCCGAAATGACCACATCAGTCACGAGCTGGAAGCACTGCAGCATTGCATCGGCCAAGCAGCAGCAGGCTGTGCTGAAGCTAATATGCTTGGGTGAAAAAGCGCACAATGCTGAGGAGTTGTGGACAGCTCTGAAAGAGCAGGCAGATCTGTGGCTCACAACGCTGAACATACACCCAGGCATGGTCGTGTGTGACAATGGCCGGAACCTGGTGGCGGTTCTGAGGCGAGGCGAGCTCACACACGTACCATGCCTAGCCCATGTGCTTAACCTCATGGTTCAGCGATTTCTCAAATCCTACCCGGAGCTGCCGGATCTGCTTGTTAAAGTACGCCGCCTGTGTGCCCATTTTAAAAAATCAGCTACAGCTTCTGCCGCCCTTGCCGTGTTTCAGCTGCATTTGCAGCTTTCGGCTCACAGACTGGTGTTTGATGTCCCCACAGTTTGGAACTCTACACTACAGATGTTGGGATGGATTTGTGAGCAGAAGAGGGCAGTTGTTGAGTACCAGCATCAACAAGGCCGTCGGTATTCAGTTCAGTCTCCACACATAAGACCTCAGGAGTTGAAAGGGATGTCAGAAATATGTACCATCCTCCAAAACTTTGAGGACTCCACCAAGATGGTGAGCGGCGATGACACCATAATTAGTATCACCATCCCAATTCTCTGTCTTCTGAAACACTCTTTGCTCACAATCAAAGAGGATGCATTGCAGGCAGAGCATGATGAGATGGAGCAAGGAACCATAGAGGGTGATTACACACAGCCCAGCCTCATCTCATCCCAACGTGGATTGGGTGACAATATGGAAGAGGAGGAGGAAGAACAGGAGCGCTATAGATGGTACTACCTGCACAGCTGTCAAACCGTCTGTTCAGCGTGGATGGCCAGAGGACAGAGAGGAGGAGGAAGAGAAGAGCATGGTCAGTCATCCTCTTGGTGAAGACACGGAAGTCTTGCCTGTTAGTAGTCTGGCACGCATGGCTGAGTTTATGTTACGCTGCCTTTCCCAAGACCCTCGCGTTCTCAGAATTTTGGGTGACAATCATTACTGGTTGGTAACACTTCTAGACCAACGCTACAAGGAGAACTTTATATCTCTTATTCCTGAGGCAGAAAGGTCTACAAAAATGGGGCTGTAACAGAAGGCCTTTGTTGCGGAACTATTAAAAAAATTCCGATCTGAAAATGCTTTTGGCAGAAGGCACACTTCGTTGGACATTCAAGGAGTACAGGCGAGAGAGCCACAACTTCAATCCAGCAGAGGCACGGGAACACTGTCAAAGTTCTGGGAGAATTTTCTCAGCCCCTCCCATTGCACAAGCCCTGAGACGCGGGGTACTCTCACAAGGAGTGCAAAGTTTGAGAAGATGCTGAGGGAGTACCTTGCCGACAGTACCAGCGTCCTCCATGATTCCTCTGTGCCTTATAATTATTGGGCATCCAGCTGGATACGTGAAATGAACTGGCATTCTATGCCTTGGAGGTCCTGGCCTGCCCTGCCACCAGCGTTTTATCAGAGCGGGTTTTTAGTGCCGCTGGTGGATTTATAACTGATAAGCACATCCACCTGTCAACTGAAAATGCTGACAGGCTGACTCTTATAAAAATGAACAAGGGCTTGATTGGGCGAGACTTCTCAACACCACTGAATGATAGCAACGTAACATAAGCTCAAATCCAGTGTCTTTTCTTGGGAGGTGTATTGCCATGCACCTTTTCACACCCACACATGGGTATATGCTTCCAGATTTTGGCTATTTGCTCTTGTCCTCCTAAATCTCCTCATCCTCCACCACCATATCACTAGGGTGACTGTGGTCCGTGATGCAACACCTACATAATTTTTTTAAAGGGTGTTTATGATGAACGTAAAAAAAAAATTTTATACAGTATTTTCATGTATACCCCCCAGGGGTAAATGTTTGTCAGCCCATACACTTAGTGCACGGGCATTACAAGTATAGGAGGCCAACTCCTTTCCAATGGGAACATTTTTTTATGAGGCCCTCCTCCAAGTCTATTCCAAGGGGCATTGGACTGCCTCCCAATTTTTGGCAGCCCTTACATTCACTGCATAGGCAAACACAATGGGAGAACCACTTCCTAATAAGGGGAACATTGTTTTGAGGAGGCCCTCTGACCTCCACGTCTCTTCCAAGGGGCATTTGAATGCCTGCAAATTTTTGGCAACCCTTGCATTCACTGCATAGGCCAGCACTATGGGGGACCCACTTCCTAATAATGGTACATTGTTTTGAGGAGCCCCCCTGACCTCCATGTCTCTTCCAAGGGGCATTGAAGCACATCCAAATTTTTGCCAAACCTTGCATTCACTGCATAGGCCAGCACTATGGAAGACCCACTTCCTAATACTGGGAACATTGTTTTGAGGAGGCCCTCTTACCTCCATGTCTCTTCCAAGGGGCATTGAAGCGCCTCTAAATTTTTAGCAACCCTTGCATTCACTGCATAGGTCAACACTATGGGAGACCCAAAGCAATGAAAAAAGAAAAAAAGGTAGCACTCACCAGTCTTCTTGTTAAAAAGCCATACATTTATTATTCCATTAAAAAAGGTACAGGGGGAGAATGGAAGGAAACCTCCGGACGACGGCTGTTTTGCGCCTTCTTGCGCTTCAACGAGACCTTGTACCATTTTTATTGGAATAATAAATTTATGGCTTTTTAACAAGAACACCGGTGAGTACTACCTTTTTTTCTTTTTTCATTGCTTTGGACATTTACTCTACTATTGTTAAGCACCTGGTCTTGTTGGAAGTTGTGGACTCTCTTTGTCTCTCATTTGGATTGCGGTCCAGGGTATTTGTTCACCAGTTGCACAGGTGCGGACTTTCTTTCTCTGTACAGACACTATGGGAGACCTATTTCCTAATTATGGGAACATTTTTTCAAGAGGCCCTCTACGTCTCTTCCAAGGGGCATTGGAGTGCCTCCAAATTTTTGGCAACCCTTGCATTCACTGCATAGGCAAACACAATGGGAGACCTACTTCCTAATAATGGGAACATTGTTTTCAGGAGGCCCTCCTCTAAGTCTCTTCAAAGGTGTATTGGGGTGCATCCAAATTTTCAAAGTGGTATTGGGGTGCGTTCAAATTTTGGGCAGCCCTGGCACTCACTGCATATGCAATAACAGTATACGAGACCCACTCTTTAGTAATGGGAACAATAAAACATAGCCGGCTGATGGCTCTCTAAGAATAGTGAGGGCCGACTGCTGGTCCTTTAAGAATAGTAAAGGCCACCTGATGGCTCTATAAAAATAGGCTTTGTGACTTTCAGAGTCCCTCGTTCATAAATAAAAAACTATGTATCTGATGATATTTCACACACCACATGGCCAGATAAGGCTGTAAAATGTTAAAATGACATTTCCTGGTGAGTGCATTTGTCACGGTTGAAAGCAATGCAAAAGTGAAAAAACCCATCAAAAACGCTACGTGTGAACATAGGCCAAGGTGTGGAGGAGCATTTTTGTTTTGGGTTATTTAATTTGCTTTATATACAAGTCATTACCCTGGAAAGGATGTTCCTTAACATATTTCCCAGGAAAATCCATTTTGGTTTCGTTTTGGTATGTTTTATTGTGAGTCCGTAAAAGTGGCGTAATACCTCTGACAACGTTGTTGACAAAAGTGATGAGAGAGTCAGAAATAATTCCAGGGGTCTTCCCCATGTTGTGCCCATGTCATTTGAGCACTGTTCCCATCGATTTGGGCAATTTTTAGGCCCTCTGCAGACCGCCGGAGTGAGCCGCCTGAAAAATGCTCGAGTTTCCCATAGTCTTACATTGGGCTCGTTGCTCAGGTCGAGCACCCGAGTATTCCAATGTGCTCGAGTCGAGCATCGAGCAACCGAGCATTTTAGTGCTCGCTCATCACTAGTCACAGCAAATTATTGACCTGGCCAGGATTGTTGAAGCAGGCCCTTTTCTTCTGAAAGACATTCCTCCGGGTAAGACCTTTGTTTCTACTGCTTGGAGGAGTAGAATTCTGTCTTGGGGACACAAAATCAAGCTAGCCGGTTATGTGGGAATAAGCATATTTACCAAGCTGATTGCTCTTTGCTTTTCATGGCCCTCGCTGGCCAAGGATGTTCAGAACTTTGCAACCACTTGTTCACAATGCGTCAGAAATAAGTCACCTAGGAACTAGCTTCCTGGTCTCCTTCAGCCTCTGACTGTTCCTTCGGCTTCCTGGCAACATATTCCTATAGACTTCATGATGAACTTACCCCTTTCTGAGGGTTACAACACCTTCTGGGTCATGGTGGATTGGTTCCCTAACATGGTTCACTTCATTCCTCTGGTCAGTCTCCCCTCTGGTAGCCCAGATAAGGAGGGGACTAGGAAAATAAAAAGGGGAATCACTTCCTGGTTTTAGTTAGTGAGAGAGCTAGTGAAAGTGTTCATTGGAGGCAAGGTGAAGTTGAAGGTGCTGTGAGCTGGAAGCACGGTGTGGGCAAAACTTTCTGAAGGTATGAGATCATACAAAACTCCCTGTGGACATTCCTGCAACATCCAGAGCCTACAGCTCTATTGAGATGCTATGGAGAGTTCCTTAACCCCTTCCGTACAGAGAAAGATGGATGTGGAACCGTGTGAGGGATACATAGTGAATCTCAGGAATATTACGGTGCTGGATGGGGAATCCTTTGGGCTAACAGGACCTGTTAACCCCTTTACCCCCGAGGGTGGTTTGCATGTTAATGACGGAGCCAATTTTTACAATTCTGACCACTGTCCATTTATGAGATAAGAACTCTGGAATGCTTCAACGGATCCCCCTGATTCTGAGATTGTTTATTCATGACATATTGTACTTCATGATAGTGGTAAAATTTATTTAATATGACTTGTGTTTTATTTGTGAAAAAAACAGAAATTTGGCGAAAATTATGAAAATTTCACAATTTTTAAACTTTGAATTTTCATGCCCTTAAATCAGAGAGATATGTCAAACAAAATAGTTAATAAATAACATTTCCCACATATCTACCTTACATCAGCACAATTTTGGAACCAACATTTTTTTTTGTTAGGAAGTTATAAGGGTTAAAAGTTGACCAGCGATTTCTCATTTTTACAACAAAATTTACAAAACCATTTTTATAGGGACTACATCACATTTGAAGTGACTTTGAGGGGCCTTTATGACAGAAAATACCCAAAAGTGACACCATTCTAAAAACTGCACCCCTCAAGGTGCTCAAAACCACATTTATGAACTTTATTAACCCTTCAGGTGCTTCACAGGAATTTTTGGAATGTGGAAGAAAAAAATGAACATTTAACTTTTTTCACAAAAATGTTAATTTAGACCCCATTTTTTTTTATTTTTACAAGGGTAAAAGGAAAAAATGGACCCCAAAATTTGTTGTGCAATTTCTCCTGAGCATCGCAATACCCCATATGTGGGGGCAAACCACTGTTTGGGCGCACAGCAGTGTTCGGAAAGGAAAGAGCGCCATTTGACTTTTTAAATGTAAAATTTGCTTGAATAATTAGCGGACACCATATTGCGTTTGGGGAGCCCCTGATGTGCCTAAACAATGGAAATCCCCCACAAGTGACACCATTTTGGAAACTAGACCCCCCTGGGAACTTATCTAGATGTGTGGTGAGCACGTTAAATCCTCAGGTGCTTCACAGAAGTTTATCTCATTGAGCCATAAAAATACAATTTTCACATTTTTCCCCCAAAAATGTTTTTCAGCCCCCAATTTTGCATTTTCATAAGGGTAACAGCAGAAATTTCACCATACAATTTGTTTTGCAATTTCTCCTGAGTAAGCTGATACATAATATATGGGAGAAAACCACTGTTTGGGAGCATGGCAGTGTTCGGAAGGGAAGGAGCGCCAATTGACTTTTTGAATGTAAAATTTGCTTGAATAATTAAGGGACGCCATGTTGAGTTTGGGGAGCCCCTGATGTGCCTAAACAATGGAAACCCCCCACAAGTGACACCATTTTGGAAACTAGACCTCTCAGGGAACTTTTCTAGATGTGTGGTGAGCACCCTGAACCCCCAGGTGAGGCACAGAAGTTTATAACATGGAGCCGTGAAAATAAAATAATCTAACTTTTTCCACAAAAATTATGTTTTAGCCCCAAATTTTTTATTTTCACAAGGCATAGAGGAGAAAATGGGCCCCAAAAACTTTTGTGCAATTTCTCTAGAGTATGCCGATAGCCCATATGTTGGGAAAATACAGTGCTTGGGTGCACGGCAGGGTTCAGAAGGGAAGGAGCACTGTGTGACTTTTTGAACGCAAAATTGTCTGGAATCGAGAGCGGACGCCATGTCGCAATTAGAGAGCCCCTGATGTGCTTAAATAGTGGAAACCCACCACAAGTGACCCAATTTTGGAAACTACACCACTCAAGGATTTTATGAAGGGGTATAGTGAACATTTTGAACCCAGAGGTATAACACAGAAATTGATAACATTAGGTCATCATATTGAATAAGTTGTCATTAGTCTTGAGCGCAAGTGCTCGCTACTTGAGTTTGCATCGTGTCCTCTGGTATGCACCATGTATTGCGGGTGCTCGAGTAACATACTCGAGTCCCCGCCCCACATGTTTCATGATTGTTAGACACCCCAAAAAAAACATGCGGGGATCACTCGTGTATGTCAGGCAATCCCCAAAAAGTTTTTGGCCGCGAAGCATTTGGGGCAGAGAGTTGAACATGTCACTCAAGCACCCACGGTGCATACCCAAGCACCCGATGCAAACTCAAGTAGTGAGCACATGCGCTCAACACTAGTTGCCATATCGTCATCATTTTTTTTTTACGTTTGAAAAAAACACAACCCTAGCACAACCCTAACCCTAGCTCAACCCTAACCCTAGCACAACAATAACCCTAACCCTAGCACAACCCTAACCCTAGCATAACCCTAACCCTAGCAAAACCCTAACCCTAGCATAACCCTAACCCTAGCACAACCCTAACCCTAGCATAACCATAAACCTAGCACAACCCTAACCCTATCATAACCCTAACCCTAGCACAACTCTAACCATAGCACAACCCTAACCCTAGCACAACCCTAACCCTAACCCTAGCACAACCCTAACCCTAGCACAACCCTAACCCTAACACAACTCTAACCCTTACCCTAGCACAACCCTAACCCTAGCACAACCCTAACCCTAGCACAATCCTAACCCTAACCCTAGAACAACCCTAACCCTAACACAACCCTAACCCTAGCACAACATCCGGCACCCAGCCACAGACACCGCGGGTGCCCGGAGAGGAGGTAAGTATCGGCGCTTTCCTCCCCTTGCCCCCGCAATGCTGCAATTGACTTCTTGAGGACACAAGTCTTGAGGACACAAAGAAAGGTTCACCGCCTCAGCATCACCCTGGAGATAAAGTCGCCTGAAGGTGCCTTCGTACAAGTTCGCCTCCTTGTACCTCAAACCGTACAAAATCCTCAGGTAACTATATCCAGTGACCTACTGTCTTCAGAACCCAGCGAATCTACCGATTCCAAATTCCTTTCACGTCATGATCCTGAAGCTGGTGATCCCAAATCGCTTCTCAAAACCCCATTTTTCTACTGCTTTTGCTGAAGGTCTCTCAGATGTCTTTCAGGTTAAGGACATTCTGGATTCTAAGAAATTTTGGGGGAATAACTTTTACCTGGTGAATTGAAAGGGTTTTGGTCCTGAGGAGAGGGCATGACTTTGGGAGGGGTGGGCCTTTAACGCCTGCAGCTTTGCTTGCAGAGCTGTGTACAATTTAAACAAGAGTGATTCTGCCTTAGGAGGGAAGATCACAGTAATAGCTCTGCCTGGTATCTTATTGCAAGTAGGGTGGGCTTACTTGGGGCGGTATTGTAACTCTATCTCTTTGTATGATCTCTCTTTCTCTCTACGGACGATGTGGAGGATACATCACCCGCCCTCCCGCCCTGTTATAATCACTGTTCTACAATGCTTTATTTAATCGTGACTTGTATAATGATGAATGCTTTATGGTATTTATTTAATTATCCATTTTAACCGCTACTTGTATAATGATGAATACATTATTGTATTTTTTTAATTATCCATTGTATATCTTGTATCATGTTCAATTTTATCATGGCTATAAAGAGTTAAGTTAGCATTAACCTTCTAAGCCCAAGGAAAGGGCAATCCTTCAGCCATGGTTCCCTAGAGGTTTCCTCCAAAGGGGTTTTACCTCTCCTGAGCACTGTAGGATGAGTCTTTGTGAGTCAGAGGTTTGCCAAGCTTAGTTCCTTTGATGCTTTTGCAGGGGCATCTACTTTTTAATTTTGTCAAAGTGAAATAAGAGTTTTATTTAAAAAAAGGCTAAAAATGACATATGTGGCTTGCAATGTATAAATTGTCACAGCTTTGCAGTTTAGGAGTCAGATGGAAGTTGCCGACAAGGTGGATTCATTTGATCTAATAGAGGATGTTAACCTCATGGTGGTGAACAGGCTCAGCGATGCGGGGGCCAGCCTGAAGGATGTCATAATGGTAACGTCTATAAGGGGCAGGCACGGTCATTAAGCACAGGAGTGAGGACAACAGGGTCATTGATGCCCTGAAAGTTACTGGCTCTGCTTGAATGGCAAGCTAGTGCGTGCCGCCCCTTTATGGCTGTCTGTCCTGGTGCGGTATGTCAGACAGCTGGGGACATCACAGTACTTGTGAATCACAATGTACTAGAACTTCACCTGACTCCTAATGTGTTTGTTTTAATTCTGAGATTTAAATAAAGTTGTGGCTATTTTGACATACAAAATAATGTGTTGTGTATTTAATCCAGTGTCGAGGTTTACTGTAGTTATAGTTGGTTTTAAGATGGAGTGTGGGTCCGTCTCCATAGCCAAAAGTCATGTCATGGCAGTAACTCACACAATGTCTTTTTGTCATGCTACTCACTGTGTTCACCACTCTGCCCCATTCGCTGAGTTGCCTCATGCTGCTCTAACAGATTTGCTGTCTCCACCGGGCTATAGGGAGGCTAGATCCTGCAGGAATTTAACCCTGCTGTATCCTGCAGGGTTAGATTTCCTTAACCTATTCCCTGTCAGAAGGGAATATGTTAGGCTGCTCTTTCCCCTATTCCCTGTCTGAACTTACGTTCCTGGTTCCTATCTGTTTACACCAATCAGTTTAAGTACTATTTTGTCTCGCCACTCCTGTTACCGAACCAGCTTGTTTACCCGTTCTGTCTGTCTTCTCTGCTCCTGACCCCAGCTTTGTATTGTGAACCTGGGCTGCCTGCCCTGACCTCAGACCTTCTGACTGCGCTTCTGTCTTCACCCTCCTGTGCTCCGCATTCCTTCCTTGACCCGTGGCTCCTGCAAGTCCAAAGACTGCCCTGGAGTGTCACCTCGTGACAACCTGCAGCCCAAACCAATCGTCCCCATCAGCGGCTCTAGTGAAAACCAGGTAGTCACTTATTTTTGACCCTCCGGGGTAAGCCTGGCCTGTGACGCAGTGGGTCCACACCCACTGTTGTCACAGTCAGATCCAATCATCTCTGCTCGTGTCCCTTTCATTTGGCATTTGGAAATATAAAAAATGAAATTCAAATATGGAGAATAGTTACAGAAGTTGTTATGGACTGGATGTCAGAACCCAAAAAGACCAGTAGATTTTTTCCCTTAAAAAGGGTTGTCAAGAACTAAGATATTGATGATGATAATGACCTACAGTATCTTCAGGACAGATCATCAATATTAGACGATTGAGTGTCCAACACCCAGAACCCTTTGTGATTAGCTATTTCCATGTACTAAAAGTAAAAATTATATGGAGCCAGAACATTACAGCTTTGTACACTATGTAGCAGATGTTCTCAGGTACTCCAGATCAGCTCCCACTCAAATTCTATGACTTATGGATAGGCCATCAATATCAATCATGGACAACCCCTTTAAGAAGCTATTTTTGATGTTAATACATGATGGAATTTTAAATATTTGTTTTTTTACTTAATAAAGGTTATATTTGAATTTGCCCCAATTTGGATAAACTTTTGAAAATGCTTAAAACATAATGTTATAATGAAATGAAATCATTTATAGAGTTATCTACAATGTTTGTTGTTTTTCTTCCAGGTTTGTTCTGTAGAATACCTGAACAGAGCAGAATGGCCAAACTAACTCTAAAATTCATCCCACCAGATTGTGATGAAGATTGATTGAACTGAGAATGAAACTTATATTGTTTCTGTTGGCACTATGCTGATGTGCTTCTGTCGAGATAAAGCCTCCAGTCTAGTTAATCCATCATCCAAAATTATCCAAATTTCATAAAAGTCCTCAGAAAATATAGAAAACTAAGTTTATAGTGTGGGAGTCAGACACTACAGAACTGTCAACATATAATGCTTTGTGCCAAGAAAATACATTTTCTGTTCTAGGGAAAACAAATAGAAAGGTTACTGTCACAATTCCTCCACTCAGTGAGTGATTGCTATGCTGTCCTATGGAAACTGGGTCATGCTGAGTTGCCAGTGTTTGACTGACAGCTTGGCTGTCCAATCTTCTTATGGGTATACTAAGCTGTCTGTGGCTTGATTGACTACTCGGCTGTCCAATCTGTGACTGAGAAGTCCGGGACTTTCTCCGGATGTTTTGTGTTCTGGAGATTGCCTAAGCTATTTAACTGAGCTTTCTACTCCTGAACCGTGCCAGACATAGTTTGTGCTTCCTAGGGAGTGTTAGCCTTATTCTATTGTTCTGAGTTCTGATCTTCTGCTGTCTGACCCTTTGGACCATGTTCTGAATATCCCTTTGTCTTGTCCTCTTGGCTTTGATCCGCTATCTCTTCGCATTGACCCTGTACTGTGACCTTACTTACGCCTTTGTCTTTTCCCTTGGTTATCTACATGCTCTCTTGGTTTTGACCCTGGAACATCTGACTTTTCTGCCTCACAGTCTGGCGTCACATTCAAGGTCTGTCCGTGAGTAGTGACTAGAGTCACAGTTACATAAAATTGTACAACAATTGATAAAACTAATGGCTTTCTATCATCATGAATGGTTAAAATTACAAAGTGATTGAAAAAAAAAGAAACTTTGCAATTTTGCTCAAGAACGGAGATATTTTTAATTCTATTGTTCAGTGCTAGTTGCAAAGGTTACCGTCCAGACTTGCAGTCTATCAGAAGTTGTGTGTTTCCTAGTTCAACACTTTCAAACTTTTTCCTATAGAGCTTGCAAGGGCTGCTCTGAAACTGTCCATATTGCTGGATTCGACAAGCATCAGTCTTTCTCTCCTCCCTCCTCCCATGCTACGGAGGCAATACTGCCTTTGCTTGAAGCAATGGAGAGCACTTAATCTGAGATATTATCTCAACCATGCTGCCGGCCCAAACTGGCAATAAAAACCACCCTAGTAGGGAGCCAAGATAAAGGGGAGTGGTGTGCTCCTGAATATCAACGATGAGAAAACCCCTTTAAACATGAAATATTTTATTTTTATGACTAGATGAAGAGGTTTACACCGTACCTAATCTGACGTGAAAACAAGAAAAGTGATACAACTTTGCCGGAAATGGGCTTTCTTATCCTTTACTTTCCAGTGTTCCTTTGCAGATCTACTAGGAATGAGAAAAAATATTCATGTTACCCAGCATCAACATCTGGTTTGGTCCTCTATAGCAGTCAAACTTAATTTCCGTGGCTGGCATCCTAGGCATAGCATTTTCTGGGCGCTTTTGTTGCTTCCTAAGCGTAGGCCCAGCAAAGTCATGATGCATAAATAAGCAAAATAAGAGAAGGGATATACTGCCTGGTCTCTGCATAATTACATTTAAATTCCAAGATAGTTCTTATATTCTTTATATCTTCAATACACAATCGACAATATTTACATGATTAATCACTGCACTATGTGTAGAAATGTAACATGAATGTTCCAAAATAAAGAAATACTTTGTTTCTTTTGAAGTGATTTATTTTATTCATTGTCTGCAGCGCTAATGTCATGTCCACGACACTGCAGACAATAACTGAGCTCAACTCAGCGGCTTTGTCCGAGTTAACAGCATGAGACACTGAAAACCACTAAATTTACTGATTGGCTGCAGCACTTTTAATGTGATATCAGCACTGCAGACAATAACAGACACTGCAAGCACTCAGTGCTCAACCTGAGGAGGGTGAGTAAAAACATTTTTTTTAAATAAACTACAGCTGGTGATGAGGGGTTTTCCAAAACTGGAAAAACTCTTTAGAGTATTGGTGCATCCTTTGGGCTGCCTGTGTGTTAGAATATGAAAGTTATGAGCTATGAGGAGTAGATTTCTGCTATAAATTTGGATATTTTCTGGCACAAATAATTTTGAATCTATTGGACCACTGTTTTCCACATTCACTCCTGTTAACCCCCTTTACTTCTTGAGAAGGTTACAGAATCGATGTAAAAATTCCAAAAGTAGCAATTATTTTGTGTGGCTAGTCATTAAGCTACAATTAGCAACTTTTATATTCCGGAAATGTGGTGTATGTATAATATATATTTTTAGTGCTATTTATGTTTATATACAGTTAGGTCCATATATATTTGGACAGAGACAAAATTTTTCTAATTTTGGTTCTAGACATTAGCACAATGAATTTTAAGCAAAACAATTCAGATGAAGTTGTAGTTCAGACTTTCAGCTTTCATTTGAGGGTATCCACATTAAAATTGGATGAAGGGTTTAGGAGTTTCAGCTCCTTAACATGTGCCACCCTGTTTTTAAAGGGACCAAAAGTAATTGGACAATTGACTCCAAGGCTATTTCATGGACAGGTGTGGGCAATCCATTCGCTATTCTCAATTAAGCAGACAAAAGGCCTGGAGTTGATTTGAGGTGTGGTGCTTGCATTTGGAAGGTTTTGCTGTGAAGTAAACATGCGGTCAAAGGAGCTCTCCATGCAGGTGAAACAAGCCATCCTTAAGCTGCAAAAACAGAAAAAACCCATCCGAGAAATTGCTACAATATTAGCAGTGGCAAAATCTACAGTTTGGTACATCCTGAGAAAGAAAGAAAGCACTGGTGAACTCATCAATGCAAAAAGACCTGGGCGCCCACGGAAGACAATAGTGGTTGATTATCGCAGAATAATCTCCATGGTGAAGAGAAACCCCTTCACAGCAGCCAACCAAGTGAACAACACTCTCCAGGAGGTAGGCGTATCAATATCCAAATCTACCATAAAGAGAAGACTGCATGAAAGTAAATACAGAGAGTTCACTGCACGGTGCAAGCCGGTGCAAGAATAAAAAGGCTAGACTGGACTTTGCTAAAAAACATCTAAAAAAGCCAGCACAGTTCTGGAAGAACATTCTATGGACAGATGAAACCAAGATCAACCTCTACCAGAATGGTGGAAAGAGAAAAGTATGGCGTGGTACAGCTCATGATCCAAAGCATACCACATCATCTGTAAAACACGGCAGAGGCAGTTTGATGGCTTGTGCATACATGGCTGCCAGTGGCACTGGGTCACTACTGTTTATTGATGATGTGACACAGGACAGAAGCAGCCGAATGAATTCTTATGTATTCAGAGCTATACTGTGTATTCAGATCCAGCCAAATGCAGCCAAACTGATTGGTCGTCATTTCATACTACAGATGTGTGGCACCCCAGGGGTCTGGTTACCACAGTAATAGAAATATTATGTCTGAGAGCAAGTGGGAGGTTTCTCTGGTCAGGAGCCCTTAAGCATTCAACACCTCCTGCCCAGACCTGGGAGGGGAGGAATCTGCCCTTATAAACTGGGTATGGGGCGGGATTAGTCAGAGTCAGAACCTGGAGTGAAGTTCCAGACACAGGGCAAGAGACAGCTAGGAGCTCTGTAGGAGCAGGAGCTGAGTGCCAGGGACTGGACGCAGATATATTGCTCGTCCTAGCTGAAGAGACTACTACCGGACAACGGAGTCCGAGGCTGTGGGAACCTCTAAGTCCAGCAGCAGAACCCAGCCGGCAGGGGATTCCAGGTCCTCTGGCCATAGAAGCCCGGAGGCTCAGTCACAAGAAAGGGACCAGCACCGCCATCGAGGAGCGGAGGCTATCAGAAGGCCCCAAGTCACCAGCCATACGGGTGAGCACCACACGGTATACTCAGGGACGTGGGCTACTTCCACTCGCTTACAGCAAGGTAGCCAGGAAGAGTGCAGATAGATGGGGGGGCCTACAACTCCACCTGGCCAGGGGAACTTCTGCTTGCTCGCAGACTGACCAGGCCCCTTATGCTAGCCAGTACTCCCAGGAGGGTCTGCCTTAATATCATCAGTAAAGACCCTGAACTGCACTGCAAAGACTGAGTCGTTCCTGCTTTCTCACCGCATACAGCACTACTAGTACTGGGACGCCCGCACACCATCACTCCCATCATCCACATTCCCTGCCCTGAGGCCATACTCTTCCCGTGGGGAGTTATCCCATCTTTAGCTGCGCACACCACACCAGCCTCAGCTGACTGCCTCGCAGCGGCGGTACACCCTGACTGCAATCCACGGGTGGCGTAGTCGGACATTAAACCACAAAAACCCTATAAAGACTGCCACTGGTTTGACCACCCTGACCCACGGGACTGGGTCGCCGCCACGGAGACTACAACCCCCAGAGACCTGGCTCTGGTTACCCACACGCTTGCACACACGGCCCAGGGGGCGCGTCAACTTTGGCATAGTCGGCAGGATTTCGTGCACGCAACCACCTGGTACTGTGCGCCTTCAAAAGACTGTCATACCTGCCGTGGTGAAGGTTCCAACCATCCGGAGCCGTTTCCCGCCATCTTCAGAAGTTTCCCGCCATCCGCAGCTGTTTTCCCGCCATCCACAGTCGTTTTCCCGCCATTGGACGCCATCTTCGGGACGCCGCACGGGAAGAAGAGGGGCGTGGATGCCAAAAGCGCGTGAGACCCGAAGCTCCGCCCCACGCACCGACACTGCGCAAGGTCCTGGAAGGGAGAGAGAGCCACGCTGACGTCACCAGGACGCGACACAAGGTCCTCGTCTGGAGCAGCACCAGCGGAGCCGCGGCCTACAGAAGAGGATTGTCGGAAGGTAGGCCACACTTAACTAGGGGGGAGAAGATGACGGACACGGAGGGACCCTCTATCACCAGCGCGGCCACTGCCGCAGTAATGCCATTTACAATGCCTTACATCCCTGGAGCGGCCTGGCTGCCCCAATTCTCAGGGGAGTTGCATACCCTAAGCGACTTTAAAGAGAGACTGTACAGCCTATTTAAGGTATACCCCCTGACGGAGGGCCAGAAAGTGAGCATATTGATAGGCCAACTAACCGGTGCAGCCCAGCATGAAGTAAAGTCCTGGTCAGTCCGGGACAAGGAGACCGTAAAAGAGGTCTTGGCTCGTCTGAAGGACACTTTTGATACCCGCACCTCAGCCGAGATCAAAATGAGATTTTATGGGTGCAAGCAGCGGGCCCAAGACAGTATAAGAGACTATACTTTGAGTTTGCAAGAGGCCCTGGGAGCCATTAAACAGGCAAACCCTGACAGTGTACGGAATGCAGATGAACTTTTAACTGAGCAATTCATTGAGGGTCTGCTGTCCAACGCCCACCGAACCCAGTTACGTGCAATGGCCTTGCAGAACCCTGGTTTAGACTTTGCAAAGCTCAAGGACAGGGCCATCCGGGTGCTCCGAGAACCGGCACCGGGTAGCGCTGTAACCCACCGGCGCCCTGCTATGACCTATCACCAGGAGGTGGCGCCCTTGTCTGCAGAGCCTATAGGAGCTGGTGCGCAGGCTTTGGACAACAACCCGGCTACAGACCTGCACCATCAGGTCCAAGAGCTAACTAAAAGAGTAGCCGCGCTAACCAGAACTGTGCAGCCTTTACAGGTCTCTCTCCCAGGAAGGATCAAGCTGGCCACCTGTCCGGAGGATGTCCCGTGGCACCGACAGAGGAGGATCCCATCGTCCAGAGGAAGACCCAGCGACAGATACAACGAGGACGGACAACCCATCTGCCGCCGCTGCAATCAACCCGGACATATGGCAAGGTACTGTCATTTAAACGGGCACAACCTGGGGCAGAGGGCCAACCCCCAGGCATGAGATCATCAGGCCCATCGAACTGGCGTGATAAATACGTAGGGGGACTTCCGGTCTTGCCTGTGGTACTGGATGGCATTCCTATGAGTGCCCTACTAGACACCGGGTCACAGGTGACTGCCATCCCGTACGTGCTCTATAAGCGGTACTGGAATGACTCGGACATAACCCGCTACCCAGATGGCGACCTGAGTATCATCGCCAGCAATGGTCAGCCCGTGCCGCAGGTGGGATTCAAAGAGGTGACCATTAAGATCGGTAAAGTCGAACTGGCGGCACAAGGACTGATTATTGTGGACATTCACCATCATGAGAGTCACCCTAGAATAACCTTGGGAACTAACGTGATTGAAAATTGTCTTGCAGAGGTGATTCTCATTTTACAGCAGGTTGCCAAGAACGCCAGTTCCAGCCAGCAGCGTGTCCTCCAAAAAGAGATCCGGGCACTGATGAAACGGCAACAGGTGGAATTATCTGGTGGTGAGATTGGTAGCATGAGAATGTGTGACCCGTTTCCTATTGCCATGCCCCCGAAAAGTGAGATGATGATATGGTGCCGGGCAACTATTGGTCTAAGAGTTAGAGACTACCAAGCAATGGTAGAGCCCATCTACTCAGACAGTAGGCCTACCATTTTGACAGCACGGGGAGTGGTCGATGTACGCCATGGGAGGGTACCTGTCCACATCGTAAATATCGGGGAGAGAGAAGTACACCTGCCCTGCTATGCAACGCTAGCCAAATTGTTCACCATAAACCAAAATTCTGTAAAGGCCGTAGAACCCTTGCCTCCATCTCAACCAGAGGAAGGTAACGGCTCTAAGAAACAAATGGAGGACTGGTGTCAGCAACTGCATTTGGGTACTGACTCCACTCCCTCACACCAAAAACAGGGAGTCAACCGGGTGGTTCAGGAGTACGAAAGAGTCTTTAGTAAACACCCATTAGACTTCGGGCGAGTAAAGGGGGTAGAACATCACATCCCCACAGGAGACCATCCACCCATAAAGGAAAGATACCGACCTGTACCACCTGCACACTATCAGCATGCAAAGGGGATGTTGCGTGACATGAAGGAGGCTGGAGTAATCAGAGACAGCTGTAGCCCCTGGGCAGCTCCACTAGTTCTAGTGAAAACGAAGGACAACACAATGAGAATGTGTGTGGACTACAGAAAGGTCAACCGTATCACACACAAAGATGCGTACCCGTTACCTAGAATAGAAGAATCTTTAGCTGCATTAAAATCTGCTAACTTCTTCTCCACTTTGGATCTTACTAGCGGGTACTGGCAGGTTCCTGTAGCAGAGGCAGACAAGGAGAAGACTGCATTCACCACCCCGATGGGTCTCAGCGAATTCAACTGTATGCCGTTCGGGCTCTGCAACGCACCAGGAACCTTCCAGCGGTTGATGGAATGCTGTCTGGGACACCGGAATTCCGAGACGGTCCTGTTATACCTGGACGATGTCATAGTTTATTCCAAAACCTACGAGGACCATCTGAAACACCTGGCAGAAGTGTTTGACGCCCTGGCAAGCTACGGCCTAAAGGTGAAACCCTCCAAGTGTCACCTGCTGAAACCAAAGGTGCAGTACCTGGGACACGTGGTGAGTGCTGACGGAGTGGCTCCCGACCCCGATAAGATCACCGTGATTAAAGACTGGCCAAGACCCTCCAGCATAAAGGAAGTGCGGCAGTTCCTCTGGTTGGTAGGCTACTACCGAAGATTCATTCCTGGTTTCACCAAAATGGCAGCTCCTATGCAGGACCTCCTGATAGGTCAATCCAGGAAGGCCTAAAACCAGAAGCCGCCCTTCAGGTGGGAAAAGCTGGAAGAGGAGTCCTTCCGCCATCTAAAGATGGCCCTCACGGGGGATGAAATCCTGGCGTACCCTGACTACAACCAGCCCTTTATCCTCCACACGGACGCGAGCAACATCGGGCTAGGAACCGTACTGTCCGACATCCAGCAGGGGAAAGAACGGGTAATCGCTTACGCCAGCCGAAAACTACGGCCCACAGAGAGAAACCCTGAGAATTATAGCTCATTCAAGCTAGAATTCCTGGCCGTGGTGTGGGCAGTGACCGAACGTTTCAAGCATTACCTTGCCTCTTCCAAGTTCACCGTGAACACAGATAACAACCCGTTGACACACCAGGACACTGCAAGACTTGGTGCCCTGGAGCAGAGATGGATGGCCCGCCTGTCCAACTATGAATTTACCATCAAATACCGGGCGGGACGCTCAAATGCCAATGCGGATGCCCAGTCCAGAATGCCAAACTTACCGGACGTAGGGGAAGATCCAAAAGAACTGGAAGAAGTCGAGCTCCCTGCGTTCCACCGTCATGGGTTTACCCTGTATTCCCACCGTGTAAGGGACAGGCGCTCTGCTACGTTCAATCCCTTACCCCACTACAGCTGGGCGGAGACACAAGACAGTGATCCCGCAGTCCGTCTGGTGAAGGAAATGCTGACACAGGCTGATGCCCGTCTTGACCCAGACACTCCGGAGGAGACCAAGCAACTGTGGAAAGAGAAAAGTAAGCTGTTTCTTTACAAGGAGAAGCTGTGGCGGAGAATGGTCAACTCTAGAACACATGAGCTGACCTGGCAGGTAGTGGTCCCAAGACGAGATGCGGCTATGGTTCTGGAGGCATACCACGATGGAGCAGGACTCTTCAGATGGAAGAAGCTGGAGTTCCTGTTGCGTGGACGGTTCTACTGGGTAGGCATGAGAGGAGCCATCGAGAGGTGGTGCAGAGACTGTGACCCGTGCAACCTAAGAAGGAAGGACCGTGCCAGCCAGAAGACTCCTCTGCAGCCCATCATCACCAGGCAGCCACTGGAGCTGGTAGCTCTGGACCATGTGAAACTGGCTCCAAGCAAATCTGGGTACATCTACGCCATCACAATCGTAGATCACTACTCCCGGTTCCTGGTGGTGGTCCCTGTCAAGGACTTAATGGCTCAAACAGCAGCTAGAGCCTTCCAGCAGTATTCGGAGAAAGTGCTGACAGACCAAGGACCAGCCTTCGAAGCGGAGGTCTTCCAAGAGTTCTGCAATCTGTATGGCTGCAGGAAGATAAGAACAACGCCCTATCACTCTCAGACCAACGGACTATGTGAGAAAATGAACCAGGTGGTGATAGACTTGCTAATAACGTTGCCCCTGGAAGAACGCAGTCTCTGGCCTGAAAAACTGCCTGATCTGGTGGACTTATATAATCACATCCCTGTAGGTTCCACCAACTGTACCCCGGCTTACCTAATGAGAGCAAGACCTGGTAAGCTGCCTATTGACCTGGGAGTCCTGATACCTGAGGACACCTCGCCAGAGGCAGACTGGGATACAGAACGGCAGCAGCAGTATCGGAAAGTATAGGAGAGCATCGAGCGGAGTCTGTCTCAAGCAAGAGAAAGGCAAGAGAAGACTTATAACCAGCATGCTCCCACTGTTCCCCTGGTACCTGGAGAGCAGGTCTTGAAGAGAAAGAGGCAGCTCCACAAGTTGGACGACCAGTGGGAGAAGAACCCAAGCCATGATAATCCAAAAGTCTGCATAATCAGTAAGGATGGAGGAGAAACCACAGCCATTGTCTCCAGAGACCACCTGAAAAAGTGTCCCGAGCAGCTGCAAAGCACTGACGAAGATCAAGAGAACCCTCAACCTGCAGAGGAAAGGGAAGAAATGATCAGTACCGTACTCGGAGACTTTCCCTGGTCCTGGACTCAAATCAACAATGCAGTCGTGGTACCCGTCCTCACCTTTCTCCAGCCAGCCCCTCAAGGGCCTACAGAAGAACAGGGAGTGTCAGAAGAGCAACCGGCCCAGGAGGCAGAAGAATCCATACCAGCAGCCCAGGAGAATCAACCCTCTGCTAGTAGTGAACCTGCCGTGCCCCTAGTGAGCCAAAGAGTACGCAGAAAGCTGCCAGGCCTGCCCGTAACACCTCCTACACCCTGTAGTGCAGAACCAGATAGTGGGTTACGTAGGTCCACCAGGAGCACTAGAGGACAAATGCCCGCTCGCTGGAGAATCTAAAATGTAATGTGAATTTGCTTGTAAATTGCTAATGTTGAAAAAGGTTTATGTTTTTGTTACCTGGTTACTAATTATGTTTCTCTAGTTACCCTTCAGGTTTATTTGGACTGACAGGTTATGGGCGCCGAGTATCCGGAACTACATTGTAGATAGTTGCACCTTGGTGCCTCTTGCGAAGATGGCCGCGGAAGAGAAAAATCTGTCTGGCGTGGCCTCCTTGTGGCCCAAAGTAGCTAGACTCAGCCTTGCAGCCACGCCCAGGGCCAACGTTTGGGGTTTGCTTTGGACAGGTCCCCTACTCTGTTCCAAGACTTCACCTTGTTGGGTGACATGGACACCCGGTTACGGACATGCCGTGACCTCTAATGACTAAAGCTTCTTGTACTTATGTTGTATTATTGTTTATACCCTGTATTTGTGTTTTCTTAAAAATGTGTTTAGTCCCGGAGTACTAAAATTTACTAGGGGGGAATGTGGCACCCCAGGGGTCTGGTTACAACAGTAATAGAAATATTACGTCTGAGAGCAAGTGGGAGGTTTCTCTGGTCAGGAGCCCTTAAGCATGCAACACCTCCTGCCCAGACCTGGGAGGGGAGGAATCTGACCTTATAAACTGGGTCTGGGGCGGGATTAGTCATAGTCAGAACCTGGAGTGAAGTTCCAGACACAGGGCAAGAGGCAGCTAGGAGCTCTGTAGGAGCAGGAGCTGAGTGCCAGGGACTGGAAGCAGATATATTGCTCATCCTGGCTGAAGAGACTACTACCGGACAACGGAGTCCGAGGCTGTGGGAACCTCTAAGTCCAGCAGCAGAACCCAGCCGGCAGGGCATTCCAGGTCCTCTGGCCATAGAAGCCCGGAGGCTCACTTACAAGGAAGGGACCAGCACCGCCATCGAGGAGTGGAGGCTATCAGAAGGCCCCAAGTCACCAGCCATACGGGTGAGCACCACACGGTATACTCAGGGACGTGGGCTACTTCCACTCGCTTACAGCAAGGTAGTCAGGAAGAATGCAGATAGACGGGGAGGCCTACAACTCCACCTGGCCAGGGGAACTCCTGCTTGCTCGCAGACTGACCAGGCCCCTTATGCTAGCCAGTACTCCCGGGAGGGTCTGCCTTAATATCATCAGTGAAGACCCTGAACTGCACTGCAAAGACTCTGAGTCGTTCCTGCTTTCTCACCGCATACAGCACTACTAGTACTGGGACGCCCGCACACCATCACTCCCATCATCCACATTCCCTGCCCTGAGGCCATACTCTTCCCGTGGGGAGTTATCCCATCTTTAGCTGCGCACACCACACCAGCCTCAGCTGACTGCCTCGCAGCGGCGGTACACCCTGACCACAATCCTCGGGCGGCGTAGTCGGACATTAAACCACAAAAACCCTATAAAGACTGCCACTGGTTTGACCACCCTGAGCCACGGGACCGGGTCGCCGCCACGGAGACTACAACCCCCAGAGACCCGGCTCCGGGTAACCCACACGCTTGCACACACAGCCCAGGGGGCGCGTCAGATGGACAATGACCAAAAGCATAAAGCCAAAGCAACCTAGGAGTTTATTAAAGCAAAGAAGTGGAATATTCTTGAATGGCCAAGTCAGTCACCTGATCTCAACCCAATTGAGCATGCATTTCACTTGTTAAAGACTAAACTTCAGACAGAAAGGCCTACAAACAAACAGCAACTGAAAACCACCGCAGTGAAGGCCTGGCAGAGCATCAAAAAGGAGGAAACACAGCGTCTGGTGATGTCCATGAGTTCAAGATTTCAGGCAGTCATTGCCAACAAAGGGTTTTCAACCAAGTACTAGAAATGAACATTTTATTTACAATTATTTAATCTGTCCAATAACTTTTGGTCCCTTTAAAAACAGGGTGGCACTTGTTAAGAAGCTGAAACTCCTAAACCCTTCATCCAATTTTAATGTGGATACCCTCAAAAGAAAGCTTAAAGTCTGAACTTCAACTGCATCTGAATTGTTTTGTTTGAAATTCATTGTGGTAATGTCTAGAACCAAAATTAGAAAAACGTTGTCTCTGTCCAAATATATATGGACCTAACTGTAGCTCCCTGTGGCTGGGTGTCCATTAGTCTGAGTCTTGGCCATGTTCGGCCTCTATTCACATTTACAACAGTTGACATATGGTAATATTTTAATACTAGAGGTTAGGACCATCCTGAATAGGGTCACCTTGATGCGGTAGGATGGCTTTTACTTTTTTTTTATCAAAATTATGTTAACTAAATACCCTATGTTATTTTCATGCACTATTGATATTTATTTATTTACTGCAGGGTATTTCCTCATTTTGTTTTTATTTTAGGTTTTGTCTGTTTATTGGCCTGTGTGAGCATGCGCCTAAATGCTGCATGTACACCAATATATATTCCAATTCATTACTTTAGGTTTATGTTAGTGTTTTGTAGGTTTATTTTTAATGGGACATAGCAAGTATCCACACATATAGACAAATTTAAGAAATTAACAAAAAGAAAAAAAATTGTGTTGCCCACATTTTACAGTGTAGTTTTAATTCCATATTCATTTCTTTTTAAATAAAGTTGTGCCATGATTCTTTACTATAGGCCACAAAGACAGTTTAACTATTAAAGTTCATATTTAAAACTAAGGGCCCAATTCTGCAAACCAGTCTTAATGAAGGCACCACTGCAGTAAGATATGCCTAATTCATTAGGAGGTGTGCACCTCTTAAAAGGAATATGTCACCGGGTTTTTACCACCTCATCTTATAGGAGCATAATGCATGGAAAGAGACCCTGGTTCCAGTTATGTTCAATTAGCTTACTGGGTGCAGAAGTTGCAGCACAATCAGAGTTCTTAGATAAAGCATGATGCAATTGTGAGAAAGCTGCCCCCTCGGGCACCACAGCTTTTTGTGTACATTGTATATTGACAGTGAGCTACTTATCAGAGGAGAGGGATTGGTTGGTTTAGCAGGCACGAGACACATAGTCCTGCACTGGCAATGATCTCCTGCTGATAAATCACTTATTGTATAGAAACAAATTCACACAATCTAATAAGTGACACATCCATGAAATCTGTGCTTCAGCCCCTACCTCATGCTGTCCTCAGATTACACAGCAAAAACCTGCTGACAGATTCCCTTTAATGAATTAGATGCATCTTAAAACTGCTGTGTGCCTTAGCTAGAAATGTTACTCCAGTCAGAGACAGAAGTACATCCCTAGGGTAATTTACGCCACTATTGTGACGTATTTTTTGATCAATTTTCCAGAAAGTCTTTGCCATGCCACCTTGGCCAAGGCTTTGCCCACTTTGGCAGAGCTGCCTGACACTGGCGTAAAAACATCAAAAGTTGTAAAATTTTTGCCATTTCAAGGTGTTTTCTGCCAAAAAAATTGTGAAGACATCTTGATGAAATGAGCTGTAAGACTGTGTTTTACTGTAGGTGTCCTCAGTATTCATTTTGCCAATATTTATACAAGCAACAAGTCTAGACTGTGATAAAAAATGGTGTTTTTCCCGAATCCCAGGGAAACTTTCCTACAACATAATTCTAAATTTCCTCATTTGACAATGGATTTTAATGCACGCAGGGAGTATTCTTTGTATTTTCTAAGACCGCTGCTTTTATAGTGGTAGCGATTTCACACTGCTGCAGCTGAATTATATTTAACTGAAATCAATATGAATGGTTGCTGGCTTTGATGTAAAACAATGTACTGTAAAGATAGAGAGCTTTCAGTAAATCTAGCAACTTTTCATGCTTCTTCTATTGGCATTGTGGCAGGTTATGCTAATTGAAAAGTATGTTTTATCTTGTAGAACCAAGCTATCAACAAGTAGTTTTCTACTCCAGTGAATGAAAATTGATTTTTCTCTAGGTGAACAAAAGGCGACACATGGTGAATACGGAATGCAGAAAATGTATCAGCGAGCATTGCTCTACAAAACCTGTGATTGTTTAACCAATGACATCCTTTGTGGAATCAAACAAGTGACCTATTGTGCTGAGAAGAGGAGAACAGCGGTATATTCTAAAACTGAAGCCATGGAAGTACATTTTTGTATCCTATGATCTTTTTGCCAACTGACATTAGGATTATACTACCTGTGTGAGCACACATGGTCTTGATGGCATTGGAACCCAGGGCTAGAACTTCATTTCTTCACTTGATGCCTTAATCTATGGAGGTCCGCTGTTCTGGATATAGCTTTATTGTCTACTTTAATGTCCAAACCAGGGTTCCCAAACTCCAGTCCTCAAGAGTCACCAACAGGTCATGTTTTCATGATCTCCTTAGCATTTTCCAAGTGATAATTCCATCACCTATGAAATACTAAGGAAATTCTGAAAACATGTTGGTGGCTCTTGAGGACTGGAGTTGGGGATCACTGTCCTATGGACTCATGGGGTCACATAGAGTTAATGATATTTTTGTACAATTTGAGTACTTTATTGCAAACTATAAAAGGAGGGTTGTCAATAGAAAGTGTAGACCCAGGAACCAGATATAGTACCAAGCAGAATGGCTATTCCAGAAATTCCCCAGAAATTGAAGTTGGCGGCTCTAAGAGAACAGAACATATTTCAGTGAATAATTACTGTATTTATTCATGAAAAGGTTGAGTATTCACATTGCACCCTCCATTCATTTATACCTGGAGAGAAGAGGGGGAGACTCTGAAAGGGTCAAGACAAATGCTGCAGATTGTATTAGAAATCATAGGAAGCATCCGCTAACAAGTGCTTTTGGCAGCGTACGTGCACTTAGCCAGGCATTTTAATATTTCAAAAGGCTTCAATTCACCCGAAGCCAAAAAAGTGTCCCTTTGGTCTCTTTCTTGCGAGTATGCATCTGAATATCTGTTGTAATTTATTCTACTGTGTAGTAAAGTGCGGCAAACTGATTTCCGATACAAAATACAAAATAAATGTATACAATCTGGTTTATAATTTTTTTTTGCAGGGTCTATCTGCTGGATATAATGACATGACTTCCAACCAGACTGAGTAATGTTCAGCGTCTAATTTATATGTTCTCACCTGTTTGTTTTTTTTCAACCTGAGCCTTCCCCTTAGTGTAGTTTTCAGTTAGTTATGCCAGAAATTTGACTTAATTTTTATGATTTTTTTGCTCCAACATTCAACTTTTGGTGGCAAATGTTATCAAAACAGTTCAGGATGGGAGGAAAGCTCAATTTTGACTTTGCACCAAATTCATAAGTCGTGTGCAACTAATACCACAAGACAAAAAAACGCAAATATTTCATCAGGGCCGAAGTATTCAATAGTGGCCTCAAACAAAGTGTGCAATCAGCCTACTTTTTGAAGACTAGAGAAACAATTTAACGCTCTATATGACTTTACGTATGGTCTATTTGACTCAATGTCTAAAGCACCAGACAGCCTCTGCCTATAGACTCCAGCTCCAATTCATCATTGCTTTCGCGTATGTTTTTTGCATAGCTTTGTGTGTTTTGGACCTTTTTTTTTACTCGCACCCAATTCATTATTCTATTTGTGACTTTTTTTACGTCTATTTCATATGCACTGGCCTGTTTTTTTATTTTTTTTTCGCTTTGTGGGTAGAGTCTGGCAATTTCAGATGTCTTCTCTTGATTCACCAATTACGACTTTTTAAAAAGCTACAAAATTTGGCACAACTGCACTCCAAACCCCACCAGAGTGATTTTCTGCATTAAAATTAAAAATTAAAGTTACATCTTTTACATCATTTTTAAAAAAGTTGCAACTTTTTGCTGAAAAAGTTGCAAAAAAGATAAGTGACAGTCCCGGCCGGAGACTCCGACAGAGCGCGCTGCATCCGCAAGTCCGGAAGATGCCTGATCAGGGATGCCTGATGAAGAATACCGCAGTATCCGAAATGCATAGGATCTTTTTGGCCTTCCCTGCTATCCGTTCTTAACCCAGGTCACGTGATCGCCCAGGATCTGACGTCACGCAGGTCCTTGTACGCAGGTCCTAGTATCTCAAGCGCACTTCCGGACGCCGCGCGCTCTGTCGGAGTCTCCGGCAGGGACTCCGGCACTGCCTCCTGCTCTACGGATCGCGAGCCTCCACTGCACCTCCACGTGTATTACCAATCCCTTCTTCAATGACAGAAGGTAACAATTACTTACCTGCACAACACGGGTTATCCCGCATCTGATCCTTTACATCTGTGCCTGTCATTCCTCCACAAAGAAGTGTTCTTGTTCTCATTATTCTTTGCCTCTTGTGTGCATAAAATGCCAACAGAGCCTTTTGGCTACTTTTAGACCTAGTATCTTGAACCCGCCAGTTCTCATATCATTTGTGCCTTCAAACCAGACCTACAATTAAGTTGATCATCTCAGCAGACTACTCTAACAGTGAAATACCAGCACTCTATTACGGCTAAAGCGTCAGGAACTCAGCTGACAACTACAAAGCCCGATTGGCATCATTATCGGACAGACTAACATATAACCCTGGTAACTATCACTACCTCTTTACCTCTTGTTGCCTCTTATATACCAGAATGCACTAATATATATTCTAGTTACTCACAGGTTACGACCCTTTGCAGTGCAATACATCTGATCAACCAAAATAGTGTGATATCACGGACGCCGCTCAGCTATCTAAAAGATCAAGCTACAATATAGCTCAACCACCGCATTGATGCCAATGTATGGTAATTATAAAATGCATTAATCCGAGCGTGATTGACCCTATTTATGCGCCCTGCATAGTATTCATATTGGTCTTGCATAAATCCCTCTTAGTCCCCACAGGACATTATCCTCTGGGTCCCAACACTGTATATCGTTTAACAAGGACGTCTAAATACAGACAGCAACCCTATACCACCGACCAGGTAATTATTTCTAAAGGCACATTGCATTTAATTGATAATATCTCTCAAATCTCATATTTTATATTATTTATTTAGTTTGGTTATCATAACCACACCATCGCTGGATACACTGAATATCCACAGTGTATCCACTAATACACTGTGAATATCCACTAATCTATATTTACCTCTACTTCAGATATAGTTAGTTCACCAGAAAGTAACCCTAACAGGCTACAAAGACTAATATTAACAGGCTGTATACTTCTTACAGGTTCCCATAGGTCTGGACCCCTTAGAAGCCTCATAACCTCTCAGATTGACCCTTTATACATCTACGGAGTCAACCAGCCACAGCACAGTGCACTTTATCCTTTTAAATTTATACTTCATTTCATCACCTTATAATTAAATTTTAATATATCTATCAATAAATACATTTTTTAAGTGTACTCATACTCTTCTTATTTTCTGGTCCCAGTGGACCAGCGTGGTGGTAATCCAATTATGTTCTCCATTTTGATGAATTTGGCGCAATAAATGTCAATGAATACCACAAGACAAAAAAAGAAAAGTAGTTTAAAAAAATGTGAATGATGAATTGATGTATGCTGTAATGCCCTCATAAATCTGGGACGGGTAACAATGATAATGGATAAGTTAACTAATTAGATTCCGCTGTTTTCAATACGCTTACCCAAGATCTTGTTTTGCAGCATTACCACACTTAAGACATGCTTAAAATATGTTTAATCTGAACCTAGTGGTTTCTAAATGTAATGGCAGCACTAGCTACAAGTATTGAGGTGAAAATGCATACAGTTGCATACACAGAATAATAAGTGTGCATTTTACAAAATTAGGGTTAGTGTAACATTGTACAGGGTGGGCCATTTATATGGATACACCTAAATAAAATGGGAATGGTTGGTGATATCAACTTCTTGTTTGTAGAACATTAGTATATGGGAGGGGGAAAACTTTTCCAGATGGGTGGTGACCATTGCGGTCTTTTTGAAGTCGGCCATTTTGGATCCAACTTTATTTTTTTCAATGGGAAGAGGGTCATGTGACACATCAAACTTAGATGTATCCATATAAATGGCACACGCTGTAGTATTCAAGACAGTTTATTTTACCAAATTTTTCATTTTGAACTGGACACACGGTCTAGTAGGTTTTTGATATATATTTTTTAAATTTTGCCTGTGTTGCAGAGATATTAGCAACAAAAGTATTTACCACTTAAACAAGTGGACACTACCAAAGAGATTTCACGCGGTACATGTACTTTTTCTCCCTGGATAATGCTGACCAATCATAAGTAGGCAGCAATACACTGGGAAAATAACACACCCCACAATAGCTCAGAACAGGCACATGTATTAACAAACAGTCTGCTCTCTTCACAACTGAGTGATGTCATCTCCAGATGTGACAGCTGTGCATGGGAGATCAGCGCAGGAACGTGGACAGGTAACTATTTTTTTTTAGTAAACTAAGAATTAAATAAAATGGTGTGTTTTATTTCAAATAAATTATTTTTTTCTGGGTGTAGTGTGTGTTTTCTTTTTAACACTTTGTAGGTTAGTAATGGGGGTGTCTTATAGACGCTCATCATTACTAACATGGGCTTCATGGCAGCTGGCGCTGACATGAACCCCACCACTATTACCCCACTGCCACCGCACCAGGGCAGCAAGGAAGAGCGAGGCTAAGTGCCAGAATTGGCGCATCCTATGGATGCGCCATTTCTGGGGCGGCTGACGGCTGGTGTTTCTAGCCTGGGAGGGGGCCAATATTCATGGCACCCTTCCTGGGCTATTAATATCAGCCCCCAGCTGTCTGCCTAGCCTTTGCTAGCTATAAAAATAGGGGGGACCCCACATCATTTCTTTGGGTGGGTCCCCCATTTTAATAGCTGGTAAAGGCTAGGTATTCAGCTGGGGGCTGATATTAGTAGCCTGGGAAGCTCCGTGGGTATTACCCCCTTCCCAGGCTTCAAACATCTGCCCCAGCCGTCTGCTTAACTCCGCTACAGACTAAAATTATGGGGGATCCCACACCAATTTTTTTTTTAATAAATCCTTTATTTTAACACTAAATGACACTTGAGGAGTTAATAAAGATGCAGTCCCTAAATTATTATTTATTTTTTAATTAATTTTTCCCAAACATTTTGACGTGGGCTTTGCCATATTTTTGTATGCCAGCCAGGTACAGCATCCAGGAGCAGGCTGTCCCCAACTCCCAGCTGCCTAATTGTACCTGGCCGGACACAACAATATAGGGAAGCCCTTTTTTTTATTATTATTTCATGAATTTCATGAAATAAGTAAAAAAAAAAAAAATACGTGGGGCTTCGCCCTATTTTTGTGTCCAGCCAGGTACAACTAAGCAGCTGGGGGCTGGAATCCACAGCGCAGGGAGGCCCAAGCTTTGTGGGCCCCCCCTGCTGTGAACTGCAGTCCGTAGCCACCCCAGAAAATGGGGCGTTCATAGAAGCGCCATCTTCTGGCGCTGTATCCAACTCAGACTGTGACGGCATCCAGATGAGCCGAGTCTCTCACGCTCACCGCATGCGCAGGAGAATTCTCCCACGCTGTCAGTGACGTGCATGAGGTGAGCTGAGTTCATTGTCGGCTCATCTGGATGCCATCACAGCCAGACACTGAGGAGCGCAAGCATGCCTACGCTTCTCAGTGTCCGTGGGATGACAGGCTGGATGGCACGTTCTGCTGCAGTCCAGCCTGTCATCTCGATTTAGCAGAGCTGAAGCTGTCCTGGGAACCATGGAAAGGTAAGGATGATGTTGCTTTATTATTTTTCTTATATTGCAGGAGATCGTTGGCTTCAGCTGGAATGGGAGTGATGGTTTAATTTAGAACAATAAAGAATTGTGTGTTTATTTCAATTAAAGGATTTTATTCTGGGTGTTTGTGTTTTTTTTTAACTTTGACTATGGGGTTAGTAATGGGGGTGTCTTATAGACACCTCTCCATTACTAACCTGGGCTTGATGTCAGCTGGCATTATAAGCTGACATCAACCCCAACCCTATTACCCCACTGCCACTGCTACAGGGCAATGGGAAGAGCGAGGCTAAATGCAAGAATTGGCGCATCCTATGGATGCGCCATTTCTGGGGCGGCTGACGGCTGGTGTTTCTAGCCTGGGAGGGGGCCAAAATTCATGGCACCCTTCCTGGGCTATTAATATCAGCCCCCAGCTGTCTGCCTAGCCTTTGCTAGCTATTAAAATAGGGGGACCCCACGTCATTTTTTTGGGGGGGTCCCCCATTTTAATAGCTAGTAAAGGCTAGGTATTCAGTTGGGGGCTGATATTAGTAGCCTGGGGAGCTCCGTGGGTATTGCCCCCTTCCCAGGCTTCAAACATCTGCCCCAGCCGTCTGCTTAACCTCCGCTAGAGACTAAAATTACGGGGAACCCCACGCCAACTTTTTTTTTAATAAATCCTTTATTTTAACACTAAATGACAAGTACAGTAATCAACACTATCACTGTACTTCATATATATGTGACTGACATGTTTCTATCTATCTAATCTATGTGTGATTCTCTATTCTTTCTATTCTAAATTTTCGGGTACAGATGCTGAATTGCTGGCCAGCTTTTTTAAAGAGACGGTGCATGAAAACACTAATATTTTTTTTAATAAATCCTTTACACTAAATGACAAGTACAGTAATCAACACTGTCACTGTACTTCATATATATGTGACTGACATGTTTCTATCTATCTAATCTATGTGTGAAGCTGTATTCTTTCTGTTATAAATTGTCGGGTACCGGTATATGCCGCTGCTGAATTGCCGGCTTTTCATGTTTCACTGTGAGCACTGTTCCCATCGATTTGGGCAACCGCCTCCCCCAATACATTTTACATTATTGTTAGTTGTTTTCCTTCATTTTGAATTAACCTACAAGGAAAGAAAGGGTTTATTTTCATTCCGATATTTGTGTCCCATTGACTTGCATTGGTTTCCGGTATCGGTATCGGCGATATCCGATACTTTTTGGGTATCGGCCCGATCCAATCTGATCCGATATTTCCTGATATCGGAAGGTATCACTCAACACTAATTATTAGTAAAAAATCCTCTAATGTTATAACTAGTGTTGCGCGAAAGTGCTCGGATAAGGCATTATCCGAGCACGCTCGAGTCCTATCCGAGTATCTTTGGTGTGCTTGCAAAATATGTATATGTCGCCGTGCCTGCATGTCTAGCAATGTCAGGTAATCCCTGCATGTCTCACGGTTGTCAAAAAGTCGCAAGACATGCAGCTGCAGCGATGCAAACATTTTTTGTGAGCGCGCCGAACATACTAGGACTCCAGCGTACTCGGATAATGCCCTATCCGAGCACGTTCGCACAACACTATTTATAAATAGTGTTCATCGGGCACTAAAATGCTCGGGTGCGCGAAGCTCGGGCCGAGCTCGCCGTGATACTCGGGTGCTCGACCCGAGCAACGAGCCCAATGTTAGTCTATGGGAGACCCGAGCATTTTTGGCGCGGCACCCCGGGCAGTC
The DNA here is from genome assembly GCF_046119375.1 of Phyllobates terribilis. Classification (NCBI taxonomy): domain Eukaryota; kingdom Metazoa; phylum Chordata; class Amphibia; order Anura; family Dendrobatidae; genus Phyllobates; species Phyllobates terribilis. The sequence continues at coordinate 883,539,116 of NW_027362762.1, forward strand.
TTTTAAAAGCCTAACAAGTGCCCAAAACGATAGTGACAGTGCTCAAATGACATGGGGACAGCCTCTGACCCCCAGATCACTGCTGTCAACAACGTGGTCAGAGGTATTAAGCCACTTTTAAGGGCTCACAATAAAACGTTCAAAAACGAAAATGAAACTGCTTTCCTGTGAAATATGTTAAGGAACTTCCTTTACAGGGTAAAGAAGACTTGTGTATAAGGTAAAATAAATACCCCCCCCAAAAAAAATGCTCCTCCACACCTTGGGCTATGTTCACAAGTAGCATTTTTTATGCGTTTTTGCACTTTTGTATTGCTTTCAACCGTGACAAATGCATTCACCGGGAAATGTTATTTTAACATTTTACAACCTTATCTGGCCATGTGCTGTGCGAAACATGCATACAGTGCTGAAAAGACATGGGAACAGCATGGGGAAGACCCCTGGAAGCATCTCTGACACCCAGGTCACTGCCTAAAAGTGTGCCCATGAGAAGTCATCCTTGCCGCATCAGAAGATGCAGACTTGCAACTATCCCCATGCAAGTTCTTGTCCCAGGGCACTGTTCAATTGTACCTCCCCATTCCTTGCAATGCAAGCGCAAATATGCAGCCAACCACCCACCCGCCCCCAGGCTGCAATACCATACTGCTTGCATGCACTTGAAATTGGGCCTTTTAGGCATGTGGAGTCGGAATCTGGCCACCACGTCATGGCTGCGTTGGCGGCGTGGAATCCATACTCAGTCCCCAGCCACCAGGGTGCAGCCGGGTGTCCATACTTGGTCCCCAGCCGCCCCGCAGCTGGGTGTCCACACACGGTCCCCAGCCGCCCCTATTTCTCCTGTCAACTTCCCCCCACACACTTTTCTTAGCCTGGCCTGCTTTAGGGCAGTATTGGACGAGACCACCAGAGAACCAGACTCCTCTGGTGGGCCCTGGCTTCTCCATCAGGGGAGTTGAGAGTGCCCAGGTGAGGAGCATGATGATGATGATAGAAGTTAGCATCTGCTTTGTTATCTTTTAATGCAAGCATAAGTGTGCAGCCTGCCACCCACCCACCCCTAGGATGCAATGCCATACTGCTAGCTTGCACTTGAAATGGGGCCTTTTAGTTTGGAGGAGGCCAAAGCTGGCCACTACCTCATGGCTGCTTCGGCAGCGAGGTATCCACACTCAGTCCCCAGCCGCCCCTATTTGTCCCGGTGTGCCTTATACACAAGATTAAGCGCGTATCCAAAACATTTACTGTGCCCTCCCCAGTGCATTTAGTGGGAAGGACAGCCTATTCTGCTGTAGTGTGTGCATGCCAAACCCCTGTTCATGGTACATGCGAAGATGCCTCCCACCCTGCACCTGTCATTGCAGACTTGCAACTATCCCCGTTCAAGTCCTTGTCCCAGGGCAGTGTTCAATTGTACCTCTCCCATTCCTTGCAATGCAAGAGCAAGTATGCAGCCTGCCACCCACCCACCCCCAGGCTGCAATACCATGCTGCTTGCTTGCTTGCACTTGAAATTGGGCCTTTTAGGCATGTGGAGGCGGAATCTGGCCACCACGTCATGGCTGTGTTGGCGGCCTGGAATCCATACTCAGTCCCCAGCCGCCCGGCGGCCGGGTGTCCACACTCGGTTCCCAGCCGCCAGGGGGCGGCCGGGTGTCCATACTCGGTCCCCAGCCGCCCCGCGGCCGGGTGTCCACACACGATACCCAGCCGCCTGGGGGCAGCCGGGTGTCCATAAATGGTCCCCAGCTGGCCCTATTTCTCCTTGAAACATCCCCCCCAGCCAGTTTTCTTAGCCCAGCCTGCTTTAGGGCAGCATTGGACGAGCCCACAAGAGAACCAGACTCCTCCGGTGGGCCCTGGCTTCTCCATTAGGCTAGTTGAGAGTGCCAAAGTGAGGACCATGATGATGATGATACAAGTTAGCATCTGCTTTGTTTTCTTGGAATGCAAGCGCATGTATGTAGTAGCGGCTAGGCCTGAGGTGGTCAGCGTTTTGGGGCATATCGTACCTCCTTCGAGGATTGCTGGATGTTTTCCTGCTACTATTCCAGTTCTATAACTCCCGTTAAAACAAAGCTTCAGGTAATAAATGATGGATGAGGTAGTGGCAAAGGAGAAAGAGCAGGAGGAACAGGGACCATTCACATCAATATCAGGCCAGTCAACCACACATGTCTTGTAGGATATGTTTCTGTAACAAAAGGAGCGGTTCAGCTACACAGATATAGGGCATACAGTGAGTGCAATGCCTACCAAAAATTTTGAGGCACTCCAATGCCCCTTGGAAATGACATGGAGGTCAGAGGGCCTTAACTAAACCATTTTTTCCATTTATAGCAACTGGGTCTCCTGTACACTGTTGGCCTAAGCAGTGAATGGAAGGCTTTCCAAAAATAATGAGGAACTGCAATGCCCCTTGAAACAGACGTGGATTACAGTGTACTAAAAACCTTCTACCCATTATTGGGGAGTTGGTCTCCCTTAGTTTTCGCCTTTGCATTGAAAAGCAAAAGCTGACTAAAATTAGGAAGAAATGGAATGCCCGTTGGAAGAGATGTGGAGGTTTGAGGCAATTAAAAACAACATTTCAATGCCCCTTGGAAGAGCTGTGGAGTTCAGAGTGGATTAAGAAGACGCTTTTAATGCGCCTTTGAAGAGACGTGGAGGTCACAGTAGCTTAACAAGACTGTTTTAATGCCCCTCGGAAAAGATGTGGAGGTCCCAGTAGCTTAACAAAACGGTTTTAATGCCCCTCGGAAAAGATGTGGAGGTCCCAATAGCTTAACAAGACGGTTTGAATGCCCCTTGGAACAGACGTGGAGGTCACAGTAGCTTAAAAAGACGCTTTTAATGCCCCTTACAAGAGCCATACAGTACAGCATCTTAAGAATATTATTCCGATTATTGGGGAATGGGTCTCCCATAGTATTTGCTTATGCCTTCCAAGCAAAAGATTCCAAAAATTAGGACGAAACGACTTGCAATGCCCCTTACAAGAGCCATGCAGTACAGCATATTACAAACATAAGTCCCATTATTGGGGAGTGGGTCTCCCATAGTATTTGCTTATGCCTTCCAAGCAAAAGCTTCCAAAAATTAGGACGGAGCAACATGCAATGCCCCTTACAAGAGCCATGCAGTACAGCATATTACAAACATAAGTCCCATTATTGGGGAGTGGGTCTCCCATAGTATTTGCTTATGCCTTCCAAGCAAAAGCTTCCAAAAAGTAGGACGGAGCAACTGGCAATGCCCCTTACAAGAGCCATGCAGTACAGCATATTACAAACATAAGTCCCATTATTGGGGAATGGGTCTCCCATAGTATTTGCTTAGGCCTTCCAAGCAAAAGCTTCCCAAAATTAAGACGGAGCAACTTGCAATGCCCATTACAAGAGCCATGCAGTATAGCATATTACAAACATTATTCCCATTATTGGGGAGTGGGTCTCCCATAGTACTTGCTTATGTCTTCCAAGCAAAAGCTTCCAAAAATTAGGATAGAGCAATTTGCAATGCCCCTTACAAGAGACGTGGAGGTCAGAGTGGTATAACAAGACACTTTTAATGCCCCTCAGAAGAGATGTGGAGGTCAGAGTGGTATAACAAGATGGTTTTAATGCCCCTCAGAAGAGAAATGGAGGTCAGAGTGGTATAACAAGATGCTTTTAATGCCCCTTACAAGAGACGTGGAGGTCAGAGTGGTATAACAAGACGCTTTTAATCCCCTCAGAAGATACGTGGAGGTCAGAGTGGTATAACAAGACGATTTTAATGCCCCTCAGAAGAGACGTGGAGGTCAGAGTGGTATAACAAGACGGTTTTAATGCCCCTCAGAAGACATGTGGAGGTCAGAGTGGTATAACAAGACGCTTTTATTGCCCCTTACAAGAGACGTGGAGGTCAGAGTGGTAGAACAAGACGCATTTAATGACCCTCAGAATAGACGTTGAGGTCAGAGTGGTATAACAAGATGCTTTTAATGCCCCTTACAAGAGACGTGGAGGTCAGAATGGTATAACAAGATGCTTTTAATGCCCCTTACAAGAGACGTCGAGGTCAGAGTGGTATAACAAGACAGTTTTAAAGCCCCTTTCAAGAACCATACAGTACAGCATCTTAAAAATATTATTCCCATTATTGGGGAGTGGGTCTCCCATAGTATTTGCCTATGCCTTCCAAGCAAATGCTTCCAAAAATTAGGACGGAGCAACTTGCAATGCCCCTTACAAGAGCCATGCAGTACAGCATATTACAAACATTATTCCAATTTTTGGGGAGTGGGTCTCCCATAGTATTTGCTTATGCATTGCAAGCAAAAGCTTCCAAAAATTAGGACGGAGCAACTTGCAATGCCCCTTACAAGAGCAATGCAGTATAGCATATTACAAACATATGTCCCGTTATTGGGGAGTGGGTCTCCCATAGTATTTGCTTATGCTTTCCAAGTAAAAGCTTCCAAAAATTAGGAGGAAATGCAATGCCCCTTCGAAGACTCGTGGAGGTCCCAGTAGCTTAACAAGACGGTTTTAATGCCCCTTACAAGAGACGTGGAGGTCAGAGTGGTATAACAAGACGCATTTAATGCCCCTTACAAGAGACTTGGAGGTCAGAGTGGTATAACAAGACGCTTTTAATGCCCCTCAGAAGAGATGTGTAGGTCAGAGTGGTATAACAAGACGCTTTTAATGCCCCTCAGAAGAGACGGGGAGGTCAGAGTGGTATAACAAGACGGTTTTAATGCCCCTCAGAAGAGACGTGTAGGTCACAGTGTTATAACAAGACGCTTTTAATGCCCCTTACAAGAGACGTGGAGGTCAGAGTGGTATAACAAGACGCTTTTAATGCCCCTCAGAAGAGACGTGGAGGTCAAAGTGGTATAACAAGTTGCTTTTAATGCACCTCAGAAGAGACATGGAGGTCAGAGTGGTATAACAAGATGGTTTTAATGCCCCTCAGAATAGACGTGGAGGTCAGAGTGGTATAACAAGACGCTTTTAATGCCACTCAGAAGAGACGTTGAGGTCAGAGTGGTATAACAAGATGCTTTTAATGCCCCTTACAAGAGACGTGGAGGTCAGAGTGGTATAACAAGACGCTTTTAATGCCCCTCAGAGGAGACGTGGAGGTCAGAGTATTATAACAAGACTGTTTTAATGCCCCTCAGAAGAGACGTGGAGGTCAGAGTGGTATAACAAGACGCTTTTAATGCCCCTCAGAAGAGAGGTGGAGGTCTGAGTGGTATAACAAGTTGCTTTTAATGCCCCTCAGAAAAGACGTGGAGGTCGGAGTGGTATAACACGATGCTTTTAATGCCCCTCAGAAGAGACGTGGAGGTCAGAGTGGTATAACAAGACGCATTTAACGCCCCTCAGAAGAGACATGGAGGTCAGAGTGGTATAACAAGATGCTTTTAGTGCCCCTCAGAAGAGACGTAGAGGTCAGAGTGGTATAACAAGACGCTTTTAATGCCCCTTACAAGAGACGTGGAGGTCAGAGTGGTATAACAAGACGCGTTTAATGCCCCTCAGAAGAGACGTGGAGGTCAGAGAGGTATAACAAGACGCTTTTAATGCCCCTTACAAGAGATGTGGAGGTCAGAGGGGTATAACAAGACGCTTTTAATGCCCCTCAAAAGAGACGTGGAGGTCAGAGTCGTATAACAAGACGCTTTTAATGCCACTTACAAGAGACGTGGAGGTCAGAGTGGTATAACAAGACACTTTAAATGCCACTCAGAAGAGACTTGGAGGTCAGAGTGGTAAAACAAGACGCTTTTAATGCCCCTCAGAAGAGACCTGGGGGTCAGATTGGTATAACAAGACGGTTTTAATGCCCCTCAGAAGAGATGTGGAGGTCAGAGTGGTATAACAAGATACTTTTAATGCCCCTTACAAGAGACGTGGAGGTCAGAGTGGTATAACAAGACGCTTTTAATGACTCTCAGAAGAGACGTGGAGGACAGAGTGTTATAACAAGATGCTTTTAATGACAGTTAAAAGAGACGTGGAGGTCAGAGTGGTATAACAAGACGCTTTTAATGCCCCTTAAAAGAGACGTGGAGGTCAGAGTGGTATTACAAGATGCTTTTAATGCCCCTCAGAAGAGACGTGGAGGTCAGAGTGGTATAACAAGACGGTTTTAATGCCCCTCAGAAGAGAAGTGGAGGTCAGAGTGGTATAACAAGACGATTTTAATGCCCCTTACAAGAGACGTGGAGGTCAGAGTGGTATAACAAGACTCTTTTAATGCCCCTCAGAAGAGACGTGGAGGTCAGAGTGGTATAACAAGATGCTTTTATTGCCCCTTACAAGAGACGTGGAGGTCAGAGGGGTAGAACAAGACGCTTTTGATGCCCCTCAGAATAGACGTGGAGGTCAGAGTGGTATAACAAGACGCTTTTAATGCCCCTTACAAGAGACGTGGAGGTCAGAGTGGTATAACAATATGCTTTTAATGCCCCTTACAAGAGACGTGGAGGTCAGAGTGGTATAACAAGACAGTTTTAAAGCCCCTTTCAAGAACCATACAGTACAGCATCTTAAAAATATTATTCCCATTATTGGGGAGTGGGTCTCCCATAGTACTTGCTTATGCCTTCCAAGAAAAAGCTTCCAAAAATTAGGACGGAGCAACTTGCAATGCCCCTTACAAGAGCCATGCAGTACAGCATATTACAAACATAAGTCCCATTATTGGGGAGTGGGTCTCCCATAGTATTTGCTTATGCCTTCCAAGCAAAAGCTTCCCAAAATTAAGACGGAGCAACTTGCAATGCCCATTACAAGAGCCATGCAGTACAGCATATTACAAACACTATTCCCATTATTGGGGAGTGGGTCTCCCATAGTACTTGCTTATGCCTTCCAAGCAAAAGCTTCCAAAAATTAGGATGGAGAAATTTGCAATGCCCCTTACAAGAGCCATGCAGTACAGCATATTACAAACATAAGTCCCATTATTGGGAAGTGGGTCTCCCATAGTATTTGCTTATGCCTTCCAAGCAAAAGCTTCCAAAAATTTAGACGGAGCAACTTGCAAAGCCCCTTACAAGAGCCGTGCAGTACAGCATATTACAAACATTATTACCATTATTGAAGAGTGGGTCTCCCATAGTATTTGCTTATGCCTTACAAGCAAAAGCTTTTAAAAATTTGGACAGAGCAACTTGCAATGCCCCTTACAAGATCCATGCAGTACCGCATATTGCAAACATTATTCCCGTTATTGGGGAGTGGGTCTCCCATAGTATTTGCTTATGCCTTCCAAGCAAAAGCTTCCAAAATTTAAGACGGAGCAACTTGCAATGCCCCTTACAAGAGCCATGCAGTACAGCATATTACAAACATAAGTCCCACTATTGGGGAGTGGGTCTCCCATAGTATTTGCTTATGCCTTCCAAGCAAAAGCATTCAAAAATTAGGACGGAGCAACTTGCAATGCCCCTTACAAGAGCCATGCAGTACAGAATATTACAAACATCATTCCCATTATTGGGGAGTGGGTCTCCCATAGTATTTGCTTTTCCCTTCCAAGCAAAAGCTTCCAAAAATTAGGACGGAGCAACTTGCAATGTCCCTTACAAAAGCCATGCAGTACAGCATATTACAAACATTATTCCAATTTTTGGGGAGTGGGTCTCCCATAGTATTTGCTTATGCATTGCAAGCAAAAACTTCCAAAAATTAGGACGGAGCAACTTGCAATGCCCCTTACAAGAGCCATGCAGTACAGCATATTACAAACATTATTCCAATTTTTGGGGAGTGGGTCTCCCATAATATTTGCTTATGCCTTCCAAGTAAAAGCTTCCAAAAATTAGGAAAAAATGCAATGCCCCTTCGAAGACTCGTGGGGGTCCCAGTAGCTTAACAAGACGGTTTTAATGCCCCTTACAAGAGATGTGGAGGTCAGAGTGGTATAGCAAGATGCTTTAAATGCCCCTTACAAGAGACGTGGAGGTCAGAGTGGTATAACAAGACAGTTTTAAAGCCCGTTTCAAGAACCATACGGTACAGCATCTTAAAAATATTATTTCCATTATTGGGGAGTGGGTCTCCCATAGTATTTGCTTATGCCTTCCAAGCAAAAGCTTCCAAAAATTAGGACGGAGCAACATGCAATGCCCCTTACAAGAGCCATGCAGTACAGCATATTACAAACATTATTCCAATTTTTGGGGAGTGGGTCTCCCATAGTATTTGCTTATGCATTGCAAGCAAAAGCTTCCAAAAATTAGGAAGGAGCAACTTGCAATGCCCCTTACAAGAGCAATGCAGTATAGCATATTACAAACATATGTCCCATTATTGGGGATTGGGTCTCCCATAGTATTTTCTTATGCCTTCCAAGTAAAAGCTTCCAAAAATTAGAAGGAAATGCAATGCCCCTTCGAAGATTCGTGGAGGTCCCAGTAGCTTAACTAGACGGTTTTAATGCCCCTTACAAGAGACGTGGAGGTCAGAGTGGTATAACAAGACGCTTTTAATGCCCCTTACAAGAGACGTGGAGGTCAGAGTGGTATAACAAGACGCATTTAATGCCCCTTACAAGAGACGTGGAGGTCAGAGTGGTATAACAAGACACTTTTAATGCCCCTCAGAAGAGATGTGGAGGTCAGAGTGGTATAACAAGATGGTTTTAATGCCCCTCAGAAGAGACGTGGAGGTCAGAGTGGTATAACAGGATGCTTTTAATGCCCCTTACAAGAGACGTGGAGATCAGAGTGGTATAACAAGACACTTTTAATGCTTCTCAGAAGAGACGTGGAGGTCAGAGTGGTATAACAAGACGGTTTTAATGCCCCTCAGAAGAGACGTGTAGGTCAGAGTGGTATAACAAGATGCTTTTAATGCCCCTTACAAGAGACGTGGAGGTCAGAGAGGTATAACAAGACGCTTTTAATGCCCTTCAGAAGAGACGTGGAGGTCACAGTGGTATAACAATACGCTTTTAATGCCCCTTACAAGAGACGTGGAGGTCAGAGTGGTATAACAAGACGCTTTTAATGCCCCTCAGAAGAGACGTGGAGGTCAGAGTGGTATAACAAGATGCTTTTAATGACCCTTACAAGAGACGTGGAGGTCAGAGTGGTATAACAAGACGCTTTTAATGCCCCTCAGAAGAGACGTGGAGATCAGAGTTGTATAGCAAGATGCTTTTACTGCCCCTCAGAAGAGACGTGGAGGTCACAGTGGTATAACAAGATGCTTTTAATGCACCTCAGAAGAAACATGGAGGTCAGAGTGGTATAACAAGACGGTTTTAATGACCCTCAGAAGAGACGTGGAGGTCAGAGTGGTATAACAAGACGCTTTTAATGCCCCTCAGAAGAGACGTGGAGGTCAGAGTGGTATAACAAGACGCTTTTAATGCCCCTTACAAGAGACGTGGAGGTCAGAGTGGTAAAGAAAGACGCTTTTAATGCCCCTTACAAGAGACGTGGAGGTCAGAGTGGTATAACAAGACGCTTTTAATGCCCCTCAGAAGAGACGTGGAGGTCAGAGTGGTATAACAAGACGCTTTTAATGCACCTCAGAAGAGACATGAAGGTCAGAGTGGTATAACAAGACGCTTTTAATGCCCATTAAAAGAGACATGGAGGTCAGAGTGGTACAACAAGACTCTTTTAATGCCCCTTACAAGAGACGTGGAGGTCAGAGTGGTATAACAAGACGCTTTTAATGCCCCTCAGAAGAGACGTGGAGGTCAGAGTGGTATAACAAGACGGTTTTAATGCCCCTCAGAAGAGACGTGGAGGTCTGAGTGGTATAGCAAGACGCTTTTAATGCCCCTTAAAAGAGACGTGGAGGTCAGAGTGGTATAACAAGACGCTTTTAATGCCCCTCACAAGAGACGTGGAGGTCAGAGTGGTGTAACCAGACGTTTAATGCCCCTTACAAGAGACGTGGAGGTCAGAGTGGCATAACAAGACTGTTTTAATGCCCCTCAAAAGAGACGTGGAGGTCAGAGTGGTATAACAAGACGCGTTTAATGCCCCTCAGAAGATACGTGGAGGAGAGAGTGCTATAACAAGACGCTTTTAATGCCCCTCAGAAGAGACGTGGAGGTCAGAGTGATATAACAAGACGGTTTTAATGCCCCTCAGAAGAGATGTGGAGGTCAGAGATGTATAACAAGACGCTTTTATTGCCCCTTACAAGAGACGTGGAGGTCAGAGGGGTAGAACAAGACGCTTTTAATGCCCCTCAGAATAGACGTGGAGGTCAGAGTGGTATAACAAGACGCTTTTAATGCTCCTTACAAGAGACGTGGAGGTCAGAGTGGTATAGCAAGATGCTTTTAATGCCGCTTACAAGAGACGTGGAGGTCAGAGTGGTATAACAAGACAGTTTTAAAGCCCCTTTCAAGAACCATACAGTACAGCATCTTAAAATATTATTCCCATTATTGGGGAGTGGGTCTCCCATAGTATTTGCTTATGCCTTCCAAGCAAAAGCTTCCAAAAATTAGGACGGAGCAACTTGCAATGCCCCTTACAAGAGCCATGCAGTACAGCATATTACAAACATAAGTCCCAATATTGGGGAGTGGGTCTCCCATAGTATTTGCTTATGCCTTCCAAGCAAAAGCTTCCAAAAATTAAGACGGAGCAACTTGCAATGACCCTTACAAGAACCATGCAGTACAGCATATTACAAACATAAGTCCCATTATTGGGGAGTGGGTCTCCCATAGCATTTGCTTATGCCTTCCAAGCTAAAGCTTCCCAAAATTAAGACGGAGCAACTTGCAATGCACATTACAAGAGCCATGCAGTACAGCATATTACAAACATTATTCCCATTATTTGGGAGTGGGTCTCCCATAGTACTTGCTTATGCCTTCCAAGCAAAAGCTTCCAAAAATTAGGATGGAGCAATTTGCAATGCCCATTACAAGAGCCATGCAGTACGGCATATTACAAACATAAGTGCCATTATTGGGGAGTGGGTCTCCCATAGTATTTGCTTATGCCTTCCAAGCAAAAGCTTCCCAAAATTAAGACCGAGCAACTTGCAATGCCCCTTACAAGAGCCGTGCAGTACAGCATATTACAAACATTATTACCATTATTGAAGAGTGGGTCTCCCATAGTATTTGCTTATGCCTTACAAGCAAAAGCTTTTAAAAATTTTGACGGAGCAACTTGCAATGACCCTTAAAAGATCCATGCAGTACAGCATATTGCAAACATTATTCCCATTATTGGGGAGTGGGTCTCCCAAAGTATTTGATTATGCCTTCCAATCAAAAGCTTCCAAAAATTAAGACGGAGCAACTTGCAATGCCCCTTACAAGAGCCACGCAGTACAGCATATTACAAACATAAGTCCCAGTATTGGGGAGTGGGTCTCCCATAGTATTTGCTTATGCCTTCCAAGCAAAAGCTTTCAAAAATTAGGACGGAGCAACTTGCAATGCCCCTTACAAGAGCCATGCAGTACAGCATATTACAAACATTATTCCCATTATTGGGGAGTGGGTCTCCCATAGCATTTGCTTATGCCTTCCAAGCAAAAGCTTCCAAAAATTAGGACGGAGCAACTTGCAATGCCCCTTACAAGAGCCATGCCGTACAGCATATTACAAACATTATTCCCATTATTGGGGAGTGGGTCTCCCATAGTATTTGCTTTTCCCTTCCAATCAAAAGCTTCCAAAAATTAGGACGGAGCAACTTGCAATGCCCCTTACAAGAACCATGCAGTATAGCATATTACAAACATATGTCCCATTATTGGGGAGTGGGTCTCCCATAGTATTTGCTTATGCCTTCCAAGTAAAAGCTTCCAAAAATTAGGAGGAAATGCAATGCCCCTTCGAAGACTCGTGGAGGTCCCAGTAGCTTAACAAGATGGTTTTAATGCCCCTTACAAGAGACGTGGAGGTCAGAGTGGTATAACAAGACGCTTTTAATGCCCCTTACAAGAGACGTGGAGGTCAGAGTGGTATAACAAGACAGTTTTAAAGCCCCTTTCAAGAACCATACAGTACAGCATCTTAAAAATATTATTCGCATTTTTGGGGAGTGGGTCTCCCATAGTATTTGCTTATGCCTTCCAAGCAAAAGCTACCAAAAATTAGGATGGAGCACCATGCAATGCCCCTTACAAGAGCCATGCAGTACAGCATATTACAAACATTATTCCAATTTTTGGGGAGTGGGTCTCCCTTAGTATTTGCTTATGCATTGCAAGTAAAAGCTTCCAAAAATTAGGACGGAGCAACTTGCAATGCCCCTTACAAGAGCAATGCAGTACAGCATATTACAAACATATGTCCCATTATTGGGGAGTGGGTCTCCCATAGTATTTGCTTCTGACTTCCAAGTAAAAGCTTCCAAAAATTAGGATGAAATGCAATGCCCCTTCGAAGACTCGTGGAGGTCCAGGTAGCTTAACAAGACGGTTTTAATGCCCCTTACAAGAGACGTGGAGGTCAGAGTGGTATAACAAGACGGTTTTAATGCCCCTTACAAGAGACGTGGAGGTCAGAGTGGTATAACAAGACGCATTTAATGCCCCTTACAAGAGACGTGGAGGTCAGAGTGGTATAACAAGACGCTTTTAATGCCCCTCAGAAGAGATGTGGAGGTGAGAGTGGTATAACAAGATGGTTTTAATGCCCCTCAGAAGAGACGTGGAGGTCAGATTGGTATAACAAGATGCTTTTAATGCCCCTTACAAGAGACGTGGAGGTCAGAGTGGTATAACAAGACGCTTTTAATGCCCCTCAGAAGAGACGTGGAGGTCAGAGTGGTATAACAAGACGGTTTTAATGCCCCTCAGAAGAGACGTGTAGGTCAGAGTGATATAACAAGACGCTTTTAATGCCCCTTACAAGAGACGTGGAGGTCAGAGAAGTATAACAAGACGGGTTTAATGCCCTTCAGAAGAGACGTGGAGGTCACAGTGGTATAACAAGACGCTTTTAATGCCCCTTACAAGAGACGTGGAGGTCAGAGTGGTATAACAAGACGCTTTTAATGCCCCTCAGAAGAGACGTGGAGGTCAGAGTGGTATAACAAGACGCTTTTAATGCCCCTTACAAGAGACGTGGAGGTCAGAGTGGTATAACAAGACGCTTTTAATGCCCCTCAGAAGAGACGTGGAGATCAGAGTTGTATAACAAGATGCTTTTAATGCCCCTCAGAAGAAACGTGGAGGTCACAGTGGTATAACAAGACGGTTTTAATGCCCCTCAGAAGAGACATGGAGGTCACAGTGGTATAACAAGACGGTTTTAATGCCCCTCAGAAGAGACGTGGAGGTCAGAGTGGTATAACAAGACGCTTTTAATGCCCCTCAGAAGAGGCATTGAGGTCAGAGTGGTATAACAAGACGCTTTTAATGCCCCTTACAAGAGACGTTGAGGTGAGAGTGGTATAACATGACGCTTTTAATGCCCCTCAGAGGAGACGTGGAGGTCAGAGTGTTATAACAAGATGGTTTTAATGCCCCTCAGAAGAGACGTGGAGGTCAGAGTGGTATAACAAGACGCTTTTAATGCCCCTCAGAAGAGACGTGGAGGTCTGAGTGGTATAACAAGTTGCTTTTAATGCCCCTCAGAAAAGACGTGGAGGTCAGAGTGGTATAACAAGACCATTTTAATGCCCCTCATAAGAGACGTGGAGGTCAGAGTGGTATAACAAGACGCATTTAACGCCCCTCAGAAGAGACGTGGAGGTCAGAGTGGTATAACAAGATGCTTTTAATGCCCCTCAGAAGAGACGTAGAGGTCAGAGTGGTATAACAAGACGCTTTTAATGCCCCTCAGAAGAGACGTGGAGGTCTGAATGGTATAACAAGTTGCTTTTAATGCCCCTCAGAAAAGACGTGGAGGTCAGAGTGGTATAACATGTTGCTTTTAATGCCCCTCAGAAAAGACGTGGAGGTCAGAGTGGTATAACAAGACGCTTTTAATGCCCCTCAGAAAAGACGTGGAGGTCAGAGTGGTATAACAAGAAGCTTTTAATGCCCCTTACAAGAGACGTGGAGGTCAGAGTGGTATAACAAGACTCTTTTAATGCCCCTCAGAAGAGACGTGGAGGTCAGAGAGGTATAACAAGAGGCTTTTAATGCCCCTTACAAGAGACATGGAGGTCAGAGTGGTATAACAAGACACTTTTAATGCCACTCAGAAGAGACGTGGAGGTCAGAGTGGTAAAACAAGAAGCATTTAATGCCCCTCAGATGAGACCTGGAGGTCAGATTGGTATAACAAGACGGTTTTAATGCCCCTCAGAAGAGACGTGGAGGTCAGAGTGGTATAACAAGACGCTTTTAATGCCCCTCAGAAGAGACGTGGAGGTCAGACTGGTATAACAAGACGCTTTTAATGCCCCTTACAAGAGACGTGGAGGTCAGAGTGGTATAACAAGAGGCTTTAAATGCCCCTCAGAAGAGACGTGGAGGTCAGAGTGGTATAACAAGACGCTTTTAATGCCCCTTACAAGAGATGTGGAGGTCAGAGTGGTATAACAAGACGCTTTTAATGCCCCTTACAAGAGATGTGGAGGTCAGAGTGGTATAACAAGATGCTTTTAATGCCCCTAAGAAGAGACGTGGAGGTCAGAGTGGTGTAACAAGACGCTTTTAATGCCCCTCAGAAGAGACGTGGAGGTCAGAGTGGTGTAACAAGACGTTTTAATGCCCCTTACAAGAGACGTGGAGGTCAGAGTGGTATAACAAGACGGTTTTAATGCCCCTCAGAAGAGACGTGGAGGTCAGAGTGGTATAACAAGACGGTTTTAATGCCCATCAGAAGAGATGTGGAGGTCAGAGTGGTATAACAAGACGCTTTTATTGCCCCTTACAAGAGACGTGGAGGTCAGAGGGGTAGAACAAGACGCTTTTAATGCCCCTCAGAATAGACGTGGAGGTCAGAGTTCTATAACAAGACGCTTTTAATGCCCCTTACAAGAGACGTGGAGGTCAGAGTGGTATAACAAGATGCTTTTAATGCCCCTTACAAGAGACGTGGAGGTCAGAGTGGTATAACAAGACAGTTTTAAAGCCCCTTTCAAGAACCATACAGTACAGCATCTTAAAAATATTATTCCCATTATTGGGGAGTGGGTCTCCCATAGTATTTGCTTATGCCTTCCAAGCAAAAGCTTCCAAAAATTAGGACGGAGCAACTTGCAATGCCCCTTACAAGAGCCATGCAGTACAGCATATTACAAACATAAGTCCCAATATTGGGGAGTGGGTCTCCCATAGTATTTGCTTATGCCTTCCAAGCAAAAGCTTCCAAAAATTAAGACGGAGCAACTTGCAATGACCCTTACAAGAACCATGCAGTACAGCATATTACAAACATAAGTCCCACTATTGGGGAGTGGGTCTCCCATAGTATTTGCTTATGACTTCCAAGCAAAAGCTTTCAAAAATTAGGACGGAGCAACTTGCAATGCCCCTTACAAGAGCCATGCAGTACAGCATATTACAAACATTATTCCCATTATTGGGGAGTGGGTCTCCCATAGCATTTGCTTATGCCTTCCAAGCAAAAGCTTCCAAAAATTAGGACGGAGCAACTTGCAATGCCCCTTACAAGAGCCATGCAGTACAGCATATTACAAACATTATTCCCATTATTGGGGAGTGGGTCTCCCATAGTATTTGCTTTTCCCTTCCAAGCAAAAGCTTCCAAAAATTAGGACGGAGCAACTTGCAATGCCCCTTACAAGAGCCATGCAGTACAGCATATTACAAACATTATTCCAATTTTTAGGGAGTGGGTCTCCCATAGTATTTGCTTATGCATTGCAAGCAAAAGCTTCCAAAAATTAGGACGGAGCAACTTGCAATGCCCCTTACTAGAGCAATGCAGCATAGCATATTACAAACATATGTCCCATTACTGGGAGTGGGTCTCCCATAGTATTTGCTTATGCCTTCCAAGTAAAAGCTTCCAAAATTAGGAGGAAATGCAATGCCCCTTCGAAGACTCGTGGAGGTCCCAGTAGCTTAACAAGACGGTTTTAATGCCCCTTACAAGAGACGTGGAGGTCAGAGTGGTATAACAAGACGCTTTTAATGCCCCTTACAAGAGACGTGGAGGTCAGAGTGGTATAACAAGACGCATTTGATGCCCCTCAGAAGAGATGTGGAGGTCAGAGTGGTATAACAAGATGGTTTTAATGCCCCTCAGAAGAGACGTGGAGGTCAGAGTGGTATAACAAGATGCTTTTAATGCCCCTTACAAGAGACGTGGAGGTCAGAGTGGTATAACAAGATGCTTTTAATGCCCCTCAGAAGAGACGCGGAGGTCAGAGTGGTATAACAAGACGGTTTTAATGCCCCTCAGAAGAGACGTGTAGGTCTTAGAGTGGTATAACAAAACGCTTTTAATGGCCCTTACAAGAGACGTGGAGGTCAGAGTGGTATAACAAGACGGTTTTAATGACCTTCAGAAGAGATGTGGAGGTCACAGTGGTATAACAAGACGCTTTTAATGCCACTTACAAGAGACGTGGAGGTCAGAGTGGTATAACAAGATGCTTTTAATGCACCTCAGAAGAGACTTGGACGTCAGAGTGGTATAACAAGACGGTTTTAATGCCCCTTAGAAGAAACGTGGAGGTCAGAGTGGTATAACAAGGCCGTTTTAATGCCCCTCAGAAGAGACGTTGAGGTCAGAGTGGTATAACAAGACGCTTTTAATGCCCCTTACAAGAGACGTGGAGGTCAGAGTGGTATAAGAAGACTCTTTTAATGCCCCTCAGAGGAGACGTGGAGGTCAGAGTGGTATAACAAGACGGTTTTAATGCCCCTCAGAAGAGACGTGGAGGTCAGAGTGGTATAACAAGACGCTTTTAACGTCCCTCAGAAGAGACGTGGAGGTCAGACTGGTATAACAAGATGCTTTTAATGCCCCTCAGAAGAGACGTAGAGGTCAGAGTGGTATAACAAGACGGTTTTCATGCCCCTCAGAAGAGACGTAGAGGTCAGAGTGGTATAACAAGACGCTTTTAATGCCCCTTACAAGAGACGTGGAGGTCAGAGTCGTATAGCAAGACACTTTTAATGCCCCTCAGAAGAGACGTGGAGGTCAGAGACTTTTAACAAGATGCTTTTAATGCCCCTTACAAGAGACTTGGAGGTCAGAGTGGTATAACAAGACGCTTTTAATGCCCCTCAGAAGAGACCTGGAGGTCAGATTGGTATAACAAGACGGTTTTAAAGCCCCTCAGAAGAGACGTGGAGGTCAGAGTGTTATAACAAGACGCTTTTAATGCCCCTTACAAGAGACGTGGAGGTCAGAGTGGTATAACAAGACGCTTTTATTGCCCCTTACAAGAGACGTGGAGGTCAGAGGGGTAGAACAAGACGCTTTTAATGCCCCTCAGAATAGACGTGGAGGTCAGAGTGGTATAACAAGACGCTTTTAATGCCCCTTACAAGAGACGTGGAGGTCAGAGTGGTATAACAAGATGCTTTTAATGTCCCTTACAAGAGAAGTGGAGGTCAGAGTGGTATAACAAGACAGTTTTAAAGCCCCTTTCAAGAAACATACAGTACAGCATCTTAAAAATATTATTCCCATTATTGGGGAGTGGGTCTCCCATAGTATTTGCTTATGCCTTCCAAGCAAAAGCTTCCAAAAATTAGGACGGAGCAATTTGCAAAGCCCCTTATAAGAGCCATGCAGTACAGCATATTACAAACATAAGTCCCATTATTGGGGAGTGGGTCTCCCATAGTATTTGCTTATGCCTTCCAAGCAAAAGCTTCCAAAAATTAAGACGGAGCAAATTGCAATGCCCCTTACAAGAGCCATACAGTACAGCATATTACAAACATAAGTCCCACTATTGGGGAGTGGGTCTCCCATAGTATTTGCTTATGACTTCCAAGCAAAAGCTTTCAAAAATTAGGACGGAGCAACTTGCAATGCCCCTTACAAGAGCCATGCAGTACAGCATATTACAAACATTATTCCCATTATTGGGTAGTGGGTCTCCCATAGTATTTGCTTTTACCTTCCAAGCAAAAGCTTCCAAAAATTAGGACGGAGCAACTTGCAATGCCCCTTACAAGAGCCATGCAGTACAGCATATTACAAACATTATTCCAATTTTTAGGGAGTGGGTCTCCCATAGTATTTGCTTATGCATTGCAAGCAAAAGCTTCCAAAAATTAGGACGGAGCAACTTGCAATGCCCCTTACTAGAGCAATGCAGCATAGCATATTACAAACATATGTCCCATTACTGGGAGTGGGTCTCCCATAGTATTTGCTTATGCCTTCCAAGTAAAAGATTCCAAAATTTAGGAGGAAATGCAATGCCCCATCGAAGACTCGTGGAGGTCCCA
Organism: Phyllobates terribilis; assembly: GCF_046119375.1. NCBI lineage: Eukaryota > Metazoa > Chordata > Amphibia > Anura > Dendrobatidae > Phyllobates > Phyllobates terribilis. Next base: position 883,557,445 of record NW_027362762.1, read on the forward strand.
GTAGCTTAACAAGACGGTTTTATTGCCCATTACAAGAGACGTGGAGGTCAGAGTGGTATAACAAGACGCTTTTAATGCCCCTTACAAGAGACGTGGAGGTCAGAGTGGTATAACAAGACGCATTTAATGCCCCTCAGAAGAGATGTGGAGGTCAGAGTGGTATAACAAGATGGTTTTAATGCCCCTCAGAAAAGAGATGGAGGTCAGAGTGTTATAACAAGATGCTTTTAATGCCCCTTACAAGAGACGTGGAGGTCAGAGTGGTATAACAAGATGCTTTTAATGCCCCTCAGAAGAGACGCGGAGGTCAGAGTGGTATAACAAGACGGTTTTATTGCCCCTCAGAAGAGACGTGTAGGTCTTAGAGTGGTATAACAAGACGCTTTTAATGGCCCTTACAAGAGACGTGGAGGTCAGAGTGGTATAACAAGACGGTTTTAATGCCCTTCAGAAGAGACGTAGAGGTCACAGTGGTATAACAAGACGCTTTTATTGCCCCTTACAAGAGACGTGCAGGTCAGAGGGGTATAACAAGATGCTTTTAATGTCCCTTACAAGAGACGTGGAGGTCAGAGTGGTATAACAAGACAGTTTTAAAGCCCCTTTCAATAAACATACAGGTCAGCATCTTAAAAATATTATTCCCATTATTGGGGAGTGGGTCTCCCATAGTATTTGCTTATGCCTTCCAAGCAAAAGCTTCCAAAAATTAGGACGGAGCAACTTGCAAAGCCCTTTATAAGAGCCATGCAGTACAGCATATTACAAACATAAGTCCCATTATTGGGGAGTGGGTCTCCCATAGTATTTGCTTATGCCTTCCAAGCAAAAGCTTCCAAAAATTAAGACGGAGCAACTTGCAATGCCCCTTACAAGAGCCATGCAGTACAGCATATTACAAACATAAGTCCCACTATTGGGGAGTGGGTATCCCATAGTATTTGCTTATGGCTTCCAAGCAAAAGCTTTCAAAAATTAGGACGAAGCAACTTGCAATGCCCCTTGCAAGAGCCATGCAGTACAGCATATTACAAACATTATTCCCATTATTGGGGAGTGGGTCTCCCATAGTATTTGCTTTTCCCTTCCAAGCAAAAGCTCCAAAAAATTAGGACGGAGCAACTTGCAATGCCCCTTACAAGAGCCATGCAGTACAGCATATTACAAACATTATTCCAATTTTTAGGGAGTGGGTCTCCCATAGTATTTGCTTATGCATTGCAAGCAAAAGCTTCCAAAAATTAGGACGGAGCAACTTGCAATGCCCCTTACTAGAGCAATGCAGCATAGCATATTAAAAACATATGTCCCATTAGTGGGAGTGGGTCTCCCATAGTATTTGCTTATGCCTTCCAAGTAAAAGATTCCAAAAATTAGGAGGAAATGCAAAGCCCCTTTGAAGACTCGTGGAGGTCCCAGTAGCTTAACAAGACGGTTTTCATGCCCCTTACAAGAGACGTGGAGGTCAGAGTGGTATAACAAGACGCTTTTAATGCCCCTTACAAGAGACGTGGAGTTCAGAGTGGTATAACAAGACGCATTTAATGCCCCTCAGAAGAGATGTGGAGGTCAGAGTGGTATAACAAGATCGTTTTAATGCCCCTCAGAAGAGACGTGGAGGTCAGAGTGGTATAACAAGATGCTTTTAATGCCCCTTACAAGAGACGTGGAGGTCAGAGTGGTATAACAAGATGCTTTTAATGCCCCTCAGAAGAGACGCGGAGGTCAGAGTCGTTTAACAAGACGGTTTTAATGCCGCTCAGAAGAAACGTGTAGGTCTTAGAGTGGTATAACAAGATGCTTTTAATGGCCCTTACAAGAGACATGGAGGTCAGAGTGGTATAACAAGACGGTTTTAATGCCCTTCAGAAGAGACGTGGAGGTCACAGTGGTATAACAAGACGCTTTTAATGCCCCTTACAAGAGACGTGGAGGTCAGAGTGGTATAACAAGATGCTTTTAATGCACCTCAGAAGAGACTTGGAGGTCAGAGTGGTACAACAAGACGGTTTTAATGCCCCTCAGAAGAGAAGTGGAGGTCAGAGTGGTATAACAAGACGCTTTTAATGCCCCTCAGAAGAGACGTTGAGGTCAGAGTGGTATAACAAGACGCTTTTAATGCCCCTTACAAGAAACGTGGAGGTCAGAGTGGTATAACAAGACGCTTTTAATGCCCCTCAGAGGAGACGTGGAGGTCAGAGTGGTATAACAAGACGGTTTTAATGCCCCTCAGAAGAGACGTGGAGGTCAGAGTGGTATAACAAGACGCTTTTAACGTCCCTCAGAAGAGACGTGGAGGTCAGAGTGGTATAACAAGATGCTTTTAATGCCCCTCAGAAGAGACGTAGAGGTCAGAGTGGTATAACAAGACGGTTTTAATGCCCCTCAGAAGAGACGTGGAGGTCAGAGTGGTAAAACAAGACGCTTTTAATGCCCCTTACAAGAGACGTGGAGGTCAGAGTCGTATAGCAAGACGCTTTTAATGCCCCTCAGAAGAGACGTGGAGGTCAGAGAGGTATAACAAGACGCTTTTAATGCCCCTTACAAGAGACGTGGAGGTCAGAGTGGTATAACAAGACGCTTTTAATGCCCCTCAGAAGAGACGTGGAGGTCAGATTGGTATAACAAGACGCTTTTAATGCCCCTCAGAAGAGACGTGGAGGTCAGAGTGGTGTAACCAGACGTTTTAATGCCCCTTACAAGAGACGTGGAGGTCAGAGTGGTATAACAAGACGGTTTTAATGCCCCTCAGAAGAGACGTGGAGGTCAGCGTGGTATAACAAGACGCTTTTAATGCCCCTCAGAAGATACGTGGAGGTCAGAGTGGTATAACAAGACGCTTTTAATGCCCCTCAGAATAGACGTGGAGGTCAGAGTGGTATAACAAGACGGTTTTAATGCCCATCAGAAGAGATGTGGAGGTCAGAGTGGTATAACAAGACGCTTTTAATGTCCCTCAGAAGAGACGTGGAGGTCAGAGTGGTATAACAAGACGGTTCTAATGCCCCTCAGAAGAGACGTGGAGGTCAGAGTGGTATAACAAGACGGTTCTAATGCCCCTCAGAAGAGACGTGGAGGTCAGAGTGGTATAACAAGACGCTTTTAATGCCCCTTACAAGAGACGTGGAGGTCAGAGTGGTATAACAAGACGCTTTTAATTCCCCTCAGAAGAGACGTGGAGGTCAGAGTGGTGTAACCAGACGTTTTAATGCCCCGTACAAGAGACGTTGAGGTCAGAGTGGTATAAAAAGACGCTTTTAATGCCCCTTACAAGATACGTGGAGGTCAGAGGGGTAGAACAAGACGCTTTTAATGCCCCTCAGAATAGACGTGGAGGTCAGAGTGGTATAACAAGACGCTTTTAATGCCCCTTACAAGAGACGTGGAGGTCAGAGTGGTATAACAAGATGCTTTTAATGTCCCTTACAAGAGACGTGGAGGTCAGAGTGGTATAACAAGACAGTTTTAAAGCCCCTTTCAAGAAACATACAGTACAGCATCTAAAAAATATTATTCCCATTATTGGGGAGTGGGTCTCCCATAGTATTTGCTTATGCCTTCAAAGCAAAAGCTTCCAAAAATTAGGACGGAGCAACTTGCAAAGCCCCTTATAAGAGCCATGCAGTACAGCATATTACAAACGTAAGTCCCATTATTGGGGAGTGGGTCTTCCATAGTATTTGCTTATGCCTTCCAAGCAAAAGCTTCCAAAAATTAAGACGGAGCAACTTGCAATGCGCCTTACAAGAGCCATGCAGTACAGCATATTACAAACATAAGTCCCACTATTGGGGAGTGGGTCTCCCATAGTATTTGCTTATGCCTTCCAAGCAAAAGCTTTCAAAAATTAGGACGGAGCAAATTGCAATGCCCCTTACAAGAGCCATGCAGTACAGCATATTACAAACATTATTCCCATTATTGGGGAGTGGGTCTCCCATAGTATTTGCTTTTCCCTTCCAAGCAAAAGCTTCCAAAAATTAGGAGGAAATGCAATGCCCCTTTGAAGACTTGTGGAGGTCCCAGTAGCTTAACAAGACGGTTTTAATGCCCCTTACAAGAGACGTGGAGGTCAGAGTGGTATAACAAGACGCTTTTAATGCCCCTTACAAGAGACGTGGAGGTCAGAGTGGTATAACAAGACGAATTTAATGCCCCTCAGAAGAGATGTGGAGGGCAGAGTGGTATAACAAGATGGTTTTAATGCCCCTCAGAAGAGACGTGCAGGTCAGAGTGGTATAACAAGATGCTTTTAATGCCCCTTACAAGAGACGTGGAGGTCAGAGTGGTATAACAAGATGCTTTTAATGCCCCTCAGAAGAGACGCGGAGGTCAGAGTGGTATAACAAGACGGTTTTAATGCCCCTCAGAAGAGACGTGTAGGTCTTAGAGTGGTATAACAAGACGCTTTTAATGGCCCTTACAAGAGACGTGGAGGTCAGAGTCGTATAACAAGACGGTTTTAATGCCCTTCAGAAGAGACGTGGAGGTCACAGTGGTATAACAAGACGCTTTTAATGCCCCTTACAAGAGACGTGGAGGTCAGAGTGGTATAACAAGATGCTTTTAATGCACCTCAGAAGAGACTTGGAGGTCAGAGTGGTATAACAAGACGGTTTTAATACCCCTCAGAAGAGACGTGGAGGTCAGAGTGGTATAACAAGACGCTTTTAATGCCCCTCAGAAGAGACGTTGAGGTCAGAGTGGTATAACAAGACGCTTTTAATGCCCCTTACAAGAGACGTGGAGGTCAGAGTGGTATAACAAGACGCTTTTAATGCCCCTCAGAGGAGACGTGAAGGTCAGAGTGGTATAACAAGATGGTTTTAATGCCCCTCAGAAGAGACGTGGAGGTCAGAGTCGTATAACAAGACGCTTTTAACGTCCCTCAGAAGAGACGTGGAGGTCAGAGTGGTATAACAAGATGCTTTTAATGCCCCTCAGAAGAGACATAGAGGTCAGAGTGGTATAACAAGACGGTTTTAATGCCCCTCAGAAGAGACGTGGAGGTCAGAGTGGTATAACAAGATGCTTTTAATGCCCCTTACAAGAGACGTGAAGGTCAGTGTGGTATAACAATACGCTTTTAATGCCCCTCAGAAGAGACATGGAGGTCAGATTGGTATAACAAGACGGTTTTAATGCCCCTTAGAAGAGACATGGAGGTCAGAGTGTTATAACAAGACGCTTTTAATGCCCCTTACAAGAGACTTGGAGGTCAGAGTGGTATAACAAGATGCTTTTAATGCCCCTTACAAGAGACGTGGAGGTCAGAGTGGTATAACAAGACGCTTTTAATGCCCCTCAGAAGAGACGTGGAGGTCAGAGTGGTGTAACCAGACGTTTTAATGCCCCTTACAAGAGACGTGGAGGTCAGAGTGGTATAACAAGACGGTTTTAATGCCCCTCAGAAGAGACGTGGAGGTCAGCGTGGTATAACAAGACGCTTTTAATGCCCCTCAGAAGATACGTGGAGGTCAGAGTGGTATAACAAGACGCTTTTAATGCCCCTCAGAATAGACGTGGAGGTCAGAGTGGTATAACAAGACGGTTTTAATGCCCCTCAGAAGAGACGTGGAGGTCAGAGTGGTATAACAAGACGGTTCTAATGCCCCTCAGAAGAGACGTGGAGGTCAGAGTGGTATAACAAGACGCTTTTATTGCCCCTTACAAGAGACGTGGAGGTCAGAGGGGTAGAACAAGACGCTTTTAATGCCCCTCAGAATAGACGTGGAGGTCAGAGTGGTATAACAAGATGCTTTTAATGCCCCTTACAAGAGACGTGGAGGTCAGAGTGGTATAACAAGATGCTTTTAATGCCCCTTACAAGAGACGTGGAGGTCAGAGTGGTATAACAAGACAGTTTTAAAGCCCCTTTCAAGAACCATACAGTACAGCATCTTAAAAATATTATTCCCATTATTGGGGAGTGGGTCTCCCATAGTATTTGCTTATGCCTTCCAAGAAAAAGCTTCCAAAAATTAGGACGGAGCAACTTGCAATGCCCCTTACAAGAGCCATGCAGTACAGCATATTACAAACATAAGTTCCATTATAGGGGAGTGGGTCTCCCATAGTATTTGTTTATGCCTTCCAAGCAAAAGCTTCCAAAAATTAAGACGGAGCAACTTGCAATGCCCCTTACAAGAGACGTGCAGTACAGCATATTACAAACATTATTACCATTATTGAAGAGTGGGTCTCCCATAGTATTTGCTGATGACTTCCAAGCAAAAGCTTTCAAAAATTAGGACGGAGCAACTTGCAATGCCCCTTACAAGAGCCATGCAGTACAGCATATTACAAACATTATTCCCATTATTGGGGAGTGGGTCTCCAATAGCATTTGCTTATGCCTTCCAAGCAAAAGCTTCCAAAAATTAGGATGGAGCAACTTGCAATGCCCCTTACAAGAGCCATGCAGTACAGCATATTACAAACATTATTCCAATTTTTGGGGAGTGGGTCTCCCATAGTATTTGCTTATGCATCGCAAGCAAAAGCTTCCAAAAATTAGGATGGAGCAACTTGCAATGCCCCTTACAAGAGCAATGCAGTATAGCATATTACAAACATATGTCCCATTACTGGGAGTGGGTCTCCCATAGTATTTGCTTATGCCTTCCAAGTAAAAGCTTCCAAAAATTAGGAGGAAATGCAATGCCCCTTCGAAGACTCGTGGAGGTCCCAGTAGCTTAACAAGACGGTTTTAATGCCCCTTACAAGAGACGTGGAGGTCAGAGTGGTATAACAAGACGCTTTTAATGCCCCTTACAAGAGACGTGGAGGTCAGAGTGGTATAACAAGACGCATTTAATGCCCCTCAGAAGAGATGTGGAGGTCAGAGTGGTATAACAAGATGGTTTTAATGCCCCTCAGAAGAGACGTGGAGGTCAGAGTGGTATAACAAGATGATTTTAATGCCCCTTACAAGAGACGTGGAGGTCAGAGTGGTATAACAAGATGCTTTTAATGCCCCTCAGAAGAGACGCGGAGGTCAGAGTGGTATAACAAGACGATTTTATTGCCCCTCAGAAGAGACGTGTAGGTCTTAGAGTGGTATAACAAGACGCTTTTAATGGCCCTTACAAGAGACGTGGAGGTCAGAGTGGTATAACAAGATGCTTTTAATGCCCCTTACAAGAGACGTGGAGGTTAGAGTGGTATAACAAGACAGTTTTAAAGCCCCTTTCAAGAACCATACAGTACAGCATCTTAAAAATATTATTCCCATTAATGGGGAGTGGGTCTCCCATAGTATTTGCTTATGCCTTACAAGCAAAAGCTTCCAAAAATTAGGACGGAGCAACTTGCAATGCCCCTTACAAGAGCCATGCAGTACAGCATATTACAAACATAAGTCCCATTATTGGGGAGTGGGTCGCCCATAGTATTTGCTTATGCCTTCCAAGCAAAAGCTTTTAAAAATTTGGACGGAGCAACTTGCAATGCCCCTTACAAGATCCATGCAGTACAGCATATTGCAATCATTATTCCCATTATTGGGGAGTTGGTCTCCCATAGTATTTGCTTATGCCTTCCAAGCAAAAGCTTCCAAAAATTAAGACGGAGCAACTTGCAATGCTCCTTACTAGAGATGAGCGTTGTTCTACTCGAACTGTTCGCCAATCTCAAATTCGAGCTGTTTTGGGCGGTGTTCGAGCCGTTCGGCGAACACGAACAATTTGAGAAAAATTCGACTGTTCGAGGTTATGTTCGATAACTGTTCGTGCACCAAAATCATAACTGGATTTTTTCTCAGTAATGATGAAAATTAATGTTAATACGCAGTTTGAGTGTACAGCGGGGTGGGGGGAGGGGCAGGGGATGGATCTCTGCAAGAACAATGAAGATCTCCATTTTTTTTTTCTCTTTCCCGCATTTACAGTGGGTAGGTGCAATCTGTCAGCCTATCAGCAGCGCACACACGGAGCGAAGTGCTTTTTTTCACACAAGCAAGGGCATGTGTCATTGGCAGTGTGTGTCACATGTCCTTGCCCTATAAGACCAAGCCATTTTCCCCGTCGCCACCATTTTCTCACTGCTGCAGCTGCGTGTTAGACGGCACCGCTGTTGCTGTGTGCGCTACACCTTGTTAATTTCAAGCCAATTTTCGCACAAATCTACAGATAGCTTGGGAGTAGGGAATAGTTGTGATTGCAGTCCTTTTAAGGACTAGGTTACAGCATTTCCTATGACTTTTATCAGGCAGGTCTGTGCTCTTAAATAGATAGATTGTGGGAGTAAAGACTAATTGTAATTGGAGTCCTTTTCAGGACTAGGTTACATCAGTTCCTATCAGTTTTTGCCAGGCAGGTCTGTGCCAGTGCTGTGCAAGTTTTTTTCACAGCATTTGGCTGAATCTAGCAAAGCTAATCCTTTTTGGCCTATTGCAGAGTGTGTTAGTCAGTGGAGTAGCCTATCTGTGTTGCAAGATATACCACCTGTGTATAGAATACCAATTTTTTTACTGCACCTAGTGAAGTAAAATCTTTTGGGCATAGCATCATTCTATTAGTCCATCTATACTGACCTCCATCAGGTTGCAAATTGAATATATTTTTTTTCTGCATCTTGCTCTGAAAAAATATTGGGCTTCTAGCTGTGTGTGGGACTTGTTGTATTAGTCCATCTATACTGACCTCCATCAGGTTGCAAACTGAATATATTTTTTTCTGCATCTACCTCTGAAAAAATATTGGGCTTCTAGCTGTGTGTGGGACTTCTTCTATTAATCCATCTATACAAACCTCCATCAGGTTGCAAACTGAATATAATTTTTTCTGCATCTACCTCTGAAAAAATATGTGGCCTTTTAGCAGTGTGTGGGACTTTCTCTATTAGTCCATCTATACTGACCTCCATCAGGTTGCAAACTGAATATAATTTTTTTCTGCATCTAGCTCTGAAAAAATATTTGGCCTTCTAGCAGTGTGTGGGACTTTCTCTATTAGTCCATCTATACTGACCTCCATCAGGTTGCAAATTAAAAATAATTTTTATCTGCATCTAGAGTACCTCTGAAAAAATATTTGGGCTTCTAGCTGTGTGTGGGACTTGTTGTATTAGTCCATCTATACTGACCTCCATCAGGTTGCAAATTGAATATAATTTTTATCTGCATCTAGCTCTGAAAAAATATTTGGCCTTCTAGCAGTGTGTGGGACTTTCTCTATTAGTCCATCTATACTGACCTCCATCAGGTTGCAAATTGAATATAATTTTTATCTGCATCTAGCTCTGAAAAAATATTTGGCCTTCTAGCAGTGTGTGGGACTTTCTCTATTAGTCCATCTATACTGACCTCCATCAGGTTGCAAATTAAAAATAATTTTTATCTGCATCTACCTCTGAAAAAATATTTGGGCTTCTAGCTGTGTGTGGGACTTGTTCTATTACTCCATCTATACTGACCTCCATCAGGTTGCAAACTGAATATATTTTTTTCTGCATCTACCTCTGAAAAAATATTGGGCTTCTAGCTGTGTGTGGGACTTGTTGTATTAGTCCATCTATACTGACCTCCATCAGGTTGCAAATTAAAAATAATTTTTATCTGCATCTACAGTACCTCTGAAAAAATATTTGGGCTTCTAGCTGTGTGTGGGACTTGTTCTATTAGTCCATCTATACTGACCTCCATCAGGTTGCAAATTGAATATAATTTTTATCTGCATCTAGCTCTGAAAAAATATTTGGCCTTCTAGCAGTGTGTGGGACTTTCTCTATTAGTCCATCTATACTGACCTCCATCAGGTTGCAAATTAAAAATAATTTTTATCTGCATCTAGCTCTGAAAAAATATTTGGCCTTCTAGCATTGTGTGGGACTTTCTCTATTATTCCATCTATACTGACCTCCATCAGGTTGCAAACTGAATATATTTTTTTCTGCATCTACCTCTGAAAAAATATTGGGCTTCTAGCTGTGTGTGGGACTTGTTGTATTAGTCCATCTAAACTGACCTCCATCAGGTTGCAAATTAAAAATAATTTTTATCTGCATCTACAGTACCTCTGAAAAAATATTTGGGCTTCTAGCTTTGTGTGGGACTTGTTCTATTAGTCCATCTATACTGACCTCCATCAGGTTGCAAATTGAATATAATTTTTATCTGCATCTACCTCTGAAAAAATATTGGGCTTGTAGCTGTGTGTGGGACTTGTTCTATTAATCCATCTATACAGACCTCCATCAGGTTGCAAACTGAATAAAAAAATTTTCTGCATCTACCGCTGAAAAAATATTTGGGCTTCTAGCTGTGTGTGGGACTTGTTCTATTAGTCCATCTATACTGACCTCCATCAGGTTGCAAATTGAATATCATTTTTATCTGCATCTAGCTCTGAAAAATATTTGGCCTTCTAGCAGTGTGTGGGACTTTCTCTATTAGTCCATCTATACTGACCTCCATCAGGTTGCAAATTAAAAATAATTTTTATCTGCATCTAGCTCTGAAAAAATATTTGGCCTTCTAGCAGTGTGTGCGACTTTCTCTATTAGTCCATCTATACTGACCTCCATCAGGTTGCAAACTGAATATATTTTTTTTCTGCATCTACCTCTGAAAAAATATTGGGCTTGTAGCTGTGTGTGGGACTTGTTCTATTAATCCATCTATACAGACCTCCATCAGGTTGCAAACTGAATAAAAAAAATTTCTGCATCTACCGCTGAAAAAATATTTGGGCTTCTAGCTGTGTGTGGGACTTGTTCTATTAGTCCATCTATACTGACCTCCATCAGGTTGCAAATTCAAAATAATTTTTTGTCTGCATCTAGCTCTGAAAAAATATTTGGCCTTCTAGCAGTGTGTGGGACTTTCTCTATTAGTCCATCTATACTGACCTCCATTAGGTTGCAAACTGAATATATTTTTTTTCTGCATCTACCTCTGAAAAAATATTGGGCTTGTAGCTGTGTGTGGGACTTGTTCTATTAATCCATCTATACAGACCTCCATCAGGTTGCAAACTGAATAAAAAAAATTTCTGCATCTACCTCTGAAAAGATATTTGGGCTTCTAGCTGTGTGTGGGACTTGTTCTATTAGTCCACCTATACTGACCTCCATCAGGTTGCAAATTGAATAGAATTTTTTTCTGCATCTAACCCAGCCAGTACTTTTGGCCTAATACCACAGTTTGGCCGCTCAGCTCTGCTCGGTTCCCATCCATTGTTTTTTTGTGCAAACAACTCCAGAGTTGTGAATTACTTAACCACCAAAATGAGTGGAAAAAGGCCTGCTGCTGGTGGAAAGGGGAATAGGCGTGTTGGGAAGGGGAAAAAAGGTTGTGTCCATGGGGTAGGTGTTAAAGCAACAGTAACATCTGCAGAAGAAAGACCATCTTCCAGCCAAACTAAAATGTCTAATTCTTTTAGCGGACAATGTGATAAGATCCCTTTCTTACGGCCACGCCAATCGCTACAAATTCCAGATGAGGCACAAAAACAGCAGGTGCTTCAACGGATATCAAATGCTCCTTTAAGTGGGCTCTCCTCCACATCAACTTCAACATCACAAATACTCCAGTCCTCAAAGGTGTCACCCCAATCGCACTTGCTTCCTCACAGCTCCCAAATCTCCAGCTGCCCGTCTGAGTATGAGGTAGAACAGATGGTTGAGTCTGCAGAGCTGTTTACTCATACTATAGCCTGGGAATCAGAGGTCGACTCCAGCGCTTCTGTGAATCCAGACGAGGAAATGATCTGCACTGATGCCCAGAATCTTTATGAGTCGGATCCAGGACCAGACGCAGAAGGGTCTGACGATAATGTAGACCCTCATTCCCAAACTGTAACTCCTGTTGGTGGAGACAATGAGGAAGACGATGATGAGACTCAAATACCTGATTGGAGCGACAACTTTAGTTTTTTGTCAGGGCAGGAACAGGTTGGCTCTGAGGACGACGGGTGTGATAACGCACAGGGTGATGATGATGAGGTTGGAGATCCCACTTACTGTCAACCCACAGTCAGCCAAGAGATGAGGTCAGCAGAGGAGGTGGAGGAAGATGCTAGTGACGACGAGGTTAGGTTGCGCCTTCCTGGACAGAGACGTAGTACTGGAAGCAAGTCAACAACTGCATCCTCAAACACAACTCTGCCTCTCACCACAAGTCGTGGTGGCTCTTCAGGTCGCATGGGTGCTAAGCCTTGCATAGCCTGGGCATTTTTTCAGATCGATAAAGATGACCCAACTCGTGTTATCTGTAACATTTGTCAGCAAAAGCTAAGTAGAGGCCAAAAAATACATAGTTTGAGTACTTCATGCATGAACCGGCACATGGACATGAAGCATAAGTTGCAGTGGGAAGCTCAGTGTGCTACAATGCGGCCTAGCCGGCCGGGCCAACCACCGTCTGCCATATCTTGTGCATCCGCGGCCTCTTCATCCTCTGTGACTGGGGGGACAGCAGTCACATCTGTTTTGGGGTGCAGACCTGCCACCTCTTTACCCGCAACAGCCAGCGTGATTGGCAGGTCATCATTTTCTTTGGAGTTGGTAACACCAGCTGGTGTTGAGCGCTGTCCGACATCGATAGCACCACCTTTGGATCAAGGCAACCTAACATGTCCGCCTGCATCTTCCTCACAGACCGGCAGTTTGCTGGGGACACCCTTATCAACCCCGTCTAAGCACAATAGCCAGCCCTCGGTCCCTCAGATGTGGACAAGTAAAAGACCATTTCCTCCTAGCCATGAGAAAGCTAAGAGGTTGAATTTCACCATCTGCAAGCTCTTGGCTACAGAAATGCTGCCTTTCTGCCTGGTGGACACAGAGGATTTTCGAGACCTTATGTCCGTCGCAGTGCCCCAGTACCAGATGCCCAGTCGGCACTACTTCTCAAAGAAAGGTGTGCCTGTGCTCCACCAGCATGTCGCACACAACATCACCGCTTCTTTGAGAAACTCTGTGTGTGACAGGGTGCATTTCACCACAGACACTTGGACGAGTAGGCATGGACAGGGGCGTTACATGTCGCTGACTGGGCACTGTGTAACTATGGTGACAGCAGGACAAGGCTGTCCAAGTCTTGCCGTCCCCACGAGTTTTGCGTCAATCCTCTTTATGTCAAAGTTCCTCCACTGCTTCTGCCTCCTCAACCTCCTCTCGGTCTTCCACCTGCACCCAAAGCCTGTCTGGTCATGCCACAAGCTTTCTAACTGCGCAGAAGGGATCCTGCACACCTCCTTACTATGCTGGCAGTAGGGCTCAACGTCATCAGGCGGTTTTTACATTGAAATGTCTGGGAAATGTGAGTCACACAGCTGAGGAGTTGTAGTCAGCTCTGGAGAACCAATTTCATGAATGGTTGTCTCCACTGGACCTGAAACCAGGGAAGGCCGTGTGCGACAATGCTGCAAACCTGGGTGCGGCCCTTCGCCGGGGCAATGTCACACACGTGCCTTGTATGGCTCACGTGTTGAACCTGATTGTCCAGCAATTTTTAGCCCACTATCCCAGACTAGATGGCCTTCTGCAGAGGGCACGGTCGCTGTGTGCTCACTTCCGCCGTTCGCATCCCGCAGCTCAGCGACTTACATCTCTACAGAAGTCGTTGGGCCTGCCACTTCACCGGCTAAAATGCGATGTGCCTACCCGGTGGAATTCAACTCTGCACATGTTGCAGCGACTGTGGCAGCACCGACAAGCCCTGGTGCAATACGTTCTGACGTATAGCCTGGGCCAACGAGATCCAGAGGTGGGGCAAATCACGCTGGAGGAGTGGTCTCAGATCAGGGACCTATGCACCCTTCTGCACAGTTTTGAAATAGCGACGAAGATGTTTAGTGCTGACGATGCCATTATCAGCATGACTATTCCGGTGATTTACATGCTGGAGCACATGTTAAACAGAATTCGGAGTCAGGTGGTGGCACAAGAGGAGGTGGAGGAAGTAGAGGAGGAGGAGTTGTATGCGGAAGGGCTAACATCTGCAAGGTCCAGACGGTCGGCAGCACCAAGGCGGCAGGCATGTGAGGGTGGGGGAGATGGTTTTACCAGGGCGCATGGTAGCAGCCAAACTAGTGAGGAAGGTGCAGGAGCCCAGGAAGAAGTGGAGGACGAACTGATGGAAGACTCATCAGATGAGGGAGACCTTGATCACATTTCTGTTGTGCGAGGTTGGGGGGAGAGGACAGAGGAAGGAAGCATGATTGTTACCTCGCCACCAACACAACAGGGACTTGGTGCTCCTGGATGTGCAACACACATGAGTGCATTCTTGCTGCACTACCTGCAACATGACCCTCGAATTGTGAGAATTAGAAATAATCCTGACTACTGGGTTGCCACACTGTTAGATCCCCGGTACAAAAGTAAATTTGCAGAAATTATTCCTGCCATAGAAAGGGATGCACGCATTCAGGAGTATCAGCAGAGACTGTTGCAGAATCTTACATGTGCTTTTCCACAAAATAACAGTGGTGCACGTAGTGAATCTCACAGTTCCAACTTGCCAACCGTGGGACCGTCAAGTGTTCAGCACTCAAACCGTAACAGAACCACAGTATCTGCTGGTAACATCAATTTTGCGGAATCATTTCACCACTTTTTAAGCCCATCCTTTGCAAGGCCACAGGAGACAAGAAGTCTGACACATAGTCAACGCCTAGAGACGATGGTACAGGAGTATCTCCAAGTAAACTTTGAAGCCATGACTGTGTCACTGGACCCTTGCTCTTTTTGGGCTTCCAATCTGGATAAATGGCTGGAGCTAGCCACTTACGCCTTGGAGATCTTGTCATGCCCCGCAGCCAGCGTTCTGTCTGAACGTGTGTTCAGCGCTGCTGGTGGTGTGCTGACAGATAAGCGCACGCGGCTCTCCACTGATAATGTAGACAGACTCACGTTCATAAAGATGAACAAATCATGGATCCGAAACGACTTTTCTACCCCTGTGTCATCCTGGGGAGAGTAAAAGCTTGATGATTGGTTAAAATCACCCTACCAACCGTTTTAAGCTTTCAAATTACTAATCATGTTTATCTGTATCTTGGCTGGAAAATAATTTGGGCTTTGTAGCAGTGTGCAACACTGATTCTATTAGGCCATTTATAATAAGCTCCACCAGATTTAAAATTACTAATCATGTTTATCTGTATCTTGACTGGAAAATAATTTGGGCTTTGTAGCAGTGTGCAGCACTGATCCTATTAGGCCATCTATACTAAAGCTTCATCAGATTTAAAATTAATAATAATTTTTAGCTGCATCTAGCCCGGAAAATAATTTTGGGGCTCCGAGATGCGCAAGACACATAAGTGCCTTCTTGCTGCACTACCTGCAGCATGACCCTCATAATGTCAGAATTCGAAGTAATCATGACTACTGGGTTGCCACACTCTTAGATCCCCCAAACTTTTCGATCAACCTTTTCATTTTAATAAAGACCAAAAAAATGGTCATTTTTGAAATTATAAGCATTAGCAGGTTGTTAGAAACTGAAATCAAACAGTTTTCAACTCAAAACTTTATTCTAGGTGATGTTACATTTTCACATAGGACCCCTTGTTCGAAAGGAGCTTCTGAACTCTCTCGTCCATTGAATTTGTCAGGTTTTGGATGGTTTCTGCTTCAATTGTTTTGCATGAGGACAGAATACCCTCCCAGAGCTGTTGCTTAGATGTGAACTGCCTCCCGCCATCATAGACACTCCTTTTAATGATGCTCCAAAGGTTCTGAATGGGGTAGAGGTCAGGGGAGCATGGGGGTCACACCATAAGTTTGTCCCCTTTTATGCCCATATCAGCCAGAGATGCAGATGTTTTATGTGCAGCATGAGATGGTGCATTATCATGCAAAAAAATGATCTTGCTGTGAAATACACGGTTCTTCTTCTTGAACCATGGCAGGAAGTGCTGTTTGAGAAAATCCACATACATTATGGAGTTCATCTTTAGCGCCTTCAGGGATCCTAAAGGGGCCGACAATCTCTCTCCCCATGATTCCAGCCCAAAACATTACTCCACCTCCTCCTTGTTGGCGCTGTAGCCGTGTTTGCGTGGGGTGTCCATCAACCAGCCATCCTCCACTCCATCCATCTGGACCATCGAGCGCTGCACGGCACTCATCCGTGAACAAAACAGTTTTGAAATCAGTCTTCATGTAATGTTTGGCCCACTGGAGCCGTTTCTGCTTGTGTGAAGTGGATAGAGGAGGTCGACAGGATGGCGTATGCACAGCTGCAAACCTCTGAAGGACCCTGCATCTTGTTGTTCGGGGGATGTTGGAGGCACCAGCAGCTTTAAAAACTTGTCTGCTGCTATGACAAGGCTTTTTTGCCGCTGCTCTTTCAACCTGACGTAATTGCCTGTAGGAAAGAGTCCTCAATTTGCCCTTATCAGCATGCACACGTGTGTACTGTGAATCAGCTACATACTTCTTGATTGCCAAGACACTTCATCCTGATCATCGCACAATGTTGATTGTAGTCATGCCTTGACCTAAACACTCCACAATTTGTTGCTTCTCAGCAGCCGACACATCCTTTTTCTTTCCCATTTTTGCAGAAAATGTAGGCTGCTTAATAATGTGAGACAGCCTTAAGTAGTCTTGCCTTTCATTGGACACACCTGCCAAACTAATTAGCACAGGTGTCTGCAATTGCTTACAGTGATATAAAGAGCCCTGACACACATCACCATCAATGAGTTTAACTGACAAACAAACAAATTCTTCCCTTATCACTCCTAAACACTTTTTGCATAATAATTTGGAACACAGTGTACATGTGCTTTTCCACAAAACACCAGTGGTTCACGTAGTGAATCTTACAGTTCTAACTTGCCAACCGTGGTCTGTATGGAGTTGTTCAATAAAGGGCCCAAAATTAAGATAACATAGATGGGAGAGGTCTCTATGAATAGGAATTCCTAAGTATTTGATACCCTGTGAGGGCCAGGCAAAGGGAAAGTTGGACTGGATGGAATCCTATATGGATTTGGGGAGGGAGACATCGAGGGCCTCAGACTTCGCTGCATTGATTTTAAAATTTTACCATGTAACAAAGTGATCTATTTCAGCCATAACAGCATGGATGGATATATGTGATTGAGTGATATATACTAGGACATCATCAGCAAATAGAGAGCACTTGTACTCGGTGCCTCCCACCTCAATCCACCTAATATTGGGGTTATGGCGAATTGATGAGAGCAGGTGCTCCGTCACTAGGATGTATAAGAGAGGGGACAGAGAACATCCCTGCCTTGTCCCATTGGTGATTGTGAAAGGTGATGAAAATGTTCTGACGCGCCCCCTGGGCCTTGGGACACCCGGAGCCGGACCCTTTTTGGTGGATGCTGGTGGTTGTAGTCTCCGTGGCGGCGACCAGGTTCCGTGGCTCAGGGCGGTCAAACCAGTGGCGGAACTATTTATGTGGTTTTGATGTTTAAGTGTCCGACTACGCCACCCGTGGATTGCGGTCAGAGTGAACCGCCGCTCCAGTGCAGACCGCTGAGGCTGGTGTTGTGGTCAGCAGAGCGTAGCATAACTGAGGAGTATAGCCTCAGGGCAGTATATGCGGAGGATGGGGGTGATGGTGCAGGGCAGCAGCAGTAACGACACGGAGTCAGTGATGCAGTCCAGGGCCTTTACTCACAGTTCTTATTATCCAGACCACGTCTGCAGGTAACGGCTGCCCACGTCGTACTGTGCTCACCAGGTGAGGGGCTCAGACAACTCCCAGATAACTTTGGAGCGCTTCACAGGACCCCCTTTGTGTGTCCTTTGTCTGGCCTTTCTTACCAACCCTTCTGTCCGGCTGCCTCGGGCCTCCTCTTGGTAAACTTGGCGCCAGTTTCCCTGACCCTATGTGATGCCTTCCTAGCGGGTGTAGCGAGGGGCTGCGCCACATAAAATGTCACAGCCTCCTGTTTCTAGCTGAGGGTCGTTTCCTGCCTCCACTAGTTTCGGGGACCGGTCTCCCCCTTTGGCCTGACCCCTCCACGCAGGTGGATTCGGGCGTGCAGTGGCGACTCGCCCGTCCGCACCCCTGGGATCCCTTCGTTCCTCGTTCCTGGAGCCTTCTCCGCTCCTCTTCCTTCCTTCTCCCTCTTCCAGGCCTGGGCCTCTGTTACTAGACCCGCCTCCGGAGCAGAGCTCATGCAGAGCCCCTGCTCCCTGCCACTTCTGCTCAGACTTCTCTGCACTGAACTAAGATGGTGCCCACCTTTTATACTCCCTTCTCAATGCACCCAGGAACTGCTTCCTCCCTGCTCCTGCACTACAGGGTTCCCCTTCCTCAGTGTTCCCTCCCCCAACTCCAGCCACGGACAGGGACTGTCGTGCCCATCTCAGGGGCATATTGGTCGCCCTGCCCCACGGCAATGTGGTGTAATGCATGCAGGTGTCGGGTCCTGATCCACACTACATCCTTACCTGAGAGTGAGATATCACACCTCTGGGTGAGGTGCAATACCTCTGTAGCAACCGAGCCCTCAGGGTGCTACAGTTCCATTTATCTTCAGCCTAGGTGACGTATTGCGATACAGGGCCGTGATTTTGGCTATAAAAGGGTCCCCTAGACCCCTACCCCAAGCTTTTTAAGAGAATCATATATGGCGTGCCAGGAGACTCTATGGAATGCTTTCTCAGCATCCAACGAGAGTATCTAATTACAAATTTTTAACTGCATCTAGCCCAGGAAATACTTTGTGCCTAGTAGCAGTGTCTGCTAGTCAGCGGATTATCCCGGCTGTTAAGCAAGCTACACCACCTGTAGTTTGGACACTTAATTTTTTCAAAGGAAATGCTTCGGGACCACGGGATACTCAGTGAAGAGCATCAGGAGGCACCCCAAGGCATAGGGGCTGGGACTGGCAGTAGGATGCCTTGCGGTGGACAGCCGAGCTCGATCCTTATAAAAGCTTTTTAACTGCAGCAGCTTTAGTGGACGCTACTGGAGCTGGAATTACGCGGCTGCTGGCATGAGACTTGCCCTCCAATAGATCCTTGTAAATGGATTTAAAGTGTATTCATTCAAATTAGAGAGACAATTTAAATTAAAAAGCTTAGAGCTGCCTCCACCACAGGGGGGCTCGCTCGACCCACCAGCGGACAGGCACCAGTATTGGGAGAGGGGGGCTGGCCGTCAGGGTTCACCGCGGCTCTGGCACAAACCCGGCGACGCGGAGGTGGCACGGGCAGGAGCGGACTGAACGTGTCGGCTTCTCACTTTTTGGATTTTAGAAGGGCATGACATGCCTATATCTGTGTCTCCCCCTCCTTTTACTCCTCCACCTATTTTCTTTTCGCATGACTATATGTACTTGTCACTTTTCCATGTGTTAGTTGTGTCTTCTGAGCAGTTTGTCAGCTTTTGGACACCTTTGAAGTTTTTGTTTGCCTGCCATTGGTTTTAACGGTGTTCGAAGGTGTTCGACGAACAGTTCGACGAACAGTTCGGCGAACACACGGGTGTTCGACGAACCGAACCGAACTCGAACACTACGGGGGTGGCTCAACACTACTCCTTACAAGAGCCATGCAGTACAGCATATTACAAACATGAGTCCCACTGTTGGGGAGTGGGTCTCCCATAGTATTTGCTTATGACTTCCAAGCAAAAGCTTTCAAAAATTAGGACGGAGCAACTTGCAATGCCCCTTACAAGAGCCATGCAGTACAGCATATTACAAACATTATTCTCATTATTGGGGAGTGGGTCTCCCATAGCATTTGCTTATGCCTTCCAAGCAAAAGCTTTAAAAAATTAGGACGGAGCAACTTGCAATGCCCCTTACAAGAGCCATGCAGTACAGCATATTACAAACATTATTCCCATTATTGGGGAGTGGGTCTCCCATAGTATTTGCTTTTCCCTTCCAAGCAAAAGCTTCCAAAAATTAGGACGGAGCAACTTGCAATGCCCCTTACAAGAGTCATGCAGTACAGCATATTACAAACATTATTCCACTTTTTGGGGAGTGGGTCTCCCATAGTATTTGCTTATGCATTGCAAGCAAAAGTTTCCAAAAATTAGGACGGAGCAACTTGCAATGCCCCTTACAAGAGCAATGCAGTATAGCATATTACAAACATATGTCCCATTACTGGGAGTGGGTCTCCCATAGTATTTGCTTATGCCTTCCAAGTAAAAGCTTAAAAAAATTAGGAGGAAATGCAATGCCCCTTTGAAGACTTGTGGAGGTCCCAGTAGCTTAACAAGTTTTAATGCCCCTTACAAGAGACGTGGAGGTCAGAGTGGTATAACAAGACGCTATTAATGCCCCTTACAAGAGACGTGGAGGTCAGAGTGGTATAACAAGACGCATTTAATGCCCCTCAGAAGAGATGTGGAGGTCAGAGTGGTATAACAAGATGCTTTTAATGCCCCTCAGAAGAGACGTGGAGGTCAGAGTGGTATAACAAGATGCTTTTAATGCCCCTTACAAGAGACGTGGAGGTCAGAGTGGTATAACAAGATGCTTTTAATGCCCCTCAGAAGAGACGAGGAGGTCAGAGTGGTATAACAAGTCGGTTTTAATGCCCCTCAGAAGAGACGTGTAGGTCTTAGAGTGGTATAACAAGATGCTTTTAATGGCCCTTACAAGAGACGTGGAGGTCAGAGTGGTATAACAAGATGGTTTTAATGCCCTTCAGAAGAGACGTGGAGGTCACAGTGGTATAACAAGACGCTTTTAATGCCCCTTACAAGAGACGTGGAGGTCAGAGTGGTATAACAAGACGCTTTTAATGCCCCTCAGAGGAGACGTGGAGGTCAGAGTGGTATAACAAGACGGTTTTAATGCCCCTCAGAAGAGACGTGGAGGTCAGAGTGGTATAACAAGACGCTTTTAATGCCCCTCTGAGGAGACGTGGAGGTCAGAGTGGTATAACAAGACGGTTTTAATGCCCCTCAGAAGAGACGTGGAGGTCAGAGTGGTATAACAAGACGCTTTTAACGTCCCTCAGAAGAGACGTGGAGGTCAGAGTGGTATAACAAGATGCTTTTAATGCCCCTCAGAAGAGACGTAGAGGTCAGAGTGGTATAACAAGACGGTTTTAATGCCCCTCAGAAGAGACGTGGAGGTCAGAGTGGTATAACAAGACGCTTTTAATGCCCCTTACAAGAGACGTGGAGGTCAGAGTGGTATAACAAGACGCTTTTAATGCCCCTCAGAAGAGACCTGGAGGTCAGATTGGTATAACAAGACGGTTTTAATGCCCCTCAGAAGAGACGTGGAGGTCAGAGTGGTATAACAAGACGCTTTTAATGCCCCTTACAAGAAAGGTGGAGGTCAGAGTGGTATAACAAGACGCTTTTAATGCCCCTCAAAAGAGACGTGGAGGTCAGAGTGTTATAACAAGACGCTTTTAATGACCGTTAAAAGAGACGTGGAGGTCAGAGTGTTATAACAAGACGCTTTTAATGCCCCTTACAAGAGACTTGGAGGTCAGAGTAGTATAACAAGACGCTTTTAATGCCCCTCAGAAGAGACGTGGAGGTCAGAGTGGTATAACAAGACGCTTTTAATGCCCCTTATAAGAGACATGGAGTTTAGAGTGGTACAACAAGACTCTTTTAATGCCCCTTACAAGAGACGTGGAGGTCAGCGTGGAATAACAAGACGCTTTTAATGCCCCTCAGAAGAGACGTGGAGGTCAGAGTGGTATAACAAGACGGTTTTAATGCCCCTCAGAAGAGACGTGGATGTCAGAGTGGTATAACAAGATGCTTTTAATGCCCCTTACAAGAGACGTGGAGGTCAGAGTGGTATAACAAGACGCTTTTAATGCCCCTCAGAAGAGACGTGGAGATCAGAGTGGTGTAACAAGACGCTTTTAATGCCCCTTACAAGAGACGTGGAGGTCAGATTGGTATAACAAGACTGTTTTAATGCCCCTCAGAAGAGACGTGGA
Organism: Phyllobates terribilis; assembly: GCF_046119375.1. Taxonomy (NCBI): domain Eukaryota; kingdom Metazoa; phylum Chordata; class Amphibia; order Anura; family Dendrobatidae; genus Phyllobates; species Phyllobates terribilis. The sequence goes on from NW_027362762.1 coordinate 883,579,312, forward strand.
GGTCAGAGTGGTATAACAAGATGCTTTTATTGCCCCTTACAAGAGACGTGGAGGTCAGAGGGGTAGAACAAGACGCTTTTAATGCCCCTCAGAATAGACGTATAGGTCATAATGGTATAACAAGACGCCTTTAATGCCCCTTACAAGAGACGTGGAGGTCAGAGTGGTATAACAAGATGCTTTTAATGCCCCTTACAAGAGACGTGGAGGTCAGAGTGGTATAACAAGACAGTTTTAAAGTCACTTTCAAGAACCATACAGTACAGCATCTTCAAAATATTATTCCCATTATTGGGGAGTCGGTCTCCCATGGTATTTGCTTATGCCTTGCAAGCAAAAGCTTCCAAAAATTAGGACGGAGCAACTTGCAATGCCCCTTACAAGAGCCATGCAGTACAGCATATTACAAACATATGTCCCATTATTGGGGAGTGGGTCTCCCATAGTATTTGCTTATGCCTTTCAAGCAAAAGCTTCCAAAAATTAGGATGGAGCAATTTGCAATGCCCCTTACAAGAGCCATGCAGTACAGCATATTACAAACATAAGTCCCATTATTGGGGAGTGGGTCTCCCATAGTATTTGGTTATGCCTTCCAAGCAAAAGCTTCCAAATATTAGGATGGAGCAATTTGCAATGCCCCTTACAAGAGCCATTCAGTACAGCATATTACAAACATAAGTCCCATTATTGGGGAGTGGGTCTCCCATAGTATTTGCTTATGCCTTCCAAGCAAAAGCTTCCAAAAATTAGGACGGAGCAACTTGCAATGCCCCTTACAAGAGCCATGCAGTACAGCAAATTACAAACATAAGTCCCACTATTGTGGAGTGGGTCTCCCATAGTATTTGCTTATGCCTTCCAAGCAAAAGCTTTCAAAAATTAGGACGGAGCAACTTGCAATGCCCCTTACAAGAGCCATGCAGTACAGCATATTACAAACATTATTCCCATTATTGGGAAGTTGGTATCCCATAGCATTTGCTTATGACTTCCAAGCAAAAGCTTCCAAAAATTAGGACGGAGCAACTTGCAATGCCCCTTACAAGAGCCAAGCAGAACAGCATATTACAAACATTACTCCCATTATTGGGGAGTGGGTCTCCCATAGTATTTGCTTATGCATTGCAAGCAAAAGCTTCCAAAAATTAGGACGGAGCAACTTGCAATGCCCCTTACAAGAGCAATGCAGTATAGCATATTACAAACATATGTCCCATTATTGGGGAGTGGGTCTTCCATAGTATTTGCTTATGCCTTCCAAGTAAAAGCTTCCAAAAATTAGGAGGAAATGCAATGCCCCTTCGAAGACTCGTGGAGGTCCCAGTAGCTTAACAAGACGGTTTTAATGCCCCTTACAAGAGACGTGGAGGTCAGAGTGGTATAACAAGACGCTTTTAATGCCCCTCAGAGGAGACGTGGAGGTCAGAGTGGTATAACAAGACGCTTTAAACGTCCCTCAGAAGAGACGTGGAGGTCAGAGTGGTATAACAAGATGCTTTTAATGCCCCTCAGAAGAGATGTAGAGGTCAGAGTCGTATAATAAGACGGTTTTAATGCCCCTCAGAAGAGACGTGGAGGTCAGAGTGGTATAACAAGACGCTTTTAATGCCCCTTACAAGAGACGTGGAGGTCAGAGTGGTATAGCAAGACGCTTTTAATGCCCCTCAGAAGAGACGTGGAGGTCAGAGAGGTATAACAAGACGCTTTTAATGCCCCTTACAAGAGATGTGGAGGTCAGAGTGGTATAACAAGACGCTTTTAATGCCCCTTACAAGAGACGTGGAGGTCAGAGTGGTATAACAAGACGCTTTTAATGCAACTCAGAAGAGATGTGAAGGTCAGAGTGGTATAACAAGACGCTTTTAATGCCCCTCAGAAGAGACGTGGAGGTCAGAGTGGTGTAACAAGACGCTTTTAATGCCCCTCAAAAGAGACGTGGAGGTCAGAGTGGTATAACAAGACGGTTTTAATGCCCCTCAGAAGATACGTGGAGGTCAGAGTGGTATAACAAGATGCTTTTAATGCCCCTCAGAAGAGACGTGGAGGTCAGAGTGGTATAACAAGACGGTTTTAATGCCCCTCAGAAGAGACGTGGAGGTCAGAGTGGTGTAACAAGACGCTTTTAATGCCCCTTACAAGAGACGTGGAGGTCAGATTGGTATAACAAGACTGTTTTAATGCCCCTCAGAAGAGACGTGGAGGTCAGAGTGGTATAGCAAGATGCTTTTATTGCCCCTTACAAGAGACGTGGAGGTCAGAGGGGTAGAACAAGACGCTTTTAATGCCCCTCAGAATAGACGTATAGGTCATAATGGTATAACAAGACGCCTTTAATGCCCCTTACAAGAGACGTGGAGGTCAGAGTGGTATAACAAGATGCTTTTAATGCCCCTTACAAGAGACGTGGAGGTCAGAGTGGTATAACAAGACAGTTTTAAAGTCACTTTCAAGAACCATACAGTACAGCATCTTAAAAATATTATTCCCATTATTGGGGAGTCGGTCTCCCATGGTATTTGCTTATGCCTTGCAAGCAAAAGCTTCCAAAAATTAGGACGGAGCAACTTGCAATGCCCCTTACAAGAGCCATGCAGTACAGCATATTACAAACATAAGTCCCATTATTGGGGAGTGGGTCTCCCATAGTATTTGCTTATGCCTTTCAAGCAAAAGCTTCCAAAAATTAGGATGGAGCAATTTGCAATGCCCCTTACAAGAGCCATGCAGTACAGCATATTACAAACATAAGTCCCATTATTGGGGAGTGGGTCTCCCATAGTATTTGGTTATGCCTTCCAAGCAAAAGCTTCCAAATATTAGGATGGAGCAATTTGCAATGCCCCTTACAAGAGCCATTCACTACAGCATATTACAAACATTATTACCATTATTGGGGAGTGGGTCTCCCATAGTACTTGCTTATGCCTTCCAAGCAAAAGCTTCCAAAAATTAGGATGGAGCAATTTGCAATGCCCCTTACAAGAGCCATGCAGTACAGCATATTACAAACATAAGTCCCATTATTGGGGAGTGGGTCTCCCATAGTATTTGCTTATGCCTTCCAAGCAAAAGCTTCCAAAAATTAGGACGGAGCAACTTGCAATGCCCCTTACAAGAGCCATGCAGTACAGCAAATTACAAACATAAGTCCCACTATTGTGGAGTGGGTCTCCCATAGTATTTGCTTATGCCTTCCAAGCAAAAGCTTTCAAAAATTAGGACGGAGCAACTTGCAATGCCCCTTACAAGAGCCATGCAGTACAGCATATTACAAACATTATTCCCATTATTGGGAAGTGGGTATCCCATAGCATTTGCTTATGCCTTCCAAGCAAAAGCTTCCAAAAATTAGGACGGAGCAACTTGCAATGCCCCTTACAAGAGCCAAGCAGAACAGCATATTACAAACATTACTCCCATTATTGGGGAGTGGGTCTCCCATAGTATTTACTTTTCCCTTCAAAGCAAAAGCTTCCAAAAATTAGGATGGAGCAACTTGCAATGCCCCTTACAAGAGCCATGCAGTACAGCATATTACAAACATTATTCCAATTTTTGGGTAGTGGGTCTCCCATAGTATTTGCTTATGCATTGCAAGCAAAAGCTTCCAAAAATTAGGACGGAGCAACTTGCAATGCCCCTTACAAGAGCAATGCAGTATAGCATATTACAAACATATGTCCCATTATTGGGGAGTGGGTCTTCCATAGTATTTGCTTATGCCTTCCAAGTAAAAGCTTCCAAAAATTAGGAGGAAATGCAATGCCCCTTCGAAGACTCGTGGAGGTCCCAGTAGCTTAACAAGACGGTTTTAATGCCCCTTAAAAGAGACGTGGAGTTCAGAGTGGTATAACAAGACGCTTTTAATGCCCCTCAGAGGAGACGTGGAGGTCAGAGTGGTATAACAAGACGCTTTAAACGTCCCTCAGAAGAGACGTGGAGGTCAGAGTGGTATAACAAGATGCTTTTAATGCCCCTCAGAAGAGATGTAGAGGTCAGAGTCGTATAACAAGACGGTTTTAATGCCCCTCAGAAGAGACGTGGAGGTCAGAGTGGTGTAACAAGACGCTTTTAATGCCCCTTACAAGAGACGTGGAGGTCAGAGTGGTATAGCAAGACGCTTTTAATGCCCCTCAGAAGAGACGTGGAGGTCAGAGAGGTATAACAAGACGCTTTTAATGCCCCTTACAAGAGATGTGGAGGTCAGAGTGGTATAACAAGACGCTTTTAATGCCCCTTACAAGAGACGTGGAGGTCAGAGTGGTATAACAAGACGCTTTTAATGCAACTCAGAAGAGATGTGAAGGTCAGAGTGGTATAACAAGACGCTTTTAATGCCCCTCAGAAGAGACGTGGAGGTCAGAGTGGTGTAACAAGACGCTTTTAATGCCCCTCAAAAGAGACGTGGAGGTCAGAGTGGGATAACAAGACGCTTTTAATGCCCCTCAGAAGATACGTGGAGGTCAGAGTGGTATAACAAGATGCTTTTAATGCCCCTCAGAAGAGACGTGGAGGTCAGAGTGGTATAACAAGACGGTTTTAATGCCCCTCAGAAGAGATGTGGAGGTCAGAGTTGTATAACAAGACGCTTTTATTGCCCCTTACAAGAGACGTGCAGGTCAGAGTGGTAGAACAAGACGCTTTTAATGCCCCTCAGAATAGACGTGGAGGTCAGAGTGGTATAACAAGACGCTTTTAATGCCCCTAACAAGAGACGTGGAGGTCAGAGTGGTATAACAAGATGCTTTTAATGCCCCTTACAAGAGACGTGGAGGTCAGAGTGGTATAACAAGACAGTTTTAAAGCCCCTTTCAAGAACCATACAGTACAGCATCTTAAAAATATTATTCCCATTATTGGGGAGTGGGTCTCCCACAGTCTTTGCTCTTGCCTTCCAAGAAAAAGCTGAGAAAAAAAAGGACGGAGGAACATGCAGTAATGGCAACACAGACCATGGTATAGTGGTGGTGGAGGCTGAGGATAAGGAGAAGAACATAAAACTGCCGAAATGAGGAAGCGTATACCCATGTGTGGGTTTGAAGCGGTACATGTGAATACACCTCCCGAAATAACACAGTGGATTTGACTTTATGTTACTCTGCTGTCATTTGGTGGTGATGAGAAGTCTGGCCCAATCCAGCCATTGTTCATTTTGATAAGGGTCAGCTTGTCAGCCTTGTCAGTTGACAGGTGAGTGCGCTTATCATATTATAATTCCCCCAGCGGCACTAAAAACACGCTCCGATAACATGCTAGCGGCAGTGCAGGCCAGGTCCTCCAAGGCGTACAGAGCAAGTTCATTCCAAGTGTCCAGCTTGGATACCCAATAATTAAAAGGCTCAGAGGAATCACGGAGGACGCTGGCACGGTCGGCAAGGTACTCCCTCACCATCTTTTGAAACTTTCCACTCCTTGTGAGAGTACCCCGCGCCTCAGGGTCTCTCCGAAGGGAGGGTCTGAGAAAACTGTCCTAGAACGTTGACAGTGTTCCCCTGCCTCTGCTGGATTGGAGTTGCCTCTCTCTCGCTTGTACGCTTTGGTTGGTCAACGAACTGTGACCTCTGCCGCTAGCGTGTTCAGATGGGAATTTTTTTAACAGTTCTGCAGCAAGGGCCTTCTGGTACTGGCCCATTTTTGTAGACCTCTCCACCTCAGGAATAAGAGAGTGAAAGTTCTCCTTGTAGCGGGGGTTTAAAAGTGTCACCAACCAGTAATGACTGTCACGCAACATTTTGACAACGCGAGGTTCACGGTGAAGGCAGTGTAGCATAAAGTCAGCCATGCGTGCCAGACTGGTAATGGGCAAGATTTCCGTGTCCTCACCAAGATGATGACTGACCATGCTCTCCTCCTACTCATCCTCCCCCCTGTCCTCAGGCCACCCACGCTGAACCGACGGTATGACACTTGTACAGGTACTACCATCTACAGCGCATGATACCAGCTCCTGTTCTTCCTCCTCCTCCTCTCCCTCATTGTCCCCCAATGCACGTTGGGATGAGATGAGGCTGGGCTGTGTGTTTTCGCCCACTACGGCTTCTTGATCCATCTCATCATACTCTGGCTGCAATGCCTCCTCTTTAATTCTCTGCAGAGAGCGTTGCAAAAGACAGACAAGTGGGATGCTGACACTAATGATGGCTTCATCACCACTCACCATCTTGGTGGCCTCCTCAAAGTTTGTCAGGATGGTACATATGTCAGACATCCAGGTCCACTCATGACGCCTTATGTGTGGAGTCTGACCTGAATATCGACGGCCTTGTTGCAGCTGGTACTCCACAACTGCTCTCTTCTGCTCACAAATCCTTTGCAACATGTGGAGGGTAGAGTTCCAATGTGAGGGGACATCACACACCAGTCGGTGTGCCGGAAGCTGCAAACGCTGCTGCAGCACAGCAAGGGCGGCGGAAGCTGTAGCCGACTTGCGAAAATTAGCTGACCGGCGGCGTACTTTCACGAGCAGATCTGGCAATTCAGGGTGCGATTTAAGAAACTGCTGAACCACGAGGTTAAGCACATGAGCCAGGCATGGTACGTGTGTGATCTTGCCTCGCCTCAGAGCCGCCACCATGTTACGGCCATTGTCATACACGACCATGCCTGGATGTAGGTTCAGCGATCTCAGCCACAGATCTGCCTGCTCTTTCACAGCTGTCCACAACTCACAAGCAGTGTGAGGTTTATCACCTAAGCTTATGAGTTTCAGCACAGCCTGTTGCCTTTTGGCTGAGGCAGTAATGCAGTGCTACCAGCTTGTAACTGATGTGGTGATATTCGATATGGAGGCTGAACATGAGGAGGAGGAGGAGGAGGATGATGCGCAGGAGCTGTACACTGTGGCTGCAACTCTGACTGACTTAGGGCCCGCAATCCACGGTGTGGGGAAGATATGTTCCGTCCCAAGGTCCAACTGGGTCCCGGCTTCCACTATGTTTACCCAGTGTACCGTCAGGGAGATGTACCGTCCCTGGCCACAAGCACTTGCCCCCGTGTCCGTTGTCAGGTGGACTCTCCCAGTAACTGCGTTGTTGAGGGCACGGCAGATGTTTTGGGACACGTGCTTGTGTAGTGCGGGGATGGCACACCGGGCAAAATAGTGTCGGCTGGGGACTGAGTACCGAGGGACGGCCACCGCCATAAGGTTGCGGAAGGATTCCGTCTCCACCAGCATAAAAGGCAGCATCTCCAACGCAAGCAGCCTTGAAAATGTGCGAATTTAGGACTGTGGCCTGTGGGGCGAATTTCCGCTTTCATTCAAAGGTCTGGGATATGGACAATTGAACGCTGCGGTGGGACATGGACGCGGACGTTAATGCTGTTTCTTGGGAAACTGCCATAACAAGTGAAGACTGAGAGGAGGGGGCATCTTTACATGCAGTATGGACAGGGGATTGCCTTGCACACACAACAGGGGGTTCTATTGCACGCACAACAGTGGAAGAAGCAGTGGTGACACCCGCTGACACTGGTCGTGGACCCTGGGTTTCGCCCCACAAAGTCGGGTGCTTTGCTGCCATGTGCCTGATCATGCTGGTGGTGGTCAGGCTTGGAGTTTTGTCACCCCTGCTGATGCTAGCATGGCAGGTGATACAAATGGCCTTTTTGGGGTTATCAACAGAGTCTTTAAAATAATTCCAGACTCTGGAAGACCTACAGGTTGTACTGGCAACGTCCCTCGTGTTGGTATTACAGGGAACGGTTGCCCGCCTTCTGTCTACGGCCACCACACTGCTTCCTCCTGCCTGTTGGGGTACTCTGCCTCCCTGCCCCTGTGTGCTGCTGGCCTCGCTCTGCATGTCCTCCTGCCACATTGGGTCAGTTACTAGATCATCCACCACCTCCATGTCTTCCACTTGCGCACCACGATCCTCCTCCTCACTTCCTGGCAATTGTGTCTCGTCATCGTCCACCTCTTGTGACAAATTGCTAGCGTCGACTTCCTGTGGCCGTGGCTGTTCAAATATTTGGGCATTGCTACATGGGATCTCCTCTTCCACCACTTCAAGCGTAGCAGGCGAGGGGCACAAATATGGAAATGGACCAGTGAACAGCTCTTCAGAGTGTCCAAGTGTGGGATCAATTGCAGTCTGACGACACTCGGCATGGTGGGAGGAAGGAGCATCAGGGTGAGGAGGAGTATGCCGTCGAGACTCACGGCTACTAAGAGTTGACCATGTGGAAGACAGACCGGAGGTGGTGGTGCCCAGGTAACTGGAAGTATTATCTGCTATCCAATTAATAACCTGTTCACACTGATCAGTTCGCAATACTGGTGTTGTTCTGTGCTTCTCTAGTAATTCGGTCAAGAAGTGGGAGCGAGAAGTTCTGTCTGTTTGTTGTAGCACATTTTCACCTTGGCCACGGCCCCGTCCTCTGCACGTGCCATCACCATAACGTCCACTTCCACGTCCCTTGTCACGCGCCTTGCCCATTGTAAAGGAAGTAAAATAGCTTACACTCGCACTATCAATGGAAAAAGGGTACTAAAAAATAGATTAGAACCGTGAAAGAGGAAAACCACAGTTCTATTTCTCTGGCCTACACCCGACTCTTTTAAACCATCAGAACAATCAGGGTGAAACTATTACTGTTTTTCCTTACAGAAAAAATACCAAAACCTGAATAATAGAGATTTTTTTTACCGTGGAATGGCAAAACCACAGTTATTTTTTACTGCTGTGTACCATACTTTTTAAAATATATAGATTTGTGTCTGAACAGTGAGCGACACACTCAAACTGTTTTTTTTTTAGATACCAATGGCCCAAAACTGGATGCTACAGAGATTTTACCCGTAGAACTGCAAAACCACATTGGGATTTGCCAGGCGTACACCAGACTATTTTCAACAGATATATTTTTGTGTCAGAACACTCAGGAGACACTACTGTTTTTTTTTACTGCAAAAAATGCGAAAAACAAGATAATAGAGGTTTTTTTACCGTGGAACAGCAAAAGCACAGTTTTCATTTACTGTTGTATATACCAGACTTTTTTAAAAATATAGATTTGCGGCTGAACAGTGAGCGACACACTCAAACTGTTTTCTTTTAAATACCAAAGGCCCAAAACTGGATACTACAGAGATTTTACCCGTGGAACTGCAAAACCACACTCCTGTTTCTGTGGCCTATACCAGACTCTTTTCAACAGATATATTTGTGTCTGAAAAATCAGAGATACTTTTTTTTTCCTTTGGGGGGGGGGGTGGGGCACCAATAGAATAATAAGACGGGTGTTTGTACAGTGTGTAGGAGGAAAAAAAAAGAGGATTTAGATGAATAAAAAGGATTTTTACTGGCCCCCGAGACCTGCAGCTAAGTCCAGCAATTTCAGAAACAGGAGCACACGGGACTGTAATGCAGAGTTTGCTGGTATAACCACTGCGTCTCCTATACAGCCTGCCTGCCTGATATCTGGGATTGATATTAGTCCTGAGAAGGACTGTTTGTTTGTTCTGGTAGCCTTTACAGACCCTACACTAACTATTTCGCAGGAAAAATCTCTCCGTAGCTCAGCAGCGCTGTCCCTACACTGTCTGATCCGGAGCGTCTGTGTCCAAGATGGCGGCGCCCGGTTTTAAATACTCGAGGTGCCTGCCAATCACTGTAATGACCACAAACAACATGGCTGCGGCATTACAGTGACTGGCTGGCAATCCCTGCATGTTCATTGGCTCTGTAAAGAGCGCCAAACATGCAGGGCGGAGACCCGAGCTCACGCCTGAGTAACCCGGAAATGCTCGGTGCTCGCCGAACATCCAGAGTAGCGTGATGCTCGGGCGAGTACCGAGCAGTGTCGAGCATGCTCGCTCAACACTAGTTATAACCTCTTGATGTCTCCTTTCCATGCAATTTTCTGTCTACTGCCTGATTCAAACACATGATGTTGATGGCTGTTCCGGCTCTTACAGACATAGGATCTCCTGCTACACACAGCCTATCATCTGAGCACAGAAGGAGAGCTGGTGGACATTTATCAGTCCAATAACTGTTTTTATAAGTTATTCACTTATTATTTTTCACTTATTCATCATCTTTTTATCACCTCACTCAACCCCCCAATCTGACCTATCCATCAAAGTTAATGACTGCCCAGTCTCCCCAGTCCCACAATCTCGCTGCCTCAGGGTAACCCTGGACTCTGATCTATCCTTCAAACCACATATCTAAACCCTCTCCACCTCCTGCTGACTCGAACTCAAAAATATCTCCTGGATCCGCACATTCCTTAGCAAAGGCTCTGCAAAAACACTTGTGCACGCCCTCATCATCTTCCGCCTCGACTACTGCAACCTCATGCTCTGTGGCCTCCCTTCTACCACTCTCACACCCCTTCAATCTATCCTAAACTCTGCTGCCCGACTAATCCATCTGTCCCCCCGCTACTCCCCGGCCTCCCCCTCTGTCAATCCCTTCACTGGCTCCCCATTACCCAGAGACTCAAGTTCAAGATCCTAACCTTGGCATACAAAGCCATCCACAACTTATCTCATCCATACATTTCTGACCTAGTTTCCTGGTATTTACCTACATGCAACCTCCGATCCTCACAAGATCTCCTTCTCTACTCCCCTCTTTTCTCCTCTTCCCACAATTGCATACAAGATTTCTCCGTGCATCCCCCTTATTCTGGAACTCTCTACCCCAACACATCAGACTCTCGCCTACCGTGGAAACCTTCAAAAGGAATCTGAAGACCCACCTCTTCCAACAAGTGCACAACCTGCAGTGACCACCGCTCCACCATACCACTGCACTACGAGTTATACCCTCACCTATTGTATCCTCACTCATCCCTTGTAGACTGAGAGCCCTTGAGGGCAGGGTCCTCTCTCCTCCTGTAACAGTCGCTGACCCATTTTGTTCAAGATTATTGTAACTGTATTTGCTATGTATACCTCCTTTTCACATGTAAAGTGCCATGGAATAAATGGCGCTATAATAATAAATAATAATAATAATAATAATATGCAATTTTCTCCTTTATTTTAATTGACGATTAGCTGTGCAATTCTAATATCTTCTCCTCCCCAAGTTTGTTTCTAAAGTCTTTTATTTCTCTCCACACCTTATTTAATTTAACTTATTTTTAACAGCAGATCAGCAGTGCAATTATCGCTTTCACTTTTGCATTTTGTGCAATGGGAAAACTGTGTTACAGCTATGATCACTCTGAAACAGCCATTGTAACCCATATTTCTAATTCATTATGTCAGTCATTAAGCACTCACCTTTTGCAGTTGCAAAGCTTTGTGAAACCTGGAATACAGTGAGAGTAGCTCTGCATTCTCACTGTTATGTTACTCAGACACTCATTAGTAGCCCCTGCAGAGCTAAGGATAAGCTGGATTACAGCTGTGATCACTGTGAAACAGCCACTGTTAGGCAATGTGCGCATCTTGGTATTGACTGCAGAAATTTCTGAAAGGTTTCTGGTTAGCCTTTGGGGCAAGTCCCCACGATAAGCAACCAGCAGAGCTTTGGACACAACGTATTTTTGCTGCATCCAAACACTGCATTCTAATGACACACTTGTTTTGTCAGTACATGTGGATCCACCACATGTAATTACATTTCAATTAGCCGAAATCTGGCGTCTCCGCTACAGAAATTGACATGCTGCGGGTGAGTTTACACAGTGCTAACAACAAGCACAGTGGGCATGGATTTTTTATAAATGAAATAAAATGAAGAATTAAATTAAAAAATGGCGTGGGCTCACACGTCATTTTCATAACCTGCAGAGGGGGGGGGGCATATATAACTAGACAGGGAAGGGGCCATTAGCCAAAAATGTTCCCTGGCTAATGATAACAGCCCACAGCTGTATGCTTAGTGTTTACTGGCTAGATTACAGGGGGACCCCAGAAAAAAATTGGCGTAGGGTCCGCCAATAAAATCTAACCAGCAAAGACTAAACAGAAAGCGTGAGCTGATATTAATAGCCAGGGAAGGGGCCTTGGATGCTGTCCCCCTCTGAGGCTAATAATATCTGCCCTCAGCGGCCCCAGAAATAGCGCATCCATACGATGCGCAAATTCTGGCACTTAGCCTCGCTCTTCCCACTTGCCCTGATGTGGTGGCAAGTGGAGTAATAGGATTGGGGTTCATGTCAGTTTTGTATTGGCAGCTGACATGAAGCCCAAGTTAGTAATGGAGAGGAGACTATAAGACGCCCCCATTACTAATAGTAATGGTTTGGAAATAAGCACACAGCCTGAAAAAAATCCATTATTTGAAAAAAAAGTCCACACAGTTTTAATCATTTATTTAAAAATAAAAAACATAGTATACTCACCTAATACCTAATCTCCTGAATCCATTGTCCCCTGTAAAAAGCAGAAAATAAACAAGCAACCTAATACTCACCTAACGCCTAATCCATTTGAAGTCATTGTCCGACGTGTTGACATAATTCAGAGTGTCCCACGGCAATCGGATCATTTGTAGAGCAATCATATCAGCAGTCACTAATGTGACTGCTGTGCAAGATAGCAGGCTATACACTGGGCTACACAGCCTAGCGCTGAGCTGCAGTGAGAGAGGTCACACGAGTTCATCAGTTGCTTCGGTGACCTCATTTACTGTACCACCGCTGCATGATAATTTTCTCATGCAGCAGTGGTGCCATAAGTGAGGTCACAGGAGTTCATCAGCTGATGAACTCATGTGACCTCTCTCATGGCAGCTCAACGCTATATATATCGTGGGACCAATTATGCTCCTGTCAGTCTATCGCCGGCTGCCGGATAGAGCAGTCATATCTCCGGATGTGACTGTTCTATAAATGATCCGATCTCCACGGGACATTCTGGATTACGTGGATTGCGGCAGACAGGTGAGGGATATGGTGTTTTTTTATTTTTGATTTTTTACAGGTGACATGCATCGGGGATTTGGTGTTAGGTGAGTATAATGTGTTTTTTATTTCCATATTTATTTATTTATTTCAACTTTTTTTTTCTTGACCGCGGGTCAAGACCCATTGACTTAAATTGAGTCAGTCAAATACGCAGCAAAAACCGTAGCAAATGTGCAAATATTTTTATACCTGCGTTTTTGCTGCTGACTTGACTGACTCAATTGAAGTCAATGGGTAAAAACACTGCAAAAATGCACAAAGAATTGATATGCTGCAGATTTAAATGCACTGCAAATACTCAAAGGAAAATTCCCGATCATGTGCCAACACTTCAGGATTCTCATTTAATTAGCTGGCTCAAGGATTCCCCAGCGTTTCTGGCCCAATTGCACAAGGAAAAAACGCAGCGAAAGTGCACCAAAAATGCACCGTGTGCACACAGCCTAGCCCAACTTCCCATCTGCTTTCTGAAATCATAACATATACAAAAAATAGTCCACTAGAGTGGTAGAAAAACAGGGATCCGGCACTGCTTCCATTCACACTATGTGTATAAAAACAGCAATGATGAAATTAACTAGATTTAGCAGCTGATTAACTGTGTCGATGGTATTCACCAGGAAATATTCCAATAGTAATGTAAGGAGAAAATGGGGCACTCACCACTGAGCATTATAATAAGCTTTATTTGCGGTTCAAAACAGAGATTATGTTGACAATGTGGCTTTTTTCCCGTGAGTAATTCACGCTTCCTCTGAGCCATAGCAGCATACGTCACTGCCTGCTTATATACAAAACATCTCAAATGCAAACAATTAAAAGCATCCATTATGCAAAATGGTAATAAAAAGCTGTTAGGCTATGTGCCCACGATGCAGAAATGCTCCGGATTTTTCCTGAGCATTTCTGCATCTCCCTGGCAGAAAAAACGAATGCGGATTTTACATGCGATTTTCCTGCCAGGGACAAGTGGAAGTGAAGCCTTCTTCACATGCATTTCCTCATGCAGGTTGTCAAACGCTTTCCAAGCAATTTTAGCATCACTTAGAAAGTGCTTGACAACTTGGTCAGACTATATAAATCCATGCATCCAGCATGCCTCCGAAGATTGCTGGATGTTTTCCTGCTACTATCCCAGTTCTAGGACTCCCGTTAAAACAAAGCTTCAGGTGATGAATGATGGATGAGGTGGTGGCAAAGGAGAAAGAGCAGGAGGAACAGGGACCACTCACATCAATATCAGGCCAGTCAACCACATATGTCTTGTAGGATATGTTTCTGTACCAAAAAGAGAGGTTCGGCTACACAGTTATAGTTATAGGTCATGCAATGAGTGCAATGCCAACCAAAAATTTTGAGGCACTCCAATGCCCCTTGGAAGTGACATGGAGGTCAGAGGGCCTTAACTAAACATTTTTTTCCATTTATAGCAACTGGATCTCCTATGCACTGTTGGCCTAAGCAGTGAATGGAAGGCTTTCCAAAAATTATGAGGAACTGCAATGCCCCTTGAAACAGACATGGATTACAGCATACTAAAAACCTTCTACCCATTATTGGGCAGTGGGTCTCCCTTAGTGTTCGCCTAAGCATTGAAAAGCAAAAGCTGACTAAAATTAGGAGGAAATGCAATGCCCGTTGGTAGAATGGTGGAGTTCGCAGTGGAATAAAAAGACAATATCAATGCCCCTTGGAAAAGTGGTGGAGGTCGCAGTAGCTTAACAAGATGGTTTTAATGCCCCTTGGAAGAGCGGTAGAGGTTGCAGTAGCTTAACAAGACGGTTTTAATTCCACTTGGAAGAGTGATGGAGATCGCATTAGCTTAACAAGACGGTTTTAATTCCCCTTGGAAACGTGGTGGAGGTCGCATTAGCTTAACAAGACGGTTTTAATGCCCCTTGGAAAAGTGGTGGAGGTCGCATTAGCTTAACAAAACGGTTTAAATGTCCCTTGGAATAGTGGTGGAGGTCGCAGAAGCTTAACAAGACGGTTTTAATGCCCCTTGGAAAAGTGGTGGAAGTCGCAGTAGCTTAACAAGATGGTTTTAATGCCCCTTGGAAGAGATGTGGAGGTTGCAGTAGCTTAACAAGACGGTTTAAATGCCCCTTGGAAGAGACGTGAAGGTCGCAGTAGCTTAACAAGACGGTTTTAATGCCCCTTGGAAGAGTGGTGGAGGTCACAGTAGCTTAACAAGACGGTTTTAATACCCCTTGGAAGAGACGTGGAGGTTGCACTAGCTTAACAAGACGGTTTAAATGCCCTTTGGAAGAGACGTGGAGGTCGCAGTAGCTTAACAAGATGGTTTTAATGCCCTTTGGAAGAGACGTGGAGGTTGCTGTAGCTTAACAAAACGGTTTAAATGCCCTTTGGAAGAGACGTGGAGGTTGCAGTAGCTTAACAAGATGGTTTTAATGCCCCTTGGAAGAGTGGTGGAGGTCGCAGTATCTTAACAAGACAGTTTTAATGCCCCTTGGAAGAGACGTGGAGGTTTCAGTAGCTTAGCAAAACGGTTTAAATGCCCCTTGGAAGAGACGTGGAAGTTGTAGTAGCTTAACAAGACGGTTTTAATGCCCCTTGGAGGAGACGTGGAGGTTGCAGTAGCTTAACAAGACTTTTTTAATGCCCCTTGGAAGAGATGTGGAGGTTGCAGTAGCTTAACAAGACAGTTTTAATGCCCCTTGGAAGAGTGGTGGACGTCGCAGTAGCTTATCAAGACGGTTTTAATGCCCCTTACAAGAGCCATGCAGTACAGCATACAAAAAACATTATTCCCATTATTGGGGAGTGGGTCTCCCATAGTCTTTGCCTATGCCTTCCAAGCAAAAGCTGCCAAAAATTAAGACGGAGGAACTTGCAATGCTGGCAACACGGACCACGGTCACCCTGGTGGTGCAGTGTTGGTGGAGGCAGAGGATAAGGAGAAGAGCAAAAAAAAGCCGAATTGAAGAAGCGTATACCCATGTGTGGGTGTGAAGCGGTGCATGAGAATACACCTCCCGAAATAACACAGTGGATTTGACTTTATGTTACTCTGCTGTTATTTGGTGGTGATGAGAAGTCTGGCCCAATCCAGCCCTTATTCATTTTGATAAGGGTCAGCTTGTCAGCATTGTCAGTTGACAGGCGAGTGCGCTTATCAGTTATAATTCCCCCAGTGGCACTAAAATCATGCTCCGATAACACGCTAGGGGCAGGGCAGGTCAGGACCTCCAAGGCGTACAGAGCGAGTTCATTCCAAGTGGCCAGCTTGGATACCAAAAAATTAAAAGGCACAGAGGAATCACGGAAGACGCTGGTACGGTCGGCAAGGTACTCCCTCACCATCTTTTGAAACTTTCCACTCCTTGTGAGAGTACCCCACACCTCAGGGCCTGTAAGCTGGGCGGGTCTCAGAAAACTGTCCCAGAATGTTGACAGTGTTCCCCTGCCTCTGCTGGATTGGAGTTGCCTCTCTCTCGCTTGTACGCCTTGGTTGGGCAACGAACTGTGACCTCTGCTGCTAGCGTGTTCAGATGAGAATTTTTTTAAGAGTTCTGCAGCAAGGGCCTTCTGGTACTGCCCCATTTTTGTAGACCTCTCCACCTCAGGAAGAAGAGAGTGAAAGTTCTCCTTGTAGCGGGGGTCTAAAAGTGTCACCAACCAGTAATGACTGTCACCCAACATTTTGACAACGCGAGGGTCATGGTTAAGGCAGCGTAACATAAACTCAGCCATGCGTGCCAGACTGGTAACGGGCAAGACTTCCTTGTCCTCACCAAGATGACGACTGACCATGCTCTCCTCCTCCTCCTCCTCCCCCCTGTCCTCAGGCCACCCACGCTAAACTGACGGTATGACAGTTGTACAGGTACTACCATCTACAGCGCATGATACCAGCTCCTGTTCTTCCTCCTCCTCCTCCTACTCCTCTCCCTCATTGTCCCTCATTGCACATTGGGATGTGATGAGGCTCGGCTGTGTGTAATCGCCCGCTACGGCTTCTTGATCCATCTCATCATACTCTGGCTGCAATGCCTCCTCTTTAATTCTCTGCAGAGAGGGTTGCAAAAGACAGACAAGTGGGATGCTGACGCTAATGATGGCGTCATCGCCACTCACCATCTTGGTGGACTCCTCAAAGTTTGTCAGGATGGTACATATGTCAGACATCCAGGTCCACTCCTGAGGTCTCATGTGTGGAGTCTGATGTGAATATCGATGGCCTTGTTGCAACTGGTACTCCACAAGTGCTCTCTTCTGCTCGCAAATCCTTTGCAACATGTGGAGTGTAGCGTTCCAACGTGTGGGGACATCACACACCAGTCGGTGTGCCGGAAGCTGCAAACGCTGCCTGTTGCTGCTTGGCTGGGGAAGTACTGCAGTGCTTCCAGCTGGTAACTGATGTGGTGATATCTGAGATGGAGGCTGAACATGAGGAGGAGGATGATGCGCTGGAGCTGTACACTGTGGGGGCAACTCTGACTGACATAGGGCCCGCAATCCTCGGTGTGGGGAGGATGTGTTCCGTCCCAAGGTCCGAATGGGTCCCGGCTTCCACTATGTTTACCCAGTGTGCCGTCAGGGAGATGTACTGTCCCTGGCCACAAGCACTTGTACAGGTGTCCGCTGTCAGGTGGACTCTCCCAGTAACTGCGTTGTTGAGGGCACGGCAGATGTTTTGGGACACGTGCTTGTGTAGTGCGGGGATGGCACACCAGGCAAAATAGTGTCGGCTGGGGACCGAGTACTGAGGGATGGCGACCGCCATAAGGTTGCGGAAGGATTCCGTCTCCACCAGCCTAAAAGGCAGCATTTCCAAAGCAAGCAGTCTTGAAATGTGCGAATTTAGGACTGTGGCCTGTGGGGCGTTGGCTGCGAATTTGCGCTTCGTTCAAAGCTCTGGGATATGGACAATTGAACGCTGCAGTGGTACGTGGACGTGGACGTTGATGCTGTTTCCTGAGAAACTGCCATAACAAGTGAAGACTGAGAGCAGGGGGCATCTTTGCATGCAGTATGTACAGGGGATTGCCTTGCACGCACAACAGGGGGTTCAATTACACACACAAAAGCGGAAGAAGCAGTGGTGACACCAGCTGACACTGGTCGTGGACCCTGGGGTTCGCCCCACAAAGTCGGGAGCTTTGCTGCTATGTGCCTGATCATGCTGGTGGTGGTCAGGCTGGTAGTTTTGTCACCCCTGCTGATGCTGACATGGCAGGTGGTACAAATGGCCTTTTTGGGGTTATCAGCAGAGTCATTAAAAAAATTCCTGACTCTGGAAGACCTACCGGTTGTACTGGCAACGTCCCTCATGTTGGTGTTACGGGGAACTGTTGCCAGCCTTCTGTGTGCGGCCACCACACTGCTTCTTCCTGCCTGTTGGGGTACTCTGCCTCCCTCCCCCTGTGTGCTGCTGGCCTCGCTCTGCATGTCCTCCTGCCACGTTGGGTCAGTTACTAGATCATCCACCACCTCCTCCTCTTCCTCTTGCGCACCACGATCCTCCTCCTCACTTCCTGGCAATTGTGTCTCGTCATCGTCCACCTCTTGTGACAAATTGCCAGCGTCGACTTCCTGTGGCCATGGCTGTTCAAATATTTGGGCATCGCTACATGGGATCTTCTCTTCCACCACTTCAAGCAAGGCAGGTGAGGGGCACAAATATGGAAATGGACCAGTGAACAGCTCTTCAGAGTGTCCAAGTGTGGGATCAGTTTCTGTCTAACGACACTCGGCATGGTGGGAGGAAGGAGCATCAGGGTGAGGAGGAGTATGCGGTCGAGACTCATGGCTACTCAAACCTTACCGTGTGGGAGACTGACCGGAGGTGGTGGTGCCCAGGTAACTGGAAGTATTATCTTCTATCCAATTAATAATCTGTTCACACTGATCAGTTCGCAATTCTGGTGTTGTAGTGTGCTTCTCTTGTAATTTGGTCAAGAAGTGGGAGCGAGAAGATGTGGCTGTTGGTTGTGGCACATTTTCACCTTGGCCACGGCCCCATCCTCTACACGCACCATCACCAGAACGTCCAGTTCCACGTCCCTTACCACGCGCCTTGCCCATTGTAAATTAAGTAAAATACCTTACACTCTCACTATCAATGGAAAAAGGGTAATAAAAAGGAGATTAGAACCGTGGAAGAGGAAAACCACAGTTCTATTTCTCTGGCCTACACCAGAATCTTTTAAAGAGATATATTTATGACTGAACAGACAGGGAGACACTATTACTGTTTTTTTTTAAGTAAAACAGGCCAAAAGCTGGATAATACAGAGATTTGAACCGTGGAACTGCAAAACCACAGTTCTAATTTATTGGTGTATACCAGACTTTTTTAAATAGATATATTGGTGTCTGACCAGTCAGGGAGACACTATTTTTTATTTTTTTTTACGGTAAAAAATGCCAAAAACAGGATAATACAGAGATTTGACCCATGGAACTGCAAATACACAGTTATACTTTTCTGGCCTACACCAGACTCTTTTAAACAGATATATTGGTGTCTGACCAGTCAGGGAGACACTATTACTGTTTTTTTATGGCAAAAAATGCCAAAAACAGGATAATACAGAGATTTGACCCACGGAACTGCAAAACCACAGTTATATTTTTCTGGCCTACACCAGACTCTTTTAAACAGATATATTGGTGTCTGACCAGTCAGGGAGACACTATTACTGTTTTTTTTTTTGCGGCAAAAAATGACAAAAACAGGATAATACAGAGATTTGACCCGTGGAACTGCAAAACCACAGTTATATTTTTCTGGCCTACACCAGACTCTTTTAAACAGATATATTGGTGTCTGACCAGTCAGGGAGACACTATTACTGTTTTTTTTTACGGCAAAAAATGCCAAAAACAGGATAATACAGAGATTTGACCCGTGGAACTGCAAAACCACAGTTATATTTTCCTGGCCTACACCAGACTCTTTTAAACAGATATATTTGTGTCTGAACAGTCACAGACACACTCAATTTTTTGGGGGGTGGGGGGTGAGGAATACCAAAAGGTTAATAAGACGCGTATTTGGACAGTCTGACTGAGGAAAAAAAAAATACAGGATTTAGATGAAAAAAAAAATAATTTTTCCTGGCCCTTGAGACATGGGTGATAAGTCTAGCAATTTGACCAACAGGAGCACACAGGACTGTAATGTAGCATTTGCTGGTATAACCACTGCGTCTCCTATACAGCCTGCCTGCCTGTCTGATATCTGGGATGGATATTAGTCCTGATAAGGACTGTTTGTTTGATTTGGCAGGCTTTAGAGACCCTACACCACCTATTTCGCACTATATATCTCTCACTAACTCAGCAGCACTCTCCCTACACTGTCTGATCAGGAGTGACTGTGTCCAAGATGGCGGCGCCCGGTTTTAAATACTCAAGGTGACGCTGTGCGGGCAGCCAATCACTGTAATGCCCACAAACAACATGGCTGCGGCATTACAGTGAATGGCTGGCAATCCCTGCATGTTCATTGGCTCTGTAAAGAGCGCCAAACATGCAGGGCGGAGACCTGAGCTCCCGCCCGAGTAACCCGGAAATGCTCGGTGCTCGCTGAACATCCCGAGTAGCTTGATGCTCGGGTGAGTAACGAGTAGTGTCGAGCATGCTCGCTCAGCACTAGTAGGTTTCCATTGTATGGGCTGGCTGAAGGTGGCATAAAAACAACTGCGAGGATCGAAAAGTGAAGTAATAGCAAAGGCATCATATAATATTTACTAGAGAGGAACAGATCTTTTGAAATTCTAATTCACCTACTGCTGAATTTTCCCCCAAAATAAGAATTGTGGAGAAATAATTTGCATGAATCTCAATACTGGAAACAATGTATTCGCTTGGAAAATACATGTGGGAGAGAGGAAGGAGATAGAGAACCTCACTGACCATAAGAGCTTACACTCTACAGAAAAGACAGACTTACCCAGTGACTCTGGAGATGGAAAGCGACTCTGCGGATCAAACTGTGCTCCACTGGGCATCGCTAATCTGTGATGGCCCAAGCACTGTCCATCACTGTAAAAAGTATGATAACCTGTAAGGTGTTACAGCTGCAGGGCATTATGGAGAAGCCCATATGGCAACGTGAAATGACATTAGCCCAGTCTCTGATGCTTCACAGTGTGGAAAATGGTGAAGGGCAAGTTTGTTTTTTTTTGGCATGTAGTGAATCGTATATCAAAATGTTTGAATTCGTGTGGAATTGCAAATTTCAACATTTTTTATTCATATTGAACCTCCCTGTATCAAACTGCTCATATACAGTAGATAGCTGTGTGAATTTAAATTACAATGTCATCTAAAAAAACAGTTACACACTCATTCAATTGAAATGTATTGTGGCACAGAGACCAGCTCTGTACCGCAATACCAGTACCAGCCACTGACCAATCAGCGGCCGGTGTGCTGGCGCAACCCTACATGATGTCATTCCTAAGTGGCCCGGCTTGGGAGGAGGAAGAGGACGCTGTTAGCCAAGGGAGCGTGGTCAAGTGAAAGGAATTTTTTATGTGTATCCTCCGTCAGGGGCAATATGTTTCATAACGAGTTTAGGGGCATTGCGCCTGTCTGGCACAGGCTAGAAAATTGGCTATATTTTCCTTTTTTTAAAATTTCAATGCTCTAAAAGTGATCAGTTACCTTAATAGGAATGTAATAAATGAGAATACACATAATCAGGTGGAAAAAAAAATGTTTACTAACCAGAAAAGTAACACTAACCAGACAAACCACTGAAAATAGAGAAATGAAACTAAGTGAGCTGCGCTTGTTAGATCAGTTGCCCCTGACGGAGGGTTAAAGAGAAGCAAGAAGGGGACATTACTTTAAGATGGGACCATGATGATGACATTATTATAGGCTGAGGGACATTATTACAGGACAGAGGACATTATTACAGGCTGAGGGAAATTATTACAGGATTGTGGACATTATTACAGGCTGAGAGAAATTAAAGTATTGGGGACATTATTACAGGCTGAGGAACATTATTACAGAGCAGGGGACATTATTACAGGATTGGGAATTTTATTACAAGCTGAGGGATATTATTTCAAGATTGGGGACTTTATTACAGAGTGAGGGACATTATTACAGGACAGGGGACATTATTACAGGACAGGATATTATTATAGGACTGGGGACTTTATTACAGGGTGAGGGACATTATTACAGGCTGAAGGACATTATTACGGGCTTTCTGGATATGATTAGAGGATTGGGGACATTATTACAGGACAGCGGACATTGTTTCAGGAATGGGGTCATTATTACAGGATGGGAGCCAGAATTACTATATGGGGCTAATTATAAAACTATATTACTGAATAGGGCCGATTGGGGGTCAAAAATATGCATAACATTAAAAAAAAATAAAGAATAAAGAATGAAAAAAACATAACCCATATGATAAACATCATTAAAAGGAATAAAAAACATGCCGAAAAAAAGATGATCAAAAAGTCATATAGAAAAATAATAGTATAACTGAAAACTTAATCTTCTCCTGCAAAGAACACAGCCCTTCATATTCAATTTTTTTCTATGTGTGGCCCATTCACCTGGTTGAGTTTGAGACTCCTGGTTTAAAATACAGTTTTTTATGAAAAGACAAAATAGCAAAACTACATGCAGAGATAAGACTTGATATAATGGGCCTCTGTCCCTCCATGAGATCCGGATGTGAGTTGTTTTTTATCATTTCTGGAGACTGTTATAGTCCTTTAACTTTTTAATAGCAATTAACTACTATTCACTTCATCCAACATAAAGTAAATAGCTTGCTGCAGAGAATACAACAAGGAAGAGTCTGGTTGCAATATGGCTGCCTCCAGGGAAGTTTTTGAAAATGAAAACTAAAAATCTGCAATAATTATAAAATAAAACAAACTTCTAAATAATGAGAGCATTTTTGCATGACACATCCCTTATGGCTATTGATTTTCAGATAAGTTTCTTAGGCTATGTTCATACGCTGCTTTTATGCAGCATTTTTTTTGCAGCCAAAACCTGAACTCTTGGAGGTAAGAAAAGATGCAGCCAAAAAGTAGGTTGTACTGCCTTTTTTCCTGTGTTTTTTGGCAGAGTTTTTTAGGATCATAAAGTTCAGCTTTGCTTCGGTTCTAAGTGGTAAAGTTGAATTGGTCGAGAATTGCTTCCTTTACATATTGGTAGGGCATTGAGTTGGTAGGGAATTGTTTACTTTAACAAATATCAGTAATTTAATTAAAAATTGTACTAATACTATTGGTTGAAACTTGGGAAAACAAAGTGTTTTTGCACTTACTGCTTTCTATGGGTGACAAATGCTGCAAACTGCTGAAAGAATTGACATGCTGTAGTTTTCAAAAATGCAAGCAGTTTTCTAATTCAGTCAGGAAAAAAAAATCCTTACGTGTGCATGAAATTTCTGGAATCTCATAGTGTTGGTACTGTAAAAAGCAACTTTTAATTTGCATAAAAATGCAGCAAAAATGCGACGTGTGAACATAGCCTGTTAATACTTGGAATTCAGCAAAGCAAGAAATAACCGTTGTCTACAATTGTATACAACTGATGATAACACAAAAGCTTTGGAACATTGGAAGATAACATATGGTAATATATACATAAAAAGCATTGGACATTCCAGCATTGTATGTCTTTTAATGTTTCTTTTATCCTTTATACCATTTGAGATTAATCAATCTTGATAGCTCAGGGCTGGGATTGTTAGCCCTTAATCTTTCTTGAGCTTTTGTCAGCTGAAGACCATCAAGATTAAATTTGTCATTCTTGTAGGCTGATAGATCAGTATTTTGGGATTTTTTTTGCAACTTATTTCTATAATTAATCCTGATCCAGAGACAAAAAGACAAAAATATTCCTACAGGCAGGATAAGTATATATATTTTTAATTCAATGTCACCAGGCAGATAATAACATTTGTAACTATTCTTATCTTACATTCGTAAAGAACCTTAAAACGTCCTTACATGTGATTTATAAGACAGGTAGGCATTGACAAACCCTGTCTTTTCCATGCTGGGGAAGGTAGGTAAAACACAGGCCTTTGATCTGACAAATTGATTGGCTGCAAACAACAATTTAACCCGAAAAAGATCTCACTTACATGTGGCAAGACCAATTGCTTAAAAGATAAAGACACTGGTACGTGCTGAGAATAATCAGGTTTTCTGCAAGATGTAAGACAAAGAAAGCTTAAAAATAAATGGATCTCAGTGTGCTGGATAAAGACTAAAACTCAAATAGGCATTGACGGTTATAACTAATAGTTGTTAAGTAGTGATTAATTGCAAGTGATTGTGCTAATTACAGATTGAAACACGCTGTTACAGGATTCAAGGCTAATGGTAAACCATATTATGTTTGTGTTTAGCTGAATCCTGCAGCTAGCTGAAAAATGCAACAATTCTATTTACTTATGTCATCTAGAAGTGAACTGTATGGAAAATTGAGATTAGTGATAGTACAGGGGCTCCCTTAATGTGGGATGAATGGACACAAGGGAGATTTATCAAGCTAAATGCACCAATTTGAGCCAAACACTAACTTCCATGTCTTTCGCCATATTTATTGTTTTAGACACTTTTTGTGACTTTCTGTGACCAGATGGCACGGTCTTACTTTAAATTGGACATGGTTTTGATGAAAGGGGGCCTGGTCTATATTTTAGTGCAACTTGTTGGTACAAACTAAACTAACTAATAGAAGATCTAAAGCAGGGGTCTCAAACTCGGCTGGGTATATGGGCCGCACATGGAAAAATATTTGAATTTGGGGGGCCACATTCTTTGCAGGACAAAATGACATTTTTAGTGATACCAATTTTTTTATACACCATTTGAACATTTTTGCCGTGTTTTATTTATTTTTCTATAGCTTGGGTCGTTACGGATGTGGCGATAACAAACATGCACTTTTTTCGTTTACTTTACTTTATATATAAAACATCATCTTTAGTGGCTAATATGTTTTCATGCTTTTTTTTTTATTTATTTTTTAAATTTTTTCAATTTTGTTTCCCTCAATTGGCCACATACAGTAATATTGTCTTACAATTAGCGCCATATAGTAATTATAGCAAACATCTTGTAGTAATGTGCCCCATCCTGGCCCCCATCTTGTAGTAATGCCCCATCCTGGTTCCTATCTTGTAGTAATGCCCCATTCTGGTTCCTATCTTGTAGTAATGTGCCCCATCCTGGCCCCCATCTTGTAGAAATGCCCCATCATGGTCCTCATCTTGCTGTTGTTATGAACTGCTACAAGCACTAAGGAAAGATAGGAAAACTGTCCCTACAATAGAGCTAAGCTGATTCCCTACGATGCAGCGGGGGACCAGTTCCTTGTGAACAGACCCGCCTAAGTCCTCGGCTAGTCTGAACGCAGACCTATAGATATAACGGAGGG
Source organism: Phyllobates terribilis (assembly GCF_046119375.1). Classification (NCBI taxonomy): domain Eukaryota; kingdom Metazoa; phylum Chordata; class Amphibia; order Anura; family Dendrobatidae; genus Phyllobates; species Phyllobates terribilis. Next base: position 883,604,590 of record NW_027362762.1, read on the forward strand.
GTCCCTACAAGAACTAAGGACTGGGATATAGTTGGACACCTCCTAGCAGAAATTGTAGCAGAGCAAAGACAAACAAACAAAAAGTACTAGTGGTCCAAAGACCAAGCAAATTACAGAGTTAGGTACAAGGCACCTGGCTAGCTTAAGAGTAAATGTAACACTGAAGTCCAGCAAGGCCAGAAGGGCGGAGCTGGATTACATAGGCAGAAAGTCATGTGACCAACAAAATAGAAAAAGAACTAACAGGAGGGTTCTTACAGTACCCCCTCTTCTATGAGGATCCTCCGGATCCTCCAGGCCCTGGTCTGTCAGGAAACCTCCTGTGAAACGCTCTGATAAGTCTAGGAGCAGAGACGTCATCCGCCTTTACCCAGGAGTTATCCTCGGGACCGAAACCTTTCCAAGCGACGAGATACTGCAATCTCCCTCTATGCCATCTAGAATTAAGAATGCGAGAAATTTCATAATTACCGTCTTCCACCACTGTAGGAACAGAGACAGTGGCGCCCCTATCCAAAACCTCAGTTTTTTTCAATAAGGAAACATGAAACACCGGATTAATCTTCCAGGAGGTGGGAACCTCCAACCTAACAGCAGATTGGTTAACTACCTGAAGTACCTTAAACGGCCCTACAAATTTCGGGCACAATTTCTTAGAAAGAATCTTCAACCGCAGATTCTTAGAGGACGACCAAACCATGTCACCAACCGTAAAAAAAACCTCTTGACGTTTCCTGTCAAGTACCTCTTAGATTTTTCGTTAGCCTCTTGAAGGTTACAACGTACATCAGTCCAAACTCTCTCCAAATCACCGGAAAAATTCTCCTCCTCCGGCACAGCCGATACCAATTTGGAGAATGACCCAAACGACGGATGTCTCCCAGTACAACAAAAAAAAGGAGAACACCCAGCAGAAGAGGATGTATGGTTGTGAAGAGCAAATTCAGCAAGTGGCAGAAACTCAGACCACCCCTCTTGATTGTCAGCCACAAAACAACGCAAAAACTGTTCAACATCCTGGTTCTTTCTTTCTGTCTGTCCATTTGACTCAGGATGATATCCAGATGCAAATGACAAATGAACTCCCAACCTGTCACAAAAGACATGCCAAAAACAAGCCACGAACTGAGGTCCCCTATTGGAAACAATGTCGGTAGGAACGCCATGGAGTCTGACAATTTCCTTAACAAAAGCCTTAGCGAGTGTCTTAGCGCAGGGCAGTTTGATGAAAGGAACCAAGTGACACATCTTGCTAAAACGGTCTACGACCACCCAGATGACAGTGAAACCCTCAGAGGCAGGAAGGTCAGTAATAAAATCCATAGCAAGATGAATCCAAGGTGCACTAGGAACCTCCAGAGGGCAAAGCAACCCCGCAGCAGGAGCATGTGAAGACTTAGATCTAGCACACACAGTACATTGACGCACCCACTTAATGACTTCCTTCTGCCACCAAAGGCCACCAAAAACTGCAACCTACAAGTCTCTTAGTCTCAGAAATTCCTGGATGACCTGCCAACCGAGACTCATGACACTCCACAAACAAATCTCTCCTAAAGTTCCAAGGCACAAACAACCTCCCATGGGGAGTGTTAGACGGGGCATCCTCCTGGGCTTTCAGAATCCCATCTTCCAAAACGGAGTCCAATGCTGCTATCACAACACCTTCCTGTAAAATGCTCTCCTCCTCCTCGGTACCAACCATGGGAGAAAAGCTGCGAGATAAAGCATCAGCTTTTACATTCTTGGTACCCGGGATGTAAGTAACAGAAAAATTAAACTGCGAAAAAAAAAGTGCCCACATAGCCTGATGGGCATTCAAGCGCTTGGCAGCATCAATATAGATCAGATTCTTATGATCAGTGAAAACCTGAATGGGAAATTTAGCACCTTCCAAGAGATGACGCCAATGTTCAAATGCGAGTTTAATAGTCAGCAATTCCCGATTACCAACATCGTAATTAAGTTCGGTCTCAGAAAATTTTTTTGAAAAAAAGGCACAGGGATGTACTCCATCCTTGTTTTCCTGAGACAAAACAGCCCCGACCCCCACCGAAGAAGCATCAACCTCGACCAAAAAAGGCTTGGTCTCATCAGGCTGCATAAGGATGGGGGCAGAACTGAACCTCTCCTTGAGATACACAAAAGCTTCAATGGCCTTCGTAGTCCACTGAACCGTATTTGCACCTTTCCTGGTGAGATTGGTCAGCGGCTTAACAATTCTAGAAAAATACTTAATGAATTTTCTGTAATAATTGGCGAAACCCAAAAATCTCTGTATCGATTTCAAACCAATAAGCCTAGGCCATTTCTGCACCGCCTGATCTTTCACCGGGTCCATCTCAAAGCCCTCGCTGGAGATAATGTAGCCCAAAAAACTAATTCTCTGCACAGCGAACTCATATTTCTCCAGCTTAGCAAAAAGCGAATTGTCACTTAACAACTGCAATACCTCACGTATGCTCTGCCAATGAGACTCCAGATCCGGTGAATAAATCAAAATGTCATCCAAATACACCACCACATTCTTACCAATCAACGGTCTTAGGATGTCATTAATAAGGTTCTGAAAAAACGCTGGTGCATTGGTAAGACCAAAAGGCATAACCAGATTCTCAAAATGACCCACCGGATTGTTAAAAGCAGTTTTCCATTCATCACCTTCGTTCATACGTAACAAATTGTATGCCCCCCGGAGATCAATTTTAGAGAACCACTCGGCCCCCACTAACTGGTTGAACAAGTCAGGAATTAATGGCAGTGGGTAGGAATTGCATACGGTAATTTTATTAATTTCGCGAAAGTCCAGACATGGACGTAAACCACCGTCCTTTTTTTTTACAAAAAAAAATCCAACTGCCACAGGAGACTTAGAAGATCTAATGTGACCGGCGGCCAAGCTTGTCTGTATGTATTCCTCCAAGGCCTTTCTCTCAGGGATAGTCAGATTAAATAAGCGACTCTTGGGAAGAGTAGCTCCAGGAACAAACTCAATGGTGCAATCATAGTCCCTATGAGGAGGCAAAACTTGCGACTCCTACTCAGAAAAAAACTTCCAAAAATCCTGAATAGGTACAGGTTATTCCCCTCTTTCCACAGCAGCAATGCGACCATTACAACATTTATCATGACACTTAGGACTCCAAGACTTAATTTCATGGCTAGACCAGTCCAGTACAGGATTGTGCAATTTTAACCAAGGTAACCCCAAAACCACTGGAGAAGGCAAATTATTTAATACTGCCAAATCCAAATTCTCTTGGTGAATACCATTAATGGTGAGGGGAAATTCAAAAACCTTGTGAGTAATACATTTCAAGGGAGAGCCATCAACAGCAACCACAGAAATAGGAGATGACAAAAGTTTGGATTCTAATTTCAATTTTTCCAAAAATCCCTTATCAATCACATTGAGTGTAGAACCACAATCCACAAATACCCGAAATTCAATCAACTTCTCCTGGAATGAGGTGCTTCCAGAAGGAAATACTCCTTTTGAGTTTAAACAAGCTATATGGGCGTAACTGATCTCTTTTTTTTTCTTTGTTCAAACGAAGCACACAGTTCTTAATAAAGTGGTCAGATTTACCGCAATAAAAACACAATCCCTTAGCAAACCTGTGGTCTTTTTCCTGAGAATGGGGTGACATCGCCCCAATCTCCATAGGTTCTCCACCTTCCGAGCAGACCCTCTGAAAACTAGGAGCTGCCATAGTAGTAGATTTCTCCTCATTAATCCTAGCACGCAGTCTCCTGTCCACACGTATAGCTAATTGCATTGCCTCCTGCAAGGTTCCAGGTTTTGGGAAGGCAATCAGCAGATCTTTAACCCTTTCACCTAGACCAGCAAGAAACAGACATTTTAATGCTGAGTCATTCCATTCCACTTCGGCCGACCATCTTCTGAAGTATGTACAATAATTTTCCACATCACCTGATCCCTGCTTCAAACGTCTTAATTCCGTTTCAGCAGATGAGACTCGATCAGGATCATCATACAACAACCCCATAGCAGAAAAAAAATCTTCCACAGATCTAAAACACGCATCATTAGGTTGTAGAGAAAAGGCCCATCCCTGTGGTTCTTTACGCAAAAGCGACATTATAAACCCAATGCTCTGTGATTCATTCCCCGAGGATCTGGGTCTTAAACGAAAATATAATAAACAAGCATTTTTAAAGGAAAAAAAATCTTGCTGTTTACCATTAAAAAAATCTGGCAGTCCTACCTTCGGTTCGACAAAATGCACTCCAGGACAGCTACTCACGTGCTGCTGGAGCTCGGCCACCTCCAAAGACAGTCCCTGCAGGCGTTGAGCCAACTCCTGAACCAACACCATGCTGAATTCTGGATTACTTTCCTTAGAGTGTTTTATTTTAGGCTGGACTTACTGTTATAAACTGCTACATAACAGTAAGTAGTATTGTGGTAATGCCCCATCCTGGTTCCTATCTTGTAGTAATGTGCCCCATCCTGGCCCCCATCTTGTAGAAATGCCCCATCATGGTCCTCATCTTGTTGTTGTTAGGAACTGCTACAAGCACTAAGGAAAGATAGGAAAACTGTCCCTACAATAGGACTAAACTGATTCCCTACGATGCAGTGGGGGACCAGTTCCTTGTGAACAGACCCGCCTAAGTCCTCGGCTAGTCTGAACGCAGACCTATAGATATAAGGGAGGGGTCCCTACAAGAACTAAGGACTGGGATATAGTTGGACACCTCCTAGCAGAAATTGTAGCAGAGCAAAGACAAACAAACAAAAAGTACTAGTGGTCCAAAGACCAAGCAAACTACAGAGTTAGGTACAAGGCACCTGGCTAGCTTAAGAGTAAATGTAACACTGAAGTCCAGCAAGGCCAGAAGGGCGGAGCTGGATTATATAGGCAGAAAGTCATGTGACCAGCAAAATAGAAAAAGAACTAACAGGAGGGTTCTAACAGTTATAATGTCCCCCATCCTGGTCCCCATCTTGTAGTAATGCCCCATCCTGGTCCTCATCTTGTAGTATTGCCCCATCATTGTTCCTATATTGTAGTAATGTGCCCCATCCTGGTCCCCATCTTGTAGTGATGCCCCATCCTGGTCCTCATTTTGTAGTAATGTGCCTCATACTGGTCCCCATCTTATAGTAATGCCCCATCCTGGTACTCATCTTTTAGTAATGTTCCCATCCTGGTCCCTAGCTAGTCATAATGTAGGTATGTCCCCATCCAGGTTCCCATATTGTAAATATGTCCCCAGCCAGGTCCCCATATTGTAGGTAGGTCCTCATCCAGGTCCCCATATTGTAGGTATGTCCCCATCCAGGTCCCCATATTATAGGTATGTCCCCATCCAGATCCCCATATTGTAGGTATGTTCCCATTCAGCTCCCCATATTGTAGGTATGTTCCCATCCAGGTCCCCATATTGTAGGTATGTCCCCATCTTGGTCCCCATATTGTAGGTATGTCCCCATCCAGGTCCCCATATTGTAGGTATGTCCCCATCCAGGTTCCCATATTGTAAATATGTCCCCATCCAGGTCCCCATATTGTAGGTAGGTCCTCATCCAGGTGCCCATATTGTAGGTATGTCCCCATCCAGGTCCCCATATTATAGGTATGTCCCCATCCAGATCCCCATATTGTAGGTATGTTCCCATTCAGCTCCTCATATTGTAGGTATGTTCCCATCCTGGTCCCCATATTGTAGGTATGTCCCCATCTTGGTCCCCATATTGTAGGCATGTCCCCATCCAGGTCCCCATATTGTAGGTATGTCCCCATCCAGATCCCCATATTGTAAGTATGTCCCCATCCAGATTCCCAGATTCTAGGTATGTTCCCATTCAGCTCCCCATATTGTAGGTATGTCCCCATCAACCAAAAATAAAAATATAATGTACCCATCAATAAATATTTTTATGAAAAAAAAAACAATATAAATGTGGTACCGCTGTAAACGTACTGACCCGAAGAATAAAGCTCCCTTATACATTTTACCACATGCGTAACAGCATAAAAAATGTAAAAAAAAACCAATTCCTGAATTGTTGGTTTTTGTTTATTCTGCCTCCCAAAAATCGGAATAGAAAGTGATCAAAAAATGTCACGTGCCTGAAAATGGCACCAATAAAAACATCAACTCATCCCGCAAAAAATAAGCTGCCACATGACTCGGTCGGCCAAAATATGGAAAAATTATAGCTCTCAAAATATGGCGATGCAAAAACTAGATTTTACAAAAAATGCGTCTTTTAGTGTGTGACAGCTGTCAATCATAAAAACCCGATATGATTCTGGTATCGCTGTAATCACACCAACCCGAAGAATAAAGTCGTCTAATCACTTATACCGCACGAGGAACGGCGTAAAAAATAAACTCTCGGGTTAGGGTTGTGCTAGGGTTAGGGTTGGGCTAGGGTTAGGGTTGGGGTTAGGGTTGGGGTTAGGGTTGGGGTTAGGGTTAGGGTTAGATTAGGGTTGGGCTAGGGTTAGGCTTAGGGTTGGGCTAGGGTTAGGGTTGGGGTTAGGGTTGGGCTAGGGTTAGGTTTGGGCTAGGTTTAGGGTTGGGGTTACTATTGGGTTAGGGTTAGTGTTGGGCTAGGGTTTATTGTTGAGGTGAGGGTTGGGGTTAGGGTTGGGCTAGGATTAGGGTTGGGGTTAGGGTTAGGGTTGGGCTAGGGTTGGAATTTTTTTCAAAAGTAAAAAAATAAAAAAAAATAACGATATGGCGACTAGTGTTGAGCACAAGTGCTCGCTACTTGAGTTTGCATCAGGTACTCGGTTATGCACTGAGTATCGCGGGTGCTCGAGGGACATGTTTGAGTCTTCGCCCCATATGCTTCGCGGCCAAAAAAAACTTGCGAGGATTGCCTGCCTTGCACGAACGATTCCCCCCCTTTTTTTTTTTTGTGTCTAATAACCGTGAAACATGCAGGTGGGGACTCGAGCATGTCACTCGAGCACCCACGATACATGGTGCATACCTGAGTACCCAATGCCAGCTCAAGTAGCGAGCACTTGCGCTCAAGACTAATGACAACTTATTCAATATGATGACCTAATGTTATCAAATTCTGTGTCGTACCTCTGAGTTCAAAATGTTCACTATACCCCTTGATAAAATCCTTGAGGGGTGTATTTTCCAAAATGGGGTCACTTGTGGGGGGTTTAAACTATTTAGGCAAATCAAGGGGCTCTCTATACGCGACATGGCGTCCGCTCTCGATTCCAGCCAATTTTGCGTTCAAAAAGTCGCAAAGTGCTCCTTCCCTTCTGAACTCTGCTGTGCGCCCAAATACTGTATTTTCCACACATATGGGGTATTGGCGTACTCAGGAGAAATTGCACAAAAGTTTTTGGGGTCAATTTTCTTCTCTTACCCTTGTGAAAATAAAAAAATTGGGGCTAAAACATAATTTTTGTGGAAAAAGTTTGATTTTTTTATTTTCACGGCTCCATGTTATAAACTTTTGTAAAACACTTGGGGGTTCAGGGTGCTCACCACACATCTAGATAAGTTCACTGAGGGGTCTAGTTTCCAAAATGGTGTCACTTGTGGGGGGTTTCCACTGTTCAGGCACATCAGGGGCTCTCCAGACGCAACATGGCGTCCACTAATTATTCAAGCAAATTTTACATTCAAAAAGTCAAATGGCGCTCCTTCCCTTTCGAACCCTGCCATGCGCCCAAACAGTGTTTTTTCCCCATATGTAGGGTATGAACATGCTCAGGGGAAATTGCACAACAAATTTTGGGGTCCATTTTATCCTGTTACCCCTGCGAAAATAAAAAAATTGGGTCTATAGTAACATTTTTGTGAAAAAAGTTAAATGTTAATTTTTTTCTTCCACATTCTAAAAATTCCTGTGAAGCACCTGAAGGGTTAATAAAGTTCTTGAATGTGGTTTAAGGACCTTGAGGGGTGCAGTTTTTAGAATTGTGTCACTTTTGGGTATTTTCTGTCATAAAGACCCGTCAAAGTGACTTCAAATGTGATGTGGTCCCTAAAAAATGGTTTTGTAAATTTTGTTAGACAAATGAGAAATCGCTGGTCAACTTTTAACCCTTATAGCTTCCTAATAAAAAATATGTTGGTTCCAAAATTGTGCTGATGTAAAGTAGAAATGTGGGAAATGTTATTTATTAACTTTTTTGTGTGACATATCTCTCTTGTTTAAGGGCATAAATATTAAAATTTTGAAAATTGCAAAATTTTCAAAATTTTCCCAAAATTTCCGTTTTATTCACAAATAAACGCAAGTGATATCGAAGAAATTTTACCACATTCATGAAGTACGATATGTCACAAAAGAACAATCTCAGTATCAGGGGGATCCGTTGAAGTGTTACAGAGTAATTACCTCATAAATTGACACTCGTCAGAATTGTAAAAATTGGCCTGGTCATTTACGTGCAAACCACCTTGGGTTGTAAAGGGGTTAACTAAAGCAACATCTCTCCCTGATGTCATTAGTAGGGTGGGCGAACACGAACAGTAAAGTTCGGGGTCTGTACCGAACACCTAGTGTTTGGGCACGGATCCTGAACACGGACTTCCTCAGAAAGTTCATGTTACTGTTTGGATCTGGCAGATCGAACACCAGCCATTTCACACGCTGCCATCTGCGTCACAGAGCAGGAAACAGGGGCTCTTATCGTCGATAAGATTGTTACAGCCAATCAGAGCGCTGCGGGATTACGTTGTCAGATGTCAGCATGAGCCCACATCTGTGACTGTGACTCATGGTAAAAAGCTTACCCTGGGGCACAGGGATCAAAGGATGAGAGTACCATTACTCCCATCATCCTACGCTTGCAGTCACTGATGACAGTGAGAGCGGGTGCCACTGATGGGAGTAGTCACACAGAGTAACTGCAGACTCATTAGTTTTCACCGGACAACCTCTTAAAAATGCCCCTCAATGTTTTCCATTAGGTTTCTGGGTCTTGCAGCAAAACAGGAGACCCGGTGGCTTTGAACTCTGGTGAAAGGTTATCTGATTTCAAGCCACCAGGTCTCACGGTAGCTCTGGTGCCAGAATGGCGCAGTGTAGAGTGCCACACAGGCGTCAGGTGCTAAGTTCAGCTGATATCATTGTCGCCTGTTCTCCCTGAGAACAGCGTGACCAGGTGAACAGTGATGAGCGAGCATGCTTGCTACTGCTCGGTGCTCGCCTGAGCATCTCACCGCTCGAAATGCTCGGCGCTCACCAAGTATTTCTGGAATTGCTCGGTGGGAGCTCAGCTCCCCTCCCTGCATGTTTGGCACTCTTTAGAGCGCCAATCAACATGCAGGGATTGTCTGCCACACACTGTAATGCCACAGTCAAGTTGGTTGTGGCATTACAGTGATTGGCTGGCTGCACAGCATCATCAGGTCTATAACAGACCTGGCGCCGCCATGCTCGTCACAGTCACTCCGGAATCAGACAGTGTAGGGAGAGCTGCTGCTGAGCTAGGGAGAGATTTGTTTGTTTCTAGTTAGTGTAGGTATACCAGACTATATTAGAGGCACATGTCCATCTCAACTAACAGTCCTTCTGAGGACTAATCCAGCTGCAGAGATATCAGTGCTGGGCAGACAGGCAGGGTATATAGCAGACTGCAGTGCACATAGCAAGAGTGTCCATTCCAGTTCTGTCTGCTGCTTTTACAGATATTTGAATAAATAGACCCAGGTACCAGGGGCCAGCAATACATTTGTTTTTCATTTTAATCCTGATTATGTGCTTAAAAAGCAATCCAGAAAACACATTTTTTTCTGCACCATTTGCTTGTTGGCACTACAGAATACAGCCAAGTCCTTTCCATATTACAGCGCTAATAATCCAGCTATTTAAAACAGTTTTTTCCATCACATGGATCCCATATAATTGCGCTGAAAATATTGCCATTTCTGGGCTCCATTGAAATTTTGTTTCAGTGTGTCAGTGAAGCTATTGACACCAGTTTGCTGTTAAAAATGGTTACCTACAGGCCAGCTACTTAAAACTGTGGTTTGTCCATCACACGGATCACATATAAGTTCGCTCCAAATTCAGCCATTTGTAGTGAGGGTAGAAGATATTGTCCTCGATTTAAAATGAGTAAGGGACGGGGAACTGGACGTGATGGTGATGGTGCATGCAGAGGCCGAGGCTGTGGGCAAGCTGAAATTGTGCCACAACAAACACCCACATATTCTCGCTGACCTTCCTGTCCCAATTAATAGGGGACCGCAGAACACCACTATTGAACCCAGAGCAGTGTGAAAAGGTTATTGATTAGATTGCAGATAATGCTTCCAGTCACTTAGCCACCACCACCACCCTGTCTTCCACACGGTCAAGTCTCAGTAGCCGTGAGTCTGGACCGCATATTCCTCACTCTGATCCTCCTTCCTCCCACCATGACGAGTGTCCAGAGACAACTGATCACACACTTGGACACTCTGAAGAGCTGTTCACTTTTCCATTTATAGATTCGGGCCTCTCGCCTGGTCCACTTGAAGCGGGGCAAGAGGAGATCGCATGTAGCGATGCCCAAATATTTCAGCAGCCACGGTCATATGAAGGCAACAGTGAGAAAGTGTCACAAGAGGTGGACGATGATGAGACACAATTGCCAGAAAGTCAGGAAGAGGACTGTTAAATAATTAATAATGGATATTCATTTTATTCTTAATTTTGAGTTCTATACACTGCACAAGGTTTGCATCAGCCATTGTTTCTAGTTGACATGCGTCATTTGTGTGTGTATTTTTAGTTCACTACCATATGTAGAATGACAGGTGCTATAAAAACCCATGCTTGGAGGGGGGTGCTCTCTCTGGCTCTTCCCATCCCACAGGACACAGAAGAAGGATCTGCATGCTGAGAAGCAGCTGACATGTAGGTCGGACACGTGCTGGACAAAGACGTGATTTACCAGCCAGGATCCAAGGAAAGATGTGTGAACCTCAACAATTAAGCTAATTATGGACAGATGGACAATTACTTAATAACTAATTATTGTATGTACCTGCTGAAATTTGATTCTTTTTAATGGACAATCCAAGAATAAATCGATAATTTTTTTTATAAGAATATTGTGATATTGATAGTTTGAGAAGTTCTCAGTAGAGAAAATAATACAGAAAAGAGTATTATTTAACAAGAACCAGGGTGCGGAAGTGGAAGTCGAGGTGGTTGATGATATAGTAACTGACCCAACCTGGCAGGAGGACATGCAGAGCGAGGACAGCAGCACACAGGGGGAGGGAGGCAGAGCACCCCAACAGGCAGGAAGAAGCAGTGTGGTGGCTGCAGACAGAAGGCGGACAACCGTTCCCAGTAGCACCAACACAAAGGAAGTTGCCAGTACAACTGTTAGGTCTTCCTGAGTCTGGTTGTTTTTTAAAGACTCTGCCGATAACCCCAAAAAGGCCATTTGCACCACCTGCCAGGCCAACATCAGCAGGGGTAGCAAAACTAGCAGCCTGACCACCACCAGCATGATCAGGCACATTGCAGCAAAGCACCCGACTTTGTAGGCCGAACCCCAGGGTCCAGGAACAGTGTCTGCGGGTGACACCACTGCTTCTTCCACTGTTGTGCGTGCAAGCCAATCCCCTGTCCATAGGCCTCCTGCCCTGCACCTGTCATTGCACACTCTCAACTAGCACAATCAGCAAGCACGTCCTTGTCCCAACGCAGCGTTCACTTGTCCATACCCCAATACTTGGAACGCAAACGCAAATACGCAGCCAACGCCCCACAAGCCACACTACTAAATTCACACATTTCGCGACTGCTTGCGCTCGAAATGTTGCCTTTTAGGTTCGTGGAGACAGAAGCCGCCCCTCTGTACTCAGTCCACAGTCGCCACTATTTCTCCCGGTGTGCCATCCCCACATTACACAGGCACGTGTCTCACAACATTAGCCGTGCACTCAATAATGCAGTTACAAGGAAAGTCCACCTTACCACGGACACGTGGACAAGAGATTGTGAACAGGGACGGTACATCTTGCTGACGGAACACTGGGTTAACATAGTGGAAGCCGGGATCCAATTAGACCTTGGGACGGAACACATCCTCCCGACGCCGAGGATTGCGGGCCCTAGGTCAATAAGGGTTGCCCCCACAGTCTACAGCTCCTGCACCTCATCCTCCTCAGCCTCCTCCTCCTCTTCAGCCTCCATCTCCGAAATGACCACATCAGTCACAAGCTGGAAGCAAGGCAGCACTGCCTCAGCCAAGCGGCAACAGGCTGTGCTGAAGCTAATATGCTAAAGTGACAAACCTCACAATGCTGGAGAGTTGTGGACAGCCCTGAAAGAGCAGGCAGATCTGTGGCTGACACCGCTGACCCTACAGTCTGGCATGGTTGTGTGTGACAATGGTCAGAAGCTGGTTGCGGCTCTGAGGCGAGGCAAGCTCCCACATGTACCATACCTGGCCCATGTGGTTAACCTCGTGGTTCAACGGTTTCTCAAAACCTACCCAGAGCTGCCAGATCTGCTTGTTAAAGTATGCCGCCTGTGTGCCCATTTTAGAAAGTCAGCTACAGCTTCTGCCGCCCTTGCCGTGCTGCAGCAGTGTTTGCAGCTTCTGGCTCACAGACTGGTGTGGGATGTCCCCACGCATTGGAACACTACACTGCAAATGTTGGGAAGGATTTGTGAGCAGAAGAGGGCAGTTGTTGAGTATCAGCATCAACAAGGCCATCGGTAATCAGTTCAGACTCCACACATAAGACGTCAGGAGTGGACATGGATGTCAGACATCTGTACCATCCTCCAAAACTTTGAGGACTCCACCAAGATGGTGAGCGGCGATGACGCCATAATTAGTGTCACCGTCCCACTTCTCTGCCTTCTGAAATGCTGTCTGCTCACAATCAAAGAGGATGCATTGCAGGTGGAGCACGATGAGATGGAGCAAAGAACCATACAGGTTTATTACACACAGCCCAGCCTCATCTCATCCCAACATGGATTGGGTGACAATGAGGAAGAGGAGGAGGAGGAGGAGGAAGAACAGAAGCTAGTTTCATGCACTATAGACTGTACTACCTGCACAACTGCGTGGATGGCCTGAGGACAGGGAGGAGGAGGAGGAGAGCATTGTCAGTCATCCTCTTGCCTGTTAGCAGTCTGGCACGCATGGCTGAGTTTATGTTACACTGCCTTTCCCTTGACCCTTGCATTCTCCACATTTTGGGTGACAATCATTACTGTTGGTGACACTCCTAGACTCACGCTACAAGAAGAACTTTATATCTCCTATTTCTGAGACGGACAGGTCTACAAAAATGGTGCAGTACCAGAAGGCCCTTGTTGCGGTACTAGTAAAAAAATTTCCACCTGAAAACGCTGGCTGCAGAGGTCACAGTACATTGGATAACCAAGGAGTACAGGCGAGAGAGACTTCAATCCAGCAGAGGCAGAGGAAAACTGTCAAAGTTCTCAGAGCATTTTCTCAGACGCTCCCATCGCACAGGCCCTGAGGTGCGAGGTTACTCTCACAAGTAGTGCAAAGTTTGGGAAGATGCTGAGGGAGTACCTTGCCGACCATACCAACGTCCTCCGTGATTCCTCTGTGCCTTATAATTATTGGGAATCCAATCCAAGCTGGACACTTGGAATGAACTGGCTCTCTGCGCCTTGGAGGTCCTGGCCTGCCCTGCCACTGGCGGGTTTTTAGTGCCACTGGTGGAATTATAACTGAAAAGCGCATCTGCCTGTCAACTGAAAATACTGATAGGCTGACTCTTATAAAAATGAATAAGGGCTGAATTGGGCCAGACTTCTCAACACCACCGAATGATAGCAGCGTAACATAAACTCCAATCCATTGTCTTTTCTTGGGAGGTGTATTCCCATGCACCTTTTCACACCCACAGATGGGTATATGCTTCCTGATTTTGGCTATTTGCTCTTGTCCTCCTCCATCTCCTCATCCTCATCCTCCACCATCATATCACCAGGGTGACCATGGTCCGTGATGCAACACCCACATCATTTTTTTAAAGGGTGTTTATGATGCCCATAAAAAAAATGTTTATACAGTATGTTCATGTATACACCCCAGGGGTAAATGTTTGTCAGCCCATACTCTTAGTGCATGGACATTACAAGTATAGGAGACCCGCTGCTTTCTAATGGGAACATTTTTTTATGAGGCCCGCCTTCACATCTTTTCCACGGTGCATTGGAGTGCCTCCCAATTTTTGGCAGCCCTTGCATTCACTGCATAGGTCAACACTATGGGAGACCCACTTCCTAATAATGGGAACATTTTTTCATGAGGCCCTCTACGTCTCTTCCAAGGGGCATTAGAGTGCCTCCAAATTTTTTTTCAGCCATTGCATTCACGGCATAGGCCAACATTATGGGTGACCAACTTCCTAATAATGGGAATAATGTTTTCAGGAGGCCCTCTGACCTCCACGTCTCTTCCAAGGGGTATTGGAGTACCTCCCAATTTTTGGCAACCCTTGCATTCACTGCATAGGCAAACACAATGGGAGACCCACTTCCTAATAATGGGAACATTGTTTTCAGGAGGCCCTCTGACCTCCACGTCTCTTCCAAGGGGCATTGGAGTGCCTCCCAATTTTTGTCAGCCCTTGCATTCACTGCATAGGCAAACAGTATGGGAGATCCACTTCCTAATATTGGGAACATTGTTTTCAGGAGGCCCTCCTTTAAGTCTCTTCAGCGGTTCGGGTATTGGGGTGCATCCAAATTTTCAAAGGGGTATTGGGGTGCATCCAAATTTTGGGCGGCCCTGCCATTCACTGCATACGCAATAACAGTATAAGAGACCCACTCTTTAGTAATGGGAACAACTAAGCATAGTCGGCTGATGGCTCTCTAAGAATAGTGAGGGCCGACTGCTGGCCCTTTAAGAATAGTAAAAGCCGCTTTGTGACTTTCAGAGTCCCTCCTTCATAAATGAAACAGGATGTGTCTGATCATGTCTCACACATCACATGGCCAGATAAGGTTGTAAAATGTTAAAATGACATCTCCCGGTGAATGCATTTGTCGCGACTGAAAGCAATGCAAAAGTGCAAAAATGCATCAAAAACGCTACATGCGAACATAGCGCAAGGTGTGCAGAAGTATTTTTGGTTTTGGTTATTTATTTTACCTTATATACAAGTCATTACCCTGGAAAGGATGTTCCTTAACAAATTTCCCAGGAAAATCCATTTTGGTTTCGTTTTTGTATGTTTTATTGTGAGTCCGTAAAACTGGCATAATACCTGTGACAACGTTGTTGACAGCAGTGACCAGGGAGTCAGAAATGCTTCCAGGGGTCTTCCCCATGCTGTTCCCATGTCATTTGAGCACTGTTCCCATCGATTTGTGAAATTTTTAGGCCTCTGCAGACCGCCGGGGGGAGCTGCCTGAAAAATGCTCGAGTTTACCGTAGACTTACATTGGGCTCGTTGCTTGAGTCAAGCACCCAAGCATTCCAATTTGCTCGACCCGAGCATTGAGAACCCGAGCATTTTAGTGCTCGTCCATCACTACAGGTGACCAATTATGGGAGTTCTATTCTTCACCCGCAGTGTGCATTTTGCCTAAAATAAAGAACTACAGTGGGTACAGAAAGTATTCAGACCCCTTTAAATTTTTCATTCTTTGTTTCATTGCAGCCATTTGGTAAATTCTAAAAAGTTCATTTTTTTCTCATTAAAGAACACTGCACCCAATCTTGACTAAAAAAAACAGAAAGGTAGAAATTTTTGCAAATTTATTAAAAAAGAAAAACTGAAATATCACATAGTCATAAGTATTCAGACCCTTTCCTCAGTATTGAGTAGAAGCACCCTTTTGAACTAGTACAGCCATGAGTCTTCTTCGGAATGATGAAACAAGTTTTTCACACCTGGATTTGGGGATCCTCTGACATTCTTCCTTGCAGGTCCACTCCAGTTCTGTCAGGTTGGATGGTGAACATTGGTGAACAGCATTTTTCAGGTCTCTCCATAGATGCTCAATTGGGTTTAGGTCAGGGCTCAGGCTGAACCAGTCAAGAATGGTCACAGACTTGTTCTGAAGCCACTCCTTTGTTATTTTAGCTGTGTGCTTAGGGTTATTGTTTTGTTGGAAGGTGAACCTTCGGCCAAGTCTGAGGTTCAGAGCACTCTGGAAGAGGTTTTTATCCAGGATATCTCTGTACTTGGCCCCATTCTTGTTTCCTTCAATTGTAACCAGTCATCCTGTCCCTGCAGCTGAAAAACACCCCCATAGCATAATGCTGCCACCACCATGTTTCACTGTTGGGACTGTATTGGGCAGGTAATGAGCAGTGCTTAGAATTATCACCAAAAAGTTCTATCTTTGTCTCATCAGACCAGAGAATCTTATTTCTCATAGTCTGGGAGTCCTTCATGTGTTTTTGAGCAAACTCTATGCGGGCTTTCATATGTCTTGCACTGAGTAGAGGCTTCCGTCGGATCACTCTGCCATAAAGGCCCAACTGGTGGAGGGCTGCAGTGATAGTTGACTTTGTGGAACTTTCTCCCATCTCCCTACTCCATCTCTAGAGCTCAGCCACAGTGATCTTGGCATTATTCTTTACCTCTCTCACCAAGACTCTTCTTCCACGATTGCTCAGTTTGGCTGGACGGCCAGGTCTAGGGAGAATTCTGGTGGTCCCAAACTTCTTCCATTTAAGGATTATGGAGGCCACTGTGCTCTTAGGAACCTTGAGTAATGCAGAAATTCTTTTGTAACCTTGGCCAGATCTGTGCCTTGCCACAATTCTATCTCTATGCTCCTTGGGCAGTTCCTTTGAGCTCACGATTCTCATTAGGTCTGACATGCACTGTGATTTGTGAGGCCTTATATAGACAGGTGTGTGCCTTTCCAAATCAAGTCCTATCAGTTTAAACACAGCTGGACTCCAATGAAGAAGTAGAACCATCTCAAGGAGGATCACATGGAAATGGACAGCGTGTGACTTAAATATGAGTGTCTGAGCAAAGTGTCTGAATACTTATGACCATGTGATATTTCAGTTTTTCTTTTTTAATAAAATTGCAAAAATGTCAACATTTCTGTTTTTTAGTAAAGATGGGGTGCAGAGTGTACCTTAATGAGGAAAAAAATGAACTTTTTAGAATTTACCAAATGGCTGCAATGAAACAAAGAGTGAAAAATTTAAAGGGGTCTGAATACTTTCCATACGCACATAGGCTTCCGTCGATTATTGAGAGCTGACAGAGAGAACGCCACTTGCTGGGGGCTGATATTACTAGCCATTGAAAGGGTCCATTAGCCCAAAATGTTCCCTTGCTTGCTATGTTATAACAAGTAAATAATTTGTTGTACTAAAAAGAAAAGTTAAGAAACAAATGTCAACATGTTTCAAAGTATAACAAACTTCTTCAGGACAAGCCGCAAGAAACAATTTATTGGTATGTGTGTAATATACAATCACCATATAAATAAATATGAAACATTAGGATTAGGGATGAGTGGATCAATCAACCGGGGAATGAATTTGAGTTGAATTTTCTGAAATTTGCGATTTCATGCAAATTTGAATATTTTGAGATTTGATTTCGAGTTTGCAAAAATCTAGGCATTAATCTATACAGCTTCCCATGGGCAGGTGTCTGAACAGTTGGGCTGTTTTCTATATTGAGATCGGTTGACGCAAGGTGAGGTTTTAATACTAGAAACAGGATAGGACAGTCCCAATTGGGTACATCTTGTGTAGGTGGGATGGCTTTTACGTTTTTCTTGATCAAAATTATGTTAACAAAATACCCTAAGATATTTACATGTACTATTATTATTTACTTATTTACTTACTACAGCGTATATGCCCATTTTGTTTTTTTCTTGTGTTTTGTCTATGAAATGGCCACAGAGTGAATCTGTTCTTACTAGTGTTGATCGAGCACTAAAATGCTGGGGTGCTCGAAGCTCGACCCGAGCAACGAGCCCAATGTTAGTCTATGGGAGACCCGAGCATTTTTGGCGTGGCACCCCCGGCAGTCTTTTAAAAGCCTAACAAGTGCCCAAAACGATAGTGACAGTGCTCAAATGACATGGGGACAGCATGGGGATCGCCCCAGGAAACATTTCTGACGCCCAGGTCACTGCTGTCAACAACGTGGTCAGAGGTATTAAGCCACTTTTAAGGGCTCACAATAAAACGTTCAAAAACGAAACTGAAACTGCTCTCCTGTGAAATATGTTAAGGAACTTCCTTTCCAGGGTAAAGAAGACTTGTGTATAAGGTAAAATAAATAACCCCCCCAAAAAATACTCCTCCACACCTTGGGCTATGTTCACAAGTAGCATTTTTTATGCGTTTTTGCACTTTTGTATTGCTTTCAACCGTGACAAATGCATTCACCGGGAAATGTCATTTTAACATTTTACAACCTTATCTGGCCATATGCTGTGTGACACATGCATACAGTGCTTGAAACAACATGGGAACAGCATGGGGAAGACCCCTGGAAGCATCTCTGACACCCAGGTCACTGCCTAAATGTGTGCCCATCAGAAGACATCCTTGCCGCATCAGAAGATGTAGACTTGCAACTATCCCCGTGCCTAGGGCACTGTTCAATTGTACCTCCCCCATTCCTTGCAATGCAAGTGCAAATATGCAGCCAACCACCCACCCACCCTCAGGCTGCATTACCATACTGCTTGCTTGCACTTTAAATTGGGCCTTTTAGGCATGTGGAGGCGGTATCTGGCCACCACGTCATGGCTGCGTTGGCGGCCTGGAATCCATACTCAGTCCCCAGCCGCCCAGCGACCGGGTGTCCACACTCGGTCCCCAGCTGCCAGGGGGCGGCCGGGTGTCCATACTCGGTCCCCAGCCGCCCCGCGGCCAGCTGTCCACGCACGGTCCCCAGCCGCCTGGGGGCAGCCGGGTGTCCATAAATGGTCTCCAGCCGCCCCTATTTCTAATGTCAACTTCCCCCCACACACTTTTCTTAGCCTGGCCTGCTTTAGGGCAGCTTTGGACGAGAGCACCAGAGAACCAGACTCCTCTGGTGGGCCCTGGCTTCTCCATCAGGGGAGTTGAGAGTGCCAAGGTGAGGAGCATGATGATGATGATAGAAGTTAGCATCTGCTTTGTTTTCTTTTAAAGCAAGCGTAAGTGTGCAGCCTGTCACCCACCCACCCCCAGGCTGCAATGCCATACTGCTAGCTTGCACTTGAAATGGGGCCTTTTAGTTTGGAGGAGGCCGAAGCTGGCCACTACCTCATGGCTGCTTCGGCAGAAAGGTATCCATACTCAGTCCCCAGCCGCCCCAATTGTCCCGGTGTACCTTATACATAAGATTAAGCACGTATACCAAAACATTATCTGTGCCCTCCCCAGTGCATTTAGTGGGAAGGACAGCCTATTCCGCTGTAGTGTGTGCATGCCAAACGCCTGTTCATGGTACATGCAAAGATGCCTCCCACCCTGCACCTGTCGTTGCAGACTTGCAACTATCCCCGTTCAAGTCCTTGTCCCAGGGCAGTGTTCAATTGTACCTCTCCCATTCCTTGCAATGCAAGCGCAAGTATGCAGCCAACCACCCACCCACCCCCAGGCTGCAAAACCATACTGCTTGCTTGCTTGCACTTGAAATTGGGCCTTTTATTCATGTGGAGGCGGAATCTGGCCACCACGTCATGGCTGTGTTGGCGGCCTGTAATCCATACTCAGTCCCCAGCCGCCCGGTGGCCGGGTGTCCACGCTCGGTCCCCAGCCGCCAGGGGGCGGCCGGGTGTCCATACTCGGTCCCCAGCCG
This sequence comes from Phyllobates terribilis, assembly GCF_046119375.1. Lineage (NCBI taxonomy): Eukaryota > Metazoa > Chordata > Amphibia > Anura > Dendrobatidae > Phyllobates > Phyllobates terribilis. The sequence continues at coordinate 883,624,330 of NW_027362762.1, forward strand.
TCCCGCGGCCGGGAGTCCACACACGATCCCCAGCCACCAGGGGGCAGCCGGGTGTCCATAAATGGTCCCCAGCCGCCCCTATTTCTCCTTGGAACATCCCCCCACACACTTTTCTTAGCCCAGCCTGCTTTAGGGCAGCATTGTACGAGCTCACCAGAGAACCAGACTCCTCCGGTGGGCCCTGGCTTCTCCATCAGGGGAGTTGAGAGTGCCAAGGTGAGGACCATGATGATGATGATACAAGTTAGCATCTGCTTTGTTTTCTTGGAATGCAAGCGCATGTACAGTACAGACCAAAAGTTTGGACACACCTTCTCATTTAAAGATTTTTCTGTATTTTCATGACTATGAAAATTGTACATTCACACTGAAGGCATCAAAACTATGAATTAACACATGTGGAATTATATACTTAACAAAAAAGTGTGAAACAACTGAAAATTTGTCTTATATTCTAGGTGGGAACCAGGCATGTAGAGTCCATCCATTCACCTTTTCTGCGTCGCACAAGGACACGGTGGTTGGAACCAAAGATCTCTAATTTGGACTCATCAGACCAAAGCACAGATTTCCACTGGTCTAATGTCCATTCCTTGTGTTCTTTAGCCCAAACAGGTCTCTTCTGCTTGTTGCCTGTCCTTAGCAGTGGTTTCCTAGCAGCTATTTTACCATGAAGGCCTGCTGCACAAAGACTCCTCTTAACAGTTGTTGAAGAGATGTGTCTGCTGATAGAACTCTGTGTGGCATTGACCTGGTCTCTAATCTGAGCTGCTGTTAACCTGCGATTGCTGAGGCTGATGACTCAGATAAACTTATCCTCAGAAGCAGAGATGACTCTTGGTCTTCCTTTCCTGGGGCGGTCCTCATGTGAGCCAGTTTCTTTGCAGCGCTTGATGGTTTTTGCAACTGCACTTGGGGACACTTTCAAAGTTTGCCCAATTTTTCGGACTGACTGACCTTCATTTCTTAAAGTAATGATGGCCACTCGTTTTTCTTTACTTAACTGATTTTTTCTTGTCATAATACAAATTCTACCAGTCTATTCAGTAGGACCATCAGCTGTGTATCCACCTGACTTCTGCACAACACAACTGATGGTCCCAACTCCATTTATAAGGCAAGAAATCCCACTTATTAAACCTGACAGGGCACACCTGTGAAGTGAAAACCATTTCCGGTGACTACCTCTTGAAGCTCATCAAGAGAATGCCAAGAGTGTGCAAAGCAGTCATCAAAGCAAAAGGTGGCTACTTTGAAGAACCTAGAATATAAGACATATTTTCAGTTGTTTCACACTTTTTTGTTAAGTATATAATTCCACATGTTTTAATTCATAGTTTTGATGCCTTCAGTGTGAATGTACAATTTTCAAAGTCATGAAAATACAGAAAAATCTTTAAATGAGAAGGTGTGTCCAAACTTTTGGTCTGTACTGTATGTAGTAGCGGCTAGGCCTGAGGTCCTCCTCCGAGGATTGCTGGATGTTTTCCTGCTACTATTCCAGTTCTATGACTCCCGTTAAAACTAAGATTCAGGTGATAAATGATGGATGAGGTAGTGGCAAAGGAGAAAGAGCAGGAGGAACAGGGACCATTCACATCAATATCAGGCCAGTCAACCACATATGTCTTGTAGGTTATGTTTCTGTAACAAAAGGAGCGGTTTGGCTACACAGTTATAGGGCATACAGTGAGTGCAATGCCTACCAAAAATTTTGAGGCACTCCAATGCCCCTTGGAAATGACATGGAGGTCAGAGGGCCTTAACTAAACCGTTTTTTCCATTTATAGCAACTGGGTCTCCTGTACACTGTTGGCTTAAGCAGTGAATGAAAGGCTTTCCAAAAATAATGAGGAACTGCAATGCCCCTTGAAACAGACGTGGATTACAGTGTACTAAAAACCTTCTACCCATTATTGGAGAGTGGGTCTCCCTTAGTTTTCGCCTTTGCATTGAAAAGCAAAAGCTGACTAAAATTAGGAGGAAATGCAATGCCCGTTGGAAGAGTTGTGGAGGTTAGAGGTAATTAAAAACAACATTTCAATGCCCCTTGGAAGAGCTGTGGAGTTCAGAGTGGCTTAAGAAGATGCTTTTAATGCCCCTTTGAAGAGACGTAGAGGTCACAGTAGCTTAACAAGATGGTTTTAATGCCCCTCGGAAAAGACATGGAGGTCCCAGTAGCTTAACAAGATGGTTTGAATGCCCCTTGGAAGAGACGTGGGGGTCACAGTAGTTTAACAAGATGGTTTTAATGCTCCTCGGAAAAGACGTGGAGGTCCCAGTAGCTTAACAAGACGGTTTTAATGCCCCTTACAAGAGCCATACAGTACAGTATCTTATAAATATTATTCCCATTATTGGGGAGTGGATCTTCCATAGTATTTGCTTATGCCTTCCAAGCAAAAGCTTCCCAAAATTAAGACGGAGCAACTTGCAATTAGAGATGAGCGGTGTTCGACTAGAACTGTTCGCCAATCTCAAATTCGAGCTGTTTTGGGCGGTGTTCGAGTTGTTCGACGAACCCGAACGATTTGCAAAAAATTCGGCTGTTCGAGGTTATGTTCGATAACTGTTCGTGCACCAAAAGCGTGTCCTGCATGTCTGGCGCTATTTTGAGCACCAATCATGCAGGGATTGCCTGCCACTCACTGTAATGCCACAGCCATGGTGGTTGTGGCATTACAGTGATTGCCCAAATCGATGGGAACAGTGCCAACAGTGAAACATGAAAAGCGGCAATTCAGCAGCGGCATAGACCGGTACCCAACAATTTAGAACAGAAAGAATAGAGCATCACACATAGATTAGATAGAGAGAAACAAGTCAGCCACATATATACGAAGTACAGTGACAGTGTTGCTTACTGTACTTGTCACTTAGTGTAAAGGATTTATCAAAAAAAATAATAGTGTTTTCATGCACCGTCTCTTTAAAAAAGCCGGCCGGCAATTCAGCAGCGGTACCCGACAATTTAGAATAGAAAGAATAGAGAATCACACATAGATTAGATAGATAGAAACATGTCAGTCACATATATGAAGTACAGTGACAGTGTTGCTTACTGTACTTGTCATTTAGTGTAAAGGATTTATTAAAAAAAAAAATAGTGTTTTCATGCACTGTCTCTTTAAAAAAGCCGGCCGGCAATTCAGCAGCGGTACCCGACAATTTAGAATAGAAGGAATAGAGAATCACACATAGATTAGATAGATAGAAACATGTCAGTCACATATATATGAAGTACAGTGACAGTGTTGCTTACTGTACTTGTCATTTAGTGTTAAAATAAAGGATTTATTTAAAAAAAAATTGGCGTGGGGGTCCCCATAATTTTAGGCTCTAGCGGAGGTTAAGCAGACGGCTGGGGCAGATGTTTGAAGCCTGGGAGGCGGGTAGTAAGACCTACAGAGGGATTTGGATAAGCTGGGTAGGTGGAGCATTAAATGGCAAATGAGGTTTAACGAGGAGAAATGTAAGGTCATACATAAGGGAAGGAAAAATGGAAGTCACCAGTACTCACTGAATGGGAAACCATTGGGGAATTCAGAGATGGAGAAGGACTTGGGCATCTTGATTGATAGCAAACTAAATTGGAATGCCCAAAGTCAGGCCGCTGCTGTAAGGGCAAACAGGGTAATGGGATGTATCAGAAGAGGTATAGCTGCAAAGGATGAGAACATTGTTCTTCCACTGTACAAAGCACTGGTCAGACCACACTTGGAATACTGTGCTCAGTTATGGGCCCCAATATATAGAAAGGATATAAATGAGCTTGAAAAGGTACAAAGGAGGGCAACAAAATTAATAAGGGGAATGGAGGGACTGCAATACCCAGAGAGGTTGGCAAAACTAGGACTATTCAGCCTGGAAAAGAGAAGGTTGAGGGGGGACATAATAAATGTGTACAAATATGTTAGGGGACAGTATAGAGACCTTGCCCGGGATTTGTTCAAAAGGAGGGATATTACGGTAACAAGAGGGCACTCACTAAGACTGGAAGAGAAAAGGTTTCAGCACCAGCATAGGAAGGGGTTCTTTACGGTAAGAGCAGTGAGAATATGGAATTCACTGAGTGAGGAGACGGTAATGTCGGATTCACTAAACCAGTTCAAGCGGGGACTGGATGCTTTTCTAGATACCAGGCAGATTTCTGCATATACTTAAAAATAGAATAAAAGAGTAGGTTGATACAGGGATTTATTCTGACTGCTGGTTTCAGAGTCGGGAGGGAATTTTTCCTCAGGTGAAGATTGGCTAAATCATTTGGGGTTTTTGCCCTCCTCTGGATCAACTTTAGCAATTACAGAACTAACAGGTCGAACTTGATGGACGCAAGTCTTTATTCGGCTTTACTAACTATGTAACTATGTAACTATGTAATACCCATGGAGCTTCCAGGCTACTAGTATCAGCCCCCAGCTGAATACCTAGCCTTTACTAGCTATTAAAATGGGGGACCCCCCCCAAAAAAATGACGTGGGGTCCCCCCTATTTTAATAGCTAGCAAAGGCTAGGCAGACAGCTGGGGGCTATTATTAATAGCCCAGGAAGGGTGCCATGAATATTGGCCCCCTCCCAGGCTAGAAACACTAGCCGTCAGCCACCCCAGAACTGGCGCATCCATAGGATGCGCTAATTCTGGCACTTAGCCTCGCTCTTCCCACTGCCCTGTAGCGGTGGCAGTGGGGTAATAGGGCTGGGGTTGATGTCAGCTTATAATGCCAGCTGACATCAAGCCCAGGTTAGTAATGGAGAGGCGTCTATAAGACACCCCCATTACTAATCCCATAGTCAAAGTTAAAAGAAAACACAAACACCCAGAATAAACTCCTTTAATTGAAATAAAGACACATTCCTTTATTGTTCTAAATTAAACCATACTTACCATCATGCCCACTCCAGCTGAAGCCAACGATCTCCTGCAATAAAAGTAAAATAATAAAGCAACATCATCCTTACCTTTCCATGGTTCCCACGACAGCTTCAGCTCTGCTACATCGAGATGACAGGCTGGACCGCAGCAGAACGCTGCCATCCAGCTTGCCATGCCACGGACACTGAGAAGCGCAGGCATGCTTGCGCTCCTCAGTGTCTCGCTGTGATGGCATAAAGATGAGACGAGTTCATGTCCAATGAACTCAGCTCACCTCATGCACGTCACTGACAGCGTGGGAGACACTGAGGAGCGCAAGCATGCCTGCCCTTCTCAGTGTCTGCGGGATGACAGGCTGGATGGCAGCGTTCTGCTGCGGTCCAGCCTATCATATCGATGTAGCAGAGCTGAAGCTGTCGTGGGAACCATGGAAAGGTAAGGATGAGGTTGCTTTATTATTTTACTTTTATTGCAGAAGACATTGGCTTCAGCTGGAATGGGCGTGACGGTAAGTATGGTTTAATTTAGAACAATAAAGAATTGTGTGTTTATTTCAATTAATGGACTTTATTCTGGGTGTTGTGTTTTTTTTAAATACTTTACTAGAAATTCATGGCGGTCATGTCTAATATTGGCGTGACCCCATGAATTTCGGGCTTAGGGCCAGCTGATAATGCCAAGCTGGCCCTAACCCCTTTATTACCCAGTGAGCCACCGCACCAGGGCCCTGGATGAGTTGGGTACAGCGCCAGAAGATGGCGCTTCTATGAACGCGCCATTTTCCGGGGTGGCTGCGGACTGCAATTTGCAGCGGGGGGGACCCAGAAAGCTTGGGCCTCCCTGCGCTGCAGATTCCAGCCCCCAGCTGCCTAGTTGTACCTGGCTGGACACAAAAATAGGGCGAAGCCCCACGTATTTTTTTTTTTAATTATTTCATGAAATTCATGAAATAATTAAGAAAAAAAGGGCTTCCCTATATTGTTGTGTCCAACCAGGTACAAATAGGCAGCTGGTGGTTGGGGGCAGCCCGTTCCTGCCTGCTGTACCTGGCTGGACACAAATATAGTGCGAAGCCCCACGTCAATTTTTTTTAAATTATTTCATGAAACTAGATGGTGGCCCGATTCTAACGCATCGGGTATTCTAGAATATGTATACGGCAGACCCGGCGCAATCAGCAGAGCGGTGTTTAAATTTGGCGCCAAAATCGCTGACTGGTCGCGGCCAGCAACCGCGACCAATCAGCAAAGCGGTGTTGAAATTTGGCGACTATATCGCTGATTGGTCACGGCCGGCGGTTGCGACTAATCAGCAGAGCGGGGTTTAAATTTTGCGCCAATAATGCTGATTGGTCGCGGTCGCGACCAATCAGCAAAGCGGTGTTTAAATTTTGCGCCAATAATGCTGATTGGTTGCGGTTGCGACCAATCAGCAAAGCGGTGTTTAAATTTGGCGCCAAAAACGGTGATTGGTCACGACCGCGACCATTCAGCAGGGCGGTGTTTAAATTTGGCGGCAACAATGTTGATTAGTCGCGGCCGGCGGTCGCGACCAATCAGCAGAGCGGGGTTTAAATTTGGCGCCAAAATCGCTGATTGGTCGCGGCCAGCAACCGTGACCCATCAGCAGAGCGGGGTTTAAATTTGGCGCCAATACTGCTGATTGGTCGCGGCCGGCAACCGTGACCAATCAGCCGAGCAGCGTTTAAATTTGGCGCCAATACTGCTGATTGGTTGCGGACGGCGACCCCGATCAATCAGCAGAGCGGGGTTTAAATTTGGCGCCAATAATGCTGATTAGTCGCGGCCGGCATCCGTGACCAATTAGCAGAGCGGGGTTTAAATTTGGCACCAATCTCGCTGATTGGTCGCGGCTGGAGTCCGCGACCAATCAGCAGAGCGTTGTTTAAATTTGGCGCCAATCTCACTGATTGGTCGCGGCCACTATTTAAATGTGGCGCCCAAATCGGTGATTGGTCGCTGGCAGTTTCCGCGACCAATCAGCAGAGCGGTGTTTAACTTTAGCGCCAAGATCACTGATTGGTCGCGTGCGGAGAGCGCGACCAATCAGCGAATCGTATTGGTGAGGACCGGGGAGCACCGCTGCCTGGTCGGATACTTCCGCTGCGAGAAGCCGGGAGATGAGCGACTGCTCGCAGCAGATGTATCCCGACCCGCAGCTCCGCTCCCCGGTCCTCCCTTGACACCCTAGCCACTGATCTCCCCACAGTATCCGCATGGTGTTACAAAGATCCGGACATTTGTGTTAAAAATCGCTGATTGGTCGCTGGCGCTGCCCGCGACCAATCACCGATATGGGCGCCAAATTTAAATATCGGCCGCAACCAATCACCGATCTTGGCTCCACATTTAAACACCGCTGTGCTGATTGGTCGCCAACGCTGGGCGCGACCAATCACCGATTTTGGCGCCACATTAAAATAGCGTCCGCGACCAATCAGTACAGCGGTGTTTAAATGTGGAGCCAAGATGGGTGATTGGTCGCGGCCGATATTTAAATTTGGCGCCCAAATCGGTGATTGGTCGCGGGCAGCGCCAGCGACCAATCAGCGATTTTTAACACAAATGTCCGGACCTTTGTAACACCATGCGGATACTGTGGGGACATCAGCGGCTAGGGTGTGAAGGGAGGACCGGGGAGCGGCGCTGCGGGTCGGGATACTTCTGCTCCGAGCGCCCGCTAATGTCCCGGGTTCTCGCAGCGGAAGTATCCGCACAGGCAGCGCCGCTGACATCCATGCGGCTAGGGCGTGAAGGGAGGACCGGGTAGCGGCGCTGACATCCAATTGGTCGCGGCCGCTATTTAAATGTGCCGCCCAAATCGGTGATTGGTCGCCGTCTTGACCGCGACCAATCACTGATCTTGCCGCCAAAGTTAAACACTACTGTGCTGATTGGTCGCGGACGCTGCCTGCGACCAATCACCGATTTGTTTGCCAAATTTAAATATCAGCCTCATGCACGTCACTGACAGCGTGGGAAAATTCTCCTGCACTCAGCGCTTCAGCGTGAGAATTCTCCCACGCTGTCAGCGACGTGCATGAGGTGAGCCGAGCTCATTGGACATGACCTCGGCTCATCTTTATGCCGTCACAGCCAGACACTGAGGAGCGCAAGCAAGCCTGTGCTTCTCAGTGTCTGCGGGATGACAGGCTGGATGGCAGCGTTCTGCTGCGGTCCACCCTGTCATCTCGATGTAGCAGAGCTGAAGCTGTCGTGGGAACCATGGAAAGGTAAGGATGATGTTGGTTTATTATTTTACTTTTATTGCAGGAGATCGTTGGCATCAGCTGGAATGGGCGTGATGGTAAGTATGGTTTAATTTAGAACAATAAAGAATTGTGTGTTTATTTCAATTAAAGGACTTTATTCTGGGTGTTTGTGTTTTCTTTTAACTTTGACTATGGGGATAGTAATGGGGGTGTCTTATAGACGCCTTTCCATTACTAACCTGGGCTTGATGTCAGCTGGCATTATAAGCTGACATCAACCCCAGCCCAATTACCCCACTGCCACCGCTACAGGGCAATGGGAAGAGCGAGGCTAAGTGCCAGATTTGGCGCATCCTACGGATGCGCCATTTCTGGGACAGCTGACGGCTGGTGTTTCTAGCCTGGGAGGGGGCCAATATTCATGGCACCCTTCCTGGGCTATTAATATCAGCACCCAGCTGTCTGCCTAGCCATTGCTAGCTATTTAAATAGGGGGGACCCCACGTCATTTTTTTGGGGTCCCCCATTTTAATAGCTAGTAAAGGCTAGGTATTCAGCTGGGGGCTGATATTAGTAGCCTGGGAAGCTCCGTGGGTATTACCCCCTTCCCAGGCTTCAAACATCTGCCCCAGCCGTCTGCTTAACCTCCGCTAGAGACTAAAATTACGGGGAACCCCACGCCAATTTTTTGTTTAATAAATCCTTTATTTTAACACTAAATGACAAGTACAGTGATCAACACTATCACTGTACTTCTTATATATGTGACTGACATGTTTATATCTATCTAATCTATGTGTGATGCTCTATCTTTCTGTCCTAAATTGTCGGGTACCGAGGCTGAATTGCCGGCCGGCTTTTTTAAAGAGACGGTGCATGAAAACACTCTTATTTTTTTAAATAAATCCTTTACACTAAATGACAAGTACAGTAACCAACACTGTCACTGTACTTATTATATATGTGATTGGCATGTTAATATATCTATCTATGTGTGATGCTCTATTCTTTCTGTTATAAATTGTCGGGTACCGCTGCTGAATTGCCGGCCGGCTTTTTTAAAGAGACGGTGCACGAAAACACTATTATTTTTTTTAATAAATCCTTTACACTAAATGACAAGTACAGTAAGCAACACTGTCACTGTGCTTCTTATATGTGTGACTGACATGTTTCTATCTATCTAATCTATGTGTGATGCTCTATTCCTTCTTGTCTAAATTGTCGGGTACCGGTGTATGCCGCTGCTGAATTGCCGGCCGGCTTATTAAAGAGAGCGTCTTCTGAGCAGTTTGTCAGCTTTTGGACACCTTTGAAGGTGTTTTCTATGTGTTTCTATGTGTTTTTGTTTGCCTGCCATTGGTTTTAACGGTGTTCGACGGTGTTCTAAGGTGTTCGACGAACAGTTCGACGAACAGTTCCTCGAACATCCCGGTGTTCGACGAACCGAACCGAACCCGAACACTACGGGGGTGGCTCAACACTACTTGCAATGCCCCTTACAAGAGCCATGCAGTACAGCATATTACAAACATAAGTCCCATTATTGGGGAGTGGGTCTCCCATAGTATTTGCTTAGGCCTTCCAAGAAAAGCATCCAAAAATTAGGCGGAAATGCAATGCCTGTTCGAAGACTCGTGGAGGTCCCAGTAGCTTAACAAGATGGTTTTAATGCCCATTACAAGAGACGTGGAGGTCAGAGTGGTATAAAAAGACTCTTTTAATGCCCCTTACAAGAGACGTGGAGGTCAGAGTGGTATAACAAGACGCTTTTAATGCCCCTAGCAAGAGCCATACAGTACAGCATCTTATAAATATTATTCCCATTATTGGGGAGTGGGTCTCCCATAGTATTTGCTTATGCCTTCCAAAGAAAAGCTTTCAAAAATTAGGATGGAGAAACTTGCAATGCCCCTTACAAGAGCCATGCAGTACAGCATATTACAAACATAAGTCCCATTATTGGGGAGTGGGTCTCCCATAGTATTTGCTTATGCCTTCCAAGCAAAAGCTTCCAAAAATTAGGACAGAGCAACTTGCAATGCCCCTTACAAGAGCCATGCAGTGCAGCATATTACAAACATATGTCCCATTGTTGGGGCGTGGGTCTCCCATAGTATTTGCTTATGCCTTCCAAGCAAAAGCTTCCAAAAATTAGGAGGAAATGCCCGTTCGAATACTCGTGGAGGTCCCAGTAGCTTAACAAGGCGGGTTTAATGCCCCTTACAAGAGACGTGGAGGTCAGAGTGGTATAACAAGATGCTTTTAATGCCCCTTACAAGAGACGTGGAGGTCAGAGTGGTATAACAAGACGCTTTTAATGCCCCTTACAAGAGACGTGAATTTCAGAGTGGTATAACAAGATGCTTTTAATGCCCCTTACAAGAGACGTGGAGGTCAGAGTTGTATAACAAGACGCTTTTAATGCCCCTTACAAGAGACGTGAATTTCAGAGTGGTATAACAAGACGCTTTTAATGCCCCTTACAAGAGACTTGGAGGTCAGAGTGGTATAACAAGACGCTTTTAATGCCCCTTACAAGAGACGTGGAAGTCAGAGTGGTATAACAAGACGCTTTTAATGCCCCTTACAAAAGCCATACAGTACAGCATCTTATAAATATTATTCCCACTATTGGGGAGTGGATCTCCCATAGTATTTGCTTATGCCTTCCAAGCAAAAGCTTCCAAAAATTAGGATGCATCAACTTGCAATTAGACATTAGCGGTGTTGGACTCGAACTGTTCGCCAATCTCAAATTCGAGCTGTTTTGGGCGGTGTTTGAGCCGTTCGTTGAACACGAACGATTTGAAAAAAATCCGGCTTTTCGAGGTCTTGTTCGATAACTGTTCGTGCACCAAAATCGTAACTGGATTTTTTTCACAGTAATGCTGTTAATCAATGTTAATACACAGTTTGAGTGCACAGTGGGCGGGGGGAGGGGCAGGGGATGGATCTCTGCAGAAATAATGAAGATCTCCATTTTTTTTTCTTTCCCGCATTTACAGTGGGGAGGGGCAGTCTGTCAGCCTATCAGCAGCGCATACTCACAGCGAAGTGCTTTTTTTCACACAAGCAAGGGCATGTGTCATTGGCTGTGTATGTCACATGTCCTTGCCCTATAAGACCCAGCCATTTTCCACGTCGCCACCATTTTCTCACTGCTGCAGGTGAGAGTTAGATTGCACCGCTGCTGCTGTGGGCGCTATACTTTCTAACTGTGTGAATTGCAAGCGAATTTGCTCTTAAATAGACAGATAGGTTGGGAGTAGGGACTAGTTGTAATTGCAGCCCTTTTGAGGGCTAGGTTACAGCATTTCTTAGAACTTTTTGCCAGGCAGGTCTGTTTTAGTGCTGTGCAAGTGTTTTTCACAGCATTTGGCTAAATCTAGCTAAGCAAATCCTTTTGGGTCTCTTGCAGTGTGTGTTAGTCAGTGGAGTAGCCTATCTGTGTTGCAAGCTGCACCACCTGCGTATGTAATACGAATTTTTTACTGCACCTAGACAGGTAAAAACTTTTGGGCATAGTAGCAGTGTGTGCTACTCATTGTACTAGGCCATCTATACCAAGCTCCACCAGCTTTGAAATTAATAATAATTTTTAGCTACATCTAGCCCGGAAATTAATTTTGGGCCTGTAGTAGTGTGTGGTACTCATTCTATTAGTCCATCTATAGTAAGCTCCACCAGCTTTGAAATTAATAATAATTTTTACCTGCATCTAGCCCGGAAAATAATTTTGGGCCTGTAGCAGTGTGTGGTACTCATTCTATTAGACAATCTATACTAAGCTCCACCAGCTTTGAAATTAATAATAATTTTTAGCTACATCTAGCCCGGAAAATAATTTTGGGCATAGTAGCAGTGTGTGGTACTCATTGTATTCGGCCATCTATACCAAGCTCCACCAGCTTTGAAATTAATAATAATTTTTAGCTGCATCTAGATCTAGCCCGGAAAATAATTTTGGGCATAGTAGCAGTGTGTGGTTCTCATTGTATTAGGCCATCTATACCAAGCTCCACCAGCTTTGAAATGAAAAAGAATTTTTAGCTGCATCTAGGCCGGAAAATAATTTTGGGCCTGTAGCAGTGTGTGGTACTCATTCTATTAGGCCATCTATACTAAGCTCCACCAGCTTTGAAATTAATAAGAATTTTTAGCTGCATCTAGCCCGGAAAATAATTTTGGGCATAGTAGCAGTGTGTGGAACTCATTGTATTAGGCCATCTATACCAAGATCCACCAGCTTTGAAATTAATAATAATTTTTAGCGGCATCTAGCCTGGAAAATAATTTTGGGCCTGTAGCAGTGTGTGGTATTCATTGTATCAGGCCATCTATACCAAGCTCCGCTAGCTTTGAAATTAATAATAATTTTTAGCTGCATCTAGACCGGAAAATAATTTTGAGCATAATAGCAGTGTGTGGTACTCATTGTATTAGGCCATCTATACCAAGCTCCACCAGCTTTGAAATTAATAATAATTTTTAGCTGCATCTAGCCTGGAAAATAATTTTGGGCATAGTAGCAGTGTGTGGTACTCATTGTATTAGGCCATCTGTACCAAGCTCCACCAGCTTTGAAATTAATAATAATTTTTAGCTGCATCTAGCCCAGAAAATAATTTTGGGCCTGTAGCAGTGTGTGGTACTCATTCTATTAGGCCATCTATACTAAGCTCCACCAGCTTTGAAATTAATAATAATTTTTAGCTGCATCTAGCTCGGAAAATAATTTTGGGCATAGTAGCAGTGTGTGGTACTCATTGTATTAGGCCATCTATACCAAGCTCCGCCAGCTTTGAAATTATTAATAATATTTAGCTGCATCGAGCCTGGAAAATAATTTTGGGCATAGTAGCAGTGTGTGGTACTCCTTGTATTTCGCCATCTGTACCAAGATCCACCAGGGTTGAAATTAATAATAATTTTTAGCTGCATCTAGCCCGGAAAATAATTTCGGGCCTGAGCAGTGTGTGGTACTCATTGTATTAGGCCATCTATACCAAGCTCCACCAGCTTTGAAATTAATAATAATTTTTAGCTGCATCTAGCCCGGAAAATAATTTTGGGCCTGTAGCAGTGTGGGGTACTCATTGTATTAGGCCATCTATACCAAGCTCCACCAGCTTTGAAATTAATAATAATTTTTAGCTGCATCTAGCCTGGAAAATAATTTTGGGCATAGTAGCAGTGTGTGGTACTCATTGTATTAGGCCATCAATACCAAGCTCCACCAGCTTTGAAATTAATAATAATTTTTAGCTGCATCTAGCCTGGAAAATAATTTTGGGCAAAGTAGCAGTGTTTGGCACTCATTGTATTAGGCCATCTGTACCAAGCTCCACCAGCTTTGAATTTAATAATAATTTTTAGCTGCATCTAGCCCGGAAAATAATTTTGGGCTTGTAGCAGTGTGTGATACGCATTCTATTAGGCCATCTATAATAAGCTCCATCACCTTTTAAATTAATAATAATTTTTAGCTGCATCTAGCCCGGAAAATACTTTTGGGCATAGTAGCAGTTTGTGGTACTCATTGTATTAGGCCATCTATACCAAGCTCCACCAGCTTTGAAATTAATAATAATTTTTAGCTGCATCTAGCCCGAAAATAATTTTGGGCCTGTAGCAGTGTGTGGTACTCATTGTATTAGGCCATCTATTCCAAGTTCCACCAGCTTTGAAATTAATAATAATTTTTCGCTGCATCTAGCCCGGAAAATAATTTTGGGCATAGTAGCAGTGTGTGGTACTCATTGTATTAGGCCATCTGTACCAAGCTCCACCAGCTTTGAAATTAATAATAATTTTTAGCTGCATCTAGCCCGGAAAATAATTTTGGGCTTGTAGCATTGTGTGATACTCATTCTATTAGGTCATCTATACTAAGCTCCACCACCGTTGAAATTAATAATAATTTTTAGCTGCATCTAGACCGGAAAATAATTTTGGGCATAGTAGCAGTTTGTGGTACTCATTGTATTAGGCCATCTATACCAAGCTCCACCAGCTTTGAAATTAATAATAATTTTTAGCTGCATCTAGCCCGAAAATAATTTTGGGCCTGTAGCAGTGTGTGGTACTCATTGTATTAGGCCATCTGTACCAAGCTCCACCAGCTTTGAAATTAATAATAATTTTTTGCTGCATCTAGCCCGGAAAATAATTTTGGGCATAGTAGCAGTGTGTGGTACTCATTGTATTAGGCCATCTATACCAAGCTCCACCAGCTTTGAAATTAAGAATTTTTTGCTGCATCTAGCCCGGAAAATAATTTTGGGCATAGTAGCAGTGTGTGGTACTCATTGTCTTACGCCATTTGTACCAAGCTCCTCCAGCTTTGAAATTAATAATAATTTTTAGCTGCATCTAGCCCGGAAAATAATTTTGGGCCTGTAGCAGTGTGTGGTACTCATTCTATTAGGCCATCTATACTAAGCTCCACCAGCTTTGAAATGAATAATAATTTTTAGCTGCATATAGTTTAGAAAATAATTTTGGGCATATTGCCAGTGTGTGGTGCTCATTGTATTAGGCCATCTATACCAAGCTCCACCAGCTTTGAAATTAATAATCATTTTTAGCTGCATCTAGCCCGGAAAATAATTTTGGGCCTCTAGCATTGTGTGGTACTCATTCTATTAGACCATCTACACTAAGCTCCACCAGCTTTGAAATTAATATTAATTTTTGACTGCATCTATCCCAGAAAATAATTTTGGGCATAGTAACAGTGTGTGGTACTCATTGTATTAGGCCATCTATACCAAGCTCCACCAGCTTTGAAATTACTAATAATTTTTAGCTGCATCTAGCCTGGAAAATAATTTTGGGCATAGTAGCAGTGTGTGGTGCTCATTGTATTAGGCCATCTATACCAAGCTCCACCAGCTTTGAAATTAATAATCATTTTTAGCTGCATCTAGCCCGGAAAATAATTTTGGGCCTCTAGCATTGTGTGGTACTCATTCTATTAGGCCATCTACACTAAGCTCCACCAGCTTTGAAATTAATATTAATTTTTAGCTGCATCTATCCCAGAAAATAATTTTGGGCATAGTAACAGTGTGTGGTACTCATTGTATTAGGCCATCTATACCAAGCTCCACCAGCTTTAAAATTACTAATAATTTTTAGCTGCATCTAGCCTGGAAAATAATTTTGGGCATAGTAGCAGTGTGTGGTACTCATTGTATTAGGCCATCTATACCAAGCTCCACCAGCTTTGAAATTAATAATAATTTTTAGCTGCATCTAGCCCGGAAAATAATTTTGGGCATAGTAGCAGAGTGTGGCACTCATTGTATTAGGCCATCTATACCATGCTCCACCAGCTTTGAATTTAATAATAATTTTTAGCTGCATCTAGCCTGGAAAATAATTTTGGGCCTGTAGCAGTGTGTGGTACTCATTGTATTCGGCCATCTATACCAAGCTCCACCACCTGTGTATGCAATAAAATTGTTTTACTGCTTCTAACCCAGCCAATCCTTTTGGGCTAGTACCACAGTTTGGCCACTCAGCTCTGCTCGTTTTCCATCCATCGTTTTTTGTGCAAACAATTACAGAGTTGTCTATTAGTTAACCACCAAAATGAGTGGCAAAAGGCCTGCTGCTGGTGGAAAGGAGAATTGGCGTGTTGGGAAGGGAAAAAAAGTTGTGTCCGTGGGGTAGGTGTTAAAGCAACAGTAACATCTGCAGAAGAAAGACCATCTTCCAGCCAAACTAAGATGTCTAATTCTTTTCGTGGACAATGTGATCCGATCACTTTCGTCCGGCTACGCCCATCGCTACAAATTCCAGATGAGGCACAAAAACAGCAGGTGCTTCAACGGATATCAAGTGCTCCTTTAAGTGAGCTCTCCTCCACCTCAACTTCAACATCACAAATACTCCAGTCCTCAGAGGTGTCACCCCAATCACACTTGCTTCCTCACAGCTCCCAAGCCTCCAGCTCCTCTTCTGAGTATGGGGTAGCACAGATGGTTGAGTCCGCAGAGCTGTTTACTCATACTATAGCCTGGGAATCAGAGGTCTGCTCCAGAGCTTCTGTGAATCCAGACGAGGAAATGATCTGCACTGATGTCCAGAATCTTTATGAGTCGGATCCAGGAGCAGATGAAGAAGGTTCTGAGCATAATGTAAACCCTCATTCCCAAACTGCAACTCCTGTTGGTGGAGACAATGATGAAGACGATGATGAGACTCAAATACCTGATTAGAGTGACAACTTGAGTTTTCGGTCAGGGCAGGAAGAGGTTGGCTCTGAGGACGACTGGTGTGATAACACACAGGGTGATGATGACGAGGTTGGAGATCCCACTTACTGTAAACGACAGTCAGCCAGTCGATGAGGTCAGCAGAGGAGATGGAGGAGGATGCTAGTGACGACGAGGTTAGGTTACACCTTCCTGGACAGAGACGGAGTACTGGAAGCACATCAACAACTGCATCCTCAAACACAACTGTGCCTCTGACCACAAGTCGTGGTGGCTCTTCAGGTCGCATGGGCTCTAATCGTTGCATAGCCTGGGCATTTTTTCAGATCGATAAGGATGACCCAACTCGTGTTATCTGTAACATTTGTCACCAAAAGCTAAGTAGAGGCCAAAAAATCCATTTTTTGAGTACTTCATGCACGAACCGTCACATGGATATGAAGCATAAGTTGCAGTGGGAAGCTCACTGTGCTACAATGTGGCCTAGTGGGCTGGACCAACCACCGTCTGCCCCATCTTGTGCATCCACGGCATCTTCATCCTCTGTGACTGGGGGGGACAGCAGTCACACATGTTTTTGGACTCAGACCTGCCACCTCTTTACCTGCAACAGCCAGTGTGATTGGCAGGTCACCATTTCATTTGGAAGTGGAAACACCAGCTGGTGTTGAGCGCTCTCCGACATCGAGAGCACCACCTTTGGATTAAGGCAACGTAACTTTTCTGCCTGCATCTTCCTCACAGACCGGCAGTTTCCCGGGGACACCCTACTCAACCCCGTCTAAGCACAACAGCCAGCCCTCGGTCCCTCAGATGTGGACAAGTAAAAGACCATTTCCTCCTAGCCATGAGAAAGCTAAGAGGTTGAATTTCACCATCTGCAAGCTCTTGGCTACAGAAATGCTGCCTTTCTGCCTGTTGGACACAAAGGATTTTCAAGACCTTATGTCCGTCGCAGTACCCCAGTACCAGATGCCCAGTCGGCACTACTTCTCAAAGAAAGGTGTGCCTGCGCTCCACCAGCATGTCGCACACAACATCACCACTTCTCTGGGAAACTCTTTGTGTGACAGGGTGCATTTCACCACAGACACTTGGACGAGTAGGCATGGACAGGGGCGTTACATGTCGCTGACTAAGCACAGGGTAACTATGGTGACAGCAGGACAAAGGGCTGCTGTCCAAGTCTTGCCATCCCCACGAGTTGTGCGTCAATCCTCTTTATCTCGAAGTTCCTCCACTGCTTCTGCCTCCTCAACCTCCTCTCGGTCCTCAACCTGCACCCAAAGCCTGTCCGGTAATGTCACCCGCTTTATAACTGTGCTGAAGGAATCCTGCACACCCCCTTACTATGCTGGCAGCAGAGCTCAACGTCATCAGGCGGTTTTTACTTTGAAATGTCTGGGAAATGTGAGTCACACAGCAGAGGAGTTGTGGTCAGCTCTGGAGAACCAGTTTCTTGAATGGTTGTCTCCACTGGACCTGCAACCAGGGAAGGCCGTGTGCGACAATGCTGCAAACCTGGGTGCGGCCCTTCGCCGGGGCAATGTCACACACGTGCCTTGTATTTCTCATGTGTTGAACCTGGTTGTCCAGCAATTTTTAGCCCTCTATCCCGGACTAGATGGCCTTCTGCAGTGGGCACGGTCGCTGTGTGCTCACTTCCGCCGTTCGCATCCCGCAGCTCAGCGACTTACATCTCTACAGAAGTCGTTGGGCCTGCCACTTCACCGGCTAAATTGCGATGTGCCGACACGGTGGATTTCAACTCTGCACATGTTGCAGCGACTGTGGTAGCACCGACAAACCCTGGTGCAATACGCTCTGACGTATAGGCTGGGCCAAAGAGATCCAGAGGTGGGGCAAATCACGCTGGGGGAGTGGTCTCAGATCAGGGACCTATGCACCCTTCTGCACAGTTTTGAAATGGCGACGAAGATGTTTAGTGCTGACGATGCCATTATCAGCATGACTATTCCGGTGATTTACATGCTGGAGCACACGTTAAACAGAATTCGGAGTCAGGTGGTGGGACAAGAGGAGGTGGAAGAAGTAGAGGAGGAGGAGTTGTATGCGGAAGGGCTAACATCTGCAAGGTCCAGACGGTCGGCAGCACCAAGGCGGCAGGCATGGGAGGGTGGGGGAGAGGGATTAACCAGGGCACATGGTAGCAGCCAAACTGTTCAGGAAGGTGTAGGAGCCAAGGAAGAAGTTGAGGACCAACTGGCGATGGGCATGGAAGACTCATCAGATGAGTGAGACCTTGATCACATTTCTGTTGTGCGAGGTTGGGGGGAGAGGGCAGGGGAAGGAAGCATGATTCTTACCACGCCACCAACACAACAGGGACTTGGTGCTCCTGGGTGCGCAAGACACATGAGTGCCTTCTTGCTGCACTACCTGCAACATGACCCTCGGATTGTCAGAATTCGAAAAAATCCTGACTACTGGGTTGCCACACTCTTAGATCCCCGGTACAAAAGTAAATTTGCAGAAATAATTCCTGCCATAGAAAGGGATTCACACATGCAGGAGTATCAGCAGAGACTGTTGCAGAATCTTACATGTGCTCTTCCACAAAACACCAATGGTGCACATAGTGAATCTCACAGTTCAAACTTGCCAACCGTGGGACTGTCGAGTCTTCAGCACTCAAACTGTAACAGAAACACAGTATCTGCTGGTAACAGCAATTTTGTGCAATCATTTCACCACTTTTTTAGCCCATCCTTTGCAAGGCCACAGGAGACAAGAAGTCTGACACATAGTCAACGCCTAGAGACGATGGTACAGGAGTATCTCCAAGTGAACATCGAAGCCATGACTGTGTCACTGGACGCTTGCTCATTTTGGGCTTCCAATCTGGAAAAATGGCCTGAGCTCGCCACTCACGCCTTGGAGAACTTGTCGTGCCCCGCAGCCAGCGTTCTCTCTGAATGTGTGTTCAGCGCTGCTCGTGGTGTGCTGACAGATAAGCGCACGCGGCTGTCCACTGAGAATGTAGACAGACTCACGTTCATAAAGATGAACAAATCATGGATCCGCATGCACTTTTCTACCCCTGTGTCATCCTGGGGAGAGTAAAAGCTTGAGGATTTGGTAAAATCACCTCACCAACCGTTTAAAGCAACTCTGGGGCAATTGATGCCACTTAAGTGGTGTCTGTGCCACAATTTTTGGAGTCCCCTTGCTGTGTTTTACGTGATGTTGGCATCGTCATTTACAGGTGGGTTGGGTCCCCCCCCCCCTTTTAACCGTAAGAAACTACATACACTATGGCTTGGGGTAACACAGATGGTTGAGTCCGAAGAGCTGTTTACTCAGAGGTCTGCTACAAAGCTTCAGTGTCTGCTAGTCAGAGTAGTAGCCCAGCTGTGAAGCAAGCTGCACCACCTGTGTATCTCATAATAATTTTTAACTGCATCTAGCCTAGGCAGACTGTGGGGACCCCCAACCAAACCCAGACGCTCAGCCCCCCTACCTCCCCCCTTTCATTAACAGTACAATAATGTAACTCTTACAACTGGATGAGTGATGATCGGTCACAGCTTTATTAACTGTTTATACTCATGACATTAGAAAGGCATTTCATTTATAAAATAATTTAGCTTGTTGTTGCATGCCCTGTGTCTCCACACCGGCAAGTTGGCCAACAAGTGTAACTCTTCAACATGTCCTTTCAATTTCCAGGCCACGGAGGATCCTGCGTACTCGTATGCAGGACTCTGACCCCCATCCATCACTCTTAATGCTTGTTCCACTCCGTCCTGGAGTCCTGACAGGATTATGTCCAGTCCAATATCTATTAAGTGAACACCGTCGGGCCGTATGAGGCCTGCTTTATCTCCTTCCAGTTGTCGGTGTCGTATCACTACACCGCCTCTGTCTCTTATAAATTTGCCATCCAAATATTTATTAGCCGCCTTGTCAGTTCAATGGCCGTGATGTCTCGGGCACCT
This sequence comes from Phyllobates terribilis, assembly GCF_046119375.1. Lineage (NCBI taxonomy): Eukaryota > Metazoa > Chordata > Amphibia > Anura > Dendrobatidae > Phyllobates > Phyllobates terribilis. Next base: position 883,644,619 of record NW_027362762.1, read on the forward strand.
TGCCATACCGCTCTCGGCACAATCTCTGACCATACTATCGTTATTTTTGTGAAAAATTCTCTGAAGCGCTCAGTGTCTAGTTTCATTATTGCCATTAGTTATGCGCTCTTGTGATAACCTATTGTCACGGGTGTGTTGCCACGAAGATCGTCACGAGTACACAGCCTGACTTCTCGCAGCTGACTTGTTGGTGCTTTGTGTTTTCTCGGCAGTGTAGGAGTTAATTCTCTCTCTCTCTGGGCTAGCTGAGGTCCAGCCTCGCCCAGCTGCAATCAATGCTTCTTTAGTGAGACTCCTTTATATTCCTGCAGGTCTGTTTGGGAGGTGTCGGTGAAAGCTTTTCATTCTGACTTACAGAGCGGATCGTGGTGTTTGGAGTTGCTGAGATAAGTGCATTTGGAAGTGTTTTTTCCCTTTCCTCGCTTTATCATTTATCTCCTTTCCCGTTGGTGTTCCCTCTGTTGTAGTTGTGTAGAAGTTGTATGCAAGGTGGTTTTGGTTTTTCCCTTGTACTGTCTCGTTCGTCTAAATTCTGTGTGAGGGCATATTATTTCTGGTTCCCTATTGTTGTGATCGGGGTCCTTCTCAGGACTAGATTACTTAGGTGCAGGGATCCTCAGGAGGTAGGGGTTACGCTGGCGGCCTGGACCTCTGTACCTTTAACAGTACCTCCAGGTTGAGGGGTTAGTCAGGGTCCCAGCTTAGGGTCAGCTTAGGCCCCCTACCTCCAGTATTCTGTGACAGTGTGACATTTTCACCGACCATCTTAGTTTTCTCCAGCTACCATGGATCCAGTAGCCGGTCTAGCTCGGCAGTTGCAGAGTTTGTCCATGGGGCTGGCGGACGTTAAGTCCAAGGTTTTGCATCCTCCGGAGCAAGCCGGACCAGAACCTAAAGTAGCTCTCCCTGACAGGTTCACTGGGGGGCGGGACAAGTTTTTTGTTTTCCGGGAGGCATGCAAATTGTACTTTCGGCTGCGGCCTCGGTCATCGGGCAGTGAAGAACAAAGGGTGGGAATTGTCATCTCGCTCCTACAAGGGGACCCTCAATCTTGGGCGTTCTCTCTTCCCCCAAGCTCCCCGGTTCTCCAGTCAGTGGATAGGTTTTTCGCTGCTCTGGGACTCGTATATGATGACCCAGATCGGATCTCCCTTGCTGAGTCTAAGTTACGTAGGATTCAGCAGGGAGATCGTCCGGCGGAGGAATTCTGTTCGGAGTTCCGTAGGTGGGCCACGGACACCCAGTGGAATGACCCGGCTCTTAGGAGCCAGTTTTGTCATGGTTTATCCGACAAATTACAGGATGTGTTGGCACAGTATGACTCTCCCGCGTCACTGGAAGCCGCTATGGCCCTTGCTATTCGTGTTGACAGACGGCTTCGGGAGAGGTGCGGGATAACTCTACCCCCTGTAATGTCTCCACCTCCTACAAGGTCCCCTCATATGGTGGTTCCCCTGGTCAGTCCGGAGGAGCCTATGCAATTAGGAGGGACATCATTTCGGGGAAGGGGACCGGTGGTGCGCCATAAGACAGGAAGGTGTTTCCTCTGCGGGAAAAAGGGACATTTTATTGGGGGGTGTCCATCCCGTCCCTTGCAGAGTAAAGAGTCGTCGAAAAAACTGTTGATCCCAGGTTTTGTGGTGGACGGCAATCTGGGAGTAGGTATTTCGTCCCTAGGTTCGTCTCAGTTTCTCGTACCGGCGGAGGTGGTGGTGGGTACGAGAACTGAGAGGATATCTGTTCTTCTGGATAGTGGGGCCGGGGCTAATCTGGTTGATGCTCGGTTTGCCCGGGTTCAAGGTATGCGATTGAGTGAGTTGGCTAAACCCATCCCCATATTCTCGATCGATGCCAGGCCTCTCGGTCAGGGAAGTTTTTTGCAAGCTGTGCATGGTGTAAAACTTCAAGTGGGGGCAATACATAAAGAACTGTTGTCTTGCTACGTGTTGGAGGGTCTTCCCACTCCTATAGTGTTGGGCCTTCCTTGGTTAGCTAAGCATAACCCGGTTATTAATTGGCAAACCAGAGAGATAAGCCAATGGAGTAAATTCTGTAATAAAAACTGCATGAACACGGTCATCGGTGCGGTTACTCCTTGGGTCTTACCTCCATTTCTGGCGGACTTTGAGGATGTATTCTCGGAGAATGGGTGTCAGGAACTACCTCCTCATCGCGAGTATGACTGTTCTGTAAAACTGCTCCCTGAGGCCAAGTTACCTAAAGCTAGGTTGTATAACCTTTCTGGTCCTGAGAGGCAGGCCATGAAGGATTATATTTCTGAAAGTCTGGCTAAGGGGCATATTAGACCTTCATCTTCACCGGTGGCCGCGGGGTTCTTCTTTGTTAAGAAGAAAGATGGAGGCCTACGCCCTTGCCTGGATTTCCGTGAACTTAATCGGATTACGGTCCGAGATCCGTATCCGCTCCCACTTATTCCCGATCTCTTTAATCAGATCGTGGGCGCCAAATGGTTCTCTAAGTTGGATCTCAGGGGGGCGTACAATCTGATTAGGATGAAGGAGGGGGATGAGTGGAAGACTGCTTTTAACACTCCGGAGGGGCATTATGAGAACCTTGTCATGCCATTCGGTCTGACTAATGCCCCAGCGGTGTTTCAACACTTTGTTAATGATATTTTTCGCCACCTGGTGGGACAGTTTGTTGTCATATATCTGGATGATATCTTAATTTACTCGCCGGATCTGGTGTCTCATCAGGAGCACGTTAGACAGGTGTTACAGATCTTGCGGGATAATAAACTGTATGCCAAGTGGGAAAAGTGTGTGTTCGCTGTACAGGAACTCCAGTTTTTAGGCTTCCTGGTTTCAGCGTCCGGTTTTCGTATGGACCCTGGGAAAGTGCGGGCAGTTCTTGAGTGGGATCGGCCGGAGAATCTTAAGGCACTACAACGTTTCCTGGGGTTTGCTAATTATTACCGGAAGTTCATTCGTAATTTCTCGTCCATGGTTAAGCCTCTCACAGACATGACTAAAAAGGGGACGGATTTTTCTAGGTGGTCTGACAAGGCTTGTCAAGCATTCTCCTCCTTGAAAAAATGTTTTGCCTCGGCACCCATACTCATTCAACCTGATGCGTCTCAGCCATTCTTTGTAGAGGTAGACGCTTCCGAGGTAGGGGTGGGAGCAGTATTGTCACAGGGTTCGTCCCCTGGTAAGTGGCATCCATGCGCCTTTTTCTCTAAAAAGTTGTCGTCCGCTGAGAGGAATTACGATGTCGGCAATAGGGAACTCTTGGCCATTAAGTTAGCTTTTGAGGAGTGGCGCCATTTTTTGGAGGGGGCAGTTCATCCGGTCACCGTCATCACCGATCACAAGAACCTGCTATATCTGGAGTCCGCTAAACGTCTGAATCCCAGACAAGCTAGGTGGTCATTGTTTTTTACCAGGTTTAATTTCGTCGTTACATATCGTCCTGGGTCTAAAAATGTAAAGGCGGATGCCTTATCTCGCAGTTTCCCTGGGGCCGGGAATACGGACGACCCGATTCCTATTCTTCAGGAGGGGGTGGTGGTTTCGGCAGTATGCTCTGAGCTGGAGGAGGAGATATTGGAGGCTCAGGGGGACGCCCCTGTTGGACCTTCGGGGAGACTGTTCGTTCCAGATCAGTTGCGACAAAAGGTGATCGAGGCACACCATAACTCAGTTTTTGCAGGACACCCGGGGAGTAAAGCAACTGTGGATCTCCTCTCGCGTCGGTTTTGGTGGCCTAACTTACATAAAGAGGTGGTAACTTTTGTCGCGTCCTGTGGGGTTTGTGCGCGCTCTAAGACCTCACATACCCGTCCGTCTGGGGCCCTCTTACCTTTGAAGATCCCGGAGCGTCCTTGGACTCATCTGTCTATGGACTTTATTACGGACCTCCCTCCGTCTTCGGGTAAAACGGTCATACTCGTTGTAGTGGACAGGTTCAGCAAGATGGCACATTTTATCGCTCTTCCGGCTCTTCCTAATGCTAAAACTCTTGCGCAGGTATTCATTGGGGAGATTGTGAGGCTTCACGGGGTACCCTCCGAGGTGGTGTCTGATCGGGGGTCTCAGTTTGTGTCCAAGTTCTGGAAGGCGTTTTGTGCTCGGCGGGGGATGCATTTGTCATTCTCGTCGGCTTTTCATCCTCAGACCAATGGTCAGACGGAACGTATGAACCAGAGCTTGGAGACATATCTTCGGTGTTTTGTGTCAGAGAACCAGGAGGACTGGGCTTCTTTCCTACCTCTGGCAGAGTTTGCTCTCAATAATAGGCGGAGCGAGTCCACTGGTAAGTCCCCGTTTTTTGGGGCATATGGTTTTCACCCCCAGTTTTGTACTTTCAGTAGGGGGGGCTCTTCGGGGGTTCCGGAGGAGGAACGATTTTCCTCATCTCTCGCTTCAGTATGGAGAGGGGTGCTGAAGAATCTGAATACTATGGGGAACCGATACAAACGTATGGCTGATAGGAGGAGAGTGTCTGGTCCGGACCTAAGTGTGAACGATCAGGTTTGGTTGTCTACCAGGAATATTAAACTTAAGGTTCCCTCCTGGAAACTGGGTCCCAGGTTCATCGGGCCGTACAGAATCAGTTCTGTTATTAATCCGGTGGCATTCCGTCTTGACCTCCCCCCTACGTTTAAAATTCACAACGTGTTTCACAGATCATTGCTTAAGAGGTATGTGGCGCCGGTGGTACCGTCACCTTTACCTCCCCCTCCTGTGGTTGTCAATGGTAACTTGGAGTTCCAGGTATCGAGGGTCATTGATTCACGCTTTAATCGCCGGTCCCTTCAGTACTTGGTTCATTGGAAGGGGTATGGTCCTGAGGAGAGGATGTGGGTTCCTGCGTCGGATATTAACGCAGACCGATTAGTTCGGGCCTTCCACTCGACTCACCCAGATAAACCTGGCCCTGAGGGTCCGGAGGCCCCTCGTAGAAGGAGGGGTACTGTCACGGGTGTGTTGCCACGAAGATCGTCACGAGTACACAGCCTGACTTCTCGCAGCTGACTTGTTGGTGCTTTGTGTTTTCTCGGCAGTGTAGGAGTTAATTCTCTCTCTCTCTGGGCTAGCTGAGGTCCAGCCTCGCCCAGCTGCAATCAATGCTTCTTTAGTGAGACTCCTTTATATTCCTGCAGGTCTGTTTGGGAGGTGTCGGTGAAAGCTTTTCATTCTGACTTACAGAGCGGATCGTGGTGTTTGGAGTTGCTGAGATAAGTGCATTTGGAAGTGTTTTTTCCCTTTCCTCGCTTTATCATTTATCTCCTTTCCCGTTGGTGTTCCCTCTGTTGTAGTTGTGTAGAAGTTGTATGCAAGGTGGTTTTGGTTTTTCCCTTGTACTGTCTCGTTCGTCTAAATACTGTGTGAGGGCATATTATTTCTGGTTCCCTATTGTTGTGATCGGGGTCCTTCTCAGGACTAGATTACTTAGGTGCAGGGATCCTCAGGAGGTAGGGGTTACGCTGGCGGCCTGGACCTCTGTACCTTTAACAGTACCTCCAGGTTGAGGGGTTAGTCAGGGTCCCAGCTTAGGGTCAGCTTAGGCCCCCTACCTCCAGTATTCTGTGACAGTGTGACACCTATGTTGTTTCCCCCGGCCAGTATAACTAAGATGACCGGACCTCTTGCCCCTCTCCCTACCTTGATTACCTCCATTAGTACCTGCGGCCATTGCAGTTGAAATATGTGTTATGAAACTCAAATTTTCTCCCGCCTGGGCGGACTTTCGCCCTTTTTTCTGCACAGTATATATACGAGTGGCCTACCACCCACACTGTTGGCTTAGCATCACCTGTAAAAGAAACAAACCACGTTAGGATAACAAGTCCGGTCTTATGTATCTCGCCAAACACATGGATCGCCATCTCCTTATCTTTGGGGTGGTTCCCTGCCGATGTTAGGCATTTATTAAATTTAGCTTGGAACTGGTATCTTGATAATGGCGTTCCATCAATGTGTGATAGGAAGAAATTACTTTGTGATCTGATGGTTATATATGTTTTTACTATTGTTAGCCGACTCAGCGTACCATTTGTGGGTTGTAGAAGTACCCAAGTGCCCCTGCCCGCTGGAACCGTTTTCGATTTGTGTATGCGTAGACGTATTGCATTATTGGCTATGACTACGTCCTGGTGTAATAAGCCTCCACTGGTGGTAATTTTGGATTGAGGGACTAATTCTCTTATGCATAGCGCCCCGAAGAAGGCGATCGCAAATGCAGCAGACAGTAGTGTTGCTTCGAATTGTGAGTGTCATGTTAATGGTGTTAGGGATATGATGTGAGAAATCAGTTTTAGTGACACGGGACCGGACGTCTACACTCCTGACTTGGCTGACCCCTTTTCCACCCGTTTATGGATTGTCTGATGATGAATCTCTTTGTCACATCTCCCCAATTCAGTAGTTGGAAGTGAAATGCTACTCCGGCCAGCCACCACTGCGCTGACGCCCCTGATATGCCCCTCATCATTAGCTTGTGGAGACATTCTGTGGTGACTTGTAATCTGGCTTGTTCACATTGGTCAACCCGTCTGCCTGCTACTTGTCGTGTCCACTCTTCCCATGCCTTACCGTATGCTTGCCACATCGACAGGGCAACTAACGCTCTGATTAATGGCATCAACTATTCGCCACTAGATACCATAGGGAGTCTGGGCAACTGTTGCCTGATGGGTGGGCGTTGGGGAGGAGCTCTGTGAAAATCTGCCAATTGAATTGTGATAAAGCGTTAGCAGCAGCGTTAGACCCCTCAGCATCGTGGCTAGCATGGACCCATACATTGTGTTTTAGGCATAGGAATGCTAGCCGGCGTAGTAGGCCTAGCACTGGGAGAGATGATGATGCCATATTATTAATGAAGTGCGTATATTTTTGTTAGCCAGGCGCTCCCCATATTTCTATTGCTACCACTATTGGAAACAGTTCCAGGACAGTCTGTTTTTTTGTCAGCACTTGTTCTGCCCAATACGGAGGCCATAAGCTTGTGCACCATTGGTTATTTAGTATCGCTGCATATCTGCCTGATTCTGACGTCCCGGTGATTAATCTTAGTTCAATGTTGGACTGTTCTGCTGACATTAATAACGTGTGACCGTTGAATGATTATAAGAAGGTTTTCCACACCTCTAAGTCCGCCCGTAGCTGCCTGCTGATTCTGATTGTATGACTCGGTTTAGATGCCCCTTTTGTTGCGGGCGATAAATGAAGAGAAAAAACCCTTCCGACTGGCATCACCCGGCTCGCAAACACGAGGAGACCTAGTAATGCTTGCATCTGCTGTAGTGTTACTTTCCATACTGCGCAAAAAACCTAGATCAGGTGTAATGTTTTGGCATTTTTTCCCATGGGAGGTGGAACAACCTTGCTGTGGTGTCGATTTCGATGCCTAAGAATGATATCTTTGTTGTGGGGCCTATGTTTTTGGATGTGCATAATGGGACTCCAAACCGACGGGAGTTGTTTATGAATTCGTTGAGTAAGAGGCAGCGAAAGTGGATGATCAATCGCTACGGCCCGCGGAGGGGCCACCACAGTCAATGAATCCTTCTTTATTTAGTATAGAGTCTACCAATACTTTGGGCGTAGTAGCCCAGCTGCAAAGCAAGCTGCACCGCCTGTGTATCTAATAAGAACTTTTTACTGCATCTAATCCAGCCAATCATTTGATAGTATTGCTAGTAGCAGAGTCGCATGGGCTCTAAACCTTGCATAGCCTGGGCATTTTTTGAGATGTCTAAGGATGACCCAACTCATGTTATCTGTAACATTTGTCACCAAAAGCTAAGTAGAGGCCAAAAAACAATAGTTTGAGTACTTTATGCTTGAACCGTCACATGGATATGAAGCATAAGTTGAAGTGCGAAGCTCACTGTGCTAAAATGGGGCCTAGCGGGCCGGTCCAACCACCATCTGCCCCACCTGTGTCATCCTGGGGAGACTAAAAGCTTTAGGATTTTGGAAAATCACATCACCAACCATTTTAAGCAACTCTGGGACAATTGATGCCACTTAAGTGGTGTCTGTGCCACAATTTTTGGAAAAAATGGAGACTCTTTTTGGAGTCCCCTTGCTGTGTTTTACATAACGTTGGCATCATCAATTCCAGGTGGGTTGGGTCTCTACCCCCCCTTTTAACCGTAAGAAAGTACATACACTATGACTAGGGGTAACACAGATGGTTGAGTCTGAAGAGCTGTTTACTCATACTATAGCCTGGGAATCAGAGGTGTGCTGCAAAGCTTCAGTGTCTGCTAGTCAGCGGAGTAGCCACTGCCTGTAGATCTAATTACAATTTTTTAACTGCATCTAGCCCAGGCAATACTTTGGGCCTAGTAGCAGTGTCTGCTAGTCAGTCGATTATCCCAGCTGTTAAGCAAGCTACACCACCTGTAGTTTGGACACTTAATTTTTTCAAAGGAAATGCTTCGGGCTCCCGGGACACTCAATGAAGAGCATCAGGTGAGGCACCCCAAGGCACAGGGGCTGGTACTGGCGGTAGCACGCCTTGCGGTGGACCGCCAAGCTCGATCCTTATAAAAGCTTTTTAACTGCAGCAGCTTTAGTGGACGCTACTGGAGCTGGAATTACCGCGGCTGCTGGCATCAGACTTGCCCTCCAATAGATCCTTGTAAAAGAATTTAAAGTGTACTCATTCAAATTAGAGAGACAATTTAAATTACAGAGCTTAGACCTGCCTCCACCGCGGGGGGGCTCGACCCACCAGCGGACAGGCACCAGTATTGGGAGAGAGGGACTGGCCGTCAGGGTCCACCACAGCTCTGGCACAAACTCGACGACACGGAGGTCACACGGGCAGGAAGGGACTGGCCTTGTCGGCTTCTCACTTTTTTGGTTTTAGAAGGGCATGACATGCCTATATCTGTGTCTCCCCCTCCTTTTACTCCTCCACCTCTTTCTTTTCGCATGACTATGTTTACTTGTCACTTTTCCATGTGTTAGTTGTGTCTTCTGAGCACTTTGTCAGGTTTTGGACACCTTTGAAGGTGTTTTCTATATGTTTCTATGTGTTTTTGTTTGCCTGCCATTGGTTTTAACTGTGTTCGACGGTGTTCGACGAACAGTTCGACGAACAGTTCGGCGAATATACCGGTGTTCGACGAACCGAACCGAACCCGAACACTACGGGGGTGGCTCAACACTACTTACAAGAGCCATGCAGTACAGCATATTAAAAACATAAGTCCCATTATTGGGGAGTGGGTCTCCCATAGTATTTGCTTATGCCTTCCAAGCAAAAGCTTCCAAAAATTTAGACGGAGCAACTTGCAATGCCCCTTACAAGAGCCATGCAGTACAGTTTATTACATACATTATTACCATTATTGGGGAGTGGGTCTCCCATAGTATTTGCTTATGCCTTCCAAGCAAAAGCTTCCAAAAATTAGGACGGAGCAACTTGCAATGCCCCTTACAAGAGCCATGCAGTACAGCATATTACAAACATAAGTCCCATTATTGGGGTGTGGGTCTCCCATAGTATTTGCTTATGCCTTCCAAGCTAAAGCTTCTAAAAATTAGGAGGAAATGCAATGCCCGTTCGAAGACTCGTGGAGGTCCCAGTAGCTTAACAAGACGGTTTTAATGCCCCTTACAAGAGACATGGAGGTCAGAGTGGTATAACAAGACGCTTTTAATGCCCCTTACAAGAGACGTGGAGATCAGAGTGGTATAACAAGACGCTTTTAATGCCCCTTTCAAGAGACGTGGAGGTCAGAGTGGTATAACAAGACGCTTTTAATGCCCCTTACAAGAGACGTGGAGGTCAGAGTGGTATAACAAGACACTTTTAATGCCCCTTACAAGAGCCATACAGTACAGCATCTTAAAAATATTATTCCCATTATTGGGGAGTGGGTCTCCCACAGTCTTTGCTTATGCCATCCAAGCAAAAGCTGACAAAAATAAGGACGGAGGAACTTTCAATAATGGCAACACGGACCACGGTCACCCTGGTGGTATAGTGGTGGTGGAGGCTGAGGATAAGGAGAAGAACATAAAACAGCCGAAATGAGGAAGCGTATACCCATGAGTAGGTTTGAAGAGGTGCATGTGAATACACCTCCCAAAATAACACAGTGGATTTGACTTTATGTTACTCTGCTGTCATTTGGTGGTGATGAGAAGTCTGGCCCAATCCAGCCCTTGTTCATTTTCATAAGGGTCAGCTTGTCAGCATTGTCAGTTGACAGGCGAGTTCGCTTATCAGTTATAATTCCCCCAGCGGCACTAAAACCACGCTCCAATAACACGCTAGCGGCAGGGCAGGCCAGGACCTCCAAGGCGTACAGAGCGAGTTCATTCCAAGTGTCCAGCTTGGATACCCAATAATTAAAAGGCACAGAGGAATCACGGAGGACCCTGGTACGGTCGGCAAGGTACTCCCTCACCATCTTTTGAAACTTTCCACTCCTTGTGAAAGTACCCCGCGCCTCAGGGTCTGTCCGAAGGGAGGGTTTGAGAAAACTGTCCCAGAACGTTGACAGTGTTCCCCTGCCTCTGCTGGATTGGAGTTGCCTCTCTCTCGCTTGTACGCCTTGGTTGGGCAGCGAACTGTGACCTCTGCCGCTAGCGTGTTCAGATGGGAATTTTTTTTAACAGTTCTGCAGCAAGGGCCTTCTGGTACTGGCCCATTTTTGTAGACCTCCCACCACCTCAGGAATAAGAGAGTGAAAGTTCTCCTTGTAGCGGGGGTCTACAAGTGTCACCAACCAGTAATGACTGTCACCCAACATTTTGACAACGCGAGGGTCACGGTTAAGGCAGCGTAGCATAAAGTCAGCCATGCGTGCCAGACTGGTGACGGGAAAGATTTCCGTGTTCTCACCAAGATGACGACTGACCATGCTCGCCTCCTCCTCCTCCTCCCCCCTGTCCTCAGGCCACCCACGCTGAACCGACAGTATGACACTTGTACAGGTACTACCGTCTACAGCGCATGATAACAGCTCCTGTTCTTCCTCCTCCTCCTCCTCCTCTCCCTCATTGTCCCCCAATGCAGGTTGGGATGAGATGAGGCTGGGCTGTGTGTAATCGCCCACTACGGCTTCTTGATCCATCTCATCATACTCTGGCTGAAATGCCTCCTCTTTAATTCTCTGCAGAGAGCATTGCAAAAGACAGACAAGTGGGATGCTGACACTAATGATGGTGTCATCGCCACTCACCATCTTGGTGGCCTCCTCAAAGTTTGTCAGGATGGTACATATCTCAGACTTCCAGGTCCACTCCTAAGGTCTTATGTGTGGAGTCTGACCTCAATATCGACGGCCTTGTTGCAGCTGGTACTCCACAACTGCTCTCTTCTGCTCACAAATCCTTTGCAACATGTGGAGGGTAGAGTTCCAACATGTGGGGACATCACACACCAGTCGGTGTGCCGGAAGCTGCAAACGCTGCAGCAACACAGCAAGGGAGGCAGAAGCTGTAGCCGACTTGTGAAAATGAGCTGACAGGCGGCATACTTTCACGAGCAGATCTGGCAACTCGGGGTACGATTTAAGAAACCGCTGAAACATGAGGTTAAGCACATGAGCCCGGCATGGTACGTGTGTGATCTCACCTCGCCTCAGAGCCGCCACCAGGTTACGGCCATTGTCACACACGACCATGCCTGGATGTAGGTTCAGCGGTCTCAGCCACAGATCTGCCTGCTCTTTCACAGCTGTCCACAACTCACAAGCAGTGTGAGGTTTATCACCTAAGCTTATGTGTTTCAGCACAGCCTGTTGCCGCTTGGCGGAGGCAGTACTGCAGTGCTTCCAGCTTGTAACTGATATGGTGATATCTGCGATGGAGGCTGAGCATGAGGAGGAGGAGGAGGATGATGCGCTGGAGCTGTACACTATGGGGGCAACTCTGACTGACATAGGGCCCGCAATCCTCGGTGTGGGGAGGATGTGTTCCGTCCCTAGGTCCGACTGGATCCCGGATTCCACTAGGTTTACCCAGTGTGCCATCAGGGAGATGTACCGTCCCTGGCCACAAGCACTTGTCCTCGTGTCCGTTGTCAGGTGGACTCTCCCAGTAACTGCGTTGTTAAGGGCACGGCAGATATTTTGGGACACGTGCTTGTGTAGTGCAGGGATGGCACACCGGGCAAAATAGTGTCGGCTGGGGACCGAGTACCGAGGGACGGCCACCGCCATAAGGTTGCGGAAGGATTCCGTCTCCATCAGCCTAAAAGGCAGCATTTCGAAAGCAAGCAGTCGTGAAATTACGACTGTGGCCTGTGGGGCGTTAGCTGCGAATTTCCGCTTTCATTCAAAGGTCTGGGATATGGACAATTGAACGCTGCGGTGGGACGTTGACGTGGACGTTGATGCTGTTTCATGAGAAACTGCCATAACAAGTGAAGACTGAGAGGAGGGGGCATCTTTACATGCAGTATGGACAGGGGATTGTCTTGCACGCACAACAGTGGAAGAAGCAGTGGTGACACCCGCTGACTCTGGTCGTGGACCCTGGGTTTCGCCCCACAAAGTCGGGTGCTTTGCTGCCATGTGCCTGATCATGCTGGTGGTGGTCAGGCTGGCAGTTTTGTCACCCCTGCTGATGCTGGCATGGCAGGTGGTACAAATGGCCTTTTTGGGGTTATCAGCAGAGTCTTTAAAAAAATTCCAGACTCTGGAAGACCTACCGCTTGTACTGGCAACGTCCCTTGTGTTGGTGTTACTGGGAACGGTTGCCCGCCTTCTGTCTGCGGCCACCACACTGCTTCTTCCTGCCTGTTGGGGTACTCTGCCTGCCTCCCCCTGTGTGCTGCTGGCCTCACTCTGCATGTCCTCCTGCCACGATGGGTCAGTTACTAGATCATCCACCACCTCCTCCTCTTCCACTTGCGCACAACGATGCTCCTCCTCTCTTCCTGGCAATTGTGTCTCGTCGTCGTCCACCTCTTGTGACAAATTGCCAGCGTCGACTTCCTGTGGCCGTGGCTGTTCAAATATTTGGGCATCGCTACATGGGATCTCCTCTTCCACTACTTCAAGCGTAGCAGGCGAGGGGCACAAATATGGAAATGGACCAGTGAACAGCTCTTCAGAGTGTCCAAGTATGGGATCAATTGCTGTCTGACGACACTCGGCATGTTGGGAGGAAGGAGCATCAGGGTGAGGAGGTGTATGTGGTCGAGACTCACGGCTACAAAGAGTTGACCGTGTGGAAGACAGACCGGAGGTGGTGGTGCCCAGGTAACTGGAAGTATTATCTGCTATCCAATTAATAACCAGTTCACACTGATCAGTTCGCAATACTGGTGTTGTTCTGTGCTTCCCTAGTAATTCGGTCAAGAAGTGGGAGTGAGAAGATGTGGCTGTTGGTTGTGACACATTTTCACCTTGGCCACGGCCCCGTCCTCTGCACGCACCATCACCAGAACGTCCAGTTCCACGTCCCTTGCCACGCACCTTGCCCATTGTAAAGGAAGTAAAATAGCTTACACTCGCACTATCAATGGAAAAAGGGTAATAAAAAGTAGATTAGAACCGTGGAAGAGGAAAACCACAGTTCTATTTCTCTGGCCTACACCCGACTCTTTTAAACCATCACAACAATCAGGGAGAAACTATTACTGTTTTTCCTTATGGAAAAAAAATACCAAAACCTGAATAATAGAGATTTTTTACCGTGGAATGGAAAAACCACAGTTATTGTTTACTGGTGTATACCACACTTTTTAAAATATATAGATTTGCGGCTGAACAGTGAGCGACACACTCAAACTGTTTTTTTTTAGATACCAAAGGCCCAAAACTGGATACTACAGAGATTTTACCTGTAGAGCTGCAAAACCACACTGGGATTAGTCAGGCGTACACCAGACTATTTTCAACAGATATATTTTTGTATCAGAACACTCAGGAGACACTACTGTTTTTTTTTACTGCAAAAAATGCGAAAAGCAGGATAATAGAGACTTTTTACCGTGGAACAGCAAAACCATAGTTTTAATTTACTGGTGTATACCACACTTTTTAAAATATATAGATTTGCGGCTGAATAGTGAGCGACACACTCAAACTTTTTTTTTTTAGTTACCAAAGGCCCAAAATTGGATACTACAGAGATTTTACCTGTAGAACTGCAAAACCACACTGGGATTTGTCAGGCATACACCAGACTATTTTCAACAGATATATTTTTGTGTCAGAACACTGTTATGATAGGCTACAAGCACTAAGGAAAGACAGGAGATCTGTCCCTACAATAGAACTAAGCTAGATCCCTACGATGTAACGGGGAACCTGATCCTGCGATCAGACCCGCTAAAGTCCTCAGCTAGTCTGAACGAAGACCTATAGATGTGAGGGAGGGATCCCTACAAGAACTAGTGACTGGGAGAAAGATGGACACCTCCTAGCAGAAATTGTAGCAGTAAAAAGACAAACACACAACATGGAACATAAAGGTCAAAAGACCTACCAAAACTGACTGAGAAAGGTTACAAAGCACCTGGCTAGCTTAAGAGTAGAAATTACAATGAAGTCCAGCATGGTCAGAAGGGTGGAGCAGGATTAAATAGGCAAAAAGGTCATGTGACCAGCAAAATAGAAAAAACCTAACAGGAGAGTTCTACAGTACCCCCTCTTCTTAGAGGATCCTCCGGATCCCCTAAGACCAGGCTTATCAGGAAACCTCTTGTGAAACGCTCTGACAAGTCTGGAAGCAGAAACATCACCCGCCCTCACCCATGAGTTATCCTCAGGACCGAAACCCTTCCAAGCGACAAGATACTGCAAACTCCCCCTATACCGTCTAGAATTATGGATGCGGGAAATTTCATATTCCCCGTCCTCCACCACCGGAGGAACAGTGGCAGTGGCGTCTCTATCTGATACATCAGCTTTTTTCAATAGAGAAACATGAAACACCGGATTAATCTTCCAGGATGTAGGAACCTCCAACCTAACAGCAGATTGGTTAACTACCCGAAGCACCTTAAAGGGCCAATCTTGGGACCCAATTTTTTAGAAGGAATCCTCAACCGCAGATTCTTAGAGGACAACCAAACCATGTCACCAACCGTAAACAAAACCTCTTGACGTTTCCTGTCAAAGTACCTCTTAGATTTTTTGATAGCCTCCTGAAGATTACCACGCACATCCGTCCAAACTCTCTCCAAATCACCAGAAAAACTCTCCTCCTCAGGCACAGCCGATACCAATTTGGAGAATAACCCAAAAGACGGATGTCTCCCAGAACAACAGAAAAAAGGCGAACACCCAGCAGAAGAGGATGTATGGTTGTTAAGAGCAAATTCAGCAAGCGGCAGAAACTCAGACCACCCCTCTTGATTGTCTGCCACAAAACAACGCAAGAACTGCTCAACATCCTGATTCTTCCTTTCTGTCTGGCCATTAGACTCAGGATGATATGCAGATGAAAACGACAAATGAACTCCCAACCTGTCACAAAAGGCACGCCAAAAACGAGCCACGAACTGAGGTTCCCTATCAGAAACAATGTCAGTAGGAACACCATGGAGTCTGACAATTTCCTTGACAAAGGCCTTAGCGAGTGTCTTAGCGCAGGGCAGCTTGATGAAGGGAACCAAGTGATACATCTTGCTAAAACGGTTCACGACCACCCAGATGACCGTGAAACCCTCAGAGGAGGGAAGGTCATTATTAAAGTCCATAGCCAGATGTGTCCAAGGTGCACTAGGAACCTCCAGAGGGCAAAGCAACCCCGCAGCCGGAGTATGAGAAGACTTAGATCTAGCACACACAGTACATTGATGCACCCACTTAATGACTTCCTTCTGCCATCCAGGCCACCAAAAACTGCGACCCACAAGTCTCTTGGTCTCAGAAATTCCTGGATGACCTGCCAACTGAGACTCATGACACTCAACAAACAAATCTCTCCTAAAGGTCCTAGGCACAAACAACCTCCCATGGGGAGTGTTAGATGGGGCATTCTCCTGTGCTTTAAGAATCTCATCTTCCAAAAAGGAGTCCAATGCAGCAATCACAACACCTTCTTGTAAAATGCTCTCCTCCTCCTCAGCACCGACCATGGGAGAAAAGCTGCGAGACAACGCATCAGCTTTAACATTCTTGGTACCCGGGATGTAAGTAACGGAAAAATTAAACCGCGAAAAAAAAAGTGCCCACCTAGCCTGACGGGCAATCAAGTGCTTGGCAGCATCAAGATAGATCAGATTTTTATGATCAGTGAAAACTTGAATGGGAAATTCAGCACCTTCCAAGACAAGACGCCAGTGTTCAAATGCGAGTTTAATAGCCAGCAATTCCCGATTACCAATATCGTAATTCAGTTCAGTCTCAGAAAAATTTTTTGAAAAAAAGGCACAGGGATGTACTCCATCCTTGTTTTCCTGAGACAACACCGCACCGACCCCCACAGAAGAATCATCAACCTCAACCAAAAACGGCTTTGTCACATCAGGCTGCATAAGGATGGGGGCAGAGCTGAACCTCTCCTTTAGAAACACAAACGCTTCAATGGCCTCAGTAGTCCACTGAACCGTATTAGCACCTTTCCTGGTGAGATCGGTCAGTGGTTTAACAATAATATAAAATTTTTTAATGAATTTTCTGTAATAATTGGCGAAACCCAAAAACCTCTGTATCGATTTCAAACCAATAGGCCTAGGCCATTCCTGCACAGCTTGAACTTTCAAAGGGTCCATCTCAAAGTCCTCGCTGGAGATAATGTAGCCCAAAAAAACAATTCTCTGTACAGCGAACTCACATTTCTCTAGCTTAGCAAAAAGCGAATTGTCAATTAATAACTGTAATACCTCACGTACGCTCCACCAATGAGACTCCAGATCAGGCGAATAAATCAAAATGTCATCCAAATACACAACCACATTTTTGCTGATCAAAGGTCTAAGGATGTCATTAATAAGATTCTGAAAAAATGCTGGTGCATTGGTAAGACCAAAAGGCATAACCAGATTCTCAAAATGACCCACAGAAGTGTTAAAAGCAGTCTTCCATTCATCACCCTCCTTCATGCGCAACAAATTGTATGCCCCCCGGAGATCAATTTTAGAGAAGTACTTGGCCCCCACTAACTGGTTAAACAAATCAGGAATCAATGGCAGTGGGTAGGGATTACGTACAGTAGTTTTATTAATCTCGTGAAAGTCCAGACAAGGACGTAAACCGCCGTCCTTTTTTTTAACAAAAAAAAATCCAACAGCCACAGGTGACTTAGAGGGTCTGATATGACCGGCGGCCAAGCTCGTCTGTATGTATTCCTCCAAAGCCTTTCTCTCAGGAATAGTAAGATTAAATAAACAACTTTTAGAAAGAGTCGCTCCAGGGACAAATTCAATGGTACAATCATAGTCTCTATGGGGAGGCAAAATTTGCGACTCCTCCTTAGAAAAAACTTTCCAAAAATCCTGAATAGATACAGGTAATTCCCCTTTATCCACAGCAGCAATGCACCCGTTACAACACTTGTCATAACACTTAGGGCTCCAGGACTTAATTTCATTAGTAGACTAATCCAGTACAGGATTGTGCAATTTTAACCAGTGTAACCCCAAAATTTCTGGAGAAGGCAAATTATTTAATACTACCAAATCCAAATTTTCTTGGTGAATACCATTAATAGTGAGGGGAAATTCATAAACCTTGTCAGTAACACATTTCAAGGGAGAGCCATCGACAGAAACCACAGCAATAGGGGATGACAAAGGTTCGGGTTTTAATTTAAGTTTTTCCAAGAATCCCCCATCAATCACATTCAGAGTAGAACCACAATCCACAAATATCCGAAATTCAATTAATTCTTCCTGAGCTGCAGTAGTAGCAGAAAGAAATACCCCCTTAGTGTTTAAACAGGCTATACGGGCGTAACTGACCTTTTTTTTTTTTTTCTTTGTTCATACGAAGCACACAGTTCTTAATGAAATGGTCAGTTTTTCCGCAATAAAAGCACAAACCTTCAGAAAACCTGCGTTTTTTTTCCTGAGAGCGGGGTGACATCGCCCCAATCTCCATCGGCTCTCCAATGTCAGTACAGACCCTCTCAAGACTAGGAGCTGACATGGCAAAGGATTTACTCTCATTAACCCTTGCACGTAGTCTCCTGTCCACCCGTATAGCTAATTGCATTGCCTCCTGCAAGTTTCCAGGTGCAGGATAAGCAATAAGCAGATCCTTAACCCTTTCACCTAGCCCAGCAAGAAACAAACTTTTCAGAGCTGAATCGTTCCACCCCACCTGAGCAGACCACCGACGGAAGTGAGTACAATATTTTTCCACATTACCTGATCCCTGCTCAAAAGTCTCAATTCCATCTCAGCTGATGAGACACGATCAGGATCATCATACAACAACCCCGAAGCAGAAAAAAAACTATCCACTGATCTAAAGCACGGATCACTAGGTTGGAGAGAAAAGGCCCATCCCTGAGGTTCTTTGCGCAAAAGTGACATTATGAACCATATGAGCTGTGATTCATCACCAGAGGATCTTGGTCTCAAACGAAAATACAATAAACAAGCATTTTTAAAGGAAAAAAAATCTTGTTGTTCACTAAAAAATAAATCAGGCAATCGTACCTTTGGCTCCACAAAATGCGCTCCAGAACAGCTACTCACGTATTGTTGGAGCTTGGCCACCTCCAGAGAGAGTCCCTGTAGGCGTTGAGCCAAATCCTGAACCGACACCATGATGAAAACTAGAGGTCTTTCCTTAGAGATATTTTTGGGCTGGACTTACTGTTATGATAGGCTACAAGCACTAAGGAAAGACAGGAGATCTGTCCCTACAATAGAACTAAGCTTGATCCCTACGATGTAACGGGGAACCTCATCCTGCGATCAGACCCGCTAAAGTCCTCAGCTAGTCTGAACGAAGACCTATAGATGTGAGGGAGGGATCCCTACAAGAACTAGGGACTGGGAGAAAGATGGACACCTCCTAGGAGAAATTGTAGCAGTAAAAAGACAAACACACAACATAGAACATAAAGGTCAAAAGACCTAGCAAAACTGACTGAGAAAGGTTGCAAAGCACCTGGCTAGCTTAAGAGTAGAAATTACAATGAAGTCCAGCATGGCCAGAAGGGCGGAGCAGGATTAAATAGGCAAAAAGGTCATGTGACCAGCAAAATAGAAAAAAACTAACAGGAGAGTTCTAACAAACGCTCAGGAGACATTACTGTTTTTTTTTACTGCAAAAAATGCGAAAAGCAGGATAATAGAGATTTTTACCGTGGAACAGCAAAACCATAGTTTTAATTTACTGGTGTATACCACACTTTTTAAAATATATAGATTTGCGGCTGAACAATGAGCGACACACTCAAACAGGTTTTTTTTTAGATAGCAAATGCCCAATACTGGATACTACAGAGATTTTACCCGTAGAACTGCAAAACCACATTAGGATTTGTCAGGCATACACCAGACTATTTTCAACAGATATATTTTTGTGACAGAACACTCAGGAGACACTACTGGTTTTTATTACTGCAAAAAATTCGAAAAGCAGGATAATAGAGATTTTTTACCGTGGAACAGCAAAACCACAGTTTTAATTTACTGGTGTATACCACACTTTTTAAAATACATAGATTTGCGGCTGAACAGTGAGCGACACACTCAAACTGTTTTTTTTTAGATACAAAAGGCCCAAAACTGGACACTACAGAGATTTTACCAGTACTACTGCAAAACCACACAAGGATTTGTCAGGCGTACACCAGACTATTTTCAACAGATATATTTCTGTGTCAGAACACTTAGGAGACACTACTGGTTTTTCTTACTGCAAAAAATGCGAAAAGCAGGATAATAGAGATTTTTTACCGTGGAACAACAAAACCACAGTTTTAATTTACTGGTGTATACCACACTTTTTAAAATATATAGATTTGCGGCTGAATAGTGAGCGATACACTCAAACGTTTTTTTTTAGATACCAAAGGCCCAAAACTGGGTACTACAGAGATGTTACCTGTGGAACTACAAAACCACACTTCTGTTTCTGTGGCCTATACCAGACTCTTTTCAACAGATATATTTGTGTCTGAAAAATCAGAGACACACTTTTTTTTTGTGTGGGGGGGGGGGGACACCAATAGGTTAATAAGACGGGTATTTGTACAGTGAGTAGGAGGGAAAAAAAAAGAGGATTTAGATGAAAAAAAAAGGATTTTTACTAGCCCCCGAGACCTGCAGCTAAGTCCAGCAATTTCAGAAACAGGAGCACACAGGACTGTAATGCAGCGGTTGCTGGTATAACCACTGCGTCTCCTATACAGCCTGCCTGCCTGATATCTGGGATGGATATTAGTCCTGAGAAGGACTGTTTGTTTGTTCTGGCAGCCTTTACAGACCCTACACTAACTATTTTGCAGAAAAAAATCTCTCCTTAGCTCAGCAGCGCTGTCCCTACACTGTCTGATCCGGAGCATCTGTGTCCAAGATGGCGGCGCCCGGTTTTAAATACTCGAGGTGACTCTGTGCGGCCAGTCAATCACTGTAATGCCCACAAACAACATGGCTGCAGCATTACAGTGACTGGCTGGCAATCCCTGCATGTTCATTGGCTCTGTAAAGAGCGCCAAACATGCAGGGCGGAGACCCAAGCTCCCGCCCAAGTAACCCGGAAATGCTCAGTGCTCGCCGAACATCCCGAGTAGCGTGATGCTCGGGCGAGTACCGAGCAGTGTCGAACATGCTCGCTCAACACTAGTTCTTACACATTGCAAGTATACCAACTTATAGTCTAGCTCATTTCTTTGATTTTGCTGGGGTTATCTTGTCTTGTACAATGGAGGTTAGTACCTGGACCAACACCCAATGGAGCAAAGTTTGTATGGCAGAGTTGTTTTCCATCTCCAGAATCACTGGGTATGTCTCTCTCCTCTCTAACCCATAGAATGTAAGCTCTTATGGTCAGTGAGGTTCTCACTCTCTTCCTTGCCTATAAAATGTAAGCTCTTATGGTCAGCAGTGTCCTCTCTCTCACCTGTAAAGTGTAAGCTCTCTTGGTCATCAAGGTTCTCTCTCTCCTTTCCCCCACATGTATTTTACAAGCAATCACAGCTTTCTAGTATTGAGATCCAATCAAATCTATTTTTTGGAGGATAGTTCATCAAAGTCTGCAAATATGAATTTCAAAAGATCTGCTAATCTCTAATTAGGACATATAAATATATACAGTAGAGCAAACAATGTGAAATACTTCTATTTGATACATTTTGGAATGAAAACAGGCATTAAATGACAACAAATATTAGATCAGTGTGCCCAAAAATATTTATTGTGAGCTTGTATTGCTCTCGTTTACATTTGTATCTAAAGAATTGGCTACTAATTACCTTTGTTCTTCTGTCATTTTTTCCAAACATATCATGATGAAGAAGTTATTATAAATGACTTGTCATAATTGGCATAATTGTTTTAGTTAATACTTGTTTTCTGCAGAATATAACTATTTTGTTAAAACTTCTCTTCAAATATGGCATTGTGCTCTTCCTCTGTTAGTTTTTCAGAAAGGTATGAATAAATTGACAATTGAACTGGATGTTACTATTAGTGTTGAGCCACCCCCGTAGTGTTCGAGTTCGGTTCGGTTCGTCGAACACCCGTGTGTTCGCCGAACTGTTCGTCGAACTGTTCGTCGAACACCTTCGAACACCGTTAAAACCAATGGCAGGCAAACAAAAACACATAGAAACACATAGAAAACACCTTCAAAGGTGTCCAAAAGCTGACAAACTGCTCAGAAGACACAACTAAGACATGGAAAAGTGACAAGTACATATAGTCATGCGAAAAGAAAAGAGGTGGAGGAGTAAAAGGAGGGGGAGCCACAGATATAGGCATGTCATGCCCTTCTAAAATCCAAAAAGTGAGAAGCCGAGACGGCCAGTCCGCTCCTGCCCGTGCCACCTCCGTGTCGCCGGGTTTGTGCCAGAGCCGCGGTGAACCCTGACGGCCAGCCCCCCTCTCCCAATACTGGTGCCTGTCCGCTGGTGGGTCGAGAGAGCCCCCCTGTGGTGGAGGCAGCTCTAAGCTTTTTAATTTAAATTGTCCCTCTAATTTGAATGAATACACTTTAAATCCATTTACAAGGATCTATTGGAGGGCAAGTCTCATGCCAGCAGCCGCGTAATTCCAGCTCCAGTAGCGTCCCTAAAGCTGCTGCAGTTAAAAAGCTTTTATAAGGATCGAGCTCGGCTGTCCACCGCAAGGCATCCTAGTGCCAGTCCCAGCCCCTATGCCTTGGGGTGCCTCCTGATGCTCTTCACTAAGTATCCCGTGGTCCCGAAGCATTTCCTTTGAAAAAATTAAGTGTCCAAACTACAGGTGGTGTAGCTTGCTTAACAGCCGGGATAATCCGCTGACTAGCAGACACTGCTACTAGGCACAAAGTATTTCCTGGGCTAGATGCAGTTAAAAATTTGTAAGTAGATACTCTCGTTGGATGCTGAGAAAGCATTCCATAGAGTCTCCTGGCACGCCATATATGATTCTCTTAAAAAGCTTGGGGTAGGGGTCTAGGGGACCCTTTTATAGCCAAAATCACGGCCCTGTATCACAATACGTCACCTAGGCTGAAGATAAATGGAACTGTAGCACCGAGGGCTTGGTTGCTACAGACGTATTGCACCTCACCCAGAGGTGTGATATCTCACTCTCAGATAAGGATGGAGTGTGGATCAGGACCCGACACCTGCATGCATTACACCACATTGCCGTGGGGCAGGGCGACCAATATGCCCCTGAGATGGGCACGACAGTCCCTGTCCCTGGCTGGAGTGGGGGGAGGGAACACTGAGGAAGGGGAACCCTGCAGTGCAGGAGCAGGGAGGAAGCAGTTCCTGGGTGCATTGAGAAGGGAGTATAAAAGGTGGGCACCATCTTAGTTCAGTGCAGAGAAGTCTGAGCAGAAGTGGCAGGGAGCAGGGGCTCTGCATGAGCTCTGCTCCGGAGGCGGGCCTAGTAACAGAGGCCCAGGCCTGCAAGAGGGAGAAGGAAGGAAGAGGAGCGGAGAAGGCTCCAGGAACGAGGAATGAAGGGATCCCAGGGGTGCGGACGGGCGAGTCACCACCGCACGCCCGAATCCACCCGCGTGGAGGGGTCAGGCCAAAGGGGGAGACCGGTCCCCGAACTAGAGGAGGCAGGAAACGACCCTCAGCTAGAAACCGGAAGCTCTGACATTTTATGTGGCGCAGCCCCTTGCTCCACCCGCTAGGAAGGCACCACATAGGGTCAGGGAAACTGGCGCCAAGTTTACCAAGAGGAGGCCCGAGGCAGCCGGACAGAAGTGTTGGTAAGAAAGGCCAGACAAAGGACACACAAAGGGGGTCCTGTGAAGCGCACCAAAGTTATCTGGGAGTTGTCTGAGCCCCTCACCTGGTGAGCACAGTACGACGTGGGCAGCCGTTACCTCCAGACGTGGTCTGGATAATAAGAACTGTGAGTAAAGGCCCTGAACTGCATCACTGACTCCGTGTCGTTACTGCTGCTGCCCTGCACCATCACCCCCATCCTCCGCATACACTGCCCTGAGGCTATACTCCTCCCGTGGGGAGTTATGCTACGCTCTGCTGCACCCACAACACCAGCCTTAGCGGTCTGCCCTGTAGCGGCGGTTCACTCTGACCGCAATCCACGGGTGGCGTAGTCGGACATTTAAACATCAAAACCACATAAATAGTTCCGCCACTGGTTTGACCGCCCTGAGCCACGGAACCGGATCGCCGCCACGAAGACTACAACCACCAGCATCCACCAAAAAGGGTCCGGCTCCGGGTGTCCCAAGGCCCAGGGGGCGCGTCAGAACATTTTCATCACCTTTCACAATCACCAATGGGACAAGGCAGGGATGTTCTCTGTCCCCTCTCTTATACATCCTAGTGACGGAGAACCTGCTCTCATCAATTCGCCATAACCCCAATATTAGGTGGATTGAGGTGGGAGGCACCGAGTACAAGTGCTCTCTATTTGCTGATGATGTCCTAGTATATATCACTCAATTACATATATCCATCCATGCTGTTATGGCTGAAATAGATCACTTTGTTACATGGTCAAATTTTAAAATCAATGCAGCGAAGTCTGAGGCCCTCGATGTCTCCCTCCCCAAATCCATATAGGATTCCATCCAGTCCAACTTTCCCTTTGCCTGGCCCTCACAGGGTATCAAATACTTAGGAATTCCTATTCATAGAGACCTCTCCCATCTATGTTATCTTAATTTTGGGCCCTTTATTGAACAACTCCATACAGACCACGGTTGGCAAGTTAGAACTGTAAGATTCACTACGTGAACCACTGGTGTTTTGTGGAAAAGCACATGTACACTGTGTTCCAAATTATTATGCAAAAAGTGTTTAGGAGTGATAAGGGAAGAATTTGTTTGTTTGTCAGTTAAACTCATTAATGGTGATGTGTGTCAGGGCTCTTTATATCACTGTAAGCAATTGCAGACACCAGTGCTAATTAGTTTGTCAGGTGTGTCCAATGAAAGGCAAGACTACTTAAGAAGGCTCTCTCACATTATTCAGCAGCCTACATTTTCTGCCAAAATGGGAAAGAAAAAGGATGTGTCGGCTGCTGAGAAGCAACAAATTGTGGAGTGTTTAGGTCAAGGCATGACTACAATCAACATTGTGCGATGATCAGGATGAAGTGTCTTGGCAATCAAGAAGTATGCAGCTGATTCACAGTACACACGTGTGTGTGCTGATAAGGGCAAATTGAGGACTCTTTCCTACAGGCAATTACGTCAGGTTGAAAGAGCAGCGGCAAAAAAGCCTTGTCATAGCAGCAGACAAGTTTTTGAAGCTGCTTGTGCCTCCAACGTCCCCCGAACAACAAGATGCAGGGTGCTTCAGAGGTTTGCAGCTGTGCATACGCCATCCTGTCGACCTCCTCTATCCACTTCACACAAGCAGAAACGGCTCCAGTGGGCCAAACATTACATGAAGACTGATTTCAAAACTGTTTTGTTCACGGATGAGTGCCGTGCAGCGCTCGATGGTCCAGATGGATGGAGTGGAGGATGGCTGGTTGATGGACACCCCACGCAAACACGGCTACAGCGCCAACAAGGAGGAGGTGGAGTAATGTTTTGGGCTGGAATCATGGGGAGAGAGATTGTCGGCCCCTTTAGGATCCCTGAAGGCGCTAAAGATGAACTCCATAATGTATGTGGATTTTCTCAAACAGCACTTCCTGCCATGGTTCAAGAAGAAGAACCGTGTATTTCACAGCAAGATCATTTTTCTGCATGATAATGCACCATCTCATGCTGCACATAAAACATCTGCATCTCTGGCTGATATGGGCATAAAAGGGGACAAACTTATGGTGTGACCCCCATGCTCCCCTGACCTCTACCCCATTCAGAACCTTTGGAGCATCATTAAAAGGAGTGTCTATGATGGCGGGAGGCAGTTCACATCTAAGCAACAGCTCTGGGAGGGTATTCTGTCCTCATGCAAAACAATTGAAGCAGAAACCATCCAAAACCTGACAAATTCAATGGACGAGAGAGTTCAGAAGCTCCTTTCGAACAAGGGGTCCTATGTGAAAATGTAACATCACCTAGAATAAAGTTTTGAGTTGAAAACTGTTTGATTTCAGTTTCTAACAACTGCTAATGCTTATAATTTCAAAAATGACCATTTTTTTGGTCTTTATTAAAATGAAAAGGTTGATCGAAAAGTTTGGGGGATCTAAGAGTGTGGCAACCCATTAGTCATGATTACTTCGAATTCTGACAATATGAGGGTCATGCTGCAGGTAGTGCAGCAAGAAGGCACTTATGTGTCTTGCGCATCTCGGAGCCCCAAAATTATTTTCCGGGCTAGATGCAGCTAAAAATTATTTTTAATTTTAAATCTGGTGGAGCTTATTATAGATGGCCTAATAGGATCAGTGCTGCACACTGCTACAAAGCCCAAATTATTTTCCAGTCAAGATACAGATAAACATGATTAGTAATTTGAAAGCTTAAAACGGTTGGTAGGGTGATTTTAAACAATCATCAAGCTTTTACTCTCCCCAGGATGACACAGGGGTAGAAAAGTCGTTTCGGATCCATGATTTGTTCATCTTTATGAACGTGAGTCTGTCTACATTATCAGTGGAGAGCCGCGTGCGCTTATCTGCCAGCACACCACCAGCAGCGCTGAACACACGTTCAGACAGAACGCTGGCTGCGGGGCATGACAAGATGTCCAAGGCGTAAGTGGCTAGCTCCGGCCATTTATCCAGATTGGAAGCCCAAAAAGAGCAAGGGTCCAGTGACACAGTCGTGGCTTCAATGTTTACCTGGAGATACTCCTGTACCATCGTCTCTAGGCGTTGACTATGTGTCAGACTTCTTGTCTCCTGTGGCCTTGCAAAGGATGGGCTAAAAAAGTGGTGAAATGATTCCGCAAAATTGATGTTACCACCAGATACTGTGGTTCTGTTACGGTTTGAGTGCTGAACACTTGACGGTCCCACGGTTGGCAAGTTGGAACTGTGAGATTCACTACGTGCACCACTCGTATTTTGTGGAAAAGCACATGTAAGATTCTGCAACAGTCTCTGCTGATACTCCTGCATGCGTGCATCCCTTTCTATGGCAGGAATAATTTCTGCAAATTTACTTTTGTACCGGGGATCTAACAGTGTGGCAACCCAGTAGTCAGGATTATTTCTAATTCTCACAATTCGAGGGTCATGTTGCAGGTAGTGCAGCAAGAAGGCACTCATGTGTGTTGCGCATCCAGGAGCACCAAGTCCCTGTTGTGTTGGTGGCGAGGTAACAATCATGCTTCCTTCCTCTGTCCTCTCCCCCCAACCTCGCACAACAGAAATGTGATCAAGGTCTCCCTCATCTGATGAGTCTTCCATCAGTTCGTCCTCCACTTCTTCCTGGGCTCCTGCACCTTCCTCACTAGTTTGGCTGCTACCATGCGCCCTGGTAAAACCATCTCCCCCACCCTCACATGCCTGCCGCCTTGGTGCTGCCGACCGTCTGGACCTTGCAGATGTTAGCCCTTCCGCATACAACTCCTTCTCCTCTACTTCCTCCACCTCCTCTTGTGCCACCACCTGACTCCGAATTCTGTTTAACATGTGCTCCAGCATGTAAATCACCGGAATAGTCATGCTGATAATGGCATCGTCAGCACTAAACATCTTCGTCGCCATTTCAAAACTGTGCAGAAGGGTGCATAGGTCCCTGATCTGAGACCACTCCTCCAGCGTGATTTGCCCCACCTCTGAATCTCGTTGGCCCAGGCTATACGTCAGAACGTATTGCACCAGGGCTTGTCGGTGCTGCCACAGTCGCTGCAACATGTGCAGAGTTGAATTCCACCGGGTAGGCACATTGCATTTTAGCCGGTGAAGTGGCAGGCCCAACGACTTCTGTAGAGATGTAAGTCGCTGAGCTGCGGGATGCGAACGGCGGAAGTGAGCACACAGCGACCGTGCCCTCTGCAGAAGGCCATCTAGTCTGGGATAGTGGGCTAAAAATTGCTGGACAACCAGGTTCAACACGTGAGCCATACAAGGCACGTGTGTGACATTGCCCCGGCGAAGGGCCGCACCCAGGTTTGCAGCATTGTCGCACACGGCCTTCCCTGGTTTCAGGTCCAGTGGAGACAACCATTCATGAAATTGGTTCTCCAGAGCTGACCACAACTCCTCAGCTGTGTGACTCACATTTCCCAGACATTTCAATGTAAAAACCGCCTGATGACGTTGAGCCCTACTGCCAGCATAGTAAGGAGGTGTGCAGGATCCCTTCTGCGCAGTTAGAAAGCTTGTGGCATGACCAGACAGGCTTTGGGTGCAGGTGGAAGACCGAGAGGAGGTTGAGGAGGCAGAAGCAGTGGAGGAAAAATGACATAAAGAGGATTGACGCACAACTCGTGGGGACGGCAAGACTTGGACAGCAGCCCCTTGTCCTGCTGTCACCATAGTTACCCAGTGCCCAGTCAGCGACATGTAACGCCCCTGTCCATGCCTACTCGTCCAAGTGTCTGTGGTGAAATGCACCCTGTCACACACAGAGTTTCTCAAAGAAGCGGTGATGTTGTGTGCGACATGCTGGTGGAGCGCAGGCACACCTTTCTTTGAGAAGTAGTGCCGACTGGGCATCTGGTACTGGGGCACTGTGACGGACATAAGGTCTCGAAAATCCTCTGTGTCCACCAGGCGGAAAGGCAGCATTTCTGTAGCCAAGAGCTTGCAGATGGTGAAATTCAACCTCTTAGCTTTCTCATGGCTAGGAGGAAATGGTCTTTTACTTGTCCACATCTGAGGGACCGAGGGCTGGCTATTGTGCTTAGACGGGGTTGATAAGGGTGTCCCCGGCAAACTGCCGGTCTGTGAGGAAGATGCAGGCGGACATGTTAGGTTGCCTTGATCCAAAGGTGGTGCTATTGATGTCGGACAGCGCTCAAGACCAGCTGGTGTTACCACCTCCAAAGAAAATGATGACCTGCCAATCACGCTGGCTGTTGCGGGTAAAGAGGTGGCAGGTCTGCGCCCCAAAACAGGTGTGACTGCTGTCCCCCCAGTCACAGAGGATGAAGAGGCCGCGGATGCACAAGATATGGCAGACGGTGGGTGGCCCGGCCGGCTAGACCGCATTGTAGCACACTGAGCTTCCCACTGCAACTTATGCTTCATGTCCATGTGCCGGTTCATGCATGAAGTACTCAAACTATGTATTTTTTGGCCTCTACTTAGCTTTTGCTGACAAATGTTACAGATAACACGAGTTGGGTCATCTTTATCGATCTGAAAAAATGCCCAGGCTATGCAAGGCTTAGCACCCATGCGACCTGAAGAGCCACCACGACTTGTGGTGAGAGGCAGAGTTGTGTTTGAGGATGCAGTTGTTGACGTGCTTCCAGTACTACGTCTCTGTCCAGGAAGGCGCAACCTGACCTCGTCGTCACTAGCATCTTCCTCCACCTCCTCTGCTGACCTCATCTCTTGGCTGACTGTGGGTTGACAGTAAGTGGGATCTCCGACCTCATCATCATCACCCTGTGCGTTATCACACCCGTCGTCCTCAGAGCCAACCTGTTCCTGCCCTGACAAAAAACTAAAGTTGTCGCTCCAATCAGGTATTTGAGTCTTATCATCGTCTTCCTCATTGTCTCCACCAACAGGAGTTACAGTTTGGGAATGAGGGTCTACATTATGGTCAGAACCTTCTGCGTCTGGTCCTGGATCCGACTCATAAAGATTCTGGGCATCAGTGCAGATCATTTCCTCGTCTGGATTCACAGAAGCGCTGGAGTCGACCTCTGATTCCCAGGCTATAGTATGAGTAAACAGCTCTGCAGACTCAACCATCTGTTCTACCTCATACTCAGACGGGCAGCTGGAGATTTGGGAGCTGTGAGGAAGCAAGTGCGATTTGGGTGACACCTTTGAGGACTGGAGTATTTGTGATGTTGAAGTTGATGTGGAGGAGAGCCCACTTAAAGGAGCACTTGATATCCGTTGAAGCACCTGCTGTTTTTGTGCCTCATCTGGAATTTGTAGCGATTGGCGTGGCCGTAAGAAAGGGATCTTATCACATTGTCCGCTAAAAGAAGTAGACATTTTAGTTTGGCTGGAAGATGGTCTTTCTTCTGCACCTACCCCACGGACACAACCTTTTTTCCCCTTCCCAACACGCCTATTCCCCTTTCCACCAGCAGCAGGCCTTTTTCCACTCATTTTGGTGGTTAACTAATTCACAACTCTGGAGTTGTTTGCACAAAAAAACAATGGATGGTAACCGAGCAGAGCTGAGTGGCCAAACTGTGGTATTAGGCCAAAACTATTGGCTGGGTTAGATGCAGAAAAAAATTATTTTTAAT
This sequence comes from Phyllobates terribilis, assembly GCF_046119375.1. NCBI lineage: Eukaryota > Metazoa > Chordata > Amphibia > Anura > Dendrobatidae > Phyllobates > Phyllobates terribilis. The sequence goes on from NW_027362762.1 coordinate 883,674,447, forward strand.
TTGCAACCTGATGGAGGTCAGTATAGATGGACTAATAGACCAAGTCCCACACACCGCTAGAAGCCCAAATATTTTTTCAGAGCTAGATGCAGAAAATTTTTTTATTCAATTTGCAACCTGATGGAGGTCAGTATAGATGGACTAATAGACCAAGTCCCACACACTGCTAGAAGCCCAAATATTTTTTCAGAGCTAGATGCAGAAAAAAATTATTTTTAATTTGCAACCTGATGGAGGTCAGTATAGATGGACTAATAGACCAAGTCCCACACACCGCTAGAAGCCCAAATATTTTTTCAGAGCTAGATGCAGAAAAAAATTATATTCAATTTGCAACCTGCTGGAGGTCAGTATAGAAGGACTAATAGAACAAGTCCCACACACTGCTAGAAGCCCAAATATTTTTTCAGAGCTAAATGAAGAAAAAAATTATTTTTAATTTGCAACCTGATGGAGGTCAGTATAGATGGACTAATAGACCAAGTCCCACACACTGCTAGAAGCCCAAATATTTTTTCAGAGCTAGATGCAGAAAAAAATTATTTTTAATTTGCAACCTGATGGAGGTCAGTATAGATGGACTAATAGACCAAGTCCCACACACTGCTAGAAGCCCAAATATTTTTTCAGAGCTAGATGCAGAAAAAAATTATTTTTAATTTGCAACCTGATGGAGGTCAGTATAGATGGACTAATAGACCAAGTCCCACACACCGCTAGAAGCCCAAATATTTTTTCAGAGCTAGATGCAGAAAAAAATTATATTCAATTTGCAACCTGCTGGACGTCAGTATAGATGGACTAATAGAACAAGTCCCACACACTGCTAGAAGCCCAAATATTTTTTCAGAGCTAAATGAAGAAAAAAATTATTTTTAATTTGCAACCTGATGGAGGTCAGTATAGATGGACTAATAGACCAAGTCCCACACACTGCTAGAAGCCCAAATATTTTTTCAGAGCTAGATGCAGAAAAAAATTATTTTTAATTTGCAACCTGATGGAGGTCAGTATAGATGGACTAATAGACCAAGTCCCACACACCGCTAGAAGCCCAAATATTTTTTCAGAGCTAGATGCAGAAAATTTTTTTATTCAATTTGCAACCTGATGGAGGTCAGTATAGATGGACTAATAGACCAAGTCCCACACACTGCTAGAAGCCCAAATATTTTTTCAGAGCTAGATGCAGAAAAAAATTATTTTTAATTTGCAACCTGATGGAGGTCAGTATAGATGGACTAATAGACCAAGTCCCACACACTGCTAGAAGCCCAAATATTTTTTCAGAGCTAGATGCAGAAAAAAATTATTTTTAATTTGCAACCTGATGGAGGTCAGTATAGATGGACTAATAGAACAAGTCCCACACGCTGCTAGAAGCCCAAATATTTTTTCAGAGATAAATGAAGAAAAAAATTATTTTTAATTTGCAACCTGATGGAGGTCAGTATAGATGGACTAATAGACCAAGTCCCACACACTGCTAGAAGCCCAAATATTTTTTCAGAGCTAGATGCAGAAAAAAATTATATTCAGTTTGCAACCTGATGGAGGTCAGTATAGATGGACTAATAGAATGATGCTATGCCCAAAAGATTTTACTTCACTAGGTACAGTAAAAAAATTGGTATTCTATACACAGGTGGTATATCTTGCAACACAGATAGGCTACTCCACTGACTAACACACTCTGCAATAGGCCAAAAAGGATTAGCTTTGCTAGATTCAGCCAAATGCTGTGAAAAAAACTTGCACAGCACTGGCACAGACCTGCCTGGCAAAAACTGATAGGAACTGATGTAACCTAGTCCTGAAAAGGACTCCAATTACAATTAGTCTTTACTCCCACAATCTATCTATTTAAGAGCACAGACCTGCTTGATAAAAGTCGTAGGAAATGCTGTAACCTAGTCCTTAAAAGGACTGCAATCACAACTATTCCCTACTCCCAAGCTATCTGTATATTTGTGCGAAAATTGGCTTGAAATTAACAAGGTATAGCGCACACAGCAACAGCGGTGCCGTCTAACACGCAGCTGCAGCAGTGAGAAAATGGTGGCGACGGGGAAAATGGCTTGGTCTTATAGGGCAAGGACATGTGACATACACTGCCAATCACACATGCCCTTGCTTGTGTGAAAAAAAGCACTTCGCTCCGTGTGTGCGCTGCTGATAGGCTGACAGATTGCACCTCCCCACTGCAAATGCGGGAAAGAGAAAAAAAAATGGAGATCTTCATTGTTCCTGCAGAGATCCATCCCCTGCCCCTCCCCCCGCCCCGCTGTACACTCAAACTGCGTATTAACATTAATTTTCATCATTACTGAGAAAAAATCCAGTTATGATTTTGGTGCACGAACAGTTATCGAACATAACCTCGAACAGCCGAATTTTTCTCAAATTGTTCGTGTTCGCCGACCGGCTCGAACACCGCCCAAAACAGCTCGAATTTGAGATTGGCGAACAGTTCGAGTAGAACAACGCTCATCTCTAGTTACTATTCTCCAGAACTATTAGGGGATATAAGTATTTACTAAAACAGACAAGACTGGTGAGGGGATGTAGTGCTAGCGTCCCTGCACGCTACCTCCCTAACCGGCAGGGACGCAGACTAACTCACCACTGTGGCCACCATCCTACTTTTCCTTCCTCGTCTGCTGTTGTCCGGGGAATGTGTGCAGTGTGCAGATCCCGGGACGCTGCGCTTCGGGTGTGCATTCCCTCCCTCTTAAAGGGGCACACGAGCGCCATGCTAAAGCATCCTCAGCCAAAGGCTGGGAGACACTTACTATTTAAGGCACCTCCACCTGCATGCAGGTGCCTGTGCAACATTGTTAGTCTATTTCCTAACATGCTTGCTAGTTCTCAGGTCCCCAGTCTTCATATCTCAGTATACCTGTTCTATATATTCATGCCTGCCGTGCCTGCCTGTGTTACCGTTATATTTTCCAGCTGACCAACTTGCCTGTATATCAGCTGGGCCTGGCAGCTCTTGCCTGCTCATCAGTATATCTGCTGGACTTGTCTGCAGCTGCCGTGCCAATCTGTATATGAGCCGGACCCGTCAGCACTTGCCGTGCTAGTCTATTTATCAGCCGGATCTGCCCCCATCAGTCTTGCCTGTCTGTGTATCAGTCAGACCCACCTGCATCTGTGCTTCCTGTGTTCCTGCTGTGCCTGCCTGTTTCAGCTGCACTTTACTCCAGGCCACTCCAGCTACCTGTTCCTTGGGGCCAGCTGCCGTGTACTCAAAGTCAGTCCTGGTGTAGCACCTGGTCTCACCTCCCTGGGCTCTCCTCAGACTGCGGTACCATCAATTGCCATGGATCCAGGGTCAGCCTTGGTGTGGCGCTTAGTCACATCCTTCCAGGCTCACCTCAGGTCGTGACACAGTGGTTCCACCACCCAGTCCATCACTACAGATAAGTTACTTTTAATAACATGGAAACAAAAAACTAACAAAGATGGCTCCACATGTGAGAATTGCAAATCTTTTAATGTCAGGAGAACCTGTCACTGAAGTCGTCATGGCTACTAACAGTACAAGCCATAAAAGGCCTTTGTAAATGGTGTCAAGCATATAATATAATATTACAGGTTATGGGTACTAAATTCTATGATGGGACATTGATCCAGGGAACTAGTCTGATTGACATATGTAAGTTTTCATCCTCGTGTACATCATTGCGTGTCATTTTTTCTATTTGCTATGCAGTTCTTAAATTATTGGGGTTGCATGCAATTAGAGAAAATTCTTCAATACAGGTCCTTAATTTAGACTCCCTGGTGAATTATAATGGTCTATTGCAGGGGTCTCAAACTCGGCTGGGTATATGGGCCGCACATGGAAAAAATTTGAATTTGGGGGGCCGCATTCTTTGTTCAATGTGACATTTTTAGTGATACCATTTTTTTTGTATACACCTTTTGAACATTTTTGCCGTGTTTATTTTTTTATGGCTTGGGTCGTTATGGATGTGGCGATAATAAACGTGCACTTTTTTGTGTTTACTTTAGTTTACATATAAAACAGCATTTTTAGTGCCCAATATTTTTTCATGCTTTATTTTATTTTTTATTTTTTTTACAATTTTATTTCCCCCAATTGGCCACATACAGTAATATTGTCTTACAATTAGCATCATATAGTAATAATGGAAAACATCTTGTAGTAATGTTCCCCATCCAAGTCCCCATCTTGTACTAATGTGCCCCATCCAGGTCCCCATCCTGTGGCTATGTGCCCCATCCAGGTCCCCATCCTGTAGCAACGTTCCCCATCCTGGTGCCCATCTTGTACTAATGTGCCTCATCCAGGTCCCCATCTTGGGGCTATGTGCCCCATCCAGGTCCCCATCCTGTAGCAACGTTCCCCATCCTGGTGCCCATCTTGTACTAATGTGCCTCATCCAGGTCCCCATCTTGGGGCTATGTGCCCCATCCAGGTCCCCATCCTGTGGCAATGTTCCCCATCCAGGTCCCCATCTTGTGGCTCTGGTCCCCATCTTGTGGCTCTGTGCCCCATCCAGGTCCCCATCTTGTGGCTCTGTGCCCCATCCAGGTCCCCATCTTGTGGCTATGTGCCCCATTCAGGTCCCCATCTTGTGGCTATGTGCCCCATCCAGGTCCCCTCTTGTGGCTCTGTGCCCCATCCAGGTCCCCATCTTGTGGCTATGTGTCCCATCCAGGTCCCCATCTTGTGGCTATGTGCCCCATCCAGGTCCCCTCTTGTGGCTATGTGCCCCATCCAGGTCCCTTCTTGTGGCTATGTGCCCCATCCAGGTCCCCATCTTGTGGCTATGTGTCCCATCCAGGTCCCCATCTTGTGGCTATGTGCCCCATCCAGGTCCCCTCTTGTGGCTATGTGTCCCATCCAGGTCCCCATCTTGTGGCTATGTGCCCCATCCAGGTCCCCTCTTGTGGCTATGTGCCCCATCCAGGTCCCCATCTTGTGGCTATGTGCCCCCTGTTCTTCACGCACATAAAATAGAAAAAAAAAAAGGATGATTCTCACCTGTCCTCCGTTCCCTCGGCGGCCTTCCTGCAGATGTGGCCCGCAGGCACCACAGAGTCCGACCCCTTGACGATCCCGACCTGGTCCAAGAGGAGCCGCCGACAGCAGCTGCATTGCCGCACAGAGACTGTCTCCCACCACAGCATTTTCAATGTCAGCCGCCGGCCAATCAGAGGCCAGCAGCTGACATCTGCATATGGCAATGACGTCATACTCGCTGCGCCGACACGCAGATATCAGCTGCTGGCCTCTGATTGGCCAGCGGCTGGCATTGGAAATGCAGTGCTGGGAAACAGTCTCTGTGCGGCAATGCTGCGCTGCTGTCGGCGGCTCCTCCTGGACCAGGTCGGGATCGTCAAGGGGTCTATGCCTGCGGGCCGCATAAAGCAGCCTGAGGGGCCGCATGCGGCCCGCGGGCCGCGTGTTTGAGACCCCTGGTCTATTGGCTAAAACCAGTAATTGGTGCACTTTTCACTGGGCTATTTTCGGTCTTTTGTTGCTTGTGTCTTTGGTCTCGTTTTGCGCCTTGCATCATCTGAGGCTTCTGTGCTGACTGGACAGCAATGTTATGACTTTTCTCTATATGCATCGCAGTATAGTCAGCTCATAAGGAGCTAAAGATGGTTAGCACTGAAAAATAACCCAATCTAGATTACACCAGTGCAAGGACCAAACAAGGCAGTTGAGGGCTATGTGAGTGTTATTTATTTATTTATTTTTTTTAAATCCCTTCCTTGCTTTTTTTCGTCCAACTCTTCTTCATTTAAACTAGATCTATATCTTATTAATTCATGCTATAATATCTGTGAAAAGCAGAAATGTAGGGAAATTATAAAGCTTCACAAATCTCACCATTAAGAAGTCTATGGGGATTTTCATTGTTCTGATAATAGTACACTTTACTTTTTACTGTCTGCGACATTGCATTCTAGTAAAATATAATTTTTATCCCATTCTGTCAGGTCCCTTTTGCCTAACATACAAATTCAGGGAAATATACTATTATATAAAACCAGGTATTGGTGCTGAAATGGCACTTTATGCTTGGCCTTTCCACAAAAACTTTTATAAATGTAATAATTTCACTAGAACGGCAAGGTGATAGATGGCATTGGGATGTGTACTGTTAATCTCTTTCATTCCAAAATTAATTGACCCAGTGTGGAGCGCTGCTGTATTGCCATATGTTACTGAACGCAATGTAAATTTATATATTTTAATTGCATTCCAGTTTTTATAATACATTACAAGTTTAATGTAACCTAATGAGTAACTAGGAAATGTTTTATTATTATTCATATAGCTACACATGTTTTTTAAATTTTTTGCATAGTACCCAGCTTGTTTGCATGCCAGTTATATAAGTTATTATTTGCATGTATTCTGGTACATACTTATGTAATTATAGTTGCCTACATAAAACATTTTTCATTATTCATCCACAATAAAGAACAATTTGTCTAGGATAATAAAGACAGAATCTATTTTTTCACAAAAATCTCACCATATCTGTCCATAGGCCAGGACTTGTTTTTGCAGTTCAAGCCAATTCATTGCAATGACGTTGAGATGCATTTATTTTTATAAATCCCTTTTCCCCCTCCTATTAAAGAAATCTGTCACCAGTTTTTTTCTACGCCATCTGAAAGCAGCATGATGTAGGGGCAGAGACACTGGTTCAAGCAATATATCACTTATTTTACTGAATGATGCAGTTTTCATTAAAAACAGAATGCTGAGCTCCCTATAACCCCACTCACACCACTGATAGGCAGCTTTCTGTCTATGTACAGTGTACACAGTAAACTGCCAAACAGTGTGAGGTGTGGTTGGACTACCAGGCAGCAGGCCAAGTCATCTTCTAGTAACAATCTCCAGTTAATAAAACTGTGATTTTATAAAAAGTACACTAATCAGTCCAGTAAGTGATACACCACTGGAATCAGGGTCTCTGTCCCTACATTATGTTGCTCTCAGATTAGACTAGCCTAAGATAAAAATAAAATGAGCCTACAGTATACCCTGTAGCAAGTAAATAAATAGTAATAGTACATTTAAATAACATAGGGTGTATAATTGACACTATTCTGATCAAAAAAACATAAAAGCCATCCCACTGCGACAAGGTGTACCTAATCGGGACAGTCCTATCTCTAGTATTGAAACCTAACCTGGCCACAGTATGAACGTGATCCTACACATTGCACTTATACTAACTTATGTTCCAGCTAGTTTCCTTGGTTTTGCTCTCAGATTAGGTAGCAAAAAGTCTGGTGGCAGATTCCCTTTAATACATGCTTAGATTGGGGTTTTTTTAATTTATAATTCTGCCGCCTTCACTAGATCTTGTGTATCAGCAGTGCTTCATTTCAACTACAGCAGAAGGATCTCCTCTTACTTGTGCTAATCAACACTGATGTTAAAAATGTTTGATTTCTCCCCTCCTTCTCCTGCAGCTTTTATGAGTTCTTGCCTTCCTCTCTACACTAATGCACAGTTTGTGCCATCCCCCTCCCTTCCCTCTGTGTGATCTGCCTTCCCTAAAGCCTTGAATGCTTCCCACCTGTCTGATCTGCCATGTACATTCTTCTCCCCCTCCATATGCTACTGAATATAGAAAGGGGAGCAGAAAAAGCTGAGGAAGTGAAAGCCCTTATGCACAGCTACATTCCCACCAGTGTGCACACTACTAATACCCTTCTGAAATTATTTCAAACACTGAAAAATATGAGGGGAAAAGGAGAGTGTCATGCCAGTGACTCGCACAGTTTGTAAGCACTGTCCTACTCACAGCATGCACAGCTCTGCTCTTCCCAGTGTCAGACCATCTCATTGAGCTGCCTCCTGCAAACATTTCCAGCACTGCTACATCCTTCTGTTGCTGGAAAGTTGCCACCCAGCTATTGAGAGGCGCGGCCAGACTCTGGAGGAATTTAAAACCACTGTGTTCTGCAGAGTTTTGTTTCCCTGGCCTATCCCCTGCCAGAAGTGGCTATATTAGACAGCTCCTCTCCATACACCTTGCCAGCCTCCGCTACTGACCCAGGCTTCATATTTTGAACCTGTGCTGCCCGAACCAGCCTCAGACTGTATGACTACTTTTCTGTCTTCTCCCTCTGTGCCTCGTATTTGTGCCTTTAACCCGCTGGTAAGCTGCTTGCATGTCCAGGGACTGCCCTGGAGTGGCACCTGGTGACTACCCTAATGATCTTACAATCAGAGGCTCTAGTAAAGACAAGGTAGTCACTTAGTTAAGTCCCTACGCACCCACCAATGTCACACAGAGAAAAACAACCACTGTGCTGTTTGTTCTACATTGGAAGCAGTAGTACAACAAACTTTGTGTTAGATTTACACAGACTCTACATCTGAAAATGGGGGAAGTTTCTAATGAAGACTATTAAGAAAGTTGGTAAATTTTGTATTTAGGAAGCAAATAAAGAATAGAAAAATAGTGCAAATATTTCTATATCCTTTGGTTATGTCTAGACACAGATAGATACACCTGACAGATAATATGGCCCACAGTCGTGATAGGAAGTCACCAGTAATTCACCAATGATCTAGCTTGTGCTTTTTCCACATTCTTTTCTTTTTTTGCCATGATGTTAAGAGTACAGATGAGCGGTGTTCGACTAGAACTGTTCGCCAATCTCAAATTCGAGCTGTTTTGGGCGGTGTTCTAGTTGTTCGACGAACCCGAACGATTTGCAAAAAATTCGGCTGTTCGAGGTTATGTTCCAGAACTGTTCGTGCACCAAAAGCGTGTCCTGCATGTCTGGTGCTATTTAGAGCACCAATCATGCAGGGATTGTCTGCCACTCACTGTAATGCCACAGCCATGGTGGTTGTGGCATTACAGTGATTGCCCAAATCGATGGGAACAGTGCCAACAGTGAAACATGAAAAGCCGGCAATTCAGTAGCGGCATACACCGGTACCCGACAATTTAGAACCGAAAGAATAGAGCTTCACACATAGATTAGATAGATATAAACATGTCAGCCACATATATACGAAGTACAGTTAAAGTGCTGCTTACTGTACTTGTCATTTAGCGTAAAGGATTTATCAAAAAAAATAATAGTGTTTTCATGCACCGTCTCTTTAAAAAAGCCGGCCGGCAATTCAGCAGCGGTACCCGACAATTTAGAATAGAAGTAATAGAGAATCACACATAGATTAGATAGATAGAAACATGTCAGTCACATATATATGAAGTACAGTGACAGTGTTGATTACTGTACTTGTCATTTAGTGTAAAGGATTTATCAAAAAAAATAATAGTGTTTTCATGCACCGTCTCTTTAAAAAAGCCTGCCGGCAATTCAGCATCTGTACCCAACAATTTAGAATAGAAGGAATAGAGAATCACACATAGATTAGATAGATAGAAACATGTCAGTCACATATATATGAAGTACAGTGACAGTGTTGCTTACTGTACTTGTCATTTAGTGTAAAGGATTTATTAAAAAAAATAATAGTGTTTTCATGCACCGTCTCTTTAAGAAAGCCGGCCGGCAATTCAGCATCTGTACCCGACAATTTATAACAGACAGAATAGAGCTTCACACATAGATTAGATAGATAGAAACATGTCAGTCACATATATATGAAGTACAGTGATAGTGTTGGTTACTGTACTTGTCATTTAGTATTAAAATAAAGAATTTATTATTAAAAAATTGGCGTGGGGTTCCCCTTAATTTTAGTCTCTAGCGGAGGTTAAGCAGACAGCTGGGGCAGATGTTTGAAGCCTGGGAAGGGGGTAATACCCACGGAGCTTCCCAGGCTACTAATATCAGCCCCCAGCTGAATACATAGCCTTTACTAGCTATTAAAATGGGGGACCCCCCCAAAAAAATGACGTGGGGTCCCCCCTAATTTAATAGCTAGCAAAGGCTAGGCAGACAGCTGGGGGCTAATATTAATAGCCCAGGAAGGGAGCCATGAATATTGGCCCCCTCCCAGGCTAGAAACACCAGCCGTCAGCCGCCCCAGAAATGGCGCATTCATAGGATGCGCCAATTCTGGCACTTAGCCTCGCTCTTCCACGCTGCCCTGGTGCGGTAGCAGGGGGTAATAGGGCTGGGGTTGATGTCAGCTTATAATGCCAGCTGACATCAAGCCCAGGTTAGTAATGGAGAGGCGTCTATAAGACACCCCCATTACTAACCCCATAGTCAAAGTTAAAAAAAACACAAACACCCAGAATAAAGTCCTTTAATTGAAATAAAGACACAATTCTTTATTGTTCTAAATTAAACTATACTTACCGTCACGCCCATTCCAGCTGAAGCCAACGATCTCCTGTAATAAAAATAAAATAATAAAGCAACCTCATCCTTACCTTTCCATGGTTCCCACGACAGCTTCAGCTCTGCTACATCGAGATGACAGGCTGAACCGCAGCAGAACGCCGCCATCCAGCCTGTCATCCCGCAGACACTGAGAAGAGCAGGCTTGCTTGCGCTCCACATTGTCTCTCTGTGACGGCATAAAGATGAGCCGAGGTCATGTCCAATGAACTCGGCTCACCTCATGCACGTCACTTACAGCGTGGGAGAATTCTCACGCTGAAGCGCTGAGTGCAGGAGAATTTTCCCACGCTGTCAGTGAGGTGCATGAGGTGAGCTGAGTTCATTGGACATGAGCTCACCTCATGCACGTCACTGACAGTGTGGGAGAATTCTCCTGCACTCAGCACTTCAGCGTGAGAATTTTCCCACGCTGTCAGTGACGTGCATGAGGCGAGCCGAGTTCATTGGACATGACCTCGGCTCATCTGGATGCCGTCACAGCGAGACACTGAGGAGCGCAAGCATGCCTGCTCTTCTCAGTGTCTGCGGCATGACAGGCTGGATGGCAGCGTTCTGCTGCGGTCCAGCCGGTCATCTCGATGTAGCAGAGCTGAAGCTGTCGTGGGAACCATGGAAAGGTAAGGATGAGGTTGGTTTATTATTTTTCTTTTATTGCAGGAAATCGTTGGCTTCAGCTGGAATGGGCGTGATGGTAAGTATAGTTTAATTTAGAACAATAAACAATTGTGTGTTTATTTCAATTAAAGGACTTTATTCTGGGTGTTGTGTTTTTTTTAAATACTTTACTAGAAATTCATGGCGGTCATGTCTAATACTGGCGTGACCCCATGAATTTTGGGCTTGGGGCCAGCTGATAATACCAAGCTGGCCCTAACCCCTTTATTACCCAGTGAGCCACCGCACCAGGGCCCTGGATGAGTTGGGTACAGCACCAGAAGATGGCGCTTCTATGAACGCGCCATTTTCCGGGGTGGCTGCAGACTGCAATTTGCAGCGGGGGGGGGCCCAGAAAGCTTGGGCCTCCCTGCGCTGCAGATTCCAGCCCCCAGCTGCCTAGTTGTACCTGGCTGGACACAAAAATAGGGCGAAGCCCCACGTATTTTTTTTTTAATTATTTCATGAAATTCATGAAATAATTAAGAAAAAAAGGCCTTCCCTATATTGTTGTGTCCGGCCAGGTACAAATAGTCAGCTGGTGGTTGGGGGCAGCCCATTCCTGCCTGCTGTACCTGGCTGGACACAAATATAGTGCGAAGCCCCACTTCAATTTTTTTTAATTATTTCATGAAATTCATGAAATAATTAAGAAAAAAAGGCCTTCCCTTTATTGTTGTGTCCGGCCAGGTACAAATAGGCAGCTGGTGGTTGGGGGCAGCCCATTCCTGCCTGCTGTACCTGGCTGGACACAAATATAGTGCGAAGCCCCACTTCAATTTTTTTAAATTATTTCAGGAAATTCATGAAATAATTAAAAAAAAATTGACGTGGGGCTTCGCACTATATTTGTGTCCAGCCAGGTACAGCAGGCAGGAATGGGCTGCCCCCAACCACCAGCTGCCTATTTGTACCTGGCCGGACACAACAATATAGGGAAGCCCTTTTTTTCTTAATTATTTCATGAAATAATTTAAAGAAAATTGACGTGGGGCTTCGCCCTGTTTTTGTGTCCAGCCAGGTACAACTAGGCAGCTGGGGGCTGGAATCCGCAGCGCAGGGAGGCCCAAGCTTTCTGGGCCACCCCCGCTGCAAATTGCAGTCCGCAGCCACCCCGGAAAATGGCGCGTTCATAGAAGCGCCATCTTCTGGCGCTGTACCCAACTCATCCAGGGCCCTGATGCGGTAGCTCACTGGGTAATAAAGGGGTTAGGGCCAGCTTGGCATTATCAGCTGGCCCGAAGCCCAAAATTCATGGGGTCACGCCAATATTAGACATGACCACCATGAATTTCTAGTAAAGTATTTAAAAAAAACACAACACCCAGAAAAAAGTCCTTTAATTGAAATAAACACACAATTCTTTACTGTTCTAAATTAAACCATACTTACCGTCACGCCCATTCCAGCTGAAGCCAACGATCTCCTGAAATAAAAGAAAAATAATAAAGCAACATCATCCTTACCTTTCCATGGTTCCCATGACAGCTTCAGCTCTGCTACATCGAGATGACAGGCTGGACCGCAGCAGAACGCTGCCATCCAGCCTGTCATCCAGCAGACACTGAGAAGCGCAGGCTTGCTTGCGCTCCACAGTGTCTCTTTGTGAGGGCATCCAGATGAGCCGAGTTAATGTCCAATGAACTCGGCTCACCTCATGCACGTCACTGACAGCGTGGGAGAATTCTCCTGCACTCAGCGCTTCAGCGTGAGAATTTTCCCACGCTGTCAGTGACGTGCATGAGGTGCGCCGAGTTCATTGGACATGAACTCGTCTCATCTTTATGCCGTCACAGCCAGACACTGCAGAGCGCAAGCATGCCTGCGCTTCTCAGTGTCTGCGGGATGACAGGCTGGATGGCAGCGTTCTGCTGCGGTCCAGCCTGTCATCTCGATGTAGCAGAGCTGAAGCTGTCGTGGGAACCATGGAAAGGTAAGGATGATGTTGCTTTATTATTTTTCTTTTATTGCAGGAGATCGTTGGCTTCAGCTGGAATGGGCGTGATGGTAAGTATGGTTTAATTTAGAACAATAAAGGATTGTGTCTTTATTTCAATTAAAGGACTTTATTCTGGGTGTTTGTGTTTTCTTTTAACTTTGACTATGGGGTTAGTAATGGGGGTGTCTTATAGACGCCTCTCCATTACTAACCTGGGCTTGATGTCAGCTGGCATTATAAGCTGACATCAACCCCAGCCCTATTACCCCCTGCCACCGCTACAGGGCAGCGTGGAAGAGCGAGGCTAAGTGCCAGAATTGGCGCATCCTATGAATGCGCCATTTCTGGGGCGGCTGACGGCTGGTGTTTCTAGCCTGGGAGGGGGCCAATATTCATGGCTCCCTTCCTGGGCTATTAATATCAGCCCCCAGCTGTCTGCCTAGCCTTTGCTAGCTATTAAATTAGGGGGGACCCCAAGTCATTTTTTTGGGGGGGTCCCCCATTTTAATAGCTAGTAAAGGCTATGTATTCAGCTGGGGGCTGATATTAGTAGCCTGGGAAGCTCCGTGGGTATTACCCCCTTCCCAGGCTTCAAACATCTGCCCCAGCTGTCTGCTTAACCTCCGCTAGAGACTAAAATTAAGGGGAACCCCACGCCAATTTTTTTTAATAATAAATCCTTTATTTTAATACTAAATGACAAGTACAGTAACCAACACTATCACTGTACTTCATATATATGTGACTGACATGTTTCTATCTATCTAATCTATGTGTGAAGCTCTATTCTGTCTGTTATAAATTGTCGGGTACAGATGCTGAATTGCCGGCCGGCTTTTTTAAAGAGACGGTGCATGAAAACACTATTATTTTTTTTAATAAATCCTTTACACTAAATGACAAGTACAGTAAGCAACATTGTCACTGTACTTCATATATATGTGACTGACATGTTTCTATCTATCTAATCTATGTGTGAAGCTCTATTCTGTCTGTTATAAATTGTCGGGTACAGATGCTGAATTGCCGGCCGGCTTTTTTAAAGAGACAGTGCATGAAAACACTATTATATTTTTTAATAAATCCTTTACACTAAATGACAAGTACAGTAAGCAACACTGTCACTGTACTTCATATATATGTGACTGACATGTTTCTATCTATCTAATCTATGTGTGAGGCTCTATTCCTTCTTGTCTAAATTGTCGGGTACCGGTGTATGCCGCTGCTGAATTGCCGGCCGGCTTTTTTAAAGAAAGCGTCTTCTGAGCAGTTTGTCAGCTTTTGGACACCTTTGAAGGTGTTTTCTATGTGTTTCTATGTGTTTTTGTTTGCCTGCCATTGGTTTTAACGGTGTTCGACGGTGTTCTAAGGTGTTCGACGAACAGTTCGATGAACAGTTCCTCGAACATCCCGGTGTTCGACGAACCGAACCGAACCCGAACACTACGGGGGGTAGCTCAACACTAGTTAAGAGGTCTGAGAACTGTTCCCTGTTTTTCTTTCCTAAATTTTCTTCAGAAATCTGGCTCCTTTTATCACCTGTACTTACACCCTCCATGCACTTAATAGCACTTTGTATCTGTGCTTACACAGATATGGCTGGTGACTGGTTCATGCAGTGATATTTGAATGCCCCTGTTTATTTTTAATAAATGATATAATATAGTACCAGCAGTTTTTACTTATTGTGTCTCCCCTGTATATTGAAAGATTGTAAGCTTGTGAGCATGGCTGTCAGGAAGTCAGATATGGTCCACCGTGCAGCAGAAGCAGACCTATGGTCTGATCAGTGCACAAAGCCACATGAATTGAGTGTCCCTGATGTGAGTGGAGACCGACCGAGAGAATAGATAGAGAGATCCAGTTAAGAGGCAAGAGAAAGTGACAGAAGGTGTGAGTGATTCCCCGTAGATAGGATCTGGTGCAGGAGGCCTAGCGGGATGGTCCCGAATTCACAAGCCAGAGAGGTAACAGGACACATCAGAGCAGAAAACACAAGATGAAGAAAGTGCCCTATGAGGTATTTCCAAGACGTCGGAAAGCAAAGAAGCTAAGTAAAGGCCATAGTGACATAAGTAGCTCCCCTAAGGGGAAAAAGAAGCAGAACAACAGGTTAAAGTACCGGACTCTTGCTTACTGGACTGTAATGTTATTATTGGGGACAAGGGAAGCTCCGTAAGCACTGAGCTGGGTTGTGGTGAATGCAGAGGAACTTACTAAAGCAAAACCAAGTGAGTTTAGGATGGAGAGAAAGAATGTGTATAAAGATGTTCTATGTGCTAAAACAAACATCCATGAAGATTTGCACCCGCTATCCACTGTACATACTCTTCCCTATGTTATTGTTCAGTAAAAGACAGTTCTTTTTTGAGTGATGGTCTCCTGCAGACAAAGTCCACACACCCAGGCAGTTCCCCCATTTTCATGTAGTGTGCAAGGGCGTGAATCACAAGTACCTGGCCAACGTCTACCGCCCTGCACCACGTTACACCTCCAATTGCTCTGAAAAGACGTGTATGAGACTCTGACTCTACTTTATTTCTCCCTATCAAATAAATATACATTCTATTTTCCTAACACACTAATCTATTTCCCTGCTGTGTTATTACACACTATATGTACGGTTTGTTCACTGCTTTTGCAGTTTTCTCTTTCAATCTCTATTACCAAGCTGTGAGCTGTGACATCTTTTCACTATCCAGATTCACTACAAAATGGTTTCTGCATGTTCCTGCTTTTGCTTTTAATCTATGATAGTCCCTTAGTCCCCCCTGATTGTCTGTGGTATACCATGTGATGTGATAGCTGCAAGACTCTGTCCGCTAAGCCCCATCAGAGGTTATTTCATCCTTCATTGGCTGAGGCAATCTTCTGCAATGTTTAAAATGACAGCGAGTCTCAAATTGTTCAAGTTCAGTGAATTCCAAAAGATCTACGTAAATTCGATTTGAATTAAAGTGATTTGCTCAGCTCCACTATTTACCCTAATCAGACAGATGAAATACAATTTTTAAATATTTCCATTAAGGTGACAATGGAAAATCAAGGACAAAGCAAAAGATGAAAAGCAACAAACAACATGTGACTGAATGAAAGAAACATGTAATAGTAAATACCATAGTATTAAGTGTAGATTTTCTTAATGCGAGGATGTTTTTCTTTGAAAGTTGAATGTCGTTGATCTTTCAGTTATCTTATATATCATTTGCAGTGAAGCCACAGGTGATTTGGAAAACTGTTGGCAGAAAATAATAAATAATGCAATATATTTCCACACAAGGAAGGTGAGGATTATTATAAATCTTCTAGATTTACTTACAATCTGCAGGTGGATATAGGAGCTCCAGTGAATAACAGACAGACACATTCTCTTGGCTGTTTGATGAGAATGTCGTAGTTACATGATACACATAAAAGGGTTAAGCCTTTATTCTGAGACTCAATGATTCTTTTTATAAAGTCTCTACATCTACTTCCTGAATTGCTATTATTAAATCTTGGTAGCTGTAATTGTATATAGACAGTTTCTATATTCTTTCATATGATTTCCAATGAGAGCATCGTTTTACAAATTACCATTGAGACCTGGACATATTTTAATTAACCTGGAAATAGATTTCAAGTTAAATCAGTGCCAAAACTTGATTAATTGGAATTAGGGAGAGCACTGTTAGACAGAAGAGATGATGAAATTAACTAGACTGCTGCAAACCCCCAAAAAGGAATGCTAATAGATTTTATATGAAATCACTGTAGGAATAAATGGTTTGCCTTTGAAAATAAACATAGAACTTTCTAACTTTATTCAACAAGAAAGAAGATGATGGCTTTTGGTAAATAAAAACAAAAACGTAACTTATTTTATGCATGATTGTTACATTAAAGAGAACCTGCGATTTTGTAAAGTAAAGACATAGGTATAATAACACTGTAACACGTTACATTGATACCTTCGGTGATGAAATCCGCTTTGTGGTTCTTCTTTAATCACTATTTGAAGTTTTCTGCTAAGTAGATTTTGGTGCACAGGGGCCGGACTGTACACGGGGTCTTCTCCTCCCTGTCTTTGATTCCCCAGACCCTCTGGTCTTTGTATGACAGGTCTCAGCTGAGATTTCAAACAGAGGAGGCAGGTCATTCAAAGACTGGAGGCAGGCGGAGGGGCCCGGGAATTTTGAAATGTATTTGCTCATGTCTGAGGATGTTTAGCAAGTATCTGTGACTATGTGCAATTATGTAAATGAGTACTAGTGCATCCATGTCTATGAAAACTCAACCCACTTGAAAAAATGCTGCTTTTGCCACTACAACTATTATACCATAGGCTTCATTATGAATAGAAATTTGTCTGATAAAACTACCCATGTTTAATTTTTCTAAAATGTAATTTCACATACTCATAGATTTTTGCCACTACGAAGCTAGTTATATTTTCTAATAACCAATAGCTTTGTGGAGCGCCTCTCACTCAGTCAGCAAGCTTTTCTCTACACTGATTGTAGATTAGCTTTCGACTTGGTTAACCCCGGTCATGATGTAAGGCTTATTATAGGGTTGGAAATTTAAAACCAAATACTGTGGTTAGACAAGGTCGCCAATCTTATTAAATACAAATACAAAAGTTTTCAAAGGTTAACATTTAAAACAATTCATATTTTATAGCTATATGTAATTTTATTACAATTCAGCCATCACTAATCATAGCTTGTAAAAGAAATAAAATTCCCCAGCCTCAACATATGTCATATAACAGAAGCCCATAGTGGAGGGCTAAGGGCTCACATGAAAAAAATGATTATACAATATTATGAGGTACAAACAGGGATACTTATCACAAACATGCAGCAGGCAGTTGTGCAACTTTTTGGGATAATCAAAAAATGTCATAATTTTTTTATCGAAAGGAAAACATTTTTTAGAACACAAACAAACTGGATCCAAATTTAAACATCTTGTCATAGCTCAGGTAGAAAAAAAAAACAGTCAAAATAATCCATCTGTGTAATGAAACATCCAGGCCTTTAATCATCCCAATGATCAGTTGTGCTATTACTTCTCAGCCATATATCACATACTTAAAATAAGTGTCCATTTACAAGTTCAAAATGATTTATAAATAAGTACCCATTGCAGATATTTTCCAGAAATCTTGCTGCTTGGCTGTATTTGATCTCAGTTCCATGGGGAAATAGATGTCATCTGTTTCTACAGAGTAATTCATGTGTCTACACGGAGCCTATGGCAGTCTGAGTCCCACCTTCTGACCCAAGATTGGTTTAGGCTGTTGTTCTCTCCCTTCCCTCTCAGTTCCCAGCCTATCACAAACTCAGTAGGAGGTCCATGCATGAAGAACTGATTTCTTTTACAGTAAAGACAAAAATTATTAAGTACAGATTAATAAACCAACTGTGCCAAAAATATGAATATAATGCAACTTATGCATATATAAGAGATTAATGACTCCTGGTAATATCATTGGTGGAGGAAAGTTGAGCTTGATAGACCTAGGTCTTTTTCCAACCTATGTAACTATGTAGCTATGTAACTGTCTAGAAAATTTGATGTCAATTAGGTTATGGTGACTTTGAGATTAAAATGAAAAAGTTGCTCTGAGTTTCAGACTGCATAGTTCATTTCTTTTCCATTCTCACACCCCCTGGACACACTATGAGAGGCTGCCATTCATGTGGTTGCTGTTACGGATCCGGGTGGTGGAACCTATGTGCTGTGGTGCAAGGAGGGACCAGAGGGGCGTAACTAGGTATCAACTCGGACTGACCAAGGTCGCACGGCGGCTCAATCGACTCCGTGAACCAGGGAAGGACCGAGCAGAGGGACCAGGTGCTACTCTGGACCAGTCCTTGTATGAGAGCAGGTGACTCCCACGGGTCAGAAGGCCGGGACTGACCGGTACAATAGAAGAGCACGGCAGGCAGGCTGATGGGTGATCCGGGTAGACGGACTGGCAGACTCCATGGGTAACTGGCAGGAACCTCAAGGTAGGCTGGCTGATAGGCACGGCAGGTAACTGGTACGTTCTCCGGGTAGGCAGGCGAGCCTGGCCCACAGACAGACTGGCGGGTTTAGACCGTAGGCAGACCATCGGGCTGGAGAGTGTACTTGGCTGGCGGAGACAGGTAGCAGGCAAAGGCTCTGGATAAGCGGACTGGCCAAGCCCATAGACAGACTGGCGGGCTGGGCTGTAAGCAGACTGTCTGGCTGCACTGGTAGTCAGGCTGGCGGACTGGACTGGTAGTCAGGCTGGCGGACAGGACTGGTAGTCAGGCTGGCGGACTGGACTGATAGTCAGACGAACAGGGGGACCCGAGGGCTGAAGCAGAGTTAGTACACTGAGCTACAACCTTGCACGGACATCTACATTTTGGAGGAGGTGCCTTTTATATGGGAAGTCCTCCAGCCATTGGCCGGGGACTCCTTAGGATGGCACCTTTAAGAGGGAGGGAGCTCGCGCGCGCACCCTAAGCACAGTGCCCGGGAAGCTGCAAGCGCCGGCAGCAGCAGCAGGAGAGCCGGAAGACACCAAGCCAGAAGCGCGGCGGTAAGGGGGGCGGCGTCTCTGCTTGACAGGGAGCAGAGACGCCGATGCTACAGTTGCATTTGCATAACATCACCTTTCATCTTATCAGAAATAGCTTTAAATTGGTGAATAGGAGGAAAAATTTATGACACTCAGATCAGAAGCAAGTATATACCTGTCAACACATCATTTCTCAGTGATCATTTCTAAACTCAGTGAAGCCACTTGACTGTAAGCATTTTTTAAGCAAAAAATTGTGAACTTCATCATTGGGTTGCAAAAGTTACCAAAATGCAATCTATCTGTGGGATAGGTGATAATTTACTTATAGCTGGCCCAATCTCACAATGTCCAGTTGGAATGGAGAAATGACTGAGCATGTGATCCACTATGATTTTTTTTTGCTTTTAATGGACCTTCGGAGAAAACTCAGTTCCCGTTGCTCCATTCAAAGAGGACACTTCAGAGCAGAGGAAGTCCATTTTCTACACCAACTTTTTACAGAGAAGTCTAAGTTACTTCAATAAGGAATGGCATAAATACATTAACTTACGATAATAGGATTTTCAGAATGACCTCAAGGTGTTTGACCTTTCTATACAATATAAGATTGTTGCCTTCAGCCTCGTAATTAATGTGGTCACAGGTAGCTTCTGGTAAACTTGCATAATGGATAGAAACAATTTTCTAGTTAATTAATTTTTGCTGCAACTGAACAGAAAGTGAATTTAAATTTGACATGGAAAAGTATTTAAACTGTGTTTTTTATATTATTTTCTCTCCAGGCTTTTACTTCTCAATATCTGCCGCTTAACCTCTGAAGCAGTTCAAAATTAATGTGCACATTTTATTGATACGTTTCTGCAAATTTCCTCTGTGAATTGGTTGTTTATTTTTCTTAATAGTGTCATCAGAGTCGTTCTTAAAGCCACTACAAAGGCTTGTTGCAAAAATTATCTCTTTTTTACCATAACTCCGGAAAATGAAGTGCAAGAAGGTTCTTAAAATGAATAGAAAAGTTAAACTACTCATGGATTACATTGTGCACCGCTCAGATAAACAGTTATCTCAAAGTAAGATTCCGAAAAAATGAAATTCAAAGTGAAGAGGCAGCAACGTAGGATGAGGATTGCTGAGAATGGAGATTTGTTTCATAAATTCTAAAGGCAGAAGTAAATAATATAATTGTTTAATTAATTCTGAAGACATAGTAAAATTCATTGACCTTTATAAGCCCTTGAAAAGTCAGGTTTGGAGACTTTGTATAACAGGCTGACATGTGGTATCGGTCTAATAATATAAAACAGGTTACATTTTAAGGCAGCAATAAATGTATTAAAGTGGCTGCCTAGTAACCAGACATAACCACATTGGGTCTCAGCACAGCCTTGGATAATAGCTGTTATGTTCTGCAACTTAGAACTAAAGAATAGGAGGGAAAAGCTGTCCCTGCACTGAGACTCAGCTTTACCCTACGCTGGGGTGGGTGCCCTATTCCTTATGAATAGCCCCACCGAAACTCCTGCACTGAACTCAAACAAAGACCTGTAGGAAAGGGAAAGGGGTCCCTAAAAGATCTAAGGAATGGGAGCAAAAGCAGGAGACCTCCTAACAGAAAAGTTAGTTGCAGAAATGAAAATTAAAAGAAACAAAACTGGTGGAACAAGAAGTCCCAGGATAACAAAAGTACAAAGCAAGAAGAACTAAACCAGGCTACTTAGCCAGAGCATGAGCGTTACAACATTGGTGTCCAGTAGGGAATGGGGGCCAGATGCTGGGTAATAAAGAGTGCAGAGATCACGTGACCAAGAAACCCAGCACCAGAGGAAAAGACTATAAGCCAGCAAACCACAACAAGATGGCCGATAGTAAAACAACTTAGATTCTAACAGTACCTCCCCTTTTACGAGGATCCTCCGGATCCTCTAGGCCAAGCTTTACCAGGAAATCTCCTGTGAAAAGCCTTAATTAGCCTTGAGACGTCCTCGGCCTTCACCCAGCAATTATTCTCTGGGTCGAAACCTCTCCTGGACACAAGATACTGTAAGCTTCTTCTATGCCACCTGGAATCCAAAATGGGAGAAATCTCAAATTCACCGTCCTCATCAACAGGAGGAACAATAGGCTTCGCTTGCTTATCAGGTGTGTGCGCCTTCTTAAGTAACGACTCATGAAGCACAGAATTAATCCTTCAGGACGAGAGAATGCCCAACCTCACAGCTGCCGAGTTGACAATCTGAACCACTTTGAAAGGACCCACAAATTTAGGCCCCAGTTTTAGAAGGAATTTTCAAACGAAGATTCCTAGAGGACAACCAAACCATATCCCCAACAGCAAACAAGGACTGCTTTCTTTTTTTGTCAAAATACCTTTTTGATCTCCTGTTTAGAGATGAGCGGTGTTCGACTAGAACTGTTCGCCAATCTCAAATTCGAGCTGTTTTGGGCGGTGTTCGAGTTGTTCGACGAACCCGAACGATTTGCAAAAAATTCGGCTGTTCGAGGTTATGTTCGATAACTGTTCGTGCACCAAAAGCGTGTCCTGCATGTCTGGTGCTATTTAGAGCACCAATCATGCAGGGATTGTCTGCCACTCACTGTAATGCCACAGCCATGGTGGTTGTCGCATTACAGTGATTGCCCAAATCGATGGGAACTGTGCTCACAGTGAAACATGAAAAGCCGGCAATTCAGCAGCGGCATACACCGGTACCCGACAATTTAGAACCGAAAGAATAGAGCTTCACACATAGATTAGATAGATATAAACATGTCAGCCACATATATACGAAGTACAGTGAAAGTGCTGCTTACTGTACTTGTCATTTAGCGTAAAGGATTTATCAAAAAAAATAATAGTGTTTTCATGCACCGTCTCTTTAAAAAAGCCGGCCGGCAATTCAGCATCTGTACCCGACAATTTAGAATAGAAGGAATAGAGAATCACACATAGATTAGATAGATAGAAACATGTCAGTCACATATATATGAAGTACAGTGACAGTGTTGCTTACTGTACTTGTCATTTAGTGTAAAGGAATTATTAAAAAAAATAATAGTGTTTTCATGCACCGTCTCTTTAAGAAAGCCAGCCGGCAATTCAGCATCTGTACCCGACAATTTATAACAGACAGAATAGAGCTTCACACATAGATTAGATAGATAGAAACATGTCAGTCACATATATATGAAGTACAGTGATAGTGTTGGTTACTGTACTTGTCATTTAGTATTAAAATAAAGGATTTATTATTAAAAAAATTGGCGTGGGGTTCCCCTTAATTTTAGGCTCTAGCGGAGGTTAAGCAGACAGCTGGGGCAGATGTTTGAAGCCTGGGAAGGGGGTAATACCCACGGAGCTTCCCAGGCTACTAATATCAGCCCCCAGCTGAATACATAGCCTTTACTAGCTATTAAAATGGGGGACCCCCCCAAAAAAATGACGTGGGGTCCCCCCTAATTTAATAGCTAGCAAAGGCTAGGCAGACAGCTGGGGGCTGATATTAATAGCCCAGGAAGGGAGCCATGAATATTGGCTCCCTCCCAGGCTAGAAACACCAGCCGTCAGCCGCCCCAGAAATGGCGCATTCATAGGATGCGCCAATTCTGGCACTTAGCCTCACTCTTCCACGCTGCCCTGTAGTGGTGGCAGGGGGTAATAGGGCTGGGGTTGATGTCAGCTTATAATGCCAGCTGACATCAAGCCCAGGTCAGTAATGGAGAGGCGTCTATAAGACACCCCCATTACTAACCACATAGTCAAAGTTAAAAAAAACACAAACACCCAGAATAAAGTCCTTTAATTGAAATAAAGACACAATTCTTTATTGTTCTAAATTAAACCATACTTACCGTCACGCCCATTCCAGCTGAAGCCAACGATCTCCTGTAATAAAAATAAAATAATAAAGCAACCTCATCCTTACCTTTCCATGGTTCCCACGACAGCTTCAGCTCTGCTACATCGAGATGACAGGCTGGACCGCAGCAGAACGCCGCCATCCAGCCTGTCATCCCGCAGACACTGAGAAGAGCAGGCTTGCTTGCGCTCCACATTGTCTCTCTGTGACGGCATAAAGATGAGCCGAGGTCATGTCCAATGAACTCGGCTCACCTCATGCACGTCACTTACTGCGTGGGAGAATTCTCCTGCACTCAGCACTTCAGCGTGAGAATTTTCCCACGCTGTCAGTGACGTGCATGAGGTGAGCCGAGTTCATTGGACATGACCTCGGCTCATCTGGATGCCGTCACAGCGAGACACTGAGGAGCGCAAGCATGCCTGCTCTTCTCAGTGTCTGCGGCATGACAGGCTGGATGGCAGCGTTCTGCTGCGGTCCAGCCTGTCATCTCGATGTAGCAGAGCTGAAGCTGTCGTGGGACCCATGGAAAGGTAAGGATGAGGTTGGTTTATTATTTTTCTTTTATTGCAGGAGATCGTTGGCTTCAGCTGGAATGGGCGTGATGGTAAGTATAGTTTAATTTAGAACAATAAAGAATTGTGTGTTTATTTCAATTAAAGGACTTTATTCTGGGTGTTGTGTTTTTTTTAAATACTTTACTAGAAATTCATGGCGGTCATGTCTAATACTGGCGTGACCCCATGAATTTTGGGCTTGGGGCCAGCTGATAATACCAAGCTGGCCCTAACCCCTTTATTACCCAGTGAGCCACCACACAAGGGCCCTGGATGAGTTGGGTACAGCGCCAGAAGATGGCGCTTCTATGAACGCGCCATTTTCCGGGGTGGCTGCGGACTGCAATTTGCAGCGGGGGGGGGCCCAGAAAGCTTGGGCCTCCCTGCGCTGCAGATTCCAGCCCCCAGCTGCCTAGTTGTACCTGGCTGGACACAAAAATAGGGCGAAGCCCCACGTATTTTTTTTTTAATTATTTCAAGAAATTCATGAAATAATTAAGAAAAAAAGGCCTTCCCTATATTGTTGTGTCCGGCCAGGTACAAATAGTCAGCTGGTGGTTGGGGGCAGCCCGTTCCTGCCTGCTGTACCTGGCTGGACACAAATATAGTGCGAAGCCCCACTTCAATTTTTTTTAATTATTTCAGGAAATTCATGAAATAATTAAAAAAAAATTGACGTGGGGCTTCACACTATATTTGTGTCCAGTCAGGTGCAGCAGGCAGGAACGGGCTGCCCCCAACCACCAGCTACCTATTTGTACCTGGCCGGACACAACAATATAGGGAAGCCCTTTTTTTCTTAATTATTTCATGAAATAATTTAAAGAAAATTGACGTGGGGCTTCGCCCTGTTTTTGTGTCCAGCCAGGTACAACTATGCAGCTGGGGGCTGGAATCCGCAGCGCAGGGAGGCCCAAGCTTTCTGGGCCACCCCCGCTGCAAATTGCAGTCCGCAGCCACCCCGGAAAATGGCGCGTTCATAGAAGCGCCATCTTCTGGCGCTGTACCCAACTCATCCAGGGCCCTGATGCGGTGGCTCACTGGGTAATAAAGGGGTTAGGGCCAGCTTGGCATTATCAGCTGGCCCTAAGCCCAAAATTCATGGGGTCACGCCAAAATTAGACATGACCACCATGAATTTCTAGTAAAGTATTTAAAAAAACACAACACCCAGAAAAAAGTCCTTTAGTTGAAATAAACACACAATTCTTTATTTTTCTAAATTAAACCATACTTACCGTCACGCCAATTCCAGCTGAAGATAACGATCTCCTGAAATAAAAGAAAAATAATAAAGCAACATCATCCTTACCTTTCCATGGTTCCCATGACAGCTTCAGCTCTGCTACATCGAGATGACAGGCTGGACCGCAGCCATCCAGCCTGTCATCCCGCAGACACTGAGAAGCGCAGGCTTGCTTGCGCTCCACAGTGTCTCTCTGTGAGGGCATCCAGATGAGCCGAGTTCATGTCCAATGAACTCGGCTCACCTCATGCACGTCACTGACAGCGTGGGAAAATTCTCCTGCACTCAGCGCTTCAGCGTGGGAGAATTCTCACACTGAAGCGCTGAGTGCAGGAGAATTCTCACACGCTGTCAGTGACGTGCAGGAGGTGAGCTGAGTTCATTGGACATAAGCTCACCTTATGCACGTCACTGACAGCGTGGGAAAATTCTCCTGCACTCAGCGCTTCAGCGTGGGAGAATTCTCACGCTGAAGCGCTGAGTGCAGGAGAATTCTCCCATGCTGTCAGTGACGTGCAGGAGGTGAGCTGAGTTCATTGGACATGAGCTCACCTTATGCACGTCACTGACAGCGTGGGAGAATTCTCCTGCACTCAGCGCTTCAGCGTGAGAATTTTCACACGCTGTCAGTGACGTGCATGAGGTGCGCCGAGTTCATTGGACATGAACTCGTCTCATCTTTATGCCGTCACAGCCAGACACTGCAGAGCGCAAGCATGCCTGCGCTTCTCAGTGTCTGCGGGATGACAGGCTGGATGGCAGCTTTCTGCTGCGGTCCAGCCTGTCATCTCGATGTAGCAGAGCTGAAGCTGTCGTGGGAACCATGGAAAGGTAAGGATGATGTTGCTTTATTATTTTTCTTTTATTTCAGGAGATCGTTGGCTTCAGCTGGAATGGGCGTGATGGTAAGTAGGGTTTAATTTAGAACAATAAAGGATTGTCTTTATTTCAATTAAAGGACTTTATTCTGGGTGTTTGTGTTTTCTTTTAACTTTGACTATGGGGTTAGCAATGGGGGTGTCTTATAGACGCCTCTCCATTACTAACCTGGGCTTGATGTCAGCTGGCATTATAAGCTGACATCAACCCCAGCCCTATTACCCCCTGCCACCGCTACAGGGCAGTGGGAAGAGCGAGGCTAAGTGCCAGAATTGGCGCATCCTATGAATGCGCCATTTCTGGGGCGGCTGACGGCTGGTGTTTCTAGCCTGGGAGGGGGCCAATATTCATGGCTCCCTTCCTGGGCTATTAATATCAGCCCCCAGCTGTCTGACTAGCCTTTGCTATCTATTAAATTAGGGGGGACCCCCCGTCATTTTTTTGGGGGGGTCCCCCATTTTAATAGCTAGTAAAGGCTATGTATTCAGCTGGGGGCTCATATTAGTAACCTCGGAAGCTCCGTGGGTATCACCCCCTTCCCAGGCTTCAAACATTTGCCCCAGCTGTCTGCTTAACCTCCGCTAGAGACTAAAATTAAGGGGAACCCCACGCCAATTTTTTTTAATAATAAATCCTTTATTTTAATACTAAATGACAAGTACAGTAACCAACACTATCACTGTACTTCATATATATGTGACTGACATGTTTCTATCTATCTAATCTATGTGTGAAGCTCTATTCTTTCTGTTATAAATTGTCGGGTACAGATGCTGAATTGCCGGCCGGCTTTTTTAAAGAGACGGTGCATGAAAACACTATTATTTTTTTTAATAAATCCTTTACACTAAATGACAAGTACAGTAAGCAACACTGTCACTGTACTTCATATATATGTGACTGACATGTTTCTATCTATCTAATCTATGTGTGAGGCTCTATTCCTTCTTGTCTAAATTTTCGGGTACCGGTGTATGCCGCTGCTGAATTGCCGGCCGGCTTTTTTAAAGAAAGCGTCTTCTGAGCAGTTTGTCAGCTTTTGGACACCTTTGAAGGTGTTTTCTATGTGTTTCTATGTGTTTTTGTTTGCCTGCCATTGGTTTTAATGGTGTTCGACGGTCTTCTAAGGTGTTCGACGAACAGTTCGACGAACAGTTCCTCGAACATCCCGGTGTTCGACGAACCGAACCGAACCCGAACACTACGGGGGTGGCTCAACACTACTCCTGTTAGCCTCTTTAAGGTTCAGGCGTACACTGGTCCAAACCCTCTCCAAATCACCAGAAAAATTGTCCTCCTCCGGTACAGCAGCCCCAACTTTCGAAAATGGACCAAAAGATGGATACCTGCCAGTTTAACAAAAAAAGGAGAACAACCAGCTGAGGAAGAAGTATGATTATTAAGGGCAAACTTCGCAAGTGGTAGAAATTCTGACCACATTTCCTGATTGTCTGCAACAAAACATCTCAAAAACTGCTTGACATCCTGGCTCTTCCTTTCAGTCTGTCCATTGGACTCTGCATGATATCCTGAAGAGAATGACAAATTAATTTACAATCTGTCACAAAAAGCACGCCAAAAGCAAGCTACAAACTGTGGTCCTCTATTGGAAACAATGTCCATGGGAACACCATGGAGCCTGACAATCTCCTTCACAAAAGCCTTAGCAAGAGTCTTGGCGCAAGGTTACTTGTTGAACGGAACCAGATGACACATTTTAGTAAACCGGTCCACAACAACCCAGATGACAGAAAAACCCTCCGATAAAGGCAGATCGGTGATAAAATCCATGGCAAGATGCGTCCATGGAAAACTAGGAACTTCCAAGGGGCATAGCAACCCCGCAGCCGGAGCGTCAGAGGCCTTCGACCTAGCGCACACAGAACATTGACGCACCCACTTGATGACTTCCCTTTGCCACCCTGGCCACCAGAAACTCTGACCAATAGACTTACTGGTTTCCGAAATCCCTGGGTGACCCACCAACCGAGATTCATGACATTCAACAAACAATGCTCTCCGCAAGGCTCTAGGCACAAACAATTTACCACATGGAGTGTTAGTTGGTGCTGCACTCTGTGCTCCTAAGATTCTATTCTCCAACTCAGAATCCAACGCGGCCACCACCACCCCTCTGCAAAATACACTCCTCCCTCTCAGCATTCACCAGAGGAGAGAAACTACGAGACAAAGCGTCAGCATTAACATTCTTTGTCCCCGGGACGAAGGTTACAGAAAAATTGAACCAGGCAAAAAACAGTGCCCACCTAGCCTGACGGGCATTCATACGTTTAGCTGCATCCAGATAAATAAAATTCTTATGATCAGTGAAAACCTGTATAGGATGTCGAGCCCCCTCCAAAAAATGTCGCCAATGCTCCATGCGAGTTTGATAGCCAACAACTCATGATTCCCAACATCATAGTTGAGCTCTGTCTCAGAAAATTTTTTTGAAAAGAAAGCACAGGGATACACCCCATCCTCACCTTCCTGGAACAGAACTGCCCCTATGCCTATAGATGAAGCATCCACCTCAACCAAAAATAGCTTGGTCTCATCAGTCTGGATAAGAACAGGAGCAGAGCTGAATCTCTCTTTGAGATACTCAAAAGCTTCAATAGCCTCAGTGGACCATTGGACTGTAGTAGCACCCTTCTTGGTGAGATCAGTAATGGGTTTAGCGATGACAGAGAAATTCCTTATGAATTTCCTGTAATATTTGGCAAACCCCAAAAACCTCTGTACGGACTTCAAACCCTCAGGCCTCGGCTACTCCAGCACAGCCTGAACTTTCACATGGCCAATCTCAAAACCATCACAAGAGACAAATTAACCCAAAAAACTAATTTTCTGGACAGCAAACTGACACTTCTCCAATTTAGCAAAGAGTGTGTTATCTCTCAGTATCTGAATAACTTCGCGGACTCTCTGCCAATGAGACTCAAGATCCGATGAATAAATCAAAATGTTATTCAGATAAATAATGACATTCCTACAAATCAAGGGTCTCAGAATGTCATTTATGAAATTTTGAAAAAATGCATGAGCGTTAGTAAGAACAAAAGGCATCACCAAACACTGAAAATGTCCTTCCGGGCTGTTAAAAGCTGTCTTCCATTCATCTCTGTCCTTCACCCGCAGCAAATTAAATGCCCCACGAAGGTCAATCTTAGAAAACCATTTAGCTCCAGGCAATTGGTTAAACAAATCCGGAATAAGTGGTAACGGTTAAGGATTGCACACAGTGATCTTATTAATCTCCTGAAAATCCAGACATGGCCTAAGACCCCCATCCTTCTTTTTGACAAAAAAGAACCTAACTGCCACAGGAGACTTAGAGGGTCTTACGCGACCTGCAGCTAAACTAGTCTGTAGGTACTCCTTCAAAGCCTCCCTCTCGGGAATTGTCAGATTAAACAACCGACTCTTATGGAGCTTAGCATCAGGGACGAAGTCAATAGCGCTATCGTAATCTCTATGAGGTGGCAAAGCTTTCGACTCCACCTCCGAAAAAAATCTACAAAAATCCTGAATGGGTTCAGGTAACTCCCCCTTCACAACAGCCGCAATGTGAACATTACAACACTTGCCATAACACCCCTGATCCCAGGATCTTATGGAACCAGATGACCTGTCTAGCAAATGATTATGCACTTTTCACCAGGGCAACCCCAGGATGACTAGGAAAGGAGACTTAGCAAGTACAAATAAGTCAATCTGCTCCTGATGTTCCATATTTATAGTAAGCGGAAACCCAGTGACCTTTCGAAGAATGCTCCCATGCTCCAGGGGAGTATTATCAATCAACACTACAGGAAAAGGAGACGACAAAGGTTCAGAATCAAACTTATACTTTTCAAGAAATTGTTGATCAATCAAATTAAGTGCAGAACCACAATCCACCATAACCTGAAACTCAATCAAACGACCCTGACAGGTGGTATTTCTAGGTAAAAACACCCCTGCAGAACGTAAAAACGCAATCCGAATGAGAGTGTTATTTCTACTGACCATTTTTTTTTCTTTCCTTAAGCGAACCTCACATTGCTTTAAAAAATGATCAGCCTTGCTGCAATACAAGCAAAGTCCCTCAGAAAACCTCCTGTTCCTCTCCCTGGACCGGGATTACATTGACCCGACCTGCATAGGTTCCCCAGTGTTGGCAGAATTATCGTTAGAAACAGAATCCAACAATACAGAAAACTTCTCCTCATTCTGTCTAGCCCTCAACCTTCTATCCACACGGATAGCTAACTACATGACAACTTGCAGAGTATCAGGTGCAGGGAATGCAATGAGCAAATCTTTAACCCTTTCACTCAAGCCTGCCAGAAACTGAAACTTCAGTGCAGTGTCATTCCACCTGACCTCTGCAGACCATCATCTGAACAGGGTGCAATAACTCTCAGCATTAAGAGAACCCTGTTTGAGATGTCTGAGCTCTGCCTCAGCTGATGCAACCCGATCAGGATCATTATATAGCAAACCCATGGCATCTAAAAATGCCTCCAGAGACTTCAGACAATGATCATCAGGAGACAAGGAAAACGCCCAGATTTGAGGCTCCTTACGCAATAGAGACATAATAATTCCTACTCGCTGTATTTCACTACCAGAAGATCTAGGTCTGAGCCTAAAATACAACAAACAAGCATTTTTAAATTTTAAAAAATCCTGTCATTTCCCCAAGAAACACTCAGGTAATCCTACCTTAGGTTCTTCATAGCGTTCTGCAGAGTATTTACTCACATACTGCTGAAGATTGGCAACCTCCAAAGTCAGCCCTTGCAAGCATTGAGCAAGTTCCTGGAAGGTACACATACTGAAGAAAATCCGGGAAGAGGAGAGAAGAAAAAAAAAAAACAAAAAAACAACGCCCCCCCTTTTTTTTTTTAAACGCGGCTGGACATACTGTTATGTTCTGCAACTTAGAACTAAGGAATAGGAGGGAAAAGCTGTCCCTGCACTGAGACTCAGCTTTAATAGCCCCACCGAAACTCCTGCACTGAACTAAAACGAAGACCTGTAGGAAAGGGAAAGGGGTCCCTAAAAGATCTAAGGACTGGGAGCAAAAGCAGGAGACCTCCTAACAGAAAAGTTAGTTGCAGAAATGAAAATTAAAAGAAACAAAACTGGTGGAACAAGAAGTCCCAGGATAACAATAGTCCAAAGCAAGAAGAACTAAGCCAGGATACTTAGCCAGAGCATGAGCATTACAACACTGATGTCCAGCAGGGAATGGCGGCCAGATGCTGGGTAATAAAGAGTGCAGAGATCACGTGACCAAGAAACCCAGCACCAGAGGAAAAGACTATAAGCCAGCAAACCACAACAAGATGGCCGATAGTAAAACAACATAGATCCTAACAGTACCTCCCCTTTTACGAGGATCCTCTGGATCCTCTAGGCCAAGCCTTACCAGGAAATCTCCTGTGAAAACCCTTAATTAGCCTTGAGACGTCCTCGGCCTTCACTCAGCAATTATCCTCTGGGTCGAAACGTCTCCTGGACAAAAGATACTGTAATCTTCCTCTATGCCACCTGGATTCCAAAATGGGAGAAATCTCAAATTCACCGTCCTTATCAACAGGAGGAACAGTAGGCTTCACCTGCTTATCAGGTGTGTGCGCCTTCTTAAGTAACGACTCATGAAACACAGAATTAATCCTCCAGGACCAGGGAATGCCCAACCTCACAGCTGCCGAGTTGACAATCTGAGCCACTTTGGAAGGACCCACAAATTTAGGCCCCAGTTTTTAGAAGGAATTTTCAAGTGAAGATTCCTAGAGGACAACCAAACCATATCCCGAACAGCAAACAAGGACTGCTTTCTTTTTTTGTCAAAATACCTTTTTGATCTCCTGTTAGCCTCTTTAAGGTTCAGGCGTACCCTGGTCCAAACCCTCTCCAAATCACCAGAAAAATTGTCCTCCTCTGGTACAGCAGCCCCAACTTTGGAAAATGGACCAAAAAATGCATACCTGCCAGTTTAACAAAAAAAAGGAGAACAACCAGCTGAGGAAGAAGTATGATTATTAAGGGCAAACTCCGCAAGTGGTAGAAATTTTGACCACATTTCCTGTTTGTCTGCTACAAAATATCTCAAAAACTGCTCGACATCCTGGTTCTTCCTTTCAGTCTGTCCATTGGACTCTGGATCATACCCTGACGAGAATGACAAATTAATTTTCAATCTGTCACAAAAAACACGCCAAAAGCAAGCTACAAACTGTGGTCCTCTATTGGAAACAATGTCCATGGGAACACCATGGAGCCTGACAATCTCCTTCACAAAAGCCTTAGCAAGAGTCTTGGCGCAAGGATACTTGTTGAACGGAACCAAATGACACATTTTAGTAAACCGGTCCACAACAACCCAGATGACAGAAAAACCCTCCGATAAAGGCAGATCGGTGATAAAATCAATGGCAAGATGCGTCCATGGCAAACTAGGAACTTCCAAGGGGCATAGCAACCCTGCAGCCGGAGCGTCAGAGGCCTTCGACCTAGCGCACACAGAACACTGACGCACCCACTTGATGACATCCCTTTGCCACCCTGGCCACCAGAAACTCTTACTAATAGACTTCCTGGATTCCGAAATCCCTGGGTGACCCACCAACCGAGACTCATGACATTCAACAAACAATGCTCTCCGCAAGGCTCTAGGCACAAACAATTTACCACATGGAGTGTTAGTTGGTGCTGCACTCTGAGCCCTAGGATGCTATTCTCCAACTTAGAATCCAACGCGGCCACCACCACCCCTCTGCAAAATATAGTCCTCCCTCTCAGCATTAACTACTGGAGAGAAACTACGAGACAAAGCATCAGCATTAACATTCTTTGTCCCCGGGACGAAGGTTACGGAAAAATTGAACCGGGCAAAAAACAGTGCCCACCTAGCCTGACGGGCATTCATACGTTTAGCTGCGTCCAGATAAATCAAATTCTTATGATCAGTGAAAACCTGTATAGGATGTACCAGGCTCTCACGCAGGAGAACCATGAAGAAATACAGCAAAATAAGACTTTGCCAGCAATGAATAACCTTGTAAGCCCTCAGAATCCTCCTGGATGGAGAAAGAAGAATGTTGTGAAGAAAAAACGGAGAGTGGTGGTCATGGGGGATTCCCTGTTAAGAGGAACAGAGGCCGCTATCTGCAGACCAGACATAACCTCAAGAGAAATGTGCTGTCTTCCAGGAGCAAAAATTAAAGATGTGTCTGACAGGATATCAAGACTCTTCAGACCTACAGATCACTACGCATTCCTGCTAATACATGTGGGGACAAATGACACCGCAAGAAAGGACCTGGAAACCATCTGCAGTGACTTTGAAGACTTAGGCAAGAAAGTGAAAGAATTGGGAGCGCAGGTGGTCTTCTCATCCATCCTCCCAGTGGATGGCCATGGAACAATGAGGTGGAATAAGATTCTACAGGTGAACAACTGGCTACTTCGATGGTGCCGTCAACAAGGATTTGGATTTCTGGATCACGGAATGAATTACCTATACGATGGATTACTTGCTAGAGATGGGTTGCACCTTACGAAGACTGGAAAACATGTATTTGGAAGTCGCCTTGCTACACTCATCAGAAGAGCTTTAAACTAGAACAATGTGGGAAGGGAAGCAAAAGGCCAGAAAAAGCCATACAGCTGACAAATACTATTGAGATCTCTGCTACTGGAAGTGGAAAGGAAGAACAAAGACAAAACAATTTAAATAATAAAAATATGGGAGGAAGAGAAACCAATCACAAACTAAAATGTTTTTATACAAATGCACAAAGCATGGGCAACAAACAAGGAGAATTGGAACTACTAATGCAGGAAAAGGAATATGATGTCATTGGAATCACTGAAACTTGGTGGGACGATACACATGATTGGAATAAAAGGCTAAAAGGATACAACTTATTTGCAAGAAACAGACTTGATAAACGAGGAGGAGGTGTTGCATTGTATGTTAGAAAAGCGTATATCTGCACAGAGATTGAAGCTTCAGAGACTGGGAGTTCTGTGGAAACTGTTTGGGTAAGAATACAAGGAAAGAACAACGGAAAGGACACCATTGTAGGCATTTACTACAGGCCACCTGGGCAAGCTGAAGATATGGATGAACTCTTTATGTATCAAATGACCAAGTTCTCCAAAAAATATGACGTAGTGGTCATGGGAGATTTCAACTATCCAGACATTTGTTGGGAATCTCTCTCAAGTAAAACTAACAGGTCAAGCAAATTCTTATCCTCTCTTGCTGACAACTTTATCTTCCAAAAGGTAATGGAGAAAACAAGGGGATCTGCTACTTTGGATCTAATCCTTATAAACAGGGAGGAAATGGTTGAGGAGGTAAAGGTGGCTGGGACCCTAGGAGGCAGCGATCATGCTATTATAGAATTTTGGATAACTAGAGGAGGAAGACATGTGAAGACTCAGACTTCAAGGTTAGATTTTAGAAAGGCAGATTTTAAGAGACTCAGAAAGAGAATAGGAGGGATCCAATGGCTGGATGTCCTTAAGGACAAAAATGTCCAGGAAGAATGGGAAATTTTTAAAAATGAGATTCTCAAAGCACAATCGTTAACAATCCCGAAAAGTAGGAAGAATGGGAAGCATTTAAGGAAACCAGGATGGATGAACACAGAACTTAAACACATGCTAAAAAGAAAGAAAGAAATGTTTATTAAATGGAAAGAGGGAGGCATATCTAAAGAAGATTATAATGCAGTCTGCAGATCCTGCAGGGCACGTGTCAGGTTAGCTAAAGCTGACAATGAATTAAGGCTTGCAAGAGATGTCAAAAGCAATAAAAAAGGATTTTGGGGGTATGTCAAAAGTAAAAGAAAAGTCAAAGATGCTATAGGATTTTTACAGGATGAAAATGGAGAAATGGTAAGAGAGGATGTTGAGAAGGCCGAACTTTTTAATTCCTATTTTGCATCTGTTTTCTCTCAGAAAGAAAATGTAACATCAACTGATCTTCACTGTCCTTTTAAAGGAATAGAGGAATCCAAGTTATCTGTAAACAGAAAGATTGTGAAGGAATATTTAGCTAACATAAATGAGTTCAAGTCTCCAGGTCCAGATGAATTACACCCCAGAGTACTGAAGGAGATCGTAGAAGAAATTTTAGAACCACTCTCCATAATCTTTGAAAATTCTTGGAGAACAGGAGAAGTCCCAGAAGACTGGAGAAGAGCAAATGTTGTTCCTATCTTCAAAAAGGGGAAGAAGGTGGACCCAGGGAACTATAGGCCGGTGAGTCTGACTTCTATACCAGGAAAGATCTTTGAACAAATTATTAAACAACATGTATGTAAGTACATGGATAAGAATGAAGTGATTAACCAGAGTCAGCATGGGTTTGTAACTAACAAGTCATGTCAGACTAACTTAATTTCCTTCTATGACAGAATCACTGACTGGGTGGATCAGGGAAATGCTGTAGATATAGTATATCTTGACTTCAGCAAAGCATTTGACAAAGTATCTCACACCATCCTTATTGAAAAAATGACCAAGTATGCAATGGACCAGGCAACTGTTAGGTGGATTCATAACTGGCTTAGTGATCGGACTCAAAGGGTGGTTGTAAATGGCTTCACATCCAGCTGGATGAATGTCTCAAGTGGGGTACCACAGGGCTCCGTCCTGGGACCTGTATTGTTCATCATCTTTATCAATGATTTAGATGAAGGAATTGAGGGTAAACTGATTAAATTTGCTGATGACACAAAGCTAGGAGGGATAGCTAATACTAGAGAAGAGAGAGAGAGGATTCAAAAAGACCTAAATAAACTGGAGCAGTGGGCAGCAACCAACAGAATGGTTTTTAACAGGGAAAAATGCAAAGTACTACATCTGGGCAATAAAAATGAAAAAAGCATATACAGAATGGGAGGAATAGAGCTAAGCAACAGTACATGTGAAAAAGACTTAGGTATACTAATAGATCATAGACTAAACATGAGTCAACAGTGTGATGCAGCAGCAAAAAAGGCAAATACAATTCTGGGATGTATTAACAGAAGCATACAGTCTAGATCACGTGAAGTCATTATCGGTCTTTACTCCTCTTTGGTCAGATCTCATCTGGAATACTGTGTACAGTTTTGGGCACCACATTTTAAAAAAGACATAGACAAACTGGAGCAAGTTCAGAGAAGAGCGACCAGAATGGTGACTGGTCTGCAAACCATGTCCTATGAGGAACGGTTGCAGGATTTGGGAATGTTTAGCTTGCAAAAAAGAAGACTGAGAGGAGACTTAATAGCTGTCTACAAATATGTCAAGGGCTGTCACATTGTAGAAGGATCATCTTTATTCTCATTTGCACAAGGAAAGACTAGAAGCAATGGGATGAAACTAAATGGGAGGAGACACAGATTAGATATTAGAAAACACTTTTTGACAGTTAGGGTGATTAATGAGTGGAACAGGCTGCCACGAGAGGTGGTGAGTTCCCCTTCAATGGACGTCTTCAAACAGAGGCTGGACAGACATCTGTCTGAGATGATCTAGTGAATCCTGCTTTGAGCAGGGGGTTGGACCAGATGACCCAGGAGGTCCCTTCCAACTCTACCATTCTATGATTCTATGATTCTATGATTCTATGTCGAGCCCCCTCCAAAAAATGTCGCCAATGCTCCATGCGAGTTTGATAGCCAACAACTCATGATTCCCAACATCATAGTTGAGCTCTGTCTCAGAAATTTTTTTTGAAAAGAAAGCACAGGGATACACCCCATCCTCACCCACCTGGGACAGAACTGCCAAATGCCTATAGATGAAGCATCCACCTCAACCAAAAATAGCTTGGTCTCATCAGTCTGGATAAGAACAGAAGCAGAGCTGAATCTCTCCTTGAGATACTCAAAAGCTTCAATAGCCTCAGTGGACCATTGGACTGTATTAGCACCCTTCTTGGTGAGATCAGTAATGGGTTTAGCGATGACAGAGAAATTCCTTATGAATTTCCTGTAATAATTGGCAAACCCCAAAAACCTCTGTACGGACTTCAAACCCTCAGGCCTCGGCTACTCCAGCACAGCCTGAACTTTCACATGGCCAATCTCAAAACCATCACAAGAGACAAATTAACCCAAAAAACTAATTTTCTGGACAGCAAACTGACACTTCTCCAATTTGGCAAAGAGTGTTTTATCTCTCAGTATCTGAAGAACTTCGCGGACTCTCTGCCAATGAGACTCAAGATCCGATGAATAACTCAAAATTTTATTCAGATAAACAATAACATTCCTACCAATCATGGGTCTCAGAATGTCACTTATGAAATTTTGAAAAAATGCATGAGCGTTAGTAAGCCCAAAAGGCATCACCAAACACTGAAAATGTCCTTCCGGGCTGTTAAAAGCTGTCTTCCATTCATTTTCGTCCTTCACCCGCAGCAAATTAAATGCCCCACGAAGGTCAATCTTAGAAAACCATTTAGCTCCAGGCAATTGGTTAAACAAATCCGGAATAAGTGGTAACGGTTAAGGATTGCGCACAGTGATCTTATTAATCTCCTGAAAATCCAGATCCCCATCCTTCTTTTTGACAAAAAAGAACCCAACTGCCACAGGAGACTTAGAGGGTCTTACGTGACCTGCAGCTAAACTAGTCTGTAGGTACTCCTTCAAAGCCTCCCTCTCAGGAATTGTCAGATTAAACAACCGACTCTTATGGAGCTTAGCATCAGGGACGAAGTCAATAGCGCAATCGTAATCTCTATGAGGTGGTAAAGCTTTCGACTTCACCTCCGAAAAAAACCTACAAAAATCCTGAATGGGTTCCGGTAACTCCCCCTTCACAACAGCCGCAATGTGAACATTACAACACTTACCATAACACTCCTGATCCCAGGATCTTAAGGAACCGGACGACCAGTCCAGCAAATGATTATGCACTTTTAACCAGGGCAACCCCAGGATGACTAGGAAAGGCAACTTAGCAAGTACAAATAAGTCAATCTGCTATTGATGTTCCATATTTATAGTAAGCGGAAACCCAGTGACCTTTCGAAGAATGCTCCCCTGCTCCAGGGGAGTATTATCAATCACCACTACAGGAAAAGGAGACCACAAAGGTTCAGAATCAAACTTATACTTTTCAAGAAATTGTTGATCAATCAAATTAAGTGCAGAACCACAATCCACCATAACCTGAAACTCAATCAAACGACCCAGACAGGTGGTATTTCCAGGTAAAAACACCCCAGCAGAATGTAAAAACGCAATGCGAACGAGAGTGTTATTTCTACTGACCATTTTTTTTTCTTTCCTTAAGCGAACCTCACATTGCTTTAAAAAATGATCAGCCTTACTGCAATACAAGCAAAGTCCACCAGAGAACCTCCTGTCCCTCTCCCTGGAACAGGATGACATTGCCCCGACCTGCATAGGTTCCCCAGTGTTGGCAGGAATATCGTGAGAAACAGAATCCAACAATACAGGAAACTTCTCCTCATTCTGTCTAGCCCTCAACCTTCTAGCCACACGGATAGCTAACTACATGACAACTTGCAGAGTATCAGGTGCAGGGAATGCAATGAGCAAATCTTTAACCCTTTCACTCAAGCCTGCCAGAAACTGAAACTTCAGTGCAGTGTCATTCCACCTGACCTCTGCAGACCATCATCTGAACAGGGTGCAATAACTCTCAGTATTAAGAGAACCCTGTTTGAGACATCTGAGCTCTGCCTCAGCTGATGCA
This sequence comes from Phyllobates terribilis, assembly GCF_046119375.1. NCBI lineage: Eukaryota > Metazoa > Chordata > Amphibia > Anura > Dendrobatidae > Phyllobates > Phyllobates terribilis. The sequence continues at coordinate 883,713,187 of NW_027362762.1, forward strand.
ACCCAATCAGGATCATTATATAGCAAACCCATGGCATCTAAAAATGCCTCCAGAGACTTCAGACAATGATCATCAGGAGCTAGGAAAACCTCCAAATTTGAGGTTCCTTACGCAATAGAGACATAATAATTCCTACATGCTGTATTTCACTACCAGAAGATCTAGGTCTGAGCCTAAAATACAACAAACAAGCATTTTTAAATTTAAAAAAATTCTGTCATTTCCCCAAGAAACACTCAGGTAATCCTACCTTAGGTTCTTCATAGCGTTCTGCAGGGTATTTACTCACGTACTGCTGAAGATTGGCAACCTCCAAAGTCAGCCCTTGCAAGCGTTGAGCAAGCTCCTGGATGGTACACATACTGAAGAAAATCCAGGAAGATTAGAGAAGAAAAAAAAAAAAACTTTTTTTTTTAAACGCGGCTGGACATACTGTTATGTTCTGCAACTTAGAACTAAGGAATAGGAGGGAAAAACTGTCCCTGCACTGAGACTAAGCTTTAATAGCCCCACCGAAACTCCTGCACTGAACTAAAACAAAGACCTGTAGGAAAGGGAAAGGGGTCCCTAAAAGATCTAAGGACTGGGAGCAAAAGCAGGAGACCTCCTAACAGAAAAGTTAGTTGCAGAAATGAAAATTAAAAGAAACAAAACTGGTGGAACAAGAAGTCCCAGGATAACAATAGTCCAAAGCAAGAAGAACTAAACCAGGCTACTTAGCCAGAGCATGAGCAATACAACACTGATGTCCAGCAGGAAATGGAGGCCAGGTGCTTGATAATAAAGAGTGCAGAGATCACGTAACCAAGAAACCCAGCACCAGAGGAAAAGACTAGAAGCCAGCAAACCACAACAAGATGGCCAATAGTAAAACAACATAGATTCTAACAATAGCACGCTCTTCATCTTTATTATTTAAAATGGTAACTTTGGCCACCATTCATCACAATCAGCGTTCTTGTACAGTCTTGATGAGGGAGGTGATGCAATCAGAGGATCTTATTCATTAAGAGGCACAAGCCATTTAATTAATCTGGTGTGTTCTTAAAATGGCATGCACCATGGGGACTAGAGTAAGATTTGTGATGTAAGGTATGTTTAACTCACCATAAATTCACAATAAATTCGACCAGTGGGCGTTGCCACAGCTAATTCTGCACCAGCTATGGTGCAGAAAAAATGGCGAAAAAATGGTGCGCAACCTGACATTGTACAAAAACTTTACAACTTTCCAAAGTGTTCTATGTCTGATCTCTGGCATAAACACTTTGATGAATCTAGGCCTTCATATTTTAACAGATATTTTGAGTACATGATTTTATGAAAATTACTAATATTAAAGTATTACAGGTTCTCTTATACTTGTTAGTGCTGCTTTCATCACAGACTGCCCATAGCTCGCCTATTATCAAAATGGTAGTTGATTGAGGGGCATGTGGCCACACTTGACCATCAGGTTTCTCATATTGCATGTGATGTGTTATGGAATTAGAGGAGAGTGATGGACAGCTGTGGTCACATACCCCTCCATTTACTACAATTTCAGCAACAGGATTACTTTGTAGCCTGATAGGATTTTGGTTTCACAGACAGAAGCTGTGGAATCAGAAGCTATTTGAGGAACAGCCTAGACTGATTTTGCGCATTTAGATGATATATTATGTCATATTAAAGGGCGTTATGGCTGATAATTTATAGCTTGCTTTGATTATCATTTAAACAATTTCTATCTATATATTTAGCTTTAATATCAGTGTGTTTTCGTTTGCTCAGCATTGGTTCTGCCTTTAACAATAAGACAAGATATAGGCTTTGATGATTCTGAGAAACAGCTTAAGTCATGTCATATGACAAGACTATCATATGATCTCATTTAGTCACATTACATTTAACCTTTTCCTTAGATTTTATAGTATTGTAAAATATAGGCAATGAGAATGGGTATTGTATGATAGTTGCCTGTTTTAAAGCTTAGAACCGCCACATAGGCAAAAATTATTTGTAAGTAAGTATTTTTTTCTTTTTATTCTGTCACGTCTTTTTTTGTTAGTGATGTCATACTTTCGCTTTTTTCCAAATAAAAGCCTCTACCTCTATCAGTAGGGTGGAAAAGCCTTGTGTACCAACTGATTCTGTGGTGTATGTACTTGTCTCCGATCGATCGACGCCCTGATTTGGTCAAAATTGGCAAATGTGGAAGCCCCCTTGCATCTGCCCTAAAGCTGTCCCTAAAGAGGGGTTTCCACAACAAGGAGTTATCCAACAAATAAGAATAGTTTTTCAAATGTAAGACAATGTTAAACATCAACATTTTTGTAATTTACCTTTATTAAAAATTGGTTCTTCTGTGTCAACACAGTAGGAAACAGTTCTCTCTGTATCCAGACATCAGCAGAGCTGTAGCAGAAGAGGTTTAGAATTCCGTGCTGTGTTCAAAGCTGCACCCCTTTTGGTCTTTCCACCATAGCAAACTCATCCTCTTTCATAGCCCACTTACTTCTTCACCTTTACAGAATACTGGGCAGCAGATGTCCTAGATGTGTCACATCATAACTGACCACACATTTCCAAACCTATGAAAGACAATTTTCCCCACAAAACTTTTGTTTCTGAAGTAAAGGCGATAAAAAGCTAATGAAATCCCATGGAATCTTCAATAAAGTTAAATTCCAAAATTACTATCAAGTGCTAGCATTTGAAATAAAACTAAGATATTTTGCTGGATAAACCCTTTAAAATTAACTTTACTATAAATAAACATTACAATAGTAAAATCTGTTTTACAAAACAAAATGTGACCTTTATTTTGCACGATAGTCTTAAGATATCTTTAACTGATCCGTGAGTCAGAAAGAATGGAAGGTCAAATGCGCTTGACTTTCTAAAGCAGGTTCATAGCTCGGCAGCATCGGTACATTTTATATTTGTAATTATAATTATGCTTATTTATTGTATCTCTTCTGCCTGTGCGAAGCAGCACAGAAATTACTGAAATGTTACGCTCAGGGTAACATATTTTTAAATAAATGTATAAATTACATTATAATGAAGTGACCTCGTGATGTGTGACAGAGAGCAGAATTCATTTCACAATATTTCAGATTATGTAGATTAATGAAACAATGTTTATCATATTGTCACCAAAATAATAAACTCCTATAAATGTCAAGTATTCAGAACTATGTGCTGCAAGCAATAAGGATATTATTATACTTCTTATTAAAACCAAAATTGCTGAGACTTTTTATTAAACAGTTCCTTAATTTGGTTTTAATACAATTGTTGGAGCTTTGTATTTCAATGTAGGTTGTTAAAAATGCTGCTATGAATATGCATATTACAATGTCCTTCCTAAATTAGAATAGCACTTTCCTAAAACCACAAGTTATTACAAGTATAAATATAGAAGCAAAGGAGCAAAACTTAACTTAAAACTAATTACAAAATTAGGTGTGGACAGTGAACTCAGCCACATTGTAGCACCATGCATATAGTCATGTAATATTCGTAGACAGATATTAGTTTAGTTAATAAGTATAATAAAGAAAATTTGAAAAATTATGTACTTTATAAAGGCACCCGAGTCACTCCAGATGGCATATGTTGGTAGAAAGAAGGATCGAGCGGATTTGATTTCAAAAGGGAATGTGTCGTCAGAAAACTATCTATTGTTTAAGTTTTTGTGTTACGTATCAAATGTATAAAACATTTTGCCGATGCTTTTTTTCCTTCATATCATGATCTTTATTAAAAAACAAAATTTGTAATCTTGCAATTTTCACACTGACCATTGAGACGGCTGTAGGCTAATACTTCCTGTCCTTTCAAGAAGCATTCACAACAGTTTCCTTATCATCAGAGGCAGGGTTACAGAGACTGGTAATAACTAAAAATAAGTGCATCATTTGAAATTTGATTTCTGCAAATTCTCCCTAAAAAAATCATTTTAATTGAATAAACTTGCGCAAATTTGAGAGAGCGAAAGAGAGAATTTTTAATATGTTTGCATATTCCACATACCCAGTGAAATCTGGGGATAGAAACTAGCTCTAACATATAAACTGCTAGTCCAGTGCTCCATTGGGATCCCTGTAACAGCCCCAATGTGTTATCACACTCAGGTCTGCTGTGCTCCAGCACATGTCATCACTGCAGGTAAGAGAACAGACTGTTTGTCAATACATGTCTCAGTCTGAACCTGTTCTAAACTTTTGTGGGGTCATGTTCTTACTTCCACAGTGTGTTATTGTCTGTTAATGTATGGTCAGCATTAGGAAGTGGAAGAAGTACACATACTCAGGGAAATCTGTCTGGTAATGCCCACTTTCTACTTAAAAAAAAAAAAAACTGTTTAGATGCCAGATAATTTGATTGCTAATATCTCCAGCAATAATAAAAAAACAACATTTTATTCTGTTCTGCAGTGCCTGTTATATTGTGTTTCCAGTTCAACATTAAACAATTTGGTGAAAGGTCCTCTTTAACATGGGAACTAATAGGTGATTGATGCCACTACAGTATACTACAATTTGGGATTCCTAAGTTCAGAGTTAAGCTGTGTGCCCACTATGTGTTTTCAAGCATTTTTGCTGCAGAATTTCCACAGTGAAAATGCTTAAAAAACGCTTGGTAATACGTGCCCCATGGTCCCCAATGATAATCCACATGTGCTGTGCACATGCTACGGAAATTTCCGCTGCGGATTATCATTGCGGAAAAATCAGCAGCATGTCCATTATTTTTGCGGAAACGCGTCGTAATTGCCGCCATTGACTTGCATTGAATCGCATAATATCCTCATGACTACATGTGCACATGCGGATATTAAGCGATTCAATTTACGGATGGTACCCGGGTCTGGAGAAGAGGAGACTCTCCTCCAGACCCGGGTACCATAGTTCCTGTTAAAAAAAAAAGAATTTAAAATAAAAAATATACATTATACTCACCTTCTGATGGCCCCCGGTCTTCTCTTCGTTGCGTCCTGGCTCCCAGTGGCTTGTGATGGTGTAAAAGGACCTTCCATGACATAATTCATTCATGTGACAGGTCACCTGACTAAATGACGTCATGGAAGGTCCTTTTACACTACCACGAGCCTCCCAAGACACCGGACGCACCGGAGAGAAGACTGGGGGCCATCAGAAGGTGAAAATAATGTTTATTTTTTTTTATTTTTTACCATTTTTATTCTTTTTTAACTATTAACTTGGTCACACTATATAAATCCATGCCGGTTGCATGGATTTATATAGTGTGACCAAGTTGTCAAGCACTTTTCCAAGTGATGCTAAAATCGCTTGGAAAAGAGCTTGATAACCTGCATGCAGAAATGCATGCAAAAAAGCTTGACAAACGCTTCCTGGCAGGAAAAACGCATGTAAAATCTGCATGCATTTTTGCTGCCAGGGAGATGCAGAAAAAATCAGCAGCATTTCTGTATCGTGGGCACTTAGCCTTATGCATTAGACAGTGAGGAACAATAAATATATTAGTCACAAAGCAACTATGTATGTAATTATTCATAATCATATACATTAAGATACTACATATAAGCCATACAATTTAAAAAATAAATCAAGATGTAGCTTTTACATAAGTTGCTTGAGTTGCACAAACCAGCTCTGAAATACATAGAAAATTGAATGCATTTTAAAGAAATTAAAGGTTTCAACCTTTTTCTTGGTCTTTTCTAAATGTTTTTCAACATCCAGTCTACCAATGAAGGGAAAGAAATGAAAAATGAGTGCAGAAATTGAGAAATAGGCACTTGATACAACAATTTGTCATGTTTTGACAGCTCTGCTTTTTGGCAAAATAGTCTATTATGGAGAATAAGTTATGAAATACAATGCGTAGAACATAGAAAGCCCCAAAGAGTTACCCCTCCAGGAAGATGATATATGTTGTCCTCCTGATAGTATATGATTTAATTTGAGTGTTTACAGAATATAATCATGTAACTCTAAAGTAAAGAACAATGGAATTCTAAAGTATTAAGGCAGTACTGATGGACTATGCACAAACCATAAAGTTTGCATTTTGGAAAATGTGATACTGGGTCTTATTGAGTAAATACACACTTTCTAAAATATTAGAAAATTGATTGAAGATGAAGGCCCTGATTCATCAATGGAATTACTCCAGATTTCTGGAGTAATTTGCTTTTCTTTAGTGGCTTTAGTGTTTGTGCCTTATTTTCTATACGTTTTTTCACCACTTTTTATGTTGTCTTTCTATTTCTATTTTAAGTCTTTTTATTTCTCCTTGACAACTTTTGCAATGTTTTAGGCAGGTTCATGAATTGCGACTTTTATCAAGTGTCCCTTTTTTTTTCACAAGTGACTCCAGTGACCGCTTGGAGTAAGGTTTCTGGATTAAGTTTCAATTTGTTGCATTTTTGTAACTCTTTAAAGGATTTGCAAATTTTGATGCCAAAAAATAAAAAATAACAGTTAAAGACAAAAATATTTTTGATTTTGTGTCAAATGCATGGACACCATTTTAAAGAATTTGGCGCAAACAAAGTTAACGAATACCACATGACATAAAAAGAAAAGTGACTTCAATAAATCGCAAATGATTAATCAGGCCCCAAGTCTAAGAAAGAAACCCAAGCAAATATGGGGAAAAATCTAAATCATGTGGATTTAGATGTTTGTTGGATTTTAACTCAGCCATAAAGTCAATTCTATAATGACCTCAACTCCACCTCTTTTTCACTCTTCATTTGTTAATAATGTCTCATTATCTAGTTATAAATGTCTCCCTTTTCATTCTTTCTTTTCCTTGTCACTTCTTTTGCCAACTCTCTTCCTCTGTAATATCTTTACAGTATTTTGCTTTTTCCTTTTCTGCATGTTATGTACTCATTACTTTTCCTGAAAAAGAAAATGGAACAAGCTGATTTAGATTCTCCTTCTAGGAATTGCCTAGTCAAATTTTGAGATAGAACACGATGGTCCTAATTCAGCAAAGGTATTACTCCAAAATTTTGAAGTAAATTGCTTTGAAAAATCACAAAATTAGTGTGCAACACAGAACTGTACTACAGTATTGTAACTTTTGATGTTTCTGCCCCTCAGTTATGTCAAAATGGGGTAAGACCAGGGTGTGGTGCTACAGCTCGTCTAATCTATGATGAGCTTTGGCATACCTTAAGCCAGAAATCTTAACCCAGTCCGATTCATCAAGACAGGCATGAAAAATGGCAGTCTTGATGAGTGGATAGGGTGGTGTCAGACACTACTAATTCATTAAGAGGCACCCACCTCTTAATGAATCTGGCGCAACTGACAAGTGGTATGTTCCTCACCACAAAAGCCTTATTTCATAATGGGAAACACTTCTTGGGGGGTCATATTTTATAATGGTCTGCAGTGTGGGAGTCAGATTTCATAATCAGGACAATATAATGGCCATATTTTAAAAGGGGGCAATGTAGGGGCATTTTGTCATGGGGGGACAAAGTGGGGGCAATCTCTCATAAAGGGGAAAGTTTGAAGGTCATAATTTAATCAGGAGGCACAGCATGGGTCAATTTTAATTAGGAGGTATAGGATGGGTCATATTTTAATCAAGCAGCACAGTATGGGGTCATATTTTAATCAGGAAGCACAGCATAGGGTCATCTTTTAATTAAAAGACACAGCATGGGCCATGTTTTAATCAATTGAATGCACAGCATGGGTTATATTTTAATCAAGAGGTACAGTTGGGGGTCATATTTTAATCAGGAAGCACAGCATAGGGATCATATTTTATTTAGTGGGAGGCCATATGTCATGCATCAGCCCAATCCTTGAATAGCTACTCCATCATGGATATTTTCTGCTGCATTTCTAGTCATGTGTTTTGTAAAATAAAAGTGTTTCTTGTGTTATCCTATGAGAATAGCAGTGTGCAAAGAGGCTGGCTGACTGGTCATTTCAATAGTTAAGCGGGATCTTTTTCCAAAATTTACCTAGTAGGACCCCTTTAAACACTGCTCCAGGTATTATACTACAGAGGAAACTGTTCTCTGTCAAAAACAGGACTGGAAGCGCAGCAAAATGTATCTCAATTGGAGGAGCAATGGGAGGACCGGGCACCAGGAAAAATATAACTGTACCAACACGTTACATAGCTTCAGATTTTTTAGCATTTTAGGATAATATATTCCTCTCTCTCTCTCTCTCTATATATATATATATATATATATATATATATATATGTATATATATGATAATTTTTATATTTATATATATATATATATATGTATATATATATACAGTACAGACCAAAAGTTTGGACACACCTTCTCATTTAAAGATTTTTCTGTATTTTCATGACTATGAAAATTGTACATTCACACTGAAGGCATCAAAACTATCAATTAACACATGTGGAATTATATACTTAACAAAAAAGCGTGAAACATCTGAAAATATGTCTTATATTCTAGGTTCTTCAAAGTAGCCACCTTTTGCTTTGATGACTGCTTTGCACACTCTTGGCATTCTCTTGATGAGCTTTAAGAGGTAGTCACCGGAAATGGTCTTCCAACAATCTTGAAGGAGTTCCCAGAGATGCTTAGCACTTGTTGGCCCTTTTGCCTTGGATTCAGGTCTGGTGACTGTGGAGGCCAGGTCATCTGGCGCAGCACCCCATCACTCTCCTTCTTGGACAAATAGCCCTTACACAGCCTGGAGGTGTGTTTGGGGTCATTGTACTGTTGAAAAATAAATGATGGTCCAACTATACGCAAACAAGATGGAATAGCATGCCGCTGCAAGATGCTGTGGTAGCCATGCTGGTTCAGTATGCCTTCAATTTTGAATAAATCCCCAACAGTGTCACCAGCAAAGCACCCCCACACCATCACACCTCCTCTTCCATGCTTCACGGTCGGAACCTGGCATGTATAGTCCATCCGTTCATCTTTTCTGCGTTGCACAAAGACACGGTGGTTGGAACCAAAGATCTCAAATTTGAACTCATCAGACCAAAGCACAGATGTGATGTGCACACTGTGATACATATTCTATTCAGGGGTCTATATTATGATACTGTTAGGGCAAAGTGTTGGCATGTGCAGCAAAATAAAGAAGCAGTAGACAACTATACAGCAATGTCTGCAGGCCAGACCAGGAGAAGTCATCATGATGGTCTAGACCAGATGGAATAGAAAAAAAAAGAGAACAACTCCAATCATATAAAACATCACATGTAAGGTATCTGTTTAATCATGGTATTGACAGCATTTAATTAGTACTGTAGTCACTGTGTGCCCTACATTGTGATAATGGGTGGTACCAGTCTTGTTTGTGAAACACTATCACTTTTGTTAAGCTTAGACCGACAGTTGTAGATTGTTGCAACACAATCATACATTGTAGGGGTTGACCTGACTTTGCCAGAATTAATGGCATTAGTGCAAACTACATCTTGCTATGTAAAAACAAGCCGTGTCCTAGCTCTATATGTGTGTAGAAAGACACATGTCAGTCAAGAGAAGTAATGGTGGAGTAAAGCCTCCTGTGACCTTACTCTTCCTCTTGGACTACTCATCCTAGCCATGTGGTACCCAGCCAACATTTGAAAGTTCTCTAGAACAGTTGAAAATTCTCTAGAACGCCACAGTGTTTCAAGATGATACAGTACAGACCAAAAGTTTGGACACACCTTCTCATTTAAAGATTTTTCTGCATTTTAATGACTTTGAAAATTATACATTCACACGGAAGGAATCAAAACTATGAATTAACACATGTGGAATTATATACTTAACAAAAAAGTGTGAAACAACTGAAAATATGTTTTAGATTCTAGGTTCTTCAAACCTTTTGCTTTGATGACTGCTTTGCACACTCTTGGCATTCTCTTGATGAGCTTCAATAGGTAGTCACCGGAAATGGTTTTCACTTCACAGGTGTGCCCTGTCAGGTTTAATAAGTGGGATTTCTTGCCTTATAAATGGGGTTGGGACCAAGAAAAAAGCAGCTAGTAAAGAAAAACGATTGGCCATCATTACTTTAAGAAATGAAGGTCAGTCTGTGCGAAAAATTGGGAAAACTTTGAAAGTGTCCCCAAGTGCAGTTGCAAAAACCATCAAGCGCTACAAAGAAACTGTCTCACATGAGGACCGCCATAGGAAAGGAAGACGAAGAGTCACCTCTGCTTCTGAGGAGAAGTTTATCCAAGTCACCAGCCTCAGAAATCGCAGGTTAACAGTAGAGATGACCGTTGTTCTACTCGAACTGTTCGCCAATCTCAAATTTGAGCTGTTTTGGGCGGTGTTCGAGCCGTTCGGCGAACACGAACAATTTGAGAAAAATTCGGCTGTTCGAGGTTATGTTCGATAACTGTTCGTGCACCAAAATCATAACTGGATTTTTTCTCAGTAATGATGAAAATTAATGTTAATACGCAGTTTGAGTGTACAGCAGGGTGGGGGGAGGGGCAGGGGATGGATCTCTGCAGGAATAATGAAGATCTCCATTTTTTTTTCTCTTTCCCGCATTTACAGTGGGGAGGTGCAATCTGTCAGCCTATCAGCAGCGCACACACGGAGCGAAGTGCTTTTTTCACACAAGCAAGGGCATGGGTCATTGGCAGTGTATGTCACATGTCCTTGCCCTATAAGACCAAGCCATTTTCCCCGTCGCCACCATTTTCTCACTGCTGTAGCTGCGTGTTAGACGGCACCGCTGTTGCTGTGTGCGCTATACCTTGTTAATTTCAAGCCAATTTTCGCACAAATCTACAGATAGCTTGGGAGTAGGGAATAGTTGTGATTGCAGTCCTTTTAAGGACTAGGTTACAGCATTTCCTACGACTTTTATCAGGCAGGTCTGTGCTCTTAAATAGATAGATTGTGGGAGTAAAGACTAATTGTAATTGCAGTCCTTTTCAGGACTAGGTTACATCAGTTCCTATCAGTTTTTGCCAGGCAGGTCTGTGCCAGTGCTGTGAAAGTTTTTTCACAGCATTTGGCTGAATCTAGCAAAGCTAATCCTTTTTGGCCTATTGCAGAGTGTGTTAGTCAGTGGAGTAGCCTATCTGTGTTGCAAGATATACCACCTGTGTATAGAATACCAATTTTTTTACTGCACCTAGTGAAGTAAAATCTTTTGGGCTTAGCATCATTCTATTAGTCCATCTATACTGACCTCCATCAGGTTGCAAATTGAATATATTTTTTTCTGCATCTAGCTCTGAAAAAATATTTGGGCTTCTAGCTGTGTGTGGGACTTGTTCTATTAGTCCATCTATACTGACCTCCATCAGGTTGCAAACTGAATATAATTTTTTTCTGCATCTAGCTCTGAAAAAATATTTGGCCTTCTAGCAGTCTGTGGGACTTTCTCTATTAGTCCATCTATACTGACCTCCATCAGGTTGCAAATTAAAAATAATCTTTATCTGCATCCAGCTCTGAAAAAATATTTGGCCTTCTAGCAGTGTGTGGGACTTTCTCTATTAGTCCATCTATACTGACCTCCATCAGGTTGCAAATTAAAAATAATTTTTTGTCTGCATCTAGCTCTGAAAAAATATTTGGCCTTCTAGCAGTGTGTGGGACTTTCTCTATTAGTCCATCTATACTGACCTCCATCAGGTTGCAAACTGAATATATTTTTTTTCTGCATCTACCTCTGAAAAAATATTTGGGCTTCTGGCTGTGTGTGGGACTTGTTATATTAGTCTATCTATACTGACCTCCATCAGGTTGCAAACTGAATATAATTTTTTTCTGCATCTAGCTCTGAAAAAATATTTGGGCTTCTAGCTGTGTGTGGGACTTTCTCTATTAGTCCATCTATACTGACCTCCATCAGGTTGCAAATTAAAAATAATTTTTTGTCTGCATCTAGCTCTGAAAAAATATTTGGCCTTCTAGCAGTGTGTGGGATTTTCTCTATTAGTCCATCTATACTGACCTCCATCAGGTTGCAAACTGAATATATTTTTTTTCTGCATCTACCTCTGAAAAAATATTGGGCTTCTAGCTGTGTGTGGGACTTGTTCTATTAATCCATCTATACAGACCTCCATCAGGTTGCAAACTGAATATAATTTTTTTCTGCATCTACCTCTTAAAAAATATTTGGGCTTCTAGCTGTGTGTGGGACTTGTTCTATTAGACCATCTATACTGACCTCCATCAGGTTGCAAACTGAAAATAATTTTTTGTCTGCATCCAGCTCTGAAAAAATATTTGGCCTTCTAGCACTGTGAGGGACTTTCTCTATTAGTCCGTCTATACTGACCTCCATCAGGTTGCAAATTAAAAATCATTTTTATCTGCATCTACCTCTGAAAAAATAATTGGGCTTCTAGCTGTGTGTGGGACTTGTTCTATTAGTCCATCTATACTGACCTCCATCAGGTTGCAAACTGAATATAATTTTTTTCTGCATCTAGCTCTGAAAAAATATTTGGCCTTCTAGCAGTGTGTGGGACTTTCTCTATTAGTCCATCTATACTGACCTCCATCAGGTTGCAAATTAAAAATAATTTTTTGTCTGCATCTAGCTCTGAAAAAATATTTGGCCTTCTAGCAATGTGTGGGACTTTCTCTATTAGTCCATCTATACTGACCTCCATCAGGTTGCAAACTGAATATATTTTTTTTCTGCATCTCCCTCTGAAAAAATATTGGGCTTCTAGCTGTGTGTGGGACTTGTTCTATTAATCCATCTATACAGACCTCCATCAGGTTGCAAACTGAATATAATTTTTTTCTGCATCTAGCTCTGAAAAAATATTTGGCCTTCTAGCAGTGTGTGGGACTTTCTCTATTAGTCCATCTATACTGACCTCCATCAGGTTGCAAATTAAAAATAATTTTTATCTGCATCCAGCTCTGAAAAAATATTTGGCCTTCTAGCAGTGTGTGGGACTTTCTCTATTAGTCCATCTATACTGACCTCCATCAGGTTGCAAACTGAATATAATTTTTTTCTACATCTACCTCTGAAAAAATATTTGGGCTTCTAGCTGTGTGTGGGACTTGTTCTATTAGACCATCTATACTGACCTCCATCAGGTTGCAAACTGAAAATAATTTTTTGTCTGCATCCAGCTCTGAAAAAATATTTGGCCTTCTAGCACTGTGAGGGACTTTCTCTATTAGTCCGTCTATACTGACCTCCATCAGGTTGCAAATTAAAAATCATTTTTATCTGCATCTACCTCTGAAAAAATAATTGGGCTTCTAGCTGTGTGTGGGACTTGTTCTATTAGTCCATCTATACTGACCTCCATCAGGTTGCAAACTGAATATAATTTTTTTCTGCATCTAGCTCTGAAAAAATATTTGGCCTTCTAGCAGTGTGTGGGACTTTCTCTATTAGTCCATCTATACTGACCTCCATCAGGTTGCAAATTAAAAATACTTTTTATCTGCATCCAGCTCTGAAAAAATATTTGGCCTTCTAGCAGTGTGTGGGACTTTCTCTATTAGTCCATCTATACTGACCTCCATCAGGTTGCAAATTATAAATAATTTTTATCTGCATCTACCTCTGAAAAAATATTTGGGCTTCTAGCTGTGTGTGGGACTTGTTCTATTAGTCCATCTATACAGACCTCCATCAGGTTGCAAACTGAATATAATTTTTTTCTGCATCTAGCTCTGAAAAAATATTTGGCCTTCTAGCAGTGTGTGGGACTTTCTCTATTAGTCCATCTATACTGACATCCATCAGGTTGCAAATTAAAAATAATTTTTTGTCTGCATCTAGCTCTGAAAAAATATTTGGCCTTCTAGCAATGTGTGGGAATTTCTCTATTAGTCCATCTATACTGACCTCCATCAGGTTGCAAACTGAATATATTTTTTTTCTGCATCTCCCTCTGAAAAAATATTGGGCTTCTAGCTGTGTGTGGGACTTGTTCTATTAATCCATCTATACAGACCTCCATCAGGTTGCAAACTGAATATAATTTTTTTCTGCATCTAGCTCTGAAAAAATATTTGGCCTTCTAGCAGTGTGTGGGACTTTCTCTATTAGTCCATCTATACTGACCTCCATCAGGTTGCAAATTAAAAATAATTTTTATCTGCATCCAGCTCTGAAAAAATATTTGGCCTTCTAGCAGTGTGTGGGACTTTCTCTATTAGTCCATCTATACTGACCTCCATCAGGTTGCAATTTAAAAATAATTTTTTGTCTGCATCTAGCTCTGAAAAAATATTTGGCCTTCTAGCAGTGTGTGGGACTTTCTCTATTAGTCCATCTATACTGACCTCCATCAGGTTGCAAACTGAATATATTTTTTTTCTGCATCTACCTCTGAAAAAATATTGGGCTTCTAGCTGTGTGTGGGACTTGTTCTATTAATCCATTTTAATCCATCTATACAGACCTCCATCAGGTTGCAAACTGAATATAATTTTTTTCTGCATCTACCTCTGAAAAAATATTTGGGCTTCTAGCTGTGTGTGGGACTTGTTCTATTAGTCCATCTATACTGACCTCCATCAGGTTGCAAACTGAATATAATTTTTTTCTGCATCTAGCTCTGAAAAAATATTTGGCCTTCTAGCAGTGTGTGGGACTTTCTCTATTAGTCCATCTATACTGACCTCCATCAGGTTGCAAATTAAAAATAATTTTTTGTCTGCATCTAGCTCTGAAAAAATATTTGGCCTTCTATCAGTGTGTGGGACTTTCTCTATTAGTCCATCTATACTGACCTCCATCAGGTTGCAAACTGAATATATTTTTTTTCTGCATCTACCTCTGAAAAAATATTTGGGCTTCTAGCTGTGTGTGGGACTTTCTCTATTAGTCCATCTATACTGACCTCCATCAGGTTGCAAATTGAATATAATTTTTTTCTGCATCTAACCCAGCCAATAGTTTTGGCCTAATACCACAGTTTGGCCACTCAGCTCTGCTCGGTTCCCATCCATTGTTTTTTTGTGCAAACAACTCCAGAGTTGTGAATTAGTTAACCACCAAAATGAGTGGAAAAAGGCCTGCTGCTGGTGGAAAGGGGAATAGGCGTGTTGGGAAGGGGAAAAAAGGTTGTGTCCGTGAGGTAGGTGTTAAAGCAACAGTAACATCTGCAGAAGAAAGACCATCTTCCAGCCAAACTAAAATGTCTACTTCTTTTAGCGGACAATGTGATAAGATCCCTTTCTTACGGCCACGCCAATCGCTACAAATTCCAGATGAGGCACAAAAACAGCAGGTGCTTCAACGGATATCAAGTGCTCCTTTAAGTGGGCTCTCCTCCACATCAACTTCAACATCACACATACTCCAGTCCTCAAAGGTGTCACCCCAATCGCACTTGCTTCCTCACAGCTCCCAAAACTCCAGCTGCCCGTCTGAGTATGAGGTAGAACAGATGGTTGAGTCTGCAGAGGTGTTTACTCATACTATAGCCTGGGAATCAGAGGTCGACTCCAGCGCTTCTGTGAATCCAGACGAGGAAATGATCTGCACTGATGCCCAGAATCTTTATGAGTCGGATCCAGGACCAGACGCAGAAGGTTCTGACTATAATGTAGACCCTCATTCCCAAACTGTAACACCTGTTGGTGGAGACAATGAGGAAGACAATGACGAGACTCAAATACCTGATTGAAGCGACAACTTTAGTTTTTTGTCAGGGCAGGAACAGGTTGGCTCTGAGGACGACGGGTGTGATAACGCACAGGGTGATGATGATGAGGTTGGAGATCCCACTTACTGTCAACCCACAGTCAGCCAAGAGATGAGGTCAGCAGAGGAGGTGGAGGAAGATGCTAGTGACAACGAGGTCAGGTTGCGCCTTCCTGGACAGAGACGTAGTACTGGAAGCACGTCAACAACTGCATCCTCAAACACAACTCTGCCTCTCACCACAAGTCGTGGAGGTTCTTCAGGTCGCATGGGTGCTACGCCTTGCATAGCCTGGGCATTTTTTCAGATCGATAAAGATGACCCAACTCGTGTTATCTGTAACATTTGTCAGCAAAAGCTAAGTAGAGGCCAAAAAATACATAGTTTGAGTACTTCATGCATGAACCGGCACATGGACATGAAGCATAAGTTGCAGTGGGAAGCTCAGTGTGCTACAATGCGGCCTAGCCGGCCGGGCCAACCACTGTCTGCCATATCTTGTGCATCCGTGGCCTCTTCATCCTCTGTGACTGGGGGGACAGCAGTCACACCTGTTTTGTGGCGCAGACCTGCCACCTCTTTACCCGCAACAGCCAGCGTGATTGGCAGGTCATCATTTTCTTTGGAGGTGGTAACACCAGCTGGTGTTGAGCGCTGTCCGACATCGATAGCACCACCTTTGGATCAAGGCAACCTAACATGTCCGCCTGAATCTTCCTCACAGACCGGAAGTTTGCCGGGGACACCCTTATCAACCCCGTTTAAGCACAATAGCCAGCCCTCGGTCCCTCAGATGTGGACAAGTAAAAGACCATTTCCTCCTAGCCATGAGAAAGCTAAGAGGTTGAATTTCACCATCTGCAAGCTCTTGGCTACAGAAATGCTGCCTTTCCGCCTGGTGGACACAGAGGATTTTCGAGACCTTATGTCCGTCGCAGTGCCCCAGTACCAGATGCCCAGTCGGCACTACTTCTCAAAGAAAGGTGTGCCTGCGCTCCACCAGCATGTCGCACACAACATCACCGCTTCTTTGAGAAAGTCTGTGTGTGACAGGGTGCATTTCACCACAGACACTTGGACGAGTAGGCATGGACAGGGGCGTTACATGTCGCTGACTGGGCACTGGGTAACTATGGTGACAGCAGGACAAGGGGCTGCTGTCCAAGTCTTGCCGTCCCCACGAGTTGTGCGTCAATGCTCTTTATGTCAAAGTTCCTCCACTGCTTCTGCCTCCTCAACCTCCTCTCGGTCTTCCACCTGCACCTAAAGCCTGTCTGGTCATGCCACAAGCTTTCTAACTGTGCAGAAGGGATCCTGCACACCTCCTTACTATGCTGGCAGTGGGGCTCAACGTCATCAGGCGGTTTTTACTTTGAAATGTCTGGGAAATGTGAGTCACACAGCTGAGGAGTTGTGGTCAGCTCTGGAGAACCAATTTCATGAATGGTTGTCTCCACTGAACCTGAAACCAGCGAAGGCCGTGTGCGACAATGCTGCAAACCTGGGTGCGGCCCTTCGCCGGGGCAATGTCACATACGTGACTTGTATGGCTCACGTGTTGAACCTGGTTGTCCATCAATTTTTAGCCCACTATCCCAGACTAGATGGCCTTCTGCAGAGGGCATGGTCGCTGTGTGCTCACTTCCGCCGTTCGCATCCCGCAGCTCAGCGACTTACATCTCTACAGAAGTCGTTGGGCCTGCCACTTCACCGGCTAAAATGCGATGTGCCTACCCGGTGGAATTCAACTCTGCACATGTTGCAGCGACTGTGGCAGCACCGACAAGCCCTGGTGCAATACGTTCTGACGTATAGCCTGGGCCAACGAGATCCGGAGGTGGGGCAAATCACGCTGGAGGAGTGGTCTCAGATCAGGGACCTATGCACCCTTCTGCACAGTTTTGAAATGGCAACGAAGATGTTTAGTGCTGACGATGACATTATCAGCATGACTATTCCGGTGATTTACATGCTGGAGCACATGTTAAACAGAATTCGGAGTCAGGTGGTGGCACAAGAGGAGGTGGAGGAAGTAGAGGAGGAGGAGTTGTATGCGGAAGGCCTAACATCTGCAAGGTCCAGACGGTTGGCAGCACCAAGGCGGCAGGCATGTGAGGGTGGGGGAGATGGTTTTAACAGGGCGCATGGTAGCAGCCAAACTAGTGAGGAAGGTGCAGGAGCCCAGGAAGAAGTGGAGGACGAACTGATGGAAGACTCCTCAGATGAGGGAGACCTTGATTACATTTCTGTTGTGCGAGGTTGGGGGGAGAGGACAGAGGAAGGAAGCATGATTGTTACCTCGCCACCAACACAACAGGGACTTGGTGCTCCTGGATGCGCAACACACATGAGTGCCTTCTTGCTGCACTACCTGAAACATGACCCTCGAATTGTGAGAATTAGAAATAATCCTGACTACTGGGTTGCCACACTGTTAGATCCCCGGTACAAAAGTAAATTTGCAGAAATTATTCCTGCCATAGAAAGGGATGCACGCATGCAGGAGTATCAGCAGAGACTGTTGCAGAATCTTACATGTGCTTTTCCACAAAACACCAGTGGTGCACGTAGTGAATCTCACAGTTCCAACTTGCCAACCGTGGGACCGTCAAGTGTTCAGCACTCAAACCGTAACAGAACCACAGTATCTGCTGGTAACATCAATTTTGCGGAATCATTTCACCACTTTTTTAGCCCATCCTTTGCAAGGCCACAGGAGACAAGAAGTCTGACACATAGTCAACGCCTAGAGACGATGGTGCAGGAGTATCTCCAAGTATACATTGAAGCCATGACTGTGTCACTGGACCCTTGCTCTTTTTGGGCTTCCAATCTGGATAAATGGCCGGAGCTAGCCACTTACACCTTGGAGATCTTGTCATGCCCCGCAGCCAGCGTTCTGTCTGAACGTGTGTTCAGCGCTGCTGGTGGTGTGCTGACAGATAAGCTTACGCGGCTCTCCACTGATAATGTAGACAGACTCACGTTCATAAAGATGAACAAATCATGGATCCGAAACGACTTTTCTACCCCTGTGTCATCCTGGGGAGAGTAAAAGCTTGATGATTGGTTAAAATCACCCTACCAACCGTTTAAAGCTTTCAAATTACTAATCATGTTTATCTGTATCTTGACTGGAAAATAATTTGGGCTTTGTAGCAGTGTGCAGCACTGATCCTATTAGCCCATCTATACTAAGCTCCACCAGATTTAAAATTAATAATAATTTGTAGCTGCATCTAGCCCGGAAAATAATTTTGGGGCTCCGAGATGCGCAAGACACATACGTGCCTTCTTGCTGCACTACCTGCAACATGACCCTCATATTGTCAGAATTCGAAGTAATCATGACTACTGGGTTGTCACACTCTTAGATCCCCCAAACTTTTCGATCAACCTTTTAATTTTAATAAAGACCAAAAAAATGGTCATTTTTGAAATTATAAGCATTAGCAGGTTATTAGAAACTGAAATCAAACAGTTTTCAACTCAAAACTTTATTCTAGGTGATGTTACATTTTCACATAGGACCCCTTGTTCGAAAGGACCTCCTGAACTCTCTCGTCCATTGAATTTGTCAGGTTTTGGATGGTTTCTGCTTCAATTGTTTTGCATGAGGACAGAATACCCTCCCAGAGCTGTTGCTTAGATGTGAACTGCCTCCCGCCATCATAGACACTCCTTTTGATGATGCTCCAGAGGTTCTGAATGGGGTAGAGGTCAGGGGAGCATGGGGGTCACACCATAAGTTTGTCCCCTTTTATGCCCATATCAGCCAGAGATGCAGATGTTTTATGTGCAGCATGAGATGGTGCATTATCACGCAAAAAAATGATCTTGCTGTGAAATACATGGTTCTTCTTCTTGAACCATGGCAGGAAGTGCTGTTTGAGAAAATCCACATACATTATGGAGTTCATCTTTAGCGCCTTCAGGGATCCTAAAGGGGCCGACAATCTCTCTCCCCATGATTCCAGCCCAAAACATTACTCCACCTCCTCCTTGTTGGCGCTGTAGCCGTGTTTGCGTGGGGTGTCCATCAACCAGCCATCCTCCACTCCATCCATGTGGACCATCGAGCGCTGCACGGCACTCATCCGTGAACAAAACAGTTTTGAAATCAGTCTTCATGTAATGTTTGGCCCACTGGAGCCATTTCTGCTTGTGTGAAGTGGATAGAGGAGGTCGACAGGATGGCATATGCACAGCTGCAAACCTCTGAAGGACCCTGCATCTTGTTGTTCGGGGGACGTTGGAGGCACCAGCAGCTTCAAAAACTTGTCTGCTGCTATGACAAGGCATTTTTGCCGCTGCTCTTTTAACCTGACGTAATTGCCTGTAGGAAAGAGTCCTCAATTTGCCCTTATCAGCACGCACACGTGTGTACTGTGAATCAGCTACATACTTCTTGATTGCCAAGACACTTCATCCTGATCATCGCACAATGTTGATTGTAGTCATGCCTTGACCTAAACACTCCACAATTTGTTGCTTCTCTGTAGCCGACACATCCTTTTTCTTTCCCATTTTGGCAGAAAATGTAGGCTGCTTAATAATGTGAGACAGCCTTCTTAAGTAGTCTTGCCTTTCATTGGACACACCTGCCAAACTAATTAGCACAGGTGTCTGCAATTGCTTACAGTGATATAAAGAGCCCTGACACACATCACCATCAATGAGTTTAACTGACAAACAAACAAATTCTTCCCTTATCACTCCTAAACACTTTTTGCATAATAATTTGGAACACAGTGTACATGTGCTTTTCCACAAAACACCAGTGGTTCACGTAGTGAATCTTACAGTTCTAACTTGCCAACCGTGGTCTGTATGGAGTTGTTCAATAAAGGGCCCAAAATTAAGATAACATAGATGGAAAAGTTCTCTATGAATAGGAATTCCTAAGTATTTGATACCCTCTGAGGGCCAGGCAAAGGGAAAGTTGGACTGGATGGAATCCTATATGGATTTGGGGAGGGAGACATCGAGGGCCTCAGACTTCGCTGCATTGATTTTAAAATTTGACCATGTAACAAAGTGATCTATTTCAGACATAACAGCATGGATGGATATATGTGATTGAGTGATATATACTAGTACATCGTCATCAAATAGAGAGCACTTGTACTTGGTGCCTCCCACCTCAATCCACCTAATATTGGGGTTATGGCGAATTGATGAGAGCAGGTGCTCCGTCACTAGGATGTATAAGAGAGGGGACAGAGGACATCCCTGCCTTGTCCCATTGGTGATTGTGAAAGGTGATGAAAATGTTCTGATGCACCCCCTGGGCCTTGGGACACCCGGAGCCGGACCCTTTTTGGTGGATGCTGGTGGTTTTAGTCTTCGTGGCGGCGACCCGGTTCCGTGGCTCAGGGTGGTCAAACCAGTGGCGGAACTATTTATGTGGTTTTGATGTTTAAATGTCCGACTACGCCACCCGTGGATTGCGGTCAGAGTGAACCGCCGCTGCAGGGCAGACCGCTGAGGCTGGTGTTGTGGGTGCAGCAGAGCGTAGCATAACTCCCCACGGGAGGAGTATAGCCTCAGGGCAGTGTATGCGGAGGATGGGGGTGATGGTGCAGGGCAGCAGCAGTAACGACACGGAGTCAGTGATGCAGTCCAGGGCCTTTACTCACAGTTCTTATTATCCAGACCACGTCTGCAGGTAACGGCTGCCCACGTCGTACTGTGCTCACCAGGTGAGGGGCTCAGACAACTCCCAGATAACTTTGGAGCGCTTCACAGGACCCCCTTTGTGTGTCCTTTGTCTGGCCTTTCTTACCAACCCTTCTGTCCGGCTGCCTCGGGCCTCCTCTTGGTAAACTTGGCGCCAGTTTCCCTGACCCTATGTGCTGCCCTCCTAGAGGGTGTAGCGAGGGGCTGCACCACATAAAATGTCACAGCCTCCGGTTTCTAGCTGAGGGTCATTTCCTGCCTCCACTAGTTTCGGGGACCGGTCTCCCCCTTTGGCCTGACCCCTCCATGCAGGTGGATTCGGGTGTGCGGTGGCGACTCGCCCGTCCGCACCCCTGGGATCCCTTCGTTCCTCGTTCCTGGAGCCTTCTCCGCTCCTCTTCCTTCCTTCTCCCTCTTCCAGGCCTGGGCCTCTGTTACTAGGCCCGCCTCCAGAGCAGAGCTCATGCAGAGCCCCTGCTCCCTGCCACTTCTGCTCAGACTTCTCTGCACTGAACTAAGATGGTGCCCACATTTTATACTCCCTTCTCAATGCACCCAGGAACTGCTTCCTCCCTGCTCCTGCACTACAGGGTTCCCCTTCCTCAGTGTTCCCTTCCCCCACTCCAGCCAGGGACAGGGACTGTCGTGCCCATCTCAGGGGCATATTGGTCGCCCTGCCCCACGGCAATGTGGTGTAATGCATGCAGGTGTCGGGTCCTGATCCACACTCCATCCTTACCTGAGAGTGAGATATCACACCTCTGGGTGAGGTGCAATACGTCTGTAGCAACCGAGCCCTCAGGGTGCTACAGTTCCATTTATCTTCAGCCTAGGTGACGTATTGCGATACAGGGATGTGATTTTGGCTATAAAAGGGTCCCCTAGACCCCTACCCCAAGCTTTTTAAGAGAATCATATTTGGCGTGCCAGGAGACTCTATGGAATGCTTTCTCAGCATCCAACGAGAGTATCCAATTAGAAATTTTTTACTGCATCTAGCCCAGGAAATACTTTGTGCCTAGTAGCAGTGTCTGCTAGTCAGCGGATTATCCCGGCTGTTAAGCAAGCTACACTACCTGTAGTTTGGACACTTAATTTTTTCAAAGGAAATGATCCGGGACCACGGGATACTCAGTGAAGAGCATCAGGAGGCACCCCAAGGCATAGGGGCTGGGACTGGCAGTAGGATGCCTTGCGGTGGACAGCCGAGCTCGATCCTTATAAAAGCTTTTTAACTGCAGCAGCTTTAGTGGACGCTACTGGAGCTGGAATTACGCGGCTGCTGGCATGAGACTTGCCCTCCAATAGATCCTTGTAAATGGATTTAAAGTGTATTCATTCAAATTAGAGAGACAATTTAAATTAAAAAGCTTAGAGCTGCCTCCACCACAGGGGGGCTCGCTCGACCCACCAGCGGACAGGCACCAGTATTGGGAGAGGGGGGCTGGCCGTCAGGGTTCACCGCGGGTCTGTCACAAACCCGGCGACACGGAGGTGGCACGGGCAGGAGCGGACTGAACGTGTCGGCTTCTCACTTTTTGGATTTTAGAAGGGCATGACATGCCTATATCTGTGTCTCCCCCTCCTTTTACTCCTCCACCTCTTTTCTTTTCTCATGACTATATGTACTTGTCACTTTTCCATGTGTTAGTTGTGTCTTCTGAGCAGTTTGTCAGCTTTTGGGCACCTTTGAAGGTGTTTTCTATGTGTTTCTATGTGTTTTTGTTTGCCTGCCATTGGTTTTAACGGTGTTCGAAGGTGTTCGACGAACAGTTCGACGAACAGTTCGGCGACCACACGGGTGTTCGATGAACCGAACCAAACTCGAACACTACGGGGGTGGCTCAACACTAGTTAACAGCAGCTCAGATTAGAGACCAGGTCAATGCCACACGGAGTTCTAGCAGCAGACACATCTCTACAACAACTGTTAAGAGGAGGCTGTGTGCCGCAGGCCTTCATGGTAAAATAGCTGCTAGGAAACCACTGCTAAGGACAGGCAACAAGCAGAAGAGACTTGTTTGGGCTAAAGAACACAAGGAATGGACATTAGACCAGTGGAAATCTGTGCTTTGGTCTACTGAGTCCAAATTTGAGATCTTTGGTTCCAACCACCGTGTCTTTGTGCGACACAGAAAAGGTGAACGTATGGACTTCTACATGCCTGGCTCCCACCGTGAAGCATGGAGGAGGAGGTGTGATGGTGTGGGGGTGCTTTGCTGGTGACACTGTTGGGGATTTATTCAAAATTGAAGGCATACTGAACCAGCATGGCTACCACAGCATCTTGCAGCGGCATGCTATTCCATCCGGTTTGCGTTTAGTTGGACCATCATTTATTTTTCCACAGGACAATGACCCCAAACACACCTCCAGGCTGTGTAAGGGCTATTTGACCAAGAAGGAGAGTGATGGGGTGCTACGCCAGATGACCTGGCCTCCACAGTCACCAGACCTGAACCCAACAGAGATTGTTTAGGGTGAGCTGGACCGCAGAATGAAGGCAAAAGGGCCAACAAGTGCTAAGCATCTCTGGGAACTCCTTCAAGATTGTTGGAAGACCATTTCCGGTGACTACCTCTTGAATCTCATCAAGAGAATGCCAAGAGTGTGCAAAGCAGTCATCAAAGCAAAAGGTGGCTACTTTGAATAACCTAGAATATAAGACATATTTTCAGTTGTTTCACACTTTTTTGTTGAGTATATAATTCCACATGTGTTAATTCAAAGTTTTGATGCCTTCAGTGTGAATGTACAATTTTCAAAGTCTTGAAAATACAGAAAAATCTTTAAATGAGAGGGTGTGTCCAAACTTTTGGTCTGTACTATATATACATGGCTGCAGTAATGGCTACTGATTCATGCTACCTGTGGTTCGGGCAGCATGAATCAGATAACATGCTCCCTTGAAAACCAAATTAAGACTGGTTTTAAGAGTTTAATATAATGAACTATTATTTTATTAATTAAAGTAGAAAAAAATTAACTGTGGCATGCTACACCCCGGTTATTATGAACACACTATTTACTTGTCATCGAAGTAGGAAACCTATTGCTAAAAATGAGAATCTCACCCCTGCAGAAAATCCCTTTAATAGTGTATATAAGGTAAAGACAACTCAAATGTTCTTTTCCAGTATTTAGATTTGTCCTTGATGGTTAGTGAGTTGTAATGTTTTTAAAGGTATCACAAAAACTTTCTTTACCAAACTTACAGCATCAAACCAGTAGTCTAAAAGACCTCTTCCCCATCAAACCATAAAGTATTTTATTTTATATATATCATGTTAAAGCATACCTCTGCTGAGGTGGGTTGAATGGAAAAATTGCCCCATTATAACCAGGAGTGTATAACTTCGGAACTGATCAACACAGAAGAGAAATAAAAAACTGTTCCACAATCAGCGGAGCAGCACCAATTGGAAGAAGTTCTCAGTTAAAAATACCAAAAAACTATATAACCTAGAATAAAAAGCATAAAGCTTAGGCACCCTGTAGTAAGTAAAAAAAATAGCATCACATGTAAAAAACAAAGTATAATAACCTTTTTTAATCAAAAAACGTTAAAGCCCACCTGTCAGCAGGATTGTGCTCAGTAAACTACATACACTGCCAGGTGGGAGACATTATACTAATTAATATGATACCTTGGTTGATGAAATCCGTCCTGTGGTTCTTGTGTAATCTTTACTTTCAGTTTGGAGATAATGATTTGCTCGTGCTCTGGGGCGGCCTGTGGGGGGCGCTCTATCTGGTGCTCTGCCTAGATATTCATCTGTATGCTTTTATGACAGCTCACTGTGCCTTCACTGACCTGGCAGGCGGCAGCTAATCCCAGCAGTGATGAAACTTTCATTGTAAGTAAACAACAGCACACAGCTTAACAAATTACACATAACTGAATTCTGTGTTTCAGTCTCTATCTTCTGCTGTCTTCAGATTACATAGCAACACAACTAACTAAAAATAGTATAGCATATCTATAATAGACTATTCATTTATCCTAAATATAAAACCCACTCAATAAATAATGAATAATCATAGAATCATTTAAAAATATTCATTTAATAGATTTTTTAAAAAAAAATACATATATAAATCAAAATACAAAATTTAGAAAACAGACTCAGGGATATACAATAAATGCCCAATAATTAATTAACTGTGGGGCACAGATCAATAAGAAAAATATAGAAGGCTAATCCAGACTATGTGTTGAAGTGCATAGTGCAATAAATACATATAGCAGCAGCTAAAAATATAAATAAATAATTAAATCGCAGTGGATATATATAAATTAGAGTGCTAAACTGAATGTATTAATGTGACCAAGTAAACACATAGAGAGGAATAAATATCATATAAATAGTCCCCACCACCTCCAACATAGCAAAAACCTGCTAACAGATTCCCTTAAAAGATATCACACTACGGTGAGGTGTTCACAATATGGGTCCAGTTAAAGCTCCTCTTTATCGCCAAGGGAGTAATAATATGTTACATAGTGGTATGAAGGTCCTAGAAGTGCTTCAGTGAAGCTTTAGTGTCTTCACATCTGATTTGTACACAATTCTTAGTCAGCTTTGTTTATATTGAATAGAAAGTTAAAACTATGTAGGAATACACCGTATTAACAAGAAGAATAAAGACACCGAGTTGTATATTTACTTTTATTTTTCCAAATGGGAAAGCATAAGAACAGCCCAATGTAGAATTCAAAGAAAATATCAAACAGAATTGATATTTCATGAAAAATATAATTGTTTCCTAAAACTGACGTCAGGAAATCTTATGTCTTTTTTAAGACTAGAGCTCCATATTGACGATCAGTCAACCATGAGTTTTGGTAAAATCGAGGCATTATCACAAGACATGCATGACTTTGATGTTTCTCAACAAGAGAAAATTTAGCAAATATCCATATAAAAATTCTTGCAGTTGCAGTAAAACATTTTCCACCATAGGGAAACATTGATTGTTTTAAAGCTAAGACTCTACTGTGCTGGGTTGAGTTATAAGTGGGCCATTACCATCACTCCATGGTAATCGCTCAATTATTACTCAACCCCTGATAGTAGAGTCCTAACCTTGTAATAATAATTCCGATCACCATAAAACAAAGAAAATAGGCAAAGAAAAGAAACATAATTTTTTTAGTAGTACAGTATTTGTTTCTGCAACATTACAAATTAAAACATCTGTTTTACTTTCCTATTTTCTCCAATCGCACTTTAGAACTTACCCAATTTCTATACCTTTGTTCTTTATTACAGAATCGTATTGCTTTGTTGTTATTTTTGTATTTACTTTGCTTCGGTGTTCGAAGACTCTTGCTTTGTGCTGTTGCCTTACTGCAAGCATGAAACTGGTGGAACAAATCTCTTAAAATTCTGTACAGTTTTTATTTCAACCAAATCCATTTATGTACAGTGCCATTTCTTCTCTTTATAATTCTGAAAGTAACTGAAAAAAAATGAACTTTCTCTGACCTGTGAACGATAAAGCAATACTGATTTTTATTCTGGAGGTTAGTGTGAAAATTCTTTTAAGTTAAAATAACTACAAAAATTGCAGTCTCAATTGGAAAGAGCTGATGTTTGGGAGCAAAGTATAGATCAAAATGAATTTCATATATATCAAATTCTATGTAATATTTTATTTGAGTAGTGGAATATGAAATGTGAAATATTCCTTACAGTTTAAATTCACCTTCATCTGACTGAAATAACATAATTTCCACCAACTACTGTACAAACTTCAACTTAGTGATGAGCAGGGAAGGAAATGGATCTGCACAGCATATTATGTAAAATAGATGCATATATCTCAAGAACACTTAGAATAAAATGTTTGGGTTTAACTGCAAATGAGATAAACCTCGTCATGATTCCAATAGTTTTGTCAACATTTCTGGTAGACCACTTTTACTCTTGTGGCCATCACGGTATAAAATTACTCCATGGACTTCAAGTAGTCTAAGTATATTTGCAGTTGATAGGCTGAAATGTATACAAAGGCTTCTTGACTTCTTGGAACAGTTTTGCCCTTCCTCTTTCCTCTGTCCTTTGTCATCATATATTGAATTGTGAAACAAAACAGCACAATGATTTATGTTAAACAAAAGAAACACTGAAAAATTGTTTCTCAATTTAATAAAAGTAAAAAGAACATTTTTACTGATATAATTGCTAAAACCCCTTTGTATATGTCCTACCAGAGCATATGGATGTTATTGAGGAGGACCCCACTCTCAATTTCCCCCCCTCTATAGACACCTGCTAACAAGCCACATTTTAATGGCCCCAAACTTATTTGAATGGTACAAATACTACATTTTCCAAACAGTGGCCAATGCACATCCCAAAGCAAAGTAATTTTGAGACTCTTATGTTAACAGTGATGCTTTAGATGGGAAACTTTAAAGTCTATTAACAAAAGTTTAAAATTTTATGCCCATTGTCATTATTATTAGAAGATTTTATTGGATTATGTCGGTCATGTGGTTTTACCTGCCTTACTATAGGAGTGACTTTCACAGTATTGTACTGTAAATTATTACCATGGAGATAACTAATAAAATAGTAGACAAGTGATCGGTTGACCAGAATGAATAGCTCCATATCCATCAAATATATATATATATATATATATATATATATAAAAATATATATATATATATATATATATATATATGCAGAGTTTTAGTAGCAATTTACAAAGTCACAGAATTGACTTTCAATGAGGTTGTCCACAACATTTACATTGATGGTCTATCCTTAGGATAGGTCATCAATGTCTGATTGGCTGAGATCCCACACCTGGCATTCCCGCTGATCAGCTGTTATCAGTGTCAGAAGCCGCCATCCGGAAGTACTTACTTGCAGAGCTGGCCATCTGCTTGTAGTGGCTGTTGCAAGGTACCACACATCCGCCTCCTATTGATTTGAATGGGAGGCAGATGTGCAGTACCCTACTGTGGCCACTACAAGTAGACGGCCAGCTCCGCAAGTAAGAACTTCCAGACGGCTGCTACCGATACTAATAGCAGATTGGCGGGGGGTGCCGGGTGTCGGACCCCGGCCAATCAGACTTTAATGACCTATCCAAAGGGTTGGCCATCAATGTAAAAGTTGTGGACAACCTCTTTAACAAATTAATTACCCAAATACATTATGTACTTCTTGACTTGACTGCACCTCTTGGCGGTTGTCATAATCCCTTGTGTCTCTGTCAAGAATATACTTGAAGTATCTTCGAATTTACTACCTATATGATATGCAAAATGCCAGAAACGACTACTTCCATTATCTTATTCTTTCTATGACCTCATAGATAAAGATCTGGAAGGTTTGAAACATCAGATACTAACCTATCACTTTCCATAATTGGCTGATACAAATGATGACTTTGTGTGGTTGTATACAATTAAAACTTGTACTCTCTTACTCCAACTACCTAAAGTGCCTGACAGCCATTTATCCACCTTACTACCCTAAGGCTATGTGCCCACGATGCAGAAATGCTCCGAATTTTTCCTGAGCGTTTCTGCATCTCCATGGCAGAAAAAACGCATGCAGATTTTACATGCGTTTTTCCTGCCAGGGACAAGCGGAAGTGAAGCGTTCTTCACATGCATTTCCGCATGAGGGTTGTCAAGCGCTTTCCAAGCGATTTTAGCATCACTTGGAAAGGGCTTGACAACTTGGTCACACTATATAAATCCATGCAAACGGCATGGATTTATATAGTGTGACCGTAAAAGAATGGTAAAAAGTAAAAAATAGATATTATACTTACCTTCTGATGGCCCCGGTATCCTTAGCGTTCCGTCTTGGCTTGCCGGCAGCTCGCGGTGGACTAAAAGGACCCGTCACATGACCAAATGACGTCATGGCAGGTCCTTTTTAGACCATCGCGAGCTGCTGGCAAGCCAAGATGGATCGCTAAGGACATCGGGGGCCATCAGAAAGTAAGTATAATGTATATTTTTTATTTTATTCTTTTTTTTACAGGTACTATGGTACCCGGGTCCGGAGGAGAGTCTCCTCTTCTCCAAACCCGGGTACCATCCGCACATTGAACCCCATGGTATCCGCATCTGCAGATGCAGTGATGCGGATGTCATGCCGTCCAATGCAAGTCAATGGCGGCGAAAACGCTGTGATTCCGCAAAATAATTGGTAGTGCTGTGGATTTTTCCGCAATGATAATCCGCAGTGAAAATTTCCGCAGCATGTGCACAGCACATGCGGATTATCATTGGGGAACATGGCAGACCTTCTACCAAGCGTTTTTTAAGCGTTTCTGCAGCAGAATTGCCACTGCGGAAATGCTTAAAAAACGCATAGAGGGCACACAGCCTTAGAAGAAAAAAAATCATCATATGGGTCATTCTACTCATTACAATCCATTGATTTGAGAATTAGAGCAAATCTGTTTTGACAATCTGAAAGGCAAAATAAGTATTCAAAAGTCAAGCAATTTACCGGCAATAAATCTGTTATTTATGTGAAATTGCAACAGAAAATGCTTAAAGGGAACCTACAAATGTAGTGGTAATCTGCAGGAAAATAGCATTTAAAGCACTACTCCAGCGTTTAGGTTTTTTTCAGAGCTGGAATGGCCGTTTAAATATAAGTCACCTCCCCTCAGTCCGCTGGGCGTTTAATTAATTTTTTCAGTGCCGCTCCGGTTCCACTGCGCCATCTTGTGAAAGTAGTTTCTGACTGGCTAAAAGTCAGAAGTTATGTCCCACGATTTCAATACAAGTCTATGAGAGCCAGAACGAGACTCTCTGAAACTTGTATTGAAAAGTGACCTCCCCCCAGTTCCATGAAACACTGCGAGCAGGTCATTTTTAACCGGCGATCGACCAGAGCAACGCTGGAAATAGATGAAGGTGGCGGCAGGTGAGTATGAGACAGGGGGTAGGGGACTTACATTTAAAGCACCACTCCAGCAGTGAAATTAAATAAATGCTGGAGTGGTGCTTTAAATCCTGTATAATTAGTCTACAGGAGCAACATCTATAGGGAGAAAATTAAGACTTATTGTGTCTGCAGCCGCTCATTTCCATTGGGAGTTCTTACAATCATTGCTCACTATATAGCACTGGTGGACAGAGACAGAAAAGGGGCCGCTGTGTAAGAACAATATATGAGTCCTTTGCAGTCCAATAGCTCATCATTATGCAAAATGTCATCTGTTCTGGAGGTGGAAGTAGACACCCTTACCTCTTGGGCCCCTGTGCAGCTGCACTGGTTGCATCAAAGATATGTCTGTCCTTGCTATAAAGTGAGCATGGCTGTAATTACATGGCTGTAAAATACAGTGCTTTGCTTTAACAGCCTGTTCTGCAGCATCTGTGTGCTGCATGTTTGTGCAGAACAGGCTGTCAATCAGGACAGGAGATTGATTACAGCTTTATAACCTCACTCACTGTGCAGATAGCAGTGAATATAGCTGGTCCCTGCACTTCCCCAATCACTGGAAGCAGCAGGGAGAATACCCACTGCTCCAGAAAGCTGGCGAAACAGGATTTAACTGTTATTTATATGCAGATTTCCCATAAATCTGCAAATAAATATCATTTCTGAACGTGACAGGTTCCCTTTAAAGGAAACCTGTCACTAGGTTTTACCCCATATAAAGCACGGCCAGCACCTGTAAGCCCTCTGTTACAGCATACTAGAATGCTGTATATATGTCACCAATCCACTCTGCAAGGCACCAAAAATAGCTTTTATTATTCTTACATACTGTGCGGTCCACTCTGATAGGTGTCTCTGGTCTTGAGCCGGTGCCTCCTGTCTTCTTATGATCGCCGTACTCCTTCCCTGCTTCATGTGGATGGCATGTCCTATGTCATCCACATAGTGTCCTCCATCGTGATCTTGCGCAGGCGCACTTCTCTTTGCCTTGCCAAGGGCAGAGCAAAGTACTGTAGTGTGCATGTGCCGGGAAAGGACAAAGAGTGCCGAATACCCATAGGTTAAAATTCTGGATCGCATTGGGAGATACTGTGTGAATAACGTAGTAAGTGTCATCCACATGAAGCAAGCAGCAGGAGAGTGATTTTAAGAAGAGAGGGGACACCAGATCAAGACCAGAGACACCCATTGGGCATGCCATCTGTAAGTATAATAAAAGCTTATTTTTTGTTCCTTGCAGAGTGGATTGGGGACATTCTATATATATAGCTTCCTAATATGCTGTAACAGAGGGCTGAAACATACTAGCCATACTTTATATGGGAAAAAAACCCAGTGACAGGTTCCCTTTAAAGTGTAACATTTATGCCTAGATTCTAAGCATTGGGTAGTCTAGAAAGAAGTACCTTCTAACCTGTGGTGAGGGAAAGTTGAGGGTCGTGGTTTCACAACCATTACTACAGGTTGTAAAGGAATCTCTATATATTAATAAAGAAACTCCATTACATCGCGGTGATGGTGGCTACAAAATTTTGCTGTGGATTAGCAAGAAGCATCAATTTAAAGTGAAAAGTAATGTTTGAAAAAAAGCAATAATTTCTTAAGCAAATAACGTAAAATTTGGATTAGATTCACTTTAAGCAACAAAATGTCCAATAGAAAACACCTCTGGAGGGGTTTAAAGAATATATTCTTAAGGAGTCCACTCAGAAGTATTAAAATGCATTGCCGATTAAATTGAACTTGACCAAGCTTCTGCAATATTACTCATAATTTTGGATTGTAATATGATAAGATTTGCAGAATACCTGTAAGATCCTGCCCTGATACTGCTGTATTTCTCATCAATACTGTGTAAAATATTTTTTTTCTTAAGCGTGGGTTTCCATAAGGTAACGGACAGAGGCATACTCACTTCTTGTCATCCCCATGCATCCAGTGCAGGCTGATTTTTGTGGTTGGCACCAGTTCCAGAAATAATGACTGCACCATCCAGATGTCAAAGGTCCACAGAAGTCTGTATTTGGCTGCACAGTCAGGTAATTGTAAGGGTATGTGCACATGTTAAGTAATTGGTGCAGAAATTTCTGCACTAATTCTGCATCTCTTTGCAGAAGAAAAGCGTTTTTACTTGTGTTTTTGTTGCAAATTTTTTCCTGCTCATTATTATGGGTGAAGTCTGCAGCAATAAGAATTGACATGCTGCAGATTTAAATCTGTGCCAAATCTGCAAGTCTCAAATAAGCAACATGTGCATGAGACTTCAGAATTCTCATTCACTTTGCTGTCTTCAGGAAACCCTTCAGGTTTTATGATAAATCTGCACTGAAAAAATACAGCAAAAACACAACGTGCGTGTTGCACAGCTTCTGGATACCCACAGTTGCAGTAGAAACTTCACAGAGCAGATTACATGGGATAACAAGCTTTTACTTCTCAGAATATGAGGTAAAGGAAAAAACGCACAGTCACACAGTACTGCACCAGGAAGTAAGAACAACACAGAATATGTTACGCTCACACCCGGACTGACTGGCGTGAGCGTGGTTAGTGGTCCCACTGGGCCACGAACCGAGGAGTGCCTGGAGAGGCGTGACTAGGGGCCTCGCCAGATCTGACCACGAACATACGGTGGCTTAATCTACTCCGTGGTCTGAGGAAGGACATGGGAGGTGGCCCATGTGCTACTCCAGGTCAGACCCCGGTCACAGCTGTTGACCCACACTGGGGAATGCAGGAACGGGCAGGCACGGCTGGTATGCAGACAGGTGGGTACTGGCAGGCATGGCTGGTATGCAGACAGGCGGGTACTGGCAGGCACGACTAGTATGCAGACAGGCAGGTACTGGCAGGAATGGCTGGTATGCAGACAGGCAGATACTGGCAGGTAGGAACGCAGGCTGGATAGGGACCAGTACAGACTGGGATACAGGAACAGAGCCGCAGGAACGGTGGACAAGCAGAGCAGAACCGCAGGTGCGGAGGACAAGCGGAGCAGAGCGAAACCGCAGGTGCGGAGGACAAGAAGAGCAGAGTGAAACCGCAGGTGCGGAGGACAAGCAGAGCAGAGCGAAACCCAGGTGCGGAGGACAAGTAGATCGAAACCGCAGGTACGGTGTACAAGCAGAGCAGAGCGAAACCACAGGTGTGGTGGACAAGAAAGCAGAGAGAAACCGCAGGTGCAGAGGACAAGCAGAGCAGAGCGAAACCGCAGGTGCGGAGGACAAGCATAGCAGAGCAAAACCGCAGGTGTGGAGGACAAGCAGAGCAGATCGAAACTGCCGGTGCGGAGGACAAGCAAAGCAGAACAGAGCAGAGTGAAACCACAGGTGCGGAGAAACAAGCAGAGTAAAACAGAGCAGAGTGAAACCGCAGAGCAGAAGGTGCAGGCAGACAGGACAGGGCTCTGTTCACATGGAACAGACTGGGAAACACAGGAAGATAGTTAGAATACAGGAGGTAGATACAGAGGCAGGGAAATGGGACAAGCAGAACCAGATACACACAAGGTACTTACAATGAAGTAGCGAGTGGACACAAAACTTACAAACAGAAGTACAGAGACAACGAGTTGGAGTTAGGTGCATGTTCAGACACTGCAGGAAAAGGGAAGGTACAGACATAGAGATAAACAGGTAAAGGGCTAGGACACAGTTCAGACAGGAACTTAGCCCGGAACAAGATACAGGAACGAGCCTGGGAACTCAGCCCCCAGGGTGGCAGAAACAGACTAGAAGTCACAGATACAGGTAACGGGCCTGGGTATACAGCCCCCAGGGTGGCGGAAACAGACAAGATACAGGACAGGACCTGGCAACTCAGTTGCACAGAACAAACTGAAAGAAAGTGTTGCTCAGGCACCTCCTACTGGGTAGAGGGGGTTTAAGTATACAGTGACTCACAGCAATAGGCTGGGGACACATTAGGAGTGCGCACACTGTAACTTTAAGAATCAGGCAGTAACCGTGCCGCTGCCCTAAGCAATCAGACAAGAGACATGCACACAGCACGTACTGGAGCAAAGTGTGCAGCCTGGACTTATAGGTAAGTTGGCGGTCTTGCATCGTGGGAGATGGTAAGCCATGTCAGTACGCCGCCAGGGATGTTGCAGAATATACAAGAGATAATTTTTTCATTTTTACAATACAGTAAACAGGAAACTTTACACAACATCGCCATCTACTGTCACTTCAGCATAAAGTCCTCCTTCACACAAACAAAGAAGTCCACAACTGTTGCATATACCAACACCCTTTCTCAACAGTAAGGACTTATTCAGTCAAACCCAATTTCTTCATTAGTCTCTGATGGTTTTCAGCATTCAATGCTTTTGTGAAAATGTCTGCTGTCATATCTTCAGTTGGACATTATTCTAATTTCAGGATTACTTGTTTCTGATGGTCCCTCAAGAAATGATACTTCACATCAATGTGCTTGGTTCTTGGGTTAACTCTTTCCATCTGAGCAAGAACAAGACATCCCTGATTGTCCTCATTTATTTTTGTTGGTTCCAACTGTGCTTGTCCTAGGTCTGTTAGCAATTGTCTTAACCATAGATCTTCTTGACTCGCATGTGCTGCTGCAACATATTCTTCTTCTGTTGACGACAGCATTACTATTGATTGTTTTTTACTAGTCCAACTAATTGGTCCACCTGAGAGAAAGAAAAGATAGCCACTGGTATATTTTCTGTCAGTTGGATCTCCAGCCCAATCTGCATCAACGTATCCAGTTAAAATGCATTTAACACTTGTAGGCAGTTTCAGTTTAACATTGCTGGTTCCTTTCAAATAACGTATTACTGTCTTCACAGCATTCCAATCCGCTTTATTTGGCATGGACATTTTTCTACTCAGAATTCCTACTGCTGCTGCAATGTCTGGCCCTGTAACAGTAGCTAGATATAGTCATTTTCCTATCCCATTCTGTACTCATCATTATTTGGTAACACATTTTTCTCACTACTCATCTCTTTAGGATAATTAGTTTCCATTGGAGACTTTGCTGGTTTTGCATCCTTCAATCCAAATATTTCGGTTATGTCTTGAATCATGTGATTTTGATTAAGTAGGAAACTTCCATCTTCTTTTCTTTCTATCTGTATTCCTAAGTACTGTTTCACATTTCCCAAGTCTTTGATCTCAAAATGTTGATTCAAGATTTTTAGTATGTCCTCTTTATCCCTTTCCTTTTCAAAACAAACTAAAATGTCATCAACATATATGAGTACATAGATCCATCTGTCCATTAGTCTTTTTGTGTACAGGCAAGGATCAGCTTTGCTTCTTTTAAATTTTTCATTTGTGAGCACCTTCGAGATTTTATCATTCCACGATTTAGCAGCTTGTTTTAAACCGTATATAGTGTATATACTTTTCTGTAATTTGCAAACCATGTTTGGGTTACTTTCATCTTTGAATCCGGGAGGTTGTTCCATGTAAATATCTTCTGTTAAACTTCCATTCAAAAATGCTGTCTTTACATCCAGATATTTCAGCTCCATTTGTTTCATTGCTGCAACTGCAAACAAAGTTCTTATTGTAGTATGTTTGACAACTAGAGCAAATGTTTCATCATAGTCTTCTCCATATTTTTGAGAATAACATTTAGCTACGAGTCTTGCTCGGTGTCATTCAGCTGTGCCATCTGTTTGGTACTTCACTTTAAAAACCCATTTAGATCCTAAAGCTTTTCTTCCTTCTGGTAATTCTGTTAGTGTCCATGTTTTTGAGTCATGCATGGATTTTATTTCTATTTCTGTTGCCTCTATCCATTTAATGGCTTAGAATCATAGAATCATAGAATCATAGAATGGTAGAGTTGGAAGGGACCTCCTGGGTCATCTGGTCCAACCCCCTGCTCAAAGCAGGATTCACTAGATCATCTCAGACAGATGTCTGTCCAGCCTCTGTTTGAAGACGTCCATTGAAGGGGAACTCACCACCTCTCGTGGCAGCCTGTTCCACTCATTAATCACCCTAACTGTCAAAAAGTTTTTTCTAATATCTAATCTGTGTCTCCTCCCATTTAGTTTCATCCCATTGCTTCTAGTCTTTCCTTGTGCAAATGAGAATAAAGATGATCCTTCTACAATGTGACAGCCCTTGACATATTTGTAGACAGCTATTAAGTCTCCTCTCAGTCTTCTTTTTTGCAAGCTAAACATTCCCAAATCCTGCAACCGTTCCTCATAGGACATGGTTTGCAGACCAGTCACCATTCTGGTCGCTCTTCTCTGAACTTGCTCCAGTTTGTCTATGTCTTTTTTAAAATGTGGTGCCCAAAACTGTACACAGTATTCCAGATGAGGTCTGACCAAAGAGGAGTAAAGACCGATAATGACTTCACGTGATCTAGACTGTATGCTTCTGTTAATACATTCCAGAATTGTATTTGCCTTTTTTGCTGCTGCATCACACTGTTGACTCATGTTCAGTCTATGATCTATTAGTATACCTAAGTCTTTTTCACATGTACTGTTGCTTAGCTCTATTCCTCCCATTCTGTATATGCTTTTTTCATTTTTATTGCCCAGATGTAGTACTTTGCATTTTTCCCTGTTAAAAACCATTCTGTTGGTTGCTGCCCACTGCTCCAGTTTATTTAGGTCTTTTTGAATCCTCTCTCTCTCTTCTCTAGTATTAGCTATCCCTCCTAGCTTTGTGTCATCAGCTTCTTCTTCAGGAAGTCGAGATATGTCGTCCTAAGAGGTAGGCTCATAAATTTTACTTGTACTTGCCTTGTATGAAAGGCGTATTTGTGGTTTTCCTTTGTTTTCTATTATTGAACGTCTTGGTTCTCTGTCTGTTTGTAGTTGTTTCTCTTCACTTTCAGTATTCTGTTTTTTATTAATTTTCAACTTCTTTTTCATCAGATATTCCTTCAGCTATATCATTGCTGTTTTTCTCATTTTTTGTTTATAGTGAAATCATAGTGTTTTCATTTAGATCCTCAATGAATGTCACACTGTTACTCACTATAACTCTGTCTGTTTTGGGATCTAGGATTCTATATCCTTTGCAATTTTCACTATATTCAACAAATATTCCTTCCAAGGACCTATTTTGAAGTTTGGAACGTTTTTGTGTTGGAATGAATACAAAACCATTACAACCAAAAACTCTTAAATGATTTACACTTGGTTTCATACCTTGCCACAGTTCATATGTTTTTTTTTTTCAGTTTACAAGAAAAAAGTCGGTTCTGTAGATATTGCTGCTTCACCCCAATATTTCTCTGATAGTTTGGAATATGTCAGCATACACCTTATCATTTCAGTCAAAGTTCTGTTTTTCCTTTGTGCTACTCCATTATTTTCAGGTGTGTAAGTAAAAAAGTCTTTTGATGCTCTATACCATTTTTTCTTAAGTAGTTTTCTATTTGGTGTCCTGTGAATTCTCCTCCATTATCACTTCTAATGACAATTGGCTTCCTTTGAAATTTGTTATTCGACTTTGTCACGTAGTCTACTAGTTTAATGAAAACTTTGCTTTTGTTCTTGATCAAGTATCTGACTGTGTATCTTGAGTAGTCATCTATAAAAGTCACCATATATCTATTGCCTCATGATGTAGTCACTTTCTTGGGTCCACATACTTCAGTATGCACCAAACCAAGTGGTCTTGTGCTTTCCGTTTCACTTTCTTTAGGAATAGATATCCTTGTGGCTTTTGATTTTATACAACATTCACATCTTACGGTAATTGAGCAATCAGATATCAATAGATCCTTTGTCAATTCTTTCCTTTGTAGCTCCATTATACTTTCAGGAAGTCTGTGTCCTAGACGTCTATGCCACATCTGAATACAATTCTTGTGATCATGGGTACACAACTTCATCTGTTCCTTTAATGTGTCTAGATGATATAATTGTTTATCTGCCTTGACATTGGTTATTACCTTTCTCCTGCTAGGATTGTACACTCATCCTCTTTGAATTTTACAGTAAGTCCTTTATCTGCTAGACGTTTTACAGATAACAATCCTCCTTCTAATCCTGGAACATATAAAACATCCTGTACAAGTATTTTTGAATCATGCCCAACTTGTTAGAACAGTTTAGCATTCCTTGTCCAACACCTTCTGCAGTTATTTTGCTTCTATCTGCAAGATAAATGGCTTCCTTCTTATTTAAATTAAGTTCAGTAAAGAAATTTTAATTACCTGTCATGTGACTTGTTGCTCCTGAGTCAATAAACCAACCCAACGATGATTTCTTATCAGTCACTTTAAATGTGCCATTCCAATTATTTTCACATGAATCAGAAATTGTGTTTTTCATTTTCTTTTTTAGTGTTTTTCACACTTCTCTTTATGATGTAAATTCTGTTGTTCTGCTTTATGAAGTAATTTCTGTTGTTCTGCTTTCCATATAGTACAGTCTTTCTTTAAATGTCCTTTTTCTTACATCTGAAACATTCTCTTGTCTCTTTATTGTAGGGTCTTTTTGATTCTGTAGCTTTAAGAGCATTTCCATTATCCTTTTCAGTAGAAGAATCATTTGTTTGTTCTTTCCTTCTTTGATATTCATCTATGAGTCTGGTCTTCACAAACTCTAATGTAATGTCTGTTTCAGGTTGTGTCTCTAATGCATTTATCAAAGCAGTATATTAATCCTGTAAACTGCACAATAATGTTGCTGCTACATGGCTTTCCTTAATATCTTCACCAATTGATCTCAGCTGTGATATCACTTGCATAATAGACAACATATGCTTCTGCATGTCATTGTCTGCACTTAGCCTCATACTGTAAAGCTTTCTTAGCAGAAGTAACTTGTGATTTAAGCTGGGTCTTTCATGTAGCTTTCTTAGTGCTTCCCACATTCCCTTTGCCTTTGCTGTATCCTGATTCTTGCTTGTCTATTTTTCTTATCCCGTGTCTGATTATCCTCATCAGGTCTATCTGTAGTGATTAGTTCCCATAAATCATCTTTAGACAATAACATTTCTGCTTTGAACTTCAATAACTGATAATTCTCATTATTCAGCTTAGCTACTGCGAGTTTTAGCTCTGTGCTACTTGTCATCTTTAACTTGTCTTACTTGTTTGTAGAGAATTGTACTGAAGAATTCTTCTGCATTCACCAGGGTCTTGCTGAGCGTTCCGGTATCCTGGGTATCTGGGGTCCTCGGTGCCTGGGCCCATAACCTGTTGCACAGCTTCTGGATACCCACAGTTGCAGTAGAAACTTCACAGAGCAGATTACATGGGATAACAAGCTTTTACTTCTCAGAACATGAGGAAAAGAAAAAAACGCACAGTCACACAGTACTGCACCAGAAAGTAAGAACAACACAGAATATATAAGAGAGACTTTTTTCTTTTTAACAATACAGTAAACAAGGAAACTTTACACAACATCGCCATCTACTGTCAGATCAGCATAAAGCGCTCCTTCACAGAAACAAAGAAGTTCACAACTGTTGCATAAACCAACAGTGAGCACACTGCCTAACTTTATATCCTCAGAGAAACATCCAACATCCCTTTCAATTTTGAGTATGCAATCATTTTATTATACTCATCCTCAGAAAAGAATTTATAGCAAGTGATTGTTCATCATTTTTTGCTCCCCTTGTTCCCAGAGCCATAGCGTTTTAATTTTTTTTATTTTTTGGTGAATATGGTCGTGTGAGGGCTTATTTTTTGTGGGACGAGTTGTACTTTTGAATGACATTACTAGTTTTAACATATTGTGTACGGGAAAATGGGAAAAAAATTCCAAGTGCGGTGAAATTGCAAAAAAAGTACAATACAACAGATGTTTTTTTTTTACCACATTCACTGAATGCTAAAACTGACCTGCCATTCTTATTCTCCAGGTCATTATAAGTTTGCAGATACCAAACATGTATATGTTCTTTTTCATTTAAGCGGTGAAAAAAATCCAAAGTTTGGTTAAAAAAAAAAAAAATGGTGTCATTTTCCGAGACCCGTAGCGTCTACATTTTTCGGGATCTGGGGCCGAGTGAGAGCTTATTTTCTGCGCGCCGAGCTTACGTTTTTATTGATGCCATTTTGGAGTAGATCCAATGCTTTGATCGCCCATTATTGCATTTTATTACAATGTTGCAGCGACCAAAAAATGTAATTCTGGCGTTTAAATTTTTTTTCTCTTTGCGCCGTTAACCATTCGGATTAATTCTTTTTTTATATTGATAGACCGGGCGATTCTGAATGCGGCGATACCAAATATGTGTATGTGGATTTTTTTTTTAGTATTTTATTTTGAATGGGGTGAAAAGGGGGTGATTAAAACTTTTATATTTTTAAATTTTTTAAAATATTTTTAAAAACATTTTTTTACACTTTTTGCCTGCTTCTATAGTCTCCATCGGAGACTATAGAAGCAGCAAATGTCCGATCGCCTTTGCTACATAGAGGTGATGAGCAGATCACCTCTATGTAGCAGAAATGCTCCTGTGCTATGAGCTCTGACCACTAGGTGGCGCTCATCATTACATGACAACCACTTGGGTCTGCTGCAGACCCAGGGTTGTCAAGCCCACCGATAAGTGACCCGCGAGACATGATGAGGTCACCGATGGGCGGGGTAAGTGACGCGCTTGCGGCGCTGTTAAATGCCGCTGTCAGAGATTGACAGCGGCATTTAACTGGGTAACAGCTGTGGGTGGATCGCGATTACACCCGCGGCTGTTGCGGGCACAAGTCAGCTGTAATAATCAGCTGACATGTGCTCGGTTCAGTGCGGGCTCAGCGCCGGAGCCCTCACTGAACCGGGGGTGATGGCCTGGGGCATACTAATACGCCCCAGGCTTTAAAGGGGATTCTGTCAGCAGGTTTTTATTATTTATTCTGAGAGCAGCATAATGTAAGGGCAGGGCCTAATTTCAGTGACATGTCACAGAGCTCTGTATTGTGGCTTCAATAAGATCAGTGTTTTATCAGCGGGAGATAAATATTTAGATTTGAGAGTCCTCAGTGGTTGATACCTTTTAATGGCTAACTGAAAAGATGGTAACAGGTTGCAAGCTTTCGAGGCTACTCAGGCCTCTTCATCAGGCTGATGTAACACAAAATCTGAAGAGTCACATATTTATACACATTAGGACACATAAATAATGCAATGGATGAGACAGGTAACGTTAAGCAGAGCTATTACTGTGGGAGAAAGATAAACAGTTCTTACTGTAAATATTGGATTGGTTCATAGATAAGTACTGTTATGATGACCCCAAAGCTCTGAGGACCACATTCCTTAGTTGATGTAGAATGACATAAGTCCATGCGACACATTCATTCCTGTTTCTGTGTCCTAATGTGTATAAATATGTGACTCTTCAGATTTTGTGTTACATCAGCCTGATGAAGAGGCATGAGTAGAAAAAAATTCATCCTCACCAACAATTACTTTGAATTTGATAACAGCATATATCTTCAGGAGACTGGTACAGCGATGGGAAGTAAACTGGATCCATAGTACGCAAATCTTTTCATGGCCAAGCTTGAAAGTGACTTTTATCCTCATATTCCATCAAGACTCTGGCCTACTATCTTTTCAATGACGATATTTTAATCATCAGGACGGGGTCTGAGCAGCAGCTGAAGACGTTCCATGAACACTTTAATTGATTTCATCCCACCATCAACCTAACACTCAACTACTCCTGTACTCAAATTAACTTTTTGGACACCATCATCAAGCTACAGAACAATGAAATAGAGACATCCTTGTACCGGAAGCCAATCGACCAAATAACATACCTTAAATGGGACAGTTTCCATCCGAAACACATAAAAAATAGTGTTGAGCCACCCCCGTAGTGTTCGAGTTCGGTTCGGTTCGTCGAACACCCGTGTGTTCGCCGAACTGTTCGTTGAACTGTTCGTCGAACACCTTCGAACACCGTTAAAACCAATGGCAGGCAAACAAAAACACATAGAAACACATAGAAAACACCTTCAAAGGTGTCCAAAAGCTGACAAACTGCTCAGAAGAGACAACTAACACATGGAAAAGTGACAAGTACATATAGTCATGCGAAAAGAAAAGAGGTGGAGGAGTAAAAGGAGGGGGAGACACAGATATAGGCATGTCATGCCCTTCTAAAATCCAAAAAGTGAGAAGCTGACACGGCCAGTCCGTTCCTGCCTGTGCCACCTTTGTGTCGCCGGGTTTGTGCCAGAGCCGCGGTGGACCCTGACGGCCAGCCCCCCTCTCTCAATACTGGTGCCTGTCCGCTGGTGGGTCGAGGCCCCCCACGGTGGGGGGGGAGTAACATCTGCAGAAGAAAGACCATCTTCCAGCCAAACTAAGATGTCGACTTCTTTTCGTGGACAATGTGATATGATCCCATTCTTACGGACACGCCCATCGCTACAAATTCTAGATGAGGCACAAAAACAGCAGGTGCTTCAACGGATATCAAGTGCTCCTTCAAGTGGGCTCTCCATCACCTCAATTTCACATCACAAATACTCCAGTCCTTAGAGGTGTCACCCCAATCGCACTTGCTTCCTCACAGCTCCCAAGTCTCCAGCTGCCCGTCTGAGTATGGGGTAACACAGATGGCTGAGTCTTCCCAGCTGTTTACTCATACTATAGCCTGGGAAACGGAGGTCTGCTCCAGAGCTTCTGTTAATCCAGATGAGGAAATGATCTGATCTAATGCCCAGAATCTTTATAAGTTGGATCCAGGACCAGATGAAGAAGGTTCTGAGCATAATGTAGACCCTTGTTCCCAAACTGTAACTCCTGTTGGTGGAGACAATGATGAAGACGATGATGAGACTCAAATACCTGATTGGAGCGACAACTTGACTTTTCGGTCAGGGCAGGAAGAGGTTGGCTCTGAGGGCGACGGGTGTGATAACACACAGGGTGATGATGACGAGGTTGGAGATCCCACTTACTGTCAACCCACAGTCAGACAGTCGATGAGGTCAGCAGAGGAGGTGGAGGAGGATGTGACTAGCCCTGGGGATGGGGATGACTCGGTACCCGGGCATTTGCCTGGCCTTGGGGATGTCGCGGTGGTCGGCTCCCTGGCCCGTACCCTGGGGTCTCTCTTTAAAAGGGTGGATAATTGTTAATTTTATAAGAGTTCATGACGCCACCTGTGGTATCTGGTGACAAGCACCAGCGCTGCAGCAGTCCACTGAGGCCGGTGATAAGGCAGCTCGATGGTATAGCTCCCCACAGGTGGAGCTAAGTCTCAGGGCAGCGTATGCAGGGGAATGCAGGACAGGCGAGACCCAGCTGGGTCAGAGCAAGAACGGGAACGGACACGGTAGTCACTTCAATACCTTTTACTGGTGGAAATTCAAGCACATCCCGGAGCACTGTAGGGTGAAGGGTGCATATCAGGATCCTCCCCAATGAGCGGGAGTAGGGCCTCCTGTTTCTTGCCTCTGCGTAGTAAGTTTCTGACCTGCCTGGAGCTAGGCCTAACTTTGTATCTGTCCTGCGCTGGCTGACCTTGTGGTAGGGCCTTCTCTTGGAGTTCACGCTCCCAGTATGCGGGGCCTAAGCGTCTCCTGGCTCTGTTACATATCAGCACCTTAGCGATCCTGGGACTTGTAGTTCTCCAGGGATTCCGGTTATGCCTTACTGGGTCATAGAGATACCGGTAAGCTCGGATCCTGTGTCCGGTAAATGCTTCGGGGTGAGCTGGTTAAGCTCCTCTGCCCCTTATGTACTAACTCGCCACTCGCCTTCGGCCTACTCGGGCCCTCACTAGGCTATACACACTAATGGCAGCTTGCCGCGCTTCACTGATCTTACGGCACCGGCACACCTTAAGCTCTATCTGGGCTCCCT
The DNA here is from genome assembly GCF_046119375.1 of Phyllobates terribilis. Taxonomy (NCBI): domain Eukaryota; kingdom Metazoa; phylum Chordata; class Amphibia; order Anura; family Dendrobatidae; genus Phyllobates; species Phyllobates terribilis. Next base: position 883,757,178 of record NW_027362762.1, read on the forward strand.
GAATCTAGCAAGCAGGAGCCTCGTGCTCCACTGCTGAACTATTAACTGCGTTCTCTAGACTAGACTGAGCTCCACTGCAGACTGACCTCTCTTAGGCTTCTCTACTGCAGGAACTCTTCAGAGGAACTGAACTGCCTAGCTCCACCTTCCCTATTTATATCCCTAATGGGCTCCCTCTGCTGGTCTGAGGTGGAAGGTGGAGATGTGTGAATGTTTATGGGGGCCTCTTGTGGAGGATTCCATCAATGCACTCTTGTAGGATCTGTCATACCAAGCACAGCGGGACATCACAGATGCTATTGACAACGAGGTTAGGTTGCGCCTTCCTGAACAGAGACGGAGTACTGGAAGCACGTCAACAACTGCATCCTCAACCACAACTCTGCCTCTGACCACAAGTCGTAGTGGCTCTTCAGGTCACATGGGCTCTAAGCCTTGCATAGCCTGGGCATTTATTCAGATCGATAAGGATGACCCAACTCGTGTTATCTGAAATATTTGTCAGCAAAGCTAAGTAGAGGCCAAAAAATACATAGTTTGAGTACTTCATGCATGTACCGTCACATGGATATGAAGCATAAGTTGCAGTGGGAAGCTCACGGTGCTACAATGCGGCCTAGCCGGCTGGGCCAACCACCGTCTGCCCCATCTTGTGCATCCGCAGCCTCTTCATCCTCTGTGACTGGGGGGACAGCAGTCACACATGTTTTTGGACGCAGACCTGCCACCTCTTTACCCGCAACAGCCAGTGTGATTGGCAGGTCGTCAGTTCATTGGGAAGTGGAAACACGTGCTAGTGTTGAGCGCTCTCCGACATCGAGAGCACCACCTTTGGATCAAGGCAACCTAACATAGAATCATAGAATCATAGAATGGTAGAGTTGGAAGGGACCTCCTGGGTCATCTGGTCCAACCCCCTGCTCAAAGCAGGATTCACTAAATCATCTCAGACAGATGTCTGTCCAGCCTCTGTTTGAAGACGTCCATTGAAGGGGAACTCACCACCTCTCGTGGCAGCCTGTTCCACTCATTAATCACCCTAACTGTCAAAAAGTTTTTTCTAATATCTAATCTGTGCCTCCTCCCATTTAGTTTCATCCCATTGCTTCTAGTCTTTCCTTGTGCAAATGAGAATAAAGATGATCCTTCTACAATGTGACAGCCCTTGACATATTTGTAGACAGCTATTAAGTCTCCTCTCAGTCTTCTTTTTTGCAAGCTAAACATTCCCAAATCCTGCAACCGTTCCTCATAGGACATGGTTTGCAGACCAGTCACCATTCTGGTCGCTCTTCTCTGAACTTGCTCCAGTTTGTCTATGTCTTTTTTAAAATGTGGTGCCCAAAACTGTACACAGTATTCCAGATGAGGTCTAACCAAAGAGGAGTAAAGACCGATAATGACTTCACGTGATCTAGACTGTATGCTTCTGTTAATACATCCCAGAATTGTATTTGCCTATTTTGCTGCTGCATCACACTGTTGACTCATGTTCAGTCTATGATCTATTAGTATACCTAAGTCTTTCTCACATGTACTCTTGCTTAGCTCTATTCCTCCCATTCTGTATATGCTTTTTTCATTTTTATTGCCCAGATGTAGTACTTTGCATTTTTCCCTGTTAAAAACCATTCTGTTGGTTGCTGCCCACTGCTCCAGTTTATTTAGGTCTTTTTGAATCCTCTCTCTCTCTTCTCTAGTATTAGCTATCCCTCCTAGCTTTGTGTCATCAGCAAATTTAATCAGTTTACCCTCAATTCCTTCATCTAAATCATTGATAAAGATGTTGAACAATACAGGTCCCAGGACGGAGCCCTGTGGTACCCCACTTGAGACATTCATCCAGCTGGATGTGAAGCCATTTACAACCACCCTTTGAGTCCGATCACTAAGCCAGTTATGAATCCACCTAACAGTTGCCTGGTCCATTGCATACTTGGTCATTTTTTCAATAAGGATGGTGTTAGATACTTTGTCAAATGCTTTGCTGAAGTCAAGATATACTATATCTACAGCATTTCCCTGATCCACCCAGTCAGTGATTCTGTCATAGAAGGAAATTAAGTTAGTTTGACATGACTTGTTAGTTACAAACCCATGCTGACTCTGGTTAATCACTTCATTCTTATCCATGTACTTACATACATGTTGTTTAATAATTTGTTCAAAGATCTTTCCTGGTATAGAAGTCAGACTCATCGGCCTATAGTTCCCTGGGTCCACCTTCTTCCCCTTTTTGAAGGTAGGAACAACATTTGCTCTTCTCCAGTCTTCTGGGACTTCTCCTGTTCTCCAAGAATTTTCAAAGATTATGGAGAGTGGTTCTAAAATTTCTTCTATGATCTCCTTCAGTACTCTGGTGTGTAATTCATCTGGACCTGGAGACTTGAACTCATTTATGTTAGCTAAATATTCCCTCACAATCTTTCTGTTTACAGATAACTTGGATTCCTCTATTCCTTTAAAAGGACAGTGAAGATCAGTTGATGTTACATTTTCTTTCTGAGAGAAAACAGATGCAAAATAGGAATTAAAAAGTTCGGCCTTCTCAACATCCTCTCTTACCATTTCTCCATTTTCATCCTGTAAAAATCCTATAGCATCTTTGACTTTTTTTTTACTTTTGACATACCCCCAAAATCCTTTTTTAATGCTTTTGACGTCTCTTGCAAGCCTTAATTCATTGTCAGCTTTAGCTAACCTGATACGTACCCTGCAGGATCTGCAGACTGCATTATAATCTTCTTTAGATATGCCTCCCTCTTTCCATTTAATGAACATTTCTTTCTTTCTTTTTAGCATGTGTTTAAGTTCTATGTTCATCCATCCTGGTTTCCTTAAATGCTTCCCATTCTTCCTACTTTTCGGGATTGTTAACGATTGTGCTTTGAGAATCTCATTTTTAAAAATTTCCCATCCTTCCTGGACATTTTTGTCCTTAAGGACATCCAGCCATTGGATCCCTCCTATTCTCTTTCTGAGTCTCTTAAAATCTGCCTTTCTAAAATCTAACCTTGAAGTTTGAGTCTTCACATGTCTTCCTCCTCTAGTTATCCAAAATTCTATAATAGCATGATCGCTGCCTCCTAGCGTCCCAGCCACCTTTACCTCCTCAACCATTTCCTCCCTGTTTATAAGGATTAGATCCAAAGTAGAAGATCCCCTTGTTTTCTCCCCTACCTTTTGGAAGATAAAGTTGTCAGCAAGAGAGGATAAGAATTTGCTTGACCTGTTAGTTTTACTTGAGAGAGATTCCCAACAAATGTCTGGATAGTTGAAATCTCCCATGACCACTACGTCATATTTTTTGGAGAACTTGGTCATTTGATACATAAAGAGTTCATCCATATCTTCAGCTTGCCCAGGTGGCCTGTAGTAAATGCCTACAATGGTGTCCTTTCCGTTGTTCTCTCCTTGTATTCTTACCCAAACAGTTTCCACAGAACTCCCAGTCTCTGAAGCTTCAATCTCTGTGCAGATATACGCTTTTCTAACATACAATGCGACACCTCCTCCTCGTTTATCAAGTCTGTTTCTTGCAAATAAGTTGTATCCTTTTAGCCTTTTATTCCAATCATGTGTATCGTCCCACCAAGTTTCAGTGATTCCAATGACATCATATTCCTTTTCCTGCGTTAGTAGTTCCAATTCTCCTTGTTTGTTGCCCATGCTTTGTGCATTTGTATAAAAACATTTTAGTTTGTGATTGGTTTCTCTTCCTCCCATATTTTTATTATTTAAATTGTTTTGTCTTTGTTCTTCCTTTCCACTTCCAGTAGCAGAGATCTCAATAGTATTTGTCAGCTGTATGGCTTTTTCTGTCCTTTTGCTTCCCTTCCCACATTGTTCTAGTTTAAAGCTCTCCTGATGAGTGTAGCAAGGCGACTTCCAAATACATGTTTTCCAGTCTTCGTAAGGTGCACCCCATCTCTAGCAAGTAGTCCATCGTATAGGTAATTCATTCCGTGATCCAGAAATCCAAATCCTTGTTGACGGCACCATCGACGTAGCCAGTTGTTCACCTGTAGAATCTTATTCCACCTCATTGTTCCATGGCCATCCACTGGGATGATGGATGAGAAGACCACCTGCGCTCCCAATTCTTTCACTTTTTTGCCTAAGTCTTCAAAGTCACTGCAGATGGTTTCCAGGTCCTTTCTTGCGGTGTCATTTGTCCCCACATGTATTAGCAGGAATGGGTAGTGATCTGTAGGTCTGAAGAGTCTTGAAATTCTGTCAGACACATCTTTAATTTTTGCTCCTGGAAGACAGCACATTTCTCTTGAGGTTATGTCTGGTCTGCAGATAGCGGCCTCTGTTCCTCTTAACAGGGAATCCCCCATGACCACCACTCTCCGATTTTTCTTCACAACATTCTTCTTTCTCCATCCAGGAGGATTCTGAGGGCTTACAAGGTTATTCATTGCTGGCAAAGTCTTATTTTGCTGTATTTATTCATGGTTCTCCTGCGTGAGAGCCTGGTACTGGTTCCTGAGCAGTATGGGTGCTGACTGCCTCTCGATCCTCCTGCTTCTCTGGGTCACATGCTTCCATTCCTCTGTTTCATCAGGTGCAGTTCGAATTTCTTCTCTTTTTGAATCATGAAGAGATAATTCTGCTCTGTCTAAGAACTCTTCACCTTCCTTAATGATTTTCAAGGTAGTTAACCTCTCTTCTAGATTTCGCAACTTTTCCTCCAACAGGGACACAAGCTTGCATTTCTGGCATGTGAAGTTTGGCTTTTCCACTGGCAAGTCTGTGAACATGTAGCAGGATATGCAGCTCACCAAATGGCTCCTGGACTCTTCCATGTTCTTACTGTTAATGTTCTGAAAACAGTGAAAAAAGCTTAAAAAAAAAAGCTTCAAAATGCGCGCGGTTTACCGGTGTCCTCTTTTCAGCTCCAACAGCCAAAATCCAGTGTTCTTTGAGCTCACGGAGACTCTTCACCTACCCCAAAATGCAGTGGGAATATGCAAATTATCTCCTCAGGACTCCTCCCCTGGTTTTGTGTCCGCCTGCATCTTCCTCATGTCCGCCTGCATCTTCCTCACAGACCGGCAGTTGCCGGGGACACCCTACTCAACACCGTCTAAGCACAACAGCCAGCCTTCGGTCCCTCAGATGTGGAAAAGTAAAAGACCATTTCCTCCTAGCCATGAGAAAGCTAAGAGGTTGAATTTCACCATCTGCAAGCTGTTGGCTACAGAAATGCTGCCTTTCCACCTGGAGGACACAGAGGATTTTCAAGACCTTATGTCCGTCACAGTGCCCCAGTACCAGATGCCCAGTCGGCACTACTTCTCAAAGAAAGGTGTGCCTGCGCTCCACTAGCATGTCGCACACAACATCACCGCTTCTTTGAGAAACTCTGTGTGTGACAGGGTGCAATTCACCACAGACACTTGGACGAGAAGGCATGGACAGGGGCGTTACATGTCGCTGAGTGGGCACTGGGTAACTATGGTGACAGCAGGACAAGGGGCTGCTGTCCAAGTCTTACCGTCCCCACGAGTTGTGTGTTAATCCTCTTTATCTCGAACTTCCTCCACTGCTTCTGCCTCCTCAACCTCCTCTAGGTCCTCCACCTGCACCCAAAGCCTGTCTGGTAATGCCACCTGCTTTCTAACTGCGCAGAAGGAATCCTGCACACCTCCTTACTATGCTGGCAGCAGGGCTCAACGCATCAGTGTTTACTTTGAAATGTCTGGGAAATGTGAGTCACACAGCTGAGGAGTTTTGGTCAGCTCTGGAGACCCAGTTTCATGAAAGGTTGTCTCCACTGGACCTGCAACCAGGGAAGGCCATGTGCGACAATGCTGCAAACCTGGGTGCGGCACTTCGCCGGGGCAATGTCACACACGTGCCTTGTATGGCTCACGTGTTGAACCTGGTTGTCCAGCAATTTTTAGCCCACTATCCCGGACTAGATGGCCTTCTGCAGAGTGCACGGTCGCTGTGTGCTCACTTCCGCCGTTCGCATCCCGCAGTTCAACGACTTACATCTCTACAGAAGTCGTTGGGCTTGCCAGTTCACCGGCTGAAATGCGATGTGCCGACACGGTGGAATTCAACTCTGCACATGTTGCAGCGACTGTGGCAGCACCGACAAGCCCTGGTGCAATACGTTCTGACGTATAGCCTGGGCCAACGAGATCCAGAGGTGGGGCAAATCACGCTGGAGGAGTGGTCTCAGATCAGGGACCTATGCACCCTTCTGCACAGTCTTGAAATGGCGACGAAGATGTTTAGTGCTGACGATGCCATTATCAGCATGACTATTACGGTGATTTACATGCTGGAGCACATGTTAAACAGAATTCGGAGTCAGGTGGTGGGACAAGAGGAGGTGGAGGAAGTAGAAGAGGAGTCGTATGCGGAAGGGATAACATCTCCAAGGTCCAGACGGTTGGCAGCACCAAGGCGGCAGGCATGGGAGGGTGGGGGAGAGGGATTAACCAGGGCGCATGGTAGCAGCCAAACTGTTGAGGAAGGTGCAGGAGCCGAGGAAGAAGTGGAGGACGAATTGGCAATGGGCATGGAAGACTCATCAGACGAGGGAGACCTTGATCAAATTTCTGCTGTGCAAGGTTGGAGGGAGAGGGCAGAGGAAGGAAGCATGATTCTTACCTCGCTACCAACACAACAAGGACTTGGTCCTTCTGGATGCGCAAGACACATGAGTGCCTTCTTGCTGCACTACCTGCAACATGACCCCCGGATTGTCAGAATTCGAAGTAATCCCGACTACTGGGTTGCCACACTCTTAGATCCCCGGTACAAAAGTATATTTGCCGAAATAATTCCTGCCATAAAAAGGTATTGACGAATGCAGGAGTATCTGTTGCAGAATCTTACATGTGCTTTTCCACAAAACACCAGTGGTGCACGTAGTGAATCTCACAGTTCTAACTTGCCAACGGTGGGACTGTCGAGTCTTCATCACTCAAACAGTAACAGTAACACAGTATCTGCTGGTAACAGCAATTTTGTGGAATCGTTTCACCACTTTTTTAGACCATCCTTTGCAAGGCCACAGGAGACAAGAAGTCTGACACATAGTCAATGCCTAGAGAGGATGGTACAGGAGAATCTCCAAGTGAACATCGAAGCCATGACTGTGACACTGGACCCTTGCTTATTTTGGTATTCCAATCTTGAAAAATCGCCGGAGCTCGCCACTCACGCCTTGGAGATCTTGTCATGCCATGCAGCCAGCTTTCTCTCTGAACGTGTGTTCAGCGCTGCTGGTGGTGTGCTGACAGATAAGCGCACGCGGCTGTCCACTGAGAATGTAGACAGACTCACGTTCATAAAGATGATCAAATCATGGATTCGCAAGGACATTTCTACCCCTGTGTCATCCTTGGGAGACTAAAAGCTTTGGGATTTGGTAAAATCACCTCACCAACCGTTTTAAGCAACAGTGGGGCAATTGATGCCACTTAACCCTAGAACGCATGACCATAAAAATCTACACTTTCACATACCTGGGGCCCTTTAGGCCCGTGTGCAAATAACATGGAATAACTCAAACTCAAATGACAAACAACTATATACATGAAGAATACCTAGAGTTTCAAAATTCTAACTTAAGCAATCTTGCAGAAAATAGAAAACAATTAACTGGGCGGGCCTGCAAGGCCACAGGTATGCGTTCTAGGGTTAAGTGGTGTCTGTGCCACAATTTTGGGAGTCCCCTTGCTGTGTCTTACGTGACGTTGGCATCGTCAATTCCAGGTGGGTTGGGTCGCACCCCCCCCTTTTAACTGTAAGAAACTACATACACTATGGCTTGGGGTAACACAGATGGTTGAGTCTGAAGAGGTGTTTACTCAGAGGTCTGCTCCAAATCTTCAGTGTCTGCTAGTCAGCGTAGAATTTTTAACTGCATCTAGCCTAGGCAATACTTTGGGCGTAGTAGCCCAGCTGCGAAGCAAGCTGCACCGCCTGTGTATCTAATAAGAATTTTTAAATTAATCTAGCCTAGGCAGACTGTGGGGACCCCCAACCAAACCCAGATGCTCAGCCCCCCTACCGCCCCCCTTTCATGGACAACCCAATAATGTAACTCTTACAACTGGATGGGTGAGGATCGGTCACAGCTTTATTAACTCTTTATACTCATTCCATTAGAAAGGCATTTTATTTCTAAAATAATTCAGCTTGTTGCAGCAAGCCCTGGGTCCCCACTCCGGCAAGTTGGCCAACAAATGTAACTCTCCAACATGTCCTTTCTATTTCCAGGCCACGGAGGATCCAGCGTACTCGTATGCAGGACTCTGACCCCCACCCATCACTCTTAACGCTTGTTCCACTCCGTCCTGGAGTCCTCACAGGAATATGTCCAGTCCAATATCTATTAAGTGAACACCGTCGGGCCGTATGAGGCCTGCTTTATCTCCTTCCAGTTGTCGGTGTCGTATCACTACACCGCCTCTGTCTCTTCTAAATTTTGCCATCCGAATATTTATTACCCGCCTTGTCCATTCGATGGCCGTGATGTCTCGCGCACCTTGCCATAACGCTATCGGCACAATCTCTGACCATACTATAGCTAATTTTGTGAAAAATTCTCTGAAGCGCTCAGTGTCTAGTTTCATTATTGCCATTAGTTATGCGCTCTTGTGATGACCTAGGTTGTTTCCCCCGGCCTGTATAACTAAGATGACCGGACCTCTTGCCTCTCTCCCTACCTTGATTACCTCCATTAGTACCTGTGGCCATAGCAGGCCTCTAATACCTCTCCAGTTGAAATATGTGTTATGAAACTCTAATTTCCTCCCGCCTGGGCGGACTTTCGCCCTTTTTTGTGCCCAATATATATACGAGTGGCCTATCACTCACACTGTTGGCTTAGCGTCACCTGTAAAAGAAACAAACCACGTTAGGATAACAAGTCCGGTCTTATGTATCTCGCCAAACACGTGGATCGCCATCTCCCTATCCTCTGAACTTCCGTTTCTGACAGTCCTGCTCTTGCTGCTTCCGTGGCCGCACCTATGCGGAATGAGTGTGTCCCGTAATCTTTGGGGTGGTTCCCAAATTTTCCGGGAGGAAATTAGAGTTTCATAACACATATTTCAACTGGAGAGGTATTAGAGGCCTGCTATGGCCACAGGTACTAATGGAGGTAATCAAGGTAGGGAGAGAGGCAAGAGGTCCGGTCATCTTAGTTATACAGGCCGGGGGAAACAACCTAGGTCATCACAAGAGCGCATAACTAATGGCAATAATGAAACTAGACACTGAGCGCTTCAGAGAATTTTTCACAAAATTAGCTATAGTATGGTGAGAGATTGTGCCGATAGCGGTATGGCAAGGTGCGCGAGACATCACGGCCATCGAATGGGCAAGGCGGGTAATAAATATTCGGATGGCAAAATTTAGAAGAGAGAGAGGCGTTGTAGTGATACAACACCGACAACTGGAAGGAGATAAAGCAGGCCTCATACGGCCTGACGGTGTTCACTTAATAGATATTGGACTGGACATATTCATGTCAGGACTCAAGGACGGAGTGGAACAAGCGTTAAGAGTGATGGGTGGGGGTCAGAGTCCTGCATACGAGTACGCTGGATCCTCCGTGGCCTGGAAATAGAAAGGACATGTTGGAGAGTTACACTTGTTGGCCAACTTGCCGGAGTGGGGACCCAGGGCTTGCTGCAACAAGCTGAATTATTTTAGAAATAAAATGCCTTTCTAATGGAATGAGTATAAAGAGTTAATAAAGCTGTGACCGATCCTCACCCATCCAGTTGTAAGAGTTACATTATTGGGTTGTCCATGAAAGGGGGGCGGTAGGGGGGCTGAGCATCTGGGTTTGGTTGGGGGTCCCCACAGTCTGCCTAGGCTAGATTAACTTAAAAATTCTTATTAGATACACAGGCGGTGCAGCTTGCTTCGCAGCTGTTCTACTACGCCCAAAGTATTGCCTAGGCTAGATGCAGTTAAAAATTCTACGCTGACTAGCAGACACTGAAGATTTGGAGCAGACGTCTGAGTAAACAGCTCGTCAGACTCAACCATCTGTGTTACCCCAGGCCATAGTGTATGTAGTTTCTTACAGTTAAAAGGGGGGGGTGCGACCCAACCCACCTGGAATTGACGATGCCAACGTCACGTAAGACACAGCAAGGGGACTCCCAAAATTGTGGCACAGACACCACTTAACCCTAGAACGCATACCTGTGGCCTTGCAGGCCCGCCCAGTTAATTGTTTTCTATTTTCTGCAAGATTGCTTTAGTTAGAATTTTGAAACTCTAGGTATTCTTCATGTATATAGTTGTTTGTCATTTGAGTTTGAGTTATTACATGTTATTTGCACACGGGCCTAAAGGGCCCCAGGTATGTGAAAGTGTAGATTTTTATGGTCATGCGTTCTAGGGTTATGTGGCATCAATTGCCCCACTGTTGCTTAAAACGGTTGGTGAGGTGATTTTACCAAATCCCCAAGCTTTTAGTCTCCCAAGGATGACACAGGGGTAGAAATGTCCTTGCGAATCCATGATTTGATCATCTTTATGAACGTGAGTCTGTCTACATTCTCAGTGGACAGCCGCGTGCGCTTATCTGTCAGCACACCACCAGCAGCGCTGAACACACGTTCAGAGAGAACGCTGGCTGCATGGCATGACAAGATCTCCAAGGCGTGAGTGGCGAGCTCCGGCGATTTTTCAAGATTGGAATACCAAAATGAGCAAGGGTCCAGTGACACAGTCATGGCTTCGATGTTCACTTGGAGATTCTCCTGTACCATCCTCTCTAGGCATTGACTATGTTTCAGACTTCTTGTCTCCTGTGGCCTTGCAAAAGATGGTCTAAAAAAGTGGTGAAACGATTCCACAAAATTGCTGTTACCAGCAGATACTGTGTTACTGTTACTGTTTGAGTGATGAAGACTCGACAGTCCCACCGTTGGCAAGTTAGAACTGTGAGATTCACTACGTGCACCACTGGTGTTTTGTGGAAAAGCACATGTAAGATTCTGCAACAGATACTCCTGCATTCATCAATACCTTTTATGGCAGGAATTATTTCGGCAAATATACTTTTGTACCGGGGATCTAAGAGTGTGGCAACCCAGTAGTCGGGATTACTTCGAATTCTGACAATCCGGGGGTCATGTTGCAGGTAGTGCAGCAAGAAGGCACTCATGTGTCTTGCGCATCCAGAAGGACCAAGTCCTTGTTGTGTTGGTAGCGAGGTAAGAATCATGCTTCCTTCCTCTGCCCTCTCCCTCCAACCTCGCACAACAGAAATGTGATCAAGGTCTCCCTCATCTGATGAGTCTTCCATGCCCATTGCCAGTTCGTCCTCCACTTCTTCCTCGGCTCCTGCACCTTCCTCAACAGTTTGGCTGCTACCATGCGCCCTGGTTAATCCCTCTCCCCCACCCTCCCATGCCTGCCGCCTTGGTGCTGCCAACCGTCTGGACCTTGGAGATGTTATCCCTTCCGCATACAACTCCTCCTCTACTTTCTCCACCTCCTCTTGTCCCACCACCTGACTCCGAATTCTGTTTAACATGTGCTCCAGCATGTAAATCACCGTAATAGTCATGCTGATAATGGCATTGTCAGTAGAGATGAGCGTTGTTCTACTCGAACTGTTCGCCAATCTCAAATTCGAGCTGTTTTGGGCGATGTTCGAGCCGTTCGGCGAACACGAACAATTTGAGAAAAATTCGGCTGTTCGAGGTTATGTTCGATAACTGTTCGTGCACCAAAATCATAACTGGATTTTTTCTCAGTAATGATGAAAATTAATGTTAATACGCAGTTTGAGTGTACAGCGGGGTGGGGGGAGGGGCAGGGGATGGATCTCTGCAGGAACAATGAAGATCTCCATTTTTTTTTCTCTTTCCCGCATTTGCAGTGGGGAGGTGCAATCTGTCAGCCTATCAGCAGCGCACACACGGAGCGAAGTGCTTTTTTTCACACAAGCAAGGGCATGTGTCATTGGCAGTGTATGTCACATGTCCTTGCCCTATAAGACCAAGCCATTTTCCCCGTCGCCACCATTTTCTCACTGCTGCAGCTGCGTGTTAGACGGCACCGCTGTTGCTGTGTGCGCTATACCTTGTTAATTTCAAGCCAATTTTCGCACAAATATACAGATAGCTTGGGAGTAGGGAATAGTTGTGATTGCAGTCCTTTTAAGGACTAGGTTACAGCATTTCCTACGACTTTTATCAGGGAGGTCTGTGCTCTTAAATAGATAGGTTGTGGGAGTAAAGACTAATTGTAATTGGAGTCCTTTTCAGGACTAGGTTACATGAGTTCCTATCAGTTTTTGCCAGGCAGGTCTGTGCCAGTGCTGTGCAAGTTTTTTTCACAGCATTTGGCTGAATCTAGCAAAGCTAATCCTTTTTGGCCTATTGCAGAGTGTGTTAGTCAGTGGAGTAGCCTATCTGTGATGCAAGATATAACACCTGTGTATAGAATACCAATTTTTTTACTGCACCTAGTGAAGTAAAATCTTTTGGGCATAGCATCATTCTATTAGTCCATCTATACTGACCTCCATCAGGTTGCAAACTGAATATAATTTTTTTCTGCATCTAGCTCTGAAAAAATATTTGGGCTTCTAGCAGTGTGTGGGACTTGGTCTATTAGTCCATCTATACTGACCTCCATCAGGTTGCAAATTAAAAATAATTTTTTTCTTCATTTAGCTCTGAAAAAATATTTGGGCTTCTAGCAGTGTGTGGGACTTGTTCTATTAGTCCTTCTATACTGACCTCCAGCAGGTTGCAAATTGAATATAATTTTTTTCTGCATCTAGCTCTGAAAAAATAGTTAGGCTTCTAGCGGTGTGTGGGACTTGGTCTATTAGTCCATCTATACTGACCTCCATCAGGTTGCAAATTAAAAATAATTTTTTTCTGCATCTAGCTCTGAAAAAATATTTGGGCTTCCAGCAGTGTGTGGGACTTGGTCTATTAGTCCATCTATACTGACCTCCATCAGGTTGCAAATTAAAAATAATTTTTTTCTGCTTCTAGCTCTGAAAAAATATTTGGGCTTCTAGCGGTGTGTGGGACTCTGTCTATTAGTCCATCTATACTGACCTCCATCAGGTTGCAAATTAAAAATAATTTTTTTCTGCATCTAGCTCTGAAAAAATATTTGGGCTTCTAGCAGTGTGTGGGACTTGGTCTATTAGTCCATCTATACTGACCTCCATCAGGTTGCAAATTAAAAATAATTTTTTTCTTCATTTAGCTCTGAAAAAATATTTGGGCTTCTAGCAGTGTGTGGGACTTGTTCTATTAGTCCTTCTATACTGACCTCCAGCAGGTTGCAAATTGAATATAATTTTTTTCTGCATCTAGCTCTGAAAAAATAGTTGGGCTTCTAGCGGTGTGTGGGACTTGGTCTATTAGTCCATCTATACTGACCTCCATCAGGTTGCAAATTAAAAATAATTTTTTTCTGCATCTAGCTCTGAAAAAATATTTGGGCTTCTAGCAGTGTGTGGGACTTGGTCTATTAGTCCATCTATACTGACCTCCATCAGGTTGCAAATTAAAAATAATTTTTATCTGCATCTACAGTACCTCCGAAAAAATATTTGGGCTTCTAGCAGTGTGTGGGACTATTTGTATTAGTCCATCTATACTGACCTCCATCAGGTTGCAAATTCAAAATAATTTTTTTCTGCATCTAACCCAGCCAATAGTTTTGGCCTAATACCACAGTTTGGCCACTCAGCTCTGCTCGGTTACCATCCATTGTTTTTTTGTGCAAACAACTCCAGAGTTGTGAATTAGTTAACCACCAAAATGAGTGGAAAAAGGCCTGCTGCTGGTGGAAAGGGGAATAGGCGTGTTGGGAAGGGGAAAAAAGGTTGTGTCCGTGGGGTAGGTGTTAAAGCAACAGTAACATCTGCAGAAGAAAGACCATCTTCCAGCCAAACTAAAATGTCTACTTCTTTTAGCGGACAATGTGATAAGATCCCTTTCTTACGGCCACGCCAATCGCTACAAATTCCAGATGAGGCACAAAAACAGCAGGTGCTTCAACGGATATCAAGTCCTCCTTTAAGTGGGCTCTCCTCCACATCAACTTCAACATCACAAATACTCCAGTCCTCAAAGGTGTCACCCGAATCGCACTTGCTTCCTCACAGCTCCCAAATCTCCAGCTGCCCGTCTGAGTATGAGGTAGAACAGATGGTTGAATCTGCAGAGCTGTTTACTCATACTATAGCTTGGGAATCAGAGGTCGACTCCAGCGCTTCTGTGAATCCAGACGAGGAAATGATCTGCACTGATGCCCAGAATCTTTATGAGTCGGATCCAGGACCAGACGCAGAAGGTTCTGACCATAATGTAGACCCTCATTCCCAAACTGTAACTCCTGTTGGTGGAGACAATGAGGAAGACGATGATAAGACTCAAATACCTGATTGGAGCGACAACTTTAGTTTTTTGTCAGGGCAGGAACAGGTTGGCTCTGAGGACGACGGGTGTGATAACGCACAGGGTGATGATGATGAGGTCGGAGATCCCACTTACTGTCAACCCACAGTCAGCCAAGAGATGAGGTCAGCAGAGGAGGTGGAGGAAGATGCTAGTGACGACGAAGTCAGGTTGCGCCTTCCTGGACAGAGACGTAGTACTGGAAGCACGTCAACAACTGCATCCTCAAACACAACTCTGCCTCTCACCACAAGTCGTGGTGGCTCTTCAGGTCGCATGGGTGCTAAGCCTTGCATAGCCTGGGCATTTTTTCAGATCAATAAAGATGACCCAACTCGTGTTATCTGTAACATTTGTCAGCAAAAGCTAAGTAGAGGCCAAAAAATACATAGTTTGAGTACTTCATGCATGAACCGGCACATGGACATGAAGCATAAGTTGCAGTGGGAAGCTCAGTGTGCTACAATGCGGCCTAGCCGGCCGGGCCAATCACCGTCTGCCATATCTTGTGCATCCGTGGCCTCTTCATCCTCTGTGACTGGGGGGACAGCAGTCACACCTGTTTTGGGGCGCAGACCTGCCACCTCTTTACCCGCAACAGCCAGCGTGATTGGCAGGTCATCATTTTCTTTGGAGGTGGTAACACCAGCTGGTGTTGAGCGTTGTCCGACATCGATAGCACCACCTTTGGATCAAGGCAACCTAACATGTCCGCCTGCATCTTCCTCACAGACCGGCAGTTTGCCGGGGACACCCTTATCAACCCCGTCTAAGCACAATAGCCAGCCCTCGGTCCCTCAGATGTGGACAAGTAAAAGACCATTTCCTCCTAGCCATGAGAAAGCTAAGAGGTTGAATTTCACGATCTGCAAGCTCTTGGCTACAGAAATGCTGCCTTTCCGCCTGGTGGACACAGAGGATTTTCGAGACCTTATGTCCGTCGCAGTGCCCCAGTACCAGATGCCCAGTCGGCACTACTTCTCAAAGAAAGGTGTGCCTGCGCTCCACCAGCATGTCGCACACAACATCACCGCTTCTTTGAGAAACGCTGTGTGTGACAGGGTGCATTTCACCACAGACACTTGGACGAGTAGGCATGGACAGGGGCGTTACATGTCGCTGACTGGGCACTGGGTAACTATGGTGACAGCAGGACAAGGGGCTGCTGTCCAAGTCTTGCCGTCCCCACGAGTTGTGCGTCAATCCTTTTTATGTCAAAGTTCCTCCACTGCTTCTGCCTCCTCAACCTCCTCTCGGTATTCCACCTGCACCCAAAGCCTGTCTGGTCATGCCACAAGTTTTCTAACTGCGCAGAAGGGATCCTGCACACCTCCTTACTATGCTGGCAGTAGGGCTCAACGTCATCAGGCGGTTTTTACATTGAAATGTCTGGGAAATGTGAGTCACACAGCTGAGGAGTTGTGGTCAGCTCTGGAGAACCAATTTCATGAATGGTTGTCTCCACTGGACCTGAAACCAGGGAAGGCCGTGTGCGACAATGCTGCAAACCTGGGTGCGGCCCTTCGCCGGGGCAATGTCACACACGTGCCTTGTATGGCTCACGTGTTGAACCTGGTTGTCCAGCAATTTTTAGCCCACTATCCCAGACTAGATGGCCTTCTGCAGAGGGCACGATCGCTGTGTGCTCACTTCCGCCGTTCGCATCCCGCAGCTCAGCGACTTACATCTCTACAGAAGTCGTTGGGCCTGCCACTTCACCGGCTAAAATGCGATGTGCCTACCCGGTGGAATTCAACTCTGCACATGTTGCAGCGACTGTGGCAGCACCGACAAGCCCTGGTGCAATACGTTCTGACGTATAGCCTGGGCCAACGAGATTCAGAGGTGGGGCAAATCACGCTGGAGGAGTGGTCTCAGATCAGGGACCTATGCACCCTTCTGCACAGTTTTGAAATGGCGACGAAGATGTTTAGTGCTGACGATGCCATTATCAGCATGACTATTCCGGTGATTTACATGCTGGAGCACATGTTAAACAGAATTCGGAGTCAGGTGGTGGCACAAGAGGAGGTGGAGGAAGTAGAGGAGGAGGAGTTGTATGCGGAAGGGCTAACATCTGCAAGGTCCAGACGGTCGGCAGCACCAAGGCGGCAGGCATGTGAGGGTGGGGGAGATGGTTTTACCCGGGCGCATGGTAGCAGCCAAACTAGTGAGGAAGGTGCAGGAGCCCAGGAAGATGTGGAGGACGAACTGATGGAAGACTCATCATATGAGGGAGACCTTGATCACATTTCTGTTGTGCGAGGTTGGGGGGAGAGGACAGAGGAAGGAAGCATGATTGTTACCTCGCCACCAACACAACAGGGACTTGGTGCTCCTGGATGCGCAACACACATGAGTGCCTTCTTGCTGCACTACCTGCAACATGACCCTCGAATTGTGAGAATTAGAAATAATCCTGACTACTGGGTTGCCACACTGTTAGATCCCCGGTACAAAAGTAAATTTGCAGAAATTATTCCTGCCATAGAAAGGGATGCACGCATGCAGGAGTATCAGCAGAGACTGTTGCAGAATCTTACATGTGCTTTTCCACAAAATACCAGTGGTGCACGTAGTGAATCTCACAGTTCCAACTTGCCAACCGTGGGACCGTCAAGTGTTCAGCACTCAAACCGTAACAGAACCACAGTATCTGCTGGTAACATCAATTTTGCGGAATCATTTCACCACTTTTTTAGCCCATCCTTTGCAAGGCCACAGGAGACAAGAAGTCTGACACATAGTCAACGCCTAGAGACGATGGTACAGGAGTATCTCCAAGTAAACATTGAAGCCACGACTGTGTCACTGGACCCTTGCTCTTTTTGGGCTTCCAATCTGGATAAATGGCCGGAGCTAGCCACTTACGCCTTGGAGATCTTGTCATGCCCCGCAGCCAGCGTTCTGTCTGAACGTGTGTTCAGCGCTGCTGGTGGTGTGCTGACAGATAAGCGCACGCGGCTCTCCACTGATAATGTAGACAGACTCACGTTCATAAAGATGAACAAATCATGGATCCGAAACGACTTTTCTACCCCTGTGTCATCCTGGGGAGAGTAAAAGCTTGATGATTGGTTAAAATCACCCTACCAACCGTTTTAAGCTTTCAAATTACTAATCATATTTATCTGTATCTTGACTGGAAAATAATTTGGGCTTTGTAGCAGTGTGCAGCACTGATCCTATTAGGCCATCTATACTAAAGCTTCACCAGATTTAAAATTAAAAATAATTTGTAGCTGCATCTAGCCCGGAAAATAATTTTGGGGCTCCGAGATGCGCAAGGCACATAAGTGCCTTCTTGCTGCACTACCTGCAGCATGACCCTCATATTGTCAGAATTCGAAGTAATCATGACTACTGGGTTGCCACACTCTTAGATCCCCCAAACTTTTCGATCAACCTTTTCATTTTAATAAAGACCAAAAAAATGGTCATTTTTGAAATTATAAGCATTAGCAGGTTGTTAGAAACTGAAATCAAACAGTTTTCAACTCAAAACTTTATTCTAGGCGATGTTACATTTTCACATAGGACCCCTTGTTCGAAAGGAGCTTCTGAACTCTCTCGTCCATTGAATTTGTCAGGTTTTGGATGGTTTCTGCTTCAATTGTTTTGCATGAGGACAGAATACCCTCCCAGAGCTGTTGCTTAGATGTGAACTGCCTCCCGCCATCATAGACACTCCTTTTAATGATGCTCCAAAGGTTCTGAATGGGGTAGAGGTCAGGGGAGCATGGGGGTCACACCATAAGTTTGTCCCCTTTTATGCCCATATCAGCCAGAGATGCAGATGTTTTATGTGCAGCATGAGATGGTGCATTATCATGCAGAAAAATGATCTTGCTGTGAAATACACGGTTCTTCTTCTTGAACCATGGCAGGAAGTGCTGTTTGAGAAAAGCCACATACATTATGGAGTTCATCTTTAGCGCCTTCAGGGATCCTAAAGGGGCCGACAATCTCTCTCCCCATGATTCCAGCCCAAAACATTACTCCACCTCCTCCTTGTTGGCGCTGTAGCCGTGTTTGCGTGGGGTGTCCATCAACCAGCCATCCTCCACCCCATCCATCTGGACCATCGAGCGCTGCACGGCACTCATCCGTGAACAAAACAGTTTTGAAATCAGTCTTCATGTAATGTTTGGCCCACTGGAGCCGTTTCTGCTAGTGTGAAGTGGATAGAGGAGGTCGACAGGATGGCGCATGCACAGCTGCAAACCTCTGAAGGACCCTGCATCTTGTTGTTCGGGGGACGTTGGAGGCACAAGCAGCTTCAAAAACTTGTCTGCTGCTATGACAAGGCTTTTTTGCCGCTGCTCTTTCAACCTGATGTAATTGCCTGTAGGAAAGAGTCCTCAATTTGCCCTTATCAGCACGCACACGTGTGTACTGTGAATCAGCTACATACTTCTTGATTGCCAAGACACTTCATCCTGATCATCGCACAATGTTGATTGTAGTCATGCCTTGACCTAAACACTCCACAATTTGTTGCTTCTCAGCAGCTGACACATCCTTTTTCTTTCCCATTTTGGCAGAAAATGTAGGCTGCTTAATAATGTGAGAGAGCCTTCTTAAGTAGTCTTGCCTTTCATTGGACACACCTGCCAAACTAATTAGCACAGGTGTCTGCAATTGCTTACAGTGATATAAAGAGCCCTGACACACATCACCATCAATGAGTTTAACTGACAAACAAACAAATTCTTCCCTTATCACTCCTAAACACTTTTTGTATAATAATTTGGAACGCAGTGTACATGTGCTTTTCCACAAAACACCAGTGGTTCACGTAGTGAATCTTACAGTTCTAACTTGCCAACCGTGGTCTGTATGGAGTTGTTCAATAAAGGGCCCAAAATTAAGATAACATAGATGGGAGAGGTCTCTATGAATAGGAATTCCTAAGTATTTGATACCCTGTGAGGGCCAGGCAAAGGGAAAGTTGGACTGGATGGAATCCTATATGGATTTGGGGAGGGAGACATCGAGGGCCTCAGACTTCGCTGCATTGATTTTAAAATTTTACCATGTAACAAAGTGATCTATTTCAGCCATAACAGCATGGATGGATATATGTGATTGAGTGATATATTCTAGGACATCAACAGCAAATAGAGAGCACTTGTACTCGGTGCCTCCCACCTCAATCCACCTAATATTGGGGTTATGGCGAATTGATGAGAGCAGGTGCTCCGTCACTAGGATGTATAAGAGAGGGGACAGAGGACATCACTGCCTTGTCCCATTGGTGATTGTGAAAGGTGATGAAAATGTTCTGACGCACCCCCTGGGCCTTGGGACACCCGGAGCCGGACCCTTTTTGGTGGATTCTGGTGGTTGTAGTCTTCGTGGCGGCGACCCAGTTCCGTGGCTCAGGGCGGTCAAACCAGTGGCGGAACTATTTATGTGGTTTTCATGTTTAAATGTCCGACTACGCCACCCGTGGATTGCGGTCAGAGTGAACCGCCGCTACAGGGCAGACCACTGAGGCTGGTGTTGTGGGTGCAGCAGAGCGTAGCATAACTCCCCACGGGAGGAGTATAGCCTCAGGTCAGTGTATGCGGAGGATGGGGGTGATGGTGCAGGGAAGCAGCAGTAACGACACGGAGTCAGTGATGCAGTTCAGGGCCTTTACTCACAGTTCTTATTATCCAGACCACGTCTGCAGGTAACGGCTGCCCACGTCGTACTGTGCTCACCAGGTGAGGGGCTCAGACAACTCCCAGATAACTTTGGAGCACTTCACAGGACCCCCTTTGTGTGTCCTTTGTCTGGCCTTTCTTACCAACACTTCTGTCCGGCTGCCTCGGGCCTCCTCTTGGTAAACTTGGCGCCAGTTTCCCTGACCCTATGTGGTGCCTTCCTAGCGGGTGTAGCGAGGGGCTGCGCCACATAAAATGTCAGAGCCTCCGGTTTCTAGCTGGGGGTCGTTTCCTGCCTCCACTAGTTCGGGGACCGGTCTCCCCCTTTGGCCTGACCCCTCCACGCAGGTGGATTCGGGCGTGCGGTGGCGACTCGCCCGTCCGCACCCCTGGGATCCCTTCATTCCTCGTTCCTGGAGCCTTCTCCACTCCTCTTCCTTCCTTCTCCCTCTTCCAGGCCTGGGCCTCTGTTACTAGGCCCGCCTCCGGAGCAGAGCTCATGCAGAGCCCCTGCTCCCTGCCACTTCTGCTCAGACTTCTCTGCACTGAACTAAGATGGTGCCCACCTTTTATACTCCCTTCTCAATGCACCCAGGAACTGCTTCCTCCCTGCTCCTGCACTACAGGGTTCCCCTTCCTCAGTGTTCCCTCCCCCCACTCCAGCTAGGGACAGGGACTGTCGTGCCCATCTCAGGGGCATATTGGTCGCCCTGCCCCACGGCAATGTGGTGTAATGCATGCAGGTGTCGGGTCCTGATCCACACTCCATCCTTACCTGAGAGTGAGATATCACACCTCTGGGTGAGGTGCAATACGTCTGTAGCAACCGAGCCCTCAGGGTGCTACAGTTCCATTTATCTTCAGCCTAGGTGACGTATTGCGATACAGGGCCGTGATTTTGGCTATAAAAGGGTGCCCTAGACCCCTACCCCAAGCTTTTTAAGAGAATCATATATGGCGTGCCAGGAGACTCTATGGAATGCTTTCTCAGCATCCAACGAGAGTATCTAATTACAAATTTTTAACTGCATCTAGCGAAGGAAATACTTTGTGCCTAGTAGCAGTGTCTGCTAGTGAGCGGATTATCCCGGCTGTTAAGCAAGCTGCACCACCTGTAGTTTAGACACTTAATTTTTTCAAAGGAAATGCTTCGGGACCATGGGATACTTAGTGAAGAGCATCAGGAGGCACCCCAAGGCATAGGGGCTGGGACTGGCAGTAGGATGCCTTGCGGTGGACAGCCGAGCTCGATCCTTATAAAAGCTTTTTAACTGCTGCAGCTTTAGTGGACGCTACTGGAGCTGGAATTACCGCGGCTGCTGGCATGAGACTTGCCCTCCAATAGATCCTTGTAAATGGATTTAAAGTGTATTCATTCAAATTAGAGAGACAATTTAAATTAAAAAGCTTAGAGCTGCCTCCACCACAGGGGGGCTCGCTCGACCCACCAGCGGACAGGCACCAGTATTGGGAGAGGGGGGCTGGCCGTCAGGGTTCACCGCGGCTCTGGCACAAACCCGGCGACACGGAGGTGGCACGGGCAGGAGCGGACTGGCCGTGTCGGCTTCTCACTTTTTGGATTTTAGAAGGGCATGACATGCCTATATCTGTGTCTCCCCCTCCTTTTACTCCTCCACCTCTTTTATTTTCGCATGACTATATGTACTTGTCACTTTTCCATGTGTTAGTTATGTCTTCTGAGCAGTTTGTCAGCTTTTGGACACCTTTGAAGGTGTTTTCTATGTGTTTCTATGTGTTTTTGTTTGCCTGCCATTGGTTTTAACGGTGTTCGAAGGTGTTCGACGAACAGTTCGACGAACAGTTCGGCGAACACACGGGTGTGCGACGAACCGAACCGAACTCGAACACTACGGGGGTGGCTCAACACTAATCGTCAGCACTAAACATCTTCGTCGCCATTTCAAGACTGTGCAGAAGGGTGCATAGGTCCCTGATCTGAGACCACTCCTCCAGCGTGATTTGCCCCACCTCTGGATCTCGTTGGCCCAGGCTATACATCAGAATGTATTGCACCAGGGCTTGTCGGTGCTGCCACAGTCGCTGCAACATGTGCAGAGTTGAATTCCACCGTGTCGGCACATCGCATTTCAGCCGGTGAACTGGCAGGCCCAACGACTTCTGTAGAGATGTAAGTCATTGAACAGCGGGATGCGAATGGCGGAAGTGAGCACACAGCGACCGTGCACTCTGCAGAAGGCCATCTAGTCAGGGATAGTGGGCTAAAAATTGCTGGACAACCAGGTTCAACACGTGAGCCATACAAGGCACGTGTGTGACATTGCCCCGGCGAAGTGCCGCACCCAGGTTTGCAGCATTGTCGCACATGGCCTTCCCTGGTTGCAGGTCCAGTGGAGACAACCTTTCATGAAACTGGGTCTCCAGAGCTGACCAAAACTCCTCAGCTGTGTGACTCACATTTCCCAGAAATTTCAAAGTAAACACTGATGCGTTGAGCCCTGCTGCCAGCATAGTAAGGAGGTGTGCAGGATTCCTTCTGCGCAGTTAGAAAGCAGGTGGCATTACCAGACAGGCTTTGGGTGCAGTTGGAGGACCGAGAGGAGGTTGAGGAGGCAGAAGCAGTGGAGGAAGTTCGAGATAAAGAGGATTAACACACAACTCGTGGGGACGGTAAGACTTGGACAGCAGCCCCTTGTCCTGCTGTCACCATAGTTACCCAGTGCCCAGTCAGCGACATGTAACGCTCATGTCCATGCCTTCTCGTCCAAGTGTCTGTGGTGAAGTGCACCCTGTCACACACAGAGTTTCTCAAAGAAGCGGTGATGTTGTGTGCGACATGCTCGTGGAGCGCAGGCACACCTTTCTTTGAGAAGTAGTGCCGACTGGGCATCTGGTACTGGGGCACTGTGATGGACATAAGGTCTTGAAAATCCTCTGTGTCCTCCAGGTGGAAAGGCAGCATTTCTGTAGCCAACAGCTTGCAGATGGTGAAATTCAACCTCTTAGCTTTCTCATGGCTAGGAGGAAATGGTCTTTTACTTTTCCACATCTGAGGGATCGAGGGCTGGCTGTTGTGCTTAGACGGTGTTGAGTAGGGTGTCCCCGGCAACTGCCGGTCTGTGAGGAAGATGCAGGCGGACATGTTAGGTTGCCTTGATCCAAAGGTGGTGCTCTCAATGTCGGAGAGCGCTCAACACTAGCAAGTGTTTCCACTTCCCAATGAACTGACGACCTGCCAATCACACTGGCTGTTGCGGGTAAAGAGGTGGCAGGTCTGCGTCCAAAAACATGTGTGACTGCTGTCCCCCCCAGTCACAGAGGATGAAGAGGCTGCGGATGCACAAGATGGGGCAGAAGGTGGTTGGCCCAGCCGGCTAGGCCGCATTGTAGCACAGTGAGCTTCCCACTGCAACTTATGCTTCATATCCATGTGACGGTACATGCATGAAGTACTCAAACTATGTATTTTTTGGCCTCTACTTAGCTTTTGCTGACAAATATTACAGATAACACGAGTTGGGTCATCCTTATCGATCTGAATAAATGCCCAGGCTATGCAAGGCTTAGAGCCCATGTGACCTGAAGAGCCACTACGACTTGTGGTCAGAGGCAGAGTTGTGGTTGAGGATGCAGTTGTTGACGTGCTTCCAGTACTCCGTCTCTGTTCAGGAAGGCGCAACCTAACCTCGTCGTCAATAGCATCTGTGATGCCCTGCTGCGCTTGGTATCACAGATCCTACAAGAGTGCATTGATGGAATCCTCCACAAGAGGCCCCCATAAACATTCACACATCTCCACCTTCCACCTCAGACCAGCAGAGGGAGCCCGTTAGGGATATAAATAGGGAAGGTGGAGCTAGGCAGTTCAGTTCCTCTGAAGAGTTCCTGCAGTAGAGAAGCCTAAGAGAGGTCAGTCTGCAGTGGAGCTCAGTCTAGTCTAGAGAACGCAGTTAATAGTTCAGCAGTGGAGCACGAGGCTCCTGCTTGCTAGATTCAGGGAGCCCAGATAGAGCTTAAGGTGTGCCGGTGCCGTAAGATCAGTGAAGCGCGGCAAGCTGCCGTTAGTGTGTATAGCCTAGTGAGGGCCCGAGTAGGCCGAAGGCGAGTGGCGAGTTAGTACATAAGGGGCAGAGGAGCTTAACCAGCTCACCCGAAGCATTTACCGGACACAGGATCCGAGCTTACCGGTATCTCTATGACCCAGTAAGGCATAACCGGAATCTCTGGAGAACGACAAGTCCCAGGATCGCTAAGGTGCTGATATGTAACAGAGCCAGGAGACGCTTAGGCCCCGCATACTGGGAGCATGAACTCCAAGAGAAGGCCCTACCACAAGGTCAGCCAGCGCAGGACAGAGACAAAGTTAGGCCTAGCTCCAGGCAGGTCAGAAACTTACTACGCAGAGGCAAGAAACAGGAGGCCCTACACCCGCTCATTGGGGAGGATCCTGATATGCACCCTTCACCCTACAGTGCTCCGTGATGTGCCTGAATTTCCACCAGTAAAAGGTACTGAAGTGACTACCGTGTCCGTTCCCGTTCTTGCTCTGACCCAGCTGGGTCTCGCCTGTCCTGCATTCCCCCTGCATACGCTGCCCTGAGACTTAGCTCCACCTGTGGGGAGCTATACCATCGAGCTGCCTTATCACCGGCCTCAGTGGACTGCTGCACCGCTGGTGCTTGTCACCAGATACCACAGGTGGCGTCATGAACTCTTATAAAATTAACAATTATCCACCCTTTTAAAGAGAGACCCCAGGGTACGGGCCAGGGAGCCGACCACCGCGACATCCCCAAGGCCAGGCAAATGCCCGGGTACCGAGTCATCCCCATCCCCAGGGCTAGTCACATCCTCCTCCACCTCCTCTGCTGACCTCATCGACTGTCTGACTGTGGGTTGACAGTAAGTGGGATCTCCAACCTCGTCATCATCACCCTGTGTGTTATCACACCCGTCGCCCTCAGAGCCAACCTCTTCCTGCCCTGACCGAAAAGTCAAGTTGTCGCTCCAATCAGGTATTTGAGTCTCATCATCGTCCTCATCATTGTCTCCACCAACAGGAGTTACAGTTTGGGAACAAGGGTCTACATTATGCTCAGAACCTTCTTCATCTGGTCCTGGATCCAACTTATAAAGATTCTGGGCATCGGATCAGATCATTTCCTCATCTGGATTAACAGAAGCTCTGGAGCAGACCTCCGTTTCCCAGGCTATAGTATGAGTAAACAGCTGGGCAGACTCAGCCATCTGTGTTACCCCATACTCAGACGGGCAGCTGGAGACTTGGGAGCTGTGAGGAAGCAAGTGCGATTGGGGTGACACCTCTGAGGACTGGAGTATTTGTGATGTTGAAATTGAGGTGATGGAGAGCCCACTTGAAGGAGCACTTGATATCCGTTGAAGCACCTGCTGTTTTTGTGCCTCATCTAGAATTTGTAGCGATGGGCGTGTCCGTAAGAATGGGATCGTATCACATTGTCCACGAAAAGAAGTCGACATCTTAGTTTGGCTGGAAGATGGTCTTTCTTCTGCAGATGTTACTCCCCCCCACCGTGGGGGGCCTCGATCCACTGGTGGACAGGCACCAGTATTGGGATAGGGGGGCTGTCCGTCAGGGTCCACCGCGGCTCTGGCACAAACCCGGCGACACAGAGGTGGCACAGGCAGGAACGGACTGGCCGTGTCGGCTTCTCACTTTTTGGATTTTAGAAGGGCATGACATGCCTATATCTGTGTCTCCCCCTCCTTTTACTCCTCCACCTCTTTTCTTTTCGCATGACTATATGTACTTGTCACTTTTCCATGTGTTAGTTGTGTCTTCTGAGCAGTTTGTCAGCTTTTGGACACCTTTGAAGGTGTTTTCTATGTGTTTCTATGTGTTTTTGTTTGCCTGCCATTGGTTTTAACGGTGTTCGAAGGTGTTCGACGAACAGTTCGACGAACAGTTCGGCGAACACACGGGTGTTCGACGAACCGAACCGAACTCAAACACTACGGGGGTGGCTCAACACTAATATCAAGGAATCATCTCTTACATTACAAAACTAAACAAGAAAGCAACCGGGTGCCTCTAGTAGTCACCTACAATCCAAATCTGGAGGTGCTAAAAAGAGCTGCATGGAAACTACAACCATTACTACAAAAAGATGCCCGATTACAATCCATATTTCCAGACCCTCCACTTCTGTGTTTTAAGCAACCCCCAAATTTAAGAAGCATCATTGTCAGAAGCTCCCTGTCATCTCCACCAGCTACAGATACCTTTACTTGCAACCAGAAAAAATGTAAAACCTATCCATTTATAATGACCACAGTTAAGATAAAGATACCCAACTCACATCAGGAATACAAGATCCCTGGCACTTTCAGCTGTATCACATCTAATGTAGTATACTTAGTTATATGCACTAAATATCCATCAAGGGGTCTGTATGTAGGTGAAACAGGGCAAAAACTTAGGACAAGGATGAATCATCATTGCCACACAATAAAAGAAGAAAAAATAGATCTACCTGTGGCCAAGTATTTTTGTTTACCTGATCTCAACATCACTGACATGAAATTATTGGTATTAAAAGGTAACTTCAAATCTCAGAGAAGCAGAAGAGTCTCAGAATATAAACTAATGGTGACCTTTGACATCTTCAGAGCAGGAATGAATATGTCGCAAGGATTTATGTCATTCTACATCAACTAAGGAATGTGGTCCTCAGAGCTTTGGGGTCATCATAACAGTACTTATCAATGAACCAATCCAATATTTACAGCCAGAACTGTTTATCTTTCTCCCACAGTAATAGCTCTGCTTAACGTTACCTGTCTCATCTATTGCATTATTTCTGTGTCCTAATGTGTATAAATATGTGACTCTTCAGATTTTGTGTTATATTAGCCTGATCAAGAGACCTGAGTTGCCTCAAAAGCTTGCAACTTGTTACCATCTTTTCAGTTAGCCATTAAAAGGTATCAACCTTTGAGGACTCTCAAATCTAAATTTGATGACTCTCAAATCTAAATATTTTTCTGTCTACTGGCTAACACAGTACAAAAAAAAAAAATATATATATATATATATATATATATATATATTTATTTTTTTTTTCCTGTATCAGCAGGAGATAAAACAACTAGTCTCCTGCAAATAGTCCTCCTGCTCTGTGTAACCACACCACCATCACTGATTGGCAGCTTTCAGTCTATGCACAGTGTATGCAAAAAGCTGGTGTGATAACAACTCAGCATTCAGGGAACTGATAGATCTGCAACAGAGAAAACTGTGATTTTATCAAAATGAAAGCAAGCAGCCCATTAAGTGACACATTGCTGGAATTAGGGTCTCACCCTTTACATCATGTTTCTCACAGGTAACGTAGCAAAAATTTGGTGACAGATTATCTTTAACAGTTATTCTACTAGTAGCACAGAGACATGCATGTGCAGATTATTCCCCTTCGTCTTGCACTACTAGTACTTGAGCTTCCTCTCCATGAAACTTGAGCATGAACATTTTCCTTATTCTAACTGCACAAGGTGAGCATGCTCAGCCAGGGTGTCTGTGTCTCAAGTCTCCTTGTGTAAGCTGGTTCCCATTAGAGCGCTGTCCAGCTATTTAGTAGCAACTGCCAAGTGTATGAAAAAGAATATCCACATGATTCCCCAATGAAAAGATTCCCTACAAATAAAGCCCATGTACACGTGTGGTCAAAATTGTTGGTGCCCCTCGTTTAATGAAAGGAAAACCCACAATGGTCACAGAAATAACTTGAATCTGACAAAAGTAATAATACATAAAAAATCTATGAAAATGAACAAATGAAAGTCAGTCATTGCTTTTCAACCCTGCTTCCACAGAATTAAAAAAAAAATTAAACTCATGAAATAGGCCTGGACAGAAATGATGGTACCCCTGAAAATAATGTGACAAAAGGGACATGTTAAATCAAGTTGTGTCCACTAATTAGCATCACATGTGTCTACAATCTTGTAATTAGTCAGTGGACCTGTATATAGGGCTACAGATTCTCAGTGTGCTGTTTGGTGACATGGTGTGTACCACACTCAACATGGACCACAGGAATCAAAGGAAAGAGTTGTCTCAGGAGATTAGAAAGAAAATTATAGACAAACATGTTAAAGGTAAAGGTTATAAGACCATCTCCAACAGCTTGATATTCCTGTGACCACAGTTGCACATATTATTCAGAAATTTAAGATCCATGGGACTGCTGACGTCGGCGGTCGCGTGACCTGTCACATGACTCAATGACTCATCGCAGGTCCTTTCACACCACCGCGACCGATACAACACACCAGACGCAGTGGAGAAAACACCGGGGGCCATCGGATGGTAAGTATAATCTTTATTTTTTACCATTTTTATTATTTTTTTTAACTATTACTTGGTCACTCTATATAAATCCATGCCGGTTGCATGGATATATATAGTGTGACCAAGTTGTCAAGCACTTTTCCAAGTGATGCTAAAATCGCTTGGAAAAGCGCTTGATAACCCGCATGCAGAAATGCATGCAAAAACGCTTGACAAACGCTTCTACCTGGCAGGAAAAACGCATGTAAAATCCGCATGCGTTTTTCCTACCAGGGAGAAGGGAAAAAATATGCAGCATTTCTGCATCGTGGGCACTTAGCCTGACCCAAAACACACAGCTAAAAACACCCAAGAATGGATAAAATTAAAACATTGGACTATTCTGAAGTGGCCTTCTATGAGCCCTGACCTAAATTCTATTGAGCATCTTTGGAAAAAGCTGAAACATGCCTTCTAGAAAAGGCAACCAGTTTGCTCCTGAGGAGTGGGCCAAAATACCTGTCGAGAGGTGCAGAAGTCTCATTGACAGTTACAGGAATCTTTTGATTGCAGTGATTGCCTCAAAAGGTTGTTCAACAAAATATTAAGTTAAGAAGAGAACCATCATTTCTGTCCAGGCCTATTTCATGAGTTTAATTTATTTAAAAATTCTGTAGAAGCAGGGTTGAAAAGCAATGTCTAACTTTCATGTGTTCATTTTCAAAGATTTTTAATTTATTATTACTTTTGTCAGATTCAAGTTATTACTGTAACCATTGTGGGTTTTTCTTTCAATACACGAGGGGTACCAACAATTTTGACCACGTTTATATGAACTATATTTAGCCTCAGTAATGAGCTTTGCCCACTTCGACAGTCCAAATTGAAAGACAATGAGATGTCTACAGTGGAGAAGAAATGCTGAGCGCATATGGGAGTTGTAGTCTTCTAGTAAGAACTAGAAGTCATGTGGCATGAGCAGCAGGACCATCATGTTTGCTTTCTGAATAAAGCACCACAAACAGGAGAAAAAGCATAAAAAAGCATAAAAGTACCTTAAAGTTTTGATTATGGCATAGGACAATTTGTTTATGAAAGTTATGATGTTAGCATGCTTTTCCATAAACAATTAGTTGGCAGATAACCCGAGAGCTAGCATTTTGTGGGGGGTTTGAAAAGCAAAGGAAGCCCAAATAAATAACTTTATAAAAAACATAAAAAAAAGTATTGTTTGCTCAGTCAAAAGTGAAAACATTTTCAGCTGATTTTGCATTTATCCTCATGCATTGATGTAAACTGGCTACTCTGCTGTATTCAAATATAAAATTATAATTACCCTGAGAGATCAGATTTGAGAACATAATTGCTTGACATATGACTATCAGTGCTTGTAGATATTATATTTGATCTAATGTGGTTTTAATAACGGCCTGTGGATAAATTGCTTGCAGCAGACTGTTACAAGGAACATTAATACAATATTTATTGATTACAGGGTTTCAGAAGAACGGAGAAACTCTTCTCTGCTGATTCTGTCTGGTGATAGAATTTAATGCATTTTGTTATAAGTACATTAAAATATATAGTATTACACTCAGTAAAATGCTTTGTATTTCTTTTTTATATTGGTATCATTGGAGGCCATAAATAAATGGAACATCAAAATGGTATTCCAGTCTTTTAATTCAGTTCAAAAACTGGAATTCCACCTATATGTTCCATTATTTATGGTAGCTAATGATGCCAATGCAGTAAAGGAATATAAAGTGGTTACCTATCTGCAGGGTCAGTTGTGGACTGCCCTTATCAGAATTGGAGTAAATGGGGACCCTACAGCCAAATAGTCTCTAAAGGGATACATAAAATGAGTGAGAACGTTCCTTTTCCAAATACATTGTTGGATATATTATAATAATTATTTATTGATATGGTCAAGGATGGAAATATAATTGGTGATAAATGAACAGTGTCAAAATGACCTGTTTGATGCAATTCTTCCTGATTTTTGTGCACCATTCAATGACCACTGTCAATTTTTTCTGGTTGATGGGAATCTACCTGATTGATGTGCACCATTTTGGATGACATCTGTTTAATTGGCTCTGACCACTGTCAGGACCATAATTCCAATGGAAAAGTATTATTCAGTATTATATGTTTACACAATGGTGTTTTGTATCGTGTAGTCACCATATTAAGAAGAATAAATATTTTATGTTGCTCCAATAGATATTGGGATCCTTCTTTTTTTTCTTTTTTTAGGGTAGCTGAGTGTCTCAACAGCTGATCCCCAGCATTGAAACATTAATGAGTAGTGAGGAACAAAGCTGCTAAAACTTAACAGTTTGCTCGAATTTTGCCAGGAAATTTGATCTTCATCAAATCAAGTAAATGTGGCTTAAAATGCACAAAAAAAGTAGGGATTAAAAATGAAATAAATATTATTGTCACAATTCCTCCTCTCAGTGTGGCGAATGGCAGCTTGGAGGTACAATCTGGAGCAGAGGAGTGCTGAGCTATCAGTATCATGATAGACAACTCAGCTATCTAATCTGAGGCTTGGGCATGTTGAGCTGTCAGTCTGGTGAATGACAGTCCAGTTGCCCAATCAGGGCCGGGGTTTGCTGGGTTTCCTACTGGTGTCTCCTGTTCTGAAGGATTTCCAGGCTATCAGGCTGGCTGTTAGCCTCTTAACTCTGCCAGTCATAGCTCTGCTCAGCTTGGTGTGTCTTTGCTCTGTGCTTTAAGTTCTACTATTTTGATCTTTGATGACCAACCTTGGATTTGACTTTGACCATCTGCTTGCCAGCCTCTTTGTCTTGATCTGCTAGCTTCTTGGAATTCTGACACCAGACTGTAACCTGACTACGCCTTTGCCTCACCCCTCTGTTTATGACACACTCTCCTGGCTTTTGACTTTGGACTCCCTGACTTCCCCAGCTCACTGCATGTCCGTAAGTAGGGACATTTTTGTAGCCCTGATCACAGCACCATATAAATAAAATTGCTGTAATTGAAAGGGAACTTCATATCCCAGAGAGACAGAAGAGTCTGGGAGTACAAACTTGTGATGAGCTTTGACACACAGAGAAGGAATGAATGAGTCACATGGATTTATGGCTTTCTACATCAGTTAAGATCTAATGGGTAAGGTTTCACCTTGTGGAGAGAGACATGCCAGACCTGGCACGCCAGTTTAAGGAGACTTAAACACCTTGTATGCGCCTCTGGGAAATTAAATATGCAAATTGTCTCTTCAGAGAGGAAGAGGACTTGAACTCTAGTGCCACCTATTGGAAGTATCTTGTGTCTTGGCTCAGTTTGGAGATTCGATTTGGTGGAAGTAGCAATCCTACAAGTCATTATCGACACTTAAAGAGCATTGAAATATGAATTTGGATAAAAGCCAAATCAGACTCTCAATTTATAGACGTGGTGTTTTGGATATTGCCCTAGGCACTAGAGTTCAAGTCCTCTTCCTCTCTGTAGAGACAATTTGCATATTTAATTTCACAGAGGAGCATGCAAGGCATTTAAATCTACTCAAACTGATGTGCCAGACCTGTTATGTCACTCTCCACAAGGAGAAACCTTATCCCTTAGGTTGCATGCCAACTATGCGTTTTTCAAGCGTTTTTGCTGCGGAATATCGGCAGCAAAAACGCTTAAAGAACACTTGGTAATACGTGCCCCATGGTCCCCAGTGATAATCCGCATGTGCTGTGCACATGCGGAAATTTCTGCTGCGGATTATCATTGCGGAAAAATACGCAGCATGTCCATTAATTTTGCAGACATGCAGTGTAATTGCCGCCATTGACTTGCATTGAAACGCATATTATCCGTGTCAGCACATTTGCACATACAGATATTATGCGATTTAATGTGCGGATGATACCCGGGTTTGGAGTAGAGGAGACTCTCCTCTAGACCTGAGTACCATAGAACCTGTTAAAAAAAAAGGAAAGGACCTGCCATGACGTCATTTAGTCATGTGACAGGTCACGCGACCGCTGACGTCGGCGGTCGCGTGACCTGTCACATGACTCGATGACGTCACCGCAGGTCCTTTAACACCACCGCGACACATATAACAGACCAGACGGAGCGGAGAAAACACCGGGGGCCATCAGAAGGTAAGTATAATCTTTATTTTTTATTTTTTACCATTTTTATTCTTCTTTTTTAACTATTACTTGGTCATACTATATAAATCCATGTCGGTTGCATGGATCTATATAGTGTGACCAAGTTGTCAAGCACTTTTCCAAGTGATGCTAAAATCGCTTGGAAAAGCGCTTGATAACCCGCATGCAGAAATGCATGCAAAAACGCTTGACAAATGCTTCTACCTGGCAGGAAAAACGCATATAAAATCCGCATGCGTTTTTCCTGCCAAGGGTGAAGCGGAAAAAATATGCAGCATTTCTGCATCGTGGGCACATAGCCTTAGATCTCAGTCTAAGCCTCTCATTTAGCCAAATCAGATCTCATACTTTGTACTGACGAGGGGCAATACCCCAAAACACTGTGTCTACAAATTGAGATTCTGATTTAGCTTTTATTAAGGCTTGTTAAAGGATCAATAGTGACTTTTAGGATTGCTACTTCCAATAGATGGCATAGAGTTCAAGTACTCTTCCTCTCTGGAGACAACTTGCATACATCTGTAACGGGGGGCAGAGTGGTAGCCATGGTCGAGTGGCACATCTGTTTCATCATCCTGGGCCGCTACAGAAATAGGGGACTCTGTGAATCCCTGGGTGTGAGTGTGTTGTGATTCTTCAGTGGAGGAGACCTCCATACTCGCTTCTATCCCGCTATCCTGGGTGCCAACTCTTTTAGTCTTCAGAATGAGGAAGCCACACCAGCTTAAAAACGTAATAACTTCTTTACTTATTGCAACAGTCAAATACAGGGAATAGCAAGTGATACAGACTCCTTTTGTTCTTCTCACATATAGCGGCACTTTACCAGTGATGATGGACATGGATACAGATTCTGAGATGAAGAATAACGTAGAGTGCGCCAGCCCTAGGGGTAACTCCTTTTTCTGGTCCCACTGCCTGACTTGCTTGGATCCACCTTCCTGATAAGGCAGTCCTGTATTGGCATGTAAGGTGAAGCTCCCAATTGGCCTCTTACGGTAAATCTGCTCTGACTGTCACCGCTGTTCCTATACTCCAGTATTTGATGCACACACCCTTCTCTTGTTCTTTTCTCTCGTGCGCCTCACACGTTTGTCTTCACTGACAATCACTTACTAATTAAACTAAAAATGGATTCTCTAATCTTCCCAGAGATCCTTCAGTCTCCAACTCCAACCACCTAGGGGTAGGCCTATTTCTTTAACTATCTCCTGAACTTAAGATCTGCCAGACAAAATTCAACTGCT
The DNA here is from genome assembly GCF_046119375.1 of Phyllobates terribilis. Lineage (NCBI taxonomy): Eukaryota > Metazoa > Chordata > Amphibia > Anura > Dendrobatidae > Phyllobates > Phyllobates terribilis. The sequence continues at coordinate 883,790,937 of NW_027362762.1, forward strand.
ATCTAATGGCATATCATACATAACACATTTTTATGATCATAGTAATACACATATAAAAGCACAGTTTTTGAGGGAAGTGGGAATCCTCGACCACCCCCTCACACATCAATTAAGGAATGTGCCCTTCAGACCTAGTGAGGGCATCACAATCATTGACCAGAACTCAATCCGGTGACAATAAAGATTTCACTCTCTTTATCTATGAACTGCTCCAATATTTACTGCTTATTATCTTGTTTTTCTTTTTCTTCTAATGTTTCTATTTTCATACAATCATTTCTAATAATCGCCCTGTATAAACATCCCAAGCAATTGAACAAGAGACGATTATGTGCTGCGCTTTGTTGGTCGCATCTTTTATGCTAAGCAAATTGTTTGTCGTCAGCACATTCCATAGTTTAAACAGGTATATCATCTATTTGTCATAAGCTTTCTATTTCTTATGTTTCTTTGCTATGTGTCCTTCCCCTTTTCATTGCTCTTTTTTTACTATAAGAAAGCCCCCTGAGCAGGATACATTTACCAATCAACTTGCTGTAAATCATTGATTTGTTGATTGTTATGGATATTTTGAAGGCCCCTTAGTGGTTTTGTGCATTATGAGTTTTTTGGAGTAGGTGCGATTAAAAAAACACATGAAAAATCATATAAAAAAACATTTGAAACACTCTTCCTTTTCAGTTTTAGCCGGCTGTCCCATGATGAACTTTTGGTGAGTATTTGATATTTTCTGTACCTATTATAAAAAATTAGGTTACTTCATTTTTTCATTGCATTTTTTGAGTGTGTTTTTTACTTGCGTTTTTATCGGGTTTTTGATGCTACGGCTTCGTCTCTTATTAGTATGTTATGTTTTAAATAAAGATGCTTTGTTTTAATACTTCCTGGTATTTGGCTTTGACAAAACTATATTGATACCGTCATGTGCGGATTACATGCATTTATGAAACATGAACCGTAGGTCAGTTTAAGCTGAGTAATAAAAAACACATTTCTATTAGTGATGAGCGAGCACTAAAATACTCGGGTGTTCGTGCTCGGGTCAAGCAAATTGGAATACTCAAGTGCTCTGTCCGAGTAACGAGCCCAATTTAAGTCTATGGGAAACTCGAGCATTTTTCGGGCTGCCCCCCCTCCCACGGCGGTCTGCAGAGGGCCTAAAAATTGCCCAAATCTATGTGAACAGTGCTCAAATGACATGGGAACAGCATGGAGAAGACCCCTGGAAGCATCTCTGACTTCCAGGTCACTGCTGTCAACAATCTTGTCAGAGGTATTACTCCACATTTACGGACTCACAATAAAGCATACAAAAACAAAACCAAAATGGATTTTCCTGAGAAAAATTGTTAAGGAACATCCTTTCCAGGGTAATGACTTGTGTATAGGGCAAAATAAATATACAAGAGCAAAAATGCTCATCCACACCTTGGGCAATGTTTGCATGTAGCATTTTTGATGCATTTTTGAACTTTTGCATTGCTTTAGAATAAACAAAAATACATTCACCTTTAAATGTCATTTTAACATTTAACTACCTTATCTTGCCATGTGGTGTGTGAGACATGATCAAACACATCCTGTTTCATTTATGAAGGAGGGACTCTGAAAGTCACAAAGACTATTTTTATAGGGCCATCAAGCGGCCCTTACTATTCTTAAAGGGCCAGCAGTCGGCCCTCGCTATTGTTAGGGAGCCATCAGCCGGCTATGCTTTGTTGTTCCCATTATTAAACAGTCGGTCTCCTATACTGTTATTGCATATGCAGTGACTGCAAGGGCTGCCAAAAATTTGGACGCACACCAATACCCCTTTGAAGAGACAAAGAGGAGGGACTTAGTAAAAAAAATGTTCCCATTATAAAGGACTGGGTCTCCTATAGTGGTGATGCCCATGCAGTGACTGCAAGGGCTGCCAAAATTTGGGAAAAACCCGAATAACAAAGGAGCGGGTCTGCTGTACAGTAATAGGGTATGCAGTGAGTACAACAGCTGCCAATATATAGAAAAAACCCCAATAACAATTTAAAGACACATAGAGCTGGGCCACAGTAACGACATGTTCCCATTAGCAAGGAGCGGGTCTGCTATACAGTTATAGGGTATGCAGTGAGTCCAACAGCTGTCAAAATTTAGGAAAAACTCCAATAACAATTTAAAGACACATAGAGCTGGGCCACAGTAATGACATGTTCCCATTAGAATGGAGCAGGTCTGCTATACAGTTATAGAGTATGCAGTGCGTCCAATGGCTGCCAAAATTTAGGGAAAGCCCCAAAAACAATTTAAAGACACATATAGGTGGGCCACAGATTTGACATGTTCCCATAAGAAAGGAGTGGGTCTCCCATACTGTTCTTACGTATGCAGTGAATGCAACGGCTTCCAAAAATTCAAAGGAAATACAATGCCCCTTGCAAGAGACGTAGAGGAGGGCCTGCTGAATTTTTTTTTTCCCATTATTAAGAAGTGGGTCTCCCATACTGTTTGCTTATGGAGTGAATGCAACAGCTGCCAAAAATTTGGAGGAACTCCAATGCCCCTTGCAAGAGATGTAGAGGTCAGAGGACCTCCTGAAAACAATGTTTCCATTATTAGGAAGTGGGTCTCCCATACTGTTTGCCTATGCAGCATTATCTGCTATCCAACCAACAACCTTTTGACACTGCTCTGTGTTCAATAGTGGTGTTCGGAGGTTAGTAATTGGTCCAGGAAAGTCAAGCGACAAGATGTGGGTGTTTGTTGTGGCACAATTTCAGCTAATTTCAGCTTGCCCATGGCCTCGGCCTCTGCATGCACCATCAACATCAGGTTGTTATGGATCCGGGTGTTGGAACCTCTGTGCTTAGGTGCAAGGAGGGACCAGAGGGGCCTAACTAGGTATCAACTCGGACTGACCAAAGTCGTACGGCAGCTCAATAGACTCCATGACCATGCAAGGACTGAGCAGAGGGACCAGGTGCTACTCTGGGCCAGACCTTGTATGAGAGTAGGTGACTCCCACGGGTCAGAAGGCAGGGACCGACCGGTACAGCTGATGAGCATGGCAGGCTGGCTGATGGGTGATCCGGGTAGACACCACGGGTAACTGGCAGGAGCCTGGGGGTAGATGAACTGGCAGACATGGCAGGTAACAAGCAGGAGCCTCCAGGTAGGCTGGCTGGTACTCACAGCAGGTAACAGGCAGGTGCTTCCAGGTAAGCAGGCGGGCAGAGCCCATAGACAGACTGGTGGACTGGACTGTAGACAGACTGTTGGACTGGAGAGTAGACAAGCTGGCGGACAGGACTGGTAGTCAGGCTGGTGGACTGGACTGGTAGTCAGGCTGGCGGACTGGACTGGCAGTAAGGCTGGCGGACTGGACTGGTAGTCAGGCTGGTGGACTGGACTGGTAGTCAGGCTGGCGGACTCCACCACCGCAGGATCAGGTTCCCCGTTACATCGTAGGGATCTAGTTTAGTTCTATTGTAGGGACAGATCTCCTGTCTTTCCTTAGTCCCTGTAGCAGATCATAACACCATTCCTTAGGATTTGCTCCCTTTAGGGTGAGTGCAGAGATGGGAGCAGTCCGGGAAGAAAAATGTGGGATGAAGAGACGGTAATAGTTAGCGAAGCCCAGGAATTGCTGAATCGCCTTCAAGCCCTCCGAACGGGGCCACTTTGAGACGGCAGAGACCTTCTCGGGGTCCATCCATAGACCAGTCTTAGAGATAATACAGCCCAGGAACGGAAGTGAGGTCTGCTCGAAAAGGCATTTCTCAAATTTTGCATATAGGTGATTCTGCCTGAGCATTAGTGTTGAGCCACGCCCGTAGTGTTCGAGTTCGGTTCGGTTCGTCGAACACCCGTATGTTCGCCGAACTGTTCGTCGAACACCTTCGAACACCGTTAAAACCAATGGCAGGCAAACAAAAACACATAGAAACACACAGAAAACACCTTCAAAGGTGTCCAAAAGCTGACAAACTGCTCAGAAGACACAACTAACACATGGAAAAGTGACAAGTACATATAGTCATGCGAAAAGAAAAGAGGTGGAGGAGTAAAAGGAGGGGGAGACACAGATATAGGCATGTCATGCCCTTCTAAAACCAAAAAAGTGCGAAGCCGACACGGCCAGTCCGTTCCTGCCCGTGCGACCTCCGTGTCGCCGGGTTTGTGCCAGAGCCGTGGTGAACCCTGACGGCCAGCCCCCCTCTCCCAATACTGGTGCCTCTCCGCTGGTGGGTTCAGCGAGCACCCCTGAGGTGGAGGCAGGTCTAATCTTGTTAATTTAAATTGTCTCTCTAATTTGAATGAGTACACTTTAAATCCTTTTACAAGGATCTATTGAAGGGCAAGTCTCATGCCAGCAGCCACGGTAATTCCAGCTCCAGTAGCGTCCACTAAAGCTGCTGCAGTTAAAATGCTTTTATAAGGATCTAGCTTGGCGGTCCACCGCAAGGCGTCCTACCGCCAGTCCCAGCCCCCGTTCCATGGAGTGCCTCCACGATGCTCTTCACTGAGTGTCCCGGGGGACCGAACCATTTCCTTTGAAAAAATTAAGTGTCCAAACTACAGGTGGTGTAGCTAGCTTAACAGCTGGGATAATCCGCTCTCTAGCAGACACTGCTACTAGGCACAAAGTATTTCCTGGGCTAGATGCAGTTAAAAATTTGTAATTAGATACTCTCGTTGGATGCTGAGAAAGCATTCCATAGAGTCTGCTGGCACGCCATATATTATTCTCTTAAAAAGCTTGGGGTAGGGGTCTAGGGGACCCTTTTATAGGCAAAATCACGGCCCTGTATCGCAATACTTCACCTAGGCTGAAGATAAATGGAACATTTTCATCACCTTTCATAATCACCAATGGAACAAGGCAGGGATGTCCTCTGTCCCCTCTCTTATACATCCTAGTGATGGAACACCTGCTCTCATCAATTCGCCATAACCCCAATATTAGGTGGATTGAGGTAGGAGGCACCGAGTACAAGTGCTCTGCATTTGCTGATGATGTCCTAGTATATATCACTCAATCACATATATCCATCCCTGCTGTTATGGCTGAAATAGAACACTTTGTTACATGGTCAAATTTTAAAATCAATGTAGCGAAGTCTGAGGCCCTCGATGTCTCCCTCCCCAAATCCATACAGGATTCCATCCAGTCCAACTTTCCCTTTGCCTGGCCCTCACAGGGTATCAAATACTTAGGAATTCAAATTCACAGAGACCTCTCCCGTCTATGTTATCTTAATTTTGGGCCCTTTATTGAATAACTCCATACAGACCACGGTTGGCAAGTTAGAACTGTATGATTCACTACGTGAACCACTGGTGTTTTGTGGAAAAGCACATGTACACTGTGTTCCAAATTATTATGCAAAAAGTGTTTAGGAGTGATAAGGTAAGAATTTGTTTGTTTGTCAGTTAAACTCATTGATGGTGATGTGTGTCAGGGCTCTTTATATCACTGTAAGCAATTGCAGACACCTGTGCTAATTAGTTTGGCAGGTGTGTCCAATGAAAGGCAAGACTTCTTAAGAAGGCTGTCCCACATTATTAAGTAGCCTAATGGGAAAGAAAAAGGATGTGTCGGCTGCTGAGAAGCAACAAATTGTGGAGTGTTTAGGTCAAGGCATGATTACAATCAACATTGCCAAGACACTTCATCCTGATCATCGCACAATCAAGAAGTATGTAGCTGATTCACAGTACACAGGTGTGCGTGCTGATAAGGGAAAATTGAGGACTCTTTCCTACAGGCAATTACGTCAGGTTAAAAGAGCAGCGGCAAAAAAGCCTTGTCATAGCAGCAGACAAGTTTTTGAAACTGCTGGTGCCTCCAACATCCCCCGAACAACAAGATGCAGGGTCCTTCAGAGGTTTGCAGCTGTGCGTAAGCCATCCTGTCGACCTCCTCTATCCACTGTACACAAGCAGAAACGGCTCCAGTGGGCCAAACAATACATGAAGATTGACTTCAAAACTGTTTTGTTCACCGATGAGTGCCGTGCAACGATCGATGGTACAGATGGATGGAGTGGAGGATGGCTGGTTGATGGACACCCCATGCAAACACGGCTACGGCGCCAACAAGGAGGAGGTGGAGTAATGTTTTGGGCTGGAATCATGGGGAGAGAGATTGTCGGCCCCTTTAGGATCCCTGAAGGGGTAAAGATGAACTCCATAATGTTTGTGGAGTTTCTCAAACAGCACTTCCTGCCATGGTTCAAGAAGAAGAACCGTGTATTCCGCAGCAAGATCATTTTCATGCATGATAATGCACCGTCTCATGCTGAACATAACACATCTGCATCTCTGGCTGATATGGGCATAAAAGGGGACAAATTTATGGTGTGACCTCCATGCCCCCCTGGCCTCAACCTCATTGAGAACCTCTGGAGCATCATCAAAAGGAGTGTCTATGATGGCGGGAGGCAGATCACATCAAAGCAACAGCTCTGGGAGGGTATTCTGTCCTCATGCAAAACAATTGAAGCAGAAACCATCCAAAACCTGACAAATTTAATGGCCGAGACAGTTCAGAAGCTCCTTTCGAACAAGGGGTCCTATGTGCAAATGTAACATCACCTAGAATAAAGTTTTGAGTTGAAAACTGTTTGATTTCAGTTTCTAATAACCTGCTAATGCTTATAATTTAAAAAATGACCATTTTTGTGTTCTTTATTAAAATGAAAAGGTTGATCGAAGAGTGTGGGGGATCTAAGAGTGTGGCAACCCAGTAGTCAGGATTATTTCGAATTCTGACAATCTGAGCGTCATGTTGCAGGTAGTGCAGCAAGAAGGCACTCATGTGTCTTGCGCATCTAGGAGCCCCAAAATTATTTTCCGGGCTAGATGCAGCTAAAAATTAGTATTAATTTGAAAGCTGGTGGAGCTTAGTATAGATGGCCTAATAGAATCAGTACTGCATACTGCTACAAGGCCCAAATTATTTTCCAGCCAAGATACAGATAAACATGATTAGTAATTTTAAATCTAGTGGAGTTTAGTATAGATGGCCTAATAGAATCAGTTCTGCACACTGCTACAAGGCCCAAATTATTTTCCAGCCAAGATACAGATAAACATGATTAGTAATTTGAAAGCTTAAAATGGTTGGTGAGGTGATTTTAACAAATCATCAAGCTTTTACTCTCCCCAGGATGAAAAAGGGTAGAAAAGTCGTTTCGGATCCATGATTTGTTCATCTTTATGATTGTGAGTCTGTCTACATTATCAGTGGAGAGCCGCGTGCGCTTATCTGTCAGCACACAACCAGCACCGCCGAACACACGTTCAGACAGAACGCTGGCTGCGGGGCATGACAAGATCTCCACGGCGTAAGTGGCGAGCTCCGGCCATTTATCCAGATTAGAAGCCCAAAAAGAGCAAGGGTCCAGTGACACAGTCATGGCTTCAATGTTTACTTGGAGATACTCCTGTACCATCGTCTCTAGGCGTTGACTATGTGTCAGACTTCTTGTCTCCTATGGCATTGCAAAGGATGGGCTAAAAAAGTGGTGAAATGATTCCGCAAAATTGTTGTCACCAGCAGATACTGTGTTTCTGTTACGTTTTGAGTGCTGAACACTTGACGATCCCACGGTTGGCAAGTTGGAACTGTGAGATTCATTACGTGCACCACTAGTGTTTTGCGGAAAAGCACATGTAAGATTCTGCAACAGTCTCTGCTGATACTCCTGCATACGTGCATCTCTTTCTATGGCAGGAATAATTTCTGCAAATTTACTTTTGTACCGGGGATCTAACAGTGTGGCAACCCAGTAGTCAGGATTATTTCTAATTCTCACATTTCGAGGGTCATGTTGCAGGTAGTGCAGCAAGAAGGCACTCATGTGTGTTGCGCATCCAGGAGCACCAAGTCCCTGTTGTGTTGGTGGCGAGGTAACAATCATGCTTCCTTCCTCTGCCCTCTCCCCCCAACCTCGCACCCCAGAAATGTGATAAAGGTCTCCCTCATCTGATGAGTCTTCCATCAGTTTGTCCTCCACTTCTTCCTGGGCTCCTGCACCTTCCTCACTAGTTTGGCTGCTACCATGCACCCTGGTAAAACCATCTCCCCCACCCTCACATGCCTGCCGCCTTGGTGCTGCCGACCGTCTGGACCTTGCAGATGTTAGCCCTTCCGCATATAACTCCTCCTCCTCTACTTCCTCCATCTCCTCTTGTGCCACCACCTGACTCCGAATTCTGTTTAACATGTGCTCCAGCATGTAAATCACCGGAATAGTCATGCTGATAATGGCATCATCAGCACTAAACATCTTCGTCGCCATTTCAAAACTGTGCAGAAGGGTGCATAGGTCCCTGATCTGAGACCACTCCTCTAGCATCATTTGCCCCACCTCTGGATCTCATTGGCCCAGGCTATACGTCAGAACGTATTGCACCTGGGCTTGTCGGTGCTGCCACAGTCGCTGCAACATGTGCAGAGTAGTGTTGAGCCAACCCCGTAGTGTTCGGGTTCGGTTCGGTTCGTCGAACACCGGGATGTTCGACGAACTGTTCGTCGAACTGTTCGTCGAACACCTTAGAACACCGTCGAACACCGTTAAAACCAATGGCAGGCAAACAAAAACACATAGAAACACATAGAAAACACCTGCAAAGGTGTCCAAAAGCTGACAAACTGCTCAGAAGACACTCTCTTTAAAAAAGCCGGCCGGCAAATTCAGCAGCGGCATACACCGGTACCCGACAATTTAGACAAGAAGGAATAGAGCATCACACATAGATTAGATAGATAGAAACATGTCAGTCACACATGTAAGAAGCACAGTGACAGTGTTGGTTACTGCACTTGTCATTTAGTGTAAAGGATTTATTAAAAAAAATATTAGTGTTTTCATGCACCGTCTCTTTAAAAAAGCCGGCCGGCAATTCAGCATCTGTACCCGACAATTTAGAACAGAAAGAATAGAGCTTCACACATAGATTAGATAGATAGAAACATGTCAGTCACATATATAATAAGTACAGTGATAGTGTTGCTTACTGTACTTGTCATTTAGTGTAAAGGATTTATTTAAAAAAATAATAGTGTTTTCATGCACTGTCTCTTTAAAAAAGCCGGCCGGCAATTCAGCAGCGGTACCCGACAATTTAGAACAGAAAGATAGAGCATCACACATAGATTAGATAGATAGAAACATGTCAGTCACATATATATGAAGTACAGTGATAGTGTTCGTTACTGTACTTGTCATTTAGTATTAAAATAAAGGATTTATTATTAAAAAAATTGGCGTGGGGTTCCCCTTAATTTTAGGCTCTAGCGGAGGTTAAGCAGACGGCTGGGGCAGATGTTTGAAGCCTGGGAAGGGGGTAATACCCACGGAGCTTCCCAGGCTACTAATATCAGCCCCCAGCTGAATACATAGCCTTTACTAGCTATTAAAATGGGGGACCCCCCCAAAAAAATGACGTGGGGTCCCCCCTAATTTAATAGCTAGCAAAGGCTAGGCAGACAGCTGGGGGCTGATATTAATAGCCCAGGAAGGGAGCCATGAATATTGGCCCCCTCCCAGGCTAGAAACACCAGCCGTCAGCCGCCCCAGAAATGGCGCATTCATAGGATGCGCCAATTCTGGCACTTAGCCTCGCTCTTCCACGCTGCCCTGGTGCGGTGGCAGGGGGTAATAGGGTTGGGGTTGATGTCAGCTTATAATGCCAGCTGACATCAAGCCCAGGTTAGTAATGGAGAGGCGTCTATAAGACACCCCCATTACTAACCCCATAGTCAAAGTTAAATAAAACACAAACACCCAGAATAAAGTCCTTTAATTGAAATAAAGACACAATTCTTTATTGTTCTAAATTAAACCATACTTACCATCACGCCCATTCCAGCTGAAGCCAACGATCTCCTGCAATAAAAGAAAAATACTAAAGCAACCTCATCCTTACCTTTCCATGGTTCCCACGACAGCTTCAGCTCTGCTACATCGAGATGACAGGCTGGACCGCAGCAGAACGCTGCCATCCAGCCTGTCATCCCGCAGACACTGAGAAGCGCTGGCTTGCTTGCGCTGCTCAGCGTCTCTCTGTGACGACATCCAGATGAGCCGAGTTCATGTCCAATGAACTCGGCTCACCTCATGCACGTCACTGACAGCGTGGGAAAATTCTCACGCTGAAGCGCTGATTGCAGGAGAATTTTCCCACGCTGTCAGTGACGTGCAGGAGGTGAGCTGAGTTCATTGGACATGAGCTCACCTCATGCACATCACTGACAGCGTGGGAGAATTCTCCTGCACTCAGCACTTCAGCGTGAGAATTTTTCCACGCTGTCAGTGACGTGCATGAGGTGAGCCGAGTTCATTGGACATGACCTCGGCTCATCTGGATGCAGTCACAGCGAGACAGTGAGGAGCGCAAGCATGCCTGCGCTTCTCAGTGTCTGCGGGATGACAGACTGGATGGCAGCGTTCTGCTGCGGTCCAGCCAGTCATCTCGATGTAGCAGAGCTGAAGCTGTCGTGGGAACCATGGAAAGGTAAGGATGAGGTTGGTTTATTATTTTTCTTTTATTGCAGGAGATCGTTGGCTTCAGCTGGAATGGGTGTGATGGTAAGTATGGTTTAATTTAGAACAATAAAGAATTGTGTCTTTATTTCAATTAAAGGACTTTATTCTTGGTGTTGTGTTTTTTTTAAATACTTTACTAGAAATTCATGGCGGTCATGTCTAATACTGGCGTGACCCCATGAATTTTGGGCTTGGGGCCAGCTGATAATACCAAGCTGGCCCTAACCCCTTTATTACCCAGTGAGCCACAGCACCAGGGCCCTGGATGAGTTGGGTACAGCGCCAGAAGATGGCGCTTCTATGAACGCGCCATTTTCCGGGGTGGCTGCGGACTGCAATTTGTAGCGGGGGGGGGCCCAGAAAGCTTGGGCCTCCCTGCGCTGCAGATTCCAGCCCCCAGCTGCCTAGTTGTACCTGGCTGGACACAAAAATAGGGCGAAGCCCCACGTACTTTTTTTTTAATTATTTCATGAAATTCATGAAATAATTAAGAAAAAAAGGCCTTCCCTATATTGTTGTGTCCGGCCAGGTACAAGTAGGCAGCTGGTGGTTGGGGGCAGCCCGTTCCTGCCTGCTGTACCTGGCTGGACACAAATATAGTGCGAAGCCCCACTTCAATTTTTTTTAATTATTTCATGAAATTCATGAAATAATTAAAAAAAAAAGGGCTTCCCTATATTGTTGTGTCCGGCCAGGTACAAATAGGCAGCTGGTGGATGGGGGCAGCCCGTTCCTGCCTGCTGTACCTGGCTGGACACAAATATAGTGCGAAGCCCCACTTCAATTTTTTTTAATTATTTCATGAAATTCATGAAATAATTAAGAAAAAAAGGGCTTCCCTATATTGTTGTGTCCGGCCAGGTACAAATAGGCAGCTGGTGGATGGGGGCAGCCCGTTCCTGCCTGCTGTACCTGGCTGGACACAAATATAGTGCGAAGCCCCACTTCAATTTTTTTTAATTATTTCATGAAATTCATGAAATAATTAAGAAAAAAAGGGCTTCCCTATATTGTTGTGTCCGGCCAGGTACAAATAGGCAGCTGGTGGATGGGGGCAGCCCGTTCCTGCCTGCTGTACCTGGCTGGACACAAATATAGTGCGAAGCCCCACTTCAATTTTTTTAAATTATTTCAGGAAATTCATGAAATAATTTAAAAAAAATTGACGTGGGACTTCGGACTATATTTGTGTCCAGCCAGGTACAGCAGGCAGGAACGGGCTGCCCCCAACCACCAGCTGCCTATTTGTACCTGGCCGGACACAACAATATAGGGAAGCCCTTCTTTTCTTAATTATTTCATGAAATAATTTAAAGAAAATTGACGTGGGGCTTTGCCCTGTTTTTGTGTCCAGCCAGGTACAACTAAGCAGCTGGTGGCTGGAATCCGCAGCGCAGGGAGGCCCAAGCTTTCTGGGCCACCCCCGCTGCAAATTGCAGTCCGCAGCCACCCCGGAAAATGGCGCGTTCATAGAAGCGCCATCTTCTGGCGCTGTACCCAACTCATCCAGGGCCCTGATGCGGTGGCTCACTGGGTAATAAAGGGGTTAGGGCCAGCTTGGCATTATCAGCTGGCCCTAAGCCCGAAATTCATGGGGTCACGCCAATATTAGACATGACCACCATGAATTTCTAGTAAAGTATTTAAAAAAAACACAACACCCAGAAAAAAGTCCTTTAATTGAAATAAAGACACAATTCTTTATTGTTCTAAATTAAACCATACTTACCATCACGCCCATTCCAGCTGAAGCCAACGATCTCCTGAAATAAAAGAAAAATAATAAAGCAACATCATCCTTACCTTTCCATGGTTCCCATGACAGCTTCAGCTCTGCTACATCGAGATGACAGGCTGGACCGCAGCAGAACGCTGCCATCCAGCCTGTCATCCCGCAGACACTGAGAAGCGCAGGCTTGCTTGCGCTCCACAGTGTCTCTCTGTGAGGGCATCCAGATGAGCCGAGTTAATGTCCAATGAACTCGGCTCACCTCATGCACGTCACTGACAGCGTGGGAAAATTCTCCTGCACTCAGCGCTTCAGCGTGGGAGAATTCTCACACTGAAGCGCTGAGTGCAGGAGAATTCTCCCACGCTGTCAGTGACGTGCAGGAGGTGAGCTGAGTTCATTGGACATGAGCTCACCTTATGCACGTCACTGACAGCGTGGGAAAATTCTCCTGCACTCAGCGCTTCAGCGTGGGAGAATTCTCACGCTGAAGCGCTGAGTGCAGGAGAATTCTCCCACGCTGTCAGTGACGTGCAGGAGGTGAGCTGAGTTCATTGGACATGAGCTCACCTTATGCACGTCACTGACAGCGTGGGAGAATTCTCCTGCACTCACCGCTTCAGCGTGAGAATTTTCCGACGCTGTCAGTGACGTGCATGAGGTGAGCCGAGTTCATTGGACATGAACTCGGCTCATCTGGATGTCGTCACAGAGAGACGCTGAGCAGCGCAAGCAAGCCTGCGCTTCTCAGTGTCTGCGGGATGAGAGGCTGGATGGCAGCGTTCTGCTGCGGTCCAGCCTGTCATCTCGATGTAGCAGAGCTGAAGCTGTCGTGGGAACCATGGAAAGGTAAGGATGAGGTTGCTTTATTATTTTTCTTTTATTGCAGGAGATCGTTGGCTTCAGCTGGAATGGGCGTGACGGTAAGTATGGTTTAATTTAGAACAATAAAGGATTGTGTCTTTATTTCAATTAAAGGACTTTATTCTGGGTGTTTGTGCTTTTTTTAACTTTGACTATGGGGTTAGTAATGGGGGTGTCTTATAGACGCCTCTCCATTACTAACCTGGGCTTGATGTCATCTGGCATTATAAGCTGACATCAACCCCAACCCTATTACCCCCTGCCACCGCACCAGGGCAGCGTGGAAGAGCGAGGCTAAGTGCCAGAATTGGCGCATCCTATGAATGCGCCATTTCTGGGGCGGCTGACGGCTGGTGTTTCTAGCCTGGGAGGGGGCCAATATTCATGGCTCCCTTCCTGGGCTATTAATATCAGCCCCCAGCTGTCTGCATAGCCTTTGCTAGCTATTAAATTAGGGGGGACCCCACGTCATTTTTTTTGGGGGGTCCCCCATTTTAATAACTAGTAAAGGCTATGTATTCAGCTGGGGGCTGATATTAGTAGCCTGGGAAGCTCCGTGGGTATTACCCCCTTCCCAGGCTTCAAACATCTGCCCCAGCTGTCTGCTTAACCTCCGCTAGAGCCTAAAATTAAGGGGAACCCCACGCCAATTTTTTTAATAATAAATCCTTTATTTTAATACTAAATGACAAGTACAGTAACCAACACTATCACTGTACTTCACCGGCTTTTTTAAAGAGACGGTGCATGAAAACACTATTATTTTTTTTGATAAATCCTTTACGCTAAATGACAAGTACAGTAAGCAGCACTTTCACTGTACTTCGTATATATGTGGCTGACATGTTTATATCTATCTAATCTATGTGTGAAGCTCTATTCTTTCGGTTCTAAATTGTCGGGTACAGGTGTATGCCGCTGCTGAATTGCCGGCTTTTCATGTTTCACTGTTGGCACTGTTCCCATCGATTTGGGCAATCACTGTAATGCCACAACCACCATGGCTGTGGCATTACAGTGAGTGGCAGACAATCCCTGCATGATTGGTGCTCTAAATAGCGCCAGACATGCAGGACACGCTTTTGGTGCACGAACAGTTATCGAACATAACCTCGAACAGCCGAATTTTTTGCAAATCGTTCGGGTTCGTCGAACAACTCGAACACCGCCCAAAACAGCTCGAATTTGAGATTGGCGAACAGTTCTAGTCGAACACCGCTCATCTCTAGTGCAGAGTTGAATTCCACCGGGTAGGCACATCGCATTTTAGCCGGTGAAGTGGCAGGCCCAACGACTTCTGTAGAGATGTAAGTTGCTGAGCTGTGGGATGCGAACGGCGGAAGTGAGCACACAGCGACCGTGCCCTCTGCAGAAGGCCATCTCGTCCGGGACTAGCAGACACGGCAGGTAACAAGCAGGAGCCTCCAGGTAGGCTGGCTGGTAGGCACGGCAGGTAACAGGCAGGTGCTTCCAGGTAAGCAGGCGGGCAAAGCCCATAGACAGACTGGCGGACTGGACTGTAGACAGACTGTCAGGCTGGAGAGTAGACAAGCTGGCAGACGGGACTAGTAGTGAGGCTGGTGGACTGAACTGGTAGTCAGGCTGGCGGACTGGACTGGTAGTCAGGCTGGCGGACTGGACTGGTAGTCAGGCTGGCGGACTGGACTGGTAGTCAGGCTGGCGGACTGGACTGGTAGTCAGACTAGCAGTGGGACCTGAGAGCTGAAGCAGAGTTTAGGACACAAAGCTACAACCTTGCACGGGCACCTCCATTTTGGAGGAGGTGCCTTTTATATGAGAGGTCCCCTGGCCATTGGCCGGGGATCCCTTAGGCCGGCGCGCGTGGCCCCTTTAAGAGGGAGGGAGCGCGCGCTCCCTAAGCACAGTGCCCGGGAAGCTGCATGCGCCAGCAGCAGCAGGAGCGCCGGGGGACGCCGAGCGGGGAGCGCGGCGGTAAGAGGGACGGCGTCTCTGCCTGTCAGGGAGCAGAGACGCCGATACTACACAGGTCCACTTCCCCGTTCCTTGCCATACACCTTGCCCATTTTACATGGAGGACAATATTTTCCACATTCAATACAAATGGCTGGATTTGAAACGCAGTTATACGTGATACGTGTAATGGAAAACCACGGTTCTAAATAGCAGGCCTGTAGGTTACTATTCTTCACAGCGACCTCGTGTGAATAGCTTTGCTGAGGCACTGCAACAAAATGGAAATAGAGGCCAGAAATGGCAGGATATGGAACGCAGTTATATGTCATACATCTGACGGAGAACCACGGTTTTAAATTTCAGGCCAGTAGTTTACCAATACTATTCTTCACAGCAACCTCGTGTGAATAGCTTCGCTGACACACTGCAACAAAATGGAAATGGAGGCCAATATTTTTCACATTCACTACAAATTTCTGGATTTTTATCGCTGTAATATGGAAAAGATCTGGCTGTATTCTGCAGTGCTAACAAGCAAATGGAGCAGAAAAATTGTGTACTCTGGATTACTTTTTAAGCAAATAATCAGGATTAAGATAAAAAAAAATTAGCTCTGGCCCCTGATACCTGGGGCTATGTTTACAAATATCTGTAATAGCAGGATTAGTCAGAACGTGCAATGGACCCTCTTGCACTATATGCACTGCAGTCTGCCACATACACTGCCTGCTTGCCTAACTCCTGCTGTCACCACTGAATATATGCAGCTGGATTAGTCCTCAGAAGGACTGTTAGTTCAGATGGATAGATATATATGTTGTGGAATAACTATTTACTAACTATAAACAAGCAAATCTCTCCCAGACTCAACAGCAGCTCTCCCTACTCTGCCTGTTTCCAGGATAGACTGTGACAAGCATAGCGCCTCCAGGTCTTATATAGCAGATTTCTCCACAAAACTGCTAACAATCGTTAATGATTTGGATGAATTTCACAGAGGAGCCACCATTGCCAGTGTGACAGGAAGCTCAGTTGGAATTCCTGGAGGAATCACCACCCTTGTAGGCCTTGCTCTGGCCCCGTTTACCGCAGGGGTATCTCTGATTGTCAGTGGTATCGGGGCCGGTGTTGCTGCAGTTGGAGGACTCACAGGGGCATTGGTGTCTGTAAATATGAAAAATAAATGCAGCCAAGTAGAAGAGATTTTAAAGACAGTTAATGCAGAGATGAATGAATTGGAAAAGGCTTAAAAAAAGTTAGATTCATTAGTTACTGACAAAATGTCTAAGCAAAAAGTAGTAGGCATTCCTGATAAAGCCACGGTTAGGGGGAGAAGTGTATATGCTGCATTAGAGGTTGTCAGACTGATTCAGCTGAGCAAGGTGTCATCTGAGAAAGGTGTAAGCCAATGCGGCTCGAGGGGTGAAGATAGTAGCTCAGTGGGCCTGGGTATTTAAAGGAATTTCAGGGTTTTTTGTCAGGATTGTTTATATTCATTGATATCTTTTTCGTTACTAAGGGAGCGATGGAAAACACCATGGGAATAAGACAGAGCAGGCTGCACAAATAAGAGAATGTTCTGAGGAGATTAAAAAGTTACATAAAGATTTACAAAAATTATATGAGGATTTGATGCCAGATAATAATACTAAATGAACGGGAAATGCTTTCAGAAAGATTTCATACAGTAAAATACTAATTATATCTGGCTATCTCACTATCCTTGATAAAACTTCAATGCAGAATCTGAGTGTAATTAGTGCAGTTTCCAAGAACAATGAAACATGTTGGACACAGACTTGAGAATTTGGTACAAAATACCAGTTGTGGCATACAAAGGTTGAAGATCTTTATTCCAATCAATAAACAACTGGCTTCATGTGGATCACGTCATTGCATTGCAGATTGCTATTAGAGACGTCAACATTTTATGTCTCTTACCAGAAATTCATATAATAGAAAACAAAGAGGAAGAAGCAGACAATGGGAAAAGCTGAAAACTTGAAATTCACACAATTGGATTAGTGGCTAATATTTGAAGTATTATTTTAAGTTTGATAACATTTCTAAGAATTCAAATCCTCACAAGATCTCCTTCTCTACTCCCCTCTTATTTCCTCTTCCCACAATCACATACAAGACTTCTCCCATGTATCCCCCCTACTCTGGAACTCTCTACCCTAACATATCAGACTCTCACCTACCGTGGAAACCTTCAAAAGGAACCTGAAGACCCACCTCTTCCGACAAGCCTACAACCATCGCTCCACCATACCACTGCACGACCAGCTCTACCCTCACCTACTGTATCCTCACCCATCCCTTGTAGTCTGTGAACCCTCACGGGCAGGGTCCTTGTTCCTCCTGTACCAGTCGCTGTCACGTTTTGTTCAAGATTATTGTAATTGTTTTTGTATGTTTACCCCCTTTTCACATGTAAAGTAGCATGGAATAAATGTCGCTATAATAATAAATAATAATATAAACCTGATGATGCTGTGCGGCCCGCCAATTGCTGTAATACTCATAACCAACATGGTTACTGCATTACAGTGTGTGGCGCCCCTGAGGGTTCAGTCGCCACAGAGGTACTGCACCTCACCCAGAGGTGTGATGTCTCCTTCTCTCAGGTAAGGAGGGAGTGCACTACACTACACTACTCCAGGCCGGCTGGAAGGGCAAGATGCACTGTGTCTCCTGCTGAGCCCTGTCCCTGGCTGGAGTGGGGGGAACCAAAGAGAGGGTGAGCCAGTAGTGGGTGTGGGTGGAGGAAGTAGTTTAGGGGAGCACTTTTACAGGAGGTATATATAAAGGGAAGACATTTTAGGGTAGTTGGTCAGAACAGAGAGTAGAGAACAGAGAGTGAGTAGTAAGGAGAGGAGGGGAGCAGAGTCTCTTTAGGAGCTCTGCTCCATATGTTGGGGCCTGGTAATAGAGGCCCAGGAGGGGAGCAGAGGAGAAAGGCTCTGTTCTACAGAAGGGATCCCAGGGGGTACAGTGAGTGTAGGATGGCGCCCGTATGCCCCGAATCTGCAAGGTGTCAGAGGGATCAGGCCGCAAGAAGGGACCGGTCCCTGGCCCAGCCGTGTTACTCCAGGTCTTGGCTGGAAAAACCGGAGGCTTCTGCACTTCCATGGTGCAGTCGCCACAGTCTCATCCTAGTCACCGTGAGGGTCAAGTAGGTCCGGGAACTCCAGGTTGCCCAGAGGGACTTCAGAGCACCCGATCGGGACTGTGTGTGGGAAGCGCAGGGCAGGAGGGAGAAGACCCAGCATGAGAAGTCGGTCTAGTAAGGATCATAAAGATTGTGGGGTTCCATCAAGCACTCCTGAAACATCTGAGAAAGTTCTGAACCCCTGGTCTGGTAGACGCAGTGCGACGCGGAGGCGGACACCCGTACAGTGTACCTGAGAACCTTGAACAAGAACTGTGAGTAAAACTCGGATGACTGCACTCCATTGCCTCCGTCAGTTATTTCATCTGCGCCATCCCGACTGCACTACAAGCCCCAGTATCACCACGCACCATCAAACTCTACACTGCCCTGAGGCCCGCTCCACCTGTGGGGAGCTGTTCCTTCCTAGCTGCCTATCATCTGCCTCAGAGGTCTGCAGCAGCGCTGGTACAAATTACCAGAAAGCACAGGTGGCGTCACGATCAAACTACAAATCCCATATAAACTTTCCCCTTTTTGTTGACCGACCTGGGCCATGGACCGGGCCAGCCACTGTGACATATTCCCCCCCAGCATCCATAGGCCTGGACACCGAGTACCCCACTGCCCCTGGGGCGCGTCATCTTCTGGCGTCACGAACAGGATACGTGACCAGCCTGTTATCAGCGGGTATTGTGTGCCTAAAGAACTGTTTGTCCACATTGAATGTGGCGCCCGCCCCAGAAGAACGGGCGCCATTATCTGCGTGATCAAAGACAACAATATGGAACCTCCCATCATGGGCAGGGTCCCGGAATGGCGCCAAAAGCACAACCCGCCTCTTGCAACTGTAACTGTCCGCATAGATGTGTCCGTCAAGGTGGGGAGGACGTCCCTGGGAGTGACCGATAGCAGACTGCTATGGAACCGCCCCTGAAAAGGGAGGGGAGAAAGAGAGAAGGAATGGAGACAGGGTGTGGTCTTAACAAGTCAAGACAGACCGCACCCGGCAGCCAGCATGGACGGAAGCCAGGAACAAGCCTCCGCCTCTGGCCTGCAGCAGCAAGTGCCCCCCCTCACCCTGGAGGTAGAGACAAGCAAACTTTCCCCGGAGAATGCTGAGTTCCTCCAGAGCGAGATCCAGGAGCTGAGCCAGCAGGAGGAATGGGCCCAGCAAGCAACGGTCGCCAGGTGGAAGAAGGAGCTGCTGGAGAAGTTAACAGCTCGGCGGCAGCCAGCCCCAAGTACCATCAGCGGCGCCCCAGTCCCGGCGAAGCCAGAAGAGTGCCAGGAGGCCATGTGCAGCACAGGAGCAGGTAGGAAGAGTTCCCCTGTCCCGGGCGCTGCAAGCACCGACTTGCTCCTGGGTGCTCCTGGGCCTCCTACAGCAGCACCCCCCATACCCAGGCATGTACACCCTGGAGCTGCTGCTAAGCCCGGAACCTCCACTCCCGGGCGCTGACTCTGAGGACCTCCTGCTCGGCTCCCTCCCGGAACCTCCACCCCCGGGCGATGACTCCGCGGACCTCATGCTAGGCTCCCTTCCGGAACCGCCATTTCCAGCACCCAAGTAGGTGTACGGCGCACCCTCCTTCGACTGGTCCGCCAGGTTTGAGGACCAACAGCAGTGCCCACTACTCCCAACACCAGCGCCCCCAGTTGCCTGCCCCGGAGGAAAAGAGTTTAGTTGGGACAACCGGGGGGGGACCTGATGGGGTTCCCGCAGGAGACTCAAGCCCAAGCCTTGCAGAGAAAGGAGTTCTGTGGCGGGAGCTCCTACAACTGGAGGATGAGCGGCGCACACGGCGGGCGCGCTGCGAGCGGTTGGAGGCAGGCGGAATCAGCCCATCCTAGTCCCCGTGAAGAGGGACTGGTCGTGAAATTCGACTTGAAGGCTGGATGGGGCTTCATCTGCGATCCCCACTTCAGCAGAGACATCTTTGTAAACAGGGGGGATGTTGAGCCTCAACTGGAGCAGGGCCATCCCGACCGGAATTTGTATCCCGGAGACCTTGTCACCTATACCAGACACCACGGGGAATGCGGGTGTTATGCCCTCCAGGTATACCGCGTGGTCAAGGAGGAAAAGGACATGCCCCCGCAGTTCATGGCTGATGACCCGGCTGGGTCAGCCAGCAAGAATCAGAAGAACCCCTGGCGGGGACCCCACTACTAGGTACCAGTAAGTGGAACTGAACATTGTATATAGTTACCCGTAAGGGTACCAACAGAAAATTTGTTTATTTTTGTGTGCATAATTACCCGTCAGGGTATACAGAATTCAGGCTGAGGACTGTGAGCAGCCAAGGAGTGACTTTGTATATAGTTGGCACTTCATAAGTTGCCCTCTATTGGTTTTATATTTGCAACCGCAGACCTCAGAACGAAAACCCGTTTGGCGTGGCCCTGCAGCCACGCCCAGGGCCTACGTTGAGGGTTTTTGGACGGGTCCCTCATGCTGCTTGATTTGCACCTTTACCCGTGAGATGGACACCCTGTTAGGGATCTCACGGCTACTTGC
The DNA here is from genome assembly GCF_046119375.1 of Phyllobates terribilis. Classification (NCBI taxonomy): domain Eukaryota; kingdom Metazoa; phylum Chordata; class Amphibia; order Anura; family Dendrobatidae; genus Phyllobates; species Phyllobates terribilis. Next base: position 883,811,675 of record NW_027362762.1, read on the forward strand.
TTGAAAATGTTTTGCATGAAAATGTATATATGCCAGTGAAAAGTTTCATACTGTTTGTAATAATGTTAACCTGCAACATTCAAAGAAAAGTGCCTGAAATAAAGGGAAGAAATGTTTTGTTTATAATCTTCTATGCGAATGCATTCTAAAAAAATTGTATGTCTAAAATACCGTGTTTTTGCTCAGTTCCAGCCCGCGGATGTGTTGTGTTATACCAGGGGGGAGTGTGGCGCCCCTGAGGGTTCAGTCGCCACAGAGGTACTGCACCTGACCCAGAGATGTGGTGTCTCCTTCTCTCAGGTAAGGAGGGAGTGCTGCCCGGAACCTCAACACCCACATTCAACACTAAACTACTCCAGGCCGGCTGGAAGGGCAAGATGCACTGTGTCTCCTGGTGAGCCCTGTCCCTGGCTGGAGTGGGGGGAACCAAAGAGAGGGGGAACCAGTAGTGGGTGTGGGTGGAGGAAGTAGTTTAGGGGAGCACTTTTACAGGAGGTATATATAAAGGGAAGACATTTTAGGGTAGTTGGTCAGAAAAGAGAGTAGAGAACAGAGAGTGAGTAGTAAGGAGAGGAGGGGAGCAGAGTCTCTTTAGGAGCTCTGCTCCATATGTTGGGGCCTGGTAATAGAGGCCCAGGAGGGGAGCAGAGGAGAAAGGCTCTGTTCTACAGAAGGGATCCCAGGGGGGAAAGTGAGTGCAGGACGGCACCAGTATGCCCGAATCTGCCAGGTGTCAGAGGGATCAGGCCGCAAGAAGGGACCGGCCCCTGGCCCAGCCGTGTTACTCCAGGTCTCGGCTGGAAAAACCGGAGGCTTCTGCACTTCCATGTTGCAGTCGCCACCGTCTCATCCTAGTCACCGTGAGGGTCAAGTAGGTCCAGAAACTCCAGGTTGCCCAGAGGGACTTCAGAGCACCCGATCGGGACTGTGTGTGGGAAGCGCAGGGCAGGAGGGAGAAACCCAGCGTGAGAAGTCGGTCTAGTAAGGAACATAAAGAACGCGGGGTTCCATCAAGCACTCCTGAAATATCTGAGAAAGTGCTGAATAGTGTTGAGCCACCCCCGTATTGTTCAGGTTCGGTTCGGTTCGTCGAACACCGGGATGTTCGAGGAACTGTTCGTCGAACACCGGGATGTTCGAGGAACTGTTCGTCGAACTGTTCGTCGAACACCTTAGAACACCGTCAAAACCAATGGCAGGCAAACAAAAACACATAGAAACACATAGAAAACACCTTCAAAGGTGTCCAAAAGCTGACAAACTGCTCAGAAGACTCTCTCTTTAAAAAAGCCGGCCGGCAAATTCAGCAGCGGCATACACCGGTACCCGACAATTTAGACAAGAAGGAATAGAGCATCACACATAGATTAGATAGATAGAAACATGTCAGTCACATATATAAGAAGTACAGTGACAGTGTTGCTTACTGTACTTGTCATTTAGTGTAAAGGATTTATTTAAAAAAATAATAGTGTTTTCATGCACCGTCTCTTTAAAAAGCCGGCCGGCAATTCAGCATCTGTACCCGACAATTTAGAACAGAAAGATAGAGCATCACACATAGATTAGATAGATAGAAACATGTCAGTCAGATATATAATAAGTACAGTGATAGTGTTGGTTACTCTACTTGTCATTTAGTGTTAAAATTAAGGATTTATTAAAAAAAAAAATTAGCGTGGGGTTCCCCGTAATTTTAGTCTCTAGCGGAGGTTAAGCAGACGGCTGGGGCAGATGTTTGAAGCCTGGGAAGGGGGTAATACCCATGGAGCTTCCCAGGCTACTAATATTAGCCCCCAGCTGAATATCTAGCCTTTACTAGCTATTAAAATGGGGGACCCCCCAAAAAAAATGACGTGGGGTCCCCCCTATTTTAATAGCTAGCAAAGGCTAGGCAGACAGCTGGGGGCTGATATTAATAGCTCAGGAAGGGTGCCATGAATATTGGCCCCCTCCCAGGCTAGAAACACCAGCCGTCAGCCGCCCCAGAAATGGCGCATCCATAGGATGCGCTAATTCTGGCACTTAGCCTCGCTCTTCCCACTGCCCTGTAGTGGCAGTGGGGTAATAGGGCTAGGGTTGATGTCAGCTTATAATGCCAGCTGACATAAAGCCCAGGTTAGTAATGGAGAGGCGTCTATAAGACACCCCCATTACTAACCCCATAGTGAAAGTTAAAAAAAACACAAACACCCAGAATAAAGTCCTTTAATTGAAATAAACACACAATTCTTTATTGTTCTAAATTCAACCATACTTACCGTCACGCCCATTCCAGCTGAAGCCAACGATCTCCTGCAATAAAAATAAAATAATTATCCAACATCATCCTTACCTTTCGATGGTTCCCAGGACAGCTCCAGCTCTGCTACATCGAGATGACAAGCTGGACCGCAGCAGAACGCTGCCATCCAGCCTGTCAACCCGCAGACACTGAGAAGAGCAGGCTTGCTTGCGCTTCTCAGTGTCTCGCTGTGACGGCATCCAGATGAGCCGAGGTCATGTCCAATGAACTCGGCTCACCTCATGCACGTCACTGACAGCGTGGGAAAATTCTCCTGCACTCAGCGCTTCAGCGTGGGAGAATTCTCACGCTGAAGCGCTGAGTGCAGGAGAATTTTCCCACGCTGTCAGTGACGTGCATGAGGTGAGCTGAGTTCATTGGACATGAGCTCACCTCATGCACGTCACTGACAGCGTGGGAGAATTCTCCTGCACTCAGCGCTTCAGCGTGAGAATTTTCCCACGCTGTCAGTGACGGGCATGAGGTGAGCCGAGTTCATTGGACATGACCTCGGCTCATCTGGATGCCGTCACAGCGAGACACTGAGGAGCGCAAGCAAGCCTGCTCTTCTCAGTGTCTGCGGGATGACAGGCTGGATGGCAGCGTTCTGCTGCAGTCCAGCCAGTCATCTCAATGTAGCAGAGCTGAAGCTGTCATGGGAACCATGGAAAGGTAAGGATGATGTTGGTTTATTATATTTCTTTTATTGCAGGAGATCGTTGGCTTCAGCTGGAATGGGCGTGATGGTAAGTATGGTTTAATTTAGAACAATAAAGAATTATTTCAGGAAATTCATGAAATAATTTAAAAAAAAATTGACGTAGGGCTTCGCACTATATTTGTGTCCAGTCAGGTGCAGCAGGCAGGAACGGGCTGCCCCCAACAACCAGCTGCCTATTTGTACCTGGCCGGACACAACAATATAGGGAAGCGCTTTTTTTTTTAAATTATTTCATGAAATAATTAAAAAAAAATTGACGTGGGGCTTCGCACTATATTTGTGTCCAGCCAGGTACAGCAGGCAGGAACGGGCTGCCCCCAACCTGCAGCTGCCTATTTGTACCTGGCCGGACACAACAATATAGGGAAGCCCTTTTTTTTTTTTAATTATTTCATGAAATAATTAAAAAAAAAATTGACGTGGGGCTTCGCACTATATTTGTGTCCAGCCAGGTACAGCAGGCAGGAACGGGCTGCCCCCAACAACCAGCTGCCTATTTGTACCTGGCCGGACACAACAATATAGGGAAGCCCTTTTTTTTTTAAATTATTTCATGAAATAATTAAAAAAAAATTGACGTGGGGCTTCGCACTATATTTGTGTCCAGCCAGGTACAGCAGGCAGGAACGGGCTGCCCCCAACCACCAGCTGCCTATTTGTACCTGCTCGGACACAACAATATAGGGAAGCCCTTTTTTTTTTTAATTATTTCATGAAATAATTTAAAAAAAAATTGACGTGGGGCTTCGCACTATATTTGTGTCCAGCCAGGTACAGCAGGCAGGAACAGGCTGCCCCCAACCACCAGCTGCCTATTTGTACCTGGCCGGACACAAAAATATAGGGAAGCCCTTTTTTTTTAAAATTATTTCATGAAATAATTAAAAAAAAAATTGACGTGGGGCTTCGCACTATATTTGTGTCCAGCCAGGTACAGCAGCCAGGAACGGGCTGCCCCCAACCTACAGCTGCCTAATTGTACCTGGCCAGACACAACAATATAGGGAAGCCCTTTTTTTCTTAATTATTTCATGAAATAATTTAAAGAAAATTGACGTAGGGCTTCGCCCTGTTTTTGTGTCCAGCCAGGGGGCTGGAATCCGCAGCGCAGGGAGGCCCAAGCTTTCTGGGCCACCCCCGCTGCAAATTGCAGTCCGCAGCCACCCCGGAAAATGGCGCGTTCATAGAAGCGCCATCTTCTGGCGCTGTACCCAACTCATCCAGGGCCCTGATGCGGTGGCTCACTGGGTAATAGCTTGCTCTCAGCGCTTCAGCGTGGGAGAATTCTCACGCTGAAGCGCTGAGTGCATGAGAATTTTCCCACGCTGTCTGTGACGTGCATGAGGTGAGCTGAGTTCATTGGACATGAGCTCACCTCATGCACGTCACTGACAGCGTGGGAGAATTCTCCTGCACTCAGCGCTTCAGCGTGGGAGAATTCTCACGCTGAAGCGCTGAGTGCATGAGAATTTTCCCACGCTGTCAGTGACGTGCATGAGGTGAGCCGAGTTCATTGGACATGACCTCGGCTCATCTGGATGCCGTCACAGAGAGACGCTGAGGAGCGCAAGCAAGCCTGCGCTTCTCAGTGTCTGCGGGATGACAGGCTGGATGGCAGCTTTCTGCTGCGGTCCAGCCTGTCATCTCGATGTAGCAGAGCTGAAGCTGTCGTGGGAACCATGGAAAGGTAAGGATTATGTTGCTTTATTATTTTTCTTTTATTGCAGGGGATCGTTGGCTTCAGCTGGAATGGGCATGATTGTAAGTATGGTTTAATTTAGAACAATAAAGAATTGTGTCTTTATTTCAATTAAAGGACTTTATTCTGGGTGTTTGTGTTTTTTTTAACTTTGACTATGGGGTTAGTAATGGGGGTGTCTTATAGACGCCTCTCCATTACTAACCCGGGCTTGATGTCAGCTGGCATTATAAGCTGACATCAACCCCAGCCCTATTACCCCACTGCCACCGCTACAGGGCAGTGGGAAGAGCGAGGCTAAGTGCCAGAATTGGCACATCCTATGGATGCGCCATTTCTGGGGCGGCTGATGGCTGGTGTTTCTAGCCTGGGAGGGGGCCAATATTCATGGCACCCTTCCTGGGCTATTAATATCAGCCCCCAGCTGTCTGCCTAGCCTTAACTAGCTATTAAAATAGGGGGGACCCCACGTCAATTTTTTGGGGGGTCCCCCATTTTAATAGCTAGTAAAGGCTAGGCATTCAGCTGGGGGCTGATATTAGTAGCCTGGGAAGCTCCGTGGGTATTACCCCTTCCCTGGCTTCAAACATCTGCCCCAGCTGTCTGCTTAACCTCGCTAGAGCCTAAAATTATGGGGAACCCCACGACAATTTTTTTTAAAATAAATCCTTTATTTTAACACTAAATGACAAGTACAGTAATCAACACTGTCACTGTACTTCATATATATGTGACTGACATGTTTCTATCTATCTAATCTATGTGTGATGCTCTATTCCTTCCATTCTAAATTGTCGGGTACCGCTGCTGATTTGCCGGCCGGCATTTTTAAAGAGACAGTGCATGAAAACACTAATATTTTTTTTAATAAATCCTTTACACTAAATGGCAAGCACAGTAATCAACACTGTCACTGTAATTCTTATATATGTGACTGACATGTTTCTATCTATCTAATCTATGTGTGATTCTCTATTCCTTCTATTCTAAATTGTCGGGTACCGCTGCTGAATTGCCGGCCGGCTTTTTTAAAGAGACGGTGCATGAAAACACTAATATTTTTTTTAATAAATCCTTTACACTAAATGACAAGTACAGTAATCAACACTGTCACTGTACTTCTTATATATGTGACTGACATGTTTCTATCTATCTAATCTATGTGTGAAGCTCTATTCTTTCGGTTCTAAATTGTCGGGTACCGGTGTATGCCGCTGCTGAATTGCCGGCTTTTCATGTTTCACTGTGGGCACTGTTCCCATCGATTTGGGCAATCACTGTATTGCCACAACCACCATGGCTGTGGCATTACAGTGAGTGGCAGACAATCCCTGCATGATTGGTGCTCTAAATGGCACCAGACATGCAGGACACGCTTTTGGTGCACGAACAGTTATCGAACATAACCTCGAACAGCCGAATTCTTTGCAAATCGTTCGGGTTCGTCGAGCAACTCGAACACCGCCAAAAACAGCTCGAATTTGAGATTGGCGAACAGTTCTAGTCGAACACCGCTCATCTCTAGTGCTGAACCCCTGGTCTGGTAGACGCAATGCGACGCGGAGGCGGACACCCGTACAGTGTACCTGAGAACCTTGAACAAGAACTGTGAGTAAAACTCGGATGACTGCACTCCACTGCCTCCGTCAGTTATTTCAGCTGCGCCATCCCGACTGCACTACAAGCCCCAGTATCACCACCCACCGTCAAACCCTACACTGCCCTGAGGCCCGCTCCACCTGTGGGGAGCTGTTCCATCCTAGCTGCCTATCAACTGCCTCAGAGGTCTGCAGCAGCGCTGGTACAAATTACCAGAAACCACAGGTGGCGTCACAATCAAACTACAAATCCCATATAAACTTTCCCCTTTTTGTTGACCACCCTGGGCCACGAACCGGGCCAGCCACTGTGACATATTCCCCCCCAGCATCCATAGGCCCGGACACCGAGTACCCCACTGCCCCGGGGGCGCGTCACAGTGCGTGGCAAGCAATCCCTGCTTGTTTATTGGCTCTCTAAAGAGCAGCGAACATGCAGGTTGGGGACCCGAGCTCCAGCCCGAGCAACCCGGAAATACTTGCCGAGCTTGTTGAGCACTGTGCGAGGACCGAGTAGTGGCGATCACGTTCGCTCATAACTAATTTCTATAAATCCCATCCACGCTACTACTTTTCAACGCAGTGAAAATATGCAGCATCAAAAACTCACCACAAGCTCATCATGGACACACAGCCTTATTGTAAAAACACTTTGCTGTTCAAAATTTTGAGCATTTTTTTACATCAGGTTTTAAAAAGAGACTCCACTTCTTTGAAGAGGCTCCTGATAGAATCTGCTCCTAACTATGCGCTGTCAAATCAACAGGCTATTAAAATAAAACTCTTCCAAAATGCTTGAAAAACTTTTCAAAACTGATACAGGAAATTCTGCAGTATGTAAGGGGGAAAACTGACCCACACTTATATCAGCACCCCTAAACACCTTACATAGGGGTCCCTGGGTGTGAATGTGGTTGTGTTGCTGCTGCAGATAATTTCAGGTTCAGTTCTGCCTCATTTTATGTGGCACTGGATCCCTTTGAACCCATGATGTGGAAACCAGACAAGTTTGAAAAAATAGTCTTTTTTACAAAATAGTCTTTTTACTAATGATAAAACTTATTTAAAGTGTGTAGCAGGAAATACGTATGCAGTTTTCTTCTGCAAAATACAGAGGCACATTCTTACTGGTTCTGGGCGGCGGCACAATACATGCGGTGAACGTTACAGATGAACAATAGGACAAATTGGGGACCTCCATCTTCCTGATACAGGGCCACACGGGCCAATGTGTTTTGCTGTGACCACTGCATCCAAAGTGCACTGTTGTGAAGCAGTGTGAGGGAACTCTCACTAGATACCACGTTATTAACATGCTCCAGCCTGGCTGATCCCACATTCCTTCATGGCTGATCTTCAGGTTTGGCTAACACCACTGCTTCCTTTAGCTTTTCCAGTTCTTAAAAGCCCTAACTAACTGCTACGAGGAACTGCCTCCACTGAAGATCTCTTGCTGAAACTTGCTTCCTTTTTCTTGTCTCTTCTCCCACACACACACACAATGATGATAGCCTTCCTCTGAGGTTGACCTTTATTCTCTCTTGCTCACTAACAACTAACTCCCAACTAGATATTCATAGAGGTCCCTATTACTCCTTCCCAACTATGGGCTGGCCCTACAGTTAACCTCGTCAGCCCTGAATGACAGGAATTGCAACATAAGGGAGGATAAAAACATGCAATACAATACATTTTGCACCATTAAAACAATGGTGTCTTCAGAAGGGTGTTACGCCATTGTCTTCACCTTTACACGTAAACATAAAATGTTAAAAAAAAATAAAGGAGAAATATCTTGTGAACTGGTTTCTATAATGTCACTGTTATTGCATAATAGTGCATCTGTACATGATCGGGCAGCTTCAGGGGAGGGGATCCAATCATCAGACAAAGCAGAGTTCACCAAAAAAAAGAAGGCAAAGGTAGTTTATTTCTATCTCTGCCTTCTCTAACACTAAACATGTGCTGTGTATTCAGTAATAGGAAGCTCTAATGGTTCTCCTCCTGACACATTGATTATGTGATCACTTCCAGACTTTCAGAGTAGGATCTATAGAAATTTTTAAGACCGGAACTCATTATTGGCAATTTATCTACCCATGAAAACAACACCTACTTTGTATTTTTTTCTATGTACTGCTTGCTTTTTTTACCTTCATCTTTTACTTTGCTCCTTTTCCTTCCCTTGTCATCCTTCTTTTTATATTTTTTCTCTATTTCTCAGTATGATAAAGGATCTACATAAAGCTGATTTCTACACATTTTGTGACTGCTTTTACAATATGCATACTATTAACCACATAGGCTAATATGTGACTGTGAATCTCAAGTATTTTTTTCCAGAGAAAGAGTTAAAAAAAAACATAATTCACAAAAAACCCACAGAAATACAGTTGATTTGCAAACCCTATTTTATATGTCACATCATCGTGTATAGAAATAGAATTTCTATGTGTCTGATCAGGATTTTGTGTATATTTATCATATGGTGCCTAATTATGACCGGTTGTCAAGATTCCTTTTTCCTGCATATAGATAGATACGTCTCCATAAAAAGCAGTCATCTAACTTGCATTTTTAAGTGTGAATGCCTTAATCAACAAAGATTTAACTGAATCCTTCACGTAAATTAAAGTGAAGCCTTCTACATAGCATAGATTGCTTGACAGGCAGTTATTTGCGACAGCATATTGTGCCACTTAACGATTTAAGATTTGAAAAAAAATAAAAATAAAAATGAAAAAAAATTGTAGCAAATATTTCCACTGGAGTTCATGATAGACATATGCTGCTTTGTATATGGAGACACCAGAGCCAATGGTCAAAGTGACCTAAATTACAGGGAAGCTCGGAATTACAGGGTGTGTCTGTAAAAAAAAAAAACAAATTAGAGTTTGTTCACACTATCGAATATATATAAATGTACAGAAGTGCCTATTTTCCATCTTCATAAATAGTATAGCAAAAGTAGTACCCTTTGTTACGCTCCTGTCCTTTAATAAAATAACATAAAACTTAAAGGACACGTCGGGGTCCACAGTAAAGCAGAGGAGCTGAAGCAGCTGAGTCCCAGGGGAATGTTCAGCTAAGCACAGAGAAAGAAATGAACTAGTGTGTAGAGATGAGCGGTGTTCGACTCGAACTGTTCGCTAATCTCAAATTCGAGCTATTTTGGGCGGTGTTCGAGCCGTTCGAAGAACACGAACGATTTGAAAAAAATCCGGCTGTTCGAGGTTATGTTCGATAACTGTTCGTGCACCAAAATCATAACTGAATTTTTTCTCAGTAATGCTGAAAATTAATGTTAATACGCAGTTTGAGTGTACAGCGGGGCGGGGGGAGGGGCAGGGGATGGAATTCTGCATAAATAATGAAGATCTCCATTTTTTTTTCTCTTTCCCGCATTTACAGTGGGGAGGTGCAATCTGTCAGCCAATTAGCACCGCACACACGGAGTGAACTGCTTTTTTTCACACGAGCAAGGGCATGTGTCATTGGCAGTGTTTGTCAAGTGTCCTTGCCCTATAAGACCCAGCCATTTTCCACGTAGCCACCATTTTCTCACTGCTGCAGCTGTGTGTTAGTCGGCACCGCTGTTGCTGTGCGCGCTATACTTTGAGTGTTCATTTCAAGCCAAATTACTCTGAAATCTACAGATAGCTTGGGAGCAGGGAATAGTTGTGATTGCAGTCCTTTTGAGGACTAGGTGACATCATTTCCTATGACTTTTATCAGGCACGTCTGTGCTCTTAAATAGATAGGTTGGGAGTAGGGACTAATTGTAATTGCAGTCCTTTTGAGGGCTAGGTTACCTCAGTTCCTATCACTTTTTGCCAGGCAGGTCTGTGCCAGTGCTGTGCAAGTTTTTTTCACAGCATTTGGCTAAATCTAGCTAAGCAAATCCTTTTTGGCCTCTTGCAGTGTGTGTTAGTCAGTGGAGTAGCCTATCTGTGTTGCAAGCTACACCACCTGTGTATAGAATACAATTTTTTTTACTGCACCTAGCCAAGTAAAACCTTCAGGGCATAGCATCATTCCATTAGTCCATCTATACTAACCTCCACCAGGTTGCAAATTAAAAATAATTTTTATCTGCATCTAGCTCTGAAAAAAAATTTGGGCTTGTAGCAGTGTGTGGGAATTGTTCTATTAGTACATCTATACTAACCTCCACCAGGTTGCAAATTAAAAATTATTTTTATCTGCATCTAGCTCTGAAAAAAAATTTGGGCTCGTAGCAGTGTTTGGGATGTGTTCTATTAGTCCATCTATACTAACCTCCACCATGTTGCAAATTAAAATAATTTTTATCTGCATCTAGCTCTGAAAAATGTTTTTGGCTTGTAGCAGTGTGTGGGACTTGTTCTATTAGTCCATCTATACTAACCTCCATCAGGTTGCAAATTAAAAATAATTTTTATCTGCATCTAGCTCTGAAAAAATATTTTGGCTTGTAGCAGTGTGTTTGACTTGTTCTATTAGTCCATCTATACTAACCTCCACCAGGCTGCAAATTAAAATTAATTTTTATCTGCATCTAGCTCTCAAAAAATTTTTGGGCTTGTACCAGTGTGTGGGACTTGTTCTATTAGTCCATCTATACTAACCTCCACCAGGTTGCAAATCAAAAATAATTTTTATCTGCATCTAGCTCTGAAAAAATATTTGGGCTTGTAGCAGTGTGTGGGACTTGTTCTATTAGTCCATCTATACTAACCTCCACCAGGTTGCAAATTAAAAATAATTTTTATCAGCATCTAGTTCTGAAAAAATATTTGGGCTTGTAGCAGTGTGTTTGACTTGTTCTATTAGTCCATCTATACTAACCTCCACCAGGTTGCAAATTAAAAATAATTTTTATCTGCATCCAGCTCTGAAAAAATATTTCGGCTTGTAGCAGTGTGTGGGACTTGTTCTATTAGTCCATCTATACAAACCTCCACCACCTGTGTATGTATTAAAATAGTTTTTCTGCATCTAACCCAGCCAATCCTTTTGGGCTAATACCACAGTTTGGCCACTCAGCTCTGCTCGCTTCCCATCCATTGTTTTTTGTGCAAACAACTCCAGAGTTGTCAATTAGTTAACCACCAAAATGAGTGGAAAAAGGCCTGCTGCTTGTGGAAAGGGGAATAGGCGTGTTGGGAAGGGAAAAAAAGGTTGTGTCCGTGGGGTAGGTGTTAAAGCAACAGTAACATCTGCAGAAGAAAGACCATCTTCCAGCCAAACTAAGATGTCTACTTCTTTTAGAGGACAATGTGATAAGATTCCTTTCTTACGGCCACGCCAATCGCTACAAATTCCAGATGAGGCACAAAAACAGCAGGTGCTTCAACGGATATCAAGTGCTCCTTTAAGTGGGCTCTCTGCCACCTCAACTTCAACATCACAAATACTCCAGTCCTCAGTGTCACCCCAATCGCACTTGCTTCCTCACAGCTCCCAAGTCTCTAGCTGCCCGTCTGAGTATGGGGTAGAACAGATGGTTGAGTCTGCAGAGCTGTTTACTCATACTATAGCCTGGGAATCAGAGGTCGGCTCCAGAGCTTCTGTGAATCCAGACGAGGAAATGATCTGCACTGATGCCCAGAATCTTTATGAGTCGGATCCAGGAACAGACGCAGAAGGTTCTGATAATAATGTAGACCCTCATTCCCAAACTGTAACTCCTGTTGGTGGAGACAATGAGAAAGACGATGATGAGACTCAAATACCTGATTGGAGTGACAACGTGAGTTTTTTGTCAGGGCAGGAAGAGGTTGGCTGTGAGGACGACGGATGTGATAACACACAGGGTGATGATGACGAGGTTGGAGATCCCACTTACTGTCAACCCACAGTCAGCCAGTCGATGAGGTCAGCAGAGGAGGTGGAGGAGGATGCTAGTGACGACGAGGTCAGGTTGCACCTTCCTGGACAGAGACGTAGTACTGGAAGCAAATCAACAACTGCATCCTCAAACACAACTCTGCCTCTGACCACAAGTTGTGGTGGCTCTTTCGGTTGCATGGGTGCAAAGCCTTGCATAGCCTGGGCATTTTTTCTGATCGATAAGGATGACCCAACTCGTGTTATCTGTAACATTTGTCAGTAAAAGCTAAGTAGAGGCCAAAAAATACATAGTTTGAGTTCTTCATGCATGAACCGGCACATGGACATGAAGCATAAGTTGCAGTGGGAAGCTCACTGTGCTACAATGCGGCCTAGCCGGCCAGGCCAGCCACCGGCTGCCACATCTTGTGCATCTGCGGCCTCTTCAACCTCTGTGACTAGGGGGACAGCAGTCACACCTGTTTTGGGATGCAGACCTGCCACCTCTTTACCTGCAACAGCCAGCGTGATTGGCAGGTCATCATTTTCTTTGGAGGTGGAAACACCAGCTGGTGTTGAGCGCTGTCCGACATCAATAGCACCACCTTTGGATCAAGGCAACCTAACATGTCCGCCTGCATCTTCCTCACAGACCGGCAGTTTACCGGGGACACCCTTCTCAACCCCGTCTAAGCACAACAGCCAGCCCTCGGTCCCTCAGATGTGAACAAGTAAAAGACCATTTCCTCCTAGCCATGAGAAAGCTAAGAGGTTGAATTTCACCATCTGCAAGCTCTTGGCTACAGAAATGCTGCCTTTCCGCCTGGTGGACACAGAGGATTTTCGAGACCTTATGTCCGTCGCAGTGCCCCAGTACCAGATGCCCAGTCGGCACTACTTCTCAAAGAAAGGTGTGCCTGCGCTCCACCAGCATGTCGCACACAACATCACCGCTTCTTTGAGAAACTCTGTGTGTGACAGGGTGCATTTCACCACAGACACTTGGACGAGTAGTCATGGACAGGAGCGAAACATGTCGCTGACTGGGCACTGGGTAACTATGGTGACAGCAGGACAAGGGGCTGCTGTCCAAGTCTTGCCGTCCCCACGAGTTGTGCGTCAATCCTCTTTATCTCGAAGTTCCTCCACTGCTTCTGCCGCCTCAGCCTCCTCTCGGTCCTCCACCTGCACCCAAAGCCTGTCTGGTCATGCCACAAGCTTTCTAACTGCGCAAAAGGGATCCTGCACACCTCCTTACTATGCTGGCAGCAGGGTTCAACGTCATCAGGCGGTTTTTACTTTGAAATGTCTGGGAAATGTGAGTCACACAGCTGAGGAGTTGTGGTCAGCTCTGGAGAACCAGTTTCATGAATGGTTGTCTCCACTGGACCTGAAACCAGGGAAGGCCGTGTGCGACAATGCTGGAAACCTGGGTGCGGCCCTTCACCGGGGCAATGCCTTGTATGGCTCACGTGTTGAACCTGGTTGTCCAGCAATTTTTAGCTCACTATCCCAGACTAGATGGCCTTCTGCAGAGGGCACGGTCGCTGTGTGCTCAATTCCTCCGTTCGCATCCCGCAGCTCAGCGACTTACATCTCTACAGAAGTCGTTGGGCCTGCCACTTCACCGGCTAAAATGCGATGTGCCTACCCGGTGGAATTCAACTCTGCACATGTTGCAGAGACTGTGGCAGCACCGACAAGCCCTGGTTCAATATGTTCTGACTTATAGCCTGTTCCAACGAGATCCAGAGGTGGGGCAAATCACGCTGGAGGAGTGGTCTCAGATCAGGGACCTATGCACCCTTCTGCACAGTTTTGAAATGGCGAGGAAGATGTTTAGTGCTGACGATGCCATTATCAGCATGACTATTCCGGTGATTTACATGCTGGAGCACATGTTAAACAGAATTCGGAGTCAGGTGGTGGCACAAGAGGAGGTGGAGGAAGTAGAGGAGGAGGAGTTGTATGCGGAAGGGCTAACATCTGCCAGGTCCAGATGGTAGGCAGCACCAAGGCGGCAGGCATGTGAGGGTGGGGAAGATTGTTTTACCAGGGCGCATGGTAGCAGCCAAATTAGTGAGGAAGGTGCAGGAGCCCAGGAAGAAGTGGGGGATGAACTGTTGGAAGACTCATCAGATGAGGGAGACCTTGATCACATTTCTGTTGTGCGAGGTTGGGGGGAGAGGGCAGAGGATGGAAAAATGATTGTTACCTCGCCACCAACACAACAGGGACTTGGTGCTCCTGGAAGCGTAAGACACATGAGTACCTTCTTGCTGCACTACCTGCAACATGACCCTCGAATTATGAGAATTAGAAATAATCCTGACTACTGGGTTGCCACACTGTTAGATCCCCGGTACAAAAGTAAATGTGCAGAAATTATTCCTGCCATAGAAAGGGATTCACGCATGCAGGAGTATCAGCAGAGACTGTTGCAGAATCTTACATGTGCTTTTCCACAAAACACCAGTGGTGCACGTAGTGAATCTCACAGTTCCAACTTGCCAACTGTGGGACCGTCGAGTGTTCAGCACTCAAAACGTAACAGAAACACAGTATCTGCTGGTAACATTAATTTTGCGGAATCATTTCACCACTTTTTTAGCCCATCCTATGCAAGGCCACAGGAGACAAGAAGTCTGACACATTGTCAACGCCTAGAGACGATGGTACAGGAGTTTCTCCAAGTAAACATTGAAGCCATAACTGTGTCACTGGACCCTTGCTCTTTTTGGGCTTCCAATCTGGATAAATGGCCGGAGCTCGCCACTTACGCCTTGGAGATCTTGTCATGCCCCGCAGCCAGCATTCTATCTGAACGTGTGTTCAGCGCTGCTGGTGGTGTGCTGACAGATAAGCGCACGCGGCTCTCCACTGATAATGTAGACAGACTCACGTTCATAAAGATGAACAAATCATGGATCCAAAAGGACTTTTCTACCCCTGTGTCATCCTGGGGAGAGTAAAAGCTTGATGATTTGTTAAAATCACCTCACCAACTGTTTTAAGCTTTCAAATTACTAATCATGTTTATCTGTATCTTGGCTGGAAAATAATTCGGTCCTTGTAGCAGTTTGCAGTACTGATTCTATTAGGCCATCTATACTAAGCTCCACCAGATTTAAAATTACACTGGTCAACGCAATTTTTCTGTCAAAAGGTTTTAAAACATATTTTAAGTCAATTTTGGCTGCTGATTACTAATACGAACTCCGTTTTTGGCTATCACATCAGGATTTCGAGATATTTTTGATGGAAATTACTCCTATCGAATGTTTTTTGATAAAAACCTAATAATTTTCGTTACTACATTTTGTATATTTTTAATGAATGAATAACAAAAATTGCAAAGTCTGTGTACAGCAAATCAAATATACTTACAAAATGAAACTACAAAATATAAAAACACATATATATGGCAGACAGATGAATGGCAAATGGCAGTTATTTGAACATTCTTTTCTTGGCTGATCTGTGATGTACAGCTTCTGGGTTGTCTCTTATCAAATTCCAGCAATAGTCAGCCATCATATGTGAGTCCCACCCACCTTGATACAGTTCTTCCATTGTTTTAATGTCCTGATGAAAACGCTCCCCTTGTTCCTCGCTCACATCCCCAAGGTTCTCTGGAAAAAAGTCCAAATGGCTGTGTAAATAGTGAATCTTGATACTCATTCTACATCCAAGATTTTGCAGACTCAATAGCTCTTCCACAATCTCTTCACAGTTGTCTGCTTTCTTATTCCCTAGAAAATTCTGCATCACATTACAAAATGCATTCCAAGCTCTTTCTTCTGTCTCATTCATTGATGTGATAAAGTTTGGGTCTCTCATAAGTGTTCTTATTTGAGGTACAACAAATATTCCAGCCTTTTTCTTCTCTTCACTAAGACCAGGAAAAGTTGAACATATATAGTTAAAGCATTCCCCACTGTGATTGAGAGCTTTGACGAACTGCTTCATCAATCCAAGTTTATGTGCAAGGGAGGAAAGACAATGTTCTTCCTATCCACTAGAGGATCATGGATGACATTCTTATCGCCAGATGCCAAACTCTGTCGCTGAGGCCATTCAGTTTTCACCCAATGCTCTGCTGTAGCTCTACTGTCCCAGTAGCACAGAAAACAAGGGTGTTTGAAAACTGTTTTTTTACTTTCTTATCATAACAAATGGGAATTATGCATGTTCAAAGAAAACAAAGATATTCTCACATTTATTGGGAGACAAAATGAAAACTAAATTTACCTTAGTGAACCGTATAAACCGGCACTTTTCATATACTACTTATATTTTTCTTGGAATTATTGAAAATGGGCTATATACCTATAGCGCAAAAACGTGATGTGATAGAGAAATTATAAGATCAGATTTGAATTCAGCACCCTCAAAGTAGTCTAAAACTGTTCTTAAAGTCCATGCCAGAAATTTTTTTTTTTTTGTACACCAGTGTTATTAATAATCATGTTTATCTGTATCTTGCCTGTAAAATAATTTTGGCCTTGTAGCAGTTTGCAGTACTGATTCTATTAGGCCATCTATACTAAGCTCCACCAGATTTCAAATTATTATTAATCATGTTTATCTCTATCTTGCCTGTAAAATATTTTTGGCCTTGTAGGAGTTTGCAGTACTGATTCTATTAGGCCATCTATACTAAGCTCCACCAGCTTTCAAATGAATAATAATTTTTAGCTGCATCTAGCCCGGAAAATAATTTTGGGGCTCCTAGATGCGCAAGACACATGAGTGCCTTCTTGCTGCACTACCTGCAACATGACCCTCAGATTGTCAGAATTCGAAATAATCCTGACTACTGGGTTGCCACACTCTTAGATCCCCGACACTCTTCGATCAACCTTTTCATTTTAATAAAGAACAAAAAAATGGTCATTTTTGAAATTATAAGCATTAGCAGGTTATTAGAAACTGAAATCAAACAGTTTTCAACTCAAAATTTTATTCTAGGTGATGTTACATTTGCACATAGGACCCCTTGTTCAAAAGGAGCTTCTGAACTCTCTCGTCCATTGAATTTGTCAGGTTGTGGATGGTTTCTGCTTCAATTGTTTTGCATGAGGACTGAAGCAGGAACCCTTGACAACGACTCTCACACACTGCATTTACTGCCAGAGACCTCACCCTAGGTTAAAAAGAGATAGACTAGGCACCAGGGTGGAGCCCACAGAGCACTTAAATACACTAGAGACAGCCCCAGCCCCCCAGGACAACCAACCACGCTGTACCAGACAGCAGGGGGCGTTGCTAAGCGGCATACGACCGCAAGGGAGCGTGGCTTAGCGGCACATGACCGCAATGGGGCGTGGCTTAGCTGCACATGATCGCAATGGGCGTGGCTTAGCTGCACATGACCACAGGGGGCGTGGCTTAGCTGCATATGAACAGAAACGCAGAAACCACACTTAGAATCCCTAGAACGGAACCTAAATGCTGACAATTACTGACCAGCAGGAAAGGGCCTGGCCGGACGACGCGAGAAAGCCCTTCTCCTGCGTACCGGCTTAACACCCTTCTGATGAGGACTTTTTTGGTTTCCCCATAAAAGCACATAGAATAGTTATGAACTTCATTTTTCTTATTGTATTTCAGCTACTTTTATCAAAGTAATCAATTAATTCCACCACCCTCCATCTGGCTAAAGGTACTCTTTTAGCCTAGAATGACTGATCAAATCAAGTACAGGATCTTGGGGCCAAACACTTAACCACACATTTAATCCTGCTTGTTTTCCCTCAATCTCCACCCCCCTTGTTTGATTGATGTAGAAGGGTGGTGATAGATGAAAAAAACAAGCAGGTGGGCAGGCATACTTGACTGAATGGCCCCGCCCTGATGCACCAAACGCCTGTACTTGGTTTGTACAGTCCCTCTGACTAAGAGTAGTGCAGGGAAAATTTGAAAGTGATTGTTCATGTATATTTTTCACTGGAAATTAAATTTTGCGGAGAGGTTATTCTCCACATATTTAATGTCACGTATTATTGTCTGGGGTCTTCCTAGACCCCAGAGCATAATAAATACATCCAGCTCTGATGATGCCTGGGAGGGTTTTTGACAAGCACGTGAAAGGTCACGACATGTTCTGTTACCTTATACGCACATGTACAGAATCCCTACTTTGGTCCTCATCAGATCCAGAAGACCCAGCATAGTGTGAGAGGTCTGGAGATTCCAGCATGAGTGATGGTGGTAGAATATTCAACAAGAACCAGACTGGTTAGTACAAGGTTTTTTTTTTTTGCACCCCCTTAAAGTTCAGAAAAATGAGGGCCAACAGCTGCCATTTTGTCAGATCCATGTGGAAGCAAATTACAAACAATCCACATTTCTAGATTTTAGTAACATTCAAGTAGAATTCAGTTCCAATTGAATATATTTGGTCATTTCTACTGACTTTTGTCTACCCACTGTGAAAAAAACAAAATCTCTTCAATACACCCTTAACACTGTATACATCATTTCACTGCCTTCTCCACCATCTAGTCTTCTGTTTCCAACAACTAATAATGATGTCATGTTAATAGTAATGTCTGATCACCTATCAATAATAATTACATGAATATATCTCTAGTGATGAGTACTCAAGATGCTCGGAGCTCACCGAGTACTTGCGAGATGCTTGGGCGGATGCTCGGGTCCCCTCCCTGCATGTTTGGTGCTCTTTAGAGCACCAATCAACATGCAAGGATTGCCTGCCACTCATTGTAATGCCGCAACCATGGTGGTTGTGGCATTACAGTGATTGGCTGGCCGAACAGCGTCATCAGGTCTATATCAGACCTGGCACCGCTGTACTCGTCACATTCACTCCGGAATCAGACTATGTAGGGAGAGGTACTGCTGAGCTAGGGAGAGATTTGGTTGTGTATTAGGTAGTGTAGGGATAAAACAAGTACATTACACATATCCATCTCAACAAACAGTCCTTCTGAGGACTAATCCATCTTCAGAGATATCAGAGGTTCCATTCCAGTTCTGCCATCTGCTGCTGTTAGATATTTCTAGACAAAGGCACAGGTCTCAGGGGCCAGGAAGAATTTTTTTTGGATCTTAATCCTCATTATTTGCTTAAAAAGCAATCCAGAGAACACCGTTTTTCTGCGCCATTTGCTTGTTGGCACTGCAGAATACAGCCAGGTCCTTTCCATATTACAGCGCTAAAAATCCAGCTATTTAAAACTGTGGTTTGTCCTTCACATGGATCACATATAATTGCGCTGAAAATACTTCCATTTTTGGCCTCCATTCAAATTTTTTTTCAGTGTGTCAGCAAAGGTTTTGACACTGGTTTGCTGTTCAAAATAGTTACCTACAGGCCAGGTATTTAAAACTGTGGTTTCTCCGTCACATGGATCACATTCACAAATAATTGCGCTGAAAATACTGCCATTTTTGGCCTCCATTCAAGTTTTTTTTCAATGTGTCAGTGAAGTTTTTGGCACCGGTTTGCTGTTTAAAATAGTTACCTACAGGCAAGGTATTTAAAACTGTGGTTTCTCCATCACACAGATTACATATAACTTCGCTCTAAATTCAGCCATTTGTAGTGGGAGTGGAAGATATTGTCCTCCATTTGAAATGGGCAAGACGCGTGGCAAGGGACGGGGAACTGGACATCATGGTGATGGTGCATGCAGAGGCCGAGGCCATGGGCAAGCTGAAATTGTGCCACAACAAAAGCACACATCTTCTCGCACGACCTTCCTGTCCCAATACCTAGGGAACCGCAGCACACCACTATTGAACCCAGAGGAGAGTCAAAAGGTTGTTGGTTGGATAGCGGATAATGCTTCCAGTCACTTAGCTACCACCACCACCACCACCATCCGATCTTCCACACGGTCAAGTCTCAGTAGCTGTGAGTCTGGACCGCATATTCCTCACCCTGATCCTCCTTCCTCCCACCATGCCGAGTGCCCGAAGACAACTGATCCCACATTTGGACACTCTGAATAGCTGTTCACTTTTCCATTTATAGATTCGGGCCTCTCGCCCAGTCCACTTGGAGTGGGGCAAGAGGAGATCCCATGTAGCGGTGCCCAAATATTTGAGCAGCCACGGTCACAGGAAGGCGATGGTGGGAAATTGTCACAAGAGGTGGACGATGATGAGACACAATTGCCAGAAAGTCAGGAGGAGGACCAGGGTACTGAAGTGGAAGATGAGGTAGTGGATGATATAGTAACTGACCCCACCTGGAAGGAGGACATGCTGAGCAAGGATAGCAGCACACAAGGGGGGAGGGAGGTAGAGCACCCCAACAGGCAGGAAGAAGCAGCGTGGTGGCAGCAGACAGAAGGCAATCAACCGTTTCCTGTGACACCAACACGAAGGAAGTTGCCAGTACAACTGTTAGTTCTTCCCGAGTCTGGTTGTTTTTTAAAGACTCTGCCAATAACCCCAAAAAGGCCATTTGCACTACCTGCCAGGCCAGCATCAGCAGGGGTGGCAAAACTAGCAGCCTGACCACCACCAGCATGATCAGGCACATGGCAGCAAAGCACCCAACTTTGTGGGTCGAACCCCATGGTCCAGGAACAGTGTCTGCGAGTGGCATCATTGCTTCATCCGCTGTTGTGCATGCAAGGTCAATCATCTGTCCATGGTGCATGCGAAGATGGCTCCTGCCCTGCACCTGTCATTGCACACTCTCAACTAGCAGCATCAGGAAGGACGTACACGTCCTTCTTCTAATGCAGAGTTCAGTTGTCCATATCCCAGTCCTTGGAACACAAGCGCAAATACGCAGCCAACGCACCACAGGCCACACTACTGAAATCCCACATTTCACGACTGCTTGCGCTCAAAATGTTGCCTTTTAGGCTCGTGGAGATGGAAGCATTCCGCAACCTGATGGCGGAGGCCGTCCCTCGGTGCTCGGTCCCCAGCCGCCAGTATTTGTTCGGTGTGCGGTCCCTGCATTTCACAAGCACGTGTCCCGAAACATTAGCTGTGCCCTCAACAATGCAATTACCGGGAAAGTACACCTAACCACGGACACGTGGACAAGTGCTTGTGGGCAGGGACGGTACATCTTGCTGACGGCACACTAGGTTAACATAGTGGAAGCCGGGACCCAGTCAGACCTTGGGACGGAACACGTCCTCCAGACGCCAAGGATTGCGGGCTCTAGGTCAATCTACAGCTCCTGCAGCCTCCTCCTCCTCTTCAGCCTCCATCTCCGAAATGAACACATCAGTCACAAGTAGTGTTGAGCCACCCCCGTAGTGTTCGAGTTCGGTTCGGTTCGTCGAACACCTGTATGTTCGCCGAACTGTTCGTCAAACTGTTCGTCGAACACCTTCGAACACCGTTAAAACCAATGGCAGGCAAACAAAAACACATAGAAACACATAGAAAACACCTTCAAAGTTGTCCAAAACTGACAAACTGCTCAGAAGACACAACTAACACATGGAAAAGTGACAAGTACATATAGTCATGCGAAAAGAAAAGAGGTGGAGGAGTAAAAGGAGGGGGAGACACAGATATAGGCATGTCATGCCCTTCTAAAACCAAAAAAGTGCGAAGCCGACACAGCCAGTCCGTTCCTGCCCGTGCGACCTCCGTGTCGCCGAGCTTGTGCCAGAGCCGCGGTGGGCCCTGAGGGCCAGCCCCCCTCTCCCAATACTGGTGCCTGTCCGCTGGTGGGTCGAGCGAGCCCCCCCTGCGGTGGAGGCAGGTCTAATCTTTTTAATTTAAATTGTCTCTCTAATTTGAATGAGTACACTTTAAATCCTTTTACAAGGATCTATTGGAGGGCAAGTCTCATGCCAGCAGCCGCGTAATTCCTGCTCCAGTAGCGCCCACTAAAGCTGCTGCAGTTAAAAAGCTTTTATAAGGATCGAGCTTGGCGGTCCACCGCAAGGCGTCCTACCGCCTGTCCCAGTCCCTGTGCCTTGGGGTGCCACCCCGATGCTCTTCACTGAGTGTCCCAGGGGACCAAACCATTTCCTTTGAAAAAATTAAGTGTCCAAACTACAGGTGGTGTAGCTTGCTTAACAGCTGGGATAATCCGCTGACTAGCAGACACTGCTACTAGGCACAAAGTATTTCCTGGGCTAGATGCAGTTAAAAATTTGTAATTAGATACTCTCGTTGGATGCTGAGAAAGCATTCCATAGAGTCTCCTGGCACGCCATATATTATTCTCTTAAAAAGCTTGGGGTAGGGGTATAGGGGACCCTTTTATAAGCAAAATCAAGGCCCTGTATCGCAATACGTCACCTAGGCTGAAGATAAGTGGAACATTTTCATCACCTTTCATAATCACCAATGGGACAAGGCAGGGATGTCCTCTGTCCCCTCTATTATACATCCTAGTGATGGAGCACCTGCTCTCATCAATTCACCATAACCCCAATATTAGGTGGATTGAGGTGGGAGGCACCGAGTACAAGTGCTCTGCATTTGCTGATGATGTCCTAGTATATATCACTCAATCACATATATCCATCCCTGCTGTTATGGCTGAAATCGATCACTTTGTTACATGGTCAAATTTTAAAATCAATGCAGCGAAGTCTGAGGCCCTCAATATCTCCCTCCCCAAATCCATACAGGATTCCATCCAGTCCAACTTTCCCTTTGCCTGGGCCTCACAGGGTATCAAATACTTAGGAATTTGTATTCATAGAGACCTCTCCCGTCTATGTTATCTTAATTTTGGGCCCTTTATTGAACAACTCCATACAGACCACGGTTGGCAAGTTAGAACTGTAAGATTCACTACGTGAACCACTGGTGTTTTGTGGAAAAGCACATGTACACTGTGTTCCAAATTATTATGCAAAAAGTGTTTAGGAGTGATAAGGGAAGAATTTTTTTGTTTGTCAGTTAAACTCATTGATGGTGATGTGTGTCAGGGCTCTTTATATCACTGTAAGCAATTGCAGACACCTGTGCTAATTAGTTTGGCAGGTATGTCCAATGAAAGGCAAGACTACTTAAGAAGGCTGTCCCACATTATTAAGCAGCCTACATTTTCTGCCAAAATGGGATAGAAAAAGGATGTGTCGGCTGCTGAGAAGCAACAAATTGTGGAGTGTTTAGGTCAAGGCATGACTACAATCAACATTGCCAAGACTCTTCATCCTGATCATCGCACAATCAAGAAGTATGTAGCAGATTCACAGTACACACGTGTGCATTCTCATAAGGGAAAATTGAGAACTCTTTCCTACAGGCAATTACGTCAGGTTAAAAGAGCAGCGGCAAAAAAGCCTTGTCATAGCAGCAGACAAGTTTTTGAAGCTGCTGGTGCCTCCAACATCCCCCGAACAACAAGATGCAGGGTTCTTCAGAGGTTTGCAGCTGTGCGTAAGCCATCCTGTCGACCTCCTCTATCCACTGTACACAAGCAGAAATGGCTCCAGTTGGCCAAACAATACATGAAGACTGACTTCAAAACTGTTTTGTGCACCGATGAGTGACGTGCAACGCTCGATTGTCCAGATGGATGGAGTGGAGGATGGCTGGTTGATGGACACCCCATGCAAACATGGCTATGGCGCCAACAAGGAGGAGGTGGAGTAATGTTTTGGGCTGGAATCATGGGGAGAGAGATTGTTGGCCCCTTTAGGATCCCTGAAGGGGTGAAGATGAACTCCATAATGTATGTGGAGTTTCTCAAACAGCACTTCCTGCCATGGTTCAAGAAGAAGAACCGTGTATTCCGCAGCACGATCATTTTCATGCATGATAATGCACCGTCTCATGCTGCA
Organism: Phyllobates terribilis; assembly: GCF_046119375.1. Taxonomy (NCBI): domain Eukaryota; kingdom Metazoa; phylum Chordata; class Amphibia; order Anura; family Dendrobatidae; genus Phyllobates; species Phyllobates terribilis. Next base: position 883,835,535 of record NW_027362762.1, read on the forward strand.
CACAACACATCTGCATCTCCGGCTGATATGGGCACAAAAGGGGACAAACTTATGGTGTGACCCCCATGCTCCCCTGACCACAACCCAATTGAGATCCTCTGGAGCATAAACAAAAGGAGTGTCTACGATGGCGGGAGGCGGTTCACATCTAAGCAACAGCTCTGGGAGGGTATTCTGTCCTCATGCAAAACAATTGAAGCAGAAACTATCCAAAACCTGACAAATTCAAAGGACGAGACAGTTCAGAAGCTCCTTTCGAACAAGGGGTCCTATGTGCAAATGTAACATCACCTAGAATAAAGTTTGGAGTTGAAAACTGTTTGATTTCAGTTTCTAATAACCAGCTAATGCTTATAATTTCAAAAATGACCATTTTTTTGTTCTTTATTAAAATGAAAAGGTTGATCGAAGAGTGTGGGGGATCTAAGAGTGTGGCAACCCAGTAGTCAGGATTATTTCGAATTATGACAATCTGAGGGTCATGTTGCAGGTAGTGCAGCAAGAAGGCACTCATGTGTTTTGAGCATCTAGGAGCCCCAAAATTATTTTCGGGGCTAGATGCAGCTAAAAATTATTATTAATTTGAAAGCTGGTGGAGCTTAGTATAGATGGCCTAATAGAATCAGTACTGTACACTGCTACAAGGCACAAATTATTTTCCAGCCAAGATACAGATAAACATGATTTGAAAGCTTAAAACGGTTGGTGAGGTGATTTTAACGAATCATCAAGCTTTTACTCTCCCCAGGATGACACAGGGGTAGAAAAGTCCTTTTGGATCCATGATTTGTTCATGTTTATGAACGTGAGTCTGTTTACATTATCAGTGGAGAGCCGTGTGCGCTTATCTGTCAGCACACCACCAGCAGCGCTGAACACACGTTCAGACAGAACACTGGCTGCGGAGCATGACAAGATCTCCAAGGCGTAAGTGGCGAGCTCCGGCAATTTATCCAGATTGGAAGCCCAAAAAGAACAAGAGTCCAGTGACACAGTCATGGCTTCAATGTTTACTTGGAGATACTCCTGTACCATCGTCTCTAGGAGTTGACTATGTGTCAGACTTCTTGGCTCCTGTGGCCTTGCAAAGGATGGTCTAAAAAAGTGGTGAAATGATTCCGCAAAATTGATGTTACAAGCAGATATTGTGTTTCTGTTACATTTTGAGTGCTGAACACTCGATGGTCCCATGGTTGGCAAGTTGGAACTGTGAGATTCACTACGTGCACCACTAGTGTTTTGTGGAAAAGCACATGTAAGATTCTGCAACAGTCTCTGCTGATACTCCTGCATGCGTGCATCTCTTTCTATGGCAGGAATAATTTCTGTAAATTTATATTTGTACCGGGAATCTAAGAGTGTGGCAACCCAGTAGTCAGGATTATTTCTAATTCTCACAATTCGAGGGTCATGTTGCAGGTAGTGCAGCAAGAAGGCACTCATGTGTCTTGCGCATCCAGGAGCAACAAGTCCCTGTTGTGTTGGTGGCGAGGTAACAATCATGCTTCCTTCCTCTGCCCTCTCCCCCCAACCTCGCACAACAGAAATGTGATCAAGGTCTCCCTCATCTGATGAGTCTTCCATCAGTTCGTCCTCCTCTTCTTCCTGGGCTCCTGCACCTTCCTCACTAGTTTGGCTGCTACCATGAGCCCTGGTAAAACCATCTCCCCCACCCTCACATGCCTGCCGCCTGGGTGATGCCAACCGTCTGGACCTGGCAGATGTTAGCCCTTCCGCATACAACTCCTCCTCCTCTACTTCCTCCACCTCCTCTTGTGCCACCACCTGACTCCGAATTCTGTTTAACATGTGCTCCAGCATGTAAATCACCGGAATAGTCATGCTGATAATGGCATCGTCAGCACTAAACATCTTTTTCGCCATTTCAAAACTGTGCAGAAGGGTGCATAGGTCCCTGATCTGAGACCACTCCTCCAACGTGATTTGCCCCACCTCTGGATCTCGTTGGCCCAGGCTATACGTCAGAACGTATTGCACCAGGGCCTGTCGGTGCTGCCACAGTCGCTGCAACATGTGCAGAGTTGAATTCCACTGGGTAGGCACATCGCATTTTAGCCGGTGAAGTGGCAGGCCCAACGACTTCTGTAAAGATGTAAGTCGCTGAGCTGCAGGATGCGTACGGCGGAAGTGAGCACACAGCGACCGTGCCCTCTGCAGAAGGCCATCTAGTCCAGGATAGTGGGCTAAAAATTGCAGGACAACCAGATTCAACACGTGAGCCATACAAGGCACGTGTGTGACATTGCCCTGGCGAAGGGCCGCACCGAGGTTTGCAGCATTGTCGCACACGGCCTTCCCTGGTTTCAGGTCCAGTTGAGACAGCCATTCATGAAACTGGTTCTCCAGAGCTGACCACAACTCCTCAGCTGTGTGACTCACATTTCCCAGACATTTCAAAGTAAAAACCGCCTGATGACTTTGAGCCCTGCTGCCAGCCTAGTAAGTAACCTTGTGGCATGACCAGACAGGCTTTGGGTGCAGGTGGAGGACCGAGAGGAGGTTGAGGAGGCAGAAGCAGTGGAGGAACTTCGAGATAAAGAGGATTGACACACAACTCGTGGGGACGGCAAGACTTGGACAGCAGCCCCTTGTCCTGCTGTCACCATAGTTACCCAGTGCCCAGTCAGCGACATGTAACGCTCATGTCCATGCCTACTCGTCCAAGTGTCTGTGGTGAAATGCACCCTGTCACACACAGAGTTTCTCAAAGAAGCGGTGATGCTGTGTGTGACATGCTGGTGGAGCGCAGGCACACCTTTCTTTGAGAAGTAGTGCCGACTGGGCATCTGGTACAGGGGCACTGCGACGGACATAAGGTCTTGAAAATCCACCAGGCGGAAAGGCAGCATTTCTGTAGCCAAGAGCTTGCAGATGGTGAAATTCAACCTCTTAGCTTTCTCATGGCTAGGAGGAAATGGTCTTTTACTTGTCCACATCTGAGGGACCGAGGGCTGGCTTTTGTGCTCAGACGGGGTTGAGAAGGGTGTCCCCGGCATACTGCCGGTCTGTGAGGAAGATGCAGGCGACATGTTAGGTTGCCTTGATCCAAAGGTGGTTCTATCGATGTCGGACAGCGCTGAACACCAGCTGGTGTTTCCACCTCCAAAGAAAATGATGAGCTGCCAATCATGCTGGCTGTTGCGGGTAAAGAGGTGGCAGGTCTGCGTCCCAAAACAGATGTGACTGCTGTCCCCCCAGTCACAGAGGATGAAGAGGCCGCGGATGCACAAGATGTGGCAGCCGGTGGTTGGCCCGGCCAGCTAGGCCGCATTGTAGCACAGTGAGCTTCCCACTGCAACTTATGTTTCATATCCATGTGCCGGTTCATGCATGAAGTACTCAAACTATGTATTTTTTGTCCTCTACTTAGCTTTTGCCGACAAATGTTACAGATAACACGAGTCGGGTCATCCTTATCGATCTGAAAAAATGCCCAGGCTATGCAAGGCTTAGCACCCATGCAACCTGAAGAGCCACCACGACTTGTGGACAGAGGCAGAGTTGTGTTTGAGGATGCAGTTGTTGACGTGCTTCCAGTGCTACATCTCTGTCCAGGAAGGAACAACCTGACCTCGTCGTCACTAGCATCCTCCTCCACCTCCTCTGCTGACCTCATCTCTTGGCTGACTGTGGGTTGACAGTAAGTGGGATCTCCAACCTCGTCATCATAACCCTGTGTGTTATCACACCCGTCGTCCTCAGAGCCAATCTCTTCCTGCCCTGACAAAAAACTAAAGTTGTCTCTCCAATCAGGTATTTGAGTCTCTTCATCGTCTTCCTCATTGTCTCCACCAACAGGAGTTGCAGTTTGGGAATGAGGGTCTACATTATGGTCAGAACCTTCTACGTCTGGTCCTGGATCCGTCTCATAATGATTCTGGGCATCAGTGCAGATAATTTCCTCGTCTGGATTCACAGAAGCTATGGAGCCGACCTCTGATTCCCAGGCTATAGTATGAGTAAACAGCTCTGCAGACTCAACCATCTGTTCTACCCCATACTCAGACGGGCAGCTGGAGACTTGGGAGCTGTGAGGAAGCAAGTGCGATTGGGGTGACACCTCTGAGGACTGGAGTATTTGTGATGTTGAAGTTGAGGTGCAGGAGAGCCCACTTAAAGGAGCACTTGATATCCGTTGAAGCGCCTGCTGTTTTTGTGCCTCATCTGGAATTTGTAGCGATTGGCATGGCCGTAAGAAAGGGATCTTATCACATTGTCCGCTAAAAGAAGTAGACATCTTAGTTTGGCTGGAAGATGGTCTTTCTTCTGCAGATGTTACTGTTGCTTTAACACCTACCCCACGAACACAACCTTTTTTTCCCTTCCCAACACGCCTATTCCCCTTTCCACCAGCAGCAGGCCTTTTTCCACTCATTTTGGTGGTTAACTAATTCACAACTCTGGAGTTGTTTGCACAAAAAAACAATGGATGGGAACCGAGCAGAGCTGAGTGGCCAAACTGTGGTAATAGCTAGAGATGAGCGGTGTTCGACTAGAACTGTTCGCCAATCTCAAATTCGAGCTGTTTTGGGCGGTGTTCGAGTTGTTCGACGAACCCGAACGATTTGCAAAAAATTCGGCTGTTCGAGGTTATGTTCGATAACTGTTCGTGCACCAAAAGCGTGTCCTGCATGTCTGGTGCTATTTAGAGCACCAATCATGCAGGGATTGTCTGCCACTCACTGTAATGCCACAGCCATGGTGGTTGTGGCATTACAGTGATTGCCCAAATCGATGGGAACTGTGCTCACAGTGAAACACGAAAAGCCGGCAATTCAGCAGCGGCATACACCGTGTCACGCTGTCTCAGTATACTGGAGGTAGGGGGCCTAAGCTGACCCTAAGCTGGGGCCCTGACTAATCCCTCAACCTGGAGGTACTGTTAAAGGTACAGAGGTCCAGGCCGCCAGCGTAACCCCTACCTCCTGAGGATCCCTGCACCTAAGTAATCTAGTCCTGAGAAGGACCCCGATCACAACAAAAGGGGACAAGAAATAATATGCCCACACAAAGTACTTAGACGAACGAGACAGTACAAGGGAAAAACCAAAACCACCTTGCATACAACAACTACACAACTACAACAGAGGGAACACCAACGGGAAAGGAGATAAATGATAAAGCGAGGAAGGGAAAATACACTCCAAGTACACTTATCTCAGAAACTCCAAACACCACGATCCGCTCTGTAAGTCTGAATGAAAAGCTTTCACCGACACTTCCCAAACAGACCAGCAGGCATTTGAAGGAGTCTCACTACAGAAGTATTGATTGCAGCTGGGCGAGGCTGGACCTCGTCTAGCACAGAGAGAGAGAGAATTAACTCCCTCACTGCCGAAAAACACAAAGCACAAACAAGTCAGCTGCGAGAAGTCAGGCTGTGTACTCGTGACGATCTTCGTGGCGACACACCCGTGACAGTACCCCCCCTTCTACGAGGGGCCTCCGGACCCTCAGGGCCAGGTTTATCCGGGTGAGTCGTGTGGAAGGCTCGAACTAATCGGTCTGCGTTAATATCAGACGCAGGAACCCACATCCTCTCCTCAGGACCATACCCTTTCCAATGAACCAGGTACTGAAGGGACCGGCGATTAAAGCGTGAATCGATGACCCTCGATACCTGGAACTCCAAGTTACCATTGACCACCACTGGAGGGGGAGGTAAAGGTGACGGTACCACCGGCGCCACATACCTCTTAAGCAATGATCTGTGGAACACGTTGTGAATTTTAAACGTAGGGGGGAGGTCAAGACGGAATGCCACCGGATTAATAATAGAACTGATTCTGTACGGCCCGATGAACCTGGGACCCAGTTTCCAGGAGGGAACCTTAAGTTTAATATTCCTGGTAGACAACCATACCCGATCGTTCACACTTAGGTCCGGACCAGACACTCTCCTCCTATCAGCCATACGTTTGTATCGGTTCCCCATAGTATTCAGATTCTTCAGCACCCCTCTCCATACTGAAGCGAGTGATGAGGAAAATCGTTCCTCCTCAGGAACCCCCGAAGAGCCCGCCCTACTGAAAGTACAAAACTGGGGGTGAAAACCATATGCCCCAAAAAACGGGGACTTACCAGTGGACTCGCTCAGCCTATTATTAAGAGCAAACTCTGCCAGAGGTAAGAAAGAAGCCCAGTCCTCCTGGTTCTCTGACACAAAACACCGGAGATATGTCTCCAAGCTCTGGTTCATACGTTCCGTCTGACCATTGGTCTGAGGATGAAAAGCCGATGAGAATGACAAATGCATCCCCCGCCGTGCACAAAACGCCTTCCAGAACTTGGACACAAACTGAGACCCCCGATCAGACACCACCTCGGAGGGTACCCCGTGAAGCCTCACAATCTCCCCAATGAACACCTGCGCAAGAGTTTTAGCATTAGGGAGAGCCGGAAGAGCGATAAAATGTGCCATCTTGCTGAACCTGTCCACTACAACGAGTATGACCGTTTTACCCGAAGACGGAGGGAGGTCCGTAATAAAGTCCATAGACAGATGAGTCCAAGGACGCTCCGGGATCTTCAAAGGTAAGAGGGCCCCAGACGGACGGGTATGTGAGGTCTTAGAGCGTGCACAAACCCCACAGGACGCGACAAAAGTTACCACCTCCTTATGTAAGTTAGGCCACCAAAACCGACGCGAGAGGAGATCCACAGTTGCTTTACTCCCCGGGTGTCCTGCAAAAACTGAGTTATGGTGTGCCTCGATCACCTTTTGTCGCAACTGATCTGGAACAAACAGTCTCCCCGGAGGTCCAACAGGGGCGTCCCCCTGAGCCTCCAATACCTCCTCCTCCAGCTCAGAGCATACTGCCGAAACCACCACCCCCTCCTGAAGGATAGGAACCGGGTCGTCCGTATTCCCGGCCCCAGGGAAACTACGAGATAAGGCATCCGCCTTTACATTTTTTGACCCAGGACGATATGTAACGACAAAATTAAACCTGGTAAAAAACAATGACCACCTAGCTTGTCTGGGATTCAGACGTTTCGCGGACTCCAGATATAGCAGGTTCTTGTGATCAGTGATGACGGTGACCGGATGGACTGCCCCCTCCAAAAAATGGCACCACTCCTCAAAAGCTAACTTAATGGCCAAGAGTTCCCTATTGCCGACATCGTAATTCCTCTCAGCGGACGACAATTTTTTAGAGAAAAAGGCGCACGGATGCCACTTACCAGGGGACGAACCCTGTGACAATACTGCTCCCACCCCTACCTCGGAAGCGTCTACCTCTACAATGAATGGCTGTGACGCATCAGGTTGAATGAGTATGGGTGCCGAGGCAAAACATTTTTTCAAGGAGGAGAATGCTTGACAAGCCTTGTCAGACCACCTAGAAAAATCCGTCCCCTTTTTAGTCATGTCTGTGAGAGGCTTAACCATGGACGAGAAATTACGAATGAACTTCCGGTAATAATTAGCAAACCCCAGGAAACGTTGTAGTGCCTTAAGATTCTCTGGCCGATCCCACTCAAGAACTGCCCGCACTTTCCCATGGTCCATACGAAAACCGGACGCTGAAACCAGGAAGCCTAAAAACTGGAGTTCCTGTACGGCGAACACACACTTTTCCCATTTGGCATACAGTTTATTATCCCGCAAGATCTGTAACACCTGCCTAACGTGCTCCTGATGAGACACCAGATCCGGCGAGTAAATTAAGATATCATCCAGATATATGACAACAAACTGTCCCACCAGGCGGCGAAAAATGTCATTAACAAAGTGTTGGAACACCGCCGGGGCATTAGTCAGACCGAATGGCATGACAAGGTTCTCATAATGCCCCTCCGGAGTGTTAAACGCCGTCTTCCACTCATCCCCCTCCTTCATCCTAATCAGATTGTACGCCCCCCTGAGATCCAACTTAGAGAACCATTTGGCGCCCACGATCTGATTAAAGAGATCGGGAATAAGTGGGAGCGGATACGGATCTCGGACCGTAATCCGATTAAGTTCACGGAAATCCAGGCAAGGGCGTAGGCCTCCATCTTTCTTCTTAACAAAGAAGAACCCCGCAGCCACCGGTGAAGATGAAGGTCTAATATGCCCCTTAGCCAGACTTTCTGAAATATAATCCTTCATGGCCTGCCTCTCAGGACCAGAAAGGTTATACAACCTAGCTTTAGGTATCTTGGCCTCAGGGAGCAGTTTTACAGAACAGTCATACTCGCGATGAGGAGGTAGTTCCTGACACCCTTTCTCCGAGAATACATCCTCAAAGTCCGCCAGAAATGGAGGTAAGACCCAAGGAGTAACCGCACCGATGACCGTGTTCATGCAGTTTTTATTACAGAATTTACTCCATTGGCTTATCTCTCTGGTTTGCCAATTAATAACCGGGTTATGCTTAGCTAACCAGGGAAGGCCCAACACTATAGGAGTGGGAAGACCCTCCAACACGTAGCAAGACAACAGTTCTTTATGTATCGCCCCCACTTGAAGTTTTACGTCATGCACAGCTTGCAAAAAACTTCCGTGACCGAGAGGCCTGACATCGATCGAGAATATGGGGATGGGTTTGGCCAACTCACTCAATCGCATACCTTGAACCCGGGCAAACCGAGCATCAACCAGATTAGCCCCGGCCCCACTATCCAGAAGAACAGATATCCTCTCAGTTCTCGTACCCACCACCACCTCCGCCGGTACGAGAAACTGAGACGAACCTAGGGACGAAATACCTACTCCCAGATTGCCGTCCACCACACAACCTGGGATCAACAGTTTTCCGACGACTCTTCACTCTGCAAGGGACGGGATGGACACCCCCCAATAAAATGTCCCTTTCTCCCGCAGAAGAAACACCTTCCTGTCTTATGGCGCACCACCGGTCCCCTCCCCCGAAATGATGTCCCTCCTAATTGCATAGGCTCCTCTGGACTGACCAGGGGAACCACCATATGAGGGGACCTTGTAGGAGGTGGAGTCATCACAGGGGGTAGAGTTATCCCGCACCTCTCCCGAAGCCGTCTGTCAACGCGAATAGCAAGGGCCATAGCGGCTTCCAGTGACGCGGGAGAGTCATACTGTGCCAACACATCCTGTAATTTGTCGGATAAACCATGACAAAACTGACTCCTAAGAGCCGGGTCATTCCACTGGGTGTCCGTGGCCCACCTACGGAACTCCGAACAGAATTCCTCCGCCGGACGATCTCCCTGCTGGATCCTACGTAACTTAGACTCAGCAAGGGAGATCCGATCTGGGTCATCATATTCGAGTCCCAGAGCAGCGAAAAACCTATCCACTGACTGGAGAGCCGGGGAGCCCGGGGGAAGAGAGAACGCCCAAGATTGTGGGTCCCCTAGTAGGAGCGAGATGACAATTCCCACCCTTTGTTCTTCACTCCCCGATGACCGAGGCCGCAGCCGAAAGTACAACTTGCATGCCTCTCGGAAAACAAAAAACTTGTCCCGCCCCCCAGTGAACCTGTCAGGGAGAGCTACTTTAGGTTCTGGTCCGGCTTGCTCCTGAGGATGCAAAACCTTGGACCTAACGTCCGCCAGTTCCATGGACAAACTCTGCAACTGCCGAGCTAGACCGGCTACTGGATCCATGGTAGCTGGAGAAAAACTAAGTGGGTCGGTGAAAATGTCACGCTGTCTCAGTATACTGGAGGTAGGGGGCCTAAGCTGACCCTAAGCTGGGGCCCTGACTAATCCCTCAACCTGGAGGTACTGTTAAAGGTACAGAGGTCCAGGCCGCCAGCGTAACCCCTACCTCCTGAGGATCCCTGCACCTAAGTAATCTAGTCCTGAGAAGGACCCCGATCACAACAAAAGGGGACAAGAAATAATATGCCCACACAAAGTACTTAGACGAACGAGACAGTACAAGGGAAAAACCAAAACCACCTTGCATACAACAACTACACAACTACAACAGAGGGAACACCAACGGGAAAGGAGATAAATGATAAAGCGAGGAAGGGAAAATACACTCCAAGTACACTTATCTCAGAAACTCCAAACACCACGATCCGCTCTGTAAGTCTGAATGAAAAGCTTTCACCGACACTTCCCAAACAGACCAGCAGGCATTTGAAGGAGTCTCACTACAGAAGTATTGATTGCAGCTGGGCGAGGCTGGACCTCGTCTAGCACAGAGAGAGAGAGAATTAACTCCCTCACTGCCGAAAAACACAAAGCACAAACAAGTCAGCTGCGAGAAGTCAGGCTGTGTACTCGTGACGATCTTCGTGGCGACACACCCGTGACACACCGGTACCCGACAATTTAGAACCGAAAGAATAGAGCTTCACACATAGATTAGATAGATATATACATGTCAGTCACATATATATGAAGTACAGTGACAGTGCTGCTTACTGTACTTGTCATTTAGCGTAAAGGATTTATCAAAAAAAATAATAGTGTTTTCATGCACCGTCTCTTTAAAAAAGCCGGCCGGCAATTCAGCAGCGGTACCCGACAATTTAGAATAGAAGGAATAGAGAATCACACATAGATTAGATAGATAGAAACATGTCAGTCACATATATATGAAGTACAGTGACAGTGTTGATTACTGTACTTGTCATTTAGTGTAAAGGATTTATCAAAAAAAATAATAGTGTTTTCATGCACCGTCTCTTTAAAAAAGCCGGCCGGCAATTCAGCATCTGTACCCAACAATTTAGAATAGAAGGAATAGAGAATCACACATAGATTAGATAGATAGAAACATGTCAGTCACATATATATGAAGTACAGTGACAGTGTTGCTTACTGTACTTGTCATTTAGTGTAAAGGATTTATTAAAAAAAATAATAGTGTTTTCATGCACCGTCTCTTTAAGAAAGCCGGCCGGCAATTCAGCATCTGTACCGACAATTTATAACAGACAGAATAGAGCTTCACACATAGATTAGATAGATAGAAACATGTCAGTCACATATATATGAAGTACAGTGATAGTGTTGGTTACTGTACTTGTCATTTAGTATTAAAATAAAGGATTTATTATTAAAAAAATTGGCGTGGGGTTCCCCTTAATTTTAGGCTCTAGCGGAGGTTAAGCAGACAGCTGGGGCAGATATTTGAAGCCTGGGAAGGGGGTAATACCCACGGAGCTTCCCAGGCTACTAATATCAGCCGCCAGCTGAATACATAGCCTTTACTAGCTATTAAAATGGGGGACCCCCCCCAAAAAATGACGTGGGGTCCCTCCTAATTTAATAGCTAGCAAAGGCTAGGCAGACAGCTGGGGGCTGATATTAATAGCCCAGGAAGGGAGCCATGAATATTGGCCCCCTCCCAGGCTAGAAACACCAGCCATCAGCCGCCCCAGAAATGGCGCATTCATAGGATGCGCCAATTCTGGCACTTAGCCTCGCTCTTCCACGCTGCCCTGGTGCGGTGGCAGGGGGTAATAGGGCTGGGGTTGATGTCAGCTTATAATGCCAGCTGACATCAAGCCCAGGTTAGTAATGGAGAGGCTTCTATAAGACACCCCCATTACTAACCCCATAGTCAAAGTTAAAAAAAACACAAACACCCAGAATAAAGTCCTTTAATTGAAATAAAGACACAATTCTTTATTGTTCTAAATTAAACCATACTTACCATCACGCCCATTCCAGCTGAAGCCAACGATCTCCTGCAATAAAAGAAAAATAATAAATCAACCTCATCCTTACCTTTCCATGGTTCCCACGACAGCTTCAGCTCTGCTACATCGAGATGACAGGCTGGACCGCAGCAGAACGCCGCCATCCAGCCTGTCATCCCGCAGACACTGAGAAGAGCAGGCATGCTTGCGCTCCACATTGTCTCTCTGTGACGGCATAAAGATGAGCCGAGGTCATGTCCAATGAACTCGGCTCACCTCATGCACGTCACTTACAGCGTGGGAGAATTCTCACGCTGAAGCGCTGAGTGCAGGAAAATTTTCCCACGCTGTCAGTGAGGTGCATGAGGTGAGCTGAGTTCATTGGACATGACCTCGGCTCATCTGGATGCCGTCACAGCGAGACACTGAGGAGCGCAAGCATGCCTGCTCTTCTCAGTGTCTGCGGCATGACAGGCTGGATGGCAGCGTTCTGCTGCGGTCCAGCCTGTCATCTCGATGTAGCAGAGCTGAAGCTGTCGTGGGAACCATGGAAAGGTAAGGATGAGGTTGGTTTATTATTTTTCTTTTATTGCAGGAGATCGTTGGCTTCAGCTGGAATGGGCGTGATGGTAAGTATGGTTTAATTTAGAACAATAAAGAATTGTGTGTTTATTTCAATTAAAGGACTTTATTCTGGGTGTTGTGTTTTTTTTAAATACTTTACTAGAAATTCATGGCGGTCATGTCTAATACTGGCGTGACCCCATGAATTTTGTGCTTGGGGCCAGCTGATAACACCAAGCTGGCCCTAACCCCTTTATTACCCAGTGAGCCACCGCACCAGGGCCCTGGATGAGTTGGGTACAGCGCCAGAAGATGGCGCTTCTATGAACGCGCCATTTTCCGGGGTGGCTGTGGACTGCAATTTGCAGCGGGGGGGGCCCAGAAAGCTTGGGCCTCCCTGCGCTGCAGATTCCAGCCCCCAGCTGCCTAGTTGTACCTGGCTGGACACAAAAATAGGGCGAAGCCCCAAGTATTTTTTTTTTAATTATTTCATGAAATTCATGAAATAATTAAGAAAAAAAGGCCTTCCCTATATTGTTGTGTCCGGCCAGGTACAAATAGTCAGCTGGTGGTTGGGGGCAGCCCGTTCCTGCCTGCTGTACCTGGCTGAACACAAATATAGTGCGAAGCCCCACTTCAATTTTTTTTAATTATTTCAGAAAATTCATGAAATAATTAAAAAAAAATTGACGTGGGGCTTCGCATTATATTTGTGTCCAGTCTGGTGCAGCAGGCAGGAACGGGCTGCCCCCAACCACCAGCTGCCTATTGGTACCTGGCCAGACACAACAATATAGGGAAGCCCTTTTTTTCTTAATTATTTCATGAAATAATTTAAAGAAAATTGACATGGGGCTTCGCCCTGTTTTTGTGTCCAGCCAGGTACAACTATGCAGCTGGGGGCTGGAATCCGCAGCGCAGGGAGGCCCAAGCTTTCTGGGCCACCCCCGCTGCAAATTGCAGTCCGCAGCCACCCCGGAAAATGGCGCGTTCATAGAAGCGCCATCTTCTGGCGCTGTACCCAACTCATCCAGGGCCCTGATGCGGTGGCTCACTGGGTAATAAAGGGGTTAGGGCCAGCTTGGCATTATCAGCTGGCCCTAAGCCCAAAATTCATGGGGTCACGCCAATATTAGACATGACCACCATGAATTTCTAGTAAAGTATTTAAAAAAAACACAACACCCAGAAAAAAGTCCTTTAATTGAAATAAACACACAATTCTTTATTGTTCTAAATTAAACTATACTTACCATCACGCCCATTCCAGCTGAAGCCAACGATCTCCTGCAATAAAAGAAAAATAATAAAGCAACATCATCCTTACCTTTCCATGGTTCCCATGACAGCTTCAGCTCTGCTACATCGAGATGACAGGCTGGACCGCAGCAGAACGCTGCCATCCAGCCTGTCATCCCGCAGACACTGAGAAGCGCAGGCTTGCTTGCGCTCCACAGTGTCTCTCTGTGAGGGCATCCAGATGAGCCGAGTTAATGTCCAATGAACTCGGCTCACTTCATGCACGTCACTGACAGCGTGGGAAAATTCTCCTGCACTCAGCGCTTCAGCGTGGGAGAATTCTCACACTGAAGCGCTGAGTGCAGGAGAATTCTCCCACGCTGTCAGTGACGTGCAGGAGGTGAGCTGAGTTCATTGGACATGAGCTCACCTTATGCACGTCACTGACAGCGTGGGAGAATTCTCCTGCACTCAGCGCTTCAGCGTGAGAATTTTCCTACGCTGTCAGTGACGTGCATGAGGTGCACCGAGTTCATTGGACATGAACTCGTCTCATCTTTATGCCGTCACAGCCAGACACTGCAGAGCGCAAGCATGCCTGCGCTTCTCAGTGTCTGCGGGATGACAGGCTGGATGGCAGCGTTCTGCTGCGGTCCAACCTGTCATCTCGATGTAGCAGAGCTGAAGCTGTCGTGGGAACCATGGAAAGGTAAGGATGAGGTTGCTTTATTATTTTTCTTTTATTGCAGGAGATCGTTGGCTTCAGCTGGAATGGGCGTGATGGTAAGTATGGTTTAATTTAGAACAATAAAGGATTGTGTCTTTATTTCAATTAAAGGACTTTATTCTGTGTGTTTGTGTTTTCTTTTAACTTTGACTATGGGGTTAGTAATGGGGGTGTCTTATAAACGCCTCTCCATTACTAACCTGGGCTTGATGTCAGCTGGCATTATAAGCTGACATCAACCCCAGCCCTATTACCCCCTGCCACCGCTACAGGGCAGCGTGGAAGAGCGAGGCTAAGTGCCAGAATTAGCGCAACCTATGAATGCGCCATTTCTGGGGCGGCTGACGGCTGGTGTTTCTAGCCTGGGAAGGGGCCTATATTCATGGCTCCCTTCCTGGGCTATTAATATCAGCCCCCAGCTGTCTGCCTAGCCATTGCTAGCTATTAAATTAGGGGGGACCCCACGTCATTTTTTTTGGGGGGTCCCCCATTTTAATAGCTAGTAAAGGCTATGTATTCAGCTGGGGGCTCATATTAGTAGCCTGGGAAGCTCCGTGGGTATTACCCCCTTCCCAGGCTTCAAACATCTGCCCCAGCTGTCTGCTTAACCTCCGCTAGAGACTAAAATTAAGGGGAACCCCACGCCAATTGTTTTTAATAATAAATCCTTTATTTTAATACTAAATGACAAGTACAGTAACCAACACTATCACTGTACTTCATATATATGTGACTGACATGTTTCTATCTATCTAATCTATGTGTGAAGCTCTATTCTGTCTGTTATAAATTGTCGGGTACAGATGCTGAATTGCCGGCCGGCTTTTTTAAAGAGACGGTGCATGAAAACACTATTATTTTTTTTAATAAATCCTTTACACTAAATGACAAGTACAGTAAGCAACATTGTCACTGTACTTCATATATATGTGACTGACATGTTTCTATCTATCTAATCTATGTGTGAAGCTCTATTCTGTCTGTTATAAATTGTCGGGTACAGATGCCGAATTGCCGGCCGGCTTTTTTAAAGAGACAGTGCATGAAAACACTATTATATTTTTTAATAAATCCTTTACACTAAATGACAAGTACAGTAAGCAACACTGTCACTGTACTTCATATATATGTGACTGACATGTTTCTATCTATCTAATCTATGTGTGAGGCTCTATTCCTTCTTGTCTAAATTGTCGGGTACCAGTGTATGCCGCTGCTGAATTGCCGGCCGGCTTTTTTAAAGAAAGCGTCTTCTGAGCAGTTTGTCAGCTTTTGGACACCTTTGAAGGTGTTTTCTATGTGTTTCTATGTGTTTTTGTTTGCCTGCCATTGGTTTTAACGGTGTTCGACGGTGTTCTAAGGTGTTCGACGAACAGTTCGACGAACAGTTCCTCGAACATCCCGGTGCTCGACGAACCGAACCGAACCCGAACACTACGGGGGTGGCTCAACACTAGTAATAGCCCAAAAGTATTGGCTGGGTTAGATGCAGATAAAAATTATATTGAATTTGCAACCTGGTGGAGGTTAGTATAGATGGACTAATAGAACAAGTCCCACACACTGCTACAAGCCGAAATATTTTTTCAGACCTAGATGCAGATACAAATTATATTGAATTTGCAACCTGGTGGAGGTTCGTATAGATGGACTAATAGAACAAGTCCCACACACTGCTACAAGCCAAAATATTTTTTCAGAGCTAGATGCAGAAAAAAACTATATTGAATTTGCAACCTAGTGGAGGTTAGTATAGATGGACTAATAGAACAAGTCCCACATACTGCTACAAGCCAAAATATTTTTTCAGAGCTAGATGCAGATAAAAATTATATTGAATTTGCAACCTGGTGGAGGTTAGTATAGATGGACTAATAGATCAAGTCCCACACACTGCTACAAGACGAAATATTTTTTCAGAGCTAGATGCAGAAAAAAATTATATTGAATTTGCAACCTGGTGGAGGTTAGTATAGATGGACTAATAGAATGATGCTATTTCCAAAAGGTTTTACTTCACTAAGTGCAGTAAAAAAAATTGTATTCTATATACAGGTGGTGTTGCTTGCAACACAGATAGGCTACTCCACTAACTAACACACACTGCAAGAGGCCAAAAAGGATTTGCTTTGCTAGATTTAGCCAAATGCTGTGAAAAAAACTTGCACAGCATTGGCACAGACCTGCCTGGCAAAAAGTGATAGGAACTGATGTAACCTAGCCCTGAAAAAGACTGCAATTATAATTAGTCTTTACTCCCAACCTATCTATTTAAGAGCACAGACCTGCCTGATAAAAGTCATAGGAAATGATGTAACCTAGTCCTCAAAAGGACTGCAATCACAACTATTCCCTACTCCCAAGCTATCTGTAGATTTGTGCGAAAATTGGCTTGAAATTAACAAAGTATAGCACACACAGCAACAGCGGTGCCATCTAACACGCAGCTGCAGCAGTGAGAAAATGGTGGCGACGGGGAAAATGGCTGGGTCTTATAGGGCAAGGACATGTCACATACACTGCCAATGACACAGGCCCTTGCTTGTGCGAAAAAAAGCAGTTCGCTCCGTGTGTGCGCTGCTGATAGGCTGACAGATTGCACCTCCCCACTGTAAATGCGGGAAAGAGAAAAAAAAATGGAGATCTTCATTATTTCTGCAGAGATCCATCCCCTGCCCCTCCCCCCGCCCCGCTGTACACTCAAACTGCGTATTAACATTAATTTTCAGCATTACTGATAAAAAAAACAGTTATGATTTTGGTGCACGAACAGTTATCGAACATAACCTCGAACAGCCGAATTATTTTCAAATTGTTCATGTTCGGCGAACGGCTCGAACACTGCCCAAAACAGCTCGAATTTGAGATTGGCGAACATTTCTAGTCGAACACCGCTCATCTCTAGTCACAAGCTGGAAGCACTGCTGCACTGCCTCGGCCAAGTGGCAACAGAGTGTGCTGAAGCTAATATGCTTAGGTGACAAACCGCACAATGCTGAAGAGTTGTGGACAGCTCTGAAAGAGCAGGCAGATCTGTGGCTCAAACCGCGGAACCTACAGCCAGGCATGGTCATGTGTGACAATAGCCGGAACCTTGTGGCGGCTCTGAGGCAAGGAGAGCTCACACACATACCATGCCTGGCCCATGTGCTTAACCTCGTGGTTCAGCGGTTTCTTAGATCCTACCCGGAGCTGCCGGATCTGCTTGTTAAAGTACGCCGCCGGTGTGCCCATTTTAGAAAGTCGCCTACAGCTTCCGCCGCCCTTGTCGTGTTTTAACAGAGTTTGCAGCTTCCGGCTCAAAGACTGGTGTGTGATGTCCCTACACTTTGGAACTCTACACTGCAGATGTTGGGAAGGATTTGTGAGCAGATGAGGGCAGTTGTTGAGTACCAGCATCAACAAGACCGTCGGTATTCAGTTCAGACTCCACACATAAGACCTCAGGAGTGGACATGGATGTCAGACATATGTACTATCCTCCAAAACTTTGAGGACTCCACCAAGATGGTGAGCGGCGATGACACCATAATTAGCGTCACCATCCCGCTTATCTGTTTTCTGAAATGCTCTCTGCTCACAATCAAAGAGGATGCATTGCAGGCGGAGCACGATGAGATGGAGCAAGGAACCATACAGGGTGATTAAACACAGCCCAGTCTCATTTCATCGCAACGTGGATTGGTTGACAATGAGGAAGAGGAGGGGGAGGAGGAAGAACAGGAGCTATTTTCATGCACTATAGACGGTATTACCTGCACAGCTGTCACACCGTCTGTTCAGCGTGGATGGCCAGAGGACAGAGAGGAGGAGGAGGAGGAAAGCATGGTCAGTCATCCTCTTGGTGAGGACACAAAAGTCTTGCCTGTTAGCAGTCTGGCACGCATGGCTGAGTTTATGTTACACTGCCTTTCCCATGACCCTCGCGTTCTCAAAATTTTGGGTGACAGTCATTACTGGTTGGTGACACTTCTAGACCCAAGCTACAAGGAGAACTTTATATCTCTTTATCCAGAGGCGGACATGTCTACAAAAATGGGGCTGTACCAGAAGGCCCTTATTGAGGAACTATTAAAAAAATTCCTATCTGAAAACGTTGGCTGCAGAGGTCACAGTTCGTTGGACAACCAAGGAGTACAGGTGAGAGAGACACAACTTCAATCCAGCAGAGGCAGGGGAACTCTGTCAAAGTTCTGGGGGAATTTTCTCAGCCCCTCCCATCGCACAAGTCCTGAGGCTCAGGGTACTCTCACAAGGAGTGCAAAGTTTGGGAAGATGCTGAGGGAGTATCTTGCCGACAGTACCAACGTCCTCCATGATTGCTCTGTGCCTTATAATTATTGTGTATCCAAGCTGGATAAGTGGAATGAATTGTCTCTCTATGCCTTGGAGGTCCTGGCCAGCCCTGCCGCCAGCGTTTTATCAGAACAGGTTTTTAGTGCCACTGGTGAAATTATAAGCACATCTTTCTGTCAACTGAAAATGCTGACAGGCTGATTCTTATAAAAATGAAAAAGTTTTGGAATGGGCCAGACTTCTCAACACCACCAAATGATAGCAGCATAACATAAACTTAAATACAGTGTCTTTTTTTGGGAAGTATATTCCCATGCACCTCTTCACACCCACACATGGTTATACGCTTCCTGATTTTGGCTATTTGCTCTTGTCCTCCTCCTTCTCCTCATCCTCATCCTGCACCACCATATCACCGGGGTGACTGTAGTCCATGATGCAACACCCACATAATTTTTTTAAAGGGTGTTTATGATGCCCGTAAAAAAAAATTTTTTCACAGTATGTTCATGTATACCCCCCAGGGTAAAAGTTTGTCAGCCCATACACTTAGTGCATGGGCATTACAAGTATAGGAGACCCATTACTTTCTAATGGGAACATTTTTTTATGAGGCCCTCCTCCACTTCTCTTCCAAGGGGCATTGGAGTGCCTCCCAATTTTTGGCAGCCCTTGCATTCACTGCATAGGCAAACACAATGGGAAACCCACTTCCTAATAATGGGAACATTGTTTTCGGTAGGCCCTCTGACTTCCACATCTCTTCCAAGGGGCATTGGAGTGCCTCCAAATGTTTGGCAACCCTTGCATTTACTGCATAGGCAAACACAATGGGAGACCTACTTCCTAATAATGGGTACATTGTTTTCAGGATGCCCTCCTCTAAGTCTCTTCAAAGGGGTATTGGGGTGCATCCAAATTTTCAAAGTGGTATTGGCGTGCGTCCAAATTTTGGGCAGCCCTGCCACTCACTGCATATGCAATAACAGTATAGTAGACCCACTCTTTAGTAATGGGAAGAATAAAACATAGCTGGCTGATGGCTCTCCAAGAATAGTGAGGTCCGACTGCTGGCCCTTTAAGAATAGTAAAGGTCGCCTGATGGCCCAATAAAAATGGGCTCTGTGACTTTCAGAGTCCCTCCTTCATAAATGAAACATGATGTGTCTGATGATATCTCACGCTCCACATGGCCAGATAAGGTTGTAAAATGTTAAAATGACATTTCCTGGTGAATGCATTTGTCACAGTGGAAAGCAATGCAAAAGTGAAAAAATGCATCAAAAACGCTACGTGTGAACATAGCCAAAGGTGTGGAGGAGCATTTTTGTTTTTGGTTATTTATTTTGCTTAATATACAAGTCATTACGCTGGAAAGGATGTTCCTTAATATATTTCCCAGGAAAATCCATTTTGGTTTTGTTTTTGTATGTTTTATTGTGAGTCCGTAAAAGTGGCGTAATACCTCTGACAACGTTGTTGACAGAAGTGACCTGGGAGTCAGAAATGCTTCCAGGGGTCTTCCCCATGCTGTTCCCATGTCATTTGAGCAATTTGTCATGTTCCCATCGATTTGGGCAATTTTTAGCCCCTCTGCAGACCGCCGGTGGGAGCCGTCTGAAAAATGCTCGAGTTTCCCATAGAGTTTCCCATTTTGCTCGAGTTTCCCATAGAGTTTCCCATTGGACTCGTTGCTCAGGTCGAGCACCCGAGTATTCCAGTGTGCTCGACCTGAGCATCGAGCACCCGATCATTTTAGTGCTCGCCCATCACTACAAATCTCCAGTGAATAACTTATTATTTTTTCATTTTTTATTTTGCTGATGCTGTAATCATTTTTCATGTTATTATCTAATTTATCCAGAAATAATGCAATCTTTAAAATGTCCACTGAGCTTCACAATAGCCGAACACTTACTGTTTTGTAGTCTTCTTCAGGGAGCATACATGTTTTTTCAATTGGAGGAGGGGAATAAACCACTGTTAGAAGCCTCTGATGGCAACCCAGTGTAGCTTTTCGTAAACTAACATGCAGAAAGTTAGGCTACATTGCCACGATGAGTATTTGGTGAGTTTCTTATGCTGCATATTTTCGAAAAATAAGTAACCTGTTTTACTTAATGGGTGTAGAAATGATGAAGAAATTCTACAACATCAAAACTCACCAAAAGCTCATAGCGGGAATGTAGCCTTAATGCTGAACATTTAACACAACAAACGCCATTGAATTTATATTGTTAGGTGTCAAATTACACTTTTCTGCATAGGGAAAATTTTATCTTTCTGCATAGATATATCTGTCATAAGAAAAAAAGGATGAAAGTAAGTAAGAAAGGTCACATCGGTATTCCTGGGGAGAGCAAAAGGATCACGAATTAAAATTCAACATGTCTGATAATTCACTTTCTAGACATCTGTTGAATAGTTGAACTATAATTTCTTATATCCATGTTACTTAGGGCAGGTACAACGGCCATAGAATCTCTCATGCGAGAGAATCGGGCCAGTTATGCAAATGACACTCTGATCAAACTCTGATCCGAGTTTGATCAGTGCTTGATCACAGTGTGCTCTGATTCTCTCAGATGAGAAGGAGATAGGGAAAAACTTTTCTCCATTTTCTCCATTCCACCAGTCCGTGGAAATTGGATTGTCATCCAAGTTCAGTCCGAAGTTTTCCACAAACTCATTGACTTTCATGGCTGAGTGCAATCCGAATATTGGACCCAAAATATGGCTGTTTGCACCTGCCCTAAAGATGAGCAGATCTGTAGAGATCTGAATATGTCAATATGCACAGATTTCACGGGAAAATTCAAATTTGCAGCAAAATTATTGTTCTTGAAATGAATGTCCCATATTATGTTCTAGTTTCTTTAGAGATAAAAGTTTATAATGAAAAAAAAATACATCATCGCTCACCCCTACTGCTCAATGTCCTCCATGTGGTTCTCAGCAGTTTTCCTTACTACCACCACACACTGAAACCCCAGGCATCTTCACAATAGTATTATTGAATTCACAGAATACCACATGTTTGGTGAGGATTAACTAATTAATCATGATCGTCGCCCACCTGTTATCCCAATCGGGACATGATATTTTATGGAAAGCACACTCCATAGTAAATATATAACCTACAAGCACCAATCGGAGTCGTACGCTTAATAAAATAACAATAGCTATATTAGATATACATAAATACAATTATCACAAAGATGATTAAAAGAATAAATAGAGGTGAAATTGGAGAGACTCAGTATATAGTCTCTGCAAGGTGGAAAGTACCACACATGATGTAGCAAGTCATCCAATTAAATTCATGTTCTCATGTATACAAACATGTTATTGATATAACCCCACATAGAATCAGTCCCTGCCATCAGCATAGGATACAAGTGAAAAGCTATGTAGCTGTGTGGTTATACAACTTTTTTCATGCTATAGACTGTATTGATGTGACTTACCCATTCTGCTTGTGGCAATCCCACCCAGGAGACACCCTTGGACGCGCGTTTCGCGTTGGCTTTATCAGCAAGGAGGTACTCACACAACTATGCTGTGCTGCTTCTTATAGTGGAGTTCTCACTGATCGATCTTAATTGCGCATGCGCATCACCCTGCACTCCCGGAAGGAATGAATCCACTTCCGGCATTCACGCTAAGTATATTGAAGCCGTCAATGGATTCCTCCGTGAGAGTGTGACGCGCATGCGCAAGCCAGTCATCAGTGCCCAATATGAGTTGAACTGCGGGGGGAACATAGGAAAAAGTGGAGACATCCATATATAATATGCACACACTACGTTCAGGGCTTGACTGCTCGGGTCCATTACAGCGCAGGGGGTATGCCAGTGTATGGTATGTGACAGCATATAAAAATGTATGACATGATTACATAGGCAGATACTAAGATCATTGCCTATAGATGTCCAATCTATATAACATTGTGAGAAAACCCCAAAAGTGATGCAAAGTGTCTCCCCAGTGTTAGTATGTCGTTGCTCTCAGTGTCAGTAAGACCCCCCTATAATGGACTAGTGCAGCAGGTAGACTATATCCCATATCTCATGTTCTTCTATTACTGGATTGGGATATAGATACGTATCCACTGTATAACATTTTTCCAACATGTATCAAAACAATAAAACATGTGTTTACAAGTGATGGGGTTATTTTCCCCACTATAGTGATTAAATGTAATATTACATAAAAAACACTAGAAAAACATAAAAAAAATATAGAACAGATGAAATAAATATAATATGGTGAACCCACCCTGAACCCAATGGTTATGGCTTTCGGATATTTTCCAAAAGCAAAAAATGTGTAAAAAATGTATATACACATACATATACATACATATACAGTATATGTATATACATAAATACATATACATGTACACACATAAAATATTGTCTAAATCATGTCTAACCAGCTCCTTTAAAACACCTCTCCCCCCACCGCATAACCAACCCGCAATTATAAAACCCAGCACTGGTATCATTTTATAGGAAAGATAGAATGACTCATAGCAACAGATTGGAAGAGAAAAAGGACTAATAATACATGTATAAAATAAATAGCATCCATTTTCACCAATATTCATTTGTCTTGATTCCTAATGGGATCATGTATTCTCCAATCTGTCAATTTCATCATCCAAAAAAATCTTCCTTAATTTTCAAAAGAGAATGTTCTCCATCATTTAGATTCTTCATCCTCTGTCCAGAAAGGTCCGCACCACAAAAGAAGAGCTTTATAAGCACAGCTAAAAAATTCCAAACACAGACAGAGACATACTTAATACATAATTAAAAACAATCATAAGGACAATTCCTTCTCATAAAAAAGGAGCGAAGCTAAGATTTTACTTACTTTTACTGAGTCTCTCCAATTACACCTCTATTTATTCTTTTAATCATCTTTGTGATAATTGTATTTATCTTCACAATAGGCCATCCTGGGCCTAGTTTCATTTAGAAATCTCAGTCTAGAGTGAAGATGCCTGGGGTTTCAGTGCATGGCAAAAGTAAGAAGAGACCCACAGGACTCTATGGGGAGAGCGAGCAGTGAAGGTGCCGAAGAGGTAAGCATTCAGGTGAAACTTATCTTTCTGTTTGTTTTTTAATCTATGCCAGGCCTGTAAGGTTCAGCAAAATAGCATCCAGACAGTTGCTGCTTTGCTGAATTTGCATGGAACGAATTACAAAATGTCCGCAATTTGGAGAATACAGGTAAAATTTTGTAAAATTTGAGTTGAGTTCAAGTCCACTCAAATAAATTTGTCCAACTCTACATATGATTGCTCTACCGTAAATATATACCCCCTTTATTATCTTTATTATATAGAGAGAATGCATTTAAAACAGATTAGAATATAAAAAGAATAAGTAGTCATTATCTGGTTTAAGTAACTATATATATAGCTGATACATTCTCTTTAAGGAGGTTTGACTTCAACAATATGAATTTTAAAGGGTTTGTCTCAACTTCTTAAATGGATAAAATTGCAAAGTGCTTGAAAAATTTACATAGTTTTATCCATCACGCCCATTCTCAAGAATCAAAGTGGTCAGTTTCCTAGGCAAGGAGTAGACACTGGCAAGCTATGAATATCAGTAAAACTTGTCAGCATCAGTGCCAATGTGCCCCTCTGATGCTGCAAAGGCAAAGCTGTGCAACCATGCCATTTGTGTGTATGGTCAGTCTTCAAGACTCCATTCAGTCCTCCATTCCCAAGCAAGAATTCAAAAGTCAGAGGTGCAGTGAGCTCCTGAAGAAAGTGGATTAGACAAACCCTTTAATATCACATGACTAATTTGAATACATTTCAAAATCATTGTTTTTTTCAGTAGTTTTTGACCAGAGACAGTGGGTCATATCGCTAGAAGAATTTTTATTTTTTTTAAAATTAGAACTATGCAAACTTTTTAATACTCTTTTCAAATAGAATTGCTGATCCTCAGTCTGAGCCATCATTCATAGCAAAAATGAACACCGGCTCAGTTTTGCCCTGTTCTGCATTGTAGTAAATGTATCAATGTGCTGATTTCATTTTGTTACTTCAATATCTGTCTCTTATAATCTTGATCTGATCTCTTAGATCATATTTTCCTGAATATTTAATAAGTGTTTAAAAACTTTTAAGTACATAGCAGCTGAGGTTAGATTGTTATTTCATCTTATTTCAATGTTAGGATGGGTTGAATGTTTCAAAGTACAAGGTTATAAAGCAGTAATGTTTGTTTACAGCAAATCCAGGTAAATTCCCTGGCTCTTATTAAAGCTTTTCCTGAGGCTAATTTAATTGGCAAATCCTATGAGCTCTGTGATGATTTCCCAGTTAGGTCTACTCTACTTTGCCAAGCTGTTAGTTAAACTGATGTTGACAGTCCGGTTTACAGGTATAAGTGCAATAAATAACAGGTTGGCTGAATATCACAAAACTTAAACAAAATATAAAAAGTTTAGACCTAAAGTGCCTAGATAAAGTCATGGAAAAACAACAATATTTAATTGTTTACTTGTACTGTGATTAACTCCTCATGTTCCCATACCGTAATGGTATATTGCAAGTAAAAGCCCTTATAACTCTTTTTTGCTTCATTTATTAATTCATAAGAATGTTTTGTTGAATGATTTATTGCAATAGAGATGAGTGGATTTTTGGAAATTTGAATAAGAGCTTACACTCTACAGGAGAAACAGAGAGGACCCCACTTACCATAAGTACTTATACTCTACAGGAGCGAAAGAATCCTGCTGATCATAAGTAGAGATGAGCGAACGCAAACTGTAAAGAGGGGGAGAGAGATCTTCCAGCTCCAAAGTTAGGGTCCCCATTGATTTCAATAGGGTTTGGACTCCAGTTCAAGTTCGGTAACAGTTCTGGTACCCGAACAGAACTTTGAACTCAAGTTCGGTTGGGTACCAGAACCCGAACTTTCATGGGTCCGCTTATCCCTATTCATAAGATCTTACTACCCAGCTAAGTCTTCTGGTTTCCATTAGGTTTATGACATCATGTGATTAAAAACTGACTAGCTGAATCGCTCTGAGCTCTTTGTAGAAATAGGAAGTCTATCTTCCATGCATGAGTCACTGCAAAAGTCGCTAGCTGGGGGAGGAGCAGAGCAGCTGAGTTAAGAGTTGAAGAGGGAAATGATAAATGCAGGGACAAGACACTTAGTGTTTCTACAAAGAGTAGAGAAAAGAGAAGAATTAACTGGGCAGAAAGGCAAAATAAGAAATTGGAAGTACACAGTGCTATATACAGTAATATGATGATTGCAATATATTAAGAGGATAAAAACTTTAATGGGAGGAGTGCTTTTTTAAGAATTTATAAAGCCACTGAAACATGTTCATAGAATCAGCGTATGGTACTTCCTTAACTACTTATAAATTGTCGTGAGGCAAGTAAACTCTAACTCAAGATTCCTAAAATATAACCGTTATTTATTATAATTAATATAAGGCTAATGTGCAAATTTAAAATCACACTAATTTGTGGCAGTCAGACATTCTTGAAAGAACTTTGTCATTAAGTCAATAAGATGTTAATTTTAGAGAGTGGCGACTGATTTCTGCTGGAACTTTGGGTGCTTTCACATTGCGTTTCTGCACCTGTTTAGTGGCCCCATCGGCGTTTACTTCCAAACCCTGTTTTGCGCCGACAGGGCCATAGACCATAATGTTGACGGCAGACAGAACTTGCACTCTGCCGTGCACCATTTTCAGGAGTGTACGCCTACAGGAGGTGGTCACTCAGACACAGTCTTCCACGTCTGAGTGTTCTCCTCCTGTAGGCGTACACTCCCGAAAATGATGCATGTCAGAGTGCATGTTTGATCTGTCTCCATCATTACAGTCTATAGCCCCATCGGTGTATATGTCCAAACCCCATTTTGAGGGGGGTTTGGATGTATGCCATGACAGGACCCTTGAACACGATGTGAAAGCACTCTAATCCTGATGCTTTACATGTTTGATCAGAAATGTATTGACAATGTCTCATGGGATACAGTTTTCCAAATGTCAAAAGTGGAAATTCCCACTAGAATGTGTGACCAGAATATTAGATATTAAGGATGTGTTAATCAATCTTTCTTGGGATACAGTTACCCAGTCAGTTGCTAATCCTCTCAGTGATTACCCTTCTCTTTTAATAATGTATCCCTTCTGGGATACAGTTACCCAGACAATGAATATCCCCTCAGTAATACACCTCTCTATAGATAATCGGTCCCTCCTGGGATTCAGTTACCCAGACAATTGAATATCCTCTCTCAATAAACCACTCATGTGACCAGTAGTTCATCTACTATAGCAATAGTGTGACCACGGACCTACCACTTTTGTTTGCTTATTAAATGTGACTACCTCACCAAACTAGTGTTGTTGACTGGCTGCCTCCCCAACATGTTTCACCATTACTGGGGTCTTCAGGGGAAATGCAGCTGCAGAGGCTACTATACAAAACCCATGATTTTTAAGAGTTTGCACATTACAGAAGAGAGAAACTTACTCGGAGATGAAAAACGATTCTGCCATACAAACTATGCTCCACTAGGACCCGCTGATCTGTCATGGCCCTGGTACTGACCACCACATGAATGTCAAAATGTTTGTATTCTGGTGTTTTTATTTATTTTTTCTCATTATGGTAAATTACAATCTGGTTAATTAATTTTATATTTTGATACATTACATTTTTTTGAACATGGCAATAGTTGATATTTTGTTTTATTATTTTTTAAGATAAAGGAAATTAAAGGCAAACTTGATTCTCAGTGGATCGATCTATTCATCTCTAATTGCCATATGTTATATGAATGAACAGCTCAGTGCCCATTAGAAAACCCTAATGCTGTTTATTTATGTATTGCCTAATAATGGACTATTTTCTTATCAATACACAGGCTAAATGTATTTGCATTTACATTTTTATTCAAGTAAATGATTGCACAGAAAAGGACTAATTAAATCAAATCCAATTATATTCTCAAATATTATTAAAAAAATAATAAAACAAAGGGAGAAATATTTTTTCCACCTTACCATTAAAATTTTAAATTAGGCAAAGTGCACACTGCAAATGTGTACTATTTTAAACATAGCATGAGATGTTGACACATCAGAATCAGGAACTAGTGGACAACATACACACAGGAAAAGAACTAGTTAAAGAGAATGTGTCATCAGAAAATTATCTACTGTTTAAATCAGGTTTTTATATTAAATATATTTTTATAAAATGTTTGAATTTTCATATCCCAATCTGTAAAAAATTACATTTTACACAATGGCTACTGGGGCTATTCTAGTATTCTACTTCCTGTTCTTTCAAGAAATTCGCATGCACATTGGCAGCAATAGACTTACTCACACCAGAAGTCAATTGTATTGAAGCATCCAAAAGGCATGTGTAGTAGTGGGAAGGATGTAGCCTGCCCGTGGCACTGAAAGAGTTAAAGGAGAATGTTCCTATAGCTAGATCTCTCTGAGCTCATTTTCTGACGTTAAATTATTTTTAACCTCTTAATGCAATATCACGTACATGTATATGATTCCGGGTGTGAACACGAGTTGACGGAGGCATAGGAGGAGAGCTCTCTCTTTACACGGCAGATAACAGCTATATTAACTCTGTCACTAGCAAAGATGGATGACGATGAGCTCTGGCCACAAATTTTAACCATTTAACCACCACGTTGTTGTCAATCTCTGAAACATGCAGTGCTGCTCACGCATACTGGCTCCCATAAGCACCTTGTGATGCAATTGCAAGGCGCCAATGGATTACCATTGCAGTCGAGGACCTGTCTATGGCCCCCATTGCCACCATCTTGGTGCTCCTCTAAAGCTCAGCTATATATGGATTTTCAAAGGAGACTGAGATTTACAGTATACACTGTAAATCTGTCAAAACAACCCCAAAACATTGTTCTGTAAAAAGCATATGAGTGCACGGGGAGCAATACTTAAATCTGGTCCTTTTCTAACAGATCAAAAAAAGGTCATTATTTATGAATATTTTAGAGAGAACACCTCTGACAATTTCTGAGGCATTGATATGATACCAACACTACTGTTGTCAAAATAGGGATGATTAAAATGTGCCCTCAGTCCCCATTTGGAATACCATAATCCTATCCAAAAAAACACCCACTTTTGGATGGGGTTTACATAGACCCCATGAGTTTTCATCCCAGTACAACCTAGAATTTTCAGGCAAAATTGGGATTGTCTGACAAATTTTGGGTTTCCCACACTGATCCGACATTCATATCATATCCAGGAATCAGTGCCATCAATGTCTCTTTTGAGACATCTCCTTTAATTTGTAATTTCCTAGGCAATTTTCTAATAGATAGATAGAGAAAGAGAGAGATAAAGAAACGGTTGAAGGAGAATCGATTTTGCCTCTAATTTAACTCAGATTAAGGCCAAATTAGGTGGTTTTTTTTGGGGGGGGGGGTGAGTGCTTAAGTGCCTATGCAGAAAAATGGCAACTGAGACCGGATGAGTGGCTAGATGAGTATACTATTTTTAACCCCTACATTTAGACTGCTACATGGTGTCTAGAGAGAAAAAAATAAAATAAATTCAAGGAAAATCAAATCTCTTGGCTAAATTCGGGGAAACTGCCGAACCTGAATTTTTCCAGATTCATTTTGCACTAATATGCAGTATATAAATATATATATATATATATATATATATATATATATATATAAAAGAAATATAAGTTAACATACTATAGAAAAACAATTATATTGAAATACAAATAGTCTATAACAGGTATTTTAGCTAAAAAATACTTGTAATGGTAGTGGGGGGCTGTCAACTTGAGAATTTAGTAGCTTTGTTGACACATGCCTGGAATATCCAAGGAATTTCAGAATTATATTTTGACTTATTTGAAAATGTTTTCCTTTTTTGTGACAGCTGCTTCTTATTCCCTGGTATCTCTAAACGTGTTCTCTGTAGTGTAAAGGTTTTTGGAAATAGATCTTTGCCATCTAATATTGATTCTTCACAAGACCATCTGTGGCAGCTTCAGATAAGAAGAATAAAATATAAATTAGAATTCACTGTGATACATTTTTTTAACCGGTTCTTTAAGAAGACTCTCAGCCATGTACTGGTATGGCTTACATTAAAGTTTCAAATACCTATATTCAATATTTAACGTTGAAAGCTTAAGAGGATCAAACCTTTATTCATGTAAATATACAATGCTAAGTCACCATCACTTGTTAAGTGTGAACCTGCTTGGTTACCTGGCTCATTTTTTACAATTACCTTTTGTTAGAAGAGTCTTGTGGAAATGAAATGATTTCAGATTGTCCAGCTGCTGGAACTTGGATATATCATCTGCAGGAGATATCGGGGCATATGATACTAATGACCTATCCTTGGGAAGATCATCAATATCAGATCAGTGGCGGTATGACACCCTGCACTTTCGACCATTCAGTTGGTATTTGCTTCGGTGGCGGCCCAGTCAGCATGGTGCAGTTGATTTTATGCACTATGCATCTCAGCACTTGGCGACCGTTTTTGAATCTTTCATTTATTATACCCTGGGGTCTGGTTGTGACTGTAGAGCATAATAAGGGACATTCAATTTGCAGTGAATAACTTTGCTGTGAATGGAATTTCCAAAGGAAATCCACATGAATTTCAAGTGATCCGCTCATCTCTAATGAGAACTTATTTCTACTAATATGACCAAGACCTGAAAAAATTATGTAATTGTAAATAAAGTGTAAAAAAAATCCCCACTGTATGCACCTTGTGGCTAAACTCCCTTTTACAATAAGACAAAAAATAACAGAGAAAAAAAATGAACAATTAAAAATTAGAGCTGCACAATTGCAACACAATTTCCAGATCAGAAAAACTTTTATCCTTTGCTCTTTATAAAGTTGATACAGTTCTCATAATGCTATTATCACATGTTAGGAAATATCTATATCATTCAGACTATACTATACGTTTCCTAAATGCATGTAAAAACTTGTATATGCTGTTCTTTCCCTTTCTGTTCTTTTAATCAGGGCTCAATGCAAGAGTTGTCAGAAGCTGTGTATATAGAGATATCATACCCTAGATGCGTTGCTTTTGTAATTGGAGGGTTGCAGAGATGCAGTCAAAGACTCATGCACCTCGAAGGTGGTCAGAGCCATAATATGGCTATGTACATGAGCCTAATAAGGTTCCATGGAATAGCTAATCACTGAGGGTCTGACTGTTGGGAACAATGCAACAAGCTATTTCCACAGAATGAGTCTCTGAACTGCCCATTAGAATGGAGAGGTGACCATGCATGTACGCCCCCAATTCAATTCATCTGGCACTGCCAGAGAGAGCAGAGTATGTGGCATATCTAACATTTATCTTGTCTATATGTCACACCAATTGACCAAAGTTTTGAGGTGGTGGCAATACATTGATGATGTTTTCTCCTGTGGAAAGGCACTTTGGCTTAATTTAGTGATTTACCTTTATTTCTGAACCGAATGGACCATAGCATTAAATTACATTATCTACATCTGTAGTTCTACTATTAATTTGCAATTTTTTGATGTGTTGGTTCCTATTGATGGTAACAAACTAACCACAACACTCTTTGCCAAACTCACTGATCATAATCATCTTTTGAGGTATGAGACCCCAAGAAAATGATTGATCTGCATTACATTTCTACAAAATTGTAGAATTACCAGTGAGGAATCCAGTTTAATTAAATACCTCACTGAAATGGCACATAAGTTGCGTAATCATAGTTATCCCACACAACTTTTATCTTATCATGCTCCGTAAGGAGAATTATTACCCCTAGATACTGGTCTGATGCCTCTCATCCAGCCAAACCAGAGCTCACACTTTGCACTGACGAGGGTCAGTACCCCGAAACACAGTGTCTGCAAATTGAGTTTCTGGTTTGGCTTTTATCCTAACTCATGTGATAAGGCTCGTTAAAGGGTCACTATTGACTTTTAGGATTGCTACTTCCTGTAGGTGGCACTAGAGTTCTAGTCCTCTTCCTCTCTGAGACAATTTACATCTTATCATGCTGATAAGGTGTCTAAAATGGACCACAACTCTTTGCTACAGACTGTCCCAATCAATAGGGGGCACAAACGAGTGTCCTTGGTCCTCACATATGGGGAAGAGCATGCTGACATTGCCTCCATAGTGAAAATACATTGATCAACTTTGATTAAAGGTTTTCCCCATAGATCTTAGTTTCAGAACCCCTTTTATTTTCTTATAGACATCCCAAAAACATCAGGGATACAGTTGCTTGCAAAAGTATTCACCCCACCTTGGCTTTTTACCTATTTTGTTACATTAAAAACTGTGTTTAAATATTTTTGTTATCTGATTTGTGTGTGATGCATC
Source organism: Phyllobates terribilis (assembly GCF_046119375.1). Classification (NCBI taxonomy): domain Eukaryota; kingdom Metazoa; phylum Chordata; class Amphibia; order Anura; family Dendrobatidae; genus Phyllobates; species Phyllobates terribilis. The sequence goes on from NW_027362762.1 coordinate 883,867,362, forward strand.
AGCACTAAATAGTCTAAGTTGGTGAAGTGAGAAAAATATAGGCAAAATTTAAATTTATGGGATAAAATAAAAAAAATTGTAATATTCATATGTATTCACCCCTTTTGCTATGAAGGCCCTAAAAATTTCTGGTGCAGGCAATTACCTTCATAAGTCACATGCTTAGTGAAAGGAAGTCCACCTGTGTGCAGTCTAAGTGTCACATGGTCTGTCAGTGTATACACACCTTTTCTGAAAAGCCACATATGCCACAACCATTAAAACGTTTTTTCCATGAACAAAAGTTTCAATAGATCTTGCCATAATAATAAATTCCATAATTGAATGTGTTTTAAATAAAATGCTCCTGTGCTGAGATAATCTTATAAATGTGCCCCTGCTGTGTACTGGGTAATGGCTGAGTCTCACCATACAGGGACATGGTCTGATCATAGCACATCACCTGGGCAGGGATGGAAGCAAAAGAGTATACAGATATTACAGCATGGGATCACAGCTGATTTTTTTCTGTGAGGATAAACATTTCACTACCTGTTTTTAAACAATGTTTTACTTCAAAGAAATAATCATTTGTGATTTTCTGCTGTAATGTTTGTATACTCTTTTGCTTCCTTCCCTGCCCAGGAGCTGTGGAATGTTCAAACCATGTCCCTGTATGGTCAGACAAAGCCATTATACAGTAAATAGCAGGGGCACATTTATAAGAACACCAACCCCACAGTGAAATATGGTGGTGGCAGCATCATACTGTGGGGATGTTTTTCTGCAGCAAGGAAAGGGAAAATGGTCTGAATCAAGGGGAAAATGGATGATGCAAAATACAGCGATATTCTTGAGCAAAACCTCTTTCAGTCTGCAGGTGATTTCAGACTGGGATGGCGGTTCAGCTTCCAACAAGATAATGACCCAAAGCAACAATTGAGTGATTAAAAGGGAAACATGTGAAAGCCTAGACCTTAATCCAATTGAGAATCTGTGGTCAGACTTCAATATTGCTGTTTACCAGAGGAAACCACCTAACTTTAAGGAGCTGGAGCAGTTTTGGCTTGAGGAATAGGCAAAAATTCCAGTGGCAAGATGTGAAAAGCTCATAGAGACTTATCCAAAGTGACTTGCAACTGTAATTTCTGCAAAAGGAGGCTCTACAAACTACTGACTTTAGGGGGGTGAATAGTTATGCACAATGAAGTCTTCAGCTATTTTGTCCTATTTGTAGTTTGCTTCACAATAAAAAGAAAACTAATGTTCATGGTTGTAGGCATGTTCTTTACATGGAATGATGGAAACTCTATAAAAAAAAAACAGTGAAATTCCAGGTTGTGAGATAGCAAAACACGTAAAATGCCAAAGCGGTGAATACTTTCACAACTGTAAATTGGTACATTCTGATATAGGGCTACAGAAGCAGCTAACAAATTTATACCTAACATGGGCAAAAAGTAATTGCCTTAATTTTAAAAAATTGCTCTTTGATGTTGAAGAGTGAGAAATGTATTCGTCCTATTACTGGTAAGACTTTTCAAATTAATAATTTTTGATCTGTGACTCGCAATATATCATTTATTTGCTCCTATGGCCTTGCTCCTTACAGTTGATATTGGTGAAATGACATGGGATTTTAAAACCCTTGTCTATCATCACCATATACCATAATGAAAAGGAGACTTGACTTACTTGTTTCCAAACATTTTGTTCAACTTGAACATCGAGACAACTCCATTTCAGACTCAGTAGAGGTGGGGACAGAATATGTTTACAGAAGCATCTAGAACTCAAAGGGGTATATAGATTAAAAACACTCAAACCACACGAACTGAATGTGGACCTTAAATTGGGTCCTCCATTATAAAGCATCCCCTACCAACTCTGCATATGATATATGATTCCTCATCGCTACTGTGTACACAGGATATATTTCCTTTAATTTGATTTTTATGTCAACTGTTAGTGATTTTAATACATTTTAGATATTAACGCTGTTTTCTTTCACAGAATACTGGAATATATTATACTCACTGAAAAGGAAAAATGACTCACTTCTGACAACTACTTACTACTATTCTTTTTTTGCTCTATATTTAAGTTTTGAATTTGTATACACTAAATTTTGGGGACAACATTGGAGTTTTTGCACCCATTTTTGTATGAAAAGTGCTGCTTTTAATTTTCTATCTCTAACATAGATAAGTACCACAATTCATGTTGAATGAGTGACACGTGCCTTAAACACTAAAAAGGTTGTCCTGGACTTTTTTTTTACTATGGGCCTAAAAACTAACAAGCAGAAGGTTGCTAACATAGGCAAAAATCGGACTGTTGCATCCGGCGTCTGCTCAGAGCAGTCATCAACCAATCCTCCTGGCAATTCAGCTGCTTGAAGTCAATAGAGGAGCTTTACTTCTTCAGGACTGCTCTGTCGACGAGTTGTGACTGCCGACATCATGCTGATAGACAGTCGGCTTCCCGCAGTTAGGCATTGAAGAGCCAGCTGTTAATCAACATGACATCGGCAGTCACGTCCTGACATCAGAGCAGAGCAGAAAAGAATCCACTTCTCTGTCAATGTGACGTCAGGGGAAGCCACTAAATCACTGGCAGAAGCGATCTGTGACCGCTTTCTGCCATCAGAGATTGGCACCAGGCACAACAGGCAGGTAGTTCATAGGCACATTGTAAAAAAAAAGTCACGGATAACCCCTTTAATGCTAATAAGAGTCATTTTTATAAAGAGTCATACAGGCTCTGTCAGTGAGACACTAACAGGTTTCATGCACAGCAGTACACGAGTACTGTAATGCATGAGACCAGAGATCAAAGTAAAAAATATGCATGAGCCACAGTGGGACTAAGTGAAAAAGTAAAAAAAAGTTATATAAAATGCACTACTGTTTAAGCTCACGGCAGGGATTAGATGGGAAGGAGCACTACTTGGCTTTTAGAACACAGAATTCATTTTAACAGATTCTGAGCTGCATTAACCAAGAAGTGCTCCTTCCCATTTTGTGCTGAAGCAGTATTTTAGTGGAAAAAATTAAATTTTTTGTTTTCACATCTAAATGTTATAAAGTTTTGTGAATCACCTGTAGAATAAAAATGCTCAGTACACCACTAGTTGAATTCCTTGAGGGGTTTAGTCTTCAAAATGGGGTCACTTGTGGGGGACTCTCTGCTGTTTTGGCATGTCAGTAGCTCTGCAAATGTGACTTTGCCATCACAATCTTTTCCAAACAAATTTACACTCCAAAAAGTAAATAGCGCTCTTTCCTTTCCGAGCCCTGCCACATGCCCCAAACAGCAGATTTTGACCACTGTTATGGGGTATCATGGAATTCAAGAGAAATTGTGTAACAAATTATGGGGTCTGTTTTCTCCTATTATCCGTTGTGAAATTACAAATTTTGGAATAAAACAACACTTTAGCAGAAAAAACAAAACTTTTGTTTTCATATCCCCATTTTAAAAAGTTCTGTGAAGCATCTATGGGTTCAACAAGTTCAACACCCCCCTAGATGAATTCCTTGATGGGTCTACTTTCCAAAATGGGGTCGCATGTGTGGGTATCCGCTGTTTTGGTACCTCAGAGGTTCTGCAAGTAAGACATGGTGTCTGCAATCTATTCCAGCCAAATTTACATTCCAAATACCAAATGTCGCTTTTTTCCTTCCGAGCCCTGCCATGTGTCCAAACAGAAGGTTTTAACTACATGTGGGGTATTTCCATGCTCAGAAGAAAGTGAGTAACAAACTGTAGGGTTTACTTTTTCATTTTACTTCTTGCAAAAGTGAAACATTTGGGGTTAAAACAATATTTTTTTGTGAAGAAAATGAAATTTTATGAAGACCTAATGTTATTAAATTCTGTGTAGTACCTGTGGGTTCAAAATGCTTACTATACCCCTGGATAAAATCCTTGTGATGTAACCTATTGACAGCCAAACAGAGAAAGATAGTGCACCTAACATAAACCAAAAAAGTAATGGCCACTTAATCACAAGCAAAATAGTCAAATTACAGCTATATATGATGATATCAATAGTACACCTATTCACAAAAAATTCATATAGCCAGGACATAATAATTAATTATCAGCTTTATTAGAAAGTAATATAATACATTTTAATTTACATGAAAAGGTACAGTGAGCTGTCACTAGGGCAACACATAAACAGCAGAAGGAGATGAAACAATGCTAACTAAGGAATACTGAATATGGTAAAATTGTGATTAGCTCGATAAATGTCAAAGGGCCATATATACACTGAATTAATGCCATATAAATATAGTCAAGTGACAAGTGTATATATGGCCCAGTGGCATTTATCTAGCTAATCACAATTTTGTCATATTCTGTATTTCTTAGTTAGTATTGTAACATCTCCTCCTGCTGTTTATGTGTCGCCCTAGTGACAGCTCATTGTACTACATGTGAATTAAAATGTGTTATATTACTTTCTAATAAAGCTGATAATTAATTATTATATCCTGGCTATATGATTTTTTTGTGAATAGGTGTACTATTAAATCCTTGTGGTGTATAGTTGAAAAAATTAGGTCATTTTTGGGTGGTTTCTGCTGTTTGGGAACATCAGGGGCTATACTAATGGGGCATGATGCTCCTTCCCTTCTAAGCCCTGCTGTTTGTCCAAATAGAGGATCTTGCCCACATGTCAGGTATCAGCTCGCTCAGAAGAAACTGGGTAACAAATTTTGCTGTTCATTTTGTCATGCTATCCTCTATACAAGTGAAAAAATGGGGCTAAAAGACATTTTAGAGGTAAAATGTATTTTTTTTTTCATTCTACTTTGCATTAATTACTGTGTAGCACCTGTAGAGTGAAAAAAATACCTAATAGTAGTTCTGAAGTATTTCAGGGTTGCGGTTTTTAAAATGGTACCACGTTTTGGAAGTTTATAATACATAGGCCTCTGAAAGTCCTTTTAAATCTGAATAGGTCCCTAAAGAAACAAGTTTTGGAAATTTCTTGAAAAACATGAGAAATTGCTCCTCAACTTTTAACTCCTTTAACATTCTAACAAAATAAAATCATGTTTGAAAAATGATGCAGATGTAAAATAGACATATGAGAAATGTTATTTATTAATTATTTTGAACAGCATGGCTAACTGATTCAAGGATATCAAAATTGAAAGTTTGAAATTTGCAAGTTTTTCAGAATTTGAATCAAAATTCAAATATTTTCACAAATACTAAAAGCAAAACATATCGACCTAAATGTACGACCAACAAAGCACAATATAACTAACAAATAAAGCTGCGCTCTGAAACACTATAGAATGCAAACATGAAATATATGAAATTGGAATTCCATTAGTGCTCTAGAAAATAGGTTAAAATGAAGATACTTAGCACATAAATTGGCCAATTCATTTATGACCAGTAGCAAACAACAAGTTGATCATCTTTGGTGAGAACCTAGCCTAATATGATACCTCTCCTGGGCTGCTAGCCCACAATTATATGGGTAGATAGGATCCTGTTGTGATTAAAACCACCATAGGGTGATAGGTGGAGTGCTCGGTCAAAGAGACTATGTATAAATATCAAAGACTGACTTTCCACCAAATTTTGCTAAATTTGTGCAAATGAAATGCCAACAAATTCAAGTTTGTTAGAGACCAAAATTTGAAAGAAATTTTTTTACCAATATTATCTTTCATTTTAAACATCTACATTGTGGTTTGAAGAAAACTTTTTTCTTTCATTTTTGCCATTTTTCACCCTCACTAACCAAAAATATAGTGGTTTCATTTGGTGCTATTAGCATGGCTATAAGCCATGCAAAAAGTGTAAACCTTACAAAAAAGATTTGATTCCAAGAAAGATCGGGCGCTCACCACTTCATATTAAAATTTTACTTTATTGCGGTTCCATAAAAGAGAATGTGGAGACAATAATGGCTGACAGCTGTTTCGCTCGTAGATCACGCTTCGGCCACGGCTCCACTATTAATATTTGGTCAGTATTCGGTCAGTATTTTTTCTCAAGAGTGGGAGCCAAAACCAGGTGAGGAACAATCAGAGAACAGGAATAATAGAAAGAAATGCAGTGCACCAGTTCTGCATTTATCAACCACTCCTGGTTTTGGCTCCCACTCCTGAGAAAAATTACTGACCGAATACTGACCAAATACGGATACTGGGGCCGTGGCCTTCCTCTGAGCCTTCCTTACAAAACAGATAATGTTGATAGAATATGAAATAAGAAAAAAAAAAAATCTTAGAATACAGTATTACATGAACATATTAATAACCTATAGTTCCAACAAACCTTTTCAAAATGTACACCCTGCATTTTGCTTAGGAAGCTGCAGCTAGCCAGGCAGGGGAAAGTGTAATACACAGATGGTTCAAGAGGGCCAGAAAATGCTCAAGCATAGCCATCCGTTTCTGCTTGTTAAGAAAGTTGTTCAGGTGTGGCACTTATTTTATGATGTTAATGTGTCCTAACAGGGTAAATTTTATGGATGCAACAATCTTGCTATAGACATGATGGGGCACTGTCCATTATTTATATCATGAATTGATGAATAAAAGAATCAGCAATGGAATTTTCTGATTGTTCAAGTCAAAGCATATCAGTTTAGGGCATTGTGAAAATCTGGCCATAAGGCGGCCAATCCCTTTAAAGTAAAGACAAGAAAAGTTAATCTTTAATATTAGTTTGTGTAAATTTTCCATAATAGGAATGTGCAATGTTGCAATATAAACTTGCTGACACGTACATTTCAGTAATTAAGTTCTGTTATCTTAACCTCAAGTAAAACGTAAAATAAAGACAAAATAATAGAGTGCAATAAAGTCTTCAAAAAGTGAGTTTTAACCGCAGATTGACCCGGAGTATTATGCTCACATAAACATTTGATGTTTGTTTGAGTCTTGGTTATTATTATACTGTCACATTTTTCAAAGACGCGATTTTCCTTTTCAACAAAGGATCCAAAGAGTCCTTTGACATTTCTATGAAGAAAAAAACTATATTAAGAATTCAGATGGTCTGTTTTGAATTTTGATAACCTCCTTCATAATGAAAGAAAAGGAGGTATATTTTCAGAATATCACATTGTTCCTCCAGGCATTTTCTTGCATGTTGGTTGCCGAGATTCAGACACGAATGTATGTGTTGCTTGATGTAACTTTTTTCATAAGTGTTTTCATTTTGTCAAGCAACTTACATGTCTCAATTTCAGTCATCCCGCAGTTATCTGCTGTGTAACTTAAAAGAGTAATTTAATCTGAACATCTCAATTACTGGGAATTTATTCCACTGCAGCAGGTTGAGGATACTCCTGAGGAGCTACCACCCGTATTTAGAAGCACATCAATACACGTTTATTGACCTGCTGATACTCAGTCTCTATTCATAATGTATATGCGACACATTCTATACAATATTATACAACAATATCTATACAATATATACAACAAACCCCAGAGTTAAATAAATGTAAGATGTAAAAAGAAAAAAAAAATACTTACTGTATACCCACCTTACCACTCACCTCTTTGGCCCCTTTGTTCCTCACTGGCCTGGCCCTCATCACATCTTCTTCTCACTGAAGTGAGTGCTGAATCACTGGGTCTCCTCGAACTGTGCTGGGGCTTCTAACTCTAATGAGGCCTGTGACAGTTCTAAACAAGCATGCATGAGGTGAAGACATCAGGACATCACAAAATTGCCATATACTTGCAAGTACATGCACTAAAACATCCCGGCCCTCATCAAAGCTGAAAGTCCTTACCTAATGTGAAGAGGCCCAGGGATTCAGTGCTCACGGCAGGTATAAAAAAATGGGACAAGGACTGGACGAGTTACGGTGAGGAGTGAAGGGGCCAGAGAATTGAGCAATAAGGTGAGTATACATATTTTTTAACCTTTTGGTAATCTCTTACTGTTCAGAAAAATGGCAGCCAGGGGGCATTATTTTGCTGAATACGTGCAGAAGAATATTTCAATTTGAGACGAGTCCTCAGTGGTTGATACCTTTAAATGGATAACTGAAAAGATGGTAACGAATTGCAGCTTTCGAGACTACTCAGGTCTCTTCATCAGGCATAATATAATACAAAATCTGAAGAGTCTCATATTAATACACAATAGGGCACAGAAATAATGCAATAGATGAGACAAGTAACGTGAAGCAGAAATATCATTATGGGAGAAGGATAAACAGCTGTGGCCGTAAATATTAGAACAGTTCATGGATAAGGAGTGTGAAAGTTTAATTGTCCTGTGATTGAAGTCTGGTCCATGTTTTTGATGCCCCCCCTGGTCTCACGAGCACATTCCTTAGTTGTTATAGAAAGATAGAAAATCCATGCAACACATTCATTCCTGCACTAAGTGTGTCAAAGGTTGTCATTACTTTGTATTCCCAGACTCGCCTGTCTCTCTGAGATACGAAGTTACCTTTTAATACCAGTTATTTCATGTCCATGATGCTGTAGGGGAACAAAAATGTTTGGCCACAGGTACATCTTTTTCTTTTTTTTTTTGTTGTGTGGTGATGAGAATTCATACTTCTTCTAAGTTTTTGCCCTGTCTCCTCTACATACAGACCCCAGTTGGACATTTGGTACATATAATTAAGTACACCACATTAGATGTGATGCAGCTGAAAGTACCTGGGATCTTATAGTCCTGATGTGAGCTGATGATCTTCATCTTGTCTATGGTTATTATAAATGGACAGGTTTTACACTTTTTCTGGTTTCAGGGAAAGGTTTTTGTAGCTGTTGGAGAGGACAGGGTGCTTCTGGCAATGATGCTTCTTAGATTTGTAGTAAAGTTTGTAGTTTCTGTGGAGCTCCCTTTATCACCTCCAGATTTGGATTGTAGGTGAAGACTAGAGGGACCCGGCTGCTTTCTTTTTTAGTTGTGTAATGTAGGAGGCGATTCCTTGATATTCTGGTAGCTCTTGTAATCTGGTTCTCATTTGTTCTTGGATGGTATCCCTGATTCAATAAGGTCTTTCTGAGGCTACCAAGGTTTTTGTCTCTATCCATAGGGTTGGAACATATCCGATTGTATCCGATGGCTTGGCTGTGGTCAATAGAGTTTTTTTTATATTTTTTGGATGAAAATTGTCCTATTTAAGGTATGTTGGACGATCGATTCGCTTCTGGTACAGGGATGCCTCTATTTCATTGTTCTGTAGTTTAATGATGGTGTCCAAAAAGTTGATTTCAGTACAGGAGTAGTTGAGTGTTAAGTTGATGGTGGGATGGAATTGATTAAAGTGTTCATGGAATGTCTTTAGCTGTTGCTCAGACTCCATTCAGATGATTAAAATATTGTCAATGTAGCGGTAGTAGGCCAGAGGCCTGATCGGACATGTGAGCAAAAAATCACTTTCAAGCTTGGCTATGAAAAGATTTGAGTACTGTGTACATGCAGAAGTGAATTAAAAATTTTTTCATTTTGGCACATGTAGATTTTGTAATATTCAAATAGAATTCAAGTCCACTTCAATATATTCACCCCTCTCTTATTGTTATTTTTATTGATTTCGGCTGGTACCATAGGAAAAGAGCAAAGTGCTTACAAATGCTTTGCTGTAGAGTTAGAATCTAGCAGGATCCATCAAATGCTCCAGAGACAAAGCTAGGCCAGCAGTACAACCATACCGCAAGTCTGATGCACTCGTGAACGATAATCTTGGGACAACTCCTTTAAAGAAGCTCTCCTATCATTGTTTTTATCCTCTTAATATATTGCAGTCCTCAAATTATATTGCACTGTGTACTTACAATTGCTCATTTTGAATTTCTCCCCAGTTAATTATTTTCTTTTCTCTGCTCTACATAAAATCAAGATATCTCTTTTCCCTGTCGAGTCATCCCCCTCTTCAACTCTTGATAAACTAAGCAGTACAGTAAATTAATAAAAACTGTATCAAAAAATACAGCTGTATTGGCAATGAAGAAAAAAATCTGCCCTAATCAGTCATCACTATTAATCAGATTAAATTAATACATTTAGGTAGAGAACATCTTTAAAAATAATAAATATTCCATATTATACATTGTACTGCTGAGTTGCATACAAAAGTTCTACTTCTAAGTATTACTTAGAACTTGCAGTTAACACAACAGTCATAGTGATTTTACTATTCAGATCAAAGACTCAGAATTTCTAAAGGTCATGCTTAAATCGTACTTGGATAGAGAACTCTTGCAAAATAAAATTATCTGGCATGAACCTGAAATGACAGTATTGATAGATGAGAAAGTATAGCTTTTCTTTTAAACTTAGGTGCCGTTGAAGGTCATCATATATGAAAATATCATTTAATTTTTTTCATGAGCCCAAAGCAATCCTGACATTGTAGCTAAGCTGTATTTTAGTTATAAAGAGAATATTGGCATTTATTCTGCCCTTTGTTATAAAGATCGTTAATAATATACTGTATATATACAGTTTAAACCAGAAGTTTACATACACTGTATAAAAAGACACACATGCATGTTTTTCTCAATATCTGACATTAAATCAGACTAAATCTTTCCCATTTTAGGTCAATTAGGATTACCATAATTTTTAATATTTGCCAAATGCCAGAATAATGAGAGAGAGAGAATGTTTTAATGCATTTTTATTACTTACTGCAAAGTCAAAAGTTTACATACATTTTATTAGTATTTGGTACCACTGCCCTTAAACTGAATGACTTGGGTCAAACGTTTTGGATATCATCCCACAAGCTTCTCACAATAGTTTGTCAAAATTGGGGCCCATTCCTCCTGACAAAACTGGTGTTACTGATCCAGGTTTCTAGGTCGCCTTGCTCGCACCTGCCTTTTCAGCTTTGCCCATAAATTTTCAATAGGATTGACATCAGGGCTTTGTGATGGCCACTCAAAAACATTGACTTTGTTATCCTTAAGACACTTTGTTACCATTTTGGAAGTATGATTTGGGTCATTGTCCATTTGAAAGACCCATTTCCGCCTAAGCTTTAACTTCCAGGCTGATGTCTTGAGATGTTGCTTCAGTATTGCCACATAATCTTCTTTTCTCATGATGCATCTATTTTGTGAAGTGCACCAGTCCCTTCTGCAGCAAAACAACCCCACAACATGATGCTGCCACCCCCCCGTATTTCACAATTGTGATGGTGTTCTTCAGCTGCCTAGCTTCTCCCTTTTTCCTCCAAATGTAATGATGGTCATTATGCCCAAAAAGTTCAATTTTAGTTTCATCAGACGACAGGATATGCCTCCAAAAATTAAGGTATTTGTACCTATGAGCATTTTCAAACATTAATCTGGCTTTTTTATGTTTCTTTTGGAGTAATGGCTTCTTCCTGGCAGAGTGGCCTTTCAGCCCATGTTGATACAGTACTCATTTCACTGTGGTTATTGACACAATCTTACCAGCTTACGCCATCATCTTCACAAGGTCTTTTGCTTTTGTCCTTGGGTTGATATGCACATGTTGGACCAAAGTATGTTCACCTCTGGGACACAGAACCCATCTCCTTCCTGAGCGGTATGATGGCTGGACATTCTCATCTTGTTTGTACTTGCATATAATTGTTTGTATAGATGAACAAAGCACCTTCAGGTATCTAGAAAATGTACCCAAGGATGAGCCAGACTTGTGCAAGTCCACAATTCTCTTCCTGATATCTTGGCTGATTTCTTTAGACTTTACCTTGATGCTACACAAAGAAACAGTGTGTTTCAGGTGTGCATTAAAATACATCCACAGATGTGTCTCTAATTTACTCAGATGTTAACAAAAAAAAAAGAAGCTTCCAAACACATGACATCATCATGTGGGCAGTCAAGAATTGTTTAAAGGCATAGAAATCTTAGTGTATGTAAACTTTTGACTTTTTCAGTAAGTAATAAAAATGCATTAAAACATTTTCTCTCTCCCATTATTCAAGCATTTGTTAAATATTAAAAATTATGGTAATCCTAATTGACATAAAATGGGAAAGGATTATTCTGATTTCATGTGAGATATTGAGAAAAACATGCATATGTGTCTTTTTATATAGTGTATGTAAACTTCTGGTTTCAACTGTATATACAGGGTGGTCCAAAAGTAGGTGGCCAGAAAATAATAACATTTATTTTGATTTATATATAAAATTATATTTACTAACACAATCATAACATTGACAATTAAATTTTATTCTGAACAATAATGCAAAAGCCCTTAAATTTTATCAACGCAGGTGCTCAAACGGTTTTCCATTATAATTTGCACAGCTTTGAAGTCTGCCTCTTACGCTTCGACAAACTTTTTTGCACAAGTCTCTTTGGGTATTAATTTCTTGAAATGCATCTCTAATGTAATTTTTCAAATCACTGACACTTTTTGGTTTTCGACTATAAACTTTGTCCTTTAGTACTCCCTAAAAGAAAAATCCATTGGGGTCAAGTCTGGTGAACGTGCCGGCCAATCAAGTGGGCCTCTTCGGCCAATCCATTTATTAGGAAATGTTTCATCAAGATACTCGCGGACTACTCTTGAATAATGTGGAGGGGCCCCATCTTGTTGGAAATAAAGGTCATTTGAATTAGGCTGTTGCTGTAACTGAGGAACAATTTGATTCATTAGAATTTCGAGATACTTAACTTCTGTGACTGTTCCATCAAAAAATATTGGTCCTAAAACACCAAAACTTGAAATACCACCCCAAACATTGACACCAGGCTCATTTAGTTGTTGCTCTAATGTTAAATGCATGTTCTCATTATACCAGTAAATACAATTATGTCTGTTAATATGGGCGGATAATTTGAAAGAAGCCTCATCACTCCACATAGTGTTATCTAAAATTACTGGATTTTCTTCAATTTCGTTAAGCATAATCTCACTAAATTGCAGCCGTCTGTCTGGATCATCCTCCAATAAACCATGAATTAAACGTGAACCATAAGCTTTCCACCCAATAGATTTCAGGATTAGCATGATAGAAGCTTGTGAAATTCCCAATTCCAAAGAGGCTCTTCTGGTGGACTTTTTTGGACTCTGAACAAATGTTTCAGCAACAAGTTGTTTATTATCTTCTGTACAGACTGAGTAAAATAAATAATAAATACCAAGAGTATTAGTATAAAAATAAGTGTTGCACAGATATATAGTATATAGAGAAGTTATAGGTAATGTAAAGGGTAAGAAAACTTTTCAATATTTTTTATATGTTGTAACCCCTGAAGGCCTCTGTATAATACAACCTCCTGGGAAAACGTCTGGTCCTACGTGACTGGTTTCAGTCAACCAAAGGCAATCACATGACACAAAAAAATCATTGCAGGAGTATAAGAAAAATAGAAAAAGTGTCAATTCAGCTAACCACTAGTGAGTTAGAGATGTATCTCAGGAGACTTCCCAGGTAGACAGTCTGTGGTCTGTATGTGGTGCACGGAGTATGCACTGGTCTGGCTCCAAGGTCAAATAACTCTCAATGGTCCAAAAGGGGATAATCTCCAGCACCAAAGGAGAGTAGTTAAAACTTAGCCTTTAATCATTGAGGATACAAAAATTAAGATAATGTGCACTTATTAAAAAAAAAACAGAATGCTTACACATTTCAGGTAGAAAAAATCTTAAAGAAGCACTCCCATCAAAACTTTTATCCTCATAATATATTGCAGTCATCATATTATATGGCACTGTGTACTTACAATTGCTCATTTTTCCATTCTACCCACTTAATTTTTCTGTTTTCCATTAGGTCTATAACATAACGTGATTAAAAACTAACTAGCTGAATCCTTCTAAGTGCTATGTAGAAACAGGGGGTCAATTTTCCCTATATGACTGATCAGTCATTGCAAAAGTCAATGACAGGGTGGGGGGCAAGAGGGGCTCAGCAACTGGGTCAGAAGTTGAAGAGAGGAATGATTTCTGCAGGGACAAGAAACTTCCTGTTCCCAACAGAGCGAAGAAAAGAGAAGAATTAGCTGGGTAGGAATGCAAAATGAGCAATTGTTAGTACACAGTGCTATATAATATGATGATTGCAATATATATTAAGAGAATAAAAACTTTGATAGGAGGAGTGTTTCTTTAATCACAGCTATGATTAAGGGTTTTTCTATCCGAAATGTGTGAGCATTATGTTTTTTTTGTATCCTATATGAGTAAAGGCTAATTTTTAACTACTTACCTATGGTGCTGGAGAACATGTCCTTTTGGACCATTAAGAGTCATTGCAGGAGGTTTCTTGTATCGGTTGGTAGGTTACCAGTCATGGGAGTCCCCAAAGCTCCAGGGGGGTGAGTATAATATTTTCTTTACATTTTGTATGCTGCTGTTTTTCACATATATGTAATCGGTGACATCGGTACCAAAATGTGCACAATTTGGTGCAAATTTTTGTTTGTGAATTTCCCTATGGATTTGCTGTTGAAAATTATGTGCTATGTGTCAACATCACATAAAGGTAACTTCAAACTTCACAGGAATTTCTACTATTGAAAATTGGATCGATCTCTTTAAATGATGTTGTTTTTACAGGTAGAACAAGGATTTTAGTAAGTAGAGAATGATTCAAATAACTTGTCCCATGTGAATTCACACTTCATCCTATGTTCAATTTACAGTGGATCCGGAATATTCTGGACCACTAGACCATTCTCAGAGTGACCAATATGGGTCATGCTGTAGCTGCAGGCTGCCTGGTTTATACTGAAATATATACTGATATACTGTGAATCGGTTACAAGGACACTTCTCTATAGAATGACTTGATATCCATACTACAATCTGTGTTCTCATTTTATACATTGAAACAATTGCTCACCTAGGCTAGATGAATAAATAGAATGGATTTTACACTGAAAGCTTTTATCGACTGTTTAACCACAAATTGTAAGGGTAAGCTACTTAATTATTTTACTGCCACTTATAATTGAGTTGATTGACATGCATTATAAGTAACAAAAGGCTAATTAAACTTTTTCTCTGGCTGGAGTTAGCAATACTCTATTTTGCATCATTAATCAAGGTCAACTTTTAAACTGGCTTGATTCATAATTTAGGCCATTATTCTATGAAGGTCTCACATTAAAAACGATCAATAGTTAACAATAGGACAGGGCTAGTGTATACTGAAAACTTTATGATAAAATCAACTGCTTGACAGTGAGGGAGGTTTTATGGTCAAACTTCATAAGTCAGTAAAGGGTAAAGTAATATATTCATTGGTAATAGATCTTAGTAATATGTTAGCTACTTTCTAAACTGCTGTGCTGACCCCTTATCTTCAAACTCCACTACCCATCTCCCATGATGGATAAAACATACGTATGCACCTAAATCATTTTTGAACGGAGGCTCGTCACAGCTTTATTAATAAACATATGAAGTTTACAATAGAGATGGTTGAATTTATTTAAGTGGAAATTAATTCTACATGAAATTTCCAAAAATTCATATTCTTCAGAATGAAGATTATTTGTAATTTGCTCTGTACGAATTCCGGAAAATGGTGGAAAGGCTGAGCTGTAGAGGTAAAAAGGTAAAAAAAAAACTAATACCGCTCACGTCTCCAGCCACTTCAGCTACTTACTCTCCCTCGGTGCGTCTTCTTTCTGTCCATGATAACAGGACTAGTTACGGCCTACAGTATGAATTATAAGGCCGTTGTCAGGGCTTAGTTGTGACCGTAAGCCCAGGCCCAGCAAGAAGATGCAGCACACTGTGGTAGTAAGAAGTCGCGCCAAGGACAATATGGGGGACAGTGAGGTAAATATTAGTTGTTTTCTTTTTTCATATCATACGATTATCTTACCCTGCCATCTCTTTAGACCCCTGAGCATAATAGGGGACATAGAATATGCGGAGAATAAATTCGCTGAAAAATAAATTTCCTGGAGAATCTCCGCAATTTGGTTAATTGGAATTTCATCAGGTCCGATCATCTCTACTATATAGATATTTTGTTTTATCTATTTAGTAAAACAAGGCTCAAAATAATAATGCTCCATCTACATCACATAGGATACTCTGAGACTGGTGTATGCACACACTTAAGCACACATACATTCACACAGTCATTCGACAGACACTTTTTTTCTCTCGAACTGCAAAGAACACACAAACAATCATAATCACCCATTGCAGCTGATTCTTCAGTTGAACTTGGAAGCTGGGGCTTGGAAAAGCCCACGTCATTCACTTGGTGGTGATTGTTGAATTTCTTTTTCTTCCTTTTACTTTTCAGGTCCTGTTTGTACTTCACTTGTCAGCCTTTATAGTGCATGCACAATACAAGCTTCAGGAATTTTTAAAAAAAATCACAGAAATTGTTTTGTTTTTCTGTACAAAACGAACAGGAAGAAAAACACCTGTGGTCAGGGAATGTGTATGCTCGAGCGGTCGGACAAGTATGAGTTCAAGAACCACAACCCACCGGGTCGGGCAAATGGCCTGACCGTGCCTGCCATTTTGGGTTATATACTGCTTTTAAAGCAGATGTATTATTCTGCTTTAACACTAGACATTGTTGATATCAGCTTTAGGAGATCAGTCCATGGTTCCTCAACTGATGCAACTCTAAACCTCTGTGCTTGTGCTGCCAGCTGCACACAGTATGGGTAGGCTGGCAGATGCTGTACCAAACCTGGAGAGCCTTGGGTTAAAGACTGCTTCTGTAACCTATGCATTACCTTTTGGAAGAGCTTGATTGTTCAACCAATTTAATTAAAATAACATTTAACGTTGTGGCTGAAATTTTGACATTTCCCACTTCACAAAGGAGACATTTCTTCTAACTACGGTTTTCCCATTTAAAACATACGTGATTTAACAGACACAATTAGCTGAATTTAAAGGCATGCTTGGTGTCAAGTAATTAATGGCTACCAGGTTAAATGAGTCAAATCTAAATGAAAATCTAAGGAAATTGTACTGTTTCTGTTTTTTTTAAATGCCACAGTTAAAGGACTGTAGATTGCTTTCATTGCATTTAATAGTAAATTATCTAATTATCTTTATACTGTTTACGAGTGATGTAACTACAAATGTCTGGATCATAGAGCACCATTGTGAAGGTATCTGAGGGTTTTTTAACTATTTGATCTCATTAAACAAAAAAAGAAATATAGACAACTACTACAAACAAAACCTAGTTGTTGCATGTGCAGCATCGTAATAGGCCTAATCAGCCTGAAGTACTGGCCTAGAGTGCATGACTATGGCTGGGACGTCTCTGTACATGTGTATTGTATGGTTGCGGTGACATCGTGATGTCAGGACTTGCACCGCAATCTTAGGACTCACACTCTAAGCTGAGATTTCTGGCCACGACTAAGCCATTGGACTAATCACGGCCCAGGATAAAGACGCTACACATGGTGCTGGTAGGAAGATGCGCTGAACAATGGAGAAGGGACAGTGAGCAGCGGAGGTGAGCGGTGAAGTGAGCAATAGTTGTTCTTTTTTTCTACATCGTACTGATGTGATGCCTTGGAGTTTCTACAGACCCCAGAACAAAATAAGTGACATTCATTTTGAGGAGAATAAATGTGTTGCAAATTGAATTTACCAGAAAAATGAGTGGGAATTGGTGAATTTGAATTTCTAATATATAGGCATTCTTTTTCTTTTTAACTATTTAGCAAAACAAGGTTCCAAGTGGTATTTGCAAAATCTACCTCCCATTGTAGAAGTCTACCTTAAACAGTCCCTCCCACGAATAGAGTTCTTCATTAAATCTGTGTATATGTGTATGTAATGTAGTTTGAGTGTATTAATAGACTCACCTACTGCCACTTTCTCCTGGATCCAGCTCCGTTCTGCTCTGTGACGTCAATGCTCTGCAAACTCTCTGGGTCATGCTGCGCTCTGAGTAACACAGAAGTGGCTTTTACAACATAAGTTTATGAAGCGTCAGAACTAGTGATGAGCGAATGTGCTCACCACTGCTTGGTACTCGCTCGAGCATCACTGTGCTCGACAAGCTCGGCAAGTATTTCCGGGTCGCCTCCCTGCATGTTTGGCGCTCTTTAGAGAGCCAATGAACATGCAGGGATTGCCTGCCACTAGTGATGAGAGCGCACTAAAATGCTCGGGTACTCATTGCTCAGGTCGAACAAATTGGAATACTCGGGTGCTCGACCCGAGCAACGAGCCCAATGTATGTCTATGGGAAACTCGAGCATTTTTCAGGCGGCTCCCCCCAGCGGTCTGCAGAGGGCCTAAAAATTGCCCAAATTGATGGGAACAGTGCTCAAATGACATGGGAACAGCATGGGGAAGACCCCTGGAAGCATCTCTGACTCCCAGTTCACTGCTGTCAGCAATCAGGTCAGATTATTATGCCACTTTTACGGACTCACAATAAAACATACAAAAACGAAACCAAAATGGATCTTCCTGGCAAATATGTTAAGGAACATCCTTTCCAGGGTAATGACTTGTATATAAGGCAAAATAAATAACCAAAAACAATAATACTCCTCCACAACTTGGGCTATGTTCACAAGTTGTGAACCAGGGGAGGAGTCCTGTGGAGATAATTTGCTTATTCCCACTGCATTTTGGGGTAAGTGAAGAGTCTCCGCGAGCTCAAAGAACACTGGATTTTGGCTGTTGGAGCTGAAAAGAGGACATCGGTAAACCGCGCGCCTTCCGGCGCACGCATTTTGAAGCTTTTTTTTTAAGCTTTTTTCACTGTTTTCAGAACATTAACAGTAAGAACATGGAAGAGTCCAGGAGCCATTTGGTGAGCTGCATATCCTGCTACATGTTCACAGACTTGCCAGTGGAAAAGCCAAACTTCACATGCCAGAAATGCAAGCTTGTGTCCCTGTTGGAGGAAAAGTTGCGAAATCTAGAAGAGAGGTTAACTACCTTGAAAATCATTAAGGAAGGTGAAGAGTTCTTAGACAGAGCAGAATTATCTCTTCATGATTCAGAAAGAGAAGAAATTCGAACTGCACCTGAGGAAACAGAGGAATGGAAGCATGTGACCCACAGAAGCAGGAGGATCGAGAGGCAGTCAGCACCCATACTGCTCAGGAACCAGTACCAGGCTCTCACGCAGGAGAACCATGAAGAAATACAGCAAAATAAGACTTTGCCAGCAATGAATAACCTTGTAAGCCCTCAGAATCCTCCTGGATGGAGAAAGAAGAATGTTGTGAAGAAAAAACGGAGAGTGGTGGTCATGGGGGATTCCCTGTTAAGAGGAACAGAGGCCGCTATCTGCAGACCAGACATAACCTCAAGAGAAATGTGCTGTCTTCCAGGAGCAAAAATTAAAGATGTGTCTGACAGGATATCAAGACTCTTCAGACCTACAGATCACTACCCATTCCTGCTAATACATGTGGGGACAAATGACACCGCAAGAAAGGACCTGGAAACCATCTGCAGTGACTTTGAAGACTTAGGCAAGAAAGTGAAAGAATTGGGAGCGCAGGTGGTCTTCTCATCCATCCTCCCAGTGGATGGCCATGGAACAATGAGGTGGAATAAGATTCTGCAGGTGAACAACTGGCTACGTCGATGGTGCCGTCAACAAGGATTTGGATTTCTGGATCACGGAATGAATTACCTATACGATGGACTACTTGCTAGAGATGGGGTGCACCTTACAAAGACTGGAAAACATGTATTTGGAAGTCGCCTTGCTACACTCATCAGGAGAGCTTTAAACTAGAACAATGTGGGAAGGGAAGCAAAAGGACAGAAAAAGCCATACAGCTGACAAATACTATTGAGATCTCTGCTACTGGAAGTGGAAAGGAAGAACAAAGACAAAACAATTTAAATAATAAAAATATGGGAGGAAGAGAAACCAATCACAAACTAAAATGTTTTTATACAAATGCACAAAGCATGGGCAACAAACAAGGAGAATTGGAACTACTAATGCAGGAAAAGAAATATGATGTCATTGGAATCACTGAAACTTGGTGGGACGATACACATGATTGGAATAAAAGGCTAAAAGGATACAACTTATTTGCAAGAAACAGACTTGATAAACGAGGAGGAGGTGTCGCATTGTATGTTAGAAAAGCGTATATCTGCACAGAGATTGAAGCTTCAGAGACTGGGAGTTCTGTGGAAACTGTTTGGGTAAGAATACAAGGAGAGAACAACGGAAAGGACACCATTGTAGGCATTTACTACAGGCCACCTGGGCAAGCTGAAGATATGGATGAACTCTTTATGTATCAAATGACCAAGTTCTCAAAAAAATATGACGTAGTGGTCATGGGAGATTTCAACTATCCAGACATTTGTTGGGAATCTCTCTCAAGTAAATCTAACAGGTCAAGCAAATTCTTATCCTCTCTTGCTGACAACTTTATCTTCCAAAAGGTAGGGGAGAAAACAAGGGGATCTGCTACTTTGGATCTAATCCTTATAAACAGGGATGAAATGGTTGAGGAGGTAAAGGTGGCTGGGACCCTAGGAGGCAGCGATCATGCTATTATAGAATTTTCGATAACTAGAGGAGGAAGACATGAGAAGACTCAAACTTCAAGGTTAGATTTTAGAAAGGCAGATTTTAAGAGACTCAGAAAGAGAATAGGAGGGATCCAATGGCTGGATGTCCTTAAGGACAAAAATGTCCAGGAAGGATGGGAAATTTTTAAAACTGAGATTCTCAAAGCACAATCGTTAACAATCCCGAAAAGTAGGAAGAATGGGAAGCATTTAAGGAAACCAGGATGGATGAACACAGAACTTAAACACATGCTAAAAAGAAAGAAAGAAATGTTTATTAAATGGAAAGAGGGAGGCATATCTAAAGAAGATTATAATGCAGTCTGCAGATCCTGTAGGGCACGTATCAGGTTATCTAAAGCTGACAATGAATTAAGGCTTGCAAGAAATGTCAAAAGCAACAAAAAATTATTTTGGGGGTATGTCAAAAGAAAAAGAAAAGTCAAAGATGCTATAGGATTTTTACAGGATGAAAATGGAGAAATGGTAAGAGAGGATGTTGAGAAGGCCGAACTTTTTAATTCCTATTTTGCATCTGTTTTCTCTCAGAAAGAAAATGTATCATCAACTGATCTTCACTGTCGTTTTAAAGGAATAGAAGAATCCAAGTTATCTGTAAACAGAAAGATTGTGAGGGAATATTTAGCTAACATAAATGAGTTCAAGTCTCCAGGTCCAGATGAATTACACCCCAGAGTACTGAAGGAGATCGTAGAAGAAATTTTAGAACCACTCTCCATAATCTTTGAAAATTCTTGGAGAATAGGAGAAGTCCCAGAAGACTGGAGAAGAGCAAATGTTGTTCCTATCTTCAAAAAGGGGAAGAAGGTGGACCCAGGGAACTATAGGCCGGTGAGTCTGACTTCTATACCAGGAAAGATCTTTGAACAAATTATTAAACAACATGTATGTAAGTACATGGATAAGAAGGAAGTGATTAACCAGAGTCAGCATGGGTTTGTAACTAACAAGTCATGTCAGACTAACTTAATTTCCTTCTATGACAGAATCACTGACTGGGTGGATCAGGGAAATGCTGTAGATATAGTATATCTTGACTTCAGCAAAGCATTTGACAAAGTATCTCACACCATCCTTATTGAAAAAATGACCAAGTATGCAATGGACCAGGCAAATGTTAGGTGGATTCATAACTGGCTTAGTGATCGGACTCAAAGGGTGGTTGTAAATGGCTTCACATCCAGCTGGATGAATGTCTCAAGTGGGGTACCACAGGGCTCCGTCCTGGGACCTGTATTGTTCAACATCTTTATCAATGATTTAGATGAAGGAATTGAGGGTAAACTGATTAAATTTGCTGATGACACAAAGCTAGGAGGGATAGCTAATACTAGAGAAGAGAGAGAGGATTCAAAAAGACCTAAATAAACTGGAGCAGTGGGCAGCAACCAACAGAATGGTTTTTAACAGGGAAAAATGCAAAGTACTACATCTGGGCAATAAAAATGAAAAAAGCATATACAGAATGGGAGGAATAGAGCTAAGCAACAGTACATGTGAAAAAGACTTAGGTATACTAATAGATCATAGACTGAACATGAGTCAACAGTGTGATGCAGAAGCAAAAAAGGCAAATACAATTCTGGGATGTATTAACAGAAGCATACAGTCTAGATCACGTGAAGTCATTATCGGACTTTACTCCTCTTTGGTCAGACCTCATCTGGAATACTGTGTACAGTTTTGGGCACCACATTTTAAAAAAGACATGGACAAACTGGAGCAAGTTCAGAGAAGAGCGACCAGAATGGTGACTGGTCTACAAACCATGTCCTATGAGGAACGGTTGCAGGATTTGGGAATGTTTAGCTTGAAAAAAGAAGACTGAGAGGAGACTTAATAGCTGTCTACAAATATGTCAAGGGCTGTCACATTGTAGAAGGATCATCTTTATTCTCATTTGCACAAGGAAAGACTAGAAGCAATGTGATGAAACTAAATGGGAGGAGACACAGATTAGATATTAGAAAAAACTTTTTGACAGTGAGGGTGATCAATGAGTGGAACAGGCTGCCACGAGAGGTGGTGAGTTCCCCTTCAATGGACGTCTTCAAACAGAGGCTGGACAGACATCTGTTTGAGATGATTTAGTGAATCCTGCTTTGAGCAGGGGGTTGGACCAGATGACCCAGGAGGTCCCTTCCAACTCTACATTCTATGATTCTATGAGTAGCGTTTTTTGATGTGTTTTTGCACTTTTGCATTGCTTTCAACCAAGACAAATGCATTCACCAGGAAATGTCATTTTAACATTTTTCAACCTTTTCTGGCCATGTGGTGTGTGACACATCGTCAGACACATGCATACAGTGCTGAAAAGACATGGGAACAGCATGGGGAAGAACTCTGGAAGCGTCTCTGACTCCCAGGTCACTGCCTAAAAGTGTGCCCATCATAAGTGATCCCTTGGCGCATGCGAAGATGCCTCCCGCCATTCACCTGTTGTTGCAGACTTGCAACAATCACCGTCCGTGTCCTTGTCCTACTGCAGCGTTCAGTAGTCCCTACCCCATTCCTTGGAATGCAAGCGCAAGTATGCAGGCAGCCACCCACCCACCCACAGGCTGCAATACTATACTGCCAAATTTTTGACAGCTGCTTCCACTTGAAATGTGGCCTTTTAGGCTCATGGAGGCTGAAGCTTTTCATAACCTCATGCCGGCGGCAGACTGGTGTCCATACTCGGTCCCCAGCCGCCACTATATTTACCGGTATCGTCTCCACCTTCCACAAGCTTGGGTCCCACAACATTACCCGTGCTCTCCCAAGTGCACTTACTGGGAAGGACCGCCTAACCACAAACACGTGGACAGGTGAATGTGGCCAGGGACGGTACGGAGCCAGTCCACAACTTTTTTTGCTGAGAGTTGTATTTAGCTCGGTGAAAGGACTGGCATAGAAGGAAACCGTATTTACCCTGTGTGTCATTTCTCCCAGGAAGTCCTGTAATTGAGCTTGTTGCAGAAGCAATGGCAGCCCGTCCAACATCAACTCACACTTGTTGGTGGAGTTGTATTTAGCTCAGTGAAAGTACTGGCATAGAGGGAAACCGTATCTACCCTGTGTTATGCACACGCCCGGACTGACTGGTGTGTGCGGGAGAAGTGGTTCCACTGGACCATGAACCGGAGAGTGCCTGGAGGGGGGTGACTAAGTATCTGGCCGATCCGACCAAGGGTGCAGAGGCTCAGAGAAAACATCTGCTTCAGAGTACACTAGGTCGGACTCACTGGAGGAAGCAGGCGAGGTATCGGGTACCGAGTATAGGAAAGTCTCTGTCCATTCACCACCAGGTGGCACCCCGAAGGGTTCTGGAGACAACTGGAGGTTCTCCGCCTGGTCGGAGGGGTGTAGAGACTCGGGAGTAACCTCTGCTTCGGAGTACACTAGGTTGGACTCACTGGACGAAGCGAGCGAGGTATCAGGTACAGAGTATAGGATAGTCTCTGTCCTTTCGCTACCAGGTAGCACCCCGTAGGGTTCTGGAGACAACTGGAGGTCCTCCGCCTGGTCGGAGGGGTGTAGAGACTCGGGAGTAACCTCTGCTTCGGAGTACACTAGGTTGGACTCACTGGACGAAGCGAGCGAGGTATCAGGTACAGAGTATAGGAGAGTCTCTGTCCTTTTGCTACCAGGTAGCACCCCAAAGGGTTCTGGAGACAATTGAAGGTCCTCCGCCTGGTCGGAGGGGTGTAGAGACTCGGGGGTAACTACCACTTTGGGGTACCCATTGTCAGGCTCACAGGACGAAGCGGACAAAGTATCGAGTACCGAGTGTAGAGAAGTCTCTCTCCATTTGTCATCGAGTGGTATCCCGGAGGATTCAGGAGGCAACAGGGGATCCTCCGCCAGGTAGTAGAGGTGCACAGACTCAGAGGTAACCACAGCTTTGGAGCATCCTTGGACATGCACACCGGTTAAAGTGGGTGAAGCATCTGATGCCGGGTGCAGGAAGTTCTCCTGTGTGGAGTCTGGATGGGCAGAAGTCTCTTCGGGCAGGAGAACCGGAGCACTACCCACGCACATTACCCATTGGGGCTTCTCCGGGATACAGGGAGATGAAGCTTCAGTAGGGACTTCAAGGTTGGGGTCAGGAGGTCTCAGGGAGGACAGACCCTGGCGTGACGGCTTGCCTCTATGCCTAGCACGTCTGGACTGCCTCTTGAGGCTGGGAGAAGTATTCCGGAAAGCGTAGTCACCCTGTGAGGATTCTGGGTGGGCAGTAGTCTCATTGGGCTGGAGGACTATTGCGCTACCCACACACATTACCCATCGGGACTGCTCCGAGATGTTGGGAGGTGAAGCTTCAGCAGGAGCCTCCGGGTTAGGATCATCGAAGACCATTAGAAAGGCCACCAGGAAGGCCATTAGGTCCAGGAGGATCGGATCCTGTGTTTCATATAGGGGGTTGATCCATTCCAAGGCATCACCCGCCAGGTAAGACATAATGAATGCCACCTTAACCCGATCGGTGGGAAAACATAGAGGGTAGAACTTGAAGTGAAGCATGCATTGCTCCACAAATGCACGACTTTGTCTTGGATCCCCATAGTAACGTGACGGATCCGCAGGAACGAGAGCAGATAGATCCATCTGGACGGGTGCGTAATTCGCCTGGAACTCAGCTGAGAAAAAAAAAAATATATATTTATTTATTTTTAATGCATGTATTCGCTGGAAAACTTCTCAGAGAGCGAAGGCCGTGGGGCTCAACGGGAACCATGGCCTGAGCATGCTGTTATGCACACGCCCGGACTGACTGGCGTGTGCGGGAGAAGTGGTTCCACTGGACCATGAACCGGAGAGTGCCTGGAGTGGCGTGACTAAGTATCTGGCCGATCCGACCAAGGTGGCACGACGGCATACGACGTCAGTGCACCAGGGAGAAACCGGGCAGAGGGACCAGGTGCTACTCCAGCTCAAACTCCGGACACGGGGGTTGACCCACACAGGGATTACTGGAACAGGCAGGTTAGGCTGGCTCAGACTGGTGGATATAAGCGAACACGGCAGGTATGCAGACGGGTGGATACAGGCGAGTATGCAGGCAGGGAGGTACTGGCAGAAAGGACGGGCTGGAGCACAGAGAGGACAAGACCCAGTACAGACTGGGTCACAGAAACAGAACCGCAGATGCGATAGCCAAACACAGCAGAGAGGGAACGCCCGAAGCGGTGGGCAAGAGCAGAACAGGACAGGACTGCCGGAGCAGCGAGCAGATGCAGAACAGGACGGGACTGCCGGAGCAGCGAGCAGAAGCAGAGCAGGACAGGACTGCCGGAGCAGCGAGCAGATGCAGAGCAGAAACCGCAGGAGCGGCAAGCAAGGCAAGAGCAGAGTGGAAACCGCAAGAGTGGTAAACAAGGCAGGAGCAGAGCGGAAACCGCAGAGCAGCTAAGAAGGCCGCAGCAGAGCGGAAACCGCAGAGCGGCAAACAAGGCAGGAGCAGAGCGGAAACCGCAGAGCGGTAAACAAGGCAGGAGCAGAGCGGAAACCGCAGAGCGGTAAACAAGGCAGGAGCAGAGCAGAAACCGCAGAGCGGTAAACAAGGCAGGAGCAGAGCGGAAACCGCAGAGCGGTAAACAAGGCAGGAGCAGAGCAGAAACCGCAGAGCGGCAAACAAGGCAGGAGCAGAGCGGAAACCGCAGAGCGGCGAACAAGGCAGGAGCAGAGCGGAAACCGCAGAGCAGCAGACAAGGCAGGAGCAGAGCGGAAACCGCAGGAGCGGCAAGCAAGGCAAGAGCAGAGCAGAAACCGCAAGAGCGGCAAGCTAAGCAGGAGCAGAGCGGAAACCGCAGAGCGGCTAAGAAGGCAGGAGCAGAGCGGAAACCGCAGAGCGGCAAACAAGGCAGGAGCAGAGCGGAAACCGCAGAGCGGCGAACAAGGCAGGAGCAGAGCGGAAACCGCAGAGCAGCAGACAAGGCAGGAGCAGAGCGGAAACCGCAGAGCGGCAGACAAGGCAGGGGGATAGGACTCTGTTCACAAAGAACAGACGGAGAAGGAAAGGCAGAACCAGAAGCACACACAGTACTTACAAAGAAGTAGCGAGCGTACACTAAATTCACAACAGAGGTACAGAGACAACGAGAAGGAATTTAGGAGCAAGTTCAGACTCTGCAGAAAGACGCAGAAAACAGACAAAGAGGGAAAAGGGAGAAAAGGCAAAAGTAGAAACGAGGCACAGACAACTAGGAACCGAGGAACGGGAACAAATACAGCAAGGCTGGGACACAAACAGGACTCTGTTCAGACGGGAACAGATACCGCAAGGCACAGACAACTGGAAACAGAGAAACGGGAACAAATACAGCAAGGCTGGGACACAAACAGGACTCTGTTCAGACGGGAACAGATACCGCAAGGCACATACAGGCAGATCTAGGAATACAGCCCCTAGAAGGCGAAAGAACAGGCTAGAAGCGTGTTCACAAGAACAGACCACAGTTCAGACACAGAACTGGAGAACAGGCAGGAAAACAGGATAGGACCTGGCACGTCAGAGACAAAAAGCCGACTGACAGGACACAATGCTCAGGCGCCATCTTGAGGAAGAAGGTAGTATAAATACCCAAAGATGGACAGCAATAGGCTGAAGGTGCAACAGGGGCGTGTCCGCAGCAGGTACAAGAAACAGGAAGTTCAGCGGGCGTCGCCCTATGCAGCCAAAACAGACAAACAGACAGCAAGGAGGGAAGCCAGAGAGACATTCTGGACTGGAGATCAAGTGCGCGCTCTTGCACAGTGGGAGATGGACCACCATGCAAGGACGCCGCCAGGTATGTTACACCCTGCATGTCATTTCTCCCAGGAAGACCTCTAAAGCCGCTTTCACTTGAAATGTTCCTTCCTCCTCCTTCTCCTGTTCCTCATTGTCACCCAATCTACGTTGGGATGAGATGAGGCTTGGCTCTGTGTAATCATCCTGTATGGTTCCTTGCTCCATCTCATCGTGCTCCGCCTGCAATGCATCCTCTTTGATAGTGATCTGAGAGCATTTCAGAAGACAGAGAAGTGGGATGGTGACGCTAATTATGGCGTCATCGCCGCTCACCATCTTGGTGGAGTCCTCAAAGTTTTGGAGGATGATACTTATGTCTGACATCTATGTCCACTCCTGAGGTCTTATGTGTGGAGTCTGAACTGAATACCGATGGCCTTGTTGATGCTGGTACTCAATAACTGCCCTCTTCTGCTCACAAATCCTTCCCAACATTTGCAGTGTAGAGTTCCAATGCGTGGGGACATCACACACCAGTCTTTGAGCCGGAAGCTGCCAACGCTGATGAAGCACAGGAAGGGCGGCGGAAGCTGTAGCTGACTTTCTAAAATGGGCACACAGGCGGCGTACTTTAACAAGCCGATAGGGCAGCTCAGGGTAGGATTTGAGATACCGCTGAACCACGAGGTTAAGCACATAGGCCATGCATGGTACGTGTGTGAGCTCACCTCGCCTCAGAGCCGCGATAAGGTTCCAGCCATTGTCACACACGACCATGCCTGGCTGCAGGTTCAGCTGTGTGAGCCACAGATCTGCCTGCTCTTTCAGAGCTGTCCACAACTCTTCAGCATTGTGCGTTTTTTCAGCTAAGCATATTAGCTTCAGCACAACCTGTTGACGCTTGGCCGAGGCAGTGCTGCAGTGCTTCCAGCTTGTGACTGATGTGGTCATTTCGGAGATGGAGGCTGAAGAGAAGGAGGAGGCTGTGGAGGATGAGGTGCAGGAGTTGTAGACCGTGGGGGCAACCCTGATTGACCTAGTGCCCGCAATCCTTGGTGTCGGGAGGATGTGTTCCGTCCCAAGGTCCGACTGGGTCCCGGCTTCCACTAAGTTAACCCAGTGTGCCGTCAGTGAGATGTACCGTGCCTGCCCACAAGCACTTGTCCACGTGTCCGTGGTTAGGTGGACTTTACCGGTAGCTGCGTTGTTGAGAGCACAGCTAATGTTTTGGGACACGTGCTTGTGTAATGTGGGGACGGCACACCGGAAGAAATAGTTGCGGCTGGGGACCGAGTACCGAGGGACAGCCGCCGCCATCAGGTTGCGGAATGCTTCCGTCTCCATGAGCCTAAAAGGTAACATTTCGAGTGCAAGCAGTCATGAAATGTGAGAATTTAGTAGTGTGGCCTGTGGGGCGTTGGCTGCATAGTGTGCAACGACAGGTGCAGGGCAGGAGGCGTCTTCGCATGCCCCATGGACAGTGGATTGGCTTGCATGCACAACAGCGGAAGAAGCAATGGTGTCACCCGCAGAAACTGTTCCTGAACCCTGGGGTTCGGCCAACAAAGTCGGGTGCTTTGCTGACATGTGCCTGATCATGCTGGTGGTGGTCAGGATGGTCTTTTTGCCACCCCTGCTGATGCTGGCTTGGCAGGTGGTGCAAATGGCCTTTTGGGGGTTATCGGCAGGGTTGTACTGGCATCTTCCTTCGTGTTGGTGTGACGGGGAACGGTTTCCTGCCTTCTGTCTGCGGCCACCACACTGCTTCTTCCTGCCTGTTGGGGTGCTCTGCCTACCTCCCCCTGTGTGTTGCTATCCTCGCTCTGCATGTCCTACTGCTAGGTTGGGTAAGTTACTATATCTTCCAGTATCTCGTCTTCCACTTCCGCTCCCTGGTCCTCCTCCTGACTTTCTGGCAATTGTGTCTCATCATCGTCCACCTCTTGTGACACTTTCAAACCGTCGCCTTCGTGTGACCGTGGCTGCTCAAATATTTGTGCATCACTACATGCGATCTCCTCTTTCCCCCCTTCAATTGAACCGGGCGAGAGTCCCGAATCTATAAATGGAAAAGTGAACAGCTCTTCAGAGTGTCCAAGTGCGGGATCAGTTTTCTCTGGGTACTCGGCATGGTGGGAGAAAGGAGGATCAAGGTGAGGACTATGCGGTCCAGACTCACGGCTACTGACACTTGACTGTGTGGAAGACAGGGTAGTGGTGGTGGTGGCTAAGTGACTGGAAGCGTTATCCGCTATCCAACCAACAACCTTTTGACACTGCTCTGGGTTCAATAGTGTTGTGCTGCGGTCCCCTATAAATTGGGACAGGAAGGTCAGGCGAGAAGATGTGGGTGTTTGTTGTGGCACAATTTTGGCTTGCCCACGGCCTTGTCCTTGGCCTCTGCATGCACCATTACAATCACGTCCAGTTCCCCGTCCCTTGCCATGTGCCTTCCCCATTTTAAATGGAGGACAGTATCTTCGACGCTCAGTACAAATGACTGAGTTTGGAGCGAACTTATATGTGATCCGTGTGATGGAGAAAACAGAGTTTTAAATACCTGGCCTGTAGGTAAGTAGTTTGACCAGCAAACTGCTGTGAATTGCTTCACTGACACACTGAAAGAAATTTTTAATGGAGGCCAGAAATGGCAATATTTTCTGACAACGTATATGTGATCCGTGTGACGGAGAAAACAGAGTTTTAAATACCTGGCCTATAGGTAAGTAGTTTGAACAGCAAACTGCGGTGAATTTCTTCAATGACACACTAAAGGAAATTTTTAATGTAGGCAAGAAATGGCAGTATTTTCTGACAACCTATATGTGATCCGTTTGACGGAGAAAACATAGTTTTAAATACCTGGCCTGTAGGTTAGTAGTTTGAACAGCAAACTGCGGTGAATTGCTTAAATGACACACTAAAGGAAATTTTTAATGGAGGCCAGAAATGGCAGTATTTTCTGACAACGTATATGTGATCCGTTGGACGGAGAAAACACAGTTTTAAATAGCTGGATTTCTAGCACTCTAACATGGCAAGGACCTGGCTGTATTCTGCAGTGCCAACAAGCAAATGACGCAGAAAAAATGGTGTTCTCTGGATTGCTTTTTAAGCAAATAATGAGGATTAAGATCCAAAGAAAAGTATCTTTGCAGATGGATTAGTTAGTCCTCAGAAGGACTGTTTGTTAAGATGGATATGTGTAATGTACGGTTTTTCTCCCTACACTACTTAATACACAATGAAATCTGTCCCTGACGCAGCAGCAGCTCTCCCTACACTGTCTGATCTGGAGAGATGTGACGAGCATGGCGGCGCCAGGTCTGATATAGACCTGATGACTCTGTGCGGACAGCCAATCGCTGTAATGCCCACAACCAACATGGCTATGACATTACAGTGCATGGCAGGCAATCCCTGCATATTCATTGGCTCTCTAAAGAGCGCCAAACATGCAGGGAGGGGACCCGAGTTCCCGCCCGAGCAACCCGGAAATACTCGGCGAGCCCGAGCATCTCGAGCAGTGACATGCTCGGGCAAGCACCGAGCAGTAGCGAGCATGCTCGCCCATCACTACCTGCCATGCACTGTAATGCCGTAGCCATGTTGGATGTGGGCTTTACAGTGATTGGCTGGCTGCACAGCATCATCAGATATATTAAAGACCTGGCGCTGCTATGCTCGTCACAGTCTACCCCGGAATCAAGCAGTAGGGAAAGGTGCAGCTGCGTCAGGTAGAGATTTTCTTCTTTATAGTTAGTATAGGTATTCCACAACAAATATTTAGTATATATCCAACTGAACTAACTGTCCTTCTGATATACCCTATAACTGTATAGCAGACCTTCTACTTTCTAATGGGATAATTTCATACTCATTACTGTGGCCAAGCTGTTTGTGTCTTTAAATTGTTAGTGGGGGTATTCCTAAATTTTGGCAGTCGTTGGACTCACTGCATACCCGATAACTGTAGAGCAGACCCTCTCCTTTCTAATGGGAACATGTCGTTACTGTGGCTCAGCCCTATGTGTCTTTAAATTTCTGGTGGGGTTTTCCTAAACTTTGGCAGCCATTGGACTCACTGCATACCCTCTAACTGTATAGCAGACCCTCTCCTTTCTAATATGAACATGGCGTTACTGTGGCTCAGCTCCATGTGTCTTTAAATTGCTAGTGTGGTTTTTCCTAAATTTTGCCAGCTGTTGCCCTCATTGCATACCCTATAACTGAGTAGCAGACACTCTCCTTTCTAATGGGAACATGTCGTTACTGTGGCCCAGCTCAATGTGTCTTTAAATTGTTAGTGGGGTTTTTCCTAAATTTTGGCAGCCGTTGCACTCACTGCATAACCTATAACTGTATAGCAGATCGTCTCCTTTCTAATGGGAACATGCAATACTCGTTACTGTGGCCCAGATCTATGTGTCTTTAAATTGTTTTTGGGGTTTTTCCAAAATTTTGGCAGCCATTGCACTTACTGCATACTCTATAACTGTATAGAGGACGCTCTCCTTTCTAATGGGAACATGTCGTTACTGTGGCCCAGCTCTATAGGTCTTTAAATTGTTAATAGATTTTTTCCTAAATTTTTGCAGCCATTGCACTCACTACATACCCTATAACTGTATATCAGACCCTATCCTTTCTAATGGAAATATGTCGTTACTGTGGCCCAGCTCTATGTTTCTCTAAATTGTTAGTGGGCTTTTTCCTTAATTTTTGGCAGCCGTTGGACTCACAGCATACCCTATAACTGAATAGCAGACCCTCTCCTTTGTAATGGGAACATGGCGTACTCGTTACAGTGATCCAGCTCTGTGTCTTTAAATTGTTAGTGGAGGTTTTTCTTAAATTTTGGAAGACGTTGGACTCACTGCATATCCCCTAACTGTAGAGCAGACCCTCTTCTTTTGAATGGGAACATGTCATTACTGTAGCCCAGCATCATGTGTCTTTAAATTGTTAGTGGGGTTTTTCCTAAATTTTGGCAGCCGTTGGACTCACTGCATACCCCCTAACTGTAGAGCAGACCCTCTCCTTTCTAATGGGAACATGACATTTCTGTGGCTCAACTCTGTGTCTTTAAATTGCTAGTGGAGTTTTTCCTAAATTTTGACAGCTGTTGTACTCATTGCATACCCTATAACTGCGTAGCAGACCCTCTCCTTTCTACTGGGAACATGTCGTTACTGTACCCCAGCTCTATGTGTCTTTAAATTGTTAGTGGGGTATTTCCAAATTTTTGGCAGCCGTTGTACTCACTGCATACCCCATAACTGAATAGCAAACCTTCTCCTTTCCAATGGGAACATGTGGAACTCATTACTGTGGCCCAACTCTGTGTCTTTAAATTGTTAGTGGTGATTTTCCTAAATTTGGGCAGCCGATGGACTCACTGCATACCCTATAACTGAATAGTAGACCCTCTCCTTTCTAATGGGAACATCTCATACTCGTTATTGTGGCCCAGCTCTTTGTGTCTTAAAATTGTTTGTGGGGTTTTTCCTAAATTTTGGCAGCCATTGGACTCACTGCACATCTTTTAACTGAATAGCAGACCCTCTCCTTTCTAATGGAAACATGTTGTACTCATTACTGTGGCCCAGCTCTATGTGTCTTTAAATTCTTAGTTGGGTTGTTCATAAATTTTTGCAGCCATTGCACTCACTACATACCCTATAACTGTATAGCAGACTCTCTCCTTTCTAATGAGAACATGTAGTTACTGTGGCCCAGATCTATGTGTCATTAAATTGTTAGTGGGGTTTTTCCAAAATTTTGGCAGCCGTTGGACTCACTGCATACCCTATAACTGTATTGCAGACCCTTTCCTTTCTAACGGGAACATGTCGTACTCGTTACTGTAATCCAGCTCTATGTGTCTTTAAATTGTTAGTGGGGTTTTTCCTAAATGTTGGCAGCCATTGCACTCACTGCATACCCTATAACTGTATAGCGGACGCTCTCCTTTCTAATGGGAACATGTTGTTTCTGTGGCCTAGCTCTATAGGTCTTTAAATTGTTAGTGGGGTTTATCGTAAATTTTGGAAGCCGTTGAACTCACTGCATATCCTATGATTGTATAGCAAACCCTCTCTTTTATAATGGGAACATGTCGTCACTGTGGCCCAGCTTTATGTGTCTTTAAATTGTTAGTAGATTTTTTCCTAAATTTTGGCAGCCGTTGCACTCACTGCATACCCTATAACTGTAAAGCAGACCGTTTCCTTTCTAATGGGACAATGTCATTACTGTGGCCCAGATCAATGTGTCTTTAAATTTTTTGTGGGTTTTTTCTTAAATTTTGGCAGCCGTTGGACTCATTGCATACCCTATAACTCTGTTGCAGACCTTCTCCTTTCTAATGGGAATGTGTAGTACTCGTTACTGTGGCCCAGCTCTATGTGTCTTTAAATTGGTAGTAGTGTATTTCCTATATTTTGGCAGCCGTTGCACTCACTGCATACCCTATAAATGAATAGCAGACCCTCTCCTTTCTAATGGGAACATGTTGTACTCGTTACTGTGGCCCAGCTCTTTGTGTCTTTAAATTGTTTGTGGAGTTTTTCCTACATTTTGGCAGCCATTGGATTCACGGCACATTCTATAACTGAATAACCGACCGTCTGCTTTCTAATGGGAACATGTCATTACTGTGGCACAGCTTTATGTGTCTTTAAATTGTTAGTAGATTTTTTCCTAAATTTTGGCAGCCGTTGCACTCACTGCATACCCTATAACTGTATAGCAGACCGTTTCCTTTCTAAAGGGAATATGTCGTTACTGTGGCCCAGCTCTATGTGTCTTTAAATTTTTAGTTGGGTTTTTCTTAAATTTTGGCAGCCATTGGACTCACTGCATACAACATAACTTAATAGCAGACACTGTCCTTTCTAATGGGAACATGTCAAACTCTTTACTGTGGCCCAGATCTGTGTCTTTAAATTGTTAGTGGGATTTTTCCTAAATTTGAGCAGCCGTTGGACTCACTGCATACCATAAAACTGAATAGTACACCCTCTCTTTTCTAATGGGAACATCTCATACTCGTTATTCTGGCCCAGCTGTTTCTGTCTTTAAATTGCTTGTGGGGTTTTTCCTAAATTTTGAAAGCCGTTGGACTCACTGCATACCATATAACAGAATAGTAGACCATCTCCTTTCTAATGGGAACATCTCATACTCGTTATTGTGACCCAGCTCTTTGTATCTTTAAATTGTTTGTGGGGTTTTTCCTAAATTTTAGCAGCCATTGGACTCACTGCACATCTTTTAACTGAATAGCAGACTGTTTACTTTCTAATAACAACATGTCGTTACTGTGGCCCTGCTCTA
This sequence comes from Phyllobates terribilis, assembly GCF_046119375.1. Taxonomy (NCBI): domain Eukaryota; kingdom Metazoa; phylum Chordata; class Amphibia; order Anura; family Dendrobatidae; genus Phyllobates; species Phyllobates terribilis. The sequence goes on from NW_027362762.1 coordinate 883,901,881, forward strand.
TGTGTCTTTTAATTGAAAGTAGGGTATTTCCTAAATTTTGGCAGCCGTTGGACTCACTGCATACCCTATAACTGTAAAGTAGACCCTCTCCTTTCTAATGGGAACATGTTGTTACTGTGGCCCAGCTCTATGTGTCTTTAAATAGTTAGTGGTATTTTTCCTAAATTTTGACAGCCGATCGACTCACTGCATACCCTATAACTGAATAGTAGACCCTCTCCTTTCTAATGGGAACATCTCATACTCGTTATTGTGGCCCAGCTCTATGTGTCTTTAAATTGTTTGTGTTTTTTTTTCTAAATTTTGGCAGCCATTACACTCACTGCACATCTTTTAACTGAATAGCAGACTGTCTACTTTCTAATGGGAACATGTCGTTACTGTGGCCCTGCTCTATGTGTCTTTAAATTGTTAGCAGGTTATTTCCTAAATTTTGGCAGTCGTTGCACTCACTGCATATGCTATAACTGAATAGCAGACCCTCTCCCTTCTAATGGAAACATGTCGTACTCATTACTGTGGCCCAGCTTTTTATGTCTTTAAATTCTTAGTGGGGTTTTTGATAAATTTTGGCAGCCATTGCACTCACTGCATGCCCTATAACTGTATAGCAGACTCTCTCCTTTCTAATGAGAACATGTCGTTACTGTGGCCCTGCTCTATGTGTCATTAAATTGTTAGTGGGGTTTTTCCAAAATTTTGGCAGCCATTGGACCCACTGCATACCCTATAACTGTATAGCAGACCCTTTCCTTTCTAATGGGAACATGTCATTACTGTGGCTCAGCTCTATGTGTCTTTAAATTTTTATTGGAGTTTTCCCTAAATTTTGGAAGCCATTGGACTCACTGCATACCCTATAACTGTATAGCAGACCCTCTCCTTTCTAATAGGAACATGTTGTTTCTGTGGCACAGCTCTATGTGTCTTTAAATTGTTAGTGGGGTTTTTCATAAATTTTGACAGCCGTTGAACCCACTGCATACCCTTTAACTGTACAGCAGACCCTCTCCTTTCTAATGGGAACATGTAGTACTCATTACTGTGGCCCAGCTCTATGTGTCTTTGAATTGTTAGTGGGGTTTATCCTAAATTTTGGCATCCGTTTCACTCACTGCATACGCTATAACTGTATAGCAGACCCTCTCCTTTTGTAATGCGAATATGTCTTTACTGTGGCCCCGCTCTATGTGTCTTTAAATTGTTTGTGGGGTTTTACCTAAATTTTGGCAGCCGTTGGACTCAGTGCATACCCTATATCTGAATAGAAGATCCTCTCTTTTCTAATGGGAACATGTCGTAATCATTACTGTGGCCCAGCTCTTTGTGTCTTTAAATTGTTTATGGGGTTTTTCCTAAGTTTTGGCAGTCATTGGACTCACTGTACACCCTATAACTGAATAGCAGACCGTCTCCTTTCTAATGGGAACATGTCATTACTGTGGCCCAGCTCTATGTGTCTTTAAATTGTTAGTAGGGTTTTTCCTAATTTTTGGCAGCTGTTGGACTCACTGCATACCCTATAACTGAATAGCAGACCCTCTCCTTTTTAATGGGAACATGTTGTACTCGTTACTGTGGCCCAGCTCTGTGTCTTTAAATTGTTAGTGGGGTTTTTCCTACATTTTGGCAGCCGTTGGACTCACTGCATACCCTATAACTGAATAGCAATCCCTTTCCTTTCATATGAGAACATGACGTTACTGTGGCCTAGCTCTTTGTGTCTTTAAATTGTTAGTGGGGTTTTTCCTAAATTTTGGCAGCCATTGCACTCACTGCATACCCTATAACTGTATAGCAGACCCTCTCCTTTCTAATGGTAAAATGTCGTTACTGTGGCCTAGCTCTATGTGTCTTTACATTGTTAATGGGGTTTTCCCTAAATTTTGGCAGCCGTTGCACTCACTGCATACCCTATAACTGTATAGCGGACCCACTCCTTTCTAATGGGAACATGTTGTTACTGTGGCCCAGCTCTATAGGTCTTTAAATTGTTATTGGGGTTTTTCCTAAAGTTTGGCAGCTGTTGGACTCACTGCATACCCTAAAACTGTATAGCAGACCCTCTCCTTTTTAATGGGAACATGTCGTCACTGTGGCCCAGCTCTATGTGTCTTTAAATTGTTAGTAGGGTTTTTCCTAAATTTTGGCAGCCGTTGCACTATCTGCATACCCTATACCTGAATAGCAGACCCTCTACATTCTAATGGGAACATGTCGCTACTGTGGCCCAGCTCTATGTGTCTTTAAATTGTTAGTGGGCTTTTTCCCAAATTTTGGCAGCCCTTTCAGTCACAGCATGGGCATTACCACTATAGGAGACCCGCTCCTTTACAATGGAAACATTTTTTTACTGAGACCCTCCTCTATGTCTCTTCAAAGGCGTATTGGGTTGCATCCAAATTTTTGGCAGCCCTTGCAGTCACTGCATGCTCATAACAGTATAGGAAACCCACTCGTTAATAATGGGAGCAACAAAGCATAGCCGGCTGATGGCTCTCTAACAATAGCGAGGGCTGACTGCTGGCCCTTTAAGAATAGTAAGAGCTGCCTGATGGCCCTATAAAAATAGGCTTTGTGACTTTCAGAGTCCCTCTATCATAAATGAAACAGGTTGTGTCTGATGATGTGTCACACACCACATGGCCTGATAAGGTTGTAAAATGTTAAAATGACATTTCCCAGTGAATGCATTTGTCTTGGTTGAAAGCAATGCAAAAGTGCAAAAACACATCAAAACGCTACGTGTGTACATAGCCCATGGTGTGGAGGAGCATTTTTTATTTTGTATTTATTTTGCTTTATATATAAGTCATTACCCTGGAAAGTATGTTCCTTAACATATTTCCCAGGAAAATCCATTTTGGTTTTGTTTTTGTATGTTTTATTGTGAGTCCGTAAAAGTGGCGTAATGCCTCTGACAACATTGTTGACAGCATTGACCTGGGAGTCAGAAATGCTTCCAGGCAACTTCCCCATGCTGTTCCCATGTAATTTGTGCACTGTTCCCATCAATTTGGTCATTTTTAGGCCCTCTGCAGATAGCCTGGGGGAGCCGCCGGAAAAATGCTCGAGTTTCCCATAGACTTACATTGGGCTCGTTACTCAGACTGAGCACTCGAGCATTCCAATTTGCTCGACTTGAACAATGAGTACTCGAGCATTTTAGTGCTCTCCCATCACTAATCAGAACAAAGCTCCATAGACTCACATTGTAAAAGAGACTTTGGAGTCACGCGTAGGGCATACAGTGAGCCAGCTAGTCTTAACTGAGGTGACGTCAGTGAAAAGAGGAGCGGAACGGCGCTGGATTCTGGAGAGAGACGGTAAGTGAGTATATTTAATATACTACACACCATACATATATAATTATTATTATTTATTATTAATTTATTCCATGGCGCTTTACATATGAAAGGGATATACATAGCACAAACAATTACAATAAATTTTGATCAATACAAGTCAGCGACTGGTACAGGAAGAGCAAGAACCCTGCCCGTGAGGGCTCATAGTCACCAAGTCAACAAGGGATGGTCGAGGATACAGTAGGTAAGGATAGAGCTGGTCGTGCAGGGGTATGGTGGAGCGAGGGCTACTGCAGGTTGTAGGCTTATCGGAAGAGGTGGGTCTTCAGGGTAGAGTCTGATGTGTTGGGGTAGAGAGTTCCAGAGTAGGGGGTATGCATGGGAGAAATCTTGTATACGATTGTGGCAAGAGGAGATAAGAGGGGAGTAGAGAAGGAGATCTTGTTCTTGTAAGGATCGGAGGTTGCATGTAGGTAAGTATCGGAAGACTAAGTCACAGATATATGGAGGAGACAGGTTGTAGATGGCTTTGTATGCCAGGGTTAGGGTTTTGAACTGGAGTCTCTGGGCAATGGAGAACCAGTGAAGGGATTGACAGAGAAGAGAGGCTAGGGAATAGCGGGGGGGGGGACAGGTGGATTAGTCAGGCAGCAGAGTTTAGGATATATTGGAAGGGTGCGAGAGTGTTAGAAGGGAATCCATGTAGCAGGAGGTTGCAGTAGTTGAGGGCGAGGGATAATGAGGGCATGGACTACTGTTTTTGCAGATTCGTGGTTGAGGAATGTGCAGATCTTGGAGATGTTTTTGAGCTGTAGTCAGCAGGAAGTGGAAAGGGCTTGGATATGTGGTTTGAAGGAGGTATTAGAGTCCAGGGTTACCCCGAGACAGCGAGCTTGCAGGACTTGTGAGAGTGAGCAGGCATTGACTATGATGGATAGGTCAGATAGGGGGGTTGAGTGAGACGGTGGAAAGATGATTAATTCAGTTTTATCCATGTTAAGTTTTAGAAATCTGGCAGAGAAGAAGGATGAAATAGCAGACAGACATTGTGGGATTCTGATTAGTAGGGAAGAGATATCGGGTCCAGAGAGGTAGATCTGTGTGTCATCAGCATAGAGGTGATACTGAAAGGGATGGCTTTTTGAGGATGGGTGTGATCAAGGCATGTTTGAAGCATGAGGGGAAGACACCAGTTGTTAGTGACAGGTTGAAAAGGTGGGTTAGGGTTGGGATGAAGTCTTTGGTGAGGTTGAGGATGAGGTGGGACAGGATTGGGTCAAGTTCGCAGGTGGTGAGGTGTGAATTGAAAAGGAAACTTGATCGTCCGTAATGGTGGAGAAGCTGGTTTTGGAGGAGGATGGTTGAGTAGTTATGAGGAGGGGCTGTGGGGACTTTAGACAAAAGATTTTTCTGATGGTGTCAATTTTCTGCTTGAAGAATGAGGCAAAGTCTTCGGCTCAGATAAGAGGAGAGGGAGGAGGCACTGGAGGATGGAGGAGAGAATTGAAAGTGTTGAATAGCTGTTTAGGGTTGTGAGACAGAAAGGATATGAGAGATGAGAAGTAGGTTTGTTTTGCTGCAGTAAGTGTGGATTTGAAAGAAGTAAAGGACTGTTTGAATGTGATGAATGCTCGTTGGAGTGGGATCTTTTCCATTTCTGCTCAGCAACCCTGGAGGTCCTTCGCAGTTCAGGCCCTGGAGAGGAGAGAATGTAAGTAGGTTGTGGTCAGACAGGTGGAGAGGAGAGTTAGAGAAGTTAGATAGGAAACAGAGGCAGGTGAAGATGAGGTCCAGTATGTGGCCATCTTTGTGAGTGGGGGCAGAAGACGATTGAGCAAGGCTGAAGGAGGCAGTGAAGGATAGAAGCTTAGAGGCAGCTGGGAGGGAAGTGTCGATGGGAATGTTGAAGTCACCCATGATGATAGTGGGGATGTCAGTGGAAAGGAAATGAAGCAGCCAGGTGGTTAAGTGGTCAAAGAAGGTGGTGACTGGTCCTGGGGAGCAGTAAATGATGGCCAGTTGGGGTTGAAGGGGGAGTAGATGCGCACACAGTGCACCTCAAAAGAGGGGAGAGTAATGGAGGTTGACAGTGGGATATGGGTGAAGAAGCAGTTGTCTGACAGGAGAACACTACTCCTCCACAATGCTTGCCATTGGGATGGGGGGTGTAAGAAAGATGGAATCCACCGTACGAAAGTGCAGCTGGGGATGGTGTGTCAGAGGTGGTGAGCCATGTTTCGGTGATGGCGAGGATGCAAAGTTTGTTACTAATGAAAAGATCATGGATTTAGAAAAGTTTGCTGCAGAAGGAGCGAGCGTTCCATAGAGCTCCTGTTAGTGGGGCTGGGGAAGTGGGGGCTGGTCGGATGGGTAAATGGTTAGAAAGGTTGGAGAGTTTGTGACAGATCGTGGATAGGAAGCAGAAGTAACTGTGGGGATGTGCTGAGGAGGACCAGGATTTGGAGAGATATCGCCGGCTGACAGAAGGAGCAAGGAAAGTGTTAGCAGGTGGGATGTATACACCCATTTAATGAAAAAAACATACTCATGGGAGGGCTTCTTAAAAGACCAAATGCGCTCCATATTCTTCTTACCGCCGCTATGATTGACAGCACTACCATGTCTAGATTAGGGTAAAACCAAGTGCCCAGCTAATCAAAAGGGCATTACCAATAGTGTTGAGCCACCCCCGTAGTGTTCGGGTTCGGTTCGGTTCGTCGAACACCGGGATGTTCGAGGAACTGTTCGTCGAACTGTTCGTCGAACACCTTAGAACACCGTCGAACACCGTTAAAACCAATGGCAGGCAAACAAAAACACATAGAAACACATAGAAAACACCTGCAAAGGTGTCCAAAAGCTGACAAACTGCTCAGAAGACACTCTCTTTAAAAAAGCCGGCCGGCAAATTCAGCAGCGGCATACACCGGTACCCGACAATTTAGACAAGAAGGAATAGAGCATCACACATAGATTAGATAGATAGAAACATGTCAGTCACATATATAATAAGTACAGTGATAGTGTTGGTTACTGTACTTGTCATTTAGTGTAAAGGATTTATTAAAAAAAATATTAGTGTTTTCATGCACCGTCTCTTTAAAAAAGCCGGCCGGCAATTCAGCATCTGTACCCGACAATTTAGAACAGAAAGAATAGAGCTTCACACATAGATTAGATAGATAGAAACATGTCAGTCACATATATAATAAGTACAGTGATAGTGTTGCTTACTGTACTTGTCATTTAGTGTAAAGGATTTATTTAAAAAAATAATAGTGTTTTCATGCACTGTCTCTTTAAAAAAGCCGGCCGGCAATTCAGCAGCGGTACCCGACAATTTAGAACAGAAAGATAGAGCATCACACATACAGTCATATGAAAAAGTTTGGGCACCCCTATTAATCTTAAGCTTAATGTTCTATAAAAATTGGTGTTTTTGCAACAGCTATTTCAGTTTGATATATGTAATAACTGTTGGATACAGTAATGTTTCTGCCTTGAAATGAGGTTCATTGTACTAACAGAAAATGTGCAATCTGCATTCAAACAAAATTTGACAGGTGCATAAGTATGGGCACCTCACCAGAAAAGTGACATTAATAGTTAGTAGATCCTCCTTTTGCAAAAATAACAGCCTCTAGTCGCTTCCTGTAGCTTTTAATGAGTTCCTGGATTCTGGATGAAGGTATTTTTGACCATTCCTCTTTACAAAACAATTCCAGTTCAGTTAAGTTTGATGGTCGTCGAGCATGGACAGCCCTCTTCAAATGATCCCACAGATGTTCAATGATATTCAGGTCTGGGGACTGGGATGGCCATTCCAGAACATTGTAGTTGTTCCTCTGCATGAATGACTGAGTAGATTTGGAGCGGTGTTTTGGATCATTGTCTAGCTGAAAGATCCATCCACTTTGTAACTTCATATTTATCACTGATTCTTGAACACTATTGTCAAGAATCTGCTGATACTGAGTGGAATCCATGCGTCCCTCAACTTTAACAAGATTCCCAGTGCCAGCATTGACCACACAGCCCCAAAGCATGATGGAACCTCCACCAAATTTTACTGTGGGTAGCAAGTGTTTTTCTTGGAATGCTGTGTTTTTTTGCCACCATGCATAACGCCTTTTTGTATGACCAAATAACTCAATCTTGATTTCATCAGTCCACAGGACCTTCTTCCAAAAAGAAATTGGCTTCTCCAAATGTGCTTTTGCATACCTCAGCCAACTCTGTTTGTGGCGTGCTTGCAGAAACGGCTTCTTTCGCATCACTCTCCCATACAGCTTCTCCTTGTGCAAAGTGCCTTGTATAGTTGACCGATGCACAGTGACACCATCTGCAGCAAGTTGATGCTGCAGCTCTCTGGAGGTGGTCTGAGGATTGTCCTTGACTGATCTCACCATTCTTCTTCTCTGCCTTTCTGATGTTTTTCTTGGCCTGCCACTTCTGGCCTTAACAAGAACTGTCCCTGTGTTCTTCCATTTCCTTACTATGTTCCTCACAGTGGAAACTGACAGGTTAAATCTCTGAGACAGCTTTTTGTATGCTTCCCCTGAACAACTATGTTGAATAATCTTTGTTTTCAGATCATTTGACAGTTGTTTTGAGGAGCACATGATGCCACTCTTCAGAGGAGATTCAAACAGGAGAACAACTTGCAAGTGGCCACTTTAAGTAGCTTTTCTCATGATTGCATACACCTGGCTATAAAGTTCAAAGCTCCATGAGGTTACAAAACCAAAAAAAGTGCTTTAGTAAGTCAGTAAAAAGTAGGTAGGAGTATTTATAACAAGAAAATGATAAGGGTGCCCATACTTATGCACCTTTCAAATTTTGTTTGAATGCAGATTGCACATTTTCTGTTAGTACAATAAACCTCATTTCAAGGCAGAAACATTACTGTGTCCAACAGTTATTACATATATCAAACTGAAATAGCTGTTGCAAAAACACCAATTTTTATAAAACATTAAGCTTAAGATTAATAGGGGTGCCCAAACTTTTTCATATGACTGTAGATTAGATAGATAGAAACATGTCAGTCACATATATATGAAGTACAGTGATAGTGTTGGTTACTGTACTTGTCATTTAGTATTAAAATAAAGGATTTATTATTAAAAAAATTGGCGTGGGGTTCCCCTTAATTTTAGGCTCTAGCGGAGGTTAAGCAGACGGCTGGGGCAGATGTTTGAAGCCTGGGAAGGGGGTAATACCCACGGAGCTTCCCAGGCTACAAATATCAGCCCCCAGCTGAATACATAGCCTTTACTAGCTATTAAAATGGGGGACCCCCCCAAAAAAATGACGTGGGGTCCCCCCTAATTTAATAGCTAGCAAAGGCTAGGCAGACAGCTGGGGGCTGATATTAATAGCCCAGGAAGGGAGCCATGAATATTGGCCCCCTCCCAGGCTAGAAACACCAGCCGTCAGCCGCCCCAGAAATGGCGCATTCATAGGATGCGCCAATTCTGGCACTTAGCCTCGCTCTTCCACGCTGCCCTGGTGCGGTGGCAGGGGGTAATAGGGTTGGGGTTGATGTCAGCTTATAATGCCAGCTGACATCAAGCCCAGGTTAGTAATGGAGAGGCGTCTATAAGACACCCCCATTACTAATCCCATAGTCAAAGTTAAAAAAAACACAAACACCCAGAATAAAGTCCTTTAATTGAAATAAAGACACAATCCTTTATTGTTCTAAATTAAACCATACTTACCATCACGCCCATTCCAGCTGAAGCCAATGATCTCCTGCAATAAAAGAAAAATAATAAAGCAACCTCATCCTTACCTTTCCATGGTTCCCACGACAGCTTCAGCTCTGCTACATCGAGATGACAGGCTGGACCGCAGCAGAACGCTGCCATCCAGCCTCTCATCCCGCAGACACTGAGAAGCGCAGGCTTGCTTGCGCTGCTCAGCGTCTCTCTGTGACGACATCCAGATGAGCCGAGTTCATGTCCAATGAACTCGGCTCACCTCATGCACGTCACTGACAGCGTGGGAAAATTCTCACGCTGAAGCGGTGAGTGCAGGAGAATTCTCCCACGCTGTCAGTGACGTGCATAAGGTGAGCTCATGTCCAATGAACTCAGCTCACCTCCTGCACGTCACTGACAGCGTGGGAGAATTCTCCTGCACTCAGCGCTTCAGCGTGAGAATTCTCCCACGCTGAAGCGCTGAGTGCAGGAGAATTTTCCCACGCTGTCAGTGACGTGCATGAGGTGAGCCGAGTTCATTGGACATGACCTCGGCTCATCTGGATGCCGTCACAGCGAGACAGTGAGGAGCGCAAGCATGCCTGCGCTTCTCAGTGTCTGCGGGATGACAGACTGGATGGCAGCGTTCTGCTGCGGTCCAGCCAGTCATCTCGATGTAGCAGAGCTGAAGCTGTCGTGGGAACCATGGAAAGGTAAGGATGAGGTTGGTTTATTATTTTTCTTTTATTGCAGGAGATCGTTGGCTTCAGCTGGAATGGGTGTGATGGTAAGTATGGTTTAATTTAGAACAATAAAGAATTGTGTCTTTATTTCAATTAAAGGACTTTATTCTGGGTGTTGTGTTTTTTTTAAATACTTTACTAGAAATTCATGGCGGTCATGTCTAATACTGGCGTGACCCCATGAATTTTGGGCTTGGGGCCAGCTGATAATACCAAGCTGGCCCTAACCCCTTTATTACCCAGTGAGCCACCGCACCAGGGCCCTGGATGAGTTGGGTACAGCGCCAGAAGATGGCGCTTCTATGAACGCGCCATTTTCCGGGGTGGCTGCGGACTGCAATTTGTAGCGGGGGGGGGGCCCAGAAAGCTTGGGCCTCCCTGCGCTGCAGATTCCAGCCCCCAGCTGCCTAGTTGTACCTGGCTGGACACAAAAATAGGGCGAAGCCCCACGTACTTTTTTTTTAATTATTTCATGAAATTCATGAAATAATTAAGAAAAAAAGGCCTTCCCTATATTGTTGTGTCCGGCCAGGTACAAATAGGCAGCTGGTGGTTGGGGGCAGCCCGTTCCTGCCTGCTGTACCTGGCTGGACACAAATATAGTGCGAAGCCCCACTTCAATTTTTTTCAATTATTTCATGAAATTCATGAAATAATTAAGAAAAAAAGGGCTTCCCTATATTGTTGTGTCCGGCCAGGTACAAATAGGCAGCTGGTGGATGGGGGCAGCCCGTTCCTGCCTGCTGTACCTGGCTGGACACTAATATAGTGCGAAGCCCCACGTCAATTTTTTTAAATTATTTCAGGAAATTCATGAAATAATTTAAAAAAAATTGACGTGGGGCTTCGCACTATATTTGTGTCCAGCCAGGTACAGCAGGCAGGAACGGGCTGCCCCCAACCACCAGCTGCCTATTTGTACCTGGCCGGACACAACAATATAGGGAAGCCCTTTTTTTCTTAATTATTTCATGAAATAATTTAAAGAAAATTGACGTGGGGCTTCGCCCTGTTTTTGTGTCCAGCCAGGTACAACTAGGCAGCTGGGGGCTGGAATCCGCAGCGCAGGGAGGCCCAAGCTTTCTGGGCCACCCCCGCTGCAAATTGCAGTCCGCAGCCACCCCGGAAAATGGCGCGTTCATAGAAGCGCCATCTTCTGGCGCTGTACCCAACTCATCCAGGGCCCTGATGCGGTGGCTCACTGGGTAATAAAGGGGTTAGGGCCAGCTTGGCATTATCAGCTGGCCCTAAGCCCGAAATTCATGGGGTCACGCCAATATTAGACATGACCACCATGAATTTCTAGTAAAGTATTTAAAAAAAACACAACACCCAGAAAAAAGTCCTTTAATTGAAATAAACACACAATTCTTTATTGTTCTAAATTAAACCATACTTACCATCACGCCCATTCCAGCTGAAGCCAACGATCTCCTGAAATAAAAGAAAAATAATAAAGCAACATCATCCTTACCTTTCCATGGTTCCCATGACAGCTTCAGCTCTGCTACATCGAGATGACAGGCTGGACCGCAGCAGAACGCTGCCATCCAGCCTGTCATCCCGCAGACACTGAGAAGCGCAGGCTTGCTTGCGCTCCACTGTGTCTCTCTGTGAGGGCATCCAGATGAGCCGAGTTATTGTCCAATGAACTCAGCTCACCTCATGCACGTCACTGACAGCGTGGGAAAATTCTCCTGCACTCAGCGCTTCAGCGTGGGAGAATTCTCACACTGAAGCGCTGAGTGCAGGAGAATTCTCCCACGCTGTCAGTGACGTGCAGGAGGTGAGCTGAGTTCATTGGACATGAGCTCACCTTATGCACGTCACTGACAGCGTGGGAAAATTCTCCTGCACTCAGCGCTTCAGCGTGGGAGAATTCTCACGCTGAAGCGCTGAGTGCAGGAGAATTCTCCCACGCTGTCAGTGACGTGCAGGAGGTGAGCTGAATTCATTGGACATGAGCTCACCTTATGCACGTCACTGACAGCGTGGGAGAATTCTCCTGCACTCACCGCTTCAGCGTGAGAATTTTCCCACGCTGTCAGTGACGTGCATGAGGTGAGCCGAGTTCATTGGACATGAACTCGGCTCATCTGGATGTCGTCACAGAGAGACGCTGAGCAGCGCAAGCAAGCCTGCGCTTCTCAGTGTCTGCGGGATGAGAGGCTGGATGGCAGCGTTCTGCTGCGGTCCAGCCTGTCATCTCGATGTAGCAGAGCTGAAGCTGTCGTGGGAACCATGGAAAGGTAAGGATGAGGTTGCTTTATTATTTTTCTTTTATTGCAGGAGATCGTTGGCTTCAGCTGGAATGGGCGTGACGGTAAGTATGGTTTAATTTAGAACAATAAAGGATTGTGTCTTTATTTCAATTAAAGGACTTTATTCTGGGTGTTTGTGTTTTTTTTAACTTTGACTATGGGGTTAGTAATGGGGGTGTCTTATAGACGCCTCTCCATTACTAACCTGGGCTTGATGTCAGCTGGCATTATAAGCTGACATCAACCCCAACCCTATTACCCCCTGCCACCGCACCAGGGCAGCGTGGAAGAGCGAGGCTAAGTGCCAGAATTGGCGCATCCTATGAATGCGCCATTTCTGGGGCGGCTGACGGCTGGTGTTTCTAGCCTGGAAGGGGGCCAATATTCATGGCTCCCTTCCTGGGCTATTAATATCAGCCCCCAGCTGTCTGCCTAGCCTTTGCTAGCTATTAAATTAGGGGGGACCCCATGTCATTTTTTGGGGGGGTCCCCCATTTTAATAGCTAGTAAAGGCTATGTATTCAGCTGGGGGCTGATATTAGTAGCCTGGGAAGCTCCGTGGGTATTACCCCCTTCCCAGGCTTCAAACATCTGCCCCAGCTGTCTGCTTAACCTCCGCTAGAGCCTAAAATTAAGGGGAACCCCACGCCAATTTTTTTAATAATAAATCCTTTATTTTAATACTAAATGACAAGTACAGTAACCAACACTATCACTGTACTTCATATATATGTGACTGACATGTTTCTATCTATCTAATCTATGTGTGAAGCTCTATTCTGTCTGTTATAAATTGTCGGGTACCGCTGCTGAATTGCCGGCCGGCTTTTTTAAAGAGACGGTGCATGAAAACACTATTATTTTTTTTGATAAATCCTTTACGCTAAATGACAAGTACAGTAAGCAGCACTGTCACTGTACTTCATATATATGTGACTGACATGTTTCTATCTATCTAATCTATGTATGATTCTCTATTCTTTCTATTCTAAATTGTCGGGTACCGCTGCTGAATTGCCGGCCGGCTTTTTTAAAGAGACGGTGCATGAAAACACTATTATTTTTTTTTATAAATCCTTTACGCTAAATGACAAGTACAGTAAGCAGCACTTTCACTGTACTTCGTATATATGTGGCTGACATGTTTATATCTATCTAATCTATGTGTGAAGCTCTATTCTTTCGGTTCTAAATTGTCGGGTACAGGTGTATGCCGCTGCTGAATTGCCGGCTTTTCATGTTTCACTGTTGGCACTGTTCCCATCGATTTGGGCAATCACTGTAATGCCACAACCACCATGGCTGTGGCATTACAGTGAGTGGCAGACAATCCCTGCATGATTGGTGCTCTAAATAGCGCCAGACATGCAGGACACGCTTTTGGTGCACGAACAGTTATCGAACATAACCTCGAACAGCCGAATTTTTTGCAAATCGTTCGGGTTCGTCGAACAACTCGAACACCGCCCAAAACAGCTCGAATTTGAGATTGGCGAACAGTTCTAGTCGAACACCGCTCATCTCTAATTACCAATTCTTTAGCAAAATGGAGGGAAATGACCAGTCAGGAGCTCTATTCACTGAGCAGTGCAATGCCCAACTCATTGGGGCTAAGTGAACTAACAATATTAAAAGGTATTTTAATAATTTTTTAAAATCAAAATGTACATAAAAAATATAGAAACTATATGAAATTATATGTTTTCTAGAATTTTTATAGCTATACAACTTTTTGTGGCTTTGTAGACCACACGATCGGTACCTTCTGACACCCTGTACAGAGGCGATTACAGAACTAGTGAACTTTTATATGGTACTGTATTTTTCAACATATGTTACCATATGGTGTTATGTTCCGGTTTTAAAGCAAATATATTATTCTGCTTTAAAACTAGTTATTCTTTAAAACAGCTTCAGAAGAAGATCAGTACTTCTAATGTACCAAGATTAGTTGCCAACCCACAGTTTTCCAACTGTAACACCTCTAAAACTCTAAGCTTGTGCATCTAACTGTGCACTGTCTGAGTAGGCTGGCAGATGCTGTACCACACATGGAGTGCCACCGGTTACCGACAACTCCTGTACCCTATACATTTCCTTTTAGAAGAGCTTGATTGTCCAACCGATTTAATTAAAATAACATTTAACGATGTGTCAGAAATTTCGACATTTCCCAGTTCACAAAGAAGACATTTCTTCTAACTACGGTTTTCCCATTTAAAACATACGTGATTTAACAGACTCAATTAACTGAACTTAAAGGCTTGCTTGGTGTCAAATAATTAATGGCTACCAGGGTAAATGAGTCAAAACTAAATGTAAAAGGAAGGAAATTGGGCTATTTCAATGTTTTCTTGAATAGCCACGATCACTGGAGTTTAGATTCAGTATGTGCTTTTATTGCATCTAATAGTAAATTATCTAATTATCTTTCGACTGTTTACAAGTGATGTAACTAGAAATGTCTGGATCATAGAGCTCCGCTGTGATGGTTTTGACCTCGTAAAAAAAAAAGAAATTAAGAAAGAAAACTACTGCAAACAAAAAGTAGTTGTGAAGCAAAAGCAATTTTGCTACACAGTAACAATGATGCTCTGTTCATTAGCAAACGGCAAATCATAGGTGAGATATTATTCTAAAGATACAATTTACTTGCCAAGCAAAGTCACCAAATATGTTTCAACCCATATTCACCAGTAACGGAATTCTTCATTATGAGTGCATTGGGTTTTATGAATTTTGCATGTTCAATGCATATCCATCACTACCTGAGAAACCGCATGTGCATGAAGTTGTACCTATCACAAAAGATCACTCCTTTTTATCATTTTATTATATTAAAAAAAATTTAAAAATTTCTAACAATAATGAAATAAAAAAATGCAAGCTAAACCCATTTGCATACCATACCATGTGAAGGGAGAGCACATGATATGCAAATCTCACGATAATTTGCAAGGTCTCGCAAAATCCCGCTGCTTAGTGCAGAGAGACCATAGGATCAAAATCCCTTTGTGAACATAAAAATGATTTCAAGACCATACCGTTTACCCTTGTTCCTGTAGTGGCACATTTTCAGAATTTTTTCATACATTAAAAAGCTGGAAAAAAATGTCTTATTTGGATATTCAAGTAAATTTGTATAATTTTTTAGTGATACATAAGGCTTTAAATTTATGTCACTGGCATATTCCCTTTTTTTTTGTTGCTGATATCAGGCAATATCGTTGGAAAAATAAAGGAAATAATTGTCTGTTTTCCTATTTTTTTATATTTTTACATGACCACAAAGAATTACTAAAATAATTTAACATTTTTTTACTCATTTTCCTCATTCTGGATTTTCTCAAATTTTTATATATCGAACATGTTGGGTTTTTTTCTGGGGCTGAACTAATAACAGCAATTTGGATTCACAGTGGCATTTTTTTTTCTTTTCGAATATCTTTCTAGTTTTTTTCCTGTTATTTATTTATTTTACACAGTCTACTCCCCCATAAAATCCCTTTTTATATTTTTTGGGGAGGGTATTTAATTATTTAAATAATTTTAATATAATCCTATCTCCCTTGTAACTGGGGATGGTATACTAGCCTCAGTTACAAGGGAAATGCAGCCTCCTTTTCCAAGCACAGTGACCACATGAACACTGTGTATGGACTTAGTGCTTGCTATAATTTTTATTTATTTATTTTACTTACTTATATAGTGACATTAATCTTACAGCGCTTTACAGACATTATCAGCACTGTCCCCATCATTATGTCTTTGGCGTGTGGGAGTAGGCTGGAGAACCCAGAGGAAATGCACGTCAACATGGGGAGAACATATAAACTTCTTGCAGATGTTGTCCTTGGAGGGGTTTGAACCCAGAGCCCCGATACTGCAATACTAACCACTGAGCCATCGTGTGCCCTATTACTGTATAAAAAGTGCTTGGTTAGTGCTGTGTATACAGCGATTGAGAAGGCACATGTGGTAATAAACCATCTCTGCGTTCTCTATGGAGATTCCAGCTGTCTCCGGCAGCCAGATCACCACACCTGTAGCTACACGATCGTGTTTAGCTGTGCTACTATGCAGTGATGTTTTAGAATGTCACTTCAGAGTAGGAGTAGGACTGCCTGAACATTTAAAGTTATTTAACATTTAAAGTCTGCAGATGGTCCTGAGGACAGTAAGGGAACAGCTCAAGGATATTTTAAGTGGCTGATTCTCTTCTTAAGGTTTTTACTCTACCTCAACAAAATTCTGATTGACTGGGAGTAATAAAATGTACTGTAAGATGAAGAGAGTTAATGCTGTTTCACATTTCATTTACTTCATTACGTTTAGTTGTTTCAGAGAGTTTAGAAAATGAATAGAGAGAATGATCTATTGTTAGTCATATATGCCCATTTACAAGTACATTACAATATGTAATGTTTTCTAGTTGAATGTGCTAAGTAAAGAACAAGGTGAAAAGTTCACATGAAAACAAAAAAAATATAACACATTAAGCACAGTATGTGGCCATATCTACAAAGCTAATGATTTAGCAATGGTGCTGAGAAACGGCAAAAGTACAGATATACAGCAACTGAGCTTTACTGCTCGTGTGCCATTATAGCACAGTGTATGTTATTTTTGTGCTTTCCATAGTATTGCATGTTATTCAAAGTAAATTCCATACATTTCTGGAAACAATACTACAAATGGAATTCTAACTCTCTGTAGAACAGGAAATCCCTTGCTGCAGCTACTTACATAGACAGGTGGCTGCATGTTTTGTGGGAAATCCGTATGCTACCAAATGTGAATTTGACCAAATCAGGAATTTTGGCAGTAGCCATAGAAATTAGTTTGGTTTATTTTATATGCTAAAATAATTACATTTTTATGTATAGTTGTGTGGTCATTTTTCAATATAACTGACATAGCAGAAAACTTCTAATATATCTGTAAGTAAGAAAAACAAATGCAATGATTTCCCAAAAGCTCAATTGATTTTTGCATTTTTTTTTAACTTTTATTATACTGAAATTGTACAAAGTCCCAATTTGTAGTAGCCTAATTGTAACAATGGTACATTCTATCTGTACTTTCTCTGTAATCCATGTCTCATTCTTCTTTTATAGTATTACCTGAGTCTTTCAAACTTATATAAACAATGACAAACACTGATTTAGTGCCTCAATTATCACTATTCACTGAGGTCTTCTTATTCTATGAATACTTTGGTGTAAATGAGAGATGATCGAATCTACTAAGATTCAAATTGACCAAATCATGTGGGTTTTACAAGGAAATTCGATTTGCAGTGAAGTTATTCTCTGCAAATTTAATTTTCCTTATTTTGCTATTAGCTCCCAAAGGCCAGAGCATAATGAAAGTAGGATAAAAAGAAAAATAATATCCATGTCACAGCACACCTGAGCTGACATCCCCACAGCCCGTAGTCCAGTTCTCTGCATCTTTTTACCCATTGCTTCATGGGGCGCATCCTCAACCTGGGATAGGTCTTTTGGTTTGATTAGGTCTCAGACTTAACTGCACACTACAATGTGCCTTCACGTGATAATGTGTGCTGTACCAGGCATAAGACCTGGCAATGGAGTGAAGAGGCTAAAACGATCTTCCATGACATTTGCACATGGAAACACAAGAAGCAATGTGTTGAAACTGAATGGGAGAAGATACAGATTAGATATTAGAAAAAAACTTTTTGACAGTGAGGGTGATCAATGAGTGGAACAGGCTACCAGGAGAGGTGATAAGTTCTCCTTCAACGGGAGTCTTCAAACAGAGGCTGGACAGACATCTGTCTGAGATGATTTAGTGAATCCTGCATTGAGCAGAGGGTTGGACACGATGACCCTGGAGGTCACTTCCAATTCTAAGATTCTATGATTCTAAGAGGTGTGAAAAAAGAGACGGCAAGTTGCCAGGGTGGTGGGACAAGTAAGACTTGAGGTGAGTATTATTACTTTTCTTTTTTAATGGTTTTCCTGCACTCCATGGTTCAGAAAAACGGCGGTCACAGCTGTCCATCATTTTACAGAATTCATATGTAGTGAATGGCAAAAATATCCATATTCTGACTGATATAAAATCCTGACACTTCATTCTTTTCCCAAATGCTTACTCAGCATTAAGCCCCACTATACATGAACTTTGATCCTTTTGTAAATTATTTGGGGATTTTTCATTAAACAGTTGGATATGTATACAAATAGTGAGTATTTATTGATGGTTCAATATATACTTTCAATGTCCAAGGAGCTACATTGTTCAAGACAATCATTGGGTTATTCATAAACTATTACAAATTCCTTTTAAACCATTATACAATTCCCCCTTTATCTAAACTCATCAGTTCTAAACTTTCCAAAATTATAGAGAAATAGTTTGTCCTGTTCTGAAAATTGTAAATCAATTGTGTCACGAATGGATTCTTCTACTCATACTTTAAAACATTTTCACAATTTAAACATTCTTGTCTGACTCCAATAAGCTTTGCTTCTGGTATTATGCCGGAGAGAATTTACAATACATGGATGCACCAGGTTGGTCAAAACCACTTTACACTTCATTGCAACTAATATCAGAACACCCCTCTATGACACTTCATGATTGCTTAAGTAATGACCACTGTTTCACGTCCCAAATCTGAAGGCAAAGAGATAAAAGCCCCTTTGATGGTTTCTCTATGCAGCCCAGATTTTGCCTAGCCAACAAATAGAAAATTTTGTATATTTACAATGAATTATATGGGACTTTGCTGCAGTTAACTACCTTTGTAATCCCTCCATTCAATGAATCATGATGGCTTAACCTACCAATTTGCCATCACTTATTTTAGAGCTTTAGTTCGCATAATAAATACACATTTCCAAGGTTATAAGTGTAAAGTCAAATAGAGAGTATGCATTATTGTTGTTAATAAAATGCTATAACATATAGAATATATTTTTATTACATTATATATTTTTCAAGGTGTTTTTTTTTTTTTTTTCACTGCAGGAGTGGTGTCACTAATGTAAGTTCCCTGCCCCTAATAATATACTTACCAACCACTGTCTTCTTCTGTTCTTGGCGCTGCTCCAGTTGTCTACTGCAAGTTGTGACCTGTTTCATCGCTCCAGTGTTTGCTAGGCACTACTCAATGTAAGTCTATGAGAGCCAGAATGAGACTCTTATAGACTTGCACTGAGAGCTTGTGACTGTTAGCTCTGACTTCTGGTCAGTCAGAAGCTGCAATCACAAGATAGTGCAGTGTGACCGGAGCGACGGCGGACAGCAGCTGGTAAGTATATTACTAAGGGAAGAGAACATGGATTAGTGATGCCTCTCTAGTGGTGAAATAAAAAAACAAAAGCTGAAGTGGTGCTTTAAATCAAATATGCAAAAACGTCTTTACAGTTCAAGGTCAAAATAAAAGTGGACATTGCATTTACTGTGATTGAATGCCTCCAGTTTATTGAGACATAGAACATTTTCTAATAAATCAATAATTTAATAATGGCTTTTATCATATAGAGAAAAATGTGGCCTTATGTTATAGACTTGCCATTTCCAGTGCACACGACTTCACATTTGAGGGTGAATTAGATCCTATAAATCATATCACTATATATAGAACTAACTATAATAAAATTGTGATATTTTCGTTATTGCACAAACTAAAAGGCACAACCTGGCCTGTACTAAAATGAATTTTCGATCACTCTTTGCACTAATTAGATCCAAGTCCAGAATACTTGATATTTAAAAACAAAAGTTCAAAGCCTGTCACTGTTTTCTGTGGTTGCCATGTTAGTAACCTTACATAATTGACATTTAATGCTGATTGCCTGAAGATTAATGAGGTGTGTCCAAAAAATAAAGGTTGAGTGAGCATGACTGAATCTTAGTTATCAAAAGCCACAGGGTGTATAAAACAATTATTCCAAAATTGCTGCGTAAATCAGGAGACTGCAGGAGCATTTTTTTACCTTAGAAAATAATTTAAATATACTTTAAGATTTAAAGATCCATACTGTAAGTTTCTTATAAAAATTACAATAATTCAGGTAAGCAAAGTATTAGAATACGTAAATCATTCTATGACTACTATGAAAATATACTCAATGTGATTTATAAAAAAAATTGGGACTTTGATGTTGGACTTACAATAAATTATATGTTTCTCTTGCCTTCTCTTGCCCCTTAAAAATTGATATTCCATTTTTGCATATTTATGAGATTTGAATGTTTCAGATAATTAAAAAAGTTTAAGATTATACACAAATAACCTAAATAAACATAAAAGGCAATATACTGTCTAACCCTACCTGACTTTATGTAATAAAGATAATTACCCTCCTTAACTACTAAATTACCAGTTACCAAACTTAACTGGTGATTCAATTTCTCCACCACGCCTAGCAATGATTCCTGCCAGAGCAGTTGAATTTAAACACTTAAAAATATAAACAATTCCAAATTTTTATTCCATCTAATTAAAAAATTGGATATCCACAATAGACAAAGTAAAAGCATGTTCACTCTGACGTGTTTTAAAGTAAAGCCGTTTGTCGTAGGATATAACTGGTCATCACAGGAAATGCTATTTAAAGACTACACCCCAAGTTACGTAATAATGATAATTAGTTACAAAAATTAGCATACAGAAAATATCATATAACATATTTACACATAAATAGCTTCATAAAGATCATAATAACATTCTCTAACAAAATAGGCTTCGTATCAAAATAAGCTACGAAATTCCTAACCAACCAAGGCATAACCTTATATTCTATAGGGATACACAATCTCACATATGGAGCATCAAACCTGCCAGGCAAAAACACAAGGAGAGCATGGGTGTGAAGCATGAAATCTGTCAAGCAGTAACACAAGTAATGCAACTAATGTGTATGGAACAAAAAAGGGGAACTTTGTATACATGGAATTGCATAAGGTAACCTCTTTTTAATTATATTTTAGTATACAAGCAAAGTGTCTCTTCTATAATTCATGCTTTTGTGTTGCTTAGTATCCAACCTAAAGATCCAAAAGGCTTCCCTGAGAAAAAGTTTCTTTTGCCAGTCTCCTCCTTTAATGGGTGGATTAACCTTCTCAATGTCAAAAAAGAAGAAGCTATTAATATTACCGTCATGTATATCAATAAAATGTTTCACTGCACCTGAATATGTTCTGTTCTTATTATTAATATTTTGTTTATTTTCAGCTATCCATGTCTTTAATTTACAGCTGGTACAGCCAATATATTTGATGTTACAAATATACCAGGCAATACAATAAACAATATGTCATGTGTCACAAATTTTTAAATTAATTGATTATTAAATGGTCAATTTTTTCGGTTTTTCTTACAAATTTACATGTTACATTTGCTTCCTGCGCATTTATAAAAATCTTTAACTGATAGCCAAGAGGAAGCATTAGAAGGTTTTTGAAACATACTAGGTGACAGTATGTTGCCCAAGGATCAGCCCCTTATGGCCACATATCTATGACCCTTCGATAGGATCTGATTGAAAGTGTTAGGCTATGTCCCCACGATGCAGAAATGCTCAGGATTTTTTCCTGAGCGTTTCTGCATCTCCCTGGCAGAAAAAAACGCATGCTTATTATACATGCATTTTTCCTGCCAGGGACATGCGGATGTGAAATGTTCTTCACATGCATTTCCACATGCGGGTTGACAAGCGCTTTCCAAGCGATTTTAGCATCACTTGGAAAGTGCTTGTCAACTTGGTCACACTATATAAATCCATGCAAACGGCATGGATTTATATACTGTGACCTTAAAGAATGGTAAAAAATAAAAAAATAAATCTATACTTACCTTCCGATGGCCACCGCAGTCTTTATTCGCTCTGTCCTGGCTTGCCGGCAGCTTGCGGTACACTACACTTAAGGACGTGACGTCACATGACTATGACGTTAGTGCAGGTCCTTCAGTCCACCGCGATCTGCCGGCAAGCGAAGACAAGGAGACAGGGGGCCATCAGAAGGTAAGTATAATATTTATTTTTTATTTTATTCTTTTTCTTTTTACAGGTTGTATGGTAACCGGGTCCGGAGGCGAGTCTTCTGTCCTCCAGACCCGGGTACCATCCGCACATTGAAACGTTTGGATTCCGCATGTTCAGATCCAGTGAAGCGGAATCCATGAGTTCCAATAAAAGTCAATGGCAGCGAAAACGCTGCGCTTCTGCAATATAATTGGTAGTGCTGCATTTTTTTCCGCAATGATAACCCACAGCGGAAATTACCACAGCATGTGCACAGCACATGCGGATTATCATTGGAGAACATGGCAGGCCTTCTACCATGCGTTTTTTTAAGCGTTTCTGCAGCGTTTTTGCCACTGCAAAAACGCCTAAAAAACGCTTCGTGGGCACGCAGCCTTATCCTGATATAACATGTGATGCTCGACACTGCTCGGTACTCGCCCGAGCATCACGCTACTCGGGATGTTCGGCGAGCACCAAGCATTTCTGGGTTAATCGGGCGGGAGCTCGGGTCTCCGCCCTGCATGTTTGGCGCTCTTTACAGAGCCAATGAACATGCAGGGATTGCCAGCCAGTCACTGTAATGCTGCAGCCATGTTGGTTGTGGGCATTACAGTAATTGGCTGGCCGCACAGCGTCACCTCGAGTATTTAAAACGGGGCGCCGCCATCTTGGACACAGTCGCTCCGGATTAGACAGTGTAGGTACAGCGCTGCTGATTTAGGGAGAGATATAAACTGCAAAATAGTTAGTGTAGGGTCTGTAAAGGCTGCCAGAACAAACAAACAGTCCTTTTCAGGACTAATATCCATCCCAGATACCAAGCAGGCAGGCTGTATAGGAGACACAGTGGTTATACCAGCAAACGCTGCATTACAGTCCTGTGTGCTCCTGTTGCTGAAATTGCTGGACTTAGCAAAAGGTGTCGGGGGCCAGGAAAAATCCTTTTTTTTTAATCTAAATCCTCTTTTTTTTTTCTTCCTTCACACTGTACAAATACCCGTCTTATTAAACTTTTGGTGTGTCCCCCCCCCCACCAAAAAAAAGCCTGTCTTTGATTTTTCAGACACAAATATAACTGTTGAAAATAGTCTGGTGTAGGCTAGAGAAACAGAAGTGTTGTTTTACACTTCCACGGTTCAAACCTCTGTATTATCCATTTTGGGCCATTTGTATCTAAAAAAAAAAGCAGTTTGAGTGTGTCGCTCACTGTTCAGCCGCAAATATCTCTATTTAAAAAAGTGTGGTATACCCCAGTAAACAATAAATGTGGTTTTGCCATCCCACGGTAAAAAATCTCTATTATTCAGGTTTTGGTAGTTTTTTCCGTAAAGAAAAACAGTAGTGTCTCCTGACTGTTGTGACACAAAAATATATCTGTTGAAAATAGTCTTGTGTAGGCCCGACATCCCAGTGTGGTTTCGCAGTTCCACGGGTCAAATCACTGTACTATCCAGTTTTGGGCCTTTGGTATCTAAAAAAAATGCAGTTTGAGAGTGTCGCTAACTGTTCAGCCGCAAATATCTCTATTTAAAAAAGTGTGGTATACCCCAGTAAACAATAACTGTGGTTTTGCCATCCCACGGTAAAAAATCTCTATTATTCAGGTTTTGGTAGTTTTTTCCGCAAAGAAAAACAGTAGTGTCTCCTGACTGTTGTGACACAAAAATATATCTGTTGAAAATAGTCTTGTGTAGGCCCGACATCCCAGTGTGGTTTCGCAGTTCCACGGGTCAAATCGCTGTACTATCCAGTTTTGGGCTTTTGGTATCTAAAAAAAAAGCAGTTTGAGTGTGTCGCTCACTGTTCAGCCGCAAATATCTCTATTTAAAAAAGTGTGGTATACCCCAGTAAACAATAACTGTGGTTTTGCTATCCCACGGTAAAAAATCTCTATTATTCAGGTTTTGGTAGTTTTTTCCGTAAATAAAAACAGTAGTGTCTCCTGACTGTTGTGACACAAAAATAAATCTGTTGAAAATAGTCTTGTGTATGCCCAATATCCCAGAGTGGTTTCGCAGTTCCACGGGTCAAATCGCTGTACTATCCAGTTTTGGGCCTTTGGTATCTAAAAAAAAAGCAGTTTGAGTGTGTCGCTCACTGTTCAGCCGCAAATATCTCTATTTAAAAAAGTGTGGTATACCCCAGTAAATAATAACTGTGGTTTTGCCATCCCACGCTAAAAAATCTCTATTGTTCAGGTTTTGGTAGTTTTTTCCGTAAAGAAAAACAGTAGTGTCTCCTGACTGTTGTGACACAAAAATATATCTGTTGAAAATAGTCTTGTGTAGGCCCGACATCCCAGTGTGATTTCGCAGTTCCACGGGTCAAATCGCTGTACTACCCAGTTTTGGGCCTTTGGTATCTAAAAAAGAAGCAGTTTGAGTGTGTCGCTCACTGTTCAGCCGCAAATATCTCTATTTAAAAAAGTGTGGTAAACCCCAGTAAACAATAACTGTGGTTTTGCCATCCCATGGTAAAAAATCTCTATTATTCAGGTTTTGGTCGTTTTTTCCATAAAGAAAAACAGTAGTGTCTCCTGACTGTTGTGACACAAAAATATATCTGTTGAAAATAGTCTTGTGTAGGCTCGACATCCCAGTGTGGTTTCGCAGTTCCACGGGTCAAATCGCTGTACTATCCAGTTTTGGGCTTTTGGTATCTAAAAAAAAAGCAGTTTGAGTGTGTGGCTCACTGTTCATCCGCAAATATCTCTATTTAAAAAAGTGTGGTATACCCCAGTAAACAATAACTGTGGTTTTGCCATCCCACGGTAAAAAATCTCTATTATTCAGGTTTTGGTAGTTTTTTCCGTAAATAAAAACAGTAGTGTCTCCTGACTGTTGTGACACAAAAATATATCTGTTGAAAATAGTCTTGTGTAGGCCTGACATCCCAGAGTGGTTTCGCAGTTCCACGGGTCAAATCGCTGTACTATCCAGTTTTGGGCCTTTGGTATCTAAAAAAAAAGCAGTTTGAGTGTGTGCCTCACTGTTCAGCCGCAAATATCTCTATTTAAAAAAGTGTGGTATACCCCAGTAAACAATAACTGTGGTTTTGCCATCCCACGGTAAAAAATCTCTATTATTCAGGTTTTGGTCGTTTTTTCCGTACAGAAAAACAGTAGTGTCTCCTGACTGTTGTGACACAAAAATATATCTGTTGAAAATAGTCTTGTGTAGGCCCGACATCCCAGTGTGGTTTCGCAGTTCCACGGGTCAAATCGCTGTACTATCTAGTTTTGGGCCTTTGGTATCTAAAAAAAAGCAGTTTGAGTGTGTCGCTCACTGTTCAGCCGCAAATATCTCTATTTAAAAAAGTGTGGTATACCCCAGTAAACAATAACTGTGGTTTTCCTCTTCCACGGTTCTAATCTACTCTTTATTACCCTTTTTCCATTGATAATGCAAGTGTAAGCTATTTTACTTCATTTACAATGGGCAAGGCGCGTGGCAAGGGTCGTGGAAGTGGTGAAAATGTGCCACAACCAACTGGTGATGGTTCGTGCAGAGGACGGGGCCGTGGCCAAGGTGAAAATGTGCCACAACTAACAGCCACATCTTCTCGCTCCCACTTCTTGACCGAATTACTAGGGAAGCACAGAACAACACATGTATTGAGAACTGATCAGTGTGAACAGGTTATTAATTGGATAGCAGATAATACTTCCAGTTAACTGGGCACCACCACCTCCGGTCTGTCTTCCACATGGTCAACTCTTAGTAGCCGTGAGTCTCGACCGCATACTCCTCCTCACCCTGACGCTCCTTCCTCCCACCATGCCGAGTGTTGTCAGACAGCAAGTGATCCCACACTTGGACACTCTGAATGCTGTTCACTGGTCCATTTCCATATTTGGGCCCCTCACCTGATACGCTTGAAGTGGTGGAAGAGGAGATCCCATGTTGCGATGCCCAAATATTTGAACAGCCACAGCCACAGGAAGTCGACGTTGGCAATCTGTCACAAGAGGTGGACGATGACGAGACACAATTGCCAGGAAGTGAGGAGGAGGATCGTGGTGCGCAAGTGGAAGAGGAGGAGGTGGTGGATGATCTAGTAACTGACCCAACGTGGAAGGAGGACATGCAGAGTGAGGCCAGCAGCACACAGGGGGAGGGAGGCAGAGTACCCCAACAGGCAGGAAGAAGCAGTGTGGTGGCCGCAGACAGAAGGCAGGCAACCGTTCCCCGTAACACCAACACGTGGGACGTTGCCAGTACAAGCGATAGGTCTTCCAGAGTCTGGAATTTTTTTAAAGACTCTGCTGATAACCCCAAAAAGGCCATATGTTACACCTGCCATGCCAGCATCAGCAGGGGTGACAAAACTACCAGCTTGACCACCACCAGCATGATCAGGAACATGGCAGCAAAGCACCCGACTTTGTGGGCCGAAACCCAGGGTCCACGACCAGTGTCAGCGTGTGTCACCACTGCTTCTTCCACTGTTGTGCGTGCAATAGAACCCCCTGTTGTGTGTGCAAGGCAATCCCCTGTCCATACTGCATGTAAAGATGCCCCCTCCTCTCAGTCTTCACTTGTTGTGGCAGTTTCTCATGAAACAGCATCAACGTCCACGTCCCTCCGCAGCGTTCAATTGTCCATATCCCAGACCTTTGAACGAAAGCGGAAATTCGCAGCTAACGCCCCACAGGCCACAGTCCTAAATTCGCACATTTCACGACTGCTTGCATTGGAAATACTGCCTTTTAGGCTGGTGGAGACGAAATCCTTCCGCAATCTTATGGCGGTGGCCGTCCCTCAGTACTCGGTTCCCAGCCGACACTATTTTGCCCGGTGTGCCATCCCCGCACTACACAAGAACGTGTCCCAAAGCATCTGCCGTGCCCTCAACAACGCAGTTACTGGGAGAGTCCACCTGACATCGGACACGTGGACAAGTGCTTGTGGCCAGGGACGGTACATCTCTCTGACGGTCCACTGGGTAAACAGAGTGGAAGCCGGGACCCAGTCGGACCTTGGGACGGAACACATCCTCCCCACACCGAGGATTGCTGGCCCTATGTCAGTCAGAGTTGCCCTCACAGTGTACAGCTCCTGCGCATCCTCCTCCTCCTCCTCATGTTCAGCCTCCATCTCAGATATCACCACATCAGTTACAAGCTGGAAGCATTGCAGTACTGCCTCCGCCAAGCGGCAACAGGCTGTGCTGAAACTCATAAGCTTAGGTGATAAACCTCACACTGCTTGTGAGTTGTGGACAGCTGTGAAAGAGCAGGCAGATCTGTGGCTGAGACCACTGAACCTACATCCCGGCATGGTCATGTGTGACAATGGCCGTAACCTGGTGGCGGCTCTGAGGCGAGGTGAGATCACACACGTACCTGGCTCATGTGCTTAACCTCATGGTTCAGCGGTTTCTTAAATCGTACCCCGAGTTGCCAGATCTGCTCGTGAAAGTACGCCGCCTGTCAGCTCATTTTTGCAAGTTGGCTACAGCTTCCACCGCCCTTGCTGTGTTGCAGCAGAGTTTGCAGCTTCCGGCACATCGACTAGTGTGTGATGTCCCCACACGTTGGAACTCTACCCTCCACATGTTGCAATGGATTTGTGAGCAGAAGAGAGCAGTTGTGGAGTATCAGCTGCAACAAGGCCGTCGATATTCAGGTCAGACTCCACACATAAGACCTCAGGAGTGGACCTGGATGTCTGACATATGTACCATCCTGACAAACTTTGAGGAGGCCACCAAGATGGTGAGTGGCGATAACACCATCATTAGTGTCACCATCCCACCACTTGTCTGTCTTTTGCAACGCTCTCTGCAGAGAATTAAAGAGGAGGCATTTCAGCCAGAGCATGATGAGATGGATCAAGAAGCCGTAGCGGGCGATTACACACAGCCCAGCTTCATCTCATCCCAACGTGCATTGGGGGACAATGAGGGAGAGGAGGAGGAGGAGGAGGAAGAACAGGAGCTGCTATCATGCGTTGTAGACGGTAGTACCTGTACAAGTCTCATACCGTCGGTTCAGCGTGAGTGGCCTGAGGACAGGGGGGAGGAGGAAGAGGAGGAGGAGAGCATGGTCAGTCGTCATCTTGGTGAGCACACGGAAATCTTGCCCGTTACCAGTCTGGCACTCATGGCTGACTTTATGTTACGCTGCCTTAACCGTGACCCTCGCGTTGTCAAAATTTTGGGTGACAGTCATTACTGGTTGGTGACACTTGTAGACCCCCGCTACAAGGAGAACTTTCACTCTCTTTTTCCTGAGGTGGAGAGGTTTACAAAAATGGGGCAATACCAGAAGGCCCTTGCTGCAGAACTCTTAAAAAAATTCCCATCTGAACACGCTAGCGGCAGAGGTCACAGTTCGTTGCCCAACCAAGGCGTACAGGCGAGAGAGATGCAACTCCAATCCAGCAGAGGCAGGGGAACACTGTCAACGTTCTGGGACAGTTTTCTGACACCCGCCCAGCTTACAGGCCCTGAGGCGCGGGGTACTCTCACAAGGAGTGGAAAGTTTCAAAAGATGGTGAGGGAGTACCTTGCCGATCATACCAGCGTCCTCCGTGATTCCTCTGTGCCTTTTAATTATTGGGTATTCAAGCTGGACTCTTGGAATGAACTCGCTCTGTACGCCTTGGAGGTTCTGGCCTGCCCTGCCGCTAGCGTGTTATTGGAGCGTGTTTTTAGTGCCGCTGGGGGAATTATAACTGATAAGCGCACTCGCCTGTCAACTGACAATGCTGACAAGCTGACCTTTATCAAAATGAACAAGGGCTGGATTTGGCCAGACTTCTCATCACCTCCAAATAACAGCAGAGTAACATAAAGTCAAATCCACTGTGTTATTTCGGGAGGTGTATTCACATGCACCGCTTCACACCCACACATGGGTATACGCTTCCTCGCTTCGGTTGTTTAATCTTCTTCTCCTTATCCTCAGCCTCCACCACCACTATACCACCAGGGTGCCAGCATTGCAAGTTCCTCCGTCCTTATTTTTGGCAGCTTTTGCTTGCAAGGCATAAGCAAATACTATGGGACACCCATTCCCCAATAATGGGACTTATGTTTGAAATATGCTGTACTGCATGGCTCTTGTAAGGGGCATTGCAAGTTGCTCCGTCCTAATTTTTGGCAGCTTTTGCTGGGAAAGCATAAGCAAATACTATGGGACACCCACTCCCCAATAATGGGACTTATGTTTGTAATATGCTGTACTGCATGGCTCTTATAAGGGGCATTGCAAGTTGCTCCGTCCTAATTTTTGGCAGCTTTTGCTTGGAAAGCATAAGCAAATACTATGGGACACCCACTCCCTAATAATGGGACTTATGTTTGTAATATGCTGTACTGCATGGCTCTTGTAAGGGGCATTGCAAGTTGCTCCGTCCTAATTTTTGGCAGCTTTTGCTGGGAAAGCATAAGCAAATACTATGGGACACCCACTCCCCAATAATGGGACTTATGTTTGTAATATGCTGTACTGCATGGCTCTTCTAAGGGGCATTGCAAGTTGCTCCGTCCTAATTTTTGGCAGCTTTTGCTTGGAAAGCATAAGCAAATACTATGGGACACCCACTCCCCAATAATGGGACTTATGTTTGTAATATGCTGTACTGCATGGCTCTTGTAAGGGGCATTGCAAGTTGCTCCGTCCTAATTTTTGGCAGCTTTTGCTTGGAAAGCATAAGCAAATACTATGGGACACCCACTCCCCAATAATGGGACTTATGTTTGTAATATGCTGTACTGCATGGCTCTTGTAAGGGGCATTGCAAGTTGCTCCGTCCTAATTTTTGGCAGCTTTTGCTGGGAAAGCATAAGCAAATACTATGGGACACCCACTCCCCAATAATGGGACTCATGTTTGTAATATGCTGTACTGCATGGCTCTTGTAAGGGGAATTGCAAGTTGCTCCGTCCTAATTTTTGGCAGCTTTTGCTTGAAAGCATAAGCAAATACCATGGGACACCCACTCCCCAATAATGGGACTTATGTTTGTAATATGCTGTACTGCATGGCTCTTGTAAGGGGCATTGCAAGTTGCTCAGTCCTAATTTTTGGCAGCTTTTGCTGGGAAAGCATAAGCAAATACTATGGGACACCCACTCCCCAATAATGGGACTTATGTTTGTAATATGCTGTACTGCATGGCTCTTGTAAGGGGCATTGCAAGTTGCTCCGTCCTAATTTTTGGCAGCTTTTGCTTGGAAAGCATAAGCAAATACCATGGGACACCCACTCCCCAATAATGGGACTTATGTTTGTAATATGCTGTACTGCATGTGACGCGCCCCCTGGGCCGTGCATACAAGTGTGTGGGATACCCGGTGCCGGGTCTCTGGGGTCTGTAGTCTCCGTGGCGGTGACCCAGTCCCGTGGCTCAGGCTGGACAAACCAGTGGCAGTCTTTCTTAGGTTTTGAGGTTAATTGTCCGACTGCACTACCCGTGGATTGCGGTCAGGGAGTACCACCGCTGCGAGGCAGACTGCTGAGGCTGGTGTTGTGTGCGCAGCATAGAATGGGATAACTCCCCTCGGGAGGAGTATAGCCTCAGGGCAGTGAGTGTGGATGATGGGGGTGATGGTGCACGAGCGCAGCAGGAATGACTCAGGGTCTTTGCAGTGCAGTTCAGGGTCTTTACTGAAGATTATAAGGTAGACCCTCCCAGGAGTACTGGCTAGCATAAGAGGCCTTGTCAGTCTGTGAGCAAGCAGGAGTTCCCCTGGCCAGGTGGAGTTGTAGGCCTCCCCGTCTGTCTGCACTCTTCCTTGCTACCTTGCTGTAAGCGGGTAGAAGTAGCCCACGTCCCTGAGTGTACCGTGTAGTGCTCACCCGTGTGGCTGGTGACTTGGGGCCTTCTGTTAGCCTCCGCTCCACGACGGCGGTGCTGGTCCCTTGCTTGTGACTGAGCCTCCGGGCTTCTATGGCCAGAGGACCTGAAATCCCCTGTCAGCTGGTTTCTGCTGCTGGATATATAAGTCCTCACAGCTTTGGACTCCTGTGTCCGGTTCCTATTGTCTTCTGCCAGGGCGAGCTCTGCTCAGCTTCCAGCCCCTGGTCTTTAGCTCCTAGCTCCTACAGAGCTCCTTGCTGTTACTTTCCCTTGCTCTCAATCTGACTCTGACTGTTCTCTGACTCACTCAACCCCGCCCCAGATCCAGTTTATAAGGGCAGAATTCTCTCCTCCCAGGATTGGGGCAGGAGGATGTTGCATGTTTAAGGGATCCTGACCAGGAAACCTCCCACTTGCTCTCTGACGTAATATCTCTATTACTGTGGTGACCAGACACCTGGGGTGCCACACATGGCTCTTGTAAGGGGCATTGCAGTTCCTCATAATTTTTGGAAAGCCTTCCATTCACTGCTTAGGCCAACAGTGCACGGGAGACCCAGTTGCTATAAATGGAAAAAAAGGTTTAGTTATCGCCCTCTGACCTCCATGTCATTTCCAAGGGGCATTGGAGTGGCTCGAAATTTTTGGTAGGCATTGCACTCACTGTATGCCCTATAACTGTGTAGCCGAACCGCTCCTTTTGTTACAGAAACATATCCTACAAGACATATCTGGTTGACTGGCCTGATATTGATGTGAATGTTCCCTGTTCCTCCTGCTCTTTCTCCTTTGCCACTACCTCATCCATCATTTATCACCTGAAGCTTTGTTTTAACGGGAGTCATAGAACTTGGATAGTAGCAGGAAAACATCCAGCAATCCTCGGAAGAGGTAGGATATGCGCCAAAACGCTGACCACCTCAGGCCTAGCCGCTACTACATACATGCGCTTGCATTACAACAAAACAAAGCAGATGCTAACTTCTATCATCCTCATCATGCTCCTCACCTTGGCACTCTCAACTCACCTGATGGAGAAGCCAGGGCCCACCGGAGGAGTCTGATAGTCCGGTGGGCTCGGCCAATGCTGCCTTAAAGCTGGCCAGGCTAAGAAAAGTGTGAGAAAGGTTACCGGGACAAATAGGGGTGGCTGCGGACTGAGTATGAGCACCCGGCCACCCCCTGGAGGCTGGGGAGCAAGCGGGGACACCCGGCCACCAGGCGGCTGGGGACTGAGTATGGATACCAGGCCGCCGACACAGCCATGGCGTGGTGGCCAGATTCCGCCTCCACATGCCTAAAAGGCCCAATTTAAAGTGCAAGCAAGCAAGCAGTATGG
Organism: Phyllobates terribilis; assembly: GCF_046119375.1. Lineage (NCBI taxonomy): Eukaryota > Metazoa > Chordata > Amphibia > Anura > Dendrobatidae > Phyllobates > Phyllobates terribilis. The sequence goes on from NW_027362762.1 coordinate 883,934,051, forward strand.
TATTGCAGCCTGGGGGTGGGTGGGTAGCAGGCTGCATACTTGCGCTTGCATTGCAAGGAATGGGAGAGGTACAATTGAACACTGCCCTGGGACAAGGACTTGAATGGGGATAGTTGCAAGTCTGCAACGACAGGTGCAAGGTGGGAGGCATCTTCGCATGTACCATGAACAGGGGTTTGGCATGCACACACTACAGCTGAATAGGCTCTCCTTCCCACTAAATGCACTGGGGAGGGCACAGCTAATGTTTTGGTATACGAACTTAATCTTATGTATAAGGCACACCAGGACAAATATGGGTGGCTGGGGACTGAGTATGGATATCTGGCTGCCGAAGCAGCCATGAGGTAGTGTCCAGCTTCGGCCTCCTCCAAACTAAAAGGCCCCATTTCAAGTGCAAGCTAGAAGTATGGAATTGCAGTCAGGGGGTGGGTGGGTGGCAGGCTGCACACTTACACTTGCATTAAAAGAAAACATAGCAGATGCTAACTTCTGTCATCATCATCATGCTCCTCACCTTGGCACTCTCAACTCCACCGATGGAGAAGTCAGGGCCCACCGGAGGAGTCTGGTTCTCTGGTGGGCTCATCCAATGCTGCCTAAAGCAGGCCGGGCTAAGAAAAGTGTGTGGGGGGATGTTCCAAGGAGAAATAGGGGCGGCTGGGGACCGTTTATGGACACCCGGCTGTCCCCAAGCGGCTGGGGACCGTGTGTGGACACCCGGCCGCCAGGCGGCTGGGGACTGAGTATGGATTCCAGGCCGCCAACACAGCCGTGACGTGGTGGCCAGATTCCGCCTCCACATGCCTAAAAGGCCCAATTTCAAGTTCAAGCAAGCAAGCAGTATGGTATTGCAGCCTGGGGGTGGATGGGTGGCAGGCTGCATACTTGAGCTTGCATTGCAAGGAATGGGGGAGGTACAATTGAACACTGCCCTGGGACTAGAACTTGCATGGGGATAGTTGCAAGTCTGCATCTTCTGATGCGGTAAGGATCACTTATGATGGGCACACTTTTAGACAGTGACCTGGGAGTCAGAGATGCTTCCAGGGGTCTTCCCCATGCTGTTCCCTTGTCTTTTCAGCACTTTATGCATGTGTCACACAGCACATGGCCAGATAAGGTTGTAAAATGTTAAAATGACATTTCACGATGAATGCATTTGTCATAGTTGAAAGCAATACAAAAGTGCAAAAACGCATAAAAAATACTACTTGCGAACATAGCCGAAGGTGTGGAGGAGTATTTTTGTTTTTGGTCATTTATTTTAACTTATACACAAGTCTTTACCCTGGAAAGGATGTTCCTTAACATATTTCACAGGAAAAAAGTTTCACTTTCGTTTTTGAACGTTTTATTGTGAGCCTGTAAAAGTGGCTTAATACCTCTGACCACGTTGTTGACAGCAGTGACCTGGGGGTCAGAAATGCTTCCTGGGGCGATCCCCATGCTGTCCCCATCTCATTTGAGCACTGTCACTATCGTTTTGGGCACTTGTTAGGCTTTTAAAAGACTGCCGGGGGTGCCACCGCAAAAATGCTCGAGTCTCCCATAGACTAACATTGGGCTCGTTGCTCGGGTCGAGCACCCGAGTATCACGGCGAGCTCGGCCCGAGCTTCGAGCACCAGAGCATTTTAGTGCTTGCTCAACACTAGTAGAGATGTATTTTCCCTGAACTAAAATTCCCCTGCAGGGTCAAATAAAAAAAAAATATTTTATGATCTGGGGAAGAAGAAGTGAAATTTAAATTAGGATTATTATTATATAAATAGTGAATGAAAAAAAGGTACGATCATTCTGTCACCTGCCCAAATGAACAACAAATCGTCGATATAGCGGCCGTACCATAGAATGTTTTAAAAGAATGGGTTGGAATCTGAAAAAAATAATAAAGGTGGTTGTTCCACAATTCATCATTTTTGTCAAAAGCCCAATACTTTCCCAACATTAGAAAATAGAAAGCGCCATGCTCAAATGAACTTAGTATGAGTTTCCTCTCTATGTATTTAATGTACATGGATTAATGAGTTCTAGAAGAGCAGTGTATGTAGGACAGAAGACAAACAAGCGGAGCAAGTAACACAGATGAAACAGAGACAGGTGTGCATATACAAACGAGAGCAAGTTAAATACTTGAAGAGAAAGAATACGACAATATCAACCCAAAGTTGTAATAAAAATTAACTTTTATTCATAAATAGTATAAAAAGTTACTACATAGTCAATATAGGGCACAGTATAGAAATACGAAAAGACATATAACATGTAGAAAAAACCGTCTCACTGAAGGGACGATGTGGTCCACAAATAACGAAGGGGGGGCCTCAGCACCACAGCAAAAACATATATATATCTAGTCCTTCATCTGTAATGTCAATAAGGAGGACTATCGGATAGCCACAGAGAAATACCCATAATAATATCCATATAGTAATGCATGTCACAAGCAGTATTAGAGTACTTGAAGATTTCCTCAGAAGGGACTCATAATCAGTACTATCTGAATGCCATATGTGGACTACTAGACTGTGCTTTTCATCATATCAGATGCACAGTATGAAAATAGGTAGGTGTAGAGTTGAATAAAGGCAAATACTGCATAATATCAAAAAGGTTACCTGGGCTACAAGCTGTAATGTCGGGGCTCCCCCACGTGGACCGCTCGCCCACCCCAACGCACGTTTCGGCGTTTGCCTTCTTCAGGGGGCGTCCCCTGAAGAAGGCAAACGCCGAAACGTGCGTTGGGGTGGGCGAGCGGTCCACGTGGGGGAGCCCCGACATTACAGCTTGTAGCCCAGGTAACCTTTTTGATATTATGCAGTATTTGCCTTTATTCAACTCTACACCTACCTATTTTCATACTGTGCATCTGATATGATGAAAAGCACAGTCTAGTAGTCCACATATGGCATTCAGATAGTACTGATTATGAGTCCCTTCTGAGGAAATCTTCAAGTACTCTAATACTGCTTGTGACATGCATTACTATATGGATATTATTATGGGTATTTCTCTGTGGCTATCCGATAGTCCTCCTTATTGACATTACAGATGAAGGACTAGATATATATATGTTTTTGCTGTGGTGCTGAGGCCCCCCCTTCGTTATTTGTGGACCACATCGTCCCTTCAGTGAGACGGTTTTTTCTACATGTTATATGTCTTTTCGTATTTCTATACTGTGCCCTATATTGACTATGTAGTAACTTTTTATACTATTTATGAATAAAAGTTAATTTTTATTACAACTTTGGGTTGATATGGTCGTATTCTTTCTCTTCAAGTATTTAACTATGTTCAAACGACCCAACCTTGATTTTCATCAGTAGGTGCTAGCTATTTAGCAAGAGACACACTATCTTTAATATGCACCGATTGAGAAACTTACATTGGATTAAACGAGAGCAAGTGTATAGGAGACTGATATTAGTTGAACAGGAATGTCTTCTGCTATCTTCTGGTAGGGCAATAGCTAAACACAAGAGTAACCAAGACATAAATGCATTCTGGTAGTTTCCAGAAGGGCAGTAGCTAATAGCAGGCATGTAACAGAGAAGTGAATGCAGTCTGGGATCTTCCTGAAGGACAATGATAAATAACAGCAATGTGAGGACACATCTAGAATTTGGGATTCAGTTTAGGGCTCCACAATATAAAATGGCTATTCAGAAGTTAGAGCTAGTTCAAAGGCAGGCAACTAAATTATTAGAAGAGATGGAAGGCCTCTCATATGATGAGAGGTTTGAAAAGTTGGGCTTGATTATCTTAGGAAAAAGACACCTGAGAGGAAATCTCATTTATGTGTGGTCAATACAAAGGACTGGCACACTACTTATTCCTTCCAAAGATCATACTAAGGACAAGGGGGCACTCATTACAAGTGGAAGAAAGGCGATTCCGGCAGCTAAATAGGAAAGGGTTCTTTACAGTTAAAGCTGTCGGAATGTGGAATGCCCTACCACAAGAGGTGGTAATGGCAGACACTATAACTTCTTTAAAAAAAGCGCTGGATGATTTTCTCAGTACACATAACATTATGGGTTATAGTTAATATATTGACAAAATGTATAATTGGTGGAGAAAGGTTGAACTTGATAGACCTAGGTCTGTTTTCAACCTACAGTGAGTAACATAAGTAATTGATACACTGCCGATTTTGCAAGTTTTCCCACCTACGAAGAATGGAGAGGTCTGTAATTTTTATCATAGGTGCACTTCAACTGTGAGAGACAAAATCTTAAAAAAATCCAGAAAATCACATTGTATGATTTTTACATAATTAATTTGCATTTTATTGCATGAAATAAGTATTCGATAGAATAGAAAAATAAAACTTAATATTTGGTGTTGAAACCTTTGTTTGCAATTACAGAGGTCAGATGTTTCCTGTAGTTCTTAACCAAATTTGCACATAGTGCAGCAGGGATTTTTGCCCACTCCTCCATACAGATCTTCTCCAGATCTTTCAGGTTTTGGGGCTGTCACTGAGCAACATTGAGTTTCAGCTCCCTCCAATGATTTTCTATTGGATTCAGGTCTGGAAACTGGCTAGGCCGCTCAAGGATGTTGAAATGCTTCTTATGGAGCCACTCCTGAGCTGCCCTGGCTGTGTGTTTCAGGTCATTGTCATCCTGGAAGACTCAGCCACGACTCATCTTCAATGCTCTTACTGAGGGAAGGAGGTTGTTGGCCAAAATCTCGTGATACGTGACCCCATCCATTCTCCCTTCAATATGGTGCAGTTGTTCTGTCCCCTTTGCATAAACCACTCTCACAGTATGAAGTTCCCCCCACCATGCTTCACAGTTTAGACACTGTTCTTGAGGTTGTACTCATCCTCTTCTTCCTCCAAACACCTCGAGTGGAATTGATATCAAAAAGTTCTATTTTGGTCTTATCTGACCACATGAACATCTCCCATGCCTTCTCTGGATCATCCAGATTGTCATTGGCAAACTTCAAATGGGCCTACACATTTGCTGGCTTGATCAGGGGGAACTTGCGTGCTCTGCAGGATTTTAATCCATGACGGCGTAGTGTGTTACTGACGGTAATGTTTGAGACTGTGGTCCTAGCTCTCTTCAGGTCATTGACTAGGTGCACCTGTGTAGTTCTTGGCTGATTCCTGACCTTTCTCAGAATCATCGTTACCCCACGAGGTGAGATGTTGTCTGGAGCCCCAAACTAAGGAAGATTGACAGTTATCTTGTGTTTCTTCCATTTTCTAATAAGTGCGCCAACAGTTGTTGACTTCTCACCAAGCTGCTTGCTAATTGTCCTGTTATCCCAGCGTTGTGCAAGTCTCCAATTTTGTCCCTGGTGTCCTTAGACAGCTCTTTAGTATTGGCCATGTTGGAGAGGTTGGAGTGTAATTGATTGAGTGTGTGCACAGGTGTATTTTATGCAGATAACAAGTTCAAACAGATGCAATTATTACACATAATGAGTAGTGATGAGCGAGCAATAAAATATTCGGGTACTCGTTGCTCGGGTCGAGCAAATTGAAATGCTCGAGTGCTCGGTCCGAGCAATGAGACCAATGTAAGTCTATGGGAAACTCGAGCATTTTTCTGGTGGCCCCTTCATCCCCAGCGGTCTGCAGAGGCCTAAAAATTGCCTAAATCGATGGCAACAGTGCTCAAATGACATGGGAACAGCATGGGGAAGACCCCTGGAAGCATCTCTGACTCTCAGGTCACTGCTGTCAACAATGTTGTCAGAGGTATTACACCATTTTTATCAACTCACAATAAAACATACAAAAATGAAACCAAAATGGATTTTCCTGGGAAAAATGTTAAGGAACATCCTTTCCATGGTAATGACTTGTATATATATTTTTATATAAAAATACAAAAATGCTCCACACCTTGGGCTATGTTCACACTTAGTGTTTTTGATGCGTTTTTGCTTTCAACGGTGAAACATGCTTTCACCGGGAAATGTCATTTTAACATTTTACAACCTTATCTGACAATGTGGTGTGTAAGACATCATCAGACACATCCTGTTTCATTTATGAAGGAGGGACTCTGAAAGTCACAAACACTATTTTTATAGGGCCATCAGATGGCCCTTACTATTCGTAAGGGGTCAGCAGTCGGTTATGCTTTGTTCTTACCATTATTAAAGAGTGGGTCTCCTATACTGTTATTGAGTATGCAGTGACTGCAAGGGCTGCCAAAAATTTGGACGCACCCGAATACCTCTTTGAAGAGACATAGAGGAGGGTCTCAGTAAAAAAAATGTTCCCATCATAAAGGAGTGGGTCTCCTATAGTGGTAATGCCCATGCAGTGACTGCAAGGGCTGTCAAAATTTGGGAAAAACCTCAATAACAACTTAAAGACACATAGAGCTGGGCCACAGTAACGACATAGTCCCATTGGAAAGGAGTGGGCTGCTATACAGTTATATGGTATGCAGTGAGTCCAATGGCTGCCAGAATTTAGGAACAACCCCAATAACAATTTAAAGACACATAGAGCTGGGCCACAGTAACGCCATGTTCCCATTAGAAAGGAGAGGGTCTGCTATACAGTTATAGGGCATGCAGTGAGTCCAACAGCTGCCAAAATTTAGGAAAAACCCCAATAACAATTTAAAGACACATAGAGCTGGGCCACAGTAACGCCATGTTCCTATTAGAAAGGAGCGGGTCTACTATACAGTTATAGGGTATTCAGTGAGTCCAGAGGATGCCAAAAAATTAGGAAAAACCCAATACCCCTTGCAAGAGACGTAGAGGTGGGAGAGCCTCCTGAAAATAATTCGCCCATTATTAGGAAGTGGGTCTTCCATACTGTTTGCCTATGCAATGAATGCAACATCTGCCAAAAATTTGGAGGAACTCCAATCCCCATTGCAAGAGACGTAGAAGTCAGAGGGCCTCCTGAAAAAAATGTTCCCTTTATTAGAAAGTGGGTGTCCCATACTTTTTGCCTATGTAGTGAATGCAATGGCTGCCAAAAATTTGTAGAAACTTCAACGCCCTTTGCAAGAGACATAGAGGTCGGAGGGGCTCCTAAAACAATTCGCCCATTATTAGGAAGTGGGTCTCCCATACTGTTTGCCTATGCAGTGAACGCAACGGCTGCCAAAAATTTGGAGGAACTCCAATGCCCCTTGCAAGAGACGTAGAGGTGGGAGAGCCTCCTGAAAACAATGTTCCCATTATTAGGAAGTAGGTCTCCCATACTTTTTGCCTATGCAGTGAATGCAATGGCTGCCAAAAATTTGGAGGAACTCCAATGCCCATTGCAATAGACGTAGATACGGTGATAAGGTAGATGTGGTGGTGATATGGTGGTGGAGGATGAGGATGAGGAGAAGGAGGAGGACAGGAGCAAATAGACAAAATCAGGAAGCGTAAATGTGGCACCCCTGGAGTCCGGTTGCCACAGTGGCATTGCCTTCCTCACAAGGTGTGATTCCATGCCTGGATGCAAGGACGGGTCCCCTAATCAGGTTTACCAATATACAACACTTTCCTGGCTCCAGACCAGAAAGGGGAGCTCCTCCCCTTTGAAACTGCAATCTGGAGGCGGGGTTACTAAGAGGGAGTTGAGAGGAGTTGGAGACAAGGCAGCGACGAGGAAGGACCTGGGGAAGGGAGATGTGGATAAGCTCACCCCAGAGAGAAGCGCAAAGGAACCGGACACCGGAGTCCGTGGTTGTGGGGCATTGAAGGTCCAGCAGCAGAACCTGGAGGGCAGGAGACTGCAGCTCAGCAGCATCATAGGGCCCAGCACCACCACGTGGGAGTGACATTTGAGGAAGGCCCGAGCTGCCTGCCGTACGGGTGAGGAAAAAGACATTTTACTCCGGGACGAGGGCCGCAGCATAGCTTCAAGCAGCTGGGCCAAAGAGAATAGCGCAGAGGGAAGGCCTACAACTCCAACTGGCGAGGTGGATCCCCCAACTTGCTTCCAGGCCGCCCGGACCTCCACTACCAGCTAGTACTCGTGCCCCAGTCTGCTCTGACAAACCACAAGTAAAAATAGAGGAAACCACCATTAATTTGTTGTCTGGTCATTATCCACACCCTCAGCCCTGCATTACAAAGCACCAACAACATCTACCTCCACAATTCATCATATACTGCCCTGGAGCTTAGCTCTACCTGTAGAGAGCTGAACCAACTCTGCTGCGTCACCATCAGCTCCAGTGGATCTGCACCGCAGCAGCGGCCCCATATAGCCGCATACCTCAGGTCGCGTTATGAACTTTATTCTCCAAAAACTTTATTCCTCTTTTACTTTTACTTTAATTGACTGCCCTGGGTCATGGAACGGGGTACTGCCACCGTGACATCCCCCAGCACCGACCGGCCCGGCTACCGAGTACCCCACGGCCCAGGGGGCGCGTCATACTTGGAGTCACGAACAGGATTTCGAAGCCCAGTATAACCGGGTACTGTGTGCCATAGACTTTGCTGAACTCTATCATCACGTCATTTGCCGTCAGCCGAGGGGAAGCAGGAGGCCCCGATCCAGAACCGCCGGGTAAGCAATCCCTCTCGCCTGCAGAGCAGCATACTGGTACGTCAGCAGAAACCCAGGACCTGGCTGAGGTTCACTAGGGGGGAGGAAGATGCCCAACCTGGGAGAGAATTCAGCCGCGGGCACGGCCTCAGCCACTGTAATGCCGTTATCCATGCCGTATAACCCAGGGGCGGCGTGGTTGCCCCAGTACTCAGGGGAGTCACACACCTTGAGCGAATTTGAGGAGAGACTGCGCAGTTTGTTCCAAGTGTACCCCCCTGTCTGAGGAGCAGAAAGTCAGCATCCTTATAGGCCAGCTAATCGGTACAGCCCAGAGGGAGGTGAAGTGCTGGCCGGGCAGGGACAAAAGCACTGTTAAGGAAATACTGGCCCGGTTGAAGGATCCCTTTGACACCCGCACAGCTGCAGAGATTAAAATGAAGTTCTACGGGTGCAAACAAAGGGTGCAGGACAGTGTACGGGAGTATGCTCTAAACCTGCAGGAGGCGGCTGCGGGCCATTAAACATGTAGACCCCGACAGTTTGCGAGACGAGGACAGATTGCTAACCGAACAGTTTATTAAGGCGCTCCTGTCTAACTCTCACCGGACACAGCTGCGCATAATGGCTCTGCAAAACCCTGATCTGGACTTTGCTCAATTTAAAGACCGAGCCATCCGGGTGCTGCGAGAACCAACCCCAAGTGGCACTGCACCCCTCCGGCGCCCAGCTATCATATACCATCAGGAGGCGGCATCCTTTTCCCTGTGGAGGCTGACGCGCAGACCCTAGATAATGACCCCTCTGCAGACCTATGCCTTCAGGTTCAGGAGCTGACCAAAAGTGTGGCTACACTAACCAAAACCGGGCATGCCATGCAAGTGTCTCCAAAGGAAAGGTTCCAGCTGGCTTCCAGTCCAGATGACGTCCCATGGCGATGGCAGAGATGGAATCCACTGACCAGAGGGACAAACCATCTGTCGCCGCTGTCACAAGGCGGGGCACCTCGCAAGATTCTGCAATTTAATCGAGCAACCCAGAGGGCAGAGGGCCAACCCCCAGGAGTAAGATGACCAGGCCCACAAATCTGGTCAGACACGTACGTGGGAGGATGACTGGTCCTACCTGTTATGCTTGATGGCATCCCGATGAAAGCATTACTGGACACTGGTTGCCAGGTGACAACGAAGCCATATGTCCTTTATAAACGATACTGGACTGATTCAGACATTACTCGCAGTCCAGATGAACGTATTAACATCTTTGCCAGCAATGGTCAGCCCTTGCCTCAGGTGGGGTATAAAGAGGTGACCATAAAGGTTGGCGGAGTAGAATTGCTATCACAAGGGATGATTATTGTTGATATTGGTCGCCAAGAAAGCCATCCTATGATAACTATAGGCACCAATGTGATAGAGAATTGTCTTGGGGAAATTATTGTTTTGTTGCAACAGGTCGCAGAGACTGCCAGTTCTAGTCAGTAGAGAGTTCTGCAGAAGGATATCAAAGCCCTGATGCAGAAACAACAGGTAGCTGTCTGGTGGAGAAGTCGGCAGTGTCAGAATGAGTGATCCATTCCCCATTGCAATGCCTCCTAGGAGTGAAATGTTAATATGGTGTCGGGCAGCAATCGGTCTCAGGGGTCAAGATTACCAGGCCCTGGTAGAACGCGTGTACTCTGATAGTAGTCCCACCATCTTGACAGCCAGGGGGGTAGTCTATGTCCGCAAGGGGAGAGTACCGATATGCATCCTGAATTGTAGGGTGAAAGAGGTCCATTTACCCCGGTATGCCACCCTTGCTAAGCTGTTCACTGTCAGTAATAATGCAATAAAGGCAGTGGAAACATTGACTCTGTCCGAACAGGCGGATGACAATGGCCCCAAGGGGCAGATGGAGGATTAGTGTCAGAAGCTACAAGTAGGCACTGACTCCACCAAAAGCATGGGGTGTACCGGGTGGTCCAAGAATATGAGCAAGTCTTTAGCAAACACCCACTAGACTTTTGGCAGGTAAAAGTGGTCCAACATCATATCCCCACAGGAGATCATCCACCCATTAAAGAGAGGTACCGGCCTGTACCTCCAGCTCACTATCAATGTGCCAAGGGAATGATACGGGAGCTGAATGAGGCTGGGGTGATCAGAGATAGTTGTAGCCCCTGGGCAGCTCCATTAGTCCTCATTAGAAAGAAAGATGGTACAATGAGGATGTGTGTTGACTATAGGCAGATTAACCACATTACACATAAGGACGCCTACCCTTTACCCAGAATTGAGGAATCATTAGCTGCACTGAGATCCTCTAAATATTTCTCCACTTTAGATCTCACCAGTGGGTATTGGCAGGTTCCCGTGGCAGAGGCGGACAGAGATAAGACCGCGTTTACGAAACCAATGGGCCTCTGCGAGTTCAACTGCATGCCATTCGGGATCTGCAACGCCCCGGGAACATTCCAGCGGTTAATGGAGTGTTGCCTAGGACACAAAAACTTCAAAAACGTTCTGCTGTACCTAGACGACGTAATCGTCTACTCAAAGACATACGAAGACCACCTGGAGCACCTGGCCGAGATGTTCAAAGCCCCATCTGGTTTTGGCCTGAAAGTAAAGCCGTCCATGTGCCAACTGTTGAAGCCCAAGGTGCAGTACCTAGGCCATGTGGTAAGCGCCGAAGGTGTAGCACCAGACCCTGAAAAAGTCACCGTGATCAAGGACTGGCCTAGACCCTCCACTCTTAAGGAAGTGTGTCAGTTCCTCTGGCTGGTAGGCTACTACAGGAGATTCATCAAGGGTTTCACCAAGATAACAGCACCGATGCAGGACCTCTTAGTGGGCCAGTCCAAGATGGTCAACAACCCGAATCCTCCATTCGAGTGAGGTAAAAAAGAAGACGAATCCTTCACTCGACTGAAAGTGGCTCTTACGGGAGACGAAGTCCTGGCCTACCCTGACTATGGCCAACCCTTTATACTTTATACAAATGCCAGCAACGTGGGATTGGGAGCGGTGCTGTCCCAGGTACAGCAGGGCAGAGAGAGAGGATGATTGCCTACGCCAGCAGGAAGCTCCGTCCCACGGAAAGGAACCCCGACTACTATAGTTCCTTCAAGTTGGAGTTTTTACCCATAGTCTGGGCTGTAACAGAGTGCTTCAAACACTACCTGGCTTCAGCAAAGTTTACAATTTTCATGGACAATAATCCGCTGACCCACCTTGAAACGGTGAAACTAGGTGCGCTGGAGCAGCGATGGATGGCCTGGCTGTCCAACTACGAGTTTACCATCAAGTATCGGGCGGGTCATAAAAACGCTAATGCTGATGTGCTGTCCAGGATGCCCAACTTGCCAGATGGGGGAGAAGACTAGTGTTGAGCCACCCCCGTAGTGTTCGAGTTCGGTTCGGTTCGTCGAACACCCGTGTGTTCGCCGAACTGTTCGTCGAACTGTTCGTCGAACACCTTCGAACACCATTAAAACCAATGGCAGGCAAACAAAAACACATAGAAACACATAGAAAACACCTTCAAAGGTGTCCAAAAGCTGACAAACTGCTCAGAAGACATAACTAACACATGGAAAAGTGACAAGTACATATAGTCATGCGAAAATAAAAGAGGTGGAGGAGTAAAAGGAGGGGGAGACACAGATATAGGCATGTCATGCCCTTCTAAAATCCAAAAAGTGAGAAGCCGACACGGCCAGTCCGCTCCTGCCCGTGCCACCTCCGTGTCGCCGGGTTTGTGCCAGAGCCGCTGTGAACCCTGATGGCCAGCCCCACTCTCCCAATACTGGTGCCTGTCCGCTGGTGGGTCGAGCGAGCCCCCCTGTGGTGGAGGCAGCTCTAAGCTTTTTAATTTAAATTGTCTCTCTAATTTGAATGAATACACTTTAAATCCATTTACAAGGATCTATTGGAGGGCAAGTCTCATGCCAGCAGCCGCGTAATTCCAGCTCCAGTAGCGTCCACTAAAGCTGCTGCAGTTAAAAAGCTTTTATAAGGATCGAGCTCGGCTGTCCACCGCAAGGCATCCTACTGCCAGTCCCAGCCCCTATGCCTTGGGGTGCCTCCTGATGCTCTTCACTGAGTATCCCATGGTCCCGAAGCATTTCCTTTGAAAAAATTAAGTGTCTAAACTACAGGTGGTGTAGCTTGCTTAACAGCCGGGATAATCCGCTGACTAGCAGACACTGCTACTAGGCACAAAGTATTTCCTGGGCTAGATGCAGTTAAAAATTTGTAATTAGATACTCTCGTTGGATGCTGAGAAAGCATTCCATAGAGTCTCCTGGCACGCCATATATGATTGTCTTAAAAAGCTTGGGGTAGGGGTCTAGGGGACCCTTTTATAGCCAAAATCACGGCCCTGTATCACAATACGTCACCTAGGCTGAAGATAAATGGAACTGTAGCACCCTGAGGGCTCGGTTGCTACAGAGGTATTGCACCTCACTCAGAGGTGTGATATCTCACTCTCAGGTAAGGATGGAGTGTGGATCAGGACCCGACAGCTGCATGCATTACACCACATTGCCGTGGGGCAGGGCGACCAATATGTCTCTGAGATGGGCACGACAGTCCCTGTCCCTGGCTGGAGTGGGGGGAGGGAACACTGAGGAAGGGGAACCCTGTAGTGCAGGAGCAGGGAGGAAGCAGTTCCTGGGTGCATTGAGAAGGGAGTATAAAAGGTGGGCACCATCTTAGTTCAGTGCAGAGAAGTCTGAGCAGAAGTGGCAGGGAGCAGGGGCTCTGCATGAGGAGGAGGGCCTAGTAACTGAGGCCCAGGCCTGGAAAAGGGAGAAGGAAGGAAGAGGAGCGGAGAAGGCTCCAGGAACGAGGAATGAAGGGATCCCAGGGGTGCGGACGGGCGAGTCGCCACCGCACGCCCGAATCCACCTGCGTGGAGGGGTCAGGCCAAAGGGGGAGACCGGTCCCCGAAACAAGTGGAGGCAGGAAACGACCCTCAGCTAGAAACCGGAGGCTGTGACATTTTATGTGGCGCAGCCCCTCGCTACACCCGCTAGGAAGGCACCACATAGGGTCAGGGAAACTGGCGCCAAGTTTACCAAGAGGAGGCCCGAGGCAGCCGGACAGAAGGGTTGGTAAGAAAGGCCAGACAAAGGACACACAAAGGGGGTCCTGTGAAGCGCTCCAAAGTTCTCTGGGAGTTGTCTGAGCCCCTCACCTGGTGAGCACAGTACGATGTGGGCAGCCGTTACCTGCAGACGTGGTCTGGATAATAAGAACTGTGAGTAAAGGCCCTGGACTGCATCACTGACTCCGTGTCGTTACTGCTGCTGCCCTGCACCATCACCCCCATCCTCCGCATACACTGCCCTGAGACTATACTCCTCCCGTGGGGAGTTATGCTACGCTCTGCTGCACCCACAACACCAGCCTCAGCAGTCCGCCCTGCAGCAGCGGTTCACTCTGACCGCAATCCACGGGTGGCGTAGTCGGACATTTAAACATCAAAACCACATAAATAGTTCCGCCACTGGTTTGACCACCCTGAGCCACGGAACCGGGTCGCCGCCACGAAGACTACAACCACCAGCATCCACCAAAAAGGGTCCGGCTCCGGGTGTCCCAAGGCCCAGGGGGTGCATCAGAACATTTTCATCACCTTTGACAATCACCAATGGGACAAGGCAGGGATGTCCTCTGTCCCCTCTCTTATACATCCTAGTGACGGAGCACCTGCTCCCATCAATTCGCCATAACCCCAATATTAGGTGGATTGAGGTGGGAGGCACCGAGTACAAGTGCTCTCTATTTGCTGATGATGTCCTAGTATATATCACTCAATCACATATATCCATCCATGCTGTTATGGCTGAAATAGATCACTTTGTTACATGGTCAAATTTTAAAATCAATGCAGCGAAGTCTGAGGCCCTTGATGTCTCCCTCCCCAAATCCATATAGGATTCCATCCAGTCCAACTTTCCCTTTGCCTGGCCCTCACAGGGTATCAAATACTTAGGAATTCCTATTCATAGAGACCTCTCCCATCTATGTTATCTTAATTTTGGGCCCTTTATTGAACAACTCCATACAGACCACAGTTGGCAAGTTAGAACTGTAAGATTCACTACGTGAACCACTGGTGTTTTGTGGAAAAGCACATGTACACTGCGTTCCAAATTATTATGCAAAAAGTGTTTAGGAGTGATAAGGGAAGAATTTGTTTGTTTGTCAGTTAAACTCATTGATGGTGATGTGTGTCAGGGCTCTTTATATCACTGTAAGCAATTGCAGACACCTGTGCTAATTAGTTTGGCAGGTGTGTCCAATGAAAGGCAAGACTACTTAAGAAGGTTGTCTCACATTATTAAGCAGCCTACATTTTCTGCCAAAATGGGAAAGAAAATGGATGTGTCGGCTGCTGAGAAGCAACAAATTGTGGAGTGTTTAGGTCAAGGCATGACTACAATCAACATTGTGCGATGATCAGGATGAAGTGTCTTGGCAATCAAGAAGTATGTAGCTGATTCACAGTACACACGTGTGCGTGCTGATAAGGGCAAATTGAGGACTCTTTCCTACAGGCAATTACGTCAGGTTGAAAGAGCAGCGGCAAAAAAGCCTTGTCATAGCAGCAGACAAGTTTTGAAGCTGCTTGTGCCTCCAACGTCCCCCGAACAACAAGATGCAGGGTCCTTCAGAGGTTTGCAGCTGTGCATACGCCATCTTGTCGACCTCCTTTACCCACTTCACACAAGCAGAAACGGCTCCAGTGGGCCAAACATTACATGAAGACTGATTTCAAAACTGTTTTGTTCACGGATGAGTGCCGTGCAGCGCTCGATGGTCCAGATGGATGGAGTGGAGGATGGCTGGTTGATGGACACCCCACGCAAACACGGCTACAGCGCCAACAAGGAGGAGGTGGAGTAATGTTTTGGGCTGGAATCATGGGGAGAGAGATTGTCGGCCCCTTTAGGATCCCTGAAGGCGCTAAAGATGAACTCCATAATGTATGTGGATTTTCTCAAACAGCACTTCCTGCCATGGTTCAAGAAGAAGAACCGTGTATTTCACAGCAAGATCATTTTTCTGCATGATAATGCACCATCTCATGCTGCACATAAAACATCTGCATCTCTGGCTGATATGGGCATAAAAGGGGACAAACTTATGGTGTGACCCCCATGCTCCCCTGACCTCTACCCCATTCAGAACCTTTGGAGCATCATTAAAAGGAGTGTCTATGATGGCGGGAGGCAGTTCACATCTAAGCAACAGCTCTGGGAGGGTATTCTGTCCTCATGCAAAACAATTGAAGCAGAAACCATCCAAAACCTGACAAATTCAATGGACGAGAGAGTTCAGAAGCTCCTTTCGAACAAGGGGTCCTATGTGAAAATGTAACATCACCTAGAATAAAGTTTTGAGTTGAAAACTGTTTGATTTCAGTTTCTAACAACCTGCTAATGCTTATACTTTCAAAAATGACCATTTTTTTGGTCTTTATTAAAATGAAAAGTTTGATCGAAAAGTTTGGGGGATCTAAGAGTGTGGCAACCCAGTAGTCATGATTACTTCGAATTCTGACAATATGAGGGTCATGCTGCAGGTAGTGCAGCAAGAAGGCACTTATGTGTCTTGCGCATCTCGGAGCCCCAAAATTATTTTCCGGGCTAGATGCAGCTAAAAATTATTATTAATTTTAAATCTGGTGAAGCTTTAGTATAGATGGCCTAATAGGATCAGTGCTGCACACTGCTACAAAGCCCAAATTATTTTCCAGTCAAGATACAGATAAACATGATTAGTAATTTTAAATCTGGTGGAGCTTATTATAGATGGCCTAATAGAATCAGTGCTGCACACTGCTACAAAGCCCAAATTATTTTCCAGCCAAGATACAGATAAACATGATTAGTAATTTGAAAGCTTAAAATGGTTGGTAGGGTGATTTTAACCAATCATCAAGCTTTTACTCTCCCCAGGATGACACAGGGGTAGAAAAGTCGTTTCGGATCCATGATTTGTTCATCTTTATGAACGTGAGTCTGTCTACATTATCAGTGGAGAGCCGCGTGCGCTTATCTGTCAGCACACCACCAGCAGCGCTGAACACACGTTCAGACAGAACGCTGGCTGCGGGGCATGACAAGATCTCCAAGGCGTAAGTGGCTAGCTCCGGCCATTTATCCAGATTGGAAGCCCAAAAAGAGCAAGGGTCCAGTGACACAGTCATGGCTTCAATGTTTACTTGGAGATACTCCTGTACCATCGTCTCTAGGCGTTGACTATCTGTCAGGCTTCTTGTCTCCTGTGGCCTTGCAAAGGATGGGCTAAAAAAGTGGTGAAATGATTCCGTAAAATTGATGTTACCAGCAGATACTGTGGTTCTGTTACGGTTTGAGTGCTGAACACTTGACGGTCCCACGGTTGGCAAGTTGGAACTGTGAGATTCACTACATGCACCACTGGTATTTTGTGGAAAAGCACATGTAAGATTCTGCAACAGTCTCTGCTGATACTCCTGCATGCGTGCATCCCTTTCTATGGCAGGAATAATTTCTGCAAATTTACTTTTGTACCGGGGATCTAACAGTGTGGCAACCCAGTAGTCAGGATTATTTCTAATTCTCACAATTCGAGGGTCATGTTGCAGGTAGTGCAGCAAGAAGGCACACATGTGTGTTGCGCATCCAGGAGCACCAAGTCCCTGTTGTGTTGGTGGCGAGGTAACAATCATGCTTCCTTCCTCTGTCCTCTCCCCCCAACCTCGCACAACAGAAATGTGATCAAGGTCTCCCTCATCTGATGAGTCTTCCATCAGTTCTTCCTCCACTTCTTCCTGGGCTCCTGCACCTTCCTCACTAGTTTGGCTGCTACCATGCGCCCTGGTAAAACCATCTCCCCCACCCTCACATGCCTGTCGCCTTGGTGCTGCCGACCGTCTGGACCTTGCAGATGTTAGCCCTTCAGCATACAACTCCTCCTCCTCTACTTCCTCCACCTCCTCTTGTGCCACCACCTGACTCCGAATTCTGTTTAACATGTGCTCCAGCATGTAAATCACCGGAATAGTCATGCTGAAAATGGCATCGTCAGCACTAAACATCTTCGTCGCCATTTCAAAACTGTGCAGAAGGGTGCATAGGTCCCTGATCTGAGACCACTCCTCCAGCGTGATTTGCCCCACCTCTGAATTTCGTTGGCCCAGGCTATACGTCAGAACGTATTGCACCAGGGCTTGTCGGTGCTGCCACAGTCGCTGCAACATGTGCAGAGTAGTGTTGAGCCACCCCCGTAGTGTTCGAGTTCGGTTCGGTTCGTCGAACACCCGTGTGTTCGCCGAACTGTTCGTCGAACTGTTCGTCGAACACCTTCGAACACCGTTAAAACCAATGGCAGGCAAACAAAAACACATAGAAACACATAGAAAACACCTTCAAAGGTGTCCAAAAGCTGACAAACTGCTCAGAAGACATAACTAACACATGGAAAAGTGACAAGTACATATAGTCATGCGAAAATAAAAGAGGTGGAGGAGTAAAAGGAGGGGGAGATACAGATATAGGCATGTCATGCCCTTCTAAAATCCAAAAAGTGAGAAGCCGACACGGCCAGTCCGCTCCTGCCCGTGCCACCTCCGT